>NC_083354.1:96876885-101799385 GCF_030254825.1 Meriones unguiculatus
CCAACTGGGGCCCATCGGTAACCCCACCCTGCATATATAAGCTGTTTCCCACTCCTCCACATTGCTGTACTCATCCTCAGGAACCCACTGTGTGACCTGGACAGCAGCCTTCTCTGACACTGTAAGTAACACAGGGTTCTATCTTTCATCTAGACAGGTATTCTTATGAGCTTATTCATCAAAGAAATTTATAAAACAGAGGTCCACCTGAAAATTACAAAGTTTAAACTCATATTTTCCCAAAGCGTTATGTTTAACAAGTAAGTCTTTTTAAATCTTGAGGGGGGGGGCTGGAAATGATGTGTTAGTCACAACTGTCCCTTGGTTAATTCATCCTTCATACCCCTAAACCGTAAACTATATCAAACATAAGCTACAAACTTAGTGTATCTGAATCTCAAGTGTCCAAGATATTTTTCAAATTAGTCTTTCACAAACTTGCAATTGGCAAAAGGGTGTTAATCTTTAAAGCAATATTGATAAAAACAGAACAACTTAAGTATAATATGGCACTTCTATGATTTTAACATTCAGGAGGCTGAGGCAGGAGTTCAAGTTCAAAGCTAGCCTAAAATACATAGAGAGACCTTGTCTTTAAATGTCAAAAGGAAACTGATCAATATGTTTACTATCCTGGTCTCACATTCCTTCTAGCACTGTGGAGAGACAATATATATATATATATATATATATATATATATATATATGTATATATGGTTCCTTAAAAAGAGAGAGAGAGAGAAAATGGAGATTACACTGAAAAAAAAAGCAAGCACCATAGGATTATATATGGAACGTAGACCATATGAGGGTCTACCTCATATGGTGGATGGCATTAAATGGGGGCTGGGAGATGGATGGTGAATACATTGAGACAGTGAGACAGTGTAAGGAAAATATCTGCACAGCCCAAGATAAATAAGGCAGTTATAAATCTAAAAAAAAAATTAAAACCATATGTGTATCTTTTCTTTTT
This sequence comes from Meriones unguiculatus, assembly GCF_030254825.1. Classification (NCBI taxonomy): domain Eukaryota; kingdom Metazoa; phylum Chordata; class Mammalia; order Rodentia; family Muridae; genus Meriones; species Meriones unguiculatus. The sequence continues at coordinate 96,877,862 of NC_083354.1, forward strand.
AAATTACTCTTTTTTGTTTTTTAAAGAAGTAGGTAGGTAGGTAGGTAGGTAGGTAGGTAGTTGTTAGTTTGTGAGTGAGTACCATGTCTGCATGTAGACCTGCATGCCAGAAGATGGTATCAGATCCCATTATAGATGGTTATGAGCCACTATGTGGTTGCTGGGAATTGAACTTAATACCTTTGGAAGAGCAGACAGTGCTCTTAGCCTCTGAGCCCCCTTTAAATTACTCTTATTTATGTAACACATATGGCAAGTGGAACATGCCATAGCACACATGTGGAAATCAACTTGCAGGTGTGCTATCACGAGGATCCTCCCATGCATCAGACTCAGGACCTCAGTGCTGGTAGCTGTTGCCTTAACCCAATGAGCCCTCTCACTGGCTCTCATTCATCTGCTTTTATAACACATTAGGTTCTATTGCGCATTTCCGGTCCCTTCTGAAACCTTGATGGCTTACTTCAATGGTTATAAACATTAAATTCTTGAACTTAACATGAACACAAACTCTATGGGTTTAACATTCCCTTAAGTATCTATCATTTCTTCTAGAATTGCAAAGTCATTTACTCAAAGGGAAGGGACTTATGATCCTACCATTGAGGTTACTGTACTGAGTATCATGGTCAAGGGTGAAGTGTCAATAAACATCTTAAAGAGGATGAGATATCTAATCAAGACCATGGATGTCCAGGGTGACTGGGCCTAGACTAAGCAGGCATGTGACACTGTCCTCAAGTAACAGCTTTCTACATCTTGTAGACATTTACCCAAATTTTTAGTCACATTCTGATCTGATCAATGGAAACCCATTTACATTCTAACGTTCTTTAAATTTAACATCTCTTTTCTCATTATTGGACCCTATAAGCTTTTTATATCTTTTAAGCTGGTATGATTGCAATCATATTATTTTATTGACCATTTCCTGCATAATAAGCAGGAAATAAGGGTGGTTTATTTTACAGCATTGTGTAAATGTACGTCAAGTTCACTGCTCTGCAGCTAACCTTTCCTACCACCCTGTTTTATAAATTGGGTTGGCATATGCCCACACAGTAGTGCTGTGCAGTCTCAATGGGACCTCAGAACCATTCTTAGGTTTTCCATCTTGCCTGAGCAATTCTTTCTGCTCTCTGAGAGAAAGAACATGGGGCTCATTTACAGCATGTGAGATTTCCATGGAAATACTTTGATCTTTTAAAACTTTTTAAGGTTCATGTACTTTATGTGTGTGAGAGTTTTGCCTGTGAGTAGGTATATGTGCCTGATGTTTTGTGATCAGCTGGAACTGAACTGTAGACAGTTGTGAACCAACCTGTGGGTGCTGGGAGTCAAACCTGGTTCCTCTACAAAACAAAGTGGTCTTTACCACTGAACTGTCTTATTAGTACCCTGTTTTGTTCTTAATCCATTCATGCTACTATTTATTTTAATTTTCCTACTTGTTCAGAACATTTGTTGTAAACATTATTCTCTTTAGAAGAAAAAGGTTAGGACAGAAGTAAAAAAGGACAGAAAGTAAAGAGGACAGAAGGAGAAAGGGAGGAAGGAAAGAAAGGAAGGAAGGAGGGAGAGAAGGAAGGAAAGAAGGAAGGAAGGAAGGAAGGAAGGAGGGAGGGAGAAAAGGAAGGAAGGAAAGAAGGAAGGAAGGAAGGAAGGAAGGAAGGAAGGAAGGAAGGAAGGAAGGAGGGAGGGAGGGAGGGAGGGAGGGAGGGAGGGAGGGAGGGAGGGAGGGAGGGAAGGAAGGAAGGAAGGAAGAAAGGAAGAAAAAAGAAAAAATCTTTTGAGTTATCACTGGTCAGTGTAACCACATGAGCGTGTGCTGGGAGGCAGAGGAGGCTGCCTTAATTTTCTGAGCGTGTTAATAAAAATATAAAACAAGATGATGCTTTTCAGTGAAAGACAGCATGAGCCAGCTGAGCCCTAATCTCTAGCCTCCTCAACACAGCTTCCTGTGTTCCTTCCTGTCTAGTTACTGATTCTCCTTGCCTTACCTCAATGCTTCATGATTATCTAAGGTGGAGTACCAGAATACTGACTTTGGCAAACTGACTTTGGCAGTGCTATTATTCTGAAATACAATGTTCAAGCTGGAGTACTGTTCACTCATTCTACTTCCATAGTCCTAGAGTGGCCTACAGAAGTATTTATAGTGGTAATATGCTTATATAAAATTTGCAAAAATATACCCACAGAAAGGCAATGACATTATCATTCTATTTTGCCTACCAATAACTGTATTTCCTGTGTCAGTTTGAGTTCCAGAGGCTGCAGGCATTGCTGGGATCCTAACGGAGGAAGCTAAGTTGAGAATAGTACTTACCTAGCTTTTATGAGGTCTATATATGGTACACAGACACTAATTTTTATATTTAATTTTGATACTGTTGTGATAAAATGTAATTTTCTATGTGAAACACGCCTAGCTATGTATACGTTTCTATATTGTGGTGTATATTCACATTACTGTGTGACACTTACCATCCTTGCTCTCCAGAACTTTCTCTTTGCCAAGCTAAACTCTCTACCCACTGAACACCCTCCCAGCTCTTCCTTTCCCCAGACTGTGATGACAATTCTCTGCTTCCTGTCTCTGTGAGTGTGACTACCTGTAGGTCCTCATGTGATCAGTGTCGGTGTTTGTCCTTTGGGATATGCCATATTTTACTAAGCATGCGCTGAAGTGGATTTCACATTTTAAAGGCCGTCTCACCCATGCTTCCAGCAACGGGCACTGGGTTGTTCCCCTATGCTGTGGATCTGATTACAATAACATCTCTTCAAGTCTCTGTTCTCACTCCTTTTAGGTGTGTTTCCAAAAGTGAAATAGTCACTGCAAGGGGATAATCTTTTATTATTATTATTATTATTTTCTTTTCTTTTATGTTTTTCTTTATTAATTACACTTTATTCACTTTGTATCCCCCCTGTGGTTTCCCTCCCTCCTCCAGTCCCAATCCCTCCCTTCCTCCACCCTCTGCATGCATGCCCCTCCCCAAGTCCACTGATAGGGAGGTCTTCTTTTCCTTCCTTCTGATCCTAGTCAGTTAGGTCTCATCAGGATTGGCTGCAGTGTCTTCTTCTGTGGCCTGATAATACTGCTTCCCCCTCAGGGGGGAGGTAATTAAAGATCAGGCCAATCAGTTCATGTCAGAGACCATCCATGTTCCTATTATAATGGAACCCACTTGGATACTGAACTGCCATGGGCTACATCTGTGCAGGGGTCTTAGGTTATCTCCATGCATAGTTCTTGGTTGGAGTATCAGTCTCAGGAAAGACCCCTGTGCTCAGATTTTTCGGTTCTGTTGCTCTCCTTGTGGAGTTCCTGTCCTCTCCAGATCTTACTGTTTCTAATTACAGTGATCTTACTGTTTCTAATTACAGTTTATTTACTTTGTATCCCAGCTGTAGCTCCTTTCCTTATTCCCTCCCAATCCTACCCTTCCTTCCTCATCTCCTCCCTGCCCCTCTTTAAGACCACTGATAGTGGACCTCCTCCTCCCCTTCCATCGGACCCTAGCTTATCAGGTCTCATCAGGGCTGGGTGCAATGTCCTCCTTTGTAGCCTAGCAAGGCTGCTCCTCCCTTGCAGGGTGGGGGATGTCAAAGAGCCAGCCACTGAGTTCATGTCAGAGACAGGCCCTGTTCCCATTACTAGGGCACCCACTTGGATACTGAGCTGCCATGGGCTACATCTATGCAGGGGTTCTAGGTTATATCCATACATGGTCCTTGGTTGGAGAATCAGTCTCAGAAAAGACCCCTGTGCCTAGATAAATTTGGTCCTTGTGGAGCTCTTGTCCTCTCCAGGTCTTACTAACTCCCCCTTCTTTCATATGATTCCTGCACTCTGACAAGTTTTGGTTATGAGTCTCAGCATCTGCTTTGATACAGTGGTAGTAGGTAGAGTCTTTTCAGAGGCCCTCTACCATGTGGTTACTGGGAATTGAACTCAGAAACTCTGGAAGAGCAGCCAGTGCTATTAACCTCTGAGACAGTTCTCCAGCCCACAAGGGGATAATCTCGTGTTAAAATTCTGTGAGAAGTTGTCTTCCAATCTACACCACGACTGCACCATTTTATATCCCTGCCAGAGTGAGCAGGATTTAATATTCTTCCACATCACAGACAATGCCTGATATCATAAGAAGACTTTTGTTTGTTTTATAATAACCATCTAATTGTTGACAGATGTATTTTTAGAGTTTACCACCCCAAACTATCCCGAGCATTCAGTGGACTCAGGTGGGCCCTGAAGTTGTACTGTGGTAAAACACAGTCAGTCAGATTCAGGTCTTGTGTTCTTTTTCTTTCTTGCAAAACAAGAAGAAAGGCCGATGTGTCTCAGGATTCTTTTGAAGGTATTCTGAAAGCATACATGTAACGCTGTTAGTCTACACTTAGAAGGACATGCCTTTCACTTTTACTTGTTTTCACAACTTTCTCCTGCATACTTTTATCTACAATATCCCATGGCCTACCACACAGTCAGTATTTTATGACTGCTGTGGTACATAAAATAATCTTCGGAACCCAGGGCACATTCTTTTGACAATAATGATCCCTGAAGGGGAACTGAAGGTCAATATCATAGCCTTGCTGCTCCATAATCCACTGAATGCAATGAAATCCTTATCAACATGGTAAAACATTTATTGTTCTCATTCCCTAAAGCAGCTTCACTGAACTCAGAAAATTATTTTATTTTCTCATAAAGTTATGCTATAGAATCTCCATGGGCAACGCTCTAGGAAAATATTTGCGTTGGGTGGAACCTACCTGACCACTGCCACAGAATCTGGTGACATGGGCTCCTTGTCATCCATGCGACGTGAAAGTCTTTGCTGTCTGGAAACGGCATTCATTCTATATAGGTGTAGCTCCAGGCAAGCAAAGATGATAAAATTATGACCTCCAATTAAAAGTTCCTCGAGTACCCAGATCAGTATGAAAAACAAAAATTTAGCAACTATATATCTACATGAGCACAGCAATATTTTATATGTTATTTATACTTTAGCGTTTTCATCTGATTAAAGGAAATTTGACATTATATGTCTCCCAAGAAAGATCAATAAAAGCAAATACTAATTGAGAAAGGTAAAAAAGCAAATTGTTAGTGACGATGTACCTGTGCATAACAGTTCAGGGTGTCAAACATTTTTTAGTATTTTGTTACATGTATTTATTTTGTGTTTTTGTGTGTGGAGTGTGCACACAGGCCATGAAATGTAAGTAGAGGTCAGAGGACAGCTTGTAAGAGTGGCTTCTCTCCTTCCTCCATAGGGACCCAGAAATGAAACGGGTTGTCCAGCGCTGGCGGCAGCTACTTTTACCCCTGAGCCATCTCACAAGCTCAAATGTCATACATTCTGGCAGTAATTGTTGTTTTCAGAAAGTTGAGGTTACTTTATAAAATCTCCTCTCTTTCATGGGTCCAGCCAGAAGGGTAAAATGGACAGTTGTTCTGAGTTCTGGGCCTCTAGACATGAGGCGGGATGCTTTGCTTCCTGCCTGCAGCAGTCGCCAGAGGTGATTGCCAGGGCTCCAGATCACTGTGTTTAAAAATTTTAAATAGAACACTGGCCAAAAAAAATTATAATTATTTTTGAGAATATGGAAAGACATTTCTGAGTGTAGAGGCTTGGTGTAATTTGCCCTGACTCACTGTCCCCTGATGGTCACTGTCACTACCGTCTTTATCTCCAGATATATAATGCAGTTTGAGCAAAGCTAATTTAATGATTCCCACTGCCACAGCTAAGATGGTCTCAGATTTTTCAAAGGCAGAGGAATCAGTACAAACATGCTATATTTTCATAAGAATATAAGACATACAAAACCTGATTAGCTTATAAATGATAGATTGTATATGTAAGATATCTAGTTTCATAAAACAGCCTAGCCAACTCAGGCAGCTAGCTCATCATCCACCATCCACTCTTTCACTTCTAGGCCTGATTACAACACTGTGGCACTGTGTTATGTCTGTTCAAGGACTTGTCTGCTAGACTCCTACCTCTTATCTAGCCACAAAGCCCTAGAACCTCAGCCCTGTTACATCTGGCTACTAGTTGAACTGTAGACCTGTTCTGTACTTACAGGGCTAGAAACAAAGAGCTTCTTAACCATAATTAAATGTTACTTCTAGCCTGTGTGAAATAGGCTGGCATGGGTCCAGCTTTTGGGGCAACAACATGAGGATGTGTCTTTTACCGTGTAGAGTCATATTCACCTTCCTCTTAGAGATTTCTTGGAGTCTTTCAAAGGATAACTAACATTGTTCACATCTTCACCAGCTCAACTCTTACAGCTTCTTAAGCTGATGAGTCATAATGTGAGAAATGCTGGACAACTGCCCAAGTACTCTCTCCCTGGACAGTAACTGTGATTGTGATAGTCCACTGCTGGAAATGTATGCCCTTAATATAGGTATTTTGAGTTTAAAATATACATATGAAACAGATTAAATTTGGTAGAAATTATCTTTTTAACCTGTTTTGGTTAGCAAGCTCCTGTGAATTTGTATCAAAAAGGTTGAATATTAAAATTCAGGAAGGTTTAGTTTGGGGACACAAGTCAGAAAGCTGCTTCCAAGCAAGCTTGGTACTTTTCAAAGTAGAATATCTAAGGGACAGCATTAAGAACGTGAACTTTCAATCTGTAGCTGGGCAAAGCCTCTCAGAGGACAGCCACATAAACCTAGACTCACAGCCAAACATTGGGCAGAGCTTAGGGAGGCTTGTACAAGAGTGCTGGAAAGGAGAGAACAACCGGGAGGGGACAGGAGCTTCACAAGAAGACAAACAGTCTCAACTAACCTGGAACCAGATGGGCTTGTGGAGATGGAAGCACCAACCAAAGACCAGGCATGGAGCATACTTAGACCTTCTGCACATAAGGGACAGAGAAGAAGGACTTGGAGAAGGGGAGAGAAGGGCCTACATTTGAGATGTAAAGTGAATAAGTAAATAAAAAAAATATTAACAACAACAAAAAAAGATAGGTCCTCAATGACTTGGGGGATGGTGAGGGGGAAATTCACCAAAATACATCATCTGGATATATGATACTCTCAAAAATTAATAAAAAATGTTTTTAAAAGGAAAAAAGGAACAATAAACTTGGAGAAGAGAGGGTAGTAAGCAAGGTGAAATTTGATACCAGCAAGAGGCAAGAAAGGCAAAGCCTCATTTCTCTGATATGTCAACCAACTGCAATTCTGATGTAATTGCTTTCACAAAGTAAACATACAATTTGAAAGCATATCTACAATGGCCAAACAGTTATGATGTACAATATAATGGAGCAGGAAGGGCCCTAAGTCTAGGATTTGAGGATTGGGGAGGGAAGAAGGCTGCTTTGCTAGGAAATATGCCTAGGGCTCCTGAAAGGCATCAAGCGACAGCATCAAACCCAAACTGAATGAAAAACTTTGCTAAACCTTCTGTAGACACCTTATGACCTAAAGATCCTTTCTCTGAAGCCCACTCCAGGGGAATGGGACTGGTCTACAACAGTACTGGTCTAATTTGGTTTCTGAGAGAGACGGCCTGTGGGCGCCTGAGAGTGACAAATCTGGAGTCGCATGTCGTGGACACTTAGCTTTGGCGCCATGTTAATAGTAGAGAACTGCCTGACAGTGAGGCTTTCTTCTGGAAATCTCAGCCATTTCTGACAAAGGGGATAAAATATATTAAAGCCTCTGTAAAGACAGCCCTTGGGCCAGAGTCACCAACATTACTGGAACACTAGGTACAAGTACATCTTCCAGCCTTCAGCCCAGACCTATTCACTGAGTCCTTGAAGGTGAAGGTGAAGTGGGGCAGTAGCTTTTTACAACCTTCCTGGTGGCACTGGTGTCACAGAGCCAGTGGCTTAATGGCACATGGGAAACAATGTCATGCCTCAGAAATTAGCTTGATATTTCCTTCTCCAATCACTTAGCTTGAATGTTTTAACTCTTTATACCATAGACTTTCATGAGACTTATCCTTTGGTTTCTCCAAAAACTCAGACTTTTACCAGACAAATACCATTTTTGTCTCCCAAGAGTACCACCATTGTGTGGAAACAATAAAATAAAATTTCTTCTCTATGTGTTCATCTGGTTAGGAGATTCTCAACTTTATCAGACAAGAGAGTAGTATTCAATAATTTTCATGGCAGCTGAACTGATATCAGTAGCTTGAAAAGCAACTCATGTTTTTAATATGTGTTAATAAGATTTTAAATATGCCTTTTAAGAAAAAATGTAAATACTTCAAATATATGTTCATTGTAACCATCAAACAACTCAGATATAAATCAAATAAAATTTGGTAGTCTTTCCTTCCTTCCGTATATAATGAAGGACCTTTCAGGATAATGGTACCTGACTGTGTCTATCTATGGACTCTCTCTTCACTGAGTGCTTAAGCTTGTATGTAAAAAAACAACATACACAACATCAGAATCATTACATATTGTTGATCAGAAACTAACTTTTTATATTTAAAATATCAGAAGCACAGTTGTATCATTTCATTCATCCCTGTTTTATTTTTGAATACCTGTTCTTCAGTTAACATTCTGACAAACTTATCTACATTTATTTTTTTAAGTTTTTAGTGGGCTCCTAAAAATTAAGTGTGGAGTCCTATTCTGTGTGTATTTATAACTTAGATACGTTCTGTAAAGTAAGAGCTTTGGGTTTTCTCATCTCTGGTGTCTCCCATGGTTTAGCTTGCATTTCCTGGCCCATTGGTCACCGAGATGATCTTATCTTCCCCATTTTGTCATTGAAAATTTTACCTAAGAGTCAAAAGGCCTCCCTGAGTCTGTGGGATGGAAACTAATGTCCTGTTGTTATGGATAAGGAAAAATGTAGTGGGCTTTTCCAGTTCTCAGCAGTGTGAATAAACAGTAATTCAAATCATGGTTGCAGTTTCTTTCTAGGGCAGCTAGTGTTCTCACTAGAAACTGAAGGGCAGCCAATCAGGACCAATCAGGAAGCTGGGGCTTTGAGTTTCTACGTTAGATAATAGATCAGCCCTCCCTTCATCCAGGAGCCCATCCCATCTGCATGAGTCTGAAATAATGAGGTGCATATCTGTTTGGTTTAGAGACTGTATCTTGGAGGCTCAATGACCTTCCTATTTTACTATCTGAATCTTTCAGGTGGACTGACTAGAAGAGGGGTCATGGGAGTACAACCACACTGCCACCTTTCCCAATATCTTCATTACTATTCAACTGTGTGGTATCAATTCTTCACCAGTTCTACTTAGAAACAAATTAATAAGACGATACTGACAGTTAAGTGATGATGACTTTAAAATAAAGGTTAGATCAACTTTTTACAAATTTCTCTACACTAAAACACAAGCAAAATACATAATGTAATCTCCCAACTCTCTGAAACTGTCTTTGGAAGCAAAAGCCCTGTGTGAAATCAAGTGCAGAAAGCTGCTGCACGAAGACCATATTTGGTTTCCCACCCTGCAATGTGAGAAATTCCTTTTCGCATAATAATGTTAAGGAGGCTGGGTGCAGCCAGACAGGGTTCTCTTTTTTAAGTCACAGAGGTTTATCAGGTCAGGCAAGGTTTCAGCAGCATGTAATCTCACCTTTCATCATCTCTTATGTGAGCCCAACCTAGCTCCTTCTCAATTTATACGTCTATAATTTGTTCATAATGCTCTGAAATGTAACACCTTCAAATTGACTCCTATGAAAACCTCCATTTTTATCATAAAAGATAAAATGTTGTCTCTCAATTTAATGTAGTAATGCAATCTGAGATCTCCTGGTCCGTTTATAGATCAACAATGACCTCTACCTTGCTCTATACCATTCAGCAACATCTCCAGAGGAAGGTGGCATCCTCTGCTGATGCCCTCCTAGCAGACTACCCACCTCCCCAGATCATCTGATAGCTCTTAGCTGCCAGAACTTGTCACATCCATCCTTTTTCTGACTAGGGAGAGCAAGGGCTGCCTTCAGAAACAAGAGCAGCTGTTGCCGCCACCGCCATGACTGGGGGCCAACCCCTAGCCCCAAGCACAGCACCTCTCTCCACATGCCCCTTTGCTGGTTCTGGAGAGTAGTTAATACTTGGGATAATTTGATACCCTCAGCTCGGTGACAGTTTGTCATCTATTAAAAATTGAAACTTATTTATTCTCCAGTGAGGTGGTTTCAGTTTTCTGGTACTAAGATTAGACTGAGTCTTAGGTTGGGAGAGGGTATCTCTTTCTTGAGAATGGTGTACTAAGATGCTGGTTTCCAGAGATGAGATTTCTCCCAGTTCATTTTGTCCAAGTACCATCTTATTCAACTGAATAACCCAGTATTCTAGGTCCACCTCTCGAGCAGCTCAAATGATCTGTTCATATTTTCACTAATCTCCCATGGAATAAATGAACAAAATCTAATCACTTGTTAATTCACGCGAGTACGGACTATAAATGAAAAATAATGCAAGATAGCAAAGAGTGATAAAATCCAGCCTCTAATTTCAAAACCTTGCCATGTAGAAAAGAGACAAGCATATGAATGAAAATAATTATGGATTCAACATGAAAAGTATCAGAAAGATGCAAGACAAAATTCAGTGTCAAGTCAGAGATACCTTTCCATTTGGGACAGTATAAATTTCATGAATGCCTTCATTAAGCAATTACTATATGGCTGCCTCATGAGCAGCTTACTTCTTAGAACTCAGCTATAGCCAACTTAGTCCCAAAATATTAAAAAGAACATTTCCAGAAAAGAATAATTCATAAATTTCATAAATTTTAAATTGTACACTATTTTCAGTGCTGTAAAAAAAAAAAAACAAAAATAACAACAAAATTCTCTTATTCATTCCTACCTCTTTGTTCTTGGAATGGGACTTACCCTGTGGTCTGTGTATCCATGCTGTGCACACAATCCACCAATTAGCCACTTAGTAGGCTTCTTGGTATCAAATTGGCTACTTGGAACTTCAGGGCTTGTCCTCAAGTGACTCTCACTTAGTGATCTAAGCTTACAGATCATGCATTGCATCATGCACATCACCTAAAAGACTAAATATAATGAGGACAGTAAAATAGAGACTTTATATAATTTTATAACAACCTAGTATTTTGCTTTTGCTAAGTTAATGCCTGATGAAAAACTGGAAATATTATCATAACTGCATATATAGAAAGGACAAGGACGCAGTATTCATAGGTGCTGGGGCCATCGTTGTGATGTCAGGCATCCCCTGGGGGTCTCAGAATTACTACATAGATAATAGGGTACGACTGTACTGCCATGTAAGAGACTCTCAGGTTTTCCTAGGTGGATATGTGCTTGAGAAGGAAATCCATCATTTTGCACACAGATAAAATGAGTATCAAAGACTAAGAGAGAAGCATTCAGCATAGATTCAGAGAAGATCTTAAGTTCTGTTTTACTGAAAAATCAAGCACAGCATGAAACCCAATATATTCTAGAAGAATGGATTTAAGGTCCATTTCTTAGGCTACTGTTTACCTTTTTTGCAAGGCGGTGAGAGGCTGATGAAGGTTCCTGGGCTGTTAATGAGGTAATTAGAATAGGGTGAGAAGGCCATAGACATCAGAAGCAAGAGAAGATAGGGAACAGGACAGGAGCCTACCACAGAGAACCTCTGACAGACATTACTGATCGAGGTATAAAAGCAGAGGCTGAGACTCACAGCCAAACTTTGGGCAGAATGCATGGAATTTTATGAAAGAAGGGGGGGAGAGAAAGACCTGGAGGGGACAGGAGCTCCGAAAGGAGACAAACAGAGCCAAAAAACTGGGCCCTGGGGATCCTGCAGAGACTGATAACCCAACCAAGGACCATGCATGAAGAGGACCTAAAACCCATGCTCAAATGTAGCCCATAGATTCTGTCTCCAAGTGGGTGACCTAGTAAGGAGAGCAGGGGCTGTCCCTGGCATGAACACAGGGGCAGGCTCTCTGATCACCTCCCCCTGGAGCTGCAGTCTTGTCAGGCAAAAGAGGAGGACAATACAGCCAGTCCTGATGAGACCTGATAGGCTAGGGTCAAACAGAAGGGAAGGAGGACCTTCCCTATCAGGGGATTGGGAGAGAAAGGGCATAGGGAGAGAAGAGGAGGGAGAGTAGAATTGGGAGGAGAGGAAGGAGAGGGACATAGCCGTGATACAAAGTGAATAAATTGTAATAAATAAAAATTTAAAAAAAAAGAATTAGATTTCAAGATGACTATTCTCAGTAGGACTTGAGCTGCATCAGAAAGAACAAAGGCTCAGGTAGCATGGCCAGTTAGGTTGTGAATTTAAGTCAACAAGTGGCAATGTCAACAAGGTAAAAGGAAGAGAGAAAGAAAGAGTACCAGACGGCCTGTGGAGACAAAATTGACAGCCTTCACACTTGGGGGCCTGACAAAGACGAGCAAACTCTAAGACTGTGGGTCTGGACCTGGCTGTTAGTCATGGTGGCCCCATACACAGAGACACCGAAAAAAGAAGGAAAGATTCCCATGTCTCCTCCGAGTTAGGAGGGCTGAGTATAGGCAAGTCACTCCCATCATGCTGATCTTTACATAGAAGGACTGGATATATGTTAAAGACATTTTTACAGATACCCTTTGAATGTGGTTCTGTTATTTATTTATTTTTTTTACAATGATTGGCATTGCTCACCAGCTGTGTAACAGCTAACCAGCTCATGATGTACCAGAGCTTAGAATGACAAAGGTTTATGTTGAAATTAACTTTGAAAACTGGAGTTTTCTCATCACTAGAGAGACCCTGGCCTGCTGAAACAAGTGTTGAGAAAAAAATAAAATAAAAAAATTATTCCCTTTGTCCTGTCCTCAAATTGTAGTGATGGATTTGCCACAAATTGGTGACCCTGGTGACTAAGCAAAACTTTGCAACCTTAGTGGACCCTATAAAATAAAACTCATATCAAAATCAACTGACTCACACCTGTGCTATTGTATCACAGGGAGATTAAGGTGGATAGTCCGCACAAATGGTTTTATTGGCAATCATTTTGGCAAAACAAATATCTTCAGTTGTTTTTTTTTTTTTTATTCACTTCTCGTGTATCTGTTTCTGACATTAGCACTGATATTTTCCTTAAATAGTGTGACATATTAGCTGCCTAAAATGTCTGGTTGGATAATGGACAGACATGTTACACCAACTTCAATTAGTTGGAAAAGATCGAAAGAATACTATTTATGGTACTAGTGAAATTGTCAGTTTATCATTTTATCTCAGTTGTCGCTCTTCCTGTTGCCATTCCCACAATTACATGCACATTTCATTTAACCATTTAGTTATTTAGACAAGTGGTTGATTTCCAGGGTTGAACTCAGGGCATTTCATATATGAATGACACATTGTTGAATCAAGCCCTTGGCTTTATCTTCACATTTTTACAGTAAAATATTTGTATCTTTTCATCTAAAATTTAGCTAATTCCTTTGGCTATCATACCCTGATTATACCATCAAGACATTTTCAGCTATTGTCCTTTCATTGGCCTATGTTCTTTAGAATACCCTATCTACTCCTACTTTCCCTGAAAAAGTACCCTCTGCACCCTAGTGGTCCACACAGCTATAGATTTCCTGCTCAGGGAGAGGGCACTCTACAACCAACACAAAGTTAAGGGTGAAGATAAATGAAGAAACAGCAATGGCAGCTGTTTTACAGAACAAAGGATGAAGTGGTATCTGAAAGGACCTTCAATCAGAAAGCCCCACTGAGTTCTGCTCATCCTAGAAAGTGTTTTGCATGTTGCCCTGTTACTTATTTCTCCATTACTGTCTTTTATTCTGAACTCATTATTTGATGATATCTTGTTGTCATGAATCCCCAAATTTGCCCTCTTTGCTTCAGGGAGTCATTACCATTGGACATCACCAACCATGAACAAGAACCAATGTCTGTCATAATCCGGGCTCCATGGACAAAGCTCACAAGTCAGACCAAGAACACAGTGGTTATTAGTATCCACCTCACCTTGCAGCCACACTTCCCTTGTACACCAGCTCTCTGTTAAGTGCTTTATTTTGCTCTTACGTGTCTTCCAAAGGCTTGTGACCCTTGGCATGACACATTCTCCCTGAACATCTTCCCAAGGTCTGGTGTATCTGCAGTAGGAACACAGCAGAGGTAGGAGTACTGGGAAAGGAGATGGATATAAGCCACTAAACTTGCTGGCTCTTAGATACATAGATTTTTTGTGAAAGAAAACATTTTAAAAAGATTATGAGATTTCTTTCTTTTTTTTTTTTCAAGAAACAAAAAAGGTGTGAGTGCCATTTCCAAAGACAAAATGGAGAGGAAAAGTAGAGGGATGGGAGCTGAGTCTTGCATTTCACACTTGAGTGTGTCAACTTGGTTATCTTCTACTTTTATTCCTTGTAAGTTTTAATGATGAATGATCAGAACAATTCCGATTACTTTATAAATTGGTCAGGAGTGTCTTTATTTCACATTAATATATGTTTATTATTTTATCATCTTATGAATAAGGTCTATCTGAGGTTGATTTTCTATCGAATGGAAAGAGACAGTGAGTATGTCAAATAAGTAAGACTAAAAGAAGTAAAAGGATAAAAAATTCACATGTTTTCTCTTTCTGGAAGGATTTAGAGAACTGGATTTAAAGGATTTAAAGACTGACAAGGATTTATTAGGATTCAACTGTTCTTTTTGTACCTTTTGTGGTTCTTGTTTGTTTGCTTAACTTCTTGCCACCAAATGTTAAAAACAGGAAACACAATATGCATGGAACATCAGAGGCCTCGTTCTCCATGTCCCTCCAAGGAATGTAGTCTACTCATTAGTATATCACGTACAACACCAGCAAACAAGTTTGAGCCAGATAGGACTGTTTTCAAAATATATTTGTGTCCCAGAACAACCCAGGGAGTTCAGGTGAGAGGCTATATGTGGCTCTGATAAGAGCCTGATATCCAACAGGCTGTCCACAGTGTGTGCATCTCATTGCAGCTGCTTCTGTCAGGTTCTTATACACATACAGAAAATGAAATAAATTTAATAAAGCACTTCTCTTTCTCCAGTTTCCTTTCTGGCTACTCTCCTAGCTCCATGACAACCTCTCTTTTAAGCTGAGACCCAGAATCTTCTTTTTCACAAATCTTCTCCACTAAGTTAAGGAAGGAAGGTCCTTGCTCTGATCATTTGCATCTCACAGAATTTTATGTTTACTTATGTGTTAGTTGTCTTAGACGGTTGTGTTTTTTAAATGTTACCTGAATTTCCCTAGGCATGGTTTACCAAATAAAGTCACTGCCTCATAAAGTCGGCCTGCAGACCAGATCCTCCTCATACTTTGCCCCACAGATCTTCACAAAGATGGCTCTGGAAATCCTTGGGAATGTCCAGGTGCTCAGACACAACTCTGGACATATTCTCTCGGCTGACATTCCTGTTTGGACTTTAAAATCTTTATCTTTGGAATGAACTTTCTCTCAGTGGTCACAAATAATTGTCATAGTGGAAACATGCTATTCCTGGTTAAGGTAAAATCTGTGAGCATCTTTCATTTTCTTTCCATTTCTCCTATATAGAAGCAGTAACTGTTGCCTTTTATTGGTGGTTTCTTTCCTCAGGTGTGTTGTTTATGTGACCGCTGCACAATAAAGACTGTAAGCCGTTTGTTGCTAGGAGTTTTTAAACTCCATGTAATTAATATTATAAAATATGCATTTCTACAATGTAACTTTCTTTGCTTAATTAAATTTTTTGGAGTTTTCTATGTTGATGCATGTGGTTCTGTTTCTACCCAACAATACAACAAGGGGACAACATGTTTCTCCATTCTGCTGCTGGTTGAGACTGAAAACATCTTTTTGTGTTGAGCCATAAACTATAATAAAAAAATACCTTTTAAATTGTTTCCTTTAAAGTAAGTTCAAGAAACAGTATGTATGGAAAACCAGACTAATGGGGTAGCATTCTTCAAGGGTGCATTTGGTCATAATTGTCACAGAAGATCACATTTCCTGGGGTAGGATAAACAGTGGCTAAGGTGAAAGGAGCTTTCCAGAAATATCCATTTCTTTCCTCTCATCTCCTGCTTTAACTCTACTATAGGTTTTTATGTCATGTCTGTCCCGTACCATCAACATTCTTACATATTTTCATTCCAGAGCTGTCTAATCTTTTATATCTGTCATAACCTATTCTCCAATTATTTTACCACCCTTTCCTTTGTGAGTCCCTGAACAGAGATCAAAGGATCACGTTGTCTTCATCCTCCTGATCTGGAAAGGACAGGCATGATCTGAACGGTTGAACCATGTGACTGTGAAATGCAGAGATGATATATGGGGGGGGGGGGGGGCGCTGGATGACCAGTTGGGCTCTTCCCATGTGAGATGAATGTGCCTCTTCCTCTTGAACTGAGTGGGATCTGCTAAGTTCCACCTCTCTTTGTGATCTCCCAAGCACAGTGACCAGCTTTTTCAACGCAGGCTCCATGGCTGGAGATGTGTGCCAGTGGTGGAACACTCACTTAGCATGTACAAACACGGGTTCAATCCTCAAAAGCCATTAAAAATTCTAATGAAAGCCGTATTCAGTGGCACTCACCCGTAATCCCAGCCCTTGGCAGGCAGAGGTAAGTGGATCTCTGTGAGTTCAAGACCAGCCAAGGCCTCTTGTACAGAGGAACCCTGTCTCAAAAGAAAAAAATATAATGGAAACTTGGGTTCCTGAGAAGATGTTCCTAGAAAAGAAATCAGAGCCTCCCTGAAGTCAGTGACAGTCTTATCTGCGAACATTGTGCTGCTGTCTTCTCCCATATTGCATTGGTTCAGTGACAGTAGACAACCAAACTAGTCTCTTGTCTTCTTCCAGTCTTTAAATCTATCAATAACTTCCCATAACTTGTAATATGACACAACTTTGCATGGGTAAGATTCCTACTGACTTCTCTGGACTTATCTCACTACTTCCCCCTCTTCTTTTCCTAAGACTCTTTCCATTTCTTCTGTTAAGTACTATGTCACCTGAAACCTCATTGTCTTAAGTGGCAGCCTTTTTCATTGACTATAATTCTGTGCGGTGAGGAGATCATTCCATTGGTTTTAACTGGCCTTACTCATGTAGCTAAATTTAGTTAGAAGGACTAGGAAGAAAGGAGGGTTCTAAGTTTTACTTACACAGCTGGAATGCTTGGTCCTTGATCTTCCCACTATATTTCATACTGAGAAGAGATGGAACCAGGCCAGGTTTCCTAACATGATCCAACTTTGTTCTAAGCAAGTGCTTACCAAGCCTGTACTTGGAATGTTTGCTGATGTCCCATTAGCCAAACCCAGAACCAACATTAGTAGGTATAGGGGATCCCAGGAGACAAGATTCCAGGGGTCACTGCAGGATCACAACACCTCACTATGTTAATGCTCCATGCTCTTTTCTCCCTGTGGCTCTTTGCATGGTCTCATCCCTCTATTTTTTCTCAGCCAAATAAGTGAAATACATAAGACTTTAACTAACCTTCTCTTCAAATAAAGAAAAGCATATAATAAACAAGTTGCAAAAAAAAAGAGTAAGATTATTTTAACAATCATAAGATGAAACAAATTGAGGTAATGAGTAAGGAATAATTGGCAAAGGAAGAGAGATAAACAGGTCGATAAATTTTGTTGAAGGAATGTCACTAAACCTAAACCTAAAGATGAAAAGGAGCCAGTCATGTGGTATTCTAGAGGAGGTGAGGTCCAGGCAGGAGAAAAATCTCCTTTGGAGGTCACTGCCTCCAACCCCGCCTCCTTCCAGGTTCTTTTCTGTGAATTGCCTGTTTGTTCTGCCCTTAAGGTTGCTAGCCTTGTCCAGCCTTGTTATTCCCTTGAGAGAGGTTGCCACTGTTTGTAGCAAACAGCAGTCTCTCTCTTGTTTAAGTGAACAATAAAGCGCAATACCCGTGAAGACAGGGCAATGTCTATACACTTCCTGAACATCTCCAGAAAACTAGTTGGTCAGCATTCAAAGAATTCTCGCTAGGCCCTTTATACACCGTTACTAATCCTCCAAAGTAAAGAAATTGAGGTCCAATCATGCAAAAATATGTTTCCAGTTGCATAACTAGGGTGTTAGGGGAGCTTCTCCACAGGCCAACACATTCCATGGATTAACTCTGGAAGAGTTGAGTATTAATTCTTACTGTGGAAAAGTTCATTGTAGTTTCAGTCTTAAAGTTTCCAATTGTGATGAAAAACACACTTGGACTTAGTCCCTTTTTGTGGCATGAGAGCTCACCTCTGCAGTCTTGAAGTGTGATGTCATGTATAACTGTCCAACCTCAGAAGTGATGGCCACTATAGTCAGTGCATATGTTGTCATGGGAATTGTGTCAAACGCTAGAAACACCATGTGCTACAGGAAGCCAAGAAGCCACTGTGTGTGCACACTCTTGATTCTTTCTAGCAGAAAAGGCAAAATTTATCACAATTTACCATTGGTTTAAAAAGTACCTAGGCTCAGGATATGTATTTAGTTTCAAGCTACAATAGGAAAATAAGGTCCATTTCAGTATTTCTTAAAATTAAAAATATGTACTTTTACTTTTTGTTTTAAAATGGCACTTTCTATGTTGTGTGTGTGTGTGTGTGCACATATAGACAAAATTCAACGTAAAAGGACAATTTGCTATTCTTCCACCACATGGGGCCTTGTATTTCTTGTTATTTTTTAAAGATTTCTTTATTTTAACTATGTGTATGTGTGTTTGGAGGTGGGTAGGTAGGTGAACATGAATGTGTCTCCCTGAGGGGTTAGAATTGAACATCAGGTTCTCTGAAACTGGAGTTACAGGCAGCTACAAACCATTGGACGTGCGGCAGAAAAAATGAATTTGGATCCTCTGTAAGAGCTCTTAGGTACTGAGCCATCTCTTCAGTCTCATGTGGGTTTTTGTTTGTTTGTTTGTTTGTTTGTTTTTAATTAAAGAAATGTAAACCTCTACAAAGGAGTAAGCACATAAAATGTGTTTGGTCATCTGCAAACTGGTCTGGTATGTCAGTTTCAGGAAAGCTTCTCTGCAGTTGTTGTAGCTGTCATGTGTATCATCAGTGTGTTCATGGCTGTGGAACTGACGATCAGCATGCCGTGATTCACCACCTAACTTCTACTCGGAACATGCATTTCACTCTTCATGTTAACTGAAGAAGCAGTTTTAGAGTGCTACTTAGCGATGCACTGGCAGCCTCCCTGCTTCCTTCAATCACCAAATCGGGATTATTAGAAACAAAATCACTGTTCTGTGTCTCTAGTCAGTTTTCTCTATTGTCTCTGCAAGTGGCAGTTGGAATCTTCTCTCAATGACTTAAAACTACCTCTCCTTACTCCTATCACAATTTTTTTCTATCCTTTTACATTTTTTCTTTTTCATTTTTTACTTGTTTTTTTTTTTTTGTTGTTGTTGTTGTTCATTTGTTTGTTTTGTTTTGTTTTGTCTTGTTTTGTTGAGAGATGGTTTCTCTGGGTAGTTTTGGCTGTCCTGAGCTCATTTTATACTCAGGCTGGCCTCTAAGTCACAGAGATTCACCTGACTCTGCCTCTGTCTCCCCAAGTGCGGGGATTACAGGCATGTCCTGTTTAGGTTATTAATATAAGCAAGTATAGATGAGAGAGTAGAAAGCGAAGCTGCCTCTCTAAGCCTTGCATATCATCAGAATTCATTCCTCTTCTTGGGAAAATACTCCTCAGGAGCTAGTGAAATATACTATCAACTTCAACTTAGAGAGAATCTAAATGACTAAATAACCAGGATAATCTATAAAACAGGATATTATAGAAAAATATACTCTCACAATACAGCCAAATTCTAAACAGAAACCAAGCAAACAAAAAAAAAGTTAAGAGGGAAAAGTCAAATTCTGAAACATGCAATATTATTTATATTAATCAGAAAAGAGTAAGTAGTGCATGCAGTTATTTCTGTGTCTGTGCATTAAATTCAAATATGTATGGGTGATTTTTCACCATGTGTAAGAAACTAAAGATTCAAATACTGCTCAGACAAGGCAAGCTTATCAGCTGGTTTCACATTAGGCAACAGTGCAACGTTTGCCTCTCTTCTAGTTTAGGCAGATGCTTTCCCTTGAGTTTTTGACTGCTGGAGAACTCAACATGCCCTCTGTTTCTAGTTGGCCTGTTCTCTCTCTCTCTCTCTCTCTCTCTCTCTCTCTCTCTCTCTCTTTCCCCTTTGGCTTGGATCCCTCTGCACAGTTTTCTTCCTCGGCATATGCTCAGCCTCTAGTACAGCTACCTGGCAGGCCTGAACGCAGCTATGGTCAGTAACAGGTCCTGGGACACAGAAATCACAAGTTCCTGGCCTCAGTGCTAAGGTGTCATAGCAAGCAGGAGTCAAGCAGGTCAGAAGCTTGAATCCTGGGACAAACAGAAGTAAAAGTGGAGACATAAGCCAACAAAAGGCAAATTCCAGGCTGAAGAAACAAGGCTAAAGTCCAGCAAGCTCTCCTGGTCCAAGACAAAACTGAGACCAAATATATGTGTATGGGTTCAGCGCTCAAGCTAACCTGACTCTGATTTCCAGAAAAGACAGGCCTACAATTGAAGCGTGACCCTCTCCTGCTTTGAAGCACTTTTCTTCCATGCAACATGTGGTATAGCAAATATGATACTCTCCCTCTTCATTTTTACTAATATCTGGCCCCAGTTTCTACCCTTGTAAGCCATGGGCCATTGAGTTAGTTCCAAACAAGCTTTCTCCAGCTGGTTCTAGGCATTGTGTTGAATGATTTAGGTATTATCTCTGAAGACAGATGGCCTGGTAGCATCAATGACAATAAGTCACTGAATTACAAAATCAACCCTTAGGTAATTTTAACACCTGAAAGTTGCAATGCTGGAAGCAGTGCTCCACAGCCATGCTACCCGTTGGAGCACTTCAGATGTAGCTTGTCTACACTATAGTTTGGGTTTTCTACAGGAAACAGCTGCAGCATTTCATAGCATTGCTGCTAAGTGCTCAAAGTTACATCAGTTTAGCGCAAGCATCAGAAATACCACTGTCTTGCCTCCAGGTTCTCCACAGAAGCAGTGAAAAGAAGTAGATTTTCAAGCTTGTTTTGGAAGAGACAAAGTAGGAAGGAGCCTGAAAGCTAACTATAAATCAGTTACTTTGGGCTGCGCACCTGCCCTGTCAGTCTTAGCTGCATCCAAATGGAAAAATGGGTGATCTAGGATTACACCATGGCCATGCCAGCAGCCACAGTACTGAAAGGTCACATCTATTATGGTTGGCACCTAGCCTCCCAGGGTTGGTCTTTGGGAGGTTGTCATAGTCATCTCATGCAGAAGGCACGTCCATCATTCCAGAATGTTGCTGTCAGTATTTGATCTAATAAAAGATATGCTATTCTCCTTTCCTTCACATGCCATAATATCTAGCTACTGCTGAACAATAATCACTTTTTTCCTTGCTACTCTGCCTTTACACTTTAAGCCATAGAATACTTCAGCAAAACTGTGTTGTTTGGTCTGCTTTGAAGTCACAACGATTCTTTCAAAAACATTTTATTAAGCAAAATAAACAGCTCAATCAGCCTATACTCTGGGGTGCTGCCTTGGAAGAAAACTGGTGGCCCCTGTTGATAATACCATGCACTTCAGCCATCAGAAGTTGAATGAAGAGTACAAAGAAAGTAAGATAGAAAAGAGGAGCAACAGCTGCTGACAGCCGTGAGCAGCAGAATAGTAAAATCTTACCCTGCTTTGTAGAGGAATTTATGAGAATTCTCAGAGCCCTTCACAGGAGCAACAAAAGACCTCATTGTAAGAATGTCCATGTGAGCCCTGGCTAGCCAGCTCCCCTGGGGATTACCAACTGCGGGCATCGAGAACACAGCCAGGAATTTATCTTCCCAGATCAAATCACTCCACTATATAAAACCAGCCGTTGGTGTCACAAGAAGTCCATAGTGTTAAGATTCATTCTAACTGGAACAATGGTTCTTAGCCCTTGAAACCTTAGAATTTTGGGGGGTCCCATGGGTTTCTATTTTAAAAACATTATTGACATGAACCTGAGAGGTGTTTTTCCTGGAGTTCTCTCTCACCAGACTGGTTCCGGCTGCCTCTTGGGTGATGATGGAAAGTGAAGGCACTGGCCAGCATCAGTCCTTGGTTCTGTAATTCTTGGGATGTTGCACAAAGGTTCTGTGGAACTTTACCAACCAATTAGAGGCAAAGTTGAGAACAGGCTTAAAGATATTACTGCAATATCAAAGTACTGCACATTAAGGAACTCTGGGACAGGCCAAATGCTGTCCCAAAGGATACAAGAAGGCTTTTGTCCTTTGAAACCTTTCCCAGAACCCTGAAGTTCAGAAATTCAGTGCCTCCAAATCACGGTTGAGAACTCTTGTCTACATAGCCTAATCAAAACATGGTGAATCTATTAAAAAACAAAAACATGGAGACCATGGAAGGAAACACTGCCTGTACTCTGTACAGAAGATCCACACAGATTTTTTTTCCACACAGATTTTTAAAAAATCTTGAGAGCTCTGGAACTATTACTTAAACTGTATTTATGTCTGACTTGGAAACATACATGCTGTGCATGTAGTGGCCACTCCTTTGCCTGGAACAGTTTGCAAAATTAAAAAAAAAAATAGGTTCAAAACAAGAGATGCCTATTATCAACTAAATTAAGTCCTTCAAGTAAAATTTTACCTAAGGAAGACAGGCTCAGAAAAGACATTTATTTAAATCTTGTTTATTTTGCCCGCAGCAGAGAGAACAAAAATCTTTCCTGACATTTTCTGTAGTGACTCAAATACAAATGTAACGGTGTTTTCCTGTCCTGTCCAAAGTAGAGAAGGAAAAGTATCTCTCATTTTCCCTTAGACCTGGAAGAAATGAAATGTTCATGGAATTGTAGAAAAATGTCCTCACTGTCTACACTAGGAGCTAGTGGCGTAAACCATTCATTGCTGGTTTCTAGACAGAAGCATAGGACATGTGAGCATTGGTGGAAACCTGGGTGGGAAAGTAAGCAGTAGCTCAGCTCACTGACTGTGGAAATGTGCAAACTCACCGTGTATGTTTCTTTGTTGGAGAGAGTGACCCATATTCCCTGACAGCACCATGAGGAACACCAGATGATCAAGTAGGGGACAAGCATCTATGTCAGCTCTGTGATCTATTCTCCAGAGAAGTACGGTGACCTGTCTGAGGCAGTAACTCCTTGTTTAAATGAACTCTTTGGTGATAATTAAATAAACGCAATGGGAGAAAGGCAATTGTTAGGTAGCTTCGTCAGTAACTCATGATAGTGAAAAGAATTCTTGAATTAGTTTGAAGATGAAATTCTAAGTCTTATGTGTATAACTGACTTTGGACAGGTAGGACAAGCCCCTCTTCTGTGAAATGTTCTCTCTTCATTTTGAAATGAAAAGACTAATAGCCATTCTTTGACCACACAGAATACTCAAAAGTTATAATAAGGTCACAGAAATAAAGCTACAGTGCTTCAAAGTTCCACTTCATGGGACTGTATTTAAAAAGATATGTCTTTCCTGAAAAGCACCTGTGATCACTCCTGTTGTTCTTTCAGAAGGAGGAATGCTTTGTTAGTGGTCATAGACCAAGAAGAGCAGATTCTATCAAAACAGGGAAATCGAGGCAGCACTAGCTTTAAGCAGCTTATCATGTTGCATTCATTTTTTAAAATACTTTTGAGATATAACAATTTTGTCTTTTCTCCCTTTCCTGCCTGTTATTATTTTAGAAATTATTTTAGAAAGTGCCATGCACAACCACAGTGGCATGGTGAAACCCTTTTCATGCAACCCAGGGTGCTTGCTGGCTGGATGGCTGTCCCAGCCCCATTGGAAAGTCTCCACTGGCACAGCTGAGCAGTTGTCTGTGCGTTTCAAAATGCTCCTCTGCACAATTTAAAACCAGGCATTTAGTGGAAGATTTAAGGGCTCACTTCTGAGTGGCCACTGGCAGAGGGAAAGGTGACACAGCAGTGAAGTGGTGGTCAGTGATAGGAGGAATAGAAGATAAATCTGCTGTGGGCATCATGGTTCTCGAAAGGGGGCCTGGCATGACCAGACCAGACACTACCGGGAGAGCCCTTCCAGGCCCAGCACACCAATGTTATTATTTCAGAGATAATGCATGCAACAAATATTATAGGAAAGAGGTTTATTAGATGGAGACAGAAAGGAGAGGAGAGAGGGAGAAAGACATGGTGGGGGAAAGGAGGGAACACCCTGACAGAAAGAGGACGGAGCAGGAGAGAGCAAAAGAGCAAGAAAGAGAGGGGGGTGAGGAAGAGGTAGAGAGAGAGAGAAAGAAAAGGCAGGGGTACTCCTCACCCCAGGGCCCCTTTGGGCTGCGACCAATGATAACATCATAGGTTACTAAGCAACCAAGGAGCAAGCTTCTTACCCCTTCCATGCAGCCTTCCCTTACTCTCTTTCAAACTCATGGCCTCTTTTTCTTTAATTTTTGGTGTGGGTGTGTGAGTGTGCGCATGTGTTCCTAAATATACACACACACATATATATATATGTAACTTGCTCAGTCTATATAATGTTATTGTATGTATATTTTCAGGGCCTGATCATTTGGTGATGGATAACTGATTGGTGTTTTTTTCTCCAAGGAAGACTGTTTCCCCACCTCTCAACATTCCCCAATTACCTGCCCTTTTGTCTAGGGTTGAGGCCTCCTGAGCTCTCCCCTTCCACAATTATGCTGGCTTATTAAAGTAGAGGTTGTAGGTTCTCTTCCAAGATCCATGACTTCACCAAACCATGGGTATTTTGCCAAGTCTCCAGTACCAGGCACAAATTCTCTCTTTTTGAGCTGGCCTTAAGTCCAATTAAAGAGCTATTGGTTACTGTCAAGGCATGCATGCTACTGCTTCATTTTCAGAGTGCTTGTGTCATGTTGATTGTTGCTGTAGTTCATAGGCACCATCACTAGGTCTGACTATTGGTTACTTCCCTCCGTTGGAGATTTGCATGAAGCTTTCTGGTACTATGACATCTAATCCTCAGGCAGGAGTGGTCAGGTCAGACAGATCCAATGCAGAAGCCTCTGAGCCCTTTGTCCACAATGCATGGTGTCTTCAGCAATTGGGACTTATCTTGCACCTCTGGGAGGCAAACAAGGGCAATATCAGTAGACTATAATGTTTTCAGAGTCTCTTAGACAATTCTGGCCAACAACACAAAGGAGGGCTTGTAATACCTGGTGTTGGGGTTTTTGTTAGATAGTCTGTGGCTCTTACAGGGGAGCACTGTCAGCCCATATGGGAAATTTTCATTTAAACAACGGATTTATATGTATACAAAGACTAATGCATATTACATACACTTGTTTGTTAATAATATATTTATACTCAGGAGTTTGTTCAAAGACTTAAGTATATCTCTTGGAAATTAGATGAGACCGGCCATTCACATAGCTCCCAGACACAGCTAATGGGGATACCAGTATCTATGAAACACACTTGATATTTTTGATCACTCAGTTTAGTTTTCATAGAAGTAAGGAAGAAAAAGACTCACACATGAACACTTTTTTATCATCATCATCATCTGAATTCAAGAGAGGTGTTGTGTAAATTGTACATTAAGCAGGATGGGTTTAAGAAAAGGCATTTAATTTGCAAATGTGTTTTAGAACTGTACTATGATTGCATGAAAGAGTTTAGGAGCTAATCAAGATACTGGTGGGCAGTAAAGCTTTCTTCTTTAATCTCCAGACGATTTCAGACAGAAAGCCCAAAGAGGTACATGAAAGTTGTTATGACAAAATCACCGATAAAAATGTCCTTCACCTTCTTTGCTGTTTACACTTGAAAACTTACCTCTTTTTAGATGAACCGGTAGTATTTAGTTTAAGATGTGGCAAGCAGAGTTGTTGTGCAATTGTTTGGACTCGAGGCCACACGCAATCACTTCAGCTCTCTTGCTTTATGTAATTCTCTGTTTGCCTGAGAGTTAAAATCAGACTCTTCTTGAGGTTTGATTCGGTGGTTTAAATAGATCTTATGGCTTGTGAAACGTTTCACATATTCAGTTTTGCTATGAAGGATGTTGCTTGCTTATGTCATTTGGTTGGAGGCACATTAATTCCTCAATCAGTTAGAGAAGATAAGATACACACAATGTCATTCTCTTTTAAAGATAAATATGAGGATGTCCCAGTCAGCAATGAAGAAATTCCTGGCCATTTCCTTAAATGTTTATCAATCCACATTCTCATAAGGACATTTCCAGCTGGTTATTTTCTTAAACATGACAGTAAGTAAATATTTTTAAATTTTAAAGTTTTCAAGCATGCCAAATTACAAAATACTGTGGATTCTTGTAACTAAAAGCTGTAGATTAAAGTAGATTATTTGTGTAGGACTGATTTGATTAATAGTTTTTAAAAATCATTGCCAGATTTAAAAGTTGTCCACAAAAGTACTATGATCTAAGATAGAATATATGTATGCTAAAAATTATCTTTAATCATAATAAACACCTTAAGAATCATGAATTTTAAAATTTTACATAATAAAATTCAAACTATAATTGAAGAGTTAAATGTTGACTCATAAAGGGTCAAAATATTTGACACTTTTAAGGACCAAAGTTCTCACACTCCCAGAAGTGACTGACAGAGGCAGTTGGTCACCTCACTGTCCCATTAATAGAAGGATGAGGGAAGGTTCTTTCTCCTGAGTCCAAATGCGGTCATGAGTTCATCTCCAGCAAGGCTCACTCCCATGCTTACACATCCACTCCCGACAGCTCCCTGAGGTAGATCAGACAGTGCTGCTAAGCAGCTTCCCCATCACACACACATGAAAATAAAATAACTGAGGTTTGAGGGGACATTCAGTTGTTTCTTCTACCAATCTGAAAGCCAAACTTTTGATACATGACTTTTGGGTGTGTTCAATATCAAACATGTTGTTTCCCCAAAATGGTTCAAACATTGTCAACAGTTATTAAGTTTTGTATTAATTTCACATTGCTCCCTAAAATTCCTGTCTTCATGGAGATGATATTTTTGGTGTTGTGACAAGATTATACTTATTTAGAGTGAAGAATCAAGACACAGAACATGAAAATACTACCCAGGATATTTCTGCGTTAAGATACATAAAATTATGATAAATCAATTTAAGTGATTTATCTGAATTTTACACTTACCACTTCTCTGTATTGATCTTTCTCTTCACATGCATCGAAGTGTATTGCTAACTTTACTCTTCTAGTGTCCATCTTAAGACTGTTTGTTCTCGTGGGGCTTTCATAGGTTCAGTGTTACCCTCTCACATTTGACTTCCAAATCCTCCATGGTATCTCTCCACACCCAGCCACTCTGCTATACCATTCTGTCTTTTTTTTTTTTTTTTTTTTTTAGTTTGTAGCATATGTTGCATTAGAAATTATTTTGGTCACATTCGGAAATTAGGAGATTTTCATTACAATTTCAGATTTTGGAGCAGGATGTCAGATTATCCAGCTCATATCTGAGCAAATGTTCCAAAATTTTGAAAAACTCCAAAACAGTAAGTCTTTTTGCTTCCATACCCTTTGGGTGAAGGAGTCCTGGTATGTACTTCCTTTACTTGTTCTGTGTTGGCAACAATCCCCCTAAGAACACCCCTGTGAGGACAGGCCCTTGACTAGTTAGTTTTTCACCCCATGCTCTCTCCCTTTCACCCCTGGAAAATAATGATGCTCAATATTGGTAGAGGAAACAACTGAATGTCCCCTCAAACCTCAGTTATTTTATTTTCATGTGTGTGTGATGGGCAAGCTGCTTAGCAGCACTGTCTGATCTAAATCAGGGAGTTGTGGGGAGTGGATCTGTGAGCACTCTAAGAATGGCATGCCTCATCAGATCAAATGCAGTGGGATAATCTATCTTGGACTTGAACCTCCAGAACCACGAGCCCAAATAAACTTTCTTGATTTTGTAAATTAATTTTTCTAGTTATTTTGTAACACTAGCAGATAATGGTCCAGTACAATTTGACTCTCAAGAAAGTCATGCAGTCTTGTAGAATTCTATACACTTTAGAAAAGCAGTTGTCTTCTGGAGTTAGGTCCCATTGAAATCTGTATTTTTCTTTCAAGTGGCATTTGATAGATCATGGCAATAGCTAAGCATGATACTCCTTATCCTTTTTATTCCTTCCACACCAACAAATCATTTCTACTTACTAATGTAAATTTAATGCTCATTACAGCATATTTAACTACTCAGTCTGTGGTTTACTTCTAAAACATCAAAGTAAAAATTGGAGGTAAACATTCATCTAAAGAGCTAAAAAAATAGAATAAAAATTCTAAGAATCACTTTAGTATCATTTAAAAATAGGTAATAAACAAGTCTAAGATCTGGTAAAACATTAAATGATGCTGGTTTAAAAAAATGTTTTCAGAGCAAATGCTGAGACTCAGCATAACTTTGAGCAGAGTGCAGGGAATCTTATGAAAGAAAGGAGAGGTAGAAAGACCTGAAGGGGACAGGAGATGCACAAAGACAGCAACAGAACCAAAAAAGCTGGGTACCAAGGTCATTTCTGAGACTGATACTCCAACCAAGGACCATGCATGGAGATAACCTAGAACCCCTGCTCAGATGTAGTTCATGGAAGCTCAGTGTCCAAGAGGGTTGCCTAGTAAGGGGAACAGGGATTGTCTCTGACAGGAACTCAGTGGCTGGCTCTCTGATCACCTCCCCCTAATAGGGGAGCAGCCTTGCCAGGCCACAGAGGATGACAATGCAACCACTCCTGATGAGAGCTAATAAGCTAAGGTCAGATAGAAGGAAAGGAGGACCTCCCCTGTCAGTGGACTCGGGGAGGGGCATAGGAAGAGATAAGGGAGGTATAGTGGGGTTGGGAGAGGATGAAGGACGGGGCTACAGCTGGGATAATGAATAAATTGTAATTAATAAAAAATAAATTAATTAAAAAAAGAGAAAATAGATGGATGCTCATCTAAGAAGCAAACTTTAAATCCAAACATAATAATAGATAAATAAGATTTCCTAAGCTTGCCTCTCTGAGTGCCAGGTGTCATCTTTATGACCAAGTCGATGAAAGGCTGCATATCTGCTTTCAGAATTGTTTTCTCCTATTTCCAGTTCTATTCTCTGTCACATTTTATGTTTTAACCTGCAGGATAGGAAATGTGTTTGCCATGGAGGGGACTGGATATTAATTGGAAAGAATTACCTTTTGAGAAAACACATCCATCTTTTTTCTTTTTTAAAATACTTACACTGATTGGGAGGATAATACCAACTGTCCTAATTTGTGGCTATTCTAGTTTGGAATGTAAAGAACAATAGATGAATTTATGTTTTCAGATATTAAAAAATGTTTTCTTTAAATTAATTAGTGAAACCTAACTCCTAGGTTAACTCTGTTCTGTAGATTGAATTTGATCATTATTATAAAGATTTTTAAAAAAGAAAAAAACCTAACAGAGTGATATTATTCAAGAAATAATGTGAATTTGCCTTAGAGTAAATGTCTTATTACATCTGGTAAAGATGGTGCTCTTATGTAACCAACAAGATAAAACAGACCAGGACTGTGGGCATAACCAGAAACTAATTCAAATGCTGGCCCTGTTTCTTGAATGAGCCAGACAGGGCTATCATTTCAGCTCCTCATATAGCAGAGAAGGCCACAAGTCCAAGGCCTGACTGGATTATGCAATGAGTTCAAAACATACTGAACAACTTAGTGAACCCTATCTGAAAATTAAAATCACGAAATGACAAAGCAGGCAGAAGATTGCAAATTGGTAAAAAATAACTTTCTTAACACAAATGAGTTCACAGGCCAATGCTCAACACTACAAAATAAGTAAAAACAAAAGTTGATATCCTCCTAACTCCTAAGGTATGCTATGAAGACTGAATGAAATCACTATTTTAAAGGCCCCAAGAGATTGAAATCCTTCAGTAAACAGTATTCTTTTCTTGTCTCCAGTACTACCCTGCAGCATGAATATACTGTGAGCTAGTTCTTATCAAAGGGAACATTTTAGCATTCTTGAAAGTTCTTAATATTATCAATTAGGCAACTTTCTAGGAAAAATTGCTTACGTGATTCTGCATTGTTTTTCTAAGTGCAAGTTTTGTTCCATCAACCTAGTTGATGTATTATTAAGTTTTAGGAGTGTATGGCTTTCTTCAGAACAGTCTATTGGAAAAAGCAAAACGCTCTTTTCCATGTGTACCTTTAATGGTTTCAGGAAAGAAGCTGTTTAGAAGAGCAAAGGCTACATAGATTGAGCATCTTCTTAGAAGGCAAAAGGAATGCAAAGGTTGTAACCTTTGGGAAGTATAATGGAAGAGGTCTATGGGACAAAATCCAATGGATGAAAAATCAATATCTTGCCGTTAGCTTAGACACAAAAGTGATAGCGTCAGTTTATGAGAAGAAAATAATGAATAAAGGTAAGTGGAAATAGTGTTAGGGTTGAACCCTTATTAAATTTTACAACTTTGCCTTTAATTCTTTCCTTGTAGGAACACTTTAACATGACCTAAGTACATAATAAAATAAAGGGTCACGAGGTAGAGTCAAAGCAGTTTTGCCCCTAAAACTTTAAATGAATTACCATGCCATATAAATGTTAAGTCATTCCTATATAGAATCATCATGTAATGACGCAAGAATGTTGTTTCTTTACAAATATGTTGACTAATATAGTAGCTTAATTTAAGCTTCAAAGAGATGACCAAAAGATGGTTAATTACAATTAGATAGGAATTGTATTTTTTATAAATCAGGCTCTCAAATGTTCCTTTTTTCTTTATTATTATTATTTATTACAATTTATTCAACTTTTTGTTCCAGCTGTAGCCCCCTCCCTCATTTCTTCCCAGTCACACCCTCCCTCCCTATTCCCCTCTGTGTCTCTCTCCTAATCCACTGATAGGAGCTGCCCCTACTGTCTGACCCTAGCCTATCAGGTCTCATCAGGACTGTCTGGATCCTTTTTTCTCTGTGGCCTACTTAGGCCACCTCACCAGGGGGAGGTGACCAAAGAGCCAGCCACTGAGTCCATGTCAGAGACAGTTCCTGTTCCCTTCCTAGGAAACTCACATGGAGACTGAGATGCCCATAGGATACGCTGAGCAGGGAATCTAAGTCCTCCCCATACTTGGTCCTTGGTTGTAGAGCAAGGTGACTATAGTTTTGGTGATGGATTGTATTCTTAAAAATGACAAGAGAGTGGACATTGATTTTCAAAACGACTGTAGGTAATGTGATCACTAGCTTAACTTATTTTATAAAGCATGTCTACTTAGAAACATCATGTTGTATGTGAAAAATACATAGTGTTGTCCATAAGACTAAAAAATAAAATAAAATTTAAAGACAAATAAGTTCTTTTTCAAGCAGTGCCTCTTGATGCTCACTAATGCCATAGGACAGGAACTGTGGCCTCCTCATGTCCTGGGTATTCATGAGTTGCTGGCCAATTTGCTCATGAGGCAGGACACAGTCATCAGTATTTCGGAGCAACAGCATAACTTGTGGGCCTGCGAAACATGTCTCCTGTCCCATCTTCCTTCATGGATTGCAGCAGACAAGTTCTGCAGTGAGTGGAAGAAATGCGCTCATTATTTCGGAAGCTTCTGGTTCTGGTGTTATTTCTTTTTTTTTTTTTTTTCAATGCAGTTTATTCAGGAACATTGAACAATCCTCGGACCCCGGGGAAAGCCAGCCCACAGCTTAAATAGCCTCTGGGTAGCCAACCCAGGCGTGCCACGGGGGCAATGCAGATAGGTCCACATACATGGAAGCAAGCCAGATCCTCGGCCTTAGCCAAATGTGGAGTTGTTCGTGACAGAGAGCACTCACCATCGGGAAGGTGGAAGGCGGAAACCAGCTCCATCTTTAAGGCATAGCATTCCGCAGCTCTCTACAGTTCCCCCTTTTTGTTTTAGACGCATCAGGCAAGAGTAGAGGTCTGATCTCTGATATTAGGAATAAATTGGGACTTTGTACAAATGTTCACTTATTTCTAAAGAATGTTATTAAAAGACTCGAAACAAAAGGCTTAGCCAAATTTTGATACATCCCAGTCAGCCTCCTTTGCCTCCCTGGAAAGCGTCTTGCAGCATCTCAGCATGAGATGCATGAGTGAGTGAACGAGGTGAGTTCTCACCTTGGTGAGTGCTCAGACTGAGCTTACTGAGCATTGTGGTCCCAGAAGAAAATTAGAGACCATGAGCCCATGCTGCACTAAGGGTAACTCTTGCAGTGGCCTAGTGAAAGCAGCAGGTGAAACAGAGGCTGCGACCCTGGGATCTGCACTTTTTAGAATAGCAACACAGAATCACGTAAGTAAATTTTCCTAGAGAACTGTCTGCTTTGTAATATCAAGAACTTTCAAGGGTGCTAGCCTTTTCCCATTAATAAGAACCAGTTCACAGTATATTCATGCTACAAGGTAGCAGTGCAGGCTAGAAAAGAGTTCTGTGTATTAAATGATTTCAATTTTTGCTGCCTTGTTAGTCGTGATGAATCCTTCAACTTCCTTCAGCTACAAAATGATAATTCTTACTGTGTAGGGTTTTTATGTGTGATAGTAAAATAAAACAACAGGAAAGTGCTACCTAAACTGCAGAAAACTATAAACAGGGCATATTTTACTCTAGGTTCAAAAACATTCTGATATATTCAACTTTGATATTAACACAATCTCCCCATTTATGAATTTCAATGTTTCCAATATTGAATTTCAATGTCTTCTAACTGGTTATTATTGTTCTAAGAGTTTACACTGGAAGAAAATCTCACATTGACAAGTTGTTTGGAAGTCATCTATAAAGTGTATTTGTGCTTCTATAAAAGGTATTATTATGAATAATAACACTGTGTTACAGATAATTAATTACTGGTTCTATTACATGATTCTAAATTAACATCATGATACTCATTCAGTACAGCCCATAACCATGCAAATTCATTTCCTCATTATATTACTATTGTAACATTGCTTATTTACCCAGTTACAGTATCACTACAAGTCCTAAGTGCACAGAGAGCTTTTATTCTACGATATTTGATAAGCTTTGGTCAATATTCATTCATGTCTTTCACAAGCACAAAAGAACAATACTAGTTTAATAACATCTATGATTCTGATATTTCATTTTTATACTACAATAAAATAAAATCATTATAAGCTGACCTAACCCTGATAGAAATTTTTTTACAATACCATTTTATTTCACAATACCATTTTGTGTGTACTTCCTGATAAGCAAAGATGATGGAACAGTGGACTATTATAGGCAGAGAGCTTCTATAAAAACCTATGGTGTCACTTAAGATCTCTGCTTCACCCAGAGGTGCAGTTAGTTATTCCACGTATCATTTCTCTTTTCAGAAACGAAAACTAAATCATGGCAGGTGCAGACTGGGGATATGATGGCAAAAATGGTAAGAGTACTTCTTTTGCATATATCAAAATAATAGCTTTTTCCCTTTCCTATCAGAGGATGTATTTATCATTTAACTTTACTATATAGTCACAGGTTAATGGTTTGAGTCACGTTTGAATAAGTGTACTATTCTTGTATTCATTTTTAGTAATTGATTTTTGGGCATGAAGGTCTAGAAAGTGTATCTTGTATGTACATACTATTTCTATACGATAATCATATAGAGAACATAATTAGGCCTGTATTATTGATATTGCCAATTATACTGTTTACTGATATAGTAACAAAAGATACATTTTCAGGCACCAAATGCCATTTAAGATATCTAAATAAACCATAATCTAATAAGAAACAATTAGTTGAAGTTCTGATACTTGGAATGAAGCACTCTGTAAAACTGTGGTTACATAAACATGTTTGTTCTTATAGGTCCTGATCAATGGAGCAAGCTGTATCCCATTGCCAATGGAAACAACCAGTCTCCTATTGATATCAAAACCAGTGAAGCCAAACATGACACCTCTCTGAAACCTATCAGCATCTCCTATAATCCTGCAACTGCCAAAGAAATTATTAACGTGGGACATTCCTTCCATGTAGTTTTTGATGACAGCAGTAACCAATCTGGTGAGCCCAAAGACATATATGCTACTTGTTTCTTTAGAATCTGCTAAGTGAATTTATTTTTTATTGAACATAGATTTTTCTCTTATACAATACATTCTGACCACACTTTCTCCTCCCAGAACAGGTTATTGGTTTGGGTCATCTTTGAATTAGTATAATATTCTTGTATATATTTTTAATAGTTAGTTTGGGGGTATATCTGATATGTACATACTATTTCTAGACTTATATAAACAGCATAAATAGGCCTGTACTATTGATATTGCCAAATACAACAAACAAACCATTAGTTCCTCCCAGAACCTCTCTACCATCCCCTCCTCCAAATCTACTCCCTGTCCACTTCCCTTCAGAAAAGAGCAGGCCTCTAAAAGACAAAAAAACAAATGGGATACAGTAATACAAGGCAAAAGTTTTCATATTGAGGCTGAAAAGGGCAACAAAATAGGAGAAAAAGAGTCCCAGGAGCAGGCAAAGGAGTCAGAGTGGCTTCTGAAACACCACAGCCTCCTGTGTATTGTACACTTGTATTTGTGGGACTCAAAACCGAAAAACATGGGAGGCATCGTGGCCACTTGGAAGACAGCTTACAGAGCTCCCTTCTCTGCTTTCTCTCAATCCTTCTCCTTCTTAATGAGCCATTTTACCACTAGCATAGCCATTCTGGGATCTTTGGGCTCATTTATTTAAATAAGCAACATTTCTTCAAAAGAGCCTAATGAGCAAATCATTGTGAACATAAAAACAAAAAGGTAAATATTCTAAACAGAATGAGAATTCACTCAATGAGGAGACAGGGGTGTACAAGTACTCTGCATACCCTAGAATCTGGCATTCTGCTTGCCACGTGGTCAGCCTTTCATCAGTATTTATTGAATAAGCTGTTAAGCAATGACTCTGTGAGTGTTCTGGTGGTATAAAATTCAATGCTTGCTGTACTTCCCTACAACTTTCTAATTTTAAATGTTAGGCACTTTAGGGGAGTGCCTGTTGTTAGCAATAGGTTAGGTCTGGTGTTGTGGTTACTTAAAAAATCATATGACTGGACAAACTCCCCACCTGGGCTGTCATTCAGACCAAAAATTTTAAAGTGACTTTGCCCCACAGGCAGTAGCTCTTGGCCCCTGGCCAAGAAGGTCTCAACAAATCTGTCAAACTACATTGTTATATCTTTATTAATTATATAAAGCTGTGTGATGGGAAACTTTTAGTTAATAGAAATTACCCTCAACTCTGATACATACTATCCATGCAGTATGGTTTATTGAATGAATAAACTTGCAAGTTAATGCAGCCTCAAGGAAAGTCCTGTGATCATATAACTTATTCACTTTTAAGTGCCATCTTCGTAACATAAATAGGTAAATTTGTGGTACCTTCTCTGGAATGTGTGTATATATCATGAGCTACTGATGCCATCAGGAAGGCACTATATATGAGTGTCATTATCAGGGATGTGGAGTGGGGAAACACAATGAAAACATAATTTTGCCACACGCTGGTGTTTCCACTTCACACAAAACAGTGTTGCACTGGTTTATTTTAAAGATGAACTAGAGATCATCTGGCTGACAGTACTTCTTTATCCCTCCAGTTCTGAAAGGTGGCCATCTCTCTGAGAGCTATCGTCTCACCCAGTTCCATTTTCACTGGGGCAACTCCAATGACCATGGCTCCGAGCATACTGTGGATGGAATCAAATATTCGGGAGAGGTAATGCGATATATTCATGAGAGATAGCTCATGAGAGTACCTGAGCAGCATCTCTGGTACCGAAGAAGCCGCAAAGGGAAGAACACACTGGTCTTTGTATGGATTCTTAAATCCATTAAAATCAAACACCATATTTTGCAATAGAGGAATATTTTTCTATGGAAAGAAATACCTTAACTTGTAGATGAGAGTTGAGGAAAACTTTGACATTTTTCCAGCTTAAAGATTGTTCTTTAAGACATTTTTTTAATACTGTCTGAACTGGACATCCCATTGTGTCTCTTTTTACTTAATTTTTCAGATTTGGGCACACCAGTAAGATATATATGTCCAGACAAGATCCCTGAAGTAACAGTAGAAGGCCCTGGGCTTTAATCAGAGCAGGAATTTAATGGTTGCAAGGAAGAGCCCACACCTGGGCCAGTTTCGAAGAGTCCCTGGCTATAGGTCGTTATCTGCCACCTCTTGTTAATCTTCCCTCCCAAGAGAATTTGTGGTCTATTTCCAGACATTATATTTATATTTTCTTTGAAAAACTGAACACACATAAAACAAATTAAAAAGTTTCACCTTTGAGGCAGATATTAAAAAGATGAACTACTTACTATTTATAGGAAATATATATAAATATAGTAAATATATATATATATAATATGTGTTCATAAGTATGACTACATATAGATGAGATGGTCTTTTCTGTTTTACTTTGGTAAACTAAACTTTATAATGGATATGATTTGAAACTTGTTTTTTTCCACTTACCAATGTGTTATCATTCTCCAAGTAAGAAGACTTAATTCTACATCTTTTAAGAATTACTGCTTAATATTTCTATTTGTTTAAATTTGAATATCAGAATTTATTTAACTAGTCTTTTGATGGATATTTATATTGGCTTATTATATTCCATTGTGAGTTTAATTGTTGTTTTGTTTTTATCAAAAATGCTTCGATTAATACATTGTGCTACATCTATCGCAACAATGGAAATAAATACGTAAGAGAGATTTTTTAGAGAAGTTTTAAAATATATACAGTTTATTGTCATAGAATTAGATGTTAGGGGATTAAATACAGATACAACTTATTTTGTTTTACTTCTAAAGTTTAGATAATACCTTACAGTGCTGTGGAAGTCTATAAAAACTCATTCCTAGTTTCCCTTCTACAAAACAAAAGTTGGACTAAAGTGGAATGGAAGCCTAAGTATTATGTTTTAGGAAGGATAGTTGTAATCAAGGATAGTTGTAATTAGGAATTATATTCACTCAACTAAGTTGATAAAAAAAATAATCTAAATGAATTATGTGAAAGTTCAATATTACTTACTATTTAGCTCAAAAACCCGTGTAGAATACACCAGGTTCAAGAAATAGTGCAAGTAATGTTATACAAATGCGTGCTCCTCTCTTGACCTTCGTGGAGTCAAAGCTGAGCTGTTTACTGGTTCTTCTCATCTATAAAATTAGATTCGAAAGCATTAATCTCCCATGCACTTACTGAGAAAATACATACAAGGCACATGTAGGCCAGCTTTCACGTGGCAAGTGCTCAATTACATTACATTACATTAGCTGTGCAGAGGGGAAAGCACAAGAACCAATGGCAGGGATTAAGTAAATAGTACTCAGTGGCAGTGTGAGTGCCTAAAAGAGTTGTCAGTGAATGGGAAGAATAAATGACAATGAAACCACACTTAAATTAGGACTGCAGAGTGATCTCACTTAAAATAAGTGTTCTAGTTGCTCTCTTTTATTGATCAACTATTTATTGACTCTTTATAATATACTAAGTTTTTATTTTCAAAGTAACTGAGTCATAATCTTTATTTCATAAGGGAAAGAAAAGGTTTTAAAAAAGGAGAGGAAGGAAAGAGAAGAAGGAAAAAGAGGGAGAAGAGGAAAAAAGAGATCAGACAAATGTTATGAAAAAAAATAGATGTGAGTTAAGGTAGTTGGGTAATTAATTTATTTGAGGTATGGCATTTGAATTCAGACCTAACTGTAGTGCCAAAGGAAGGGAATTCTAGGAATTCAGCAGCTAATATAAAAATCCAAGCTATGAACAGATGAGGAGATATACTCTGCTGGGCATGGAGGCCAACAAATGTCTAAAGTATGAGATCCGTAGTAAATGCAGATGCTTTTGATTGAACAGCTATGAATGTAGTGTTACCTTGTCAAAGCAGAGAGAATAACAGATGTGACATGACAAGTTGAGCTTTCCTTTTGCCATGGACTCTTAAGACACCTGTTAGACACTCTTATGGAGATCTACAGACAGTATCGGGAACACATCCAGGCACACGTGGATGTACGAGCCTAAAACTCCACCACGAGTTTAGGCTACAGAATTTGACTGAGAGGATTCTGGGAAGGACACCAATATGCCCAAGCTTCCAACTGGCCATGGGGTTTCTTACAAAGTTACCTCACAGTGAGAGAAAATGATTTCACCTTTTATCCTAAAGTTAGCTACCCACCGGATTAGAGTTCACATTAATTTTATTTGCCTACACCAAGATATGTCTTCAAATGTAACAAATTAACACCTAATTCATCTCCCGGCTTTTCCTATGAATCAATAGTAATAGTGAATTACTTATGTCATCACTTCTAGCTTCACCTAGTTCACTGGAATCCTGCCAAGTACTCGAGCGCTGCTGAAGCCATCTCAAAGGCTGATGGGCTGGCAATCCTTGGTGTTTTGATGAAGGTAAGTCAGGGGTAGTTATATCACTCTAAATATCAGTTGATTTTTAAAAGAGTGGATGTTATGGAACTTATTATCATTTAAATTTATACTGCCATTGTAGAGATGCTCTGAGGAAAATCATCATTACATTGGGTTAGACTGAGTGACTAAGTGACTTTTGAGATTACGTATTTGGAGGTGACTATTATCAAATGCTTATTCAGAATATGGCAAAAATGCATTAAATAACTAACAAAGCAGAGAAAATGAAGGCTTAGTTTTGTGACATAGTTTTGATAAACATATAGAATTTGTCTTGCGTAGGTTTGACCATTTTGTTCAGAATTAAATTTACCGTGCTAAATTAAATTAAGCCATGTTTTCTGTTTACTATTTTGTCTGTGATTATACATGATGAGAAATTTGCACAGTAGAAGATCTCAAAAAGGTACATACCTCAGAAAATTTCCTCTCTTGGGGTAGAAAGAAATCTCATTTTTCCTTCTTCAATTATTGATGTCAACTGAAAGATCAAATTTTGACTAAATTTCATAAATCAGCTCCATCTCATACTCTCTTTCTTTTTCCTTTGATCCTCCAGGTTGGTCCAGCCAATCCAAACCTGCAGAAAGTTCTTGATGCCATAAACTCAGTTAAAACTAAGGTAAATAAGCTAAATAAGCTAATTTAACTCTGAAAACAAGAACACACAGAAGTGCAGAAACAGTTGCCTGTTTGAAAGAGGAAACATGAAGGCAGTTGTAGAAGCCATTGGTCACAAGGTGCCATGGAGACTTCGCTTGCACTGGAGAACCTGATACAGGAGTTGGCTCTGCCTTGTTTTCATGGTGCTTGTACCTTTCAGTAAAGCATATTCCTCAGTCATTCTTAGATCTGTTGAATACTGATCATACTCTAGCGATAGCTTTCTCTTTCATGAAGAAAAACATATTAATTTCTTTAGTTATGCAAAAAAATATGGGGAGGAAGAGACCTATTTGAGAACTGTGATTCAGAACTAAACTCAAAACCCTTAGCGGACTTTCTGAGATGCCCATCCTTAGCATCACTGTTTTAACATCATCTCCTTAGACCAAAGGTCAAGGTGATTTATCATGTTCTTCTACAGTGTAGAAGGCTATTGTATTTTTATGTAAAATAAGTTTATTTTGCACTGAGTTTATGAAAGAATAAACTTTGAGTGAGCATGTTATAAAGTGAGAGAAGGGATATTTTTCACACTCTACTCAAGAATATCAAAAATATATAAAATAAAAATAAAAGGAAATAGTGAGGATAAAAGTCTAAAATAGTAAGATAAGAAACAAGATTACAAATACAAAATATTACTCTATGAATATATGAAAAATAGATTTTTATGGAATAAACAGCAACAAAAAATAATTTAAGGAGCTCTGACAAAGGAAACTGGCCCAAGGTCAAATGCTATTAGAGGGATTGGTAAGATGATTCAGCAGGTGATAGTGATTGCTTGAGCTCCTAGAACCTGCAGAGTAGAAGGATACAAACCAATTCCTATAGGTTGTCCTCTGTCCTCCACATACGAGTGCAAATGCATATGC
Source organism: Meriones unguiculatus (assembly GCF_030254825.1). Taxonomy (NCBI): domain Eukaryota; kingdom Metazoa; phylum Chordata; class Mammalia; order Rodentia; family Muridae; genus Meriones; species Meriones unguiculatus. The sequence continues at coordinate 96,917,966 of NC_083354.1, forward strand.
CCAGAGAGACATGTAAATAAATTAATTAGCAAGTGGAAGAAATTCTACTAGAGGCTTAGAAAATATGGTGTATATGTGAAAATAAAATTCTGAAGCAAGAACTACTTATAACAGTACACCAGTAAGTCTGGAAAGTTAGACAAAATGAGTGATAACCATAAAAACATAAGATAATAAAAATGTCCCAAAAGAAAAACCAAGCAGTCCAAAACTGTAAGAATAAATTGAAATCACAGTAAAAAAAAAAAGAAAAAAAAAAAACGTATCTAGTAAACAAAATTCTATGCGCAGCCCAAATTATAAAAAAGTTTACTCAGCCTTTAGGAAACAACCAAGTGAGTCTGGGGAAGCATATGGCTCTACAGATAAAACATTTGCCCTGTAAGTATAATGACCCAAATTCATAATTCAGGACCCACTAAAATGCCAGGTGTGCATGGTGTATTAGCTATATAATTCTAGAGTTTGAAAAAAAGAGATGGGGAATTGCTGGAGCCAGCCGCCTAACTAGACTAGTCTTATCTGAGAGCTCTGGAGTCAACTGAGTCCTTTGTTAAAATAACAGCAGCCTCAGGCCTTTACATACATACTCACACACCTGCACACATGCCTGCACATGTGAATGAATACACATACTCAGATGCACACAAACCACACACAGGTAAACATGCAAAAATTAACAAATTACAAAAAAAAAAGAGAAAGGAGCACTCATGTAGTGTCAACTAAACATTTGCCCATGTGAGGGAACAGACACAAAACTCCTCATCAGCTTAATGATATCTAGTGCACAAACTGGGTGAAGAGACTGCAAAAAGAAATTTGCATTACAATCTTTCTTAGTAACATGGCTGAAATAACTCTGAAAATTATAACAAAACAATTGCAACAACATATTGATAAATTCATATTTTTGAACAAGTAGGGTTCATTCTGTAAGCATGTAGATGGCATGCTTACATGAGTAGATGCATTATACTATCAGGTTAAAAATGAAAACTCATTTTATCTGCTTCTCCAACTGACACTGTTTGCTGCAATCAAGAAAAATAACAGTGCAGTTTCTACCACAGTCACAATTAACATTATAATTAAAACTTTAACCATTCAACAAACAAAGAACAAATATTAAGTACAGGGAAAGCAAAGACAAAACTATTATGTGCAGATGATATGTTAGCTGTGTATACCTGGGAAATTCAAGAGAACCAACTAAAAACTGAAATTGAAAAAAATCTGGTAAAACTAATCATATATAAAAAAATTAATATACAAATATCAGTTCAATTTCTGTGTAGAGAAAACAAGCAATCGGGAACACTCATAGAAATAAGAAAGAGTAAAACACACTGATGGGCATGCTGGTGAATCCCTTTGCCTCTACAACAAGTGTAGCATTGTTTAAACAAATTAAAATGTTTCCTAATGAAAACAAAGTGTCTTTTGATAAATATGAATTATAGAAAAGTTTTAGCTTTTACTCTTCATCCATCAAAGAAAGAGGAAGTTTAATGTTTAAAACTTTCAGATAGAATTTTCTGTCATTTATATTGTTCATATTCACAAACATGCCTGCCATTAAACAAGTATAGTAGAAAAATCAATTACTGCAGCTAAAATCTTTAGATAAAATCTTTGTCACATGTATGATCAATTCTATACCTTGCTTTTTTTTTTTCCAGGGAAAACGAGCCCCATTCACAAATTTTGACCCATCCTGTCTCCTGCCTTCATCCCTGGACTACTGGACCTACTTTGGCTCCCTGACTCACCCTCCTCTTCATGAAAGTGTGACCTGGTTCATCTGCAAGGACAGCATCAGTGTCAGCCCAGAACAGGTATCAGCTAAAGTGTATTTGCTTCTAGTGAAGGATCCCTGAGGTTTTTGTTGTTGTTGTTGTTTTTAATAATGAAAGCCCATGCAATAACTGTTTTTACTTTATGCAGAAAATAAACACATGAGCTTCCCATTTCCTCCTTCTTTATAAAGAAACTTATTAGGTGGCAGAGAATGTCAGAAATGGACAGTGAACTCTCCTTTTAACTTCCACCATGTCTCTCAGGGGGGGCCTAATCTAACAATGGGAAATGGCTTGGTTTTTTCCTAGTTGAAGTTTCTAAATACCCAACAAAGTACCTTCTCACTTTCTGTTTCTAAAGATGCTGCTGCTGACAGATGAAAGAGCTGCTTTCCTGAGCTGCTTTGTGTTTCTCACAGCACTGTACATTGGTGTTAACTGATGTTTGATGAGAAAAGCCATGGTGCACAGAGCAATAGATAGTCCCATTCCGTGGTTAACACATTTAATGCTAACAACTGTCCCAAGAGGGGGATAATATGTGGAGTTAAGCACTGCTGAGCTGACGTATCACTTAAACAAGCTGCCAGCTAACAAAAAAAAACCTTATGCTCTTTATTTATTATATAGCATTCTGCCTGCATGTATGCCTGCACACCAGAAAAGGGCACCATATCTCACTACAGATGGTTATGAGCCACCATGTGGTTGCTGGGAATTGAACTCAGGACCTTTAGAACAGCCACTGTTCTAGAGCCATCTCTCCTGCCTGAAAGCTTATATTCTACCAGAGCCAACTACCCCTCATTTAGGCAAAATATCTTGTGCAGAGGCAGGAAAAGGAGTGCAGTCTCCTCCCTTCCCACTAAGAAAACCATCACCATCCTCGATTGTTTTCTAACCAACAGTACATTGACTTCAGTGTAAACAAAATGCTTTCTCGGGCTTTGACAGCTTCTCATCCTTGCAATATCTCACCCTCACAGCTGGCCCAGCTCCGTAGCCTCCTGTCAAGTGCAGAAGGAGAACCAGCTGTTCCAATTCTGAGTAACCATCGGCCACCCCAGCCCCTGAAGGGCAGAAAAGTAACAGCATCATTCTAAGGCCCATCAAGAAGCGAGTCATCGATCAAGCTCTTCTGCAGAAATCTCCCAGTAAAGTGATCAAGTTTAAGAAATGCAGTTATTTCAGCGCTAAGATAGTATGCCTGCAAATATAACCCATAGAACTAAAATAACATTCACTTTAATTCCATAATACTTAATGCAAATAATCCATAAGCTTGCCTATTGTAATCCTTAAACATGCACTTGTGCCTAAATCCATCTTCCTTTTGCGAAATGTTTCATATGATTACAATTAAGTAATTCGTTCTCTTTCTACTCTCTCCATTTTAAGTGAATCAATAAAATATCTTACGTACTGGTACGACACTGCCTCCATCTGTTGCTCCCTGATTATAGAAGGAAATAACATACACACATACAAACACACATACACACACACACACATACATACATACATACATACATACATACATACATAGAAGTGCCTTTTTATACAGGACGTTGGTGCTTCTGGACATTGATTCCACTTTCCCCCACACTTTAGCAAGACCACTGCTTTTCTGTCACTATTATAACTGAGGCGTGTAAGGATTTCTGTGTTTTAAAAACTGAAAGAGTCTGGGAAGACAGGTCAGTCAATAAAGCGCTTCTCACCCAGGTACAGAGACCTGAGTTCAATCCCAAAAACCCCTAAGAAAAACAACGCCATATCATAAAAAATACAAGCACGAGTATACTCCAGTGCTGGGTAGGGAAAGGCATGTTTTGGGGGCTTTCTGGCTATTGCGGTTAAGGGTTTTGTGTATGTATGGGTGTGTGTGTGTGTGTGTATGTGTGTGTGTGTGTGTGTGTGTGTGTGAGTGTGTGTGTGTGCATGTGGAGGTCAGAGGACAATTTCAGATGTGTTCCTCAATTTCTCTCTATTTTCTTGAGACTAGGTCTTTACTGAATATGAGGCTCGGTGATTTGGCTAGATTGGCTGACCAATGAGCTCCAGGGTAGCCCTGTCTCTGTCTCCCCAAAGTGGGGTTCACAGACAAAAGCTGCACAACCAGTTCTCATGTGGGTGCTGGGGATCTGGATTCACGTCCTAATGCCTGTGTGGCAAGCACTTCACAGCCGTCTCTCCAAACCTAATAATTCCATTTTGATTCTAAAGCCATCATCCTGAGGGCCAAACAAAAAGGAATTTAAGAAACACTTATTTAAAGGACTCTTAATATCTATATTTTATGAGCTGTGTTTTGTTTGTTTGTTTGTTTGTTTGTTTGTTTGTTTAAGGTTAAAATAGAGGCCAGGATTTCAACCTGAGACCCACCCCACAGAAAAGAGTCAACCCCTGACACTATTAACAATACTCTGCTATGCTCATACACAGTAGCCTAGCCTCTGAGAGGCTCCACCCAGCAACAAATTGAAACAGATGCTGAGATTCACAGTCAAACACTTGCAAAGTGTAGGGAGTCTTGCTGAAAACTAGGGGAAGGACAGAAGGACCCGGAGGGGAAAGGAGTTCCATAAGAAGACCAACAGAGCCAACCAACCAGGGCCCAGAGGGACTTGGGGAGTCTGAAGCACCAACCAAGGACAGTGCATGGACTGTATCTAAGACCCCTACACAGATATAGCCAATGGGCAGCTTGGGCTTCATGTAGGTTTCTTAGTAAGGGGAGTGGGGGCTATCTCTGATATGGACTCTTTTTCCAGCTTTTTGATAGTTCCCTCTGGTGGGGCTGACTCAGCAGGCTTCCGGGGAAGAAGATGTGTTATGGTAAGCTAGAGATATCAAACAAACAAACAAAAAACAAGAAACACATCTACTATACAACACATTTAAACAATTACAATACCCCTGTTCACCTATAAGTCCAGACTCCTCCCTCAGCCCATATCCCTCTCGATGTCTCTATTTTTCTGGCATCTACACCTTCATTGTGAAAAGAATCACTGCTTGCCCAAGTCCATATCCATACCAACTTACGCATCTGCTTCTATTATGATTTGACTCTTAACTATGTCATGAACCCAAAGTGCATTTTCAATACCTGCTTTGTATAAAACCTTTCATTTCCTTATTGCAGGGAAACAAATGCAAAGGTCCTTAAAATTTTCCCTTAAGGCACTTCGTATGTTCCAACCTAAGACTCCCAGACTCACATGCCACTGCTGAGCTCAAGGGACCATGTTTCAGCCACAGAGACACATCTGTAGTCCCCGAACAAGCTCCGCCACCACATACCAGGGTGCCTTTCACACTCCCAGTAACAGACATCACGGTGCCTATCTCCTTCAAGACTACACACAGACCTACCTCAACTAAGAGAAGCCCTTATCACTGCAGGTAGTAGTTACATAAACTCTCCCACTAAGCAAGGAGAGCTCCGGGCTATACCCTACATTTTGATCCCCTAAAACGGCAAAAGAAAGCAAAACTAAATTTACTGAAGCACATACTGCCTCTGTCTCTCATCATCAGACCCTCAGACCAGCACAGCACAACTGAATATCAGCTGCAGTGACTAACATGATCAGATCCTAATAAAATACCCCTCCACTTCTCTAGACCACCTGTGTTCTAGGAGCAAAAGGCAACTGTGACACAAAGGCTACTGGGTCACACCAGCATGAATGCTGAGACTAAACAAGGCTTGGGAATGGGGGAGGGTTTGCAGTAGGAGTGCTTGAGCAAGAGCAAGGCCACAGTTGTCACTCTTGTCTGCTGGCATACATGCAAGCTGAAATTTCCAAATAGATTCTTACAAAACAAAGTTCTGTTTCCAGTAAAGAGCCAAGTATGCACTTTCTTATTTGCTTATGTGCTCAAATTTATGGTTCCAGGCCTTCTTACAGTTTGGCGAATATTCACAGCAACTACACTAAGGAATACTGTGCCATTTTAAACAGCTCACCTCAACTCTTATACCTGAACACTAGGTGGACTGGAAGCACTACGTTACTTTCTAATTCATTTGGTCCCTAAATGAATATGCTTGCTACAGCTGGGAATTGTTTTCTTTAATGAAAATATGTAATGATTCAGTTTTATGTAATGCTTTTAAATTTTAATTGTTTAACTTAAATTATACTTTAAAAAATACACTACTGTGTATGAAAATTACATATGAGTGTTGAGGAGTAACTCCATGAGCAGATGTGTCCGACATGCATGAAGCCCTGGGTTTAATCTTCAGCACCATATACACAAAATACTAGGAAGGTATAAGCAAGCAGATTAGCAGTTTAAAGTGATTCTTGGCTATACAAAGTTTAAAGCCAATCTGGAACACAGGAGAACTTGCCACAAAAATTTTTTTTAAAAATGGAATTAGAATTTAAAATTTTTTGTACCAGTTTCTGTCAAAATTTGTTACACTTGTATATACTTTGGTGTTTGCCTATTTTGAGATAGGGCCTAATATAGAAGCTGCCCTTGAACTATGTATCCAAGGAGGACATACATTCCTAATCCTCTAGACTGTCCGTCCTGAGCATGGGTATTGTGTGAGCCATCAAGCCCATCAACATTTTACAACATTTTGGAAACAAGTATATTTTTGGGCATTCAAGATATCCCTGTCAATAGTTACCAAATTATGTGAAAATTTTCATAAGTAGCTGTTTTATTAAAATCAAGCGCAAAAATATTTAAGTAGTTAATTGATTTTATTTATGAACTGTGTTTAGTTTTCCTCTTATCCTTTATCAAAATATTTCCAGACCTGTAAAACAACATATAGAAATAGCCACTAATTTTTAAATCAGCTATTTTTATATAGCCTAGTTTTTAATGGTATAAAATCCATAGTTTCCACTTAGTTGCTACAAGAATAACTTTATGAACACTGACTTAAAATATTTGAGGCTTTTTACATATAGGATGTAGTTCTCCCTTCATACCTGCTATACAGCCTTTGGGATGTTCAGAGCTGGGAGGAAGACATTCAGCTTGCTGTAAACTGCCTCTGAGACCCCAGTAGAAGACAACGGCTAATGTACAGCAATGCATTGGGATTGTTTGTTTGCAAATATTTTTCACCATGAAAAAGTAGCATCTTCTCAAGAGCAGAGACTTCTTTATCTCTGTCACCCAAATGTCTATGACAATGCCAGGCATATGGGAGGAGTGAAATAAATTGCTTTAATTGATATATACACAGAGAAGCCTTGTTTGAGAACATGAATTCTTGAGTGTAAAGGTCCCCTTTGGCATCTAAACTCTGATTGTGTCTCTTGGTTTCATTTTGATTTGTTTCTGAGAATGAATCTCATCATTCACAGGCCAATTCACACTCCTGCCTCGGACTCGAGAGCATTGTGGTTGTATGAGCACCACACCCTCTTGCGATGGTGTCTCTTAACATTGAGTAGTTAGCTTCCCGGCTCCATGACCTCTGCATTTTTCAGCTAGAGCTTATGAAATCACACACCCCACAAAGTTGCTAACATTAAGACATTGAAAAAAGGAGTGGACAGCCTAATATTTCCACAGACTCAACTGTGGCTGCACTTCAAGTGCTAACTGTTTGAGGCATGAATACCCGAGTAAAGTCAGATAACTCTCCAGTGGGTTTTACACCAAACATGACTCCTTTGATCATCACAGCTGTCCTACAAATTATATGTTGTTACTATCTTGATTTTACCATAACAAGTTGGGGCTCTGCAGTGCTCTTGAGCCTGTCTGAGGAGAGGAGGGCACTAAAACAAAACAAGAATGTCAATTTTTACAGCTAAATCTGAATCCTTAACTCCCAAGTGAACTTTGAGATAGTAATTATTTCAATACATAGATGCATATATGGATATAAAATGAAATGTAGTTGCACTTCTTTATTCTAATCTTATTTAATTTTTCTTAAATTCACATAATGTTCTAAAAATTTTCAAGATAAAAAGTATATTTTAAAGCAAAACAGCATAGCAACACATATTTAGAATGCAGAGTATCACAAAAGGTAATATTTATTATTTAATACAAATTAAATTGTTGAGCATAACTATAAATGCCCTTGACCTTCAAATTGTAGCTCCTGAGTGGCCATGGCTACTAAAATATTTTATAAGAATATAGTTTTCACTGTGACACAAAAAGTACATGAGAATTGCAGACACTGGTGGAAAAAAATAATAAATTATTTCTGAGTCATTATTAGAATAGAAAAAAATGAAGTTAATATCCCTTTGTTCCTAGGACAAGTAAAAAGTATCTTACCCCTTTAGAAAATGTTACTAAATATTTTCATGGGCCTTGAGGGTGCTGATGTTGTATTTTTATGTTGTCAAGTTTAGAAACTTCTCTTGAAGAATCCTCGACTCCCTGGACTTTGTACTCAAATAGGAAAATAAAACTGGTTGCCATATGTGCCTATTCACATTGAAATATGAGGGCTCTACACTTTAAGATATGAGATCTTGAATGTACTAAACTACACTACATGGTGTGGTCAGAAAAAAACACACAAGGAAACAGATATAGGAACACAGAACCCTGACAGGAGACAGGTTGATCAGATCTTACCAGGGAAGCATGAACAGCAGATAATTTGTGTAGGTTGATTTGGTCAGGAGGGCAATGTCACATTAGAAATGTCACAAACCTCTGCCAAATCCATCAAGTGATCATTTACCAAGAGAAAATTGAGACAGGCTGCTGCTAGGATTTAAAGAAAGATGAGACTTAAGCATCCTCTCTAGGGTCCCCCCCGCTTCATGGTTAGCTTTTTTAGATCTGTAGATTTTAACATGACTATCCTATATCATATGGCTAATATCTGCTTACAAGTGCTTAAATCTCACTCAGAATAGCAAACAGGATAGACACCAGAAGCAATGGAAAAGAGGAAACAGGTTGGGAGTCTATTATAGAGGGTCCTCTGAAAGGCTCCATCCAACAAGAGATAGAAGAAGATGCTGATACTCATGCCAAACTTTTGGAAGTGCATAGGGAGTCTATCTATCTATCTATGTATCTATGTATCTATCTATCTATCGCAATTTATTCGCTTTATATCCTGGTTGTAGCCTCCCTCATCTCCTCCCAGTCCCACCTAGCCTCCCCTTCTATCTGACCCTAGCCTATCAGGTTTCATCAGGCCTGGCTGCATCATCCCCCCCTGTGGCCTAGCAAGGCTGCACCCTCCAGGGGGAGGTGATCAAAGAGTGGACAACTGAATTCATGTCAGATATAGCCCCTGTGACCCCCTTCCTAGGGAATCCACATGGAGACTGAGATACCTATGGGCTTCCTCTGAGCAGGCGGGTCTAGATCCTCTCCATGCATGGTCCTTGGAGTACCAGTCTTTGCAGGCCACCCCTGCGCCCAGAGTTTTTGGTTCTATTGCTCTCCTTGTGAGGCTCCTGTCCCCTTCATGTCCTTCTATCCCACATCCTTATGGAAGAAGGGGAAGGTAGAAAGACATGGAGGGGACAGGGGTTCCACAAGGAGACCAACAAAGCCAAAAACCCTGAGCCCAGGGGGTCCTGCAGAGATTGAAAGACCTTGCAAAATATTTCCCTAACTATCAAACTCCTGAGATCTACTTTTTCAACACATTGTGTTGAAAATATTCTTTACTTACGCTCTTCTAATGTGACATAATAAAATGTGTAATATCTGACCAAACTCATTTCTGTGTACTTCCAATTTCAAAATATGTTTTCAGTCTTATAGCCTGATATCAGATCCATGTTGATTCTTCTTTATCCCTTTTCAGTGGGAGCATCCAGACAAACAGACAGACTACCTGCTTAACTCAGCCTCTTCCGGGATATTTCAAAACTAACTTCAAAACTACTTTTAAAGCTAGGAGTGGTGCATCAAAGATATCATCCACTATGACCAAATAGGCTTCATCCCAGGTATGCAGGGGTGGTTCAATATCCAGAAATCCATCAATGAGATCCACCATATTAACAAACTGAAAGAAAAAAAACCACATGATAATCTCCTTAGATGCTGAAAAAGCATTTGACAAAGTCTAAAATTCATTATTGTTTAAAGTCTTGGAGAGATCAGGGATACAAGGCACATATCTAAACATAGTAAAGGCAATATACAAGAAGCCTATAGCCAACATCAACAGAGAGAAGCTTAAAGAAATCCCACTGAAATCAGGGACAAGACAAGGCTGCCCACTCTCTCCATATCTCTTCAACATAGTTCTGGAAGGCCATGCTAGAGCAATAAGACAGTTGAAGGAGATCGAGGGGACACAAATTGGAAAGGAAGAAGTCAGATTATCACTATTTGCAGATGATATGATAGTATACCTGAGTGTCCCCAAAAATTCTACCAGGGAACTCCTACAACTGATAAATACCTTCAGCAAAGTGGCCAGATACAAAATTAACTCAAAAAAATCAGTAGCCCTCCTGTATACAGAACACAAAAAGGCTGAGAAAGAAATTAGGGAAACAACACCCTTCACTATAGCCACAAAGTACATAAAGTACCTTGGTGAAACCCTAACCAAGCAAGTCAAAGACTTATATGAAAAACATTTCAAGTCTCTGAAGAAAGAATTAGAAGAAGATATGAGAAGATGGAAAGATCGCCCATGTTCATGGCTTGGCAGGATTAACATAGTAAAAATGGCCATCTTACCAAAAGCAATCTACAGATTCAATGCAATGCCCATCAAATTACCAACACAATTCTTTACAGACCTGGAAAGAAAAATTCTCAACTTCATATGGAACAACAAGAAACCCAGAATTGCTAAAACAATCCTCTACAATAAAAGATCTTCTGGAGGTATCCCCATCCCTATTCTTAAGCTGTACTATAGAGCAACAGTTGTAAAAACTGCATGGTACTGGCATAGAAACAGAATGGTGGATCAATGGAACTGAACAGAAGACCCAGAAATAAACCCACACACTTATGTATACCTGATCTTTGACAAAGATGCCTAAATCATACAATGGAAAAAAATATAGCATCTTCAACACATGGTGCTGGTCTAAGTGGATGTCTACATGTAGAAAAATGCAAATAGATACATACTTATCACCCTGGACAAAACTAAAGTCCAAGTGGATCAAAGACCTCAACATAAAACCAGACACATTAAATCGGTTAGAAGAAAAAGTGGGGAATACCCTTGAACTCATTGGCACAGGAGACAACTTCCTGAACAGAACACCAACAGCACAGGCTCTAAGAGCAACAATCAATAAATGGGACCTCATGAAACTGAAAATCTTCTGTAAAGCAAAGGACACCGTCATCAAAACAAAACGACTGCCTACAGATTGGGAAAGAATCTTCACCAACCCTTTTTCTGGCAGAGGGTTAATATCCAGTATGTATAAAGAACTAAAGAAGCTGAAAAGCAGCAAACCAAGTAATCCAATTAAAAAATGGGGAACAGAGATAAACAGAATTCTATGTAGAGGAATTTCAAATGGCAGAGAAACACTTAAAGAAATGTTCAACCTCATTTGCCATCAGGGAAATGCAAATCAAAACAACCCTGAGATTTCACCTTACACCCATCAGAATGGCCAAGATGAAAAACTTGAGTGACAACACATGCTGGCAAGACTGTGGAGAAAGGGGAACCCTCCTCCACTGCTGGTGGGAATGTAAACTTGTACAACCACTCTGGAAATCAATCTGGCGCTTTTTCAGACAACTAGGAATAGCGCTTCCTCAAGATCCAGCCATACCACTCCTAGGCATATATCCAAAAGAGGCTCAAGTACACAAAAAGGACATTTGCTCAACCATGTTTGTAGCAGCTTTATTTGTAATAGCCAGAAACTGTAAACAACCCAGATGCCCCTCAACTGAAGAATGGATGCAGAAATTGTGGTACATCTACACAATGGAATATTACTCAGCAATGAAAAATAAGGAAATCATGAAATTTGCAGATAAATGGTGGGACCTGGAAAGGATCATCCTGAGTGAGCTGTCCCAGAAGCAGAAAGACACACATGGCATATTGTCACTCATATAGACATGTAATATAGGATAAACCTACTAAAATCTGTACATCTAAAGAAACTAATCAAGAGAGAGGACCCTGACTAAAATGCTCAATATCCATCCCGAAAGGCAAAGAGGATGGACAACAGAAGAAGAAAACAGGAAACAAGCTAGAAACCCACCACAGAGGGCCTCTGAAAGGCCTCTGCCCTGCAGACTATCAAAGCAGATGCTGAGATTTATGGCCAACTGTTGGGCAGTGTGCATGGAATCTTATGTAAGAAGTGGGAAATACTAAGATCTGGAGAGGACAGGAACCCCACAAGGAGAGCAACAGAACTAGAAATTTGAAAACAGGGGTCTTCCCAGAGACTCATTTTCCAACCAAGTACCAGGCATGGAGATAACCTAGAACCCCTGCACAGATGTAGCCCATGGCAGTTTAGTGTCCAAGTGGGTTACATAGAAATGGGAAAAGAGACTGCCTCTGACATAATCTGGTTGGCCTGCTCTTTGATCACCTCCCCCGGAGGGGGGAGCAGCCTTACCAGGCCACAGAGATGACAATGCAGCCACTTCTGATGAGATCTGATAGACTAAGATCAGAAGGAAGGAGAGGAGGACCTCCCCTATCAGTGGACTTGGGGAGGGGCATGCGTGAAGAAGGTAGGAGGGTGGGATCGGGAGGGGAGGAGGAAGGGGCTTATGGGAGGACACAAAGTGAATAAAGTGTAATTAATTTAAAAAGATTAAATAAAAAAAAAAAGCTAGGAGTGGTGATAATCGCCTACAATCCTAACGCTCAGGAGGCCGAGGCAGGAAGATAATGAGTGTGAAGTCTATCTGCACAGTGAGACCTTAGGTCAAACAAAATCTTAACTTTACAAATGTTCCCATTTTACTCTCTGCCATAAACATTATGAAAATGCGGTCTTTGTCTTTTTTTAATTTTTTTTAAATTTTTCATCAATTACACTTTATTCATTCTGCATCCCCCCATAAGCCCTTCCCTCCTCCCCTCCCAGTCCCACCCTCCCTCCTCCCTCTGCTTGCATGCCACTCCCCAAGTCCACTAATAGGGGAGGTTCTCCTCTCCTTTCTGATCTTAGTCTGTCAGTTCACATCAAAAGTGGCTGCACTGTCCTCTACTATGGCCTGGTAAGGCTGCTCCCCCCCAGAGGGAGGTGATCAAAGAGCAGGCCAATCAGATTATGTCAGAGGCAGTCCCTCTTCACATTACTATGTAACCCAATTGGACTCTGAACTGCCCTGGGCTACATCTGTGCAGGGGTTCTGGGTTATCTCCATGAATAGTCCTTGGTTGGAGTATGAGTCTCTGGGAAGTTCCCTGTGTTCAAATTTTCCTGTTCTGTTGTTCTCCTTGTGGAGACCCTGTCCTCTCCAGCTCTTACTATTTCCCAGTTCTTACCTAAAATTCTGTTCACCTGCCCAACAGTTGCCCATCAGGCTCAGCATCTGCTTTGATAGTCTGAAGGGCAGAGGCTTTCAGAGGCCCTCTGTGGTAGGTTCCTAGGTTGTTTCCTGTTTTCTTCTTCTTCTGATGTCCATCCTCTTTGCCTTTCCGGATGGAGATTGGACATTTTAGTTAGGGTCCTCTCTCTTGCTTAGTTTCTTTAGATGCACAGGTTTTAGTGGGTTTGTCCTATGTTGTATGTCTATATGAGTGAGTATATACCATGTGTGTCTTTTTGCTTCTGGGACAGCTCACTCAGGATGATCCTTTCCAGATCCCACCATTTACCTGCAAATTTCATGATTTCCTTATTTTTCATTGCTGAGTAATATTCCATTGTGTAGATGTACCACAATTTCTGCATCCATTCTTCAGTTGAGGGGCATCTGGGTTGTTTCCAGTTTCTGGCTATTACAAATAAAGCTGCTACAAACATGGTTGAGCAAATGTCCTTTTTGTGTACTTGAGCCTCTTTTGGATATATGCCCAGTAGTGGTATGGCTAGATCTTGAAGAAGCGCTATTCGTAGTTGTCTGAGAAAGCGCCAGATTGATTTCCAGAGTGGTTGTACAAGTTTACATTCCCACCAGCAGTGGAGAAGGGTTCCCCTTTCTCCACAACCTCTCCAGCATGTGTTGTCACTTGAGTTTTTGATCTTGGCCATTCTCATGGGTGTAAGGTGAAATCTCAGGGTTGTTTTGATTTGCATTTCCCTAATGGCTAGTGAGGTTGAGCATTTCTTTAAGTACTTCTCTGCCATTCGATATTCCTCTACAGAGAATTCTCTGTTTAGCTCTGTTCCCCATTTTTTAAGTGGATTACTTGGTTTGCTGCTTTTCAGCTTCTTTAGTTCTTTATATATACTGGATATGAGTCCTCTGTCAGATAAAGGGTTGGTGAAGATTCTTTCCCAATCTGTAGGTGGTCGCTTTGTTTTGATGACGGTGTCCTTTGCTTTACAGAAGATTTTCAGTTTCATGAGGTCCCATTTATTGACTGTTGCTCTTAGAGCCTGTGCTGTTGGTGTTCTGTTCAGGAAGTTTTCCCCTGTACCAATGAGTTGTAGGGTATTTCCCACTTTTTTTTCAAGCCGATTTAATGTGTCTGGTTTTATGTTGAGGTCTTTGATCCACTTGGACTTCAGTTTTGTGCAGGGTGACAAGTATGTATCTATTTGCATTTTTCTACATGTAGACATCCAGTTAGACCAGCACCATTTGTTGAAGATGCTGTCTTTTTTCCACTGTATGGTTTTGGCATCTTTGTCAAAGATCAGGTGTCCATAAGTGTGTGGGTTTATTTCTGGGTCCTCTGTTCGGTTCCATTGATCCACCAGTCTGTTTCTATGCCAGTACCATGCAGTTTTTACAACTGTTGCTCTATAGTACAAATTAAGATCAGGGATGGAGATACCTCCGGAAGATCTTTTATTGTAGAGGATTGTTTTAGCAATTCTGGGTTTCTTGTTATTCCATATGAAGTTGAGAATTTTTCTTTCCAGGTCTGTAAAGAATTGTGTTGGTAATTTGATGGGCATTGCATTGAATCTGTAGATTGCTTTTGGTAAGATGGCCATTTTTACTATGTTAATCCTGCCAAGTCATGAGCATGGGAGATCTTTCCATCTTCTCATATCTTCTTCTAATTCTTTCTTCAGAGATTTGAAAATTTTTTCATACAAGTCTTTGACTTCCTTGGTTAGGGTTACTCCGAGGTACCTTATGTCATTTGTGGCTATTGTGAAGGGTGTTGTTTCCCTAATTTCTTTCTCAGCTCTTTTGTCTTTTGTATACAGGAGGGCTACTGATTTTTTTGAGTTAATTTTGTATCTGGCCACTTTGCTGAAGGTGTTTATCAGCTGTAGGAGTTCCCTGGTAGAGTTTTTGGGGTCACTCAGGTATACTATCATATCATCTGCAAATAGTGATAATTTGACTTCTTCCTTTCCAATTTGTATCCCCTTGATCTCCTTCAACTGTCTTATTGCTCTAGCAAGGACTTCCAGCACTATGTTGAAGAGATAAGGAGAGAGTGGGCAGCCTTGTCTTGTCCCTGATTTCAGTGGGATTGTTTTAAGTTTCTCTCCGTTCAGTTTGATGTTGGCTATAGGCTTGCTGTATATCGCCTTTACTATGTTTAGATATGTGCCTTGTATCCCTGATCTCTCCAATACTTTGAACATGAATGGATGTTGGATTTTGTCAAAGGCTTTTTCAGCATCTAGGGAGATTATCATGTGGTTTTTTTCTTTCAGTTTGTTAATATGGTGGATCACATTGATGGATTTCCATATATTGAACCACCCCTGCATACCTGGGATGAAGCCTATTTGGTCATAGTGGATAATATCTTTGATGTGTTCTTGGATTCGGTTTGCAAGTATTTTATTAAGTATTTTTGCATCAATGTTCATAAGGGAGATTGGCATGAAATTCTCTTTCTTTGTTGAGTCTTTGTGAGGTTTAGGTACCAAGGTGACTGTGGCTTCATAGAATGAATTTGGTAATATTCCTTCTGTTTCTATTTTGTGGAATAGTTTGAAGAGAATTGGTGTTAGCTCTTCTTTGAAGGTCTGGTAGAATTCTGCGCTGAAGCCATCTGGTCCTGGGCTTTTTTTGGATGGGAGACTTTTGATGACCGCTTCTATTTCTTTGGGGGATATAGGACTATTTAGTTGATTTACCTGGTCCTGATTCAGCTTTGGTAAGTCAAATCGATCAAGAAAATTGTCCATTTCATTTAGATTTTCAAATTTTGTGGCATATAGACTTTTGAAGTAAGTCCTAATGATCGTTTGGATTTCCTCAGTGTCTGTAGTTATATCCCCCTTTTCATTTCCGGTTTTGTTGATTTGGGTGGTGTCTCTCTGCCTTTTAGTTAGCCTGGCTAAGGGTTTGTCGATCTTGTTGATTTTCTCAAAGAACCAGCTCTTGGTTTCATTGATTCTTTGAATTGTATTATTTGTTTCCAATTGATTGATTTCATCCCTGAGTTTGATTATTTCCAGCCGTCTACTCCTTCTTGGTGTGTCTGCTTCTTCTTTTTCTAGGGTTTTTAAGTGAGCCATTAGGGTGCTTGAATGAGCTGTCTCGAATTTCTTCTTGAAGGCACTTAGTGCTATGACCTTTCCTCTTAGCACTGCTTTCATTGTGTCCCACAGGTTCGGGTATGTTGTGTCTTCATTTTCATTGATTTCTAGAAAGACTTTAATTTCTTTCTTTATTTCTTCCCTGACCCAGCTGTCATTTAGTAACAAGTTGTTCAGTTTCCATGTGTGTGTAGGCTTTTTGTTATTTCTGTTATTGTTGAGGTCCAGCTTTATTCCATGGTGATCAGACAAGATACATGGGATTATTTCAATCTTCTTGTATCTGTTGAGACTTGCTTTGTGACCCACTATATGGTCTATTTTGGAGAAGGTTCCATGCGGTGCTGAGAAGAAGGTAAATTCTTTTGTGTTTGGGTGTAAAGTTCTGTAAATGTCTGTTAGGTCCATTTGATTCATGACCTCTGTCAGAGACATTGTTTCTTTGTTTAATTTCTGTTTTGTTGACCTGTCCTTTGTTGAGAGTGGGGTGTTGAAGTCTCCCACTATTAATGTGTGGGGATCTATATGTGCTTTAAATTTTATCAATGTTTCTTTCACAAATGTGGGTGCCCTTGTATTTGGGGCATAGATGTTCAGGATTGTGATGTCTTCCTGGTGGAATTTTCCCTTGATGAGTATGAAGTGTCCTTCCCCATCTCTTTTGATTAATTTTGGTTGAAAGTCTATTTTATCAGATATTAGAATGGCTACTCCTGCTTGCTTCTTGGGTCCGTTTGCTTGGAAAGTTGTCTTCCAACCCTTTACCCTCAGGTAATGTCTATCTTTGTGTCTTAGGTGTGTTTCTTGTATGCAACAGATTTCTGGGTTTTGTTTACGTATCCATTCTGTTAATCTGTGTCTTTTTTATTGGAGAGTTGAGTCCATTGATGTTGAGAGAGATTAATGACCAGTGGCTGTTAGATCTCTTGATTTTGATGTTGGCTGTGGTCATCAGGTTGTGTGCTTGGTTGCTTTTTGTTTTACTGAAGTGAGGTTATTTATTTCCTGTGTTTTCTTGAATGTAGCTAGCTTTCTTGGGTTGTATTTTCCCTTCCAGTGTCTTCCGTAATGCTGGATTTGTTTGTAGGTATTGTTGAAATTTGTTTTTGTCATTGAATATCTTGTTTTCTCCATCTATGAGGACTGAGAGTTTTGCGGGGTATAGTAGCCTGGGCTGACATCTGTGTTCTCTTAGGGTCTGCATGATATCTGTCCAGGCCCTTCTGGCTTTCATAGTCTCTGTTGAAAAGTCAGGTGTGATTCTAATGGGTTTGCCATTATATGTTACTTGGCCTTTTTCCCTTGCAGCTTTTAGTATGTTTTCTTTGTTCTGTATACTTACTGTTTTGATTATTATGTGGCGGGAGGATTTTCTTTTCTGGTCAAATTTGTTGGGTGTTCTGTAGGCCTCATGTATTCTAATTGGCCTCTTCTTTAGCTTGGGGAAATTTTCTTCAATGATTTTGTTGAAAATATTTTCTGGGCCTTGGAGAAGGGAGTCTTCTTTTTCCTCTATACCTATTATTCTTAGGTTTTGTCTTTTCATATTGTCTTGCATTTCTTGGACGGTCTGTGTCAGGAATTTTTCGGATTTTACATTTTCTTTGACAGATACATCGATTTGGTCTTTGTCTTTTTACTTAGAACTTTATAATGAGCATATAATAGACGTATTAGATCATGTCATCTGTGAGTACCATGATGTTACAACGTGGACAAAAAAAAAGTCTAATATTGGAAAGGCAAAGCAAGGAAAAGGGGCAGAACAGGCCTTCTGGCGAGCCAGTGGCTCCTAAGGTCAGCACTAAGGTCAGCAGCCGCAGCTTTCCTGAGGACTTTCTGAGTGACTGACATCTGTAAAAACAGATTCCATTTGGCAGGAGCTATGCTCTTAGCTCTTAGCAACATTTTTTAAAACTGACAGTCATCACCCTGGGCTCTGAATGTGGCTGGTGATACCTCTCTGAAGGCTGCAGCATGGAAACCTTACCCGGCTCATTTTCTGGGCTAAAAAGGAGATGGGAAACCAAAAAGCATCTGGTGCGGGAACCAGCAACACTCCATTTTTATGGCCAAATTAGTAAGAGTTGTCAATGCTAGCCATTGTGGAGTTACGCATTGCTGGTCTCAAAGAATTTAGAATAGATTTTACAGATACTATTCTGAGAACGTGGGTTCAATGCAAAGTATGTGCAAGAAAGGTTTTTGTTTTGTTTTGGTTTGGTTTGGTTTTTGTCATCAGACTGATAAAGATGCTGCCATGAGGAAGTTTCCAAAATGTGTGGTGGCAAATGAGGTTTGTAATGCAGGTTCATCATGTAAAAATTACAAAATGCAAATAAACCTAAAAATTGACTTAAAAAAAAACAACCAAATCCTATTTCACAGTGCATGAATACTTCGAAATACCTCAAAGTACCCCATAAATACAAAAATCCTTATCAGTTAAACTGTACATATTTTAACTTAAAATTTTTATTATTAAAAGTATATATATATTTATAATTATTTTTATTTTTTATTAATTACAGTTTGTTCACTTGTATCCCCTGTACCTCCCTCACACTTCCCCTCCCGATCCCAACCTCCCTCTTCCCCATCCTTGTCTCTCTTCCAGTCCACTGAAAAGAGAGGTCTTCCTCCCCTTCCTTCTGATCCTAATCTATCAGTTCTTATCAAGAGTGGCTGCACTGTCTTCCTCTGTGGCCTGGTAAGGCTGCTCCCCCCCAGTTCAGGGGAAGGCGACCAAAGAGCAGGCCAATCAGTTCATGTCAGAGACAGTCCCTGTAACCCACTTGGATACTGAACAGCTATCGGCTACCTCTGTGCAGGGGTTCCAGGCCATCTCCATGAGTGGCCCTTGGCTGGAGTATCAGTTTCAGAAAAAACCCTTGTGCGCAGACTTTTAGGATCTCTCACTGTCCTTGTGGAGCTCCTGTCCTCTCCAGATCTTACTATCTCCCACTTTTAAAAGTATATTTTAATTTAAAAATATTGCTCAAATACTCCTGACCAAACATCATTTTAAGGTTTTTTTTCTTTATTGTACTGCAAAAGTATGCACACATAGATGTACAGGGATTTTAAAAATACAGACAGAGAAAGCTGGAGAGATGGCTCTGAAGTTATGAAAGAGCACTGGCTGCTCTACCAGAGGACCCAGGTTCAATTCCAGAACCCACATAGTAGCTCACATCATCTCTAACTTCAGATCCAACACTCTTTTCTGAGAATTGCATGCATGTAGTGCACAGACAAACATGCGGGGACTCACACATAAAATAAACAATAGAAAAGATTATAGACTAACATTTGAATAAAGAGAGATGCAGAGAGCCAAATATGTGGTGATATAGTATAAACCAATAAGACTAAAGTGATAAATTATTCTTTGGTAATTCACTTGTTTTATTTGTCAGTAATTTATCAGAATTGTCATAAGATTGAAACAGTCTTCTCCGTCAGTTAATACACATCTACAAGTTAATTTTTAATACCAAAGCTATTTTCGGGGGACTAGAAAGATGGTTCAGTGGGTGGAGTGCTCCCAATGCAACCATGAGGAGCAGAGGTAAGATACTCAATACCTGCGCTTAGCATGAATCTACAACTCCAGTTCTGTAGGATGGAAACAGGCAGATCTCTGGAGCTCACAGCCAGCTATAATGGCCTTATTGGTGAGCTCCAGGTTCAATGCCAAACCCTGTCTCAAAAAACAAAATGGAAAATGATTGAGGAAGACATTCAGCATGGAAGTTTGGTGTACACAGAGAGAGAGAGAGAAAAGGGGGAGTTGGGGAGGGAGGAAGAAGGAGAAGAGAGAGAGAGAGGTAGAGAGAAAGAGAGAGAAACTAATAGTCTTTGAGTAGGTGGTCTGTACTTTAATCAGAAAACTCCCCTTGGAACATTTAGACATTTTCACTGTTACAAATGCTTTCCTTTTGAGTGGGCAACTTCATAATGATCGTGTTGTACAAAAACACTTTTTAAGAATGGGATGGTTGCTTGACTTTGTTTTTTGAATATACAGAGTGATGTAGGAATATGCACATTTGTGGCTAAGGGTATAGAACTGTTGATTAAGTGCTTACCTTGCAAGGATGAGGACTTGAGTTCAATTCTCCAAAATCCATGCTTTAAAAGAAAAAAAAAAAAAGACAGTTGTGGCTTATGCTTGCCCTCCCAGCACTATGTTTTTGAGGTTTGGTGACCAAGTAGACTATGATACAAGCAAGTCTCAGATGGATGGGAGACCCCATCAAAAAAAAGTAAGGTGGGTGGCTGATGGGGGTTGGTCTGGTGCTGTGTATTCAAATGTTAATTATTTTGTCCCCCACCCCCAGGTCTGCTTGCTATCTTTTAGGAGCAGACACTCGCTGTACCCAAAATGACCTTTTGTAACTTTTGCCTCCCAAGTTATCCATGACTGGATAACAGGATTTCTGACACTGGGCTGAGCAGAAAGAGAGAAGCAGAGCTAAGGTGCACAGTTTTGGGGGAGTCAAGAAAGAGAGAGACCATGAGAGAGATGGAGGAGGGAGGAGAAAGGATGAATTTGGGAAAATAGCTGCAACCATCGGGGACTTTGGGTGGGTGGAAGATAAGCTGAGAGTAGTTTAATAGATTAAATATTGTGCTCAGCTCTGTGTTTAGATTTTGAATGAATCATAGTCTCCATATGTGCTTATTTGGGGAAAACTGCTGATGTAAGAGTAACTAATCTTTATTAATAGTTAATATTTGTCAGCAGGTGGCTCCTGAGGAGTAGCATCCAAGGTTATCCTCATATTTCACCTGCCGAGAAAGAGAGAGAGAGAGACTTTCTTTTGAAATCCAAGCCTAGGAATGGTGGGGAATGCTCTTCCATAATGTAATCATCTTTTCTGTTGCTTAGGGACAGTCAACCAAATACGAAGTTTAACATTTTGATGAACAGCATCTGCTTAGGAAAAAGTAACACTGGTAGAATAGCTTTCTTTAGCTTTCCTGAATCTCAAAACCAAGCGAGTCCATGGACCTATGTACTGAGTACTGACATCTGACCAACTGTGCAGGTGAGGGTGGTGGGAGTTGGGCTTCCTGCCTCAGCAAGATTTTAGGAGGTAGCTCCCTAAGATCATTTCTCTTCCAAATATATGTACTCTCTCCTATCATGCAGCCTCAGGTCATGGGCATGATAATTTTGAACCATGGCTCTTCTGGGTCAGCTGATTTTCATAGAGGATTCATTTCCTATGTTCCCATATTGTCTTCCTTGTGATGACCTTTGTCACTCTTTATAAGCCTATAACTCCTTGAACACTCCTTCCTTGTTCTCTGTTGTAAACCATACCTTTTCTCCATTTAGCCTGTCTTCCCTGTCAAGTAACTCCTTGATGACTTGACTCTTCCAAAGAGAACAAGAATGTGAACACCGGTGATCAAGGTGTAATTGGGAGCAGTATCAACAGCAGCTTAATATGCACAGGAGCAAAGGAAGTTAAAGGACAGCAAGAATTCATAGGATAAGAGAAAGACAAGGTGAGTGGTTCCCACTTGCTGCAGTCAATGTTTTCAAACTGTTATTAAATTCAAAGTTCACCTATGTGGAAATGTAACAAGAAATACCTAAAGAGTCAGCAACTACTTAAGCGGCATTGACAAAGACATGAAAAATCTCAATGCCCTCATACATTGCTGATGGAAGAATAAAATTGTTCAGCCACTAGAGTTCATGGTTTAATGGGCCCTCAAAAAGCTGAACAGGTTACTTCCAAATGATATACAAATTCTTTTTCTAGATACCTACTCTAAGTGTTGAAGTCAGCATTATCCACAATAGTTGAAAGGTATAAACAACTTAAGTATCTGTCAGCAAAAGAATGGGCACAGAAAATGTATATACATACCTGGCAGAATATTATTCAGCCATAAAAAAGAACGGAGTCCTCATATATGTTACAACACAAATGGACTTGAAGTCACCATGCCAAACCAGCAAAACAAATACAAAAAGAGAAGAGAGGCAAACAGTAGGTTCTAACTTGGCAAGGGTTAGTTCCCTTTAACTGAGCTATACCTTTGAATGAGAACCACTTTGGTCCTATAAACCAGACTCAAGTCATTTAGAGGTTTATAATGCATTCCTCTATAAATTTCCTATTGCTTCCATAACAACTTACAACAAAGTTCATACCTTAAAAAAGTGCACACTTGTTTTATTGACTTATAGTTCTGTAGGTCAGAAGTCATGCAAGACCCTCTTGTGCTGAAGTCAGTCATCAGCAGGGTAAATTTCTGTGTTCGTCTCTATAGCTTCTCCAGATCCAGAAGCCACTAGCATTCTTTGGTGTGGTTGGTTTTTTTCCTTCTTCAAGGCACATGATACAACCTCTTTCTGAGGCTTCTTCTGACTTCACCACCCTTTCTCTAACCAAAGCCAGGAAAGCCTGCCAGCTTTTAAAATTTCGTGGCTATATTGACTAACCTATCTGTGTAAACTGAGGTGTTCTAGAGTCTCAAAGTATGTACTTTATTTACATCTGTAAAAGCATTTACATCTGATAAGGCTATTACAAATAAAGCTGCTATGAACTTAGTTTAGCAAGTATCCTTGTGGTATAGTGAAGAATATTTTGGGTATATACTCAGAAGTGTTATAGCTGGGTCTTGAAGAAGAACTATTCCAAATTATCTGAGAAACCTGCAGATTGATTTCCAAAGTTGTTGTATGCATTTACACTCCCACCAGCAATAGAGGAGTGTTTCCCTTTCTCCATATCTTTGCCAGTGTGTACTGTCACTTGAGATTTTTATCTTAGCCATTCTGACTAGTGTAAGATGGAATCTCAGAGTCATTTTGATTTGCATTTTCCTGCTGACTAAGGATGCTGAGCATTTCTTTAAGTGCTTCTCATCCATTAGAGATTCTTTTGTTGAGAATTCTCAGCTATGTTCATAGCAGCTTTATTCAAAAGAACAAGAAATTGAGAACAACCTAGATGTCCCTCAACCAAAAAATAGATTTTTAAAAATGTGGTACATTTACATGATAGAATACTACTCAGCTATTAAAAACAAGGAAATTGTAAAATTTGCAGGCAAAATAATGGAACTAGAAAAGGTCATCTTTAGTGTGGTAACCTAGACGCCCCAAAAAAACACCTATAATATGTACTTACATAGAAATCTATATTAGTAATAAATTACAGGATAGCATGCTACAGTCCACAGACCCAAAGAAAATAGGTAACGAGGAGAACCAAAAGGAAGCTTGCATCTCCCTCAGAAGGGGAAATAAAATAGACATTGAAAGTGGATGAAAAAAGAAAACTGTTCATGGAGATAACCTAGAAACCCTGCACAGATGTAGCCCATGGCAGTTCAGTGTCCAAGTGGGTTACATAGTAATGGGAAGAGGGACTGCCTCTGACACAATCTGATTGGCCTGCTCTTTGATCACCTCCCCCTGAGGGGGGAGCAGCCTTACCAGGCCACAGAAAATGACAATGCAGCCACTTCTGATGAGAACTGATAGTCTAAGATCAGAAAGAAGGAGAAGAAGACCTCCCCTATCAGTGGACTTGGGGAGGGGCATGCATGCAGAAAGGGGAGGAAGGGTGGGATCGGGAGGGGAGGAGGTAGGGGCTTATGGGGGGATACAAAATGAATAAAGTGTAATTAATAATAATAATAAAAAAGAAAAGAAACTGGGTGGGAGAGGTGGTAGGAAAGGGAATGACGGTGGGAAGTGAGAGAGCTTGTAGGGAGGAGGGAAACCAATGTGAAGCTATCTCTGGGATGAATTGGAGACCCGTGATAGGGCAGCTTCCTGGGAGGATATGGGGGTGTCTCTAGCCGAGATTCCTAGCATCAGGGAATATGGAGACTGGAGTGGTCACCTCCTATAGCCAGGCAAGATTTCCAGTGGAGGGAGGGGGACACCAACCAACCCACAAAACCTTTAACCCTGTCTAAAAGATATGAATGGATAAAGATGGAGCAGAAAATAAGGGAAGGGCCAAACAATGATTGCCCCACCCCATGGGGAGAGTCAACCCCTGACACTGTTAGTGATATTGTTCTATGCTTGCAAACAGAAGCCTAGCATAACTGTTCTCTGAGAGGCTCCCACCAGCAGCAGCTTGAAACAGATGCAGAGACCAACAGCAAAGCATTAGGCAGAGCTTGAGGAGTCTTGTGGAAGAGTTGGGGGAAGGATAGAGGATCCTGGAGGAGACAAGAACTTCACAAGAATACCAACAGAGTCAACCAACCAAGGACCATGGGGACTCACAGAGACAGAACCACCAACCAAAGAGCATGCATGGACTAGACCTTGGACCATATGCAGCTGATGGGCAGCTTTATCTTCATTGTGAGTCCCCCAGAAAGTTCAGCAGTGGCTGTCTCTGACATAGACTCTGTTGCCTGCTTTTGGATCCCTTTCCCCTAGCTGGGCTGCTATGTCAGGCCTCAGTGGAAGAGGAGGATGTGTTTAGTCCTGATGTGACTTGATTTGTCAGAGTGTGATGGTGGAGGATAAGGGGAGAGGGGAAAGAGGGTGGAAGGGTAGAACTGGGAGGAGAATAGAGAGAGTGTGATAGGGATGTAAAGTGAATAAATAAATAATTTTTTAAAAAGTTAAGTAAAAATGTTAATTTTGCTCATAGTTTGACAGGATACAGTTTGTTGTGATGGGAGAAGCATGAGGCAGCTGCTCACACCCATCCACAGTCAGAAAGCAGCAATAAATGCTGGTGCTCACCTCACTTTTTTCTTTGTATTTAGATCAGCTCCCCAATACATAAAATGGTGTTGCTCACATTTATGGTAGGTGCATCTTCTACCTCAGTTAACCTAGTATAGAAACTCCCTCACAGATATTCCAGAGGATTGCTTCTGTATTGATTCTACCCCATTATATTCTTCATAAGGAATAACCATCACATCTTCTGTAAAGCCTCCCATTGCCTGTTGGGTACGTTCCCAGTTGCTGAGGACTGGACTAAAGGCATCTTTCTGGACCATGTATTCTTCACAGAAGAATGCCACAGTTTCAAGAGCTACTATTAAAATGAAGGTGTAGCCCTATGCTGTGCCCATTCTGAGGCCATCTCTGAACATGTGTTTCAAAAAGAGTTCTTTTCTTCTCAAACAGAACACCTGATCTGCATAACTGCTAGTCAATGCATGATCTCTAATTATCAAGCCCCAAGTGATCTTTAATGTCATTTCAAGAGCCAGTTTTTATAGACTTTTATATCCCAGATTAGCAGACCAGTTTCCAGTGTGCTTATTCCACATCTTTGGAAAATGGGACACAGAAGCATCAGATGATTTAGACTTGTACTAAAGGGAAGAATATATTATATTTTTATAATATATATATATATATATATAAAATGTATAATATTATACATTATAATAAGTGAAGGCAATGCCACTGAAGGACTGGGCACTGACCTGTGCTATTGCATGCACTCTTTAAGCTCATGCTTAGGTTTCTCACCTCCAGCTTCTGACTCTCCCCTGCATCTGGTATCTGCTGGCTATGTACCTTATAAGTGGAGAAATAATTGCTCCCATGTCCCAAAAGGGAAGATACAGAACATCATCTACAACAGGGGTGACTTTCATTTCTGTGAAATCTTCAAGGTCAACACCCTTACTGGGCACATCATGGAACAACGGGACCATGGACAGACTTTAAACATCTTAATAGTCTTATTCTAAAGATGAAGAAAAAAAGCTTAAAGTAAGGGTTCCAACCAATTCAAGAATATTAACTTCTACTCGGTGCAGGAAAAGTATCCTGTTTCCACAATTGTATTGAGTTTCTTGGGTTCACTCTGCTTCCTCTGCTTCTGGATGACTAGTGTCCTCCTGACTAGTAGCATACACTGAGAAACTCTGGAAGTCTCTGTGGTCTTTGGCCACGTGCCTCTCACTTTCCTCCTTATGGAGTGCAAAAATCCTTTCTCTGCAAAATCCTTTTGTGGTGAACTGTAACCTTTACAAAATGCTGACCTCTGACCTTTATAAAATGCCAGTTGACTATTTTGGGTCATTAATAGCTTGCATCACATGGAGAAACCTGAGGAAATTCTAGCAAACACTGACCCTAAGCCCAAGAGATAGACAAACACTGAAATTGAAGCTTGCCACACACCATTCTTCTGCTTCTCCTGTGGAGCTCTGCAGAGGCTCACTTTATGAGAAAATAGCTGAGGTGGCTGCAGAGACACCATAGCTCTCTGCTACTCTGGGATTCTAGAGAGCAGTGCTGACAGTGATGAAGGCCACTACTCCATATGTATATGTACATACGTGTGTATGTTTGCACATGTATGTATGTGTGTTTGTGTGACTATATGCTTGTAAACATAAGAGTATACATGTGTAAATGTGTACATGTATGTGTATGCACATGTGTGAGCTTATGTATGTATCTGTGTATATGTGCATACATACATGAATTTGCATGTATTCGTGTGTGTATGTCTACAAATCTGTGTGTATTTGTACCTGTGTATGTTTTCGTGTGTATTTACTTAGGAATGTATATGATGTGTATGTGTGTTCCTGTCCATGGCAGTGTCTTGCACTGTGGGGCAGCTGCTCATGGCAGGACAGGGAGAATCTGAAGGCCCCACACCCTGAAAGAACACCCAGGATTTGTGCCCCTGCTGATAAAGCAAAGATTTGCTGTTAACAATCTTGGAATATTACAAAGAGTAAATTAGGTCTACTTTCTTTATTTTTACTACTTAAACTTTAAAAATGTAACCAGACACTGAAATTGCCCACAAAATATTAAATTTTAAAATAATAAATTTCTATTTTAAAAAATTAATACATAATGTGGTTTTCACTACTTGTCCTTCTCCCTCAAGAAAGTTTTCAAATCCTGTCTAGTCAGAAATACTATAATAGCTGGGCAGAGTAGTGAATACCTGTAATCTCAGCATTCAGGGAGTCAGAGGCAGGTGTACCTCTGTGAATTCGAGACTAGCTGGGTCTACAAAGTGAGTCCAGCACAGCCAAGACTATACAGAGAAACCTTGTCAAAGGAAAGAAGAAAGAAAGAGAGAGAGTGAGAAAGAGAAAGAAGAGAAGAGAAGAAAAGAAAAAAAAAGAAAAGAAAAGAAACACTGTCATACTGTTTTTTATCCCAGTGTCCATCACAGCACCAGGCACACAACCAGGACTAAAGAAGGGGCAGTTGAGTAATAGATAACAAATATTGTGAAACAACCATTGATTGCTTTTCATTAACCAATAACCTATTTATGCTAATGCATTCATTCTCAAATATCCATCCAGTGATATAATAACCTCTGGGTACTGTGTTAGTTGTGAAGCTACAGACAAAGTACACAGACCTCTGCCTTCAAAGACCTGAACTCACTGTGAGCGGGAGCTGTAAGAACAAGAACAGCAAGAATGATTATAAGCCAAACCATGAGAGCAGAGATTTAAAAGAGAAAAAAAAAAAAAAGCTGAGTGTGGTCAAAGCATTAAAAAGAGGGTACTTAGAAAATAAAGAAAAAAGAAACTCGTCATAATCACACATCTGGAACTCCAGCTCCTCAGGAGGCTAAGAAAGATGGGCTACAAGTTCAAAGCCTACCTAGACTATATAGCAAGGTGAAGGCAGCCTGGTCTACCTAGCAAGGTAAAGGTCCACCTAAGCTACAACCTGGACAACATAGCAAGACCTCTCAGTATACAGATAAAAAGGACTGGGGATATAGCTCAAAAGCCCTGGTGCAATCCTCAGCTCTGCAAAACACAAAAGAGAAGGAAGTGAAAGGAATAGACAGGAAGGAAGAACAGACAAAGATGGGTAAGCCAGAAAAGGTGGCAGAAAGTTTAACTGGCTGATTACAGAGCCGTACATCAGAGCTAGGTGTCCAAGGAAAGTGAAGAACTGTGGCCATGAGGGCTTTCAGCCTACGTGCACTGACCTTTCAGTGCTGGAGGCAGGTGGTCAGACTCCTCTGTTGGTAGAACTCTAAGCAAATGTGTATGCCTGCGGAGGAGCCCCATTTGCACTCTGTTCTGGGGGTTGTCACAATGGGGGCTGACTGCAGACACAGTCTGTGGAGTTATTTTCTGGTTAAACAGGAGTAACTCCATAGTACAATCCCTTCTGTGTCCCAGACAGACTCAAACTTAAGCCAACTTTCCTCTATAAAAAGGTAAATGGGCTACTTTGAGTAAAATCCCAGTGTCTTCTAGATCTACTTAATCTATTCTTGCTTGCTCTACCCTGAAGGTTGACATTTATGTGTCACCACAGACTGAATGTCTCTGCTCTGTGAGAAGACAGATTAGCACCTTCGGACACTGTGTGACATTCCTCAACCATTTGCCACCACCCTGCCTGGGTGATGTCACTTGAAGGTGAGGAAATAGAACAATTGCTCCTTGTCCTCTGTGCTGAGCTTGAAGGCAGAAATGACAGTTGAGGAAGGCCACTTTCCCCTTCACAGTGCAAAGTATGTGTAAGTTACTCCTGCTGGAACCCAGCTTGTCCTCTCCTGGATCTCCCCTTGTCTTGTCCAACTTATAAGAAACTTTGTAAGAGCAAGCTATACCAGAGTTTCATCATTTTAAAATCCCAAAACAACATGGTATATACTCACTCATAAGTGGTTATTAGACATATAATATAGGATAAACATACTACAATCTATACTCCTAAAGAAACCCTATCGACAATGCTCAGTCCTCATTCAGAAGGGCAAATGCAATAGACATTGGAAGTGGGAGAAGACAGAGACCAGAACAGGCCTACCACAGAGGGCCTCTGAAAGACTCTACTGATCGGGGTATCAAAGCAGATGCTAAGACACATAGCCAAACTTGGGCAGAACGCAGGGAATCTTAGGAAAGAAGGGGGAGATATAAAGACCTGGAGGGACAGGAGCTTCACAAGGAGACCAACAGAGAAAGAAAAAAAAACTGGGCCCTGGGGACCCTCCAGAGAATGATACCCCAACCAAGGACCATACAAGACTACCTAAAACCCCTGCTCAAATGTAGCCCATAGATTCAGTCTCCAAGATGGAATTCCTAGTAAGGGGAACAAGGGCTGTCTCTGACATGAACTCAGTGGCCAGCTCTTTGATCACCTCCCTCTTGGGAGGTGCAGCCTTGCTAGGCCACAAAGGAAGACAATGCAGCCAGACCTGATGAAATCTGATAGGCTAGGGTTAGAGGGAAGGGGAGGAGGTCCTCCCCATAAGAAGACTAGGGAAAGGGCATAGAGGGAGAATAGGGAGGGTGGGATTGGGAGGAGAGAAGGGAGAGGGCCACAGCTGGGATACAAAGTGAATAAATTGTAATAAATAATAAACAAAAAAAGGAAAAAAATCCCTAACTGACAAAACAGTAAGGGTTGTTGCTGGTGTAGAAGTGGACATACAAAAGAATCTTCCTTATTTCATTTTTCTTTGTCTTTGATGACTTGGAAACTATTATCTGCAAGAGTTCAAAGACACTAATATTTCTCCAATAAGTGAGCAGGACCAATTGAATTCTTTCTCACTTAAATTTCAGAGTCAAGATGCCAAATGGGAAGACTAGTTCCCAGGTTCATAGCAGTTCCTGAAATTCCAGGCTGAAAGTCTTAAAATTCTAGGCTAGAGCTCTCTTATCTTCTATGTGGTACCAAAACATCCTCCATTAGTGGCACTTGTTCTGCCTCAGTAGACTTCTTATTCAGAGGTAGGTTTTTCTCACACGTTGCAAACCCTTGGGTGATTGAAAATTCGGTGTCGTTCAAAGGGCTTAGCCACAGTAATGCTGCCCTTTGGAGTCAGGTTTTCAATCTTCCTTCTATTTTATATTATTTTATTTAATTATTTAGTGTAATTAATGTATTTATTCAGGCTTTTTGATTCAGGGACTCATGTATCCCAGGTTGGCCTTAAATTTACTATGTAGCTGAGGATACCCTGGTGTTAGGAGACAGTTTCCTGAATCTATTCGTCTCAGAAACAAGTTGCATCTTGCTTGGCAGTGTCAAAACTGAATTCATGTTCGTAAGTTAGAGAACCAGCTCATATCCTGCTTCTTCATGTATTTCATGTCTGTCTGTTAACCAGTAAAAAAATAAAGACAGAAGTTGCCATTATCCCTTCATCTAAACTAAGGCACACAAGTTGTAAACATGTTGCCTGTCTTGACTTAAAGCTTGCCCACCCCTCTCTTACCCTATCACTCTAAAATTCAAGCTAAGTCCAAGAGAGAACCTCACTGCAAAAGCTGAGTCAAGGGTCTTGAAACGAGGTGAGATGGAAAGGCCTGCTCACCCACATTTACTTCCTTGCTCAACCCCTTGTGTCAAAGAGCCAACAGCCCATCCTGCACTCCCTCACTGTGTGCTCCCATTCTTTAAAAATGTTATACAACCTCCCTTCAAGAACTCAGTTCAGAACCTGAACTGGACACCTCCTTTCAAATGCAGAAAATAAAGCTTGCATTTTAAGCTTCTGTCTCTGAAGTGAGTTTTCTTGGCTTCCACCCTGACCCCAACACTTGGACTTCTAATTTTCTTTTCTCTGCTCCCAAGTGCGAGGATTACAGGTGTACACTGCCACACTTGGTTCATACTTCCGTTATCAGGCCGATCAAAATGTACTAATATATTTCTAGCTTTAAAATGTTTTGGATTTTTTGTACATGTATTAGAGTTTATTGCTTTTTACCTTTTTTACTTTTTAAAATTCCTTACTGTAGGGATCTGAGTAAACTTGTATGGCCATTGGCATCACTAAAAGGGACAGCTTTTACGATTACCATTGACACACAAATGTTATGTTCTTTACACCTAAATCTACGTTTGGGGATTACTGGTAAAGAATATTAAATGGGAAAAAGATGAACACAGATAGTCATTCATAGCAATACTGTTTATGACCATAGGAAAAAATAGAAGATTTTTAAATTTCACATATGAATAAAAAAAAAGAAATAAAAAAGGAAGGACATCACTGCTCCTAGATATTGGAGGAGAAAGTATGTTGTAGATAAAAAAAAAGAGAGAGAGAGAGCTTAGAGAGAGGGAGGGATGTCTGAAAGAGTCCAAAGTGAACATGACCAGACTGAGCTAGGCCATGTAAGGAGAGGGGGAAGGGAGAAGGCAGAGCCAAAACAAGAGACCAGGAGGATGAAGAATAAACAAATGGGCCAGGTAACCATAATGGTTGGATTACATAGGGAAGAGCAGCTGGGAGAAGGGAAGCCTGGCCCCTGGGCTAGAAAATTTAGGGTAGGGGGTGGGGTTTCCCAGCCACACCCTCTACCCAGTAGATTCTGCAGTGAGTTGGAGACCAGGTCTGCTTTTATATGTTCATCCCAGGTTGAAGACCTAACAATATAGTTAGGGAGGTTTGATATATTTTGCCATAAACTCCTCTCTGTAATGAAGTGGTAAGCATACACTAAACGCGAAAACTGGCCTAAAATGTTCAAGTTTTACTGAGAACCTGCTGTAGAGGAAAGAGTAAGGTAGTGAGGAAACAGGCTGCATGATCCTCACACATTTCCATGGTGCAAGAGAGCCTTAGGACCCAGGGAAGGAAGTATAAGAGCTGCTGTGAGAGCCTATCAATAGTCAGCCACAGGGGGAGGCAATTTCGTCTTGTAACACTGAATGAGAAAGTTAGAGCTCACACGTGATATGAGGGCACACAACCAAGTGGATTGTGTTCAATTCAGAAGACCAAAACACTAGTAGATAAAAATAACGTCACCAGTCTTACAATACTAACTTATGAATACACACGTCCATTTAATGGAGATGTTTTTCAAGCAAAATGGCTGCTTTGACCCTCTTTGGCACTGTCATATGTAGAGTGGTTACTGTGCTTCAGGCTACTATGCTTTAAAGAATGCCACTTGGACTTGCATTTGCATTTGTAATCCTGCCATCCATATACTCAGTTGTAAAAATTCTTGAGGTATGGTGTAAACATTAAAGAGACAGGATGAGTTTTAATGGTGTAAACATTAAAGAGACAGGATGAGTTTTAATGGTGTAAACATTAAAGAGACAGGATGAGTTTTAGCCAACGGCTCACCCCCTTGTTTTTTCTCAACAGTTTGTTCCCTACAAAGCTAAGTGCTGAAAATGTTGAGTGCTACTCCTGAGTAGAACACTCCCAGTCAGATATATGGTCCCACAACACAGCAACCAGGCCTGCTCCCAGGGCCCCTTCCCTCTTTTAACACTTGCTAAAAGCAGTGTGTCCCCTCTAATGTGATTCAGAAAAGCTCATTCTTCCCGAATGCACACTGCATTTCTATTATAGGGTATCTGTTTACTCTAGCCAGGTTCTCTAGTCACATTCAAATTGGATGTGCTACTTAAAATATGTATAAATTGACTTAAAATTTGATGAAAGGGGGGTAATCCATATATTTTTATGTTTCCTGATATATAGAAAGAATGGACAGTAGGACATTTCATTTTGACCTGGTTTTTGCTTCTTCAGTTTCTAATTTTGTTGATACCCACCCTCTCCCTTTCCTGCTTGCTTCTGAGGCAGAGTCCCTTGTTTTTCTTCCCTACCAGAAGCCGTGGCTTCATAAATACAGTATCAGTATCTCCTTCTGTATCATCTTCAATGAGTCAAATCAGCAAATCAGGCTGGTTCAACTGGTGTCTAAATAGCTTGATTAAATCCTTGTGGACTTCCTAACACTGATGTGCCTTTAATTCTTATTGAAGACATGCTGCCATACTCTTAAGAGATTAATCTCCTACCTAGCCAACTTCTTGGAACTTTATCATCTGTGAAGATGTACCAAATGTCAGCAGTGTCACCTAAAGTCAATATCTAACAGGAACCTGGCACTAGACTGCTCTTATGACTTCTTAATTGGCAACAGGTGCATATGTAAATACAACAGGTCATGTCAATGAGGTATCTCAAGCACAGTGGTAACTCCTTTAAGAACTTTGCCGAATTAATGCTCAACTAAAAGGAGGCTTGATGGTGTTCAATCAGAGGATTGACCTCGTGCAGGAGCAAATTGATACCCTATGGCAAATTGCTCAACTTGGCTATCAATGAAAGTATGCTGGACTTTGAGTCACTAGCATACAACATGAGAATTTTCCCTGTGCTGCAAATCTGTCTAAACAATTGTCTAGCTATTTTTTAGGTAATTGGACTGGAGAATTTGATAGTACGATGGAGCAGCTGAGAGTGGCCATTGTCACGGTAAATTCTACCAGAGTGGACGCAGGACTAGCCACAGGATTATCATCATGGATTGCTGCAGCCATGAATCATCTGAAGGAATGGGCGGGCATGGGAGCGTTAGCAGGCCTTCTGGTGTTGGTCACCTTGGTTTGCCTGTGGTATATATGCAAGATTAGAGTCTCACAACAGCGTAATGCAGCCATGACCATTCAGGCCTTTACAGCCATTGAAGCAGGACATTCTCCCCAAGCATGGTTGGATACCATAAAAAGCTAAAATGTTACGCTCAGGATGCGAGGCTAAGCACTGCACTCAGGGTCAGCCACTTTGGACCCAGAGAAGAGCATGTCTGATTGCATGTGGGTTGATGCCCCAGGTCCCGCCTCTGAGAAAATGGTATCGGACGGGTCTGATGTTCTTTGGGTGGATGACACCTAAATGAACATCAGTACAAAGTCCCAATTTATTTCTAATATCAGAGATCAGACCTCTACTCTTGCCTGATGCATCTAAAACAAAAAAGGGGAACTGTAGAGAGATGCGTAATGCCGCGCCTTAAAGATGGAGCTGGTTTCTGCCTTCCACCTTCCCGATGGTGAGTGCTCTCTGTCACGAACAACTCCACATTTGGCTAAGGCTGAGGATCTGGCTTGCTTCCATGTATGTGGACCTATCTGCATTGCCCACGTGGCATGCTGGGGTTGGCTACCAAGAGGCTATTTAAGCTGTGTGCTGGCTTTCCCCAGGGTCCGAGGATTGTTCAAGGTTCTTGAATAAACTGCATTGAAAAAAAAAAAAAGAACTTTGTCTTCTGTCAGATGACATGAACTGTATAAATCTACATTGATGCCATTATCATCCGCCTTTTATGATGAGAAAGTGAAGGTGGGAAATGGTAAGAAATATGATGGTATTTGCCAGCCATTGTATTTTTACCCACCATCCTTCAAACCAAAACCTGGACATAGCCATGACCACTACTATTAACCTCAAGTTTAAAAACACTCAATCAGGGAACTGGAGATGGAGCTTGGTGGTTAAGAGCACTGACTGTTCTCCCAGAGGGCTTTGGTTCCATATGATGGCTCACAACCATTTGCAACTCCTCTTACAATATACCCTTTTCTGCTCTCCTCGGACACCTCAGGCACGCAAGTGATACACAGACATACATGCAGACAAAATACCCCTACATAAAAAAGTAATAATTATAATTAGAAGGTAAATAAATAAACAAAAGGATGTTTAAAAATCCCATCAATACTGCTCATATCTGGCCTCTATGTCTCTCAGTTGAGGGTGAGTTAGGCAAACCAAAAGGCCTCTCAAATCATGAGAATGACACTTATTTGAAAAACCTGAGTTCTGGTCATCCTTGCTTCAAAATTGTAACCAAGTTCCCAGAACATAAGTAAGACTGATTTCTCTAATTTCTGAAATGTCTTTTAAGAAGTAGAACTGATAGGGGAGGTCCTTCTCCCCTTCTATTTGACCCTAGCCTATCAGGTCTCAGCAGGAGTAGCATAGGGGGAGATGAGGCCCTGAAGGTGCAATTACGAGGACACAAGGGAGGGGGTCACAGACAGGGTACAAATTGAATAAATTGTAATAAATGATAATAATAAAAATATATATTAACATAAAAAAATAAATAGAAGTGGCCTTTCTCTTTTCGCCATCTTGGCACCTGTGAAGGCCTGCTGAGAACAGTACTTCTTTTTTTTAATTAATTTATTTTTATTTATTACAATTTATTCACTTTGTATCCCAGCTGTAGCACATTCCTTCATCCCCTCCCAATCCTGCCTTCCTTCCATCTTCTCCTCCCATGCCCCTCTCCAGTCCACTGATAGCGGAGGTCCTCCTCCCCTTCCATCTGACCCTTGCCTATCAGGTCTCATCAGGACTGGCTGTGTTGTCTTCCTCGGTAGACTGGTAAGGCTGCTCCCAACATCACAGGGAGGTGGCCAAAGAGCCAGCCACTGAGTTGATGTCAAAGACAGCCTCCCATTACTAGGGAACCTAGTTGGAAACTGAGCTGCCATGGACT
Source organism: Meriones unguiculatus (assembly GCF_030254825.1). Classification (NCBI taxonomy): domain Eukaryota; kingdom Metazoa; phylum Chordata; class Mammalia; order Rodentia; family Muridae; genus Meriones; species Meriones unguiculatus. The sequence goes on from NC_083354.1 coordinate 96,953,574, forward strand.
ATATCTGTGCAGGAGTTATAAGTTAGCTCCATGAATGGTCCTTGGTTGGAGTATCAGTCTCAGAAAAGATCTCTGGGCCAAGATTTTTTGGTTCTGTTGCTCTCCTTGTGGACAGGATAGAGAGCTCTAGTCCCACACAGATCTTTCTATCATCCCCTTCTTTCAGAAGATTCCCTGCACTCTGTCCAAAGTTTGGCTGAGTCTCAGCATCTGCTTCAATACCCTGCTGGGTAGAGTCTTTCAGAGGCCCTCTGTGGTAGGCTCCTGTCCTGTTCCCTGTTTTCTCCCTCTTCCAATGGCCATGGGAAAAGGACTTCTAAGCAGCAAATATGTCTGGATGTCTGGATGGCTGTGGTGCAAGGCAATTTTTGCTGGCTAGAAGTGAGGTCTCTGGAACCAAAGAGAGCACAAAGCCCTTCTTAAATACTGAAGGTGTTTTTGCCCGAGATGAAACTAAAGTCTACTTAGTCAAGAGATGTGCTTTTGTGTATAAAGCAAAAAAAAAAAAAAAACGCAGTCATTCCTGGAGGCAAACCGAACAAAACCAGAGTGATCTGGGGAAAAGTAACTCGGGCCCATGGAAACAGTGGCATGGTTTGTGCCAAATTCCAAAGCAACCTTCCTGTGAAGGCCATTGGACACAGAATCCATGCGATGCTATATCCTTCCCGGATTTAACCTAATGAAAAATAAATAAATAAAAGTGGATTTGCACATAAAAGAAGAAGAAGTAGAACTGTGTGGCTGGGTAGATGGGTTGCAAATGGGACCCTGGGGAAACAGGCTGAGCAAGATAGCAGACTACTTGGATTAAATCTCTGAGCTCTGATGGCAAGGTCCTTAGCAACAGAAAGACTGAACTGAGGAAAGTGAAGAGCACTAGGTGGGCCTGACACCATGAATCAACAGGAGTGCATTATGCCAGGCAGTAAAAGGGATGGTGAGAGGAGCCCTTGGCAGTGGACTGAGAGAAACGAGCCTTAGACATCCACAGACATAACTGCTTCCAGACCCTCACTGAATGCAGTGTTCAAAGGTAAATCTCACTACCATTTGTCAAAAACTTGGGAAAGGATTACATAGTTACCCATTTGCCTTTCTGAATGAGGATTGAGCATCTTACCCAGGGTCCTCCTTCTTGCTTAGCTTCTTTAGATGTACAGATTTTAGTATGATTATCCTGTATTATATGTCTAATATCCACTTCTAAGTGAGTATATACCATGTGTGTCTTTCTGCTTCTGGGTTACCTCACTCAGGATGATCTTTCCTAGTTCCCACCACTTGCCTGCAAATTTCATGATTTCCTTGTTTTTAATTGCTGAGTAGTATTCCACTGTGTAAATGTACCAAAATTCCTGTATCCATTCCTCTGTTGAGGGACATTGGGGTTGTTTCCAGATTCTGGGTATTATGAATAAAGCTGCTACAAACATGGTTGTACAAATGTCTTTGTTGTATACTTGAACATATTTTGGATATATGCCTTTAGGGGTGGTATAGCTGGATCTTGAGGAAGCACTATTCCTAATTGTCTGAGAAAGCGCCAGATTGATTTCCAGAGTGGTTGTACCAGCAGTGGAGGAGGGTTCCCCTTTCTTCACATCCTCTCCAGCATGTGCTGTCACTTGAGTTTTACAACCATTCTGATGGTTGTAAGGTGAGTATTTCTTTAAGTGTTTTTCTGCCATTGGATGATCTTCTATTGTGAATTCTCTGTTTAGCTCTGTACCCCATTTTTAAATTGGATTACTTGATCTGTTGCTGTTTAACTTTTTGAGTTCTTTATATATTCTGGATATTAGTCCTCTGTCAGATATAGAGTTGGTGAAGAGCCTTTCCCAATCTGTAAGCTGTTGTTTTATTCCGGTGACAGTGTCCTTTGCTTTTCAGATGATTTTCAGTTTCATGAAGTCCCATTTATTGATTGTTGCTCTTGGAAGTTGTTTCCTGTGCCAGTGAGTTCAAGGCTCTTCCCCACTATTTCTTCTAGTAGATTTAGTGTGTCTGGTTTTATGTGGAGGTCTTTGATCCACTTGGACTTTAGTTTTGTGCTGGGTGATAAGTATGGATCTATTTGCATTTTTCTACTTGTAGACATCCAGTTAGACAAGCACCATTTGTTGAAGATGCTATCTTTTTTCCATTGTACGGTTTTGGCATCTTTATAAAAAATCAGGTGCCCATAAGTGTGTGGGTTTATTTCTGGATCTTCTATTCAAATCCAGTCTGTTTCTATGCCAGTACCATGAAGTTTTTATTGCTGTTGCTCTATAGTACAGCTTAAGATCAGGGATGGAGAGAAACAAGACAGGAGCCTACCACAGAGAGCCTCTGAAAGACTCTATCCAGAAGTGTATAAAGGCAGATGCTGAGACTCATAGCCAAACTTTGGGCAGAGTGCAGGGAATCTTATGAAAGAAGGACAGCTCAACAAGGAGAGCAAAAAATCAAAAAATCTGGGCAAGGAGGTCTTTTCTGAGACTGTTAAGCCAACCATGAAACATGCATGGAGATAACCTAGAATCCCTGCACAGATGTAGCCCATGGTAGCTCAGTCTCCAAATGGGCTCCCTGGGAAGGGGAACAGAGGCTGTCTCTGACATGGACTTAGTGGCTGGCTCTTTGATCATCTCTCCCTGAGTTGAGGGTTGCCTTACTAGGCCACGGAGGATGACAGTGCAGACAGTCCTGATGATATCTGATTGACTGGGGTCAGATGGAAGTTGAGGAGGAGCTCCCCTATCAGTGGACTGGGGAAAGGGCATGAGAAGAGAAGAGGGAGGAAGGGCAGGACTGGGAAGGGAGGAAGGGGGGTTACAGCTTGGATACAAAGTGAAGAAATTGTAATAAAATTTTTAAAAAGAAAAGAAAGAAAAAAAGGGTGTTGATGAAACCTTTCCCCTGCTCCTCCCGCCTCTCACACAGCAGAACTTTAAAAGCCATTTGGTTTGCACCTGAGGCCACTCCTTTTAATAAACTCCTCCACTGCACCATTTCTTACTTCCCCCAGTCCACCATCTCCCACCCCAGCCCCAGTGAAACCTCACTAGCTCTTTATGTTAATGAATTTTCCTCAACTTTTGCCTCCCTGGCAGCTGCAGAAGCAAGGTCCAATGGGATCTGTATGAAACCCAGTGGAGCAAGAGGTACCAGAACAGGTAGCAGGCTGATCCCTGAGGAGGAAGCTGGCCAGGAGACTCACCTGCAGGCAGGAGGAGGAGGGAGAGAGATGAGAACAAAGAAATTATAAGACACTAAGTGTGAGATAAATTGAGTTATTAATGGGTCTAAATGAGACACTCCCTGGGGATCTCAGCAATTAAGAAGGAAGTGATGTCTGGGAGGAGCTAGGAATCTGCACTGACCAGACTGAAGTGGTGGTTTTACTAGCCTATTTCCCACTTGCCTGTCCTGCAGCCTCAAAGAGCATCGGTTTTATAAGCCAACACTGCCCCCTGGTGGTTGCAATGATGCTGAAGGATGGAGGTCCGGGTAACCAGCCTCCTTTTTTTTTTTTAAGAAATCAGATGCCTTTTTTTTTTTTTTCCTGTTAACATACCTATGGACCCAGCATTCAGCTGGAAGAGGCAAGGAGGATCACTGGAGAGTTCAAAGACAACTTGGTCTACTCAACAAGCCTCAAACAAACAAAAAAGGGCTGACATTTTTAATTCTATGTCTAGTCCTCTATAGAAGCACAAAATTAACAGAAATCTCACTATACTTCAATCCATATACTGTTTCAAAAGACTGTGTTTTGTTCATGAAATAAGCATCTGTTGGCATTTGCCATGTGCTGTGGGGCTGGCATATTAGTTAGCAAACTACAACCACTGTCCTTAAGAGAGGACAAAAGAGAGAGAGTGAGAACAAGAGATGACAGACAGAGACAGAGAGAGACATACAGAAAGAGGGAGGGAGATATACTTGAATTATGCTGTTAATTTTATTGTACTATGAAAAATAAAAAACTGGGGTAAGAAAAATGAAAGAAATAGACAGGAACATGTCTTCCAGAACAGGGTCTGATAAGGCCAGTTTGAGGAAGAAGCATTAGAAAGAATGAGAAAGTATTCGAGATTAAATTGTCTGGAGAAAAATTCTCCAGGGTAATATGAAAGAGAATGTTCTGAAAGCGAGAAGTACTGATGAGGAATCCCGGCAGATGGGGTTTGGGGAAGGAAATGGGTACAGGGGCAGGAAGTCACAGGGAGGTACTCCGCATAGTGAAAACCTTTGAACTTCTGGGTAGGAACCACACTGGCTGCTACATGAAAACCATGCAGCAGCATTGGGACAACACCAGCTGTGCGCCACATGTTAAGGCAATATCTATAGAGCTTGCTAAGGCAGTCTATATAGCTTTGAGAGCAAAGGGGGGAGAAGACTGTGAGACCTGAGCAGCTAATGCCAACCTTAATGAGGAGAATTTTCCAGGAGAACCAGCATTTCCAGAGAAGATCAGGGAGGGAGAGGGTATGGGCAGTTAGTACCACTGAGAAATCTTTTTGGACATAATATCACAGACCCTTGGCAGCCAGCTACAGATAAGCGATATGAATTCAAATTTCAAAGAAAAGAGATTTGAAAAACCATGCAGGTGTTTTCTACTTGTTTAAATAATATATAAATTTGTGGCATATAAGAAAAAAACCTAAGGAATGAGCAAAGAGAGAGAATAGCAGACTAGAAAGGGACAAATGAACAACCACCTGAAATAGAAACACTTGTATATCTATGAGGTATGTACTATATCTCTGATCCTGTGTCACTCCTGAAAAAAAGAAATACTACACACAAGGAAATATAGATAAGTTTTATCAAGTCATTTAAAATACTTCAGTATAAATTAATATGTTTGTAATAAACAATACCTAGCTACATGGACTAATTCAATAAGTATAACATTCAGTTTTAGCATATTGAAATAGCAATTTCCAAGAGCCTCTATGTTAGGAAGTATTAAATGAAACATATTCTCTTAACTTTTCAATGTCTCTGAACTTTAAAGAGGAAACTCTTCTGGCAACATATGTGACAAGGAGCTTTTTGTTCAGATGTGAGGACCCATCCTGACTCCACCTTAAAATCAGTATCCATCAACATCAAAATAAGTTTGGTTTTATTTTCTATACAATTTAAGTTTTTATATCTTAGCAGCCCATAGCTTTAACCTTCTTGGAATTCAGCTTGGTCTGTACCTGAGAACCTGACCTACATCCATCCTGATAAGATAAAGTGTTCTGCCAAATAATTTTGAGATGTTCTGCCAAGTTCCTACATAACAAAAATTCCTCTGGAAATCCCCCAATCCTTGGAAACCCCTAGCCTTGAGGTTTTTTAAGCTAAAAACAAGAACACTTTCTCTTGTATTTGATTCTGTTCTTTAAAATCCCACTTTAAAGAGACAATCCTGTCTTCCAGAAAGTAAAGCTTGCTTAATTCGACTAAAATTTGGGGTAATGTTCTGTATTATCATCCAATAGGATTAACACATGAAGTGGATCTTCACATTGAAGAAAAAAGATGTGCTTCATCTCCCTCATCACTTAAGGAAAAGAATCACCCAGGGCTCCCATCTCAAATTCTTGTGGCTAATGAGCAAACAGTTCTACCCACACACTTCTGCATAGTGGAATGCCATTGACAGAACCTTTCATCATAGTTTGTGATCTCTACCCAGAACATACAAAAAAGCCTTATAGCAAAGAGAGGAGCAATCTACTGCTCAGGGTAGAGTGGAGAGAAAGCTAAGTGCTTGAGTGACAGGTGGACAAACCTACACACTGTGCCTGATAAAGGAACACTGTAAGGTACATATGGAGAGCCTCCTTGAGTGACAGGTGGACAAACCTACACACTGTGCCTGATAAAGGAACACTGTAAGGTACATATGGAGAGCCTCCTTGGGACCAAGGCTTCGGGATTTTCATGGATCTTAAAGTTTTTATTAAGGAACAGTTATGAAATCTGTTCACAAAACCCTTTATACCTATAAAATCTCTACTTCATCATAGAATGTGATGACTCTGGTTGATGATTACAGTGGGTGCCCCTCACCTGACTGAGAAGAGAACCCACCTGAATCAGAAGCTACGTTTTCTTAGAAGAAAACTCTCGTTGGAACTGTCAACTAGTTCATTCTCTCTGTGATGTCTGCTCTTGGTTGTCAACTTGACTACATCTAAAATTAACTGGAATCCATAAATGAAGGGCACACCTGTGAGATTTGGTGATGGGGAACACTTGGTTTGAAGTGGGTGGATCTGCTTCTAGTCCAGACCTTTAAGGTAGCAAGACACCTGCCTTTGGTCGGGATCTTGAAGCAGGAAGACGCTCCTTTAATCTGGGACACAGTTTCTGCTAGAAGCTATATAAGGAAAATGGAGGCTTTTGTTCTTCATCTGCTTGGTCTTACTTTGCTAGCAAATTGATTAGAGTCTACGTGTTCAGAATTCCAGTGTCTGCTGAAAAACACCTGAGACATTCAGACTCGTTGACTGAGCAACTTCTAACTTCTTAAGCTTTCCATTCATAGACAGCCATTGCTGTATTAGATGAATCATAGCCTCTAAGACACTGTAATACAGTTCTCAACCTTTCTAATGTTGTTTTCCTTTAATATAGTTACTTATGTTGTGGTGAACCTCTACCATATATTTATTTTTGTTGCTACTTCATAACTGTAATTTTGTTACTGTTATGGATTATAATGTAAGTATCTGTGTTTCCCCCATGGTCTTAGATGACTCCTATGAAAGGATCACTGGACCTCAATGAGGTAGTGACCCACAGGTTGAGACCACTGAAATAATAAATCCTCCCTTCTCTCTCTCTCTCTTATATAAGTTCATTCTATGAGTTCTGTTTCTCTAGAGAGCCCTGACTAATGCACTTTTGGATTACAACACTGTTTTTTTTTTCACTCATTCAATAAACAGATTAAACAATACTGCTTTCAGTCCTTGAGTACCATAATGAAACTTCATGCCCCATTACACATGAGTGTTACAATCCTACATAAGAGCAAAATAGCATTAAGGATTAACATTAATACATATAACATAGATAAGAGTGGAGCTAAGAAAACTCCCCATGAAATCAAAATAACCTTCCAATTTGAAAGCTTAGAAATGTTTATGCATTCAGTTAAGGAATTGTTAACTGAGGGAAAATTCATTTGGAAAAATATCATAAATGATTAAGAAACTTACAGAGGTGGAAACAAGCTGGCTAAAAGTGCCCTTTTCCCTGGAGGGCTCTGACTTTATCAACTAAGCAACACTTTGTTGTTTATCTTAAAGAAGTAATCATAATCTGTTCATTGCTAAGACAATGTTTTCCAGTTATCCAAATCTGGCTATTCGAGTTTGACACCTGCTGTCATCAATAATGCTTCACGGGGCAGGATGGGGAGTTCATTAGTTCAGCCTCCATCTCAGTATGCCGAGGCTTTCTCAGTTGCTGTATTTCAGGGTGTAGCAGTCCTTCACATAGATGCCATATTTTTTACACAGAAGATTAAAAAAGAAGTGGTAACAGGTTGATAGCGAACAAAATTCAGTTTTTACTCCAGAAAAAGAGATAAACGAATTTATTGAAAAGTTCATTAGGAAAGGTGGAGATGACCATCAGTTTACTAAAAGGAGAAATAGATCAAATAATGACTGCTAAGGTTCAAAATAACTAAATTCTCACTGGCAGTGTTCCCAAGAAATTAAGACAAGCTTCAGGGTTGGAAGAAGACCATGGGTTGACAGCAGGTGTATCTCTTATTCTGTTTGTTAGTTTCTGTAATAAGGAGCCCTATACGGAATGGTGTCTTGAGAGGAAAGGAGTGCTAACAGGTATTCCACCCTCAGAGAAAGTGTGGAGATGAGTATATAAAGTCACAATAGGTCAACAAGACAAACTATTGGCCTGTATGAAGAAACTGGAAAATCAAAAGAAGGGACACTTTTTAGTTTTCATGAAGTTGTGAAAATTTTTGACACAGAAGACTTTGCAGATTGCCTCTTCTGTGAAGTCATCCTTTGATTGTGATTGGATAACTGCTGTCACATTGCCCCATGTAAGTCAATTTTGACCTTTCAAAAATACACCTCAATTAATGGCTAAGAAATATATGAAATAGTAACACAATTAAATTTTCAAGGTTCCTTCAAAATGTTTGGATACAATAGTGGACAGTGAGTTCACACTTACCACCATCTTGGTGATCATGGTACCCACAAAATATGAAGTGCAGCACCTATCATTTTGTATCAAGTAACAAAAAAAGTGTATTCCTTTTTAACCTGTGATATCTGTGAGCAAAATTACTAAGGATGCATTTATTTATCCATTTTAAGAATTACAACATGTTGAGATTGGAACCTCTGTTTCCTCTTTCTGCAGATTTTAAATTTCTAACATGGTTGATGAATTTATAGACAAATAGATACAGTTTGTATAGTTGTTTTCTTGCACAAAATATTTAGGAAAAAAACTCATGAAGTAGATTCCAAGTGATATGTTAGTATTTATCAAGTAACTTCTTTTTTCCTCTAGAAAGATACAGAAACCTGGGCTGTGGTTTATTAAAGCTTGTGTGGAGTTTTGTTACAGAGAGTTACATTCACTTCCAACATTTGGTTTGGGGAACAAGTGCTTCAGAGCCTGGAAAATTTTTACTTCTTTCTGACTTACTCTGCAGGGCAAAGGTCACAATAATGATTTGTGTTCTTTATGTTCTCTTACATAACAGTGACCAATCATATTGGTCTCTTTGTGTGCTTGCTGGTTTATTTATGTGGATGAGTGCTTGGTATATTTGTATAGCACATGCATACTTTGTGGGCACAGACACCAGAAGAGGATGTCTGATCCCCTGGCACTGAAGTTATAGATCATTATGATCCACCATATGGGTGTTGGGAATTGAACCTGGGTCCTTTGGAAGAGCAATCAGTGTTCTAACCCTGTGAGCCAACTTCTTCCCAGCCCTGTTATACCTATCAGAACACCTAGGGATGGAACGTTGGAATGCATGAGCTAAAGTGACTCAGTTCTCATTTTAATAACATTTCATGGTTTTTGGCTTTGTCTTCTTAAATACAGAATTAGAATAAGTTAGAAAAAGCAATCATATGTTTCTATTTCCCATTGTATTTTATTTTCTGAAAATATTTACAGTTATACATTTAACATAATGTAAATATTATTTCACTTTGGTATAAAAATAATAACTATAACATAAAAAGGAACACCCATTGTTTTGAGACCGGCTTTATACTGGTGAAGAAAATAATACACAGAACTGTTTGTTGCTTCAGTATTGATTTCTACTGAGAAATCATCAGTCTTAGCCAACGTTTTTTAACCAGAAGCATGCACATCAAAACAACGAAACAGTAAACAACATTTTGGCGTTGTCATAACTTAGTGTTGCCTTCACTGAATGTGTCTCAGAAATTCTCCCTGAGGTCAGAAAACCACTCAGAACTACTGGGCCATTGCACTTTCTTCTTTGGCCGGAGGGTGGCAGTAGGTTTGACGTCAAGATAGGCGGCCTTGGCTGGAGCAAAGCTCCTTTCTGCTTTGTCTTGGAGTAATTTCGTAATCACCAAGGATGCATTTCTTTAGCAAACAAATTGCTTGAATTTAGTGAACAATTTAGAATATCTGTTATTTCACGGGGGGGGGTAGTTTCGTTACAAACTGTGCTAGTCTTTAATGCAATAACAGCATTTATTTTCATCCATGTGTTCATTCACTAGTATTCAACAAATATGTTTCTCTGTACCTTCCCTCCCTCCCTTTTTCCTTCCTTCCTTCCTTCCTTCCTTCCTTCCTTCCTTCCTTCCTTCCTCCCTCCCTCCCTCCCTCCTTCCCTTCCTCTCTCCTTCCCCCCTCCCTGCCACTGTTAGCCCAGCCTAACAGTGGCCCACATAAAGGGGGATAATGGGTACCACCACTGGGAAGTTCTAGAGTGTTCTCCATATTTCTCTGCCTCAAGAAAGGTTCCAGAAAGGAGCTGGGACTCTCGATAGATAATGATGAAGGTTGTAGTGATGGTGAGCATAGTGATGATGGTGATGATGATGATCTTCAAACCTACCTGCCTTCCTGCTTATCTTCCTTTCTGACTTCCTGCTTTCCATCTTCCCTTTCCTTTCAGTTCCTCTCCTCCTACTCCTCTTTCTTCCTCTTCCCCTTCTTCCTCCCCTGCCCCCTGAATCACGTTGGCTGCCTGGGAACTCCTCATGTAGACCAGACTGCCTTAAAATGTGCAATGATTCTCTGCCTCTGCTTATTGTCTGCTGGGATTCCACTGGTGTTTTTATGAGTGACATATAAGAAAAGACTATTGTGAATAATAATCCATGCTGTTTGCAGCTAAGAAAGAGTGAAACAAGATTAAATAGAGACAGATTCTTCCCTTTGTATGTCTTCCCTTGGGTAGGATGACTTGGTTAAGCATTGGGAAGGTGATTTGTTCTTGGCCAAGGAAATTACAGGCCAGATATTTTTTTAATATTTGTGGGTGTAGACCTGTCCTTTGGCACTAGTTTGGCTCACAGAAAAGAAGCACACATCTCATGGTTATCAGAACTCCCAAGTGTGTGGATACAGTGAGTATTGATCTTGGCCTTCTGTTTTGCCATTACAGAAGCCAGATTAACTTCTGGGTTTTTTTTTTATTTTAAAACATATTTATTTTTATCTTATGTGTATAAATATTTTGCTTACACGAGTCTGCGTAGTACATGTGTACCTTGCGCCCTTGGAGTCTAAAAGAAAACATCTGACCTGGAACTGGAATAGCAGATGGTTGTGAGCCACCCTGAAGGTGCTAGAATGGAATCCGGGTCATTAATCTGCAAGACCAACAAGTGCCCTTAAACACTGAGCCATCTCTCCAGCCCCAACTTCTGTATTTTTCCTCAGCTACTTTGAAATTTCAGTCATTCTCAAAATAGTCTTGATATTTGTTCCTCTTGCTGTGTACCAGTTGCAAAACCCTCTAGAAAGGAAAAAAAATTATTTGAAATGCATCACACCTGAAGAAAAAAAAAAAAAAAAAAAAAACAACTTCCTGACTTTTGACTTATCCATCTTCCCCATGTTGCCATGGTACTCCATAAAGACACCAAATTAAGAAACTTAGTATCTGACCTCCCCACCCCCCAAGGGAAGAGCAGTCCTGCTAGGCCACAGAGGAGGACTTTGCAGCTAGTCCTGAAGATACCTGATAAAACAGGGTCAGATGAAAGGGGAGGAGGTCCTCCCCAATCAGTGGACTTCAAAAGAGGCAGGGAGGAGATGAGGGAGGGAGGGTGGGATTGGGAGGGAATGAGGGAGAGGGCTACTGCTGGGATACAGAGTTAATAAAATGTAACTAATAATAAAAAATTAAATTAAATTAAAAAAAGAAACTTAGTATCTTATATTGATCAAATCTATTCTTCTAGTTAGGGAGATTTGAGCTGCCTGAGATCAGGGATAGTCTCTCTCATCTTTATATCTAATAGTTATTGGTACATAAGATATCCTTTGAGTGGTTGATAAGTTTCCAGGAGGTGACAGATGGTGACAAAAGACTTCCACGTCTGGAGATTTCCAGCCCAGCCTAAGAGAGGCCCACATAAAGGGGGATAATGGGTACCACCACTGGGAAGTTCTAGAGTGTTCTCCATATTTCTCTGCCTCAAGAAAGGTTCCAGAAAGGAGCTGGGACTCTCGATAGATAATGATGAAGGTTGTAATGATGGTGAGCATAGTGATGATGGTGATGATGATGATCTTCAAACCTACTTAACTTCAGCTGCATGGCCATGGCCTCTAGACTACCATAGGGAACACTGACTCTCCATAAGGAATGTGAAAGCTTACTGATCTTATTAATCCCATCATTGTCTCCCTGTCCTGTAGTTTTGATTATTTGGTTGATTTGGGTTGGGTTTTGTACTTTCCTTTACTTGTGGATTAATTCCAAGCATTTAAACACTCTATTTGAAATATTGAGTAAATTGTGCATTCCTGTGAGGAAATTGACACCATGTCATATTTTAGTGCTAGCAATTAGTATGTGTGTGTGTGTGTGTGTGTGTGTGTGTGTGTGTGTGTGTGTAGCAGAGGACCCAAGAGGCTCCCTATACCTCCAATTCATTCCATCACCAGTCTACCATAAATGACTAGAATTGCTTGCATAAAGGTAGTTATTTCTTTATGGGGATTGCTCTGAAGCTTTATTTTGATGCTAATTATTGCCCTCAAGATCTGGTTACACCTATTCTTGTTTTGTAAACCTGCATTCATTGATTAAAGGCCTATACCTGGGCAGGGCTGAATAGGGTAGGTGTGGCTAAAGTTCCTAGACTTTGGCATACAAGAGAATCACTGGACAGAGATGGATGGGAAGAGAGGAGGAAGGAGGATGCCAAGATGGGTTAATTTGGAGAAGTAACTATATGGTCTGAGTTGATGGACTCCAAGGATGGCATGGATGAAGAAAACACCAAGATAAAAATTATAAGCAAGTATATTGGAATTATGGATGGAAGGTATACCAGATAGAGATGACTAAGGTGGATAGCACTGGATAAGGGCTGGGAGATGGGGGGTTAGGTTGTTGAGACAGCATGGGTTAAATATCTTCCTGGATCAAAGTCAATAAGGCAATTATAAAATCTAACAACAGATGTCTATGTCTTATTATTTGTGATAGCGGGTTAGATAATAACACCGGGATAATCTTAGAGCTAATAACATTCATTATATAGCCCAACACTTATTTTTTATTTATTATAACAATTTCCAGAAGTTTTCATTGAAATACAGACCTTGGCTTTTTTTTTTTTTTAATAAGTCACACTTTGCATCAGAAACTTAGGGCTGAATCCTTCTGATTTCAGGAGACATACACTCTCCAAGATTTTTTCCAACTTTCGTGCAGTTAGCACAGCTAAGAGGAAACAACTGCTGTTCCCACCAGAATAACTTGTACTGAAAACGAACTCATTGACAGGGATATTTATTGAACCCACAGACTTCCACTGGGTGATTTGCTCTAACAGGAGCAAAGGAAGGAAATCTGAGGCTCTGTCAGAAGACTTCTCTCAACGAATGACAGGAGTGGAGGATCCATTGCTGGTACAGTCATCTTCAGAGAGTCAAAGATGAGTTTTCAGCCACCCCAGAGAAACATCCTTTTAATCCAGTGCAATGAAAAGTATTTTTCATTTACCAACATTGAGAATTTTGTACTCTTTATTCAGTTTGCAAAACATGAGGATACTGATATATATATACCAAAACTGTGAGTACTCAGGATGGATTTAAAACAATTCAGAGGAAATGTTTTGGTTTGTTTTTGTTTTGTTTTTGCTTTGCATTGGATTTGAAATGTTTTGTAAATTGGTACTATTTCCTCTTAAGCAGTGTAAAATATATAATCAGTTCTACTTGTTGCATATACAAATCCTTGCTACTGGCAAGTGTTTTTCTCATTTTCTTTATTTTGGTTGAATCCAACGCAAACTATAATACAAAATGCTTAACAAATTCAGTGGGTACTGTGGGAAATAAGAGAGGCACCATGAGTAACTTCTATTTAAAGAGAACACTGTGGCAATATTAAAGCACTGACCTTCTGCCTCTAAGATATATATATATATACATAAGCAGATGATCACCAAGGAAACCAGTGCTAGGTGAATTATTTTAGCCCACTGTAGTGTGATGTACGTTACAGAGCAGACAGCATGCTGCAGTGAAGAAGAGTCACTAACTGTGTTGACACTCATGTCATCCAAGTCCCTACCTTCACACATTCAGACTCCTTCTCTGACTATAATGCTTCCCAGCACGTTGCTCCAAACTAAAGAAGTGCCTCCCTACCCAACACTGATACCTTAAAAAATGATTTTAATGACCTCTGGTTATAAAAATGTGGGTTAATACTGCCTTTTTTTTTAACTCTCAAGAGATATCCTCTTTTAATTGTTATATTAGCTTTGCTGCATTTCACCTCAGAATGACAGTTAACAAATTTATAAAATAAACCCTTTAAATACCCAATTCGTTAAATATTTATGGTATGCAAGTCTTCCTCAAAGCCTTAAGTGGGACATTTCATGGGAAAATAATGGCTGAGGTGTCCGTTCTAATCTTTGGGCTCTCATCTTATGTAATAGTAGGCATTATCCTACAATTTACTCCAAATGGAATTTGAAAGCACAGCACCGAGGTGGGGGAGGGGGAGGTTGATTCGGTGGAAGAGGGTGTTGGGAAGCTCTCTCCTGGGTCCGAGGGATCCCTGTTGGTGTGTGTGTTGGGGGTGGGGGGAGGCATGTGAGCAACCAAGGACATCAGGGCCAGCAAACAAGGAAAGGTGTTGCAGATGTCCAGTGACAGGGGGTTGTAAAGAAAATGCTTCAGAGCAGGAGCTGTCCCTACAAGACAAGCAGTTTCCAACCCAGACCCCAGAGCAGGAACTTGCCAGGTTCCCTTAGTCCAGTTCTACATGAGCCAACACTCGCCACAGAAACTGCACAGGGACCATTCTAAGCAGCTAGCCCTCCTGGTGCTGTGTCTGGCCCAGCGACAATTCGTCCTGCTGCTGGTGGCCAACCTCCTGACCCCCTGACATGATCCCCAAATTTGAAACCCTGCAGTACTTGGTGCATGCAGAAAACACTGAACATGGGATGGAGAGTCCTGGGTCTCCTGGTCTGGCCAGGGGAAACTCTCTAGCTCAAGAGCTGTGTTCAGAGGCTAAGACTTCAGGGTACTGTGGTCCGATTATCCGGACCACGGCAAAGCAACTGAACGGCCTCACACACATTCTGGGGATCCCACTCACACCTGACTATGCCTCAGACAAGATGTGCCAAGATCACATCAAGGAGAAGAAAAGGGAACTGAACCCCACAGAGTCAGGCAGCCTAGCAGCCCCAGTCCTTCCTTCCATGCCTGAGCTCTCTAAGGCCCAGCCTTCCTCTGAGCCCAGAACTCCAAAGGAGAAAGGGCCTCTTCCTCTTTCCTGTCCCATCCCGAGTCTGCCCAGCCACAGTCATTGAAAGCCAGGTACCCCTGGGCACTTCTGCCTTACAGAACTGCTCTATTGGTCTGGCCCTCCTCACCTGTGATTTCAGCACCACCTTCAATGTCTCTGAGGAGTCCCCCTCCAAACCCAGCATCCATGAACTTGTTGCCTGCTAGAATGTTCTCCCAGAGATGAGCAGCACAGACCAGCCCTTTTGTTCCCAGTGTACCTGTCCTATTCACCATAAAGGGCCTTAAGCCTTCTCCTCTTGCAAGCGCTGCCAACAAGAAGAGGCGCACTGTGAGGTGTTAGTCTCCCAAGGCCAAGCCCATGGCTGCATTACCCACCTCCCCAGCAGCACCTTGAAGAAGCCAGACAGACCCTTCACAGTCCCAGAACCACCCTTGAGTGCCACTGCTTAGTGACCAGAGGATTCATAAGGGGCTGACTGATTGAGGTGACAGAGTGCCGTTAACTGAGTGTTCTGACCAGGAGGGACTCCTTCCCACCAACACCTCTAGGCTAACAGCCTTCTCTGGTCCCTAGAGCTTCTCTGGTCCCAAGAGCCCCGAAAATTAGTACCGAACAGTATCTTATAAAAAATCATGTAACATGTACAAGTGGAAAATGAGCTCTGCCAGGAAGATGTATTGGTTGGCGTAGGCATTCATGTGAGACCTGGTTCACCTTTCTCACTAGTGACAGAAAGAAGACATAGAGTCGCTCCCTGCTTTGCTACAACAGGGGCAAATGTAGGAACCTGTTCATTAGCTCAGGGCAGTTCTGCTGCAGGGGTACTAGGTAAGCTTCCGGTCTAAAATGTATTTATGCCATGAGCCAACCACCATTGCCATGAAATCCATCACTCATCACCTAGGTGGTCATTAGCATTCTTAGATGAATATATTACCTGAAATGCCTTAAATAGCTGTTCATAACCTGAGGGAGTCTTCATAAAACTGTAGGTTACTTTGATCAGAGTCATGGGCACATTATTCTATCCTAATCCTTGTATGTCTTGTGTCATACACTATATTACAACACACAATGAGAATCTGAGAAAAAAAATGTATTAAAGGAAACATATACTCTTGATTAATCAGGATAATATCAAAACTGTAAGAACTGATTATTTAGAAATTCATACCATTTCAAAGTGAATTTTAAGTTTTTACCAAACACTATTAAATGAGATAGGGTCAGCCAAAGGCTACAACAAGGTTGAGGTTTGTCATAAAGGCTGAAGCAGATGTACTCTGTGGTTTTAATATGCATTCAACAGTGTTTACTGATTGGACATGCTTTGGTGAAAATCTAGGCGTGAGGAGCTAGGTTATGTCAGACCGCTGGTTTTCTTTGTGGTGCAGAAGCCGCTGGGAAAGCATAAACCTGAAAGTCTAGAAAAGCCATCAGTAGGAACGTCTGAGCTGTTTTATGGGTGACCTCTGTGTTCCCGGAGGGGCTGACCCACTGCTGGCTGCTAATGAAAAGATGCTCTCACTCTTCGGCCCTTCAAAGGCTGTGGCGGACGGTGATTGCTTAACAGAAAAGCCGCAGCCTCACCCTCAGCTGTGCACAAGAGCCTTCGGAATCTGGCCAGCTGTTGAAAATTAGAGCAGAATTAATTTCACTAGAGAAAGTCTCGCCAATCTTAACGAAGTGTATGGAAAAGGTAAAAGAGTTAAATAGTCTTTCCTCTCCCCGCAACTAAAAATATTGCAATGTAAAATTTCTAAATTACTAGGGGCTGAAGATTTGACTCAGCAGTTAAGAGCACTAACTGCTCTTCCTAAAGGACCTGGGTTCAATTACCAGCACCCACACGGCAGCTCGCAACTTTCCATAACTCTTCTTCCAGGAGTTTTACACCCTCGTGTAGGTACATAAAATGTACATAACACCATAAAGTGTACATAAAATAAATATAAATAAAAATTTTTAAAAATTTCTAAATTATAGGCCACAGATCATCAAGAATTGTTCTGTTAGATATTCCTCGGTATATAAATAATGATGAATCCAAAATCAAGTACAGAAACATTCTTCACTTGAAGATCAAAGCTGTAAAAGTGGGATGTGCTCTACATAGACCCACTGGGATTTGCAGAATGGTTTTCCACATGTCCCCTCTCACAACACACATATGACATATTTTATTACAAAAATTTGCTCAAACATACCTGATGTTTGAAGTCTGGTTTTTCCACATACCGCATGCTATAAGCATATTTGCATGTCAATAAACATAACTTCACGCACTACTTGTAATTGCTGCAAAGTTCTATACACATATTGTCTGTTGTAAATGTGATTTATGAAATGCCAGTAATTTGGAGAAGTTTAGTATTGTCTGCTAATTTTTAGCAAAAGTCTACAGTGATAAAATAAATATTGGCTAAATTCCCTGAATAATCTTGGCCTCAGGAGGTCTACAAAAATACACTGCCTACTAGAACAAAGTTTGCTGTTTCTTTTCATTTTTGCAGTGTTTTGATGAAGACAAACTAGTAAACTGTTAGGTGGAGAGCCTTTGTTCTCCACCCATTTTTAGTTTGCTAATCCCAGAGCCATGTCAGCTAAGCTTCCATTCTCTTTCATTTCTTGTACAGTATCAACCAGGAGGGAGGCAGAGGAGAGACAGACTCTCACCACTCACACAGTAGTTTAAAACCATGGCCTGTGGACACAGAGTCATCCACTCAGAATCAGATCTGTGTTTTCACAAATGAAATTCTCTCCTCTTCTTAAAGATCCCAGACAGGGGTATGAGGAAACAAATGATTACAACTTATGAATAGTCATTTTCATTAGAGTAGATCACTCTAGTTGAAAACAGATAAGACTTATGAGAAAGAGTCCTTGATGAAATCCAGTGTCAGAGGGTAATGTCACCCTGGCCATAACCCAAGTCATGGTGATGGTGTTGAGAATGCAGTTCAACCTCAGCATTGAATCTGTGAGCCTCTCAGGACAACATGCCTCCCCAGTGATGTCACTGATTGCTCAGAAGACCTGTCTTTCGTTTACATACACACACTCACAGACACAGACACACACACAGAGACACACAGACACACAGACACACACACACACACACACATTCAGTTCCTCTAGAAGCTCGTTATAGATCCCCACTTCTGTATCTCTTTATCCTCACCAGTGTAGAACTGCATCTTACTGTAGAACTCTCTTCTGCCAGCTTGTTCATTTGTTAATAGTCCTAAGTCTGTCTTCGTACTCTCCCCATCACCTGGCCCAGCCAGGTAGGATGTGCCAAGCCCTGCTGAGGTTAGTTTCTTTTGGCTTCATGACCTACCTGGCTGGCTAAGATATTTTATCTCCTCGTGTAGGCACAGGCTCATTCAGGCAGAAAACATGCCCCCTTTCACAAGGCTGACTCAGCACCCACCCATTCTTGGCAGGGACATCTCGGTACCTCCTGGAGGCTGAGGTGGGTGTGACCTGCTTTGCAGGCTTTCTGGGCTCCAACACTAACATCTTTGCTTCCTTGAACAGCAACTCCAGCAAGATGAAGTCCTTTTTTTTTTTTTTTTTTTTTTTTTTTGCGCAAAGTCCTCTAAGTAATTTCATGTCACACTTGTACTCAGCCATGTTTAAGAACTCTCCACTGCCTGCCAAGGTTGAGTAATAATCAACATGAGCTCTCTTCTGGAACATAGGGAGACAGACACTGTGCTTAAGTGCTTTACACCACAAGATTTAATTTAATCCCTCAAATGACTTATCGACAATGTACTTACCCTGTCTTAGTAATGATAATCTCAAGGGACAGCTGGAAAGTTTTAACAAATAAGTCAGCTAAATCATGAATGAGCCACAGAAGTAAATTGCATTTCTATCTTTACAATTTTTTTTACTTTAATCTGTTTTCCCTAGTTTTATTGTGGAAACATTAATAAAGTAACATGGATGTTTCAATCACCAATATATAGTTAGATCTCAATCCATACTCCCACCCAGTCTCTCTCTTCAATCCAGATGACTTTGAGCCAAATTCTGGACATTGTATAATTTCAGTATAAATATTTCAGAATGTAGCTTCAAAAATCAGTAACCACCACTGTTTGTATTAGATAAGCTTTATATTTTAGGAATAACTGAGATTTTCAGATCTACTGCAAAGAGACTACAAGTATTTCCCACCTAACCCAGACTCAGTTTTCCTATGAACCACATCTTACATTATATGGCAAACTTTCCATAATTGTTGGTCGCATATCAACATGGCATCATTGACTAATTTCTCCTTTACTCAAATGGCCTTTGTTTGTGCCTAATAATGACTTGTCCCTTTGCTTCTTCTGTTTTGCAGCACTAAGGACTGAACCCAAAGTGGTTCGGGACACTAGACAAGTGCTCTACCGCCACAGAGCCAAATTCCCGTCCACTTCTTTGACCTTTCTTGTTATTTTTCTCAGTCTCCTTTTGCTTTTGACAACCTTCACATCTTGGAAGTCATCCTCATTCACTATTTCACGGCATGGCCTCTTATGGGGCTTCATCTCAGAGTTTTCTTTCCTCATGATTAAGTTTCAATTGGATTTTTAAAATATTCTTTTCTTCATTCCTTAAATCTTAATAGTGATTTGAGTGGTTATTAAATATCTCCCTCAGTCTGGTTAAGAATGAAATAGCTGACAGTGTCCCAGCTGCAGTCAATTAAGTTAATGTTTCAGAAGAAACTGCCAATCCATGGGGGATGTACTATTAAGCTATTCTTTCACATACTTGCATGCATGAAAAGTCGCCTTAACAATTTTAGTTCAACAAGCCTCAAATAAAACCCAGCAGTGAATCCACAGTTGAGGCAATTATAATCCTTAACTTTGTAGGGAGTTACTTTAGTAAGGTTGATTTTATTCTTTTTAAAGAACTAAATTGTGTATTTTGATAATGTTTTCTTCTAAATCACCCACCGATTGGATAAAAACAATAGCAATAATAAAAAGCTATTTCCCAAGTGTCTAAAGAATAAAGATGTTCTTGAACTATGAAAAGAAACATTATCCACTTGCCATGAGCAAGTTTGAAGCTATCATACCTAAGTTAGTGAAGATTAACAAATGAGCAAAAGTAAACAACTAGCAAGTGAAAGGAAGAAAATCAACTCTCTCAGGCCACTGAATCAGTATCAGGCCATTATTTTTTTCTTATTAGGTGAACAAAATTTATAGGGCTCCTGGATTTTTAATGTTTATTTACTCATTCATTTAATGTATATGAGTGTTTTGTTTGCTCATATGTCTGTGCACAACTCACATGCCTGGCTCCCACGAAAGCCAGAGGAGGGCACTGGACTCCTGGGATGGGAATTACAGACCATGTGAGCTTCTCTGTTGGTATTGCAGCCAGTACTCTTAAGTGCTTAGCCATGTTTCCAGCCCCGGAGCCCTGGATTTTATCCAAATGTTTATGAAGTATTTTAATAACTATGCACTAAGCAGTTATTTGTCTATAACCCTAAGTATAAAGGCAATGAGGGAGAGCGCTCAGCAAAACTTCAGTGCTCACCCCAACAGAAACCTTGTCCTGAGATGACTATGGAAATGTAAGCCAGACTTAAATTGAGGAGGTAAAGTGAAGAATGCACAGACACATACACAGGCCTAGGTGTGGTAACTCACTACAAAAATAACTAGACTCCATGCTTTGAAGACTACAGTGCCTAATTCTAAAAAGCTGAACAGACACAAGACACTATCTGCTAAGAAACTCAATATTCAGGAACACATTTCTAAGGACTTAGGACATCCTTAAATTCTAGATCCTGTGGCCTACTCTGAGGGCTCAACAATCATATATAACAGAAGAATGAGGCCTGGGGTGCAGCTCAGTGACCAAGTGCTTCGCATGAGCAAGGCCCTGTGTTTTATCCCCATCACTTTGAAAGATAAACAAAAATATACAAAGAAAAACATCTGAGTAAATGCTCTACCAAGGAGGGCACAGCTGGCTGGAGCCTCTTAGCAGCATTCTGTCAGGCAGTACCACAAAAGTTTTGTCAACAAAAGCCAAAAGTCAACGTTCATTATGGCAGTAGAAACCCTTGACAAGAGAGCTACCATCTTGAAGGTTAAAGTATGTTTCCTCTTCTCCAAGCAACTAGCCATGCACGTTTCTCAGGGAGCTGTGCCTAGCCCTGATGTCAGTGTTCTGAATCTGTGGAAGCAGCAGTCTAGGGACCAAGGAGGGAGGAGAGGGGTGCCTTTTTTGAGACACCTTTCTACTAGCTGTCCTCTCTGTATCTGTTTGTTTCTATCCCAAATGAATCAAACAAACAAAAACAAAAACAAATAATAATCAGGGCTTTAAAATGATGTTTTATACTCAAAAAGACTTTAACCAGTGGTTCTCAACCTTCCTAATGCTGAAACCCTTTAATACAGTTCCTCATGTTGTATTGACCTCCCCGACCATGACCTTATTTTTGTTGCTACTTCATAACTGTAATTTTGCTACTGTTATAAATTGTTATGTAAATATCTACTGTGCAGATATCAGATATGTGCCCCCCCATGGGGTCACAATGCACAGGTTGAGAACCACTTAAAGTTTAAGCACGTAACATTTCTGCAGTTATTAAAGTAAAAGTTATACAGAAGGTCAATAAAGACATCAAAACCAGGGTCTAGAGGGATAGCTCAGAGGTTAAGAGATCAAAACCATGTGCCTCCAATGGTGACACATACCTGTAATCCTAGCACCTGGAAGTTTGAAGCAGAAAGATCCCAATTTCAAGGCTAAGCTAGGCTATGTAGAATGATCTGATGGAATGAAAGAAAGAAGGGAGAAAGGGAAAGAGAGAGGAAGTGGGGATGCAAATCTTACCTAGTCCAACCATTCACCTAATTAATAAAAGAAAATGTCAGACTTCAAAATATGGCAGAAATAAAAACAGTGTTAAAAATGATTTAGAAGTTTCCTCTGATAACAACACCATCAACTTCGAAGAATTAACTTACCTGTTGAGAGCTTATATTTATAGGTTGCTTTAAAACAATCCATGTGACACTTTCAAGAAGAGGTGGAACTGTCAGAGAACCAGGGTATGTCCAGTAGTCCCAGGATGGTGGAAGCAGAGACAACGGGTCAAAATTTGTGAATCGGGTTTGTTTCCCCTAGGGAGAAAGAAAAAGAGGATTGTTACAGATTACAAAGGAGATAGCTACACACACACACACACACACACACACACACACACACATTCACTGTGTAATTACTATCATCCATTAATATTTTAGAAAAACAAATTTCTGCCTAATCCAGAAAAGGTCAGATAAAGTAGTGAATTCTATAAATTTATTTAAGAAGGAAAAGAAAATCAGGTATAATGACATATACTTATAGTCCTAGCAGTCAAGAGGTAGAAAAAGGGGGAATCATGAGTTCAAAGTCAGCCTGGGCTCCAAAAGGAGTAACAGACTAGTATGAAATTATAGAGAATTTCTGAATCAGAAAAAAATTATTTTACATAAATAGTCTTTTAAATAAGTTCTAATTTGTCTTCTTTATAAAAGTATGATATTAGAACTTAAATCTGCATTGATTTATTGGTGATATTTTAGATATCAGGCTCTTTACAACTTTGAAAAGATAAGTGAAAGTAAATTATTTCTGCAGTATTGGTCTGGTAAGTTGAAACTTGCTTCAAAGAATGTAGGATATGCTGTGTCTACTGAGTAGGACTTCAAAAGAAGATAAAAGAATTCAGGAGAGAAGAAAGCCAATAGTCATTAATTAATAGTAATTAATTTTACCTTCTCCTTAATGGAATCTAAAATGTCAATGATCTTTTGCAGTTGAAGATTGTGCTCCCCAATCTAAAAATGTGAAATTTCAACACATAAATAGCTACAGGAGTAAGTCATAACACACACAGACAAGCACTTTATTTCAATCATTACATTTTGATTATTTCCTAAAAGCCAGAATAGGCTCAACGCCTGCAGCAACTGTTGTACAGCAAAGTTCTCTTCTATTTGTAGTAAGAATTCTGGAATTTCAGTTCATAAAAAAAAAAAAACAAAAAAAAACACAGAAATATTGTAAGAATATGTTTTCATTTTAATCCCAGGTGAGGAAATACGTAGCTGCTTTGCAGCAGCAGACTGTGATTTGCCTCATGCTTTAGCAGGGCCATGATTTTGCCAACTGTGGATAATTTTTGTGAGTGTGTGACATTTGCAATTCTGGGAGCTTTTCAGAGGATGTATACATGCTTGAGCCCCCATAGGGGAGTGGATGGTTGGCAGTTGGACGCCATTAATTGCTGTGGGTTGCCATTGGCTTTGGTTTGTTAAGTCATTATACACAAAGAAGAAACAACAAGAAAAAAAAAAACTAGATATTCTGACAGTGAAGATCAAACTTGCCCCCAAGAAACTCTACTCTCCTAATCAGCAGTAAGTAGTCTAATGATAAATTTTCCCCCTTTCTCCTCTATCCTTTCTTTTCTCCTGTCTACTGTCAGGGGGTTAAAAGGATGGGAAAGAGTGGAGAAGGGTGGAAGAAGAAAAAGAAACCCACAAAGTAGTAAAAGTCCAGCCATCTCTATCTGACAAGCTGATTGTGCCAGTAGAGTCTAAAACCAAATAATATTACAGGGATTCTAGACTGTATATTCAGGTTGTTTCCAAAGCTGGTAGTAATAGCTTCACATGTACCAATTGTATATAAAAGTTTTGTTTTATATTTATTTATTTGTGTGTGTGTGTGTGTGTGTGTGTGTGTGTGTATCAGTCATATATATGTGGACGCCCAAGAAGGCCAGAAGAGGGCATTGTGTTCTCTAGAGCTGCAATTCCAGGCCCTGGTGAGCAATCTGAATAGAGTCTGAACTCGGATCCCCTGGAAAAGCCACAAGCACGCTTACCTCTTGAACACTCTGAACTGGTTAACTTGGGAGAAACCCTGCTCAGGAAAGTGACTGTTAAGCCAGCTGTGACATTCACATACAGACAGACTGGGTTGCTACCAGATCTTTCAGGAAATCTTAAATCTCCTACTTGCAGCCTAAAGTTACTTGAAGTCACAAATCAAGGGGCTCTATCCTGATGAGCATCCTAAACACACAAATACATAAAATTTATGCCTTTCATTACTAGGAGTATTTTCAATCTATCGAAGGATTTAAAACCCTATAAGATTCAAGAATCTTCTCTTGTCATTCCTAGATCCTGTTCCTACTACCCTGACTTCATGGATAAAGTCCTAGTTGCCTCTGCTTCCCACATCACTCCCAGTCTCTGCCTCGCAGCCCCACCCATTTCACAAGTTACAACACCACACAGATAATGAGGCATGGAAAAAGTGCACACCCTGTAAGAAACTGTCCCCAGGTGTGATGGCAGGACTTGCCTGTTCACACACACATATTAGAATAGGAGAAGCACAGTCCTCTTTTTTTTTTTTTCTTTCAAAAACAACCTGATCAGTTTTTCTGAGATGATTTGCCAATGTGGTCAAGCAAGTGCCTCAAGAATCAGGAGACTGAATTTTCCTCTAAGGGCTCTAAGTGTTGAAATCAAGAACCAGTAGAACCTAGATTTCTTCTTAGGATTTCACCAGTTACTTCTGTTGCTATTTTTGCTGATGAAGCAGTTGCTACTCACATACAAATCCTCAACTGGCAATTTGAAAAATAATTTGACCCTGTTCCCAAACTATTATAAAACTTTTTACTTCAAAAGGAAAATACTAGTTTAGAACTAGTTTGCTATTTAAAACTAGTTGAATGTCGTGTTATTTAAAATAAAATGAAACAGTGGATTCTCACCTGTAGAAATACTCCCAGGACAGCCAACCCATCCGACTCATGAGCTGCCTCTACAAAACTGGGGTATTTATCTGAATTCCAGTGGACAACATGGAGCTGGAAAGAAAACACACAACATAGTTCAAACATTTGCATAAGCATATCAAGCTAAGCATTGATGTCAGTGTCTAGTGCTGAGCCCTTAATTGCAGAAGGAATTCTTCATGCAGACCTTGAATTTATCCTCCCAATTTAATCTTAAAAATGAGACCAGAAGGAATATGTGTCAGATTCCAGCTGCTCACAGAGCCCACTGATGTGCCTGGGCTCCACAGGTGGGAGAAGTCAACTTCCTATAAAGTGGCTCCTGAGAATAACAAGGTTGCTTCTGAAACTGACCTGTTAGATGTTCATCATTGTAGTTTCACGTTTTGTGGCTGGGAAATTTGCATTACCATATGATAAACTATTTTAGAACTAGATAAATGTTTTTTTGGTGATAAATATTTTTGTTGTTAGATTATTTGTTTTGTTAAATGATAATTGCATACATTGTGTAGTAGTGTTCTGATGTAGGCAATATTGCCACGATTGTATTGAGCTGACTGACACACACAGTTTACATTTACAGCCTTATGTAAATACATTCCAGTCTTTCCAAGAGCAAGTTATGATGGGGAAAGAGAGATTTTGTGCCAAAGAATAAAAGGTGTTTGAGCATAAAGAGAAAGGGGCAGCTGGTGCTAGCAGGAGGAAGAGAGAAGTGAAAGAACTTGAGACTCTTGAAAAGACTCCACCTAGTTTGCAACTTAATTCTCACACAGTAGACATTTGCAAATCCCAAAGAAAATGAACACATTAGACTGTATAATCAGTAAAGTATCCCAAACACAGAGAAATACGACAGTAACGATGCTGACTACCAAAAGACAGAGAGAAGCCAAAGGGCAATCAACATGCCATGCCAAAAGACTTAGTTCCTATCATAAATGATAAAGGCCAGGCCATGTTGTTATAGGCAGGGACCTGATGATAGCAGCGACCACCTCAGAAAAGAATCCTTATGGATATGTTTGGCAGTTCAGGAAAAGGGCCAGTCATTCAGCCTTCATACTCAAATCACCCTCACATCCAATTGTCACAGAGAATTTAGTATATTCAAATAAATACTTTCATCTTCATCCTTCAAACACCACATTTTATAGGCAACTATTATGGGGAGTTTATGGTTAGATAAGAATTATCACTGACAGTCGACTATAAAACTATAAAATAATGCAACAATCATGTATAATCAAGGGATACAAAGGGATATCCAGATAGAAATATACAAAGGTAGATTCTGTATCATGTTCCAAGTTGGTGTGAGATAGCTGGGGGAGGAAAGAACCCTGAAAACACTGAATGATGAAACAAGGCTCACAGGGCTTAGAAAAGATAAAGAACGTTCCACTGTGGGGATGGGCCGATGAGGGTGCTGAAGTTGTTTCAAATGGCTCTGTGCCAATTACAACAACTCCTTAAATAGCTTGCTTAGTGAGAAACAGCATCAAAGGGTTAGGAACACAACTGGTTAGAAAATGAGTGAGTAAATACAGAGAAGGAAATCTCTTCTGTAGACAACCTTTTGCTGGCTAAACAACTGTATGAAATATGATCAGAAACCAGAGTGAGAAAAATCTGTTTTTAAAACATCCTCTTCTCTCCCACATAGCTTTATAATACCTTCACAGAGGAACTGGTATCACTTTTATATATTGAGATGGTTTTTTTGCATTAAAAGTAAACAAATTAACAAACGAATACTTCCTGAATAACAGGGACCTTAATTTGAGGTGATGATAAGAAACTAGCTCTCACAATAATCAGAATAAGATTCTTCCCACAGGGCCATAGTAGCTCATACCTTTTATCCAAGCAATTGAGTGCTAGCAGAGACAGGTAGATTCTGTAAGTTTTAGGCCACCCTAGTCTATACAGTGAGTCTCAGACCAGACAGAGCTATATTGTGAGACTCTGTTTAAGAATATAACAAAAAGATTCTTTCTTATTGGTAAAGTCATTTCTAAATAATAGTACTGTTTAACTTTGGCATTTTTTAAACTGAATGTTTGTGATATGCAAAATATGCTGCCAAGTGCTATAACAAAAATCTACCATGACTGAAGACATCTCATTTATGCTTCTTTTGCATTAATGTGTCAACTTTCATCTTTCCTGAGATAATTAGCTTATAAGTAGAAAAGTCTTATTCTGGTTCCTGGTTTCAAAGGTTCATGATCATGTAATGCTGGGCTTTCTGGTCTGTGGCAAAGATGCATATCTCAGCTCCAATGCCTGGGAGAGCAAAACTCATCACCAGGAAGCAAAAGAGGCACGCGAAGGCACAAGGTCCCACTACCTGCCAAAGGCACACTGCTAATGACCTAAGGACTTCTTCTAAGGCCACTCCTCTCTAAAGGTTCACCAATCGCTCAATAACACACTCCTGAGGAGGAAGCCTTTGATACACAGGCTTATGGGGGATAGTTCTGACCCAACAAAAATTGTTTCCACAGACTATTAACCTAGTCTTTAGATTTGCACGTGCATCGGTTCCTTTCTGTTGCTGTGATAAGGCACCATGACTAAGGCAAGTTACAGAAAATGTGTTAAGGCTCCAGAGGGTTTGAGACCGTGATGGTGGGGAAGCATGGCACGCAGACACTAGGCATGATGGCTGAAGCAGGAAGCTAAGAGCTCATATCTTGAACCACAATCACAAAGCAGAGGAGTAAATACTGAATATGGCAAGAGGCTTTGAAACCTCAAAGTCTGTCCTCAGTGACACATTTCTCCCAGCAGGGCTGCACCTCCTAGACCTTTCCAAACAGTGTCACCAACAGGGGACCAAGTGCTCAAATACATGAGCCTATGGAGGCCATGCCCCTTCAAACCACCATTGCATGTCTTGATATAAAATTTTTCAGGATCAGGTTTCTTTAACCTCTCTCTAAAATGCCACAAATCACAGTTGAAACATAACATGTTCATGTTACAATTTAAAGTGTCTTTGTTTTCTTTTGTTTCTTTTTCATAATGGGACATACCAACTACAGCTATGTCTTTAAACAAAGGTGCCTAGGAAAGCTAATTAACACAGTGGAGCTCTTTCTACTGCTGAGCAGGAAGAGGTTTTCCTGAACCTTAGGCCAAATATGACTGTCTCCCAGATGTTAGCATCTTTAGCACTGACGTCCTCTTTAAAGTTCAGGTTGGTATCCACAGCCTGCTGGAGCTCAACACCCATGGTACAGGCAAGTCCCACTGGCACGGCCTATCAAGTATGCCATAGAGCTCTCCAGCACCATCACACTCCTGCCAGATTACCGCTGCTGCTCCCCTCAACTCCTCACAGTCATCTGCTTTGTCTCCCTCCTTCAACATTTGCCCCACAACAGAATGTGGCCCACTTGGCCGTCAGACATGTTTTAGAGACTAGAAAACAGAACAAGCCATTGCTCTGTAGAACAGTGCCCACCCCTCTTCCTCTCTTACCAGTCAGTCCCAGTCCTATAAAGGGAAGCCTATCTCTCCCTGAGCATGCTGACCTCATTCCTACTGCACAGCACTTTTCTTTGCTATTGCCCTTCCCTGGAAAGCACTCCAAGTCTATATTTTCCTCACAGTGTTTTCTCCTTGTCCTTTTGGCTCAACTTACATGCCATCTTGAAGAAGACTTTCCCTACCCCGTGACCACTCTTCAGATCACCCACTATCACTATTGCCAGAGGACTGAGCAGCTATCACGTCATTCCTCTCCCCCGAGGACAGAGCAGGTACTACAGAAAGGGACATGTTAGATGGCCTCAAAGGCCAGGTATCCATACAAACAATAAAACTGGAAAAGAAGTTCCTTTTGTTGGATTTTCTGGACAGCGGGCTATCCTAGGTATCTAACCATATCTCAGAAAGTATGAGAAGATGAAGGGAATCTGTAAGGACTGGTAACTGTCCAGTCTTGCCTAGGAAAAAAAAAAAAATCACAAGCCGAGACTGTTTCACTCAGTCTTCACTGAGGCATGGAAGATTTGGCTTTCATCTCTGGGTGAAGTTCAGTGCTATTTAATGGCATGAAAATGAGGTATATCACAGTCTGTCATTGAAGCAGAAGATTAGAATAGGTAGGGAATTCCTAGAGAATGCAGTTATAACAAAAAGTAGTCCCTTACCCGCAAAATGCAAACAAGACAATGACCATTAAGTTCCTGCTGTCTCCTGATGTTCTGAATAGTGAGAAGAGGTTGCATTAGATACCCAAAAATACAATCTGGAGTTTGTGTCTTTACAGTTTATTCCTAAGCACCATAGCTGTCATGTATAGAGTACGAGCTTTATTTATTTCTCATGATTTGGATCTGGATCAAATATGTACAAAGCTGAACATAATACAAATATTTTGCTTCTCTCTGGCCTTTCAAAAATTCCAACAGAAAAAATTTAATGTCACCTTCAATGAACCCATCATAATTCTTCCTAGATGGATAAATAACTTACTCTTTCCTGATCTCTGATTTACCACTGCTCCCACTCCAACAAACACTTCTTGATATTTTTGGTGTTATTGCTATTTGGTTTTATTTTATCAGATGGAATCTTGTCATATATTCTAGGCTGCTGGGCTGAAAGTTCTGATCCTGATGCCTCTGCTTCCCCAATGCTGGGATTACGGGCATGTGACACCATGTTAAACTCAGTTTGCTCATTTCTAAACATATAAGAAATACTGAGCTCTCGGGGCTAGTTTAAGGCTATGAAAGGCACATTTGGAGCTGTCATGTTGGGTGAATGGAGCTTTCCCAGACACTGAGATGCCTAAGCAGCTGAGGATGTCCTGGGCCATGGAAGACTTCCCCTTTGCAGTGGGCACTGTGAGCAGCTTACCTCTGCGGCATACCTCACTCCATCTACCACGTGCTCAGAGCCATGATCATCTGCTGACCCCCAGTGCAGGTGGAACTGCCGCAGCCTGTAGCTTCCAGTGAGAGGACCTCCACGCAGAACTAAATGCCGACACATTTTAAAGGGGTATCAAAATAAATAAATAACATATTTAGGTATCCCATCAAAACCCAGAGCCTCCCCCTGAACCACTAAGCACATTGCTGTCCTTACAAATGTGTCATTCAGTTTCTAAGAGGGATACATATAGGAGGAATGAAAACAAAACACTGGAAACAGAGGCCTCCATGTAGTGTGTTATGGAAAACTTGGGAAGTCATAACTCACCCACAGAAAGCAAAGAGAAACTATTTGAATTCCCAAAAGTGAAAATCCACTCTGTTTAACTGGGAGCAGGCCAGACTTTCTGAATAAGAATTTGAAATACAAAAAGGGTTCATTGTGAGCTTGGGAGAGCTGGACAGGTTATATGATTAGATACAGGCTTTTTGGGCTATCTGGATGGCCAGGGTGTGGACTTTCTATGTCTGTGTGGTCTTGGACAAACACTACCTTCTAAGCTATCACTTATATGTCTAACTACTGGAAAAAATGATGCAACCTCGTTAAGACTACTGTGAAAATAGAAGAAATACGATATGCAAAACACTTTCTAATGTCTGGCACATAACAGCATTGTGGATGCGCTACCCATTGCTACCATGTACGGTTGTTGCTATAAGCATGAAGAATGGCACATCTGCTGTGCTAAGAGGCTGTATTTGTGAGGAAACATAAAATGCAGGAAAAAGTTAATTTTCTTTAAATTCAAGATGTCTTTGTCACTTTGATGAAGTATATTTCAGAGTTTTCCATCAGCAAATATCATCTCTGAGATTATGATAATAAAATTTTATCACAAGTATATAAAAAACACACTTTAATACAAAAGAGTCCTAAACTACGCATGGTGGCACACACCTGTAACCTCAGCACCCTGAGCTATCCAGTGAGTAAAAAGTGCAACAAACTAAAGAAAAGGAAAAGAAGGGAGGAAAGAAAGGGAGGGAAAGGCGGGGGAAGAAAGGGGAGTCCTAAACTCTTTCTACCTAATTCTGTTGGTTGCTGCAGCTTGTATGCTGGCTGAACACACCATAATAATCACTAAACTCCAACATACAACAGAATTGTGTTAGAAGGAGTAGACACAGACTTAACAACAGATATTTAAATTACTCTTCAGAGTCGTATATTTCAAAATGTATCCACCTTTATAAAGAAAATTTTCTTTATAATGCAGAAAAGCGGTGTGGGAGGAGTGACTTAAAAGTTAAGACTCAAATTCAGGTCTCAGCACTCATGCTAGGTGGCAGGCAGCTCCAAGGGAGGAGCTTTTCTAGCCTTTTCTAGCCTCCATTAGCACCCAAATGCATGTCGGGCACACACACAGAGAAATATATACACACAAACACACGCATACACACACACAAACACACACATAAATACAAATAATTTTTAAATGATAATACCAAAAGGTAGCTATTTTCAAAGCACTGTCAACAATAATAACAAAAAAAAGACCAACATTTAGATCAGTCTGTGGGCTTGCTCTTATATTACTCTGTGAAACACATTCCTTCTTTAGCTTCTTGCACTGGTTTGCACGTATATGAAAGCAGAGACTGGGATCCTGCTTTTACAACCATGTACCATTAGTAACTGCCAGAGAAGATGCACAAATATCTGATGAATAAATGGATAAGATAGTTGATTTGTCTTCAAACAGTTTCACCAAGATTCCCCTCAGTGACGCCAGTAATGTTCATTTGCACAGCCTGCATTGACTGAAAACGGAATGGCATCTAAAGGAAAGTACTCAAGGGCTCTATTGTACTTTTCTTCCTTGCTGTTGCATAACAGAATCTGAGCTGGGCGAAAAGTCATTCCCTTGCAGATAGAAAGGAGATTAGAGTGCTTGAGTAATCAATGTGGAATTGACTTTGGGAGGAAAGTCAGGCAAGCTGGCTCTGGAGAAAGAAAGTGATACAAAAAACACACATTGTTAGAGAGACATCCAAGAATAATCACTGTAGAGGTCACTGTTTAAGTTGGGTTAGCAGTGGCGTGGATTGTTTTACAGGTTACATATCCAGACTGGACAGGTCAGTATTTCAGCGAATGCCTAATTGTGGAGAGGACTGTCCTGTTGAATGGTACTCTTCCAAAAGAATCAGGTCAGGAAAAAGCAAGCTTAAAGCATCTAGGTTTTTAGGGTCCGTAATAAACAGCTAATCCATGGTACATGATTAATAATGGCAATTTTGCTTGTAAGAAAACAAGAAAGTTTTGTGACCTCAGTTTCTTCAAACTATTGTTCTTGAAATTCGTTCTGTGCTTCCCCCAGGTGTAGTGAATAGGAGCTAGCTTACTTCAGATTACTCGTTATTGCTTGCTGCCATTATCCTCTATATGACTCTATGGAAAAACATGTTTTTTGCCAAGTGAGGCTTGCCTATCACGTGTGACTTGCCCTTGTGATTGGACACTTCACACATGTGACTCCACTTAACCTGCAGAGTATAAGTTGACTGATGCTCTACATAAAGTTGGCTCTTTCATGGCTCTTTCAGTTTCTTAGTCTGCCTCATTTATTAGCTCCATTCTCCCGGGTCCTACCACCAACTACAGTGATAAGAACCTCAGAAGTGAAGGAATTCCAGGTGTGGTCCACAGTGGTAGACAACAATAATTAATTTTAATGAAAATGATTTTGTGTTTTCACATGACCAATTTTAATTTCATTTTCAATCCCAGGTCAGTAAATAATAAACTATTGTCTCCATTTTATTCTTTAAAACAAGTAATGATTTCTCCAAAGCCATACCTGCTATTATTTACTGCTGTTTAGAATTTCTAAAAAGAAATCTCTTCCAAATAAATCACTAATGTAAGAAGTCAAGAGATTCCAACCTGGCAACCTGTTTTAACCTGGCAGTTAAAACACAGTGTGGGAAGTTCTGAATGGAAGCATCCTAGAACACCACAGGAACCAGTCAGGTGAAATTACTATTAAACTCCAATGTTTTTATTATTAAGTAATAACAACCTAAGACCAACTTTAAAATATCATCCAAAATTCTTTTTTTTCTACACATTTTCTCTGTTATTTCATGGTAATATTATCTTAAGGTCCAAATATATAACATTTAAATTGACATGGAAAAATATGTTTCAATTTTGAAATTTTTAGAATGAAAAAAAAAAAGAATAAATCTAACCATCCAAAGTCTTACAACAAATAAAGAGAGCCAACCTGATTTGTCCTCTGTGTCGTCAAAGTCAACATTGAAGGAATGGCCACTATTGCTGATGATTTTAGCTGAGGTAGGATCATACTTGATACTGAGAGGCCGGAGTGTGGAGTCATATTTTACTTCTTTGGTTTTAATCTCAATCGGAGACTGCTGATCACCATCAGCAATGGGGAAAAATTCATTCCAGTGAATAGGACCTGAAATGCATAGGACCAAAAGGAAAGGGCTAAGTAAGTTCTTCATTCAACAAGTTAATTTGGTAACAAGATGCAAGAAAGACAACTCCATGGAAGTCCTTGGAGTACAAACATGAGGGTGAAAGTGTGGACCCTCGTCATCCACATTAATGCCAGGTGAGTGTGACAGCTCATTGCAATCCAGCACTTAGGGGAGATAAGGTGTGAACTAGAGGCTGAGGGTATCCAGAGAAAGCTGGGTAGTCAGACTAACAGAATCAATGAATTCTAGGTTCACAGAGAGCCCCTGCTTCAATGCATAAAGTGGTAGAAAGCAAAAGAGAAAGATAACCAAGGTCCATCTCTAGCCTCCACATACATCGGAACACAAAAAAATGCTTATACATACAAGCATGCCACCCACTCACAGATACTGCCCACCCCAGAAAAAAAAAAAAAAAGATTAGTAAGATTAGTAAGATAGTAAGATGCTCACTGTCAGAACCCTAGTTCTATATTTTAACCAAGACTAGTGGATTTTGAGGTATGAGAAACATTTTATTTGCTTTAATTTGTTTTCAGAATTAAGGTGTGCCTTACAGGTGAAAGTATTTACATTTTATAAAGTACTTCCCAAATGTACCGAAGCAGGAAACTAAAACAAAAGTACAATTCACTGCTGCAAACAAAGAAATTCCAACTCAAAACCAAGACTGTTCCTGGCTGCTCCCAACACTAAGAACTTTACAGAGTAGAGAGACACAAGAGACAATGTTAAGCATCAAAGAAGGAAGTCATTCTAAAGATGGTGCCTGCCATTTTTGCTAGTTACACCACTCGCAGACACCCTCCAGTGTCACTCAGCCCAGCTCAAGTACCTGTGATGTGCAACCAGTTCACCCAAGACACACGCAATGTTACACAGAGAATCCAAACATGCCTATGCCGTGTCAGAAGATAGAACTCTGTTGCTCACATTGTCTCTAGAAAAAAGGCGAGTCATGAACACACGGTAACACATTCAGCCTAAAACGCATCCTTCTGTGAATCGGATACTTTGGACTGTAGCGATTTTGCATTAAAAATCATCAAAAGACACTGTAGAAAGGACATTACATTTTCTTATTAGATAAAAAAAAAGTGATCTTAGAGCTGGGTGTGGTGGTGCATGCCTCTATTTGAGAGGCAGAGGCAGGTGGATTGCTGTGAGTTCTAGGACAGTCTGGTCTATAAAGTGAGTCCAAGACAGCCAAGAACTGCAAAGAAACCCTGTCATAAATAAACAAACAAACAAATAAATAAATAGAAGAAGAGGAGGAGGAGGAAGAAAGTGCTCTTAAAGAGCACTTCTGCGTGAGTACTCTTTCTAGTCACAATGTTGTATTCTTATTGAAAACAAATCTTTCTCTTTCATGACCACTACAGATAGTTAATCTAACAAGCACCAGAGTTCAGACATGAAATGCATGTGTAGCTGGTCTTTGCTACTTCGTTCATTCTTCTTTTTCCCACCATTTATCACCCCTTATCCCCAGTTTCACCCCTATCACTGGATAGGAGAGAAAGAAGGCTAGAGGACAGAAAGAGATCCTTGAATCTAATTTCTTTCCTTTTCTTTTTCTTTGGGCATGACTGCTGACAAACTGCAACCAAGCCCCCTGAACAACCACCAACCACCAACCCAGGAATGGAGTTCTCATGAAGAAAAAAAAAAAGCTCCAAGTCTCCATGGACCCAGGCCAGGTCAGGTTGGGTCATATAGGTCATATAGGAGGTGGAGAACACAGAAAAAGGGCTCACAGGCTTCAAGGGGCAAGGCTCTAAGGCTCCACAGAGCCTGCCTGGTTCTGGTTGGACCAGGTCTGTTCCTCTTCAATGCCAGTAATAAATAATCATCTTCTCATCTTAAGAACCAGAGTAACTGGAACTGAGGTCTTGTGGAGAAAAACCATTTTTTTTTTTTTTTAACTTTGAAAATCCATGGATCTTGTACAGGTTGCTCAGGTACTTGACAAGGGATAAAGCATCTTCTCCCCTTCAGGACTCTAGCATTTATATGCCCTCTGAAAAGTTCCCAGAATTCCAAATGTCAGAAGAAAAAAAATATATCTGCAGCTGGCAAACCCGAGCGACTGCTAGAGCACGAGGCGAATCATAGTCAGCTGCTAAGGACAGTCTCAGGCAGCCCCACATCCCCACGCCGGGGATTAAAACAAGAACACCTTCTTATAATATTTCTGTGTCTTTTAAAAGAAACCAAAATTCCAGAGTTCTCCTTACATGCATGTGTCACAACATGCAAACATTTCTACAATGGGCAAGGGGATGCTTCCTCATTTTAAAAAATGAATAAAAGGTAGAATGACTCCTCCTTAATGCCCTCTCTAAGGTGAATTTTTTAATTTTATGGGGAAGAATTGTGTTGAAATCAGAACTTTTTCTATCTGTTAGGGCACACCCACAACCTACTGGCCAACACAACCTTCTCCCTAACCGCAGTGAGGGCACACCCACTAGCGCCTAATAACTGCCAATAACCACAATAAAATGACACTGTCAGAGATAAAAATATATATATAAAATAAAATGTGTTAAGATTGCCTTTCAAAAACACAAACTAACAGGTAGTAAAATGTATGATTATTATCGTGGCCTCGGTCAAAAAGGCACTCACCCAAATTATAAGCTTCATTATTGGAATTCTAGTCTTTCTCCGATGCCATTTTAAAGGCAACATTAGTCATAACAATCTTAAGCAAGCTGCAGTGAGAAATAAAATTTTTCCAAACAAGTCTAAGCTATAGAGTAAGACCCTGTCTCAAAACACAAAAGGGAAAAAAATAAATAAAAGGAAAAAAAAACTCTCAGTAAACTTCCTTAAAATATACTGCAGAATACTATCCAATAACATAGTTTCTGATATTATCAGTGACAAACCCCATTTTGAAAGGCTTCTATCAATGCATTCCTGGTTTCTCTGCAATTCTTTTGAATGATCACTTGAAGCAATCAGTTCAGTCGACAAACGAGAAGAATGTTCTATCTCTAATACGTTTACCATAGGAAGATAAGAACATACCTCATTGTATGATTATCGGTAAATACAACATGTTAGAATTTCTACAATCGTTTGCTAAAACTTGGTCTCTGAAAAGGAAGACTGAAGAACAAGCCCCAAGTAAGCTTCAAGTCAGTATGCAAATTACAAGTTACTAGGATTGCTCGGAGGGCTTCTGGAAGGTGTCCCGTGACTCAGTGATCAGTGCTCCTGCCTCGCTCAAGTTGTCTCTGCTTCCTTACAAATGTGTCATCTGACTTCTGAGCTCTCGGGCTTTCTCCGGACAGCGGTGAACTTTCTGAGTGAATGAACCGAACACCCCCGTCCGCTCCAGAGAGAGCAGGCGGGGACCGGACCCAAGGTCCCCAATCCACCCACCGGACTCAGAGCTCCCGCCCGCGCCCACCGCCCCCGCTGGAGCCCGCGCTCACCGTTGTGCTCTCCGTATCCCCAGCTCAGCCTCGCCATGGTCCTCCGTGGAGAGCCGCGGACCCTCTGGCAGGGCGCCCGCGTCAAGGAGCTGGGCGGGCCCAGCGGGTGGAGGGCGGGGCCGCCCGCACCCCGAACCCGGGAACCCGAAACCCGAGGGCACGGTCGTCACCCACAGGGGGCGCGCGCAAAGGGCCGTGGGCCCTGCTGCTAGAAGGATTTCCAAAGGGGATTTCCTGTCTTCTGGGACGTGAAAACTCCAGAAAGGCTCTTCTGGAAATGACTCACCCAGGCCGGAGCTGCTGGCTGGAGGTGGAAATCTTGACGGGGAAAGGCAGGGGACCTTGAAGAAGGTGGCAGTGGTGATTATACACGCACACACATCAATGCTGATAGGGGTGATAACCACCACTTAAAATAACAACTACTAGTTATGAAGTGCTCACCTCCCGGGCCAGCCCTCCCTGCGCCCACAGCTCCATCCTTTGCACTCTGCATTACTCATTTCTCTGCTTCCTTTTTGCTGACTCCAGCATCTTGCAGGCTCGGCCCTGGATAGAAGAAACCAAACTCCCCTCTGACAGTGCAAGAAGGAAGGTGTTCAGAAGGGATGAATGTTCTGGGCTTCTGCTGAACAGGAAACGCTCTGTGACCTTCGAAAATTGGTAGCGTTCTAGCTACCGGAGGGTTTGAACTGTGCGATCAGTTTCCAGTGTTGTTTAGTGATTGATTAGTGATTGATGTGGGAGGGCCACATCATGTTCACCAGCTCATGTGAACATCTTCTTGGTCGACAGGAGCCTGCCATTAAAACATGACAAATGACTTTTTAAATACCATCTCATTCTTTCCTTGCTATTCACGGAGCTGGTGTATGAAATAGGAATCCAAGTCACGGGAGAGCTGTTCGGTAACCAGTGCAAAATACACATTATATTAAATAATAATCTATTTAACTATTGCGTATTAATGCCCCCCCCCCATTAAATACCCCAGACTGCATGCAGCCTGCGCCTCAACATAAAAAGCAGCAAAACAATATTTCAGTGTAGAAATAAGCTTAACATTCCACCTGAATGTCAGCAAAGTACTGGCCTTGGTTTTTTGTTATTTGGGTTTTGGGTTTTGGGTTGTTTTTTTTTTTCTCCATTTCCTGGAAGAAGAATTGAGTTCAATTATGGTAATAACTCAGTAAGTGTAAACATTTTAAGAATAAATTTTAACTCATGTATAAATAAATATGTATAAATAAAATATTAAAATGTTCACTTTTATCACAAAGGAATACACACAGTTTGGGCAGGCCTGTGAGATGGCTCAGCACTGCCCTTCCAGCCTGACCAGCTCAACTTCTGAATCTACTCAGAAGTGGAAGGAGAGAACCGATTCCACAAAGCTGTTCTCTGACATCCACATGCATGCCCTGCCATGCAAGTAGCAGCACACACACACATGTACACACACACACACACACACACACACACACACAATATTACATTCATATATATATATATATATATATATATATATATATTAGGGCTGGAGAGACGACTCGGTGGCTAAGGGCACCTTTGGCTCTTGCAGAGAATTGAGACTCATTCCTTAGCATCCACATGGTGGCTCACAACTATAGACACTAGTTTTTAAATTCTATTTTATTTTGGGTTATTTACTTTCTCTACCTCCCTTCTCCTCCCCAGTCCCTATTGACATGCCAACACTAGCTGGGAGAGAAAAAAAGGTTGCTGGAGAAAGGGGCATAGACCTCATTACTTCTCCTGGTTGCTTAGAGTCAATGGGCTCTTTGGGGGCAATACCAATCTCCATAGTCAGGATATCAAGAGCAACTGAAGCCTTCTTTCTCTGTCCACCAAGCCACCACCTTGAACTGTCTCTCTCTGTCCTCTCCAAACTGCTACCACCACCAAGAGTCTCTCTCTTCCTCTGTCCTCCAAGCTGCCACACTTTCTATGTCTAGGCTCCTGGATGTATACCCCTCAGAGTCCTCAGAATTAAACTGCAGCTGGCAAAGACCATGCCTCTCTCTGTACCACATGATACAGGCTGTTGCCAGCTGGCAAAGACCACGCCCCACACAAGGCAATTATCAGCTGTAGACAAACTAAAGCCCAAATGAAAATCCCACACTTGGAATTAAAAAAAGAAAATGTTTACAAATAACTGAGTTTTTAAAGAAAGCAAAACTTCTATTACCCACAGCCATCTATAGCTCTAGTTCTGTGGTATCTGATACCCTCTCTAGAGCTCTGTGGACAGCAGGCATATACATAGTGCCCATACATACATAGAGGCAAAACACTCATATGCAGAAAATAAATAAAGCTAAAAAAATTAAAACAACATACATACATTATTTCCTCAGTACATATAGGATTTTTAGCAGACACCAGCATATTTTCATATAAACTACACACAATCTCCCATATATTTTAAATAATTTCTAGTTTCTTTATAATGTCTAATACATGTTAACATTTTGTAAATGATTGTTAGGGTTTTTTTAAGGGATTAATGAAAGGGGGGAAGCCTTTATATGTTTTGTTCAGGTACAATTATTTTTTTTTATTTTTTATCTGAAGTTGTTTAAATTCACACATCTCTCAGATAAAAAGAGCTAGCTATGTATTTTATATGCACATATATACATTATGGATATGAATGTGTTATGTGCCCTATATATATTTAAGATTATCAACTTAAAAAAGTAAACCTTGGTGTGTGATGACTAATCTTGCTTGTCAGCTTGACACATTCAAGATGATGGAACCTCAAATGGAGATTGTCTCCGTTAGACTGGTGATCTGACTCTGCCTATGGAGGTATTTTCTGACTGCTAATTGATGCAGAAGGGTCCAGGACCCTGATGACAGTACCATCCCTAGGGCAAATGGGATTGCGCTGTATAGTAAAGCTAGCCTGGTAGCAAGCCAGTAATTGTATTCCTCCAATCTCTACTTCAGGCTTCTGCCTTGAGTTTCTGCTTTGGCTTTGCTTGGTGATTGGGCTGCAACCTGTAAGCTAAAGTTTCCT
Organism: Meriones unguiculatus; assembly: GCF_030254825.1. Taxonomy (NCBI): domain Eukaryota; kingdom Metazoa; phylum Chordata; class Mammalia; order Rodentia; family Muridae; genus Meriones; species Meriones unguiculatus. The sequence goes on from NC_083354.1 coordinate 96,993,328, forward strand.
TCTCAGGTTGCTTTTGGTCACAGTGTTTATAACAGCAACAACAAAAAGCAAAGTAGGGCACTAGGTTACTCAGCTAAATAAGTACCCCAGCTCAACCTCAGACCTGCAGGCACAGACTTTAATTATTGGGGACATAACTATTCATAAAATATGCCCTGGTTTGCTTTCTATTGTGGTAATAAACACAACTAAAAAAAAAAAAAAAAAGAAAACTTGGAGATGAAAAGAGTTATTTAGCTTGCACATTCAGACAAAGCCTGCCACTGAAGGATAACACGGTAAGATTTGAAGTCCAGAACCTGGAGTCATGACCTGAAACAGAGGCCACAGAGGAATGCTGTGGAATGCTGCTTACTGGTTTGTTTTCTGTGGCTTGTTCAGCCTGCTTTCTTATACAGCCCAGAACCTCCTGCCCAGGGGTAGCACTGCCCAAAATAGGCTGGGCCCTCCCACATCAATCACTAATCAAGACAATGCCCCACAGACTGCATCCACGCCAGTCTGGTGGAGGCATTTTCTCAATGGAGGTTCTGTCTTTCAAATGACCCAAGCCTAGGTCACTTTGTTAAGAACTAACAGTGCCTGTGCAGTGACAGAGATGACACAAACTCACAATTTCATGAAACACTTTCGCAAGCATCCTTACCTCACATCAAGTGCCCAACTTCTCTATGAGGTAATCCACACTCGTTAACTCAAATGGTTTTTTTACACATCACAGTGGCCAGTGCACCAATATCAGTTTCCGATACCCAATAACAGTTGCCCGGTGAATGGATAAATATATAAACCAAAATTTTTGTAAGATGTTAGAATTCAAAATGTTTCTGGTTTGTTTGAATTCTTCTTCAAACAGTCTGTTCACTTTCCAAAAGCTGCCATATGTATAATGGGGGAAAAAAATCAAAGTACCCCTCACAGGAGACTGGTTAGATGTCCCAAAGGTATCTAAGCTATGAGCAATATACATGGAGCCAAACAACTCCATGAGCAATACGGAGTGAGTCCTGAGAAACACTAGCTAGGGGAAAAAAAAGAGAAAAAGGCAAAAAAAAAAAAAAATGTATATAACATGCAACATTTGTTTAATGGAAAAGAAATAAAAAGGTATGTACATTAATAACTTCTGGACAAAAAGTCTCTTATAAAAATATTTACTTAGTTTTAGTTTAATGGATAAGTGTTCATCTGCTTCCACATATGTGTGCCACATGTGTGCCTGGAAAGGCTGGAAGAGGATGCTGAGTCCCTTGGAACTTTCGTTACTGTTGTGAGCTGCCATGTGCCATGAGCTGAGACCTGAACTCAGGTCCTCTGCGAGAGTAGTTAAGTTCTTTTAAACTCTGAGCTATCTCTCCAGTCCCAACCAAAAAGCTTTGGAAAGATATAGCCACAAATTAACAAAATTGGTTTCTCATATGGGATAGCTGTTATTGGCATGGATGGATTAGGAAACAGTGAAATTGTCCAATACATCTTCTTGCTACTTAATTGCATTTTGCTTTAAAAAAAAAATAGTGAAATCAGTGAGGAATGTTAGCACATGCCTGTAATTTCAGCACATGGAAAGGCAGGCAGGAGGGCTCTAAATGTAAGGGCATCTGGGTAAGTCTGTGAGTTCAAGGGCACTGAGGATATTACAACATTTTGCTTCAATAAAATAAAATAGAACTACAAAATGAAGACACACAAGATATTTCAGTGGGGGAAAGGTGCTTGCTGCCAAGCCTGATGATCTGAGTTGGATCGCACACAGAATTGAGACAAGTTGACTTGTCCCTGTGTGCCATAGCACAGACAGCACACACACATATATACACATACAAATATGCAATTGTAAAAAATAAACAAATAAAATGAAAAAAAATTGAAAACTCTAAAATTGGATTCAGAGGGAAACAATAAAATCAATTGTATATTGAACTGATTATGAGAGATCCAAGATTTAAAATTCAAATCTTGGAGCCACATAACTGGGGATACAAGTTTAAACAAATGTTGAGATATGTCTGGTCAGCTGCAGGGAGTAAACAGGCTTGCTACATTTCTTATTACACTTAAGAGATACTGTCTGCTGACAACCACCCAGATGGCCTGGGCAGACCCATTTAAGGTCTTGGTGCCTAAAATAAGCAAATAGTTTTAAAGGTCAACTTCCCTACCCAATGATGTAATGCCAAGGCTTGGAGAGTCCTGCTTGTGTTTTATTTTTCCTTTAAAAAACTGTTCCCTTCGACCTTGGAACCGCATTCCTCTCCTGTTACAACTTGAAAGTTTGCTTCCTGAGCTTGAGCTTGTATTGAATAAACCCTCCTGTGTTTGCAGTGGAGTCAATTCCTGGTGGTCTTTAGGAGGTCTCACAAACTGGGCATAACAATTATAACTACACAAAAACATAGTTTATTGTAGCTCTAGGTGTGCCAGCAGTAGGAAATACGCTAAGAACACCTACAAAAACAACTGGAACACTAATAAGATATTTTTGGTAAAAATATTGATTGCATGATACTGAAAATATTTTTGTCTCTATTATAAGACAAGAAAAATGAACAAAATATTGGATGCAGAACTGTGATGGTCACTTTGCTCATAAAAATGTAAAGTTCTAGAAGCTAAGAAAGGATCATTGATGTTAAAAATTCTGTTCACATAAAACAAGACACACTAAATCTGTTAGAAGAAAAAGCAGGGAAGAGCTTTGAACTCATTGGCACAGGGGACAACTTCCTGAACAGAACACCAACACCACAGGCTCAAAGATCAACAATCAATAAATGGGACCTCATGAAATAAAAAAGCTTCTGTAAAGCAAAGGACACTATCATCAGAACAAAATGACAGCCTAAAGACTGGGAAAGGAACTTTACCAACCCTATATCTGACAGAGGGCTAATATCCAGAATATATAAAGAACTAAAGAAGTTAAAAAGCAACAAATCAAGTAATCCAGTTCTCTATAGAGAAACATCCAATGGGAGAGAAACACTTAAAGAAATGCTCAACATCCTTAGTCATCAGGGAAATGCAGCTCAAAATGACCCTGAGATTGCACCTTTTACCCATCAGAAGGGCTAACATCAAAAACTCAAGTGACAATATATGCTGGAGAGGATGTGGAAAAAGGGGAACCTTCCTCCAGTGCTGGTGGAAATGTCAACTTGTACAACCACTTTGGAAATCAATCTGTAGCTTTCTCAGACAATTAGGAATAGTGCTTCCACAAGATCCAGCTATACCACTCCTGGGCATATATCCAAAATATGCTCAAGTACACAAGAAGAACATTTGCTTAACCATGTTTGTAGCAGCTTTATTCATACTAGCCAGAATCTGAAAACAACCCAGATGTCCCTCAACTGAGGAATGGATACAGAAATTGTGGTACATTTACACAATGGAAGTCCATTTACACTCAGCAAGTAAAAACAAGGATGTCATGAAATTTGCAGGCAAATGGTGAGAACTAGAAAAGATTATCCTGAGTGAGGTATCCCAGAAGCAGAAAGACACACATGGTATGTACTCACTCATAAGTGGATATTAGACATATAATATAGGATAATCATACTAAAATCTGTACACCTACAGAAGCTAAGTGAGAAGGAGGACCCAGCATAAGATGATCAATCTGCACTCAGAAAGCAAATGGGATGGACATCTGAAGAGCAAGAAAACAAGAAACAGGCCAAGAGCCTACCACATAGGGCCTCTGAAGGACTCTACCCAGAAGTGTATCAAAGCAGATGCTGAGGCTCATAGCCAAACTTTGGGCAGAGTATAGGGAATCTTATTAAAGAAGAGGAAGATATAAAGACCTGGAGGGGACAGGAGCTCCACAAGGAGAGCAACAAAACCAAAAAAATCTGGTCCTGTGGTCTTTTCTGAGACTTCCAAACAAGGACCATACTTGGAGATAACCTAGAACCCTCACACAGGTGTAGCCCATGGCAGCTCAGTCTCCAAGTGGGTTCCCTAGTATGGAGAACAGGGACAGTCTCTGACATGAGCTCCTTGGCTGGCTCTTTGATCACCTCCTCTTGAGGGGGGAGCAGCCTTACCAGGCCACAAAGGAAGACAATATAGCCAGTTCTGATGAGATCTGATGAGGTCCTCCCCTATCAGTGGACTTGTAGAGGGGCATGGGAGGAGATGAGACAGGGAGGGTGGAATTGGGAGGTAATGAGGGAGGGGACTACAGCTGGGATACAAAGTGAATAAACTGTAATTAATATAAAATAAATATTAAATTTTTTAAAAAATATTCTGTTCACATGGAAGATACTAAAAGTGAGGCAGGACAGAAAAAACAAAAATCAGAAGGCCATGGGAAGTGAATGAAGCCTATTATGCTGAGAAGTTTCTCTGGCTGGGAGGGAGAGACAGATAACAGCCTTTGCTGTGATGGTTGCCTACATAGAGGCATTCCATTTATGTAGAGAACACAAAGAAGTATGATGTAATAACAGTGAACCATACTCAAGGCCCAAGTTTGTATGGTCACATTCTGCCTTTTTAGTTTTCCCACTGTAAACCTGCAATTTTCTAGGAATCTCACAAGCAAAACAAGAAATTCCATTTACATAAAAGCTACAAACTATCTTCCCGGAATCTGTGTAAAAACAACTGGACAAGTGATCTAAAAAGCCCTGATTTATAGAAATTTAAGCTTACACAGCATTTATAAAACCAAACATGATTAAACATGTTCTGTGTATAGACTTACATCAAGAATTTTGTAAAAGAAGCCAGGTGTGGTAACACATACTTTTCATACCAGCATTTGAGAGGCAGGGGCAGGCTGATCTCTGTGAGTTTGAAGTCAGTCTGACCTACCAAGTGAGTCTAGGACACCCAGAGAAACCCAGGTGAAAAAAAATTCTGTAAAAGAAAATAAAACAGAAAGCCCAGAAATGTGAAATATGGAGGAGCAGTAGCATGTAGATACAGTTATGATAAAAGAAAACGCTTTCAAACTGCAACATATTTTCTATGTTAAAATACAGTTTTGTTTTAGAGATAACATATTGTCCCTAACTAGAAATAGAGGTAAGGACAAAACCAGATGCCTAAAGTTTGTTAGTTTTAAAAGAAATAAAGGTTTGTGAAAGATAAAACTTAGAGATGACATTCATATGACTAATTAACTATTAAAATTTCTAAGGTTAAAATTAAATTCAACAATATATAATTATAACTTAATTCTCTAGCTAGAGCAATAAGATTTTCTTCTTTTTCTAAAAATAATTTATTTACTTTTACTTTATGTGCATTAGTGTAAAGATGTCGAATCTCTGAAGTTACAGACAGTTGTAAGCTGCCATGTGGGTGACTGGGAATTGAACCCAGGTCTAATTGAATCCAGGTCTAATTTAGAGGAGCAGACAGTGCTCTTAACCACTGAGCCATCTCTCCAGGCCAAGACTTCCTTTAAAAAATGTTGTTCTTAATGACATTTACAAAATGAAAAACAAACAAAATTAACCAAAACAACAACAACAAATCAATAGCTTGGAAAGCAAAGATTTTTTTTTTATTTTATCAAGACAGTTACTTAAATTAATAGTTGGTAAAATTACATATCTCCTAGTTTGTCAGACTGTAAAGTACTTAGAAACAGAGTCCTAATAGAGTCAAGGTGTACTTTAAAGCTTTGGTTTTATTTTTTTTTAAACTTTAAATACATACTTTCAACAATTAAAATTAAAACTACTGTAGCTTATGAGAAGAATTATTAATATATAGGCAGACAGAAGAGGAACAACAGCATGGCATAGGCTCCAGGGAGAATTCAGGCCCTTGAACCAGAGAGAGTCTCTGAATCTGAATGCACATGGCAGAGGAGGAAGTATCTTCTTATACCTTTTGAGGATGAGGGAGGTTCAAAGCAAGAGCCTAGAGCCAGGCTTTCTCACTTCCCAAGTGAGATATCATGGCACTGACAAGTCTGCTGGGTCAGGACTCGACAGACAATGCCCCTCTGGGAGTCTGAACAGACCATGGGTGCTTACAACACATTCTTACAAATCCTGTTCGTACATCACTATTTTTTTAGTGTTAAAATTAGGTCTTCGTATGTTTATGTACAAATGTCTAATCCCTTTTGTAATCATAGCAGTGATTCTATTAGTTTTCAAACTCTGCATGCTGTCTTAATTTTATCTCCTCTCTTGTTTATAGTCCATCTATCCTCAAATGCTCCTAGATCAGTCTTTACAATCCCCACAGACTTTCCTACAGGCCAATCTAACGAGGCATTTTCTCAGTAGAAGTTCCTTTTTTTCCAGAAGACCATGGCTTATATCAAGCTGATCAAAAACTAACACACAACTCACCCTTCTACAAACAATATTTTCAAATCGAGCATGAATATTTATGGATGACTGCAACAGAAGGGTCCCTTTGGCCATTGTGTATTCTCATCTCTTAAAGTTCTCTACTTAAGGGGATGGAGAGGTGGCTCAGCAGTTAAAAAGCACTTGCTGCGCCTGCAGAAGATTGGATTCAGTTCCCAGACTCCACAGGGCTGCTTACAACCTCCAGTTCCAGTGGACTTCCAGTCCAGAGGACCCAACATTCTCTTCTGGCCTCTACGGTCACTATACGCATTTATTGCACAGGCATACATTCAGGCAAAACAACTGTACATCTGAAATAAAAACAAATCTTTTTTTTTTAAGAATCTCTACTTAAATCCAAAATAAACTCTGCCTAATTTCTGTAGTGTATACTTTTGTGTATCCTCTCAATTCTCTTGAAGCAGATCACAGGAAACAAGGAGCAGGGGGTAATTTAGACCAACATTCTGGTAACACAGGGTACACTTCAATTTATGCCTTATTTTCTTCACTCATTAAGTCCTGTGATTTGTACAACTAATGAAAGAGCTAACTTATTGTTCATTTTATGGAATGAATATTGTACAGAATTTCAATTTCTTTAATTTTACACTTATAAATTTATTCTAAGATTAGAATTGCAAAATACAGTCTCCCAAAGGCCTGCTTAAGTCACCTAGATGTCTTGCCAAGATGAGAGTTCTCAAGCCCAAATTGAAAGGCAACTTCAATGGGTCACTTACTTGTGTAATTTAAGATTGTAGCTTTCCAAGTAGGGGTTCTAGGTCATATCTATGCATGGTCCTTCGTTTGAGAATCAGTCTCAGAAAAGACCCCTGTGCCCAGATATATTTGGTCCTTGTAGAGCTCCTGTCCTCTCTGGGTCTTTATAATTCCCCCTTCTTTCATATGATTCCCTACACTCTGCCCATGGTTTGGTTATGAGTCTCATCATCTGCTTTCATACACTGCTAGGTAGAGTCTTTCAGAGGCCCTCTGCGGTAGGCTCCTGTCCTGTCTCTTCTTTTCTCCTACTTCCCATTTTTCTTTCTAAGTGAAGATTGATCATCTTACCCTGGGTCCTCCTTCTTATTTTGAGAAACCAAAAGATTAAAAATTAGTGGCTATTATTAATGTTTAAGGGCTGAACTAGGTGGGTAGAGAGGTCCAGTAATGCCCTGAGGGGAAGAACTCACCTTATTGCATTCTTTCCCCACTCACTAGAGATACAATTACTAGGAAACTGGCCCATCCCCCTATGATACCAGATCATTAATGGTTTGGGGACCTTCCTATAGCCAATCAATTCAAAATGCCATATCCTTTTGCGTTTCAACCAATAGATGCTTGCCGGGCAGGAATCACCCCTGCTTTGGGGATGCTGGGAGGGACCAGAATCTTAAAATCACCCAAATAACCTGAGTGTGGGGCTCTCAGCTCTCACTGCTTTGGAGGTGGGGGATGTGGGCCCACACTGCAGCTTGTTGAAAGGTTAGAGTTAATTCCTGGGGCTGGGGTAGAATCACAAGACCACATTCCTTTCAGAGCAGAGGGCTAGCCCAGAGGCTAGGGCAGAATCACAAGACCACATTCCTTTCAGGTAATGGGCCAGCAGCAGTCCCCACCCAGATAAACCTCAGGGTATGACTGGAGTCACAGGGCCCCTAAGAACTAGAGGTCAGATATCTCCCAGGTAGCTAGGCTGGACCGTTAGCAGTCTTGGCGCCTAAAAATAGACCAATCATTTTAAAGGTCAGCTTCCCTAGAGACCACCCCGCTTGCATTTTGTTCCTCTTACCCAATCCTGTAATGCCAAGGCTTGTACTACCCCAAAGGCATTTTTGTTCCTTTAAAAACCTTGATCTCCCGGAGCCGGGGGTCACTTGCCCAAATGTCTTTGTAAAGGGCAGCATCCCGGGGTCGATCTTGTAATAAAAAGACCCTCGTGTGTTTTGCAATGGAGTCGATTCCTGTAGATCTTTTGGGGGCTGGCAAACTGGGTGTTGAAAGACTCCCAGGAGCCTATCTAGACGGGGAGACCCCGCTTCCCAAGGAACAGCGAGACCAGCCTTCGGATGCAAGCCGCAAGAGGTTTATTTTGATACACGGGTACCCGGGGCGACCAAGCCTATCGGAGGACTTGTGCGCCTCTCGGTTAGGGTGACGGGTTTTTATAGGGCTCGGGAGCAGGAGGCGCGGTTACAGAAGCGAGAAGCAGTTACAGGGTTCTGATTGGGTGGTTTGAACAAAGCCGTAGTTAAGTTACGTACCCAGAACAGGGAAGGCGGGAAGGCAGATTGTGAGCCAAGTCACGTACCCCCCAGAACCGGAAGGCGGGAAAGAATGCAGCGAGGTAGCTCTTGCTATACCACGCCTACTCTACATAGTGTTAACGATCGCTGCTTATCTTTTGGTCTTTCAGGTGTAACTTGTAATTTGTAATAAAAAGATCCTCATGTGTTTTGCAACACACTCGACTCCTGGTGGTGGTCTTTTGGAGTATCGCGATTCGGGCACAACAGTTTAGCTTCTTCAGGTGTACAGATTTTAGTATGTTTATCCCATCTTATAGGTCTAGTATCCACTTATAAGTGTATATAAACCGTGTGTGTCTTTCTGCTTCTGGGGTACCTGACTCAGGATGACCTTTTCTAGATACCACTCAGATGTAGCCCATGGAAGCTCAGTATCCAAGTGGGTTCCCTAGAAAGGGGAACAGGGACTGTCTCTGACATGAACTCAGTGGCTGGCTCCTTGACCCCCCCCCAAGGGAGGAGCAATCTTGCCAGGCTACAGAGGAGGACATTGCAGCCAGTCCTGATGAGACCTGATAAGCTATGGTCAGATGGAAGGGGAGGAGGACATCCCCTTTCAGTGGACTTAGAGAGGGGCAGGGAGGAGATGAGGGTGGAATTGGGAGGGAATGAGGGGGGGGCTACAGCTGGAATACAAACTAAATAAACTGTAATTAAATATAAAAATAAAAATTTAATGAAAAAAAAGATTGTAGCTTTCAAAAGCCAGAGTCAAAGATTTTAGCTTATACCCTACATTATTGGTATAATGTTCTTTTGGAATGTATACACCTTACCCTTGTTCATTCAAATGCTGATTTCTCTCCCCCACTATCAGGTTTCAATCCGGACATTGCATTGTGATACTTATTCTAAGCATCACCTGTCTCAAGTTTATGTAAATATGCCACCATTTGTTCTCTAAATTGTCAATTAAAACAACCAGCCACAATGTTGAGCAATGGAGAGGATAGGGCGGGATGTCCTGGTTCAGAGTAGGAGGAGAGAAGAGAAGCAGGAGGTGAGGAAGGAGTAGGAGAGGAAGAGGAGGGAAGCTGGGAGAGTGATCTTGGAATGAGGCAGAGAAATGAACCTACCTGGACCTAAGAAATCACTAAAAGCAAGTATAATGGGTGAATCTGAATGGTAGGAAACTATGCGGGCTTGGAAGTTTAGAAAGGAGTAACTATTACCCAACATTGTGTTCTCGGTTAACTAAATAAATCCTAGTCTCTGTGTGGTGATTTGGTTATACAGCTGTTTAGGATTAACTGAGGCTTTACTAAAAGATATATCAATAGTAAATATTAATGCCTAATACAACACTACATTCAACAATTGAAGTCTTTTAACATGTTATGGTTTAGGACTAGCCACTTATTGACCATTTAGACACCAGATTGAGCTTAACAGATGTTTATTGAATGCTAACAAGGAACTAACGGGCCAGGGCCAGATGATGACGTTGGTCTGTTTCTAAGAAAGATTTATTAAACAAACAAACAAACAAAAAACTCAACCAGGAAGCAACCAGGAAACAAAGCTGTAACCAGGTGTAGGAAATAAGTCGCAACTAGATAACAACCAGGTAACAAAAATGCAATTAGGTATTTAGGTGTAGGAAGCAACAACGTATTATTTTGGCTAGCTATCTGAAGTGTTTTAAATTGACCTTTAGTTTTATTTGTTTTGCAGTTGGAGGACTTTATATAGTGTCCAGGTAACAAGTAAACAAAGTTTGAGAAATGAAACCAGAGAGATATACTTGGAGGCAAAATTGCTTCTGATATGCTAAAGGCTACAGTAGGTGTTAACAAAAGAGCCATAGTTAACACTAAGAAAGAAAGTAGGTCTCAACAGACGGGCTAAAATTTAAGCAGGTTACAAAATTTCCTCATTTGAGTTTTGCCCTAAAGTTAAATTGTTGATTCTTCACCATCTCCTGTAAAAGATCACAAGGCAATTTTATTCAGGATCTAAAACAAGTTTTATTTTTTTTGTGTGAGTCCCCCCCAATTTGGAAGTGAATGTTATGGACAAGAGTCTGTGCATTAGAAACTAGCTGAAGGCTTGGAGGGTTTTGGATTTACTTAGATGGAACTGTTATACCCAGTTCGCAAGCCCCCAAAAGATCTACAGGAACCAACTCCGTTGCAAAACACATGAGGGTCTTTTTATTGTAAATTACAAGCTGCAGCTTGGGCCCACAACACCCACCGCCAAAGCAGTGGGAGCTGAGCGTGCCATCCTCAGGTTAGTTGGGTCATTTATAGATTCTGGTCCCTCCCAGCATGTCCAAGGCAGGGGCAATTCCTGCCTGGCAAGCATCTATCGGTCAAGATGTTACATTTTGAATCGATTGGCTATAGGAAGGTTCCCAGACCATTGACCATGACCAGGTGTCCCTCCCTAGGGTGAGGGTCCAGTTTCCTAGCAACTGTATCTCTAGTGGGTGGGGAAAGAACACAGTGAGGTGGCTCTTCCCCTCAGGGCATTACTAACTTTTTACTGCACCTACTTTAGGTCTTAACAATAGCTGCTATTTTATCTTTTGGTCTCTCATTTCCCCCTTTCCCATGATCATTTGAAGACCCAATCTTGGGTCTTCCAGATATGACCCCTTGTATCTTGTAGATTTACCATTTTATAATGGGATCTGAGTACCATTAGTGTATTGCACAAGCATTTTTTTATGAAAGCCATTAAGTAATTGAAAATACAAGGCCCAAAGATAAAAATCAAAATGAGTAGGGGTCCCTTCAGGGTAGATATAGGGGTAGTAAGCCAAGGAGAACTATTATCCTTTTTTTCTAGGGTCTCTCTAGGTTTTTAGCCCAGTTGCCGCAATATTAGTTTCCATTTCAGCTAAGCAGATGCCCAAGCAGCACAGTTCTAGTTCCATTGACTTGTATTCAACTACTCTAGCTTACGATATCCAAATGAAGTTGAATCTTTCCTTCATAATTCAACTTCCTGTTAGTTTACTTTTATTAAATGGCACTGAGAAGAAGAGCTATGTGGCAATATATCAACATAAGCTGAGTGGTAGGACCCACTCATTTGGTTAAGAGGCTTGAGCTGCAGTCATGTGCCAGGCAGTATTTCAACACAGTAAGCTAGAGGCTGCACTGGCCGCCCTCCTACATCATTCCCTATGATCTCACTGAATTTTCAGTTCTTTGCAAATCATGTTCCTCATTGATTTAGGCTTGGGATGTGTATAAATGAAAGGAACAGAAGTGATGATGGTGATTCCAAGTCATAAAAACTGTCAGCTTTCCCTGACTATCTTACATCACTGGGTCTGAAGGACACTAGTTGCTATGTCATGAGGACAGGGGCTAACTCTATAAAGAGGTTTGCTGGGAAGGACTTGGAACATCATGGTGTCGAGTGGGGACCAGTTTGCAGATGTTCACGAAGCTCCTTGGAAGCAGATGCTCCAGATGCAAGCAAGCCGTATCTAATGGTGATCCTAGCGATATTTAACTCCAACCTTTCAGAAGACCCTGAGCCAGAACCTTTAGCCTATTGTTGCTGCTCTGTTAGTGGTGTGAACCTGACACAGCAAAGCCTAAAAAGGAGGCCAACTAACGTCTCATGTAATAGCCAACTTTATTCAGAAAGTCAGACAATTTATATTCTGAGAGCATTCTGAGGGGTAAGCAAGGTCATGTGAGAAACTCTGTTTGAGTTCAAGCTGTATATAGACACAAGGGGCAAGGTCACAGGGCAAGCCTGAATAGGCTGTGTATAGTCATCAGGACAACTCTTGCTTGGAAACATCATTCTGAATAAGGATGGGTAATCCGAAGTAAAACCCACCCCTGTTTACATCTGGGAGGGGCACAAAAACACACTCCAAGAATAAATCCAGGTTACATGGCTTACAAGACTATTGTCTTATTTACCTGGAGTTTTCTCACAAGCTCTCAGAAACCTCCTCACAGAGCTTCACTCATGGACAGTGTTCCAGCCACCAAGCTCATTTTAAACCCTAAGCCCAGAGACAGTAAGATAGAAAATAATGATTGGTATTTTGAGCCACTACAATTTTTTTATAATTTGCTATGCAGCATTAGAAAATTAATACAATATCAAACAAAACAAGATGAAAAGACCTGCTTGTATAAAATGTTACAGGAGAAACCAATACAAACCAGCCAGGCATGGTGATGCATACCCTTAATCTCAACAATCAAGAGGCACAGACAGGCAAAATCCGGTGAGTTTGAAGCTAGTGTGGTCTACATAGGGCTTTCCAGGTCATGCTGGATGACACAGTGCGCTAGTGAGGTGGGTTTTTGTTATTGTTGTTTGTTCGCTTGTTTGTCAACTTGACATATGCTGGGCTGAGAAAATGCTTCTGTAAAACTGGTCTGTAGGGAAGTCTGTAGGACATTTTCTTCATAAATGATCAATATCAGAGTAGTCAACCTCCCGTGGGTGGTACCACGCCTGGACAGGCAGTCCTGAGTTGTAAAAACAGCAAGCCAATAAAGAGCAAGCCAAGAAGCCTCATTCCTCAAGGGCTCTGCTTAAGATCTGGCCTCCTCCTACACTGATTTCCCCTCAGAATGGACTGTAAACTTCAGCTAAAGTAAAAGCTTTCATCTCTAAACTGCTTCTGCTCTGGTGTACCTTGCAGTTATGCAAGGTGTGAATGTTCTAGAGAGAAAGGTCAAAGAACAAAAACATATCTGGTGGGATTGATGAGCAATAAGGAAGTGGCGGGGGCTAAAAGAACTCCTGAAAGGCTTGGCTGCTTTGCTTTTTTTCTTGAAAGCTGTGAGGACACAGGAGATTCGGGATGAGGAATGACAAATCTGATTAACATGTTAGCTCTAGTCCTTCTGTCTACTAAATTGAACAGATCAGTTAGGAAGGGATTATTATAAAGCAAGAGAGAAATGTGGACTAGGTTAGAAGGGTACTCATCTTCATATTCCTCTGAATTTTTCAAAGAGTCTAATATCACTGAGTCTTAGCTTTAGAGTTTACAGTCTCAACTAAACTAGATTATTATAAAGCACTGCATAATTCTTAAAAAAAAAAACGTTGTTGTCCTAGAATTTAAAATGTCAAAATGTAATTTGATAATATACTTCCACCTTTGCTTTTGACAGTTTTCTGTTTGTAACATGTATCTGTTAAACATTGCACAATTCCTCTAATTCTAAACCATCACCTGAATTTTAATTCAGTACTACAAAAATATGAAAGGATTTCATATACCTCTTACATGTTTTTCATCATCTCTGTGATATGTATTTGATATATATTCTTAATCTTCATTTATTTCAAAGTCACTGTTAGTATTTAGGCAGCCTGCTTCTGGGTTGCTTAGCAATCTATGTTGTCATCATGTGTCACCTGCCAGGTAGCCACACTTGGCAGGCATGGTTAAGTTTCTCCTTAAAGGAATCAACCTGCCACTTTGTTGCTCTCTTGCCTTCTTGCCCTCTCTCCCCTTTTTCTGTCACGGTGCCCCTTCCTTTCTCCCATCATGTCTCACTCTCTCCTTCTCTTTCTCTCTCTTTATTTCCATCTAATAAACTCTTTCATATAAAATATGTTGTGCCCATCATCATTTCATTGGTCCTAACATTGGTGAGTTGGATGGGAAGGGCTCTCCTGGTAGAACCTGGTCTGGTCACGCCAGGACCCCTTTAATCGGACCATGATGCCTACAACAGATTTTTTTCCTGCTCTACCTATCCCTAACAACAACTCAACCATATATGCCTTAAAACCTACACTTTCTCTCAACTACCGTGCCCTTACCGTGTACACCTGTCTCTCTCTTCGAAGCTGCTCAGACTCAAGAGACATGGCAGACACTCATGCTGTGCCAAAATCAGCTTGGGGAAACTAAAACGCACACCAGATGCTTAAACTGTCATTCCAGACACAGACCTGCTTCTAAACTATTGCTGTTAAGTAAGCAATTGCTGGGGACCCTGCACACAGAGATGGCTGTAAATTGTACCACTGCCTCAGGCCCCATGGGGAATTCTAAATCTCCTTTGAAACGCCTGCCTGTAGAGGCTGGCTTGCAGATGAGGGTTTTCAGTTGTGCAGACTTCCGATCATACATGCCACAGGCACACAGAGAGTTTAGAACCAAGCCAGACAGCCATTCCACCAGCAAGCACTTGGTCTTGCTATGCTGCCATGGCCACATACCACACATGGGTAGGTGCCATGGGATAAGGTGGGTGGAGCAAAGGCTTCACTACCATCTCCACTAAGGGCTAGCATGGTTTTACTATCATCTTAGTTTAGGGCAATCAAGGGAACTCACATGATTGGCAGCCATCTTGGTTATAAAAAAACATTGTGCTTTCCCCTACTGGCAGCTACTTTTACTACTTTGTTTTTGTCCCACTGTTTTCAGAGCTGCAAAACTGTGGTCTCTTATAGACCCTAAAAGGCCACTGGGCCCCTTCCTTCCTCCATTCTAAAGCTGCCTATCTGCCCCTATCCTTTCCCATGGATGAGATTCCCTCTGTGAGAACTTGGCCTTACTGCTGATAAAGCCCTTGTGCCAGGCACTGAGGTTCTCAGGCTTAGCTGGGCTGAGCTCCCGACCTGCTGTGTTATTTGGTTGACAAACCACTAGCCATGGTCCATTTCCATTTCCCCTTTCTCATTCAAAGGAACATCTTCCTCATATTCTCTCCTCTTAGGGAAACCTCTGGCTTCTACACCTATATTTTCCCTACTCAAATGTCCAATATCAAGTAATATCCAGTAACACTAAGTGCTATCCATGAAGTAAAAATATAATTATCTATTTCTCTTTTTTCAAAGTCTTGCGTGTTTCTCTCTGCCTGTCATCTCACTAAATATATTCTCTGGTTTCTTTTTATACTCTCAAGAAGAAAATCTTAAACTGTAAACCTTTAGGTGACCATGTGGTATGAACAATTTTAATCATAATTAATTCTCTGTTTATTTTATCTCCTTTTAGACTAGGACAGCAACAATCCTCATTTTAAATTGGTGTGGATTTTTATAAAAATTCAAAGTTACATTTTACAATATATATGATTCAACCCTGGTTCAAAATAATTTTTATATAGTGCTAAAATTTCAAATTTATAAAAGTTTATTCAAATTAAGCTAATTTAAAATGTACATCTAACTGCTTGTGTCTTTATCAATTCCTAAATTAATAAATGCTGTTTCTCCTGCCATGAGCTGCCTATGATCCAAATTCACCACTAGGCCTTCTGGCTAATAGGTTTGCTATAATAAATTCAAATGTAATTTTAAAATTGTTTTATACTGTACTGCTATATTGTTGGTTTTAAAACTCATAACTCAGGGGTTACTAAGTAAAAGTTTTGCCTAGATACATTTAAATGATTTATTTCCAAAGATACTATAAATTGAAATCTATTGATTTTGGAAGCATTTATTTGTTTATGTTAAAACTTGGTCATTATGCCATATCTTCACTACCAAAAGGTTAAAATATGCTTGGTCAGTATATCAGGGCACAGGGGTCTTTCATGAGACTGTTTCTCCAACCAAAGACCATGTACGAATATAAGAACCCCTGCTCGGATATAGCCCACGGTAGCTCAGCATCCAAGTGGGTTCTCTAATAAGGGGAACAGGGACTATTGCTGACATGAACTCAATGGCTAGCTCTTCGACCCCTACCCCCTGAGGGAGGAGCAGCCTTGCTAGGCCAAAGAAGAGGACATTGCAGCCAGTCCTGAAGAGACCTGATAAGCTAGGGTCAGATGGAAGGGGAGGAGGTCCTCCCCTATCAGTGGACTTGGAAAGGGGCAGGGAGGAGATGAGGGAGGGAGGTTGGGATTGGGAGGGAATGAAGGAGGGGGCTATGGCTGGGATACAAAGTAAATAACCTGTGATTAATATAAAAAATAAAAATTATTATAAAAAAAGAAATACAATGTACAACTTGGAAGGATGACTGGTTGAATTTGAATCCAAATTTTTCAAACTATTGTCCAATTTATTTAATCTCCTTGCTTTCTAATTTTTCTGCATGTAAAATGGTGTTCAGAAGACTTCTGGAACAATCAGGTTGAGTATTTTTTAATGTGGTAACAAACATAAAACAAACAGAACTGTAAAAAAATGCTTGGTCTTGTTTTCTAAAAATGGTAATATTATTAATCTATAGTATAGCCTTAGACTTTTATAAGCTATGAACTTTTTATATACTAAATCATACAGAAAACTGTTGTACTCTGACTTTAATGGACTATATTTGTGACTTTTAAGGCTCCAACTTAACAGGCACAAAACCTAAAGTCCTAATATTTGACGGTTAACAAATCCAAGTCAATAGTCAGCTATCACATGTATGATCAAGTCCTCTAACATGTCCAAAAATATATTTATAGTCCTATAGATACAAATATGGTCTCACTGCCATCTTTAATAAGCAGCTGAGGATGCCCCTTGAGTCACCATTCAGGAGTTAGTGAAAATAATAAGAGAGGAGCCTTTCTGACAGGTTCATCTATAGCAAAAACTATGCTCCAGACCTTGACTGCTGCTCTCAGGCCATCAGCATTCCCACACAGAAAACAAGAGGTCTGTAATGCCATCCCTCCGGGGTATAGCCAAAAGCCTACTCCAACAAGGTAACTGTTTCAAATGCAACCAAAGGGAACACTGTTCCCGCAGCTGCCTCAGCAAGCCACACATTGCCTACTGGCAGACTGGCTTTTCCACACATTGCCTACTGGCAGACTGGCTTTTGGAAGTCAAAAGGCCCCCACATAGGCTTGGAGGCTCAACCAGCACAAGAGCCACAGACACTTCCAGCCTTTCAACTCCTTGGCCTGGAGGAGGTCACATGTTTCCTAGATTCAGAGACCTCCACCACCATCACCCAGCACAGGGTAACACTGCAGGTCTGTTCTGGCCTCATACTCAGATCCCATGGACATACTGCCAACTTCTGTCTTGGGAGACTTCAGATGCCTTCTCAGTTTTCTTCATATTCAGGAGACCCGGTCTTAAACCTGAGTCCTAGAGTTGCTATTGTCAGGCCTAGACACAATATACCTTGTTGCCAGACTCAAGAAACAGGCCTCAGATGTAACCTTTTACCATCCCTTTAGCTGAAGGATAATAAATGTTCATAGCGTCTCACCTATGTCTCATGGTGAATAACTAGATGCAAAGGCTTAAGAAAAATGTTGTTTGAGGGTCTAAGAAAGTGTTTTTAGTTTGGTAAATGCAGATTATAAATGTTTGAGGTTCTAAGAAAGTATTTTAGGGTTGATAAATTCAAGTTATAAAGATTGCAAGGTCTAAGGTAAATTAAGGTATCTTAAATAGGTAAAAAGTCTTAATATTTCCTCCTGTTGCTATGCTACTGTTATATTGACTGTCAAGAGCTTTGACCTTTTTCAAGAGAGCTGATTAATTAATCTAACTTTAATATAAAACATTCCACTATACCACCCACTATCATCTTCCAAGCTCAAGATTTTCAATCTCCTTTAAATCTCCATAATGTGTAATCATACTAAAGGCTAAGATCAAGTGAGCCGTTTGTCCCTTTTACCTCACGAAATGCTTCTGCCTTTTCAGAGCTCACCTTAAAGAATTCTTATGCTGTTAACACAAATGTGTATGTCTACTGCCTTTTCTACAGTGTATATTTCAGTGCAGATTATAATTGTGATGTTAACATGTCTAAAGTGTTATCTCCTTTGTAAAAGTTAAAAGTAAGTCTTGTAAACTGCGGGAGATCCACCTGAATCCACCTCTCAGGTCAGAGAGCTCCAGATAAGTATTACACCTATTGCCTATCTCAGAGGGTGAGATTCCTCCCCTTTCCCTGGTAATGGGAGTTCCCTTTCCTGGCTACTTGATGACTACCTGCCTACATCCAACACCAGGGGATTGGTGAATCTTCACTTCTGGTTGGTGCAAATACTTCATACCACTCTCGCCAATCTACATCTAAACCCTTCATCTAGGACACCCTCCCTTGGATAAGATTTCCCCTCTACTGACATTGTTTCTTTCCTTCTCCCTCTCACTCATCTATGGAAATCCTAGTGCTAGGTATACCATGTATGCTACAGGCAACTGTACACTTGGTCTCTGGCCAATGCTGACGAGCTATTGGAACAGATTGTATCAATCTACTGGATTAAACCTTGCTCTTGGAAAGCCTTGACAGGTCACTGACTCCTACCTGCCCAATGGAAATAGCCCATTCATCCATTCCTCCGGATTCTCCTCTGGGATGTCTTCTGGAGAATTTCAGATTTCTACACCTAGTGCCCTCTTTAAAGGCCTGTAAGCTTATGCACTTCTGTAACCAAACTTGGCCTCAATTTTCTTAGATGACAGATCTAAAAACAGTTTTAGTTACTGCTAGTGATTGGGTAAATGGAGGCTCTCATGTTCAAGTCTCGTTGATATAAACCTTCCATTTCTGTTCACTCTCCCAAAAGTTTTAAATGTACACCTAAAGAAATGTTCTCCATAACCTACTTGACTTTATCTGCTGCCTCTATATATGTTTCAGTATCCTGTCAAACCCAGATTTTCCTACACCAATGACAGCGCCAAAGCAGCTACCACAGGTGTCCCAGTCTGATATCATAGACTTCTATCAAGCTGGACCTGCACTTTCCCTTCCAGCCATGGATGTTCTCATAAACCCTGGACAGCATCAAAACAGCCTGTTTTTCCTGGACTTGGCCAGCATTTGAGCCTTTAGACCTCCCTACGGCACCCACAGTGTCAGCAGGAAGTAGCCAGAAAAGAATCTACACTCATTATTCACTTATTATTAACAAAAGGCTAGAATGGTGTGCTTTGGGACCAGGACAAGTAGGTCCAGGTTCTCCCAGCATTCCTCAGTCCCTACCTGCTGCCTTGCATGGCTGGCAATAATTTACTGGTAACCCTTTACCCTGAACTTTCCAGGACAGGGACTTCCTCTCCTCCTCACCATGTAATCTGGACATTTTAGAGATCTCACTTTTTTCCTGTCTTTCTCTTATCCCTTTGTATGATGACCAAGAGCTGCTTCCAATAAACCTACATTTATATACTTTAACTTGCTATACATGAGAAGCAGCCCAAGTTCCTTATTTTTTAATTATAGAAAAAGGGAGGAATGTTAGGCAGCTTGCTTCTAGGTTGCCTAGTGACCTATGATGTCATCATGTGTCACCCGCCAGGTGCCACACCTGGCAGGCATGGTTAAGTTTCTCCTTAAAAGGATCAACCCACCACTTTGTCTTTCTCTTGCCCTCTTGTCTCTTGCCCACTCACCCTCATGTCCTCTTCCCTTTTTCTGTTAGGGTGCCCCTCCCTTCCCCCATCATGTCTCACTCTCTCCTCTCTCTCTCTTCATCTCCATCTAATAAACCTCCTTCATATAAAATCTGTTGTGCCCATCATCATTTCATTGGTCCTAACACTCAAGCCCTTCTTTGTTACTGAAAGAAAAAAAGAAATAAAAAGGAAAAGAAGGGTATTACTGGTCCTAAGTTTTACCACCAGATGAATGAGGAAGAGAAATAAAAAAGAAAAGAATATGACTGGTGTTGGGTTTTAGCTCTAGTTGAATTAGAAAGAAGAGGGGGAGGAAGAAAAAGAGGTCATGAACACTGTCTGTTCTTCCAGAGGTCCTGAGTTTAATTCCCAGCAACCACATGGTGGCTTACAACCATTGATAACATGATCTGATGCCCTCTTTTGGCATGCAGCTGTATATGCAGATACAATACTCTTACATATTAAAAATTAATAAATCTGAAAAAAAAAAGACTCACCATTTCCACAATCAGTAAAGTACCTTTTCATCTTTCCATTTCAGATTTCTAAGAGGAAGGCAGAATTCACTGGATAGGCAGTTTTACTGTTTATTTATCCTATGCCAAAAGCAAAACAAAACAAAAAATAAAACCAAAACAAAACCTACAGAGATTTAGAATATCTACAACTTAAACTGACTCTTCTTTATTCAGTGGACACTAAGAGGAGCCTATGTTAGCGCACAGTCATCCAACAACTTCCTTTACCTCCATAGGGTTCATCACTTGTGTCCTAAGCCACTGTCTCCTTGCCTGCAACCATAAAGTAAAATCTTAAATTCTGCTTCTCTCCCTCTCTCTTTGTCTCTCTCCCTTTTGCCCTCCTCCCTCCCTCTCTCCTTTCCTTGATTCCTTCTTTTCTTCTCACCTCAGGCTACAGAATATTACTCATAGATTAGGAAGAGAAAAAGATGGCAATAACCCAGAGCAAGGTAGAATCTGAACAGGGTGTGGAAACCATCTATGCATATGTATATGCAGCTCATGCAGAAACCCTGGAGGCTGATGGGAGCCTAATGGAGGTTAGAAGGTGCCTTCGTGGAATGAGGTAAAGGAACTAAGTGCTAATAGTTAAGGAAAATAAACTAAATGCTGTATAAAATGGGGAATAATGGAAACCAAGCCCCTTACCAGTGAAGAAAGAAATAACATATAGGTTAGAAAGCTTAAACCTTATGGCATCCAACTAAAAATGAAGGTATTACTATGAACCCATGCTTTGAAAATATAGTAGTGAAGACAGTTGCTGAGTTGTGTTATGTTTATAAATAAGTATAATAGACAAGTAGTGTGTATGCAAGGTATATATTGGCCAGCTCCATCCACTGAGATACGGAAATGCTACATCCATGTTCTTGGCTTGTAAATATTCTTAACTAAAGAAATCCAGGGCTCCACAGGCACATGATAGATTTTAGGACTGGAAAGCACAGGTGCCAGATGAGCCTCGAATACTTTGCTAGCCTAGAAAGAAGTGGTCAAAGAATGTAGATGATGTCATGCTGACAGTTAGCTGAGTGTTTGCTTAAAGGCACACTAGTTGATTCAAACTGAGCGGTGTGAACATTAAAACAGTTACAATAAAAAGATCATAATCTACTGTATAAGACAGGAACCCACAATCTCATATTGCATACTGATATAAACAGAAAGATGAATATACCAATCAGTAGAGAAGAAAGCTTTCAGTTGCAGTGGAATCCAGACTGTAGAAGGATGGTAATAATTAACTCGGCATAGTCTAAATCCATTTGAAGACAGAAGGATCCACCCCTCAATGACTGTACTAGTGTAGAGATTTTAGGATACTATGCCCAGGACAAGAGCAACAAGTGGCAAGGAGACATAGACCTTAAATACTTTTATAAGGCCCTTAGCCACCTCTTTCCATTTTCTCAGTTTCCAAGCGTCTGTCTTCTTCCCTGGATTTTTCCATTACTCTCTCTAAGAAAGCATCTTCTACACACCTGAGATTTCCCACTTTCAGCTCAGAGTCTGAACATGATGGTTGATCATCAGAGCAAGGTGATTCAAATTCATGGAATTTTGTGATGAACTATGCCTTTAGTTCTTGGAAAGTGCCTATATAGCTTTGAGTGTAAATCCTAAATAATTCAACCAATTATACTACTGGACTGTAGTAGAAGAGCCAGGTAGAAGATATTTTAGGGCTTTTATGCTATATGGTCCTGCTGAAACTACTCACTCAGCCTTGTCATTGGGCTTTGAAAGCAGGCAGTAGCACAATGAGATTGACTGAGTGTCATGAAACACAAGAACTTAATAGAACACTATAGTGTATTGGTCTTACTTTCACTCTTCTCCATTTGAAAATGCAAACTTATTTTAGTGTGTGGACTGTAAAAAAGTGAACACTGGTCTAAATCTGGCCTTCTTGCTATAGTTGATTTCTTCTTGAAGACAGTCAGAACCCAGCTTTTTACAGGTTTCTAGAATTTCGAATTATTTCTTTTATAAATGGCATACTTTTGTGCATTTATTATAGTCTTTGCAGGTATTGCTGAGAACCAGTATTCTTGTGCATCCATAATCTAGGTTATGGTGACCTCTTGAAGAGAATAAATGTGTATTTACCTTCCTTTTAGGTCCCACAGAGCCTCAATGCTCAGACTATTTTAGGAGAATGAAACTGGTGGGGAGAATAAGACTAAATAGATTAATGGTCGTATCTTAGATTGTCGTTACTACAAGCACGCCTTTGCTCCTTAGACAGCTATGACTTTGGTGACTGATGTTTTTTAATTATGTGTGAACAGTGTCTTTTTTCTTACTACCTTTGTTTAACCCTCCAATTGCTCCCAAGATAGTTGTTTTAGACTGGTCCTATATAAATGAAGTAGAGTCTCAGCAGGACAACTGCGGTTTTTAAAAGACATAATGGCCAATCTTGTCAACTTGATAAGATTTAGAATCACCATAAAAATGATCCCCTGGGCAATTCTGTAAGAGCTGTTTTAGATGTGATTAATTGAAACCGAATATGGGAATGAATATGGGAGATACCATTTCCTGGCCTGGACTCTCCGATTAAAGAAAAAAGAGGGAAGGAATAGAGTAGCTGCTTTCACTTCTCTCTGCTTCCTGACCTTGGATGTGATGTCCTCAACTACTTCCACATTCTGCTGTGATGACTTCCCACCACACTGGACTGCAAGCCAAAATAACCCCTTCCTCAAGCCACATTGTCAAGTATTTTTGTTGAAGAAACGAACAACTAAAATAGACGTGTATTGCATATATAATTTTAGCTACCTTCAAGGTTGCCAGAAAAAGTGCAGGCCAGTTAGGTGTGGAGTTAAATGCTCTATAATCCCAGAAACTAGGGAGACCAAGTCAGCAAGTCTCCTGGGCTAACAATAAACCCTGGTAATATGCCCTTTGTAAATATTTTTAAAGACTTTCAAAAATCAATAAACATTTTTTTCTATACTTAATAGATCATATAGTTCACAGAATAAAATGTCATTTGGAAAGTTAACATGTTCATTGTCTTTATCATAGTAGCATCCTATTCTCATTTAGATTTTATTAATTCTGTACAGTAATTCTATGAAATATGTAACAGAGTCAAAACCGTTTCAAAGGATAAACTTTATCAAAGGATAAAAAGAAAAAAAAGGTTCAAGATATGTCTGATCCTTATCTTTTCAATGTAATCTTTTACCTCAGATGATTGAGAGGAGAAGGATTGTTCTTCCAGCTATGACCGAACCCAGGGAATCGAAGGATATTTTGAGTTTTCTGGTTATAATACTTAAACTAGCAATATTACCAGGCCATTTGCAGAAAGCTCAGTTGTTTTCCCTTTGCATACAGTGCCTTCATATTCTTCCCAGTGGCTAGATGAGATGATCACATGAAACCTCACTTCCACAACATTCCTATACAATGTCATTAGGCCCAAGTACTAGCATTCCTCTAGCTCGAGTTGGAAAGTCCCTAGAGAAAGATTTAATTACCTGACTAGAATCACTTAATGTGATAAAAGTAGTTACTCAGAAAGGGATGCTGAGCAAATAATGTCTGAAGTGGGCAACAGCCATCTGCAAAGGAGGCACAGAGAAATAAATTAACTTTTCCTAGGCTGCCTTTTGAGCGGGTAGAGGACAAAACAGAAACTAATTGTTTAGGTATGTTCCTTTTGGATAGGGTAACTATAGCTATTTTTTTTTCCAGGCCTACCAGCCGTATCATTTCAGCTTGATGGTGATATAGGGAAAAGCTCTCTGTGCAAGGTCGGATTAATCAAATACTATGTCTATGTTCTGCATACTCTGTGGCCTTGATACTCCTAGAAATTCCCCAACCATAAGCACAGCTGGCCCTAACTATGAACTCCACTTGGGACCAATCAAATTAAAGGTCAGCTAGAACTGCTATGTCTAATTAACAGAAATACCTGGAATCAGAGGTGACTACTCTATTCTCCTGCACCGATGCATGGCCCCCATATGAACTAATTGCTTTTTATAAACTAACTCTGAGAAACACTCAGTGTCCCAGTTTGGCTCCTGAGTCCACTCTGTTTTCCTAACCAAGAATCTTCTTGGGTGAGGTCTGAGCGGTCTGTGCAGCCTCCTCTGGACCCTAACACTAATGTCTCCTGGCCTGGTATAATGCCTCTGTTTTTACCTATATAATTATGTTGTTTCCTTGGTATATATAGCCTTATGTCACTGTCTTATTTTTTAGAGCTTCACAGGCATTTTCAATCAGAATTTACTTTGGAAGTGGATCTTCAGCTGGGCAGTGATGGCTCATGCCTTTAATCCCAGCACTCAGGAGGCAGAAGTTGGTGGATCTCTGCTAGTTCAAGGCCAGCCTGGTATACAGAATGAGTCCCAGGACATCCAGGGCTACACAGAGAAACCCTGTCTCAAAAAGCAAAGCAAAGAACAAACAAACCAGAAAAAAGTGGACCTTCAAAAAGAATACAAAATATAAATACATCTGTGTTAACAGGCCATTCTGTTTTCTTCCAGGATTTATTCCTTACTTTTCTGTAACGGGTATAACATGATTGTAAAAGTTGAACTTTCTACAAGCAGATGGACTGATTTGGTAGAACGAGGACTTGAGAGGTCGCCAGCTGTGACAGATCATTACAAATGGCTTAAATTCTGGGCCTCAGCAGTTCCCTAGCTTGCAGAAGGGGATGGTATCGTTGCATTATTTTGGTGTAGTGCAAAGAGTCGGCAGAATGCTTCTAAGATACAAAATTACATGTAAATGTGAATATTTCATTTATTTGAAAACTGTTTTCCCCATGACATAAACACATGGAAACAACTATGTGAATAGCCTCTTGGAAAATGTGAATAGGATTTTCTGAATCGTCCAAACGGGAAACATGAAGATCCACAAAGAGCAAGGGTAAAGGGGCTTCCGAGTTTTTCTCAACGGTTCCTGATGAGCTCATTTTGCACACATATATAGAGAATGTTTGTTTGTTTTTCACATCTGCTGTTGTGTAGGAAACTTTCTTTTTGAAACAAGAAAGTAACAACGTGAAAAGGATGTGATCATTTTCTTCAGTGTATTGCTGGCCCGGCCTGGACTCCGCCTGTGGTCGCATCGCCACCTGCTGGACATCGCAGGGCCCGCAGCGTCGACAGCATCTCAGGCCGGAAGGACAGACTGCCCAGCTCGCCCGTGGTGGGACAAACGACCGTCACTGGGGCAAAGGCCCGGGGTGCTTGCGAGGCGGGGCTCCCACGGGGAGTGGGACCTCACCCGGTGGGAGGCCGCGCCCCTGCCACCGGTGAAAAATTCCGACCGCATCCCTGTAGGCGAAGCTCCGCTTAGAGTTGACTCCTCCTCTTTGAGAGAGGTTCCCTCGAGGTGGGCGGAGCCGCTGGAAGAGGCGGGGCTCCGCTGAGGCCCGCCCGCTGGGGGCGTGACTAAGTAAGGACCTGCGAGTGTGGGCGTGACCCCGCCCGGCAACGCCCCTGAAGTGGGTGGGGTTACAGCTAGAAACTGCTCGCTTAACTGGCTCCTCTTACCGGAACTTCCTGTGTTCTGAGCGTGTGGATGGCGTCGCCGGGAACCTGAGCCGCCGCGTGAACTTGCAAAGGTGGTGAGAAGGTAATGAGGTCTTCAGAGCGCCGGGGTTAAATACTGGGGACCCAGACAGGGCACGGTGGGTTTTCTGGCCGCGGCGACTCCGAGGCCTCTGTTCTGCTGACTTCTCCGCAGGCTGCCTAGCCCTCGAGGGCGATGGACTAACCAGGTGCCCCTGCCCAAAAACCCTGCGGCCACCAACCCCTTGCACATTCTTTGTGTTTTAACTGTGTCTTCATCACAACTTTCAAGCTTTCTTCAGTTAGACTGTTGATCTCGAGCCTGTGTTTCCAGCTTAGTAAGCGTCTCTCTTGTCATTCGAGTCTGTAACCCTTATCTGTGTATACATGTTCATGTTAATATTTGTGCTCATAAAATACCTTGCTTACGTGTGTGTACTTAAATACTTACCGATTCTTTATTCAACTTTAGTAAATGAGACGAGAGGTTAGATGGGGGTTGGATTTTAAATAACATAAGTTGAATAGCTTTTTAGGTATTGTTTTTTCCTCCAGTAATCGTGTATTTTTTACTATTAATTATATTTTTAAACAGAAGTACCGTTAGGCTTCAAGAGTTTACATATATAGTATATACATATTGAGGCTATATTGGTGGAAGTTTTAGCCAAGCTATAAAATCTGAGCAAAAGAAAGGGAAGAAATGACAGATACTAGGCTAGAGTCGAGAGTACCAAAGATATGACAGACCAAGGCACAGTGCCCCGTATGTTAGGAAAACCATTGATGTTAATAAACTTCAGGACACTTTATCATATCATAAAAGATTGCCACTGTGTGCAGCTGGCTTGTGCAAAAAAAGCCAGATAAATATCAGTCTTTGGGCCTCAGTTACAGCAGAAAAGCAGCCAGAAAGATGTCGTGGAATGAAGCTAGTTATGCTTCAGTAAATACTTATGGTCTAATTAAACAGAAGTAGAAAGTGCAGCAGTAGGCAATATTTTTTTTTTCTTTCCATGAGAAGCAGTAGGACATATGAACCCTGGTCTAACTTGCATAGTTTTTGCATACTCCTTTGCATCACGTTTTAAATCAGTAAGCGGGGTATAGTAGTATCTACCACAAAGGGTTGTGGTGAGAAATGACTTTGTAAAACCACAGAAAACCTTAGTTCAGTGACTGTATGTACAGTAAAAGCTCAGTAAGTAAATTATTGATATGAAAAATTGTTTCTGCTGTGAATTCTTCAACAGGTTTAACGCAAGCTTTTAAGGAAGAAGTTAGAGGCTTTAAGTCTGCATTTAGCTACAGTGGGGTGGGGAAGCTTTCAGGCTAAAAATCATTTGTACAGAAATGTAAGGGAAATTGTTCAATGGAATATGAGGGAAGTAGGAAGTAAAAGATTAAGGAATGTTTTTGACAGGCAGTACTAAAGAAAAGAAATAGAGTAAAAAATGAGAAAATAACAAGTATATAGTATACCTAATATACAGTACCAGGTAACAGTGTATGAGCTGCGGAGTTGTCCCTTTCTATTATAAGATGCTGTTGTTTCTATTATAAGATGCTGCAGACAAAGGGTTGTTGGTTTGTGTGTGCTGATACCAAGACTTGGTGTTAGGAATGGAGAAAAGATTGATATGTGTTCCTCATTCACACAGCAAAATGTCTAAGAGTATAAGACATGGGATTTATGTAACAACTTTTAAAATAATCAGAACAGAACTAAGATGGACTTTAAAAATTTAAATTGAGAAGCTGGGTGGTGGTGGCACACTCCTTTAATCCTAGCACTTTAGAATCTGATGTCTGTGAGTTCTGAGGCCATACTGGTCTACTAAGTGAGTTCCAGGAATGCCAGCGCTGTTAACACTGAGAAATCCTGCCTAGGAAAACCAAAACAAACAAACAAATAAATAAAAACAAATTAAACTGATTTTTGGTTCAATAGATAAGCGGATTAACTGAACCCACTTCTTTTCTAGACAATGGCCAAGAACAAATTGAAAGGGCAGAAGTCCAGGAATGTATTTCACATAGCCAACCAAAAAACCTTCAAGGTTAAAAACAAGGCAAAACCAGTGACTACTAATCTTAAGAAGGTGAGTACTTAAGTATTGTGATTTTATTGTTATAAGCAAAATGTAGTGAAAGTGCTCAACAATGAGGTTTTGTTACTTAAACCAGAATTTTTTAGCCTTTCTTACTAGGAGAGATTATTTTTAAATTGTAAGATAAAGAACATCCCTTTTAAAATACAAGTTTAAGAGAGGGTAAAGACAAACAATCCCCCCTCCCAAGTACACAAATATGAGGCCTCATACAGCAGCCTATTAGCTGTATGAGACCATAGAAATACTGTTAAGACATTATAAAGGACGTTTCTCAGTAGTTTACTCTGAATTATATCAAGATTCCACTAGTAAAGATGTACAGTCAGCTAGCAGCTTGGTAGCTAGTATCTTGGAACCTAGAAGCCTATAAAATGAAAATTTGGTTGAAATAGAAAGTTTGTTTTCTTCATTCTTCAGAATAGGTGCTGGAAAGATGGCTTAGCATTAAGAGCATTTACTGCTTTTGCACAGGACTAAGGTTATGAGCCATGGGGGCCTCACACTTGACTACCTCTCCAACTGTATGGGCTCTGATATCCTTTTATGGCCTCTGTGGCACCCTGCATGTATATGGTGCACATAAATTTATGCAGGTATGCACATACAGATAAAAATAATAAATCTTTGTTTCAAAATAAATGAGAATTTCTTTTTGTGATTAAGTATATTTTACATATTCCTAGAATGTTTCCTCGCTTAAAAAGTGAGCCAACTCTCAAGGATGTAATCTTTGTCATAACAGTCCATTAAAACCTGACTTTTGCCTGGGTAGTTGATCACACACACCTAGTAATACTAGCACTTAGGAGGCAGAGGCAGGCAGAGATATCTGTTGAGTTCGAGGTCTGGTCTACAAGGTCAGCCAGGGCTGTTAACACAAAGAAATCCTGTCTCAAAAAACCAAAACCAAAGTAACCTAAACCAAAAAACTTGACTTTTGTGTCTTTTCAAGAACTGGCATACACTTTCTAAAGCAGATTTGTGATTTTGTAATTATAAAGGAAGTAAAGCTTGAAAAAAATGAAAGTCTGGAGTTTCCTACAGGGTTGCCGTTATAATTGCAAAGACCTAAATGAAAAGGAGCTAATACTACAGAGCTGGGAAATCCTGGGAGCAGCATCTTCTAAGACTATTCCTCACCCCCAAGTGAGGAAAGATTACTTTTATATAAGGAAGATTACTTTTTTGAGCTATGAGGTACTACAACTTTTATATAAGCAGATATTATCAGAGAAAGGATATATCTAAGTAGGTATAGATATATACTCTAGTTGGAATTAATATCAAGTAATTAGAAAGTGCCTTTGTTACAATTGGTGTAAATGAGGGATTGAAATTTGTGATAATGAATTAAATGAAACTAGTTAGCCAGTTGAGTTTAATCAGCATAAATCTCAACTCAGAATGGGTCACCTGTGTTTAGTCAGGTTATCACGCAAATTCTGTTAAGGGATTGGTGGAGAAAGAAAAGAAGTGATTGGATATTAGTGTGGAATACATGCTAGTGAAGGAAATAAGGAGAGCTGAGGATTGGAAAGTTTTTGAGTGAATTTCTATGACTAGAACAAGTGAAAAGGTGAAAGTATTTCATAGGAGCAGGGGGTAGAGGTCGATTGTCAAAAATATACCGCAGATCAGGACTTTTTGACAAAGATGCCAGCTGTTAGACTGGCTTTGTTGAACTCACTAAACAGTGACTCTATATGGAGTGGTCAAACTCAGTATTTTGAGTTCTTTGACAAAGCAGCAAATAACTGGTGTTTCTGGGTAATAATAATCAGGGAGGAGTATTGGTGTTCTCATGAAAACTGTAGTACAAAGGAGCCTAGAGCTTATAAGGAGAAACAGTATTTGATGCACCATCCCTTCTCTTAGAGTCAAGATGGCTTATTGGGGTATCCATTGAGAGAAGGTGGTCCAGAAAAGGGCTCAAAGAGTTTACTATTCTTATTTTATATAAATAAGAGTTAAGCACCATAGTCAGGAATTGTCACAGTAAAAAAAAAAAAAAAAAAAAAAAATTCCTTAATGTGTATCATTTACCACTTCTGCGTAGGCTTGCAAAGGCCAGAAAAGGGTATCAGCTCTCTACAGATGAAGTTAGAAGTAGTTGTGGGCTGCATGAGATGGTTGCTGAAAACTTGGTCCCAAGCCATCTTTCCAGTCCCAGATCACATATTTTGATCAGCTTATGTCAATAAAATCTTAAGTATGAGGTAAATTCATTTAATTATTCTAAGCCTACTTTATGACTAAATTTCCCAATAAGACAACAGTAGTTTTAGCATGAATTATTAGTTTGGTAGAGTCAAGAGTTTACAGACTTTTCTTTTTAGAAAACTTTTTTCTTTTTTAAATGTGTGTCTGTGCTACATGTATGACATGTACAGGAGACAGGTGTCTTAGGTCAGAGGATCAAACTCAGGCGGTCCAGCTTGCATAGCAAATACCTTTAACTGCCAAGACATCTAGGCAGCCCAGTACTTAATTTTTTTTATGCTTAACAAGATTAAAACATGAGAACATTTTGCCTTTAATAGTTATGAAATTTGGATGATTTTTTTTTTACAGATAAACATTATGAATGATGAAAAAATCAATAGAATGAACAGAGCTTTTGTAAATATACAGAAAGAACTTGCAAACTTTTCAAAAAGCCTTTCTCTTACATCTGTGCAGAAAGAGCTGGTAAGTAGAACTTTGCTTTCATGACTGGTACTGGAGGCCTTGCTGGCAATAAGGAGATGTACCCTCTGTGGAATCTCAGACATGCAAAAGCCTATTATTTATTGATTGTTTCATAGAAGTTGTTTTTTGGGTGAAACAAGTTCCTCATACCAGATCCCCTAATGAATGTGTGTTTTGAAGGAAACCTTCACACCCCTGCAACTTTAGTTCTTACTGCATACTGTTTGCATTACCAGGTGTGCCAGAGCCATCTTGTGAAAAAAGTCACGCAAAGGCTATAAAGCTCCCTCAGAAAACCTACTGTATAAATGATAGAAAACAATCACCGTTTTTCACAAGTATTTCTTCAAGGTCTAAGTACTTCTGTTAAAGAAGTACTTATTCTTTCTGATGTTTACCCTAGATACAATAATTCTACTAGAATTCCACTGCAGTAATTTTTACTTGGCATTTTGTACATATAGCACATTCAGTCATATTCAGATTTCAATATATTCAGGTCTAAATATAGAATGCATTGTATTTCTAAAGGTAACAGGTAAATTAGACGAATTAAACTAGATAAAAGTTTATATTCAAGGAGGTTTGGTTTGCTGTTACTTAGGTTGTTTATAACATCTTTTCTTTTGATTTCTCAGAAGCACCATGAAAATGAACCAGCTAATGTTGACGAAGCAACACGACTAATGGCTCAGCTGTAATACAGTGGCAGTGTATCATATTCCCCCAAAGATCAATAAATTGAGTATTTCATACTTTATTTTTTTTAAATCTTGTTAATGTACAAGCATTGGCACATTTTAAAAACAAACTACATAAACAGATCTTTCCTATACTCTAGGAAAGTTTGGAATGTCAGAAGTCAACAAACTGATAGACTTAAAGTGCTAAAACAGAAGGCACTTTACAAAATCTGTTCACTCAACAGTGACATCCTTCACTTTATATGTGGCAGTGAATGTCTGTTTGAAGGACACATGAAAACAACATCGTGGCAGTAAAAAATGTGAGACAAATAAGTGATCTGGGCAACATTAACTTTCAGGAGAGGGGCTACAGAAGAATCCAGTTTTGAAAGAAACAGAATGTAGTCATCGGAGGGCAT
Organism: Meriones unguiculatus; assembly: GCF_030254825.1. Taxonomy (NCBI): domain Eukaryota; kingdom Metazoa; phylum Chordata; class Mammalia; order Rodentia; family Muridae; genus Meriones; species Meriones unguiculatus. The sequence goes on from NC_083354.1 coordinate 97,025,238, forward strand.
GCTGGTACACAGTTTATCATTGCCCCAGAAGCAGTCAGAGCCTTTCAAGTTTTGTGAAGTCAAAAATAAAATGTTAGGGAAGAACACTCCAGAATCAGTGAACTAAAAAGGAGTTATGTTCATAATTTTAAATACATAGGTTATGAAGAATTCTAAAATGTTTGCAGTTAGAGGTAGATAACAGTCCCAGGTTTCCGTGGAATCTAATAATTTAGTATCTGAACATCAAACAGATCACAAACTCCTTCATTATCATCTAAATTAAAGTTGTAGTCATCTGCTGGGGTAGGAGAGAGCCGTAAGAGAGGAAACACTGCAAAGGAAAAACAGAATCATTGTCACAGTTGGTTTCTACATATGGATTATGATGATTAACAACATTTCTCACGAATTCTGAATCCCAAAACTCACACAAAAGCCCAGAAAAATTATTAATTAGCATATTATAGACAATTTATTTTTAATAATTATTTCATAAGATACCCTGGCTAGTGTTAGTAATAGCTCAGTGATTCAGGTGGGCAGCTTGAAATTGCCTGTGGTGGGAGTACATATAAAACTGTACTGATTGTGACATGCTACTCAATTACTCCTGGGCCAGTGTGCTAATAGTTTTCAATAAAATTGCTAAGTATTCCTAATGTTACTTTCCCTCAAGATGCAAGTAAATCTAAATTTTAAAAGATGTATCTTACTATAGTATTGAGTTACATGGCATTTAAACTCTAGGATAGTAATGTATATCGGAAGTAAAAGTTTCAGCTACTTACCATCAGAAGACATCAATTCATCAATGATGTCTCCACTAATAGATCCTGTTGGAAATAGAAATGTGATAGGGTAATTATGTTTCAGTACTCATAGTCACATCACTAGTTTGATGGGTAGAAGAGAGCTAAAAGTACTAGAACAGTGTGAAAGACAATTTTCATGACTACCTACTTTCTTGGCATTAACTTTAAACTTCCCACTCTCCTAAAACTGAGTCTGCCATAAGTATGAGATAATTCAGATCATTCAACACTTCATTTCTCCTGATCATGTTATCTCTGTATTCTCCTTATCTTATACATCCAGATTTACTTTGCCTAAACAATACTTCTCATATCTGCTCATTACTTCTCTTTCCTATCCCGTTAGTACCCTATTTTAGCCTTAATGTTCCCTCAGCTGCAGTGAATACAAACATCTAGTCTTTAGTCTGACGCTTCTGAAGTGTTCTCTTCTGCTTGTCATAAGCACACTGTTTCCAAGTTCCCCTACCCTCATGTTCATCACTGTATACTCTAGCTGCTTCTTTCCCATGTACAAATTTTAGCTGGTTTATTAGCTAGCATTTTCACCTGATACCAAAATGTCTAATGTGGCCCCAAGAGATTTCTCTATACCAAATGATACACACAAAGTACTCAAATTCTCTAATTTTTTGCTTGCCTGTTTTTAATCCTCTGTGGAAGTCAAAGTACCAACTGGATTTAAGCTAAAGCATATACAGTTTGTTTACCTTATATATCCCAATTAAATTGAAATAAATCAGTACTTTCTTAAAGACAATACTTTCTTTTGAGCATCTCTGTAGCTATAGCATAAAAATACTTGCAGAAAGAAGTGAGACATATAAGCAACACAAACTTAACCCATGTCTTTAGGCTTTTCACTGCTACTGACTGAAATCTCAGAGTGGAAGCAATTTGTTAGAGTATACCCACTCTTAACAAATAAAACAGATTATGATACTTGTATTTGTTCGGAAACAAGTTCTCCAGAGTCTAAATAGATTAGATATTTCTGTAATAAGCATATATTCAGACATGCACACACATGCAAATAAACACGTGTGTGTCTAGTAATATAGAAACAGAAGGATGTGCTGTTGAATCATTCTTACACGTATTCTGGTGGCAGGCATATAGACTATAGAAGATACTAAATTTAAACATGAGGTAGGATTATTTTGCCTCAGATATTAGAACTGACAAATTCAGAACAGCTCTGATCTGTTTTATATAATACTCGCTTTAACCAGAAATTTCTACACCAAAGGCTTTCTACCAACCTGAAGGGATTCCTGTAGCTGGTGTCTGCTGGAAACTCAGGCTTCTTTCAGAAGCATGCTGCTCAGGCAGGTTCTGAGCAGCCGTGGTGGATTTCTCTGGAGTCATTGACGTTGACTGGGAGGAAGGCTGTGTGAGGTCATCAGGTGGGGGGACAGGAAAAACCACTGGCTTGGAAGAACTGGACTCTTTATTTATAAGCAGCACATGGATAGGTCCTAAGTGACTCTTTAAATTTATCTGGTATTTCTTTTGTCCATTCTGACCCTTTGAAGTAATTGGGTATAAACAAATGAGCATTATCACTGCTGGCTAGCTTGAAACATGCAAACAAAAACAGGCAGTTATTAGGATCTAACAACTAAAATCACATGACAAAATCATTTGGTGGCAACACAGGAAAAACGACTAAGTAGAATGGAACTACCAAGGTCTGTAAGGCACTTGCCCCTAAAAGGTAATCTTTGTTCAAATGAGGATTATAAAAATAGGAAGTTTTAGAATTCTAAACAGTCTGTCTTGACCTTTCTTCCTTCCCTTTCACTTTTTTCCTGGCCCTCACTTTCATATTTACTTGATAGACTTTCACTATGTTGTCCAGGTTGGCTTCAAACCTCTGTCTCTCACATGCTGGGATGACTACTACAGAGGCACATCACCATCCACTTCACTGTAATGTTACCTGGTGGTGCTCAGTAATGTTCTATAAAGTCTCTACATGCATGGACTCCAGTCTTTGGAGTAAGCTACCACAACTGTGGTAATCTCAACATCCTGTATGAATTTACAAATTTTACAAACCAAAACTTTTCCACCCATCAAGCCAAAGACTACTGACTTGATTTCCTACATAGATTAAAAAAAAAAAAAATTCTTCTTTTCAAAAAGATAATTTACTTGATCACAAACCAAAACTTTTCCACCATCAAGCCAAAGACTACTGACTTAATTTCCTATATAGATTAAAAAAAATTTTTTTTTAAAAAAAGGTATTTAACTTCTTGAAGTTTAAAAATATAAATTCCTAAATCCTAAAAGAATAGGGGAGAAGGGAAGTACAGATTCATTCAGCTACTTTTACCAAAGTATTGACGATGTCCAAATCCAGATATCAATGTTTTCAGCTATATCTTAATAGCAATTATTAAAAGGTGTTCATACTCTATTCTTGTTTGGCTCAAGAAAATACATCTGTCTCTCTTAAGACAGTAGTTCTATTTTTTCACTTGTATAACAGCTATGCTACATACCATTTCTGGAATAGGTACTTCCAACTGTGTACCAGAAGGTGCCTGAATGGCCAACAGTGTATCACCTGGCAAAATAAATAAATACTTAACAACTGTAGGAATGCTGTAGATCATAACAGATGTGGTAAGAATGGGAGATCTGGAATCAGAGGTGTGGATTTAGTCCTAGGCTACCAAATATGGTAGTGCATGTTTTAAATCTCAACACTTTTGGGAGGTGAAGGCAGAGAAATTAAGAATTTCAGGTTAGACTTTGCTAAACAGTGCGTTCTAGGCCAGCACAGGTTACCTGAGAATTTATCTCCAGACTACAACAGCAAAAACAGAGGATAGAGGAGGAGGTGTAGCTCGGTTGGTAGAGTGCCAGCCTACTAAGGAGGCCTGGGCTCTATTCCCAACACCACAAGTGCAAAGGGAAAGAGTCAGAAGGGATCAGAAGGTCATCCTGGGCTACCCCATGAGTTTGAGGCCAACCTGAGACCTGAGACCCTGTCTTAAAACCAAAAATCAAAACCTAGGACAGATGACATCAGCTTCAATAAAATGAAGGCCATAACAACATGGCTCGGACATTAAATGAGGACATATGCTTTTAGGTCACAAAAGAGTCACAGTCTCAGCTGCTAGTCTCACTGAAAAATTTAGCTCCTTCTTTTACTTGGTGTTCTGTAAAGTCTGAAACTGTACAACCTTTTTAGTTTCCTATTAATACTGTTTACTTAGAGCAGTCAAACCATTTAAACAAGAGGACACTAGAGACTAGGTATGATATGTTAACATGTTACCCTTAAGTAAATTTATTTTTGAAGCCATATTTTACAACAGAGCTTTTATGCAACTTCAGATTAATAAAGCTCTCCCCAAATTTCGTAAGAATTATACTGGTAATGTAGGAAAAGACCATATACATTTCCAGCAGTTTTTATGTTAGCATTCAAAAGATAAGTTGACAAATTGATTACTCTGTGGGCAATACGCATGCTGTCCTTTTAGTAAACATGCATGATATAAATGTGTACAAAGTTTTATTTTACAATTTTGGAAATATTCTCCTTCATTTTAGTTAATACATCACATTGTCATTACAAGCAGTAAACATGAGGTGCAGAAGATGGAACAGGATTAGGAATAATGACTAGTACCTGCTGTACAGCTGAACGAAACAATGCTTGTGTTTCAAGTTCCTATGGTCCAGCTTAAATCTTGTTATTGACTCTGTGACCTCGAAAAGGCTGCTGAATCCTAATGATTTAAGTTCCTCTTCCCTTGGCTCCCCTGCCCTCCCACACATGAAGAAAAAGCTGTGAAAAAGGTTACTGCTATGGAGCCCATCACTGCAGAGAAAGATAAAATAGTTCCAACTCCTGAAAATACTGACAGCCTAAATATATGGGGAATTGTGAGAGACTACGGTCAACAGATTCTTCAAAGGAAGAATGTAGCCAGGTGGTAGTGGCCTATGTCTTCAATCCTAGCTGTGAATCTGAGTTAGAGGCCAGCCTGGTCTACACAGAAAAACCCTGTCTCCAAAACTCATAAGTAAATATGGATAAAAAGAATGTAAGAAAAGGCTGACAGTGCTTACCATTAAAGCAAGTGCAGATGTCTTCGTGAGTTACATAGGAAAACGTACTGTCATAAGAGTTAAGGAACGATTACATCAAGCTCTACACACGTAATAAACAGAAAGGCCAAACTGAAATCCAGTAAATGAAGGTGCTGCAACATGGTCAAACAAAAAGTATAATTCTTTAAACCGACAAAGGTCTGTAGGCAGTATACATTTTGCTTAATAAGTAGCCACCCTGATTTCTGATATCTGAGGACTCTGGGGTATAATGTAAAATGGTACATACACTACAGAGCTGTGTACAGAGAATGGGGAGAGAAGAAAGTCACTGTGGTGGAGAACAGCTTATCTTTTATGAGTTGAATGAGTTGAGGCTTTGGAAAACCAAATATATTGCACTCACAGCTCCTAGAGACAAAAGTGTCACAGGAAATAAAACAGTGTTGTTAGAAGGCAAGAGAAAATATTAGTCCAGAACCTTCGTTAAGGTCTTCATATAAAAAGCTAAGTGGGGAAGGAGAAACACTTCAGAATTGGTTAGTTTGAATAATCTTGACCAACTCTTTCCTATAGGATCCCAGGTTGCCTGGCCCTGGGATGAGGAAGACTCATGCTAGGTCTTGCCTCCTGGGTGTGTGGGCCAGATGGAAGTGGATGTGGTCCAGGACTGAATAGTCTACTACAATTCTGCTCCTGGCTGAGCCCTTGCCATTTCTAAGAATTGGTTAAGTCATAGGATAGAAACTTGGGCATGGCTGAAATCATGTAAAACTATAAAGCAGGGCAACAAATTCTAGATCACTTAAATGGTTTCTGAATCTTTAGGTTCCACAGAACAACCTTGAAAATCCCCACTGTTCTCACAGGATTATGGAACTCTGACCTCCACATAAATAACAAGTAAGACAGCATGAGGAATGCATTGTATACATCATTCAAATATTTTGGTGAGGTTAGGAAAAATAAACTGCAAAGTTTCCATCAAAGTATAGGTAAACACATACACAAAATAAATCTCCAAGGTCTCTGAACATAGACAGTGATGTGTAAGGAACACATAGACCATTTATCACTAAAATCCCCTTATGCAAGAGAAAGCATTCTTGGGCTAATATTAGGCAGAAGCATCATGAATTACAAATTTATGATACTCCTTTAAACTCAAATTAATTTTTCAAAACTGAAAGCTGCGGAGTTTTTACTGCCCCAGAAGTGGACATAATTATTTAAAGAACTTTATATACCTAGCAAATACTACATCATGTCAGTTGGTGCACTGAAAGTGCACATTACAACACAAGAATGTTAAAATACTATACACCTTAAAACGATAGTATTTTAGAAATATTAGTGTAAATCATTGGAAAATTATAAAATGCTATTTTCATTTGTAAAACTTAAGTGCATAAGCACCAGATAACTAACTTAAGACTAAAGAAAACTGAATATACATATATATTCAGTATATATATATATATACATATATATATATGTATATATATGTATATATATATATATTCTACAGAACACACCTTCAGCTATGATATAACTTACTCAGAAGGATATCTGTTATTAATGGAGTCTTCCATCACATTTTTGATGCTTTGCTGTAGCCACAACTTCTGCTGGTCGAGTTCTTTTTCCTTCAATTCTAGGTCTTCAATTTCAGCTTTAAGAAATCTTAATCTATCTATAACTTCTTTAGTATTACAGCCAGCACCTACACCCCTTTAAAAGCATGAAAATAAATACCCACATGATCAGACACCCATTTAATATTATCTAATTTTTCTAGTAATAAAACTGACTTATAGATTAATCAAAATGAGTTTACACTCTTTGGAAATCTGGTACTGTCACACAGACATGCATGCAGGCAAAATACCAGATGCACATAAAGAAATAAGTCAAACCAGAGCTAAATAGTTAAATTTAACATTCTCCTAATGCACAATGAAGTACTGGCAAAGTTAGCCATAAACTTCTGGTATTAGGGCAGAATTCTAACAAAAAAGTAAGGCCTAAACAAGTATTCTAAAAACAGAGGATATCTGACATATGCAAGCAACCAAGTCATAGTAATACATGCAACAGTGGAGAGAGCAAGGAAACATCTAACACAATGACAGGCATATCCAGAGAGCTCTGTCCTGAGGCAGCGAGGTCTGGTGTGATTAAAGGACTAAAACTGAACATTTGGGAGAAAAAAAAAAGTCTGAAGTTTGATTTCTATCAAAAACATTTTTTGCATAAATTTTCTGACTTACTTCCACTGGATACTGTTCTTAGATTTTTTTTCAATTAGATCAATTCCTTCTAAGACATTGGTGATATCATAAATTCTTCGCTTTTGCCTCACAGCCAAAGTATCTGCAGCCTGTTTAGGACAAAAAGAACAAAGAAAGTATAGTCTATGTTTATGTTTTAAAGTCAAAGAGTATTGTCTGTCAAGGTAACACCAGGAGAATCTAATCCAAAATCCAATACACTTAGTGTCTTGTGAGTAAGTAGATATATTTGAAGCATTCCCCAGTCTTTGCAATACCAAAGAAATTACTCCACTTAAACTAGCAGATGTTGGAGAGAAGAAAAGAAGTCAAAACACAGGCCCACAAAAAAAAAAAGCAACACAGTAGTAACTGCCACTTTATGTACTAAGTAGAGGAAAAACTGCGAATTGTCAATTTTTTCAGAAGAATCTCATCAAAAGACAGCCTTACTCTTATGTACCTGGGCCTTTTGGAAATTAAGGAATAAGGGGAGTCAAAATTATATATACAAATAATAAACCTACTTAATATTAGTATGCATTCTAAAAGTTCATAATAAATCATGGATGAATTACTCCATCCCAACATCATTAAATCAATAAAAAAAAAATCTGTAACACAGTGGTCATTCTAGAAGTGATTTCAAAAAGCATGGTGGTTCCTCTCCTAGAAGTCTAGAGAAGGTAAGATACTGGTAGCATACAGAAACAATGGAAGTCAGAAATTTAACCTTGAAGATTACTGAACATGAAGAATGTAGGCCAAGGAGGAGAGGCCAAAGACATAAGGGAAGCACAAGCTGAGATCAATTTGATTGTCTTCAGGAACAGGTGGAATCCATAAGTTCCATCTAACAAGGGAACAAAGTGTGTGAAAAATGAAGAGCAACTTGACACTAACACAGTAGAGCATGCATGCATGAATAGTAGCATCCAAAGGAAGGAAGTGTATGAAAAAGTTTGAACCTGTCATGCACTGTAGTGAGACAAGTCTCAGAGAAGTTCACTGATCACCTTGGACAGAAGTTTTTGGCAGGGGAAGGGGGAATCTCACGGAGAAATTTTAAGAACAGAAGCCAGCATAGACAATGTCTTTAAAAGTGTCCTGCTGCAAAGAGGAACAGAGACTGGAGGCCATAACTGTAGGAGTCCCGTGGTCTCCAGGAAAGCTATCTTTTCCTTTGAAGACAGGTGCTATTTCAACCCACGTGTATGCTGACAAGGATAATCTGGCAAACATAAAAAGGTAATTAATAACACAGAAAGGAGGAAGAAAGGCATATTAGTAACTGAAGTCCAGCACTGAGCTAGGTGCAAATACAGTTACATTAGTAGAGCAGATGTTTCCTTCCTAATACCCTTGATATTTCTCATCAGCTTTGGGGTAGAGGGATAGGAGGAGAGGAGAAGTGAAATACGGACATAAAATAGTGGACAGTACAGAAGAGTGCTACTGTCCTTCAAAGTTAGTGGTTCTGGTTGTTTGAATAAGTTTGTGTGAATGCTTGGCCCGTAGGGAGTAACACTAAGAGGTGTGACCTTGTTTGTGGAAGTATGTCACTGTAGATTTTGAAGTCTCAGATATATGCTCTCTCTCTCATATTCATATACTTATATATGTCATATAAGTCTATGTAAGTTAGTCTTCTTGTGGCTGCCTTTGGATCAAGATATATAACTCTTGACACCTCTAGCACCATGTCTGCCAGCACACTGCCATGCTTCCTGCCATGATTATAATGGACTAAATCTCTGAAACTGTAAGCCAGCCCCAATTAAATGTTTTCTTTTATAAGAGTTGTTGTGGTCATAGTTATGGCAATGGACACTGTAACTAAGACAGTGATCACGAATTTAAAGCAAGACTCAATGAATTAGTTACTTTTCTGATGTGGTGATAAAGCATCATGACCAAAGCAGCTTAAGGAAACAAGAGTATTTGTATTTTTGGCTTATACAAAAGGACACGAGTCCATCATGGCAGGGAGGCATGGCAGCAAGCAGGCTTGTTGGCCAGAACAGAAAGCTGAGAGCTCACATCTTCAAACACTAGCATAAAGCAGAGAGCACAAACAGGAATTGGCAGAAGGCCTTCCTCTCATACTACCCGAAGTAATATACTTCCTGCGACAAGGTCACTTCCTCTAAGCTTCCCAAACAGTGCCACCAACTGGGGCCCAAGTGTTCAAGTATTTGAGCCTATGGGGGCGGGGGGGGGTATTCTCATTCAAACTACTACTGAAACACACTTTTTTTTCCAGCCCTCAAACTGCTCAGGTATACCAAGGAAGTGGGCAAGGATCACAATGACCACCCTTATCCCAAGCCTTTTATACTGTGTCCTATACAGATGCTAGTGAACAGAGCATCAAGTTTACTTTTAAAAGATTACATTTTTCTATAGTAGGTCCTGATAGCCAATAAAAGGAACTATAAAGAATGCCATAAAAGTTGCATCTAACTATCACACAACTCAGTTTATAGTAAAAATAAGCAAGCCCTAAGACAATGCTCTGGAAGAAAACTTAACCTTCTATCTAAATAGTAGATGTTTTTAAGATTATGCCTCACAAATGGGAAGCAAACAGTGTCTACAGACATAACAATATTCAAGTTTGGGACGGTGTTACCAGGTAGGCAGACCAAATAAACCATAAACTAGGACCAATGAGGCAGGGTCTAAGTGCCACAATGTTTGTATTTAATGAGGTGACACCTAAAAACAAGTTCTAACAACTTCCTGTACTTCAGATTCTCTACCTGCAAAGCAGGTTATTTATTCTCTTCGTGACAACAGTTAACAGATACGCATTCAATAGCCTAGTGAATGAGATTTATAAATTTACATTCAGTCAGGAGCCAGAATCCAAAATCAAAGTAGTGTAACAGCAATCCTGTATAAAACCAAAGAAGTTCCACCTAAAAACAAGGCTGAGGAGGGCTGGAATAATAGAGTACTTGCTGCTCCTCTGGAGTACCCAAGTTCAATTCCCAGCACCCATGTGGAGCAGCTCACAATGCCCTCTACTGACCTCCACAAGCACTTACATAGACAGCTCAGAGACCCACACAAACACACAGACATATAAATAAGAAAGGAAAAAGAAATGTCAAAGTATTAATGGTCTCAAATGATACACCAAGATGAGCCAGAAAATATTTTAATGACAATAAAAACTGGAATGTTTCAAATGTGAAACATGGCATTTTATGTTCATCCATTTTTCTTAAGGTAATTACCTAATTTCAAACTCCACTCATTATAATTAATGTGTGTGTGTGTATATATATATATATATTCATTTTAACCTATAGCAAGAGGGTCACTATGTGACAAGACTCTACAGATGTTATCTGTTGGAAAACCTGACCCCTAGGCTCATCTTTAGTAACCTAGCAACAGCGGCATGCCATCATCTGCCAAAATGTAACACAGTCCCACTGTCAACATGAGTTGCAGATTCTCTCTATGTGCATGGCGCTATACCCCCTTATAAAAAGCAAGTGCTTTCTCTTCCTGCTCTTTCCCCTTACACCCTTGCACAGCGGCAGCCTCTGCATACCATCCTCTCTCAATAAACTTGTTGAATGAGATCTGCTGCAAGGTGTTATTTCTTTGCAGCACACCTTGGCTCCAACCTGCCAAGATACTTCTGTCAATAAATCATAACATTACCTAATATAACGCTAACAATAACTCTGCAAGTAGATGTTCTCATTTTATAGAGAAGCCAAGAATGCTAAATAATAATGACAGAATTTGACATTAATCCTTATTCACGAAACAGACTTGTGACAAAAAGTTTTATGCAATTTTAAAGACTTTAAATAATTTGTACATATGCATTCAGTTATATAATCGTACTGAATAGGGAATTTAAATACAACCTGCTTTTAGGTTCTATAAATAGTACATAAAAGTGGCAGAGCAGCAGAAATTAATTTCCACAAATATCCTTATTGAAAAAAAAACACATATTTAAGTCTATGCCTACGCAGACAATATATCATAGAATGGTGTTTTAAATGTTAAGCAATGGGAGAAAATGCTTAGCTGTTAGGAAGAGCACTTGTTGCTCTCCAGAGGATCTGAGTTCAGTTCCTAGCACCCACATGGAGGTTCATAAAGATGGGTAACTCAGTTCCAAGGGACCCAAACACCTCTTCTGACTTCCATGAGCACTGAATGTAGATGGTACACACAGATACATGAGGTAAAAGAACAGTACAAGTAAATTAAATAGATCTTTAAAAAGAAATAAATTGAGTAAATCTTTAAAAAGAGTAATCCAAAAACTACAGTGACAGCACTTGCCAAGTATGCACAAATTTTTAGGTTCAATCCCTAGAATAAAAAAATGGGGAGAGGGAGAGAAGGTCACTTCTATTAGAGATGTTAAGATGCTATAAACTGGTGCCGAAACATGAGTACTTTAGGTGAGGGCAAAGGTGAAAAAGTATTTTTGGGAGAGGCCGATATGTTTTTCACAGGTCTATAAGGGCCATAAACGAACAAGGAAGTGAAATATCAAATAATTGCTGACTCTAAGGGCATACAGCTCACTCTTGAATCAGCACCATTTATTGACACAGTAAATGTTTCAATTTGTATCAATGCTCGGCCTGTTGGTATAATGTTCTTTTGGAATGCATACAATTTACCCTTGTTCATTCAAATGCTGATTTATATACCCCAGTATCTGGTTTCAATCAGGACACTGCATTGTGATGCTTATTCTAAATATCACCCGTCTCAAGTTTGTGTAAACATGCCACCATTTGTTCTCTATATTGTCAATTAAAAGAACCAACCACAATGCTGGGCAATGGAGAGGATAGGGTAGGACATCCTGGTCCAGAGAGCAGAGGAGAAGGAAGTGAATGGGAAGAGGAGAGAGAATCCAGGAGAGGTCTTGGAACCACGTGGAGAGATGGACCAGACCTTAGATATGACTAAAAGCAAGTATAATGGGAATAATCTGAATGATGGGAAACTATGCAGGTTTGGAGGTTATGGAGTAATCATTGCCCAGCATTGTGCTCTAGGTTAATTAAAGAAATCCCAGTCTCTGTGTGGTGATTTGGGTATACAGCTAGTTTAGGAATAACTGCTGCCTAACTAAAAGATATATCAATAGTAAATATTATAACCATCAATATCTGTCCCAAAGAAACTGTACTTAAACATACCCTTTTTGTTGGCTACTGACTGCTACAGTACTTTATGCTGAAATATATAAGCTTTAACTATTTTTCTGATTCTATTTCTAATAAACTGTATAAGCTTTTAAAAATAAAGTTCATTTCTTATTGCTTATATAAGTCAGCAAAAAATAATCAAAGGAAGAGAAAAAAGATATTTTATAGTGTCTATTTAACTGGGAAAATCATAGTAATGATCTCAAATTTAAAAATTGAAATCTCTAGAGATTGTTTGCCTACATCCACAAATGTATAATTTGAAAAGCCTTTTTTTATATAATTATTATTTTGGTTCACATACAAAGAAAAGGGTTTCACTGTGACATCTGTCATTATATTTAATCTGTTCTTATTTGACACCCCCTTACCCTCTTATTTGACACTGCTCTCCCTCATTTCCCATCTCTTCCTCTATTGCTCTGTGTTCACATGGTCTTTTCAATATGTGAAATGCCCTGCTGTCTGTGTATCCTACTTTGCTGTCATAGTGACACTGACTAGATGTAATGAGGGCACATCCTGATAGTGTCATTTAACTCAGGCTTCCTTTTAAGGACCTGCCTTCAAATGTACTTTCATTTTAACAAATGGGTATGGGGGAGCACTAAGTACATAGATATTGGGGAGAACAACTCAGCTTAAAACTCCATTAATCAACTTTCCTTCTATACTGTCATATCTTCTGGCACTCTCCTGCTTTGTCTCTTAAGAATCTGAGTACTTATTTGAATACTTCTGTTGCTATAATGTTCTTTTGAGACCTTACCTTTGTTCATTCAAATGCTGATCCCCCCCATCCCAATTTTCTGGTTTCAATCCGGATATTGCATTGTGATACTTATTCTAAGCATCCTGTCTCAACTTTGTGTAAACAGGCCAAAATAAAGCAACCAGCCACAAGGTTGAGCAATGGAAGGAACCAGAGGGCAGGAAATGAATGGGAATAGAAAGGGTGAGGCAGAGCAGAGAGGGAGATCTTGCAACAGCTTGGAGAGAATGAACCACACCTAATATATCACTAAAAGCAAGTATAATGTGGGAAATCTAAATGTCAGTAAAGTATGAGGGCTTGGAGGTTTACGATGGAACAACTATTGCTCAGCATTATGTTCTAGGTTAATTAAATAAATACCAGTGTCGGTGTGGTGATTTGGGTATACAGCTGTTTAGGATTAATAGCAGCTTTACCAGCAGATATATCAATAGTAAATATTAATCACCACTTACAACATACTTCAAATAAGAATGACACAGTAGGGGTGGAGGTGGATCAGGAGTTAAGAGCACTGGCTGTTCTTCCAGAAGACCTAGGTTCAACTCCCAGTACCCAAATGGTGGCTCTCAACCATCCATAACTCCAATTCCAGGGGATCTGATGTGCTCTTGTGGCCTCTGCAGATTCCACACTCATATGTAGTGCAGACATGCATGCAGGCAAAACACTCATAAACTTAAAAAAAAAAATTCTACAGCATTCGTCTATTTATTCACTATAAACTCATCTCTGCTGTATATGTCAGAATTTTTTTCTAAAGCAGAACAGTCCTTCCTGGTACCTGGCATACCCCACCTGAGGACACATTGAAAGACATCTAAATTGCCCATCTTTTGACTATTTGAATAACAATGACATAAGCATAGATTCTACAAACAGAATCTATTTGTACAAAGTTCCATATCCCACTTTCAGTTCTGCATGGACATACTCAGGAGTGGGGCTATCCTGAGAATCCTGAAGCAAGCACTGAAGTTTTGCTGTGCTCCAAATATGCCTCCTTATGCCAACTACCTCAAAAAATTAAAATTATGTACTAAAAGCCTGAGGTTCAAATATGCTTCCTCTAGGGTGTGTATCAGGTCATTTGTTATGTATGTGTCTGAGTCTGGAAGAGATATACAACAATACTTAGATGTTACTCAGGTAATTTGTCACCTAAATATTCATAATACACAACATACATAACCCAGACAGTGCTTGCAAAGTTCAAGATGGCATTAACCTGGCAAATAAGATATAGAAACTACAGTTATAAAGTGAGTTGTCAGAGTATCACATACACACACACACACATTCTCTTTAACACATCAGTTAAGCTACAGAAAAAAAAAACAGTTTAATATGTTTCTAGAAAATCTGCCATCAGTGCCTTTCTCTTCAGACAGATGCCCATTACCTACCAAGTTACTCTAAAGTAAATTTATGCATTTCTCGTTGCAAAAATGAATCCATAATGTACGGAGACACATGAAAAGTTAGGTATATTTATTTTTGAGGACCAGTAAAAGGCAGTAGCAAAGAAAATAACAGTCTAGCTTCAAATCTAATTGGCAGACCTAACCACGAACTTTCCCAAGTGTATCAGATCCATATTCTGGTGGGAATATTAGGCTTACAATCTACATTCGTAAATATTTTATAGCCGCTCAGGGTATTTGATGAGAAAATTAATATATTTTTATATCTGTGATTTTCACAAAAATTAAAGATTCTCTTATTAATTAAAAAATCTGTACCAATAAAACCTGCAAAACCTGTATCAATAGCTTATACAGACAAATGTTCCTTCCTTAGAATTAGAATAAGAAAAACTAAGTGCATATTAAAAAATGTCCAGTTAGAGGAAATTTATTATCATCAGTGTAGGACCATCTTCAAATGTATTATTAGTGCTGTAATGACATTTCACAATGACGTACTCTGAGAAACATCACTAGGAATGCTTCAGCATAAGTTGTTTTTATACATAAGATTTTATATATACTTACATACTTGAAAAGTATGCATAAATAAAATGTTTTCTGCCAAGAAAGAGAATGGTACACCGGTCTCTCTGTAAGTCATTAAACACTTACTACAACAGAAATCTTTGACCCTTTAGGACAGATCCTGGTAACCAAAGCAAGACTCAGGAATATCTATCTTCTGCTATTGATGCCTGAACCTGCTGCCATACATGTGAAAGAAGCCATATAATAAAATCTGGAAGAGCAGACATAGTTCATCCTCTTCTGAACATGTTTCAGCACAAAATATCAAACTCCACTTTTACCCGGAAAGCCCTGAAATTCTGGTATTTTCTTTTTATACTGACAGTCACCCACGACAGGTGAATCTAACTTTGAACAGCAGAGTTCAATGGGTGTTTTGTAACACCAGGGGTTTCTCTGCTAAGCTTATTACTGCCAGTGAAATTAGAAACCACAACATTTGAATACTATAGATGCCCACTGAATTACTTTTAAGGAGGGAAAGAAGAGATTGGGGGAGAGAGGTAAGAGAATACAAGGAATTTTCCAAAGTGGAAAAAGGTCCCAAGAATTAACTTCCAAATTAGAACGGCCATCTAATGGCATCTATATCCAGGAAATAGGGTACAATCCAAGTGCCAACAAGCCAGTGCCTCTCCCTGGGCCACAAACAGGAGACTGCAGCAGAGTTCTGGAAGGCAGAACATCTCCAGCTCAGACACTTTGCATGGCTTTTGAGGATGATGTCAGCCTCAAGACAGAAAGGTAGCAAGGTACTCAGTCCCTAGGAGCTTTGAGTTTTCCCAGTACAGCCAGTTATCGTTAGGAGTCGGAAAGGAGATCCTCTGTGACTGCAGACTCCTTAGCAATTTTGTTTGTTTTTAAGGTAGTGGCTCTTTCTTAAACTCCCTGTACTAGCTGAATTGTAATTGGCATACTCTTCTTTTACCCCCTACGATGTGGAATCCTTCCAAGTTTTGCCAGGAACGGTTAAATCACTGTATGACTGAACAGCATTTGATGCACGTTGTTGTTGAAAAACAAAACAAAACAAAACAAAAAATCCGAACTGTGGCAAAGAACGAAGCAAACATTATTATAAAACCAGATAAAGTTTTTCAAGGAATTCCACCCCTTCGTCTGAAAGTCGCAAAACAAGCCCTCTCCGTGTGACGGCAAATACGACTCCAAATTAAGTCAACAAATCCAATGTAACTTCCCAACTAGCGATGAAGAATTTTCCCTTCTAAAAAGTTTGCCTAGAGCGGGAGGTGTGGGAAGTTTTCTCCTCACTTCCTCCTTTCACTCGGAAGAACTGGCACCAAAGTTCTTCAAACAGGAAGAAAGTGAAGGCATCAGTTGCCAACAGCAAACAACCACGCGTGAGGCCAGAGCCAAGCGGGCGCTCGGGCCTTGGCCGCCGGGACCTCTTTGTGGCCGGAGCCGCGCGGTGGCCGCGGTGGGAACCCTGCATCCCTCCGGCCCCTCGGCGCTCCCGGAGCCTCTCCGGTCGGTGGCTGCCCGCTCCCGAGCCCGGCGGGGACGCTGGCCGCAGCTCCCTCAGGGCCCCGGCGCGCCGCCCCGTCCACGGCCCCGGCTCACCGCCTTGAGGTCCAGGACGCCGTCCTGCGCCTCCTGCAGCAACGACACGAACTTGGTGGTGAGCAGCCCCAGGCTCTTCTCGTGCCGGCTGCTGCCTGCAGCCGCGAGCGCCGCGGGCGGCTGCGAGGATGGCGCCCCCGGCGGCGGCGGCGGCTGGGCCTGGGCCTGCGGCGTGGGCTGGGCAGAGCTCGCGGGCTCCGCCGCCGCCATCGCCGCCACGGCTCGGCCCCGCGGCCGCCGGCCGAGGAGGTGCGCGGGCTCCGCTCCCGCCTCGGCGGCCCCCGCGTCCCGCAGCCGCCCGCAGCCGGGAAGCTCGCGCGGCACCACGGAGCGCGCCGCACACAGAGCGCGCGGACTCGGGCGAGCGGCCGGCGCCTCACGCGAGGGTGGGCTTGAGTTTAAATGGCAGGAAGTGACGCCGCCGGTGTTGCCTGGAAACGCACTCTCCGCCGGCGGTCGGGGGCGGCCCGGGAGGAGGAGGGCTTCCTCCGGCGAGCGGGCCCGAGGCTGTGGTGCCCGCTGGCGTCCCAGCCACCGCGCCGGCCTGCGGTTCTCGCCACCCTGGTGTCTCTTTCGCACCCGTATCAGGTGCAAGTACTGTAAGGCTCAACTTCGCAAGAGTAGGAGAAAGCGGCGCCTCGGGAGTTTTTGGATTCTGATCTTCAGTCCTTTCCAAAGCCTTTTCTGCACCTAGAGTGTGAAGGCGGTGGATCCCCAACTCTTGCCTTACCTCCCTTTACCTTCTTTAGCCAACTATATTGTTTTCTTCCCCAACAATAGTATTATTTGTATATGTATAAAGCAGCATCTTGTGCTTCAGTGACATCCTAAAATACAGGTGGCTGGCGGGATCACACGGATATGAGAGAAGGAAATGTGCGTTCCCACCCCTCGTTTTATTTGCGAGCCTGAGAATCAGGATAAAAACTTCTACAACTTGGTCTTCGCGCCCGTTGAATAGCGTTCACGCTTAGGCTAAAAACATTTCGCAGGAATTGATAAAGATATATCCTACACGCAAGAATACCCAATTTAACTATAGAGAAAAAAAATCAAG
This sequence comes from Meriones unguiculatus, assembly GCF_030254825.1. Classification (NCBI taxonomy): domain Eukaryota; kingdom Metazoa; phylum Chordata; class Mammalia; order Rodentia; family Muridae; genus Meriones; species Meriones unguiculatus. The sequence continues at coordinate 97,042,990 of NC_083354.1, forward strand.
GAAATGAAAGTGACAACTGACAGCATTAACTAACAAATCCTGGAAAGCATTTTAAACAAAAATATGCTTTCCCTTCATAGATAATAGTTTATTAGCCACTGTTTTAGTCCAAAGAACACAATAAGTAAAGTTTGGGATTAAGAATCTGAAATAAAATGAAAAAAAAATCAGTTAATACAATAATAGTAAGCAAATAAAAATTTACAAATTTATTGATTATAAGTTTCTTGAATTTTTTTTATTGATGGCATTTTTCTTTTTTATTTATTATTCTCTCATACATTATATCCCAGGATGAAACCTGCAGTCTCCTCTCCCTCTCCTTTTCCCCAGTTCTCCCTCCCCATTCCATTCACCTCCTCACAGAAAAGAGGAGGCCTTCAAGGGATGGCAACTGAATATGGCATAACAAACTACAATATGACTGGGCACATAGTCTCATACCAAGGCTGGACTAGGCCACCCAGTAGGAGGAAAGGGTCCCAAAGATAGGCAAAAAAAAAAAAAAAAAAAAAAATTCACAGACAGCCTTCCCCTACCCCTTCCCTCCAGCCTGTAAGGATTCCTACAAGCAAACCGAACTACACAAACTTAACACGCGTGCTGAGGGCCTAGGTTGTGGAGCACGTACGTAGACTGTGCTACCAGGAAAACCAGCATGAAGCTAGAGAGAGGTTATGATGTGTCCATACCATGAACATCTCAGTTTTGAGAATGGACAAGTAAGGATTGTTCTGTGCCTGCAGGGAATGTGCCCAGCATCTACAATCCTCGTAAAGTAACCAAGTACCTGGAATGCCTCTCCATGAAAATGAGGCAACCCAGTACCTTAAGCCTCGAGCCAATGATAAACACTCACGCAGGAAATCCGTTCCCACTCCCCAAAGTCATATAGCTCTTGTTCACCCCAAATAAAGACACACACAGGCTGTTTCACGGAATATCGTCTAAGAGCTGATGTTTCACTGGGAGAGCTAAGAGAGCTGTGACATTAGAATACTCAGAAAACGCCCTCTCCCCAGTCACTCCCAGCCCCAGCCGGAAGGAATCCTGCAGTCCCCTCCCATTCCAGCGCCTCTTCATCCTTCTCAGCCCAGTATGCAGCAGTGCCTGGATGCCTTGAGGGAGAAAGCAGAGCAGAGACACACTAGGTCAGACCCGTACAGGCTCCCCGTTCCTTGTGGGCTCTGTTCTTGTGATATTCTTGATCCCTTCTGCTCATCCAATTCTTCCCCCTTCTCCTCCCCAGCACACCCTGAGCTCCACTAATATTTCTCTGTATCTGCTCCCATCAGTTGCTGGACGAAGTCATTCTGGTCTCTCTGATAATGATTCAGCTGGGATAATGTCACAGTATATCCTGCAGGCAGGACAAACTGTAGCTCTGAGGTTTTGTCGATGGGTTGGTGTTCCAAACCTTCCACTTGAGTCCTTGCCTGGTTACAGAGGATGGCCAGTTCAGGCGCCATGTCTCCATTACTAGGAATCTTCACTAGTCTCATCATTCCATTGCAATAGCTTTCTACCTCGCTTCTGAAATGCTCTCCAACCCCTGTGTCTTTCCCAGCATTCTCTGTCTCACCACCCCCAACCTGAGCCCACCTGTTTCTATCCCTGTTGGTTATTTACACCAGCTCAAGGGGCAAGGAAAGCATCCCCTGCCAAGGACTACCTTTGTAAACTTTGTACATGTTGTAAATCCTCAAGACAAACAAGTGTCCAGAACCCTGCCTGAAGAACTTCAGAGGCCAGGCCTAGCCCCCAGACTTCCCTAATCGCTCTAATGGCCATTTTCTAAGGGTTGTAATTGCCAGCCTAAAGGGCAATTAACCTAAAGGCTGGCAATTAACCCTGCCCTAAAAGGAAAAAAACAAATCACCAATCCCTCTGAGCTTGCCCCAAATATTAGGCCATATATTCCCTCTGATTTCAGGCCACTCTGAACAGCTTTGCCCCACCCCCACCACCATCCAAGAAACACTATGTAAATCCTTGTTCTTCTGCTGCTTCTCACCCAAGCAGAGGCAGCCACCTTCCTGGGTTTTTCCCTCCCAATAAATCTCTTGTATAGGTTTGTTGGGCTGTGTGACTCTGTGGTATTCCTTGGCTCCGGACTGCAAGGATACCTTTCAGGGCAGAGCTGTTATACTTGCACTGAGGAAATTTTCTGGGCCACTGGAGCAGAATGTCTGTAGCAGAAGCCTTTTTCTTCAGAGCTGCAACATATAGTTGGCCACAGACCAACTATCTCTCTCTCTTACTCTCTCTCTCTATGTGAATATATATGAATAAATAAAAGAGAACCCACTTATAATCACTACTCACTCCCAGTCCACTTGCAAATTCTATTCTATTTCCCTTTCCCAGAAAGAACCTTATGTTTCCCTTAAGATCTCCTTGTTACTTGGGTCTAGGTCTGTGGACTATAGCATTATTAACTTTTGCTTTATAGTTAATAGCCACTTATAAGTGAGTACATACCATGTTTATCTTTCTAGGTCTGGTTACCTCGTTCAGGATTATTATTAGAGTTACAGCTGTTTACCAAAAAATTTCATGATGTCAATTTTTTTTTTTAACAGCAGTGTAAATGTGCCACTTTAAAAAAAATCCATTCTTCAGTTGAGGGATATCTAAGTTGTTTCTAGTTTCTGACTATTACAAATAAAGCTACTATGGAGACCCACAACCAAAGAATAGGCTGAGCTTGGAGAGTTCTGTGAAAGAGTGGGAGGAAGGATAGAGAAAGCCAAAGGGGTCAAGAACACCACAAGAAGACCTGTAGAGTAGACCTAGACACCTTACACGTATGTAGCTGATATGCATTCTGGTTAACATGTGGGTCCCCTAACAATAGGAGTAGAGGCTGTCTCTGACTCTGTTGCCTGACCCTGGATCTCTTCCTTCTAGCTGAGCTGCAATGGAAAAGGATGTGCTTAGTACTGCTTTGACTTGAGGTGCCTTTGAGAAGGAGAGGGGGAGAATGCGGAGGAGGGAGACGTGAGGGTGGGACTGGGAGGACAGGAGGAAGGGGGAGTGGGATCAGGCTGTAAAGTGATTAAATTAATAAATTATAAAGCAGACATATAACAAATAATGCTGTTATGAACCCAGTTGAGCAAGTATCCTTGCAATAGGATGGAACATCCTTTGGATATATGCCCAGGAGTGGTATTAGCTGGGTCTTGAGATAGATCAGTTTCCAATTTTCTGAAAAACTGTCATACTGATTTTCAAAGAGACTATAAGTTTGCACTCCCAACCAGCAATAGAGGAGTGTTACTCCTGCTTCATCCCTGCCCCCATTAGTGTTCTGTTCAGAAAGTTGTCTCCTGTGTCAGTGCTTTAAAGGCTATTCCCTTCTTTCTCTTCTATCAGAGTCAGTGTTTCTGGTTTCATGTTGAGGTCTTGGATCAACTTTGACTTGAGTTTTGTGCAGGGTAACAAATATGAATCTATTTTTATTTTTCTACATACAGATATCCAGTTAGACCAGTACCATTTGTTAAAAATGCTTCCTTTTCTCCCATTGTATATTTCTAGCTTCTTTGTAAAAAATCAGGTAGACATAAATGTTTGGATTTACTTCTGGGTCTTCAATCAGATTTCATTGATCAACCTGTCTGTTTTTACTCCAGTACTATACTGGAGTAAATTTAATTTAATTTCCAGTAATTTTAAAAATTACTATTGCTCTGTAGTACAGCCTGAAATCAGGTTTGGTGATATGTCCAGAAACTCCTCTATCGTATAGTATTGCTTTAGTTATTCAGGCCTTTTTGTTTTTCTATATGAAGTTCAATAGTGTTCTTTCAAGATCAGTAAAAAATGGTGCTGAATCTGTAGATTACTTTTGGTAGGATGGATTTTTTATTATGTTTATCCTATCAATCCATAAACATAGGAAAGCTTTCTGTCTTCTGATATCTTCTTCAATTTCTTCATCAAAGACTTGATTTTTTTTAATTATGCAAGCTTTTCACTTGCTTGGTTAGAGTTATCCCCATGATATTTTGTACTATTTGTGGCTGCTGTGAAGGCTGTAGCTTCTCTGATTTCTTTTTTTCTCAGCCCCTTTGTCATTTGTATATAAGCGTGCACTGATTTTCCTAAAGATCTTCCCTAAAGATGTTTATTAGCTGTAGGAATGCCCTGGTAGAATTTTTGGGACAACTTATTTATGCTATCATATCATCTGCAAATAACAATACTTTGAATTCTTCCTTTCCAATTTGAATCTCCTTGATCTCTTTTAGTTGTCTTATTGCTCTAGCTAGAACTTCTTCAAATACTATCTTGGATAGATATGGACAGAATGAAAACCCTTGTATTGTTCCTGATTTTAGTGGAGTTGTTTTGTGTTTCTATTTAATTTGATGTTGACTATAGACTTGCTGTATACTGCCTTTACTACTTTAGGTATGTATCAGTATCCTCCAAGGCTTTTATCACAAAGGAGTATTGTTTTTTGTCAAAGGCCTTTCAGCATCTAAAGAGATGATGATATTGTTTTTCTTTTAGTTTGCTTATATGGTGGATTACATTGACAGATTTTCATATATTGAACCATCCTATATGCCTGGAATGGATCCTACTTGATCATGGTAAATGATATTCTTGATGTGTTCTTAATTGTTTTTTTTTAATTGATTATTTTTACATCAGTGTTCATGAGGGAACTTGGTCTGTAATTATCTTTCTTTGTTGAGTATGTATTTGTGTGGATTGAGTATCAAAGTGGGTGGCTTCATAAAATGAATTTGGCAATGTTCCTTCTGCTTCTATCTTGTGGAATAATTTAAGTAGTACTGACATTAGCTCTTCTTTGAAAGTTTGGAAGAATTCTGTACTAAAACCATTTGACCCTGGCTTTTTTTTTGGTTGGGAGAATTTTAATGACTGTTTCTATTTCCTTGGGGATAATAGGTATATTTAAGTTGTTTATCTGATGTTGATCTAACTTTAGTAAGGCAAGTGATGTCCATCAAGAAAATTGTCCATTTCTTTTAGATTTTCCAATTTTGTGGAGTACAGATTTTTGAAGTATGACCTAATGATTTTTTGGATTTCTTCAGTATCTGTTATGTCCCCTTTCTGTTTCTGATTTTATTAATTTGGATATTCCCCCTCTGTCTTTTTCATTAGTTTGGATAGGGTTCATCTATATTGTTACTTTTCTCAAAGAACGAACTCTTTGTTTCATTGATTCTTTGTCTTGTTCTGTGTGATTCTAATTTATTGATTTTAGCTCTGAGTTTAATTATTTCCTGTCTTCTACTCCTCTTGGATGTGTTTGCTTCTTTTTGTTCTAGAGCTTCCAGGTGAGCTGTTTATGAGAGCTCTCCAATTTCTTTATGAAGACACTTAGTACTATAAAAGTTCCTCTTAGCATGGCTTTCATATCATCCCATAAATGTGGACAGTTGTGCCTTCATTTTCATTGAATTCTATGAAATCTTTAATTTTTTTCTTGACCCAGTGGTCATTCAGTATAGAGTTATTCAGTTTTCATGAGTTTATAGTATTGCTGTTATTTCTGTCATTGCTGAAATCCAGCTTTAATTTGTAGTAGGCTGGTAGGTTGCAAGGAGTTATTTCAATTTTCTTGTATCTGTTGACATTTTCTTTGTGACCAATTATGTGTTCAGTTTTGGAGAATGTTGCACGCGGTGCTGAAAAGGTGGCATATACATTTGTGTTTGAGTGAAATGTTCTGTACATATATGTTAGGTCCATTTGGTCGATAACATGTTTCATTATTTCTCTGTTTAGTTTATAATGTCTGGGTGACCTGCCCATTGCTGAGTGGAGGGTATTAAGGTCTCCCACTATCAACGTGTGAGGGCCGATGTGTGGTTTAAGCTTTAGTAATGTTTCTTTTACAAATGTAGGTACACCTCATTTGGGGCATAGGTGTTGAGAATTGAAATGCCATCTTGTTGGATGTTTCCTTTGATGAGTATGAACTGTCCTTCCCCATCTTGTTTGATTAATGTTGGTTTTGAGTCTATTTTGTTAGGAATCAGAATAGGTACACCAGCTTGCTTCTTGGGGCCATTTCCTTGGAAATTCTTTCCAACCTTTCACTTTGAGGTAGTGTCTGTCTTTGATGCTAAAATGTGTTTCTTTTATGCAGCAGAAAAATGAATTTTGTTTTCGCATCCATTCTGTTTTCCATGTCTTTTTTATTGGGGAATGGAGTTCATTGATATTGACAGATATCAATGACCAATGATTGTTAATTCCTGTTATTTTATTATAGTTGTTGTTGGTCATTGTGTGTGTTTTCATTCTTGAGATTTTAATTAAGGAGTATTCTGCTATAAATGCTAGGTCAGAAATTGATGTGAAATAAAATTCTTACTATTTCTAAAACAACTTGTGTGTCTTATTTAGCTCATGTTTTTATACTACATCAGAAACTGATCATCCAAAATACTTATGTTCTCACAGTTCAGGAGGCTGCAAGTCTAATATCAAAGCACAGAAATCCCTGAGTTCTGGTTAGGAACTTTCCTGGCTGGTGGGTGGGAGATTTTTGCACTGTCTTTGATTGGCTAGTGAACAACTTTGGATTTCTCACTAATACCACCATGAAAACTTCACCCTCATGTAGACATCTAAAGGTAATGATCTCCCAAAGCATCTCCAAATAGCACAACGGAAAAGGCTAGGGCTTGCAGGGTTAGAGTTTCAAGAGATAAGTTTTGAGGAGATAATCATACAATATTAGTTTTTCCTCAATTATCTGCGTAGTTTTGTAAACACATTTTGATATAATAGTTTAGGTATTTTAAAATCGAAATATGACTATTGCCTCTAAAATTTGGATTGGTAGTTGTTTGTGGTTTTCATAATAGAATTTTCATTTGTTTAATTTTGCTGGGTTTCAAGTATAAATGTATTAAGAAATTAACAAACATTTCAATTAGCCATTCAAATCTTTTGTGTTTGTTGCTAGATTACACTACTCTTTCCCTAATTTCAGAGATAAAACTATTATAAATGTAGACTTTTTCCATTTTCTTTTATTTGTTGTAAAAACCTTTTATAGATGTAAAATTTATACACAATACAATTCAGTCTTTGAATATAGGTTGGAATATATAGATAAAGCTGTGCAATTGTCGTCAGCACAATCAAACACTGAACAATAAATATCGGTGCTTAAGTCCAAGCCCTCAGGAGCACATCCACAACTGAGATAAGAACATGACCTGAAGGGTGGTGTTTTTCAGTCTGAGTCCTCACGTGCATAGTCACCCTGTGAACAATGAACAGCACAGTGAAAAATAATGTTTCTTTCCCCCCAAACATTGCTCAAAATGAGATTGATGGTGAAAAGGTCTTTCTACTATTGCTGGATCTTTTTAAAATTTCTGCTCATAATGCAATTTTTAAAAACCAGAATACAAATACCCTTTAAGATGCTACTGGCCACTACATATACTGTTCACTTAACAAATATCATGTCACTAAAAACATGTTTTTAGTTTCAGTCTGACTTCATTTTCCATGTTCTTTTGGCTGTAAAGGAGACAGTTCTCAAAAAGATCTAATGCTACACACTCTTTTTTTGGAGAAAGGCCCCAGAGCTCTTTACCTCAAGTCAGTGTTTAACCTGTTGCCAAGCTCCAATTCAGATGTTTGTACACTTCCTAATGTAATGGAACTAACCTGTATTTCACTGACTGCAGAGTAACATTTCCAAGACAGAAACTTTTCAACAAATTTGGGCTAGTCCACGGAGAGTTGTTTGGACAGATACTGTGATGTGTTTGTTGTAATATTATTTAATAAGTTTTCATACATATTAGAAAATAACTATGTAATTCAGGACTGGGTTGAAGGATGAGTTACAAGCATTTTGTAATGAAGAGAATAAATTTATTAGTTCATAGCTTATTGGACTTAGAGTATGTGACAGTTGTGGAACATCACATATGCCATTTTCATATGCACAGGACAGACTAAAACATGTACTGCTTTGCCATAATAAAGATTCAAGAAAACAAAAGTTTTTATTTGATGATGATGGCAATACACTGAATTTTTTTTTTCTACCTCCTTCCCGGCACTGGGAAGGCAGTACTGAAGACTGAACCCAAGCCGCCCGTGTGCTAAGTAATTGCCCTAGCACTGGGTTATATCCTCCAACATAACTGAGTTTTAAATGAATAAGCCTATTCAACGGGCACGGATAATTGCAACTTTCAACTGTTAGCTCTCTCTTGAGCTAACAGTCCGTCAAGAGTTTCTATATCAGCGTGTTACCTCTTTATTGTAATTTTCCTAAAACCAAATTTGGTATTTTTCCTTTCAAATGCTTACAACATATATTTACCTTCACACTTTTTTTTTTTAGGTTAAAAGTGTGGTTAAAAGATGTTTCAAGAGTTAATCCTCTTATGATAAATGTCCCTGTTCATAGCACTCTGTGGCACAGCAATATGACAGAAAATGCAAAGGCTTTTTGAAAGCTTATATCCTTTAAATACAAACAGGAAGTGCAGGCTGTATTTAAATACACAGTTGGCACAACAGTGGAATGATTTTTAGTCTTAATACTCTTGCTTTGCCTTGTCAAAGCAGTTTTAAAAAAGCACACATAATATGTAATTTAAAAAATGCCCCCGAATACTGGCACTGAGAATGCTTTCCATTTTGACATTATTTTTTTTAAAGTAACATTCACAGCAATGGTTGTCATCAAGACATGCTCATATGTATGTCACTATTCTCCTCATTTATTATCCTTTCCCACTGCTTGTGCCCTCCCCTTCTACAGCCGTTTCTCCCCTTAGTTCTTTTGCTTTCATATTACATGCATTCCATTACTTTGTTCCTGCCTCCTTAAGATCTCATCTTGATGCATGCATGCACACACAAGCATATATATATATATATATATATATATAAAGTTTTGCATGATTTAAAATATGGTATTTTTCTTTGAATCTGCTCATTTTGCTCAGCAATAATTCTAATCATATCTATTTCCCTACGAATACTTTTTCTTTCTTTTTAGCAACACAACATGTGTTTATGTTTTTTTACATTTTTTTTCCTATCCCTTCATCTGCTGATTTGCACTTAGGCGGGTTCCATTTCTTATAGTGACTAATATAACCACCTGTATGGTATATTCACTTAGAGTCCTTTGGGTATATATCCAGGAGTGTACAGCCATGTTATATGACAGGAACCTCTATGCTGGACTTCCAAAGTGCTTGCAAGAGATTATATCTCCTACCATCAATAAAGGTTCCTCTTTCCAACATCCTTCTCTTCTCCACATTCTCATCAGCATTTACCATTCCCTCCTTCCTTTCTTTTTCTTTTTTCTTTTCTTTTTATTTTTTGAGACAGGGTTTCTCTGTGTAGCCCCAGCTATCCTTGAACATGCTCTGTAGATTAGGCTGGCCTTGAATTCAAGAGATCTGCTTCCTTCTGCTGGGATTAAAGGTGTGGCCCATCACCACTCAGCACCATTTATTTTCTTGAGGATATAACATTCTGAGTAGGGTGGTATTGACTAGAAAACGTTTTAATTTATATTTCCTTGATGTTCACCATCAAGGAATGTTCACTATTTTCACATATTGGCCATTTAGCCTATTTATTGGTTAAATGAGTTATAATTTTTGATGCTAAACGTTTGTAGTTCATGTATCTTTCAGTTTAATCCCCTGCCTAATATGTAGCTGGCAAAGCTTCTGTTTTACCATCCTGTAAGCTGTCTTCTCATTCAATCTGACAGTTTTTTTCCCCCTTGGCTATGTAGAAGCTTCTTAATTTCATGCAATTTCTATTTGAGTTATTTTTTTTATACTGTTAACAGTCTTTCAGAAAATCCTTGCCTATACCTATACCTTTAGACGCGCTGACCATCATTTCCTTTGGAAGTTTCAAAGTTGTAGATCTTACGATAAGTTCATGATCCATTTTTTAATTGATTCTGTGGAGGGTAGTTGCTATTGACTTTTCTGCATTTATGCATCCAATTTCCTCAGCATCACTTGTTAAAGGGGCTGTTTCTTCTCAAATATTTTTCAGACCTTTATCAAATATTAGTTGGTTCTAACTCTGTGGACTTATTTCTGAGTCCTTTGTCTTATTTCTCAGGTCTATACATGTTTATTTTTATGCCAATGTTATGCTGTTTTGTTAGTAGGCTCTGTTCTGTAAGTGGACATCAGATATTGTTCATCTTGCATTGTTTCAAATAAGGACTGCTTTAACTATTCAGAGACCTTTGTGCTTCCATGTAAATTTTAGGATTGCTTCTAGTTCTGTGAAGATGTCATTGGAATTTTGGTGAGACTGCAATGAATTTGTAGACTGCTTTTGGTAGTATAACCATTTCACAATATTAGTTCTTCCAATTCCAAAGTCTTTCAACTGTCTCATGTCAATTCTTTCGTTAGTATCTTAATTGTAAAGGTATTTTACCCCTGGGTCACCTTTTTCTATTGTAGCACTGAGAATTTAAAAACTGCATCATATTTGAGTGTGTGTGTGTGTGTGTGTGTGCGTGCGCACACACGCACATGTATGTATTTACATAGAGGTAAGGGAACAATTTGTGGAAGTAAATTTTCTTCTGCTTTGTGAGTTTCAGGGATCAAACTCAGGTACTCAGGTTTAGCTGACCCATCTCAACCAGCTCAGCACTGAGAATTTTAATCCTCACCTTTACTATGATCTGATCTGATAGTGAAGCCTGAAATCAAACCTGTTCATGAATAGAAATTATGTATACTGAAATATAAATATTAATATTAGGTTTGTTTTAACAAGAAGAATTCAACAACAATATACTAGAGGGGCTGGAGAGATAGCTTGGCAGTTAAGAATAGTGACTGCTCTTCCAGAGTCCCTGGGTTCAATTTCTAGCACCCACATGGCGGCTCACAACTGTCTGTAGGCTCTGATTCCAGGGCATCTAATACCCTTTTCTGGTCTCCAAGGGTACCAGGCACACATCTGGTGCACAGACATACACGCAGGCTAAACACTCATACAGAGAAAACAAAATTAAAATATAAAAAGTATACTGAAAATTACTACCTCAGCTTCAGCAGACTCTTGTGGATAAAATGGAAAACCACATTGTGGTCATTTACTGAAGCTGATGCCACTGAGACCCATTATCTCATTCCTAACAAGTATGTCTAATGGGCAGCAGAAGGAAGTTTCCAGCAGAATGAAATACCACAGATAATTAGGACCACTCCAAAATTCCCATTTTTCCACATCTGCTTCTAGCATGGTATGCCCCATCTACAATAAGTCAGATGAGCTATCTAGACTTCTTGATGAAAGTCAGCCAGCTGAACTGTCAACAGTGTTGGCAACTTTGTTTTTACTCCCCTACATGTACATTCCTCTATTATTTATCACAGATTTTTACCTAAAGACATTTATCATTAGCCACATTAGTGATACATAAAATGGTACTGGAGTTGGGAGCACTGCTCTGTGTTCCTAGACATGACAAAAAAGTGAAGAGTTTTAAGCTGTTACCCTTGAAGACATTCAGTATCTTGCCCCATGCACAAGTGTATCAGAATTCCAATGGATAAATAGGTGATTTATCTTTTCTAGTTATTATTCAAAGTATTCAACTAGCCTTCAGAATCTAACATATCAGGTTGGGAGGAGTTCAGCAGTCTTAGAATTGGATCCTGGCTTTGGGAATTTGGTTAGCTGTATATATAACTTCCAATTAGGATGTAAGTACATATTAGAACTCTAGTTCATTCATGATATGTAAGTTCAAAGATCATTAAGGTTAGTACTTTTAAGTCAAGAATTTAGATTGGAAGATAAGCTGCTATGTAAAGAATTCTTGGAGAATCCCCTAGATTCAGAAAACTAAATGATTCCCAAAACTGGATGTCAGTAAATGTATGAATGATCTGATTCCTTCCACCCCAAAACCAATGGGTTCTTGACAGTGTCTGTTTCCAGTCATATCATAATTGTATTATGAACTTAAACATTCCATTCCTCTTTTTCACAGACAGAGGAGCCCAAGACTCTGTCGACAAGTAGAAATGGTGTACTCAGGATTGCACATGTGGTAATAATTAAGCAAGGTTCATAGAATGCCTCTGTAGAGACCAGCAGGACTGAAACATTCTCCATATTATAGTGTTTAGTGTTCACAAATCTGTGCCAACCCAATTCTGAGCTTATCACCAGACAGAATACTTATGGATGCACGAAACTGGAAGTGTGAGGCACTGGCTAACATAAGAATTAGACTTACTGTTAGCTACCATCTGATTACAGTGTATGTCTCAGCTACAACAAAAAATGTAAGACTTTCTCTTTACGAACATTTACAGATTATTTGGGTTCCATTTACTTTTTAAAATTTAGTTTACTAATGATATTAGTTTTCAAATGTGTTATATTTTCTTCCCCTCAGAAATAACACAGGAGTAAGGACAAATATTTACCAACGTAAGAGGTGACAACAGTAAACTAGCAATACAAGAGCAGACAGGAAATGAAATGAGTGTTTCCAGTCGCATAGTCATAAGTCTCGTCACACAAAGACTGAAGTGTGAATGTGGGTGGGACTGCTGTGCCCTTCTGGATAAGACAATATTTATAAAGGTATAAACATCAACTTTAATGAAACAAATGCACTAGAAATCACGTGCAAATAGCTTAACCTACTTTCTGAATGACAACATACTTTTTTTTATCATATACACTTTAAATACTTTTTGGCTATATCTTAGAGACACTTTAAAAGAACAGAGCTGCACCAACTAAAGGACAACCTTCAAGGAAAATTAGTTCTGCACTAGCACAAGGTCAGCAACGATCACGTTCCCCTTATCTTTCCTATAGTCAAATTCTAACATTCCCTTACAAGTCTGCAAGTAAATGTATAATTACCAGTAAGATACAGCACAGAGACAAAAAAAAAGTGCTTTAAGTCTAGTTATGATAGGTCCTTCTAATAAACATGATTATAATAGTTTATTATTAAAAACTACATATACAATAAATATTTTATCAAGTCTCTTAAAATATATTCATAGTGAAATGTGTAGAAAGAGACATTTCAAAGTCATAGCAGTTACTACTGTTACAGTATTTAATCATTTTTACAATAGGTCTGCTGGTCCATTTCAATTAAGTTTGTTCCCACCAACATCAGACTCCTTTCTGAATTTCACTTATAGCATTAGCAAGTTGGTTAATTTTTTCTTCCATTGATTTTTTGTTCCTGTGTGTTTCTTCCAGAAGTTCTCGCATTTCTTCTTCAATTTGTTGAACCTAAACCAATGTACACATTTTACATTTTAATCTTCTAAAGAAAAAATTTAAGTGCATTTTGAAAAGTCAATGATGTATTTTATGTACTCTGTAACTTGTGATTTATTAAAGTTATTGAGATGTAACTTTTTTTCAAATGATAAAATGGAAAACTACATAAGGTACTTTTGTGTGTATGACCTATTCAGTCCTCAGAAAATATTCCTGAAAAGCATAGAGTATTGTATTTTAACTGCATTTTGAGTTTAGGAAATGCGAAATTTCTACAGAGAGAACAGAAACCCAGTTTCCTGAGTCCATCATCCCATTGGCCTGAGCTGCCTGTCAAGGTTGAGTTTAACTTAAAAGCAACCACTCCTGAAGATTTCCAACTCACACAGCTTTCCTCCCAAAGCAATCTCTTCACTGCAGTTCCTCCAGCACTTCTGAAAGTTATGTTGGTTCTATCTTTCATCCTTGAGAGAAAACTTTTTACCATTCATTATTAGCCCATATTCCCTTAAGATCTGTATACCGTACACTACAGACCTCTGCTTGGCATTTTCTTTTATTTAGCTCAACATGTCTGGACAACTACTATGACTTCATTCTGCCACTTCATTCCCCATCCCTTTAATACAGAACTACTTTCTTTTCCCTTAGAATATGATCTTTTCTAATTTATTTATTTTTAGTTTTTTACATTTATTTTACTATTTTCTATATCTGAGTGTTTTACCTACATATATGCATGTTTACTGCAAGGACGCCTGGTGCCCGTGGAGGTCAGAAGGCATGGATCCCCTGGGACTAGTTACAGATGGTGTGAATCACCAAGGGGTGCTGGAGATAGAACCTGAGTCCTCTATAAGAGTGCCTAGTACTCTTAACTGCTGAGCCAACTCTCCAGCCCCAAATTTTCTTAATTTATATTGTTACCTCTCTGTGATGCCTCAGGATCTATATACTTCCTATGCCTGATTATTATTTTAAGCTCTGGTTCTATTTTTCTAACTTTTAAAAGAAATTTAAAGTGATTTTATTGTTTTAGTATAGAAGACAAATGAATGCCTTAGAGCAGAAGCTGTGGATGACTCATATTTCCAGTTTGATAGAAGGACCCACTTAAATCTTATAATAAGGAGCCAATTGGTGAATCCGGCTCTATCAGAATCAGGTAGAATTTAGTATCCATGTCCTTTCTGTTCATCTCAGAGGCTTGGGACCAGCAACTGTTTTCTTAGTTAAATAGTAGAGTTCTTCAGGACAATCAGGAGCAAGGCCTTTGGACTTAAGAATTCTCAAAAACTGATTACATCACGAAACAGACTTGTGTGGCACCAGGGAGTTCCTCAGGATCATCTTGAAAAGAAAGACTTGTAACTTCTAACACAAAACAAACTTTAATGTGTGATAAACCTCAGATAGTAAGACTCCTAAGTTTCCTACCGGTCAAGACCAACATAAGAAAGCATTTCTTCAACTCTTTTACCAAATCATGTTGGTAGTAGGCCCAACAATATACTCAGTACTTTCAGCCAAAAGCCTAATTCATGTTTTATTTGGTATTGCCCACATTACCTTTGTATCATGTTAAAAAAAAATCCACATTGACTTTAAGTGAAATAACTTAATCATTATTCTCTTTACTATTGATTATGTAAAACTGTTCTTAGGACTTTGCAGAGTCCTAAGGGGAATTCTACCTTAATCACATTTGAATTGAGAATGACTCTACCTCTGTCTCTAGTACTTATGTGCATGTGTTATTATCTGTCTGTATGTGTATGTGCACATTGGTGAGATGTATACAGAGGCCAGAATATAGTACTGGATCCATCAGAAATGGTGTTATAGGCATTTATGGAGTGCAGCAACCTGGCATGTTCTAAACATGTTCTAAACCTGTCTCGGTCTAAACTATGCGTCACATGACTGCTTAGTGCTGTTAATGGCTGAGCCATCTTTTCAGCTCCTCCTCCTACCTTTTATGGAAATAGGCCTTTCTGTTTAACCCAGTCTGGCATGAATATTTGATCTTCCTGTTGCATCTGAGTACTGAGATTACAAATTAAGCATGTAACATGTGCTTTCTGTTCTTGAATGCTTTTTGATTGCTCATTTCTGGCTCTTACATACCTTAGTTCCATTTGCTTGTTTGCTTTCATTACCACTTGAAAGTTAATGAAAAGTTCTCAAGTATCTTTGCATCTAGTCGATTTCAACAAAGTGGTCCTATCAGAACACCTGTATGATTGTTAAAATACCTTGATCTGACTCATTATCCTGAGGTAATAAGCCCATGATGGTTGACTTGGCTGCACCAGAAACTCATTCATATCAAGAAGAGAAAGCTGACTGGCTAAAACCCTAATGAATAGAGAAGTGATCATGGAGAACTTTCTCAGGGCAGTGGTAGATTGAATTTACATTTTCTCCTTGCCTGTGACAAAAGAGATGTTCACAAGAGACTGCCAGATTACTTCCAGGTGCAAGCAGGGACTAAGTCACTAACTCAGTTCACTGGAGTTATTACCTATAAATGACCCAAGTGGTGCCTGGATTCATGATAACTTTGGCTACATGTTTTTTAACAGTTGTGTCATTAAAATATGCAGCCTTTCCTCTCAGTCTCTAAATATCTAATTCATTTAAACAACGATTTAATATTGGTTATTAAAGTAATCTTAACTTATAGTACCTTAAAATTTGCATTATCAATATATTCCTGCTTCTCGTTTGCTAGTTGCATTATTTCAGCTTGATGAGCTTCGACAATTGCATCAACTTGTTTTTTAAAGGCATAATCCATGCTCTGAAGTTTTTCTACAGCATCCCTTAAAAAAAAAAAGCAGAAAACACCTCCTATGCATATTGGTAAACAGAGAGATTAAGTGGGCTTTTTCTTGAGTGCAGTGAGAAGCTATCTGCAGGCTCTGTTATTAATACCACTCTGCATCCTGAAAGAAAAACTAGTCATTAAACTGTGTTACCTATTTTTCATGGAAATACATTTTTATAAATTATTTTAAAATAGATTTATATATTACAAGGTAAATCCTTACTTCCTATTGAGTATTTTTTAGAAAGAAACTCTATATGGCAGTTAGGCACACCTTTTCTTTGATCCTTTTAAAATCATATAATTATTGTTTGAAGCACTATTCTATAAGGAGAAAAATATATCTCTATAAATAATTATTAAGGGGGAACTATTATTTTCTTTATAAATGAATGAAAATAACTTTCTTGGAAAATTACAGCCTCCAAATCTTTAGCATCTTTTTCTTCTTTACATTTATCTCACCCATTCCAGTGTACTGTGTATGTTTAAAGGGACCCACAGCCTTTATGACTTAATGCTTACTTTTGTAGCTCAAGACTTCTGTCTCTCTCTGCTTTAAGTTTCTTTTCCTTGTTTTCAAAATTTTCTTTTACTTCTTTTACTTGTGTTTCAAGAAAACAGAGTAGTTCTCCTTTATCATGCCATTTCTGATTTAGTGTGCTAAAAAGACAAGAAATGACTTTAACACACTCAGGGAGGAACAGGAAACTGTGAATCTAAAACTTTTCTCAGTGGCTAGTATTGTATAATACCTGTAAGCTTTTCTTATTTCGTCCAGTTCTAATTCCTTTGCTTTCAGCTGTTGTTTTAGTTTTTCCTTTCTCTCACCATGTCTTTCCAATTTTTCAATTATATCATCTAGTTGTGAGGATTTTTCATTAAGTTGCTCTTCCGTACATTTTTCTATGACAGTGATCTGTTCTTGTAGTGATTTGATTTGCTCATCTTTTTCTTGTAAAGACTAAAAAAACCAATAATTCGTTTCAGATATTGCATATGGTGTAAGGTTGTAAGGTAAGGTCTTAAAGGATATTGGACATTAAGTATTACATTTTGTTGTGATTCCTAATCTTTTACTATGTTATCCAAGGCAATAGTAAGCCTGGCTTGGTGCCACGTGCCTTTAGTCCTAACACCCAAGGCAGATCTCTTTGAGTTTGAGACTAGCTTGGCTCCTGGCCAGCCAGGAAACTATAGACCCCGTCTTAAAAAACAATAACCAACCAACAAACAATCAAGCAAATAAAAGTAAAATTCAGGTTAATAAGCATCAGGTAGTACTTTTAAGAGGAAGGGTGGGAAACTATGAAAGGAAACATGCTATTTTTTTTTTCTACTTTTAAAATCTACAACAGTTGAGAATCACAAAGATAAATTATTGTTAAAAATCTGTCACCAGCTCTTTTCTCAAAGGAGAATGTTAAGCTTACCTCTTTTAACTTTCTGATGGTTTCAGTTTGGTCCTCGATGATTTTGCACTTTATTCTCAATGCATCACTGTCACTTTCACGGTTTTTTCTCAGAGATTCATTCTCTCTGTATAAACTTTCAATTTGGGCTTCTAATTTCCCACGACTCTGGGCTAATGATGAGCCTAAGAAACAGTTACTGTTTAGAAACTTAATACACCTTGGACTTTTGTACTTTATGATAAGGCGAAAAGCCAAATAAAACTGATTTAAAACCCAAAGCATGTAATAATGCTAATCAACAGGAGAATGTCTTTTATACATTTTATACATTTAAAAACTCTGTACAAGTAAAATGAAGCAAACACAGTCACATTAGAAACTACTATAGAATAAGCAGTGCTTTATTTTTTACCTATCTAACTATTCATAATTTTTGAGCTATCTGTAAATGTCAAGACAAAGTATTTATTATCTTTTGCTATATAGCAGCCAGAAAGAAAACTACACTAAGAATTTAGTGGTTTTCAGTCATGCATAATTTTACTTCTATCCATACAAGATACAGTAAATGTTACAGATATGAATACTCATTTAAGATAATTTTACTATTAATATAAAGAGCAGCACCACCATAGTATCCCATGAAAATGTACAACTGTAATGTTTTTATGTATCATTGAAAAATAAGTTCAAACAAAATTAAAAGTATCAAAGGTACAATCCCCTTGGCTAGTCTTGTGTGACCTTCTTTCTAAGCCTCCAAAGCAGCACAGCCATAGGCATGAGTCTCTATGCCTGGCCACTTAAACATCTTAACTGCTAAAATTGTTGACCTCTGAGAGGCTTGTGTCCTGTTTCGTTGGTAAATGCCTACTTAATGCAAGAGACCTGCTTTTATCTTGGCACTAGGAGGCAGTAAAGCACCTTCTTTCTCTAATACCCAAATATATTTGCTTTCTAACAATGGCTATTTTCCATTGGAAAACTTGAGACTTTTACCCTGATATGCCAGTTCATTTCCCCATACTTTTCTTTCTGTCCTTAAACCATAAATCAGTGACTCTTTAGCTGCTAGCTCAGAAATAAGCTGGATTTTTTCATGCTTGAGAACTTCTATTTGAATGCTCTTCTGCTTGTCATCTTCAATCAAAATTTCAAGGGTGTTGATTTGATTCTGTATACTCCGAAAACACAAAACACCAATTATTTCATTTAATTATAAACATTTTAAAATTATGTACATTACAAATTATTATAGCTTCTTTTTGTATTTTATGAAAAATACTCTTTCATAAGTTAATAAGTTAACATTCCTAATTTTACACCAAAGGTTTTAAGACATGTTAAAAACAAAATGCCAAGACTTAAAAGGCTACTTTTTAAGACTGAGTTTTTCTATATAATTGTAAGAGAAAAACTGAAGCTTACTGTACTTGTCAAAATTTCTCATGAACTATTTAAAGCAACAGCCTATAACTTATATTTTAGAAGTTGAGTTCTAATGTGAAATAGCACAAATATTAACAGATGATTTAAAAGCTATGGTGGTTAAGTATATCTGAACCTATCATTACCATTATCAAATTAATGCCAGTAATACAAGTAGTGCTTCTCAAACCTTAGCACTTTTTGAGACTCACTTTCCCAATTTTTGTCTTATCACTGGTAACATCTTTACAGAATAAATTTACTAAGTAATTTATTTACATATTTTTATTTATTTATTTATTTTTGAGATAGGGTTTCACTACACAGATATTGTAGTCTAAAACTTGAAATATGGACCATAATGGACTTTAATTCAGAGATCAATTTGCCTGTCTTTGCCTCCTAAGAGCCGAGGCTGAAGGTGTGTGCCACCACCTGGCTTACTTGGATATTTTGATAAAATCAAATCATTAATTTTGTAAGATATACTTTCATCATGAACACTAAGTATGATTAATATAATGTCCAAGTTAATCCTGAGTACTCTCTAAAAGTCACTGCTCACACTTGAGATAATGTGAAATCTCCAAAGGAAATGACACTGCAGAGTCTTGCCTGTAAATTTGCTGCTGCTTCCTGTTTCAATTTGCAGACTTCTGAGAGTTTTGTCTTTTGTTCTTTCACCATACAGGTCAGATCTTTAATTAAACTGGAAGATTCATTTTCTTTTCGTTGAGCCCAAACAAGAGCATTTTTGCTTCTGGCTAACTCAGTTGCAACATCTTCAAAACCATCTTGAACCTGTATTTCAAAACCATATAAGCAGCAGCTTTCCAGATCGAAAGTATTTGCTTTTAGAAATAGTTTATATTTTTCATTTTAAAACTTTTGAGTTTTAGCAAAACAAAACTCAGAGGTGGCTTGTTTCAATCTACTAATACCCAGAAGATAAAACACAGACCAAGGGAGTTTGCTACTCATTTGTCTAGTTACCCAGGGAATACTCTAGTGACTGTAAGAACCAGGATTCATTTGCATGACACATATTCACTGAGCAACTGCTGTAGGTCAGCCACTGTTCAGCACTACAATGTGTCAATGGAAAAAACAGATTATTCTGCCTTCTACTGGTAGAGAATAACAATATGCCAATAAGAACAAACTGAATCAAGAAACCATACAGAAAGCATATGTTTTTACTGAAAAAGGCTTAGAGGAGTGTAAAGTATTGTAAGGGAATGGTCAATTTTAAATCATATTATTATCCAGAGGTTAACAGGAAAAAAAAAAGGATGTAAGTATGCAGGGAAGCTGTCCTAGAGGACCAGTACATGTGATATTAACTTTGGAGTGCCAAGGGGAAGATGAGAGCATGAAATCAGATAGAACATAGAGTTCTCCTTATTCTGAATAAAATAGAGGGGCAAAGGGAGTATTTGAAGAGTGGCATAACATCTAACTTACTAATTCTAATACAAAGGTGGTAAGAAAGAATATATGTTAAAAAATAATACATTTAAAAATAATATTGCAAGAAATTCTTGAGGTTATAGAATTTCAGAAACCGAGGAGTTAATATCAGAATTAACTTTTGGCATAAGCTCTTAGAAGGCTAAGAATATCATAATGGAGATGAAAACACTGTTGCTAACTGGGCAGTGGGGCTACCTTTGGCCTGGAAACAAGTGGGGGATTATCAGCTTTGCTGGCCTGATGTACAAGTTCAGGTCTCCCATGCATATCCTTATTCTCACTTTATCTCACAGTCACTACCATAATTACTTTTTCCAATAGCAACAAAAAGTGGCTATTATTATGAGGAAATGAAAACTCTAAGAATTCATTCTTTAAAATATCATATAGTCATCTAAATATGAGTGCGATTTTAAAATGTGGTCCTCTTATCATTAGAGGGCTAGATTGTTCTTACATCTTTAAATCTTTTGGCTTCAACAGTTAAAGCAATACGGAATTCATTTTCTAAATCCAAATACTGGTGGTTTAATAAATCAATTTTTTCTTGATATTCTTTTAGTTCCTGTTCATGCTTTCTTGCTTCTTTGGTCATTTCTTTAGCTAATGCATCCTGGAACTCAGCATCATTGAATAACTCTCTAGTTTCAATATCTTTCCTGAAATGAAAACCAAAGCAATATGGCTCACATAAATAAAAACTCAACAGTCTTTAACTAGCTTTTAACATTTTACATTACCCAAGGTTAATAGAAAACCAGTTCCTTCTTTTGAAACACAGAAAT
The DNA here is from genome assembly GCF_030254825.1 of Meriones unguiculatus. Lineage (NCBI taxonomy): Eukaryota > Metazoa > Chordata > Mammalia > Rodentia > Muridae > Meriones > Meriones unguiculatus. The sequence continues at coordinate 97,064,211 of NC_083354.1, forward strand.
ATTACAAAATGTATAGTCTAATGCTTTAGAAGAGAAAACACTGATTAATTTTACAAAGAATTATTTGGAAGCCAATTAGCATAGCTTATTCTCTATATGATCAACAATTTTCAGTCAAGTTTGAAGAAATGCAAAAATCAGTTGCATTTTCATAAGACTTCCTTCCACATCTACACCAAAGTCACACACTTGTTTTTTAGGAGCTAGCTATTTCTATATGACTGAATCTAATGCAGACACAAACATGATTATTTTCCATGAGTTAAATCTCGTTTTAGTCATTCAGTACATTGATTGATTGATGGATTACGTGTACCTGTTTCATGCACAGAAGTCATAGGACAACAAAGGGGGAGTCAGTTTTCCTTCTATCACATGTGTCCCAGGAACTGAACCTGTCAGGGCTGGAGGCTAAGGCGTTGTGCCCACCCTTAATGAGTTAATTCTGTCAGACTTGATCATCACTGGGTGTGGAGGGGAGCTAGTGTAATACAGGTTTTGTTTACCTGTGTTCCTGTTCTTTCAATGCCAGAAGTTCATGAAGTTGTTGCACTTGCTCCTTTTCTTGGTGAAGAGAATTTCGAAGTAAGTTTATTTCTCTGTCAGCAGCTGCGGCTTTGAGCTCCACCTCTTCGATAAGCCTCATCTGAGTAAAGTACACACAATTACCACAGTCACATAATAGTTCGACTGCTTTTAGCTCTCATGCTTAGTCAGCTAGTAGTCTCATCAAAATACACATGGTTACAGCACTTCAACAATCATCTCCCTGCTTCTTCTTTATATTTAGTCAGTTTGTTTAAAGGCCACTAATTTAAAAGAAATAGGGCAGGCAAACTGCAGATCTTTCAGCTGCCCGAAGGAGGCGAGAGAGAGAGAGAGAGAGAGAGAGAGAGAGAGAGAGAGAGAGAGAAGAGGGAGACAAAAAGTCATGCCTTTTTGAGTTAGGCATAGGGGTCAGTTAGGCAGGCAGACAAATGGCAAGTGAGAGGTAGCTTTGAGAAGTGCCGAGGTTCAAAGTGGTAGAAAGAGTATGCCCAGACTCAGGCCAGTATCTGAAAGAAAGAAGAACAGAAAAGATAAGAAAGAAAAAGGGAAAATCCTCACTCAGAAAGAGTGGCAGAACTAAGAGCTTCATGGCCACCCTGATAACTGCCCCTGCTTCTATTTTAATGCCAACTCCTGATTAAATGGCATGATCTAACAACTATGCTGTTTTCAAACTTTACTGAATTAAGAATGCTATTTTCAACATAGAGCAATTAAATGTACGGGCATCAATTACTGCTGATTTGCATCAAATTTTTGATAAGAATTCCATGCCAAAAGCTTGAAAGTGAAAGTCCTTCATGTATCCAGATTTGAAAGCTATCTCTTTCAAAATTATAATCCTATGTTCAGTAGTTCCACCAACTCTTACAACTGCTTTATATAAGTGCTGGTAGAAGAAAGAAATAATCCACAGGCTGTATGATTATGATATTAAGAATAACCGTGATTTAATTTCTGCATATAGCCTGGCATCTTTTGAGCTTTCTTTGCTATGTAATTAGTTTCAGGGAGGAAGCCCTGAATCCGTCAACCCACACTACTGATCTGTTCAGGGATACCTGTGCCTGCTGCTGCTGTGCCTTCTGCTTCTCCATTTTTTCCAATGCCCTTTCCAGGGTTCTCAAGTGTCTGACGTGATCTTCCTGATGATCTCGTGCTTTTATTAATTCAACAGTTAGTTTTTTAATTTCATTTTGAAGTCTGTGAACTACAATTTCAAGTTGAGCCTTGGAATGTCTCTCCTTAAAAATAATATCCTTTAGTCTGAAGCATAAATTATATATAATGGTAAGAAATGTTACATGTGCAAAAATAATGAAAATTGTAGTCAATGTTAAGGCTTAAAATAGTCATCAATATCTGAAGTATTGTCAAACTCTAATACTTAAAGGGGGGGCACTACAAAGTAATATATCATTTGATCTGACCCTGAAACCAACATTTTGCTGTAAGGGAAAACTATTCATCATAAAGAAACTATCTAGATAAACTTTTATTATTCCACAGCAGCACTTTATCCCTAGTATTTCAGCTTTGGGCTAGACATAAACTTTTTAAAAGCATGCCGTGTGAATAAACTATAGTCACTACCCTCAAAGAGCTCTGCATTGAGTGGAAGGAACCACCTTGGAATTTCTAAAGCTATGTGATGTGCTATATAAATAGCCAGCCAACTTTGGCCTCCCTGTGTCTTCCACAGACAAAAATACTGATCCCAGCTTTGTATGTATTAGAATATTTTGATTACAACTGAAACATAACTAATTTAAAGAAATAAAGAAAATCTAATTGCCTATACAGGCAAACTTAGATAAATACTGGGTGGCACTCCTCTGAGGCACTGCTGAAATCAAGGCCATCAGAGTCCGTAGGAGCAGGCTTCAGTTCTTCCTAGTGTGTCTTTATATTTGTCGTGTGACAAGCAGTTAAGCGCAGGATACAAACACATCTAGGTTCATTAGTCTTTTAAATTTTTCTCTTATGAGTTGTGTTTTATATGTGTGTGTACACATGTGTATGCATGAACATAGGTTCATTGTACATTGTAAGTTCTACAATTAAATTCAGGTTGTAAGGCTTGTATGGCATGTGCTTTTACCCCTGAGCCACCTGCCAGGGCTGGGTTTACATTCCAACAGTCACAATAAGAAAGATCTCTTTTGCTTAATTCAACTTAGAAGAGCCATAAAAGATTCTGGTTAGTTCATTTAAATTTATATACCTGTCATTGTGATCATGCATTATGTTACTGTATTATCAGCTTGGCTTATCAGCTCACAACTCAACTAAACATAAGAGGCAGCTAAATGACTGACATAACTAGTTTTTGGAAGAGTCTCATGAATTACTGAGCTAAAGTAGCCACTGCAATGTTTATCAACTATAATTTCTAGGATGTATACATACATATATATATGGGTATATGTATGTATTCATCAACTGCTCTATGATGGTAATTTTTTTCAATTCTTACTATCTCTCCTTTTGTCTTTAATGAGAACAACTTTCAAAACAGTCTTCCCTTACTAATTAAATTCCAGTTTGATATGAGAAAATGTTATATGAAGGCAAAGAGCTGTAAATGAGTAGGACTTAAATAATTATCTAAGTAGTAAAGCCTAAACCCAGGGCATAGTTTTAGGGTACACAGGAGGCAGGTATTTTAACAAATAGAATCAAGAAGGTAACAATACCAACTGGCTTTGTGATATAGGAAAGAGGTAGAAGAACAATTATTTCTAGTTTTGGTAGCTGACAGAATTATTAATGGTATACCACTTACTAAGGCAAAGAATACAGAAGAAGCAGCAAGATGCTTCTTGCTCAGGAGGGGCTAACTTGAAGACACTTATGAGAAACAGAGGAAAGGCACTTCTGGTAACAATAAAAGACAGTAAATGAGATTCACTTTTTGACATACCATTATTCATAGGACGACACCCAGTTGTCAGACTTGGTATTAAGGGCAGTGTACACAAGGCACACATAAGAACATCAAGAGCTAGGAGACATTAATCTCAAGATACCAAATAAATGTGGATATGGATAGAAGCCATGTCAGAACAACCCAGAATGACCTTTCAAGAGAGCAATGAGTATGGAAGTGTGTTCCAGACCTCCCAAATGCAATGGATTTTGGTGAACAGTTGAGACATTTCTTCTAATGCACCACAGTTAATATCTAATCTGAAATAAAGCAAAAACTATTCAAATATAACCAAAAGCAAGAGATCAAGACTGCCAAATTGGGCATGGTGGTACAGGTACACACCTGTAATTCCAGGCGCCTGGGAGGCGGAGACAGGCAGAGCTCTTCTGAGTTTCAGGCCAGACAGAGCTACATAGTGAGATGCTGCCTCAGAAATCCAACCGGCCATCTTACCAAAAAGCAATCTACAGATTCAATGCATTACCCATCAAATTACCAACATAATTCTTTACAGACCTTGAAAGAAAATTCTCAATTTCATATGGAATAACAAGAAACTCAGAATTGCTGAAACAATCCTCTACAGTAAAAGATCCTCTGGAGGTATCTCCATCCCTGATCTCAAGCTGTACTATAGAGCAACAATACTAAAAACCGCATGGTACTGGCACAGAAACAGACTGGTGGATCAAAGGAATCGAACAGAAGACCCTGAAATAAATCCACACACTTATGGACACCTGATTTTTGACAAAGATGCCAAAACCATACACTGGAAAAAAGAAGAAAACAGGAAACAAGTCAGGAGCCTGCCACAGAGGGCCTCTGCAAGGTTCTACCCTGCAGGGTATCAGAGCAGATGCTGAGACTTATGGCCAAACTTTGGGCAGAGTGCAGGGAATCTTATGAAACAAGTGGGAGATAGTAAGACCTGGAGAGGACAGGACTCCACAAGGAGAGCAACAGATCCAAAAAGTCTGGGCACAGTGGTCTTTTCTGAGACTGATACTCCAGCCAAGGACCACTCATGGAGATGGCCTGGAACCCCTGCAGAGAGGTAGCCCATGGCAGTTCAGTGTCCAAGTGGGTTCCACAGTCCCATACACAGGGACTGTCTCTGACAGGAACTGATTGGACTGCTCTTTGATCGCCTCCCCCTGAGGGTGGAGCAGCCTTACCAGGCCACAGAGGAAGACAATGCAGCCACTCCTGATGAGACCTGATAGACTAGGATAAGAGGGAAGGGGAGGAGGCCCTCCCTTATCAGTGGACTGGGGGAGGGGCATAGATGTGGCTGAGGGAAGGCAGGTGGGATTAGGAGGGGAGGAGGGAGGTACAGGGGGGATACAAAGTGAATAAACTGTAATTAATAAAAAAAAATTCAACTCAACACACCACAACAAAACAAAACAAAAATGCCAACACTAAAAGAAATTTCAATTATAATGTAAAATTAAATAAAATCTAATAAAAACAACTCCTAAAACAAACTTTGCTTCATTCCAAAGAGAAGAGGAATCCTGTCTCTCTGTGACGCATCCTGGTGTCTGTATAAGCCAGTTATGTAACAGGTCTCTTTTTCTGAAAGTCTGAAAGTCTCCTCTAGTTCTCACGTTGTTCTCTTTCCAGACCAGGATTTTCTTCTATCTATTTAGAGACAGTGATTCCTCAGACACAGATAAAGCAGGATGGTGTGACAGAAGCACTCACATAAGAACAGAAAACACCAAAATATGCAGTTACACTGATTCTCACAGAATACATATTTAAGTAGCATGGCTTCTCTCAAATTACAAAGGAACAGCATATAAAAGAAGCAGAAAGGAAAAAAAAAAAAGAAGCAGAAAGGAAATCTCTCTTTTTTTTTTAAAATAAAGTATCAGTATCATACAACCAAGTGTATAAGATGATCAGGTTGAAAAATGTTTACCTCAATTTAATAATCAGATGTGATCTTTTAAGAGGAATTAGCCACTCTACAGATGCAATATTAAACTAGTAAGCAACTTCCAAATCCTACTTATGGTCAATAACAAGTCTGGAGACGTAGTGTTCCTTTAGAAATGAGAAAAGACAAAATCCAAAAGGAACTCTGGGGAGAAACAGTATTTGAAGCAAGAGATAACTTTAGAATTGACTATAAAAACCAAAGAGGAAGAGATTACTATAATGTATTTTTATACAGTGGAATAAAATAGATTTATATTAAAGAAAGTACTGCAGTGACAAAATTCTCAGACAAGTAGGAGACTGAATAGACAAGGGAAAATAAGAAAAGAATTAAGAAACTTGGGCTATGTGGTACCAAAGCTAACAGAGGAAATGAGTGTATGATAAGAGACTAGGATTCATAAACCTTAAAAGAAAAGTGCCAGTGCCAGGCATTTACAAATATGACACTCAACAAAGCTTGCTAGGCCCACACCACACTGTTTTTTCTTATTTTCTACTAACTATATTCACCCACCTGATACTTCCCAGCTCAAGTGTTCAACTACATGTATTCAAAATTCCCCCTTTATGTAACAAGAAAGCACCAAATCTTAAAATCAAATGAAAGCCACATATATTAATTGCCCTAACTATCGCTATTTTAAACCAAGGTGTTCCCATTTCAAGCCCGATAACCTTTATGCTCTGAAAGACATCTTCAGGATCAGATATTTCTTTCTTTTTTAAAAATTTACTTTCTCATGTATATTATATCCTGACCACAGTTTACCCTCCTTCCTCTCTTCTCAGTGGCCCCTGCCCCAAAATCTACTCTTCAGAAAAGGGCAGGACTCTCAGGGATACCAACAAAACATGGCATATTAAGTTGCAGTAAGACTAGGCACAAACCATCATACTAAGGCTAGACAAGGCAATCCAGTGGGAGGAAAAGGTGAGATAGTCCCCACTCCTACTGTTATGAGTCCCACAAGACTAAACTACAAAACCATAACATATCTGCAGAGGACCTAGTTCAGATTCATACCGGCTCCCTGGTTGTCAGTTCAGTCTCTGTAAACACCTATGAATCCAGGCTTTTTGATTCTGTGGGTTTTCTTGTAGTGTCCTTGACCCCTCTGACATCCACAATCCTCCCTTCCTTTCTTCCACAGGGTTTAGAATCATATTTTTGCCTTACCTATCTGTGGTAATGAGAGCCAGGCTGTGAACATCTTTTTTCTCACTTGCTTGCTTATGTAGTTCATCAATATAATCCATAAGTTTCTTTTCAGTTTGCTCAGCTTTCCACCTCATCTCCCTCTCTTGGTCTAACTGTTCCACAAGGGACTAAAAGAAAACAGCAATGCTTCATGAATCTGGAAGAAGTTAGCAAACTTCTCATTGCGTCAGTAGTTTCACTTATTTTACAATAAACAGTTACACTGAGAACTATGGAAATAAAGCATACAGAATGGTACAGAACAGTGCTGGGTACATAACCATCAAATGAATGTTAGCAGTTACTGTCATGAGAATTATAGAAGGCAATCCTACAATTAGATTATATGTTTTACAGTACATAATGAAATATAAGAACCAATATTCCAAAATGTAAAATGCGGACAAGTTAATTAATATATTCAGTTAGGTCTTGAATTTTTAAAACAATTTGAGCATCTCTGAATCCTTTTTCAAAACTGGGTTTCAGGACAACAAAGACAGTAATAAAGAATACTTCTCTGAGAAAACACAAAGCTTTCTTTTGATATTTTAAAGGATCCGCTATCCCTCTCAAACTAGGAACTTTGGGAAATAGGAACTGGAAAATTCCTAATGGTTTCTCCTTCCACAAGAATGTAACATCATTTCAACTGATCCAGCAAATGTAAAAGCTGTTACATTACACAAAATCTGGAAATTGATAAGAATAAAATTAGATGACACACATCACTCTGATAAAACTACAAACAACATTTATTGCTCATAAAAAAAAAAAAAACAAAAAAAAACTGGTTAACTTCCTAGGACTCTATATTACCCGGTAAGTGTTGTCATCCAAGGCACTTCTGTCTAATTTAACAATGTCATTCTTCTGCCCATGTAAGTCTCTTAAGCTATCACAGTTTACTAAGGAAGATCTTACATATAAATCTTTAAAGACAGGCTGTCTCATTTTACGATTACAACTGCAAAAAAAAAAAACAAACAAAAAAAATGCAGAAAATAAGCAAAAGTACAGTTTATGTTTTACAAAACACACACCTGAAACCACATATGTAACCTTTTAAAAATCATATAAGTTAACAGGCTGGATAGATGACTCAGTGGTTAAAAGCATTTGGCTGCTCTTCCGAAGAAACACCCACATGACAGCTCATTACCATCTGTAACTCCAATCCCAGAGGATCTGATACTCTTCTGTCATTAGTAGGCACCAGGACATGGTACAGACATACATGCAGGTAAAACACCCATACCAATACAAGAAATAATTTTAAGCAAAAATGTATTAAGTAAGTTAACAGTAACTTAGAAAGCTAATTCATAAATTTTATAAAGGGTACACTTTGTTGATTGACTATAGAGTCTCAAGATTTTTTTTTAAAAGGTGATTTTTACATGTGTAGTAGTATTCAACATGCTCAATATGAAATAGACTATGACCATTTAACACAAAAGTTGAAAAAGTGATTTAATTACCCTATGGAACTTAAAAGTTTAAAAGTGACATGATATGGAAGAGTAAACACATTCGATCATTACCCAGAGTAAAAAGAAATTCTTGCGTATATCCTGCCTATTAAGAGGACTGAATGATTTTTATACATGAAAGTGTACCTGGATCACTATGAAAACTGAAGTAACAAAAGAAAGAATTATGCCTACAAAAAGTAGATTGTACTGACTCCATGGTACAGTCTTTTCTGAACAACTATCATGTTTGATACCCCACCAATGAAAATACAGACATCAGATTTCTATATTCACATGTCAAAAACATAATCATTTCATTTGCCTCCGGGATCCTGGCTTAGTTGGTACTATTTAAGTAGGCCTTGGTCTCCCAGGTGTATCTGCCTACAGATAGCTAGTTTCTACTCTAGTCAGGTAAACAAGTGTATTAGCCTTACTTCCCACTGCAAGTAATACAGTAGTCTCTTGTTTGGTATTATGTATTAATTTCTCAACTTTGGTAATGACAACAAGAAAGCAATCTTTTATATGAGTACACAATTCTCAAGATTCTGCAAGGATTGGTTGTAGAACCACCCACAAACATCAAAATCTCTTAATGTTCAAGTCTACTATATAAAATGGCAAAGCATTTTTATATGCAACTCATTTAAGTATATATTAAATTGTCTAGATAAATATCCAGTACAGTATCTACCATAATAGCTAATAAAATTAACTTATTATACTGTATCATTTAAGAAATAATGACAAGAAAAGGTTGATGAATGTTCAATCACAAGTAATAATTTTTTAAAGATTTATTTATTTATGTCTGAATGCTCTGCATGTACACCTGCATGCCAGAAGAAGAGAGTATCAGACCCCAGCTAAATAGTGGTGAGCCACCATGTGATTGTCGTGAACTGAACTCAGGATCTCTGGAAGAGCAGACAGTGCTCTTAACCACTGAGCCATCTCTCCAACCCTGACAAGCAATAATTTTAAACCTAGTAAATGGTTTATGCCTGTAAAGATGTTATTTCCTTTGTTTGGTTTGATCAGTGGTTGGCTGAATCCATGGATGCAGGAAGGTAGGATACGGGGGGCTGGTACTTGACCATATCTGAGCTCCCAGGCTAAAAGGAAAAAAAAATCTCCGATGTCAGTAAACTGACAGTTTATCATCATGAAACAGGAAGAAGCCAGTCAGATACCCATGCCTATCTGCCTTATTTGGGCTACAAAGACAAAAGCAAGTACCTTACAAAAACACCGTAGTTTTTATTGTGATGCTTAAGAGTTTGAATATTTCTGGAATAATATGGGATTTTTGTTCTTCTAGGAATTCTCCTGCTGCACTCTTTTCTGTTTCCGTAGTCACTTTCAGAGGTTATATCTGTGTCTCTTTTTGGTCTGAGGTCTTTCTCAGGAACAGTATCTATAAAACAATTAGAAGTCTAGAATATAAAAAAAAAAAGAAGAAACAAAGAAAGCCTGTAAAAAAGTTTTGCTCAGTGTATTAAAATTTAAAGCCTTCCTAATTAAGACATTTTATAAAATTAAAAATTTATAAATTATGTATCTTTCAAACTGAAGAAAAAAAATCTAGCTCTGGCACAGGATAAAAAGGAAGGGAAAAACAAATTTTAAGTAGCTCAAACCCCCTGTAGACAGTTATGAAACTCTGGAAAAATAGAAAAGAAACAGAAACAAAAAAGTTAAAATTATTTAAAGACCTCAAAAGTGAAAAAATGGTAAGACTAGTCTAAATGGGAGTGAATATTTACAAAATGGCCCAAAATGGGATCATGCTTCAATCTGAGCTTATTAGTTTCCTATGGAGAAATTGTAACAACCAGGTTTAAAAAGTAAAGACTTTTGGGCTGAAACCAGAGTTAATAAAAGGCAGTGTCTAAAAGCAAAAGAAATATTAGCTGATACTTAACAAATAAAATCAGAGTTTAAGTCAAATCAAATTAATGCTAAATATCAGAATGTAAACATTTTTTAGAAGAGTGTAACAGAATCTAAGAGTCCTCACAAATAACATCCAGTGTCCAGGATACATCCAAAAAGTGTTCACCAGGAAGACTTATAACAAAAAAGGCAAATGAGAGACTGTAATCCCAAGACTTCAGAAGCAGAGCCAGCCTGTGTTACACGGTAAGACCTCACTTTGAAAACTAAAACAACTAAGGAAGGAAAAACTAGAACCCTCACAAATTGCTATTAGGAACGCAATGTCCCAGCAACACTTGGAAAATCTAGCAGTTCCCCAAAAGGTAAGACAGGGACAAGCAACTGCTCGTGTAGATGCCAGCCAAGAGAAATCAAAACACATCCAACTGAAAACTTGAGTATAATGTTCATAGTAATATCATAAATTTCCCAGGGAGAAACTAGTCAAATGTCTATGAATTGATGCCACATACACAAAACCAAGAAAATACTAGTGGCAATACAGGCAACTGACACTCATGACAAAAGGCAACAAAGAAAACGAGTGAAAAACATATCCCATTGTTTTCTATCACTGTTACTGTAAAGAAAAACAAAAATACAGATACAGTCAATTTGATGCTTCTGGTCAGTCAACTTATGTATAATTGCTACTTTCTACTTTAACTAATTTTTCTTCAGTAAACACATATTGGGCTTCAGAAAGAATAAAAATAAATTACTTCGTTGTAAAGCTCCAGGATTTGATCATCTAATTTATGAAGTTTCATCTCATTCTGAAAATCGTTTTCATGATTAATTTTTTCTGGTTCAGAAGATGGACACACAGATAAAAGTGAGGCCAGACAATTATCTTCCGGTGTGCTTGTAAACTGCTCCAAGGGAGGCAAGTCGTCTGTGGGTGGGGCTGCCATGGCCATACTACCAACGACCTATGGCACAGAAACAAACAGGTCCTTTAAAGTTCATATTCTCATACATTCATACTTGACGGTATCTTTCCTCTTAGAAATAGCACCAATACTCTACCTCATCTTCACTTATATTCAGGGGGGACTCAGAAGAAACTAAGTTATCCAAAAGACCTTCATAGCATTGTAGGTGTGATGAGTTTACTTCTTCCAAATTTACCAGCTCACCAAATATGTTCTTGCAATCTAAGATTCTCAGCTGTGGTAAAGTCTGGAGAATGATTGCTCGGTACCCTTGAAAACAGAGTTCAAAATCAAAACATAAATACTTTTAAGAGATTATTCTAAAAAAACAAAACAAAACAAGCTAGATATATTATCTGACTGATGAGGATCACTCAGCACTAATAACCTGGGAATAAACATTAGCTATTCAACATCTCTAATATGTGCTCAGTAAATACAGAAGAGGGAAAGCATGCCCTATAATATCCCATCCCATCCCATCCCCTCCCCTCCCCTCCTCTCCCCTCCCCTTCTCTCTCCTCCCATTCCATCCCATGCCATCCCAAACACTGTTCCTGATAAAGCCTTATCACTGAATCATCTGGTCTAAAAAATTACCCCAAGATTACAAATGCATGAAACTAGTGGCATTTTACCCAGAGAAAAAAGATAAACAGGGATTTCTCTGATTTTAATATAACCATCATGAAATGAATCAAATTGGTAGAGTGGCAGACCTTCCCATAGTGAGACACTAGTAAAATATCTCCCCTTTTCTTAATAACACAGAATCAATATTAGAATATACGATATATCAAGTATTCAAGAAAAAATATATTCACTTTTCTTAAAAACAAATAGTCCTGCACAGTGGCACATGCTTGTAATCTTAGCACTTGGTGAAACAGAGGTAGGCCGACCTCTGTGAGTTCAAAGCCAGCCTGGTGTACAAAGTGAGTCCAGGGTAGCCAAGGCTACACAGAAAAACCCTGTCTCATAAAAATAAAACAACAACAAAACCAAAATAATTAAATATTAAACATTAGAAACATTCAATATTTTCCAATAATGTCGTTCCTTCCTTCATTTAAAAAAAAATGTGGATAGGCCTTTTGACTGAACGTAATGTCTGTGTACTTGTATAACTGGTTCCCACCAGAGGGAGTTTTCACAGAAGTTAAAGATGGTTATGAGCCACCATGTAGGTTCCAGAATTGAGCCCAGATCCCCGGAAGAGCAGCCAGTGCTTTTAACTGCTAAGCCATCTCTCTAACACCTCAAACCAATTCCTTCCTTTCTTTAATTTTTTTTTTTAATGTGGGTAGATTAAAGGATAGATTAAATGTGGAAGTCATTTCTCTTTTACAATGGGGGTTCCAGGGACTGAACTCTGGAATCAGGCCTGGTGGCAAGCTATACTATCTAACTTCTCAAGTAATACTAAATATTAAATATTTAATACTAAATATTTCTCAAAATGATCAATTAAGTGGTTGGAAAGACTCCAAAAGAGAAAGATCTAGAAAATCATGGCTAGACCTTTTTGTAAAAAAGATTTATTTTATGCATCTGAGTGCTGCCTCTATGTGTATCTGTGCCACATGCATGCCTGGTGACTATAAAAGTGAAAAGATGGCATTGGATCGCCTGGAACTGAAGTTATAGATAGTTGTGAACCACCATATGGCTGATAGAAAATAAACATATAAGTTTAAGCTTTCAAAAGACACATTTATTAATAATGTTAGAATTCACATGGTATAAAACTCAAAAGCTACATAATAGAGCTTTTCCAATACTTATCAATTTCCAGCTTTTTTTTAAAGTACTTACTACTGATTTTATTTTTAAATGTTCCTTCATACTGCCATAATTTTTACAATCTCCAGCTTTTAGGTTCTGTTGCCAGGAGTTACTATGCAACTGTCTAGATGTCATATGCATTCATATACAGGTATCACATATATACGGACTATAACAGGTGGTGTTACTGTTTTTCTTTTTCTTAATATAGCTGGGGATAAGTGACCATTAGTAGGCAGAAATATTCTACGTTCTCCTTTCATGGTTACATGTTATTATAATACTAGAATATAGCTGTGATATTTTGGGTAAAAATGGCCTCCACAGGTCCATAGGGACTGGCACTATTAAGAGGTGTGGCCTTGTTGAAGAAAGTATGTCATTGTTGGGGTGGGCTTTGAGGTCTCAAATTGCTCAAGATATACCCAATGTGGCTCATAGTCTCTTCTTGCTGCCTGTGGATCCAGATGTACAACTCTTAGCTACCTCTACAGCACCATGTTTGCCTATATACCACCATGCTTCCCACCATGACGGTAATAGACTAAACCTCTTAACTGTAAGCCAGCCTAAACCAAATATTTTCCTTTATAAGAACTGCTATGTATATGCCCTGTGTGTCTTTCTGCTTCTGGGATATCTCACTCAGAATGATCTTTTCCAGTTCCCACTACTGGCCTGCAAATTTCATGGTTTCCTTGTTTTTTTTTTAATGCTGAGTAATATTCCATAAGTGGATATTAGATATATAATATAGAATAAACATACTAAAATCTGTACACCTAAAGAAACAAATCAAGAAGGAGGACTCTGGCTAAGATACTCAATCCCCATTCAGAAAGGCAAAGAGGATGGACATCAGAAGAGGGGGAAAACAGGGAACAGGACAGGATCCTACCACAGAGGGCCTCTGAAAGGCTCTACCCTGCAGGGTATCAACCAGATGCTGAGACTCATAGCCAAACTTTGGGCAGAGTGCAGGGAACCATATGAAAGAAGGGGGAGATAGTAAAACCTGGAGAGAATAGGAGCTCTACAAGGAGAGCAACATAACCAAAAAATCTGGGCACAGGGGTCTTTTCTGTGACTGATACTCCAACCAAGGACCATACATGGGGATAACACAGAAGCCCTTCATAGATATAGCCCATGACAGTTCAGTGTCAAGTGGGTTTCATAGTAATGGGAACAGGGACTATCTCTGACATGAACTGATTGGTCTGCAGTTTGATCACCTCTCCCTGACTGGGGAGCAGCCGTACCAGGCCACAGAGGAAGACAATGTAGCCAGCCCTGATGAGACCTGATAGGAAGGGGAGGAAGACCTCCCCTATCAGTGGACTTGGGGAGGGACATGGGTGCGGATGGGAGAGGGAGGGTGGGAACGGGAGGGGAGGGTGAGGGAGCAAAGTGAATAAACTGTAATTAATAAAAATTAAAAAAAAAAACTATTGCTGTGTTCTTGGTGTCTCTTCTCAGCAATAAAGCCCTAAGACATATGTAATTTTGAGCTATTTTCTCACCAAATATATAAACTGTTTAAATAAAGTCACCAACTTATTCGCCCTGCTGGGGATGTAGCTCAGCAGAGTGCATGCCTAGTATGCATGATGCCCTGGGTTCAATTCCCAGCACCATATAACTGCGCATAGTAGTGTGTAACTGTAACTGTGGAGGAAGGATTCACAGTTATCCTCTGCTACACATCAAGTCTGAAGACAGCCTAAGATATAAGAGATATTGTCTCAGGAAAAAAATAAAAGAAAAAAGTAATAGAGGGGGGAGGGGAGGTGGTCTGTTTACCCTATATACTTTAAAGAAGCAATTTAGTTTTTCTCAACAGATTCTTTGTAACTATGTTTTAATGCATGTATATATATATGTGTGTGTGTGTGTGTGTATGTGTATATATATGTTTACAGACACACACACACACATGTTCACACCCAGAAAGCTCAAGACTAAAACGAAAGAGGGTCATAAAGACCAATTTCAGTAAATAAATGCTTTCACATTTAAGTGTTAGGGAAGTATTAACTGTTTCTTACCTGGTACATGACAGATAGGATTACCTTCTCCATCTTTTTCTAAGATAAGATTGGTTAGGAAGTGTAGTCCTACTGTGCACTGAAGTAAGTGGTGGATACTATCTAAACAATTACTATGTAGGTCAATATATCTAAGTTTATACTTCAATCCATGAAGGGGCAGCAACCCTGCAACAGGAAAAGAAATTCTTTTAGTAAGGCAGCACATGAAAATAATTAGTGAAATTGTGTTAGTTCGAACAAGTAATTCTAAGAATTGTGAAACTTTAGCAGTTATATCACTTTAATAAAAAGCAGGTAACAATTTCAAACTCTTCTTAGACATGAAAAAAATGATTTTAACTTTAAGATACAAGTCCCTGGAATCATCCATATATATGTTGTGTAATGTAGTAGTCACTAGAAGCTTTTATATTTATATTAAAATTTAATTAAACATTCAGTGTCTCGCCCCACCAATCAAAATTTCAAATCAATAGTCCTATCTGGCTACTGGTAGTCACATGAGAGAGCACCAAAAGTTTCCATCACTGAGGTCCTACTGGAACCACCTCTTTCTATGTGAGTATACTGGTTAATTATTTAACATTAATCATAACCCTCCTTTAAAGTAGGTTTTCCTCACTTGAGCTTTTTCTCCTACTGACCATTCTATAGAGGCCTGGTCCTTTGGGCATAACTATAGCCATTTTGTTTCAGGCCTAAGAGCTACATCATCTTAGCTTGTTGCTGACATACAGAACGCTCTATTGTTTTCTAATAATACTTGTCTTTATTTCTACTTTGTACTCAGGTTATTGTTTTGGTAGCAACAACAGTTTTAATAGAAGCACATCATTCACATAAATCCTTGGTTAAAAACATTATTCTTTGAAGTTTTCCAACCCTGAGCTAAGTCCTGCAAAACTTCCGCATTATAGAAATATTAGCAAATCTACTCACCACTAAGATCATTTATGCGGTTATAAGACAAGTTCAGTCTCGTCAGGTTAACCAGTGCTTCAAGTCCTAAAAATGGGAGTGTGTGGGGGGGAGTAAAACATAGCCTTTATAAGGTTTAAATAAAGAAACTTAGCATTATTTCACATTTATAACAGTGAAATCTACTGTCGTATTTTGGACTAGTTAGCTATTTAAAAAGACAGTCTCATGGAAAAAAACATTTTGCATTGTGAGTTTTATGGTTAATTTATGATTCCATTAATTCCATTCATTGGAAGAAAACAGACACATTTTTTTTTCATTTTTAACACAAAATATCACATGCAATAGTTTACAAACCTTCTACTCTTGTGATCAAATTGCAGGACAAGTTTAAAGTGGATAGTTTTGTCAGGGTGTTTAGTCCTTCAATTTGACTAATTTGATTGGATGACAGATCTACATGTCGTAGGTTCCAAATGTGATCAATGGATGTGATCTTGGAGATGTTATTACAATGCAGATTGATGGCATGAAGGGTTGACTCTAAAGATAACTCTGATATACTATAGAAGAAAATATTATAAAAACATTTTAAAAAGCATGACCAAATTAATCAAGTAGCATTATTCTATGAATATGTTCTCTGTTCACTTTAGGGAAAAAACATCCTTCCTATTTTACCCTGAAATGTTTCATTGTTTATTATGCAAACTAATGTTCTGATCCATTTATACAAAGATAAAAAGATGAGTAACTCTGGGTAGCGTCAGCTTGCATGTGCTCACTGTCATACAGTAAAGGCAGCATTGAACAGTCAGTGATGATAAAGGCTCTTGAATGCTAACA
This sequence comes from Meriones unguiculatus, assembly GCF_030254825.1. Lineage (NCBI taxonomy): Eukaryota > Metazoa > Chordata > Mammalia > Rodentia > Muridae > Meriones > Meriones unguiculatus. Next base: position 97,080,797 of record NC_083354.1, read on the forward strand.
TACCATCTTACGCCTCAGTTCTGCTTCTTTTGCTATGTTGAGCTGCTGTAACCCCGTGTTCTCCATATATATGTTCCTTGAGAACTTCATACTTTTGATCACATTGACTTTCCCTCACCTCTTCCTAGACTAGACCCCCTTCCTTTCCTACCCAACTTTGTGTCCTTTTTGGTTGGTTTGTTTTCACAATCAATGCCAATTTGTGCCTCACAAATATGCCTGAATGTGCAGCCTTCCACTAGAGTACGGTACTTACCCAGGGGACATTCTTAGAGAAAACTGACCCTTCATCTACTAGTAGCTAAAAATTAGCAACTGCAACCTTTAAAGCTGTTTCTTTTTCTTAATTTTCACAATTCTTAAGTACCTTATATATGATTGTGGCAATTAAACAGACCAACAGAGGCCTAGAATGAATCCAGATCTTACGCATGAGTTTATAACTTTATTTACTTTACTGTCTGTGTTTGCTAGTCAGTCCAGAAGGTAGGCGATTTCTAAGAAAACCACTAATTACTGCTATTTCCAGTGAAGAGGTTCCTGTTCCCTCTAACTGCAGACTGGAATGCATTTCTCTAGACAGAAATCATCTCTTAATTGCCTCAGTTACCACTGGAAGTGGAACTTGCCGTGTAGAGCTCAGTCTTTGTTCCATGGAACTAGAGCTCACTGCTCAGCCGTGTAGATGAGAGTAGGTCGGTACAGCTCACACAACCTCGAGGGATCTCTTTTAGATTTTGTGCCCACCACTATAAAGTTACAGGAAAGCTACTAACTGGCAGCAGGGAAACATCTGCAAACTTCAGAACACCAGTCTCTAAAGGTGTCTGATGTACTTGCCAATTATCTAATAATTTACAGATTTATTTAGGGCCAGAACGTGTGCTCTTAGTAGCAATCTGTTTTCTGACACACGAGAAGTTCGTACTGTTGAATATAACTGTTCACTAGTTGGACCGTCAGACAAATCATATAATGTATCTAAAATATAAAGTCCCAGATTTACTGCTTACTAGATAAATGATCTTGCATAATTTGCTCTGAGGATTAGTAGTGACCCTCACATAGACAGCATCCTGGAAATGATAACCATTACTAAACGTAAATGCAAACATTCCTTTGGAAATCTCTTCCTTGGCAGCATTAGATCAGGACTGGGACTAAGTTGTTTTCATTAAATTATAAATACCAAGGTTCGGATGGAGTAGGGCATCTCCACAAAGACACACTCTTGCAACGGAAATGCCTGGACCTCAGCAACAGTTAGCTGTCCAGTGAAACTCAAGAAAGGGCCTAAATTGAACCAGTAAGCCAGGCTCAACCGGTAAGGCAAATCTAGGGGCCGGGGGGCGAGGGTGGGGGGGAGACCAAAAAAACAACAACAGAAAACACCCCACTAAACTGTCCAGGCAGCATGAATCAGGGTCAGCGTGCGGTTACTTGCAGTACCTTCAACAGTAGTATACGGCTGTGTGACTGACTGTGCCTTGTGCAAAAGAAATTAAAAAATGGTGAGAACTGAGGCAAGAGCTGCCAGCAGGGAACTGAGAAGACTTGCTGCTGGCCCAGGATGCAAGCCCCAGCTGCCAGTTTTTCAGGCTCAGGGAAAGGAGACCAGGAAAAGCATCAGCTAGCGACAGCCAAAAGGGGCCCGGGAGAAGCGGACGGAGGAGACTCGGGAGCCGCAGGGGCACAAGGAGGAATCCCAGGCTCCAGGCCGGGCTGGGAGGACAGGGAAGGACCTCAGGTCCTGCTGAGAACGGGGAGGAACCCGTTCTCCCCCGCCCCGCAAGCCCGCCGACCCGAGGGCCAACCGTGTCGGGCAGCTACCTCTGCAGGCCTTTGTCCATGAAGCACACATCCCCGCAGCTGCTTTCGCCATCCTCAGGTTCGACTTCGGCAGCCACCGCCGCCTTCATGGTACTGGCGACGGGGTGTGGGTGTTAACCGGCGCCCAGTGCTGGGTCCCAGCCTGCTTAAACCTTCCGAGCGCCGGAGAGCAGGCAAGGGCGGGGCGAGGATTCTCCAACTGCCCCCGGCACTTTCCCCGCCTTGCGCAGCCGCAAAGCAGCACGTCCCGCTGCTCAAACAGGGCTTGACTTTTACGGCATCTGCCTTTAAAGCGCAACCTTCTGGGATGTTGGTTTGGGAACGAGTGCGTCTATCCCCTGGTCTGCGTACCTAAGCTTCATTTAGAGCCTGCTGCCATAGGAAGGCTTTTTCATACAGTCTGGTTTTATACTTCGTGTTACGATCTTGCCGACATAGTCATGTTTACCCTTTACTGCATCTCCCGTTAATTCGTTGAACATTTGTGTACGTTGGTCTCCATGCAATGAGAAAAGTGTTTAGGTTTTTAAGGCATTCACTCAAGAGACACCCTTTATGCCAAGCAAGCACTCCAAAGATTCTTTACTGGGCTTTTCCAAGGTAGAGTAGGCGATACAGAGGGTTTGCATTGTGGATTTAAAATAGTTTTGTGTGTGATGAAGAAGCCATGAAATAAGTTGACCCCTTTCCCTCCCAAGTCATGGGCTGATCTCCTTTCAGTGTAGTTATTTCCACAGTCCTTCAGAAAAGGTCACGGAATGGGAGAGGATGTTGAGACCATGATGAAAATGATACCCGAATGAAGCCACATCATTTGCACACCTTTGTTAGTACACAGGTGTAGGAACCTGTCCTGACACTTTAGCTTTTTGATACACTGGGGACAACCGACTGACAACCTCAAGGATCTTTAGCCACAAAAGGGCATTTATAAGCTAAGGAGGCACAGCCACCAAAATACAGTTTTCTTGACTACCACATACGTAACTCATTTTGAGACCGCTCAAGGTCCTGTGATTAATATCATGAAAGATTATTTGTTAAAATATTTTGTCATTTTTCAAAAAAAGTTTTGAGGTGGTGGAGATAGCAAAGTGGTTAATAATATTTGCTGTGGAAGCAACTGAACCTGAATTAAAGTTCCAGAACACAGATAAAAACTGGTCATAGTTAGGTATGGCTTGTAACCCAAGCACTGCCAGTAGGCTGAAAGAGGAGAATCTCTGCGACTCGATTTGCTGCTGGCCTAGTTCCAGGTTAAGGGAGAGACGTTTTCTCAAGTACATAGGGCAAACAGTGGTTGAGTAGGACGCCCAAAGGCCCCCTCTGATCTTAGGATAATATGTGTAAACATATCTGTACATGTCTGTGCATATACTACACATATGCACCAAGCTCACATTTGTATACACAGAAACACACACTCACAAACACACACACTCTCTCTCTCTCTCTCTCTCTCTCACACACACACACACACACACACTCACAAACACTCATTCCCAGCTCTGCATCACTTTCCCACCCCCAGATCCAATGGAACACACGGATATTCTCCTCCAAACCTGCTTCCTGCTTTATCTGAGTCCTCCAACTCTAGAAAGCATTCTCTGGAACCCACAGGACACTCCAGCCAGGTGAGCAGGTAGCTTAACAGCAGAACTTTGCCATTCCTTCCTTTTCTCTAAGTCCAACCCCCTGATTCTCACTACCAAATAATCTGTGATCTCCTACTTCTCTTTGTTCCCATCTTCAATGGATCTCTTAGACCTTCCTCTCCAAATGTCCACTCATGTTATTCCAGGCCCTAAGTCCAGTAGGCCTTCCTACTTATGTCAGAAACTCACCTTCACTTTACTGATCTTGGGAGACTTGATACCCCATTCTCACCAATAGACAAGTCATCCAGATAAAAAAACTAAACAGAAACACTGGAGCTAACAGATGTTATAAACCAAACAGACCTATTTACAGAACATTACACTCAAACACGAAAGACTCTAACTTTTTCTCTGCACCTCATGGAACTTTCTCAAAAATTGATCACAGATTTGGACACAAAGCAAGTTTCAACAAATACAAGAACAATGAAGTAATACTGTGCATTCCATCTGACACCAAAGATTTCAGCAACAACAGAAAGTTTAAAATGTCACGGAAACTGAGTGAAAATGGGTCAAGACCGAAATTAAAGGATTTCTAGAACTTAATGAAAATAAATACAAAATATACCCAAATTTTGGGATACAGTAAAAGTGGTTCTAAAGAGGCAAGTTCATTGCACCAAGGGCCAATGTAAAATAATTGGAAATATATTATACTAGTACCTTTCGTATATGCCTAAAAGTTCTAAAACAGAAAAAGAAAGTACATCTAAAAGGAATAAGTAGGTCACAAGACATAATCAAACACAGGGCTGAAATGAATAAAATAGAAATAAACATACAAGCAAAAAGTGAAATTGGTTCATTGAGAAAAATAAAAAACACTGACAATGCTTATCTATAATAACTAAAAGAGAGATGACAAAATTAAAAGAAAGAAATGAATAGGGGATGTAAAAACAGACACCAAGGGAATCTAGAGAATTATAAGGATATACTTTAATAATTTTACTCAACCAAATTGAAAAATCTAAAAGAAATGGCTAATTTTCTTGATGCACATCACTTACAAAAGTTAAATAAAGATGAGACAAGTAATTTCAGAAAAATAAACCCTAGTGAAATAGAAGCAGTCATTGAAAGTCTCTCAACCAAAAATGTCCACGGACAGATGGTTTTAGCACAGAATTCTACCAGAGTTTCAAAGAAGAGTTAATGACAATGCTCCTCAAATTGCCCCACAAAATAGAAACGGAAGAAACACTTCTGCATTCATTTCATGAGGCTACAGTTACCTGGATATAGAAACTACATAAAAACTGAGTGAAAAAACAGAATTACCGATCACATTTCCTCATGAACATACATACAAAAGCACTTAATAAAATACTTGCAAACAAAATACAAGAACACATCTAAAAGATCATCCACCATGATCAAGTAGGCTTTATCCCAGAGATGCAGAAATGGTTCAACATATGTAAATCCATAAATGTTATCAACCATGTAAATAAACTGAAAGAAAAACAAAACAAAAACAAAACCACATAGATTATTTCATAGAAACAGAAAAGGCCTTTAACAAAAATCTAACACTCCTTCATGATAAAAGTCCTGCTTTGGATGGGTTTTGAACCCAGGCTAGGTCCAATTTCTTAGTTAGGGTTTCTATTGCTGTGAAGTGACACCATGACTATGGCTGTTCTTACAAAGAAAAACATTTATTAGGAGACAGCTTACAATTTCAGTGGTTTAGTCCATTATCCTCATGGTAGGAAGCATGGCAGCACACAGGCAGACATAGTGCTGGAAAAGGAGCTGAGAGTTCTTTTAGGCTTAGACTTTTCAACCAACCTAAATAAAGTAGGTTCTACCTCCCTTCCAACTCCCCAACACTGGGTAGGAGAGAAAGAAGGTTAGTGGGGACAGGGGCACAGTTCTCTTTGCTACTTCTTGCTGGGTTGGGCCTTAGGATTCTTTTGGGGACAATACCAGTATCAGTCATCAGGAAATCCAGAAGTCCAGGTATCCAGCAAATCAACAAACAGCAAACACAGCAGCAGGATGAACCAGCAGCAAGTAGCCCTCCTCCAATCAGCAGTGCTTTATTCCTCTGGGCTATCGTATTTTTACCCCTCAAAGTCCTCAAAACTCAACTAATTCCAACTAGCAAAGACCATGGGATTCTTAACAGGTGTGGACAAACTAAAACCCCCAACTTGGAATTATAACAAAAACATGTTTATGTATCATAAACCAAAATCTCCACAGCAAGCTCTATATCTGGATTGGCTGACAGGAGGAAGAGATTGTGACACAATGACCATTCTTGAACATCTGAGACTCCAAGCGATGCACTTCATCCAACAAAACCACACCTACTTCAACAAGGCCTTACCTCCCAATAGTGCCAGTCCCTATGAGCCTAGGGGTCATTTTTGTTCAAGCTACCACACCCAGGCTCTCTTTCTTCTCACAGATTAAGATGTAGCTCTCAGCTGCTACTCCAGCACCTGCCTGCATGCAGCCATGGCCCACACCATGATGACAATGAACTAAACCTATAAAACTCTAAGCAAGCTTCCAATTAAATGCTTTATTTCACACAAGTTGCCTTGGTCGTGGATGGCGTGCGTCTCTTCATGGAAATAGAACAATGAGTGACAGAAATTGGTACCAGGAACTAGGGTATTGCTGTGAGAGGTTTATCCATGATGCTTTTTGGAGAGACATGGAAGACTTTGGGACTTTGAGATAAAAAAAGTGGGGCATGGAAGATAGTTCTGAGGATAATTTTAACTGTAGGAGCCCAGCTGAAAATTTTGCAGAGGGGAAGAATATTAGTAAGTGGTCTAAAGACAATTCTTGTGATATTTTGGCAAGGATGTGGCTACTTTTTGCCTTGTACAAAACATATACCTGAGTGTGCTGAACAGTTTTATGCCAACTTGAAACGAGCTAAAGTCACCTGGGAGAAGGGAACCTCAATTAAGAAAATGTCTCCATAAGATCAAGCTATAGGTAAAACTGTAGACCATTTTCTTAATTACTGATCGACAGGGAGGGCCCAGCCCTTTGTGGGTGCTGTCATCCCTGGGCTGGTGATCCTGTGTTATATAAGAAAGAAGTCTGAGCAAGCCATGAGCAGTAAGCCAGTAAGCAGAACTCCTCCATGGCCTCTGCATCAGCTCCTGCTTCCAGGTTTCAGCCGTGCTAGTGCTTCTGTCCTGATACCTTGATGACTAGATGGAAGTGTAAACAGAATAAACTTTTCTCGCCAAATTGTTTTGGTCATGGTGTTTTGTCTCAGTAACTCTAAGACACTGAGGCTAAATTGAACATTTTGTATTAATGGCTCTGGTAGAGGAGATTTGCAAGACAGCCATTTTTGAAATTATTCTGCCACTTACTCAGAAAATTAAAAATGTGCTACATCAAGATCCAAAAAATGCCCCACCATTCAATAAAGACATTTGCTCAGCTATGTTCATAGCAGCTTTATTTGTAATAGCCAGAATCTGTAAAAAACCTAAATGTCTCTCAAAGGAAGAATGGATATGGAAAGTGTGATATATTTGCACAATGGAATACTACTCAGTAATTAAAAACAAGGAAATCATGAAGTTTGCAGGCAAATGGTGGGAAATAGAAAAGATCATCCTGAGTGAGGTAACCCAGAAGCAGAATGACACATATGCTATATATTCACTTATAAGTGGTTATTAGCCATATAATATAGGCTAAATATACTAAAATCTATTGTCCTAAAGAAGCTAAACATCAAGGAGGACCCAAGGGAAGATGCTTAATCCTCAGTCAGAAGGGCAAACAGCAAAGACATCAGAAGTAGGAGAAGACAAGGAATAGGACAGGAGGCTTCCACAGAGGACCTCTGAAAGACTCTACCCACCAGGGTATTGAAGGAGATACTTAGACTCGTGGCAAAATTTGGGTAGAATGCCGGATCCTTATAGAAGAAGAGGGGGATAGAAAGATCTGGAGGGGAAAGGAACTGCACCAGGAGACCAGCAGAGCACAAAACCCTAGGCGCAGGAGGGCCTGCAGAGACCAATACTCCAACCAAGCACCTTGCATGGAGAGGACCTAAATCCGCTATTCAAAGGAAGCCCATTGGCTGTTCAGTTTCCAAGTAGGTTCTCTAGTAAGGGGTACAGGGTCTGTCTTTGACATGAACTCACTGGTTGGTTCTTTATCTTCCCCTGGGGGGGGGGTGAGGGCTTGCCAGACTGTAGAAGAAGGTAATGCATCCAGCCTTGATCAGACCTGATAAGCTAGCTCAGAACAAAGAGAAGGAATTCCTTCCCCATCAGTGGACTGAGAAAATGGCATAGGGGGAGAAGAAGGAAGGTGGGTGGGACTGGAAGGAGATGAGGGAGGGGTTGCAGCAGGGATACAACATGAATATATATATATATATATATATATATATATATATATATATATTTTAAAGCTAGAGCCTTGAGCTACGTCTTAGGAGTAAAAAGCATCTTTTTTTTTCCACTTTCAGAGTTCAAGTTCTAGCATCCATGTCAAGCAGCCCATAACCTCCTGTAACTCCTCCTCCAGGGGATTGGTTTCTTTCAGCTCCCACTCATGTGAATATAAGAACACACATACACATAATTAAAAAGTATTATTAAAAGTGGTGGGAGAGGCTGGTGAGATGCCTTAGTCATGAAGAGCACTGACTACTCTTTCAGAGGACCCAAGTTCTTTTCTTGGTACTAATACGGCAGCTCACAACTGTTTGTCTTTCCTTTGTTAGCCGTCATAGAATCATAATGCTTCCCAGCTGCTACTTTGGGATTCCATGTCAGAATAGTTAGAAAACAATTTCTTCATGAAAATAAGAATGAACTGATGTATGGAGAGAAGAAACCATGTACGCAGCTAATATGGCCGTGAACTCATGTGAATGTGAAAGAAATCCCTATGGATTTTCACAAAATATAGACATACTACATGTTCCATCTTTGTAACTCTTGGTTATATAACCAAAAGATATAGGACAGCATGCAACAGAGATACTTGTATGTATATGTTTATTACGTTACTTTCAAAACCTCAAATATGGAATTAACCCGATATCCAATAAAAGGTAAATTAATAATGAAAATGTGGCAAACATTCTCATTAGAATTTTATTCAGTTTTAAAGAAGATTGAAATCATGACCATTTCAGAAAAGCGCATGAAACTGGGGATCAATACATTAAGTAAGATAAGGAGGACCATCCATATATTAAGTGATATTAAGTAGACAAAGACAATTATCATATTTTATCTCATATGTAAAACCCAGTTTATATATGTATATATATATATTTGTTTATATGTGTATGTTGGGCATCAAAGGAGAAAGAAAACCACGAGAATGGTTGAAGAGGTGTAATGTGAGGAAAACTGGAGAGAAATGACTTGGCAATATAGAGCGTAACTGTAATGAAAACAGAGAGGGCATTACTTTGCAGGAAGGTGAACATGAGAAGAAGAGATGAGAGAGATGGGAGCCTGTGGGAAAGATAAAAAATATAGAAATATGTATGTAGATGTCACAATGAAATTAAAATATGACTAATAAAAATAAAACAGGAAATAAATGTGCAGTGCTTAATTTTGCATTTTTGAATTATTTTCTTTCACAAATTTACGGAAAAATGTTTTAACTTGAAAAATCATAATATTTAATGATAGGGTAGTCAACATTTCTACCTGAAATATTTTTCAAATTTCTAGGTTAAGAAATCTATGACATCTTTGTAGGGGATGCATTGCACATGAACTCAGTTGATAATTTTTTGATCACTTTCCCCTGGTGGGACTGCCTTACCAGGTCACAGGGACAGAGGGTATGATCAGTCTGGATGCAACTTGATGAGCTGGGGTGGATGGGAAAGGGAGCTCTCCTTTTTCTGAGGAAAAGGGAACCAAGGATGGGGAGAAGAGAGAGTGGGACTGGAAGGGGAGGAAGGATGAGGCTACAATAAAGATGTAAACAATTTAAAATATAAATCTATGACTATTTATAGAGTACAGAGTTATATGCAATGTGTGTGTGTGTTTGTGTGTGTGTGTGTGGTGTGGTGTGTATACTGATCAAAATAGGAAAATTCACCTTTCTTATATGTCTTATATGTTAAATTATAGTTTCCATTATACATTAAATTTGTTTGCATAGGACAGAAACCCAAGGTCCTTTATTGTAATTTATTTACAAAATGCTATGCCATCTCATTCAAACTTGGAAGTTTGTCATACTTTCTACCACTTCCCCAAATCTGCATATGCAAATACTCAACAAATTACAATAGGCTATGACATTACTTCTTTATTTTTGATTTATTTTATTTTATTTTTCTTTATTAATTACACTTTACTCACTTTGTATTCCCCGTGGTTCCCTCCCTCCTCCTGTCCCAATCCCTCCCTTCCTCCACCCTCTGCATGCATGTCCCTCCCCAAGTCCACTGATAGGGGAGGACTTCTTTTCCTTCCTTCTGATTCTAGTCAATTAGGTCTCATCAGGAGTGGCTGCATTGTCCTCTTCTGTGGCCTGGTAATGCTGCTTCCCCCTCAGGGAGAGGTAATTAAAGAGCAGGCCAATCAGTTCCTGTCAGAGACAGTCCCTGTTCCCTTCACAATGGAACCCACTTGGATACTGAACTGCCATGGGCTACATCTGTGCAGGGGTCTTAGGTTATCTCCATGCATAGTCCTTGGTTGGAATAGCAGTCTCAGGAAATACCCCTGTGCTCAGATTTTTTGGTTCTGTTGTTCTTCTTATGGAGTTCCTGTCCTCTCCAAATCTTACTGTTTCCCACTTCTTTCCTAAGATTCCCTGCGCTCTGCCCAAAGGTTGCCCATAAGTCTCATTGATAGTCTGTGGGGGGAGAGCTTCTCAGAGGTCCTCTGTGTCAGGCTCCTGACTTGTTCCCTCTTTTCTCCTTCTTCTGATGTCCAGCCTCTTTGCCATTACTTCTTAAACCATCCAGTATAACTTTAGTCATTCAGAATTTGTGCGTTATCAACCCTTTCAAATTAGCAGTATAGATAGGGCTGGCCAACAATTTCTGAACAGCCAGTGATGGCATATTTTCAGCTTTAATGGCTGTGTGGTCCCTGTCTTCATGGTTGAAGTCTCAGTGGAGAAGGGGAAATCTCTCAGTGGAAAGGGAAAACAGCCAGAGATGAATCACTGACTGTGTGTCTTCGGCTAACGTACACCCATTCCTGTGCTCAGGCAGCTCATTACACTAACGTTTCCTTTTAGTTAAAATATGCTACATATGTCTTGGGACAATTCTACTTAAAAGTCCTATAATTTGCCATGCATGCATTTGTCAACATGCTAAAACCCTGTGAACACATATCTCTTTTAGTGCGAAACAAAATTTCCATATTCTTCTAATTACTGTGTGTTTGTAACCTTTAATCTCATTTCTACCAATTATTCATAAGATAAAGCTGTTTAAGTGGTGGAACTGTAATTTTCCAACTAAATTTGGGGTGAACATAATGTAAGCGAGCACTGTGCTTAAGAGAAGACACACCTAAAACCACAATCGCAACAAAATTGTACTCATTTGAAAAAAACAAAACAAAACATGTTTTGCTTCCTTATTTTCAAATCTACTTCTTCTTTAGTCATAATTTTGGGCAGCAATTAATTTATCTTGGTCTTCAGATGGGGAGACATTGAAAAGGAGTTGGCAGTAACAAGTGATCTTGTCAAAACAAGTAGCATGTCTATTAAGGTGAGCTTGAAGCCAGTAACACAGAAGTCCACAGCCAAGGAAGGCAACCTGATAGACATGCTCTACACTAGGAGACCGAATAACTGGTGTGAAAATTAGAAAAACTGAACAAGCCATAGATCCAAATATAAACGGCAGCCACACCTGAAAGAAAAAAGAAAAATAAGACTTTTGGTGTCATTGTAAGTTCTCATGACAAAACAGGCATTATATATGCTACAGAACCAAGAAGAAGTGATTACATGCATATCTTCAGAAGTCTTAAGTGTTTTTGTTTAGCAGTATTAGTATTAGTTTATAAAAAATAAATTCATTACAAATTAAACATTATTTTAAAAATTCATTGGGAAGTTACCTACAGTACCCATAATTTTTTACTCTATCCATCATATCAGGTTTTCATTCACTAAAGCCAGTACTTTATTTTCAAACATTAGGAAAAATGGTTCCTTAGTAAACACCATTGCCATAAATGAAAACAGCGTGTTAGAACTATTAGTCATTACAACGGTGTTTTTCTGAAGTAGGAAAACTAAATGCTTTTACACATAGCCAACATGTTCCCATCTACCCTCCCCTCCTTTTTCTCCTAATTTGTTTCTTTTATTAATTTTAAGTTAGCACAGCATAGTGATATGTTTATAGGTATAGTAGTATGTTTAGTCCTGGAATTTTCATAGGCATATGTAATTCTACTTTGTTCTTATTCTATCTCCTACACTCCCTTTTTCTTATCTCATCCCTTCTAGACTTCCTGATATATGTTTGATTATCTTCTCTTCTTTTCATAAATCTCTGTCTTTAAGTATCATCATCCTTTCTGATCTCATTTTTTATGTTCATGTCTTATATATGTGTATGTACAAACACATATTTAAAAAAATAAATGTGATTTTAAACCTTAAGTCTAGTTGTGTGCAATCTTATTTTAACTCATCTAAATATTTTTAATTGTTCTTTCATTCCTGCAATTAAGCCAACATTTCTTGTTTTGTCTGACTATCTTGATGTGTTCTCAAATTCAGATTGAAAAAATTTATTGAGAATTGTTGTGCCAGCATTCAAGAAGGCAGATAGAGCTCTGTGAGTTTGAGGCTAGCCTGCTCTACAAGGGAACTCCAGGACAGCCCTGGCTACACAGAAAAACCCTGTTTCAACAAACAAACAAACAAGCAAAGAATAATTATACATACATTCACTGGAAAATTGTTTAATATTTTTTTCTCATTTCCGTTGTATCTTATGTAGTTGTGGTATTAGGGTAACAGTGGCTTTGTAGAATGGGTTATTAACATTCCTACCTTTCAGATTTTAAGAAATAGTTTGAGAGGCTTTGGTGTCAGCTCTTAAAGGTTGGTAGAATCCAGCAGCTCTGTAAACTGTTCCTTCCAGTACCGACAACACTACTCAGGAGTGAAAGCTCTAGGAAGGTGCTAGCTCAGCTTTTCTATGTTCAATGAATGATGTAGATGTTGTCTTCAATACGGCCATACTGTCAGTTTGTAGAGAGAACAAATGGCCTGAGTTATTTGAAGGTTTCCTTTTGCCAACAACTCATTTTGATATAACCCATCTCTGCTACTGAAGCTTCATTTGGTGAAAAGAAATGTCCAGTTGGGGCTTTCTTTCCCCCATTATTTGTAGGTTTCATTTATTTAACTTTCATATATGTATGTATTTTAGGAAGCATTCACGGTGTTAGTTTTCTCTCACATGTCCCTTACTTTTAGCAGACATTTCCTCCCCCAAGTCCCATATGTCTTTACTGTTCCTCTATCTACTGTTATCACATAGTGTTATTTCACTACGACCTAATCAGAGACCAGAAAAAGATATGTTTTACACTTTTGAGGTTTGCATTGTTACCTAAATTTATGAACTCGAGAGAAATACAGAATTCATGGATATTGGGTAGAATATTCTAAAGATACCTGTTAAGTCCATTTGCTATATAGTATAGTTTAACTCCTAAGTTTCTTCATTAACTTTTAGTTTGAAAGAACTACCTAAAGATAAGAGTGCTGGTGGAAGTCACAGCATTATTGCAGCAGACCTATTTTATGCCCATTAGTGTTAATGCTTTAAAAATAAAATTGGAAATGCAATCATATAGTGAATATTTGCTATTAATATGTATTTCTGACAAATTGTTTCTCAACAATATATGTGTTTTACTTGTCATTTTTTTATGAATTTTGAAGACCCATTGTAATACCTGAATAGTCACATCAGCTAGTTTTCAAATTCTCTTTGCTTGATATGGTGCCATGAACTCTTTTTTTTTCTTTTATCAATCTGTACATGATTTTACCAATACTATCTGTATTTTGAAGGCAACTAGATATTATTTCTCATCCATTTAAGAAAGTCTTTCTCTGTCTATTGAATATTTGAAGCAGCTTGCAATTGATTTCATATTGGGAATGGTTGAAAACTCTTAAAATTTTGGTTTATTTTTCTAGTTGTTTTGGATTATTGTGCTTTCTTCTTTGCCTTCCGTTACTGTATGAGGAGTTTACTTGTTAACCACGTAAGTAACCATGTAATTCTTTATACTTCTTTGTGTATCTATGCCTCTCAAGAAGTTCATTATTTCTGGTGGTTTCATGATAGAGATAGTCTTTCTTTATCTGTTGCATATAGTAATTCCTTTAAGTACATTCTGCAGAGATGGTTTAGTGACCAGGAGATCTGTTAATCCCTATTTGTCCTGAAATGTCCTTATTTCCCCACTAGTTTTAAAAGCTACTTTTGCTGGGTATAGCAATGCTTGTTAGGTGGTACTTTCTTTAGATATAAACTTATTTTGTTATATATTCCCCCTCCCCCATTTTTCTTTCTTCTCTTCCTTGTGTCTTTTCAGTTTTCTTCCTTATATTCTTTTCTACTTTCAACAAGTATTTCTATTCAGGGTTTGAAATATAACATGATATGCTTTAATGGCTTTTAGTGTTGCTTATTAGTGTTCTGATATTATTTGAATTTCAAACTTCAGTACTTTTTTTATATATATTACAGAGAAGTTGTGTGTTTTCTTTGGCAGAGCTCTATCATCACCGATATTCTTTCTATCTCCACTCTTTCTAATAAGTATATTTCTGGTGCTCTCCCCAAACTTACCTATTTATATATAATGCTTACAAGTATCTTAGTGGAAAATCTCAATTGTATACAAGATCTGGAATTTATAATTACAAAGTAGAACATGATAATGATTTTATGATTTTTGTTGTCTTGTTTTTAGAGATGGTTGTGACATTAGGTTAATATTCTGGATTGTTCTAATACCTTCTTAATTTTCCGATTTATAAATCACATACTTTACAATTTGTAAATTCTCTAGGGCTTTATAATCAAAGTGACACCCAAAGCTTTAACACATAGTGTCATATTTATTAGTGGTAACAAACGAGTTTCTAAGTGAGTAGTTAGATTCTCAGGCTGAGGTCCTTTCTGAGTAGTAGTTTTCAGTGGAAGAACTAGTGGCTCTCAGCTTATTGGAATATCTTTTCTTTCCAAAATATTCTGAAAGCTAGTGTTGCTTCAACCCAAGTGTTATAATGTACTATTTTCTAAAAAGCAACTTCTGAAGTAGAGTTCATCTAATTTAATTTATACCCCTAGCATTTGTCTGTTTAAAAGTTAACTCAAAGACCTTCCCACAAATGATTAATAAGTTTGTAATGTTCTTTTAACAATCCAGGGCATTACCAAGGATGGATTTGGTAGTTATTTTTCCTCCTACAGTTCTTGTTTTCTATTTATATTTTCTACGCCAATATGAAAGAATAGTATATTTAATAGACGAACATAAATGGTTTCTCCTTAGAGGTGATAGATCTAAATATTACTCTACCCACATACTGACTTTTCATAAGGTAGAAGGTCTTTTACTAGGGATTGACTCTAGAACATACTGGAGAGCTACGTTCATTTTTTATTTAATTTTATGTGTCAAGGACAAGTACTGATCTCTGTTTCTTAAGAAGGAAGCATCTCCTTCTTGATTAGCTTCTTTAGGTGTACAGATTGTAGTATGTTTATCCTATATTATATGTCTAATATCCATTTATGAGTGAGTATATACCCTGTGTGTCTTTCTGCTTCTGGGATATCTCCCTCAGGATGATCTTTTCCAGTTCCCACCGATTATTTGCAAATTTCATGATTTTCTTGTTTTTTATTGCTGAGTAATATTTCATTGTGTGGATGTACCACAATTTCTGTATCCATTCCTCAACATTTGGGGCTTTTGGGCTGTTTCCAGCTTCTGGCTATTACAAATAAAAATCTGTACACCTAAAGAAGCTAATCAAGAAGGAGGACTCTGGTTAAGATGCTCAATCCCGTCCTCTCCAGCTCTTACTATTTCACACTTCTTACATAAGATTCCACGCACTCTGCCCAACAGTTGGCTATATGTCTCAGCATATGCTTTGA
Organism: Meriones unguiculatus; assembly: GCF_030254825.1. Classification (NCBI taxonomy): domain Eukaryota; kingdom Metazoa; phylum Chordata; class Mammalia; order Rodentia; family Muridae; genus Meriones; species Meriones unguiculatus. Next base: position 97,096,445 of record NC_083354.1, read on the forward strand.
TAGTCTGCAGGGCAGAGGCTTTCAGAGGCCCTCTGTGGCAGGTTCCTAGGTTGCTTCCTGTTTTTTTTCTTCTTCTGATGTCCATCCTCTTTGCCTTTCAGGATGGGGATTGAGCGTTTTAGTCAGGGTGCTCTCTCTTGATTAGTTTCTTTTTTTTTTTCATCAATTACACTTTATTCATTCTGCATCCCCCCATAAGCCCCTCCCTCCTCTCCTCCCAATCCCACCCTCCCTCCTCCCTCTGCTTGCATGCCACTCCCCAAGTCCACTAATAGGGGAGGTTCTCCTCTCCTTTCTGATCTTAGTCTGTCAGTTCACATCAAAAGTGGCTGTATTGTCCTCTACTGTGGCCTGGTAAGGCTGCTTCCCCCTCCCCCCAGAGGGAGGTGATCAAAGAGCAGGCCAATCAGATTATGTCAGAGGCAGTCCCTCTTCACATTACTATGTAACCCAATTGGACTCTGAACTGCCCTGGGCTACATCTGTGCAGGGGTTCTAGGTTATCTCCATGAATAGTCCTTGGTTGGAGTATGAGTCTCTGGGAAATTCCCTATGTTCAAATTTTCTTGTTCTGTTGCTCTCCTTGTGGAGACCCTGTCCTCTCCAGCTCTTACTATTTCCCAGTTCTTACCTAAAATTCCGTTCACCTGCCCAACAGTTGCCCATCCGGCTCAGCCTCTGCTTTGATAGTCTGAAGGGCAGAGGCTTTCAGAGGCCCTCTGTGGTAGGTTCCTAGATTGTTTCCTGTTTTCTTCTTTTTCTGATGTCCATCCTCTTTGCCTTTCTGGATGGGGATTGGACGTTTTAGTTAGGGTCCTCTCTCTTGCTTAATTTCTTTAGATGCACAGGTTTTAGTGGGTTTGTCCTATGTTGTATGTCTATATGAGTGAGTATATACCATGTGTGTCTTTTTGCTTCTGGGACAACTCACTCAGGATGATCCTTTCCAGATCCCACCATTTACCTGCAAATTTCATGATTTCCTTATTTTTCATTGCTGAGTAATATTCCATTGTGTAGATGTACCACAATTTCTGCATCCATTCTTCAGTTGAGGGGCATCTGGGTTGTTTCCAGCTTCTGGCTATTACAAATAAAGCTGCTACAAACATGGTTGAGCAAATGTCCTTTTTGTGTACTTGAGCCTCTTTTGGATATATGCCTAGGAGTGGTATGGCTGGATCTTGAGGAAGCGCTATTCCTAGTTGTCTGAGAAAGCGCCAGATTGATTTCCAGAGTGGTTGTACAAGATTACATTCCCACCAGCAGTGGAGAAGGGTTCCCCTTTCTCCACAACCTCTCCAGCATGTGTTGTCACTTGAATTTTTGATCTTGGCCATTCTCATGGGTGTAAGGTGAAATCTCAGGGTTGTTTTGATTTGCATTTCCCTAATGGCTAGTGAGGTTGAGCATTTCTTTAAGTGCTTCTCTGCCATTCGGTATTCCTCTACAGAGAATTCTCTGTTTAGCTCTGTTCCCCATTTTTTAAGTGGATTACTTGGTTTGCTGCTTTTCAGCTTCTTTAGTTCTTTATATATACTGGATATGAGTCCTCTGTCAGATAAAGGGTTGGTGAAGATTCTTTCCCAATCTGTAGGTGGTCGCTTTGTTTTGATGATGGTGTCCTTTGCTTTACAGAAGCTTTTCAGTTTCATGAGGTCCCATTTATTGACTGTTGCTCTTAGAGCCTGTGGTGTTGGTGTTCTGTTCAGGAAGTTTTCCCCTGTACCAATGAGTTCTAGGGTATTTCCCACTTTTTTTTCAAGCTGATTTAATGTGTCTGGTTTTATGTTGAGGTCTTTGATCCACTTGGACTTCAGTTTTGTGCAGGGTGACAAGTATGGATCTATTTTCATTTTTCTACATGTAGACATCCAGTTAGACCAGCACCATTTGTTGAAGATGCTATCTTTTTTCCATTGTATGGTTTTGGCGTCTTTGTCAAAGATCAGGTGTCCATAAGTGTGTGGGTTTATTTCTGGGTCCTCTGTTCAGTTCCATTGATCCACCATTCTGTTTCTATGCCAGTACCATGCAGTTTTTAAAACTGTTGCTCTATAGTACAACTTAAGATCAGGGATGGAGATACCTCCAGAAGATCTGTTATTGTAGAGGATTGTTTTAGCAATTCTGGGTTTCTTGTTATTCCATATGAAGTTGAGAATTTTCCTTTCCAGGTCTGTAAAGAATTGTGTTGGTAATTTGATGGGCATTGCATTGAATCTGTAGATTGCTTTTGATAAGATGGCCATTTTTACTATGTTAATCCTACCAAGCCATGAGCATGGGAGATCTTTCCATCTTCTCATATCTTCTTCTAATTCTTTCTTCAGAGATTTGAAATTTTTTTCATACAAGTCTTTGACTTCCTTGGTTAGGGTTACTCCGAGGTACCTCATGTCATTTGTGGCTATTGTGAAGGGTGTTGTTTCCTTAATTTCTTTCTCAGCCCTTTTGTCTTTTGTATACAGGAGGGCTACTGATTTTTTTGAGTTAATTTTGTATCCTGCCACTTTGCTGAAGGTGTTTATCAGCTGTAGGAGTTCCCTGGTAGAGTTTTTGGGGTCACTCACATATACTATCATATCATCTGCAAATAGTGATAATTTGACTTCTTCCTTTCCAATTTGTATCCCCTTGATCTCCTTCAACTGTCTTATTGCTCTAGCAAGGACTTCCAGAACTATGTTGAAGAGATATGGAGAGAGTGGGCAGCCTTGTCTTGTCCCTGATTTCAGTGGGATTGCTTTAAGTTTCTCTCCATTCAGTTTGATGTTGGCTATAGGCTTGCTGTATATCGCCTTTACTATGTTTAGATATGTGCCTTGTATCCCTGATCTCTCCAATACTTTGAACATGAATGGATGTTGGATTTTGTCAAAGGCTTTTTCAGCATCTAGGGAGATTATCATGTGGTCTTTTTCTCTCAGTTTGTTAATATGGTGGATCACATTGATGGATTTCCGTATATTGAACCACCCCTGCATACCTGGGATGAAGCCTACTTGGTCATAGTGGATAATATCTTTGATGTGTTCTTGGATTCGGTTTGCAAGTATTTTATTAAGTATTTTTGCATCAATGTTCATAAGGGAGATTGGCCGGAAATTCTCTTTCTTTGTTGAGTCTTTGTGAGGTTTAGGTACCAAGGTGACTGTGGCTTCATAGAATGAATTTGGTAATATTCCTTCTGTTTCTATTTTGTGGAATAGTTTGAAGAGAATTGGTGTTAGCTCTTCTTTGAAGGTCTGGTAGAATTCTGCGCTGAAGCCATCTGGTCCTGGGCTTTTTTTGGATGGGAGACTTTTGATGACCGATTCTATTTCTTTGGGGGATATAGGTCTATTTAGTTGATTTACCTGGTCCTGGTTCAGCTTTGGTAAGTCAAATCGATCAAGAAAATTGTCCATTTCATTTAGATTTTCAAATTTTGTGGCATATAGACTTTTGAAGTAAGTCCTAATGATTGTTTGGATTTCCTCAGTGTCTGTAGTTATATCCCCCTTTTCATTTCTGATTTTGTTGATTTGGGTGGTGTCTCTCTGCCTTTTAGTTAGCCTGGCTAAGGGTTTGTCGATCTTGTTGATTTTCTCAAAGAACCAGCTCTTGGTTTCATTGATTCTTTGAATTGTTTTATTTGTTTCCAATTGATTGATTTCAGCCCTGAGTTTGATTATTTCCAGCCGTCTACTCCTTCTTGGTGTGTCTGCTTCTTCTTTTTCTAGGGTTTTTAAGTGAGCCATTAGGGTGCTTGAATGAGCTGTCTCGAATTTCTTCTTGAAGGTACTTAGTGCCATGAACTTTCCTCTTAGCACTGCTTTCATTGTGTCCCACAAGTTTGGGTATGTTTTGTCTTCATTTTCATTGATTTCTAGAAAGACTTTAATTTCTTTCTTTATTTCTTCCCTGACCCAGCTGTCATTTAGTAACAAGTTGTTCAGTTTCCATGTGTGTGTAGGCTTTTTGTTATTTCTGTTATTGTTGAGGTCCAGCTTTATTCCATGGTGATCAGACAAGATACATGGGATTATTTCAATCTTCTTGTATCTGTTGAGGCTTGCTTTGTGACCCACTATGTGGTCTATTTTGGAGAAGGTTCCATGAGGTGCTGAGAAGAAGGTAAATTCTTTTGTGTTTGGGTGTAAAGTTCTGTAAATGTCTGTTAGGTCCACTTGATTCATGACCTCTGTCAGAGACATTGTTTCTTTGTTTAACTTCTGTTTGGTTGACTTGTCCTTTGTTGAGAGTGGGGTGTTGAAGTCTCCCACTATTAATGTGTGGGGATCTATATGTGCTTTAAATTTTATCAATGTTTCTTTCACAAATGTGGGTGCCCTTGTATTTGGGGCATAGATGTTCAGGATTGTGATGTCTTCCTGGTGGAATTTTCCCTTGATGGGTATGAAGTGTCCTTCCCCATCTCTTTTGATTAATTTTGGTTGAAAGTCTATTTTATCAGATATTAGAATGGCTACTCCTGCTTGCTTTTTGGGTCCATTTGCTTGGAAAGTCGTCTTCCAACCCTTTACCCTCAGGTAATGTCTATCTTTGTGTCTTAGGTGTTTTCTTGTATGCAACAGATTGCTGGGTTTTGTTTACGTATCCATTCTGTTAATCTGTGTCTTTTTGTTGGAGAGTTGAGTCCATTGATGTTGAGAGAGATTAATGACCAGTGGCTGTTAGATCTCTTGATTTTGATGTTGGCTGTGGTCATCAGGTTGTGTGCTTGGTTGCTTTTTGTTTTACTGAAGTGAGGTTATTTATTTCCTGTGTTTTCTTGAATGTAGCTAGCTTTCTTGGGTTGTATTTTCCCTTCCAGTGTCTTCTGTAATGCTGGATTTGTTTGTAGGCATTGTTGAAATTTGTTTTTGTCATTGAATATCTTGTTTTCTCCATCTATGAGGACTGAGAGTTTTGCTGGGTATAGTAGCCTGGGCTGACATCTGTGTTCTCTTAGGGTCTGCATGATATCCGTCCAGGCCCTTCTGGCTTTCATAGTCTCTGTTGAAAAGTCAGGTGTGATTCTAATGGGTTTGCCATTATATGTTACTTGGCCTTTTTCCCTTGCAGCTTTTAGTATTTTTTCTTTGTTCTGTATACTTACTGTTTTGATTATTATGTGGCGGGAGGATTTTCTTTTCTGGTCAAATTTGTTGGGTGTTCTGTAGGCCTCATGTATTCTAATTGGCCTCTCCTTTAGCTTGGGGAAATTTTCTTCAATGATTTTGTTGAAAATATGTTCTGGGCCTTGGAGAAGGGAGTCTTCTTTTTCCTCTATACCTATTATTCTTAGGTTTTGTCTTTTCATATTGTCTTGCATTTCTTGGACGGTCTGTGTCAGGAATTTTTCGGATTTAACATTTTCTTTGACAGATACATCGATTTCTTCCATTGTATCTTCTACACCTGAGATTCTTTCTTCCATCTCTTGTAGTCTGTTGGTTATGCTTACCTCTGTAGTTCCTGTTTTCTTCCCTAGATTCTTCCTTTCCATTGTTTCTTCCATTTGTGTTTTCTTTAATTTTTCCAATTCTATCTTCAGGTCTTGAGTTGTTTTGTTTACTTCCTTCACCTGTCTGATTGTACTTTCCTGTTTTTCTTTTAGTTCCTTCAACTCTGTTTCTATCATTTCATTCAGTGTTTTAAGCATTTCCTTTCTAAAGGCCATAAACTGTTTGGCTGCAGCTTCCTCTATTTCTTTACGGATGGCAATATTCTGTTTGAGTTTATTTTCCTCTATGTCTTTACGAATCTTATTTGTTTCCTCTGTTATCATCTTCATGAGCATACTTGTTAGGTCATCTTCTTGGATTTCAGTTATGGTGGGGTATCCAGGGCTACTTGCCCCTGGGTAACTGGGTTCTGGAGATGCCATATTGCTCTGTCTTTTGTTGCTTGAGCTTTTACGCTGGCCTCTACCCATTGTGTTATCTTAGGAGTTTGGGGTTATTTTCTGGTGGTTCCTGGGGATCCTCTGGTGGAGAGAATCCCCTTTGCAGAAAGCTGGTTTTTCCTGAAGGATGTCTTCTCAGCTTTTTGGGTATAGTCCCTGGATGGCTGGTGTTTTTTTCAGGAGTTGCTCACCTCAGGGATATAGACCTGAGTGGTAACTGTGGTCTTTGTTAGTCGAGAGGGTTCTCCTCTCCCCCAGGGAAGTCCTGACGGCAGCTTCCCTGTTTCTGGGTTTCTTGTTGCAAATTTAATGATCAGCTGCTGTGACCCAGTTGGACATCAGGCGCGCCTCAACTGTTTGTGCTTGTGTCTGGAGCACAGCTGAGTGCTGGCGCCTCAGCCCCACTAGACTGTTAGACTTTTTCTAGGGAAGGATTGGGTGATTTAGATCAGTACAGTTTCCTTCCTTCCCCGTGGATTCTCTGGAGACAGGGACTCCTAGTGTCTTTTTTTGCCCTAGTGCACACTGCTCAGTGTCCGCCAGCTGGCTGGCCACAGAAATTTGCCTGTGCCTGGAGCACAGCTGTGTGATGGCGGCTCAGTCTCTGCCAGCTGTCTGGTGTGCAGAAACTGCCTGTGTCTGCCTTTGCGGCTTTTGGAAGCCTGAGTGGCTCCCTAAGCTGGGTAATTTTCCGGGGACCTTTTCAGGTTGGGGGTGAGCTGAGTGCTCTGAGATCAGACCCGCCGTTTCTATCTCTGGCGGCGAATCAGGCGCGCAGGCAGGCAGGGCTCTGTGGGGGAACCTGGGTCCCAGGCTCTGGCTCCGGGCTGGCTCCTGGGGTGCCCATGGAACCCGCCCGAGTCTTTTCCAGGGGATGTCTGGGTCACCTAAGGCCGGTTCCAATCGTTTCCTGTACCCTGGGGTTATCTCTCGACTGAAAATTCCAGTCTCTGATAGTGTGGTGCCCAAGGTTCAGTCTGGGACCGTGACCAGAGACACTGGCTTGTGGCTCTGGGCTGGGGCTGGGGCTGGCGGCATGCAGCCAAGCCTCTGGCGGAACCGGGATCTCTTCCGCGGTTTAGCTGGGTGAGTTAAAAGCTGATTGAATCCCCCACCGTGGGGTATCCTCTCACCTGGGAAACACAATGACTGTGTTTTATGGCCGAGAGTTCTGATTGCTGGTCACTGTGCTGATCCTGCTGTGCTGCTGCTCAGAATGAGAGTCCTCCCGGCGCCGCCATCTTGCCCCTCGGTCCTTGATTAGTTTCTTTAGATGTACAAATTTTAGTAGGTTTATCCTGTGTTATATGTCTATATGAGTGAGTATATACCATATGTGTCTTTCTGCTTCTGGGACAGCTCACTCAGGATGATCCTTTCTAGGTCCCACCATTTACCTGCAAATTTCATGATTTCCTTATTTTTCATTGCTGAGCAATACTCCATTGTGTTCAGAAAGGCAAAGAGGATGGCCATCGAAGGAGGGAGAAAACAGGAAACAGGACAGGAGCCTACCACAGAGGGCCTCTGAAAGGCTCTACCCTGCAGGGTATCAGAGCAGATGCTGAGACCTGATATTCATAGCCAAACTTTGGTCAGAGTGCAGGGAATCTTATGAAACAAGTGGGAGATAGTAAGACCTGGAGAGGACAGGAGCTCCACAAGGAGAGCAACAGATCCAAAAAGTCTGGACACAGGGGTCTTTTCTGAGACTGATACTCCAGACAAGGACCACTCATGGAGATTGCCTGGAACCCCTGCACAGAGGTAGGCCATGGCAGTTCAGTGTGCAAGTAGGTTCCATAGTAATGGAGACAGGGACTGTCTCTGACAGTAACTGACTGGCCTGCTCTTGGATCACCTCCCCCTGAGGAGGGAGCATCCTTATCAGGACACAGAGGAAGACAATGCAGCTGTTCCTGAAGAGACCTGATAGACTAGGATGAGAGGGAAGGGGAGGAGGACCTCCCTTATCAGTGGACTGGGGGAGGGGCACTTGTGGGGAAGAGGGAGGAGGTTGGAATTGGGAGAGGAGGAGGGAGGAAGCTACAGGTGGGACACAAAGTGAATAAACTGTAATTAATAAAAATAATTAAAAAATAAAAATAAAAATAAAAAAATTTAAAAAACAAGGAACCATCTCAATTCTTTAATCTATTTGGTGTCCAGTGCCTATGTTTTTAGGCTTTGCTCTTTCTATTTTTGGAAGTATTTGTTTTAAATGCAATCTAATAGCAAATGGACATGTCTTTATGAATTGTTTCTCAGTTTTATACAATAGGCCATTACATAGAAGACTCAGTGTTTTCTTTATGAGGATTGTTTTCTGAGTGTTCATTTTATAATGACTGATAACAAACAGGTCCTTAAAGATAGGCTTGAGGACTGTATTTATTTAACACCTGCTGCTGCTTAGTTATTTTCCTGTGATACAAAACAACCAGTATTTCAGTCACTTCACACTGTCAGTAAGCTAGTGTTTCCAATGTAAACATTCATGAAATTGAAGTATTTCTATTTGCCATGTGCAGTGCTTAGGAAAGATACAGAAAATTAATATACAGGAACTTGAGAGGCATTGTGCCGATGCCCAATTAATGACTTAATTATTTTGTTCCTCTGATTTTTTATTTTTAAAATGATAATCTAATTTTATTTTGATAGTCAAAGTCTATATGAGAGAAACACATTCACTAGAATGTGCTTAACAATCTACATTGACCTTGACTAATGTATATATATCTATATATTTCCTTTTTACAGTGAGATAAATATAGTAAGACTAAAAATTATATCTATCCACATTTTCTGAATTGCATACATGAATGTCTGAAATATAGCCAGGATATGAAACATATACAATGTATCTATCACCTTTGTTAACATAGGATACACCTGATTACAAGGAAAGAGAATGTGGAGTATGGTATAGACTGACATTCCTCAACATATGGTCAGTGATCCCTTATTTATAAGGATCCCAAGATGGCTGATGTCAGTACAAATTCCTGTGGCCCAATCGAGACTGAATGAATTGGAATTCCAGGGCAGAAAAATCTGTGAATATGGGTTTTTATTAACAATACTCATGTGGTTATTATGGTCACTGTCATAAAATATGAAGTTTTTATATTGTAATATTATCTCAGCAATCATGATATGGCCTAAATCTTGATTAAATTTGTAGGAATATTGAGAGGGAAAACAAAGATGATGGAACCTCCTTGGATGTTTAATCATGTGTGAATTATACAGTACAAAGACAATAAAGACAAAACTCATCCAAGATCAGGTTTTACTTCAAATCTTGAATTAAATAAACTACCAATTAAGGAAATAAGCAAGAAGAGGAAGCTACCTTTATCATGTGACTTATGAGGTGAACAGGCTCATTTCGGAATTGAAACTATTGTTTTCTCTTTAGTGTTATTGTTTGGCTCCAGGAAGATGATGATGACATCTGTCTTTTTTGCAGTGAATCAGTTTTTAATTTTCATACAGTAAAAGGAATCCTCAAATGACTCATATCACAAAAGCTGGGTAGGAAGAGTGAGAGTTGCTGCTTCATATGCTGTGTTTGCAACTGGATAGAAGAATCTTACAGAGCTTGAAACAGGTGACATTCGACATCAGTATTTACATATTGACTTACCTTATAAGGCCTTGGTAGATCAGGGTTATGATACCTTAGTTTAAGCAATCCAATCATATTTAGCAAATATATACAGCATGTTCCTAGACTCACATATTTCACTAAGTAGATTATATTCGAAGTCATTATTGCCACAGAAGAGAAAAACGACTGTCTGGATGACAGCTACAACTGGAGAGTTATGGCCATTGAGCATTGAGTAGATGAAAGGAAGTTGCTCCTCTTGACTTGCACAGTAGAATATTCTTGATGCTGACAGTATTCCACAAGGAATGGATAACACTAGAGAAGCCGAGATGGACAAAGAAACTACCCATTGCATGGAAGGAAAGGCTCTGTTCATCCATGTGACAACAACAGAATCTACAAAAATTAAATCAAAATTCAGAAGGTCAAATTCATTTTTGCATGACAGAAAATGGAGCAGCAGTCTTTAATTTTCCTTACAGCCACATGATTTATATTGTGACTTGGCAATTAGTTTTTCAGAAATAAGCCAGAAGGAAAGACCAAAGTATATGTGGAGCTCTGGCACTGCCTTATACGGATATTCCTGTACAAATGGCCTTGAACTCAGTTGCTTTGCAGAAGAAGGAGTTTTGAAATTTGTATAATACCTACCTCTCTCAGATAGCTCCCTTTGTTGCAAATATGCTTGTAAATGCCCCAATCCAATGTCTTCTTTGACTAAGGGTTCCCTGACAAGCCTATCTAATACATCTATGCCATTTTATAACCATCCATAAAAGAATAAGAATATCCTAAAAAAATACTATGGTGCCTCTCCCTTTGATTATTATTATACTATTTAAAATCAATGGCGCTTCTAAAGAATTAACATTTCTCCAATCATGTTATGCTGGAGGAAAGGAGATTTGATGCTCTGGTTCCAACTAGCAGAGTCACCTACTTTCCAGAAAAGGGTTTTATATATTCTTGATAACTTGCCCAGCAACAGAGCCCAGTGAGTGAGTGATGATGGGTTCACATTCCTTATGGGGTTGTGAGGACTATTTTGTGAAGAGTGAATCATGAAAATTGCTGCTCACATTTACTACATTAGTGTTCACATTACCTAGATACTAGACTACAGCAGTGAGCTATAATGTGCAGTGTGGTTGAGAACTGGTTGTGACTCACTTTTCTGTCCTGTTGCAGATAAATGTAAATGACAACCTTCCTTAACTTCTTGGCACTAATTTTTGCAACTAAGAAACTAAGAAGCTGCTGCCTATTTCAACAGCATATTTTATTGTAAAGATGCAGGTGTGTCCTGAAAGATGAAGCATCTATGCATAGTATCTATTCCTTGTGTTTCTTGCTTTGCTCGTTCATGTGTCTTGTCATATTTTTCTTTACTCATTCCCTCCAATTCTTTATGTTTTCTTTATTTTAGTTTTGGTTGTACACGTCATACTTGATCTATAACTTAGTTGCTAAAATGTAATTGTTTACTTTTTTAATAGATGGTTTAGGTCATACTTTTCTTAGATTCATTGAAAAGCCAAAAGTATAAATATTTTTATACCATGGTAGATATACCAAACATATGTATATACAGTATATATCATTCATCCCTGTTAGAACACAGTTCAAAAATGGTGTCACATGAGGATTCTGAATGCTTGTGACAACAAGGCAAAAATATTGTGACTTTAGTTTCTTCAAACATAGACTTGCTCTTGGAATGTATCTTTTTATTTGTGTGATTCTTAACTCTCAGAGTATGAATTGCCTGTTGTTCTGAATAAAGGTGGTTATTATATGAAATCTTTGTCCTCCTCATTTGAGTTTCTACACTTCCAGGCTCATGCTGCCAATTAGTGTATTAAGCTCATCATCAGCCACATTTATCCTGAACACAGAGAGGCATTTATTTACATTTACTTCTTCATACCTGAGGAGGTGATTTCCTGGGGTGTCAAAACTGCCAGGTATGATATATTAATCAGTAAGTACAACAGAGCCACAATGAACAGGCAAGATACTAAAGATTTTGGAATATTTTCAGCAGGTCTTTTTACTTCTCCTAAGGGGAAGAAAAAAACATGATAAAAGGATATACAAAACACATAATCATCTTACCCAGGGTCCTCCTTCTTGCTTAGGTTCTTTAGGTGTACAGATTTTAGTAGGTTTATCCTAAATTATATGTCTAGTATCCACTTATAAGTGACTATATTCCGTGTGTGTCTTTCTGCTTCTGAGATACCTCACTTAGAATGACCTTTTCCAGTTCTCACCACTTGCCTGCAAATTTCATGATTTCCTTTTTTTTATTGTTGAGTAATATTCCATTGTGTAGATGTACCACAATTTCTGTATCCTTTCCTCAACTGAGGGGCATCTGGGTTGTTTCCAGCTTCTAGCTATTACAAATAATGCTGCTACAAACATGGTTGAGCAAATGTTCTTGTTGTATACTTGAGCATCTTTTGGATATATGCCTAGGAGTGGTATAGCTGGATCTTGAGGTAGCACTATTCCTAATTGTCTGAGAAAGCGCCAAATTGATTTCCAAAGTGGTTGTACAAGTTTACATTCCCACCAGCAGTGGAGGAGGGTTCTCCTTTCTCTACATCCTCTCCAGAATGTGTTGTCACTTGAGTTATTAATCTTAGCCATTCTGATGTGTGTAAGGTGAAATTTCAAGGCTGTTTTTAATTTGTATTTCCCTGATGACTAAGGAAGTTGAAGTGTTTAAGTGCAAGTTGATATTCCATGTTTTGTTGATATCCCTGGAGGCCTGCACTTTTTTGAAGGAAATGGGAAGGAATGGATCAGGGATAAGGGGGTAGAGGTGACTGGAAGGAAAGACGGGAGGGGAGACTGTGGACAGGATATAATATATAAGAGAAAAATAAAAAAATAATTTATGTATAATTCTATCAGCTATGTAACAGAGATTTACTTCTATATGTAGACAGCATAAGCACAGAGCTGTCACATTAGGATATAAATTTTCTTTCCCTGTTCAATGAGAAAATTTTTTTGACATTGCTAAATACTGTAAAAGATTTTTTTATGATTTACTACTTTTAAAATTTTTATTTGTATTCTTATTTTATTTATATATGTGCTCAGGGTCAACTAAAATTTAATAGATTGGAAGTGTCCATGAAATAAAAAGATTAAGAAGCTCTATGCTAGATGGAGCATTACCATGCACTTCTGTTCATCCTCCTCTATGCACTGATCTGTCATCAAGTGGAACAAACTTTGAACTGAAATGATTGGTCTATACAAGGCAGTGATGACAAAAGACGAGAGCTATTTGATTCAATATGAAGAACCTGTTGGTTTCAGAAGGGAATAATCACATTTATGACATAGCAGATATTCCAGTAGAGCAGTTGGTCAGTTTTCATGCACAAGCTGATTAAGAACTGGTTTGATATATTTGCTGGCACTTAGTGCTTAACTCTGTGAAGTAAGACTTATCTCTGGGGATAGTTGTCCACACTAAAAAAGCATTCCTATAAATTAACAGACACTCATTTTAAATGATGTTTATAAACTTTTCTGATCAAAGAGTTAAACTTTAGAGAATTGTAAGAAAGTATCAGGGAGTAAAATGTCAGATTACTATATAAATGGAACCCTAAAAATACTAGGGAAATTGGAACAAAATTGTCTTATTGATTTGGGAGTTCATTTCCTGGAAAATGAGAATAAAAATGAATGCCATATATTAATATATTTTAGTAGTGAATTTACTTCCTTTTATTAAAAACCTTGCAAAAAAGATAGCATCTTCAAAAAATGATGCTGGTCTAACTGGATGTCTACATGTGGAAAAACACAAATAGATGTCTACATGCAGAAAAATGAAAATAGATCCACAGATGGAAGTGGAGGAGGACCTCCCCAATCAGTGGACTTGGAAAGGGGCAGAAAGGAGATGACAGAGGAAGGGTGGGATTGGGAGGGAATGAGGGAGGGGGCTACAGCAGGGATACAAAGTAAATAACCAGTGATTAATATAAAAAATAAATAAAAAATATAAAAATGAAAAATGCAAATAGATCCATACTTATCACCCTGCACAAAACTAAAGTCCAAGGGGATCAAGGACCTCCATATAAAACCAGACACACTAAACCTGTTAGAAGAAAAAGTCGGGAAAAGCCTTGAACTCATTGGGACAGGAGACAACTTCCTGAACAGAACACCAACAGCACAGCCTCAAAGAGCAACAATCAATAAATGGGACCTCATGAAACTGAAAATCATCTGTAAAGCAAAAGACACTGTTGTCAGAACAAAATGACAGCCTACAGATTGGGAAAGAATCTTCACCAACCTTATATCTGACAGAAAGATAATATCAAGAATATATAAAGAACTCAAGAAGTTAAAGAGAAACAAATTAGTTAACCCAATAAAAAATATCAAGTACAGAGCTAAACAGAGAATTCTCAATAGAGGAATATTGAATGGCAGAGAAACACTTAAAGAAATGTTCAACATCCTTAGTCATCAGGGACATGCAAATCAAAACGTCCTTGACATTTCACCTTATACCCATCAGAATGGCTAAGATAAAAAACTCAAGTGACAACACATGCTGGAGAGGATGTGAAGAAAGGAGAACCCTCCTCCACTGCTAGGGAGGATGTAAAGTTGTACAACCACTTTGGAAATCAATCTGGTGCTTTCTCAGACAATTAGGAATAGTGCTACCTCAAGATCCAGCTATACCACTCCTAGGCATATATCAAAAAGACGCTCAAGTATACAAGGACATTTGCTCAACCATGTTTGTAGCAGCATTATTTGTAATAGCTAGAAGCTGGAAACAACCCAGATGCCCCTCAGTTGAGGAATGGAAACAGAAATTGTGGTACATTTACATAATGGAATTTTACTCAGCAATAAAAACAAGGAAATCATGAAATTTGCAGGCAAGTGGTGGAAACTGGAAAAGGTCATTCTAAGTGAGGTATCTCAGAAGCAGAAAGACACACATGGTATATCCTCACTCATAAGTGATATTAGACATATAATTTAGGATAAACCTACTAAAATCTGTACGCCTAAAGAAACTAATCACGAAGGAGGACTCTGGCTAAGTTGCTCAATCCCCATTCAGAAAGGCAAAAAGGATGGACACCAGAAGAGGGAGAAAACAGGAAACAGGACAGGAGCCTACCACAGAGGGCCTCTGAAAAACTCTACCCTGTAGGGTATCAGAGCAGATGCTGAGACTTATAGCCAAACTTTGGGCAGAGTGCAGGGAATCTTATGAAACAAGTGGGAGATAGTAAGACCTGGAGAGGACAGGAGCTCCACAGAGAGAAACTTAACAAAAAAATCTGGGCAGAGTGGTCTTTTCTGTGACTGATACTCTAACCAAGGAGCATTATGGAGATAACCTAGAACACCTGCACAGAGGTTCAGTGTCCAAGTGGTTCCACAGTAATGAGGACAGGGACTGTCTCTGACAGGAACTGATTGGCCTGCTCTTGGATCACCTCCCCCTGAGGGTGGGGCAGCCTTACCAGGCCACAGAGAAAGACAATGTAGCCACTCCTGATGAGTCCTGATAGACTAGGATCAGAAGAAAGGAGAAAAAATAAAATAAAATAAATATAAATAAAAAATAAATATAAAATATAAAAAATAAAAATATAAAAATGAAAAATGCAAGTAGATCCATACTTATCACCCTGCACAATTATCACAAGCCCAGAGGCCAAAACAGCAGCATGAAAACACTGGCATTAACAACAAAGACAATATGATGTCACCAGAACTCAGAAATCCTACTAAAGTAGTCCCCAGAAATGCAGTATAGCTGAAGCACAAGACAGGGATTTTAAATTAGCCATTATGAATATAATCAAGGGTTTCAAAAAGGATATGAATAAATTCTATAATAAAGTACAATAGGAAAAGAGAAATTTAGGAAATCAAACAAAAACTTTAGAGTACAGGCGTGACTCCTAGTGGAGGGAGGTGAACACCAGCCCACACTTAAAACCTTTGACCCAAAATGTGTCTTGTTTACAGGAAGCATAGGTGCAAAGATGGAACAGAGACTGAGAAAATGGCAGACACAGTGATTGGCGTAGCTTGAGATACACCACAAGGGAAAGGGCCAACCATTGTTACTCTGCTATGCTTGTAGACAGGAATCTAGCATATCTGTTTTTTTGATAGGCTTAATCCATGAGTTGATGGAGACAGATTCAGAAAACCAAGGCTAAGCATTAGGCTGAGCTAGGGGAGTGCTGTGGAAGAGTTTGAGGAAGGACTGAGGGAGCCAGAGAGGTAAAGGGCACCAAAAGAAGACCTACAGAGTCTGTAAAGTGAGTAAATAAGTAAATAAATGGAGGAAAAAAGATATCAGCATTGCAGTTCCTCAGAAAGATATGAATAGGTCTACTAAAGATGCAGCTGTACAGCTTTTTGGTATATACTCAGAGGAAACTACATCCTATCACAGATAAACTTGCTAAACAGTGTTCATTACTGCTCTGTTCTCATTAGCCCCAAATTGGAAACAACTGAGATGTCTCAGAACAGAATAAGGGATAATAACAACATGGTACATGTACCTAATCGAGTGCTACTGAGCTGTTAAAAAATGACTCCATGAAATTTGTAGGCAAATAAATGGAACTAGAAAAAAAATCATCCTGAGTGAGATAACGCAGACCCAGAAGGGTAGTTTGTTTGTATTCCTTATATGTGGATATTAGCCATTAAATAAACCATAAAAAGTTACAAACATAGACTCAGAGAGCTTAGGTATAGAGGAAAAGACTGGGAGACACATGCATTTCCTTAGGATGGGGAAATAGAATAGCTTTTATCCATTTTACTGAGTCCAGGAAGTAGGATGGAATAAAAAGGATCAGGTAGGGAGGGGAATGGGAGATATGATTGAGGGGGAATTGTGGAAAGAGACATCTAGAGTTTAGGAACATTTGAAGGGTGTTATGAAAACCTAGTACAGTGGAAACTTTAAAATGTCAATGAAGACTCCAAATAATGAGGGAGATGGTGCCTCAGCTGACTATCTCTTGTCACCAAATGAGTTTTCCAGTACTGGGTTCTATTCTATTCTACATTATATTATTTATATTATATATTATTATAGCGTTTAATGTTTTACTTTTATATGATACCTAAATATGTGAATGAATTAGCCTGTGATGCTTCTGCCTTCTCTTGTATTTTTGATTGTGAGCCTAGTCTTTAATGGATGAGCAATCTTGAGCCTTCTCTTGGTTTGCCTGTCCTACTTTGATGTGATGGATTTTGATTTATTTTGTTATGTTTTGTTGATATGTATTAGAAGCCTGTTCTTTTCTCAGAAGAGACAGAGTGGATGTGATGAGAAATGGAGGGAGGGGAAGGAAATGGGAGGAGAACAGGAGAGAAAACCATAATCAAGGTATATTGTATGAGAAAATGATTTATTTTTAATAAAAGAGGGGAAGCTAATGTTGCCCCTTGAAAGTCAACCAGGTGATAGTGGCAGGCCTCATATTCAAGAACATATAGCTGCACAAGTTGGATTTGATAGGTGACAAAATAAAAGAGAGAAAGTTGCGTGAGTGGATCTGGGAGGAGTTGTGGAGAAGGTTATGTGATCAAAACACAATTACAAAATCCTCAGATAACTAATAAAAGCACTTAATGGTCTGAAATACTAAAACATTAAAAATTCAAATGTTACTCATTAAAATGAATGATAGAGCATTATGATCATGACAGTATACATTAGTGTTCCCAAATCATACTTCAAATTTTGTTCAACTAAACTTACGTTTACAAATACAAGCTTCTCTACAACTTGTACTCATCTTAAATTTTTTATTATATCCAACATGATACTTTTCAGAGGGTCATCAGCAAAAGTGGTTGTAACATATTGAAAAATCTATCACTATTATAAGTCAGAGGGAGAATCAAGGTCCAGGAGTGAAACATCATATGTTGAATTTCCTACATGTTGTTAGCATTTCAGTTAACACGTGGAAATAGAATAAAGTTTTTTTTTTTAATAGGGTCGAAGAAACTAGTTGGTGAATGTTTAGAAACAATGTACAAAATTTCAACATTACGTTTGTGAGTTAATAAAAAAAAGAAAAGAAAACATTACCTTATGAACACAGCAGGGCAGTTGACATTTATACTCACAGAGGTTGTTACAAACTTCCTGCAAACCCAAGACAGGGCAAATTCCAACATGGAGAGAGCGCTACACCCAGCCCCAGCCCCATCCCCACTCAGGGAGTAGTAACTGTTAAGCTCCTGGAGGGGGAGAAACAGATTTCTCTAGGAGTGTAGCCTCTGGCAAGCTGCCACACTGCAATGGGAGACCACATATCCAAGATTATTTGGCAGCTCAAGGTGGTATTAAAGGATTTAGAAAAAAAAAAAAAAAAGGACACAAAGTTGGGTGGATAGGGAAGAAGGAAAAGATCTGGGAAGATTTGGAGTAAGGCATTGTAATATTATCAAAACACATAGAAAAAACTCTTAAGAAAATAACAATAGTACATTAAGAAATTGCTAAAGTCTTTAAACATCTTTTCATATGAAAACTGTATTGATCTATTTGTGTAAACAAAGAGTCTCATCAAAGTGAGATCACCACAATTTCAAGAATTTGTGTTCTGATATTGAGGTCTGTCCTTTGATAAATTATTCCATATTCTACAATAATTTTTGCATTTAGAGACTCCATATTACAATCAGGTCATTTTCTCCAATTTAATTTTTTTTTCTTCACAATTTATTCATTATATGTCCCAATTGAAGTCCCCTCCCTCAACTTATAATTCAGAATATATAAAGAACTGAAGAAGTTAAACACCAACAAACCAAGTAATCCTACTAAAAAATGGGTTACAAAGCTAAAAAGAGAATTCTCAAAAGAGGAAAATAGAATGGTAGAGAAACACTTAAAGAAATGCTCAATGTCATTAATTATCCAGAAAATGCAAATCAAAATGATCCTGAGATTCCACCTCACACCCATCAGAATGGCTAAGGTCAAAAACTCAAGTGACAACACATGCTGGAAGAAGACATGGAGAAAGGGGAACCCTCCTCCATTGCTGGTGGGACTGTAAGTTGTACAACAACTTTGGAATCAATCTGGCTTTTCCTCAGAAAATTGGGAATACTGCTACTTCAGGATCCAGCTGTATCACTCTTGGGCATATATAGGAAAGGTGCTCAATCATACTACAAAGACATTTTTTTTTAACTATGTTCAAAGCAACTTTATTCATAGTAGCCAGAATCTGAAAACAACCTAGATGTCCCGCAAGTGAAGAATGGATACAGAAATTGTGGTACAGTTACACAAGGGAATACTACTCAGCAATTAAAAATAAAGGTTTCATAAAAATTTCAAGCAAATGGATGGAATTAGAAAAGATCATCCTGAGTGAGGTAACCCAGAAGCAGAAAGACACACATGGCGTATCCTCTTTTATAAGTGGACATTAGATGTATAATATAGGCTAAACATAGAAAAATCTATAGCCCTAAAGAGCTAAACAAAGTGCTATAAGACTTATAGTACAATAAAATTTAGCTGGTATTTTAATAAACCCAGTGACAAATATACAAGAAAGTACAGTGTACTTTTCAATGTAAATACTCTAAGAGCGATGATTCACAATAAGCATGAGAGGGTGGGTATGTGGGAATGCCCAGAACACATTTTGAAGTTGAGGTAGAACACACTAAATGTTAGCCTGTGATAGCTTTACAGTTGTAAGCTTATTAATGTCTTTTCTATAATTAAAATTTTTCATATCAATTACAGTTTATTCACTTTGTATCCCAGCTGTAGGCCCCTCCCACATTCCCTCCCAATCCCATTCTTCCTCCCTCATCTCCTCTCATGCCCCTGCCCAAGTCCACTGATAGGGGAGGACCTCCTCCCCTTCCATGTGACCATAGACTATCAGATCTCTTCAGGACTGGCTGCATCGTCTTCCTATGTGGCCTGGTAAGGCTGTTCTCCCATCAGGGGGAAGTGATCAACCAGTCACTGAGTTCATGTCTTATATAATTACTACTTAATTCAAGACGGTGGGATTACTTGAAACAAAATAGGGAGTATAGAGTAATCTCAATTCTAGTTTGAAAATTCTTAGCATTCCCAAATTTTATATGAAAGACACGACTTAAAGAAAATTAAATTCTATACAGTCTATATGAATGAATATATAATTAAATAATGAATTTAATTATAACTGCATTATGGAAGAGATTGGCCTTCACTACAGAACATGAAATGATAATATTAACTTTTCTCTTTAATTTTATGTGTAGTTTTATGAATGAATTTACCTGCTACTCACAAACCCTTCTGTGTCATGGCAGATATTTTTTATGAATGGCTTTACCTGCTATGTTGATCAGGAGTGTTGCTCCGAAGTATGAATAGTACGCTTGAACAATGGCCTCTGCAGTCTGTGAAGCATCAGGAAGTTCAGCGTCCAAAGCATTCTCAAACCTGCTTATATTCTCCTTTTTCCCAATCACTAACAGAACTACCCCAGTTAGAGAAATGAGACAAAGAATGCTTATTTTTATCAGACTGCTGATAATTGGAATCCAAGCCACTGTTTTTATCCCCCGAGAATTCAGAATTCCAAGGGACCACAAAATAATCAAAGCCAGACACTTCTTTGGTAGCTCTGGAGCTGGGCATCCAGCAGAGAAAGACTGGATTAGATAACTACTTGCTGTTAGGACATGAACACCAATGCCTAGAAAATGAGCAAACAAATTAATCCAAAGACTGAGAAAAGCAGCAGAGGATCCACGAGATCTTTTGAGGAAGTAATAAGATGCTCCACTCACAGGGAAGATGGTCCCCAGCTCGGCAAAAGAGAGAGCATTCATCATGCTCAGCAGGGCACAACCTACCCAAATACTGAGAGTCACAGGGATGTTCATTGAGGAGTATTTTAATACCCCGTTAGGAGACACAAAAATCCCTGTCCCTATAGTAATCCTAAGTAATATCAGGGTTAGTTGGAAGAACCCTAGACTCCTGAGGAGATGCATGTTTTTGTCTTTTTCTCTCTTTTAAATCCTGAAAAGTTGTTGTTGTTGTTTTTCCTTTATGATGCTTCTCTGTCAATTTCTGCAAAACCCTGCAAAACAGGGTTGGCTAAATCATCTACTTTTTCTAAGAGAATTTTATATCTGAAGTTGACTGGGTTTGAAAATAACTAACTTTGAATTGTACCAAAAGTTTATGACTTACAAAGACTCCAGCTAACATACTGCCTTTTAATAATATTTAAAATATCAAATATGCCAGTGACCATGTTACTGGATGCTAAACAGGAGAAGTATTTTTAGAAGCTCTGAAAGATACCTTTAAAGGTAAAACTCTATGCTTGATACCGTCTATTTGCTTGCCTGCCTAAAACCAAGAAATGGAAGGCAATTGGTGGGAAAGAAACAGGAGTTTTCAAGTACCAGATCCTGGAAGAATAAGGAAACATCTTATTCCTATTACTGAACACTCACCCACCCATCAACTCTCTCTCTCTCTCTCTCTCTGTCTCTGTCTCTGTCTCTCTGTCTCTCTGTCTATGTCTCTGTCTCTTTCTCTGTCTCTGTCTCTCTGCCTCTCTGTCTGTCTCTCTCTCTCTCTCACACACACACACCAAACAATACAAAACAAAGAAAGAAAACCCAACTCAGGTAAATGAAATATGTGAATAGGCTTTTATACTGTTGTGCAAATGGCAGCAAGATGAACATGCCGAGAAAGTTCCATCACTCAGCAGTGTTCCTACATCTTTTTGCATTTTTTGTCCCTATTAGGAACAATGTGATCTATCTTGGTTTTCTGGAATTAGTTCCTGGAATTCCTCAGTCGAGCTCATTTTTCTGCAAGTTAAATATTGTGACAACTAACCTCTTAGTTGATATACATGACTGAAGATCAAAAACCGTCACCATTTTAATGTGTGCTGGTCAGCAGATGTCTGGCTTCTTTCAAGCAAAACAGGATTATTCACCAGTGAAACTTTAATCAGTTAGACTTGCCTTTCTGTTGTTGTTGTTTTTTGTTTCCTTGAATTTCAGAGGCAGTATTGAAGGGGCTAGTTAGTCTCAAAGGACAGCTCTGAAAGAAACGGTTACTGCTGAAATATCATTATACAAACCTGAAATATCATTTCATGCGTTTATATCAAGACGTCAGTCTTAGAGCTGAATTCAACTGCCCAGAGATTTGAACTTCACTTTGCCATTTAACAATATTTGGAAAGATGCTGCTATTTCAATTTCAAGAAATTAATCCAATTTTCTTATAGTTACTGGTGCATATTACTTATACTCATTAATTCATTTGAATGTAATAGTTTAACACATGAATGAATCATGCTTTTGTGACGCACAGAGTCTCAGTGGTATTTCTTTGAGGTGATTTTGGGCCCTTTGTAATTTGAATAAAGTAAGAAAGAGATGGAGCCCTAACAGTGAAATTTTAATTTTCTTGAATGGTGACAGTAGAAACATCAACCAACTCCACAGGATAAGATCAGGCTTTAGTAAGCAGGCCACACCAAAGTCCTACCTCTCCAAGTGCAGGGACTTTTATTCATCAAAAGCCGCAGGGAGGAGTGTTAGAAGAAGGGGTTATCCTTCTAGGCGTTGCAGATGATTGATTGGCTTTTTTCACTCCTTGATCACGTTTGTATAATAATTGGAATGATCCAGAGCAACTCTGCAATGGCTTTCCTTGATTGCTGAGTCCTCAGATTAATGTGCCTGTGACTCATGGTCTTGTGTGTATAGCTTTATTTTCCTATCTTGTCTATCCTTGAGTAGCAATGATACTTGCAAATATTTGTGAGAAGCTGAGACATAAGAGACCTTCAGTAACTGGTACCAATTACAAAGACATGCTGTCTCAATCTGCAATGGTTCATGAATTCTCACCCCAGATAATCACGCCACAACAGTGAAATTTCAGTGTTGTTCCAGGATATATCTGAAACCCTGACACAATAGTTGGAGTTTAATAGCATGTAGGAAAGAAGAAACAGATTAATTTAGAATTGTTATTGATAAGAAATGAAGAGTAGGACTAGGAAAAACATAGAAGGCCTCTGCCGAGGTAAGCAAGGGAGACATCTGATGTTAAACTTTTGAAAAGGAGTCCTTTAATTCATATAGCTGCTGAATTTTGTGGGCACGGCCTATTAAATTTTATCTAGCATTTCTGACTAATCCTTATTTGTTAATAGAAAATAGCATTCTTCTTCATGAAAGAGACATAATACCTCTTTCAAGCAGTTAAGTAATATAATCCCCTTTAATTCTGAAAGCTCCTGCCACTAGGGAATGTATTTGGTTTTGAAGGGTAGTACTACTTTGAGTAATGTCTTTTGAACTACCAGAGGAGTCTTTAGAAAATTACCTGGTAATATGAGACGGAGGAGACAATCACCCACACCCCTGCTTATTCTAGTGGTGATTTGATTCTCATTTTTCCAAGAAGGAGAATGAATTGTAGAACTCACTTAGACCTGACAAATGCTTTGAAAGATTGATTTTTTTTTTTTTTTGGACTAGTCTACATCAGGGGTTAATGAAATCAGGGTGCATATTCCCACCAGTTGGACGATCCTGTACATAATGTCAATTTTCTAAGTTTTAAGACAAAAGTTGGGTGAGGTCATCAAATTACTTCTTCAAGATAGGTAAGGGTTATAATAGTAGCTCCAGTCAAACATTAAAAGAGGCCTTATAAGATGTCCTATGTTTCAAACCTGGTTTTGTTTTTCCCAACGTGTGAAGTTTCTTTTGGCATCTAGTAGCATCCATTCAGTTAGGATTTTATAGGTGAGTATTCTTTAAATGTCTGTGGTTTCAAGGTTAAAAACATTCTCCCTGGGTAAAGTGCTCACACAGAGTACAGGCCCTTTTATTTAATAATTTAAATTTTTATTTCTGTAATTAATTTTTTTAGTGTTGATTTTTTAAATTATTTTATTAATTACACTTTATTCATTTTGTATCCCCCCATAAGCCTCTCCCTCCTCCCTTCCCGATCCCACCCTCCCTTTCCTTTCTGCATGCATGCCCCTCCCCAAGTCCACTGGTAGGGGAGGTTCTCCTCTCATTTCTGATCTTAGTCTATCAGTTCACATCAAAAGCGGCTGCATTGTCCTCTACTGTGGCCTGGTAAGCTGCTCCCCCCTCAGGCGGAGGTGATCAAAGAGCAGGCCAATCAGATTATGTCAGAGGCAGTCCCTCTTCTCATTACTATGTAACCCACTTGGACACTGAACTGCCATGGGCTACATCTGTGCAGGGATTCTAGGTTATCTCCATGAATACTCCTTGGTTGGAGTATGAGTCTCTGGGAAGTTCCCTATGTTCAAATTTTCTTGTTCTGTTGCTCTCTTTGTGGAGGCCCTGTCCTCTCCAGCTCTTACTATTTCCTACTTCTTACATAAAATTCCATTCACTCTGCCCAACAGTTGCCCATCAGGCTCAGCATCTGCTTTGATAGTCTGTAAGGCAGAGGCTTTCAGAGGCCCTCTGTGGTAGGTTCCTAGTTTGTTTCCTGTTTTCTTCTTCTGGCTTTCAGAAGCCCTCTGTAGAAGGTTCCTAGGTTGTTTCCTGTTTTCTTCTTCTTCTGATGTCCATATAACATAGGACAAACCCACTAAAATCTGTGCATCTAAAGAAACTAAGCAAGAGAGAGGACCCTAACTAAAACGGTCAATCCCCATCCTGAAAGGCAAAGAGGATGTAATTAATTTTTATAATTTAATTTAATTTTTTTAATATATCAGGACTAGCTGCATTGTTTTCCTCTGTGGCCTGGTAAGGCTGCTCCCCCCCGAAAGGGGAGTGATCAAAGAGCCAGCCACAGAGTTCATGTCAGAAACAGCCCCTGTATCCCTTACTAGGGAACCCACTTGGAAACTGAACAGCATCCATCCTTTGAATAGGGGATCTAGGTCCTCTCCATGCATGGTCCTTGCTTGGAGTATCAGTCTCTGCAGGCACCCCATGGCCAGGTATTTTGTCTCTGTTGTTATCCTTGTGGAGCTTTTGTCTCCTCCAGGTCTTTCTATCTCTCCCTTCTTCCGTCAGATTCACTGCACGCTGTCCAAAGTTTGGCTATGATTCTCAGATATACTCCTGGGTACAGTCTTTCAGAGGCCCTCTGTGGAAGGCTCCTGTCTTGTTCCCCATCTTCTACTTCCAATACTAACCTGTTTACCCTTCTGAATGAAGATTAAGCATCTTCCCAAGGGTCCTCCTTGTTGTTTAGCTTCTCTAGGGCTATAGATTTTACTATGTTTATCCTCTATTATACGGCTGATATCCACTTATAAGTGAGTATATAAACATCATATGTGTCTTTCTGCTTCTGCGATAGCTCACTCAGGATGATCTTTTCTAGTTCCTACTATTTGTCTGCAAATTTTATGGTTTCCTTGTTTTTAATTACTTAGTGGTATTCCATTGTGTAAATGTACCACACTTTCCACATCCATTTCTCTGCTGAGGGACATCTAGCTTGTTTCCAGATTCTGGCTGTTACAAATAAAGCTGCTATGAACATGGTTGAGCAAATGTTCTTGGGTATATGCCTAAGAGGGGTGTAGCTGGATCTTGAGGAAGTACCATTCCTAATTTTCTGAGAAAGTGCCAGATTTATTTCCAAAGTGCTTGTACAAGGTTACATTCTCACCAGGAATGGAGGAGGCTTTCCCTTTCTCCACGTCCTCTCCAGCATGCATCATCTCTTGAGTTTTTTATCTGAGCCATTCTAATGGGTGAAAGGTGGAACCACAGGGACATTTTGATTTTCATTTCCCTGATGACTAACGATATTGAGCATTTCTTTAAGTGTTTCTCTGCCATTTGACATTCCTCTATTGAGAATTCCCTGTTTTAGCTCTGTACCCCATTTTTTAATTGGCTTACTTGAATTGTTGTTTTCTAACTTCTTGAGCTCTTTAAATATTTTGGATATTAGTCCTCTGTCAGATGTAGGGTTGGTGAAGATCCTTTCCCAATCTGTAGGCTGTCATTTTGTTCTGATGACAGTGTCTTTTGCTTTACAGAAGCTTTTCAGTTTCATGAGGTCCGTTTATTGATTGTTGATCTTGGAGCCTGTGCTGTTGGTACTCTGTTCAGGAAGTTTTCTCCTGTGCCAATGAGGTCAGGGCTCTTCCCCAATTTTTTTTCTAACAGATATAGTTTGTCTGGTTTTATGTTGAGGACTTTGATCCACTTGGACTTTAGTTTTGTGCAGGGTGATAAATATGGGTCTATTATCATTTGTTTAGGAATAACATGAATATTATGCAGGTAGCCCATAAGCTGTTTGTTATGTAACTATGTAATTGACATGAAGTTTTCAAGGAATAATTTCTAAGATATAGTTACACAGCTTGCCATGGAAATTGTGGAGAACTTACTTGAGCTTTGGGTATTTGAACTCAGTGGGATAAATGGAGTTGTAGGATCATATGGATTTTTATTGTTCCCTAGTTGGGTAAGTGGAAAATGGAGCCTCAATTGAATTATTTTGTTAAGCATTAAGTGTTTGTATTAATTCTATCAGTTTGAATATATTTGAATGTTTTTGTAGTTTTAAAATGAGGTTTATTTTATTGTATGTAAATGGGTTTTTACCTACACATATGTATTACTACGTGTATGCAGTTGCCACAGAAGCCACAAGATGGCACTGGATGTGTGAGATTTAGTTACAAATAATAGTCCCTATGTGAGTGTTGGAAGCTGAACCTGGGTCTTCTGCAAGAATGACAGGTACACTTAACGGATGAGTCATCTCTTTAGTCCTCATATCCGTAGCTGTGAGGATTTACCTTCTTAAAGAAGCAGTTCCTGTCTGTAGTATTTACAGTGGAAACTCATTGGGTCACAGCTGGGCTGGTAGTGGGATAATGGCCGATTGAATATAGAGAAACAACAAAGGCTATCTTCTTTCTCTAGGTTAGGATTGGAGTTATAAGGAGTTGGTATGTTGATTTTTCTATTAGTGAACAACTGTTCTAGGAACTTGAGTAAATACAAATATTTCCTTATTTATATTTATATTTAAGAAATATAAATATTTCCTTAAGAAAGATTGTTAACATTATATGGAAATGGTAGGACACAGTTTTGATTAATTATTATGCATTGCTTTGAAATGGGTTTCAAGCATGGACAAGAAGACAGTGTAAACTCACCCGAAAGTAAAATATCAAGTAGAAAAAGGAGCAGAATAAATGATGAATATTTTTTTATTTCTTATATGTTTATTTATCTATTTTCATTTGTTTTCTTGCAGAGGATATAAAGCTGTCCAGGGTATCACAAAAGTATCATGTTCCAGGCAAGGCATTTGGTTCCTCTGGTATACCTGTGTTATTAAGAGCTTAATGCAAGATGCATGATGGCAAGTATCTATTCCTGGCAGTTCAATTGTTGTGGGAGTGCTATGATTGCTGGGAATCATCTCTTTCATTTGTATTGTAACTGGTGAATGAGAGTAAGGAGGCATGATAGGTTTGTTGAACTACTGATAGTAGGCTCAGCTCAGCGAAGAGTCTACTTACCATAACCACAGTGCCATCTCTTCCCATTAGGAAGAAGTCAAGTTGTTCCTTATGGTCTTTCACTGGATTGTTCAAGGCATACTTGGGTGGATTCCTGTAATCTACTAAGATTCTTGTGTATTACCACCTTTGCTATTTACCATTTTTATTTCTTGAATATATGTAGGCTCTATGGTTTATTCTTAGAATAGAAAATGACCAAAATATGAAGGGGCTACCAGCTTAATACTTTCTCTTTTGCTAGTATCTGGACTTGTAACATTTAAAGCATTATTTGTTCTTATTGAGTCTATGTTAGATCTTATATTGGGCACCAAGAGTTATTTCCAATTATGCTTGCCATAATTTTGACTTCTTATTTTTCATTGGTCTGCTTCCTTATTTTATCATCTAGTTGTTAGAAATCATGAAAACAGTCTGCTATATTTGAACTGTCCAAGTTTCCATTTTTAGCTCCTTGAACTTTCATTTAATATCTGGAGCAGATTGATTAGAAAATTTTGTACTGTCAGTGCTCTGTATTCTGGAAAGGAGTGATTTACATTGGAGGATTTGGGGAAGGCATCCTCTAGTCTACTGCAGAAGATGTGGGATTTTATTCTTGCTTCAAACAATCCTAGATATTCTCAAAATTCATTTATTTTTCAATCCATTTCCTCAAAGCACTGTTAGGATTTCAGTGAACATAGATCAATCACTGAGGTTCTGTGGTAAAAACAGCATTTCCCCAAGAGTTTCTGCCAAAAAATTCTTCTGCCTCTCAATGGGCTGTTGTCTCATCAGGACTGGCTGCAATGTCCTCCTCTGTGGTCTAGCAAGGCTGCTCCTCCATCGGGGGTGGGGGAGGAGGTCAAAGAGCCAGCCACTGAGTTCATGTCAGAGATAGTCCCTCTTCTCCTTACTAGGGCACCCACTTGGATACTGAGCTGCTATAGCCTATGTCTGAACAGGGGTTCTAGGTTATATCCATGCATGGTCCTTAGTTGGAGAATCAGTCTCAGAAAAGACCCCTGTGCCCAGATACATTTGGTCCTTGTAGAGCTCATGTTGTCAGGATAGGATCCTTTTCAATAGCAGTGCAGAAGGTTGATGAGTTGGACATTTCTCAAGAATAAATATATGGGCAAGGTTGGGACCTGAAAACTATAAGTAAATCTACTAAGGTTCTTAGAGTATTACTCTTTTTTTTTTGTTTGTTTGTTTGTAGCAGCTTTATTTGTAATAGCCAGAAGCTAGAAACAGCCCAGATGCCCCTCAACTGAAGAATGGATGCAGAAATTGTGGTACATCTATGCAATGGAGTATTATTCAGCAATGAAAAATAAGGAAATCATGAAATTTACTCTTAAGTAGCAATTCAGTTAGGAATCTAGATGTGTGATCCAGGTAGAAGTAGAGAGTCTACAGGCAAGAAGAAGAAAGTGATAGTGATTAAAGTTAAAAATAGGTTTCTTATTGTCCTTTGTCAGCAACAAAGGCAGAAAATATAAGAGAACGAAATCATAAATCAGACAGTGATGTTTTTAATAGGCATCACTTTTGCATTTAGTTATAAATCTTTGCTATATTCTAAAGTCTTTATATATGGAATGTAAAAGTAGAAAGAAAACTACACGAGGAAACAAAGTAGACAAAAGGAATGGGGAAACAAATAACCATAGCCATGGGAGGGGTAAAGGAATGCTGCATGCTTTTTCTCTTGCAAATATATATATATATATATATATATATATATATATATATATATATATGTACATATATAGAAAGAGAAACTTTTGTGAGTGGGTAAGGGAGACAATAGAAGGTGAAGAGCAATGAAAGAAAATAAAGGCACTGTTCTTGAATAGCTGCTCCTGCAATACTAAAGAGTAAGAATCTGAGGAAGAAAATCTCATGTTCTAAAGAATCCATTTTATTTAAAATTATTTACTTATTGGTGTGTGTGTGTGTGTGTGTGTGTGTGTGTGTGTGCGTGTGCATGTGTGTGTGGTCAAGCATGAGAGAGACAGAGACAGCATGCCACAGAATATGTGTGGGTGTTAGAAAACAACTTTCTGGAGTTAGTTCTCTCTTTTTTTTTTGTTCTTCTCAATGCAGTTTATTCAGGAACCTTGAACAATCTTCTGATCCTGGGGAAAGCCAGCCCACAGCTTAAAATAGCCTCTGGGTAGCCAACCCCAGCGTGCCATGTGGGCAATGCAGATAGGTCCACATACATGGAAGCAAGCCAGATCCTCAGCCTTAGCCAAATGTGGAGTTGTTTGTGACAGAGAGCACTCACCATCGGGAAGGTGGAAGGCAGAAACCAGCTCCCTCTTTAAGGTGCGGCATTATGCAGCTCTCTACAGTTCCCCCTTTTTGTTTTAGACGCATCAGGCAAGAGTAGAGGTCTGATCTCTGATGTTAGAAATAAATTGGGACTTTGTACCAATGTTCATTTAGGTGTCATCCACCCAAAGAGCATCAGACCCGTCTGATAGTCTGATACCTTTTTCTCGGAGGCGGGACCTGGGGCATCAACCCGCATGCAATCAGACATGCTCTTCTCTGGGTCCAAAGCGGCTGACCCTGAGTGCAGTGCTTAGCCTCGTATCCTGAGATTAACATTTTAGCTTTGCATCTAAAGAAACTAAGCAAGAGAGAGGACCCTACCTAAAACGGTTAATCCCCATCCTGAAAGGCAAAGAGGATGGACATCAGAAAAAGAAGAAAACAGGAAACAACCTAGGAACCTACCACAGAGGGCCTCTGAAAGCCTCTGCCCTACAGACTATCAAAGCAGATGCTTAGCCTGATGGGCAACTGTTGGGCAGAGTGAATGGAATTTTATGTAAGAAGTGGGAAATAGTAAGAGCTGGAGAGGACAGGGCCTCCACAAAGAGAGCAACAGAACAAGAAAATTTGAACACAGGGAACTTCCCAGAGACTCATACTCCAACCAAGGACTATTCATGGAGATAACCTAGAACCCCTGCACAGATATAGCCCATGGCTGCTCAGTCTCCAAGTGGGTTACATAGTAATGTGAAGAGGGACTGCCTCTGACATAATCTGACTGGCCTGCTCTTTGATCACCTCCCCCTGGGGGGGAGCAGCCTTACCAGGCCATAGTAGAGGACAATGCAGCCACTTTTGATGTGAACTGATGGACTAAGATCAGAAAGGAGAGGAGAACCTCCCCTATCAGTGGACTTGGGGAGTGGCATGCATGCAGAAAGGAGAGGGAGGGTGGGATCGGAAGGGGAGGAGGAAGTGGCTTATGGGGGGATGCAGAATGAATAAAGTGTAATTGATGAAAAATTAAAAAAAAGGAAAAGATAATTTAAGAACCTTAAATGACTTTCAAAAGTGGAGGAAAACATGGAGTTAGTCAATTTACATGGAGCACGTCTCGCCCCTGGGGGCAATGGTCTCCTGAACCTCCTCAGACCTCAGACACCACCACAGCTAGTTCTAGAACTGATGCAGGATGTTCCAACGAGGGGGTTAAGGCTTCTCATAATATTTCCTATAAGTCCACACCTGTTTCACCTGTTTGTTTATAACCCCCATTTTTATTCATTGTTAGCCAGATAGAGCCAAGTAATTGTGGTAATGATACTTGCTTTTTTGCCCAATGCAGGAATGCTAGTGAATTTAGGTATGCCCCGGTTACTCACATGCCTTGCTGGGTGCCTGTGCCCGTTGATGCCCCTTACGCTATGACTCTCTTCAGACAGTAAAGGGATCTTGGAATTACAGCCGCCATTGTTACTGCCATCTCATTGGCGGCTGTTGGAGCTACCACCACGGCATTAGCCATGAGTCATACTATGCCAACTGCTCAGACCCTAAATAATCTTTTAGCCAATGTAGCTCATGCTTTAGATATCCAAAAAGGAATTAATGCTCAACTAAAAGGAGACTTGATGATGTTCAATCAGAGGAGTGACCTCGTGCAGGAGCAAATTGATACCCTATGGCAAATCACTCAACTTGGCTGTCAATGGAAGTATGCTGGACTTTGTGTCACTAGCATACAATATGAGAATTTTTCCCGTGCTGCAAATCTGTCTAAACAATTGTCTAGCTATATTTTAGGCAATTGGACTGAAGAATTCGATACTACGATGGAGCAGCTGAGAGTGGCCATTGTTACGGCAAATTCTACCAGAGTGGACGCAGGACTAGCCACAGGATTATCATCATGGATTGCTGCAGCCATGAATCATCTGAAGGAATGGGCGGGCATGGGAGCGTTAGCAGGCCTTCTGGTGTTGTTCTCCTTGGTTTGCCTGTGGTATATATGCAAGATTAGAGTCTCACAACAGTGTAATGCAGCCATGATCATTCAGGCCTTTACAGCCATTGAAGCAGGACAGTCTCCCCAAGCATGGTTGGCTACCATAAAGAGCTAAAATGTTACGCTCAGAGTATTACTCTTAACCTTGTTGGATCTATGTTATTTAAAATGTACCTGAGGCTTTATATCCCATACTGTTCCTGCTCTTTCACACAGGTCAGGGAAGCCAGTTGAATTGTAGAACACATTATCTGATGCAGCTGTGTTGAGAGCGTAAGACTCTTGTGGTAGGTATTCTTGGTTTGGTAGAAGGATGATGGGAACTTTGGGCCCATGATCCCCCCTGAGAAAAATGTGGACATTTCTAATATACAAAATCTCAGTGTTCAAACACCTTTCTGTTTGGTATTCTCTGATTAACTTTTAAATAAAAGGTTTTAATAGATGGCCATAATGGTCTGTATGTGTGGCAGCAGTTACTTTGCTTGTCTTCTCAAAATACATCTAATTTCAATATGGTATTGTAAGTTAGGCTTCAGTTAAAGGTTCATTACTTTTGGTTATCCAATTTATATTATTGATATACAGTATTGTAAAAATGGAAAAGATTATTTTTCTTTTTGGTTTACTAGAAAATATCTGTTTCTAAATATATATGATCACAGCCAAGGGAAGAATACAATGGTATTGACAGAAAGAGTTTCTCATAGTATTCTACAGAAGAAAAAAGAAATCTAAGGGTATAGATATCAGAGATCCAGTATTTCTCTGGAGATCTTTCTCAGAGATCTCTGGTTCCTACCACAAGCTCTTTGGCTTTCCCATCTGTTCCTCACCTTTATTTTTTCAGATGTCTCTGATACTTTGGTAGTCTCGATCCCACTTGGAGAAAATTCAGTAGGGTATCATTTATCTCTAAGTATTGAATATGTGAACTGAGACCTTATCACTCTGCCAACTCCAATATATAATGTATGATCAAGATTTTCCAAAGATATTTTTTTTCTGTATAGTAGCAATGAAAATAAGATATGGGTCTTTTTTTGGCAAGATTCAATAACATAGTCCCCTTTTATTACATAAAGAGTAAGCCAACCAAAATTTTGAAAGACAATGTTTATTAGGACTATATCCTTTGCTATGCAAAAGAATCCCAACATAAATATCTATGTTACACATCCATCACACCACACCTGCCATGCCATCAACATTATTGTGTGTGTGATATATATATATATATATGTGTGTGTGTGTGTGTGTGTGTGTATGTGTGTATATATATATATAAAACAATGGCCACTCTCAGCTGCTCCATCATAGTATCAAATTCTTCAGTCCAATTACCTATTATACATCTATATAATTTCATAAACATATGTACATATCCTTGGCCATTTGATCCCAAATAAATCTATCTTCCTAACTATGGAGTAGTCTAGTTTGGTGGTTTCTCTGGGCTCTCATTTATGCCCTTCAACTTGTTATGTAAAATTTCAACAGTATTCCTCTGACTTGCTAGGATTTTAGTGTGATCCTGCAGGACTATGTAACCATTCTGGTCTTCTTTTTAACATTTTCAGTTAAATAATTTCACATGTACATGTTTTTTGACTGCATGCCTGTGTACTACATGTGTGCAGTACCTGAGGAGGTTGTAATGGCATTGGTTTCCCTTGAACTAGAGTTCCAGTTTGATATGAGCCACCCAAGCTCTTAGAAGAGCTACCAGTACTCTTTTTTAAAATGATTTATTTATTTTGTTTATATGTATAGAATGGTATGTCTGCATGTACACCTGCATACTAGAAGAGGGCATCAGATCTCATTATAGATGGTTATGAGTCACCATGTGGTTGCTGGGAATTGATCACAGGACCTCTGGAAGAGCGAAGTCATTGCACTTAACCTCTGAGCCATCTCTCCAGCCCCACACTCAGCTTTTAAAGATGTTTTATAAGTATTTATGCAAGTTAACTTATACCTGGATTCTTATGTTTTAATAAAGAAAAAATAACTATCAAATAAAATTCTGCATTTTATCTTTTAAAAAGGCTAAGAAACAATTTAAATAAGGAGCAAGTGTTTCTGCTCCAAAACTCTTTCTACAAAACTCTTTCATTGAGAGCAATTTCACATGCTATTGTGGGATGTTAGAAATTACATATGAAATTTTAGCATTTACCAGTACTCTTGACCACTGAACCACCTTTCCAGCCCCCTATTCTGTTCTTGTGATATCCCATCCATATTTTCCATTTAGTTCTTTTCGTATCCTCAGTTTCTTTAGCCTGTCTGTTCAAATGCTCAAAAAACTAATTTCAAAGCTTTATGATCAAAACTGTTAGGTATAATCACAGCAATCTCTCTCTCTCTCTTTCTTTCTGTATCTATCTATCTGTCTGTCTGTCTGTCTGTCTTCCCACTGAACCAGAAGAAAGATCATCACCCAGAAACTTTGATCAAATTAAACAAACTTTATTTTCTGGCAGACATGGCTATATCTCTTAAGCAATGTTTGAAAATACAGCATTGATCATAGAAAAAAAAGTGAGGCTAATATTTTGCCCCAAACTGCAAGAGTAGTGGGTTTTTAAGGATTGGGAGATTTTCAGAGGAGATTTGATTTCAAAGAAACTTGACCAAACATTTCAAAATTATTTGGTAGAACATCCTTTTTTATCAGGCTATATTCAAGGTTTGAGTACAACTCCATGTCAAATTTCAGAAATAGGTTAAAGTACAGTCAACTTGAATTTTGCAGCAAACAGAAATGAACTTTTAACGTTATAACAAAATGGCTTCCATCTATCATGATGTATAATGTGTGCGTATTCATACTTTTACACCCAGTTCCAGTTCCAATATTCTGTGTCAGTTATCTATTGTGACAGCATAAGTAAGAAAATTAACATCAGTAGGCTTAATTGGTTTCAGTCTCTGATTCATGGGATTTTGTGAGGAGTATATGTGGGAAGAGAATTTTACTCTCATGGTGGCCAAGAAGAAAGTCCAGGGAAGGTTCTGAAGTCTCAATATATCCTTCAGAGATATGTGCCTTAACCCAGTTTCTTGAACTAGATGCTACACACTAGTGTTCTACTTCCTCCCAACTGTGTCATAGGCAGGTTGTTAAGCCATCAACACATGCTCAATATAGGAGCGATGTTGAAGATCCATTTCATAATAGTCACTATCCTAACACCGTCCATTAAAGCTCTGTTGGTGTGACAAAAGTATCTCCTGATGTTTCTAAATTCTAATAATGATTGTATCAATAGTTCTTTAGGGAATTATTAGAGTGGCTTACTTGATGTTATCTGGCTAATCCAACAATACTTACCTACTGATAGAAAGGACAAGAATTTGGCAGTTATTTATGTTGCAACCTGCATAAACTCTACAAGCCCTCTGTTGAGACCTACTTTAGTTATTGGCATAACTATTGCTCCTCCATTAACACCTGTTTCTCCTTTAGCATATAAGAAGCCATTTTACCTCCAAGTATCTATTTTGATTATAAGGTGAAATTAAGTTCAAGTTCTTAGGCCCTATGTTCCTGAGACCAGGATACAGTTCAATAGTTCAATACTTGCTGCTTAGAATAAAACAATAGATGACAAATGCATGTTTTGCTTGAGTTAAAGAAAAATATATATTCTGTTAGAGTTAAGACCACACCACCCTGCTATATCCCTTACTCCCGGAAAGCTAGAAAGCACTCCAAGGGCTCCCCTACCCTAAATCCCAGCCAATTAGTTGAAAGTGCTACCTAGATATAGTACAATACACTTGGAACAAAATTGATTATGTTTTAGCTAGTCAAAATGATGTAATGCTGCCCCCCTCACTTCCTACACCTGGTTATCTGGTTGTTACCCTGTTATGTTTATTTGTATATATTTAAAAAAAAAACCTGTCTTAGAAACAGAGCATTGAGTCCTAAAAATGGCCTTGACTGCTCAGTCTTTGTTCAGTATTCAAAAAACTTCCATCAATCTCAGTTCAAGTGGTCAGTGTGGGGCTATTCCTGAACCCATTGTAGTTTAGTACAGGAGTCTGTAAGTCTTAGCTAGTTTTTACCCTACATTGGAATCCCAAAAAGTAATTTTTAATGCCAACAAAGTAATATCTCAGCAACAGGGAAGGTGAACTCAGCAGAACAAGGGAGGCCAATCAGCCCCAAAGGGAAAACCTTTATTTCGTGTTTCTTCACTTAGGCTGCCACCAGATGGTGTGGTTCAGATTGAAAATGGATGTTCTGACTTGAAATAATCAAGACTTAGGTGGAGTCCTGCCATGTCAAATGACCCAATCAAGAAAATCTCTCTGAAGCAGAGCTCCTTGAGTTTCAGTTAATTCCAGATGTAATCAAGTTGACAAGGAAGATTAGCTTTCACAGTGAATAGATTTTATCCTATGATTTTAAGAACAGTTTAATCATTTACTGAATTTATTTTTATCAAATATCCCTCACAAATCAATTAGTCAACCAATCTGTGCTTCATTAGAGATCCCTAACAAATGTAGTTTTTGTTGTTGTTTTCTGTTCTCTTTCAGTTTGAA
The DNA here is from genome assembly GCF_030254825.1 of Meriones unguiculatus. NCBI lineage: Eukaryota > Metazoa > Chordata > Mammalia > Rodentia > Muridae > Meriones > Meriones unguiculatus. The sequence continues at coordinate 97,132,429 of NC_083354.1, forward strand.
GCTTCTTGACTTTATTTTTAATTAATTATATTGAGTAATTGTGTTCACAAAATTATGGTCCTAAATATAGTTGTATTGGAAGTGATTGAACACTTGTGCAGTGTGTATCAGTGGAGGGTGGTGGATTAGCTCATTGAGAGGGCCACCATAAGCAAAGGGTTTGTGCACTTCTATTGGATTAATGTTAGCTCTCATGACAAGAAATCATTTGTAAAATAGGGCTATTTCCTTGATTTACCTCCACTGCACACTACAATTTCTTCTTTGCTTCTTTTTTATGTTGTTTGAGACGATAAGGATGGTGATAGTTATTCCTAGTTGTTAACTTGAAATTCCTGGAAAAAATTAAGTGTTGATTAAAGTACTGCCTTTCTCAGACTGATCTGTTGGCATTTATGGATGAGGGGGCATTTTATTGACTGCCAAATCATTTTATTGACTTTTTCTTCCTCTAAATCTGTCAGCAAAGAAAACTCTACAAAAGTCCCAGCTTCAGATAATTTGTGTAACAACAACAAAAAATAACTGAAATATGCAAAATCTACTTAGTGATATAATAACTTTTTAAATTTTTTTATTTTAACCTCCTACCTGAGATTCCAAGAGTATTTTGGTACCCCATTTGTATATTAGTTTTCAGAAGTGGTTGTAATGAACCCCATGAACTTGAGGGTTTTGAGCATTTCTGGAGACCAGGAGTACAAATTTCACTGGACTAAAATCAGAGCTGGGTAAGGTCACTCTTCCTCAGGAGGTTTTTGAGAAAAATCACTTACTTCTTCTAAGTTTTCATGGATATTTAATTTCCTTGGTTTGTAGTTACACTAATTCAATGTCTGCCTAAATGTCTATGTTGATTTCTTTTTTCTGTGTATGACAAATCTGTCCTTTTTTAGCTTTCTTTTTATATCTTTATTTTTTATTTTAATTACATTTTGCTCACTTTGCATCCCAACTATAGCTCCCTCTCTATTCCCTCCCAAACCTAACCTCCCTCCCTCATCTCCTCCCATGCTCCTCTCCAGACCCACTGATAGGGAGGTCCTCCTCCCCTTCCATCTGACCCTAGCTTATCAGGTCTCATCAGGACTGGCTGCGTTGTCTTCCTCTGTGGCCTGGTAAGCAAGACTGCCCCCCATCAGGGGAAGGTGATCAAAGAACCAGCCATTTATTAACTTTATAATTTACTTGTATTTATTAATATATTGATAAGCATGAATTCCAGACTTATGTTACATACAAAGCTGAGCAGTGATTAAATTAACACATATTGTTGTTGTAACAGAATAACTGCATAAACTATTTAGATACCTATTTTAGTTAGATATGAATGGTTTATTGAATGCAACACCCCAAGACTGACCATGGTCAGGGGCACAGAGTAGACTTAACAGGCATACTCTGAGTTTGGTCTTATAAAAAGTAGCCCTTTTATATGAAAAACCATAATCAGGTAAAAACCAGGTAATCTGGTGTTGGAAGGAGGAGGTATTATATTATTTTGATAAGGTAAATAAATCATTTAAACTGATTGGCTAGGATGTAGGGTAGGAAAACTTGGAGATTTTTTAGGTTTTTTTTTATTGCTTTGGGAGAAAGGAACATAACAGGGTATTGTGGTTTTGTTTAGGTAGAATATATATTATTAATTTAAGCAGAATATTTCATATGTATTGAATTGAAAGTAAAGGCTATTCAGGTTCTCAAGGCAGGCAGAGCCTGAAAACTCAAACTTAATTTTATTTTACTTTCAAACGGAGATTTAAAAATAAAATAACTGCAGTTATGCCAGGCAATAAGACCTAAATATGTTTGGACATGTTTTAATGTTGGTGTATCTTAATATTTTCCCTTAAGTTAAATCATTGCCCTTAAATACTATTATTATTATTATTATTGTTACATTTATAGATTTATTATGAATTGAAATAAAGAGCCAAGGGGAGAGAACCTGGTACATGTAAATTAAGCGTTTTTAGTGGCTATTAAAGCTTAGTTTTAAAAAAAAATTATTTTAAGGGCATTAAATAGTTTTATTTGGGATTTAGAATAAAGTGGGTTTTTTTGTTTTTTTTGGGGGGGGTAAGTTTTCTAAGGTTAGGAGTAGTTAAGAGGCTGTGTCGTTATGAAATTTAAAAGGTGCCCTTATACTGTTTTTTTAGAGGATATTTATTTTTGGTATATTAATTGCCATTATAGGTAATTACTTTTTTTTTTTTTTTCATTAGGGAGCCATTTTGACTTAGCCTTTCAGCTTTTTTAGATGGGACAATGAATGATGGTTTGTTCTTCCCCAACTACATTTAGGTGATATTAGGACATTGTTATTAAGGCTCAGGGAGGCTAAAATGTTATTTAAAGGCTGGACAATGGGGCATTTATTAGAAGCATTTAGTTGATTTACTTAGAATACAGGGAGCAATTATATTGACTTGACTGGTTTGCATTAGTTTCTAGTCTTGCAACTTGTGGTTTACAGCTGATTTTGACTGGAGTTTGTTAGACAAGTGAAAATTTGCCAAGACAAATATAGAGTATGAACAGGATTAAAATGTTTTAGTAAATGGAGAAGGTAAAGAATTTTAAGACCAGAAGAATTTTTTTAATTTTAGGAACAGGTAGGTGTATTTATTCGGAATATAGTTGTTTTGTGGCAGGTGGATTTAAGTTATTTTTGAAGCTTACCTATATATTTTTAAGTTTAAAAGGAGATAAGTTCGCTTGGAAAATAATTTAAAATGATTAATGTTAGTTTTAATATAACAGTATTTTAAATTATTATTATTATACATTAATATATATATTTTATTAGCCTGAATAGATTCCAGGAGCCAGTGAATTTATTTTTATTCATTTTTAATGTTGTAATTTTAATGTATATATATATATATTTCATGTGGTAGTAGCCAGGATTTGTGGAATTTGGGAGCCTTATAGGATACACAAGATTGATGTTTAAGATCAATTATGCTGTCAAGCTTTTGTATTCTTTATTGACTTCTCGGGAATATACAGGAACAAAAAGGAGACAGGAGACAGAATGCTTTAATATTTTGGGGAGCACTTTGGTTTTTTAGGAGCTGAAAGATGTGTAGTGCCCCCAAAGCCATGAAGTTTAACCTGATAAACTTACAACATATGATTTTTTAAAATAATTGTTATTTATTACAATTTATTCACTTTGTATTCCCACTGCAGCCTTCTCCCTCATCTCTTGAGTCCCACCATCCTCCCTTTTCTCCCCCGATGCCCTTTCCCTAGTCCCCTGATAGGTGAGGTCCTCCTCTTCTTCTATCTGACCCTTGCCTATCAAGGCTGGATGCATCATATTCCTCAGTGGGCTGGCAAGACTGAACCAACCAGGAAGAGGTGATCAAAGAGCCAGCCACTGAGTTCACATCTGTGACCCAGCCTGTACCCCTTACTAAGGAATCCATTTGGAAACTGAGAAGCCTATGGGCTTTCTCAGAACAGAAGGTCTAGGTCCTCTCTTGCAATGTCCTTGGTTGGAGTATTGGTCTATGCAGGGCCCTTTGGGTCCAAGATTTTATGGCTCTGTTGGTCTCCTTGTGGAGTTCCTGACTCCTTCAGGTCTTTCTATCTCCCTCTTCTTACATAAGGATTCCTGAACTCTGCCCAAAGTTTACTTATAAACTTAGAATCTCCTTCAATACCTTGGTGTGTAGAATCTTTCAGAGGACCTCTGTGGAAGGCTCCTCTCCTGTTCTTGTCTTCTCCTACTTCTGATGTTTATCATGTTTGCCCTTCTGAATGAGAATTGAGCATCTTCCCTAGGGTCCTCATTGTTGTTTACCTTCTTTAAGACTATAGATTTTAGTATGTTTATCCTATATTTTATGGCTAACATCCACTTATAAGTGAGTATATATCATGTGTGTCTTTCTGCTTCTGGGTTATCTCCTTCAGGATAATCTTTTCTAATTCCATTTGCCTTCAAATTCCATGATTTACTTTTTTTTTTTTTAAATCGCTGAGTAGTATTCCATTGTATAAATCTACCACAATTTCTGTATCCATTCTTCGGTTGAGGGACATCTAGCTTGTTTCCAGATTCTGGCTATTACAAATAAGGCCGCTACTAATATGGTTGAACAAATGTCATTGTTGTATACTTGAGCATCTTTTGGATCTATGCCTAAGAGTGGTATGGCTGGATCTCGAGGTAGCACTATTCCTAATTGTCTGAGAAAGCACCAGATTGACTTCAATGACAGCTATTCAATGAAGAAAACAAGGATATTTTCTTCTGTGCCAATGAGTTCAATGCTCTTCCCCACTTTTTCTTCTAACAGGTTTAGTGTGTCTGTTTTTATGTTGAGGTCTTTGATCCACTTCGACTTTAGTTTTGTGTAGAGTGACAAGTATGGATCTATTTGAATTTTTCCCCATGTGGACATTCAGTTAGACCAGCATCATTAGTTGAAGATGCTGTCTTTTTTCCATTGTATGCTTTTGGCATCTTTGTCAAAGATCAGGCATTTTTGTCAAAGATCTTCGTCAAAGATAAGTGTGTGAGTTTTTCAGTGTCTTCGATTCCATTGATCCACCAATCAGTTTCTATGCCAGTGCCATGCAGTTTTTATTACTGTTGCTCTATATAGTACAGCTTGAGATCAGGGATGGAGATACCTCCAGAAGTTCTTTTATTGTAGAGAATTGTTTTAGTAATTCCAGGTTTCTTGTTATTCCTTATGAAGCTGAGAATTTTTCTTTCAAGGTCTGTAAAGAATTGTGTTGGTATTTTGGTTGCATTGAATCTATAGATTGCTTTTGGGAAGATGGCCATTTTTACTATGTTAATCCTGCCAAGCCATGAGCATGGGAGATCTTTCCATCTTCTGATATCTTCTTCTAATTCTTTCTTCAGAGACTTGAAGTTTTTTTCATACAAGTCTTTGACTTGCTTGGTTAGGTTCACACCAAGGTACTTTATGTACTTTGTGGTTATTGTGAAGGGTGTTGTTTCCCTAATTTCTTTCTCAGCCCTTTTGTCCTTTGTATACAGGAAGGCTACTGATTTTTTTTTTTTAGTTAATTTTGTATCCAGCCACTTTGCTGAAGTTGTTTATCAGCTGTAGGAGCTCTCTGATAGAATTTTTTGGGTCACTCGGGTATACTATCATATTATCTGAAAATAGTGATACTTTGACTTCTTTCTTTCTAATTTGTATCCCCTTGATATCCCTTAATTGCCTTATTGCTCTAGATAGGACTTCAAGAACTGTGTTGAAGAGGTATGGAAAGAGTGGGCATCCTTGCCTTGTCTCTGATTTCAGTGGGATTGATTTAAGTTTCTCTTTGTTTAGTTTGATGTTGGCTATAGGCTTGATGTATATTGCCTTTACTATGTTCAGGTATGTGCCTTGTATCCCTGATCTCTCCAAGACTTTAAACATAAATGGATGTTGGATTTTGTCAAATGCTTTTTCAGCATCCAAGGAGATTATCACGTGGTATTTTTTTCTTTCAGTTTGTTTATATGGTGGATCACATTGATGGCTATCCATTTAGTGTACCACCCCTGCATACCTGGGATGAAGCCTACTTGGTCATAGTGGATGATGCTTTTGATGTGTTCTCGGATTCAGTTTGCAAGTATTTCGTTGAATATTTTTGCATCAATGTTCATAAGAGAGATTGGCCTGAATTTTTCTTTCTTTGTTGGGTCTTGGTGAGGTTTAGGTATCAAAGTGACTGTGGCTTCATAGAATGAGTTTGGTAATATTCCTACTGTTTCTATTTTGTGGAATAGTTTAAAGAGTATTGGTGTTAGCTCTTCTTTGAAAGTCTGGTAGAATTCTGCACTGAAACCATCTGGCCGTGGGCTTCTTTTGGATAGAAGACTTTTTTTTTTTTTGGAATGCCAAATACTATCCTTATTTATGGTATCTAGAACTTTCTTTCAGGAGCTATGACTATGTTAAATTCTGTGACAAAGGGTGACCTTATAAGAAAATTATCTAAGTCATTTCTACGTAATAATGAATAGGTCAATAAGTAGACAGAACATGAAACAAACAATATCCAGGGGAAAGCAATATTACATAAAGTGTCCTGATCCAAGGAAGCTGGACTGCCTCTAGAAGCTACAAAAGACAAGAAAACAGGTGTGTTTTTAAAGTCTTCAGAAAGAAACAATTCTACCAACAACTTCATTGTAGAAATGTGGGCCCATTTTGGATATCCAATCTGTTGTTGTGTGACAAGACATTTCCTGAAGAGATGTGGAACCTAATTTAATCACCCAGATAAAGAGCTTAGGATAGACCAAAGTATGGATACTCCCAAAGCTCATCTTTGTAAATCATAGAAGACTTTTGATGACAGCTTCTATTTCTTTAGGGGATATAGGACTATTCAATTGATTTACCTGCTCTTGATTCAGCTTTGGTAAGTGGAATTGATCAAGAAAGTTGTCCATTTTATTTAGATTTTCAAATTTTGTGGTATATAAGCTTTTGAAGGAAGACCTAATGATTGGATTTCCTCAGTGTCTGTTGTATGTCCCCCTTTTCATTTCTGGTTTTGTTGATTTGTATAGTGTCTCTCTCTCTGCCTTTTAGGTAGTTTGGCTAAGGGTTTGTCTGTCTTGTTGATTTTCTCAAAGAATCAGCTCTTGGTTTCATTGAATCTTTGAATTGTTTTATTTGTTTCTAATTTACTGATTTCAGCCCTGAGATTGATTATTTCTAGCTGTCTACTCCTCTTGGGTATGTCTCCTTCTTTTTTTTTTCCTTAGGGTTTTCAGGTGAGCCATTAAGTTGCCTGTATGAGATGTTTCAAATTTCTTCTTGAAGGCCCTTAGTGTTATGAATTATTCTCTTATCACTGCTTGCATTGTGTCCTGTAAGTTTTGGTATGCTGTGACTTCATGTTCATTGAATGCTAGGAAGTCTTTAATTTCTTTATTTCTTCCCTGACCCAGCTGTCATTGAATAGCAAGTTGTTCAGTTTCCATGTGTGTGTAGGTTTTTGCTGTTTCTGTTGTTGTTGAGGTCCAGCTTTAGTACATGGTGTTCAGATAGGAAACAAGGGGCTATTTGAATCTCCTTGTATCTGCTGAAGCTTGCTTTGTGTCTGACTATATGGTCTATTTTGAAGAAGGTTCCATGAGGTGCTGAGAAGAAGGTAAATTCCTTTATGTTTGGGTGAAAGTGTAATGCCAGGTTCACAGGACCCTCAGAGACTACCAGGAGATGACTCAATACAGTTTCAAGAGAGCTTTATTATGAGAATGATCAAACTCAGGACCCAAGTCTCACTGACACAGCAGAAGAGAAGTGGGACCTCCAGCTTTGAGTGAAGAGGATTTTTAAAGGGAAAGTCTGTGAGCAGCGGGTTTCCATGGCAGCAAGCAGGGGGTTACAAGACTTGGCATTACAGAATTGGGTGAAGTTTAGCAGGGTGGGGTGACCTTTCCTGAGGCACACAATCACAATGGCTAAGGCATATAATCACAATGGCTATTTTTTTAAACCATATCTAAAACATTGGGGAGAATTTTCTCATTGAATTTCCAACCAATTCCCATTGATTATTGCCAGGGAGTTTGTCTCTATTTTCTATGAAGCATTTATTTTGTGATATTTCCTGGAAACTGTTGCTAGGAGAGTTAACTTTGTTTTCTGCCTGGTGCACATTTTGTGATATTTCCTCTTACCTGAATTCAGCTCCCAGTCAAGATGGCTCTTTATTTCAAAATGGAGTTATACTAACTATACCCAGGCTAACTTAAACTCTTCAAAAGTTTCTGTAGATGTCTGTTAGGTCCATTTGATTCATGACCTCTATTAGAGTTACTGTTTCTTTGTTTAATTTCTGTTTTGTTGACCTGTCCTTTGTTGAGAATGGGGTGTTGAAGTCTCCCACTATTAATGTGTGGGGATCTATGCTTGGTTTAAGTTTTATTAATGTTTCTTTTAAAATGTGGGTGCCCTTGTATTTGGGGCATAGTTATTCAGAATTGTGATGTCTTCTTGGTGGAATTTTCCTTTGATGAATATGAAGTGACCTTCCCCATCTCTTTTGATTAATTTTGGTTAAAAATTCATTTTAGTAGATATTAGAATGGCTATTCCTGCTTGTTTCTAGGGTCCATCTGCTTGGAAAACCATCTTCCAGCCCTTTACTCTCAGGTAATGTCTATCTGTATGACTTAGGTATATTTCTTGTATGCAGCAGATTGTTGAGTCCTGTTTATGCATCCATTCTGTTAGTCTGTGTCTTTTTATTAGAGAATTGAATCCTTGACGTTGAGAGAGATTAATGACCAGTGACTGTTAGATCCTTTGATTTTGCTGATGGTTGTAGTAGTGTGTTTGTGTCATTGGCTACTTTTAGTTTTGCTGTAGTGAGGTTATTTGTTTCTTGTTTTTTTTTTTTATTTTATTTTTTTTTCCTTATTGTAGTTAGCTTTCCTGGATTGTATTTTTTCCTTCTTGTATCTTCTGTAATGCTGGATTTGTGGGTAGGTATTGTTGAAATTTGTTTTTGTCATTGAATATCTTGTTTTCTCCATCTATGATGATTGAGAGTTTTGCTGGGTATAGTAGCCTGGGATGACATCTGTGTTCTCTTAGATTCTACATGATATCTGTCCAGACCCTTCTGACTTTCATAGTCTCTGTTGAGAAGGCAGGTGTGATTCTGATGGATTTGCCATTATATGTTACTTGGCCCTTTTCCCTTGCAGCCTTTAGTATTTTTTCTTTGTTCTATATACTTACTGTTTTGATTATTATGTGGCAGGAAGATTTTATTTTTTTGGTCTTAAATTTTAGGTGTTCTGTAGACCTCTTTTATGCTTAGAGGTGAGGTAATTGGAGAGCCTGCCACTGAGTTCATGACAGAGACAGCCCCTGCTCTCCTTACTAGGGAACCCACTTCAGGAGTGAGTGTATGGGCTACATCTGAACAGGGGTTTTAGGTCCTCTCCATGCATGGTTCTTGGTTGGGGTATCAGTCTCTGCAGTGCCCCCAGGTCCCAGTTTATTTGGCTCTGTCCCCTCCAGCTCTTTCTATCTCTCCTTTCTTTCATAAAATTGCATGCATTCTGCTGAAAGTTTGGCTATTAGTCTCAGCCTCTTTTTCCATACCTCAATCAGTGGAGTCTTTCCCATGCTTTATTTTTGTTTGGATCCAAACTCCATAGAAATGCTCCAGTCTTTTGGTAAGGCTGTAGACTGGTCTAATTCTGGAAAGTACACACAGCAGGACATTGATGAAGCCAAGCTTTCTTTGCTATGGATTCTCCAGTTGTTCCATCAGATAAAGGAATGAACCACTTCTTGTATAGTCTTGTATAGTCTCTCTGATGAGTTGAAGCAGGCAAATCTGAAACAGGTCTTTGCTGCCACCAAGGACAAACTGACTTCTGTGAGCCATAAGTACCTTGGCATTGGGAAGAGCACATGTGGCCTGGCTATACTTAGATCAAAGAACTCAAAAATTGCCCAAAACTAATCATGGATTATAAGATAATGAGTTTCACATATTTTTGTGTATATGTATAAAATAAGAGGGTCTTAAACACTAAGTGTTTGAGCTAAATTTAGTGTGAATGATTACAAGTGTTACTGGTTTTTTTTTGTTTTGTTTTTGTTCTAAAAATCAAGTTATGTCATATTAAAAATCTGGACAAAGTTTTATTGACTGGCAAGTTGGGCACAAATTTTTGGGAAAATACTATGATCATGAAGAAATCATTAAAGAATCCATGACATAGGTGAATGAATGAAACATTACTAAGCCTAGAATATTTATTTCAAAAATAAAATAAACCTAGAACTAAAAAAGCAAAAAGTGGTGTAAACAACATCTTTATATAATAGAGATAGAGAAAATACAGGGGTCACAGAAATCTGGTTTGGAATACAGGAATTACTATTTTAGTCATTCACCCTTCTACTCTGATATGCAACTTACTGTGCTTCATGTTTAGAACAGATAAGACAGAGTATTTTTGTTTTGTTTTGTTTTGTTTTAACAATTTTTTAAAAATTTTATTAATTATACTTTATTCACTTTGTATCTCCCCTTTAGCTCCCTCCTGCCTCCCCTCGCAATCCCTCCATTCTTCCGCTTTCTCCACGCATAACCCTCCCCAAGTCCACTGCTAGGTGAGGTCTTCTTTTTCTTCCTTCTGATCCTAGTTTATTAGGTCTCATCAGGAGTGGCTGCATTGTCATCCTCTGTGGCCTGGTAAGGCTGCTGCCCCTCAGGGGGAGGTGATCAAAGAGCAGGCCAATCAGTTCATGTCAGAGACAGTCCCTGTTCCCATTACCATGGAACCCACTTGGACACTGAACTGCCATGGGCTACATCTGTGCCGGGGTTCTAGGTTATCTCCATGGTACTTGGTTGGAGTATCAGTCTCAGGAAAAACCCCTGTGCTCAGAATTTTTGGTTCTGTTGCTGTCCTTGCGGAGTTTCTGTTCTCTCTAGATCTTACTATTTCCTATTTCTTTCATAAGATTGCTTGTACTCTGCCCAAAGGTTGGCCACAAATCTCAGCATCTGCTTTGATAGTCTGCATGGCAGAGCCTTTCAGAGGCCCTCTGTGGCAGGCTCCTAACTTGTTCCCTGTTTTCTTCTTCTTCTGATGTCCATCCTCTTTGCCTTTCTGAATGGGGACTGAGCATTTTAGGCAGTCCTTCCTCTTGATTAGTTTCTTTAGGTGTACAGATTTTAGTAAGTTTATCCTGTATTATATGTCTATATAAAACAGAGTCTTGTCAGGGAAGTTAGCTATTTTTGTCCAGGTTTATGACTTGGGCCATGTCGTCAATCTGTCATTCATCATATTTATATTTATAGTCATTATGAGACCCATATTTATTATATTTCAGGATAGTGTACTCCACAATATTTTATATTTCTCTTTTCAATCTATCATGATGTTATCAAGATTGTGATATAATATTGGGCATCGTTTCTATGAGCCACCTAGATGAATCCATGAAGAAAAGGAGGCATTCCCCATGTATTTTTTAAAAATAAATTCATGACGAAAATAAAAAATATCACCATTCAACATTTTACCCTTTCCTCTATATTCAATCATTTTAAATATAATTCCAGTTCCCTCGCTCCCTTCACTCTTCTCAGTCCCACCATCATGCCCCCTCCCTCCATTCTCCCCTTTCCTTCTCTTCAGAGAAGGGGAAGCCCCCAAAAGTTTCCAATCCACCCTGGTACCTCAAGTCACAGCAAGACTAAATGTGTTTTCTCCTACTGAGGCCTGACAAGGCAGTCTTTGTTAGGGCGAAGTGATCCAAAGGCAGGAAACAGAGTCAGAGGCAGCCTCTACTGCCATTGTTAGGGGATCATGTATGGGGAAAGCAGGGATGAAGATATGAGAGAGAGGACTGAGAGAGAAAAAGGAAATCAGTGGAGTGGCATCTGTAGACAGGGAGGCTTCCAGTCTTTAGGGGTGACCCCAGCTGGGACTCCTGGGAGCCTGAAGTTGTCACCTCCTGTAACCAGGTTGGACGTCCAAGAGGGCGGGGGAATGCCAACATTCCCATAAAATCTTCAACCCTATATTTGTCTTGCTTACAAGAAGTATAGGGATAAAGATGGAGCAGAGGTTGATGGAATTGCAAACTAGCCTCACTTGAGACCCACTCCATGGGTGAGAGTCAACTTTTGACACTATTAATGATGCTCTGCTATGCGTGCAGACAGGAACCTAGCATAACTTTCTTCTGAGGGGCTTCATATAGCAGTTGATGGAAACAGATTCAGAGACCCACAGCCAAACAAGAGGCTGAGCTCAGGGAGTCTTGTGGAAGAGTGGGAATAAGGATAGAAGGAGCTGGAGAAATCAAGGACACCATGAGGAGATCCACAGAGTAAACTAAGCTGGACCCATCAGTGCTCACAGAGACTTAACCAAAAACCACAAAGCATGTGTGGGCTGGACCTAGACCCTCTACACATATATATCAGCCTGGTCATCACTCAACATGGTCACATTTTCAACATGTTGAAAAGAAAGTTGAAAAAGTTGAAAAAGAAAGTTACTTTAGGAGAAAAATAATGTGGAAATGATATAGCTTTAGGGTTTCTTAAAATATGTCCAGCATAAACAAGGAGGACCCTAGGGAAGATGCTTAATCCTCATTCAGAAGGGCAAACAGGATAGACATTGGAAGTAGGAGAGGACAGGGAACAGTATAGAAGCCTTCCACAGACTGCCTCTGAAAGATTTTACCCACCAGGGTATCGAAGGAGATACTGAGACTTGTGGCTAAACTTTGGGCAGAGTTCAGGAATCCTTATGTAAGAAGAGGGAGATAGAAAAACCTTGAGGGGACAGGAGCTCCAAAAGGAGACCAACACATTCTGTGCTCAGGGTGTCCTGTAGAGACCGATAGGACCTAGACTCCTTGTTCAAAGGAAGCCCATTGGCTGTCCGGTTTCTAAATGGGTTCCCTGGTAAGGGGTACAGGGGCTGTCTCTGTCATGAATTCAGTGGCAGCCTGTCTGATCACCTCCTACGGGTGGGTGCAGCCTTGCCAGGCCGCAGAGGAAAACCTGATGAGACCTGATCAGCTGGTGTCAGAAAAAAGAGGAGGAGGTCCTCCCCTATCAGCGGACTAGAGAAAGGGCATAAGGGGAGAAGAGGGAGAGTGGGTGGGACTGAGAGGATACAAGGGATGGGGCAGCAGAGGGGATACAAAATGAATACATTTTAATAAATAAATATATAAATAAAATTAAATTAAGAAAGAAAAATATGCTCAGCATACCAGTCTATACAATAATCCCATAATAATTAATATTTATATAGTTCAATGGAAAAGAAATGAATTAGTATCTCATACGTCAGTCTGGGAATTTAAATTTCATTAAGAAGACTTGGGTACATATTATAGTGACAGATAAGAAACATAGAATTATCAGTTTATTTCATCTTCAATTAAAAGAGTACCTGAAATTGTCAACCCGGACTATGCTTATAACATATGAAATCATAATGGTTATAAGACCTTATAGAATTTATATTATAGCACGGTATGTCTTGTCATGTACAAGGATAAAATTGGCTAAGAGAGAAAAGGAAATAAAGAAAATAAAGAAATACAGATAAAAATACTTTTGGTTCACAAAAAGGCATGCCACTAAGCTCTCTGTGTGCTATGAAATTCACCACCACTAGTACTGTTGAGGCTCAAGTATTTCTGTGCCGAGATCAGATAAAGCTTTTATAATGTGTTCCTTACCAAACCTGTTCATCACGATAGTTCCCTCTAGTTCCTTCTACCTTTTGTTAGTGTGCTTAGTGTGAGACCCACTACTGTGTGGTGGATTATTGAAGAAGACATGTCAGCCCAGTGGGCTGAATCAGTGCATGCCTGCTACTGATGCCTGGACATTCTGTTGTCTGCAGAGTCTTTTAAAGTAAAAGCTTAATCCAGTTACATTTATTGTTTGCATAATTTACTTCAAACTCTGCACTCCCCTCTGTAGTAAACGTAAGTTGACATCTATCCTTGTTTTGCTCCCTAGGCTCTGCCTAGCCTTGGGACTGTATCCTACTATTGGATAAGGTATTTGGGAGACTACTTCTTGGGTCCTGTGCATATGGTTCAGTGGTAAAGCACTTGCCAGGCTGATATATTCAATAACTCTCATGAATTTCAATAATGGCATGCAAAAATATTCTAAGAGTTCATAGTAGTGATTATATCTTGTTGATGAAATTCAAAATGTTTAAATCACCAGTTTGGTGCTTTTATTAATATCTTACAGAAATTAGGCACTGTGACAAGCATATAGAAAAAAGGTAAGGGCATATATTTTATATTCGGTTGCCAACTAAGGAGATGCTCTTTGAGTATGACCAATATTTTATTACCCTCTAATTATTGCATAGTCTAGGAAAGATGAAGAAAACATTTATATTCCTGTGAAGAATTAGTGTTGAGCTTTTACAGAATCAAAAAGAAGCAGAAAGTCCACATCCATAATCTGCAGACCTGTATTAGATGTTTTGAAGCTTGGTATCACAACTGGTGATAACTGGTTGGAGGTACCTACAAAACTGAAACAATATTAAGGAGAAATTTAAAGCTACTGTTTTGATTTACCTTGCAAAGTCTATGTAGATAAGGCTCCTGGTACCTCAGTTTAAGTAAAGTTACCATATTTAGCTCAATTAATACTAAGAAATGATAGCATCAAATATTTTGTTAACTTGGCTAAGTTTAAAGGAATTACTACAACAGAAGACAGATGTTAAGATCTTAGTGACAGCTACAAGTGAGCAGTGGGGGTTGTTAAGCATAAATAAGATGAAAGGCAATTGTCCTTCTTGGCTCTGAAAGCAGAAAGTCTTTGATGCTGAAAATATTCCACAGGTGGTAGTATTCAATATTGGAAGTGAAATCACCAAAGAAATGAACCATCACATGGAACGGAGTACTGTGTTCATCCACATGCAAGCAACAGAATCTATGAAAATTAAACAGAAAAGTCAAAACCCCAAATTCAGTTTTACAATAATTGCAACAAGTATCTATTTCTTTCTTTCTATAAATATATATATCTGAGAGAGCAGAGTCTTTTCTCACTTAGTGACTCTGCTATGTCCTTATGTGTGTTGTTTGACCAGACAAATGCATCTGAAGTGGCTGTTTGTCAGCTGTGAGCTTACTCTTTGTGGGGTGTATTGTGGTTCTTGCTTTTCTTGGTTGCCACATTGATGGTATCATGTATGAATAACCCAAACATTTTCAGGTGGCTTATCAGAGAATGGAGCCATATTAATTCTGGAGCTCGACAATGCAAAGAATTATCTTAGAATCATAATTGTTCCAGGGCTCAGATACTTCACAGTGAAATAAATTTTGGCATTTATACCAAAACCATATTCCCTCATCTAATGACCTTTTGTGATAGGCACTTGAAACCTCATTTCTCTCACAGCTGTGTTTTTTTTTTTTTTTTTTGAGAAAGAGCTCCTTGTTTGTTTTCCTTTCATTCCTCATTCTTCTATTCTGAATCTTCTATTTCTTATCTTCCGTCTGTTCTCCTTTGCTGAGGTTCTGATGTGTATCATGGTCCATGGCTCCCACATTATCCTTCTAGATTCCTTCCTTTTCTCCCCCACACAAACATTTACCTGAATACAGTCATCATATGATGACTGTATATATGATGACTATATATATATATATATATATATATATATTGCTAGTTTGAAATTTGCTTTTGCAAAAGACCGGAACTAACTTACAGGGCAGACTAAAAGGTCCTGAGTGGCCTGTGGATTGTAGCCTTCTAAACTGTAGCAGTCTACAGACATATAAATTATCCCACAGAGAACAGACATATGCTCATCCATATCTATCCTAAACAGCCAACATGAAACAAGTGAATTAAGTGCATGGTTGATTTATGCCTGGAAATACCTGGAGGTCTGTCAAGAACCAAGAAGATAATGAAGTATTTATTAAAATTCCTATGACATAACATAAAGATGAAAAGATTTTTTAGTAGAGTTAAGTTTATTCTTTTCTAAGCTTCAATAATATTTTATCATTATTATTTTAAGTACTTTGTATGTTGTTGTTTCTCAACATATAGAATGGAGGCCAGTTCATAGCAGTCCTCTGCTATCTGTTTAGTTGATCAAGGGCTGATGATCTGAACACAGAACACATTCTACAGTGCTGAATATGTGGCTGCCTGCTTGTGTCAGCTGTACCTCTTTTTAAAATTTTAATTTTTTAATTAATTATTTCACTTTATATTCTGATTGTAGTTCCTTCCCTTCTCTCCTCCTGGTCCTACCTTCCCTCCCTCTTCTTACCTTCCTTTCCCCTATTCCAGAGGTAAGAGATGCCCTCTCCTATGTACCCATCCCAGCTCTTTAAGGCTAATCAGGATTGATCACATCCTCTTCATCTGTGGCCTGGCAATGTAGTCCTACCAGGAGGAAGTAAGCAGAAATCAGGCAACAGAGTCCATGTCAGAGAGAGTGCCCACTTCCCTTACTAGAGAACCCACATGAATCCTCAGCTGTCCATTTGCTACATCGGTATAGGGAACCTAGGTCCAGTCTATGCATGGTCCTTCTTTGGTACATTAGTTTCCAAAAGACCCTCTTGACCATGGTTAGTTGGCTCTGTTGGTATTTTTGTGGAGCTTCTAACACTTTCAGGTCCTTCTGTATTTCCTCCAATTATTCCACAAGATTTTCTAAGCTTTGCCCAATGTTTGGCTGTGAGTCATAGCATCTGTTTTTATCTGCTGCTGGTTGGAGCATCTCAGAGGACAGTTATAACATGATCCTCTCTGTGAGCATAGCAGAATATAATTAACAGTGTCAGGGGTTGACTATCTCCCATGTGATCGGTCTCAGGTTGGGCCAGAATTGACATTCCCTCAATCTCTATACCCCTGCACATCCTTTAGGCAGGGTAAATTTTGTGTTAAACTCTTTGTGGGTGGTTTGGTAATCCCCTCCCTCCACTAGAAGTCCTGTCTAGGGCTGGAGAGATGGCTCAGCCATTAAAGGCTAGGTTCACAACCAAAAATATAAGAAGTCCTGTCTAGTTAGAGTGTCTTCTTCAGCCTCCATGACCTCTGCTACTAGGAATCTCAGTTAGAGTTACCTCTATATTCTCTATAAGCTTACCCTGTCTTAGATCTTCAACTTGTCATAAAGATGTTCCCACCCATGGTTTCTCTTCTCTCTGTAGGCCCTCTATATCCCTTGGCTTTCACCCAATGTCTGTTCTCTACTCTCATTTCTCTCTTTGCTCTCTCTCTTACTTTGTTTTCTCACTTCATCCTTTACTGGTGTCTATTCTATTTTCCTTCTTAGTAAGATTTAAGGATCCTCCCTTGAGTCCTTTTTATTACCTATCTTCTTTGGTCTGTGAATTGTAGTATGTCTATCCTATTATATATGGCTAAAATCTGCTTATAAGTGAGTACATACCATGCGTGTCTTTCTGGGTCCGAGTTAACTCACTCAGAATGATCTTCTCTAGTTTCATCCATTTGGCTACAAATTTCATGATTTCCTTGTTTTTAATTTCTGAGTAGTATTAAATTGTGTAAATACCACAATTTCTGTATCTATTGTTTGGTTCAGGGACATCTAGGTTGTTTTCAGATTTTGGCTATTACAAATAAAGCTGCTATGAACATAGTTGAATAAATGTCCTTGCTGTATGGTGGATCATCACTCGGATATAAACCCAGGAGTGGTATAGCTGGGTCTTGAGGTAAAGCCGTTCCCAATTTTCTGAGAAGGTTCCAGATTGGTTTCCAAAGTGGTTGTAAAAATTACCCTCCCACTGGCAATGGAGGGGTATCCCTCTTTCTTTACACCATTGCCAGCATCTGCTCTCCCTTGAGATTTTGATGTTAGCCATTCTGACTGGTGTGAGATGGAATCTCAGAGGCATTTCGATTTGCAGTTTCCCAATGACTAAGGGAGTTGAGTATTTCTTTAAGTGCTCCTTGGTCACTTGAAAATCCTCTGTTGAGACTTTTCTGTTTAGTTAGGTACCCCATTTTTTATTGAATTATTATTTGTTTGTTGTTTAATTTCTCAAGTTCTTTAGATTCTGTGTACATTAACCCTTTGCCAGCTGTAGGATTGGTGAAGACCTTTTCCCAGTCTGTATAATGCTGTTTAATTCTATTGACAGTGTCCTTTGCCTTACAGAAGCTTTTCAGTTTCAAGAGGTCCCATTTTTAAATTGTTGATCTAAGACCCTGAGCTGTTGGTGTTCTGTTCAGGAAATTGTCTCTTGTGCCAATGAGTTCAAGGCTCTTCTTTACTTTCTTTTTTAATAGATTTAGTGTATGTGGTTTTATGTTGATGTCTTTGATCCACTGGACTTGAGTTTTCTGCAGGGTAGAAATATAGATCTATTTCTATTTTTGTACATGTAGACATCTAGTTAGACCAATACTATTTGTTGAAGCCCTTTTTTTATTTTTTTTCCATTGTGTGGTTTTGGCTCCTTCGTAAAAACAAACAAACAAACAAAACAAAAACAAAAAACCCAAAACAAACAAACAAACAAACAAAAAACCCCAAACAAACAACAAAAAACCAGGTGTCTGTAGGTGTGGGTTTAATTCCATTGATCAACCAGTCTATTTCTATGCCAGTGCCATGCAGTTTTTAATACCGTTTCTATGTAGCAAAGCTTGAAGGCAGGGTTGAAAATACCTCAGGATTTTTTTTTTTTAATAACATTATTTTGGCATTCTTTTTTTTTTTCTTATAAAGTTTGGAATTGTTCTTTCAATGTCTGTAAAGAATTTTGTTGGAATTTTGATGGGAATTGCATTGAATCTGTAGATGCTTTTCAGTAAGGTGGCTATTTTTATTATGTTAATCCTACTGATTCATGAGCATGGGACATCTTTCCATCTTCTGATATCTTTTCAATTTTTTTTTTCTTCAGAGACTTGAAGTTCTTGTCACATAGATCTTTGACTTTCTTGTTTAGAGTTACAGCAAGATACTTTATATTATTTGTGGCTATTGTTAAGGGTGTAGCTTCCATATTTTCTTTCTCAGCCTATTCGCCCTTTGAGTACAAGAGAGCTATTGTTTTGTTGTGTTTTGAATTAATCTTGTATCCAAGCACTTTGCTGAAGGTGCTTATCAGCTGTAGGAGTTTTCTGTTAGAATTTATGGCATCACTTATGTATACTATCATATAATTTACAAATAGTGATATGTTGACTTTTTTCCAATTTGTATCCCTTTGATCTCCTTTAGTGGTCTTATTATTCTAGCTGTGACATCAGTTACTATGTCAAAGAGATATATTGAGAGTAGGCAACCTTATCTTGTCCCTGATTTCAGTGGGATTGCTTTCTCTACATTTAGTTTGATGCTAGCTATAGGCTTGTTGTATATTGCCTTTGTTGTGTTTAGGTATGTGCCTTATATCTCTGAACTTTTCAAGACTTTTTTACATGAAGCAGTGTTGGATCTTATCAAATGCTTTTCTGCATCTAATGAGATAGTCATGTTTTTATTTTTCCTTTTAGTTTGTTTATATTGTGGTTTACGGGTTTACGTTGATGAGGTGGTATATATATATATATATATATATATATATATATATATATATATATATATTGAACTTTCCCTGCATGCCTGTGTTGAATCCAACTTGATCATGGTGGAAAATATTTTTTATATGTTCTTGAACTTGGTTTGAAAGTATTTTTGCATCAATGTTCGTAAGAGAAATTGTTTGGAAATTCTTTTCTTTGCTGAGTCTTTGTGTGGTTTAGGTATCAGAGTGACTACAGCCTCATAGAATAAGTTTGGCAAAGTTCCTTCTGTTTCTATTTTGTGGAATAGTTTGAGGAGTATTGTTATTAACAATGAACAGCACAAATTGTTTGATTTTTTTTTCAATGCAGTTTATTCAGGGACCTTGAACAGTCCTCGGACCCTGGGGAAAGCCAGCCCACAGCTTAAATAGCCTCTGGGTAGCCAACCCAGGCGTGCCAAGTGTGCAATGCAGATAGGTCCACATACATGGAAGCAAGCCAGATCCTCAGCCTTAGCCAAATGTGGAATTGTTCGTGACAGAGAGCACTCACCATCGGGAAGGTGGAAGGCAGAAACCAGCTCCATCTTTAAGGCATAGCATTCCGCATCTCTCTACAGTTCCCCCTTTTTGTTTTAGACGCATCAGGCAAGAGTAGAGGTCTGATCTCTGATATTAGAAATAAATTGGGACTTTGTACTGATGTTCATTTAGGTGTCATCCACCCAAAGAGCATCAGACCCGTCCGATACCTTTTTCTCAGAGGCGGGACCTAGGGCATCAACCCGCATGCAATCAGATATGCTCTTCTCTGGGTTATTCGCATGCCTCACTGGGTGCCTGTGCCCATTGATGCCCCTCATGCTATGACTCTCTTCAGACAGAAAAGGGATCTTGGAACTACAGCCACCATTGTTACTACCATCTCATTGGCGGCTGTTGGAGCTACCACCAGGGCATTAGCCATGAGTCATACTAGGCAGACTGCTCAGACCCTGAATAATCATTTAGCCAATGTAGCTCATGCCTTAGTTGTACATAAAGGAATTAATGCTCAACTAAAAGGATGCTTGATGGTGATCAATCAGAGGATTGACCTCGTGCAGGAGCAAATTGATACCCTATGGCAAATTGTTTGATTTTACTAATGAAGACTCAGGAGCCAGATGCTGGGGTGAAAACCTGCTATCACAGAGAGATACAGAAAGCACCCAGCTGACCTTCCTATTCAGCTCAACTCCCAATGGATAAAGCCAAAAGCCTGCCAGCTCAACTGATGGCCCATCATGAAAAGGCCTGCTAGTTCACCTGACAGGAGGAAAAAGACAAAATCTAAAGGCCAAAGAGTCAAAGCACTGAAGAACTAAAGAGCTCCTCTTCTCCATGCTGTCTTAAATACCCTTCAACTAACTCAGTGCTTCTCCTTTCCACTTAAACCCTGTCAGCTGGTTTGTTGTTCTGCCTCTTAACCTAGGGTTAACTTTATTAAATCCTGTGTATGTACAGAAACATTTCAGATTAAACATTTCGTGTGTGCCAGGGCTGAGCCTCACAATAATCACTTGCTTACAACAAACAGTAAGTCCTAGGATTAAAGGTATGTGTTTAGAAATCTGTGCTGAATCTACCTGGTTCTGGGCATTTTTTTTGGGGGGGTGGGAGGGTGACTTTTAATGGTCACTACTATTTTTTTCTTTTTTATTATTATCATTTATTACAATTTATTCATTTTGTATCCCGACTGTGCCCCCTCCTTCGTCTCCTCCCAATCCCAGCTTTAAACCATGGTTATCTGATTAAATACAATGGGTTAACTCAATTTTCTTGTGCTGGTTGATGTTTGGTTTGTGACTGACTATATGCTCCATGACGGAGAAGGTTCCATGAGGTGATGAGAAAAATGGCTATTCTTTTGTGTTTGGATGAAAAGTTTTGTAAACATCTATTATGCCCATTTGATTCATGACATCTGTTAGTTTTATTGTTTCACAATTTGGTTTTTGTCTCAATGATGTGTCTATTAGTGAGAGTATGGTATTGAAGTCTCCCACTATTAATGTGTCTAGATGGATGTTTAAGGTTTATTGATATTTCTCTTACAAATGTGGGTGCTCTGGTATTTGGGGCAGAGATGTACAGGATTGAGATGTTCTCTTGGTGGATTTTTTCTTTGATGAGAGTGAAGTGTCTTTCCCCATCTCTTTTGATTAATTTTGGTTGAAAGTCTATTTTATTAGATATTAAGTTGACTACTGCAGCTTGCTTCTTGGGTCCTATGCTTGGGACCTAAAGCATCTCTTTACTCTGAGGTAATATCTATCTTTCTTGCTGATTTGTATCTTTTTTATGTGGCAGAATGATGGGTCTTGTTTATGTATCTATTCTGTTAGAGAGTTGAGTTCATTGATGTTGAGGGATATTAATGACCAATGACTTTTAGTTCTTTTTATTATAATGTTGGTGGTAGTAGTGCATTTGTGTACTTGTTTTCTTTTGGTTTTCCTCTTGTGAAATTATTTATATCCTGTGTTTTCTTGGGTGTAGTTGACCTCTCTGAGTTGGAATTTTTCTTCTAGTATCTTTTATAGGGATTGGTTTGTGCCCTACCAAATATTGTTTAAATTTTGTTTTGTCAGGAAATATCTTGTTTTCTCCATCTATGGTTATATTAGTCTGGGTTGGCATATGTGGTCTCTTAAGGTCTACATGACATCTTCCCAGGCCCTTTTGGCTTTTGTAATCTCTGTTGAGAAGTCAGGTGTGATTCTTATAGGTTTGTCTTTATATGTTACTTGAATTTTCCCCTTGCCATTTTTAATATTTTGCTTTATCCTGTAGATTTAGTGTTTTGATTATTATGTTGCACGAGGAATTTCTTTTCTGGTCTAATCTATTTAATGTTCTGTAATCCTCTTGTGTGTTAAAAGTCATATCTTTTTTTTTTTTCAGATTGGCCACCTGATGGTTTCAGTGCAGAATTCTACCAGATCTTCGAAGAAGATCTAACACCAATACTCTTTAAACTATTCCACAAAATATAAACAGATAGAACATTAACAAACTCATTCGATGAGGCCACAGTCACCTTGATACCTAAACCAAAGACCCAACAAAAAAAAGAGAACTTCAGACCTATCTCTCTTATGAACATTGACACAAACATACTCAACAAAATATTTGCAAAACAAATCCAAGAACACATAAAAAATATCATCCACCATGATCAAGCAGGCTTCATTCCAGGCATGCAGGAGTAGTTAAATATACAGAAATCCATCAATGTAATTCACCATATAAACAAACTGAAAGAAAAAAAAAAACCCACATGGTAATCTCCTTAGATGCTGAAAAAGCATTTGATAAAATCCAACATTCATTTATGGTTAAAGTTCTAGAGAGATCAGGGATAAAAAGCACATACCTACACAGAGTAAAGGCAATATACAGCAAGCCTATAGCAAAAGTCAAACTAGATGCAGAGAAACTGAAATGAATTACACTGAAATCAGGGAAAAGGCAAAGCTGCCTACTCTCTCCATATCTCTTCAACATAGTACTTGAAGTACTAGCCAGAGCAAAAAGATAACTAAAGGAGATCAAAGGAATAGAAATTGGAAAGAAAGAAGCCAAAGTATCATGTTTTGCAGATGATATGATGATATACATGAGCAACCTCAAAAATTCTACCAGAGAATTACTTCAACTGATAAATACCTTCAGCAAAGTGGCTAGATATGAAATTAACTAAACAACAACAACAACAACAAATAGCAATAGACAAACAAACAAAAACAAACCAGTTGCCCCCCTGTATACAAAAGACAAAAGGGCTGAGAAAGAAATTAGGGAAATAACACCCTTCACAATAGCCACAAAAGACACAAAATATCTTGGTGTAACTCTAACTAAGGAAGTCAAAGACTTGTATGAAAAAAACTTCAAGTCTCTGAAGAAAGAAATAGAAGAAGATATCAGAAGATGGAAAGATCTCCCATGCTCATGGATCAGTAAGATTAACATAGTAAAAATGAAAACAAAAACAAAAACAAAACAAAGCAGTAAAAAATGGCCATTTTACCAAAAGCCATCTGCAGATTCAATGGAATTTCCATCAAATTAACAACACAATTCTTCACAGACCTTGAAAAAAATTCTCAACTTCATATGGAATAACAAGAAACACAGAATAGCTAAACCAATTCTCTATAATAAAAGATCTTCTGGAGGTATCTCTATCCCTGATCTCAAGCTCTACTATAGAGCAACAGTAATAAATACTGCATAGTACTAGCATAAAAATGGACTGGTGGATCAATGGAATCGAATAGAAGACCCAGAAATAACTAGGCTTTTATTATTATTATTATTATTTTCAATGCAGTTTATTCAGGAACCTTGAACAATCCTCGGACCCTGGGGAAAGCCAGCCCACAGCTTAAATAGCCTCTGGGTGGCCAACCCAGGCGTGCCATGTGGGCAATGCAGATAGGTCCACATACATGGAAGCAAGCCAGATCCTCAGCCTTAGCCAAATGTGGAATTGTTCGTGACAGAGAGCACTCACCATCGGGAAGGTAGAAGGCAAAAACCAGCTCCATCTTTAAGGTGCGGCATTATGCAGCTCTCTACAGTTCCCCCTTTTTGTTTTAGACGCATCAGGCAAGAGTAGAGGTCTGATCTCTGATATTAGAAATAAATTGGGACTTTGTACCAATGTTCATTTAGGTGTCATCCACCCAAAGAGCATCAGACCCGTCCGATACCTTTTTATCAGAGGCGGGACCTGGGGCATCAACCCACAGGCAATCAGACATGCTCTTCTCTGGGTCCAAAGCGGCTGACCCTGAGTGCAGTGCTTAGCCTCGCATCCTGAGCGTAACATTTTAGCTTTTTATGGTATCCAACCATGCTTGGGGAGAATGTCCTGCTTCAATGACTGTAAAGGCCTGAATGATCATGGCTGCATCACACTGTTTTGAGACTCTAATCTTGCATATATACCACAGGCAAACCAAGGAGACCAACACCAGAAGGCCTGCTAATGCTCCCATGCCCGCCCATTCCTTCAGATGATTCATGGTTGCAGCAATCCATGATGATAATCCTGTGGCTAGTCCTGCGTCCACTCTGGTAGAATTTACTGTGACAATGGCCACTCTCAGCTGCTCCATCGTAGTATCAAATTCTCCAGTCCAATTACCTAAAATATAGCTCGACAATTGTTTAGACAGATTTGCAGCACAGGAAAAATTCTCATGTTATATGCTAGTGACTCAAAGTCCAGCATATTTTCATTGACAGCCAAGTTGAGCAATTTGCCATAGGGTATCAATTTGCTCCTGCACGAGGTCAATCCTCTGACTGAACACCATCAAGCTTCCTTTTAGTTGAGCATTAATTCCTTTATGTACAACTAAGGCATGAGCTACATTGGCTAAATGATTATTCAGGGTCTGAGCAGTCTGCCCAGTATGACTCATGGCTAATGCCCCGGTGGTAGCTCCAACAGCCGCCAATGAGATGGTAGTAACAATGGTGGCTGTAATTCCAAGATCCCTTTTCTGTCTGAAGAGAGTCATAGCGTGAGGGGCATCAACGGGCACTGGCACCCAGTGAGGCATGCGAGTAACCAGGGCATACTTAAATTTACTAGCATTCCAGCATTGGGCAAAAAAGCAAGTATCATTACCACAATTACTTGGCTCTATCTGGCTACTAATGAATAAAAATGGGGGATATAGACAAACAGGTGTGGGCTTATAGGAAATATTATGAGAAGCCTTAACCCCCTCGTTGGAACATCCTGTATCAGTTCTAGAACTAGCAGTGGTGGTGTCCGAGGTCTGAGTAGGTTCAGGAGACCATTGCCCCCAGGGGCGAGACGTGCTCCATGCCAATTGACTAACTCCATGTTTTCCTCCACTTTTGAAAGTCATTTAAGGTTCTTAAATTATTTTTTTTGAAGTGGTTAACCTTTGAATTGTTTTGTGATTCTGTTCTGAAGCCTTAGTGAAAATGTGCTACAAGATAAATTATTCATCAAGTTACATATAAAATTTTTCAAGTCAATCATTGCTACCTACCAAAGCAAAATTTCATTATTTCCGGAAATATTTAACACCAAGAAGAAAACTATTAGTCAAAAATAAATTAGGGTTAACTAGTTGCCAGTTCTTTTTTTTTTCCTCACCACGAAAGAAGTTATTGTCTACTCCACCAGTAAATGCCTCAAGGAATCAAATATTTTGAAAGACATTGATAGTGAATTGAAGTTCATGAAGACAATGAATGACAGCAAAATTAAATGATGCATAGAGTATTTGTCATCAGAGCATATTTCTTCTTTTCTAAAAGTGAAAATCTAGCCAGAACTCTAGATTTTACTTTGCCCTCCTGAGACCAGTTATCTTCATTCTTTAGACAAATAGTTTTCTGCAAGTTAAACATCATGGCAATTTAAATGATTTTTCTTAAAAACACAGGGTAAAGCATTCATGATTGGGGAGTTAACCATTAAAATGTTACATGAAATTTAGCAAGTGTGCCAGGTTTTGTAAATCTAAAAGTGGTTATGTAAAAAATTAGCATTTAAATCGTTCATGTGTATCTTTGCTTAAAGTTTAAAAAAAAAAGAATGCCATGCACCTTGGACACAACACGTAAAGGACTCAATCTAGGTCTGGCTTGAAATTCTCATTCTATGAGGACTAGCTTTATAGTATGAGATGGTAGTATTTAAGATCCCAAGGGAGGCTATTATAAATAAAGCTGCTATGATATATTGTTGAGCAAATGTCCATGTTGTATAGTGGAATATCTTTTGGGTATATGCCCAGGAAGAGTATAGCTAGGTCTTGAAGACGATCCATTCCCCATTTTAGAAGAAAGCATCAGATTGATTTCCAGAGAGGTTGTACATGTTTATACTCCCACCAGCAATGGAAGAATGTTACCCTTTCTCCACATCCTTGCTAGCATATGTTTTCACTTAGGTTTTTGACCTTAGCCATTCTGACTGGTGTAAGATGGAATTTTAGAGTCATTTTGATTTGCATTTCTCTGATGGCTAAGGACACTGAGCATTTCAGATGGTGCTTCTCAGCCATTTGAGATTCCTCTGTTGTGAATTCTCAGCTTAGTTCTGTACTCCATTTTTTAAATCGGATTATTTGATTTGTTGATGTTTCATTTCTTAAGTTTTTTGCATATTTTGGATGTTAGCCTTCTGTCTGATGTAGGGTTGCTGAAGATCTTTTCCTAATCTATAGGCTGCTATTTTGTTCTGTTGACAGTGTACTTTGACTTACAGAAGCTTCTCAGTTTCATGAGATCCCATTTATTAATTGTTAATCTCAGAGACTGAGCTCTTGGTGTTCTGTTCAGGAAGTTGTCTTCTATGAAAACGAATTCCAAACTTTTCCACTTTGTCTTCTAATAGATTTAGTCTCTGGTTTTATGTCAAGTTCAGAAACTGGAAACAATCTAGGTGTCCTTCAACTGAAGAATGGATATAGAAATTGTGGTACAATTACACAGTGGGCTACTATTCAGTTATTAAAAACAATTTGCAGATAAATGGAACTAGGAAAGGTCATCCTGAGTTAGGTAACCCAACCCCAAAAGTTGTACATGATAGGAGCTGAACTTGACTGTAGTCTGGGAGGCTCCAGCCAGCAGCAGATGGAGACAGATGCTGGGACTTGCAGCCAAGCTTGGGGCAGAGCTCCAGGGATCTTGTGAAAGTATTGGGGAAAAGATTAAAGGAGGGGCCAGGAACCTCACAAAAGACCAACCGAGTTAACTAATCCAGACGCATACTGGTTTACAGAGACTGAGACATCAGCTAAGGAGCATGCATGGTCTTGACCTAGGCTGGCTTCCCATATGTGGCAGATGAGCCATTTGTTCTTCATGTAGGTTGCCTAGCGATTGTGTGTATGTGTGTTTCCAACATGAACTCTATTGCCTGCTTTTGGATCACTTACTCCTGGCAGGGTTGCCTTGCCTGGCTTTAACAGAAGAGGATATGCTCAGTCCTGACGTGACTTGATGTTTTGAGGTGGGCTGATATGGAAGAAAGGGGGCTCCCCTTTTCTGGAGAAAAAGGAAAATGGGAAGGGAGAAGGGAGAGAAGGAGGAAGAAGGGGAAAAAGGAAGGACAGGAAGGGGGTGACTGGCGGCACCTTTGGGATGTAAATAAATAACCTGAAATTAAAAGAATAAATAGCAACAACAAAAAGAATGTTTACCACTTTATGGAATATAACCCAAACTTTTCAATGGAAAAAAAAAATTCAAGGGAGGAAAGAAAGCAATAGGGCCTCCCAGCTGTTACCTTTAGGAGGCAGTACTGATAGAGCATAACATTAAGGGCTTCTATCTTGGCAATAATCAAAAGATCTCTAGCTGAATTAAGGTGTACTCAACAGATGGGAAAACATGCGTAGTGTCAGAAAAGTAGGCAACTGCCCAGAGCTAGTGAAGTCATAGATCTTACAGGAGAACCTGCTACCATCCCTTTACTAAACCAGCATAATGCCTAACTGTTTCTAAATATTTTCCCTCCTACCCACAAGTAAGGGTAGCTTTAACCCCATGTTCTGAGTAGTTTTATGCTAACTTGACACAAGGTAGGGTAATCAGAGAGAAGAGATCTTCAAGTGAGAAAATGCCTCTATTGTACCAAGCTATAAGCAAGATCTTAATTGACGTATGACAGTCTCTTAATTAGTGTTTGAGGTGGAAGGGTCCTGCTTCTTGTGAGTGGTCAACCTCAGGCGGTAGTCATGAGTTGTATAAAAATTTATGTTGAACAAGTCATGTGTAGCCAGCTAGTACACAGTAATCCTCCTTTGCTACTGCATCAGCTTCTGCCCGAAGATTCCTGCACTATTTGAGTTCATGTCCTGACTTACTTTTATGATGAACAGTGATATGGAAATATAAGTCAAACAATCTCTTTCCTCTCAATTTTGGTCATAGTGTTTTACTACAGCACTTGTATCCCTAACTAAAACAGAAATTGGTACAAGGATGGTGGGTTATTGCTGTGACAGACTTGACTATGTTGTTTTGGGGAGAGTTATGGAGAACATTGGAACACTGGGCTAGAAAAGCTATTGAGTGTTTAAATATTGATGTGCTTTTCTTTCTGAGCTTGGAAGATAAGAATGTTGAATGCAGTGCAAAAAATAAAGGCCTAACTTATAAAGTCCCAGAAGGATGTTTGAGTCACTTTATGACTCTATTGAAGCATATTTTGAATTGAGAATCTGTGGTTCTAGTTAGCTGTTGCTGAAGAATCAGCTGTGATTACAACAGATGACAAACCCTTCTTGTAGAGTTTTTGACCCAAATGTAAAGACCACAGACTCAGTCTGATTATAATTAAGAGATTTTTTGATTACTGCTATTAGGACAGTAAACTCTGAGAAAAACTTGATATTCCTATACACAGGGAGTGAGGAAAGGGTTTTTAAAAACCAAAGCCACAAGAAGAACTTCTTTATTTGCACAAGGAAGACAAGGCTTCTCTGTCCTGCCAAGATTAGGTAATGAAGGCAACCTCAAAAGAGTTCTTGAATGTCTGCATAAGAAGGTAGGTTATAGAAGCCAAGAAACAGTTAGCCATAACATAGTTAGTATATGATCAGCTGTAGATTTCAGGATTGGAGGGATTATCAAGTCAGAGTTACTGGAAACATCCTCCAGAGACTGGAGTCAAAGACCAATAGCTAGTAGGTATGAAGATTGATAACTACGATAAGACATAGTTTCTTTTCTCATCAAACACTGAAGTAAAACCTTTGCTTTACCGAGACAATTGATGTTGGTCAGCTGGAGTCACAAAATTAGTGGTGATTAAGAAGAGACCAGCATTACTGAATTTAACTTTTCTTAGAGTTGGTATACAGAAGTGTCTTTCAGAGTTGACTAAGGTTGTACTTCACTCTGTCATCTGGCCTTGGTAATGTGTAAAAAATCACCCAGGTAGTACTGGTTTTAAAGGCATGAAGGAGTCATGAAAAGCAGCTGAGGCCTGGCACTGTGAGAGACCAGGAAGGGCCATTAGAGAGAAGTCATGGAGAGATGTAGAGGCTTGGTACCATAAAGAGAGCCAAGACATTATTAGTAAAAGTGAAGCCCAATTATAGCAGAGAACCCAAAATTTTGGAGGCTCTGGGAGCATAGGATGCCCACCACGAAGAACAATAGCCTTGGAGTGTAGTCTGATGACCTGAGAAAATAAGCTGTGCATGTGTGCTGTAGAGGGTAGAGCCAGAAAAGTGACCTAAACCCCTTGGAGGAGCCCCAGAGACTGTGAGTGAATTCCACAAATTGGACCTTTAGTTGTTTACACTTTGGGAACTTGATTTTGCTTTTATTTGATTGTGCCCTCGTTCTTATCTTTTGAAATAAAAGAGTATTTAATTTAATTGTGATTTTACAGGAACTCACAGTTGAGACACTTTGAACTTAAAAAAACCTGTGGATTTTTTTTCTCTTTTTTTGATTTTATTATTATTATTTTTTAATCAGTTACATTTTATTAACTCTGTATCCCAGCCGTGTCCCGATCCCTCATTCCCTCCCAGTCCCTCCCTCCCTCCCTCATCTCCACTGTGCCCCTTTCCAAGTCCACTGATGGGGGGACCTCCTCCCCATTCATCTGATCCTGTTTTATCAGGTATCTTCAGGACTGGCTGCAAAGCCCTCCTCTGTGGCCTAACAGGACTGCTCCTCCCTTCGGGAGTGGGGAGACCAAAGAGCCAGCCATTGAGTTCCTGTTAGAAATAGTCCTTGTTCCCCTCACTTTGGGAAACCAATTGGTTACTGAGCTACCACAGGCTACATCTGAGTGGAGGTTCTAGGTTATATCCATATATGGTCCTTGGTTGAATGCCAGTCTCAGAAAAGACCCTGTGCCCAGATATATTTGGTCCTTGTGGAGCTCCTATCCTTTCCCCATCAGACTAACTCCCCTTCTTTCTTATGATTCCCTGTACTCTGCCAAAGGTTTGGTCATGAGTCTTTGCTTTGAAAACACTGCTAGTTAGAGTCTTTCAGATGCGCTCAGTAGACTCCTGTCATACATTCAATGCACATCCCATCTGGCTTTCTAAACGAGGATTGATCATCTTACCCCATGTCCGCTCAATTGATTATCTTTTTTAGGTGTATAGATTTCATTATGTTTATCATATCTTATAGGTCTATATAAGTGAGTATATCCCATATTTGTCTTTGTCCTTCTGGGATATTTCACTCAGAATGATCTTTTCTAGATCCCACCATTTGCCTGCAAATTTCATGATTTCCTCCTTTTTGATTGCTGAGTAGTATTCCATTGTGTAAAAATACCACACTTTCTGTACCCATTCCTCCATTGATGGACATCTGGGTTGTTTCCAGGTTCTGGCTATTACAAATAAAGCTGCTATAAACATGGTTGAGCAAGTATCCCTTTTGTGTACTTGAACGAACTTTGGGTATATACCTAGCAGTGGTACAGCTGGGTCTTGAGGAAGCACTATTCCTAATTGTCTTAGAAAGCGCCAGTTAGCTTTCCAGAGTGGTTGTACCAGTTTACATTCCCACCAGCAGTGGAGGAGGGTTCCCCTTTCTCCACAACCTCTCCAGCATGTGTAATCGCTTGAGTTTTTCATCTTGGCCATTCTGATGGGTGTAAGGTGATATCTCAGGTTCGTTTTGATTTGCATTTCCCTGATGGCTAATGAGGATGAGCATTTCTTTAAGTGTTTTTCTGCCATTCTAGGAAGTCTTTAATTTCTTTCTTTATTTCTTCCTTAACTCAGCTGTCATTGAGTAGTAAGTTGTTCAGTTTCCATGTGCGTGTCGGCTTTTTGTTGTTTCTGTTGTTGTTGATGTCTAGCTTTAGTCCATGGTGGTCAGATAGTATACAAGGGATCATTTCAATCCTTTTGTATCTGTTGAGGCTTGCTTTGTGACCCACTAGATGGTTTATTTTAGAGAAGGTTACATGAGGTGCTGAAAAGAAGGTATACTCTTTTGAGTTTGGGTGAAGAGATCTGTAGATGTCTATTAGGTCCATTTGGTTTAGGGATTCTGTGAGTGCTTTTATTTCCCTATTTGGTGTCTGTCTAGTTGATCTGTCCCTTGGTGGGAGTGGAGTGTTGAAGTCTCCCACTATTAAGGTATTAGGATCAATGTATGATTTAAGCTTTAATAATGTTTCATTTACGAATGTCGGTGCTCTTGTATTTGGGGCATAGATATTCAAGATTGTGATGTCCTCTTGGTGGATTTTTCCTTTGATGAGAATACAATGGCCCTCCTTATCTTTTTTGATTAACTTGGGTTGAAAGTCTATTTTATTAGATATTAGGATGGCTACTCCAGCTTGTTTTCTGGAACCATTTGCTTGAAAAACAGTTTTCCAGCCCTTTACTCTGAGGTAGTGTTTATCTTTGTTGCATAGGTGTGTTTCTTGGATGCAACAGAATGTTGGATCCTGTTTCCTTAACCATTCTGTTAGCCTGTGTCTTTTTATTGGTGAGTTGAGTCCATTGATATTGATAGATAATAGTGACTAATGCATGTTAGTTCCTTTTGTAATGGAGTCGGTGATCTAACCCTGATTCATTGCTTGTTTTCTTTTCATTTTTTGTTGGGATCTTATCTGTATGCCCTGTTTTCTTGGGTGAATTTGTTTTTATTGGATTGGAGTTTTCCTTCTAGTATCTTCTGTAGGGATGGTTTGCTGTGTAGATATTGTGTAAATTTAGTTTTGTCATGGAAAATTTTGTTTTCTCCATCTATGTTGATTGAAAGCTTTGCAGGGTATAGTAGTGTGGGTTGACATTTGTGATCTCTTAGAGTCTCCATGATACTTGCCCAGGCCCTTCTGGCTTTCATAGTTTCTGATGAGAAGTCCGGTGTGATTCTGATAGGTCTACCTTCATATGTTACTTGGCCTTTTTCCCTTGCTGCTTTTAATATCTTTTCTTTGTTCTGTAGATTTAGTGTTTTGACTATGATGTGACGTGATGTGTTTCTTTTCTGGTCTAGTCTATTTGGAGTCTAGGCTTCTTGTATATTTATGGACATCTCTTTCTTTAAGTTGGGAAATTTTTCTTCTATGATTTTCTTGAAAGTATTTGCTGGACCTTGGAGTCTGGAGTCTTCTTTTTCATGAATTCCTATTATTCTTAGATTTTGTCTTTTTATAGCATCTTTTATTTCTTGGATATTTTGTGATTGGAACTTTTCTGATTTTACTTTTTCTTTGAGAGAAGTATCCATTTCTGCAAGTGTGTCTTCAGCTCCAGAGATTCTCTCTTCCATCTCTTGTATTCTGTTGGTGATGCTTACTTTTGTGGTTCCTGATCTTTTCTCCAAGTTCTCCAGCTCAAGGGTTTTCTCATTTTGTGTTTTCTTTATTGATTCTAATTCTGTTTTCATGCCTTGAACCATTTCTTTCATGTGTTTGAATTTGGATTCCTGTCTCTCTACAATGGCCTCTATTTCTTTTTTCATTTCTTTCTTATATGCCACTAATTTTTCCTCTACTTGTGTATCTATTTGTTTAGCTATGTTTGCCTGTGTTTCTTTAAGGATATTGTCTATTTCTTCTTTCTTTGCCTCCAATTGACTAGCCATCTCTTTGAAAGACTTGTTCATTTCTTCCTTATGAGCCTCAAATAATTGGGCAAGCATGGCTTTAAAATCATTTTCCTGTGCTTCTGCTGAATTGGAGTGTCCATCGATTTTGGGGTTTGCTGGTGAAGTCATGATGTCCTGATTTATGTTGGAAGTGTTCTTTCGCCTACCCCTGGCCATTGGCTTATCTGAAACCTTCCCTGTTTGTTTTTGTATTCTGCAGATCAGACTGGTGCTGTCTCTCTCTCGTGTCTGGAGAGTTCTTCAGGAAGCTGAGCACTCTCAGCGTGTGCTGAGGACTAGCTGTACCTGTGGGAGGAAAGTATGCAGGCGCAAACTGGGCAAATGCAAGCGTGTGTGTGCGCGAGCGTGGGTGAGTCTGTGTGTGTAAGTGTGCGTGGACGTGTTTCTGGAGGGACAGAGTGATGGGGGAATTTTCCCTTGAGTATGAAGTATCCTTCCTCATCTCTTTTGATTAATTTTTGTTGAAAATCTATTTTATTAGATATTAGAATGGCTACTCCTGCTTGCTTCTTGGGTCTATTTGCTTGGAAAACTGTCTTCCAGCCCTTTATCTTCAGGTAATGTCTATCTTTGTGATTTAGGTGTGTTTCTTGTATGCAGCAGATTGTTGGGTCTTGTTTATGCATCCCATTCTGTTAGTCTGTGTCTTTTTATTGGAGAATTGAGTCCATTGATGTTGAGGGAGATTAATGACCAGATATGGGTATGAGTTCATTCTTCATGTGGAAATCCCGTGTTCCCACCACCATATGTTGAAGGTAGTTTCCCCCTTCATCTTATATTTTTGGTGTCTTTGCAAACTATCATATGGCTTATGTTATATGTACTTGTGGATGGGTTTTTGATTTTGTTATATTTGCCTAAATAACTGTTTTGTGTCAGTATTATATCATTTTTATTTATACATCTCTATAATATATTATAAGTTTTGTAATGGTAACCCTTCTTGCATTGTTCTTTTTGTTTGGGACTGCCTTGGCTATCAGGACTATTTGTGATTAAATTTGAATATTAAGATAAGGAGATTTTGCTTGGGGTTTCACTGAATACATAAACAGTTTTTGGTAAAACAGTCATTTTTTACAATATTATTTCTACCAACCCATAAGTGTGAAGAATCTTTCTCTTTTCCAGTGTCTTTAATACCTATTTCTTCTCAGGTTTAAAGTTTTTGTTATATAGGTCCATCATTTCTTTCATTTGGCTTATTCATAGATATATTCTTTCCTTTGAGTTATTGTGAACACGAGTGTGTCTGTGATTTCCTTTTCTGTGTGTTTATTCTTGGTGTATAGAATGCTACTGATTTGTTCAAGTTTATTTTGTATCATGCAATGTTGATGAATGTCTTTCACATTTCTAGAAGTTTCCTGGTAAATTTTTTGGAATCCTTCATGTGTAGTAGTATGTCCTCTGAATGTAAATATAGTTTGACTTAGCCTTTCCCTATTTGTGTCTCTTTAATTACCTTCCCATGTCTTATTGCTCCAGCTTGTACTTTGCACATAATATTGAAAAAGGAGCAGGAATAGTGGACATTCCTGCCTCATTCCCATTAATTTTTATCCATTGAGGATGATGGTGTATGTGGGTTTTTGTATATAGTTTTTGCTATGGTGAGGTATGCTCCCTCTAGCCCTACATTCTCTAGCACTTTTATCATGAAAGCATGTTGAATTTGGTCAAAGGCTTTTTCTGCATCTATTTAAATGATATCTGGGTTTAATTTTTTTTTTGGTCACTTATGTGACTTGCTACATTTATTAACTTGCACATATTGAACTATTCCTTAATTTCAGGGATAAAGCCAACTTGGTCATGATACATAATCTTTTGGATATATGTCTTTATTCTGTTGGCTAGTTATTTTGCTGTATTTTTTTTTTTTTTATTTTTGAGCCTGTGTTCATCAAGAATATTGGACTGCATTTTCTTTGTCTTTTTTTGTTGTGCTTTTGTCTGGTTTTGGTATTAGACTGAGAATGTCTTCATAGAAGGAGTTTGGGAATAATTCTTCAGTTTCTGTGTGTGTGTGTGTGTGTGTGTGTGTGTGTACTTTACAAATGTTGTATATAAACCTTTGAATTTCTGGAAAAATTCTGCTCTGAATTTAATTGGCTGTGACCCTTTTTGAATTTTTTTAAATTTACCTGGGAAGCTTTTTTAAAATTACTATTTCAATCTCCTCATTTTTTATGGAAATATTTAGGTTGTCTACTTAGTCTTGGTTTAATTTTGGTAGTCTGGACCAATCTAGATTCATCTATTTTTTTTTAATTTCCAGCTTAATGCTGTTCAAGTTGCTAAAGTATTCATTTTAATATTCTGAATTTTTTGATGTTGTTATAATTCCCTGTTCAGTTATGATTTTGTTAATTTGGGTCTTCTCTTTCCTTCTTTTGGTTAGTTGGACCAAAGACCTATCAATCTTGTTTTTCTTCTTAAAGAATAAGGTCTTACAAATATATCTGGGCACAGGGGTCTTTTCTGAGACTGATACTCCACCAAGGACCATGTATGGATATAACCTAGAACCCCTGCTCAGATGAAGCCTGTGGTTGCTCACTAACCAATTGGTTTTTCCCTAGTAAGGGGAACAAGAACTATTTCTGACAGGAACTCAATGGCAGGCTCTTTGACCTCCCCACCCCCCAAGGGAGGAGTAGTCCTGCTAGGCCACAGAGGAGGACTTTGCAGCCAGTCCTGAATATACCTAATAAAACAGGATCAGATGAAAGGAGAGGAGGTCCCCCTTAATCAGTGGACTTGGAAAGGGGCAGGGAGGAGATAATGGAGGGAGGGTTTGGGAGAGAATGAGAGAACGGGATACAGCTGGGATACAGAGTTAATAAAATGTAACTAATAATAATAAAAATATGTATATTAAAAATAAATAATAAAATAATAAAAAGAATACGGTTGATTTGTTGATTGTTTTAATTGTTTATTTCTATTTTATTGAGTTTTGTTCTTATTTTTATTATTCCTTGATATAGACTGGGTTTGGATTTGATTTGTTATTGTTTTGTGTTTTATCAAATCGTTTATCTGTGCTTTTTCTTATTTTTATTTTTTAAAACTCTTCTCTCATACATTTCAATCTGATTGAAGTTTCCCTTCTCTCCTCTCCTTCCACTATCCCCACTTCCTTCCCCTTTCCCCCACATCTACTCCTCCTCCATTTCCCTTTACAAAAAAGAACAGGCCTCTTAGAGATATCAACCAAACATTGCCTAACAAGTTACAGTAAGACTATGCACAAAAACTCATATCAAGCTAGATGAAGCAACTGAGTAGGACAAAGAGGGCCCCATGTGCAACAAGTGAGTCTTGCTTTTGATTTATATTTCATACACAGTTGAGTAGTAATTAAATGACTAAGCCATAACTTCTTTAAACAGTGTGACTTTAAATATGTCTGTGTGCTATAATTTTCTTACTTGGAAGGAAGTGGTGATAAAGAAGTTGAAAGATCCTCAAAGATAGCAGAAATACCAGAATTATAAAAAATATTGTATTATATCAGTTCAAAATATCATGAACTAGTGATTTTTCATGTTGCCTCTAGACATGCATATATATTAAGATAGAGCTGAATATTTTCTTCCAGTTACAGGCTGTTGGGAACTCATTGAAGCAGAAAATGTACAGAAATTTCATACTTTTATAATTTAGATATATGTTTAATAATAATTATTATAATTTATGAAGTAAATTGTGAAACTCAATTGATGTTAAACTCATTGATATTAATAATGGGTCAAATTTAAATATGACAGTTTTTATCTAGACAAGATAGCGCCAAATAATTGAGACAGAGACTTTAGTTCTATTCATCATTTCTCTACATAGTATAACTGAGAAATACTAGTCTACATTTATTCTTTAAACTATTCTAGCTGGCTCCCAGCATAAATCCTGAGTTACTCTTATTTTATGGCTTTTTCTTTTCCATCTGTTTCCATATTCTCTATCCTGGACCTCTCTTCATGGCTAAATCCCCTTAACTCCTCTTCTTGCCGAGAAGAGAAGCCCAGCACTATCTCTCTACTGCTCAGTTATTGGCTGATCCATTTTCTTGATAAATCAGAGCATAAACAAGGAGCAATGTTTATACAAACTTGAGACAGGAGAATCTTCAAATAAGCATTAAAATGCCATGTCCAGATTGAAACCAGATATGAGGGCAGAGAAATCAGCCTTTGAATAATACAGAGATAATTTTTACACACTACACAATAACATGCCAACAAATTAACATTTTCATCTCCTTTAATTTTGTGTTTAGAATTTTTGATATTCACAAAAAATTTACATAGCTCAGAGGGTAACTTTGTGTCACACCATTTTTGGGAGGTAGGACATGGATCTTTATGCAATAAAAGTTTACATAAAATGTATTAACTCACAATATTTTCATACTGCTTTAGTATTTTCAGAATTCTCTTTTTAGAGTACTTTCTCCCTACTGCATAAAAATTTCATCATTATCTTCAGGTGGAGAAACATTAAATATCAATTGCAAATAACAAGTGAGGTTATCAGAAAACCCAGAATATTGATTAAGGTGACTATGAAGCCAGTAATACAGAAATCCACTTAAAAGAAAGATGGCCTGGTAGATAAGTTCTACTGTGGGAGTATTCATCATTGTTGCAACAAATATAAACAAATTAAAAGACATTGACCCAAACAGAAATGGCAACCACACCTAAAAGTAAAAAGAAAATTAACATTAGTGATGAATTTATTCTCAAAAAATTTCCATGATTGACCAAGAACACTTATGAATGTGGTAAAACTATAAGGAGCTGACTGAAAAACATCTCCTAAAACATATTTAGAGGCACAGCCTTAGCTTTACAGCATAAAAAGAAGTTTGCTTGCAGGCTCAATATTGTAAACAGAACTGACTCTAATTACAGGTTTTAGGAATTTTTCTTGTCCCATCAAACTGTGACATTCATCCACTAAACTTTGTGTTCTTTGCAGACATTGTTGTACAGGACTTTTAGAAGATATTATCTTTAAAGACAAATTTTATCTTGGTTATTTTGGTATTAGCTCTTGAGACTTCTGATTTGGGGAATTGGAGATTAGCTGTTCTAGCTGAGTATTTACTCACAATACATATTTAAAGTAGTGTGCACTAATGTACTATGAAGAATTATTATTAAATAATAAAAATAGAAGAAATACAGGACTCACAGATATCAGGCTTAAAATACACTAACCACTGTCTTAGTCATTTATCTCTTCCAGAGTTATTCATAGAAGAACACAAATATGAAACTTACTTTCCTGCATGCTTAGGAGAGATAAAGAAGTTAGCTATTACTCTCCAGGTTTATACTTTGGGCCATTTAGTGAATCAGTCATGCATAATGTTGATCTCTAAAGTCATTATGAGAATCATGTTATATGTCAGGACAGTGTGCTCCACAATATTTTTATATTTTTATTCTCAATCTATCATGAAACTATTATGATTGTGATGTAAGATTGGTTCTCATTTTTCTGAAATATCCATATGAATACCTGAAGCAATGGAGGCACTCAGTATATATTTTTTAAATAAATGCATGACTAAATAAAATAAAAGATATCACCAGTCAACATTTCAACATGGACACTGGTTTAGGAATCTATTTTAAAAAGAATATGAAAGATTAAGTAGTATTTCTTAAAGTATTTCCAGTGTATCAGTCTGTACATGAATCCCAAAATAATTAATATTTACATAGTTCAATGGAAAAGAAATGAATCTGTATCCCCATGGATTAGTCTGGAAATTTAAATTTTAATGAGGAAACACAAATGCATTTTATAGTAATTGACAACAAACATAAGGTTATCAGTTTACTTCATCTTCAAATAAGGAAGAATCTAAAATAGGCTACTTCATATCTGAAATATGACTATGATTATAACTTTATTAAGTAATAGTGGCCACAGGATCTCATAGGATTTATATTATAGCATGATACACATTGTATTAGGATATGATTGATGAAAGATGAAAAATGTAGAAAATAAAGATACCAATAAGAATAAGTTTGGTTCAAAAAAAAAAAAAAAAAGCATGCTACCAAGCTCCAAGCTTTCTATGGATTCTGAAAGTAGCCACCAAAAGTACTTAAAGGCTCAACTATTTCTATGCCAAATTTAGATAAACTCTTCACAATGTGTTCCTTGCAAAATCACATATTCATCATATTAGAAAACAAAAATGTGGTTCTTATTGCCTTTAGTTAGTGTGCTTAGTGTGAGTCCTACAATTGTGCTGTGTGTGGAGGGTTATTGAAGAAGACATGTCAGCTCATTGGGCTGCATCAGCGCACTCCTACTTCTTGCTTTTTGGATATTCTGTTGTCAGCAGAGTCTTTTAAAGTAAAAGCTTAATCCAGTGACATTCATTGTTTGCATGATTTACCTCACACTGTGCACTCTTCTTTGTAGTAAATGTAAATTGACATCGGATCTTTGTTCAGTTAATTAGGCTCTGCTTAGCCTTGGGACTGCATCTCGCTAATGGATAGAGTATTTGGGAGACTTTTTCTTGGGTCCTGTGCATATGGTTCAGTGGTAAAGTACTTGCCAAGCTGATGTATTCAATAACTATCATAAATTTAAAAAAACGGCATGCAAAAATATTCTAGGAGTTTATAGTAATGATTCTATCTTGTTAATAAAATTCAAAAATATTTAAAATCATCAAATTGGTGCTTTTATTATCATCTTACAAAAATTAGGTACTATGTTAAGTATAAAGAAGATAAAGGCACATAGTTTTTGTTATGTTGCTAACTAAGAAAATACTTTTTAGGATGTCCAATATTTTTATATTATGGACTAATATTTGCATAATCTAGGAAAGATGAAGAAAATGACATTTATTTTTCTGTGAAGAATTAGTGTTGAGCTTATACATAATAAAAAAAAAGAAGCAGAATGATCCACATCCACAAATTGCAGGCCTGTACCAGATGCTTTGAAGATAAAATTTGATTAAAGATACATACACAGCTGAAACAATAATATTCATGTAACATAAGGAGAAATTTAAAGCTAATATTTTCACTTACCTTGTAAGGTCTGTGTAGATGTGGCTCCTGGTACCTCAGTTTAAGTAAAGCTATGATAGATACTTCACTTAAAACTAAGGATGATAGCATCAAATATTTTATTAAATTGATTAACTTTAAAAGCATTACTGCAACAGAAGATAAAATGACGATTTTTGTGACACCTACAACTGGGCAGTGGTAGTTGTTAAGCATAGAGAAAATGAAAGGCAGCTCTCCTCCTTGGCTTGCAGAGTAGAAAATCCTTGCTGCTGAAAATATTGCACAGACAGTGTTACTCAACACTGAAAATGAAGTTGCCAAAGAAATGATCCATTGTGTGGAAGGAAATACTCTGTCCATCCATGTGGCAGCAGCAGAATCTATGAAAATTAAAGACAAAGTCAAAATGCCAAATTCAATTTCACAACAATTGTAACAATTATCTAGTCCTTTTTATATAAAAAAATAAGACATACAGGCTACCTCCCTGAGCCAGAACCTCTTTGTTCACTTAATGACTCTGCTCTGTTCTTATGTGTTTTTAGCAAACACAACTCTAATGTGGTTGTTTGCCAGCTGTGAGCCTACTCCTTATGGGGTGCATCATAGTTCTTGTTCTTCTTGTTTGTCACACTGGCCATACTAGGTTCAAGCAATCTAGACATTTTCAGCTACCTTATCAGAGAATGAAGCCATACTAATCCTGGAACAGTGACAATGCATAAAATTGTCTTAGAATCATAATTGTACTAGGGCTCACACAGTCCACAGCAAAACATGTGTGACATTTATACAAAAACCAACTTCACTCATCCTATGACCTTGTGTGGCAGGCATTCAAAACGTCATTCATCTCACAGATTTTATTTTATTTTTGAGTGAAAGGAATCCCTGAATATTTTCCATTTAATCATTCTTCATGGGTATTATTTTCTCTCCCTTCTGTTCCTCTTTGCTGTGGTTCTGTCACATTATGCATCTAGATTTCTTCTTTTTTTTCCCCTTTGACACAAAGGTTTACATGCACACAGTAATCACACATATAACACTGGTTTGGAATTTGCTTCTGCAAAGGGCAAGAACTAAACTCAGAGGTAGCCGTTAAGGTCCATGAGAAACTCGACCTTAGTGGCCTTCTGAACTGCAGTAGTCTACAGAGAAGAGGATGTTCAGCTGAGTCTATCTGAAACAGCCAACTTGAAGTGTGTGAAATGAATGTGTGGTTGTCAAATGCTGGGAAATACCTGAAGGTCTGTGAAGAAGCAATAAGTAAATGAAGTAGTTGAAATTCTTATGACTTAAACTAAAGATGGAGATATTTTTCAGCAGAGAAGATATGTTCTTAAGTAGAATACATGGCATAAGAAACAAAAAAATTTTTTTTCAATACGCTTTAAATTTGACAAAAATCAGGTCCTTGTAATATTTTTTTATAAATTGAAGTAAAAATAAAGTAAAAAAGTTAATTTATGTAAGGCTAATATTTTTGCATGACACTTTGATGGACTAATAGTTTGACAACTTTTCTTCTATTTCCAATAAAAATGGCTAAATGCCTAGCATTTTCTTCTGTTTAATGCAAAAATCAAGTGTTAAACTTTGATTCTATTGGACATTTCTGGTCTAAAACTCAAAGGGCTTATTATCCAGAAGTATCATTACTATCAAGATCTCAATACTGTTGGTATAACGTTCTTGTGGAATGTATACAATTTACCCTTGTTCATTCAAATGCTGATTTCTCTACCCCACTATCTGGTTTCAATCTGGACATTGGATTGTGATGTTTAGTCTAAGCATCACCTGTCTCAAGTTTGTGTAAATATGCCACCATTTGTTTTCTCTATTGTCAATAAAGCAATAAGCCATTGCTGAGCAATGGAGAGAAGAGTGTGGGACATCCTGGTCCAGTAGGGAGGAAAAAGAAGGGAGTGGGGAGGAGTCAAAGAGTAGAGATCCATAGGAGAGGACTTGGAACCTCGAGGAGAGATTAACCGGACCTAAGATATTATTAAAAGCCAGTATGATGTTAGAAAGTCTGAATGGGAGGAATCTATGCAGGCTTGGAGATTCAGGATGGAGTAATCACTGCCCAGCGTTGTGCTCTAGGTTAATTAAGTAAATCGTAGTCTCTGTGTGGTGATTTGGGTATACAGCTGGATAAGGAATAACCACTGTTTAACTAAAAGAGAAATCATTAATAAATATTAATAATCAAGAACAGAATACAATCACTTCCTTCCATTTCAAATTTTTTAGACTACTTATAAAACTCTCCAGTACAAGAGAGATTTGTAATTCACAAACATTTGCACTCATTGAGCACGGTATTGGAATCATTCCTATGAACGGCAGGCAGGCTTGTAATTGAGGCTGAATCCATCCAGGAGCATGGTTGGACAAGGAAAGGGGACTGAACTTTTTCTGAAAATGGCACAATTTTTAGAGTCTGATGTGTCTTTGTGCAAAGAATGAAAAGTTTATTTTGAGTAGGAGGACTACATTGTTTCCTTTGTGTGTGTATATATATATATATATATACATTTAATACATTTGTGTTTATGCATTCTTTTACATGTGTGTGCCTGTGCCTACGCAGCATTGTGTGTGTATGTACATGTGCATGTAGGATTATGTGTGTGTGTGTGTGTGTGTATGTACATTGTGTTTGTATTCACAAGTGCTAGTGTATGTTTGTATGCCTGTGGGAGCATGTGAGTATATATTTGTGTGGTCTGTGTGATTATATTTACACATACCTGAAGAGATGATTTCCTGAGGTGACAAAACTGTCAGGTAGGATACATTAGTCAACATGTATAACACAGTCACAGTAGATATGCCAGAAATAAAAGATTTTGGAATTGTTTTCGCAGGATCTTTTACTTCTCCTGCAAAACAAAATTTTTAGTAAAAGTAAAAATTATTGTAAAACTCGAATGTTTCTTTGTAAAAAAAAAAAAAATCCGAGATCATTGTCTTTTCATTTGCTTGCTTTGATTCTGCCATTTTCTTACATGCATCATCCATAAAACCTGGCATTTTCTATAATCCAATACTAAAAATAAAAGTATGTATAATTGCGAGTTTCCCCTCGTCCTGTCATGGAAACAGAATCATTTCAACCTGCTATTGAACAGAGAATAAAACTGTGGTAATAATATTTCCTTCACAAGAGACTCCTGTCATTGAAATGGATACAGCAATGTTGCAGAAACCAATACACAGCCTGTCTAAAGTCAGGCCCAAGTCTAAACAAAGTAAGCTGGTCCTTGCATATGCATGCTGTCCCTCCAATATAAGAAACAAAATGTAGGACATTAATTTTACTGCTATATGATCAACTTAAAATTGTCAGAGGACCAATGCATATTCCATCAGATTCGGAACCTATGAACATCCATGAATTATATTATAAGCAATGAGAGTGCACTACTAGCATGACAGCTAGTGCCATCCAGTGAGACATTGTGATTCAAACCTGTTTGCCTGTTTCTTGAAATGTGCCATCAAGAGAAGTGAATATTAGTTTAAAACGATGCATGGAGAGGACCTAAAACCTTGGCTCAGATGTCACCCACAGACTCAGTCTCCAAGTGGTTTCCCTAATAAGGGGAACAGGGGCTTTCTCTGGCATAAACTCAATGACAGGCTCTCTGATCCCCTCCCCTGCGGAGTGCAGCCTTGCGAGGCCACAGAGGAATACAGTGCAGCTTGTCCTGAGTAGACCTGATAGGCTAGGATCAGATAGAAGACGAGGAAGACTTCTCCTATCAGTGGACTAGGGGAGGGGCACAGGGAGAGAAGAGGAAGGAAAGGTGGGATTGGGAGGAGATAAAGGAGGGGGACACAGCAGGGATACAAATTGAATAAATTATAATAAAGGATTATAATAAAATACAATTGACTTATAACCAGCAGTGATGACAAAATGTGAGGGTATTCTGGTGTAATTGATGAAGCTGGTTGGATTGGAAAGTTATAATGAAAATTTCCAGATCAACAGAATTCAAGTTCTTGTACAGATCCCAGTCAGCTTCCACACAGTTGTTGGTTTTATTAGTCATTTTTTTGTTGCTATGATAAATATATGACAGCAAATTTATGAAAGAGGTGTTTATTTTGGC
Source organism: Meriones unguiculatus (assembly GCF_030254825.1). Lineage (NCBI taxonomy): Eukaryota > Metazoa > Chordata > Mammalia > Rodentia > Muridae > Meriones > Meriones unguiculatus. The sequence goes on from NC_083354.1 coordinate 97,176,352, forward strand.
TCACCATTGGAAAATACAGTTGGTTCATCATGGAGGGAGGAGGCCGATTATCACATTGCACCCACAGTCAGAAAGCAGAGAGAGTTTTTGTGGAAGATTGTCAAGCAGCACCCAGAGTCAGGGGAGGCTCTGCTTTATTAGATCTCCAGGCCAATCTGGCAGACCCAGCAAGCTAATCTTCTGAGGAGCTCAGCCATAATCCAGTTTCTTAAATTTATAGAAAGCACAACATAATTTTTCACCCTTTCTGTTTTTGGTGGGTTATGGGTTTGGATGTTCACCGATAGCACTAAGGACTACTAGAAAGCATGGTTACAGATGTTGAATAGATATGGTGAGAACAGCTATTTTATAACTGTTTCTCAGAAGAAGGCTTCACCTGATATGGGAGGTAAGATTACAGCAGAAGAACACAGAATGTACTATTCTTAGTCAAAGGTAAAGTTTATAGTTTCCCAATTTTCTTAGCAGGATGAATGCTTTAGCTTAGCTTTCTTTCCTCGTTTTATTTATTCATCCTATTGGGTGATGCTGTCCATAGTTAAAAGAATCTTCCCATTTGATTAACCTAATGCTCACAGTTCTTCACAGATGTATTCAGAAGCATGCCACCTCAATGATTCTAAATTCTGTCAGTTGACAGTATCTCAATAGCTGAGTCATCTCTCCAACTCCAAATCTTTTAAAAAAGTTTTTTATTAATTACAGTTTATTCACTTTGTATCCCAGCTGTAGCCCCCTCCCCTCCCTTCCCAACCATACCCTCCCTCCTTCTTCTTCTCCTACGCCTCTCCCCCTGTCCAATGATAGGGGAGGTCTTCCTCCCCTTCTATCTGCCCATACTCTATCAGGTCTCATCAGGACGGGCTTCTTTGTTTTCCTCTGTGGACTGGCAAGGCGGCTTCTACCTCAAGGGGAGGTGATCCAAGAGCTAGCCCATGAGTTAATGTCAGAGATGGTCCCTGGTCCTATTATTGGGGAACCCTCTTGGATACTGAGTTGCCTTGGGCTATTTCTGTGCAGGGGTTCTAAGTTATCTCCATACCTGGACCTTCGTTGGAGTATCAGTCTCAGAAAAGACCCCTGTGCCCAGATATTTTGGTACTATTGTTCCCTTTGTGGAGCTTCTGTTCTCTCCAGGTCTTTCTATCTCCCACTTCTTTCATAAGATTCCCTGCACTTTGCCCAAAGTTTGGCTGTCCATTTCAGCATATGTTTTGACACTCTGCTGTTTGGAGTCTTCCAGAGGCCCTCTGTGATAGGCTACTGTCCTGTTCCCTGTTTTCTCCCTCTTATGATGTCCCTCTCATTTGCCTTTCTGAATTAAGATTGAGAATCTTACACAGGACAGGGTCTTCCTTCTTGCTTAGCTTCCTTAGATGTACAAATTTTAATATGATTATCCTATATTACAAGCCTAATATCCACTTATAATTGAGTACATACCATCTGTGTCTTTTTGCTTTTGGGATACCTCACTCAGGATGATCTTTTCTAGATCCCACCATTTGCATGCAAATTTCATAATTTCTTGGTTTTTAATTGCTGAGTAGTATTCCATTGTGTAAATGTACCACAATTTCTGTATCCATTCCTCAGTTGAGGGACATTTTGGTTGTTTCCAGCTTCTGGCTGTTACAAATAAAGCTGCTACAAACATGGTTGGGCAAATGTCCTTGTTGCATAGTTAGACATCTTTTGTATTTATGCCTAGGAGTGATATAGCTGGATCTGAGGTAACCCTATTCCTAATTGTCTGAGAAAGCACCAGACTGATTTCCAAAGTGGTTGTATAAATTTACATTTCTACCAGCAATGAGGAGGGTTCCTCTTTCTCCACATCCTCTCCAGCATGTATTGTCACTTGAGTTTTTGATCTTAGCCATTCTGTTGTAAGGTGAAATCTTGATCTGTATTTCACTGATGACTAAGGGCATTGAGCATTTCTTTAAGTGTTTCTCAGTCATTCGATGTTCCTCTATTGAAAATTCTCTGTTTAGCTGTGTACCCCATTTTTTTTTCAATGCAGTTTATTCAGGAACCTTGAACAATCCTCGGACCCTGGGGAAAGCCAGCCCACAGCTTAAATAGCCTCTGGGTAGCCAACCCCAGCGTGCCACGTGGGCAATGCAGATAGGTCCACATACATGGAAGCAAGCCAGATCCTCAGCCTTAGCCAAATGTGGAGTTGTTGGTGACAGAGAGCACTCACCATTGGGAAGGTGGAAGGCAGAAACCAGCTCCCTCTTTAAGGCGCGGCCTTACACAGCTCTCTACAGTTCCCCCTTTTTGTTTTAGACGCATCAGGCAAGAGTAGAGGTCTGATCTCTGATATTAGAAATAAATTGGGACTTTGTACAGATGTTCATTTAGGTGTCATCCACCCAAAGAGCATCAGACCCGTCCGATACCTTTTTCTCAGAGGCGGGACCTGGGGCATCAACCGGCATGCAACCAGACATGCTCTTCTCTGGTGTACCCCATTTTTTAAATTGGGTTACTTGATTTGTTTCTGTTTAACTTCTTGAGTTCTTTATATATTCTGGATATTAGCCCTCTGTCAGATATAGGGTTGGTGAAGATCCTTTCCTAATCTGTAGGCTGTCGTTTTGTTCTGATGACAATGTCCTTTGCTTTATGGAACCTTTTCAGTTTCATGAGGTCTCATTTATTGATTTTCGCTCTTAGGGCCTGTGCTGTTGGCGTTATGTTCAGGAAGTTGTCTCCTGTGCCAATGAGTTCAAGGCTCTTCCCCACTTTTTCTTCTAACAGGTTTGGTGTGTCTGGTTTTATATTTAGGTCTTTAATCCTTTGGCATCTTTGTAAAAAATCAGGTGTTCATAAGTGTGTGGGTTTATTTTTGTGTCTTCTATTCGATTCCATTGATCCACCATTCTGTTTCTATGCCAACACCAAATCTTAATAGAACCTGATAAGCAAGTATATGAAACTTTTTCCTTATTAGCAGATTACATAACTTTATAAGGCACATATGAATATATCTTTCTCATGTATAACAAAGGGCCATTTTATAGCAAGAAGTATGCATTGATAGGAAAATATAGAGAGAATTTAAAAGCCAATTCACTTAATTGTCAGCATTTGTCAACAAAGGAAAAGTACCTGTAGTTTTAGTCTTTCTCCCTCTCTCTATCTCTATGTGTATGTCATATATTAACAAAATATGCAAATCTACTTTCAAGAATAAAAAAGTGAATCCTTACTGAAATCTTCAAATATTGAAAAGTATATTAAAATGTGAACCAAAGAATTTTTATGGCCATTGTTCCTGAACAGGATTTAAAAACCACAATGAACGTGAAGAGTAGAACAGATATGAAAACCTAATACTCAAGCAGAACGCAGGCCCTCTTCCAAGGATTTTTCAAACTCAGTAATGAGATGAGGAATAAATAATTCACAGCAACTCATAGGAGTATAAAGCCCATGATGATAGGTGCTTGTTCACTGCCATAACTCTGCTGTCTAGATTAATGACATGCTCTTGGTGAATGTGTTGAATGAATTACAATTAATTGAATGCCAGAAACCTATTGTGCACTTTACTACAAATCAGAAGAACAAGATAAACAGATAAGAAAAGACGGGCTCTAGAAAATTATTTATGCCTTAGTTTGACTTAATAGGATATGTTGCAACATAGAAAAATATAGTACAAACAATGCGAACCCACCATTTTAGTATACTTCAAATTTGACACTTAAATGACTAGCAGAAAACATTTAACTTAGAAAAAAGTAAATTATTTAGCAATCTTCTCATATTGGGACATTTTATGGTGCAGCACAGAGGTCTAGCTTAAAAGAATGGCTGAAGAAATGCACTATGTGTTCTGAAGCACATGAAACATTTCCAGCTCAATGGCACTAAGAGCATACTGTAGATTTACAAAATCAAATTTAAAAATATAGTAGGACAAAAGGGGGTGTTTTTATATTATTTATTGTTATTTATTATTAATAATAAACAGCACAGATTAAATAATAAATGTTATTAATATTATTTATTGTTATATGGATCAGTGTAGATATTAAGGACCAAAAATTTAGTTAAACGTTCAAAGGCTAAAACAGTCAAGAAAGTCCTTAAAAAGAATCACAAGAAATAGTTTTCTCTGCTATTTGCATGTTTCATTATAAAAATTAGGTATTTTGTGAGTAATAATAAGATAAAATCTTTTCAATCAATGATGTCTCAATTTTTCTTTAGAAAACAAGTATAACTGCATATTTCTTATGTAACTAATATTTTTAAAAATATCTCAAAATGATCAATTGAAATGCAACAAAATTTGAGAGTACAGAAGACATTAATTTACTTTTGCAAACTTAAAATGATAAATGTAAAAGAATCTAAAGAGCATGTAATTCTATGAAGTTTACCTGAAAGATGGAGGCTCAATGATGACCATGTAATACAGAGAAAATTAAATTTAAATACAGAGTATGACCAATCACTGTTATCATTCCACAAAAATTCTGACAAACTCTTTGCATGGCTCCAGTTATTTCTATGAATGGATTTACCTGCTACATTGAGCAGAAGTGCTGATCCAACGTATGCATAAGACCCTTGGAGAATGGCTTCTGCGATCTGTGAGGCATCTGGAACTTCGGCATCTAAAGAATTTTCAAACCTGGAAACAGCCTCCTTTTTCCCAATCACTAACAGCACAACTCCAGTTAGAGAAATGAAACAAAGAACACTCATCTTTATAAAACTGCTGATAGCATTAAACCAAGCCACTGTAGTCAGACCTCGAGCATTGAGAATTCCAAGTGACCACAAAATAGCCAAAGCGAGACATTTCTTTGCTAGCTCTGGAGCTGGGCACCCAGCATAGAAAGGTTGAATTAGAAAATTTGCTATTAGTAAAATCTGAGTACCTAATCCAAAGGGATAGGCAATTATTGTAAGCCAAATTTTGAGGAAGGCAATAGGAGCTCCAAGAGATCTTTTTATGAAATAATAAGGTGCTGCACTGACAGGGAAGGTGGTCCCCATCTCTGCAATACATAGAGCATGAATAATAGATAGTAGGGCACAAATTACCCAAATACTCAAGGAAATAGGAATGTTCAGTGAGGAGTACTGTAATACCCCTTTAGGGGACACAAAGATTCCTGCCCCAATTATGCTACTAAATAAGAATGTGTTTCCATGAAAAAATCCTATTGCCCTCAGGAGTCTCATGTTTTTCTATTTTCTCTCCAAATCCCCCAAAAAAGATGTCAAATTTTGTATGGGCTATTACTGACACAATTCCTCCCAACTGCAAGTCTCCTTAAAGTAGAATATTCTCTAGACTGAATTATATTGTCTGTTTCACAAGACATTTATACTTTAGCTTGAATTGAAAATAATTAGCTTATGAATTGTCCTCATATTTTATGACTTCTTTCTGAAACCACAATTTAAGTGTTTCATGTTAATAATTTTTTTTGTGTATGTGACATTGAGATTGAACTAAGGCACTCACCCATGCTAAGCAAACATTTTATTGCTGTGCTGGATCTCCAGCCTTGTTAATATTTTTTGAAGACAAACATACCATTGGTTAAATTAGTGACTTCTCATTTCAAAGGTAAGGTTTTAGCCATTTGAATAGAGAAATTTTCATTTGTGAAGGGGTAGAGCTGTTCCCAGCCTGAAGTTCATCTGCTGCCTGCTGCAAAACTAACACATCCAGGAGAGTTAGTGAGAAGAGTATAAGGAGTTTTCAAGGACCAAGGCTCTGAAATGCTAAGTAAACTTTTATCTCATTAAAAATAAAAGTATGTCTTGGGGAATTAATAATGTGTGTGAGTTTTATAGAGCATAAAAAAGAAAGTGCAGAGGCCTCAGGTGGCCTCACAGGCCTCCTATTCCATGTATATCTCTTTTGGAATTCAGTCAACACTTCTGATTCATGTTTCCTCTAATTCTCTTTTAAAATTATTATTATTATTTATAATTTATTCACTTTTTTTTTACAATTTATTCATGGTTGTAGCTCCCTCCCTCATCTCTTCCTGGTCCAACCCTCCCTTCTTCTTCCCCTCTATTACTTTACCCTAGTCCACTGATAGGGGAAGTCCTCCTCCCCTACTATCTGACCCTTGCATATTAGTTCTCATGAGGGCTGCCTGGATCCTCTTCCTCTGTGGGTTGGCCCCTGACAGGGGGAGGTTATTAAAGAGCAGGCAAGTGAGTTCATGTAAGAAATTTCCCCTGTTCCCCTTACTAGGGTACCCACATGGAGAATGAGCTGCCTTTGGGAGCTTATCTGAGCAGGGGTTCTAGGTCTTCTCCATGCATGGTGTTTGGTTGATGCATCAGTCTCTGTAGGCTACCATGAACCTGGGTTATGGTATTATAGATATTTTGGCTTTATTGTTCTCTTTGTGGAGCTCCTGTACCCTATGGATCTTTCTATCTCCCACTTCTATAAGACCCCCTGCACTCTACCCAAAGGTTGTTTGTGAGACTCTGCCACTGCTTCTATCCTCTGCTGAGGGGGCTCTTTTAGAGGACATCGGTGGTAGGCTGTTCTGTTCCCTGTCTTATGCCACTTCCTGGGTCTATCCTGTTTGCTCTTCTGAATGAGAATTAAGCATCTTCCCTAGGATCCTCCTTCTTGTTTAGATTTTTTAGGTCTATAGATTTTAGTATGTTTATCCTATATTACATGTCTAACATCCACTTATAAGTGAGTGTATATTAAGTGTGTCTATCTGCTTCTGGGTTACTTCACTCAGATGATCCTTTCTAGTTCCATCCATTTAGCTGCAAATTTCATGATTTCCTTACTTTTAGTAGATGGGTAGTATTACATTGTGTAAATGTACCCACAATTTCTGTATCCATATTTTGGCTATTATGAATAAAGCTGCTGTAAATACAGTCGAGCAAATATCCTTATTGTATGGAGGTTTCCCCTTTCTACGCATCTTTACTAGCATGTGTTGTCATTTGAGTTTTGTGTCTTAGCCATTCTGATGGAGGTAAAATGGAATCTCAGAGTCATTGTCATTTTGATTTGCATTTCTTTGTTTACTAAGGATGTTGAGCATTTATTTTTTTCTTCTTTTTTCTATAGTTCATCTATAGTATATCTAAATAGAAAAACATTGCTTGTTTCTTGCTATTTACTTTCTTCTTAACATCAAAAACTAGCTAAATAAAGCTAGTACCTAACATGACTACAAGTATGATCATTATAGGTGACTGACTACTAGCTAACATTTTTAAATTATCCTTAACAGTTTACAATAGTATATTTCATAAGACTAGACTTTACATTAAATTTTTATATGAGTTGCATAAGCACAATACCTTAAACAAGAGTTGAATCAAATATACAGTATGTTGGAGCAAATACAACCTTAAGTTTCTACAAGTACATAAAAATCCATACCAATAGAAAATATGTGATACTTGTTGTAGCTCTTTTAGTCTAAAAGTAGATACAATAACGTACCCATTCTCGTACTATCAAGGAGATACAATAATCCATCCTTCTTTGTTTTTATTTATTTTTTTATTAATTTTTATTTTTTTTATATTAATCACAGGTTATTTACTTTGTATCCCAGTCATAGTCCCCTCCTTCATTCCCTCCCAATCCCACCCTACCTCCTTCATCTCCTCCATGCCCCTTTCCAAGTCCACTGATAGGGGAGGTCCTCCTCCCCTTCCAGCTGAACCTAGCTTATCAGGTATCTTCAGGACTGGCTGCAATGCCCTCCTCTGTGGCCTAGCAAGGCTGATCCTCCCTTGAGTCGGGGGGAGGTGTCAAAGAGCCAGCCATTGAGAAATTGTGGTACTTTTACACAATGGAATACTACTCAGCAATTAAAAACAAGGAAATCATGATATTTACAGGCAAATGGATGGAACTAAAAAAGATCATCCTGAGTGAGGTATCCCAGGAGCAGAAAGACACACACGGTTTATACTCACTTATATGTGGGCACTAGACCAATAAGATAGGATAATCACACTAAAATCTGTACACCTAAGAAGATAAACAAGAAAGAGTACCCAAGGTAAGATGATCAATCCTCCCTTCTTTGTTTTTATATCTTGCAATGGAAGGATCACAGGATCCTCAGAGACCACCAGGAGATGACTCGATGCAAAAGCAACAGAGCTTTATTACAAGAGCAATCAAACTCAGGACCCAAGTCCCACTGACGCAGTAGAGAAGTGAGACCTCGAGCCCTGAGTGAGCAGGATTTTTAAAGGGAAAGACTGCAAGCAGGGGTTTTCCATGAGAGCAAGCAGGAGCGTACATGTTTCCATGACAGCAAGCAGAGGGGTTCATGCCTTGACATAAAAGATAGAGGAGCGAGGTGGCCTCTTCTGAGGTGCATAATCACAATTGCCTAAGTCATATAATCACAATTGCTATTCTTCTAAACTATATCTGAAATATTGGGGAGAATTTTCCCAGCCGATTCCCAACCAAGTCTCATTGATTATTGCCAGGGAGTTTGTCTCTATTTTCTATGAAGTGTTTATTCTGTGATATTTCCTGGAGGCTGTTGCTAGGAGAGTTAATTTTGTTTTCTGCTAAGTCTACATTCTGTGATATTTCCTGGTACCTGAATTCAGCTCCCAGTCAAGATGCTCTTTATTTCAAAATGGAGTTATACCCAGGCTAACTTAAACTCTTCAATCTCTATCCCCCCTTTACCCTCTAACACTAGAAGGATAGAGGGGATAAAGAAAAAGAGAGAATTTTTTTTGAGAGAAAGTTTTTCTGCTTTCTCCAAACTGTGTGTATGTATGTGCATGTGCGTGTGCACATATGTGTGTGGTTACCTCAGCTTACGGAAGCCAAACATGAGTCAACATACCTGCAATCCTAGTACTTTGGAGGGAGGTTGAGTCAGGAGGGTCAAGAGTGGAGCTGCCTTTGGCTACTTTTTCAAAATAAAAATTTATTTAAATGTTAAAAAAAAAAGAAAAAGAGAGAAAGAGATCCCTGAATCTAACCTCTTTTTCTTTGTTTTCTCCTTATCATGACCAATAAAAACTTGTAACCAACCCCCCTAAATGACAACAAATGTCTGTATCCCACCAAATGACCAAAACCACCCACCCACTCTCAGGAATATGGCTGTCATAGTCTTTACATTGCTTCCTGCTGTTTGGGGATGATGGCATCTTTGGGTGAATTTAAGAAAATTGGGACATTGGCCAAGTCATTTGAGAGCTGGCTGTTTGTTGGATAACTGTTGCTATCCAAGCTCTGTAAGATCATCTGGGCTAAAGAAGTGCAAGTCTTACCCAAAGTCTAGCTGAAGCAGTCTGTGAGGCTGCACCTTTTGGACCCACCACTTTGAAGCTGTCTTAGATGTAACTTTTGAGGAAACAGCAGCTTAAGAAATATATGCGGCTAGATAACCTGGAAAACTTGATTTGTCTTCATTTGTTGTTATAAAAGAATGAAAATCCCAATTATGTAGATCTCTGATGTTTGTGAAGACCATTTATCTATCTCTAGCTTCTTTCTACCTGTATAATGACTGATTAACTTAAAAAAAAAACACCCATAATCAGCAAAACTAATAACACTACAAGTGTGGTTGACTTAGTTTGCATTTCTTAATTATTCTAAACAGTTTCAAAACAAATTTCAAAAACAAATAGAACTTCACATTACATTTTTAAGACTCACATAGATACCTATGCTCCAACCCTAACTCCCTGGGTTTCTCTGTTGGTGAGTTATTTCTTTCCTTGGGCATTTTTTTTTTCAATAGAGAAAGTATTAGCTCTCAATTGAAAAATTTAAAAATTTCTTTTGAAAATTCGAAACAATTTATTTTGGAGGAAGAGCCTTGAACTCATTGGCACAGGAGACAACTTCCTGAACAGAACACCAACAGCACAGGCTCTAAGAGCTACAATCAATAAATGGGGCTTCATGAAACTGAAGAGCTTCTGCAAAGCAAAGGACACTGTTGTTAAAACAAAACAACTGTCTACCGATTGGGAAAGAATCTTCACCAACCCTATATCTGACAGAGGGCTAACATAAAGTATATAAAAAGAACTCAAGAAGTTAAACAGCAAGAAATCAAGTAATCCAATTAAAAAATGGGGTACAGCGCTAAACAGAATTCTCAACAGAAGAATATTGAATGGTAGAGAAACACTTAAAGAAATGTTTAACATCCTTGATTATTATGCTTAAAATTACAGCTGAATCTTGTAAAAAGAGTTTTATCTGTGTGTTTAAATATATGGCCATTATATGTTTATTTTTGACTGATCTTAAATGGTTAATATATATCTAGGTTATAGATCAAAAGTAATTAAATATATTTTAAAGTTACATTCAAACTGTTGTTCAAAATATATATATGTGTATATGTTTATAAGGTTTATAAACACATATGTTTAAAAGACAACCATATGATATAACTGTCATCTTTGCTATATGATATGGGTTAAAAATTATTAAAAAACCTCTTAGTTAACATAAATTTTGTTTCCTTTTAGATTGAAAAGACAACTCTCATTTTAAATTGGTATTGGTTTTAAAAATTGAATTATTTGCACTGGCAATTTTTAAAGTCTGGTTTTGACTTTTAAAATTATAATTATGCTTTATTGTATCACTCCTAAAAAGGATGTTTTTGTTTTAATATTGTAAAAACAGGTTTTGGAAAATATTTAAATGTTTAAGGCTATAGAACATTTTGAAAGTTATCAGGTATTTTAAAATAATAACACTTGGGCAATCTAACAAAAAACTTGGAACAGTTTCTTAACCCTTTGGGGGAAATAAAAAAACCTTGGTATTTATTTTATTAATTTATTAACTTGCCAAATAAAACCAAGCCATGTTATTTGAGCCAATTAAGAAAACTGCAATTATTACAATGTATCATGTCAGGATGGTAAAGACCCATGAAAAGGTATCACTGGCTTGTTTTGCCTCAAGGGATGGCCAATAGCCTCACCTTGTGCCAAAAGTTTGCCGCCAAGTTTTAAGGAGGTTAGAGAAAAATGGCCACATATATATATTATCCATTATATGGATGATATTTTGATTGCTGGTACAGATGGAGCTCAAGTATTATTTTGTTATGCCCATATGCAAGAAAGTTTACAAAATTATTGTTTACAAATAGCTTCAGAAAAAGTGCAAAAAATTGATTCATATTCTTATTTGGGATTTAAATTATATCCAAATCAAATTACACATCAAAAATTTCAAATTAGAATAGACAATTTAATACATTATATGATTGTCAAAAATTGTTTGGTGATATCAATTGGCTTAGGCTTCATTTAAAACTTACTACTGGAGAGCTTAAACCTTTATTTGATGTTCTGAAAGAACCTCTCCAACATCTCCCAGAGCTTTATTTAATTCCTGATTCATGCCGGGCTTTAGAAACTGTTCAACAAGCCATAGATGATCAATTTGTTACTTACTTAGATTATGAAAAACCTCTTGAATATTTAATTTGTTGTACCAAATTCACTCCTACAGCATTGTTTTGGCAAAAGGCACCTATTATGTGGGCATATTTTCCTTCTTCTTCTAAAGTTATTTATCCATATTATTCTGCTGTGGCTAAATTGATATATTTAGGAAGATTGGAAGAGAAAAAGTATTTTGGAAAGAGCCTGATGTTATTTATCAGCCTTATTATAAGGAACATCAGGAATGGCTGTTTGTTTACACAGAATGTTAGCCCCCTGCTTGTGCCAATTACTTGGGAAAATTAAAAAATCATTATCCAGGAAACAAATTAATTCAGTTTTAAAAGGTGCAACCTATAGTTTTTCCATTTGAAACAAAAATTAGTCCAATTGTTGTTGCTTTAACAGTATTTACTGATGGTTCATCATCTGGTGTTGCTGCCTACACTTATGAAGGAAAAACAATATTCTTTTCAAGTGTCTAGCACATCTGTGTACATAGCAGAGTTATCTCAGTATTGGCTGTGTTTCAAAGTTTTATTAAGCAGTCTTTGAATATTTTTAAAGATAGTGCATATCTAGCTCAGTCTTTGCCTAGGTTAGAGACTGCAGGTCAAATTTAGACATCTTCTCCTGTTGGAATTTTATTTTTACAAATTAAAAATTTGATACAAGAAAGAAACTTTCCGTTTTTTATAGGTCATTTGAGGGCTCATTTTGATGTGCCAGGACCCCTGTCTGAAGAAAATGCATTGGCAGATAAAGCCACCACAGTTTATTGTTCACAGTTAGAAAGAGCCCAAGATGCCCATAATAGGCATCATCTTAATAATCAAACCTTGAGACTTAAATATGGGTTGACTAAGGAACTGTCCCATAGTATGGTCAAGGCTTGCAGTACTTGTCCTCAATTGCAGCCTGTTCCTCATTTAGGAGTCAATTCTAACGGATTGGTTCCAAATCAAATTTGGCAAATGGATATTACTCATATTCCTGAATTTGGAAAATTAAAATATGTACATGTTTGCATAAATCATGTCTGATTTATTTTTGCCACTCCTCAACAAGCAGAGTCTACAAAAAAATGTTATTGCTCATTGTCTACAAGCATTTAATGTTCTAGGAGTTCCTAAGCAATTTAAAACTGACAATGGAACAGGATATAGTAGCAAATCTTTTAAATATTTTGTCAACAATTTCAAGTTTCTCACATAACTGGAATACCTTACAATCTTCAAGGACAAGGCATGGTAGAGCGTGCCCACCAAACAATTAAGATTTACTTGCAAAAAACAAAGGGGGAGTTACTTCCCTTGCCACCTAAGAATCATGTTAATCATGTTCTTTTCATTCTGAATTCTTAAAATTTGGATAAGCATGGTAAATCTCCAGCAGATAGATTTTGGCATACAGAAACCAAGAAAACTTTTGCTAAAGTAAAATGGAGGGATCCTTTAAAAAAATCAATGGCATGGACCTGACACTGTACTCATATGGGGATGAGAATCTGTCTGTATTTTTTCACAGGAAAATGATGCAGCTTGATGGCTACTGGACCACCTGGTGTGACAAGTGGATGAGGAGCTTTCTCCTAACAATAATGATGTTAATGAAGACCTCTCCGGTCAAGATGACTGTTTATTGGGCGCAGGGTCCTGATCCACCTCTACTACATCTAGTTTCCTGGGATTATTCAGAAGTCATTGGGAAATTGTTATAAATTATTAATGGTCTTATTCAGAGAGAAAACAAAGTTAGACTTCTTTTCCTTTTCCTTTTTCTTTTTGTCTATCTTTCTTAGATAAGGAGAAAAGGGGAGGAAAAGAAAAAAGGGGACTATAGGGATATCTTATAGAAAGGATAAGACAAAAGGTAGATTATTGAATCTACTCAAGTTAAGGCTTTATTTGTTATACTCACAATAGTTTATTTTTTAACTCTGGTATAGGATTTTGTATATCGATGCAAAAATAATTCTATTTTTAATACATTGGTAAATTTTGGCATATTAATTCAAATCCAAGGTTGTTAATAATAATAATAATAATGATAATAATAATATAATTTTAAACTGCTATTACAAACTAGGGTATTAGGTAATGCAAGTTAATTTTTAGTTAATTAACTCATAGTCATGTCAGACATTAGTCTAATTTATCACAGGAGTATACATCTTAAGATTAACAGACAGATAAGATTTTGTAGACAGGTCGATTACATAAAGATAAGTAAGTCTTCAAAAACTTCAGAGACCTACAGAATATGTCATTTAAAAATGTCTTTATTAATTTAAAGATTCTTTGATAATGAAACAGGTCATCTCTTTGCAACATCCATCTCACCTCAAAGAAGATAATGAGCATCAAAGAACCTCCACATGGAGATGGCATCAAATGTGGAAGCCAGCCACACGGGGAGGGAAAATGCCCTCATTTCATGACAGAGCATTCTGCCGAAAATGGGTAAGCTTAAGTGCAGGACAAGTTGAACTTGCTGAACTCTGCCATGACAGGATAAGCAAGTCCTGAATAGTTCCTGTTTCACACAAACGTCTGTCAAATATACTGAGTCAGAAGGCTGAAGATGATGCTCCAATGCTATAGATAGTTATGGGCAACTGTTCGGGCAGCAAACTGTCTCTGTCAGTTTTTTTATTTTTTGGAAGCTGCTAACATGCACTTCCTATTTACTCCAGTAACTAATTTTATTCCTTCTCAAGTCTCTGGAGGGGTTGAAGACCAAATAGTTATAGTTCCACAATTAAGCTTAAGTTGTTTAGAATTTAAGAAAAACATTTCATATAGGTAATGTCAATAAGGATAAAAGTTAATTTAGGTATAGAACTCTAAACTTGTCAAGATAGGCTAATCAGATACTTTATCCTAAGTTGCCAAACACACATGGACTGGACATTGCACATGTAAATTTTAATTAATAGTTTTCATAACTTTTATAATTATGGTACTTAAAGAAAAGGAGCCTTTTATTGGATTTAAAGGGGAAAATGTTGGTATAATGTTCTTGTGGAATGTATAGAATTTACCCTTGTTCATTCAAATGCTGATTTCTTTACTCCACTCTTTGGTTTCAATCCAAACATTGCATTGTGATGTTTATTCTAAGCATCAGCTGTCTCAAGTTTGTGTAAACATGCTCCATTTTTTCTCTATTGTCAATAAAACGACCAGTCAACGATGTGCACTGGAGAGAATACATCCTGGTCCAGAGGGGAGGAGAAGGAAGTGAATAGAAAGAGGGAGATCTGGAAGACAGGACTTGGAAGCAGGAGGAGAGATGAATCGGATCTACGATATGACTAAAAGCAAGTATAATGTTGGAAATTCTGAATGAAAGGAAGCTATGTAGGCTTGGAAGTTTAGGATGGAGTAACTATTGCCCAGCATTGTGATTTAGGTTAGTTAAGTAAATCCTAGTCTCTGTGTGGTGATTTGGGTATACAGCTGGTTTAGGAATACCCACTGTTTAACTAAAAGTATACAGGTTGATTCAATTCAGCAGTTTTTTTTTCTTTCTATTATATAGCTTTTATCTATTATCTCTCTGTAGCTGTTGTTCTTTTTTCATTAGCATTTAAAAATTTAAAGTTAATTAAGCACTGTGTAATCTATCCTTGGAGGTTATATTATCCCTTTCTGTTTATTAAACATATCTTTTCAAGTGTGCTTATATTTTTCTATAACTTCTTGTTTTTTTCTTTTAATTAAAAAATTTTTATATTAATTACAGTTCATTCACTTTGTATCTCAGCTGTAGCCTCCTCCCTTTTTCTCTCCCAATCCTCCTTCCTTCATCTCCTCCCATGCTCCTCTCCAAAGTCTACTATTAGGGGAGGTTCTCCTCTCCTTCCATCTGATGGTAGCCTATCATATCTCATTAAGAATGGCTGCATTAGCTTCCTCTGTGGTCTGGTAAGGCTGCTCTCCTCCTCAGGGAAAGTTGATCAAAATGCCAGCCACTGAGATCATATCAGAGATAGTCCCTGTTCCCATTACTAGGGAACCCACTTGGACACTGAGCTGCCATGGGCTATATCTGAGCAAGGATTCTAGGTTATCTCCATGAATGATCCTTAGTTGGAGTATCAGTCTCAGAGAAGACCCCTGTGACCAGGTTTTTTGGTTCTGTTGATGTCCTTGTAGAGCTCCTGTCCCTTCCAGGTCTTTCTATCTCTCCCTACTTTCATAAGATTCCCTACATTCTGCCCAAAGTTTGATTATGTGTCTCATCATCTGCTTCGATACACTACTGGGTAGAGTCTTTCAGAGGCCCTCCATGGTAGGCTCCTGTCCTGTTTCCTATTTTCTCCCTCTTCCAATGTCTATCCCATTCGCCTTGTTGAGTGAGGATTGATCATCTTACCCAAGGTCCTCCTTCTTGTTTAGCTTCCTCAGGTGTACAGATTTTAGTATGTTTATCCTATATTAGATGACTAATAGCCACTTATAAGTGATTATATACCATGTGTGTCTTTCAGATTCTAGGATACTTTACTCAGGATTATCTCTTCTGGATCCTGCCACTTGCTTACAAATTTCATAATTTCCTTGTTTTTAATTGCTGAGTAGTATTCCACTGTGTAAATGTACCGCAGTATCTGTATCCATTCCTCAGTGTAGGGACATCTGGGTTGTTTCCAGCTTCCGGCTATTACAAATAAAGCTGCTATGAATATGGTTGAGCAAATATCATCATTGTATACTTGAGCTTCTTTTGGATATATGCCTAGGAATGGTATACCTGGATCTTGAGGTGGCACTGTTCCTATTGTCTGAGAAAGTGCCAGATTGATTTCCAAAGTGGTTGTACTTTCCCACCAGCAATGGAAGAGGGTTTCCCTTTCTCTGTATCCTCTCTAGTATGAACTGTCACATGAATTATTGGTCTTAGCCATTCTGATGGGTGTAAGGTGAACTCTCAGGATCATTTTGATTTGTATTTCCTGGTGACTAAGGACTTTGAGCATTTCTTTAGGTGTTTGTGAACCATTCCATATTCCTTTATTGAGAATTCTCTGTTTAGCTCTGTACACCATTTCTTAATTGGATTACTTGATTTGTTGCTTTTTACTTTCTTTATAAGTACTGGATATTAGCTGTCTGTCAGATAAAGAGTTGTTGAAGATCCTTTCCCAATCTGTAGCCTGTCGTTTTGTTCTGACAACAGTGAACTCTGCCTTACAGAAGCTTTTCAGTTTCATGAGGTCCCATTTATTGATTGTTGATCTTAGAGCCTGTGCTGATGGTATTCTGTTCAGGACATTGTCTCCGATACGAATGAGCTCAAGGCTCTTCCCCACTTTTTCTCCTAACAGGTTTAGTGTGTTTGGTTTTATGTTGAGGTCTTTGATCCGCTTGGACTTTAGTTTTGTGCAGGGGCATAAATATGGATCTATTTGCACGTAGACATCCAGTTAGACCAGCACCATTTGTTGAAGATGCTGTCTTTTTTCCATTTTATGGTTTTGTCTTTTGTCAAAAATCAAGTTTTGGTAGGTGTGTGGGTTCATTTCTCGGTCTTCTATTAGATTCCATTGATCCACAAGTGTTTTTCTATGCCAATATCATGCCATTTTTATAATTATTACTCTGTAGTGCAGCTTGAGATCAGAGATGGAGATACCTCCAGATGAACTGTTGTACTGGCTCATTTGGCAAATCTGGTTTTTTGGTTTGTTTGTTTGTTTTTCCATATGAATTTGAGAATTGTTCTTTCAAGGTCCATGAAGAACTGTGTTGGTATTTTGATGGGAATTGCATTGAATTTGTAGATTGCTTTTGGTTGGATGGCCATTTTTACCTACCGATTTAATCCTATCGATCCATGAGCATCGGAGATCTCTCCATCTTCTGAGATCTTCTTCAATTTCTTTCTTCAGAGACTTGAAGTTTTTTCTTTTTTTTCAAACAGGTCTTTCACTTGCTTGGTTAGAGTCACACCAAGGTACTTTATATTATTAGTAGCTATTTTGAAAGATGTCGTTTCCCTAATTTCTTTCTTATCCCTTTTGCCTTTTGTATTCAGGAGGGCTACTGATTTTTTTTTTTTTTTTTGAGTTAAGTTTTATCCAGCCACTCTCCTGAAGGTGTTTATCAGTGTAAGTAGTTTTCTGAATGAATTTTGGGGGTTTCTCATGTACACTATCATATCATCTGCAAATAATGATACTTTGAATTCTTCATTTCTAATATATACGTCCTTGATCTCCTTTAGTTGTCTTATTGCTTTAGCTAGGATTTCAAAGTTGAAGAAATAGGCATCCTTGCCTTGTCCCTGATTTCACTGGGGTTGATTTAAGTTTCTCTCCATTTAGTTTGATGTTGGCTATGGGCTTGATGTTTATTGTCTTTACTATGTTTAGGTATGTGCCTTGTATCCCTGATCTCTCCAAGACTTTCAACATGAATGGGTGTTGGATTTTGTCAGATGCTTTTTCAGTATCTGAGATGATCATTCGGTTAGTCTCCTTCAGTTTGTTTATGTGGTGGATTACATTAATGAATTTCCGTATATTGAACCACCCCTGCATGCCTGGAGAGAAGCCTACTTAGTCATGGTGAATGATATCTTTTATGTGTTCTTGGATTGTGTTTGCAAGTATTTTATTGAATATTTTTGCAATCAATGTTCATAAGAGAGATAGGTCTGAAGTTCTCTTTTTTTGTTGGGTCTTTGTGTGGTTTAGGTATCAAGGTTACTGAGGTCTCATAGAATGAGTTCGGTAATGTTCCTTCTGTTTCTATTTTATGGAATAGGTTGAAGAGAATTGGAGTTAGTGCTTATTTGAAAGTCTGGCAGAATTCTGTGCTTAAAGAATATAGCCCTGGACTTTTTTTGGGGGGGAGGGAGAGTTTTGATGACTGCTTCAATTTCCTTGGGGAATATAGGACTATTCAGTCTATTTACCTTATCTTGATTTAAGTTTGATAAATGGAATCTATCAAGAAAATTGTTCACTTAATTTAGATTTTCAAATTTTGTGGCATATAGGCTTTTGTAGTAATACCTAATGTATTTTTGGATTTCCTCAGTCTGTTGTTTTGTTCCTCTTTTCATTTCTGACTTTGCTGATTTGCTGATAGTTTCTCTCTGCCTTTTAGTTAGTTTGATTAAGGGTTTGTCTACATGTTGATTTTCTCGAAGAACCAACTTCTTCCTGGAGGCAGTTATTGCTATGAATTTTCCTCTTAGCATTGCTTTCATTGTGTCCCATAAGTTTGGGTAAGTCGTGCCTTCATTTACATTGAATTTTAGAAAGTCCCTAATTTCTTTTTTCATTTCTTTCCTGACCATAATGTCATTGAGTTATTTAGTATCCATGTGTATGTAGGCTTTTTGTTATTTCTGTTGTTGTTGACGTCTAGTTTTATGCTTCATGGTCTGATAAGATACAAGGGATTATTTCAGTCTTCTTGTATCTGCTGAGGTTTGCTTTGTGCCCAATTATATGGTAAATTTTTGAGAAGGTTCCATGAGGTGCTAAAAGGAAGGTATACTCTTTTGAGTTTGGGTTAAAAGTTCTTTAGACATCTATTAGGTCCATTTGATTTAGGACCTCTGTAAGTATCATTATTTCCCTATTTAACTTCTGTCTAGATGATTTCTTTGGGAGAGTAGAGTGTTGAAGTCTCCCACTTTTAAGGTGTTGAGATCAATGTGTGATTTAAGCTTTAATGTTTCATTTAGAAATGTAAGTACTATTGTATTTGGGCCATAGATGTTCAGAACTGTGATGTTCTCCTGGTAGATATTTCCTTTCATGAGAATGTAGTATCCCTCCTCATCTTTTTTGATTAATTTTGCTTGAAAGTCTATTTTTTTAGATATTAGGATAGCTACCCCAACCTGTTTTCTGGGTCCATTTGCTTGAAAAACATTTTCCAGCTCTTTATTTTGAGGTAGTGTTTATCTTTGTTGCAGAAGTGTGTTTCTTGGATGCAGCAGAATGTTGGATCCTGTTTCTGCAAACATTCTGTTAGTCTGTGACTTTTTATTGGAGAGTTGAGTTTATTGATGTTGATAGATAATAGTGACCAATGAACGTTAGTTCCTTTTATTGTGGAGTTGGTGGTCTTACTGTGATTCATTGCTTGTTTTCTTTTAATTTTTGTAGGGATTTATCTGTATCCTATATATTTTGAGGGCAGTTTCTTTCACTGGATTGGAGTTTTCCTTCTAGTATCTTCTGTAGGGCTGCTTTACTGTGTAGAAATTGCTTAAATTTAGATTTATCATGGTTTCTTGGATGTTTTGTGTTTGGGCCTTTTCCAATTTTACTTTTTCTTTGAGAGAAATATCAATTTCTGCAAGTGTATCTTCAGCACCAGAGATTCTTTCTTTCATCTCTTGTATTCTGTTGGTGATGCTTACTTTTGTGGTTCTTGATCTTTTTTCTAAGTTCTCCAGCTCCAGGATTTTCTCTGTTTGCGTTTTCTTTGTTGATTCTAATTCTTTTTTCATGCGTTACACCATTTCTTTCATCTTTTTGAATATGGCTTCCTGTTTCTCTATGATGGCCTTTATTTTTCTGTTCATTTCTTTTCTATATGCCACTAACTTTGCCTCTACTTGTCATTCTATTTGTTTGGCTATATTAGCCTCTGTTTCTTTGAGAGTTTTGTTCAGTTTCTCTTTCTTTGCCTCTACCTGGGATACCAAATTTTTGAGAGATTTGTTTGTTTCCTCTTTAACAAGGAACAGTCTGTATTTGTATGGCTATTTCTCTGAGTGATTTGTTTCCTCTTTATGTGCCTCTAATAACTGGATAAGCATATCTTTAAGGTCGTTTTCGGGTGTTTCCCATGAATTGGAGTATCCATTGATTTTGGGGGTTGCTGATTTCCTTATTTTTGTTGGGTATGTTCTTTTGCTCTCCTCTGGCCATTTGCTTATTTGTAACCTTCATCCCGGGCATTCATTCCAGGTATGCAAGGATAGTTTAATATATGGAAATCCACCAATGTAATCTACCACATAAACAAAGTGAAGGAGAAAAACCACATTATCATCTCCTTAGATGCCATAAAATCATTCAACAAAGTCCAATACCCATTCATGTTTAAAGTCTTAGAGACATCAGGGATACAAGGCACATACTTAATCATAGTAAAGTTAATATACAGCAAGCCTATAGCCAATATCAAACTCAATGGAGAGAAACTTAAATCAATCCCACTGAAATCAGGGACAAGGTAAGGCTGCCTACTCTCTCCCTATCTATTCAATATAGTACTTGAAGTCCTAGCTAGAGCAAAAAGACAAGTAACGAAGATCAAGGGGATACAAATCAGAAAGGAAGAGGTCAAAGTTTCACTACTTGCAGATGATATGATAGTATACATGAGTGATCCAAAAATTCAACCAGAGAACTCCGTTAGCCGATAAACACCTTCAGCACAGTGGCTGGATACAAAATTAATTAAAAAAAAAATCAGAAGCCCTCCTGTATACCAAAGAAAAAGGGGCCAAGAAAGAAATGGAAACAACACCATTCACAATATCTACTAATAAGTACCTTGGGGTGACTGTAACCAAGCATGTGAAAGACCTGATTGAAAAAAACTTCAAGTCTCTGAAGAAAGAAATTGAAGAAGATATTAGAAGATGGAAAGGTCTCCCATGCTCATGGATTAACATAGTAAAAATGGCAATTCTACCAAAAGCAATCTACAGATTCAATGAAATTCCCATCAAATTGCCAACAGAATTCTTCACTGAACTTGAAAGAACAATTTCCAAATTCATACGGAGCAATAGAAACCCCAGAATTTCCAAAACAATCCTCTACAACAACAGATCATCTGGCAGTATCTCCATCCCTGATCTCAAGCTGTACTACAGAGAAATAGTAATAAAAACGGCATGGTATTGGCATAGGAGCAGAAAGGTGAATCAATGAAAACGAATAGAGACCCAGAAATAAACCCACACTCTTATGAATACTTGATTTTCAACAAAAAGCCAAAGCCATTCAGTGGAAAAAAAAACAAAAACAGCATCTTCAACAAATGGTGCTGGTCTAACTGGATGTCTACATACAGAAAAATGCAAATAGATCCATATTTATCACCCTGCACAAAACTAAAGTCCATGTGGATCAAAGACCTCAACATAAAACCAGATACACAAAATTGGTTAGAAGAAAAAGTGGGGAAGAGTCTGGAACTCATTGGCACAGGAGACAACTTTTTGAACAAAACACCAATAGCACAGGCTGTAAGAGCACTAATCAATAAATGGGACCTCATGAAACTGAAAATCTTCTGTAAACCAAAAGTCATATTTGCATATGCATATTTAAGGTGGGAAGGAGGATAATAATGTGTGCAATAATGAATGAAACCACATAGCATCTTGTAAATATATTACAAGCAAACTAAACTGGGTTTCTGTCCTATGAAAACATATTTAATGTATAGAATGAACTATAAGTTCATATAAGACATAAGAAATAAATAGAAATTTCTATTGTATCAGTATACACACACATATTAGATATACCCTATACCCCATAAATATTGTCATTACCACGCTGATTATATCATTAGACATCATTATCAAATTATAACATTCTTTCCATAAATTTTCACAATGAAATTATTTAAAATATATAAACTGTACATTTTACATTTTAATAGCAATATTTTGAGTTTTATGCAAATATCTCACAAATTACAATAGGCCATAAATCGTTACTTACTAAACCCTTCAACTTTAGTCAGTTAGAATTCTGGGAATCATCAAACTTTTCAGGTTAGTCGTGTAGACAGGGTTGGCTAAATTTCTCTGAAGAATTGACAAGAACATATTTTCAGTTTTAAAAGCTGTGTGGTTTCTGTCATTACTGCTGAAGTCTGTCAGCACAGAGGGAGAGCAGCCAGGTGAATCCCAGTTCTGGCTCTTTGGTTAGAGTGTACCCATCACTTTGCTTAGATAACATATTACACAAACTTTCCCTTTTAGTGAACATATGATGAATATGACTTGGAACAGGTCTACCTAAAAGTCCCATGGTTTTCTGTGTGGGTAAGTACATTTGGTAACATGACAAAATTTTGTGGACATTTGTATCTGTTTTAGTGAGAAATGAAATTTCCATATTCTTTTAGTTATTGTGTATTTGGAAAATTTAATATTATCTCTACTCATTCATACAACAAAGCTGTTAAAGAGGTAAATTGAAATTGCTCAAGAAATTTTGGGGGTGGACATAACGTAAGCAAGCATTGTGTTTAACAGCATATACATCTAAAAACAAAATTGCAATAACAGTATTCTCACGTCTTAAAAATTGGGTTATACTTCCTTATTTTCAAATGTACTTCTTTAGTCATAATTTTGGGGAGCAATTAATTTATCTTGGTCTTCAGATGGGGAGACATTGAAAAGGAGTTGGCAGTGACAAGTGATCGTGTCAAAACAAGCAGCATGCCTATGAAGGTGAGCTGGAAGCCAGTAACACAGAAGTCCACAGCCAAGGAAGGCAACCTGATAGACACGCTCTACACTAGGAGACCGAATAACTGGTGTGAAAATGAGACGAACTGATGAAACTATAGATCCAAATACAAATGGCCGCCACACCTGAAAGAAAAAAGAAAAGTAAGACTTTTTTGTTTTGATGTCATGGTAAGTTCTCATGACAAGACATCATACATGTTACACAGCCAAGAGGAAGTGAGTGCATATGTTTCTTCAAGTCTGCAAATAGGCTTTTTGCTGTTATACAACAGAAAACAAATTTTGGCCGATTAACTATCATAAAAAGTCATTGTGAACTTACTTATTTACCCACCATTTCCACGAATTTCTACTCTATTCATCACACTGAATCACCATTCACTAAAGCCAGTGCTTTATTTTCAAATGTTAGAGAGCTTTGTTCTTTCACAGGCACCACTGCCATCAGAAAAAACAAAGTGCCATACTACTATCGGGCATTGCAATGATCTACTGAATTAAGAACATTAACTATTTTTAATCATA
Source organism: Meriones unguiculatus (assembly GCF_030254825.1). Taxonomy (NCBI): domain Eukaryota; kingdom Metazoa; phylum Chordata; class Mammalia; order Rodentia; family Muridae; genus Meriones; species Meriones unguiculatus. The sequence goes on from NC_083354.1 coordinate 97,199,800, forward strand.
GGCAGTCTTATTCATCCCTTCCCTTACTCCTACTTTGCTTACTTTTTATTAATTTTTAGTTGGCATAGTATAGTGATATGTTAATAGGTATAGTGATATGCTTATTCCTGGAACTTTCACATGCATACATAATTCTATTTTTAACTTATCTAAATCACCATTCCTTTTGCCTTTTTGTTTTTCTCTTTCCTCCCCCAAAATTGTTCTCACGTTGGCTTCCTGAAATATGTTGGATTTTCTGTTCTCTAAATCTCTGCCTTTTAGGTATCATCATCCTTTCTGATTTTATTTCTATATTTATGTCTTATATATGCATATGTACAAACACATATTTAAAAAATAAACTTCGTTTCTGCCCTTAAGTCTAGATATGCATAGTATTATATTTATTGATTTAAATATGTTCAATTATACTTTCATTCCTGATATTAAGCCAAATTTTCCTATTGTGCCTGATCCATTTGACGTATTGAAATTGGAAATTGGAAATACTTTGCTAAGAATTGTTGTTCATATATTCACCAGAAAAAAAATGTCTTATAGTTTTGTTTATTTTTTTGAGATCTCACTCAGTTTTGGTGTTATGGTAATGCTGGCATTGTAGAATGGCTTTATCAGCATTCCTTCCCTTCAGATTGTATGAAATAGTTTGACAAGCATTTGTGTCAGTTCTTTTTTTTTCTTTCATTTATTGATTTTTATTACTTTATATATATATATTTGAAGCTCAATTATTTTTTTTAATTTTTCCTTTCAATGGTATAGGAAAATTAAATTCTTTTTTACTATTAATTACGCTTTATTAATTTTGTATCCCCTCATAAGACCCTCCCTCCTCCCCTCCCGATCCCACCCTCTCTCCCCCTCTTCATGCATGTCCCTCCCCAAGTCCACTGATAGGGGAGGTCTTCTCCTTCTTTCTGATCTTAGTCTATCAGTTCTCATCAGAAGTGGCTGCATTGCCATCTTCTGTGGCCTGGTAAGGCTGCTTCCCCCCTCAGTGGGAGGTGATCAAAGAGCAGGCCAATCAGATTATGTCAGAGGCAGTCCCTCTTCCCATTACTATGTAACCCACTTGGACACTGAACTATCATGTGCTACATCTGTGCAGGGGTTCTAGGTTATCTCCACGAATAGTCCTTGGTTGGAGTATGAGTCTCTGGGAAGTTCCCTGTGTTCAAACTTTCTGGTTCTGTTGCTCTCCTTGTGTGGTTCCTGTCATGCAGGTACAGCTGGCAGTTGCAGCTGAGGAGCTAGGAGCCCTGCCTCTGCTGTGTCAGTCCCCAGGCAGTGAATTCTGTGCTCAGCATCACAGGCACTGTGAGTAGGCTCCTCTGAGGAGGGTGAAGGCCCATAAAAGGGAAGTGCCTCTCTATGTTCCCAGAGAAGTCTGCAGCTGACCTGAATCTAAATGTTCGCCGCTTCTCTGATGTCCCTTCTCTTTCAGGAAGCCTCAACATCGATTTTCTGCCTTCAGTTGCCCCTCCACTCACCAATTTTGTAGTTTCAGATCTTCTGCCTCTCAAAAATGCTGCGTGCTGGTCACCGCCATCTTGGATCTCCCCCTTTTCATTAACTTTGACTAATGTGTGTTTACTTCTTTTATACCCTCCCTGAACATAGCAAGTCTCAAAAAATATTTTTATCCCCATTTCCTGAATTATCTTCATTTTCTGAGTTTAATACATTCATGTATTAAAGAATGCACAATGTATCCAGGGTATCATTCATTTTGTTGACATAGATGCACTTGAAGAAGAAGCAATTACAAAAATAATGTTCTATTTGCTTTCAAGCAAAACTGACTGACTTTTTTTTTTTCAATGCAGTTTATTCAGGAACCTTGAACAATCCTCGGACCCTGGGGAAAGCCAGCCCACAGCTTAAATAGCCTCTGGGTAGCCAACCCCGGCATGCCACGTGGGCAATGCAGATAGGTCCACATACATGGAAGCAAGCCAGATCCTCAGCCTTAGCCAAATGTGTAATTGTTCGTGACAGAGAGCACTCACCATCGGGAAGGTGGAAGGCAGAAACCAGCTCCATCTTTAAGGCATAGCATTCCGCAGCTCTCTACAGTTCCTCCTTTTTGTTTTAGACGCATCAGGCAAGAGTAGATGTCTGATCTCTGATATTAGAAATAAATTGGGACTTTGTACTGATGTTCATTTAGGTGTCATCCACCCAAAGAGCATCAGACCCGTCCGATACCTTTTTCTCAGAGGCGGGACCTGGGGCATCAACCCGCATGCAATCAGACATGCTCTTTTCTGGGTCCAAAGCGGCTGACCCTGAGTGCAGTGCTTAGCCTCGCATCCTGAGCGTAACATTTTAGCTTTTTATGGTATTCAACCATGCTTGGGGAGAATGTCCTGCTTCAATGGCTGACTGACTTTTTTTTAATTTTCATTTCATTTTTGTAGATTCGGTTGCTGTCACGTGGACAGACAGAGTCTTTCCTTCCATGCAATGGGTTATTTCTTTGGTGATCTCAATTTCACTGATGGATGGCATATCTTGTGGAATACTTTCAGCATCAAGAATATTTTACTATGCAAGTCAAGTCGGTCAATTTCCTTTCATCATCTCAATGCTTAGTGATCACCACTTACCAATTGTAGCTGTCATCCAGATTACCATTATATCTTCTGTGGCAATAATAACTTCAAATTTAATATACTTAGTGAAATATGTGGGTCTAGGATCATGGTGTGTAAATTTGCTGAGTATGATTGGATTGCTAAGACTAAGGTACAAGAACCCTGATCTACCAAGACTTTAACTTTGTTACAGAGGTGTGTTTCTTGGATAATAGTGACCAATGAATGTTAGTTCCTCTTATTATGGAGTTGGTGGTATTACTGTGTTTTTATGCTTGTTTTCATTGTTCACTATTATCTACCAACATCAATGGACTCAACTCTCCAGTAAAAAGACACAGGCTAACAGAATGGTTTCAGAAACGGGATCCAACACTTTGCTGCATCCAAGAAAAGGATGCATCAAAAGAAAAATCCACCAGGAAGACATCACAATTCTGAACATCTATGCCCCAAATACAAGAGCACCTACATTCTGTAAAGTAAAGGACACCATCATAAGAACAAAACGACAGCCTACAGACTGGGAAAGGATCTTCACCAACCCTATATCTTACAGAGGGCTAATATCCAGAATATATGAAGAAGTGAAGAAACAACAAATCAAGTTAACCCAATTAAAAAATGGAGTACAGAGTGAAACAGAGAATTCTCTGTAGAGGGATATAAAATGGCAGACAAAAACTTAAAGAAATGTTCAACGTCCTTAGCCATCAGGGAGATGCAAATCAAAATGACCATGAGATTTCACCTTACACCCATCAGAATGAATAAGATAAAAAACTCAAGTGACAATACATGCTGGAGAGGATGTATACAAAAGGGGAACCCTGCTGCATTGCTAGGGAGAATGTAAACTTTTACAACTACTTTGGAAATCAATCTGGCACTTTCTCAGACAATTAGAAATAGCGCTTCCAAAGATCCAGCTATACCACTCCTAAGCATATATCCAACATATGCTCAAGTACACAATAAGGGCATTTGTTCAACCATGTTCATAGCAACTTTATTCGTACTAACTGGAATCTGGAAATAACCCAGGTGTCCCTCAATGGAGGAATGGATATAGACATTGTGGTACATTGGCAGAATGGAATACTTCACAGCAAATAAAAACAAGGAAAGTATGAAATTTTCAGGCATATGGATGGAGTTAGAAAAGATCATCCTGAGTGACATAGTCCAGAAGCAGAAAGACACAGACAGCATATACTCACTTATAAGTACATACTAGACCTATAAGATAGGATAAACATACTAAAATCTCTAAACCTAAAGAAGCTAAACAAGAAGGAGATCTCTGGGTAAGATGTTCAATCCTCACTCAGAAAGACAAACAGGATGGACATTGGATGAAGGAGAAAACAGGACAGGAGCCTACCACAGAGGGCCTACCACAGACTGCCCAGCACTGTGTCAAAGCAGATGCTGAGACACTTAATAAAACTTTGGGCAGAGTTCAAGGAATCCTATGAAAGAAGAGGGAGATAGTGGAAACTGGAGAGGATAGGAGCTCCAAAAGAACATCAACAGAACCAAAATTTCTGGGCACAAGGGTTTTTCTGTGACTGATACTCCAACCAAGGACCATGCATAGACACAACCTACAACCCCTGCTCAGATGTAGCCCATGGCAGCTCAGTATCCAAGTGGGTTTACTAATAAGAGAAATAGGGACTGTCTCTGACATGAACTCAGTGACAGGCTCTTTGACCACCCTCCCTGAGGGGAGAGCAGCCTTGCCAGGCCACAGAGGAGGACAATGAAGCCAGTCTCAATGAGACCTGATAAGCTAGGGCAGATGGAAGGGGAGGAGGACCTCCTCTATTAGTGGACTTGGGGAGGGGTATGGGAGGAGATGAGGGATTGAGAGTGGGATTGGGAGGGAATGTATGTGGTGATTAATATTTATTAATGATATATCTTCTGGTAAAGCTGCTGTTAGTCCTAACCAAATCACCACACAGAGACTGGGTTTATTTAGTTAACCTAGAACACAATGCTGGGCAATAGTTACTTCCTCTTAAAACCTCCAAGCCCTCATAGTTTCCTAACATTTAGATTTTATCCATTATACTTGCTTTTTGTGAAATCTTAGGTGTGGTTCATTCTCTCCATGCTGTTCCAAGATCTCCTCCCAGCTTGGCTCTCTTCGCTTTCTCCCTCACCCTCTCTCCTCCCACTCATTTCCTGCCCTCTGGCTCCTCCCATTGTTCAACATTTTGGCTAGTTGCTTTATTTTGACCTGTCTACACAAAGTTGAGACAAGATGCTTAGAATAAGTATCACAATGCAATATCCAGATTGAAACTGGTGGGAGGGGGGAGAAATTAGCATTTGAATGAACAAGGGTAAGGTGTATACATTTCAAAAGAATATTATACCAACAGCTGGATATCATCAGCAACAGAAACCTTATAAACTCATGGAAACTGAACAATTTCTGCTGAGTGAAAATGGCTCAAGAAAGGAAGTTAAAAAAATAAATTTAAGGACTTTCTAGAATTCAAGGAAAATAAATATACAGCATACCCAAACTTAAGGGAAACAAAGGTGTGCTAAGAGGAAATTTCAGAGCACTAAGTGCCTACATTAAAAAAAAGTGGAGAGATCTCACAGCAACAGCTTAACAAAACATCTGAAAGCTCTAGAATAACAAAACCAAAATAAAACAAAAAAATCAAGATGCACCACACCTAAGAGAAGAGAACTGCAGGAAAGAGTCAGACTGAGGGGTGAAATGAATAAAATAGAAAAAAGAGAATGAAACAAAGGACCTGAAAAAATGAGTTGGTCCTTTGAGAACATCAATAAAATATACAAATCTTGATGAAACCTATGTAAAAGACAGAGAGAAAATATTACCAAATTAACAGAATCAGAAACAAAAAAGGTGTATATAAAAGCAAAGAGGAAATTAGTGAATGCCAAGGATATACTTTAAAATCCTTTATTCTAACGAATTTTAAAATATAAAACAAATTTATAATTTTCCCAATAGGTACCACTTACCAAAGTTAAACCAAATTCAGAAAAACAATTTAAATAGACCTATAATCCCTAATGAAATGGAAGCAGTCATTAGAAATCTCTAAACTATAAAAACATCCAAGGCCAGCTGTATTTTATTATGGAATTCTACCAGACTTTCAAAGAAGAGTTAATGCAGATTCTACTCAAATTATTCCACGAAATAAAAAACAGAAATAACACTGTCCAATTCATTTCATGAGGCCATCGTTATCATGACATCCAAACCACATGAAGACTCAACAAAGAAAATAAGTTCTAAACTTATTTCCTTTATAAACGTAAATTCAAAATAATCAATAAATTACTTTCAAACCAAATCCAAGAACACATTAAAAAAAAAAACCCATACACCATGATTAAGTAGGCTTCATCCCAGAGATGCAGGAATGGTTTAATACAAAAAAATTTAATAAATGTAAGCCACCCTATAAACAAACTAAAAGGAAAAAACTCCACATGATCAACTTATTAAATGCAGAGAAGGCCTATGACAAAATTCAACACTTTTTCATGGTAAAAGTCCTGCAGAGATTAAAGATACAATGGATATACCTCAATATAATAAAGGTGAATCACAGCAAGTCCACAGCCAATACCAAATTATACGTAGAAATATTCAAAGCAAGTCCACTAAAATGAGGAATATGACAAGGTTATTGACACCTATCCACACACACCTATCCAATGTAGTTCTTGATGATTTAGCTAGAGCAATAAGACAACTTAAGAAGACCAAGGGGATACAAATTGGAAAAGAAGAACTCAAAATATCATTATTTGCTGGTAATACGATATTACATATATATAACCCTAAGAATTCTACCAGGGAATAGCTACAGCTGCAAAACACTTTCAGAAAAGTGGCAAGATACACTATTAGCTTAAGAAACTTCAGAAGACTTCCTATATAAAAATGACAGACTGAGGAAGATACGAGGAACACCTTTTCCTATAACTTCAAGTAATATAAAATAATATGAGGTGTTGCAAGTGACTATTAATATTTACTATTAATTTATCTTCTGATAATGCTGCTATTAGTCCTAAACAGCTGTATACCCAAATCACCACACAGAGACTGGGTTTATTTAGTTAACCTAGAATACAATGCTGGGCAATAGTTACTCCATCCTAAACCTCCAAGCCCTCATAGTTTCCTAACATTTAGATTGCCCACATTATACTTGCCTTTAGTGATATATTATGTCCAGTCCATCTCCACATAGTTTCAAGATCTCTCCTCCAGCTCTGCTCCTCTCTTTAGCTCTCCTCTCGCCCTTTCTCCTCTCACTCATTTCCTGCCCTCTAGCTCCTTCTCTCTTTCCTGTTCTCTGGCTCCTCCCATTGCACAACATTGTAGCTAGTTGCTTTATTTTGGCCTGTTTACACAAAGCTAATACAGGATGCTTAGAATAAGTATCACAATGCAATATCCAGATTGAAACCAGAAACCAGAGAGTGTTGGGGGGGGGGGGTCAGCATTTGAATGAACAGGATAAGGTGTATACATTTCAAAAGAACAATATACCAACAATGAGGTAACTCTAAAGTGAAAGACTTGTGTAACAAAAGTTTCAAGTATTTGAAAAAAATTAAAAAGGATTTCAGAATATGGAAATATCTCCCATGCTCACGGATTGGTAGGATCAATATTGTAAAAAATGGTTATTTTACTAAAAGTGACCTACAGATTCAACACAATCCTCACCAAAATTCCAAAATAATTTTTACAGACCTTGAGAGGAAAATATTCAACATTATATGGAAAAACAAGAAACTCAGAATAGCTAAAACAATCCTGAGCAATAAAAGAACTTCTGAATGTAGCAACAACACTGATTTCAAGCAGTACTACAGAGCTATATTAATGAAAGCCACACGGTATTAGCATAAAAACAGACATACCAAAAAATGGAATCAAAATAAAGAGCCATATATAATTCCACATGCCTAATGACACCTGACTTTACATAAGGTAGCCATAAAGACACAATGAAAAAAAAATCATCTTCATCAAATGGTGCTGGTCTAACTGGATGTCTGCATGTAGAAGAATACAAAAGATAAATCTTTAATTACACATACATGCACACACACATGCATGAATGCACACACAAGACAACAAAATTACAAGAAATAATATATGGTATTTTAATAATAAAATATACTATTAACAGTTAAATTCACCAATCAAAAACATAGACAACCAGGTTGGATTGAAAAACAGGACTAATTTACTTGCCTCCTCCAATAAACACATTTGACCATTTCAGATAGTCAGGATCTACAACTACCTTAAAGTGAAAGGATGGAAAAACGGTTCTGAGGAAATTGAACAAAGAAAGAAATGGTAATTGCTATTCTATTAAATACTAAAACATAGACTTCAAACAAAAGTAGTCAAAATAGATAATGAATATAATTTCATACTGATCATAGAAAAATCCTTCAAGGAAACATTACTGAAGAAATAGTTCAATAATTAAGAGCACTTGTTGCTTTTGAAGAGGATGTGCATTTGTTTTCCATAACCCAAATTGTGTATTTACAGCCATTTGTAATTCAAATTTCAGGGCTTCCATTGTCTTCTAGCCAAGGCAGGAACTACACATGAAAGAGGTACACAAACATACATGCTGACAAAATATTCATATCCACAAAATAAATCTAAAAAAGTAAAGCATTACAATTTAAAACATTCACCAAACATGGTTCATCCAGTTTCATAAACTAAACCCTAATTACACCACTAATAAAGTCACAATTTAAACCCAAGAAAAGAATAATGGTTGAGCACAGTGCTTCATGCTCATAAATAGAGAGGTTATGTGAACAACAATAACAAAATAGAGAAACCATATGACATCATCAAGAAAAGTTTTTTTATTTTTTATATTAATTATAGTTTATTGACTTTGCATCCAAGCTGTAGCCTCATCTCTCCTCCCCTCACAATTTTACCCTCCCTCCCTCATCTCCTTCTATCCCCCTCTCCAAGTCCACAGGGGAGGTCCTCCTCCCCTTCCATCTGACTCTAGTTTATCTGGTCTCATCAGAAATGGCTGCATTGTCCTCTGTGGCCTGGCAAGGCTGCTCCCTGATCCAGGAGAGGCTGTTAAAGAGCTCGTCACTGAGTTTATGTCAGAGACAGTCCCTGTTCCCCTTACTTGGGAACCCATTTGGAGACTGAGCTGCCATGGGCTACATCTGAGCAGTGGTTTTAGGTTATATCCATGAATGGTCCTTGGTTGGAGTATCAGCCTCAGAAAAGAACCCTGTGCCCAGATATTTTGGTTCTGTTGCTATCCTTGTGGATAAACACACTAAAATCTGTACACCTAAAGAAGCTAAACACTAAGGAGGACCCTCGGGAGGATGCTTAAATATCATTCAGAATGGCAAATAGGATAGCCACCAGAAGTGGTAGAAGAGAGGGAACAGGGCAGAAGCCTACCACAGAGGTCCTCTGAAAGGCTCCAACCAACAGGGGATTGAAACAGATGCAGAGACTCACAGCCAAACTTTGGGCAGAATGCAGGGAGTCTTATGAAAGAAGAGGGGGATAGAAGGACCCGGAGGAAACAGGAACCCCACAAAGAAACCAACAAAGCCTCAAAACCTTGCCCAGGGGAGCCTGCAGAGACAGATGCATCAACCAAGGATCATGCTTGGAGGAAAGGACCTAGACCCTCTGCTCAGATGTAGCAGATAGACAGCTCAGTCTCCATTTGCGTACCCGAGCAAGGGGAGGAGGGAATGTTTCTGACATGAACTTGGTTGCCTGCACTTTGCTCTCTTCCCCTTGGAGACGTGGCCTTCCCCAGGCCACAGAAGACGAGCATCCAGGAAGTCCTAATGAGCCTTGATAAGCTAAGGTCTGTTGGCATGGGAGGAAGGCTCTCCTCTTTTCAATGGACTAGTGGATTAGGTTAGGAGGGGAAGAGGGAGGAAGGGTGGGACCAGAAGGAGATGAGGGAAGATGCTACAATAGCGATATAAAATGAATAGATTATAAAAATAATAAAAATAAAAAGTAAAAAGAATTTTTTAAAAAAAACCTTAGTGAGGTATTATCCACATGGCTGCATTAAAAAAAATCCATATCCAATCAAAGCAAAGTCTCTGCTGAAACTAGGCCTGGAAGACTATTACTCATTACAATTATGTTTATGTATCTCCAACCTAGAGCCAACATTAAGCTAACTGAGGAGAAACTCGGAGTTGTTTTTTGTTGTTTTTTTTGTTTGTTTGTTTTGTTTTTTAGATTTCAGAATGAGGTAAATATGAGTACTGTCTTTACTCTAGTACTTGCAGACTGACATAGAAACAAGACAAGAGGGAAGCCAGTGTGTTTCATTCTACTCTTAGTCTCTGGGCCATCCAGCTTCTGGTTCCTGGACATCCAGGCAGTGTGGGGCTTGGGCTCCCTCTTGTGGCTGAGCCTCAAATTGGGCTAGTCACTGGCTGACCACTCTCGAAAGCTCTGTGGCAGCATCTTGCAGGCAAGACAGGTTGTGGTGAAAGACTTTTTGGCTTGATTGGTGTTCCAGTCCCACCACTGTGAAGTACGCTGGTTACAGAAGATGGCCAGTTCAGGCTTAACGTCCTCTGTTACCAGGGTCACCCTCACAGGTTCCTGGAAGTTTCATTTACACTAGTGTAATTTCCCCCAAATTGCCCACCCCCAATTCCAGTCTTTCCTAGTAATCTCTGCCTCCGTTTTACCACTCCCAATCCACTGTCTGATCTCCCATGTTCCCATATCCACCTTCCCACAGTCTACCCACATAATCTATTATATTTCCCCTTCCCAGGGATATCGGTGAGTTCCCCTGCCTCAGAGTCCTCCTTGTTACTTACTCTGTCTGGGTCTGTGGATTTGGTGTTATTATCCTTTACTTATCAGCTAATATCAACATATGAGTACATACTATACACAATTGGAAAAAATAACTCAAAGAAATGATTCCTAATGTTATTTTTTTTTATACTCATAGATCAATGCCCAGATCAATTTTCATCTGATATAACCCATCGCAGCTCAGTCTCCAAGTGGGTTCTCTAGCAATGGGAATAGGAACTGTCTCTGACATGAACTCAGTGGCTGGCTCTTTGATTACCTCCCCTTCAGGGGGATGCAGCCTTACCAGGCCACAGAGGAAGATAATGCAACCAATCCTGATGAGACCTGATAGGCTACGGTCAGATGGAAGGGGAGGAGGACCGCCCCTATCAGTGGACTGGGGAAGAAAGGGGAAAAGTAGAGTTGGGAGGGGCTGAGGGAGGGGGCTATAGTTGGGATATAAAGTGAATTAACTGTAATTAATAAAAAAGAAATAAAAATTTTAAGAATCAGACTAGCCTTACAACCTATATTTTTGAATTCTCTCAGTACTCTTCCAGAGAACAGGAGAATGTAATAGCCCCTCCTGACCCTAGCCATCTGCACAGACGGAGATAAAGAGGAGACCTCCACCCTGTTGCAGAAATAAATAGCAGCAGATCCAGATGGTCCTAATTTTTCTCCCAAATAGCCCCTGACCTTTTGACTAAAGGCACGTAGCCCCATTTCTCAGAGAGACCACAGGATGAGCAAATTGCTTTTCCCACCTTTAACAATGCCTTAATCTGACCAGAAAATGTAATAATCCTTTTCCCACCTTTAACAGAAGCTGAATCTGCACACATCAGGAAAGAACATATATAACCCAGGTGTCTAGCTGACCAGACCTGGCGGCCACAATAGACCCTATATCCGCTCCCATGATGTCAGGCCTGTAACCTCCTCGTCTACCTCTTTAAAAACCAGAGGCTACCCAGAGTTGCTGCTGACTCTAGTCTGAATGTAGAGTTAGCCCCAGCTCGCTGGTGTAAATAAACCTCTTGTTAATTACAGCGATTCTGGCCTTAGAGTCTCCTTTGCAAACCTCCTGGTAGTTAGACCCCTTGCTGGGCCTTTCAGAACAATTTTTCATCTGAGAGGCTTCCTATAATAGCTGATGGGAGTAGGTACAGAGACCCACACTAAACATTAGGCAGAGTTTGAGGAACTCTGCAGAAGATAGGAAGGAAGAAATGTAGGAGTCAGAGGGGTAGAGGACACCAGGAGAACACAACTCACAGGTTCAACTAAGCAGGACATAATAGGGGCTCAGCGATTGAAGTGACAATAATGGAGAGTACATGGGTCTATGCTAGGTACCCTGCTTATATATTAAGGATGTATATCTTAGTGTTTTTGTAGGACTCCTTAGAGTGGGAGTAAGGGTATCTTTGACTCTTTTGCCTGCTCAGGACAACTTTCCTCCTCCTGGGTTACCGTGTCCAGCCTTGATATGAGGGGCTGTGCAACAAATATAAACACTACCTCAGAGTAAAGTGCTAGAAAATGTTTTTCAAGCAAATGGACCCAGAAAACAAGCTGGGATAGCTATCCTAATATCTAATAAAATAGCCTTTCAACCAAAATTAGTCAAAGAAGATGAGGAGGGACACTATATTCTCATCAAAGGAAAAATCCACCAAGAAGACATCACAATTCTGAACATTAATGCCCCAAATACAAGAGCACCTACATTCATAAAGGAAACATTACTAAAACTCAAATCACACATTGATCCCAACACTTTAATAGTGGGAGACTTCAACACCCCACTTTCACCAAGGGACAGATCATCTAGACAGAAGCCTAATAAAGAAGTAAAGGTACTTACAGAGGTCCTAAATCAAATGGACCTAATAGATGTCTACAGAACTTTTCACCCAAACTCAAAAGAGTATAATTCTTTTCAGCACCTAATGGAACCTTCTCCAAAACAGACCATATAGTTGGTGACAAAGCAAGCCCCAACAGATACAAGAAGATTGAAATAATCCCCTGTATTCTATCTGACCACCATGGACTAAAGCTGGACCTCAACAACAACAAAAATAACAAACAGCCTACACGCACATGGAAACTGAACAACTTCTTACTCAATGACAGCTGGGTTAAAGAAGAAATAAAGAAAAAAATTAAAGACTTCCTAGAATTCAATGAAAATGAAGGTATAACACACCCTAATTTATGGGACACAATGAAAGCAGTGCTCAGAGGAAAATTCATAGCACTAAGTGCTTTCAAGAAGAAATTTGTGACATCTTATACAAGCAAATTAATGGCCCAACTGTAAGCCCTAGAAAAAAAGAAGCAAATATACCCAAGAGGAGCAGACAATAATAATAATCAAAATCAGGGCTGAAATCAATTAATTAGAAACAAATAAAACTATTCAAAGAGTCAATGTAACCAAAAGCTGGTTCTTTGAAAAAATCAACGAGATAGACAAACCTTTAGCTAAACTATCTAAAAGGCAGAGAGAAACTATCCAAATCAGCAAAATAAAAAATGAAAAGGGGGACATAACTACGGACACTGAGGAAATCCAAACAATCATTAGGTAGTACTACAAAAGCCTATATGCCACAAAATTTGAAAATCTAAATGAAATGGACAATTTTCTTGATCAATTCGACCTACCAAAGCTGAATCAGGACCAGGCAAATCAATTAAATAGTCCTATATCCCCCAAGGAAATAGAAGCGGTCATCCAAAAAAAGCCCAGGACCAGATGGTTTCAGTGTAGAATTCTACCAGACCTTCAAAGAAGTACAAACTCTAATTCTTTCCAAACTATTCCACAAAATAGAAACAGAAGGAACATTACCAAACTCATTCTATGAAGCCACAGTCACCTTGATATCTAAATCACACAAAGGCCCAACAAAAAAAGAGAACTTCAGACCTATCTTTCTAATGAACATTGCTGCAAAAATACTGAATAAAATCCTTGCAAACCGAATCCAAGAACACATCAAAATTAGCCACCATGACCAAGTAGGCTTCATCCCAGGCATGCAAGGGTGGTTTAATATATGGAAATCCATCAATGTAACCCACCACATAAACAAACTGAAGGAGAAAAACCACATGATCATCTCTTTAGATGCCGAAAAAGCATTTGACAAAGTCCAAAACCCATTCATGTTTAAAGTCTTAGAGAGATCAGGGATACAAGGCACATACTTAATCATTGTAAAGTCAATATACAGCAAGCCTATTGCCAATATCAAACTCAATGGAGAGAAACTTAAATCAGTCCCACTGAAATCAGGGACAACACAAGGCTGCCCACTCTCTCCATATCTCTTCAACATAGTACTTGAAGTCCTAGCCAGAGCAATAAGACAACTAAACGAGATTAAGGGGATATAAATTGCAAAGGAAGAGATCAAAGTGTCACTATTCGCAGATGATATGGTAGTATACATGAGTGACCCCAAAAATTCAACCAGAGAACTCCTTCAGCTGATAAACACCTTCAGCAAAGTGGCAGGATACAAAATCAACTCAAAAAAATCAGAAGCCAAGAAAGAAATCAGGGAAACAACACCCTTCACAATAGCCACTAATAACATAAAGTACCATGTGGTGACTCTAACCAAGCAAGTGAAAGACCTGTTTGAAAAAAACTTAAAGTCTCTTAAGAAAGAAATTGAAGAAGATATCAGAAGATGGAAAGATCTCCCGTGCTCATGGATTGGTAGGATTAACATAGTGAAAATGGGCATCCTGTCAAAAGCAATCTACAGATTCAACACAATTCCCATCAAAATACCAATTCAGTTCTTTACATACCTTGAAAAAAAGATTCTCAACTTCATATGGAGAAACAAAAAATCCAGAATCTCCAAAATGATTCCGTACAATAATAGATTATCTGGAGGGATCTCCATCCCTGATCTCAAGCTGTACTACAGAGCAATAGTAATAAAAACTGCATGGTACTGGCATAGAAACAGAAAGGAGGATCAATGGAACAGAATAGAAGGCCCAAAAATAAACCCACATACCTATGAATATTTGATTTTTGACAAAGAAGCCAAAACCATTCAATAGAAAAAAAGACAGAATCTTCAACAAATGGTGCTGGTCCAACTGGATGTCTACATGCAGAAAAATGAAAGCAGATTCATATTTATCACCCTGCACAAAACTAAAGTCCAAGTGGATCAAAGACCTCAACATAAAACCAGATACTCTAAATCTGTTAGAAGAAAAAGTGGGAAAGAACCTAGAACTCATTGGCACAGGAGACAACTTCCTGAACAGGACACCAACAGCATAGGCTCTAAGAGCAACAACAATCAATAAATGGGACCTCATGAAACTGAAAAGCTTCTATAAAGCAAAAGACACTGTCATCAGAACAAAATGACAGCCTATAGACTGGGAAAGGTTCTTCACCAACCCTATATCTGACAGAGAGCTGATATCCAGCATATATAAAGAACTAAGGAAGTTAAAAAGGAATAAATCAAGTAATCCAATTAAAAGATGGGGTACGGAGCTAAACAGAGCATTCTCTGTAGAGGAATACAGAATGGCAGAGAAACACTTAAAGAGATGCTCAATATCCTTAGTCATCAGGGAGATGCAAACCAAAACGACCCTGAGATTTCACCTTACACCCATCAGAATGGCTAAGATGAATAACTCAAGTGACAACACATGCTGGAGAGGTTGTGGAGAAAGGGGAACCCTCCTCCACTGCTGGTAGGAATGTCTGGTGGCATAACCACTTTGGAAGTCAATCTGGCGCTTTCTCAGACAATTAAGAATAGTGCTTTCTCAAGATCCAGCCATACCACTCCTAGGGATATACCCAAAATTTGCTCAATTACACAACAAGGACATTTGCTCAACCATGTTTATAGCAGCTTTATTTGTAATAGCCAGAACCTGGAAACAACCCAGATGTCCATCAATGGAAGAATGGATACAGAAATTGTGGTATTTTTACACAATGGAATACTACTCAGCAATCAAAAAGGAGGAAATCATGAAATTTGCAGGCAAATGGTGGGATCTAGAAAAGATCATTCTGAGTGAGGTATCCCAGAAGGAGAAAGACACACATGGTATATACTCACTCATATAGTCCTATAAAATATGATAAACATAATGAAATCTATACACCTAAAGAAGATAAATAAGAAAGAGGACCCTGGGTAAGATGATCAATCCTCACTTAGAAAGACAAATGGGATGTGCATTGGATATAGGAGCAAACAAGTAACAGGACAGGAGCCTAACGCAGAGGGCCCCTGAAAGACTCTACCTAGCAGTGTGTCAAAGCAGATACTAAGACTCATAACCAAACCTTTGGCAGAGTGCAGGGAATCATATGAAAGAAGGGGGAGTTAGTATGAAGTGGAAAGGATAGGCACTCCACAAGGACCAAATATATTGGGGCACAGGGGTCTTTTCTGAGACTGACACTCCACCAAGGACCATATATGGATATAACCTAAAACCTCTGCTCAGATGAAGCATGTGGTAGCTCAGTAATCAATTGGTTTCCCATAGTAAGGGGAACAGAGACTATTTCTGACAGGAACTCAATGGCAGGCTCTTTGACCTCCCCATCCCCCAAGGGAGGAGCAGTACTGCTAGACAACAGAGGAGGACTTTGCAGCCAGTCCTGAAGATACCTGATAAAACAGGGCCAGATGAAAGGTGCGAAGGTCCTCCCCAATCAGTGGACTTGAAAAGGGGCAGGAAGGAGATGAGGGTTTGGAAGGGAATTAGGGAGCAGGATATAGTTGGGATACAGAGTTAATAAAATGTAACTAATAATAAAAGAAATAATTTTAAAAAATCTGGGAGGGGTTTTAGTTCTGAATAATCTTCGTGGAAAAAATGTATTTCAGGAACTCGGGAAGACTCAATGTATTAAAGCCCCTATAATCAAGTTGATGAGTTCTATCTTCAGTACTTACATACTATAATGAGAGAACTGACTTATGCAATTTGTTCTACACATGTGCAGTGGTAGATAAATTTATTGACAAGCAAACATGCACACACAAACACATAAATTATATATAAATAAACAGACAGACAGATAGATAGATAGATAGATAGATAGATAGATAGATAGATAGATAGATATTGTATTTGTAAGCCCTGGTGATAATAAGAAAATGATTCAAGGTAACCAATTCTGTTAAATTTAGAGCAGAGACTTAACACTAATTTTATAACTAATAAACTGCATTTTTGAACAAAAAAGAGTTATTTAATACAGACGGATGAATATCTCTGTATATTTTCTCTCATCTGTGTTTCTTAGATCCAAATTCTCATATGTGAACAACCATCATAAAATAACCACAAAAATCAGTGAAGTATAGAGGAACCTAAGTATATTGGGAAGTAGGTTGACATCAAGATACTAGTCATATAAAATGGGATATAGAATAACTGAGGAAGTCTCCAAACCAGGATAAATAAGGGAGGTCAATAGAGAGGAATAGAGAGGAACCAATAACACCAAGGCTGATTGACAAGGACTCAAGGAATTCCATTACTTTATATTTTTTTTTAAAATTACAGAAAATAGATATAAGTGTCAGTGTATACATACATATATATTTAAGATACATATATGTTAAAGAATTTATTTTTTTTTTGAGCTGACAATATTCTTTACAAGAAGCACAGAGTATCAAAATCCCTAATGAAAGACATGAGAAAACTCCTTTTGAAGGATTTTCTACAGTAAAGCAAGTGACTCCCCAAACAGTATTGATTATGTATGTAGTCTTTGGTTGCCTTTTAGGAGTTAAGGGTGGGCCCTTATTGCTCAAAACTCTACAAAATTATCACATACTTAGGGCACATGACTCAGATGATCCAAAATAGATCTGACTCAAAAGCCTCTTTCCTACAATCTTGTTTCCATGATTCCGGAAAATACTGTTTAACTTAACAAGGAAGAACATAGTTAAAACATCCTGCAAATACTATGAAACATGACAATTATCAATATGACAAGATATGAATAAATGTACAATAAGTAATAATATGTTTGTCAATGGCAACCAACAACTTAAATGTAATTAGACGTAAGGACCATTCAACTGGAGGGAAACCATACCTTTTCCTGAAAACACAGTTAGATTTGGGAGACTAGAGGCTAGTAAAGTAATGGATCTTAGAAAAGAATATTACGAGGGTGGGGGCAAGATGGCGGCACCAGGAGGACTCTCATTCTGAGCAGCAGCACAGCAGGATCAGCACAGTGACCAGCAATCAGAACTCCATAAAACACAGTCATTGTGTTTCCCAAGTGAGAGGATACCCCATGGTGGGGGATTCAATCAGCTTTTAACTCACCCAGCTAAACCGCGGAAGAGATCCCGGTTCCGCCAGACGCTTGGCTGCCGGCCGCCAGCCCCAGCCCCAGCCCAGAGCCACAAGCCAGTGTCTCTGGTCATGGTCCCAGACTGAACCTTGTACACCACACTATCAGAGACTGGAATTTTCAGTCGAGAGATAACCCCAGGGTACAGGAAACGACTGGGACCGGCCTTAGGTCACCCAGACATCCCCTGGAAAAGAATCGGGGTCCACGGGCACCCCAGGAGCCAGCCCGGAGCCAGAGCCGGGGACCCAGGTTCCAGCACAGAGCCCTGCCTACCTGCGCACCTGATTCGCCGCCTGAGATAGAAACGGTGGGTCTGATCTCAGAGCACTCAGCTCACCCCCAACCTGAAAAGGTCCCTGGAAAATTACCCAGCTTAGGGAGGCACTCAGGCTCCCAAAAGCCGCAAAGGCAGACACAGGCAGTTTCTGCGTACCAGACAGCTGGCAGAGACTGAGCCGCCATCACACAGCTGTGCTCCAGGCACAGGCAGTTTCTGCGGCCAGCCAGCTGGCGGACACTGAACAGTGGGCACCAGGGCAAAAAAAGACACTGGGAGTCCGTGTCTCCAGAGAATCCACGGGGAAGGAAGGAAACTGTACTGACCTAAATCACCCAATCCTTCCCTAGAAAAAGTCTAGCAGTCTAGTGGGGCCGAGGCGCCAGCACTCAGCTGTGCTCCAGACACAAGCACAAACAGTTGAGGCTCGCCTGATGTCCAACTGGGTCACAGCAGCTGATCATTAAATTTACAACAAGAAACCCAGAAACAGGGCAGCTGCCCTCAGGACTTCCCTGGGTGAGAGGAGAACCCTCTCGACTAACAAAGACCACAGTTACCACCCAGGTCTATATCCCTGAGGTGAGCAACTCCTGAAAAAACACCAGCCATCCAGGGACTATACCCAAAAAGCTGAGAAGACATCCTTCAGGAAAAACCAGCTTTCTGCAAAGGGGATTCTCTCCACCACAGGATCCCCAGGAACCACCAGAAAATAACCTCAAACACCTAAGATAACACAATGGGTAGAGGCCAGCGTAAAAGCTCAAGCAACAAAAGACAGAGCAATATGGCATCTCCAGAACCCAGTTACCCAGGGGCAAGTAGCCCTGGACACCCCACCATAACTGAAATCCAAGAAGATAAACTAACAAGTATGCTCATGAAGATGATAACAGAGGAAACAAATAAGATTCGTAAAGACATAGAGGAAGATAAACTCAAACAGAATATTGCCATCCGTAAAGAAATAGAGGAAGCTGCAGCCAAACAGTTTATGGCCTTTAAAAAGGAAATGCTTAAAACACTGAATGAAATGATAGAAACAGAGTTGAAGGAATTAAAAGAAAAACAGGAAAGTACAATCAGACAGGTGAAGGAAGTAAACAAAACAACTCAAGACCTGAAGATGGAATTGGAAAAATTAAAGAAAACACAAATGGAAGAAATAATGGAAAGGAAGAATCTAGGGAAGAAAACAGGAACTACAGAGGTAAGCATAACCAACAGACTACAAGAGATGGAAGAAAGAATCTCAGGTGTAGAAGATACAATGGAAGAAATCGATGTATCTGTCAAAGAAAATGTTAAATCCGAAAAATTCCTGACACAGACCGTCCAAGAAATGCAAGACAATATGAAAAGACAAAACCTAAGAATAATAGGTATAGAGGAAAAAGAAGACTCCCTTCTCCAAGGCCCAGAAAATATTTTCAACAAAATCATTGAAGAAAATTTCCCCAAGCTAAAGGAGAGGCCAATTAGAATACATGAGGCCTACAGAACACCCAACAAATTTGACCAGAAAAGAAAATCCTCCCGCCACATAATAATCAAAACAGTAAGCATACAGAACAAAGAAAAAAATACTAAAAGCTGCAAGGGAAAAAAGCCAAGTAACATATAATGGCAAACCCATTAGAATCACACCTGACTTTTCAACAGAGACTATGAAAGCCAGAAGGGCCTGGACGGATATCATGCAGACCCTAAGAGAACACAGATGTCAGCCCAGGCTACTATACCCCGCAAAACTCTCAGTCCTCATAGATGGAGAAAACAAGATATTCAATGACAAAAACAAATTTCAACAATACCTACAAACAAATCCAGCATTACGGAAGACACTGGAAGGGAAAATACAACCCAAGAAAGCTAGCTACATTCAAGAAAACACAGGAAATAAATAACCTCACTTCAGTAAAACAAAAAGCAACCAAGCACACAACCTGATGACCACAGCCAACATCAAAATCAAGAGATCTAACAGCCACTGGTCATTAATCTCTCTCAACATCAATGGACTCAACTCTCCAATAAAAAGACACAGATTAACAGAATGGATACGTAAACAAAACCCAGCAATCTGTTGCATACAAGAAACACACCTAAGACACAGAGATAGACATTACCTGAGGGTAAAGGGTTGGAAGACGACTTTCCAAGCAAACGGACCCAAGAAGCAAGCAGGAGTAGCCATTCTAATATCTGATAAAATAGACTTTCAACCAAAATTAATCAAAAGAGATAGGGAAGGACACTTCATACTCATCAAGGGAAAATTCCACCAGGAAGACATCACAATCCTGAACATCTATGCCCCAAATACAAGGGCACCCACATTTGTGAAAGAAACATTGATAAAATTTAAAGCACATATAGATCCCCACACATTAATAGTGGGAGACTTCAACACCACACTCTCAACAAAGGACAGGTCAACAAAACAGAAATTAAACAAAGAAACAATGTCTCTGACAGAGGTCATGAATCAAATGGACCTAACAGACATTTACAGAACTTTACACCCAAACACAAAAGAATTTACATTCTTCTCAGCACCTCATGGAACCTTCTCCAAAATAGACCATATAGTGGGTCACAAAGCAAGCCTCAACAGATACAAGAAGATTGAAATAATCCCATGTATCTTGTCTGATCACCATGGAATAAAGCTGGACCTCAACAATAACAGAAATAACAAAAAGCCTACACACACATGGAAACTGAACAACTTGTTACTAAATGACAGCTGGGTCAGGGAAGAAATAAAGAAAGAAATTAAAGTCTTTCTAGAAATCAATGAAAATGAAGACAAAACATACCCGAACTTGTGGGACACAATGAAAGCAGTGCTAAGAGGAAAGTTCATAGCACTAAGTGCCTTCAAGAAGAAATTCGAGACAGCTCATTCAAGCACCCTAATGGCTCACTTAAAAACCCTAGAAAAAGAAGAAGCAGACACACCAAGAAGGAGTAGACGGCTGAAAATAATCAAACTCAGGGCTGAAATCAATCAATTGGAAACAAATAAAACAATTCAAAGAATCAATGAAACCAAGAGCTGGTTCTTTGAGAAAATCAACAAGATCGACAAACCCTTAGCCAGGCTAACTAAAAGGCAGAGAGACACCACCCAAATCAACAAAATCAGAAATGAAAAGGGGGATATAACTACAGACACTGAGGAAATCCAAACAATCATTAGGACTTACTTCAAAAGTCTATATGCCACAAAATTTGAAAATCTAAATGAAATGGACAATTTTCTTGATCGATTTGACTTACCAAAGCTGAATCAGGACCAGGTAAATCAACTAAATAGTCCTATATCCCGCAAAGAAATAGAAGCGGTCATCAAAAGTCTCCCATCCAAAAAAAGCCCAGGACCAGATGGCTTCAGCGCAGAATTCTACCAGACCTTCAAAGAAGAGCTAACACCAATTCTCTTCAAACTATTCCACAAAATAGAAACAGAAGGAATATTACCAAATTCATTCTATGAAGCCACAGTCACCTTGGTACCTAAACCTCACAAAGACTCAACAAAGAAAGAGAATTTCCGGCCAATCTCCCTTATGAACATTGATGCAAAAATACTTAATAAAATACTTGCAAACCGAATCCAAGAACACATCAAAGATATTATCCACTATGACCAAGTAGGCTTCATCCCAGGTATGCAGGGGTGGTTCAATATACGGAAATCCATCAATGTGATCCACCATATTAACAAACTGAAAGAAAAAAAAAAAACCACATGATAACCTCCCTAGATGCTGAAAAAGCCTTTGACAAAATCCAACATCCATTCATGTTCAAAGTATTGGAGAGATCAGGGAAACAAGGCACATATCTAAACATAGTAAAGGCGATATACAGCAAGCCTATAGCCAACATCAAACTGAATGGAGAGAAACTTAAAGCAATCCCACTGAAATCAGGGACAAGACAAGGCTGCCCACTCTCTCCATATCTCTTCAACATAGTGCTGGAAGTCCTTGCTAGAGCAATAAGAGAGTTGAAGGAGATCAAGGGGATACAAATTGGAAAGGAAGAAGTCAAATTATCACTATTTGCAGATGATATGATAGTATACGTGAGTGACCTCAAAACCTCTACCAGGGAACTCCTACAGCTGATAAACACCTTCAGCAAAGTGGCTGGATAAAAAATTAACTCAAAAAAATCAGTAGCCCTCCTGTATACAAAAGACAAAAGGGCTGAGAAAGAAATTAGGGAAACAACACCCTTCACAATAGCCACAAATGACATAAGGTACCTCGGAGTAACCCTAACCAAGGAAGTCAAAGACTTGTATGAAAAAAATTTCAAATCTCTGAAGAAAGAATTAGAAGAAGATATGAGAAGATGGAAAGATCTCCCATGCTCATGGCGTGGCAAGATTAACATAGTAAAAATGGCCATCTTACCAAAAGCAATCTACAGATTCAATGCAATGCCCATCAAATTACCAACACAATTCTTTACAGACCTGGAAAGAAAAATTCTCAACTTCATATGGAATAACAAGAAACCCAGAATTGCTAAAACAATCCTCTACAATAAAAGATCTTCCGGAGGTATCTCCATCCCTGAACTTAAGGTGTACTATAGAGCAACAGTTTTAAAAACTGCATGGTACTGGCATAGAAACAGAATGGTGGATCAATGGAACCAAACAGAGGACCCAGAAATAAACCCACACACTTATGGACACACTTATGGACATCTTTGACAAAGATGCCAAAACCATACAATGGAAAAAAGATAGCATCTTCAACAAATGGTGCTGGTCTAACTGGATGTCTACATGTAGAAAAATGAAAATAGATCCATACTTGTCACCCTGCATAAAACTGAAGTCCAAGTGGATCAAAGACCTCAACATAAAACCAGACACATTAAATCGGCTTGAAAAAAAAGTGGGAAATAGCCTAGAACTCATTGGTACAGGGGAAAACTTCCTGAACAGAACACCAACACCACAGGCTCTAAGAGCAACAGTCAATAAATGGGACCTCATGAAACTGAAAAGCTTCTGTAAAGCAAAGGACACCGTCATCAAAACAAAGCGACCACCTACAGATTGGGAAAGAATCTTCACCAACCCTTTATCTGACAGAGGACTCATATCCAGTATATATAAAGAACTAAAGAAGCTGAAAAGCAGCAAACCAAGTAATCCACTTAAAAAATGGGGAACAGAGCTAAACAGAGAATTCTCTGTAGAGGAATACCGAATGGCAGAAAAGCACTTAAAGAAATGCTCAACCTCACTAGCCATTAGGGAAATGCAAATCAAAACAACCCTGAGATTTCACCTTACACCCATGAGAATGGCCAAGATCAAAAACTCAAGTGACAACACATGCTGGAGAGGTTGTGGAGAAAGGGGAACCCTTCTCCACTGCTGGTGGGATGTAAACTTGTACAACCACTCTGGAAATCAATCTGGCGCTTTCTCAGACAACTAGGAATAGCGCTTCCTCAAGATCCAGCCATACCACTACTGGGCATATATCCAAAAGAGGCTCAAGTACACAAAAAGGACATTTGCTCAACCATGTTTGTAGTAGCTTTATTTGTAATAGCCAGAAGCTGGAAACAACCCAGATGCCCCTCAACTGAAGAATGGATGCAGAAATTGTGGTACATCTACACAATGGAATATTACTCAGCAATGAAAAATAAGGAAATCATGAAATTTGCAGGTAAATGGTGGGATCTGGAAAGGATCATCCTGAGTGAGTTGTCCCAGAAGCAAAAAGACACACATGGTATATACTCACTCATATAGACATACAACATAGGACAAACCCACTAAAACCTGTGCATCTAAAGAAACTAAGCAAGAGAGAGGACCCTAACTAAAATGTCCAATCCCCATCCGGAAAGGCAAAGAGGATGGACATCAGAAGAAGAAGAAAACAGGAAACAACCTAGGAACCTACCACAGAGGGCCTCTGAAAGCCTCTGCCCTTCAGACTATCAAAGCAGAGGCTGAGCCTGATGGGCAACTGTTGGGCAGAGTGAATGGAATTTTAGGTAAGAACTGGGAAATAGTAAGAGCTGGAGAGGACAGGGTCTCCACAAGGAGAGCAACAGAACAAGAAAATTTGAACACGGAACTTCCCAGAGACTCATACTCCAACCAAGGACTATTCATGGAGATAACCCAGAACCCCTGCACAGATGTAGCCCAGGGCAGTTCAGAGTCCAATTGGGTTACATAGTAATGTGAAGAGGGACTGCCTCTGACATAATCTGATTGGCCTGCTCTTTGATCACCTCCCTCTGGGGGGGAGCAGCCTTACCAGGCCATAGTAGAGGACAATGCAGCTACTTTTGATGTGAACTGACAGACTAAGATCAGAAAGGAGAGGAGGACCTCCCCTATTAGTGGACTTGGGGAGTGGCATGCAAGCAGAGGGAGGAGGGAGGGTGGGATTGGGAGGGGAGGAGGGAGGGGCTTATGGGGGGATGCAGAATGAATAAAGTGTAATTGATGAAAAATTTAAAAAAAAGGGAAAAGATAATTTAAGAACCTTAAATGACTTTCAAAAGTGGAGGAAAACATGGAGTTAGTCAATTGGCATGGAGCAGGTCTCGCCCCTGGGGGCAATGGTCTCCTGGACCTACTCAGACCTCGGACACCACCACTGCTAGTTCTAGAACTGATGCAGGATGTTCCAACGAGGGGGTTAAGGCTTCTCATAATATTTCCTATAAGCCCACACCTGTTTGTCTATATCCCCCATTTTTATTCATTATTAGCCAGATAGAGCCAAGTAATTGTGGTAATGATACTTGCTTTTTTGCCCAATGCTGGAATGCTAGTAAATTTAGGTATGCCCTGGTTACTCGCATGCCTCACTGGGTGCCTGTGCCCGTTGATGCCCCTCACACTATGACTCTCTTCAGGCAGAAAAGGGATCTTGGAACTACAGCCACCATTGTTACTACCATCTCATTGGCGGCTGTTGGAGCTACCACCGGGGCATTAGCCATGAGTCATACTGGGCAGACTGCTCAGACCCTGAATAATCATTTAGCCAATGTAGCTCATGCCTTAGTTGTACATAAAGGAATTAATGCTCAACTAAAAGGAAGCTTGATGGTGTTCAATCAGAGGATTGACCTCGTGCAGGAGCAAATTGATACCCTATGGCAAATCGCTCAACTTGGCTGCCAATGAAAATATGCTGGACTTTGAGTCACTAGCATATAACATGAGAATTTTTCCTGTGCTGCAAATCTGTCTAAACAATTGTCGAGCTATATTTTAGGTAATTGGACTGGAGAATTTGATACTACGATGGAGCAGCTGAGAGTGGCCATTGTCACAGTAAATTCTACCAGAGTGGACGCAGGACTAGCCACAGGATTATCATCATGGATTGCTGCAACCATGAATCATCTGAAGGAATGGGCGGGCATGGGAGCATTAGCAGGCCTTCTGGTGTTGGTCTCCTTGGTTTGCCTGTGGTATATATGCAAGATTAGAGTCTCACAACAGTGTGATGCAGCCATGATCATTCAGGCCTTTACAGCCATTGAAGCAGGACATTCTCCCCAAGCATGGTTGGATACCATAAAAAAACTAAAATGTTATGCTCAGGATGCGAGGCTAAGCACTGCACTCAGGGTCAGCCGCTTTGGACCCAGAGAAGAGCATGTCTGATTGCCTGTGGGTTGATGCCCCAGGTCCCGCCTCTGAGAAAAAGGTATGGGACGGGTCTGATGCTCTTTGGGTGGATGACACCTAAATGAACATTGGTACAAAGTCCTAATTTATTTCTAATATCAGAGATCAGACCTCTACTCTTGCCTGATGCGTCTAAAACAAAAAGGGGGAACTGTAGAGAGATGCGGAATGCTATGCCTTAAAGATGGAGCTGGTTTCTGCCTTCCACCTTCCTGATGGTGAGTGCTCTCTGTCACGAACAATTCCACATTTGGCTAAGGCTGAAGATCTGGCTTGCTTACACGTATGTGGACCTATCTGCATTGCCCACGTGGCACGCCTGGGTTGGCTACCCAGAGGCTATTTAAGCTGTGGGCTGGCTTTCCCCAGGGTCCGAGGATTGTTCAAGGTTCCTGAATAAACTGCTTTGAAAAAAAAAAAAAAAGAAAAGAATATTACTGCCACTTTTCTGACCTACATAGTCTTTTTAAAAACATTATTATTATTATTATTATTATTATTATTATTATTATTTACAATTTATTCACTTTGTATCCTAGCTGTAGTCCCCTCCCTCATCTTCTCCTAATCCCACCCTCCATCCTTCTTTTCCCCTTATGCCCCTTTCTTTGGCCACTGATAGGGGAAGTACTCCTCCCCTACTCTCTGGCCCTAGCCTATCAGGTCTCATCAAGACTATCTGGATCCTCTTTCTCTGTGGCCTAGTAAGGCTACCTCACCTGCATAGATTTTTACTAAATTCCACATATGGTCAGCTTTGAATCCATATTTACAAAAATGGCAGAAATAGACCAACAGGTTGTGTGTGTGTATGTGTGTATGAGAGAGAGAGAGAGAGAGAGAGAGAGAGAGAGAGAGAGAGAGAGAATAAGAATTATAGAAAAGAGGATTTCAATGTGAGAGTTTGGAGTTGGGGGGGAGTACTTGGGAGGGGATGGAGGAAGGAAAGGGTGGCCAAAACTGAGATAATTTGATTTCAATTAAATAACCAAGGACCATGCATGGAGATAACCTAGAACCACTGCTCAGATGTAGCCTATAGGCTGCTCAGTCTCCATATGCGTTCCCTAGAAGGGGGAGCAGGGGCCATCTCTAACATGAACTCAGTTGCCTGCTCCTTGATCACTTCCACCTGGCTGAATAACCTAGCCAGCCCACAGAACAAGAGGGTCCAGGCAGTCCTGATAAGGCTCCATAGGCTAATGTCAGACAGTAGGGGAGGAAGACTCCCCTTTTCAGTGGACTAGGGTAAGGGGGTAGGGCAAGGGGGTAGGAGGGCAGATGGAGGAAGGGTAGGACTGGGAGATGAGAGAGGGGCTATAATCGGGATATAAAATGAATACATTATAAAAAATAATAAAAATAATTTACTCTCAATAAAATAAAATAGTATGTGTATGTATGCATTTATGGGTTTATGTATGAAACAAATATGACAGAAAGAGAAATATGCTGTGGAAGGGGGGGAATAAAACAGATAACAGAATATATGTGTTAGGAAAACTATCAGGAAGAAAAAAGGGAAATAGCCAAAATGAACAGAGAGAATGGAAGAAAGCTAATGGGGATAGGAACAATTGATGACAAAATATAGTGACACATAGTAGTTTATGCCAACTTGACCCAAGCTAGAGTAATTTTAGCAGAAAGCACCTTAGTTGAGAAAAATACCCCCACTAGCTTGGCCTGTGAGCAAGCCTAGAGTACATTGCTTTAATTGATGTTTGATACGAGAGGGCAGAGATCTAGGGGTTGCCACCAATGGGCAGGTGGTCTTGGATTGTATAAGATGCATGTGAAGCAAAACATGAAGAGAGACCAAGTAAATAGCATTCCTCCATGGTCTTTGCATGAGTTTGTGTCGCAAGGCTCCTGCCTTTACTTCCCTGGATGAGGAACTATAAACTTAATATGAAATATACACTTTCCTCCTCAAGTTGCTTTTTTGGTCATGTTTGTTAAAACAATAAAATCTCTAACCAAGACATGTAAATATTAATATGCCATAATGAAACTTTTCACTCTGTATGTTAAAAAATTAATGAAAAATGAATAAAAATGTACATGGTATGTAATGATTTTTTTCTTTAAATCTTTTAGAGATTGTAGACAAATTTTATGCAATTATTATTAAATTCTTTTGTGACATCAGGCTGAGCATTATTGCTCGATAAAAAATACTATTGTATTCTATTATCCCAGTCTCTAGTATAAAAACACCAGAGACAGCTGAGATGCTCATGATAGTATGAAGTATCAGTTTAGAATGTCTAGTTAACTCTATGCAAACAGAAAGTCCTTTAAGATATGTGTGGAATAAAATATAACTGGTATTTTACTACTCCCAGTGACATACATATAAACAAGTACAATGTAGTTTTCAATGCAAATATACTGAGTGATGATGAGCCACAAGCTTGATAGAGGGCATTTCTAGGAAGAAAACAGTTTCAAAGTTAAGATGAAGTATATTAAAACTCGAGATCTGTGACAGCTTTAAGAGTGTACTAATATATTGCTTATATAATTAATTAACTTCAAGATGGTGAGATCTAGAGTATAAAAATATCTCAATTCTCTCATTCAAAATTCTTAATATTTCTAAGGTTATAAAAAAGGCATCAGTGCAATCAGACATGCTCTTCTCTGGGTCGAAAGCTGCTGACCCTGAGTGCAGTGCTTAGCCTCGCATCCTGAGCGTATCATTTTAGCTTTTTATGGTATCCAACCATGCTTGGGGAGAATGTCCTGTTTCAATGGCTGTAAAGGCCTGAGTGATCATGGCTGCATCACACTGTTGTGAGACTCTAATCTTGCATCTATACCACAGGCAAACCAAGGAGACCAACACCAGAAGGCCTGCTAATGCTCCCATGCCCGCCCATTCCTTCAGATGATTCATGGCTGCAGCAATCCATGTTGATAATCCTGTGGCTGGTCCTGCGTCCACTCTGGTAGAATTTACTGTGACAATGGCCACTCTCAGTTGCTCCATCGTAGTATCGAATTCTCCACTCCAATTACCTAAAATACAGCTCGAAAATTGTTTAGACAGATTTGCGGGTTGATGCCCCAGGTCCCGCCTCTGAGAAAAAGGTATCAGACGGGTCTGATGTTCTTTGGGTGGATGACACCTAAATGAACATCGGTACAAAGTCCCAATTTATTTCTAATATCAGAGATCAGACCTCTACTCTTGCCTGATGCGTCTAAAACAAAAAGGGTGAACTGTAGAGAGCTGCGGAATGCTGTGCCTTAAAGATGGAGCTGGTTTCCGCCTTCCACCTTCCCGATGGTGAGTGCTCTCTGTCAGGAACAATTCCACATTTGGCTAAGGCTGAGGATCTGGCTTGCTTCCATGTATGTGGACCTTTCTGCATTGCCCACGTGGCACGCCTGGGTTGGCTACCCAGAGGCTATTTAAGCTGTGGGCTGGCTTTCCCCAGGGTCCGAGGATTGTTCAAGGTTTCTGAATAAACTGCATTGAAAAAAAAAAAAAAGGCATCAGTGAAATGTAAGTCCACTTTAGTGAATATACATGGGAGCACAATATAGAGAAAAATTGAACTTCATTACAAAGCATGAAGCAATCATATTTATCTTTTCCCCAAATTTTAAAGAAACCCATAAGGCATAATGGCAGATATTTTTATGAATGACTTTACCTACTATGTTGATCAGTAATGATGATCCTATATATGAAAAATACACTTGGAGAATGGCCTCTGCAATCTGTGAGGTATCAGGAAGTTCAGCGTCCAAAGCATTCTCAAACCTGGATACATTCTCCTTCTTCCCAATCACTAACAGTACCACCCCAGTTAGAGAAATGAGGCAAAGAATGAATATCTTCATCAAACTGGTGACAGTTTGAAATCTAGCCACTGTTTTCATCCCTCGAGCATTAAGAATTCCAAAAAACCACAGAACAGCTAAAGCTAGGCATTTCTTTGGGACCTCTGGAGCTGGGCACCCAGAATAGAAAGGCTGAATTAGATAACTAGCTATTAGTAGGCTTTGAGCACCAGTGCCTAGGAAATGAGTAAAAGTTTTAATCCAAAGGCTGAGAAAAGCAACAGAGTATCCAAGAGATCTTTTGAGGAAATAATAAGATGCTCCACTCACAGGGAAGGTGGTCCCCAGCTCTGCAAGACAGAGAGCATTCATCATGCTCAGCAGGGCACAACCTACCCAAATACTCAGAGAAACTGGGATGTTCAGTGAGGAGTATTTTAATGCCCCTTTAGGAGACACAAAAATTCCTGCCCCTACCATGGCACTAAATAAGAGTGCACTTCCATGAAAGAATCCCGTTGTCCTTAAGAGTTTCATGGTATTGTTCTTTCCTAACTCTCAAAGCTTGAAAAAAAAAATAGGGCTTTTCTTTATTATACTCTATCAGTTTCTTCATAATCCTGCCTAATAGGGTATTGCCTTGAAAACTATAACTTGAATTTAACTTGGGTTTTAAAATAATTAACTTTGGAACTATTCCAAACTTTTATGGCTTCTTTCAAAGACCATTGTTAACATATTTCCTGTTAATAATACTTAAAACATCAAATATGCCATTGACCTAGTTACTATATGCTAATCAGGAGAAGTATTTTCGGAAGTTCTGAAAGATACATTTGGAGGTAAAACACTATGCTCGACACAGTCTCTGTGCTTGCATTGCTAAAGTCAATACATGGAAGGCAGCTGGTGGGAAAGAAACAGGAGTTTTCAAGTATCAGACACTGGAAGGATCCCAGTTACTCCACCAAAGCAACAATAACAGGTAAGTGAAACAATGAAGTTGATTTTTATAAGGCAGTGCAACTGGCTGCAAGATGGATACATTCTGGGAAAAGCTCACCAGGCAGCTGTGTTCCTATTTTCTTTTTGCCTGTCCCTGTCAGAAACAATCCGTCCTGACCTCCTGGAGTTTGTTCCTGATATTCTGTAGTCAAGTGCCTTTTTCTACAAGTTAAACATTATGACAACTTACTTACTTTTCTCAGTTGACAAACATGACTGAAAAATGAACCCATACCCTTCTAATATAAACTGGTCAGCTGATATGGCTTCTGCCAAGCAAAACAGGATTACTAGGGTAGTGAAACTTTGATCCATTAGATATGCTTTTCTTTAGAATTTAGAATGCAATATTCAAGGGGTGATTTAAATTTAAAGGCCAACTCTAAAGGAAACAGTAACTGTTGTAATATCATTGTGCAGACCTGAAATATCACTTCATGCATTCACACCAAAACAATATCTCACAGCTGAATTAGATATTGTTTACTTTGTATTCAAGTGGAGAAAGATTTGAACTTCACTTTGTCATTTAGCCATTGTTATTTATATGCTGTTATTTTATTTCTCAAAAATCATTCCTCATTTTCTTAGTATTTATTTATAGTTATTACTGTATATTACTCATACTCATCAATGCATTTCAACTGTGATATCATGCTTTTGTTATCAGAGATGGTTTCAGTCATATCTCTTTGAGGTGATTTCTGTGTTCTTTGTATGTTGAACAAAGTGAGGAAATCATGAAATCCTAGTAGTGAAAATTTAATTTTCTTGAATGGTGGCAGCAAAAGCATAAGATAATTCCACAGTGTAGGATTAGGCTTGAGTAAGCATGCCATTCCAGAGCCTCATCCCTCCTGTTCCAGGGACTTTTTTTTTTTTTTTATTCATCAAAAAATGATTGGGAGGAGTGTTAGAAAGGGTTATCTTTTTAGGCTGTTGCAGATGATTGGTTGACTTTCATCATTCCTGTATCAGGTTTGTATAATCATTGGCATAGTTCAGAGGGATTCTGCTGTGGATTTTTGTTATTTATGCAATATTTTGAGTTTTTATTTCTATGACTAATTTGTTTATTAACAATTTTCCTTTAATATTACACAGGTTGACTATAGGCTGCTTGTTAGTTTACTAGATAGCTGACATGAACTTTTGAAGTTTCAATTTCTAAGATACTGCTATATAGCTTGAAATAGAGACTATTTAGAACTTTTCTTGAGTTTTGGATTTTTCTGATGCAGGGGGATGCCTAGAGTTGAAGAATCATCTGAATGCTTAATGGTTCCTCAATGGGTAGATGATGGAATGGAGCCTTCATTGAATTATTTTGAGTAAGCTTTGAGGACTGAGATTGCTCTCCCTGTTTGCATGTGTCTGCTTATATCTCCAGTTTTAAAATTAGACTTTTAATTTATGTATAAAAATGTTTTAACTGTATGCATGTATAACATGTGTATCCAGTTCCCACAGCCAGAAGAGGGTCTTGGATGGCCTGGAACTAAGTTACAAATAATTATTAACCTTCATGTGAGTTACGGGTCCTCTGCAAAAGTGACAGGTACTTTTCCTGGCTGAGTCATCTCTTTAGATGACTTTAGATCATCTTTAGATCTCATATCCATGGGAAGATAGAAAAATTATTAATATTTATCTTCTAAAAGAAGCAGTCTCTGTAGTATTTATGGTAGAAAGTCATGCTATCTTTGGTTGTTACTGGGATAATGGCAGATTGAATACAGACGAAAAAAGACAAAGCCTACCTTCATTCCCTAGCTTTGTATCAGAGTTATTTTTGATTGGATGAATTTCCTATTAGTGAATAACTATTCTGGAATTAGAGTAAATATGCATACTCCCACATGTTGCGAAAGATTGTTAACATTATTTTGGGGATGGTAAGATAGAATTATTATTAATAACTATGCATTTCTTTTAATTAAATTTCACCATGGAGAATAAGATGAAGTAAACTCAAGCAAAAGGAAAATGATAGTAAGTAGGAAAAAAGTAAAATAAAGATTAATTTGTTACTTGTCATGTACATATGTATTTATTTACTTATATATTTACGGTTTTTCTTTAAGATGATTTAAGGCTATTCAGTGGTTCATCAGAGTATCTAGTTTTAGGCAAGGCATTTGGTTCCTCAAGTACATCCAGATTATTAAGAGCTTGATTCAAGAAATGTGAGTATAAGTGTCTATTCCCAGCATGTTGATTGGTGTGTATATACTATGATTGCTGGGAATTATCTCTTCCATTTGGATGTGTAGTTTATTAGTGAGAGTAAGCAGGCCCAGTAGGTTTGTCTAACTACTGATATAAGTCTCATCCAGCAATAAATCTGTTTACTATAACCACAGTGCCATCTCTTTTCATTAGGAAGGAATCAAATAGTGTCTTTATGGTATTCCACTGGATTGTCTTTGGCATAATTTTTTGGATTTCTGTAAACTACCATGGCTTTTGTTTATTACCCATTTTACTTTCTGCCATTTTTATTCCTTGGTTATATATGGGCTTCATGGATTTTTTTTTCTTAGAATGGAAAATGACCAAACTGTGAAGAGGCACCAGCTTAATACAAACTAATATCTAATAAAAAAGACTTCCAATGAAAGTTAATAAAACATATGAAGAAGGACACTTCATACTAATCAAAGGAAAAATCCTTTGATTTAATATAATATGACATCTTAATTCTGTATATTCATGTCTCAAATGCAAAGGCATCAAATTTGTAAAAGAAACATTACCAAAGCTTAAATCACACATTGCGACCCACACATTAATGTGAGAAATGTCAACTTCCCACTCTCACAGGTCATCCAGACAGAAAATAAACAGAGAAATAATAGAACTAACAGTTATTATGACTCAAATGGACTAAACAGATATGTATAGAACATTCCACCCAAACACAATAGAATATACCTTTTTTCTCAGCACCTCACAGAACCGCCTACAAAACTGAACACATATGCAACAACAAAAAAGCAAGCCTCAACTGATACAAAAAATTGAAATACCCCATGTATCTTATCAGACCACCATGAATTAAAGCTGAACTTCAACAACAACAAGAACAACAGAAATTCCAGAATTAACGGAAACTGAATAACTCTTTACTCCATGACTACTGTGTCCTGGTTGAAATACGTGGGGCTTGAGATAAAGAGATCCGGTAAAGGATACTGCGGGTCTTGGTGAGTTCGAATCATAAAGAAAAAAAGGACGCAGTGAGTAAATCTGAGAATAAAAATGGGACAAGGCAGTAACCTTGTGTTTTTTGTATGGAATTTAATTAAAGATAGTCTGTATATGCAGCATGGAACTGAGAAAGTTAAACTTTCAGGCTTAGAGAGAAAGGTTACAAAGAAGGGAGGCTTTGAGACAAAATGAGATTAGACAATCAGTTCCTCCAGAGGAATTATATTTTCCTCCTGATGATAGTAATTTCTTGTCAGAAGAAAGATGACTTAGATCCTGATGAGGTTGCAGAGTTGGAGGAAGAAGCTGATCAGTATTATTCTGAGAGATACCCTCTGATTCAGGCTATGCGTGTTAAAAAGTATAAGCCTTGGCAAAAAGAAATAAAAAAGTTGGAATGGGGCTGGGAGGAAATAAACAGAAAAATTGGAGAATTAACAACTAGGGAAAATGAGGCTCAATCCCCCTCTCCAACTCCATCATTGATTGCAGGCTTGGACCCTCCTCCTGGGACTGCTACAGTAGCAGGCCCAAAAGGCAAGAGGACCTTTTCCTTTGTCCACTGTACAGGCAATTATATCCCTTTTGCAGCTTCTTTACAAGAAGATAGGCAGAATGGAGAAGATATCATTGAGTTTTATGTTTTTCCAGTGCTAGAACAACTTGACAGACAGGGTAATAGGGTGAGAGTCCATGCTCCTGTATCTTTTAAACAATTAAAATAATTGAAAGCTGTGTGTGCTCAATATGGTCCTACATCACCTTTTACTCAAGCTCTGTTGTAGTCCTTGTCTACTGAGACCCCTTGCTCAGGGGACTGGAAACAATTAACAAGAGCATGCTTATCAGGAGGAGATCATTTAGTATGGAAGTCAGAATTTTCAGAGCACTGTCAAGTTACAGCTTAACTTAATCAAGCTCAAGGAGTTCCTATAACTTATGACATGCTTGCTGGGGAAGTGCTCTATAGGAAAACAGGACAGCAATCGGATTTTGATGTGGCAGTTTATGCTCAGTGAGTGCTGCTGCCCGAAAGGCCTGGAATAAACGTCTGCAAACAGGTAGACAGGTAGAGGATTTGTCTAAAATCTGTCAAGAACCTATTGAGTTATTTCAAGATTTTGTGGCAAGATTAATGCAAGCAGCAAGCAGACTTATAAGTGATGAAAATTCTGTATGATCATTAGTAAAACAATTGGCTTATGAGAATGCTAACAGTGCCTGCCAAGCAACTTTGAGACCCTTTAGGAAGGATGGAGATATTTCTGATTATGTTAGGTTATGTTTGACATTGGGCCGTCTTATACTCAAGGAGTAGTATGGCTGCCACCCTACAAGGGAAGACTATTAAAGAGGCAGCTTTTCAGTTTTTCCAGTAAAAAAGCTAATGGTTATTTCTGCTACAAAGCCTCTATGGTCATAAAAAATAAGATTCAACAAATAGCAAGATTTTTTTTTCTGCCTGTTTTCAGTGTATAAGTTTACCATGTTCAGTATGTCTTGGTTATAGATTATTGGTCATTGTGTATGTTTAAAGCTGTAACATAATGTTAACTTACTTAAAACCTAGGGTTGACAATTAATACTTTTTCAGCATTTATCCTGTCACCTGCCTTAGCAGGAGAAGCCACCAAATACGTTATAAGTCATTGCTTAAAATCTTTGCTACATTTGGTATTTCTTCCATTAGAAAGACTGATAATGGCTCAGGATATACGAGTCAAGCTGTTAGGAAACGTGCGGCTGTGAAGGTTACATGGCGGGTTCACAAATCACACCAAGAGACCGTTTCCATGTTGGATGTTTATTAGGGGAAGGGAAAGGGGGTCGCAGAGAGATGAGGCAGAAAAGAAAGAGAGAGAAGAGGGGCTCCAGGAGTTCTCTTATAAGGTGAACCAGAGCATGTGCAGGTGGTTCCAGGTGATCAGCGGGTGGTCTTCTTGGTGGCTTCACAAATACCTGATAACCAGTTTGTCAGGTCCCTTGGAGCTGGCCATAGAGATGCCTGCTTACTGATCCCAACACAAGCTTTTCAGTGTTTCTGTGCACAAATGAATATGTCATAAAATGAACATTACTTATAATCCTCAAGGCCAAGGAATTGTTGAGTATGCCCACGGATCTCTTAAGAACCAATGACAAAAAATAAAAGAGGGGAGTTATATCCCAAATACCACAGAATTATCTTAATCATGCTCTATTTATTTTAAAATTTTTGAATGTGGATCTACAAGGCCGTTCTGCAACTGATTGATTATTAAACTAACAAACTGTATTTCTATGTTTTTAAATGGTTCTGATTGTTTGACAGCCTTTTACTATGGTTCCTGTGAATAACGCTCAGGCTTGGTAGTTACACAAGGAGTCATCTTTAAGTCACTTTTATGGAGAGTTATTTTGGACTTGGCTGTTATTAGGAGCACATCTTCTATAGGTGACAATTAAAACCTTCCTGAAGGCCTTTTAGAATGTTAAAGCTGAGCTGATCAGAATAAGATTAAACCCCAGTGTCTACCCTAGCTCTATCCTAGACGATAAGTTTCTCTGAGGTGTATTCAACATAAGATGGGCTTGAATGATGGAATTCATGTACAAATGATGGGAAGAATATATCTTACAAGAGAGACAACCTAGGACAGGCACAATCTTTTGTTCCATAGCTCTTAAATTATGGTCAATTTTTAATAAATAAAAGAGGGAGACCTGTTGGGAGCCACTGGTCTTCCAGCTTACTTTGATATTTAGATCTCAGCAGAAAGACTAGCCTTTGTTTGGAGTCAGTGAAGAATTTTTCAACTCTATTTCTCCTATTGTGGGGTGTCCTTGTCTAGGACACACCTTCTGCTTGACTTCCTTGTAAATTTACTCATTTGTCCTGAGGGGTTTTTGCTCTGGCTTAAAAGGAGTCTGGAATAAAGCAAGGGGTCTAGTTTCCACAAAAGCCTCTCAACCATTTGACTCTGCCAGTGGGCTCCAGAGAAAAGAGAGGGGAAGCTGTGATAAGGATGTGAAGTTTTATTAATAACTTAATCAATATAAAAATATAATACAAAAGATCTTTCCATATCAAGTTATGCTTCCCAGATAGTCTTAAATGTGTACTTTCTTTGGAAGATTGTGGACATAGGAGGGGCTAAATTCTTAGAGAAACAGAATCTTCCTGCCCCAACATCTAACAATGGACAACTAAACCACAGGTAAGAGTGAGATTGTATAACCAGCTTCTCTCTTCATACCAGGATTTGGTCTGACCTATCAAGGACATTTTTGCATGTACATTTTCCCTTGTAAATGCATATAGTAGAAAATACATTCAATAATCACACTGTCCTGTTTCCTGTCTTCTCCTGCTTCTGATGTCTATCTTGTTTGTCCTTCTGAATGAGGATTAAGCATCTTCCCTAGGGTCTTCCTTGTTGTTTAGCTTCTTTAGGACTATAGATTTTAATATGTTTATCCTATATTTTATCCCACTCCTAAGTGAATATAGGGCCTGCAGAGACTGATGAATCAAATAAGGACCATGCATGGGGAGGACCTAGATATCCTGCTCAGATGTAACCCATGGACAGCTCAATCTCCATGGGGATTCCCTAGTAAGGGGAGCAGTGCAGTCACTGGCATGAACTTGGTTGCCTCATCTTTCATCACCTCCCCCTGATGATGTGGCCTTACTAGGCCACAGAGAAAAACAGTCCTGATGAGACCTGATAGGCTAGAGTCAGATAGTAAGGGAGGAGGACCTCCCCTCTCAGTGGACTAGGGTAGGGACATGGGGAAGAAGAGGAAGAGAGGGTGGGACTGGGAGGAGATGAGAGAGGGGATACAAAGTGAATAAATTGTAAGTAACAATAATAATATTTAATAATACTATTTGGAGAAAGATTGCTCTCATAATTTTTTAAATTTATTTTTATTATTTACAATTTATTCACTTTGTATCTCCCCCTGTAGCTCCCTCCCTCCTCTCCTCCCAATACCACCTTCCTTCCTTTTCTCACCTGTGCCCCTCCCCCAGTCCACTGATAAGGGAGGTCATCCTCCTCTTCCCTCTGATCCTAGTCTATCACGTCTCATCAGGAGTGGCTGCAGTGTCTTCTTCTGTGCCCTTGTAAGACCGCTCCCCATTCAGAGGGAGGTGATCAAAGAGCAAGCCAATCAGTTCCTGTCAGAGACAGTCCCTGTGCCCATTATTACGGAACCCACTTGGACACTGAACTGCCATGGACTACATCTGTGCAGGGGTTCCAGGCCATCTCCATGAATGGTCCTTGGTTGGAGTATCAGTCTCAGAAAAGACCCCTGTGCCCAGACTTTTTGGATCTGTTGCTCTCTTGTGGAGCTCCTGTCCTCTCCAGGTCTTACTATCTCGCACTTCTTTCATAAGATTCCTTGCACTCTGCCCAAAGTTTGGCTATGAGTCACAGTATGTGCTTTCATACCCTGCAGGGTAGAGCCTTTCAGAGGTCCTTTGGCTCTCACAATTTTTATTCGATAGAATATCGGTGGTCTTTCTAGAATAAATAATAATAATAGCAATAAGATTTGAAGCAAGATTACTTTCACTTTTTTTATTCAATAGAATATTGCTATTCTTTCTAGAATAATCAGACAAGGTAAAGAACCAAAGGTCATTCATACATATTGGAGCCAAACACATTGGAACAAAACACAGTTCAATAGACTCTATCAATAAACTATTAAAACTACAGTATTTGGAACTATAAAATATTGAGTGACATACTCCAGATCCAGAAGACAAATGTCATTTTTTTTTCATTCTGAACCTTTATATCCAAATCTTCTGATGTGAGTGATTACATATCCTAAAGTAACTGAAGAAGTCAGAAAAGTCAAAAGAGACCATTTCTGGTGTTGGAAGTTGTAGGATAATAGAGAGGGGAATAGCAATACACATCAGGGATATAGGATGAAAAGGGATGGCATTTTACTAACTCCTTCCATTTATCTGGAAATATTATAAATATGCATAAACTGAATAATATTTTATTTTATGTAAACATAACAAAATTTTATTATCTATTTGTCTGTTGATGGACACTTAGACTGTTTCCAATTTCTGACTATTTTGAATAGAGAGACAATGAACATGAATTAAAAAAATAATCTCTGAAGTAAGATATAGAGGTCTTTGGGTATATGCCCAAAGGTAGTATTGTTCTATCTTGAGGTAGATTTATTACCAGCATCTTGAGAAACTGCCACACTGATTTGTAAAGTAATTTTTCATTGCTGTTTGCACTGCTACCAGCAATAGATAACCTTCTCCTTCCCCTGCATCCTTAGCAACAGGAACTGTTATTTGTCTTATTGATTCTGCCCGTTCTTACTGGCTTTGGTGACTGAATACGGTGAACATTTATATTTTCTCAGATATTTCTGTTTCACATTTTGCTAACTTCTTGTTTATCCCATTTTAACTTGTTTATTTATTTCTTGGTGTTCAGTTTGGTTATTTCTTTTCATATTTTAGATATTAGCCCTTTATTGGATGTGAAATTGGCAAAGATTACTTCTGTTTGTAACCTAGCATTTTGGTAGATGATGGTGTCTTTTGCCATACAAAAGATTTTTTTAACGGCCCCATTTATTCATTATTGTTCTTAGTGCCTGTTCCATGTGGATTCTTATTCAGAAAATCTTTTCCTCTGCCATTGAGTTCAAGACTATTTTCTCATTTCTCTGGCATTGGGTTCAGTGTACATGGCCTATGATGAATTCTTTGATTTTTGTGATATGTTTTTTTTGTGCAGGATGTTAAATATGAATATGTTTTAATTTCTGTACATGTAGCTATCCAGTTTGAGCAGCACAATTTCTTGAAAATAAAACTTTTTTCATTGTGTATTTTTTACTTTTTTGTGAAAAATAAGGTGTCTGTAGATATTTAAATCATTCTGAAAATTCAATTTGATTCTATTGATCAGTGTTTTGTTTTGTGTTTTTGTCAATAACATGCTGTTTTTATTACTATAGTTCTGTAGTACAATCTGACACCAGAAATGGTAATACTCCAGAAGTTCTTTTATTATTTTAGATATATTAACTTTTTGTGTTTTCATATAAAGCTCAGCATTTCCTTTACAATATCTGTGAAGAACTCAGTTGCAATTTTGATGGGGACAGTGTTGAATCTTTTGGTATGATGACCATTTTCATAGTATTAATCCTACCAGTCTATGAGCATGGGGGATCTTTCTATCTTCTGATGGTTTCTTTAATTCCTCTCTTCAATGGCTTAAATTTTTATTATACAAATCTAAATTGTTTTGTTAAAGTTATTTCAATGTTTTGTTTTGTCTGCCTATTTGTACAAGGTATTGTTTCCTTTATTTCTTTCTCAGTCCATTTGTCATTTTTATATGGGATGGCTACTGGTATTTTTGTTTCGTGCTATTTTACTGAAAGTGTTTATCAGTTGTTGAAGTTTCCTCATGAAAGTTTTAGGGTCATCCATGTACACACGCATATACTCTGCAAATAAAGATACTTTAACTTCTTCCTTTAAAATTTTTTTCACCTTGATATATTCTTCAGTTTTCTCTTTAGTTAAGACTTCAAATACAATATTGAGTAGATATGGAGAGAGTGGACAGCTTTGCCTTCTTTCTGATTTTACTGGAAATGCTATGAGTTTCTTCCCATTTACAATGATGTTAGTTGTGGGCTTGCTATAAAGTGTCTTTAGTATCTTGAGCATTCTTTGTAACCCTAGTCTCTCCAGGAGTTTTATCATGAGCGGATGTTGGATTTTGTCAAAGACCTTTTCTGTATCTAATGAGATGAACATATGTTTTAAAAAATCAGGACCCCCCCATGTATGTGGTGAATTACATTTGTTAATTTATATATTTTGAGTCATCCCTGCATTTCTGAGATGAAGATTAATTTATCATGTTAGATGATATTTTGATGTACTCTTTAATTTGGCTTGCAAATATTTTATGAAAACTTTTATATCTATATTCATAAAGGATTTTATTCTGTAATTGTCTTTTTATTGGCTCTTTATGTGGTTTTGGAATCTGGAAAATTGTGGACTCATGAAATTAATAGAAAACGTTTCTTCTCATTTTATTTTGTACAATACTTTAGGGAGTCTTGGTGTTGATTCTCCTTTGAAGCTATGGTAGAATTTTGCACTTAATCCATTTAGCCCTGGGCTTTTTTAGGTTGTTAGTTTTTAATTTGCTGCTTCTATTTCACTAAAAGTTATGTATCTATTTAATTGCTTACTGTATGTTGGATTAGTTGTTAATTCATACATATTAAGAAAAATTTCCATTTCTTTTAAAATTTCCAGTTTTGTGGAATACAGATTTTTAAAGACTGTCCTTATAATTCTTTGGATAGTCTTGTGCCTGATTTTATGCCTTCATGTTTTACTTCTAATTTTGTTAATTTGAATCATCTTCATCTGATGTTTAATTTGGCTAAGGTTTATCAATATAAATGATTTTGTCAAAGACATCTTTTTATTTTATGAATTATTTATACTAATTTTTGTAGGCTGTTTGATTCTGCTTTATGATTTCATACCTGAATTGATTATTTTCTGCATGCTCATTTGGGGTTTTAATTCCCTCTGAGGTGATATCTATTCTTGCCATAAGGAGTGTTCCTTGAATGTATCAGAAAGCAGCTATATCCTGTTTTATAATTCACCCTTCTAGTCTATGTCTTTTTATTGGGTAATTGAAATTACCCAATTGACATCAATGAGCAGTGTTTTTTGATTGCTTTTATTTTTTTGTAAAAATGTGCCACCCCTTCCCTGATTATATTTTCTGGTCAGAAGTTATTTATTCCTTGTGTTTTCTTGGGTGTGATTAAACTCTATAAATGAAAATTTTTACTCTAGGGACTTTTTAGGGTTGAATTTATGGATAAATACTACTTAAATCTACTTTTATCTTGTATTTTTCTTTCTACATATTTTGTAATTGATAGTTTTATTGAGTATAATAGTCTGAGATGGCATATGTTGTTTTTAGAATTTATAGAACATCTGTCTAGGACCTTCTGGCTTCTAGAATCTCCCTTGACAAGTCAGGTGTTATTTTAATGGTCGTGTCTTTATTATTTACTTGGTCTTTTTCCTATGCAGCTTTTGATATTCTTTATTTGTTCTGTACCTTTTATGTTTTGATTATTGTGCGTCATAGGGAATTTCTTTTTTGGACCTGTCTATTTGGTTTTCTGTATTCTCCTTATACCTTATACATTTGTGTTAGAAAAATAATTTTATCAAAAATATTTTCTGTGCCTTTGTATTCTATCAGACCACCATGGATTAAAGTTAGACTTCAACAACAACAGAAATAACAGTATGCCTACAAACTCATGGAAACTGAACAACTCACTACTCAGTGACCACTGCATCAGGGAGGAAATGCAGAAGGAGATAACAGACTTTCTACAATTCAATGAAATGAAGGCACAACATACCCAAACTTATGCGGTGGTCTGATAGCATTAATAAGAGGAAAGTTCACAGCACTAAGTGCCTTCAAAAAGAAAATGGAGAGATCTTATATTAGAAATTTAAAAGCACACTTAAAAGCTCTAGAACAAAATGAAGCAGACACGCAAGAAA
The DNA here is from genome assembly GCF_030254825.1 of Meriones unguiculatus. Classification (NCBI taxonomy): domain Eukaryota; kingdom Metazoa; phylum Chordata; class Mammalia; order Rodentia; family Muridae; genus Meriones; species Meriones unguiculatus. Next base: position 97,242,299 of record NC_083354.1, read on the forward strand.
AGTAGACAGCAGGAAATAATCAAACTTAGGGCTGAAATCAATACAGTAAAAACAAAGGACAGTATAGAGACTCAACAAAACTAAGAGCTGGTTCTTTGAGAAAATCGACAAGATAGATAAGTTCTTAGCCAAACTGACTAAAAGGCAGAGGGAGAATACCCAAATTAAGAAAATCAGAAATGAAAAGGGGGACATAACAACAAACACCTGAGGAAATCAAAAGAATCATTAGTTCTTACTTCCCAAGCATGTATTCCACAAAATTGGAAAACTAAAAGAAATGGTCAATGTTCTTGATGGATTTCATGTACTAAAGTTGAATCAATATCAGATAAACAATTTAAACAGTCCTATAAATAGAAGAAATCTTCAAAAGTTTCCCAATCCAAAAAAGTCAAGTGTCAGATGGTTTTAGCACAGAATTCTAGCACACTTTCAAAGAAGAGGTAGTACCAATATTACTTAAAATATTCCACAAAATAGAAACAGAAGGAACATTGCCAAACTAATTCTGAGGCCACACTCACCCTGATACCTAAACTGCATAAAGACCCAACAAAGAAAAATAATTTCAGACCAATTTCTCTTATGAAAATTGATGCAAAAATACTCAATGAAATACTCACAAACTGAATTAAGAAACCCATCAAAAATATCTTCCACAATGATCAAGTAGCCTTCATCCCAGGGACACAGGGTTAGTTCAATATGAACAGCCATCAACATAATCCACCATATAAAAACCAGTTAGAAAAAAAAAAACCCACATGATCCTCTCATAAGATGCAGGAAAAGTTTTTGACAAAATTCAACACCTCACTGTGTTTAAAGTTTTGGAGAAATCAGGGATACAAAAAACATAGCTAAACACAATAAAGGCAACATACAGCAAGGCAATAGTCAACGTTAAGTTAAATGGAGAGAAACTTAAAGCAGTTCTTCTCAAATCAGGAACAAGAGAAGGCTGACTGCTCTCTTTGCATCTTTTCAATATACTGTTTGAAATCCTAGCTGTATGCAATAAGACAACTAAAGGGTATCATGGGGATACAAATTGGAAAGGAAGAAGTCAAATTATTTCTTTTCATAGATGATACATTAGTAAACATCAGTGTCCCCAAAAATTCTACCAAGGAACTCCTACAGTTGATAACCACCTTCAGCAAATTGGATGGATACAAAATTAAGTAAATAAAAAAAACCAAGAGCCTCCTGTACGCAAGTGACAAGTAGACTAAGAAAGAAATTAAGGAAACAACACCCTTCACATTAGACACGACAGATAAAAAGTTTCTAGGTGAAACTCTAAGCAAGCAAATATGTATGACAAGAACTTCAAGTGTCTGAGGAAAGAAACTGAAAAAGATACTAGAAGATGTACAGATTTCCCATGCTCATGTATAAGTAGGATTAAAAGCAAAAATGACCTTTTTTAACCCACAGTAAACTACAGATTCAATGCAATTCTCATCAAAATACCAACACATTTATTTACAGACCTTGAAAAACCAAGTTTCAACTTCATATGGAAAAAATAAAAACAGAATAACTAAAATAAACCTGTGCAACAAAAGAACTTCTGGAGATCTCTCCATCCATGACTTCAAGCTGTACTACAGAGCAATAGTAATAAAAATTGCATGGCATTGGCATAGAAACAGACTGGTGGATCCATGAAATCATATCATACAGGAGACCCAGAAATAAATTTATGGACACTTGATTTTGACAAGAAAGCCAAAACCATACAATGGGAAAATGATAGCATTTTTAACAAATAGTGCTGATCTAACTGGATGTCTATATTTAGAAAAATGGAAATAATTCTATATTTATCACCTTGCACAAAACTAAAGTCCAAGGGGATCAAGGACCTTAACACAATACCAGAAACACTAAATCTATTAGAAGAAAAAGCCGAAAGAACCTTGAACTCATTAGCCTAGGAGACAACATCTTGAACAGAACACCAACAGCTCAGGCTCTAAGATCAACAATTAATAAATGGGACCTCTTGAAATGGAAAAGCTTTTGTAAGGCAAAGGACACTGTCACAAGAACAAAACAACAGCCTACAGATTGGGAAAAGATCTTCACCAACCTTATATCCAATGAAGTGTTATTATCTAAAATGTATAAGGAAATCAAGAAAGTAAACACCAACAAACCAAGTAATCCAATTAAAAATAGGGTACAGAGCTAAACAGAGAATTCTCAACAGAGGAATCTTGAATGGCCAAGAAGCACTTAAAGAAATGCTCAAGGTGTACAGATTTTAGTATGCTTATCTTATATTATATGTTTAATATCCACTTATAAGTGAGTATATACCATGAGTGTCTTTCTGCTTTTGGGATACCTCACTCACGATGATCTTTTCTAGTTCCCACCATTTGCCTGCAAATTTCATGATTTCCTTGTTTTTAATTGCTGAGTAATTACATTGTGTAGATGTACCACAGTTTCTTTATTCCTTCTTCAGTTGAGGGACATGTGGGTTGTTTCCAGATTCTGGCTATTATGAATTAAGCTGCTATGAACATGGTTGAGCAAATGTCCTTGCTGTGTACTTGAGTTTATTTTAGATATATGCCTAGGAGTAGTATAGCTGGATCTTGAGGAAGCACTATTCCTAATTTTCTGAGAAAGCACCAGATTGATTTCAAAGTGGTTGTACAAGTTTATATTTCCAGCACAATAGAGGAGGGTTCTCCTTTCTTCACATTCTCTCCAGCATGTGTTATCACTTGAGTTTAGAAGGAGGACCCTGGGTAATATGCTCAATCCTCATTCAGAAAGGCAAACAGGACGGACATCAGAAGAGGGAGAAAATGAAACTGGACAGGAGCCTACCACAGAAGGCATCATGCTATTGAAGAAGATGCTGGGGATTCATAGCCAAACTTTGGGCAGAGTACACAGAATCTTATGAGAGAAGGGGGAAATGTAAAGACTTGGAGGGGACAGGAGCTCCACAAGGAGAGCAATAGAAACAAAAAAAAAATCTGGGCCCAAGGGTCTTTTCTGATACTGATACTCTGACCATGGACCATGCATGGAGATAACCTACAACCCTTGCTCTGATGTAGCCCATGGAAGCTCAGTCTCCAAGTGGGTTCTCTGGTAAGGGGAATAGGGGCTGTCTCTGACATGAATTCAGTGGCTGGCTTTTTGATCACCTATCCCTGAGGGAGAAACAGCCTTACTAGGAAACAGAAGATAATGCATCCAGTCCTGATGAGACCTGATAGGCTAGGGTCAGAGGGGAGGGGACGAGGACCTCTGCTATCAGTGGACTGGGGCAGATGTATGGGAGGAGAAAAAGGAAGGTGGGTGGAATTGGGAGGGTATGTGGGAGATGGCTACAGCTGGGCTACAAAGTGAATAAAGTGTGATAAATAAAAATTATATATTTAAAAAATAAGAAAAGAAATGCTCAAGGTCATTAGTCATCAGAGAAATGCAAATCAAAATTAGTCTGATTCCATCTTACACCCATCAGAATCGCTAAGATCTAAACCTCAAGTGACAGCAGATGCTACAGAGGATGTGAAGAAAGGGAAAAGCTCCTCCATTGCTAGTGGGTGTGCAAATTTGTACAACTACTTTGGAAATCAATCTGAAGTTGTCTCAGAAAATTGGAAATAGCACTACCTCAAGACTCAGGTATACCATTCCTGGGCATATACCCCAAAAGATGCTCCACCATAGAATGAGTACATTTGCTCAACTATATTCATAGAGACTTTATTTGTAATAACCAGAAACTGGAAACAACTCAGATGTTCCTCAACTGAAGAATGAATAAAGAAACTGTGTTTCAGTTATACAATGGAATACTACTCTTCTATTAAAAGCAAGAAAATCATAAAATTTTGAGGCAAATAGAATAGATAAAAGTAGAAAAGACCATTCTGAGTGAGGTAACCCAGACCTGGAAAGACACACATAGTATGTACTCACTATAAGCAGATATTAGCCATATAGTACAAGATAACCATACTACAGTTCACATTCCCAAAGCACCTAATAAACAAGTTGGGCCCAAAAGAAGATGTATAACCTCACTGAGAAAGAGAAATAGAATAGACAAAGTTCTTGAAGAGAGGGAAGAGGATAGGAGAGGGTGTGGTGATGGAAAGGAAGCTGGGGATCTGATGGGGGTAGGTGGTGGGGGCAGGAGTACGGGATGCTTGCAGAGAGAAAAAAAAACTGTAGCCTGGGGCATTTCTGAGACTGGCTGGAGACCTACAACAGGGTAGGCTCTTGGAAGGATATCTGGGTGACTCTAGCAGAGCCCCCTACTAGCAGGAGACATGGAGACTGAAGAGGCCACCCTCCAACCAGACAAGACTCTTAGTAGAGAGAGGAGAACACCAAACCACCACAAAAACTTTGACCCAAAATTTACCCTGTCGACAATATGTGCAGGGATAAAGAAAGAGCAGAGATTGAGGCAATGTTCAGGCAATGCCTAGCCACACCACAGGAGAGATCCAGTCCTTGACACTATTAATGTCACTCTGCTGTGCTTGCAAATAGGAATCTAGCATAGCTGTTCTCTGAGAGGCCCTACCTAGCAATGGTTTGAAACACATGCTGAGACTCACAGCCAAATCTTAGGTAGGGTGCAGGGAGCCTTGTGGAAGAGTGGGGGAAGAATAGAAGGACCTGGAAGGGACAGGAGCGCTACAAGAAGACCAACTTGGCCAACCAACTTGGGTCCAGTGGGACTTGCGAAGACTGAAAAACCAACCAAGACCATGTATGAACTGGACCTAGGCCCCCTACCTGATGGACAGCTTGGTCTTCATATGGGTTCCCTAATAAGAGGAGTTGGGGCTGTCTGTGACAAGGACTCTTACATGCTTTTTGATCAGATCTCCCCTGTGGGGCTGTTTTGCCAGGCCACTGTGGTAGAGGATGTTCTCATTTCTGATGTCACTTGATGAGCTGGGAGTGGTAGGTGGTGGTGGGGCTCCCTTTTTCTGGGGGGCGGAGGAAGGAAGAGGGGATATGGTGAAGGTGAGGAAAGAATGAGGGTGGGCCCGAGGGACGGAATCCTGCCACAAGAAGCGCAGCAGAGCTCACACAACTCTGGAAAACTGGCCCCGCCTAAGCGTACACACCACAGGAAATCCGGCCCCGTGGTAGTGCACACACTTCTGGAAACCCATTTACACCAGAGCGCACACAACTCGAGAAACCCTGCCACACCAGAGGAGCGCACACACCTCCAGAAACTCCACCACACCAGGAAGCATCCACTGCCAGCGCCAGTGCTCAGGCCCAACCAGAGAGTGCCAACCACAGAGACTCAGTTCTGCAATACAATCCCTCCTAGATCCCAAATCTGCAAAGCTCACTGCCTGGGATCCAAGACAGCAGAGGCAGGGCTTCAGGTCCCTCAGTAGGGGCAGAGGGCTGTAACCGCCTGCTGAACGCCACCCCTCAGAGCGCAGGTCCAAGGAGCCCATGCCCTGCCTAGTGCCCAGAGCTACAGACCCTCGGAGGGCACCCCGTGCCACCATCACACCGGCCCCACAGCAGTGCACACACAGCTGGAAACCCCACCCGACCAGGGTGCACGCCCAAAGAGTGCTAGCCACAGAGACTCAGATCCACAGTACAGTCCTTCCCAGATCCCAAGTCTGCAAGTGGCAGTACTGACTACATAGGGCTGCCCAGCCAGTGATTGTATGGGCCATCCAACCCCTCAGTGACAGATAACCAGCTGAATAGCCACCAAAGCCTCGCAGACCTGCAAAAACAATACACGCTGGCAATCTTCAACAGCGCTTGCGATCCCTTAAGTGCCTGCAACACCTTCAGTGCCTGCAAAGGCACCCTTCTCACACACCGAAGGCCTCTTCATTCTCCAACACCCTGTCCCTTAGGACACACCTACACTCACACAATCATATGCTACCCCGCATTTGCCCTTCTGCGCCTGTGAACTTTCCTACAGGTATAGCTGAATCACCAACGCACACACTGAAACCACTGGACCTCTCTCATTTTCCTGAAGACCAGTCTGATCTGCAGAATCCAGGAATAAACAGTGAACACTACGGGTAATCAAATGGCCAGGGGTCAGGGAAAGAACACAACCAACATAAATCAAGATATCATGGCTTCACTGGCAATCCCCCAAATTAATGGATACTCCAACTCATCAGAAACACAAGAAAATTATTTTAAAGCTATGATTATCCAGTTATTTGAGGAAACCAACAAATCTCTCAGAGAAATAGCTATACAGATCCAAACAATTAAAGAGGAAACAAATTTTTCAAAGACTTGGCCTCCCAAATGGAAACAAAGAAAAACAAAGTGAACGAAACTCTCAAAGAAACACAGGCAAATATAGCCAAACAAGTGGAGGCAGAAGTAGTGGCATTAAGAGAGGAAATAAACAAAAAAATAGAGACCATCTTGGAGACACAGGAATCCACATTCAAACAGAGGAAGGAAATGTTGCAAGGCATGAAAACAGAATTAGAATCAATAAAGAAAACACAAACTGAGAAAACCCTGGAACTGGAGAACTTAGAGAAAAGAGAAGGAACCACAAAGTTAATCATCACTAATAGAATACAAAAGATGGAAGAGAGAATCTCTGGTACTGACGATACACTTGCAGAAATTGATACTTCTCTCAAAAAAACAGTAAAATTGGAAAAATTCAAACCAAATCCAAGAAATCAAGGTTGCCATGAAAAGGCAAAAATCTAAGAATAATAGGAATTGACAAAGAAGACTCCAGGCTCCAAGGTCCAGAAAATATTTTCAAGAAAATCATAGAAGAAAATTTTCCCAACCTAAAGAAAGAGATGTCCACAAACATATAAGAGGCCTACAGAACACCAAATAGACTAGACCAGAAAAGAAACTCCTCACACCACATCATAGTCAAAACACTTAATCTACAGAACAAAGAAAAGATACTAAAAGAAGCAAGGGAAAAAGGCCAAGTAAGATATAAAGATAGACCTATCAGAATCACATCGGACTTCTCATCAGAAACTATGAAAGCCAGAAGGGCCTGGGGAGATATCATGCAGGCTCTAAGGGACCACAGATGCCAACCTAGGCTACTATACCCTGCAAAGCTTTCAATCAACATAGATGGAGAAAACAAAATATTCCACGACAAAACTAAATTTAAGCAATATTTGAACAGCAAACCAGCCCTTCAGAAGATATTAGAAGGAAAATTCCAATCCAATGAAAACAACTACACCCAAGAAAATATAGATTATAGATAATTTGAATCACAGTAACACCACAAACTCCACAATAATAGGAAATAACATTCAATGGTCATTATTATCTATCAACATCAATGGACTCAACTCTCCAATAAAAAGACACAGACTAACAGAATGGGTACAGAAACAGGATCCAACATTCTGCTGCATCCAAGAAACACATCTATGCAACAAAAATAAACACAAAAGGCTGGAAAACTGTTTTTCAAGCAAATGGACCCCCCCCCCAAAAAAAAAACCAATCAGGAATGGCTATCCTAATATCTAATAAAATAGACTTTCAACCAAAACTAATCAAATAAGACGTAGAGGGGCACTACATTCTCATCAAAGGAAAAATTCACCAAGAGAACATCACAATTCTGAACATCTATAGCCCAAATATAAGAGTACTTACATTTGTAAATGAAACATTATTAAACTTAAATCACACATCAACCCTAACACCTTAATAGTGGGAGACTTCAACACCCTACTCTCACCAAGGGACAGACGATCTAGACAGAAGCCAAAGAGAGAAATAAAGGCACTTACAAACATCCTAATTCAAATGGACCTAATAGATGTCTACAGGACGTTTCACCCAAACTCAAAAGAGTATACATTGTTTTCAGCACCTCATGGAACGTTCTCCAAAATAAACATTATAGTTGGTCACAAAGCAAGCCTCAACAGATACAAGAATATTGAAATAATCCCTTGTATACTATCTGACCACCATGGACTAAAGCTGGACCTTAACAACAATGGAAATAACAAAAAGCCTACACACACATGGAAACTTAACAACTTACTTTTCAATGACAGCTGGGTTGAGGATGAAATAAAGAAAGAAATTAAAGACTTCCTAGAATTCAATGAAAATGAAGGGACAACATACCCTAATTTATGGGACACAATGAAAGCAGTGTTTAGAGGAGAACTCATAGCACTACGTGTCTTTAAGAAGAAATTTGTAACATCTCATACAAGCAACCTAATGGCACAAATGAAAGGCCTAGAAAAAAAGAAGCAGAAACACCCAAGAAGAGCAGACAGATGGAAATAATCAAACTCAAGGCTAAAATCAACCAATTAGAAACAAATAAAACAATTCAAAGAATCAATGAAACCAAGAGCTGGTTCTTTGAGAAAATCAACAAGATAGACAAACCTTTAACCAAACTAAATAAAAGGCAGAGAGAAGCTATCCATCTCAGCAAAATCAGAAATGAAAGGGGGGCATAATTACAGACACTGAGGGAATCCAAACAATCATTAGATTGTACAAAAAAAGCCTATATGCCACAAAGTTTGAAAATCTAAAAGAAACGGACAATTTTCTTGATAGATTCCATATACCAAAATTAAGTCAAGACCAGGTAGAAAGATTGAATAGCCCTATATCCCCTAAGGAAACTGAAGCAGCCATCAATAGCCTCCCCTCCAAAAAATGCCCAGGGCCAGATGGTTTCAATGCATAATTCTACCGGACTTTCAAAGAAGTGCTAACTCCAATTCTTTCCAAATTATTCCACAAAACAGAAACGGAAAGAACATTACCAAACCCATTCTATGAAGCCACAGTCACCTTAATACCTAAACCACACAAAGATCCAACAAAAAAGAGAACTTCAGACCTATCTCTCTTATGAACATTGATGCAAAAATACTCAATAAAATCCTTGCAAACCGAATCCAAGAACACATCAAAGATATCATCTACCATGACCAAGTAGGCTTCATCCCAGGCATGCAAGGGTGGTTTAATATATGGAAATCCATCAATGTAATCCACCACATAAACAAACTGAAGGAGAAAAACCACATGGTTTTCTCCCTAGATGCCAAAAAAGCATTTGACAAAATCCAACACCCATTCATGTTTAAAGTCTTGGAGAGATCAGGGATACAAGGCACATACCTAAACATAGTAAAGGCAATATACAGCAAGCCTATAGCCAACATCAAACTCAACAGAGAGAAACTTAAAGCAATCCCATTGAAATCAGGGACAAGGCAAGGCTGTCCACTCTCCCTATATCTCTTCAACATAGTCCTCGAAGTCCTAGCTAGAGCAATAAGACAAGTAAGGGAGATCAAGGGGATACAAATCGGAATGGAAGAAGTCAAAGTTCCACATTTTTGCAGATGATATGATAGTATACCTGAGTGACCCCAAAAACTCAATCAGAGAACTCCTTCAGCTGATGAACACCTTCAGCAAAGTGGCAGGATACAAAATTAACTAAAAAAAAATTCTGAAGCCCTCCTGTATATCCAAGACAAAAGGACCAAGAAAGAAATAAGGGAAACAACACCCTTCACAATAGCCACTAATAACATAAAGTACATTGGGGTGACTCTAACCAAGCAGGTGAAAGACCTCTTTGAAAAAAAACTTCAAGTCATTGAAAAAGGAAATCAAAAAAGACATCAGACAATGGAAAGATCTCCCGTGCTCATGGATTGCTCAAGGATCGGTAGGATTACCATTGTGAAAATGGCCATTCTGCCAAAAGCAATCTACAGAGTCAATGCAATTCCTATCAAAATACCAACACAATTCTTTACAGAACTTGAAAGAAAAATTATCAACTTCATATGGAGAAACAAAAAACCTAGAATTTCCAAAAAAATCCTATACAAGAGATCCTCTGGAGGTATCTCCATCCCTGATCTCAAGTTGTACTACAGAGCAATAGTAATAAAAACTGCTTGGTACTGGCATAGAAACAGAAAGGTGGATCAATGGAACCAAATAGAAGACCCAGAAATAAACCCACATACCTATGAATACTTGATTTTTGACAAAGAAGCCAAAACCATTCAATGGAAAAAAGACAGCATCTTGAACAAATGGTGCTGGTCCAACTGGATGTCTACATGCAGAAAAATGAAATGAAACCTATATTTATCACCCTGCACAAAACTAAAGTCCAAGTGGATCAAAGACCTCAATATAAAACCAGATACTCTAAATCAGTTAGAAGAATAAGTGGGGAACAGCCAAGAACTCATTGGCACAGGAGACAACTTCTTGAACACAATACCAACAGCACAGGCCTTAAGAGCAACAATCAATAAATGGGACCTCATAAAACTGAAAAGCTTCTGTAAAGCAAAGAACACTGTCATCCAAACAAAACGTCAGCCTACAAATTGGGAAAGGATCTTCACCAACCCAACATCTGACATAGGGCTGATATCTGGAATATATAAAGAACTAAAGAAGTTAAAAGAAAATAATTCAAGCAATCCAATTAAAAATTGGGGTACAGAGCTAAACAGAGAATTCTTTGTAGAAGAATATAGAATGGCAGAGAAACACATAAGGAGATGTTCAACATCCCTAGCCATCAGAGAGATGCAAATCAAAATGACCCTGAGATCTCACCTTACACCCATCAGAATGGTTAAGATCAAAAACTCCAGTGACAATGCATGCTGAAGAGGTTGTGGAGAAAGGGAACCCCTCCTCCATTGCTGGTGGGAAAGTAAACTGGTACAACCACTATGGAAATCAATCTGGCACTTTCTCAGACAATTAGGAATAGTGCTACCTGCTACCTCAAGATCCAGCTATACCACTCCTAGGCATATATCCAACAGATGTTCAAGTACACAACAAGGACATTTGCCCAACCATGTTTGTAGTAGCTTTATTTGTAATAGCCAGAACCTGGAAACAACCCAGATGTCTATCAATGGAGGAATGGATAAAGAAATTGTGGTACTTTTTACACAATGGATTACTACTCAGCAATTAAAAACAAGGAAATCATGAATTTTGCAGGCAATTGGTGGGATCTAGAAAAAATCATCCTGAGTGAGATATCCTAGGAGCAGAAAGAGACACATGGTATATACTCACTTATAAGTGGGTACTAGACCTATAAATAGGGTAAACATAAATGCTTACTTAAAAATGCACACCTAAAGAAAATAAAGAAGAAAGAGGACCAGGGGTAAGATGAACAATACTCATCTAGAAAGACAAAGGTGATGGACATTGGAAGTAGGAGAAAACAAGTAACAAGACAGTAGCCTACCACAGAAGGCACCTGAAAAACTCTACCTAGCAGTGTATCAAAGCAGATGCTGATACCCATAACCAAGCCTTCAGCAGAGTTTAGGGAATCATATGAAGGAAGGAGGAATTAGTATAACCTAGAGGGGACAGGGAGCCCCACAAGGTCCAAATATATCTGAGCACAGGGGTTTTCTCTGAGACTTTTTAGCCAACCAAGGACCATGCATGGATATAACGTATAAAACCTGCTCAGACATAGCCCATGGTAGCTCAGTATCCAAATGGGTTCCCTAGTAAGGAGGACAGGAATTGTTCCTGACATGAACTCAATGTCTGGCTCATTGAGCTTCCCCTCACCCCCGGGGGAGGAGCACCCTTGCTAGGCCACAGATAAGGACATTGCAAGCATCCTGAAGATACCTGATAAGCTAGGGCCAGGTGGAAGGAGAGGAGGACACCCTCTCTCAATGGACTCAGAAGGGGGCAGGGAGGAGATGAGGGAGGGAAGGAAGAATTGGGAGAGAAAGAGGGAGAGGGCTACAGCTGGAATACAAGTGAATGTATAAACTTATTTAAAAATAAAAAAAATATTAAAAAATAACTCATGGTAAAAAAAAAGAAAAACATATAAACAAAAAAGGTAAAAAGAAAAAAGAATGAGGGTAGGACCAGGAGTAAAGGAAGAAGGGGACTACAATTGGGATGTAAAATGAATAAATAAATAAATATATTGGAAGCTGCTGAAAAAATGTATATTATGATGCAGTCCATTCTGTTGATGTAATTAATACAGGGATTTATTATTTTGTTGAGAAGCATTCACAGCGTTAAATACAGGGTAAATTTTATGTTCATCCTTAGTAGATATTAGATTAACTTATGGTATTTTACTGGTATGAATAGTGCATACATTTGTTTCTATTGGCCTGCTCCCATTGTTGTTGCTTAGGTATCATTCATGCTTGAGAGTTAAATGCTTCCTATCTTTTATTACAACTGGAATGAATAATCTGTCTAAGATGAGTGGGCCTTGACACTTGTATCTCTTTCCAATATTTGTTGGGGATTATTTTGTTTGAAAATGACAAAGCCAAACATTAAAAAGAAAAAAAAATACTTCAACAATATTTGCTGAGACAATTAGATGGCATATGAAATTAATAAGAATGTATTTCTTGTCTGAAAATGTTCCTAATACTTAAAAAAAGTTAAATAAAAAAGTTAATAAAAAACTAATCAAAGGGATCCAGTTTCCACCTTAAGGTGAAGGGGTTGTGGTCAGATGAAATTATGTTGCAGTATGCCAAAGGCTTTTCTAGATTACGTGGATCAAAGAGCTGAGAGATCCTGAGATCCTGAGTCTGAACCAAGAGTTCAGTCTCCAAGGAATGAAGTTAAGGTGAGAGGAGAGGCACCTGTACTCAGGTTGTTACTGGGTTGAGAGTTGGAATGCAAAGAATGTAGTGGAGGAGAAAAAGGAATGTAAGGCTGAGAAGAAATTGCTGAGTTGGAAGGATGTAACTGAGAGAGATAAAAGGGAAAAGAAAAGGTGGGTCTTTTCAAGGTTTGGCAGACTCTACAGGGAAATAGGATGGGAGAACAGTTCCCTTCAAACAGACCTCCACAAGGCTGGGGATTAGATGTGAATGGCTGTAATGGTGGACAGGAGAGAAAGTGAATGTTACCTACCTGATATCCTAGCCTGCTGCGGGTACTGGATTCAAGGGTAGAGAGTGTTGCTAGGTATAGGCAGCTGACACTAAGGGTGTGTGTGTTGGGGGGTGGGCGGAGTGAGAGCTCAGTTTTCTCCAAGGTTGAGAGGAGTTGCCAGGAAATGATGCTAAAGTAAGAGGACAGGATTGTGCAAGCTGTCTACAATAGGGCTGCAGAGGAGACAAAAGGAATTTTAAAGGCGGGCAGAAGTCATCAGCATTCAGGAGGATAACTTTCTCCTTCACCTTTCTGAATTTCTATATTTCTACAGTGGATTGGTCAGTAAGCACACTTCCTTCTCCGTAAGTTCTAAATACAGCCATTGTTTTTTCCCCCTCTTCTTTATATTTTTATATACTATGAGTGCTATTTCTTTACTATCCTTTAAAAAGAGGCAAGTGACAAAACGTGGTGCAATATTGCAAATTTTCTACAGATTTGTCACCATATTGTTAACTACTAAAGGTTCAAAATGACCAATTCAGTATCTGTATGGGGAAAGGCAGAGACAGCTTGGAAAGTGTCACTCATTATGTGTTTTTCCACTATTCAACATTCCTTTTGTTGTGAATTCTCTGTTTAGCTCTATACCCCAGTTTTTAAAATTACATTGTTTGGTTTGTTGGTGTTTATTTCTTGAGTTCTTTATATATTCTGGATATTAGCCTTCTGTCAGATGTAGGTTTGGTGAGGATCTTTTCCCAGTCTATAGGCTGCCATTTTTTTCTGTTGACAGTGTTCTTTCCTTTACAGAAGTTTTTCAGTTTTATGAGCTCCCATTTATTGATTGTTGATCATAAAGCCTGAGCTGTTGGTGTTCTGTTCAGGAAGTTGTCTCCTGTGCCAGTTAGTTCCAGGCTCTTCCCCACTTTTTCTTCTAAAATATTCAGTGTGTCTGGTTTTATGTTGAGGTCTTTAATTCACTTAGACTTGAGATTTGTGCAGGGTGATAAATACTGATCTATTTGTATTTTTCTACATGTAGACATACAGTCATCCAGTAAGACCAGCACCATTTGTTGAAGATGCCTTCTTTTTTTATTTATTTATTTTTTTCCATTTGGCTTCTTTGTAAAAAATTAGGTGTCTATAGGTGTCTGAGTACATTTCTGGAACTTCAAATCAATTACATTGATCCACCAGTCTGTTTCTATGCCAGTATGACAGCGTTTTTTTGTTTGTTTGTTTGTTTGTTTGTTTTGTTTTTGTTTTGTTTGGTTGGTTGCTTGTTGTTGTTGTTTTTTTTTTTAATTACTGTTGCTCGATATGACAACTTGATGTCAGGGATGGCAATACCTCCAGAAGTTCTTTTATTGTACAGGGTTGTTTTAGTTTTTGTTTTGTTTTGTTTTGTTTTGTTTTGTTTTTCCATATGAAGTTGAGAATTGTTCTTTCAAGGTCTGTGAAGAATTGTATTGATATTTTGATGGAAATTGCATTGAATGTGTAGATTGCTTTTGGTAGGATGGCCATTTTCACTATGTTAATCCTACCGATCCTTGAGCATGGGATATCTTTCCATTTTCTGATATCAAATGTCCTTAGTCATCAGGGAAATGCAAATCAAAAATGACTCTGAGATTCCATCTCACACCCATTAGCATGGCTAAGCTCAAAAACTCAAGTGACAACACTTGCTGGAGAGGATGTGGAGAAAGGGGAACTCTCCTCCACTGCTGGTGGGAATGTAGCCTTGTACAAACACTTTGGAAATTAGTCTGGTGCTTTTACAGAATATTGCTACCTCAAGACCCAGTGTTACCACTCTTGGGCATATACCCCAAAATATGCTCAACCATACAACAAGGACATTTCCTCAACTCTGTTCATAGCAGCTTTATTCATAATAGCCAGAATCTGGAGATAACCTAGATATCTCTCAGCCAAAGAACGGGTACAGAAATTGTGGTACATTCACACTATGAAATACTACTCAGCTATTAGAATCAAGGAAATCATGAAATTTGCAAATGGATGGACAGAGAAAAGATCATCCTGAGTGACATAACACAAACATAAAGACACACATGGTATATACTCACTTGTAAGAGGATATAAGCCATATAATGTAGAATAAACATACTAAAATCTACAGACTTAAAAAAAGCTAAACAGAAGGGAAAACATAATAGACACCTGAAGTGGTAGAAGAGAGGGAACAGGAGGGAGTCTACCACAGATGTCCTCCAAAAGAATCCATGCAGCAGGGCTTTGAAGCAGATGCAGAGACTTGCAGTCAAATTTTGGGCAGAGCACATGGAATCTTATGGAATAAGGAGGAGATAGAAAGACCCAGAGGGGACAGAAACTCCATAAGTAGACCAACAAAGCCAAAAGTAGCTGAACCCATGGGGCCTGCAAAGGCTGATGCATCATCCAAGGACCATGAATGGAGAGGACCTAGTCCTCCTGCTCAGATGTATTGCATGGCATCTCAGTCTTTTCATGTGGGTTCCCTAATAAGAGAGCAGTGGCAGCCTCTGACATGAACTCATTTGCTGGCTTTTTGATCACTTCCCCCTTGAGTGTTGACTTAGCCAGCCCACAGAAGAAGAGGATCCAAGCAGTACTGATGAGATCTGATAGGGTAGGGTCAGATAGTAGGGGAGAAGGTGCTCCCCTATCAGTGGACAAGGGGAGAGGGATGGGGGGGAGATGGAGGAATGGTGGGATGACAAGGATATGAGGGAGGGGGCTACAACGAGGATACAAAGTTACAAAGTCAATAAATTCTAAATAATAGTAATAACTATAGTAATAAATATATGCCAGTATGATACCGTTTTTGTTGACAAAAAAGAAATATATGCCAGTATGATACCGTTTTTGTTGACAAAAAAGAAATTGTCATTCATGTGGCCAATCTGTGTATTAAATTTATAACCTCATTCTTCTTCTTATTAACTTTGAGGCTGTATCTCGCAGTTAGCTTCACTAAATAAAATGGACACTAGATGTCTCTATGAATGCATATACTTTTGTAATGAGAAAATCTCATCTAGTTAAAGATTTGAAGATACTGTTATTGTGAAACGTCTTAAAAATGAAAATTCATGGACGGTGTTAGCAAAAATAAAACAAGTTTTTAAACTACTGCCAGCTACCAGGGAATGAGTTCTAATGTGTAAGTTTTTAAGTCTTCTTTGTTGCCAATAAGTATCTATTGAATGCCTTCCAAACATCAGGTAATGGAAGCTGTGCTATAGTGATAAGCAAAACAAATATGATCTTAATCATATGAAGTTTGCTAGCAAAAGAATATGGAATGTGAACATCTTTATTAGCAACTAATTATGAAGTTTTAGCTCTGCAAAATTTTATGAAATGATGTAAAGTTCAAGTGGAATACAACAAGATGTTTGATTTTATAAACTCAGGCTGAGTAAGAAGAATAAACAGTGTTAACAAGGAAAACATGCAACTAATGTGGCATGGAAGGTGTTTGTGATGAAACAAATACACAGAGGACTGCAAAGGATACAGTATGAAGTGACAAGACAAGAATAAGAAATAATAAAGTAAATGCCGATTTTCATAATAAAAGACTGATTTTCAATTTGTGAGTTTCAGAATTCATAATAACTTGGCAGAGGTATCTGCATGAACAAGAGTATTTAGCAATTGATATGGGCTTATGTGTAATTATGAGGCAGATTTTGGGATACCTTGCTGTGTCAGATGCTTCCTCTTCCTTTGTTGGTAGGTGGGCAGAAGGAAGGCAGGGGTTCCGGATAGCTATAAGTTACTCAAATATATGTAGTAGAAATTTATATTTTACTACTTGAATGTTTAACCTTTCTCTTTGTAAAAGTCACAGGAAGATAGTTACATCTTTCTTAATTGTTTTCTTTTCCATTTGTGAACTCACACAAATTCTGATCTTCATTTTTCTCTTTCACATTAGCTGGGTCTCTCATTCTTTCTCACATCACTGCTTCCTTCCTGAAAGTATTAGTATTTGGGCTTTGGTTCATTAACTGTCTTTGCTCTTATTAGTGACTGATCTCAATTTATTTATTTATTTATTTTTTACTTTGGCACATTAAGAAGTGCATTGGTACCTAAAAAGCAGGTCTTTTGTACGCAAAACTGTAATTATGCAGAGATTGTCACCTCTTTGATCACTTCTTTCTGGTGGGGTGATCCAGCCAGCTGACAGAAGAAGAGGATCCAGGCAGTCATACTAGCTCCTGAAAGGCCAGGGTCAGATAGTAGAGGAAGAGAACTTCTATCAGTGGACTAGGGAAGAGGGACAGGAGAGAAAGAGGGAGGGAGGTTGGGACCTGCAGGAGATGAGGGAAGGAGCTATAACCAGGATGCAAAGTGAATACATTCTAAAATAATAACAACAACAACATTAATAAATAATACATGGAATGAAAATAAAACAAAAAAGGAGATACTTCCCATGAAATTTATGCTTAGACCCTGGTAGCAAATTTAACTGACTTGGAGAGACAATAAGCAGTAATGATTTTGATACCACCTAAAGAGAAAAACAAACAAACCTTTTGTGTTAAATGAAAGTTATATTTATCATTGCTAAATTAATTTCAAGATACTGAAGCCATGTATTTATGGCATTGCTGGGGCTGGGGAGATGGTTCATCAGATCATAGCATGTCCTAGTCTTGTAAAGGACCTATGTTCTGTGTCTAACAACCATATGAACAGTTCATACCAGCCACAACTCCAGCTCCAGAGTCCCTAATTCCTCTTACCTCCTCAGGCATCTGCACACTCCACGCACAAGCACGCATGCACACACACACACACACACACACACACACACACACACACACAGAATAAAAATAAATTACATTTTGTTTGTTTTCTCAACTTGCTTCTCAAAACATCTATATTTATTGCAACATACTTAATGCAAGTTCCTTTCTGCCATGAAATTTTCATTTTCTGAGTAAGTTATTCTTAGGTGAAAACCTTGAAATTGAAATCTGAATGTTTAAGGACACTCGGCCTAATCAAGTTATAAAACACAGTTCAGCTTAATGTGTCATATAATTATTAGGCAATGCTAAAACAATTAAAAAATTAGCCATACTATTTTTATAGGAAATATTTATATTTTATCACATTGATGCATTAGAAAAATAGTGTAGGAAAATTTGTGGGCAATTTAGAAATGGATCAAAAAATTCCAACGAGGATACCCAAACCTTAAGGACACTTAAAACTTACATATTGGGTATCCTTTTTATATTGTAGACCAAACTTAATTTCAACTTGTTAGAATGGAGTGTCCTTTGGGTATATGCCCCAGAGTGGTATAGCTGGGTTTGGAGGTAAAGCATTGAGGTAAAGCAATTGCC
This sequence comes from Meriones unguiculatus, assembly GCF_030254825.1. Classification (NCBI taxonomy): domain Eukaryota; kingdom Metazoa; phylum Chordata; class Mammalia; order Rodentia; family Muridae; genus Meriones; species Meriones unguiculatus. The sequence continues at coordinate 97,260,625 of NC_083354.1, forward strand.
AAAATATGAGGAACTGCCACACTGATTTCCATAGTGGCTGTGCACGTTTGCACTCCTACCGGCAATAAAAGCGTGTTGCTGCTACTCCATAGCCTTACAAGCATGAGCTGTCACCCATGTTGTTGACCTAGCCATTCTGAAAGGTGTAGGATGAAATCTCAGAGTATGTTTGATTTGCACTGCCCTGATGTCTAAATACGTTAAACATTTCATTAAGTATTTCTCAGCCATTTTGTATACTTCTAATGATAATTATCTGTTTAGATCCACACCCTTTCTATAAGTTCGATTATTTGGGTTTTTGATATCTAGTTCTTGAGTTTGTCATCACTCCATTCTACCACCAGGATACTTGCTCAACCATGCTCATTGTGGCTTTATTCATAATAGCGAGAACCTGGAAACAATCTAGCTATCTCTCAAAAGCTGATTGGCCTGCTCTTTAATCACCTCCCCCTGAGGGGGGAGCAGCCTTACCAGGCCACAGAAGGGGACAATGCAGCCACTTTTGATGAGAACTGATAGACTAAGATCAGAAAGGAGAGGGGAACCTCCCCTATCAGTGGACTTGGGGAGGGGCATGCATGCAGAAAGGGGAGGGAGGGAGGGACTGGGAGGGGAGGAGGGAGGGGCTTATGGGGGGATACAAAATGAATAAAGTGTAATTAATAAAAAATTAAAAAAGTTAAAAAAAATTTCAACTTGTTAAGTAGTAACATTCTAATTATGTGGCACTGCTTTTTCTCCTCCTCCTTCTTCTGTTTTTGAGATAGGGTTCCTCTGTGTAGGCTTTGCTGTCTTGGACTCAGTTTGTATACCAGGCTGGCCTTGAACTCATAAAGATCCACATAGCTCCGCCTCCTAGATTTCTGAGATTATAGGCGTGCACCACCATGACCAGCTCTTTTTTTCCAGAAAACAAACAAAACAAAATAGAAACCGTGTCTCAGAGGGGCACAATTCAGTACCCAATCAATCTTGTAATATTCCCCATGCTGGGAAGTATCTCAACCTTTCATGATTGTTTCCTGAAGCTTTATCTTTCCTCTGTTTACGAACTCACACAAATTCTGAGCTTCACTTTGATCTTTCAGGTCAGCTGTCATGCTGGGTGATTCATTCTCCTGTCACTGCTTCTTTCCTGAAAGTATTAGTATTTAGACTTTGGTGGATCAACTATCTCTGCTGTTGGACTTGAAAGTTGGAATGTTTCCAGTATTGGAATGTTAAAGGAATTTTGATTATTTTAAAACAGATATACACTTTTCAGCTTATTCTTCAAATATATTGAAGCATTACATTGGGTGTCTCAATAATTATTTGTCATATAACTGTATACACGCTGTGAGTTGGTGGTTGTTTATGAGAAGACCATTTCCTTAGTGCTTTATTTCACTAGTAAGAAGTTCATAGTACTGTAAATTAATGCTCATCCATGTTCCTATAAGTACCTCTGTAAGCTCACTGGTTTGTTAAAAAGAAAGTATAGGACTAGTTGGGAAGGTGAAAGGATCAGTGGGAGGAAGAAGAAATAAGAAGGATTATTGAGTGATAAATATTATCAAATATTTTATATATATGAGTCATAATGAACCTACCATAGGAATAGTTTACATATGCTAATAATAAATAATTAATTAATCAAATAACATTTTGAGGAGTCTGCATTTAATATTTATGTCACATTCATAACTATATTTCTTTTTTAAATGACCAGTGAAAGGTCATGCTGTCTGTCTCTTTATTACTCATGTTGAGAACAAGCCATCAATTCATGTACTTCACATCAAGAGTGAGCACAGTGTCCTATAGAAATTAAATGTGAAGCATGTTTAGTCATCTTTTCTCCCAGTGTTGAATAACTGAAAGCAGGATTACTAATGTTACTACAGTTTAATATAAGTGGTAGGCTCTAATTTTTGCCTCTATTTTCTTCCCTGAAAGAGAAATTTTTAACATATCCTTTGAAGCCACATTGCTTTAGAACAGATGGCAAAATCCTGACTCCACAAGCAATAGTTTTTCATGTTATTTTCTGTACATGCTTTACGGTGCTCATTCTTGATTTAAGTGATAGGGTATATACAAAATATGATGCTTGCCTCAGTGAATCAGAGAAGCTGACACATAAACACATAATCACATTAATAATAGAGAAAAGTATGAACTATACATGGAAGCACAATTAAATGAACAAGGACTATCTGGAAATTTTATAATAAATACATGCTGATGTTTAGTCTAATTATAAAATTAACACATGAATTTATTCTGATTGTAAACATGTGAAATATTAAACAAATTGTTTAGAGTTAAATTACCATGACAACTAAATCTGTCAGTTAGAGAGTGGCCTAAAAGAAGAACAAATATATAGGAACACAGAGCGTGTTTAAGTACTGTAGATAATTAGTTCAATTTAGGTCATATAGAGAAAATTGCTTAGAGTAATTAGAAAAAAATGTGAAGAAGATTGAGTCAAGATTTTAGCCTTTTGTGCATATGAAAGATTTTTATTTGCATTTTTTGTGTGCCAGTGTTACATTGTTGGGTTCGCATATTAAGAGATGCTATGTCTGCTTAGATAATTATCATCATACTATGCTCTTCTTTAATTCCTTATAACTTTCCATGTTCTCAGGTTTACCATATATTAAGTTAGTACAGTTTATTTCCTTTGATTGATGTTAGTGAAATAAATGTTACCTCAATCTTTTACCTACGATACGCCACTATTGCACTAGAATATCACAAAGGCAGGTCACCACTGTTTATCAAAGGGTTTCTATCAGTGTTGGTGCTGGCCTTTCTCTTCTGGTGGCCTGCGAGGTGACTTTCAGGGTTGTAGGACCACAAACTATACTTCTCCATGCTCATCAAGATATATAGATGTTGTCTTCAAAACTAGGTCCTTACCATTGGTTTGTGGGGAACAGCCCAGAACCTTGGTAATAGCCTGGGTTCTTTGAGGCTTTCCATGGGTACCCTTTGGCCAACAATTAAATTAGATGTATCCTATTTCTAGAACTGGAGATTTCATTTGGTGGAGTGAGATGTCAAAATAAGGTTATGTTTTCACTGCTATTTTGTGATTTCATTTAGATTTCTTTTATATATGTATATGTGTGTGTGTGTGTGTATATATATATATATATATATATTTATATATATGCTTTTATTGTAGTAGGTTTCTGTGTGAACCTTCAAGTGCCCCTCAATGTTATCTACCTTTCATTATACTCCCAGCCTTACCACCGTCTACCAAGCCTCTCCATTTAATCCTCTTGTTCCACTTTCCCCCTTGTTTCTAACTATATGTTCTATTTTTCCTTACTTGAGAGATCCTTCTATTCCCCCTAGTCCCTTACTCTTTAATTGATCTCTATGGTTATTCAGACAGTGGCCTGCTTATTGAATGCTTAAAAGCTAACATCCCAAAATGCAGGAATATATATCATATTTGTCTTTCTGTATCTGGGTTAACTCACTGGAAATATTTTTTTTCTAATTCTTTGTTTATGTATAATTTTTAAGATATTTTGTTTTATTTGAACAGCTGAGCAATATCACATTGAATAAATGTACCGTGCTTTTATTATCCATTCATCTGTTGTTGGAAATTTAGGTTGTTTTCAATCTCTGGATATTATGAATAAAGCAGCAATGAAAATGGTTGAAGAAAGGCACTCTATGGTGGGGTGCTGAACCCTTTCAATATATGCCCAAGGCTTCCATAGCCTTGTATTAACATAGTATCTTGCAGAACCACAACACTTATTTTCATAGTGGGTATACAAGTTTCCACTCCTACCAGCAATGGGCAATTGCTCCTCTTACCCCGCATTGTTGCCAGAATGTGCTGTCATATGTTCTATTGATCTTGACTGGTGTAAAACAAAATATAAAAGTGGTTTTGATTTGAACATATGTGTTTCATCTTTTGTGAACTCCATTTATCTCTGTTGCCCAGTTTTTAATTAGATTATTTGTTTTCTTGATGTCTATGTCATCTGCAAATAAAGATACTCTGACTTTTTTATTTTCCAGTTTGTAGCCCCTTGATCACCTTCAGCTGTCTTATTATTCTAGCTAGAACTTCAGATACAATATTAAGTAATCATCGAGAGAATAGGCAGCCTTCTCTTATTCCTGAATTAATGAAAATGCTTTGAGTTTCTTTCCATTTAAATTGATGTTGGCTGTAGGGTTGCTGTATAACCCCTTTATTATTTTGAGCTATGTCCCTTGTATTGTCAATGTCTCTGGGAGTTTTATCTTGGATATCACATATTTTTTTCAAAGGCCTTTTTGCATTTACTAAATGATGAGGTGGATTTTGTCTTTTAGTCTCTTTATGTGGTAGATTAAATTTATCTAACTATCAATGTTAAATCAAAACTATATAAACAATTCAAACCGACTCAGAAAATATGCCTAGTGAAATAAAAGCAGTAACTAAATCTTTTAGTCTCTTTACGTTGTAGATTACAATTTATGCGTGTTGAACTATCCTTGGACCTCTGAGATGAAAACTACTGGATAATGTTGGATGATCTTTTTGATGTGTTCTTTTATGGTTAGATATTTAGGTAATTGTGGTCTCACAAAAAAATAACTAAGCAATGTTCCTACAGGTTGTATTTTGTTCTTAATTTGAGGAGTGGTTATTGCCAGTTATTCCTTGATGTTCTGGCTGAATCTGTATAGCCCTGTACTTTCTTTGGTCGGAAAACATTTAGTTACTGCTTCTATTTCACTAGGCATTATGAGACTGTTTGAATTGTTTATCTAATTTTGATTTAACCATGATAGGTCATATATATCAATAAAATTATCCATTTCTTTTAGGTTATATAGTTTGGTGACATACAGATATTTAAAGTGCATCCCTATCATTCTCTGTATTTCCTCAGTGTATATTATTATGTGACCATTTTAATTTCATGAATTTAGTTAAAAATTTGTCAATCTTGTTGGTTTTTTTAAAGAAGCAATTTTTTTGTTGTGTTTATTCTTTGAATTCTTGTTTCTACTTTATTAATTTCACCTGCAAGTTTGATTATTTCTTGCCATTTGAACATTATTTCTTTTTGGTCTAAAACTTTGAGGTTTACTATTAAGGCTTCCTTTTTTCTTTAATATAGGCACATGGTACTTTAAATTTGACCCTTAATACTGCCTTGTGCTTCATACATTTGTACATGCTGTGCTTTAATTTGAACTCAATTCTAAAAATGTTTTTAAGGGAGTCCAAAATGGCAGAGACCAGCACACACCATATCCAAGGGGCACAGGATCTGAAATTCCAAAATTGGTGAGTGGAGGGGCAGCTGAAGCCAGAACATTGACACTGAGGCTTCCTGGGTGAGAGGGGACAACCTGTGATCTGGGACAGTTTGGATCCAGGCCACCAATGGATGTCTACAGGAACTGAGAGTTGAAAATATTCAAAACCTCTACACTCCCCCTGCCCCAAACATGGGACTCCCTGCTTGTTGGAGGCTACAGTGGTTCCCCCAAGCAGGAGCTTCTGTGCTCAGTGACTGAGATAGCAGAGGCAGGCATCCCAGGTCTCAGAGCAGGCAGTGGTACCAGTATCCCAGGTCTGTAGCAGTGGTGGTAGGTAGCAGCTAGCCCAAGTAAGAGCCTTCTTGCTCCGTGACTGTGATGGTAGACATGGCTACCCCAGAATGGGTCTCTCTGCCCAGCGGCCAAACAGTGGACGCCACTGAGCTGATGGATCTCCTATACTCTTATTTTTCCCCTGGGGGCCCAAGTCTGAGAGTAGAGAACACAGGAAACCCCTGTGCTTTCCAATTAGGCCTGAGAGTGAGTGAGTTTGCCTTCAAGTGAGTCTGTGCAGAGCCCCAGATCCAGGCTCCCTCTATGCTAGAAGCCAGATGTTGGATCATTCCCACCCAAACCACCACTGTGGGCAACAGAGGGATTCTTGAGACAGTGTTCTCAACATTGAAGCCCCTGTTCTGTGGGTCTCCCAGTGGAGTCCAGATAAACAACTCCTGGAGCTCAGACAGATCTAAATACGAAGTGGAAAGTATCACAGGCCTATAGGTCACTGAGATAGGAGGCCATCTGGGTGCTCATTATACCCAGGCACAGCAACAGCACCCACACCCTGACCTGCACTTAAGCTACATGCATCTACATTCTCTAGCACTCTGTCTTAAGGCATGCATCCACCCATATGCCTACACTTAAGCACATGCACTTGCAACCTTCCTCCCTTAGCTACAACTGAAACACCAACATCCACTCTCAAACTGGTGGACCTTTCTCATCTTCCTGAAGACTACTCCAGACACTAAAGACAGATGGACCCAGGCTGAAGTACAGACTCAAGGAACAAACAGCACAGGTTACAGATAATCAGAGGGATAGAGGTTGGCGTAAGAACACAACCAACAAAAATCAGGACATCATGGCTTCACCAGCATCCCCCCAAATCAAAGGATATTCTAATTCAATAGAAGCAACTGAAAATGATTTAAAGTTATACATATCCAGTTATTAGAGGCACATGAAGAGGAAACAAAAAAGCTCTCAAAGAAATACAGGCAAATACAGCTAAACAAATAGAGGCACAAGTAGAGGCATATAGAGAGGAAATGAACAAAGCTTTCAAAGAAATAAAGGCAAATACAGCCAAACAAATAAAGGTACAAGTAGTGGCATAAAGAGAGAAAATGAACAAAAAAATACAGGCCATCGTGGAAAAACAGGAATCCACATTCAAACAGATGAAGGAAATGGTGCAAAGCATGAAAACAGAACTAGACTCAATAAAGAAAGCACAAGCAGAGAAAAACCTGGAGCTGAAGAACTTGGAGAAAAGATCAGGAATTACAAAGCTAAGTAGCACCAACAGAATACAAGAGATGGAAGAGAGAATCTCAGGTGCTGAAGATACACTTGCAGAAATTAATACATCTCTCAAAGAAAAAGTAAAATCAGAAAAGTTCCAAACACAAAACATTCAAGAAATCAAGTACACCATGAAAAGACAAATTCTCAAAAAAAAAAAAAGAAAAGAAAAGACAAATTCTAAGAATAATAGGAATAGATGAAAAATAAGATTCCAGGCTCCAAAGTACAGAAGATACCAGAGAAATCATAGAAGAAAATTTTCCCAACTTAAAGAAAGAGAAGTTCATAAACATACAAGAGGCTTACAGAACACCAAATAGACTAGACCAAAAAAGAAACTCCTCATGTCACATCATAGTCAAAACACTAAATCTACAGAACAAAGAAAAAATATTAAAAACAGCAAGGGAAAAAGGACAAGTAACTTATAATGGTAGACATATCAGAATCACATCAGACTTCTCAACAGGAACTATGAAAGCAAGAAGGGCCTGAGCATATGTCATACAGACTCTAACAGACCACAGATACCAACAAGGACTACTATACTCAGCAAATCTTTCAATCAACATAGATAGAGAAAACAAAATATTCAATGACAAAACTAAATTTGAGCAATATCTACACAGCAACCCAGCCCTACAGAAGATACTAGAAGGAAAACTCCAATATAATGAAAACAACTATACCCAAGAAAACACAGGATACAGATAACTTGACAGCCAAAAATTAAAAGAAAACAAGCATGGAAACACAGTAACACCTCCAGCTTCACAACAAAAGGAACTAATATTCATTGGTTACTATTATCTATCAACATCAATGGACTCAACTCTCCAATAAGAAGACGCGCTGCCTAACAGAATGGCTGCAGAAACAGGATCTAACATTTTACTGCATTCAAGAAACACACCTCTGCAACAAAGATAAACACTACCTCAGAGTAAAGTGCTGGAAAAATGTTTTTAAAGCAAATGACCCAGAAAACAAGCTGGGGTAGCAATGTTAATATCTAATAAAACAGACTTTCAACCAAATTAATGAAAAAAATGAGGAGGGGAAGTTCATTCTCATCAAAGGAAAATTCCACCAGGAGGACATCACCATCCTGAACATCTATGCCCCAAACACAAGAGTGCCTACATTTGTAAATGAAACATTATTAAAGCTTAAAGCATATATATAGATCCCAACATTTTAATAGTGGGAAACTTCAACCATCTACTCTCACCAAGGGAACATATCTTTTAGACAGAATCTAAAGAGGGAAATAATGACACCTAAAGAGGTCCTAAATCAAATGGACCTAATAGATGTCTACAGAACTTTTCACCCAAACTCAAAAGAGTACACCTTCTTTTCAGCACGTTATGGTACCGTCTCAAAAATTGACCATATAGTCAGGTACAAAGCAAGTCTCAACAGATACAAGATGATTGAAATAATCCTTTGTATCCTATTAGACCACCATGACCTAAAACTCGATATCAACAACAACAGAAATAACAAAGAGCCAGCATAGACGTGGAAACTAAACAACTTTTACTCAGTGACAGTTTGATGCAAAGAATGAAAAAAAGAAATAACAGACTTTCTAAAATTCAATAAAAATAAAGGCACAACTTACCCAAGCTTATAGGCCACAATGAAAGTAGTGCTAAGAGGAAATTTCATAGCACTAAGTGCCTCCAGAAAGAACTAGAGACATCTCATACAAGCACCTGAATGGCACACCTAAAGGCACTAGAAAAAAAAAAAAAAAAGAAGCAGACATACCCAAGAGGAGTAGACAATTGGAAATAATCAAACTCAGAGCTGAAATGAATGATTTACAAACAGAGAAAACAACTCAAAGAATCAACGAGACCAAGAGCTGGGTCTTTGAGCAAATCGACAAGATTTTCTGAGCCAAACAAACTAAATGACAGAGGGAAACTATTCAAATCAGTTAACTCAGAAATGAAAAGGGGTACATAACAACAGACACCGAGGAAATTCAAACAATCACTAGGTTATACTACCAAAGCCTATATGCCACAAAATTTGAAAATCTAAATGAAATGGACAATTTTCTTGATAGATTCCATTTACCAAAATTAAATCATCATCAGGTAAATATGTTAAATAGTCCTATAACCCCCAATGATATAAAAGCAGTCATGAAAAGTCTCCCTTCCAAAAAGGGCCCAGGGCCAGATGGTTTCAGCGCAGAATTCTATAAGACCTTCAGAGAAGTGCTAACTCCAATTCTCCTCAAATCATTCCACAAAATAGAAACAAAAAGATATTACTGAACTCATTTTATGAAGCCACAGTCAACTGATACATAAACCACACAAAGAACCCCCCCCCCAAAAAAAAAAGAACTTCAGACCTTTCTTTCTTATGGACATCGATGGAAAGATACTCAATAAAATACTTACAAAATTAAATCCAAGAACACATCAAAATATCATCCACCATGACCAAGGAGGCTTCATCCCAGGCATGCAGGGGTAGTTCAATATACAGAAATCCATCAATGTAATCCACCATATAAACAAAGTGAAGGAGAAAACCACATGATCATCTCCTTAAATGCCAAAAAAACATTTCAAAAATTCAACACCCATTAATTTTAAAGTCTTGGAAATATCAGGGATACAAGACATGTTCCTATACATAGTAAATACAATATACAGCAAGCATATAGCCAACTTCAAACTAAATGGAGACAAATTTAAATCAATCCCACTGTAATCAGGGACAAGGTAAGGCTGCCCACTCTTTCCTTTTCTCTTCAACATAGTACTTTAAGTCCTAGATAGACCAATAAGACACCTAAAGGAGATCAATGGGATACAAATTGGAAAGGAAGAAGTTAAAGTATCACTATTTGCTGATATCATCGTATACAAGAGTGACCCTTGATCAGAAGGAAGGAAAAGAAGACCTCCTCTATCAGTGGACTTGGGTAGGGGCATGCATGCAGAGGGTGGAGGAGGGAGGGTTTGGGACAGGAGGAGAAAGGGAACTACAGAGGGGATACAAAGGGAATAAAGTATAATTAATAAAGAAGTTAAAAAAAAGAGTGACCCCAAAAATTCAACCAAAGAACTGCTTTAGCTAATAAATACCTTCAGCAAAGTGGCTGGATACTTTGAAAACCCTGCTAGTTAAAGTCTTTCAGATGCGCTCAGTAGACTCCTGTCATACGTTCAATGCGCATCCCATCTGTCTTTCTAAATGAGGATTGATCATCTTACCCCATGTCCGCTCAATTGATTATCTTTTTTAGGTGTATAGATTTCATTATGTTTATCATATCTTATAGGTCTGTATAAGTGAGTATATCCCATGTTTGTCTTTCTCCTTCTGGGATATTTCACTCAGAATGATCTTTTCTAGATCCCACCATTTGCCTGCAAATTTCATGATTTCCTCCTTTTTGATTGCTGAGTAGTATTCCATTGTGTAAAAATACCACACTTTCTGTACCCATTCCACCGTTGATGGACATCTGGGTTGTTTCCAGGTTCTGGCTATTACAAATAGAGCTGCTATAAACATGGTTGAGCAAGTGTCCTTTTTGTGTACTTGAACAAACTTTGGGTATATACCTAGCAGTGGTATAGCTGGGTCTGGAGGAAGCACTATTCCTATTTGTCTTAGAAAGCACCAGATAGTTTCCAGAGTGGTTGTACCAGTTTACATTCCCACCAGCAGTGGAGGAGGGTTCCCCTTTCTCCACAACCTCTCCAGCATGTGTTATCGCTTGAGTTTTGACCAAACCTTTGGCAGAGTACAGGGAATCATAAGAAAGAAGGGGAGTTAGTCTGATGGGGAAAGGATAAGAGCTCCACAAGGACCAAATATATCTGGGCACAGGGTCTTTTCTGAGACTGACATTCAACCAAGGACCATGTATGGATATAACCTAGAACCTCCACTCAGATGTAGCCTGTGGTAGCTCAGTAACCAATTGGTTTCCCAAAGTGAGGGGAACAGGGACTATTTCTAACAGGAACTCAATGACTGGCTCTTTGGTCTCCCCACCCCCCGAAGGGAGGAGCAGTCCTGTTAGGCCACAGAGGAGGGCTTTGCAGCCAGTCCTGAAGATACCTGATAAAACAGGATCAGATGAATGGGGAGGAGGTCCCCCCTATCAGTGGACTTGGAAAGGGGCACGGTGGAGATGAGGGAGGGAGGGAGGGACTGGGAGATAATGAGGGATCGGGACACGGCTGGGATCCAGAGTTAATAAAATGCAACTGATAAAAAAAAATAAAGTAAAAAAAAAAAAAAAAAAAAGAATGGCTGCATTAGCTTCCTTTGTGGCCTGGTAAGGCTGCTCTCCTCCTCAGGGAAAGGTGATCAAAATGCCAGCCACTGAGATCATATCAGAGATAGTCCCTGTTCCCATTACTAGGGAACCCACTTGGACACTGAGCTGCCATGAGCTATATCTGAGCAAGGATTCTAGGTTATCTCCATGAATGATCCTTAGTTGGAGTATCAGTCTCAGAAAAGACCCCTGTGACCAGGTTTTTTGGTTCTGTTGATGTCCTTGTAGAGCTCCTGTCCCTTCCAGGTCTTTCTATCTCTCCCTACTTTCATAAGATTCCCTACATTCTGCCCAAAGTTTGATTATGTGTCTCAGCATCTGCTTCAATACACTTCTGGGTAGAGTCTTTCAGAGGCCCTCCATGGTAGGCTCCTGTCCTGTTTCCTATTTTCTCCCTCTTCCAATGTCTATCCCATTCGCCTTGTTGAGTGAGGATTGATCATCTTACCCACGGTCCTCCTTCTTGTTTAGCTTCCTCAGGTGTACACTCCCTATGTATTTTTTAAAAATAAATTCATGACTAAAATAAAAGATATCACCATTCAACATTTTACCCTTTCCTCTATATTCAATCATTTTAAATATAATTCCAGTTCCCTTGCTCCCTTAGCTCTTCTCAGTCCCACCATCATGCCCCCTCCCTCCATTCTCCCCTTTCCTTCTCTTCAGAGAAGGGGAAGCCCCCAAGGGGTACCAATCCACCCTGGTATCTCAAGTCACAGCAAGACTAAATGTGTTTTCTCCTACTGAGGCCTGACAAGGCAGTCTTTGTTAGGGCGAAGTGATCCAAAGGCAGGAAACAGAGTCAGAGGCAGCCTCTACTGCCATTGTTAGGGGATCATGTATGGGGAAAGCAGGGATGAAGATATGAGAGAGAGGACCGAGAGAGAAAAAGTAAATCAGTGGAGTGGCATCTGTAGACAGGGAGGCTTCCAGTCTTTAGGGGTGACCCCAGCTGGGACTCCTAGCAGTGGAGGATATGGAGCCTGAAGTTGTCACCTCCTGTAACCAGGTTGGACTTCCAAGAGGGCGGGGGAATGCCAACATTCCCATAAAATCTTCAACCCTATATTTGTCTTGCTTACAAGAAGTATAGGGATAAAGATGGAGCAGAGGTTGATGGAATTGCAAACTAGCCTCACTTGAGACCCACTCCATGGGTGAGAGTCAACTTTTGACACTGTTAATGATGCTCTGCTATGCGTGCAGACAGGAACCTAGCATAACTTTTTTCTGAGGGGCTTCATATAGCAGTTGATGGAAACAGATTCAGAGACCCACAGCCAAACAAGAGGCTGAGCTCAGGGAGTCTTGTGGAAGAGTGGGAATAAGGATAGAAGGAGCTGGAGAAATCAAGGACACCATGAGGAGATCCACAGAGTAAACTAAGCTGGACCCATCAGTGCTCACAGAGACTTAACCAAAAACCACAAAGCATGTGTGGGCTGGATCTAGACCCTCTACACATATATATCAGCCTTGTCATCACTCAACATGGTCACATTTTCAACATGTTGAAAAGAAAGTTGAAAAAGTTGAAAAAGAAAGTTACTTTAGGAGAAAAATAATGTGGAAATGATATAGCTTTAGGGTTTCTTAAAATATGTCCAGCATAAACAAGGAGGACCCTAGGGAAGATGCTTAATCCTCATTCAGAAGGGCAAACAGGATAGACATTGGAAGTAGGAGAGGACAGGGAACAGTATAGAAGCCTTCCACAGACTGCCTCTGAAAGATTTTACCCACCAGGGTATCGAAGGAGATACTGAGACTTGTGGCTAAACTTTGGGCAGAATGCAGGAATCCTTATGTAAGAAGAGGGAGATAGAAAAACCTTGAGGGGACAGGAGCTCCAAAAGGAGACCAACACATTCTGTGCTCAGGGTGTCCTGTAGAGACCGATAGGACCTAGACTCCTTGTTCAAAGGAAGCCCATTGGCTGTCCAGTTTCTAAATGGGTTCCCTGGTAAGGGGTACAGGGGCTGTCTCTGTCATGAACTCAGTGGCAGCCTGTCTGATCACCTCCTACGGGTGGGTGCAGCCTTGCCAGGCTGCAGAGGAAAACCTGATGAGACCTGATAAGCTGGTGTCAGAAAAAAGAGGAGGAGGTCCTCCCCTATCAGTGGACTAGAAAAAGGGCATAAGGGGAGAAGAGGGAGAGTGGGTGGGACTGAGAGGATACAAGGGATGGGGCAGCAGAGGGATACAAAATGAATACATTTTAATAAATAAATATATAAATAAAATTAAATTAAGAAAGAAAAATATGCTCAGCATACCAGTCTATACAATAATCCCATAATAATTAATATTTATATAGTTCAAAGGAAAAGAAATGAATTAGTATCTCATACGTCAGTCTGGGAATTTAAATTTCATTAAGAAGACTCAGGTACATATTATAGTGACAGATAAGAAACATAGAATTATCAGTTTATTTCATCTTCAATTAAAAGAGTACCTGAAATTGTCAACCCGGACTATGCTTATAACATATGAAATCATAATGGTTATAAGACCTTATAGAATTTATATTATAGCACGGTATGTTTTGTCATGTACAAGGATAAAATTGGCTAAGAGAGAAAAGGAAATAAAGAAAATAAAGAAATACAGATAAAAATACTTTTGGTTCACAAAAAGGCTTGCCACTAAGCTCTCTGTGTGCTATGAAATTCACCACCACTAGTACTGTTGAGGCTCAAGTATTTCTGTGCCGAGATCAGATAAAGCTTTTATAATGTGTTCCTTACCAAACCTGTTCATCATGATAGTTCCCTCTAGTTCCTTCTCCCTTTTATTAGTGTGCTTAGTGTGAGACCCACTACTGTGTGGTGGATTTTTGAAGAAGACATGTCAGCCCAGTGGGCTGCATCAGTGCATGCCTGCTACTGATGCCTGGACATTCTGTTGTCTGCAGAGTCTTTTAAAGTAAAAGCTTAATCCAGTTACATTTATTGTTTGCATAATTTACTTCAAACTCTGCACTCCCCTCTGTAGTAAACGTAAGTTGACATCTATCCTTGTTTTGCTCCCTAGGCTCTGCCTAGCCTTGGGACTGTATCCTACTACTGGATAAGGTATTTGGGAGACTACTTCTTGGGTCCTGTGCATATGGTTCAGTGGTAAAGCACTTGCCAGGCTGATATATTCAATAACTCTCATGAATTTCAATAATGGCATGCAAAAATATTCTAAGAGTTCATAGTAGTGATTATATCTTGTTGATGAAATTCAAAATGTTTAAATCACCAGTTTGGTGCTTTTATTAATATCTTACAGAAATTAGGCACTGTGACAAGCATATAGAAAAAAGGTAAGGGCATTTATTTTATATTCGGTTGCCAACTAAGGAGATGCTTTTTGAGTATGACCAATATTTTATTACCCTCTAATTATTGCATAGTCTAGGAAAGATGAAGAAAACATTTATATTCCTGTGAAGAATTAGTGTTGAGACCTGATACAGAATCAAAAAGAAGCAGAATAGTCCACATCCATAATCTGCAGACCTGTATTAGATGTTTTGAAGCTTGGTATCACAACTGGTGATAACTGGTTGGAGGTACCCACAAAACTGAAACAATATTAAGGAGAAATTTAAAGCTACTGTTTTGATTTACCTTGCAAAGTCTATGTAGATAAGGCTCCTGGTACCTCAGTTTAAGTAAAGTTACCATATTTAGCTCAATTAATACTAAGAAATGATAGCATCAAATATTTTGTTAACTTGGCTAAGTTTAAAGGAATTACTACAACAGAAGACAGATGTTAAGATCTTAGTGACAGCTACAAGTGAGCAGTGGGGGTTGTTAAGCATAAATGAGATGAAAGGCAATTGTCCTTCTTGGCTCTGAAAGCAGAAAGACTTTGATGCTGAAAATATTCCACAGGTGGTAGTATTCAGTATTGGAAGTGAAATCACCAAAGAAATGAACCATCACATGGAACGGAGTACTGTGTTCATCCACATGCAGGCAACAGAATCTATGAAAATTAAACAGAAAAGTCAAAACCCCAAATTCAGTTTTACAATAATTGCAACAAGTATCTATTTCTTTCTTTCTATAAATATATATATCTGAGAGAGCAGAGTCTTTTCTCACTTAGTGACTCTGCTATGTCCTTATGTGTGTTGTTTGACCAGACAAATGCATCTGAAGTGGCTGTTTGTCAGCTGTGAGCTTACTCTTTGTGGGGTGTATTGTGGTTCTTGCTTTTCTTGGTTGCCACATTGATGGTATCATGTATGAATAACCCAAACATTTTCAGGTGGCTTATCAGAGAATGGAGCCATATTAATTCTGGAGCTCGACAATGCAAAGAATTATCTTAGAATCATAATTGTCCCAGGGCTCAGATACTTCACAGTGAAATAAATTTTGGCATTTATACCAAAACCATATTCCCTCATCTAATGACCTTTTGTGATTTTTGTGATAGGCACTTGAAACCTCATTTCTCTCACAGCTGTGTTTTTTTTTTTTTTGTTTTGTTTTGTTTTTGAGAAAGAGCTCCTTGTTTGTTTTCCTTTCATTCCTTTTCTTCTATTCTGAATCTTCTATTTCTTATCTTCCGTCTGTTCTCCTTTGCTGAGGTTCTGATGTGTATCATGGTCCATGGCTCCCACATTATCCTTCTAGATTCCTTCCGTTTCTCCCCCACGTAAACATTTACCTGAATACAGTCATCATATGATGACTGTATATATGATGACTATATATATATATATATATATATATATATATATATATATATTGCTAGTTTGAAATTTGCTTTTGCAAAAGACCGGAACTAACTTACAGGGCAGACTAAAAGGTCCTGAGTGGCCTGTGGATTGTAGCCTTCTAAACTGTAGCAGTCTACAGACATATAAATTATCCCACAGAGAACAGACATATGCTCATCCATATCTATCCTTAACAGCCAACATGAAACAAGTGAATTAAGTGCATGGTTGATTTATGCCTGGAAATACCTGGAGGTCTGTCAAGAACCAAGAAGATAATGAAGCATTTATTAAAATTCCTATGACATAACATAAAGATGAAAAGAGTTTTTAGTAGAGTTGTTTATTCTTTTCTAAGCTTCAATAATATTTTATCATTATTATTTTAAGTACTTTGTATGTTGTTGTTTCTCAACATATAGAATAGAGGCCAGTTCATAGCAGTCCTCTGCTATCTGCTTAGTTGATCAAGGGCTGATGATCTGAACACAGAACACATTCTACAGTGCTGAATATGTGGCTGCCTGCTTGTGTCAGCTGTACCTCTTTTTAAAATTTTAATTTTTTAATTAATTATTTCACTTTATATTCTGATTGTAGTTCCTTCCCTTCTCTCCTCCTGGTCCTACCTTCCCTCCCTCTTCTTACCTTCCTTTCCCTTATTCCAGAGGTAAGAGATGCCCTCTCCTATGTACCCATCCCAGCTCTTTAAGGCTAATCAGGATTGATCACATCCTCTTCATCTGTGGCCTGGCAATGTAGTCCTACCAGGAGGAAGTAAGCAGAAATCAGGCAACAGAGTCCATGTCAGAGAGAGTGCCCACTTCCCTTACTAGAGAACCCACATGAATCCTCAGCTGTCCATTTGCTACATCGGTATAGGGAGCCTAGGTCCAGTCTATGCATGGTCCTTCTTTGGTACATTAGTTTCCAAAAGACCCTCTTGACCATGGTTAGTTGGCTCTGTTGGTATTTTTGTGGAGCTCCTAACACTTTCAGGTCCTTCTGTATTTCCTCCAATTATTCCACAAGATTTTCTAAGCTTTGCCCAATGTTTGGCTGTGAGTCATAGCATCTGTTTTTATCTGCTGCTGGTTGGAGCATCTCAGAGGACAGCTATAACATGATCCTCTCTGTGAGCATAGCAGAATATAATTAACAGTGTCAGGGGTTGACTATCTCCCATGTGATCGGTCTCAGGTTGGGCCAGAATTGACATTCCCTCAATCTCTATACCCCTGCACATCCTTTAGGCAGGGTAAATTTTGTGTTAAACTCTTTGTGGGTGGTTTGGTAATCCCCTCCCTCCACTAGAAGTCCTGTCTAGGGCTGGAGAGATGGCTCAGCCATTAAAGGCTAGGTTCACAACCAAAAATATAAGAAGTCCTGTCTAGTTAGAGTGTCTTCTTCAGCCTCCATGACCTCTGCTACTAGGAATCTCAGTTAGAGTTACCTCTATATTCTCTATAAGCTTACCCTGTCTTAGATCTTCAACTTGTAATAAAGATGTTCCCACCCATGGTTTCTCTTCTCTCTGTAGGCCCTCTATATCCCTTGGCTTTCACCCAATGTCTGTTCTCTACTCTCATTTCTCTCTTTGCTCTCTCTCTTACTTTGTTTTCTCACTTCATCCTCTACTGGTGTCTATTCTATTTTCCTTCTTAGTAAGATTTAAGGATCCTCCCTTGAGTCCTTTTTATTACCTATCTTCTTTGGTCTGTGAATTGTAGTATGTCTATCATATTATATATGGCTAAAATCTGCTTATAAGTGAGTACATACCATGCGTGTCTTTCTGGGTCCGAGTTAACTCAGAATGATCTTCTCTAGTTTCATCCATTTGGCTACAAATTTCATGATTTCCTTGTTTTTAATTTCTGAGTAGTATTAAATTATGTAAATACCACAATTTCTGTATCTATTGTTTGGTTCAGGGACATCTAGGTTGTTTTCAGATTTTGGCTATTACAAATAAAGCTGCTATGAACATAGTTGAATAAATGTCCTTGCTGTATGGTGGATCATCACTCGAATATAAACCCAGGAGTGGTATAGCTGGGTCTTGAGGTAAAGCCGTTCCCAATTTTCTGAGAAGGTTCCAGATTGGTTTCCAAAGTGGTTGTAAAAATTACCCTCCCACTGGCAATGGAGGGGTAGCCCTTTGCCAGCATCTGCTCTCCCTTGAGATTTTGATGTTAGCCATTCTGACTGGTGTGAGATGGAATCTCAGAGGCATTTCGATTTGCAGTTTCCCAATGACTAAGGGAGTTGAGTATTTCTTTAAGTGCTCCTTGGTCACTTGAAAATCCTCTGTTGAGACTTTTCTGTTTAGTTAGGTACCCCATTTTTTATTGAATTATTATTTGTTTGTTGTTTAATTTCTCAAGTTCTTTAGATTCTGTGTACATTAACCCTTTGCCAGCTGTAGGATTGGTAAAGACCTTTTCCC
Source organism: Meriones unguiculatus (assembly GCF_030254825.1). Classification (NCBI taxonomy): domain Eukaryota; kingdom Metazoa; phylum Chordata; class Mammalia; order Rodentia; family Muridae; genus Meriones; species Meriones unguiculatus. The sequence continues at coordinate 97,279,012 of NC_083354.1, forward strand.
AGTCTGTATAATGCTGTTTAATTCAATTGACAGTGTCCTTTGCCTTACAGAAGCTTTTCAGTTTCAAGAGGTCCCATTTTTAAATTGTTGATCTAAGACCCTGAGCTGTTGGTGTTCTGTTCAGGAAATTGTCTCTTGTGCCATGAGTTCAAGGCTCTTCTTTACTTTCTTTTTTAATAGATTTAGTGTATGTGGTTTTATGTTGATGTCTTTGATCCACTGGACTTGAGTTTTCTGCAGGGTAGAAATATAGATCTATTTCTATTTTTGTACATGTAGACATCTAGTTAGACCAATACTATTTGTTGAAGCCCTTTTTTTATTTTTTTTTCCATTGTGTGGTTTTGGCTCCTTCGTAAAAACAAACAAACAAACAAAACAAAAACAAAAACAAAAACCCCAAAACAAACAAACAAACAAACAAACAAAAACCCCCAAACAAACAACAAAAAAACCAGGTGTCTGTAGGTGTGGGTTTAATTCCATTGATCAACCAGTCTATTTCTATGCCAGTGCCATGCAGTTTTTAATACCGTTTCTATGTAGCAAAGCTTGAAGGCAGGGTTGAAAATACCTCCAGGATTTTTTTTTATTTTATAACATTATTAAGGCAATTTTTTTTTTCTTATAAAGTTTGGAATTGTTCTTTCAATGTCTGCAAAGAATTTTGTTGGAATTTTGATGGGAATTGCATTGAATCTGTAGATTCTTTTCAGTAAGGTGGCTATTTTTACTATGTTAATCCTACTGATTCATGAGCATGGGACATCTTTCCATCTTCTGATATCTTTTCAATTATTTTTTCTTCAGAGACTTGAAGTTCTTGTCACATAGATCTTTGACTTTCTTGGTTAGAGTTACAGCAAGATACTTTATATTATTTGTGGCTATTGTTAAGGGTGTAGCTTCCATATTTTCTTTCTCAGCCTATTTGCCCTTTGAGTACAAGAGAGCTATTGTTTTGTTGTGTTTTGAATTAATCTTGTATCCAAGCACTTTGCTGAAGGTGCTTATCAGCTGTAGGAATTTTCTGTTAGAATTTATAGCATCACTTATGTATACAATCACATAATTTATAAATAGTGATATGTTGACTTTTTTCCAATTTGTATCCCTTTGATCTCCTTTAGTGGTCTTATTATTCTAGCTGTGACATCAGTTACTATGTCAAAGAGATATATTGAGAGTAGGCAACCTTGTCTTGTCCCTGATTTCAGTGGGATTGCTTTCTCTACATTTAATTTGATGTTGGCTATAGGCTTGTTGTATATTGCCTTTGTTGTGTTTAGGTATGTGCCTTATATCTCTGAACTTTTCAAGACTTTTTTACATGAAGCAGTGTTGGATCTTATCAAATGCTTTTCTGCATCTAATGAGATAATCATGTTTTTATTTTTCCTTTTAGTTTGTTTATATTGTGGTTTATGGGTTTACGTTGATGAGGTGGTAATATATATATATATATATATATATATATATTGAACCTTCCCTGCATGCCTGTGTTGAATCCAACTTGATCATGGTGGAAAATATTTTTTATATGTTCTTGAACTTGGTTTGAACGTATTTTTGCATCAATGTTCATAAGAGAAATTGTTTGGAAATTCTTTTCTTTGCTGAGTCTTTGTGTGGTTTAGGTATCAGAGTGACTACAGCCTCATAGAATAAGTTTGGCAAAGTTCCTTCTGTTTCTATGTTGTGGAATAGTTTGAGGAGTATTGTTATTAAAAATGAACAGCACAAATTGTTTGATTTTACTAATGAAGACTCAGAAGCCAGATGCTGGGGTGAAAACCTGCTATCACAGAGAGATACAGAAAGCACCCAGCTGACCTTCCTATTCAGCTCAACTCCCAATGGATAAAGCCAAAAGCCTGCCAGCTGAACTGATGGCCCATCATGAAAAGGCCTGCTAGTTCACCTGACAGGAGGAAAAAGACAAAATCTAAAGGCCAAAGAGTCAAAGCACTGAAGAACTAAAGAGCTCCTCTTCTCCATGCTGTCTTAAATACCCTTCAACTAACTCAGTGCTTCTCCTTTCCACTTAAACCCTGTCAGCTGGTTTCTTGTTCTGCCTCTTAACCTAGGGTTAACTTTATTAAATCCTGTGTATGTACAGAAACATTTCGGATTAAAGGTGTGTGCCAGGGCTGAGCCTCACAATAATCACTTGCTTACAACAAACAGTAAGTCCTAGGATTAAAGGTATGTGTTTAGAAATCTGTGCTGAATCTACCTGGTTCTGGGTATTTTTTTTTGGGGGGGGGTGGGAAGGTGACTTTTAATGGCCACTACTATTTTTTTCTTTTTTATTATTATCATTTATTACAATTTATTCATTTTGTATCCCGACTGTGCCCCCTCCCTCATCTCCTCCCAATCCCAGCTTTAAACCATGGTTATCTGATTAAATACAATGGGTTAACTCAATTTTCTTCCGCTGGTTGATGTTTGGTTTGTGACTGACTATATGCTCCATGATGGAGAAGGTTCCATGAGGTGATGAGAAAAAGGGCTATTCTTTTGTGTTTGGATGAAAAGTTTTGTAAACATCTATTATGCCCATTTGATTCATGACATCTGTTAGTTTTATTGTTTCACAATTTGGTTTTTGTCTCAATGATGTGTCTATTAGTGAGAGTATGGTATTGAAGTCTCCCACTATTAATGTGTCTAGATGGATGTTTAAGGTTTATTGATATTTCTCTTACAAATGTGGGTGCCCTGGTATTTGGGGCAGAGATGTACAGGATTGAGATGTTCTCTTGGTGGATTTTTTCTTTGATGAGAGTGAAGTGTCTTTCCCCATCTCTTTTGATTAATTTTGGTTGAAAGTCTATTTTATTAGATATTAAATTGGCTACTGCAGCTTGCTTCTTGGGTCCTATGCTTGGGACCTAAAGCATCTCTTTACTCTGAGGTAATATCTATCTTTGTTGCTGATTTGTGTCTTTTTTATGTGGCAGAATGAAGGGTCTTGTTTATGTATCTATTCTGTTAGAGAGTTGAGTTCATTGATGTTGAGGGATATTAATGACCAATGACTTTTAGTTCTTTTTATTATAATGTTGGTGGTAGTAGTGCATTTGTGTACTTGTTTTCTTTTGGTTTTCCTCTTGTGAAATTATTTATATCCTGTGTTTTCTTGGGTGTAGTTGACCTCTCTGAGTTGGAGTTTTTCTTCTAGTATCTTTTATAGGGATGGGTTTGTGCCCTACCAAATATTGTTTAAATTTTGTTTTGTCAGGAAATATCTTGTTTTCTCCATCTATGGTTATATTAGTCTGGGTTGGCATATGTGGTCTCTTAAGGTCTACATGACATCTTCCCAGGCCCTTTTGGCTTTTGTAATCTCTGTTGAGAAGTCAGGTGTGATTCTTGTAGGTTTGTCTTTATATGTTACTTGAATTTTCCCCTTGCCATTTTTAATATTTTGCTTTATCCTGTAGATTTAGTGTTTTGATTATTATGTTGCACGAGGAATTTCTTTTCTGGTCTAATCTATTTAATGTTCTGTAATCCTCTTGTGTGTTTAAAGTCATATCTTTTTTTTTTTTTTCAGATTGGCCACCTGATGGTTTCAGTGCAGAATTCTACCAGACCTTCAAAGAAGATCTAACACCAATACTCTTTAAACTATTCCACAAAATAGAAACAGATAGAACATTAACAAACTCATTCGATGAGGCCACAGTCACCTTGATACCTAAACCAAAGACCCAACAAAAAAAAGAGAACTTCAGACCTATCTCTCTTATGAACATTGACACAAACATACTCAACAAAATATTTGCAAAACAAATCCAAGAACACATAAAAAATATCATCCACCATGATCAAGCAGGCTTCATCCCAGGCATGCAGGAGTAGTTAAATATACAGAAATCCATCAATGTAATTCACCATATAAACAAACTGAAAGAAAAAAAAAAACCCACATGGTAATCTCCTTAGATGCTGAAAAAGCATTTGATAAAATCCAACATTCATTTATGGTTAAAGTTCTAGAGAGATCAGGGATAAAAAGCACATACCTACACAGAGTAAAGGCAATATACAGCAAGCCTATAGCAAAAGTCAAACTAGATGCAGAGAAACTGAAATGAATTACACTGAAATCAGGGAAAAGGCAAAGCTGCCTACTCTCTCCATATCTCTTCAACATAGTACTTGAAGTACTAGCCAGAGCAAAAAGATAACTAAAGGAGATCAAAGGAATAGAAATTGGAAAGAAAGAAGCCAAAGTATCATGTTTTGCAGATGATATGATGGTATACATGAGCAACCTCAAAAATTCTACCAGAGAATTACTTCAACTGATGAATACCTTCAGCAAAGTGGCTAGATACGAAATTAACTAAACAACAACAACAACAACAACAACAAATAGCAATAGACAAACAAACAAAAACAAACCAGTTGCCCTCCTGTATACAAAAGACAAAAGGGCTGAGAAAGAAATTAGGGAAATAACACCCTTCACAATAGCCACAAAAGACACAAAATATCTTGGTGTAACTCTAACTAAGGAAGTCAAAGACTTGTATGAAAAAAACTTCAAGCCTCTGAAGAAAGAAATAGAAGAAGATATCAGAAGATGGAAAGATCTCCCATGCTCATGGATCAGTAAGATTAACATAGTAAAAATGAAAGCAAAAACAAAAACAAAACAAAGCAGTAAAAAATGGCCATTTTACCAAAAGCCATCTGCAGATTCAATGGAATTTCCATCAAATTAACAACACAATTCTTCACAGACCTTGAAAAAAAATTCTCAACTTCATATGGAATAACAAGAAACACAGAATAGCTAAACCAATTCTCTATAATAAAAGATCTTCTGGAGGTATCTCTATCCCTGATCTCAAGCTGTACTATAGAGCAACAGTAATAAATACTGCATAGTACTAGCATAAAAATGGACTGGTGGATCAATGGAATCGAATAGAAGACCCAGAAATAACTAGGCTTTTATTATTATTATTATTATTATTTTCAATGCAGTTTATTCAGGAACCTTGAACAATCCTCGGACCCTGGGGAAAGCCAGCCCACAGCTTAAATAGCCTCTGGGTAGCCAACCCCGGCATGCCACGTGGGCAATGCAGATAGGTCCACATACATGGAAGCAAGCCAGATCCTCAGCCTTAGCCAAATGTGGAATTGTTCGTGACAGAGAGCACTCACCATCGGGAAGGTGGAAGGCGGAAACCAGCTCCATCTTTAAGGTGCGGCATTATGCAGCTCTCTAGAGTTCCCCCTTTTTGTTTTAGACGCATCAGGCAAGAGTAGAGGTCTGATCTCTGATATTAGAAATAAATTGGGACTTTGTACCGATGTTCATTTAGGTGTCATCCACCCAAAGAGCATCAGACCCGTCCCATACCTTTTTCTCAGAGGCGGGACCTGGGGCATCAACCCGCATGCAATCAGACATGCTTTTCTCTGGGTCCAAAGCGGCTGACCCTGAGTGCAGTGCTTAGCCTCGCATCCTGAGTGTAACATTTTAGCTTTTTATGGTATCCAACCATGCTTGGGGAGAATGTCCTGCTTCAATGGCTGTAAAGGCCTGAATGATCATGGCTGCATCACACTGTTGTGAGACTCTAATCTTGCATATATACCACAGGCAAACCAAGGATACCAACACCAGAAGGCCTGCTAACGCTCCCATGCCCGCCCATTCCTTCAGATGATTCATGGTTGCAGCAATCCATGATGATAATCCTGTGGCTAGTCCTGCGTCCACTCTGGTAGAATTTACTGTGACAATGGCCACTCTCAGCTGCTCCATCGTAGTATCGAATTCTCCAGTCCAATTACCTAAAACATAGCTCGACAATTGTTTAGACAGATTTGCAGCACAGGAAAAATTCTCATGTTATATGCTAGTGACTCAAAGTCCAGCATATTTTCATTGACAGCCAAGTTGAGCGATTTGCCATAGGGTATCAATTTGCTCCTGCATGAGGTCAATCCTCTGATTGAACACCATCAAGCTTCCTTTTAGTTGAGCATTAATTCCTTTATGTACAACTAAGGCATGAGCTACATTGGCTAAATGATTATTCAGGGTCTGAGCAGTCTGCCCAGTATGACTCATGGCTAATGCCCCGGTGGTAGCTCCAACAGCCGCCAATGAGATGGTAGTAACAATGGTGGCTGTAGTTCCAAGATCCCTTTTCTGTCTGAAGAGAGTCATAGCGTGAGGGGCATCAACGGGCACAGGCACCCAGTGAGGCATGCGAGTAACCAGGGCATACCTAAATTTACTAGCATTCCAGCATTGGGCAAAAAAGCAAGTATCATTACCACAATTACTTGGCTCTATCTGGCTAATAATGAATAAAAATGGGGGATATAGACAAACAGGTGTGGGCTTATAGGAAATATTATGAGAAGCCTTAACCCCCTCGTTGGAACATCCTGCGTCAGTTCTAGAACTAGCAGTGGTGGTGTCCGAGGTCTGAGTAGGTTCAGGAGACCATTGCCCCCAGGGGCGAGACGTGCTCCATGCCAATTGACTAATTTCATGTTTTCCTCCACTTTTGAAAGTCATTTAAGGTTCTTAAATTATTTTTTTTTTGAAGTGGTTAACCTTTGAATTGTTTTGTGATTCTGTTCTGAAGACATAGTGAAAATGTGCTACAAGATAAATTATTCATCAAGTTACATATAAAACTTTTCAAGTCAATCATTGCTATCTACCATAGCAAAATTTCATTATTTCCGGAAATATTTAACACCAAGAAGAAAACTATTAGTCAAAAATAAATTAGGGTTAACTAGTTGCCAGTTCTTTTTTTTTTTTCCTCACCACGAAAGAAGTTATTGTCTACTCCACCAGTAAATGCCTCAAGGAATCAAATATTTTGAAAGACATTGATAGTGAATTGAAGTTCATGAAGACAATGAATGACAGCAAAATTAAATGATGCATAGAGTATTTGTCATCAGAGCATATTTCTTCTTTTCTAAAAATGAAAATCTAGCCAGAACTCTAGATTTTACTTTGCCCTCCTGAGACCAGTTATCTTCATTCTTTAGACAAATAGTTTTCTGCAAGTTAAACATCATGGCAATTTAAATGATTTTTCTTAAAAACACAGGGTAAAGCATTCATGATTGGGGAGTTAACCATTAAAATGTTACATGAAATTTAGCAAGTGTGCCAGGTTTTGTAAATCTAAAAGTGGTTATGTAAAAAATTAGCATTTAAATCGTTCATGTGTATCTTTGCTTAAAGTTTAAAAAAAAAAAAGAATGCCATGCACCTTGGACACAACACGTAAAGGACTCAATCTAGGTCTGGCTTGAAATTCTCATTCTATGAGGACTAGCTTTATAGTATGAGATGGTAGTATTTAAGATCCCAAGGGAGGCTATTATAAATAAAGCTGCTATGATATATTGTTGAGCAAATGTCCATGTTGTATAGTGGAATATCTTTTGGGTATATGCCCAGGAATAGTATAGCTAGGTCTTGAAGACGATCCATTCCCCATTTTAGAAGAAAGCATGAGATTGATTTCCAGAGAGGTTGTACATATTTATACTCCCACCAGCAATGGAAGAATGTTACCCTTTCTCCACATCCTTGCTAGCATATGTTTTCACTTAGGTTTTTGACCTTAGCCATTCTGACTGGTGTAAGATGGAATTTTAGAGTCATTTTGATTTGCATTTCTCTGATGGCTAAGGACACTGAGCATTTCAGATGGTGCTTCTCAGCCATTTGAGATTCCTCTGTTGTGAATTCTCAGCTTAGTGCTGTACTCCATTTTTTAAATTGGATTATTTGATTTGTTGATGTTTCATTTCTTAAGTTTTTTGTATATTTTGGATGTTAGCCTTCTGTCTGATGTAGGGTTGCTGAAGATCTTTTCCTAATCTATAGGCTGCTATTTTGTTCTGTTGACAGTGTACTTTGACTTACAGAAGCTTCTCAGTTTCATGAGATCCCATTTATTAATTGTTAATCTCAGAGACTGAGGTCTTGGTGTTCTGTTCAGGAAGTTGTCTTCTATGAAAACGAATTCCAAACTTTTCCACATTGTCTTCTAATAGATTTAGTCTCTGGTTTTATGTCAAGTTCAGAAACTGGAAACAATCTAGGTGTCCTTGAACTGAAGAATGGATATAGAAATTGTGGTACAATTACACAGTGGGCTACTACTCAGTTATTAAAAACAATTTGCAGACAAATGGAACTAGGAAAGGTCATCCTGAGTTAGGTAACCCAACCCCAAAAGTTGTACATGATAGGAGCCGAACTTGACTGTAGTCTGGGAGGCTCCAGCCAGCAGCAGATGGAGACAGATGCTGGACTTGCAGCCAACCTTGGGGCAGACCTCCAGGGATCTTGTGAAAGTATTGGGGAAAAGATTAAAGGAGGGGCCAGGAACCTCACAAAAGACCAACCGAGTTAACTAATCCAGACCCATACTGGTTTACAGAGACTGAGACATCAGCTAAGGAGCATGCATGGTCTTGACCTAGGCTGGCTTCCCATATGTGGCAGATGAGCCATTTGTTCTTCATGTAGGTTGCCTAGCGATTGTGTGTATGTGTGCTTCCAACATGGACTCTATTACCTGCTTTTGGATCACTTACTCCTGGCAGGGTTGCCTTGCCTGGCTTTAACAGAAGAGGATATGCTCAGTCCTGACGTGACTTGATGTTCTGAGGTGGGCTGATATGGAAGGAAGGGGGCTCCCCTTTTCTGGAGAAAAAGGAAAATGGGAAGGGAGAAGGGAGAGAAGGAGGAAGAAGGGGAAAAAGGAAGGACGGGAAGGGGGTGACTGGCGGCACCTTTGGGATGTAAATAAATAAACTGAAATTAAAAGAATAAATAGCAACAACAAAAAGAATGTTTACCACTTTATGGAATATAACCCAAACTTTTCAATGGAAAAAAAAATTCAAGGGAGGAAAGAAAGCAATAGGGCCTCCCAGATGTTACCTTTAGGAGGCAGTACTGATAGAGCATAACATTAAGGGCTTCTATCTTGGCAATAATCAAAAGATCTCTAACTGAATTAAGGCATACTCAACAGATGGGAAAACATGCGCAGTATCAGAAAAGTAGGCAACTGCCCAGAGCTAGTGAAGTCATAGATCTTACAGGAGAACCTGCTACCATCCCTTTACTAAACCAGCATAATGCCTAACTGTTTCCAAATATTTGCCCTCCTACCCACAAGTAAGGGTAGCTTTAACCCCATGTTCTGAGTAGTTTTATGCTAACTTGACATAAGGTAGGGTAATCAGAGAGAAGAGATCTTCAAGTGAGAAAATGCTTCTATAGTACCAAGCTATAAGCAAGATCTTAATTGACGTATGACAGTCTCTTAATTAGTGTTTGAGGTAGAAGGGTCCTGCTTCTTGTGAGTGGTCAGCCTCAGGCAGTAGTCATGAGTTGTATAAAAATTTATGTTGAACAAGTCATGTGTAGCCAGCTAGTACACAGTAATCCTCCTTTGCCACTGCATCAGCTTCTGCCCGAAGATTCCTGCACTATTTGAGTTCATGACCTGACTTACTTTTATGATGAACAGTGATATGGAAATATAAGTCAAACAATCTCTTTCCTCTCAATTTTGGTCATAGTGTTTTACTACAGCACTTGTATCCCCAACTAAAACAGAAATTGGTACAAAGATGGTGGGTTATTGCTGTGACAGACTTGACTATGTTGTTTTGGGGAGAGATATGGAGAACATCTGAACACTGGGCTAGAAAAGCTATTGAATGTTTAAATATTGATGCTTTTCTTTCTGAGCTTGGAAGATAAGAATGTTGAATGTAGTGCAAAAAATAAAGGCCTAACTTATAAAGTCCCAGAAGGATGTTTGAGTCACTTTATGACTCTATTGAAGCATATTTTGAATTGAGAATCTGTGGTTCTAGTTAGCTGTTGCTGAAGAATCAGCTGTGATTACAACAGATGACAAACCCTTCTTGTAGAGTTTTTGACCCAAATGTAAAGACCACAGACTCAGTCTGATTATAATTAAGAGATTTTTTGATTACTGCTATTAGGACAGTAAACTCTGAGAAAAACTTGATATTCCTATACACAGGGAGTGAGGAAAGGGTTTTTAAAAACCAAAGCCACAAGAAGAACTTCTTTATTTGCACAAGGAAGACAAGGCTTCTCTGTCCTGCCAAGATTAGGTAATCAAGGCAACCTCAAAAGAGTTCTTGAATGTCTGCATAAGAAGGTAGGTTATAGAAGCCAAGAAACAGCCATAACATAGTTAGTATATGATCAGCTATAGATTTCAGGATTGGAGGGATTATCAAGTCAGAGTTACTGGAAACATCCTCCAGAGACTGGAGTCAAAGACCAATAGCTAGTAGGTATGAAGATTGATAACTATAATAAGACATAGTTTCTTTTCTCATCAAACACTGAAGTAAAACCTTTGCTTTACCGAGACAATTGATGTTGGTCAGCTGGAGTCACAAAATTAGTGGTGATTAAGAAGAGACCAGCATTACTGAAGTTAACTTTTCTGAGAAGTGTTTTATTAGAGTTGGTATACAGAAGTGTCTTTCAGAGTTGACTAAGGTTGTACTTCACTCTGTCATCTGGCCTTGGTAATGTGTAAAAAATCACCCAGGTAGTACTGGTTTTAAAGGCATGAAGGAGTCATGAAAAGCAGCTGAGGCCTGGCACTGTGAGAGACCAGGAAGGGCCATTAGAGAGAAGTCATGGAGAGATGTAGAGGCTTGGTACCATAAAGAGAGCCAAGACATTATTAGTAAAAGTGAAGCCCAATTATAGCAGAGAACCCAAAATTTTGGAGGCTCTGAGAGCATAGGATGCCCACCACGAAGAACAGTAACCTTGGAGTGTAGTCTGATGACCTGAGAAAATAAGCTGTGCCTGTGTGCTGTAGAGGGTGGAGCCAGAAAAGTGACCTAAGCCCCTTGGAGGAGCCCCAGAGACTGTGAGTGAATTCCACAAATTGGACCTTTAGTTGTTTACACTTTGGGAACTTGATTTTGCTTTGATTTGATTGTGCCCTCGTTCTTATCTTTTGAAATAAAAGAGTATTTAATTTAATTGTGATTTTACAGGAACTCACAGTTGAGACACTTTGAACTTAAAAAAACCGGTGGATTTTTTTCCTCTTTTTTTTTGATCTTATTATTATTTTTTTAATCAGTTACATTTTATTAACTCTGTATCCCAGCTGTGTCCCGATCCCTCATTCCCTCCCAGTCCCTCCCTCCCTCCCTCCCTCATCTCCACCGTGCCCCTTTCCAAGTCCACTGATAGGGGGGACCTCCTCCCCATTCATCTGATCCTGTTTTATCAGGTATCTTCAGGACTGGCTGCAAAGCCCTCCTCTGTGGCCTAACAGGACTGCTCCTCCCTTCGGGAGTGGGGAGACCAAAGAGCCAGCCATTGAGTTCCTGTTAGAAATAGTCCTTGTTCCCCTCACTTTGGGAAAACAATTGGTTACTGAGCTACCACAGGCTACATCTGAGTGGAGGTTCTAGGTTATATCCATATATGGTCCTTGGTTGAATGTCAGTCTCAGAAAAGACCCTGTGCCCAGATATATTTGGTCCTTGTGGAGCTCCTATCCTTTCCCCATCAGACTAACTCCCCTTCTTTCTTATGATTCCCTGTACTCTGCCAAAGGTTTGGTCATGAGTCTTTGCTTTGAAAACACTGCTAGTTAGAGTCTTTCAGATGCGCTCAGTAGACTCCTGTCATACATTCAATGCACATCCCATCTGTCTTTCTAAATGAGGATTGATCATCTTACCCCATGTCCGCTCAATTGATTATCTTTTTTAGGTGTATAGATTTCATTATGTTTATCATATCTTATAGGTCTATATAAGTGAGTATATCCCATGTTTGTCTTTCTCCTTCTGGGATATTTCACTCAGAATGATCTTTTCTAGATCCCACCATTTGCCTGCAAATTTCATGATTTCCTTCTTTTTGATTGCTGAGTAGTATTCCATTGTGTAAAAATACCAGAATTTCTGTACCCATTCCTCCATTGATGGACATCTGGGTTGTTTCCAGGTTCTGGCTATTACAAATAAAGCTGCTATAAACATGGTTGAGCAAGTATCCCTTTTGTGTACTTGAACGAACTTTGGGTATATACCTAGCAGTGGTATAGCTGGGTCTTGAGGAAGCACTATTCCTAATTGTCTTAGAAAGTGCCAGTTAGCTTTCCAGAGTGGCTGTACCAGTTTACATTCCCACCAGCAGTTGAGGAGGGTTCCCCTTTCTCCACAACCTCTCCAGCATGTGTTATCGCTTGAGTTTTTCATCTTGGCCATTCTGATGGGTGTAAGGTGATATCTCAGGGTCGTTTTGATTTGCATTTCCCTGATGGCTAATGAGGATGAGCATTTCTTTAAGTGTTTTTCTGCCATTCTAGGAAGTCTTTAATTTCTTTCTTTATTTCTTCCTTAACCCAGCTGTCATTGAGTAGTAAGTTGTTCAGTTTCCATGTGCGTGTCGGCTTTTTGTTGTTTCTGTTGTTGTTGATGTCTAGCTTTAGTCCATGGTGGTCAGATAGTATACAAGGGATCATTTCAGTCCTTTTGTATCTGTTGAGGCTTGCTTTGTGACCCACTAGATGGTTTATTTTAGAGAAGGTTACATGAGGTGCTGAAAAGAAGGTATACTCTTTTGAGTTTGGGTGAGGAGATCTGTAGATGTCTATTAGGTCCATTTGGTTTAGGGATTCTGTGAGTGCTTTTATTTCCTTATTTGGTGTCTGTCTAGTTGATCTGTCCCTTGGTGAGAGTGGAGTGTTGAAGTCTCCCACTATTAAGGTATTAGGATCAATGTATGATTTAAGCTTTAATAATGTTTCATTTATGAATGTCGGTGCTCTTGTATTTGGGGCATAGATATTCAAGATTGTGATGTCCTCTTGGTGGATTTTTCCTTTGATGAGAATATAGTGGCCCTCCTTATCTTTTTTGATTAACTTGGGTTGAAAGTCTATTTTATTAGATATTAGGATGGCTACTCCAGCTTGTTTTCTGGAACCATTTGCTTGAAAAACAGTTTTCCTGCCCTTTACTCTGAGGTAGTGTTTGTCTTTGTTGCATAGGTGTGTTTCTTGGATGCAACAGAATGTTGGATCCTGTTTCCTTAACCATTCTGTTAGCCTGTGTCTTTTTATTGGTGAGTTGAGTCCATTGATATTGATAGATAGTAGTGACCAATGCATGTTAGTTCCTTTTGTAATGGAGTCGGTGATCTAACCCTGTTTCATTGCTTGTTTTCTTTTCATTTTTGTTGGGATCTTATTTGTATGCCCTGTTTTCTTGGGTGAATTTGTTTTTATTGGATTGGAGTTTTCCTTCTAGTATCTTCTGTAGGGATGGTTTGCTGTGTAGATATTGTGTAAATTTAGTTTTGTCATGGAATATTTTGTTTTCTCCATCTATGTTGATTGAAAGCTTTGCAGGGTATAGTAGTGTGGGTTGACATTTGTGATCTCTTAGAGTCTCCATGATACTTGCCCAGGCCCTTCTGGCTTTCATAGTTTCTGATGAGAAGTCCGGTGTGATTCTGATAGGTCTACCTTCATATGATACTTGGCCTTTTTCCCTTGCTGCTTTTAATATCTTTTCTTTGTTCTGTAGATTTAGTGTTTTGACTATGATGTGACGTGATGTGTTTCTTTTCTGGTCTAGTCTATTTGGAGTCTAGGCTTCTTGTATATTTATGGACATCTCTTTCTTTAAGTTGGGAAAATTTTCTTCTATGATTTTCTTGAAAGTATTTTCTGGACCTTGGAGTCTGGAGTCTTCTTTTTCATGAATTCCTATTATTCTTAGATTTTGTCTTTTCATAGCATCTTTGATTTCTTGGATATTTTGTGATTGGAACTTTTCTGATTTTACTTTTTCTTTGAGAGAAGTATCCATTTCTGCAAGTGTGTCTTCAGCTCCAGAGATTCTCTCTTCCATCTCTTGTATTCTGTTGGTGATGCTTACTTTTGTGGTTCCTGATCTTTTCTCCAAGTTCTCCAGCTCAAGGGTTTTCTCATTTTGTGTTTTCTTTATTGATTCTAATTCTGTTTTCATGCCTTGAACCATTTCTTTCATGTGTTTGAATTTGGATTCCTGTCTCTCTACGATGGCCTCTATTTCTTTTTTCATTTCTTTCTTATATGCCACTAATTTTTCCTCTACTTGTGTATCTATTTGTTTAGCTATGTTTGCCTGTGTTTCTTTAAGGATATTGTCTATTTCTTCTTTCTTTGCCTCCAATTGACTAGCCATCTCTTTGAAAGACTTGTTCATTTCTTCCTTATGAGCCTCAAATAATTGGGCAAGCATGGCTTTAAAATCATTTTCCTGTGCTTCTGCTGAATTGGAGTATCCATCGATTTTGGGGTTTGCTGGTGAAGTCATGATGTCCTGATTTATGTTGGAAGTGTTCTTTCGCCTACCCCTGGCCATTGGCCTATCTGAAACCTTCCCTGTTTGTTTTTGGATTCTGCAGATCAGACTGGTGCTGTCTCTCTCTCGTGTCTGGAGAGTTCTTCAGGAAGCTGAGCACTCTCAGCGTGTGCTGAGGACTAGCTGTACCTGTGGGAGGAAAGTATGCAGTCGCAAACTGGGCAAATGCAAGCGTGTGTGTGCGCACGCGTGAGTGAGTCTGTGTGTGTAAGTGTGCGTGGACGTGTTTCTCGAGGGACAGACTGATGGGGGAATTTTCCCTTGAGTATGAAGTAGCCTTCCTCATCTCTTTTGATTAATTTTTGTTGAAAATCTATTTTATTAGATATTAGAATGGCTACTCCTGCTTGCTTCTTGGGTCCATTTGCTTGGAAAACTGTCTTCCAGCCCTTTATCTTCAGGTAATGTCTATCTTTGTGATTTAGGTGTGTTTCTTGTATGCAGCAGATTGTTGGGTCTTGTTTATGCATCCCATTCTGTTAGTCTGTGTCTTTTTATTGGAGAATTGAGTCCATTGATGTTGAGGGAGATTAATGACCAGATATGGGTATGAGTTCATTCTTCATGTGGAAATCCCGTGTTCCCACCACCATATGTTGAAGGTAGTTTCCCCCTTCATCTTATATTTTTGGTGTGTTTGCAAACTATCATATGGCTTATGTTATATATACTTGTGGATGGGTTTTTGATTTTGTTATATTTGCCTAAATAACTGTTTTGTGTCAGTATTATATCATTTTTATTTATACATCTCTATAATATATTATAAGTTTTGTAATGGTAACCCTTCTTGCATTGTTCTTTTTGTTTGGGACTGCCTTGGCTATCAGGACTATTTGTGATTAAATTTGAATATTAAGATAAGGAGATTTTGCTTGGGGTTTCACTGAATACATAAACAGTTTTTGGTAAAACAGTCATTTTTTACAATATTATTTCTACCAACCCATAAGTGTGAAGAATCTTTCTCTTTTCCAGTGTCTTTAATACCTATTTCTTCTCAGGTTTAAAGTTTTTGTTATATAGGTCCATCATTTCTTTCATTTGGCTTATTCATAGATATATTCTTTCCTTTGAGTTATTGTGAACACGAGTGTGTCTGTGATTTCCTTTTCTGTGTGTTTATTCTTGGTGTATAGAATGCTACTGATTTGTTCAAGTTTATTTTGTATCATGCAATGTTGATGAATGTCTTTCACATTTCTAGAAGTTTCCTGGTAAATTTTTTGGAATCCTTCATGTGTAGTAGTATGTCCTCTGAATGTAAATATAGTTTGACTTAGCCCTTCCCTATTTGTGTCTCTTTAATTACCTTCCCATGTCTTATTGCTCCAGCTTGTACTTTGCACATAATATTGAAAAAGGAGCAGGAATAGTGGACATTCCTGCCTCATTCCCATTAATTTTTATCCATTGAGGATGATGGTGTATGTGGGTTTTTGTATATAGTTTTTGCTATGGTGAGGTATGCTCCCTCTAGCCCTACATTCTCTAGCACTTTTATCATGAAAGCATGTTGAATTTGGTCAAAGGCTTTTTCTGCATCTATTTAAATGATATCTGGGTTTAATTTTTTTTTTGGTCACTTATGTGACTTGCTACATTTATTAACTTGCACATATTGAACTATTCCTTAATTTCAGGGATAAAGCCAACTTGGTCATGATACATAATCTTTTGGATATATGTCTTTATTCTGTTGGCTAGTTATTTTGCTGTGTTTTTTTTATTTATTTTTGAGCCTGTGTTCATCAAGAATATTGGACTGCATTTTCTTTGTCTTTTTTGTTGTGCTTTTGTCTGGTTTTGGTATTAGACTGAGAATGTCTTCATAGAAGGAGTTTGGGAATAATTCTTCAGTTTCTATGTGTGTGTGTGTGTGTGTGTGTGTGTACTTTACAAATGTTGTATATAAACCTTTGAATTTCTGGTAAAATTCTGCTCTGAATTTAATTGGCTGTGACCCATTTTGAATTTTTTTAAATTTACCTGGGAAGCTTTTTTAAAATTACTATTTCAATCTCCTCATTTTTTATGGAAATATTTAGGTTGTCTACTTAGTCTTGGTTTAATTTTGGTAGTCTGGACCAATCTAGATTCATCTATTTTTTTTTTTTTAATTTCCAGCTTAATGCTGTTCAAGTTGCTAAAGTATTCATTTTAATATTCTGAATTTTTTGATGTTGTTATGATTCCCTGTTCAGTTATGATTTTGTTAATTTGGGTCTTCTCTTTCCTTCTTTTGGTTAGTTGGACCAAAGACCTATCAATCTTGTTTTTCTTCTTAAAGAATAAGGTCTTACAAATATATCTGGGCACAGGGGTCTTTTCTGAGACTGATACTCCACCAAGGACCATGTATGGATATAACCTAGAACCTCTGCTCAGATGAAGCCCGTGGTTGCTCACTAACCAATTGGTTTTCCCTAGTAAGGGGAACAAGAACTATTTCTGACAGGAACTCAATGGCAGGCTCTTTGACCTCCCCACCCCCCAAGGGAGGAGCAGTCCTGCTAGGCCACAGAGGAGGACTTTGCAGCCAGTCCTGAATATACCTAATAAAACAGGATCAGATGAAAGGAGAGGAGGTCCCCCTTAATCAGTGGACTTGGAAAGGGGCAGGGAGGAGATGATGGAGGGAGGGTTTGGGAGAGAATGAGAGAACGGGATACAGCTGGGATACAGAGTTAATAAAATGTAACTAATAATAATAAAAATATTTATATTAAAAAATAAAAAATAAAATAATAAAAAGAATACGGTTGATTTGTTGATTGTTTTAATTGTTTGTTTATTTCTATTTTATTGAGTTATGTTCTTATTTTTATTATTCCTTGATATAGACTGGGTTTGGATTTGATTTGTTATTGTTTTGTGTTTTATCAAATCGTTTATCTGTGCTTTTTTTATTTTTATTTTTTAAAACTCTTCTCTCATACATTTCAATCTGATTGAAGTTTCCCTTCTCTCCTCTCCTCCCACTATCCCCACTTCCTTCCCCTTTCCCCCACATCTACTCCTCCTCCATTTCCCTTTACAAAAAAGAACAGGCCTCTTAGAGATATCAACCAAACATTGCCTAACAAGTTACAGTAAGACTATGCACAAACACTCATATCAAGCTAGATGAAGCAACTGAGTAGGACAAAGAGGGCCCCATGTGCAAGCAAGTGAGTCTTGCTTTTGATTTATATTTCATACACAGTTGAGTAGTAATTAAATGACTAAGCCATAACTTCTTTAAACAGTGTGACTTTAAATATGTCTGTGTGCTATAATTTTCTTACTTGGAAGGAAGTGATGATAAAGAAGTTGAAAGATCCTCAAAGATAGCAGAAATACCAGAGTTATAAAAAATATTGTATTATATCAGTTCAAAATATCATGAACTAGTGATTTTTCATGTTGCCTCTAGACATGCATATATATTAAGATAGAGCTGAATATTTTCTTCCAGTTACAGGCTGTTGGGAACTCATTGAAGCAGAAAATGTACAGAAATTTCATACTTTTATAATTTAGATATATGTTTAATAATAATTATTATAATTTATGAAGTAAATTGTGAAACTCAATTGATGTTAAACTCATTGATATTAATAATGGGTCAAATTTAAATATGACAGTTTTTATCTAGACAAGATAGCGCCAAATAATTGAGACAGAGACTTTAGTTCTATTCATCATTTCTCTACATAGTATAACTGAGAAATACTAGTCTACGTTTATTCTTTAAACTATTCTAGCTGGCTCCCAGCATAAATCCTGAGTTACTCTTATTTTATGGCTTTTTCTTTTCCATCTGTTTCCATATTCTCTATCCTGGACCTCTCTTCATGGCTAAATCCCCTTAACTCCTCTTCTTGCCGAGAAGAGAAGCCCAGCACTATCTCTCTACTGCTCAGTTATTGGCTGATCCATTTTCTTGATAAATCAGAGCATAAACAAGGAGCAATGTTTATACAAACTTGAGACAGGAGAATCTTCAAATAAGCATTAAAATGCCATGTCCAGATTGAAACCAGATATGAGGGCAGAGAAATCAGCCTTTGAATAATACAGAGATAATTTTTACACACTACACAATAACATGCCAACAAATTAACATTTTCATCTCCTTTAATTTTGTGTTTAGAATCTTTGATATTCACAAAAAATTTACATAGCTCAGAGGGTAACTTTGTGTCACACCATTTTTGGGAGGTAGGACATGGATCTTTATGCAATAAAAGTTTACATAAAATGTATTAACTCACAATATTTTCATACTGCTTTAGTATTTTCAGAATTCTCTTTTTAGAGTACTTTCTCCCTACTGCATAAAAATTTCATCATTATCTTCAGGTGGAGAAACATTAAATATCAATTGCAAATAACAAGTGAGGTTATCAGAAAACCCAGAATATTGATTAAGGTGACTATGAAGCCAGTAATACAGAAATCCACTTAAAAGAAAGATGGCCTGGTAGATAAGTTCTATTGTGGGAGTATTCATCATTGTTGCAACAAATATAAACAAATTAAAAGACATTGACCCAAACAGAAATGGCAACCACACCTAAAAGTAAAAAGAAAATTAACATTAGTGATGAATTTATTCTCAAAAAATTTCCATGATTGACCAAGAACACTTATGAATGTGGTAAAACTATAAGGAGCTGACTGAAAAACATCTCCTAAAACATATTTAGAGGCACAGCCTTAGCTTTACAGCATAAAAAGAAGTTTACTTGCAGGCTCAATATTGTAAACAGAACTGACTCTAATTACAGGTTTTAGGAATTTTTCTTGTCCCATCAAACGGTGACATTCATCCACTAAACTTTGTGTTCTTTGCAGACATAGTTGTACAGGACTTTTAGAAGATATTATCTTTAAAGACAAATTTTATCTTGGTTATTTTGGTATTAGCTCTTGAGACTTCTGATTTGGGGAATTGGAGATTAGCTGTTCTAGCTGAGTATTTACTCACAATACATATTTAAAGTAGTGTGCACTAATGTACTATGAAGAATTATTATTAAATAATAAAAATAGAAGAAATACAGGACTCACAGATATCAGGCTTAAAATACACTAGCCACTGTCTTAGTCATTTATCTCTTCCAGAGTTATTCATAGAAGAACACAAATATGAAACTTACTTTCCTGCATGCTTAGGAGAGATAAAGAAGTTAGCTATCACTCTCCAGGTTTATACTTTGGGCCATTTAGTGAATCAGTCATGCATAATGTTGATCTCTAAAGTCATTATGAGAATCATGTTATATGTCAGGACAGTGTGCTCCACAATATTTTTATATTTTTATTTTCAATCTATCATGAAACTATTATGATTGTGATGTAAGATTGGTTCTCATTTTTCTGAAATATCCATATGAATACCTGAAGCAATGGAGGCACTCAGTATATATTTTCTAAATAAATGCATGACTAAAATAAAAGATATCACCAGTCAACATTTCAACATGGACACTGGTTTAGGAATCTATTTTAAAAAGAATATGAAAGATTAAGTAGTATTTCTTAAAGTATTTCCAGTGTATCAGTCTGTACATGAATCCCAAAATAATTAATATTTACATAGTTCAATGGAAAAGAAATGAATCTGTATCCCCATGGATTAGTCTGGAAATTTAAATTTTAATGAGGAAACACAAATTCATTTTATAGTAATTGACACCAAACATAGGGTTATCAGTTTACTTCATCTTCAAATAAGGAAGAATCTAAAATAGGCTACTTCATATCTGAAATATGACTATGATTATAATTTTATTAAGTAATAGTGGCCACAGGATCTCATAGGATTTATATTATAGCATGATACACATTGTATTAGGATATGATTGATGAAAGATGAAAAATGTAGAAAATAAAGATACCAATAAGAATAAGTTTGGTTCAAAAAAAAAAAAAGCATGCTACCAAGCTCCAAGCTTTCTATGGATTCTGAAAGTAGCCACCAAAAGTACTTAAAAGCTCAAGTATTTCTATGCCAAATTTAGATAAACTCTTCACAATGTGTTCCTTGCAAAATCACATATTCATCATATTAGAAAACAAAAATGTGGTTCTTATTGCCTTTAGTTAGTGTGCTTAGTGTGAGTCCTACAATTGTGCTGTGTGTGGAGGGTTATTGAAGAAGACATGTCAGCTCATTGGGCTGCATCAGCACACTCCTACTTCTTGCTTTTTGGATATTCTGTTGTCAGCAGAGTCTTTTAAAGTAAAAGCTTAATCCAGTGACATTCATTGTTTGCATGATTTACCTCACACTGTGCACTCTTCTTTGTAGTAAATGTAAATTGACATCGGATCTTTGTTCAGTTAATTAGGCTCTGCTTAGCCTTGGGACTGCATCTCGCTAATGGATAGAGTATTTGGGAGACTTTTTCTTGGGTCCTGTGCATATGGTTCAGTGGTAAAGTACTTGCCAAGCTGATGTATTCAATAACTATCATAAATTTAAAAAAACGGCATGCAAAAATATTCTAGGAGTTTATAGTAATGATTCTATCTTGTTAATAAAATTCAAAAATATTTAAAATCATCAAATTGGTGCTTTTATTATCATCTTACAAAAATTAGGTACTATGTTAAGTATAAAGAAGATAAAGGCACATAGTTTTTGTTATGTTGCTAACTAAGAAAATACTTTTTAGGATGTCCAATATTTTTATATTATGGACTAATATTTGCATAATCTAGGAAAGATAAAGAAAATGACATTTATTTTTCTGTGAAGAATTAGTGTTGAGCTTTTACATAAGAAAAAAAAAGAAGCAGAATGATCTACATCCACAAATTGCAGGCCTGTACTAGATGCTTTGAAGATAAAATTTCATTAAAGATACATACACAGCTGAAACAATAATATTCATGTAACATAAGGAGAAATTTAAAGCTAATATTTTCACTTACCTTGTAAGGTCTGTGTAGATGTGGCTCCTGGTACCTCAGTTTAAGTAAAGCTATGATAGATACTTCACTTAAAACTAAGGAAGATAGCATCAAATATTTTATTAAATTGACTAACTTTAAAAGCATTACTGCAACAGAAGATAAAATGACGATTTTCGTGACACCTACAACTGGGCAGTGGTAGTTGTTAAGCATAGAGAAAATGAAAGGCAGCTCTCCTCCTTGGCTTGCAGAGTAGAAAACCCTTGCTGCTGAAAATATTGCACAGACAGTGTTACTCAACACTGAAAATGAAGTTGCCAAAGAAATGATCCATTGTGTGGAAGGAAATACTCTGTCCATCCATGTGGCAGCAGCAGAATCTATGAAAATTAAAGACAAAGTCAAAATGCCAAATTCAATTTCACAACAATTGTAACAATTATCTAGTCCTTTTTATAGAAAAAAATAAGACATACAGGCTACCCCCCTGAGCCAGAACCTCTTTGTTCACTTAATGACTCTGCTCTGTTCTTATGTGTTTTTAGCAAACACAACTCTAATGTGGTTGTTTGCCAGCTGTGAGCCTACTCCTTATGGGG
Organism: Meriones unguiculatus; assembly: GCF_030254825.1. Taxonomy (NCBI): domain Eukaryota; kingdom Metazoa; phylum Chordata; class Mammalia; order Rodentia; family Muridae; genus Meriones; species Meriones unguiculatus. The sequence goes on from NC_083354.1 coordinate 97,300,977, forward strand.
TGCATCATAGTTCTTGTTCTTCTTGTTTGTCACACTGGCCATACTAGGTTCAAGCAATCTAGACATTTTCAGCTACCTTATCAGAGAATGAAGCCATACTAATCCTGGAACAGTGACAATGCATAAAATTGTCTTAGAATATTAATTGTACTAGGGCTCACACAGTCCACAGCAAAACATGTGTGACATTTATACAAAAACCAACTTCACTCATCCTATGACCTTGTGTGGCAGGCATTCAAAACGTCATTCATCTCACAGATTTTATTTTATTTTTGAGTGAAAGGAATCCCTGAATATTTTCCATTTAATCATTCTTCATGGGTATTACTTTCTCTCCCTTCTGTTCCTCTTTGCTGTGGTTCTGTCACATTATGCATCTAGATTTCTTCTTTTTTTCCCCTTTGACACAAAGGTTTACATGCACACAGTAATCACACATATAACACTGGTTTGGAATTTGCTTCTGCAAAGGGCGAGAACTAAACTCAGAGGTAGCCGTTAAGGTCCATGAGAAACTCGACCTTAGTGGCCTTCTGAACTGCAGTAGTCTACAGAGAAGAGGATGTTCAGCTGAGTCTATCTGAAACAGCCAACTTGAAGTGTGTGAAATGAATGTGTGGTTGTCAAATGCTGGGAAATACCTGAAGGTCTGTGAAGAAGCAATAAGTAAATGAAGTAGTTGAAATTCTTATGACTTAAGCTAAAGGTGGAGATATTTTTCAGCAGAGAAGATATGTTCTTAAGTAGAATACATGGCATAAGAAACAAAAAAAAAATTTTTTTTTCAATACGCTTTAAATTTGACAAAAATCAGGTCCCTGTAATATTTTTTTTTATAAATTGAAGTAAAAATAAAGTAAAAAAGTTAATTTATGTAAGGCTAATATTTTTGCATGACACTTTGATGGACTAATAGTTTGACAACTTTTCTTCTATTTCCAATAAAAATGGCTAAATGCCTAGCATTTTCTTCTGTTTAATGCAAAAATCAAGTGTTAAACTTTGATTCTATTGGACATTTCTGGTCTAAAACTCAAAGGGCTTATTATCCAGAAGTATCATTACTATCAAGATCTCAATACTGTTGGTATAACGTTCTTGTGGAATGTATACAATTTACCCTTGTTCATTCAAATGCTGATTTCTCTACCCCACTATCTGGTTTCAATCTGGACATTGGATTGTGATGTTTAGTCTAAGCATCACCTGTCTCAAGTTTGTGTAAACATGCTACCATTTGTTTTCTCTATTGTCAATAAAACAATAAGCCATTGCTGAGCAATGGAGAGAAGAGTGTGGGACATCCTGGTCCACTGGGGAGGAAAAAGAAGGGAGTGGGGAGGAGTCAAAGAGCAGAGATCCATAGGAGAGGACTTGGAACCTCGAGGAGAGATTAACCGGACCTAAGATATTATTAAAAGCCAGTATGATGTTAGAAAGTCTGAATGGGAGGAATCTATACAGGCTTGGAGATTCAGGATGGAGTAATCACTGCCCAGCGTTGTGCTCTAGGTTAATTAAGTAAATCGTAGTCTCTGTGTGGTGATTTGGGTATACAGCTGGATAAGGAATAACCACTGTTTAACTAAAAGAGAAATCATTAATAAATATTAATAATCAAGAACAGAATACAATCACTTCCTTCCATTTCAATTTTTTTAGACTACTTATAAAACTCTCCAGTACAAGAGAGATTTGTAATTCACAAACATTTGCACTCATTGAGCACGGTATTGGAATCATCCCTACGAAAGGCAGGCAGGCTTGTAATTGAGGCTGAATCCATCCAAGAGCATGGTTGGACAAGGAAAGGGGACTGAATTTTTTCTGAAAATGGCACAATTTTTAGAGTCTAATGTGTCTTTGTGCAAAGAATGAAAAGTTTATTTTGAGTAGGAGGACTACATTGTTTCCTTTGTGTGTGTATATATATATATATATATATATATATATATATATATATACATTTAAAACATTTGTGTTTATGCATTCTTTTACATGTGTGTGCTTGTGCCTACCCAGCATTGTGTGTGTATGTACCTGTGCATGTAGGATTATGTGTGTGTGTGTGTGTGTGTATGTACATTGTGTTTGTATTCACAAGTGCTAGTGTATGTTTATATGCCTGTGGGAGCATGTGAGTATATATTTGTGTGGTCTGTGTGATTATATTTACACATACCTGAAGAGATGATTTCCTGAGGTGACAAAACTGTCAGGTAGGATACATTAGTCAACATGTATAACACAGTCACAGTAGATATGCCAGAAATAAAAGATTTTGGAATTGTTTTCGCAGGATCTTTTACTTCTCCTGCAAAACAAAATTTTTAGTAAAAGTAAAAATTATTGTAAAACTTGAATGTTTCTTTGAAAAAAAAAAAAGTCCGAGATCATTGTCTTTTCATTTGCTTGCTTTGATTCTGCCGTTTTCTTACATGCATCATCCATAAAACCTGGCATTTTCTATAATCCAATACTAAAAATAAAAGTATGTATAATTGCGAGTTTCCCCTTGTCCTGTCATGGAAACAGAAGCATTTCAACCTGCTATTGAACAGAGAATAAAACTGTGGTAATAATATTTCCTTCACAAGAGACTCCTGTCATTGAAATGGATACAGCAATGTTGCAGAAACCAATACACAGCCTGTCTAAAGTCAGGCCCAAGTCTAAACAAAGTAAGCTGGTCCTTGCATATGCATGCTGTCCCTCCAATATAAGAAACAAAATGTAGGACATTAATTTTACTGCTATATGATCAACTTAAAATTGTCAGAGGACCAATGCATAATCCATCAGATTCGGAACCTATGAACATCCATGAATTATATTATAAGCAATGAGAGTGCACTACTAGCATGACAGCTAGTGCCATCCAGTGAGACATTGTGATTCAAACCTGTTTGCCTGTTTCTTGAAATGTGCCATCAAGAGAAGTGAATATTAGTTTAAAACGATGCATGGAGAGGACCTAAAACCTTGGCTCAGATGTCACCCACAGACTCAGTCTCCAAGTGATTTCCCTAATAAGGGGAACAGGGGATTTCTCTAGCATAAACTCAATGACAGGCTCTCTGATCCCCTCCCCTGCGGAGTGCAGCCTTGCGAGGCCACAGAGGAATACAGTGCAGCTTGTCCTGAGTAGACCTGATAGGCTAGGATCAGATAGAAGACGAGGAAGACTTCCCCTATCAGTGGACTAGGGGAGGGGCACAGGGAGAGAAGAGGAAGGAAAGGTGGGATTGGGAGGAGATCAAGGAGGGGGACACAGCAGGGATACAAATTGAATAAATTATAATAAAGGATTATAATAAAATACAATTGACTTACAACCAGCAGTGATGACAAAATGTGAGGGTATTCTGGTGTAATTGATGAAGCTGGTTGGATTGGAAAGTTATAATGAAAATTTCCAGATCAACAGAATCCAAGTTCTTATACAGATCCCAGTCAGCTTCCACACAGTTGTTGGTTTTATTAGTCATTTTTTTGTTGCTATGATAAATATATGACAGCAAATTTATGAAAGAGGTGTTTATTTTGGCTCACCATTGGAAAATACAGTTGGTTCATCATGGAGGGAGGAGGCCGATTATCACATTGCACCCACAGTCAGAAAGCAGAGAGAGCTTTTGTGGAAGATTGTCAAGCAGCACCCAGAGTCAGGGGAGGCTCTGCTTTATTAGATCTCCAGGCCAATCTGGCAGATCCAGCAAGCTAATCCTCTGAGGAGCTCACCCATAATCCAGTTTCTTAAATTTATAGAAAGCACAACATAATTTCTCACCCTTTCTGTTTTTGGTGGGTTATGGGTTTGGATGTTCACCGATAGCACTAAGGACTACTAGAAAGCATGGTTACAGATGTTGAATAGATATGGTGAGAACAGCTATTTTATAACTGTTTCTCAGAAGAAGGCTTCACCTGATGTGGGAGGTAAGATTACAGCAGAAGAACACAGAATGTACTATTCTTAGTCAAAGGTAAAGTTTATAGTTTCCCAATTTTCTTAGCAGGATGAATGCTTTAGCTTAGCTTTCTTTCCTCGTTTTATTTATTCATCCTATTGGGTGATGCTGTCCATAGTTAAAAGAATCTTCCCATTTGATTAACCTAATGCTCACAGTTCTTCACAGATGTATTCAGAAGCATGCCACCTCAATGATTCTAAATTCTGTCAGTTGACAGTATCTCAATAGCTGAGTCATCTCTCCAACTCCAAATCTTTTAAAAAGTTTTTTATTAATTACAGTTTATTCACTTTGTATCCCAGCTGTAGCCCCCTCCCCTCCCTTCCCAACCATACCCTCCCTCCTTCTTCTTCTCCTATGCCTCTCCCCCTGTCCAATGATAGGGGAGGTCTTCCTCCCCTTCCATCTGCCCATACTCTATCAGGTCTCATCAGGACTGGCTTCTTTGTTTTCCTCTGTGGACTGGCAAGGCTGCTTCTACCTTAAGGGGAGGTGATCCAAGAGCTAGCCCATGAGTTAATGTCAGAGATGGTCCCTGGTCCTATTATTGGGGAACCCTCTTGGATACTGAGTTGCCTTGGGCTATTTCTGTGCAGGGGTTCTAAGTTATCTCCATACCTGGTCCTTCTTTGGAGTATCAGTCTCAGAAAAGACCCTTGTGCCCAGATATTTTGGTACTATTGTTCCCTTTGTGGAGCTTCTGTTCTCTCCAGGTCTTTCTACCTCCCACTTCTTTCATAAGATTCCCTGCACTTTGCCCAAAGTTTGGCTGTCCATCTCAGCATATGTTTTGATACTCTGCTGTTTGGAGTCTTCCAGAGGCCCTCTGTGATAGGCTACTGTCCTGTTCACTGTTTTCTCCCTCTTATGATGTCCCTCTCATTTGCCTTTCTGAATTAAGATTGAGAATCTTACACAGGGTCTTCCTTCTTGCTTAGCTTCCTTAGATGTACAGATTTTAGTATGATTATCCTATATTACAAGCCTAATATCCACTTATAATTGAGTACATACCATCTGTGTCTTTTTGCTTTTGGGATACCTCACTCAGGATGATCTTTTCTAGATCCCACCATTTGCCTGCAAATTTCATAATTTCTTTGTTTTTAATTGCTGAGTAGTATTCCATTGTGTAAATGTACCACAATTTCTGTATCCATTCCTCAGTTGAGGGACATTTTGGTTGTTTCCAGCTTCTGGCTGTTACAAATAAAGCTGCTACAAACATGGTTGGGCAAATGTCCTTGTTGCATAGTTAGACATCTTTTGTATTTATGCCTAGGAGTGATATAGCCGGATCTGAGGTAACACTATTCCTAATTGTCTGAGAAAGCACCAGACTGATTTCCAAAGTGGTTGTACAAATTTACATTTCTACCAGCAATGGAAGATGGTTCCTCTTTCTCCACATCCTCTCCAGCATGTATTGTCACTTGAGTTTTTGATCTTAGCCATTCTGATGGTTGTAAGGTGAAATCTTGATCTGTATTTCACTGATGACTAAGGGCATTGAGCATTTCTTTAAGTGTTTCTCAGTCATTCGATGTTCCTCTATTGAAAATTCTCTGTTTAGCTGTGTACCCCATTTTTTTTCAATGCAGTTTATTCAGGAACCTTGAACAATCATCGGACCCTGGGGAAAGCCAGCCCACAGCTTAAATAGCCTCTGGGTAGCCAACCCCAGCATGCCACGTGGGCAATGCAGATAGGTCAACATACACGGAAGCAAGCCAGATCCTCAGCCTTAGCCAAATGTGGAATTGTTTGTGACAGAGAGCACTCATCATCGGGAAGGTGGAAGGCGGAAACCAGCTCCATCTTTAAGGCATAGCATTCCGCAGCTCTCTACAGTTCCCCCTTTTTGTTTTAGACGCATCAGGCAAGAGTAGAGGTCTGATCTCTGATATTAGAAATAAATTGGGACTTTGTACCGATGTTCATTTAGGTGTCATCCACCCAAAGAGCATCAGACCCGTCCGATACCTTTTTCTCAGAGGCGGGACCTGGGGCATCAACCCGCATGCAGTCAGACCTGCTCTTCTCTGGTGTACCCCGTTTTTTAATTGGGTTACTTGATTTGTTTCTGTTTAACTTCTTAAGTTCTTTATATATTCTGGATATTAGCCCTCTGTCAGATATAGGGTTGGTGAAGATCCTTTCCTAATCTGTAGGCTGTCCTTTTGTTCTGATGACAATGTCCTTTGCTTTATGGAACCTTTTCAGTTTCATGAGGTCTCATTTATTGATTTTTGCTCTTAGGGCCTGTGCTGTTGGCGTTATGTTCAGGAAGGTGTCTCCTGTGCCAATGAGTTCAAGGCTCTTCCCCACTTTTTCTTCTAACAGGTTTGGTGTGTCTGGTTTTATATTTAGGTCTTTAATCCTTTGGCATCTTTGTAAAAAATCAGGTGTTCATAAGTGTGTGGGTTTATTTTTGTGTCTTCTATACGATTCCATTGATCCACCATTCTGTTTCTATGCCAACACCAAATCTTGATAAGCAAGTATATGAAACTTTTTCCTTATTAGCAGATTACATAACTTTATAAGGCACATATGAATATATCTTTCTCATGTATAACAAAGGGCCATTTTATAGCAAGAAGTATGCATTGATAGGAAAATATAGAGAGAATTTAAAAGCCAATTCACTTAATTGTCAGCATTTGTCAACAAAGGAAAAGTACCTGTAGTTTTAGTCTTTCTCACTCTCTCTATCTCTATGTGTATGTCATATATTAACAAAATATGCAAATCTACTTTCAAGAATAAAAAAGTGAATCCTTACTGAAATCTTCAAATATTGAAAAGTTTATTAAAATGTGAACCAAAGAATTTTTATGGCCATTGTTCCTGAACAGGATTCAAAAACCACAATGAACGTGAAGAGTAGAACAGATATGAAAACCTAATACTCAAGCAGAACGCAGGCCCTCTTCCAAGGATTTTTCAAATTCAGTAATGAGAAGAGGAATAAATAATTCACAGCAACTCATAGGAGTATAAAGCCCATGATGATAGGTGCTTGTTCACTGCCATAACTCTGCTGTCTAGATTAATGACATGCTCTTGGTGAATGTGTTGAATGAATTACAATTAATTGAATGTCAGAAACCTATTGTGCACTTTACTACAAATCAGAAGAACAAGATAAACAGATAAGAAAAGACGGGCTCTAGAAAATTATTTATGCCTTAGTTTGACTTAATAGGATATGTTGCAACATAGAAAAATATAGTACAAACAATGCGAACCCACCATTTTAGTATACTTCAAATTTGACACTTAAATGACTAGCAGAAAACATTTAACTTAGAAAAAAGTAAATTATTTAGCAATCTTCTCATATTGGGACATTTTATGGTGCAGCACAGAGGTCTAGCTTAAAAGAATGGCTGAAGAAATGCACTATGTGTTCTGAAGCACATGAAACATTTCCAGCTCAATGGCACTAAGAGCATACTGTAGATTTACAAAATCAAATTTAAAAATATAGTAGGACAAAGGGGGTGTTTTTATATTATTTATTGTTATTTATTATTAATAATAAACAACACAGATTAAATAATAAATGTTATTAATATTATTTATTGTTATATGGAGCAGTGTAGATATTAAGGACCAAAAATTTAGTTAAACGTTCAAAGGCTAAAACAGTCAAGAAAGTCCTTAAAAAGAATCACAAGAAATAGTTTTCTCTGCTATTTGCATGTTTCATTATAAAAATTAGGTATTTTGTGAGTAATAATAAGATAAAATCTTTTCAATCAATGATGTCTCAATTTTTCTTTAGAAAACAAGTATAACTGCATATTTCTTATGTAACTAATATTTTAAAAAATATCTCAAAATGATCAATTGAAATGCAACAAAATTTGAGAATACAGAAGACATTAATTTACTTTTGCAAACTTAAAATGATAAATGTAAAAGAATCTAAAGAGCATGTAATTCTATGAAGTTTACCTGAAAGATGGAGGCTCAATGATGACCATGTAATACAGAGAAAATTAAATTTAAATACAGAGTATGACCAATCATGTTATCATTCCACAAAAATTCTGACAAACTCTTTGCATGGCTCCAGTTATTTCTATGAATGGATTTACCTGCTACATTGAGCAGAAGTACTGATCCAGCGTATGCATAAGACCCTTGGAGTATGGCTTCTGCGATCTGTGAGGCATCTGGAACTTCGGCATCTAAAGAATTTTCAAACCTGGAAACAGCCTCCTTTTTCCCAATCACTAACAGCACAACTCCAGTTAGAGAAATGAAACAAAGAACACTCATCTTTATAAAACTGCTGATAGCATTAAACCAAGCCACTGTAGTCAGACCTCGAGCATTGAGAATTCCAAGTGACCACAAAATAGCCAAAGCGAGACATTTCTTTGCTAGCTCTGGAGCTGGGCACCCAGCATAGAAAGGTTGAATTAGAAAATTTGCTATTAGTAAAATCTGAGTACCTAATCCAAAGGGATAGGCAAATATTGTAAGCCAAATTTTGAGGAAGGCAATAGGAGCTCCAAGAGATCTTTTTATGAAATAATAAGGTGCTGCACTGACAGGGAAGGTGGTCCCCATCTCTGCAATACATAGAGCATGAATAATAGATAGTAGGGCACAAATTACCCAAATACTCAAGGAAATAGGAATGTTCAGTGAGGAGTACTGTAATACCCCTTTAGGGGACACAAAGATTCCTGCCCCAATTATGCTACTAAATAAGAATGTGTTTCCATGAAAAAATCCTATTGCCCTCAGGAGTCTCATGTTTTTCTATTTTCTTTCCAAATCCCCCCAAAAAGATGTCAAATTTTGTATGGGCTATTACTGACACAATTCCTCCCAACTGCAAGTCTCCTTAAAGTAGAATATTCTCTAGACTGAATTATATTGTCTGTTTCACAAGACATTTATACTTTAGCTTGAATTGAAAATAATTAGCTTATGAATTGTCCTCATATTTTATGACTTCTTTCTGAAACCACAATTTAAGTGTTTCATGTTAATAATTTTTTTCGTGTATGTGACATTGAGATTGAACTAAGGTACTCACCCATGCTAAGTAAACATTTTATTGCTGTGCTGGATCTCCAGCCTTGTTAATATTTTTTGAAGACAAACATACCATTGGTTAAATTAGTAACTTCTCATTTCAAAGGTAAGGTTTTAGCCATTTTGAATAGAGAAATTTTCATTTGTGAGGGGGTAGAGCTGTTCCCAGCCTGAAGTTCATCTGCTGGCTGCTGCAAAACTAACACATCCAGGAGAGTTAGTGAGAAGAGTATCAGGAATTTTCAAGGACCAAGGCTCTGAAATGCTAAGTAAACTTTTATCTCATTAAAAATAAAAGTATGTCTTGGGGAATTAATAATGTGTGTGAGTTTTATAGAGCATAAAAAAGAAAGTGCAGAGGCCTCAGGTGGCCTCACAGGCCTCCTATTCCATGTATATCTCTTTTGGAATTCAGTCAACACTTCTGATTCATGTTTCCTCTAATTCTCTTTTAAAATTATTATTATTATTTATAATTTATTCACTTTTTTTTTTACAATTTATTCATGGTTGTAGCTCCCTCCCTCATCTCTTCCTGGTCCAACCCTCCCTTCTTCTTCCCCTCTATTACTTTACCCTAGTCCACTGATAGGGGAAGTCCTCCTCCCCTACTATCTGACCCTTGCATATTAGTTTTCATGAGGGCTGCCTGGATCCTCTTCCTCTGTGGGTTGGCCCCTGACAGGGGGAGGTTATTAAAGAGCAGGCAACTGAGTTCATGTAAGAAATTTCCCCTGTTCCCCTTACTAGAGTACCCACATGGAGAATGTGCTGCCTTTGGGAGCTTATCTGAGCAGGGGTTCTAGGTCTTCTCCATGCATGGTGTTTGGTTGATGCATCAGTCTCTGTAGGCTACCATGAACCCAGATATTTTGGCTTTATTGTTCTCTTTGTGGAGCTCCTGTACACTATGGATCTTTCTATCTCCCACTTCTATAAGACTCCCTGCACTCTACCCAAAGGTTGTTTGTGAGACTCTGCCACTGCTTCTATCCTCTGCTGAGGGGGCTCTTTTAGAGGACATCGGTGGTAGGCTGTTCTGTTCCCTGTCTTATGCCACTTCCTGGGTCTATCCTGTTTGCTCTTCTGAATGAGAATTAAGCATCTTCCCTAGGATCCTCCTTCTTGTTTAGATTTTTTAGGTCTATAGATTTTAGTATGTTTATCCTATATTACATGTCTAACATCCACTTATAAGTGAGTGTATATTAAGTGTGTCTATCTGCTTCTGGGTTACTTCACTCAGATGATCCTTTCTAGTTCCATCCATTTAGCTGCAAATTTCATGATTTCCTTACTTTTAGTAGATGGGTAGTATTACATTGTGTAAATGTACCCACAATTTCTGTATCCATATTTTGGCTATTATGAATAAAGCTGCTGTAAATACAGTCGAGCAAATATCCTTATTGTATGGAGGTTTCCCCTTTCTACGCATCTTTACTAGCATGTGTTGTCATTTGAGTTTTGTGTCTTAGCCATTCTGATGGAGGTAAAATGGAATCTCAGAGTCATTGTCATTTTGATTTGCATTTCTTTGTTTACTAAGGATGTTGAGCATTTATTTTTTTCTTCTTTTTTCTATAGTTCATCTATAGTATATCTAAATAGAAAAACATTGCTTGTTTCTTGCTATTTACTTTCTTCTTAACATCAAAAACTAGCTAAATAAAGCTAGTACCTAACATGACTACAAGTATGATCATTATAGGTGACTGACTACTAGCTAACATTTTTAAATTATCCTTAACAGTTTACAATAGTATATTTCATAAGACTAGACTTCACATTCTCATTTTTATATGAGTTGCATAAGCACGATACCTTAAACAAGAGTTGAATCAAATATACAGTATGTTGGAGCAAATACAACCTTAAGCTTCTACAAGTACATAAAAATCCATACCAATAGAAAATATGTGATACTTGTTGTAGCTTTTTTAGTCTAAAAGTAGATACAATAACGTACCCATTCTCGTACTATCAAGGAGATACAATAATCCATCCTTCTTTGTTTTTATTTTTTTATTAATTTTTATTTTTTATATTAATCACAGGTTATTTACTTTGTATCCCAGTCATAGTCCCCTCCTTCATTCCCTCCCAATCACACCCTACCTCCTTCATCTCCTCCATGCCCCTTTCCAAGTCCACTGATAGGGGAGGTCCTCCTCCCCTTCCAGCTGAACCTAGCTTATCAGGTATCTTCAGGACTGGCTGCAATGCCCTCCTCTGTGGCCTAGCAAGGCTGATCCTCCCTTGAGTCGGGGGGAGGTGTCAAAGAGCCAGCCATTGAGAAATTGTGTTACTTTTACACAACGGAATACTACTCAACAATTAAAAACAAGGAAATCATGATATTTACAGGCAAATGGATGGAACTAAAAAAGATCATCCTGAGTGAGGTATCCCAGGAGCAGAAAGACACACACGGTTTATACTCACTTATATGTGGGCACTAGACCAATAAGATAGGATAATCACACTAAAATCTGTACACCTAAGAAGATAAACAAGAAAGAGTACCCCAGGTAAGATGATCAATCCTCCCTTCTTTGTTTTTATATCTTGTAATGGAAGGATCACAGGATCCTCAGAGACCACCAGGAGATGACTCGATGCAAAAGCAACAGAGCTTTATTACAAGAGCAATCAAACCCAGGATCCAAGTCCCACTGATGCAGTAGAGAAGTGAGACCTCGAGCCCTGAGTGAGCAGGATTTTTAAAGGGAAAGACTGCAAGCAGGGGTTTTCCATGAGAGCAAGCAGGAGCATACATGTTTCCATGACAGCAAGCAGAGGGGTTCATGCCTTGACATAAAAGATAGAGGAGCGAGGTGGCCTCCTCTGAGGCGCATAATCACAATTGCCTAAGTCATATAATCACAATTGCTATTCTTCTAAACTATATCTGAAATATTGGGGAGAATTTTCCCAGCCGATTCCCAACCAAGTCTCATTGATTATTGCCAGGGAGTTTGTCTCTATTTTCTATGAAGTGTTTATTCTGTGATATTTCCTGGAGGCTGTTGCTAGGAGAGTTAATTTTGTTTTCTGCTAAGTCTACATTCTGTGATATTTCCTGGTACCTGAATTCAGCTCCCAGTCAAGATGCTCTTTATTTCAAAATGGAGTTATACCCAGGCTAACTTAAACTCTTCAATCTCTATCCCCCCTTTACCCTCTAACACTAGAAGGATAGAGGGGATAAAGAAAAAGAGAGAATTTTTTTTGAGAGAAAGTTTTTCTGCTTTCTCCAAACTGTGTGTATGTATGTGCATGTGCGTGTGCACATATGTGTGTGGTTACCTCAGCTTACGGAAGCCAAACAGGAGTCAACATACCTGCAATCCTAGTACTTTGGAGGGAGGTTGAGTCAGGAGGGTCAAGAGTGGAGCTGCCTTTGGCTACTTTTTCAAAATAAAACTTTATTTAAATGTTAAAAAAAAAAAGAAAAAGAGAGAAAGAGATCCCTGAATCTAACCTCTTTTTCTTTGTTTTCTCCTTATCATGACCAATAAAAACTTGTAACCAACCCCCCTAAATGACAACAAATGTCTGTATCCCACCAAATGACCAAAACCACCCACCCACTCTCAGGAATATGGCTGTCATAGTCTTTACATTGCTTCCTGCTGTTTGGGGATGATGGCATCTTTGGGTGAATTTAAGAAAATTGGGACATTGGCCAAGTCATTTGAGAGCTGGCTGTTTGTTGGATAACTGTTGCTATCCAAGCTCTGTAAGATCATCTGGGCTAGAGAAGTGCAAGTCTTACCCAAAGTCTAGCTGAAGCAGTCTGTGAGGCTGCACCTTTTGGACCCACCACTTTGAAGCTGTCTTAGATGTAACTTTTGAGGAAACAGCAGCTTAAGAAATATATGTGGCTAGATAACCTGGAAAACTTGATTTGTCTTCATTTGTTGTTATAAAAGAATGAAAATCCCAATTATGTAGATCTCTGATGTTTGTGAAGACCATTTATCTATCTCTAGCTTCTTTCTACCTGTATAATGACTGATTAACTTAAACAAAAAACACCCATAATCAGCAAAACTAATAACACTACAAGTGTGGTTGACTTAGTTTGCATTTCTTAATTATTCTAAACAGTTTCAAAACAAATTTCAAAAACAAATAGAACTTCACATTACATTTTTAAGACTCACATAGATACCTATGCTCCAACCCTAACTCCCTGGGTTTCTCTGTTGGTGAGTTATTTCTTTCCTTGGGCATTTTTTTTTCAATAGAGAAAGTATTAGCTCTCAATTGAAAAATTTAAAAATTTCTTTTGAAAATTCGAAGCATTTTATTTTGGAGGAAGAGCCTTGAACTCATTGGCACAGGAGACAACTTCCTGAACAGAACACCAACAGCACAGGCTCTAAGAGCTACAATCAATAAATGGGGCTTCATGAAACTGAAGAGCTTCTGCAAAGCAAAGGACACTGTTGTTAAAACAAAACAACTGTCTACCGATTGGGAAAGAATCTTCACCAACCCTATATCTGACAGAGGGCTAAGATAAAGTATATAAAAAGAACTCAAGAAGTTAAACAGCAAGAAATCAAGTAATCCAATTAAAAAATGGGGTACAGCGCTAAACAGAATTCTCAACAGAAGAATATTGAATGGTAGAGAAACACTTAAAGAAATGTTTAACATCCTTGATTATTATGCTTAAAATTACAGCTGAATCTTGTAAAAAGAGTTTTATCTGTGTGTTTAAATATATGGCCATTATATGTTTATTTTTGACTGATCTTAAATGGTTAATATATATCTAGGTTATAGATCAAAAGTAATTAAATATATTTTAAAGTTACATTCAAACTGTTGTTCAAAATATATATATGTGTATATGTTTATAAGGTTTATAAACACATATGTTTAAAAGACAACCATATGATATAACTGTCATCTTTGCTATATGATATGGGTTAAAAATTATTAAAAAACCTCTTAGTTAACATAAATTTTGTTTCCTTTTAGATTGAAAAGACAACTCTCATTTTAAATTGGTATTGGTTTTAAAAATTGAATTATTTGCACTGGCAATTTTTAAAGTCTGGTTTTGACTTTTAAAATTATAATTATGCTTTATTGTATCACTCCTAAAAAGGATGTTTTTGTTTTAATATTGTAAAAACAGGTTTTGGAAAATATTTAAATGTTTAAGGCTATAGAACATTTTGAAAGTTATCAGGTATTTTAAAATAATAACACTTGGGCAATCTAACAAAAAACTTGGAACAGTTTCTTAACCCTTTGGGGGAAATAAAAAAACCTTGGTATTTATTTTATTAATTTATTAACTTGCCAAATAAAACCAAGCCATGTTATTTGAGCCAATTAAGAAAACTACAATTATTACAATGTATCATGTCAGGATGGTAAAGACCCATGAAAAGGTATCACTGGCTTGTTTTGCCTCAAGGGATGGCCAATAGCCTCACCTTGTGCCAAAAGTTTGCCGCCAAGTTTTAAGGAGGTTAGAGAAAAATGGCCACATATATATATTATCCATTATATGGATGATATTTTGATTGCTGGTACAGATGGAGCTCAAGTATTATTTTGTTATGCCCATATGCAAGAAAGTTTACAAAATTATTGTTTACAAATAGCTTCAGAAAAAGTGCAAAAAATTGATTCATATTCTTATTTGGGATTTAAATTATATCCAAATCAAATTACACATCAAAAATTTCAAATTAGAATAGACAATTTAATACATTATATGATTGTCAAAAATTGTTTGGTGATATCAATTGGCTTAGGCTTCATTTAAAACTTACTACTGGAGAGCTTAAACCTTTATTTGATGTTCTGAAAGAAGAACCTCTCCAACATCTCCCAGAGCTTTATTTAATTCCTGATTCATGCCGGGCTTTAGAAACTGTTCAACAAGCCATAGATGATCAATTTGTTACTTACTTAGATTATGAAAAACCTCTTGAATATTTAATTTGTTGTACCAAATTCACTCCTACAGCATTGTTTTGGCAAAAGGCACCTATTATGTGGGCATATTTTCCTTCTTCTTCTAAAGTTATTTATCCATATTATTCTGCTGTGGCTAAATTGATATATTTAGGAAGATTGGAAGAGAAAAAGTATTTTGGAAAGAGCCTGATGTTATGTATCAGCCTTATTATAAGAAACATCAGGAATGGCTGTTTGTTTACACAGAATGTTAGCCCCCTGCTTGTGCCAATTACTTGGGAAAATTAAAAAATCATTATCCAGGAAACAAATTAATTCAGTTTTAAAAGGTGCAACCTATAGTTTTTCCATTTGAAACAAAAATTAGTCCAATTGTTGTTGCTTTAACAGTATTTACTGATGGTTCATCATCTGGTGTTGCTGCCTACACTTATGAAGGAAAAACAATATTCTTTTCAAGTGTCTAGCACATCTGTGTAAATAGCAGAGTTATCTCAGTATTGGCTGTGTTTCAAAGTTTTATTAAGCAGTCTTTGAATATTTTTAAAGATAGTGCATATCTAGCTCAGTCTTTGCCTAGGTTAGAGACTGCAGGTCAAATTTAGACATCTTCTCCTGTTGGAATTTTATTTTTACAAATTAAAAATTTGATACAAGAAAGAAACTTTCCGTTTTTTATAGGTCATTTGAGGGCTCATTTTGATGTGCCAGGACCCCTGTCTGAAGAAAATGCATTGGCAGATAAAGCCACCACAGTTTATTGTTCACAGTTAGAAAGAGCCCAAGATGCCCATAATAGGCATCATCTTAATAATCAAACCTTGAGACTTAAATATGGGTTGACTAAGGAACAGTCCCATAGTATGGTCAAGGCTTGCAGTACTTGTCCTCAATTTCAGCCTGTTCCTCATTTAGGAGTCAATTCTAACGGATTGGTTCCAAATCAAATTTGGCAAATGGATATTACTCATATTCCTGAATTTGGAAAATTAAAATATGTACATGTTTGCATAAATCATGTCTGATTTATTTTTGCCACTCCTCAACAAGCAGAGTCTACAAAAAAATGTTATTGCTCATTGTCTACAAGCATTTAATGTTCTAGGAGTTCCTAAGCAATTTAAAACTGACAATGGAACAGGATATAGTAGCAAATCTTTTAAATATTTTGTCAACAATTTCAAGTTTCTCACATAACTGGAATACCTTACAATCTTCAAGGACAAGGCATGGTAGAGCGTGCCCACCAAACAATTAAGATTTACTTGCAAAAAACAAAGGGGGAGTTACTTCCCTTGCCACCTAAGAATCATGTTAATCATGTTCTTTTCATTCTGAATTCTTAAAATTTGGATAAGCATGGTAAATCTCCAGCAGATAGATTTTGGCATACAGAAACCAAGAAAACTTTTGCTAAAGTAAAATGGAGGGATCCTTTAAAAAAATCAATGGCATGGACCTGACACTGTACTCATATGGGGATGAGAATCTGTCTGTATTTTTTCACAGGAAAATGATGCAGCTTGATGGCTACTGGACCACCTGGTGTGACAAGTGGATGAGGAGCTTTCTCCTAACAATAATGATGTTAATGAAGACCTCTCCGGTCAAGATGACTGTTTATTGGGCGCAGGGTCCTGATCCACCTCTACTACATCTAGTTTCCTGGGATTATTCAGAAGTCATTGGGAAATTGTTATAAATTATTAATGGTCTTATTCAGAGAGAAAACAAAGTTAGACTTCTTTTCCTTTTCCTTTTTCTTTTTGTCTATCTTTCTTAGATAAGGAGAAAAGGGGAGGAAAAGAAAAAAGGGGACTATAGGGATATCTTATAGAAAGGATAAGACAAAAGGTAGATTATTGAATCTACTCAAGTTAAGGCTTTATTTGTTATACTCACAATAGTTTATTTTTTAACTCTGGTATAGGATTTTGTATATCGATGCAAAAATAATTCTATTTTTAATACATTGGTAAATTTTGGCATATTGATTCAAATCCAAGGTTGTTAATAATAATAATAATAATGATAATAATAATATAATTTTAAACTGCTATTACAAACTAGGGTATTAGGTAATGCAAGTTAATTTTTAGTTAATTAACTCATAGTCATGTCAGACATTAGTCTAATTTATAACAGGAGTATACATCTTAAGATTAACAGACAGATAAGATTTTGTAGACAGGTCGATTACATAAAGATAAGTAAGTCTTCAAAAACTTCAGAGACCTACAGAATATGTCATTTAAAAATGTCTTTATTAATTTAAAGATTCTTTGATAATGAAACAGGTCATCTCTTTGCAACATCCATCTCACCTCAAAGAAGATAATGAGCATCAAAGAACCTCCACATGGAGATGGCGTCAAATGTGGAAGTCAGCCACACAGGGAGGGAAAATGCCCTCATTTCATGACAGAGCATTCTGCCAAAAATGGGTAAGCTTAAGTGCAGGACAAGTTGAACTTGCTGAACTCTGCCATGACAGGATAAGCAAGTCCTGAATAGTTCCTGTTTCACACAAACGTCTGTCAAATATACTGAGTCAGAAGGCTGAAGATGATGCTCCAATGTTATAGATAGTTATGGGCAACTGTTCGGGCAGCAAACTGTCTCTGTCAGTTTTTTTATTTTTTGGAAGCTGCTAACATGCACTTCCTATTTACTCCAGTAACTAATTTTATTCCTTCTCAAGTCTCTGGTGGGGTTGAAGACCAAATAGTTATAGTTCCACAATTAAGCTTAAGTTGTTTAGAATTTAAGAAAAACATTTCATATAGGTAATGTCAATAAGGATAAAAGTTAATTTAGGTATAGAACTCTAAACTTGTCAAGATAGGCTAATCAGATACTTTATCCTAAGTTGCCAAACACACATGGACTGGACATTGCACATGTAAATTTTAATTAATAGTTTTCATAACTTTTATAATTATGGTACTTAAAGAAAAGGAGCCTTTTATTGGATTTAAAGGGGAAAATGTTGGTATAATGTTCTTGTGGAATGTATAGAATTTACCCTTGTTCATTCAAATGCTGATTTCTTTACTCCACTCTCTGGTTTCAATCCAAACATTGCATTGTGATGTTTATTCTAAGCATCAGCTGTCTCAAGTTTGTGTAAACATGCTCCATTTTTTCTCTATTGTCAATAAAACGACCAGTCAACGATGTGCACTGGAGAGAATACATCCTGGTCCAGAGGGGAGGAGAAGGAAGTGAATAGAAAGAGGGAGATCTGGAAGACAGGACTTGGAAGCAGGAGGAGAGATGAATCGGATCTACGATATGACTAAAAGCAAGTATAATGTTGGAAATTCTGAATGAAAGGAAGCTATGTAGGCTTGGAAGTTTAGGATGGAGTAACTATTGCCCAGCATTGTGATTTAGGTTAGTTAAGTAAATCCTAGTCTCTGTGTGGTGATTTGGGTATACAGCTGGTTTAGGAATACCCACTGTTTAACTAAAAGTATACAGGTTGATTCAATTCAGCAGTTTTTTTTTTTCTTTCTATTATATAGCTTTTATCTATTATCTCTCTGTAGCTGTTGTTCTTTTTTCATTAGCATTTAAAAATTTAAAGTTAATTAAGCACTGTGTAATCTATCCTTGGAGGTTATATTTTCCCTTTCTGTTTATTAAACATATCTTTTCAAGTGTGCTTATATTTTTCTATAACTTCTTGTTTTTTTCTTTTAATTAAAAAAATTTTATATTAATTACAGTTCATTCACTTTGTATCTCAGCTGTAGCCTCCTCCCTTTTTCTCTCCCAATCCTCTTTCCTTCATCTCCTCCCATGCTCCTCTCCAAAGTCTACTATTAGGGGAGGTTCTCCTCTCCTTCCATCTGATGGTAGCCTATCATATCTCATTAAGAATGGCTGCTTTAAGTTTCTCTCCATTGAGTTTGATGTTAGCTATAGGCTTGCTCTATATTGCCTTTACTATGTTTAGGTATGTGCCTTTTATCCCTGATCTCTCCAAGACTTTAAACATGAATGGGTGTTGGACTTTGTCAAATGCTTTTTCGGCATCTAAGGAGATGATCATGTGGTTTTTCTCCTTCAGTTTGTTTATGTAGTGGATTCTCCACAAGGACCAAATATATCTGGGCACAGGGTCTTTTCTGAGACTGACATTCAACCAAGGACCATGTATGGATATAACCTAGAACCTCCACTCAGATGTAGCCTGTGGTAGCTCAGTAACCAATTGGTTTCCCAAAGTGAGGGGAACAAGGACTATTTCTAACAGGAACTCAATGACTGGCTCTTTGGTCTCCCCACCCCCGAAGGGAGGAGCAGTCCTGTTAGGCCACAGAGGAGGGCTTTGCAGCCAGTCCTGAAGATACCTGATAAAACAGGATCAGATGAATGGGGAGGAGGTCCCCCCTATCAGTGGACTTGGAAAGGGGCACGGTGGAGATGAAAGAGGGAGGGAGGGACTGGGAGGGAATGAGGGATCGGGACAGGGCTGGGATACAGAGTTAATAAAATGTAACTGATAAAAAAAAATAAAAAAAATTAAAAAAAAGTGGCTGGATACAAAACTAATTTGAAAAAAAAAAAGTAGCCCTCCAGTTTACCAAAGACAAATGGGCTGAGAAAGAAATAAGGGAAACAACACCCTTCACAATAGCCACAAAAAACATAAAGTATCTTGCTGTGACTCTAACCAACCATGTGAAATATACGTTTAAAAAAAAACTTCCAGCCCCTAAAGACAGAAATTGAAGAAGATATCAGAAGATGGAAAGATCTCCCATGTTCATGTATTGGTCAAATTAACATAGTGAAAGGGCCCTCCTGCCAAAAGCAATCTACAGATGCAATTTCCATCAAAATACCAACACAATTCTTTATAGGCATTGACAGAACAATACTCACCTTTATATTGAAAATCAAACACCCCTCCACCCCCGAATTTCTAAAATAATCCTGTACAATAACAGATCTTCTGGAAGTATCTCTATTCCTGATTTCAAACTGCATGGTACTAGCATAGAAACAGAATGATGTATCAACGTACTTGAATAGAAAACCCAGAAATAAACCCACACTCCTACGGATACTTGATTTTTGACAAAGAAGCCAAAACCAAACAATATAAAAAAGACATCACCTTCAACAAATGGTGCTACATGAAGAAAAAAATGCAAATTGATCCATATTTGTCACCCTGCATAAAACTGAAGTCCAAGTGGATCAAAGACCTCAACATAAAACCACACACACTAATTCTGTTGGGAAAAAAAGTGGGGAAGAGCGTTGGAGAGCCTTGGCACAGGAGACAACTTCCCGAACAGAATATCAACAGCTCAGGTTCTAAGATACACAATCAATAAGTGGGACCTCATGAAACTGAACAGCTTCTGTAAAGCAAAGTACACAGTCATTAGAACAAAACGACAGTCTATAGACTGGGAAAGGATCTTCACCAACCCTATATCTGACAGAGGGCTAATTTCCAGAATATATCAAGATCTCAAGAAGTTAAATAGCAACAAATCAAGCAATGCAATTAAAAAATGGGGTGCAGAACTAAACAGAGAACTATAAATAGAGGAATATCGAATGGCAGAGAAACACTTAAATAAATGCTCAAGTCCTTAGTCTTCAGGGAAATGTAAATCAAAATGACCCTGAGATTTCACCTTACACCCATCAGAATGGCTAAGATAAAAATTTCAAGTGACAATACATGCTGGAGAGGATGTAGAGAAAGGGGAAGCCTCCTCCATTGCTGATGGGAATGCAAACTTGTACAACCACTTTGGAAATCAATCTGGCACTGTCTCAAATAATTAGGAATAGTGCTTCCTCAAGATCCAGCTATACTACTAGGAATGCATCTAAAATACACTCAAGTACACAGCAAGGACATTTGCTCAACCATGTTACTAGCAGCTGTAGTTGTAATAGCCAGAAGCTGGAAACAACCTAGATTCACTCAATGAGAAATGAATACAGAAATTGTGGTACATCTACACAATGTAATACTACTCAGCAATTAAAAACAAGGAAATCATGAAATTTGCAGGCAAATGGTGGGAACTAGAAAAGATCATCCTGAGTGAGGTATCCCAGAATCAGAAAGACACACATGGTATATACTCAGTTATAAGTGGATATTAGACATATAATGTGGGATAAACATACTGAAATCTGTACACCTAAAGAAGTTAAGCAAGAAGTAGGACCCTGGGTAAGTTGATCAATCCTCACCAGAAAGGCAAATGGGATGGACATCAAAAGAGTGCTAAAACCAGTCTTATCTCTGTGCAACTAATCTACTGTTGTAATGTTTTTTCCTCCTGACCTTGAGCTCCTGGAATAATGATTCATTAGACTCAAAATATTTTTGAAAATACTTAGGCCATATGGCTAGACTCTTCTATGACTAGCTTATAACTTAAAATAACCCCCTTATACTAGCATACATTCTGTCACATGGCTGGCTACCTCTGCTCCAGGTAACATGCATCTGTCCTTTTCACATCTTGCTGGGTGAATCTCCTGTGCCTGGCTCTCCCAGAATCCTGTCTGCCTGCTCGATGTTTCACCTCCAATTTCCTGCCTCAGCTATAGGGCATAGGTCTTTTATTGACCAACAACTGTAGTCACAGTTAGAGACCAGTATAGCCACCAATTACCTAATGGTCACGTCATCTACTAACCTTCTTTTGGAACCCATGTAATCTTGCAACCATGATTTCAGGTGAAGACCCCAGAGCATACCAGCCACCCTACTCATGATGTGCCTTTTTGTAACCTTGACTCCAAGTAAAAACCCTAAAGTGACTCATCTCAAAACCCCATCACGTATATTACCTCTTAGGATGCCCAAGGACCACATGGCATCCCCGGCATTAATAGGGAATCCCAGTCTAGCGTGCAACCTACCCATCTATATCAGAGGATGGTATGGTATCTTGCATGCCACTCTCACAGAGAACTACCACTTTCACTATGACCCTAGTACCTGACATTCATGGACCACCTACAGAACCAGAAAAGCTCTCCACTGACTTCTTAAAGTAAGCAGTGTGGTATACAATGCCCATAACTAAACATAGTAAATGCAATATAAAAAGCAATATAAAGCAAACCTATAACCAACATCAAATTAAATGGGGAGAAACTCAAAACATTTCCACTAAAATCAAGCACAATACAAGACTGCCCACTCTCTCCTTATTTCTTCAATATAGTACTTAAAGTCCTAGCTAGAGCAATAGGAAACTAAAAGATCAAGGGGATACAAATTGGAAAAGAAGAAGTAAAAGTATCATTCTTCACGGATAATATAGTAGTATACATAAGTGATCCCAAAAATTCTACCAGTGAACTCCTTCAGCTGATAAACACCTTCAGCAAAGTAGGGGGATACAAAATTAACTAAAAAAAAAAATCAGTAGCCCTTCTGTATACAAACAATAAATGGTCTGAGAACGAAATTAGAGAAACAACACCCTTCACAATAACCACAAAACACATAAAATATCTTTGTGTAACACTAACCAAACAAGTGAAAGACCTGTGTAACAAGAACATTAAATCTCTGAAGAAAGAAATTGAAGAAGTTATCAAAAGATGGAAAGATCTCCTATGCTCATGGCTTGTTAGGATTAATATAGTGAAAATGGCCATCCTACCAGAAGCAATCTATAGATTCAATACAATTCCCATCAAAATGCCAATACAATTTTTTACAGTCCTTGAACAATTCTTAAGTTCATATGGAAAAACCAAAAACCCAGCATAGGTAAATCAATCCTGTATAATAAAAGATCTTCAGAAGATATCTCCAGCCCTGATCTCAAGCTATATTCTAGAGCAACAGTAATAAAACTGCATCATACTGGCATAGAATCAAACTGTTAGAGCATTAGAATCATATTGAAGACACAGAAATAAACCCACACACCTACAGACTCTTGACTTTTGACAAAGGAGCCCAAAATATACAATGGAAAAAAGAAAGCATCTTCAGCAAATGTTGCTGGTCTAACCGATGTCTACATGTAGAAAATTGCAAACAGATCCATGTTTATCACCCTGTATAAAACTAAAGTCCAAGTGAATAAAAAAACCTCAACATAAAACCAGACACACTATATCTGTTGGAAGAAAATGTGGAAAAAGCCTTGAACTCATTGGCAGAGGAGACAACTTTCTGAGAAGAATACCAATAGCACAGGCTCTAAGATCAATAATCAATAAATGGGATCTCATGAGACTGAATTTTTTCTGTAAGGCAAAGAACAAAACCACATTCTACAGACTGGGAAATTATCTTCATCAACCCTAACTCCAAAAGAGTGCTAATATCTAAATTATATAAAGAACTCAAGAAATTAAACACCAACAAACCAAATATTCAATTTGGTACAAAGCAAAATAGAATTCTCAGCAAAGGAACACTGAATTGCTTGGAAACACTTAAAAAATTGCTCAACGTCATTAGTCATCAAGGAAATGCAAATCAAAATGACTCTGAGATTCCATCTTACACCTGTCAGAATTACTAAGATCAAAAACTCAAGTGACAGCACATGATGGCAAGGTTGTAGAGAAAAGAAACACTCCTCCTTTGCTGGAGGGAATGCTAACTTCTACAACTACTTTGGAAACCAATCTTGTGTTTTCTCAGACAATTAGGAACAACTTTACCTTAAGACCCAGCTGTACCACTCCTGGACATATACCCAAAAGATGCTCCAGTGTACAGCAAGGACATTTGCTCAACTATGTTCATAGCAGTTTTTTTTTTTTTTTTGGTAATAGCCAGAATCTGGAAAAAACCCGGATGTCCTTCACCCAAAGACCGGATAGAGAAACTGCAGTACATCTACATATTGGAACACTATTTAGCTATTAAAAACAAGGACATCATGAAATTTTCAGGCAAATGTATAGATCTGGAAAAGATCATCCTGAGTGAGGTAACCCAAACCCAGAAAGACAAATATGGTATATAGTCACTTACAAGCGGCTATTAACCATTTAATACTGGATAACCATACTACAATGCACAGACAGAAGGACAGAAATAATTATGGTCATCTAATCAGTTGCAGAAAGACCTTTGACAAAATTCAACTTCCCATCTTGATAAAGGTCTTTGAGAAAAAAAGAACAAACCTCAACATATTAAATGCAATATACAGTAAGCACAGAGATAAAAGCATCTTGCTTAATGGAGAAAATCTCAAAATATTTTTACTAAAGTCAGAAGCAAGACTCTTCATACCCATTCAATATAGTGTTTGCTCTTTTAGTTGAAATAGTAAGAGAAGTGATAGAGATCAGAAGGATACACAAAAGAAAGCAAGAAGTTTATATGCCCTAATTTGCAAAGCATACAATTATATACATAAAGGACCCCCCAAAATTCCACCAGAAAATCTAGAGAGATGATAAACACATTATAGAAAACAGCAAGATACAAAAGTGTTGTATGTTAATTAAGAACCTTCTTTACACAAAGAACTAATATACAGAGATTAAAAAAATAGAAACAATCTCACTCTCAATAGCCTTAAAATATATTGAAATTAATGCCAGTAAGGAAGTAAACTGTTTCTAACTGTTCATGGATATTTGGTGATTCTGGTGTGTGTGTGTGTGTGTGTGTGTGTGTGTGTGAGAGAGAGAGAGAGAGAGAGAGAGAGAGAGAGAGAGAGAGAGAGAGAGATTTTTCTAGAATCGATATTTTCAAAATTTTAATATTAATACGATCATGAGAGATTTTCCCATAGTTTTGGTCTTCTTTGATTATTTTTTCTCAGTGTACTAAAGTTTTTTATTTTGCACATCTTATTTTATCATTTTTCTACTCTCAAAATTTCTGTAACTGCGAGCAAGAGCCACTGAAAGTAAGAGTATTAGCAAGGTTGGCCATGTTTCCAGGCCCTGTCAAGGTGTCTCTGTGACTCCTCATCATCCTAGTCCTCTTCTGATTCTTTATCTTCTTTACTATTTCTTGAAATGCAAACCAACAAATATGTGTTCATCAGACTTATCTCCAGCTCAGTCATTGTACCATCCACGTGGGAAGCTTTTAAAAGTCGTATAGCAAACAATTTACAACCTCATTGTTGGGAGCTGGGGAGATGCTTCAGCACTTTCCTTGAAAAGCATGATGACCCAAATTTGATCTCTAGATCTCATGTTGAAAAACAGCCAGATATGGTAACATGTAATTTCTATCTGAATACTACAGAACTAGAGACAGAAGGGGCCTTGGGCACAGGGTTTAGCCATCCTCCTCTATTTAGCAAGTTCCAGGCCACTGAAAGACTCTTTCTCAGAAATTGAAAGAAAGCTCTTGAGGAATACAGCAAAGCTTCTCTGCTGGCTTCTGCATGCATCACATATGTACATATTTGCTCTCCCACATTTTCAGATGCCCCCCACTCACACACACACACACACACACACACACACACACAGAGAGAGAGAGAGAGAGAGAGAGAGAGAGAGAGAGAGAGAGAGAGAAGAGAGAGAGAGAGATAGAAAAAGAGAGAGAATGCCTTTACTATTGTTGAGGTCTGTTATGTCAATCATTTGTAAAGTAGCCAATTTCCTTCAGAATTTTTAAACCCTCCTTTGAATATTACATATTAACACATTGACTTACATATTCAATTGTTGTCTTCCTATATTTGCCAGAATGTAAATTCTATGAGGTCACAGCCATTGTTCATTTCATGGCTATGTTCTTATATAATATCTGGCACATAACAATGTGCTCAATACACAGTGTGGTAGTAAAACCACATTGGAGCAATGCCATGTGGTGGTAGCAGGAAAGCATGCAGTATGAGTGGGGAACACCAGGCACCTTAAAGGCGTAAGTAGGGAGACATCATTTAGAGGTGGTTGTAGGAGTGTTAATAATGTGGATGAGGACAAAACAGGTAACAAAACCTTTCTATAGGGGCAGCAGAATACATGAGCGCATGACAAAACAAGATGTTTTTAAGGCCCTTGAGACTTTTGATTTGGCCAAAATAACATGTGCAAAGAAGCACTGCTCCAAGTTTTATCCACAAGTGTGGTTATATATAGATGAGATGGAAAGTTTTGAGATCTTTCAGTTCTACAAACTAACTAACTAAAGATATTTTTATGTGTTTAGGTCATGTTTCTTTAAGCTTGCTAGGGTAAGATACTTTAGGTAAGTTAGTTAGTACTCTTATTTTATTCTGATTCACCTGGGTCATGCCTCATATTTGAGTAGTACTGGAATTGCCACCCACAATTTAAAAAAAAAACAAATTTTGACTTTAGTGAAATAATGTCACATGACCACATAGTCACTTCTAGTTGTGCTAGCATATTACTATTAACTTTGAGAAATTCCATGGCCAGCTCACTGATATCAAAACATGAAGATGGATCCCCAGGAATTTGGTATATGAACTTTTCCTTGTTTGACAGATAGCAATGTGTAAGAATAAGGATGGGAAAAAAAAAGAAAAAAAGAATAAGGATGGGTGAGAATGATCAGGGCTACAAACTAGTCTACACGATTCTTTTCAAAATCTTCTCATACAATAGAGAATGAACATGTTACATTTTTAATTTAATGTTTTACTATTTCACATGTGTCTGCTTTGTATACTGACCACACTCATCTGCCACTGCCCTACCGCTTCTGTTCACCCTTTTGTTTTGTGACTCACCAACATGAATTGAAGGATATCTGGGTTAACATGAATTTGGAGGTATTTGCTGCAGTGTGCCAAGCTGAGCTCCAACTAAAAACAATGATTTTCAATAGTTTAGAGGTAAAGAACTCTGTCATTACCTCCGCTTTCTTGACTAATTGTTAATAGTCCTGGTCTTGTTGTGAGCCCAGTTGATAGAATAAGGTCTATGTGAATTAAAGATTACTGTAGTCGTATCAAACACCATCGAAGGGATGGTGTTTCACTTGGGTAGCTGTCTCCCACTTGCATATTCTCCCTTCCTTATTTTGTAATGGATGCTGAGCCCAGCAGGAAGACTTGTTTAGAGCTGGATGAGCATCCATTTTTATTTTCTGTGTCTTAGGCAGACTCTTCTCTCACCACAGTTCATTGTTAAGAGTGGCTTCTGTGTTTAAGACTGGGCACTCCTTTTGTCTATGACTATAATCACAGATATTTAGTGAACAATTTGCTGCTATCTCAGTTTAGTTAACCATTAGGAATATATTCTTCAAATGGGCCTACCATATCTTAAGCTCCAAGTGGTTATCCATGTCTATAGTACCTGGCATTGGTCTCCCTGTTTCTCTTTGGAGTGTGTTTTGATTCCATCCAGAGGGCAATTGGATACTCTACAACGGTAAAACAATTGTTGCACAAATGTACACACCTTGCCTTCTAGAGGGTTTCTTTAGGTATTGTTTATCACAGCCAATTCCCATCCCCATCTTACACCCTCATTTCTCTAAACCCTCTAGCATCTCCCCCTGCCTAGACCTTTCCACCTATAGTATTTCCATTATTTAATTTATTCTTACATATTCAGTTTGAAAGCAATCTTGGAAATGTATGCATTTCACTCACAAGAGAAGCAAGCTCCCATAGCCACTAATGACTAAATCCTCCTCAAATTAGTATGAAAAGCTGTTTTCTGCTTCCCTTCTCTCAAACAACTGCCATGTGAAATGTCAATCAAAAATAGAAAACATGGAATAGAACAGCACATAAGTGTGCCAGGTAGTTAAAATGTTGTTACTATTTCAGTTATAGATTTATATTTGAAAGATTTTTAGAATTTCTAATTTTCTTTAATTTTTTTATTTAAAGTAACTTTTTGAATTAAATTTGTGTTAGCAAATCGGCATTTCTTTTCTCAAAGAAAGACACCCATATTGAATACACTCCAGACCTTTGGATTCTAAGCTCTTCTCCACTACTGTGTGATCCTCACAGAGTAACATAGACTCCTGCTCTCTGAGAACACCACTTGCTTAGTCAGCCAACAGTGACACTCAATCAAATATTTTCTTGTACTTCTTTTTATCACGTTCCTCTTCTCCTTTATCTCATTCCTCCTTAGTGGTAGCAACACTTTATTTCTTACATCTGAATATTGCCTAGGGTGATCCAACCAAGAAATAATGAAAAATTAACAATCGCACTGTTAGTAGATACAAAATTATGGCTTTATAATTGTTCAATTTTATGTATTCTAGAAGAGGAACGGCAGGTGAGAGAAACTGGGGTTGGCAGTGGGTGAGTATTGTCTGAAATATTATGAAGTAAAAATTAATGTGAATAAACGGTTAGGTATGATTATATATCATGTGTGCAAGTGATTAGCCAAAATGATCTGGAAAAGGATAGACAATTGTGAAATTTTAGAGATTGCACAATGAAGGGAAAACTTTTGTAGCAAACACCCATGTAATAACTAGAAGTCAAAGTGATCTTGAAAGGGTGTGTATAATGAAGAGGACTTCAAAGGGGTCAGATAGCATAAGATCTGAGCATAAAAGATGCTCTTCACCTTAAGGCCCTCTCCATTTTGTTCTTGATTCATTCTCCAGTACTGCTTAACCTGTGCTAAAGGATCCCTGTGAAAGATACAGCAATCCCTGTTTTCTAGTGAGGAGTCTATCACTGCTTATCACTCCATCACTATCTAGCTCTGATTAATGCCTATTAAGTTTTTACACAGAAATGTTGTAAGTTTTTGTTCATGTTGTCAATAAGCTACTCATCACTGTGCCATCCACAACAGTAAACTGCTACCCAGTGTTCCCACTGTTTATAGATTCTACTGATTTCCCCTGGGAAAAGAATCAGGAGTTCAGGGTTACCTTGAAAAATTCTGGGTGAACCGGAATGAGTTTTACACCCTATGTAGAATGATCTTACTTTTAAGAGAAACAACCTCAGGCATAACTTATCTATCTTTTCTCTGGTATCAGTTTTTTGTTGTTGTTTTCTTATCTCCTATGCACTTATTTAAATATAAAGAATTACTCTAAGCATCCATGAACCTCTGACTCACCACTGTTCACTGCAAAGATAGACTTTCTTTGATTAAGACTGAGAGCAGCTTTAATCACCTCCCCCTGGGGGGGGGGCAGCCTTACCAGGCCACAGAGATGACAATGCAGCCACTCCTGATATGATCTAATAGACAAAATTCAGAAGGAAAGAGAAGAGGACCTTCCCTATCAGTGGACTTGGGGAGAGGCATGCATGAAGATGGGGGAGGGAGGGTGGGATTTGGAGGGAAGGAGGGAGGGGCTTATGAGGGATACAGAGTGAATAAAGTGCAATTAATAAAAAATAATAATAAGGGGAGGGGCAAGATGGCAGCGCCGGGAGGACTCTCATTCTGAGCAGCAGCACAGCAGGATCAGCACAGTGAACAGCAATCAGAACTCTCGGCCATAAAACACAGTCATTGTGTTTCCCAGGTGAGAGGATACCCCACGGTGGGGGATTCAATCAGCTTTTAACTCACCCGGCTAAACCGCGGAAGAGATCCCGGTTCCGCCAGAGGCTTGGCTGCCGGCCGCCAGCCCCAGCCCCAGCCCAGAGCCACAAGCCAGTGTCTCTGGTCACGGTCCCAGACTGAACCTTGGGCACCACACTATCAGAGACTGGAATTTTCAGTTGAGAGATAACCCCAGGGTACAGGAAACGATTGGGACCGGCCTTAGGTCACACAGACATCCCCTGGAAAAGACTCGGGCGGGTTCCACGGGCACCCCAGGAGCCAGCCCGGAGCCAGAGCCGGGACCCAGGTTCCGGCACAGAGCCCTGCCTGCCTGCGCGCCTGATTCGCCGCCAGAGATAGAAACGGCGGGTCTGATCTCAGAGCACTCAGCTCACCCCCAACCTGAAAAGGTCCCCAGAAAATTACCCACCTTAGGGAGCCACTCAGACTCCCAAAAGCCACAAAGGCAGACACAGGCAGTTTCTGCGCACCAGACAGCTGGCAGAGACTGAGCCGCCATCACACAGCTGTGCTCCAGGCACAGGCAAATTTCTGTGGCCAGCCAGCTGGCGGACACTGAGCAGTGTGCGCCAGGGCAAAAAAAGACACTAGGAGTCCGTGTCTCCAGAGAATCCACGGGGAAGGAAGGAAACTGTACTGATCTAAATCACCCAATCCTTCCCTAGAAAAAGTCTAGCAGTCTAGTGGGGACGAGGCGCCAGCACTCAGCTGTGCTCCAGACACAAGCACAAACAGTTGAGGCACGCCTGATGTCCAACGGGGTCACAGCAGCTGATCATTAAATTTGCAACAAGAAACCCAGAAACAGGGCAGCTGCCCTCAGGACTTCCCTGGGTGAGAGGAAAACCCTCTCGACTAACAAAGACCACAGTTACCACTCAGGTCTATATCCCTGAGGTGAGTAACTCCTGAAAAAACACCAGCCATCCAGGGACTATACCCAAAAAGCTGAGAAGACATCCTTCAGGAAAATCCAGCTTTCTGCAAAGGGGATTCTCTCCCCCACAGGATCCCCAGGAACCACCAGAAAATAACCCCAAACTCCTAAGATAACACAATGGGTAGAGGCCAGCGTAAAAGCTCAAGCAACAAAAGACAGAGCAATATGGCATCTCCAGAACCCAGTTACCCAGGGGCAAGTAGCCCTGGACACCCCACCATAACTGAAATCCAAGAAGATGACCTAACAAGTATGCTCATGAAGATGATAACAGAGGAAACAAATAAGATTCGTAAAGACATAGAGGAAGATAAACTCAAACAGAATATTGCCATCCGTAAAGAAATAGAGGAAGCTGAAGCCAAACAGTTTATGGCCTTTAGAAAGGAAATGCTTAAAACACTGAATGAAATGAAAGAAACAGAGTTGAAGGAACTAAAAGAAAAACAGGAAAGTACAATCAGACAGGTGAAGGAAGTAAACAAAACAACTCAAGACCTGAAAATGGAATTGGAAAAATTAAAGAAAACACAAATGGAAGAAATAATGGAAAGGAAGAATCTAGGGAAGAAAACAGGAACTACAGAGGTAAGCATAACCAACAGACTACAAGAGATGGAAGAAAGAATCTCAGGTGTAGAAGATACAATGGAAGAAATCGATGTATCTGTCAAAGAAAATGTTAAATCTGAAAAATTCCTGACACAGACCGTCCAAGAAATGCAAGACAATATGAAAAGACAAAACCTAAGAATAATAGGTATAGAGGAAAAAGAAGACTCCCTTCTCCAAGGCCCAGAAAATATTTTCAACAAAATCATTGAAGAAAATTTCCCCAAGCTAAAGGAGAGGCCAATTAGAATACATGAGGCCTACAGAACACCCAGCAAATTTGACCAGAAAAGAAAATCCTCCCGCCACATAATAATCAAAACAGTAAGTATACAGAACAAAGAAAAAATACTAAAAGCTGCAAGGGAAAAAGGCCAAGTAACATATAATGGCAAACCCATTAGAATCACACCTGACTTTTCAACAGAGACTATGAAAACCAGAAGGGCCTGGACAGATATCATGCAGACCCTAAGAGAACACAGATGTCAGCCCAGGCTACTATACCCAGCAAAACTCTCAGTCCTCATAGATGGAGAAAACAAGATATTCAATGACAAAAACAAATTTCAAGAATACCTACAAACAAATCCAGCATTACAGAAGACACTGGAAGGGAAAATACAACCCAAGAAAGCTAGCTACATTCAAGAAAACACAGGAAATAAATAACCTCACTTCAGTAAAACAAAAAGCAACCAAACACACAACCTGATGACCACAGCCAACATCAAAATCAAGAGATCTAACAGCCACTGGTCATTAATCTCTCTCAACACCAATGGACTCAACTCTCCAATAAAAAGACACAGATTAACAGAATGGATACGTAAACAAAACCCAGCAATCTGTTGCATACAAGAAACACACCTAAGACACAAAGATAGACATTACCTGAGGGTAAAGGGTTGGAAGACGACTTTCCAAGCAAACGGACCCAAGAAGCAAGCAGGAGTAGCCATTCTAATATCTGATAAAATAGACTTTCAACCAAAATTAATCAAAAGAGATGGGGAAGGACACTTCATACTCATCAAGGGAAAATTCCACCAGGAAGACATCACAATCCTGAACATATATGCCCCAAATACAAGGGCACCCACATTTGTGAAAGAAACATTGATAAAATTTAAAGCACATATAGATCCACACACATTAATAGTGGGAGACTTCAACACCCCACTCTCAACAAAGGACAGGTCAACCAAACAGAAATTAAACAAAGAAACAATGTCTCTGACAGAGGTCATGAATCAAATGGACCTAACAGACATTTACAGAACTTTACACCCAAACAAAAAAGAATTTACCTTCTTCTCAGCACCTTCTCCAAAATAGACCACATAGTGGGTCACAAAGCAAGCCTCAACAGATACAAGAAGATTGAAATAATCCCATGTATCTTGTCTGATCACCATGGAATAAAGCTGGACCTCAACAATAACAGAAATAACAAAAAGCCTACACACACATGGAAACTGAACAACTTGTTACTAAATGACAGCTGGGTCAGGGAAGAAATAAAGAAAGAAATTAAAGTCTTTCTAGAAATCAATGAAAATGAAGACACAACATACCCGAACTTATGGGACACAATGAAAGCAGTGCTAAGAGGAAAGTTCATAGCACTAAGTGCTTTCAAAAAGAAATTCGAGACAGCTCATTCAAGCACCCTAATGGCTCACTTAAAAACCCTAGAAAAAGAAGAAGCAGACACACCAAGAAGGAGTAGACGGCTGGAAATAATCAAACTCAGGGCTGAAATCAATCAATTGGAAACAAATAAAACAATTCAAAGAATCAATGAAACCAAGAGTTGGTTCTTTGAGAAAATCAACAAGATCGACAAACCCTTAGCCAGGCTAACTAAAAGGCAGAGAGACACCACCCAAATCAACAAAATCAGAAATGAAAAGGGGGATATAACTACAGACACTGAGGAAATCCAAACAATCATTAGGACTTACTTCAAAAGTCTATATGCCACAAAATTTGAAAATCTAAATGAAATGGACAATTTTCTTGATCGATTTGACTTACCAAAGCTGAACCAGGACCAGGTAAATCAACTAAATAGACCTATATCCCCCAAAGAAATAGAGGCGGTCATCAAAAGTCTCCCATCCAAAAAAAGCCCAGGACCAGATGGCTTCAGCGCAGAATTCTACCAGACCTTCAAAGAAGAGCTAACACCAATTCTCTTCAAACTATTCCACAAAATAGAAACAGAAGGAATATTACCAAATTCATTCTATGAAGCCACAGTCACCTTGGTACCTAAACCTCACAAAGACTCAACAAAGAAAGAGAATTTCCGGCCAATCTCCCTTATGAACATTGATGCAAAAATACTTAATAAAATACTTGCAAACCGAATCCAAGAACACATCAAAGATATTATCCACTATGACCAAGTAGGCTTCATCCCAGGTATGCAGGGGTGGTTCAATATACGGAAATCCATCAATGTGATCCACCATATTAACAAACTGAAAGAAAAAAACCACATGATAATCTCCCTAGATGCTGAAAAAGCCTTTGACAAAATCCAACATCCATTCATGTTCAAAGTATTGGAGAGATCAGGGATACAAGGCACATATCTAAACATAGTAAAGGCGATATACAACAAGCCTATAGCCAACATCAAACTGAATGGAGAGAAACTTAAAGCAATCCCACTGAAATCAGGGACAAGACAAGGCTGCCCACTCTCTCCATATCTCTTCAACATAGTGTTGGAAGTCCTTGCTAGAGCAATAAGACAGTTGAAGGAGATCAAGGGGATACAAATTGGAAAGGAAGAAGTCAAATTATCACTATTTGCAGATGATATGATAGTATACGTGAGTGACCCCAAAAACTCTACCAGGGAACTCCTACAGCTGATAAACACCTTCAGCAAAGTGGCAGGATACAAAATTAACTCAAAAAAATCAGTAGCCCTCCTGTATACAAAAGACAAAAGGGCTGAGAAAGAAATTAAGGAAACAACACCCTTCACAATAGCCACAAATGACATAAGGTACCTCGGAGTAACCCTAACCAAGGAAGTCAAAGACTTGTATGAAAAAAATTTCAAATCTCTGAAGAAAGAATTAGAAGAAGATATGAGAAGATGGAAAGATCTCCCATGCTCATGGCTTGGTAGGATTAACATAGTAAAAATGGCCATCTTACCAAAAGCAATCTACAGATTCAATGCAATGCCCATCAAATTACCAACACAATTCTTTACAGACCTGGAAAGGAAAATTCTCAACTTCATATGGAATAACAAGAAACCCAGAATTGCTAAAACAATCCTCTACAATAAAAGATCTTCTGGAGGTATCTCCATCCCTGATCTTAAGTTGTACTATAGAGCAACAGTTTTAAAAACTGCATGGTACTGGCATAGAAACAGAATGGTGGATCAATGGAACCGAACAGAGGACCCAGAAATAAACCCACACACTTCTGGACACCTGATCTTTGACAAAGACGCCAAAACCATACAATGGAAAAAAGATAGCATCTTCAACAAATGGTGCTGGTCTAACTGGATGTCTACATGTAGAAAAATGAAAATAGATCCATACTTGTCACCCTGCACAAAACTGAAGTCCAAGTGGATCAAAGACCTCAACATAAAACCAGACACATTAAATCGGCTTGAAAAAAAAGTGGGAAATACCCTAGAACTCATTGGTACAGGGGGAAACTTCCTGAACAGAACACCAACAGCACAGACTCTAAGAGCAACAACCAATAAATGGGACCTCATGAAACTGAAAAGCTTCTGTAAAGCAAAGGACACCGTCATCAAAACAAAGCGACCACCTACAGATTGGGAAAGAATCTTCACCAACCCTTTATCTGACAGAGGACTCATATCCAGTATATATAAAGAACTAAAGAAGCTGAAAAGCAGCAAACCAAGTAATCCACTTAAAAAATGGGGAACAGAGCTAAACAGAGAATTCTCTGTAGAGGAATACCGAATGGCAGAGAAGCACTTAAAGAAATGCTCAACCTCATTAGCCATTAGGGAAATGCAAATCAAAACAACCCTGAGATTTCACCTTACACCCATGAGAATGGCGAAGATCAAAAACTCAAGTGACAACACATGCTGGAGAGGTTGTGGAGAAAGGGGAACCCTTCTCCACTGCTGGTGGGAATGTAAACTTGTACAACCACTCTGGAAATCAATCTGGCGCTTTCTCAGACAACTAGGAATAGCGCTTCCTCAAGATCCAGCCATACCACTACTGGGCATATATCCAAAAGAGGCTCAAGTACACAAAAAGGACATTTGCTCAACCATATTTGTAGCAGCTTTATTTGTAATAGCCAGAAGCTGGAAACAACCCAGATGCCCCTCAACTGAAGAATGGATGCAGAAATTGTGGTACATCTACACAATGGAATATTACTCAGCAATGAAAAATAAGGAAATCATGAAATTCGCAGGTAAATGGTGGGATCTGGAAAGGATCATCCTGAGTGAGTTGTCCCAGAAGCAAAAAGACACACATGGTATATACTCACTCATATAGACATACAACATAGGACAAACCCACTAAAACCTGTGCATCTAAAGAAACTAAGCAAGAGAGAGGACCCTAACTAAAACGTCCAATCCCCATCTAGAAAGGCAAAGAGGATGGACATCAGAAGAAGAAGAAAACAGGAAACAACCTAGGAACCTACCACAGAGGGCCTCTGAAAGCCTCTGCCCTTCAGACTATCAAAGCAGATGCTGAGCCTGATGGGCAACTGTTGGGCAGAGTGAACGGAATTTTATGTAAGAACTGGGAAATAGTAAGAGCTGGAGAGGACAGGGTCTCCACAAGGAGAGCAACAGAACAAGAAAATTTGAACATAGGGAACTTCCCAGTGACTCATACTCCAACCAAGGACTATTCATCGAGATAACCTAGAACCCCTGCACAGATGTAGCCCAGGGCAGTTCAGAGTCCAATTGGGTTACATAGTAATGTGAAGAGGGACTGCCTCTGACATAATCTGATTGGCCTGCTCTTTGATCACCTCCCTCTGGGGGGGGGGTTGCAGCCTTACCAGGCCACAGTAGAGGACAATACAGCCACTTTTGATGTGAACTGACAGACTAAGATCAGAAAGGAGAGGAGAACCTCCCCTATTAGTGGACTTGGGGAGTGGCATGCAAGCAGAGGGAGGAGGGAGGGTGGGATTGGGATGGGAGGAGGGAGGGGCTTATAGGGGGATGCAGAATGAATAAAGTGTAATTGATGAAAAATTTAAGAAAAAAAGGGAAAAAAATAATTTAAGAACCTTAAATGACTTTCAGAATTGGAGGAAAACATGGAGTTAGTCAATTGGCATGGAGCACATCTCGCCCCTGGGGGCAATGGTCTCCTGAACCTACTCAGACCTCGGACACCACCACTGCTAGTTCTAGAACTGACGCAGGATGTTCCAACGAGGGGTTAAGGCTTCTCATAATATTTCCTATAAGCCCACACCTGTTTGTCTATATCCCCCATTTTTATTCATTATTAGCCAGATAGAGCCAAGTAATTGTGGTAATGATACTCGCTTTTTTTTAAACCCCAATGCTAGTAAAGTTAGGTATGCCCTGGTTACTCGCATGCCTCACTGGGTGCCTATGCCCATTGATGCCCCTCACGCTATGACTCTCTTCAGACAGAAAAGGGATCTTGGAACTACAGCCACCATTGTTACTACCATCTCATTGACGGCTGTTGGAGCTACCACCAGGGCATTAGCAATGAGTCATACTGGGCAGACTGCTCAGACCCTGAATAATCATTTAGCCAATGTAGCTCATGCCTTAGTTGTACATAAAGGAATTAATGCTCAACTAAAAGGAAGCTTGATGGTGTTCAATCAGAGGATTGACCTCTTGCAGGAGCAAATTGATACCCTATGGCAAATCGCTCAACCTGGCTGTCAATGAAAGTATGCTGGACTTTGTGTCACTAGCATACAACATGAGAATTTTTCCTGCGCTGCAAATCTGTCTAAACAATTGTCGAGCTATATTTTAGGTAATTGGACTGGAGAATTCGATACTACGATGGAGCAGCTGAGAGTGGCCATTGTCACAGTAAATTCTACCAGAGTGGACGCAGGACTAGCCGCAGGATTATCAACATGGATTGCTGCAGCCATGAATCATCTGAAGGAATGGGCGGGCATGGGAGTGTTAGCAGGCCTTCTGGTGTTGGTCTCCTTGGTTTGCCTGTGGTATATATGCAAGATTAGAGTCTCACAACAGTGTGATGCAGCCATGATCATTCAGGCCTTTACAGCCATTGAAGCAAGACATTCTCCCCAAGCATGGTTGGATACCATAAAAAGCTAAAATGATACGCTCAGGATGCGAGGCTAAGCACTGCACTCAGGGTCAGCCGCTTTGGACCCAGAGAAGAGCATGTCTGATTGCATGCGGGTTGATGCCCCAGGTCCCGCCTCTGAGAAAAAGGTATCGGACGGGTCCGATGCTCTTTGGGTGGATGACACCTAAATGAACATCTGTACAAAGTCCCAATTTATTTCTAATATCAGAGATCAGACCTCTACTCTTGCCTGATGCGTCTAAAACAAAAAGGGGGAACTGTAGAGAGCTGCAGAATGCTATGCCTTAAAGATGGAGCTGGTTTCCGCCTTCCACCTTCCCGATGGTGAGTGCTCTCTGTCAGGAACAACTCCACATTTGGCTAAGGCCGAGGATCTGGCTTGCTTCCATGTATGTAGACCTATCTGCATTGCCCCCGTGGCATGCCTGGGTTGGCTACCCAGAGGCTATTTAAGCTGTGGGCTGGCTTTCCCCGGGGTCCGAGGATTGTTCAATGTTCCTGAATAAACTGCATTGAAAAAAAAAAAATAATAAAATAAAAAAGGAAAGATACTAAGTAAAAAAAAAAAAAGACTGAGAGCAGCCTTTGTCTATTGCGGAGTTAAGGCAGTTTAAGGTTTTGTCCATTTAGTTTTATAACTGTACTGAGTTCATCCATTGGAACTAAGACCTCACCAATCATGGGTTAATGTACTAGAGATAGATTGCCTCTTGGATGCAATCAGAAGTTTGATGGGTTCCTCAGTCATGGAAGGTTAGTTTTGTTGTTCATCAGGTTTATAGCTGAGTAACACCATTAATGCCTTTTCCTCCATACTTTGCATAACATCCCTGGCACATTAAAATCTAATCAGCAGAGAGGGTATTCCTGGCTCAGTTCCAGCTTGATTTCTCTGTGTCATGTAACAGGGTATGTGGTGTCTTCAGCAAAAGTGTCTTATCCTCTTGTTTGTATGGGTAGCCAAGAAAACTTCAGGGAACCTGTATTGTTTGTGTGTCCTGCAGGAACACCTGGATCAATAGCTCTTCCCAAGGTATCCCACACCTGAAACTGGGGATTTTGTTTAGTGGTTTGCCACTCAAAAAACAGCATTATTTAACTCTGCATTATGCCTTCCTTCAATGTTTTATATTTTTTAATTAGTTTACATGGTAGTAAGTTTCCATATAGACTTCTAAATCAACCTGTGTTTTGGCTAACATTCCTCCTACCTCTCTCATTTTCCCAGTTCTCCAAACTTCTCCCTGCTCAAATCTTTCCAAGCCTAGTAGTTTCCCTCTCTAATTTCATTTTAATTTTATTATACGGCTCTCCTGTCCTTTATAACACCTCCCACCAATATTCCTTTCATAAATTCTTGGTTTACATGGCTGCTTCATGTAAAACAAAATAAAACTAAGAAGTTGAAGCTAGAAACCATATTTGAGAAAAACAGATGTATTCTTTGTCTTCTGGGTCTGGGTTGCTTCAGTCGAGATAGTTTGTTTTTCCAATTTCATCCATAACCTTGAGTTTTCTTAATTTCATTCTTCTTCACAACTGAATAGAATTCCACTGCATAAATTTACCATGTTTAATATTGCATCTATCAGTTGATGGACTTTTGGGCTGATTCTAGCTCCTTGCTAATGCTCATAGAGCAATAATGAAAACATGGTTATTGCCTCCACAGTGTAGTAAAAGGTCCTTTGGGGATATGATTAAGAGGAGTGCACTGGGTCATGTCGTAATTCTACT
Organism: Meriones unguiculatus; assembly: GCF_030254825.1. Lineage (NCBI taxonomy): Eukaryota > Metazoa > Chordata > Mammalia > Rodentia > Muridae > Meriones > Meriones unguiculatus. The sequence continues at coordinate 97,340,075 of NC_083354.1, forward strand.
GCTAGGTTTTTGTTTTGAAAATATGTAAAGGCAGTTTACACTCCTATCAATGGTGTTTAAGCATTCTCTTTTCTCCAAATCCATGCTAAGATTTGCTGCCATATGCATTTTTGATGATGTCCATTCTGACTGGAGTAAAATTTACTTCAGAATAGTTTAAACACACATTTTCCTGATAGATAAGGATGTTAAACATTTTTTTGTTTGCTAGCAACTCTTAACAATTATTTCTTTTAAATTTTTTTTTGAAATGAAAATTATGAATAAGCTCCTCACTAAGGCCTGAGAAGCTGTTCTTTCCCTGGGGTCAAACCACACAATCTGTACTGACTACCATTTTTCTACTAGGAGGATAAGAACAAGAAAATCTGGGTGCTTAAACCCTGGGAGTTTGTCCTCATCAGCTAACTCAAAATATGCTTTGATCCTGTATCACTGTCCAGCTAAGATGCTAAGTACATCCCTCCCCCTCTCCCCCAGAAGGCCCTGACCTCCTGTTCTGTGAGTTTGGCCTGTCCACTCATGCCATGGCAGTTATTCTATGAGAGCATATTGGAGAACAGACCCCTTGTTCTAGAGATGTGTGACCCATAACCAGATAGAGGCATAGGGCAACTGCTTCCAAGGCTGGATTGCTGATAACAGTAGTTGCTGGGACGATTTTGGCAGGCCGGCTGGCTCCTGCCCTCTGTGCCTTCAGTGAAGACTTTGTACATCTCCTCTGCTTGCTCATCAAGGTTCCAGATTGGCAGTCCCTCTTGCTCTACTCAGAGCTGCACTTCAAAAATGATCGGCTTCTGTGAGCCTGGCCCGTCTGTATCCAGACATTTCTCTTGCCCTCTTTGTGCCTCTGATGCTAACCCTACAGAAGGCTTTTCTTAAGATCTCTCCTCCTTTGAGACCTGTCCTCCCTTCAAATCCCAGTGTGTAATGTGGTGGGAAATTTGCCCCTGTAGTTCTGATCTGGAAGTGCCTCTGGAGCAGGTGTGGATGGGGATCTCATGACCTGTGGGCCTCTGAGCTATCGGTACTGGCTAGAAGTAGACCTGGTGCTGGGCAGATGTGACCCTCCCTTCCTCCCAGGGATTGTCAGCCAATATCAGTCCACAAGGGCAAAGGGGGAAGAGTGGACACAGATAGGGATGGGGTGGGGAGGGATGATTCAGATGGCCCATAACAAGACAGAATGCCTGACTTCTGGGAGCAACTTCACTGAGGCAGCTCAAAATTATTCAGGGTCAATGAGAATTATACAGTTCTTGGGGGTGGGTGAGGGGTTCCCAGAGTAGGTGTATACTATTGGCTGAGGGCTTAAGATGCTGGATGCTTTGTGTTCCAGGAATTCCAGATACTCATTAGGCAGATTTTTATCAGGAACAAAAATAGGAACCTGCATTTTGGCTGTGGGCAATGTGACCTCCCTCAGGAGCAGGGTTGTGCTTAGAGACACTCTCCATGTGACTTCAGGCAGAGAGAAAGAAGTCCCCTGCTGAGGAAGGGAGTCCTCCATTGCTGAGCTCAGTGTAGCTGTTGGGATGTGGTGAAGTGTTACCTCAAACAGCAGGGTCTTCCAACAGGCAGAGAACACTCTGCTCAGTAGCTTGAAGGCACAGGGGGATATTTACAGGGAGCGTCTGGTGTACTTCTTCCCTGTGTTCAGTTTTTTTGTTCCTAGAAGGAGGCTGGACTCAACCTCACTCCTCCTACTTGCTTGTAACTAAACTTTACTGCTTACTAAGAATAAAAATAAATAAATAAAAGGTAAGCAACAATAATTTTGCATTTTATCCCTCCCTTTAACTCCCTTCCAAATATTCTTTCTTGCTCTTTTTGAATTGATGGCCTTTTGTTTTCATTATTTCTTCTTTTGTGAAATATGTTTAGTTACATAACCCACTTTTTAACTTAGTTATTTGCTTACTTGGTGATTAGTTTTGCAAATTAATTATTTTAGATATTAATTCTGTTGGGTGGATATCTGTAAAAGATTTTCTTTCATCACTCATTTGAAAGTTTTCTTTTCTATACAGAAGCTTTTCAGTTTCATGAGTATCAATTTGTCTGTATCCTGTGCTAATGGACTCCTAGTTAAAAAATTCTCCCTTAAACTTAATTTTAAAAGCATGCTCCCTAATTTTTCTAGTATTTTCTAGTAATTTCAAGTCTTAAGGTGAAGTCCTTAATCAGTTTGGTGTTGAATTTTGTGTAAGGTGAGAGAAAAGGGTCAAGATTTATTCTTCTACAGGCTGAAATTCAGATTTTTCAGTATCATATATTGGAAGCTGCTCTTTTTTTTTCCACCAATCTATATTTTTGGAATTTTGCCCCCCAAAATCAGGTAACTATGCTGGCACAGATTATATCCGGACCAGGTATTCTAACTACTGATTTATTTGTATGTTCCTGAGCAAGTACCATGCTGTCCTTATTACTATGGCTTTATATTATAATGTGAGGTTGAGTGTGGTGATGGCATATATGGTATTCTTCTTTGAGTTTGATGTGGCTCTCCTTGTTCCTTTGTGATTCCAAAATCTATTCATTTTCATTTTATGTGTTTGATACTTGAAACATTATTTCAGAAGTTAATGCACTTCTACCAATTTCTTCGCTAAAGGCAAAACTTAGGCAAGACACCTGTCACCAGGTGGCAGTGCCACAGAACTCTTTAGCAATGTGAATAGAGATAATGTCCTAGAAGATTGTGTTTTTGTGTTTGTGTGCTTATGTGTTCAAAATCCCTCAAGTGCAGCCATTAGCTTTGAAAGTTCATATTAGTTTTGCAAATTAATTATTTTAGACATTAATTCTGTTGGGTGGATATCTGTAAAAGATTTTCTTTCATCACTCATTTGAAAGTTTTCTTTTCTATACAGAAGCTTTTCAGTTTCATGAGTATCCATTTGTCTGTGTCCTGTGCTAATGGACTCCTAGTTATAAAATTCTCCCTTAAACTTAATTTTAAAAGATGCTCCCTAATTTTTCTAGTATTTTCTAGTAATTATGCAACTGAATGTTTGATATATAAAGATTTAATTAAGCATGTGTGTGTGTGTGTGAGAGAGAGAGAGAGAGAGAGAGAGAGAAAGAGGGAGAGAGAGACAGAGTATGTGTTAGGGAAGATTTTCTTTTTGTTGGATTCAGTTTTTTTTTTCTTTCTACCATGTGAGTCCTGTGGATTAAACTGGAGTTATGAGGCTTCATGGCAAATATTTTTTTCCTTCGAGGAGTCTCTATAGTGATAAAAACCATATCTGATGACACAAATTTTGTATCTTCTAAAATTTCCTTGTACAGATCTGAGAGACAAGTGGAATAAATGGGTATGTCAGGAGAGAAGTGGAAACCTAGACCTGTAGAAACTTTCTGGGACCTATGATGGTAACCCTAGCAAGCACTCCTAGTAATAGAGAGTATGGAACCTAAACCAACCATCTTTTGTAACCAGGCTAGATTTCCAGTGGTGGAACTGGAACACCAACTTAGCCCCAAGACATTCTATGCACAACCTATCCTGCCTGCATGATTCAGTGGGGCAATGGTGGCTCAGAGGGTGTAGAAGTGGCCAGTCATTCAGTAGAGCTCAGGGAACCCTGCAAAATAGCAGGGAGGAAGGATTATAGGAGCCAGAGGGCTTGAGGACACTAGGAGAACCTAGCCCAGAGAATCAACTAAGCAGGGATCATTGGGGCACATGGAGATTGAAGTAGCAATCACAGAGCATGCATGGGTCTTCATTAGCCCCTTTGCATCTATGTCATGTAGTTTAGTGTTCTTGTGGAACTCCTAACAGTAAGAGTAGAGCATGTGTATGACACTTTGCCTGCTCATGGAACCCTTTTCCTCCTGCTGTGTTGTCGCATCCAGCCTTGATATGAGGGTTTGTGCCTAGTTGTTATTCTGTGTTTGGTTGATGTCACTGGAGTGGAATGGCTGCTATTTTCTGAAGGTAATGAAAGGAGCAGTGGAGCTGCAAGTGAGGAAAGATGGGTAGGGAGCTGGAGGAGTGGAGGGAGGGGAGACTGTGGTTGGAAAGTATTGTATGAGAGAAGAATAAAGAGAGATTAAATATCCAATAGACCTTTCAATGATTATTCTTAGCTGTTTGTTAACATATTTGTCATGAAGTGTCTAAAATTATCACTAGGAACATGATGTGCCTGTTTCAGCATAGTCTCACTTTTTTTTAATTTTTTCATTTTCATGACTTTGTTATGTGTTTTATTGTAAAATTAATAAGTGCAAGTAGGAGAAGGATAACAGTTCATATATGGAGATTTGTGAAAGTCGGTTTTGAGTCATTACTTGAAAGAGTACATGAAGGATGCACTATTGTACGGAATTTCCCCAGAATGTACTGACCACTCTGAATCCTGTGTCCTGCTGACACTTACAGTTTCGTCGTCTGAGTTTAGCTGATCAAGTAATGTGTTATTTTTTCAAGTTACTATGAAATCCTGTCTAAATATTCTACATTTTGTTAAACTCCTCTATACTTTTAAGAAGAAATGCTCATCTTTCAAAATCTAACCAATAATCAAAAGACTTAGTTTCTGATGCTAGATCTTGACTTTCACCAATTGTGTAAATATATTTCAAAATTTATCCTTACTAACTCCATTTTTATGTGAAAAATGAGCAGTTTGAGGGCATGAACTCAGTTGATATTACTAAATTTTTAACTTTGGATTATTTCCAAGGAAATGCATTTGCTAAGCTTTTAGAGAGAGTTATTTTTAAGATGTTGATATTGGGAAGTAGCTGCAGTGAGTCTAACATGATCGATAATTACCAGTTATAGGGAAAGAAAAGTGATGATATGTGGTACAAGAAAACATGTGATAGGTTGGATGAGTAAATTTTTTGAAATAAAATGTACTGCATATGTATATATGGTTTTATACATGCAAACACATTGTGTGTTTATGTGTGTGTTTGTGTGATTTAGATGGACAATTGCCTCCTGCAGTGAGAGAATGACTAACATAACATCATGCACTATTGCTGGAAAAGAGCAAAATTCCAACATGCTTCTAGAGGCTAAATAGTTGGAACCTTAATAGGGCTTCAATAAACTTTTTTATTTAATAAAAAAAGAAAGGCAAATCCTTGAAATAGGTGCACTGAGTACAGGGAAGGCACTGTAGTGACAAAACGTGTCCAAATAAAACAGCATCAAATCATTAGAATAAAAGGTTTTGGGGTGATATTTAGATAAAGATGACTTTTAACTTTTAACTTTTCTTTCCCACAAGAGCATTATTTCTCCTGGTAGACCCAAGTGACCTCATCCATTGCCTACTCAACCTCTGCCTTTGGTTTCCATAATTCCCTTGGAATACTACCTACTCAGAATTTATTAGCTAAATAATAGTATATAGTACATTGATTAATGTAATTTTCTCACAGAAAAACTCTACATTATTAAAATCAGTCATTTCAACTTAAATATGCTTGAATACAAAAACGTTGTTTTTGCCTCGATCCTAGAAAGACACCTATGGCAGTCCATGAATTCTGAAACATACTCTAAGCAGCAAACTCTGAAAATAGAGGCAGTCTTTGTTGAAGTGGTAATAAATGAAAATCTTTGAATTACAACATGCATTTTCAAACAAAGACAGACATTTACAGATAGGTATTGATATGGCTATTCAACAAAGAAGAAAACATTTTGTTTTGAAACAAACATTTGTTTTGAAAACATAAGTGAAAGAAAGTGGTGATGAAATGTGTCTTCAGTATCCAAACCCAGCCTGTATTTCACTCCTATGTGCTTCTGAGCTAGCATGGCTTTGCATCAATTACCTTCTTTTCTAAGTCATTCTATTATAATTAAATGAAAAGTTATATTAATGTAATTTTAATAACACCCACTTAATGAATTATAGTAACTTGGACTAAAGTTATTAAGTCTGACATTTTGATAGCATCCAAAGGAAAAGCCAAGATATCAAATAATGAGGCTAAAATGACTTTTACAAAACAAAATAACCTTATATGGTTTTGTATGTGTATATTTATGAAATATTTTTGGAAAGGTCTTAAATATCAGTGTGTGCAACAGACAAAACCTAATCCCTCCTGCTACATTATATAATAACTGTGATGGGAGCTCATTGTATTCTCCAGGTTTCCAGAAGAATTAATTTATGCTTACATGCGGAAGACAGAAAGCCAGAAGTAGGAGTGATATTCATAAAAACAGATGAGCAGATTAAAACATAAACACAAAACAGATATAGTAGGTTCATGATTCCTCAAAGAAAATGTCATATCTTTGAAATGGTTTATTGCTGAAGAGTAGATCATCACTATATAGAAAGACTAGGAGGGGGAAAAAGAGGAGGAAGAAATTCTCTGTAATCATATATTTATAAAAACAAAATAAAAGAGCATTGTGGCAACAACTTAGAACTTGGAGGCATGATCAAGAGGCCAAACAGAAGAGTTTAAGCTATACATAAGAAGCTGGGATGTAATCAAAAGGCACAGAAATCCCATTGAATGAGTAATAGTATATCTAAGAAGGTGGGATGAAATCTAAGGATACAGAAAGTCCATCTAATAGGTATTGGCATACATAGGAAGGTGAGACCTAATCTAAGGGCACAGAAAGCCCATCTAACATCTTAGAGCAGAACAGTTCCAAAATATAAGAAAATACATAAACATTAAGCATTAGAGATATTTGGAATCTCAAGTAGGAATTGTCAGAACACATTACAATGGCACATTATAGTTAAATTAGTGAGACTAAAGGCTAATGAATAAATATTAAATGCTGCAGAAAACTTTGTCAACTCATTTACAAAGGCAATACATCCAAAAATATAAGACATCTATGAAGAAACTCTGAAAAGCATGAAATTACATATTTTAAATCATGGAAGTCAATTAACGGACAGTTAATATTGTTAAATAAAGAAATTACCCTTTAAGAACTATCTATGATTATTTTTAATTTTTGTTAAAATATAATTATATATTTTTTCTTCTTCCTAGTCTTTCCTCTAATCTTTCCCATGCATACACACTTCTTCCTCCAAAATAATGACTTTTTTTTCTTTACTGATTTATGTGCACAGAGAGACATGCACACAAATGTGCCTAAATATATAAATAGTATCTGCCCAGTAAATTTAGTTTTATGTATATGTGTATAACTTCAGGGATGACTACTTTGTATTGGTTAAACAGTTAGGGAGCTCATTGACTAATCTCTGAGAAAGACTATTTTTCCACTTTCCATATTCCTTAATTGCCAATAGTTTTGGCTGTCAGTATTGTGCCATGAGAGTTCTCCCTTCAATGTTAGAATATCTATCACTGTACTTCTTCAATTTTTGTTGCTGTTTCTTTGTTGGCAGTCATATTGTTGAGATATCTTAGGTGAACCTTTTCTGTCATTTTCAGGAAACACATTTTCTGCCAGAGTCCTAGTCCTTTGACTCTTTTGATCTTTCCTCATACTCTTCAGTGATGTTCCCTGAGTCTAAGGTATAGGAGCTGTGTGATAGATGTATCAACTGTGACTGAGCATGTCACAATCACTTTGCGCTGTGGCTTGTTGTCATTTTCTGTAGTGGTTGCTGTATTTTACAGAGCTTTTTTTTCCATAAGTGGTGAGCATTATACTTCCTTTTAGTGTTTATGCTAAAATAACTATATTTAAAGAATTTATTAGTTGGATTATTCATTGTTTGTCCACTATGATAATTTCTGCACTGTCTTTATACTAGCATCTCTTATAGGCAGGATATATTGTAGGTCGAACATTTTGTGTCTGGGTTGGTTTCTCAATACCTCCACTAGCTGTATGGCCTGGTTAAGGCACTCTATCGCCCATTGCTAAGAGTCTTATTTAGAATTACTCTTGCAGATTCTCGGGCGTTTCCATTGCACTGGTTTCCTAAGCTGATCTCTGAGATGCCCCTCAATTTCAGTTGTCTCTTCCAGTACTCTCTCTTTCCCATCCTCCCTGAACTGAAAGAGCCTGTTCCCATCCTTACCCACCTCCAGGCCTCCAATAGTATCTATTTTATTTTATTTTCTCTTCCCCAGGAGATTCATGATCACTCCTCCTCCATCCCTTGAGCCCTCCTTGTTACTTCTCTGGGTCTGTGTATTGTAGCATGGTTATCCTTTACTTTGCAGATAATAACCACTTACAAGTGAGTACATACCATGTTTGTCTTTCTCAGTCTGGGTAACCTCAATCAGTATGATTTTTTCTAGTTCCATCCTGAAACTGCCTGAAATTTTCATGATTTATTAATAGCTGTATAGTACTACATTATGAAAATATACCACATTTTCTTTATTCATTCTTTAATTGAGGGACATCTATATTGTTTTCAATTTCTGGCTATTACAAATAAACCTGCTATGAACATAGTTGAGCAAATGTCTTTGTGGTAGAATGGAGCTTTCTTTTAGTATATGCCTAGGAGTGGTATAGCTGGGTCTTGAGTTAGATCAATTTCCAATTTACTGAGAAACTGCCATACTGATTTCCAAAGTGTTGGCACATGTCTGCATTTCTTCCAGAAATGGAGGACTGTTCGCCTTGCTTCACATCCTCACCATCATGAATTGTCAGTTTTGGTTTCGATCTTAGCTATTCTGATAGGTTTAATATGAAATCTCAGAGTTGTTTTGATTAGTAGTTCACTGATGACTAAGGTTGCTGAACATTTCTTTAAGTGCTTCTTGGACATTTGAGATTGCTCTATTGAGAATTCTATGTTTAGATCTGTTAAATTGGATCATTTTGTTTGTTAATGTCTAGGTTTTTGAGTTCTTTAAACATTTTAGAAACTGGCCTCTTTCAAATGTGGAATTGATGAAAATCCTTTCCCATTTGCTATGTTGCCATTTTGTTTAAGGTCTTAGTAAAACAGTAACTGACTAATCTTAAAAATAATAAAAAGAAATAAATAAGAATCAGAACAGAAATTAATGAAAGGAGAAAAACACAGCAAAAGTTTCAAAGAATTTCTTCTGTATAAACAAAAGCAACAAAACACTGTCAATCTAACAGCAATGAAGAAGAAAAGATGCAAATTTTAAAGATGAGATAGATAAAAGGAACTAGATACCAATGAACTAGGATTATTCAGGGATTTTTTGATTAAATAAAATTTTTAAAGTACTATAAAATCTGAATTAGAAAGAAGAATTCTGGAACATATGATCTTACAAACTTAAATCAAGCAAATGTCAACAATTTAAAAAGATTGATAACAAGTAATGAGATTGAAGCAGTAATGAAATATCACCCAACCAAAAAAGCCCAATACAGAAGAATAAACCTATTGAATACAGAAGTAATGATAAAATCCAGATAAACTTAGTATTTTACCAAATTGGACTTGGATGAAATTTTGACTTTCATTTGTAATTAGTATCCTAACTGGAATGAATAGACAGTTTTTATTACTTTTGGGAAAATATAATACAGGGAAAATAGAGTTGACTATAAACATGAAGAAAAAAAGTGACTTTAGTTTTTACTAATTTGTGAGAATGCTTTTCTAGAATATAAGAAAAATGCCTACAAGACATTTGTGAAGTTTTAAACATGCATAATATTGCTGTAATAATATCAGTATACTTAATAGCAAGTAACATCTGTTGAACTATTGTGTTAAATCAAAGTGCTGTGGTAAGTTTATGTGAATGTTTGTATTTAATATATATTGATATTACAAAATTTGTTGTGATGTTGTCTATGCTTTACAGAAGAGTAAATAGAAGTTTAGCCAGAAAGGTTGGTCAGTCATTCACAGGTAAGTCTGTAGCACAGTTTTAGTGAGGTCCTTTTTTTGTTTATGATAAATATATCACTGATGATACACCCCTCCAGTCCGAAGTACAGTGGCCAGAAATAACACTATATTACCAAATCAGATATTTCATTCTCTGGTATTAAATACCTACTCTAGACTCATTTATGAATATGGTAGTACTGTTGTCACATGATGACAACTGTTTAAGAGTTCTGTTGGTATAATGTTCTTGTGGGATGTATATAATTTACTCTTGTTCACTCAAATGCTGATTTCTCTATGGAGTAGCTATTGCCCATCACTGTGCTCTACATTAAATAAATAAATCCTACTCTCTGTGTTGTAATTTTGGCATATAGCTGGTTTAGGAATACCGCTGTTTAACTAAAAGATATATCAATATTAAATATTAATAATCATCAACAGAGTTCAAATATTTTCTTAAAGAAACAATGAGATCACACATTAAACCCCTTTGAGCTGAAATTGTTTTGAAATTTTAAACATTTTAAGAGTGACAGCAGTATTTCTTTTTTTTTTTCAAGGCTTTATTGTCTGCCTATTTTATTTTATTTTTTTAATTTTTTTTTCAATGCAGTTTATTCAGGAACCTTGAACAATCATCTGACCCTGGGGAAAGCCAGCCCACAGCTTAAATAGCCTCTGGGTAGCCAACCCAGGCGTGCCACGTGGGCAATGCAGATAGGTCCACATACATGGAAGCAAGCCAGATCCTCAGCCTTAGCCAAATGTGGAATTGTTCATGACAGAGAGCACTCACCATCGGGAAGGTGGAAGGCAGAAACCAGCTCCATCTTTAAGGCGCGGCATTATGCAGCTCTCTACAGTTCCCCCTTTTTGTTTTAGACGCATCAGGCAAGAGTAGAGGTCTGATCTCTGATATTAGAAATAAATTGGGACTTTGTACAGATGTTCATTTAGGTGTCATCCACCCAAAGAGCATCAGACCCGTCTGATACCTTTTTCTCAGAGGCGGGACCTGGGGTATCAACCCGCATGCAATCAGACATGCTCTTCTCTTGGTCGAAAGCGGCTGACCCTGAGTGCAGTGCTTAGCCTCGCATCCTGAGCGTAAAATTTTAGCTTTTTATGGTATCCAACCATGCTTGGGGCGAATGTCCTGCTTCAATGGCTGTAAAGGCCTGAATGATCATGGCTGCATCACACTGTTGTGAGACTCTAATCTTGCATATATACCACAGGCAAACCAAGGAGACCAACACCAGAAGGCCTGCTAACGCTCCCATGCCCGCCCATTCCTTCAGATGATTCATGGCTGCAGGATTATCATCATGGATTGCTGCAGCCATGAATCAACAGCAGTATTTCTTTAATAATTTTGGAGAAGACTGATTTTACTTACTTTTTCTAAAATAAATTGAAGGCCAGTTTATGAGTAGGACTATGTTTATTCGTTTCATGGATAAAAGATATTTTCATGTTCAAAGAAAATAAGTCCTCTAGATCAACTCACTTAAATGTCCCAATTTATCTAAAAGTTTGTCTCATTTTTTTTTTTTTACCATTTCCAGGATTTCTCCCCTTAAATGTTTTTTCAAAGAGAGTACAACTGTTTCAAAATACTTTCTTTTCCCTGTCTTAATTCTTCATCTTTTCTATGCTTCTATATTCTTTGGTTATTTTGAGTGACATTCACAATATAAGCTCTATTTCTAAAAGAAAATTTATTTGCTCAGTATAAAATTTGTGGCTATTAAATCAAAGACAATGAATGCATACAAATTTCAAGTTAATTACCAAATGAAATAATTCTTTTATTTATCTTGATGCATGCACTTTGTTTTATGTGAAAATTATGACTTCCAAGGATTAACATCTTTAAAATTTGGGAATGAAAAATATGGGTTCGGAATTTGAGACTAGAGAAAAGAGAACTCAAATTGTTTAATTCAATCAACAATTACAGAGACAATAGTGAATTATACTGCTGAGACTCATACATCTTTTCTACATTCCTGAGTCTTGGGAAAGGTTTGATTGTAAATGAGTGGATTCTGGAGACCTGCAAAGGCTTAGGGAATCACAATGATCTTGATGATCTAGTTAGGAAATCACAAAGATGATCATGATGACTATCATGTTCTAGTTTGGTTTCTATTGTGATAACACCTGTGACTAAAACCAATTTGGAGGGGGAAAAAGGAGGAGGGTTTATTTAGCTTATATTTCTTCATCAGACAACATCAGCAAGGCAGAAACTGACAAAGGGACTATGGAGGAAGGTTGCTTACTAGCTTGCTTTTCTTTGTTTGCTCATTTTATTTTTGTTTTTGTCATGGTATCTCTACTGCCAGGTAATTATACTCAGTTTGCTTTCTTATACAACTCAGCACCAACCTCCCAGGGTTGCTACTGCCTTCTGTGGTCTGGGATCTTTTGCACTAATAAAAATTCAAGAAAATATCCCACAAACACACTTACATATAATAGAGACAATTCTTCAGTTGAGGTTCATTCTTCCCAGGTGACTTCAGTGTGTATCAATTAACGAAAATTAATGAGTATATTTCATGTCCCTGAGTGTTAATATTAATAAGCTATTTATAGACACATCATTTTATACTATTTATGGATGGTATTTCAAATAATAATTTTTCTAATTTACATACTTCTTGAGTAATAATCATGGCTGTTAACTATGTTAGCCAGGCTGTGAGTGTTGCCATAGAGTCAGCAATGAGTTTAATAAAGCTGACTGGAGTGTACATAGGGAATATATTTGTCAGTTTTCCTCCTGAATGACAAAATATTGGCTACAAGCCGCTTCGCTCATGAGATAAGTTTTGCATTATAATATGTTCCCTGTTCAGGCAACATTTGGAATTCAACCAATGCAACAAAAATAAGAAAATTGGTCTCAAATATATGTATTTCATAAGAATGCTTAAAGAATATAATATAATATATAATATAATATAATACAAAGTAATTTTATCATAAAATTATAAACATTCAGGGTTTCATAATTTGTCAGTTTTGTGTTATCAGTTTTTGAATTGTATTTTTAAAATTTTTATTAATTATAGTTTATTCACTTTGTATCCCCCCTGTAGCTCTCTCCCTCCTCCCCTCCCAATCCTACCCTCCCTCTCTCTTCCCCTCCCAATCCTACCCTTCCTCTCTCTTCCCCTCCCAATCCTACCCTCCCTCTCTCTTCCCATCCCAATCCCACCCTCCCTCCCTCTTTCCCATCTGTGCCCCTCCACCAGTCCACTGATAAGGGAGGTCCTCCTCACCATCCCTCTGATCCTACTCTATCAGCTCTCATCAGGAGTGGCTGCATTGTCTTCCACTGTGGCCTGGTAAGGCTGCTCCCCCTGAGGGGGAGGTAGTCAAAGAGCAGACCAATCAGTTCCTGTCAGAGACAGTCCCTGTCCCCATTACTATGGAACCCTCTTGGACACTTAAACTGCCATGGGCTACCTCTGTGCAAGGGTTCCAGGCCATCTCCATGAATGGTCCTTGGCTGGAGTATCAGTCTCAGAAAAGACCCCTGTGCCCAGATTTTTTGGTTCTGTTACTCTCCTTGTGGAGTTCCTGTCCTCTCCAGGTCTTACCATCTCCCCTTCTTTCATAAGATTCTCTGCACTCTGCCCAAAGTTTGGCTATGAGTCTCAGCATATGCCTAAATACCCTGCAGGGTAGAGCCTTTCAGAGGCCCTCTGTGGTAGGCCCTTGTCCTGTTACCTGTTTTCACCCTCCTCCGATGTCCATCCTCTTTTCCTTTCTGAATGGAGATTGAGCATTTTAGCCAGAGTCCTCATTCCTGATTAGCTTCCTTACGTGTAAATATTTATCCTATATTGTGTTTATCCTATATTATATGTCTAATATCCACTTATGAGTGAGTATATGCTCTGTGAGTCTTTCTACTTCTGGGATACCTCACTCGGGATGATCTTTTCCAGTTCCCACCATTTATCTGCAATTTCATGATTTCCTTATTTTTATTGCTGAGTAATATTCCATTGTGTAGATATACCACAATTTCTGTATCTATTCCTCAACTGAGGGGCATCTGGACTGTTTCCCGCTTCTGGCTATTGCAAATAAAGCTGCTACAAACATGGTTGAGCAAATGTCCTTGTTGTATACTTGAGTGTCTTTTGGATATATGGCTAGGAGTGATATAGTTGTTCTTGAGGAAGTGCTATTCCTAATTGTCTGAAAAAGCACCAGATTGATTTCCAAAGTGGTTGTACAAGTTTATATTCCCACTAGCAGTGGAGGAGGCTTCCCCTTTCTCCACATCCTTTCCAGCATGTGTTGTCACTTGAGTTATTCATCTTAGCCATTCTGATATAGGGTTGGTAAAGATCCTTTCCCAATCTGTAGGCAGTCGTTTTGTTTGACGACAGTGTCTTTTGCTTTACAGAAGCTTTTCAGTTTCATGAGGTCCCATTAATTGATTGTTGCTCTTAGAGCCTGTACTGTTGGTGTGCTGTTCAGGAAGTTGCCTCCTGTACCAATGTGTTCAAGGCTCTTCCCCAGTTTTTCTTCTAACAGGTTTAGTGGATCTGGTTTTTTATTGAGTTCTCTGATCCACTTGGATTTTAGTTTTGTGCAGGGTGTTAAGTATGGATCTATTTGCATTTTTCTCCATGTAGACATCCAGTTAGACCAGCACCATTTCTTGAAGACACTATCTTTTATCCACTGTATAATTTTGGCATCTTTGTCAAAAATCAGGTGTCCATAGGTGTGTGGGTTTATTTCTGGGTCTTCTATCTTATTCCATTGATGCACCATTATGTTTTTATGGCAGTACCATGCAATGTTTATTACTGTTGCTCTATAATACAGCTTGAGATCAGAGATGGAAATACCTCCAGAAGATATTTTATTATAGAGGATGTTTTAGCAATTCTGGGTTTCTTGTTATTACATATGAAGTTGAGTTTTCTTTCCGGGTCTGTGTCTGTAAATAATTGTGTTGATAATTTGATGGGAATTGCATTGAATCTGTAGATTGCTTTTGGTAAGAGAGCCATTTTTACTGTTAATCCTGCCAAGCCATGAGCATGGGAGATCTTTCCATCTTCTCATATCTTCTTCTAATTCTTTCTTCAGAGATTTGAAATTTTTTTCATACAAGTCTTTGACTTGCTTGGTTAGGGTCACACCAAGGTACTTTATGTCCTTTGTGGCTATTGTGAAGGGTGTTGTTTCCCTAATTTCTCTCTCAGACCTTTTGTCTTTTGTATTCAGGAGGGCTACTGCTTTTTTTTTTTTTTTTAGTTAGTTAGTTAGTTTTGTATCCAGCCACGTTGCTGAAGGTGTTTATCAGCTGTAGGAGTTCCCTGGTAGAGTTTTTGGGATCACTCACATATATTATCGTATAATCTGCAAATATTGATACTTTGACTTCTTCCTTTCCAATTTGTATCTCCTTGATCTCCTTCAATTGTCTTATTGCTCTAGCAAGGACTCAAGAACTATGGTGAAGAGATATGGAGAGAGTGGGCAGCCTTGTCTTGTCCCTGAATTCAGTGGGATTGCTGTAAGTTTCTCTCCATTTAGTTTGGTATTGGCTACAGGCTTCCTGTATGTTGCCTTTACTATATTTAGGTATGTGCCTTATATCCCCGATCTCTCCAATATTTTAAACATGAATGGATGTTGGATTTTGTCAAATGTTTTTTCAGCATCTAAGGAGATTATCATGTAGTTTGTTTTTCTTTCACTTTGTTTATATGGTAGATCACATCGATGGATTTCCATATATTGAACCACCCCTGCATACCTGGGATGAAGCCTACTTTGTCATATGTGGATGATATCTTTGATGTGTTCTTGTATGTGGTTTGCAAGTATTTTGTTGAGTATTTTTGCATCAGTGTTCATAAGGGAGATTGGCCTGAAATTCTCTTTCTTTGTTGGGTCTTGTGAGGTTTAGGTACCAAAGTGACTGTGGCTTCATAGAATGAGTTTGGTAGTGTTCTTTTGGTTTCTATTTTGTGGAATAGTTTGAAGAGTATTGGTGTTAGCTCTTCTTTAAAGGTCTGGTAGAATTCTGTGTTGAAACCATCTGGGCCTGGGCTTTTTTTTTTTTTTTTGGATGGGAGATTTTTGATGACAGCTTCTATTTCATTAGGGGATATAGGACTATTTAATTGATATACCTGGCCTTGATTCAGCTTTGGTAAATGGAATCAATTAAGAAAATTGTCCATTTCATTTAGATTTTCAAATTTTGTGGCATATAGGCTTTTGAAGTAAGTCCTAATGATTGTTTGGATTCTCTCCGTGTCTGTAGTTATGTCCCCCTTTTCATTTCTGATTTTGTTGATTTAGATAGTGTCTCTCTGCCTTTTAGTTAATTTGGCTAAGGTTTTGTCTATCTTGTTGTTTTTCTCAAAGTACCAGCTCTTAGTTTCATTGATTCTTTGAATTGTTTTATTTGTTTCTAATTTCTTGATTTCAGCCTTGAGTTTGATTATTTCCAGCCGTCTACTCCTGTTTGCTGTGTCTGCTTCTTTTTTTTTTCCTAGGGCTTTTAAGTGAGCCATTAAGTTGCTTGCATGAGATGTTTCGAATTTCTTCTTGAAGACACTTAGTGCTATCAACTTTCCTCTTAGTGCTGCTTTCATTGTGTCCCATAAGTATGGATATGTTTTGCCTTCATCTTCATTGAATTCTAGGAAGACTTTAATTTCTTTATTTTTTCCCTGACCCAGTTGTCATTGAATAGAGAATTGTTCAGTTTTCATATGTGTGTAGGCTTTTTGCTATTTCTTTTGTTGTTGAGGTCCAGCTTTAGTCTATAGTGGTCAGATAGGATACAAAGGATTATTTCAATCTTCTTGTATCTGTTGCGGCTCACCTTGTGACCAACTATATGGTCTATTTTGGAGAAGGTTCCATGAGGTGGTGAGAAGAAGGTAAATTATTTTGTATTTAGGTGAAAGGTTCAGTAGATATCTGTTAGGTCCATTTATTAATAACTTCTGTTAAGAGTTATTGTTTCTTTGTTTAATTTCTGTTTTGTTGACCTGTCCTTTGTTGAGAGTGGAGTGTTGAAGTCTTCCACTATTAATGTTTAGGGATCTATGTGTTGTTTAAGTTTTATTATTATTTTTTTTTTTTTACAAATGTCGGTCCCCTTGTATTTGGGGCATAGATGTTCAGGATTGTGATGTCTTCCTGGTGGAATTTTCCCTTGATGAGTATGAGGTGTCCTTCCCCATCTTTTTTGATTAATTTTGGTTGAAAGTCTATTTTATTAGATATTAAAATGGCTACTCTTGTTTGCTTCTTGGGGTCCATTTGCTTGGAAAACCATCTTCCCGCCCTTTATTATCAGCTAATGTCTATCTTTGTGACTTAGGTGTGTTTCTTGTATGCAACAGATTGTTTGGTCTTTTTTAAGCATCCATTCTGTTAGTCTGTGTCTTTTTATTGGAGCATTGGGTTCATTGATATTGAGAAAGATTAATGACCAGTGGTTGTTAGATGCCATGATTTTGCTATTGGCTGTGGTAGTGTGTTTGTTTGCTTGGCTACTTTAATTTTAATGTAGTGAGGTTATTTGTTTCCTGTGTTTTCCTGAATGTAGTTAGTTTTCCTGGGTTCTGTTTTTCCTTTTAGTAACTTCTGTGATACTGGATTTGTCAGTAGGTATTGTTTGAATTTGTTTTTCTCATTGAACATCTTGTTTTCTCCATCTATGATGACTGAGAGTTTTGCTGGATATATTAGCCTGTGCTGGCATCTCTGTTTTCTTAAGGTATGCATTATATCCATCCAGGCCCTTCTTACTTTCATAGTCTCTGTTGAGAAGTCAGGTGTGATTCTGATGGGTTTGCCATTACATGTTACTTGGCCTTTTTCCCTTGCAGCTTTTAGTATTTTTTCTTTGTTTTGTATGCTTACTGTTTTGATTATTATGTGGCAGGAGGATTTTCTTTTCAGGTCTAATTTATTAGGTGTTCTGTAGGCCTCTTGTAATCTTATAGGCCTCTCCCTGTCCTTGGAGTGAATACCTTCTGATATTGAGGATGAGGCTCCAAATCCAGGCAGCCACTCTCAACAACCTGTGGAAACTTTCTGGGTACCAGTTGCTCCTAGTTCCAAACCCCAGAGCCCACTCCCACTGTCTCGTGGATACCTTCCGTTTTGCAGCGGCTAGTGGTGCTCAGTCTCACCATTCTGTAGGGTGGATACCCTCTGCTACTGGGGAATAGGAGCATATTCTACCTATTCTGCAGCTGCCTCGCCCACCTGTGTCAGAAACAGTGAGCCCAGCAGAGACAGTAAACCCAGTAGAGCTACACTGGAATTTCCAGCACCCATTCTTGAGCCCCTGGAGATCTCTCATCTTCCTGTAGACTACTCTAGACTGTCAAGACAGGTGGACATAGTCTTCAGTACGGGCTCCAGAAGCAAACAGACAAGGCTAGGACAACCAGATGACTAGATGCAGTCATAAGAATACAATCAACAAAAACCAAGACATCATGGATTCACCAGAATCCCCCCAAATCAACGGATATTCTAATGCAGCTGAAATACAGGAAAATGATCTTAAATCAAGATTATGCAGTTATGAGAGGAACAAAAAGAGTAAACACACATTCAAGTAGAGGCCTTCATGGACAGACAGGAATCCACAATCAAACAGGTGAAAGAAATGTATAAAATCTTTCAAGACATAAAACCGGGATTAAAAACAATAAAGAAAACACAACCCAAGAATACCCTGGAGTTGGAGAACTTAGAGAAGAGATTAGGAACTGCAACCATAAGCATCACCAACAGAATACAATAGATGGAGGTGAGAATCTCAGATACTGAAGAAAAGGTTCCTGAAACAAAATATCCAAGAAACCAAGGACACCATGAAAATAAGTAAGCTAAGACTAATAGGAATAGATGAAAAAGAAGATTCCAGGCTCTAAGGTAAAGAAAATATTTTCAAGAAAATCATAGAAAACTTCCCCAACCTTAAGAAAGATGCCCTTAAATAGACAAAAGGCTCACAAAACTACAAATGGAGTAGACCAGAAAAGAAATTTCTCCTGCCACATAATAATCAAGAAGCAGAAAGACACACATGGCATACAATTATTCATTAGTGGATATTAGACATATAATATAGGATAAACATACTAAAATATGTACACCTAAAGAAGCTAAGCAAGAAGGAGGACCCTGGGTAAGATTATCAATCCTCACTCAGAAAGACAAATGGAATGGGCATTGGAAGAAGAAAAAACAGGAAGGCAGTAGCCTACCACAGAGGGCCTCTGAAAGACTCTACCCAGTAATGTATCAAAGCTGACGCTAATACTCATAACCCAACTTTGGGCAGAGTGCAGGGAATCATATGAAAGAAGGGGGAGTTAGTAAGACCTGGAGAGGACAGGAACTCTACAAGGAGAGAAACAAAACCAAAACATATGGGCATAGAGGTCTTTTCTGAGACTGATACTACAACCAAGGACCATTCATAGATATAACCTAGAACTCCTGCTCAGATATAGCCTATGACAGCTCAATATCCAAATGTATTTCCTAATAAGAAGAATAGGGACTGTCTCTGACATGAACTCAGTGGCTGACTATTTGACCACCTCCCCCTGAGGGGGCAACAGCCTTGCCAGGCCACAGAGGAGGACAATGCAGCTAATCCTGATGAGACCTGATAAGGTAGGGTCAGATGGAAGGGGTAGAGGACATCCCCTATCAATGGACTTGGAGAAGGGCATGGAGGAAATGAGGGAGGGAAGGCAGGAAGGGAGGGAGGGGCTATAGCTGGGAAAAAAGGGAATAAACTGTAATTATATAATAGATAAAGATTAAAAAATGAATTAATTTAAAAATAATGAAAACACTAAATCCACAGAACAAAACATTAAATCTACAGAACAAAGAAAAAAATATTAAAAGGAGCTAGGGAATGAGCCAAGTAACCTATAAAGGCAGACCTATCAGAGTCACACCAGACTTTTCAACAGAGACTATGAAAGCCAGAAGGACCTATGTCATGCAGGCACTAAGAAACCAGAGATGCCAACCCAGACTACTATACACAGCAAAGCTTAACAATCAGCATAGATGGAGAAAACAAAATATTCCATGACATAACTAAATTTAAACAATATCTAGACAGCATCCCAGCCCTGTAGCAGATACTAGAAGGAAAACTCCAACCCAGCAAGACCAATTACACCCAAGAAAACACAGGATAAAGATACCTTCACAACAAAAAAGCAAAAAAGAAAAGAAAACAAAAACCCCAAGCACATGAACGCACAATCATGACCAATTCCACAATAAAAGAAACTATCATTGATCACCAATATCCAATAACATCAGCGGACTCAATTCTCCAATAAAAAGACACAAGCTAATTGTTCAACATCAAGCTTCAAGAAAATTTAGATAGTAACAGCATATGTTTAAGAAATAAGATATATTTGATAAATAAGATTTATAAAGCTCTAAGTTCTACTTATGTTCACAGTAATATTTGCCTAGCTTCTTTTTCTTTGCTCATTTAGTTAAACTTTAGCTATCTGAAGAAACCATGTCATCAAAAAACCTGTGATATTCTATAATTGTGCACTATGATTAAAAGGTTTTTTTGATACTAAACATCTTTAATTTAAAATTGTTATTTTTAAGGCTAAATCTATCAGGGTTAAAATGTAAAATATTACATTACTTTAATAAATCTATAAAAATTAAAATATGAATTTAAAAAGATTTAAATTATATAAACCTAATCATATAAAACTACTAACTTATTGTAACTGGTAAATATAATTAAGGCACGCAAGTTAATAGTCTGCTGCCTTATAAATGATCA
The DNA here is from genome assembly GCF_030254825.1 of Meriones unguiculatus. Taxonomy (NCBI): domain Eukaryota; kingdom Metazoa; phylum Chordata; class Mammalia; order Rodentia; family Muridae; genus Meriones; species Meriones unguiculatus. The sequence continues at coordinate 97,360,718 of NC_083354.1, forward strand.
AATTCCTTAATGTTCTCAGTATTATACTTGTAACTTTGCTATGTACTAATGTGATTAATTATAAGAATAAGCTTTATTTACCCTTCTGTATGTGTTTTCAAAGTTAAGCCTAAAATAAGTAAGTAGAGAATATAAGCAATGTTTGTTTAGTTTAATAGATGGTAGTCCTTAAAGCTTCTCAGAGATCTGCTTAATATAACTTTTAAAATGTTTAATGAAAAAAAAACTTACAATGACAGACAGACCCTAGCACTGTAACCATAAGTTCTCCAATGAAGATAATAGGGCACAAAAAATTCCACATGGAGCTTGCTTTAATTGTGGCAAAGCTAGCCACTGGGTAAAATAACTGTGTCCAAACAGCACACTAGTGAGTTGATTGTCTTGCTTTGCTGAGACAAGGTGAGCCAGTCCCCCAAGTTTCTGCTCTACATGCAAGTCTGTGGTATTTTCTGTGACTGGCATCCAAGGGCTAATGTATCCCTAGGAACTCTGCTCCCAACAAAATCAAGATTACATGGAGGAACCTTCCTGATTATCCAGATAGCAGATTAGTCTTTCTCATTTTAAATAGACTAGGAGCTACTCCATCTATTCTTTCTGCTTACTTTGGTGAAACTTGTCCTTCTCAGTTCTCTGACAGCACTGACAATTAGGATAATGTTAGACTTGTCAGTTTAACAGGAGCCAGCATACCAGCTCCTCCCCCAAAGTTTCAGTTGCCTTCCCAGTTCTCTTCATTTTAAATATCAGGCCTTAAGCCTCACTTTCTTAGAGCTTCTACAACAGGTAGACAAAGATTACCTTGCTACTAGACTCTTCAAAGAGAAAAACTCCCAAAACATGTTTTAAAATAACTTTTAATATTTTGTATTTTTTAAATTATACTTTATTTACTTTGTATCTCCCCTCTAGTTCCCTCCTTCCTCCTCTCCCAATCCCTCCCTTCCTCCCCCTTCTTCACACACTTCCCTCCCCAAGTCTACTGGTAGGGGAGGGTTTCTTTTTCTTCCTTCTGATCCTAGTCTATCAGGTCTTATCAGGAGTGGCTGCATTGTCTTCCTCTGTGGCCTGGTAAGGCTGCTCCCCCCTCAGAGGGAGGTGATCAAAGAGCAGGGCAATCAGTTCATGTCAGAAGCAGTCCCTGTTCCCATTACTATGGAACCCACTTGGAGACTGAACTGCCATGGGCTACATCTGTGCAGGGGTTCTAGGTTATCTCCATGCATGGTACTTGGTTGGAGTTTGTTCAACCATGTTTGTAGCAGCTTTATTTGTAATAGCCAGAAGCTGGAAACAACCCAGGTGCCCCTCAACTGAAGAATGGATACAGTAATTGTGGCACATCTACACAATGGAATATTACTCAGCAATGAAAAATAAGGAAATCATGAAATTTGCAGGTAAATGGTGGGACCTGGAAAGGATCATCCTGAGTGAGCTATTCCAGAAGCAGAAAGACACACATGGTATATACTCACTCATATAGACATATAATATAGGATAAACCTACTAAAATCTGTACACCTAAATGTTTTGTATTTAAATAAATATTGCTAGGGTTACTCCCATAACTCATAGGTTCCCTGAGGTTTACATTACATTAAGTTTTTACCTTAACCCTGAAATGTTCCCCAATTCCAGTTATTTCTCCAAATATTTTCTATGCCTCCTCATCAATCCCCTGAGAGTAACCCTAGCCAAGACTACTAGTAATAAGTGACACAGAGTCTGAACTGGCCATGTTCCATAATGAGCCAAAGCTGCAAGTAGATGGATGATTAGGACACTAACCTAGCCACAACCTTTCACCTTGAGTATGTTCTCCCTGCAGAGTGTTCTGGGAACAAGGCCTAACATAGTCACCATCAGTAAACCACCTGTGTCTCGTGGGAAATAATTGGATAAAAGAAAGTTTAACATTTTATAAGTTCTGAAGGTTTACATATGTTCTAAGGTATATAAATATAAATTGTAAAGGTCTGCAGATATGAAAGCTTAAGTAGGTTGTGAATGTCTAAGAAGGTGTTTTAAAAGTGTAAATATAATTTTAAAGGTATAACAAAATGATTTAAAGTTTGTAAAGAATAAGATGTATTTCAGATTTCTTTCCCTCTCTATGCTATTGTTATATTGAGATTTAAAATGTTCAGTTTTAACATTAATAAATTAAGTTCTGATAAGCTGTTATCTAACTCTTCTAAAGTAGTGCTACCATTATATTCATAAGCTCAACATTTTAAATTTCCATTGTGTGTTTGCTAAGTATAAAATTAAAAAAAATAATTCTCAATGTGTTAAAAACCATCTCTGTGTAATCTATATATCAGCACTCTGGAAAGAGTGCTTATGTTTCTAACCCAAAATCAGTTTGGTCCCCAAGATTTTACTATGACATAAAAACATGATTCTGTTCATTTTCAATGGTGTGAATTTCAGTACTGATTACAAACTGTGGTAATGATATTATGTTTAAAACTTTTATCTCTTTTTATAAGCTTCTTGTATAGGATAGGATCTTTTCTCCTTTCCCTGCTCTTGGGACTCCTTTCCCCCAACTACCATTGTTGTCAGTGTGCACAATTCAGTATTGTTTTTATGTTTGTTTGGTTTGGTTTGATGTAAGCCATTCTGACAGGTGTAAAATATACTCTCAAAGTCATTTTTATTTACATTTCCCTGATGGCTAACAATCTTAAACATTTCTTTAAGTACTTCTTGGCCATTTGAGATTCCACTGTTGAGAATTCTCTGTTTAGATCTGTACCTAATCTTTTAAAATTGGATTATGTGGTTTGTTCATGTCTAGTTTCTTATTTTTTTTTAAATATTTTGGAAATTAACCCTCTGTTCCATTCCTGATCTCAATCTGTACTACAGTGCAATTGTAATAGAAGCCACATGGTATTGGCATAACAGCAGATTGGCTGAGCAATGGAATAAATCCATACACTTATGGACACTTTATTTTTGCAAAGAAGCCAAAATTATTCAATGGAAAAAAGAAAGCAAGACATCTAACTTAATGTTGTTGAGTTTTGAAAAGGATGATTATGTAATCATACATTTATTAGAAATCACAATTATGGGGATACCTGTATAAATTGAGACTAATAATGCTTCAGCATATGATTAAAATGAGACAAATTTTTGCCTGTTATAATGTAAAACCTATTATGGGTATACCACACAATCCTACAGGACAAGCAGTTTTAGAGAGATCTAATCATACTTTAAAAGAGATGCTTAACAAACAGAAAGAGGCAACAAAGACCTCCAGAGATAGACTACATACTGCTTTGTTGACTTTACATTTTTAAATCTTAATGAACAACAAGCTACAGCTTCTGAGAGAGAGACACTGGATTATGGAAGAGATGGCTGAACTAAAATCTGTTTATCTTAAGGCTACCTTAATGGAAAGCAAGAAATGTGTTACATTAAGGAAGAGGTTTTCCCTTTGTTTCAAAAAGATTTTTAAAAAAAGCTATGAATTCCTTCAAATATAATTAAAATTAAACTCGACCAGGGAAGATTTCTTGAAGCTCTAAGCTACAGACATGAAAAAAATAAGAAAGAAAAACAAAACAGGCAACATAAATTGCTGTTCTCTCTTCATGGGAACAGCTCTAAGATTGTCTGAGATATGAGAACATGTCTCTGAATGTCCAATAAATTTTGTTGGCTATAGATTCCTCACTACTTATCATGCCATCCTTTTATAAGGCATGGATGAAAATTTATGTTACAGTTTGGTTATACAGCCCAAACTGACTTATAAAGAAAGATAGATGCTTTTTCCACTTGAACATAGAGCAGGGAATCATGTTTAGCTAAATTGTGAAAACTGAAAACTTTATACATGTGTTAATGTAAAAATATATATTACATTTACAAGTTTATATGTTTACAGAGCAAAAAGGAGCATACACCAAAGAAGTCAAAACACGAAGCCAAGATGATTCAACTTCAATAGCTACCTCAATAGTCTACCTCAATAGCTGTTTCCTCAAAACATCTACATCCAGAAAAACTTCTATACAGCTGTCTAGATTGTCTAGCATTACAGACTGTTCTGGCCAGAACTTCAGTCAAGCCCTGCACATTTCTGTCACACAGAGACTGGACAACAAATGATACAGCTATCTCTCCCAAGTTTATTTGGGTCCACAAAAGACAAGAGGAAACAGTTTTAAGATTATAATGCTCCATTCACCAAAGGTTATGTGGGTAGTTTTTGGTCATTTGGTAGGTAATGATGCTTGTTGTCATTAAAGAGGGGTTGATCACAAATTTTTAATGGTCTTGGTCATGGAGGAAAGAAAGTATAGGAAGATAGACTCAGAGATTCCTCACTTTCTTTTTATTTCTTCTGTCCTTCTTTCTGTCTTATCTAATATTAAGAAAAGAAGAGAGAAGGGAAAAGAGGGGAAATATAGGAATGATAAAATAAAAGGGTAGATTATTGAATCTACTTTAGAGCAACCACTAGTCTTGAATATTGTTATATTGCTATAGATTATTGTATAGTGATACAAATTTAAGCATATTTTGATATACATACTATACATGTATCAACTCTTGCATAACTCTTGTTATACCTATGCAACTCATTTAAAAACATAATATGACGTTATAGGCCCTTTGTAAGCTGCTATTATAAACTGTTTAAGATAATTAAAATGCCAATTACTAGTCAGTCAATCAAACTTATGGACATGTTAGGTACTAGATTAGTTAATCACAAAATAAGCTTTATTTACTCTTCTGTAAATGTTTTTAAAGTTATCATATAGTAAATAGCTAGATACAAGTGACATTTGCCTATTCAAATATACAATAGAGTGATGGTCTTCAAGAACTTTAGTGATCTACCCAAGATGGCATTTAAAAAATGCCATTTAAAAATTATTAATAAAAGGCCTTTTGGCAGTTAGACATATCAGCTCCTGGAAGCACCCCATTCTTCAAAGAAGATGATGGGCATTGACAAACTTCCATTTGGAATTTGCTTCATTTGTGTCAAGCTAGCCAATAGACAAGGAACTGCCCTTGCTTCAGCTGTAGACGGCATGCTGACCAAATGGGACCAACTAAATGAATGAAAGTCATTTGCTGAGCTTTGCCAAGGCAATGTAAGTAGTCCTTCATAATCCTTGCTTCACAAAAATGTCTGTCATATATGGGGCCAGAAGGCTGAAGATGATATCCAGTATTGCTGAGCAATATTGAGTGACTGTCCAGGCAATCAGCTGTCTCTGTTATTTCCATAGTTTTGGAAGCTTTTTGCTCTGCATGTCCTGCATACTAAAGTAGTACTTTTGTTTTCAAAAGTAGACTAGATAGTCTCAGAATTAAGCTTAAATTGTTTAAAAAGAAAAAATACTTAGATCTAAATAGATGTTTTTTGCTCGATAGATAAATACATGTTATCATAACAATTGATTTAAGTACAAAACTCTAAAGTTACTGAGATAGGAGTAGAGCACTTTCTCCAAAATTGCCAAATACAAATGGAATGGACATTGTAAAGTAATTCTTACCTGATAGTTTTTTGTTGAGAACCACTGTCTGCCAGACTGCTTTGTTATTTAGATCTCAGCTCAGTGGAAAGACTGTTTTCATACTGGCCTTCAATAGAGTCAGTGATAAGCTACCAAGTCTACCTCCTTTTGTTTGAGAAAGCAGGTAGGATATCTTGTCAAAGTCACACCTTTTGTTTGACTTCCCTGTGAATTCATTCATTGTATTAAGGTGGTTTGCTCTGACTTAAAAGAAGTCTGGAATAAAGCAAGGCATCTAGTGTCTACTAGAGCCTCTCAGAAAGGTCCCAAGTGTTGTATGTTGGTTTATTAATTTTTTTTTTTTTTTACTGGGCCAGGGATATTTTATTATGAAATTTTCTTTTTGTTTGCAAAATTTGATAGTTAATAAGCACAAAGTTTAAAAAAGGAAAACACAAAACAAAACCAAATGCAATAAAAACAAATGAAGTTTGGATAATAATTTAGAATCAAGAACAATAATTTTCTACAGCCATATTATTTTTTTTTACAATTTAAATTATTTTTTAAAATTTAGTTGTATCAGAAAATTGATTATCTTTTAGTATCTTTTTCATAAACCTCCTTCCAAATGCTTTAAAGAAGTAACAAAATCATAGATTAAAAAAAAAAAGAATTAAGTGAGGATTGATCCTCTAACGCGGGTCCTCTTTCTTGTTTATCTTCTTTAGGTGCACATATTTTAGTATGTTTATCCTATCTTATAGGTCTATATGAGTGAGTATATACCATGTGTGTCTTTCTCCTTCTGGGATACCTCACTCAGAATGATCTTTTCTAGATCCCACCATTTGCCTGAAAATTTCATGATTTCCTTGTTTTTGATTGCTGAGTAGTATTCCATTGTGTAAATGTACCACAATTTCTGTTTATTAATTTCAATCCTCACTTCTGACTCAAGAACCATTTGACTCTGCTGGTGGGCTCTGGCAGTTTTCATAATTGTTCTTATTTTATATAGTTTATTTTTATAAAAGAAAAAAGTTTTTTATTGAACTAAAAGGGGGAGCTGTAATTTCTGTGCTCCAAGATCTGATTGTAATCTGGATGTGGGTGTTGCCATTTCTATGATGAATTTCCTGTCTTAATGTTGTGTAAAACTTGTTCTCATCATTTCTGATTTGTTGATAAACAGCTGATCAGCTTATATCTGGGCAAAAGAGGAAAGGAGGTGGACTTCTGATCCCAGTCATGGGACTGTGGTGAGGGACAAGAGAAGGGCAAGGCCACCAGGAGCCGTGAGGTCATCACTAAGAGTTCATCATGAAGAAAGACAGATGGAGCAGAAGCAGCCAAGGCAAGACTAAGATGACAAGCATCATAGGCAAATGGCTGGAAAATAGCTAGACTAGTACAGGAGGGTTAGAGTAGATCAGTATCTGTCTAGCTGCAGTGCTTTAAAGCTTATTAATAAATGTGATAGGCCTCTGTGTCATTATGTGAGAGCTGGAATAACAATAGGAAAAGTACTGACTTGTACTAAACTTCTACAACTGGATGCTTTGGTTCACAAACCAAAGCCAGAAGACTTTAAGCTTCCAGGATTCTACATAATGGCAGGAGAAAGAAGAAACCAAGCAAAACTATTAAAAATGTAAAGAAATGTTATTAGCTAATTTCAAAAAGACCAGGAAGAATGAATTATTTTACAGAGTACATGTGAAAATTTGTTAGTTAATAAGATTACTATCCAAACTGGAAAGAGCTTTTTCCAAAGTAACTTTTCTTTGGAATTTAGCACATTAGCACTGTTGATTTTCAGATATAGTAACAGCAACATTACTTTGTACTCTACTTGTCAATTGAGATTAATGGATGATAAATAGCTACTCTTGGGAACCTGCCTCTTGTCTGAATACCAAATGACAGTCTAGTTAAGATTGTCAAGGTTCATCTAATGCATGTCTTATTTAAATGTTCCAACATTCATTTCCTTACTAAAAACTACCCAAAGGAAAGCTTGTTTTTCCATTCCTACAGATGTATTTAAATGTTACCTCTTTTTTTTTCTTTTCTTGGAATTCTCTTCTAATAATGGAAAGCAAGTAGTGACAAAGGTGATGGTTGTTATTTTCTAGTAATAATTTAGCCTCAGCTGTATAATATATAGTATATACATATTGTATCATATATCATATATATTTTATATTATATTATATAGCTAGACATTATCTATACATAGTTATACATCATTTTATATATATACATACATATATATACATATATACATACATATATATACATATATATACATACATATATACATATATATACATACATATATATATACATACAAATATATATATATATATTGATTTAACCTACATATTTTTTCTTATGCCCACCACAACATTTTTATAATCTGTTGATCTCTGAAACTGGGAAGAATGGATTTTTTTAATTTTTTTCCTGCTTAAATGGCAATAATTAAATAGATATTATAACCAGTTATGTCAAAGAAGTTAGTTCAGTTTTTCCCTAATGTAAAAATACAACAGGCAGTTATCTAGAAAATACAGGCACCAGGACTTCTGGCATTCTGACTGTGGATTGCCAGAATCTAAAGCAGTGAACATTAAATTTATTTTCTTTAGAAGCCACTGTAAGACATTAATTTTTGGCAGCCTGGATGGTAAGACATATGGTCATGAACTGCATTAGTTGACTAAAAATGACAAAGACATTTTATCCTTAAAAGCTGAGTTATCTTAAAGATTATTGTACCTCAAATGTCAAAATAGGTCTCATGTTAAATGTTCTTATTTCCACCACCCCCCCCAAAAAAAAATACCACTGACAATGTTTATCTTGGTTTAACATGAATAAAACATTTTTTTTTCAATGCAGTTTATTCAGGAACCTTGAACAATCATCTGACCCTGGGGAAAGCCAGCCCACAGCTTAAATAGCCTCTGGGTAGCCAACCCAGGCGTGCCACGTGGGCAATGCAGATAGGTCCACATACATGGAAGCAAGCCAGATCCTCAGCCTTAGCCAAATGTGGAATTGTTCCTGACAGAGAGCACTCACCATCGGGAAGGTGGAAGGCGGAAACCAGCTCCATCTTTAAGGCATAGCATTCCACAGCTCTCTACAGTTCCCCCTTTTTGTTTTAGACGCATCAGGCAAGAGTAGAGGTCTGATCTCTGATATTAGAAATAAATTGGGACTTTGTACCAATGTTCATTTAGGTGTCATCCACCCAAAGAGCATCAGACCCGTCTGATACCTTTTTCTTAGAGGCGGGACCTGGGGCATCAACCCGCTGAATAAAACATTTTAAGAAATGAATACTTTTCCAATACAAAATAATTTTAGTGACTCGTGTCCACCATTAAAGTATAAACAAAAACAAAGTGTAGAAAAGCAATAGTTTCTTTGTATTTTCATAAGAATATTTTTAATCTCATAGAGTCTCTGAAAATGGCCCAACATATCATAATTTGAGAGACATTCTGCTCATGACAGTTTACTGCACACATTTTTTTTTTCACCCTATCAAACAGAAAACTAGAATAACCTTGAGTCCTCACAACTGATATGGTGGCTCACAACCTCCCATTATTTCAGATTCAGGTTATCTAATGACTCTTTTGGTCTCTGCTATTACCAGTCACACTGTGTCGCCCAAATATAAAATTAGACAAAGTAGCCATATACATGATAGAAATATAAACTTAAAAAAATATATATATAGGTTAGTTTACCCCTAGGGTCATTGCAGGTGCGGCTGCTGTGTCCCATGTTTGTCAGTGGGTGGCAGAGAGGAGAGAGGCTATGTCTACTCCAGTGTTCTAAATGATTAGTAACCTAACATTCTGATAAAAGCCAGCCTGGGACGACCAGCAATCCAGCACCAGGCAGACCCTGATGGCTTCTTTGAACAGGGGACAAGCCTGAAGAGCCCTTTCTGGGACTCCTAGGTAGGAGTGAGTCTGAGATAGACAATCTTTGTTGGGCAAGGAGAAAGCCCAAGATCGATCGCTACCAGCTCAGCACTATAGGATATAAAGAGAAAGCTAGCCTGGAATGATGCAAGTCCTTTACCAGCTGTAACACTTGGGAGAGTGGGCACTGTTCCTTTCCTGGGCAGCTCAGTGAAGCTGACACTGGATGTGGGGATGGCTGGTGAGCTGGCCCCGAGGCTGTGGGAGTGGGAGAGCTGGTGGTGTGACCAACTCATATACTTTTCACACCCAGATCCAGGGCTTGATGTTGGCCTACTCCAACATCTACTTCATCAATGAACTGCTAGAGTACATGAAGTTATTTTACATCGTGCACCCCAATATCACTCATATCTCCCTCCCCTCATAGCAACCCTCTAATTTTGCAGCCCCCCCAACAGAGAAAAATTTCTAATTGTGGAAGCTGTAGTGTATCAGAGTATACTTTGTAGTATATATACTTTGTAGATACACTTTTTAGTGTATCAGAGTATGCTTAATATAACTTTTAAGTTATTGAGTGATACATGATACTGTCATTGACATAAAACTACAATTGAATAGATTCTTACATTTGGTTTACCTTTCCAATTAAGAACATTGCAAGAGCACACTTTTCAGGATAGTAGTTGATGTGAAAGCTGTGCTATTATGTCTGATTCACTATTTAAACTTTGAGAGTTCAGTGTGTGTGTGTGTGTGTGTGTGTGTGTGTGTGCGTGTGTCCATGTTCTTTCACAAATGTTGAAGTAAGGAAAGTCTCAAGTGTCCTCCATCACTGTTTATCTTATTTCTGCAGACAAGGTCTTTCACTGATTCCTAATCTGGCCTCTTATCTACAGATTACAAGAGATCCTCCTTTCTCTTTGTTCCTCAGATCTGAAGTTATTGGTATTTGTACATAGCCAAACCCCTCTTCTTTGTGTAAGATGGAGTGTTGCACAGATCCAAAACTACAGGATCTCCATGACACAAGGCAACAACAGGATGTCTGAAAGAAGTCAGTATTAATAGAGCATCAGAAGCCAGAGGTACTGTAGCAGACCAAGGATTCATTGCAATGAATATTTGCAGCACAGCAAATAAGTGTTGACAAATGGGTATGTTGTGGGACATACTCTGATAAACTACAGCCTCCACAATTAGAATTTTTTCTCTGTTGGGGGGCTGCAAAATTAGAGCGTGGTATGAGGGGAGGGAGATATGAGTGATATTGGGGTGCATGATGTGAAATTCACAAAGAACCAATGAAAAGTTTTTTAAAAGAAAAAAAATTACAGGTTAATACATTTGTGAGTTTTAAAAATAATCTGTTTTCAAAAATTGAAGGAGAAAAATGGAATATTTTCTCTAAATTAAAAACAAATAATATAGGCTTTAAAAATTTTAAGAAAGTGTTATATCTACATTAACATTTTTTGATCAAACTGAAAAAAACAGGCTAGCTTTACAGGTTTCTTTATAAATTCTATACCCCGTGTTAAACTAAGTTTTCCCAGTACTTTTCCAGAAAGCAGGAGGTGAATTGAGACAGGACCCACCTTGTTGCAAAGGAATGTGGAAGGTTTCCACCCCTGTGCACTGCTGAGGAGTGTCCAGATCTGCAGTACGAGATAACGTTGATTGGTAACCGGACCAGGCATCACAGCTCCCCAACCCACAGGGGCGGGACCAGATGGACTTGGCTCCTAAAATGAAGCAATCATTTTAAAAGTCAACTACTCTACCCAATCCCGTTTGCCAAGCCTGCAATCTCCGGGATTCCCACCCACCCTCCTTCCTTTAAAAAACCTCAGCCTTCTGTCTCTCGTGGCTGTTCCTCGCTGGTTTTGGGGGCGCAGCCACATTGCGCCATGGCTCAAATAAACCTCTTGCTGTTGCATCGATGATTCGGTCTCCTGAGTTCTCTTCATCTTTTCCTGGTAGTTAGGGTTCCCTGGGCCTAACAAAGCATTGCATTTCAACAGCATATAGACTGAATTTCATTAGCATCATGGTTTGTCATTTGGCAGTAGATTACCTAGTAGTATGTGTGTATGAGCCTAGGCTCAATGCATTTCTTTTTAAGTCTATTACTCTTCTATTAGATCATCTATTCCAAAAATGGAGATATTCTTTCCCAGACCTGGGAGCAGTGGGTCCCTTCTGTGGCTGAATCTGTTCAGAGTTGCCTGATGTAGTGTGTTCATTGTTTTTTTTTTTTTTGTTAGTCCCCTGCCCTTTGTTCCTTGGCTCCACCTCAAAGCATCTAATTTTGGACAGCTGGTGTCTCCAAATGCTACTATTTAGAAAGAAATGGAGTGTAAACAAGAAAGATTTTTTTCTCTAATTGATATTTCTTAAAATGGTTGTTTTAGAATGTCAGCTCATTTATAATTAGAAAGATGGTTCAGAAAGATGTCACAAATTTTTACCCTCTCACCCTCTCAGTCTACATATAGACTACAACATCATGTGCTATAATATTAATAAACATTGAAACTAGGAAACATATAAGAAAATAAATCAGAAAAATCTTACACCCAGAAAAAAGAAAGAGATGAAGGCAAACGTATTTTCAAACTTCATTTTCTGTTAACTGATATAAAATTAAACATTAAGAAACTCTTGAATAATCTCAACTCATATCTTACCTAGGGAAGCTGTATCATATCTGTTACTCTAGACTTTCCTAGATACCTGTTAGTATTGTCAAGATTCTTGAAGTGTGAAAAACATGTGGCTTATATTTATAGCATAATGTGATCCATGTGTTTTTCTCACAAGTATATGATCCTTCTTGTTTACTGATATTTTCTCCTTAACACAAATTTACTAAATAGTTTGTCTCCTTTTTAAATTACTCAAAGAGAAATGGATTTGAGAATGAAGAACAAGTTATTGAAGTATTTTAATGGTGAGAGTAAGGCTGTGGGACTAATGATGGAGGACTGAGTGTTCAAAGTCATTTTCAGTTGCATAATAATCTTAAGAGGCTGTTTCAACTTTTAATGCTGTTAATATCACACAAAAATTTTCGAGTATGAATTATTAGTAAGATAATTCTCTGTTAAAAGTTAAGGTCCCTCTATAAAACTAAGTTTAATTGAAAATATATAAAGAGTTGTAACAAATAAAATTACATAGATAATTCTGGTTCAAATTAATTCATTTCTTTTTCACATGAAAGAACCCCAAGGGTTGTCAGCTCTTTTTCTGAAATAGGGATTAATGTTAAGACAAGCTACTGATGTAAATATAATAGAGCTTTCCAATAAATATTTTTACTAGGTTGATCCCAGTAAAAATCTTTGGTTGATCTTCTAGGAAAATAGGGTTGCAAGTACAAAATGAGTTTCCATTAGTGTGTGAAACAGAAGAAAAACTCAGAGACTAATACTCGTGATTTTATATTAGGGATCATCATATCATGTCTGCTTCAATATTGATAGATGCCCATGATGTGCTCTTAAGTGTGATTTGAATATACTAAAAACATAGAGTTTTATTGAAATGGGCATTTTTGAAAAGATTCTTTAAGAAGCAAAGCAAGAAAGGTCAAAAATTTAAATAAGGAAACATACTATTTGTATAACATTGTCTCTCTTGTCTCTGTGCATGTCTGTCTCTATTTGTTTCTTTCTCTTTCTGTCTTTGTCTCTCTTTTTTATCCCCCTGAACACACAGAGTGTACCAGTATTAGGTCACTTATAATATATTAGTTTAGTTAATGAAACACAAAGAATAGAATCCCAAATTTGGAATGATTTTGTATCTACCAGGACAAAGCATAATCTATTTTATATATTGAAATATCTAATATTTATTATATTAAGCAGAAAGTAAAATAGTGATTTAGAAATTATAATTTGTATTATTTGAGAAATTTATCCATTTTAGGTTATTTTCTTTAAGGTATCTGCTAATGAGATCTTTAGTCCCTCTGAAATACTAGAGAAAGATACAATTTACCTTGACTACTCCTGAAACTATAAAATTATTGCCTTGGGATGTTCTCCATTGATTATATATGCAGATTCCTTTTCAACTGCCTTAATTAATACTTGGAATATTTCATGTCCTTGATAGCTTCACTGATTTTGAGTAAAGTCAGTAGAACATATACTTTTTAGCTAAATACAGTTCAATAGAAAAGCTCTCACCTTACATCAATTAGATTTCACTGAGAGTTGAAGATAATTCATTTGATATTATGTTGTAGATGGTTATTGATATTTACTATGGGTTTATCTTCTTGTAACACTGCTGTTAATCCTCAGCAGCTGTAAAACCAAATCACCACACAGAGACAGGGTTTTTAGTTAACCTAGATCACAATGCTGGGCAATATTTACTCCCTCCTAAACCTCCAAGCCCTCAGTTTCCTAACATTTAGATTTCCCACATTATACTTGCTTTTTGTGAAATCTTAGGTCTGGTTTGTGCTCCACATCCTCCAAGATCTCTCCTCCAGCTCTGTTCTCCTCATGCTCTGCTCTCCTGGAGCTCCTCCTCCTTTTCCTCCCACCCTTTCCTGTTCTCAAACTCCTCCCTTCTTTTCTGTCCTCTGGCTCCTCCCATTGCACAACATTGTATCTAGTTGCTTTATTTGTGTCCTGTTTACACAAGAGTTGAGACAGGATGCTTATAGTGGTATCACAATGCAATATCCAGATTGAAACCAGAGTTGGGGTGGGGAAATCAGCATTTGAATTAACAAGGATAAGGCATATACATTTTAAAAGAACATTATACCAACAATATTATATCTTGTTTCATTAATAATGAAACTAAGAAGGTATGCTAGATCTAAAATGAATTAAAATCAGCTTATAGGTTTTATTCTAAAACATATTCAGGTGTCAGTTCCACAAAAGTTTCAAGTGTCTTGACAATTATGCTAAACATACATCACATTATTCACAAAATGTTTACTGTGCTATCATTTTCTAGTAATTGATGATCTCAAAAAGTATTGAATAAAACCTATTGTTTATCTGTACCACAGTTTCATTCATTTGCTGATGGATATCTACGATGGTCCTATTTCCTATTTATTTTGAGTAGAGTAATAGTGAACATAAGCGTGCCAGTACCTTTTTTGTAAGGTATAGGTTTCTTTGAGTCTATTTTCAGTAGTGCACCTGCATCAAATATCAGTTCAGTTTTCACCTGGTAGATGAATCTTCACAGTTTTTTTTTATGGTGGCTACATTAGTTTATATTCTCACCAAGAGCAAATAAGGTCTCCCTTTCCCCTACATCCAATATTAGTCACTTGTTTTCTTTCTTTAAAAGATTTCTTTTTAATTATGTATATGTGTGTGCAACCATAAGTGAGTATGTACACATGAGTGAAAATGTCTAAGGAAGCCAGATGGCGTCAAGTGTCCTGGAATTATAGTTGTCGGGTCAGAAAACTGAATTTAGTTCTTCTTCTAGAACAGTATACACTTTTAACTGCTAAGCCATCTCTCCCCTAACTAGAGAAAGATGAAATATCAAAATAGTTTTAGTTTGTGTTTCTCGGATGCTAAAGACACATGTTGGGACCAATTAATGAATGATGAGGCTCACAGCAGATCTTTTATGAAAGAGATTTATTAGGTAGATATGAAGAGAGGAAGAGAAGGGAGAGCAGGACATGATGGGAAGAAAGGGGGGGGTGCCCCGATAGAGAAAGGGAGAAAGCCAAGAGGCCAAGAGAGACCAAGATAGAAAAAGACCAAGAGAGCAAGAGAGAAAGGACCAAGAGAGGAAGAACCAAGAGAAAGAGAGACCACGTGTCAGGTTGTCCCTTTAAGGGGCAAGGTAGCCACACCTCCCAGGTATGGCCACCTGGCCATCGACACATGATGACATCATAAGTTGCAAGGCAACCCAGAAGCAGGTTTTGTTCCAAAATCTTAACAACACGTAATTCTTTTTGGAAATTTCATTTTCTTTTGCTTAATTTCTTTAAGTAGCTAAAATATAATTTCTCTACTTTCTTTTCTTTTCTTTAACTCATCCTTTGTCCTCTTTCTGTAGCTCCTCTGTTGTCTTCACAGACATCACCTAGGATCCCTGTACCACAGATACCAATATGGCCTCTGTTGGCAGCACAGACCATAGACATGGACCATGGAAATCAACAAGGCCCAGGGCATCAGCATGGACCACAAACATCAGCATTTTCTCTAGCTGTAACATGAAAGACTGACATCAACATGGCCTCCAGGGGCAGTATGGACCATGAAATTTTTTCAAATGGGTCCAATCCAGAAAAATGGACTATTGCCTATCTCATCCTTTCATTGCTCATAGCCAGGTTAACCATGAGGCTGGGCAGCACATTCTGGGGCAGAGCCTGTGTGAGCTCCTGGCTGCTGCACACCACCTCTCTACCCTAATTGGCAATGACATGTTCCTGGATCCACCACAGCCTTCTCTCACACTTGTCATTACTTTTGTGTCTCTAGTTCTGCTTCTCTCCATGGCTCAGGAGCCATACAGTTCCTTCATGTTTCTCACTACTCCATCATATATTTGTCTGTTAAAGTGGCAGTGTAACCTTCAATGTGTCACACTACATATATATATATGTTTGTGTGTGTGTGTGTGTGTTTCTTTTTTTTCCTCAAAAAGCCTGGAAATACTCATTGCAATAAAACCTTGGTCTAATTCAAGGTTTTGGGGTTTGGAAGCACCACAAATACTGGAGCATTGCTGATCCTTGTCTTGAATATCCTGAAGTTGCTCAGAGGCAGGGCACGCTTGTGGGTAGGGCAGAATATCCAGGGGTAGGATACTTAAGAACTCTAGACCTTGACAAACAGTGGTGCCGGCCACCTCAAGGCTCACCCATTAAGACCATTAGGTTTGCAGTCTGCAGGCAGCATCCAGCCGTGTGACAGCTCCATGTTGTGGGCTCGTTTGAAGCCAAGGGACATCCCTCTTAAGTAATGACATGTTCTTTGTCCACTGCAGCCTTGCTCAGTTCCAGCCACAAGTGGAGCTCTGCTCCACCAGCTTTCCTTCTGGTTTTATGAGTTCACTTTTTAAAAGAATCTTCCCATAAAACCTGCATATTTTTAGTTGTTTCAAAGTTACTTCAGGCTCTGCAGACTCATCTTCTACCACCGTGCCTCCCCTCAGAGCTTTCAATGTCTCACAGGCTCCTCAGAGCTGCTTTTAGATACAGGTTGGGGGTTCATGCCCATGACGACAGCCATCTTAAGTTGATTCCTCCAAAGACGGTTCTTATTGTAGCATGTTGAGGTTAATGCAGAATCTTGTAATTGTGCCAAATGCTAAAAATAAGTGATAGTGGAGTGCTTGGACATGATAGGGAAACCATATCATTTTCTTCAAAGTTCAAAGTGTAAGTATTTAGAAACCTGCTTCTGGGTTGCTTAGCAACCTGTGATGTCATCCTGTCACTGGCCAGGTAGCCACACCTGGAAGGCATGGTTACCTTGCTACTTAAAGGGAGCGACCTGACATGTAGTTTCTCTCTTGCCTTCTCTCTTCCCTCTTGCCTCCTCTTTCCCTCTTGGCACTCTGCCCTCTCTTCTTTCTCTGTTGGGGTGCCCCGGTCTCTCTTTCTCCCATCATGTTCTGCTCTCCCTTCTCTTTCTCTCTTCATCTCCATCTAGTAAACCTCTTTCATATAAAATCTGTTGTCCGCCTAATAGTCATTATTTAATTTGTCCCCAACACAAAGAATGACTTGAAAGTGAGGGCAAAGAGAATGTAAGTACCAGAGAATGAAGATATATGAAGCAAGAAAACATCTTCCAGACATGAAATGCCTAATGCATTCATGGATTCATGTCAACTGTGCTCATCAGCACAAACCTGCATAAGTTGGAAAAATACATTTCATCATGGATACCATGAGCCATGCCCCCTAACTGAGATATTTGGCCATTAAATATTGCTTGGAGATGGATAGGATTTTCATCATTACTGTAGCCACTAATAAGTTTCTCTTTCTCCAGTAAATGACCCATACTCATGCAAGTAATTCTTTTCAAAGTCAGTGAGCCCAACACACAAAAGAAGACATGGAAGGAAAGTCTTGTTGAAAAGGAGGGTTTCATTGGGGTAGGAGGATGACAGAAAAAGAATCAAATGATAATGACTGTAAGTCATTATACAAATATACAAAATGGTCAAACAGTAAAATTTAAAACCCACAAAGGAAAAGATTTAAAAAAAAGAATAAAGTTGCTGTTTCCACAAAAGACTTATATACAAATAAACATTGCAATAAACCTTGACATGATGGAGTTATCTGCAGGGCTAAGGAGAGGGAGGGAAAGCTTGATCATTCAAAGCAAGGGGTCTGAGAACAGTAATGAAAGGGTGTTTTAGGTCTATAAGGAGAAAAAAAGTGTCAGGGATGACATGGTTGTAGAAGCAGCTGCTTGACACAATTCTGGTTGCTGGAGCACCATTGCCTTGGAGAAAACATCTCTGGATCACCAGTTTACAAATGGCATTGCTTTTTCCTCTATGTCTGCTTTGTTTCTTACTGTGACTCCATCTTTTTCAACCCTATTCAATGTAACTGGTAAGATTTCTAGAGGGACTGGGGGAGAAGGAAATGGCTCAGAAACAACCAATATGGAGGAAACATACCTTCTGGCTGTAAAAGCAGTGAACCCTGAATTATCTGAACAAGAAATTGAACTTATAGAGGCCTTTTGTGTTAATTGTTCCCTGAAAAACTTTAGTCAGCTCATGGATATCAAACAATATCAGGAATTGTTTGAGTTTCCACACTCAGCCCCCAGATTGCTGCAGTTGAAGTGAATTAGACCCTAGGGAAACTACTGGATTCATATTAACTTCCTTTTCTAAAAGACTTGATCACATGGACATGACTCCTTGGAATAGGATAGGGAGATTACAGGAGCTTTGTGTAGCTTATGAGGAAGGGGCTGGAGACCCTCTGAAAGGTCACTCCTATTGTAAAAGATGTTTACAAAGAGCTCAGAAAAACTTGCTCAGCTACAAACAGCAGCTAAGAATTAAGAATAGTCCAGTTTGCTTAGCACTTCTTTGTTCTTATGCTACTTATTGTAACTGCAAGAGATTACCCAAATAACCTATGATGTAGAGGTTTGTCTCAGAAAAGCACTGAGTTACTGATTAAATATGCTTGCTTGCGATGTAATCACTGTACCGTGTATGTAGAGGACAGCTTGCTATGTTCTGTTCTGTGAGTTCTTGGATACAATCACTGTGCCATTTACATAGAGTACAGCTTGCTAAATTCTGTTTATTCTCATTTGTGGGTTTTTGGGAAAAGCCACCATTTTGGAGAAAGACAAAAAGGTTTTTTATCATGTAGAAAAAAGTATATAAGGAAATGATTTAGCAATGAAAGACTGGGACTGACTCTCCGCTCTGAGGAAGAAAAGAACAAAAAGAAAGGAGAGGAAAAGAGAGTAGAAAAAAAAAACAGAGAGTGTGAGCAGGCACCAGAGAGACGGCCTCCCGAGAACAGTCTCTTGAAGTGAGTCATCCCTCAGCTTGTGCCTGCCCTCGTGTGTGAAATGATTTTCTCTTGTGTCATCCAATCCATTCCTCCCAATCTCCAGACCCACAACTGGCCGAGGCTAGTCCTTAGCAAAAAAGAAACACAGATTATGTGTTATATTCCAGAAAAAAAGTCAAGTCTGATGTACAGATTATGGTATATAAAGTACGTGCTGGATAATGATTTTCCAATATGTCCAGTTCAGCTGTGTGGACAGGGAGTTTGTAAAGTAGGGACCTAAGTGACAACCAACTATATTGCTGAAATGTCCTAGAGATGAGAAGGACTAGATTAGATGGGCCAGTAAGTGAAACGTTGCATAATTACTAGAAGCTCATGAAGTGTGGTCACACAATTAGTAACAGCTCCTGTGATGATCACCCGCAGAACAGATGAGCAAGCATTGTATGACTGTGTAGGTCTACAGTAGAGTTCTGACATACTGTTAGAACCCCACAAAAACTGTAAACCACCAGGTAAGTCAGAGTTCAACCCAAGGAAGCAGCATTCCTGACACATGCTACAGCAGATACTGGGAAACAACACGGAGCTCAAAGTTTGGTACCTGAAGTTTAAGTTGCTCTGTAGTGTAACAGAGTGTTTCAGAGCAATTGTAAATGTGAGTGTGTATGTGTGTTTAATGAGGCAATACTCAATGTGACTTTATCAGTCTGTAGTGATGGGGCAGGTGGAGATTTGAGGACAAGAATAGCACGGAAGTAAACTAGTACCTGTGTTTGGAAAAACAATGAGCTGCAATGGAAAAGTTTTAGACAGTGCTTCTTAAAAATTCAGATAAGCTGTTAGTTTAAGGATGTTTATAATGAAACCACACTCACTCATTTAAATGTGAAAAACCCTGTTTTCCAGAAACAAATGGAAATCATGAAACACTTCAGTGACAATGTCTCAGAAAATGTGGGCAAGAACGTAGTAGAATAGTAATGGCAAAACAGTTATAAAACTTTCAAAGCTTCTCATATGCAAAAAATTTAAGCATATATTAACAAGAATATATTTGAACAAAATTTAAAGTCACATGATCCATTTAAGTTTTTTTTTCCAGTTGCTGTAACTAGTTACCACAAACTGGAAAAAATAATTTAGATTATTTTTAGATTAGAGAGATGGCTAAGTCAGTAAGCACCTCCTCCTCAAGAAGGAAGACCTGGTGACAGTGCCCAGAACACATATAGGAAGTGTTCATGGTTGTGCACTAACAACCCCCACATAAGAGGAACAAATACAGGCAAATCGACAGAGCTCCCTGCAGGTACAAGGTTATTGTGTTATTCAAATGCTGATCTTGAGGAAGCACTATTCCTAATTGTCTGATAAAGCACCAGATTGATTTCCAAAGTGGTGTATGAGTTTGTATTCTCACCAGCAGTGGAGGAGGGTTCCCCTTTCTTCACATCCTCTCCAGCATGTGTTGTCACTGGAGTTTTTAATCTTAGCCTCTTCATGAGGCCCAGAGACATATGATTTCTAGTCTTTTCTAGCATCTAGAGACCATGTTTTCCTTGGTAGTAATCCTTTCTCCCTTTAAGTTCACCAATATCCTACTTTTACCACCTTATCTCTTACTTTATATCAAATCTTCCTGACAGAGACACTTAATTCACACAGATATTCCAGAACAGTATTTACTTTATGGTGTGTTCTCTGTAACTTTTTTTTTAACTTGAAAAACTGTTGGGTTTTAGAGCAGAAAGTAATTTAATTCATATAATATGACACAGAGAGAAGTAGAATTTAAGAGACTCTAACTAAACTTCAGTTTCAAAACTCTAATATACCAGTTGCTGCTTTTCCCAACACTCAGTTGCAGTGACTACAACATTGCTGATAAATAGAATCATCCTCTAACATAAGTGGCATTAATATTAATGTGGTTTTTACATCTTAATTATAGAGAAACAACAGGTTCTTAATATGTTAGGCTTTTTGTAAAAAAAAAAAAAAAAAAGAAATTACCCCAGTTAGAAAATGGGGTACAGAGCTAAACCGAGAATTTTCAACAGAGGAATATCAAATGCCAGAGAAACATTTTAAGAAGTGTTCAACATCCTTAGTCATCAAGGAAATGCAAATCAAAACGACCCTGAGATTCCATCTTACACCCATCAGAGTGGCTAAGATCAAAACTCAAATGACAACACATGCTGGAGAGGATGTGGAGAAAGGGGAACCCTCTTCCATTGCTGGTGGGAATGCATACTTGTTCAACCACTGTGGAAATCAATCTGGTGCTTTGTCAGAAAACTGGGAAAAGCACTTCCTCAAGATCCAACTATACCACTCCTAAGTATATAGCCCAAAGTTGCTCCACCATTCAACATTTACTCAACTATGTTCATTGCAGCTTGGTTTGTAATATCCAGAATCTGGAAACAACTCAGATATCCCTCAGTTGAGGAATAGATACAGAAATTGTGGCACCTTTATACAATGGAATACTACCCAGCTATTAAAAACAAGAAAATCATGAAATTTGCAGGCAAATGGTGGGAACTAGAGAAGCTCATCCTGAGTGAAGTAACCCAGAAACAGAAAGGCAGGGATAGTATACACTCACTTAAGAGTGGATATTAGCCATATAATATAGGATAAACATACTAAAATCTACAGACCTAAACACTAAGGAGAACCCTAAGGAGAATGCTTAAATCTCATTCAGAATGGCAAACAGGACAGACAGTAGAAGAGGTGGAAGAGAGGAAACAGGATGGGAGCTTACTATAGAGGGTCCGCTGAAAGGATCCACTCAACAGGGCATCAAAGCAGATGCTGATACAGCCAAACTTTGGGCAGAGCATAGGGAGTATTATGGAAGAAGGGGGTGGGGAGGGAGGAATGACATGAGGAGACAGGAGGCCCACAAGGAGACCAACAAAGCTAAAAAGTCTGAGCCCAGGGGGTCCTGTAGACAAAGATGCACCCACCAAAGACCATGCATGGAGAGGACCTAGATCCCCTACTCAGATGTAGCAAATTGGCAGCTCAGTCCTCAAGTGGGTGGCTGAATAAGGGGAGCAGGAGCTGCCTATGTCATGAAGTCCATTGCCTGCTCTTTGATCACTTGACCATGGCAATGTGCCCTTGCCAGGCTACAGAGGCAAAAGATCCAGGCAGTCCTGATGAGACTTGATAAGCTATGGACAGATGACAGAAGAGGAGGACTTCCCCTTTCAGTGGACTAGAGGAAGCAGATGAGGGAAAGAGGGAGAGAAGGTGGGATTGGGAGGGGTTGAGGAGGGGGCTACAGCTGGGATAAAAAGTGAATAAACTGTGAAAAAAATTAAATTAAAAAAGAGTGAAAAAGTGTTATATATATATCAATTATTTCTATAAAAATAAAAAATAAAATGTATTTCCACAAAAGACAGTTGATGTATGAATAGCAAAGGGGTTGAGCATAAGAGAAATAATTTTCAATTCTAAAAAATAAATATCTGGTTCAGGGAAACAATTTCAAAGACTATTATAACATATCTGGTGAAATTATGCATAAGAAAGAATTTTCATATTCAGAGGCAATAAAAAGTAACTTTCCAATAGATGTTACAATTGTATGCTGTATGTACATATATACATATTTATATAAGTATGCATTCTATACATATTCATAGTATGTAATTCTATATAAATATACAAGCCTCAGATTGAGAATATGAGAAGGCTTATTTCTACCTCTGTATCTCCATTGGAGTGACATCTTCCTAATTACCATCAGTATGTCTTTCTGGGCTCCTTTATGTGTTTAATGAAACCAGTTACTAAAAGTGAAGAGCTAGGGTCGGTAAGAGTGAGTTTGAATGAATAGATTAAGCTACAGAGGTTCCAGAGAAGGAATCAAATTGGGAACATCAGCTTTCAACCACTTTTTCCTGGATTGGTGTAGAGGCAGTCTCTTTCAGATTGACATCTTGGATGGCAATGCTATTCTTATTCAAAGCATTCCAGGTATGTCTCCATTTCAGAATCAGTTAACAGAACTTAGCTAATAATGTTTGTGGTGAAAAAGCAAAAACAATAACTGAGAAAAAGGGCTTATCAAAGGAAAAAATTATTAATCATCCTGTCCTAGTGAACCCACATTGTTTTTATATGAAGACTTTTTTGCCAATGAGGTAACAAAATTTGTGTCTAAAATATTTCCTTGATTTTTCTCCGCTTTTTTATTATTTAATAAATCTCACATATTGGACCTCTGAAAGATTCTACTGATTTAGGTATAGAAGCAGAGGCTGAGACTCACAGCCAAACTTTGGGAACCTTATGAAAGAAGGGGAGAACCTGGAGGGAACGAGGTCACTAGAGCTGGGATACAAACTGAATAAACTGTAACACATAATAAATAAACAAAAATATCTCATATGTACTCATAATGTAATGTGATTATATACATCTCTCCACTTCTCCCTCCAACTCATTCTTTTCTGTACTTTGAGCTGTTATGTGTCCCTGCCTTAACTGATGACCAATGTAAAAACAAGTCTCTTCGGATTGAGGGCAAGGTTAGAAGGAGTCCAAGTCCTAGGTTATATCCAGTCTACCTTCCACTAAGGTCTTATTATTATGTTAGTTAGTTTTTACTTCAAGTTCCTCAACATATTACAAAATGTTATGTATGTTCTCTAACATTCTTGTTACTGATCATAAAAGTAGTTGTCAGTCAAAACCCATAGCACTAAAATATTCATTTAGGTACAACTCAGTAGACTATGAAGCACTATTTACTACTGTTACAGATTGAATATTAGTGCTGTATAGATAATTATTTTAGACTTCAAGTTTAATAGTAACTTTTCAGAATATTCAAAACTTTATTCCATTGTTATTTTTACCCTGTTTCTGTTAAAAATAAAAAAAAAAAACTGGAAGAGAGTTTTACTTTTATGCCTTTGAAGTGTATCTGTCTTTTTTTATTTCTACATTAATATTTTCAGCATTTTAATGTTCTTTTAAGTTTATTGTGTTGGACTAGATGCATAAGTAGGTGTTAACTTTTATCTATTGAGCTGTTAGTTTCTCATATTTCCTTTCATTGGTATAGTTCATCAATGTGGTAATTTTTCAACTATGCATGCATCTTAGTGAAGACTTTTTGGGTCAATACGTTAAACACAGAGAAAGGAAACATGAGAAAGATAATTCTCAACAAGAGCATGTGCCACAAGTGAAGGATTCACAAACTGAACATGAAAGAGAGGTTAAAATTATTTACAAAGTTAGTGGATTTATAAAAAGGTACAGTTAGGTTATACTAACTGTTGAGACTGCTTAACTTCAGGGAGCAGAAAAGTTAATAAAATGATATGCATTTGTGTACAGTTTAGAATGTAGAACCTAAGTGCTTCCTATGACTTGCAAACAGACTTCCACAAAAGAAGTTAGAGACATGAACGTACAACTGGGGATAGCTACACTGTGCTTTTCACATACTTGGTTGGTCACTAATTCAAAAAATTTAACATATATGTGTATACTAGATTTTTTTTCTTTGCACTGGTGTCCAAGCAGGCCTTTTAATCTTGCCTTCCAAAACATCAGGTAACTTTTATTAATTAGGACTTGCAATAGAAACAGAACCAATAAGGATAGGCACATATACACAGGCTTATCAGAAATAATTGATATATTAATTTATGAGTGGGTGACCCATGAGAAGATCTTCAAGTGATTCTTCAAACTACCTGAATCACGACCTAGGGAATATTTGCATTTCAATTTTAAATTTATTCAAAACAGCAGCAGGAGTAACAACAAAACACAGTGTCTCAGTGTTTCCCAAATCCACTAGGGTGGGGATGTTGCTCAATGGAATTGTTTTTGCAAAGCATACCCAAGGCTTTGAGTATGCGAGGTACAGCACTGCAAATACCAAGCCAAATGAAACGAGCACGATTGCAGACTAAGACTTATTCCAGTTTTTTACAGTGCATCAGCATGATTTTATTATTATTTCAAGTAAATAGATTTTCATTTTAAAGTCAGAAGTGATTTTGCTCTTGTTTACATAGTATTTTTTTTCTGCATCTACATCATAATTTTCAATACATACAGTAACATAGTGATTCCCTCAACAAGAGAGTCTAATTTTACAACCAAATGACACTTTGCAGTGGCTGGAGCTGTTTTTCATTCTTACAACACACGCATTGTGGAGCTGTCACCTAATGGGTGGCAGCCTGGAATTTTCTTACACACCTGACATAGGTCGAGGAACAGCGTGGTCCCAAATAGCAACTCCAATGCAGGAATTATCCAGAGGATAGTTAGTTTTCAACATGTGCTTTTGAATATTTGAAGACAGTCTCACTGTTACTTAAAAAGAGAGCAAATGATTTCAAGGGCAAAAAATGTCAACAAACATCTAAAGTTGGCAGATTATTTTTAGTAAAGAAGAATCTTGAAGATGGTGACCTGAGATGCTTTCAGCTTTTCTGCTCAGATCATTTTTCCTTCAGCCCTGGCTGAATTTATTTCAATGTGATTCTCTGGATCTTCATTAAGCTCAGTGTGAAGGTTGGAAGTGTCGTCAGCCTTGAATAAGGAGTACTTTCCTCTTAATATCATCCACTGGGAAAACAGTTCATTTATATCAATTCTCATGTAGACAAGGAAACTTTTCAAGAGGATTGCCTGCTACCTCTTTTGAGTCACACCGAGATATCCAGCATGTTCTAAGGAGGCTACACAGTACTAATGCTCACATTCTCAATGTGTCTTTGCAGTTGAGGTGTCAGGTAAACGCTGGGTTCAAAGGCCTGAATTACATGTCTGTTGGTGTTCTTCAGGAGAGACATCGAAAAATGGTGTGATATGGGGTGCTGCTACATTCCTTGCCCAGACTACTATTATCGTCATTGCCTGAAATCCTGTCTCTACACACACATTTTAAAGGCCTCTTTTAGTAGTAGCAATGAGAAGGAAAGTATTTTGTACAAGACAGAACTATCCTTCTCAGAGTGATACTTTTAAAACTGTGTATTGGGAACATAAGTCAATTATTCTTTTCTTCTACTGCTGGGACCCAGCACCTTTAACAACTGGTCAATTTTCAGAGTTTGGTACAGATATTTTTTTTTTTCAATTTGGAGACAATAAGGAGAGCTGTAGAAGTTATCATGTAAGTCACTTATTTGTGTTAACACAAGGGTTCTACTAAAATGTAATGCTTTTGTTCTTATGTTTTGATCAAATAATCTCATTTACTGTTCTTATTTATGAAATGTTTATATGTAGATTTCTATGCTAGTAAGAAATACAGATGAGCAGGTTGTAAAAGTAGCAAAGGACTTATTTCAGAAAATACTATAAATATAGTACTTGGTCACCAATAAGATAAGGCTATATATAAATGACTCTTCCAAGAAATGAAGTCCTGTGGATTTTATAATGAAACTATTTCTTCTAACATCTGGCAGACCTCATTTTCACAAATTTTACTTTAATATACACATGTATTATTTCAGTACACGGTATTTTATTTTTATTGTCTGGGAGACTATAGCTTTTCTATCATTCTATGAAAGAGACTGCATAATATCTTTCTAACTTCAATGTACTCTTCAAACCATGGCATTAGTCATGCATAAAAGCACATAAATAACTTAAATAGCTTTAATTCAAAGGAGATATTGTGTTATAATCAGGTCATTACCTATGGTGGATTGGTCATTTTAACAGGAGAAAAAAATAATAACCTATTTTTTCTTTTTGCTCGTGAATCCATAGCTTAGATCTAGACAAAATAAATCAAGCATGACGAAATTCTTCTGATAAGAATTTTATGTTTTTTTTCTCTGGTTTCTAGTTTGATTTCAATAAATACTTTTCAGATTTATGAACTAATTGTTGATTTGGTTAGGACTTTGTTCTAATGAGCCTAATCTCCTTTCAACTTAAGCTATTAATGCTTCCTTCAGCTATAAAGAAAATATAGTTAGGAAACATGGAGTAAAGTGATAGAACTTGGGGGAAAAGTATACTGAGTAAGATAGCTCAAGCCAAAAGAATGCAAATGCTGCAAGTTTTCTTTCATATATAGATTCTAGCCATGACTCTTTAGTTTTGTGTGCTTTTCTTGGAATACTTTAGGCACCCAAGGGACTAGAAAGAGGAGAGTAGGGCAGGTGAGACAATTCCACATAAGATAAATGAAGATGGAGAGAGGTATGATGTATGAAGGAAAATTGAGATAAAGAAAGGAACATGGGTAGTAGAGACAAGGGAAGTGGGAAGGGATAGCTAAAACAAAGGAGGCATGAGAAAACCACTTTATCTACTATCTGGTGAATCAACTAACAAACATATAAGCATTTTAATGCAGATACCCTGCAATACCAGGCAATGTAGGTCCTAGAGATTAAACAAAACCCTAGTGTCAAGTATTGGACACCTCTGTAGAAGTCGTCGTTGGTCAGAGAGGCTCTGTTGGATCTCCAAACAATACAGGGTTTGACTTTCCTCTTGTTTACCCACAAGAACTGTATCAGTTTCTATTGTTGTTGACAACAGGCACTGTGGATACAAGATGTAGAGAAGTCAGAGGAAATTGAGCTAGAAACCCTTTACCTGCAGGCTGCCCTTCAAGGCACTTGATGGTTCTATGTAGGTGCATTGATGGTCTAACCTGGCTATAAACTCAGCAAACTACAATACTGACCTGTCAGAGAAGATGTGGCCATTTGTGTAATGGTGGGACAACTATTTGGGAGTAATTAACCACTCCATAATAAGAGATGAGCCTTTTGATACAAGAGGGATTTTATGCCTAAAGCTGTAAGTCTAGTGTAACACTTAGGGTTGAAGAGGCCATAGCTGATGGCAGTGCTGACCACTCAGGAATGCAGCCCCTAGTTCCAAACCCTGGATACCTTCTTGCTCACAGCAGCTAGTGGCACTCACTCTCACCATCCTGTAGTGAGAGACCAAAGAATTAAAAATCAGTGGCTATTGTTTCAAAGTTTAAAGCCTGAAGGAAGGCCAGCCAGGTTGAGACTTGTCCAGCCACCTGTGGGGAAGAACTAGCCTTAACACCCCAAGGGAAAGAATTAGCCTTACTGCATTCTTTTTTTTCCCACTAGACATAGAGTTGCTAGGAAACCAGGCCCTGTCCCCTAGGGCAGCCAAATAAGGGAAGATAGACATTTAATAGTTTGAGGGCCTTCCTATAGCCAATCAGTTAAAAAGGCAGCATCCCCTTTTGTGATTCAACCAATAGATACTTGCCAGGCAGGAATCCTCCTACTTTGGGCACACTGGGAAGGACCAGACTCTAATAAAATCACCCAACTAACCTGAGCATGAGGCTCTCACTGCTTTGGCCATGAGCGTGTGTGAGCCCAGGCTGTAGCTTGTAATAAAAAAAAAAATGTTCTCATGTATTTTGCAATGGACTCAACTCCTGGCGGTAGTCTTCTGGAGTCTTATGAATCAGGCACAACTAGAAGGAGATACCTTATAGTACTGTGGGGAAGTTTGACTCCATTTGCCTGCTTCAAATGATTCACCTAAGTCAGAATCAGCCATCACAGCACAGATAGTAAACACAGCAGAGCTGAGCTAAGTGCAGGACTCCATTCCCATTGTCCACCATCTTGAGGAAACATGTGAGGCACTGGAGCAGCTTTAGGCTCAGAGATCTTGCCACTTGCAGCCCAGCTGCCTGGCTTACTTGGGCCAGAAACAGCAAGGCCAGCACAGACAAAGAATCTAGCAGAGCTGAGGTAGGCCCAGGACCCAGCTTCCATTGTGCTCCTCCCTAAGGAGGTCTGTGGGGGCACTGGAGCAGCTCTTGGCTCCCCATCTGCCTGGTCCACCAGAGTCAGAAACAAGGATCCCAGCACAGCCAGTTAACCCATCAATGTTTAGCCAGGCACAGGACCCATTTTCCACCATCTCAAAGAAGTCTGTGGGGCACTGGAGGAGCTCTAGGCTCAGAGAACTTTCTTCCTGTGTCTGAGCTACCTGGGATGCCTGGGTCACAATAACTAGCCAGCAGAGACAGTGAATCCAGAAGAGACTACTTCATACTCAAGATGCAGGTGGACCCAGTCTGCAGTGCAGGCTCTTGGAACAGTCAAGGCTACAGACAACCAGATGGTTTGAGGCTGATATAAGAATACACGCCACAAAACCCAGGACATCAGGGCCTCTCTAGAATCTCCAAAAATGAATGGATATTCTAATAGAACTGAAACAAAGGAAAATGACCCTAAATTTATAATTATGCAGTTATTCAAGGCACTTAAAAATGAAACAAAGGAAAAAATAGATGCTCTCATGGACAGACAGGAATCCACAATCAAACAGGTGAGGGAAACAGTACAAGACATGAAAACAGAATTAGAATCAATAAAGGAAACACAACCCAAGAAAACCCTGGAGTTAGAGAACTTAGAGATCAGGAACCACAAAGGTAAGCATTACCAACAGAATACAAGAGACAGAGGAAAGAATCTCAGGTGCTGACCATACAATTGCAGAAATCAATATATCTCACAAAGAAAACATAAAAAACAGAAAAGTTCCTGACACAAACACAAGGGCTCCTGCATTTGTAAAAGAAACATTATTAAAGATTAAATCAGACATCGATGCCAACACCTTAATATTGGGAGACTTCAACACCGCACTTGCACCAAGGGACAGATCATTGAGACAGAAGCTAAATAAAGAAATAGTGACACAGAGGTCTTAAATCAAATGGCCCTAATAGATGTCTACAGAACATTTCACCCAAACACAAAAAGAGTATACCTTCTTCCCAGCACCACATGGATGTTAGCAGGGGATAAGGGAGAGGGCTACAGCTGGGATACAAAATGAATAAATTGTAAAAATATATATGTATATTTAAAATTGGATTGTAGACATACCTATAGGACATTTTTACAATTAGTGATTGATGGGGGAGGGCCCAGCCTAATGTGTGTGAGGCCTCCCCTGTGATGTGGTCCTGGGTTTGATAAGAAAGGCACAAAGCAAGCCCCAACAGATACAAGATTGCAGTAATTCCTGTATCATATCAGACCGCCAAGGTCTAAAACTAGACTTCAGTGATAACAGAAATAGCAAAAAGTCTACACACAAGTTGAAACTGATCAACTCTCTATTCAGTGACCACTGGGTCAGGGAAGAAATAAAGAAATTAAAAACTTCCTAAAATTCAATGAAAATGAATGTAAAACTTACCCAAATTTATGAGACACAATGAAACCAGTGTTAAGAGGAAAGCTCATAGCACTTAAGTGCCTTTATAAAGAAATTTGATCTCATCAGGACTGTCTGCATTGTCTTCTTCTGTGGCCTGGTAAGGCTGCCCCCACCCACACACTTAGGGAAAGGTAATCAAAGAGTCAGTCATTGAGTTCATGTCAGAGACAGCCCCTATTCCCCTTGCTAGAGAACCCACTTGGAGACTTAGCTGTGATGGACTACATCTGTGCAGGGGTTCTAGGATATCTCCATGAATGGTCAAAGGAAGACAATGCAGACAATCCTGATGAGACTGGATAGGCTAGGGTCAGGTGGAAGAAGAGGAGGAACTCCCTTATCAGTGGATGGGGGAAGGGGCATGGGAAGAAAATAGAGGGGGAGGGATGTTGGCAGGGGACAAGGGAGAGGGCTACAGCTGGCATACAAAGTGAATAAATTGTAAAAAATATTTTTTTTAAAAAAAAATGGACTGTAGACATACCTGTAGGACATTTTTACAATTAGTGATTGATGCGGGAGGGCCCAGCCTAATGTGTGTGAGGCTTCCCTGAGATGTGGTCCTGGGTTTGATAAGAAAGCAGGCTGAGCAAGCTATGGGAACAAGCCAGGAAGCAGCACTCCTTCATGTCCTCTGCTTCAGTTCCTGTCTCCTCTATTCTATTCCTTTAGCTCCTTTTCTTACTTCCTTTGATGAACTATGATGTGGAAACTTAAGCCAAATCAACTTATTCCTTCATGAAAAAACGAACAAACCAAGAAAGAAATTTGAGACATTTCATACAAGCAACATAAGGACACACCTGAAAACACTAGAAAAAAGACACAGACACACCAAAAAAGAGCGGACAGCTGGAAATAATAAAATTCTGGGGTGAAATCAATAAATTAGAAATAAAGAAAACAATTCAAAGAATCAATAAAACCAAGAGCTAGTTCTTTAAAAAAAATCAACAAGAACAAACCCTTAGCTAAACTAACTAAAAGGCAGAGAGACACTATCCAAATCAACAAAATCAGAAATGAAAAGGTGGACATAACAACAGACATTGAGGATATCCAAAGAAACTTACTTTAGGTCCTACTTTAAAAGCCTATAAAAACATAATTTGAAAATCTAAAGGAAATGGACAATTTTCTTGATAGATTCCATTTACAAAAGTTGAATCGAGATAAATAAATTAAATACTCCTATATCTCCTAAGGAACTAGAAGCTGTCATCAAAAGTCTTCCATCCAGCAAATACCCAGGGCCAGACAGTTTCAGCACATAATTCTACCATACCTTCAAAGAAGATCTAATGCCTATACTCTTAAAACTATTCCACAAAATAGAAGGAAAAAGAACATTACCAACCTCATTCCATAAGGCCAAAGTCACCTTGATACCCATACCACACAAAAAAAACAAGAAAAAAAAACAACAACTTCAGACCAATATAATTCATGAAACTTGTTGAAACAATGCTCAACAAAATGCCCTCAAACCAAATCCAAGAACATATCAAAGATATCATCAACCAGGACCAAGTAGCCTTTATCCCAGGCAAGCAGGGGTGGTTCAATATATGAAAATCCATCAACATAATTCACCATATAAACAAACTGAAGGGAAACACACACACACACACACACATGATCATCTCTTTAGATGCCAAAAAAGCATTTGATAAAAGCCAACATACAGATACTTGATTTTTGACAAAGAAGCCAAAACAATACAATGGAAAAAAGACAGCAACTTCAACAAATAGTGCTGGTCTAACTGGTTGTCTACATGTAGAAAAATGCAAATAGATCCACATTTATCTCCCTGCACAAAACTAAAGTGGATCAAAGACCTCAACACAAAACCAGACACACTAAACCTGTTAGAAGAAAAAGTTGGGGAGAGCCTTGAATTCATTGGCACAGGAGACAACTTCCTGAACAGAATATCAGCAGCACAGGCTCTAAGATTAACAATCAATAAATGGGACCTAACAGATACTTGAGGACATTGATCATTGATACTGTACCAATTTTGAATTTTGTAAGGTGAATATGTTTTTTTTGTCTTGTTTATTAAGACTGTGTGTGTGTGTGTGTGTGTGTGTGTGTGTGTGTCACAGTAGAATTTCTATTTCTTGTACCAGGTTTAGTAGATATGGGCTAAGGAAAAGATTGATATTTGACAAAGGTCAAGATGCTCAACTTCTTCAGGCCTCTCTTTTTGGTAATGACAGCCATTGTGTGTTCTTTTTCTTAGATATATAATATGTGATACATACATATGTCATAATATTTGGATCATAAAGTTAATATGTCAAAATTGTGAATGTTATTTAAAGTCCATAACATTGATCTTAATATACCCAAGGAATCAATGAACACAGCTCATTTAGCTCTTTTTGTTGTATAGAATTGTCTTGAGTCTGCCAGGCCCTGAACAGGTGAAATTTATAATAGCAGCAAAGAAGAAGTTTGAGTGCGTGGAATAATAATATGCTTCAGGTTCACTTAAGACTGTGATTAACCTGCTCTCCAACTGTATACTCAGCCTATTTAAATTTAATCTGCCATTAAAAGAAAGTTCTAATCAACAATGTAAGCTAAGCCTTTACTTTCCCTTACAACCAGTTTTTACAGTCTGTGCTAAAATTGTAACCTCAATCTTAACTTATGTATTCTTCTACTATGACTCGGAATAATGTATGTGTTTTAGTAACATATTTTTGTAAATTGCCAACAGGTTGAAAGCAACCTTCAACAACATATATCTACCATAAAATTTAGAAACAACCTGAGGTTTGTGTGGCATGTGGTAGTTTAATGTGTGATATACAGAATGTGGCATGTATAGTATGTGGTGGGAGATATGTTTGTGAGATATGTGTTTCTATCATCTATGATTTGTGGTAAAAGGGTATTGGTGTGAGATGTACGTGATTATGTAGTCTAGTATGATGTATGATATATATATGTGTGTGTATTGTGTGTGCAGAATGTGTTTGTATGACATGTAGTGTGTGTGGTGTGTATAAACTTAATTTTAATAAACATTGCCAGATTTCCTCCAAAGTAAGTAACAATTTACTTTGTTATGTTTAATTCACTTGGTGCTCCTAACTCCAAGGTTAATGTCAGGCTTTCGGGAGCCTCGTTTAAATAATCTATTCCTAACTACTGTGCAACTTTAAATTAATAAAGAGTTTTAAAAGCCCTCAACAGTAATGGAGGAGCGATAGGTCACTGATTTTATTTCCAAATAACATCTTCTGTGAGAAGAACAGGACTACATGGAGTAAGGACTGCTGTATTTAGCTAAAGGTATATGGATGTTACAGTTTAGTACAATTATCATTGACTATCTAAACAGAAATAAGGTGCAAAAATTCAGATTACCATGAAAACACCAATATTTATCGTTTGTATTTATTACTTAGTTTGAAATCATAGAGATATAAAATATAAGAACAGCCTGAAATATATTCTTCCTGTGGGAGTCTTTATTTCTGATTCTGTCTGTTCCAAACTTAGATTGCTAAGGTGACATTGGTGGCAGTCTTACCAGGGCATACATACTCTCTTGAATTCACAGTTATCAAATCATATTTAGGAATTGCTGACTCTGCACATCTAACTTGTCAGAAACTGAGAGTGCAGCACTCTTTTCTCCCACATGGCAAAGGGTAACAGGTCCCTTGATTGCTAGCTTTCTCTGTTTTGTTCCTTCTATTCTTTTTTTCCCCAGTGTGTTTGCGTTTTCTTTCTGCCTCAGACAAACACTACTGATGGAAGGCTTTTGGTATGCCCCATCTACAAATACCAGATTTCATTTATCGTACTATCACAGAGGAGAAAACACATAGTGGTTATGCCTTTCAGATGCCGGTGGCCACATCCAACAGTAACGTGTTTCTCAAATATGAAATTTCACAGCCAGCTCAGGACAAGCATGGAGGTGATGGAGTGCCTTTCTTCAGGGAGTATACTACATGTAACACTAGAGGATTGTACACAGTGTACTATCCCCCCAAAGGCAAAAGTTTGGGTCACAAAAGACAGGAAAGTAAAGGAAAACCCCACTTTCAGTCCTACCTAGCAATGGTGAGATGTGTGTTTTTTATGTTGCAGAGCCTCTGGTCAGAGAGTCAGTAATCATTAGGTAATGACTTGCATGGGAACTTAGTGTCCATGTAATCAGATGTAATAATAGGTGTTACTTTGAGAAGAGACTGGTCATGACCAGCAGAAGGTTGAGACTAATTTATAAAGAGGAATACACTTGGAAGCACCACACAAATTCCTTACATGTATTTAATTTTTTATAAACAATCAATAGCATAAACAATATAAACAATCAATAGCATGCAGCAATTCCAGACTTAAAAGCACTAATCACCAAGGGTCAGAGTCCTCTTCAGAGGCTGGAAATAAAGGCTGTGAGAGCCTGTTGAAGACAGAGATAATGGCTCAAAGGAATTTGCAATGAACCAAGAAGAAGGAGGATTAATTTCCTGTTTTCTCCCTCTTCCAATGACTGCCCCATTTGCCTTTCTGAATGAGGATTGACCATCTTACTCAGGGTCCTCCTTCTTGCTTAGCTTGTTTGGGTGTATAGATTGTATACTATATGTCTACTATCCACTTTTAAGTGAGTATATACCATGTGTGCCTTTCTGCTTCTGGGACACCTCACTCAGGATGTTGTTTTCTAGTTCTCACCATTTACCTGCAAATTTCATGATTTTCTTGTTTTTAATAACTGAGTAGTATTCCATTGTGTAAATGTGCCACAATTTCTGTATCCATTCCTCAGCTGAGGGACATTTGGGTTGTTTCCAGGTTCTGGCTATTACAAATAAAGCTGCTACAAATATGGTTGAGAAAATGTTCTTGTTGTGTACTTGAACATATTTTAGATATATGCCTAGCAGTAGTATAGCTGAATCTTGGTGAAGCACTATTCCTAATTGTCTGAGAAAGAGCCAGATTGATTTCCAAAGTGGTTGTACAAGTTTACATTTCCACCAGCAGTGGAGGAGCGTTCCCCTTTCTCCACATCCTCTTCAGCATGTATTGTCACTTGAGATTTTGATCTTAGCCATTCTGCTATGTGTAAGGTGAACTCTCAGGGTTGTTTGATTTACATTTCCCTGATGACTAAGGACGTTAAAGATTTCTTTAAGTGTTTCTCTGCCATTTGATATTCCTCTACAGAGAATTATCTGTTTAGCTTTGTACACCATTTTTTAATTGGATTACTTGATTTTTTTACTTTTTAACCTCTTGAGTTATTTATATATTTTGGATATTAGCCCTCTGTCAAATATAGGGGTGGTGAAGATCCTTTCCCAGTTTGTAGGTTGTGGTTTTGCTCTGACAACAGTGTCCTTTGATTTACAGAAGCTTTTCATGAGGTCGCATTTATTGATTGCTGCTCTTAGAGCCTGTGCTTTTGGTGTTCTGTTAAGGAAGTTATCTCCTGTGCCTATTAATTCTAGGCTCTTACCCAGTTTTTCTTCTAACTGATTTAATGCATCTGGTTTTATCTTGAGGTCTTTGAGCCATTTGGACTTTAGTTTTGTGCACGGTGATGAATATGGATTTATTTGCATTTTCCACATGTAGATATCCAGTTAGACCAACACTATTTGTTGAATTGCTGTCTTTTTTCCATTGTATGTTTTTTACTTCTTTGTCGAAAAACAAGTATCCATAGGTGTGCGGGTTTATTTCTGGGTCTTCTATTGATTTCCATTGATCCACCATTCTGTTTTTGTGCCAGTACTATGCAGTTTTTATTACTATTGCTGAGTAGTACAGCTTGAGATTAGGGATGGAGATACTGCCCGATGACTTGTTGTTCTACAGGATTGTTTTGTCAATTCTGGGATTTTTATGTTTCCATATGAAGTAGAGAATTCTTCTTTCCAGGTTTGTAAAGAATTGTGTTGGTATTTTGATGGGAATTACACTGAATCTGTAGATTGCTTTTGGCACATGGCCATTTTCACTATGTTAATCCTACCTATTCATACACATGGGAGATCTTTCCTTCTTTTGATATCTTCTTCAATTTCTTTCCTCAGAAATTTGAAGTGTTTTTCAAACAGGTCTTTCACTTGCTTGGTTAGAGTCACACAGAGACACTTTATGTTATTTGTGCTATTGTGAAAGGTGTTGTTTCCCTAATTTCTCTCTCAGCCCTTTCGTATTTCCTATACAGGAGGGCTACTG
Organism: Meriones unguiculatus; assembly: GCF_030254825.1. NCBI lineage: Eukaryota > Metazoa > Chordata > Mammalia > Rodentia > Muridae > Meriones > Meriones unguiculatus. The sequence goes on from NC_083354.1 coordinate 97,397,185, forward strand.
ATTTTTTTGAGTTGATTTTGTATCTAGCAACACTTTGCTGAAGGTGTTTATCAGCTGAAGGAGTTCTCTGGTTGAATTTTGGGGGTCACTCATGTACACTATCACATCATCTGCAAATAGTGATTCTTTGACTTCTTCCTTTCTGATTTGTATCTCCTTGGTCTACTTTAGTTGTCTTATTGTTCTAGCTTGGATTTCAAGTACTATGTTGAAGAGAAATTGAGAAAGTAGGCAGCCTTGCTTTCCTCTTTTCAGTGGGATTGATTTAAGTATCTCTCTGTTTAGTTTGATGTTGACTATTGGCTTGCTGTATATTGTCTTTACTATGTTTAGGTATGTGCCTTTTATTCATGATCTCTCCAAGACTTTAAACATTAATGGATGTTGGATTTTGTCAAATGTTTTCTGGCATCTCAGATGGTCATGGAGTTTTCTCTTTTAGTTTGTTTATATGGTGGATTACATTGAAGGATTTCCATATATTGAACCACCCCTGCATATCTGGGATGAAGCCTACTTGGTCATGGTGGATAATATCTTTTATGTGTTCTTGGATTTGGTTTGCAAGTGTTTTATTGGGTATTTTTGCATCAATATCCATAAAAGAAATATGTCTGAAGTTCTCTTTTTTTGTTGGGTCTTTGTGTGGTTTAGGTATCAAGGTGACTGCGGCTTGGTTTGATAATGTTCCTTCTGTTTCTATTTTGTAGAATAGTTTGAAAAGAATTGGAGTTAGCTCTTCTTTGTAGGTCTGGTAGAATTCTGCCATATGGCCCTGTGCTTTTTTGGAAAGGAAACTTTTGATGACTGCTTCCATAACCTTGGGGATATAGTAATATTTAATCTACCTGATCTTGATTTAATTTTGTTAGATGGAATCTAACAAGAAATTTGTGTATTACAAATAGCTTTTCAAATTTTATGCAGTATAGGCTTTTGTAGTAAGATGTAATGATTGTTTGGATTTTCTCAGTGTCTGTTGTTATATGCCTCTTTTTGTTTCTGATTTTGCTGTTTTGGATAGTTTCTCTCTCCCTTCTAGTTAGTTTGGCTAAGGGTTTGTCTATTTTGTTGATTTTCTCAAAGAACCAGCTCTTGGTCTCATTGATTCATTGTATTGTTTTCTTTGTTTCTTTTTTTTTTTTTTCTTTTTTTTTTCAATGCAGTTTATTCAGGAACCTTGAACAATCATCTGACCCTGGGGAAAGCCAGCCCACAGCTTAAATAGCCTCTGGGTAGCCAACCCAGGCGTGCCACGTGGGCAATGCAGATAGGTCCACATACATGGAAGCAAGCCAGATCCTCAGCCTTAGCCAAATGTGGAATTGTTTGTGACAGAGAGCACTCACCATGGGGAAGGTGGAAGGCGGAAACCAGCTCCATCTTTAAGGCACAGCATTCCGCAGCTCTCTACAGTTCCCCCTTTTTGTTTTAGACGCATCAGGCAAGAGTAGAGGTCTGATCTCTGATATTAGAAATAAATTGGGACTTTGTACCGATGTTCATTTAGGTGTCATCCACCCAAAGAGCATCAGACCCGTCTGATACCTTTTTCCCAGAGGCGGGACCTGGGGTATCAACCCGCATGCAATCAGACATGCTTTTCTCTGGGTCCAAAGTGGCTGACCCTGAGTGCAGTGCTTAGCCTCGCATCCTGAGCGTAACATTTTAGCTTTTTATGGTATCCAACCATGCTTGTTTCTAATTCAATGATTTCAGCTCTGAATTTGATTATTTCCAATTGTCTACTCTTGGGTGTGTCTGCTTCTTTTTTTTTCTAGGTCTTTTAGGTGTGCCGTAAAGTTGCTTGTATGAGATGTCTCCAACTTCTTTCTGGAGGCACTCATTGCTGTGAACTTTCCTTTTAGCACTGTTTTCCTTGTGTCCCATGAGTTTGGGTAGGTTGTGCCTTCATTTTCACTGAATTTCAGGAAGTCTCTAACTTCATTTTTCATTTCTTCCCTGACCAAGCTGTTCCTGAGTAGAGAGTTGTTTAGTTTCTATATGTATGTAGGCTTTTTGTTATTTCTGTTGTTGTTGAGGTCTAGTTTTAGGCCATGGTGGTCTGGTAGGATAAAACAGATTATTTCAATTAGTTTGTATCTGTTGAGGCTTGCTTTGTGCCCTACTATATACTCAATTTTTGAGAGGGTTCCAAGAGGTGCTGAAAATAAGTATAATTTTGAGTTTGGGTGAAAAGTTTTGTAGACATCGATTGGGTCCATTTGATTTAGGACCTCTGTAAGTGTCATTATTTCCCTATTTAGCTTCTATCTACATGATCTGTTCCCTTGGTGAGAGTGGAATGTTGAAGACTCCCACTGTTAAGTTGTTGGGATCGATGTGAGCTTTAAGCTTTAACAATGTTTCATTTACAAATACATGTGCCCTTTATTTGGGGCATAGATGTTCAGGATTGTTATGTCCTCCTGGTGGATTTTTCTTTTGATGAAAATGAAGTTCCCCTCCTCATTTTTTGATTAATTTTGGTTGAAAATCTATTTTATTAGATATTAGGATAGCTACTCCAGCTTGTTTTCTGTGTCCATTTGCTTGGGAAACATTTTTCTAGTCCTTTACTCTGAGGTAGTATTTATCTTTGTTGCAGAAGTATATTTTTTGGCTGCAGCAGAATGTTGGATCCTGTTTCAGCAACCATTCTCTCTGTGTCTTTTTATTGGAGTGTTCAGCCCATTGCTGTTGTTAGGTAATAGTGACCAATGAATATTAGTTCCTTTTATTATGGAGTTGGTGATATTACTGAGTTTCTATGCTTATTTTCTTTTATTTTTTTGTTGTGAAGTTATCTATGTCCTATCTTTTCTTGGGTATAATTGTTTTCATTGGATTAGAGTTTTTCTTCTAGTATGTTCTGTATGGCTGGGATGCTGTGTAGATATTTAGTTTTGTCTTAGATCATTTTATTTTCTCCTTCTATGTGGATTGAGAGCTTTCCTGGTATAGTAATCTGGGTTGGCATCTGTGGTCTCTTAGAGTCTGTATGACATCTGCCCAGGCCCTTCTGCCTTTCATAGTTTCTGTTGAGAATTCTCATGTGATTCTGATATGTCTACTTTTATATGCTACTTGGCGTTTTTCCCTTGTTTCTTTTTATATTTTTTCTTTCTTCTGTAGATTTAGTGTTTTTACTATTACATGACATGAGGAGTTCCTTTTCTGATCTAGTGTATTTGGTGTTTTGTAAGCCTCTTGAATGTTAATGGACATCTCTTTATTAATTGGGAAAATTTTCTTCCATGATTTTCTTGAAAATATTTTCTGGACCTTGAAGCCTGAAATCTTATTTTTCATCTATTCCTATTATTCTTAGAATTTGTTTTGTCATGGTGTACTTGATTTCTTGAATGTTTTGTGTTTGGAACTTTTCTGATTTTACTTTTTCTTTGAGAGAAGTATCAATTTCTGCAAGTGTATCTTCAGCACCAGAGATTCCCTTCTCCATCTCTTATATTCTGTTGGTGATGCTTACCTTTGTGGTTCCTGATCTTTTCTATAAGTTCTTCAGCTCCAGGGTTTTCTCCGTTTGTGTTTCCTTCATTGATTCTAATTCTGTTTTCATGTCTTGTACCAATTCCTTCATCTGTTTGAATGTGGATTCCTGTCTTTCCATGATGGCCTCATTTTTTTTGTTTGTTTGTTTTTTATTTCCTCTCTACATGCACTAGTTGTGCCTCTACCTGTTGCCTCTATTTGTTTGGCTGTATTTGCTTCTATTTCTTTGAGAGCTTTGTTCATTTCCTCTTTATTTGCCTCCATTATGTGGCTATTTCTTTGAGAGATTTGTTGCTTTCTTCTTATGTGCCTCTGATAACTGGATAAGCATAGCTTTAAAATAATTTTCCTGTGTTTCCATTGAATTAAAATATCCATTGATTTTAGGGGTTGTTGGTGAAGCCATGATGTTCTGATTTTTGTTGGATGTGTTCTTACGCTGACCTCTAGCCTCATGCTTATATGTAACCTTTGCTGTTTGTTCCTTGATTGTGTACTTCAGGTGGGTCCATCTGCTTCTGGTGTCTGGAGTATTCTTTGGGAAGATGAGAGAGGTCCACTGATTTGAGAGTGTGTGTTGATGTTTCTGCTATAGAAAAGAGAGGAAGGTTGCAGGTGTAGATGCCCAAGTGAGGGCAAACGAGCGCGGGTGTGTGGGTGGAAGTGTGCCTTGAAGAACAGGGTGCTAGAGTGTGTAGATGCCTGGAATGTGGGGATTAATCACAGGAGGAGGTGTGGGTGCTGGTGCTGTTCTTAGATGCAATACTTCAGTGGCCTACAGGCCTGTCTCACTTTCCTCCCGGTATTCAGACCTGTCTGGGCACCAGGAATTGTTTGCCTGGACTCCACTCATAGACCCACAGAAAAGGGGCTTCAACGTTGGGAACACTGTCCAAAGAATCACTTTGTTGCCCATAGTCGGTGTGTGGGTAGGAGGGATCAGATGAGTGGCTGCTAGGGTATAGGGATGCTGGATCTTGGCTCTGCACACACTCACTTGAAGGTGCACTCCTCGAGAGCAGCCTAATAGAAAAGCACAGGAGATCCCCCTGCTCTCTACTCTCAGAGTTGGGCCAATTTCAGAGTTTCAGATCCTGTGCTCCTCAGATACAATGCATGCTGATTGCTACCATCTTGGATTGCTCCAGATCCTGAGTCTTTATTGGTAAAATAGAATGGTTGGGATTTTCCTTCTTTTAAACAACAGGTACCTGTGTTAGGGGAGTGGGGAAGGGGTACTTGAAAGAGTTCTACAGGACAAGCTTCACTATTACACCAATGAGAATTCACTGCTCAGATTTCCTATGGTCCATGTCTGCATGTAGGCCAAGCCAAGGCTACTCTCTGAGCAATGAGTTGATAAGGGTCTCATTCCAGTTTTTCCTGTAAGAATTCTTTATTTAGTGTCTTTAGCTTCTTTACTTCTTTCATTTGTGTGATATAACCTTTCAGTTATTTATTATAACTTTATAATAAAAATAAAAAACTCTTCCTTTTTTTTCTCTGTGTCTCTGTCTCTTTTTCAGTCTCTTTCTCTGTGTTTCTCACTCTCTCTTTTTTTTTACTCTCCACCAAAGCAAAGATTCATAACTCCATCATAATCTGATGCCTGTGACCTTTTATATACCTCCTCCTTTTTCTTCACAGCCAATTTCTTCGGTGAATCTTTGTCGTGTCTAACCTTGTGTTCAGGCCTACTTCTCAGGGGAAAGTAACTAATCCAAATTCTAATTAAATATTTTATAGTGAGATTGCACAAACCCTCAAAAGAAAAGCTGTATTTGGAAATCTGTTTGTGAAATTTTTCTCTGAAGCTTTGTTACACAGATAATGAGATTTCCAATGCAAAATTTAAGAGCCTCTATTCTCATGTAACACCCCTCAAACTGTTTACTATAAATTAAGACATACCATAAGGGAAATAAAAAGTTTCTGAAATTAATTATACTTTGAAATACCATGTTTGTTATTGTGAATATTCATGATGCATATTAGTGTGATAATGTATCTGTAAAGTTCTTTAGAAAAGAATCTTTTTCATCTAGTAACTCCCCCAAATACGTTGCCACAAGTTCTTCCCGCATAACAGTGATGTGTTTCAAATCCCCTTAGAAAAGAATACATTTTACAGCAAAAGGTACCACAGCCAGGGCAAAAACATAGTTTGTAGCTATAGTTGTAGTGACTTTCTTTGAAGGCAAAGATCATATAAATGATCAGCTTTAATCTTTTACCTTGTACCAAAAATCCCTAATTCATCTCATCTCTGTAAAGGCATTTCTATGTAAATAATATTTATTTTTTGACTTTACCTTCTCCATAAATATATTTCTTTTTATTTCTCATAAATATGTTGAATCTTTTACATTCTGGAAAAAAGAACCATATTTTGCTAAAAACCCATGTAACAAACTGGAAAGAGAGTAAGTGCTCACTAGACTTATTTTCTTCTTGTCACAGTCAACTGGTAACCCCAATGGAGATATTGAAAGTTATAATGAACCCCTAGTATGCTTTCTTTTTAAGATGTTCTTGGCAAAATTTATGAGTCCTTAATGATCTGTAGCTTGTTCGTTGTTAGTTTGACACATCATAAACCATTTTGAATAAATAACATGAGAACACTTTCTTCAGAACTTCAGAACTGTTTTTTGAAAACTAGATAAAACAGAAATTAAAATATCAACAAAAAATGTTCTCTGGTAGGGTGAAGTATCCTTTGGGTGTATACCAAAAAATGGTATCTTAGTCAATGTTCTGTTGCTGCAAAGAGACAGCATGACCTCAGCAATTCATATAAATAAAAGCATTTGATTGGGCTTGTGGTTTCAGAGGTTTAATCCATTAACAGCATTGTGGAATGCTTGGTGGTAGGCAAATAGACATTGTACTGGAGAAAGAACTGAGAGGTCTATATCCAGACCTGTATGTAGCAGAAAGAGGGACAGAAACTGGAATTTTGAAGCCTTAAAGCCCACTCCAAGTGATGCACTTCTTTAAATAAGACTCCTACCTCCAAATTCTTTCAAAGTAGTGCCACTTCCTGATGACTAAGTATTCAAATATATGGATTTATGAGGCTAATCTTATTTAATTACATTCTGTTTTCTGGCCCCCCATAAGCTTCTAGCCATGTCATAATGTAAAAATTCATTTAGCCTCAACACTATTTAAAAGTCCAAAACTCGAAGACTTTTTTTAATACTTCTGTCAGTCTCTTAACTGTAACTCCCTTGTAAAATCAAAATCAAAAAGCAGATCACATACTTCCAACATGTAATGGCACAAGCCACATTATCATTCTAAAATGGAGCAAAGGGAACAATGAAAAAATATTGGACTAACATAATAGCAAAAATCACCAGGACAAAATTCTGCATTCTCATGCCTGATGTCAAAGCATTCTTCCAGTCTACATCCCCATAAAGTTTTGTTGAATGAAACACCCTTCCTTCTTTAGGCTTGTTCCACATATGGTCTGTCCATGTGTCCCATGACTCAGATATCTCCAACACCTTAGGGTCTCAAAAGCAATCCATGCTTCAACTTCATAGCTTTACCTAGTGTCTCCTCAATTCAAGAATACCCGTGAAAACACAAGACCTGAGAAATTTTCCTTATTTGTAGAGGGAGATTCCACTACTCTTTCCTTGTATTGTTGACTCTACAGTCTGAACCATGTGGCCAAAATTGCCAGGTTATGTTGCCTGCTGTGGCTGGGACATGACACCCTCTTTCAACTACTTCTGTTTTAACTTTTTATTTTTGATTGTTAAATTTTTATTTAATTCTCTTTTACTGGTTGGGAGTTTAGCTAGGTGATGTCTTCCTGAGAATCCCACTGCTTTTCTTCCTTTTAGCACCAAGCTTTTCTTTAAACTTACCTCCTTAATCCATATATTTACCTCCATTTTACTTTCTCTTACTCCTATTCTATTCAAACTGTACATTTTGTATTTTCCTTGCTCATATTGTTTTTTTTTCATTACAGATCTGCAAAAGAATGACCACGAATATCTATGTGACAGTCAATATTAGACTATCTTAAAATTTTCTCTGGCAATGTTATTAATCCTCAGGCAGAATTTTTGGACAAGAACAGAAAAGAGCCATATTCTTCATCAAAATGTCACAAGAACAGTCTTTAGGCCACTTATTGTTTCTCTGAAATCTTTTGAGTTGATATGCCATCATATACATTGCTCTGAGCAACACTTTCTTCCAAACTCCTATGGCTTACTTAGCCCCACTAAAATATTCAACTGAATTCCTAATCCAAAGTCTAAATTCCATATGCCAACAATGAGAAACATGGTCAGGCCTGTCATAACAACACCTAACAACTGATACCAATCTCTTTCTTAGTCAGTGTTCTAGTGCTGCAAAGAGACACCATAACCACAGCAACTCTTATAAATAAAAGCATTTAATTGGTTTTGTTTATAGTTTCACAGGTTTAGCTCAGTATCAGAATGGGAGGAAACATGGTAGCAAACAGACAGCCATGGTCTTGGAGTAGGAGCTGAGAATTCTCCATCTGTATCCCAAGCAGCAGGAAAAGTAGGAAACACTAGACCTGATTTAGGATTTTGAAACATCAAAGACTACTCTCAGTGACAAACATTCACAAACAAGACTACTTCCACTCCAACAAGGCCATATCTAGCAATCTCAACCAAGTAGTGCCACTCCTTTTTGATGAAGCATTCAAATATATGAGCTTATGGGGAACTTTCTTATTTAAACCATTGCAAGTGGTATAGTTAAATTTTGAGTAAGATTTGCTTTCATCTTTCTGAGGAACCCATGGAAAGCCAAAGCTTATCCTCAAGCTGTGTACATGGAATGCTGCCTACATGGCAAGCTGCTTTGCTGTTGCGTGTTCAGTGAGGGGCATGTTTTCGCCCTGGCCTTTACCTTGAAACAGAAATAAAAGGAGGTTTTGCCAAGTTTCTTTAACTTTTCTGTGAGACCTTGGACCATGTCTACCATACAGGAATGTGGTCTAAGAAAACAATTTTGACTGTTCTATGAATGTCATCCTTATACTGAGGTGACTTGTTTTGCTTTCCCTTTAAAAATGAGATGTTGAATAAACTTAGAGCTTTCAGTCTTTCAGTATTGACTGAATGCTCTCCCAAAACTATCCTAAATTTTCTGTCTCTTTCTTTTAATCTGTAATTTCTTTCTTTCTTTTTTAAATATATTTTTATTAATTACAGTTTATTCCCTTTGTATCTCACCTGTAGCTCCCTCCCTCTTCTCCTCCCAATGCCACCCTCCCTCCCTCTTCTCCACCCATGCCCCTCTCCCAGTCCACTGATAGGGGAGGTCCTCCTCCCCTTCCCTCTGATCCTAGCCTATCAGGACTCATCAGGAGTGGCTGCATTGTTTTCCTATATGGCCTGGTAAGGTTGCACTCCCCTGACGGGGGAGGTGATCAAAGAGCAGGACAATCAGTTTATGTTAGAGACAGTCCTTGTTCTCATTAGTAGGAAACCCACTTGGACACTGAGCTGCCATGGGCTACATCTGTGTAGGGGTTCTAGGTTATCTCCATGAATGGTCCATGGTTAGAGTATCAGTCTCAGAAAATACTCCTGTGTCCAGATATTTTGGTTCTGTTGCTCTCCTTGTGGAGCTCCTGTCCCTTCCAAAAAGGGGTCTTTTTAACTCCCCCTTTTTTCATAAGATTCCCTGCATTCTGCCCAAAGTTTGGCTATGAGTCTTAGCATCTGCTTTGATATTCTGCAGGGCAGAGTCTTTCTGAAGCCCTCTGTGGTAAGCTCCTGTCCTAGTCCCTGTTTTCTCCCTCTTCTATAATTTCTTAATAGCCATTCTCTCTGCCATGTCCCAAATTACCTATGGCTAGTTCTGGCAGGAACCACCATACTGGTTTTCACAGTGATACATGAATCTGCATTCCAGTGGATAAGAGTTCCCCTTATTCCACATCCTCACCAACTGTAACTTGTGCTATTGGTCAATGTGGTTTTAATTTGCATTTCCTGGCTGTCTCAGGACAGTGACCATTTCTGTAAATGTTTCATGACCATTTGAGTTTCCTCTATCGAAAATTCTTTTTTAGAATCTGTGCCCCATTTTTTTTTTTCAATGCAGTTTATTCAGGAACCTTGAACAATCTTCTGACCCTGGGGAAAGCCAGCCCACAGCTTAAATAGCCTCTGGGTAGCCAGCCCCAGCGTGCCACGTGGGCAATGCAGATAGGTCCACATACATGGAAGCAAGCCAGATCCTCAGCCTTAGCCAAATGTAGAGTTGTTTGTGACAGAGAGCACTCACCATCGGGAAGGTGGAAGGCGGAAACCAGCTCCATCTTTAAGGCGCGGCATTACGCAGCTCTCTGCAGTTCCCCCTTTTTGTTTTAGACGCATCAGGCAAGAGTAGAGGTCTGATCTCTGATATTAGAAATAAATTGGGACTTTGTACTGATGTTCATTTAGGTGTCATCCACCCAAAGAGCATCAGACCTGTCTGATACCTTTTTCTCAGAGGCGGGACCTGTTTTTAATTGGATTATTTGAGTTTTGGATATATAGTTTCTCGAATTCTTTATGTATTGTGGGTACTAGACCTTTATCACATGTGCATGTGGTGAAAACCTTTTCTTATTCTGTAGGCTGCCAGTTTGTCTGATTAACCACACTTTTGATTTAAAGAACCTTTTCAGTTTCATGAAGTCTCGTTTATTAATTGTTGATTTTAATGGTGTGCAAAAGGTGTTATGTTCAGAAAGTCTTTTTCTGTGCCAATGTGTACAAGGCTATTCCCCATTTCCTCTTTTTATCAGGTTCAGTGGATCTGGTTTTATGTTGAGGTCTTTGATTCTATTAGAGCTGAGTTTGTGCAGGGTGATAGGTATGGATCCATTTAGTTTTATCATCATTTGTTTGAGATGATTTTTTTCTACTGTGTATTTCTGGCTACTTTATAAAAAATCGGGAGTCTATAGGTGTGGATCGATTTGTGTATCTTTAATTTGATTCCATTGATCACTTTGTCTGTTATGCTAATACTGTTTTTTTTTCTAGGATAGCTTTGTAAAATAAGTTGAAATTGAGAATGGTGACACCACTAGGAGTACTCTTATTGTTTAGTTTCTTGATTAGGGATTCTATGGCTTCAACAGAACACCATAATCAAAAAGCAAGTTGCAGATGAAAGGATTTATTTGGCTTGAAAATCTGTATATTAGGCAAAATAAGTTGCCACTTGTGTTATGGATTTTAGCTACTCTGACAGGTGTAAGATGGAATCTCAAAGTAGTTTTGATTTGCATTTCCCTGATAGTTAAAAATGTTGACCATTTCTTTAAGCATTTCTCCACCATTTGGGATTTTTCTATTAAGAATTTTCTGTATGGATCTATACCTCATTTTAAAAATAAGATTGCTTGGTTTGTTGATGCCTGATTGGTTGACTTCTTTATATATTTTAATATTAACTCCTTATCCACGTGGAGTTGGTAAAAAGTTTTACTCAATCTGTAGGTTCCTGTTTTGTCCAAATGACAGTGTGCATACAGAAGCCTTTCAGTTCCATGAGGACCTGCTAGTTAATTGTAGATTTTAGTTCTTGTCTTATTGGTGCTCTTTTTACAAAGTTGTCTCCTGTGCCTATGCATTCAAGGCTATTCCCTAATTTCTCTTCTATCTGGTTCAGTGTATCTGGTTGAATGTTGAGGTCTTAAAGTTTAGTTTTGTGGAGGGTAATTAACATGGATCTATTTGCATTTTTCTACATGCAGATGTCCAAATAGACCAGCAACCATTTGTTGAACATGCTTTCTTTTTCCACTGTGTGTTTCTGGATTCTTTATTTAAAAAACCAAGTACCTGTAGTTCTTTGATAGCAACCTATCTGTTTTGAAGCCACTACAGTGCAGTTTTTCTTACTATGGCTATGCAGTACAGCTTAAAATCAAGGATGGTTATACCTGCAGGAGTTAGGGGAGTTTTTTGTTTGTTTGTTTGTTCGGGATTATTTAACTTTCCTCTGTTTACTGTTTTTTTTTTCCATATAAAACTAGGATTGTCCTTTCAAAGTACATAAAGAATTGTATTGGAATTTTGATGGGGATTGCATTGAATTGTTTTGGTAGGATGGCCATTTGTTGTATGTTAATTCTACTGATCCATGATCATTGGAGAACTTTACATTTTCTGATACCTCCTTCAATTTTTTTTCTTTTCTTTAAAGTTTATTTATTACATCACAATCTCCATCTTCAGTGAGGTGGCTGACCACATCCAAGACCAACGCTGCCTCTAAACTGGAATCCTGTTGCTGAGCCAGCCCTAGTCTCAGCTTTCTTGTCAGCACCATGGGGCACAACACTTCTTCTGTAAGAGTGTCTGCCTGTCTTCCCTCTTCTGAATCTTGCAGCTTGCTCACTCTCTGGACCTTTGAGCCAAAGCCTTCCAGCTCAGGGTGGTTTCAATGCATGATGGTGGGCAGGATCTCTGGAGTTAGGTGGAGGTAATCTCAGAGGTATTGGATACTTTCGTTCATATGGTACAATAACAATGTCTTTAGACAAGCTGCTACATCATGTAGTCCTGAGACTGCAAGGCCTTCAGTAAGTGAAAGTTGGGCACATTCTTGTCTACCACGTCCTGTTGTTTGGACATATGGACATCTTTCTTGGCAACCATCATTCCTTCCTTAAAAAGGAGTTCATATATGGAAATCCTGTTCTTCTTAGTCATCAACATCATGGCAGCTGCAGAGTCCAAGGTGGAGGCTGGAAAGGAAGCATCTTCTTCAATTTATTTCTTCAAAGACTTGAAGTGTTTGTCATACAAGTCTTTTGCGTGCTTGGTTAAGGTTACACAAAGATACTTGATATTGTTTATGACTGTTGTGAAGAATTTTGTTTCCTTGATTTCTTTCTCAGCACATTTGTATATAGGAAGGCTACTGGTTTTTGTTTGTTTAGCAAGTATTTTCTAAAAATATTTATGTATTTGTTATTCATTATAATTTATTTACTTTGTATCCTATCTGTAGCCTCCTTCCTTGTCTCCTCCCAGTCCCACCCGTCCTCTCTCTTCTGCCTCTATACCTCTCTTTTAGTCCACTGATAGAGGAGGACCTCTTTCCCTTCTATCTAACTCTAGTTTATCAGGTATCATCACCTTCCTCTGTGGCTGGTAAGGCTTCACCCCCTGGGGGGAGGTGATCAAAAGCAAGGAGCAGGCCACTGAGTTTTCTGACATGAACTCGGTGGCTGTTTTTGTTGTTGTTGTTGTTTGTTTGTTTGTTTTTTTAATTTTGTATCCAACCACTTTATCAGCTGTAGGAATTTTGTCATAGGATTTTTTTTTCCATAGGTTTTTTTGAAGTCACATATATACTATCATATTATCTGCAAATAATGATATTTTGAGTTCTTCTTTTTAAATTTTTATCCCCTTGATCTCATTCAGTTGTCTTATTGCTCTGTTTAAATCTTCAAGTATTATATTACATAGACATGGAAAGAGTGGACAGTCTTGCCTTGCTACTGATTTTAGTGGAATTGTTTTGAGTTTCTCTTTATTTAATTTTGTATTAGCTATAGCGTTGTTGTAAATTGCCTTCATTGTCTTTAGGAATGTCCTTTGTATCCATAATATCTCCAATATTTTTATCATGAAAAGGTGATAAATTTTGTTAAAGACATTTTTAGCATCTAAGGATATGGTCATGGTTGTGTGCTTGTGCATGTGTGTTTTCTTAAAGTTTGTTTATATGGTGGATTACGTTGAATAATTTTCATATGTTCAGCAATCCCAGCATGTCTTATATGAAGCCTACTTGATCATGGTGAATGATCTTTGAGATATGTTCTTGTATCCTATTATTATTACTGTTGTTATTTATTCTTCTCTCATAAATTATATCCTAACAGCAGTTTTCCCTCCCACCTCTCCTGTTCCTATTCCCCTCACCTTCGCTCTTCCCCTCTTTCCACTGCTTCTCCATTTCCCTTTAGAAAAACGTAAGCCTCCCAAAAATAGCTATATCAAGTTGCAAGTACATCTCCTTATACTACAGTTGGACATTTTGTTGTTGTTGTTGTTAAATCTTTGTGCGGTTTGGGTATAGGGTTGACTGTTTCCTTATAAAATCTCTCTGTGCCCTAAATGTTTTATTCTAGTTACATACTGGAATAGTATGTCTGCTATAATCTGTCCACCATATTCTGAACATAGTTGCCCTGAAAAAAGGCAACTATCTCTGTGTGGAAAGGTAACTCAAAATTTCTTTATAAATAGTTGCAGAGCTTTATTTTTCCCTCTGCTCCTTAAAGTCTAATCCTCCAGTATTATAGTCAGCTTTGTAGCAGACCACCCACCTTGTCTTCCTTCCCATGACCCCATCTCCTGGGAATTACATAAGTAGAGAGTCTTTGTACAGGTGAAGGAGTTTCTTCTGTGCTGGTGCTTGGATTTGACAAGACCAATACGGGCAGCCTCCATATCTGTTTATCCATTTTTGCAATAATCCTTTGTTTGATCAAAGAGGAAGCAAACAAAAATTCTATCAAATAAGAGAGGAGGGATAGATGTGGGGGTAATGGCTTTTTCAATTGGCTCCTGGCAGCCTCTTATAGAGCAATTTCCCGACCCTATTTAGAGAGACTGTTTATTTTCAATGATGATTTCTTGAACTTCAAATCTCCATATGTAGGGATAACCTTGGACAGAAATAGGCAAGAGAGAGAGGAGGAAAAATACATAACCAACTCAGTAGGTTCGAACACAGCTCTTGTAGTGAGGCCTCATTTCTCTGGAACTGCAGACAAGGTTGTTGATCTCCGTGTCTTTTGGAGCTTGAGGGAGTATAGTCCTGTGGAGTTGATATGTAGGAGAGGGCATTATCTTGAGGAGAGAGGGTGAAAGGCTTGAGGTGGGATAGATGAATCCAGTGAGGAAAGCCCTTAAGCTTAGCAGCTGTGGAGGTCACAAGAATCACATTGAAAAGGCCCTGCCATTAAGGAGAAAGAGATGGGGGACTTTGGTTTGGAGGGGAGAGAATGACCTAGTCCCAATTTTAATAGGAGATGGACAGGAATTATTGTATGGCCATGGTAAACAATGGTCAGGAAAGACCCATAGAAGAGAATGGAGATGACAGAGTAAGGGAGTAAGTAGGTGGTCAGGAAGAGGCGAGGATTTAGCTGAAAGACCAGGAGTTAGGACTGGTCTCACATACATGAGCTCAAAGTGAGAGATAGATAGTTTTTTGGGGGAGAGTTTGTAGCCTAAAAAGGGCCAGCGGGAGGGGGAGGTTACCCAATTTAGGTGAAGCTCTTGTGATAGTTTAACAAAAGTATTTTTTTAAGGATCGGTTAGTTCATTCTATATTTCTTGACCACTGGGGATGGTATGGGATATGAAAACACCAAGGAATGTTAAGGGCTTTAGATAAGGTCTGGGAAACCTGAGAAGTGAACTCAGGACTATTGTCTGACTGGAGAGAGGTAGGGATTCAAAACGTGGGATAATCTTGCTGAGAAGGAGATCAGAAACTGTCTGAGTTCTTTTGTTAGTAGTGGGGAAAGCCTCTACTCATCCCGAGAATGTGTCCACCAAGACAAGGAGGTACCGGACATGTTTGATTGCTGGCATGTGGGTAAAATCAAGTTGCCAGTCAATCCCAGGGAGAGAGCTGCTAGCCTGGTGGGTAAGGAAAGGGGGGCTACAATATCCTGAGTTAGGATCTGAAGTCTGGCAGATCTTACAAAAGGCAGTAATAGTTTTTAGGAAATGTAAGTCCTCAGGGGTAGGCTGTAGGTAAGTCTTGACAAAGTTAGACAAGGCTTGACTGTTAGGATGAAAGAGCTGGTGTAGATAGGACAGAATCTGACCAGTGTCAGGAGAGGACAGGGGAGATATGGGTTGTAGTGTAAGGATGTCCTGTGGTGAGTGGGACAAGTCTAGACCTTTAAGGGCCGCAGCCTGAGCTCCCTCATCAGCCCGGTTATTTCCTTTGGAAACTATGGAACCAGCAGAGGACTATTCCGATGGCTGTAGGGAAGGTGGGAGGCTCCTAGCTTGGCCATAATTTGACTTGCATTGGTTACAGATCCTCCCTTTTCTGTAAGTAACCCACACTCTCTCCAGATGGCAGCATGGGAGAGAAGAATATGAAAGGCATATTTAGAGTCTGTGTAGATGTTAAGGGATTGTTCCTGGGCCAATTGGAAGGCGCAGTAAGAGCTACTAGTTTGGCCTGTTGATTAGTGGTGTGGGCATGGAGGGCTTGTGCCTCAATCACCTCAGTATCTGACACTATGGCATAGGCCGCTTTTTGGCTTTTTGAGCTCCCTCGTGAACAAAGGAGCGGCCATCTGTATACCAGGTATAGACAGCCTGAGGTAATGTGTCCTCCTGTATGGGTGAGAGGTGGGGCAATAGTTCCTCTAAAGTTTCAGTGCAAGAATGACATGGGGAGTAGTCAGAGTTAGGTTGAGAAAGAAGGTTTGAAATATTAAGAGGTGGGTATGGTTGGAAAGAACCGGTAGCTTCTATTAGAGCCACCTGGAGGGAAAGGACCCTGGAAGGAGGTAAAGTTTGTAAGCCTTTATATGTTAAAAGGTAGGACAGATTGTGAGAAGAGAAGGTAGTAATAGGTGACCCAAAAGTTAGTTTTTTGGATTCTTGAATAAGGAGCTCCGCAGCTGCCAAGGCACAAATGCAAGGTACCTATCCCTGGATTGTCAGGTCTAATTTTTTTGATAGGTATGCTTCAGGTGCAAAAGAGGGTCCCAGTTGGTGACCCAGGGCTCCAAGGGCATATCCCTCTTTTTCTGTTACGTAGAGGGAGAAGGAACAGATTAGGTTTGGGAGATGCAGGGCTAGGGTCTCAAGAAGAGCCTGTAGGAGCCTCCGAAAGGGCTTAGTAATGAGCTTAAAAAGGGGTTCATGTAAAAGGACTAAGGCTGCTTCATATAAGGGGCAGGCAAAAAGGGAAAAGGAGGGGACCCAGTTCTGTAAGAAACAGCCATTCGCAGAAACAATAAAATTTCTTCTTTATTAGACACCATATTAGGTCTTTTCTATCTAAGGTGATGCCCTTGTGGGTTGGGGTTATTGTTAGTCACAGGTAAGTGACCTCAGAGGTGGACAATTGGACCTTGGAGGGTGAGACCAGATAGCCCTTGCTGGATAGGCAATTTAGAAGAGCAGATGTGTTAGTTTGGCTAACTAGTAGGGATGGGCTGCAGAGGAGAAGGTCATTTACATACTGTATATGTTTAGATTTAGTGAGAGACAAGGAGAGTGGATCAGAGGCTAGGACTTGGTCAAAAAGTTGTGGGCTGTTCCAGAATCCTTGGGGGAGAACAGTCCAGGTAAGCTGAGTGGAAACAAGGGTGTCAGGGTCAGTCCAGGTGAAGGCAAAGATATTTTGTGACTGGGTGTCTAAAAGAATAGAGAAAAATGCATCCTTGAGATCCAGAACTGAGAAATGGGGGGTGCCTGAGGGGACAGTGGAGAGGAGTGTATAGAGGTTAGCTACAACAGAGTTGAGGGAGACAACTGCAGAATTGAGAAACCAAGGTCTTGAACCATGTGATAGGTTCCATGGGCTTTTTAACCACAAGTACAGGGTTCTTAAAAGGAGAGGAAGTGGGGTGGAGGAGTTTTTTCTTAGAAGGTCAGAGATAATAGGCTTAAGTCCCCTGAGGCTCTTCAGAGGAAGTAGGTATTGAGCTTGGGCAATATACGGGGTGGGATCCTGTAGCTGAATGACTACAGGGGAATGGTGCCTAGCCACAGAGGGGTTTTGGACATCTCAGACTTGGGGGTCCACTTGAGTAGAAGGGATGTTTCACAACTGGTAGTTAGAATAGCTAGGAGAAAAGGAGAGAAGATGTTGGCAATCTTGGGATCAGGCGAATAGGGGGAGTAAAGGAGATAGAGCTCCCACTTTGGCTAAAAAGTCCCTTTCCATTAAAGGAATTACTGGCATTACTAAAAAGGAATGAGTCAGGGAAACACCCCTGAAAAAAACAATTAACTGGTAGAGTCCCCCTTCCCCGACAATAAAGGAACTACAAGGAGAAGTTGATACCCAGTACTCCATTAGGACTGAATAAGTGGCTCCGGTGTTCACAAGGAAGGAGATGGCCAGTCTAATACAAGGAAGGAGATGGCCAGCCCCGATACCATGATGATTACTCATGGCTGTCTGCTAGTGATGGCAGTGGTCAAGTCAAGGGAACAACCTTCAGTTGTTCATAGTGAGGCCTAGGATATCAGCCAGAGGGTGATCTGGGAGTGATAACCCCATATCATGGGAGAAATGGTGGCAGTCAACACTCCAATGTACCTCTTGGTGGCATTTTGGACATGGCCCCTGTGGTTTGCGGGGATGGGGGGGGGTTAGGACAAATCCTGACCCAGTGACCTTTTTGACCACATTAGAAACAGGGACCCGGGGGTCCTCATGCCTTAGGAGTCAAGGGAGCCTGGGTAGTGGCTGAGACTGGTCGGATGGCCTTGGCCAGCGTTTGGTATTTTTGCTTGCAGGCTTTTTCATCTCTCCTGTGGTACACCTTAAGGGCCAACACTAAGACTTCTGTCTGTGGAGTCAGAGTCCCCTTTCCAAGGATTTAAGCTTAGCCCTGATGTCAGGGTACTTTGGTAGAAAAAATAGGTCATCAGAAGTTGCCTACCCTCTGTACTTTTGGGGTCTAGATTAGTATGTTGTAAGAGGACCTTTGTAAGGTGCTCTAGGAATTGAGACAGGTTTTCCTTTATGCCCTGAATGACATCCTGGAGCTTTTCATAATTAACTGGCTTATGGGCAGCCTTGTGGAGACCAGCCAGGGGGCAGGTTGTGAACTGATTTCTGGCTAAAATGCCTTCCAGAATATTTTAATCCTATTGTGGATCCTGGTTGGGCATTGCCTCAGCTCCACCAGATGTGAAACATTTGTTTGGTGAACCTCATCTGCATCATTCTAGCCTGTTCCCAAACTCACCTGTATTCCTCAGGTAATAAGTTATTGGTAAGAAATATATATATAGCATGGAAGGTGAGACTATAAGATTGAGGTATTGAAATTATTTAATGAAAGTAGAAGGATTAAAGATATAGTATCCTAATCTCTTTTCCATTTGAGAAAGTTCAGTTAATGATTAGGGGACATGCACCCTAATTAAGCCGTCTATACCGGCCACCTCCTGCAAGGAAAGAATTGAGGCTGGCTTATGCTGAGTAGAAGAAGGGGGGGTAGTTGCTATAGAGCAAGAAAGGGTAGCAGGGGGCCTAATAGTTGTCTATGGGGTGAAGGTGGGTGCCAGAGTAGGACAACTAAGACAGCCTGTTGCTAGGGAGGGAGGTGAGGATTCTGGAGAGGCCGAAGAGGAAGAGGAGGAAGTAGAGGAGGAGGGGAAAGACACTAGAGGTTGGGAAAACGCTGGCGGTTGAAAACGACAAGATGGAGGTTCATCTGCAGGGTCAAAGGCAGAGAACTCTTGAAGTCGAGACTCTATAGCTAGAAGAGGTTGGGTAGGAGGACAGGAAGAGCAGAGAAAGTTTAGCGTGGAGAAGAGAGAAAGCTTGAATATACGGAACATTATTCCATTTACCAGATCACTTACAGTAATTAAAAAGATCCTGTAAAATATTGGGATTTCATGTGCCGTTAATCAGCCAATTTGAACTATTATCTAATGAATATGTAGGCCAAGTTTTATTATAGGGGCGTATGAGCTTAGAAGCCTTTAACTCAGGCTCCATGTATAATGTTTTAAAATTCTCCAGAAGACATCCCAGTGGGGACGCTGGAGGAACGGATGTCTGGGCATTTCCTATTGGGAGGGTAGAAGTCCGTGACCTTCAAGAGGCATTCCAAAAGCAAGATATGGTACTACCTGATCCAATAGTTTATTAGCTTTTGGTCAGAGACCAGGGGCACAGCTGCCCAAGGAGGCACAGTTCATCTAGTGCTAGGATTTTCATAGGTGAGCATGGAGGTGGGAAGGAACTGTGCACGTAGGGGGAAAAATCTCTCCCAAGGGAAAGTGAAACCCTAAATGGAAGTCAGCAAGAAGGGTCAACTGTAGCCAATGAAAACTGTGGTTGGGGTACCTCTGTCTCAGAGGGTGTGGGAAGTTGGACTCTCAATGGTCAATCTTCCCTTACCCAGAGATACATTTATGCCGACCAACGTGGGGAACTCACCAATCTAGCCTGTGTTGAATGTAGCTGATGGTGATCTAGTTGCTAGAAAGTGGGTAGAGGGTGGATTTGGAATAAAAAAGGTTCCAGGAGCTCTGGTGGAGTGCAGGCAACCAACACGTAGTGTGGCCACTGGAGGCACCATTCCCGCCCAATGCACCAGTGCTGGGAGTGTGCAAAAAGAGTTACATGGCAGGTTCACAAATCACACCATTGGACTGGTTTCACATGGGAGGTTTATTAGAGGAAGGCGTCCCAGAGACCATTTCTGGACAGGGCAGGAGAGAAAGAGAGAGAAGAGGAGATTCAAGTTCTCTTATAAGGTGACCCAGAACATATGCAGGTAGGTTCAGGTGGTCTGCACGTGGTCTGCAGGTGGCCTCACAGATGCCAGATAAGCAGTTCATCGGGTACTTTGGGGCTGGCTGTAGAGGTGCCTGCTTAAGGATCCCAACACTGGTGACTCAGAAAATCTTCCTGGAATACTCCTGGACCCCCCTCAGAACCCACTCCAGTCCACCTGCACTCCTAAGAGTTGGCTCTCAATACCTAGAGATGACCAATTTACCAGGAAATCCAGCAGCCTCAACTAGCAGTATCCCACAATAATTTACAACCAGGCAACACACAGCTACTATCATGCTCTTGTGAGAACTAGAAACAAATAGAAACCAAGAAACAAAACACAGACCCCAAAAAGAGAAGACCAGATTCAGCATCTAGAATTTTAGTTCTCCAAACCAGTATAAATACATAATCAATAACATCCAGGACAATATGCTTCTACTAGAGCCTAGCACTCTACCACGTAGGCCTGGAGCATTACAACATAGCTGAAGCACAGAATAACAACCTTAAAACAGCTTTACTGAATATGGGTGAGTTCCTTAAAGAGGAAATGAATAAATACCTTAAAGAAATCCAGAAATTACTAACAGTGGAATGAATAAAATATTTTAAGGTCTGTGTGTGATATAGAACATTCCCTAGAAATCAGTACAAGACATAGCCAGACACCAAATTGTGAGCATAAATGAAATTGATTATCCTGGAGAAGCAAGTAGGAGGTGGGCTGAAAAGGCAGACAGCTAGCAAGCAAGCAGATGTCTTTTGCAGAAGTGACATTTTAAAGAGAAAAAGATGGACTCTGTGCTAGGGTGAGCTGATAAATCCTGATTGGACATGTTAGCCCAACAATGAATTTTAATTGTTAGACTTTCTTTCTTTCTTTCTTTCTTTCTTTCTTTCTTTCTTTCTTTCTTTCTTTCTTTCTTTCTTTCTTTCTCTCTCTCTCTCTCTCTCTCTTTCTTTCTTTCTTTCTTTCTTTCTTTCTTTCTTGGAATGAGTCAATGGCCAAATAACGGACTGGAACTTGGGGGCAAACTTTGTGAATGCAATCTAACAGTTTTTAACAAGTGAGAGGGAAAATGAGAAGGGAAAAAACCTGCTGGTGTCATATTTGCCATGTTTAGCTCCATGCTTACCATGCTCATACCTGCTCTTTATTCCCGTCTTTTTGTTTTGTTAATGGGTCTCTGTGTGTTGGGTAAGTGGGTATCATTCTCTCTGGCTGCTTCCTGTTGTCATTGGGGTGCCATTGTTAGGTACCCAAGGAATCTGGAATGTTTCTCAAAGTCAGGATGAATAAGCTGTGTCATTCAATGTCCAAGTTCTGCTGAATCATCTGCGGCAAGGGAAGTGCAGGCCATATTGGATTAATTTGTGATGCTGTACTATCTGGAGTTAGTTGTTTTCAAAGCTTTTTAAGATGCAGATTCTGAGGTAAAATCTGGAGCTGGTTAGTTGGTAAAGCAGCTGTAGTTGATTTGAAATCTGTTGGGACAGATAGACCCGGGGCAGAAGATAAAGAGTTTAGAGATTTCTTTTTTAATTTTTTATTTTTATCTTGAGTATTCATTTGAAACTTTTAGGTTCATGGTCCTGGTAGTTGGGGAAGAGGAGGAGTCCAAAGACCAGAGAGACAGGGATCAGAGAAAAGGGGAAAATCCCAGGGAAGTGGTGGGGATCTCACTTTCAGGAATAATAAGGTGGGAAACAGGCTGTTCATTGATAGGCATACTTACCTGGAGTCTGTTTGGCTTGAAACAGGTGGATCCAAGTTGATTTTCTGAAGCTTATTAAAAAAAAATTATAGTTTATATACAAAATAAAGGTTCATATATGTTAGCATTACCACTTTTTGTTATCAGAATTGAAATTTATATTGAAGAAAGAGTTTCAGATTTATGGTTTTGAATCATGGTAAAAGTTTGGGAATCCACACAATAGCATAGAGAGAATAAAATCGAAAGCTACTTTTTATATACCTTAAATTACTTTTTCAGATTCATAAATCACATTCTCAGACTCTCACAAGTTACTTAAGCTTTCATATCCTCAGAATTTAAAACATTTTATTATAACTTCCTTTTATAGACTTTTGCAATTATGCTTTTACATCTTCAGACCTTCATAACTTATATTTACATACCATAAAACATTTTATTAGATTGTCATAATTTTAGACCTATATAAGTTGGTGATTAAGAAAGGTTGGTGATCATATAGTGTCAATGGGATTAGTTTACTGACATGCAATGTAGGTTTAGGTTTGGTTCTAAAAAAAAAAAAACAATCTTATCTGCTGGGGTGAAAATTAGGTGTTCTTGAAGAAGGGAGAGAAGGGATTTAGTATCAGAGTGAAATCGTTTATATAATAACAAATAATGTCCTGTGCTGGGCAAGGGTTAAGTGTGTTGTTATCTGGGCTATGTAGTAGGGTAGCCAGGAGGAAAGTGAGATGAGTCATAAAGGACAAGAGAGCAAATTGGCAACTTGACTTCCTGTCATGTTGGCACTATTATTGTCTTACAGGTAAGAAACACATGAGGGGTATATATATATATATATATATATATATATATATATATATATATATGGTCATGGAAGGGACTGGAGTCCTTTTTAAGTCCTTTTAACTCCTTTTAGGAGTTGAGAGAAAGAATGGTGAGAATAAATTAAAAGGAAATCCTGGATTTGAATTGTTAGACTTATAGATGAGGAGAAAGGCTGCAGCAGGAGAATGTTGATAGGGAGATCAGCTTCAGACAGTACTGTAAATTTGGGAGGTGGAAAGCTGGGGTTGAAAGGAAATTTTTTTTTTAAAGAGTTGTTTGTTAATAGAAGGAATACACTTACAGGGAGACCTAGAAGCAGCTTTATAAAGACAATGTACTAAAAGTGAGTATCCAGAGACTCATGAGTGGAGGAAATTTTTCTTCTGCAAACAAAACAAAACAAAACGAAATGAAAAAACAAAGGCAGTGAAGTGGAAGTTTCTTTGAAGACTCAGTTTTGTCATGTGATGTTTTGCTGGAGGTTGGCTTGTGCGAGGGCGTGTGATGTTTTGCTGTGTGACTTTGGCCAGCTGAGAACATCTCTGAGTGGACTTTGAGAAGAGGAGATACAGAGGCCCACACCCAGTGAGGTTCAGCTTTTTGGACAAATATAACTGCTCTGATCTTTGTGGTTCAACATTTGACTTCTCAGGACAATCCCACTGAGTCTTGTGGCTTTTGTTGATTTGTCCTGCTGATTGGTGTTTGTACTTGGTGTTGGCCATTGGACTGGACTGTTGGTATCCTGATGACTGAGTTTGATAATCCCCTAAAGGTCCATTGACCTTAATCAGCAGGAAGTAAATATAAGAGATCTACAGTGTTTTTCCCTACTAATCTATCTGCGGTGAGAGGGCCGGTTGAAAGGCAGGAAAAGGTGTTTGTTGTTGTTGTTTTTGCTTTTCTTTGTTTCCTTTCTTTTCTTTTCTTTTCTTTTTTGAGACAGGGTTTCCCTGTGTAGCCTTGGTTGTCATGAACTCACAAAGATCAACCTGTGTCTGCCTCCCAGAGGGCTGTGTTTAAAGGCATGTTCCACCACACCTGGCTCAGCTAAAGGTGTTTAATAACCCTAAATAAAGTAGGTGTGTGAAAAATATAAGCCTATAGGCAGGTTAGATTTCGTTGAGGGCAGAGATAAGGAAAGGAGATAGGGAAGGTAGTCTAAAGTGAGGTGGTTTGAGGTCAGAGAGAATCTAAGATATGTGGCTTGGGTAGAGGAAAGTTGAGCATTGGAAGGTGAAATCTGGAACTACTGAAACTGAAGACACTTAGGAGTAAAGCAATGTCAGATTTGCTCTCAGAGAGGGAAGGAGTGAAAAGGAGGAGGTTATCTACATATTGTAGTAGCAGGGAAGGAAAAGGAGGAAGACAGGCCAGGTATTAGGGGCCTGGAAGGGGATCAAATGAAAGGGAACCATAGGATGTATAGTTGCCACACTAACTCCAGAGTGTATGTGAGCATAAAAATGTGCTATATAAGCCTAAAATTATGTTGCTAAGACGAGGAGACACGTTTCCTATGGGAATCAGCTCCTTGGAAGTCCCTGGATGTTCCCTCTGGCCATCTAAGCTAAAGAAACGTACTCTAGATATCCTGTTTTCTCACATGCAAGATTGGATTAATGAGCCTTTTGATTTTTCTCTATGATTCCTGGTACAACACAACTAACTATTCAAGGAAATATATCTTTGGTAGATTATTAAAAGCTTTAACAAGAATAGAATGGAAGAAAAAAATCTTAAAAGAAGTAATGAATCAGATTCAGTATCAGAAAGCATTACAAGACTAGAAAAAGAAATAATGAGCTCCTTCTTAAGAAAAAATAACATAAGCAAGTACAGCAGGCTTGAGCATGCCTCTCTTTGGCGTCTTGTTTCTAAGGAAGATTATAAATCTTTAGCAAGACATATGGGAGGATAGTTGACCAAGGTGTATTTAGACTTTAATGTAGAAAAAGACTTTGGCAGGTATTCGACTTGGAGGATTATTACAGCTCCTGACTTTCCCCTTCACTAATGAAACCACAGTTTGAAGTTTTTGTTTCTTGTTTGCGTTGATCAGAAAGTTCCTAGGCCAAGATTTCTTGTGGGCATTGCTTTACGCTTAGCTGCACTTTCCAGTTAAAACATAAACTTTATATCCTTGGTAAAAGTCTAAATGTTCTGGGAAGCATGCCAATTTTAAGGTGCTTCTTTTTGAAATCACTATAAAATTATTAGCTTGCCTTCAGTAAAATTGCAGCAGAATCACTCTTCGGTGTGGCCTCTGTCTGTCAACTCACCTGAAACTGTGCCTTCCTGATATCCAAACCTCTGATTCTCCCGAGGATGCAGGGGAACCCGACTGGGCTCGTCTGTGGCATATAGTGACAATGGCAGTGTTTATGGAGCAAATGTTTTGGACTAGGTGAAAAGTTTCGTTAGGCTTTTTTTTTTTTAATTGTCAATATGGGAGTGTTGTAGGGTGAAGAGGTGGGACACAGAAATCATTTGAGTAAAATGGATTGAATGATAGATTTGAGGCCTCAAGGCTGGTTAAGGTTATGGAGGTATTGGGAATAGAGATGTAGGTAAAATGGTTTTTTTAGTGTGATAAAGAGGGGTTGGTTTATGATGCAAGGGAAGGAGAGGTGGTGTCACATATAATAGGGTCGACTAATGAAGTAGGCAGAGAATAAGAGGGGTACTGGAATTTTAGAGCATTGGAGAGTATACAAGTAGAGGCCTAGGAAAGGAAAAAGAGGAATGTGTAGGATGGCATAAGATATTTTGGAATGTGCGTGCGTGTGTGTGTGTGTGTGTGTGTGTGTGTGTGTAAACATTAGGGAGAATTTTATAACAGGAGAAAAGAGAAGACAGTTTAGAACAGGATAGGTTTAAGTTGAGAACGTACCTGGGCAGAAGGAGGTGGGAAATGATAGGGCCATAAAGTATATTGCAGCTTCTGGAGAGAGGTGAGTAAAACCTAGAGAAAGGTGAGAACATAAGGGGAAAGAGAAAGAGAGCTAAGTAAGTGGGCTTGGTTTGGAGACACTTGGCTCTCAGCCACTGCTAGACACCTATGTGCATTTATCCCTTCCGGCTGGGATGGGCCATGCAGAGATGGTGGGTCCTGGGTGGAAAAGACAGAAGCTGAAGTGGGGGATTTGGTTTTAGGAAGACTGGCAGAGGCAGCCATCATCAATAATAAAACCAGCCAATACTGCAATGGAGAGAATAGGGTGGGACATCCTGGTCTGGAGGGAAGGAGAGAGAAATGAGGGAGAGGAGTCAGAGAACAGGCCCAGCAGGAGAGGAATTGGAACCACCAGGAGAGATGAACCAGACCTGAGATATGACTAAAAGCAAGTATAATGGGTAAAATTTGAATGATGAGAAACTATGTGGGCTTACAGGTTTAGGATGGAGTAATCTTTGCCCAGCATTGTGCTCTAGGTTAATTAGATAAATCCTAGTCTCTGTGTGGTGATTTGGGTATACACCTGGTTAAGGAATAACCACTGTTTAACTAAAAGATAAATCAATATTAAATATTAATAACCAACAACAGTTCCTCTTGCAGCAGATGGGACCAAATAGAGAAACCCATTGCCAGCTATTATTCAGAGAATGAGAGACTTTAAAACATTCAGCCCCAAAAGAGATGTTTCCACAAATTCTTCCCTTCAGGGCTAAGGGAATGCTGGAGAAGAGAGAGTAGAAAGAGTATAAAAGCCACAGGGGATGGAGGACATCAAAGAAACAAGGCTTTCTAAATCAATATGATTGACAGGCATATGAACTCACAGCAACTGAGACAGCATATACAGCGTCTACACCAAATGGGGTCCTAGAGCTGAAAGGAAAAGTGGACACATGTCCACATTCTTAATTCAAAAGCAGTCTCCTATTGATATCCCCTTGCGGTGAGATTCCCAAGGAGTCTCGCTATGGAAGCAAACCACTCTTCAGGCAGGGTAGGCTGCCTTCCCAGTAATACGTGGCCAACAGAGAATTAATTCAATGGCATCTTTGGAGAATCTTTTTCTCATAAGGTCATCTTAGGGCTGTTTTAGTAAGTAATTTTACATTATTATTATTTATTATTATTTTATTGTATATATTATAAATCTTTCTCTCTTTTTTAAATTTATTATTTATTACAATTTATTCACTTTGTGTTCTGGCTGTGGCCCACTCCCTTGTTTCCTCCCAATCCTAGCCACCTCCTCTCTTCTCCCCTTATGACTCTCTTCCAGTCCACTGATAGGGGAGGTCCTTCTTTCTTTCCCTCTGACCCTAACCTATCAGGTCTTGTCAGGATTGACTGTATTATCTTCCTCTGCATTATCACCCGCTCCCCAGGGGGAGGTGATTACAGAGCCTGCCACTGAGTTTATGCCAGAGATAGTCCCTGTTCCCCTTACTAGGAAAACCCACCTGGAGAGTGAATCTATGCGCTACATCTGAGCAGAGGTTTTAGGTCCTCTCCATGCATGGTCCTTGGTTGGGGTATCAGTCTCTGCAGGACCTCCAAGGGCCAGTTTTTTTTTTTCCGCTCTGTTGGTCTCCTTTTGGACTCCTGCCCCCTTCAGCTCTTTCTATCTTCCCCTTCTTTCATAAAATTCCCTGCACTCTGCCCAAAGTTTGGCTATGAGTCTCAGCCTCTGCTTCAATACCTGGATCAGTAGAGTCTTTCAGAGGATTCTATGGTAGGCGCCTTTCCTTTTCCCTGTCATCTCCTGCTTCCAGGGTCTATCACATTTGACTTCTGAATGAGAATTGAGCATCTTCCCTAGGATCTTCCTTGTTATTTAGCTTCTTTAGGACTATTGATTTTTAGTATGTTTATCCTATATTATATGTCTAATAACCACTTATGAGTGAATATATAGCAGGTGTGTCTTTCTG
The DNA here is from genome assembly GCF_030254825.1 of Meriones unguiculatus. NCBI lineage: Eukaryota > Metazoa > Chordata > Mammalia > Rodentia > Muridae > Meriones > Meriones unguiculatus. Next base: position 97,424,682 of record NC_083354.1, read on the forward strand.
CTTCTGGGTTACCTCACTTAAGATGATCTTTTCTAGTTCTCATCATCTGCCTGCAAATTTGGGAAGGTAAACTTGTACAACCACTTTGGAAGTCAATCTGTTGCTTCCTCAGTAAATTAGGAATACTGCTACCTCAAGAATCAGCTCTACCACTCCTATATATCCAAAATATTCTCAACTATACAACAAGGACATTTGCTCAGCCATGGTTTTAGCAGCTCTATTTGTAATAGAAACAACCTAGATGTCCCTGAGTTAAATGGATACAGAAATTGTGGTACATTTACACAATGGAATACTACTCAGCTATTAAAAACAAGGAAATCTTTCTTTTTGCCTTAAAAGTTCTCTGCATATTTATTATGGCTTCCAGTTTAGTTTTTTTCTTTTTCTTTTTTTTTTTTTAAGTCAGATTCTTGAGTTTACGAATGAGTGGGTTTCTGTTTCTTGTGCCTTCTCTGGGCTCTTTTTCTTTTATTTGTGTGTTTTATCCAATTCTGGTGTGTTAGTTTTTGCTTTATCTTATTATATTTTATTTTATTATCATCCCATAGAATACTGTTTGCTTTTTAATGAAGAACAAATGAAGTGGATCAATATGAGAGGGGAAATGGGAAGGAGTTAGGAGGAATTGAGGGACCATAAACTGTAATCAGAATATAATATGTGAGAAAAAAACCCCAGGTCTCTGAGCTATCCAACTTCCTGTTCCTAGTCATCTAGGCAATGTCACATGTTGCAGGCAGGACAGGTGGAATAGGTCATTGGTTTTATAGCTGGGTGGTAGTTTTATCACACCACCAGGAACCCACTCAGCTTGCAGAAGATGGCTAGTTCAGGCTCCATATCTTCCATTACTGGAAGTCCTCACTAGGGTAATACTCATAGGTTCCAGGAAGTTTTCACTTCACTAGGTTTCCATATTGTCCTCCATATTCCCACTTATCCAAGTGTCTCTCCCTTCATCCCTCCTTCCTCCCTCTGTACCTTCCTATTCCCAACCCACCTGACCCCAGTCTTCCCATAACAACTATTCTATTTCCCCTAGACCTCTCCTCTTTATCTGACATATCTGAGTTAGATATGTGGATTCTTTATGGATTGTAATATTATTATCCTTTACTCAACAACTAATATCCACTTATAGGTGAGTTCATACCATATTTGTCTTTCTGTGTCTAGACTGATTGCTCACAATAATTCTTTTTGTAATCCCACTCATCTGCCTGCAAAATTTATGACATTGATGCTTCTAACAGCTGAAATAATATTCCATTATGTAAATGTACCACATTATCTTCATCCATTCTTTGTTGAGGAACTCCTAGGTTGTTTCTGGTTTCTGGGTATTATGAATAAAGCTATTTTGGGCATAGTTAAGCAAGTGTTCTTGTAATAGAATTAGGTGTCTTTTCAGTATGTGACCAACAGGTGCATAGCTGGGTCTTGAGGTAGATAAGATTTCCAATTTTCTCAGAAACTGCCATATTGATTTTCATAATGGCTGTGCATGTTTGCACTCCCATCAACAATGGAGAACTGTTCTCCTTGCTCTTTATCCTCACCAGCATGAGCTGTCCCTTCAGTTTTCGATCTAAGCCATTCTGACGAGTGTAAAATGAAATCTCAGAGATCTCAGAGTTTTTTTTATTTGCATTTCTTTGATATCTAAGTATGTTGAACATTTCTTTAAGTATTTCTCAGCTTTTTGAGATTCCTCTAATGAAAATTCTCTGATTAGAATTATACCCTTTATCTTAATTGGACTATTTTGTTTGTTGATGTCTAGTTTCTTGAGTTCTTTATATATTTTGGACATTAGCCCTCTATTAGATGTAGAGTTGCTGAAAATCTTTTTCTATTCTGTAAGCTTCCATTTTGTCTTATTGATGGTATTACTTTCCTTACAGAAAATTTTCAATTTCATGATTTCCTATTAACTAATTGTCCATATTTAGTGTCTGTACTATTGGTGTTCTGCTTAGGAAATTGTCTCCTGTCACAATGAGTTCAAGGCTATTCCCTACTTTCTCTTCTATCAAGTTCAGTTAGTCTGCTTTATTGTCAAGGTCTTTGATCCTCTTGGAGAAATATGAATCTATTTGCATTCTTCTTCATGCAGGCATCTAGTTAGACTAACACCATTTGTTGAACATATTTTCTCTTTTCCATTGTATATTTCTGGCTTTTTTATAAAAATCATGTGTCTATACCTGTGTAGATTTATGCCCAGGTTGTTATTTCCAAAGTGTCTGCTTTTATGCCAATACCTTGCAGTTTTTATTACTATAGCTCTGTAGCATAGCTTGAAATCAGATATACTGATACCTCCAGGATTTATTAAGAGCTGTGTCAGAATTTTGATGGAGATCCTACAAAAGCAATCTGTAGGTTGCTTTTGGTAGGATGGGCATCTTGAGTATGTCAATTCTACATTTAAAAATCATCCTTAGTGGATCTTTTATTAGGTTGGATATTGAAAACACAAAACCAATACAATGTTTTTGTCTTCATTCTCCAAAAATTTATGATCTGTAAAGGAAACAAACTTGCAGATACACAACAAAAACACAATGTAAGATTAAAAGTGTGAGGGAAACATCATAAGTTGTTTAGCTGGCTGATACTTGGTGTTAATGAGGAGAGGATGAGATGGAGCCTTGTGGAAGAGCTCACAAGACCAGCATCTAAACTCTATTTTGTTAATATTTGAAATTACATGTTGTGCATATTTGTGATAATTTTGTTTGACTGTGGTTTTTAATCTTTAATTCAAATAAAGTTTTATCTGTAAGTCATGTTCCTCAATTTTTTTAATTTATAATTGTTATCATTTATTATAATTTATTCAATTTGTATCCCAGCTGGGACCCCCCCCACCCTCCCTCCCTCTTTTCCCCATATGCCCCTCCCCTAGTCCACTAATAATGGAAGTCCTCCTCCCCTTCTATTTGACCCTAACCTATCAGGTTTCATCAGGACTGGTTACATAGTCTTCTATGGCCTGGCAAGACTGCATGCCTCCCCTCCCCCTGAGGGGAGCAGTGATCAGAGAGCCTTTGACTGAGTTCATGCCAAAGAAAGTCCCTGCTCCCCTAACTAGGGATCCCATGTAGAGACTGAGTCTATGGGCTACATCTGAGCCAGGGTTTTAGGTTCTTTCCATGCATTGTCCATGGTTAGAGTATTGTTCTCTTCTGGGCCCCCAGGGCTCAGATTTTATGGCTCTGTTAGTCTTCTTTTGGAGCTACTGTCCCCTCCAGATTTTTCTTTCCCCCCTCTTTTCATAAGATTCCCTGCACTCTACCCAAAGTTTGGCTGTGAGTCTCAGCCTCTGCTTCAATATCTCCATCAATTTTAATATCGGAATTTATAATTGGAAGGTCAATGTTAGTATTAAATGCTTAATCTTCAACTTACATGTTCATAGTTGTAGCTACTTTTTGTTGTATTCAAACACATCACATGCTGGACCCTTTTGACATTATCAGATAGCCACTGAGCTCTGTGCTAAAATGACAGACTTCCTTACTCTCCTGTATTTCCTCCTGATGTGGAGAAACTCCAGATCCTCCAAGTGTCACATAGCCCTCAGGGAATTTACAGGTCCAAACCTTTTCTCCATAAGAAACCCTTCAGTTTGCACCTGGGGATTCCTGGAAATACTCTCCATGCTAATAAGATGTCTTGGTACCTTAGCTTCCAGCTGATGAACTTTTTCCATACCCAAAGTTCTTCCCTCCTCCCACTCCCAATGCTCTTAGGATAATTAAGTACTGTGTTCTCCTTCTTATAATTGGACTGCACTGCTGCATGTAAAGGTAGTATCCCTAACACTCCAAGCTCCAGATAATCAAACATATTCACCCCCAAAGCCCCTCTCACTGCCCAAGGTTTATAATGGCCCTGATTTACAAAATAAACTCTATTTCACTCTCACTCTATTCCTTCACCATGACTGTTTGAGACTCATCATTTTTCAGGGGAAAGAAGCACTCCCCTTCAGCTGATGATCACAGAGCAGGCTTTGGACCTGTGTTCTGGCCATGAACTGATCAGGCATGGGCATTTACCCACACCCTCTGCCATTAGCTTGGTGATAATGAAGAATTTAAGTTAGCCTGGGTATAACTCCATTTTGAAATGAGAAGCCATCTTGACTGGGAGCTGAACTCAGGTACCAGGAAATATCACAGAATGTATACTTGGCAGAAAACAAAGTTAACTCTCCTTGCAACAGCCTTCTGGAAATATCACAGAATAGATAGAGACAATCTCCCCTGGCAGCAATCAATGATAATCAGTTGGGAATTGGCTGGGAAAATTCTCCCCAATGTTCCAGATATAGTTTAGAAGAATAGTAATTATATAAAATAGCAATTATAAATCGTGCTTATATGCCTTAGTAATTGTGATTATGTGCCTCAGAGAAGGTCACCTCACCCCTCTGATGTTTACCTAATCCTGTAATACCAAGGCATGTGATCCCCTGCTTGTAGTCTTTCCCTTTAAAAACCCTGCTCACTCAGGGCCCAGGCTCCCACTTCTCTACTGCTGTGTCAGTGAGACTTGGGTCCCTAGTTTGATGCCTCTCATAATAAAGCTCTCTTGCTCTTGCACTGAGTTGCTTCCTGGTGGTCTCTGAGGGTCCCGTGATCCTCTCATAAGAATGGCTTAACCAAAGTTTGCAACACTGCAGTATGATCACTGGCTATGTAACTCCTGAGTTTCCACTGCTGTCTGGTACCGACAATCTCATTAAAAAGAGCTTATTGCTGAATAGTGGAAAAACTCTTCTCCACAACCCTGGGGAGACAGGGAGTCTTGTGCACAGACCTCACACTCTTCAATATCTAGCCGTTGCCGAGGGAAGCAGAACCTTTGACTCCAAAGTTCTATTCATTTCTTCCAGGAAGCTGGAAACTCTTGGACCATCCCACAAAAGAAGTGTGTTCTTCCAGTGTGGCGTTCAGTGGTGGCATACCTGCAATGGTGGGAAATGCACAGACAGTCGCACTGTCATTTGGTGGTCATGTCACTAAAGGCAAAATAAAACAAGCCAGACAGTTAGTTACACACTGGGACTCTCACTTGTGAGCCAAGTCCCTTTTCTTGTTACTAAATTTTTTAGGTGTGGTTCATAGTTACAATAATCTGTCTGATATATTTAAAAGAAAATAATTGACATTTATTAAAATTTTATTTGATATTTTTCAGTAGAGTTATTCATATTTTGATATATATATAGTCTATTTGCATTTGTTTAGACTTACCTTGAAATTTTCAGACATTTATATGTATATATTAATGTTTTGTTTGATTGACATTTCCAATTTCAATTCTTCACTGTTGATATATGACAAAATTAACCTGTTTTGTTTTCTTAATTTTATTTCTGAGATTATAATATAATTGCATTTTTTAAAATTTTATTTCCTCCTTCCAAATCCTACTCACTTTCGAATTCATGGTCTGTTTTCTCACTAACTGTATTGCATGATAGATGATATATATATAGATAAGATAGATTATATACATAGAGATAGATGATATATAGATGTATAGATATATAAATATATAGTTATGTATATATATCTTAAATATATAATGTTTGTGTCTATGTATTTATGTTTGGCTATTTGACACTAGACAAGTAATTGGTGATCTTTTGCCTGTGAAAGAAAGGCCTTCCACCTTCTTTTTTTAAAAAGGTTTTTAAAAAGCAATTTTGCTCTTGGCAATGGGAAGTTGTACATTATGAAGGGTTAAGAAAAATCAAATTAGTGTGGTGATAGGCTCAGCCCTTATAAATCTCAGGAAATAATCTTGCTGATACCTGATCAATACAATCTCTCCACTTCCAACATTATCTTGCTTGTTAAAGATTATGAAGCTTTCTGACAAAGAGGGAGTCACAGCCAACAAACATTTGTATCCTCCTTTTTCCTGTAAAGTGGCTTTGTTATCAACAAAGTCTTAGAGATCTTAAAAGAAAAAAAAATAAAGTTGTTGGAACCTGTGGCGTTTGCTCCAAAAAAAAAAAGCAGTTTTACATTTATTGTAAACTTGAGCAATATATACGGAAATTCCTTATGTGCCTTATACTTACAAAGCCTTCTCCACTATCAACATCTTCTTCCAGAATGCTGTGTTTGCTGCAGTTGATTAATCCAAAGATAAGTCTATGTGTTCCAGCTGGAATGCACACATTCCATACACCTTTATCCTTCTGGCTGGAATACAGACAACCTTTAGTACATTCCTTTAATCCCAAACAAAGTAGGTAGAATTAGTTTGTATATAACATAAGCAGCCATGTTTGAAATATCTAATTGATGGACAGAGAAAGTGACAAATCAGAGGGAAATTTGACAGAATGAATGGAGATAAGGTATGTCCAACTTTCATGAGAACAGACAGGAAAGCCAGGCTGTTTAAGAACAATGCAGGAAGAGAGTTCTGTGCAGTCAGTTTACCTGAGTGGAGTTTATCAGTTCAGTTGAGGGGAGTTGAGTTTGTCAGTTCAGATAAGTGGAGTAAGTTAGAAGCCAGTACAGTTTGGCTCAAGTGAGTAAGTGAGTGAGTGAATGAATCAGTCAGTCAGTCAGTCAGTCAGTCAGTCAGTCAGTCAATGGAGTGTCAGTGAGGAGTCAGTTAAGTGTAAGGGAGTTGAGTTCATGGCAGTCCAGTTGGTGGCAGTTCAGTTCATGGACTTCAGAGACAATATTTCTGGGACAGTTGTACAGATAGAAATTGCAAAGTGAGGACAAGCTAGATACAGGCAAAGAGAGAATGAGGCAGAGAATGAAAAGGAGCCAGAAGACTAGAACATATTGCCAAAGTTAGTATGAGGCCAAGCAGAGTGATTCAGTCAGAAACAGAGAAGCCAGATTCAATCAGCTTGGATAGAAATTTGGAGCCAAAACAATTAAGTTGAACCAGCCAGGTAGAGTTCAGAAAGAACTAGACAGGGTGAGTATATTCGGTAGTTAACCTCATTGATGGCAATTCAATGAGGCAAATAAAAGTTACATTTACAGAAAATATGTAAAGACACGTATTAATCATATAGTGCCACCCAGAATGCTTTCACAGCTCTAAATACTCCCTGCTTCTGAAATGCATCCTTACCAAGTACCTCTGCACCAAGACCTGCTCACCAGGGATTTTATTTTTCCTCCATTGTCTGAGTGCCATACAGTTGTATCATGGAACACACTGCTACCTCAGGTGGCTTCTTTCACTTATCAACGCACATTTTAGTTTGTTCTATGTCCTTTCATTGTTTGGCACTACATGTTCAGGGTTGATATGCATTTTTGGAGGATTAAACTTGTACTTATTTAATTTTCTTCTTCATAATTGCCTTTGCTGTGTAGTCGTATGTCTGAAACCGATTTAGTAGATCCTGATTTCTTACTAACATCAGAATGATATGTTTTCTCTCTTCAGTTGATTTATTTTATATGTCTTTACATTTAAATAGAGTTTTTGTATGCTGTTTTTGTACATAGGTGGATCTTCATTTTTGACCTATTCCTCTTGATGGGTTTAAAATGAGAGAACTTCCATGGTATCACGATAAATGTCACACCTTGCCTTTCTAAGGAGATTTCTCTAGTCAAATTAAAACTTTTTTCTTTTAGGCCTGAAATATGAGAAACTTTAATAAATAGTCACCTTGAGGGCTGTTAAGTTTAAAAGAGGAGAAATCCATGAAAGAATGAAGTTTCACTAACTGGCCAATAGGTCTCAGACATGTCATACAGAAGTGAGCTTTAAGTAATTACTACAGGTTACTTATACACAGTGTGTATAATAGATTGTGACTCCAGAAGTTTCTGCTCCATAAAAGCTGATCAATCTTGGCTTTGATTCAGATATTCAGACTTCTATCTATCTATTTGTCTTTGTCTGTCTGTCTCCTGGCCCTTCTGTCTTTTAATTTTGAGATGGTGATTTTCTTTGTAAACACATTTTCCTTAGTAATAAAGGAAAACTTGATTTTGAGTTTGGTTAACTATTTCCTTATTTCAAGACATCAGTGATGACCATTAACCACTCTATTTGTCAGAGCTGAAGCAAGAAGTTCTCCAAGTCATCTTTTTTTTCCTAAGCACTTACACAAGGGAACTTAAATTTATCTGTTATGACTTAAAGGTACATGTTTTGTAATCTGCTCAACAATGACATTTCCTTCATTTATTTAGTCTTTCTTATGATATATTCCTATTTGACTACTACTATTAGCATTTTGTATAAATGAGTTCAGATGTTTTGTGGTAAGTATTTACATCTGTAGATACATACCTCTTTAGGTATGTATACTAGAAATAGGTCTTACATAAGAATGAGCAAATGTTCCTAAGCTGAAGAAGCTGATGGAGTTCTTTACTGAGTCACAACAGTTCTTTGTCTTGGGACTGAACTATCCAGACACAGCTAAGTTAGGGCTCACACTACTTCCAGCAGCTTATATGACAATGAGCTTGGTCTCTGACCAAGAGAGTCTTATGTCTTCCATTAGCATCAAGATAACAGGCAAATTAGTTAGAGTAAAATCTCAGACCTTTTGCAGTTCTGGATAGAAATAAAGCTTTAAAAAATTCTCTCCAAATATATTTTTTTAACAAGTTATTCCCTCAGTTAGTAATATACATATGATACTTTAAAAGTATGCTTTGAAGATAGAATATTGTAAAATGTAAAGTGTATTAACCTCTTTACAATTGAAATTAAAAACAGTATCAAATTTATTATGAGTTTATTAGACATAGATGTCTAGATGTGCATAGATAAGCCCTTGAGCTAGTGTAGCAGATGACAATAACTTATTAGTACTCAAAAAAACTCAGAGTGATATATTGCTATAAATTACCCTGTCTTTTTTCTCTCCTTCTGCAGCTACTCACAATATTCTACACGATTCCAAGTCTACATAGCAAATTAAAAAGTAGATTTATTTAATCCTACATGGCATTGTTCTCTTTAGTAAGCTGTTCAGTTTTCTTATTTTGTTTGTTTCAGAGTCTCTTCCTCAAGTCAATTAAAATCCACTTGTTTTTATATTAAGATAAAAATTAAGAATTCAGTTTATTAAGGCATTTGTTAATTCCTTGTAAGCCTCTCAGCAAATAAAATTCTTTTCATAAATGAATCCTTATTACTGGGAAAATAGCTACAGGAATTGAATGATTTGGAAATGACAATACTCTTTACTGATACATACTGTTAACTGTTTTTTTTTCTTATTTTAATACTATAAATAAGTTTAAAATATTTAAAGTTATATTAATTCTTATTAAAATAAAATATTTGTCTACATTAATGAGAATATGAATAAAAATAAAATCAAATCAAGGACCATGCATGGAGAGGACGCAAAACCCCTGCTCAGATGTAGCCCATAGACTCAGTCTCCATGTGGGTGACCTAGTAAGGGGAGCAGGATCTGTCTCTGGCTTGAACTCAGAGGAAGGCATTCTGATTACCTTTTCCTTTGGGGTAAAGCCTTGCCAGGACACAGAGGAAGATAATGCAGCTAGTCTTGATGAGACCTGTGTTGGTATAATGTTCTTTTGAAATGTATACACCTTACCCTTGTTCATTCAAATGCTGATTTCTCTCCCTGAGTCTCTGGTTTCAGTCCAGACATTGCATTGTGATACTTATTCTAAGCATCACCTGTCTCAACTTTGTGTAAACAAGCCAAAATAAAGCAACTAGCCCCAATGTTGAGCAAAGGAAAGGAAGCAGGAATAGAGGGCGGAGCCAGAGGACAGGAAGGTGGGAGGCAGAGGAGGGAGAAAGGAGGAGAGAGCTGAGAGAGAGATCTTGGAATGATGTGGAGAGATGGACTGGACCTAATATATCACTAAAAACAAGTATAATGTGGGAAATCTAAATGTTAGGAAACTATGAGGGCTTGGAGGTTGAGGATGGAACAACAATGCCCAGCACTGTGTTCTAGTTAATTAAATAAATCATGATCTTTGTGTGGTGATTTGGTTATACAGCTGTTTAGGACTAACAGCGGATTTAATAAAAGATAAACCAATAGTAAATATTAATCGCCACCTACAACAGACCTGATAGGCTAGGGTCAGATAGAAGGGGACACTTACATACCCTCCCTCCCTCTTCTCCCACTATGCCCCTCCCCTGGTCCACTGATAGGTGGGATTGGGAGGAGGTAAGGGAGGGGCAACAGCCAGGATTGAAAGTGAATAAACTGTAATAAATAATAATAATAAAATGCAAAAAATCAAATCAATGCTACACATTTATTTGGTATTTGGCATTTGCCAGATTTTTCAGTTTAAGGAGAGTGAAATAATAGTACAAAAAATTCTAGTAAGCTGTTTAATGCCACAGAACTTATGCATGGACATAGCTCACGTACACACGTTTAACGTTGTTGGTTGTTTTTTGAGACAGGGTCTTATTAGCCAGTTGAAGCTAGCTTCAAACTCACAATTTTCTTGGTTCAGCCTCTGGAGTGTTATGATTATACATTTACAGAACCACACTGGATTAGCATATTACCTCTTTAATTTTGTTCCTGTATAAAGGAAAATCAATCACTTATCATCCCTTCATCTTAAATTATTCAACAGCCTACTTCTTTTACACACACACACACACACACACACACACACAATAACATCACACATTTTTTTCTGCAATTACAGTATCATGTAAGTGAACACAGACATAGTGCAAACAATTATCAAATTCTTTAATACAAAAGCCAGAACAAGAACAAAAACAAGAACTCACACTGACTAGCAGGAGAAATAGTTCAGACAAATGTCAGATCCCAAACCTCCAGACCAGCTTCCCCAAACAACTACTGCTTATCTTTATGTATCTCTTCATTTGGTCTCCACTAAGTCATTATATGTACAAGAGATATATACTGTGTGTTTCACATTTTTTCCAAATTTTAATTTTAGGAAAATGTTGTGATATAACTTGTGACAGATTTTAAACATGGTTCAGGATGAGAAATATATTAAAAATGCTTTGCTCCCATCCCCACCATGTGCTCACACAGATCTTTCCAGCATGAAAGTTTGTATTCCTCAACGGTAATGCCTTGTTCTCTCTCCTCCTGACTTTATTTAACTGCCATTCTTTTTGTAGCTAAGAGCTCAAAATATTGAGTATCCTCTATCTTTCTATGAATAATGTTCTTTACTCTGCAAAAGGTCCTAAAGGCTCATTTATTTTCTCTGTTTTAAATTTTGCATGATATTCCACACCTGTCTATCACGTTTTCATACCTTCTCATCCCTCAGTAGACACTTGTGCCTTCTGCTATGAATATAGGTTTAACCATTCTATTCTATACTTTCGAAGTAGAAGTACTGATTCATGGTTACTCAAGTATTTTGCATACCTGTTAAGGTTAAGGTTGAGAACCTGTTAATTTGGTAATTCATGGTTTATTCAGCAGGGTCTGTGTTTCTTTGACTGATTTGATTCAGGCATAGGGGAAACATTCCATGTTGGATAGAAGCTCATTAAAACTCAGATGGTCTAAAGGAAGGTGAAACATTACATCTTGAAGGGAAGCTTTCTAAAATTCAGGAAGTAACCAATTCAGTAGCTTCAAAAAATGATCTGAAACAGTCCAGATTACCAGATTCACAAACCCCTCTCCCTTCAATCTTATATAAGGAAGAAGAACTGCTGGAGATGTTTTCAGAAAGGCCCAGCTGCTTGAAGACCCTGAGACTGTGAGAGCTGCCTGGAAAAGGCAGAAAACAATTGAAATGGCTGGAAAAGATATACTCCAGTTTGAGGAGATGCAGGCAAGCTGTTCACTGAGCTTCAAGTTTTCAGCTTTTACGAGCTGTCATGCTTGCTGAGGTGAGCTTTTAGTGATGCAGCTGTCTCTGAGTAATGTTTGCTTTCTCTGAGTAACTGCCCACCATTATTCCTAGAAGTTACCCTAATTAAGCTTTGGGTTCAGCAAGTTAGACATAGTAGTTATCCAAACTTTGTCCTATTGTTAATTCTGTATCTGGGGTAAGGAGACACTCGTCATGTCCTCCCAGAAATAGTGTCACATGACAGCATGAAAGATGACTGACACCAATTTAAGTGAAGCTATGTTAGTTTTGCCTAAGCCAGGTAGAAGGAAAATGGAAACAATCTCTGGATCAGTTAGCACCACTGACTACTCATCCTTGGCCCCAGGTATCCATTGTATGCTCCTGTGTGATTCATGTCTGCCTTCTGTGGTTTTCCTTGGAGTGAAGGAATTCTCCACTGGTGTGACTAACAGAGTTTAAGTTCAAAACTACAAAAGCAATTTAACTTTGTAATGATTATTTCCGTTGAACTGTTTAAAACTGTGATATTAAAAACAAACAAACAAACAAACAAAAAGGTTTTGTTTGGTTTTAGTCGGCAGTTATCCTGCGTAATCCATAAAGTCACATGACGCAACAGATCTCATGTAGCAGGTTTATTAGGAAAGGGGACACAGAGACACTGTGAATAGGAGAAGATGGAAGAGAGAGTGGGGTAAGGGAACAAGTCCCTTTATAAGGTGATGCAGCACATGCACAGGGCAGACACATGAGGCTCAGGGCAACAGTGGAAGTGTGTCACATCTCATTGGCTGATGATGATGAGTCCTGTTGTCTCCAAGTCCCTGGAGCTGGCCACGGAGGTGCCTGATTGCCAGCAGGTTTGTTTGATACCCTTATGCTCTTAATTCGTGATAGATAAACACCTATTAATGAGTGAATGAATAAGCAAATGTGTAATATCCTCTTTAATCTAGATACATTTCATGAAAATGCACACAACATTCCTTCCTTGTATTTTTTTTTCAGTTTAGTGTTATTCATATATTTCATCCCTAACACAGTTTTCCCTTCCCTCCTCTCCCAGCCTTCCCCTCAGCTAGATCCACTCTTCTCCTGTTTCCCTTTATAAAAGAGCAGAGAGGGTTTATATCTCACAGGGATGTCAACCAAACATGGTATAAAAAATTACAATAAAACTAGGTAAATAGCCTCATATCAAGATTAGACAAGGCAACCTAGTAGGAAGAAAAATGTCCCCCGAATAGGCAAAAGAGTCAGAGACAACACAAACTTCCAATGTTAGAGGTTCCACAAGAACACCAAGCTACACAGCCATAACATATATGCAGATGACCTAGGTCAGACTGATATGGGTTCTCTGATTGTCCATTCTGTCTCTGTGAGCCTCTATAAGTCCTTGTTAGTTGATTTTGTGTGGCATGTTCTTGTTGTGTCCTTGAACACTCTGTCTCTTACAATTCTTTCTCCACCTCTTCTGTGGGATTCCCCAAGCTCTACCTAAAATTTGGCTGTGGGGCTCTGCATCTGCTTCTTCAGTTGCTGGATGAAGAGTCTCTGATGATGATAATGCTCGGCTCCAGTCTAGCATGAGACTAGCAGAATATCATTAGTAATCACTTCATTGACTTTTTTTTCCAATTATGTTCGGTTTTATCCTAGGTCTCTGAGCTATTCTGCCTCTGCTTCATGGACCTCTTGGTAGTGTCAGGCATGTACTCCATCTCATTTGTGTGGGTCTCAAGATGAGCCAGTTGTTGGTTGACTACTCCCCAAATTTTTGCGCCACCTTTATCCCAAAACATCTCACAGACAGGACAAATTATAGCCACAAAACCTTTGGTTGGTGTCCCAATCACTTCACTGGAAGCCTTGCCTGGTGACAGTAGATGACCAGTTCAGGCTCCATATTTCCCAATCCTAGGAATTCTTATTGGGGCCACTTTTATAGATTCCAGGAACTTTCACTGCACCAGGTTTCCACACCTCCTCCCAAATTTTCTAGCTACCACACGCCCCACACTTTCAGCAACCCATGATTCCCAAACCCATCTACAACTACCCACATCCCAAATATATGAGCCTATTCTTTTTTCCCTTTCCAGGGAGATCCAAGTGTTCTTACTTTGAGTCCTCCTTGTTACTTAGTGTCTCTGGTCCTATAAATGTAGCATGATTATCCTTTATTTTACAGCTCATATCCACTTACAAGTGAGTACATTCCACGTTTGTCTTTCTGGGTCTGGGTTATCTCAGTCATGATGTTTGTTTTTTTCTTTTATCCATTTGCCTGAAAATACCATGATGTCTTTTTTTTTTCCTGCTGAGAAATACTTCATTGTGTAAAATGCACCACATTTTCTTTAGCCATTCTTTGGTTGAAGGATGTCTAGGTTGAATTCAGCTTCTGGCTATTACAAATAAAGCTGCTATGAACATAATTTGGTGAGCAAGTTTGCTTGTGGTAGGATAGAGAATCCTTTGGATATATGTGGAGGAGCAGTATTCCTGCATCTTGAGGTGTATTGATTTCCAAATTTCTGAGAAACTTCCATATTGATTTTGAAAGTTGATGTACAAGTTTGCATTCCCACCAGCAATGGAGGAGCATTCTTTTTCTCCACATACTCACCAGCATGAGCTGTCAATTATGTTTTGATCTTAGCATTATGATGTATGTAAGATGGAATCTCAAAGTTATTTTGATTTGCAATTCCCTGGTGGCTAATGTAGTTCAACATTTCTTTAAATGTTTATTGGCCATTTTTTAGTTGGATTATTTGGTTTGATGATGTTGAGTTTCTTGAGTTCTTTATATATTTTGGAAATTAGCTGTCTCTTAGATGTGGAGCTGGTGAAATCTTTTCTCATTTTGTAGGCTGCCTTTTTGTCCTTTGCATTACAGGAGATTTTCAGTTCTATGAAGTTCCATTTATTAATTCATGATATTAGTGCCTGTGCAATTGCTGTTATGTTCAGGAAATTGTCTCCTGTGTCAATAAGTTCAAGTCTAGTCCCATTCTTGTTATTACTGAGAACAAACAGAGAAAAAGAACATGACATCTCAAGAGCAACTAGAACATTTGCAGCCAGCATAAACATAGAATGTAAAAAAAGTCTTAATAGTTTAAATACATATTTAATTTTACTGAAATTGAAGAGTAAACTTCTTATTTTTCTAGTAGTATCATGCATAATGCATAAAGCAGAAAAATACAATCACGGGTGGGTATGTTGATCTCCAGTTATTCTGAACCTTACATTCTGTATTGGGTATTTTTCTTTTATTTTTTCTTTATTAATTACACTTTATTCACTTTGTATCCCTCCTGTGTTTCTCTCCCTCCTCCCATCCCAATCCCTCCCTTCCTCCACCCTCTGCCTGCATGCCTTTCCTCAAGTCCACTGATAGGGGAGGACTTCTTTTCCTTCCTTCTGATCCTAGTCAATTAGGTCTCATCAGGAGTGGCTGCATTGTCTTCTTCTGTGGCCTGGTAATGCTGCTTCCCCCTCAGGGGGAGGTAATTAAAGAGCAGGCCAATCACTTCATGTCAGAGACAGTCCCTGTTCCTATTACAGTAGCCCATGACAGTTCAGTATCCAAGTGGGTTCCATTGTAATAGGTATTTTTTAATAATGGAAATCTACCAAGTTTTAAAAGCATAATAAAAATTTTTTTAAATGGGGATATTGATGTAATTCTATCTATGTGTTGAAGATATTTATATGACTAAGAATCTGTACTGTATTTGATGGTAAAGCATGAATATAAATAAACTGAAAATAATGTACTGAAATTTTAAGAAGCCTTTACTGGTCAAAATGAGGTACTTGTAGCATAGTTCCAGTGAGCAAAGACTTTTAAAAGAGAGTTTCATTATAAATAAAGGGATGTGAAAACACATTAGATTCCTGGGAATTGTAGATAAAGGTTTTGATGCATTTTAGAAGATAAAGCTTTTTAAATTAACCGCAGATCTAATTTCATTTGGCTGCCTTGAATTCTATCATTGTCAACAAGGAACTTAGTGTGTTAATAAAAATAATTGAGAAAAGACAAAGAGAAAGCCTTACTTTCACGGTCTTATTATAAACTGTCAAAAACAATGAGAATGGCTATTTTTCTTTCTATTTGTTTGTAAAGAAATGAAGCTTTTTCCATTAACACTTAAAAATAAAAGTCATTAAAGTTAATAATATATTCTCTCAAGCAGAAAAGTAGACATTTTAAGGTACTTAAAAATAACATAAATTGAACGCATGCATATGTGAAAATTAAGACTCTAGCTAGAATTTCTATATCAATATTTTCTCCACTAGGACAAAAAATTGATAGTACATAAAAGGCCAGACAGTTTATGTTTGATATTACACTGATAAAGGTAGCAGGTATAACACAGCCAACATCAAGAATTCAATAGACCATGAGGCATCTAATTATGGTTATCATTGACTTAACCACTAATATCCACATATATAAGTAAATATATACCATATATGTTTTATGACTTTGAGATCCCTCACTTGGGATGGTTACATCTATTTCCCTACAGATTTTATGATGCCATTTTTTAATGGTGAAGTAATACTCCACTTTGTGAATGTAACTCACTCACATCTGATAGAGGGCTAATATCCAAAATATATGAAGAACTCAAGAAACTAGGCACCAAAAAAAAAAAAAAAAAAAAAAAAATCAAACAACCAATTTAAATGGAGTACAGATTTACACAATTCTTTTTTTTCTTTATTTTTTTTTTATCAGTTACATTTTATTAACTCTGTATCCCAGCCGTGTCCAGATCCCTCATTCCCTCCCAGTCCCTCCCTCCCTCCCTCATCTCCACCATGCCCCTTTCCAAGTCCACTGATAGGGGGGACCTCCTCCCCATTCATCTGATCCTGTTTTATCAGGTATCTTCAGGACTGGCTGCAAAGCCCTCCTCTGTGGCCTAACAGGACTGCTCCTCCCTTCGGGAGTGGGGAGACCAAAGAGCCAGTCATTGAGTTCCTGTTAGAAATAGTCCTTGTTCCCCTCACTTTGGGAAACCAATTGGTTACTGAGCTACCACAGGCTACATCTGAGTGGAGGTTCTAGGTTATATCCATACATGGTTCTTGGTTGAATGTCAGGCTCAGAAAAGACCCTGTGCCCAGATATATTTGGTCCTTGTGGAGCTCCTATCCTTTCCCCATCAGACTAACTCCCCTTCTTTCTTATGATTCCCTGTACTCTGCCAAAGGTTTGGTCATGAGTCTTTGCTTTGAAAACACTGCTAGTAAGAGTCTTTCAGATGCGCTCAGTAGACTCCTGTCATACGTTCAATGCACATCCCATCTGTCTTTCTAAACGAGGATTGATCATCTTACCCCATGTCCGCTCAATTGATTATCTTTTTTAGGTGTATAGATTTCATTATGTTTATCATATCTTATAGGTCTATATAAGTGAGTATATCCCATGTTTGTCTTTCTCCTTCTGGGATATTTCACTCAGAATGATCTTTTCTAGAATAAAGAAAACTTAAATGGTTGGGAAAACACTTAGAGAAATGTTCAACAACTTTATCCACAAGGAAAATGAAGATTAAAACTGTTTTGAGATTTCATCATATACCTGGCTAAGATCAACAAAATAAGTTAGAGGTTACACTGCCAATGATATGGACTAACAGGAACACTCAGACCTTGCTGGTAGGGCTGCAACCTTCTACAGCCACTATGGAAATCAGTGTAACAACAGTTTCTGAAAAGATGAAAGTCCATTTTCCTCAAGATCCAGCTTCATTACTTATGGCCATATATGCAAAAGACACTTCATTGTATCATGGAGACACTTGCTCAACCATGTTTATTGCTGTTCTGTTTGTAAGAGCCAATAATTGGAAGCAACGTAGATGATTTTTTCTTTTTTAACAATTTTAATAAAACAGTAAATTATTGTGTTTTAATAACAAAATAAAATACAAGATAACCCAAAAAGTATCACATTAAACTTAAGAAAAGTTGAAAGAGTGAGCATGAAATTAGGTGATAAAGCAAGTAAATATAGCAGTACATAAAAGCAGGAAGGAGAGTGAAAATGCCCCTCCCATCTTCTGGATTTGTGAGTGAGTAGGTAGTGTTACCATTCATAGATCACAGGGTGCTTCAAGTGAAACCGCAGGATTTAATTGGAGAGGAATATGTGGTGTCCAAGTGAAAATTCCCATTGAGACACTGTCTATAGATTGAGAGCACAAAACCCTTACCATACTTCTGCAAATCACCAGCATATTAAATGGTATTAAAATCCAACAGAGTTAGAGAGATCTCCGAGGCTTAGTGAAATTTCATGTTGAATCAGTGTGCATAGAATTAGCTTGCTTATAATGTTAAGTTTACTATATAAATCTGTTTGTATGTACAGAAACTTAAACCTTCTAGTCTATGATTAATATTTTGTGGTATTTGTAAGCATACTTTAAATTTCAATGTTAAATCAGAATATTGGAAAGCTGAGCACAGTTGATCTCTATAAGAAGAATGCACATTTTTTGAATAAGCAGATGTAAAGTTGTATTTGCTTAGATTTTTCAAAATTTATTCGTTAGGCTTTATTCTTAGGCAGCACTTGAACTTTGATGCTTGAAACATACCAAGCCCTCGTAGGCAAGAGAACAACAAGCTGATCAAAAGCCAACCTTTCTATTTGTATCTGTAATTTTCTGTACTTGCAGATAAATTGTCTCTTCCACAGTTGTGTAAAGGAAGGAGCTGATGGAGAGACAGAGGTGGATCATCCCTGTGGCTGTCATCTGTGCTTCAGGGCATCTCTTTTGCTCTGCTTTGGTCAGATGAACAAAGATAATTAAAACTTTGTCTCTGCATCTATTTCTATCAGCTGTAGGGAGTAAGAGTTTGGAATGCAATGCTTTAATGACATTTTAATTCTTTTTTTTAAAATTTATTTCTCAGAATTACTCACTGCAGTGAGTAGTTTGAGTCAGTATGTGCTCATCGACCACTGCAAGCTGTGTAAAATAAGCATGTGGGGTAGGGAGGCACCAAACAGGTGTTCAGTAAAGAACAATGCTTCCTGGTTCTCATCAGAGCAATCTACTCGCAAGCCGTGTTCATCAATTTGGATTAAGGGATTTCTGGATCATTTTTATTTCTGTGTTGTTTTTATAGTCCAAAATGATTCCTGTAACTCTGATTCTAAATGATATCAGATTCCTCTATTAAATCTTCTACAGTTTTCTAAACTACCATGAAAAAACACATAAAGTAGCCAAGAAACTCTCCACACTCAGGGAGGCAGAAGAAGGTAGATCACTATGGGTTCAAGGTCAACCTGATCTATAACACAAGTCCAGGAGAGCCAAGACTAAACAGAGAAAACTTGTCTCAAAAAACCAAAACAAGCAACAACAAAAACTCCAATAAACTATGAATTATTTCAATATATGACATCAGAAATCCTAGATTTTTTTAATCATCTCTAACTCTCCTTTCTCTTTGTTATTCCAGTCAGACTGTGTTGCCTTTCTTGCTGTTTCTTAGAGCACAGGTTATATCTCTGTGTCAAGGCATGCACTCATTCTTCCCTCTTCTCAGTAGGTATGCAGTTACACAGCTCATCACCTCACCTATTTCATGTATTCCTCAAAAATGACCTCAGCATAAAATTTTCCTAACCATTTTTTAAACACACAGTTCTTCTTTCTTCTCTCACTTGCCTTCCCATGTTTTTTTTTCTCATTTTTATATTCCATCTAGTGTGTCCACCTATTAATTTAACCCAGATTGATGCCCTCCCTCAGAAGAAAATAAGATATTAAAAAACAAGGATGTTATCCATAATTTATAGAGCCTTGTGGAGAACTGTATTGTAGCATAGCTGAGACTCAATAATGAATTAATGGATGAATACATTATCTGCGTCATTTATTTTTAAACTGGGATATAGAAATACTTATATTGTAATTTTCATGTGTGCTTTGGTGGTATTATATGTAAGATAATTGATTCAAAAATGAAAGCCTTCTCTGTTTTTATAACAAGGCAAGCTTGTAAAACATAACCTATTACGTATGTTTCCTAAGCTTCTGTGGAGAAATTGCCTGTTATGTATGATGCATCCATCATTTAATAAAGAAAATGTATAAATGTCTTATCTTTCTAATGTACTAGAAAAACACAGGGACTCCTTTTCCGTGCTCAAGAACCCCATGTTCTTGCAAAACCTACATTTTAATTCACAGAAAAATTTCAAACCCTCAAGTGCTGGTGGTAGCATGTTATAAAGAAGCATGAATCCTTTTGCACATTTCTCGTATATACATCAGATTTTGAATAGTAGGTGCACCTCCCTTTCTTGCAGTCATAACTCCTAAGAATCTCAAGAACTCTAGAAAAGATAACCACACAGTCACAGACTGCTGCTGGTGGGCCACAGATCCAGATGTCTACCTCCTCTGCACTATTTATATCATCCATTTCTGAGTGTCACTATTACCTCAGCGTAAACACTGAGATGCAAATTACATACTTTATAATTTTTAAGTATTTTCTATGTGTGTATATCTTATACCTCGGTGGGTACATGTGTGTGCAGTCATGCCTCGCTACGCACATGCATGGATGTGAGAGAAGGATATCCGATGTCGTCCTCTGCCAGTCTCTTTCTCTCCATCTTAATCTCTGGACCACAAGCTAGGGTGGTCCTAGCAAACCCCTGCGATCCTAATGTTTCTACCTGCTCTTGCCACTGTGTGGGGTTACACATCACCATATCTTAAAACTTTGAAAACATCATAGGAAACTACCACATATGTTAATATAATCATAATCTCAGTAGCTGTATAAAATCTTAGTATTTTCCACATGTAATTCAAATTATTTTCATAATATCTTAAATGTAACAGATATCATTGAACTCTTTTGCCCCAATATGTTATTCGTAACACTTTTGTTGATTATTTGTTAACTTCACATAAAATTAGAAATATCTGGGAAGTGAGAATGATAATTGGTCAAATGTCAGTATGGCTTGGACTTTGCAATAATCTCAACAGTGGGAGCAGGGATATCTTTGACTCTTGTCTTCTCTTGGGACTATTCTCTTCCGACTGGATTGCCTTGTCTCTCTGTGATATTAGGGTTTTTGATTTGTCTTCCTGTATTTTGTTTTGTCCATTTTGACTGTCATCTCTTTAAGGCCTGCTCCTTTCTGAAGAGAATGTAGAAGAGGAGTGAATCTGGAGAAAAGGGGTGCTGTGATGAGTTGAGGGAGGGGAAATCGTAGTTAGGGTGTGTTTGTATGAGAGAAGAATCTATTTTCAATAAGTAATTAATTTAAAATGATTAACCTGTAGGCAAAGTCTGTGGGTATTGTCTTGAAAATTATTGATATGGGAGGGTCCAGTATACCCTGGGTCATGCCACCCTGGGCAGGCGGTCCTGGGTTGCATGAGAGAAGATGAACAAACAATGAGGGACAGGCTAATAAGCAACAGTCCTATACAGTCTCTGCTTCAGTTCCTGCCTCTTGGTCCCTGTCTTCTGTTTTTGTCATAATTTCCCTTCATGACAGACTATGATAAGTACATGTAAACTGAAATGAGTGTTTTCTTCCTCAACTTGCTTTTGGTCATGGTGTTTTATCACAGTAATAGAAAATCTAACTAAGACACTGTTCTTTTTCTCTCTAGAGATATGTCCGTCTCTCTTGTGTTTTTATTGTTGTGATTTTATTTGGTAAATTTTTATGGTTATACCCTTGATATTAATCACATAGACACAGGAAGTACTGTCAACTGCACATTTGAAAACCCAAAACAAAACAGTAGCAAAATAATGTACTTTATTAAAACCTCTGATGACCACCTTCTCCTGGTTACTCAGGGAACCCAGGCAATCAAGGATTGTGTTGCTGAACAGTATGGTCACTGGTACTGTTGGATACTGGTCTTCTCAACTGCAGTCACTGTTAACTAAAATCAGTCTGAATTCTTTGTTTTCTATTACTTTTTAGGCATTTATAGACATTGTTACTCTATAGCCTTCCAAAATTCTTAAACCATAGCACGGTGTTTATTTTTATCATGTCTTCTATGTCATTTCTGTCTTTTTTTTAATTTCATGATAAATTTTACTTCTACAACTAATCTCTTGATACAGAGTTGACACTTTCCTCCTCATAGCAACCAGTGAGCAGTCAGTTTACATTCAAACATTGAGCCAAATTGTCTCTATTTTTCTTGAGCTTTATGTAGCAAGTGTTAGAACAGAGGCATGCACATTGCACATTTAGGACAGATCATTGACCTGAACCAGGTCATGACTTAGTACAACTCTCTCTGAGGCAGAGAGCTAAGAACTAGTTTGTGTGCTTTGTGTCCAACTACCAAGCTCCTCCTTCCTTGCCACATAGATTATATTGAGCTAAATTCAGTGATATAAAACTTTTCATTATCTATAAAGGGTTATGAAAAGTCAAATTTCTCTTTGTTTTGGGGACTGGTGGAGACTCCTCAGGAGAAATTCTCAGGGAACTTTTAGGAAGGCTGCTCTTTGAAGAGGCTCCTCTGCCATCCTACCCCCACTGGCCAACCTTCTCATTGTGGCTCTCTCACTTTCTCCCTATCTTTCTCTTAATTTGACTCAATAAACTTCCTCTCAGATTTTTTGTATTTATTATATACAAAATTATACACATATGTATATATATATATATATATATATATATATATATATATATATATGAGCATTTGCCTAAATATGTTTATGCTAGTAGCTTTGTCATCCAAATAAATTCCTCATTGAGATGAGGTAAGGACTAAAGAGAAAAGAATGATGTCACACAGGTCTATGGGAGAAGTAATACATCTATTATTGTTATATGTCTTAAAGGCTCATCTTTTTGAGAATATTTGATGATAGTGATGCAAAGTATCATATTTTCTATAATTTACAATAACATTAGATTTTAAATGTCATACTGGGGTACTATGAGCCAGACAACTCATCAATAGGGAGATAGAGAAAAGAGTGTTTAGGTGGATGGCTGCACATTTCACTTAAATATTTAAGAAGGCTGACTTTCTGCTCTTTCTTTTTCACCTATGTACTAATGAACCAAGCTGAATCCATTTTGAGTAAAACTTCCATTTTGAATAGGGGTCAAACAAAGTTTAAGTTCCCAAGACCTCCCTGGTAAGACATCCTGCCTGGCAGAGAGAAACATGTACATGGCTAACTGGCATCCTGCTTGGCACATTAAGACATGAATGTTAGGAAAGTTGCCCCATCACAGTTAAATTAACCAACCAATGGGAACAGGATAAATGTGTCACACACAAAAAAATGCTCTTAGGAAAGTCTCTCTGTCCCTAAATTTTGGTTGGTGGAAAAATACAACTGTAACTCTTCATAGATGTTTTTGGTTCTGAATATTGGCTGTTCTGAATCCTTGAGCAATCAGTAGTGGCTTGATTTCAATAAATGTTTGTTTTCCATATTTACCTGGTATTTGAATTGTGTTGGATCTAAGTGGATCTCATAACGTGCATTGTCCAGGAATCCAGTCACTTCATCCAGGTCTCTGGTTTGTAATCCTTCATATTCGGGGACTTCATTTTTTAAGTCCAAGACCTGCAGAGGTAAGCCTGTCTTGTTTCCTGGTTCATATCTTTCTGAGGCCCAAGACAGGAGAAATTGTATGTAATATTGCTCCTAGGGTCAAAAGAGAACGAGAAACATCCTGACTCTTCTCTGGTACCCATTGGGAGAATGCCTGGTTCTGGTTCTGGGTCCCTCTCATTGGCACATCTGGGTCTATTCCATTTCCTCCCCAACAATACTGGTTGTTCTTTGTATGCTGGTCTGTCCACATCTGTTAGTTTTTGTTTGTGGTTTCATTTAATTTGTTTGTTGCTCTGTGTTTCCTATTCCGAGAAATAGGCCACACTTCATTGGCCAGTCATTCACTCTTTCACTTAGTCTTAATTTACTTCAAAGATTTTCAGAAAAAAAGCAGCTGTATCAGAATGAAAGCCCAGCACTGCTGGCATAGCTTTGCTCTTCCCTGGATCAAGGTGGTAGCAAAACCAGGGCATGTTACTGCTGTAGTGAGACCAGAGACAGTGGCTAGTCCTATTACAGAGCTACTGTTTCATGAGAATTGGGTTCAGTATGTAAGAAGGCACTCCTCTTGTGAAATTACAGCTGGAGAAAATAAGGAATGCATTATCTGTTTATTTTAAAATGTATAAATTTATGTGGCCACTACATGTTTGTTTTTGATTGGTCTTAAGTGT
This sequence comes from Meriones unguiculatus, assembly GCF_030254825.1. Classification (NCBI taxonomy): domain Eukaryota; kingdom Metazoa; phylum Chordata; class Mammalia; order Rodentia; family Muridae; genus Meriones; species Meriones unguiculatus. The sequence goes on from NC_083354.1 coordinate 97,448,824, forward strand.
ATGAATTTACTATGTTCTATATGCATTCATTATAAAATATTGGCTTATAAGTTACTGGCTGTGTTTAAAAATTTGTAACATCTGTACCAAAACGTTAGCTTAAAACTTGTAATTTAGGGTTGAAGCAGTTCTCAGCAGTAACACAAGGCATGAGCCAACCAAGAAACCAGGTCTCCAAAGTTACTTTTAATCTGAGATAAGATTTTTATGTACTTCCTGTCCTGTCTTAAAAAATCATGTTTATAAAAGATAGAATTTAGAACAATGATTGTTTAATCAGGTACTAAACTATACCACCATACATTCGTATACAAGAATGCATCTTACTGACAGCCAAGCTTTATAACTTAAGAGTAATCCACTTGGCTTTGATTTTAAAGACACTAAATTATTTACACTGTTAATATCAGATATTGACATCTACAAATTATATTTTTGCTCTGTCTTTCCTCTTGAAAAAAATATACTTTATTTTGATATTTAAAAAAAATAACCCACACAATTGAGAGACTTTAAACTTACTTAAGTTTTGGAGTTTTACAAAACAATTAAAAACTAGGTAGTTTATTTTTATTTTTATTTTTTTAATTTTATTTTTCTTTTTAGTTACATTTTCTTAACTCTGTGTCCCAGCTGTATCCCGCTCCCTCATTCCCTCCCCAACCCCACACTCCTTCCCTGGTCTCCTCCCTGCCCCTTTCCAAGTCCACTGATAGGGGAGGACCTCCTCCCCATTCATCTGATCCTGTTTTATCAGGTATCTTCAGGACTGGCAAAAGTTCTAGGTTATATCCATAGATGGTCCTTGGTTGAGTGTCAGTCTCAGAAAAGACCCTGTGCCCAGATATATTTGGTCCTTGTAGAGCTCCTATCCTTTCCATATCATACTAACTCCCCTTCTTTCATATGATTCCCTGCACTCTGCCAAGGGTTTGGTTATGAGTCTTAGTGTCTGCTTTGAAACACTGCTAGGTAGAGTCTTTCAGATGCCTATTGTGGTAGACTCCTGTCATACGTTCAATGCACATCCCATTTGTCTTTCTATCCTCATTTAGAAAAACTAGATAGTTTTAAAACAGCTATTGAATGTTTAAAATTATAAGCGTATGAGAAATTTTAAAGTTTATCAGATATTTTATTATAATGTCTTTATTAATATATATGATCTTGATGAATAGGTAAATAAAAGACTAAAAATTAGGGCCACAGCTAGACACCAGAGACTGAAATTTTTCTTTTTTTATGATACAATAAGACAATGATTTTAAGAAGTCTGAAAAAGAACTTGGAACACTTTCTTTTTTTTATTTTTTATTTTTTATTTTTTATTACCAGTTACATTTTATTAACTCTGTATCCCAGCCGTGTCCCGATCCCTCATTCCCTCCCAGTCCCTCCCTCCCTCCCTCATCTCCACCGTGCCCCTTTCCAAGTCCACTGATAGGGGGGACCTCCTCCCCATTCATCTGATCCTGTTTTATCAGGTATCTTCAGGACTGGCTGCAAAGCCCTCCTCTGTGGCCTAACAGGACTGCTCCTCCCTTCGGGGGTGGGGAGACCAAAGAGCCAGTCATTGAGTTCCTGTTAGAAATAGTCCCTGTTCCCCTCACTTTGGGAAACCAATTGGTTACTGAGCTACCACAGGCTACATCTGAGCAGAGGTTCTAGGTTATATCCATACATGGTCCTTAGTTGAATGTCAGTCTCAGAAAAGACCCTGTGCCCAGATATATTTGGTCCTTGTGGAGCTCCTATCCTTTCCCCATCAGACTAACTCCCCTTCTTTCTTATGATTCCCTGTACTCTGCCAAAGGTTTGGTCATGAGTCTTTGCTTTGAAAACACTGCTAGTTAGAGTCTTTCAGATGCGCTCAGTAGACTCCTGTCATACGTTCAATGCACATCCCATCTGTCTTTCTAAACGAGGATTGATCATCTTACCCCATGTCCGCTCAATTGATTATCTTTTTTAGGTGTATAGATTTCATTCCAAGTAATCCAATTAAAAAATGGGGAACAGAGCTAAACAGAGAATTCTCGACAGAGGAATATCGAATGGCAGAAAAACACTTAAGGGAACAGTTGCTTGATCTATGAGTTACAACCCTTTGTGTGTCAAAAGACATTCATATAGGGTCAGCCTAGGATTGCCTTCAAGTCAGATATTTATTTTATGGTTGGGGTCACCACAACATAAAAAAAAAAACACAACTATGTTAAAGGGTTACAGAATTAATAAAACTGAGATCACTGGCATGAAAAAATATGTTGCTCCTTTCCTAAGGTCTATTCGGGTTAAAAGAGACTGATTTGTAGATACATGTCTAACGTTTTTTTTTTTTTACCAGCTAATAATCTGAATCATATGAGAGACTGTTGTGTTCTATGATGGTACACCATGTAGGGACCAGGAAAGTTCTCAGCCTCTTTATAGAGTACATTTTTGAATTAAATTTTTATTTCAGTACTAAAATAGCTTTAATTTAAAGTCGTCATTTTAGAGTTAAACCTAAGAGGGATCGAACATAAAGTCCTAGTCTTATACAAACTGCCAACTTACTGAAAACTGTTAAGGATAATTAAGAAATGCAAATTAACAGTCACTTTATAAAATATAAAATTCTTTAATATGGTCACAACTATGCTTATAGTCATGCTAAATACTATTGTAATTAATTAGAGAAATAAACCTTATTTAGCCTCCTGTATATGTTTTTAATGTATAGCCTAAAATAAATAACTAAAAACAGATAAGGATTGTTTAATTCAGTTATGCTTGGTTAATACCCGCTCTCAAAATGGCCAAAGGTTCCTTGAGCATGACATTTAAGATAAACTTATTTGAGAGATAGTGACTTCCAGGTCCTAGCAGTGTCCCCAAGATCTTCAAAAATACAGTGAACACAGCAGCAATGGACAACTCCACATGGACTGTGGTGGTGCTAATCGCTGGGCAAGGCTACTCCAATACTTTGCCTGTTGCCAGGGCTCAGCCCTGCAGACAAACAGGACACTGGAGTATTATTGATTGCATCGCTTTACCCAGATAAGCTGAAATCAGTCTCTCCAATGCTCCTCCACAGGAATGTCTCCAATGATGTCCCGACAGACACCTGTGCCCCCATCACCATGGAGACCACAGGAGCCCGGGATGAATGTCTATGTAACAGACTGTGGACTGGTCCTCCTTACTTTAATTGATATGCACACCATTTGGATTATATTCCTGCTATAATTTATCCTTTTCAGATCTCTGACATTGATATAAATTTGTCACCTAGATAACAGCAGACAATCATCTCCTTCTCCCAAGGCTAGAGTCACCTCGTTGGTTCATTAGTGCCAGGTACCTTCTTAAGAAAGGGCAGACAGCTTCGCCTTGCTCACACGCTTCATGTTAAAGGAAAAACGTGTTTCAGATGTAATTTTTCACCGCCCCCACTAATAACTACTCGTATTTCTGGTAAATATTTAGATAAAGAAACATTGGTTCAAAATGCTTCGAAAGTCTAAGGATATAAAAACTTAAATAAGTCCTAAGGTTCTAAAAAATAATTTAAAATATACATCGAAAAACTATAAAAATATATTGTTACAATTAGATTTCAAAGGCTCTAAATTTCAACATTCATAAATGGAATTCTGATAAACTGGTAGAATATTGACTACTTACTATCCATTTCCTCCCTTAAGGCCACAAACTGTTTGGCTGCATCTGCCCGTATTTATTTACAGATGGCCCTAATCTGTTTGACTTTATTTTCCTCTATTTCTTTACACTTTTTATTTGTTTCCTCCATCATCTTCTTCATAAGCATAGATGTAAGGTCATCTTCTTGAATTTCACTTATGATAGGGTATCCAGGGCTACTTGCCTCTGGATAACTAGGTCCTGGAGATGCCATATTGCTTTGCCTTTTGCTGGTTGTGCTTTTATGCTCGTCTCTACCCATCTGGCTGTCTTAGGTGTTGGCTGTTAGTCTCTAGTGCCTGCTGAAATACTGGCATGAGGAGAATTCCCGTGGTAGGAAGATGTTGTTCCTGAAAGAGGCCTCCTCAGCATTTTGGGTATAGTCACCAAATGGCCAGTGCTTCTCAGGAATTGCCACAGCTCACCTTGGTGTATGAACCTGTGTGGTAACTGCGGTCATTGGTAGTCAGGGCGGCTTTCACTTCACCAGGAGATGTCCTGGAGACAGCTGCCCTGCCACTGGGTTTCTTGCTCTGAATTTAGTGAGCTGCTGCTGCTGCTCTTCCACTTTGTTTGCTAGGCTCATTCCTCTGGAAGAACCAGGGAGTCCCGCAGTTTGTTCAATTTAGCTAGGAACACAGGCTGCTCCTTGGGACTTTTCTGGGGATTAACTGGGTATCCTGAGGTCAGGCCTGATGTTTCCTCTACTGTGGGTTTTCTTTCCAACAGGGAGACCCAGTCTGTGGTGTTTTGGGGTCCTCAGTTCTGTCTGGCATGGTTAGTAGAGCACACCAGCACAGGCGAGTGGCTCCCAGCTGGCGACTGGGCACCTGCAGGAACACGGGAGCTTCTCCTGAGAACTTTTCGGGTGGTGGGTGGGGGTTTGGCTGAGTGCCCTGAGGTTGGACCTGATGTTTCCTTCACCATGGGGTTTCCTCCCAACAGGGAAACCCAGTCTCTGGTGCTTTGGGGCCCACAGTTCTGTCTGGGATGGTGATTGGAGAATGCAGACATGTGGCTCTGGGATGACTACTAAGTGTCTGCTGGGACCTGGGAACTCTTCTGGGGTATAGTTGAGTGGCCCGAGAATTGACCAGATTGTTTCCCACAAGGTGGAGTTTCCTTTCACCTGGGAAACACAATCACTGGTGTTTAAGGCCCCAGGGATCGATCTGTTGGTTGCTGTGCTGTCACTGCTGTCCTGCTAGTCCGACACAGTGTCCTCTCAGTGCCATCATCCTTCTCCCAGAATTTTAGATGGAAAAGTTTCATTTCATTTGGTTATATTTAGACCATGAAGAATCAGTATAAAATAAACTATTTTGAAGACTTTGGAAAGGAATTTAACAAGAGCATATTGAACATCTGGTTCTCCCTGATTTTTTTGTGTTAAAAAAAAAGATGCTTTAATATAATCAAGCAGTTTAGGTACCAAAATTAATTTGGATGGATGTTGTCATGTGCACTTTAATGAAGACCTTGAAATTATCTAGCTACAAACTTTTGACTTGATAAAAAAACAGGACCTCCTGATGAGATAGATTGATTTATATCCTAAAGTACTTTATTAATCAGTACGGGGAAGAGTATGTGAGTACAAATCTTCAAAATAAATTTGGATCATGCTTTTGTCAAGAATGTAGAGCCTTCTTATTTTCTTGTGTACATCAAGTTAATGTATTCTCAAACACAAGCATGACGTGGATAGTATGGGGAACAGACTCAGAACATATTTCTGTGTAGTTGCACTGCTTTTATTATTGGACTTATTTTGACCCCATTATGGAGATGCATAATGTTCATGCTTAATATTAAAACAAATGCAACCCAAAGAAAAAAACACACACCGACTTTGTTTTAAAAGAACCAGTATTTATTAAGAAATTATGTGCTGAATGTGCCTATAGCCTGTGGGGATGGTCTCTCCCATTTCCACTGCACAAGACAATAGCCAAGAGTATTTGGAAAACACAATGCTTAGGACTGGAGGATTGTGAGGGCTTAGAGATGAGATGGAGGGCGTGTGCACTAACTGAAACGTTTGGATCCCAGGACAAGACAATCTTTTTCTTATCAATCTACTTCTCATCTGTGTGAGTACTGAACTGTCCACAGAATCTCAGTCAGACTCAAGTAATAGGTGATGATTGGATCATTTCAGCTCACTAGAGCCAAGCATGCTCACAGGTCAAACCAAAGTCCTTAAACTGTTGCATCACTTCTGAAATAACAGCATTCTTTATTAATAAAATGGTGCTTATAGAGGGCAGAAATATAGCTTTTCAAATAGTTTTCCTACTGGTCTAAGGTTCTTTAAATTATGAATTAAAATTAAATTATAAAAACTGGCATACAGTGTATATTTTTCTTATGACATTGTTGGAAACAAGCTCTAAATGTAGGATTGCAACACCACATGACTGTGTGATCAATGATGACACATGCTAATCATAAAAATAGCTTTTACAAATATACATTTGTGTACAGTGTCTCTCTCATCACTCATTAATGTCTTTTACAATGTAAGACTAAAAAAATAAGCAAAGGAGAAAACACATTTGCAATGTAAACAATAAAACAACAATTATACAGCTCGTAACACAGAAGAAACGGTAGTTTTGAAAGTGAACAATACTGTCCGTATGACTGGGGATTTTATATAAACTGAATCAGAGATGCTGCTGTGCATTGTGAAATCATCTTCCTCATTCCTCCACATGTCACAGTTTCACTTTTCTTCTTTTTCACTATTGGACACTACTTCAGATCACTTTATCTGTAGAAACTAAAAAAGAAAAAGAAAAAATTATTTTAAAAATGCAGGGATTTGTGCTTCATTGTATTTAGCATGTATTTATACAAGTTAGATCTGAAGAGTAAATAAAGAAAAAATTAAAGAAATAACTAAAACTTTAGGGTATATATATTTTAAAAATAATATTTTTGTTAATGCTTTAGGAATTGTATGCATGAATACAATGTAGTGATCATATTCATTCCTTACTTCTCCACTAAGTTCTCCCTGCATGCCCCACCCCATCCCAAACTGAAAAATTACTGCTTATCTACTGATCGGCACAGGACTATTCAACAAAGCATCTAAGACACAAGTTAAAAGAATGTATTAATCAGAGAACATTGATTAGAAGAGATCTACACCCTTCACTGGTCCCACATAGGTAAATGTGCGTTTCATCAAAACCCTATAAGTGCGTGGTACTGAATTATCCTTTGTAATATACAATTTCAAAGACTAGTTTATTGGAATATTACTAATAAATAAGCAACACAAATAACTATACACAAAATAAATTATGTGGAACTTCAGGAATGGCACAACTGGAAAGAAGTGTAATAATTACAGATACATTGTGTTAATCAGTGGTTCATACTGGATATAGATCTGGGATATGTATTTCTAATTTCATACTTGAAGATAAATGTTGCTGTGAAGCTGTTTGTGAGGGCTTATTGAAGCAGCAGTATGTAAACAAAAACAGTAGAGTATTTTTAATGAATCAGGTCAACTAATATTTTAAAGTGTTGAATTAATAACTGATTTGAAATGCCTTCCTAATATGTAACTAGTCTTAATTTTAGGTCATAGTTAATGAGCCAATAAAAAATGTTTTTGTCAACTGATGAGCTGTTCCAAAAGGCCCTTCATATATGGAAAACTAATTTCAAAATATTCTAAATTCTACCAGTTGTACCAAATAACATGTTCTATTTTTACCAAGTTTACAATTTTGTAAAAAAGATATATAAATAAAACCCAAAATTAGACTTACTATTCTCCTACAAACTTCAAAAGTCTCAAACTTTTAGATGAAAAAAAAAATGTGTCAATGATCAAAATCATGAGGTCAAGAGCAAGGCTAAGTATGGCAACTGGTGGTATTGGCTTCCCTGGCTGCGTGCAGAGGCTGGTCTCTGTCTTGCACACAGTCTTCTTTAAACTGAACTCAGTGGACCTGTGTAATAATTTCTCTTTCTCATGCTATTCATTCTTTATGCTGATGACTACATACTGAAAAGGAATGCTAGCCACATGAGATACTGTCCTCCTTAGTAAAAGCATACTTTTAATTATACAAACTTCAACTGTGTAGAAATATTTATTAGACTGTTAATCATGCTGTTAATGCTTTTATATTAAGGAAAAAAGTCTGTAAGTTTGTTCCCTTAAATACTTAATGTAGTGTAATGGTCTTGGGAATATATTATTTAGGATATACATGGAAAATATAACCGAATCGCAAGGTTTAGGTTTTTTTTGTTTGTTTGTTTGTTTTGTTTTTGGTGTGTGTGTGTGTGTGTGTTTTTGTGCATGTACGAGACCTTATTATGGATTTTATGTTGGAAATCTAAGAAAGCTAACTCACAATGAAATGTTTAATACATTAGGTGTGGGGAAAATTTTCATTTCAAAAAATTTATTTTAGAAAACGGACAGTTCTTGTAAGTAGGATACCAAATATGTTAAATTACAAATTATGTTAACAATGTTTGAATGCCAAATCATTAGTCAAGGATTCTTACAAGCGCCTTTTGGAGTTTGATAAATTTCCACTTACTGTAAAAAAATGCCTTAAAATTTTAATTTTTCAACTTCGGCAAATCTTACTGAATTAAGGCTTAACGAGTGTGAAAAAAATCTCACATATATATGTATCTATACATATATGTCAGATTAAAAAATGTGTTTTTATACTTTCTCTTCATTCTTTTTCTTTTCTCCTGTTATTTTTCCTTGCCCAACCTATACTATATACTTCTTAAACACAGTTTAAAATATATTCAGTTGTGTTCATTTAAGTCTAGGATATGCTCCTGTGTAAAGAAAGAATCAAGTTGACTCTAAAGCACAATGTTTTTAACTCATACTTTAAAATTCTATACTATTGTTACTGCAGAGTAAAGGAAGTCGTGTACATAATCTGTAAGTACATATCAAAATAAGCAATTATCATTCTGAAAAAAAATGTCTTAAGCAATAACAACTAGCAGCAGACAACGGCTGCTGTGTGGAAATCAGGCATTGGAGTATTAGAGTCTGGCTGCTAACACCTGCATGCAGAAAGGCTCTAAGGCAGCAGCTGAAATCACTGTAGCCATGCATTTACTTTGGAGTATGCATCAATAATTTTCTTACTACTAATGGAAAATGCTGAAGTTGCTGCTGTAGCTGTGTTTGTAAAGTTTGAAATTATTGTATTTCTCCAGGTTAAGTTCATGACACGACACTGATTTAGAATGAGTGCATGATCCTGCACATTTCAGCAGTGATGGGAAATCTAGTAATTATCTACTTTATTAAAAAGAAAAACACCAGGCTGTAGACTTTTTATTATCTTGCATTATCCTTAGTACAGATTTCTTTATTTACTCCTTTGTTCTTAATTATTAACAATTTTATAAAATGCTGATTTTAGGAAGAAGAGAAAGGATCTTGGAAATAATTTATTAAAATCCTATTCTTCATAGCTATAATACCTATATCTAGTATAAAAACAAGCTTTATTAATTTAACTTAGTGTTGTGATGTTATTATCCATATGGAAACATGACATGAATATAAAGTTCATTATCATCAAAAAACCAAAAATATATTCATATAGATTTCATAGAATTTTTAATGTGGGAAAAGGATTCCTCTTGGCTTCTAAAGTCCTGGGGAGGAGGGAACATTTTAAATGCCTTGATTCAGTCAATTATATTATAATTTTTTTTTTTTTAGAATAAGGTAAAACTAATTGTGCCCTCTTGAATAGTAATTCTGAATAGTAATTCAAGTAATCTGCTTGCTGTGTGGAATGTTGGATGGTTTTAAAATAAATTTGCTTAATTACAAATGTTTTATTAGCCCTCATTTGCTCTTATTTCTGAAAAACAACATAGGAGTCACTAAAAAAGGACTGAATCCTTTTACTTCCAATTGACAAAGATAAAGAAGACAGGCTAAATCACACTGAACGGTTGTTTACTTCTAAACTGCATGCATTCATATAAGTGAAATTAAAGCAGTACAGTAAATGTGGAATAACTATAACTTGATTACAGTTTTACAAAAGAAAATAGTACTCTTAAAGAGGTTTTATGATTTGTCATTTATCAAAAATATTTATCTTTCTAAGTTGAGGTATATAACTGATAAGAAATCAGAGAATTTTGATATCATATATTGTTTATGCATTATCCTTAGAAACAAAATGTTGAATAAATTTAAACAATACTGGAGACATTATAGCCATTTTATAAATACCTTACCAACTCTTCACCTTTCTCAGGCAATTACTTAGGCATTCACTTTTTATGAATAGTATAATTACATTGAGCTTTAATACAACTCCCATTACACATGAGATAAAATTTATCTTATCTTTTTAATAGCATTTACACAATCTATGTTTGTTATTAGTTGAACATATCAGTAAACTCTTGGGACCAAATTTTATTTTTCTCTTTTAGACCCACAAATCACTTCATGTAATTGAATGGAAACCAAGCTGGCAAATATAATTATTGAATGGCCAAAAATGGAGGCACATGAGACATCGTTTAGTTCTTGAACCTGAACAGTCTAGGCTCTTAGTTGATGACCATTGAGGTTGTTAGACAGTACACTAGGAAACATTGGTACAACATAAACAGGGGTAGCCAATTCAAAATGTGCAAATGAGTAGTTTAGTTTGTCTTCTTAGTCTTTAGTTTTAATTTATCAATAAGGGTAAATTATGAAAGTTCTGAAAAGAGGCAGCGGGCTTGTAGGCATCAGTGACATAGTTAAAATTTAACCAATGCTTGTTCAATCAGACAAAGAAAGAGAGTATTGATAATACAAACAGGAGAGTCCTGGGAGGAAACTTGATTGTGGCCACCCAAGAACTGTCTACAAAGTTGTCGTAGTACTAGACATGCTCCTGGTCTGTGACAGCATGCTACTACAGATAGATAGATACATGAACAGCTCAAGCATATTCAACCATAGCCAACTTTGTGTTAAGTCTATGTTCTCCAAGAAAAATATATAACCCTAATGTCTGAATTTTACGAACTGGAAGAGAAGGCTTAGGCCAGAGACCTGGCAGGTTTAGTTATCAGTCTGAAAGCAAAATAAGGAACAAACCTGATTTTTATGCAACTCTGTGCTAGTTTCCACTACTGTGACCACACCCTTGAGTAACATCCACTTAATGCAAGAAAGATTTATCAGCATATCTGTTTCAGTTTTGTGGAATTTGGTACATGGTTGGTTGCATTTGTAGAGTCAACCATTGCTTTTAAGTTTGTAGCAAGGTTGAAGTATCACAGGAGAATGGGATGGTGGAGGATAACTACTACAATCGTGGTAGTTAAGAAGCTGAGATAAAGAGGGGTAGGGACCAATTCTACCTTTTAAAACTATGCCCTAGTGACTGACTACTCCCACCAGACTCCACTTCTTGATCGCTCATTCAACTCTAAACCTATGAATGCATTCCTGAAATCCAATTACCTTTCACAATTATCATTGGCTGGTGAATAGCCTTTAATATATTTGCCTTTTGGGGAAACACATCTTATCAAAATTCTAACACAATTGATTAGCAAATAGCTAATTGTCAGTTGCCTGAGGTATTGATACTTAAGTTTTATGAGTCTGTAAGACTAGCCTCAGACTCTGGACTGTAGAGGAAGGTAATAAAACTGTATACAGATATGCCTGTCTGCTACCTGATCTTGTCTGGGTTTATGAAATTTGCTTTATGCATTTCCAAAACTTAATAAGAAAACATTTATGAACATGTCAATGCATATGGATTTTATTGAAATTAAACCAAAAGAGTGAGAAATTGTATAACTTTATTTTTATGTAGATGAGTGAAATATTAATGTTGAAAGAATTTGGGGGATAAGCCTTCGAAGTTCCTAAAAGCCCTATTCACCCTGACTGCTTTTAGGAATCTTTAGCATTACTTCTGGTCATTAAATCTGCTGAGCATCCTAGAACCCCTGCCCAGAGGTAGTCCATGGCAGCTCAGTCTCCTAGTAATGGGAACAGGGGCTATCTCTGACATGAGCTCAGTGGCTGGCTCTTTGATCACCTCCCCCTTATGGCAGGGCATCCTTACCAGGCCACAGTGGAAGACAATGAAGCCAATCCTCATGAGACCTGATAGGCTAGGGTCAGATGGAAAGGTAGGAGGACCACCCCTATCAGTGGACTAGGGGAAGGTCATGGGTGGAGAAGAGAGAAGGGAGGGGTTGGGAGGGGAGACGAGAGGGGCTACAGCTGGGATACAAAATGAAATCAATTGTAATTAATAAAAAAAATTTAAAAAATTTTCAAGTGATCTTTCAAAACTTAGATTGGTAGATTCTGATTTTCCTGTTCCAGTGCAAAGCCCTGTATTGAGTTTCCTCAACTTTTTCAAAACTTCATCTGGGCATCTCGGTCCTTGCGACCTGCTTCACTTCACTATTAGGAGGTAGTCCTTTGAGGGCCTTTGAACTCCTGCACATCTGCTGAGTGTGCTGTCACCCATCCTGACAGTTCTTTCCCCAAGGCTATGTCTCAGAGTTAGCCATTTAACTGACAGTCTTAAAAAAGTTAGGTACCTCATCTCAGTTTGGCATCATTTATTGCTGAAATATAATTCATCTCTCCCTGGACTTCTTACAACATGCAAAGCAGTTGGATTCCCTAACCTCACCTCCTGTTAGTGTGATGTGCCACACTACATGCAGTATCCACCTAGGCTTCCGTTTTGACTGTGGCTCTTGACTTAAGAAATGAGAGTAACACACTTTCAAAAGTAGTAAAGGTATTTATTTGAGATGTGACTAAATATTACCAGTGTTAATTAAATAAAAAAGGGGTATCGATAAGAAAACAGGAGATTCTAGGAAGGGAACTTGGCTGTGTCTACCCAAGAACTGTCCACAAAGGTGTTATTCTAGCCTGGCCTGTGACAAGCATGTTACTACAGATAGATACATCAGCAAGCATATTCATATAATAATGTAAAGCTATTCATACTGATTTAAATATAATTAGTAAAAGACCGTTATTACTCATGGTATTTTATTACCTCAAGTGTCTCTTGACAGCTGATAGCATCCATCTGATTTTTGCTGGCTAGATAGCTTTAGAGGAGACCCTGCTCATTTGAAGAAAAGCAAAAATCTGCCACATTAACTATAAATACTGGAAGCACTAGTTCCCATGAGACATTAACTGGAATGATTCTTGACAAGCCATGGTCCATGATTCTTTTTTTTTCCGATTTTATTATTATTTTTTTATCAGTTACATTTTATTAACTCTGTATCCCAGCCGTGTCCCGATCCCTCATTCCCTCCCAGTCCCTCCCTCCCTCCCTCATCTCCACCGTGCCCCTTTCCAAGTCCACTGATAGGGGAGACCTCCTCCCCATTCATCTGATCCTGTTTTATCAGGTATCTTCAGGACTGGCTGCAAAGCCCTCCTCTGTGGCCTAACAGGACTGCTCCTCCCTTCGGGGGTGGGGAGACCAAAGAGCCAGTCATTGAGTTCCTGTTAGAAATAGTCCTTGTTCCCCTCACTTAATCTTACCTGGTCCACTGTCTTCAGGGTGTGTTGGCTCATTCACTCTACTGCTTTCAATGTATCTTCATTCCACTTCCTCAGTGTGATAACCCTCCTCAACTACTTATTCTTAACTATACATCTTTACAACTCTAGCCAATTGTCATGTCCAATAACTCATATTCATTCAAGTTTTCATCAAAGAAATGTAAAAGAGACAATGGAGGTTTACATTATGGTGGATCATAAGTAGCCACTTCATTTAATTTTGATAGTCTATAAATCAATATTTTTCTACAACATCATAGAATTTGTCTGTGTAGAATGGCCAACATGCTTTGTTTCCTAAAATTGAAATAAAATATAAAACTATTAACATAATAATAAAAATAAGATAAGAGGAAAAGAATAATAAATTATATTTATTTAATTCCTATAAATATAAAATAAAGTACCAGTGATTTCCATCATTATGCTTCAGTTTAGCTTACCTTATGTGCTTGGCTGTTTGGAATAATATAAAATGATTCATACTGATTTAAATATGATGAATTAATATAGGATTATGATTACAAGTGTTATAGCTTTCCTGGGTAATTGGTTGGCATGTGAAGTACCATGTGATTTTTTTAAAAATATCCATTCAGAATTAATGATATCATTTCATCTATTTAATCACTGTTTTTGATAATGCTAACATTAGCACAGTGATGGTTTTTCTTTTAGATCCACAGAACCTATTTCATTTTTTTAGTACATTTTCTTTAATCAAAATAAAAAAAATTATTTTCTAGTGAAAAGCAAGTAGTGTTTTTCTTTTAGATCCATTATAGTAATGTTTAAGAAAAAATTAAGTGAGGAAAAAATGTACTGATAGATATCTTTTCTACTACAACCCCAGAAATTTGAAGACTCAGTGTGTCAGGGTAACTGAGGAGCTAAGAAATTGCATAAAGTAGTACCTAGGTATGCAGAGCACTTCATAACATCAAGGTGATGGCTGTGTGGCTGTCGTTCCATCTACAAGTGACATGGAATATTTCACCTCACAAGGCAGGTGTCTCTATTTGCAGATCCTTGTGATTAGACAAAAATTGTGATCCACCATCTACATTTTTAAATGCCCAAACAATATTATTCCTGAATCAACAGAGTGTGGGGACAATTCAGAGACTGACAGGAGTTATCAGGAGTAACTATTGAAATGTATAGACATATATAACTGAGGGACTCTCAGTCAGAGCCTATGAAACCATGCCAGATCATACAGCATGGCAGAAGAGAATAAGTTGGAGAACAACTCTAGAGGGTGTCAAGCTGCTTTTAGAATATTAAAATAATAACCAGAAAGGTAAGACTCTCATTCAATTGGTTTTGGCCACCGCATACATGCTGTAGAATAAAACAGGATCCAATCATTAGAAAAACCCTTAAGATGACCTCAAGAGGGTTAAAGCAAGAGCATGAGTAATAGCCTAGGTTTATGGGTGCTTTGGCTATATACTTAGTTCTAAATACAGATCTGCATTGTCTAAAACTTGAGTGAAGGTGTGAGAATGACACATATTCATAACTTTCACGTCTTCAGCATGGGGAAAGTTGTGAAATGCTTGTGTTTTGGGCATGGTTTGAGTGTGTGTCTGAGATTTGAATATTGTGGCAGTGTGCTCAGTGTGCTGTGTGAGCTTTTAGAGTTTTAGGAAGTGAAGCTATCAGAAGGTTCTGAGGATACCCAGCTGAAGGAGTTTGAGGCAGTTTCATGGGAGCCTGAGGTAACTCTTTCATTTATAGTTGTGGAAAGAAAAAGTACACCTCTTTCCCAATTACTTTGGCTACTTGTCTCACCATGTTTTTGTTTATTGTTTTTTTTTGCCATAATGCAAAAGGCTGTACTTTTCCTGTGACATCAGTCACAAGGCCTTTGCTGGATCTAGGTCTGAGCATCTGAGGCCATGCCCTAGAACCTTCATAATTGTGAACTAAATTTCGTTATAATGTTATTCCGTACTGGATATTTCTTAAGAGTATTGGAGAAAGAATAGTATGCTATATAAACATTTTCAAATTTGTTTTAAATTACAACCACTGACGCATATTTCAGTCAATCAATTATTTGATCTTTGCTCAAAATGCAAGTGTCTTGTCTACATTACACCCATGTCAGAGATTCTTATACTTTCCAGTTTGTGGGAAGAAGTCCAATGGGCACAGGTGATCTAAGTGTTCTCATGAGATTAGGAAAAAAAGAGAAGGGGCACAGGGAAAGCATAAGAACCTTGGCAGGACCTGCATCCTGGACTGATGTGCAGGCGTTCTGCAGGGATGTATGCATATTCATGCAAATGAATTCTTGCTGTAGGCTCATTCAAAAGCATTTATTTAAAAAGTTGTTTTAACAGTAAGATCTGGAGAGGACAGGAACTCCACAAGGAGAGCAACAGAACCAAAAAAATCTGAGCACAGGGGTCTTTCCTGAGACTGCTATTCCAACCAAGGACTATGCATGGAGATAACCTAAGACCCCTGCACAGATGTAGCCCATGGCAGTTTAGTATCCAAATGGGTTCCATTGTAATAGGAACAAGGACTATCTTTGACATGAACTGATTGGCCTGCTCTTTAATTACCTCCCCCTGAGGGGGAAGCAGCATTACCAGGCCACAGAAGAAGACAATGCAGCCACTCCTGATGAGACCTAATTGACAAGGATCATAAGGAAGGAAAAGAAGACCTCCCCTATCAGTGGACTTGGGGAGAGGCATGCATGCAGAGGGTGGAGGGGAGGAAGGGAGGAATTGGGATAGGAGGAGGGAGGGAACCATGGTGGGGGATACAAAGTGAGTAAAGTGTAACTAATAAATAAAAATAAAAATAAAAATAAAAATAAAAGGTTGTTTTAAACATTTATCTAAAGTATATCGTGTACAATATAGAACATTTTTAAGCTGAGAAAAGAAATAATAAAATTATCAATTTCAGTGTCAAAGTTTAATTAATTCAGTACTGAAAAGAACTTAATTATATTATTAAATCGTCTGATTTACAAGAACTTGGGAGTTCAGTTATACATACATTAACTCATTAACATATATATATATAGTTTACAAACTACATCTTAATAGTTTATGAAGATTGTGATTGTTGTGTTTGTTGTAGCATCACTAGCCTTCTCATTTGATGAGTAGAACTGATAAATTTTAGTAAATTATCTTTAACAATAATTTTATTGTTGAAATAAGTTGTTTTTATTCCAGGCCAAATGCTAACTAATGCTAAGATTATTAAGAACTTTGAAATTTCACACATAAGTAATTTTTATATATAACAGAAAAATGTGACTTAGAATTGGTTGTGTATATATATATATATATGAGCTTTTCTACAATTCTCATTTAATTAAATGTATTATTTACACCACTCTATAAAAGGATATAGTAAAATAGTTCTAGATTTAATATTGGAAAAAATAAATCTGAGAAAGAATTAAATTAAAGTGCAGAAATGTTTGTTACTGTTTTATTTTATGCCCTTGCTTTTATCTATGTATTTGGGAAGCACTGATTAATTTAAAAAAGTAAGCCCTCTAACTTTGGAATATTTTTAAAATACTCTGAAAATCCAAAATCTGCTGAATATATAGAATCTTGAATAATTCAGAAACAATTTTAGAGTCCTGCAGTACCATAGATGATGGTGATTATTTCCAAAAGGAAATGTAGAAAAAAAAATAAACATATGTGGTAACAATCAAAAAACAGGATTTTCTGCCTTATGACCGTGTCAGGTTCTTTGAAGGTCTACACTTTGAAAAATAACTTTATGAAACTAGTTTTGGACATTAAATGATTTATTTAGATTTTATTTTTTTTATTACACGGGAATCTAGCATTTAGAAATGGTGCTGGTCATGATTATCCTGCTGTGGATCAAAGTAAATAAACCCATGCAACATTTTAGTTCAATATACTGATGAAACAATTAGCTATATGCTGATTTTTTTCCCTTAAAAGGTGTCTGTGGACAAATCTTCGCACTAATGAGAAAACACACTTTTTATTTGAAGGGATGTTTCTTTATCATCAGTTTCTCCATTAAATCTCAGAAAGCTGCTCTTTCCTCTTCATCAAGATTTCCCTGTTTCATCCTAACCTGGATTGTGCTGAGTACAAATGAGGATGGGTTCTACATTTAGCTGGATGTAACTCATACTTGAAGATACAAATTATTCCTAATGCATTCACAGATTCCTAGGCTAATGAGCCAAAACGACACTCACTTGCCCAAAGGATCTACAGCAGTGGTAAAATGAAACCGGCATCAAGTTTAACGATTCTTCCCTTATTTAAGTCTAGGTTAAAGGTCAGGCAGGATGTGGTCTCTGGAATTCTTTCTCGGGGCTTTACAAGTTCAGTTTTGAAAGAGGGGAATGGTAGACATACCTTGCAAAGCAGATTGAGAACCAGGGATCACTCTACTCCACTAGCATAGTGACCAATGACAGCATAGAGAATTAATTTCGGCGTCAGAAAGAATTGGAAATATGACTTACATATAGACGAAAAGATAAGCAACTCTGAGTAAGACTTATTAACCTTCTTATATGTCAATGGGTGACACTTTTTAAAAGTGATTTTCTATTCATTTATTTTTCTTTCTTGCAACTAAGAAATTCATATTTGTTCTTTTCCCTGTTTCTAAAGAATTTCTTACAGTTTTTGAATAATGAAAATGATACAGAGATTTTTTTTTAAGTCCCTTTGATCTTACTTGAGTTTATGCTAACGACTTAGACTGGGGCCTCTAAACAGCCTGAGCATGGAATGGGTCAGCAGAGAGGCTGGAAGCAGACAGCATGTACTAGGCTTCTAGTCAAGGAGGGCTGAGGGTGTAGCTGATCACACTCTGAAAGCTAGTGAAGAATGGACTCATTGAGTCAGGAGGTTCATGTGGTCTAAATCTAATGGGACAGATATTTCCAACTTTAAAACCCACTCAGACTTCATTCTGGGGATAACTCCACCTGGCCTGTCCTTAGTCCCTTTTGCAGTTTAAAGAGTTACCCTAAGTTATACGAGCAAATTATCCAGCAGAAAGTCATTATAGGCCAGAAGTTTGGGTCATAACATAGACTTTGGAGGGTGGGAGCCTCAAAGGACTGGGCCCTACTTTATGTGTTCTGATACTGTATCCAGATTCATGGTGTAAAACAGAATTAGAGTGGTAGGCACTGTAGAGTCAAATGACTACATAGGGAACAGTCATAAACCTGCCCATGTTGTATGTATAAAGTCAGGGACAATACTACGTTTTCTCTAGGCATTCTCATAGCTCTACTAATTTCTGTGAACAAAATAGTAATGCCTAACATTGATTAATTTACTGTAATTGTCTCAATGACTGAACAAATTTGGAAAGTGAAAAGAAAAAAAAACAGTTCTATATCTTTAGGTAAATAAATACCATGTTTCACATAAGAAAACTATTACTAAAATATTAAGAACTAATTTATTTATATAATTTTGTGAAGAATTGTAAGAATGAAAGTTTTAAATAGTAAACATTACTTTAATAGGAAAAAAAAACTAGTTCCCTTTGACACACAGATAACGAGATGCAAATGACTGAAGATGTTCATGTGTCTTTTCTGTAATAAAGAATATTTTATTTATCTTTTCATTTTTAATTTTATTTACAATTTATTTATTATATATCCTGATTGAAGTCCCCTCCCTCAACTCCTCCCAGTCCCACCCTTCCTTCCCCTTCCTTCCTATTCCCTTATCCTAGTCTACTGAAAGGGGGAGTTCTCTTCATTTGCCATCTCTCCATAGCTTATCAAGACTCATCAGAACTACCTCTTCCTCTGTGGACTGGCAAGGCCTTATAGCCAGGGGCAAGTGATCAAAGAGCAGGCAATCAAGTTCTTGACAGAGACAGCCCCTGCTCTCCTTACTCAGAGACCCACATGGAGACTGAGCTGCCAATAGGCTAATGTAAGCAGGGGGTCTAGGTCCTCTCCATGTATAGACTGTATAGTCCTTGGTTGGTGCATCATTCTCTGCAGGAACCCCTGGGCTCAGGTTATTAGCTTTGTTGGTCTCCTTGTGGGACACCTGTCCCCTCCATGTCTATCTATGCCCTCTTCTCCTATAAGACTCCCTATGCTCTGCTCAAAGTTTGGTTGTGAGTCTCAGCCTCTGCTTCTTTCCACTGTTGGGTGGAGCCTTTCAGAGGACCTTTATGGTAAGCTCCCATCCTGTTCCCTCTCTTCCACTGCTTCTGTTGTCTATCCTGTTTGCCATTCTGAATGAGATTTAGGCACCTTCCCGAGAGTCTACCTTGTTACTCACTTTCCTTATGTATGTAGATTTTAGTATGGCTATACTATATTACATGGCTACTATCTGCTCTTAAGTGAGTATATACCATGTGTGTCTTTCTGTTTCACTCAGGATGATTTTTTTCTAGTCCCATCCATTTGCCTGCAAATTTCATAATTTCCCTGGTTTTAATTGCTGAGTAGTAATGTACCACAATTTCTGTATCCATTCCTCAACTGAGGTACATCTGGGTTTTTTTTCCAGATTCTGGCTATTACAAATAAAGCTGTTATGAACATAGTTGAACAAATGTCCTTGTTCAATGGTCAGGCATCTTTTGGGTATAGGCCCAGGAGTAGTACCATTGGATCTTGAGGTAGTGCTATTCCCAATTTTCTGAGAAAGTGCCAGATTGATTTCCAAAGTGGTTGTACAAGTTTACAGAAATGGTGCTGGTTTAACTGGATCTCTACATGTAGGAAAATGCAAACAGACCCATATCTATCACTCTGCGCAAAATTAAAATCCAAGTGGATCAAAGACCTCAACATAAAACCAGATACACTAAATCTGTTGGAAGAAAAAGTGGGGAAGAGCTTCAAACTCATTGGCAGAGGACACAACTTTGTGAGCAGAACACCAACAGCTCAGGCTCTAAGATCAACAATTAATAAATGGAACTTCATGAAACTGAAAAAGCTTCTGTAAAGCAAAAGATACTGTCAACAGAACAAAATGACAGCCTACAGACTGGGAAAAGATCTTCACTAACCCTAAATCTGATATTGGGCTGATATCCAGAATATATAAAGAAGTCAAGAAATTAGACACCAATAAACCAAATAATCTAATTATAAATGGAGTACAGAGCTAAGTAGGGGATTCTCAACAGAAGGAATATCGAATGGGTGGAAAAACACTTAAAGAAATGCTTAACATCCTTAGTCATCAGGAAAATGCAAATCAAAATGACTCTGAGATTCCACCTTACACCAATCAGAATAGCTAAGATCAAAAACTCAAGTGACAACACATGCCGGAGATGATGTGGAGAAAGGAGAACTCATGTGTTTTAAAAACATACATTTTATTTAAAGAAGTCATCGATGTTGTATAAAATTTCTATATTCTTTCTCTCTCTCTGTGTAAGCATATGTATGCATGTATGTATGTATGTATGCATGTATGTATGCTTCTTCCTAGCCTAGCCTTTTCACACAGTACAAATTTCAAATAATTGATGGACACATAATTTGCTTAATTTATATGTAATAATTCACAAGTGTCATGGTGGTTGGTTATTGGGTGGTATTGTAGTAGCTGTATTTGAGGTTCTTATGTTGCCTAAGATTATTTTGTTACTCTGTTAGCTCCTTGTAGCTCATTGTTGTTCCATCAGTATCAAGTTGAAAGGACAGATGTATCTTTGACAACACAGTTTTCTTTTTGACTCTGTATTTATTTTTTAAAACATCCTTACATCCCTCCTGATGCAGTGTAAAAAAAAACATGTTGTGTTCAGAATTCATAAAATTAATTTCATACATCAGCCTTGCTTGCTGTTTGAATATAATTTCAAGTGCCACATTTTTTTTCTTCCAGCCGTGGTAGTGTCTGCATTAGAGTGAATGTAGTTTGGTGCCTCTCAGCCATGGCATTGTGTTAACTACATATAGTCAAGGAGATGGACTTAATATTTTAAAATGTTAAGAAAATCCTCTGGGCTCATGAGATGGTTCAGCAGGTAAAGCACAGAAGCCTGACAAATTGATTTTCATTGCTGGAACCCACATAAAGGTTGAAAGAGAAATCCAACTCTGGAAATTTGTTCTCTGACCTCTACACATGCCCTGTTGTGGCACCGTAACACCTACCCACACATCATACATATTCACAATGACAACTGGAATTTTAAGCTAAGAATACATGGCAAAACTCCAAAATAAACCAAAAGAAAGAAAGAAACTCTGTAATTAGTGCTAACATGGATTATTCTGGAAAACACTATACCGAGTGAAATAAGCCTGGGCCAGAAGTATGAAACCTTCATGTTCTTTTAGTGTGGTGTAATGGCTGGTTTTGTGTCAACTTGACACAAGCTATCACAGAGCCTCAGTTAAGACTCAGTGAAGGAAATGCCTCCAGGAGATCAAGTTCTGAGGCATTCTCTCAATTAGGGATCAGTGGGTGTTGTCACCTCTGGGCTGTTTGGTGCTAGGTTCTAACAGAATGCAGGCTAAGCAAGCCATGGGGAATAAGTCAGCAAGCAGCACTCTCCGTGGCTTCTGCATCAGCCTCTGCCTCCAGGTTGATGCTCTGTTTGAGTTCCTGTCTGACATGCTTTGGTGATGAAAGGTGATGTGGAAATGTGAGCTGAATAAACCCTTTCCTCTCCCAACTTGCTTCTTAGTTAGGGTGTGTTGTTGCAGCAGCAGAATCCCTAACGAAGACAAGTCACAGATATCAAGCAGTGAGACTCCAAAACTGAGAGCAGCTTGGTGATTATTAATGTCTGAAGAGAACCAAGCAAACGCTTGTCAAAGGGTGGAAAGTTCACCTAGAAGGAATATTCTTAGCATGTGGACTTCCAACAGTAAGTCTGTATTTTATTTCAAAAACTGCTTGAGCGGTAAATTTCAGTCTCACCACGAAACTGTTAAGTAGCTGAAGTGATGACTATGTTCATCTTCTTTATTTGCTTGTTTTGCCTTGTTACAAAAGCATTAAGTAAAAGTAATACCAATGGTTTATAGATTTAGCAAAATCATGAATATTAGAAAATTTAAATTGGTTTAATTCGTAAAACAGTAGTGTAGTGATAATATGTAAGGCCACTAGATTTGTTGGCTTCTGCTGAATCTTTATTCCATATTTTATTAAAGACATGATTATGAGCAATTTAGTTGACTTTCTAAAATCAGTCATTTAGTAAACACAAACTCCCTAAAATTATTTCACTCATCATCAGGATGACATAAATAAAATTTCCCACATTGGGAGTTGAAAAAAATTTCCTCTCTTTCTCTGTATTCTTCCATTTTTGTACTGAGAAATAGACTCAGAGCTTTTACATGCTCTATTCCTGAGCTATATTCCTACTCCTTGTAGGTTTGTGCTTTGTTTCTACTATTTTTCTTTTTTATTATCATTTATTACAATTTATTCAATTTCTGTCCCGGCTGTGGCCCCCTCCCTAGTCTCCTCCCAATCCCACTCCCTCTTCTTCTCCTATACCCTTCCCCTAGTCCACTGATAGGGCAGGTCCTCCTCCCTTTCCATCTGACCCTAGCCTATCAGGTCTCATCAGGACTGGATTCATTCTCTTCCTCAGTGACCTGGTAAGGCTGCACTTCCCTCAGGTGGAGGTGATCAAAGAGCCAGCCACTGAGTTCATGTCAGAGACAGTCCCTGCTCACCTTTACTAGGGAATCCACATGGAGATTGAGCTGCCTATGGGCTACATCTAAGCAACAGGTCTAGGCAAATTGCCATGCATGGTCCTTGGTTGGAGTATCTATCTCTGCATACTCCTAAAGAAGCAGAGGCTGAAACTCATAGCCAAACTTAGTTTATACTTTTTACCTTGATACAAGGTCTCAGAATGTTGCCCAAGCTCGCTCTCAACTTCTGATCTTCCTTGCTTGAGCTCTTGAGTAAAGGGGATGATAGGCCTATGACACCAGGTGTCAGTTCATTATTTAAGCCAGTCAATATGGTCTTTGTACAGAACTATTCTAAAGATGGAGGCGCTTAGGAAAGGACCTTAGGCAGAGTTAGCTTGAGGTACAACATGACTCCAGCATTTGGACATTAATGAGGCAGAAACATAGCTTTGACTGTCTGAGTAATCCTTGGTGATGAGGGTATACAGTGCAGTGTAGGAGCATAAGCGGGCTTCTCTGTGCTGTGAATTTTTCTTGCAGACAAACTCTGTGTGAAGACATACCTTTTAGGATTTAACTTCTAGAACATGGAAAGATTTCTTAAAGGTCAAAACCATTAGCATGATAAATCTCCTTTCCATGGTGATATTATCTTGTGACATGAATAAAACTAGGAGAAAGCAACACAGTTTCTCTTCTTCATATATTTCTGAATTAATGAAATGTTTCAAATCTGTTCTCATTTCTTCTGCCAGGGATGATTAGATTAGAGTACTTCAGCAGGTATGATATTAGTTTCCATCAGAAATACTATTGTTAATGACCTTTTTAGTCTGCTCAACTAGAAATATCTTGCCCCGATAATTATCAAGTGAATGAGCCTTTGGCTCATTTGTTTTCGTTATTATTATTATTATTATTATTATTATGGTTTTTTGAGACATGGTTTCTCTGTGTAGCCTTTGCTATCCTGGCCTCTCTTTTAGATCAGACTGGCCTTGAACTCATAGAGATCTGCCTGCTTCTACCTCCCAGAGTGCTGGGATTACAGGCATGTGCCACCAGAGCTGGCTTAAGCCTTTTAAACATATATTATCTTTAATATGATTTAGATAGCCAGGGAAAAAAATAGTAAGCTCCTCCTATCTGTTACTCTGTGTGAAGTGAATCATCCACATTTGGGAGGTTTTAAAAACTTGATAAATATATTGATTTGGCAGACAAAATGACTTTGGAAAAGCAGTTAAAGTTCAGCATTTATAAGTAACTAACTTTCCCTGAAATGTCTATTTTTCTAATGCCTAGATAGAATGTTGAAAAATTAGGTATGTAATTTGAATATACTTTATGTAAAGTGTTATAAGAATGAATTGCTTGATACACCAAGAAAGAGCTTCTGGTATTTCCATATAGGACAAATTACTTGTAGTTTATTGTGGATTTAAGATAAAATAAAAAGTATTTACTAAGTGTCATTACAGATGTAATATTATAAGGACTGTTGTGAGAAAAGCACTGCTATTGTGGAGATCTGGAGTAAGATAAACCGAGATAAATTCTAGGGCTCTTTTGTGCCACAGTGACTATCCAACAGGACCACACTGCTCCTTAAACAGGGCGGAGCACATGGTGAGTGCTCTTCAGCACACATCTGCCTCGCTGTACTCAGTTCTCATTTTAGATACTTAGGAGTTAAAATGTCCCAAGAATAATGGATATGCTCACAGCATGACAGTGTGAACACAGGCATCATTAGAAACTACAAGGTGAACATAGGAAAAGTACAGTATGAATTTTATGTCTCTGGATGATATTTCCACATTAATGGTTATACTTTTTAAAAATAGCTTTAATCAATGCAATTTATGAAGTATTTACCATAGTTTTTGCCATAAACTCCAGTTATTTCTAGTTAAAATGATCCTTTAAAAGGCAAATGAGGCATATCTGCAGCTACTCAGCAATTGGTAAGTTATTTCCTTCTTACAACTGATTGAGAGAAAAATGGAAACACTTTCAAAATATACAGTAAGTTTTGCAAATATGATCATGAGCAAAGATTTGTGTATTTTGAAGTTATTTTGTTATAGAAATAAAATTATTTCTTATGGTGCTATCATGAATAGCAGTATGTGTTCAAATTATACATGGTTGCTGGTGAACACTGTAAAGCTATTAGCATTTCAAAAATAATGTTGTTTTCATCTAGTGTCCTCTGAGACATATAGAAAGCAAGAGTCAATTAGTGTTGTAGCAAAACTTATCTTATGAAAATATTTCTGTATGTTCTTTTAAAATATGTATTTATGTAATTTTTTAGTGTGTGTGTGTGTGTGTGTGTGTGTGTGTGTGTGTGTGTGTGTTTGTTTGTGGGAGTTCATGCGCAGGAGCTTTTGGATGCCAGAACATGCTGGATTCCCCTGGGACAGGTTGTTGTGAAGCACCAGGTGGCTGCTGAGAACTGAACCCATGTTCTCCTGTGAAAAAGCCATCTCCTGAGCCCCTGCCACTCCTGTGTTATTGAAAGTAGATTTTCTTTTCATACACTAGATTGTGCTTACAGTTTACACTCCCCACTGGCCCTATTATCTAGGCCCACTCGTTTTCTGTCTTGCACCTAACAAATAATAATAAAATGAGAAGCAATGACATAAATTTAAAAACAAACAAATGGAGTATGGCAAAACAAAAAAATAAGAAAAAGATTTTTTTAAAAAAGGCTAAGCCATCCAAAAAATGTTTATAGAAGTAGCGGCACACACATAACTCAGAGCAATCCCAGAAAAACCCAAAGCATTGTATTTTTTATTCACTGCCTTTCTCTGCAATGAGAATAGTGATAAAACATTGTAATTCTCCAACACATATTTATTCAATGACTTATTAAAATGTATTGTTTGACATCTGAACTTTATTGTTATAATTGTTAATTAAGTTATTAAAATTTCCAACACCTATCACTTCCACTAAATTTTATAATCTAATTTAAGGAGCAGATCCACAGTAGTGATCTCTTATGGGCAGTTCATTTGATTCAATTATCTGAATAACCTTGCAAAAACTTTTAAGAGACATCCTGTTTCATCTTTCTCAGAGACTGAAGCATCCCATCCTGTCTGGAAACTTCTTAAACTGGAAGGTAGACAATGCAAAACAGTTGCGGGAAGGCCTGGAAATCGGCCAGATTTACCAGGCTCCTCCCTTCCAAGAGTAAATAACAAAGACTGTGGAAGTCACTCTCAGACCAACCAAGCTGCAAAGTAGTCTTTGAAGACTGGATGTCTCTGATGAAGACCCAAATCATATGGAAAGGGCGCTCTCCAACCTGCTGTGCTCCTTGTTGGCAGGGAAGTGTGTCCCAGGCTACCATATTTTGTGAGCTATCTCCTGCGTTGGGGTCAGCATTGGTGATGCAGCTATCTTTGAGTCATTTCTGCTCTGTAAATCACCCCTCACCCATAGTCCTGCAAGTAACCCTAATAAACACATTGGTTCACCAAGTTGGACTTGAATGGTATCTGTATTTTGGCCTGTTAAGGGCTCCCTATCTAGGGTGAGTAGGTGTGTGCGTCACGTCTCATCAGGAAAAGTTTTGTCACATAGCTCGTGGCATGACTCCAAAGGATCAGCCACTTGCCTAAGGTCAAAAGTTTGCCTATCTGAACCTGAATCTCAAATAACTCTTCCAGAATTGAGTTAATAAATCTGTGTGTGGTTTGTAAGCATAAATAGAAAAGCTCATCTCTACTTACAGAAGAGGAGGAGTCTTGAACTTCTGCTTGGCCCTCTACTATAGTGTCTATGGAAGACCTATGAATCACATTAGGATTTAAGCTTGCCAGGGTTTTAGATATAGATAATATTCAAGAATGTGAATCAGATAACCTATAGTGATTATCTGGTTACTAAGCACCTACATATGGTGCTTAATTTTTTCTATTTTATTTATTTATTCTTTATTATAATTTATTCACTTTGAATTCTGGTGTGGCCCCTTCCCTCATCTCCTCCCTATCCCACCCTCCCTCTATTCACTTCCCCTATGCCCCTCCTCTAGTCCACTGATAAAGGAGGTCCTCCTCCCCTTCTATCTGACCCTAGCCTATCAGATCTCACCAGGACTGGCTGTACTATTCGCCATGGGGTGTTGATCATAAAGAAAAACATTTGTTCAACCATGTTCATAGAAGCTCTATTCGTAATAGCCAGAATCTGGAAATAACTTCGATGTCCCTCAACTAAGGAATGGAAACAGAAAATGTGGTACATTTATGCAATGAATGCAATGAAATATTACTCAGCAATTAAAAACAAGGAAATCATGAAATTTGCAGGGAAATGGATGGAACTAGAAAAGATCATCTTGAGTGAGGTAACACAGAAGCAGAAAGATACACATAGTATATACTCACTTATAGGTGGTTATTAGACATATAATACAAGAATACACATACTAAATTTTATGCTCCTAAAGGAGCTAAACAAAAAGGAAGATGCTCAATCCTCATTCAGAAAGGCAAATGGGATATGGCCCTTCATTTTATAAAAGCACCTGATTCTAGAAGAAGCCCTTGGTCCTGGGGGTTGGCTATTGTATGGTGTGACATCAGTAAGACTTATGTCAGCTTGTTTACTTCTGACAAGGCTGAACACAGACTCTTCAAATTCTTCTTAGCTTTTTCAAAATGATTAACCCAAGTGATTTTTCCCTGTTGAACACAAGAACCAGGTGCTTATTACTCAAAATTTGGTACAAGCTGTTATTTTGTCCAAGGATCACTTTAGCTCACTCTCATTGACCCATCATCGAATCTTTCCTTAGGTCCTTCCTGGGAAGTAAAGCCAGTCAGTTTCTGATCTGCTCTGCATCATGAGGTCTTCATCCATCCTCACTCAAAGCTCTTGCCTTTACTTTGTGTAAGAAGAAAACTCATCTCCCACCCCCCTTGTTGCCCTTGTGTATTCTGTAGCCAGTATGCTCTCTGTTGCTATGCCCTCTCCATTCTTACAATAACCACTGCAAATGAAGCCTTTTATTAACTGCTAAGTCCAGATTTTTAAAAAATTTGACAGCTCTAAGTGTAGAGTTCTGAATCCAATTTGGAGGTGTCTAAAGTTATATAGGATTCTGTCAAGAGCTACAGGTTTTCATCTCTTGGGAAGAGATAATTAATCTCTCATCTTTTGCTGTAGGAAATGTGTGAAATTTTTATTTCTCGGAGCTTGAAAAAATGTTATAGACAGATTTCTCTTTGACTTTTGGTCCCACTCTCATTCTTTTTAGAGCATTGGCTTTAGAAAACTTTAGAGTATACTCTTTTCATGTCATTTTGAGAGAAATATCTGTCCTGACAGATTTGCAGGTTTAGCAAGTCAGCAATGTCTGCCTCTAGGTGACTTTCCTTTGGAATGTGGCATTGGGAGAAATGGTGTACCTAGCTGTTAGTCTACGTAGCAGGAAATGGGAAGAACCCAATTTTGATAAGGAATAGTCAGTGTTGATAGCATAACCATCTTGACAAGCTTCCATCTAACATATCCCAGCAAATTTCCACTGGTTCACCAATTGCTTATGAATTCTGCCTATTTAGTTAGTGGAACTGAGTTACTCTCTTCTATTATAATAGCGGGCTTTTTTTTTCTTTTTTGCTATATGATGTTTTATTATAAAAACTTGCTACAGTTACTGTATTTACACACATTTACTTTACAGTGTTGACTCAGCGTGGGACAGTGGTGCATGCCTGTAATCCTAGCACTTGAGGAGGCAGATGCTCGTAGATCTCTGTGAGTTCAAGTCCAGCCTGGTCTACAAAGTGAGTCCAGGACAGCCAAGGCTGCATAGAGAAACACTATCCTGAAATAAAGAAAAAACAAACAAACAAAAACCCACTGTTGAGTCTTGTTGTATGTTTGTGAAGAGTCTCCCTCAGGTTCTTGAATTAAATGCTTGATCTTCTTGGGGAGGCTATAGAATTTTTATATGGGAGCCTTAGTGGACAGAGTATGTCACTGAGAGCTGGGTTTGAGATGTGATAGCCTTGCCAGATGTCTTGTTCATTCTCTCTGTTTCCATTGTGTGGTTAAGATGTGATTTGTCAGATGTTCTGTTCCTGCCACATGCTACTGTGTCTTCTCTGCCATTATGGACATCTGGTACTCAGAATTGTGAGTCAAAATAAACTTTCTTCTTTAGCATGCTTTAGTCAATGTTTTATCTTTGATTATTTTCATGAAAAAGTTTTTCTAACTTTCAGTATCATCTACCCATTCAGTTCTATCAGTTCGAAAATTGAAATGTCCTCCTCATGTTGGTGTGATCATATCTTTTGATTGTCAGCATGCTCTAACTTCTTAATCAAGTTTTATAAATATTTGGAATCCAATAAAACGTATACTTTACATCTGCTTTCTTCTAGTACCACTTCTGTGCTTCTTTATAGCATACTTGAGGCTTGGTTTGAGGTTGCCACTCATATACAAGAGATGTTAGGACCTTTCTGTCTTCTTTTAGAAACTTGAAAATGGTGAAAAGATTTCATTTTGTTTGGATTTATCTTCTAGATTCATTAGAATCTAGAATATTCTCAAGAATATTAAAGGCAGATTGAAAATATCATACATCCACAGACTTTCTCCTCTCTCTGTTTCTCCAGACCCAGTCTTCCAGTCTCATCCCTAGCGCTGAGACAGAACACCAGCTGCAGCTTTTCCTCTTTCCTGCTCACATCTCCTGGGAATCCCACAGACTGTTACCTTCTAACATGTCCACTGCCATTTGTTGCTTTGTCTGAGACCCCCAACTCCAACAGGCATCCCTACTAACGTAAAGGCTGTTTCTCCCAGGGCATTCAGTAGGCTGAAGGCAGACCCATACCTCTTCTCCTGCTCCTGAGAGTCAGAGTTCAAGTCTCTATAGCTGAAAACCTGATGTGGTCTCCCTTTCCTCTCTGTCTCCACCTTCAAGGGATCACAAACATGTTCTCCTCCAACCTTCCTTCTTCCAACTCATCCCAGTTACCAAGCCTTGAACTACAGCTGGCATCCCCATGAACACACCAGGTGAATAGGCCAGCAAAAGAGGCAACACTTATCTATCACACTGTCTTAAATTCCAGAGAGGAAACAAAAATCAAAAGAAACCAAAAGTGAAAAAAAAAAAACAAAAGCAAAACAAACAAACAACAACAACAACAACAAAAACCCACCTATCAAACAAAGATAAATCCAGAAATCAGCACCTGATCCTTTAATTATTCCAATCCAGTACAATATGTCTCCACTAGAGCCCAGCTACAGATCATATTTAGGCATACACAAAAAAGATTTTAAAACAGCTTTTAGGTATATGATAGATACCTTTAAAGAAGAAATGAAAAAATCTCATAAAGCAAGGTTCATAACCTTCCTAATGCTGCCCTTCTTTAATACAGTTCCTTATGTTGTGGTGATCTTCAACCATAAATTTGTTTTCATTGTTACTTCATAATTGTAATTTTGTTCTTGTTATAATATAAATATCTGATATAAAGGATATCTGATATGTGACTCCTGTGAAAGGATCATTTGACACCCAAGGAGGTTGCCACCCATAGTTTGAGAACATCTGCTTTAAAGAAATTCAAGAAAACACATATAGTGTAAGGAAATAAACAAAACTGCTAAAGAACTGAAATTGGAACTAGAATCGATAAAGAAAACCCCAAATGATGGAATTCTGAAAATGAAAATTTAGGAGTTCAAACAGAAACTACAGAGGCAAGCCTTACCAAAAGAATAAAAGAGACGGAAGAGGGACTCTGAGGCATTACAGATATGATAGAAAAAAAAAGATACTAAATCTAAAAAAAATTTCTAATCCAAAATATCCAGAAAATCTGGTACACTCTGAAAAGGCCAAACCTAAGAATAATAAGTTAGGGTCAAATGGTAAGGGAGGAGGACTCCCCCTTTCAGTGAACTAGGGGAAAGGGATAGAGGGAAGAGAGAGTAATGGTGGGACTGGGAGGAGGTGGGGGGGTCTACAATTGGGATATAAAATGAAAAAAAACTATGAAAAATAAAAATAAAAAGAATAATAGGAATAGAGAAACAACAACAACAATAATAATAAATAATTCACATAAAAGACATATAAAATGTTTTCATTGAAATTGTAAAAGATAAAATTCTAACCTCAAGATAGAAATGTCTATAAAAGAACAAGAAGCATGCAGAAAGCCAAATAAATTAGGAGAGATAAGAACGTCATTTAGGAGAGATAAGAACATCACCTAGGCACATAATAATCAAAACACTAGAGGAGCAGAACAAAGAAAGAATATCAATGGTCTTAATTCCACTTGATAAAGATACAAACTAACAAAATGGATGCAAAAACGGTATCCATTCTTCTGCTACATCCAAGAAATACACCTTGAAATCAAGGACCGAGTTAATGCAGGGTAAAGGATTGCAAAAAATAAAAACAAGAACAAAAACAAATATTCTAAGCAAATAAACCTAATAAAGAATCTGGTATAAACATTTTAATATTTAACAAAATAGATTTTGAATCAAAACTAATCAAAAAATATTGGGAAGGGCTCTACATTCTCATCAAAGGCAAAACAAACAAACAAAAAATTCGAAGACAACATCTTAATATTTCGCCTCTGTGCTCCAAACACAATGGTATCAAAGCTTGTAAAAGAAGCACTAAAGCAGCATAAATCACACATTGACCCACACGCTCTGATGGAGGTAGATTTCAGTACCCCACTCTCACCAATGGACAGATCATCCAGACAAAAGCTAAACAGATAAACTGCAGCTCAGACATTATAAAGCAAATGGACCTAACAGATATTTACAGAACATTTTAGCCAAACCCAAAAGAATATACTCTCTGCAACTCATGGAACTTTCTCTAAAATAGATCACAATCTTGGATACAAAACAGGTTTTGGCAGATACAAGAAAACTGAAAAAACTCCCGGAATCCTCTCAGACCACCATGGATTAAAACTGGATATCAACAACAATAGAACAAAACTGCTTAGGAACTCATGAAAACTGAACAAATCTCTACTGAATAAAAAGGAGTCAAGACAAAAATTAAGAAAGAATTCAATAAAATGAATACATAGCACATTCAAACTTATGAGACATAGTGAAAGCAGCGCTAAAAAGAAAATACACAGCACTAAGTGCCTACATGAAAAAATTGAAGAGATCTCATATTAGCAATTTAACAGCCCATCCTCTTTAGATATTTTCCAATATGGGGGAGAGAGGAAGGTGGCTCCAAACCCAGGTTCCTACTCCCATCATCCAGTGGACATCTTCTGGGTACCAATGGTTCTTGGCTTCAAACTCAGGGCCCACTCTTACCTGATACAAAACATCCAAGAAATCAAGGACATCATGAAAAGTAGAAACCTAAGAATAAGAGAAGATTTCTGGTTCCAATGACCAGAAAATATTTTCAACAAATCATAGAAGAAAATTTCCCCAATTTTAAGAAAAAGACACCTATAAGCATACAAGAGACCTACAGAACAAAAAACAGATTAGACCAGAAAAGAAAATCCTCCTACCACATAATAAAACACTAAATATAAGAACAAAGAAAAAATATTGAAAGCTGCCACAGAAAAAGGCCAAGTAACATATAATGGCAAACCTATCATAATTACACCTGACTTCTAACCAAAGACCATGAAAGCCACAAGGGCCTCAGCAGAACTGTTTTGCAGACCGTAAGGGACCACAGATGTAAGTTCAGACTATTATAACACAGCAAAACTTTCAATCAGATGAAGTAAACAAGATATTTCACAACAGAACCAGCTTTAAACAATATGTATGCACAAACCCAGCCCTGCAGAAGATACTAAAAGGAAAACTCCCACCGAAGAAACTTAACTACACCCCTCAAAAAAAACCTACAGGATATAAAAAATTTCACTACAGCAAAATCAAAAAGACAAGCACACAAACCTACTCCCCCAATTCACACCAAGATAAAAGGAATGAACAGTCATTGGTCATTAAAATCTCTCAACATCAATGGACTCAACTCTCCAATTAAAGAACACAGACTAACAGAATGGATGTGAAAACAGGACCCATCATTCTGTTGCACATAAGAAACACACCTCAGCCACAAAGATAGACTTTATACCTGAGAGTAAAGAGCTAGAAGATGGTTTTCCAAGCAAACAATCCCAAGAAGCAAGCTGGAGTGGCCATTCTAATATTGAACAAAATAGACTTTCAACCAAAACTGATCAAAAGAGATGGGGAAGGACACTTTATACTCATCAAAGGAAAATTCCACCAAGAAGACATCACAATTCTGAATGTCTATGTTCTAAATACAAGGGCACTCACATGTGTAAAAGAAACATTAATAAAGCTTAAACCACACATCGATCCCCACACAGTAATAGTGGGAGATTTCAACACCCTATTCTCACCAAATGGCAGGTCAACAAAACAAAAACTAAACTGAGAAATAATGACACTAACAGATGTCAAGAATCAAATGGACCTAACAGACATCTACAGAACTTTTCACCCCAAATAAAAATAATATATCTTTTTCTTAGCCCCTCATGGCACCAACACCAAAATTGACCATATAGTTGGACACAAAGCAAACCTCAACAGATACAAAATGATTGAATTAATCCTTTGTATCCTATCAGACCACTATGGACTAAAGCTGGACCTCAACAATAACAGAAATAGCAAAAATCCTACACATGCATGGAAACTGAACAACTCTGTACTCAACGAAAACTGGATCACAGAAGAAATAAAGGAAGAAAATAAAGACTTCCTAGAATTCAATGAAAATGAAGGCATAACATACCCAAACTTATGGGACACAATGAAAGTAGTGCTAAGAGGAAAGTTCATAGCACTAAGTGCCTTCAAGAAGAGACTGGAGACATCCCATACAAGCAACTTCATGGCACACCTGAAAGCTCTAAGGGCAGAGAAAGAAAGAAAGAAGAGAGAGAGAGAGAGAGAGAGAGAGAGAGAGAGAGAGAGAGAGAGAAAGAAAGAAAGATGAAAGAAAAAAAGAAAGAAAAAAAGAAAGAAAAAAGGAAAGAAAAAGAAGAGATGCAGACAAACCCAAAAGGAGTAGACTGCTGGAAATAAACAAACTCAGGGCTGAAATCAATAAATTAGAAAAAAAAATACAACATTTCAAAGAATCAATGAAACCTAGACCTGGTTCTTTGTGAAAATCATTAAGATAGAAAAATCCTTAGCCAAATTAACTAAAACGCAAAGGAAGAGTATCCAAATTAACAAAGCAGAAACAAAACAGGGGACACAACAATAGGCAGTGAGGAAATTAAAAAAATATTTTATTAGGTCTTATTTCAAAAGCCTGTATTCCACAAAACTTGAAAATCTAAAGGAAAAGGATGATTTTTCTGGATAGACTTCACTTATCAAAGCTAAATCAAGAAAAGGTAAACAAATTAAACAGTCCTATATCCCCTAAGAAAATAGAAGCAGTGATCAAAAGTCTTCCATACAAAACAAAACAATAACAATAACAGGGCCAGATAGTTTCAGTACACAACTCTACCAGAACTTCAAAAAGAGCTAACTCCAATTCTCTTCAAAATATTCAGCAAAATTGAAACAGAAGGAACATTACCAAACTCATTCTATGAGGCTATGATCACCTAGATACTTAAACCTACAAAGACCCAACAAAGAAAGAAAATTTCAGACCAATTTTCCTTATGAATATTGATGTAAAAATACTAAATAAAATACTTAAATTGAATCAAAGAACACATCAAATATATCATCCACCTTGAACAAGTAGGCTTCATCCCAGGCATGCAGAGAAGGTTCAATATATTGAAATCCGTCAATGCAATCCATCAAATAAACAAGCTGAAAAAATAAAAAAACGTACAGTATCTGGGTGTAACTGTAACCAAGTGAAAGACTTGTATGAAAAAAAATTCAAGTCTCAACCCCCCCCAAAAAAAAAAAAAAAACAGACTGAAGATGTCAGAAGATGGAAAGAGCTCCCATGCTCATGATCAGTAGGATTAACATAGTGAAATGGTCATTGTTCCAAAAGCAATCTACAGATTCAATGCAATTCCAATCAAAATACCAACACAATTATTTACAGACCTTGAAAAAACAGTTATCAACTTCATATGGAAAGACAAAAAACAATCCCATTCAATAAAAGATCTGGAGATATCTCCATTTCTGATTTCAAGCTGTACTATAGAGCAACAGTAATAAAAACTGCATGGTACTGGTATAGAAACAGAATGGTGGATCAATGGAATCAAATTAAAAACCTGAAAATAAGCCCCCACACCTATGGACACTAGATTTTTGATGAAGAAACCAAAACCATACAATGGGGAAAAAGATAGCTTCAATAAATAGTTTTGGTGTAACTGGTCGGCTACATGTAGAAAAACACAAATAGATCCATATTCGTCACTCTTTACTAAACTAGACACCAAGTAGATCAAAGACCTCAACATAAAACCAGACACTAAATCAATTAGAAGAAAAAGTAGAGAAGAGTCTTGAACTCATTTGCACAGGAGACAACCTTCTAAAGAGAACAATAACAGCTCAGACTCTAAGATCAACAATCAATAAATGGGACCTAAAGAAACTGAAAAGCTTCTGTAAAGCAAAGGACACTGTTAACAGAACAAAAAGACAGCCTAAAGAATGGGAGAAGACTTCATAAACCCTACACCTGACAGAGGAATAATATCCAAAACATGTAAATAACTCAAAAAATTAAACACCAACAAAACAAATAACTCAATTACAACAGAGGAATATTGAAAGGCAGAGAAACATGTAAAGAAATGTTCAACATCCTTTATCATCAGAGAAATGTAAATGATTCTGAGTTGCCATTTTACACCCATTAGAATGGCTAAAAAAAAAAAAAAAAACACAAATGACAACACATTTTGGCATGAATGCGGAGAAAGTGGAACAGTCCTCCATTGCTGGTGGGCATGAAAACTTGTACAACCACTTTAGACATCGATCTGGCCGGGTGGTCCAAGAAGGCGGTGCCCAGCAGACACCATATCTGAGGGGTACAGGATCCAAAATTCCAAAATTGGTGAGTGGACGGGCAGCTGAAGCCGGAACATCCACATTGAGGCTTCCTGGGTAAGAGGGGACAACCCATGAGCTGCGATAGTTTGGATCCAGGTCACCTGTGGAAGTCTCCAGGAACGGAGAGTGGCGAATATTCACCCCCGTCCCCAACACACACTTTGTCTTGTCCCAAGCATAGGCTTCCCTGCTTGGCAGAGGCCTCAGTGGTTGCCCCAAGCATGAGCTTTCATGCTCAGTGACTGAGATGGCACAGGTGGGCCTCCCAGACCTTTGGCTGCAGCAGGGCTGTGCGGGCTATTCCAAGCAGAAACCTTGCTGTGACTGAGATTGCAGAGGCAGCTACCCCAAGTATAGGCCTCCTTGCCTAGCAGCCAAACAGTGGACACCACTGAGCTGATGGATGGCTTATACTCTCATTTGTCCATGCAGGCCAAAATCTGAGAATAGAGAACAGGGGAACCTCTATGCTTTCTGATTAGACCTGCAAGTGAGTGCACCTTTAAGTGAGTGCTTGCAGAACCCCAAATCCAGGGTCTCTTTATTCTAGCAGACTCCCACCCACTCTTCTACTGTGGGCAACATAGGGATCTTTGGGAGAGGATTCTCAACATGGAAGCCTCTGTTCTCTGAATCTACCAGTGGAAGCTAGGCAAACAATTCCTGGAGCTCAGACAGATCTAAATACCAGAAGGACAGTACAACAGGCCTTTAGGCCACTGAAGTATTCAGGGCACCTGCGCAACAATGCACTCTGCACTACCTCAGAGTAAAGGTCTGGAAAAAAGATTTTCAAGCAAATGGACCCAGAAAATAAGCTGGGATAGCTATCCTAATATCTAATAAAGTAGACATCTAATAAAATAAAATTTCAACCAAAATTAAAAAAAAAAAAGATGAGGAGGGGCAATTCTTTCTCATCAAAGGAAAAATCCACCAGGAGGAGATCTCAAACCTGAACATTTACACCCTAAATACAAGAGCACCTGCATTTGTAAATGAAGCATTATTAAAGTTTAAGTCACACATTGATCCCAACACCTTAATAGTGGGAGACTTCAACACTCCATTCTGACAAAGGGACAGATCATCTAGACAGAAGACAAATAGGAAAATAAAGGCACTTACAGAGGTCTTAAATCAAATAGACCTAATAGATACCTACAGAACTTTTCACCCAAATTCAAAAGAGTATACCTTCTTTTCAGCACCTCATAAAACCCTCTCAAAAACTGACCATATAGTTCGGCACAAAGCAAGCCTCAGCAAATATAAGAAAACAGAAATAATTCCTTGTGTCCTATCATACCACCTTGGCCTAAAACTAGACCTTGACTAAAACAGAAATGACAAAAAGCCTACATACATATGGAAATTAAACAACTCTCTATTCAATGCCAACTTGTTCAGGGAAGAAATGAAAAAAGAAATTAGAGAATTCCTAAAATTCAATGAAAATGAAGGCACAACTTACCCAAACTTATGGGACACAATGAGAGCAATGCTAAGAGGAAATTTCATAACACTAAGTGCCTCCAGAAAAGTTGGAGACATCTCATACAAGCAACTTAAAGGTACACCTAAAAGCCCTAGGAAAAAAAAAAGAACCAGACGTACCCAGTAGGAGTAGATAATTGGAAACATTCAAACTCAGAGCTGAAATCAATGAATTAGAAATAAACTAAAAAAATTAAACTTAACTCAAAAATCAAAATTAACTAAAAAAAAAAAAAGCAGCCCTCCTGTATGGGAAAGACAGAAGGGCTGAGGAAGAAATTAGGGAAACAACACCCTTCACAATAGCCACTAATAACATAATGTACCTTGGAGTGACTCTAACTAAGGAAGTGAAAGACCTATTTTCCTGTTGAAAAAAATTTTAAGTCTCTGAAGAAAGAAATTGAAGAAGATATCAAAAGATAGAAAGATCTCCTATGCTCATGGATAGGTAGGATTAACATAGTGAAAATGTCCATCCTGCCAAAAGCAATCTACAGATTCAATGTGATTCCCATCAAAATACCAACACAATTCTTTACAGATCTTGAAAGAAAAATTCTCAACTTCATATGGAAAAACAAAAATCTCTGAATTGCTAAAACAATCCTGTACAACAAATGATCATCTGGAAGTATCACCATCCCTGCCTGATCTCAAGCTGTATTACAGAGTAATAGTAATAAAAACTGCATGGTATTGGCACAGAAACAGAATGGTGGATCAATGGAATTGCATAGAAGATCCAGAAATAAACCATATACCTGTGGATACTTGATTTCCTACAAAGAAGCCAAAACCCAACAATGGAAAAAAGATAGCATCTTCAACAAATGGTGCAGGTCTAACTGGATTTCTACAAGTAGAAAAATGCAAATAGATTCATATTTATCACCCTGCATAAAACTAAGATCCAAGTGGATCAAAGACCTCAACATAAAACCAGACACACTAAACCTGTTAGAAGAAAAATTGGGGTAGAGCCTTGAACTAATTGGCACAGGAGACAGCATCCTGAACAGAACACCAACAAAACAGACTCTAAGATCAATAAGTAATAAATGGGACCCCATGAAACTGAAAAGTTTCTATAGAGCAATGGGCACTGTCATCAGAACAAAACTCCAAGCTACAGAATAGGAAAGGATCTTCACCAATCCTCTATCTGACAGAGAACTAATATCCAGAATATATAAAGGACTCAAGAAGTTAAACAGCAACAAATCAAATAGTCCAACTTGAAAATGGGGCACAGAGACAGAGAACTTCCAATACAGAAATATTGAATGGCAGAGAAACATTTAAATAAATGCTCAACATCCTTAGTCACTAGAGAAATGCAAATCAAAACAACCCTCACATTTCACCTTACATCCATCACAATGGCAAAGATAAAAAACTCATGTGACAATACATGTTGGAGAGGATGTGGAGAGAGGGGAACCCTCCCCCACTGCTGGTGGGAATGTAAAATTTACAAACACTTTGGAAATCGATCTGGTGCTTTTTCAGACAATTAGGAATAGTGCTTCCTCAAGATTCAGCTATATTATTCCTAGGCCTATTTCCAAAATATGCTCAAGTATAAAACAAGGACATTTGCTCAACCATGTTTGTAGCAGCTTCATTCGTAATAGCCAGAACTGGGAAACAATCCAAATATCCCTCAGTTGATGAATGGATACAGAAATTGTACATCTACACAGTGGAATACTGCTCAGCTAATAAAAACAAGGAAATCATGAAATTTTTGGGCAAATGGTGATACTAGAAAAATATCATCCAGAGTGAGGTTACCCAGAACCAGAAAGACACTCACAGTATATACTCACTTATAAGTGTATATTAGCCATTTAATACAGGATAACCATATTAAAATCCACAGACATAAAGAAGCTAAATAATAGAGAGGACCCTAGGGAATATGCTTAACTCTTATTCAGAAGGGCAAACAGGATAGACATCTAAAGCAGTTGAAAAGAGGGAATAGGATAGGAGCTTAACATAGATGTTCTCTGAAAAACTCCACTCATAACTAGGGTCAGATGGAATGGGAGAAGGAACCTCCAAATCACTGGAGTTAGAGAGGGGCAGGCAAGAGATGAGGGAGGGTGGGTGGGGATTGGGAGAGACTGAGGGAGGAGGCTACAGCTGAAATACAAAGTGAATAAAGTGTAATTAATATAAAAAATAAAAATTAGAAAGAAACAACTCCACTCAGCAGGGGATCAGAGTAGATGCTGATATTCATTACCAAAATTGGAGCAGTGTTCAGGGAATCTTATGTAAGAATGGAGGAGACAGAATGACTTGGGGGAGGGAGGAGTTCCACAATGAGATCAACAAAGCCAACAAATGTGGGCCAAGGGTGGCTTGCAGAGAATGATGCACCATTCAAGGGCCTTCCTTGAAGAGGATCCATTCCCCCTGCTTAGATCAGTGTTCATATGAGTTCCCTAGTAAGGGGAGCAGGGGTTATCTCTGACATGGACTCTGTTACTTGTGCTTTGATTACTTTCTTCTGGTGGAGGAGCCGTGTCAGGCCACAGAGAAAGAGGATCCAAGCAGTCCTTATGAGGCTAGGGTCAGAGAGTATTGGAGGAGGCCTCCACCTTTCTGTGATCTAGGGGAGGGAGATAGGGGAAAAGAGGGAGCGAGGATTGTACAGGGAGAATACAAGGGAGGGGGCTATAACAGGGATATAAAGTGAATAAATTATGAAAATATATTAAAAAATAAAAAAGATAAAGTAAAACTCTTCCAACAACAGCAACAAAAATCCCATCACCAGATGGTTTTAGCACAGAATTGTACTAAATCATTAAAGAAAATTTAACATGAAAAATCTTCAATTTATTCCCCAAAATAGAAACAGAAGTTACATTTTGCAATGCATTTTTATGATGCTACAGTTACCCTTTTAGTGAAACACCATAAAGATTCATCAAAAAAAGAGAATTACAGGCCAATTTGCCTTATAAAACAGATGCAAAAATACTCAATAAAATAGTTGCAAAATGAATCCTAGAACACATCCAAACGATCATTTACCATGATGAAGTAGGCTTTATTCCAGAGATGTAGGGAAGATTCAGTGCAGGAAAATCATTAAGTATAATCCACAAAATAAACAAAGTGATAGAAAAAAAAATAAAAATATTTGATCATTTCCTTTGATACAAAAAAAAAGAACTTTGACGAAATACAATACCACTTCATAACAAAAGTCCTAGAAAGATTAGGAATAGAAGGGACATACTGGATTTTTTTTTAACTTTTTTTTAACTTTTTTATTAATTACACTTTATTCATTTTGTATCCCCCCATAAGCCCCTCCCTCCTCTCCTCCCGATCCCACCCTCCCTCCCCTTTCAGCATGCATGCCCCTCCCCAAGTCCACTGATAGGGGAGGTTTTCCTCTCCTTTCTGATTTTAGTCTATCAGTTCTCGTCAAAAGTGGCTGCATTGTCCTCTACTATGGCCCGGTAAGGCTGCTCCCCCCTCAGGGGGAGGTGATCAAAGAGCAGGCCAATCAGATTATGTCAGAGGCAGTCCCTCTTCACATTACTAGGTAACCCACTTGGTCACTGACCTGCCATGGGCCACACCTGTGCAGGGGTTCTAGGTTATCTCCATGAATAGTCCTTGGTTGGAGTATGAGTCTCTGGGAAGTTCCCTGTGTTCAAATTATCTTGTTCTGTTGCCCTCCTTGTGGAATTCCTGTCCTCTCCAGCTCTTACTATTTCCCACTTCTTACATAAAATTCCATTCACTCTGCCCGACAGTTGGCCATCAGGCTCAGCATCTGCTTTGATAGTCTGCAGGGCAGAGGCTTTCAGAGGCCCTCTGTGGTAGGTTCCTAGTTTGTTTCCTGTTTTCTTTTTCTGGCTTTTTTTAAATGTCTATTTTAATTTATAGCAAGCCTATAGCCAACATCAAATTAAATGGAGAAAAACTCAAAGCAATTCCAGGAAAGTCAGACAAAGCTACAGTAAAATCAACAAGGCAATGTTCAGTCTCTCTATATCTATTTGACATAGCACTTGAAGGTTTGGCTAAAGCAAAAAGACAACTGAAGATCAGGGGATATAAATTGGAAAGGAAGAAGTCAAAGTGTTATTATGTTCAGGTAATACGATAGCATGCATAAGTGACAGTAAAAATTCCATCAGGGAACTCTGACAAATGATAAACACTCTTAGTGAAATGTCTAAATAAAAGAAAGACTGAAAAAAAAATCAGTAACGTTTTTACATAGGAACAACAACTGGACTGAGCAAGAAATCAGGGAAACAGCACTTTTCACAGTAGTCTCAAACAATATAAACTATCTTGGGTTAACTATAACCAAACAAGTCAAATATTTATACGATAAGACTTGTACAACAAGACTTCTTCAAGCTTTGAAGAAAGACATTGAAGATGTCTTCTAATATCTTTCTGATCTTCTGAATGAAAATAGATCATATTTATCACCCTGTGCAGTACTCAAGTGCAAGTGAATCAAAGACCTCAACTTAAAATATCTGACCCTGATAGATGAGAAAGCCTTGAACATATTGGCACAGGAGTCAGTTTTCTGAACAGAATTTTGATAGTTCTGGCAATAAAATAAATAATTAATGAACAGAATCTCATGAAAAAAGCTTCTGTAAGACAAAGGGTATTCTCATTCAGAAAAAGTGGCAGTCTACACAATGAGAAAATATTTTTACCAACTCAACCTCCAACAGAGAACTAATATCCTATATATATATATATATATATATATATATATAAAACCCTCAAGAATCAAGATATAAAGCTACCCAATTAAAAAGTAAGTAGCAAAAAATTCTTTTTTTTTTTTTTTTTTTTGGTACTGGCTTTCTCTGTAGCCCTGGCTATCCTGGACTCACTTTGTAGACCAGGCTGGCCTTGAACTCACAAAATTTGCCTGCTTCTGCCTCTGAGTGCTGGGATTAAAGGTGTGTGCTTTCATGCCCAACCTGTAAAAATTTCTTTCTTTCTTTTTTTGAAGGCAAAGAGGACGGACATCAGAAGAAGGGGAAAATAAGGATCAGGAGAGGAGCCTGACACAGAGGGCCTCTGAAAAGCTTTACCCTGAAGGATATCAAAGCATATGCTGAGACTTATGGCCAACCTTTGGGCAGAGTGCAGGGAATCTTATGAAAGAAGGGGGAAATAGTATGACCTGGAGAGGACAGGAGCTGCACAAGGAGAGCAACAGAACTAAAAAATCTTGGCACAACAGTCTTTTCTGAGACTGATACTCCAACCAAGACCCATTGATGGAGATAACCAAGAACCCCTGCACAGATGTAGCCCATGGCAGTTCAATGTCCAAGTGGGTTCCCTAGTAATGGAAAAAGGGACTGTCTCTGACATGAACTGATTGGCCTGCTCTTTGATCACCTCACCCTGAGGGGGGATTAGCCTTACCAGGTCACAGAGGAAGACAATGCAACCACTCCTGATGAGACCTGATAGGCTAGGGTCAGAAGGAAGAAGAGGAGGACCTCTCCTGTCAGTGAACTTGGGGAGAGGTATGCATGGAGAACAAGGAGGGAGGGTGGAATTGGGAGGGGAGAAGGGACGGAGCTATGGGCGGATACAAAGTGAATAAAGTATAATTAATAAAAATTAAAATAAAAATATTTTAAAAAGTGAGTAACAAAAAAATAATAAAGTGAGTAACAGAGCTAAACAGAATTCTCAATAGAAGAGTATCAAATGGTTGTGAAATGCTTAAAGAAATGTTCAACATTCTGAGCCATAAGGACAATGTGAATCACAACTACTTTGAGATTTCATGTTTTACTTGTCAGAATATCTAAGATCAATAACCCAAATGACAGCTCATGTTGGTAAGGATATAGAGCAAGGGAAAACTCCTCCATTGCTCGTGGTAAAGCACGCTTGTACAGCTACTATGGAAATCAGTATGGCTGTTCTCAGAAAGTTGGGAATAAATCTACTTCAAGGCAATAATGCTCATTATAGTTTCATTCATAATATCCAGAAACTATAACAAACCATATGTTCCCAACATAATTGATAAAGAAACTGGGATATATTCTCACAATGGAGTATTATTCATCTGCTATAAAACAAAACAAACAAAAAAGAAGTGACATTATGAAATTTGCAGGCAAATGCAAGGAACTAGAGAAAAACCATCCAGAAAGAGGTAACCCAGACCCAGAAAGATAAAAATGTCATGTATTTACTATAAGTGGATAATAACCATTAAGTAAATGATAATGTAATGCCAGGTTCATGGGACCCTCAGAGACCACCAGAAGGCAACTCTATGCAATAGCAAGATAGCTTTATTACAAGAGTGATCGAACTGGGACCTAAGTCTCACTGACACAGTAGTAGAGAATTGGGACCCTGAGCTCTGAGTGAACAGGATTTTTAAAGGGAAAGTCTGTGAGCAGGGGGTTTCCATGGCAGCAAGCAGGGGGGCCTTGGCGTTACAGAATTGGGTGAAGTTTAGC
The DNA here is from genome assembly GCF_030254825.1 of Meriones unguiculatus. NCBI lineage: Eukaryota > Metazoa > Chordata > Mammalia > Rodentia > Muridae > Meriones > Meriones unguiculatus. The sequence goes on from NC_083354.1 coordinate 97,492,892, forward strand.
AGAGTGGGGTGACCTTTTCTGAGGCACATAATCACAATGGCTAAGGCATATAATCACAATGGCTATTTTTCTAAACCATATCTAAAACATTGGGGAGAATATTCCCATCTGATTTCCAACCAATTCTCATTGATTATTGCCAGGGAATTTGTCTCTATTTTCTATGAAGCATTTATTCTGTTATATTTCCTGGAGGCTGTTGCTAGGAGAGTTAACTTTGTTTTCTGCCAGGTGCACATTTTGTGATATTTCCTGGTACCTGAATTCAGCTCTGAGTCAAGATGGCTCTTTACTCAGGATAACTATACCCAGGCTAACTTACTCTTCAATAACCAAAATATTATCCATAGACCTAGAGAGCTTAGGTAAAGAGAAGTCTAGGGATGACCCAAGGATCTCCCTGCATTGGGGTGTGTGAGGATGAATATGAAGAATCTGTTGGGGGAGAGATGGGGTGGAGGGAAATATTGTGGGAGTTGTATCTGGAAATGGGAACATTTCAGTGGAGGTGTAGAAATCTGGTGCCATAGAAACTTCTTAGAATCTATAAAGGTGACTCTAATGAGGACTCAGTATTGGGGGATAAAGAGTTTCGACTGGCCATCTCTTGTAGTCAACTAAGGCTTCCAGTGGAGGAACTGTGATGAATTAAATTGAGCTGTTGGCCAAGGGGGGTCCCATGGAAACCCCCAAACAATCTGGGCTGATGCTAAGACAAATGATTCCTCTCTGAAAACTGACAGCAGAGGCCACACTGCTGAGAACAACATCTACTCAACTCATTGGACATGGAAAAATCAAGCTGGCAACTACATGGAAATTTTACTCTTAAGTTCTAATCTATTTGGTGCAGAAATGTACTGTGCAGGTCACTGAGAGAGAAAGATCTACACCAACACAGCCATAAAATCTTTCTGTCCTGCCTACAAAGTATGCTAGGTCGATGGAGGCACAGAAGTTGTGGCACAGAACAAACAAATAATGTCTGATTGACACAAGGCCCTCTCTATGGGAAAGAGCGTGTGTCCAACACAGCTTGTGTAACCAAGAACCAGAGACTAGTTAGACAAGAGATCTAGGGTAAAACAAATCATTACTAGCCTAAAATAACTAAGTAGCTAACTAAGTAACTAAATTAATTAATTAAAAAAAGGAAAGAAAATGGCACATCTACCATATGTCAGCGGTCTTAGCCCTGAAGTCCATTTTTAAAAATTAATCTGAACCTATTGTTCTCTTATCTGCAGTGCACATCAAAGCATTTTCCTTATTCACCAGGGTACACTTTAGTTTGAATTTTCTAAGATCTATATTTGTGTACACTTGTGTTCTTTCACATGTGTGTGTTCTCTGTACTTTTTGCCTTTAAGCATCAGGAGTTAGAGGCAGGCTTATTTTCTGGCTTGCTTAGTTAAAATTCAGATTACTTCTTATTTGCATTTTTATCACTCTTGGGAGACAATTCTACAGCAGCAGTGAGTGTAAAGGAACAGAGCAAAGTCAAGACTACCTTCCAGGAGTTGCTGTTAAATCTCCCATTTCCCCTACAGTGCCTTCAAAAGTAAGGCTGTCTGTTGCCAGAATGTCCTTGGGAATGCAATAATAAAAACTGTTTGCTTCTATGCTTACATAATAATCCCCTAAGTCACAGAGGGAGTGATATAGAGTAGTAGTTGGAACAGAATCTAATCACAATTGACAGTAAAATATGCTTAAAATGATCATAATAATATGTGGGTGATTGAGGACAGTTTCTGTTTATTTTTCTCTTAGCATGGTATTTATTAACATTGATGTATGCTAACTATTACACTAAATAAAAATTCAAAATAAAATAAACCCTGAGATATTTGCAAATCAGTGAAGCCAAGAGAAGAAAAATAATTATATTTTTGAGTAGCAAGTTAGGTATGATTTATGTGCAGAGCATAAAGAAAAGAATAAAATCAATAATTATGCTCTGGGTCACTGCTCTATTCATGGACCAAGTGACCTTGACATGCTAAGATGGTCTTAAAGAGATGACACATATTCTAGACAGATAAAATAGACTGGGGTTAAGTAAGACCGAACAATGTATGTGGTGAATGCAAGCGTGACCCGGTGTGTCAAACAACATGCAGAATCCAGTACCCTTTTATTCTGCATCCCATACAGTCATAGGGTACTAAGCGGTTTACAACAGACTGGAGAGAAGAACCAGCCTGAGACCAATTTCCTGTCTAGAAGTGGCAGCTATGCTGCAGTGGATGTCCCAGTTGAGAGCTTGTGCGTATTATCTCCGATTGGCAACACCAGGAAGCTTTTCAGCAGTTGTAGGATTAGAGGTGGGTAGTGACGGATCCTCTCCAGGATAAGTGCAGAACTGTATTCTAGGAAAGTCAAAGCTTCCCCTAACTCACTTTGTTTGTTTGTTTACATGCAATGGTGCATTTCAGGTATTCACACTCATTCCTGTATGTCACAGCATCAATCAGTGGACACCATTCTCAGAAAGGAAGTCGCAGTGTTACCTGAGACTGTTTTCTTTTTCTTTCTTTCTTTCTTTCTTTCTTTCTTTCTTTCTTTCTTTCTTTCTTTCTTTCTTTCTTTCTTTCTTTCTGAAAGTACTGTTTTTAATACAAATTATCACATAATTCAAACTATTGCTCCAATCATGATTTAAAAGAATTTGAAGCTGAGCATACTGGTACATACCTATAATCCCAGTATTTAGAAGCCTGAAACAAGAGCATCATAACTTTGAGGCTAGCCCAGGCTTTGTAGCAAAACCCAACCTTCAAGTGAAGAAGGTGGGGGGCAACAAATGAAAAGAATGTATTTTAATCCCTCGCAAAAGGAGGTGGAGCTATTAAAGATTTTACAATTTACTTTAATATTTAATAAATTTCTCTTCTTACCAAAGTTACTTTTGAAATAAATCACAACAATAAATGCCAATAATAAATGTCTTGTCACCTAAAATGGTCTTAATGTAAAAACCTATCACTACAATTTATATTGAAAAATGGTTTATATAGTTATAAATTGTCTATTGACCAAATAAAACAGGTATTTTAGTTATTCTTTCACTCTTTTCTATTAGAAAAGGTAATGTTGAGAAGAAAAACACTGGACTGAAGGACTGGTGTACTAGTTAGGCTTAAACTAGTGGGAAGTGGGATTCTGAGATTTATGGTTCCCCCATATTATGGCTCACTACCGCTACAACTGTCCAAAATGTTTCCACATTTCCAATTCCTCTCATCTCTTTGAGAGTAAAAACCATTCCTAAGGTGTTTGGTTTTTTTTTTTTTTTTGCAGTTGTTTGAAGCAAGGTCTTACCACCCTGCTGGCCTAGTCTACTCAGCCTCCCAGAGCGCTGAGACTGTTTTCAGTTGGTATTTTCTAGAGCAGTGAAGTTGGTAGCAAAGTTTTCATGTGCTTACTGCACCAGAAAAGTAATCTGTTTGCCTTTTGGATTTTGTATTTGAGTTGTTGTACCCCGTGTTTGTTCACATCAGTCATGCATGAGAACATTTAAGTCCCACTTTCCAAAAGCTATCATCAATATTTTTAGGTACAGGTAGGAGCCCAAGTTTCCCTAGTTTCGGGTTTCTCAGACTTCAGACAGCAGAAGCCTCAGTTGGGATGCCTATTGGCACACAGAAGCTGAGGTTTATTTCTACAAAGGTTTTACCATGTGATGGTTCTAGTCCAGAGTCCCACTGCTTTCCTCCAAATAAACAATCAGCTCCCCAGTTGGCTTCCCTAATTCGTTCAAGTGTTTCTTTGTCCCATATTCTGTTCCCTTTTGTGGAGCCAGCCTTTAATAAACCGTGTAAGAGAAAAAAAAAAAGCCTTAGTGTTGTTATCTATGAAACGAGAGTATGAAAGCCATCTGCAGGGTTCTTGTAAGAGTAAATGAATTAAACCAGGACTGACTTGACTATCTTATCTGTGCAGATTTTTGTTAACTAAAGAAACGTGAGAACTTTGCTCAGGAGTTTTGGCTTATATTGGCATCTCATTCACAATGCTCTACTCCACAACTCAGGGTGAGTGGCCTGAAAGTGCTGCCCTCTTAGAGTCTGACTGTGGCTCTGGCTGCAGCATTCTCTGCTACTTAATCCAGGCAGAACCCAGAAATGACTGCCTTGTTTTCTGTTCTTTAGCAATTGGAAATACCTCGCCCTTTAATAGTTTGTCAGTATTTTGTTTTTGAAAAATGTTGTAGTTGTTATTTCCTTTAAAATTGTTTTATGGATATAGGTGTTTTTTCTGAGTGTGTGTCTGCAATTTATGGGCATGTATGGTTTCTGTGGATGCTTGGAAAGGGCTTTGGATTTCCCAGAATTATAATATAGGTAAGTGTGAGTTGCTATGAGGGTGCTGGGAATTGAACCTGAGTTCTCTAGAAGAAGAGTCAGTTATTAAAAGCTGAGCCTTTTCTTTAGTCCCCTGTAGTTGTTGGGTCAAAGAATTAATGACTAGGTGTCTAAAGAAAATGTGATATTCAAGGATTTTTGCATATTCAGATAATTTATAAAACAAACTTATGAAATTTGTGGTTAGATCAGAGAACAAATCTGTAGCAAAGATGAAATTGAAAATCATAAATCATTGCTGACTCTGGTTAATACTGTCCAAAAGACAAAGCACAGGAGAGGACTAAAGTTCTTTTGAGTTGAATGAGTTGGCAACTACTAAATGAAAGAAAATTTTAACAAGACAAAATCAAAATATATCTCTGAATACTATACGTATTTTCTGAGTGCATTCTTGTGAAATAAAAAGTAGTTATTTAAGAAATTTTTAACGTTCTATAGTTCCTTAAAGATATAGTGCCCTGCACAAAACTGGTTTCTGGAAATGCAGTAATGCCTTAGAAACAGCTTCACTTGAAGAAATATACTAGAGGTCCTACAGCTTCTAAATTCTCATAGTAATGGTATGATGAGATGTAGCCTAGGAAGGAATAAGTGTCAGATAAAGTAATGAGGGAGAGGCCATACAATGAACTGCTTTATGAAGAGAAAGAGAGAAATCTAAACCACCTGGTTGTTCTGTGCTCTGAATCACATAAAAGTTTTGTTAACATATACCACACATATGCTGGCACCATCAAGTAGGACTTCCTTTCTTCCAGAACTATATAGCTAGCATATAACTCATCCAAACAAAACTTATACCTTTATACATAATACAGCCTGCATATTTTGTTATAGCAACAAAAATGAACTAACCAATGAAATTTGCAAAAAAATGATAACAGTGGATAAAATTTTCTTGTTCATTTTGTACCAGTTTTTTTTTCTTTTTTGGTATCATTAATTTTACTTAACATGTTAAAGATTCTATTATCAGAATAGGTGGGATATATACCATAGCAAGAAATATAAAATGTTGGCTCATATTATAGTTATGTATTTAATGTTTATAGTAATCATTTATTACTAACTAAACCTTGATGTAATACCAATGCAATGAGTTCAAATTAATTTAGTGTGTAATCATGAATATAATTTTCCTAATATCATATTTGACAAAATATGTTAAGGCCAAGGTGAGTATTGTTATGAAAAACTTTCAGAGTTTATGAAATATTAAAGTATCTTTGTACCAGTTTTTTAATAAACCATATATGATCCCTTTTCAAGAGCACGATGACCTGACAAGAATATAGCTCACTGGCAGAGAACTATCCTAGCATGACGGATTGTCTGAGTCTGTTCCCTAGCATTAATTTCCCCCTCTTTTTCTCTCTTTAGCATTCCCTCTCTCTCTTTTTTCTCTCTCTCCTTTCTCTCTTTCACACACACACTGACAGACAAATACATACACAGAAACACACTTACAAAGACACATAGAGAAGCACACACAAGAATGTTATAGTAGAGTTCTTCTATTCTAATTTCATAATAATATCAAAGCTAGAAAGTTAAATAATGTGCTCAAAGATAGCATGCAATCTTTTCTCTATGGAGGTTATCAAATAAAAATCAGAAAATCAGTTGAATTTGAGGCTTTGAAAAAAAGAAAAAATTATGCTATAACCATGTTCCATGTAATACATAAAACATGATTCTATCACAAACCTGTTCATTATTATTCTGAAATGCAAATTTAACTATGAGATTTGCATCTGAAGACCCCGTGTCTCTACCACAAACATTTGCCCAGACCACCTGGTAGTAGTACATACTAATCTTCTCATCTATGCAAGCAGTTTCCAATTTGCTCACTTAAAAACTGCACGGCACCAAAGCCTTCCTGGCTCTGCCTTTCTTCTTGCTCCCACATTCTGTGGGGTATGTGTAGCAAGGCTGTGGGGCAGGTACCTGGAGGTCACGTGGCTGATGGAGATCATATGGCTGATGGGGGTTAAAGGGAGAGAAATAGGTGCTAGCCAGAGAGATGATTGCATCAGGTCATGCATGGTCTTGTGATGTCAGTGAGAACCTGCTTTTACTCTGAGCCAGGAGGTTTTTGGTGATGCTTAAGTAGATCCTACTGGCTGCCTTCAGCTTTACAAACTTAAATGACAGCTCTTCAGAGAACAATCTAAAAAGAGAGATTGCTGGACCCTGTGGCAGTAGCTCATGTTACTCTTCTTGATTGTAATTTTCATGACTCAGGCATCAAACCTGGGCTCTGAATGTGTTTGCAAAGTGAATTTAGGGGAGAGTCATCATTTTCCTAGATTAACTATGGAATATGGTATGGTTTCTCTGAAATAGTGAGTCTGAAAAGAACCTGGCAACAACTGCTCCCTTTGGATTCTGTGTCTTTGGATATGGGGGAAGCCATTTTGACTGGGGATTTCAACAGTGCTGCATTATCAAGAGACAAGCAGGTAGTGAGAAGATAACAGAAGAATTCACTTACACTTGATTCTGACTGCTGACTGAGTCACTTCTCATCCCCCAGGAACAGCTAGTGGAGACTCTGAGTGGGAGGAACCCACTGGGGCTGAGAAAAGGTTGATACACAGTCAGTGTTTTAATTATTAATGTGCTGTGACTAATGTTACTCTGTCAAAGTTTGATCTGGCTTGGTAACATTAAGGCTACCAAAATGAAAAGAAGTGAAAAAAGATAACAAAAGAAAACATTTTTTTTTAAACTAAGACTTAACTAATTTCTAATTGAATATCTTTGAGAGAGGGTCTCAAGACACTTCACTGCTTCCTCCCAGAAGCCCTTGATCAATTATGCAATTGTAAACTCGGCTTTACAGACAAAATCACTGAGCCTTGCAAAGTCTCAGATAAGCAGTGTCAATAGTCACGGAGGGTTGACTTCTTTTGCCAACCACTGCAGACAGGGGTCTTGGTTATGAATTACATCACCTAATGCCAGGGGTTACACAGAGTTCTTTAGCTGAAATTAAAACCATTCAAGTTATGTGAGATGCCAAGAATAGCAAGGCTGGAATTTCTGAAGAGCAGCCATTCTTATGGAGCCAGAAGAGCTCCCAGAGAGACAGACCCCAGGGTGAAAACCAGCAGTGAGAGATCACTTCTGTATTATTTTTCTGTTAATTTGTCAAGAAACAGCTCATGGCAGAAAGGGTTTATTTTGTTCACAGCTTCACAGTACAATCATCCTTTCATGGCAATGGGAACTCATCAGGGTGGATGAGAAAGCAGATTAAGGACAATGCTGTGCCAAGCTTGACTTTCAGTGTCTTCTGTTCGCCATTTTTTTTTTTTTTTTGAGAAAAGTCCCTCAGTGAGCCTGAAGATCTGAAGATTACCACTTGGGCTATACTGGCTGGCCCATTAGCTGAGACCTGTCTGTCTCAACTCTTCGGCACTGGAGTTACAGGGGCACATGGTCATGTTTTGCTTTTATGTGGGTCCTGTGAATCTGAGCACTTTATCCTTTGAACCATTTCCCTAGACTTACCGTTTTCCCCTTTTTTATTTACCTTTATACTACAGCTCATCAATTGATGCTGCCACATTTAGGATGTGTTTTCCCTACTTGGAATCAGCATCATAGAATGACACAAAGATGTGTGTTGTCAATACCATTAAGTATTTATTAATCCAATCAAGTTAAGAAGCAAAATTAACCATCAAAAGTCCTTACTTTGTGAACTCAACACCCAGACACATCACTTTACCTGTCCTCATATAGGCCCATTTACCTAGAACAGCCCAAGCCTCTCATCAAAAGCCAAACCACATCTCATTTCTGTAATGAAGGCCTAGTTAACTGGCTGCCAGGACATATGTATCTTGGCGTTTTATCCTATTCACGACACTAATCATACTTTAAGATGACTTTCCTTACTCTTTAGTCTTTAACTTAGGGAGAACAAGAGCTATGTAGCATGGACTAGACTGACAGGTTTCAAAGTAAGGGTCTCTGGGTATCAAAAATAAAAGTACCTAAGTTACATAGATTAAGGAACCACTTTTATACATCCTTGTGAGTTGTAATTCTAATAGGTTCATTTTCCTCTAGCTAGCGTTTTAATTTAAATGGCAACAAAGGAAATAGAAGCAAGGAGAACATCTTGGTGAAGGATTTCACCAGGAAAAGGAAAAAGAAGTTTCAAAAAAGAAGCTATCTCCAGGTTTATAAACAGAGGCAACAATATTGATCAGAATGCTTTATGCCTTTCCATTTTCAGTGATTTTACCACAATGCTTACTTTGAGTTCTCCTCAACTGCAGGATTACACTGTGGTCAGACTTTCCCAACAGGCATATAAATTCAATAGCTGGAAGACTCCTGAGGCTTAATGCTTAGTTGACTGCTTTGTTAAGTTCTAAAAGAGGAATTAGAAAATAGTGCTCAGCTTGCATGCCTAAACATCACATGCCTGGATAGGTAATTCTTACTAGTGTTGTCTTGATTAGGTTGCTTGTAGTCATCAAAGGAAAAAGTCATTGCAAATAGAATTCAAAAGAACTCAAATTCTCCTTAATCCATTCAAGTGCTTTGCTTATCTATAACAACTTACGACATTGATTACTTTGCTTTGTAGTTTCAAACCCCATTCTGATGCAAGTACTGAACCCTAGGCTGCTTCCCCAGATGCACTCAACTGGCTCTGTTAAGATGCACTAGGAATGAGATGTAAATTGCCCAGGAAAATGTTGGGAAGAGTGTCTTTGTAAAGCAGGAGAAAGCTAAATGTTTTTTATTATTTTTTTCTTAATTATTATTATTTATTACAATTTATTCACTTTGTATCCCAGCTGTAGAGCCATCCCTCATCTCCTCCCAGTCTCACCCTCCCTTTACCCCATCCCACCCTCCAATGTCCCTCCCTTAATCCACTGATAGGAGAGGCCCTCATCCCCTACTAACTGACTCTTGTCTATCGGGTGTTATCTGGACTGTCTGGATCCTCTTTCTCTGTTAGGCCACCTTGCCAGGGGGAGGTGATCAAAGAGCCAGCCACTGAGTTCATGTTGGACACAGCCCCTGCTCTCCTTACGAGGGAGCCCCCATGAAGACTGAGGTGCCCATGGGCTACATCTGAGCAGGGGGTCTAGGTCCTCTCCTTGCATGGTCCTTGGTTGATTCATTAGCCTCTGCAGGAACCCCTGAGACCAGATTCTTTGGCTCTGATGGTCTCCTTGTGGAGCTCTTGTCCCATCCAGGTCTTTCTATTTCTTGCTTCTTCCATAAGATTCCCTGCAAAAGTTTGTTTCTGAGTCTTAGCATCTGCTTAGATACCCTGCTAGGTAGAGTCATTCAGAGGCCCCTATGGAAGGCTCCTGTCCTGTTCCTTGTCTTCCTGTTCCTTGTCTTCCACTCTCGATGTCTATCCTGTTTGCCCTCCTGAATAAGGATTAAGTCTCTTCTCTTGGATCCTCTTTGTTATTTAGCTTCTTTAGGTGTACAGATTTTAGTATGATTATCCTAAATTATATGACTGTTATCCACTTATAAGTGAATATATACCATGTGTGTCTTTCTGTTTCTGGGTTACTTCACTCAGGATGATCTTTCCTAGTCTATCCATTTATCCGCAAATTTCAAAATTTCCTTGTTTTTAATTACTGAATAGTATTCCATTGTGTAAATGTACCTCAATCTCTGTGTATGTTCTTCAGTTGAGGGACATTTAGGTTGTTTCCAGATTCTGGTGATTATGAATAACGCTGTTATGAACATTAGTGTTTTTCCAGCTACTTTTACTTGTGATTATATTAATTTATATACGAAGAATATAAGTTTGGCAGAAGTAAAGAGAACGGAAGTATTTGAAAAGGAAACATCTTATCTGTGAATTTTTCTGTCCTGTCACATAAAAATACATTATCCACATTTTCTTTTTCTATTGTGTGTGTGTGTGTGTGGGAGGGGGTTAGTTTGCTGTATAAAGATATATATGTCCATGCTTGTGTAGAGGCCAAAGGAGGATATAAAATATCCTTCATTAATATTTTTTTTATCTTGTTCTCTTCAGAAAGAGTATCTTACTGAGCCCAGAGCAAGGCTGACACCAGCAGAGCTCAGCAAGTTTGTCTCTGCTTGAACACTAGGGTTACAGGCACATGCAATCATACCTGGCTTTTACATGAGGTCCGAGGATTTGAATTCAGGTCATCACAGCTTTGCAGCCAGTGGTCTCACCCTCACTAAGTCATTCCCAAAGGCTTTGAAAGTGTTTTCAGTTTCAGGTAGGTACTCATTAAAATTATGTAAGGACAGGGAAGGGTAATCAGAAAATTTTCTTTGACAGAAGCATTGCTTTCTTTTTAATTTGGCACCTTTCAAGGTAAAGCTCCAAGCCCTTCTACATGATTCTGTACTGACTGTTCTCAATGTGTGCTATTCTTCTCCTAAGACCTCTTTTCCATATGACTCTAACTGCTTTGCATTCTTTCTTATATGTTAGGCCTGTGGCCTTACCAATCAGCAAATGCTTATCCCTTTAAGAAATAAGATTTTCATTCATTTTTTTTTCTGACAGCACAAACTTGTGATATTCACTTAAGGAAACAGTGTAAATGTTTGCTAGTGGGTATATTTACAGGTAGGAATAGAATAGTGTTTTGATAGTGAGCATGCAGCACATTGGTATAGACTTTAATTTTAAATAAATTCTAATTTGCTTTTTAATAGTCTAATAAATTGGGGTAGAGTACTATAGCCATAAATTTTAGCTTTGGGTGGATTCTCATAAACAAATAAAGAGCAAGTCTGCTTTTCAATGCATGAAGGGAGTCTACCATATCTCTGACACTTAGCTACTCGAGACAAGAAGCCATATCCTTAGTTTCATAATTCCACACTTGAAGCAGTCACTAAAGCTATTTTTGCAAGTTGTGACAGTACCAAGTTCATGCTAAGTAGGCTTCTAATGCTATGTGATTAGACTGACACAGGGAAGTTGATTTCACTCCATGGATATTCAGTAGATGTTATTTAATAGCTAGTGTTCATGTCCTTGGCTTCTTCTTCACATAAGACCTGTCAGTCATCCCACTAGCTCATTGTGTTGGACCTTAGTTTGTTAAGATTAGATCCCTACTTCCTTGTTCATTCTCCTGGAACAAAGTTGTGCTTGAGTAATCAGCTAGGCATTTGGGAAACAGGTTATCTTTGATTTATGTCACCTACTCCATTGCATCATTGTGTCACCTGTGTGCACACTTATAATGTCCTCTGTTATGGCAAAAAAGAAAAAAAAATGTGCTTTTACTTTTTTTAAACATCAGGTATGAATTTTTTTCATGTGGTTGGAAAAGAAGATAAACAGTGTAAATAACACCAAGGAATGTCTCCTTGACTAATCACTAGGAGGAACAGACTCCAGTTTCTGTTTCTGTAGCAGGGACCAAACATTTAAATCATCCACAATTATTGTGTTCCAAATCCCAGAACAAAGTGAAGTACCATATGTAATAAGAGCTAATTCTTGGACTGGGGAGACATTTTAATGGTTAAGAGCATTGTCTGCTCTTCCAAAGGACTTGGGTTTCATTTCCAGTACCCACATGGAAGCTCACAACTGTCTGTAACTCCACTTCCACAGAATCTGACACCCTCACACCAACCAATGCACACAATGTAAAATTAAATAAATTATTAAAAATTACTTTAAAAAGAGTTAATTATTTTTTTCCCCAAGCTTCCAATTATAAAGCAAAGGCTCAGGGAGAAAAATCTTTGTGCTTCTAGACAGAAGGTCTCCTCTGATCAGGTGCTTTCTGATGGCTTGAGATTATTCACATGACTGCATGAAAGTTCTGTCCCATTAGACATGTGGCTTTCCTGACACATGGCCACTCAGAGGCATGGTAGAATGACATGGCTTTCAGATTTGGGCTGGAAGATACATGGCCTATAAAGTTCATGCCACATAACCATGAGGATCTGAGTTAGTTACCTTCAGCACCCATATGAGAAACTCAGGCATGAATAGAATATAACCCTAATCCAGGAGTGGAAATAGAGACAGGCAGATTTCTACAGTCCTCTGGCTAACCAATCTAGCTTTCTGGTGGGTCTCTGCTTCAGTGAGAAACTGTCTCATTGTAAACAGTGGACAGAGAGCAAAGAAGACAATATTGATCTTTCCCACCCACCACCAACTGTAGGCAGACTTCCACCTACACAGGTGTACCTGAACAGTCATGGGCTCACACACATAACAATGCACATCCATATGCACACATACACACACATACAGACACACAAATATATTTCCAACTTACTCTTTGTTGAACACAATAAGCTTAAGACTCAACAAAGTTATTTGTTTAATGAGTCCAAGGTGTCAGATCTGGAACTAAAACCAGACATACAACCTCTTATTTGTCAATTCAGAAAATGTCTTAATCCTTAGTTCTTAGAATAGTTGGAGTGATCTCATGATAGTTGAGATGATCTACTTCTCAGTTCTTGAGATTTTCATCTGTGGTGATTTTTGATCCTGATACTTCCTATTTGCCTCAGTTCCGTTTCTCTATTGCATAACCATGTTGGTCCTTTTCTTCCGCTTGTGCAGGTTCTTAGAAAGTGCTTTTTTACAAAAGCTATAATTCTTCATTTGGGTTTATGGTAACCAATGGCAGCAGAGGCCTTCCATCTCTGCATACATTTTCTATCTGTATTGACTGGATTACATCTCCACTCAATTTTGCACATATGTATATTAAATCTTGCAAGGAGTGTCTATCTCAAAACTGGTGATATCCAATTTATCTCATCCTCTTTGAGGGATTAAAGCAAAAAGTCAAGAATGACCAATGCATCTTACTGTCAGTTTTACAACATCTCTTTCTCTACATTCATTTGAAAATCTCCAGTCCTTGCTTTAAGTCTGAAGCCCTTTGGGTTCTAGGAATAGAAAAGCTTTTTAGACAGATAACTCTGTGTAAAGTTCTTTCTTATGTAGAAGCAAATATTTCAGGAGAACAAGACTCTCTTTTCCTGTGACAAGGATATCTCTAGAACTATCTTGAGGAACTAGAATAAAAGTAGCAACTAACAACACAGAGACCAACAACAACTGCTTAGCCACATACACCTCCCTCCACAAGTTTTCTTTTTATGTCAGGCAGAAGGGCATGCTGAATGCTGGGTTTCTTGCTTTCCTACATGGCATTTTGGTTGTAATACTTTCCTGTTATTTCATGCTATTTGATTCATCTGGGAACAGTGGACAACCAAGCCTGATAAAAATAGCCTAAAGGACGTCCTTGCTTCTTGTCTTTGATCAATTCATTTCATTGAGTCAGGGTATTTGCAGTGGGTGCAAAACTCACATTTGGCTGTGATATGGAGGCAAAATTAATAAGTAGCAGAAGAGGAGAAATAATCCCTTCCAATTTACTGTCATAATTTTGTGTATGGGTGACAGTGTATATTGAATGAGGAAGACTTAGAAAGACAGCAAGAAAAAAAATTAAAGCTACTCTGACCATTTAGTTTGAGATGTATATTGGATAGCAGCCTGGTATCCGTCAGGCGAATAGTAAGAGTACTATATCATTCAATTAGAAATACAAATGTAGATTAGAGGCTTTTAGTCTGTAGAAGATACTTAAAGCTCTGATATCTCTGAGTTCTACTTGGGAGGTGATAGAAATAATAAGTATCAACTACAATGTCCTGGCCAACTGGGCTACTTAAAGAAGGACTAGCTTTAGCTTACTAGACTGATAGTGACCAAATGGTGAATAAGGGGACTCTCAGAGAAAAAAAAGAAGTAGCTAGTTATACACAATCTTGCTGAGAAACAAATGAAGAAAAGCAACCGCTGGGAATAACAACATGACATTCTCCTGGCAAACCAATCAAAGAAATACTGAAAAAGATTTCAGATGAGAGCAAGTAGGGAAATTATGCTATTAAGTTAGGGCACTGAGAAACCTTTTTCCTTCCTTCGTGTCTTTGATAAAATCATTTCATTATAATTCTAAAACAGTGGGCAGACCTCACATTTTCAAAACCTCAATCTGAAGTAAAAGTTTGAAGGAAACATGGTAATTGTTGAAAGCTTATATTTGAAAAGCTTAAATGAATGCACCATGACATTTAAATAAAGCTGGATATTAAAAATGAATTTAGAATTCTGATATATTACAATTTCATTGAATTGGTCGAGAAGTTTATCACTATATCAAACAACAATGGTAATAACCATAACAAAATTACTTAAGCAACCATAGGTTTTAAAATAAATAGGAATATAATATTACATGGAAGAACTTGTTATTATATATTTAGTAAATATATATGTATATATAATATGTAAGATCATCTATAGATACAATTGAGAGTTAATCACATATACAACACACACCCAAACACACATTCTAACATACACATATTTATGCTTTCACACACCTTTACTAATTAAGTTCTTTGAGACATAATTTTTAATTTCATGGTAGCAACATGTTTTTACCAATTGTCTAGTGTAATTGTCAAGGAAAGGGTGCATGGAAGTGAATAGCACACTAATTCCAACATTGGGAAAATAAAATATTTAAGAATATGGTCTTAGGTAAATTCTGTAAAATAATATTTGGTCTTTTCTGAGACTGATACTCCAACCAAGGACCATTCATGGACACACACTAGAACCCCTGCACAGATTTAGCCCATGGCAGTTCAGTGTCCAAGTGGGTTCCATAGTAATGGGAACAGGGACTGTCTCTGACATGAACTGATTGGCCTGATCTTTGATCATTAGGGTTGCAGCCTTACTAGGCCACAGAGGAAGACAATGCAGCCACTCCTGATGAGACCTGATAGACTAGGATCAGAAGGAAGGGGAGAAAGACCTCCCCTATCAGTGGACTAGGGGAGGGGCAGGGATGGAGAATAGGAAGGGAGGGTGGGATTGGGCAGGGAGGAGGAAGGAGGTACAGAGGGGATACAAAGTGAATAAACTGCAATTAGAAAAAATTAAAAGTAAAAGAAATGTTCAAAAATTGGATTGTTCATACAAAAAATAATATTTGATTGTCAAGCAGCACTGACACTGGAAATGATGGGGTCATGATGGGTCACATACTAGTAGTCACCATGGCAGGCCAATTGTGGAGCTCATGGCTGGCCACACAGCTAGTGTGTGTGACTTTTTCCTTTCAGTAAAACTAATGATGAGATGGCTCGGTGAGTATGTGTGCTTGCTGTAAAGACTGACAACCTGAGTCTTCCCTGGCTTCTACTACCTACAAGCAAGTTATTCTTTGACCTGCACAGATGTGTTAAAGCATGTGTGCACATGTGCAGACAAAATAAATAAGTAAAGTAAATAAAAATTTAAAAGATTTTAAAAGAAGCTTCCATGTGTTTTATAAGAGATGATTTTTGTCACCACCATATTATATCTATCCACACATTTAACTCTACAAATGCAATTTTTTTTATATGATAGAGAATGTGAGGAAGAAAGATTTTTCATTTGGGACTTACCATTGTATACAGTACTTATATAGTTTATATTCATTTTCAACCTCATAGTTTATATTATTTAAAAACGAACACATTGAGCACTTGCTATGTGCAAAGCACTATATTGATGTTCCCTTAAATATAGTCATACAAGATTTTAAATGTGTCTCAAATTATTTAATTCTTACTTGAATACATTACTCAAATGCCATTGCTGTCACCCAACAGAGGCAGACAACGAATATTGCATTCCTACCAGCTCGTGACCCCCATCTTCATCGAAGTCCTCCTCTATCCCATCAGTCATCTCTCCTCCATCCGCTTCTTGCCCTCCTTCAGCAGGCTCCTCTATGGAGTGGTCTGCATTCTCTGACACACATTCGTCTTGGATCAGCTCTATACTCTCCTCCAACTGCTTCTTCTGAGCTTCTAGGGGGGAGAAAGCAAATGGCTACTACCTTGGGTTGCTAATAAGTCATTTGGAAAAACCATGAATAAACAGGGAACTCTCAAGAGGGGTGAGCTGTTAAAAGTATGTAAAAGATACAGATATTTTCAGTTATTTTTTATTTTACAATTACATGCATACATCTGTGTATGTTTACATGTAAGCACATTTATTTAAAATGAGATTATCAAATCTAGGGCCTCAAAATGGTAAGAATATATAAATAAACATTCAAATTAGCATGCTGATCTTCCTAAATGCTTGGTTTTATATGAGACTCTAAGAAGGGTAGTCTCTCAGTGAAAAACCCTGATGTCAGAGTACCTAGAATCACAGTCAGGATTTATTACTTAGTGGGAATGTGGTGCTTTACAAGGAAGAAATGATAGACCTGCCATGTACCTAGTTTCACTTCCCAAAGTGGTTTGCAAATAGTAAGTGCTCAATAAGAGAAACTGCACTCCACACTAACAGAATTCCCTCTAATTGCCAGGATTGGTACATTCCATTTGCAAAATTTCATACGTGGAAATAATGCTGAAAACAGTAGTTATTTCTCTACTTGTATGTCGTCTCCTGTGAACATTCCAAGAAATAATGGACAAATAAAATCATACCTTGTTCCTCTCTCTGCAGTTTTCTCCTGAGTTATCACAACTCCTAAAAGTTATGGTCTTTTCATTAATTTTGCATACTATTATTTTATTAAAGTAATCTTCCACTGTTAGATTTGAGCTTTAAATTGACTGGATTTTGAACTTACTAATCTTTCATAACAATAAAAACAATTTAGAAGTTAAAATCCAGGACATTCATTTTTTTTTCATAATGTGAGTTAAGAGGAAACTAACCATTGTTTTATAAATTTTGATGCACCACAATAAGCTTTAAAAAAAGTTTATTATAAAAATATATAGGTAACCTTTTCTTTTTTATATCTTATATATTTTTTAAATTAAAAATAAATTTTATTTATTACAATTTATTTACTTTGTATACCAGCTGTAGCCCCTTCCTTGTCCCCTCCCAAATCCACTCTCTTTCCCTCCCTCATCTCTGCCCATTTCCCTTCCCCAGTCCACTGATAGGGGAGGATCTCCTTCCTTTCCATCTGACCCTAGCCTATCAGGTCTCATCAGGACTGTTTTTCATAGTCTTCCCTATGGCCTCTTAAGGCTGCCCCCACTCTCAGAGGGAGGTGATCAAAGAGCCAGCCACTGAGTTCATGACAGAGACATTCCCTTTTCCCCTTATTAGAGTACCCACTTGGACACTGAGCTGCTACGGGCTATATCTGAGCAAGGGGTTCTAGGTTATCTCCATGAATGGTCCTTGGTTGGAGTATCAGTCTTAGAAAAGACCCCTGTGCCCAGATTCTTTGGTTCTGTTGCTTTCCTTGTGGAGCTCCAGACCCTTCAGGTATTTCTGTCTCTCCCTTCTTTCACAAGATTCCCTGCACTCTGCCCACTGTATGGCTATGAGTCGCAGCATCTTCTTTAATACCCTGCTGGGTAAAGTCTTTCAGAGTCCCTCTGTGGTAGGCTTCTGTCTTGTTCCTTGTTTTCACCTTCTTTTGATGTTTATCCCGTTTGCCTTTCTGAATGAAGATTGAGCATCTTACCCCACGGTCCTCCTTCTTGTTTAGCTTCTCATTGCTGAATATTATCCCAGTAATTTTTCTATAAATAATGGGTCTATTCATTCTTCCATTTCAATTCCCCAAATAAAAAATGTGGTTGGAGAAAAGGCAGAAAGGTGAGGTATTGTCCACCTATACTAGATGACAGGGTTCCAACACTCTTTAAGGTAGTTAGTGGTGACACTGTAGATATCAGGTTTCGTTCTAAGTTTTGTGATTACATCATATAAACACATGAAGTTTACTCTGAAGGTTAGCAATACGTATGTGGAAAGTATTTTAGAGACTGCTAGGATGGCATGAATATGTACAATGCATTAAAGTGGGACAGTGCATTCTCATTGTACATATATTCAAGCCTCAACACTAGCAACAGTATCAGTTTGGATCAGGGAATTATGGCTAAAAATGTTGTGACTATCAGGCCTTGTTTCAAAATAATTATAACTATATTAAATGATTATAGTAGGAATCTTTCAATGTCTTGCTTTTTGTTTAATATATCCACAGAACCTACGTATAACAGGTTTTTACTAACAATTTATCAGCTTCTGAGATCTCACAAAATGTAACCAATGTGGCAAGATTTCTGGTATGCTGGTGAAGCTATGGTAGTGTTTTCCTTTCCTCTGATGGCTACGTGATTTTACCATGAAAAGTCCTCTGAGGATTATGAAGCAGTTACTACATAAACTAACTAAAAGTCTCTTGTTTGATTTCCTAAATCTAGGTAACTCTCATCCAAATTAGGCTGCATCTTCTGTTGTGTTATTGATATATCAGTGTTTGAACTCCATGGGAAATATGACTATTTTCCTTTCAAAGTCATTACTAGGCCTGTAGGAACAAAGCAGAAGTTCATTGCAAACTGAGGATTATTTTCAGGCAATTAGTTGATATGCTCTGCTATTCTTATTTTATATGGCTTTTAAGTAGAAGGGATACTATAAGTTATTAGGATATAAGACATAGGGTATAGGGTGCATATTTCTGCGAGTTACTATTTCTATGAATTGCAGTTTTTGTCTCCAAAAGGTAAGTGAAATGTAATATTGAATTCCCAAAGCAGTTGTTTTCTTGAATGACAAAAAATGTGAATATATCTTTTAATTGCAGAGACCACACAAACTTATGAGTATAAAAGCTCAAAACAATTATAAAGTGTAACCTTTATTAAGTTAGATTATTATATAAGAATAATCCTTGTCAAAAATCTCCACACTTTAACAACATCCTGAAGATATAATTTCGTGTGTTCACTTTCACCCGGCCTTCTTATTTCTGGTTGAACAAATGAAAGAACTTAAGATACTCACTGTCTTTTGTACACACAATATGCATGCAATTTCTTTGAGAGTATATTTCAGAGACAACCGTGTATTGATACAGTTCAAGGCTGGGAAGAAAAACCTGTAAGTTATCTTTACATTCATTAACCTGAAAGCTTAAATGCTTAGGAGATATTATCTGGGTTGAAAATATAAATGCGTTAATTATGATGGTAATTGATTCATGGGAATTTAACAGAAATGAGGCCAGTCTACATTTTTGTAAGTTGTGGTCAGCATACACCATTGTCATTGGCACGGTGGGAGGTGTCACACACCCTGATAATTGTGTATTATCCACAAATACAACACATATGAAAGCTAAGTTGTTCATTAAGCTGTTGTTTTGCAGCTGAACAATCAATTTTGGTCCAAAAAATATCTTGCTTAAACTGAAGCAAAGAAACTAATCCTATTTTTTTTGAAGAATTTACTTATGTTAGAATGAATAACATAGTTTCATTTATTCTAAATTTGTAGCATTTGCTTTATCTGAATAATTCTCTTTCTGTGAATTTTGTGGGAAAATGAATAGGTACGTGTACACCTGCAGATGTGTGTACATTTATATTCAGTAGAGATTCTTTCGGGCAGAAATATTTGTATCCATCTTTTTTTTCTGTTGTCCAACTCACAGCCTTACATGCAAACATTTTCTGAATATATTCGTGAGTTGTGTAGAATCAAATAATAAAATCCTGTATCCATCAAATTATTCTTATACAAACAAAATGGCAGTTGAATTTAGCACCATAGTAGCAAACTAGAAGTTCTGAGTAGGCAAATAAGCATTCCTGCCACCTTCTGATCCTGAACCCATCACTAAGAAGATACTCTTAGAGGAGAATTTTTTCAGGTTTGTATAGACAATTCCTCAAAAGAAAAATAAATGTGGAGTATTCGTGTGTTCGGGAAAGGTGCTACCTTGGTGTTCTGTCTCTTGGAGCCTCTCCGTTGGGTTATTTATGTCAAAGTGATGGATTTCGTTCTGAGTAGAGAAGTGAGTTAGTACTACACTTTTTTTTTTTAGAAATATAAATGTGGACTGCAGCAGCACACAGTTAATGCCAAATATAAAATCCAGTGTTATCTAAATTATAAGGTTATTACAGAAGAAAAATATTTACAATGACCACAGTTGGTGAGGTAGTGAGTTTTTCTACAGTGCTGACCATGCAACAGTCATGAGCAAACATAATTCAACAAAGTGTTATTTTTTTGAGGTTTCAATATTTCATTCAAGTTTTAAGTGATGTTAATGACAGCATTTGAAGGAGGAGTTAATTCCACACAAAATGAAAGACTCTATAGTGTACCTATTAAACCACTAGGAAAGAGAAGTCAGTTTAGAGCCATAGTGTAGTCAGGGTGTGACCACAACCACCTGTCCAGGACAGAGCTGGGAAAAACAGAAACTATTTCATACTCTGGTGCAATGGCAAAATGACAGAGCCAAACGACAAGCAATAGACTGGGAAAGGATCTTCATCAACCCTATATCTGATAGAGGGCTAATATCCAGAATATATAAAGAACACAAGAAGTTAAACAGCAACCAACCAAGTAGTTCCAATTAAAAAATGGGGTACAGAGAAAACAGAAAATTCTTAAAAGGGGAATATATAATGGCAGAGAAACACTTAAAGAAATGTTCAACATCATTAGCCATCAGGGAAATGCAAATCAAAAAGACCCTAAGATTTCACCTTGCACCCATCAGAATGGCTAAGATAAAAAACTCAAGTGACAACACATGCTGGGGAGGATGTGGAGAAAAGGGAACCCTCCTCCACTGCTGGTGGGGATGTAAACTTGTAAAATTACTTTGGAGATCAATCTGGTGCTTTCTCAGAAAATTAGGAGTAGTGCTACCTCAAGATCCAGCTATACCACTCCTAGGCATATACCCAAAATTTGCTCAACTATACAACAAGAACATTTGCTCAGCCATGTTAATAGCAGCTTTATTCATAATAGCCAGAATCTGGAAACAACCCAGATGTCTCTCAGATTAGGAATGGATACACAAATTTTGGTAGATTTATACAATGGAATACTACTCAGCAATTAAAAACAAGGAAATCATGAAATTTTCAGGCAAATGGTTCGAACTAAACAAGACCATCGTAAGTGAGGTAACCAGAAGCAGAAGGACACACATAGTATATATTCAGCTTTATTTGTAATAGCCAGAAGGTGGGAACAACCCAGATGCCCCTCAGTTAGTATATACTCACTTACAAGTGGATATTATAACATAAGATAATCATACTCAAATCTGCACACCTAAAGAACCTAATCAAGAAGGAGGACCGTGAGTAAGATGCTCAATCCTCATTCAGAAAGGCAAACTAGATGGACATCAGAAGAGGGAGAAAACAGAGAATACGACAGGAGCCTACCACAGAGAACCTCTGAAAGATTCTACCCAGCAGGGTATCAAAGCAGATGCTGAGACTCATAGTCAAACTTTAGGCAGAGTGCAGGAAATCTTATGAAAGAAGGGGGAGATAGATAGACCTGGCGGGGACAGGAGCTCCACAAAGAGAGCAACAGAAATAAACAAAAAATCTGCGCCCAGGGGTCTTTTCTGAGACTGATACTCCAACCAAGGGTCATGCATGGAGATAACCTAGAAGCCCTGCACAGGTGCAGCCCGTGATAGCTCAGTGTCCAAGAGGGTACCCTAGTAAGGGGAACAGGGGCTGTCTGTGACATGAACCCAGTGGCCTGTTCTTTGATCACCTCTCCCTGAGAGGGGAGGAAGCCTCAGAGGAAGACAATGCAGCCAAGTCCTGAAGAGACCTTATAGGCTAGGGACAGATGGAAGGATAGGAAGACCACGCCTCTCAGCAGACTGGGGGAGGGGCATAGGGGGAGAAGAGGGAGGGAAGGTGGGGCTGGGAAGGGATGAAGGAGGAGGCTACAGCTGGGATACAAAGTGAATAAACTGTAATGAAAAAATATATAAATATAAACAACGAAGAAGAAGTAACAAGGAAAAGCAGACCACCCCGTAGTCATGACAACACAAGGAAGAAATAAGTCTTGAATGACTGGCTCCATCATTCCTGTCCATCCTAAAATGACACAAAAGAAATAGCTAACCACACCGTGAAGTCTACTTTGGGTGTAAACCAGGTAACTGATGGGCTAGGATGGGAACAGGGCATGACGATCTGGCTAAAAGTCCATTTCACATAGGTGTGCACATGCTTCCCAGCAATTAGGATCGGAACACCAGGGTTCGCTGCTCAGGAATTCACAATATCATCTGGGAACTGGATACAGACTTACAAAGGACCCGCACATTCCCAGCTTGCATTTGCTGGCTGGAATCTCTAGAGGAGCTCCTCCAAACCCACACCTACAGCTGAAGGACTGTGTTCAGAATGGGTTTTGTGCTGTACCTCTGAAATGGTAAACACCTTAAAGCCTGGAGGTCTAACGTGGTATTTATCGTTTCTCGAATCCCCAACATACAACATTAAAAGTACACTAAATCCTGAAGGTAGCCATGCTGCAAAATAATTCAAAATTAACTATTGTACAATATTCATTTATAATTGACATTCCAGTCCTTGACCAAGCTTATGGCCACCCTCATTGACGTTCTTGCCATCCGGCAGAGCTGACAGCATCAGTTTGATACCTGGCTTCAGGATCTGACTGTACCCTAAGGCAACCAGGCTAGAATTGTTCATATTGGCTGAAACGCAGACATCAGATTGGACCTGATACTTGGCCGCTATTCCAAAGCGAGTGTTACTGGTCCCTGCAGTCCAAGCGAGACTGAGAGAAGTCCCCGACTTCTTGTTCACCTTCTGGTAACGGAGCCTCCAAACTCTGTCCTATAGTTCACATTAGTAGGAAGCAGGAATTCATCTGTCTTGTAGTCAGCTGTGAAGTTGCTCTGGGTCACCAGGAACTTCCCTATCTCAAAATTCATCTGGTAGCTAGCCAGCCAGCCAGCCCTCACAGCCAAGCACTGGAGCACCCTGGATCGAGGGCTCAGTGATGCCAAAATTCACATCACAGCCTAGTTGATCTGCTCCCTCTTGTACCCAGCCTTGATTCTAGCATTGTTTTCCAGTGTTAGGAGAGAAGGATGAGTCGAAGGTCAGCTTCAGCCCACACATGAGCTGGTCTTTCACGGTGATCTCGGTGACCAGGGTATTGTCCTGTGCTCCACTTCTCTGTAAACGTCAGCCCGTCCTCAGTCCACCTGTACTTGGTTTTCAGGCTGCCTTTCACTCTGGTGGTCTCTGTGTTGGTGGAGCCTGAGCTGGTAAATTCCAATCCATTCTCCGACTTCGTTTTCAAATCAAGTCTTATTAACCCAAAGTCACAGCCCTTGATAAAGCCGACCCTGGCGAACTTGCCAAGATCATGTGTGCATACGTGGGAGGCACAGTCATTTTCTCAGAGGCTGTGATGGCAGGAGAAGGCGGGCTTATAGTTCGTTTTATACGCAGGGAAACTGAGGCATAAGTGAAACAAATAGGAGTAAGAATCCATAGGAGTACTTCTGACTTGGCAGGCTGTGCCGTCTCCTAATGCATCCCTGGAGCTTATCTTACATTCTGTGAGAGAATAACTCGAGTTTCTTCAAAGAGCGGATTATCTCCAAGTACAAGAATGAAGAAATCCATTCAGTTAGGCAACATATTTTAGCTACACAATGGCTATCAAAGAAATTCAAATGATTGGTATTTCAGATTAAGGGGAAATAATTTATGGCTTCAAATGACATGAAAAGAAATTATTTGATATTAAATTTTTTTCCTCACTAAAATATTTTCAGCATACCTAATTTTACTTCAAAAGCTCTATATGATACAGAAAACAAGTTGCAATTGGGATTTGGCATCAAAACGTTTTTATTAAATTGTGTTTTCTTCACAGTTATTGTTAATATGACTGAAAATTGGCTGAGGTGGCAATTAAGCTTTTTGACATGCTGGCTTAATTGTTAGATAATTTGCAGCTGTACTGTACTTACCAGACGATGGAAAATGTTGGTGATACAAAATCACTCTTATTATTTATTACAGCTAAGATAGTATTCTGAAATCAATATTTAACATACCAATATAAAACTTAATTTTTAAATATTTTATTTTAAACCCTTATATGAGTTTTATTTCAATAACTTAAAAGATGCTGCTGTGAAATTTTCAATTCATTACAGATGTTCTTACAGATAACCACATAAATTTCAGAAAAAAATTACACATGAGAAATGTATTTGATTAAAATACGAGTTATATGAATGAATTTTTAGAGAGGATAACCCCAAAGTTGTTCATGAGAAATAACCAATTTTAATGTAAATTATTTCTAGATAACAAAATATTATGCTTATTTAAATATTATAATTTTGAAGCAGATATTGTTTCTCTCATCTTGTAATTTTTACGAGGAATTTTCCCAATGCCCCAGAACTTGTCAGTTAGAACAAATCTCTATGAATTGCACACCTAATTTTGTCTCACTCTTCTCTGGAGTCTTTTGTTTCAGCAGTGTGAATCCCCTTGCCATATTGAAAATGAGCCGCACAGGAAACAACTAGTTTCTGAGGGAGTAAAAATGTCTTAAGTGAATTGTGGTGCTGTTTGCACCACCCAGGAAAATGACCAAGCCATTGGGTTATATTCTTGATGTGAAGTATCAGTGACATACATTCCAACAAGGTTATTAAAGTGCTGTGAGCGTGGGAGACTGTGATATGTATGTGGCATTAGATGACAAATAAAGAACGGCTAGGTCAGGTAAAGGCCAGGTACATCTGGACCTCATAAGGAGAGCTACCGAAGGGTTATTAGAGACAAATGTCAACAGTGGTCAGGCAGATGGAAAAAAAGGTGTGAGCTGAATGAACAACAGCATTAACTGAAACGTTGTTCTAGGAGTAGAGGTTTCAACCCTGAATAGCAGGGTTGAAAAATCCCATGCTTTTTCTAAGAAGTCCTATAGTTTGATTTTAACTTACAACCATTTTTGAACATTATTTTTTTAGAATGCCATGCTGTGGGAAAACGTATGGGCAGGGTACTTCCACTGAAGTTTGTGTCCTCTCAGATACCTCAGTCTAACTCTCAGTTTATCATTGTAACCATCCAGGCAAAGATGCTGCTCATGGATTAAGTGTGCTTTTCAGAATATACCTAGACCAGATAAGACACTAGCCTTTTGCATCAAGCTGTGATGGAAGTTCATTTTTAATGTAGTTTAATTCTGCCCATTGTGTGATGGACAGCCTCTACCTTTCCTTCGTGCAGTTTACCCTTTCTGGTTATATTATAACATAATACGAGCCAGCCATACAGCCGTATAAATTCTGTGGTGTGTCGGTATGTGTGTGTGTCTGTAAATTACATTTGGCTCTTTCTAAAGAATCATCCATGAATGAGATAAGTTATAGGCTAACCTGATATGAAGTGCTAATTGTTGTTTTCCATAATCTATGCATCCTTCAGAATTTGTTTTCTTAAGTGGAAAAAATATACACATAGTAGAATCATAGTAACCATAATTTTAACTGCTTGGTTATGCGCTGCAGGACAATATCCATTAGTTTAATTTAAAAGGTCTCAAGCCTGTCTACACACCTCATAAATGATAGTACAGTAAGGGAAAAGAAAATATAACCTTGTATTTAGAAAGATTATAATGTCAAAAGAAGAGACACTTAGAGATCTACTAAAAGCAGTTTATGTTAGACAGTCCATAATAATATGGCTATTTTGCACTGATTTTGTCTGAAAGTTTAAGAATTCATTTTGAAATCACTGGGGAAATGAACCCCGTGAAGATCACTCAGAACCTACCCCATATCACACTCAGTGCATGCTCTTCATCCTGTGGCATTTTCTCTCTAGCCATCTGTTTCCTCCCTCCCACTTCATTTATGTTGCAAACATTCCTTATTAAATGGCTAATACCAAGTAAGGGATGAGATATATAAAGAGCAATAATGAAGAATAAGTGTTAGCTACCAAATAATTAGCTTTCAGCTAACTAGGCATTAAAATTAGTGCCCCTGGATTTAATAAGGAGGCTTTGAGTACCCTTTAATGAATTTGAATGCATTTCACTCCTCTCTCCATAACATAAGCGTGTGTTAACTCTTTCCATATAACTCTGATTTCTTTCCACTGACAAAATACAGGAAATAAAGAAGAGGATTGTATTATTTCTATAAATATGGATGCTATTCAGAAGACAATTATGGGGATGATGAAGTTACAAATTAAATACTTTCATTGTCTTCATAGCATGTAAGAGGAAGAAAAAAAATGCCAACAGCAAGGACAAGAGTTGTCATTTTGAAAGTAACAGTCTCATGACTGGGAGAAGTTTAAAGATGAGCAAAGGCAAGATGACAGCTTTTATAAAAGGAAAATCAAGGCTTGAATTAGAGTATGACGTTTATAGATGATCTTCCAGCAAGATCTGTGGCAGGTATTATTCATTGCAGGAAACTGGAAGGTATAATACTCTGGAATAAGGATCACATTTTTCTCTTTGAGGTGATTTATATTTAAATGAGTTCTCTATAATCCTTTAAACTGAAGTGCAAATTGGTTATCAAAGTCTTTTGCTGTAAGGGTTGTTTTACATAATAATGAATTCTACAGAAATTCCTCAAAGGGAAATATTGACTTAGGCAACATCACAGAATATTTCAGTTATAGCGATGCTTTAGATTATGGTCATAGACAGTGCTCCAAAACTTTCTAAAACTCTAAAGTACAAAATATGTGCTATAAAAATTTCAGTAAAAGTTGTTCAATTTAATCTGTGATGTCTCTTTCATATTAACATGATGGAAGGAATTAATGATTGTTGTTATTTTTAATGAGATGTTTAAAAATATAGGTTGAATAGCCTTATTCTGAAGTGTTCTTGACTAGAAATGTCCCACAGCTTAGCCAGGGTTTAGGAAGGAGCCTGGATTTGATAATTTTTCAAAATTGTATTGTTCGTTGATTTGATTTTTAAGAACCGAAATTCTTTGAAAGTTAAGTCTCATGTGAGTGTCAGTACCAAACACACACACACACCTAGGTTTATTAACACACTCCCTGAAGCAAGATCTGAGAGAAGCACACACAAGATGTGTAAAACACAAGTATCCAAATGTGGGGCTGCTCTGAGTTCATCATAAATATCATTCTCTGTCATCTTAAAACAACATAAAGGAAAATATACACTGGCTAGGAGCTATGCTCACAGTTTAGAAAAAGCCCCCTGACTGGTAAATCATCAATAATTTGGCCTTTGGTTGTCAGGAAAATGCTGCAGGCTTCCAGGTTTTTGAAATTGGGGAAAGACATTCCACAAGGTGACAGGGAAGACAGAAGTTGGGCTTTGTAATAATCATCTTTAGAACTTTTTTTTACTGTTCTGTGATTAATTTAATGAAATATGAATATTATGTTATCCTGATAATACTATCCATTACTGGCTTGCATTTTCTTACAAAGTACTTAATACTAAGAAAAGTTTAATTGTGTTTCAACTATTATTGATTGTTCCACTTAAATACTATCTTTTTAAAAAGCAATCTTAGAAGTACTCATTCATCTTCTCCAAAAGTCTTCCCATTCCATCAGTGCAACTCTTGGCTTATAAGAGTTTTTTGAGGCTTTGTGTTAACGTAGTGACTCAGCTGATGTCTCTCTTGCCTGCATTCTATGATTGATGGTATTGGGCTAATTCCAACCTGGCTGTGGCCAAAGATTTCTTTCCACTTACCTGCTTCTGCCTTTTGCTGTTTCTCAATCTTCTCCAGGCGCCCTAGCAAGGAGTCAATTTTAGTTTTGATCTGGGTTAATTCTTTCTTGATTGTCAGTAACTCATCTGATTTCACTGAAAGGGGAAAAGTGGAAAGAAAAGAAGATATCAAAAAGACCACTTAGAACACAATTCAAGATACAGTGCTTCTCAAGATTGTCTCACACATTTCCCAATGAATCATCAGCTTTGTGTCACAACTAGTCATCCTGAAATAATGAAAGTCTTTGCTAATTAGAAAGAAGGATCTTACTGACATGAGAATCTGATACTCAATATTCTAACTGAAGGTCACATGAAAGAATAAATGAATCTGAAAGCATTTTCAACAGAACAATGCCATGTCTTGACTTTCTCAGCAAGTAAGAGAGAACAAGGCTTCATAAACACTCAATGTAAAACTGACTTGGTTTAAGGATTAGTGATAGCTCTTCTTAATACTACTTTGAATCATCATCTTGTGATATAAAATGTTTGTGTGTTTTGATTTTGAGATAGGGTCTCAATAAACAGTCCATAATAAACAGAACACTCCTCCATAGCCTTCATTCATGGCTAGTGAATAATTCAGTGAAAGATCAGTGAGATTTTTTAAGCCAAATCTTGGAGGATTGAATGAAACAAAAGTATAATACTTGTTATTGAGAGAATGTGCTATTTCATGAGTTTTTTCATATATAGCTCTTCTGATAAATGTATATCAATTTGTTTCAATTCTAGCTTTTCAATGTTTAATCTTATTTCTACAGAAAAATGGGGCAGAGGATTTAGTTCAGTGGTTCAGTGATTCACTGGAAAGAAAATGGTCTAGGTTTGCTCCCCAGCAATGGAGAAAAAAATGATTAAAAATCAAATAGGAGAGAAAACACATATTTTATTAATTCCTTGCTAATTTAATTAACCATGTGTTTTTTAAGAGGCTTAAGAAAACTCCTGGGCATATACCCAAAGGATGTTCCATCCTACCACGAGGACACTTGCTCAACCATGTTTATAGTAACTTTATTTGTAATAGCCAGAAACTGAGAACAACCTAGATGTCCCTCACCCATAGAATAGATAAAGAAAATGTGGTACATTTATGCAATGCAGTATTATTCAGATGTTTAAAAAAATGACATTATGAAATTTGTAGGCAAATGAATGGAACTAGAAAAAAAATCACCCAGAATAAGGTACCTTGGACTCAGAAAGTTAAACATTCTATGTGCCCAATTCATGAAAAAAAAAAAAGTTGTAAAGGATAATCACATTACAATCCATAGTCCCATAGAGGGTAAGTAACAGGAAGGGC
Organism: Meriones unguiculatus; assembly: GCF_030254825.1. Classification (NCBI taxonomy): domain Eukaryota; kingdom Metazoa; phylum Chordata; class Mammalia; order Rodentia; family Muridae; genus Meriones; species Meriones unguiculatus. Next base: position 97,522,260 of record NC_083354.1, read on the forward strand.
TCAAGGGAGGCGGGAGGCAGGGATCTCTCTGGGAAGGGAAAATAAAATGTTTTGTGGATTGACTGAGGGCAGGTAGGGATGAGAACGGTAGGGATTAGGTGTAGAGGGCGGAGGGAGATAATACTGGGAAAGATAATAGGAATTGGGGGATATTTTGGTGGCAAGGTAGAGACCTTCAGTGGAAACAACTAGAAATTCAAGAGGTAACTCTAGCAAAGCCTCCTAGCAGTGGAGGATATAGCCTGTCTGGTCATCCTTTGCAACCAGTAAAGGCCCCAGTGAGGGATCTGGGATACCTACCCAGCCACAAAACCTTTCACCAACAATTAGTTTTGCCTGTAAGTTGTCCTAGGGTAAAAATGGCACAGAAATTGTTGGAGTGGTTAACCACTGACTGATCAAGCTTGAGATCCATGCTACCACAGGTAGCCTACCCCTGGCATTGTCTGGAGGGTCAGGAACCAGAGGCTGGTTTGCTCAGAGAGGAAGGAGAGAGTAAAACATGATGACTGACAGACAAAAAAACAAAACAAAACCCAAAGTCATTGAAATGATTCCTAATGATACTTTGTTATATTCTTAGACTGGAGTCTTACATAATAATCATTAGAGAGGCTTCCTCTAGCAACTGAAAAGAGCAGAAGCAGGGACATACAGTCAAACATTAGGTGGAGCTCTGGAAATCCTGGACAAAGAGGGAAGGATTGTAGGAGCCAGAGGAATCAAAGACACACACAAGCAGTGCCCGCAGACAATTAACCAGGGCTCACAGGGGCTCACAGAGATGACAGTCGGGGAGCCTGCATGGGTCTGAGCTAGGTCTTTTGCATATTTGCTATGACTGTGTAGCTTGATGTTCTTATGGTACTCCTAATACTGGGAGCGGGTCTGCCTCTGACTCTTTTGCCTGCTTTTGGGACCCTTTTCCTTCTACTGGGTTACCTTATCATCTAGCATTAATATGAGATGCCTAGTCTTGTTATAACTTGATATGCCATGTTGGGTTGGTATTCCTGGAGGCCTGCTCTTCTCTGAAGGGAAAGGACAGGGAGTGGATCTGGGAAGAGGGTATGTGGGAGGGCGGAGGGGCTGGAAGGCGAGGAGGGAGGGGAAACTGCAGTAGGGATGTATTATATAAGAAAAGAATAAAGAAAAAAGAAAAAACAATGACAATACCGTATTAAAATGATATTTATATATATAAGAGTAAAGAGCTGGGAAATGTCACCCACTGGGCATGACAGAGCTTCTGTCATCAAGAGCTTAAAGAAGCTGTACCTACTGCCATTGAGCCTATGAAAGACTTGGCTTGCCAACAACCAATCAGGGATTGTGAAGGACTCACAGGCTAGACTCCTCCTTGTTGGATTATGGGCTACTGGGAGTGGCAGTCATTGTCCTCAGTACTGTACCCACTGGTAATTTTCCTACAGTAATCTCATGTTTACACAGACCTCCCTGGTTAAACACAGAGGCTTGTAGAACAAAACCAAAGAGCATGAATGTGAAAAGGGACAAATAAAAGGGAGGAGGTTAATGGGGATAAGATGATGAGAAGAGAAGATGGAGAGTGAGAGTGACAAGACAAAGCTTATACAAGAATTAAGGATACAAAATATGATATTTTTTTTCTGAAAAATTCAGTGAATTGTCCTTAATTTACTTATCTGAAAAGCACAAGTGGTTTTGTCACAGATACACAATAGAGACCTTAGATTCCAACAGACTCACAATTCTTGAGCTTCATCAGGAAGGTAGTGAGGTCTCAATACAGACCTGTGATGCCTACCTGGGATGCACAAATTTTTTTTTTTTTTTGTGTGTGTGTGTGTGTGATTTTTACTTCAAGTTGATAATCACTCCAGCTTAGACATTTTTCCAGAATTATGAATAAATTAGTGTTAAGCTGAATTTTATATATTTGACAGTTCTAATATATGCAGTATGATACCATACATAATATAGTTGCTTGTCAGAGGATAGAAAGAGATATTTCCCAGTCTTAAAAAGAAATACTTTCATATTATTAAATCAGAATTCTAAAGTGAAGTTTTCTGTCTAGTGCAAAGTACTTTGTAAGATTAAAAACTGCAGGAAACAAGAGTCTCCTACAATTCCATGTTAGAATTGCCCAACTAAAAGGAGAATGCACTTTAAACAGTGACTCACTCTGGATGTCAGTTATTCCAGACATCAAAGTACTATTGTTGAATTGTAGCTAAATTTGAAAAATATCATCTGTCACTATGAGAAATTGATTCTGCTTTGAAGAATGATATTTATTTCCCATGGTAGAGGCATATTATATAGTTTTACTTTAACGTATCAGTTTTAATAATAGACAATATTTTATCAGATAAAAAGTTTCAATGATGGAAAATGGGACTGTTCTAGAATTAGAACCCATTTCTTAGGAAATAAGTCACTCTTTAGAGCTAATTGATTAATTTCAATTTATCATATTAGAAAAAGTAACTTGGTAAGTCACCAACATGTCAAATTATTAAACCCGCATTAAAATGCACCTAGACATTTGGGTTTACGTGAGAGGAACCTGTAAGTGTCCAGGGAGCCAAGGGTTGAGGTTTAGTCTTATACCAGTGTTTTGTAAGACCAGAGAATGACTCCATTAATATTTTTAATCTAATTAATATTATTGAAGCTTATAAAGGCATACATTCCTTAAAACAAGGAAAGTCCTGTCAGTTTTTTCAGAGCCCAACCATGTAATAACGAAACTAACCTTGTAAGGCTGCCTAGCTCCTCCTCCCATAAAAAGCATGAAGTGCTACCAAGGGGTTTTCCTGTGTAGCCTTGGCTGTCTTCTGTAGACCAGGCTGACTTCAAACTCACAAAGATCTACCTGCCTCTGCCTCTCATGTGCTGGGATCAAAGGCATGCACCACCCCTGCCCAGCACTAACAAGGGTCTTAAGAGCAGGCTGCATTAACAGTGTTTCTGCACCTCCTGTAGTCATAGAAGTCAATTCCTCATCTCAGTGCTGTGTGTGGAGGAAGGTCTGTGTCCAAGCCGAGGCAGTGAGCTTCAGTCATCATCTACTTTTCTCAGTCAGAGTCAAAGTCCCCATCCAGACAGTTTTGGTCTTTTGCTCTCATGACCTTTTCCTAGAAAGAAGTCCTCAGAGGAGGAACCTCTGTCCCTCTGTTGCTCTAATTCCTTTCTCCCTCTTTAATATTACCCCCTTCTCTGCTAACATTGTCTCTGCTGCAATATATTCCCGTACATAATGTAAGTTCATTTACTGAAAAAGGGGCACCTTTGCTATTCTGTATTTCTAGACTTAGAATTGTAGAATTCTGCAAAGTTGCTTCCTATGTTTTTCCAAAAGCCACATGTTAAATAAGAATTAAAGACAGCTGTAGGTCCAGTATTTTGGATACATGTTCATTCCTTCTTATTTCATTTTCCACTCAACTAGCCTCTTGTAGACAGTTCTCAAAATAATGTTTATAAATAATAAGCCTTGTACTTAACATTTCCAGAATCTCTCTCTTTTCTATAGCAAGGGAAATAAGATACACATTCTTAAACAGCGTTATTATATATTTCCAAATGTCTTCCATGTAACTTGCGTTTCCGATGATTGTGACCCAGCTGGTGGCACTCTTTCAGTAGGCTTCCTAACCTTTAGGAGATGAGCTATGACTGGAAAAAGTCAGTCCCTGAGCATGGTTCTCATGAATATGTTTGCCTTGTCCACTTCCTGTCTTGATCTCTTATGTTTTCGTTCTCTATGGTATGAAAGGTTATTCCCTTCTATATACTCACCTACCATGACCTTCTCTTCAACACAGTGGATCAAATCATGGAGAATCATGAAGAATCCTCTGAAACTCTGAATGAATTCAACATTCCCTGCTTTAAGTTGTTTATACAATAGGGTCACAGTACAATAAAGTAATTAATGTACAAATGCAATGTACAAATATACAATGGTATGTGGGATCTTCTGGAAGTGTATGTTTAACGTTCTACACCACATCTTCTCTAAGCTCACTTTTCATTAACAGAACAGCCTCCTGTTGAAAAGGAAAATTTGTTTCATGTGCCCTGGGGGAAGTAACCTGGAATGGCTAGGTGGAGTTTCTCTTCTTGTGTAACTTCCATCCCCTACCTTAGAGGAAATAAGTACAACCTTCTTAGTACCATGCTCAGAGCATCAATAGGACCAATAAGTGGGAAAAGGCGCTCTATGATTCAGGCTATTATTATACTGCATTATTGTATAAACATGTTTCTTCAATCAAACGCTTTTTCTGTTTCCAAACGTGTTTCTCAAAACCTATCCAGCATTTTAGGGTTTTCAGGTTTAGACTTGTTTGCATATGAATTCCTCTTTCACAAATCTGCTGAAGGGTAAGTCTCTACCTGTAATCTGTTTAATGGTGCCTCATATTTTCTGCTACACATTCACTGATTATTGACTTTTCTTTTGCATGTCTGTATTCCACAGTAAATGAAAAGTTTCTTGAGTGAATACCTCTTGATTAGACACTCTGAGAATTTCAACAGCCTCATTCTGTGTGTTTTGATAGCTCTCTCACCCTTTCACTGATTAGTGAGTTCCAACCTTGAGGTTTAGGCATTGAATCAGTCCTTGTTTATTTAAAAATGATTTTAGTGGCTTAAAAAGAGATGTTAAATCAGGTAAATTGCCAAAGAAAATTTTGTGTCTTTTCATTATAAATCAGATTCTGAAAACTTATAGGTAGAATTTGGGGCAGCTTTAGGCACAGGACAAATTGAGAATCGTACCCATCCTTAGACACTAGAACTAAAGTCCTTCTTTAGAGAGTGTGCCTTCAATTCTTTCTTTTCTGTTAATCACAATAATAATAGAACTTTTTCAATGTCTGCACACGGTAAACAGCAAACAATAGATAACAGAGAGTTGCATATATGTAGATATGGTAATTTCACACTAGCTTCAAGCAGGATGACACCTTTGTGTATGTGATAGGAATGGAAATTTATAAAACACTAATCTTAGGAGCTGACTGACAAACTGGGAGACAGTAAACAGCCAAGAGGTATAAAAATCAGTAAGTATAGCTGTGCCTTGTTAAAATTTTATGATAAAATAAAAAGAAAGCAAGATTTTTGGTAACTAACTTTTTGAATTTCTCTAATTCCTCTAATTCATAACTCCATATCTGAAGATACATTGTATAGAATACAACATCCTTTCTGTAAAAAAAACAAAAAACAAAAAACATTTATTTATTTATTTATTTTGTATCCTCCATGCAGCCCCTTCCCTCATCTCTTCTCAGTCCCATCCACCCATCCTCTATTCCTCATATACTGTTTCCCTAGTACCCTTATAGGGGACGACCTCCTCCCCTTCTATCTCACCCTAGTCTATCAGGTTTCATCAAGGCTGGCTGCATCATCTTCCTCTGTCCTCTGGCAAGACTGCACCCCCCAGGGGGAGATGATCAAAGAGCCAGCCACTGAGTTAATGTCAGAGACAGCCCCTGTAGCCCTTACTAGAGAACCCACTTGAAGACTGAGCTGTTTATGGGCTTGCTCAGAGCAGGAAGTCTAGGTACTCTCCATGCAAGATCCTTTGTTGGAATATCAGTCACTGCAGGCCCCCCTGGGATCAGGTTTTTGGCCCTGTTATTCTCTTTGTGAAATTCCTGTCTCCTCTAGTTCTTTTTATCTCCCTCCTCTTCCATAAGATTTCTGGCATTCTCCCCAAAGTTTGGCTAAAGGTCTCAGTATCTCCTTCAATTCCCTGGTGGGTAGAATCTTTCAGAGGTCCTCTGTGGAAGGCTTCTGTCCTGTTACTTGTCTTTTCCTACTTCCAATGTCAATTCTCTTTGCTATTCTGAATGAGGATTAAGCATCTTTTCTGGGGTCCTCCTTGTTGTTTAGCTTCTTTAGGACTATAGATTTTAGTATGTTTATCCTATATTATATGGCTAATATCCACTTAGCTAAAACAATCCTGTACAATAAAGCTCTTCTGGAGGTATCTTCATCCCTGTTCTCAAGCTGTACAATAGAGCAACAGTAATAAAAACTGCATGGTACTGGCATAGAAACAGAATGGTGGATCAATGGAATGGAATCAAAGACCTAGAAATAAAAGCACACACCTATGGAAACTTAATCTTTGACAAAGATGTCAAAACCATACAATGAAAAAAAGACAGCATCTTCAACAAATGGTGCTGGTCTGAATGTAGAAAAATGCAAATAGACCCATATTTATCACCATGCACAAAGTTAAAGTTCAAGTGGACCAAACCTTCAATATAAAACCAGACACACTAAATATGTTGGAAGAAAAAGTGGGGAAGAGCCTTTACCTCGTTGGCACAGGAGACAACTTCCTGAACAAAAACACAAACAACACAGCCTCTAAGATCAACAATCAATAAATGGGACCTTATGAAACTGAAAAGCTTCTGTAAAGCATATGACACTGTCATCAAAACAAAATAAGAGTCTACAGATTGTAAAAGGATCTTCACCAACTCTATATCTGACAGAGGGCTGATATCCAGAATATATAAAGAACTCAAGAAGTGAAAAAGCAACAAATCAAGTAATCCAATTAAAAATTGGGTACAGAGCTAAACTGAGAATTCTCAATAGAGGAATATCAAATAGCAGAGAAACACTTAAAGAAATGCTCAACACCCTTGGTCATTAGGGAAATGCAAATCAAAAGGACCCTGAGATTTCACCTCACACCCTTCAGAATGGTTAAGATAAAAATCTCAAGGATGATACATACTGGAGATGTTATGGAAAAGGGGAACCCTCTTCCATTGCTGGTGGGAATGTAACCTTTAACAACCACTTTGCAAATTAATCTGGCACCTTTTCAGAAAATTAGGAATAGTGCTTCCTCAAGATCCAGCTATACTACTTCTAGGAATATCTCCAAAATATGCTCAAGTATACAACAAGGATATTTGCTCAACTATGCTCATAGCAGCTTTATTCTTAATAGCCAGAATATGGAAACAACCTAGATGTCCATCAATGGAGGAATGGATACAGAAAGTGTGGTACATTTACACAATGGAATACTACTCAGGATTAAAAACAAGGAAATCACTAAATTCTCAGGCAAATGGTGGGAATTACAAAAGGTCATCCTGAGTGAGGTATCCCAGAAGCATAAAGACATATATGGTCTATACAAATCCTTTTTAATAAACTATGCATTAGTGACAATGGAGATTTTTTTAAAAATACTTAGTATTTTCAATCAACTTACTTTTGAAAAATTATGGTAAAATTATTTCACTAATAGATTGATAAATTAAATGTAACTATTAGAGATTAAAAATTTTATCATTGAAAATCTACAAATTTGTAACAATTATTTGTTTCATACATTTTCAGAGCATAAACCCTGCTCTCAACTGCTGCTGTTTTCTTTTTCTATATTCAGAAGCTGTATTCACAAATACTGGCCATTTCTTAAATGTGTCATGCAGTATCAGATTCATCTCTTTGACCTTGAGTAAATCATTCAATTCTGAAATAGTCAGATCAAACTTCCCAACACTAAGTGTATCTTCATCTCTAATGCCATCCTTCTGCAAGTCATCCTCTGCCTAACCTAACTTTTCTTATATAGTATTACTTCCATTTCTTGTTTCCTTAAATGCCTATCTGACAAGGACACAATTGTTCTAACATAAGCCTTTGAGGAATAAGTGAAAAATATTACTGGAAATAGATTATTGTAAGTTTTCTCCCAGAAGCTGCACATGCAGTATTAGACAGTAATAGAAATCCCCTAAATAATGAAACTCCTACCTTGGATGAAAGAAGGCATTATATAGAGATAAGACAGACGATAAGGAAGGACTGACTTTCATTTTAGATGAAGTAGTGGGAAACTTTTCAGCGACAACAGGATATTCCAACAGAAATCTCAGTGAAAGGAGAATCCAGGCAGAGGGAGATAAAGCCTGGTGGTTGGGGCAGATGTAGAGCAGAACAGTGCACACAGAGAATAGAGAAAGAGCACAGGCAGATATTTTTGAAAAGAAATGAATTTGGCTAGAGGAAAATGGATAAGTGAAAGGAGAGTATAAGATGTCAGTGAGTGAAGCAGAAAGGAGAGATGGACATTGGTTCTGGGTCTGATAGTGGAAAGGTGGACAGCCCAGAGTACCATGTTGAATTTGAATCTGTAGGATGCTGGGCAGAATCAGTGGATCACTGAGGCTCTGAGAATACTTTAAGGGAGACTGGTGGTTGATTGGATTGTACCAAGGCATTAGTGTTTGGGTTGGGTATCCAAGTACAGGCAAAAACTGAGAAGCTTAGTATCTGAATATAAAGAGGTAAAAGACGGAATGAAAGCTCTGGAGTTGACAGTAAGAGCTGGTACAATGAACCTCTCTTAATAAGTGCACATACTTGCTATATGTTACAGGGAATTTTAGGAGAATCAGGAATGACATGTCCAAAGAAGGACAGCATAAATTAATTGTCCAAAAATTATAAAACATTACAGAAAAATCAAATATTTTGTTATGATAAAACTTTTTCCATTTTAAATTTAATTATAATTTATTTTTGTATGTATAATTACAGTGCCTGAATTTGAAACTACTAAATAACATCAGAAGACTTGGAAATGAAATTAGTACTAGCTCATAAGACACATAGCTTTTGTGGAAGGAAGAATGACACTTGAGAAAGTAGAAGTTAGTTTCTATCATGCAAATAAAGCAAAGTATTTTCCTAAAGTATCAATGTAGGATTTTGTTAAAAAGGAAAGCCATATAGAAACAGAAAGGAGGATCAATGGAACCGAATAGAAGACCCATAAATAAAACCACACACCTATGAATACTTGCTCTTTTACAAAGAAGCCAAAACCATTCAATGGAAAAAAAGACAGCATCTTCAACAAATGGTGCTGGTCCAACTGCATGTCTACATGCAGAAAAATGAAAATAGATCTGTAATTAACACCCCTCACAAAACTAAAGTCCAAGTGGATCAAAGACCTCAACATAAAACCAGATACTCTAAATCAGTTAGAAGAAAAAGTGGGGAAACAGCCTAGAACTCATTGGCACAGGAGACAACTTCCTGACTTCCTGAACAGAACACCAAGAGCACAGGTTCTAAGAGCAACAATCAATAAATGGGACCTCATGAAACTGAAAATCTTCTGTAAAGCAAAAGACAATGTCATCAGAACAAAAAGATAGCCTACAGACTGGGAGAGGATCTTCACCAGCCCTATATCTGACAGAGGGCTGATATCCAGAATATATAAAGAACTAAAGAAGTTAGAAAGCAATAAATCAAGTAATCCAATTAAAAAATGGGGTACGGAGCTAAACAGAGAATTCTCTGTAGAGGAATACAGAATGGCAGAGAAACATTTAAAGAGATGCTCAACATCCTTAGCCATCAGGAAGATGCAAATAAAAATGACCTTGAGATTTCATCTTACATCCATCAGAATGGCTAAGATGAATAACTCAAGTGACAACACATGCTGGAGAGGTTGTGGAGAAAAGGGAATCCTCCTCCATTGCTGATGGTAATGTAAACTTGTACAACCACTTTGGAAGCCAATCTGGCGCTTTCTCAAACAATTAGGAATAGTGCTTTCTCAACATCCAGCTATACCACTCCTAGTCATATACCCAAAGTTTGCTCAAGTACACAACAAGGACATTTGCTCATCCATGTTTGTAAGTAGCTTTATTTGTAATAGCCAGAACCTGGAAACAACCCAGATGTCCCTCAACAGAGGAATGGATACAGAAATTGTGGTATTTTTACACAATGGAATACCACTCAGCAATCAAAAATGAGGAAATCATGAAATTTGCAGGCAAATGGTGGGATCTAGAAAAGATCATTCTGAGTGGGGTATCCCAGAAGGAGAAAGACACACATGGTATGTACTCACTCATATTGTCTTATAAGATATGATAAACATAATGAAATCTATACACCTAAAAACAAGAAAGAGGACCCAGGGTAAGATTATCAATCTTCACTTAGAAAGACAAATGGGAGGTGCATTGGAAGTAGAAGAAAACAAGTAACAGGACAGGAGCCTACCTTAGAGGGGCCCTGAAAGACTACCTAACAGTGTATCAAAATAGATACTAAGACTCATAACCAAACCTTTGGCAGAGTGCAGGGAACCATTTGAAAGAAGGGGGAGTTTGTATGACGTGGAAAGGATAGGAGCTCCATAAGGACCAAATATATCTGGGCACAGGGGTCTTTTCTGAGACTGACACTCCACCAAGGACCATGTACGGATATAATCTAGAACCTCTGCTTGGATGTAGCCTGCGGTAGCTCAGTAACCAATTGGTTTTCCATAGTAAGGGGAACAGGGAGTATTTCAGAGAGGAACTCAATGGCAGGCTCTTTGACCTCCCCATCCCCCAGGGGAGGAGCAGTCCTGGTAGGCCACAGAGGAGGACTTTGCAACCAGTCCTGAAGGTACCTGATAAAAGAGGGTCAGATTAAATGGGAGGAGGTCCTCGCCAATCAGTGGACTTGGAGAGGCTGGCAGGGAGGGAGGGAAAGGGTTTGGGAGGGAATGAGGGAGCGGGATACAGCTGGGATACAGAGTTTAAAAAATATAACTAATAAGAAAGAAAGAAAGAAAGAAAGAAAGAAAGAAAGAAAGAAAGAAAGAAAGAAAGAAAGAAAGAAAGAAAGAATAAATAAAGAAACAAAGAAAGGAAAAAAGTAAAGCCATATCAAATCATTGCAGATCTGGTTTTTTCTCTAGAGTACATTTATGATAAATATTTGTAATCAATATTACAATACATTTATGATAAATATCTATGATAAAGATTATTACCTTTTGATATAATCAATAAAATGATGATTTGCCTTTTTTGTAACATGAGTTCTGATCTATAAATGAAATTAGGCATGCAGGATGACACCATCTGTCTATGTGTGCATCTCTGATTTACGGAGTGAAAAATAATTTAATTTATTTTAATCACCTCTGGCTCCAACATATCCATAGACAAATAAAGAACCTGGAGATAAGTCTCTAGATAAACGATTCTTAATGGAGAGTGACTTTGCCCTGCAGTGGATATGCTTCACTAACTAAAGAGAGTTTGTACATTATAACCGGAGCGTGGTATCTAAGGGGCCCTTGATGTGTTGACTATTCTACAGTGCACAAATTGTCTCACCGTCATGCAAACAATTATTTTCAAAATAAATAGTAATAATGCTAGGCTTTGAAACTCTGGGTTTCAAGGTTAGAATATATATTTGATATTCCATGTTTAGTATTCATAATACTATAAATCTATTTTCTCTTCTTTTTGATATCATAATATAATTACATCATTTCATTCTTTCCTTTCCTCCCTCCAAATCTTCACATATATTTCTCCTTGCTCAGTTTCAAATCCAAGAGCTTTTTTTTCATTAATTGTTGTCATGTGCATGTATGTATACACACATACATATCAATTAGTAAATATAACTGGTTCAGTCTCTATCTATTACTTACATATATGATTTCAGAGTACAATAGTATTTGGAGGTAAAGCATTTTTGAAGTAGTGAGGGTTAGCTGAGGTCATGGAAATGGTGCCATTATGAATTGTGTAGAGTGTGGAACTCAGCAGTAAATACAAAGTGGGCTTGGGACACTGGTACAGTCTGTTGCCCTGCCGCACCAGCACCACATGTGATGTCAACTATTTAGAAAACTTATAAATGTTTGTAAGCATGTAAATCTTACTAATAAGTAGTATTAACTTAGGATACATTTTACTTCCCAATACTTTGATACAGTATTTAATATTCAAATAAGTTTGGATAGAAGTGAATTTATCAATCTTTTTGTGTATTCAGTTTTGTCAACATGAAGCCAGTGAATACTATTTTCATGACTTATTGGAATCTGATAACCTATCTGTACATATGGAGTTCAGGTTAAAGTCTCAGTCTTCTGACTATAAACAATACTAAAGTCACTGTTTGGTTACATAACGTTGATTAATATGAAAATGTAAGCTTCAGTTTAATTCCTTCTTTCACTATTAGTTAAGCAATCACAATATTTATTTCAGCTCCTTGACGAAAAATGATAAGTATTAATTTCCATTAAGTGAATTTGTGGAAATCCTACCCCTGACTTCATTTCATCTGCTTCAGCATCTGTATGTTTTTTTTTCCTTTTACTCATTTCTTTTAAGGTGATTCAATATACAAAGCCTAGTTTACCAGTTTTGCAAAGAGTTCCATAAACTGAACTTCAAAGAATTTTGATAAAATAAGTTGGAACAATTACCTTTTAATAATGATCATGATTTATAAAGCATGCAGCCTTGGAATTTCTTAGGAGAAATTTACATATATTATCCTATATTTATTCATAAGACTTATAACTTCATACATAAACACTTATTCTTTCTACATTTCTATAATGAGAAAAATAAAATGGCAAATTAGCTCATTTCATTCAATAACTGTCTGTTAATTATCTATTCTGTGCATCCATTCATCTAGCATTTCTTCACAAGATTCTTACAAGCAATTACAATTACGCATTATATTAAATAGTAAAGCATGTATTATTAAAATACTTTGTGAAAATGTATTGTAAAAATTACTTTATGTATTATAACAGAATATAAGAGAAGTAATATGTTTAGGATTACATTAAACAGAAGCAATGCCATTAAGCTGAAGGAGAAATGACAAGAACTATGTCTGTCTGAGTTTCTCTTTACCCCAAGCCATGAACTACTTATAGTGAGCTTCCTTCCTGGCCTCATGGGAATTATAGTTGGTAGGAAAAGCATGTAAACAACTTAATATAAAATATAAGAACATAAATGATAATATAATGAGATATACATTGAAAGCTACTATTAAATGACATTGAAAATTCCTTCTTAATACAATGTGTCTATCAAATCATAACCGTCTTTAATAAAGAACCATATTTAATTTTTTGTTATATTAGTTCCTCAGTGTCCTGTCTGTTTCATGTATGAAAATAATACTTATGTGGTAGGTGCTAATTACTTGAATTTGTGTCAAATATTGGAAAAATTAAATATAAATAAATTATTTTTACGAATTTTGATTATTAATTTTAAAAATGAGCATAAAATATTAGGCTCCTGAGCTAGGGCTAGAAGGCTCTTATAGATGTCAGAAAGAATATAAACCTTATTAAAAGAAGAGGCAGATCTTATTGCAGAACTTGAAAGTATATAAATGTCTGATTTCTTCTATCCTTTTAAGAAAAGGTCAGGGTTTTCCTCCTACACTCTCATTAATGAGGTATAGTCAGTAACTCACATTTGAGCATTGCCTAAGCTATGGTTCATATCTAGCTGTGGAACAAATTAATAACAAAGTCAAAATGCAAAAATTAAATATATTGGTAGCATGTTCCACAAATACTTGAGTAATATTATTTACTTAATACTATGCAATATTATTTAACTTAACTAAATTAAAACTAGAGGTTTTTATGTACACATTAATAATAAACATGAAGCATGGGGCTTCAGTCTCATAAATTGAGGCTGTACAACTGGTTTGAGTTTAGAAGACAGTAATAACCTCAAGCCATAAAGGTCTCAATTTGGTTCCAGGGTACTGCTACCTACACTGAACCTTGGAAATGGGAAAATTGGTTAAAATGTTTATTAGTGTATTTGTAATTTCTGGTAAAATATTTCTTAATATGAATAAACACTTTCAATGAGTGTTTTTAATTAGAAAACTTCGGATTCTAATTCACCTTAAAAAGCAAATGAAAAATGAGGAGGGGAAGCATCAGCTGATGCTCAAGGAGAAACAAAGATTCCGGATTTTTAAAAATTTTTTTATTATGATCATTTATTACAATTTATTCAATTTGTATCTCTCTGTGTCCACTTCCCTCATCTCCTCCCAATCCCACCATCCTTCCCTCTTATTCCCCATGCCTCTCCCTCAGTCCACTAATAGGGGAAATCCCCCTCCCCTTCCATCTGACCCTAGCCTATCAGGTCTCATCAGCACATACTGGAAGACACATTCTGTTCCTGGTCACTAAATGTGGGACCATAACTTCCCTGAGCTATGGAAAAGGTTCAAGCAAGTTTCAATCCTAGATATCTCAAACATGAAAAGGGCAGGAGTTAGCTACCTCCCAACCTGGCGCCATAAGACCCAGCACCACCACTATCAACCATACTAAGAACTTATTACACTGACAATTATCAGACTTTACTTGTTTGATCTTACAAGACTTTTCTTCAGACCTTACAGCTCCAGAGTATGAAAGTTAAGCATCTTCCAGCTCCCCTGCCCTAGCCAGTGGTACATAGTCATACAACTTTGCCCCAAAGGCATAAATACACCCATTCTGCCAATAAAACCAAACCAGTTATCTTAAGCAGTTCCAGTATTTACTGCCCTTACACCTCACAAAGACCCAACAATGAAAGAGAATTTCAGGACAATCTTGTTATGAACATTGATACAATATACTCAGCAAAATATTCTCAGAGCAAATCCAAGAACACATCAAAGATGTCATCCACTATGACCAAGTAGGCTTCTTCCTACGTATGCAAGAGTGATTAAATACATGAAAATCCAGCAATGTAATCCTTCATATAAACAAACTGAGAGAACAAAAAAACACACATGATCATCTCCTTAGATATTGAAAAGGCATTTGATAAAATCCAACACTTATTCGTGTTTAAAGTCTTGGAGAGATCAGGAACACAAGGCACTTACCTAAACATAGTAAAGGCAATATACAGCAAGCCTATAGCCAACATCAAACCAAACTGATAAAAACTTGAATCAATTCCACTGAAGTCAGGGACAAGAAAATGCTGCCTACTCTTTCCATATCTCTTCAACATTGAACTTGAATTCCTTGCTAGAGCAATAAGACAATTAAAGGAGATCAAGGGGATTCAAATCGGAAAGAAAAAAGTCAAACTATTTGGAGGTGATATGATAGCATACATGAGTGCCCCAAAAAATTCTACCAGGAAACTCCTACAGCTGATAAACACCTTCAGCAAAGTTGCTGGATACAAAATTATGTAAAAAAAAAAAAAATCAGTAACCCTCCTATATACAAAACACAAACGGGCTGAGAAAGAAATTAGGGAAACAGTACCCTTCACAATAGCCACAAATAACATAAAGAATCTTGTTGTAACTCTAACCAAGCAAGTCAAAGACTTGTATGAAAAAAAAAAAACCTTCAAGTTTCTGAAGAAATAGAAGATGTCAGAAGATGGAAAGATCTCCCATGCTCATGGCTCAGTAGGATTAACATTGGCAAAATGGCCATCTTACCAAAAGCAATCTACAGATTCAATGCAATTCCCATCAAATTACCAACAAATTTCTTTACAGACCTTGAAAGAAAAATTCTCAACTTCATATGTAATAACAAGAAAC
Source organism: Meriones unguiculatus (assembly GCF_030254825.1). Lineage (NCBI taxonomy): Eukaryota > Metazoa > Chordata > Mammalia > Rodentia > Muridae > Meriones > Meriones unguiculatus. The sequence continues at coordinate 97,537,707 of NC_083354.1, forward strand.
CCAGAATTGTTAAAACAATCCTCTACAATAAAAGATCTTCTGAAGGTATCTCCATCCCTGTTCTCAAGCAGTACTATAGAGCAACAGTAATAAAAACTGCATGGTACTGGCATAGAAACAGCATAGTGAATCAATGGAATCAAATTGAAGACCCAGAAATGAACCTACACACCTATGGACACGTGATTTTTGACAATGATACCAAAACCATACAATGAAAAATGTTAGCATCTTCAACAAATGTGCCAGTCTAACTGGAAGTCCACATATAGAAAAGTGCAAATAGACCCATATTTATCACCCTGCACAAAACTAAGATCCAAGTGAATCAAAGACCTCAATATAAAACCAGACACACTAAATCTGTTGGAAGAAAAGTGGGGAAGAGCCTTGAACTCGTTGGCACAGGAGACAATTTTCTAAACAAAGCACTCACAGCTTATGCTCTAAGATCTACAATTCATAAATGGGACCTCATGAAAGTGAAAAGCTTCTGTAAAGCAAAGGACACTGTCAACAAAACAAAGTGACAGCCTACAGACTGGGAAAAGGTCTTCACCATCCCAACGTCCAATAGAGGGCTAATATCCAGAATGTATAAAGAATTTAAGAAATTAAACAAGTAATCTAATTTTAAAAAATGGGGTACAGAGCTAAACAGAGAATTTTCAACAAAACGCCAAATGGCAGAGGCACACTTAAAGAAATGCTCAGCATCCTTAGTCATCAGGGAAATGCACATAAAAATGACTCTGAGATTCCATCTTACACATCAGAATGGCTAGGATCAAAAACTCAAGTGATATAACATGCTGAGAGGATGTGGAGAAGGGAGGGGGTCCCTCCTCCATTGCTGGTGGGAATGTAAACTTGTACAAATCAATTTGGTGCTTTCTCAGAAATTTGGGAATAATACTCCCTCAAGATCCAGTTATACCACTCTTGTGCATATACCCAAAAGATGTCCCATCATTCAATAAAGGCATTTCATAGCAGCTTTCTTTGTCATAATCAGAATCTGAAAACAACCTAGATGTCCATCAATGGAGGAATGGATACAGATATTGTGGAACATCTACACAATGGAATACTACTCAGCTATTAAAAGCAAGGAAATCATGAAATTTGAAGGCAACTGGATGGAACTAGAAGAGATCATCCTGAGTAAACACCCAGAAACAGAAAAACAGGCATGGTATACACTCACTTATAAGTAGATATTAGCCGTATAATATAGGACAGCCATCTACATTCTATAGAAGCTAAACACTAAGTAGTATGCTAGGGATTATGCTTAAATCTCATTCAGAATGGCAAACAGGACAGAATGGCAAACACTAGAAGTGGTGGAAGAGAGGAAACAGGATGGGAACCTACTGTAGAGGGTCCTCTGAAAGGATCAAAGCAAATGTTGAGAATCACAGCCATACTTTGGGCAGAGTACAGGGAGTCTTATGGAAGAAGAGGCAGATGGAGAAAATGGGAGATGGTGGGGACAAGGTCCCCTCAAGAAGACCAACAAAGCTAAATGATGGGAGCCCAGAGTGTCCTGCAGAGACTGATGAATCAACCAAGGACCATTCATGGAGAGGACCTAGAACCTGTTGAGATGTATCCCTTGGGCAGCTCAGTCTCCATGGAGCTTCCCTAGCAAGAGATGCAGGGGCAGTCACAGGCGTGTACTTGGTTGCCTAGTCTTTGATCAACTCCCCCTGGCAAGGTAGCCTTACTAAGCCACAAAGAAAGAGGATCCAGACAGTCCTGATGAGACCCGATTGGCTAGGGTCAGATAGTAAGGGACAAGGACCTCCTTTGTCAGTGGACTAGAAGAGGGATGTAAGCAGGGTTGGGGGTGGGAGGCAGAAAGAGCGGATGGGACTAGGAGAAAAGGAGGATGGGGGCTATAGCTGGGATACAAAGAGAATAAATTGTAATAAAAAGTAATAATAAAAGAGAAAATTCCACTTGATTTTAGAAAGGACTGCTAAATTAAATCAACCTATATATTTTAATGATAAATGTTAACCTTAGAATGTAAATCAGAAAATGTTTTGTGTTGGGGAAGAGTTTTTTTTCTCTTGTTTCAACAGGTGGTAAAAAGCTGTGGATTCCTTCAATGTTAATTAAGATTAGATTTGGTGAGTGAAGACCTCTTGAAAATCCTGACTGTGGACTTTGAAGAATAGACTCAGAAGAAGAACAAAACAGGTGATATGGTTGCTAATTTCCCTATGTAGGAACAGCTAGAGAGAATGGCTGAGACGCGAAAAATCTCTGCAGAAGCCAGTGAATTTTGGCTACTTATTATTATAAGTTATCCTTTTATATGGCACGGATGGAAATTATATTACAGTTCGGTTATTCAGCCCAAATGGACTTAAAAAGTTAACAGATTCCTTTTATCTACTCAAACATAGAGCAGAAAATCACCATTTGCTTGTTTGTGCACCAGATACAACACCTGATTGACAACTTTCAGTACAAGCTAGGCCAGCCAATGGTTTCTACCATGGACATTCTCAATTCTCTCCACTGACAGATTATCTCCCTAGCAGGAGTTGTTCTACAAAACTGGAGAGCTCTGGATTTAATGACTGCTGAAAAAGGAAGGATTCAGATTTTGTATGGGGAGCAGTGTTGCTTCTATGTCAGTAAATCTGGACTGGAGATTCATGCAAATGCTCAATTATCTCTAGTGAGATTTCCAGACAGACTGTGCATCTAGCACCCATACTCTATAGTAATCAAATCCTTTAATGGTTCCTCGTTCCTCTCCTTCCTAGCTCCCACATTGGCTTTTGGGACCTTGCTCTTCCTCCTGGCACCATGCCTCATCCAATTTTTAAAATACCAGATAATTAGCATTGGAAAAATCACTGCCAATCAAGTATTGGTCCAATACAGATGTAGTCTATGATGATATTGCCTGGCTGCTCTGAGGGAGAAGTGGACATAGGGCAGCACTGGACAGTCAAGTGTGTTATCTCTTTTAGTACTGCCTCCTTGAAAGGTCAGTGTCTGATTTTATTTTTCCAAACCCAGTAATTTTTATAACATTAATTTAAAATTATTCTAATAGCCTTTCTATAACTATGTTGCCTACCTGTCCTCACTGTTTTGGTAGTATCAAAATCTGTAATACTTTATCCTATATAGTAGATGGATGAGAATGCCTATTGTCACTTTGCCAAATATTAATAAAATTTTTGAGTGATGTTTATTTGCATCATAATTACATGCTTTTTGTAAGAAGGCTCAAACACAAAAGTCTTACCATTAAGAAAAGCAGTCAATAACCATTTCTTGTAGTTAATTGTGCTACCTCTAACTTCCTGTAGAGGCTTTGTTTCTTTTACAATAATCTGTCATTTATTTTGCCATTGATGTTCCATGAAGGCTATCAGCTCTGCTTTTTCTTTCCTTTCTGGCAAACATTATAATTTAACTTAATTGAAGATATTGACTAGTTGGCTCATTTTCTCTAGAGGAAATCTTTTTTGTTTTTTTGTTTTCACAAGAAAATGCAGCTAATGTGCATGGATAATTATGTCTGTAATCTTAAATCTTTATTTTATGTCTGTGGTAGAGGTTTGGGCAAGTTGGTCATAGTTTTAGTTTTAACAATTTGAAAAGAAACTGAAATACATATAGAAAATCTAATTTTATTTTGTTTTTTTAAATTATTTTAATTAAATTTGTTTTTAGCCAATGCACAGATAATCATATATATTAACAGTATAGAATAAGATGATATAGCATATCATCTTACGCATTATGGAAAGTCACTGAAGATAAATATTTCCACAAATATTTATTATTTCTTTATATTTAAATCATTTAAAACCCGTGTTCTCTCAAATGTATATCTCATAGTAATTTTACATATTACACAGAATGCACATATTTCATATACTGCATTAATGTGTATGTGCATAATCTCTGTCTCTACTCACTCTATTGTGCAAGGGTATACTATCAATACATATTATGTATTAAGCTTAAATGATATTTAAATCCGCAAAGGTGCAGTAATGGCACTTCTGTCTTGGGTTAAAGGTAACCAACAGCAATCTAATCAGATGTAAGGCCCACTCAATAGGAAGGAAATAATGCCTAGTACTGTAAACCCAGCTACCTACCCATTATTGGTAAAGACAAGGAACCTAGAAGAGAACCTACTTCTTCAGTTTACCAAATTCATTATTATCCTTGGCTGTGTTCTAAATGCTTATCCTGATGCCAATGCATAAGTGTATCTCTCACCCTTTATCAAAGAACGTCTTTTTGCAGCAGACAGAGAGCATATGTCATGTCGGGAAAATTCCATCCACAAAACATGAATGAATAAGCTTCTCTGAATAAACTGTAAACAGTAAGAACACCACTGAATATGCCAATACAGATGGACAAACTTCTTACAAGGGACCATCTCTAGATGAAGAGCTACTGTAGTTAATGACTACTGGCCTTCATCTAGCATGAACCCTCTAATTGGTTATGTAATACCAAATGGTCAGGCCTAAACACACACCCACATGTACATACACTCACACACATATATGTACATGTATATGCAACAGTGAATGGACTCAGCTGCTTGTATTTATATGTATATATGTATATACATATACTTCATAACATCTTTTCCATTCATTCTTGTTATATACATTTATATTTCTAAACACATGTGGGTCACCAATTGATGTTCTCTTCTCTGAGGAAGACTATGTCTCTCAGTCTTGACATTCCTTAGTTTCTTCTACTTCCTTGTTTGGGTTGAGGCTTTGTGTGCTTTCGCACATCCATATTAACATGTCTTTGCTATTCTTACAGATCAGGATTAGGCATTCACATTGGTGAGAATTTATGGATATAAATCCATTCTAGAAGACACAATCTCACAGGTAAACTACCTCATATTTCAAATCTTATGTTCTTTCACTGCTCTCTGCCAGATAATCCCTGAAGCTGTGTTGCAAATTTATCTTTTGGTACTGGGCTTTGGAACATTGTGTTTCGATTATTGTGGCTTTCTGTAATGATCTCTGTCTCTGGCAGAGAGAGGTTTCCTTGATGAGGGCTGAGGACTCTGCTTATCTGTACCTATAAGGACAAATACTTGCAATGCAGTCAGGGGTTCTTATGGTTTTGTGAAGTGGTGGTTGTAGGTTCTCCTCCAAACTGACTTAGGACTTTACCAGCCAAAGGGATGAACCTAGGGTTTCTGGACCTTGTGGGCATGATTTTCCTCTTGTTGAGTAGGTCTTACACTCAATTAGAGAGCACTAAGACCAGCATGTTATTACACCTTTAGGAATCGTGTTGTGTTTCATTGTTTAAAGAACTGTTGTTTATTTCTTTTTTGAGAGCTTTCATGGTGCCTTCTAGATCCATTAAGACTAGTCCTCAAGGAGGAGGGGCTCAGAGCGCTCTGGGCCCACTGTATGAAGTACATGATATCTTTAGCTATAGGGACTTACCTTCTACATCTGGAGGGCCATAACAATACCCTGTAGTATTTTCAGAGTCTCTTGGACAACCCTGACTAACAATTCAAAAGATGGCTTCTCATGCCTGGTGTTCTCAAAAAAATTGAAAAAAAAAAATAATAATAGTGGTAAAAAAACATAAAAAAAAAAACCACAGTCACCTTGGTACCTAAACCTCACAAAGACTCAACAAAGAAAGAGAATTTCAGGCCAATCTCTCTTATGAACATTGATGCAAAAATACTCAACAAAATACTCGCAAACCGAATACAGGAACACATCAAAGATATCATCCACCATGACCAAGTAGGCTTCATCCCAGGTATGCAGGGGTGGTTCAATATACAGAAATCCATCAATGTGATCCACCATATTAACAAACTGAAAGAAAAAAAACCACATGATAATCTCCCTAGATGCTGAAAAAGCATTTGACAAAATCCAACATCCATTCATGCTCAAAGTATTGGAGAGATCAGGGATACAAGGCACATATTTAAACATAGTAAAGGCAATATACAGCAAACCTATAGCCAACATCAAACTGAACAGAAAGAAACTTAAAGCAATCCCACTGAAATCAGGGACAAGACAAGGCTGCCCACTCTCTCCATATCTCTTCAACATAGTTCTGGAAGTCCTTCCTAGAGCAATAAGACAGTTGAAGGAGATCAAGGGGATACAAATTGGAAAGGAAGAAGTCAAATTATCACTATTTGCAGATGATATGATAGTATACGTGAGTGACCCCAAAAACTCTACCAGGGAACTCCTACAGCTGATAAACACCTTCAGCAAAGTGGCCCGATACAAAATTAACTCAAAAAAATCAGTAGCTCTCCTGTATACAAAAGACAAAAGGGCTGAGAAAGAAATTAGGGAAACAACACCCTTCACAATAGCCACAAATGATATAAGGTACCTCTGAGTAACCCTAAGCAAGGAAGTCAAAGACTTGTATGAAAAAAATTTCAAGTCTCTGAAGAATTAGAAGAAGATATGAGAAGATGGAAAGATCTCCCATGTTCATGGCTTGGCAGGATTAACATAGTAAAAATGGCCATTTTACCAAAAGCAATCTACAGATTCAATGCAATTCCAATCAAATTACCAACACAATTCTTTACAGACCTGGAAAGAAAAATTCTCAACTTCATATGGAATAACAAGAAACCCAGAATTGCTAAAACAATCCTCTACAATAAAAGATCTTCTGGAGGTATCTCCATCCCTGATCTTAAGTTGTACTATAGAGCAACAGTTTTAAAAACTGCATGGTACAGGCATAGAAACAGAATGGTGGATCAATGGAACCGAACTGAGAACCCAGAAATAAACCCACACACTTATGGACAACTGATCTTTGACAAAGGCGCAAAGACAATACAATGGAAAAAAGATAGCATCTTCAACAAATGGTGCTGGTCCAACTGGATGTCTACATGTAGAAAAATGAAAATAGCTCCATACTTATCACCCTGCACAAAACTGAAGTCCAAGTGGATCAAAGACCTCAACATAAAACCTGACACATTAAATCGGCTAGAAAAAAAAGTGGGGAAGAGCCTAGAACTCATTGGTACAGGAAAAAACTTCCTGAAGAGAACACCAACAGCACAGGCTCTAAGAGCAACAATCAATAAATGGGACCTCATGAAACTGAAAAGCTTCTGCAAAGCAAAGGAGACCATCACCAAAACAAAGCGACTGCCTACAGATTGGGAAAGAATCTTCACCAACCCTTTATCTGACACAGAACTCATATCCAGTATATATAAAGAACTAAAGAAGCTGAAAAGCAGCAAACCAAGTAATCCACTTAAAAAATGGGGAACAGAGCTAAACAGAGAATTCTCTGTAGAGGAATACCAAATGGCAGAGAAGCACTTAAAGAAATTCTCAACCTCATTAGCCATTAGGGAAATGCAAATCAAAACAACCCTGAGATTTCATCTTACACCCATGAGAATGGCCAAGATCAAAAACTCAAGTGACAACACATGCTGGAGAGGTTGTGGAGAAAGGGGAACCTTTCTCCACTGCTGGTGGGAATGTAAACTTGTACAACCACTCTGGAAATCAATCTGGCGCTTTCCCAGACAACTAGGAATAGTGCTTCCTCAAGATCCAGCCATACCACTCCTAGGCATATATCCAAAAGAGGCTCAAGTACACAAAAAGGACATTTGCTCAACCATGTTTGTAGCAGCTTTATTTGTAATAGCCAGAAGCTGGAAACAACCCAGATGCCCCTCAACTGAAGAATGGATACAGAAATTGTGGTACATCTACACAATGGAATATTACTCAGCAATGAAAAATAAGGAAATCATGAAATTTGCAGGTAAATGGTGGGATCTGGAAAGGATCATCCTGAGTGAGTTGTCCCAGAAGCAAAAAGACACACATGGTATATACTCACTCATATAGACATATAACCTGTGCATCTAAAGAAACTAAGAAGAGAGAAGACCCTAACTAAAATGTCCAATCCCCATCCAGAAATGCAAAGAGGAGGGACATCAGAAGAAGAAGAAAACAGGAAACAACCTAGGAACCTACCACAGAGGGCCTCTGAAACGCTCTGCCCTACAGACTATCAAAGCAGATGCTGAGCCTGATGGGCAACTGTTGGGCAGAGTGAATGGAATTTTATGTAAGAACTGGGAAATAGTAAGAGCTGGAGAGGACAGGGTCTCCACAAGGAGAGCAACAGAACAAGAAAATTTGAACACAGGGAAGTTCCCAGAGACTCATACTCCAACCAAGGTCTATTCTTGGAGATAACCCAGAACCCCTGCACAGATGTAGCCCAGGGCAGTTCAGAGTCCAATTGGGTTACATAGTAATGTGAAGAGGGACTGCCTCTGACATAATCTGATTGGCCTGCTCTTTGATCACCTCCCTCTGGGGGGGAGCAGCCTTACCAGGCCATAGTAGAGGACAATGCAGCCACTTTTGATGTGAACTGATAGACTAAGATCAGAAAGGAGAGGAGAACCTCCCCTATTAGTGGACTTGGGGAGTGGCATGCAAGCAGAGGGAGGAGGGAGGGTGGGATTGGGAGGGGAGGAGGGAAGGGCTTATAGGGGGATGCAGAATGAATAAAGTGTAATTGAGGAAAAATTTTAAAAAAAGGGGGAAAATAATTTAAGAACCTTAAATGACCTTCAAAAGTGGAGGAAAACATGGAGTTAGTCAACTTACATGGAGCACGTCTCGCCCCTGGGGGCAATGGTCTCCTGAACCTACTCAGACCTCAGACACCACCACTGCTAGTTCTAGAACTGATGCAGGATGTTCCAACGAGGGGGTTAAGGCTTCTCATAATATTTCCTATAAGCCCACACCTGTTTGTTTATATCTCCCATTTTTATTCATTATTATCCAGATAGAGCCAAGTGATTGTGGTGATGATACTTGCTTTTTTGCCCAATGCAGGAATGCTAGTGAATTTAGGTATGCCCTGGTTACTTGCATGCCTCGCTGGGTGCCTGTGCCCGTTGATGCCCCTCACGCTATGACTCTCTTCAGACAGAAAAGGGATCTTGGAACTACAGCCACCATTGTTACTGCCATCTCATTGGCGGCTGTTGGAACTACCACTGTGGCATTAGCCATGAGTCATACTGTGCAGACTGCTCAGACCCTGAATAATCTTTTAGCCAATGTAGCTCATGCCTTAGATGTACAAAAAGGAATTAATGCTCAACTAAAAGGAGGCTTGATGGTGTTCAATCAGAGGATTGACCTCGTGCAGGAGCAAATTGATACCCTATGGCAAATCGCTCAACCTGGCTATCAATGAAAGTATGCTGGACTTTGTGTCACTAGCATACAACATGAGAATTTTTCCTGTGCTGCAAATCTGTCTAAACAATTGTCTAGCTATATTTTAGGTAATTGGACTGGAGAATTCGACACTACGATAGAGCAGCAGAGAGTGGCCATTATCACAGTAAATTCTACCAGAGTGGACGCAGGACTAGCCACAGGATTATCACCATGGATTGCTGCAGCCATGAATCATCTGAAGGAATGGGTGGGCATGGGAGCGTTAGAGGCCTTCTGGTATTGGTCTCCTTGGTTTGCCTGTGGTGTATATGCAAGATCAGAGTCTCACAACAGCATAATGCAGCCATGATCATTCAGGCCTTTACAGCCATTGAAGCAGGACAGTCTCCCCAAGCATGGTTGGCTACCATAAAAAGCTAAAATGTTATGCTCAGGATACGAGGCTAAGCACTGCACTCAGGGTCAGCCGCTTTGGACCCAGAGAAGAGCATGTCTGATTGCATGCGGGTTGATGCCCCAGGTCCCGCCTCTGAGAAAAAGGTATCGGACGGGTCTGATGCTCTTTGGGTGGATGACACCTAAATGAACATCGGTACAAAGTCCCAACTTATTTCTAATATCAGAGATCAGACCTCTACTCTTGCCTGATGCGTCTAAAACAAAAAGGGGGAACTGTAGAGAGCTGGGTAATGCCGTGCCTTAAAGATGGAGCTGGTTTCCGCCTTCCACCTTCCCGATGGTGAGTGCTCTCTGTCACAAACAACTCCACATTTGGCTAAGTCTGAGGATCTGGCTTGCTTCCATGTATGTGGACCTATCTGCATTGCCCACGTGGCATGCTGGGGTTGGCTACCCAGGGGCTATTTAATCTGTGGGCTGGCTTTCCCCAGGGTCAGATGACTGTTCAAGGTTCCTGAATAAACTGCATTGGAAAAAAATAAATAAATAAAATGGTTGTCATTCACCAGTATTCATTTTGGGATATTATTAAATAAAATGTTTTTACTTTATATGATTTTTGTCAACAGAATTCTGATATATTAAAAATTTGGAAATGAGGAAAGCCTATTAATAAAAGGGTAAAATATATATATAGTTCAGTAAATATTTACTCAGATCATGTCGATATGAACAACATAATTTATCACTTTATTCAGATTTTTAGTTTGTGATTTACGTTTGTAAAACTTGATTATTCCTAGAAACCAAGTCAAATTTAATTATACAAGAAAATGTATAGAGCTGGAAATAATGACACTGAGTGAGGTAAGCCAGATTAAAAGACAAACATTGCACATTTTTTTTATCATTTGTTGATTTAAGACATGAATGATCATATATATATATATATATATATATATATATATACATTTCCTTCTGAATACTCACAGAGTTAACTTTACTAGACACCAGAGACTGATGATAGATAGATAGATAGATAGATACATACATACATACATACATACATACGTACATAGACAGATAGCTCAATGTGAGGAATGGGTTGCTCCTTCTTTTGGTATTATTAGCTGGTGAGGCCCTGTATTGCCCAAACCTTACAGCATATTGCCAATGCTCTTGATTAGCCTGCAGAGCCTGATGGTGAGAGCCACACTCCTGAGTCACAGGACATGAAGGAATTGAGACGCCAATCACCTAGAAACCATTGGTGGGTCAACATGCTTCAGTGGATGACTACTTTCCCATAAATATTTGGGGAAAAAAAGGTGTTCTTAATGGGGAACAATACAAATATTGGGAATGCTGGAAGGAGGGTGGATCTTGGAAAAGTTGAGCAAAGGAGAAGAATATGGTCAAAATCTTTGTAGGAAAATTTAAAAGAACTTTTAAAAATAAATAAAATTAAGATGGTGAGCTATAGAGAAAGACACCCCACATTGAACTCTGTCACACGTGCATACATACACACACACACACACACAGAGAGAGAGAGAGAGAGAGAGAGAGAGAGAGAGAGAGAGAGAGAGAGGGGCGCCTTAATAACACTTAAACAGGAGCAGTGGCAAATATGACCCAATTAAGAATGAGGAAAGTAGTTGATAACTTACTTAACTGACTACATGCAGAAGGGTTAACAGTATCCATAGAAATACACCTTTAATTGCACTCTTGGGACAAACTCAGGTGTATGTTGTTTTAAGGAAATACAAAAATGAATTGGTGACATGCTATGGGTTAAAATATATTCTACTTAAAGACACTTTGCGCTCTTATCCCTCAGACCTTGCAGATAATGTTAGTTGGGAGCTGGCCTTCGCAGAAGGAAATTAAGGTGAGTTAATCAGGTTAAACTAGTGGATTTCTGAGCAGAGAAGAGAGTGTATATAAAGTACATTTTTTCTGTATCTCAGTCTTACACATCCCAGATGTACAGCCTCTAATTGCTGCTCCTCTAGTCTGTGTAGCTTTTGATTGTTATAACTTTAGGAAATTGAAGCAGGAAGGAAGGCAGGAAAAAAAAAAAGTGAAATGTAACCCAAAGATCCAGATGGCAAGCACAAAATAAAGCATCACACAAAGTAAAATTCAAGGTTAAAATAGTAAGTGCAATATTACATATTATAACATTTACAGTTCTCTAGTTCAGAGAAGTTGTTGAAAGACACAAACTCGGACATTTATGCCATGCATCAGACTCTTAGGATGTGGCTTCTGCTCTGTTACTGATAACACTGTAACTTTCAGGATTTTTCTCAATGTTTCTGCCTTTTCACACCTGCAGAATTGGAGTGGTGAGAATATTAACAGGATATTCATGAATAATGAATAACTTATATGCACAGTACTTGAGGTTATAGCTGTTATAAATACTAAAATGGAATTATGCATTATTTTCCTCAATGTGTATAGAAACATTCACTATAAAAAATGAGGCAAACGCATGCTGCACAGTCATGAAAGCAACTCTAAAGAGGGTATGCATGTCCAATCTGCCACCTATTTACTGCCAAACATGGCTCTATAGGAGAAGACAGCCTGCTTATATGGGAATCATTGCTCCAGACATAAGAGAAACTCTTAGTAAGAGCTTGAAAGGAAGTTGACAGTCCTCATTGTCTCAATACAGCTAGAAAGTAAAAAGGAGAAAAATAAATAAATTCAAAATTAATAAAAGGAAAACAGAATTAACGGAATAATTTTAATGTTGAGACATTTGCTTCAAAAGAACTTTTTAAAGCTCCTGCTTTTCTCAGGTTCCTGCTGGCAGCACATGACAACTCAGCAGTTGAGTTTCAAAACGGTGCCCTTGTCACAAAATGGCTAATTTATAAGCCAAGCATGTTCTTAAATTGATTCCTCTAAAATCATCATCATCTTCTCCCAAGGGGACATTGGAAACAAGTGTGGCTGTCTTTACAGACTTTGTACTGTGCTTTATTGAACCATAGGGTTTGCGGTGAGGGATGAGAAGCATTCTGCAGAGTTGCGGTGAGACTCAGTGCTCAACTGCATAGTCAGAGGCCAGTGATGTGGCTGCTGATACATCACTTTACCAGTGGACTCTGGACAAAAAGTATACAGTAATTTTGATACTTCTCTTTTTTTTTTAAAGTTAGAGTGAAAATGATGCAAACCCAGAATGCAACTTGATCTTCATGTTTCCACAAGAGCCAAATCAGTAACTTTCCTAACTCTTAATGGCAACCTAAAAAACATCTTAGAATGTTTTGTTTTTTTTTTTATTTACTGAATATGAATTCTCTCTTACTCTGACTCAAAACAACATTCACACTGCCCATTTGCAGAATATATTTGATAAGTAAATGCACAGAGAATAGCAAATCTATATTTGCCAATGAGGTTGCATTAGATGAGACAATGTTTCAGTGAACTTAGCAAACCAAACTTGAGTTTCTAGAAAACATTTGTTGGTTCTTTTTGAACTATCCATACGACATTTTCACATAAAAATAGAATAATTTGTTGGTAAGTTTCTCTATTTCTGATGATGTAGGAGTAAGCATCATCTGTGTCTTGGAGTGAGATTCAAAGGCCTGGCTTCTAGTTATGACTATGTTTACTGTCATGTAGCTGTTCCCTCTGAACAACACAGTTCCTTTTGGAAAATAGTCCATTATAACTCAGAAACCACTGGATTCATATGAAGATGACGTAGTAGAGACAAGTAATATCTCACCTTACCAGAACTTTTTCAAAGGAAGGAGATGCCAAGTAGTGCTTTGAAACTTCAGACAACAGTCAAAACATAGCATAATTTTAATAGAAGCAGAAGCCAAATGTTGATCATTTGAATATACTCAAGGATGCCGCTGACATCAATATTCAATCATCTGCTCACTCATCCAGGAAGAAGGGGAGATCAGTTACTATTGTACTTAATTGTGTTCAACCAAACCACCATGTTACAAAAATAGCAAGCTGCCATAATAAAAAAATAAGGCTCCACTATCCAGCACCAGTTAGCATCATTTTACTGTCAAGCCTAGAAATGCCGTAGACACATCCAAACACAAGGGAGCAAAAGAACCACAGGACATGTACCAATGGGACCACCCAGTGGTTACAGAGTTTTGTATTAGGGATATTTCACTTTTTAAAAATGAGTTTTAGCTGATATTCATGGAGAGAATGAATGTGTAGAAATGTGCCACCAGTGAAAGGAAATCCTACGTAAGAATGTTTCTTTACATAGACGTGTCATACCATCCTTTAGGCCTTCTGCTGGAAAAGTAGAATCAAGTCTCAAAAAATGCCTTTTCAATTGTATACTCTAGTATGAGAGGTAGAGGACAGAACTGTATCATAACTGTGTAAATGCAAAATAACTTGTACCTGCTTCATGATATGCAGTGGTGAACGTGCTTTATCGGAGCTCTTTTTAATGATGTTGCTCAGAATGTTGACTTTCCAGATGATGATTGAGAAGCTAATTTAAAAAAGTGGTGCCAGGTACCACAAGAGTAACAGAATTGTGATGTTTTCTGGGAATTTGGTTTTTTTTTTGTTGTTGTTGTTGTTTTGTTTTTTGTTTGTTTTTGTTTTTTACTTTTTTAATGGAGTGTGCTGAATGTCTACAATTTTGTTCAAATGACTGCAGAACCTGGAAAACCTGTTGCTGCTATTGATGCATAGCATACTTCTATTATTGGTTCATATATATATATATATATATATATATATATATATATATATATATAATTTGAACTTTTTGGAAACTAGCTGTGCTCTCAACTTTGGAAAAAAGTATCACAGTTTTCCATGTTGAGTTGGCATTGTACAGAAATTAGCAGCCATATTGGTCTAGAAATGTTAAACTTATATTTTTTATTTTTCCCATTTGTACAGGGGTAACACACTGTATTAAGTATGCAAGGTCTTATCACCATGGGTTTGATTACAAAACTAATAAAGTATTCTCTAAATAATGAAAAGCAAACACTCAGGAACCAAACATAATACCCAAGTCTCTCGAAGGTTTTGTAGTTTATAAGCTACATAGCTGCTCCCTCCCCACCCATTCTTAAACAAGCTGTAGCTCTATCTATCTATCTATCTATCTATCTATCTATCTATCTATCTATCTATCTATCTATCATCTTCCTGTCTAAATAATGATCTCTCTACATATAGAGAGAAAGGAGAGAGAGAGAGAGAGAGAGAGAGAGAGAGAGAGAGAGAGAGAAAGTGAGGAAGAGGGAGAGAGAGGGAGAGAGAGGGAGAGAGAGACTCTTCTAGCTGAGGTGCAAACCATGAAGGGAGCTGCAGATGTGATCCTTTCCTAAATCATCACCTATGCTGGTGTGGGCTTTTTAGTGACCTGGGTGCTTATGAGTCAATATTCCTGTGAATAAGCATGCATCCATGCTTTCGTAGCCCTGATAAAATCATTGATTCACTAAGAATGACTTGGACAGAATTGCTCCTTTGGTCTCTCATTAGAGCCAGATCTGGCTTGAATAAATATTTGAGGATTTCTTTCTTTCTTCTTTCTTTCTTTCTTTCTTTCTTTCTTTCTTTCTTTCTTTCTTTCTTTCTTTCTTTCTTTCTCTTTCTTCCTTCCTTCTTTCTTCCTTCCTTCCTTCCTTCCTTCCTTCCTTCCTTCCTCTCTCTCTCTCTCTCTCTCTCTCTCTCTCTCTCTCTCTCTCTCTCTCTTTTATTTCATAGGAAAAGACACACATTTTTTATTTGGGTTGTGATATGCCATAAGAATAATCTCTACTAAGCTGCCTTGGCGCATGCTCTGTGTTCTTGTCTTAGCCACAGTCCCCCTCTTGCTCTTCGGGCTTCTGTGGCTTCTTTCTTTTTCTACTGTGACAGTTCGAATGTCTAACTACCATTCTTTGGTCTGCTTGGTCTGTTAAGAGTACATACTCCTGCTCCTCAGTTCCCTCAGGTTTCTGTTCAAGTATCCCTGAGAACAGACATTTGAAGGCCACTCTAAGAACCACTGCTGTCCTAGCTTCTTCATAGACACACCTTTTCATATACTAACAGTAAAACAGCATATATCCTACATTTTAGGTATTAAAATATAATTTCAAGGAAGACAGAAATTTGTGATTACTTTCTTTCTCAACTGTATCCTAATAAAAATGTAGAGATTTCTCCATCAGTCCATACGACATACTTAGAAAGCTGATACCTCTACATTTTACTGACGTGTGTGAAATTATATACAGTGCTTTAATTATTTATCAAATATATATATATATATATATATATATATATATATATATATATATTCAGGTACATATCTCTAATGACCTAGGTAATTGGTAAGTTATACTTTAGAAGCTTTATTGTACCATTTGTTCAACTTTAATCTTGATTATACTGAGTCTAAAGTATTCAAAGTACATATTATTCACGTTTCTCTGAAAAGAAAGACTGTACTCTTTACAAGTGACTGTATTTCCTTATTAAAGCAACACATTCTATTTCCTGACTTTACTATCACAAACCAACCAGGCAGAGAGCACAGTGTAATTTACAGTGATTAAATTACATTACAATCAGCCCTTGGTTACCTTTTTGATTGTCTGTCTACTCTATGCTATGTGGTAGAAATTAAAAAAAAACAAACAGGTAATTATTCATGTTGTTATACTAATAATTACCAGGTAACTATTCACTATAGGTCTTTTAAAAATATTTTTATTTTAATTTTTGTTAATTGCACTTTATTCACTTTGAATCCTCCTGTAGCCCCCTTCTTCCTCCCCTCCATCTCCACTCATGTCCTTCCTTAAGTCCGCTGATAGGGGAGATCCTCCTCTCCTTCCTTCTGATCCTAGTCAGGTCTCATCAGGAGTGGCTGCATTGTCTTCCTCTGTGGCCTGGTAAGGCTGCTCCCCCCTCAGAGGGAGATGATCAAAGAGCAGGCCAATCAGTTCCTGTCAGAGATAGTCCCTGTTTCTATTACTATAGAACCCACTTGGACACTGAACTGCCATGGGCTATATTTGTGCAGGGGTTCTAGGTTATCTCCATGCATGGTCCTTGGCTGGAATATCAATCTCAGAAAAGACCTCTGTGCCCGGATTTTTTGGATAAGTTGCTCTCCTTGTGGTTCTCCTGTCCTCTCCAGGGAATATTACTCAGCAATAAAAAACAAGGAAATCATGAAATTTGCAGGTAAATGGTGGGAACTGGAGAAGATCATCCTGAGTGAGGTATCCCAGAAGCAGAAAGACACACAGGGTAAATATTCACTCATCAGTGGATATTAGACATATAATATAGGATAAACCTACTAAAATCTGTACACCTAAAGAAACTATTCAAGAAGGAAGAATCTGGCTAAAATGTTCAATCCCCATTCAGAAAGGCAAAGAGGATAGACATCAGAAGAAGGAGAAAACAGGGAACAAAACAGGAACCTACCACAGAGGGCCTCTTGAAAGGCTCTACCCTGCAGGGTATCAAAGCAGATGCTGAGACTCACGATAGATCTTTATGTAATGAATTTATGTAGTAGATTATTCCTACTTTATTTACAGGGAAATAAACAGGGGTGTTACTTACACTTAGAGCCTGATGAAGATGACCCACCAACAGTAGATCTGGATCCCCCCTTCATGGAAAAGACTCCTTTTCCCCTGCGTGTGGTAGTGACAGCCACTCTGGGACGCTTTAGTGGGATGACAGCTCGAGGAGGCGGAGGCACACGCCCATGGTAATCAAACAACCTTCACAAACACAAATGGTTGACCGTTGGTAAGATGCTTAACCATTCCATGAAACAATTGTATTATGCAGAGAGTTTTCAGGTAAAATTTCATGGCAAGTATATTTTTGCTCTTGTTTACTATTTAGACAAGGTATTTATCAGCCAACTTATTTTTCAGAAAGCAACAACATTCGCTTTCTGCATGTTAGAATTTGACTCTGAAATTTAGTAAGATAGTTTCCTATCTTGCAGAATTATGAAATTTGCCTAACTCAGGCTGAATTTTGTCCTCTGATATATTTCTTTGTCTGAACAAACAAATTTACTCTAATGTTGATCATATATCTTCCTCTTACACATTGGAAACTTATATTTCCTTGAGAGTAGAATGATTACACAAAATCATGAACAAAGCAGCAAATAGATTCCTCAGTGTAGATAGAAAAAGTGGAGTTAAAACCAGATTAAGAAGAAAGCATAGGAACCATACCAGGAAAGCACCAGCCTCTCAGGGTGTTTAAGGTGATCATGACCCCCCTCTGACTGGGGATGGGTGTAAAGAAAACTGAGCTAGCATGAGGGTACAAATGTGTTGACCAAGGCACTAGAGGGAACTGATAATTAGAACACTTTGTTATTCTGACTGTTTTTCAGGTATGCAAATTGAAATAAGCTCATTTGTAGAGTTAGCTAGTAAAATTTTTTCTAACAGAAAAGAAAATCAATAAATTTCCTACTCTGACTAAAAGAAAAACTGATATTCTTCACAGCAGTGTATTTCCATCAAACAGTGAAAGGAATATAGTTATATAGATGTTTGCTCTCATATGGAACTATGCCATATAGACATTCAAATAATTCATATTATTTGTTCTATATATTCATATGCACCAACATTTATATGATAGCATATTTGAGAAAATAAAAGCTTAGAACAAAATTCTAGGTTACACTTATACATTTTTTAAACTACTTGCTAACAAATAAGATACATAATTATGTTACCCAGAACAAAAAAGGCATTATTGACTTATATTTATGATTGTTATATATTTTATTTGAATACCATTATATGAATTTTAATTTGGTAACTTAGTTAAAGCAGTCAATAAATAATTTAATATGAAATTCAGAGAATAAAACAATATGAAACTCAGAGAAGAGAAAGTAGAACAGGAAAAACATAATTAAAATTTTTCTGCAAGAAGTTTTTCATAAAAGTAAATCTTGTATACACATGCATCTGAAAATGTGATAATTTCCCTTTGGAAAATAATATATGAAACATAACAAAAGTCTATTTTCAAGAGTTTGTTAAAAATATTTACGGCTATTACATGACAATATAAAAGGACAATATTCAAGTTTAAAAATGAAACTTTTAATACAAAGATCATCTCCTACATGTCTAGAAAGGAAAGGAAGTCAAATATAGCAGAGGTCAAGAGGAACTCTATCTATCCTGTGTGAAATGCCAAAGTCCAATAGACCAAGGACCTGCTGTAAAAAAGGAGTGGATGCCCTCTGCCCAAAGTTTGGCTGTGAGTCTCAGCCTCTGCTTTGATACCTCGATCAGTACAGTCTTTCAGAGGCCCTGTGTGGTAGGCTCCTGTCCTGTTCCTTGTCTTTTCCTGCTTCCAATACAGAGGAAGACAATGCAACCAGTCCTGATGAAACCTGATAGGCTAGGGTCATATAGAAGGGGAGGAGGTCTTCCCCTATCAGTGGACTAGGAAAGGGGCACAGGGGGAGAAGAGGGAGATAGATTGGGATTGAGAGGAGAGGAGGGTGGGGGTCACAGCTGGGATACGAATTGAATAAATTGTAATAAATGATAATAATAATTTAAAAAGTAGTGGATGTCAGCACACCAGGGTTTTCTTCAAAGTCCACAGCTAGATGAAGCTGGAAAGGTTGTGAATATAATCCATATCAACAGAGAATAGAATATCAGAAGGGTCAAGAAAATCTCATTTCAATCACAAAACAAGATGTGCATTAGTTATAAGATGAATTCACAGACGACCCTAAGTCACTGGACCAAAACACGATACCAAGTCTATCAAGAAGAAGAAAATATGACATTTGGCTCATCTTCAGGTCAGAAATTACCATTTGAGGTAAATGGTTTCCTTAGCTTTTCATGTGCATCGAAGGGGTTCATTAAGCAAACCTATTAATTGGGTGAAGAAAATCCCCAGAGCACAATGAGATACACAGAGATGTAAGAACTGTATGAAAAATGCGTTGGGCAAATGAGCTGCCATATTCATTGTTATTCCAATTAAAATGCCCTTTAACCTTTTAACAATGCTTTCTAGATCATTTGAAACATTTGAAACATATTCTCCATGTTGCGTTCCAAAATCTTTGTCTGGCATTAGACTTTCCTGTTCTCCTCTCTCAACAGCAGGTGGCTTTCTCCAAAGCATCAAGTGGGATTTTCACCAATTCCGTATTCCAAAATTAAATTTTTATTTTTTAAAAATTGCTGGGCTGGAGAGGTGGCTCAGAGTTTAAGAACACTGGCTGTTCTTCCAAAGGTTCTGAGTTCAGTTCCCAGCAACCACATGGTGGCTTATAACCATCTACAATGAGAGCTGCTGCTCTCTTCTGGTTCTCAAGCACACATGCAGGCAGAATACTGTAGAAATAATAAATAAATAAAATTTAAATTAAGAAAATATTTAAAAAATTAATTACAGTTTATTCACTTTGTATCCCAGCTATAGCCCCCTTCCTCATACCCTCCCAACCCCACCCTCACTCCCTCAGCTCCTCCCTTACCCCTCTCCAAGTCCACTGATAGGGGAGGTCCTCCTTCCCTTCCCTCTGATCGAAGCTTATCAGGTCTCATCAGGACAGGATGCATTGTCCTCCTCTGTGGCCTGGCAAGGCTGCTCCCCACTCAGGGATATTGGTCAAAGAGCCAGCCACTAAGTTCGTGTCAGAGACAGTTCCTGTTCCCCTTACTGTGAAACCCACTTGGATCCTGAGCTGCCATGGGCTAGATCCGAACAGGGGTTCTAGGTTATATCCATTAATGGTCTTTAGTTAACTTACATGTTTTAATGATATTGTGACATACAAAACAAGATCAAAGGAGGCATGGGCACTTCAAATGTGAACAAAATTCTAATTTTTATAATATATAATGGCAGCAGAAGCTGTCTTAAATAGAACTGGGCACTCCTGAGTTTATTAGAAATACAAAGAAGGAAGCTGGGCATGGCTCTAATGCTTAAAATTTAACATGCCAGGTGTGAAAGGTTCAGTTTTTCTGAGCTTGGGAGATGGGCATGGGTTTCTAAGTGCAGAAGGAAGTTGCAGGGAAGGTTGTAAGAAAAGAGAAAACTTTTCCCAACAGAATTCACTCTACGGTAAATTAAATTAGTTTATCTCTATAAATAGCATTGGGAGTAAGGACAGCTCATTTAAAATTATAGGCTGTCTACAGAAATTACACCCAAGTACAATGGAATGGAATCGGCATTTCAAACTTTGATTCAAGTCTTTAAATGGCTTTTATTATCACTATATTAGTTCACTTATTCTTACAATTATATTTCTACTCTTTTCCTTTAGATGTCCTTAGTTTTCCATAATAGTGCTTATTCAGAAAAAAAAAATCCTTCTAATACTTGATGAATAGATAATTGTGATGATTATGAAGCCAAGCGTATAATCTTCCCTTTCCCAAAGTTAATTTTAAAATGAATGCTTGAAAAATCTTCCCTTTATTTGCCAATGAAATAAATTTAGTAAGAGTTAGTGTAAGTATAGCCCTTAGAAGAATTTAAAATATTTTTTAATTTCAGAAACATTTAAAAGTTTCAATTAAACTTTTTGTGTTTGACTTTTGTATGCTTTAAATAAAACTAGAGATTCATGATATTATATCCTAGCAAAAGTTAAAGGCTGATAATTTTAGCAACTGTTTATTTGATGAATTCGCATAGCTTGTCTCTTAGAAGAATCATTTTTTATCCCTTCTCCTCAAAGCAGGTGTGCTATGGATAAAAATAATTTAATACCATATTAACATAAACATAGAAAGTGAGTATGATCTTCATTACTCTGAGAATACTTTATTGCTAAGCTTTAGCAATAATGATGATTTGGGAAACACATGAACATATCTCCATATCTCTCAACTCTATACAAGTGGCAAATCCTGTAATCATCTGAGTTTTCCCTTTAGCCACCTATACCTTTTTCACATGAACGAAACTACAGTACATATGTAAACATGGATAAAGGTATGTCTACCTGCTGTATTAGAAATATTTCTTAGCCTTCCTAAACGGTTTTCTTCATGTTTAATTGATACTAAGTATTTATTTTTCTAGTAGGAGCTCTACTAAATCAATGCAAAGTTGGTATACTTGTTTTGCTTTCTTTGCTTGTCTGTTTGTCTTGACACTTATTTTTTGCTAATAATTAGTAAGTTTTCAAAATTTAAAAAATGATTGGACATTAAGATTGGACATTTAATATATGTATATAGTATATGACCAAGTAATAAACATTCAGTAATAACTTCAAGAATTTTTGATAAATATCTATTTGATCCTAAATTTCCCTCTTGAAAACACATTTCTTTTCTCTACTTATGAATCAGACCTGTTGCTATTGTTATTGTTATTGTTAACAAAATTTTCATTATGGAGTAGAAACTGCTCAGAGACTGTCTTCTCCCCACAGGACTATCCTTGCTATATCCTGTTTCATCTCTAAACTCTACTTTCCGTGCTTCTGACAGACTACGGTCCAGTAAACAAATTAAAATGCTCACTTCATGTATAAGAAGGTCTACATACAAAATCCAGACAAAATATTCTTAAAAGCTACTATCATGATATAGACAATTTTTATTGCTTTTACTTTTTTAATTATTAAACTTTTATAAAGTTTTCAGTTTGGTTCCCCACTTGTTTTTATGCAAATGTTTCTTGACCATGCTTGCAAAAAGAAATGGCTGCGAATTTGAATGAGATTTGTGCAGAGTGTTTACCTTAATGCAATCAACATTACTACCTGCTGAATTTTAAAATGCAACTTCAGATAATTAAACAATATGTCCAACTGGCCACTTGAGGCAAAAAAAATAAAATAAAATAAATCATGAAAATTGTTTAAGTCTACTTCTGACTTGATAAGGTTAGAGTTTTAAACAATTTTGCTCATGAAAGACAACAAAGCAATTTTCTCAAAATTGACCTGTTGGTACATTTGCAAATAAATATTAAGTTCATGTCTTCTCACTGAAAACCTTGTCCTTGCCAACTCTACACACACTTTTAAACTAGGAACCCATTCTATCATTTGATAACTTAAATTTGCATATGAGACAGATATTATTCCTTGCTAACAGACTTTCTTTCCGGATTTATAACTATGTGTGCTATTCTATAATTACTCATCAGAAACAATTTAACTATGACTTTTTTTTTTCACTTATGAAGCTGTTGCTCCTGAAGGGAGACTTTTCTTTAGCCACAGGTAGGGTTGTGATTCCCCCAAACCATGTTCCTGCTCAGTGAGTATCTGGCTTCTTCTTTGACTCAGAATGCTAGAATGAGGATTCAAGATGGATCAGGAAAATGAACATTTTATTAGGTTTCCCATATTATTATTACCCCAGCCTTGTTTCTTTGACCTGGAAATCACTATATATTCCAATAGCAGAAGGAGAATCTAGCTGGAAGGACTTGGAACGTTTGCTTCTTCACATGCCCTCCAATACCAGTAGCCTGTGTCTGCTCCTCAGCGACAGGAGTCTCTCAGTTCAACAGAGGTACAGCAGCACTGTCTGAGCAGAAACTCCTGTTCATAATTTTAGCTCAGCAAGGCCCTTTTTCTACAGCTAATTTTAATGTTGGCAAGTGCCCTGCTTATTGCAATTGCTAATTCCATTATGCTGTAATGTTTTTGTTTTGTCCTTTCAGATTCTCAAAGTTTTTTATCCAATTATCTCTACTAAACATACCTAGTGTCATTTCTTGTTTTTTGTTTGTTTGTTTGTTTTTCTAAACAAAGTAGCATGGTCTTAAGAAATAACAGAATGTTCACTATCTCTCTGCAGGAATGTTGAGCTACAACTGAAATGCCACTCAAAGGCATGACAATGGTCTATTATAGAAAAACTATTGAGCAACTATCTTATTACCCAGATATGTAGACACTGCTATATAAATAGCAGTGTAATACACATTTACCATCATTGTTAACATTGTTAATGCACACCAATATTTGATTCAGTACTAAAAACATTCTGGGAATATTGCTAGCTATTACAAAAGTTTATGAGTTAAAATAAATAATCACATAACAAATAGAAGGTTTTGAAGTACTAAGAAACATAACCCAGTTTGCAGTACTATACAAAATATTTGGGGAAAGCCCACATAAACTCCAGCTGAGGGTATCTTAGGCAGAATGATTGTGTTTAACTGCTGCTATGCCTCTGGGTCCATTTATCTTGTCTAGCCTTTCTTGGTTGATTTCCCTTTGTGGGATTCTTTGTTTACAGGGAGGTAAGCCACCAGTGGCAGATGCTTATGTCTTTCTTAGCCAAGTGTTTAAAAAGAGAAAAACTCATGAGAGCACATACTGTTCAGAGAGTCTGTTAGCAACAGAAACAATAATGGTCTATTGCACACTTAGAAGCCAACAGATTGTATATAAGACAAATAAGTAACATCAAAAATTGGCTGTAGTTAGTGTTTTTGTGTAGTAGAGAGTCCTCAAAAAGCTTTAGGTTCCATAATACTTTGACTGTGTAGGGTCCTGGGTCTTTGCAAAGTTAGGTCTATTTTCCACCTTCTGGTTTAGATAGCTATTTTTAATAAACAGTAAAATGGATATATCTTCTCTTTGAATTAACAACCTAATTAATTACCTTTTTTTTTTTTTTTCAATGCAGTTTATTCAGGAACCTTGAACAATCATCTGACCCTGGGGAAAGCCAGCCCACAGCTTAAATAGCCTCTGGGTAGCCAACCCAGGCATGCCACGTGGGCAATGCAGATAGGTCCACATACATGGAAGCAAGCCACATCCTCAGCCTTAGCCAAATGTGGAATTGTTTGTGACAGAGAGCACTCACCATCGGGAAGGTGGAAGGCAGAAACCAGCTCCATCTTTAAGGCATAGCATTCCGCAGCTCTCTACAGTTCCCCCTTTTTGTTTTAGACGCATCAGGCAAGAGTAGAGGTCTGATCTCTGATATTAGAAATAAATTGGGACTTTGTACAGATGTTCATTTAGGTGTCATCCACCCAAAGAGCATCAGACCCGTCCGATACCTTTTTCTCAGAGGCAGGACCTGAGTGTGTGTGTGTGTGTGTGTGTGTGTGTGTGTGTACATGAGAAGGAAGAGGAGGCATGTGCCACAATACATATGTTGAGATCAGAAGACAATGTTGTAGAATCAGTTCTCTCCTACTTTGTGTGTGTGTGTGTGTGTGTGTGTGTGTGTGTGTGTGTGTGTGTGTTGGGGGAAGGGGGTCCTGGTGTTTGAACAAAAGCTTCCAGGCTTACTTGGAAGATATTTTTATTGAGCAATCTCAGGAAGCCCTGTATCTTGTCTTTTCTTTAAAAATGACACAATCGCATATTTTATTTTTTTGCCAAGTAACAAGATTTAATGTCAAAAGCTAGGTTTCTTACCATATAGAACAAAATTCATTTAAATAGGAATTCATTAAATATACAAGGAAACACTACGAAAAGAGTCTAATGTAATTTTGATAGACCATTAGACAAAACACATTAATTGAAAACTTATTCAGAGTAATTAAAACAATGGTTAGCATCCTCAATAAATTCCAGCAGGAAATAGTTTTGAAACTACCAAAAATTAAAGTTTTCAAAAAAAATGTAAAAATTATTTCAGTGCTGTTTATTCTTAGGAGGGTATGAGATTATTTTAATACTGCCAGCTGTTGGCATTGCTTTCAGAGCACATTATTGTAGGATACAAAACTTTAAAAATAAAAACTAATATGTTGTTTAAATTATAAAACAATTTGAGGTAATCATTCTTTAAGACAAGCTTTTGTTTACAGGAGGAACTAGAGATAAGAGGTTTTATCCAGCACTGTGACATGTGTCCCTGTGTCTGGTTCCCTATACAGGTTTTTGGTACATTAACCACTCATATAACTTGGAGTTTTTCCCACTCTCCTGTGCATAGTCATATAGTCTATTGCATTGTTTTTTATTTTTAATTCTTCCTTCCTTTCTTCCTTTCTTTTGGAGTCCAAATAACTCTCAGTCTTGAGAATTCTAAGTTAACAATTGGTCTGGAAAATTATTAAATGTTTAAAATGTTATTCATATATTACCATGAAAATTTTTTTTGGCTTTGTCAACTCTAATGCACAAGTCTTATTCCAAGATCCACTGCATGTCAGTAAGTATAATAAAACTAAGAAGACCTATCTATATTACCATCACAGAAAGTTCATATTTTAAATTTATAGTCATAAAATTTTATTTAAAGCATTTTAATTAGCAGCTTCAGAAAATGAAGTGCATGACATAAAATGTGATACAGATTATGGAAAATAAGGTTGAAAGTTCACATACCGACTGTAGAAGTCATCTCTGTAGTAATCATAGTCGAAGACATAACCACTAAGGATGTAAAAAAAAAAGTAATAGTCAATGTGTGTTTAAGCCATGCTCATTTTAAATTCTTTTTATTTTACAGCAAGAAATTAATGTTACTTTATAGCAACACATTTTAATGTCATTAGTTTATAAATGGCATTGTAAGATAAGATAATGTTCAAATTAATATACTATATCAGGCTGCAGTTACAGATGGTCAACTTATGGTATAAAAATGGGACCAACACATGCATTTCAGTAATAAAGCCAATATGCCCAGCTTCCTAAAGAATATAAAATGAGAACCGTCACAAGTTAGGAGCCTGCCACAGAGGGCCTCTGAAAGCCTCTGCCCTGCAGACTATTAAAGCAGATGCTGAGACTTATGGCCAACTGTTGGGCAGAGTGCAGGGAATCTTATGAAAGAAGTGGGAAATAGTAAGATCTGGAGAGGATAGGAACTCCACAAGGAGAGAACCAAAAAATCTGAGCACAGGGTCTTTCCTGAGACTCATACTCCAACCAAGTACCATGCATGGAGATAACCTAGAATCGTTGCACAGATGTAGCCCATGGCAGTTCAGTGTCCAAGTGTGTTCCTTTGTAAGGGGAACAGGGACAGTCTCTGACATGAACTGATTGGCCTGCAATTTGATCACCTTCCCCTGAGAGGGGAGTAGCCTTACTAGGCCACAGAGAAAGACAATGCAGCCAATCCTGATGAGATCTGATAGACTAGGATCAGAAGGAAGGAGAGGAAAACCTCCTCTATCAGTGGATTTGGGAAGGGGCATGCGTGGAGAAGGGGGAGGGAAGGTGGGATTGGGAGGGGAGGAGGGAGGGGTTTATGGGAGGATAGAAAGTGAATAAAGTGTAATTAATAAAAATTAAAATAAAAAATATTTTAAAAATGAGAACTGTCTACAGCTATTTAGATAATGGTCTTTTGTGAGGCACTTTATATGCATTTTAGTTTTAGTTATCAAAATTACTCTGATGTATAATGTAACTACAGTATGGAAGACCGGATTAGTTGAGGGAATTCTTTTTGTTTGTTTGTATGGTTGGGTTTTTTTGAGACATTGTTTCTATGTGTGATAGCCCTGGCTGTTCTGGACTTACTTTGTAGACCAGGTTGACCTCAAACATGAAAATCCACCTGCCTCTGCTTCCATAGTGCTGGGATTAAAGGAATATAATCACTATACACAGCTTGAATTCTTATCACTACCAAGGGGAAGGGAGGAGATATGAGACCAAAACTGAATCTACATGTGGAGCCATTTTTACACCTTTCAGGATTCCCAACCATTACAAATATAAATTTTTGTAATTTGTGAAATACAATGTAGTTTTCATTGTGTATTTGTTAATTTAAATTTTCACTGCAGTAAAACACAAACAGAGCATGAAAATTATCACCCTAATAATTTCAGCTATAATTTGAATGTACCATTAATCATATGATTTTAAACATTTTCAGTACATAATTCAGTAGCATTAAATGTATTCATTAAGTTGTATAAAAATCATCACTATGTATTCCATAAACTTCTTTTTTTACTTTTTTATTGATTTATTATTTATTAAAATTATTCATTTTGTGTCCTGGCTGTAACCCCCTCCCTCATCTCTTCCCAGTCCAATCCTCTCTTTCTCATCTTCCCCAATGCTTCTCCCCTTGTCAATTGATAGGGAAGGTCCACCTCCCCTACTGTCTGACCCTAGTCTATCAGGTCTCCTCTGGACTGGTTGCACCCTCTTTTTTCTGTGGCCTAGCAAGGTTATCCCTCTCCCTCCGGGGGGGGGGGGGAAGCGATCAAAGAGCCTCCACTGAGTCCATGTTAGAGACAGATCCTGCTTCCCAAACTAGGGAACCTACTTGGAGACTGAGCTGCCTATGGTCTGCATCTGAGCATGGGGTCTAGGTCCTCTCCATGCATCGTCCTTGGTAGGCACATTGGTCTCTGCAGACCTCCCTGAACCCAGAGTTTTATGTTAAGGTCTTTGATCCACTTGGACTTTAGTTTTGTGCAGGGTGATAAATAGGGTTTCTATTTGCATTTTTCTACATGTGGACTTTCAGTTAGACCAACACCATTTGTTGAAGATGCTATTTTTTTTTTCATTGTATAGTTCTGGCTTCTTTGTTAAAAACCAAGTATCCGTATATTTGTGGATGTATTTCTGGGTTTTTGTTTCGAATCCATTGACCCACCAGTCTGGTTCTATAGCAGTACCATGCAGTTTTTATTACTGTTTCTCTATATTACAGCTTGATGTCAGGGATGGAAATACCTCCAGAAGATCTTTTATTGTAGAGGATTGTTTTAGGTATTCTGGGTTTTTTGTTTTTCTGTATTGAACTGAGAATTTTCTTTCAAGCTCTATAAAGAATTGTGTACTACTCAGCAATTAAAAACAAGGAAATCATGAAATTTACAGGTAAATGGATGGAACTAGAAAAGGTCATCTTGAGGTAACCCAGGACAAAAAGAAACACAAGGTATATATTCACTTACATACAAGTAGATATTAACCATACAATACAGGATAAACATACTAAAATCTATAGTCCTAAAGAAGCTAAATAACAAGGAGGACCCTAGGGAAGTTGCTTAATCACCATCCAGAAGGGCAAACAGTTTAGACACCAGAAGAAGGAGAAGACAGGGAACAGGAGAGAAGCCTATCACAGAAGGCCTCTGAAATCTGCCCAACAGGGTATTGAAGGAAATGCTGAGACTCATAGCCAAACTTTGGATAGAGTGCAGGGAATCCTATGGAAGAAGGACATAGAAAGACCTGGAGGGGACAGGAGCTCCACAAGGGGACCCAACAGAGCAAAAAACTGCTTGCTCAATTATTATAGGTGTTAGTGTCCGATGATTTTTTAGACTATGGTAAAAGAAAGTACAGTATATGCAATTGAATTGAAATTTAAATAACCACCATTTTATTGAGATTTCCACAATAAAATAAAATAGAAAGACCAAGCCAAGCATATTTTAAGTACTTTACATACAATGTGTTTATAAACCAATGACCTGGACAGGGAACCATTCTAATTTTAATTTATAGTCTTTGTAACTTTATGTACATAAACTCATTTAGTCTTCACTATACATAAATGATACAGTTATCTCTCCTCAAATTTTGATAAATAGCATGTCATCAGGAATGGAATGAGGCACTTGGGCTCAGAAGTAGTAATTTCTTTCTCAGACTGATTACAGTCTCGTTGTATCTAGATAACCTCAACATCCTGTCAGCTTCACTAAACTTCAGTCAGGTTTCCTGGTCTCCAGACCCATGACCTCTGTCTTTTGAGGAGGTTTTACTTTAGAAAACTTACATTGGTCAGTCTGGTTTTACTCCTTTGAGATGTAAATGCAAAAATATTCCAGCTTTAAAAGTAAGGAACAGTTTTTTGTTTGTTTGTTTGTTTGTTTGTTTGTTTTTAGGAACATGGGAGCCTTACCATTGAAATAAAATTATCAGTGAAAACATCTCCTGAATGGAACATTTCTCTGTCCTTATTTCCATACACACTAGCCTCTGCCAATCACTTTTATACTCTATATTGTTATGAGATTAACCTTTCTGTCTTGCAGATGTGAAAGGAGAAATAAACTGATATTCTACAGCAATTACACATTCTATCATGTTAATGTTTTCTACTTATAATCCCTTTTCAATCTAAAATATTTTTATGATAAATATTATAAATCAATTATTTGGTATGCATTTAATTTTTATTAAAATTAATTTGCCTGTCAATAAGATGCATGCTCACATTATCTTTGCCATATGAAATTAAATCTTGGCTGAATATTTCCTTTTGCAGGATGTTCAGTATTTTCAGCATTTTCTGAGGTGATCAATATTCAGCTTATACTTATCAATGTTAGAATGTAGATTCACATCAAAGTTACAGAAGCATGTTTAGGGTCATTTTAGATAGTTAAAAAAATTCTGTACTAAAACCAAAATGAATTTAATTAAATGACATTTTATTTCATGGAACTCATGTCATAAACTCAAGGGGCAATCTTTTGATCAAACATTTTTTTTTTATTTTGAAAATATTTTTTAAAATTATTTATTTTTGTTAATTACAATTTATTCACTTTGTGTCCCAGCTGTAGCCCCCTCCCTCATACCCTTCCAATCCTACCCTCCCTCCCTCTTCTCTTCCCATACCCCTCCTCAAGTCCTTTGATAAGGTTGGTCCTCCTCCCCTTCCAACTGAATGTAGCCTATCAAGTTTCATCAGGACCGGCTGCATTGTCTTCCTTTTTGGCCTGATAAGGCTGCTTCCCACTCAGCGGGAGGTGATCAAAGAGACAGCCACTGAGTTCATGTCAGAGACAGCCCCTGTTCCCCTTACTAGGATACCCACTTGGAAACTGAGCTTCGATGGGCTACACCTATGCAGGAGTTCTAGGTTATATTGATGCATGGTCCTTAGTTGGAGTACCAGTCTCAGAAAAGACCTGTGGGTCCAGATGTTTTGGTTCTGTTACTCTCCTTGTGGAGCTCCTGTCCCTTCCAGGCCTTTCATCACCCCCTTCTTTCATAAGATTCCCTGCACCTGCCCAAATTTTGTCTATTAATCTCAGCATCTGCTTTAATACTCTGCTGAGTAGAATCTTTCAGAGGCCCTCTGTGGTAGGCTCCTTTTCTATTCCCTATTTTCTCCCTCTTCCGATGTCCATTCCATTTGTCTTTCTGCATGAGGATTTTCTATCAAACAGTCTAAAGATAATATAATATAAAGATACAATACTTTGATGAATGCTGAGTAATGATGCTACAAAACTTTTGTTACTAAAAGATACTGAACATTTTGTTTTATAAAATTAAGCCATTATATTTCAATAAGTGTAATTGATAACATACGAAAAAAGTTTCAGATCTTCCAAGGTTTTAAGGCAGAATTTGCTGGTCAGGTGCAATGTCCTAGCACATACTGCTTAGAGTGTGCCTGCCATGCTTACAGTCAAGGCTGCACTGAAGTCACATTCTACTGCACAGGCAAATGCTGCCAAAATATCTCAAATTCATTGTGCATTTTATTTCAAATTACTAGTTGTTCAGAAACCTTCCACTGTTGCCAATTTTGTTCATGACTTCTACATTCAGTTTTGTGACTCCATATGAAGGCATAAGCATCAATTTGAGAAACTGTAGCAGGTTATGGCAATTTAGTTACAGATGAATCATGCCCATTTTAAATGAGGCAATGATTTGATCATTTTCACTACAAAGGCATATAAATGTTTGAGATGATGGACACATGAACAACCTGCTTTGACTGTAATTCATCCCATGTGTGTATTGAAATATCAAACTGTTATCTATAAGCATGTACAATCATTGTCACTTAAATAAGAGAAAGAAATTTCCACTTACTGCATATACATTTAACTTAAATAAAACCTAATTATTAAGTACAGATACCCCTGACTGCGTTGAGAGCTCCATTTTTTTTTTTTTTTTTTGCACCAGCTCACATCAGTTCCTAAGAACTCTAGGCCTTTGATTTGAGTGAGTTTGAGTTGATTTCTTTTTAATTTGTTTATATTGTTATTGATTACAGTTTATTCAATTTGCAGACCAGCTTTAGTCCCCTCCGTCATCCCCTCCCAATCCCACTCTCTGTCCCTCATCACCTCCCATGTCCCTCCCCAAGTCCACTGATAAGGGAGGTCCTCCTCTCCTTCCATCTGACCCTAGCCTATCAGGTCTCATCAGTACTGGCTGCATTGTCTTCCTCTGCAGCCTTGTAAGGCTACCTCCACCTCAGGAGAATGTGATCGAAGCTCAGGCCACTGAGTTCATGTCAGAGACAGTCCCTGTTCCCTTACTAGGGAAACCCACTTGGACACTGAGCTTCCATGGGCTACATCTGTACATGAGTTCTAGGTTATCTCAATGCATGGTCCTTGGTTGGAGTAGCAGTCTCAGAAAAGACCTCTGTGGCCAGATTTTTTGGTTCTATTGCTCTCCTTGTGGAAGTCCTGTTCCCTTCAGGTATTTCTATCTCCCACTCCTTTCATAAGATTCCGTGCATTCTGCCCAAAGTTTAGCTATGAGTCTCAGTGTCTGCTTTGATACCCTGCTGGGTGGAGTATTTCAGAGGCCCTCTGTGGTACAATCTTGTCCTGTTCCCTGTTTTCCCTTCTTCTGAAGTCTGTTCCATTGGCCTTTCTGGATGAGGATTGATCATCTTACCCAGGGTCCTTTTTCTTGCTTAGATTCTTTAGGTGTACAGATTTTAGTATATTTATCTTATATTATATGGCTAATAACCATGAGTATATACCATGTGTGTCTTTCTGCTTCTGGGATACCTCACACAGGATGATCTTTTCTAGTTCCACAATTTGCCTGAAAATTTCATGTTTTCCTTGTTTTTAATTACTGAGTAGTATTCCATTGTGTGAATGTACCACAATTTCTGTATCCATTCCTAAGTTGAGGGGCATCTGGGTTGTTTTCAGATTCTGGCTATTACCAATAAAACTGTTTCAAACATAGCTGATTTTTGTCACTATCTGCACTATACTACAAAATCTTCTTTGCTTATTTCTCAAAAAATGATCCCTGCTTGCCAGTTATTAGGTCTTGCATTTAACCACCTTCTCTTACATGCCTAAATCCCTCACCTAAATGGGATTATAAAACAATTCACTATATTAAGCCTGTTTTGTAAATGCACTACAATCATCCCACAAACAAAATCATCAGTCTTCATCGAGTTTCTATGATTTCTGTGTACGGTGATACATTTCTCAAGAAAACTGATCATAGAAATAAGCTTAAAATATACTCCTGGGTTACAAAGTGAATAAATTATAATAACTAATAAAAAATAATAACAAAGAACAGAAAAAATATCACTACATTATAACATAGGCTTTTCTTTTCTTGAGATACTAAGAAGGACCATTTTTAAAGCTTTTGATTAAGATAACATAAAAATTTAATTATAGATATAAAATTCAATTTCATAGTTACATATGTCCACTTTCACTTAATAATATCCCTGTGTAGTAAGCACATTCTTAGCTTCATTTTCCTGGTGATGTGTAGAATAAGAGTGTAATAATATTAATAAAAATAATTCCTATAGAATGATATTAAGCTGTTACTAATTCTGACAGGCTCCTTTGAACACTGTACACCAGACATGATACTAGAAATAAGAGATGAATTAATTTCCATTAGCTACTGACTAATGGAAAAACCCTTTAATGAAAATTCAGAAGGTTTTCAAAAGTTTGTGAAGTTGTTTCCAAATAATTTAAGAGAAAAAATTTCTCGGCAGAATGTTTTTATAGCTTTCTCAGTCTTTTTTATATTATCTTACTACAGAGAGTTTGATTATAACAATAATCTATGTGATACTAGGCAATTAATAAAGAAGTTATTAATACAGATAACAGTAATGATTGTATTTCATGTGCCTAATTCCTTTGAGAAATGCTTCAATAAATTAATGAATTTCTGGAAATGGAAAACGTGTGAGAATACAAATTTTATTTTTATCATTTGCTGCTTAAATTATCTTGTCTAATCTGCTTACTGTTTTTCCACCCTGACTGTAAAAAAACATGTGTATGATCATGCGTTAGAATGAAGTGTCCCACCATTTGCCATCATGAGCTCAATCTTACCATTCAAAATTAAAAATGGATAGAATGTACAAGTAGAGCTGTTTCAGTAATCAAAACAAATCTGCTTTTGTTTTAATGGCTTGACAGAGTGACTACTGACTGAGGTCCTAAGCCTTAAGATCACTCTAAATTTCCAAGAAAGAAGCCATTCCAAGGTTTGACACTAACTCTACATCTTAAAGAAGGCTAATATACAGAATATATAAAGAACTCAAGAAGTTAAACAGCAACAAACCAAGTAATCCAATTGAAAACTGGGGTACAGAGTTAAAAGAGAATTCTCAATAGAGAAATAGTGAATGGCAGAGAAACACTTAAAGAAATGCTCAGCATCCTTAGTCATCAGGGAAATGCAAATCAAAATGACCCTGAGATGTCACCTTACACCCATCAGAATGGCTAAGATCAAAACTCAAATAACAATACATGCTGGAGAGGATGTGGAGAAAGGGGAATCCTCCTCCATTGCTGATGGGAATGTAAACTTGTACAACCACTTTGGAAATCAATCTGGCACTTTTTCAGAAAATTAGGAATAGTGCTACCTCAAAATCCAGATAAACCACTTCTGGGCATATATCTGAAAGATACTCAACCATTCAACAAGGACATTTGGCTCACCTATGTTCATAGCAACTTTTTTCATAATAGTCAGAATTTGGAAACAACCTAGATGTCTCTCAATGGAGGAATTGATACAGAAATTGTGTTACATTTACTCAGCAATTAGAAACAAGGAAATTGTGAAATTTGCAGGCAAATGGATGGAACTAGAAAAGATCATCTTGAGTGAGGTAACCCAGAAGCGGAAAGACATGTATGATATGTACTCACTTATAAGTAGATATGAGACTTATAATATAGGACAAACATTCTAAAACCTATAGTCCTAAAGAAGCTAAACAAGGAAGACCTTAGGGAAGATGCTTAATCATCATTCAGAAAGGCAAACAGTGTAGACATCAGAAGCAGGAGAAGACAGGGAACAGGACAGAAGCCTACCACAGAGGGCCTCTGATATCTATCAGGAGGTATTGAAGCAGATGCTGAGAATCATAGACAAACTTTGGGTAGAGTCCAGGAAATCTTCTGGGAAAAGGGGGAGCTAGAAAGACCTGGAGGGGACAGGAGCTCCACAAGGAGACCAACAGAGCCAAAAAACCTGAGTCCAGGGGTACCTGCAGAGCTTGATACTCCAACCAAGGACCATACCTAGAGAGGACCTAGAGCCCCTGCTCAGATGAAGCACATAGGCTGCTCAGTTTCCAAGTGGGTTTTCTAATAAAGGGAACAGGACCTGTCTCTGACATGAACTCAGTGGCTGGCTCTTTGATCACCTCCCCTTGGGTGGTGAAGCCTTGTCAGGCCACAGATGAATATGATACAGCCAGCCCTGATGAGACCGGATATGCTAGGGTCAGATATCCCAGAAGGAAAAAGACACACATGGTATATACTCACTTATAAGTAGGTACTAGACCTATAAGATAGGATAAACATACTGAAATCTGTACAACTAAAGAAGATAAACAAGAAAAATGACCCTGGGTTAGATGATCAATCCTCACTTAGAAAGACAAATAGGATGGACATTGGATGTGGGAGAAAACAAGTAACAGGACAAGAGACTACCACTGAGGGCCTCCAAAAGTCTCTACCTGGCCGTGTATCACAGCAG
This sequence comes from Meriones unguiculatus, assembly GCF_030254825.1. Lineage (NCBI taxonomy): Eukaryota > Metazoa > Chordata > Mammalia > Rodentia > Muridae > Meriones > Meriones unguiculatus. The sequence continues at coordinate 97,573,119 of NC_083354.1, forward strand.
ATACTGAGACTCATAACCAAACTTTCAGCAGAGTGTGGGGAATCATAAGAAAGAAGGGGGAGGAAGTATGACCGGGAGAGGACAGGAGCTCCACAAGGACCAACTATATCTGGGCACAGGGGTCTTTTGTGAGACTGTATCTCCAACCAAGGACCATGTATGGATATAACCTAGAATCCTTGCTCAGATGTAGCCCATGTTAGCTCAGTATCCATGTGGGTACCCTAATAAGGGGAACAGGGACTATTTCGGACATGAATTCAATGGCTGGCTCTTTGATTCCCTCCACCCCTGACCTGAGGGAGGAGCAGTCCTGCTAGGACACAGAGGAGGACTTTGCAGCCAGGCCTGAAGATACCTGATAAGCTAGGGTCAGATGAAAGGGGAGGATGTCCTCCCTTATCAGTGAGCTTGGAAAGGGGTAGGGAGAAGATGAGGGAGGGAGGGTGGGAATTAGGAGGGAATGAGGGAGCAGGATACAGCTGGGATACAAAGTTAATAAACTGTAATTAATATTAAAAAAATAAAAATTTAATTAAAAAAAGATGTCGAATTCCTCCCCTATCACTGTACTATGGGATGGGCATAGGGGAAAAAGATGAAAGGAGGAGATGAGGATGGTGGCTACAGCTGGGATACAAAGTGAATAAATTGTAATAATAAATAAATAAAAAAGAAAAAAATGTTGCTTCTTGCCCTGGGTTTCCTCCATAACCTTCTACATCATTTCTCTACATTTTTCTTCCCTAGACTATGTTTCTTATTTTTTAAATAAAATTTCCCAATTTCAGCATGCTGTGGGCACCTCTGTTTAATGTTACTTTTCAAATAATGACAATCAAATTTGTAAAGTATTTCATGTATCATAAAACTGTATTGCAGAAAAATTTGGTCTTTCATTAAAAATCCATGCCAGCCCACATTACTTTTTTTTCTCTTGATGAAAATGAGGTATCATTTGGGATATTAATGCTTTAATCTGTGAAGGTTCATTGCATATATATTTATTAATCTTATAATATATAATTTATTAATCTTATTAATATATTTATTTTAAATTAAAAGTAAATTGATAATAAATAATCTTAAAATACATTCTCTCTAACTTAAGGTAAGAAATTTGGGGTAAGATGATCAATCCTCGTTTCGAAAGACAGATGGGATGTGCATTGAACATATGACAGGAATCTACTGAGCTCATCTGAAAGTCTCTAACTAGCAGTGTTTTCAAAGCAGATACAAAGACTCATAACCAAACCTTCGCAGAGTACAGGGAATCATATGAAAGAAGGGGAGTTAGTATGATGGGGAAAGGATAGGAGCTCCACAAGGACCAAATATATCTAGGCACAGGGGTCTTTTCTGAGACTGACATTCAACCAAGGACCATGTATGGATATAACCTAGAACCTCTGCTCAGATGTAGCCTGTGGTAGCTCAGTAACCAATTGGTTTCCCATAGTAAGGGGAACAAGGACTATTTCTAACAGGAACTCAATGACTGGCTCTTTGGTCTCCCCACCCCCGAAGGGAGGAGCAGTCCTGTTAGGCCACAGAGGAGGGCTTTGCAAGCCAGTCCTGAAGATACCTGATAAAACAGGATCAGATGAATGGGGAGGAGGTCCCCCCTATCAGTGGACTTGGAAAGGGGCACAGTGGAGATGAGGGAGGGAGGGAGGGATTGGGAGGGAATGAGGGAGCGGGACACGGCTGGGATACAGAGTTAATAAAATGTAACTGATAAAAAAAATAAAATAAAATAAAAAGAAATTTATGGAAATGGGTGCTTAAATTGTTAATACTATAGATAAGGAAACTTCAGAAATATAAAGACAAAAACTCTTGAGATTATTAAATGACCTGTATTCTTATGAATATTCAGTATGAACTAAATACAATTGCTGTACACACTTCAGGCCATTCTTTAAAGTTGAAAATAACATATATAAAAACAGATTCTATTTTTTATTTTTCCAGTTAAATATTTGGTAATATCCTGTAGACAAAACTCTTATAATCATGACCCAAATGGGACCTTGTTAAGTTTCAATCTTTTTTAAAAAAAAATATTTATTCATTCACTCTACATTCTGATTGAAGTCCCCATGCTCACATATTGGTATGCGTATACACTAATCTATTTAAGCGTATAAGAAAAGATCTTTTTTTCATATTTAATATCAGTAGTGTTGTGCAACAATCCAACCTCAGATGCCACTGAAAACAATATGATAGTGAATTAAATGTTTAGAGCACTCTAGGAAGAAAAGAAAAACAAGAAATGGAAAGGTTTTGTTTATTTGGGACCCTGGTCTCTATGGCAGGTAAGAAATGATGTGAATTGAATGTTTACGGTATTTAACATCAACAAACATTTCATGTTGCTTCCTCTAAAATCAGATATTCTTTTTTCTTGCTAATGTACTTTTAGTCTAACAGTTTAGATTTCCTCAAACTTTATTGGAAATTAGAATTGTAAATGTGATTGCCTAGACTCTTAAAGATACACTGTTTATTATTAGTGAAGATTAAGTGAGGACCAAAAAAGTTTCTTATAATTTAATTTAAACTTTATCACTTATAAAGGAATTTAAAATTAAATTGGTTTTACAATATATGCACCAGATTTAATCACTTTGAATTTATTTTTCTTTCTTTTTTTTTTTTTTTTTTGCCTCGCAGAACTTCATTAAAACATAATCTGAAGGCTATTGATAAACACCCTCATGTAAGCAGAATGCACATCACTGGTTTCTTAGCAGACATCCTTCAAATAATAAATCTTACCAATGCTTTCTCAATTACTCTTTCTGGCACCTAAATTGAATCGTCAGTTACTTATTTTAAGTCAGGAATATTAGTAGAGGTTGTAGATAATAATGCCTGGAGAACCTCAAGAAATGCCAGGCTAACTAGAAAGGCCTGGACAGATACACAGGAGATTGTACTCACAAGCAGAGTTCAGTGAGTGACTAGTCAGCGCTCTACTGTTGTGAAGAGACACCATGGCCAAGGCAACTCTTTTAAAGGGAAACGTTTAACTGTGGCTGGATTACAGTGTCAGAGGTTCAGTCCATTATCATCATGGTGGGGAGCATGGAAGCAAACAGGCAGAAATGGTGTTGAAGAAGGAGCTGAGAGTTTTACGTCTTGATTCATGGCAACAGATGGAGACTATGTGTCACACTGGGTGTAGTTTGAGCATCAAAACCCGCTCCACAGTGACCTGCTTCCTCCAGCAAGGCCACAACTCCTAATAGATGTGCTGGCACAGGCCTGTAACCCAAGCATTTGGGAACTAGAAGCAGAAGGATCAGGAATTCAGGGTGATTTTTCAGCAAATTGGAGGCCACTTTGACTTACAAAAACATCTGTTTCAAAATATAATACAAAAATAATACAAATAACAGAAGCAAAACATTCCACTCAGTAACAGAGACCTCATCTCCCACTTACTTGAGTCAACTATTCCACATACTCAAAAACTATTACTTTAATTGAAACATGAGCGATGTCATGTGAGAGGGGTAAAGGGTGCATATAAGTGAGAAGAAACAGCAAATAGTTTTTCTTTCTTTTGTCTGAGTTAGCATGATTTTGAGTTTGAAAGTTCTACCTTTAAAGAATATCAGTGACCCTTTGCTGTGCAATACTTTGCAAGGAAGATATTAAAACAGGTAATTCCCAAACTGCTGTGATCTTTCTCTGTCTTTGTGTGTGCAGTGTTTGAGAAGATATGTATACATATCTGACTTATGATTTTACATATACATGACTGTCTTCGTTATTCTTTTTTCTAATTGCAATGAGAATGAAGAAAAGTAGCATGCATATACCTGGTCAGAAAACTGCCAATGTGAGACAAGGGAAACCATCTGTAGCCATCTTGCTGGCCTGATCTAGTGATGTATGATCTTTACAGGACCTGCTTGTCAGGATCCCAAGAACTTCTACACACTCTGACCATCGTTTTTGTTGCTAAAACATTACACTATCAGCTTCAATAGCAGAGTGTTTAAGTTACTGCTCAAAATCTGTAAGATGAGGTACAGACTCTTCAAGGGTCAGGGACTGTCCTTCATGTAGCTCTTCCTACAGTTGTCCTCTGCCTCATTCAGTTGCTCAGCCTGTCAGCAATTCTCAGCACCTGCTCCTTTCCTGGATTCTCTCAGTCTGCTTGATACTGGTTCATATCTCCCATAGCATTAACTCCACTGATTGCTCACCCATAGATTTCCTGTTGTGCCCTCTATCTGCCAGCATATACCCTGTTTTCCTGCTGTTGAAAATGCATCCACTTTTAAGGGTGTAACTCAAGTACCACATTTTCATTTATAGACGTTATTAAGTTAACTTAAATTCCAATTATGGTACTATGCTGAGGTTCTAGTTTTTCTGTATTTATATATGACCCATTCTAGCCAGCACTCTGCTTTTCTTGATCCATACTTCATCTATGTAGATTCATTTCTGTCAGCCTTTCCCATCACAAGTCATCCCTTCCGTTCCATTAATCATTTTTGTCTTTTGTCTTTGAACTTAATTTAATTTATCTGGCTTGCTTGGCACTGAAGTTTTCCCCTAAATATTCTAGGAGAGCTCATGTCAAAATGTAAGAGAGTGCTATCCATTTTTGTTTCACTTGAACCTCATGATTAATGTGCAGGGCTCAATCTTATGGTTTCTTGTGCACACTTCTGTAGGAGCAGAAATTGCATTTGCCTATTTATAAAGCTGCCTCACTACATGATAAACTAAAAAGGCAGAGTCTTTGCAGCTAGCCAGGAGACCATTTGTGAATTCAGTGTTTTAATTCCATGGAACTTTCTGCTATTCTGCTATAATATCTAATTTTGAAATATTTGTACTCAAATGCTAAAGTACCTGAATATTGATATTAGAATTCTGACACCATTACAATCACCAATTTGGGATATTTATATCTCTTTTTCACTCATCAATTTATGATCTCTCTACATATTACTTTGTGATGAAGGGGCCAGGTTCCTCAATAATTTCTTCTCTTCCAGAGCACATTATCACATCTTGTCATCACAGAAACCCAGAGGAAGAGACCCAGAAATATAGGAGAGGCATGGACATCTGCTTCCAGCTCCCCTTGCCTTTTCCTCTTCCTGCTGTGGCATAGCTAACTGCAAGTGCCACTGACAATTACTCTCCCAACAGAGGCTACCTGTTCACCTGTTGGAGGCCAAAGGACATTTATCTAAATTCTCTACCATTCCACCAGCTGCAACTATATCCTCTCTAGTGAAAGATGAATCTTAGCTTCAGAATCCCTTAAAAGTAGCTCCTAGCATTGAATTTTTTTATTATGCTGATGTTACTTACTAGATTATATTACAGTGTGTGTATATATATTCCTATCATAAATAATTTGCATAGTTCATACCGTTACTATTTGATTATTATCATTTGATTTACTGGATTTTAATGTTTTTTTTTATCCAAAGTTTTTCTTCAAGGATAAAAACTCCCCAATTCAGTATCATGAGGATTAGTTTGAAAAATCATACAAATGCATTTTCTGCCTGCCCCCCATCTTTCTACCTCTCACTTCTTCCATAAGATTCCCTGCACTCTGCCCAAAGTTTGGCTATGAATCTCAGCATCTGCTTCAATACCCTGCTGGGTAGAATCTTTCAGAGGACCCCTGTGGAAGGCTCTGTCCTATTCCTGGTCTTCTCCTACTTCCGATGTTTATCTTGTTTGCCCTTCTGCATGAGGTTAAGCATCTTCCCTAGTGTCTTCCTTGTCACTTAGCTTCTTTAGGACTACAGATGTTAGTATGTTTATCCTATATTATATGGCTAATATGTACTTATTAATAAGTGAGTACCTACCATGCATGTCTTTTTGTTTCTGGGTTACCTCACTCTGGATGATCGTTGCTAGTTCCATCTATTTGCCTGCAAATTTCATGATTTCATTGTTTTTAATTGCTGAGTAGTACTCCATTCCTAGGTTGAGGGACGTCTAGGTTGTTTCCCGAATCTGGCTATTATGAACAAAGCTGCTACAAACATAGCTGAGCAAATGTCCTTGTTATATGGTTGAGTATCTTTCAGCTATCTGCCCAGGAGCTACAAGTGAGACTCTATGTGGGTGAAAGCCCCGTAGCATTTTACTTGAAATGACAGTCCACCTGGCCTTGACGAATCCACTTATGCCTCATGTAATTGCTCTTTAGCTCGCCCCCCCACCCCCACCCCATCAGGAAAGTGATTAGCTCATCTGTCTTTGAAATCGCCAATTCCATTGTAACACTCTGTGCACCTTTCTCTACATGCTGGCTAATTCTGCAGAATAACTGTTCTTTACTCATGCATACAACTCGAGTCTGAGCTCTTCCTTCAGTGATTCTTGGACCCTTAAACTCCTTTTTACTATTCTTCAGAATTTTACATTCTCGTCTCTAATTTCCCAGTTGGACTTTAGAAATGCTTATCTTTGCTATCATTTTTCTCACCATGGTCATTTTTGGCAAATATTCTCCCTTTTTGATTTCTTCAGTTAAAGAACTCAACTAATTGTTTGGTTCAAGAAGGTCACCTCTTACAAAGCAGTGCCCAGGGTAAAGAAAACAACACCATGAGCTGCATTTGCTGAGGTTTGCCTAGGCTTGGTGGGTGACAAAGCATATTTTGTCTTGATTACTTTCTCATTCCTTCACAATAAAAAAAATGACATTTCAGAACATGGGATTCTTGTGTTATATTTTTCCCTTGAGAATGATCCATTATTGACTTCATAGTGCTATACATCCCCAAGAAAACTGAGTTTGTTTGTTTGTTTGTTTCCATTTAATTTTGTGCCTCCACAGTCTCTTGCATTCCCGCTGGCCTCAAACCTCCTGAATGCAAGGACTACAGAGGCTGTCTTATTTTTGGTCTTAAAGTTAATCCCTTTTTTACGTAGTAAAATTATGTAATTCTTAACATTTCAAAATCTAAAAGAGTTATTTAAGGCAGGTTTAACTATATATAACCTTTTATTAATGATCCCTATCTGAAACTGTTCTCTTAGGAAACATGCTGATGATTTTCAGCCAATTCTTCTTCTTCTTCTTCTCCTCCTCCTTCTCATTTTTGTTGTTGCTGCTGGTGATGGTGGTAGTGGTAGCAGGTTGTATGTTTTTCTTCTTTCTCCTCTGTCTTTTTTTTTTTTTTTTTTACTTTTTGTTCTTTTGTTCAGTCTTCATTTGTCAAGTTTTCTCTAAATAAGTTTTCTCATTATTTGCTGCATTTTCCACTTGCAGCCTCAAATCTTCCCTTAAATGCTAGCAATGAGCATTGTATTGGCTTTGAATTTTCATTATGACCTACTTTTCCTTGCAATTGCTTTCCTTTGAGAATTACTGCATTAAGGGAACAGACTCCTTTTGTAATATTACTTTGTTTCTAGAATTAAAAAATATTCAGAGGGATGAATTCTCATAGAGACCCAGAATTGGGTTTGTTTACTCATAGTAAGAAATTCTTCCTATGCTTTCATGGTTTTCACTTGTTAATTCTCTACATTTTTGTTGTCAGCTTTTAGAAGTTATAGTGTCATGGATGTAATTTTCAGCTGTGCAATGGTTAAATTTCCTTGTTCTACAATTGCTTACTTAACACTGAAGTTCATGCGTTTCCGTGGGCCTGCTTAGTTGTAGGGACTCCCTTTGAGTCTCTTACAAAGCCTCCTATCTGGCTTTTTCCCACAAGATCACTTGCATCCATTTTATGCTTTTGTTGTGTTAGCTCAGTGACTGTGTAAAAAAGCCTTCAGAGATTTCTCAGAAAATGGTTATGAATCATTAGGTTTTGGAAAGAACTTGAATCTTTACTATTTTTGGATTCCTTCTTGTAAATTGAAAATGATTTATAATGGCCAAATCAATAATGGCATGGCTCCCTTAACCATCACCCATGTGTAAAAAACTCTCAAAGCCTCTGAGTTATCCGATAGCCATGATCCCAGCATTTGTTGATAAAAGGAGACATTCTGCTCCCTGCTTTAGACCATGGTGGCTTTTGGTTTGTTTAGAATTTTGTGCACTTGGACTGCGATGTGTGTGTGTGCGTGCGTGTGCGCGCATGTGCTAAAATGGCCAGAAGACTAGTGCTTTGTGGGTCTGGTTGAGGTATCTTAAGAAGGAAAGGCACACATGATGTGCTTCCTTCTCATGTGAGTTGTGTTAGTCCTGAATTCAAAGAGTGAGCCAATAATGCATTTTTTTTCCAAAGAAAGAAGTACACAATCAAGGTTATAACTCACTGGTTTAGGATTGGAAAACATAGAGGCTTGGAAAAAACAAGCCTCCCCTTCGAACATGTACCAAAAGTTGCTAATTAGGTGTTTGAAAAATAAAATATATACTTAAAGTACTGTACCAGTATTATACATTTTTCTTATTTACCAGATAAACAAAACTGTAACATTAATTAGGATAGTTGGAGTGTTACATTTCAGTGTGGTTCCTAGCACTTAACAAACAGTTCATTATTTTCCATTCCTATTCCAGAAACTTAAACTTTCTTTCAAAAAGTTCTGACAAGTTTCAGAACCAAGTGTAAGTTCATTCCTAAGCAGGTTCATCCTCTGGTTGGCGTTTTCCTCCCCAACCAAGAGTATTCTGACAAAATTACTGTTCCTCAGGACCATTGTTTCAGTGGCCTGACAGTCAAATGGAGGGTCACACATATGTATCTTTGAAATATCTTTACTTTTACCAGGTCAGTTACATTTCTGGTCTAGTGTTAAAATAAAGTTCCTCCACGAATAGTCCTTGGTTGGAGAATGAGTCTCTGGGAAGTTCCCGGTCTTCAGATTTTCTTGTTCTGTTGCTCTCCTTGTGGAGACCCTGTCCTCTCCAGCTCTTACTATTTCCCACTTCTTACATAAAATTCCATTCACTCTGCCCGACAGTTGGCCATGCCCATGGTAGTTCAGTGTCCAAGTGGGTTACATAGTAATGGGAAGAGGGACTGCCTCTGACATAATCTGATTGGCCTGCTCTTTGATCACCTCCCTCTGAGGGGTGAGCAGCCTTACCAGGCCACAGAAGAGGACAATGCAGCCACTTTTGATGAGAACTGACAGACTAAGATCAGAAAGCAGGAGAGGAGAACCTCCCCTATCAGTGGACTTGGGGAGGGGCATGCATGCAGAAAAGGAAGGGAGGGTGGGATCGGGAGGGGAGGAGGGAGGGGCTTATGGGGGATACAAAATGAATAAAGTATAATTAATAAAAAAATTTACAAAAGTTAAAGAAATAAAGTTCCTCTTCTTTAAATATTTTAAAATGTTTTAGTTTTGGGCTTTTGTTGGATTTTTGGTTGTTTTGTTTTGTTTTGTTTTCCTTTCCTTGTTTTTCTGTGGTTTATTATATTAATGCTTGACTTTTGCACATGACTGTGAAACAGGAGGGTGGGTTGGAGAGTTAGTAATTATTGTGGCTTCCAGTGCGATTAAAAAAATTACTTCTTGTAAGCAACTCCAAAAACAGTGAAGAAGAACAAGTGAAGCAAGACCAAGGAAGAATAAGAGAATGGAAGAAAAGACAGAGTTAGGGGTAAAATGAATTGGAGAAGAAACAAGTCAAGAAGTGGAGAAAAAAATAGAGAAAAAAAAGTTGGCAGAAAAGATTCAGGGAAACAAGAGGTGTAGGAGGAATCAAGGAAGAATGGAACAAGCTGGAATTCTGCCAACACTTTCCAGCGTACTTCAGGTGTTCATTTTTCAGCCTTTTCCATTCAGTATTTCCTGTAAGTTTCCTTTTGACCATACTATTGGTGCCAACATCTATATCCAGAATAGAGAGTAAAATTTCCTGGCTTTGTGGTCCATTGCAGGTTCACAACTCTTTATTAGCTCTCTTTCAGGAGTTACTAAGTAATATTTTATTGAAACAGGATTATAAAGACAGAGAATGAGGTTACGAAGATCCTAATAAGAAGAGCTTTATGAAATTAGCATATGAAATGAGCCAGTGAGCAAATAGGAAAGCTTGAACAAGGCCCCTGGGTCACCAATAGAGGCATTAAAGAATGACTGAAGGTGAATTGTGGCTCATTATAACAATGGAATGTTCATCCTTGGATAAAGAGTAAAGATGCTAATGAGACATGGAATAAATGATGTTGTGTGTAGAGCTACATGTGACAGCTACATGTTTACATGAAAAAGCCTGTATTATTACAAAAATGAAACAAAAATCTAATGTTATGCAAATAACCCTTAATGCTCCAATTAAGGTGACATAATATAATGTGATATAAAAATAAAATGCCTTGAACAAAGAGGGCTGTATGTAGTATGAAACTCTTACGACACACTAGCTGTTTCTTTCCTTGCACATGTATTTTTCTCTTTTTAACTAATACACTGTCCAACTTTTGCTAACACTGTGTCTCTGTGCAGGTTTTTCCCAATTTGCTTCACTTTGACCAACATAACTTCAGAAGATTTTGGCATTAATAAATGTTATTCTGAAATTTAGATCAAGAGTCTGTCAAAGACATTCAATTAGAATGAAATGAAGTGCTCATTGTGGTGGAGTGCAAATTTTCTGAAGCTTATCAAAAGGCAATAAATTCCTGGTGAACATGGCAGCCTGCCTGTATTGCTGGTCTCAGATCAGAGACAAGGGATCACTAGATCACACTGGCCAACAAGACTAGCCCAGGTGATGAATGAACTCTACCTAGGTGAAGAAAATGGAACAGCAGTGGAGGATAGTTTATACATCAACCTATAAACCTTCACAGGTGCACACACTTGTGTGCATGGAGGCCCAAGTACGTGCTAAAACATGCATATGTGAAAATATATCTACATGTACAATACATACACAAACATACACACACATGCATGGATGAAATGGCATAAAAATGACCACTTCTTATTTTCAAGCACTTCTTATTTTCAAAGGTTTGTACTTTGGAGATTTATGCGTTAAATAATTTTGACTCTTTCAAAAATAATATGAACTATAGAAAGGAGAACATAGTAGTACTTATCTAAGTATATTTTAGTATCATTCTTCTGATATTGCTAACAGAAATGTCTACAATCTCCATTAAATTCTAATGAAATAAGAGCTTTAGATTCTGATCTTTGCAATAAGGATATAAAGCTCTATGTATAAACAGAAAACAATTCCCTCTCCTGGATTGGTGTCAGCAGTTCCTATTGTCACTACGTGACATTTTAACACACTCAGTGCCCATTAAACAATAAATTGACACCCTTAATGAAATTGGATGCCTGTTCCTTGCACAAAAGCCAGCAACACTATCATGTCTTTTCTCTTGAGCTATAAACCCACAATGACCGCTAAAGAAACAGAAACAGGAAGAGTTACTTTGTTTTATGGAATATTTTCTTATCTGTGTCTTGGCAGCTGGAGTACTTAGCCTTCCTCAAACCTCCTGAGACTGATATGGACAATCCAGGCTTATGAGTTACAAATTTCCTTTAAAGTGATTTCCTAGAATGGCTCACTTTTAAAATGCCTTTCAAGATTTGTAGTAAGTAAGCGAGCTATAACACACTTCATTGGAATACTTTAGCCTGCATGATATGATAATTTAGCCAGGATCTGGAAGGAATATGTTATCAAGTGTTTCATCTTTCACATTTTTCTTATTGGTACTAAGGAGAAATTGTAGTTAAGAGTTGTCCATTGGTGCATTAACTCACAGGCATATTATTCATTTCAGAGTTGAATGTGGTCTGCAGCTCTTAATAACATGTTTTGAATGAGATCTAATAAAAATTTCATCCAAGAAAACAGGAAGGTTTCTGTGAATGTCTAAACTTCTATTTTACTATCTACCTCAGTGAGAACCTGCCAAAACTCAATTGATGAGTGTTCTCCCCAAGCCCTTCTGTGCATGTGTGTGTCTTAAGAAGTTCTGGAGGAACAAGTGGTTTTTGGGTTTGGCTAACATTTGGCAGCCATAGGTTGTACAAGAATAGCTAATTTGTTCTAGAGAATTCAGCAGAAAATGTTTTGAATAAAAAGGTATTTCTGTACTTTGAAAATGTCTGCTGAGACTCATAGCCAAACTTTGGGCAGAGTGCACAGAATCTCATGGAAGAACAGGGAGATATAAAGATATGGAAAGGACAGGACTTCTACAAGGAGAACAAAAGGATCAAGAAATCTGGGCCCAGGGCTCTTTTCTAAGTCTGATACTCCAACCAAGGACCATGCATGGAGATAACCTAGAACCCCTGCACAGATGTACCCCATGGCAGCTCAGTGTCCAAGTGGGTTCCCTAGTAATGGGAAGAGGAGCTGTCTCTAACATGAACTCAGTGGCTGGCTCTTTGATCACCTCCCTATCATAAGGGAGCAGCCTTACCAGGCCACAGAGGAAGACAATGCATCCAGCCCTGATGAGGCCTGATAGGCTACGGTCAGATGGAAGGGGAGGAGGACCTCCCCTATAAGTGGACTTGGAGAGGGATATGGGAGGAGATGAGGGAGGGAGGGCAGGATTGGGAGGGAATGAGGGAGGGAGCTACAGCTTGGTTACACAGTTAATAAACTGTAATTTAAAAAATTAAAAATTAAAAAAGAAAAAGAAAAAGAAAATGTCATTAACAGTACTGAAAAGGTCACGTCTTCAGATTGATGAAAGATCAGTCTTTTTGGTGGAATGAGTAAAATATCATTTGGAAATGAGGCTCTAACATTTTCTTAACAATTTTATAGTGAAAATATGTGACTCATAATGCCTTTAAAAACAGTCATTACCTAGAGAGGACAGGAGCTCCACAAGGAAAAAATATATCAGGGCACGGGGACCCTCTATGAGACTGTTTCTCCAACCAAGGACCATGTAAGGATATAACCTAGAACCTCTGCTCGGATGTAGCCCATGGTAGCTCAGTAACCAAGTGGGTTTCCCTAGTAAGGAGAACAGGAACTATTTCTAACATGAACTCAACGATTGGCTCCTTTACTTCCCCCCCTCCCTAGGGAGGAACAGTCTTGCTAGGCCACAGAGGAGGACATGGCAGCCAGTCCTGAAGATACCTGATAAGCTACGGTCAGATGGAAGGGGAGGAGGACCTCCCCTAGCAGTGGACTTGGAAAGGGGCAGGGAGGAGATGAAGGAGGAAGGGGGGGATTAGGAGGGATTGAGGGAGGGGGCTACGGCTGGGATACAAAGTAAATAACTTGTGATTAATATAAAAAATAAAAATTAATAATAAAAAACAAAACAAACAAACAAAAAACAGTCATTACCTTTCAATATGTGATTGTTTTCCTGAATGATTAACAGGACCAGTTAGACATTTATGATGCCTATGGAGACCAGAAGATTGCGTAGAACTTTAATCCAAGAAATTACCTACTCCTTCACAGAAACCCCAGGATAGGCTTCATGTCCTGAAACTGCAGATCTCTGTTTTCATGAATATTACCATATCTCCGCAGCTCAGTGTTACAACAGAAGAGCAATGTCAGGCATTTTATCTATGTCATTTTATCTATGTCAATGCTACTGAAAGAAAAGAACAACCGACCTTCCCTGTCCCTGTTCAGTGAGTGCTACTTATGTTGCTGAGAAAGGATTTATGTAACCAGGTAGGATTCAGATAGATATTTGGTTATAAATGTATTCTATGTTGTTCTGAAAGCAGGAGGAAGATTATGTTTTCCAATAAGCTTTACTATTTTTCTTTCCTTTAGCATGAGTTGAAGGTAGATAAGTGAATGACATCATATTTATTTCTCACTTCATCTCCCTGTGAATGAATATTTTATAGAAAATATGTGAAAATAAGATTTTATTTTTCAAAAGGACCAATTTCTCCATGTATTATTTCTATATATAATATCAAAATAAATTTATTAATATACAATATCTCTATCATTAAAACACTACCATTTCTAATGTGGCCTACTATTTTAAAAGCTCATGATTAGGGGTTGGAGGGGAAAGCTCATGAGAAGAACATTGAAAGACTATCAGCTCAATTTGTAGTACTCAGAAAAAACAAAAAAAGTAAAGCAGCTCAAAACCAAACCCACTAAAGACAACCCAAGACAGAGTACTGAGAGCAGTAGCAAAACAATGGTTATAAATTCATCTCGCCTTAAAGCTCTGAATGTTTTAAACTTGATTCCATAACACTACTTAATTGGTTCTCAAGAGTAAGATCTTATGCATTTTAAATCTGCTTTCTGTTTTTTTTTTATGCATGAGAATTTCATGTCAATAAATTGTGAATTGATTTATAATTGTATGGGACAAAGCACCCCTAGACCTCCACAGACTTCAAGGAACGTCCCATTATCTGTATTCTTTTAAAGTTCTTATCTGGTAAAAACTGTTACCAACTGGAATTCAGAAATTAAGTTAGATTTTTTGGCCGATGCTATTTATGTTTACAGTTCTGACAATATAGCCTATAATTCACTGGCTGACTTGGTAGTCTGAGTGGATTTTGTTATTGAATAGCTTCTCTCCGTCTCCCAATGATGAACAACAATCTCATCTGGATTTTTGTGAGGCAGAAGTTTGTATGATATATAACAATTCTCAAGAGATTCTCAAGGAGAAAGTAATATACATTATGACATTTGGGTTAATGTGACGTTTTATTATATGAACAAATTAAACAGTAGTGGGAATGTTGACAATACAGTTTTGAAACATCAACATTTATAAAATAGTACACCACTGCTCCGTTTACTGAAAGAACTTAAATAAATCTGTTTAATGATCCTATACATTTTACTCTCTCCATGTAACTGTTTTCCTTCCTGCTATAATCTGCAATTATTTCCTTTTCCCTGAGGAGAAATTTCCACCAAAGAAATAAAAGCCATTTCACTCACAATCAGCTTCTCTGTATCCTACAATATTTTTTTATTTGTAGACACTGAAGAAGACTCTTTAAGATGACTCTACTGAGTTTTATTACTGAAGAGTAATGAGTTACTGCAACTTAAAAAAGGGTCCAGGGGCTTATGTTTTCAAGACATTTCTGTCACAATATGCACATACATGATTGATTGCCCAATTTATTGGTAATATTTTATATGCCATCATGGTGCAGTTTAAATGATTTTGACAAGTACAGAAGAGTGTCATTGACAGGTGCAGAAATAAATGATGGGTTTAAGCTTTCAAATGTTTTTACAGCATTTCACTGAGTGGCAGGTTGATAAATTAAAATTACAGTTGGAGCATCAGGCCTGAAAGCACAACTGCTTTAGATGACAAAAATAGTGCTGCAGAAACTTTGTGTACTCTCCAGAGAAGTAGCCCGGAGGGTCTTGGAAAAAATGAAGCCAGTGCAGTTGCTAAAGAAATCATTAATTTTGTGGTAGTGTTGTTTGAGTCTATAAAACAACAAAAATGGATTTTTTTTAGGAGAAGAAAATTGGCTTTATTTCTTCACTCCAGTTTTCCTTGGAGATGTATAGAAAATTACAACCACACACCTATCAAAAGACAAGGATTGAGTTGTCCATCAGTGATTCTAAATGGTCATGTTTAAAACTTAAGGAGAATATCTTATTAACATTTTCTCAGTATCTATAGTGTACCTAGATCATAGCTTAGACTGTTACCATAGGCCAATAGAGGCCAACCAAGAAAAAAATTAACTATCACTTTGACCTTTATTTATTCTGATAAACTCAAAGTAAATGATTGCAACAGGCATTTTAACTGTTATATCATTCATTTCTATCTTACATTTTCAGGCTATCTCTAAAGTATTGTAGTAGGAACTAAGTGATTCTATGACAACGTCCTTTAAATAATGTCACTCTTCAGCTAAAACAAAAAGGAAAGCCTGTGATCATTCACAGCACAGTGGGTCCAATAATTTCTGCTAACCTTTGGTTTCTCCTGTCTTTGTATGAACCTTTCAAGCTTGCTAATATATCTGGGATTAGCACAATAACTTCTGTCTGCTGCCACCTACCCAGTGTTTTCTCCCATGAATGCCATTCTTAATACAACTGTACTAAAAGCTTATCTCTCTTTAAACATGAATGTAGCTTCCATTTGTGCCTTAAAAAATGTCCTAATAGCTGAGTCAAAATGGCAGAACAGTACTAACTTGAACATAAGAAGGAAGCATTTTATTAAGAAAGAAGTTTTTGCTCAATCCCCATCCTGAAAGGCAAAGAGGATGGACATTAGAAGAAGAAGAAAACAGGAAACAACCTAGGAACCTGCCACAGAGGGCCTCTGAAAGGCTCTGCCCTGCAGACTATCAAAGCAGACGCTGAGACTTATGGCCAACTGTTGGGCAGAATACATGGAATCTTATGAAAGAAGTGGGAAATAGTAAGAGCTGGAGAGGACAGGAACCCCATAAGGAGAGCAACAGAACCAGAAAATTTGAACACAGGGGTCTTCCCAGAGACTCATATTCCAACCAAGTACCAGGAATGGAGATAACCTAAAACCCCTGCACAGATGTAGCCCATTGCAGTTTATTGTCCAAGTGGGTTCCATAGTAATGGGAAGAGGGACTGCCTCTGACATAATCTGATTGGCCTGCTCCTTGATCACCTCCCCCTGAGGGGGGAGCAGCCTTACCAGGCCACAGAAGATGACAATGCAGCCACTCCTGATGTGATCTATTAGACTAAGATCAGTAGGAAGGAGAGGAGGACCTTACCTATCAGTGGACTTGGGGAAGGGAATTCGTGAAGAAGGGGGAGAGAGGGTGGGATTGGGAGGGGAGTAGGGAAGGGCTTATGGAGGGATACAACGTGAATAAAGTGTAATTAATTAAAAAAATAAAATTATGCATAAAAATGTCCTAATCCTCTGCTCAATGGTTTTAAGTTTTAAATACCAAAATCGGTAAAACTTCGTAATTATTAAATGATTAGCATACATTTGTGTAATTCTACTTTTACATTAGGCTGATCCTTGATAAAAACCTGAAATCAGCAGTATCCTGCCGTCCATGTTTCTTTTATAAAGAGTTTAATGACACTCTATACTATATAAAAATCTGATATATTTGTTCTGTCTTCATCTCTTTATGATGATGTTTTGTTTTTTCTTTACTACAGTCCCTCAGAGACTCTACACACACTATGAACAGTACTGAATAACCCTATGCTAATTTCATTCTTGGATGAACTTCTTTTCCCCTCACTGCCTCTCTGTAATAGTCACAAACTTAGATTTTATCACTTAGAATTTCTATAATTCAGTGAAACTTACCTCTTGGGGAAAGACTGATAACTTCACTGATCATTTCACAAAATATTAATAGAAATTGGTATTTACTTCCTATTTACTATTTTGTCAAATATTTTCTAAGCATGTGATGTAGATCTTATTGACCATAATTATATGGATTATAGACTGCCATAGGATGAAAAACAGATTCATGGAAGAGTTAAACCAGTTTTCCAAGTCATCTAAGAAACGCCAAGAAGGCACTCAGAACAAGAGAATCAATTCACAGAGTTTGTATTCTTTAAATATGCAGCTAATAGTATCACACTACATAAATGTATAGATTAAAGTTGTCTGTTACACTTGGAATAATATTCTTGGACTCAATAAGAATTTCATGGTTAAACTGAGTTCTTGTAATATAGAGCTATTTTGCAAAGAGCATCATTTAAAGAAAACTTAGCTCTTGGCTTCCTGTGAACAATTTCGGTAGAATGAGTTCTCCTATCCAAACATCATTTGGCCCTGCTGTTTAGACTTAGTAAAACAGCTCTCAGGTATCCTATGGGATACAGAGGTCCAGGCTTTGATCAGCTCACTCATACAGCTTATGATATGAAAGAGGTAGATACACAAACACTTGTATTTCTATCCCTGATGCATTGATGCATTGTTTTCCAACCAAGCTGAAAAATGCATAATAGTAGCATATTTTTTCCGATACATGTCACCATAACTTTTGGATTCTCCAGAGCATTAGAAATTATTCTGACTGGAGAGGTGACTCAGAGGTTCAGAAAATATTCTGACACAGTGAAATCGAAAACTTTATCCATCTAATAATCATGCTCAAAATAAAGATACTGGGGGGCGGAGCCAAGATGGCGACTAGCACACACAGTTTCTGAGCGGTGGGATACCTGATCTTCTGAGTTGGAGAATGGAAGGACCCCCAACCCAGGAAAACCACAGCGAGGCTTTCTGAACACCAGAGAACATCGCAGGAGGTGAAAACTTTGGCCTCCGGTCACCCGGAGACTTGCTTGGGGAAGGAGAGAAAAGATCCTTTGTTCTTGCTGTACTCCCTTTCCCCCAGACCTCCTTCCTCCTTGGCACAGAGGCACAGCGGACTCATCTTTCTCAGCGCAGACCTAACTGCCTGGGGTATACAACCGCTGAGACGGAGCCCCAAGCACTTTAGCGGCAGACAAAAGCCAGCAGTACGTGCCCCGGAGTCCCAGATTCGCGCAGCGGCTGCACCATCCTCCCAGGGCGCGAATCTGCTAGACACCATACTAGTTCCTCAGGATCGCCATCACTGACGGTACGGCCCGCCCAATCCCACAGTGACAGAGAATATGCTATATACTCACCGAAAAACCAGGCAGAAACTTCATACAACCTGGACACACCAGGCACTGGGTCTCCCAAGCTTGGAGAGCACAACAAAGAGATCCCAGGACTTCCCAGAAAGCATTGGGACTAGCAAGCTAGTCTCCAGTTACAGCGGGACGTGGCAGCGGAGCAGTACTGAACTGGCAGGGCACCACAGCCCTCCAGTTTAAGACTAACCAGGGCCAAACCAGAGAACAGAGAGCCTGGTTACCTCATCCCTGCTGAAGTGACCACCCTGAAATCTCCAGCTGCAGCAAGACCTCAGAACCTGGCAGTGACAGCAGCACAGAACTGGCGGAACACATCAAAGAAGCAGGGCCAAACCAGAGAGCAGAGAGCCCCGGATACCACGATCTCGGCCAAGAGACCTGCCTGTACAGCTAGTCCTCAGCACACGCTGAGAGTGCTCAGCTTCCTGAAGAACTCTCCAGACACCAGAGAGAGACAGCACCAGTCTGATCTGCAGAATCCAAAAACAAATAGGGAAGGTTTCAGATAAGCCAATGGCCAGAGGTAGGCGAAAGAACATTTCCAACATAAATCAGGACATCATGACTTAACCAGCAAACCCCAAAATCGATGGATACACCAATTCAGCAGAAGCACAGGAAAATGATGTTAAAGCCATGCTTGCCCAATTATTTGAGGCTCATAAGGAGGAAATAAACAAGTCTTTCAAAGAGATGGCCAGTCAATTGGAGGCAAAGAAAGAAGAAATAGACAATATCCTTAAAGAAACACAGGCAAACATAGCCAAACAAATAGATACACAAGTAGAGGAAAAATTAGTGGCATATAAGAAGGAAATGAAAAAAGAAATAGAGGCCATCGTAGAGAGACAGGAATCCAAATTCAAACACAAGAAAGAAATGGTGCAAGGCATGAAAACAGAATTAGAATCAATAAAGAAAACACAAAATGAGAAAACCCTTGAGCTGGAGAACTTGGAGAAAAGATCAGGAACCACAAAAGTAAGCATCACCAACAGAATACAAGAGATGGAAGAGAGAATCTCTGGAGCTGAAGACACACTTGCAGAAATGGATACTTCTCTCAAAGAAAAAGTAAAATCAGAAAAGTTCCAATCACAAAATATCCAAGAAATCAAGGATGCTATGAAAAGACAAAATCTAAGAATAATAGGAATTCACGAAAAAGAAGACTCCAGACTCCAAGGTCCAGAAAATATTTTCAAGAAAATCATAGAAGAAAATTTTCCCAACTTAAAGAAAGAGATGTCCATAAATATACAAGAGGCCTACAGAACTCCAAATAGACTAGACCAGAAAAGAAACACATCACGTCACATCATAGTCAAAACACTAAATCTACAGAACAAAGAAAAGATATTAAAAGCAGCAAGGGAAAAAGGCCAAGTAACATATGAAGGTAGACCTATCAGAATCACACCGGACTTCTCATCAGAAACTATGAAAGCCAGAAGGGCCTGGGCAAGTATCATGGAGACTCTAAGAGATCACAAATGTCAACCCAGACTACTATACCCTGCAAAGCTTTCAATCATCATAGATGGAGAAAACAAAATATTCCATGACAAAACTAAATTTACACAATATCTACACAGCAAACCATCCCTACAGAAGATACTAGAAGGAAAACTCCAATCCAATGAAAACAAATTCACCCAAGAAAACAGGGCATACAGATAATGTCCCAACAAAAATGAAAAGAAAACAAGCAATGAAACAGGGTTAGATCATCGACTCCATTACAAAAGGAACTAACATGCATTGGTCACTATTATCTATCAATATCAATGGACTCAACTCACCAATAAAAAGACACAGGCTAACAGAATGGTTAAGGAAACAGGATCCAACATTCTGTTGCATCCAAGAAACACACCTATGCAACAAAGACAAACACTACCTCAGAGTAAAGGGCTGGAAAACTGTTTTTCAAGCAAACGGTTCCAGAAAACAAGCTGGAGTAGCCATCCTAATATCTAATAAAATAGACTTTCAACCCAAGTTAATCAAAAAAGATAAGGAGGGCCACTATATTCTCATCAAAGGAAAAATCCACCAAGAGGACATCACAATCTTGAATATCTATGCCCCAAATACAAGAGCACCGACATTCGTAAATGAAACATTATTAAAGCTTAAATCATACATTGATCCTAATACCTTAATAGTGGGAGACTTCAACACTCCACTCTCACCAAGGGACAGATCAACTAGACAGACACCAAATAGGGAAATAAAAGCACTCACAGAATCCCTAAATCAAATGGACCTAATAGACGTCTACAGATCATTTCACCCAAACGCAAAAGAGTACACCTTCTTTTCAGCACCGCATGGAACCTTTTCCAAAATAGACCATATAGTGGGCCACAAAGCAAGCCTCAACAGATACAAAAGGATTGAAATAATCCCTTGTATACTATCTGACCACCATGGACTAAAGCTCGACCTCAACAACAACAGAAACAACAAAAAGCTGACACGCACATGGAAACTGAACAACTTACTACTCAATGACAGCTGGGTTAAGGAAGAAATAAAGAAAGAAATTAAAGACTTCCTAGAATTCAATGAAAAGGAAGGCACAACATACCCAAATTTATGGGACACATTGAAAGCAGTGCTCAGAGGAAAATTTATAGCACTAAGTGCCTGTAAGAAGAAATTCGTAACATCACATACAAACAACTTAATGGCCCAACTGAAAACCCTAGAAAAAAAAGAAGCAGATACACCCAAGAGGAGCAGACGGCTGGAAATAATCAAACTAAGGGCTGAAATCAATCAACTAGAAACAAATAAAACTATCCAAAGAATCAATGAAACAAAAAGCTGGTTCTTTGAGAAAATCAACAAAATAGACAAACCCTTAGCCAAACTAACTAAAAAGCAGAGAGAAACTATCCAGATCAGCAAAATCAGAAATGAAAATGGGGACATAACCACAGACATTGAGGAAATCCAAACAATTATTAGGTCATACTACAAAAGCCTATATGCCACAAAATTTGAGAATCTAAATGAAATGGATAATTTTCTTGAAAGATTCCATCTACCAAAACTAAGTCAAGATCAGGTAGAAAGACTGAATAGCCCTATATCTCCCAAGGAAATCGAAGCAGTCATTAACAGTCTCCCCTCCAAAAAAAGCCCTGGACCAGATGGCTTCAGCACAGAATTCTACAAGACCTTCAAAGAAATGCTAACTCCAATTCTCCTCAAGCTATTCCACAAAATAGAAACAGAAGGAACACTACCAAACTCATTCTATGAAGCCACAGTCACCTTAATACCTAAACCACACAAAGACCCAACAAAAAAAGAGAACTTCAGGCCTATCTCTCTTATGAACATTGACGCAAAAATACTCAATAAAATACTTGCAAACCGAATCCAAGAACACATCAAAGATATCATCCACCATGACCAAGTAGGCTTCATCCCAGGCATGCAAGGGTGGTTCAACATACGGAAATCCATCAATGTAATCCACTATATAAACAAACTGAAGGAGAAAAACCACATGATCATCTCCTTAGACGCCGAAAAAGCATTTGACAAAGTCCAACACCCATTCATGTTTAAAGTCTTGGAGAGATCAGGGATACAAGGCACATACCTAAACATAGTAAAGGCAATACATAGCAAGCCTATAGCTAACATCAAACTCAATGGAGAGAAACTTAAATCAATCCCACTGAAATCAGGGACAAGACAAAGCTGTCCATTGTCCCCATATCTCTTCAACATAGTACTTGAAGTCTTAGCCAGAGCAATAAGACAACTAAATAGATCAAGGGGTTACAAATCGGAAAGGAAGAGGTCAAAGTGTCACTATTTGCAGATGATATGATAGTATACATGAGTGACCCCAAAAATTCAGCCAGAGAACTCCTTCAGCTGATAAACACCTTCAGCAAAGTGGCAGGATACAAAATCAACTCAAAAAAATCAGAAGCCCTCCTATATACCAAAGACAAAAAGGCTAAGAAAGAAATTAGGGAAACAACACCCTTCACAATAGCCACTAATAACATAAAGTACCTTGGTGTGACCTTAACCAAGCAAGTGAAAGACCTTTTTGAGAAAAACTTCAAGTCTCTGAAGAAACAAATCGAAGAAGATATCAGAAGATGGAAAGATCTCCCGTGCTCATGGATTGGTAGGATTAACATTGTGAAAATGGCCATACTGCCAAAAGCAATCTACAGATTCAATGCAATTCCCATCAAAATACCAACTCAATTCTTTACAGACCTTGAAAAAAAGATTCTCAGCTTCATATGGAGAAACAAAAAACCCAGAATCTCCAAAACGATCCTGTACAACAACAGATCATCTGGAGGTATCTCCATCCCTGATCTCAAGCTGTACTACAGGGCAACAGTAATAAAAACTGCATGGTACTGGCATAGAAACAGAAAGGAGGATCAATGGAACCGCATAGAAGACCCAGAAATAAATCCACACACCTATGAATACTCGATATTCGACAAAGAAGCCAATTCCATTCAATGGAAAAAAGACAGCATCTTCAACAAATGGTGCTGGACCAACTGGATGTCTACATGCAGAAAAATGAAAATAGATCCATATTTATCACCCTGCACAAAACTAAAGTCAAAGTGGATCAAGGACCTCAACATAAAACCAGATACCCTAAATCAATTGGAAAAAAAAGTGGGGAACAGCCTAGAACTCATTGGCACAGGAGACAACTTCCTGAACAGAACACCAACAGCACAGGCTTTAAGAGCAACAATCAATAAATGGGACCTCATGAAACTGAAAAGTTTCTGTAAAGCAAAGGATACTGTCATCAAAACAAAACGACTGCCTACAGATTGGGAAAGAATCTTCACTAACCCTTTATCTGACAGAGGACTAATATCCAGTGTATACAAAGAACTAAAGAAGCTGAAAAGCAGCAAACCAAGTAATCCAATTAAAAAATGGGGAACAGAGCTAAACAGAGAATTCTCGACAGAGGAATATCGAATGGCAGAAAAACACTTAAAGAAATGCTCATCCTCATTAGCCATCAGGGAAATGGAAATCAAAACGACCCTGAGATATCACCTTACACCCATCAGAATGGCCAAGATGAAAAACTCAAGCGATAACACACGCTGGAGAGGTTGTGGAGAAAGGGGAACCCTCCTCCACTGCTGGTGGGAATGTAAACTGGTACAACCACTCTGGAAAGCTATCTGGCGCTTTCTAAGACAAATAGGAATAGTGCTTCCTCCAGACCCAGCTATACCACTGCTAGGTATATACCCAAAGTTTGTTCAAGTACACAAAAAGGACACTTGCTCAACCATGTTTATAGCAGCTCTATTTGTAATAGCCAGAACCTGGAAACAACCCAGATGTCCATCAACGGTGGAATGGGTACAGAAATTGTGGTATTTTTATACAATGGAATACTACTCAGCAATCAAAAAGGAGGAAATCATGAAATTTGCAGGCAAATGGTGGGATCTAGAAAAGATCATTCTGAGTGAAATATCCCAGAAGGAGAAAGACAAACATGGGATATACTCACTTATATAGACCTATAAGATATGATAAACATAATGAAATCTATACACCTAAAATGATAATCAATTGAGCGGACATGGGGTAAGATGATAAATCCTCATTTAGAAAGACAGAGGGGATGTGCATTGAACGTATGACAGGAGTCTACTGAGCGCATCTGAAAGACTCTAACTAGCAGTGTTTTCAAAGCAAAGACTCATGACCAAACCTTTGGCAGAGTACAGGGAATCATAAGAAAGAAGGGGAGTTAGTCTGATGGGGAAAGGATAGGAGCTCCACAAGGACCAAATATATCTGGGCACAGGGTCTTTTCTGAGACTGACATTCAACCAAGGACCATGTATGGATATAACCTAGAACCTCCACTCAGATGTAGCCTGTGGTAGCTCAGTAACCAATTGGTTTCCCAAAGTGAGGGGAACAGGGACTATTTCTAACAGGAACTCAATGACTGGCTCTTTGGTCTCCCCACCCCCGAAGGGAGGAGCAGTCCTGTTAGGCCACAGAGGAGGGCTTTGCAGCCAGTCCTGAAGATACCTGATAAAACAGGATCAGATGAATGGGGAGGAGGTCCCCCCTTATCAGTGGACTTGGAAAGAGGCACGGTGGAGATGAGGGAGGGAGGGAGGGACTGGGAGGGACTGAGGGATCGGGACACAGCTGGGATACAGAGTTAATAAAATGTAACTGATAAAAATAAAATAAAATAAAATAAAAAAAAAGAAAAAAGAAAAAAAAAATAAAGATACTGATGGAAAAACTCATCATTTAATACAGTGTCTCATAATAAAAGTCTTTTAGGAATGCCCGTGTCATTCAATTTATATATTTGTGTGTGTGTGTGTGCATGTGTGTGCGTGCATGTGTGTGTGTTTAATATTGATTTATCTTTTAATTAAACTGTTATTGCTAAACCGGCAGTATACCTAAATCACCACACAGAGACTAGGATTTATTTAATCAACCTAGAGCACAATGCGGGGCAATAGTTACTCTATCCTAAACCTCCAAGTCCACATAGTTTCCTCCCCTTCAGATTTCTCACATTATGTTTGCTTTTAATCATATCTTATGTCAGGTTCATCTCTCCTGGTGGTTCCAAGTCCTCTCCTGCTGATCTGTCCAATTTGAGTCCTCCCACTCACTTCCTTCTCCTCCTCTCCAGACCCGGATATCCCACCCTGTTCTCTCCATTGTGCAGCACTGGCTGATTGTTCTGTTGACGACACAGAGAACAAATGATGGCGTGTTTACAAAACCTTGAGACAGGTGATGCTTAGAATAAACATCACAATGCAATGTCTGCCTTGAAACCAGATAGTGAGGTAGAGAAATCTGCATTTGAATGAACAAAGGTAAATTGTATACATTCCACAAAACATACTAACATCTATACACACACACACACACACACACACACACACACACACACGTTATACTCTGAGTTATGCAGTGATAAATGATTGACTTTTTTAAGAGAACTTGTCATATATATCTGAAAATTATAAAAAAGCTAACATTTGTGAACAATTCATACACGCCAAGAATAGTATAAACTGCTCAATCCAAATATCTTCCTTAACCTTCAGTTTGCAAATGAGAACCTAATGTTGAGAGTTTAAGAAATTGTCTAAGTGAATGCACCTAGCAGTAACTAGCTGAGCTTAAGAGAGCCAAGGATACATTTTTGAATATATATTGACAGAAACTTTTACATAATGATAGATGATGAACTAAAGTATGCAACATTTGAGATTTTCTTTTTTTTTTTTTTGGCTAACATGATTCACATGGGTTTTATTGAAAGCAAAGTAAATACATGTGGGGCAAATTCAATATTGCATACCAATGTGTCAACCAATTTATCAACTGTAGACATGCATTTATTTGTTTCATTTTGTAACTGTGCATTAATTCATTAACCTGAATCTGTTTTTTTACAGACTTTGTTGTATCTGTTAGGTTTACAAGTATCTTGTGTTTATGAGATCTTATTAAATAGAGGCAGAAAAGAGTTACATGTATACTTTAGGACAATATTATTTAAAATAATTATCATTACAATGGAGATATTTATCTATAAACAGCAACATCCAATCAGCAGAAACATTTTACTTTTAAGACATATGAAGGAAACAGAAACACAGTGTCATACTAATAGTCCCATCTTGTGCACTTGCTGAGTTACACAATATGTTTATTAGGTATAGTTGGGTCTTGTTGAGCTCTAAACTCTTGATAAGCTTAAAATAAAGACTACTTAGGCTCTGCCTTTGTTCAAGAGAGGTGTACAATAAAAAGATGGATCCATGTAAAAGTAATGAGACCAGAAAAGGCTGCAAAGACATGTTATTAAGTCAGGCATGAAGCAAAGCTATTTCAGCACTCTTGATGGGAGGACAGACAAGTAAGCATTTAAATAAGATTTCCTTGTTGTTAGAGAGATTTATAACAATAGGGGCTGATCAAAGCAGGACCAAAGTGATCTGCAATGATTTTTTTTATATAAATCATCGGACCAACTTGGTCTTTTATTTTTCATGAAGTTCTCCAATAAAATACATCTGCTCCATTTTTCACCTTCCCTGACAATTGTTTTGATTTTCAAGAGCTGAAAGGCTCACTGAAAAAACTTTGATGAGTGGAAAAGAATTTGGAGCCATGTTGTTCAGTGCATAATGGGAGTAGTCTAGAACTGTGAACAAAGTGATTTAAAAAATTAAAGCTGATCTGAGGTTTTCAAAATTTATTCCCATCACAGGTGTCTGATTACTAAGCATGAGCACAGTGGCTGCAGCAATGTGACTTTTTTTTCTGAATTATTTATGACATGACAACAGTTTTCTACATTTTAATACATTCATCATAATACTGAGCATTTGCAATCCCTTTATAGGATATTCGCACAAATAAGCAAAGGATTATTCAACACACCAGAAAAGATGCAACAAAACTTATTCTTAGTTCTAACAGTCCAAGAATAGTATATGATTCTACTTACCAATATTATATTATTACTACAGCATGCAACATTGCTGATACAGTATCTCATCAAAGGCAAGCATTACCTCAGCATTATCTGCCTTAAGAGTTAACAGCTTTCTTAGAAGCTGTTTGTGTGGGAAGTTGAGAGGAATATAGTACAGTGAAGAAAAGAAAGCACAGTATATAGAGGTTAAGAAGAATATAGAAAGAACCTTAGGAGGAAAAATAAACACCTACTATAGTATACATATACAAAACAGGTACAAAGATTAGGAATGATAAATCTCTGGATCAGAGGAATTTCCAAAATCAATTTGAGCTTCTCTTTCCTGGATGGAAAAAAGAATATTCATCATACCTTGCACAACGTTAAAGGAGATAGAAGGCACTTTATGCAGCAGTTAGCTGAATGCATGAAGTCAGAAGCGTTTCAGTTAAATCTTTACGGAACAAAGGAGCATTTTCTTTCAGGATGTCACAAGCAACAATTTTAAAAATGATGCAAGATGACTAAAAATATCATTTATGTTGCCCTGCTAAATTTAATTTAAAACACCCAAATTTAAATATATACTCACCCAACAGACAGAAATGGCTCCTTTGATTCAAGCCTATAAAATATGAAAATGTTATCTTAATATAACAATTTAAAGACATATAATATTTAAAGACATTATCACAGTGAGAGTGAAATATAATTATTAAATACTCTTTGTATCCAGTTACTTTTGTTAATAGTGGCAGTAATTTGTTTCTAGAAGTTTTAATTTATCTACTTTTAATTGTAATATTAGAGTAATCTATAGTGAATTTGGTTGGATATTAGCTGAGTAATTGAAATCGAGGGGATATATTCTATAATAAGGGGGGGAGCATCTTCAACAAATGGTGCTGGCCTAACTAGATGTCTTCATGTGGAAAAATGTAAATAAATCCATATTAATCACCCTGCACAAAATTCAAGTCCAAGTGGATCAGAGACTTCAACATAAAATGAGACAAACTAAATCTGTTAAGAAAAAAAAAGTAGAGAAGTACCTTGAACTCATTGGCACAGGAGACTACTTTCTGAACAGAATACCAATAGCACAGGCTCTAAGATCAACAATCAATAAATGGGAAAAGCTTCTGTAAAGCAAAGGATACTATCATCAGAACAAAATGGCAGCCTACAGACTGGGAAAAGATCATCACCAACCCTACATTTGATAGAGGGCTAATTAATATGAGACACATATAAAGAACTCAAGAAATAAAACACCAACAAACCAAATAAAACAACTAAAAAATGGGGTACAGAGTTAAACAGAATTCTCAACAGAGGAATAGCAAATGGTAGAGAAACACTTAAAGAAATGCTCAATGTCCTTAGTCATCAGAGAAATACAAATCAAAATGACTCTGAGATTCCATCTCACACCTATCAGAGTGGCTAAGATCAAAACTCAAATGACAACACATGCTGGAGAGGATGTCGAGAAAGAGGAACCCTCTTCCATTGCTGGTGGGAATGTAAACTTGAACAATCACGTTGGAAATCAATCTGTGCTTTCTCAGACAACTGGGATTAGTGCTGCCTCAAAATCCAGCTATCATTGTCCTGGGCATATATCTGAGAGATGCTCAACCATTTGACAACTAAGTTCATAGCAGTTTTACTCATAGTGACCAGAAGCTGGAAACAACCTAGATGTCCCTCGGTTGAGGAATGGATACAGAAATTGTGGTACATTTACACAATGGAATACTACTCAGCAATTAAAAACAAGGAAATCATGAAATTTCCAGGCAAATGGTGAGAACTAGAAAAGATCATCCTGTGTTGAGGTATCCCAGAAGCAGAGAGACATGCATGTTATAAACTTACTTATAAGTGAATATTAAACATATAATAGAATATAAACATACTAAAATCTACAGACATGAAGCTAAACAAGGAGAATCCTAGGGAAAATGCTTAATTCTCATTCAGAAAGGAAAACAGGATAGACACTGGAAACAGTAGAAGAGGGGGAACAGAACTGCAGTCAGTAACCACAGATGTCCCCTAAAAGACACCAACCAGCAAGGGACCGAAGCAGATGTAGAGACTCACAGCCAAACTTTGGACAGAGCACACAGAGTATTATGGAAGAACAGGGATATAAAAGGACCTACAGGGGACAGGAGCCACACAAGGAGACCAACAAAACCAAAAATTAAAATAAAATAAAACAAAATAATGTAAACAGGGCATGGGGGCACTGCAGATATTGATGTACTGACCGAAGACCATACGTAGAAAGGAACGCCTGCTCAGATGTAGCCCATAGACTTCTCAGTCTCCATATGGGTTCCCGAGTAACAGGAGAAGAGACAGTTTCTGACATGAACGGAATTGCCTGCTCCTTGATCACTTCTTCATGGTGGGGCCACCTAGCCAACCCACAGAGAAAGAGGGTCCAGGCAGTTCTGATAGGGCCTGATAGACTAGGGTCAGACAGTAGGGAAGGAGGACTTCACGTATCAGTGGACTAGGGAAGAGGGATGGGAGGAAGAAGGAGAGAGGATGGGACCAGGAGATGTAGGAGGGGGCTACAACTGAAATACAAAATGAATAAATAATAATAATAATATAAATTAAAAAGAAACAACACAGAACCATTTTCAGATAATTTTCTTATGTCATATGACAACTCCACACATTTAAAAAAGGTCAGTTTTTAGATATATTTTAATTAACACTAAAGGACATTTGAGGCAGATATGTATTTTTGTTAGAAATTTCTTACACAATTTTTGGCTAAATGAGGTCAAGAGTAAAATGTTTTAACTAAATAAAGGCATTTCATGTTTAAATATATGGAAGCCAAACGAGAACCACTGATGTCATTCCTCAGGAGCCTGACATTTCAGTTTTTTGAGACATCAGATCATTGACAGAGAAGTCAGTGAGGACACTATGCTGCAAGCCAGCAAACTGCAGAACCACTGTGCTCTTCCTTACTCGGCACTGCCATCTCAGTGTGCTACCATGTCTGACTGTGTTTGTGTTGGTAGCAGGAACTGAACTCAGTTCTCACATGTACAGGATAAGCATTTCAGTGGATGAACTGTATTCCTTACCCCTACAAATATGTAATATATAAGTGATTATAAGTAAACAACACAAACTTAATTATATACCATTTACTGAATGGCAGTCATTTTTATATATTCTGATAGGTAAAGAAAAGAAATGACTGCGTCAAAATTAGACAGATTGTGTCAATTGTTTGCTTCCATATCATTTAGCATGCATCAAAAAATGACCTGCCAGAAATAAATCTCAGGGTGTTGTGGACAGAGCCTGAATGAACTCCTGACACAGACCATGATATCACAGCACAGAGGAATAGGTAAAAAGCAAGAGCCACAAACAACCACCAAGAAAGAGAAGCAGGTAAACAAGGGCCTTAGGGAAGAGGCTTAATCCCCATTCAGAAGGATAACAGGATAAACATCGAAAGTAGGAGAATACAGGATTCTACCATGAGGGTATTGTAGAAGATGCTGAGACTCGTAGCCAAACTTTGGGCAGAATGCAGAGAAAGAAGGGGGAGACAGAAAGACCTGGAGATGACAGGAGCTCCACAAGGAGACCAACAGAACTAAAATATCTGGGTCCAGAGAGTACTACAGAGATTGAAGAATCAACCAAGAACTGTGCATGGAGAGAACCTAGATGCCCTGCTCAGATCTAGCTCATGGGCATCTCAGTCTCCATGGGAGTTCTCTAGTAAGGGGAGCAGGGGAAGTTTCTGATGTGAACTCTGTGGCTGGCTCTTTGATCACCTCCCCCTGTCGAGGTGACCTTACTAGGTCACAGAGAAAGAGGATCCAGACAGTTTTGATAAGACCTGATTGGTGGGGTCAGATAGTAGAGAAGGAGGACCTGCCCTATCAGTGGGCTAGTCATAGAGGTGGAAGAGGGATGGAGGGTGAAACTGGGAGGAGATGAGGGAGGTGGCTACAGCTGTGATGTAAAGTGAATAAATTGTAATGAATAATAATAATAATTTAAAAGAACACAATAGTTGAGGTTAAGAGTTTAGAGATGTGTATTTATGTAGTCTTTTCCTTTGGGAATTTTATGTGTCCATGTTTATACCTTTAGGTAAACTAATGAACTCCTTTTATTTGTTTATTTTTTGTATACATTTGTGATATTGATAAGCCAACAGACATAGAAGTTATTGTGAAGATTAATCATGACACAGAACACTTTTCCTTAATTAGGCCTGTGTTTCCATTTAATAACACGGAGAAGCAGAAAACATATGGGTACTAATTGGATTACTTCTCCAATATTAGCCAATAATTTTAACCCAATGTTTTTAGGCTTCAATGTAAGCATGAGAACTGATTTTGTGAGGTGAAATGCCTCAGCTTCTATAGCATCTGCTTAAGAACTTCATTGAACTGCATTCCTTAAGAATGTCTTAGATAACCCAAATAAAAGCAAGGCTACCACTGTTCATGTACTAGCAATTATCTAAACACAAAGTTCAGAACATGTTTGAAATTGTTATTACTGATTAAATTTCCTTTTTTGGGGAGGGTTGGGGATATTTCAGATATTCAGCTGTTACTTTGAGACATTCAGGGATGTTACCTTACTGTCCTTAGGTGTCACAGCAGTTCATGTTGAATGATTCTCTGCTTTGTTACCATACACTCAGTTATGGGTTATCATGTTTCATTTAAGTCTCGAGCTTTGAGATGTAAGAAATACCATCCATGTTTATGGTTCCCAATTACATGAGACATACCAGTTCAAAGGTGCTATTGTGAACAATAGGAGACTGAGGGCTTGGAGCAGCTATTACAGTTCCTGTCATAGCTGGATTCACTCACTGGATGCTGTGTACAGGTCTATGCTAAAGACAGATTGCTGGCACTGAACACAAACTACCAGACTGTATAACAAGCTTGTTATAGTCCCGAAATCTAAAGAAACAATACAAAAGAAAAAAAAACATGAAAAAACATCCTTTCAGAAAAAAAAAATGTTTCTCAATTTAGGGTTTAGAAACAGGTATACACTGTGATATGTCCAGAGAGAACCTGACTATGAGGTTTTTATAAAGTAATTGTTTTGTGGAGAAGGGGATTGATTTTTATCTTTCCTGAGATTTAGTTTTCATAAGAAGTAGGTAGTGAATTTAATAATACATTATTAAGGACCCATTAGAATTTAACAGAAAAATAAAATAAATACAACATAGCCATTAGAAAAAAAGTGGGTAAGAGTCATCAAATGCTTCATAATCTGATCCAAGATGGCAGCGCCGGGAGGACACTGTGTCTGAGGAGCAGGACAGCAGTGTTGGCACAGCGATCAAGAGACTGAACTCTGGGACCTAAAACACCAGCATTTGTGATTGCCAGGTGAGAGGAAATCCTGCGGTGTGGAAATCAATCGGAACCGACCTCAGGTCACCCAGTCAATGCTTGGAAAAAGGTCCTAGGGACCGGTGATTGCACAGCCGCTGGCACAGATCTGAGCGCACAGCCTCCCACCCAGAGTGATGCCCCCAGCCACCATCCCAGACCGGGACACACAACCTCCGACCCAGAGCAGAGCCCTTAGTTGCCGGCCCAGAGAGGAGTGCAGAGCCTCCGGCCCAGAAGGGGACACTCAACTGTCAGCCCAGAGCCAGGATCACAGCTACCAGCCCACATTTGGGAGCACAGTCTCCGGCCCAGAGTGGGGCCTTCCGCCCGCTGGCCTAGAGCAGAGCACTCAGCCTATGACCAAGAGCTTGCTGTGCACTTCACTCCACTTCCCAGACATAACTCTGGGCCCCAGGGCACAGAGACTGAGCTTCCCTGTTGGGAGAAAACCTCACAGCTAGAGAATCAGCATGTTCTTCAAGAGGGCTATGCCTGGAAAACAGTGTAACAACAGCAGCAGCTCACTAAATTCAGAATGAGAAACCCAGCAGCAGGGCAGCTGTCTCCAGGACTTCTAGAGGTGAGAGGAGAGACCTCCTGACTAACAAAGACCACAGCTACCACTCAGGTCTATACGCCTGAAGTGAGCAATGACAATTCCTGAGAAACACTGGCCTTTCAGTGACCATACCCAAAAGGCAGAGGAGGTCTACTTCAGGAAAAGTCATCTGCCTGCCAAGGGGATTCTTCCTACCCCAGGATTCAGGAAGCACCAGAAACTAACAGCCAACACCTAAAATAACCCAATGGGTAGAGGTCAGCATAAAAGCTCAACCAACAATATGGCATCTCCAGAACCCAGTCATCGAGGGGCAAGCAACCCTGGAAACCCCAGCATAATTGAAATTCAAGAAGACCTTACATCTATGCTGATGTAGAGGATAATATAGGAAACAAATAAAATACATAAAGAATTAGAGGAAGATAAAATCAAACAGTTTATGAACATCCATAAAGAAATGGAGGAACTTAAAGACAAACAGATTATGGCCATCCATGAAGAAATGTGGGAAGATGCAGGCAAATAGTTCATGGCCTTCAGAGAGGAAATAATTAAATCACTGAAAGAAATGAAAGAAACAGAGGAATGTTCAAACAAACAGTTGAAGGAACTAAAAGAAAAACAGGAAAATATACTCAGACAGTTGAAGGAAATAAAACAACTCAAAATCTGAAGATAGAATTGGAAAAAATAAAGAAAACACAAATGGAGGAAATCATGGAGAGGAAGAATTTAGGGAAGAAAACAGGAACTACAGAGGTAAGCATAACCAACAGACTACAAGAGATAGAAGAAAGAATCTCAGGTGTAGAACATACAATGGAAGAAATAGATGTATCCGTCAAAGAAAATGTTAAATACAAAAAATTCCTGACACAGACCATCCAAGAAATTCAACACAATATGAAAAGACAAAACCTAAGAATAATAGGAATACAGGAAAAAGAAGATTCCCTCCTCCAAGGCCCAGAAAATATCTTCAACAAAATCATAGAAGAAAATTTTCCCAACTTAAAGGAGAGGCCTATGAGAATACAAGAGTCCTACAGAACACCTAATAAATTAGACCAGAAAAGAAAATCCTCCTGTCACATAATAATCAAAACAGTAAGTATTCAAAACAAAGGAAAAATACTAAAAGCTGCAAGGGAAAAAGGCCAAGTAACATATAATGACAAACCCATTAGAATCACACCTGACTTCTCAACAGAGCCTACGAAGGAAAGAAGGGCCAGGAAGGATACAATGCTGAACCTAAGAGAATACGGATGCCAGCCCAGGCTAATGTATCTAGCAAAGCTCTCAGTCATCATAGATGGAGAAAGCAAGATATTCAATGACAAAAACAAATTCAAACAATACCTACCCAAAATTCCAGCAGACTGGGAAAGGATCTTCACCAACCCTATATTTGACAGAGGTATAATATCCAGAATATATAAAAAAACTAAACAAGTTAGACAGCAACAAATGAAGTAATCAATTTAAAAAATAGGGAACAGAGCTAAACAGAGATTTCTCGATAGAGGAATATCGAATGGCAGAGAAACACTTAAAGAAATGCTCAATGTCTTAGCCATCAGGGAAATGCAAATCAAAATGACCCTGAGATTTCACCTTACACCCATCAGAATGGCTAAGATATTTAGCCAATGTAGCTCATGCCTTAGTTGTACATAAAGGAATTAATGCTCAACTAAAAGGAAGCTTGATGGTGTTCAATCAGAGGATTGACCTCGTGCAGAAGCAAATTGATACCCTATGGCAAATCGCTCAACTTGGCTGTCAATGAAAATATGCTGGACTTTGAGTCACTAGCATATAACATGAGAATTTTTCCTGTGCTGCAAATCTGTCTAAACAATTGTCGAGCTATATTTTAGGTAATTGGACTGGAGAATTCGATACTACGATGGAGCAGCTGAGAGTGGCCATTGTCAGAGTAAATTCTACCAGAGTGGACGCAGGACTAGCCACAGGATTATCAACATGGATTGCTGCAGCCATGAATCATCTGAAGGAATGGGTGGGCATGGGAGCGTTAGCAGGCCTTCTGGTGTTGGTGTCCTTGGTTTGCCTGTGGTATATATGCAAGATTAGAGTCTCACAACAGTGTGATGCAGCCATGATCATTCAGGCCTTTACAGCCATTGAAGCAGGACATTCGCCCCAAGCATGGTTGGATACCATAAAAAGCTAAAATGTTACACTCAGGATGCCAGGCTAAGCACTGCACTCAGGGTCAGCCGCTTTGGACCCAGAGAAGAACATGTCTGATTGCATGCGGGTTGATATCCCAGGTCCCGCCTCTGAGAAAAAGGTATTGGACGGATCTGATGCTCTTTGGGTGGATGACACCTAAATGAACATCGGTACAAAGTCCCAATTTATTTCTAATATCAGAGATCAGACCTCTACTCTTGCCTGATGCGTCTAAAACAAAAAGGGGGAACTGTAGAGAGCTGCGGAATGCTGTGCCTTAAAGATGGAGCTGGTTTCTGCCTTCCACCTTCCCGATGGTGAGTGCTCTCTGTCAGGAACAATTCCACATTTGGCTAAGGCTGAGGATCTGGCTTGCTTCCATGTATGTGGACCTATCTGCATTGCCCACGTGGCACGCCTGGGTTGGCTACCCAGAGGCTATTTAAGCTGTGGGCTGGCTTTCCCCAGGGTCCGAGGATTGTTCAAGGTTCCTGAATAAACTGCATTGAAAAAAAAAAAAAAAAAAAACTCAAGTGACAACACATGCTGGAGAGGTTGTGGAGAAAGTGGAACCCTCTTTCACTGCTGGTGGGAATGTAAACTTGTACAACCACTCTGGAAATCAATCTGGTGCTTTCTCAGACAACTAGGAAAAGCGCTTTGTCAAGATCCAGCTATACCATTCCTAGGTTATATACAAAAGAGGCTCAAGTACACAATAAGGACATTTGTTCAACCATATTTGTACTAGCTTTATTTGTAATATCCAAAATCTGGAAACAACCCAGATGTCCTTTAACAGAGGAATGGATATAGAAATTGTGGTACAGCTACACAATGGAATATTACTCAGCTATAAAAAACAAGGAAATCATGAAATTTGCAGGTAAATGGTAGGAACTGAAAAAGATCATCCTGAGTGAGCTATACCAGAAGCGGAAAGACACACACAGTATATACTCACTCATATAGATATATAATATAGGATAAACCTACTAAAATATGTACACCTAAATAAACTAATCAAGAGGGAGGACTCTGGCTAAAATGCTCAGTCCCCATCCAGGAAGGGAAAGAGGATGGGCATCAGATGAATTAGAAAACAGAGAACAAGTCAGGAGCCTACCATGGTGGGTCTCTGAAAGGCTCTGCCCTGCAGACTATCAAAGCAGATGCTGAGACTTATCTCCAACCTTTAGGCAGAGTACAGGGTAACTTATAAAAGAAAGGAGAGATAGAAAGACCTGGAGAGGACAGGAGCTCCACAAGGAGAGCAACAGAACTAAAAAATCTGAACACAGGGTTTTTTCCTGAGACTGATACTCCAAACAAGTACCATGCATGGAGATAACCTAGATCCCTTGCACAGATGTAGCCCATGGCAGTTCAGTGTCCAAATGGGTTCCATAGTAATGGGAACAGGGACTGTCTCTGACAGGAACTGATTGGCCTGCTCTTTGATCACCTCCCCCTGTGTGGAAAGCAGCCTTACCAGGCCACAGAGGAAGACAATGCAGCCCGTCCTTATGAGACCTAATAGACTAGGAACAGAAGGAAGGAAAAGAAGACCTCCCCTTTCAGTGGTCTTGAGGAGGGGCATGCATGGAGAAAGGGGAGGAAAGGAAGGATTGGGAGGGGAGAAGGGAAGGAACTAGAGCGGGGATACAAAGTGAATTAAGTGTAATTAATAAAAATTTAAAACAAAAAATGCTTCACAAGAACTGACTTATTTAAAGATTCTAATATTTGTTGAGGTATGAATTACTATTCATTTGAACAAACAAGACTAAAAGTCTATAAACGTGTGTCTTCCCTCAAGGTCACTCAATGAGTAAGTGATTGAGAGTTTGAATTCATGGGTTCTCCCTCTAACGTTTCCACCTGCAGTCCTGTGTGGTATGTTGCCTGGTAGCCCTCTACTTCATGGTTTGCCTTGTTGACACAACACTATGTCACTGTTGCATCTTCTCAACTTACGCTCTTTTGCTCTGTTGATAGATCACAATTGATCTCACATGCTACCTTGTAACTTTACAGATTCTGAGATTTGTGTCCTTTATATTGTTTGCTTCTGACACATGGCCAAGATAGTCCATCAAATATTTGCTAAGAGCCTCTAGTTAAGAGGTTCCAGCTGAAATTCATGGTGTCCCCTTTTTCTACTCTTCCTTGTTTATTTTCTAATCTGAACACTCCACCACTCAAGCCAATAAACTAAAAATATTGGATTTATTCTCAGAAGTACCTATCCAGTAGTACTCACTTCCAGGAAATCTTCATAAATTAGTTCATTAGTTCTGCTGCCAAAAGACTTTTTCATTATGTTCTTAGATCTCTTGCCTCAATATTCACTCTTAAAGTAATCCTCATTTCTCATATGAACTTTAGAAAAGCATCCTCAAAGACTTTCATCCTTCTCTATTCTTCAGAATAACCACATCTACCAGTAAAGCTGCCTTCTTGTGTCACTTCTTCCATTGGAGCACTATGAGCACATTTTGCAAGTCTTATTACAGGTCATAATGGTTTGTTTTCTATAATCACAGCAGCCTACCATCCTTAATCATATTTATTAACAAGTACTAGTGTGATTGCAAAGTTTCTTCCTAAGACTGTACTCCCAAGGACGATGCATGGACATAACCTAGAATCCCTGCTCAGAAGTAGTCCATGGCAGCTCACTTTCCAAGTGGGTACCCTAGTAAGGGAAACAGGGACTGTCTATGACATGAACTCAGTGGCTGGCTCTTTGACATGCCCCCGCCCCCCCCACACACCAGGGAGGAACAGCCTTGCTAGGCCACAGAGGAGGACATTGCAGCCAGTCCTGGTGAGACTTCTTAAGCTAGGGTCAGATAGAAAGGGAAGGGGACCCTTCTCTATCAGTGGACTTAGAAAGAATCAGGGAGGAGATGAAGGAGGGAGGATGGGATTGTGAGGGAATGATGGAGGGGGCTATGGCGGAGATACAAATTAAATAAACTGTAATTAATATAAAAAAACTTTAATTTAAAAATGTGAGCTCAGTATATTTCAAATATCTATAATAATGCCTTTATTTTTTTTTAGTTTTCTGAGACAAGAGGTTATTTTTTTCCTATGGGGTGGCCTTGAAATCATCATTCCCCTGCTTCCTAAATACAGGGATTACAAGCATGCAACATCATGTCTAACATATTATTTATCAGAGACTTGCAGGAAAGATTTGCCAGTAACCTTTCACTGCTTTGCCAGCTACAAATATTGTTCTTTAGTCGTAAAATAAGAGCCAAAGTCCTTAAAATAAATGACTTCATTCACAATCTATATCCAGTATAACTCTTTGTCCTTAGAGTTTTATTGTTTCTGTGCTGTGGTTTGTGCATCAGCCACAATGACCAGGCTGCTCATTGTCTAGGTGGTGTTTTGATTTCTTACCCTTTTATTGTGCTTTTATAGACACAACTTAAAGCAATTTAAAACATTATTGCTTTTCTAGGAAACTAAAACATTGTAGACAGACTTAGAACTATAAAATGAGTACTATAAATATGAAAAAAGTTCTTTTTATAGTAACATTATAGACAGACTTAGAACTATAAGATGCATATTATAAATATGAAAAATGCTGTTTTATAGTTACAGAACCTTACAATTAAAATGTCAAGCAAAAATACAGTTCACTAATATCTGAATCCATTCCACTAATATCTTATCCATTCCCTTAGCAACAAGAGCCCAAGCCTTAGTGCACAGTTATCATGCACTTGGTGAAAAACTGAGAGACTTATGTTTGAGAATCCATTTGCCTAACTTTATTCTGATTGTGTGGCTTTGGAAACAGAAAGAGCTTATCTTTGTAGCTCAGTTGTCTCATTCAGAAAATAAAAATAATGGTAAATCCAGCTGATAGGCCTG
The DNA here is from genome assembly GCF_030254825.1 of Meriones unguiculatus. Classification (NCBI taxonomy): domain Eukaryota; kingdom Metazoa; phylum Chordata; class Mammalia; order Rodentia; family Muridae; genus Meriones; species Meriones unguiculatus. Next base: position 97,612,289 of record NC_083354.1, read on the forward strand.
TTTTGATCAGGAAATATACACATGCAGTTACCAACTAAAGAACATGTGGACTGATGATAAGTACATGTTGTAAAACTGGACAATCACAGGACACTCCAAAGTCAATTAAATATTCTTTGCTACTCTTTGATGCTCTATGAAGATGAAAGAAACGAACATACACACACAAATGCCACCATGGCTGACCTTCAGTCAAGCAAGCCTTATAAGGAAGATAGTGGTGTCCTGGTCTTTGAATTATCCATTAGATGACTGTTAATTGTGGGATAATTTAATTTGTTAAAGATTTCTAAGGATGAAAGGGATCTTCTTTTGATATTTGAAATCTATGCTATGTATCATAATCTGTATTATAATCAATTATTTGTGGTCTATGTGTAGACCGTAGAAAACCTTCTTCATTTCAAAGAACTGATTTTAAACAAGCTTTTCTTTGTAAGTAATGACATGTGAGCAAATAATGATGTCTTATAAAAAGATGAACACCTGAAAAAATATTATTAATCTCTTCATCTTGTATATTTACATATTAAAATACAATACACTTCTATCAATCTACTTATTATTCCTTTACTGTCAAAAATAATTTTAAAAAGAAAAGCGTCTTCATGTCTCTACAAAAGGAAATCGTGAATAACTGTAGATACTGGTTATGAAATGCTGAAAGTTGAAATTTTTCTTTACTCTATTGAAACAAAACAAAACAGTCCCATGATACTGCACTAGCCATCTAGAACTTCAATAGCTAGGAGATAACAACTTTGGAAAGACAAAAGACTCTTTAGAAAATAACAAATAGCCTCCTTGATCTATAGCATGATCTATAGCATGAGATAAGACAAGCACTGACTTCACCATCTCTTCTTAGACATTGGTGTTCATCTTGTTAGTTGGTATCTTTCTTTGAATGAGAGTCCAAAGTACAAAATACAAAGTCGTGGCATAGGCACTCAGAGTTGATTCATATACCAACCACATCATTTCTCTAATCATGGATACCTAAAAAAAGGCATAGTGTTGAGATGGATTACAGGAATTACCCCTAGCATAGTCATGTCCTGTCAACAACACTGAGGAACTGGAGTCAGAGAAAGGTTCTGGATGAGACTGTGAGGATCATCTGGAAAGATGCAAACAAGAACAACCATCTCCGTAGAGTTGGCATACTCTAGAGCTGAGAGGTAAAAGAAGATCTAATTTTCTTGTTAGCTCTGATTAATTGATGATGGCTGCTGGGAAGAATGTGTTGACAAGAACTCTAAAACATTCTTAGGACCAAGAATGTGAGAGTGTTGTAATTAACCTGTGTCTGCTGCAGTGAGGAAGAGTAGAGAATGAATTATGTCTAAATATGTGTTTAACTATATTGTATTGACAGAAAACACAAACATTTATTCAGGTTTACAAAAGGAAGGGAGTGTTCAAATAACCTAGTATAACAAATTTACAGACCATGTGCCAATGTGAAAATAATGATACACTACATGTGTAACCTTTTTGTGTGCAAAATTGTCAACATTATCATTTCTATTTCACAAACAACATTTTTTTAAAAAGGGATTGTATATCTTTCCTCAGTTCTTAAAGCTAGAAAAACACAGGGAAGGATAAGTATAGAAAGCATGCCTCTAGCCTTAATATTTCAGTTTATTTTTCTGTACTTGTTTATTGACATTAAGTAACCAAACTAACCTACAATTCTGAAGAGAACCAAGCTTGTTCACTCCTGTGGTAGAATATCTCTCCAGTGCATTCAATTTCTTTGGAATAAAAGGTGGCTTTGCCCTCTTCTCCTGTAATAACATTTTCAAGGGCTTTCATGCCCAATTGAAATTTCAGCTAAGGGCTACCATCAGGCTTCATGGTAAGCTTCATTTGCAGTTACCACCATCTGCACTGCTGTCCTCAGGGACAGATTAATAGATGGCTGTGGGATCAGCACAGAAACTCAGTGAGGTTTCTAACACTCACAATCCTGACTTTTTCCTCATTGGAAACTGAGGCTGCGGGGCTCATATCCCTTAGACAGTTTATAATGTTATTTCATAATTCTGCCAGAGGACAGAAAGGAAGTGAGGCTTCAGAAGGACCTCCTGGCAAGAAATATCATTAGCCCTTGTGAGATTCTCTTGGGAGGCTTAAAATACATTATGCTTACACCTCAGGGGTCTTCAGTGGGAATGTGGAAGACACTTGACCAAAGCAGTTTGGTGGCTTGTTCTTTTTCTACTGTGACCCTAAGATGCACTTCATTGCTCCACAGTGGAAGTGATGCACACAGCTGGGCAGACATTCTTGTTAAAAAAATTTTTTTCCTAAAAAGAAAAGTGCTTTCAAACTCAATCGTTTTCAATAGGGTCTTTTCTCATCAGTGTTCTGAGCTTAGGTTGTGAGGAAAGAGCTATAAAGGAAAACAAGCCAGTGGCTTCTCTGCTGTCTCTTTCAGCTATCTTTAATTCCTTTCTAATGGATAATAAATCCTACAGATCAACTCTATCTACCGAGAGTGTCATCTGGGGAAGCAGACCATCAGTCACAAAGCTATCCAGTTTCAGATCTCAGTCCTCAGTCCTGTTCATTGTCCAATTACGGTACCTACTGTCATTATTCTACATTTGGACATAAAAATATTAGAGTCAATATAATTCTGTGTAGCCATGTGGTGACCATTTATGCTAAGTTATGGCATGCATGAATGATGGTCATTTACTAGGTATATTTTCAGGACACAGTAAGATGGGAGAATACCTGATATTTGCCTTCCCAGGCATCCAAACTCTATTAGCATTCATCTATATTCTCCAATTGTGTGCCACTGTCTCTCACACTGCAGACTCCAGATTCAACAATACTCTCTCCTCTCCTCTTAGCAAAGTACATAAGACTCTTTTATATCAAGTTGTGGCTGATATTTCATAGGGTGTTTGAAAATAACAGCACTTTTTATGTGCATTTCTTTTAGTTTGGCGGCTGTCTTCTTTCTCATGACAAGTGGTCTGGTAGATTACTCTGATTTCCTATATTACCCACTAACAGTTCTCTAAAAGAATCACCTAATGGCACTTAATTTCAGAATATGATGATCCTTAAATTTTTAATGTATTTATTTTAATGTGTACAGATGTTTTGTCTGCAGATATATCTGTTCATCATGTGCATGTGCTGCCTGAATTGGGCATCAGATCTTCTGCCACTAGAGTTGCAGATGGTTGTTAGCTGCCATATATGATGATGGGACTTGAACCTAGGTCCTCTGGAAGAGCAGCCATTGTTCTTTACCACTGAGCCAACTCTACAGCCTAGAATACAGCGAATTTTATGTTGATTAAATTGAGCAGTACCAATTATCAAAGGGAGTTATTCACCCATCATCCTGGAAGAAGACCCCAAATAATTGGCGATGCAAATAGATTACCTCTCCCACTGCAGCTCTAGCTGTCCTAAAGGCACATGGGTCTCTCACTCTAGGTTCCACTCTCTCCAACTTCTTTCTGTGTTCACTTACAGAATCTGGACAAATCTTTAAATTTGGTGAATATAAATTCTGGCTTGTTTTTTTCACAAAGATTTTTTTTATTGATCAAGTGGCTTTATTTTGCAAATATAAACATTGCTTACACTGACAAATTACAGAGTCCATTAATTGCATCTTATAAAAATCTTGATAAGAATTCCAGCAAACTAGGAGTACATTAAAATTCCTGTGGCGCATACATTATTGTTAATATTCACATAAAAATTTATATAATCATATATATGCAATGTTTACAAAAGCAACAATAACAATGTTTTTCTAATATCAAGATATTTATCATATCTACTGTTATTTTTGATGAAGCTGCCCTTTTTAGCTAGTTTAATAAGATTATAAGAAAAAGTAAGTCAAAAGAATTACAGAATACATTTCTCATGTCTGATATAAAAATTTCATGAATATTATAATATATGTTTATAAAATCTATATGCTGTCTACATAGAAACAAAAAGTAAATGTTCTCAAGTCTTTTTCACTTTTATTAATTACACTTTATTCACTTTGTATCCCCCCATAAACCCCTCCTCCTCCCCTCCCAATCCCACCTTCCCTTCCCCTTCTTCATGCATGCCCCTCTCCAAGTCCACTAATAGGGGAGGGCCCCCTCTTCTTCCTTCTGATCTTAGTCTATCAGATCTCATCACGAGTGACTGCATTGTCATCTTCTGTGGTCTGATAAGGCTGCTCCCCCCTCAGGGGGAGGTGATCAAAGAGCAGCCAATCAGTTCATGTCAGAGGCAGTCCCTCTTCCCATTACTATGGAACCAACTTGGACACTGAACTGCCATGGGCTACATCTGTGAAGGGGTTCTAGGTTATCTCCATGCATAGTACTTGGTTGGAGTATGAGACTATGGAAAGACCCTTGTGTTCAAATTTTCTGGTTCTGTTGCTCTTCTTGTGGTGTTCCCATCCTCTCCAGATCTTACTATTTCCAATTTCAAAAACTCAAGGGACAACACATGCTGGAGAGGTTGTGGAGAAAGGGGAACCCTCCTCCACTGCTGGTGGGAATGTAAACTTGTACAACCACTCTGGAAATCAACCTGGCGCTTTCTTAGACAACTAGGAATAGCGCTTCCTCAAGATCCAGCCATACCACTCCTAGGCATATACCCAAAAGAGGCTCAAGTACACAACAAGGACATTGGTTTAACCATGTTTGTAGTAGCTTTATTTGTAATAGCTAGAAGCTGGAAACAACCCAGATGCCTCTCAACTAAAGAATGAATACAGAAATTGTGGTACACCTACACAATGGAATATTACTCAGCAATGAAAAATAAGGAAATCATGAAATTTGCAGGTAAATGGTGGGACCTGGAAAGGATCATCCTGAGTGAGCTGTCCCAGAAGCAGAAAGACACACATGGTATATACACACTCAGATAGACATATAATATAGGACAAACTTACTAAAATCTGTACATCTAAAGAAACTAATCAAGAGGGAGGACCCTGACTAAAATGCTCAATCCCCATCCTGAAAAGGAAAGAGGGTGGAAATCAGAAGAAGAAGAAAACAGGAAACAAGTTAGGGACCTGCCACAGAGGGCCTCTGAAAGGCTCTGCCTTGCAGACTATCAAAGCAGATGCTTAAACTTATGGCCAATTGTTGGGCAGAGTGCATGGAATGTTTCAAAAATTTTAAATAGCTTCCACAATGCAGAATCTATAATAAATTGTAAGTTAAAATGAACTTTTGAGATCATTTGAATCAATATGTTATTACTGGAAACATTATTTACTGGTTTCCAAGTACTCTAAGAGGCTCACTAGTAGTTCTTTCTGAGTGGCTGGTTCATGAATTAGGAACCTAGTGCAGAGGCAGTCTATCTTTATGGCACAACTATTCTTTTTTAATTAATTAATTTATTTTTTATTTTAATCACAGGTCATTCACTTGTATCTCAGCTGTAGAACCCTCCTTCTTTCCCTCCCAATCCTCCCCTCCCTCCCTCATCTCCTCCCTGCCCCCTTCCGAGTCCACTGATAGGGGAGGTCCTCCTCTCCTTCCATCTGATCCTAGCTTATCAGGTATCTTCGGAATGCCTGCAATGTCCTTATCTGTGGCCTAGCAAGGCTGCTCCTCCCTCGGGGGCATGGCAGGGAAGCTCAATGAGCCAGTCATTGAGTTCATGTCAGAAATAATTCTTGTCCCCCTTACTAGGGAACCCACTTGGATACTGAGCTACCATGGGCTATGTCTGAACAGGGGTTCTGGATTATACCTATGCATGGTCTTTGGTTGGAAAAACAGTCTCATAGAAGACCCCTGTGCCCTGGTATATTTGGACCTTGTGGGGTTCCTGTACCCTCTAGGTCATACTAACTCCCCCTTCTTTCATAAGATTCCCTGCACTCTGCCGAAGGTTTGGTTATGGGTCTCAGCATCTGCTTTGATACACTGTTAGGTAGAGTCTTTCAGGTGCCCTCTGTGGTAGGCTCCTGTCCTGTTACTTGTTCTCTCCTACTTCCAATGTCGATCTCCTTTGTCTTTCTAGGTGAGTATTGATCATATTACCCCTGGTCCTCTTTCTTGTTCATCTTCTTCAGGTGTACAGATTTTCGTATGTTTACCCTATCTTATAGGTCTAGTACCCACTTATAAGTGAGTGTATACCATGTGTGTCTTTCTGCTCCTGGGATATCTCCCTCAGGATGAATTTTTCTAGATCCCACCCTTTGCCTGCAAAATTAACGATTTCCTTGTTTTTAATTGCTGAGAGTATTCCACTGTGTAAAAGTACCACAATTTCTGAATCCATTCCTCCATTGAAGGACATCTGAGTTTTTTCTGGGTTCTGGCTATTACGAATAAAGCTGCTACAAACATGGTTGAGTAAATGTCCTTGTTGTGTACTTGAACATCTTTTGGATATATGCCTAGGAGTGGTATAGCTGGATCTTGAGAAATCAGTATTCTTAATTGTCTGAGAAAGCACCAGATTGATTTCCAAAGTGGTTGTACCAGTTTACATTCCCACCAGCAGTGGAGGAGGGTTCCCCTTTCTTCACAACCTCTCCAGCATGTGTTGTCACTTGAGGTTTTGATCTTAGCCATTCTGAAGCGTGTAAGGTGAAATCTCAGGGTCATTTTGATTTGCATCTCTCTGATGTCTAAGGATGTTGAGCATCTCTTTATGTGTTTCTCTGCCATTCTATATTCTTCTAAAGAGAATTCTCTGTTTAGATCCATACCCCATTTTTAAATTGGGTTGCTTGAATTATTGCCTTTTAACTTCTTTAGTTCTTTATATAGTCAGGATATCAGCACTTTGTCAGATGTAGAGTTGGTGAAGATTCTTTCCTAATCTGTAGGCTGTCCTTTGGCACAACTATTTTTATTCCTATTCAAGGATTTGAATTTCATTTATACACAGTTGACCCATGCACACATTCAATCCAGACTCTTTTTCCTTATTCCAGAATTGAAACCCAACTCTCTACTTGACATCTTCACCCAGATGTCTCATAGACATCTCATCTTTAACATGTCACAGAACTGAACAATATTCACTTTCCGTGGCCGCCTCCATTGTCATTGTCTCACTAATGTGACTCCATATTTTTACTTGACTCTAGATTTTTCCAACACCTTGGAAGTATCTCTGGTAAGCAGACTGATCATCAGTAGGTCCTTTCTTCTACATATCAAATGAAGTTCATGTCCTTATAACTTACCCAAATGGAAAGAATGTGGCATTTCACAAGTTGAGAGCCTCCTGCTTCAGCTTCCTGATTGCTGGAATTCTAGATGTATGCCATGTCCAGCTTCCTTTCTCCTTCCTGAAGTCAGTCACCCCATATTGAATTCTGACTACTTTGAGTTCACCTTCATATGACAAATTCTTCACTAGTCTCAGGAAAAGGCTATGTGGAGAAAAAAGCTCAACCAGCACAGATGCCTGTAGTACTCTGGTTGACATAACAAAGGAGATATGTACCAGCCTTCTACTCACCACTCTGAATAGAGCTTTTCAATTAGACATATTTAAACCACCCAGTGTATCAACTTTATTAAAGGTAGCAGATTCAGTTATTGCTAACAGATGACAAAGTCATGCTCAATTCCATTCTTTTTCTTAGAGTCCACATCCAACATGGCGGCAGTTTGTTAGTTCTGCTTAACATGTATGCCTGAGGTATAACCAACAGGCATCTACCTCAGCAGTGTCACCCAGAATCTTGCTTGGTCTTGTGCATTCTACCTTTATTTCTCTGCAGAATATTCTCAACTTGTACCAACTATGACCCTTCTCTCTCTATATATATGTGTATATATATGTATGTACACACATACATATATGGTCTATATGTAATCTGTTCACCATTCCAAGTTCTCTATTTCACTTAGAACAAAACTGAAGTATTTCATAGGCCTCCAGACCCTCTCTCATTTGTTATATCTCCAATGTAACCCATATTCCTGTTTCTGTCTCTCTTCCAGAGACATTAGGATTCTGTTGTCTAAAATATGTGAATATTTCTATTCGATAAAATCATTTCCTAGCTATTCCCTTTACACAGAACCTGTGCTCCAGGACATGACCACTGTCTTCAAGTGTGCCCACCAATGTCTTGCCAAAGTGCCCTGTAAAACACTGTTATACTTCCTGTGGCTCACAATCCTTCCCTAGTTATACTTTTCTATGACTTATGCCATTTTCTATGTGTAACACAATTTAAAGGAAATATCAGGGAGTTTTGGCAATTTTGTTATCTGATATATAGTTGGTGACTAAAATAGGTAAATAAATCATGATTAGTTTAACTTTAAAACTTAGCAATTTTGTCTTGTATTTCCTACTACTCCATGGGCTGAGCAGATATCTTTAATATAAGGTGAAGCTGATCACTTCCTTGGTCTGCTTTGCTTACAGAAGACAAGTGATTTCCTCGGTTTCCAGTCCTCAGATATTATTATCCTCTCAAAATTGCTGGTGTCAGACCTATTTCTCAGTCTCCAATGTTTGACTATCTCCAGTGATGACTCATTTGAAGGAATTATTTGCTCATTCATCTTTCCATTGACTTGGTCTGTATCTAAATTTAGGCTGTGCATTAACTCCTGAGTACTAATGACTGTTGAAACAAGCTCTGTCATGGAGACTAGCTACTTGGATTGCCCAAAAGCCTCAGTCTTTTTTTTTTTTTTTTCAGTCAACATCTCTGGGCTGATGTTTGTTTAAGACCTTCTTCCATGCTTTTCTTCAGAGTAACTCCTTTCAGACAGAATGCCAACTGTCCAGTAACTGCCTATGTTTGTAATTTACTCATACACCTCATTTTCTTGTATCATCTTTTTTGAGTTGCATGTAAAAATACACATATGATTCTACATATCCTTCTCTAATTGTCTCACTCTCTTAGCTACATCTCTGCCCCTGGTTTAGTCTGTTGTCCTTGTAACAGAATTCAGGGAACCAACAACATTATGAATAGCAGCCCTAGCCAGAGTTCTGTCTCATTTCTGCTTATTTGTAATTTGTAGTAATTTTTTTTTAATAAATAGAAATTTACTTGTATTCCTTAAAATTTCAGGGACTGGCTGGTGAATAATTTTTAAAAGTCTCCAGGTGTGTGTGTGTGTGTATGTATGTGTGTCTGTTTACTGTTTGTGTATTTGCTTTGTTTTATTGTAGTTTGTGTTTTTATTTGCCTGTCTTTATTCTAAAGAGAGAAATAGTAGGCATGGTATTGGATAGGTAGGGAAGATATGGGCCTAGAAGAGGGAGGGGATACGTGATCAAAACATATTGTATGCAAATGATTATTTTCAATAAAAATAAATTAATTAGAAAGCCTTTATGCTGATGCCATGCTGCTATCTACTGACTCCCAAACAAACTGTTTCCATAGGATCTCCTTGTTCAAATGGATTCATGGCTATGCTTTGCATACCATGGCTACAACCAGGACTTATGCAGTTGTTACTTGTAAATATACATTGTATCCTCTCACAGTGGTGGGAGGCTAAAGAGTGGGGTCACAGATTTAGGATAGTAAGGGTCAGTTGGAGTTAGGCAGAAACACTGTCTCATTATTTGCTTGCTAACCTCAAGTCAGAGGCCATCTGCATGCACCCCTGCATGCTTCACTGCAGCACTCTAACAGCTAATGAAGTCTGACTTTTCCATTTCTGAGAATGAGATCACTCCAGCTGTTCTCTCCATACACCCTGTTCTGCCACTCTTTTTCACACAGGGAGACCCTTGTCCTATTCTGCTACTAACTGACTGACACAGCACTTCAGGCAGTTAGCTCTGACCATGACTTTATCTCCACATGGGCGGCTGGCCAGCACTGAACTGTGAGTCTAAAGTTAATGAAGTTGCCCTTTTAGAAAATTAACTTTTTCCAATAACCGTTGAGACTGGTGAAGATGTGGGGTTGTATGGAACATTAAAAAGAATCGTCACTGTTTTCTGCCTGAGTGCTTGGTGCATAATGCATATCATTTGTGACTAGTACAATATGCTCTTAAATGCATTTCTTTTGTTACAAAAATACCTCTAAGGAAATTTCAGTGTTAGCCAATAAACTTAGAAGAAAACATCACGTAAAGTCAATCACAGTTAATAATTTTGCTTTATTGTTCTTCACACATGCTTTAAGTATATGTGGTAGTTTCTATGAGACCAACCGTTGGTCCTCAGTTCATGGTGCTTTTGTGGGAAGTTATAGAATATTGTGAAGGTGCAATTTTGCTAAAAGAAAATCATAACTGGGCAGGCTTTGAAGGTTTACAGCCTACCCAGCTTCCTGAACTCTCTGTTTCCTATGTGTGGTTGATATGTAACATTGTTTTTACAGTGGATAAAAATAAGAGATAGCTTTGAATCTTAAAACAGATTTAGGACTTTTGGCTTTGGACTTCTGAGCAGGGTTGAGCCTAGAGCTTTTGAATTTTGACCACGTATTTAATTGTGTTATAAGCATGAGCCTATGTGAGTCAGGGGAGGATTGGTTTATAGGCTCAAGTGTTTGAATATTTGGTCTCCAGTTTGTGTGTTCTTTGGATGGGTTATGAAACCTTCAGGAAGTACAGCCTTGCTGGAGGAAGCATGTTACTGGGGCAGCTTTGAGGGTTTACAGTCTTGCCTCCATTGTCTACTCTATACTTTCTGTAAGGGATTGAAATGCTCTCTGAGCTTCCTGCTCTAGCCACATACTTTCCTGCCATCTAAAACTTTAATCCAAAATAAATTATTATTTTTTAGTTGCTTTTGATCATGGTATTTTATTTCAGCAACAGAAAATTAACTAATATTGTATGTTTAGTCATAAGTTTTATAAATTTTCTTTTTGTTTTTCTAAATCCTTTTCTATGTGACCCTAAATATCTTTTGAGTGTTTAGTATAATCAGCACATGTATATTATTGGTTCATATTTTGGTTGGACCATATTATTTTGTAATTTTAAACAAATCTGGAAAACACATTGGGAAAAAATTTAATAGTTTTACATTGCAAAAATATTTAATGTTTTCTCCTTAGATGTACTTCAATATATATGATGTCTTATAGAATATATATATATATATATATATATATATATATATATATATATTGCGTTATATAGTTTGAAATTAAATGTGAATAAATTCCACAGTGAAGCATGGAAGCCTGGGTCTTCTTTCAGATTAGAACATAAACAAGAGAGTCTGAGATCATTAGAAATGAGGATGAACTAAAAGCCGTGCTTCTGAGTCCTTCATTTAATGACAGGAAAATTACATAAAAGGGGTCAAATTATTTCTAAACTCAGAGTTGTTGCATGAGATTAGCCTCGTGGTTGCAGGTTCCTGACTTTCAGTCCAGGGAGTATTTCTGATGACTGATAATTCTGTCACGGAGTATATTCCTGCCTGAAGAAGGAATGTATCATGGAAATGTTAAAACACAAACTGTGGTATCTCAATGCAATTAAGTTTAATGGACCATGATTCTCCTGTATTGTAAACATGAACTAAACCGTCGCTAACTTAGAATCAGAGAATGTCTGGATATTCTGAAACACCAGTAAGATGGCTTAACAGTCACACTTAATTCCAATGGAAAGAATGCTTAGAAAGTTTAATCATTCACTTCCCAATGAAATGATGTATATCAAACATGGGAAATTGATAATCCAGAAGAGCCATTCTGCCTCTTCATCCTCTTCTGACCAAGCACAGTAAAGGAAGCACATTCAGGTTTTTTGTTTTGTTTTGTTTTGTTTTTGTGGTTGTCATCATTTTATTTTTACAGATTCAAGTATATTGATGCATCAGCCCAAAGTGTGAAACTGTGTGTCAAAGCAGATACTAAGACTCATAACCAAACCTTCAACAGAGTGCAGGGAATCATATGAAAGAAGGGGGAGTTAGTATGACGTGGAGAGGACAAGAGCTCCACAAGGACCAACTATATCTGGGCACAGGGGTCTTTTCTGATACTGATAATCTACCAAGGACCATGTATGTATATAACCTAGAACCTCTGCTTGGATATAGCCGGTGGTAGCTCAGTAACCAATTGGTTTTTCCCTAGTAAGGGGAACAGGGACTATTTCTGACAGGAACTCAATGGCAGGCTCTTTGACCTCCCCACCCTCCAAGGGAGGAGCAGTTCTGCTAGGCCACAGAGGAGGACTTTGCAGCCAGTCCTGAAGATACCTGATAAAACAGGATCAGATGAAAGGGGAGGAGGTCCTCCCCAATCAGTGGACTTGGAAAGGGGCAGGGAGGAGATGAGGGAAGGAGGATAGGATTGTGAGGGAATGAGAGAGTGGGATACAGCTGGGATGAAATGTAACTAATAATAAAAATAAAAGAAAAAGAAAGGACAAGCAAGTAATATGACCTGCAATGACTCTCCTCTTAATGAGGTGAGACCTAAACTCTAACGTCCAAAGACCGCGCCCGGGTTCGTTTCTTAGAGATAAATCAGAACTGCCTTTTAAGAGGAGCCAGATAATTTTCACAAGAGAAACATGGACTATTCCTAATCAAAATATTTTAAATCAATCCAAACTAAAATATTATAAACTTCAATTTTTGAAGGGCAGAACTATTATAATTAACCTTTAAAAACATTATAATAAAATATTTACATTACCTTGTAATTTATAAGAATAAGTTTCAAAATTTAATTGACCAAGACAAACATAAAGAACATAGAATAAGTCTAATTTTATAAACATAATTTGTAGGATTACTCAAAGTCATTCACATTGTAAAGATGAGAAATAATGACAGAGGAGAAAGGGTCATGCGGCTTGTCATCATTTCATCATTCATCTATATTTTTATGTATTTTAGAACTTCTGAAACCTCAGCCTACATATAACATTTTTCCTTTTAAATTGTATCATTTATGTATTCACAGTAATACAAAGCCTTACTGAAAGAAAATCTACACTGAGAAGATTCTAGCCTAACTACCTGATCATGTAGAAAAAAACAATTTGGAGGTGTAGTGGGGAAAGTTTGGAAAATTTTGGAGATACAGGCTAGAGAAATCCTGGAAACACTGATCTACTGAGAGATTCTGAAAGAATGAATGTTGACAGGCATGTAAAGAGAAAAAAAAGTTATTCAGGAAACTTCAGATGAGAATTATATTGAGAATTAGATTGCAGGCTATTCATGTTTTGGCAAGGAATTTGTCTATTTTTTTTTTCAAGCTTCTTTGCGAGGAACTAATTTAAAAGTTACAGGTTACTTGATTTGATGGAGAAACTGTCAACACTCAGGATGTTGGTATAACTGAATGCTTTTAGCCAGATTTACGTTAATAACTGTGAGTGAGGCACACAGTACTGGAATCTTGTAATTTAGTTTGAAAATAAGTGTGAATAATGTTGGGGCCAATGAATGTGTGGTTTCTAAAGCGATTAGCACCATCACAAAGAATCCAGGTGGTTTGCACATGAAAGGAAACGTGAGTACATATTAGAACCTGGCCAGATCCCACCTAGCCTACATCCAGGCATATAAAGAGATAGATCCTCCTAAATGACTTTGTTTTGAAAAGAAAGATGTAGGGTTCTTTGTTCACGTAGGTCCTCCTAGGAAAGTTTGTATCTGTGCTCACAAACCCAGTCACTTAGAGACCACTGAGGGAATGGACCACAGGTTTCTAGAATTTTCATATGCTGTGTTGATGATTGACATCAACCATGTGATATTGGATAGTCAGATATGCATAATAAAAGAGTTATAGATTCAGGAAGGCATCTCCCCCCCAAGTTTGAAAGAAAAACCTTGGAAGTCAGTTAATATGTAACAGAGTCATAGATTTAATGCAATTCCCATCAAATTGACAACACAATTCTTTACAGACTTGGAAAGAAAAATTCTCAACTTCGTATGGAATAACAAGAAACCCAGAATTGTTAAAACAATCCTCTACAATAAAATATCTTCTGGAAGTATCTCCATCCCTGATCTCAAGCTGTACTATAGAGTAACAGTTATAAAAAACTGCATGGTACTGGCATAGAAACAGAATGGTGGATCAATGGAACCAAACAGAAGACCCAGAAATAAACCCACACACTTATGGACACCTGATCTTTGACAAAGACACCAAAAACATTCAATGGAAAAAAGATAGCATCTTCAACAAATGGTGCTGGTCCAACTGGATGTCTACATGTAGAAAAATGAAAATAGCTCCATACTTATCACCCTGCACAAAACTGAAGTCCAAGTGGATCAAAGACCTCAACATAAAACCAGACACATTAAATCGGCTAGAAAAAAAAAGTGGGGAAGAGCCTAGAACTCATTGGTACAGGAGAAAACTTCCTGAACAGAACACAACAGCACACTGTATTCTTAAGAAATGCTAGAGTTGTAAGGAATTGGGACATTTGAAGCCGAACTAAATACTTTTGCAAATAAGGTGGACCTAAGCCACTAACCAAGGCTAGAACATGAAGCATGAAGGGGCATGAAAGGTCTCCCAAAAGTCTTATATGTTAGGATTTTGGAACAAAACCTGCTTCGGGGTTGCCTAGCAACTTATAATGTCATCACGTGTCGCCAGCCAGGTGGCCACATCTGAAAGGTGTGGTTACCTTGCCCCTAAAAGGGACCAGCTTGCCATGTGTTCTCTCTCTCTTGGTCCTCTTGGTTTCTTGCTCTTTTGGTCCTTCCGCTCTATCAGGGCGCCCTCTCTCTCTTCCCACTCATCTCTCTTTCCCACCCTCCTCTTTCTCCCCATCATGTCCTGCTTTCCCTTCCCTCCCTCTCTTCATATCCACCTAATGGGCTTGGTTGCCAATGTTCAGAGACAGGGATTTGGGGAAGTGATTCAATCATGATAGCTCTGATTTCATCAAGCTGTTAACTTATTATAGATTTTCAATTTGATGACATGATAGTTATGGGAAACAGTGGTTATTAGGTCACTTGAATGTAGCTGACATTTTTCTGCATCTCTGTTCCTTTAACTTATCATGAGGTAAGCTTTTTTTTTTTTTTTTTTTTTTTTTTTTTTACCAAGTCCTTCTATCTCACACCAGGGATACAACAATAGAGCTAGTGGATTCTCTAAATTCTGAGCCAAAATAAATCTTCTTTGTTAAAACCAGTTTGTCAAGGCTTTAGTCACAGAAATGAAAGGCAAACTAATACAGCATGTTTATAGGAGCCTAACTTCAGTGGGCACCCTGACCTGTAATAGCCAGACTCTCCATAAGACACAAGAAGGATGTTTTTCTTCTTCTAGAAATCAATTAGATAATAAAAATCAGGACTTTATTACCCAGTAATGTTAAGATGAATAGTGTTGAGTCCTATTATTTGAGTCTCGTTATTGAGTCCTATCTTACAAATGATTTTGTTTCAGTGTTAGCTGATTGGTTACAAATATGTGTTTTACTCTGTTTTCTATCTCTCAGTGACTGCTTGTGGTAAGATTTGCATTATAGTTTTAAGTTTTTTCCTTTTCTAGCATGTTCATGGACAGGATTCCTGGGATGGAGAAATAATTTTCATTTAATATCCTTTTTAATTTCACAGTGAAAAAGTAAAACCCTAGCATTAAGGTGTTCTTACTATTCAGTGTCAGTTTGTTACACTTAAGAATTTAAGCACATTTTCATTTCTTTCATAATCCCTCCCCCATGATCTATGGAAATATAATGACACTTAAATAAATGGATCACCACGCATGCTGACAATATAACAAAACAGGGCTGGGATAAAGTTTCAAAATCAGAAGTAACTGTCTGTGAGGCAGCCTTTAAAATTAAAAGGTAACTGACTTGTATCTCCTATAGGAAGCACGAGGCCCACAATATTTCACCAATGGCTATTCTGAAACAAGAAAACATGACACCAGATTAAAATGCAGTGAAAAAAAGCAAAAAAAAATGTATATATATATATATATATATATATATATATATATATAATGGTAAAGAAATTAAGTGGATTAACATAGTTGATAAAGAATTTTCAACTTATGAGAAATGAGTAACTTGGTCTTTGAGATATAATATATACAAAAGCATCTTCCTACCATTCAGGGAAAAGATAACTACCCCTATAACTAGCAGTGTACTCTCTGCGCTGTAACCTCAGTGCCCCTAATTTAAGGATAAAATAAACAGTTCCATGCCAGGAGCACACAGTGTTAGAGTCTATATGCAAGTCTTTTTGAGGAAATAATTTGGCTCAAAAAAGAGGATATATCTTCATGTTTGAAAAAAAAAAACACCTAGTTTCAACCATTTGAAAATAAGATTCAAGCTATAAAGTGAACCCTGTTTCTATTTTCTTTCCCGCCTACAGGCCAAGAGGATGAAATACAAATTCCAGCCCCTCCTGCATCATGGTAACTTTACCTTAGTCTATGTCTTCTTACTTCAAAGAAGAGGAATTCAGTAGCAGGTTCATTGTTACTGTGTAAAATCTGAAGATACCCAAGTGGACTCCTGTATTTTTATATATTTGAAGGATGGATCAACAAGGCATCAAGTGGTTTGTCCACTATTATGTTCTGTGTTTGGGAAATTTGATTTCAGGAGACCTTGAATTTTCAACCATCTGGAATTCTATTGTAAGAATTTTATTAGGTTCTAAATGTACCAGAGGATGTCACAGGATGAAAAATAGCCTTGAGTGAATTATAAAGGAATCTTTGATGGTTTCTTTGTGATAATTTCCTTAGTTGTGAGACTTCATGAGAAAAAGTGCTGCCAGCTTTTAATGGTCTCTCTTTCCCTTTCTTTCCCTTTCTCTTTTGATCTCTCTTTCTCTCTTGCTGTGTGTGTGTATGTGTGTCACTCTCACACACACACACATATATATACTATGGGTATGGACATACATGCTATATACTACATAAGATGATACTTGTTACATTTTTATATGATGTTAGATAAAACTTTATGCAATACATTTCTGCCGGACAAAGAACTAGAAAAATAAATTCCCAAATATTTGAGTACCTTCCTTTATTATACAGTTAGACAAATTATGATGCCCACATTTAACCATTGCCAATGAGAAATTTTGTAAAATTGAGTGCTCTCTAATCTTTTAAATTCTGTGTTCTGGGGTTCATCTAGGTAATTTTCATGGGCAATCATTTATGTGGGACTGGTCAGTTTGAAAGAAGACATACTGGCTTGATCTTTTATATTGTTTTAACTTTGTGATGAAATTTGAACATATGGGCTTCTTTTGCTAGTTTTAACTCAGGCTAAACCCTGGAGAGACAGCTGTAATCCTTTTTCACTGTACACATTTTCTTTCTTTCTTTCTTTTTTTCTTTCTTTCTTTCTTTCTTTCTTTCTTTCTTTCTTTCTTTCTTTCTTTCTTTCTTCAGTTTATTCACTTTGTATCCCAGCTGTAGCTCCCTCCCTCATTTCCTCCCAATTCTAACCTCTCTCCCTCATTTCCTCTCATGCCCCTCCCCAAGTCCACTGATAGGGGAGGTCTTCCTCCCCTTCCCTCTGACCCTAGCCTATCAGGTTTCATAATTGGCACATGAGACAACTTCCTGAACAGAACACCAATAGCACAGGCTCTAAGATCACCCATTAATAAATGGGACCTCATGAGACTGAAAAGTTTCTGTAAAGCAAAGGACACTGTCATAAGAACAAAACGACAGCCTACAGATTGGGAAAAGATCTTCACCAACCCTGTTTCTGACAGAGAGCTAATATCCAGAATATATAAAAAACTCAAGAAGTTAAACAGCAACAAATCAAGTAATCCGATTAAATATTAGAGTGCAGAGCTAAACAGAGAATTCTAAATAGAGGAATATCGAGTGAGCATTTCCTTAAGTGTTTCTCTGCCATTGGATATTATGTTGAGAATTCTCTGTTTAGACATAGCCCCCCTGTTAAGATGTGCCCATGACCAGCCCAGTCTCCATAGGATTCCCTAGTAAGGGGAACAGGGGCTATCTCTGACATGGACAGAGTGGTCAGCTTTTTGATTCCCCCTCCCCTAGTGAGGTGGCCTAACTAGGCCACAGAGAATGAGGATCCAGACAATCCTGATGAGACCTGATAGGTTAGGGCTGGGTAGTAGGGGAGGAGGACCTCCCTGATCGATCAGTGGACTAGGGGAGGAAAATAGGATGGGAAAAAGGAGGGAGAGGGGGACAGGAAGGAGATGAGGGAGGGGGCTACAACCAGGACACAAAGCGAATAAATTGTAATAAATCATCATGATCATAATCAGAATAATAAAATTTTAAAAATTGACCTCAACTCAAGCAAACAGACCCTGGGTATTTTAATTGTATGAATCACTAAGGTCTTAAAAAGATCCTTTGTGCTGTGGAATTACATGTAGTATTCCCTCTATGACTATCATGTCCTGCTCCATGGTCAAGAAGATAATAATAGGTATCTGTACAGTAAAATTAATCAGAAAATGGCAAATAGGCCGTTCTTTAACTTAGCAGAGAATTGCTTGCAGCAGAACTATTTTTATTGGCATTGTGTCAGCATTTGTTTTAACACTTTCAGTGAAAAGATCTGTAACTTACACTTGCTTAGCATTAAATTGTGAGGAATGCACAAAGCATTAAAAAACACTTTGCTTTGGATAACCAAGTGGCCAGCCCTGAAAGCATGCACAAAAGTAACATTCTACACAGTGAGCTTACTGAATTCATGTATTTAGTAATGTGTGTGTGTGTGTGTGTGTGTGTGTGTGTGTGTGTGTCTGTGTCTGTGTAATTATAGTTAATGAAGAAAAAGTTGATGAATTTGAAAAAAACAAAGGGGTTATATAGGATGGTTTGACAAGAGGAAGAGGAAAAGGTAAATGGAATTACCGTATAATCTTACAAAATAATAAAAATAACTTTTCAAAAATTATACAACAGCTATAAAATGTAATAGAGATCAACAAAAGCTGTTGTTCTGAGAAAGTATATGATACATTGACTGATTTAAGTTTATTGTAAGTTTATCAACACTATCATATCCAATTGTTCATCTGAAATACTGCAGCTTGTCGCTTTCTGTCCCCCTAGTTTCCCCATTGCATTCCTCATCTTCTCCATCTCCAGTTTGGAATGTGTATCCTTCATGAGTGTCCTTCATGATTCTTGTCCCTGAAGCTCCTGATTACTGTTCTATGTCCTCACCAGTGTCACTTTTCCTCGCTATTTTCCTTTAGTTCCCTTAAGGTTCACAAGTTTATCCTGATGATTACAATTCCTATGTTGCAGTGACATTGCCTTTTGGTAAAAGAAATCTGATTACTAATGTTGGGAGTGTACATTATACTTTTTAATGTCTAATTAAAGCCATTCTAGGTTTTAATAATTTCCCTTTTGTTTTTAAGTAAATATAGTATAATACTTAATATGGACCTTTTCCTTGAATAATCGTAAAAATGAACATAGCTAATATTTTATAACTATAAAAATTACAAGCAGGGGGCGGAGCCAAGATGGCGACTAGCACACACAGTTTCTGAGTGGTGGGATACCTGATCTTCTGAGTTGGAGAATGGAAGGACCCCCAACCCAGGAAAACCACAGCGAGGCTTTCTGAACAACAGGGAACATCGCAGGAGGTGAAAACTTTGGCCTCCGGTCACCCGGAGACTTGCTTGGGGAAGGAGAGAAACTATCCTTTGTTCTTGCGGCACTCCCTTCCCCCAGACCTCCTTCCTCCTCCTCGGCACAGTGGCACAGCGGACTCATCTTAACTGCCTGGGGTATACAGCCGCTGAGACGGAGCCCCAAGCACTTTAGCGGCAGACAAAAGCCAGCAGTACGTGTCCCAGAGTCCCAGATTAGCGCAGCAACTGCACCATCCTCCCAGGGTGCGAATCTGCTAGACACCATACTAGCTCCGCAGGATCGCCATCACTGACCATACGGCCCGCCCAATCCCACAGTGACAGAGAATACGCTATATACTCACCAAAACCAGGCAGAAACGTCATACAACCTGGACACACCAGGCGCTGGGCCTCCCAAGCTTGGAGAGCACAATGAAGAGATCCCAGGACTTCCCAGAAAGCATTGGGACTAGCAACCCAGTCTCCAGTTACAGCGGGACATGGCAGCAGAGCAGCACTGAACTGGCGGGGCACATCAGCCCTCCAGTTTAAAACTAACCAGGGCCAAACCAGAGAACAGAGAGCCTGGTTACCCCATCCCTGCTGAAGTGACCACCCTGAAATCTCCAGCTGCAGCAAGACCTCAGAACCTGGCAGTGACAGCAGCACAGAACTGGCGGAACACATCAAAGAAGCAGGGCCAAACCAGAGAGCAGAGAGCCCTGGATACCAAGATCTCTGCCAAGAGACCTGCCTGTAAGTGAGTGCACCCTTGAGAATCTGCAGTTCCCCAGATCCTGGGTCCTTCTAAATCAGAAGCCAGGCATCGAACCCCCCTCCCACCCACATACCCACTTTGGGAAACAGAGGGGCACTAGGGACATTGAAGTTCCTGCCCTGTGGGCCTGATTGAGGAGTTAAGACAGTTAATGCCAGAAATTGCACTGCGATCATCATTAGCGCCTGCGACATATACAGTGCAGAGCCCCTCCCACACACTCAAGGGTTCAACATTAGCCATCACTCTGTCCCTCGAGAAACTCATCCACGCACACTTACACACACAGACACACACATGCGCGCGCGCACACACGCTTGCATTTGCCCCTATTGCACCTGCGTACTTTCCTCCCAAAGGTACAGCTAGTCCTCAGCACACGCTGAGAGTGCTCAGCTTCCTGAAGAACTCTCCCTACACCAGAGAGAGACAGCACCAGTCTGATCTGCAGAATCCAAAAACAAACAGGGAAGGTTTCAGATAAGCCAATGGCCAAGGGTAGGCGAAAAAACACTTCCAACATGAATCAGGACATCATGACTTCACCAGCAAACCCCAAAATCAATGGATACTCCAATTCAGCAAAAGCACAGGAAAATGATTTTAAAGCCATGCTTGCCCAATTATTTGAGGCTCATAAGGAGGAAATGAACAAGTCTTTCAAAGAGATGGCCAGTCAATTGGAGACAAAGAAAGAAGAACTAGACAATATCCTTAAAGAAACACAGGCAAACATAGCCAAACAAATAGATACACAAGTAGAGGAAAAATTAGTGACATATAAGAAGGAAATGAAAAAAGAAATAGAGGCCATCGTAGAGAGACAGGAATCCAAATTCAAACACATGAAAGAAATGGTGCAAGGCATGAAAACAGAATTAGAATCAATAAAGAAAACACAAAATGAGAAAACCCTTGAGCTGGAGAACTTGGAGAAAAGATCAGGAACCACAAAAGTAAGCATCACCAACGGAATACAAGAGATGGAAGAGAGAATCTCTGGAGCTGAAGACACACTTGCAGAAATGGATACTTCTCTCAAAGAAAAAGTAAAATCAGAAAAGTTCCAATCACAAAATATCCAAGAAATCAAGGATGCTATGAAAAGACAAAATCTAAGAATAATAGGAATTCACGAAAAAGAAGACTCCAGACTCCAAGGTCCAGAAAATATTTTCAAGAAAATCATAGAAGAAAATTTTCCCAACTTAAAAAAGAGATGTCCATAAATATACAAGAGGCCTACAGAACTCCAAATAGACTAGACCAGAAAAGAAACACATCACGTCACATCATAGTCAAAACACTAAATCTACAGAACAAAGAAAAGATATTAAAAGCAGCAAGGGAAAAAGGCCAAGTAACATATGAAAGTAGACCTATCAGAATCACACCGGACTTCTCATCAGAAACTATGAAAGCCAGAAGGGCCTGGGCAAGTATCATGGAGACTCTAAGAGATCACAAATGTCAACCCAGACTACTATACCCTGCAAAGCTTTCAATCAACATAGATGGAGAAAACAAAATTTTCCATGACAAAACTAAATTTACACAATATCTACACAGCAAACCATCCCTACAGAAGATACTAGAAGGAAAACTCCAATCCAATGAAAACAAATTCACCGAAGAAAACAGGGCATACAGATAATGTCCCAACAAAAATGAAAAGAAAACAAGCAATGAAACAGGGTTAGATCATCGACTCCATTACAAAAGGAACTAACATGCATTGGTCACTATTATCTATCAATATCAATGGACTCAACTCACCAATAAAAAGACACAGGCTAACAGAATGGTTAAGGTAACAGGATCCAACATTTTGTTGCATCCAAGAAACACACCTATGCAACAAAGACAAACACTACCTCAGAGTAAAGGGCGGGAAAACTGTTTTTCAAGCAAATGGTTCCAGAAAACAAGCTGGAGTAACCATCCTAATATCTAATAAAATAGACTTTCAACCCAAGTTAATCAAAAAAGATAAGGAGGGCCACTATATTCTCATCAAAGGAAAAATCCACCAAGAGGACATCACAATCTTGAATATCTATGCCCCAAATACAAGAGCACCGACATTCGTAAATGAAACATTATTAAAGCTTAAATCATACATTGATCCTAATACCTTAATAGTGGGAGACTTCAACACTCCACTCTCACCAAGGGACAGATCAACTAGACAGACACCAAACAGGGAAATAAAAGCACTCACAGAATCCCTAAATCAAATGGACCTAATAGACGTCTACAGATCATTTCACCCAAACTCAAAAGAGTACACCTTCTTTTCAGCACCGCATGGAACCTTTTCCAAAATAGACCATATAGTGGGCCACAAAGCAAGCCTCAACAGATACAAAAGGATTGAAATAATCCCTTGTAT
The DNA here is from genome assembly GCF_030254825.1 of Meriones unguiculatus. Classification (NCBI taxonomy): domain Eukaryota; kingdom Metazoa; phylum Chordata; class Mammalia; order Rodentia; family Muridae; genus Meriones; species Meriones unguiculatus. Next base: position 97,635,031 of record NC_083354.1, read on the forward strand.
ACTATCTGACCACCATGGACTAAAGCTCGACCTCAACAACAACAGAAACAACAAAAAGCCGACACGCACATGGAAACTGAACACCTTACTACTCAATGACAGCTGGGTTAAGGAAGAAATAAAGAAAGAAATTAAAGACTTCTTAGAATTCAATGAAAAGGAAGGCACAACATACCCAAATTTATGGGACACATTGAAAGCAGTGCTCAGAGGAAAATTTATAGCACTAAGTGCCTGCAAGAAGAAATTCGTAACATCACATACAAACAACTTAATGGCCCAATTGAAAACCCTAGAAAAAAAGAAGCAGATACACCCAAGAGGAGCAGACGGCTGGAAATAATCAAACTAAGGGCTGAAATCAATCAACTAGAAACAAATAAAACTATCCAAAGAATCAATGAAACAAAAAGCTGGTTCTTTGAGAAAATCAACAAGATAGACAAACCCTTAGCCAAACTAACTAAAAAGCAGAGAGAAACTATCCAGATCAGCAAAATCAGAAATGAAAATGGGGACATAACCACAGACATTGAGGAAATCCAAACAATTATTAGGTCATACTACAAAAGCCTATATGCCACAAAATTTGAGAATCTAAATGAAATGGATAATTTTCTTGACAGATTCCATCTACCAAAACTAAGTCAAGATCAGGTAGAAAGACTGAATAGCCCTATATCTCCCAAGGAAATCGAAGCAGTCATTAACAGTCTCCCCTCCAAAAAAAGCCCTGGACCAGATGGCTTCAGCACAGAATTCTACAAGACCTTCAAAGAAGTGCTAACTCCAATTCTCCTCAAGCTATTCCACAAAATAGAAACAGAAGGAACACTACCAAACTCATTCTATGAAGCCACAGTCACCTTAATACCTAAACAACACAAAGACCCAACAAAAAAAGAGAACTTCAGGCCTATCTCTCTTATGAACATTGACGCAAAAATACTCAATAAAGTACTTGCAAACCGAATCCAAGAACACATCAAAGATATCATCCACCATGACCAAGTAGGCTTCATCCCAGGCATGCAAGGGTGGTTCAACATACGGAAATCCATCAATGTAATCTACTACATAAACAAACTGAAGGAGAAAAACCACATGATCATCTCCTTAGATGCCGAAAAAGCAGTTGACAAAGTCCAACACCCATTCATGTTTAAAGTCTTAGAGAGATCAGGGATACAAGGCACATACCTAAACATAGTAAAGGCAATATATAGCAAGCCTATAGCTAACATCAAACTCAATGGAGAGAAACTTAAATCAATCCCACTGAAATCAGGGACAAGACAAGGCTGTCCATTGTCCCCATATCTCTTCAACATAGTACTTGAAGTCCTAGCCAGAGCAATAAGACAACTAAAGGAGATCAAGGGGATACAAATCGGAAAGGAAGAGGTCAAAGTGTCACTATTTGCAGATGATATGATAGTATACATGAGCGACCCCAAAAATTCAACCAGAGAACTCCTTCAGCTGATAAACACCTTCAGCAAAGTGGCAGGATACAAAATCAACTCAAAAAAATCAGAAGCCCTCCTATATACCAAAGACAAAAAGGCTGAGAAAGAAATTAGGGAAACAACACCCTTCACAATAGCCACTAATAACAAGTACCTTTGTGTGACTCTAACCAAGCAAGTGAAAGACCTGTTTGAGAAAAACTTCAAGTCTCTGAAGAAAGAAATCGAAGAAGATATCAGAAGATGGAAAGATCTCCCGTGCTCATGGATTGGTAGGATTAACATTGTGAAAATGGCCATACTGCCAAAAGCAATCTACAGATTCAATGCAATTCCCATCAAAATACCAACTCAATTCTTTACAGACCTTGAAAAAAAGATTCTCAGCTTCATATGGAGAAACAAAAAACCCAGAATCTCCAAAACGATCCTGTACAACAACAGATCATCTGGAGGTATCTCCATTCCTGATCTCAAGCTGTACTACAGGGCAACAGTAATAAAAACTGCATGGTACTGGCATAGAAACAGAAAGGAGGATCAATGGAACCGCATAGAAGACCCAGAAATAAATCCACACACCTATGAATACTCGATATTCGACAAAGAAGCCAATTCCATTCAATGGAAAAAAGACAGCATCTTCAACAAATGGTGCTGGACCAACTGGATGTCTACATGCAGAAAAATGAAAATAGATCCATATTTATCACCCTGCACAAAACTAAAGTCAAAGTGGATCAAGGACCTCAACATAAAACCAGATACCCTAAATCAATTGGAAAAAAAAGTGGGGAGCAGCCTAGAACTCATTGGCACAGGAGACAACTTCCTGAACAGAACACCAACAGCACAGGCTCTAAGAGCAACAATCAATAAATGGGACCTCATGAAACTGAAAAGTTTCTGTAAAGCAAAGGATACCGTCATCAAAACAAAACGACTGCCTACAGATTGGGAAAGAATCTTCACTAACCCTTTATCTGACAGAGGACTAATATCCAGTATATACAAAAAACTAAAGAAGCTGAAAAGCAGCAAACCAAGTAATCCAATTTAAAAATGGGGAACAGAGCTAAACAGAGAATTCTCGACAGAGGAATATTGAATGCCAGAAAAACACTTAAAGAAATGCTCATCCTCATTAGCCATCAGGGAAATGCAAATCAAAACGACCCTGAGATATCACCTTACACCCATCAGAATGGCCAAGATGAAAAACTCAAGCGATAACACATGCTGGAGAGGTTGTGGAGAAAGGGGAACCCTCCTCCACTGCTGGTGGGAATGTAAACTGGTACAACCACTCTGGAAAGCTATCTGGCGCTTTCTAAGACAAATAGGAATAGTGCTTCCTCCAGACCCAGCTATACCACTGCTAGGTATATACCCAAAGTTTGTTCAAGTACACAAAAAGGACACTTGCTCAACCATGTTTATAGCAGCTCTATTTGTAATAGCCAGAACCTGGAAACAACCCAGATGTCCATCAACGGTGGAATGGGTACAGAAATTGTGGTATTTTTATACAATGGAATACTACTCAGCAATCAAAAAGGAGGAAATCATGAAATTTGCAGGCAAATGGTGGGATCTAGAAAAGATCATTCTGAGTGAAATATCCCAGAAGCAGTAAGACAAACATGGAATATACTCACTTATATAGACCTATAAGATATGATAAACATAATGAAATCTATACACCTAAAAAAGATAATCAATTGAGCGGACATGGGGTAAGATGATCAATCCTCGTTTAGAAAGACAGATGGGATGTGCATTGAACGTATGACAGGAGTTTACTGAGCGCATCTGAAAGACTCTACCTAGCAGTGTTTTCAAAGCAAAGACTCATGACCAAACCTTTGGCAGAGTACAGGGAATCATAAGAAAGAAGGGGAGTTAGTCTGATGGGGAAAGGATAGGAGCTCCACAAGGACCAAATATATCTGGGCACAGGGTCTTTTCTGAGCCTGACATTCAACCAAGGACCATGTATGGATATAACCTAGAACCTCCACTCAGACGTAGCCTGTGGTAGCTCAGTAACCAATTGGTTTCCCAAAGTGAGGGGAACAAGGACTATTTCTAACAGGAACTCAATGACTGGCTCTTTGGTCTCCCCACCCCCGAAGGGAGGAGCAGTCCTATTAGGCCACAGAGGAGGGCTTTGCAGCCAGTCCTGAAGATACCTGATAAAACAGGATCAGATGAATGGGGAGGAGGTCCCCCCTATCAGTGGACTTGGAAAGGGGCACAGTGGAGATGAGGGAGGGAGGGACTGGGAGGGAATGAGGGATCGGGACACGGCTGGGATACAGAGTTAATAAAATGTAACTGATAAAAAAAAATAAAAAAAATTACAAGCTTGTAAGCATATTTTCTGTTAGAAAATCATTATTTTCTTTCTTCTTGTGGCCAAAGAAGCTGAGTAATGAGAAGACAAGTCCATGTTGCCGGTCACACTATGGTTGCTAAAGGAGATGCTTTCTAACACTTCATTAAGAGTATCCACATCAAATATTGGAATAGCTTCAAGCTATCAATAAAGTGCATATTTGGAATCTGTTCCGATACAGAAGCATGACAACATTCCTAAGAGAATGTTCTAAAGTTTCTAAAGAATTTTCACCCTGGAGTACTCAGATGTATTACATTTTAAATGTAAACACTTTTTGTTATTTTCTCTTAACAGTTTTAGCAACTATGTGTCAGTAATTTATAGGCACAGGAGTACTGGAATAGGAGTAAACTGAAATTTCTACAAAGACCCAGTCAATATATAGTGGAAATAAACTAGGTATGTCTGTCAATGCAGGAATCCCATCCAGCTTAGGAAAAAATGTACACATATGGGGATAGGGAAAAGTACTTCCCTTACACACTTACATTAACCTTGAAGGAAAACAAGCTGCCTTTCAGGTGTTTCTATCTGACTAAAAAAAGAGGAATGGAAAGAAGCCTTTTCCAGAGCTGAAGGAATCTACAGAGGGACTATTAAACTTTGAAAAGTGAGTTTGTATATTTCTTGACTCTATCAAAGGAGACAGAAAGCAAATACAACAATCAAAAGCTACATGATGAACTCAGAGAGCTGAGGAAAAAAAGGTAGAGATGTCCAGGACACATCCTGTCCATGTTGATTTCATTTTAGCAATGAAAGAGAACTTAACATCCATAATTATATTTTCTACTGTCAAGATCCCGGAAAACATTCTGTGACTCCTGGGAGTGTCTTTTTTTTTCTTGAAATGTTGCAGAACCATTATGAAAGATAATAGATTCATGTTGACCTAACGAAAAATAAATAACCACACATACTTTACTATAGTCATTTTGCTTAGGGAGGTTCTGATTTTGATCATTAAAATAAGTTCCCTCACATAAAGTGACTTCCAGTACCATTGACGATTGGCTAAAAAGGATGATGTGGTACTACCTAAAGACTATCATTTTCTAATCTTATGAGGTCTGGAATTTTTCTTCATGATGTCTTGATGAACCAAGTATTTTGTGGTAAAAAATGACTTGTGTGATACCCACAATATTTGAAAACGGTATTTAATAACCTCTGTAAAATTAATGAGATAAATCCTTACATGTCATTCATGTTTTTTTAATTAAATTTTTATTTTTTATATGAATTACAGTTCATTCACTTTATATCCCTGGTGTAGCCCCCTCCTTCATTCCTTCGCTTGTCTCCTCCCATGCCTCTCTCCAAGTCCACTGATAGGAGAGGTCATCCTCCACTTCTGTCTGACCCTAGCTTATCAGCTCTCATCAGGACTGGCTGCAGCTCAGTATCCAAGTGGGTTTCCTAGTAAGGGGAACAGTGACTGTATCTGGCATGAACTCAGTATCTGGCTCTTTGACCAGCTCCCCCTGACGATGGAGCACCCTTGACAGGCCACAGAGGAAGACCAATGCAGTCATCCATCTTTCTAAGCTGTGTTCACTGTAATTCAGAGGCTGTTACTACTTGACTAGAAACATGCATTTGTTTAGCTCTGATGAACATTCCTTTGTTCTTTGGTATATTTGTTATTTCTACACAAGCCGGAGAGGAAAGGCCTGTCTGCCTTCTGAGCAGAAGCAAACATTCAAATAATTATTGTCATTTACTAACCATTTTGCATTAATTGGAACTTAGCATGCTCGAGAAGTTGCTTCCTAGGGGAGAATCATAATTTCAGAGCACCATAGGTAGTATGCAACATACACAGAAGATTTGAGGCAGCAATTTATTAAAAATTATAGTATTTCCCCTACAAAATGGATGAGCTATTCATGATTAGGACTAGGTCCAATATTTATGAAATATTCAGAAATGATTAATTATATTTCATTTACAAATGGACTCTAATGGGAGACATTTTTTATTTCAAGGGCTATTTTAATGAATTGCCTGTCTCTGTGAATTTATGTTCACAGAGAATAATTTTTTTCTCCTTTTTAAAGACATTACTTCTGAGATTTCAGGACTTAATCATGTCTTCCCTGTTTCTTCCGTCTCATTCTTATGATTGTTCCCTGTTTGCCTATGCTAAAAATCTTGGGCATCCCTCCCTCCCTCACATCCTACTCCAATCAGTTACATATGCAAAAGATCCCCTGTTGTCCACAGAGTAAAAGCCTAATGTTAATATCATGTGTAGAGGTGTTTACAGCCCTCACTAATATAACATTCCTGTTCCCCTGAAAGTTAAGCATTCCAGCTCTCACTGTGGGATCCTCCTTTGTCTCCTCTGGGCTTCAGTCCTTGCTTGTTTTCTTTGCTCATTGTACCTTTAGTTTTCTATTAAGTCCTTGCTTATTTAGAAGCCAGCTCTAGTACCCCTTTCTGTCTATAACTTCTAGAGACTTCACTTCCTTCTACCTAGGCAGAATCAGAAGTGAGACCGAATGCTCTCATTTATCTTCTTGAAGAGCATGCAGGCATCCGAATGGTCCTCCTTTATTTCAGCATCTAACTTGTGCATAGTACAGTAAGAGTATTTTAAGTCTCACAATTTATTTTTCTATCTACAGTGTTTACCATGTAAATTAATCATACAGGGGTACTAATTAATGAAAACTGTATAACTAAATTGAAAAATTCTCTGTAAATAAGAATTGAAAGCACAAAATTATGTCTGGGGGTATTTAGTGAGAAAAAAGAATGTGGCAGAAGATAGTGACAAATATGGTGGGCGGTCAGGGGAAGTGCAGTGAAGAGGGTTCTACCACGGATCAGCCACCAAGCCCAACAGAGCATAGTTACAGAGATGCAACAGTTTAACATCATAGAATAAAAGAGAAACTTCATATAAAAGTATATGCAGTAGCCTTTTATCCTATTATGCTCTCTTTTCTAGTTTTGAATTTCCTGTACCAGCAGCCCTTTGACTCCTGTAAGCATAGTAAATAAGTGTTCTGTGGATATATTAAATTTTGTGCACTAGTAAATGATTGAACAAGTAGAACTATGCTCTTTCATGAAGGTTAAAGACATAGACTCAAAGTTTCAAACACTAGAAAATATAGATTGAGCCACTTCCAAACTGGTATCTCTTCCAAGTGGAACAAATAATTTCACCTCAGCTACAGAGTTGTTTAGGCTCAAGAAAATTATGGCTTGGCCTCATGATATGGCTGTGTTTTTCTAGGAAGTTGGAAGACTGAGGCAGGAGAATCATAAATTCAATGTGTTATAATGTTAGTTCGAGGCCACTTTGGGCAACTTATTTGCAGATGTCTCAAAATAAAATAAAACAGTGCAAGAGATATAACCAAGTTGTATAACATGTGAAGGTCTCTGAATATGGTGTCAGTCTGGAAGAAAACAAGAATACAGAAAGGAAGGAAGATGGGAACCAGTGCACTAGGTAACTTGAAGCTAAGAATTTACCATGCACAAATAGATGGCAACTTTATTGTTCTTATGACATATCTAGTATATAATCTTTGCTCTTTCAACTGCTGGCATGGTGTTCACAGTAGAGATAAGATTGATTGTTGCTGTTAATGACTTGGAAGCCCTGTTTTGTATAACTTGTTTTTGTTAAGATGCTAGCAGGTGAGTGAAGCTGTGTTCTAGTGACAAGGTCACCGGAGTTAGAAGCTGAAGACCAGATTTCAGTTAGTAATCTTGCTACCTTGCATTGAAAAAATTACTTTTCTTTTCAAAACTTAGATTTCTCTTTTTATACAGCAAGGCATATAGTCTCAGCCTGCAGAAGTTGAATGTTGAATATATGAATAATGATGGTGGAAACATTTTCACTATAATAATAAAGAACAATAAACCTATGTAAGAATGGGAAAATATGTAAAAGAAGGGGGCTTTCTCAGCTGCACATTCATTTTTTTCTGTTCTCTTCATTGCTGTCTGTCAATTTCCATTGACTTCGACTTTAATTTTTCTTAAACAGATAAAAATAAGATAAGACAAATGAGTATTTTCTTACTGATGTAATTTATATACTATGCATCTTATTTAGACATAACTTGCTTGCAGTTCTTTTGAATGTATAACTCAATATAACTTGGTGGTAGAAAAAAATAACAGAAAGACATTAGTGTTTTGTTATGAGCTTTCACCTTCAGAAGGAAATCAAAACAATCCTAGAGCATAGAAAATATGAAAAGTAATGTTTTATAAAGACACAATTACTCTGTGATAAGAAAATAGAGAAGAAAAGCCTTCTGGGTTTGCTTTGTTAATAACTGAATACATGACTTCCAAGATTCTGTATTAGCAACAACTATATATGCACACATTTAAAATAAAACTAACTGAAAAATAATTTGCATTGCTTAGTTTTGCCTTAAACAAGGTGCAAATGTACTATGTGTTTGGGTAATGATTTCATCCCTTCCTCTTCCTGTCAATGAAAATTTGTTAATGGCCAATTATCAACATTTATTCTTGTTGCTTTCTATTTTGTATAAAATACTTTGTTTAGGTTGAGTATCCTGATTTACATATTTTCAGATTGAGTACATTGAAGCATCCAAAATAAGAAAATAAACTATTTTTTTTTCACAATAGCTTGAAAAATCTCTGATGACTATGTACTGGATACACTTGGGATCTTAAGTGTAAATAGTACCTTCCAAGAGATCTGTTTATAAACTTTATCTTTTTAGTTTGGAAAATGAGACTATAGGTCTGCTATTATTTAAGAGAATAAAAACAAGACAACAGCACTGAACCTCATGAGCACTTTTTTACCATTCTATCAGAGTTCAGTCCATGTGATAACATATTGCTTAATTCTGTTAACCAAATGATATCAGTGAAAGAGGAAGCCTTTCTCAACCCTTCTCTTAGTTCTTTTGCTGTGGATACTCACTGAATGATGAAGCCTATCTGGGAGAGTATCAATAAATTGGATGATAGAGATCTCAATAGCCTGGAACACCTTGCTAAATCTAACTAAAGTGAATTTTACAGAGACAGATGCAAACTCAGCACTTAAACTTAAAAAAGAAAAGTGCAGAAGTACATGAAGTGGAAGATATGGCTTAACTGCAGAGCAGTTTTTGTTGTTGTTTTCCAAAAGTAGTTGTTAAAGAAAAAATTAAAAATAAAAGCAGAGATAACTTAGAACCCCTGCACAGCTCAGTGTCCAAGAGGGTTCCCCAATAATAGCAACAGTGACTATCTCTGACATGAACTCATGGGCTGGCTCTTTGCTCTCCTCCCCCTGTCGGGGGAGCAGTCTTGCCAGGCCACAGAGGAAGACAATGCAGCCAGTCCTGATCGACTAGGGTCAGATGGAAGGGGAGGAGGACCTCCCCTATCATTGGGCTGGGGTAAGGGCATAGGAGAAGAGGAGGAAGAGCAGAATTGGGAGGGTAGGGGAGAGAGGGCTACAGCTGGGATACAAAGTGAATAAACTGTAATTAATAAAAATAAAATTTAAAACTAAAATAAAATAAAATAAAAGCAAGAGGCAGGCAAAACCTGTGAAAGTTCTGTGAAGTAACTTTTGGCTTCTTTCCTAAATCAACCACATTTCACATTTGTTAATAAGAATACATGCAGAGCAATTAAGGTCTGAATATAATCTACTTTGAAAATAGGTATAGACACTGACAAACAGATACAGAACTAGGAGAGAAAAATAAAATGCAAAATTATAGCCACCCATCATAGGACAATGTGGAGGTTTGAATGAAAAATGGCCCCTATGGGCTCACAGGGAATGCCACTCTTTGTAAGGATTAGGAGGCATGCCCTTGTTGAAGCAGGTGTGGCCTTGTTGGAGGAAGTGTGTCACTGAGGGCGGGCTTTCGAGTTTCAAATGCCCAGCCAGGCCCAGGGTTTCTCTCTTTTCCTGGTGACTGCTGATCCAGATGTAGAACTCTTAGCTCATTTTCCAGCACTATGTCTGTCTGCTTCCCACCAGGCTTCCTACATGAGGATAACGGACTAAACCTCTGAACTGTAAGCCAGCTCCGATTAAATGTTTTCCTTTATAAGAGTTGTTGTGGTCATGCTGTCTCTTCACAGCAATAACATCCCTAAGTAAGACAGACAGTGAAGAGACTGGATCATCTAGATTAGAGAACAATATTTGTCATTCTGAGAAAACAGGCATATGAGGAAAATAATTTAACAAAATAGGCAGAACCAGCTTATAATTGGAGGAAAACTGGGGTATGAAGGCTGCTGATATGGGCTTGGCTACTGGTACCTAGTTCACTAGTAGGCTGACCTGATTAAATCACTAAGAAATTTAACAACAAGTTCTAATCTGTTGTAGAGTACTGAAATAAAAACACTTCAAGTAGCATGCAGACACAGAACTTGACATACAGGAGACAGTCAGCAGTGCAGATCATTCATGGTACTGGCAACCCAGCTCATCCACTCAGTGGTACAAGGGGCAAGCATTCTTTACTTTTGTTTTTGTTTGATTGTGATACTGTATTTATTTTGTAACGCAAAGGTTTAGACTCATAGCTTTGCACATTTGAGGCAAATGCTATGTCACTGATGTACATCCTTAGCCTCTTTTTCTATAAGTGTATTCATTTATTCACTTCACATCCCAAATGCAGCCCCTATCCTCTCCTCCCAGTCCCACCCTCGCAACCTGTTACCCCTTCCCCTCTCCCCTTTTTCTCAGGAAGCAAGCATTCTTAACATTTTAGCCATCTGTCTAGTGTCATGGAATGATTACTGCTGCAGTTGGAATATGAACCACTCTTTTAAAAGCTTGTGTGCTTAAGCCTTTGTTTTTAGCTGGTAGTGCTTTTGAGATGGGATGGGATCATAAGGAGCTGATTTCATAAATGCATCAGTCTGTTGCCTTCATACTGGGTGGGCTGATCGAATGGGGGTCCAGTTGTAAAAACTTAAACACTGGAAACATGCTTCTGCAAGCTGTACTTTGATTCCTTTGTTGTCATCTGTTTCCTGTATGCCACAGAGGAGGCGGTTGTGTTCTTCCTTGATCTTTCTCAAAAGCAGACTCTATCATGATGAGCCCACTAACAATACAACAATGTATTGTTAGTGATACATTAACAATGGGCTGATAGAATGTATGTCTTCTTTTAAGTTGTTTCTCTAAAACGTTTTTTGTCGCAGCAACAGAACACAATTGGTTGGTATATAAATAAATATGAGACTATTAAGCACCTGCTATGTCTTCCATTTTATGTATGTGTTGCCACCAGAATTTAAGAGTAAAGACTGTTGTTTTAAATTAGGTAATTGCTTGCATATCATATTGTCTCATAAAATGGCAAAACTTTCATCTATGTAATGAGATGGTGTTTCTTACTTACCTGTAAAGAGCAGAAAGGGGCCTCTTGTTTCCAGGCTTTGGTCTGTACGGTTTGGGTTCCCCTGCCATATTAATATCTGAAAACACAAAATGGCATTGTTTAAAGCAGCTATTGATAAACAATTTAGAAGTATTATATCACGAAAGTGTTTTTACTTACTTTTGCATATCCTTTTCCAATTTTACTATAATTAATTGATATTGCATGTCTACATGTATTGTTTTGTATGCGGTACATTAATAAGTACTTATTAATGTACTTGCATGTGAGCACATACACAGGAGTACATGTGTGCACATATGTGGAAATCCTAGGGTCAAATCTGGTGTTTCAACTTGATCCCACTTTTATTTTTTGAGATAGTGTCTTACAGAAGATGAAGCTCATCAATTAAGCAAGGCTCTCCGGCTGAGCTTTGAGGATCTATCTCTACCTTCACAATAGTACTGGAATTATGAGAACTTACCTACCTCCCCAATCCTTTTATGTGAATTCTGTGGACTCAAACTCAGGTGTTCATTCATGTTTGTGTGGCAAATGATTTCCCGGCTAAGAAATTTCGTCCTATTTTCTTACATACATCTTGTATGCTATTCACCCTAAAATGTGTGAAAACTCCCTTACGTGAGACTCTGCGGGAATTGTCACACTAACATGAAAGGTTGGATTCTTGCTCTTCTGGATTTAGTAGCCTACTAGGGAAATGCAGATACTAAAAATGAATAAAAACAAATAAAAATGTATGTATATATATAACATATTGGAATAAAATATATATGTTATATTTTATATAAAATCTGTTGTGGGAAATGGAGAGAAGATTCAAGATGTGTGATGAAAGCAAAGATAATGTGATATCTTTTGATTATTAAATTTTTAGCATCTTCTCAACAATCACAAATATTTGTATGAGTTCCAGCTTTGTTCCTCAAAGGAGTAATTAATTTCTACCATTATAGTATCACAATGTTTGTAACATTTATTGAGAAAAATAAAATAATAAAACAAATTCTTTTTAATTGATTGATTGATTGATTTGTTAATATTTATTCACTTTGCACCCAGGCTGTATCCCAACACTCATCTCCTCCCAGTTCCACCCACCCTCCCTCTATACCCCTCTCCTAGTCAACTGATAGAGGAGGAACTCCTCTCTTTCTATATAACTGATATAGGAGGAACTTCTCACCCTATCAGGTCTATCAGGATTCATCAAGGCTGACTGCATCATCTTCCTCTATGGTCTGGCAAGGCTGCACCCCCCTTGGGGAGGTGATCAAAGAGCCAGCCACTGAGTTCATGTCAGAGACAGCCCCTGCTCCTCTTACTTAGAAACTGAGCAATCTATGGAATTCCTCTGAGGAGAGGGTCTAGGTCCTCTCCATGCACGGTCCTTGATTGGGTCTCTGAAGGACCCCATGGGCCCAGGCTTATTGGCTCTCTTGGTCTCCTTGTGAAGTTCCTGTCCTCTCCAAGTCTTTCTATCTCTCTTCTTCTATAAGGTTTCCTGCACTTTGCCCAAAGTTTGTCTATGAGTCTCAGGATCTCATTCGATACCCTGATGGGTAAAGTCTTAGAGAGGCCCCTTGTGGAAGGCTCCTCCTGTTCCCCATCTTCTCATACTTCTGATGTCTATCCTGTTTGTCCTTCTGAATGAGGATTGAACATCTTCCCTAGGGTCTTCCTTGTTGTTTAGCTTCTTTAGGAGTATAGATTTTAGTATGCTTATCCAATATTATATGGCTATTATCCACTTATAAGTAAGTGTATATCATGTGTGTCTTTCTGCTTCTGGTTACCTCACACAGGATGATCTTTTCTAGTTCTGACCATTTGCCTGCAAATTTCATGATTTCCTTGTTTTTAATTGCTGAGTAGTATTCCATTGTGTAAATGTACCACAATTTCTGTATCCATTCCTCAAGTGAGGGGCATCTGGGTTGTTTCCAGCTTCTGGCTATCACAAATAAAGCTGCTCCAAACATGGAAGGGCCAATGTCCTTGTTGTATACTTGAGCATCTCTTGGATATATGCTTAGAAGTGGTATAACTGGATCTTTAGGTAGCACTATTCCTAATTGTCTGAGAAAGCACCAGATTGATTTCCAAAGTGGTTGTACAAGTTTACATTCCCACCAGCAGTAGAGGAGGGTTCCCCTTTCTCCATATCCTCTCCAGCACGTGTTGTCACTTAAGTTTTTTATCTTAGCCATTCTGATGGGTGTCAAATATAGAGTTGGTGAATATTCTTTCCCAATCTGTAGGCAGTCTTTATTTTATTTTTTCTAATGACAGTGTCCTTTGCTTTACAGAAGATATTCAGTTTCATGAAGTCTCATTTATTGATTGTTGCCCTTAGAGCCTATGCTGTTGGTGTTCTGTTCAGGATGTTGTCTCTTGTGCCAAAGAGTTCAAGGCTTTTCCCTACTTTTTCTTCTAACAGGTTTAGTGTGTCTCGCTTTATATTGAGGTCTTTATATTTGGACTTTAGTTTTGTGCAGGATGATAAGTATGGATCTGTTTGCATTTCTCTACATGTAGATATCCAGTTAGACCAGCACCATTTGTTTAAGATGCTATCATTTTTCCATTGTATGGTTTTGGCATCTTTGTCAAATTTTTTTAATTCATTATTTATTACAATGTGTTCACTTTGAATCCTGGCTGTGGCCCCCTCCCTCGTATCCTCCCAATTCCACCCTCCTTCCCTCTTCTGTCCCTATGCCACACCCTAAAAATTATCAATTTCATCATTAATTTTAGATCTCAGTTAAAAGAATACAAATATTCAGTTCACATTTTTTAGACAGATAGACAGATAATATCCGGAATTGACCAGGTTTTGAAGAAACTGGGATGCATATACAATGTAGGCACACACACACACACACACACACATATATATATATATATGCATACATTTGTGAAGCTGCTCTGGAAATAATTTTCCAGTTTTAAATAAAATACAGTGTTTAAAATTGAATCATGTGTGAGGACTATTCTCCTAAAGAAATTATTGCATATGTGTATCATATGACTGGGAAAATTGGGTTTAGAGAGATACTCTTATGGGTAATAGGATAAGTATCTTGTACAAAGACATAATCTACAGTAGAAATATAAAGAGGAGTGGAAAGAGAATGCAAGTTACAGTCAATAACATGGTTCTGTTGATAAGCCCTGGAATCATAGTGCTGAATAAAATTAATGTTACTAAAAAACACTGACAATATCAATGTTTTTTTTTTCAATGCAGTTTATTCAGGAACCTTGAACAAGATGCAACTTGAAGGACTAAGTATAAATGAATTGTAAATGATTGGATTACCAAAAGGAATTTAGAGGTGAACAATGAATTCAACAGAGGATTACCTCTAAAAGGGTAAGTCTGGGAGGACATGAAGAACTTTGTGATCCATCATTGAGCACTGATAGTGGAAACATGGATGAGCATCACGGTATTATTCTTAGTTACAAATCCTTTATATATTTTATGGTAGGTAGTGAATAACTAATAGTATAAAAGGTGAAAATAACAATGATAATATTTACGTTGTTGCACAACTGGTTCAGAACAATCAGACTTTAGTAAACAAGCGGATCAATGGAAGCTGGAAGCTGGTGTGCAGGTTTGTCGAGTGGAAATGACAATATGTTTGGAGTGGATTATTGAGTATGAGAAAACCATTAGAAAGTTCAGTTAAAACTTTAAATCTGATTTGAACTGGCTATAATATATTGTTCTCAGAGGAGAATAAATCAAGTAGGTAGGGACTCTTGCACGATTTACAGTAAGGTACTGTTAGTGTTGAAGCCCTTTTTAATTTTTCATATGCAGTGTAATTGGAAAAATATAAGCGAAGACTGTGCTGATGGCAGAGGTTGCTTGTCTGTGAAAGTATAATGATATTCATTGTGCCTTTCTACTTTAGATATCATGACTTACAAAATGAAAATGTAAAATAACCCCCATTGGTAAATAAAATTATAAGACACGGCGGCCAATGACAAATATTGCCAGTATCCTTAATACATGTTATAATGTGCTGACAGAAATTATGAAAGTAGTTAGAAGTTGACAACATATTAAATCCAGAGAAAGCCTTTCATGACAGGCTGCTAAATCTGTATCTCCAGACATTATTAGCTTCTCATCAAAGATATTAAAAATAGATATGAGGGCCTGGAGAGTTGATTCAGTAGCTAAGAGCACTGTTGCTTTTGCAGAGGTCCTAGGTTTGAATTCCTAGCATCCACATGGCCATTCATAAGCATCTGTAACTCCAGTCTCTGGGGATCAGATGTCCTTTTCTGACTTCCAGCTCAGCTATTCATTAAGAACATAAAGGTTTGGCAGAGGATAAGTGAACCAGTCTTTCCTTGAAATGATCTGTACAGATAGAATATTTAATGATGTTAGGAGGAAAACCAAGCTATGTGGGAAGTCAAAGCTCAAATTCTTATGTATCAAGAGCTATTGTCGGAAATGAACAAATGGCATCTTGATTTTGTTGCAGAGACCACCTGTTTGCCCTATAATGTGCAAGGTACACACAGGCAGGGCAAGTGAAAGGTAAATTAACTTCAATTTATATCAACTCTGCTAAGGTAGGGACTTTGGAGTAACGTGTCTGGACATTGAAAATGTAAAAGGCCATTTCTTAGGCTCCCTAGTTACAGATTCTTTCTACTAATATTTAGAACTGTTCCAAACATGTCTAACATCTTAATTGGACATTGTCAACTGCAGAGTTCATGTTTTACAGCCACAAGTTTGAGTCACATATACACTAAAAAATGCAAAAAAAAAAAAAAAATAGGAAACTAAAAAAAAAAACACACAAAGTTTTGTGTGATGTGTTAATCTGTATTCATAATAAATACCGTTTAGACAGGATATGTCTTAAATAATTATCAGCAAATCTTCGGAAAACCACTAGAAAAATCAGGTAGCTTTTTTTGAGTGTTGATCAGGGCAGTGTGGGTGCATTTCACATGCTCTTGTTGGTATCCTCTCCCTCCATCCCTCCCAGCCATAAAGAGGAAGAAGAGAATGCAAGCTTTTCCTGTTTTTAGGTAATGGGGAGGGACAGATTGTCCTCACCTAGATATGTGGTTTTATTGCATTTTGTCATAAAATGAATTCTACAAGCATTCACCAAATGTCCAATAGAATAGATATGCCTTATTTTAATGCAACTTTGACATAATTATTGATTTTACATGAAAAACTGATATAGATAAGCTACCTTCCAAAATTATATTTATCAAGCTTCAGACTCAAACACCTTAAAAATCTCTTTTTGGGCTAGTTACAAGTATACCTTCCAATTATAAGCTAAACAGTAACAATATTAACTATCCTCAAAATTCCACTTTTTACTTGAACTAAATAAGCAGAACCATGCATGATACTATGGTAAAAATAGAGGTAAAGCTGAAAAGCTGAAAACAGTCAATGAGTTGAGACTAGGTTGTCTTGAGACACATGAGAAAGATTTTATTCTGAAGTGTCTTTCTCAGAAGCAAAATCCAGAAAAGGAAGATACATTCATCTAGAAACCCTTGGTAGAAAACTCCTATCACTTCTCCTTTCTTCATGGCTCTGATACTGAGAAGATTTCCTAAACATTACACCAACAGAATGGGTGGAATTGCCCCTGTGCACACCTATTTTAACTTTATTATTCTTCTTGCACTAACTACTGTTTGTGGCCTTAACTATGAACTTCTGAAGAGTTGTCATCATTTCACCCAACTGTGTTTTTCAATACCTTCAGAGCTTTTGCCCAAAGATTGCTCAGTAATTTTATTGCTGATGTAATGTACACAAGCAAAAGACATGTTTTGTGTGGAGCCTTTGACTCTCAGCAAACTATTTTAGCATATTTGCTAAAGTGATACTGACTTGAATCATGTTTTGATGATACAATTTTAGATGTTGCCAAATTAACTGGTCAATTTAAAATAATTTGGAAAAGTGTTATATTGTATATCTCATATTATCTTGGATAAATGTCTGCATATTAATAAATACAACCCAGAAAAAAAGCAAATATATTCACTCATGTTTAACTCAAATGTTCTGACGCACACGTACCTAGAGTATTTTTGAACTGCATACTTGTTCACATTTAGTATAACTATCACATTCCAGGTTTGTAAGATAGTTTGACAAATTTAGATTTATTTGTTTGCCAACAGTTCAATTGAACTATCCAGATTTTAAAGGTTAATATAATCTTTTAACCCATACGTTACTTTGGCTGCTGTAGCACACTGGCAATTCCTACTATCCCATACCACTTTCTGGATATTTAACCTTGATATAGGAGACATACATCATGTAACAGGACATTCCAGCAGACAGTGCTGCCTTAGGAACAATGTTTTTCTGGTGACTTACTTAAAAAGAAGATCTTTATTCTGACAGTCATTTTCCTCTTCTTTCCTAGGTTTAAATAGATATCTAAATATTTCAGCTATGGCATATAGACTGCCAAGAATAGTCATTCAGAGTATTTTATTGTTCACATTTAGAAGATTTAAGAACTCATTACCACTCAGTTAAATGAAAACTCAGGAGATAAAGAAAACAGTCTGTTATGTTTGACAAGGAATGGATATAACCATATAGTACTCAAGTATAAGCCCCATAGCACTAAAAAGCCTTTCTTTTCAGTCATTATTAGTTTTGACTCTGAGAACACTGTAAAATAAATAGAGCAGGAATGATTGTTCTCCTTTTATACATATAGATGTTTTAGATAGCAAGATATCAGTATCATTAGCTCTGCTTGCTACGAACATCTTTATTTCTGAGTATACTCCATGTTCAAAGCCTCCAACTAGGAGAAAAGGGCACACATTGCCTCTGCACGGAGAGATGACTATCTTAGGATTACCCTTGAAAAGGGACTGCACTAGACTTACAGAATGACATTGTGCTTACTGCGTCTCATGGCTGGTGACCAGGCTTTGAAGGTCACACTTTCTAGATTACCAAGGTACAGTTTGTCTGTGGAAAGCAGCCTGCAGAGCAATGTACTCTAAGTTGGAGGAGTCACAAGTAGCACCTCTGTGAGAAGCACTCTGGATTTCCCACAGTGCTGTTTGAGGTCCCTAGCCAGGTGAGTTTATGACCTTAAGCTGGGCTGCACAGAAATGCTTGTTACTCACAGGGGGAGACTGTACTGTGCTTGCAAATGATAAGTACAGTTACCCTGTGCCTTAAAATTTCAAGCATTTCAAGCCAAAACCTGAGAGTAAAAACAATTTTACATTGCAAAAGTAAATGGCTTCCTAATCTTGTTGTTTTTCCATTCCCAGAAACAAAGCTAGCCTTAACACTTGGAAAATATCCTTAATAGTATGTTAAAATATTCACAGTTATAAGAATGAAACTGTAGTCTAATTTTACTGTGCAGCCACTGAATTGTGACCACGTTAATGAGCCAGTGGACCTAGTTTCATAAATTAGTTCTGACACAGCACTATGGTGCATTGGCCTCTGGTTATTAGAATGCTAATGCAAAGATCACTGACTGGCCAGACTCCCATTTGTTACCAGACATACTCTGTGCTTGCTGGTTCTGTCTTCAAGGACAAATAAAAGTGGAAACTCGAACTTCTTACTAATCACCTGTTAAGTCTGATCCTTGTCTTTCACTTAATCCTATTCAAACTGATTTCTTCCCCAAGAGAAACTGAAGTGAATACCAACTGAAGTGAAAACAAACAAACAAACAAAACACAAAAAAAGTACAAGTGTCCAGCCTTATGATAGTTCTATTGTTTTTTAAAGTATACATTAAGACTTTTAATTTGTTTTTTAATAAATGCACACATCTTTTTGTTTATCTTCTTTGGGTGTACAGATTTTAGTATGTTTATTTTATCTTATAACAAGAAAGAGGACCCAGGGTAAGACAAATGGGATGGACACCGGAAGTAGGAGAAAACAAGTAACAGGACAGGAGCCTACCACAGAGGGACTCTGAAAAACTCTACCTAGCAGTGTATCAAAGCAGATGCTGAGACTCATAACCAAACCCTGGGCAGAGTACAGGGAAATCATATGAAAGAAGGGGAAATTATTATGACCTGGAGAGGACAAGAGCTCCACAAAGTGTCTTTTTTTGAGACTGTTTCTCCAACCAAGGACCATGCCTGGATATAATCAAGAACCCTTGCTCAGTTGTATCTCATGGCAGCTCAGAATCCAAGTGGGTTCCCTAGTAAGAGGGACAGGGACTGTCTCTGACATGAAGTCAATGGCTGGCTCTTTGACCTACCCCCCCTCCTGAGGGAGGAGCAGCCTTGCCAAGCCTCAGAGGAGACATTGCAGCCAGTCCTGATGAGACTTGATAAGCTAGAATCAGATGGAAGGGGAGGAAGACCTCCCAGATAAGTGGACTTAGAGAGCGGCAGGGAGGAGATGAGGGTGGGAGGGTGGGAGGGTGGGAGGGTGGGATTGGGAGGGAATTAGGGAGGGGCTACAGCTGGGATACAAAGTAAACTGTAGCTAATATGAAAAAATAAAATTTAATTAAGAAAATTAATAAATGCACACATGAGTACTGTATTTATATCAGTTATATGGGAGAGTATTTGGAGAGAGGAGAGAATAATTTTTTCCCCAACCACCAGAGACTAACAAAAACCCCTGTGCTAAGCCATGGGAAACCTCCCTTCAAGTTGTTCCTCAGTGTGGGAAAGTAAGCTGTAAGAAGAAAATGTAGAGAAGAAAAATATAGGCCATTGTTATTGCCTGTGGTTGCCTCACAGAACTTGATGGTCTTTTTGCAGAACACAGGACTTAGAGCACTTGAGCCTGAACTGATGTGGAAGCCTCTTCCCTGAAAACTAGAAGGTGCTTTGCAGGCTTCTAAGAGAGAAAGGCAGTCAACGGTCCTACCCAGTTTTGTAGCCTACCAATCACAATGACGTGCTTGGCAAGATACACCAGTATGTCAACAGTATCACTTTTATCTCAGCATACCCAATGATACCCAGTTGGACTTAAAGCTCACTCAGTAAAAGAGAATTCATATACCTTTTATTATAAATGTAACTAAGAACCTGTGGCTGGCAAGCCCATAAAGCACAATTGGTCAAAATGCAGAGAATAAGTGACCATGGGATGTCTAAACCCAAATTAGACATCTGAAATGTAACTTCTAAATTAAGAATTAAAACTATATAATCAACCATTATTTTCAATGATCAAATAACTGTTTAATATACAAAATATGCTGCAATCTGGGAAAGACATGAGGTGAATCCTTGTCCTCATGAGGGTGGAACAGAGAGCAATGAACCAGTTGCTCCCTTCTGTCTGTGATGCCTCTTATTGAAAACATCGACTTCACCTGAGCACCATGCCTCATTCTCTAGGTGAAAATGTGCTTCACAGTTCTTGGTCCATGAGATAATTTACTTCAAGATGCCAATCCTAAACTTAGAACTACATCTCTTAATGAGAAAGTCTTATCTATCTATTGAGTAGAGGTCACCAGTTTCTGCTCTTCCTTTTCTGTGATGTGCTTTTGCAATCAAAGCTCCTATCAGCCATGTGGTAAAATGTCAACCATTGACCTAAATATATTAATGAACTTGAAGCTGTGTGACTTTGGTATGAGTTTAACAATCACTGTTTCACTCTAAAAATACTTAGCAGAAAACACAGCATACTATTACACACACTGTAAAACAAACAACAAATGGTCATAACTAAAATAGTTGAGCATACTTAATTATGAAGAAGCGCAATTTGGTCTATTTTTCAATTATTCTGTATTTTAATTTTCTAGGTATGTTTTCAGAAGAAATATTTCAAATTCATGAACATCTTTATTTCTGTAAAGGCTGGATTAAAGACGACACATTTTTATTGAGATTAATGTTTTGGAAACCAAGTTAACCAACCACAAAATTTAGATTAAATATATGCTAGCAGTAACCAGATTGTGTTCAGTACTTTGACCTCAAAGAAACTGTTACAACCTGCTGGAGACTCATATCCATGTGGCCAAAATCATTTCATCATTAACTGAGGAGGGCTCATAGAGGCCACCATGCCTGACAGACTACTGACAGTACTTAGTTTCTGAAAGAACAGGAAGTTATTTTCTTCAGTGGTTTAACTCGTAAGAAGTCATCATTTTTGCTCATTTAATCAAGCTTAATTAATGCCAGTAGTAGTACACACACACACACACACACACACACACACACACACACATGCAAAGAGAGACGCATTTCCACACACACATACATACAGACTCACACACATACACACGTGTTTTTAGTGATTTATGGATTAATAGTGGAAACTGTTATGATAACCAAGAGAAACTATATGGCACAAAACCATTTTGGTTATGAGCCAGGAGTAGCCATACATGGTGAGACCCTGTCTCCCAACAACAACAACCCTAATTGGTCTTAGAGCCATCAAGAAAAGATACATTTAGCAATGTTGATTTCTTTGAGTGTATCATAGTTCTTTGTTTTCAAACATAAAGACAGACATTTAGACCAAATCCAATAAGAAGTATGGATTTCCTGGAGAATATTCAGTTTTTCACACTAGTGAAACAGAGACCAAATGTGATTTTTTTTCTCATCATTCATTTCTCTTTTTATCTGTGTACTTATGTATTTTTAAGTTGTTATTTGTTGCTCTATTTAAATATTCACAACAGCTTAATTGTTGTATTCTGCATTTTATAATTTACAAATAAAATGTTGAGAACAATTTTAGGAGCTAAATCTGACAGAGCATTTAGCAAACATGCAGATCTTCCTTGTGTAGAAGCCTGTCAGATTGCAGCATCCAGGTTTAAGGCCATCACAACCAATCACAGTCTGGTATTAGACAAGATGCTAGGTGACTGAAATACGAATTTCAGAATATGAAGCTACGGAATATGACATTTATCTTATGGTTACTCGGGTTTTTTAATTTGTTGTTGTTTGACAATTTCCTACATTTCGGTAATGAATTTTGGTTTCATTCTCTTCTTCTTTCCCTCTGTCTGCCCCTCCCTCTCTACTAGAGTCCTTCTTCCCAGAAATTCCCCTCTTACTTTCATATCTGCCTTCTGTACGTGGCCCACTGAACTTAATTAGAATTCCTTTCCCCAGCCTATGTAGGAAGTTGTCCACTTCAGCAAGATGACTAAACCATGGCTAAACCACTGGAAAAAAAAATGACACTCTCCCAAACAACCTTCAATTGCCAGTGTTTCCTTAGGAAAACGTGAGTCCCCATAACCCTTTTCCCTTCTGTAAAGTAATGCTGAGGAGTTGAGTCCTGTGCAATAAGTTCATGAGTGCTCTGGCAACCTCATGTCCAGAAGATGCCTGTCTACTGCATCTCTCAACAGTCTCACTCAGAATTTTTTTTCAGGTTTTCATTATTATTGTTGTTGTTATTATTATCATTTATTACAATTTATTCACCTTGTACACTATGTTTATCCAATATTATACGGCTAATATCCACTTTTAAGTGAGAGTATACCAGGTGTGTCTTTCTGTTTCTGGGATACCTCACTCAAAATGCCCTTTTCTAGTTCCATCCATTTGCCTGAAAATTTCAAGTTTTCCTTGTTTTTAAATGCTGAGTAGCATTCCATTGTGTAAATGTACCACAGTTTCTTTCTCCATTCCTCAGCTGAGGGGCATCTAGGTTGTTTCCAGATTCTGGCTATTATGAATAAAGCTACTATGAACATAGTTGTGTAAATGTCTTGTTATATGGTTAAGCATTTTTCAGGTATATGCCCAAGACTGGTACAGCTGGATGTCGAGGTAACATTATTCCTAATCTTCTGAAAAAGCACCAGACTGATATTCAAACACCAACAAATCAAGTAATATAATTTTTAAAATGGGGTACAGAGATAGAGAATTCCCAACAGAGGAATAGCGAACAGCAGAGAAACACTTAAAGAAATGCTTAATATCCTTAATCATCTGGGAAATGTAAATCAAAATGACCCTGAGATTTCACCTTACACTGATTAGAATGGCTAAAATAAAAATCTCCAGTGACAGCACATGCTGGAGAAATTGTGGAGAAAGGGAAACACTCCTACATTGCTGGTGGGAATGTTAACTTGTACAACCCAGAAATGTTTTAAAGGGTAAAATTTTAAATCATTTTGCAATGATATTATTCAGAATCTCGAGAAGAAAAAATAGCTTTTAAGGATATGCTTGAAACAGTTTTGCTAAAGGATTAGAATATAATAATGCCAGTGTAATTCTATCTTTGATGATTATAATAGTTGCTGTTATGTACTTATCATTTAATACTGAATGTATGCTCCTACAGGCACACAAATGTGCAATGTCTTTGTACTGTGGCTCTTACAATTGATTTTCCTTTAAAGGAGTTGAGAAATAATATATTATTCGTATATGACATTACTGAGAAGAAGTATTATCAACATTCCAAGTTCTTACTTAAACATTATATTCAGTACATAAAGCATAATTTTAATTTAAAATATGCATTGCCTAAAATGTATAAAATATGGTGTCAAGTGGCAATTATTTTGCAGCTTTTCATTTTAGAATAGATCATTTTTATTCTGCTAATTAGCATGTATAAAACAAAAAACTAAAATAAACCTCAATCAATTAATTAATACTTTGAAAGAGGGTTCCATGTAATCTAGATTCTTTTTTACCTAAATGTTGGGATTACAAACTTTGGTGGCAATTCTTATTCAGAATTTCAGGAGAACAGACTTTAAGAATATAAACCTAAAAGATAGAGCCAGTTATCAAATAAATACAAAATAGTAATTATCCTTACAAAGCAGGAGAGTAATGGACATACGATGTCTGAAAAGAGTCAAGCTAAAATAAGGATGAAAGCGTGTGAGATCCAATGAGATAAGGTTCATCAAGGTTCTGCTAATTCCAACAATGCGCTCTCAACAGGCTCCTATCTGTGTCCATACCACATGCTTAGCTAGTTCTTCCTTCATACCATCATCCCATATTTTTTAAAACTACAATAAACTGTTAGATTATAAAGCATGCTCTTCTATTTTATCCATTCTTCTTATCTTTGGCTTTATCTCCTCTTGATCTTTCTTAAATCAGTTCCTCTATCTTCTATTTCCCTTTCCTGTCATATCTGACTGTATGCTAGGGTGAGTTGTCATTCTGTCTCCTCCTCACTCAACCTCCTGCTTTAGGTATTATTTTCCAACTCATTTACCTCCTCTTAATGTATGACAATTTGTTGTATTTACTGTATTTTGTTTATTGTTATGACATCTGTCTCTTGCTCAAAGGAGGACAGGAATTTTTTATTTATTCATAAATATATTCCAAAGTATCTAGATTTATATCACAAGTATCTATAAGAAAATTTGGTTCTGCCATGGGGCTCCATAAGTTCTGAGCTTGGGGATAAATTAATTAGGGAATATCATTATATTACATGAGCTTCAGTAGCATTATAGCTGAGGAATGAACAAAACTAGATACAGGAAAGCCTTTGTGATCTGGCAACTAAGCTGATATTTTCTTAGGAAGAAATATCTTTTAACTATTACAATGCATAGATTCAAAAAACAAATTATTAGATTAATAACTTTGAAAGACACTAATTATATAAAATGTAACTAAATATTATTAAAATATTTTAATTCTTTTTTATTTTTAAGGCAACATTAAAAGAAACTTTGACAGGTTATTTTAATATTTATGGTGATGTAATGGAATATTTCTGTGTTTTAATTATTTTATTTGAGCTAGTTTTTTTTTTTTTTTACATAAAATGTGAGTGATTTTGTTTGTTTTGGGAACAGAGTATCACTGTGTAACCCAGTGTTGGTCATCTTGGCTTCAAACTCACAGAGATCTGCCTGTCTCTGCCCACTAGGAATTGAGATTAAAAGCATGTACCTTCATGCCTAACATATTATTCAGCTTTGGCAAACAAACAAAAAAAAGAGTATGTAATGTTGATTTTTCTTATTTGTAATTTTTATAAACTCTCTCAAAAATTTTTAGTATTGTATTTTTACCTTTAGTTATTTTGATACTATTGACACTTGCAAATGATTCTGAGATATAAAAGCATTTTTAATTAAAAGAAAAGTATTTCCACTAATAGTTGCTAAACCAAATTTGATAAGTAAAATTTCAATTTTATTTTGAAATGTGCAAGTACTTCAGTCCAAATATTTTATTGGTATTATGTTTTAACCCATTTTCACAGAGTTTTTGTGTTTGAAAATGAGACAAAATTTAGCAAAATTGACTGAATGAATGTTCTTCTCTCTTTGTAATTGTAGGTGCTGTCTAGCCACTGGCATTGACAATATACTCCACTCTACTGTACAAGATATATATTTAATTACAAGGAGAAAAAACAGAAAAAGGCTTTCCCTTTCTAAAATCAAGAAAATTTTAAATAATTAACATTATTCATGAAGAATCCACAATCACAATATAATATGTAAGAAAATAAATCTATTTTTAATACAATGAAAAATTAGAATCAGTAAAGGATATATTATAAGTGAGGGGAAATGAGGATGGGTTAATGATTTTAAGAGATTAGTTTGGTTGTGAGTATGTTCAAAAATTTTAAAACATAATAAATTTAAAACAGCCATGTACAGAATAGCAAAGGATTTTTATCAACTCTACATTTGGCAGAGGGGTAATTTCCAAAATGTATAAAGAACTCAAGAAACTAAACACCAACAAAATCCAAGTGAATCAAAGACCTAAACATAAAACCAGACACAATAAACCTGTTAGAAGAAAAAGTGGGGAAGAGCCTGGAACTCATTGGCACAGGAGACAACTTCCTGAACAGAACACCAACAGCATAGACTCTAAGAGAACAATCAATAAATGGGACCTCATGAAACTGAAAAGCTTCTATAAAGCAAAGGACACTGTCATCAGAATAAAACCACAGCCAACAGATTGGGAAAGGATCTTCACCAACCCTATATCTGACAGAGGTCTAATATCCAGAATATATAAAAAACTAAAGAAGTTAAAAAGCAACAAATCAAGTAATCAATTAAAAAATGGGGTAAGGAGCTAAACATAGAATTTTCTGTAGAGGAATTTGGAATGGCAGAGAAACAATTAAAGAAATGGTCAATGTCCTTAGCCATCAGAGAGATGCAAGTCAAAACGACCCTGAGATTTCACCTTACACCCATCAGAATGGCCAAGATAAAAAACTCAAATGACAACATATGCTGGAGAGTTTGTGGAGAAAGGCGAACCCTCTTCCACTGCTGGTGGAAATGTAAACTTGTACAACACTTTGGAAGTCAATCTGGTGCTTTCTCAGACAATTAAGAATACTGCTTCCTCAAGATCCAGCTATACCACTCCTAGGCATATATGCAAAAGAGGCTCAAATACACAACAAGGACATTTGTTCAACCATGTTCATAGCAGCTTTATTTGTAATAGTCAGAACCTGGAAACAATCCAGATGTCCTTCAACGGAGGAATGGATTCAGAAATCGTGGGTACTTTTACACAATGGAATACTACTCAGCAATTAAAAACAAGAAAAATCATGAAATTTGCAGGCAAATGGTGGGATCTAGAAAAGATCATCCTGAGTGAGGTATCTCAGAAGCAGAAAGACACACATGGTAAATACTTACTTATAAGTGGATCCTAGATCTATAAGATAGGATAAACATACTAAAATCTGTACACCTAAAGAAGATAAACAAGAAAGAGGACCCTGGGTAAGATGATCAATACTCAGTTAGAAAGACAAATGGGATGGACATTGGAACTAGGTGAAAACAAGTAACAGGACAGAAGCCTACCACAGAGGGACTCTGAAAGACTCTACCTAGCAGTGTATCAAAGCAGATGCTAGGACTTTTAACCACACTTTGGGCAGAGTGCAGGAAAGTACTGGAACGAAGGGGGAGTTAGTATGATCTGGCAAGGACAGAAGCTCCACAAGGACAAAATATATCTGGGCACAAGGGTCTTTTCTGAGACTGTTTCTCCAAACTAGGACCATGCATGGTTATAACCTAGAATTCCTGCTCGGATGTAGCCCATGGCAGCTCAGAATCCAAGTGGGTTCCCTAATAAGGCAAATGGAGACTTTTTCTGACATGAACTCAATGCCTGGCTCTTTGAACAACCCCTGCCCCAAGGGAAGAGCAGCCTTGCTAGGCCACAGAAGAGGATATTGCAGCCAATCTTGAAGAGATCTGATAAGCTAGGGTCAGATGGAAGGAGAGGTGGACCTCTCCTATCAGTGGGCTTAGAGAGGGGCAGGGAGGAGATGACGGAGGGAGGGTGGTATTGCAAGGGAATGAGGGAAGAGGCTACAGCTCGGATAGAAAGTAAATAAACTGTAACTAATATAAAAATAAAAATTTAATTAAAAAAAGATGTACAGATCTAAACAGAATTCTCAACAGAGGAATCTCAAATGAAGAGGAAACATGTAAGGAAATGTTCAACATCCTTAGCCATCAGAGAAATGAAGAGCAAAACAACTCTGAGACGCCATCTTAAACCTGTCAGAATGTTTAAGATCAAAACCACAAGTGACAGCACATGCTGGTGAGGATATAGGGAAATGGGGATACTCCTCCATTGTTAGTGGGAGTGCAAACTGGAATAGCTACTACGGAAATCAGTATGGCGCTTTCTCAGCAAATTGGAAGTCAGTCTATCACAAGACCTAGTTATACTATTCCCAGACAAATATCCAAAGGACAAAGCACTTTAGCACCAGGACACTTTCTCAACTATGTTAATAGGTGCTTTAGTTATAATATCCAGAAACTGAAAACAAATTAGATTTCTCTCAAGCAAAGAATGGATAAAGAAAACATGGTACATTTCCACAATAAAATAAAACTACATCATTAAATTTGAAGGGAAATGAATAAAACTAGGAAATCACCTTGAGTAAGGTAATCCAGACACAGCAAGACAAACATGACACATGTTCACTTATAAGTGGACATTGGCTACAATCCACAAACCTACAGAGGCTAAGAGAAAGGGAGTGCTCAAGAAGGGACACATGAATCTCCTGGAAAGGAAAATAGAAAAGATATCACAGGTGAGCTGGGATGAATAGGCACAGAAACAAGAGTGATCAGGTTGTGGGGAGGATGGAGGAAGACAGTACTGGGAGAGACAACTGAATTGGAAAGCATTTCAGAAGTGACAGAGATCTAGCAGTATGGAAACTCCCGGGAATCTATAAGGGTGGCTAACTAAGACTCATAGAAGTAGGGGATACAGGGCCTGAACCAGCCATCTCCTATAACCAGGCGAGACCTGGTGGGGGGATTGGGATACCTTCCCAGCCACAAAACTTTCAACTTACAATTTGTCCTACCTACAGGATATGCTGGGGTTAAGATGGAGCAGAAACTGTAGGAGTGGCCAGTCTGTGACTTACTCAGCTTGACACCGATGTCATGAGAGGGAGGCTACCCTGATACTTCCTGGAGGGCCAGGAATAAGAGGCTGGATAGTTCAGAGACCCAGAATTGAACCAAACAGGACATGTGAAAAAAAGTCAATGAAATGATTCCTAATGATATTTTGCTATATTTGTAAGTAGTAGCCTAGCACAATTGTCACCAGAAAGGCTTCATTCAGAAACTGATGGAAACAGAAACAGAGACCCACAGCCAACAGTCAGGAAAAACTCCAGGAATCCTGTAGAAGAAGGGAGAAGGACTGAAGGAGTCACAGGGGTTAAGAATCTCATGTAAGAGGAACAGGGACTGTCTCTGATAAGAACTCGGTAGATGGCTTTTGATTACCTCCCCCTGAGCGGGGAGCAGTCTTACCAGGTCTTAGAGGAAGACAATACAGCCAGTCCTGGTGAGACTTGGTAGGATAGGGTCAGATGGAAGGGGAGGAGGACCTCCCCTGTTAGTGGACTAGAGGAGGGGCATAGGGAGAGAAGAGGGAGGGAGGGCGGGATTGGGGATGGATGAGGCAGGGGGCCACAGATGGAATACAAAGTGAACAAACTGTAATAAATAAATAAGAATTCCACAGCTAACTAGCTAATACGAGTTCACAGAAACTGAACTGACAGCCAGGAAGGTTATATAGGTCTGACCTGGATCCTCTGCATACATATTATATTTGTGTAGCTTGATAGTCTGGTGGAACTCCTAATGGTGGGAAGGAGTGATATCCCTTATCCTTTTGCCTGCTCTTCCTTCTACTGTGTCATCTCATCCAACCTAAATTAAAGGGGAGGTTGCCTAGTGCAACTTGATAAGTGATTTTGGTTAATGTCCATGGGAGACTTGCCCTTTCCTGAAAGAAAATCGAGGAGGAGTGGATGGGGTAAGGGACTGGGAGAGAAAACTAGACAAGATGTAATATATCGGAGAAGAACAAATTAAATTAAAAAAAATACAAAAAAGAAAATCTCATATTTTGGAACATTCATTGTTTGAACATTGCCTTTCTGTAAGAATAAATTCATCTTTTACTTTATGAGATTTTTCTGAGATGTGGGATTTTTTTTTTTTTTTTTTTTTTTTTTGCTCTCAAATATAAAAAAAAAACCCACATCTCAGAAAAATCTCATAAAGTAAAAAAAAAAAAAAATAGCTCTGCAGCTCAAGATACTTACCATCAAGTCTGATGACCTGAGTTTTATCCTCAGGACCCTCATAGTTAAGGGAAAGAACTGACTTCCCAAAGTTTTCCTCTGACCTCCGTGGATAGATTCACAGATATAAGCAACATACATAAACACACATATCCGAATAAATGATAAAGGTACTACAATTTTTTTAAAGTAGACATTTGCCCCTTATATGAATATTTTCATTTAAGGTTTCAAAATGATTTCTAAATAAATATAACCTAAATTTAAAATATTTATTAGGTTATCCTTCAGAAGGCCAACATTCCAATAATACAATCCAGTGCACAGCTAGAATTTTCAATTTTGTTTTTTCGTAGAATATCCATAAAATATTGATAAATGTGATTTAGTACATCTTATATACATTATTAGAATATTTGAGTCTATGGATCCAATAGTGAATATTTGTACACTACAACCAACTCCAAGGACATGCTTGTTACATGGGTTCCCCAAATCGCTAGGGACAGTTTCACCACCATGCTGTCTTCCATCCTGTTTTGTGATCATACTATTTTTGAAAAATAATTCCATAATTTCACCTCAAATGTTGAATTTACAAACGTGTAATATTATCAGTTTTGTAAATTTTACGGTCATCTCCAGAAACACTAAGAACCCTTGATTTTATAAGAAATATGTGGCATGCAGGACTACATTAGCTTATGACCTGTTAGAGATTTCTTAATTAAATAACTCACTGATGCTCAGCGTCTCCTTTTTTTTTTTCAGGATTCTGAACATAAAATGTTTTTATTTTAGTTGCCGAGTCTTAATAATTGATTTTTCCTTTTCTCCATAGCTGTAAGAAAATCTGTTACCAAACTTTTTGTGATATAATTTTTATTTTTTTATATTAATTACAGTTTATTTACTTTGTGTCCCAGTTGTAGTCCTCTCCCTCATTCCCTCCCAATCCCACCCTCCCTCATCTCCTCCATGCTCCTCTCTAAGTCCACTTATAGGGGAGGTCCCTTCCATCTGAACCTAGCTTTTAAGGTCTCTCAAAGTCTCTTATAATAATTATTATAGACAATAACTGTCCACTAGATGGGAAAGCAGGATAAAATATGATCTGTTAAATCCTCCATGTTCTGGTCATTACCTGTCTCAGACACTCTAAGGGAAATCACTTTAATGTAATGTTGCTTATTAGTGACCAAAATATGTAAGATAAATTTAACATAATAGATCTAAACTGGCTTAATGGAGAATACTTTATAAAATTGTTGTTTGTCAAAATCCAAATCAATGATGATATGAATGATAGATTGATATGTATAATATCTATGCAATATCAATATTAATTTCTTGGTTTTATTGGTAGAACACAAGCAAGAGAATAATTTTTAGAAAACTTCAGAACAGAACCCAGATGAGAACTTGGTTTCTGACTACAGTGGAACTTTCTTTAAACCTCAACAATCCCATCCACATTAGTGAAAGGATTTTATTTTGTTTTCCTGACAGCTGTGAATGACCGAGAGAGAAAAGCATAGCTGTGTATCTCCACTAGATTCCAAAACAAGCGCAGGCAGCTAGTGCAGGCCCGATCTAGTGTTGATTAGATTTAAGTAAAAAATTCAGGACCATGTCTTAGGGTTTCTATTGTTGCAATGAAACACCAGAAAGCAAGTTGGGGAGGAATGGGTTTATTCAACTTACACTTCCAGATCATAGTCTATCATTGGAGAAGTCAGGACAGGAACTGAAGCAGAGCTGGTACCTGGAGGCAGGAGTTGATGCTGAGGCCATGGGGGGTGATGCTTGCTGGCTTGCTCCTCATGGCTTGATCAGCCTGCTTTCTTAAAGAAACTTGTACCACCAGCCCACAATAGGCTGTGTCCTTCCTCATTGATCACTAACTGAGAAAATGTCCTACATCAGAATTTCATTCTTCAACTGAGTCTTTTCTCTCTCTGATTACCTATGTTTGTGTAAAGCTGACATACCAAACCAGCCAGTAGAGAGCAAGATCCAGACAGAAGGCAGAGACATGCATAAACATGGGTGAGTCCGAGTCTGGTAACATGTTTTGGGAGACCTGTGCAAGTGCACATAGGTCACATTTACAGAGGCATGGCATTCATTCCTCTGAAAGTACTGGAGAGTTACTATTATGTAACTACATTTTTTGTTTCCTCAAATTTTCAATCATTATCTCCAAAGGCCTTACACATAGCTGAAACTACTGAGAGAAAGCTCGGGAAGTATAACCTGTATCAATTTTATAAATGGTTAACATATTTCTCTAAGGATACAGATCTTTAACATATTCATTGTTTAAAGATTTCTTGGTTTTTTTTAAATATCTCTCCAGTCTGTAGGAGTCTGATTCCGGCACTGCTCTGCACACTGATACACGTGTGTCCCAGTCTCTCATGTCCCCGCACAATGCAGAAATGTTGCCTATGCACATCCTATGTAGTACTGTGATATACCAGTCAGTTCTGGATTGCTTATTATAACTAACACAATATAGAAGTATAGAAACAGTGATCATTCCACATTCTTTTGGAAGCAGTGATAAGAGAAGCCTATACCAAATTATGAAACACAGTAGAGAAGAAATGAGGCAATAAAACCTGGGTGTCTTGGAGAAGGTGAGACAGGACTCTAAGGCTCTCTACACGGCACTTCTACTTGTTTGCAAGCAGTGGAAATTATGGCATGTGACAAGTTCAAGTTTGTATTTTTAGAGTTTTCTGGTAAATTTTTAAAATCTATTTTTTATCCACAGCTGGTTGAACCATCATACAGAGGAAGCTGCAGATACTCAGGGCTCAGTGCATTTCAGGTTTGAACGTATGCCCACAAATTATTTGACACTCATGGTAGGTAGATAAGTTCCCTGGAGAACTATGTAGTAAAGGGAAAGTAAACTAATTTCTAAAGGGCAGTATTTAAGTGAGTTATCAAGATAGACACAAAGGCAAAAATAAAAGCTTTATGTTAGGAATAAGGAAGAACAGAATACTACTATTGGTTTTGTGTATTGGAGAGGGTCCCACTAGTGAGGAAATTCCAAAACTTCTGGAAGCATGAAAGGATAAGAAAATATATTTTGTTCTCTACTTCCTCAGACCAACACTATCCTAACACCAGTTACATAACTCGGGTTCTCTGGAAGCAAAGAAAGAGCTCTTAATGTCTGAACCATCTCCCTAGTCAACATCAATGATATTTAAGTAATTAATTAATGGTTGTTTGCTACAGAAGCAAGAGAAACCTGATGCCATCTCTATCTTCTAGGAGAATGCCATTCACAACTGCCAATATGTTGGCTGCAATCAATAATTCTTTTCAGATAGATAGAACAGGACAAAAAACAGGATACTTTGTCCTAGATGGAAATACTGAGACTCATCTAGGGTACTCTTCTATTTACCCTGGAGTTTTCTATCCATGAAATAAAGCTTGCTGTGCTATGGAGAAACCACATGGTGAATAAAAATTAAGGATAAAGGGAAAGAGCATCCCCACCCAGCTATACTTTCATCTTTATGCTTCAACTGAAGTCATACTTGCAAAAGCTAAACAAGAACATATGAAGTGAATGCTGCCCCCCCCCAGATTCCTAGCACACACTGAAGGTAAAATGATAAATGTTGGGTTCATTTAGGCTCTGGTCTTTGAGATAACATGTTATGCACCAATAATGAACTACCTGAGTGGTCTGAAGGCTTTTATTTATTTACTAAAGAGAAATCTGCCCCCAAAGAAAACACTGCTCATTAGAAGAGTATTACTTTTTTCCTCTATATAAACTCTCCTGTGCATATGCATATTACATTGGAAAGTTATGAGAAAGTCATCCTTTATTTTAATATAACAATGCATGCTGACATTTCTACAAATATTATTTAGTCAGCCTTTACTCAAATCGTAAGTGGAATTAAAACCTTATTGCTGAGAATAAAATTTCTCAAAATATTAAATCTTAATAAAATACTTTATGTAAATTTTAATGGATATAAGCTGTCAAAATAAATGAGATCAACAAAGACAATTAAACTTTAATTTCCCTTCTGTTATATGTTTTTGCTATATTGCTTTCTCCTGGAATTTTGTAACATAACAAAGCATGTGCAACTTCAGTTAAGCAATTAGGTTGTTTTTTTTGTTGTTGTTGTTATTTTTCCCCTCTCTATAACAATGTTCTCTAGACTTCAACTTGAAGTATAATGATTTTAGGGTAGCATGTATCCATTGAACAAATAAAATAGCCATTCACATTATAATAGCATATATTAGGAAACAGGTTGAGTTGGTTATTGGCAGAACCCTTTATAAGTACAGTTGTTATTGACTAGACAAATATATATACTATCTACACTACATTACACGGCGCCATGCCCAAGCCTTCTCCTAATTTTCCGTATAATTGTATCAGTATTCTGATTACAAATTCATTATTCACAATCCTTTAAATGATTTTTTATCCAATTATTACTACTGTACAGTTGAAATGGTATTCAGTTTATAATTCTCCCCTCTACGTAGACACATAGGAAAGACAAAGACTGCACGTGGGGACAGAAGTTATCCCAAGAAAGTGAATGAAGTTCTGTTTCTAAACACTGTCTTAGAGAAAGCTGTGCTTTAATAGAAAGACGTTTTAATTATTTTCCTTGTGAAATGAGTCTTAGTTTATTCTTTTTTAAAGTAATTATTTTTACTTTAACTTCTTTATGTTAATTCATTTATGTGTGTGAGCATGTGCACCCATAAGTGCATGCATTTGTATGTATGTGTGTGGAAAAGAGAGAGAGAGAGAACAGAGAGAGAGAGAGAGAGAGAGAGAGAGAGAGAGAGAGAGAGAGAGAGAAATCAAGCGTGTGCCAAGTCATGTGTGTGGGGATGAAAGAACAATCTGTTGGTTCTATCATTTTACCATGTGAGTTCTGGGAAAGAACTAAGGCTATCAGCAATGCCTCTGCCAATCTTGAAAAACCTGCAACATTTCATTGGATATTGATCATATGCTTTTAATTTGTAGTCCTATATTATTATGGTGATAGTTTTATAATGATTCTCCTGAGTTTAATTAGCAGCAGATGGTTTATATTAAGAATTATAAAAATATTTCCAAGTTTTGTTCATACTAAGAAATAAACTAAGCCTATATTTTTGACATGGAAGAGTATAGAATTCAGCTTTGCAGAACCACTTAGCTTAAATTCTAACTTCTCGATTCAGATTCCCCTTTTCAATTTTGTTTTGAGACAGGAGCTCACTTTGTAGCCCAGGCTGTCTTCTAATTCATGCGTTCCTTCAGTCTTGGCCTAGCAAGTGCTGGGTAATAGACATGAGCCACCATACCTAGCTCCTATTTTTCTTGTTACAGTGTCAGTGTATCTGTGATCACCGTTATTGAAGAGAGAGACATAATACAGCATCAAAGGCAGCTTCAATAAGAAGACACATATCCAATGAATGGTTAACTTAAATTGAGTAAGACATTAGCAAAGAAGAAAATATTATCTCACCTTTTAAAAAGGAGAGCTATAATTGCTTTGCTCAAAGAGTAATCAAAATATGATGCCATTGTGCAGGCAAAATGCTCTCATCTGCAAATCAATTAGTTCTGCTAATGAAAACGTAAAACAGCATTTTAAAATGCAATCTTGATAATGTCTTTACCACCCATATAGAGTTTAGATAATAAATCATGACGAAGGATCATTATCAACAATGTGAATTTTAAAATATGAATATAACTAATTAGGTGTAACTTCTTCCTCCTGAGCAATGCTCCAGGATCAGCAGGGGATGTCGAATGAATCATCAGACTAACAACTTCCCCTGGAGGCTGGACGCTAGTACTACTAGTGGGCTCAGAAAATATGCACATAAAATAGCATGAGGTCATAGGCATTAATTATTAGAAAGGTGAATTTCAAATCCAGCAAAGCAAATATGTAAGTTTAAGTGTGGTTTGCAAAGAGGGGGTGTATTGCAAGTAGTAGCCTGAACTTCTGTTCCAGGAAGAAAACAAAACTGTGGCACCTCACTTCAGGGCCGGTGTAAGCCCATTCAGGTATCACCCATTTCTCAGGGCTTGTGTGAGTCTAACTCAACTGCTCTTGTTCTCACCGCTTTGATCTGTGCTTTCATCCCATAATCCTTTGTCTTTGTTTTAATGAATATTTAGAAATGCATTTTTTTTTTCGTTTTTGTTTTTTCGAGACAGAGCTTCTCTGGGTAGCCCTGGCCGTCCTGGACTCACTTTGTAGACCAGGCTGGCCTCGAACTCACATAGATCTGCCTCCCAGAGTGCTGGCATGCCTGGCTACAATTATTTCTTTTTTAAATGTATTTATTTATTTTATTAATTACAGCTTATTCACTTTGTAGCCCAACTATAGCCACCTCCCTCGTGCCCTCCCACAATTATTTCTTAACTGATTCATTTTGCTTACTTTCTTGTTTCTTTAAAATTAAGGGCCTTCATGCATGCCCACCAGTCGATGAATTCTATCGGCAAGCACATAGGACTTTACTTACAAGAAGCACTCAACTCAATAGAAACTCTCCATCTCTTTTTAGTTTTCATGAGACAAGAGGTCACTTTTGCAGCTCAGAACTAGTCTTAAATTTATGTGCTCTCTCTGACTCAACCTAGCAAGTGCTCGGATAGGAGCCACGAGCCACCACACCTTTCTCATGTCAATCCATGTCTCCAGTTCCCTTATTTGTTTTGTTTTGGAGTAGAGGGTGGATGCCACAAACTTGATAAGTGGCATATAGTATTTGTCCATATGAATTTATCTTGTAATTTATGGTTCAATATTTAATCTGATACATTTAGTAACATTGTAATCCCCTATGTTTATCCCCGTAGTGAACTCTGCAAGCCTTTCTGGCAAATCCTAGAATGACCAAATGCTGCCCATGATTAAAAGCTCTGTCCTTAGAATGTTTCACTTAATGGAATCGTGAAATGTCAAGAGTACACAGTAAAACTTTCTTAAAAGTCCATGACAAATTATGTTATTTTAATAATAATTGTTAAGTTACAAAACCTTTACCAATGAAGAGTGCTTGTACTTAGTGGATTAAAAACTTAATTGCAATACTATAGATCTAGAATCCTCCTGGGTTTTCCTGTGGCTACTTTGATTACTTTTCAGCTAATGTGAATGTATGCAGTTTCAGACTAGGAAGTAATATAAAACTGGTCGATGCTTTCCAATCTCTTAGAGATGCATTTTTATATAGATGCAAGGTTCATCTGCATACTGTAATGTGGAACTCACTAGGTCAGTCAAAACACTTTACCAGTGTTGTATAAGAAATATGTGGTCATCTTATCTTATGCAGCAATGACACACCCTCTCCAACAAGGCTAGAGCTCCTAATCTTTCCCTGAATAGTCCACCAAGGGACTGAAAATTCAAATACATGAGCCTGTGGGGCCTATTCTCATTCAAACCCACCACACTGATAAAGTTAATTATAAAGAAACAGATGTTAGATGAACTAAAGATTGCCCAAGAATGATGCAAGGAGACAAAGGATAAGGCACTGGGTCAAAAACACATCAAGATACAAATAACCGTGAATGTAGCCATGTTAATGAAAAAGGAGTAACATCTGATGAGATCCAACCCCTGGACAAGAACTACAACTAACAATGAGAGAAGAATTTGCCTTTCCTAGAGCTGAGCTCCCTAATTGGTTAGCCAATACAAAGTAGTAAACCCTCAAACCATATATATAGAAGCCACACTAAACAGCCCTAGTGTATTGTATTGATATATTTGTCTACTGTCTGTCTGCTCACGTAATAATAAAAAAAGCCATTAATTTGAGGAGTGAGAGGGGCTATTGGAAGAATTGACAGAAGGGAACATGGGATGTTTTGGAAGGAAGAAAAGAGAACCAGGGAAGTAATTTAATTATATATTAATTAAAATATGTTCAAAATACAATCAACAGGTTAAATAATAATTGTGCTACTATAAATACTCTGAAAACTTTAATTAGAATTACTTATTTATCACTAAGCATTTATATTCATCCAGAAAAGAATTACATGATTATGGTCAGTGGTCCAAATAATAGACCATTTTGGCGTTAAAATGCACAGTCAATCCAGGGCTAATTGGTATAATCAAGCAGAATGACAGTGGTGAAATTGAATGTTCCACTGTAATCCTTCTTTTCTTTTTCATAACAGCACTTACACATAACATAGAAATTCAGCTTTAAGAAAATGAGCTAGGATTCTCACAGATCATCTTAATTTTCAGAAATTTCCCAAAGATTAAAAATGCCAGAGTCTGAAGGGAAGTGGACTACCTCTTCCTTGTGAACAGTTTCTGTGCTAGCTTAGTTATCCTTCCCATAGCATCCACGCATCCTGATGGCTGAAGCTACAGAGTTAGGTATGTCATTCTTAGCACCCCACAGCAGTGCACCCCTCCCTACCTGTCGAATTCAGAAAAAGAGTCTGAAAACTAATTTGAAGAGAAGTTAGAATCCTTTTCTGTGATCAGATTAGAGGACTTGACTGCAGTAGAGCAGGTATTTATGTACAAACTGAATTCAGCCAAAGAATTCAATCTTCTTCCCAGCCATCTAAAAACGGGTTAAAGGGATTAAGATAAAATTTGACAAGTAGGACAAGTGATTCGCCAAGTTGTGAAAGTAATTCTCGGCTGAAATGTGTGGACTTGGTTTCTGCTTTTGATAGAACAGATAGGAATCAACAGAAAGAGAAGCCCAAGGACTGGGTTAGAATCTGGAAATGTGTGGAGAAAGGTTTTTCTCTGCGTTCATATATGATTAGGACATATGTGTCCAATCAGAGTCTTAACTTGTCATGTATCTTCCTTTTTGCTTAAATAGATTTAATTTTTTTTCAAAATATTTTACAGGTAGAAAAGTAAGTAAAATGAAGTCAAGTCAGCACTATAGTTCTGTCCAATTTTAATATATTTGATAGATTTAATTTGCAAATCAAATATTAACATAATTATTCCAAGTTGGTAACATCTACAAGAAGCACTTGAGTTTCAGGAAGACTGAAACTTCTGCATGCTACACTTATAATTCTTACCTTTCAGTAACTTAAAATATTGAAAGACATTCATGCCAGAAAATCAGGGTAGGCTAACTGCAGATTGTCACTTTTTTCATCTCTCCTTATCCCTAGCTCCATAATAGATGACCTGCTATGGCTTTATTCCCTCTCTGCCTCTACCTGGTGAGTGGTTCTTCCAAACTTCCTTCCCCACACTACAGCAGGTATTCCAGGAGAACCAACAAGCCACTCCAGCCAAGGAAGCAAGTAGGTAGCAAAGCATGTATTCTCTGTAAGCCTTGGTTAGTGAAAAGATACTGTTTAAATTTGGTTTTCTCATGGAATGTTTTGTTTTTCCTCTTTTTGAAAACAAGTCTCAAGCAGAAAATTGAAATTACACCCTGACTTTTATCAGACAATCATGGATTAAAGCTGGGTATCAACAAGAACAGAAACAACACAAAGCTTACAAACTCATGAACATTGAACAGCTCACTATTTAATCTAGCATAGATTAAGAAGAAATTAAAGACTTTCTAGAATTCAGAGAAAACAAATACACTATATACCCAAAAACCTTAAGAAACACAAATATGGTTCTAAAAGGCAAGTTCATTAACAACACAACTGAAAACTCTAGAACAAAAAGATAGGAATCATGGACAGAAAGAGACCTCCCCTACCAGTGGACTTGGAGGAGAAGGGGGAAGAAGGGAGGGATTGGGAGAGTAGGAAGGAGGGAGCTACAGGGAGGGATACAAAGTAAATAAAGTGTAATTAATAAAATAAATTTAAAATTTAGATTTTCCACACCAAATTGGAAAATCTAAAAGAAATGGCTACTTTTCTTGATAGATTTCACTTAGTACAGTTAAATCAAGATTGGATAAGCAATATAAACACACTTATAGCACTTAGTTATAGTATTATAACCAAAAAGAAAAAAAAAAGAAAGGAAACAACAACAAAACAAAACAACAACAAAAAGCCCAGGCTATATGGTTTTGCTATAGAATTTTACCTGACTTTCAAAGAGTTATTGTGAATACTCATTAAATTAACCTGCAAAACAATAGACCCCTGCTGAGAGGAAGCCCACAGGCTCCTCATTTTCCAAGTGGGTCTCCTAGTAAGGGGGGGCGGGCACAGGCTTTCTCTGTCATGAACTCAGTGACCAGGTCTTTGATCACCATCCCTATGGGGTGCATGAGCTGTCTCTGACATGAACTCAGTGGCTGGCTCTTTGATCACTTCCCCCTGAGGGGGAAGCAGCCTTACCAGGCCACAGAGGAAGACAATGCAGCCAGTCCTGAAGAGGCCTGATAGACTAGGGTCAGATGGAAGCGAAGGAGGACCTCCCCTATCAGGGGACTAAGGGCAGAGCATAGGGGGAGAAGAGGGATGGAGGGTGGAACTGGGAGAAGATGAGGAAGGGGGCTACTTTGGGATACAAAGTAAATAAATTGTAATTAATTAATTAATTAAAAATAAATAAAAGATAAAAAAAACAGAATCAGAAGGACCATTGTTGAATTCATTTTATGAGGCCACAGTTAACCATGATATTCAAGCTACATAAAGATCTAACAAAGAATTGCAGAAAAAAATTCCTTATAAACACAGAGGCAAAAATTCTCAATAAAATACTTGCAAACCAAATTCTTAAAAATACATCAAAAAGACAATTCACTATGATCAAGTAGGCTTCATGCTGGAGATACAGGGATGGTTCAACATACATAAATTGATAAATGTAATTTATCATGCAAACTGAAAGAAAAAAAAAACATGACAATCTCATTAGATGCAAGAAAGAAAGAGAGAGAAAGAGAGAGAGATAGAAAGAAAGAAAGAAAGAAAGAAAGAAAGAAAGAAAGAAAGAAAGACAGACAGACAGACCTTTGGTGAAATCCAACATCCCTTGATGATAAGAGTCATTGGAGAGATGAGGGATAAAAGGAACATACCTCAACATAATAAAGGTAGTTATAAAATCTTCATTAAAAACCAACATGTAACAATAACTTAGATGGAATTACCAACTTAGGAAGTAATTTTACTTTAAGGAACAATCAATAAGGAACAAGGCAAGGTTTTCTACTTTCTTTATACCCATTCAATATAGTACTTGAAGTCTTAGCTAAAGCATTAATGCAACTGAAAGAGATCAAGGAGATACAAACTGGAAAGTACATTCACACAATGGATTATTACTCAGCTGTTAAAAAAATTGAAATCATGGAATTTCCAGGTAAGTGGTAATTAGAAAAAAAAAGTCATCCTGCGTGAGGTAAACCAGAAACACAAACATGATCAATCCTTTGTCAGCTATCATGAGAAAATCTTCCTTCTGCAGATGAGAGCAAATATAGAGACCCACAGCCTGATTATGCAGAGTGAGAAACTTTGGAACAGTCAGTCTTAGTGGGATTGCTCCATCAAATCTCTCTTCTCAAAGCTTGGGGAATAAAATGTATAAGAACCACAGGGGAAAACCAAGAAACCTTTAAATCAAAGTGATAAAATCTAATATGAGCTCAGAGAGAATGAAGCAGCAAGTACTGGGCCTGCAAAGATGTACATCTGGTCCTTTGTGTATATATTACGGCTTCCAGTATGGATTTTTTTATGGTATTCCTGAGGGTGAGAAGAACTGGATCATGGTGGGAGGAGAGACAAAATGAGGAGGAACCGGGACAAGCAGAGGGAGTCAAACCATAATCAAGACATCTTGTGACAAAAGAATCCATTTTCAAAAGAAAAAAAAAAAAGAGGGAGAAGAAAAAGAAACAAAGAAAAAAAAGTTTCCTGAAGCTCTATTAGGGTTCCAACTGTTCAGTCACTAGATGCATTTTGAATCTTTGCTCTCTTTTGCAGCAATAGTTCATGATTTTCTGTTAACCTTTCCCTCACTATAGGAGGTAATTGGCCTTTTAAATCACTTTTTAATTCATGTATGTGTAAATATTCACACATACAAATAATTTTATCTATTATCATATATAACATATTATATAATATACAATAATATTATATATATTATATATTATGTCACTAAGAAAACAAGAATTTTTAATTCAACAGGACCGATGCACACAGAACCGCACAGAGAGTGAGGAAGCATGTACAAGGCCTCCAGGGGTCTGTATCAGTGGAGCCGAAAGACACTAACCAGATGCAGGGACAATCTCCAATTGATAGCCACTTGCAGATGAAAATTTTGTTTCCACCAACACAAGTCTCACTGGGGAGAAAAAAAAATACTCTTAAGTGTAGACTACATGCCCAGCAGTAAATGGCCAAAAAGCTCTGACACCATATTATCAGACAAGAAACTTCCAAAGATGCCATTTACTTTGTTTTCTGTCGGCTCTCTACTATTAGACAGGCAGCCTATACACTCATACACACACACACACACACACACACACACACTTGGGGGAAGAGGAAAGCCCATGTACTTACTGTGTGACCAGGGAAACCAACATGGAGATAGAGTGAGATCAGAATTAATGATCACTGCCTCCCTATTCTGTGCCTGAATGCCTGGTGCACCAAGTCTTGCTACACTCACCTCCAAAATTCTCAACAGTTACAGAGCCCAGCACCTGGAATTATACTATTTATGGAAATGAAACATTCCTGGAACCTCCCCAGCCAACGATGTTCACTCACCTGAAACCCCCTATCCACTTCCTCATAGGCTATGTAGGGTTTATATAGCCCTCACACTCCCCAGTAAAGAAAGCTGTATCCCTGGAAGAGATGTGTCACTAAAAGGGCTATATCACCAAAAGAACTGTACTGAAGAAGGTTCATTGGACTGGGATCTTGCAAACCCACTCATTAGCAGCTAAGCTTCATTTCTTTGGGGTTCAGCACCTGTATGGTTCAATGCCTGGACACTCCAAGGGGAAAAAGCAAGACTTGGGTTCTGGACCAACACACACACACACACACACACACACACACACATGACACGCTTGCTGGAATATCTATGTATATATGATAGATAGATAGATAGATATATAGATAGATAGATAGATAGATAGATAGATAGATAGATAGATAGATCACTATTCATTGTCTTCTTGGAAATTCTCCTTGTGAAAATGAGTGGGTCTTATGCCTTTTCTTGTTTTTTTTTTTTCTGTTTCTTGTTTTGTTTTGTTTGTCTAACTCTGATTTGTTTTTTGTTTTACTTTATATTATAATCCTTGAGAAGACTGTCGATTTCCTAATAAGAGTCAGGAAGTTTGGATCTGGATGGAAGGGAAAGTGGGAGGAATTAGAAGGGGTAGATGGCAGAAAACTATAATCAGAATATATTATATTATGTGAGTAAAAAAAAATCTATTTTCAATGAGTGAGAAAAAGAGATAAAATAACATTTGAGAATAAAGGAAGGATTCACTTCAAACTTTCTAGCCATGAAACCTCAGGGAACAGAGAGACAGGCACAGACCAGGTTCTTTTCTAGCTCCTTCTGGGGGAGCATGGCCAGGTTCATACCTTGAGCTTAGTTTTCAAGCTTCTAGAACTATGAAATGGTACATTTTTGCTGTTAACAACACTCATCTTGTGGGACTTCATTGTGGAAATCCTAGAAAACTAATACAACCATCTATGTCAAGCCTTAAAATAAATTAATATGCAAAAAATTATTCCCAGATGTCTCTTTCTAGTAACTGGGTAATGCAGTTCACTGTAATTACTGAATCACTTTGTCTATGATACAAGGTATTGTTTTGTGGCCTAAACGGGCCTTGAAGTCATATTTTATGATCTGAGCCTCCTAAGTGTTGGGGTTATAGGCATACACGACCATTCCTAGTTCCTAACCCAGTCCTGGATCTGTTTTCTTGTTATCATGTCTACTATTGCTACTTCATGACTTTTTGTTTTCTATCTCCTATTGCTCACACTTCTTTTTTAAATAAAATAAAATTTATTTAAAAAAATAAAAACATTGAAAGAAACAGATACTAATTTTGTACATGATGAAAACAATATAACTAGCTGTTTGAAATGAAATCAACACTATGGGATCAATGTTTTCATAGAGAAGTAGCCTGAGATTTAATTAAAGGACATGTAACTTATCTCTATGTCTTCACCACATATATAAGCTGATTCTAAAACACTGTGAGACAAATCAGAGTTCCTAAGATAATTAAATTGTAAAATGTGATTGAATAAATGAAATGTTAACATTTAAGTATGTTTGATATTATCGACAAGCAAAACTGCAATACTTGTTAAACATCTTAAACAGATGTCTCATATTTGGCTGGTAAGTAAATTTGAACTGTTCTTTTCTCCTTCAGTGTGCTTTTGTTGAAGGAAGGAATATCACATCCACTGCAACAAATTTTTCTATGGTCTTTCAACTCAGGTATAGAGCTAGGTTATTGATGTGGTATCTTCAGTGAATAATAGGTACAATAGGTACATTCGTTGTTTTTTTTTTTTTTTCAGGAAAAAAATAACATTTATTTTTGTTGCCTGCAATTTCTGAAGAAATCTGACTTTTTTGAGCCT
Source organism: Meriones unguiculatus (assembly GCF_030254825.1). NCBI lineage: Eukaryota > Metazoa > Chordata > Mammalia > Rodentia > Muridae > Meriones > Meriones unguiculatus. The sequence continues at coordinate 97,679,522 of NC_083354.1, forward strand.
AGCTTCTGATGATATAGTGTAATATGGCGAAAGACTAAGGACTCCTTTTTGTGGGTCACAATTGATCCCTTGTTTCCTTTTCACTGAATACTGTGCTTCAGTCTTGATTTGATGGAGAAACTATTGTGCCCTTTCCAAGGAAGAAAATTACTTTAGCAAAATTGTCTGACCTGAATTTCAGAACCTGAGGAAGCTGTCTTTCAATATATCACCAGAAGTTCAGATTCTTTCATGTTCAGTATCCCACTTTCATTTCTGATATGAAAAGAGGCTAATCCCTAAAGATTATGTTATAAACCTAATATTTATTGAACATATAATAATAAATTATTATGTCCATTTAATTTTCAGTAACTTTCCCATCCTGAGAAAGTTACCTATAGACTTTGTAATGCATGCAATTTGTACTGCAGGAACACAAGGGAAAATGAAACACGTTTTACATTTTACATCCAGAGTAGGAGTTTAGAGGCTGGAGGCAGAAAATAATCACAAAATCCAGGCATTTAAGAGATAAGGAGATTTCCTCCATCCCATTACCCTGGTGAACATCAAGAGATAACCCACAGACTCAATCACAGAAGCTTCTACATCCCCAAGCAGATAAGGTTCCACTAAGCTGGATGAACTGTGGGTCTGCTTGGCTCTGGAAAAGGAAGGACTGGCAAGAGAACTCCAAGCTAAAAAGATGTAGAGGTGGAAATCTTTTGCTTTGTTCTTCTAGGAGTGTGGGAAGAAACGGGACATAGTGTTAGGGATGAGCACCAAGATGCAAAAACCTTAGGTTCAACAAATGGATTGAAGGAAAGAGAAAATTACTCCAGTTCTATCTAGCATGTAGAAGAAGAGTTCAAAGAATATTTCCTTGCATGATGATAAGTGTCTATAGAGTAGAGTAGAAATCTCATAAAAGTACTGAGTAGCTGCAGAAAAACAAAGAAATACATTTTTCTTACACTACTAATGAGTAGAGCATGAACATGTGGCTCCAACTTACCTAAAACAGATATGTATTCGTTAGTTAAAACAGCCCAGGTACATTTAATAGCCCAGGTTCATGGGAGACTATGGCAAATGAACAACATTCAGAAATTCCGGAATAATATGACAAAAATTGGAATCAATTAAAATGGCTGAATGGCTTTACATATGTAAAACATTACTGAATACATAAATGCAACAATAAATCCCACTTTAGCTTGGAAATAGACCTACCATTTCCTTGGAAAATGGGTTTTAGGAGAGTAAGTACGCTTGTGATTTAATGAGAGATCTACAGGGAAGGTGGTCCGAGATCTTAAAGAACGGCATTTCAGATCCTGTGGGTCGCAACTTCTTTTGGTGTCACGTATTAGATAACCTGCATTATCATATATTTACATTATGAGTCACAACAGTTCTAAATGTACAGTTAAGAAGCAGCAATGAAATAATTTTATGGTTGGGGTCACTACAAAATGAGAAGCTATATTAAAGGGACACAGCATTAAGAGGGTTGAGAACCACTACTTTAGAAGGTAGAAACATCACAAACATGTGACTGAGATTACTAAAGAACCAAGTATTTGTTCAAGATTTAAGAAGTGTGTGTGTGCGTGCGTGCGTGCGTGCGTGTGCGTGTGTGTGTGTGTGTGTGTGCACATGGCTGTGTACTGTTATTTACATGGATTTAGGAGAAATGAACTTTCTGTGGCTGGGCTAATGCTTTGTTGAAATAAATTTATACGTCAGGAAACAGAAAATTCATAATCTGCTAACATTTTTTCATAGGCTATTGATTGCTGTGGATCAGACTTGGTTTTTCACAAGCATTCTCACAGTATCGCTGTTAGCTAAAGATTTTCCCATTTTCTTCTTATCTGTGTTGTCTTTTGAAAAGACAAAGGCTCTCAACAAGGAACTCTGACTCCATGCTTAAGCACTACAATCCCACAAATATGGTTCATTTTCTCACAGATGAGAAACATTTCTGGCATACAGTTGAGAGACTTTGGGCTTTCATGACTAGACTGGCAGTTTCCAAAATGTGTGATGCGCACGTGGGGGTCCACATCAAGAAATGACGTTACTCATTTTTAAAAGCTATCTCAAAGTCCCAATTTATTTCTAATATCAGAGATCAGACCTCTACTCTTGCCTGATGCGTCCAAAACAAAAAGGGGGAACTGTAGAGAGCTGCGTAATGCCGTGCCTTAAAGATGGAGCTGGTTTCCGCCTTCCACCTTCCCGATGGTGAGTGCTCTCTGTCACAAACAACTCCACATTTGGCTAAGGCTGAGGATCTGGCTTGCTTCCATGTATGTGGACCTATCCGCATTGCCCCCGTGGCACGCTGAGGTTGGCTACCCAGAGGCTATTTAAAGTGGGCTGGCTTTCCCCAGGGTCAGATGATTGTTCAAGGTTCCTGAATAAACTGCATTGAAAAAAAAAAAAAAGCTATCTCTTTCTTATGAAGGGCAACCACTCCCTTTATTAGGGAGGGAGCCGAAATGTCTTTACCTCTTTAAAATATATCTTTTTGCTTTGTTTGAGTGGAACCTAAAATGAAGACATGATAGCAGATTTATCTAGCTAGGTTCACCAGCACTTTTTAGGCAGTACAAACAGCTCCTGGTTCATATCTGGAAGTTAGGGGGTGAGCTCTGACTACATCCTTGTACCTGCTCAGAAAGATCAGGGTTCAAGTCTGCAGGTTGAGGGAATGCCAGGGGCCTATGGCCTCATATCAGGTATTTTATGTTATTAATAGCTAAAGAGTTAATCTGCTTTCTGTCTCCCTGCTCATCCTTCTCACAGTTCTCCAATATTGATCTTTCCTCCTATTAGCTTTTATAAAATGCTTTAGATTGTGGTAAAATATGCATAAAATAAGCTTCACAATTTTAATAATCACCTTTAAGTGGAAAACTGAGAGGGATAAAGTATACTCATATCATCCCAGACTCATCTCCAGCATTCATTTTCAGATCTGTTCCACCTTTCTAAATTTAAATTCTGACCCACGAAAAACTAAGCTTCCGTTCTCCCTCTAAGCTCTGCTAACTGTGCTTGTACACTCTGTCTGTAGATTTTACTGCCTTACATAGGTTATTTAATAAAATTGGAATGGTTTAACATTTGTCCATTTTTGAACTGAGTACAGTGTCTCTGAGGTCCATTGGTCACTAGTACATGCTTGAAATTCTCCATTTAAAAACCTGACTATCATTTTAGCTTTTTATGGTATCCAACCATGCTTGGGGAGAATGTCCTGCTTCAATGGCTGTAAAGGCCTGAATGATCATGGCTGCATCACACTGTTGTGAGACTCTAATCTTGCATATATACCACAGGCAAACCAAGGAGACCAACACCAGAAGGCCTGCTAACACTCCCATGCCCGCCCATTCCTTCAGATGATTCATGGCTGCAGCAATCCATGTTGATAATCCTGTGGCTAGTCCTGCGTCCACTCCGGTAGAATTTACTGTGACAATGGCCACTCAGGATGCGAGGCTAAGCACTGCACTCAGGGTCAGCCGCTTTGGACCCAGAGAAGAGCATGTCTGATTGCATGCGGGTTGATGCCCCAGGTCCCGCCTCTGAGAAAAAGGTATCAGACGGGTCTGATGCTCTTTGGGTGGATGACACCTAAATGAACATCTGTACAAAGTCCCAATTTATTTCTAATATCAGAGATCAGACCTCTACTCTTGCCTGATGCGTCTAAAACAAAAAGGGGGAACTGTAGAGAGCTGCGGAATTCTATGCCTTAAAGATGGAGCTGGTTTCCGCCTTCCACCTTCCCGATGGTGAGTGCTCTCTGTCACGAACAACTCCACATTTGGCTAAGGCCGAGGATCTGGCTTGCTTCCATGTATGTGGACCTATCTGCATTGCCCCCGTGGCACGCCTGGGTTGGCTACCCAGAGGCTATTTAAGCTGTGGGCTAGCTTTCCCTGGGGTCCGAGGATTGTTCAATGTTCCTGAATAAACTGCATTGAAAAAAAAAATACACTATATGAAATTCTCAAATGTAAATAAAATCATAAAAAATAAAAAAATTAAAAAAAATTAAAAAAATAAAAACCTGACTATCCTTCTGCCTAATTTCCTTTCAGTGCTTACTGAAAAACAGAACATATTATCATCTTGAGTATTATTATATGGGTCAGAAACATCTACCAAAGGTCATTGCTGAAAGCTTGGTTGCAACTGATGTTGTAAATGGGAGGTACAAGAATCTTTAGGAGGTGGGAAGATTAGAAGGGGTACGTCATTATGGTGTACCTTAGAGGACCACATTGAGAGAGCCATACTCTTTCTGCTTCCTGGAGGCTCTGAGGTTAGTACTTTCCTCCATTGTGTGCTTTCATTGATTCAATAATAAACCAGGGGCCTCAAAGTACCCAAAACTAGACACGTAACCTTGTGCTGAAATCTCTGAATGCATGAGACAAAATAAATATGCTTCCTTTTAGCATGTTCGTTTCAGGTACTTTGTCACTGTGGCAAAACGGACTCTCCTACTCAGTCTCTCTTAATGTGTTCTCTTTTATGTTCTCAGGCCTGGAATAAAATACGAGCAAACACTCCTTGTTGCTTTGCTTGCCCATGTTGAAATAAATCACTGACCACTTGACATACTTTTCTTCATAGTATCCTGACCCATTCAGTAAACTTCCTAGCAAAATTTGGAACTAAATTGTCAGAAACCTTTCCTTCAGTCAGTACATTTTCAAATATTGATCGCAAATGGACAATGTCTCTATATGAGGCTCTTTCAGCTTGATAGAGGAAGAAAATCAACCTGAATGATAAGTGACCTTCAGTCATTAGTTGCATCTTTCTTTGTGTGTGTGTGTTGGGGGGGCAATTCTTAGAGTCAAACACTGTTTGAAATGAACGTGGAAGAACTCAATATCACAATGACCTTTTGGTGCTGCAGAAAATATAGAGTGAAAATCTTCTCTATTTCTCACTATACCTTGTCAGGCAATCACTTTCTTGTTTTAGACTGCTGTCAATTCAAAGCTTTAAAATACATTTTAAAGAAATAATTACATTTATCCTAAAGTCTGTTTGTCTGAGTTAGCACATGTAACAAACAGCTAGCATATGTGCTTTGAAAATAATCAAATAGATCCTTAAAACTAATAGATACCATGACAGTAATTTATTCTCCTAAAATATCCAGGATATAGGCAAGGAAAACAACTCTATCAGGCAGCAGGACAAGAATGAGTAGATTGATTAGTGCCAAACTTAATGTCGGTCAGTGACATCACCTGGACAATGAAGAGTACTAGTGGCTGCTTAATAGGGCTGTGCATCTCAGGAGCTCCAAGCATCCTAGTCACTTCCTTTTATTTATTTTTTTTTATTTTAACTCTATCTATGCACACCATTCTGAAGAAAAGGCTGGCAGAGTCTGAAAGGTGGCCTGCCCTCCTATGTCCCTGCCCTGAGACCAACATGTGATCTATAATCCCAGAAATATCTCATTTCCCTTGGGGAGTATTCTATTCTCAGATTTTCTTAGTTTTAATTTTGGGGGACACATTGAGATCATTGAGCTGTAGCAGTGGTATCCACTCTCAGAATTCCCTAGCTCTTCTCAACACTGTGGGGACAGAGTTAGGGCACACGTCACTAAGGCAGAGAGCAGAAAAAACATAGATGAGGTATCTGTTATGTGGACTGACTGCTCTTTTTTCCCCACATGTAGTTACCTTCTTTATAAAAGTAAGTTCTCTTAAGTGTTACACACTGGTAAGTATTGGTAAGTATTTTAATATGTATTAACTTTACTAACTGTAGTAATGACTACCATAATTTTATTTGTTGCTTATTTATTAGTGAACACTTGTAATTATTTACCCTTTTCTATGGGTATTTCTCCAGAAAAATATGTTAATAGTCTCAAATGTTTTTGAAGACATAATTTGAATGAACAGTGAAGCCTTTTGTTGGCAATTTTAGTGATTAGAGATTCTAGTTGTTAGCAATTTTTGCCACTATATAAAATGTTAACCAATTATCCATGAATGCTTGATGTCACACAGACAAAAGGGAAAAACTGTAGTGTAAGTAGAACAGTTTGCTGCTGTTCTATTTAAACATTTAATAAGCAAGATTATCAAAGCATATCTAGGCACCTTCAGAAACTAATTTTTACTTGACATTAAAGCCATCTTTTGTAGAATTGTAGCTCTTCCTTATCTTTTCTCATTTCCTCTTACTCTACTTGTCCCCCTCTCAGCCCAAAGATTTAGGAGGGGATTAAGCAAAAATGAAAACTTAAAATAAGAGCCCTGAAATAAAAAGCTTGTCTAATTTCCAAATCTTGGTGCTATTGAACTACTTCAGTACAAAATGTTGTACATATTAAATTTTGTTAAATAAAACATTTCTTTCTGTGGCAGAGAGAGGGTTTTTCTGTGGCCTTGTGTATCTTTGGTTAATTATGATTAACCAAATATGTTCAGTAACATCCCTGTGATAAAATGATGGGTAGTTGGGAGCTCTGAGCAGTGCCCAGAAGGTGAAGGACATAGTCCTGAACTTCTTTGTCCCATTCCAGATGAGACACAGTAGCTTTTCTTTGTAAGCCTGTTCTGAGTCACAGGCAGAAAACAATTCCGATATTTCAGTGTGGGAGTGGGGTGTCTGCTTTCTCTATTTCAGTGTGGGAGCGGGGGTGCCTGCTTTCTCCTAGTGCCATTCACAAGCACTTTGTGGTAAATAGAGCAGGATGGCATGACTCCTTTTTCTGTTGCTCCTTAATAAAAGTATTCTTCTTCCCTCCTCCTTTTCTGCTTTCTTTTATTCTTGTCCCTCAAGTTCCATAGACCTCAGTGTGCACTACCTGTCAATATACATAATCATGATAATAAACTAGATTTGCTACTTCAGCCACACTGGGAAATAACCCTGTGTCACCTGAGCTTTCTAAGTGCTAAACCATCTAGCTTGATTGTGATACCCTTACATTCCTACAGTGCTGTTCCGGTGTAACACAGAAGGCTGCCATTTGTGTTGGCCATCTGCAGAAAAGACACTACACGATTTATTGATTTACTTTGGCTCATTTTAACTGCTAGGGTTCAGTAATATGTAGGTTCAGTAATACACTAATGTGCTGTGGAAATGTGGAAGCTACTACCCAGACTTTTTGGAAATGTCTCAGAAAGGTAAGAGCTTAGCATCTGGAAATATGCCTGTAACTTGTGCTCAGTTAAAACTACTTTTGTTGTACATAAAAAATGCAAGGGACTAGCTGTCATCTTCAGGCTCTTGCCTCCGTTACAATAATAAAAGTGTCCTCTAGAAATGACAGCTCTCAGCTTTAGAATGGATTATGCTCTGTAGAGTAATCTCCTTTCCGGGGTCTGCATTCCTTCTGACCTCTATGTGCCCCTCTTCTTCTAATTTTCAACAGTAACCTCCAGTACTTCCTTTTTCAACATTTGTTCCTCATCATTCACAGTTTTCGATATCTTCTCTTCGCAGGAGGACATTATATCCACTTGAGTGAGGTTCAGAGAACAGAGCCTGCCCTCCCAGTCCCTGGACACCTCATCCAGTTGCTCCCTTATAGACATCCATGGCTGTGCCTCTGCACAGCACAAGGCGTCGCTCTTGGGCTTCATTCTTTTCTACTCATTGTACTCTTCAGCTTAGAACTAAACTTCCAGGACAAGATTTTCCTTCTAATTTTACAAGTATCCAGTAAAACAAACTTATTACACACAGCATGCCACTGGGGTTGCCTGATCAATTAAATAACTGTATCTGAATTACTACTTATATTATTGTATTAATTTATTAGATTATCTCAAAATGGATTTTTAAAGATTGCTAGTAAATCATACTTCACCAATTTGGCTATCATTAAAAATGATTCAGCTGCTCTTTTTAAAATACTTTACTCTTTTTTGAGAATTTTATCCGAGTACTATGGCTGTTTCTTTTTAACTAAGCTACTTAAAATCATGTTTTAATTGCTTAGCTTATTACTGTCTTCCTGATTCTGTTGAAATTGTATTTAAATATTTAAATTTCTAGATGAAATATTCTTTTTACTATTCAACACTCAATAACTTTTACTATTTTTTTAAGACTTGTAAAATTTCCTTTGGAAACATTCCCTCTAATTCATACCTTTTCCTACACATATTTTGTATTTCTTTTGCATTTTATTTATTTTTTTACTTTATTATCTAATTTTTGTTTCTATTGCATCTTGCTTTTCCTTGTTTTTCTTTTATATTTTTTTTAATATTTTTTATATTAACCACAGGTTATTTACTTTGTATCCCAGCCATAGCACCCTCCCTCAATTTCCTCCCAATCCTACTCTCCCTGCCTCATCTCCTCCCTACCCCTTTTCAAGTCCACTGCTAAGGGAGGTCCTCTTCCCTTCCATCTGACCCTAGTTTATCAGGTATCTTCAGGACTGACTGCAATGTCCTCCTCTGTGGCCTAGCAAGGCTGCTCATCCCTCTGCGGGGGATGGGGAAGGAAGGTCAAAGAGCCAGCCATTGAGTTCATGTCAGAAATAGTCCCTGTTCCCCTTACTAGGGTACCCACTTGGATATTGAGCTACCATGGGCTACATCTGAGCAGGGGTTCTAGGTTATCTCCATGCATGGTCCTTGGTTGGAGAAAGTCTCATAGAGGACCCCTGTGCCCTGATATATTTTGTCCTTGTGGAGCTCCTGTCCTCTCCAGGTCATACTAACTCCCCCTTCTTTCATAAGATTCTCTGCACTCTGCCAAAGGTTTGGTTATATAATCTATTTAATTGATTAACAACCATCTTCAGAGAGATATTTCTTTCTTCCCAGTGATAATACACTGTCTAGTATGTGTCCTTTATTTTTGAATAATCAGAAGCATTTGATAATTCGTTATGAGCTTACAAAGAAAAACCATAGCATTAAATCTGAAATATTTTTCCAAATATAATCATTGAAATAATCCTAATTCTCAATATGAAATAAGGAAGTAGCAGCATATGAATTCAAAATTTATAAATTAAAAATATCCCTTAATTGAGCAGGGAGCAATGGCCAACACAGGTAATCCTAGAACTATGGGAAGCAGAGATAGGTGGATCTCTGTGAGTTTGAGAACAGTCTTGTCTACAAAGTGAGTCCAAGACAGCCAAGTCTACACAGAGAAATGCTGTCTTAAAAAAAAAGCTTAATCAAGCACATATTAGCTTTAAATTTCCATTATTTTATTTTAAGTTAATAATTTAAATATTAATTTTGAATTATTTTTCATGGGAATTTAATTAACATTGTAATGAATGATTAGTTTTAAAATAAATATATAATTTTGGAATTACACATTATCAATTAAGTAAATATTCAGTTTAAAACTTCACAAAATTTGTAAACACTTATTAATAAACCTATTAATTATAGTAAGTTTGGGCAGTTATTTTGAACTCTTTCCCTAGCATTTGGGACATTTCTGATAATATTATCACACAAATGTCAGTATGGTTCAGCATTATAACTTACAGTACCCTAAAAGTTTGAGCAGCTACTGTAGTGCCATGGTTTATAGGTATCTATGAAGCTCATATTAATAACAATGTATGATAGGATTCACCAAGACATAACTACCAGAACAGTAATTTATGTTCCCAAAGCCTTTTCCCATCTAGGAAGAAGATAAAAGTAAAAATTAAAAGTGTGAGCAAAATGTCTTGAAAACGTTGATGATGGTGCTACAGTCTATATCTGAGGATTATCTGTGAGAACTGTCACCACACCCTGCTGACAGTCTGGTAGTGGCCACACACGTTTATCAAGACTGCATTTGAAACTGTCACTTCAGCGTGGCAGTGAGTCACAGCCTATCTCTACCCAGTTTTAATTGCCATGTCTCTGACAGGTTTCCCATGTTTCTTTCCAGAGATCCTCTGATTTTGCCGTAGTTATTTCCACCCCTGTTTCTCCTTAATTCCTACTCTTCAAAGCTCAACTCAGAGATTCTCTACATCCTCTGATAATGTCTTCTAATGTGGTTGGCACCTTCTCGGTTTTCACAGGCTGCTGAGCACACTTCTGTTAAAGGATTAAAACAGTTTTATTTTTCTAAATATTTCATTATCTACAAGTTCATGACAGAGGAAATGTTTTATTTGACTATCTGACAGTACCAAGTACAAAGCATGTTGTTGTCTTGACCTAGACGGCTTGTGATTACTGCAAACTGAATCTCAATTTCATGGATGCTAGGAAGTCCAAGACCAAGGTGATAGCAGATTCAGATTATGATAAAAATTAAGTGCTGCTTAATTAGTGGCTAACTTTTAATTTGTCCTCAAATTATGAAGAATCAAGAATCATTCTGATGTCTCATTTTTAAGGATGTCAGTTCACATTTCACCCTCCATGCTTATCATTTTCCAAAGGCCCAATGCCATCACCAACACATTAGGGTTAGGATTCTTGATGGAGTGATACAATCAATCAGTCTAGAGAATACCTAGAAAATATAATCAAAGCCTTCTAAATGAAGATATGTAGTTGGTTTTATTAAAGTATTTCCAACAGTTACACTCATGAAAGGCACTGAACTTGGTAAGTATTCCTTTCTTCCCATGGCACTCTAGTCAAAATACAGAAATGTTTGGAATAACTTAAACATATTCATGCTAAAAATAAAACAAGCAATCTTATTCCATTTTGACTCCTGATAATATGTAGGGTACGACTATTGTTTTAAAGGTAACATAATATTTATATTTGTCAACATACTTTTTCAGTTAAAATTAAACTAAGCACTTTTTACATTTTAATTTTACAATGAAAAGTTAAGTATAAGTACTAAATTTAAAACTGAGAATTTCTTCATGTACCAGAAATTTAAAATGTATATTTCTTAAAATTGTGGGATTCAAAAAATTGAGTGCCATGGGATTAGCAGTCACACACCAAGCCTTGTCTACCACTCTCACACCTCTGAAGTCTTCTTTAACTGATGGGCCAGGTCATGGGGGAGTGGCATGCAAGCAGAGGGAGGAGGGAGGGTGGGATTGGGATGGGAGGAGGGAGGGGCTTATAGGGGGATGCAGAATGAATAAAGTGTAATTGATGAAAAATTTAAGAAAAAAAGGGGAAAAAATAATTTAAGAACCTTAAATGACTTTCAAAATTGGAGGAAAACATGGAGTTAGTCAATTGGCATGGAGCACGTCTCGCCCCTGGGGGCAATGGTCTCCTGAACCTACTCAGACCTCGGACACCACCACTGCTAGTTCTAGAACTGACGCAGGATGTTCCAACGAGGGGTTAAGGCTTCTCATAATATTTCCTATAAGCCCACACCTGTTTGTCTATATCCCCCATTTTTATGCATTATTAGCCAGATAGAGCCAAGTAATTGTGGTAATGATACTCGCTTTTTTTTAAACCCCAATGCTAGTAAAGTTAGGTATGCCCTGGTTACTCGCATGCCTCACTGGGTGCCTATGCCCATTGATGCCCCTCACGCTATGACTCTCTTCAGACAGAAAAGGGACCTTGGAACTACAGCCACCATTGTTACTACCATCTCATTGACGGCTGTTGGAGCTACCACCAGGGCATTAGCCATGAGTCATACTGGGCAGACTGCTCAGACCCTGAATAATCATTTAGCCAATGTAGCTCATGCCTTAGTTGTACATAAAGGAATTAATGCTCAACTAAAAGGAAGCTTGATGGTGTTCAATCAGAGGATTGACCTCTTGCAGGAGCAAATTGATACCCTATGGCAAATCGCTCAACCTGGCTGTCAATGAAAGTATGCTGGACTTTGTGTCACTAGCATACAACATGAGAATTTTTCCTGCGCTGCAAATCTGTCTAAACAATTGTCGAGCTATATTTTAGGTAATTGGACTGGAGAATTCGATACTACGATGGAGCAGCTGAGAGTGGCCATTGTCACAGTAAATTCTACCGGAGTGGACGCAGGACTAGCCACAGGATTATCAACATGGATTGCTGCAGCCATGAATCACCTGAAGGAATGGGCGGGCATGGGAGTGTTAGCAGGCCTTCTGGTGTTGGTCTCCTTGGTTTGCCTGTGGTATATATGCAAGATTAGAGTCTCACAACAGTGTGATGCAGCCATGATCATTCAGGCCTTTACAGCCATTGAAGCAAGGCATTCTCCCCAAGCATGGTTGGATACCATAAAAAGCTAAAATGATACGCTCAGGATGCGAGGCTAAGCACTGCACTCAGGGTCAGCCGCTTTGGACCCAGAGAAGAGCATGTCTGATTGCATGCGGGTTGATGCCCCAGGTCCCGCCTCTGAGAAAAAGGTATCGGACGGGTCCGATGCTCTTTGGTTGGATGACACCTAAATGAACATCTGTACAAAGTCCCAATTTATTTCTAATATCAGAGATCAGACCTCTACTCTTGCCTGATGCGTCTAAAACAAAAAGGGGGAACTGTAGAGAGCTGCAGAATGCTATGCCTTAAAGATGGAGCTGGTTTCCGCCCTCCACCTTCCCGATGGTGAGTGCTCTCTGTCAGGAACAACTCCACATTTGGCTAAGGCCGAGGATCTGGCTTGCTTCCATGTATGTGGACCTATCTGCATTGCCCCCGTGGCACGCCTGGGTTGGCTACCCAGAGGCTATTTAATCTGTGGGCTGGCTTTCCCCGGGGTCCGAGGATTGTTCAATGTTCCTGAATAAACTGCATTGAAAAAAAAAAAAAAAAAAAAAGAAAAGATCATTCTGAGTGAAATATCCCAGAAGGAGAAAGACAAACATGGGATATACTCACTTATATAGACCTATAAGATATGATAAACATAATGAAATCTATACACCTAAAAAAGATAATCAATTGAGCGGACATGGGGTAAGATGATCAATCCTCATTTAGAAAGACAGATGGGATGTGCATTGAACGTATGACAGGAGTCTACTGAGCGCATCTGAAAGACTCTAACTAGCAGTGTTTTCAAAGCAAAGACTCATGACCAAACCTTTGGCAGAGTACAGGGAATCATAAGAAAGAAGGGGAGTTAGTCTGATGGGGAAAGGATAGGAGCTCCACAAGGACCAAATATATCTGGGCACAGGGTCTTTTCTGAGACTGACATTCAACCAAGGACCATGTATGGATATAACCTAGAACCTCCACTCAGATGTAGCCTGTGGTAGCTCAGTAACCAATTGGTTTCCCAAAGTGAGGGGAACAGGGACTATTTCTAACAGGAACTCAATGACTGGCTCTTTGGTCTCCCCCGAAGGGAGGAGCAGTCCTGTTAGGCCACAGAGGAGGGCTTTGCAGCCAGTCCTGAAGCTACCTGATAAAACAGGATCAGATGAATGGGGAGGAGGTCCCCCCTATCAGTGGACTTGGAAAGGGGCACGGTGGAGATGAGGGAGGGAGGGAGGGACTAGGAGGGAATGAGGGATAGGGACACGGCTGGGATACAGAGTTAATAAAATGTAACTGATAAAAAAAATAAAAAATAAAAAATAAAAAAAATTATGCCACAAAAAAAAAAAAAAAAAAAACTGAGAATTTCTTCATGTACCAGAAATTTAAAATGTATATTTCTTAAAATTGTGGGATTCAAAAAATTGAGTGCCATGGGATTAGCAGTCACACACCAAGCCTTGTCTACCACTCTCACACCTCTGAAGTCTTCTTTAACTGATGGGCCAGGTCCTGATTTGAAAGGAAGAACATCATAATATAGGCCTAGTCATATAAGCATGCTATAAATGTACTGCCATTTTGGAATATTGTTATAAACTTTGCTGTCTTACAAATCTTACAAAGAAGTTGGTTATGTTTTAAGAAAGGAAAACAAACCCAAAGGCAATTAAAGTTGTTTGTGGTCTGTTAGCTGGAAAAGGGATAAACTTATATCTATCATAAACTATGACATGAATACCAATGATTTCTCAAAGCATCTAATTAAAGAATTTGTTAGATGTTGCAAGAAGCTGTGAAACACTTGATAAAATAAGGTCAAACTTGTGTGTGCACATGTGCACACAAACAAACACATACACACACTTATATATGGAGAGAGAGAGAAAAAGAGGTTAATTGGAGTTACACTGTAGGGTTGACAATGGCCCTACTGGACACTACAAGCTAACAAATACAATGGAAATAACTGCAATGTGGTATCTGCTTTGGAGTTGTTGGCCAGTGAGCCCTCATACACTCCCTGCTGCCCATGTTAGACCTTGCTACTAAAGGTACTACATACTTCAGTCATGCAACGCAGATATGTGAAACTGGTACTGACCTGGAAGCTTCAGCCCTAAGGCTAGCTTTCATCATGCTAGAAGCATAGTAAGTGCTGTTGAGAAAAGCAGTCATCATTGTTTCCAAGTTGTGAGCCCTAAGTGGTAAGACATACCTACTGGTGTATAGTGATATGAATATCATAAGTTTAAACAATCATCCTGTGATTGAATGTAAGGCCCAGTCATAACATAAAACCCTTATCTAGCAGCACTAGAGGGGGAAAAACAACCTGTGGCTTAACAGGTTATAGTGCCCTGAGAAAAACCTGTTGCTATCATTCTGCTAAGTGGCCACCTAATGACTATTTGTTACTCCCATAGATTAATGTATTTATCAACCTTCATCAGAAAATCTTCTGTTTACAGTAAGTAATTAATAGAAATCCACAATTTGTCTAAGTGCAGAGAGTAAGGGACTGAGGAATTATCATCTATAAATGGGATGCCCATCCTCCCAAGGCTCAAGGATCATTATACAAAGGTGGATAGATTTTACTATGTTTATCCTATATTATAGGTCTAATATCCACTTAAAGGTGAGTATATACCATGTGTGCCTTTCTACTTCTGGGATACCTTACTCAGGATGATCTTTTCTAGATCCCACAATTTGCCTGCAAATTTCACGATTTCCTTGTTTTTAATTGCTGTGTAGTATACCATTCTGTAAATGTACCAAAATTTTTGTATCCATTTCTCTGTTGGTGGACATCTTCGTTGTTTCCGGGTTCTGGCTATTATGAATAAAGCTGTTAAGAACATTGTTGAACAAATGTCCTTGTTGTGTACTTGAGCATATTTTGGATATATGCCAAGAAGTGGTATAGCTGGATCTTGAAGTAGCACTATTCTTGATTGTCTGAGAAAGCGCCAGAACTTTACACCTAAAGAAGTTAAAAAAAAAAAAAAAGAGGACCCTGGGTAAGATGATCAGTCCTCCCTTAGAAAGACAAAGGGGATGGAAATTAGAAGAAGGAGAAAACAAGAAACAGGACAGGAGTCTACCACAGAGGGCCTCTGAAAGACTCTACCCAGCAGTTTATCAAAGCAGATGTTAAAACTCATAACCAAACTTTGGGCAGAGTGCAGGGAATCATATGAAAGGAAGATTTAGTAAGACCTGGAGAGGACAACAGCTCCACTCCACTAGGAGAGCAATAGAACCAAAATAGCTGGGAACAGGGGTCTTTTCTGAGACTGATACTCCAACCAAGGTCCATTCATAGATATAACCTAGAACTTCTGCTCAGATGAAGCTCACGGCAGCTCAGTATCCAAGTGAGTTTCCTAGTAAGATAAGCAGGGACTGCCTCTGACATGAACTCAGTGGCTGGCTCTTTGACCACCTGCACCTCATCCCCACCCCCAAGGGAGGAGCAGCCTTGCCAGGTCACAAAGGAGGACATTGAAGCCAGTCCTGGTGAGAGTTGATAACCTAGGTCAGATGGAAGGGGAAGAGGAACTCCCCTATCAGTGGACTTTGAGAGGGGTATGGGAGGAGGTGAGGGAGGGAAGCAGAGTGGGATGTGGGGGGAAATGAGGGAAGGGCCTACAGCTGGGATACAATGTGAACAAAATGTAATTAATATAAAAAATGTAATTAAAAAAGTGGATAGAATGAGTGTTATAGAAGAGGGGATAGACTTACTGTAAAGGCTAGCGGCATTGGATGATTACAAGCAAAGATTATCTTCTAGACACAGCAGGACAAGTACACACTGGAACTTACATTGGTTATAACAGCATACATAAGACTGGTGCAAGCTCAAGCCAGAACAAAGGCCAGCATGGAGAAGGGGTATGGGCATTAACTCTCACACATAGCTAGGGAGCTATTAGCAAATGATAGTTACTGGAAGTGATGAGGTCATTTTTCTTTAATAGTGTAGCCACTTAATAAGTTAATCATGCTCTAGGGTATGGCTACACATCCAGGAATATATAAGAAGGACAAATTGGACATGATGGCTCTGAAGAAAAAATAAGTAAACAAAGTTGTGTAATTGTGCTTTGAGGAGGGAGTATGGAACTGGGAGAAGATGAGGGAGGGAGTACTTTTCCCATCTTATTTCTGGGTACTCTGACACACCTTAAATTGATTACCTCTCTGTCACTTCTCACAGTATGTGTTTACATTTATCCAGACCTTCAGCATTCACACTAATGAAAACCTGACACATTAATATTCCCATTTTGTACATAGTGTTATTTCCAGTTGGAACAGATATAGAGTCTGACTGTGCTGTCCTGTAATTGTAATCATCACACCTTTGCTGCTGTTCAGAACTGAATGTCACTACATCATAAACAGCGCTTTGGTATTCTATACAGAACATGTTTCTTGCAAAATTCTGCTTTTGCCAGCATTAATGACACAGACCTAGCATTAATGATATAGACCTAGCTGACATTTCTGTTCACAGAGCCAAAACTGGAAATCTTGAGAACTACAAAGTGGTGTGTGTGTGTGTGTGTGTGTGTGTGTGTGTGTGTGTTGGGCATGTGTAGGGCCAGAGGTCAACCTGAGGAATTGCTCTCAGGCATCTCACACCACTTGTTTCAGAGACAAGAGCTCTCACTGAAAGTGACCTCGATAAGAAGCCTAGAATGCCTGGCTTGCAGGTCTGGCAACCTCCCTTCTCTTCTCGGCTGCTGGAATTTCAAGTGCACACCACAAACCCCAGATCTTATTAGGGGAGTACAGGAGAGTAAATTCAGATCTTCATGCTTGCAAAACAAGCATTTTACCAGGGAGCTATTTCCCAATCCCTGTAGCATTATGTTTAATTTTGTAAAAAAGACAGTGTATAATAAGAAATGAGGAAGAAAATTTTAAAGATTTAAATGTGAGCTGAGTCTTCTTATTATTCCATTCTCATCTTTTCTTTCTCAGAGTAGAATGATCCCTTTACTTCCCCAGTCTTGTTAATTATTTGGGAAAAATTCACTTCAAACCAAGCAAACAATTCTCCACGGTCATTTTTTGCACACCACTTCCCAATCTGCTCCGAAGGAAGCCTTATAATTTCCATTATCAGTTTGAATCTTTAAGACAGTCAAAGATTCTTCAGACACTGGAATACGCAGTATATAAATTCAAAACTTTCTAAATATCCTGGATATCTGTCCTACAGGCAGGCTCTGATTTCTTTATGTTTCATTAATCCATAGGCTTACATGTTGACCCTGTCTGTCCAGAGAGGTCGCTTACGCTTACTAGTTTTTGTTGTTGTTTATCTTCTCTATTCTACTCCTCTCTCCTCCTTTGCTTCTTACAAACTTATTTTTCATTTTGCTGGAAGATGCAGTCAAGAAAGTACTATGTGCTGGCAGCGCAGAGTTCCATTTCTTGTCACTCCTCACAGCTCTTTGGTGCTCAAGTGCTGTAAAGCTTGCAAGGTAGGAAGATGGATATCCTGGGGATGAGGCTGCGTCCCCAACTGTTAGCAACATTGCCGTATCTCATAAGTAAATTACGACCTCAGCTTACTCATCTTAAATGTAGTGTGCTTATTTATAATATGGGAATTGTGGAATGATTTTTATATGTAATCGTTGAGAACAATCCCTGGTATATGATAATGTAAACAACTGTATGTTATGACCAATGTAAAGGAACATATATTTAAAAACATATCATAAATTTTAGTGTAACATCTGTAGGAAAAATAAACAAGCAGGGAATTCTAAGCTTGACAACTTTCCTAATCCTAGCTTCCTTTCAGGAAAAAGCAATGCCTACAATTTGACAACACCTCAGAGACAAATTAATTAATTAGTTAAAAATCGCAACTTGTTGGATAAGAGCAAACATCTTCAAATACCGGTATTTTGTTGTTGATAAATACTTCTTTATAATTTTCTTTATATTTAATCAGAACTTTAAAAATGGCATTTGTTATTTATTCTTTGAAAGTTTCATACATTTATGCAATCAGGACTATTCATTGCCATATGTTTTATTGTGGTACTATTGTTCTGCCTTCTTAGCAAAAGATAAGCTTCGGAAAAGGTTTCCTATTAGGTATTATAATGGTCCTGCTGCCTGAAAACAGGGCACTTTTACATCTCTAAAAAACAAGAGCAACAACTAAATGTTAACTAAAATATTATACAAACTGATACATATAAATTAAAGAGAGTTCATCAATTGGAATAAAATTATCTTAAGAGAAAGATAATAAACAAAGAAACAATAAAGGAAGTCTTGGTCTTATAATATATTATTTAATGAATAATGATATTTTCTCCTTGTAAAAATTATTCCATTTAGTAAATTAGTTTGTCAAAAATTTAAATTAAGTGGAGATATTCACAGCAGGAATAGAAAACAGAATAGAAAATGGAATTAACAATGGATGATATTCCAGTGCAAGCAGAGATAAATCTCCCTGCCCACTTGCTGTTCTAAACAGATGGCAGAAGGTTTATGTTACAGTTTCTGCGCATAAATCATGCAGGTTTTTACACAAAGTTCAAAATTCTTATTAACAACAGTATCTTGAAAAAGATTATATGAATTTTCTTTTTTTTCAAATATATTTATTTTTTATAAATTACAGTTTATTCACTTTGTATCCCCACTGTAGCCCCCTCCCTCATCCCCTCTCAGTCCTACTATCCCTCCCTTATTTCTTCCCATGCTCCTCCCCAAGTCCACTGATAGGGGAGGTGTTCCTCCCCTTCCCTCTGACCCAAACCTATCAGGTCTCATCAGGGCTGGCTGCATTGTCTTCCTCTACTGCCTGGCAAGGCTGCTCCCTGCTTCAGGGGGAGGTGATTAAAGAGCCAGCCACTGAGTTCATGGCAGAGACTGTCCTTCCCATTACTGGGAAACCATTGGATACTGAGCTTCCATGGGTTACATCTGTGCAGGGGTTCTAGGTTATCTCCATGCATGGTCCTTGGTTGGAGTATCATTCTCAAAAAAGGCCCCTGTGCCCAGATTTTTGGTACATTTGCTCTCCTTGTGGAGTTCCTGTCCCCTGCAAGTCTTCCATTTCCCACTTCTTTCATAAGATTCCCTACACTCTGCCCAAAGTTTGGCTATGATTCTTAGCATCTGCTTTGATACCTTGCTGGGTACAGTCTTTCAGAGGCCCTCTCTAGTAGGCTCCTGTACTGTTGCCTGTTTTCTCCCTCTTCTGATGTCCATTCCATTTGCCTTTCTGAGTGAGGATTGATTGCATGCATTTTCAAAAAACTATATTGTAGTGGAATTAACTCAGTCTCCTTTCAGTTCTTCAATTATTTTGTTCATTCTCTGTGAAAATGTAGTGTATCTGCTATTGACTCACTGTGTACTTGAAACCTGATCCCTAATTGGTCAGTGGTGGTAGGCCAGGTGCTTACTGGCTTATGACACTATAGCTGTCATCCATCCAATGTTCCATGAGTCCCATGCACAGCACCAATAAAGTTTATAGATTTATTTTTACTTTAAAATCCCATTACTCTCACTATTTTATAAATTGGAAAATATGGTATCACAGATTCAGATTTAAATCTCTAACTTAAGTTTTTTATTAATGTCATGCTATCAGTTTCTCATACCTACAACATATATGACTTAGTTAAGTTTCTCTCTTCATAACACACTATGCTATATCAGTTTTTCACTATATGTCTTTCATAAAGATTTTATAAAGGGACTTGATGAGATAGATCGGCATAAAGTCATGGATTATAGAAATGCTGAGAGATCCTGCAATACAGATAGCTTTCCTTCTTAATGACAGAAGGGAATCTAAATATGGCATAGTGTGGGAGAAAGTGTATACCGAAGATGGAAGAATGACAGGAATGAAGTGGAGTGCGTCAGCAGGTCTGCCTTCCTGGATGTAGCCTTTTCAAGCCTGGATCATTTGAGCGATTATCAGAATTGCCATTTGTTAGACGGTAATAAGCTTTAGCTTTATTACACAAAAATGATCACTTAATATTGCAGTGGTTCACAATTCCATGCTGATTGATCACTCTAAACTTCTCCCAAACTAGAATATGACTCTGTAAAACCAGTGTGGAATGTATATCTACTTTCAAAAGTACTATGTAATAATGATCATATTTATAAACTGTATCTTGTCAATTAATTTATGTATTACAGCCTTGTCAAACAAATTTGGAGGGACAAGTTCCTGTCGCCCAAGAATGTACATTAGTGAATGAGGGGCTAGATTTGAAATGCAGCCTGAATTTCTAATGATGTTTGCCTAATTAAACAACTAGTCAGTGAGTACTCTGTTGGATACAGGGTCTTGGTATGAAGTGAAAACACAGGATTCTTTCTCATGCTGTTCTTAAAAGAACAGGAGAACCAGATGTTAAACAATTATCACAGAAATAACACAGAGCATGATAATAGTGTTTGAAAATGGAACATTTATTTGTTCTGGGGATGAAGAAAGAATTTGGAGAAGATAACACGCAACCCCAGATCTGAGGGACACAAAGTGCATGTTAAACAAGAGAAGGGTGGTAATCCAGTTAAGACTGGAAGGTGTTTAAGGAGCATAACAGACTGAACAAAGACTCACTATGTTCCAGCTCAAGAACTGAAGCCAGTGTGAGACATAGCAGGAAAGCAGAATAGCAAGCAGACACAAAACAGCAAGAGCTACATTGTAGGGAAGACACAGAGAAGGGGGTGAATTACAAAACAGCTTAAGAGTGGTATAGCTGGATCTTAAAGTAGCACTACTCCTAAGTTTCTGAGAAAGCATCAGATTGATTTCCAAAATGGTTGTACGAGTTTACATTCCCACCAGCAATGGAGGAGGGTTCCCCTTTCTCCACATCCTCTGCAGCATGTATTGTCACTTGAGTTTTCCATCTTAGCCATTCTTAGGAGAGTAAGGTAAAATCTCAGGGTCGTTTTGATTTGCATTTCCCTGATGACTAAGGACACTGAACATTTCTTTAAGTGTTTCTCTGTCATTCAGTGTTCCTCTACAGAGAATTCTGTTTAGCTCTGTACTCTATTTTTTAATTTTATTACTGGATTTGCTGCTGTTTAGCTTCCTGAGTTCTTTATATATTATGAATAGTAGCCCTCTATCAGATATAGGGTTAGTGAAGATTCTTTCCCAATTTGTGGGCTGTCTTTTTGTTCTGACAACAGTGTACTTTGCTTTGCAGAAGCTTTTCAGTTTCATGAGGTCCCATTTATTGATTGTTGCTCTTAGAGCCTGTGCTGTTGGTGTTCAATTCAGGAAGTTTTCTCCTGTCCCAATGATTTCCAGACTCTTCCCCACTTTTTCTTCTAACAAGTTTAGTGTGTCTGGTTTTATGTTGAGGTCTTTGATCCACTTGGACTTTACTTTTGTGTAGGATGATAAGTATAGATCTTTTCTCTACATGTAGATATCCAGTTAGACCAACACCATTTGTTGAAGATGCTATCATTTCTCCGTTGTATGGTTTTGGCATCTTTGTCAAAAATCAGGTGTCCATAAGTGTGTGGGCTTATTTCTTGGTATTCTTTTCTGTTCCATTGATCCACCATTCTGTTTCTATGCTAGTACCATGCAGTTTTTATTACTTTTGCTCTATAGTACAGCTTGAGATCAGGAATGGAGATACCTCCAGAAGATCTTTTATTGTAGAGGATTGTTCTAGTGATTCTGGGTTTCTTGTTATTCCATATGAAATTGGGAATTTTTCTTTCAATTTCTGTGAAGAATTGTGTTGGTAATTTCATGGTAATTGTGTTGAAGCTGTAGATTGCTTTTGGTAAGATGGCCATTTTTACTATGTTAATCCTGCCAAGCCATGAGCATGGGAGATCTTTCCATCTTCTGATATCTTCTTCTATTTCTTTCTTCAGAGACTGGAAGTTTTGTTTTGTTTTCATACAAGTCTTTGACTTGCTTGATTAGAGTTACACCAAGGTCTTTTATATCCTTTGTGGCTATTGTGAGGGAGCAGCCTTACGAGAACACAGAGGAAGACAATGCAGCAGTCCTAATGAGACCTAATAGACTAGGGTCAGATGGAAGGGGAGAAGGACCTCCTCTATCAGTGGACTGAGAGAGGGGCATAGGAGAAGAAGAGGGAGGAAGGGTGTGATTGGGAGGGGACAAGGGAGAGGGCTGCATCTGGGATGCAAAGTGAATAAACTGTAATCAAAAAAAATTAAAAAGCAAAGCAAAACAAAACAAAACAGGTTAAGAAACAAGAATCAATGTTTGGTGATCAATTTTAAATGGAGGATAAAGGAGAAAGTTTCAGAGCTGGTAACTAAATTTATCACTCGCATACTAACTATATATACTATTTCAGACTGTTTCAAATAAAGATAAATAGAGCAGAAAATCTTAATTTTTGGTAATAAATTTCCCGGTTCTTATCTTTAAATAAGCACAGGAGTCCCTGCTCCTGCCATACAGCTGCTGTAAAGGGCAAATGAAAAACGATTCTGGTGTAATCCAAATCTCAGCTTTCTGTACTGCTGGTTCCAGGCCACGCACAAACTAGACTGTATAAGCTGTCATTTACTCTTGAATGGATTAGTTACAGCAGCTAACGCCTAAAGACATCATAAAAAGGTAAATGCAATTGTATATGTTGTTTGGCTAGCTGTTAATTTGTCTTTTATCAAATGTAATTTTCAACAAAAATATCTGTTCCCCTATTTTATATTCTTATGCATGTCTTCTCCCTTCTGCACTTCTCCTCTAGTGCCTTAATTTTCTCATATATCAACTTATCTATTCTTTTTTTGCTAACATCCTTCTCCCCATTTTTTTTTCTGATCCTTATTATTAATTTACTAACATGTTCCTGCCATCTCACCTTGATTTTTTAATTTCCTTTTTATATTAACCACTCTTTTCCATTGTAGTCTTCTAGGAGCTATTGGCATCTATTATTTTATCTACCTCACCCAAGATAAACTGTGTCATTCCTTTTTTTTTTTTTTCTCATGGCTTTCCAATCACTGGAAATATTACTGGCATATTAACATTCCTAAACCGCTAGAGTCATAATGTCCCAGCATCCAGTACGGGATCACTGACAGTGAGTAAAGTAAAGCATGACAAAGCCCCTGGCATGCAAAACTTATTTTTTGTTTTTCTCTTCTTTTAAAAAACCTTTTTCTTTATTATTGTTATTCACTTTATATCCTAGTTGTAGCCTCTTCCCTATTCTTCTTCTATGTCCCACCATCCATCTCTCCCCAACCCCATATCCCTCACCTAGTCCACTGATAGGGGAAGTCCTCCTTCCCTACTATCTGAACCTAGCCTATCAGATCTCATCAGGACTGGCTCAATCCTATTTCTCTGTTGCCTAGTTAGGCCACCTCACCAGGGTGGAGGATGTTCAAAGAGCTGGCCACTGATTCCACTTCAGAGACAGCGCACGTAATCCCCTTCCTAGGGAAGCCCCATAGAGGCTGAGTTGCTCATGGGTTACATCTGAGCACAGGGTCTAGGTCCTCTTCATGCATGATCCTTGGTTGATTCATCAGTCTCTGTAGGACCCCCTGAGCCCATTATTTTGGCTCTGTTGATCTTCTTGTGGAGTTCCTATCCCCTCCAGTTTTTTCTATCTCCCTAAGATTCCATAAGATTCCCTGCACTCTGCTCAAAGTTTGGCTATGAGTCAGCATATGCTGTGATACCCTGCTGGGTAGAATCTTTCAGAGGTCCTCTATGGTAGGCTCCTGCCCTGTTTCCTGTCTTCTTCTTCCAATGTCTATCTTGTTTGCCCTTCCAAATAAGCATTAAGCATCTTCTCTAGGGTCCTCCTTGTTGTTTAGCTTCTTTAGGACTATAGATTTTAGTATGTTTATCCTATGTTATAAGGCTAATATGCACTTATAAGTGAATATGTAACAAGTGAGTATGTCTTTCTGCTTCTGGGTTATCTCACTCAGGATGATCTTTTCTAGTTTCCATCTACGTGCCTGTAAATTTTGCAAGCCCACTTTCTATGATTTACTTAGGTACGAAATCATTCGAGCTTTCTGGTATCAAATACTTGAAAAAACAAATTAAAAGCAAAATTGTGTGTTTGGATTAATTGATTAAGGAGTTTCAGCACTTATGCCAGTGTTTATTATATATTTTTTGGACTGTGATAAACAAGACCATTATGGCAGAAGAGAATGGTGGAGGCAAGTTGGTCACCTTATAGCAGCCAGAAAGCAGAGAACAAAATAGGGAAGGGTGACTACACCAGTGACCCCCTTTATTCAACTAGGCATTGCTTCCTTCAGTTCCAGGATGTCTCAACAGTCTACTCAAACTCTTAAAATGATTGGCTAGGTCAGATCCTTCATGAACTAAGTGTCTCTGGGAATTCATGGTAGATGCATACACAGAGATGTGCTCTATTAACATTCTAGGGTCTGTTATTTCAATAAAACTGACTGTCAAGGATATCCAGCCAAAGCTATCATCAACCTTGAT
Source organism: Meriones unguiculatus (assembly GCF_030254825.1). NCBI lineage: Eukaryota > Metazoa > Chordata > Mammalia > Rodentia > Muridae > Meriones > Meriones unguiculatus. Next base: position 97,704,209 of record NC_083354.1, read on the forward strand.
TGAACTGATTGTACATCTGGGAGAGTCAATGGCATATTCTAGAAAATGGAGATAAAAAGTCTCTTATAATTTGATTATGAAAACATTTTTAAAATTTACTCAAGACTCTCAGAAACATACTTTGTATTTAAATGGGCATAGCTAAAATATCACTACCAATAGACTGTGCATTTTAGTCAAACTATTGAAGATCTTCTAAGTCTGGTGTCTACTTGAATTAAATATCATAATTTTATTTCCTGCACAGTCTGGGAAATGCTAAGTTGATTTGAATTCCAATCCTTTATTATTATTATTATTATTATTATTATTATCATTATCATTATTATTATTATCTAAACACACCCAGTGTCCTTCTTTCCTTGAGACTATTTGTTTTCCTCATTACATTTATTGATAGTTGAACTGTCTGTCAGATTTTAAAAATACTTCAGAAAATACTCTGATTCTCTTGAGACCTAGTAAGACATTTTATTAATTATAAACTATGTTGTAATTTATTTCTGTAAGCTTTGTGAGGTCAGAGATTATCTTTATTTACTTTTGCCATCATCAAGTATTGTTGTATAGAAAAATCTTAATTCAATAAATGCTTACTAAATGTACTTGCAAATTTAAAGCTTTTGTTATTTAAAACAAAACAGAACAAAAATACTTGAGCTAGCTTCATGAAAGACATTTAGTAAATATGAAAAGAGCTAGCAGAATCCATCATAATCATAGATATTGGCTCTCCCACTAGAAATAATAATATAGAATCATCATGCATCCTGTGTGTGTGCTTATATACAAACTTAGTTCTGTGTGTATGTATACTTATATAAAAATGTAATTTTAATATATTATATGGTACTGCTATTTCTGTTTCCAAACTTGAGTGTATGCTAATTTTGCTTTACAGGCAGTTATTAAAATGGTATGTTGATATTTTTCCATTCTTTGCAAACACATACAGTGTTTGAGCCACATCATGTTCCTACAGCCTGTATTTTGGACTTTTCCAACAGTGAAGTAAACCTGCAGGACTACGCGACATAGGCATGCTTTGCATTGTTTCCCTGTTTCCAACACTTATCTGCAAGGCAGACATGCCATAAAATTTTATCTACCAAAAAATTAAGTAACTGCAATCTAGATCTGTTTAATTATCCTTTAGTGATTTTGTATGTGTATCCAACTATTATAAAAAATGCTGAAAGATTTCTTTTTTTAAGATTTATTTATTTTATGAATATGAATGTTCTGACTGAATGTATACCTGCATGTCAGAAGAGGGCATCAGACCCTATTACAAATGGTTGTGAGCCACCATGTGGTTGCTGGGAATTGAACTCAGGTCCTCTGGAAGAGCTGACAGTGCTCGTAACCACGGAGCCATCTCTCCAGCCTCCATGTTGAAGGATTCTTGATTTTACATACAATTTTCCCTCCATCTACATGAAACTGACAGAAATTCACTGATGCTCACATCTTTTATACAAAATGTTTCAGTACTTTCACACAATGCTCATAATCTTACATTATATGTAACTTTATACTGCTTGTACATTTTAGGAAGAGCAACAACACAGTAGTATTCACATATCCATCACCTAGGTAATCATCATAGGGTCAACTGCGAAGCAATAACCTGAAATTTGTTGAGTTCACAGGCGTGGAACCCTGTGCATGGATACAGAAGGTCAGCAGTATTCAAGCTGATTTAAGAGCATTTCATATACTTGTTTTTACTTTTTAAAAGTGCGTTTTTTCTATCTAGTTCTGTACGTGTCTGTGTATCTGTATGTATTATGTATGTATGTATATGTGAGTATGTGAGTGTGTGTGTGTGTGTGTGTGTGTGTGTGCCATAGCACACATGTGAAAGTTAGAAAACACCTCTGGGAGTCAGTTCTCTATTTCCATCATGTCAGTCCATGGCAATGAACTGAGTCCATCAGTCTCTGTGACAAATGCTTTCACCTTGGAGGCCATGTGCTTACTAAATATGAAATAATTTAGTTGTTTTAACTTTTGAGGAACTAGAAATATTTCATGGCTTAATATGAACAATGTAACTTTAGATGCTTCAAAAGTGTATTTTCATAGTCTTTACATCTAAGAGGATTAAATGATTTTAAGTAAGATTGCTAAAGGTTATTATGTTTGTTCTCCTTATATATGTTACACAAACATATTTGTACAGGGTATTTAATAGCTAGAATAATTTTCCATTATCTTTTGTGTGTGAGAAGTGCATGTGGGCATCTATAACATGTGCTATGAGTTTATCTATTTAGGTTCTAGCAACTGTATAAATTCTCATAGCAACTCAGGTTTCTACCCAGTGACTTGTAGAAACACATTATAAATATTCACACTCAACTAGAATATGACAAAGATAAAATGATTGTTATTAAAAGGAATGAAGTTAACAAAATTAATTTTTCCGCATGTGACAAATGTGTTATTTATTCAGAGACATAGTACTTTGATTAAAGCATGCACTAAACCAAGTAATCAATTTTCTTAGTGATTCCAATCTTATCTAAGACCCTGTTTAATACTAGCCATGTTGCTTGATCAACTGACTAGATTGATTGTGCTCATTGTTCAAAGTAATTAACTACCTTTATCACAAATCAAATTTCTCCAGCAACAGGCATAGCAACAAATGTGGCCTGTGTCACTTCTTTGGAGGCCCTTTGTCATGACGACAAAACCTCATGTACAATTTAAAAGCCCTGGCAACTGCGTTATATTTAAAAAGAAAAAAAAATCTTTCAGCCATTTCACAAAAACTGAAAAAAATTCTTCAATAAAATTGGAAGTGAAATAATTAAATTTAATATTGGACTAGGCAAATTCTAAAGCATAGAATAATTTGTAAAATATTCATGCAATATATAGAATTTAGCATGTATAACCTTCTTACCTGTGATAAAATACCTCCTATCTTAAATAGCAAGATGATTGCACATCAAAGCAAAATGAATGCTTCGTAATTAATGAATGCCTGTGATATAAAGAATTTTTAATGCTCACAATACTGTTACCATTATGAACAAAGTACTAAAGCTTCTATTAAAAGCCTAATTAAGCATTGTGTAGAGTAGCTGTTTTAAAGTTTAAATAAGGATTACTGATTCTTTGGAACTCCAAGCACAAATTTCAGAAAAATAAAGAATATGCATAAAAGATATTAAACAACTCACTGTGTACACACTGTGTAGAAATTGATGAAATATTATTCAGTGGACTGAAAATTTTCATTATTGAAGTGATAAAACACATATGTACTTCTTTGGCTTAGTTCTTGGTATTTAATTAAAACATAATTATAAAATTATCCTTTCATCTCCTTCTTTCTACCTTTCCCAAGCATCTCAAATTTGTGGGGCCTCCTCTTCTTTAAAACAATTTTGTTACATGTACATGTAAATTGTTCTGAACAGTTTTATGTTAGTTTGACATTAGCTAGAGTCCTCTGAAGGGAGGGAACTGAAAAAATAGCTCCCTAAAATCCAGCTGTAGGGCATTTTCTTAATTGCTGGTTGGTTAGAGAGGGCCCAGTCCATTGCAAGTGGTGCTATCTCTGGTCTGTTAGTCCTGGCTTCTATAAGATGGCAGGCTGAGAGAGCCATGAGGTACAAGCCAGTAAGTAGCACCCTTCCACGGTCTCTGCATCAGCTCTTACCTCCAGGATTCTGCCTTGTTTGAATTCCTGTTCTGTCTTCCATCAGTGATGAACTACAATGTGGAAGTGTCAACCAAATAAACCTTTTCCTCCCTGACTTGCTTTTTGGTCATGGTGTTTCATTGCAGCATTAGAAACCTTCGCTAACACAAGTTGGTAAGCCATTATGGGGTATTGCTGTGACAGACCTGACTATGTTGTTTTGGGGAGGATTGTGGAGGACTTTAGAACTTTGTGTGAGAAAAGACATTGAGGGCTCAAATGCTTGATGATCCATTCTTTAGGAGCTTGGAAAATGAGAATGTTGAGAACAATGCAGAAGATAGAGTCCTGGCTTGCAAAGTTTCAGGAAGAAATGTAAATACTATTGGGGCTATTTGTTATTTTGGATTAAGATTCTGTGGTTCACCTTAGTGGAGGCTAAACAATCAGCCTTGCCTTTCTAGGATACTAGATGTTGGTTGGCTTAAGTTAAAAAAAAATAGCTATGATTGCCATGATTAATAAGAGACAAGCATCACTGGGATTAAACCTTCTGGTAGGTGTTTTCTGAGAATCAGCACAAAAAAGCTGTGCTCCAGAGGTGGCCAAGGCTGTAGCTTGTGCTGGTGACCAGCTTGGTAGTCTAAGAGTCACCAATGTGGTAATGGTTTTGAAGGCATGAAAGGGCCATGGAGAGAAGCTGAAGCTGGGAGCAGCGAGAGGCCAGGAGAGGCCATTTGTGGAAGATGCAGCCTCACTGGTAATGAAGGCTCAGGATTGAAAGGGTCATGCAGACAAATTGAACCTTGGATCCATGAAGAGAGCGTAGGAGAGTCTTTGGAGAAAGTATAGGACAGTGGTAGCAGAAGATTCCAGCATTTTGGAATGTCAGTACCATGGGATGACTGCCAAGAACAGTAGCAGCAGTGACGTGGAACCAGCTAGAGCTTAGAAGACAAGCTGCATGTGCTGCAGAGACCAGAGCCAGAGAAATGAACCAAGCCCCTTGGAGAAGCCCAGAAGAGTTTGAATGAATACCAGACTATTGGACCTTTGAGTTATTTAAATTTTTAGAATTTGGTTTTGCTTTTATTTGATTGTGACTGTGCTCTGTTTCTTTCCTCTTTAAATAAGAGAGTATTTAATTTATTTTGACTTCATAGGAGCCCATGGAGCTTGAATTTTAAAAGACTGGATTTTAAGAAGTCTCCAAGTGGGGTCCCTAGTAAGGAGAGCAGGGGCGCTCTTTGGCAAAAACTCCATGGCAAGCTCTCTGACCACCTCCTCCTGGGAGGTGCAGCCTTGCCAGTCCATAGGGGAAAACAATGCAACAAGTTCTGATGAGACCTGATGGGCTTGAGTCAGGTGGAAGGGGAGGAGGACATCCTCTATCAGTGGACTAGGAGACGGGCATGGGAGAAGAGATTGGGATGGTAGGATTGGGAGGAGACTAGGAAGGGGAACACAGCCAGGATACAAAATGAATAAACTGTAATAAATGATAATAATAATAAAAACGACTCAAAAAAGTAAAAAAAAAAAGAAATTGGCTATTTTAAAGAAACTGAACTTTTAATGTGTTCGAAGTTATAAAGAATGTGAGATTTTTAAAGTTGTTTATATTTTTACTATGATCTTGGGAATGGACATGAAAGAAAACTTTATGGTTTAAAAGTGATGTGTTTGTGTGTCAAACTGATAATTATCCTGACTATTTTTATGTAAACTTGGTACAAGCTAGAGTCATTTGAAAGGAAGAGACCTCAATTGAGAAAATGCCTCTACGTAAGGTCCAGCTGTAGGGCATTTTCATAATCAGTGATGGCTAGGGGAGTGCCCAGCTCACTGAAGGTGATGCTATCCCTGGGCTGATGGTCTTAGGTTCTATGAGCAAGTGTGCCAAGCAAGCCATGAGAAGCAAACCAGTACGCTCTGCTCTTCCACGACCTCTTTATCAGCTCCTCCCACCAGGTGCCATTCCTGCTTGATTTCCTTCCTCCCAACTTACTTTTGATCATGGTGTTTTGCCAGAGTAATAGAAACCCTAGTATACACATAAATGAATACATATATCAATACAATATGATGAGTCTGTTCAGGGTGCCTGCTTGTATTTTTCAAGGTTTAACCACTTGGTATTGGATAACAAATTAGAGGCCTCATCCCAGGGAAGCCATTTCTCTCACTCTCAGCATGGTTTAGTTGCTCACAGTTCTTTGTCTAGGGTGGAGCACCTGAAGATTTCCTCCTCCATATTAGCATATTTATTATTGTACTTGCTCAGGTCTTATTTAAACAACCATATTGTTGAACTATGATGGTTATAGCTTCCCTGGTCATAGCTATTAGTCACAACATTACAGCACTCACCTTTGTTCTCTTGCTCCTATAACCATTCCACCCCCTCTTCTCTAATGTTTCCTGGGTATGGGTGTTGTATTTCAAAAGTTATCATTTGGGGCGGTGCCTCCCATCGTTAGTTAACTCTGGGTTTTGACTATCTGCTGTTTTATTAAATTGCCTCCTTCTACCATTAAAATAACTCAATGTACCCACTGTGATGGAGTGTGAGATCAGAAATTATCCTGGAGGAATAAAACAATGATTAGAAATAAGTATTTAGAGTGACGTTAGGAAAATATACTGGTTTCAGAAATTCTTATGGGAGGCTCCACTCTCAGGTCTATGACCTCTCAAGCTACAAGTAGCTTCTTTGGCACAGTTCTAAAATTATTTGGTTAAAAAAAAAAAAAAAAACAGGACAGGTGAGAATCAGTGCTTTAGAAGTGTTCAATCAAGTTTGTGGCTTGGGGCCAGAAGAAAATAAAAGATGAGTTCTGATGAAATACCAAAGATGAAATTTTAAGTTTGTCAGAAATTGGACAAGTACATTGGATCAAGAATATTGGAGATTTTCCACTAAAAAATTATAAACATAACAAGTATTAGATTATTAAAATTGTGTAATGTTACAATATACTCAGTATTCTAAAATAATGATTGAATTACAGCATATTGTTGGTAATTAGAAAATGAAGCCTGTCCTTTGTGTGACTTCTCAGAGAAAGAAACTGTGAGGTTTATAAACTATAAATTAGAGTTCTGATTAAGTAGCTATCACTGAGCATTTATGTTTCAGCCTTTATAACCACCTCCACTTCTAGAAGCTGCTGATAATATTGTGGATACCTCAGGTATAATACCTCAAAAGCAAACTTTTTTTCCAGGTGTAGATAGTTTAGGTTCTACTAGATTCTAACTGTATAAACTTAATACTAGTCAGAAAGAAAGTTAACTTGATTAAATTATGCTGCATTCAATAATTAAACTGAAACTAAATAATTCTTAACCAGACATTTATCTGTTAATTTTCATATAGACACGCACAGACACAAGAAATGCACGAAGAGCATCAGGTGAAATGTATACACATTGAGACACTAGGCATTATAGATCTAACTGGCCAGATGACCTGCCTCTTGCTTTCATTGCTGTCATGGGAACATGACCTTCTCAAAAGACATCCCAGGAGAATTATTTCTTTTTATTCTTTTATTTTTTTACATTAATTACCATTTATTCATTTTGTATGCCAGCTGTAGCTCCTCCCTCATACTCTCCCAATCACTCCATCCCTCCCTTATGTCCTTACATGTCCCTCTCTAAGTCCACTGATAGGGGAGGTCCTCCTTCCCTTCCATCTAGCCTATCAGGTCTCATTAGGACTGGCTGCACTGTCTTCCTCTGTGTCCTGGTAAGGATGCTTCCTGCTCAGGGGGAGGTGATCAAAGACCCAGCCACTGAGTTCATATCAGAGACAGTCCAGGAGAATTATTTCAATGACTTTTTTCTCAGGAAGAGCATAAATATCCAAAACTACACAGGATTCAAACCTGGACTTCAGCAATTTCAGGTAGTTTGGTGCTAGATCTAATTGGAGGTAGACTTTTTACATTAAATATTCAAAAAGATAGCATTTTATTTATAGTTCTTTATTGAAATGACTTATTACTAATAATTTTATAATTCTAAAATTATTTAGTCTAGAGAGTGAAAATTTTTGGAACTCTCAATCATCATTAGAAAGCAACAATAATTTATAGTTATCTATTCTGTTTTTTTGGTTTTGAGCCTAGCCTTTAACAACTGAACCACCTGCACATCCCACAGAGGGCTGATATCAAAAATAAAAAAAGAGCTCAAGAAACTAAACATCAACAAACCAAATAATTTAATTAAAATGGGGCACAGAGCTCAACAGAGAAATCTCTAAAGGCTTAGAAACACTTAAAGAAATATTCCTGATTTTTAGCCATGAGGGAGGGACAGGCAAATGAAAATGACTCTAAAATTCCATTCTATACCTATAAGAATGGCTAAGACAAAAAAACTCAAGCAGCAGCTCATGCTGGTGAGGATGTAGGGCAAAGTAAACACTCCTTCATTGTTGGTGGGCATGCAAACTTGTTCAACCACTTTGAAAATCAATTTGGAGGTTTTTAAGAAAATCAGGAATAGATCTACCTTAAGACCCAACTATACCACTCCTGGGCATATATATAACCAAAGGATGCTCTACCAAAACATGAGGACACTTACTCAACTATGTTCATAGCAGCTTTATTTGTAATAACCAGAAACTGGAAATAATTCAGATATCCCTCAGCTGAATAATGGATAGAAAAAAATGTGGTTTCACACAATGTGGTATTACTCAGCTATTAAAAATAAAAGCGAGGTAGTTCCTGGGCTCAACCTGTAGTCTCAGAGACCATTGGAGACCACCAGCAGAAGTGAGGTCTCTTCTGTGACCTCCACACACCAAATCCAGGACGCCAGCTCAGTCTGTGGTCTTAGGGACAGTAGCCATTGGAAACCACAAACAGCACACCAATTCCGTAGCACCAACTCAGCCTGAGGTCTCAGGGACAGCAACCATTGGAGACCATCAGCAGAGGTGAGGAACATGACCTCCACATGTCAACTCCTGGGCAGCCAGCTCTATCTGGGACAGAGACCATTGGAGACTGTGAGCAAAGAGGAGGCAGACAACAACAAGTACCAAAAGTGACAACCATCAGGGACTACAAGGGACTTCCAAGCCTACCAACACCAGAGACAAACAGATGACTAGAGTACAGCATAAAAACACACTCAACAAAATCCAGGGCCATACAGCACCACCAGAACCCACCTATCCTGATACATTAAGCTCTGGATATCCTAACTCACTGGAAGCTCAGGAGAACAAACTTAAATCTAATATCATGATGATATAGAAGCCTTTAAACAGGAAATTAATAAACCCTTCAAAGAAATACAGGAAAATACAAATGATAGGTGAAGGAAATAAGTAAATCCCTTAAAGAAATAGAGGAAAATAAAAACAAAAAGGAGAAGGAAATGGTTAAAACATGAAAAGGGAAATAGAAGGAATAAAGAAAACGTAGTCTGTGGCAATCCTGGAAATGAAAAACCTAGGAAAGAAAATAGGCACTGCAGATGCAAGCATCACCAACAGACTACAGGAAATGGAGGAGAGAATCTCAGGCAAAGAAGACATGATAGAAGCAATCGAAACATAAGTCAAAGAAAATGCTAAATCTAAAAAGTTTCTAATACCAAAACATGCAGGAAATCTGGAACACCAAATTACTAAGAATAGTACGAATAGAAGAAGGAGAAGATTGCCAGCTCTAGGCACAGAAAATATCTTCAACAAAATCATAGAAGAAAATTTACATACAAAGGCAGAACTATTGGAATTTTTTAGAATTTTTCTTTCAAGGTCTGTAAAGAATTGTGTTGGTAATTGGATGGGAATTACATTGAATCTATAGATTGCTTTTGGTAAGATGGCCATTTTTACTATGTTAATCCTGCCAATCCGTGAGCATGGGAGATCTTTCCATCTTCTGATATCTTCTTCTAATTCTTTCTTCAGAGACTTGAAATTTTTTTTTTTCATATAAGTCTTTGACTTGCTTGGTTAGGTCACTCCAAGGTACTTATGTCCTTTGTGGCTATTGTGAAGGGTCTTGTTTCCCTAATTTCTTTCTCAGCCTTTTTTTCTTTTGTATACAGGAGGGCTACTGATTTTTTTTTTTTTTTTAGTTAATTTTGTATCTAGCCACTTTGCTGAAGGTGTTTATCAGCTGTAGGAGTTCCTTGGTGGAATTTTTAGGATCACTCAGGTATACTATCAAATCATCTGCAAAAAGTGATACTTTGACTTCTTCTTTTCCAATTTATATCCGCAAGATCTCCTTTAATTTTCTTATTGCTCTAGCAATGACATCAAGAACTATGTTGAAGAGATATGGAGAGAGTGGGCAGTGTTGCCTTGTCTCTGATTTCAGTGGGATTTATTTAAGTTTCACTCTGTTTAGTTTGATGTTGGCTATAGACTTGCTGTATATTACCTTTACTATGTTTAGGTAGCCTTGTATCCCTGATCTCTCCAATACTTTACACATGAATGGATGTTGGGTTTTGACAACACTTCTCAACACAGATATGAAAAGCCAGAAGGGCCTGAAAAGATATTCTTCAGACCCCAAGAGACCAAAGATGCCAGCCCAGAATAATATACAAAGCAAAATTTTCAAACACCATAGACAGAAAAAGCAAAATATTCCATGAGAAAACCAAATTTAAGCAGTATCTTTCCACAAACCCAGGCTTACAGAGAATACTATAAGGAAAACTCTAACACAACAAGGATAACTACATCCAAGAAAACACAGAAATAAATAATTCCACACCAGCAAAAACAAAAGAAGGGATACACAAACTCACATTACCACCACCGATGCCAAAATTACAGGAATAAACAATCGTTGGTCATTAATATCTCTCAACATCAATGGACTCAATTCCCCAATAAAAAGACACAGGTTAACAGAGTGAATATGAAAACAGGATCCATCATTTTGCTGTATACATGAAACACACCTCGGCAACAAAGACATTACCTCATAGCAAAGGGATGGAAAAGGGTTTTCCATAGAAACAGACCCAAGAAACAAGCAAGAGCAGCTATTCTAATATCTAATAAAATAGACTTTCAAGCAAAAGTAATCAAAAGACATGAGAAAGGAAACTACATTCTCAACAAAGGAGAAATCCACCAAGATGACATCTCAGTTCTGAACATTAGTAAAAGAAACATCACTAAAGCTTAAACCACAATTCAAACCCATACATTAATAGTGGGAGACCTCACCACCCCACTCTCACCAATGGATAGGTCAATGATACAGAAACTAAACAGAGAAATAATGAAACTAAATGACACCATGAATCAAATGCACCTAACAGATATCTACAGAACATTTCACCCAGACACAAAAGAATACATCTTCTTCTCAGCACCTTATGGATCCTTCTTCAAATTTGACTATATACTTGATCATAAAGCAGGCCTCCACAGATACAAGAAGGTGAAATAATCCCTTTTATCTTATCAGACCACCATGGATTAAAACTGGAATTCAAAAGCAACAGAAACAAGAGAAAGCCTACAAACTCATGGAAACTTACCAACTCTCTGCTCAATGATCACTGGGTTAGGGATGAAATAAAGAAAAAATCCAAGTCTTCTAGAATTCAGTGAAAATTAATCACAACATACCCAAATTTATTGAGCACAATGAAAACAATACTAAGAAGAAATGGCAGAGAAACACTTAAAGAAATGCTCAACCTCATTAGCCATTAGGGAAATGCAAATCAAAATGACCCTGAGATTTCACCCTACACCCATCAGAATTGCCAAGATGAAAATCTCAAGTGATAACACATGCTGGAGAGGTTGTGGAGAAAGGGGAACCCTCCTCCATTGCTGGTGGGAATGTAAACTGGTATAACCACTTTGGAAGTCAATCTGGCGCTTTCTCAGACAATTAAGAATAGTGCTACCTCAAGACCCAGCTATACCACTCCTAGGCATATACCCAAAATTTGCTCAAGTACACAACAAGGACATTTGTTCAACCATGTTTGTAGCAGCTTTATTTGTAATAGCCAGAACCTGGAAACAACCCAGATGTCCATCAATGGAGGAATGGGTACAGAAATTGTGGTATTTTTACACAATGGAATATTACTCAGCAATAAAAAACAAGGAAATCATGAAATTTGTAGGCAAATGGTGGGATCTAGAAAAGATCATTCTGAGTGAAGTATCCCAGAAGGAGAAAGACAAACATGGAACATACTCGCTTATATAGACCTAAAAGATAGGATAAACATAATGAAATCTATACACCTAAAGAAGATAATCAAGAAAGCAGACACGGGGTAAGATGATCAATCCTCATTTAGAAAGACAAATGGAATGTGCATTGAGCGTATGACAGGAGTCTACCGCAGAAAGCATCTGAAAGACTACCTAGCAGTGTTCCAAAGTAGATACTAAGACTCATAACCAAACCTTCGGCAGAGTGCAGGGAATCATATGAAAGAAGGGGAGTTTGATGTGGAAAGGATAGGAGCTCCACAAGGACCAAACGTATCTGGGCACAGGGTCTTTTCTGAGATGGACACTCAACCAAAGACCATGAGAGGATAAAACCTAGAACCTCTGCTCGGATGTGACCCGTGATAGCTCAGTAATCAATTGGTTTCCCATAGTAAGGGGAACAAGGACTATTGCTAACAGGAACTCAATGACTGGCTCTTTGACCTCCCCACCGCCCAAGGGAGGAGCAGTACTGTTAGGCCACAGAGGAGGACTTTGCAGCCAGTCCTGAAAATACCTGACAAAACGGTCCTCCCCTATCAGTGGACTTGGAAAGGGGCAGGGAGGAGATGAGGGAGGGAGGGTGGGATTGGAGAGGGAATGAGGGATACAGCTGGGGTACAGAATTAACAAAATGTAACTAAGGAGAAAAATAAAATAAAAAAAAGAAAACAATACTAAGAAGAAAGTTCATAGCACTAAGTGACTACATAATGAAATCGGAGAAATCATATACTAGGAACTTAACAGAACAAAAGGAAGCAAACACACAAAAGAGGAGTAGATAGTAGAAAATAATCAAACCCAGAGCTTAAATCAATAACTTAGAATCAAAGAGAGTACAAAGAATCAACAATAAAAAATAAAAGAGCTCTGTGTGTGTGTGTGTGTGTGTGTGTGTGTGTGTGTGTGTGAAAATCAACAAGGTAAACAAATCCTTAGCCAATCTAACTAAAAGACAGATGGAAAGTATCCAAATTAACAAAATGAGAAATGAAAATGGGGGCATAAGAACAGACACCAAGGATATCCAAAGAAGCATTAGGTCGTATTTCAAGAGCCTGTTTACCACAAAATTTCAAAAGTCTAAATGAATTGGATGATTTTCTTGATAGATATGACTTATGAACATTATATCAAGATCAAGTAAAAAATATAAATTGATCTATGAACTCTGAGGAAATAAATATAGTCATTAAAAACCTCCCTTCCAAAAAAATGCCCCAGGCCAGACTTTTGAAGAAGAGTTAATATCCATATTTCTCAAACTATTCCACAAAATAGAAACAGAAGGAACATTGCCAAACTCATTCTATGAGGTCTGAGAGATAAACAACACAAATACCAAACATAAAAAGAAAATTCAGACCCATTTCTCTTATGAACATTGACACAAAAGTACCCAATAAAACATTTGCAAATCGAATCTAGGAATACATCAAAAATATCATCCACCATGATCAAGCAGGCTTCATCCCAGGGATGCAGGGACAGTTCAGTATACAAAAATCCATCAACATATTTCACCACATAAACACATTAAAAGACAAAAACCACATGTTTATCTCATTAGAGGCTGAAGAAGCTTTTGACAAAATCCAACTCCCCTTCATGTTAAAAGTCTTGGATGTTAAAAGACCATGTTAAAAGACCATGGATACAAGGCACATATCTGAACACAATAAAGGAATATTTAGCAAGCCAATAGCCAACATCAAGTTAAAGGGAGAGAAAATTTAAATAAATTCTGCTGAAATCATGGACAAGACAAGGCTGTTCACTTTCTCCATATTTCTTCAATATAGTACTTGAAGTTCTAGAAATAAGACAACTAAAGGAGATCAAGGGGTTATAAATCATGAAGGCAGAAGTCAAAGAATTGCTATTTGCAGATGATATGATAGTATATGTAAGTGACCTCAAAAATTCCGCCAGTGAACTCCTACAAACAGCTTTAGTAAAGTGCCTGGATACAACTTTTTTTTTTTTAATAATCACAGGTTATTTACTTTGTATCCCAGCCATAACCCCTTCCTTCATTCCCTCCCAATCCCACCTTCCCTCCCTCAGCTCCTCCCTGCCCCTTTCTAAGTCCACTGCTAGGGGAGGTCCTCCTCCCCTTCCATCTGACCCTAGCTTGTCGGGTATCTTCAGGACTGGCTGCTTTGTCCTCCTCTGTGGTCTAGCAAGGCTGTTCCTTCCTCGGGGGTGGGGGAAGGTAAAGGAGACAGTCATTGAGTTCATGTCAGAAATAGTTCCTGTCCCCCTTACTAGAGAAACCCACTTGGATACTGAGCTACCATGGGCTACATCCAAACAGGGGTTCTAGATTATATCCATACATGGTCCTTGGTTGGAGAAACAATCCAGATGTCCATCAAAGGAAGAATGGATACAGAAATTGTGGTACTTTTACACAATGGAATACTACTCACAATTAAAAACAAGGAAATCATGAAATTTTCAGGCAAATGGTGGGATTTAGAAAAGATCATCCTGAGTGAGGTACCCCAGAAGCAGAAAGACATACATTGTATATACTCACTTATGTAGACCTATAAGATATGGTAAACATAATGAAATATATACACCTAAAGAAGATAAACAAGAAAGAGGACCCAGAGTAAGATGATCAATCCTCACTTAAAAAGACAAATGGGATTGACATTGGAAGTAGGAGAAAACAAGCAACAGGACAGGAGCCTACCACAGAGGACCTCTGAAAAACTCTACCTAGCTGTGTATCAAAGCAGTTGCTGAGACTCATAACCAAACCTTCTGGCAGAGTGCAGAGAATCATATGATAAAAGGGGGAATTAATATGACAAGGAGAGGACAGGAGCTCCACAAGGACAAAATATATCAGAACACAGGGGTCCTCTATGTGGCTGGATAAAAACTAATTCAAAAAAATTAGTACAAATGACAAATAGGCTGAGAAAGAAATTAGGGAAGGAACAACAGTCATAATAAATATAAAGTATTTTGTTATAATTTGAACCAAGCAAGTGAAAGGCCTATATGACAAGAACTTCAAGTCACTAAAGAAATTAAAGAAGATATCAGAAGATGGAAAGATGTCCCATGTTTGTTGATCAGTGTAAGTAACATAGTAAAAATGGCCATCTTGCCAAAAGCAATGTGCAGATTCCCATCAAAATACCAACACAATTATTTACAGACCTTGATAGAACAATTCTCAATTTCATATGGAAAAACAAAAAACACAGAATAGCTAAAACAAACCAGTGCAATAAAAGAACTTCTGGAGGCATCCCCATCCATTATTTCAAGCTGTACTACAAAGCAACAGTCATTAAAAAAACTACGTAGTATTGGCATAGAAACAGATTGTTGGATCAATGGAATCTAATTGAAGACCCAGAAATTAATTCAAATATCTACAGACGCTTGATTTTTGACGAAAACCAAAAACCACAGAATTGAAAAATGATAGCATCTTCAACAAATGGTACTTGTCTAACTGGATATCTTAATGTAGAAAAATGCAAATAGATTCCTATTTATCACCCTGCAAAAAAAACTCGAGTGCAAGTGGATCAAAGAGCTTAACATAAAACAAGACACACTAAATCTATTGGAAGAAAAAATAGGGAAGAGCCCTGGACTCAGGCACAGGAGACAACTTCCTGAACAAAACACCAAGAGCTCAGGCTCTAAGATAAACAATTAACAAATGGGACCTCATGAAACTGAAAAGCTTCTGTACGGCAAAGAACACCTTCAATAGAACAAAACAGCAGCCTAACAAAGGATTAATATCCAAAATATATAAAGGATTCAAGAAATTAAATATCAACAAACTAAACAATCCATTTAAAAAGGGGGTACAAAACTAGAGAATTCTCAATAGAGGAATATTGAATGGCAGAGAAACACTTAAAGAAATTTTCAACATTGTTAATCATCAGAGAAATGAAAATCAAAATAACTCTGAGATTCTATCTTACACTTGTCAGAATGGCTAAGATCAAAATCTCAAGTGACAGCACATGCAGGCAAGTGTGTGGAGAGAGGGGAACCCTTCTCCATTACTGGTAGGAGTGACAACTTGTACAACCATTTTGGCAGCCAATCTAGAGGTTTCTCAGAAAACTAGGAATTGCTCTACAAGACCCAGCTATACTACTCCTAGGTATATAAGAAAAAGATGCTTTATCATACATCAAGAACATTTGTTCAACTATGTTCATAGCAGCTTTATTTTTAGTATCCAGAAACTGGAAAGAACCCAGATGTTTCTCAACCGAAGAATGAATAAAGAAATTGTGGTATATTTACACAATGGAATACTATTCTGCTCTTAAAAGCGAGGAAAACATGACATTTACAGGCAAAAGAATGGAACAAGAAAAGATCATTCTGATTTTCTAAGCCCCAGACTGATTTCCCAAGTAGTTATACAAGTTTACATTCCCATCAGCAATGGAGGAGTGTTTTCCCTTTCTCCACATCCTCCCAGCATGTGTTCTTCCTTGAGTTTTCCATCTTAGCCATTCTTATGCGAGTAAGGTATAATCTCAGGGCCATTTTGATTTGTATCTCTCTGATGACTAAGGATGTTGAGCATTTCTTTAAGTGCTTCTCTGTCGTTCAGTGTTCCTCTACAGATAATTCTCTGTTTAGCTGTGTCCCCTATTTGTTAATTGGATTACTTGATTTGTTGCTGTTTATCTTCTTAAGTTCTTTATATATTAGCTCTCTGTCAGATATAGGGTTGATGAAGATCCTTCCCCTGTCTGTAGGCTATTGTTTTGTTCTGATTACATTGTCCTTTACTTTACAGAAGGTTTTCAGTCTCATGAGGTCCCATTTATTGATTGTTGATCTTAGAGCCTGTGCTGTTGGTGTTCTCTTCAGGAAGTTGTCTCCTGTGCCAATGAGTTTCTTTCTAACAGGTTTGGTGTGTCTGGTTTAGGTTGAGGTTTTTTATTCACTTAGACTTGTATTTTGTGCAAGGTGATGAATATTGATCTATTTGTATTTTTCTACCTGTAGACTTCCAATTGTAACAGCACCATTTGTTGAAGATGCTATCTTTTTTCTATTGTATGGTTTTGGCTTCTTTGTAAAAAATCAAGTATCAGTAGGTATGGGGGTTTATTTCTGGTCTTCTAGTTGATTCCATTGATCTACTACCTCAATATCCAACTATACCACTCCTAGGCATATATCCAAAATATGATCAGCTATACAACAAGGACTTTTGCTCAACCATGTTCATAGCAGCTTTATTCATCATAGCCAGAATCTGGAAAAATACCAGATGTCCCTCAGCAGAGGACTGGATACAAAAATTGTGGTACATTTACACAATGGAATACTACTCAGCTATTAAAAACAAGGAAATCATGACATTTGCAGACAAAAGGTGGGAAATAGAAAAGATCATCTTAAGTGAATTAACCCAGAAGCAGAAAGATACACATGGTATATACTCACTCATAAGTGGTTGTTAGATATATAATATAGGGTAAACATATTAAAACCCATACTCCTAAAGAAACTAAGCAAGAAGGAGTACCCTGGGTAAGATGCTCAATCCTCATTCAGAAAAGCAAACAGGATAGACTTTGAAAGAGGAGAAAACAGGGAATAGGACAGGAGCCTACCACAGAGGGTCTCTGAAAGACTCTACCCCGCAGGGTATCTAAGCATATGCTAAGACTCATAGCCAAACTTTGGACAGAGCAGAGGTAGTCTTATGAAAGAAGGGGAAGATAGAAAGACCTGGAGCAGGCAGGAGCTCCACAAGCAGAGCAACAGAACCAAAATATCTTGCCCCAGGGGTCTTTTCTGAGACTGATACTCCAACCAAGGACTATGCATGAAGATAACCTAGAACCCCCTGCACAGATGTAGCCCATGGCAGCTCAGTCTCCAAGTGGGTTCTTTTGTAAGGGGAGGAGGGACTGTCTCTGACATGAAGTCAGTGGCAGGTTCTCTGATCACCTCCCCCGGGGGGGTGCAGCCTTACCAGGTCACAGGTAAGACAATGTAACCAGGCCTGATGAAAACTGATTGGCTATGGTCAGATAGTAGGGAAGAAAGACCTCCCCTATCAGTGGACTTGAGGGAGGACATGGGAGGGAGGGTGGGACTGGGAGGGGATTGGGGAGGGGGCTACAGCTGCCATACAAAGTGAATAAATTGTAATAAGCTAAAAGAAAAAAGCAAAAAAAAAAAAAGAAAGAAAGAAAAAATCATTCAGAGTGAGGTAACCTAGATCCAGGAAGATGCACATAGATTGTACTCACTTATGAGCATATATTGGAAAAATAGTATAGGATAACCATAATATAATTTATAGACCCAAACAAGCTAAATAACAAGTTCTGCCCACTGAGGAGGTGAAATAGGAAAGAGAGGGAACATCTTATCAGAGGGTTTGCTGAGGGAAAGGACAGAGGACTTGAAGAGAGGAAAGAAACCTTGTCCTGGTACATCCCTGAGAAAGACTGGAGACTATGAGAGGGTAGAATTTGGGGGTGACTCTAGCGGTTACCCCTACAAGCAGGGTCATGGAAGCTGAAGAGGATTCCCTCTAAGCAGACAGCTCTCCAAGTAGATGGAGGGGAACACCAATCCATCTACAGAAACTTCGACCCGAAATTTATCCTGTCTACAAGATGTGCGGGAATGAAGACAGAGCAGAGATTGAGGGAATGCCTGACTGATGCCTGGCGATACCACAGAGAAAAGCCAACACCTAACACTATTAAAGACACTCTGCTCTACCTGCAGACAGGAACCTAGCATTGCTGTCTGTTGAGAGTCTCTACTCAGCAGCAGATTGAAACAGATGCTGAGACTCACAGCCAAACATTCGGTGGAGAGCAGGGAGCCTTGTGGAAGAGTGGGAGGAAGGTTAGAAGGGCTCAGAAGGAAAAGGATCTCTAACTAATGGGTCCAGTGGCAGTTGTAGAGACGGAAACACCAACCAAAAATTATGTATGTACTAGACCTAGGCCTCCTACACATATAAACACAAAGGACAGCTAAGTCTTCATGTGGGTCCCGAAAGAAGAGGAGCAGGGGCTGTCTCTGACAAAAACTCTTGCATGCTTTGCAATCACTTCCCCCTGGTGGGGCTTCCTGGCCAGACCACTGTAGTAGAGGATGCATTCAGTCTTGATATGACTTGATATGTTGGGATGGATATGTGGGGGGGGGGGGGTCCCCCTTTCTGAGGTCAAGGGGAGGAGGGTATGCAGAAGAGGGAAGTAGGGTGGTTGTGCAGCTTGGTCTTCATGTGTGACTCCTAAGAGCAGGAACAGGGACTTTCTCTGACTGCATTGCCTGCCTTTGGGACTGCTTTCCCTTTCTGGTCTGCCTCTTCTAGCCTAGGTAGAAGACATTCCTAATCTTACTGAAAGTTGGTATGCAAGGCTGGTTGCATGGCCTCCAGGAAGGCCTCCCATGTTCTGAAGAGAAAGGAGGAAGATGAAGTAGATGAAGTGAGGAGAGATAGGACTAAGGCCTGGGAGGAGAGGAGGGAGGGGAAGCTGCTTAAGTCTGGACATAAAATAAATAAATTAATTTTAAAAAGAATGTATTGTGATGTCAAAACATTTTCGAGCCTTTGCTTGATTCCAATAGTTTCTTTCCACTTTTTCAGGTTTTAGGTTGGAATTATTCCAATAGTTAACTGTAACATTTCAGGTCTATTTAGTCTCCAGTCTTAGTTATTGAAAGAGATTCTACAGCCTCATATTTGAAGCACTGGAAGCCCTTAAAAAGCTTTCATCTGCAATGACTTTAAATGTTTTGAAAATAAGGTCACTTTTAGTCATAACTCAAGAACTTTCTGTTGATAACAGTGCAGAGTAATGGGAATATCGAAATGATAATAAAAATAGAGTAAGAAAGAAGCCAGTGAAATTATATTTCCATCCTAATTATAGTCCCAGATATCAGCACTACTGAATAAGCTAGGGACAATGATTTATTATGTATGGCATAAAGTTTTACCTTTCATAGTTCAGGTAGTATATACTAGACTTGGTTCAATTTATTCATGACCATCTATGTCTTTCAGATGTTGAGGTCTGAAGAAAAATCAATCACCGAGTTACTGCTTAGATTAATAGCTACAAATCTGTGAAGAAATAAACAATTTGTTTCTCTAACTGATGTAAAATTGATTTAGGGAATAATGAAGCTGAGCCACAGATCCAACCTTGGATGAGTTTGGAGAAAATAAAGTGTAGAAAATCAAGTTAAACTATAAATGAGTTATCAAGCCTTTAGTTTTTGAGCCACAATGAAACAATAATATAGACATTTTCATTTAACCAGAAACTGGTAAGTTGTTTAAGGATTAAACTTTAAGAAGTTCTTTGAAAAAAAGCCATCAAACTGATTTATTATTAGTTCTAATATATACTTTAAATTTGGGGCTATTACTTTTAAGTTACCAGGATACAATTTAAATATTTTCATGATTCCTCTGAACATTTCTCCAGAATATAATGTCTGAATATATTCTACAAAATATTTTGTGATTTTCTATTTTTGCTTTAATTGTGAGACAGCCTTTTATTATTTAGAGATAATTGGTTATGTACAACTAAATATTACAATATAGTTCTATGCATTTATAAATATCACATTCTGACATTTAAATTTAATTTATATTTAGTTATTAAACAAATTGTCAAAAATAATTTAATCTGGTAGTACAAGTAAAAGAGGCTAGGACTCTTTAATTAACACACAAATGAATAGAAAGACACTATTCAAGTGTGAGAAGAAAAATGGTACGAATGATTCAGAAGCGACGAGAAAGGTAACTTCAAAGTCAAAATTCTCATATCCCTTAAAGTCTATTAATAAGACAGATACTGGCAATTTAAAACAGAATGTGTGTTTACTTAAGGAAATGCACCCAGCTGTTCCTTTAAGGCAGTTTCAAGTTCACTAGGGTGTTAAAAATGTCATCCAATATAAAGTATAACATTACTCAATGACAAGTAGCCTAAAGCATGAGACATTAGCAAAATATATGCTGTAAATCATAAGAGGTTTAAAACAATGCATGGAGATACTGTCTTTATCGTGAATCTAGATGAAATTTCGTGTGTAACAGAAGGTCAGTGTTAAGAAACAAAGACACAATGTAGCACTGTATGAACTAAAGGTGTCAGAAACTATAAAATCAGACTGAAAGTCCAGTTCTAGAGATATTACAATTTCTGTAGTTTCAGTATCAGAAACTAGAAAACAAACAAACAAACAAAATAAACCAACGGTTTAAGACTCTACCCAGCAGTGTATCAAAGCAGATGATGAGGCTCATAGCCAAACTTTGGGCAGAGTGCAGGAAATCTTATGAAAGAAAGGGAGGATAGGAAAACCTGGAGGGGACAGGAGCTCCACAAGGAGAGCAACAGAACCAAAAATTTGGACACAAGGGTCTTTTCTGAGACTGATATTCCAACCAAGGACCATGCATGGAGATAACCTAGAACCCCTGCACAAATGTAGTCTATGGCAGCTCAAGTGTCCAAATGGGAAACTGGGGCTATCCCTGAACTGAAATCAGAGGCTGGCTCTTTGATCACCTTCCCCTGAGGTGGGAGCAGCCTTACCA
Organism: Meriones unguiculatus; assembly: GCF_030254825.1. NCBI lineage: Eukaryota > Metazoa > Chordata > Mammalia > Rodentia > Muridae > Meriones > Meriones unguiculatus. The sequence continues at coordinate 97,725,722 of NC_083354.1, forward strand.
GGCCACAGAGGAAGACAATGCAGCCAGTCCTGGTGAGAACTGATAGACTAAGATCAGAAGGAAGGGAAGAAGGACCTCCCCTATCAGTGGATTTAGGGAGGGGCATGGGAAGAGAGGAGGGAGGGAGAATGAGATTGGGAGGGAATAAGAGAGGGGGTTACAGCTGGGATACAAGTGAATAAACTGTAGTTAATATAAAAATAAAAATTAAAAAAAACTTCAGAAGAGTTGTAAACTGCAATCAATGCTCTCTTCCCCAATGTATTCTTGGTCATGGTGTTTCTCCACAGCACTTAAAGCCTTAGGACACCTGTTCATTGGCTCATGTTACAATCTAGCAATCACCTGAGTAATCGCTGCTTCTATAACTTTAACACTTTGAACACACAGAAAATTGAAATTTTGCAATATTTGTTCTATGCACAGTTTATTTCCCTTAGCACAGTAGCCTCCCAGTTTGTAATACTGTCCCAAAGAACTAAATTTGCCACTTCTTAAAACAGTGTAGTGTTCTATTTTATGTACATATCACATTTTCATTTTCTCTTTCTGTGTTGAGCGACACTTAGGCTTATTATTTAGAATTTGAAAAAAGTAAGGGCATGCAAAGAAATTTCTGAGATAACAGATTCTATCTTATATTTTGAGTATATATGTATGCATATATAATCTGAAAGTGAAATTGGTGAATTATTTGAAGTTCCACTTATCATTTTATAAAATAAAAAATTCCAACCTGTTTTCCTCAATATCTATACCCATTTGCATCTTTCTCCATACTATTTGTTACTCCTTATCTTTTGATAACTATTATTGTAACAGCTGTAAGTCAGCATCTCATTGTGGTTTACATTTGCATTTCTGTTATTATTGTTGACCAACACTTTTTGTGTATATCTGTTTTCTATGTGAATGTCTTCACTCAGGAATTATCTTCTGGGTCTTTTGCTCATTTTGTTCATTAGGTTATTTGTTCTCTTACAATGAGTTTTTTTTTAATTCCACACATATTTCTGACATTAAGAAGTTATTAGAAAGCTGAAATAGAAAAAAGCATGTATCAGAACACCAGAATATTTATCAAATAATCCCCATATTTATGAATAACTGGTTTTGACAAAGGTGCCAACAACACTCAAAGGGTAGAGGAAAATTTCTTCAATAAATAATATTGGGAAAACTTAATTTATACCAAGAATGAAGTATTTCAAATCTTGTGATTTCTGTCATTTAACATAAAAAAGTGTCAAGTGGATTACAAAGTCCAGTGTCAGATCTACATTGCTAAAACTATGAGAATAAAACAGCAGAGAAAGATTTCTTGACATTATTCAGTTATAGATTCTTAACATAACCACACACACACACACAAGCAGACAATAAATGCAAACCAGACAGAAGAGGTCACCCTGAGTTTAAAAAGCTTATGCAAATCAAGATAGTAAATAAATCCACAGAGAAAGAGATAAATATGAGGTGGGAGAAGATATTTCTGAACGATGGATTATAACTTGCTAAAGAGTTGGGTTGGTTTCTGCCTTTGCCAGCACTCTCATTTTGTCTTGTGCCTGGTTAGTTTCATGTATATAATTTGTCCTTAGTAAATACACATGCATACTATTTTTAACTATTATGTTCTTTGAATATATAAATGACATTCTGTGGAGACTGTGTACTTGAACACCTGGGGAAAGAACCAATGTCGTGATTTTTTTATGCAAATTTAGGAGTAGGTGCAGAACACAGTGAATAGGAACTTTTTAATTTTTTTATATCTTTTATTTTTATATTAATCACATATTAATTATATTAATTTACTTTGTATTCCAGCCATAGCCCTCCCTCATTCCCTCCTAATCTCACCCTCCCTCCTTCATCTCCTCTCTGCCCCTTTCCAAGTCCACTGATAGGGAAGGTCCTCCTCCCCTTCCATCTGACCCTAGCTTATCAGGTATCTTCAGGACTGGTTGCAATGTCCTCCTCTCTGGCCTAGCAAGGTGTGTGGGGAGAGGTCAAAGATCCAGCCATTAAGTTCAAGTCTGAAATAGTCCCCATTCCCCTAACTAGGGTACTCACTTGGATATTGAGCTACCATGGGAATTTTTTTAAAAAAGTTTCTGTATGAGACTTGAGTTGTTTTTGGACAACAGAGAGGAGACAATTTGCAAATGCAAAAAGTGCTTTCCTTCAACAAAAGCAATCTTTGTGTGAAGCATAGCTGAATAGGAAAAGAGAGAAAGAGAGGAGAGAGATTGGAAAGGAGAGGGAGAGAGAGAGAGAGAGAGAGAGAGAGAGAGAGAGAGAGAGAAAACCTGAATTAATATGGGCATAACCAGCCACGGGCTAAAGCCTATAAAGCCTGTGGTTAAGCATGAGGCAGACTATCTATTTCCACATAAGGTCAATCTGTATCAGGGGGCATATCAGTCGGCATTTGTACATCTCTACCTCATGGCTGGCATCTATAGTCCCAATGTGCATACTAAAAAGACCATCTTGATTTCATCCATGTAGATGTAATTCCATGTAGGAATGCATAAAGCTACAAATTCTCAATCCATACCAGTTATAGAGTTCATACTGAGAGGAAAAAATAGACTAGAAAAAAAATCAAGAATTGAATTTCACAGAAAAGGGTCACCAATCAAATCAATCAACTTTGTACTGTAAAAGTAAACATACTTTAAAACATAGATGATATCCTTAACTTAATGTGTAACAGAATGTATCAGTATTTGAGACATGAAATAACTTGAGAATTAATAGTTAATGAATCACCTAACCATCATAGTTAGAGATCATTAGTAATAAACATGTGTTTCAAATAATCTTTTTATCTTGTTAATTTATAATAAATAATTTCATGAAATAATTATGATAAATAAGCCCTTGTCTAAATTTAATGCAGCAATAAACACAGAACTGAAAGTTGTGGCGATTCATTTTCTAATGATAGTACACTTAGTGTACCAGTTTGCATGACTTGAGAATGGTGGCAGGCTTCTTTGACCCTTTAGGTAACGAAGACAGCTTACAACAGTTATACCAAGCTACTAATTCAGTTTTTATGATACATTTTATAGACAGTTGGGGTTAATATAGCAACAATACAAAGATGTTAATAAAAATAAAAATTTAAAATAACAGAAAATGCACCTAGTCAAATGATATATGTGTGTGTGACCTCTGGACATCTACAGTTGCTTGTAAAGTGCAAAGATAAACATATCTTTCGTCGTCGTCCTCCTCCTCCTCCTTCTCCTCCTCCTCCTCCTCCTCCTCTTCTTCCTTCCTCCTCCTCCTCCCTCCTCCTCCTCTTCCTTCTCCTCTTCCTCCTCTTCCTTCTCCCCTTTCCTTCTTCTTTTGGTTTTCTGAGACAGGGTTTTTCTTAGTAGCCCTTCCTCGCTGTCCTGGAACTTTCTCTGTAGACCAGGCTCAACTCAAACTCACATGCACTAGGATTAGAGGTGTGAGGCACCCCACTCAGCAAAAATATAATTCTGTTGATTGTTTATATTTTAAGACTATGGTTCGTTTTTTTGTGTTCTAGAAAGCTGCACTTCACGAGTCACTTAAAAGTAGATACACACTGTGTGTATCCAGTTAGAGGTAAGCTGCAATTAAATTCTGTTACTAAGTTTGTTGTATTTGTCCTATACTTCTGATACGTTTGACTTCACCTACTTCTTATAATTTTACTCAAAAACCTCTGGTCTTTCAATTATCCCACATTCCACAGGAATTCCCTTGCTTACATTGTTTCATATATCTTTGTACAGATTGTTCCATACATCCTTGCAGATATTCTGGAACTATAAAGAAAAAAGGAAAACTACTCACTGAATCATTTAAGTGATCTGGTTAAATGCTGTGCTACTCAGAGTTTCATTTCATAGCTATACTATACAAAACAAGTATCTCATCCCACCTTCTGGAATTCCTTTGTTTATTTCCATACCATATTTTCACATCATATGATTTGTACTGTATCAGCTTCCAGTGCACAGAAAAGCACCATGTCATGCATTGTTATAGCTCCAATCCTAGAGTAGTATCTGAATAGTAATACATGATTAAATACAAATATATGAGTGATTAAAATTCCTTGAACAATTATGCAATAAATGTGAACCAATTTTTTGAAAATACATTAGAGGTAAAAGATGGAGGAATAAAAAGATAATCTCATATGTACAAGAGTAAAGGAAAAAAATCATCTACAACAGTATTATTCAAAAAGAAAGTTATCCTAGAAATTATAGAGAACTCACTGAAATGAGAATTTAAGTGGCACTTTAAAAAAACAAGATATCTGCATATTCAAACATATAAACAGGAAGAAGTATGGCCAAGGCATGGAGACAGAGACTGAGTGTCAACTGTTAATAAAAAGATACATGGCCAAGGCTGGTTGAATTCAGGTTTAGATATAATCCTTTGGTCTGAAAAAGACTAGATAACATATAGGTAATTTCAGAAGGCAAATAGTGAGAAGATGATGGTTCTGTCAATATGTATGTCAATATCCATTTTCTAGTTCAGTGTTTTTAAGTTTTCTGCATATACATTTTTAAGCATTGAATTATAAGATGTGCCTAATTACAAATTTAGTATCAGCAAGTAATTTTTATCAACAAAGTATCCACATATATTTATGAATTGCAGTGAAACATTTTGATTATATATATATAAACACACACATATATATATAGTAGCGTTTATATTTATTTAATACTAACTTTAAATTCATTACTTCATGTTAAATTTATTTTAGAACCTAATGGTTACACACACACACACACACACACACACACACACACACACATATATATATATAAACATGCATGTTCATAGGCATACACTTTTGTTTCTTTCTTCATCAGGCAAGAGCCAACATTCATATGGATTCAAGAGTCCTTTGAAAAGTCTGTATGAAAATAAAACTTTCAGTCTCTGAAGAAAGAAATAGAAGAAGATATCAGAAGATGGAAAGATCTCCCATGATCATGGCTTGGCAAGATTAACATGGTAAAAGTGGATATCTTACCAAAAGTAATCTACAGATTCAATGCAATTCCCATCAAATTACCAACACAATTCTTTACAGACCTTGAAAGAAAAATTCTCAACTTCCTATGGAATAAGAAAAACTCAGAATCGCTAAAACAATCTTCTACAATAAAAGATCTTCTAGAGGTATCTCCATCCCTGATCTCAAGCTTTACTATAGAGCAACAGTAATAAAAGCAGCATAGTACTGGCATAGAAACAGGTTGGTGGATCAACAGAATAGAATAGTATACCCAGAAATAAACCCACACACATATGGACACCTGATTTTTGACAAAGATGCCAAAACCATACAATGGAAAAATGATAGTATCTTCAACAAATGATGCTGGCCTAACTAAATATCTCCATGTAGGAAAATGTAAATAGATCCATACTTATCACCCTGCATAAAACTAAAGTTCAAGTGGATCAAAGACCTCAATATAAAACCAGACACATTAAATCTGTTAAAAGAAAAAGTGGGGAAGACCTTTGAACTCACTGGCACAGGAGATAACTTCCTGAAGAGAACACCAACTGCACTGGCTCTAAGATCAACAATCAACAAATGGGACCTCATGAAACTGAGAAGTTTCTGTAAAGCAAAAGACATTGTCAACAGAACAAAATGACAGCCTTCAGATTGGGAAAGGCTCTTCACCAAAGTTAAACATCAACAAACTAAGTAATCCAATTAAAAATGGAGTACAGAGCTAAACAGAGAATTCTCAATACAAGAACTCCGAATAAAAGAGAAACACTTAAAAAAAATGCTCAACACCCCTAGTCGTCAGGGAAATGAAAATTAAAATGACCTGAGATTTCACCTTATACCCATTATTATGGCTAATATCAAAACTAAAGTGACAACACATGTTGGAGAGCATATGGCGAAAGGGGAATCCTCCTCCATTGCTAGTGGGAATGTTAACTTGTACAACCACTTTGGAAATCAACCTGGAGCTTTCCCAGACAATTAGGAATAGTGCTACTTCAAGATCTAGCTATACCACTCCTAAGCATATATCCAAAATATGCTCAGGTATACAACAAAGACGTTTGCTCAACCATGTTCATAGTAGCTTTATTTGTAATAGCCAGAATCTGGAAAGAACGCAGAAGTACCTCAGCTGAGGAATGGATACAGAAATTGTAGTACATTTACTCAATGGAGTACTACTCAGCAATTAAAAACAAGAAAATTATGAAATTTGCAGGCAAATGGTGGGATCTAGAAAAGATCATCCTGAGTGAGGTATCCCAGAAGCAGATACTTACACATGGTATATACTCACTTATAAGTGGATATTGGACATACCATGTAGGATAATCATACTAAAATCTGTACACCTAAGGAAGCTAAGCAAGAAGGAGGACCTTAGTCAATCTTCATTCAGAAAAGCAAATGAGATAGACATCAGAAGAAGATCAAAACAAGGAACAAGACAGTAGCTTACCACAGAGGGCCTCTGAAAGGCTCTACCCAGTAGGAGATTAAAGTAGATGCTGAGACTCATAGCCTAACTTTGGGCAGAGTGCAGAAACTCTTCTGAAAGAAGGAGGAGACAGAAAGACCTGGAAGGTTCTGGAGCTCCACAAGGAGAACAACAGAACCAAATTATCTGGGCCTAGGTGTCTTTTTAGACTGATACTACAACCAAGGACCATTTCTGGAGATAATCTAGAACCCCTGCACAGATTTGTTCACAGCAGCTTATTCTCCAAATGGTCTCCCTAGTGAGGGGAATAGTGGCTGTCTCTGACATGAACTCAGTGGCTGGCTCTTTGATCACCTCCCCTTGATGTGGGGGGGAGCCTTACCAGGCCACAGAGGAAGGCTATGAAAGACAATGATGAGACCTAATAGGCTAAGCTCAGATGGAAGGAGAGGAGGTCCTCCCCTATCAGTGGACCGGGGAAGGGGCATGGGAGAAGATTAGGGAGGGAGGGAACGAGGGACGGAGGGCTTGATTGGGAAGAAATCAGGGTCAGGGCTACAGCTGGGATACAAAGTGAAGAAATTGTAATAAATAAAAATTATATTAAAAAATAGTCCTTTGACATCTCTATGGTCACTCATGAATCTAAAGCCTGTGAGCTTTGAATCACCATGCCAGTCAGGGAGAACTGTTCAGTGAATGAGTTCAGAATGACAGTGCAAGGCCTATGTGGTAGAAGAACTAAAGAAAGATGGAAGACACTCTGGAAAAAGCTTCCTGCACAAGTTACAGAAGAAATCGCACCCTGCAGAAGTGATAGACAGCAAGTTACAATATTTAGAAGGAACTCTGGTGGTTGATACTCAGCTCTCCAAGTAACCACATCAGTTTATTCCCATGGTGTCTTAATCAGGATTTCTATTGCTGTGACAAAACACCATGACCCAAAGATGAGTTGGGAAGGAAAGAGTTTATTTGGCTTATAATTCCATTTCATTTTTCCTCATCAAAGGAAGTGAGGACAGAAACTCAAACAGGGAGGAACCTGGAGGCAGGAGCTGACATAGAGGCCATGGCTTATGCTGCTTACTGGTTTGTTCTTCATATCTTGCTCAACCCAGGGCTGGCACCAACCACAATGGACTGGGCCCTACCCCATTAATCGCTAATTAAGAATATACCTTACAGCTTGATCTTATGGAGGAATGTTCTCAACTCATGTTCCCTCCTTCCAGATAACTCTAGCTTGTGTCAAACTGATATAAGATTAGCTATACCATAGTAAAGACAATAAAATGGGTAACCCCATTTTATAACAAAATTAAAAATTAGAAAATCATATTTAAAAACAGGATTATCATGATCTGAACATCCTCTGTTACGTGCCAAGTGGGTTCTATATTCATTTTACTCTGTTTGCATTTCAAAAACACATCCATTTTTTTAAATATAAAACATATCCTTATATGTCTTTCAAAAGGCTCCCAAGATATTTTCTCAAGGTCATCTGGAGTTTCAGTAAGTGAGGTTAAATGTATTCCTTATTTACAGATAAAATGAGTTTTTCAAATTTTAAATTGTACATTTTAATAAATATTCATTTAGAAAATATGTAAAAATTATATGAAATGCAAAAGTAAAAGCCGTACATACTAACGATGTTTTCCCAGCAAACTAATTAAAACACACACACACACACATACACACACACACACACACATACACACACACACACAGAAACATTGAGTGTTAAACTTTCTTTAAGTGGTCTGTTTGGTTCCTGCAAAAATCTGTGCTTGACATACTCAACTATTTTCAAAAACCACTCAGCAAACATGTATTTGAGAGCTGTTTTGCATTTGTGCAGTAAGAAGTTCATCAAAGGAACAGTGAGTGTGGGCACTTTCCAATATAACTGTTCCCCAGAACTAGAGGTAAAAGTGCTTTAGCCATATCCTTAGCAAAAATTGTAACGAACTAATCCAGATGTGAGTGAATATTGAATTAAACATCCCACATGCATCTTCAAAGGCTTATTGCAAATTATATTGTAAATTCTCTCTTGCAAGATGTTTTGCTCTTCCAGTTTTTGAGGTTTTGACCCAGCCATATACAGGTCTCCATTCCTCTTGCTTGCTTCATTAAAAGGGGGTTGTGTTATTTTACACTGAAATATTTATAAAATCTTTAGAAAACAAGAAAATGAGAAACTTGATGTATGTGTTATCCTGATTTAAAAGAGATCACAAGAATACATTGTTTCCTACCAACATCAAATTTTCTTAAGTGTGCAATTATTGCCTTAATTGCAGTACAATTGCCTTAGGAGAAAATAATGTTTTCACATGATCAAACACACATATAAAAGATATGATAAGGGGAAATAGTCTGAAAGTTGGTTACATGGTGTTTTAGACATCCTCTAGATTCACTGGATCAAAAACAATCATTACATTATTCTCTTACAAATATTATTTGTGCAAGATAGAGATTCATTTAAAGATTCTATTAGCTTTTACTGCTGGGCTTTTTATACATTTTAATTTTATTATATTCATGGTGTCTGATAGTGTACATTATTAGAAAATAGAAGCAGTTAATAGAACATAATGCAGTTAACTGATACAATTGAACAAAAGTAACACCTTGGATATTTTTAAGCTACAGCATTTTAGTTCACCCTACTGTGTTCATGCCTGTATAATTATACATCTCCTGGTTTGCCTCCTGTAATTCACAATTTCCTCCTGCTGCTTAATCGCAGACTTCAGCAAGCACATTTTAGTGGGAGAAAGACTGAGTGTGATTTTTCTGTGAATCCTTTATTTGCTGTGTGCATTAAGGCAATGATTACCCTCAAGGGGAAAAATGAGGGGGTGTATAAAATATACAGGAGTGTAGAAGTGCGAGATGGGTTTCAAGCCCATGCATAATTTAGATTCATTCTTGTAGGAGGAAATCACAAGAAAATTATCAATATATTTGTAGACTTCACACCAACCATGTTTGTGAAAAAGTATAGCAGATTATGACATTATATCTTGATTGTAAGAAAGGGCTAATATCAAACGGATAGCCCTAGCACTCAGCGGTTCACATGGCACATGGAACTTCTCTGAACAAGGACAATGTTAGTTCTCAAGTCTAGAGTGACAACAGCAAATAGTAAACGATGAGACATAACACTGAATTTCTATCAGGTAATTTTGACAGATGAACTGCTACTGATAATCTTTCTGCTTTTGAAATAATCCTATAATATCTAAATATAGTAAGAAAGCACAGATCTGACTAAAAAAATGAGATGCCAATACAGGTATGAAATGGTAAACACAGTCAGTGATAGGTCATTTGTAGCTCACTGGTTATATTTACTTTCCATAACAGAAAAGATAACCGAGAAAGTTTGACTTCCTAGAGAAAGATGCAATTGGAAGGGTTTTCATAGGAGGTATATTGCTTTTCCATAAGACAGTTTTATTGCCAGTCTTTGATTTTCAGCTAAATCCTGAGGGTTTGGGCTCCATAATCGTCTATATTGTGGACTGAACTTCATTCCTTTTAGGTGAGAATCAGGAGGTTAGAGAGGCTTCCGGATGACTACTTTTAACCCTTTGAAATTGTGTCCATAGTGAATTATGTTACAAATGCGCTCTGGAACAAGAAGTTTGGCAGTGCATAGCCTGTTAAATATTCACCCTGTCATTCACAATTAACTATCCTCCCCTCCATTCTGAACTGCTTTATTTCCCTTGAGATTTTGTAAGTGAAGCTGAAGGCATAAATTGAAGTTTTACGCTGCCTTCCCAAACCTTCCAATAGACTTCCAAGAAAGAAAAATCTATCACTCACAGAGGAAGGAAGAACTGTCCAGCGCCCTGCATGAATGAAGGCTGCTGAGCTAGGCTGAAACTGCATTGGATCTGTTTTTCTGTTGATTTTGTAAACCTTTCCAAGGGTTACCATAGTAACAAGCAAATCATCCCCTCTCTCCTAACATCTTTCAAGCATGTAAGAAGGGTAAATATAAAGGTTACCGTTAAAAGAGCTACAAAATCTCTCCTACTACCAGCATATATCGGAAGGAGTCATGATTAGTCTTTTAAGAAATCAAGTATGTTTTTCTCACCACAGTCCAATGAGAAAGTTGGGTCAGCATGTACTTACATCTCTGATGTCTGCGTTTGCTCCTGTACATGGTCATTCTGAAAACAGAAATGCCGACTTTCTAAGAAGTAATTGGTTTGACCACGGAGACAAAGAGACGGGTTCTGCTCCTGCTTTGCAGTGAGGCTGTTGCTCGCTGACAGAAGGTAACCAGCAATCACACAGTGAAAGCCAGGGCAATACCATTCTCGTAAAATTACAGGGATGTGCCACTGCCTGTAACTACTCTGTCCAATGCAGTCTTCCAGAGAAAATTATAATTTTCTAATTCCCCAAACCAGTATTAGTTAAGTGTTTTTAATAAGATCTAGCCTACTAAAGTGTTATGCTCAAAGCAATGCTGAATTAAGAACCTATTCATACAGTTGGTGGAAACAGTAAAGCTGAAAATTAGAGTGTGAAACATGAAGTCCCTTGTTTGGTATTTTCAAATATTGAAAAGTATCCTATGAGTTCCCAGATCCTTTGGCCACTCAAAAACGCTGAGATTTGCATTTTTTTATCTTTAATAATCGTTTCCTTCGTTGCTCCCTCATGCATTTTGTATATTTAATTACTGAAGCAGTTATTACTTGCCCTTTTTTCTATTTCCTCAAAGAGTGTGTACTTTGATAACAAAGCAGAACTCCATCCTTAGCATTTGAAGCAAAAAAGCAGGGGACTACTACTACACAGTTGGAAATCAAGCTCAGAGAGCTCCTAACTCATGCTAGGCGCTATGCTGTTTCTTGCAGAAAGTTTGTCTAAAACATTCCCTCTCTCTGATGCCTCACTCCAGTGCCCAGTCCTCTGCTTTCACAATACTGAGGTGAAAACTTAACTAAGCATGTTTCACTGTCTCATCAGAGGGAATGTATGGCAGCCGTGACTCCTCATGTAGTGAACTCTATCCGGACAGCAATCTTGGACATCCAGCTCAGTGATAGGATTGGGCCAGATACTCCTGAGTATTTGTGAGTGTAAAATCTCTCTCAAGTGTGTTTGCTTATTTGTTTTGTTTTGTGGGTTTTCTTTTTTTGTTTTTACATTCAGGAGGACCCACACATAATAGAGGAGCAATTCTTGGTAATAAGACATGTAGATTATCTTTTCTGTCCCCTTCCATAAGAGAAGCACATGTGGCCATGTTCAGTTGTCAAATTTCTTCTTTAGTGAGAATTGGCAGGGAAAACTTCTTTGTGAGCCTTAACTGAAGGATTATTTGGGTGTAAAGACCATTTTACGTTCTAGTAATTAATGCATTCCATAATTGAAGATGTCAAGAATGTCCTCAACTAGGTTTTCAGGATTCTGTACAGCACTCTCTGCCTTTGACTAACTGCACTCTTCAGCAAGGCTGGTAAAGACCACAGCAATATATTTCCTCTCGAAGAACAGCTGCTCTCTCCACCCTACTTGTGTGTTCTAGTTTAGCACATTCTGACTAGTTTTCTCTATAATATTTTACAATTGCTTATGATGGTTCATATTAACTTGCTTTCAAATATCTTTTTCACTGGGACATTTGTTCCTTATCACAGAACTTTGTGTTCTTTAGTAAAGAGTGTCCAGAGCTCAGGCTGGCAACTGGTACAGACTAGAACTTCAACACATACTTGCATAATCCAAAATTTTAATAAATTATGAAGTCCATATAATCACAAATTATCAGTGCAGTCAGACAATAGGCAAATATTATAGTGACTTTATTAAATCAAATAATTATTTTTTCATACCCAGCTTTTGGTTCTGTGACTAACCTTAATATTCTCTGATTTCCATTAAGTTATATACTTAAGAGTTGTGAAAGTGTAGTTAAGCTTTACTGAATCCAAGAGACAATGAGTCCTTTACAAAAGTAACTAACTCCTTTCCTAAACACAATATCATGTAGACTGCTGACCACAACAAACTGTTTTAATCCAACAAAATTGGAAGATACTTTTCCAATGTATAGTATGTATGCATGATACGGAGAAAAGGAGTTAATGATTATTAAGTAGTGATAGCATAATGTTATAATGTCTGTCATCTTAGCATTACTCTAGAATTATATATGGTCAAAATGTAAATTTTCTGTCTAAAATAATAGTTCTCCATTTTTTATCATTACTATCAACTTGAACAATTTTTGCATAGACCACATAATTCATTTAGGCTTAACTCACATCTGAACAACAACTCCTTCCGCCATCATCACACCTGTTAAAATAAGTTGCTTTTCAGGTATTCACCCATGACTGAAATCCCTTATCAGATAAAATTTGCACCACCACTGACTTTTTCAGCATGCATGCAGGGAATGTATCTTATCAATATTTTCTAATGTTACTGTGCTCACATCATATAATATCATGCCTACACTCTTGAGTTTCATAGGTGAGCATTGAATGCTTTAGGTTGCAGTAATTGGTCCCTTTAGACATACCTGAGAAGGCATGACCAATAAGCATCTACCTTGGCACAGTCATAAAGGTCAGGAGACAAAAGGCCAGATGCAAATGAATGCATCTCATGTTCTAAGAGTAATAAGAGTAACCAAGTATTCTGTGTGGGGGGGGAGAGAGGGAGAAACAGAGACACAGACAGAGACATACAGAGAGGCAGACAGACAGAAAGTGCACTCATGTGTCAAACATATATGTTTTAAAATTTTGATTAGATATTACTGTCCCAAATTTGGAAACAAGGAAGCTTCCATAGTACGGTAACATGGGTAGGAACACTGTATATCTTATGCATTTGTACAGTGAGAATTTTATTGGGAACTACACCAGTAAGAATTAAGTCTCAATAGAGAAAGTGCTGTGGGTAACTTCTGGGGCTGTTTATTGAAGAATCCTCTAGGCTACTGGAAAAGAGATTTTAATGTTTCTGGACCAACCCTGAGAGTAAATGCTGTGTGGCTTAGTAAGACCTGACACTGAGAAAGTCCATGCAAGTTTCTAGACTTCCCTGTACTTTATGCAAATGACTCCATCAAATGCTGAAACCATCCTCTGAAATATGTGCTTCTATTACTGCCTTTACAGTTGTTATTTATCTTCACCCTTATTCTCAATGTTTCAGGAAAATAAGTCTCAGCACCTTGTGTGGTGTCTTGCTTCAAATCTGACTGAATGTACGTACAGACAGCGGGATACAGAATGCCTTGTAAAGTAGAAAGGATACTTTCAGAAGCTATTCCGGAAATAAGTGAGATTCTCCTTCCCCCCTAAAAATCATGCTCATTAACAGTTAAGAGAACTTGCAATTATTACATTCATTTATTGTCTTGCTACATATATCGAGTGGGGGATAGGGGCAGGGGCATTCAAGCATGGAGCCAGATCTGACTTTGTTGAGACAGAAAGTCTCCTCAGCTCTGATGTGATGCATATTTTCCTCTCATATATGCCCTCATCTGCCTTCTTTCTGTACCATGTATAAAATGGTAACTATTTCAAGAATATCCACAGTGGTAGATTATTAGCATATCACAATGTCCTAACTCCTTTTATGTTGTAAAGTACTAAAAGAATTATTTCCCCAAAGTTTCTATGAAGTTCAAGTCCCAAAATTTCTAAGAATTTTATCATGACACGAGTTAAACTGAGTGATACTACACTTTCAGAGACTTCCTAAAATAAAAAATAAAGCTGACATGATCCTTGGGCAGATGGCTGGTGTGTAACTGCTGTCACTTAAGAGCTGCTGATGGAAAAACTCAGAGAGAGTGATGTTGGTTACCTCAAGCAACTTGGACCATGGACTCCCATCAGAGATTTAAAATTGGGAGTTTTTCAAGCAACACAGAACATTTCCTCCAGAAAACACACCCTTGAAAACTATTTTTCTTAAGTGTCGTGAATTATCTACCTTAACTCTGCCCCCCTCGGTTCTTCTCAGGTTTGAAAAGCTACCCACAGCTAACCTTTGCTTTATGACATTCTTATCCTAAAAAGACAGGGATGCTAAGCTAGCTGCTCCCATGGTACCACGTTCTCTTCTCATCTTTCACATAAAAGCTTTTTTCTTTACTGAAGTATCTCTTCAGAAGTACAGTTTATGTTAGCTATTGACACCAATTTTACATCTGTTCAGGGTGACAACCAAATTACTTTCCACTGCTGTGTAAGATTCAATCTACCTTTTCAATAACTAGAAACCGAGTGTTCTGATAGGTGATAATCTGAAGACACACTAAATATACAATAAATATTACTTTAAGACCCATTTCTTGCCATTTCATCTGGAACCTCATTTTATTTTCTATACTAAGTTTATCTTTTTGTTAAGGAAATATAAGACTTCTTCTCAAGTTCTTTTGAAGTTTTCATTTGTAATACTGGCTCAGATAATACTGATTTTCAGAATAATGCTCTTTTAATCCTGGCTGTGGTCGAAGTAAAGTAAGAAAATAAATCAGATCTGTACTCCTAGTTTTTTTTTTTTTCATTAAATATTTTAAGTACATCTGGAAAATGAATTCTTTTGGTTTTAGAAAAACATAATTGGATTGTATTATGAAGTCTTTATTCATTTCTTCGGACTTTCTCAAGTTCCTTGTGCTCTTACATCAAAGAAGTCTTGAAATCATTAAGTTTTTGAAATGCTTAATGCTTACAAATATTAAGCAAAGCTAAATGTGTCTCCGTGATAACTCATCATACAATCGATATTATTTTCAGTCACTCTCATTAGTGGCAGTATGTCTTGAGCCTTTCCCCTGCTATTGCTTCCCCCTCTTTGTATGTTTTCTATGAAATCTTATTGAAGCTTCACATCTTTGCTTTAGCTTGTATGTAATTATCCAGATGGAGATGAATCATTTTCAATGTTTTCAGATGTATCATTTTCCATTTAGATTAATTTGAGGCAATTGAAGAACAGTAAAAGTCTCTCTTCTAACTGAATCTTTTGGATGTATCCACATACTTAATAATATACAAATAATTTAAAGAAAATAATACATATACATTTATAATTAATCCCAAATTTATTAAAGAGAATTATTAAAATATGAAATGAATTAGTTTTGTTTGCATAGAGATTTACTTCTTTTACATGTATTTTTAACAAGTCATGGTTCTGTCATAAAATGAAGGTGTAAAATAATCCTAGACTCAAAAGAAGCACAAGACGCTTTTGGGTAACAAGTATATTAAAGGACTATTACTTGAAATGAATTAACTCACAAACATATGAAAACAATAATATTTCCTGTTGCTG
The DNA here is from genome assembly GCF_030254825.1 of Meriones unguiculatus. Classification (NCBI taxonomy): domain Eukaryota; kingdom Metazoa; phylum Chordata; class Mammalia; order Rodentia; family Muridae; genus Meriones; species Meriones unguiculatus. The sequence goes on from NC_083354.1 coordinate 97,741,570, forward strand.
GTGTTTCTAATTATGACTTTTCAACCGAGTTCATATTTTGAAATGTAATGCTTACAGTGATGGTACTCGGGATGGGACGTTGTGGGAGGTGATTATGTTATGAAATAGGCTTTGTAAATGGGGCCTGTGCCCTCTCTACAAATATTTAGAGAAACCTTTTCCCTTTCAACGATATAAGGGTATATCAAGATACTGTCTTTCTTGAACTAGAACCAGTCCTTCACCATGGTTCTGAATTATCCGGGATCTTGATCTTGAACTTAGAAGCCTCTGGAGGCTTTTTATGTCCACTGGACTGAGTCAAGCAGCTTTCTGCATTACTTTAGCAGTCTACATAGTCTAGACAGGTGGACAAATCCATGTTACACTCTCTGTTTCAGAGCTCTTGCTTTTGTATATTGAGATAAAGGAGTTGCTGCTTTTACAGAGGAATTAAACACTGAAACTACTGTCTGTAAGCAGGGGCAATCTCTGGCATGAACTCAGTTGCCTGCTCTTTGATCACCTCCCCCTGGCAGGGTAGTCTTACTAGGCCACAGAGAGAGAAGATCCAGACAGACTTGATGAGGCCTGATAGGCTAGAGTCAGATAGTAGGGGAGGAAGACCTCCCCTATTAGTGGACTAAGGAAGGAACATGGGGAGGAAGAAGAAGAAGGGGAGAAATGGGAAGAGATGTGGAAAGGGGCTACAGCCTGGATAAATAAGTGAATAAATTGTAATAAATAATGATGATGATGATAATGATGAAAATTTGGTGCTATATTTTGATATCATGAAATTTATGAAATGATATGTATGAACCGTTTATCCTTCTACTAATATCTGTCTGTCTGAATATCTATTCATCCATCTATCCAACCAGTCATCAAATATATGTCCATCCATTACCTTCCTTTAAAAGACATAGAGTTGTTGACTGCTATGGTGCTACACTAAAAGCTTCTATGCCTTCTGGCTGCTGCTCCAGTACCCAGATAGTAAGAAAAGATCCAAAGAAGCCTGTATGGATTCAGAACAAGGATGCTGACCAGTAAAAAGCCCATAAAAAGCAGGCAGGCAAAATGTAGACAATTTTCATGGAGATATAAATGCTAAGTAAACTTTTAAACAGGTTTCTCACTTCCTAGGATTTTTTTCCTTTTCTTTCCTGCGTTTTCTAGGTAATTTTTAATTTTATTCTTGTCTGGACTTTCTTCTTTCTAGGCTTGAACAATACCATCATCTGTTTCATATTTTTTATTAGTTTTTGCTCTCTCCTGTGTTTTATCTACTGTCTAACTTCCCCACCACTAAATTCAATGTCTGCAAATTGAACACACTTTGATAAATTATATTTGAAAAAGATAAGGTATTTGCAATGAAAGTGCATAAAAGAACTCTTCTAAAAATGTAGGGCCTTTATTTATTTTTGTGTCTAGAGGAGTTAGTACTGTTGTGCACATACAGAGATCAGACTTGTGACAGATGGTTCTTTCCTTTCACCATGTCAAGGATCATATCCAGTCTGTAGGCCTGATGGAAGGCACTCTGGCCCATCGACCTGGCCAGTACCATATCTTATTCTTGCCATTAATTTTTAAACATATAACATTTCAAATCTTTAAAAATCTATATTATAATAGCTATTCTATATAGAGGAGAATTAAAGTATACCAGGAAATCAGTATACACATATGTAAATATTTTGCCATTTTGTGGCAAAATTTTATGAGGAATGTTAAGTGTTAACAGACATTGGTGTCCACAGGAGGACTTAGATCCAGTCCCCTCTGGAAAGCAAGGGACAAGTGCATGCAAATTTCTACTTGTACATATGCAATGTCTGGGGGTAATTTTTATGTATTTATTTATTTATTTTTATCAGTTACATTTTATTAACTCTGGATCCCAGCCGTGTCCCGATCCCTCATTCCCTCCCAGTCCCTCCCTCCCTCCCTCATCTCCACCGTGCCCCTTTCCAAGTCCACTGATAGGGGGGACCTCCTCCCCATTCATCTGATCCTGTTTTATCAGGTATCTTCAGGACTGGCTGCAAAGCCCTCCTCTGTGGCCTAACAGGACTGCTCCTCCCTTTGGGGGTGGGGAGACCAAAGAGCCAGTCATTGAGTTTCTGTTAGAAATAGTCCCTGTTCCCCTCACTTTGGGAAACCAATTGGTTACTGAGCTACCACAGGCTACATCTGAGTGGAGGTTCTAGGTTATATCCATACATGGTCCTTGGTTGAATGTCAGTCTCAGAAAAAACCCTGTGCCCAGATATATTTGGTCCTTGTGGAGCTCCTATCCTTTCCCCATCAGACTAACTCCCCTTCTTTCTTATGATTCCCTGTACTCTGCCAAAGGTTTGGTCATGAGTCTTTGCTTTGAAAATACTGCTAGTTAGAGTCTTTCAGATGCGCTCAATAGACTCCTGTCATACGTTCAATGCACATCCCATCTGTCTTTCTAAACGAGGATTGATCATCTTACCCCATGTCCGCTCAATTGATTATCTTTTTTAGGTGTATAGATTTCATTATGTTTATCATATCTTATAGGTCTATATAAGTGAGTATATCCCACGTTTGTCTTTCTCCTTCTGAGATATTTCACTCAGAATGATCTTTTCTAGATCCCACCATTTGCCTGCTAATATCCAGTATATACAAAGAACTAAAGAAGCTGAAAAGCAGCAATCCAAGTAATCCAATTAAAAAATGGGGAACAGAGCTAAACAGAATTCTCGACAGAGGAATATCGAATGGCAGAAAAACACTTAAAGAAATGCTCATCCTCATTAGCCATCAGGGAAATGCAAATCAAAACGACCCTGAGATATCACCTTACACCCATCAGAATGGCCAAGATGAAAAACTCAAGCGATAACACATGCTGGAGAGGTTGTGGAGAAAGGGGAACCCTCCTCCACTGCTGGTGGGAATGTAAACTGGTACAACCACTCTGGAAAGCTATCTGGCGCTTTCTAAGACAAATAGGAATAGTGCTTCCTCCAGACCCAGCTATACCACTGCTAGGTATATACCCAAAGTTTGTTCAAGTACACAAAAAGGACACTTGCTCAACCATGTTTATAGCAGCTCTATTAGTAATAGCCAGAACCTGGAAACAACCCAGATGTCCATCAACGGTGGAATGGGTACAGAAATTGTGGTCTTTTTATACAATGGAATACTACTCAGCAATCAAAAAGGAGGAAATCATGAAGTCTAGGGGTAATTTATATCAAGTTTTTTTTTGTTATTTTTATGTGTGAAGAAACAAATATATGATGCTGAAAATGGATGAGCAAGACTCAGATTACATGTTACAGTTTTCTGTCATCATTCCTAGAGCCCACCAATATCAGCTTTATAATGTAAACACTGGATTAAGTACATATGAGATGTTTTAATTTAAAATGGTTCACTGATTAGTTTCAGAATTGTAATGGAATCACAATCAGGAAGTATTCAAATTTTATCAAAGGTTTTATTCTTATTACATTAATCTTAAGTGGCTAAGACTCATCATCATATTTACAGATAATAGGATTGATAGTCAAGAGCCAAGATGACAAAGCTAACAAAAAAATAGAACAGAGCTAGGTAACATTCTCAATCACAGAAGCCATTTCTTATCCAAAAAAGAAAAAAATCCCTATGAATTAAAAAACTAATGCTGATAAAGCCAAATTCAGTAAAGATGAAAAAGAAGTACTACCAAATATTTTACCTTAATTTATATTTCTGAAGGCAAATATATTTATTTTATTTCAAAGCTTAAGAATAGAAAAGTAAATTTGATGTATTCATTGTTAATATGGAACATATTCTGAAAATCATCTCTCCCCATATTTCAGATAAATGATCTTAGGGACCCTCATATTATAGTTTTAAAGATAAAATTAATGGCAGAACAATGCATAAATCCTATTGAAATAGTGTATTTAAACTAAAGTGAATATTGTTTTTCAGGAATAGATACCATATAAGGATAATGCAGAGAAAATTTCCTACTAAAAGGAAATAAATCTAGGTCTGAAAGTTTCAACATAAAAAAGACATGCAAGAGAGAACAGCATTTTGAAAACATTGATTTGGGTATTAAGACATATACTTCATGGCTCTAAAACTAACAGTCCTACCCAGTTATGAAGCCTATAAATTAGAACAAGGACCAGCATGACAATATAACTTTAAGGTTTCAGCAGTGGCGCACATACTTGGCAGTAACTGACATCTCTCTTATTGGACTTGAGATCTGCTGAGCAAGAGGAAAACAATGTCTAATATTGGAAACCTAGACAACTACCCAGGGCCAGAAATGGGTGTTTCTTGAAGAGTAACCTACAACCACCACTTTACTAAGGCAGCATAATCCCTAACTATATTCTAAATATCTGCCCTTCTACCCACAGATAACGTGTAGTCTTAACTGTTAATCAAGGAAACTTGTGTTTGCAGCAAGTGGAGCTTATAACCATAAAGAGTCAAAATAGAGACTTATGGATCCCGGTCCAGTGGATACATTTACAAAACAACCCCTACACCTAAGGCTCAGGGAACACTGCAGAAAAAGGACAGAAGTACTGCATACACCAGAAAACAGAGAAGATTGCAGTGAGATTGAGTCTTCTAAGAATGTCAGAAGATACATCCATAAAGTCTATTTAAACATGAGCTGGAAAAGGACAACAAAATAGACATGATAAGGTATACAGAGGAAATCCCAAGAGGCCTTAACCCTACACAGAGAACTATAGGCAACAAATGAATGTTGAGAATGGGAGAAATAGTCTCCAGGAAAGAGCATACCAGTTAGTGATGCAATGGAAAATGCTCAGCTGTATGATCTCATACATACAGTACAGACTTTGAAGGTAATTAGGAATATATATATATATATTTCCAAGTAATATATGAGTATATACACATATATGTGTATGCATATAAGTGTGTGTGTATATATATATATATATATATATATATACACACACATATATGTGTATTCGTGTGTGTGTGTGTCTGTAGCATCAACTGATTTAAAAAAAGAGAGACCACGAATTTGAATGAAATCAAGAAAGAATATATTGAAGGGTTTGGAGAGAGGAAAGTACAGGAGGAAATGAGGTAATTATAATATAAAAAAATAAAGGAAATAATGAAATTTTTTATTTACTTCTTTATTATTTTTTTACAATTTATTCACTTGGTAACCCTGTGTAGTTCCCTCCCTCATCTCCTCCCAGTCCTACCCTCCCTCCCTCTTCTCCTCCTATGCCCCTTCTCCAGTCCACTCATGCACAAAGTCCTTCTCCCTACTGTGTGACCTTAGCCTATCAGGTCCCATCAGGACTGCTTGGATCCTCTTCATCTGTGGGCTAGCTAGATTACCCCATGGAGAAATGATCAAGGAGCAGGCAACTGAGTTCATGTCAGAGACTATCTCTTCTCCCCTTGCTAGAAGACTCACATGGAGATTGAGCCATCTATGGGCTACATCTGAGCAGGGGGTCTAGGTCCTCTCCATGCATGATCCTTGGATGATGCATCAGTCTCTCTAGTCTTCCCTGGACCCAGAAGTGGTTTTTTGTTATTGTTGTTGGTTTTTGTTGTTGTTTTTTGTTTTTTGTTTGTTTGTTGTTGTTGTTGTTTTGGGCTCTGTTGGTCTCCTTGTGGAGCTCCTGTCCCCCTGAATCCTTCTATATCCCCCGTCTTCCATTATACCCCCTGCACTCTGTCCAAAACTTGGCTGTGAGTCTCTTCATCTGCTTCAAATTCCTACAGAGTAGAGTCTTTTAGAGGACAACTGTTGTAGGCTCCCATCTGGTTCCTCTCTTCTACTGCTACTGGTGTCTATCCTGTTTTCCCTTCTAATAAGAATTAAGAATGACTGGCCTTTACAGCCATTGAAGCATGACAGTCTCCCCAAGCATGGTTGGCTACCATAAAAAGCTAAAATGTTACGCTCAGGATGTGTGACTAAGCACTGCACTCAGGGTCAGCCGCTTTCGACCCAGAGAAGAGCATGTCTGATTGCATGCGGGTTGATGCCCCAGGTCCCGCCTCTGAGAAAAAGGTATTGGACGGGTCTGATGCTCTTTGGGTGGATGACACCTAAATGAACATCAGTACAAAGTCCCAATCTATTTCTAATATCAGAGATCAGACCTCTACTCTTGCCTGATGCATCTAAAACAAAAAGGGGGAACTGTAGAGAGCTGCGTAATGCTATGCCTTAAAGATGGAGCGGGTTTCCGCCTTCCACCTTCCCGATGGTGAGAGCTCTCTGTCACAAACAACTCCACATTTGGCTAAGGCCGAGGATCTGGCTTGCTTCCCTATATGTGGACCTATCTGCATTGCCCACGAGGCACGCTGGGGTTGGCTACCCAGAGGCTATTTAAGTTGTGGGCTGGCTTTCCCCAGGGTCAGAAGATTGTTCAAGGTTCCTGAATAAACTGCATTGAAAAAAAAAAAAAAAGAGTGAGGACTAGCCCTACCAGGCCACAGAGGAAGACAATGCAGCCAGTCCTAATGAGACCTGATAGGCTAGAGTGAGATGGAAGGGGAAAAGGACCTCTCCTATCAGTGGACTGGGGGAAGGACATGGGAGAAGAGGGAGGGAAGGTGGGGTTAAAGGAAGGCGGATGGGATTGGGAAGGGAGGAGGGAGGGGCTACAGCTGGGATACAAAGTGAATAAATTGTAATAAATAAAAATAAATAAATAAAAAAAAGCATGGTGTATCCTGGAGGACACTATGTCAAGTAGGATAAGTAAGGTGCAAAAGAGCAAATATCACATGTCTCTTTTCATATGTAGAATGTAGAAAATGACAACTTGAAAGAAATACAAAGTGCAATGGTGTTTGACATATGCTTAAGGGGAAGGGGAAATGAAGAGACTCACCATGGCATCAGAGAGACAAGATAGGCTCCCAAGTTTATAATCAATATTAACTGATTACACGTTTCAAAAGTAGCTAGAACAGAGGCTTCTTGAATGTTTTATGCAAGGAGATAATTATATTTGAGGTGACTGCTGTCTCATTAGCTTGCTGTGCTCATTATGCTCATATATGTATGCATACTGAAATATCAATACTGCAACAAATGTGTACAATTGTGTGCGAATTAAAAATCAAAGTGGGAAAATAAAAAAAAAAAAAAAGAATGACTGGCCTGCTCTTTAATTATCTCTGAGGGGAAAGCAGCATTACCAGGCCACAGAAGAAGACAATGCAGCCACCCCTAATGAGACCTAATTGACTAGGATCAGAAAAAAGGAAAAGAAGTCCTCCCCTATCAGTGGACTTGGGAAGGGATATGCATGCAGAGGGTGGAGGAAGGGAGGGATTGGGATGGGAGGAGGGAGGAAACCACAGGGGGATACAAAGTGAATAAAGTGTAATTAATAAAGAGTTTAAAAAAAAAAGAATTAAGAGCACTTGGCTGCTCTTCCAGAGGTCCTGAGTTCAATTCCAAGAAATAATAAAAATATTTCTCAATGTCAAGATCAATTACATATTAGTCCGTACATACTGGGAAATCCTCGTCAGTTGTATACAATTTTGTAATGAATGTTGTTTTGTTTTACCCATTATTAGCCTCTCTCAGCCACTTAACTTTCCTGCTGAAATTCTTCTTGACAAGTCTGCCTGGCATTTTTATGTCTTATTTTCTGTGTGGCCCACTGAGTTTAACTAGATTCATTACCCAAGAATGGATGGGAAAATTTATTTGGAAGAGGCAATGGCACAGTTCCTTTAACAAGTATTAACTGTAAGTTATCCCTCAGGGAGGGGTTATAATAACATTAGCCAAATATAAATTTCTGAGCATAGGTTACATTAAGTAAAGTGTACTTTCTAATTGCAATGTTAAATTTACTCACAAATTCCAAACATTTTCAAAATAAAATGTGTATAGTAATATAACTGATTTTGGATTTTGTCTGTCTGCAAAAGTAGTTTGCATGGCAGCTCTGTCCTACAAGTTCCTCTATTCATATTATTTATAATTATCATATGATGAACTACTTCATCCTGCTGACTTGAACAGAATGCATGTCCAGGTATAATTTGGCATTGCACAACCTAGGGGTATTTTAGGATTCCATCTCCAATTTTCATTTTCTTTAGACTTATTTTTTTATTTTCTAAGGGGCTCAGAATAACATGGATAGTCATTGACCTCACACATGTGAGACAACTATTTGAATAAACTCTGCATTTGCCATTACCAGCACAGTAGTGTGTGAGCAGTAAATATGTAAATGCAATTCAAGAATCCCTTGCCATAATAAAAAACAACGTCACATATTTACTTAAATTCTCCTTTGTACAGGAAAAAGAATGAGAGAAAAAGAAGACTGAAATTTTATTTTCAAAACTGTCATTTAGTTTGATGAAAACTACATTTATGTTTTCTTTAAATGGCAACCTCAGGTGCTTTGGAAAACCATCTAAGTGCTTAGTAAATATTAACTGAGTCACTACAGTACTCCTATAATTCAAATAAAATATAACATGTGACAAGGTGATGATTCATTTAAAAATAAATTTCTATTCCTAAGGTCATTTAAAGTTGTTTTGTAAGAAAATAATAAAGCAACAATGAAGGAACCAATATTTTAGCTTGTAACTATGTGATCTTGACTAAATATAGTGTATTTGTGTTGAAATTATCTTGGGTTAATGTTGTGTCTTCTCAAATATCATAAACACCTCTTCCCACTTGGTTGAGATTAACCTAAGTCTAATAAATCCCATAATTTTTAATGAAATGTAGAAGTTCATATATGATCTCATTTGAAATTAAATAAATTTGAATTATTCTCTTTTTTAAATTTTATTATTTTTTATTAATTACAGTTTATTCATTCTGTATCCCAGCTGTAGCCCCCCCCTCCTTGATTCCCTGCCAATCCCGCCCTCCCTCATTTCCTCCCATGCCCCTCCTCAAGTCCACTGATAGGGAGGTCCTCCTCCCCTTCCATCTGACCCTAGCTTATCAAGTCTCATCAGGACTGGCTGCATTTTCTTCCTCTGTGGCCTGGTAAGGCTGCTCCTCTCTCAGAGGGAAGTGATCAAAGAGCCAGACACTGATTTCATGTCAGAGACAACTTCAGTTCCCTTACTAGGGAACCCATTTGGAGACTAAGCTGCCATGGCCTACATCTGTTCAGGGGTTCTGGTTATCTGTAAGCATGGTCCTCGGTTGGAGTATCAGTCTCAGGACAGACCCTCTTGCCCAGGTTTTTGGTTCTGTTGTTCTTCTTGTGGAGCTCCTGCCCCTCCAGGTCCTTCTTTCTCCCCCTTCTTTCATTAGATTCCCTGCACTGTACCCAAAGTTTGTCTATGAGTCTCACCATTTGCTTTGATACCCTGATGGGTAGATTCTTTCAGAGGTCCTCTTTTGTAGGCTCCTGTCCTGTTCCCTGTTTTCCCCCTCTTCTGATGTCTGTCCCATTTGCCTTTCTGAGTGAGGATTGATCATCTTACCCAGGGTCCTCCTTCTTGCTTAGCTTCTTTAGGGGTACAGATTTTAGTATGTTTATTCTATATTATATGTCCAATAACCACTTATAAGTGAGTATATACCATGTGGATAATGTGTCTCGGGTGTTTCAGTATGTGACATAGCAGAGAGATGCTATGCCTATGTTCAATGTTTTGGCCTATGAACATCTGAATGATTAATACCTTAACGTTCCGTGAAAAAAAGTGACCCTGAGATGACCACCAATCCTGTGCCAGGGTGCCATGATAGAGAGCTAGTCTGAGACAATTACCAGTGGGAAACCACACAGGCCCAGACAGGCTCCCAGGGCAGGGAGCAAGCTGGAAAAAAGAACCCTGCCTTTGACCAGGACACTGGGCAGGAATGAGCCCAAGACAGATGTCTCTGGCATGGTGCCACTTGAGCAAACCAAGGCAAGGAGTGAGCCAGAAATAACCACAAGACCAGCACCTTGAGAACAGGACAGGCGGCAAACCTAAGACTTTCACCAGTCTGATGTTGTGCAGAACATGCCCTAGATAAACTCTACCCATTGTCATGATGCATGAGTCGGGCCTAGCACTTCTGAAACCACTCCTGAGACAACCCTAGATACTCAGAGATCCTGGGTGCCACTAGAGGAGCAAATCAATGGTGGAGAAATAGAAGAATATGGGCATAATGAACAGAGGCAGAATTGGAGACTCCAGGGTAGTAAGGAATAGCCTGATGTGAGTGGCTGGTGTGGCTGGTCCTGGCCTGTGCTGTCACTGGGAGCCATATCTGGGTCCATGACCCTGAAGGAGCAGGGTTCTGTTGCCACCAAAGGCCAGGTGAATGTTTCCAGTCTGGGATGCTGCCCAGGGACATGTTGATATCTCAGGGCTGGGCAGAACTAGCTCCAACCTTCATCTGATCATCCTTGGAAAGCTGGTACAGAGAGATGGAGAGCAGGAGAGCTGACCCTGCCCCATACCTAGCTGCATTACCCAAAAGAGAAGGCCCAGCACATTGCAGAAGTTGCACGTTAGTCACCTGAGGATAAGAGCATTGGAGAGCTGGCCCTGCCATTCATCACCAATGAGCTGGTGTGGACTAGGAAGAGATACCCTCCTTCCCTGAACACCTGCAGCAGGTAGGAGATCTGGACCTGGGGTCATAAAAGCAGGAGAACTGTCACTGCCCCTCAAGAAATCAGGCCTTGCACTTGACCTGAGTAACACAGTACAGCTGACCCTGATGGCCAGGTTATGGGTAAACATGGGAGAGCTGAAATTGCCATGCTGTGATGTGGGAGAGGGAGAGATTCCAATCTCCTCTCACACTTTGCCACCTATGGCAGGTGGGATTTCTAGCCTTAGAGTCATGAGAAGAGAAAAACTGGCCCTGCTCCTCAGCTGCTGCAGTACTCGGGGAAAAGAGCCATTTCTCACCTCACCCAGGCAGCACAGCAGCTGGCCCTTGATGTGGGGGTTACAGGTGCGCCAACCCTAAGGGAGTGAGAGCAGGAGAACGGGTCCCACCTCTTGTCTGCTGGGCTTTAGAGGGCAAACATTGGAGATAGGTGAGCATGAGAGTAGGAGAACTGGCCATGTCCTTCACCAGCTGTAATACTTGATAATGCAAGCCCTGCACCTCACCTGGGAAGCAGATGGTGTGAGTCTGGGAGAGCTGGCAGGGTGACCAGCTCAGATACCTCTCAGGGCCAGATCCCATCGATGAACTGCTACAGTGGATGAACGAGCTGGTCCTACAGATCCAAAACTACAGGATCTCCATGACACAGGGCAACAACAGGATATCACAGAGGAGTCCCAGTGAGGATCCAGTATTGAGAGTGTAGCAGAAGCCAGAGGCCTCTTACCAGACTATGGTGTCATTGATATGAACATTTGTGGGCAAAGAAGTGTGGACAAAAGGGTATGTGGTAGATATTGCAAGAGTGGAAATTTGGGACAAGAGGAGGGGCAGGATGAGTGGGTTTGGGAGGCATAGTTAGAAATTCACAAGGAACAATAAAAAGTTTAAAAATATTAAATAAAAAATACAAACACTAATCAATTATCTCTGAATGAATACGTTCTATATAATCATAAGTAGGTTCTCTGAAAAAAAATTTTTTTTCTTGTGAAAGCATAAAATTACAGCCCTTAAGATTGAGGGTTTTTTGTCATCTCTAAGACTGAAACCACTTGATATCTATATTTAGATAGGGAGTATGGCCTATGCATTACCTCGATACTCCAAAGGGTAGTTCTACTTCTGCAGAAGTGGCTGCCAGTTGTGAAAGGATACCTGATAATTTAACAATGAATATGCCACAGGACACAGACCATTGCCACAGCACTTGGCACACTTTTGAGGCAACCGTATAAATCATTTCTCGCTTAGAAAGTACTATCGAAAATTTGAGAAAAAAGGTAGTATGCTCGCTGGTGACCATGCCATGAATGAATTAGTGACAGCTCTCCAATACAGTGGAAAAGCTGAACAAAATAAACAGCTAAAATGTACTAAGCCCTGATGGACAGCGAGTAACAAATATAACTTTGTAAAATGCGACTTATAAAGCAGTTATGAGAGTATCAAGTTATTTTTGAGTAACCGTCATTCTACTTGATGTTACTATATGATGATATTAACTTCTTCCTATAAACTTCATTCTTCTTCTCTGCTATGCTCATTATTTACTTCTCAAATTTATATTTGTACATCAAATATCTGTGTAAATTTCCAGTGTCAAATTAGGCAGATGCTAGAATTCTGGTGATTTATATTTCAGGTTCTAGAGGGAACACATTCAGTTATTTGAATCTAGTTCTGCTCTTCTGTGACCTGGTCCAGTCTGCCTCATAGTTTCATACCAGTTTACCTCACTGGTAATGTGTTCTCCTCTATTACATACTTCTAGATGGTTTGAGTATTAATTAATTTGAGTATCACTAAAAGTGATAAGAACAGTGTGAAAAATAGGTATTCTCTGTTGTCACTGAAATTGTCCTAATAGCTATCCTTATCATACATCTAATCCAATACTTCAAAAAAGCACATTTATTTCAGCGTTTCTGGCAGGATTAGAAAACACCACTAGAAACATCATCTGTTAATGATCTCTAACTAATTTTAGGTGGACTTTTTAAAATTACATACACACTCAAACACACACACACACACACACACACACACACACACACACACACAAAAGCACTGACCACTACCATGAAAAAATAATTAAATTCTTCCTCTGCTATTTTCATGTGTAATATTTATTTTTCTTGCTTATTTGCTCTGGCTAAAATTTCCAGATATAAAACTTCCAATACCTACGATATTACGTATAAGTGATAGTAGCATACTTCTTTATCTTGCCCCTCATCTAGAAAATACCTTAATTTTTCCACCATTGAGTAAAACGTTACTAGTAACCTTGTGATCTTGTTTTTTTTTAAATCTCTCACATATCACATCTCCATTGAAGTTTCCCATCTCTCCACTCCTCTATGTCAACCCCCAACCTTTGCCCCAGATCCACTCCTCTGTTTCCCTTCAGAAAAGAGCAGGCCTCCCACAAGTATCAACCAAGCATGGCATATCAAGTTGAAATAAGATTAGGCACCTCCCCTAATATTAAAGCTTGACAAGGCAACCAAAAGGAAGACACAGGAACCAAAAGTAAGTAAAAGAGTCTGAAAAAAACCCACAATCCTCCTCTCCTTCTTTCTGATCTTAGTCTATCAGTTCTCATCAGAAGTGGCTGCATTGTCAGGGTTCTAGGTTATCTCCATGAATAGCACAATCCAACTGTTAGGAGTCCTACAAGAACACAAAGCTACAAAACCACAACATATATGTAGAGGAACTAGCCCAGACCCACATAGACTTGCTGATTGTTGTTTCATTCTCTATGAGCCTCTGTGAGCCCTGCTTAGTTGATTCTGTGGGCCATGTTCTTGTCTGTCCTTATTCCTTCTGGCTCCTACAATCCTTCCTTTCCCTCTTCTGTGGGGTTCTCTAAAAAACTTTTCTTTTTTACTTATGAAAAGACACGATTTTGTGGGTTTTTTCAAACTGGATATCTGAATGTAGAAGAATACAAATAAATCCATACTTATCACAGTGTAAAAAGCTTAATTCCAAATGAATAAAATACCTCAATGTAAAACTAGATAAACTGAACTTGAGAGAAGAGAAAGTGGGGAAATAGACTTGAACTTATTTGCACAGGAAAGAAAAGAACGAGCATTATCACAGACTATAAGATCAACAATTAATAAGTGGAACCTCATGAAACTGAGAAGCTTCTGCATGGCAAAAGACACAATTATTTGGACAAAGTGACAGTCTACAGAATGGGGAAAAAAGACTTTTACCGATTTTATATTTGATAGAGGACTACTATCCAAAATATATAAAGAACTCAAGAAACTAGTTATCAAGAAAACAAATAACCCAATTTACAAATGGGTTGCAGATCTAAACAGAGAATTCCCAATATGAGAAACTCAAATGGCCGAGAAACACTTTTTAAAAAATTATCTATGACCTTAGCTATCTGGGAAATGAAGTCTGAAACAGCTTTGTGATTTCAGCTTACATATGTGATCAAAAACACAACCTCATGTGGACTGAAAGGAATACTCACACATTCCTGGTAGTAGTGCAGACTCACACAGCTACTATAGAAATAAGTGTGGCAGTTCCTAGGGAATATGAAAACTGACCTATTTGAAGATAGCACTCTTGTCCATGTACCTGAAGAATATTTCTTCCTACCACAAAACACTTGCTCAACTATGTTCATTGCAACTTTATTCATAATAGCCGGAAACTGGAAAAATGTAGATGTCTCTCAAAAAAAAAGAATGGTTAAAGAAAATGTACTACATTTACATACTGGACTATTTATCGACTATTAAAAATGTAATCATGAAATGTATATTGAAATGGATGGAAATGGAAAAAAAATGATCAACTAAAGTATGTATCTAGACCCAGAAGGAAAAAATATGATTAGTGCCATATTCAGCTATCATCAGAGAAACTTCCTCCTACAGTCAAGGAGAGTAAATAGAGACCCACAACCAGATATTATGCAGAGTGGGAGACCTTGGAACACTCATCCCAAAATGTGTTACCTCCATCAAATCCCTACCTCAGAGCTCAGGGAATCCCACAAGTAGAAGGCAGAAAGACCTAGAAAGGATAGAGGATACCACATTACAGCAACAAGAGCAAAACTCATATGAACTCACATGTCTGCACAAGATGCACAGGAATATTCATTATGGCTCCCAGTTTGGGGTTTTTAGGGAGGATTCCTGTATATAGGAATGAGTTAGTCTCTGATTTTTGTGCCTACTCTTGAGTTCTTTTCTTTTCATTGGTTTGTCTTGTCCAACACCAAAGTAATAGTTTTTGTTTTATCTTATTATATTTTAATTTGCTATATTCAAACAATAAATATATGAATACATAAAAGGATGAATGAATATCTAGCCTACTAGGGTAAGGTTGACAGCTATACTGTTAATTATACCTGCTGGGAGAGGAAAAAAAACAGTTTCCCCTAATGGAGTGATATTGGGTAAATCAACTGCTCTAGGACAAGGCCTTATGTTCAGGAGTAGTTGAAAACATGATGTATTCCACAAATTTGTTGTGCTTCTATCTTGTTACAGTTTGATTTTTTTCTTTCTTTTTTGGGGAAACATTTTTATTTATTTTTTTTCTTAGTTTGGGAGGGTTCGTTGTATTATTGGAGGTTTTTTAATTTGTTCTAGAAAAGAAACTCAGATTTGGCTGGTCAGGGAGTAAGGAGGATCTTATAGAAATTGGGATGGTGAGGAACATGATCAGCTATGTTTAAATTTAAAATTGCTTTATATAATATAATAAAAATTAAATAAATCTGAAAAAGAAAAAGAAAAGATTTTTTGTTTTTGTTTGCTTAATACGATAAATCACATTTGTTTATTCATTTTATCTACTCATTCTTGCATCCTGGTATTACTCAGTCATGGTCGGTCAGCAATTTATTTCATTCAGCTTGCTAGTGTTGTAATAAGCTTTCTGTTTGCATTTATATTCATCAATTCTATAGGTCTGTGCTTAATTTTTTTTTATCTAGTCTGGTTTTGGCTCCAGGGTAAAACTGGCCACATATGATGAGGCCGTTTAG
Organism: Meriones unguiculatus; assembly: GCF_030254825.1. Classification (NCBI taxonomy): domain Eukaryota; kingdom Metazoa; phylum Chordata; class Mammalia; order Rodentia; family Muridae; genus Meriones; species Meriones unguiculatus. The sequence continues at coordinate 97,757,229 of NC_083354.1, forward strand.
TTTTTTTCATTTGATGCTACATTCCAATAACCAGCCCAGTTCTTGAAATACATGACCTGATCCTCAGCTACTTATGAAATGAATTAAAATACTAGTTTTCCATTATTGCTTTAAGGCAGAAATCATTATTATATTCCTGAGAATTAGAAATGTTAAATAAGTTATTGGTTAGACTATCCTCTACCTGTAATATAAATGCACACACATTACACACACATGACATGTATATGTGTTGTAAGTATGCCTGAGTATATATTTGCACACTATATGTATGCTGGTGCCCACAGAAGCCCAGAAAGGGCAACAGATCCAGTGGGACTACAATTAGAGGCTGTTGTGAGTTTCCCAGTGTGAGTCCTGAAAGCAAACCAACTCCTCCACAAGAGCAGCAACTGTTCTTAATGACTGAGCTATCTCTCTACTACCTTATCATATATTCTTTAGCAAAGTTCAGTGGAGAATCTGCTATTCTTTCCCAAATTCTTCAGGTAGTACATCATTTTTTCTCATAACCCCTACACCAAAGCCAAAGTATATCACTCCAATTGCTAAATATATATTATACATATTTTATATATGTATATAATGGGAATTAAGATGTCAGCATGTTTGGTTTGTTGTTATTCTGTCTACCAATAGATATATGTATATATGCATACATACACATGCATACACATATATACACACATGTATATATATATGTATATATTTTCAAATACTCTAGCACATTTATGATATAGAAAATACACGCTTTAATTTTTTAAATCATGAAAGCATGAATTTGAAGTTATAAACTCACCTTATCTCACTAATTCTAATGTCTAATATACCTTTCCATGTGTGGATCTCTGAAACTAGAAAATAAGTTGTGTTGATGATAAATAAGTTGTGTTAAAGAAATCCATGGGAATGAATCCAATGGATTAAATATAGTAATAATAAGATCTATAAATCAGTCTCTTCTCAAAATATTTTACAAATTTTGGGAGGTCATATAGTTCAGTTGTACAGGATGCTTAGCATGCACAAGAGTGGAGGTCATGATGAGCATATTCAGTTGTACAGGATGCTTAGCATGCACAAGAGTGGAGGTCATGATGAGCATATTCAGTTGTACAGCATGCACAAGAGTGGAGGTCATGATGAGCATATTCAGTTGTACAGGATGCACAAGAGTGGAGGTCATGATGAGCATATTCAGTTGTACAGCATGCACAAGAGTGGAGGTCATGATGAGCATATTCAGTTGTACAGCATGCACAAGAGTGGAGGTCATGATGAGCATATTCAGTTGTACAGCATGCACAAGAGTGGAGGTCATGATGAGCATATTCAGTTGTACAGCATGCACAAGAGTGGAGGTCATGATGAGCATATTCAGTTGTACAGCATGCACAAGAGTGGAGGTCATGATGAGCATATTCAGTTGTACAGGATGCTTAGCATGCACAAGAGTGGAGGTCATGATGAGCATATTCAGTTGTACAGGATGCACAAGAGTGGAGGTCATGATGAGCATATTCAGTTGTACAGCATGCACAAGAGTGGAGGTCATGATGAGCATATTCAGTTGTACAGGATGCTTCGCATGCACAAGAGTGGAGGTCATGATGAGCATATTCACACATGCACATACACACACGTGCATACAAACACACACAGTTTATAGTTTTACCTAGGAAAATGATGACTGAACACATAGCACCAAAAGTCCAGAAACTAAAGTCCAAAAACGACTTCTGTATGTACTACCATATGTATTAGTATTTATATTTAAGTGTAACACAAAGAAGTGCAGTGATGATACCTATAGAAACTAATACATTTTAAGTGAGCATACTATGCAATTAATACAAGAAATATTCTCTTCCTTTTTTTCAAATTCAGAACATACAAATTAGAAATGACAGCCAGAATTCTTGTGTTTGTCTTGTTTGTTTGTTTATTACAATTTATTCATTTTGTATCCCTGATGTAGCCCCCTCCTTCATCTCCTACCAATCTTCTTCTTTTATGACCCTCCCTTAGGCCACTGATTCCCCTTCTGTCTGACCCTAGTCTATCAGTTCTCATCAGACAGTCATCAGGACTGTCTGGATACTCATTCTCTGTGGCCTAGTTAAGCCACCTCACCAGAGGGAGGGGATCAAAGAGCCACTGAGTCCATGTCAGAGACAGCCCCATCTCCCCTTACTAAAGAACCCACATGGAAACTGAGCTGCCCATTGGCTATACCTGAGCAGGGTGTCTAGTTCCTCTCCTTGCATGGTCCTTGGTTGAATCATCAGTCTCTTCAGGACACCCTCAGCCCAGACTTTTTGGCTCTGTTGGTCTCCTTAAGGAGCTCCTGTCCCCTCCAGATTTTTCAATCTCCACCTTCTTCCATAAGATTACTTACACTCTGCCCAAAGTTTAGCTATGAGTCTCAATATCTCCTATCATACCCTGTCTTCTCCTACTTCCAATGTCTATCCTGTTAACCTTTCTGAATGAGGATTAAACATCTTCTCTAGGGCTAAATACAATGTGACCTGGATTCTTGCTTTCTGAAAGAGTATTCAGCTGACTTAGAGGTTAAATGGACAAGATCTTTCCTTCCCTACTATGGTGCAATGATTCATTTTAGTCAACTAAATATATTTGATACATTTACTTATGGGTTTTTATATCTAGTGATTTATCATTGATATATGTTGCCTAATCATGTTGCTTTTAAGTAAGACACAATATTTGTTTTTAAGACACAATATTTACATTTTTACATGGTAGTTTTTAATAATTTTAGTCTATGTATTTCCATGCTAAAGTATAGGATGAAATTATCAGCTTTAAAAATATCATGAAGGAATTTAGGATTGGGTTAACTTTATAGATTTATTTGTAAATAATTAATCTGTAATTAATCTAAGATCTTCAAATATTTACACAGGTTTTGAAAATTTCAGGATATCTCTCACATCATTTATTAAATTTATCCTAAAAATTTGAATTTTTAAAATGCCACTGTACATGTTTTCCTTTTAAAATGGATTTTTCTATATTTCTGTTGATATAATTGGCATATAGAAAAATGTTTTTATGTGCTGACATTTTGGAAGGACTAAACCATTTGTAATTGATTCAATTCAAATAGACTACATTGCTTTGGATTTTTCTGTATGTCTAATCAAGCAATTTATACACAAGGTTATTTATGTCATTCCTGTAACTCTGACCTTCTGTGTACTGAGTATCAAAGAAATGAGAATGAGCAGCTTGTTCTCATCCTTGTTTTCACAACAATTATTTCAATAGCTCTTTACTAAATATGAATATGTTACTTTACATCATTTTTTTATTTTCAGAACCTTCATGTTCCATTAAAGTTATTCTCTTCTATTTTAGATTTCCAAGAGTTGTTTTGTTGTTGTCTGCTTGCTTTTTTTAATCTTGATTGGATATTGAATTTGGTCACATGTATTTACTGCACCTCCTGATGCATTTTTTTTCTCATTTATTGAAATATATTTAGGTTTATTTTGAAATGCTTCATCAGATCTGCTTTTCTTGAACAAATTCCCAAGTGATCCTGGTGTTGTGTTCTTTTATGAATAATTGCATTTGATTTGCTAATATTTTGCTCTTCATTAGCATTCTCGGGTCTGCTCACATGAGAAAACTTAAGCTGTATTTTCTCATCGAGTGATTTTTGTATTATGTGTTTTGTGCCTACTTTAACTATGCCCACAGTACTATTTTTTTGCCTTTGCTCCAGGGAAGGGATACTTGCTCTCTTCTGTGTTTATACAGCACTTAAAACAGTCCTGTCCTACAGCTTTTACCACCTCCCCTGGAAACAAGGGAGGAAGGATGCTCAGTAACTGTAGCTTTGCACTCATTTAGTGATCTTCCTTAAATACAAAGTGCCTGTCCTATGCTCCTTGGAATTATAATCAGATAATGATTGGAAATCTCAGACTTGACTTTTGAATTTTATTAAATCCTTCCTCCAAAGTGAATAAATTTTGATAAATAAATAAATAATATAAATTTTTTAAATAAAATTTTGAAATTGAAAAAATCCTTCTTCAGTTCATTGTCATTCCATCTATTTAATGATAAAATTCACAGTTAAATTATGTTACAGCAATATTTAAAATGTTGAGACATAATCTATGCTTTCAACTAGCCAGAGATAGTAAGTATCCTAGATTCAATCTCAAGAGAGTCCTGTGGAGAAAGATAATAATCTTTGTATTCCTGAATGTCATACTTTATGTATGGCAGAAACCAGAATCCCTTTGGCTTTCCGTGGTAGCAGTTCATCACATGGCAATTTATCATTTTTAATTCCTTATAAAGCTACCCTGAGAAACACTACAAAATGTTTGCACTCCAACAAAAGTGAAAAAAGTCATTTTAATTTTAGGTTTAATAAATACCAGCCATTTGGAAATTCTACAAGCAGTGCTATGACTTCCCTATAAAATATTGTAACTGTGGAGTGCTGGCAAGAGTTGGATTTCTTTTCCTTTTGACCTCAAAGTAGTATGTAAAAGCAAAGAGCATTTATTCTGCAGAAAATCACAGCATGCTGGGGTCACCACCTTCAAAATGGCAGCGACCTCAAAGGCAGCTTGAAGTCCCCTTTTTTATGCCTCTGACATAATCTGATTGGCCTGCTCTTTGACCATCTCCCCCTGAGCGGGGAGCAGCCTTACCAGGCCACAGTAGAGGACAATTCAACCACTTTTGATGAGAACTGATAGACTAAGATCAGAAAGGAGAGGAGAACCTCCCCTATCAGTGGACTTGGGGAGGGGCATGCATACAGAAAGGGGAGGAATGGTGGGATCGGGAGGGGAGGAGGGAGGGCTTATGGGGGATACAAAATGAATAAAGTGTAATTAATAAATAAAAACAAAATGTACAATGTTTAATAAAAAATAAAAAATAATAATAATGATAAAAACAGAAAGGGAAATGCCTACTGTGACTATGTGACCTGGAGTGGGACTGGCGAGGCCCATGGAGACTATGTGAATCTGATGGGAATTGGCTGGTGCTTATGGAGGCTACATAATCTTGATTGGGATAGGCCAGGGCCCGTGGAGGCTATGTTACTCTGGTTAAGACTTAGCTGTTTTTGAAACCTGTAGTTAAGCAACCTTATCTTCCCCAGGTCAGATGTCTTGACTGTTTCTGGTTTTTTGACTTTTTCTGTGGTTTTTCCTGTAACTCTTAGGCCTATTCTGTCTAGCAAGAAAAATGAAGCCATTCGTGGAGTTGGTCAGGTTTATTTACCCAGACTTTCTCAACACCCAGTTTTGAGACTGGCATTTACTAGCCTGCATGGTAGTTATTTTTAATTTTTGAGGCATCCTCATGCTCTTTTCCATAATGGGTCTACCAATTAACATTATGAAAAGTATAAGCATACTTTTTCCACCTGTTCATCAATATTTGGTGGTTTGTTTTTGTTTTTACATTTGTCTCTCTGACAAGATTAGTTCTAACATGGCAATAAGAATGAGCAGATTTGGACATGCACCTTTTTTCTTCTGGGAAAAATATTTCCAGATTATTTTAAGGAACCCATTAATTTCCTTAATCAGTTTGTTTCCTTTATTCATTTATTTAAATCCCTTGTGAATTTTGAACAAGAGCTCATTATCAGATAGCTTCTCAATATTTTCTCTAATTCAACAGGCTGTCTTTTTATGCTATTAATTGGATTTTGTTTTCTGAACAGAAGAATTCCATTTTTCAACAGTGACAGTCATTTTTACCTTTGTTTCTGAGATTTTTAGATTGATGACTAGAAACAGCAATGTCCAAAGTAATATTAAAAATGTTAAAATTACTTTGAAAGTTTTAAGCCATGTGCCTAAGTCTTTAATTAATTTGAGGTGATTTTTATGTGCAGGATTATATAAGATTCCTTGGTATTTTCGTGAGCTCTTTGTTCACTAGTTGTTGTAATATGAATATGTGAATACAAATATAACTTTATATGTAATATGTATACATATGAATACGCAGTTATCCTACTTATTGAAAATCTTCTTTCCTGTAGGTTATAGCATATTTCAGTTAATCACATGAAGTTCTATTCGTTTGGATGCTTTTATGAACTTTGATGGACTATCTTATGCTTTAGTTGTTATAGCTCAATGGTGTATTTTGAAAACACCTCATTACTGGATTCTCTTTTGCTATTATCTGCATATTGTTTTTTGTCACCAAACATTGGTGTATCATGTTTCAAACTTCAGTTTTTCTGTTCATGAATATTACATTGAAAGGCCAAATAATTAAAAAATTAGTATTTTGGGATATTGGTTTAAAGTTTAAAGCACAGGCCTGAACAAAGGCCAGGTAGAGAAATGTCCAGCCACCTGTGGGGAGGAATGAGCCTTATTGCATTCTTTTCCTGCCCACTAGAGATACAGTTGTTAGGAAACAGGCCCAGATGGCTTTGCCAGATCCACTTACAGAGAGATACTGTCTCCTGGCAACCCACCCAGATGGCCAGGCCAGAAAGGTTTATGGAAATGGTGCCTAAAGTAAACCAATCATTTCAAAAGTCAATATCCCTCCCAGGCACACTCCTCCTCTTCAACAGGGAGGTTGCTGCGACCCAGGCTTGAGATTGTATTGAATAAAACCTCATGTCTTTTGCAACAGACTTGACTTCTGGTGATCTTTGGGAGAAGGGTGTCTTTGATGTAGGCACAACATTTTTGGAGTTCCCACCGAGATTCTGCAACACCTGCGGGACCCCAGAACCTCGATCTGGAGGATTCAGTACCAGCCAGTGAGTGTTTTTTTTTTTTTTTTTTTTTTTTTTTTTTTTTTTTTTTTTTTTTTTTTTTTTTTTTTGTCTAAGTGTCTCTGTGCAGTGTCCTGTGTGCATCTACTTTCTGTTCTCTATTCTGAAAAATATCATGGTGTCAGTATCTGTGAGGACAGCAAGACATGATTATACGAAGACAGGCCTGGTGTTCAAAGCCACTGAAGTCAGAAAGATGTTTTGGATTCATCAGTTTTTGTCGAGCACTCGGGTAGTGTACTGCCATCAGCAGGTGGTTCAGATAGAACCCATCCACTGCTCTGGGCTTCTGTGGCAGGGAAACCAGAGTGGGAATCTGAAGGTCTATAGGTCTGAGTTTCAGTTGTGATACGGCTACACAGCCACTCAGTCTTCATCTGTCTTTCTATTTTATTCCTTGTGTTTATAAACCTCTTTGGGGCAGATGTTTTACTTGTCCCAGAGAAGGAACCTGTTTCTGTTTTCACTGATCAAGCATTCAGTTTCATTTTTTGTCATCAGGCACAGAATTGTTACGTTGTGCATGTTTGTCTCTCCATTTTTTCTTATATTCATGAGTCTTTGGTGTATTGGACTGTGAAGGACGGTATGGGACAGACTTCTCCTAATCCCTCCCTGCTCTCCTTGACCCTTCCACCTGAGCACCATTGTTCCTCCCCACCTCCTGCAGCAGCAGGATTATCAAGTGTGGTGAACATTCTGGCTGGGGCGGGGGGAGGGGGGAAACTACCTCAGATCAACTGGTCTGGCAGAATGACAGGCTGACATTTCAAGCTCTGGTATAATTGGTGGAGATCTGATTTCGGGGCAGGCCACCCCTATGGAACAGGGTAAAGGGCTCACTGAGAGACGGGCCACTCGCCCTTTGGTTTCTCCTTCCTCTTCCTTTCTTTTTGAGTGCACTGTACTAGTACATTGTTTTCTTGTGTTGTCCTTTTATGGGTTTGTTTGGTTGTTTATGATGGTCTTAATAGGCAGGTGACCAAACAGCTGTGCATCATGGTGACTTTGCCTGTCCCATGCTCCAAGCGCTATAAGCTGGGGTAACTCTGGTCGTTGGTGGGAGCATGACTCGTGGCAGGACAGATGGAGAAAAGCCAAGAGCAGGGTGGGCAAAGCAAGCTTGCCGAGGCTGATGGGACAAAGTGCTTGAAAATACTGCTGGATGGAGTAAGAAAAGTTTTCTCTGTCTGTTTAAATGTATGTATGACCACTACATGTTTGTTTTTGACTGATCTTTAATGGTTAACATACTCTGTCTGTCTTGGTTATAGGTTAACACTTATTAGATATGTTAAAAGATTAAATTCAAACTCTTGTTTAGAATGTATATGTGTGCATATGTATTTGTAAGGTCTATAGAAGGACAGATGTTTTTAAATGGCAATCGTGTGGCTTGTCATGCCATTGATGTGACTCTGCCATCTTGAAATTGCCACGTGGTGTGGGACAGAACAAAGGAAAAGAAAGATTACAGAACCTCTTAGTTGTAATAAATTCTGTTTATCATCCTATTTCCTTCTGGACTAAGAAGACAAGTCTCATTTTAAATTGGTATTGATTTTAGAGACTGGATTGTTTGCAATGGTAAAGTTTGCTTTTAAAATTTGGTTTTGACTTTTAAAATTATGGTTATGGTTTGTTCTTTCACTCCTAAAAAGGGTGCTTTATTTTGATATTGCAAAAACAGATTTCTTCAAAAAAATGTATTTTAGGGCATGAAACATTTTAAAGTTTATCAGGCATTTTAAATAATGACTTTGGGCAATCTAACAAAGAACTTGGAACAGTTTCTCAACACTTTGGGGGAGGAAAAAAGACTTGGTATTTATTTTATTAATTTTACCAAATGAAACCAAGCCATACTCTTTGAGCCTATTAAGGAAATTGCAGTTTTTACAGTGCATCATGTCAGGGTGGTAAAACCCATGGAATGACTTAGTAAAGAAATAATGAGAAGTATTTTGATAAAAGTTTTTATGTTGTCTGAAAAGCAAGAGAGAAAGCAAGAGACTGGGGTAATAAAGAAAAAAAGTAGCTTGTCTAAAATAAAAATGTCTGGTTAAATGGAAGAACAGAGCTAGGAAAAGCCTAATCTGAAGGTATATAGAATGTTATGGAAAGTCAGAGTACATAGAAAAAGCCAGAGGAATATGTTGTTCTTCATTTAAAAGGCTGGGGCTACTTCAATGCAAAATGTCTTCTTATACTCTTTAAAGGAAGAAGAAGAGTACAGCTCCATGTTAGGTCAGGGTTATACAGGGTTGTATACAAGTCATTGTTAACCATTATATGAAATATATGCCTTACCGCCAGTTCCTGAGTGAATGGATTAATGCTGGCTTTTTTCTGGCTGATAGGTTTGGTGTGGCCAGAATACTTCAAGTACAATTTAAAATTGTTCTATACTATTCTGTTATACAGTTTGTTCTAAAACCTAACGTTGATAACAATGCTAGGACTTTTAGTTACAGGAAACTGTAAATGCACCACAGTGCTATACTGTGGGAGGCAGCAACACCATCAGTGACACCTAATGGCTGTTTTGGATTGCCAGCCACAGCCTGCGTAACAACATGTAGCTAGCTGCCATGTTGGTTCACGAATAAAGAAGATGGACCCATGGTTTTACCACCATGTTTATAGAGGGCTTCTAGCAGTCTTCAGTTCTCTGTTTAGTGCTAAGTGCAACTTTTGTCCTTTAAGCATTTTGCTGTTCAGTCTTAAAGCAATGTAATAGGATCAGCAATATTTACTAGCTCCCCTATGAACTGTATCTGATTGAAAGTTTTGCTTTGATTTTAGTTCAGAAAGAGTTTTACCTAGTCTTTTGTTTATGTTTTCAAGGTTAAGCCTAGGGTAGGTAACTATAGCATTTGCCTATGTAGATCTACTTGAATTAGATACAGTCCTAAAATACTTATTTATGGAATATACCAGAATTAGAGATTGTAGTATTCTATTTTGCAGTATGAAATTTAGAGCACATAAAGATAGACAAAGAGTAACTCATATACTGGCTCTCAAGCTTGTCACAGATCTGATGAATATGGCATTTTAACACATGTAAGCTTATTATGACATAGAGTCACAATGGTAGACTCTTTTTCAGTGAGGCTGTCTCTTCTCTCCCTGGGGGAATCTGGGATCCCCACGCTATCTACCTGAAGAATGTCTCCTAGCCCTTAGGGAAAGAACAGGTCAAAATCCTTTTCTCCTGATAAGAACCCATTCAGCAAGCACTTGGGATTCCCAGAATGCCTCCCTGTGTTAACAAGGTACCTCAGCACCTTAGGCTTCCAACCAATGATCTCTGCCCACCTTGGATATTTCCACTCTCTCTACAAAGTTCTATACGAGCTTCATTCACGTTGAATAAAATTCATCTGCTTCCATGAAGCTGATCCTGGATTGTTGTCATTCCATTTGAACTAACAGGACTTTCAAACTCCTGGCCTATAGCCCTTGATCAATTTTCCTTAGTGGATCTATATATCTAGAAGAAGTGATGACCAGACAAAGGAGTGTTAACCTGCATATCTTATGTATTTTATTCTCCTCTTTGTTTCTGTCTCTCTCTTCCTCTCTCTCTCTCCACATATACATGTGTGTGTGTGTGTGTGTGTGTAATGGGAATTGTATACAAATATACAATATAGTACATACATATATGAGAAACAGTGGTATTATCAATGAAAATATCATGACCAATGTGAATTTACTATCATTCTTAAATTATTCTTATCAGTTAAATGCTAAATTGTTTAAATGAGTGAAAAGGCAGATGAGGGAATGGAAAATGAGAATTAGAACCAAATAATGTATATCCTTGGATGATAGGACATATCAGGTTTACCTACTTGAGCAATTTCTGAGTTTACAGGAGGTATATAGAAAGTTCCAAAAATGCCCAGATTTTTGTGGAAAATAGATGAAGTTTTAGAATACTTTTGTAGAACAGTTTTGAAATCCTAAAGGAAACAATGACCCACTAATATTTTGAAAAGTTTGTATGAGTTTGCTGCTGATATAACATATTACCAGTTTTGTAGCACTTCTTACCTCAAGCACCTATTTCACATAATATTAATACTAGCTGTCTTGAAGCAATGAATGGCTAAAAATTTTGATTAGCACTCTCTCAAAAGCAAGAGAAAATGTATTTGATAACTTGTAAGAAAGATAGCCTATGTGTATCAGAAAATCAATTAATAAATTATATTTGCATGAAACAATAGTGCTTTCCTCTCTTTTCCATTCACTGTATTTATCCAGAGTGCTCTGAACTCACATATATGAACACCCAGGAAAGCATCAGGCACAAAATGTAAACTTAAGGACAGAAACCATCTTCCCTTCCCCATTACTTCTCTGTGCCCAGGTGTACAGAGGATATTATTTATTGAATAAATAAGTGTCCCCTTCACAGTGCCATGGTAGAAAGTATGATATTTAGCAACTACAATTATTTTATGTTTTCCTTTGTGCACTACTACTGGTTCAACACTACCCTTCTGAAGGAAAGAGGAAGGTAACAAAAACTCAAAAGACAGCTCCATCTCGAAATAGAGTGGACTTGGGGAAGGGCATGCATAGAGAAGGGGAAAAAAGGAAGGAATTGAGAGGGGAGGAGGGAGGGATCTAGAGGGAGGATAAAAAGTAAATAAAGTGTAATTAAAAATAAAATAAAAAAGAAATAGAGTCAAGTTACTGTCCTTCCCTCTTTGTAAATTCTTTTATATTGTTATTAATTCTTATACATTTTATGTTATAGTTATATAATTTCTCCTCCTCTTTCCTTCCTCTAAACCCTTCCATATAATCCCTCATTGCTCTCTTAAAATTCATGATTTCTTTGTTCACTAATTGCTATAATATGAATATATGTATACAAATATAATAAATTATATCTAAGATATATGTTAGAATATATATATACATATACTTTTGTAAATGAAACCCCCTTAGTCTAAATATTGTCACTTGTGTGTTTTGGGGGCTGACCATTTTCACTGGACAAGGGCTGAACAAGGACAACAGTTTACATGCTAAAATAGAAGAATTCCCAGGAGGCTTCACACCTACACAAAGAACTACCTGGAACTAAGGAATGTTAAGAGAGGGTAAAACAGTCATGTAAATTCTTAGTTGTTTACCCATTGTTTTTTCTGTAAGAAAGCTACCCTGAGCAGCTTACAGGACATCATTTGTACTGTAAGTACTTCATAAGGTTGGCAATTTACCCACTGCACTCAAGCTGTCCATTCTCATTGTTCAATCAGGATGTAGCTGGAAAGCTAATAAGGCCAAGAACAACAACAACAACAAAAGTAACAGATTTGGGGGGGGAATGAATGAACTTGAAGAATTCATCTGTAAAATATTTCATCTAGAGAATTTTAACAAATGATATGGAAACTTCAATCCTATGTGCAAAGCTGCAGAGAATTGACAACTGCCTTGAGAAAGGATGAACCCTTTAAGTGGTTATCCAATACCAAGTGGTCACACACACATACCACACCACATACAATACACTAAGCAGGTTGTATTTACATATTTATTCACACACATATAAAGCAACAACAATTCATGAATGAGATAAAATGAATTTAGAGGGAGTGGGAGGAGGAGATATGGAAGGAGTTGGAAGGAAGACTTGGAGAGGGGAAGTGATATAACTTTGTTTTAATTAAAGCTAATAAATTGAAACAAGAGTTCCCTTGTAGCTTTTAGTTTGAACATGAAATTCTGAACTAATAATTTTTTTTCAGTCTGATGATAATAAAAAAAAAAGCAATATTGTGTGACTTCACTCTGAAGCATACATTCTAAAAAATCTATAACTCCAGTAAGGTGAGGAAGTTCAACATCCTGGAAAACAAAAATAGAACAAGGCTTATTTTCCATTTGTGCTGTATGTATTTATTTACTGAAAAATGTCATGTGCAGAGGGAACGGGTGAAGTAGATCAGGCTAATAATTCAGGCTGGAAGAACATTCACTGAAGCATTGAAGTTCTTATAAAGAGTCATCTTGTACAGGAGAGCCAGGTTCACAGTGCGCTAAGAAGTCTTTCTTGCAAACAGCCTCTGCTGAAAAAGTACCTGAAGTAATTGCAGTTTTTATTTTTTTATTACACAAAATAGCAATAAATACTACTGGTTCTAAGCATTTTTATTCAAAAACAATATTATGGATTTTTTTTCTTGGTTTATCACCAATTTAAATTGTCCAATAGATTTTGTTTTAGATACATTTTTCTGAGATAAAATGTTTCAAAAAAGGACATATTTTTAGCATGGTCATTAATAGAGAGAATATTTTATTCTCAATATCGTAACACATGTTTTCTAATTAGGTAACTCATTCTTACTCTTAGTTATGCTTTCAATTTCCTTTTAAAGTATGTATATAGCAGATAGACCAAGTTGAGTTATTTATACAATTTCTAGTCTACATTTAATGTTCTGTGGAAACAATGTTGCAACTAATACAAATTTTAAAAATAGAAGTTGTTTTTTAGTCTATTTAATGAAGGTCAAGCCAAGATTAACTTTTATGTTACACAGAATACTGACAATTGGAGACAGATAAGTTAAACCCTCAATCTTAACACAAATGGCTATGCTTTGCTGAGTTCTTCTTGTTCTACCATTGCTTTAGTTCCTTATTTCTTCCTGTAACATGTGAAATTTCATTACTTATCCATGAATATGTAATCAAGCCCGGGAAAATGAAAATATTTTGAACAGATTACTACTTCTGCGTGTTTTTTGCCCTCCTCCATAATGCTAGACACAGAAACTTAAATAGCAATTTTCTTTGGGGTATAATGACGGCAAAGCTAGCTACTATTTAGTGTCTTATTATGCACAGTGCTATAGTACTATGAGAAGCATAAATTGTCGTTCGCCAGATTTTCGTCCTCAAATCCAGATCTGTAGAGGTATACTAAAGTGTCTCCTGGATTTAAGACTAAATAGGTTTGGTTGTGAGATCTGGAAGAACAGTGTGAATGAGAGGATACAGTCATGCTGCAACATCTTTGTTAGAAAAACACACTAGAACTAAGACCTTCCATTTTATATAACCCTGTACATAAGCAGAAGAACTATTCTGAAAAATAAGTTACTGCAGTAGGCTCCCATCCTGGTCCCTTTCTTCCACTGCTTCCGGTGTCTATCCCTGTTTCCCTTCTGAATGAGATTTAAGCTCATAAGATCCTCCCTAGGTTCCTCCTTGTGTTTTAGCTTCTTTAGGACTATGGACTTTAGTATGTTTATCATACATTAGATGGCTTAATACCCACTTATAAGTGAGAATATAGCATGTGTGTCTTTCTGCTTCTGGGTTACCTTACTCGGGATGATCTTTTCTAGTTCCATCCATTTGCCTGCAAATTTCATGATTTCCTTGTTTTTTTATATTTTTTAATTAATTTTTTATTAATTACAGTTTATTCACTTTGTATCTCAACTGTAGCCCTGTCCCTGTACCCTCCCAATCGCACCCTTCCTCCCTCTTCTCCACCCATGCCCCTCCCCAAGTCCACTGATAGGGGAGGTGCTCCTCCACTTCCCTCTGACCCTAGCCTATCAGGTCTCATCAGGAGTAGCTGCATTGTCTTCCTCTGTGGCTGCACCTTCCTGCTGAGACTCATAGCCAAACTTTGGGCAGAGTGCAGGGAATCTTATGAAAGAAAAGGGAGACAGAAAGACCTGGAAGGGACAGGAGCTTCACAAGGAGAGAGAGAAAAAAATCTGGGCACAGGGATCTTTTCTGAGACTGATGCTCCAACCAAGGACCATAACCCAGATAACCTAGAACCCTGCACCCCATGGAAGCTCAGTGGGTTCCCTAGGAATGGGACAGGGACTGTCTCTGACATGAACTCAGTGGTCTGCTCTTCGATTTCCTTGTTTTTAATAGCTGAATAGTGGGACAGGGAGGAGATGAGAGAGGGAGCTACAATCACGATACAAAGTGATTAAATTGTAAAAAACAATAAATAAAAAATGATGATGACGATGACAAAATCTACAAGAAAATAAAATATAAAAAAGAATAAGCTACATTTCAGTGAAATATTTTCTGTAACCTGTACTTATTCATATCTATATGCCACTGGTTCCTAGAATAGGGGATTTCATGGATCAAAAATTTCTGAAAGCGAAATATTCTCAAAATTAAGCTATAGTATCCCTTATCATCATTGAATTATGGAAAGATGATCACATAGTCAATGCACTATGATGAAAAGAAAGCATGACTATATAGGAAATGGGAAGCATAAGACATTTACTTAAAAAAGAAGATTTACGATACTACGATGGAGCAGCTGAGAGTGGCCATTGTCACAGTAAATTCTACCAGAGTGGACGCAGGACTAGCCACAGGATTATCATCATGGATTGCTGCAGCCATGAATCATCTGAAGGAATGGGCAGGCATGGGAGCGTTAGCAGGCCTTCTGGTGTTGGTCTCCTTGGTTTGCCTGTGGTATATATGCAAGATTAGAGTCTCACACAGTGTGATGCAGCCATGATCATTCAGGCCTTTACAGCCCATTGAAGCAGGACAGTCTCCCCAAGCATGGTTGGATACCATAAAAAGCTAAAATGTTACGCTCAGGATGCGAGGCTAAGCACTGCACTCAGGGTCAGCCGCTTTGGACCCAGAGAAGAGCATGTCTGGTTGCATGCGGGTTGATGCCCCAGGTCCCGCCTCTGAGAAAAAGATATTGGACGGGTCTGATGCTCTTTGGGTGGATGACACCTAAATGAACATCTGTACAAAGTCCCAATTTATTTCTAATATCAGAGATCAGACCTCTACTCTTGCCTGATGAGTCTAAAACGAAAAGGGGGAACTGTAGAGAGCTGCGGAATGCTATGCCTTAAAGATGGAGCTGGTTTCTGCCTTCCGCCTTCCCGATGGTGAGTGCTCTCTGTCACGAACAACTCTACATTTGGCTAAGGCTGAGGATCTGGCTTGCTTCCATGTATGTGGATCTATCTGCATTGCCCACATGGCACGCCTGGGTTGGCTACCCAGAGGCTATTTAAGCTGTGGGCTGGCTTTCCCCAGGGTCCGAGGATTGTTCAAGGTTCCTGAATAAACTGCATTGAAAAAAAAAAAAAAAAGAAGATTTAAACCTGTAACAGTAAAGAACAAATGTTCTCTATGATAATGCTAATATATGAGGCGTGAATATAATAAAATACCGTTTTTTAATTAAAATAAGAACTTAAAATTTTCAATTTGCAAATTAATTTTTTCTTTTTCATCCTCAACACAGTTCATTTACATGACAAAATATAACTTTTGCACTTACAAATTTTTATACATTTATTTCCAATGCTTTTTAGTATGCACTGAAATTGCAACGCTTTTTGCAAACCAGTGTTTTTAGACTAAAAAAATTTTTGTTATTCTTAAGAATTTTATATATGTGTGTAAGGAAATATGTCCTACTCCCAAATTTGCTCCTTTTAACCTCCCCATATCTGCCCCAACATGTCCTTTCTAACCCCCCTCCTTTTTTTTTTTTTTTTTTGGCTCGTTAGTTTGACTATGCACATGGTTCAGTTAGTGTTATCCATATGTGTAATATGTGTGTGTGGAAGGAGGAGTATTCAATGAAGGAGCTTAATGGTGGGCCTCAACCTGGGGAAAAAAAAAAAAGATTCTTTTCTCATTCAGCAACTCTTCCCTGGCTGCTGTTCCTCAGTAAGGGGTGGAGCCTGGATAGCCACATTTACCTAGGATTTAGCTAATCTAATATTTCAAATATTTTGATCTTATGTTAATCTTACACAGTTAACCACATCTAACTAATCACATCATTTGCAAAGGACAGCACCTTTCCTCACCCTATGAATGTTCTATGTACAAAATAATTTTTATAGTGTCTCAAAGTTTGAGCGATAAGTTTTATACCT
The DNA here is from genome assembly GCF_030254825.1 of Meriones unguiculatus. NCBI lineage: Eukaryota > Metazoa > Chordata > Mammalia > Rodentia > Muridae > Meriones > Meriones unguiculatus. The sequence goes on from NC_083354.1 coordinate 97,773,984, forward strand.
TAAAACAAAATTTAAAATAATATCAGACAAAGTCCACTTAACTCCCTTATTAAAAAGCCATTTAAAATTTACCTATTAAAAGAATAGGATCAAAAATTACTATAGGAAAAAGTAAATAAAAATGATTTAAACTCATATAATTATTGAATTGATTAAACATCAATAAATATTTTTGAGGGAAGACATTTTTTAAATTAATATTACCATTTATATTATCCAATTTCATGATGCTAAAAAATAAGCAAAGCTAATAAAGTTGACATAAAAAAGAAGAGTATTTTTCAATTAATACATTTCAAAAAAAGTTTCCAAGAGCCATTTAAGTATATAAAATAAGAATAAAATGACAGTACTTCTTATATTTATTTTCAAAACTTTTACTTTAGTGTGTTAGTAAACAGTTATTTTTAAGAACCAAAATATTTAAAAATAGATAATAATGTCTTTATATTTTAATGTAAAGTTTGCCACATATTTTGAATCTACTTTTAATCACTAACAAGTATATGTATAAAAAAATTTAGCTCAAACTCTATTTTGCAGAAAATCTTGGAATGCATTTTAGAATTTTGGCTTTCATGCACTCAGGCTTACTGAGAAAGAATCCTGAATACACTAAAGACTGTTAGAAAACCTTTAATTGTCTTGACACCCCAGAATTGGGCATTTTTTTCAATAATTTTAAAAATACCTTTATTTTTTATTAATTACAGTTTATTCACTTCATATCCCAGCTGAAGACCCCTCCTTCATTCTCTCCCAATCACACACTCCTTTCCTCTTCTTCTCCCATGCCCCTCTCCAAGTCCACTGATAGGGGAGGTCCTCCTCCCCTTCCCTCTGACCCTAACCTCATCAGGACCAGCTGCACTGTCTTCCTCTGTGGTCAGGTAACAGGCATTTTTGGTGAAGCAAGCATAAGGGTTTCTTTTGCAATGCACATAGAGGACTTTGTCTTCATGTAGGCTGTATGATTTGAATTGTGGAGGAAGCAGAGAAAGAAACCTGAGAAAAAGAGTGCAACATCTGGGAAATGCTAATGAATGGGGGTAGAACTGGAGCATGGATATAGACAAGAAAATAGGAAATGTGCTTCTAAATGATCTGACAATTGTGCCATTCAGAAAATAGCCTCTTTGTAAAAGGCTCAATTTAATCCCCTGAAATGTATGGAATTTGTACTGTCAAATCTCTAAGCTCATTTCCAGTTCTATAAATCCAAAGCCCTTGTGATACCTTTGTGAATGGGCTAAATCAAAGTCTATGCAAATTCACACAGCAGATTTACATGAACCCATTGTAAGAAAACATAATACCTTATGGTATACACATTATAAAGCTCTCATTTTTTTATAATTATCATTAGAAGGCCTGAAAATTCTCTTCTGGTGTTTTTTTTTTTTTTTTTTTCCCAAGAGATATCATCGGAAACTATTAATTGCTTTCCAAGTATTGTACTCAAAAGGAGCTAAGTCAGGCCGAAAGGGTTATGGTAAATTCTTAAAATGCAAACAGTATAAAGAATTAGCAAGAGACTTTATACTTATAGGTTCAGTGGAAAAAACATTAGAACTGACCCTGGGCTGGATCCCAGTAGAATCCTGAATCCTGAATGTGTATGAATGTGGTGGTGGTGGGAGGAGGAGGTTGGTTTTTTTTTTTTTTTTTTTTGTGATATAGCTTGGTAACATGAGCACAACGGGCCTCAGTAATCATGCACTAAATACCTAAAAATGTACAGAGAAAGTGACATCGAGAAGGACATTTAAGCTCCATCAGTCTCCTGATACATGGCTTTCGTTTTCAGATATGTGATCTCTCATCTCATCTCTTCTTCCTCCCTCTCTCTGTCTGTCTCTCTGTCTCTCTCTATGTGCATTATATTGACTTTTCTGTTTTTTAATCTCGTGATGTCTACAGAATGCTCATCTGAGTGCAACCCTGAGATAGCCCACATTATCTCACCAGCACCGGCCATGCTGAAAGCTGATGGTTCTCGCTCATTCTTAGGAAAACATGACAAGCCTCATTATTTTATAAAATACAGGGAACAAGGCCAGTGGAAAACTGAACATTCAGCCTTGGTATCCCGTTTTCAAACAGAATACATAAATGTCCCACCCGATTTGACCTCTTAGAGGACTGGCTGTTCTGAATACGGGTCAACAAGGGTATAATGAACCAAGGAGGCTCTTGGAAATAACTCTGTCATGATTTTGAAAATCAATACCAGCTTATACATTCATCTTAATTGTCTGTTATCTACTGCACTTATGCGCGAGCAAGGCATTGACCAGAAAAAAAAAATCTACTAATAAAAATATATCAACTAAACTCAGAAGGAGAGTATCAGATAATCAATATTCTGCAGTTTGTGATGAAATATTGGATTTAGGTAATAATAAAAAATTATCTCTGAAAGTGTAAAGATGTTTAAACAAATGATCTCTGGGTAAGAGCACTTTATATTAGTTACTTGTATCCATGCTGGGATGAAGCATGTGACAAGCTCAACCTGAGGGAGGAAGAGCTGATTCTGAATTAGTAGTTTAGAGATACAGCTCATCATGGTAGGAAGTCACTGAGGCAGGAACTTTTGACAGCTGGTCATGCTGCTTTCATTTTCAGGAAGCTGAGAGTAACAAATGACACTGCTCTGTCCCTTTTTCCTTTCAATTCAATCCAGGATGCCATTTCATAGACTGGTACCCAAGGCAGTGAAGGTGTGTCTTCCCACGTTAGCTAATTGATCTAGGCGTTACTGTACAGGTATGTCCAGGGACAAGTCTCCAAGGTGATTTTTTAACCTATCAGGTTTCAATCAATATTAGCCATCACATAACTGGAGATAACGTGACACTTTCATTAAAGAGGTTTTGTTAAATGTTGATTCTGGACAGGTGTGGTGCCACACATGAGTAATCCTACCATTTGGAAGGCAGAGTCAGGCAGCTCAGGGTTACGTTCAAGACAAGTGTCTTCCTTAGGGTTTCTACTGCTAATGTGAAACACTGTAATCAAAAAGCAAGATGGGGAGGAAAGCATTTATTTGGCTGATACTTCCACATTGTAGTCCATCACTGAAGACCTTCTCATAAATAAATAAATAAATAAATAAATAAATAAATAAATAAATAAGTGGATGCCAGGGGTTGGTCTGGTGCTATGTACTCAAGTGCTAAATACTGGCCCCCAAGATCTGACTGCTGCCTAGATGAGTGCATTTTAGCTCTTTCTATGAATCAACCAACTTTAAATTGGGGAGAAAGATTTACACAACAAAGGCCAGTGTACCTGAGAATGCATTCATCTGGGAGGCAACCAGATCTTGGAGGCCAGTACCTAGCATTTGAATACATAATAGCAGACCAACCCGCAACAGATAGAGAGCTATTGCTGAAGGTTCTGACGTTAGCTTATCTCTGTTCTTTACATGTACATAGCATACAGGGGGAAATACCGCTTGCAAACACATGTGTACACACACACACACACACACAAACTAGTAACATAATTAACCTCAAAACCCATGTTTTTTTTTTAACTGAAAAATTACAAACATACACAAAAGCCAAGAGGTAAGTAGATGAACTGCCAAGCATCCATCATTCACCTTAACTTTCATCTCAGAAAACCTGTCCAAACTACTCTCTATCCACAATTATTTTGAACCAGGTATCAGACATTATAACATGTTTTCCATAAGTTTCTCATTCTTATGGGTAAATTTTAATTTTTCAAACAAGACACAATGATTTCATCACACCTTAACAACATTCACAGTTGCATGCTAACTGTTCATATCTCATTAGTAGTCAATTTTCCTAGAAAATGTTGTTTTCTTTAAAGATTATTAAAATACAGCTTCCAACAAGATATATAAAATAATAAGAGAGTTAAAATGTATATTAATGCAAATGTGGCGTAAAGTGCAAGAAAAGATGATTTACCAGCAAGGTCGCATAAAAACAAGTGTTTTTCTTGAAGCCTAAGTTAACTGGGAATTGTTGGGTTATCCTGAAAATGATGAAGATAATGGAAATATTTCAAGGATTCAATGACACTCAGGAAGACAATCTAAATTGAATGAATATAATGTGAGCTAGTAGAGAGTCCTACTAAAGAGTCATGAATAACATAGGTTTCATATTTTGGAATTGATGCATTTTATTTTCTAAGACAGTGGAAACTGGAGTTCTTACAAAATCATAAAAAAGTTGTATCAATGACTACAGAGACAAAAAACAAACAACCAATCAACCAACCAAATAACCAACCAACCAAACAAAAACAAACAAAAACAAAAACAAAAAGAAAAAAACAGAGAAAAATGTGGATATGATTAAGTATGGCTGTTTCCAGCTTAAGGAGAAGAAATGGGGTAAAGGATACAGAATTTTCTAGAAGTTGCCACATGTGTTAATCTAACACGAAAAGCTGCAAAACTAAAAAGTAAGTGGCTGGAACTTCCCTCCGGATATTAAAAGCTTTATGAAATAGAGAAATAATTGGTAAGAAAAAAGAAAAAATGTTACGAAATGAAAGTCTTATCTATATCAAAGTGAGTTGGTGAAGAAATTAAATATAAAATCACACCAAATGAAAAGAATACAGAAGCTGTTAGAACCCTAAAATGTGTTCAATTTGAAAACCAAATCATTCAGGCAGCACACATATTGTGCTACACAATCATACGGTAATAAAGATTTATCTTTCAAAATATCTAGAGCAAAACTGAAAGAAAAATGTCATCAGAATGAAACAAAATTCATCTTAGAAAAGCGGTGACTTCAGTGTGGTGTCTTAGTCCACAGCTGACCAAACAGGGCAAACATGGCAAGAATTCTATCTCAGGGTATAAAATATCAGAAATACCATAAAGCTTTTTAAATATGCACAAACATACAAAACTACATGATGAATCACATTAACTGCTTTCCATTTTTTTTAGAGAATATAACAAAACATGCACCCGAAAAAAACCCAATTATAATTTCAATGACTAACATAATTCACAAAAAATACATACATAAAAAAATAGATAACAGCTGATTGCTTGAGAAACAAAAGAAAAATTTACAGAGTATTAAAATTAAAATAATTCTCAACTCTGCCTATATGTTTAAAATTTAGAAGAAGTAACCTTATTCAGGGGTATGCCAAAATAAAGCAGAGCACACATAATGTCCACCCCCCCCACACACACACAAATGTAGAGTCATGCTTGTTTCTAATACAACACCCTCTTTCTCTCCTGGAACGTATCTTCTAGTACTATTCTTCTGTCCGTCTACTTTTGTCATCTGTCTGTAGCCACTGTACATTCCAAGAACATATTTCATCTTTCACTTCCTGTCACACTGATGATGAGGAAAGTTTCTAACTTCTGGTGTTGCCTTTGGGCATTAGTAACCCGACCTTCTCTTTTGTTTCTCTCAACCTTGAACTTGTAAATATAATTATCTGCAATTTAAAAGTTCTATTGTTAATGCACTGGGTCTTACAACTGTAGTCTTTTGAGTTAACAGGTATAATATAAGACTGAAAAGCAACATAGGGCACCCTGGAATGCACAATGCTGAATGATGTATTTCCTTTCTGGAAAAGTTTTTCTTAATCATCCTCTTCTCTTAGCTCACTGTATAGCATTCCTCCTTTTCCTCACAGCTGCTGCCTGTATCAGCTTTAAGCTTTTTTTTTTTTTCTTTTTTCTTTTTCACCCTTATGTCTCCTCTAAGGAAATCCTGCCTTCCCAATGGAAGTGCTCCAGAAAACTTGCCAGTCATTGGAAGATATCCACTTCTCATCCTGGGCACCCTCCTCAGAGGCAGAGCTTCCCATTGTCACTAGTAGATGACACCCTCACATCACATTAGCTCCTATGCTGGGACAGCCAGAGCTGTTGATGATTACTGCAGCCCATCTCTCCCTCCCAATCCTGCTTCCTGTCCCTCTTCGTAAAGGCACTGGTCCTCACCGTGGTTCTTAATATATATTTCACATCTTAATTTCTGCCCAGAATTTAAATCTTTGAAACCCAAACTGATTAACCTCTGTTAGTCTGCCTAGCATCTTTGCTAGCAACTTCGAAGCATGCCAGTGATCAGACCTCACCGCATTTAACCAGAGACCCTGATCTCCAGGGAGACATGCTTCACCTGAGAGTCACTGTGATAAGTAAGTTAGATGTCTACTCCAGTCAACAGCCAGAACCGGTCAAGCAATTGCCCATTATGTATGTAGTGTTCCCTCACAGAGAACATTTGTTCTGTTGATGCACCATATCCAGCTGCAGAAAAAAAGTCATAGGAGAATCTAATATCACAAGTGAACACTATTTCATGGCTGCTCATCACAGGATACCTCGTCTCTTCACTGCCATCTCTTGAGTCCTATATACTATGCCCATCAACAGTTTTAACTTCCCTTGTCCTTACTTTCATCTTTTTTTTTAAATTTAACAATTATAGTGGACACACAAAGAGCCTTCACTTCCAAATGCAACTCCTACCATCTATACAAAAATATGTGGTATATCCACAGTTTCCTGTCTATTCACATTCTTAACATCAAGAGTGGAAATGATATGTGTTTTGAGAGAAAAACATTCTATATTGTTAAGGTAGATACTAAATATTGTAGGAGAACAGTCTAGGCCTAAATACGGCCACCTCCACTGTTGGCAACACCCTCTTCCTGACATCTTCATTCCTCCAGCCTACTTTAATATTTGACGGGGCCCCCTCCAACCAGGACTGTGTGTTCCCTTTCCCTGCCATGGTCTCATCTAGACTTGGATTCCCAACTTCCCAGGTTGTTTTCTTCTCTCAGGAGTTTTTCCTCTTTTAGGAGGGGATCACCACATGATACCACACCTGACTCAGAATGGAACTTTCACTGATCTATTTTCTTGCTCAACTTTGCTCTGTCCAAATTTCACATAGTAGAATTAATTGAGGGCATGCCATCTATAGAAACCTGCTTACAACTGATACCGTCCCTGGTCCTTTTGCACTTGCCCTTGCATGATCTTTTAAGACCTATTTATAATCTAGTGCTGTAAGGAGAAACATGAATCTCTTTGTGATCTTATAAAGGGTGACCCAGCCAGCTTGCCTGGCAGCAGCACTAGGGAACTTGCAAGAAAGATATATTCCCTTTGCAATTATTTTTGAGTTCTTGAATGTCTTTGCCCTGGACAATATTTTTTTTTAAATAAAAGAAAATTAATTTAATAAGTGGACAAGTACTTCATCAACTACTTTATAATAGATAGGGCTCTAGGCAATTACTGTGGGTATAACATGCTGAGGAAAATTTGCTTTCAAACAATTCATAAAAGAAATTTCTATTGAGACAGCCCAGCAATTTCTGCCTTTTTTTAAATGTAAGTCTGTGAATGTGAATAGAATGTCAGTCTCTTCTTAAGCATACAGTGCAGACAATCTCTACACTATCAGTAGTGGAATTTTCTTTTAGTCTTCTAAATATGAGCTCTGGAATATTTTTAACATTATGTAAAAATCTGACTCAGCAGATTAACATGAGTTCATTTTTATCATGTAATTTTTTTTCATTGTTCCAGGTTTTAGCTACATATTCACAATTACAGTTAAGTAAAGCAGAAGACAGTAACTCAGGCTTCCATTTAAAGGGAAAATAGCCAATTGATTTGTCTTATATGGTTTCTTAAACCCAATAAATGTTAGGATGTAATGACTTTTGTTCATTTTATTTACATTTGAATAATATTTAAAATATACACAGTTCTTTTATTAATTTTCACAGTACATCAATTATTTTCATAAGTTTTGGGGCTCCCTTTCATTCCTTAAGTAGGATAATATTTGAGCTAGAACAGGGTGGATGGGATAAACTATTTCTGCCACAAATCAGGACACTAGTTTCTAGAATGCCTGCTTTAGTGTATTTTCTTTTAGTGTATTTTAGTGTATTTTCTTATCAACACTGTAACATTCAGATTAATATATGTTGGTGATCCCCAAGGAGAATAAACATCAAGTTTAGAATCAAATACAGTCGATTACTATGTTGCCTAAATTACACATAAAATGCAAACAAATAACAAAGGGAAGGTGAAATGACAGTAATGTTTATCTCAAGTAACTTAAAAGCACTTTCTCTCTTGTCTAGATTGTGACTTCTATTTGAGTCACATATAACCCTAACTGCTTCCTGGTCACTGTTATCATTTGAAGTTTGAATGACAAACACATGGACATTCACCCAAGTCATGCTCAGAGCATTGCTACCTATATCAAAGTGGACATGCAGGATGTGGACAGGGTGGAGAGAAGGTCAGGACAAACACAGCACAGGCACAACCACAACTCTTGTGATGTTGATGCTCTTCCTGGATCTCCTGTATTTAGTACATGGAATTAGCTAAGGCTCATTGTGCCCAGTAAGTAGGGGGCAGGGCCAGGTACCAAGAATCCTGTAGGTTTGAGGCAGACACCTCCTCAAGAAGTCACCCTTCCCTACCACATCTTTTGTCCATCACAATCTTTCCTGCTATGAGTCTTCAATGTCTTGGTGGTCTCTGTGATGTGTCATTTGCCGCCTGTTACTCCTCTGAACCTTCGCTCTTCTCTAGTGTAATTTCTTCACCGGTTACGTTCTCAGCTACTTCAGCAGCTACTTCAGCATCTGGATAGGCGCCGTTTTGTGAGTCTCTGGCTACTGTCACTAGAAACCCTTCTGAATTTCCTGGTGAAGTAGTCTGTATATTTGATCCTTAAAAAGTGTCACATGAGTTATTCTAATAATATTATATAATAATAGTGTTCTAATATTACTAAACAGAATAATAATACTAGTCTAACGATAATTTAAACAGACACTTTAAATAATCAGATGCTGTTCCCCCACACTAACTCATTCAGACATCAGGCATTTCACCTCTTTCAGCAAAGAATAAATACAGTCCCCATGCATAACAATGTGAGGCTTTAGAGTATTCCTATGCTAATTCAGCAAGTTACACAAGATTTTGAAAAGACTTTGGGAACTGACGTGCCAAGAAAGGCTCTGGCACCATCTATGGACAGCATGGCTTCACTTTCACATCAAGTCACATAAAACCAGAATTGAAGGAATAACTTTCCTCCCTGTTTTTTGGTAAATAATGAAAGCTTCAGCCATCAGCACTGACAGTGGTTGAAGCATCATATATAAATCTAGCTTTATGCTTTCCCAGGGAAGTCAATGTAGCTCCTCCTGGCTAATGGAAAGCACCTTCCTGTGTTTGCAACAGTCACATTGCTAAGAGATATTTGAGCTGAAATATCTCTCCTGAGGCCAAAAATGGTTTTTCCTGGAGTTTATTGGTTTTGCCAAGTGGGTTATTAATTTAAGATATACGAGAGGGTCATTAACATAATCTTCTGTGGTATTGACTTTGAAACCAGGACCCAAAAGTCATCTAGATTAAACAAAATAGCTAGACATTATAACTTACTGAGGTACTTTGTCTCCAACCATTTACCTTAATCTTTCCAACAATGTAAAAGTGTGAAACAAATAAACTTCTTGCCTTAAGCCCTTATGTATTACACATCTTTAATCTTAATGTTTTCTTTTCCTTTTTGAAACTGTTAAATACCCACAACAATTTTATTTCTTTATTAATATATCATAATCATCACTATAATATTCTGCATGTTTATTTGCAATTCTTATAATTTTGTTCTATGGCATGTAAACTCTATGACACCATATTCCATAATTTTTATTCATGAAAACCACAGAAACTGCAGATTACTAACTGATACACAGTACATATCCTCTTTGCATTTTTTAAGGATGAATGAACAAATAGTAAATGTTGCAGAAAGAGTTGACTCATGAACTAAACATACCCAGTGTACTTTAAATAGAGACTATGATATTTTCACCTTCTGTGCAACAACAACAAAAGTATGCCATTTTGGACATCAGGTTTTGAGTTTTCTTCTTTACTAAAAAGGATGTTTTTATTATTTGGTATTAAAAACACAGGTAAATGCCTTAAAATGTTTTAAGCAAATTTAAAGGGTTACTACAGTTCAACTGTTTTCTGCATCTCTAAGGGTTTGAGTGATTTGGAGCTAAGATAAAATATTTGAGCAGGGACGTGATAGTCCATGTCCTTAATCTTAGCAGAGATTAAGGGCCGATATCTATAAATTAGTTGCTCAGTAAATTCTAGAATTATAGTGAATGAGGTGGTGGTGGTATTCAAACTTAATCCCAACACTGAGGGGCAAAACTCAAATACAGTTCCAATCTGTATGTTCGCACACTAGAGCAATCACATGACATATTTACAGATTATTATAAAAAGCCTGCACAGATTACTACGAAGGTTGCTAATTCCCAATGGGAACAGGAACAAAGAGCAGCTTTTTGCAACTGCTAATATGCTCTTCTTTGTGCATGAAACCCTGACTGATATTCAAGCAGATGATAACCTAATCATGGATATCAATTATTGGTGAATTGGTAACTGGGGACTTTTCCACTAATATCTGCTTCTATTGCAAATGTTTTCCATATACAAAGAATAAATATTTTCTCTTTGAGAAACAAATCTGGACATTTTACATGGCATGGAGAAGCTTATTATTGCCAACCACCCTAAGGCCATAACGGTAACCCTTAGATGAATTGGCTCTATTGTAAGGCAGAGTCCTTCTCAGACTTAACCATGTAAGGAAAGGTATTGCAGCAGAATTAGTGCCTACCTGTATTCCTTCATGACCAAGATGTGGTAGCAAAGGAGTGTGTGCCTTACCTCACTGGGGAAATAGCTCAGTTGCCTATAATCGCATGCCTGAAGAGCTCACACGGGCCCCAAAAGAAGTACCTATTGAACTGTGGGGACCAACTGATGGTCACAACATTTGCCTAATGTGTGGTTTACTGATGGTTCATCAACTGCTGATGGTACCATAACTAATGGAAAATGTCAGCCTATAGGTCAGGGGATGGAATGGCCAATACTGAGGAAGTAACCACAAAATCAGTACTATTGGCTATGAGACAAACAACTAGGAAAGGAAAATATCTATCACCTCAATTCATGTTGGATGTCCAATAGTATAGCTATGTGGTCATCAAAATGGAAAACCACTAACTGAAATATAAATGACAAAGATGTCTGGTCATGGGAGGCATGAATGCAAATGGCAAAACCTAGCAAAATTTAGCAAAGACATCAAATTTCATGTACTCATACAGGTAAGACAGACAAAATGTCTGAAAATAATGAAATAGTGAAGAAATTGGCATCACATTTAATTAAGGCCAGAATTTTAAGATTTCAGAATAAATCAGCAAGAATGATGGCTTACACATTTGAAGACCTGGGAAGTTTACCTCTAACACTAGAAAATAAGGAAATGGAGGACCAAATTAAATCATACAACCCTATGAGAATAACTATTAAAAGGAATCTATAGTGAGGCAATAGTGGCTCACACCTTTAATCTTAGCACTTGAAGGTACTTGACTTTAATCCCAACACTTGGGAGACAGAGTAAGACACATAGGAACTTCAGTGGTTTAAATTTAAAAGCCACTTCAAAAGGCAAGCCAAAATTCAAAGTGAATGTCCTTTGTGATCTGAAAATAAATAGAGTTAAAAAATGAAAGCCAGCTCTGAATTTATACATAAGAAGAAAGGAAAATATAGGTATATTTATCCATACAAAGTAAGGTATATTTAATTTTAATTTTTTTTAATTTCAATTGAAAGATAATACCTTTTCTCTTGTGAAAGAACATTTTTTTCCCTAGGAAAGATATAACCTGCCAAAAAAGGAACCCCCAGGATTTAGGGTTTTGGCATATTCAAGAGAATATGTCCAAGAACAAGAGTAAATTAGTCAAGTGGTACTGCTGCCCTCTACAGACATAAGTGGCAAATGGTCTTTATGTGGTTGCAATTCGATTAAAACTAGAAGCTGACCCCTGCACAGATGTAACCCAGGGCAGCTCAGTCTCCAACTGTGTTCTCAGGTAAGGAGAACAAGGACTGTCTCTATCATGAACTCAATGTCTGGCTCTTTGATCACCTCCCCCTGAGAGAGGAGGCCACAGGGGAAGATGATGCAGCCAGTCCTGATGAGACCTGATAGGCTAGGGTCAGAGGGAAGGGGAGGAGGACCTCCCCTATCAGTGGACTTGGGGAGGGGCATGGGAGAAGATGATTAAGGGAAGGTGGTATTGGGAGGGGCTGAGGGAGGGAGCTACAAAGTGAATAACCTGAAATTAATATAAAAAAATAAATAAAGAAAGCTGGTTTGAGGGTTGGAGAAGGATCTCTCCTTCTCTAAACCCACTCATGCTTGTTAAAGGAAAATCCAAAATCTCTGTCTCATATCAGAAGAGCCACCTGGTATAAAACAGAGGTAAGCAAAGAATAAGTTACTATTCTGTTGCTTCTACTCTCATAATGTTTGGTTTTCATTTGACTCTTTAAAACATTTAAGACATAAATATTATCTCAAAATCTATAACATTACTATGTATATGTAAACTTTATGTCATGATACTAGTAGTCATACAGAGTATTAACTAATTCTAGAAATAAGCTTCATCTAGTTTCCTGTACGTATTTTCAGGTTCGAGTCTGAAGCAGGTAACTAGAAACAAAGTTTGTGTATCTCAGATTTCCTTAATAGATGGTGGTCCTCAAACCTGTCACACATCGGCTGAATATTGCATTTAAAATGTATAAATTTTGTACCATTCTTAACAGTAACCTTGGAGGTCTCCAGGAAGATGCTGTGGACCTGCAAAGAAAAATCCACCTGGATTATGGTAACATTACCACTGGGAAAAACTGCCCCATGCCTCTTCAGCTGCAAGGTTCTGCACAAACAATGGGCACCTTAGAACTGACTGCTATTTTCTACCTAGACAGGATTCCCAGGAAGCTAACAAATGCTACCCAAAGACAAGCTTCAGACAACAAACTTCTCAGGACTTTCAAATGATTTAGTTCATGAGAGACAGACAGCAACATTTTGCAGAACTTTGAACTCAAAAATACTGAATCCTCTAACTAAAAAATACAGCCAAGCTGTACATTATGGAAAGCTTGGCAGAAAAAGCTTCATTTATTGTGAGTAGTTTTACTGTGTTAGAGTTAAAATCTTTCCTTTTTATTTATAGAAAGTGGGGAAAGTATTGCAAGATATTTAATTACTCAATAAACCCCAAGATTGTGTTGTTTCCTGGGAAACCTGTTTCTTGGTAGTTTAGTTTTGACCTAGCACAAACCTTTAATCCAATACAGGATTAAATAAAGTCAATCCTAGGTCAAGAGGCAGAACAAGCAACCAGTTGACAGGAAGTGAACAGAAGAAACAAACAAAACAAAAACAACAACAACAAAAAACATTCAGAGTAAGAGGAAGTCAAGTCAGAAGGACAGATTGAAAGACAGGAAGTAGAATGGAAGAACATTCAGTTGAGGGTTTTGGTTTTTTCTGTTTTGTTTTGTTTTTGTTGTTTTTTTAGGGTATTTTGGGGAAAGAGAGTTTCTTTTCTTTGGGGAAGTAGGCTGAGGAGGTCAGTTGGCTATTTTCTCTGCCTCTCTGCACTAGCAGGCTTTTACCCCAGCACCTGCCTCCAGGAGTCTTATTGGTAAACTCAAACATTTGAGATTTTGTTAAACCAACATCTTGGTGTCCCTAGCTCAGAGGCAGTGCTGCACTCATCAGGTGGTTGCAAACCCTGAGCTCTGAGATTGTCTGTGTCCCCTGGGATTCCATACTGTGTTGTGATGACTACAATTATTCAGTTATTCAGTTGATGCTGAGTAATTTTATAGCTAGGAAGGATTGTTTTGATGACTTGGTCATGCAGTGATTTTTTTTTAAATTTATTTTCTACTAAATAAATCCTTGGCTTCTACTGGCATGGCTAATATTGGTTGACTCCCACAAAAGGGGTCAGCTTGCAAGTCACATAGTTACTTATTCTCCATCTGTACTGCTCCTGCTTTAAAATGCCACTTTTAAGACTGCTTCCAGTAATTCTCACTCACTCCTCATTGCAGCCAGTCTCTAGGCTTAACAAAGATTAATAGTTGTCAGAAGAAATGAGAAGACTAACTTATTCATTCCTTAACTTAATTTTAACTGTGTTATACTCCATCTGGACTAAAATACTGGGCCTGCTACACAGTCACACAGATATCTATTGGTTTCATTCATATTTAAACATTTTTTTTTCTATTCTTAAGGTTTGTAGCTATATTCTTGGAGGTAATGACTGCCAGAAATGTGGAACAGTGGACAGCAAGGCCTTTAGTTCAAACAAGCATTGCTCTAGTATCACTACTTATTACTGATGTCTGTGTACTCTGGGCATTTTAGTCCGTTATTCACAGAAATGTTGCAGTGAGCATACTGAGTACGAGAGATTATTATGAGCCATAGAGGATGGCAAGTTTAGCTACATATCAGCAATGCGCGTTCATTCGGAAGGCGCGAGCCTCGGTTGAGAAAGTGCCCTTATCAAACTGGCCTATAGACAAGTCTGTGATCTGTTTTCTTCCTTGATGATCTTTATTCGAGGACACAGCTCACTGTAGTGATGACACTTCTGGGTACATGGTCCTATAAGAAAGCAGTCTGAACAGCAATGTACCTATGATCTCTGCATCAGCTCCTGACTCCAGGTCCCTACCTTGTTTGAGATCCGAACCTGACTTCTTTCCATGATGGAATGAAATGTGGAGATGTAAGCAAAATTAATCATCTCGGACATGTTCTTCATTATAGCAATAAAAATCCCATCAAAGACAGCTCGTCTGGCTACAATATCAAAGTCCTCTAAACTGGGTAGTAGCATATACTCAAAGGAAACTTGTTCCTAACAGTTCTTGGGGTTAGGAAAAACCTACCTTCTGTTTCACTGATGGCTTGATCTAGCTTTGTCATAAAGGCTCTAAATGGAGAATGAATTGCACACAAGGGTACTAATGTCATTCATCCCCTTAATCACCTCCCAAACCCCTACCTTCTGATACTATATATATGCTTTCAATTTCAATACATATATTTGGAGTTTAGAGAAAACAGTCAGATCTTCTTTATATTAAAATTAATGCATAATGGAAATATGTAGTATCAGCTTGGATTATACATCAGTTGCCAATTTGTATATATAGACAATAGTTTTAATGTTTGAATTAATCCTTTATAGAAACTTCTCAGGATTTGGAAAATCTGAAAAATTCAGTTAATGCTATTATATGTTTATGTTTTATTTTATTTATGTTTAGCATTCTCTTTATGTGTTTGTGGGACTGTGCATGTGTATAGGTGCCCCTGGAAGCAGGAAGAGGCTATCAGAAGGCGGTAAATGCTATCAGGAAGCTCCCTTGGAGCTCAAATTGCAGGTGTTTGTGAATCACCTGACATGAGTGCTAGAACTGAAGTATATTCCTTTTCAAGAGTCACAAACACTCTTAACTGCTGAGTAAAACCTCCTTGCATATTTTCAACAAAGAAATGTTAGAGTCAAAATAATGACTATTTCCTACTGTGGGCCTTCCTCAAGATACTAACCCTGGCTTTCCTTTTCTTTAATACTCGTGAACCTCCTTTATCCTGAATTCTGTGTCTCAATCTGTCCTTACAATACAAATTTCCCATCTGCAAAACCCGTATATGTGTTTGTATATTATATATATAAATATACATAAATAATTATATATGAATATATTTACTCTATCTTCTGATGTTCCCATCTTGTCGACAGCATTTTCTTGTAAACAAGAGCAGCATAATAATAAGTGTTGCTGTGCTTTCTCCAAAGATTTTATATAATTTCTTTCCTTCTTTGACAACTTTAAGCAGTTACTGTTAGAGAATAGAACACTTGGTAACCAGAAGGTACTCGCTGGCTGGTGAGCAAAGTGTGCAGTCCTGTGGCTATACGCTGAGACCTTGCATGGGAAATCTGGGATGTTTTATGGGGATGAATCGATTAGCCATTAGAATTGAACCTGATTGTTCTCCTCACCATGAGGTCTTCTCTCACCTGGAAAACACAAATGCTGGTGTTTGGGGACCCACAGTTTGGTCTGTTGGTCGCTGTGCAGTCACTGCTGTCCTACTGATGAGATACAGTGTGGGATTGCTGCTGCCCTCTTGGAATCCTCTGGTGATGTGTCCGGCAATCCCTTTCAATATTATGCTGTAATGTCTCAAACTTTACAAAGTTCTGTGTACAAATTCACACATAGATATAACCCTGCTGTGTATGTTATGTAGCTCAGGCATCACCGCCTTCTGAGAGCTATATGTAAAAACGGTGTTTATGTCTCTATGACATTCTCATGGTCTTTCTGGTCAAGCTCTGGTCTTTCCAGGACAAGCTTAATTTGAGGACAAATAGATGTTTATGATTTAACAAGTACTATAAGTAAAATAAAGTGTCTATTGGTGATCAAAATAGAAGAACATAGCGACGAAGGTTTTTCTAATCAATTGTTACATAGTTATCATGGTATAAGGTAAAAAACTACATTTGGCAATATAAATTAAACTTTGCAGAAATGCACACAGAGTAAAATGTAGAATAAGATTATAAGAAACCACTCGTCAATTTTAGATGAGAAAAATCCTAACTTACAAAGTATATCTTAAGTCAATCACTATAAAAATAACTAAGTTTTAAGTAGTTTATACTTATTATTTTTTTTTCAGTAGTCTCAAACTTTGTCTAAAATAGCCCATGGCTGATTGTGAAGAACTAAGTTAAGTTTTACATTACCTCTCAAAGAATATCTGAAATGTTCAGGGGTCTAGTCTGACAATCCAAGTATCTGTTAATTCCATGTACCATTTCTTTGACTGAATTTTCTAAAACGAAAGCATGAGGAAATGTGAAGAATGGCTGCCATCATGTGGTCAAATCTAGTATATGCAACTCAGGCTGAGCATTGCAATTCAGACATTCAGAAAGGCGATGACAGAAAATCATTCGTGGCAGAACTAAGACAACATACATGCATCTGTCACATGACAGATATTGAATCTCCCATTTGTAGCCTAGGGCAATGTGCAAACCAAGGGCCTCTTTTCTCCCTACATTATGTACTATACCACTTAGAAAGCTTTGAACAGCTAAAACCATTTCAGCTTTTTTTCATTGACAATTATTTCTTTTCTACTTTTCATCCTAACCCACCCCAGCATTTGAACTATTGCCACATTCTGTAATTTTAAATCTTAAATATTTTTATGGCAAATTTTACTCACCTTTTTATGATGCTGTTATCCTCACTTGCATCAAGGCCATAGTCCATGAATTAACATCCAATCTTTGGCCCATTTCCACTCACGACATCCCCCAACCCCAACAGTAACACAGTGTCAGAAGGGAAATGCATCATAACTTGATTTTTAAGGCTGCTCATTTGATTCCAATCCCAAAGCCCCTGAAATCAACATCTCATGATCAATTCTTTAACCGGTACTCTTGTTGCTATTTCTCAGCTTAGGGTCCTCTACTCTTTCCTCCTATGCACTGTGATCAGACAGTGCTCAGAATCAGTGTAGTGTACGTTGTAAATGGAATCTTTGAGTTTATAGTCCCACGACCTCAGACAGTGGGTTTGCTATACTCTGTTAGGAAATCCCTTTGACCTTTATCTCTTTCAGTTCATGGAGCTAACAAAGTCATAGTACCCACGCCAAAAATCGTGGCGGTGTTCACATGAAGAACCCACACTGATGCAAACTAAAGCCTTTATTGCTGCTCACCGAAGTACGCTGCTATGCACTAAGTGAACCCAGTCTCTGGTGTTCCAGGCCACAGTGCTCCTTATTCTGTGCCTTCTCTAATTTAGAATGTTTTCCCCATCTAAACTCTATTGAAAGTGATTCGCTAAAGTTTAGCTCAGGTGGCAATTCAAGAAAAAGGTCTCATCCATAACTTTCTACCCAAAGCTACTCAAAGAGGTTTTCTCAGATCCTGATTATTCTATCATATCACTAACTTTAGCACATCAAATTCCTTTTGTCTACCTCTCCCAAAACCTTCTGGATGGATATTATTTCAGAAGACACCAGTAATACCTAATAAATGACTGTGGAATTGAGCTGAATTGAAATCAACTTATTAGAGAGAGTTTTATACCCCTGTAAATAATTATAATGTCCCTTTCTATCTGAATTTTTTTTAATTTAATTTTATTTTTTTAATTTTTTTTTTCAATGCAGTTTATTCAGGAACCTTGAACAATCATCTGACCCTGGGTAAAGCCAGCCCACTTTAAATAGCCTCTGGGTAGCCAACCTCAGCATGCCACGTGGGCAATGCAGATAGGTCCACATACATGGAAGCAAGCCAGATCCTCGGCTTATTCATAGAATAAAATGCATGCGTATAAAATTTTAACTGCTGTTCAGACTATGTATATATCTGGTGCTTACTTATGGGCCCCACATGTTAAGGACTTTGTAAGTTATAGCATATATTTCAAGGATGGTAGTGAGCATTCAAACAAAGGAACTGAACCTCACATAAGCATGGCTGGCAGAATACAGTGTTCCCAAATGCCCAGTTAATAATGCTTGGAGCATATGAATAGGTCATTTTATATGAAAAAGGCAATATTCTTAGATGCTGTTAAGGTTATGAACTTTGAGATAGAGAAAGATCCTGGATACAGTCTCCAGTGTAATCAGAATCCTTCTAAGTGTCCTATTAGCTTCCTTCTACATAAGTGTGCTATCTTGCATCCCTTTCATTGTGGAGCCTTCTGCCCCTTTCTGCTGTTGCTGCTCTTAGAGCCATCAGTTCTGATGCTCCTCCCATTACAGAGCCAATGCAGTCAGTCATTCAGCACAAGAGCATCCTGCAGATTATGGGACTCTGTTCCATGACCACTGTTTCCCCTGCAGGATACTTATGCTTACCTCAGCTTTGTAAAAGGAAAACTCTGTTTACAACATCAAGTTTCCCCCGTGGAAGGCCAAAGGCCTTTCTGCTCACCTTCAGAGAAAAGCCCTTCCCAGAGTCTGTTGTAATCCAGGTTCCCTCCAAACTCTTCAACACATTTCAGCTGTGAATATTGTCTCATTATCATTTCTCTGGGTCATCGATAACATCAAAATTATGCAAATATAAAATGAATTTCACTTGTTATTGGCGACTTGCCACTGGACATCCCAGAGCCTGAAGAAGGGATTGTTTTCAGAACACTGAGTTGAGGATTTATTAATTTCAAAATCATAATTATCCTTTCTTCTAACCTTCCTGTACAAATCAAAAAATAGCTTTTAAAATGATAATGGGAAGTAATCATTATTTTGTTAGGTGACCTGAAACAAAGCAGTGTTTCACGCTTTGAGATTCATTAATTCTTTACCTAGTGAAAATCTGTGCTCAATAAACATTTAAATAGTGAAGTGATAGACCATATCTGATCCTCTGTAAGGCTGAGGAATAAAAGTGAGCTCATCTTTGAGAATACAATAAAATAAAACAAGTTCTTTATTCAGCTCCATACTTATTGGCCAGCATTGAGCAGCATTCATTGAGGCTCATGCATGTCACAGATGACTTTTAGTTGGTTGTATCTTGCATTTTAAACATACTTGATAAGTCATATGCCTAAATAATAGCATTTTTAAGAATGTTGTTTTTAAAGTCATTAAAAACTTAAAGTTTAAAGACATTAAAA
Source organism: Meriones unguiculatus (assembly GCF_030254825.1). Lineage (NCBI taxonomy): Eukaryota > Metazoa > Chordata > Mammalia > Rodentia > Muridae > Meriones > Meriones unguiculatus. Next base: position 97,793,695 of record NC_083354.1, read on the forward strand.
GTCATTAAATGTCATTAAAATTTTTATGTAAATATTCTAGAAAACAATCAAAACTTATTTTTCTCAAAAAAAATTGATCTTAGGCTAGTAATGTTTTTATAGGCAGTTTATCATGTGTGTAATAACTTCATACATGTATCTTAATATTGATGTGTTCCGCTTTAATATTAAAGCATATTTCTGATTTTTATTTATCTATTTCTTCATTTCTATTTGTGTGTGTGTGTGTGTGTGTGTGTGTGTGTGTTCATGAGAGAGGGAGAGAGAGAAGATTTTTCCTGGATGCACAGAACTTTCTATTGGCAAAATCTATCTCATACTGATGACAGCAGACTTCAGACACTTAGCAGGCTAAGGAATTCATACAAGGATTAATATTAAGGTTTCTAAGAGGGACTTCTGTAGAATAACTGTATTAAATTTAGTAGAGCATATACTGGTGCCCTAGACACACTAACCCTAGAGGCATTTTCCCCCCTTTTCCTCATGTTTTCTACTTCAGATTTTGAAAAGTGAAATAAAACTGTAACAGCTCCTCAGAATTCAGAATCCCAGATCATGTGTTCAAGTTTCAGTCCTGGAATACAGGCTGGTCCAAGTATTAGTTTTTGATAGTGTGAATTCTTAGCACAAAGAAAAACAGACATGGGATTTCACTGACATTGCAATAAAGTAAACCAGTCTACATTCTTCTTGGAGTGTTCAGAACATGCCATTCATACAGGAACATGAGTTAACAGTGAGTGCTAAACTTGGCCATAGAAAGTGATAGAAACTTCCCACTTAGATGTTTCAAGTCACAGTGACAAGATACACTCAGTGAGTCCTCTTTCACATTTGCTTTCCTTGTCTTTGCAGTTCTCACCAGTGAAGGTGAGTGTTAACTGTCAATCACCTGTGAAGGTGAGTGTTAACTGTCAATCACCTGTGAAGGTGAGTGTTAACTGTCAATCACCTGTGAAGGTAAATGTTAACTGTCATCTTGAGGCATCCTTATCAACTATTACATAAATTTCTAGGAATATCTGGGAAGGATTATTTACCTTCTAGTCCTGACTTTTAGGGATGATTTTGAATCAGCTTATTGATAAGGGAAGATTTTTCTTAACCGAGGAGGGAATCCTTGCCAGAGTGTATTAAATGGTGAAAATGAGCTGTGTATTCCCTAACTGTAGATTCAACGGAACCCTTTTAGCCTCTTGCTACCAGAGTTCTCTGATATAGTGGACTTCCTTCTTAAGCTGTGAGTTGAATAAATTCTTTGTCCCTTAGGTTGCTTTTGTTATGATATTATACTGTAGTTACAGGGAAGCAAATCATGTGCCAACCTTCATGCGCTTAGTAGTTTCCCCAGTGATTGCTACCATAATGTATTGCTCCTTCACGGGACCATGTAAACTAACTACATCAGACCAAGACCTTTATCACTGAGAAACATCAAACCTCTCGTTTTAAAATATAACTTCAGCGTTTCCTTACCATGGCAGAAAGGTAACCGTCAGAGCCTCCTTTGAGGCTTTGGTCAACCATAGTCTAAATTAAAACAGCAAACCCTGAACTTACTAGAAAAATATTTTAAAGAAGATGAATTATTTTTGCCAGCATTCATTTGCTTCATGAAATCTCTTTAGTGTGGTCCTTCCAGAACTTGTTGGCTTATGGTTTAGAGTACTGTTTAAAGCAGATCCATTTGCTACATAAACGTTAACACAAGGGGATGTTCTTTCAAGAGTACACTTAAACTACTGAATTAACCAAAGTAAACTCTGTGTAATAAAGTATAAGGAAAGAGGTAAATTGGGGGACCAGGGAAACCAGCCTGGTGCAAGAGTGAGGTCGAGACCTGTCCAAACCTCATCTTTGAAAATCTCATCTTTAGACTGGCTGGAACAAAAATCGCTCCCTCCCTTTTCTGGGCCTGCATGCCCCACTGCATGTACTCTTGCAGCCCGCATCTCTGCCAGCCTTGAGGTAGTCACATAGCCTGGTGGCTAGTTTTTGGGTTAAAACTTCCTATTTCCTTATATGGAACATGGCCAGCTAACACCTGGAATTTCTTTCCATGTAAATGAAGCATTCTCAGCACCCCAGCCCAGCTGAAGATGTACAGTCATCCCCCAAACCCCAACACATGTCTCCAAGGTTTACATAGCCCTTATTCCTCCCAATAAAGTGGATCTGTTTCACTGAAAAACAACACAGAGAAGGATTCTCTGCCATACCCACACTCACTGCCAGTCTGAGATCCTGCTAACACACTCATGCAACAGGGCTTGGATGCCCCAAGGCCAGAAGCAGAACCCGGAATGACCGTAAAGTTTATGTCATAATATTTCATCAAAATTTAAGAGGCCAGGGAAATTGGTTATTTGGCAAAATACTTGCTATGCAATCAAGAGGACATACGTTCTCATTCCCAATGCCCAAATGAAAAATTTGGGTAGAGCAGCTTTCTGTGGGGGTGGAGGCAGGAACATCCGTAGGGCTTGCTGAATTAGTGAGTTCTGTGTTCACTGAGTGACCATGTCTCAATAAATAAAGTGTGTTGGGGAGTGTTAGAGGACGACACTTGCTCTCAACCTCTGGGTCTATATTTATTTAAATGCTTGTGTGCTTGTGTATGCACACACAATGGCAGATGAATATATTCAAACATCTACACACATAAACATTAAGTCTCCTGTAACTTCATGAGAAAATACTCTTTGAGATTAAAATGTAGCTAATGTTGACTTATTAAATAATTTTTGAAATGTGCTTTAGGTATGAGGCACAATGGAAAAGACTGAAGTTATGATAGCAAACAAGGAAATAACAAATTTATGCCCATAAGCCATGTTTGTTTGTCAATAACAGACATTTTAAAAAGAACTTCTTCCCTTATGAAAGTCAGAAATACATGTGGAATTCAGTCACCATATTCTCCTGGCTAACTGGGGAAGTGGTTCTGTGGGTTCACATTATTTTATAAAATATCACATCATCAAATATATGCAAATGTTTCCAAAGAATAATATGCAAAACAGAAAAGAGGGGAAACAAGAGTTTTCCCCTCGTTCCTAAAGGGAATGGCAGACCCTACTTGCCAGCTGTCTATGAAAGGATGCATCCAGGATTTCTTAAGTTCTTTTAACTTTCTTATAGGAGTCAGTAAACCATGTATACTTAAGTTAAACAACCATTTATTGAAAAAGGCAGAAGGACATGGCTGGGCCCACCTGGAGAGACAGGGATAGTATACACAGAAGGATAAGAATCTTCCACTGTTTCTCTATTTTACAGAAACTTACAAATGTTGAAACTGAAATCTGAATGAAAAGACATCTTGAATCAAGATATTGTATCACATAGCCCAAATGGGGGAGGTGGCTGATAGTCCTCAAGTTCAGTGGAATCAGAAATCGTGAGTATACCTGCTTCAAGGGTCCTGAGATAAACTGTCCCTGAGTATAAAAATGTAGGAACATTTCTGACTACAAAAAATAACTGGGAACAAGCTAACAAAAGATCTGAATGGATATGGGACCTAAGAGGATGTCAGGGCTTCAACATGTAACTGTTATTTATGAAATTTTTTCCTTTCTAATGCTCTCACAGAGAGCATTAGCTCTCACAGAGCTCTCAACAGAGCTCTCTGCCAGTGGTACAAATGGGTCTCCCCAATTAATTACATTGAACTATCATGTCAAGTTTCACTGTGCCTAGAGACAACATACTTCCCCTTGACATATGAAAAATGAGGGTGGCAGCATTCACTCCTTCATTAAATTGGGGTTTCAATTAGTTACAGCATGCAAGGCACTAACAATACATTGTATTATTACTACCATCAGGATAGCACAGCTAAACAGTGTGACTGTACAGAATGGATTATTTCAAAAAAGAACTAGTTACATATTTGGGTTGGCTTATGCCCCCAAAATGATAACTTTTATGTTTTTCCTCTTTCTTCAACTGAGTTTACAGTACTTAACTTTATTAAGTATTCTCTTTTAGTTTTGATAAAAGTTGAAGATTTGGGTTTCATATAGTACTTCTGGAAGACAATTATGACTTTGCCCATTTAGATCCATTTACATTGAAACTTGGTTTGCCTAGATATTCTTAGTCATATTTAATTAAATTATTTACTTAAATAAGTCATAAAAGCTTAATCTTTTCAGAAGCTTCTCCTGACCATAAACCTAGATCACAAGCCAACATGTTTCAATCATCCTAAAGAGAAAAGGGAAGATAATCCATTTTTCACAGTAAATTTTACAACTGTAACTGAATTAGTATTTATTGGAAAGGACAAACAATTTACAATCAGTAGCTATTCTGTTGTTTGTTCTTGGCACAGTTCTACAATAGATTCATTCTCATGCATGTAAAAACAATATTAGCAATGCTGCATCAAGTACATTGAACAGAACTTGTTTCATTCTTTTTATTTCTATTTTATTCTGAAGACATTTAAATGTTGCTTGTCATTTTCCTTTCTGTTCTAACTGACATCAAGTCTAAAAGAAAATAGAATTGTGAATTTTCTAACTTCTCTGACAATTAAAATAAAATATTATTTAAGAGGATAAACTTTCGACCCAAAGAAGAGCATGTCTGATTGCATGCGGGTTGATGCCCCAGGTCCCGCCTCTGAGAAAAAGGTATCGGACGGGTCTGATGTTCTTTGGGTGGATGACACCTAAATGAACATCGGTACAAAGTCCCAATTTATTTCTAATATCAGAGATCAGACCTCTACTCTTGCCTGATGCGTCTAAAACAAAAAGGGGGAACTGTAGAGAGCTGCGGAATGCTGTGCCTTAAAGATGGAGCTGGTTTCCGCCTTCCACCTTCCCAATGGTGAGTGCTCTCTGTCACAAACAATTCCACATTTGGCTAAGGCTGAGGATCTGGCTTGCTTCCGTGTATGTGGACCTATCTGCATTGCCCACGTAGCACGCTGGGGTTGGCTACCAGAGGCTATTTAAGCTGTGGGCTGGCTTTCCCTAGGGTCAGAAGATTGTTCAAGGTTCCTGAATAAACTGCATTGAAAAAAAAAAAAAAGATTCTCTCCAAAAGGAGATGTTGGAAGATGCATTCCTATCACCCTTGCACTGTCTGAAGAGCAGATGTCTGCTGTCTTCTAAGTGGTTTGTCATTTCTTTTGCCCCTCCATTATCTGGAGTGCAGTGATGGTCTGGCTGTCTTCTCCATGGTTGATCCCTGAAGCAGGTGTTGGCTGCTTCCTGGCTTAGAAAATGAACAAAAGTAATAAACATCATATCTATAAGCATGATGCCTTCCAATTCAACTATGTCATTTTGAACAGTTATATGATGTTTGTCAACCTGGTAACTGATATAACTCTGTATATTAATATATACAATATATTTATAGTCAACATATAGTCATACAAGTATTTTTGATGCTGACATTCTGGCAAGTGAAAATTTTTAAGTTTCATTGATAATACTATATCATAGATAAAAACCATAAAGAAGTAAGAAGAAATTTGAATACTAGAAGTACACAAAAGTTCTTATTATAAAATTTCGTAGAAACAAATCAAAAGCATACTCAAAGAAAATATAGTTAGTTTATGCAAGAAAACAAGCTACTAGTCTTCTCTTTTAAAATGTTCTTAATCAAGCTGGTGTTGGTCAGAAAATTTCATCCCTACTGGCTAGCTTTCATTGTGCTAAAAAGTGCTAATTGTGACACCGGATGAGAAAATTCATCATCAGTCTTATTCAGTGCCTACTACTGTCACTCTGCTAATGAGACATTGTTTAAATCTGATTCCTAATGGGAAGAACAAATGCCACAAAATTACCTTTATGTGTATACTGTGGCATATATGCCTGTACACATATATAATTTGCACACAATAATAAGTGAAAATTTAAAAGAATAATTTGCTAAGTGGTGCTCTATATTGAAAGATTCTATCTATCTATCTATCTATGCATTTACAGATTTTATATATGTATATAAAATATACATATTATATATATAATATATATTAATATATATAATAATGTATATATAATTATATATATGTATATATATGTATATATACATATATGTATATAAAATATATACATATATAGATTTTATATATGTATATATAGATATATGTATTTATACATATACATATACAGGGATATATGTGTGTAGTAAATCTTGCAGAAAATATGTAACAAATATTCTGGAAAAACTAAAACATGTAAGTAGGTAATGTTTGGCTGTATCTCACTATAGTACTCAAATGTAATAAATTCATTCATTAATGAAATTAATCACTCTGTAATTTTCAGATATTTAATAAATGCTTCTTCTTAACTAGAGCTTTAGATGCTATGATGAAATGTTCAGATACAATCCCAACTTTCATACAAATCCTCATATGTACATGTAAACACCCATGCTTATGTGTATCTAATTTCTCCATGTAATGCATAATTATACATTTTCAGAGTCATGAGTCAGGTAGCAAGTTGTCAATGCTGGCCCTAAATTATTTTGTTTTAAATATGCATGTCTTAAATCTTAGAAACCAGCATGGTCTCATAAATAATAAATGGCTGCCATTCTAGGGAAAAAAGTTCTAAAAATTTTTTGTGTGTGGAGAATGTGCATATAAGCACTAATTTTCTATAAAATTAATCATTTTATTTCTTTAAAATGAATAATAACTCCTTAGAAGTTAGTGACATTTCTGTGATGAAGCCTCATGGCACCGGATGACTCATGTGAATAAAATATGTCCAGAATGCACTCAGTGACATTTCCTTGAAATATTACTTTAAGTAACATGAAGGGTAGAATTAACTATAATAAAAATAACACAGTGAATGTGGCCATTAAAATCCAACTGACTAAAAGCAACATAATTCTAGTAATGAGCACTTTTGGAGGCATAGATGCTTGCAGGAGGAACAGGAAGTAGATAGCATGAACCTGCTCCATCCAGCATTGCCGGATTGCAAGGAAATGTAATAATAATAGCACAGTGTGCTTGCTCTTGCTTGCTTTCTGATGGAGATGTGTCAAAATGCATAGGTATCAACCAGAAGTGCTCCTCATGCTCAACAATGGGATGATTTGAGCAATCAAATAAGACTGTTGCCCTGTAAGAGTGTAACTTAATACCTCCGTATTTATTTCTATAAGTAAATAATTGAGTATATTGAATATACTTATTTATACAAGTAACTCCAAATGAATATATTTATTCCAAATGTAAAAATGTATGAATTCCCTACTTCTTACTTGAAGGCTTTGCATAATGACCTCTAAAATTCTATGTAAGAAGCCCAACACGAGGAAGGACACAGAGGGCAGTGATTTCCAAAGAAGGAACCGAATGCTGGTTTCACCTGTCAAACAAGGTGGGTGTCAGCAGGTCCATCTTGTGCTCCGGATTGGATTTAAGTCTGTGGTGTGCCTTCCAAACACCCATTTCCAGGGAATCATAAGAAAAGTATAAATCAAGTTGTAATAGCAGAGATTTTTACAAGACATCTGACCATTTCTCCTCAAACTATCAATGCCATCAAAAACAAGCAAAGCCTGAGTAATGTTTAGTGTACAGAAAACTAAAAAGAAAAAAAAAAAAAACACATTGTGACATGGAATTATGAGGAGACCTCCACTAGAATAAAAGACTTCAGGTAAAAATGGGAAAATCTTCATGAACTGCACTTGGCTAATGATGCAAAGATATCAGTTCATGACTCATAGCACATGTGCCATGACAATGCACGGTATTGATTCTGAAGCTGCCCTGGGCTTATAGAATTGTAGATTACTCTGAAATATCCGAATTATAGTTTATAGCTGAGAAATCAAATTCCTAGTTATGATATCATAGTGAATTTGACATGACTAAGAAATACTGTTATGGTGGCAACATACAAACTGAAACAAAAGTTCAGCTAGAACTCTACAGCAGAGAGGTTAGAAACTCTGCTATCTGACTTTTAGCTATGTTTCATCAAGTCCTTTCTATTAAGTAGGTCAGGAAAAGAAAAAAGGATTTTATTTAATTAGTGGCTAAATAAAACACAAGGCACCATCAATGATAGTTTATATCAGGTTATCATCATCTTTATTATCCATAATTCTGATATATACATGGTTCCCTCTCCACAGTTTACTAAACTGACCTCCAGAAGTTGCATTGATCAAAGAGAGTTCTTTGTGATGCTGAAATTTGAATCCCCATCACAGCTGTTCTAGTCCTCAAGATCTCACATTGTCCATGCTGCTTATTCCTTAAAAAGAATTTATCAAGCCTTATAAAATCTCCTGACTCTGTATATTTTAGGCCTGTAGAGCATCATCTATAACATTTAACATAATTCAGAAATTTCTTCTAGCTTTATTACATGTGATAAAGAAGGATGAACTAGAAAGGTCAAAAACTCTGAGTTCGAGTCTGTCTGTCTGGAAGTTTTTTTTAATGTTTAATGTTTCTTTGTGCAACTTGTTTCAACCCATCTCTCTGAACTTCACACTCACCATCTATCAAAGGGCGAGCTCAGACTCTGGACTTTTTGAATGTGTGGGCTTGGTCTTGTCCAGAGTTGTCCTCTTTAGATTGTGAGCTATGTTGTGAATACATGTTTTCACCCTTTATCAAACTTTTTGTTTATGTGGAATGTATATGTGCAGACAAAATCGGTGTTTCTTAGGAAGACCCTACCACCAGTGGCATATCCTTTAAAGTTAAATTATTTTTATGCCTCTTAGGAAGATGGTTACATGTTTAACAGTCATTAGTATATGCTTTAATTAAATAGGAATCAACCAAACAATAAAATCTCTATTTTTCCTTAAAAACACCTCAAAGTGAGCATCTATATAAAGACTTCTGCTGGATGTAGTTTTAGAGAAATTAGAAGTCACTACATCCATGAAAAATGTATTTGCATGGCTTAAGATGGAACTTTGGAAAGTCTCAGAATCAGAAGCATTTAGGGAAAAATAAATCAACCTGATATTTTTAGTATACCAAGAAAAACGCATTCTAAGTTGTGTCCTCTGTATTATTACATTTCTCAGAAGTATTTGCATTTCATTGTCACAGCACTGTATCAAATAAAAGAATAGGGTAACGTCCTTATTATATCGACTTAATTTGATTAAGTTAGACATAATTCATAATTCAACAATGTGATAGAAACATATGGCCAGTGACCAACCCAGCTGTGACCTACTAGCCAGGCCAGCTGGTCTCCACTGCCAAAATGTTTCTTCTTAAAAGATTATTGTTCTAAATGTTTCCTGACTGTCCTATAAACTGGAACATAAGCGAGAGGAAAGCAACTAGCCATCCTTTACCACACAGTCAGCTTTACAAGCCAGAAATTTTGACATTCAGGTTGAATGACTCTGGAGCCATATTTAATTACTTTCCAACTAAATTGCCTTTACCACTTCCTTCAGTTTACTATCAAGTCTCTGCCAAAAACTACTGACAGTTGATTAGAAAGTGCAAAACCACAAAGCAGCAATGTGAGGAATAACACTTCTTTCTTGGATTTTATCCCTCCTATAGCATACAGGAAAGGGAGAAAAAGAAACACATGACAAAGAATGCAAACACATGCATAAATATAGCATAAAAGAAATAAGAGAAAAAAGTAACAGTGTTGCTCCAATTAAGTGAGATGTACAATTTAATAATCATCATAGAACAACTGAAGGAGTTGTTCTGAGTGGGAAAACATAGACTTCTTGATCTCTCCGAAGCTCTTTCTTTTCTCCCTCACCCCTTCTCCATTCTCTTGCCCCTCATTTTGTCCTCTTTCTGAAACACACATTCCTATGAATAGACAGTATTCATTACCCCATTTTCATGAAATCCCAGGACTAAAATAAAACAGTACTTAGTCACTATGTTAGCAAACCTAGAATTCAGTTCTGAAACTCTGAATATTTGCCTGTATCATAGACTGTTTTACCCCTATGGGGCGATTCTAAGCTCATGTATCTATAGTAGCCTATTCTTTGGTTATTGTATCATTTGAACTCTAGATGTAAACTTTAAAACCCATATCAGTACCTTTTATTTGCATACATGAAGAGGCTCTATAGAAATCACTGGCCATCAAGAACAGGTTGGATAAACACCTAAATGCATATAACATCCATTTTGACATTTGAACATGCAATTAAAATATTATAATTATTTCTGGAAAAATTTAAATATATTGGCATCTAAGGGATTAGAAAATAAATAATAATCAATTACACTATGAGGAACATTATGTTACCTTCCTTATTCAAGAATGCACAGTATGAAAATCTGTACACCTAAAGAAACTAATCAAGAGGGAGGACTCTTGCTAAAATGCTCAATTCCTATCCAGAAAGGCAAAGAGGCTGGACATCAGAAGAAGGAGAAAAGAGGGAACAAGTTAGGAGCCTAACACAGAGGACCTCTGAAAAGCTCTGCCCTGCAGACTATCAATGTAGATACTGAGACTTATGGGCAACCTTTGGGCAGAGGGCAGGGAATCTTAGGAAAGAAGTGGGAAACAGTAAGATCTGGAGAGGACAGGAACTCCATAAGGAGAGCAACAGAACCAAAAAATCTGAGCACAAGGGTCTTTCCTGAGACTGCTATTCCAACCAAGGACAATGCATGGAGATAACCTAAGACCCCTGCACAGGTGTAGCCCATGGCAGTTCAGTATCCAAGTGAGTTCCATTGTGATAGGAACAGGGACTGTCTCTGACATGAACTGATTGGCCTGCTCTTTAATTACCTCCCCCTGAGGGGAAAGCAGCATTACCAGGCCATAGAAGACGACAATGCAGCCACTCCTGATGAGACCTAATTGACTAGGGTCAGAAGGAAGGAAAAGAAGTCCTCCCCTATCAGTGGACTTGGGGAGGGGCATGCATGCAGAGGGTGGAGGAAGGGAAGGATTGAGATGGGAGGAGGGAGGGAAGCATGGGGGGGATACAAAGTGAGTAAAGTGTAATTAATAAAAAAATAAAATAAAAATAAATAAATAAATAAATAAATAACACCCCCCTAAAAAAAAAGAATACACAGTGTGGCACTGGGCTCTGAAATATATTTTCTGAGCTTATAAATTGAAGTCATACAAAAATATCATCAGCAATTACTAATTTTAAGACTGGAGATACATGCAATAAAACATTATACTTAGAAGTTATTCACAAGGGAAAGGTCAGTAGTAGATATAACTTTTTTTCTCAAATAACTAAGTATTTTTGCTGGTGATTGTTTATTCAATGTCTATAGTGGAGGAAGTTAATAAACTCTCCATTAAAGGTCAACTGGCCAGAGGAAGCTTGGTAAAAGACATTTTTTTTTTTTTTTTTAAGAAATAAAGTACAGGATGTTGTTTCCCTAATTTTTTTCTTTCTTTTTTTTTTCTTTTCTTTCTTTCTTTCTTTCTTTTTTTTTTTCTTAAGACCATTTGTCTTTAAAAACCAGCAATCAATAAATGGAATCTCATGAAACTGAAAACTTCCTGTAAAGCAAAGGACACTGTACTCAGAACAAAACGGCAGCCTACAGACTGAGAAAAGATCTTCACCAACCCTATATCTGACTGAAGTCTAATATACAGAATATATAAAGAACTCAAGAAATTAAACACCAACAAACCAAGTAATCCAATTTTTAAAAATGGGGTATAGGGGCTGGAGAGATGGCTCAGAGGTTAAGAGCACTGGCTGCTCTTCCAGAGATCCTGTGTTCAATTCCCAGCAGCCACTTAGTGGCTCACAACCATCTAAAATGAAACCTGGTGCCCTCTTCTGATGTGCAGGTGTACATGCAGGCAGAACATTGCCTATATAATAAATAAATATAGTAAAAAAATGGTGTACAGAGCTAAACCGAGATTCTCAACTTAGGAATATCGAATAGCCAAGAAGCAATTAAAGAAATGCTCAATGTCCTTAGTCATCAGGGAAATGCAAATAAAAACAATTCTGAGATTCTATCTTACACCAATCAGAATGGTTAAGATAAAAAACTAAAGTGACAGCACATGGTTGTGAGATTTTGGAGAAAGGGGAACAGTCCTTGATTGCTGGTGGGAGTGCAAACTTGTACAACTACTTTGGAAATTAATCTGGTGCTTCCCCAGGAAATTGGGAACAGCTCTACCTCAAGATCCAGCTATAGCACTCCTGGGAATATACCCAAAAAGATGCTCCACTATACAACAAGGACATTGCTCAACTATGTTCATAACAACTTTATTTGTAATAGCCAGAAACTGGAAACAACCCAGATGACCTTCAACCAAAGAATGGATAAAAGAACTGTGTTACATCTACACAATGGAATACTATTCAACTATTAAAAACAAGGAACTCATGAAATTTGCAGGCAAATGGATGGGACTAAAAAAGACCATCCTGAGTGATGAAACCAGATCCAGAAAGGCACATATGGGATATATACTCACTTATAAGTGGATATTAGTAATACAATACAGGATAACCATACTACAATGCAGAGAGCCAAAGAAGCTAAGTAAGAAGGAGGACCCTAAGAAGGGTGCTTAATTATTATTCACAAGGGCAGATAGAATAGACACCAGATGCTAGTGAAGAGAAGGAACAAGACAGGAGCCTTTTTCTGAAAAACTCTGAAAAACCAACTGAGGATCATGCATGGAGAGGACCCAGGTCCCTTGCTCAGATGCAGCTGATAGGCAGATCAGTCTCCATGTAGGTCACTTAGTAAGGGGACCAGAGTCTGACATGGACTCTATTGCTTGCTCTTTGATCATCTCCCTCGGGTGAGGCAGACTTGCTAGGCCACAGAGGAAAAGGATGCAGGCAATCCTGAAGAGACTTGATAGTCTCGTGTCCGTTAGTAAGAGGGGAGGACTCTGGCTTTCTGAGGACTAGGTAAGGGGATGGTGGGGAGAGGAAGGGAGGGTGGGGCTGGGGAGGAGACAAAGAAGGAGGCTGTGATTGGTATGTAAAATTAACAAATTAAATTTAAAAAGAAATAAAGTGGAGTTATTTGATATGAGAGGGAGCACAAAGGCATCCTGAATATAGGAAAGTAAATACCAACTGAATGTGATCCAGACCAGGTAACAATCCAGAAGATGTGGGCCAACGTGGGGCAAATGTGAGCTCATCAATATGTGGCGAACAGACATCCATGTGATGCTGCCTTGTGGAGGGAGTACATATTGGTTCACAAACCCTACAGAAGTCAGAATTGGGAGCTAGGTTCTTACCCAGTGTGGAACTGGTGTTCTAGGTTCCTCACACCCATTGAAACAACACTTTGAGATGGGGAACAGTTTAGCCAGTTACCTGGGAACTTCAGAGCGTGCCCTTGACAAGACTGACTTTGATTTGGAACAATGAAATTAGTAATGACCAAGGATGAATGGCAAACAATGAAATGAAGGCCACAGACAAGACATATACAGTATCATTTAAAATATCTAAAAGCTGAACTACATTCAGTCTGCACATGGACAACCATGGTTATATGAGGTAGTCTGCACAGAAGCTGTAGGTTGACATGTATGAAAAGCAGGTCAATTACGGACAACAAAATATTAACAGAGAGAGTTCTTCCCTGGAAGGAAAGAAGGAGGGAGGGAGTGCGGGGTAAAAGGAAGGAGGGAGGAAAGAAAAGAAAGGTAATATTGAGGAATTAGTAACACAAAATATGAATACAATGATGACAATGATGATGGTGATAATCATGGTAATGATGTTGGTCCTGATATTGATGAATACAATGACAATTAAATAAAGATTGTAACAGTGCATCACAGAGGATTTCATTGGATGAAAATATGTTTTTGTTTTTGTTTTTTTTGTGTGTGTGTGTGTGTGCGAATTTCTGAAAAAAAAAAATCCCTGTGAGATTCATTCAAGTTTGTAAGTAAATATAGAGGAACAATGCCTGTATGGTTACATTTGAGAGGTACCCCGGCCTGGGTTATATAGTGATAGAAATTTTGATAAAAATAATTGTTTGGCTCACAGACTATAGTGTGTGAAAATCTTATATACTTGCTGTTATTCTTATTTCACCTTAGAAAGGAGAGAAAGGAGGATGAAGGGGACGAAGAGGAGGGAGGGGAAAAAGTGAAGATGAGTAAATGTGCTTTGTCTGAAAGTAAAATACCATTCAAATCAATTTTAGAAACTTCTCTTATTTACTTTTATAATTAAAAAGCACATTTCAAGGGCAGTGTGACAGCTGGATTTTACGAAGGTAGAGGAATAAAACCTGTGTTTGTAAATAGAACAGAAAGAACCAAAGGCCCAATATCATGGCCAATATATCATTTTTACCACATGATGGCACCAAAGTGCTTTGCAAAGTTTACCTTCTGGCCTTCTGGCGTTTGATGCACTGTGTTACTTCATTTATCACATATAATAAGTAAAAGCTACAGAGCATTCTTCATCGCCTAAAAGGGAACAGGGAACCTGACAGTTGAGTTTCCCTGGGCAACAAATCCCGAATGTGACGCATCGATGGATTTCAAATCGATATGAGGTTAAGATAGGGAATAAGAATAGATGGAAAACAGCACTACTAAAATATAACACAATTTCAGAGATAATAAACTAAAAGAAACGGGTGTGGACTGCCTTTCTACAATTACAGTGTATTTAGATAAATTCTCTAAATTCAGAAATGCAAACTATAAGGAAGTAGCAACCCTCTTAAGAAAGATTGACTGGTATACTCTGGAGGCAGCTGCTCTGAGGGCATACTCTTTTTGGCAGTAGACATACAGTCGGCCATCGGTGCATTTCACAGCAACCTCGCAGCTACATTAAGAATATTTCTGGATCTACTAATGTTGTGCATTGCGTATATAAATAAGATTTAGAAACAATTAAGGTGAGAACAAGAAAGCCTAAAATGGAGATCCTGTATTGACAGCTTATAAGCCACATGTTGTTAATGACATCTTACTTTCCGGCAATGCAAAATAAACTGCTATTGTCAGTAAGGCATAGAAACACTAACATTAGCTATCTGAGCAGATTTGTTGACAGTTGTCATTTACAAACAGTAGAGACATCCATCTCATTTCCAATTAATAAGAGAAAGCCTTAAAGGAAGAAGAAACTTTGAGTAACGTTTTTATTTAATTCCTGGGTACCATGATGTTACTTACATAAATTATAGTCTGTGTTCATAAATTATAGTCACAGAAGTAGAAAAGTCCAGGTAGAGAGTAACACTATTAAAAAATTGAAAGAAAGAAAGAAAGAAAAGAAAGGTAGAAAAGAAGCAAACAAAACCTGAAGAGTGGACTTGAATTAGATGGTAAAATGAGTGCATAGAACATATGTTTATGAACAGCAATTTTAACAGATTTGAAAGTGATAGTGACCCACACAGATAAGGGATCAAACTGTAACAAGAGGATGATCTCTCCAGCTGTAGTGTAAATATTCATCTGTGTCAGAACAATGCGAGTCATTATTTACTTCAGTTTTTCAAATAAAGGATAGGCTGGTTTCTGAGGCTGCCAGATCAGGAGATCAAGGTGGTTCTTTCTATGGCTCACCTGGGGAAAGGAATTGCTTGTCCTCTGTCTCTCCCTTCTCATTCACATGCAGAATGAGAGTCTTTTTGTTTCTTGATCCAAGTAAAATCGCATTCAATAACAAGGGTCTTTTCCTTCTATTTTCTTCTGACTGTCTGAGGAATTCTTCAGCCACAGAAGATGACAGTGCAGCCACTCCTCATGAGATCTGATAGACTAAGATCAGAAGGAAGGAGAGGGGGACCTCCCCTATCAGTGGACTTGGGGAGGGGCATGAGTGAAGAAGGGGAGGAGGGAGGGGATTACGGGGGGGATACAAAGTGAATAAAGTGTAATTAATAAAAAAAATAAAAAATATGTAAATATAAAAAAATAAAAGGAAGCAGCCATGAAAAAAAAAAAAGCCTGTGCAGTATGCAAAAAAAAAAAAAAATAGCAATAGTAATTGTACAGTGTAATAATTCACTTACCCATTTATCCAAGAATCATTTATTAGGTTCTAATTATATTTTAAAACCTCTGAATGTAAATGTACTTTTATTATCAGAGTGTTTGCTAGACCACACACTATATGGTACTCTTCCTAATATGTTATACAGAAAAACAAATCTATAAGTTACCATAGAAATACTGCATCTTATTCTGTTGTTTATTATAGATATTATTAAAAATAATTTTAGATTTACCATTTGGTGAAGGGCACCTCATAACCAGTTAATCTCTGCATCATAACTCATTATGGAGTTGTTTGTGACAGAGAGCACTCACCATCAGGAAGGAGGAAGGCAGAAACCAGCTCCATCTTTAAGGCGTGGCATTACACAGCTCTCTACAGTTCCCCCTTTTTGTTTTAGACGCATCAGGCAAGAGTAGAGGTCTGATCTCTGATATTAGAAATAAATTGGGACTTTGTACTGATGTTCATTTAGGTGTCATCCACCCAAAGAGCATCAGACCCATCAGATACCTTTTTCTCAGAGGCGGGACCTGGGGCATCAACCCGCATGCAATCAGACATGCTCTTCTCTGGGTCAAAAGCGGCTGACCCTGAGTGCAGTGCTTATTTGGCTAAGGCTGAGGATCTGGCTTGCTTCCCTGTATGTGGACCTATCTGCATTGCCCACGAGGCACGCTAGGGTTGGCTACCCAGAGGCTATTTTAAGCTGTGGACTGGCTTTCCCCAGGGTCAGAAGATTGTTCAAGGTTCCTGAATAAATTGTATTGAGAAGAACAAAAAAAAAAAAAAAAACGATCAGAAAGAAGGAGAGGAGGACCTCCCCTATCAGTGGACTTGGGGAGAGGCATGCATGCAGAAAGGGGGGGGTGGGACCGGGAGGGGAGGAGGGAGGGGCTTATGGGGGATACAAAAGGAATAAAGTGTAATTAATAAAAGTTAAATAAAAATTAAAAAAAAGAAAAAAAAAAGAGAGTAGAATCTACAAGACACGAAAGCAAAAGGGACCCCTGCAGAACGTAGGATGACAGGGACAGCTCAGAGGGACAGAGCAGGGTAATGGAGATGATGACCAACAAACATTATTGACAACAATACCATAATAAAATTATTAATTATTAAAAAATAACTCATTATGGTTTTCAATAACATTCTTTCTTTGGTGCAAAGAGAAGCTATTGTGATGTCTGTGAGATATTTTGACATGAGCAAGTATCTTGAGTAAAGGATAAGTTTTAGAATGTAGTTAGAAATCATACAAGTCTAGTGTCTCAGGATTTTTGTTGCTGTCAACAGAAACCATAGCCATGGAAACTCTTATAAAGGTAAACATTTAATTGGGTCTGGATTTCAGTTCAGAGGTTTAGCCCATTGTCATCATGGTAGGAATCATGGTGACTTGCAGGTAGGCACAGTGCTGAAGAAGGAACTGAGTATTCTCCATCTGAATTGGCAGGCCACAGAAAGAAAGAATGACACTGGGCATGGCTTGACCTTATGAAATATCAGAGCCCACCCCCAGTGACACACTTCCTCCAAGAAGACCATACCCACTCCAACAAGGCCATAAGTCCTAATAGTAGCACTCCCTATGAGTATAGGATGTCATTTCCCTTCTGAGATACAGCCCCAGTGTCTTTGGCTACAACTCCTGAACTTGATTAAGAGACAGAAAACATCTTGGAAGAGAAAGAAAGAAGTGTAAGATTCAGAGGACCAGGATGGATGCTGTGAGATTGTCTACTAGAAACAATGTTCATTTCCTAGGAACCTTAAGGAGTCCCACACAGAGACAAAGAAATAAGGCCAACTAAGGACTGATGAGGGTGAGAATTAATCATCGATAGGGATAAGTCTTTAAAAATGTTATGCAACCTAAGTGGACAACCTTTAAATCAAATACACACAAGCAACATACAAGTAGGTTGCATTTTTATGTTTATGCATTAATGAAAATATGTAACAAAAAACTTTTTATCCTGCCATAAAAAAAGGAAAATGTGGAGATGTGTGAAATACCTTCCAGATATTTGACTTGGGAAAATGAATACACAAAATTGCAAATAATGAATGTTTCAAAATCGGAGTCATTGCTGGGAGTCATTTTTGCTGGAGGGCCATAGAATGCCCTGAAGAGTCAATTGCATGTGAAACCACAGTGAAGGTGATTTTCCCTGTGAAACTACGTGGTCCTGTGACAACATGCTGAATTGGAACCAGTATGCTGAAAAATTAAATGTAGCAAGAAAATATAAAATGACAAGAAAAGATGGTGGGAAATGCCATTGCTAAAATAAAGAACATTATTTAACAAAAAGGTAATATATCAGTCAATGAGTTTCAAAAGCTAGAATGGAAACAGTCCAAGAACAGGAAGATGAAAGCAGTTTTGGCAGTTTATATTCTACATGCATTTTGATGTTTACATTTTTGTTCAATAGCAAAAGACAGAAAATCCTTCTAACTAACCAAAATCCCTAGGGATTTCGTTCTCTCACTTAGAAGGTATAGTAGAAACAGATACTGGTTCTCTGTTTATTAATTCTTCTAAGGTAAGCTCTATCTCTGTCTCTTTCTTTGTCTCTCTTTCTCCTTCCTGCCTCCTTCCCTTCCTCATTCTCTCTCTTCATCTTGGCAAAGTGGTTGCAGTAATGGTAGCCACCACTTTTGTGTCTAAGGCAGGAAAAGGTTGCATGATTCAAGCAAAGCCATCTGATCTACATGTGATCTCCTATAAACCATGTAACAGAATCCTTGACATGGGAATGCTGAGAATGTGGGTGTTGCTCAGTATGAGCAAACTCTGTTACAGCTTCAGACATGGTGTCAAATTCTGTCTCTGCCTTTATTTTTTTTGAACTTTGTATCTTATTAATAAATAGTATAAATTTGAGGATTTGGACAATATTATACTACCAGATAATTTTCTTCATATCCTTTTACTTCAAAATGGGAGGATCTTGTTACAAGATAGATAATATAGGCTTTAGTGAATCCCAACTATACAGAATAAAGATATGATCATGATTACTATTAAGACTCATGCTCAATCTCTCTCGGTCTCTCTAAGTCTCTCTGTCTGTCTGTCTCTCTCTCTGTGTGTGTGTGTGTGTGTGTGTACTGTAGTGCTCGGTATACATCTGGAGTCTTATATGTCCAATTTGAAAACTATTCAGAGAAAGAATTTTATATTAGATATCTTTGCAATTCTAAGACTTTTTATAAACCTTGCTTTTTATACTGTACCACTTCATCAAGTGTTTTCTGAATTTGTGGATAAGTTAGAGGGCTTAATTGTTATTGGTGTTAACCAACAACACAATTATGTAAATAATTGAACAGAAACCATTAATATACTAAATCTAATATCTTTTCCAAACAGGTGGACATATCAAGAGTCACCGTTGTTTATTTCTAGGGACAGACTCTAATTTATCTCCAGTGCCAAATTGCAAGTGTGTTAGGTCAGAATCATGTTAATCCCAGCAATACACTTTGTTTGGGAGAAATACAATTACAGAAGCAAGTCTTCACAATTTCCTCTTCATTTTCTCATACCATGCAGATCATCTTGGCAAAGGCCTCTTTTAACAGATGGACTGAGCACAGAATCCCAAAGGCCTGCTGACTCAGATTGAGGGATCTGTAAGGAGAGAAAATGCCAGCCATGTTGCAGCCCTCCCAGGAGAATGTTCTTTTGGAACATCAGCTCTGCTTTACCTCCTATCTTAAAGGGCAGACTCATATGTAGTCTATAAAAGATCAGAAGGAAATTAAGAGAAAGAAAAGGCCGTCGCAATGTAAACATAATAAATAAAGCTGAGAAACAATGTATAATGTAACCAGATGTATGTTCCTAGTTGACAGTCAGTGCAAGTTTTGTGTGTTAAGAAAAAAAAAAAAAAAGCGAACAAACAAACTTCTGACCCACTGAAGAGATGCCATAGTTTTACAGGATTTAGGAAAAGTTGAGAATAAAATTTGGTGAATAAAGGATGAGCCCTGCTTAAGAGACAGAATGTAATTAAAATTATAGTAGCTTACTAAGTATTAGATTTACTAACCATATTTCCCTGTATCTTTAGTTCTGGTTGAAACTCCACCTACCTTCTCTCTCACCTCTCTTTTGCTTAAACCTTTATTTCCTCTTTCAGTCTCATACTCCAGGTCATTTAGAACCCTCTCCTCCTCATAAAGACATGAGCTTATATAAAAAAATTAAAAATTAAATAACTTAATTCATTTTAATTATTATTTTATTATTAATTTTCTCCTTTTTATTATTTCTCTTGTTTTTGAAATTACAATATAATTAAATCTTTTTTCTCTTCCCTTTCATCACTACAAACTCTCCCCTATACCCTTCTTTGCTCTCTTTCAAAATTAATGGTCCCTTTTTCCATTAATTATTATTGATATTGTTTTTAATCTTGCATACAATTCTACTTAAATATTTTTAATTAAATTTGCATTTTTATATTAATTACAGTTTATTTATTTTGTATCCCAGCTGTAGCCCCCTTCCTCATTCCCTCCCAATTCCACCCTCCCTCCCACATCTCCCCTCTGCCCCTTTCTAAGTCCACTGATATCCTCCCCTTCCATCTCATCCTAGCTTATCAGGTCTCCTCAAGACAGGCTATGTCCTCCTCTGTGGCCTAGCAAGACTGCTCCTCCCTTGGGGCCCAGTGGTCTTTTCTGAGACTGTATTTCCAACCAACGTCCATGAGTGGATATAACATAGAATCCCTGCCCAGATGTAGCCCATCACAGCTCAGTATCTAAGTGGGTTCCCTAGTCAGGGGAACAGGGACTGTTTCCGACAAGAACTAAATGGCTGGCTCTTTGAACTACTTAAATATTTTAAATGCTATTTGTCTATTCAATGATTTTCATTTATTTAGTACACAGTCATGGATTCATTACTAAGTATAAGACTGATAGCCATTAAGAAAAATAAGTAAAACTCCTTTTAATGTGTTAAAGATTCTGAATCCAGAGCTTATCATTCTAACAAAACAAACATTTATGTGTCATATCTTCATAAAATCACCTCTCCATAACACTGCAGAATAATTTTGAGTGGAGATAGTGTTAATTATTATTTTATTGAGAAAAAACAATTAATGAACTTCAAAAAAATAAGGTTTATTTTAGCCCACAATTTTGAAGAGATCGTCATCTTTATGGCAGGTAGGTATGGAAATACAAATGGCTTAGTTTATGGTGCTTGTGAGGTGATTGTTTACATGGTTACTGATGGGAACCAGACAGTGAAACCACAGACAGCTGCTGGCTAACCTTCAAGTAAAGGCCCCAAGTTACTTGCTTCACTGAGCTAGACATTATAACTTTTTTTAAAATTTATTATAATTTATTCACTTTGTAATCCAGCTGCAGCCCCCTCCCTAAATCCACAGATAGGGGAGGTCCTCCTCCTTCCCTCTGACCCTAGCCTATTAGGACTCATCAGGGATGGCTTCATTGTCTTCCTCTGTAGCCTGGTAAGGCTGCCCTCCCCTCATGGGAAGGTGATCAAAGAGCCAGCCACTGAGTTCATGGCAGAGACAGCCCCTGTTCCCCTTACAAGGAAACCCACTTGGATGCTGAGCTGCCATGGGCTACATCTGTGCATTGGTTCTAGCTTATCTCCATTTATGGTCCTTGGTTGGAGTATCAGTTTCAGAAAAAACAAACAAACAAAAAAAAAAAACCCTGGGCCTAAATATTTTGATTCTGTAACTCTCCTTGTGGAGCTCTTGACTTCTCCTGGTCTTTCTACCTCCCACTTCTTTTATAAGATTCCCTGCACACTGCCCAAAGTTTGGATATGAGTCTCAGCATCTGCTTTGAATTTTTGCTGGGTAGAGTCTTTCAGAGGCCCTCTGTGGTATGTGTCTTGTTCCCTGTTTTCTCCCTCTTCCAATAACGATCCCATTTGCCTTTCTGAATGAGGTCTGGTCATCTTATCCAGGGTCTTTCTTCTTGCTTAGCTTGTTCAGGTATACAAATTAGTATGTTTATCCTATATTATATGTCTAATATCCACTTATAAGTAAGTATATACCATGTGTGTCTTTCTGCTTCTGGGATACCTTACTCAGGATGATTTTTTCTAGTTCCCACCATTTGTCTTCAAATTTCCTGATTTCCTTGTTTTCAGTTGCTGAGTAGTATTCCATCATGCAAATGTACCACAATTTCTGTATCTATTCCTCAGTTGAGGGACATATGAGTTGTTTTCAGATTCTGGCTATTACAAATAAAGCTGCTATAAACATAGTTGAGCAAATGTCCTTGCTGTATATTGAGCATCTTTTGGATATACGCCCAGGAGTGGTATAACTGGATCTTGAGGTAGTGCTATTCCTAATTTTCTGAGAAAGAACAAAATTGATCTCCAAAGTAGCTGTACAAGTTTAAGAATCCAAAATCTCCTATAAGATAGGATAAACATAGTAAAATCTGTATGCTTAAAGAAGATAAACAAGAAAGAGGACCCTGGGTAAGATGATCAGTCCTCAGTTAGAATGGCTGGCTCTTTGACCTCCTTCCTCCCCTGCAGAGGGAGGAGCAGCCTTACTAGGCCACAGAGAAAGACATGGCAGCCAGTCCTGAAGATACCTGATAAGCTAGGGTCAGATGAAAGGGGAGGAGGACCTCCCCTATCAGTGGACTTGGAGAGGGGCATGGGAGGAGATGAGGGAGGGTGTATGGGAAAGGGAGTGTATAAAGGAGGGTGCTATAGCTAGGATACAAAGTGAATAAACTTGGAAAGGGGCATTGGGATTGGAAGGGAATGAGGGAGGGGGCTATGGCTGGGATAAAAAGTAAATAACCTGTGATTAATATAAAATATGATTTAAAAAAAAAATCCAAAATCTTCAAAATAGTCCTACAGGTTGAGGAGCAAACATTCAGACTAGAAGCCTGCAGGGTATATTTCAGTGTCAAACATCAACAAAGATCTAGAAAGCGACATTGGATGAGAACAATTCAGTTTTATCATAGAAAAGCAAACATTTAAGGAAGAAAAATGTGTGAGATTCCACAAAGAAAACAGAAACCAAGACAGAACATAGCAACATGGCATGTAGTCCAAGGCTTGGCTATTATGCATAGGAGACTGGGCTTATATCTTAGCTAGTGGAGTACTGATGACAGATATTGAGTAAAAAAGCAATGTGGTCATCTCCATGCTCCAAAGTATGGTTACTTTATCTTTCGGTCCACAAATGTTTGGGACTTTGTAGACCCTTAGTCTCTGTTCTCACTAATGATTTATGCTACTAGGGAGCTAACCCAAAGATCATGTACAAGCAAATGAATGTGTCTGTGTTTAAATAATTCATTGACAGACTTTGATGTTTGTGTTATTTTAACATTACAAAATATTACTCTTCTTAGAATTTTTGAAACGTTTATTTTAATTTTTATTAATTACATTTTATTCACTTTGTATCCCCCATAGCCCTCTCCTTCTTCCCCTATCAATCCCACTCTCCCTCCCACTTCTCCATGCATGCCCCTCGCCAAGTCCACTGATATGGGAGGTTCTCCTCCCCTTCCTTCTGATCCTAGTCTATCAGGTCTCATCAGGAGTGGCTGTACTGTCTTCCTCTGTGGCCTGGTAAGGCTGCTCCCCCATCAGGGGAAGGTGATCAAAGAGCAGGCCAATCAGTTCATGTCAGAGACAGTCCCAGTCCCCTTTACTAGGGAACCCACTTGGACACTGAACTGCCATTGGCTACATTTGTACAGGGGTTCTAGGTCATCTCCATCAACGATCCTTGGTTGGAATATCAGTCTCAGAAAAGAACATATACAAAAGAATACAGCTTCCATATTTGACTCAAGATGTTGTGAATTGTATAAAAATTACTGTGACCAAATCTCCAAAAACAATGATGAAACAAAACTGAAGGCACAGATGAGACCTTTTAAAAACAATTTCTATTCCTCAATGGTACTTTAGAAAAATATTTGTTGTTTTTTTTTTTCTTTCTATTTTGAAGTACTTCAGTTTCTTATTTAAACAATTTATATGCTTTTAGATGTGCATTTAGAGTGGTTCCTCAACTTGTTGAAACTTTTTGGTCTAAAGTCTCCTGTGTTCTGACTTTAATTACTTATTTTATGTTTTATTATGTTCCCACTCTGCTCCTTTAGTAATAGGGATCCTGAACTAACCATCCCCTTTTTGTATCATCTACGTCATCCAGCTTTTGTACCCATCACAAGCCCCAAGGAAAAGAAGGACTTGAATAAGTAAAAGAAAATCTATGAAAAAAGAAAACATGCCAGTCAAGCCAGACATTCTTGATATTTACACAACAATGTGAGTGAGAATTATTCTAGGGAACTGAGAGCAGGAAAAATAGACTGTTGGTATCAAATAGTCAGTTGGAGTAAAACAAGATTTCCAGGTAAATGGAAATCACTTCTGGTTCTGAAATTTGGACTGAGTTAATTTCACTGCTACCCCTATTCCCACAATCTATTTGGCCACAAGGGAAGTAGAAATAATCAAACAGTTAATTAAGGCCAGTGAATTTAAGGTTACTTAAATTGGAATTTCTTGGTAATAGGCAGGCATAGCTTTAAGAAAGCAGGAAAGTTGTTGGTTGCTAAGCAAAATTATTTATCCAAACCCTCCTAGACAGATAGCTCCTAGTCTGTCTCAGTGTGATTTAGAGGGACTCACATGATGACTTTTCCAGGGAGACATGGTTTTCAAATAACCACAGTAACTGAAAAAAAAATGTACAAAACTAGAAAAAGCCAATATACAAATGTACTGCCATACAGAAAGTGATACAAATACATAGAAGCACACTGTGTAATTTCTGGGAGCAGCCACATTAGTCGATATTCTTAAAACATATTAATATCTACTCTACTAAAATTGTCTCTGTATCAGAGTCAAAGTGTCTTGTTTACCACTTTCTTTTTTCCTTTATTGAGGCAGAGTAAAAAAAAAAGAAATTTAAAATACTGTATTTTTTTTAATTTTTATTTTTTTAATATTAGTTACAGTTTGTTAACTTTGTATCCCTGCTGTATCCCACTCCCACTTTCCCACCCAATCTCACCCTCCCTCCCTCATCTCCTCCCTGTCCCTTTCCAAGTCCACTGATAAGGTAGAACCTCCTCCCCTTCCATCTGATACTGGTTTATCAGGTATCTTCAGGAATGGCTGCAAAGTCCTCCTCTGTGGCCTAGAAAGGCTACTCCTCCCTGGGGGGGGTCAAAGAGCCCACCATCGAGTTCATGTCAGAAACAGTCCCTGTTCCCCTTATTAGGGTATCCACTTGGATACTGAGCTACCAAGGGCTACATCTGAGCAGTGCCTCTAGGTTGCATCCATATATGGTCCTTGTTTGGAGAAACAGTCTCATAAAAGACCCCTGTGCCCAGATATATTTGGTCTTGTGGAACTCCTGTTCTCTCCAGGTCGTATTAACTCCCCCCCACACACACTTTTTTTTTGGTTCCCTGCATTCTGCCGGAGGTTTGGTTATGAGTCTTAATATCTGTTTTGATACACTGCGAGGTAGAGACTTTCAGAGTTCCTCTGTGGTAGTTTCCTGTACACAACAAGGACATTTGCTCAACCATGTTTGTAGCAGTTTTATTTGTAATTGCCAGAACCTGGAAACAACCCAGATTTCCCTCAGTTGAGGAACAAATACAGAAATTGTTGTACTTTTAAACAGTGGAATACTACTTAGCAATTAAAAATGAGGAAATTATGAAATTTGCAGGCAAATAGTGGGACCTAGAAACGATCGTCCTGCGTGAGGTATCCCAAAAGCAGAAAGACACACATGGCATATACTCACTTATATAGTCTTATAAGATAGGACAAATATACTGAAATCTGTCCACTTAAAGAAGATAAACAAGAAAGAGGACCCTGGGTATGATGATCAATCCTAACTTAGAAAGACAAATGGGATGGTGATTGGATGTAGGAGCAAAAATATATTGTATTTTTATACTTACATTTTAGTTTATTTGATGGTAATAAAATAGGATTTAATAGGTAATAGAATTCTTTATATAAGAAATTCTCTCTTAAAAGTTGAGTTAGGTATAGCAAATGTGCCCTTTAGAGAGTCATTTTATTTCTATATTGCTTTAGCAAAGTAATTGTAATAAAATTTGTCCTAGGGCTCATGACCTCACTAGTCTCAGGTTTTGGTCATTTAGCAGTGTCAGGAATGGGGTGCATCTCACAGAATGAACCTTAAATCCAATTAAAAAGAAAAGAATAAGCAGTTGGTTACTCCATAACATTTGTGCCACTATTGCATCAGTATATCTTATAAACCAGTCTGTGTTGTAGGCTGAAAGATTTAGAGATGGGTGATATGGACGATTCAGTTTCTTTGCTGGTGGTGTCACAATACCAACCAACACCATGAATACTTGTCAGTAGTGTGAGGCTTAAAATGGAGAATCAGAAAATTTATCCATGTTCAATCACATAGCATCTTCAGAAGTATAGCTTTATGGTTAGGGTGTGGAAAGTAATCAGTAACCTTAGCCTATAGTGTTGGGAGGATCTGTGATACCTTTTTGACCAACAACTCAACAAGATGCAACCTATTTCTGGACTCAAAGTTCCATTCCTAACCAAGAAGGTATTTTGAATTGGTGTCTGTTGGGAAATGGAAAATCAGGGTTTTATTACAGATGGAGTGTCACTAGTATATCAACAACCTTCTAGGGCAGGCCACATGAGTTTGTCAACACGAAATGGAATCCATGGTTTTTTGTTTGCCTGTTTTATTGGTTTAATTTGGCAGTGTTTTGTCTTAGTTATTTTTTCTGTCTTTATTTTTATTTTTGATTTTTGTTTAGACAGACCAGATAGAAAGAGAGACCTTTTAAAAAAAAAAATTCAAAAAGAAACAAGGAACTAAGCTCTTAGTCTTTGTTTCTATATCCAAAGTATCCATACAATATATATGCCAGCTAATCAGGTCCTAATCAGCTCATTGATCTTTCAATAAAATCTTTAATTTCAGTTACAAGAATATTATTCTTATACTGTGTCAAATACCCAAGTGTTTTTTAATATTAGATTGATACACTATTGCGTATCAATCACAACACATTTTGTTATCTTTTAAAATGCTTAGTAAGATCTCAGTTTCTGTCCTGATATTTCTGTTGCTCCAATTAAATATTACCACAAAGCATTGGTATAATACA
The DNA here is from genome assembly GCF_030254825.1 of Meriones unguiculatus. NCBI lineage: Eukaryota > Metazoa > Chordata > Mammalia > Rodentia > Muridae > Meriones > Meriones unguiculatus. The sequence continues at coordinate 97,820,896 of NC_083354.1, forward strand.
TATTAGGCTTCCATTTTGTAGCCTAAAAGATGTATAAATGAAATCTTTGAAATGTAGTAAAGGTCGATGAAGTCATTAACATGAACCCTAATCCAGTATGAGTAGTGCCTTGTTAAGGATACAACACACACACATAAAGGGGAAGAGGGTGAGAGAACATTGTATGTCACAGGCATATAATGGCTTGTGCATTTTCCATCATCTGTTAGCCAAGGAACCCACCAGGAAACAGCAGCCAAGAGTGATTCAGCAGATTCCCCTTCCAAGACACTGAAAGAGCCAATTCTACTACCACCTTGATTTCTGACCTTTAAAACTGTGAGGAAATAAATTTCTTTTGTAAACCACCCAGTTTGATGTACAATGTTAGAACAGTCCTTGCAATCTGACACAGTGCCCGAAGGTGACATGTCTGACATATAAAATAAATTCACTGTGGCCTCAACTTTCTTTCCAGAGACCTTATTTCACCTTGAGAAGTCAGATTTACAGAGACACAGTATTCTAAACTATAGTACTGTGAATAGCCACCCTTTTATCCTGCAACTTTATTTTAACATTTAAAGAAAATAATAAATGCAAGCTTTTCTTTACTGAATAGAAAACACTTAGAAGTCAGAGAGATGTTTTCCTTTGTGTAGCATGGTCAAGGAGAAATATTTATAGATGTGAAGTTTCAGAGGTATATTTAGAAGAGGTATTTTTATTTTCAGAACCTCATCTTTGTAATCATCAGTCTATTCTGAGAATAGCAAAATTATTTTCTTTCCATGGGATGAACATAGGGGAATGTCATAATTCCAGAGAGAGTCACAGAGGAGTGACTCATAGTATTTAAGACACTCTGTTCTGTTGACTATGACTTCGGCTAGACGGCCATGAGTATAGTAGGCATGTGCGTAGTTCCTACCCCGTGTTATAGGCTCTCTACTCAAAGTACCCAATTCAAGAAAAGCAGCATATTTGGGAACATTTCATTTGGGAACATTTCATTTCATGTGAGGTTCTTAGAGTATTGGTACATCCTGTCATTAGTCATTGCGGGACTTTGCTAACATCCTGTTTTATTGATTCAGTTCAGGAGGTAAATGTGGGTTTCCACAAATCATACCTACAACCTTCACCAAAGACTAATAAAATCACATCTACCTATTCTTAAATTTGGAATCCCAGGTCCTCTAAGTAGCTTTTGTGCATTATTTCTTTATGGTAATGGATGTAGCTGCCTAATGCACCAGCGGATGAGTTCTAATGCTCTCTGTATGAACACTATACATTCCGGTAGAAAGACTTGGTGACATTTTTGACAAAGCCATACCAATTGATGGTTGCTAGGGAGAAAAATCAGTTTTCTACAGGGATGTGGTTCCTGAGAGGCTACCCACATGCCAGTAGATGGCTCTGCACTCATGCACATACAGGCTAAGTGTGCTCAGTGGTATTCACTCAAGAAGCATGTTTCAGTAATCTAAAAAAAATGTTCATGGTGTGCACAAGTAATAAAAATACTGTATACATGCATACATATATATTTGTTTGGTTTTGGTTTTCTTTTTTTGTCATTTATTCTCAAGACACTGATTAGAATTCACATGTGTTGCATATAAAACAACTACATTATAAAATGCTATAGTACAAAATTAACATTGAGCCATATAGGAGAAATGAGCTATTTGGGATTCAAGGCTTCTAGTCTTCCCAAAGAATAAAAGATGAACAATTTCAGTTTCACATTTTACAGAATTCACTGTATTGAAAAGATTAACGCATGAAGCCCTGTGGTTAGAGAGATACAGGACACATGTTATACAAGTGACACACTCTGCAAAAGTTATAAAATCATGGCGGACTTTAAAGTCCACTCATCATTACTTTCAGATATGAGTGTAGAAATGCTTTATGTGATCATATTTATTGAAGGACTTGTACAATTTTCATCTGGAAAGATTTGAATATTCAGCCTTGCAAAACAGCCATTCTGTTATTTGATATTATCTGTTATTTGATAAATATCTGTGGCCATGATATTTATTGATTCCATACCCCTCTGATGTGAATTCCTCCATTTCTCCTGCTTAGTTCTAAAATTCCTTCCTCAAAAGCACTCTACATGAACATCCACACATTTCACAACCCATCTCTTATGTCACATTTGAAGAAATGGTTATTTTAGTTAAATACACAAGTTGATATATACCTTTGTTGTATATCATCTTGCTGATTTTTAACCTTGAACCACAGCCTTTTGAAATATTTTTAGTGTTGAACTTGTGTTAATGGCAATGGCAATGCTCCTGTATCATATTCTGATCACAAGATATACTAAAGAAATTGCTGAATTTGTTTTTAAAATTAAATTTCAAACCAAACATATGCATATGGCTTATGGTTACTGATCATGAATATCAGTAATGCCCAAGTGAAGCCACTTTCACATCCTTTGCTGGCCCTTGTATAGATGTTGAATGTCTCTGATATTTCTCTTTTATTTTTAGGGAGATAATAAATTAATTATCTCATAGCTTTTTCTGAAAATCTGAATCTTGAAGACTATATATCTTCAAATGTGTAGAGGATAGGAATTAAACCACACAGAGTTCTGTGTTGTTAATGATAATCTATGGTCACTGGAGCTAAAGAGCTTTTACATGCCCTCTTCACAGCTCTCAGTAATTAGATCCTCTTATTAGAACATAATCCATTCATCACTTTCAATGTACAGATAATGAGGTGATTGATGTCTTTGTCATTGGCTACATGATATAGAAGATTATATATGACTTTTTAATAATAGGACAGAAAAAGACTGTCTACATTTATTTCAGTCATGTTCTTCTCCTCTTTTGTTATACTTATTTTTCTAAATTGGTATAGAGAATCTGTTTCACTAATTCTCTGATTCTGTCATTGTTACAGAAGATAAGTGAATAAAAATTAATAATATAATTAGCTTTTAGCTATGAATTGGGAAAGTAAGACATAATATTAGCAATTTCAAGATGTTTTTGATGCTTAGTATGTTATACAATCATATATATATACATACATATTACTACAAGTCAATTACATTAATATTTCATAAACTTCTATAAAAGCTATACAACAATATATTCCATATATACAACTTCCTTGTTTTTGATATAATTTATCAAAAATAATTATAACATGTTTTAAGGTTATTTTTTTAATATGAATATAATCATCTTTTAATTTAGGGTTAAGCTTGTTATCTCTAACTGGCTTTTGAGCAGTCTGAAAACTGTATGATAAAGGAAATGAAAACTGTATTGCTCCCTAATCTTCTGGTACAAGGTGTTATTAGGACCATCCCTCTCAGCTTGTTAAAATAAATTTCGGCAAGATCTTTTTACTTTTATGATGCTTCAAACAAGCTTCATAGCAAGGCAGAGTAGTAGGTAAACAAGAGCAAAGCCACAATCCCAGTGAATAACAGCTCCATTCCTGAGGAAGTCTGAAGCCACATTTTCATCCAGCAACCTCTTCTTTCCCCTTCATTTTATGTTTGCACTGGGACTCCACAACCCCAGGAAGGAGGGTCCAATTGTTTTGTTGTTACCTTCCTCTAACATTCTCTTCATACTTTTGTCTTTCTCAGGTAAAAACAGTCAAAGTCAGATTTGAGATGAGCACATCAGTCCTCTGAAGTTCCCACCTGGTTGGTGCCTCTGATCCTTAGCAGTACTGTGTTTCCCTCAAAGGCATCACCTACCACTTACTAATATACAATATATAATATATACATTTCATACTTGAATTATGTGCATCCTAGAACACTCTCCATTTCTGTCAACCATCGCTAGTGTCACCTCTTATCACCTTGACCTCTTGAATCACTTGATTCACCATAAACCCCAACACTCAATGTACATGGGAGATGTAGAAACACAGCTTTTTTTTTTTCTCCTTAGTTTTGCATGGGGCAAATACCAGGTTCGAATGTGTGAGTACTCCTTGCAGAATCCTCCTTGAAATGCATCTGTTGTTCTTACACATTCCTTAACTCAACAAGACACCAACCCAAGAGAGTAATACTACTCTGGATCTTCAAGGAGAACTTGACCTTGGAAAAGATTCTGTAGATTGAGAAGGTAGCAATATCTCTCTTATTTTGTGAGGTGTGTGAAGCTAGTACATACCCCAACATTCTTTAGAAGATACCACTATTTCAAATATGTGGCCATCCCTTGCAAGGGCTGAAAGCTGAGGGCCGAAGAGCTCTCCTGTATTTAATTCTTATTTCTGATGATTTCAACTAGATTATGGACACTCAGAGTCTATTGTCAGTTTAGAGTTTCAGTAGCAACATGACGTACATGGAAATATAAGTATCTAATTTAAAATTTAGAGAATAATCAGTATGATGCACAGATCATAGAGGATTTCCTGGAAAATCTTCAGCATTAGTATTCAATACAATTTTTTGTATATTATTTTTAGAAATACTGCATGTTACAATGTAACTTACAAAGAAATGTTCTAAGAAATATCAAAATAACATTTTTACATATTTTTTTACTCAATCTTTCCCTGATTTGTTAGAATTCACAACAATCAGGATAAGAGGATACACTCAGTCCTGATGCAACTTGATGTGTTGGGGTAGGTTTGTATGAGGCGCTGCCTATTCTAAGGGATAGGTGAGGGGGGATATGGTGAGGAGGGTAAAAGGGTGGAACCTGGAGGAGAAAAGGGAGGGGGACTACAATCGGGATGTAAAGTGAATAAATAAATTAATTAATTAAAAATAATAAAGTTAGTGGAGTGTATTAAAACAGCATGTTCATTGGTCATTTTAAAGGGTAAATCAGCTTTAATAATAGTTTAAAGTGAGTTATCAGTTCTTCAAGAATGAGGATTTTCTAGAAGAGAACCTTTCACAAGAAAACCTAAGATGATCAATCCTCACTTAGAAAGACAAATGGGATGGACATTAGAAGTAGGAGAAAACAAGTAACAGGTCAGTAGCTTACTGCAGATGGCCTCTGAAAGACTCTACCTAGCAGTGTATCAAAGCAGATGCTGAGACTCATAACCAAACCTTCGGTAGAGTGCGGGGAATCATATGAAAGAAGGAGAGTTAGTAGGACCTGGAGAGGACAGGAGCTCCACAAGGATCAAATATATCAGGGCACAAAGGTCTTTTATGAGATTGTTTCTCCAACCAAGGACCATGTATGGGTATAACCTAGAACCCCTGCTCTGATGTAGCCCATGGTAGCTCAGTATCCAAGTGGGTGCCCTAGTAGGAGGAACAGGGACTGTTTCTGACATGACCTCAATGGCTGGCTCTTTGACCTCCCCCACCCCGAGGGAGGAGCAGCCTTGCTAGGCCACAGAGGAAGACATTGCAGCCAGTCCTGAAGATACCTGATAAGCTAAGGTCAGATGGAAGGGAGGAAGGACATCCTCTATCAGTGGACTTGGAAAGGGGCAGGGAGGAGATGAGGGTGAGAGGATGGGATTGGAAGGGAATGAGGGAGGGAGCAATGGCTGGGATACAAAGTAAATAACATGTGATTAATATAAAAAATAAAAATTATTTTAAAAATCCCTATAAGCTAATAGAAACTATCATTTGAACGTAAACTCTCACAATAAGCTGAAAGGTTTGTGAGTCAGTTTTGTAATCAGAGTGAATGGGGGAAAGTTCCAGTTTAATTCCATAAGCTATGTTCTATAAATAGATGAAAGGAAACCTCAAGGGTGAACAAATGTTAACTGAACTCTTTGCGCCTCTTTGTTTCTCAAATGTAATGTTCCTTGAAGCCTGTGACAAAGTCACTGAATGCTATCTTTAATGGTACATTCAGTCCTGATCAATATTCTAGCTTTAGACAGTGGAGACACCAATATTGTTATTTAAACCAGAAATAATGAACCAAATTGAGCTATGTATTTTTCTTGCAGTGAAGCACTAATCATGAAATAAACTGTACAGTGTTCACAATGCTGAGTCAAAGAAGAAGAACAACAACAAAAGGCATGGCTCTGTGGTAAGCTTATTGTATAATGAGGACATTACAGTAGCATTTTAAAGGTTAAGAAGAACATAGAACATGTGTCTATTTGCATTTTTCTATATGTAGACATCCAGTAAGACCAGCACCATTTGTTGAAGATGCTGTCTTTTTTCCATAGTATGGTTTTGGTATCTTTGTCAAAAATCAAGTATTCATAGGCCTGTGAGTTTATCTCTGGGTCTTCTATTCGATTCCATTGATCCAACATTCTGTTTCTATGCCAGTACCATGCAGTTTTTATTACTATTGCTCTATAGCACAGGTTGAGATCAGGGATGGAGATACCTCCAGACGATCTGTTGTTGTATGGGATTATTTTGGCAAATCTGGGTTTTTTGTTTTTTCATATGAAGTTGAGAATTTTTCTTTCAAGGTCTGTAAAGAACTGAGTTGGTATTTTGATGGGAATTGCGTTGAATCTGTAGATTGCTTTTGGCAGGATGGCCATTTTCAGTGTGTTAATCCTACCGATCCATGAGCATGGGAAATCTTTCGATCTTCTGATATTTTCTTCAATTTCTTTCTTCAGAAACTTGAAGGTTTTTTTTTTTTTCCCCAAACAGGTCTTTTACTTGCTTGATTTGCTTGATTAGAGTCACACCAAGGTACTTTATGTTATTAGTGGTATTGTGAAGGTTGTAGTTCCCCTAATTTCTTTCTCAGCCCCTTTGTCTTTCATATACAGGAGGAATGCTGATTTTTTTTTTAGTTAATTTTGTATCCAGTCACTTTGTTGAAAGTGTTTATCAACTGAAGGAGTTCTCTGGTTAAAATTTTTGGGTAGCTCATATATACTATCATAACATCTGTGAATAGTGACACTTTGACTTCTTCCTTTCTGATTTGTATCCCCTTGACCTCCTTTAGTTGTCTTATATCTCTAGCAAGGACTTCAAGTACTATGTTGAAGAGATATGGAGAGGGTGGCCAGCCTTGTCTTGTCCTTGTTTTTAGTAGAAATGCTTTGAATTTTTTTCCATTTAATCTGATGTTGGTGATAGGCTTGCTTTATATTGCTTTTACTATGTTTAGTTAAGTGCCTTATATCCCACACTGCTTACTTTCAGAAGTTTGTGGAGAGCTATTCTGGTTCTGTAGGTGATCCATGGATGTCAAGTACTAGGACATTAAGTAGAACACGGTTACTAGAAGTATGCAAAAATCTGAAATGTAATATTTTTCAAAGAAAGAAATTATGATGATTTCCCAACTCCACTGTGCTATCTTAGGAAGAGGAATAACCATCTAATTATCAGAGTTTATGAATCTGAAGAAGATAACAATTTTTTAAAAGTATTTGACACACAAGCATTCTGGCTTGAGTTCATATCTTCAGGGCACAATAAAACAACCTGGCATGGCAGACAAGATCTAAGCCTAGTCAAGGAGAATAGCTCCTGGTGCTCTGAAGTGAGCCAGCCTAGCCAATCAGTGACAACTAGTTCAGTGAGAATAAAACAAAATATAACATGAAGAAGTACAGGGGAAGAAAGCTTATGTCAATCTCTGGATTTAACACTCATGTGCATGTGTGCCTACATAAACATGTGTCCATACATTTACCACACACAAATAAGTGAGTAAATAAATAAATAAAATATTAGTTTTTCTTCTTCTGTAGAAGAAGATACTATCAATAACTCAAATTATAGGTTTTTTATATAGTCATACCACCATCAAATTAAATACAGCTTCTTTAATGTAAAAAAAAAACTATTTCCCAGGAATCTAACTGTATTTCCAATTCTGTGAATTCTAAATGCACAGTTCTAAAAGCAAGAAATTCATTCATTCATACGAAGCACCTAGTCAATAAGTGATTGACTTTTCCTCAATTTTTGTTATGACTACTGAAAAATTAATCACAGATTACTTAAGGAAGATTTTTTTTTTCTTTGTGTGAAAACAAAACAAAACAAAACAAAAACCCAAGTATCTGCTGGAATTCCTTAAAGGTTCTCTAGCTAACACGTATTAATGCTTAGCATGGTTTGCAATCTTCCATAACCCAGAATCGGAATATTATGTTTTGCAATGCATTCTAGAAAGAGGTTTCCATACTTGATCTCTGAGTCAGACTGTAGGGCCCTGGACTGCAATTGTATACTTCTGTGTACTCAGCTTGAGAAGATAAAATACTTTCTGATTTCCCTTTCTTCAATATATAACTGGTTGCTCAAGATATTTAGAAGACTTCTTATCAAGTAAAAAAGAAAATGCTTTTCTGAATTAATGAATTTAAAGGCCATGGGGAAAAAAAACACAACTAGAACCAATACAGAGATTCATGGGTCTTAGGGAACCCAGGTCAGATGGATACAGATAAACCACAGTTCCTAGACCTATGGTTCAGGAATATTGCAGAAGAGGGGACAGAAAGATTGTAAGAACCAGACTGTTAGGGACTCTGCTATAAAACAACCTCTATTATAATTGCATAAAAATACTGAAATAATTTTAACATCAATAGACATGTTAAAATAGATGGGGAAAAATATCAACCAGTCCTAATTCTAATGATGGAACTATAGTCAACAAATGACTTTTGAGAGGGATAATTAGGCCTCTCCTAGGGATGAGCCTCCTAATTTTTTATCCACTGCAAAATTGTCAACCATGATTATATCACACAACTAATATGAGCTCATAAATCTGTATTTATAATTTGTGCATTCATATATATATATATCAATAATAATCAAAGAAAAAAGTTATAAATTTGGGGGTCACAGAGAAGTTTTAAGGACAGACTTTGGAGGGGATGGAAGGAGCAAAGAAGGAGGGAAAGTGATATAACTGTATTTTCAATAAAACGTATAAAAACAAAATAGCTAACAAAAAATTCGATGTGTGCTAGTGCTTGAATTATTTCAAACAATAATAATAATAATATTGAAGTATATTTAATATAAATGTAAAATTTTCACTAAATATCATGCCCATTACAATATGAGCATGGAAAATAATAATTCAATATACCTACATATATATGTACATACACATATGAGTATATCTTAATCTTTTTACATTCTCTTTTAGTTATTTTTAAAATTTATTATTTATTTCAATTTACTTACTTTGTAACTTCACTCAACTCTTCCTAGTCCAACCCTCCCCTAGTCCACTGATAAGAGAGGTCCGTTAGCTGTACTATCTTCATTAAAGAAAAGTTGTGTTTAATTATTTCCTTCCAGTAATTATTATCACTAATAATGTCGGCAATAAAAGCCATTAATAAATATTTACTAAGCTCATGTGATGACTGGATAATGCACACAACACTAAATCATACTTTTCCCCAATGCCTTCCCGTCTACATTCCAGAGCCAAACAAGATATAAACATGAAGAAATAAGGCTAATATCTGCAGGAATGACTGAGTAATATCAACCTTATATAGTAATACCTATCACTTAAGACAAATTGAAATACTATTAATTGCTTAACCCAGTTCCTGATTATTTCAAAATAATACCCAAAATAATCACAAGAACCCAAGTATACATTTAAGATTTTTATGTCAGTAAGTATCAGTATGTATGCATGCATCAATAAACAGCTGGTGAAGCAGAAACAAGAGGTGTCTTAGACTAGGCACTGAGTAGTTCACTACTAAACAAATGCAAGCCCCTCATAGAAAGCTTGGGGGAAGTGAAATGTCACAGGTATAGAAGTTACTTACAGCTCTGAGAAGCTTTTGGTTCTCTACCCAGCAGGGTATTGGAGCAGATGCTGAGGCTCATAACCAAAATTTGGGCAGAGTGCAGGGAATCTAATAGAAGAAGGGGGAGATAGAAAGACCTGGAGGGGACAGGAGTTCCACAATGAGACCAAAGGAGCTAAAAATTCTGGGACCAGAGGGATCTGGAGAGACTGATTAATCAACCAAGGACCATGCATGGAAAGGACCTAGACTCCCCTGCTGAGATGTCACCTATGAACAACTTACTCTGCATGGGGCTACCCTAGTAAGGGGAGCAGAACAGTCACTTGCATTAACTTGGGTGCCTGCTCTTTGATCAGTTACCCCTTGCAATGTGGCCTTATTAGGCCACAGAGAAAGAAAATTCAGATAGTCCTGATGAAACTTAATAGGCCAGGGGCAGATAGTAAGGGAGGAGGACCTCCCCCTCAGTGAACTAGGGGAAGGACATAGGGTGAGAAATGAGAGAGAGGGTTGGATAGGGTAATGAGAGAGAGGGCTACAGCTAGGATACAAAGGAATAAATTGTAACAAATAATAGTAATAATAATAATAATAAAGATAAAAGAAGCTATTGTTTACTGCTCTGTGAAATTCCCTATGTCTACTATATAACTTGGCCTGATAACATTTACATATATATATATATATATGTGTGTGTGTGTGTGTGTGTGTGTATGTGTGTGTGTGTACTCATACACATTTATCCATTATCAATCATCTACAATCATGTATTATAACCAAACACTAAACTTTTCAAAGTGAAGAATTCTGGTATATAACCGCAACATTTCTGAGCCTCCATTTTATTGATGACTCAGCAATTAATTGTGCACCAAGACTGCTGTGAGAGTTTAACAATGCAAGATAATGTAGCCTCTTAGGAATGTGTATCCTAGATCATATGATAAACCGCTAACTTCTCGAATAAATTTTGTGTAACATGGATGCTTCATTGCTCCAGAAATATAAAACACACTAAAGATCATTTACAGCTTCAAAGTAGATATGAAAAGTTTAAATTAAGCTAATGTTAGAGTAATTCATTCTTTTCATCTTCTCTAAATAATGCATTTTGCTGAAAATCTTCTACGACTCTCATTAATACATTACGTTATGAAACAGACTCTCACAGTTGTGGTGGTATTTTTAAATTAAATGAAATTAATTAAGAAAATGTTCTCTGAGGTGAAAAAGTTTACAAATAGTATAAACTTAACCACTGATTTGGGCCAATTAATTATAACACTGCCTCAGAAAGTATCACATATTCTTAACAATATAAATCAGAGAAATCATGCAGCTAAATGGTATCAGGGATTCTTCAACAAAGGTTAGATTTTACTGAAGAGGCAGATGAAAAGCTTTTTCTCCAATTACATTATGTAACTGAAAAATACTCTAGTTAGAAATAGCAAAAAAAACCCTGTTTATAATATGATATGGGTCTTTATAGATACCATAAAGGACAGTTTGCTGTGCTCAGAATATAATCCTCAAACTTAAACAAGGTCTTTGTTTTATATAACCATACTTGCATATAAATCCAAGCATTCTAATTTCAGGAAAAGTTAACCAATTTTAATTTCTGATTACAGTTATTGGAAGACAGAGCTATGTTTAAACATGCATGAACAGAAAATCCATCAGCAGTATCTTAACTGCACTCCAGTGTGTTGAAATACACACATAACATTTTGATGAAGCTTTGTTGTACATTAAAGTAAGGATCAGTCATGTAAGAAGACAACAGTATTCACAATTTTATTTATTTAGCTACAAATGCTTTCAATAGATGCCCAGTGAGCTGTGATATGAATCTATATTTTATTATTACAATAACACACATGATCTCAGAGCATCTTTAGAGTTTCTTCCCTGGGAGCACAGCTTCTTGTATATTAGTCTTGGTATAGACTAATCTTCCAGTATCTGAGGAGGCTGTGCACCTCCAGGAAGGGGGTAATCAGCTATTCGCAGGGGCACATGCAGTAATTAGGGAGGAAAGGAAGGCCTTCATGGGCCAGCCAGATCAAGCAAATCAAGCATGGTTATCAATACAGTGACAGGCACCAGATCCAGATCACTCTCACATCCAAAAATTATCATTTATATTAGTCCATATAAAAATTAAACTAGAAGATTCTCTGTTCATTATAATAGGTAACTGTTAGTAATTTGTGTTAAAATTTCAGGAAAATATGTATAAAGCCTTTGTTTATCGTGTTCCTCACACCAAGATATATTCTTTTTTATATTAGCATTTTTTATTTTTAAATAATTTTGTACATTCACTTGTATCCCAGCTGTAGCCCACTCCTTCTTTCCCTCCCAATCCTCCTCTCCCTCCCTCAACTCCTCCCTGCCCCCTTCCGAGTCTACTAAAAGGGGGTGTCCTGTTCTCCTTCCGTCTGGCCCTAGCTTATCAGGTATCTTCAAGATGGTTGCAATGTCCTTATCTGTGGCCTAGCAAGGTTACTCCTCCCTCAGTGGGGAGGGGAAGCTCATGAGTTCATGTCAGAAACAATTCCTGTCCCCCTTACTAGGGATACTGAGCTATCAAGGGCTGTGTCTGAGCAGGGGTTGTAGGTTATATCCATGCATAGTCCTTGGTTGGATAAACAGTTTTATAGAAGACCCCTGTGCTCAGATATATTTGGACCTTGTGCAGCTCCCTGTCGCCTCTAAGATATACTAATTCCTCCTTCCTTCATATGATTCCCTACACTCGGCCGAAGCCTTGGTTATGGGTCTCCGCATCTCCTTTGATACAATGCTAGGTAGAGTCTTTCAGGTGCCTTCTCAACCATGTTTGTAGCAGCCTTATTCGTAATAGCCAGAACCTGGAAACAACCCAGATGTCCAGCAACAGAGGAATGGATACAGAAATTGTGGTACTTTTACGCAATGGCATACTACTTGGCAATTAAAAACAAGGAAATCATGAATTTTCCAGGCAAATGGTGGGATCTAGAAAAAAATCATCCTGAGTGAGGTATCCCAAAAGCAGAAAGACACACATGGCATATACTCACTTATATATACCTATAAGATAGGATAAATATACTAAAATATGTACACCTAAAGAAGATAAATAAGAAAGAGGTCCAAGGGTAAAATGATCAATCCTCATCTAGAAAGACAAAGGGGATGGACATTGGAAATAGGAGAAAAAAAGTAACAGCATATATTCTTTTATATTCATAATTTCACTTAATAGCATTACTAATTGTTTCAAATTTTAATCTTATTTTTTATTAAATAGAAGCAGAGTGTGAGAAAATTCAAGTAATGAAGACAAGAAATGTACAAGTCACAGAGATTGAATTGAAATGATGACTTATCATTATTATGATAGTCCTCTAAGACACTATTAAAAATTATTGAACATGTCCAGGATGCTAAAGCCTCTACAAAGCTTTTATAATATCTTAGCAAATATAAATCTTTGAAGCTATGTACTGCACATACGATAAGCTTTATGTCAGGCTGCCTTGTACAAAATGGAATCTCTAATTTATGTCTGAAGACAGTTTACATCCATATGGATTTACTATTGTCAAAACAAAAGAATTCATGACTTCATGTGCATAATGAATAAATGAATAAAATGAAAGTGAAACTATAAAGTATTGTCTTATTCTCTATGTTAGTACCTAGCTATCTGTGACTATTGATCAAACTAAAATCCTTTGTGAACATCAAAATATCCTATAAGGAAAATCTACACAAAGTTGCAAAACTCAAAAGATATAGACACCTCTAATGCCTATTTTTAATGCTTAACCATTGAAATAATAACATTTTAATATCACTTCTACAATTTTGAATGGATTATATGTTAAAATGGAAGCAATTTAGGTAGTAGGTTAAATGAAATGCATTATCAAGATTATATAACTTAATGTTAGTTGTTTTTTCTTTATAGAATATCTAAGACTTCACCTCTCTGCCACATACCTTTATTTAAAAAAAAAAGCACTAAATTGAACTAATACTGGTTTAGGAAATTTATTAGAAGTGAATGAAATAAAAGAAGATAGAATAAATTTAGCAGTCTTCACTTGATAATTTAAAAAAATTGAAAAGGAAGATGAGTGATTTTAATTGATTCAGCAGTTTCTCTAGCCCAAGTATTGCAAATATGACTTTCAATTGTTTTTAATTTTACACTAACTGGGGAAAGCCTTGATGTTAGAAACAGTCTGCATGCAATAGAGGTGATGCATCCTATAAGCTGCCAAATTTTAGTGACGTAAGGGCATTACCTTTATTATATCTTACTGTTCTAGTTAGGGTAATAATTTTTAAACATTATTTACCTTTACACTTAAATATTACAAAGCAATATTTTCCACCTACTTTAATTTTCATTAACTTTATTTGCTCTATTTTCTGTTCTTTATCCTTAGAGCTTATTTTCTTTTATATTTTTCTGCCATTTAAAGCAAAGAGGAGCTTGGTAAAAATCCACGAAGTTTCATGATCTTTAGAAAAATTTCTACACTTTGGGGAATATTAATATTTTAAAATAAGAAGACTAAAAAATGTTATCAGTTTAAAACCCATGGCTAGGGAAGTCACAGGCCTGGAGGGAAAAACTATTGATTTTGTTTTTCTAAATAGCAGTGTTTTTCAATTGCCTTCTAAATATTTATGTTTATCCTCATAGGTTTTTGCTGCTTCCAGTCTTGGTCAGAGAAGCTTCTTATTGCAGTGGGTAGTAGTTAAAGCTAAACTGAGTTCATTCTTCAGTCCTCGATGGGACATCAAAATCAAGCTCCACTCAATGTTCAGGAACCATCTCTGAAGAAGAGCAAGAAGGGATGTTAAGCCAGAAAATAGGGAGAATGCTATGAAACCATGAACTCTAGACATGATATGGCGCTGCCTACATGAAGTGAGTGGCTGTGGTTGTCTGCACAAGTTGAAGCTAGTTAAATCTCCAGCATTGCAGCCATAGTTCCTGAGGGCCCCTTCATGGAAGAATGTCTGGCAGTTGGGGGCTGCGTGGAGAGTAAGAGCAATTTTTCCTTAACAGTGTAACTCCTGGTGAATTCCCATATTTCAATGGATGACACCCAGACCGTTGTGCATATCGACTCTATAGGTTAGATAATATAGATGCATGAATAAAAGTACAAAAGGAAAGCATGAAGTTCATATGTGGGGTTCTGGGCGGAGTTGGAGGAGGAGTTAGCAGTTGATAGAAGATTAAGATATATTGTGCACATTTATGAAAGTTTTAAAGAATATATAAAATTACAATAATAAGCAAACGAAAGAAGTTATTTCAGTAAAATTGTGGCTGTGTTTCTCTTAAGCCTTGAGCTGTTTTTATCAGCTCATATTAGCCCACAATTAGGCATTTCCATCCCTAATCTAACCTCTGACCTTTTCTGTTTTCTTCTTCTGCCACCTGACACCACCTTCCCACATTGCCCACCATTCCTCTGTCTGTTTTAATTCTAGACTTCACTTCACTTGCCAGGCTGCTACAGAGCTGCCACTGGGCTCATCTTAAAAGCCTGACATTTAGCCTTACCTCTTCAGCTTTAGTCAATCAACCATTTTAACTTCGTGGCTGCACCTTGCAAAAGAGGTGGATAGTGTCAGTCTGACTAAAACCTGAGAGATTGACTGTTTCCTTCCCTGGAGGAAGTATGTAATTATGCCAAGTGCAACTGTTGCCTTGCTTGTCTGATGGCCTTTCCTTCAGATGTTCTCCTCAGAAAGACCTGAAACCTGTCAGATAACAGCTGTGTGGAGCAGTTGGTGTCACCTCTGGGAAAACACCTGTCAGCTCCTATGTACAGTCACAAGTTCAGTGAAAAAGAGGACATAAAGGTGGCAGAATTGCAATGAGAAAAGGGACTAAGAGCTAGAAAGCTCCCTGACCAGGACTGCTGCCTATGACCACCAGCTACCACATCCTGCAGTCATGTGAATGTCTTGCTAAGGTTTGGGAGTTAGGCAAGCAAAATGCATTTGTAGAGAGGCCAGATGTTATTCCCACAGCAACAACTGGAAAGGTTAGAATATAAATTTCTTCCAGGAACTGTCTCAGGAGGTATCTACCATTCATCATCTCTCTATATATTTTTGTATACACACCTACATATATGCACATGAAATATACATTCCTTTATCCTTGACATAAATGCTATAAAGTGGAGACTAAAACTGCTTCCATTTTATACATAGGTAAATGATATGGGACCAAGACTAGACAGAAATCAAATACCAGGTCCACTTCAAGGTGCCTCTAGAAACCATGATCTTGCCCACAAACATTGTTTTTCTTAGTGCTGTGTCAACCTGAAGAACAAATCTGTGCCTGGAGGCATTAATTTGCATCACAAAACAATCATATCTGTCCTCTAAATTCACTACAGTCAAGCAAAATAAGACTTGGTACTACTTTTCTGAATTTCGATCATATGTTCTGTTTTCTGAAATTAAATAAAAATATTTAATTATAATATTCCATTTGTTTATGAAAATCATTATACATACTTTTAAAACATTTTTATGCTCCTAATTTTTACAAATTATTGTTTGTTGCTTATTTCTGGGATTTTATTTCTATTTCTGGTATATAGTAGAAAATAATAGAAATCTCACAGTTTACATTACATGAGCATGCTCACATTCATATCCAAAATCAAAACATTTTAAAGAGTGGAGTTTTTCAAGGAAATCATGAAATTTGCAGGCAAATGGTGGTAACTAGAAAAGATCATCTTGACTGAGAAACAGAAAGACATACATGATATATACTCAGTCATAAGTGGTTATTAGACATATAATATGGGATAAACATACTAAAATCTGTACACCTAAAGAAGATAAACAACAATAAAGACCCTAGGGAAGATGCTCAATCTTCATTCAGATGGACAAACATGATAGTGAAGCAGGTGATTTACAGGGAACAGGAAAGGAGCCTACCACAGAGGGCCTCTGAAAGACTCTACTGATCGAAGTATGAAGACAGAGGCTGAGACCCATAGCCAAACTTTGAACACAGTGCATGGAATTTTATAAAAGAAGAGGGAGTTAGAAAGATCAGGAGGAGACAGGAGCTCCAAAAGGAGACCAGCAGAGCCAAAACACCTGGGCTCAGGGACCCTGCAGGCACTGATACACCAACCAAGAATCCTGCATGGAGAGGACCTAAAAACTCCTGCACAGATGTAGCCCATAGACTCAGTCTTCAAGTTTTCCTAGTAAGGGGATCAGAGACTGTGTCTGTCATGAACTCAGTGGTAGGCTCTCTGATCACTTCCCCTTGAGGGGGGTGCAGTCTTGCCAGGGCACAGAGTAAGACAATGGAGCCAGTCCTGATGAGACCTAATAGGCTAGAGTCAGATAGAAGGGAAGGAGGTCCTCCCCTATCAGTAGACTAGGGCAGAGGTGTAGAGGGAGAAGAGGTTGGGAGGTTGGAATTGGGAGGAGATAAGAGAGAAAGCTGTGCCCAGGATACAAAGTGAATAAATAATAATAATTTTTTAAATGGAAAAAAGAGTGGAGTTTTTTTTTTATTTTTTTTAACCAGAAAGTAGATGATTAGAGAAAGGTGTGCCAATTTTTCCTTATAATAAATGACTTTATTATCAAATACATTATTCTCATAGGAAATTATTATATAATAATATATGTGGCACTTTTCTTCTGAATATTAATGACTGAATAAGCCATTATAAATGTTCTTGCTGCTTTTCAATTAAGAGAATCTATGATAGAATAATCAATGATTCTATATACAATGTTCCCTTTCTAAAGCTAGAAGGTAATCAAAACTGCAGCCAACTCCAATTATTAGCTCTCACAAGCAATTGCCAGAGTTAGACAGTTGAAATCACTCATCCAAATCTTCAGAAAGTGCAGTTAGAAAAAAAACATTCCTTGCCCAACCCTGACCTGATTAGTAGAAAGTGCCTGCCCCTGCCTGAGTCCATCACAGGGCACAGCTCTTACGGAAATACTTGTCAGTGAAGAAGGCGATCTCACCATATCAGCAAAATAAAGCTCAAAGCAGTAATCCTCTATTGATGAAACTGTCCACCTCCCAAACTACACCCAGCTCTCACAGAGCAGCAGCGAGGCCTTCCCATGCACCGTGAAATGTTTCCAAGAAAGTTCTGTTTTCAAACTAAACCAGGTTTAGTTGTAACTTAAAAACAAGCAATAGACATGAGCTTTTAAAGGAAGAGTTAGCACAACTGGAAAGAATAAAACAACACTCAATTTGTCTTATAGAATAAGAGGCAATGCTGTCATTAAAGACATAATCATTTTTTCTGTCTTATAATTCACTGTCTAAAGCTACATCATCTGTGCACGTGAGGGAGAGAAGAGCCTGAGACTGTTGAAGCACCAAGTGAAAACAAGAAGAAGCGCTTACATTTCAGAAGGGTTTACTTGATCTGATGCAGAAACAGCTATTACTGAATTATGGGAAAAGGAGCATCAAAAAGAATACCATGAAAATATTGAGTTTTATTTCAATAAATAAAATGAAGACACATCTAAATATTTAATATTGCTAAATGCTAGAGATATATTTTTTAAAAAGGAAAACATTACTACCACTGTTAGACATGGAAATCTTTTAAAATTATTTTTTAAATTTATTTTTTTATTAATTACAGTTTATTCATTTTGTATCCCAGCTATAACCCTTCCCTCATCCCCTCCTAATCCTACCTTCCCTCCCCCATCTCCTCCCATGTCTCTCCCCAAGTCCACTGATAGGGAGGTCCTCCTCCCCTTTCATCTGACCCTAGCCTGTCAGGTCTCATCAGGACTGGCTGCACTGTCTTCCTTTGTGGCCTGGTAAGGCTGCTGCTCTACCCCTCAGGGAAAGGTGATCAAAGAGCCAGCCACTGAGTTCATCTCAGAGACAGTCTCTGTTTCCATTACTAGGGAACCCACTTGGACACTGAGCTGCCTAGGGCTTCCGCTGACTAGGAGGTCTAGGTTCTCCTCTCCATGCACGGTTGGTTGGAGTATTAGTCTCTGCAGGCCACCCTGAGATCATGTTTTTTGGCTCTGTTGATCTCCTTGTGGAGTTCCTGTCCCCTCCAGGTCTTTCTGTCTCCCTCTTCTTCCATAAGGTTTCTTGCACTCTGCCCAAAGTTTGACTGTGAGTCTCATTGTCTCCTTTGATACCCTGGTGGGTAGAGTCTCTCAGAGGCCCTCTGTGGAAGGCTCCTGTCCTATTCCCTGTCTTCTTCTACTTCTGATGTTTATCCTCTTTGCCCTTCTGAGTGAGGTTTCAGACTCTTCCTTGGGGTCCTCCTTGTTTAGCTTCTTTAGGACTATAGATTTTAGGATGTAATATCCACTTATGAGTGAGTATATTCCATTTGTGTCTTTCTGCTTCTGGGTTATCACTCAGGGTGATCGTTTCTAGTTCCCACAATTTGCCTGCAAATTTCACGATTTCCTTGTTTTTATTTGCTGAGCAGTATTCTAATATCCTGCAGTTTAACAGCTGGCATATATGTTTTACACTTCATAGCGTACCTTTAGAATGTACCGTTTGATTTTTTAAAATCACTGATTTATTGGTAAGTTATATTAAGAAAAAAGATTAAATGAATTTTGGCTGGGATTGAAGCAAATCCTAATTACAGTGGTTTCTGAAATGACCTTAAACATACTTCTGGCATTTTAAAGACATATTTATGTGAGGCAGTGTTCTCAGCATCAGTAATTATAAAGTTCTTTATGTAAAGTGGACGAATACATCCATTTCATTATTGTATAAATTTGTTTTAATCTTTAATAACTGGTAGAATTAGAGGCATATCAAAGAATTATTTAAAAATCAATTTTATAGTATGTTATGAGTAAAAAAGGTTGACTTATATCTAAATAAATGAAAATAATGAAATAATAAAATGTACATAAAAGAACCAAGTCGAACACAAAAGAACCAGAAGGAAACAATTCATCAGAGGAGACTCCTGGTTCCATGATAATGCTGCAATGGCAAATACCTAAAACTTGAGCACAGAAGACAAATGAAAACATGGTATGAACTTCAGTGATCCAAAGATATGAATGTCAAGGTATTTAACACATATGAATTTCCATAGTCCAAACATTTTGAGAATTCTTATGATTAGGATTATCTGAATCCTGAAGAACTTTTACAGAGCCCAATCCCTTCAGGAAGTCTTTGAAAAGGATAAGGACATCTCTGTGACTATGGAAGTCATTAGAGAAGATGATAGTAAGCAATGGTATAATCAGTTCTCAGGCCACTAATCTGAGTTTCTTGAGAAGTGATTCTACCCTTATCCAGTATAAACACAGAATGGAAAGAAGTTTTCCTAGAATGTGAGACTGCTAGGTAAACAAACAAACAATAAATAAATAAAAATTACAATAGAAATACATGGGAGAAGCTGGCGGACAATGCATAAATATAGGAGCCTTGAAAATTGAATGTAATTGTGGATTCGAAAGCATTGGCTTACAATCTAGTTCAACTGCAATATTCTCAAGAGAAAGGGAAACAGGACATGAGTAAGTCCTTTAATTTTAGTTAAAAAAGGTAGCTTATTTCTCTAATATCTATTACAGTTTGTTTTTCATTATACTACCACTCAAATATGGGGTTACGTACTGTCAAAACCAGCTGCCTAACTGTATTCCTTCATTGCCTCAGATAATTAGACTAGAAATGTTTAAAGAGATTAAAAAAAGAAGCCTGTTTACAGTACCTCTTTTGTTTACCTTATCTTCTGAGTGGACATATACATTTTTAATAAGTAAACAGATGAGCAAATCAACAATACAAATAAACAAAGAGAAAACAAACAAACGTAAAGGCTCCCAAAATGTCCTACAAAAGCTAGGCAGTGAGTTAGAATGACCAGATGCTCTAGAAACTGTAAAGACAGAAAACAGATTCCTGGCTTTGTCATAACTTTTTAAGATAATTAGCCATTCAGTCTTCAATGCTGTTTCTAATTTTGGAAAATAGTCCGTTGATTTGCTTGTGTTTTTAGAGTTCCTACACTAGCAAACTTGTCATTTCACCACCCTTCTAAGCTGCAGAAGAGCACAGCATCTATAGGGTGTACTTTCAGAATACTCTTGCTGCAGAAACATTTTCTTAAGGAGGCAGAGAGTGAGGGCAGAGCATGAAAAAGCACGAAATGTTCTATGCAACTCAAGATCATCATTCTTTCTTATAAAGACATCCAAACGGCTTACCATCTAATGGCCCCTGTGAAAATACACACACCACGCTACCCCCATTATCGGTGGGCACTGGCTGCCAAATGCCTGCATTTTTCCAAATTCAGATAAATTGCTTTGTGTTCAATGTACTAAGGCACAAGGCAATTAATCCTTTTCATCTTTAATTACTTTGGGGGTAGTAGAGAGAAGAAAAAAATGAATAATTTTGTGTTTTGTTATGTTCTGTTTTATATACTATTTAATATCAACAATCCTCTGAGGTATGTAGATTCAATTGCATCCTACAGATTCAAAATTAAAGAAGTTCAGAAAGATTGCTTTCACTGTTTCAGATTCATAGTGTAAATACACTGCAAAGTTAAAAAAAAAAGCCTGAATTAGCAGGACTCTCAGTCATTTGAAAAATCATATGAAAATGCAGTGTTGTTGATTAATGAGTGTGTTCATTTATCATTTAACATAGGTGTTTTGAAACTCTAAACCTCAATATAGGACCTCAGAAACAGCATAGGTCATGATAATGTGTAGGGTAGGCTACTTATCTGAGTCAGACAGTGTTGAGACTCCAGAAGTCTCAACTGCTCAGGAAGGCTAAGATTTTTAAATTTTTAGGAAGGAATTTTGCATGCATATTGAAAATAAATTTAAGAGTGTGAAGCATGGCTGACTGCTTATACACTCCACAATTCTTTTGTTTGAAATTTCTAACCTCTAATGTGATGGTGACTGCAGGATGGTGTTTAGAGATTCTTAGGCCATGATGGCATCAATGTTCTCTCAAAAGTTTATCAAAGATGTTTGTTATACTCTGCTGTGCAAGTACACAGAGAGAGGATCTGCAACAGGCTGTCATCAAAAGCTGACAATGCCTTCACCCTCATCTCAGACTTCTGTCATCTCGCATTGTGAGAAGTTTTTGTGGCTAAGTCACCCAGAATGTGATGTTTTCTTATTATAAGCAACCCAATAAACAGTTTTCTTTTTTTTTGTTTCATATAGGTGTATTATATTTATGTCAGTCACCCTCCTTCTCCCCACTTCAACTCATCATGTGGTCCCCTAACTCCCTTCAACTTTGTGATTTCTTTTTCTTTAATTATTGTTATATACATACACACATGCATACATATTTATATATGAATTGTTACATAAATACATCATGATATGTCCATTTGGTGCTGCTCTTATGTCAGTTTTTAGGACTGTTCATGTGGTATTTGATAGAAAAATAGCTAGTCATCATTGGGGAAGATGGCTTCTCCCTCTTTCAGCTCTCATTAATTGCCTTTAATGCTTCATTTAGGAGTGAGGACTTGTGAAATTTCCCCCAAGTATATTGGCATGTCAACTGATGTTGCCATTATTCAGGTCTTCTTTAGGCAACCACAGTATTAAAATTTCATGGTGTAACTCCCCTGTCATTTATAGAAGACACAATTTCACAGCAGATGTTCTGGTCTTCTGGTTCCAACAATATTTCTGCCTCCTCTTCTGTTCTGTTTCCTGATCCTTAGGCATAGGGGTTGTGTTATATATTTTACAATTGGTAATGGGCACCCCATGGTCAGTTGTTCTCTGCATTAAGGATTGCTGTAGCCTTTTGTGATTGTCTCTATTTGCTACCTAAGAAAACATCTTTGAAGAGAGGTAAGAGCTACACTTATCTGATGGCAAGAAGATGAGCATTTAGCATGCAATTAGGAATTGTACTGGTGTAGGAAACGGCTGTGGTAGGTTCTTCTCTAAGTTACATAGCCTTAGTTACATACCAGTCATGAGTAGTTAACTAGATGTTTAGTACCAGACATGAATTCCTTCCCAGTGTTTGGATAAGAAAAAAAGTGCTACTACTGAGTTTCTGGGGATATCTTGCTGTGTTGCTTAGAGAAAAAACAGTGATTTGTCTTAGAATCACACTTCCTATGTTTAAAAGAGCGCAATGATAATCAACATAAACATCAAAGGAATGTGATACTAGCTAACACAAATTTATTTACCTTTTAGAATTTCTGATATCAAGATAAACTGAAATTATTGCATACCGCCATGGCATATACTAAACCTCATTTGTGTGCAGATCAAGGTCTCAGAGAGCGCAAAAACTATTTCTCAGAAAGAGTACCTGCCTGAATGATACAGTGTTATGTTCTACTAGAATATTGGCAAAAGCTCTCCATTGCTATTTTCTTTGTCCTGGATTTTCCAGTGTTATCAATGCACCTGATAGGTAAGAGGCATTTGTTGTGGGGAAGCTTAAATTGCCACAGAACTTTCTCACTGTCTTCTGTCCACTTAAACTTGTCACATGGGTTATTTTGAAAGCAGGTCAAAATACTGTATTCGGTGTATTACATGTAGTTGCATAAGTTCTAAAAGTAGTACTGTTCATTAGACCATCCTTTTATTATAATTAATATAACCACTTCAGTTTTTAGTATGTGGGTCTTTCATTCTTGCTAGTCAAGCATTTTTAGTACTGAACTACATTCCTAACCCTTACAACTAACCTTTATTCTTAATGTTTATTTCTAGTCTGCATTGGGCCCATATGTACTTCAATAGACTAATAGAAACTTTACTGAGATGACAGGATTCTGACTTGTTGTGAGATAAATAGCATATGATCTTAAGTGTAGTTTACTAAGATTCTTTAGTGAGGACAAACTATGAAGATTCTTTAAGCTATGCAAATGTAGCAGTCAGGAAAATCAGCCCAAAGCAAAATGACAAGGGGGTACAGCTGTACCAGCCAACTTCCAGACAGCTAACGAAAAAAACTGTCAGTTGCAATCCATGCTGTTTTAAAAATCATCATTTGTACCAATTGTGCCATAGAGTGACTTCAACCAGATATCTAATTTTATTCTGCCCATTTTTGTCTTACTTCCATAAAGATGAGGGAGGGGGCCACAGCCTGGATACAAAATGAATGAATAAATAATAAACAAAAAATTTTAAAAACTACAATTATCCAGGCAGTAGTGGTGCATGACTTTAGTACCAGTAATAAGGAAGTAGAGGCAGGCAGATCTCTGAGTTTGAGGCCAACTTGGTCTAAAGAGAGAATTTCAGGATATCCAGGGAAATTCTACCTCAAAAACAAACAAACAACAATACACAAAGCAAAACAAAAATTAAAAAATTCTAGAAGAGTTATTTTTAAGTAGATGCTTTTAAAGCCATTAGTAACTCTTCATAATTTATAATGGTTTCACAAGAATAAGGAAGTAGAGGCAGGCAGATCTCTGAGTTTGAGGCCAACTTGGTCTAAAGAGAGAATTTCAGGATATCCAGGGAAATTCTACCTCAAAAACAAACAAACAACAATACACAAAGCAAAACAAAAATTAAAAAATTCTAGAAGAGTTATTTTTAAGTAGATGCTTTTAAAGCCATTAGTAACTCTTCATAATTTATAAGGGTTTCACAAGATTGAGTTGTGATAAGACTAAATGATACTGAAATAAATATTTCCTATTTTGAAGCCAGAAACAGTGTATAAGTTCATTGTTACAGAATCTAAAAATCTTGATATTTTCCAATAAAGTTAATACCTTGTCCCTTTCCAGAAAAACAGGCAATATTAGAAAAAAAAAAAAACACACACCTACAAAAACATATAGCTTGGTAGAAGTGTAACTGGTGAAAGTCCTATATAAGCAGTGTTAGCTGATAAGCCTGTTTTACCATTATCGACATTTATGATGAATATTCTTGGCCTGAGATTGTTTGAAAGTACTTTAACACTGCTCCGTTCACAGCTCTTCAAAAAGTAAAAGACTTGACTCTGAGAAGGCTGCTAGCAGAAGGAGAGAGGGGGAAGAGAGGGTGGGATTGGAAGGAGATGAGGGAGAGGGCCACAGCCTAGATACAAAATGAATAAATTATAATAAATAATAAACAAAAATTTTAAAAACTACAATTAGCCAGGCAGTAGTGGTACATGACTTTAATACCAGTACGTAGGAAGTAGAAGCAGGCAGATCTCTGAGTTTGGGGCCAGCTTGGTCTAAAGAGAGAATTTCAAGATATCCAGGGAAATTCTGTCTCAAAAAACAAACAAACAAACCACAACACACAAAACAAAACAAAAATTAAAAAACTAAAAACCAAACCAAACCAAACCATCACTACCATCAACAACAAAAAAACAAGAGTGAAAATTTGCACTCTTATTAAAAAAAAAAACTACAATAAAATTGTAAGATAGTTTTATAAAGGGAAGTTATGAACATAAACTAACAAATGGACTCATGCTTTGAATAAAGCAAAGTCTTAATTTTACATTCAGATAATCAACTTGTATGGATATCACATAACACTTTTCAAAAATGTGAGCATGATTATTTTATGGAAACAAAACTGTAATATTTTGGTGTTTGAACAGCCATTTCAAAGCAAAATCAGATTATTGCTAAGCATCAATTGAATTTGATGTAGCTGGGAGAACAAGGTACCAAGAAATCTTCCTCTCATCCTGTCAATAGTTCAAAATACCTTTAGTAAGATACAATCGGTATTATTTATAATAGTTAATAAAATGTGAAGAAAAACTGATAAACAAAATCAAAATTATTATCAAAATGTTTGAAAGCAGAGCAGAGGAAGAATTGGTATGAACTGTGCCAGAAATAAAATAAAAAATAAAAAAGGACAGTGAGGAGTGTGTTAGCTCCCCTTTCTCATCACAATGACCATTTGACAGCAAGCAGCTCAAGACAGCAAAGGTTTATTTGGGCTTGCAGCTTGAGGGACACACCTCATCTTGCTAAAGAAGGCAGAGCAGTGAGCAGGCAGCTCAACCAGAAGCAGCACTGATTATCATACTCAAAGCTGCCCATAGTGACACTTTCTCCAATCTGCCCCAGCTTCTGAATGTTTTACACCCCTAAACAGTGCAATCAACAATCAGCTGAACACATGAGTCATCAATCATTTTACCTGTAAACTGTAGCAATAACAGACTTCAGATATCCAAGGTTATAATCACATGGCTTGTGCATATCTAATCTAAAAGATGATCATGGTGAACTTGAAGAAATTGGTTAGCATCAGAAAATGAGGACCAAATTGTAGTCCAGGCTTCAGTTTCAAATAATTGTACTTTGTTCTTGAAAGTGAGAAAAAAAAAAAGGCTGTCCTTTTTTGGTAGATATATACAGAAGTGTGAAGATGCTGAATATGAGATTGAACTAGAAGTGTTAAACATCTGCTCATTTTCTAAAATGTATCACTTTAATAGAGAAGTGGACCTAAGATGAATAGGAAAAAAGATTGTATTGGTATGACTGAGAAAAGTATAGCTGCTTAACAAGTTTTAGTACTAATTTTTGTATTAATTATGACAATACTGAAGCTATAATACATAGAAAAATAATTTTGGAAACATGGAATGTAAAAAGCAGGAAAAAAAACAGTGTTATAGCTCAGTTTATATGAAGGAATTCTTTCTGTTAATATGTGTAAGTATTGTTAAGGTCCAAGAATTGCTGAAGAAAGACCCCAGACTCAGTAGATTGCAAAACCGAAGAGAGTTTATTCTGCAGAAGTTACCAGCATGCTGGGATTACCACCTTTTAAAAAATGGTGACCCAAAAGTAAATACATATTCTCTTTTTTTAGACAATTAGAGACGTTGTAAGGTAACTCTTAAGCTGATTGTTTGGGAATGACATAAGGGATGAGGGGATTCAGGACTGGCTGATTGTTTAGCGATTTTCCCTAGTTACTGGGGACTTTGTTCACTCTTTGATGTTTGGCTTTTATTCATGCATTGACCTTTAATTTGACCTTTAATTTGACTAGGGTCGGCTGTGCTTTACTTTGAGAACAGCAAGGCCATGTATTCATAAACATAGCTTTTGGTCAACTTTACCAGTACGATGACTGGTTGTCCTAAAGTTGTGGCTTTTTCAGGAACTCTTTGTCTGAACTCTGAGGAACAGACACTCAGGCCTAGTCAGACAAAGTGAAGAAAAGAAGCCTGTCATTTCATCAGATTTACCAGACACTAACTCTGCCCCAGCTTTTTCAAATATCTACCAGGCCCAATCAGAATAGATCAGGACTTTCTGGGATGGTATGCCAGTAGACTCCAGAACCCTCATCTATGTGAATGCGACTGGGATTGCTTGTGTCAATGGAAGCTACATGACTCCGATTAGAATTGGCTAGCCCATTGGAATTGAGTCCTCTCAGGTATGTCCTTAGTTCAGAGAAAACATTACAAATACATTTTATATAAATTTGAAGTTGCAAAAGTATAAAAATTATAAGAGCTGAAGAGATGACTTTCCTTGCAAGCATGGTGACCTGAGTTAAAATCGTTACACATAAGTAAAAAGCTAGTTATGATTGGGAATGCCTATAATTTGGCAGAAGTGACAGGTAGATGCTCAGAGATGACTGTCTAGCAAGGCAAACAGAAAGCTTTTGTCTCAGTGAGAGACCCTGTCTCAAAGCAATGGTGGTGACAAAAGATACTAGAAGTCCTTCTCTGAAATCATATTACATTGTTACCATTATTCCTAAGAATAAAATTTAAATGAAATAAAACATATAATTTTATGAAATATATAATAAAATTTATTACCCAATACGCTGTCCTTTGACTTTCAACAACCTACAGACCATACATAAAGCATTCTCTTTATCTACAGCTTACAGAAAAGGTTTATTTCCAGCGAAGCAATTTCCTGCACATAAAAGCAACAAAGAAAAGCTCTATGTTCACTGCACCATATCAACTTCTGGGACTTAAGGGAGAAATGTTAACAAGTTTAACCGATCAGCCTTGCTTACACTGAAGTTCTAAGTCAGCCTCACACTAAAGATGTTTCTTAAAGCACAGCATTTCTCTCAAGGGCAAGACTTTTGACAAAATGGTTTCAGAAGACCAACAAAGCCAAAGGAGGGCCCAGGGAGTCCTGTAGAGACTGATGCTCCAACTGAGGACCGCACAGTGCATGGAGAGAAACTAACCCCCCTGCTCAGATGTGGCTGATTGGCAGCCACATGTGGATCTGTGAGAGAGGGGAGCAGAGGTTGCCTCCATCATAAACTCAGTAGACTGCTCTTCGATCATTTGCCCCTGGTGATGAGGCCTTGCTAGGCCATGGAGGAAGAGGATCAAGGCAGTCCTGATGAATCTTAACAAGCTATGAGCAGATGGCAATAGTGAAGAACTCCCCCTTTCAGTGGACTGGGGAACAGGGATGGGTAAAAGAGGGAGGGAGGGTAGGACTGGGGAGAATTGAGGAAAAGACCTTCATTCGGGATATATAATGAATAAATTTTGAAAAGAAAAAAGAAATGGAAAGAAAAGAAAAGAAAAGAAAGGAAAAGAAAAGAAAAGAAAAAAACAAAAGAAAGTCAGGCATTTATTCGAAAGACGGCATCTATCCAGAGCACTAGCAATGGACCTGTTTTCACCTCTCTATAATGTTTCATGGGATTCTGCTATAGTTTCCATTTAAAACAAATAGAGTTGGTTCATATTTGCATTGGGTTCATGGGTAAAACGACTGTGGTAAACATGGAATCTATGAATTTCTGAAATGTCTTCTAATTTTTAAAAAAACCTGTTTATTTTTTAAATCACTTATATTTGTGGTGACATGTGTGTATGTGTGTGTGCTGGGGTGTATGTGCACATTAATGCAAGTGCCTCAAAGGGACAGAAGGCAACATTGGATGCCAGGAGTTGTAAACATCTATAAGCCACCTGACGAAGGTGATGGGAGCTAATTAAGGTTATGTGTAAGAGCAGCAACAGTTTTTAAACACCGAGCCATCTCTCCTGCTTGGATCTCTACTTTTTATGAACTGATTTCTAACCCATCACAACGCCCCTCCATACACTGCTCCATTTTTTGAAATGGATATATTGACGTTATTGGGTTTTCTCTAACAAAGTCATCTCCACTTTTCCTCTAATTGAAAAAATAGATATCTTGACTGGGAGAATTCACATCCTAGCTTGACCCTAAGACAGTCCTTCTGAAGACATTTCCTATCCTTTTCTTCCTTTTACCCTGTAGGGATTTCCCAAAAGCTGAAGCACAAGAGACAGAAAGCTGAAGGAGGAGAGTGCCTCCGAGTACCTCAAACTGCTCCCATTGTCACCACTGTTCCCATTTCAAAGATAATAAAACTGAGACAGAGTGAAAATATTGTGATCATTGCCTTTGCACTTGTGCACATATTCTAATTTCTGAGAAGGTTTTTAGAAGCTAAATATAGTCTTTTTTTTAAAATATGTATCACATTTTTATTTTCCATTTACTTGTTGGCGGACATTTAGTCTGGTTCCAGTTCTTTGTTATGCTTTGTTAAAAGATCTGTTGGCGTTAGTTTTTATTTACATTTTTTATCTTTTTCTCCCTTCTCCACCTCAATCTCTTCCAACACCCCAACACAAAGTAGAAGAGAGAAAGGGATAGTGGGGGAGGGGCACAATTATTTTTTAGCCATTTCCTGCTGTTCAGAGTTGTTGGGTTCCTTGGAGTCAGTCCAATCCTCTTTTCAATAGATCTCCAACTTCTTTAACAAACGCAAACAGGAGCAGCAAAGGGGAAGCAAGAGCAGCATTGTTCTTTCTCAGCACTCCAAACTCTCTGGGCTCTGGCATTTTTTTCTCTCTCCAGAGTCCTCAGATTCAAACTACTGCAGCTGGTAAAGAGCACCTCTCAGAGCCTGCATGAGGCTAATAGTCTGCTGCTGTGGACCATCAGAATAAGTTCCATATGCCACACTGTCAAAGCAATGACACAGCACCTGGAGTCATAATTCTCTGATGTAAATTCCTGGATATCATGCAACTCTAAGATTTATTACTTTCCTTAGGGAAAGAGCAGAGGCGAAGGGTGTGGAGACAGGGTGTCTATCAATGGGAACTTTGAGTGCCTAGGCAGTGTCCCTGGCTCCGGTGGTCTCGTGACATCATGAGCAGAGGCGGTCCAGCCAGGCACAGATGAGAGACTGCTTCTGCTTCTGAGCTCAGATGAATCTTCCAATAGCTGGTGTCCAGAAATTCCCTTCAGCACCCCAATATTCCCGGCCAACGCACCATAATGTTAGGTCCAAGGGGGGACCTAGGGGACCCTAACTTCCTGAGGGGTTGAAGAGAACTCAGGAGACCAATCATCTATGCAATAGCAAGAGATTTAATTCAGCCATCGTACGA
This sequence comes from Meriones unguiculatus, assembly GCF_030254825.1. Classification (NCBI taxonomy): domain Eukaryota; kingdom Metazoa; phylum Chordata; class Mammalia; order Rodentia; family Muridae; genus Meriones; species Meriones unguiculatus. Next base: position 97,851,044 of record NC_083354.1, read on the forward strand.
TGGGGCTGCCCCCCAACAAAACCAGCAAGGAACAGCATTAAATATAGTCTTTATGCTAATGTTTATTTTTAACTGATACAACAAATCATTAAAGTTTGAAAAGCAGTGGGATAACACATTTTTAATATATATATATACATTGTAAAATATTACTGTCGGATTTAGCATACTTATTTCTATGTACCACTGCCCCAGAATGACATGTTTCCTTCTATTGCCTCTAAGTTTTTAATCTTAGAATATTTCTTTTCTGTGTTTTAATATTCTTATTCTTGTTATTTCTGGGTAATAAAACATATCAGTACCCCTTTATTTCCTTTAACTCATTGGCTGAATTTTTGTGTGTAACTTATTTTGCCATTTCAGTAAAAGACTTTGTAGAGCATATTCTCTTAATTGTTCTCTAACAAATGCTCATGGTGTCTGTCTCCCTATTTGTTTGTTTTCCTCTCATTCCTAAGTTCCCTTTAAAGACACTTTTAGGAAAAGTTTTTTATCTTTATTTGCAAGTGTACTTTGTTAAAAGAAACACAAAATAACCTGCTTTGATGCTCCTGTGACCTGGAATAGGCCAGAGGGGAAAACCAGGAAATCCTCCACCCAGGCTTTTGGGAGGTGTATCTGCTCCAGGTTTCCTTGAGGCATAGTCCAGCACTACCACACTGCATCTGTGAGACATCCTGATACCTGTGTTAAACAGTCAGTGCGCTTAGGACCATGAAGAAAATAGCGATTGCCATTGCTCTCCAGAATATGTTCTTCATTAGGCCAGTCTTTCTGTAGGGACACCAAGGGACACCATGTCATCACTTATTTTTTTGAAATCTTTTGTGTTGTTCCTCACAGTCTCTTCTCCAGTTTTAGGTCAAGAACTTTTTGAATCTATGAACTCTCTTGTGATTATTTGGGCTGCATACTAATAAAAAGTCATGTTATCATTGTGATCTGTAAGGCCGTTTAAACAGGTACCTCAAGAACTTTTTTGTATAACCAAGAGATGGCATCAAGCTGAAGAATTAATGTGTTTACAAAGTCATCAATGTCATTAAAAATGCTATTTATAAAGTCTAAAGATATCTGTATCTTACCAAATAAATAGCTGTTTAACTCATTCTCATTAAATCAATAAGCATGCCCTGGAGGAACATAATTTCCAAAGTATTCTACAATTAATTTTATCAGATTAAGGACTTTCTTACATTAAATGAGGCATGTATAAATTAAATCTAGTTATAGCATTCATGAAAGAAACACTCTCCTAATTATACCTCTCTGAAACAATCTGTAGTTGATCTCAATGCAGTGCATATTTGGTAGAAATATCAAATTGCCAATTTCAGTTGGAATAAGTGTTAAAGAGAATTATATGTGAAGGATATTGAAAATATTGGTATTTATGTTTCTGATTGAGAGCATTAAAAGCAGAGCATTGTAGCAGTCCACTTCAAGGAAGCTAAGGAGATGTTAAAGCTTTAACCTCACTGGCCAGAAAAGGCTCATTCATATAATGCAAATGACAATGTATTGAGTAAAATAGTAAGAAAATAAAGTCAGTGTCAGCTGGAGAGATGACTAAATGTTTAAGTGTACTTATTGTCCTTTCAGAGGACTAGGGCTTGATTTCTATCATATACATGGCAGCTCACAACCCTCTAACTCCAGACCCTAGGGATCTTAGGACCCCCTTCTGATCTAGGTTGCACCAGGCACACATGCAGTAATACACATATATAAAGGAAAAACACCAAAAATTAAAAAAAATAAAATTGATTTTAACAATAAAAATAAAATTACTTTCAAATTTAATTTTTTAAAATATTTTAATTCACTTTACATCTTTGTTGTAGTCCCATCCTTCCTCCTCTCCCTTCTTCCCCTTCCCTTTCTCTTTTCCTCAGAAAAGGGGAGCCCTCTTTCTCATCCAGTCCACCTCATTAAGTTATGTATCATCTTCCCCTGTGGCCTGACAAGGCAGTCCCACCAGGGGAAAGTGATCAAAACCTGACAAGTAACTTCATGTCTTATGTAGTCCCAACTTCTCTTACTAGAGGACCTACATGAAGCCTAAGCTTCCCTTCTGCTTCATCTTTGTAAGGGGCTTAGGTCAAGTTCTTGCATGGTCCTTGGTTGATGCTTCACTATCAGCAAGGCCCTCTGGGACCCTCGTTAGTTGGCTCTGTTGGTCTTCTTGTGGAGCTCCTATAACCTCCAGGTCCTTTTCTCTTTTCTTCTATATTTCCACAAGACACCGTATGCATCAACCAATGTTTGGGTGTGAGTTTAGTCATCTGTTTTGAGGCACTGCTGGGTAGAGCCTCAACTCTGTTAGGCTCCTCTATGCAGGTTTAGCAGAGTATCCTTCACAGTGTCAGGGGTTGGAACTCTCTGATAGGGTGCTTCTTCAATTGGGTCAGGCATTTGGACATTTTGTCTCTGCTCTATCTGTTCTACATTTATCCTTGCACATCTTGTAGGCAGTGCAAATTTTGGTTCAAAGTTTTGTGGGTGGGTTGGTGTTCCCCTCCCTCTCCTAAGAAACTAGTCTAGTTCAAGAGGGTGTCCTCTTCAGTCTCTATGGTCTCTGCTATGGAGTTTGTGCTTGAGTTCCCCTCATATTCCCCCAGTGTCTAGCCTGACTTAGGTCTCCAGCTTGTTACAGAGATTTCCCCACATTCTTTTTCTCTTTTCTCTACAGGCCTTCTGTCCTCTTGCACTTACTCTCCCCAGGTCTGATCTCCATCCTCTTAACTTTCTGAGCCCCCTCTCCTACCTTGTTCCAGCTCTTCAGCCCCCATCTCTACCTATTCTATCTCCCCTTCCAAGTGAGATTTATGCATCCTCCCTTGGGTCCTCCTTATTACTTATGTTCTTTGGGTCTGTGCCTGGTAGTATGTCTACCCTGTACTAAATGGCTAAAATCCACTTATTAGTGAGTTCATACCATGTGCATCTTTCTGAGTTAAATAGTTTTATAGTAAGAATAACTGAAATTGTTTCTTTGGCAAATTTCTATTATTTAATATTATTTACTATATTCTTCATGTTGAACATCAGATTTTTGAACTTATTCTTTCAACATAATGATAACTTTGTGTCCTCTGACTTACATTTATCTATCTTCTCTAACCACCCCCAATCCTGCTTCATCTGGTTGATCAGTATTCATTTTGCTTTCTGTTGCTAAGAGTTCAAAGTTCTTTGAGATTTACATACATGTCAGACTTTATCATTTATATATACATATATATAAATGCTGTCTCTCTCTCTATATATATATGTGTGTGTGTGTGTGTGTGTGTGTATGTGTGTGTGTGTGTGTGTGCGTGTGTGTATGTGTGAATAGACAGCATAATTATCACTCTCATGAGACCCCTGAGTTAGGAAGTCTTGGTTTCTAAGAGGTTAATACTGTTGAGTTTGGAGTGGGGAGGGGAGACCTTTCCAGAAGAAGAAAAAGAGAATCTTCTCAATACAATGATTTCCCAAGGGCTTCAGACCTTTCTCCTCACACTTCACTCAAAAGAGCATTCTTGTGCTGCTCAAGCACAAACCTGGGTAAAGGGAAAAAATGCTTCTGAGTAAAGTAAGCTGCTGAAGTAAGCTGATCAGTAAGCTGGTGTTCTTTTCATATGCACTTGCAGCCCTTCTTCTGGCACCCAGGTCACACACTGGTGCGCTGCCTCCATGCGGGGCTGACTCACACTTGCTGCATGTGCCCATTTCATTTTCTGTCTTTGTGAAAGCCGAATTCAGTTTCAGGTGTAACTGATACCATGTTGTTTTTTGCTTGTTTTTGTTTTTGTTTTTTTATTATTTTCTTCTCAGTGTTACTCTGAACCAAAATGTTTTTTACTTTAGGATAAAATGGAATCCAGTTGTGATATGATAGTTTTCTGGCAAAAGAAACCACTAGTTTTTTGGGGAAATAAGTTATGAAGAAAATAATTGTAACTGAGACACTGAAATGCTAAAGCACAGCAATGGACATGTCCTTCGTGAAGATGTCACTACGTTTGCAGCTAGAATGTGTCCATGGCTTGCGTCCCTTCAGAAGCAGTTTGGTAGTCACAGTCACCTCTCACAGCTTTTTCTTCTTGGTGATGATGATATTTGTGAGTATCGAGAAACATTTTGGTTATTTTTTGCTTTGAGAACCTGCCTATTATTTATGCAGCCTAGTGTTATTGGCTTCAGTCAAAAGTAGATAAGCTAAATCTTTAGACACTTGTTTGTTGAGATCAGAACCACTGCACAGAAGAGAAGGGAAATATGCTTCCTTTTTGTCCCGAAAGCAGCACTGTTTATTTGCTGTTTATTTACAAAAAAATTACTTCATATGCATCCCTTTTTATGTGTGTTCTGCAGTCTTGTGAAATTTACCAGCTCTCATTAAAGCTTCCAATAAGGAGTCTCTGCTAAGGTTGTCCAGGGTCATTGTACATTCCATGCAACTAGTTCCAAAATGTTTTGCCTAAAAAGAGCAACAAATGTACAAGTATGATGCTCTCTATTAAGTCTCTCAGCTCCTTCAACCTCAACACCCCTTGCTGGATTCTTGTTCCTTCACCTCTTGTCCTTCATAGTTGGTTGCCTTTAGCTTCATACTTTTACACGATTTCATCAAATTTAAACATCTGACCATTTCCTGGCCCTAGCCTGAAATGTCTAACCTTTCCCCACCCGACGCTTCTAAATTCCAAAATAAATCTTGCTATACTCAGTAAAACTTTTCAACAGCCAGCTCTTTGTACAGTTACCTTTCATTTAGTAATTATATATGATTTTCAGGTTATACTCTAGCATTTCCTGTGCTCACAATATTAACCAAAATTGTTCAGTCTAAGAATCTAAAGTCAAAGTAATTTAGATGAAAAATTAAATCAGCATGACATGGACATTTATTTCACCAGAAATATATTTCAAATAGCTGAGAGATTTATATTTTATTAATAACTTAAAATTAAAAGAAGGGATGAATTAAATAAATGGTGAAAATGGGATCATCTTTGCTTTTTGGTATTTTTATTAATGATATCCTATGGCTCTATAGAAGTTACATAAACTTCCTATTGGCTTTTCAAATAATTTTATTCTTACTTGCCTAAGTACAATTATTTTTATGTTTCACACTGAATACTTGTATGATTTTAGAATAATTCTTATGTTAAATAGTTTATGCCTATTCCATAAAATGATTAAAATAAAGTGGAAAAAAACCACTGCATAACTAAAACTACTCATATAAAAACATTATTATTTTTTCCAAGTAAGTAGAAAATATCACTTAATGACTTTTACAGAAATGTTAGGTGAAAATTAGTAGAAAATAATGTTCTGTTAATGGACACTTGATTATTTTATAGACAACAATAATGACATGAAACTATGATTAGTGTTTAATGGGATGCGTTGTATTATTTATGAGTTGCTGTTATTGCTGATTGTTAGTTTCTGCCCTCACCATCTCAGTACCATGCAGAGGGCAAAGGATGGCATTGCTCTTCAGAACGAGAAGAAGGAAGGACTTCTGTTGCAACTGAACTCAAAGCAGGGTGTCAAGGACAAAATCAGACAGTGCTAAAAGCAATTACTGAAGACAACCTGCATGGAAATTTACAGCATGTGTTGAAAACTCCATTCATGCCACCTAATTATCTCTGTAGGAAAACTTGCATCTCCAGTGACCAAAAATATTTAAATTCAAATTTCAGTCTATATAGGTCAACATAAAACCATGCCCTCCCCCCCAGAAAAAAGTAGAATTGAAAACCTGGGAAATAAATTAAACCTACAGACAGAATTTTGAGCCAATAGAAATAGTATATAAATGGTTCAGTTAGTAAAAATAAAAAATAACCTTCCATAACAAATCTATGAGAATTACTCAATTAAGGAACAAAGTGTGGTAGCTGTCTACAAACAAAAAAGATTATAGGCCTGAAACAGCCAGATAATTCACACGAAGTCACTTCTCACCTTTAAATGTCAATTTTTCACAATCTCTATATACTAAATATTTTTAACATGAAAAATATAGTAGTGACCTTTATTTTCATATTGTCCTGAGGCCCAGTACATTTATAAATTGATAGTAACAAAAATAGGCAAATTTATGTTTTGAAAATACTGTTTTGTATAGGAATTATGGATTTTATGAAGGAAAAAACATAATTCTTGCTAAGCTTAATGTTGAGGCATCTGATATTATGTTATTCAAATGGATTAACATGAATATAGCTATAAACGCTTTGTATGCAGCTTCAGTATAACACAAAACTAAATAGAAATAAAATGCTGATAGCAAACATTCAAAAGGCCAGCATTATTTTCATGTGATAATAACACATCATGATGTGAAATCCCAGATTAAAAGGTGAGTTTATAGTTGTCTTGTATCTAGAGCTGTTAAATATGACTACAGTATATATAATTATTATATTTAGAAGATCTTCTTTTTCTTTCAAAATGTAATTTTTAAGTCAGAATCTCAGGCTTCGCACCCTTAGTACTAACCTCTGAAAAAAATCAATGCTTCCTAAACCAGAGTTTTTACAAGAGTGACAGTCATATGATTCTTTTAATTATTATAAAATTTTGGGGAGGTTAGAGACTGAAAGTCTTATAACTTCTAATTTCACTCAGACATATCACTGTCCTCTTTTTTTTCCCACTTGTTCTTTCTCATTAGGCCAGGAAACTAGAGTGGTAATGTTAAATTTGTGTATAGAAACTTAAAATTCACTATTGAAATAAAAAATAACAGCAGAAGGTGGCGACACTGTTATCAACAACAACTTTACATGAGAAATGCAATTCATACATTGTCATTTACAGACCAGATTACTTCATGTGTCACTGAACAGACATAAAAGGATACATACTTATATGTTCATAATTAATGTGTAAAACCAAAGAAAACTTCTGTGGCTTTCTGTCTGTATGGGAAGTGATTCCAAGGGTATAATGAAGACACACAGCCCAGCTCCTCAGCCTGAAGTACCTTTTCCCGTGTTGTCAGACTCCCACCCTACCTCTGCTTTCCACCCAGCAACTACTGAATTCACTGGGTCCACCTGGGGCCTGCCCAATCAGGGAGAAAATTACTTTGATAAACACATGCACAGTAAACTACAGTTTACAAAAAGTAAGAACATGCAGGATAATTTATAAAGACTTCCTGCACAGAGAAAGCTATGATGCAAAAATAAATAAATATGCTACCTATTCCAAACATAAGGGCACATGTTTACCACTAAGCTATTGTTTATTGTTGGATGAGGACAGCAATACTATTCTGTACAACTGTCATCTGCAAGATGGAAATTTATTTCTAAAACATTTTTCTACAGTGACAAGTTTAGGCTTCTACTGCGAATATGTAGTTAAGGGTCACTATAGAGCCATGGTTACTGAGAAACGCCTGTTACAATGAACATTCTGCGATCACGATTTGTTTCAGTTAACCCTGAAATACCAGTGTCAGTACTTATTTCTCATCAGAATGATATGTACGGCAGTTCAGACGGGGTGTGTTTACATCAGGCAGTATTCACTGTTGAGAGTCGTCGTGGTCGGACTGAAGGAGTAACCTTGCCTAAAGCATGCTACAGTCAAAGCAAAACCCAAGGACAGAGAAAATTAAATATTATATGCAATTTGTTTTAAATACTTATATCGTGTTATTTATTTATGTGGGTGTATGTGTGCGCGTATGTGTGTGAATACGTGTGTGTGTGTGTGTGCATTTGTGAGCACTTTGTGCTCAGAAGCTCAGAAGACACCTAGCCAGGTCAGTTCTCTCCTTCCTGATTGTAGGTCCTAGGGATTAAACACAGACTGCCAGGCTTGGAGCTAGTCACCTTTATGTGCTGAGTCATCTCACTTGCTCTTATATGCAATATTAAAGCTATTTATCAAAATGGTACTTATCCAGACCATCCATACTTTGTAATCCCAAATGAGTTTTACATAAATTCTGACAGCAGTCAGGGAGAAATATTCCACCCATAAAAGTCATGACAAGCGTGTAATATACTGAGACTATTATTTAAAAAGTTACCAAAAACCAATGATTGTATCAAGTAAATAGCAATATTACTTTATCTGTTTATCCTCTGTTGTGGAATATTACATTAGACTCTAGAGGGCTTCTCTACCCCAGCTAGTTCCCCAATAATTAAGACAGAGACGTTTTGCTTTTGTAAAAGCTTTCAAGCACCATAACTGGGCAGTTGTCAATGGTCTTTTGCTCTTTCTAGGTCACACTCAAGTTACTTGCCATAATTGTCCCTGCCAGGACTGCTTCTGTTCTATCAGGCCAGCCCTCATGGCCACGTGTTCATGGTCCATTCTGTCCCATGGTGACTTCCCTCTTCCCTGATTCTCTCCTGGTACCTCTTCTCCTTGTGGTCCCCTCCAACCCCAAGCTCCGCTTACTTCACTTCTGCCCAGTTACATGCTCTTATCTAATTTATTTAACCAGTCAGAGAATATTGCCAATCAAAATTTACACAGCATCATTTAGTGTATGTGAGAATGTACTCCTCTGGGCAGAAGCCAGGTCTTGGGTTCTAGTAATCAGCACTAGAATACATAGCACCAGACCAAACCCCAACAGTCCTCCATAGTAGCTAAGAGCTTGTTCTTTGAAGACAAATTGCTTTAGTGATTCTCTCACTCTGAAACCATTTAATGGTTTAGTTTTGAGCAGCCCTTCTGTTTGTATGTCTTTGAAAACTAGTAAATTAAACATTCCTGTATGGCAGGGCATCCTTCAGCAAGGATCAAACTGTGAAACTGTAGCTGTTCCTTGAGAAGTCTGAATCTTCATCATGCACAGACATGTTTTTCATCTCTGTTCCATCATTTCTGCCCATTATCCTTTCATTTTATTTTATCCTGTAAAGAACTGGCATGTACGACTTAAATGTCCACATCACTAACAGTTAAGACCATGAATCACCCATGCTCTTATCAACGTAAAAGACTTTTATCGATGGCCAAATAATTCCCATATGTGTATAGGTTATGACAATGGTCTATAAAAAAAGAGTCTAGACAACACATAGGGACATGGTGAAAGGGGAAGCTCATCCCAAGCCCTGATGTTCTTTCTAGTACTTATGACTTATAAAAGCAAGCTACCTGAAAGAGTGTGAAATTTGAGCAATAGGCTGGCCTCTTCCTCATGCATCTGTCTACCTGTTATTACTTTATTTCACTCTAAAATTTCATCAGGCATAGATTATTGTTACATTCAGTTTTAGAAAAATGTTTTAAGGCTAAACGAGGGTCATAAACTAGAGAGATGATCTATCTATTCAGGGAACTTGTGATTATTTTCAAGAAAGTTTGAGAGACAAATTTTAGAAGCTAACTATATCAATAACAAAACAACTCATGGTGCTTTGGCTAAAATTAAAATAGAGATCTAGACTTTTTGCTGCAATAACATAGTTTATCAGACGTTCAGGCAGTCACATGTCCATTGTTTAGGAAAATTGTCTCCTACCATAAAACATTACTTCTGAGAGACAAGTGGGGAGCTTTCTGCACCAGTGAGTCTGTGGCATGCAATAGTCTGGTGAACCCAGCAAGACCCCAGCAAACAAACACAGGTGCAGAACAAGCTGTTTGCCAGCCAGCTATCAGGACTGTATATGGTACGTCAGACACAGACTGCACATACTGTCATGGAAATTACTGGATGAGTGTTGGGGAAATTAAGGGGTCTATATGCCATATAACTAGGCTATAAATTCAAGCACAGAAAACAATTCTTGAAAATTCCTCAAATTGTCTAAAGATACAGGTCTTACATTATTAAAGCTGACCTTATCCGTGTAGGGTTAAGACTCATCTTTTGGGACAGAAATATTTTGTGAGAACTCAGTACTATAAGCTCGTAATGCTGCCGGGGAGGCTGAGACACAATGATCAGCACACCATGCAGGACAGACTACACAGCATGACATTATCTTGAAAAATTGTTATTAGGCTAAAATAACATTTTACACCTTTTCTCTTGTTTTCCAGTCGTATTCATCTAGGGTTTTTTTATATAGAGTTCTTTTGAATTTGAGGGAATGTTGAATGAGTATGGGGGTGATTGTAATTTTATTTTGATAAGTGAACTTTGTTATTGCTAAGAAGCATAGTCGGCCCTGGTGGGTGACCAAGGCCCGTAAGAGCTATCGAGTGCTTAGAAAAGAACAGCTCAAACTGCTTGCAATAATGACACAGCATGTCCACAATCCCTTGAACACTGCTGATCAACATTCGCATACACTTTGGCTGGTTTATTTGAATATAACGAGTCAGGCACTTCACATTTGGGTTGACATGTATACATTTACGTTAAGAAATAGCCTGGCATTGTGTTACACGTTTGTAATGTTTGTAATCCCAGCACTCAGGGAGGCAGAGGCAGGTGGATCTCTGAGAGTTGGAGGCCAGCCTGGTCTACAAAGTGAGTCCAGGAGAGTCAAGGCTACACAAAGAAACCCTGCCTCAAAATATAAATTAATTAATTAACTAATTAATTAAAAATAAAATAAAAAATAGTATACAGTTAGTAGTTATTTAATGCTGTCATCATGGTGTCTTCTTTTTTTAACTTCAAAGGATATTTCCTAAATTTGAAAGATTTCATTTCACCTGACAAAAAAGAATTTTACTGGGTTAGGTTTCCAGATCCTTAAGTAAACAATCATCTAGTTTACTTAAAGAAAAAAATTCTCAACAGATTTCAGCTAATGAAAAGCCATTTTTCCTATCAACAGAAAGAAATGTCCTTCAATCACAATTACTTAAGTTTGCCAGAAATTTTGTTATTATAAACTACTATTGCCTCTTGATAATTAAATTTTTAAAAAAGGCCTATTAGGTTATATTAAGTAAGAGAATTTTTTAAAAATATGAGAAAATAAAGCTCTATTAAGGATGTGGTTTTGTCACACAAATTTCTCTGTTTTAAAAATTATTTCAGAGTTCAATTTAATATTCTAAAACATTTTAAAATGCTTGTATGAATGTGAAGGTGATTCACCCTACACCAAATGTTTCTACAGTAATTGCCTTTTCTGACTCTGTGACTTTATTTCAGTAGGCCAACAGAATAAAATATCTACTACCATAGATACACATATAAGAAATGGCCAGTGACAGCATAGGCCAAGTACATTAAGTTGGTTTAAAGGTCCACTCTCACCTATAGTGCGACTTTACTTGATTTTATTACCTAAGTTTCATTAAATTCTCGTTAATTTCCTCAGTTGGCACACAGGTCAAGAAACTATTAAGTTTCATTTGTCCTAAATACTTTAAGGAAGAATACCTTCTTCCGTTTAGAGGTTACTCAGTAGCTTATAAGTCATACTTTCTGGGACTCTTTTCATTTTCAATTATGTTTAATCATATTAAAATAGTATTAGGTACAACGGGGCCCCAGAACAAGGTCACTTGGGAAGATATCACAAGACAGGAGATGATTCTCCTGAAGACCTCTCCTTATACCTTTCAGTTCAGCTGGGCTCTCCTCACTAATGGCAAGAGGGAAAGAGGTTTCATTGTGTGTAATTACTATGAGTGCAACATTGTATAAAATTAATATATTTCAATACTTTAATATTTCCTCTGTAATAGTACACCCTTACCCTCTTCCACACATAAAATCTCTGTATGTGAGTGAGCATTTGTGTTTATGTGTGTCTATGTGTGTGAGAGAGTGAGACTAGGAATGTTTCTTCCATTTCTCCTTTAAGCCCTTTCTTTCCTACTTTGGTTGGTATTTAGCCATTTTATTCACCAACCAGTTCAGTTTATTTCATTTTTTATGGGGGGACTTGTAACAGCAGTGATTAATGAAGAAGTTGTGAGTATGAAAGAGTTTGAGAGTGACTTGGGAGGAGTTGGTGGAGGAAGAGGGAGGAGTGCAACTAAGAAACTGCAATACCAACACATAGAATTCTCAAAAATGGACAAAATGTGCAAGAATACAGGGGTAGACTGCTAGTACTTTCCTTCCCTTATTCACCCCCTCCCTCCATTAGGATTCCTCCATAGTCCCAGAACTGTTTGCCAATGAAAGCCATTTTCTCTCGGCCCGTTCAGTCCCTCTGGGGCTTGCCAGATCTACACTTGCCATTATTACACTTGACTCAGAGTTACAGAGTTCTGCAAGATGCCTAACTGGAACTTCTAGAGGCTCTTTCCAACTTTGAGACACAGTATCAGTCCGTACTGCCAGGGGTAACTTGTACCAGGTTCTTTGACCAAACTGCTAGAGGCACTTGACTCTAACAGGGAAATAGACAGCCTGTATACAAGCTTTGTCTCCAAATACCAACCAGAGTTAATTCAGATACAACCCTGCTATGAGTTGGCTCCATCTGAAACATGGTAAAATAACTCTGCTGAGAGAAGGAATGTGACTACTTGCAGAAAAAAGATAGAGATAGAGAGACTCAACCAACAAAGTAACTCCAGATGCACAAATCTCGATGCAGAGAATGAACAACATAAAACACCAAATAATGTTCTTCTTCCTCCTCCTCAAAAAAAAAAAAAAAAAATCAAAGCAATGACTCCCTTAAAAAAGAAACAGAATGATCAAACGGACAAAAGGATGGATGCAACTCATCTAAAAAGATTGACAGAAGGCCATAACTGTTCCTATTGTTGTTGTTGCTGCTGCTGTAGTTCTAAGACAGGGTTTTTCTGTGTAACTTTAGCAGTCTTGGAGCTCAGGCTATTGATTAAAGCTCTGCACAATCACTGACCTTAGTGTTGATGAATGCAGACTTACAGGTGAGAACGAGAGACTGAAGGCTTCTGTGAAATCTTTCTCCCTATCCTCCAAAAAGAAACAGTCTTGACATGAAGCTATTGAAGAGCACTCTTTAAGACTGTGATAGAGATTATGAACTGTATCTCTTTCCTGGGTGAGGGTGGGAAAGTTCTCAATTTTATTTAAGGGACTGTCCACTGAAAGTTTGACCATGTTTTAGTGAGTACATGGGCAACACAAATTGGACTTCGACTTTTTTTTTCCTTTTTCTTTTTCTTCTTTTTCTTTTTTTTTTGGGGGGGGAGAGTGTCACAAAGGTGGTTGGGTGGACCTGGGATGACTGGGAAATGAAAATGGTAATAAAAATATTATGCTAGAAAAGGAAGATTAAGACAAAGAAATGAATGAAATAAAGAAGTCAATGTAAGATGTTAACATGGAGTTTGAACTCTCTTTTAGAAAGACCAAACTGAACTAATGCTGGAAATAAATATAACGAATACTTAACAAAACAATTAGAAACCTCAGTGGGAAGCCTCACCTCTAAAGTAGGTCATATCAAAAACAGTAAGATGGAGATGGAAGACAAAGGAAAGAAATTGCATCATTAAATTAAAGGTCAATGAAAAATTAAAATTAAAATTAAGAGAGGAGAAATAAACAGAACAAAGTAGACACCATGAAAATATCTAACATCCAAATTCTAGACCTAGAAAAAGAAAACCACAATGAAGGAATAAAAAGTCAATCCAAGAGAGGATATGCTTATTTAATTATAAGAGACCTACAGAATACCAAATAAACAAAAACAGAGAAGAATATTTCCATGACATATTATATTTAAAACACAGAATAAAGGAATAAATGATATTGAGAGTTTACAGAGGAAAAGACTAGTCACTGATACAGATATGTCTATCAGAATAACATCTGATTATTTCATAGAAAACTTTAAAGCCCAAAGGCCTAAAAGGACATACTCCAAGTTTTGAAAGTCAATGTTTATTATACCAGAATATTATGCCCAACAAACCTATCTATTAAAACTGAATAAAATATAAGAACTTTCCATAATTTAATCAGATTAAAGGAATTTATGAATACAAATGCAACTGTAGATAGAATAATAAAAGCAATCCTTAAATATGAAAAGTATAAATACCAAACGGCCAATAGTAACAACAATGTTAGGATGGGGAACCAAAAGAGATCCAAGAAAGCATCACAAAGACAACAAAAATGACAAATGAATGTCTTTCAATAACAACTCTTAATGTTAAGGGTCTACATTGGCAAATAAATAGACACAAATTAACACATTAGACTAGAAAACATGATCCAGCTTTTCCCTGCCTCCAAGAAATATATCTTACAATCAAATATAGACTCTGCCTTAGGGTAACAGAATTAGAAACAGTATTCCAACAAAATATAACTAAAATATTAACAGACAGAGCTATTATAATATCTGACAAAACAGATTTTAAACCAAAAGTATTCAGAACACTTCATTTACATTAAAGGATAAGTCCAGCAGTGGGATATTACATTTTTAAAAGATATACAACAAATACAAGAGTACCCAGTTTCATTGTTATATGTAAAATCACACAAAAAAATACCAGCTAAATGAGTGGTGCCACATGATTTCATTACACAACACAGTTCATTCAGATATAAACTAACGTCAGAAATTCTGTGTCTTGCACATAGTATAGACTCACTTATAAGTGGATATTAGATATATAATATTGGATAAACATACTAAAATCTGTACACCTAAAAAAGCTAAGCAAGAACAAGGCCCCTGGATAAGATGATCAATCCTTACTCAGAAAGGCAAACTGGATGGACATCGGAAGAGGGAGAAAACAGGAAACAGGCCTGTGAAAGCCTCTACCCAACAGGGTATCAAAGCAGATGCTGAGACTCATAACTAAACTTTGGGCAGAGTGCAGGGAATCTTATGAAAGAAGGGGGAAATAGAAAGATCAGGCGGGACAAGACACAAGGAGAGAAAAAAAAATCTGGGCACAGGGGTCTTTTCTGAGACTGATACTCCAACCAAGGACCATGCATGGAGATAAGCTAAAATCCCTGCACATATGTAGCCCGTGACAGCTCAATGTCCAAGTGGGTACCCTAGTAAGGGGAACAGGGGCTATCTCTAACATGAACTCTGTGGCTGACACGAACTCAGAAGGAGACAATGCATCCAGTCCTGATGAGACCTGATAGGCTAGGGTCAGATGGAAGAAGAGGAGGACCTCCCCTATCAGCGGACTTGGAGAGGGGCATGGGAGAAGATGAGGGTGGAGGATGGGATTGGGAGTGAAGGAGGTAGGGGGCTACAGCTGGGATACGAAGTAAATAAACTGTAATCAATATAAAAAAAAACAAACAAATAAAGAAATTCTGTGTCTTCAAATCCTGTTGCTATAAAAACACCATGACCAAAAGCAACCTGGGAAGGAAATGGTTTATTCTCTTATACTATAAGGTAATAAGTCTATCACTGAGAGAAACCTGGGCAGAAAGCCAAAGCAGTGAGGGATCCTGGAGGCAGGACAGATGCAGAAACCATTGAGGAATGTTGCTAGTTTCAGGGCTTGCTCAATCTGCTTTCTTAAACTATCCAGGCCAACCCATCCATGTGTGGCACTGACCTCTGTGGGACGATCCTATCCACAACAGCTAAAAACACTCTGTACACAAAAATATACCATCATTTGGGCAAAGAGACAGTCTAATAAGAGGAAAAAAATCTTTACCAGAATTATAGAGTTAAATATGTCACGTATACCAGAACTCAACTAACCAAATATAGTAAAACAAATAACCCACCTTCACGAAACAGGGAGTAGAACTATGCAGGGACTTCTCAAAAGAAATATAAATGACTGGGAAATATTTTTTCAAAGGTTAAACACACTTATCAGGGAAACGCAAATTATAACTACTTTATGATTTCATTATAACCACATTAGAATGGCAAACCTCAAAAAGCAAATGATGACCAAAGAACACTGGTTCCTTGCTGATGGGAGTGAAAACTAATGTAGCCACTCTAGAAATTAGTTTGGAAGTTACGACAAAAGCTAGAAAAAAATATCTGCCCCAACCACAAGCAATGCTCTTGGCTACATACTCAAAGGACTCCATACGCTATTAGACATACCTACATATCCATGTTAATTGCTGTTCTATTCACTACAGCCAATGAAATGTAATAAGCCTAGAATCCCATCAGCTGAGGAATATATCAGGAAAATGCAGTATATCTACACAGTGGAATATTATTCAGCTCTTAAGAAGAATAAGATTATGAAATTTTTATAAGTGAATGGATGGAGCTGGGATCAACCATTCTAAGTAAAGAAATGCAGATCCAGGGAGACATATGCATGTTTCTTTTTCTTGTAGATGTGAGATTTGAATCTTCAGATATGTGTGCTACATTTGGAATATTCATAGAGATTAGTAAACTATATTTCTTTTGACATATCTCTTCTTATGGATTATTTCCTTTTTGTTATATTCTATTTGAAAGATACATTATGACTATTTTAGTTATGTGTAAGCATATGCATGTGCTCTTGGGAGAGCAGAGGATATGTACATATGAGTGTGGGTTCCTGCAAAGGCCAGAAGCATCAGATTACCACAGCACTAGAGTTATAGGTAGCTTTTAGACACCCGATATGAGTGCTGGGAATCACCTAAGGTCCTCTGAAAGAGTTGTTTAACTGCTTCACCATCCCCCAGCTCTGTCTTTATATTTTAAACTCAGTTTTGTTTGATGTGAAAATGCTGTTTTTTTTTTCAGTGTAATGTCTTACTTTAATAATTAGTATACATTAAATAGTCCTTTTGATATTTTCTGATATCAAACAACATAATTATATATTAAATATTTAATTATTAAGCAATATTAATTAATTGTTTAGTAATAATTAAAACAACTATTGGTAATTATATTTTAATTATTATTAATTAATAATTATTATTGTATATTTAATATTTTAATTGTTTTCTTGTTAAATGAAATTACTGATGTCTCTAAATATATTTAAACATTAGAAGAGGTGATAGTAATCAGGAATTGCTTTAATTTTCTCTTATATTTCTTCTCTTAGTATGTTAGGATACTAGTTATAGTGCTGTATATCAGTACATCTATTTGGTATTTGAGAAAGAGATTGGGAGTTAGAAAGAGAACAGAGACTTAAGGTAAATGAGTGCTGAATTTGTCAAGCATCTTTTTAGCATTTATTCAGATGAGACTTTTCTCTGCAAGTCTTTTAATTTAATATGCCGTAACTTATCAATGAAATCTATAATAATAGATATAATATAATAATATAATACACAGCATTGATTCAAACACCACACCTTTTAAAAATGTGTTAGCTATTGTGTTTTTATTTTTATTAAGAAATTATTAGGATACTTATTTTACATGGTTTTAACTTCAGTGAATTAATTTACTCTACTCTGTGTATCGTATTAATTTGAAAATAGTCCTGCTTCAAAAAACTAAAATACATTTTGGAGTCATGTTATGTTTTAAAAAGAAATTATGGTGGCTATCTTACCGAAAGCAATCCACGGATTCAATGCAATTCCCATCAACATTCCAACACAATTCTTTACAGACGTTGAAAGAGCAATTCTCAACTTTGTATAGAAAAACAAAAAAACACAGAATAATGAAAAAACAAAACAAAACAAACAAACAAAAAAAAAACAAAAAAACAAAACCAAACTTGTACAATAGAAGAACTTCTGGAGTATCACCATCCCTAATTTCAAGTTATATTACAAAGCAATAGTAACAAAAACTGCATGGTACTGGCATAAAAACACACAGGTTGACCAATGGAATTGAATCTAAGACCCAGAAATAAACTCACACACCTATGGATACTTGATTTTTGACCATAAAGTCAAAACCATACAATAAATGAAAGAAAGCATCTTCAACAAATGGTGTTAATCTAAACTTGATGTCAGCATGTAGAAGAATGCAAATAGATCCATACTTATCACACTATACAAACTTAAGTCCAAGTGGATCAAAAACCTCAACATGAAAGCAGATACACTAAATCTAATAGAAGAAAAAGGGAAGAACATTGAACTCATTGGGACAGAAGATTTCCTGAACAGAACACCAGCTCACGCACTAAGAGCAATAAATAACATGAAACTGAAAGACTTTTGTAAGGCAAAGGACACCATTAATAGAACAAAACAGAAGTCTATAGATAGGAAGAAGATCTTCACCAATCCTATATCATATAGAGGGCTAATATCAAAATACATGAAGAATTCAAGAAATTAAATACCATCAAATCAAATAAACTAATTTAAAAATGGGGTAGAGATTAAATTAAATACCATTAAAGCAATTAAACTAATTTAAAAATGGGGTAGAAAGCTAAACTAAGAATTCTCAACAGAGGAATCCCTAGTGCCCAAGAAGCACTTAAAGAAATGTTCAGTGTCCTCAATCATCAGGGAAATGCAAACCAAAATGACTTTGAGATTCCATCTTATACCTGTCAGAATGCCTAAGATCAAAAAGCCAAGTGACAGCACATGCTGGCAAAGATATGGAGCAAACGGAACACTCCTCTATTGCCGTTGGGAGTACAAACTTGTAAAACTACTTTGGAAATCACTCTGGAGGTTTCTCAGAAAAAAAAAAAATGGAAATAGTTCTACCTCAAGACTCAGCTGTATCATCCTTGGGAATATCCCCAAAAGCATGCTTTACAAAACCACAGGACTTATGCTCAAATATGTTCATAGCAGCTTTATTCATAATAGCCAGAAACTGGAAACAACACAGATCATCCTAAACTGAAGAATGGATAAAGAAACTGTGGCTCATTTACCCATTGGATTACTACTCGGTTTTTAAAGATAAAGACACCCTGAAATTTATAGACAAATGGATGCAAAGAGAAAAGGTAATCCTGGGTGAGGTTACCCAAACCCAGAAGGATACATACTGTGTGTACTCATTTATAAGTGGATATTATCTACAAACTACATGATAACCATGCTACAATCCACAGATCCAAAGAAACTAAGTAATAAGGAGGACTCAAGGGGGGATTCTTGAATCCCTCTAAAAGGAAATAAAATAGACATCATAGATACATGGAAGTGGAGGGAGAAAGAGAACTGTTTGAGAGACAGGATGGAGAGGAAAAGGGGAAATCAGCTGGAAGGAGAGCAAGGATGGGAAGCTGAGCGAATGGGGAGAATGGAAATCAGTGCTGGGTATCTCTGGGACAAGCTGGACACTTGGGATGAGGGAGGCTCCTGGGAAGATATGAGAGTTGCCCTAGCTGAGACTCCTAGCAGTGCAGGATTCTGACACTGAAATGGCCACATCCTGTAGCCAGACAGGACTCCCACTGGAGGGAGGGACACACTAACACACCCACAAAATTTGTCCTGCCTACAAGATGTACAGGGATAAAAGATGGAACAGAGATTGAGGGAATGGTCAACCAATGACTGATCCAACCCCTTGGAGAGAGACAACCCCTGACACTTTTAATTATACTCTGCCATCCTTGCAGATTAGAATCAAGCATAACTGTTTTGTGAGAGGCTTCATTGTTGTGGGTTGCCCTGGTGTTATGTATTCTAATGTTAATTACCGGCCACCCAAATAGTGTCCCTGCTCTGAAGAGCACATTCTTGCATAAACCTTTCCTTGTTGTGTAAACCTGCCTAAGTCATTATATCTGATTGGTTGATTAAACAGCATATACCTGGGCAGGCAGAATGGGATAGGTATGGCTAAGGTTCCCTGGCTTTTGGGTTTAAGAGAATCACATGAACATCAGAAGATGGAGAAAAAAGGGAACAGGACTGTAGCCTACCACAGAGGGCCTCTGAAAGACTCTACCCAGAAGGGTATCAAAGCAGATGCTAGACTCATAGCCTAACTTTGACATAGTTCAGGGAATCTTATGAAAGAAGGGGAAGATAGAAAGACTGGGATGGAACAGGGGCTCCATAAGGAGAGCAACATAACCAAAAAATCTGGGCACAGGGGTCTTCTCTGAGACTGATACTCCAACCATGCATGGAGATAACCTAGAATCCCTGCACAGATGTAGCCCATGGAAGCTCAGTGTCCAAGCTCAGTGTCTCCTAGTAATGGGAACTGGGACTGTCTCTGACATGAACTCAGTGGCTACTCTTTGATCACCTCCCCCTGGGTGGGGAGCAGCCTTACCAGAGCAAGACAATGCAGCCAGTCCTGATGAGACCTGATAGACAAGGGTCAGATAGAAAGGGAGAAGGACCTCCCCTATCATTGGACTGGGGGAGGAGCATAGGAAAAGAAGAAGGAGAGAGGGTAGAAATGAGAGGGGACAAGGGAGGGAGCTAGAGCTGGGATACAAAGTGAATAAACTGTAAATAATTAAAAAAAATAAATTAATTTTAAAGAAAGAATCAAAGGGACACAGATGGAAGGGGAAGAGCAGAAGAAGGAGGTTAGTGTGGACAAGAAAGCATGTGGGACTAGAGATAGGCCTCCAATGATGGAGTGAAAAGGCTGAGATAAAGAATAAAAGCAAGTACCGTGGGATTATGGATAAAAGACAGTCCAGATGACGATTAAGATGGGTGGCATTGGATGGGGATAGGAGATGGATGATGAGGATATTGAGCCAGCAGAGGGGAAATATCTGTCCTCCCCAAGGTTAAAAAGGCAATTATAGATCTAACAGGTGTCTGTGTCCTATTACTTGTGACCGCAGGTTAAATAATACTGCTGCAATAATTTTAGGGCTAATAATAAACATTATATAGCGTGTCACTCTTTTTTATTTACAACATTTCATCCAGCAGACAATGGAAACAGATGCAGAAGTCCACAGTCAAACATTAGATGGAACTCAGAGTGTCTTGTGGAAGAGTTGAGGGAAGGATTGAGGGAGATGGAGGGGCCAAGGACACCACAAGAAGACCTACATAGCCAACTAACCTGGGTCTGTGGGAACTCATAGACACTGAACCACCAACCAAAGAACAGACATGGACTGGTCCTAGGTCCTCTTCACAAAAGAAGCTGTTGGGATGCTTGGTTATAAGTGGGTCCTGTAACAATTAGAGCAGGGGCTGTCACTGATTTGCCCTCTGTTGCCTCCCTCTGGATCTCATTTCCCTAGCAGGGCTCAGTGAAAGAGGAGGCATTTAATCCTGATGCAACCTGGTTTACCAGGGGAGGTTGGTTAGGGTAGAGGGAGAAAAAAGCATAGGGGAAGTGGTTGGAAGAGTAGGAAGGGATGATAAGAGGGAGTAGAATTGTGATTGGGATGTAAAATGAACAAATATATAAATTAATGAAGGAAAAAAAAACAAATGACAAAAGTGGATATTAACTCTAAAATAAAGGATAATCCTGCTACATCAAAAAAAAAGAAAAAAGAAATGATGAAATACTCTAGGAAAACCTATTATTCATAAAGGTTTTAGAGGTTGGCAGACGGGAGGGAAAGAAATGAGACTATATGGGATTGGAAACCAGAATGGAATAGAAAAAGAAGGAAGGAGAAGGGACAGAGTTGGAAGCATAGGAGAAGGAAATTGAAAGAATAGATGGGAGGACAGGGGAGAATTAACAATAAAACAAAGTTTTAGTAAGCACAGTTTTGTTCAGTACACTGTCTGCAAATAGAAATACAATGCAGCCAGTCCTGATGATACCTGATAGACTAGGGTCAGATTGAAGGGGAGGAGGACCTCCCCTATCAGTACACTGGGGAGGGACATAGGAGAAGAAGAGGGAGGGAGGGTGGGATTAGGAGAGGAGGGGGAGGGGGCTACAGTTGGGATACAAAGTGAATAAACTGTAATTAATAAAAATATAATAAAAAATTTAAAAAGAAATAGTGTCACAAAATTTTTAATACAGAATTTATTTAAATCTAGACTTAAGTAAGCACTTAGATTAACAGTTTATTTCATACCATGTGCTACATTAGGGCTTCTTAAATGTTTTTTTCAGCCTAGATATTTTATTGGACCCTGGGCTTAAACATGCAATAAGCATTCAAGTTAAAATTTGCTGATTATAAGTAACTAAAAAATAAATATTTTTCTTATTCATATAATTTTGTCATTCAATATACATACAATAAAATTTGCATGATAATAGAATGGGCATGCTAACTTGTTTTAATACAAAGAATTATATTTTAGCTGAGTACTTCCTACTGCCAGATATAGAGCAATTGTCAATATTTTTTGAGTTGATTGACATTTTGGGTTATAGTCTTAAATGAGGAATACATGCTTCACCTAGAATAAAACGGCAGAAGTGTGTTATGGGCCATTTCAAAAATTGCTGAAAATTCTGTCTTCATCTCAAAACAAAATTCATTTAATGACTGCTTTTAATGAAACTGAAGTCACCAACTCAAAGAGGGATTTTCACAATTAATCAGTCTCATGCAATACAATTCAATCTTATATCAATTTTATTCTTACATACTGAGAAGTGATGGCAGAGAAGTAGTCAAAGTCCTTGTCTTCTGATATTAAACCATCATGTTTATAATAGAATTTCTTCACTTTGACATTGAATCTCATACATGAAAATTCTAATGATCAATTATAGCAACAAAATATTGATCTTTCTCATCTTTGGTGAACAAAGATAGATGTCACCATTGCTATTCTGCAATAGTATTCTTGAAGTTCTATAAGAAGTAAAAGTATAAATTTGCAAGGGACGCTGTTATAGACATACAGTACACCAAAATATTACAATAAATGCTTAAAATTCTTGAATGACTCTAGAAAAAGAGATGTAAATATAGTAATAAGGAACAAGTATAAAATGATACTAACATTTATTATGTCACTAGTCCTTACATAATATTGCAACATGTATACAGTTTAGTCTGAAATGAACTATACCTGCATATGTTTACTATCTTTTTATCTGAATAATCTATCATCTGTGTATCCATTCCTCTTTCTCACCTTACTGTACTGGTGAAGTAAACTGTTGTTTTTTGTTTGTTTGTTTTTTGTTTTTTTTTTTTGCATTGGAATGTATATTTTTTAATTTCATATATTAAAACAGCAAAAGTACAGGACAACCACACCCTGTGAAAATCATTTACATTGAACTTAATATGCAAAGTGTTTGTCTCTCATGTTTCGCTATGTTTTTTAAAGCTCCAAAGATTACAAAGGAGGTACAATTCGTATTAACAATGAAAGAAGATATCTGTGTGAAACTCTAATCAATGAGAGCAGGGTAAGGCAAATTGTCTTTTTGAATAGTTTTTGAATCTGGGAGAAAACCAAAATATATAAACACTCAGTTAACATGAAACCTGGGGAGGAATTCTTTCTTACTTTAGTTTTGTTTTACTATTGGGTATAATCCTACCCCAAATAATAGTGTGAGATGCGTCTATTATAAACATGGTCATAGCTTATGCAAATGATCCAATTTCTAAAAACTTATGCCAAGAAACAGTTTTTAAAAAATAAAAAGTACATAAATGAAACACCCAATAAAACTTACTTCATAGTAGCAAAAACAGGGAATCAGACACACACACACACACACACACACATCTTTGTAATCATAAATTATGATATATTTTAACTCCACAGAATGTCACAATACTAAAATACTAAAACTATCATTTTAAGTTTATGTGACATCATATGAAATCATTACGTAACAAGGGTTAAGGATAAATAAAAAAACGAAAGTATAAAACATGAATTGTAACTAAATAAAGAAGAATATTGCTATAGATTATAATACAGCCAGAGAATAAGAAATACTATTATTTTCTACGGGTATTATGCAGGAAATAAAAAATATTCTATGAACTAATCTTCAAGGTCTTACAGTGATTTATCAAATTCAATATTGTAATACTTCATTTCCAAATCTTTATTAATGTCAATATTGCAGCAGTGACTATTTTTGTCTTGATTTCTATTACTTCTCCTTTGTAAATTCCTCATATGTCACTTAGATTTTGAGGCTGTAACTTGTAACATAAGTCAGCGGCATTTTGCCATAGACAAGGGCTCATGACTATCTGAACATGAATGGCGTTATCTGTCTGCAGTCACTTGGGCAAAGACATCAAGAATGAACTACTTAAAAAAGGAGGAAACCAGTGCTTAAGGCTGTTACAGAACTTGACCCAGGCCCTCGGCACTCAGGATGACTCTCTTGAGTTGGATGCCTAGCCTAAACAAAGGAGACCCCTCCAAAAAAAATCAAAAGGCAAAGCAATGCAAAAGACCACCATAGAATGTGTAAAAAGGCTTTCTCTAACGAGAACCCCTGACAGATGCAGCTTGTCCCAAAAGAGACTATTTATTGTTAGAAATTTGATGCTCAAAAAGAATAAAACAGCAGTTTCTCAAAAACCTGTTATGTATTGAATTGATACTAAGAGAAGGGATCACATTGAATTTTATGCACTACCTAGAAGTCAACTCCAGATGTCTTAAAAACCGAATGCAAGTTGTAAACACACTCATTGACATGGTGTGTCCCCGCTGTACGGGTATACGGCCTCTGGGACTGAAAGACTGACTGTTTAGAGCCTCTCAAAGGAGGAATCAGGGTCCAAATAGGATAAATTTACGTTCAATCTCAATACAGTGAGATTGACAGTCTAGGACCAGGTTCCAGATGTTTTTAACTCATTTCTTCAGCAAGGTTTCAGCTGCGGAATGCTGCGCCTTAAAAATGGAGCTGGTTTCCGCCTTCCACCTTCCCGATGGTGAGTGCTCTTTGTCACGAACAATTCCACATTTGGCTAAGGCCGAAGATCTGGCTTGCTTCCATGTATGTGGACCTATCTGCATTGCCCACATGGCATGCTGGGGTTGGCTACCCAGAGGCTAGTTAAGCTGTGGGCTGGCTTTCCCCAGGGTCAGATGATTGTTCAAGGTTCCTGAATAAACTGCATTGAAAAAAAAAAATAAAGAAGGAAGGAAAGAAAGAAAAAAAAAAAAAAAAAGAAAAGGGGTCTAGCCCCTATTTCTCATGGATGTTTTCTGTTGTACCTTGGGTTGTTTTGAGAAAACTCTGTAATCCTTGTCTTTACCCCTATATTAAAATATACTTATTAAACTCAAAATATGGGTTATAAAAAGAAAAACAATTTGATGTCTAGTTCTTTGGGTTTCATAGCATTGTCGATTTTCATTAAAATACTATTTTCATTGTAACCATTTTACAGAAATTGATGATGCATCTAATCCCCAACAAAACCATCATATTGGCTCTGCTCTGAGCATCCCCAGTTCAAAGGCAATTGCAACATGCAGGCATTTAGTACAATGGTGACCAAGCTAGTAGCTGGGAAGCTGAATCTCTAACAGAATCCACAGTTTGCTCTGCAAACTTTCATGAATAAGAAAAGCTATAATTTTAATTTTTGTACTTTGGCACTATGATTGCAGATCCAAGACATTTTTCAAAGATGAATATTCATGTTTTTCACTTGCTACACATTAAGAAACAGCTAAATTAATAACTATATTTTCTAAATGGTCCAATTTTAGAACAGTGGTTTTTCAATTCTCACATTGCTTGATAATGTGCAATTCATGATATATTATCTTAAACTTTTTACATCCTTTTTATATATTGTTTAGAACACATTTGCCCCAATAAGACTTTCTTAAACATAGTCACAATTCTTTATCCTTTAATAGCGATCAAGTATTATATTTTTCTAACACATGCATTACACATTGATCATACATATGCCATCTACATTTACATACATGTTTTATTCTTGACTGAAAATATCACCAAGAATAATCATCATGATTCTGTTTCATGTCTCTCTTTATTTCATAAGGCAGGACAAGGTATTTTTGAAGCCTTTGAGAAATGTATGGTTGCTGAGCTCCTAACCTCATTCTCCCATGTAAGTTTTGGAAGAACAAATGCTCACGCCAGGGAAGCATTGTGAAAATGGCTCATGAACAACCTTCACACCCTTCCATCACCAGGATGGAAGACCTGAGAACTTGAAGTTTTGTTTTTACTTATCTTTATGTCTAACTTCTACTAGAGATTAACAAATAATTGCAACTCCTAAGGCTCTTTAGCCACTGCCGAAGAGGGTGCAGTCATAGTCATAGGGAAGAAACCGTACTCTCTGTCATTGTGTTTCCTCAATTATGGTCAGGGATGGAGTCAATAACCAATTTTAGAAACATAAAGCAAATCCCTCAGGATTTCTATCATATGTGAGGCCAAGGATTTTCCTGCCTGACAGAACTCCAGTTCTGTAACTTGCGTTGTTGTAGAAGTTTGCTAATTAGCATTTGTTTATAACATTTGAAGTAGCTCTGCTTAATTACCGGAAACTTGAAATGTGCTGTTTATGGTCTGCAGAGCATTGTTATTTTAACACTTATGAACTGATGGCTGTGAAGAATGAGGATAAGCAACTCTTAAATAATTACCAGATATTTTGTGAATAATTACCAAATATATTGTGTGAATTGTTAGGATAGTACAATGGAGGGTTAGATTCACTACTTTTGAGATGTTAGTAATAAATTCTATAATGCTTGTCTTGATGAAAAAAAAGTTAAGTTTGCTTTAACTTTTAGTGTATGTTTGGATTTCCTTATCTGTCAAATTAGATTAACTATATCTATTTGAAATGAGAAAAGAAAGGAAGATAACTTTTTAAAATATGCAACACTAAGAAAATGGATGAGGAAACTTTACATATAAATAAAATTTTATTACAAGCTACTAATGTGTAATTGTGACATTTTGTATAACTACAGAGAATAAAGAGTGATTTGTCCTTAAGAGTCTCTCACAATGAATTCCTTATACTTACTTTTATGCTTTTCAAGCTCTTTCACATTGTGTCCATAGATTTTTTTTCCCCAAAAGCAAAAGTAACTCTCATCTGTGTTTGGCATCCTGAAATTCATAATCACTTGGGATGTCTATATAATAATATAATTTAATGTAAAACTTATATTGGAAAATTGCATGTTTAAAGTACAAGGCTTCATTAGACAATTCTTTAGGGACAGAAAATTTTAGAATGATTTACTGATAGCATCAAAGACTAAAGCACATTTAAAGATATACTAGTTAAAATTGCATCAATATTTTTATTGCCAGGCGTGCTCAGATTAGCTGAAGGGTAGCTTTTTCATTTTTATCTTGAGAAGCTGAAATTTGTGAGCCCAATACCCTAAACAAACATCCTTGTAATACCGTCTTAAACATGAAATAAAAAGTAGAATTTTCTTTATTTTCTATCAGTCCAAATGGTAATAGAGTTATATAGTCTTGTCTTGCTAAAAGTGTTCTTTATAACCAGCAGCATTCTTTAGATCTTTTCTACAAGATTTTTGAGACTTAGACATTCCCACGGGGTTTGCAAACTTCTTCTTCAGGGGATAGCAATAGAATAATACATTTTCGAAAGTGATTATCTGAACTTGTCATTTCACCCCAGGCCTTCTGTCAATCTATCCTTACTAGATGTTCAAACTCTGTATCTAATTTGTTCCTGAAGGCATATGCTAGAAAATAGTATGTCCTCATATAGAAGAAGATGGTGCAAGGGAGGAATGAATAAATGTTCTAGGACATACAATACAAATGCCACAATTCATAGTTTTAAAAATTTAAAGTATTTAAGTGCTATTGACGAAGAATATTTATCTGAGATTAAGTGAGTGCTTGAATAATCTCAGAACTCACATTATTCTTTTTCATCT
The DNA here is from genome assembly GCF_030254825.1 of Meriones unguiculatus. Classification (NCBI taxonomy): domain Eukaryota; kingdom Metazoa; phylum Chordata; class Mammalia; order Rodentia; family Muridae; genus Meriones; species Meriones unguiculatus. The sequence goes on from NC_083354.1 coordinate 97,878,621, forward strand.
AAACACGTTGTGAATCTCTTTTTCTTCATAACTTTACATGGTATTCTGGTATGTATGCATGTAACAATTTAATGGGCAAGAAATCACACCTCCACAGGGTAATCTTCCAAAGGAATTATGAGAATAAGGGTTCTTTTACTCATTAGATTTTTAAAAAATAAAAATAACTATAAATTTTACAGGCAGACCAATTTTTATTGTTTTGTGTTTTTATGGATTAAAAAAAAACCTGTTGAGACAAAACATAGGCTACATTATAAATACATCAAAATTTCTCAGAGATATTTAGAGTTTTTCTTTTGGATACGTAGAATGATGTATTTTTACACTGTTATGACTTGTTAAAATAACACAAAACAATATTTTCAAATGGTTATATTGACTAAATATAAGATACTTGAAGATTTCTGAAAATAAAGTATTTATTTGGGCATTTAGTTTGGTTAGTTTAAGTCACTGATGATTTCAAACTGTGGGTAATTTTCTCTTGAGAAATACTAGGTAATTTTCAAATGTATTGTTTCTTATCACAATTTAAGAGTGGATGCAGCCGGCATATCACATATGAAAGAAATACTTCCAGATACCCTACAATGCATAGTATAGGCCTCCAGCTGTCAGCATTGCCAAGGCTGAGATATAATGTTCCAAGAACATGTGTATGGTACATGCAGTGCAGAGGAATAATTAAAGTATATATATATATATATATATATATATATATATATATATATACTCACTGTACTACCTAAGAAAGAGAGTTGGGATACTAAAAACTCAATAGAAAATTATTATAGCTATTTTGTGACACATGTCAGGAATTCTAGAACTCAGGACACCAACGAGAGAGGATCTCAAGTGCGAGGCCAGCTTGGGATATAAAATGAATTCAAGAACAACGTGAAGTACATAGTTAAACCTTTCTTGAGAAACCAAGGGTTTAGGATACATATGTTTATGATTAGAAAGCTCTCCTAGCATTCTCAAGGTCCTGCACTTGCTACTAAACAAGTCAATGTGGAAAAAACAGTAAATAACTTATACAAAGTAGGCTAAGTTTTTATTCCCCAAAAACTTCATCTATGCAGATGCCCTTTGCGAATTTAAAATTAGTAAATGAGCAAACAGATATATCAACAATGAGAGAAAACATTGTGCACATAAATGATACATTACAAAACGAAGAACATAATAGTCAAATAACAAGTAACCAAATGGTCATTTGAATCTTCATTATACTTAGGACTCTATTTCAAGCAGTTCCTAACATTTGGATTTAGATTTCAGACACTTGAACTCTTCATAAAATGGCACCAATTTTACTCTCTCCTCTTTCCTATAAGCTAGCTTATCCCACAGTGCTCCCTGTCAGAATTAAGACTATGAGTATAAATTTTCATCCACCTGAAACTACTTTTCTGTTCAATGCCATCCTTTTAAAATACCTCCTGCTCTGTAGATGGAGCTTCTATCAATCTTGTACCGATCTCATTTTCAAGTTATGCTTCTACCCACGTGACTTCCTATTTGTTGAACTTAGCATGTGTCTTAGTTACTTTCCATTGTTGACATAAGGCACCATGACCAAGGCAACCTATGAAAGAAAACATTGAACTTCAAGTTCATGTTTCAGAAGATTAGAGTCCTTGATGGTGGAGTAAAGGCATAGCAGCAGGAACACTGAGAACATACATCTTGACTGGCAATTTAGAAGCCGAGAGAAATTAATGATGCTGAGAATCCTTTAAAACTTCAAAGCCCATCTGCAATGACATACTTCCTAATCCCTTCTATCAGTTCTACCAATTGGAAACCAAGTATTCAAATATATGAGCCTATAGGAGCCATTCACATTCAAACCACGACATGCAGCACAGGATGATGTTGCCAAATCATGTAAATGTACGTACAGATTTTCCTAGCACTCTTTATCACTTCAGAGTCAGTACTTTCCATACATGACTCTCTTCAATAGCATATGTAAGCAAGTTTCCAGAATGTCACAGACATCTCAATCATATCTTATTCTCTATTACTGAAACACTGAGTTTTCATTTTGATGTCTAAAACAAACCCTAATTCTTTATTAAACACTTATCTTCAGTTAGTAGAGAAGTGAGTAAGCCATCTAACAAGGATTTTATTTGTTCTGGTCACTGAATGACCAGTGGAAACAGATTTGCAGTCCAGCTCTAGTAGATGAGGTTAGCAAATGTGAGCATGTGGAAATGATCCCATCTGTTACTTGAACTGCCAAAAAAGAGCTCTTCCTTCTGCTATATACATCCAGAAGAGGGTTTTCAGGGAATGATCGAACCATGAACATTCTGAGCTCATCATTGTGGTCTACTGATGAGGCTGCATCTTACTGGGTCATTGAGAGATAATAGATGCAGTAGAAGGAAGGATCTCCCTACTGGCATGTAATCACTGAGGTTGGGCTCTTTCAGGCTGTATTTATCCCTTGACTTTCACTTTTTGTCTTTCTGTCTCTGTTTTCCAATTGGCAGGATTGAAGTTCTTTCTAACACCACAATACACACACTCTCTCTTTGCTATAATCTTCTACCTTCTAGAGACAAAAAGTGATATCATCTACTCATGACCATGAGATGAAATCCCTGAAATTATTAAATTATTACACAAAATATATGCTTTCTCCTTCTTAGTCGTTTTTTTTTTTTTTGGAGGGAGAGGGCTGGGGTGGTTAATTACAGTGATAGAAAGATGACTAGTGCAGAAGGAGAGGGACCTGAAGACAGATTCTTCACTTACAAATGATGCCTACAGGAAGAAAAAAAGTTTTTGTGTTTGTCTCTTCTTACTATTTAAAGCCAACTTCCAAAATTCATAATTTCTGTTTACTTCAGGCAATGGAACAGTGAGATAATCTGAAAAGACAGACATTACAAATGTGTATTTATAGCCCATGAGTAATCAACCAGTGTAATCAGAGGATGCATCAAATCAGCACTGCTCTACTTCATTCTCTACCCTGATATCTGATACTTTTGTACAAAGTGAAACTTCACATCCATAAATGATCAGTGTAAAATATTTTAAACGTTTATTTACTTTTTAAGATAAAGTATTTGACAGAACAAATGTTCTCATGGTTATAATTAGATTTAAAGCATAATAAGCATTTTTATATTAACAAGTGTTAATATAAATATTAATATTTATTATATTAATAAATTAATAATTAATAATATTAATGCTATATTAATAAGTGTTAATATTCAATGAATATTAAAAAAAGTATGTCAGAATTGCACCTTAATACATTTAAATTTTATTCTAGTCAGTTAAACAACCAAACTGAGATACATTTTTATTTTATAGAGATATTATCTATTGTGAATTAATAAATTGGTTAGCTACTGTCTGATTTTTAAGATCTACTTAGTAATATGGATCATGGGGTATATCTTTTTCACAGTAAATTAAACAATCTTTGATTCCATCTCAGTGCCCACAATCCAGAGGGGAAAAATGGGCTATTATATTTCCAATGGGCAGCAAAGATGTGTTGAAATCGTTTTAAATTAATTAGTAATGAAATTAAAATATGACCAATATCCCTTCCTATATAATATCCAAAATATGATATTATGCATTGTTAAAAGGCAGCATTACCCAAATGGGGCTACTTTGGAGTTATTTTATGTAAATATGCATGATAAATATTATAGAGAAATTTTATTCCAGCAACATGGCTGCTCTGGCAAGGGCTCCTATCCAAAGGCAGTCTAGGTATATGTGATCAGCTGGAATGCAGACACACCACATATCTTTAATCCCTCTGCCTGGAATACAGAAATGCTCTTAGTACACACCTTTAATCCCAATAGGATGTGCAAGTATATGGTGGACAGATGGGAGAGAAAGAGAAGCTGAACCATTTGAGATTTTGAAGAGAGATGGAATGGAAACTCAAGGATGTAAAGAAATAGCTTGTTTTGGGTAGTCAGGCCTGTCACCTGAGGCCACTGTCAAATCCTAGCCCATGCCATCACTGACGGCCATGTCTGGGGTGGGGACAGGAGTCTATGTCAATGTCCATGGCTCATATTACTAAACAGCATGCATGTATCCTTAGTCTGTGTTGCCACCTGGTACCATGTTGATGTCCATGTCTGCACATGTTGATGTGCAGAGCTGCCCCTGCCCCTGCCCTTTATTGTCTCCAGCAATCTGGAGACCTGTATCCTCCTTCCACTGGCTCAAGCACTTGGGAGAGCATGCCTGACACCTCACCTGGGCAGCACAGTAGACCTGGCCTTGGTGGGGGAGGGGTGAGGGTGATGGTGAACCCACCTGAGGGCATGAGAGCAGGCTATCTGTCCCTTGCCAGCTGCAGTAATGGGTGAGCTTGCTGGGGAAATGCTGGAGAGATATCTTTGGTGTTGTGGATGCAGGAGAGCTGGCAGGCTGACCAAGTGAGTTAAACCCCAGGCCTAGATCCAAGGCTTTGAGGTGGTCCACTCAACATGTACCTCATGTATGAACTATCCACTGAAGAACATGAAACTGCTGGTCCTATAAATCCAAAGCTGTAGGATCTCCATGACACAGAACAACAACAGGATATCCAAGAGGAGCCCCAGTGAGGAGGCAGTATTGATGATATAACTGAAGCTGGAAGTCTTGAACCAGACTAATGACTGACTCATTGTAATGAACATTTGCAAGAAAAGATGTGTGGACAAGGGGTTGACTGTGAGACATGCCATGGCACACTACAACTTCCACAATAAGATGATTTTTTTAATGTTTTGCTTTGTTTTATTTTTTATTTTTATTTTTTTTAATTTTCTTTTGTTGGGAAGGTTGCAGTGGTGAAGGGCAGATAGTAAGGGGCAGGGAAATCAGTGGAATTGCAGTGCATGATGCGAAACTCACAAAGAATCAATAAAAAGTTTAAAAGAAGGAATTTTAGCTTGCTTCAAAACACACACATAAGCATACACACATACAATTCAAAAGAAGAAAGGTCGATAGTGTATATGTGAACAATCTTGAAACTGTCACAGACTGAAGAGATAGTCAGTGTCACTCAAAGGCTGCCTGAATGTACTTTGCTCTATAAAGCAAAGACACAGGCTTCAAAGGAAATAGAAATGACAGTTGAGGTAATGCCCATGTCACCACCAGCTCCAGGACATGTCTGACTTGTAGTTTAAATTATTTACAACCAATGTAATTTGAACAAATCAGATGAACAACTTACAGCTACAAAATCCCATACTTTTAAAATGCCACTAAACACCATATTTGTCATAATTTATTTATCTTAACATTAGTGTTGGGATCAATTTACAATTCAAACTTTATTGTGAGTATGAATTTGTTGGAAGAAGCTTGATACAAAGATCATTTAGTGCAATTTATGTGGTTTCAGAAATCTAATGGAGGTCTTGGAAAAATTCCCAAAGATAAGGAAAACTAATATAAATTTAAATGAAATAAAAGATAGAAGGAAAGACTGTCTTTATGGTTTAAACAACTAAGTATATTTACCTTTCTTTAATATCTCTGTAGTAATAAATACAGAAGGCAAACCCAAAAGAAAACACAACTCAAATTATTACTCTATATGATATACAACCTTAAAAAATGACTGTCAGAGAACTTTGAAGTTTCTCATTTTGAGAAGCTGCATGGACCACTGAATCAAATTCTGAATATGAATTCTCAAATAGGATTTAGTAATCTGAGGCAATAAAGTAAGGATTAAAAATCCAGAGATAGTAGTTAATCAAGATCAGATTGTGACCAACTGGCAAAATCCAAACTAAATTGAAGGTTGAGCTCTAACTTCTAAGGAACCACAGTTACTCCATTGCCAGTGATTTTAAAGCAGAATTTAATTCATTAAAAAATATGGTCTCCTTATGTATGAATTAGATTTTCTTTATTTGTTTATTTTATGTATTTGAATGCTCTAGCTACCAGTACACCTGCATGGCAGAAGAGGGCATCAGATTGCATTTAGATGGTCGTGAGCTACCATGTGGTTGCTGAGAATTGAACTCATGACCAATGGAAGAGCAGACAGTGCTCTTAACCTCTGAGTCATATCTCCAGACCTAAATATGAATTAGAAAAACATATAAATGATATCTTTATTCTGCATGTCAAAACCAGAATTGTATAACAAAGTCGTAGTAGATATTTTCACTGGGAAAACAAAAAACACGGTGCAAATAGCTATATGGAATTTGTGATGTAAAATATTCACATAAAGAAACCCATCCTGACCAGGCCTGCAACTTCTGGCTTTAAAGTATCGTATGGAACCTTTCTATCACACATAATTTTGTTGAAGACAGATAGTGCGACTTGGCTATATAAATGTTTTCTGCAATTCAGTGAGAATTGGACAGACAATCTTGACCTAGAAAAAAAAATCTTATCCTTGAGGTATCATAAATAGAGCATTTGTATTAAAACACTCACAACACATAAGACATAAATCATTCAAACATATAATATTGGAAGTTGGAAATCATCAGTAGTCTAGCACTGGTAACTAACGTACTTTATAGCTAAGACACGAACCATCTAACATAGAAACTTTAGAAAGATTATTTTTGTTAGTGCATTTTCTGCTGCTGCAATAAATTGTGTTAGTATCACTGCATAGAAAGGAGGTATTTTTATGGGACTGATTCTCTCACCAGATTTCAGCTTTAAAGTGAGAATTTTTGAGAATTGTTTCCACAATGACAGTGCTTTAATAGCTCCTCATTCCTCCCGTTTTCTTTCAAGCAACTTTTCTGACAGTATTCCTAAACCTGACTGAGTATGAACTTCCATCAGTGACAGTGAAATATTCCCGTTGTGTTGGGGTGAGAACAAACCAACACAGGACTATATTGTTGTGTTAAGTGCAAGCTCCTGAGGAGACAAAGACAGACAACACAACACGTGTGCAGAAATCCTGAGACTCTTTGCGTAAACTGACTTTGGACTGCTGGAGGCTGACCATTTAGAAGACACTTTTTTCTTTTTCATTTTTTAAATTTCAGTCCTTAGAAATATATGTGCTTTGCAGTGTCTTCAGTCTGCTGTAGAACAAACCTCAATAAAATCTGTGTGATGGTTAATAATGATTGTCAGCTTGACTTCATTAAGAATTACTTGGATAAAACACCTCTTATAGTCTTTGAAGACATTTTTCAGAAAGAGTTGATTTAGGATAGAACTCTAAAATGAGTGACATCACCCTACAGTCTTGGGCCCAAATTAAACAAAAGGGTGAAAAACAGTCTGAGTGTCAGCATTTACCTCTTTCTTCTGTGTTTTCTGTCGCAAAAAGAAGAAAACACAGCAGTGGCAGTGATGCCTACATTGTTTGGGGATTTTGTTGAACCAACTTCCCCATATTGAAGACCTGAAGAAAGACTTTCTTTGCAGGGCACTTTTCTGTTTTGTTTTGTTCATTGTTATTGCTCCTGATGCTTTGTTGTTTGACAGTCTATGGCTCTTTGCTATCCTGGTCCCTGTCTAGACTCCTTCTTCTCCTCCAAACCCCCATTTTGAGAAACAATAAGATGTTTTAAGGGAAGATGAATACATTCCATGCTGCTAGAAAACTCATGAAGCTTAGAAAATAAACAAATAAGTAGCTTCAGAGTGTCAACAAAACCAGATTCAGTAGGCCTCTCAACTTTCTTTTTTTTTAATTTTTCTTTTTTTTAATATTAGTTACAGTTTAACTTTGTATCCCTGCAGTATCCCACTCCCTCTTTCCCTCCCAATCCTACCCTCCCACCCTCATCTCCTCCCTGCCCCTTTCTAAGTCCACTGATAAGGGAGAACCTCCTCACCTTACAGCTGATACTGGTTTATCTGGTGTCTTCAGGACTGGCTGCAAAGTCCTCCTCTGTGGCTTAGCAAGCTGCTCCTCCCTGGGGTAGGGTCGGGGAGGTCAAAGAGCCCGCCATCAAGTTCATGTCAGAAACAGTCCCTGTTCCCCTTATTGGGGTATCCACTAGGATACTAAGCTACCAAGGGCTACATCTGAACAGGGGCTCTAGGGTGCATCCATACATGGTCCTTGTTTGGAGAAACAGTATCAAAGCAGATATTAAGACTCATAACCAAATCTCTGGCAGAATGCAGGAAATCACAAAAAAAAAAAAGGAGGGGAGGAGGTTAATATGACCCGGAGAGGACAAGAGGACAGGAGTTCCACGAGGACCAAATATATCTGGGCACAGGGGTCTTTTAAGAGACTGTTTTGCCTCTCATCTTTCAAGCATATAAAAGCAGTAAGGACTGGTGAAAGACCCTCCGACAGGCAGAATTGCCTGAAAGAAGAAGAGATCAGTCAGAGTCCCTGGAAGCAAGAGGCTCATTCCTCATAAGGTCCCTGGAAAGAATGCTACCTCACCTTTTCAGTCGTCTGCAGATTGTGCATCGATATCCATGTTTCTAGCTTTTTAAATTTGATATCCATATTAATTGTTGTCTTTTGGTGATATAGTTGCTTTGGATATTTTCTTCCCCTGCAAGTAACCCCTCATTCATGTTCCCTTAAGTAATGCTAAGAAAAACTCATTGGTTCACAAAGTTGGACTTTATAATATTTAGTGTGCTTATCCATATACTACTTAAGGGCTGATCACTTCAGACTGAAAATTTTTTCAGTGTAGCAGAGTCCTGTGGAGCACCAGGATATCTAAAATTCTAGTCAGCTTGCCTGATGAAGGCAAGTATCAAAGAAACCCTGCATTGGGAAGTGAAGGAAAAGACCAGGACACAGGCTGGAGTTTGGGTTATGGTGTAGGTTTGCAAAGCAGAACAACATAGGAGAGTAAGGCAGTCAATTAGAGTGGAGATAGGCAGTGGTAGGTGGAAGGACCATGGCACAGTGGACTCTAGTAAACTATGGGCTGTAGGGATATGGCAAATTCAGGAAAAAGTTTCAGAAAGTATATGCATACAAATCCAGAAAAAAAATTTGATTCTATTCATTGCAGGGCATTTTCTGTGTTTACTAGAAATCTTCTTTATAGAAAACCAAAGTTTTCTTCACCTACTCGAACTCCAACAATCTCTTCTCTTCCCATTCCATCTAGCCCACATGGTAAATGTTTTCATTCCTAAAGTCTTAGCATAATTTCTATTGAAGAATAATAATTATTAACTTTTGTTTAAACTTCTCACTTATTATGTAAGTTATCCTTACTAAAAAATGCTTAGTCCTGAACTCATACTTTTATACCAAAACATTTCCCAATGAAAAAAATCCTCTCATTTTACAGACTTGCAAGATTGTCCAACAGAGAATCAGCCCAGAAATATGGGCTTGTTCTTGATTCTTTTCCATTTTATTAACCCGTATGAAACTACTTCCTTACGTTTTAGCATGCTTACCTCTTTTCCTATTTCCATCCCCAAAATTTGGAACTTGAATTCTTTCAGTAGACTTGCATCACATACCAATGTTTGAACCATACTAATCCACCCACCAGCCTACTCACTGACCTTTTCACTTACTGACATTTCTGCATGGTCTTCCTAGCTTACAATTTTCAGTTTGTTCTTGCTCTTGCAGCATCCAGGTAATCCTATTATTCTTAAGTTTCTTCTTTCCATATTGTCCTTGATTTCTTGGATGGTTTTTGTAGAATAATAGGATTACAAGAAAAAGAAAATTCCCTTTTCCAAAGCCTATAAAATACAACACAATTATAGAAGAGAATTTCCCAAATTTAAAGAAAGAGATGCCTATAAGCATACAAGAGGTGTACAGAAAACCTAATGAATTAGACCAGAAAAGAAAATCCTCCTGCCACATAATAATCAAAACCCTAAGTATACAGAACCAAGAAAAAAAATACTAAAAGCTGAACGGGGAAAAGGTCAAGTAATATATAATGGCAAACTCATCAGAATCACACCAGACTTCAAAAGAGAAACTATGAAAGCCAGAAAGTCCTGGATAGATATCATGCAGACCCTAAGAGAACACAGGTATCAGCCCATACTAACATACCCAACAAACCTCTCAATCATCACACATATAAAATATAAAATATTCAATGACAAAATAAACTTAAACAGTACTATCCACAAATCTAGTCCTACAGAAAATACTAGAAGGAAAAATACAACCCAAGAAGACTAACTACACCCAGAAAAACATGAGAAATAAATAACTTGACAAGAGCAAAACTGAAAGTAAACAAGCACACAATCATGCTACCTCAAACAACTTCAGAAAAAGAGAACTAACAGTCACTGGTCACTAATCTCTCTCAACATCAATGAACTCAACTCTCCAATAAAAAGACACAGCCTAACAGAATGCTTGCTTAACCAGGACCCAACATTCTTCTGCATACAAGAAATACACCTCAGCCACAAAGATAGACATTACCTGAGAGTAAAGGGCTGGAAGATGATTTTCTAAGACCCAGAGGAAAGCATGAACAGCCATTCTAATATCTAATAAAGTAGACATTCAACTAAAATTATTCAAAAAGATGAGGAGGGTCACTTCATAATCATCAAAGGAAAATCCCACCAAGAAGACATCTCAATTCTGAACATCTATGCCACAAATACAATGACACCAACATTTGTGAAAAAAAAATTAATAAAACTTAAACCACAGATCCCCACACGTTAATAGTAGGGGGCTTAACTCCCTACTTTCACCAAAAGAAAGGTCAATGAAACAGAAACTAAACAAAGAAACAATGACACTAACAGAAGTCATGAATCAAATGGTCCTAACAGAGATCTACAGAACTTTTCACCAAAACACAAAAATTTTACCTTCTCAGCAACTGTCAGAACCTTCTCCAAAATAGACAATATATTTGGTCACAAAGCAAGCCTCAACAGATAAAAAGAAGATTGAAAGAATTATTTGTGTCCTATCAGACCATGATGGACTAAAACTGGACATTAACAACAAGAGAAATAGCAAAAAGCCTACACACACATGGAAACTGAACAACTGTCTGTGGGTTCAGAGAAGAAATAAAGAAAAAAAATAGACTTCCTAGAATTCAGTGAAAATGAAGGCACAACCCAAATTAATGGTACACAATGAAAACGTGCTAAAGGAAAATTCATAGCACTGAGTGCCTTCATAAGAAAATTGGAAACATACGATACAAGCAACTTAACAACTCACCTGAAAGCCCTAGAAGGAAAAAGAGACAGACACACCCGAGAGGAATAGATGGCTAGAAATAATCAAACTCAGGGCTGAAATCAATAAACTAGAAACAAAGAGAACAATCCAAACAATGACACCAAGAGCTGGTTCTTTGAGAAAATCAACAAGATAAACAAACCCTTAGTCAAACTAAACAAAAGGCAGAGATATACTATCCAAATCAACAGAATCAGAAATGAAAAAGGCGGACCTAACAGCAGACATCGAGGAAATCCAAACAATCATTAAGAATTACTTCAAAAGCCTATACACCATAAAATATAAAAATTTAAATGAAATGGACAATTTTCTTGATAGATTCCACATACCAAATCTGAATCAAAATCAGGTAAATAAACTAAATAGTCTTATATCCCTTAAGGAAATAGAAGCCATCATCAAAAGTCTCCTATCTAAAAAAGGCCTAGGGACAGATGGTTTCAGAATTCTACCAGACCTTCAAAGAAGACCTAATTAAAATACTTTTCAAACTATTCCATGAAATAGGAACAAAAGGAACATTACCAACCATATTCTAGGAGGACACTGTAACCTTGATGCCTAAATCACAAGACCCAACAAAGAAAGAGAATTTCAGACCAATTTCCCTTATGAACATTGACACAAAACACTCAATAAAATACTCGAAAACCAAATCCAAGAAGACATAAATTATATCATCCATTATGACTAAGTAGAATTCATCCCAGGTAGGCAAGGGTGGTTCAATTTATGGAAATCCATCAATATAATCCATCATATAAGCAAACTGAAAAGAAAAACACACACACACACACACACACCACACATACACACAAACACACACATGATCATCTCTTTAGATGCTGAAAAACATTTCACCAAACCCATCACCCTTTAATGCTCAAGGTCTGGGAATGATTGGGTATACAAGGCACTTACCTAAATATAGTACAGGCAATATACAGGAAGCCTATAGCCAACATCAAACTAAACGAATAGAAAGTTAAATCAATCCTGCTGAAATCAAGGACAAGGCAAGGCTGGCCCACTCTCTCCATATCTCTTCAACATAGTACTAGTACTTTAAGCAAGTGCAATAAGACAACTAATGGAGATCAAGTGGTTTCAAATTGGAAAAGAAGTCAAAGTATCACTATTCACAGATGATATGCTAGTATACATGAGTGGCCCCAAAAATACTACCAGAGAATGCCTACAGATGAGGGGAGCCAAGATGGCGAATCCGGGAGAGCACTGTGTCTGAGAAGCAGGACAGCACTCTCTGTGCAGCGACCAGGAGACTGAACTCTGGGCCCTAAAACTGCAGCAATTGTGTTTCCCAGGTGAGGGGAGGCTCCCACGGTGTGGGAATCGGTCAGGTCCACTCTTGGCTGCCCAGCCAGAACCCGGAAGAAATCCCGGGTAACGCGGGCTTTGGGTCTCTGGGCTGGAGCGGCACACCTGCGTGTCCAGCTCACTTTTCCAGGCAGACCGGTGGGCACAAGGGTGCCTGAGACTGGGAGTCCCAGTCGCAAGAAAACCCCACGGGGAAGCAAAGTTGCAAAGTTGCAAGTCTGATCACAGGTCACCCAGTCTTTCCCTGGAAGGTCTCTCGGACCACAGGCACCTGCCGCCATCACAACTGAGATCACACCATACGTGAGAGCTGCGAGCCCAGCTCACCAGTACAGACGAGCTGCGTGCCCCAGTGCAAAAGAGACATGGAACCCTGAGATCAACCCCCAGATACTGCTCCAAGGGGCAACCAGTTATCCCTAACAAAACCAACCAAACCATGGGACACACAGGTTACAGCAGCTGATCACTAAATTTACAGTAAGAAACCCAGAAGGAGGGCAGCTGTCTCCAGGACTTCTCCCAGTGAGAGGAGAGCCCTCTTGACTAATCAGGACCACAGTTACCACCCAGGTCTCTAAGCCTGAGGTGAGCTGTAGCAACTCCTGAAAAACACCGGCCATCCAGTGACTATACCCAAAAAGCTGAGAAGGCTTCCTTCAGGAAAAACCATCTTCCTGCCAAAGGGATTCTCTCCACTACAAGAGTCCAGGAACAACCAGAAACTAACTTCAAACAACTAAGATAGCCCAATGGGTAGAGGACAGCGTAAAAGTTCAACCAACAAAAGCCAGAGTAACATGGCATCTCCAGAACCCAGTTATCCAGAAGCAAATAGCCCTAGACACCCCAGCATAATTAAAATTCAAGGAGATGACCTAACACCTATGCTCATGAAGAAGATAACAGAGGAAACAAATAAAATAAGAAAAGAAATAGAGGAAGCTGCAGCCAAACAGTTTGTGGCCTTTAGAGAGGAAATGCTTAAATCACTGAATGAAATGAAATGGATTGTTCAAACAAACAGATGAAGGAATTGACAGAAAAACATGAAAATACAGTCAGACAGGTGAAGGAAACCAATAAAATAGCTCAAGACCTGATGATAGAATTGGAAAAATTAAAAAAAAAAAAACAAAAATGGAAGAAATGGTGGAGAAAAAGAACTTAGGGAAGAAAGCAGGAAGTACAGAGGTTAGCATAACCAATAGGCTACAAGAAATGGAAGAAAGAATTTCAGGTGTGGAAGATACAATTGAAGAAATATATGTATCAGTCAAAGAAAATGTTAAATCCAAAAAATTCCTGACACAGACTGTCCAAGAAATCCAAGACAATATAGAGACAAAACGTAAGAATAATAGGTATAGAGGAAAAAGAAGACTCCCTTCTCCAAAGCCCAGAAAATATTTTCAACAAAATCATTGAAGAAAATTTCCCCAACTTAAAGGAGAGGCCAATAAGAATACAAGAGGCCTATAGAACACCCAATAAATTAGACCAGAAAAGAAAATCCTCCCGCCACATAATAATCAAAACTGTAAGTATACAGAACAAAGAAAAAATACTAAAAGCTGCAAGAGAAAAAGGCTAAGTAACATATAATGGCAAACCCATTAGAATCACACCTGACTTTTCAACAGAGACTATGAAAGCCAGAAGGGCCTGGACTGATATCATGCAGACCATAAGAGAACACAGATGTCAGCCCAGGCTACTATACCCTACAAAACTCTCTGCCCTCAAAGATGGAGAAAACAAGATATTCAATGACAAAAACAAATTTCAACAATACCTACAAACAAATCCAGCATTACAGAAGACACTAGAAGGGAAAATACAACCCAAGAAAACTAGCTACATAAAAAAAAAAAACAGAGGAAATAAATAACCCCACTACAGTAAAACAAAAAACAACCAAGCACAAAACCGTATGACCACAGCCAACATCAAATTCAAAGGATCTAATAGCCACTGGACATTAATCTCTCTCAATATTAATGGACTTAATTCTCCAATAAAAAGACACAGACTAACAGAATGGATGCATAAACAAAAACCAGCAATCTGTTCTATACAAGAAACACACCTAAGTCACAAAAATAGACATTACCTGAGAGTAAAGGGATGGAAGACAGCTTTCCAAGCAAATGCATACAAGAAGAAAGCAGGAGTAGCCATTCTAATATCTGATAAAATAGACTTTCAACCAAAATTAATCAAAAGAGATGGAGAAGGACACTCCATACTCATCAAGGGAAAATTCCACCAAGAAGACATCACAAGCCTGAATATCTATGCCCCAAATACAAGGGCACCCACATTTGTGAAAGAAACATTGATAAAACTTAAACCACACATAGATCCCCACACACTAATAGTGGGAGACTTCAACAGCCTGCTCTCAATAAAGGACAGGTCAACTAAACAGAAATTAAACAAAGAAACAATATCTCTAACAGAGGTCATGAATCAAATGGACCTAACAGACATTTACAGAACCTTACACCCAAACACAAAAGAATTTACCTTCTCAGCACCTCATGGAACCTTCTCCAAAATAGACCACATAGTTGGTCACAAAGCAAGCCTCAACAGATACAAGAAGATTGAAATAATCCCTTGTATCCTGTCTGATCACCATGGAATAAAGCTGGACCTCAATAACAACAGAAATAGCAAAAAGCCTACACACACATGGAAACTGAACAACTTGCTACTAAAAGACAGCTGGGTCAGGGAAGAAATAAAGAAAGAAATTAAAATCTTCCTAGAACTCAATGAAAATGAACACACAATATACCCAATCTTGTGGGACACAATGAAGGCAGTGCTAGGAGGAAAGTTAATAGCACTAAGTGCCTTCAAGAAGAAATTTGAGACAGCGCATTCAAACAACTTAATGGCTCACTTAAAAACCCTAGAAAAAGAAGAAGCAGACACACCAAAAAGGAGTAGACAGCTGGAAATAATCAATTAGGGCTGAAATCAATCAATTAGAAACAAATAAAAAAATTCAAAGAATAAATGAAACCAAGAGCTGGTTCTTTGAGAAAATCAACAAGATCGACAAACCCTTAGCCAAGCTAACTAAAAAGTAGAGACACCACCCAAATCAACAAAATCAGAAATGAAAAGGGGGACATAACTACAGACACTGAGGAAATCCAAACAATCATTAGGACTTACTTCAAAAGTCTATATGCCACAAAATTTGAAAATCTAAACGAAATGGACAATTTTCTTGATCGATTTGACTTACCAAAGCTGAACCATGACCAGGTAAATCAACTAAATAGTCCTATATCCCCCAAAGAAATAGAAGCAGTCATCAAAAGTCTCCCAACCAAAAAGAGCCCAGGACCAGATGGCTTCAGCGCAGAATTCTACCAGACCTTCAAAGAAATGCTAACACCAATTCTCTTCAAACTATTCCAGAAAATAGAAACAGAAGGAACATTACCAAACTCATTCTATGAAGCCACAGTCACCTTGGTACCTAAACCTCACAAAGACTGGACAAAGAAAGAGAATTTCAGGCCAATATCCCTTATGAACACTGATGCAAAAATACTCAACAAAATACTCGCAAACCGAATCCAAGAACACATCAAAGATATCATCCACCATGACCAAGTAGGCTTCATCCCAGGTATGCAGGGGTGGTTCAATGTACGGAAATCCATCAATGTGATCCACCATATTAACAAACTGAAAGAAAAAAACCACATGATAATCTCCCTAGATGCTGAAAAAGCATTTGACAAAATCCAACATCCATTCATGTTTAAAGTATTGGAGAGATTAGGGATACAAGGCACATATCTAAACATAGTAAAGGCGATATACAGCAAGCCTATAGCCAACATCAAACTGAATGGAGAGAAACTTAAAGCAATCCCACTGAAATCAGGGACAAGACAAGGCTGCCCACTCTCTCCATATCTCCTCAACATAGTTCTGGAAGTCCTTGCTAGAGCAATAAGACAGTTGAAGGAGATGAAGGGGATACAAATTGGAAAGGAAGAAGTCAAATTATCACTATTTGCAGATGATATGATAATATATGCGAGTGACCCCAAAAACTCTACCAAGGAACTCCTACAACTGATAAACACCTTCAGCAAAGTGGCCGGATACAAACTTAACTCAAAAAAATCAGTAGCCCTCCTGTATACAAAAGACAAAAGGGCTGAGAAAGAAATTAGGGAAACAACACCCTTCACAATAGCAACAAATGACATAAGGTACCTCGAAGTAACCCTAACCAAGGAAGTCAAAGACTTGTATGAAAAAAATTTCAAGTCTCTGAAGAAAGAATTAGAAAAAGATATCAGAAGATGGAAAGATCTCCCATGCTCATGGCTTGGCAGGATTAACATAGTAAAAATGGCCATCTTACCAAAAGCAATCTACAAATTCAATGCAATGCCCATTAAATTACCAACACAATTCTTTACAGACCTGGAAAGAAAAATTCTCAACTTCATCTGGAATAACAAGAAACCCAGAATTGCTAAAATAATCCTCTACAATAAAAGATCTTCTGGAGGTATCTCCATCCCTGATCTTAAGTTGTACTATAGAGCAACAGTTTTAAAAACTGCATGGTACTGGCAATAGAAACAGAATGGTGTATCAATGGAGCCAAACAGAAGACCCAGAAATAAACCCACACACTTATGAACACTTGATCTTTGACAAAGATGCAAAAACCATACAATAGAAAAAAGATAGCATCTTTAACAAATGGTGCTGGTCCAACTTGATGTCTACATGTAGAAAAATGAAAATAGATCCATACTTATCACCCTGCACAAAACTGAAGTCCAAGTGGATCAAAGACCTCAACATAAAACCAGACACATTAAATCGGCTAGAAAAAAGTGGGGAATACCCTAGAACTCATTGGTACAGGAGAAAACTTCCTGAACAGAACACCAACAGCACAGGCTCTAAGAGCAACAATCAATAAATGGGACCTCATGAAACTGAAAAGTTTCTGCAAAGGAAAGGACACCGTCATCAAAACAAAGCGACTGCCTACAGATTGGGAAAGAATCTTCACTAACCCTTTATCTGACAGAGGACTCATATCCAGTATATATAAAGAACTAAAGAAGCTGAAAAGCAGCAAAACAAGTATTCCACTTAAAAAATGGGGAACAGAGCTAAACAGAGAATTCTCTGGAGAGGAATATCGAACGGCAGAGAAGCACTTAAAGAAATGCTCAACCTCATTAGCCATTAGGGAAATGCAAATCAAAACAACCCTGAGATTTCACCTTACACCCATGAGAATGGCCAAGATCAAGGACTCAAGTGACAACACATGCTGGAGAGGTTGTGGAGAAAGGGGAACCTTTCTCCACTGCTGGTGGGAATGTAAACTTGTACAACCACTCTGGAAAGAAATCTGGAGCTTTCTCAGACAACTAGGAATAGTGCTTCCTCCAAGATCCAGCCATATATCTCCTAGGCATATATCCAAAAGAGGCTCAAGTACACAAAAAGGACATTTGCTCAACCATGTTTGTAGCATCTTTATTTGTAATAGCCAGAAGCTGGAAACAACCCAGATGCCCCTCAACTGAAGAATGGATGAAGAAATTGTGGTACATCTATACAATGGAATATTACTCAGCAATGAAAAATAAGGAAATCATGAAATTTTCAGGTAAATGGTGGGACCTGGAAAGGATCATCCTGAGTGAGTTGTCCCAGAAGCAAAAAGACACACATGGTATATACTCACTCATATAGACATACAACATAGGACAAACCCACTAAAATCTGTCTATCTAAAGAAACCAAGCAAGAGAGAGGACCCTAACTAAAATGGTCAATCCCCATCCTGAAAGGCAAAAAGGATGGACATTAGAAGAAGAAGAAAACAGGAAACAACCTAGGAACCTTCTACAGAGGGCTTCTGAAAGCCAGAAGAAGAAAACAGGAAACAAACTAGTAACCTACCACAGAGGGCCTCTGAAAGCCTCTGCCCTACAGACTATCAAAGTAGATGCTGAGCATGATGGGCAACTGTTAGGCAGAGTGAATGGAATTTTATGTAAGAAGTGGGAAATAGTAAGAGCTGGAGAGGGTCTCCACAAGGAGAGCAACAGAACAAGAAAATTTGAACACAGGGAACTTCCCAGAGACTCGTACTCCAACCAAGGACTATTCATGGAGATAACCTAGAACCCCTGCACAGATGTAGCCCATGGCAGTTCAGTGTCCAAGTAGGTTACATAGTAATGGGAAGAGGGACTGCCTCTGACATAATCTGATTGGCCTGCTCTTTGATCACCTCCCCCTGAGGGGGGCAGCAGCCTTACCAGGCCACAGAAGAGGACAAAGCAGCCACTTTTGATGAGAACTGATGGACTAAGATCAGAAAGGAGAGGAGAACCTCCCCTATCAGTGGACTTGGGGAGGGCATGCATGCAGAAAGGGGAGGGAGGGTGGGATTGGCAGGGGAGGAGGGAGGGGCTTATGGGTGGATACAAAATGAATAAAGTGTAATTAAAAAAAGATATTCAAGTAAAAAATAAAAAAGAATGCCTACAGATGATAAACACCCTCAGCAATGTGGCTGGATACAAAACTAACTTAAAAAAATCAATATCCCTCCTACATACAAAAGACAAATGATCTGAGAAAGAAATAAGAGAAAAACACCCTTCAAAGTAGCCACAAAAAGCATAAAGTATCTTGGTATAGCTCTAATGAAACAAGTGGAAGAGTTGTAGGAAAGAAACTTCAAGTCTCTGAAGAAAGAATTAGAAGAAGATATCAGATGATAGAAATATCTCCCATGCTCATGGAATGGTAGGATTTACATAGTAAAAATGACCATCTTACCAAAAGCAATCTACAGATCTAATGCAATTCCCATCACAATTCTTTTTTTTTATAGAACATTTAATTTATTTTTTTAATCTCTTTTTTTCCCCTCCCAATCCCACCCTCCCTTCCTTATCTCCACCCTGCCCCTTTCCAAGTCCACTGATGGGGGAAACCTCCTCCCCATTCATCTGATCCTGATTTATCAGGTATCTTCAGGACTGGCTGCAAAGTCCTCCTCTGTGGCCTAACAGGACTGCTCCTCCCTTGGGAGGTGGGGAGGTCAAAGAGCCAGCCATTGAGTTCCCCAACACAATTCTTTACAGAATTGAAAGAAAATTTCTGACCTTCATATAGAAGGTCAGAATATATAAAACAAAAACAAAACAAAAAAACAGAATAGCTAAAACCATCCTGTACAATAAAAGATCTTCTGGAGTTATCTCCATCCCTGATCTCCAGCTGTCCTATAGAGCAACAATAATAAAAATGGCATGTTACTGGCATAGAAACAGAATGGTGGATTAATGGAATCGAATTCAAGACCCATATATAAACTCACATACTAACTGACACCTGATTTGATTTTTTTTATAAAGATGCCAAACTCATACAATGGAAAAAGGATAGCATCTTCAACAAATGGTGCTGGTCTAACTGGATATCCATGTATAGAAAATGCAAATATACACATTTCTATCACTTTGCACAAAATTAAAGTTGAAGTGGATAAAAGACCTCAACAAACCAGATACACTAAATCTGTTAGAAGAAAAAGTGGGGAAGAGCCTTGACCTCATTAGCACAGGAGACAACTTCCTGAACAGGACACCAACACCTCAGGGTCTAATCAGTAAATGGGATCTCATGAAATGGAAAAGCTTCTGTAAAGCAAAGGACACTGTCAACAGAACAAAACAACAGCCTACAGACTGGGAAAAGATCTTTACCAACCCTCCATCTAACAGAAGACTAATATCCAGAATATATAAAGAACTCAAGAAATTAGACCAACAAATCAAATAATCCATTGAAAAAAAAATGGGGTACAAAGCAAAGAAGAGAATTCTCAACAGAGGACTATCAAATGTCTGAGAAACTCTTAAAGAAATGTTCATAATCCTTAGTCATCAGAAAAATGCAAATCAAAACAACTCTGAGATTCCATCTTATATTAATCAACATGGCTAAGATCGAAGACTAAGTTGGCAGCACATACTGGTGAGGATGTGGAGAAAGTGGAACTATACTGCATTGCTGGTGGGAGTGCAAATTTGTACAACTACTTTGGAAATCAATCTGGTGCTTTCTCAGAAAATTGGGAATAGTGCTACCTCATGATCCAGCTATAACACTCCTGGGCATATAACCGAAAGATGTTCTATCATTCAACAAGGACATTTGCTCAATTCTGTTCATAGCAGCTTTATTTGTAATAAATCGAATCTGGAAACAACCTGATGTTCCTCAACATAAAATGGATACAAAAATTGTGCTACATTTACACAATGGGATACTACTCCTTCCTTGATACTATTTCCTTGTTATTGAAAAACAAGGAAATCATGAAATTTACAGGCAAATGGATGGAACTGGAAAAAATCATCCTGAGTGAGATAATTCAGAACCAGAAAGATACACATGGTACACATTTACTTTTAAGTGGATATTAGCCATATAATATAGGATAGCCATACTAAAAGCTACAGTCCTGAAGATACCTGATAAAACAGGGTCAGATGAAAGAGGAGGAGGTCCTACCCTATCAGTGGACTTGAAAAGAGGCAGGGAAGAAATGGAGGGAGGGTGGGATTGGGCGGGAATAAGGGAGCAGGATGCAACCGGGATACAGAGTTAATAAAATGTAACTAATAATAAAAATAAAAAAGAAAAGAAAAGAAAAAAGAAGCCAAACAATAAGTAGGACCCTAAGAAGGGTTCTTAAATCTCATTCAGAATGGCAACCAGGATAGATACCAGAAGTGGTGGAAGAGAGGGAACAGAAGCGGAGCCTACCATAGAAGTCGTCTGAAAGGCTCCACCCAACAAGGTAATGCTGAGACCCACAACTAAACTTTGGGCAGAGAGCAGGGAGTCTTATGACTGAAGACGGGGGGGGGGGGGAGGCGGTTAGAAGGACCCAGAGGAGACAGGATCTCCACAAGACCAACAAAGCTAAAAATTCTGAACCAACGGGGTCCTGCTTAGACTGATGCACCAACCAAGGACTATGCATGGAGAGGACCTAGACCCCCTGCTCGGATCTAGCCCATAGGCAGCTCAGTCTCCATGTGGGTGCCTGAGTAAGGGGAGCAGGGTTCGCCTCTGTCAGGAACTCGGTTGTCTGCACTTAGATCATTTCCCCCTGGTAATGCAGCCTTGCCAGGCCACAGAGAAAGAGGATCCAGGCAGTCCTGATGAGACTTGATAAGCTAGGGGCAGATGTCAGGGGAGGTAGAGCTCCCCCTTTCAGTGGACTAAAGGAAGGGTAGAGAGGGGAAGAGAGAGGGAGAGTGAGACCAAGAGGAGATAAAGGAGGGGGCTTCAATTGGGATATAAAATGAATAAACTGTAAAAAAATAAAAAGTGTTCATTTCCTGTAAGGTTGGAATCCTTAAAAAAAAAAAGATTGCTCTACAGAAGACATTTATATGATTAGACAGTATGTGTTTCACATCATACTAACCTGTCATTATGACCATCATCAATTCACTGCACATGGGACAAGTATAAACCGTTAGTTTAAGTAAATATGTGGAAATGAGCAAACAATTTACTTAGGGTGATGTTTTGCGAAAATCAACAAAAAAATGTGCCTGGTAATTGAGATAAAAGTGAGAATGCAGCACGGAAAGTTCGCACCACCTTACTGAGGAATCCACTCCACCTGGGAACAACTGGATGTCTTGCCTTTGCCTGAATTTTTAGTAATCAGGGTTAAGAGAGATGATTATATTCAGGTACTTGACCTGAAAAGCAAAGTTAATATTTAAATTGCAAAGCACCTGCATCTTAACAAAGTCTTCTCACATAGGCAAAAAAAAAAAAAAAAAAAAAAAAAAAAAAAAGAAAAAAAAAAAGTTAATAAACTAGGTTCCACCTAAATGAATAAGGTCTTTAGTATGGATTTGGATATAAAGTTTGATTAAGGCATATGTTCTTGAGATTATCCTGAAAAGAAATACCAAGACGAGGTATGGGTATGGCTGAGAATAAAAAAAAAAACATACCATATGAGGCAGCATTTAACTCTGCTTCCCAATGCACAGGGATCTGAGAACACCATTTTTATGCATAGACTTTGCAAACTTAAGGCAATAAAGTTGGAGTTATATTCCTGTCTCTTTGTCTGTTCAATGTTTTTAAAGATAGTGATCAGCTGGGTGGTGATGGAAAGCAGGACTCCAAAGAATTAACGCAGTTCAGTTCCAAGGGAGTCAGACTTAGCATTGACTTTACAATTGTAATCATTTTTAAAAGAGTAATAAACAAATGTGTTTCTACAAGGTCAGGCTAGTTTCACAGTAATAAGGATACAGGCAATAGACTGACCCTGAAATTATCTAGAATGTTGCTCTTAAGAAGAAATTTTTATTACAACACTTTCTAAAGAAACAAACAGCCAGAAAACTCCAATATCAAGGTACTGTGTGGGAACTGTAGTTATTAACGGAACCAAATGAGCACCTGGAAAACAGACTATAGTGTTTGTAAATATCATCTTTTTTTTTTTTTTTTTACTCTAATGAAAATGAACAATGAAGATGTAAATAAAAGCTAACATTTTGCATTATATATGTTTGGGGATTTATATCAGATATTATATGAAATTCATTTTACTTCTTCAAAAATATACTTCAGACTTCACTTACATTTCAATGAACGCCAGAGCTTTCCAATGTTTGTTTTCCCCTCACTGTATAACCAAAGGTGACTGGAGACTCTCCATCTTTGTACCTTAGACTCCTGTGTGCCAGGATTTATAGCTGTGTTCCACTATTCCTGTTAGCAAACATTTTCCTAAACTGTTACCAATTTAGGAACTTTGATAGTATAGTATTTTCCTGCTTGTCTCACTTGATTATTCAGTACATCTAATTGTTTCTTTAACACACTGTTTTGGCTTCATGCTTATGAACATAAAAAGGCAACATCATAAACTGAAATATCTCATGTAGATAGTGATGACAGTTATAAGAAATATAAACTAGCTAAATATTGATTGATTGATTGATTGCATTTTCACATGGGAAATTATATAAAACTTTAATGTTTCTGTCTCTTCAATAATTACAAAAGTTTTCTTCTAATTTTTATTTTACCTCACAAGGTACTATACTTTCTTAGCAAAACTTCAGTATTATTCCTTGGGCATGAAGCATAAGATGAACACTAGGGTGCATAGAGAACACGTAATATACATCATTCCTAACCTTTTAAGAAATAATGAGTTGAGATCCTTTCTAGTCTGCAAAATGTATTTCTTTTTACTATTTTTTAAACATGCTTCCTAAATAAAAAAGCATAAATAAGGAAAATGAATCATCCTTTCAGAACAAATCTTGTACTCCAGGTCATTGCACTCAGCATATGTTTCGTGAATGTCACACACTATTTCAAGTCAAAACTTAAATCAGATTCATGTATTGTGTTTTCCAGAATTGGTTAAGGAAGCAATAGATATTATGGAGTTGCTGACCGTTAACAAATTCAGCCATACAGCCAATGTGGATAGACCGGAATAAAACGCTCAGCTGAGCACAGCTTACCAAGAGGCTGGCCTGCGATGACCCTGGCATTTTCTCCAGCCACAGCAGCTCTTGCATGGCGCTCACTCATGTACTGAACAAAAGCATACCCTTTGTGAACGGAGCAGCCAACGATTTTTCCATACTTTGAAAAAATAGCTTCAATGTCGACTTTTTTGACAATGGCTGTATTTAAGTTGCCGATGAAAACCCTGGAGTTGATGGACTTGGGGTCATTCTTATTGGTAACGTTGCTGGTCTGTGTTTTGCCCGTCATGGTTGGCTCACCTTGTTTTAATCCTTAAACAAACAAACAAACAAACAAATCAGAAAATAATATAAATAAATTAAAGAGGTATTTCTGGCTTTGAACAGGTATCAAATTGTCACCTGGAAACAAATCCCTTAGTATGACTGATCATTTTGTTAAAAAGAAAATAGTAATATAAAGTAAATATAATTTAATAGAAAAGGACACATCACTTAACTAAATCCTGTTAGAAAATTCTCATAATTAATTACATGTAAATTTTAATGCCTCAATTTTGTTTACAATACCCAGTCCCCAAAATGACTGAATGCTTTGCAGTTGTTTTACTTTTAAGTATACCTACATTTGTTTCAAAAAAAAAAAAAAAAAAAGTAAGGAATAATCCAATTTATTCTGTGAAACAAACAAAAGAGCATGATGGTCTGGATGTCTGAGTCTAATGAAAAGGGATGAGTGTCGTGTAATGTCTGAACACAGGCAGTGTACTGCTATATGCTCATAACAGGCACACCGATTATCTGCATCTCCAGAAGAATCCTACAGGCAGAAGCCAACAACCTTTAATTCTATTAAAGGTTATAAAATGAAAAAAGAAAAGTTGTTAATATCAGGAGTTTGATAAAGAATTTTTTGCATAAAGAAAGAATGAGTAGTTCTTTTCTTGACAACAAGTTGAACCTATAATTTATTTTACCACAGGTAAATGTAAACAAAAAGATATATATACAGCCATTATTCATCAAGACTCAGAAAATATGCACAGTAGAACTGGGACTTTTCCTCTCTGCCTTGTGTTTTAAGTAAACTCAATGAAGGTTTTATTGAAGGCCTTTGAGTCCATAGCCATATTTATTGAGTGTTAATGTTTTCCCAGGCACCTCTCTGTTTAGACAAACCACTACATGAAACAATAAACTTAGGAGGCTTACACCTAGGTGGGGGCAGTCATTGCTGAAGGCCAGCCAATTGTCACATTTTCTTGGTGACAGTTACAAACATATTTATGTGAACACTCTATTTTAAACTATTTCAGCTAAAAAATAACAAATGCAGTAACGCTTAAGAATCATTTTAAACGACACTTTTCATTTACTTGCTAATATACTAGAAGTCTCAAAGCCACATATCATGTATGCTTAAAAACAATCATTCACTACACATTTAAAAGAAGTGCTCTTGAAATCAAGCACAATCTAAGAGCATTAAAATATTTCAAATAAAACTATTCATTGTTACATCTGAGGTTATTATAACTTTATTTCAAAATAGACTCTTATACATATCATTATAATGAAGGTAGATCTAATAAAACATTACACCATTTACATAAAAATTAAAGGAAATAATTAAAAGAGTGATTTTTAAAACTGCCTTATATTATTCTAGCTTGGCTGCATTTGACTTGTACTTTCATCGTGAAATATTCAAGCTAGAATTGTAGAAATTAAAACTACTATTCTTTTCTAATCATTAAATTATAGCTATTACATAACTCACAACAAATATTTGAAAATGCAAGAAAAATACTAAAACATCAACTTTGTGTAATCTAATGTAGATTCCCTTTCTTACTAGTACAGGTCAATATCACTAATACAGGCTCCAGAAAACACATTTTTATTTTATCATTGTATAGCAAATGTTTTCTGAAACACCAAATCTGTGATATAGTCAAGCGTAAGCAATCCTTACGGCTGACATTTATTTTGTAGTCAGGGACCTGCTGGTTAGGAAGCAGTCATGGAAACTCTTAGATGAGGTCACCTGGATGAGGTCGCACTAACGGTTTGTGGAGCGATTCAGAGTGAGGTTGCACTTTCACTCTGAGATCTCCTTATAGATGCCACTGTGCTATCTTTATACTTTTTTTTTTTTTACCAACTTTATGAATCTCAAGACAAATTTAAGAAACTGAATAGAGGCAGGCATAGTGACATACTCCTTTATTCTCAGAACTGGGGATACAAAGACAAGCTGACTTTTGTGAGTTCCAGGCCAGCCAGATAGAGCACATTCCTGACCTACATAGAAAAACCCTGTAAAAAAAATGATAATTTTTAGCATAATTGAGGGTACAAGGTACTTTGAAATTTGTAGGCTTCTATCTCTTTAAGAAAGCTTCGTAGAAAATACTTTACCTTCATGTACATGAGAATTCTGTTAAAATTATCTGCATTATCACATCAGCATTTTCTGAAATTTATCATTGAATCAGTTGCTATTCTCTTTTTCCTACACTACTACTGACCTATCTAACATATGCACCTCTATTATATAAATTTGTGGTCCACAACAACATAAAACCAAATGATGACATGGAAACCAAATGACTCAAATACCTATAAAACAGGTAAATATAAATCAAACATCTGTTACCTAGACAATACCTATGATTGACATTCATCTCTTAGGCAAAGATTTACTAGGTGAGATGCAAGAACAATTAGATTAAAGCTCAAGCAGTGAAGAGCTGTGACATCTGAAAGAAAAAGTAAGGCCTTGGTTTGTCTCTTTTGCTGCCTGGACAGGTAAACAAGGTACACATGCAATGAACAGTTGGTAGTAGGGGTTATTGCAAGCACACATTGTAGGCTCAGTGACATGAGAAGTCAAAAAGAAGACTTCAACGTTTCTGAAAAGGCTTCAAATGATGAGGTAGTCTTCTTGAGACAAGAGCTATGCAGAAAAAAAAGCAAAGTATGTTGGGAGAAGACCTTGAATCTATGCTGATAGCTAAGACTGCAAACAAAGGGGCAGATATCAGGTTATGATTATAACGCTGTTGAAAATTTGTGAGCTGGTGATATAAAAGGCTACAAATAACGGAGACTTCCAAGGAGCAGCAGAGTGCCAACATTGACTCCCGGGTCATTAAGATTGATTTGGAAGAACTGGGTCTTAGCATTGGGAACAATTAATCCCTAGAATTTTCATTGGGATCATCACTGCAAAATAAAATAAATATAAAACCACAAACATACAACAACAACAACAACATAATGGTCAACCTTTGTAACAATCCAAATGCATATCAGTAAAAGGCATACACATTCTTTAAAAAAATAGAGCTTGAATAACCAGACACATGAGACTTGCCATCTTAAGGATCCAACAAAAACCTCCTCCTATAGTTTCATCAGTTTAAGAAATATTACCACTTACCAATAGAAAAAAATTAAAGATGAACCTAATGTTACTTTTAAGATTTATTTATTATTCATATAGTTTTCTGCCTGCATGCCAGAAGAGGGCACCAGATCTCATTAACCATTATCTGGGAATTGAACTCAGGACCTTTGGAAGAATAGTCAGTGCTCTTAACCTCTAAGCCATGTCTCCAGTCCCCCTAATGATACTTTTAAAGGTGAAAACTCTTGTTTCTAAAGTTTGAAATATTTTCAATGAATATATATTATAGATGACAGGTCTCTGTGGAACAGATACACAAATTTAAAGCTGTAGAAATATGAAATATCCCAAATGTAGTAAAAAGGGAAAACACTGAGGAGAAAATGTAGTAAATAGCTTCAGAAAGCTGAGTGAAAAAGATATCAGGCTGTTTATCAAAAATATATCCAGAGTCCTAGAGGGACTTGAAGAAAATATTCAAAAATATGATGCCCCAATACTCCTAAATTTCATAAAAATGATAATATCAAAGATCTGAGAATCTGAATGTATCCTGAGAAGAAAAAAATACAAAGAGAACCACATGAGATACATCATAATCAAACTACAGAAGGCCAGTTCTGAGGAGCTGTGTAGGCAATGGAAGCCTGCCTACATTCTGACAGATATGGGGAGGAGCAGACAAAGATCCTGTGACTACAATAGAAACATTGAGGGAGGAATGAACTGTTTTCAAGAGAAGCCCTCTTGTTTGCTTCATTTTTAATCAATAAGTTTGCAGGGAACTAAAGGATTTGTGAAAAATGCTGTGAAATAATAGATAAGATTTAAACCACTGCAGCCCCGCAGAACTTTCTGTGGGGTCCATAGCTGCACTACCCCCAAAAAAATCTAATTAGTGTACCTGGATTCTGAGCACTTGAAATATTGCAAGCATAATGTGGGGACTGAATTTTAGACATTTTACTTAATTTAAAAAAGGTTATATTCTACTGGATCGATCCATTCTAAAGATTACCTCGATTTTGAACTTTAAATCATTTCAACATATATTCAGAAAAAAAATATTCTTGTGACTTAAAAATTTAGGGCTCTGGTGGTATTAGGTATATTTTAGACAAACAAGAAATAAAAAGTTCAAATACTTGCTATTAAATAAGTGCTAATTACTAATAATTTTCATTTTCAAAAAAGAGTGAGTCATGAATCCTCTAGAGATCGTAAATAGCAAGAATAAACATAGCCTTTTAATTTGTATTGGAAAGTCTTATCTTCGATTTTGGCAAGGTACATTAACTATAAATTAAAAGCAGCTCTAGTGTGGTATAGAGAAAATGTTTTCTTTGAAACAAAGTAGCGCACAGCGCTCTTTCCACAAGGTTTAGTGGGTCTTAGTTTTTCAACCAAAATTTCAGAGTCACTTAGATGTTCACTGAATAATGAGCAAACAGCAATAAAAGAACCAATAAAAAATTAAAAATTAAAAAAAAAACACAAATATTCAGGTACTCAAGAAAGTAACTTAACAATAGTAATTCAACTGACACTTAAGAATTCAGAAGTCCCAATTTATTTCTATTATCAGAGATCAGACCTCTACTCTTGCCTGATGCGTCTAAAACAAAAAGGGGGAACTGTAGAGAGCTGCGGAATGCTATGCCTTAAAGATGGAGCTGGTTTCCGCCTTCCACCTTCCCGATGGTGAGTGCTCTCTGTCACGAACAACTCCACATTTGGCTAAGGCCGAGGATCTGGCTTGCTTCCATGTATGTGGACCTATCTGCATTGCCCCCGTGGCACGCCTGGCTTGGCTACCCAGAGGCTATTTAAGCTGTGGGCTGGCTTTCCCCGGGGTCCGAGGATTGTTCAATGTTCCTGAATAAACTGCATTGAAAAAAAAAAAAAAAGAATTCAGAAAA
This sequence comes from Meriones unguiculatus, assembly GCF_030254825.1. NCBI lineage: Eukaryota > Metazoa > Chordata > Mammalia > Rodentia > Muridae > Meriones > Meriones unguiculatus. The sequence goes on from NC_083354.1 coordinate 97,908,051, forward strand.
GGACTGAGAGAATGCACAAGAATGAATGAGAAAGAATAAACTGTATTGTAGACCCTCACACAAGTAGTCTGTTGTCAGTATATCCTACAGGCACAACACAGCAAATACTGCAATAGAGAAAAACTAAGCATGTAATTCAGAGAATGGGAGATAGGGTAGGAGACAGATATAGGAAGAGAAAGAGAAAGGAGAGAGGGAGAGAGCACACACACAGAGGAGAGGAAGAAAGATAATATTCATTGGAAAATAAAAGAGATAAGGTCTTAAGGTAGGTAAAGTCAGAAGTGCTCATCAACTGTCAGCATCATGTACAATTTTGAAAAATGTATTTTAGTTTTCCACATCACTGACAATTTTTAAGTAACTCATAAGAAAGAAATTAATTAATATATGCGAAAATGGCAAAGCAAAATGTTTATAATACTATTTTATGAAAAAAATCTGCTGTTCTTTGGCAAAGGGAAGCTATTAGGTAGTGGCTCTGATATTCGTAAATATAAAGATCACATCTATAGTAAAGGATTAAGTCTTAAGCTTCAAAACGCTTTATGGAATATGCAATGGAATACTAAAAGCATATGTAAATTTTAGTAAAGATTTAGGGAAAATGTAAATTTGAAGGATTATATATAAATAGCAGAGAAAAATATAATCCCACTCTGAACATACGCGGAATTTACAATTTCATGTTTTATCAGTTTTAAATTCTTAGAAAAACATAAATTACAAAAAAAACTTTATTAAAATCCATATTTCTTGTATCATTGCATATGGTAGTTTAATTCCAGTGCTTGGGATCCAACACCCTCATCTGACCTGTGGAGATGGAGCATGCCAATGATGCACAGACATATGTGCAGGCAAAACACCCATACACAAATAGATAAGTAAATAAATACAATTTTAAGAAGGAAGAAATTACTAATGCAAAATGATTTATCAGTAACAGATTTGTATCTCTCAGAGCAATGTGAAACCAAACTTGAGAAAGCCCTATAATTTACATGAGGATCTCCGGTGGGCATCTGAATACTAGGAAGCTTACCTCACTGTAGTTTAGAGAGGGTTACTACTTACAGAGAGGACTTCTATCATTCATGTCATATTAAACAGACATAGCTTTTTTGCTTGATTCATTATTTTTGACACAATTGTCACTAAAGAATTTCAAAATAAACCCTACATATTAATTATTCTCAGAGCATACTGCTTTTTAAATTTTCAAGGATTATAACATGGAGATAAGTCACATAGTTCTAAAATAATTTCACTACACTCGATTTTAACTAAAGAAATTTAATTGCTTTGGCCAATAGGATGAACACAATTTTATAAATGAAGGTAAACTATTTGTACATCTGACTTTTAGATAATTATAGGGGAAACTGTATATCTATCTATTTATCTACCTATCTATCTATCTATCTATCTATCTATCTATAGCCACTGTTTTCAATGTCCATACATCCATACAGTGGAATTTAATGACTGTCAAAATAAAACAGCCAAAGATTCTGAAGGAAGAAAAAAATCTTTGTGGTAGGTTAACATTTATGAGAGGCTCTGTCATAACTCAGCCTTAGGAAATAGGTTTTTCCTCATTTTGTCAACTGACAATTTATTCCCTCTTATAGCTCTATATCAAGATTGTTTCTTTTTCTTCCTTATATACCAAGCTTGTAATGTCCTTTGCGTCATGAGCAGCTATCTAAATCAAGCACAAGAGCTTCTATATGCTGAAGAGGTGGAGATGCTCCGTCTGGCAGACATGATCATGTGTGCATGGAGAGTAGAAGCAGACTTGAGCATCAGAGAAATGCAGGAAACCCGTCACCATTACCTAACATGATCTGATTTTAAACTCCTTCATAGCTTTTGAGAACCATGTCAAAAGTAAAATAAGCTAAATACTAATTAAGACACTTACAATGCTTATTTCAAATGGCAGTCACTATTTGAAATGACATGCAAAACATTCATTCATTCAAAACATTTTATCACCTTTGTACACAATATACAATACAGGAAATTAAATGCTATTTAAAAATGAGCATGAAGCAGTTCCCTCTAATAAATGAAAGAAAATGTTTCATTTTGCCACAGCAGTTTCCAACATAATTGTGATCACTGGGTAGCTATTGTTTACTTGGTAGCTCTGAAATGCATTTGACAGAAGAAAATTGACTATCACTTAGGATCGTAAACACAAACTGCAATGACCTCAGCTTGAGAAGGATTTATACAGAAAAGCACAGGTGTGGCAAGTATGTGTGTACATTTTTGAGGCATGAAATGAACAAAGCCACATGATCCTTAGAGCAGCGCTGATGTTCTCTTCTATCTTCACATGCAGCAGGCGCATGGCTGACTAGTCTTAGTGCTGAAGTCTATGAAAAATTATAATTCTATTATATTACATATAATGGCTACTTCTTGGGCACCATCTGTTAGAACAGCTAGGGCTTTTGAGAGAATCCTCTCATCTATCATAATGCGCCTATGTGTTAAACCATGTTTCTTTCTGAAGCACCTGACTTGTGTATACCCCACTTCACACACAACAAAATGTCACCCAAAGCTTTGCTTAAGGGCATTCACTTACTATTCCCTTATCAAGATAAAACTGAAATTGCAATTATATATATATATATATATATATATATATATATATATATATAGCAATTTCACATGTTGAAACTTGCACCCCACTGTAATACCTTTGAATGTTGGGACCATTATGAGGTGATTAAGTTAAGGAGCATACCCTCATGAGTGTGATTAGAAACCTTACCAAACTGAACGGAGAGAAACTTAAAGCAATCCCACTGAAATCAGGGACGAAACAAGGCTGCCCACTCTCTCCATATCTCTTCAACATAGTGCTGGAAGTCCTTGCTAGAGCAATAAGACAGTTGAAGGAGATCAAGGGGATACAAATTGGAAAGAAAGAAGTCAAATTATCACTACGATATGATAGTATACCTGGGTGACCCCAAAAACTCTACCAGGGAACTCCTACAGCTGATAAACACCTTCAACAAAGTGGCCTGATAGAAAATTAACTCAAAAAAATCAGTAGCCCTCCTGTATACAAAAGACAAAAGGGTTGAGAAAGAAATTAGGGAAACAACACTCTTCACAATAGCCACAAATGACATAAAGTACCTTGATGTGACCCTAACCAAGCAAGTCAAATACTTGTATGAAAAAAATTCAAGTCTCTGAAGAAAGAATTAGAAGAAGATATCAGAAGATGGAAAGATCACCCATGCTCATGGCTTGGCAGGATTAACATAGTAAAAATGGCCATCTTACCAAAAGCAATCTACAGATTCAATGCAATTCCCATCAAATTGCCAACACAATTCTTTACAGACCTGGAAAGAAAAATTCTCAACTTCATATGGAATAACAAGAAACCCAGAACTGCTAAAACAATCCTCTACAATAAAAGATCTTCGGGAGGTATCTCCATCCCCGATCTCAAGCAACAGTTATAAAAAAACTGCATGGTACTGGCATAGAAACAGAATGGTGGATGAATGGAACCAAACAGAAGACCCAGAAATAAACCCACAAACACTATGAACACCGGATTGTTGACAAAGATGCCAAAACCATAAAATGGAAAAAAGATAGCATCTTCAACAAATGGTGCTGGTCTTCCTGGATGTCTACAGGTAGAAAAATGCAAATAGATCCATACTTATCACCCTTCACAAAACTAAAGTCCAAGTGGATCAAAGACCTCAACATAAAACCAGACACATTAAATCAGTTAGAAGAAAAACTGGGGAAGACCCTAGAACTCATTGGTACAGGCGACAACTTCCTGAACAGAACACCAACAGCCCAGGCTCTAAGAGCAACAATCAATAAATGGGACCCCATGAAACTGAAAAGCCACTTTAAAGCAAAGGACACCATCATCAAAACAAAATGACTGCCTACAGATTGGGAAAGAATCTTCACCAACCCTTTATCTGACAGAGGACTCATATCCAGTATATACAAAGAACTAAAGAAGCTGAAAAGCAGCAAACCAAGTAATCCAATTAAAAAATGGGGAATAGAGCTAAACAGAGAACTCTCTGTAGAGGAATATCAAATGGCAGAGAAACACTTAAAGAAGTGCTCAATGTCATTAGCCATTAGGGAAATGCAAATCAAAACAACCCTGAGATTTCACCTTACACCCATCAGAATGGCTAAGATGAAAAATTCAAGTGACAATACATGTTGTGGAGAAAAGGGAACCCTCCTCCACTGCTGGTGGGAATGTAAACTTGTACAGCCACTCTGGAAATCAATCTGGTGCTTTCTCAGACAACTAAGAATAGTGCTTCCTCAAGATCCAGCCATACAACTTCTAAGCATATATCCAAAAGAGGGTCAACTACACAGTAAGGACATTTGTTCAACCATGTTTGTAGCAGCTTTATTTGTAATAGCCAGAAGCTGGAAACAGCCTAGATGCTCCTCAACTGAAGAATGGATGCAGAAATTGTGGTACATCTACACAATGGAGTATTACTCTAGAACGAAAAATAAGGAAATCATGAAATTTGCAGGTAAATGGTGGGACCTGGAAAGGATCATCTTGAGTGAGCTGTCCCAGAAGCAGAAAGACACACATGGTATATTTCACTCATATAGACATATAACTTAGGATAAACCTACTAAAATTTGTACTCCTAAAGAAACTAATCAAGAGAGAGGACCCTGACTAAAATGCTCAATCCCCATCCAGAAAGGCAAAGAAAACGAGCATCAGAAGAAGAAGAAGAAAACAGGAAACACCCTAGAAACCTGCCACAGAGGGCCTCTGAAAGGCTCTGCCCTGCAGACTATCAAAGCAGATGCTGAGACTTATGGCCAACTGTTGGACAGAGTGTATGGAATCTTATGTAAGAAGTGGGAAATAGTAAGATCTGGAGAGGACAGGAACTCCACAAGGAGAGCAACAGAACCAGAAAATTTGAACACAGGGATCTTCCCAGAGACTCATACTCCAACCAAGTACCAGGCATGGAGATAACCTAGAACCCCTGCACAGATGTAGCCCATGGCAGTTTAGTGTACAAGAGGATTACATAGTAATGGGAAGAGGGACTGCCTCTGACATAATCTGATTGACCTGCTCTTTGATCACCTCCCCCTGAGGGGGGCAGCAGCCTTACCAGGCCACAGAAGATGACAATGCAGCCACTCCTGATGAAATCTGATAGACTAAGAACAGAAGGAAGGAGAGGAGGACCTCTCTTATCAATGGACTTGGGGAGGGGCATGTGTGAAGAAGGGGGAGAGTAAGGGAGGACCAGGAGGGGAGGAGGGAGAGGCTTATGGAGGGATACAAAGTATGAAGTGTAATTAATAAAATAAAATTAAATTAAAAAAAAAAAGAAACCTTACCAAAGAATTGAGTGGGCTAGGAACACGGTTCCCTGAATGCTTTTTGTACAAGCATAAGGACCTGAGTTTGGACACACAACACCAATGTACTGAAGAAGGGTCAGTGGCATGCACCCACCTTCCCTAATATAGAGAGGCAGTGTAGGAGAATCTTTGGAACCTGCTGGCAAGCTAGTCCTGTTGTATCTGTAGTTTCAGATTTGGTGAGGGACTTTGTCTCTTTGTGAACCTCTGTCCTCTTTACACACACACAGACACACACACACACACGTACATTTACACACATATACACACCCACGCACATGTGTGCACACGCACACACTTTTAAAATGAAACTGAATGTAAGTGGCTATTTTCCTGTACATGCGTATTTGGTTCCCAGGAAGAGGCCATGCTCAAAATGGGACTTGAGAAACCAGGCCAAGGACTTCTGAATAAAGCAAACTTATTAGAGCCTTGCTCATGAGCTTCTCAGACTCTAGAAACTAATGGCCACTCTTTATGTTACCTAGTCGCACACACTTCATTATAGAAGGACAAATATACAAGCCAGAGTCCCATTTTAAATAATTAGCATTTTGAGGCCTACAACAATGCAAAATCAAGAGCTTTGTACATTCAGAATTCTCATAATTCTGTAACAATTGTTATCTAAATGTATTCCATGTGGAAGCAGCCTTGTACTTTCTTCCTTCGCTAGGTTTCCAGGAGTCAGCCTAGTATACTGAAACCTGCATAAGCCTGAAGCTAAAGGTCTGTAAATAAAGCACACTGTAGTTCCTTGAAAAATTATTTATAAGTTACGTTTTATGTTTATATGACAATTTGAAACTCAAGCTGTGTCACTCTTGCTAATTTTCTGTGAGTAAATGGGCTGTACAGTAGTGGTACTGTTTCATAATGAAAACAACGAAGGTTCAAAGGTCTAGTATCATCCGTGATGGCAGGGCGAGTAAGCCCAAATACAGTTGACCTGACAGTACACTCTTTCAGTGTGAGGTGCATCTTTGTGTGCGGTTTGAACTCAGCTTTGGTCACAATGCAGTCTCTATAACTTGGTGGGAGAGTACTTACGCATGAATTCACAAATAATTTTCTTCTCCTGGTGTATTAGCTTACACTTTATATAATACAAGAACTTTACCCTGTGGGACATTAACTTCAAAAAAGTCAGTGTTTCTGAAGTATCTTTTGATGTGCCTAATGTGTTTTCCCTAAATTTTTCCTAGAACTCCTCTTTCTATTATGATCCCAACATTGCCCATGACACATCAGGTTTATATGTGCTCATGGAAATTCTTTGATGCTGGGGCAAAGGTGTCTAAGCCAGTAAAAGCTCCTTCTGTCAAGCCTGACTACTAGAATTTGATCCCCAGTACCTAAAAGGTGGTAGGGCAGAACTGACTGCCTCGAGTTGTTCTCTTATTTAAACCTGCCTGTGGCATGCACGCCCTCACAATACACAAAATAAATACATGTAAGTTTTATTACTGAAAACAAATACATAACTTGATGCTGACCCTTGTAAAGGTTACCCATTTTTCTATAGTAATACAAGGTCTTTTGAAATTCATGCTTACTTTTCCCTCTTCCTAAGGAATTTAATGATATGTGTATAAAGCATGAGCTTGGGAAACATCCACAATCCCCTTACGGGAAACTGTCAAATATACTGGTCTTACTCCCTAATAAAAACTACTCAAAGTGTAACAGCAAAGAAGCCGCATGTAATTTTCTTCATAAATGTTCACAGCTGTCTCCCATGTCTTACTCCTATGGCTTCAGAGGAGACCATTTTCACAGCGACTACCGGCTCTGCCATGGGAGGCAAAAAGGAACCTAAAATCATTATTCGGGCTCATCTCCCGAGTCACAGAGCAACAGGCACAAACACAAACTCTGTGCACTTAATGAGACTTGATGAGCCATCCTTGATAGCAAATTAATATACTTTGTACTTGGGTAGACCTTTTTATTTCCTCCTAATTACAAGACGCTAACCATATGCCACAAGCTAAATTGCAGAGTGAAATCCAGCGGTGGTTTCTCTGCAATGTCTCAATATAGAATCACATAGTTAAAGATTTCAAAATTGAGGCTGAAAAGGTGGCTCAAGTGTTAGGAGCACTAATTGTTCATCTAGACGACCTAGGTTTGATTCGTAGTACCTATGTAGTAGCTAAAATCAAGTTTCAAGGAATCTAATAACCTCTTAAGAAAGGCACGTGTTGCACAGATATACATATAAACACAACAGTTATGCATTGTAAAATTATATATTAATATAAAAAGTTTAGTCACTTTATAATTTAATAATCATAATTTTCAAGCTCCTTGTTACCCAATAATAGTGGTCTTAATTTTTAATGTATTACTTCAATTCTGTACAGCTCCACACACTAAGAAAAAAATCAAACAAGTCTTCATGCTCAAATAATTACATTTTTATATTTGCAGAATGAGTGGGATTTGAAGATAGCATCTTATTCATTGTAAACTTCCAGATATTGATGATTTTTCATTAAAGAGAAGATAGGACAAGTGGTCTGCAGAGCAGAAATAATAGTTCATAGTGCAGGATGCACTCTCATTAGTTAGCCAGGTCAGTGGAAATGATACCTAACTCTTCAGTGTTCTAGTCAGTGCTCAAAGAACACGTCTTCCCCTAGGCAAATGCTGCTACATTACAGTCAAACCCTGATTGTGTACTCATACACATTTTTTGTTATATGTTGTTATGTCTAGTCATGGGTTTCAGATGTAGATTTTTATACTGCCTGTGCTACATTCAGGAGACAGAATTAATATCTGCCATCCTGAAATTTTAACTGTCAGGTTGTTTTAGGCTAAAAGGATTCAATAAAAATGATTGTGAAATCTCAAAGTCGTTTTGATTTGAATTTTCCTAATGGCTAATGACGTTGAGCATTTCTTTAAGTGTTTCTCTGCCATTTCATATTCCTCTACAATATTCCTCTACAGAGAGTTCTCTGTTTAGCTCTGTTCCCCATTTTTTAATTGGATTACTTGGTTTGTTGCTTTTCAGCTTCTTTAGTTCTTTATATATATTGGATATTAGCCCTCTGTCAGATAAAGGGTTGGTGAAGATTCTTTCCCAATCTGTAGGCAGTCATTTTGTTTTGATGATGGTGTCCTTTGCTTTAAAGAGGCTTTTCAGTTTCATGGGGTCCCATTGTTGCTCTTAGAGCCTGTGCTGTTGGTGTTCTGTTCAGGAAGTTGTTTCCTGTACCAATGAGTTCAAGGTTCTTCCCCAGTTTTTCTTCTAACCGATTTACTGTATCTGGTTTTATGTTGAGGTCTTTGATCCACTTGGACTTCAGTTTTGTGCAGGGTGATAAGTATGGATCTATTTGCATTTTTCTACATGTAGATATCCAGTTGGACCAGCACCATTTGTTGAAGATGCTATCTTTTTTTCCATTTTATGGTTTTGGCATCTTTGTCAAAGATCAGGTGTTCATAGTGTGTGTGGGTTTATTTCTGAGTCTTCTCTTTGGTTCCATTGATCCAACATTCTGTTTTTATGCCAGTACCATGCAGTTTTTATGAATGTTGCTCTATAGTACAGTTAAGATCAGGAATGGAGATACCTCCAGAAGATCTTTTTATTGTAGAGGATAGTTTTAGCAATTCTGTGTTTCTTGTTATTCCATATGAAGTTGAGAATTTGTCTTTCCAGGTCAGAACGGCTAAGATCAAAAACTCAAGTGACAACACATGCTAGAGAAGCTGTGGAGAAAGGGGAACCCTCCTCCACTGCTGGTGGGAATGTGAACTTGTACAGCCACTCTGGAATCAATCTGGCATTTTCTCAGACAACTAGGAATAGCGCTTCCTCAAAATCCAGCCATACCACTTCTAGGTATATGTCCAAAAGAGGGTCAAGTACACAATAAGGACATTTGCTCAACCATGTTTATAGCAGCTTTATTTGTAATAGCTAGAAGCTGAAAACAGCCCAGATGCCCCCAACTGAAGAATGGATGCAGAATTGTGGTACATCTACACAATGGAGTATTACTTTGCAATGAAAAATAAGGAAATCATGAAATTTGCAGGTAAATGGTGGGACCTAGAAAGGATCATCCTGAGTGAGTTGTCCCAGAAGCAGAAAGACACACATGGTATATACGTACTCATATAGACATGTAATATAGGATAAACCTACTAAAATCTGTACATCTAAAGAAATTAATCAAGAGAGAGGACCCTGACTAAAATGCTCAATTCCCATCCAGAAAGGCAAAGAGGAAGGACATCAGAAGAAGAAGAAAACAGGAAACAACCTAGAAACCAACCACAGAGGGCCTCTGAAAGGCTCTGCCCTGCAGACTATCAAAGCAGATGCTGAGACTTATGGCCAACTGTTGGACAGAGCGCATGGAATCTTATTTAAGAAGTGGGAAATAGTAAGATCTGAAGAGGACAGGAACCTCACAAGGAGAGCAACAGAACCAGAAAATTTGAACACAGGGGTCGTCCCAGAGACTCATACTCCAACCAAGTACCATGCATGGAAATAACCTAGAACCCCTGCACAGATGTAGCCCATGGCAGTTTAGTGTCCAAGTGGGTTACATAATAATGGGAAGAGGGACTGCCTCTGACATAATCTGATTGGCCTGCTCTTTGATCACTTCCCCCTGAGGGGGGCAGCAGCCTTACCAGGCCACAGAAGATGACAATGCAGCCACTGCTGATGAAATCTGATAGACTAAGATCAGAAGGAAGGAAAGGAGGACCTTCCCTATCAGTGGACTTGGGGAGGGGCATGCGTGAAGAAGGGAGAGGGAGGGTGGGATTGGGAGGGGAGGAGGGAGGGACTTATGGGGGGATACAAAGTGAATAAAGTGTAATTAATAAAAAAAATAAATAAAAACTAAAATAAAATGATTGTGAAAATTAATGATCCCCAAGTGAGCAATTAAAAAATATCAGTACAGGATTTCCATTAGCACAGATTTGTAAAAATTTTATGTAACAATTTATGGTATATTTGAGTGACACTGGGGAGTAGTTCAATTGTGATCCCAAATAATATTGTTTACCTTGAATTTCACGTTTATAATTCCAATAATATTCAGATAAAAATTGTCTATTTCTAAAGGAAATACATCATTATCATAAATATATTTCTCAAAAACAAAACTACAGTAGTTCACAAAATATTTTTAGTAGTTTAGAATCCTAAAAATTTGAATTGTGAAGTTTATGATAATTAATGACAGAGCCCTCTTTGAAAATCCCATTAAAATAACAACATAATTATTTACAGACATTGAAAAAACAATTCTCAACTTCATATGGAAAAACAAAAAATACAGAATTGCTAAAAGAAACTGTACAATAAAATATCTTTTGAAGGTATCCATCCCTGATCTCAAGCTGTACTATACAGCAACAGTAATGGCATGGCACTGGCATAGAAACAGACTGGTGGATCAATGGAATAGAATTGATGACACGACACAGAAATAAATTTACACACCTAAGGATACTTAACTTTTGACAAAGAAGCCAAAACTATACAACAGAAAAAAGATAGCATCTTCAACAAATGGTGCTGATCTAACTGGATGTCTACATGCAGAAAAATGCAAATAAATCCATATTTATCATCCTGTTCAAGACTTAAAGTCCAAGTGGATCAAAGACCTCAACATAAAAGCAGACATACTAAACCTGTTCGAAGAAAAAGTGGTGAAGAGTCTTGACCTCATTGGCACAGGAGACAATTTCCTAAACAGAACACCAAGAGCACAAGCTCTAAGATCAATAATCAATAAATGGGATCTCATGAAACTGAAAGGCCTCTGTAAAGCAAAGCATACTGTAACTGAAAAAAAAAAGCCTACGAACTGGGAAAAGATCTTTACAAACCCTCCAAATTACTGAGGGCTAAATCCAGAATATATAAAAAACTCAAGTTAAACACCAGCCAACCAAGAACTCTGATTAAAAAATGGGGTACAGAAGTAAACAGAGAATTCTCAATAGAGGAATATCGAATTCCAGAAAAAAAACTTAAAGACATGCTCAACATCCGTAGTCATCAGGGAACTCAAAATGACCCTGAAATTTCACCCCCCACCCATCAGAATGGCTAAGATCAAAAGCTCAGTGTCAATACATGCTGGAGAGGATGTGGAAAAGGTGAACCCTTCTCCATTGGTAGTTGTAATATAAATTTGTACAACCACTTTGGAAATCAATCTGGCGTTTTCTCAGAAAATTAGGAAGAGTGCTACCTCAAGATCCAGCTAAACAACTCCCAGGCATATATCCAAAATACATATATGCACAATTATACATATATCCCAAACATATATATGCACAACTATACAACAAGGGTATTTACTCAACCAAGTTCATACAGGTCTATTCATAATATCTAGAATCTGGAAACAACCTACATGTCCTTCAACTGAGGAATAGATACAGAAATTGTGGTACATTTACACAATGGAATACTACTCAGCAATTAAAAACAAGGAAATCATGACATTTGCAGACAAATGGATAGAGCTAGAAAAGATCATACTGAGTGAGGTATCCCAGAAGCAGAAAGACACAAATGGTATATACTCACTAATAAATGGATATTAACCATATAATATAGGATAAACATACTAAAATCTATAGTCCTAAAGAAGCTAAATAACAAGGAAGACCCTAGGGGAAGACAGTTAATCCTCATTCAGAAGGGCAAACAGGATAGACAATGGAAGTTGGAGAAGACAGAGAACAAGACAGGAGCTTCCCATAGGGATGCTAGGAAAGACTCTACCCCACCAGAGTATCAAAGCAGATGCTGAGACTCTTAACCAAACTTTGGCCAGAGTACAGGGAATCTTATGAAAGAAGAGGGCGGTAGAAAGATATGGAAGGGACAGGAGATCCACAAGAAGATGAACAGAGCCAAAAAATCTGGGCCCAGGGGTCCTGCAGAGACTGATACTCCAACCACAGGCCATGCATGGAGATAACGTAGAACCCTGAACAGATGTAGCCCATGGCAGCTCAGTTTCAAAGTGCTTTCCCTAATAAGGGGAGCAGGGGCTGTTTCTGACATGAATTCAGTGGCTGGCTCCTTGATCACCTCCCCCTGGGGGATGCAGTTTTGCCAAGCCAAAAAGGAAGAGGATACAGCCAGCCTTGTTAAGGCCTGATTGGCTAGGGTCAGACTGAAAAGGAGAATAACCTCCCTTATCAGTGGACTAGGGGAGGTGCATTGGAGGAGAAGAAGGAAGGAGGGAGGGATTGGGAAGAGATAAGTAACTACAGCAGGGATAAAAACAAGTGAATAAATTGTAACAAATAATTAAAAATATAAATAAGTAAAAGAAAATTAGAGATATGGAAGCAATATCATTAAGAGTATAGGGCATAAAATACAGTGGTCTTAGTTTACATGTCGGAGAGCATTAGTTAGCTCCCTGAGTTACTCCACTAGCAACACTGGGAATGGAGTCAACATTTAGTAACACAGAAGTTGACACTTCTACAAAGCCTGATGTACTTGGCATCAGTGGCAACAAAAAGATCTGCTTGTTCAGAGGCAATGCTAAAGAAAATTGCTGAGGCTAAGACATAGAGCATGAGGTCAGAGCATGGGTGCTAATGTCACAGTCACTCTGATAAGGGTTGTTTGTCCCTGCTACCATCACCAAAGTAAGTGTGGGGCTCCGTGTCATAATAGGTTCGAAAATACAAAGCAGATTTAAAAAAAAAAAAAAGAAAGCAAGAAACTTAGTAAACTAAGTTTACCGTGAATAAATATAACTGTGCATGAGTAAAATTCCGAATAAAAGTCACTATGGTTTATGTAGCCAATGTTTCCTTTTCTTGATGAATGTCTGAAACATAGCATACTAACTAAAGAGGTTTGGGGGGGGGCTGTACCCTTTTTTGTTGTTGTTTTAGTCTTTGTTTTGTGTTGTTGATTTTTTGGTTTGTCTGATTTTAAAACCCAGAAATGTTTCTTTCACATACCTAAAGCAAATGCACTGCAGGGAAGGTGATCACTTACAGGATATACAGTCAAGGTTATAAAACCGAATCCCAAATGTAGAAAAGGATTGATTTGATCAAGTTTGACAGCCAGAATTGCCAGATTATTGTTTTATATCATCTTTTCATTCCAAACAATTAAAGTATGTATATGTGAGGTTGTATATTCTCAACTTAATCCTGTCAACAAAATTAATTATTTGACAGAACTAATTATTTTGAGATTCAAAAATCCACTCAGTGGGGACAGAAATTATACTTTTACATGCAAGCTCAGTTCCCAGGCCATGCAGCCAGAACACCCAGCCTCACATTTAATTTCCATTAGTGAGCCCTGTCATTACTCTAATATGATTACACAGTCTTGTAAAATGTCCCTTTTTATGAAAGGCAATTAATTTTCATTTAGTAACATTTCATATGCCAAATATTTAGAAGTGACTCTGAATAAAGCAGGTTTTTTTTTTAAACAAATGTTCACAGAAATACCCGCATGAGTATTAGGCTGGATATAAGAGCAAAACTCTAGACCTGGATTTGAAATGCCATTATTCCTCCTAAACTGATCAGAAATAGTGACATAGCAAAACACTGAGAGCAAAAGAATGTTTCTGGTTCGAGAAGTACAGGATGAGGTCTTACAGACTTGCCCTTTAAAACAGTGCGTTTAAGATATATCTATATAGATATGCAATAAGCATGTGGCAAGGCTTTCTCATCAAATCTGATTACACACTGATTGTAGATGCTCTAAGTTATTCAGCCTTGATTATCAGTAAAGTTTTCCAGACATCATAAAGTAAAAGGGCAGAAAAAAAAACTCTCCAAAATAAACACTCATTTTCAGAGACTAGGTCCAGAATTTATAAAATTAAATTTTTAGATAATTCTATTTTCATTTTATACAAAGTAGTCTGAAGCATTACATGCACAGTGATGTTTTATTCTGTCTTATATTGGCTTGCATGCACTACAAAAGAAGTAAAATCTGATATTATTTGCCAAGTCTTAAACCAAGAAAAAAAAATTGTTCTTTTCAAGAAACGTCAATGTGTCTTCAGAATCTTAGGTAGTACCTGGTGGATAGTAGAAGGGATAGACTCCTGATGAGTCTATCCCTCAGACAGAGCTCTGAATCTCACTGCAGAAGCAAAATGCCTATCTCCCCTCTGCTATTTCTACACAATGTTTATAAATGTGCTTGGCTTAATGCATTTAAAACTAATCATATTTCAATACTGACTTGTTTATAATCCCTAGTTTGCTTATTAAGAATGTTAATAAACTTGTGCAACCACTTTGGAAATCAATCTGGGGCTTTCTCAGACAATTAGAAATAACACTTCCTCAAGATCCAGCTATACTACTCCTAGGCATATATCCAAAATATGTTCAACTATACACCAAGGACATTTGCTCAACCATGTTCGTAGCAGCTTTATTTCTAATAACCAGAACTTGGAAACAACCCAGATGTCCATCAGCGGAGGAATGGATACAGAAATTGTGTACATTTACACAATGGAATACTACTCAACAATTAAAAACAAGGAAATCATGAAATTTTCTGGCAAATGGTAGGATCTAGAAAAGATCATCTTGAGTGAGGTATCCCAGAAGCAGAAAGACACATATGGTATATATTCACTTATAAGTGGTTATTGGATGTATAATGTAGGATAAACATACTAAAATCTGTACACCTAAAGAAACTGAGCAAGAAGGAAGACCCTGGGTAAGATGATCAATCCTTACTCAGAAAAACAAACAGGATGGACATTAGAAGAAGGAGAAAACAGGAAACAGGACAGAAGCCTACCACACAGGGCCTCTGGAAGACTCTACCCAACAGTGCATCAAAGCAGATGCTGAGATTCATAACCAAACTTTGAGCATAGTACAGGGAATTTTATGAAAGAAAGGAGAGATAGTAAGACCTGGAGAGGACAGGAGCTCCTCAGGGAGAACAACAGAATCAAAAAATCTGGGTGCAGGGTTCTTTTCTGAGACTGATACTACAACCAAGGACCATTCATAGATATAACCTACAACCCCTGCTCAAATGTAGCCCGTAGCAACTCAGTCTCCAAGTGGGTACCCTAGTAAGGGGAACAGGGACTGTCCCTGACCTGAACTCAGTGGCCTGCTCTTTGATCACCTCTCCCTGACAGGGGAGCAGCCTTGCCAGGCCACAGAGGAGGACAATGCAGCCAGTCATGATGAGACCAGATAAGCTAGAGTCAAATGGAAGGGGAAGAGGACCTCCTGTATCAGTGGACTTGGAGGGGAGCATGGGAGAATATGGGGGGGAGGGGGGATTGGGTGTGAATGAGGTAGGGTGCTACAGCTGGGATACAAAGTTTATAAACTGTAATTAATATGCATAATAAAAATTTAATTTAAAAAGACTTGTTAATAAATGTCACAATTTGTAAACATATTTGCATTCCCATTTCTCTCAAACCAGGATCCTACTGAGAATAAAATCAATGATCTATTTTGGGAAGTTTCCCTTCTCTTCCTCCTCCTCCTCACCCTCCTCCTCCTTCCCCTTCTTCTTCTCCTTCTCCTCCTTCTTGTCCTCGTCCTTCTTCTTTTAATACAAAACTTGTACTCCTGTCAACTTCATAGCTGGGTAAGTCTATTGATGAATTTTCAAACCAGCAGTGAGTAAATTCAAAATTATGTCTTTCCGCTACTTACCATAGCTGTCCTCATATTCTCCATGTACTATACAGAATTTTACTCCTAAACCTGGCCTCTTAGTTCATAAAGCCAGCAAATATGGGTCCAAGGGATCCTGCAGAGACCAATGTACCAACAAAAGACCATGAGTGAAGAGGACCTACACCCCCTGCTCAGATGTAGTCCATAAGTTGCAGTTAAAGGAAATTTCTTTTTTTTTTTGCTTTTCTTTAATTTAAATTTTTATTTTTATATTAATTACATTTAACTCACTTTGTATCCCAGTTGTAGCCTCCTCCCTCATTCCCCCCCAATCCCACCCTTTCTCCCTCTACTCCTCCCATGCCCCTCTCCAAGTCCACTGGTAGGGGAGATGGACCTCCCCTACCATCTGACCCTAGCCTATCAGGTCTCATCAGGACTGGCTGCATTGTCTTCCTCTGTGGTCCATCAGGCTGCACCCCATCAAGGGGAAGTGATCAAAGAGTCAGCCATTGAGTTCATGTCAGAGACAGTCGCTTTGGCAGCACATCTACTAAAACTGGAACAATACAGAGATTAGCCCCTGCACATAAAATAATTTTTAAAAATAGCAGTAGATGAATCAAAGGAGAAAGTGCTTGCACAATGCTTGTTAAACTGAGTCTTCACCATAGGACCTATGTCGTGGAAGAAGAGAACCACCTCCAGTCAGTTGTCCTGTGACCTTCATGCATACATGTTGTGTGCTACATGTGTGTATGCACATATAGCATATACACACACTCATATACACACACATACACACTAAACAAAAAAAAATCTAATTCTAAATTGATAAAAACATCAGTGAAACTTCATTTCCCCAATAAATAAAGCAAATGAGGTTAATGAACTACGTTAACTACGTTTCGGTCATGGTGTATAGCTTTTGAAATTTGGGGGAGGAGACTACAATATGTTTACATTTTTCTTAGGAAAATTCAAACTTTCGCTTTCATAATATTCAGCCTATAGTTTACTTTCACAATGTTGATAATGTATAAGATTTTTTCCTGAAGAATATTTATTCACAATTATCATCTTAGAATTCCCATTATATAGTTATATCTCAAAAATTCTAACTACTGAGTAAGATCAAGGACTTCTTTTCATACTTGGCACCATTTTCTGTGATTGATTTAAACAATAATCGTTATTTATAATCCCTTCTAATTATTGACTGATGATAGAACATCAATACAGATAGCACGTGCAATTGTTTCTTTTATTTTGTTAATTTTTGTTGATGCACCACAAATTTCTGAATGTAATTTACAGCTAGTATTTTAGTGGCTTTTTGACACTCAGAAGTGACAGAATTTTTAATTCTTACTGATGCCACTTTTAAAGTATCGTTATCATACATATTATCTTTATATCTTATGTCCTAATTATTTAAACTTGTTCTGAAACAAGAATCTAGTATTTCTTCCTCTAGTTGTGTCCAGTTGTACTTTGGAAACTATATACTTCTCAGAATCAACTGAGTGGTCTTCGCAGTTATTTGCAGTATGATGCAAGAACATCAGGTTTCTAAAATGAAGGGCAAGAGAATAGACTTCAGTGATGAATTAAATTGTCTTATCCATGCCCATTGAGTGCCGAAATGATCACACACACACACACACACACACAGAAAGAGAGAGAGAGAGAGAGAAAGAGAGAGAGAGAGAGAAAGGTAAGGGCTTCAGAAGGCCCTGGGGATAAAGGGTGCAAATCTCAGAAGTCTGCCTCAGAGACAGTGGAAGGTAAATTCTGATCTTTTTACAGCAATATAATAATGGCAGCAATGGGAGCCAGGATTATTTGAAAATGGAGATTTTCAAATCTCCGATATTCTCCCAATATGAGGCCCATATTCTATCTACAAGAAAGCAGATGAACACAGCAATTACAGATGTTGAGGACAAAACATACTAGTATTGATCTTACTAACATGGATAGAGATAGCTCATTCAGCTAATTGAGTAAGCACAACTTTCAGTCACTTTTGTGCCACCAGACTTGTGTAGACCTCATCCAGCTTGTGCAGAAACAGAAAATGTTTTAAATGTAATCATTTCCAGATATGAAGTATTTGTAACATAATAATATCTTTCCCTATGAAGTGAAGTTGTAAATCATATCATGATAAATTATTTCTTATCCTTCTACCATAAGTGGATCCTACATGCTATGGCATTTTCTTTGCTGACTGTATTGTAGTTCTAATATTAATGAAAAGCCTGTTAACGTTTCTCGTTCCCACTCCATGAACAAAAGCACGCCTCTTCTCAGTAGACTTCCCAGGAATTTTTATTTTTTAAAATTGTATCATGTGCCACATTTTCTTTCCTCCCTCTAATCTTTTCCATACACAACCCCCACCCCCATTCCCATTCAAGTTCATGAATTCATGGCCACTTTTTCTTTAATTGTGTGTGTGTGTGTGTGTGTGTGTGTGTGTGTACACCTGGATGTAAAAGTACAGCCTACTTCATCTGTTTAATGATACTTGCACATATATATTTTCAAGAATGTTTATTTGGTGGGTTTTTTTTTTTCTTGGAGAGAAATATACCTCCTGTTCTCAACATTCCTTAGTGCCTGTAGTTCTTTGTCTAAGGTTGAAGCCTTATGAAGTTTCTCCCACCCATGTTAACATTTCTATGAACATCGTGCTTGTTCAGGTCATGTTCAGGCAGCCATGTTGGTGATGCCTCATGGTGTGCTGTCTTTGATATCTCTAGGACACTCTAACAGCAAAAATTTAAGCTATGTTGGCTCATAAAATCTCTTCATAGTTATTTAAAAGCATTGTTTCCTAAGGTTTACTTCTCAGTGATATCTAATACTGTTTAGAAAAATTTAACTTAAACTTCAATATACTCAGTTCTTCTCAAAAAATGTAACAGAGAGTATGTTTGAAGATATTTGTGTAGGCACAGTTTGTTTAAATTCTTGGCCTTGTAGGTCATTAGATAGCTGTTTTTATCGTTCAATTATCCCTCAGTAGGAAACAAGAACATAAATGAATGAAAATTGATATCCCCAAGCAAAACATCATCATAAAACTACTGGCAGGGCAGGCCCTGCCTGTGTATCTGTGTTGTGTGAGCCCTGACATCTAGTCACACACTGAGTAATGGTTTAACATGCTGATGAAAACATAGGGAGGAATATCTCACTGAAAATATAATCAGAGAGTTTCTGCTTCTGATCACTTAGTTCTGAAGATCATGGCAGTTGGACCAACCATATCAAGGGAGTTACTGTGATCCTAGCGATTCTTAGTCTCAGGTTTCTTCTAATCATCTCACAATCCAGCAGCCTACTAATTGTGTAACAATGGTAGAAGTGCACAGGGTGCTACTATATCAAGTCTCAGTCAGTGAAAATATATTCCCTTCAGTATCCCTAAGTCTAGCCACGTATCAACAATACCATACTATGAAATAAGTATTTATAATTACAGCTGTCAAGCAGTCAAGCTATCTCACCCCTGAATGAAATGAAATTAGGATACAAAAACAGAAACAAACAAACAGAGAAAAAGTACTTGTATACCACGGTTACTGTGGCACTGTCCACAATGGCCAGTTATGTATTCAGCATAACTGTCTGTGTGTCAACACCAGCAGCTCATGCCTTAAAGTAAATAAATCAATAAAGGTCTTCATGGAACTAAAAAGCTTTTGTAAAGCAAAGGACACTGTCAACAGAACAAAAGGACAGCCTACAGACTGGGAAAACATCTTTACCAACCCTACATCTGACAGAGGGCTAATATCTAGATTACATAAAGAATGCAAGAAGTTAAACACCAACAAGCCAAGTAATTCAATTAAAAAATGGGTTAAGGGCTAAACAGAAAATTCCCTATAGAGAAATATCGAATGGCAGAGAAACATTTAAAGAAATGTTCAATGTCCTTAGTCATCTGGGAAATGAGAATCAAAATGACCCTGAGATTTCACCTTACACCCATCAGCATGGCTAAGATCACAAACCCAAGTGACAACAAATGCTGGAGAGGATATGAAGAAAAGGGAACCCTCCTCCATTGCTGGTGGGAATGTAACTTGTACAACCACTTTGGAAATCCATCTGGAGTTTTCTCAGACAATTAGGTACAGTGCTATCTCAAGATCCAGTGATACCACTTCTCAGTATATATCCAAAAGATGCTTAATCATATAAGAAGAATATTTGCTCAACTATGTTCATAGCAGCTTTACTCATAATAGTCAGACTCTGGAAACAACCCAGATATCCCTCAACCAATGAATGGATACAAAAATTGTAGTACATTTACACAATGGAATACTACTCAACAATTAAAAACAAGGAAATCATGAAATTTGCAGGCAAATGGATAGAACGAGAAAAGATCATCCTGAATGAGGAGGTATCCCACAAGCAGAAAGACACACATGGAATATTCTTACTTATTAAGTGTATATTAGACATATAATATAAGATAAACATACTAAAATCTATAGCCCTAAAGAAGCTAAACAACAAGGAAGATCCCTGAGAAGCTTAGTCCTCATTTGGAAGGGCAAACAGGATAGCCACCTAGGAGAAGTCTGTGAAGAGGACAGGAGCCTTCCACAGGGGAACTCTGAAAGACTCTACCCATCAAGGTATTGAAGGAGATACTGAATTCTAAACATTTTTTTTTTCTGGAAATAGACACTTTATTGATGTTTAAGGATGAGTAATGCTACAATTTTTCTCAAGATCTGTGTCATGGAGTCATTTTAATGCAGCATTTGTTACACATAAAATTTTTTTTATGTAATTTCAAACACAATTATCCCAAAGACAGTCACACAAGTTGTATTTTCTAAAACTGAAATACAAAATACCAAATGCATTTTTAAAATACATTTGGACTATCCAATTATTTATTTTAATATTATGTAACATTCCTGACTGATTCATTTTAAACCCTACTCTTTTACTAAACATGAATTCATTGAACTTCCTTAACACACACACACACAGGTGAGAATGCAGAAGGATATAAATACAACATGATGAGTCTAAAAAAAAAATCTGTCAATCTTACCTATCAGATTGTTTACTACAAAATAATAGAACATATATAATAAAATGTCAAAGATATTTTCTTTTTTGTTCTAAGAACAAACTTGCTGTACTCCTTGGTGAATAAGAATTCAGTGGCATAATATTTTAAGAATTTATAAACTACATTACCTACTTAATTTTTAGGCACTGAACTGTTAAAAAGAATAAGCCAAAGGTATCCTATTTAATGAAACCTTAAAAATTCTGCTTGAAATTATAATTCTAAACATTTTTAAATTTTATAAGAATCACAAGATCATTTCCCTTACCTATAAAATTGATTTAATATCACACAAAATATAACAGTTCTCATGGGAACTACTCCACTGGTCTATATAAAATACCAAGATATTATTGTTCACATTGTGGCTTTTTAAGGTTTAGTGCTTAATTTTTACTCTGTAACTTACAATATTTACATATATGTTGTCTATTCTTATAACAGCACAGAAATTATTATACTACCTCATACAACACTGTTAAGCTATGTTGCAATTCTTTTAATGGAGTAATCATATATATATACATGATCAGGAGATGGGACAAAGGCAGTTTAACATATATAAATCTTGGGTACTGGGAGACAACAGAGTGGGGAAGCTCTCAATGCACAAGCACAAGGACCCACGTTTCACTCCCTGAACTCATGGGGAAAGCCAGGCATAGTGATATGCTTGTGATTTCGTGATCCATGATAATGCCGGCAAATTTCCTGGCTTAGCTGTCTAGGCAGCATGGACTTGTCAGCTCCAGATCCTATCAACATAACCTCTCTTGAAATATAAAAGTAGAATCCAAAGCTAACAAATATCAAAGTAGATGGTGCTTAAGAACCACACCATAATTTCTATTCTTCTCCATACAAGCATGAGTACACATATGCACAGGCATACACACACACATGCACACATACACACATATGCACACATGTACAAACACATCCACACACTTGCATTCTCATACATGTACACACACACAGACATGCATTCACATACATGTACAAACACATATGTACATAAACAAATTAATTACCGTGCCCACTGCTAAAACCAGATCTTGTTAGTACCTACAGCGCAATTGTACAAATCTGTGTAGTCTTGCTGCCACTCATGATCATGTGGGCAGTTAGAGTGTACAGATATAGAACAATAGAGATTTTTAGTTGTTAAGTTGTTAAACGATCAGTAGATTGTGGTTAATTTCATAAGTTAATGGTATAATTTCCAATAGCTAAAAATGCCACTAATATAGTATTTATGGACAAATGCGTACATAAAATACCTCAAATAAATAAAATTACTACAGGCCCTATAACCAAATGTGGAAATAATGGTGTTACAAAAGATATGGAAGAAAAAAAATTAAGCTGTCATTTCTTTGTTCTCAATACGTTATCATCTTAGATTTTTCCTGAGTATTAAAATAAAGCAAAAACTGTTAACTGAATAATAGTTGCTTACTAAGTATAGTGCATCCCTTATTAGTATATGATTGACATGAGAACACAGTCACCACATAAATTTTTGTTCTTTTTCCTCTTTAAAATTAGTTATCATTTATATATGTTAAATGTATAACACCTAATTATTCACTTTCATGAAAGTTCACATTCATATTCATCTATAAAATACTACCAAAGAGACATGCAAGACATTTCTATTAACTATGAATAATATTCTCTTGTCAATTGATTGTCAACTTCCACATTCAGATAACTGCCTTTTTAATGTCTATCTTAATAAATTAATTGTACTTTCATAGTTATACAAACACAATATAATGTGAATACTCTAAGTCTAGCTTCTCATGCTTTACATAGTTTCTATAACTTACAGTATTGGACTATGTATCATTAGTTCTTTGTGTGTTGAATATTTCATTATGTGAATGACTTACTATTTTTTTAATTCATTCTTCTCTCATATATTACATCCTGAACACAGTTACTCCTCTTCCTCTCCCAGGCTGTCCATGCCTCCCATTCTGTACCCCACCCTCCACCCTTCATCCACTCCTCCTCCATTTCTCTTCAGAGAAGGGCAGGCCTCCCATGGATAGTAACCTAAATTGGAATATCAAGTTGCAATAAGACTAGGCACCACATCTGGTATTAAGGCTGGAAGAGGCAACCCGGTAGGAGGAAAAAGTTCCCAAGGGCAGGCAAAAAGAGTCAAAGACAGCCCCTGTTCCCACTGTTAAGAGTCCCACAAGCCCAAGCCACACAACAATAACATATTTGCAGAGAGCCTAGGTCAGATAGAGGCAGACTCCCTGATTGTCAGTTCAGTCTCTGTGAGTACCTCTGAGCCCAGATTCTCTGATTCTGTGGGGTTTCGTTGAAGTCCTTGATTCCTCTGGATCCCACAGTCCTTCCTCCCCTCCTTCTCCAAGATTTTCGAGCTTGGACTAATGTTTGACTGTGGGTCTCTGCATCTGTTTCTCAATTGCCAGATGAAGATTCTCTGCAATGCTATTTTTATCTACTTTGCTTTTTACCATTGTCTTCTAGATGGATATCTGAATTTTACCACGTGTTAATTATATAAATGTAAATTCTGTGGTATTATTCTGTGAGTAAAGTCTTTTAATTTAAACTTAAGAGAAATAAAAGAGAACTTCCTTAACATGATAAAAATGTTAGCTCTGTAACTTACAGCTAACATTAAACACAACGACGAAATCCTTCCCTGGATTCTTGTCTCATGAGAAAGAAGATTAGTGTGTGTGTGTGTGTGTGTGTGTGTGTGTCTGTGTGTGTGTGTGAAATTACTGCTTCCATTGTAACACTAAAACCCTCAGTCAGCATAATAATTCAAGACAAAAAAAAAAAAAAAAAAACAAGATGAATACAGTTTGAAAAGAAATAAACATTAGGCCATGACTCACAGACACTCATTGTTTATGAAAATTCTGTCATCACTGCTACAGCTACAGGAGAGGGCTGTGGCTGTGAGGATTCACCACTTGACACTGTAGTGCTTTATCATACAAGCAGCAGCCAAGCAGTAAAATGTAGGATCATAATTTAACAAGTACATGAAAATGCTCCATGAAATTACCTTCATCACATTCTACTTGTCCTTCGTTCAGCCTTATTTTGATCAAGACTCTTAGATATCCCTGTTAACATACTAAACTGCATCTCTGCTGTTCATTGCACCAATGCATATATTCTGCAGTGAATATATTCATAGACTTGTACTCACCAATGGGACTCGACACCACAGTAACATGATAACAACTAAGGGCTGCGGAAATTACCTATTTATTTTCGATACTTTTCTTAGTACTGTTATGTTACTAACTCCTCACCTTATTATATCATCTGTCAATGGCAGAGGAGATTATCTACAACAAAAATTATTGTCTGTCTCTGGCATATTTTCCTAGCTGTATTTCAGAACCATTACTCTGTAGAAATAAAAAGTAATTTCTGCTCTTACACTGCCTTCTGTCATGTGAAAGGATCTAAAGAAAATGTTTTTTTTTTTTTCTTTTCTTCTTTCCAGATAAACAAGAATGCCCACTCTCTTTCTTCTGAACCTTGGCTATCAGGACATTTATTATAATTTTCATCTTATCTTGACATATCTGCCTACAATCTAGAAATGTCTTGTCATTTTCCTTCAGAATGTCCCCCTCAGGCCTTTTTAGCTGTTCTTCTTGCTTTATTCAACCTAGGATGTGGACAGAAGTTTTTAATTACAAACCTGAGAGCCTTCACTAAATTGGGTTTCTCAGCAAAGACAACTGTATTTCTTGGGAAATCATATGGATAACTCTTAAAATAAAAATATTTTTTATCATTAAGGCAAGGTCCCTAGAAACACGTTATATAACAGTCTAATGCAAATTCATTTATTAAACATCCGTAGTTTCCCACAATGGCAATAAAGGGTAGGTCTTTATTTGCTTAAAACCAAAGTATGTTATCATATCCAGATATTTTAAATAATTGAACACATTTTTTTTAAATCACTGTTCATATTCATGTTCAAATAGCTCAAAAAAACCAAAGCCTATTTACTTAACAATTAAAACTGAGGATAAGAGGTGGGCTCTACTGTATGTGTTTGATAACTAAATTAAACACTATGGGTAACTATATTATTCAAGGCAGAGCTAGATTTTGAACTAATATTTACAAATTAATGACAACTTACAAAGAAACTTTCAAATTCCTAGTACTATATTCTCTCTCTTTTTCTTTCTTTCTCTTCTTGCAACCCCTTCTTCCTCTCTCTCAGTATTAGTTTACTTCAATCAGCTTCAAATTCCAAATCTTGCAAACATTTTGCAGAGGAGATCATAGTCACTAATAAAACTGGTGATATTAATTAGTTAATGATTCCAGCTATTTAGTGTATAAGGTAACCTCCCCTGTGGAGACTACACAGGAAAGCCTGGGTTGTGTTTAAATAAACTCTTAATATGGAACAATATTTTGAGTATATAAAAGCCAGATAAAAGGGATGGAGGAAACAGTATAAATAGCAGCTAGGATTTGGTAATAGAACAGTTTATTTTCTCTGTGATTCTGCATTCTTGTAAAATAATATTCATTGTACTCCAAACCAAACGTTAACCAAATAAATGAAGAAATCCAAACCGTCAACTCACCATCCTAAATGTATAAAAAAAAAGTAACAGTATTCATTGTTTCTAATGGGAAAATACTTTTAGCATGTCTACACTATGTAATCATAAGCATAGGTTCTAATTGTTCTAGAAAAATAACTATGTAGTATGTTTACAGTTAATAAAATACTTAGCAGAATAATCTTTCTAATATATAAATAAGTGTTTTGTTGTTCATTTTAAATTACATTATCTGTGGGAGAACAAAAGAAAAACTAACTTCTGCATTCAAAATTGGAGATAATTAAAGCACCTGACAGTAGCATTGAGTATATGATATGAGGATAAACAAGCAGTAACAGTTGAGTATGATTTTGATAAACTGTTCAGCTTTCCAGTAAGAGCAAGATGGACATAGGTGAGGGTAATTTAAATGAGCTTAATATATTATTTGCAGAGATATTTAAAATTAACTGCAACCAGTAAAGGCTATAGAAAGCTCTGCATCAAGGAGATACAGCCTGAGGAGGAAGATCTGATGAGAGCCACTCAACAGCAACTGTGCCAGAGAGACTGCCCAGGGCACATGAGGAGAGGCAACCTGCTTAAAATGCACATTAAAATAGCTCTTAGAGCTTTTCAAACCCTGTGAAGGAATGGCTTATATCCCCAGGAATCCTAGATTGTTTTCATTTATCATAGGCACAGACGTTTATTTTTAAGGTTGAAACTCTATAATTTTTGGTATATTAGCAGTATTTATGAACGGCTGCAGATTTTGACTGTGGACAAATTATCATCACAGGTTATGGTGCTGTGTTTTTGCTGAGTCATTTGACCACACTCGCTCTTCTCTTCACTCGGCTGACCTCATCTGTCACAGAGCATATATATTTATAAACTAATGACAACTTACAAAGAAACTTTCAAATTCCTAGTACTATATTTTCTCTCTCTCTCTTTCTTTCTCTCTCTCTCTCTCTTTCTTTCTTTCTTTCTTTCTTTCTTTCTTTCTTTCTTTCTTTCTTTCTTTCTTTCTTTCTCTTCCTGCAATCCCTTCTTCCTCTCTCTCAGTATTAGTTTGCTTCAATCAGCTTCAAAATTCCAAATCTTGCAAACATTTTGCAGAGGAGATCATAGTCTCTAATAAAACTGGTGATATTAATTAGTTAATGATTCCAGCTATTTAGTGGATAAGGTAACCTCCCCTGTGGAGACTACACAGGAAAGCCTGGGTTGTGTTTAAATAAACTCTTAATATGGAACAATATTTTGAGTACATAAAAGCATATATATATGCTCTTGTACGTTTCCCTTTGCCCATCTTTGTCTTTTCTCAATTGGCGAAAATAATTTTACTTCCTTAAAAATTTAGTAGTGCTCAATCAACTGCACTTAGTAAAAGGAGATGCAGACACAAAAGATACTTAAGTATTGCATATAAGAAATGCATGTACTAGTGCAAAGTCTTCAATTTCCTATTCATTTTCCTAATACAAAATATTAATCTATATTCTCAATACCAAAACATTTTGGTAGTCTCTTACTAACACCTCATTTTTAAACAAATTAGGGTTGTGTTTTAAATGTGAAAAAAAATAAACTAAGGAGTCCTTTTATTTCTGAAATCAAAACCACTTTATTCATTCAAGAAGTATTTTATTTAGCAATGTTATGTCAATGAACATGATACCTTAGCTATAAAATAGAGGGGCTATTTTTCTGATGCTCTCCTGCTCTATTTGATTAGTCTGATGGCATTTAAGCTACTGATTTGACAGCAATTGGATCTTCTTTTGAGTCTAGAATGGAGGTAAAGATTTCATTGGCAGTCACTTTTTGGAAAATATTGTTAGAAATGTTGCTAGATTTATACTTTCAAACTTACTAACTCCTCCCTGGAGTCTGTTCTCTTTTCTGGAAAACTGAAAATACAGCTCAACCTTCTCATTAGAGGAAATGATAGTTTGTAGATTAAGGAAAATCATAATGGTTATGGTTCAATTGGTATTTAGCAATGGTTCTATCACGTCAATATTATTAATTTGATCCTGGAATGTTGTAAAGGTACTTTATCTGTATTATTTTATTCCATATTTATTTATAGCTATGGCAAAGTAAGAAGAAAACTATTATACCAAAACTCATAAAAAGAAAAGAAATGTTGCTAGATTTGCTCTGAGACTCAAGATAAAGTGCTAAAAGTAACTTTATGTGCTAATTTTTATTTGATTCTTTTCACTAATGGTAACTTTTAAAAACTGCTACTTCTCTTGCCACTATAGGAATTGATTAATAATTCAGTTTAGACATATGGTGACAAGGCTTACAATGACAGAAGCTTTCACACAACAAGAACAATCTGATTAAAACAAAGAAGACCTGAGTGCCTGATATAAGAAGTGAGCTATGTCACAGTGACACATACAGCCACAATGCAGCAAGGAAGACAAAAGCTGAAATTTAATTTGGAACATAATGCATAGGTTAGGCTGACACTGTCTATATAGAAATAAATAGTACAATGAAGAAATGAGACAGTCTCATCCCAAAGCATGTGTGAGGATTATGGATTTCAGTTCAGATACTTTCTGTACAGATAATCTCTCCACATCACTGCCAAGTCTTCCTAAACCATTGTATTAGATTATTTTTATCATAGCTCTGACAAAATACCCCACAGAACACACATAAGGAAGAAAAAAGTATTTTAGATCACAGAGGATTTTCGTCCATCATGGTAGGGATGCCATAGCAGCTGGAGCCATCTGGTTTGGATCAGTGGAATGGAATGACTGGTCATTTCGTGGAAGGCAGGAAACAAAACAAGATATGAAGCACTGCCAGACTGTAAGTCTCCAAAGCTCTTATGTGGTGATCCCTTATGACAGTTAAGTTCTGTATTGAAAAGGGTACACAACTTCCAAAACCAGTTTGATCACTGGGGCACCAATATTCTAAGCACAGCAGCATAATTTCCATATAAATATCAAATGCTACAAAATCTGGTTAGCTAGGAATGTATTAACACTAAGCTGAATCATTTCACTCAGCTCCTGGGTTTCATCTAATTGAGAATACAACTATTCTAAATTAAATTAAACTAAATTAAAACTGCTGTTTCAAGTCACTTTGCTTTCTGTGTTTGTTCCAACAATGCATAGCAGTGACACTAAGTCAAAATAATTTACATATTTTGGAATGTAAAGTACAGGTATTTGCTATGATTCCAGGAAAACCTTTTTTCTTTTTAAAGTTTTCTTTTACTTCATGTGTATGGGTGTTTTGTCTGTTTGTATACCATGTGTATTCATTGTCTGAAGACTCAAAAGAGGGTAATGGAAACCCTGGGACAGGAGTTTCAACTGTTAGCCACCATAAGGGTATTGAGAATCCAATCCAGTCAGTACCTTCTCCAGTCCCTCAAGGCATATTATTTAAAATGTGGCAAGTATATTGTGTAGAAGAAAACTGGCAATAAAGGTATAAAAATACACACACATATATAAATATATATACATGAGGAAATAGTAAAGAGTAAATAGAAAGTAAAAAGAAAAATATTTAAATGCATGATTTGAAGAGAAGGGATCCTGGCAGCATCAAGGAGTCGAGTCAATGAATGAGGCTCTTAGAAATAATCTTCTGAGCTAGCCTCAAGAAGAAGCAGTGATGAAGCTATAAAATGAGGTTGACTAGAGAATACAGCCTCCATCCTGGCTTAGATCTCTTTAGAAACTGAGAGACATTTCCAATTCAAAATATTATTTTTGTGGTTGAAGTATTTGGGTATTTTGATAAATTGCTTATGGAACATAATAGTACTATCCAGCAATGATTCCATGCTAGCTTTTATTTGATATGCCCAACTAGATGTACAAAACACCATGAAATGAACTCAATTAGCATTTATCTCTTGCTACCTCTATTCAACTTTAAGTTCCATTTTCATCATTAACTTTTTATGTTGACAATTATTCATCCGGAACGTTCCATAGACTTTATCTCTGTAGCATGTCTGTCTTGGTCAATCAGGAGTTACAAGACCAAGTTCACTTTATTCTTTAATTTGCCCATGACTTGAAGAGAAGATTTAAATATGCTGAATGAGTACATGTTTTACCCTTCAACCTCTTAAGCTAATTTGTGAGTATATCTGAACTATTTAGTAGCTTTAATGTCAAACAAAAAATCTTCCAATTTATAATTTCTTAACTAAAAAGTTAGCAATTTTATTATATAAGGAACTCATTCTACAATATTCCAGGGTAACTGAATAATTTAGGAGTTTTATACGGACTTGCTCCACTCCATAATCAGGAGGAAATAAGTCTACAAAATCTGCAGACATATCTATGGCTGTTGCAATAGTTTAGTATTAAATATTTTATTTATTTATTTATTTTCCATAATTTAATTTTTCTCATTAGTTACATTTTGTTAATTCTGTATCCCATTGTATCCCTCATTCCCTCCCCAGTCCCACCCTCCCTCCCTCATCTCCTCCCTGCCCCTTTCCAAGTCCACTAATAGGGGAGGACCTCCTCCCCTTTCATATGACTCCCTTTTGTCAGGTATTTTCAGGACTGGCTGCAAAGTCCTCCACTGTGGCCTAACAGTACTGCTCCTCCCTTGGGAGGTGGGGAGGTCAAAGAGCCAGTCATTGAGTTCCTGTTAGAAATAGTCCTTGTTCCCCTTACTATGGGAAACCAATTGATTACTGAGCTATCACAGGTCACATCTGAGCAGAGGTTCTAGGTTTTATCCTCTCATGGTCTTTGGTTGAGTGTCCATCTCAGAAAAGACCCTGTGCTCCGATACGTTTGGTCATTGTGGAGCTCCTATCCTTTCCACATCAAACTCCCCTTCTTTCATATGATTCCCTGCACTTTGCCGAAGGTTTGGTTGTGAGTCTTAGTATCTATTTTGGAGCACTGCTAGGTAGAGTCTTTCAGATGCTTTCTGCGGTAGACTCCTGTCATACGTTCAATGCATAGCCCATTTGTCTTTCTAAATGAGGATAGATCATCATACCCCATGTCCGCTTTCTTGATTATCTTCTTTAGGTGTATAGATTTCATTATGTTTATCCTATCTTTTAGGTCTATATAAGCGAGTATAGTCCATCATCAAAACAAAACGACTGCCTACAGATTGGGAAAGAATCTTCACCAACCCTCTATCTGACAGAGGGCTAATATCCAGTATATATAAAGAACTAAAGAAGCTGAAAAGCAGCAAACAAGTAATCCAATTAAAAAATGGGGAACAGAGCTAAACAGAGATTTCTCTGTAGAGGAATATAGAATGGCAGAGAAACACTTAAAGAAATGCTCAACCTCACTAGCCATTAGGGAAATGCAAATCAAAACGATCCTAAGATTTGACCTTACACCCATCAGAATGGCCAAGATGAAAAACACAAATGACAACACATGTTGGAGAGGTTGTGGAGAAAGGGGAACCCTCCTCTACTGCTGGTGGGAATGTAATCTGGTACAACCACTTTGGAAGTCAATCTGGCGCTTTCTCAGGCAATTAGGAATAGTGCTTCCTCAAGACCCAGCTATATCACTGCTAGGCATATACCCAAAATTTGCCCAAGTACACAATAAGGACATTTGCTCAACCATGTTTGTAGCAGCTTTATTTGTAATAGCCAGAACCTGGAAACAACCCAGATGTCCATCAACGGAGGAATGGATACAGAAATTGTGGTATTTTTACACAATGGAATACTACTCAGCAATCAAAAAGGAGGAAATCATGAAATTTGCAGGCAAATGGTAGGATCTAGAAAAGATCATTCTGAGTGAAGTATCCCAGAAGTAAATATTTTATTTTTAACCAGAAATCTTACAACTACTAATTGTTTAATATTCTATCTGATGCCTTTTCAAAATTCACAATCTTTATAAAAGAAATTAACATTCTGCTTACTTAGCGTGTATTTGAATAACTATTATTTTCCTAATCCTTGTTGAATCAGGAGATATTTGCCGTCAAAGTTTTATGTTAGAGGAGATGGAGAGATGACGCTTGGGTAAAAGCACTGGTTGCTCCTCCAGGGGACTGGGTTTGATATCCAGCCACATGCTGACTCACAACTCTCTGTAATTCCAGTTTTACATAGTCTAAAACCCTCTCCTAGCCTCTGTGGATACCTCACATGGTACATAAACATACATGCAGTCAAAAAATCATACAAATAAAATAAAAATAAAAGTATCAAAAATATTATTAAAGTTTTATGTTAGAGATTTTTCCAATCTGTTTCAACTTATTTTCCTGTTTTTAAATGTCTCTAAAAGGGAAATGAGGTCGAAGGCACTCCAGGTAGAATAGTTTCCAAGCTAAAATGGCATAGTAGCACTCATAAAAGTGTTTCTATTGAGATATTTGCAATTCTAGTAAGTAGATACTGAGCCTATGGTTTCTGTATATAAATTAATCTAGTATATGCAATTCCATTTACTGTCAGATTAAATTTTTTTGTTTAAAAGAAAATAAGAATAGAGAAAAGGTGTTTTTATGTACTTAGTAAGCATCTGAAGGCCTTTACCAACCTTAAATCATTGCAATATCATAAAGTCAATCTTCCTTGTTCCGTTTATGGATGTAGGAATAGCAGTAAACAAAAATTAAAAGTTTAGTTCAACAAAATCCCAACAGTGTTAAGAGGAAATGGACAAAAATACCACCCCTAACCAAGAAGCTATTTGCAATTGATACCTTATGGGAAAGGAACAATCAGTTTTCTACAATTAAATGTCTGGCATATCAACCACACCCCAGTTGTAGTTGGCCAACACAAAACAGACTCCATGGGCTTTTTGTTTGTTTGTTTGCTTGCTTGCTTTTGGCTTTGTTTTTGGTAGTTTTTGCCTTATATTTATTTAAAGAGCAAGAGAACATGAAGTTGGATGATAGGAAGATGGAAACATTCTGGGAGGAACTGGGGAAGAGTAAAGTGATAAAAATATATTGTATGAAAAGAAATTAGTCCAACAATTATAATGTCTAAATGAGAAGATGATAGTTTGTTGTTGCTGTTACCGTTTATTACAACAACTATTTTAAATTCTGTATGCCTAAGTCAAGAGTAAAGTGGCATTGAGGAGAAAAAGAATCCTGAAATTCATATTGTTTTCTAATTTACTTGAAAAATTATAAATATACACTCCTTTTTAAATTAAAAAAAATGCATTTGCAACAAATTAGAAAAATGTTAATCCCAGGGCTGGAAATTTAGCCCAAGGGTAGAGTCCATGCTGGGGCATGCATAAAGCCATGGCTTTCATCTGTGACATCACAATGAACTGCTAAATAAATAAGCAAGCTCTTCCACCTAGTTTCAACTCTGCATTTTGTGACTTAATTCTGTATTGTGAAATAAGAGAAAATTTTCACTTCGCTGAAAAAAATTACATTTTAGTACATGCTGTTATATGGGTCCTAGTTAAGCAGCAGGGCTTCAAAGTGAACACGGAGAGCTCAAAGTTGGAGAAATGAGAAAGTGATGAACCACAGAAAAACAAGCTTTCTTTCTGATGCATCAACAGGTTCCGATGTGGTGACCTCTAAACCAATCATAAGGTATGTGTATTCTGCGGAGCAGGTAAGCTTCTATGCAAACGTTTGTGAGGAACAGTCAAGTCTTTATATGATAATAAGCCAAGTTTGGTTGTACATCTCTGTGGAAGTCATGCCTCTAGTATGTAATGACACACAATGGCAAGCAAATTAAAACACAAAACCAGGAAGGAACATGCAATAGCTTTCAGATACACAGGAGCAGGCAAGCACAAACTGCTATCTGTAGTCACACTGCTGGTAAAACATGGGAGCTACTCAAAAGGATAGCCTAGAGGTCATGGGAAAATAAGCACCATTCACATCCAATGAGCCTGCCAGTAGGCGTGCAGCCTAGAATGTCAGTAAAACATCACATTCCCAGCAGGATTTCATGTTGCTAGTAAAACTTGAAGTGTGCAATTACTTTAATTTTATACCTTTCCTGTTCAGCTCAAAAAGTCTTTTTTTGTCAACAGAAAAAAAAAATGTTACACAATCAATCACACATTGGGCTTTCAATCCAAGGGTTGCAAGAAAACCACTGTCTGTTTTTAATTTCATCTGAATCTACGTGAATACAAGCATTAAAAAGTTAGAGTTTTTGTAACTATGCACCAGAGAATTCAGTATCTTTCTGAAAAAAAAGTGTAAATATATTTGACAGTAAACATTTTCAGAGAATAATTAAATGCTGTTGCTTATATCACACACGAGTAGTTACCTATGTTCAAGTGATGCAAGCATTTAATAACTCATTTTGAAAATAAATCTGTTTTAATTTTTCCTCAAATAGTTGAAATGGATTTCAGTAAAGTTAAAATGTCTTATGCATTACAATAAAGGCACAATGAGATGGCACTAGAGATGGTCCTCAACTCAATTTTTTTTTTTCTCACAGTTTGGCAATTTAAAAATTTTGAAAAGTGATGGCACTTAGAGTTCTGAATTTTGTTCCTTTCCTTGGCTAGTGATACGCATGTTGAATGCACCATAGTGGATCTCTACCCCATAATTACATGGGTAGTTCACCAATACTCTGCAGAATACTGTGGCTACATTATGATATTCAGCATAATTTATATTTATATGATACATATTTTAAAAATAAAGTTTGGGGATATAAACTCAGATAATCAAGGAGAGTCTGCATTGATCTAGATGGTAAGATAGAAGAAAACCCATAGAATCATGTAAAGTGAAAAAAAACCACATCCAACCTGACTACATTGATATAATATTCCCAAAAGAGAAAAAAAATTAAAGGAACACTACTAAGCATATCAGTGATTGCCAGGGTTGCAATACAAAGAGGCAAATGGAGTTATTCTTTACCTGACTGAAGGATATATGACAATGTCTCTGCTAGCTGTGATGAACTATGCATTAAAAGATGTATTGTATGTAAATTACTCCTCCATAAAGCATACTTAAATTAATTGCCACATTTATTTTCACACTCATTTCCCCAAAACTTATTAGGAAACAGAATGGGCAAATATTTGCTAAACATTATTTTAGAGTCAGCATAAAATAATTTATGGATCAGCATTTGTTATGAAATGAATGCTCAATTTATATTGATAAATGAATAAATGAATGATTTCTTAGGCCACATAACATAG
Source organism: Meriones unguiculatus (assembly GCF_030254825.1). Classification (NCBI taxonomy): domain Eukaryota; kingdom Metazoa; phylum Chordata; class Mammalia; order Rodentia; family Muridae; genus Meriones; species Meriones unguiculatus. The sequence continues at coordinate 97,943,048 of NC_083354.1, forward strand.
AAGTGGGTTGATTAGTTAAGTAATCTATATATCCCTCATTGCAGATTTGATGTCTAAGCTTCAGGAATAGTATGAAGAGTATCCTTCAATAAATACATGATTGGAAAACATAAGAGATCTTTTTTAAAAGTAGGTCATGTAGAAAGAAAATCTAGAAAGCACATTATATAATTTATGTATTTATATTTATATAAAGTATATTTATAACTTATAAATTATTAAAATATAATTTATAAAAATAGAAAACATGCTATATAATTTATGAATGGAATCAGAAAGCCATTTAACAAAGTAAGATACAAAAGTTTTACAAAACCAAGCCTCTTTGACAAAATGGTGGTAAAACTATGGGGGAAAAGCTGCTTGTAGGCACAGAAGTTACAGCCTCCACAAAAATTCACTCAAAAAGGATTGTAAACCTGTACATAAAATCCCAAACTTTCAAAGTGTTTGATGCACCCTATGAAATTGGGAGGGTGAAAAGAGCGAAGGACAATCTCAGAGGAATTAGGGATGGGAATAGATAATCAAAATAAACTGCATGCATATTTAAAAATAATAAGAAAAAATAAAGTAAATCTCTTGTTCTGTGATAGTGTATTAAAATGGAACAATTCATTAATTAGGAAAACATCTGAAAATGACATATCTAAGAAATGACTGGTTTCTAAAATATGCAGAAAAGCCTTAAAATTCAGTAAAGAAGAACTAAATCTGCCAATGAAGTACATAAAAGATCTGAACAATCTAATTAAGCAACATCCACAGATGATAAGCAATCATACAAAAATCTGCTTAACATTTTGCCATTAGGAACAACAGTGACATATTACAATGAAGCTAATAGAATGGCTGAAACCCAAAATAAGAGTGACATTCAATGGTGGCAGAGTTAAGAACTCTTCTTTTCTCCCCTCACTTCATGTAGAGAAAATAAGGAATGGTAGCACAACTTGGGGGCCATGCTGTGTCACACTGGGAGAGTGGATAGAAGTCACTGTGAATGTGTCACAACCACAAAAAGCACAAAACAAGTCAACCCTAATGGAAATAATGGACTTAATTACTATATTAATATTCACTCATCGATGGTAACAAATGCATCGTGGTATCATATTAAAATTGGTAATCTGGAAGGAGGTGAAGATCAACATGTCAGCAGTTCATGAGTTTTAAGCAGAATATTCAAAGACTCTAATTCAGATTATACTACATGTTAATGTCTGAAAGGAGATTGTAGAATTGTATAGAAGAGGAAGATAACAGGGATGAGAGATCGTGAGAAAAGGTATAAAGTCACTGAAATCAGATTGCACTGCATACATTTATGAAATTAAAATAAATTTAATAAAAATAATTTTTAAAGATGATTAATCATTCAGTGGAGTATATTTTTAATTTTTGTCTTTATTTAATGGTTATATTAACTTGTATACAAATACATTATCCTTGTAATTTTACATGAAACATTTAGTAAAACACAAGTTTACATAATTGCATAGTAGTGTTTTCTTCTTATGATAGTCTAGCTACGGTTAGGCATAGGAGTTTACTTTGGTAGTTCCAGCTACTCTAAAGCCTATAATATTTCTTCAGGCAAAAAAATCCAAGACCACTGGGGACACCAGAATGAGACCTTTTCTAAATAAACAAAAGAATAAATAAATAAAAGCCAAAGCAACACAAAACTCAACAGAAAAACAAAGAAACAAACAAAAAACATAGAGTTTAGTTTGATAGCACATGCCGATATGCCCAACCTACAAGTCTTCAGTGGAAGGTCACATGATCCTACAATTTGAGAACATCATGAGCAACCCTGAAAAGCACTTTTGTCTCAAAAAAAAAAATATTTAGAGTGGAGTAGGGAACTAGACTAACAATATTATAGTAAAAAAAAAAAATTCTCTAGGGTCTCCAACAGTCTCCAGCTATGAGTTCCTGCTTTATAGTACCTGGAATAAATTTTCTCCTATTGAGTAGGTCAAGGAGATGGCTGTTGATTTCTTTCCTATCAGCAAGCCATAAGTGACATTCTTTTACTATGGAGGAATATATTGGCTGTGCAGTAAGGGTTGTGGTACGGAGGTTTACAATTGTGTAAGACTATTAATAACGTTTTTCCCTTGGCAGATTGCATAAGAGCTTCAGTCACAATGAGAGCTAGCCACCATGGAAGAGGCTTCCAGGTCAGTACCACCTTGGTATTTCCAAAGCCTGAGACCAAATTGTGTGCAGTCTCAGCAGCAATACAGCCTTCCCATCATGTTCTGGCATGAAACCGAAAACAATGGAAGTAATCTATATGGTTTGGGGAGTCTCTTGGATGTCTATCTATTCACAACTTCTTCACCTACCGTTGAGGAAACATCGACTGGAGATGACAAAGATTGTAAAAGCCTGAAGATTAGGATGACATTAGTGACATAATGTCTTATAGACATGACAAAACTTTATACCATGAATGCTTAACAGTAGGTCTACCCCTGGGTCAGTAGGACTAATATACTGAGATTGGCAATCCAATCAAAAGTAACATACAAATTCAGTGCAATTCCCATCAAAAGACCAGAACAATTTTTTACAGACCTTGAAAGAACAATTCTCAGTTTCATATGGGAAAACCAACCAACCAACAAACAAAATACCAGCATAGCTAAAACAATCCTGTACAATAAAAGATCTTCCTCAGGTATCTCCATCCCTGATCTCAAGCTCTCTACATAGAGCAACAGTAATAAAAACTGCATAGAACTGGCATAGAACCACACGGGTGGATCAATGGAATAAAATCAAAGATCCAGAAATAAACCCACACACCTATGGATACTTGATTTTTGACAAAGATGCCAAAACCATACTGTGGAAAAAAGATAGCACTTTCAAGAAATTATGCTAGTCTAACTGGATTACTTCATGTAGAAAAATGCAAATAGAACTATATTTATCACCCTGCACAAACCTAAAGTTCAAGTGGGTCAAAGACCTCAACATAAAATCAGACATGCTTATCTGTTAGAAGTAAAAGTAGGGAAGAGCCTTGAACTCATTGACAGAGGAGACAATTTCCTGAGCAGAACACCAACAGCACAGGCTCTAAGATCAGTAATCAATTAATGAGACCTCATGAAACTGAAAAACTTCTGTAAAGCAAAGGACACTGTCATCAGAACAAAATGACAGCCTACAGACTGGGAAAAGATCTTCACCAATCCTACATCTGACAGAAGGTTAATATCCAGAATATATAAAGAACTCAAGTTAAACACAAATAAACCATGTAATCCAATTTAAAAATGGGGTACAGACCTAAATAGAAAATTATCTTTTTTTAATACTAATTTTTTATTTTTATATTAATCACAGGTTATTTACTTGGTATCCCAGCTGTAGCCCCATTTGTCATTCCCTCCCAATCCCACCCTCCCTCCCTCATCTCCTCCCTACCCCTTTCTGAGTCCACTGTTAAGGGAGGACCTCCTCCCCTTTCATCTGACCCTAGCTTATCAGGTCTCTTCAGAACTGGCTGCAGTGTCCTCTTCTGTGGCCTAGCAAGGCTGCTCCTCCCTTCAAGGAAGGGGGGTGGAAGAGCCAGCCATTGAGCTCATGTCAGAAATAGTTCATGTTCCCCTTACTAGGGTGAACTAGTATCCACTTGGATACTGAGCTACCATGGGCTATATTTGAGCAGAGGTTCTAGGTTATATCCATACATGGTCCTTGGTTGGAGAAACAGTCTCATAAAAGACCCCTGCACCCTGATATATTTGGTCCTTCTGGAGCTCATGTCCACAGAGAATTCTCAACAGTAGAATATCAAATGGTAGAGAAAGACTTAAAGAAATGTTGCAACATATTTAGTCATTCTGGAAATGCAAATTAAAATGACCCTGAGATTTCACCTCACACCCATCAGAATAGCTAAGATCAAAATCTGAAGGGATGACGCATGCTGAAGAGGATGTGAAGAAAGGGAACACTCTTCCATTGTTCGTGGGAACATAAAATTGTACAACCACTTTGAAAATCAGTATGGTGCTTTTTCAGAAAATAAGGAATAGCGCTACCTCAAGATCCAGCTATACTACTCGTAAGCATATACCCAAAAAAATGCCCTACAATTCCAAAAAGACATTTGTTCAACTGTGTTCATAGCAGCTTTATTTGTAGTAGCCAGAATCTGGAAACAACCTACATGCTCCTCAACGAAGGAATAGATACAGAAAGTGTAGTACATTTACACAGTGGAATACTACTCAGCAATTAAAAACAAAGAAATCACAAAATTTTCAGGCAAATGGTGGAAACTAGAAAAGATTATCCTGAATGAGGTAACTCAGAAGCAGAAAGACACATATGGCATATACTCACTTATATAAGTGGATATTGGAAATATAATATCGGATAAACATACTAAAATCTATAAACCTAAAGAAGTTAAACAACAAGGAGGACCCTAGGGAAGATGTTTAATCCTCATTCAAAAAAGCAAACAGGATAGACATTGGAAGTAGGAGAAGACAAGGAACAGGACAGGAGCCTTCCACAAAAGATCCTTAAAGACTCTACCCATGAGGGTATCAAAGAAGATATTGAGACTCATATCCAAATTTTGGGCAGAATGCTGGATACCTTATGGAAGAAGAGGGAGACAGAAAGACCTGGAGGGAACTGAAACTCCACAAGGAGAACAACAGAGCCCAGAAACATCTGTGCTTGGGAGGTCCTGCAGAGATCAATACCCTGACCAAGGACCTTGCATGAGGAGGACCTGGACCCCCTGCTCAGATGAAGCCCACTGCTGCTCAGTTTCCAAGTGGGCTCCCCAGTAAAAGGAGCAGGGGCTGTCTCTGAGATGAACTCAGTGGTTGGCTCTTTGGTCACCTCTCTCCCTGGGGAGACAGGGGTACAGCCTTTCCAGGCCACAGAGGAGGATGAGGCAGCCACCCTGAGGAGACCTGATAGGGTAGGGTCAGATAGAAGGGGAGGAGGGCCTCCCCTGGGACTAGGGAAAGGGCATGAGGGGAGAAGAGGGAGGGTGGGTGAGACTGGGAAGAGAGCAGGGAGGAGCCTGAATTGGAAATTTAAAGTGAATAAATTGAAATAAATAAGAAAATAAACAAAACAAACAAATAAACAAACAAAAAAACCTGGTATGTTTACTTAGCAAGACCTGTGATGACTCCTCCGGGTAACATGCAAATATGATGTATGAAAATTTCACAATGTCCCACCCTTATATAAAGTGCTACCAGCAATCAATTGCTATTGAATAAAGGAGAATCCTGTCCTCTTCAGGAATAAGTCAAACCCAATACATGTACATATGACGACACTAAGCGCACTCAAGATGGTTGTAAATATGTGCGTATGTACAAATACATTCACACATATTTCTGCACATAAATTGATAGAAACAACAACTTTAGGAGAAGAGGTCTTGAGGTCAAGAGGAAATGGGGAGGGCATAAGCAGGGTTCAAATGTTTTCAATATACTGTACTCATGTATATTCTCAGAAAACTAAAAATAAATTTAAAAAGTAACAAAATTACAGGAAGGTAAATGGACACATAGATTTTGGTCAATGGGTGCATTTGCTTATTCTCAGTGTTCCAATGTTTCTTGCCTTGTTTTTTCAATTAGTTGAAGACAGAAATGTTTAAGGAAGTTGTTAATCAAAGACACACACTTTGGCAAAATATCTGTTCAAAATGGTTTGAACCTCCTAGAAAGGCACCATTCTGCATTGAGACTGTGAAGACATGCAAGAATCCATCTACATTGAGTAGAAAGATATTCCTAAACATTTTTTTTCACAAAATGAGAAACAATTTTTCAAAGAATGAAGAGGCATTGTTGAGAATTAAAGAGGTTATTTCTTTCAAATTTAAAGATATTTTACTAATCAGTTTACAATCAGGTATCCAAATAACTTAAGCTGAGAAACGTTAATAATACAAATTTAAGATGGACTGAAATGCTAGTTGCAGTCTTTTTCATGGCTATCCATTTAGTAAATTCAGCAACTAGTGAAGAACATAGACGCATTTCTTAAGATACCAGCATAAGTTTATTAAAATTGCCAACTTATCCCAGAGATCTAAGATTCTGTGGACATAAGACCAAGACAGTTTCCCTGAACACTTCATGTAAATTCTTATTTATTTTCAATTATGTTTCAGTTGAAAATGTGAGTGCCCATTTATCCTTGTTGTGAATTAAGTCAAAACTGTGTCACACTTTATTAGTGCACTTCTGAAGCACCTTTTTCATATAATATTCTTTTAATTTAAAACACTGAAAAATTTTGTAACACAGACAAAAATTCTTAGTGAGTAAATCTGTGACTGGTCTTTGCTTAAAATTAAGATTATTACAGAATATACTAACATTTTCTTCTTATTATAAAAACAGCAAATCATGATCTCTACATTTAAAACAATCGAGTTTGTGGAGTTATCTGAGAGTAAGTTGTTTGGTTGTTGTTTATTTTTACGTTCTTTTATGCAGTCAAATCTATGGTATTTTTGCCCAATAAGGAATCATTTGTATTCACTTGTACATTCAAACTTCACTTTAACAAGAAGAAATAAAAACATTTTGCAATGCAATCTTACCACCTGTATAGGACAGTAATGTTTTCCTAAGCCTCTATTATACACACTTATTTTTAGGAAAATTAAATTATAGAAAATAAATTTGGTGAAGTTTCTTGAGATCATTTAATATATAAACAAATTATCACCAACTCTCTCAAATTTATTTCAGGTGTTATTCTTGATCTTTACTTGAATTCAGTAATATCTGCAAAAATAAATTCATTGTTTTCTCATTGTGCCCCCATAGTCCTTTCAGGTTTCATCCTTTGCTTTCCCCATGAATGTTTCACACTGCTAGGATTTGGATTCCTAATCTCTTCCCTCAATCCCATCTTCACTTCCTATGTGTATCCAAAATCTTGAGATTCATCACTTCAACCATTTCCAAAAACATTTTTTTTTTCTTTCTCATTACAACTCAAGCTTCAAGTTAACCCAGCAAACAAACATGCTTTCTATGATTTAGGGCATGACATTTTTCTTTGCTTCCCCATCAGTTTCCAATCAAAGAATGAAACGGTGTGATGCTGAGCCCCCACAACATGAATAGGAAACTGAGTGTAGCCAGCAATCACTCCTTAGACATTTATTCTTCATCCAGTTTCCCCTCAGATGATATTTTAAGTCTTCCCCACTTGCTATAAACACTGTAAGATACTCCCATCTTCCTCACCCACAGGACATGTTTTTTAGCACTTTATTTATAGATGAAAGAGAAGCCATTCAAGTGAGGATTCTCTCAACCCACTGCCTTCTCAACAAGTTCCAATTCCTCATGGCTACAGAAACCTTACCATCTGTACCCCAATTTGTCCACAGCAAAGAACAACAAGGCTGAAATTGCTGCTCTTGTTGGAAACCCTTCACTACTTTTGAGCTAGGCTACTGTGCATATCTTACCATGGCTTTAATGGTCTGATGTCTGTCTTTTGTTTGTATGTCTGTTCATTTTTATTGGTAGCTTATTCTCTTTGATGCTTACCAAATGCTGTTCTTAGGAGAATTTACTAATTGTCAGTTTGCTGACCATCTCCCTTACTTTCCTGGTCACTGTTTGAGAAAGAATTCATGCAATCTTTTCTAAAAAGCTCTTCTAAAGTTGTCAGTCATGTTGAAGTATCCTTTTTAGATGGTATCACTATCCTGTCTGCAATGCTACATAAAACTCTCTGTGTGCTTGGAATTCCTTGGGACATTTGCGAGTGAGACCTTCTGCCAGATGAAAGTTAAGAGAGGATAATACTGGGATAAAAACTGCAAGGAAAATTACTCCTGCATTTCAATGCATTTTGAAATTCCACAGTTTATGTTACAGCTGGGGTTACAAAAGTGCCATCTCTGTGGAGAGAGATGGCAGCCTATGAAACCATTTATCTAGTCTCTGAGTCATTGCTACATCACTTAGAGCTGGGCGAAAAGCAGCTCTTACTCCTTTTATTAATGGAGAGAAAATGCTACTTCCACAGTCCACATTCTGCCCTTTCTTCAGAACAATTGGCTTAAAATGCAATTCCAGAAATGTCATTGTTGCACTTGACTGTTAAAAAGAAAAAGAATTAGATTTTTTGAAATAAGTATTTGCATTGTCGAGATAAAAACAGATTAAGAATCTTTGTTTTCAGGAAGTTTTCCAACAGTTTTAGAAATAAATGCATTGATTCACAAGATATCTCTCATGCATTAAATCCATGGATATTTAATAACCAGTATTCTCTACAAAATATACAGTGATGTTTTTGCTAAGGTCATAGGCCTACACAATAAAGAATGATAAGTTTAGCTAATGCAATGGTATTTATTCTGAAATGATACATAGTAGACTGAAATTACCCATGAAAGAAACATCTGGAACAAATGAGAACTGGAAATACACTGTGGTCTTTTGACTCTCAGCCATATCATCAGAATATACACTATACATTATAAAGTCATCATTTGTAAAGTCCTAGTTACTCAGAAACAGTGGAAAATTATTAATTATTTTCTAAAGCAATAAACATAGTTATTAATATATACAGACAACATGACCAGGGAAAGTGAAGTTGTTCAGTGTTCTATTTAGTGCAGAGTCAATAATATACTGCCTTCATAATTAATTGTCTATATTAATGAAAAGTGTGCACTCTGGACATATGTCTAGATCTAGAGTTGCATTTATGCCACTTATTCTTTGTGTAAACATCAGGATATAATGACATCTTGCTTTTTGTTGGTAAAATGGAGACACAAATAATAAAGACCTCAAATACTATCTTTCCTTCTTTCTCCCATCTCAGATTCTTCATTACTCATCTTCCCAGCATGCACTATCTGCCTGATTGGACACTGTATTCAATTAGTACATTAATACGGAACTCAGAAAAGATGTCTGATTAGAACTTGAGAGACCATTCGTTACTATGTTTAAACCATTTGAGAGACTGCAATGGGTCAATATTTGTGCTCAGTACTAAGGAACAATGTTTTACACAGTCTGTTTCAAGGAGCTAAATATTTCTCTGTTTTGCTGGTTTTGTCTCCCTGAGTTTCAGAATATAAATTGTGTGCTAAGAACAAAGAGTCCTATAAAACATCATGAAAGAAGAATGAAAGCACGTTTGGACTGAGTTCTGAAGAATAAGATTTGGCTACTCATTACCAGAGAACACAGAGGATGAGATAGTGGTTCCCCCATCAGAAACAGCATGTAATCCAGACAGGAACAGAATATTAGTCAGGAAAATCAGAAATTAGAGATGAATATACCTTAGGTAAACAATGATTTAGGTCATTTTGGGGAAAATTAAATTTTCATGTGGTTATGTATTCTAGTAAGACACATAAAAATTATATCAAAATTGGCTCTAGATCAGCTCAATTTCCATTAACCTAGCCTTCCTATAAGAAAAAACTGCATAACTGAACTATATGCTTAATGTTTAAGAAATACATTTTTAATGTTTAAATATAAACAAAGATAAAGAAATGTAAACATTTATTTTTGTTTATCTTCTATCCTCTAAAGACTATTCATTTTCCTCATAACCATACAATTACACAATTCTTTGATTATGAATAAAATTCACCAACATTCCACATATTACTGTATTTTTCTCTACAAATTCCATAATAGGAGTAACTTTGAATACTTTTTTAGCAAAACAAAGCACTTTGGATAGACAACTAAATTAGAATTTCCTTCTATTTGAACTTTTTTTTCTTTCTTCTGAATAAAAGGAATTTTCTAGTCTCATAATGGACTTATTTTTCCTGCTGGAATAATCATACCGTTTCCAGTTTTATATTCCACATTGCTTTTCTTATCTTAAATGACAGACATAAATTGTCTTATCATGTCCTGATAAGCCATTACAGTTAGAAAGGGTTAACATGGAGAAAGCTGCATCTGTTTTGAAGTTACACTGCCTGAACAATCAAGGGAAGCCACTGGATTCTGCCAGAGACTTACTTGTGTAACAAGCCTCTACTTCAGAGCTGTCTTCAATCAATTCCCTTTAATTCTGTGAAGCAGATGGTTCGTGTTTTTTGTCTATTTTGCATGGCAATGCATCTTATACTATGTTAACTTAGACCAGTTGATGGCATAGACAATAACTTAATTCAGAGTTTATAAACTTTTTATGCCCTTAGTCTTTTAGAAACCATGACAACTTTTCTCTGCATTAGATTTCTAGTACGTAGAGAAATCTGCTATACACAATCATTGGCTTTTGTTCACCCATAAAGATTCGTGAGAAGCCGCACATGCCTGGCAATGCTGGGAATAGTGATTCCGCACTGAATGAAACAGTCAAGTCTCCACCGATATTGTGACTCAGTTATTGAGGAATAAAGAAATACCTAATAAATAATGCTTGCTAAATCGGGGCTTCCTGAAGCACTTGCTGTACAAATTGCTTCTTCACGAGGTGAGAAAGGCTGTTCCAAGGGATAGACAGTACCAGAGACAAGCAAAGATTCAACCCACTGATGCAGCCAGGTATGCCTAATGACCTCTGATTCAAGGCTCCCTTGCAGAAGAAAGATTTTACTTTGAATATAAGTCAAGCTACCAAATACAAAGTTCTTTGTAAGGCAAAGGGAGTCAACAAGAAAACTCTTCTCCCTGTACCTTCTTCCTTCTGTTCCTCAACTCAGCAAATGTTTTAAGTAATCCCTGAAAACCAAGAAGTGTGCATAGTAGTTTGTCTGAAAGGACAGTTATCTAGGAAGTTCCCTCACACATACCAGCATTTAATGTTTGTCCTATCTCCTTAGACAAATACAGACTTTACAAAATTCACAGTAGTAGTTCAGACTAAATAGTGTGTTCATTTTTATGTGATATCTCAGCATTTTAAACACATTTGTTTGATCACGATGTCTGGTTTTGACTTGTTTATGAATTATTTGTGCTTATGTTTCTTTTGCATTGATTGAACTGTGTAAAAATAAACTATGGTTTGATCTTGTATATAAGTTTTGGCAAGAAAATGCATTCATGATGTTTAGCTCACAAAAATGAACTAGACAAGTAAGTAGATGATATGACAGCATGTTGCAAGAGTTTTTGTCACCTCCACATTCAGTCCTCACACACCATGCTTCTATTGCTAACTAGCACAGTAGCAAATATGTCACCACATTTACTTTAAAAATAATGTCCAAAGAAGAAAAATGCTACCCTTGTACATTAGAATTCTGAAATCAGCAATTGGCCTAACACTCACATTAAAATATCTTAAATGTTTTAAACACACAAACACAAAAGAAATGTAATCTTGTATTTTGTAGATACTTTTATACAATGATAAGATTTTATATTTTATTTTTAGGAAAACAAAAATTCCAGAGTAAACTAGAGAAAAATACATGAAAATCCTATACTGAACTCAATAATTCTGTGTGAACAATGTAATTCTAAGAGCTGTGACTATTTCTTCTTAACCCTTAAAAATCTTTTTAGCTGAATGAGGTTTGTAATGGAAATATAAGATTTATAGTATCGTTCTTCTAAATTTTCTTCCAACTAATGATTTATTAATATACTACTTAATCTATATTGAAGATCAGTGCTGTACTTTTTACTAGTTGAAAGAAGACCAAATACTTTTTCTAATTATAGTCAAAAGATAGCATCAAGTTTCATAATTATAGAGAAAATGAAACCACATGTAAATAATTTAAAAGATTGCTGGTATATTTTTTGACATTTCAAATTTTCTTTTTATTTATTATTTACAGTTTATTCACTTTTTATCCCTGCTGTATCCCCCTCCCTCATCTCCTCCCACCTCCACCATCTCTCCCTCTTTTCCCCCTATGTCCCTCCCCTAGTCCACTGATAGGGGAGGTCCTCCTTCTTTCTATCTTACCTTAGCCTATCATATCCCATTAGGACTGGCTGCATTGTCTTCCTCTGTGGTCTGGCAAGCCTGCCACCCCACCCCAGGTGGAGGTGGTCAGAGAGCCAGCCACTGAGTCCATGTCAGATACAGTCCCTGCTACCTTCACTAGGGAACCCACTCAGAAACTGAGCTGCCTATGGGCTACATCTGAGCAAGGGGTCTGGGTCTTCTCCATGCATGGTTCTTGGTTGGAGCACCAGCCTCTGCGGTCCCCCCGTAGGCTCATATTTTTCGGCTCTATTGCTTTCCTTGTGGATCACCTGTCCCCTCTAGGTCTTTCTATCTCTCCCCTTTTCCAAAATATTCCCTGCACTCTGTCCAAAGTTTGGCTGAGTCTCAGCATCTGCTTCAACACCCTGCTGGATTAAGTATTTCAAAGGCCCTCTGCCGTAGGCTCCTCTCCTATTCCTTGTCTTCTATTCCTTTGTCTATCATGTTTACCCTTCTGAATGAGGCTTAAACATCTTCTCTAGGGTCTTCCTTGTTATTTAGCTTTTTTAGGACTTCAGATTTTAGTATGTTTAACCTATATTATATGGTTAATATCCACTTATAAGTGCGTATATATCATGTATATCTTTCTGGGAAATAACACCCTGCAAATAGTCACAAATAACATAATGTACCTTGGTGTGACTCTAATAAAACAAATGAAAGACCTGTATGAAAAATATTTCAAGTTTCTGATGAAAGAAATTGAAGAAGATATCAGAAGATGGAAAGATCTCCATGCTTGTGGATTGGTAGGATTAACATAGGGAAAATGGTCATCCTACCAAAAGCAATCTAAGTATTCAATGCACTTCCCATCAACATATCAACACAATTCTTTAGAGACCTTGAAAGAACAATTCTCAACTTCATATGGAAAAAAATAAACAACTCAGAATTTCTAAAACAACTCTGTATAATAAAAGATCTTCTGAAGTTGTCTCCATCCCTGATCTCAAGGTGTACTATAGAGCAACAATAATAATAACTGAATGGTACTGGCAGAGAAACAGACTGGTTGACCAATGGTATCAAATTGAAGACCCAGAAATAAACCCACATAACATACCTATGGATACTTGATTTTTTACAAAGAAGCCAAAGCCATACAATGGAAAAAAGACAGCATCTTCAACAAATGGTGCTGGTCTAACTGGATGTCTACACGCAGAAAAATGATAATAGATCCATATTTATCATCCTGCATAAAACTAAAGTCCTACTGAATCAAAGACTACAACATTAAGCCAGGCACACTACACCTGTCTTTAAAAAAATGGGAAAGAGCCTTGATGATATATCATTTTTTTAATATAAACAGTATTAAAACAAGCAGCAGAGAATGAAGTACATATTTGAAGACAGTTGCCTTGGAACCAGGCTGCACTGTATGGAATTAGAATCCTAGTTAGCAACTATGGTGGAAAGCATCAACAACATACTGGCTGACACCTTAAGAAAGCTGGAAAGGTCAATACGATGTTTTGATGGCTAGACAGACTGCCTTTGTGGTAAGCATTAAGGAAAAGAACTATGTACAGAAATAGAAGAGTCACTGTGCCTGAACTGTGGGGAACCATTTATTAAATGGGTCAAGAAACACATATTTCAAAGAAGACAGCTGGCAATAAAGGGCACAGATCCAGTGTGTAATAAACACCAGGCTGATGTTCATTGAAAGAGCTGTTAGGACTGCCCTTTAGAACACTGAGCCAGCACTGGAAAATACTGGCTGAGAACAATATAGCAAATACAAAGCTGAACCAAAGGAAAACAAGGAGCCCTGTAGAGAGTAAAGGGGACTGAAAGGCACTGACAAATACCCTTGTTTTAATGTGCTGTACCTCATAGTCCAAACCAAACATAGCAACAGTAAAGGCCGAAACACTCACTTTAAATATCAGAAAGATTGAACTAAGTTACTTACTGAAAGTTCTTTATTATTAAGCACGATGATGCAACTTTCCACAGCAAAATTGCTTGGTTTTGATCAGAGTGATGTTAGAGTAACTTTCTCTGTGTTATGCATAAATCAAACCTGAAAATGCAAAAATAATGCATAAGGCATTATTTTAGGTCAAGTCTTCACTCTCAGTATCACTCAGTTATTTGAAAAAGACATGTACTATGTACACAAATATATATATATATATATATATATAAATATATATAATTAAATTGATATTTGTTATATAAATTTCTCTCATTATTTTCTTCTGGCTAGAGATCTAAAAATATATTAGAGTCACTGAAACTTACTCTTTTTCTGTTTTCTTCCTCAAGGGAGGGAAAGCAGTTTTATTGAATCTGTTCTGGACCATATCCACTGAGGGAAACCAGCCTAGAGACCACGGAGGAGCGCTGCGTTCTGGCCTGTGTCTGTGGCTTGCTTATCATACATTCTTATAGAACCAAAGGCCACCTGCCCCGGGATGTCACCAGCCACAATTGGACTGCCCCCACCCCATACTAACTGGTAATTAAGTAAATGCCTTCTAAGCTTGCCAATGGCCTGATTTTATGGAGGCTTCCTATCAGTTGCGGTCCCCTCTTCTCAGATGGCACTAGTTTATGTCTCTCCCTTCCTTTCTCTACAGCCCTCTTTGTTTCTGTTCTCTATTTTTTCTTTTATATCACTATTTAAATACAGAAAACACTCTAAAGACTGATAGGAGTGTTGAACTAATAATCAATGCTTATAAATGATAAAAAGTACCCTGACACAGTACCATTTTTCTTTTTCTTAGTACAAAGTACTGGAGCAAGGAAGCTGGAATACCAAAGACTGGAAGTAGACTGAAGAAGGCCACCTTAAGCCCTCAGTAATTCAGATCCCTCTACAACGAGTGTTAACTTCAGCAGCCCCCTAAGGAAATCCCAGTCCTGTTCATTGGTCTCACAGATCCTGGTCTGCACACGTACCCACCAAGCAGAGCTAGGACACCTGCTCACAATGAAATAGTCCCAGGCATTGCAAATAAGATTATGGCATAAACCATATCCCACGAATAAGACAGAATTATATGAAACAGAAAGAATTAACAAACGTTCAATGTCTTTTGTTAGAATGTTGAATTTTGCAGCTTTTGAAAAGAATCATTTGATAGAATCCTTTAAAAAAAATCACCTACTCTATCTACAATATAGGCAAAATTAACCAGAATGAATAAGACTTAACAAGACACTGCTTTTCTTCAGTTTGAAGTTAAGTAAAGCCCATAAAGTACCTAACTTCTTCATGAAATACATGTGGAAAATGCAAGGATATTTGCTCTTTTATAGGCCTCCAAAAAAGCAATTTAAAATGGAATAAAACAGGGAGATATTATCTGAACTGTAGGTATTGTGAAAATTGTGCTGTGAAAATTAAAATACTAGTTTGCGCCATAGCCATAAATTACCAAACTAATTATCTAGTAGCAGGCATAACTGAATCATTCAAAGGGGTAATTAGCAATCAGACATAATGAGTACTGCTACTATTTCTTGTCATACTGTATTTAGCTTCCACACAGCCTGGGGGAACTGAATTATTTCCTATCCTTGCAGAGGGCATTACTGCTATATTGAGTGCATCGGCCCATATTATTACTCCCCGTAGTTTAATTCTTCACTGGACTGCACACTTCTGATTTCCCCTGTCAAAAGTTTCCCATTCTCCCGGGCCTTTTACAGCAGTCATCTTTCCAGCAATCATTCCTTAATGTATATGTTTAAACTGCATCGGAGTCATATTAAATATTTCCTTTAGTAGTTTTACAAAATTCAGATTCAGTAATATAGGCAGCGTCATTTAAAGCAGTATTTTTTAGACCAATCTCTATCATTTATAATTTTATGTGTCAATTAAAATACCTCTATGACATTTTACGTCTTAAACATCATTATTGTACTAAATGTCTTCTATGAGTGTAGACATCAGCCTGTACCCTGGGGAGGCAAGGAGAGTAAGAGACGTGCCTGAGGTGTGTCTGTCCTAGGGACTGACGTATTTGCTTCACAGTGTGATCAGTGCAAGACAGACAACCTAGATACATTAACATACAGCCCTGAGCCACATATTACCTTATCTTATTTTGGAAAAAAATTCGAAATATTATGCAGAATGAAAAATTAATTACCTAACTCTGTTAAGTGAGAGGGCAGATGTCACAGGAAACGATTAAATTATGTCTGCTATTTGTGCTCAGTTGGGGTTCTTTAAATGCCCGCCATATGAATATACACTGACATTTGAATCACAGCATCCAGGGGTAAGTTTAGAGTTTCAAATTTAGAATCTCTTAGGGGAAGAAAAATCTTCTAGACGCTGAGCCAAAGAGCAAACCCCGGAACCACTATGTACAGACACTGAAGTGCTACAGAGAGGACAACCTTTATTTAGCTGGTTTGGCAGAGAATCGGTAGGGACACTTATAGTGGAAGAATGGACACAGCCACCAAACGACAGTGTGAGAACTTGGAGCAAGCTTCACAGGCAATACCAGCCTTTCCTCCCTGGAAATCACGAGGGACATGACTCCTCCCCCTTTTCTGCTGCCTGCAGAAGTTGGTATGGCTCCATTAGAGAATGGAGCTCAATCCCTGCCCTGGCGTTGCCGGCACTAAACTGGTGATTAATTAACAGAAATAAATAGATAAATAAATAAATAAATAAACGAAAAACACCACCAACAAAAACGTATTTTAAACAAAGATCTCTAAGGATTTAATTTTCAGGCACCTCAGATATCACTTCGTGATTATCCTGTAATCAGTGAGACCAGCAAGAAAAATCTAAGAGATCTCAAAGCTCACTGCATGCTCTCATTCTGTCATCCTAGCTGAGCTAACCACATCTTAGTGACTGTACAACAGTAGAGGACACACAGCAGCGATTATGGCTAAGCATTCTGAGTTTCCTAAGAAATGATACAAAGCAGAGAGAAAGGGAAACTGAGCCTGGCCCTGACAGGGTCTGCAAAGGAAGGAAGCAGGAGATGCGGAAAGTGCTCGGACAGGCAGGAAGCCCCAGAAGCTCACACTGTCGGAGGTAAGCTCTCCCACTTTGAAAGCAGAAACTGCTGAATCAAGAAAGAAACATTAATTGTTCTTTGGTCTTCTTATGGGAGTTGTTGCATAACCAGGTCAAATGATGCCACAAATCAGATACACATGCAACACTCCTTCAGCTCAGTGCCCTAATGCAGAAGGAACCAGACCTGGGTGACATATTCTATTTTGACCATAGGATAGCACATCCCGATGATGAGATAATACATTTTATCATGTGAATAGCTTTATGTGCTCAGCATCTGTTCGTAAATTGAGCTTCAAGGGAAGAAAACATTATTATTTTTCAAATTAATACTTTATGTGTAAAATGTCAATGAGTGGCTCATCATTTCAAACACAACATCCAAACTGGAAAACTTGCTGACCGTCTGCTCCCACCAGAAGCCCAAGCATGTGTGTATACATGGCAGGTTTATCTGTGCTTGCACACAGCCACATAACATTGATGATGCAAAACCAGGATTTATGACAAGACACTGTTGTGGTTTAAATATAATTTGTTCCCAAGAAGCCCCTGATGAAGTCTGATCCCAGAGTGACAGTGGAAGATGAACACAGTACAACCCAAGTATTACAAAGGCATAAACTTTAACTGACATTTCAAAAATATATAATAACTCATATGAATCACAAAAAAAGTTAAGTCAAACCATCCTTTCTCTCCCTTACGTCCATAAACTTGGAAATTCAATGAATTCTAAATTATAAAAATATTAAATGTATATTGATCAAATATGGGCCCATGAAATATAGATTTAATTAAATCATAGTTCAAATTTAATACTTTATACATAAGATTATTTCTGAATAACTGAAAGGCCACAGAGATAAGTAGTTTGCCATAACAGTTTAGAGTCTTTTACTTGTCACAAGAGGGAGCCGATGGGTTTCAATTAATGCAAACATATCAGCAGTAAAGCGAAATCAATTTGATCCTGGGAGGTATAATTTTATAGTACAATTCATATTGATAACAAGATCTAAATTAATATTAAGTATCAATGGTCACAGTTTCTTTTCAATTCATCATTCTAAAACCATCCTTAATGGCTTATTTTCCCAAACAAAGCTAGCACAGTGATACACAGGAAGAAACTGAATTCACATTGCCTTTCTGAAGGCTAAATCTTCTTCATGTATAAAACAAAAATATGGAGTTATCTGTCAGCAAGATTGTGAGAATTAATGGATACCCTAATAACTAAGAATGTCCATCATTCTGTTGTTGTTTTTAATAAAGACAAATTCCTTTCATATTGTATAACAATTACAAACTATTATTCCTCATAGCAAATACCTTTTGTTTCATTAGTAAAATGAAACCCCTCTTTTGATGCTTCATTTCTCTTTCAGGGGTTGATCTACATTTTACCTATTGATTTTAAGTTTCTATTTCATTTTCTCTCTAAACTAAGATGTTCTAAAGTACAATATGTGTTGTTACCTATATATTCACACATCCAAAATTCCTCATAATCAATATCTAAGTAAATTCATGCTGCCAAAAATAAAAAGCATTTCCGTCCTTATGTAACAGGATTCTTTGGTGGTATAGGATTTCCCCTTGATGTTATTTCTGTTCTACCATTATCCAGTCTTCAGTGTGCTCACCTCTCTAGTGCTGAGTGATCACCAAAGCATCCTTGCTTCTTCTAGTTACATCTTCCTTCCTGTTTCCCTCTTGCCTCCAGGGAATAACACAGGTGAACAAATGAAGCTGCTAGAATCATCAATCTAGCATGCAAATCCACACATTTTTCTTTCCTGGTAAAAATACTCTAGTATTTTCCTCACCCATATACAGGCAATTTGCTGTATGGCAAAACTAAGCAGTGGTTCATGGAACATTCAGAGCATTTTTATTTCAGTTACTTAATAAAAATTGAGATAAAGCATAAAATTCCACTCCTTTTCCATTTTCAAGAAGAATTTTTGAAAAGATAACAATTCCGAGCCTCCAATAATAAGCACTGTGGCACAAGTACACAGCGAACTTGCCTCAGTCACTATCACTCTTTCAGACCACCTCACCAGCCTTTGATATCCCATTTATCACCACATGTGGGTTATTTTATTTACAAGGACAGAATTAAGAAGCATGTGAAACAGTCCTTCAAAAATGACACAGGTAAAGTACATAATATAGGCTTTTTAGATCGAGAAATTTTTTTAAAAAAATTCTGTGTCTAACCACCGAAAGAAATCTTTATGAAGTTGAGTCACTTGCTTCTTTCAGAGGCCACTGGACTGGATTCAGGAGTAATGTATACTCTGGTGCTCTGGGAGGACTCAAGGGTCCATATGCACTAAATAGGAGGCTAATGGACATCATGAAAGGAAACAGAGGGCGTAAGTAAATCTCATGTATTTCAAACTAAGCATGTGTAATGTAAGCCCCAATTCATAAGTTAGTCACACTACAAATGACCCCTTCTGCTGTTCACTGTTGGGTCCAACACACACTTTTAAACAGTGACTGAAAACAAAAGACTTTCTGACATGTTCCTACTTTCTCTTTCCTCACTTTGCCTTCATCTGGAATCTTTTACTTAATTGGAGTTAGTGATTCCTCAACCCAGAGTCTGAGGGACAATAGACTCCAAAGTCATTTCCATAGTGTGGAAAACATAACAACAGAAAAGGAGCCTGTGTTGAAACTTTGTCAATGGTAACATCTGCTTACTCCCTTTGGGATGTGAAGTTTGTCACATTAATTCCCTTAACTATGTGTTCACCTGTTAATTAGAGTATAAATAGCCACTCCATAAACTGATGTACTCAGTAATGGAATATGGTGGCCATCTGATACTAAATACTTACAATGTGGCAATCATCTTCTCAGCTTTATCAAGACCAGCCTTCATTCCTGCCTTATGAGGAAAGGCTCCTCTAGACTCTCCTTACAGATGAGGAAAATGAGGGGCAGTGTCTTAGTTACTTTTCTATTGCTGTGATAAGTCACTGTGACCAAAGCAAGAGTTTTTTTAAGGGCTTACAGTTTCAGATAGTTAGAGTCCATGACCATCGTGGTGGGTAGCATGGCAGTAGACAGGCAGGCTGGCACTAGAAAAATGGCTGAGAGCTTACATCTTGGTCTGCAAGTGCTAGGCATAGAGAGTTAACTGTGAATGGCCTGGGCTTTTGAAAGCTCAAAGCTTACCCCAATGACAGTCTTCCAACAAAGCCACATCTCATAATCTTTTCCAAACAGTGTCACAAACTAGAAACTAAATACTCAAATATATGAGCCTATGGGTGCCATTTTTCAATCAGTCTACCAGAAGGAGAGTAGGAACGCACACACAGGAATTGTGAGAGAACCAACAATGAATCAGCTAATTATGACCCCACAGACTAATGCATTTTACATTTGTCCAATACAGTATGATAATTCTTTTTTTTGTTTTTTGGTTTTTTTTTGGGGGGAGACAGTTGTTCATAATTTAATCATGAAAAATGTTAAATCCTCCCTGGGATCACAGGAGTAATTTTTTTTTCTTTTTAAATTTTTTTTAAATTTTTAAATATTAGTTACAGTTTATTAACTTTGTATCCCAGCTGTATCCTGCTCCCTCATTCCCTCCCAATCCCCCCCTCCATCATCTCCTCCCTGCCCCTTTCCAAGTCCACTGATAGAGGAGGACCTCCTCCCCTTTCATCTGACCCTGGTTTATCAGGTATCTTCAGGACTGGCTGCGAAGTCCTCCTTTGTGGCCTAGCAGGGTTGCTCCTCCCTCAGGGGCGGGGTGTCAAAGAGCCTGCCATTGAGTACATGTCCGAAATAGTCCCTGTTCCCTTTACTAGGGAGAACAATTGGATACTGAGCTGCCATGGGCTACATCTGAGCAGGAGTTCTAGGTTATATCCATGCATGGTCCTTGGTTGTAGAAACAGTCTCATATAAGAACCCTGTGTCCAGATATATTTGGCCCTTGTGGAGCTCCTGTCCTCTTCATGTCATACTAACTCCCCCTTCTTTCATATGATTCCCTGCACTCTGCCAAAGGTTTGGTTATGAGTCTCAGTATCTGCTTTGGTACACTGCTAGGTAGAGTCTTTCAGAGACCTTCTGCATGCTAAGTCTTACATTAAGGCACAGTTCAAATTCCAACGTGTGTGCTTTTCTTTTTCTTTCTTTCTTTGTTTCATTCTGTGTTCCTTTCTTTCTTTCTTTCTTTCTTTCTTTCTTTCTTATTTTTTTATTTTTTATTTTTTTTATCAGTTACATTTTATTAACTCTGTATCCCACCCGTGTCCCGATCCCTCATTCCCTCCCAGTCCCTCCCTCCCTCCCTCATCTCCACCGTGCCCCTTTCCAAGTCCACTGATAGGGGGGACCTCCTCCCCATTCATCTGATCCTGTTTTATCAGGTATCTTCAGGACTGGCTGCAAAGCCCTCCTCTGTGGCCTAACAGGACTGCTCCTCCCTTGGGGGGTGGGGAGCAGTATGATAATTCTTATGCAGTATGCCAAAGGTTCATATGGGTGTCTGCAGCAAATCATATGAGTTCTTCAGGAAAAACCGCAGGTTCCTTCCTTTACTCCTTGCATTGTTGTGTTCAGTAAAAAGTAGCACAGCGAATCCCTCCCTCCTCAATTTGCAGACACAAATGAGACTCATCATTTCCTCATGCTGAAAAGAGAGGAGAGCCTATGTTCTCATCCTTCAATGAAATTGAGAAATCATGAATTCAGCTTCTGTCTCTCACCTTCCCCAGAAGCCCAACGAAAATGTTTTTCCACACTTGAGAACAAGCACCTTAGGATTAGAAACTATGTTTCTCTTGGTTTTGTGCCTTCTTAGCTTCCCATGCTTCTTGACATGTTTGGTGTAAGAAGAATAAAGAAATTAACTTCCTACAAACTTTTGAGTACCAAGGAAAATCGAATATATCCATATGTATGTTATATGCATCTACATGTATATATAAATGGAATGTATGTATGCATATCTGTGGAATATATGCATATATACATATATTTCATTGAAATATGTATATATACACTTATGTATGTATATACATGGGCATGTATACATGTACACATGCAAGTATATAGTAATTTTAAAATTTGAAACATTTAATTAGAATCAAATTTTAAAAGCTAAAATGCATTGATCCTAATTTTAAAACAATATAAATAATTATGACTTAACTTTAGCTATGCCTCACCAAACCATCATCAGAGAAGTTTCCGATTGTAGTAGATTGTAACCCACAAATGGATTATTACCAGAAAATGAAAGATTTTGGAACACTCAGTTTTAACAGGAATATCTTCATCAAACTTTCCCTTCATGGCTCATGGAGTGCTGAGGAAGAGGAAAGACTATAATAGTCAGAAGGGATAAGGAAACTGTCTTCCAAACAGAATAGAAATTATATACCCATGAACTCAGAGACTGTGTCTGAAAAGGAAAAAAGTACATCAGAATGCACTGGACCTGGATAGGTACAAGCAAGTTAGAATCCCAGCACTCAGAGGAGGAAGTAGATATGGATTCCTATCCCTAACCAAGTTACTGGCAAGTGATACCCACTTTTCAAATATAGATTTAATTTCTTCAAATAGAGTCTCCATAAATATAGAAGTCATACTTAAAGGGGGGGCCTAAGGCCCATCTCAGTAGATGATGACCATCATAAAACAACCTCAATGGTAATTTTGTAGGCTTTTTGTGTCATAGAGCTATGTTTGGGCACTTTTTTTGTTGTTTTTGTCTTGTATGTTATGCTTATTGTTTGTATAGTATTGCTTGTGTATTATGGCTTATTGTATTCTGCTTTTATAGGTTTAGTGTAGTATCTGTATGCCTGCTTTGTTTGGTTTCTGAGTGTGTGTGTGTGTGTGTGTGTGTTGGTTTGATTTTATTTTTTGGCTGTTTGTTTTCTAAAGAGAGAGAAAAAGAAAGAGCATGGAATTGGCTAGTTGACAGGTGAGATGATTCTTGGAGGAGTATGGGGAGAGAAAGTTGTGGTCTAAATATACTGTATGAAAAAATAAAATGGATGTTTAAAATGTGGCTTTGTCATAACAAAGGTGTATATTTAGAGTATTTTCATATTTATACATAGAATTGAAAATGTATGGCACAAATTATATAAGGATCTGGAAAAGGAAAAAAGTACATCAGAAAGCAGCAATCATACCAAACAATTTCCATAACTCTCTCTCCATTTCTTTTATTTAATTTTTTTCCTGCTGTCTAATATCTAAATGCACATTGGTATTAATCAGAACAGCATCTGTTTCATGAACATTTCACTGTCCTCATACTTTATCTGTAGTGCTTCATGTGACTAAAATGGAATTTAGAAAAACTTCCAAAAATAAACAAAACATAATATTTATGCTTTAGCATCTCAGGAGAAACACAAATCCAAAATCAATCTGTCCTAAATGAAAAGCTTAACACCTATCATAGAATATGAGGCAGTTAAAGTGGAATAACGTCAAAAAAAAAACTCCTAATTTTAAAATGCAGATAAATTTAAAATATAATGACTTTATTATGTTGCTGATATTACATCATCCCAATATGAAAGAATTTATGATTTTATGCAGTACCCTGCTATTCTTATGAGTTCAGGCCTTCCAAATCCATATGTGTCCATGTCCCTGATTCTACAAATATGAGAGTTTTGTTGTTTTGTGTACACTGAGAGAGAGCACATAATACTTTAGCACCTGAAAATGATGGTAAGTTTGCATGTTCACACCTGGCCTTGCTAAGCTTTCCATGTCATTGCTGTAAATACATAGCTACTTGTCCTTTTTTGAATGGTTCTGAAAAAAGTAAAAGAATTCACCATTCTGATGGTAGTCTGAACTCTGAACTTTCATATGGTCTGAGTGTAGGAACCAACCCAGTGTTGTATATGATAATGAGCCTCTTCAAGGCAGAGTCTATTATCTAATTGTAAATGTGTAGTAATCTTAACTATCACACCAGACTCCCAGAGACTAAAAATAAGCATACAACCTTTTCCTTGGAAAGCACTGGCGGAAATGTGAAATTCTTAAAAAGAAATGTATAATTTGAATCCACAATGAGCCCAGAGTAATTTAATTGCTTAATAATTTTTAAAAATATATATATTTTCTGTTAAAAGTTTTTCTTCTAGTTTCTGTGCAAATAGGGTTGTCCATTTTTACCAGTTATAGTCAACATATATTGGAAATCTTAGTAGAAATATGAAACATTAAAAAAAATTCAAATATAGAATTGCAAAGAAATTAAAGCAGTCCTGTTGACAGACATGACCTCATATTTTGAAAAGAATACATATCCCACCAAGAGCTGATTATATCTCCCCCAAAAAATCACTACACTGGAGACTGTAAAACTAAACTCAAAAAACATGTAAATAACAACCCTTCTGAAAAAAGACAAAAAGACTACAATCACATTTATGATAGCAAAAACAATGTTTAGGCATTTATTTAGTCAAGAACTCAATTTCTTTGTTAAAGGATTGTGTGTCATGAAAGACAATGATGGAAACAAATGGAAAAGCAACCTACTTTTGTACATTGGTGGGAAGAAATAACATCATTAAAATGTACATTTGACCCAATAAATTTATGTATTCAATGTAATCCTTATCAAAATAACAATCACATAAATAAGGGAAACAACCCCAAACTTTAGGTGAATCCATAAAATGTTCCAATACTAAAAACTATTGAAAATACAAGACTGGAGTATCGTCCTCCATGCCTTTGAAGCTCTCTGCAATGTTAAAGTATCTATCAAACAAAGGAAAGACAGTGGAAAACCACAGATCAAACTCTCACACTGATAGCCACTGAATTTTGGAAATTCTATTCAATAAATAGTGCTTAAAGAACTAAAAGTGCCTATCTATGACTATAATCTAAATGGATAAAACAATAGGAAATGGGTATAAATCAACACACATCCTATTACAATATTATCCTGATTAAATTTCTTACAGAAATTTAAATTACTTATTAATTCACATATCATTATATATTACACTATTGTGAACACTTAAATCCATGGAAGGTTCCCGGCACACAGTAGTTACGGATCTTCAAGTATAGATTAATTGTAGTGAATCAAATGATTTTAATTATAAAGAAATCCAAGCACAAATACACATGAAGAAACATTTGTCTTGTGTTTGTCCATCAGCATCTGACAGAGTCCAACTGAAGAAAATGCTGACATGATGATCTACATTTTAATTAAAAAAAATTAATAGAAACGTGAATGAAACATATAAACAAAAAGAAAAAAAATCATCACTAACACTCTCCACAATGGAGAGAAAAATCTGATCACAGAGGTATAATTTTCAGAAACAAGGACCATCAAGAAATATGCTACAAAAGATAAGTTTTTTAAAATAACCATGTGTATGTAGAAAGACATGTCAATGAGCAACTGTAGAGTTTATTTTATTTAAACATTCATTTAATAAATTTGGATACCTCTAGGCTCACCTCCAGGCATGCTGAACGGAACAAGGCCTCACTGGCCATTGAATTAGGGAAATCATGTCAGAGAAAAGGGAGGAAGTCAAAGTCCTAACAATAGTGTCTCTATGACTGATAGAAAGAGGCTTTAAACCT
The DNA here is from genome assembly GCF_030254825.1 of Meriones unguiculatus. Classification (NCBI taxonomy): domain Eukaryota; kingdom Metazoa; phylum Chordata; class Mammalia; order Rodentia; family Muridae; genus Meriones; species Meriones unguiculatus. The sequence goes on from NC_083354.1 coordinate 97,968,681, forward strand.
TCAACAGACAGGATGCCAGAAGAGAAACATCCTCTTACCCATTTCTGTACTGTCTACTTTCTTACAGTAATGGGCATAGCTATAGTCTATTAGGATATCCTTTCTAAATAGTTTCTCTTCTATTCTTTCAAAAATTCCGAAACTACAAATTATTCTTACCATTTTTCCTCTTACAAAATGTCTGATCTGCACATTTTATACAAAATTTGGGACAGCTTCACCAATAACAAAAATAATAATGCTGTGTACAAGAGATGTTTTCCAGAGAAAGAGGTCATTTTCATCTTACAGACAAAAATTAATTTGCATTATAGGTAGCTATGCATCCTAATGTCTGAGCAGGCTGGAAGGCTCTGCAATGAGGAGTAGAGAGCAGGCTCCCAGCAGCTCAGAGCCCTGACAGTGAAACTTGTAAAAGCTGTCATTTTCTACACTAGTTTTCTTTCTCTTCAAAGTTCCTCTGAGGCCCAGCCTATCCTCCAAGTGGTTAATGTCAACTCAGTCCCCTGAATAGATTTGTGCAGTAGCAGATACCATGTTATCTTTGTGTTCAAACATCTGCTCAAGTATTCAATCGAGTTTTTCAACAAACTAAATTTTAACTAAAATAGTCTGAAGTAAGAAAGAAAACTGTTAGAAACCTTTTACCTTCTGCAAATTACCAGTTGACAGTAATAGTTTTCTTTGTTGTTGTTGCCTGTTTGTTTAAGCAGTGTGTCCTAGAGCCACAAAATAAACAAGCAAACAAAATAAAACAAACAAACAAACAAAACACAACAACACAAGACTGCTTGGAATTCCCTTTGTAGTTAATGACCTTGAATACTGCCCTTATCCTTCTGCCATACTTCTGAAGAACTGGTGTTACACCCATACCCTAACCTGCCCTGCTCTTACTGAGGATCAAGTTCAAGATTTCACACATTCTAGAAGAAACACCAATGATCTGCATCTTAGCACTCTTATTCTTTAAATTTTCTTTTAAAGAAAACTGTTAATTGCAGTTTTAACTCTTTTAGTATAATTGTACAGTAGACAAATAAATAGTATATATTTACTGCATGTAAGTTTGATACTTTGTATCTCTGTGTACTATTCAATAATTAAATTGATCTAATTAGCATATCCATCACTTCATATAACTACAGATACTTCTCCGGACTTCCTGAGTAGATCCTTCAAAGAGTGTGCAAACAAAACAAAACAAACAAAAATGTAACCCAACATAGCTGAGCTTTTTCCTTGGGGCTGAACTGAAATGTTTAAATTGGTATGTTCAGTTCTTAGCCACTAGAGCCTCAGTATGTGACTACAATTGAAAGTGGATCCTTTAAAGGGTAATTATGTTAGAATGAGGTCACTTAGTGTTGGCACTTACTAATATGACTACTGTCCTTGTAAGAAGGCATGAAGACACATGAAGGCACCAAGGGAAATCCACAGTGAAAATATGGCTTTTCTTAACCCAAGGAGGCAGTCTCCATAGAAATCAGTTCTGTTAGCACCTTGACTTTGCACTTGACCTTTCAATAATAGTGAAGCAATGTTTCAGTGTTTTAAGATATGCAATCTGTGTCATTTGATTACAGTCACCATGACAGACTTGAAAGCCTTTCTATAATCTTTTCTCATTTCTAAACCAACCAAGGTAGGAAACAACAAACAAATATCTGATGTGAATGCAAGAGACTATAAATACAGTTGTTGTGGTCACTGTTAGGATTTTGGAATTTTACCTGCTCCTGGGATGCCTAGCAACTTATATGTCATCCTGTCGATGGCTAGGTGGCCACAACTGTAAGGTGTGGTCACCTTCCCTCTTAAAGGGACTAGCTGGCCATGTGGTCCCTCTCTTGGTCTCTCTTGCTCCTGGCCTCTTCCCTCTTTCTCCCCCTCTTGCTCCCTCCTACTCTCCCCTTTCTCTGTCTGGACTCCTTTTTCTCTCTCTTTCCCCCCATCATGTCCCCCACCCCCGCTCTCCTTCTCCACCTAATAAACCACTTTCATAGAAGATCTCTTGTAATCATCCTGACTTAAATCATACCCGAACATTACAAAGGTATTTGAATATGTACTCCATCATAGATAAACACCATCCTGCTTTCAGTGCCTTGTCTCTTCCCCTACAGATTTCCAATCTAAATACAGGAAAAAAAAAATGCAACACATCTAAAAATAAGTGGTATAAGGCACCGTAGAGCCAAGAATCCATCCACGTGCCATAAATTATATGTGCTTTAAGAATAAGTGTTGGGTATATCTGCAATTCTGTTAAAGTGAATAAAAATTCCTGTTTTGATAAGGTTAAGGTGTTTCAAGGACAGCATGACTGTGGAGTTTTGAAGTTATTACATACAAGAAGAGTTTTATTTTTTAAAAAAATTCCATATACACATATTCCTATAGCATTAATGTATATGTAATTGCATTTGACCCCGGGCTGGGTGTGGTGCTGTTAGCCCTTAATCCTAGTCCCCAGGAGATAGGAATACTTCTAAAATTCTGAAGTCAGTCTCATTTACATAGTGAGTGGCTCCAGAATTGGTGTTAATAATTCTTCTCTGTATGAGATCCTCTTGTGTCCTTCAGTTTTTTTCATTTTTTGGAGAAGTGATATTACAGGCTATTCTTCTTAAAGCTCTTCTACATTCTACACATACTAATAGTGGAAGGACCTTGGGCAAATTGTCAGTCCAGGAACAACGTGACAAGCATTATTGCCTTATACATTCAGTAGATTCTTCTTGAAAATTCAGAGGGATTCAAATTTAATTATTGTATGTGAAGCCTCATGTGTCACAGCAAGAAAATGGGGTATTATGAGGATTGACTGATGACATGAGTTCATAGTCTAATCTAGAGATGTTAGGAACAGTGTAAGACCGGACTACGACATGACAGTGCTACTCTTTAACTGTAGTAATTCTGCACATCCTCTACACTGCACTCTATAATCTAATTTGGATTCTTTCAACAGACATCCTAAAGACCAGAGAAACAAAAGGAGTTTAAGGTGAGTGCCTACAAAGCATTTTTTATGTAATGTTCTAAAATGTCTTTTATAAAGAAGCCAGAACAAATACAGTCTTCATAAAAACAAACAAATAACAACAACAACAAAGCCCACAGCAAATTAAATGTTTACTTGAAATAGTAACTATCTAATGGGTTGATCATGAACTTAAACTCAGAACTGAAATGACAGTTTATGGATAAAACATGAAACTTTCAATTTTTAAATTTTCCTGAAATCACTGATGCTCACCAGTTCTTTCACAGCACCTCAACTATGTGGAAAAGACAGTGTCAAGTGGAGAGTGGGAATGTCTCCTTTGTTAAGTAAACGTCTTTCTTCTCTTGACACAAAGAAAGCATGGTTTACATTTGAATTTAACAACAGAATACAAAAATAAAAAGAAACTCCAGAACGCAATGAATATTCCCAAGTCAATTATATAATTTTCTTTTAATTACCTTCAAATATAGCTAGTGTTTAAAATAAATGACTCTGTGACTGAAGAGGAAAAAAGGTTTCGGGGTCAGAACTATATTGAAATTCTTGCTATTGTGACTGAGGAATTCTTATCAGTTTGAACTCTCCATTTCTCATTGTATAATAAAGCAAAGGTTATTTGGGGATTGAACTATATTCATGATAGAGGTAGCTAGGAAACTGTCTGGCAAAAAGAAACATTCAACGATTTTGTTTTTAACCTTCTGTGGCAAATTTAGCAAGGACAGGTAAATACCTGCATTGTATATCTCCATAGGGAACAAATCAAATCATTATCAAATGGTCCTAGAAATCTATTTTATATCTTTTGTTGCTCTTTTTCCTTTACTTTAGACAAACTGTTAATACTCAAAGAAGGAAATATCTGTAAGAGAATAAAAGTTTTGTGTATTTTCATGATATAATACGGGAGTACATAGGTATTGTGGAAATGCCAAACATGGGACAAGCCTTGAGCTCTCATTTGTGTAGAAAATACAATGGTTATTTCAAAATTTTGATGAGAGATTTAAGAAAATTCAGGAGCTTAACACCCACAGACATACACACACTTTAGTCTCCAAGCTTCCTCCTATGCATCAAAATATCTTTTGGATGCTTACAGTGTGTTATCAGCTCCATTTGCATGAAAGTCTGGGGATACAGGCATCTTCTAACATCTTAAGATTGGAAGATCAACAGCTTCGGCAGGAAACATGCAAAACAAACTAAAAATAAAGGTGTATGCCTACCCATACCTATTTTTCACAGAGAAGTACAATGTAGACTGGAAACAAAATCTTTTTTTTTCCCCTCTAAAAGCGTTTTAAGGTCTCGTTTATCTAAGCCTTCATTCAAAGTGTTGGTTCAAAATGCATTGGTGCTTTACTCAACAAAGAAATAAAGATCAAAACTCCAGCTACAATATCAGGTTTTTAAAGATGTCAAATCTCAACAGCACTAAACCAGTTCTTCATTGTTCCGCATGCTATTCTTATTTTGTAAGTACTCAAACAGCCTGTGCAATTCTTTCCTGCAATGATTTCCTTTTCAATGATTTAAGCAGTCTATTCTCAAAAGCAATGCTCAGAAATCCAATTACCATTCCAACACCACGCTTTTGTAAGCCCAGAGCATTAAACCATAGAATGTGCTTCTTCTTGCCCCTTCCTCACACCTCTCCATCAGGCACTGAGTTTTTTTATTAAAAGAGGTTTGGATTTTCTTTTGCACTTCTTAACTTTCTTGGGTAAGAAATCATGACCATAAATGACCTTAAAAACAATGAAAAAATACTATGATATTTTTTCATAGGAAAATAAATCTGTGTATGTAAGAGTGAAGGAGATCAAACAATAAGCAATGACCTCTTTGAAATGTTGTTAGTAAATTGCATCATAATATACTAATATGTATAACTAGAGCTTAGTTCATCTGATGTTAATATTGAGTATATTATTTTAGCTAGGAAATTGAGTAGAGTTCCAAAGTAATTATTTTGTAAAAAGTAGCCTTACTATCCAAACATTTTACATGACTTCCTTGATGTGTAGATAGATTGTATCTGTATATTTAACTGTGGGTTGATGAAAAGAAAGAGTATGCATTAAAGAGATAATGCATGCAAGTTATATTTAATTTATCAACATAATAGCCAAAGACACCAGAAAGGCAAAGACAAAGGGTCAAGGAATGGAGAAAATAAATCTTTAGTTGGATTGATGCTGGCTAAATCCATTTACAAGAACTTTGGAGGTAAGATTTTGTCTAACAATGAGTCATTCTTAAGCTGCTCTTCTCCACATAAGACATAAGAATGCAAATTATGTAAGTGCTATTTCAGAAATGAACCAATTTTCCATAGCTCCTGTTAGGATGAAGTCAAATACAGGCATAGCTCCTGGGGGCTGTGAACGAAAGTTTGTGATTACAAAATCAAAATTCAATGACCTATGACTGTCCACACTGATGTTTTTAGTCAAATGTGAGCAGTGAGGGCATAGGAAGGGTATTTTAAAGCTCAAAAGAAAATAATAACAGTGAATATATTCTATAAGCTCATCATTCTCAAATGGTTTCATTATAAATGTAAAATACATTTTTTTGTGTGTGTGAGAGAGATATGCTTTAATAAGACTTTGTTTATATAAAACTTTCCTCTAACATTCTTTACAGATGATGTATCTGAGATAGATTTTAAGACAGATCCATTGACTTGGCAATTGGCAATCATGGATTTAATGTCTTTTCTATGTAGGCAGAATACAATGCACTGGACTAAAGAGGTGACAAGTTTGCTTGATTTAGCAGACCACAGTTACTGCCATCATGCAGTAGATGAGGAAAGACTGAAAACAATGTACCATGTATGCAGGTCACAAGTACGATGAAGGGGAAGGTGAGTGGCAAATGAAAAGAATCATTCTTGTCAGGGTAAGTTGGTGAAATATTCTGAGAAGAGCAAAGGGGCAGATGTTCCTATGTAAACGAGTAACTTGTTATCATCAAAGACATGGGGTTAACATATATATATATATATGAAACAGAAGAGCTACTTGGGGATGGTCATTACAAAACTACTTCCTTATATCCAATTTATATCCAAATTTCTTCCTGTGTCATGTAGTGTTCTCCACGTGACCTTCCATAGAAATTCCTCTCAGTTTCTCAAGAATTTACTAATCAATGAAGAAAAACAATGATGATTGTCATCTTGATACTAGACTAAAGTTGATTAGTGTGTGTGTGTCTATGTGTGTGTTTCAAATATCCAAAACTGTTTGGGTATCATAATAAAGAGGCTGATCAACATGTGACTTAGGGAGCATAAGAAATGCTTAAATGAATTCTAGATAGTGGAACTGGCTCACAACATAGATACTTATATAATGTAGTCAAAGATATCCATCTACCCATATCTATATACTAGAGTCCAAAAATTGTTAGTATATCTAGGTTTTTATCTAGCTATCCAGGTTACTTAATTAAGTGACTTTATATAAGGACTGCCAGAGGGAAGTCATTCCCAGTTTGTCTACAGAGGGACCAGGAGAGAGTAGAGCATGTCATTCAGGACATGAGGAGAAAAGTCAGAAGCCAAGTTGGGAAGTGAGAGCAGTAGCTGAAGCAACCTGGAACCTTCCATTGCAGTTAGCTGATGTATATATTTAATCTTTTTTGTGAGCATATTTGATAGTATCTTTTTTGAATATTTGAGGTGAACATGTTGTGTTTTCTTAGAAATTGGCCAACTAAAGAAGTATAAAAGTCATGCTTTCTTCATAGTGTTTGATGCTAAAATAGAAGACCTTACAGGTACTTCATGTCATCATGTCAATCCCAATCAACTGCTCCAACTCCCTACTTGTTAGAGCTGCCCTGTACCAGACTGTGCCATACCTGGCACCTAGACCTGAGCCAAACAGAGCAGATGTTTCATGAAAACTAGCTGTTTCTTCTTTGAAACATAAAGACAAATCAAAGGAAAACACACACACACACACACACACACACACACACACAAATGTGAGGCAGGGAAGAAGGAAAGGAGTTTGCTATCATTTAGTAGCTCATTCTCTCAGAAATTCTGCAAACTGTGTAGAAGAAAGCTGTCCCTCCCCAGGGTATTCAATCTGTGTCTTGTAATTTTCTCTAAGAATTTATGTGCAATGGTAGCGTTTGTTTTAGGTATCTTTTGCTGCAAAGTGTATCATACAAATGAGAACACCTTTGAGAGTAAAGAGGTTGACAATTAATTCGAAAAGCATATACACTGGAAAGCGAAAGTAGGTCAAATCAGAATAAAAGTCATTCTGATTCTTTTATAACCTTTACCGTATAGAATACTTAAACCTGTACAGACACAAATAAAGTTATAGAAACATGAAAGTTGTTTCCCAGACATGTCAGTGTTTACTTTCTATTTTCCCTTCCTTTTTTCAAATCCTTGTGAACACCAGATTTTTCTATCATGTCTCTGCTGTGAGGAGACCTCTCTAGCTTATTTGTCCAAGTGACCTCTTGACACAGATTATCAGTGTAACCATGCCTGATCACATAGAATGAGTTTTAAAAACCAGTGCATAAATAAAAATAGAGAATAAATAAGTATATCTCCTTAATTGCCAAAGGGAGTAATTGCATAGGAAACATCAAAAATTTCAATGAATAATGAAATTATATACTATAAATCATTCTACAAATGACTTGACTCCCCCTTTACTGACCCTTCATCAGTTTCTTTCCTTGTCTTACAAAACACACAATTATCATTAAATAATGTTTCTGTGTAATAGCACTGATGGGTATGCTAGGGGCTTAACACTTGTTTAATGGATGAGTGACAGTTATTTTTCCCCAGGAACAAACTATTTTATAATTACCCTACATTGTGGCTCAACTGTGACAATTTCTGATACTCTAGCAATTTAGTTTACAGAACTGGATTAACATGTTTTTCTAGATTTCTCCCTTCCCCACCCTCACAGAGGATTCCTAGATAGCCTGACTGAAAACACATATATGTACTACAAGCTGCTCATCAGTTTTTGCCTTAGAACCTCCCTCTTTCTTCTGAAAAATGCAGTAGCCATATTCTGAACTCCCCTAACAGCCCCTACTGTGATGCTGTCTGCCTACCTATGGTACTAATAATTCTTTTAATAAATTTCTTGCCCCAAAGGATAGTATCTGTCCCAGTGTCTTCATTTCATTCAAGATTTGAAAACTTCCTATAGCAGTGTATTTTTTAAAAAATAATAAACATACAAAATTTTGTATTTGTACCTAAACATACACATAATGTAATTAAGTAGTATTTCTACAATAACTCAGTAACTTGGTTTAATTAAGTACAAAAAAAATTCAGTGGCTTTTTCCTTGATATGGTCTGTACACTGAATCCACAGTTCTGTTGTGGTACACAACTCTTTACACAATTTCAAAATGAGTAGCCTGATTTTAATCCCAAAATTTCCAGTAAGAAATTATATCACTTCTTTCTGGAATTCAGTGGAAGAATTATGTGGCTTTCATCTTACAGCCCATCATTAGCACTTACAACTTGTACGTCCATGTTTATTTTTATATTGAAAATAAACCTGTTTATACAATATATATTTTGATCAGTTTCACCTCCTGATCTTCTCCCATATCCTCCTCACCTCCCCATGCATCCAGCTCCACACCTTCTTTCCCTCTCTCTTTTGAAAACAAACAAGCAGGCAAAAAACAAACTAAAACAAAACAAAAACCCAGAATAACAAAACAACAAAGCATCACACACACACACACACACACACAGAGAGAGAGAGAGAGAAAGAGAGAGAGAAAGAGAGAGAGAGAGAGCCCCCAAAAAGACAAAATCAGAAACCATAATATACAGTAAGGTAAAACATGCCTAAACTAAGAAGTATGATTTTGGGTTGGCTTTCTCTGCTGAGCAAGGTGCATGCCCTTAAGTCAACAACCTATAACTTTTAAAATAGCACATTTCTTGAACCTGCCTTAAGTCCTGAATTTCAATGATGGTCTGATAAGTGCTCACAGGGGCCCACCTAATGACCACAGGGAAGAGAGCTACAGAATTTTCTCTTTTGAGTTATGTTTCCTATATTTTGTATATAGATGCACTGCAGGATAGACATCAAAACTCCCCTGCAAAGCAACATTTCCATAATTTTGAAGCAATAAAAGCCACAAACACCAGAAAAAAATAGAGAAAAAGGAAAACACATTAACAAATGAAACATTTTACAGTCTCAGGGATCTCACATGCAACTATAAATTTTGTGCTACCAGATTCTTTTTTTTTTGTTATTTAGAATATATTCTTTCTTTTTTATTTTTTTATCAGTTACATTTTATTAACTCTGTATCTCAGCCGTGTCCTGATCCCTCATTCCCTCCCAGTCCCTCCCTCCCTCCCTCATCTCCACCGTGCCCCTTTCCAAGTCCACTGATAGGGGGGACCTCCTCCCCATTCATCTGATCCTGTTTTATCAGGTATCTTCAGGACTGGCTGCAAAGCCCTCCTCTGTGGCCTAACAGGACTGCTCCTCCCTTCGGGGGTGGGGAGACCAAAGAGCCAGTCATTGAGTTCCTGTTAGAAATAGTCCCTGTTCCCCTCACTTTGGGAAACCAATTGGTTACTGAGCTACCACAGGCTACATCTGAGTGGAGGTTCTAGGTTATATCCATACATGGTCCTTGGTTGAATGTCAGTCTCAGAAAAGACCCTGTGCAGGGAATCATAAGAAAGAAGGGGAGTTAGTCTGATGGGGAAAGGATAGGAGCTACCAGATTCTTGATAGTAAATGTTAATATCTGAATCTTAACTATGTCTGCCCAGCTTATAGGCAAAAACATTTTTTTCTTAGAAGGTATAGAAATGCAGTCAAAGACACAAAGACATTATAGGTGGCTGGTGAACAAGTCAGTTAAAACTGCTTACCCACCTCTTCATTTACCTTTTCACCTGCCATTTTAAAACAATGAGACCTACTCATTTGAATCACAGCTGCAGATAAGCCTGTGGGACTAGTTACATATGACCAAAGCCTACTTTTAGTGTTGTCTCTCAAAGGAAATTTTCATTAGCAAAATATGAATAAAATATAATGACCACCAGAAAGACACCAACACTGAAAATTCCAAAAACAGTTGCCACTACCTCAGACAAGTTATTGATCCTGAGAGATGCATATTAACAAGTGAATTTGATTTTCAAGAAATTTTTACAAGCTTAAGATTATAAGAACATAATAAATCTAAGGGAGACTAAATGAGATTTTGTGACCAATTTTCTCTCAGACATGCAAACAACACACATTTTTATTGCCACTTATTTGGATTTTTCTACTTTAACAAACAAGTGTGATGTCACTTAAAGAAAAAACAAAATTAGCATTCTGTAATGATAGAGTCAATAGTAGAAACCTCCTTTGTCATTTATATCACAAGGATAATAACAAAATTCTAAACAGTAAAATATGCCAGCTGGCAAAATCTGTGCTAAGACTTCATGGTATAGAAAAGGACCTAGTTCATGACTTAAAATAGAAATAAGAAGCTGATCTTGATTACACTAAGAAAACCTTATGCTAACACTCATTTTACATGCAAATCATTTGTAAAATGATGATTATTCAATTCATCTAAAAACTAATGTATTTTTCCTTCACTGTGGGTAGAACATAAAGTAGAAATTATAGTAACTGGCATTTGTATGAATGTTTTAATTCCAGATTAGTGTGCAACAGCTTTTAAAGACTTTTTACAAAGAACATATTTTATAGGATCATCAAAAAATAAGATTAAGATAATTATTTTATCATATGCTAGACATATAGTGAAAAATGTTAGAATTTGTAGATAAACTGAAATGTCTATTGGTATCGCAAAACATTCTAATACATTGAGAATTTGTTTAGCAACATAGTTTTAGAGAATAAGACAAGAGGAATTTTTATTTCATCTCTCAGGGAAAATGTAGAAGATAATCAGAACATCTATTTTCCTGAGACAGTTTATTTCAAACTGTGCAATTTATGTTTGTATCTAAACAGTGAATATATAAATATATATTTTATAAATAAATTTTTTAATTTGTAAATTGCAGAGCAAACTTAACAGATAATTGAAAGAATTATAGTATTTAACTTTTTTAATTCCTAGAACTTGATGGCAGTTGACTTAAGTTATCAGGTCTTCTTATATATCAGCAAGTGATCTTGAGAATGCATTTTGAATAACAAAATGACTGGGCACAGTCACTCTTAGTTTCTTCTCTTTCCTTTTTTTAAGTTATTTTTTTATATTATTTACAGTTTATTCACCTTGTATCCCAGCTGTAGCACTCTTCCTCATTCCCTCCCTCATCTCCTCCCAGGCCCCTCTACAAGTCCACTGATAGGAGAGGTCCTGCTCCTCTTCCATCTGACCCTAGCCTATCAGGTCTCATCAGGACTGGCTGCATTGTCTTCCTCGTGGCCTGGTAAGGCTGCTTCCCCTCAGCGGGAGGTGATCAAAAAGCCAACCACAGAGTTCATGTCAGAGACAGTCCCTATTCCCTTTACTAGGGTACCCACTTAGACACTGAGCTACCATGGGCTACATCTGAGGAGGGGTTCTAGGATATCTCCATGCATGGTCCTTGGTTGGAGTATCAGTCTCAGAAAAGACCCCTGTGTCCAGATTTCTTGTGGAACACCTGTCTCCTTCAGGTCTTTCTATCTCTTCCTTCTTTCATAAGATTTCCTGCACTCTGCCCAAAGTTTGGCTATGAGCCTCAGCATCTGCGCTGATACCCTCCTGAGTAGTCTTTCAGAGGCCCTTTGTGGTAGGCTCCTATCCTGTTCCCTGTTTTCTCCCTCTTCCGTCCTGTTTGCCTTTCTGAATGAGGATTGATCATCTTACCCAGAGTCCTCCTTCTTACTGAGCTTCTTTAGGTGTACAGATTTTACTATGTTTATCCTGCATTATATGTCTAATATTCACTTACAAGTGAGTATATACCATGTGTGTCTTTCTGCTTCTGGGATACCTCACTCAGGATGATCGTGTCTAGTTCCTAACATTTGCCTGCAAATTTCATGATTTCCTTGTTTTTAACTGCTGAGTAGTATTCCATTGTGTAAATGTACTACAATTTCTGTATCCATTCATTGGTTGAGGGACATCTGGGTTGTTTCCAGATTCTGACTATTATGAGTAAAGCTGCTATGAATGAGCTAATATCCAGAATATACAAAACAAAAAAAAAAAACAAAAAAAAACCAAAAAAACCAAAACAAACAAACAAAAAATCCCTAAAACCTAAAACCCTCAAGAAGATAAAAAGCAACAAATCAAGTAATCTAATTAAAAATGGGGTACAGAGCTAAACAGAGAATTCTCAATACAGGAATATTGAATGGTAGAGAAACACTTAAAGAAATGCTCAACATCCCTAGTCATCAGGGAAATGCAAATCAAAAAGACCCTGAGTTTCCCAAAATGACAAACTACAGACTGGGAAAGGATCTTCACTAACCCTATATCTGACAGAAGTCTAATATCCAGAATATATGAAGAACTAAAGAAGTTAAAAAGGCAACAAATCAAGTAATCCGATTAAAAAATGTGGTACAGAGCTAAACAGATAATTCTCTGTAGAGGAATATAGAATGACAGAGAAACACTTAAAGAAATGCTCAATGTCCTTAGTCATCAGGGAAATGCAAATCAAAACAACCCTGAGATTTCACCTTACACCCATCAGAATGGCTAAGATCAAAAATACAAATGACAATACACACTGGAGATGATGTGGAGAAAGGGGAATTCTCCTTCATTGCTGGTGGGAATGTAAACTTGTACAACCACTTTGGAAGTCAATCTGGTGCTTTCTCAGACAATTAGGGATAGTGCTTCCTCAAGATCCAGCTATACTACTCCAAGGCATATATCCAAAATTTGCTCAAATACAGAACAAGGACATTTGCTCAACCATGTTTGTAGCAGCTTTATTTGTAATAGCCAGAATTCTTCTCTTTCCTTTCCTTTTCTTTTCTGTTTGTTTCCTGCCTATGTTTGAAGTTGTTGCCTCTCCTCTATAGACTGTAGGGCTTTGTTTTCACAACCTCTTGGTCTATTTGCCAATTACTGAGAGCTCCTTGGAATTTCAGGTCAAGGAACTTTAACTTTGAGCTACACAGCCCCACTTCTGTTCTACTCCTTGCATCAATTAGTACTGGAAGAGTGAAGCCATGTTGACCCTCAAAAATGAAGGTTTTCCAGCATATCTCAATCTATTTTCTCACTTAGGAGTTCAAGATCATAGCTACCTAATGGCTTTTACCTTAAAAGTTATTTAAAAGAGATTACTGAGTAGCTTTATCATTAATGTAAAGGCTGAGATGGACAGGAAAAGAGCATATAATTAGGAGGTTATGAGAGGAATTTAAATTGAACACCAGGATCCTAACTGCTAACATCACTTACAAAATGAGCACTACCATGACTCTCAACACTGATACAGATACAGCTCACAGGAAGATACTCATTGACCAAACATTTCCCTTAACAAGCAACATAACTTGCATTTATTTATCCCACACTTCTAAGTAAAGTCAGAGCAATTCAGAGCTCAAATAATCCAAATAATTGCTTTGAATAATCTATTTAATCAAGTAATGTAGATTACATACAGGTGACTGAGAATTCCATAAAAATATTTTTGTTCTGATATAATTTAAAATGTTAAAATGCTTGAATTTCGTTTGTATGAGACAGCACATGACCTAGTGATGAGTAGGCATGATAAGTATCCTATCACTGTGCCCTGTGGAAAATCAGACCTACATTTCCAATCATGTAATCAAGAGGTGATTGTTGCATGACTTTTTCCATTTAAACAGTGCTAGAGTTAATTATATCACAGTGTTAAGCACTAAAGGTTGACAAAACTGAAAACGTTAATTTAAAACTTCAGTACATGAAGGAAAGGTCTTTTACTTTTTTTTTTCCCTCACACAATATCTTTATCTGTCTGATTGTCAGATTTAAGAAACAGAGGCACAGAGTTAAAATTAAATTTCAAGTAAACAACAAATGATGCTTTAGTGAAAACATATACCAAATATAGCATTGGTACCCTACATTTTATCTGCAAGTTCTTCATTCTGACTTTAATGTTTTCTGACTAATGACCACTAATCAGTTTGGAACAAGGTAAGTGTATCTCAGTCTCAATGATGCCCATTATCTGTTTCACTCTTGTGTTCTGTATTTAATTAAACTAGACCCCAGAATGAAATCTATGACATGAAGATGTAGGTGTCTAACTCCAAACACTTTTATAAAGATGTTATATACATGGAAAGTACCATCAATATAAGCTCACATTACCGTTATGAAGAAATTTGTTGGACAGTATTTTTATTACTTTGGAAGTATGTGATTTTTGTTGTTGTTTGCTTTGTTTTATTTTTGAAACAAAGTTTCTCCATGTAGGCCTGGCTGCCCTGAAATTGCCTCTGTAGACAAGGCTGGCCTCAAATTCAGAGATCCACTCACCTCTGCCTCCCTCCCTGGGACTGCAGGCATGTATCACCACGCCTGGCTGCTAGTATGTTTTAATGAGCAGACAGATATTCTTCATGATGGATGTTTGCCCCCACTTTGGAGATATCTAGAATGCAATTTCAAATTTTCTCTTTCAAATTACTGAATCCAGTCATTACATGTCAAATAAGTGGTATATGCCATTTCCAATTTGTCCTATGGAATACTTTGCAAAATTTTTTGAGCTTCAAACATTTGTTTCGTGGCTGAAATACACAGACACACAAACACACACACATGCACACTACACACTAATTTTTATACTGAATGACAGAATTTAGAAACAACAAAGATGGAATGTTGTATAATTCTCTTTATAGAATATGGCTGGAATAGACAACTCTATGTGAAACTTTTTGATTATTGGATTCTTAGGACAGAAAGCCTGGAAGTCAGGAAGAGCCTAGTTGTTAAAAAGTATAGAATTTCTTTTTTAAAAGTTTCACTTATTTTATGTGGATGAGTGAATATGCTTCATGAATGTATGTGCATCATGTGTGAACAGAGATTGGGAAGGCGAGAGGAAGGGTATGTATCCTTTCAAATTACAATTATTTTGAGCCACCATGTGGGTCCTGAGGACCAAACCTAGAGCAGCCAATATTCCTAACGGTTGAGTCATCTCTCCATTGCCAGATTTTTTTTTCACAGAATGAAAGTGTTGAAAATCTGAATGAGATTAATATGCATTTGGAATACTGAATAACGCTGAACTGCATATTTTAATTTAGTAAGTAGTATTGGTAAATTATATTTTAATAAACCTAATACAAAAGGCCATGTTAAAGTATGCTTATGAGATTGAAATAAGGAAACAAAATGAAACTGAAATGTGCATTAGTATTTTAAGAAGAAAAAAATGTTATATGGAAAGGATATGTTATCTGTCATTTGTCTGTCTTCCAGTCTTCTTGTCTACCTGCTTATATATCTATATGTCTATGTATATTGATAGAGATGCAAATAACTTCGCAACCCAAGCCATGTGTCTGCATATAGAACACACACACAAACACACACACATACACACATATACCCCCCAGAGGCGGGAAGAGAGAGAGAGAGAGAAAGAGAGAGAGAAATACCACTAGCATTTCTGTGTTACTGTACACGATTTCTGTTGTATTTCTGGATGTTTTTAATTTTTTTAAATTATTTTTCCTATATCTGCACAAGCAGTACTTTGAAAACTATATTTGAGAAGCTGAAGCTTTAACAGTGCAAGCAACCATTATCTTTTCAATGCCAGAGAAAAAATTTCAGCACATACTGACTACACCAGGCTCTGTGATGACTTAGGATGCACTGGCTTTTTATTCATTTGAATATCCCTTATACTTTTGGGCACAGGGTACTAAAAATGTTTCCTGATTACATAAATGTAAGTATTCAGTTTTAATGTTTCTGGAAAAGAGCCTGTGTGCATATGTTAGTGTAAATGGTTTATTCTAAGTGGTGAAAAAAAAATATATCCCATGCCCAGAAGCACCACCTTTTATTTTTCACATACCCAGCACTTTATGATCAGAATATATTTGAATATATTTACCTAACATTATATTCCCAAATGCTATATATGTAAGGCAATAGAAGATAAGGTTTCTTTTCTTCATTTTTGCATTTATTTTCATCACTATTCTTTCCAACATTGAAACCCCTAAGATGGCTTCCCACTGAGATGCCGAATATCAAATTGGGTATATAACACAAGATCACAAGAGAAAAACAACTGTACTTCCCAGTTCCTAAAAGGTCACAATCTTTCATCAAAAATAACAATGACAATATATATAACACACACACAGACACACACGAATATACAATAGGTTCCCCAAAATATAAGTTTAGCTATTGAATACTCTTGTTGTCACTTTCCCTCATTTACCAATGTAGAAAATTGTCCAGAAAGGGAAAAATGTAAATATGATTCCAATAGTTCTTTATAACAATTTCTTTCTTGAGGTCATTATCTCCTTTTTATGTACTGGGCTTAAACAAAATGGTATGTCCCACAATCAGTATACACTAGGTGCTACAGTTAAATTCTGTTTTCTTATACAAACCAAATAATATGAAATTACATATCTTCATAATTTGTAAGATGTACAATTCCCTTAAACTCATGCCTAAATTATGACTATTATTTAAAAGGGATGAAACAAATGAGTGATTAAACTATTTAAACTTTAGAATATGTTTGTTGGTGTAAATACAAATGGTTATGTTATCTTTGATTTAAAATATGAGCCTACAAGAAGTGACCATCTTCAAGCAATTCTACTCTTTGAACTATTAACTCAAAGATATTATAGCTCTATCTTAGAGGACTTAAAATTCATAAAGAACATGTTTGCAAAAGCAGATATCAGAAATGATGTAAGTAGTGGTAATTTCATTACTTCCACATGACAAGAATGAATGTCTTCTATTCTATGGGAACAAATAAAGTAATTAAATTTGACTTGATTTACTGAAATGAAGTCCTCCTTGAATTTTAATGAAGGTGAGTCAGTGGTATTCATTTTTATTTCAATCAATGGGTATACAATTAAGCATAACAGATAACAAGCAGAGATTAGTGAGGAAAAGAAAGGAAAATATGGAAAATGCCTTAGCAACTAATACCTTCAAGTATATCACACCCGCTAAGTTTGTATTTCTTATTTTTTCATCATCATCATCATTACTACTATTATTATTGTTTATAATATATTCACTTTGTATCCCAGTTGTAGCCTTTCCCTCATTTGCTCCAGGTCCCACCCTCCCTTCCTCTTCTTCCCCTATCCCTCTTCACTGATAGGGGAAGTGTTTCTCCCCTACTCTCTGACCCTAACCTATCAGGTTCCATCAGGACAGCCTGGATTCTCTTCCAGTATGGGTTGGCTGGGTCATCCCACCAGGGAGAATTGTGTTAATAACAGTTTTGTTCATAATAGTCAGAATCTGGAAACAACCCTAGATGCCTCTCAACCAAGAGAGGATATAGAAATTGTGGTACATTAACACAATGGAACACTACTCAGCTATTAAAAACAAGGAAAACATGAAATTTGCAGCTATATAAATGGAACTAGGATGGATCTTCCTGAGTGAGGTAACCCAGAAGCAGAGAGACATGCATAGTATGTACTCACATATAAGTGGATATTAGCCACATTATATAGGCTAAACATACTAAAATCTACAGGCCTAAAGAAGCTAAAAGACAGGGAGGACTCTAGGAAAGATGTTTAACTCTCTTTCAGAAAGGAAAACAGGATAGACACTGGAAGCTATAGAAGACAGTGAACTGGACCAGAGCCTACCACAGATCTCCTATAAAAGACTCCAACCAGTAGGAGAATGAGGTTGATGAACAGATTCACAGCTAAACTTTGTATTCTTTCTGCATAGCCTCTCAAAATTAGAAAACTTCCAATTGATTAGAAGAGTACAAAGTATCCCTCATGATCTAACAAAAAATAAATTATTAAAAGAAACTACTGGATGTTTTATTGATTTTCATGACATTATTTTTGTACACTGGTACAAAAGCAAGTAAGTACACTGGCAGCAAGAATAGTCAACCTCTACACTGACATTTCTGGAATTTGTTGTATTACTGTTTTATGAGAGTGTGTGGAATGATGAGATTATGAAATATATTGAATTTGCTATTATTTGGATTTAAAATACTGCAGCTTCATGTGTTGAAAGTTTGGTCCACAAAGTAGCTATGTTTAGAGAATGGTGTTTAGGGATGTGCTTGACTCACAAGTGTCACTTGGTAGTTTTTCAACAAATTAGTAGTTTTCTATCTTTCAAAGGCTATTTGGAGGTATACAAACTTAGGAGGTGTGTCCTACTTAAAAGAGGTGGATCCCTAAGTTTCCGTGAATTTTATGTTGTTTCCTATCTTTTATGAGGTGATTAGCTTTATCCCAACTTAGGTCCCTGACATTTCATTTAGGTGTCATCTTACCATGGTATTGTCACTGTGAAGGACACTATATAATAGTCACTATTATATCACTATTTGCTGTTTCCCTATAAGAATAGCAGCAAATGTTAGTAAAACAACATAAAAGCAGTATGTCTTGAGGATTGTCATACCTTATAGGAAGAATATAAGGAAAAAGAAAACCACAAACCTCCTTTTCAGGTTGCCAATCCCTTGAGTGTTTTTTAAGACTGTGTTCAAGAAAGAGATAACATAAGCAAGAACCACCAAAACCTGGAAGATTTACACATTTAAGTTGAGACATTCGTGAGTGATTACATAAAGGAGTTGAGATCTGAGCCAAGCTTTGAAAAACAAGAGGGATTTTGATAGAGTAGCTATAAAGGTGCTCGGAAGAGAAGCGTAAGTTTTAATCATATAATGATTCCTTTTAATCTAGCACCTTGTGCTTGCCCACCGTAGGCTCACTCAAGTGTCTGAACTCTTGCCTCCCAGCTGGTAGCACCAATATTTTGGAAGATTGTGGAAACTTCAAGAGGGAGAGTAGGCTAGAATTATTGGTTTACTGAGGGTTTGGCTTTGAGGTTTTATGACCCCCAACCCATCCTGTCCAATCTTATTTCTCACTCCAGCTACCAGGCTTTACCACAATGATGGAGGTTTTCCCTCCTTCAATTGTAAACCTTTCTTTCCTTGTGTTTCTTCTTGTGATACATTTGGCTACAGAAATGAGGAGAGTAACATATCATGGCAGTGTTTCTTAGTAAAGATGCTATTAATATTTTATATTAATATTGTTTTGTGCAGAACAGGATGTTAATGACTTCCAGGCCTTATTACGACTAAATAATAATAACCTATGTTTATTACTTTAGCTATGGAGAAATTTAAAGAAATTCTCCATCCATTTTTAAATGCCCTACTGCTAAATAAGTCTTATAACATGTGCAATCACAATATTCAGTCAAATTTTTATTCATTTAAAAGTAATAGAAGAGGGAAAATAAAATAGGTAATATTGTAGAAGAAAAGGTTGCTAAACCATTAGAAACACTGTCATAACTAACTGTTGACCTGTTGAATCTTAGAGCTAAGAGGACTTAAACACAGCCTTGAGTTTTTAAACAGAATAAATTATCAGAATATTAAATTTAAAACATTGTAAATAACATAGACTGAACATGCCTCCACATAGAAAGAAACATGGATCTTAAGACACTTAACCCATTAAGCATATTTGCATAATTAAATGGTAAAAATGTAGAGGTTTCAGAGAAGAGGTAACAACTAAGTGTTCCTAGGAAACTGTTAATTCACAAGGCAGTGAGTAGGTCTTCATCAAACTTAACTTTTTCCCTACCTTTGATAGCTGACACCTAGACAATCAAAGGTTCTTTTATGCACTTTAGTGATGTAGAGAAACCAACTATACCCACAGAGCTCCTCTAGAGTTTTTCTCAGGAATTCTCACCATTAATATTTGATGTGTAAATTTGGAGACTTTTTACTAAGCTCTTTAAAAATGCCCGATGAGCGTCCTTTTGATGGTTGTTGCACTAATGTACAGACATAAAGCCTAATCTAGAACTCTGTCCCTTCAACCTTTCCTTAGACACCCCTTACAAACCCACACAAACATCATGGTCTCAGGAAATCTAATTGAACAAGCTGCATGTTGCTTTCCTTAGAACTCAGCTTTCCTTGGTATCGAATCTTATGTTTACTGTTCTTTGCTGTTTCCAGTGTTTCCCTCACACTCAGATGAGAAACTCCTTTCCTTAAAGAGCAAGAATATTGTATGCCTGGGTATCTAGGTGAGTCTTATCACCTGAATTATACAGTCTGAGGCAAATGACATAAAAGAAAAAAAAAAGATTGTTTCAAGCCATGGGTGGTTTGCTGTGTTGACTGGGATCGTGGCACACACTTTACAGGAGACTCAACTTAATTTCTACAACGAAAAGAGTAAGAGAAGAATGGCATTCCGAAGTCTCCCACAAAGGCACACCTCAGTGATCTATGTACTTCCACTACTCCACCACTTCCATAGTTTCACAAATCCTCGACTTGTGAGCACCTAGGGAAAACTTCAGACCCTAACTGTGCAGCCACAGAGATAATAACAAGACATCATGATTATAATATGACCATTAGGATATTCTATTCTCTATCTGCTATAAGAATTCACTCTCTGATAAAACTGACAGAAATAAAGTGATAATTGTGTGTGTCTGTATGTATACATATGAGTGCTCTGAAACCAGTATGCTTTATATATAAATTAAAAAACAGATTTTAGGGGCTGGAGAAATGGCTCAGCGTTAAAAGCACTGAATGCTCTTCCAGAGGTCCTGAGTTCAATTCCCAGCAACCACATGGTGGCTTACAACCATCAGTAATAGAATATGATTTCCTCTTCAGGTGTGTGTGAAAACAGAGCATTCATACACATAAAATAAATAAATCTTTAAAAAATACATTTTAAAACACATATACGCTTTAACATATGTATAGTTTAAATAAAAATGAGTGTAATTCAGAATCCCCCATGTCTTCCTCTACCACTCCCTGCTCTATCACACAAGGAGACATAGTGAGTCTGTGGTCTGATACCTGTTCTGAGTTGGCATTCTCTGGAATAGTAGTTAAAGGAAGGAATTTTATGTCTTTGAATTTCAGGACTTTGCTTATCATGTGATGTTTAGGCTATGGAATAGGGGTATCAGCAAAGTTACAGTGAGTCTTAACCTACAGAATGCATGTAAGAAACTGAGCTCAAGTTTAGCACATAGTAATTAGTGAATGCTGTGTGTATTATTCTTTTTTTTAAAGAATTATTTATTTATTATGTATACAATGTTCTGTCTGCATGTACATGTACAGGCCAGAAGAGGGTATCTGATCTCATTACAGATGGTTATGAGCTACCATGTGGTTGCTTGGAATTGAACTTGTAACCTCTGGAAGTCATGTGCTCTTAATCTCTGAGCCATCTCTCCAGCATGTCTTATTTTTTAGTAAACAAAACTGCTATTACTAATGATATTGTGTAAGAATAGGAAAGATGAACAAAATGTTTTCTTTGAAAGCATTTCTACCTAGGCATAATTTTCTGAGTACAATTTTTTGTTGACACCTTATAACAGAACTTCATTTAGCAAAGAAAATTTTAGTAAGTGAAAGAATCATAATATGAGTTTGGGGATTGGTTTTTAAATGTACTACATTATAGTGAACGAGTTATGTCTATTACCTCTGAGGCAATTCATTTTTCATGTGTACTATAGATCAGTTTTTCAGGAATGCATCAATGTTTTAAAAAAGAAAAATTAAGATATAGGATATAAGGAAGACATGACTACAATGAAAGAAGTAACTTATCTCAAGGTCATTAAGGTGAAATACCTCCTAGGTACAGGAGGTATTTCACAGGATTTGCTGAAAGGATTCAAAATTCTAATTTCACTTAATTCAAGGCAAACATAAAGGCTAATGTGGTTTTAGTGCTTGGCATATAATATCTAAAGAGTAATGGAGATTAATAAAACATTGGCCAGATTAGATAAAAATATGAAATTGTACCTTGTAAAACTCAAAAAATCTCCCACTAACTGAGAAGTGGATTAGAATGCTGGAATTGCTTGGGGAGCAAGTTTCCTATAAGCTCTGATTTATACAGTGGGCTTCATCTTTCCAGCCTACTTCAGAATGACAAATAGTTACTGAGCTGAAGCTGCAGGCAGCCGCAGAGCACTACCAGTGCCTTCCATCCTAACCACGGAGTCTGTGTCGTTCCTAACACTTAGCATTCTGAGCATTTAACACTTCTTGTTGCATCTAAATCCAGATACAAAACCCTTCAAATCAAACTATTTACCTCAAGTGAAATCTGCCTTGAATAATTCATAAGAAGGAAGAAAGATGGCAGTGAAGACGGCAAAGAGAGTTTTAATGAACTCTAGAGTTTGAAAAAGCAACAATGCAGAGTTCAATTCTCTGCTTGTGTGTGACTGACACATGAACAGCACACATTAGAAGGAGAGGCTCCTTTTTTGTGTGACAATTAAAAAAATCTAAAGTCTTTATGTTTCAGTGTCTTTCTCTCATGTTGTTTCTGAAAATCCCACTGTTAGCTGCAGATTCAGTTAGAAAGACACCAAAGGACGGGACGGAGGCAGGGGGATGGTTCAGTTTGTAGAGTGCTTGTCAGGTGACCATAAAGACAGGAGTTAATACTCCAATAAAAACCAGGCATGGGGCATGGTAGCTTATACCTGTAATCAATAGATAGAGGAGTTAGGAACAGGAGGATTCTTTCTGGAGTTTGCTGGTCAGAGCTGGTGCCTTCCAGGCTCAGTGAGAGATCCTCATCTCAAAAATAAGATGGAGAATAATTGAGGAAGATAGCAGATGTTGACCTCTATCCTTCAAATGCACAAGCATGAACATACGAATGTGTATACCAAAAGAGAAAGAGAGAGAGAGAGAGAGAGAGACAGACAGACAGACAGACAGACAGACAGAGAAAGAAAAGACAGAGAGATAGAAAGGTAGAGAGGAAGACACAGAAAACCAACAATTGCAGTGTTCTGACATCTATGCACTAGTGTTTACTTTGATGTTATTGGGATTTCTTCAAAGACTAGGTTCACACAATGGGCAGTTACCAGTTAGCAAACCCACATTTGTTAGTGGGTTTTACCACAAGACCACATTTGTTAGTAGAGTTTTTATCACAAAATATCTGATAAAAGAGATAAGATATATTGTAGGTTATGATTTTAGAAAGTTCATTCTATGCTAGCTGCTCTATTGTTTTGGAACAGTGGTAAGACAGAGCATCATGGGTGAGAGGGTATCAAATGGTGTGTCACAGAGTACCCACCTCATGGTAGTATGGAAACAGAGACATAAGAGAAGTTCAAGCATAGTATACAACTTTAAAAGTTGTGCCTCCACACTTCTTCAGACAATTAGGAATAGCACTACCTCAAGATCCAGCTGAACCATTCCTAGGCATATATCCAAAATATGCTCAAGTACACAACAAGGACATATGTTCAACCATGTTCATAGCAGCTTTATTCATAATAGCCAAAATCTAGAAACAACCCAGATGTCCCTCAGTTGAGAAATGGATGCAGAAATACTTAACCCAGCAAGATATTAAAGCAGATGCTGAGACTCATAGCCAAGCTTTGGACAGGGTGCAGGGAAGACTATGAAAGACAGTCATGATGAGACCTAATAAGTGAGGGTCAGAAAGAAAGAGAGGAGGTCCTCCACTATCAGTGAACCGGGGAAGGGCATGGAAGGAGATCAGGGAGGGAAGGATTAGGAGGGGACAAGGGTGGAGCTACAGCTGGGATACAAAGTGAAAAATTGTAATAAATAAAAAAATTATATTAAAAAATAAGTTTAAAAAGTCGTGCCTCCAGTTATCTTTTTCTTTCAACTTAAGCTCACTATCCACAGCTCCAACAACCTCTCAATAGTCCATTCTAAGAGAGTGTCCTGTTTTCAAAGATAGCATCCCAAACTTTACCTCTGTGCCACATCATGTTCAACTGCCCTGAGTTTAAAACCTCACCACTGGTCCATGGTACGAACCCAATGATTACACTGGGTAAGTGAAACTTGGCTGTTAATTCGGAAATCCTTTCCCTGCTACACATTTCCCTACCGCCACAAAAATTAGCACAATGCTAGGAGTACTTGGACATTATTCTATTTATAATAAAGTTCTAATAAACAAATTGTTTAACAGAAATGGATTTATGTAATAAGCCCCATATGACCAGAACTTTAAACAAAACCATCAGATGTTCATTATAACAACAATCTGTCTAGACTTTCCAAAGAAAAAAATTGGTTCTACTTTAAACCAAGCTTCAAAACATAATATTCAGACTTTCAAGAAAATTACTTTTCTGAGTAATATATTAATTAAAGAGAAGGACACCTTAGAATGATGGTTGAGAATGCAGTCAGAGGAACAGTTAGTTTTCCTTGTTACACCCAGTGATCTTCAGTTTGCCACAATTTCTTATACGCCCTTCCGCAGACGCAGAAGTCATCTAACCATTTCCATATGGAATTTTATACTGACTGAATTTATTCAAGTCAGCTCCTGGTGTCTTTATTTCTTTTTCTTTTGAGACAGCATCTAACAGAGGCCAGGGCTGGCCTCAAACTGCTGTATGGCTGAGGATGCCATCCCTGATCCTCCTGCCTTCCCGCCTGGGGTGCTGGAGTGCAGGTGTGTGCCAGCCTTCTCAGTTTATAGTCTGCCAAAGAGAAACCCAGCACCTTGTGCAAGCTAGACAACCACCTTTCCGCCTGAGCTGCATGCCCGGACCTCTTTCTATCCTTGTGACGCTTGTTGAACCACGTTGTACTTGGTCACTAGAGTTCATTCCAATGTATTTCCGTGTGCCCTCAAACCCCTTTTGTCTTGAATCTCTCTGACTGCATTTTCTGAAAACCATTGAAATGCTAAATTTATTTGATTCTGTTAGTGTAACCTTGTCAGTATATGTCCTTGAACATTACTGACAGGTACCCTTGGTTACATCTTTAAGCTTTTCTTTTCCATGTACTGTAACGTAATCACAGAGGTGCCCCAAAGTCAGAGACATGGAATTACGCCTACCACGATGATCAATGTCTA
Organism: Meriones unguiculatus; assembly: GCF_030254825.1. Lineage (NCBI taxonomy): Eukaryota > Metazoa > Chordata > Mammalia > Rodentia > Muridae > Meriones > Meriones unguiculatus. Next base: position 97,993,890 of record NC_083354.1, read on the forward strand.
GATCTCTGAATTCATTAGACATTGATAAAGGATGATAGCCAATCCTAAAATACTGTTATTTTATATTTTCGATAGAGTTAAAAATGTTACAAAAACATATGTATGTTTATGTATGAGAGAGACATTAAGAATATCCAATAATATAAGTTATATTTTATTATTGGACTGATTGTGCATATCTGTGAATATACATAAATATACATATATGGACTATAAGTTGGCTCCCAATATATTTAAATGTTTGTGTTTTGACATATTGTGAATGTATGATAGCTATCATATGTGTGCACTGTTATTTTATTAGATATTAGGCTTCAGCTTATTTGTCTAGATATTGTGATAGTATTGCAATGAACACATTTATGAATAAAGTTTTGTTCAAATATTAATAAAAAAAATAAGGAGAAGGAGGTCCTTCCTTTTCAGGAGTATAGGGGAGTGGCATGGGAAGGGGAGGGTGGGTAGGACTGGGAGGAGACAAGGGAGGGGGCTAGAGTCGGGATAAAAAATTGTAATTAATAAATTAAAAATTAATTAATTTAAAAAAGCAGAACACTGTTGTCTTAATCTTCTCCCCTCCCCTGCGTTTGCCAGTCTTCCACTACTTGGACAGATTCGCCTTGTGAAACCTTACATCCATAGGCCACACTGTCCTGACCATGTTTAAGATGAATTTACTTTACAATACTGAACAGAAAATATTAGGAAGATAATCACAAAGTAGAAATTCAATTTATTATTAATAATGTGACTCTCCTACAATCATTAGTGAGTGATTTATGGTTGATAGTTTTAAAGTAGAATAATAATATTAATAAGCTATATTAAAAGCGATGTACTTTACCAACAGTCTAATACCATGAAGCTAATACCATGAAATCCTGCTTAATTCCCTTAGGTTTGTCAAACAATTGTGAAAATGAAAGAAAAGTTAAAAAAAAAAACAAAAAACTTGTTCCACATGGCTCCTTTTGTAATATATTTAATTTAATATATTGATATGATTTAATAATATCAGGACACTGAGAAAATGTTCTCAGTTCTATCAGTGTTCATTATAAATAAAAGTATGCACAAATCCCCTACAATTGGATATTTTTACTGTTTTCTTTAAAGGAAGAAATGCTTTCTATCATTTAAACTTATCTAGGAGTTAAATCACCTAACAATTTGGGCATATAGTATTTTCCTATAGTTTTACTCATGGAATGCTTCTTAGCATGTTAGCGTGAAAACTGTACCAGATACATACCATGTTCATTCACTGAGGGAAAATCTAGAAATGATTTTTGGTATGGATTTTTATGTTTATTGATAACAAAATATAAAATTTGAAATCACCTTTTTATACATAAGATTTCCTGAAAATATATCAAAACATCTTTTTCTTTGTAAATATTTCTTTCACTTCACATAAAAATAAAAATGTTAGATATTCCTAGTATCCATTTATGAAATAGAATAAAATTAACAAATATATTTCAATGAAAAGATAGACATATTTGATAACACATATGCTTGGTAACACCCAAGTTTCAAAGGAGATTATAAAATCACCATAGCTCATACATGTATTTCCTATATTTAATGTATTTTAGACAGATATCATGTCTACTATTTAGTGTTTGGAAGTTAGCATTCATAATTATAGTTTTAATTGTTTAATATAAGTGTGACTAATATTTAGACTTTAGATATTTTTGGGTTTCTCACTGAAGTCATTTTCAAATTTTCTCTTTATACTGCAACTTTTTTATTCTATTTCTAATAAGTCTCTTGAACGATAAGTTCAAGTGTAATTTTTATGAATTTTGGGGTATACTTATTTAAACATCTTAGAAATTTGAGTACAAAAATATTTGTTTTTTAATCAAATATTCATTAGGCTTAACAAATACATACATATATATGCATATATATGTATATAAAATCAAAATTACAAAAATTTATGAAATTTTCTTTTGCCGAAGAATATATTTGAACTGGAAGACAATTAGTTAAGTGAAGTAAATCTGACTCAGAAAAACTAATGTTTTCAAAAAGTCTATCTGAATGCAGAAGAGTTATTAATAGAATTTGGAAGGGGAAGGGAAAGGAAAACAAGGAATTGTGAATTTTATTAGCGTGCACTGTATCTAGAGCAACATAGCAATCCAATCAGTATCTGCTATATGTGGATGACTGTGTGTGTGCTATATACTGTGATATATATATAATATATACTGTAATGTGTATCTCTCACATATATATTGCATGTGTGCATATGGGGAATGCTTATGCTTCCCATTCAGTGATGTTTCCACATCACGTAGCGTACTACTCATGTTACGTAACCACCAACATAAATCTCAGTGGAGGGTAAAGTGTGTGCATACCCCACAAGAACCTAGGACCACTGCATACAGATGCTTTTTCCTTTAGAAATAAATTGTGAAACAAAATATTCAACCCTGGCAAATGTCCCTAGGATATGTAATAAGATGGAAAAGAAAAAAAAAAAAGGTTCTACTTTAAATCAAGCTTCAAAACATAATATTCAGACTTTCAAGAAAATTACTTTATTGAGTAATATATTAATTAAGGAGAACTGGATGTTTCAAACACAGTTAAGGGACACATATTTTATGTTATTGAATTAATACTTATATCTTAATACTGTATTATCATCTTTCAAAACATTGTTGTGTGTGTATGTTTGTCATTTGTCCCTGAGACTTTTTGATAAGGATGCATACTGAAAGAAGGAAACAAATACGTACTTCTTAAACGTTTATTGAATACATAAGTGAGTGAATGATAACTTAAGGCATTTTGGCATCTTTATTTTAAAGATAAAAGTATACTTTTGTCTTTTCAGCTGTATTGAAGCAAAATAATACCGTTAGTTGAATTTAATGCACAGTTCATATTCAATAACTTTTTAAAAACTTCTAATCAAATAAGAAAACGGATTTTGAGAGGTGATTTGTAAACAAAACTATTAGCTCTTGCTGGGATAACCACATGGATTGATTATATTATTGCTATATTTAATTTTTAAGAATTTTCTGCATGGAACACTTTATTTATCACAGTCCTAGCACAATTAAAATAGTACAGACTCCACAACAAAGCCCACCACCATAGGTTCACTGAGGGACAATGCTCTGTGAGAACACCATCTGAGAAATTTCAGCACAAAAAAAAAAAAAAAAAAAAAAAAATTGGTGAACTGCCCGCCCTCTAAAGGCCCTGGTGGAAAAGTGAGTACATCCTTGAAAGAGGCTTCCATTGAGTGCCTCTTTGCAGTCAAGTTGTTTCTCAATTTTTCCAGGCTAGTAAGTGTATTCTCATACTAGCTGCAGGCTTTCTAGAGCTCCATATGCAGAGAATTTGTTTTCAAATGTTTTCAAATTATGTTTGTGCTGCAAATGTACTTGAGCTAGGAGAAACATGCAGAGCAACTACAATTCAATTTAAATCATCACACAAAAGTTTATATGGCAACCTCACTGAAGGATTCAACAAACAAACATTTGCCTATAAGAAAATATTAAATATATATATGTATATATATGTATATATATATATATATATATATATATTTCCAAGGATACATTAATTAATCTTCAGTGGATTAACCTGACAGAGAAGATGGCTTTTCTATAACACCTCAACAATCCCTAAAACTTATCCAGACTTTTCTGTTCTGAGCATTGGGACAAATATAAGTGTTATAACTGCTCTGTATTAAAGTGTTCTGCAGCGGTCATTCATCAGCATATTTTAAATTTACAAACCAAAAGAAAGTTGAGGCTTTTGTGGCACAGAAAAGGACTTTATATATAAAGTTAAAATTCTCTAGATTTTCTTGCAAACTTGGCACTTTTAAATTGGTTCTCGTTGATTAAATTTTCAACTCTCAATCAGTCTGCTTTCAAAGGCCGGAATTTTGCTTTCCAGTAAGAGAAATGTAGCCATCCAGTAAAAATGTTGGAGGCATTTCCTTAAACATATACACTGGTGATGGATGGGCAAATAACATTGAAACCTACACAACAGAACTGTGAGACAGAACTCGGCAGTATACACTGCCTGCCTGGAAAGCAGCACTAGCTAACACTGAATTCCCACAGTTCCTCATTTAACAAATATTCATGGCGTTCTCAAAATGAGCCAGGCACTGCTTCAGCTACATTAACTGTTGTTTTCACTATGGATGGGGATGATGAATAGGCAGTAGCTCAAGTACAGGAGTCAACTTAGCACAAAGAGCCTCAATATGCCTACAATATAGTTTCCTGAGGTAAACACTTAAATAAATCCTCAAGATTTCCACAGCTATTTCACTCACCCTGCAGTTCAACTGCGAAGGATCAACCACACTAAAAAGTAAAAAGTGCAGTGGGTAAAGGATTAAATTTGGGATCAGAATATTTTTGATGTAAACCAGCTTTCATCTTTCCTAGGTAAGCCTTACAATCATAGTAAACATGACTTGAAGTGTTAGTGTATGCTGTGTATAAATAGATACTCCAAAACTAATCAGATGTGAAATAAGACTTCCTTTTGCCTCAGCTAAAACCCTATGATTAAGAACAGTAAGAGAAAGGAAATGAAGGGAAGTTACCAAGCATCTTCAAGGTGTTTCCATCACTCTAGCTAGCTAATGAAAGTAGAGCTTCAGAGGATATTTGAGAAAAAACAAACAAACAAACAAACAAACAACAAAACAACTGCAGGCCAAGAGACCCAAGGAAGGAAAGAATGGCAGTTTGACTTATCTTGGCTTCACATATGTTTTACCACCATCACCAATGAGGTTGCTCCAACAACTGTAGATGTTCAAAATATTCTCCCCCCCTGACCTTTGTAATGTTGAGGAAATTCAAGTTGACTTGTGGTCTTAAATTCTAGGAAACATGTAAACCCTGGAAGACTCATCTCCTGAAGAATAGGACGACTGGATAGCAGCTGGAGCAAGAAGTATGACTAGAGGACACCAAGAGAGGATAATAGACAGGGCAGACCTACATTCTATTTCCTGGCATGACATCATTGTTTACATGGCGCATGGTCTCCATGCATTCTACAAAAGGGATTCTACTTGAGAATGATACCACTGCAGGGAACCACATGTCGAAGGAAACGGAGCCCCTACAATAAGATTGCTAGACTTAGTCTTAGATTGAACTTTGTGTCCCACTGAAACACATGTCTTTTGTCTCAGGAATGAGGGACAGTGGTAGGGAAGGTGACTGTACCTACACACATCACTCAAGGTAGAATAATTCTGCTGAGGACAGAAAGTACAGATTTCTAAGTGAAACCAGAAAAGTGCAGTGAGGCCGAAAATTTTGTGCAGTGAAACTGGAGTTGAAGGGCACACCCAAACTGATGAAAAATTCTGAGCTTCAATTACATTTGCATTAGGGACAGCCTGAAAATTTTAATAACAGAAAATCAGTCTTAACTATTGCAATTAAGTTGTGTTTGTAACTGAAGATGTGACAATTATGATGTCTTGCTTAACATAAATCAAATGGTGGATCTGATAATGTGGTTGAAGAATAAAAATAAAGTACTTTTTGGCTTAAAGAAGAGGCTTTTCAATGAAATCGTTAGAAAAGATTACAGATAATGTCCATTAAGCTCCTACCACAGTGCCTGACACAGCGAATGATTTTAATAAATGTGAGATACTGTTAGCTTTATTACCATGTCACTTTTAGTTACTCTACTTACACATATTTCCACTCTCACACAAAAAAAAAAAATCTATAAGGTGGCCATTTTGTGCTTATTGTATAGGTGAAGTAAAAGAGGAAAGAGAGAGGGAAAACAGCAGCCTCCAGGTTAATCACAGGACAGCAGTGTACACTGCACCAACAGCTAATGCAGATAGTGCCAGGCATACTGGTTTCACCCAGCACAGACATGTTAGCTTCCAAAGATCTGCTCACCCAAAGAGGAAGTCCATCAGGGAAACCACAGGGCAGCCTTTTCAGATAAAGGGCTCGGAAAGGAGTTTAGAGTGTTTGGAAGGGCAGAGGAATCTAGAGATTCTTTGTGATCTTCCTTGATGATGTGCCCTGCAAACAACTTGGAGCAAAGGGAAAATTTTCATCAGGCATGTAGCCTTGGTAGAGAAGAAGGAGGAAGAGGAGGAGGCAGCATTAAAGAGGCCAAAGATATAATACTGCGTCTGTGTCCTTGGCTCATTGGTAAAATTTTTACCACAAAAAAACATGAAGACTTGTGATGAATAGGCCATTAGAACCCACATAAAAAGCCAGGCACGGTGAGTCCACATGGCCTAATTTTTAACTTAGTGGTTCAGAGGTAGAGTCAGACAGATCCCTGGGGCTCCCTTGGGCAGGCAATTTAGCCTGATCTACAAGTTCCAGGCCAGGTGAGAAGTTCTGTGGAAAATCCAAGATATCAGCAACTGAAGAATGATACCCAAAGTGGACAGTTGACTTTTGTACTCTACATGCGCAAGTACATAGACACACACACACACACACACACACACACACACACACACACACACACACACACAGAGTATAATACTGAAGTTTGAAGTTCTGAGAAGCAACATCAGACACTGGAAACTCTCACTCCAGTATCCTCAGCAATTCCCTTTGGTGTGCTAATCTTGGAAAGTGAAACATACCCTGGAGAACTCTATTGACATTCTAAATAAGGGGCTACATAAGTCATTTGCCTTGAGCTCAAAACCAGAAAATGATAGATAAAAACACACGATTTTTGTTAAATTTAAAAATTATGCTGGAAGTAGTTAAATTTCAACTTTCTGTTTTGTTTTGTATTATACAACCAGGTCAATAACTACACATTTTTTTTCTTTAGTGTTTGCAGTAGTGTACAATTTCCTAACAAGATTTCATAACTTCCGTTTCTAATATAAATTCCAACAAGAGTGAAAGAGAAAAGCATTGTAGGAACGTCAGGATGGAAGAGGGCAAAGGCTAACTATGGAGGCTCCTCTGGAGTTCCCAGAGTGGCAACAATAATTACAGGTTTGAGCTTCCAGCAATTACAGCATATTCTCAAGAGTAGTGTTTCTCTTCCATCTCTGGATCTGCGGTGGCTTGGTGACCTCATGCAAGTATCACACAGGACCTAGCTCTGACAGGATGCCCTCTTATCTAAGCGGATGCTTGAAATGATTTGGGCAAGTGCCAAAGATAGAAGGGGGAGGAAGTGAGTTTATTATCAAGGTGAAATATAATGAGGGCAACTGGAGAGGCGGCACAGGATCAACAGGGGAGCGCTGGAGCTCTTAGTCCTCAACATGCCCTCTAGACAGGCAGCGTGGTAGACCTGGCTAACAGATTTCAAACAGGGACATGAGCGGTCAGATTCAGGATCACGCACAAACCTGTTTACAGGGAGAGTTTCTGGAGTCCTCAAGGTTAGGTTTATGTCCCACGAAGTGTAGCCTGGCCATGTATAGTTTCAAAGCCACAATTTAGAGTGCCAGTGCTTAGAAACTTAACAACTCTTAATTTAAACTCAGAGATTGAAAGAACCAGTTGTTAAGGGAGGCCATGTGGAGAGTCCATGGGAAGAGGACAGGGCAGAGGGGACTGTACAATGTATGAAAACTACTGTGAGAACGTACTGCTCTTCACTTTTTCATCGAACTTAAAAGCTAGGAAGCATCTCTCCAGACCTGAGGGCTGAAGACACATAAATATCAGTGTTTTTGTCTTTTTTAAAAAAAACTTTTATTTTTATATGAATTCACTTTGTATTCCAGCTGTAGCACCCTCCTTCATTCCCTCCCAATCTCATCCTCCCTCCCTCATCTCCTCCCATGCCCATTTCCAAGTCCACTGATAGGGGAGGTCCTCCTCCTCTTCCATGTGACCCTAGCCTATCAGGTTTCATCAGGACTGGCTGCATTGTCCTCCTCTGTGGCCTAGCAAGGCTGATCCTCCCCTCAGGGTGGGTGATCAAAGAGCCAGCCACTGAGTTCATGTCAGAGACAGTCCTGTTCCCCTTACTGGGGAACCCCCTTGGATACTGAGCTGCCATGGGCTACATCTGAGGAGGGTTCTAGGTTATTCCCCTGCATGGTCCTTGGTTGGAGTATCAGTCTCAGAAAAGACCCTTTGTTCTTGTCTTTTTGGTCTAAAACTGTGCTTCACAAGTAGTGAGAACTACTGAAGGTGTTTCTATTCTAACTTCTGTTTTTATGTGAAAAGATCAGTTTTAAGCGTACTGTTGAAACAGCATCAAGTAGCTAGAATTTGATTTTTACCCAACCCTCTTTAATTTAAACCCACAGTGGAACTCTTTCTTGGGCTGCGACTATATTTAACTGCTTATGATTCAGATTCCAGTCAACATTTATTTTGTTGTCTAAGACGTTTGCAAAGGAAGATTATCCTACTACAGTAATTAAAGTTCCTGTTTCCCACACTAGAATCAGATGTCTTAGTGGAGAGTATGATTATTTGTATTCAAATAAAGTGCTAGAATACATACTGGTAATCATGATATCTATGTCAATGAGATTATGTCACTCTTTTGTTGTTATTATGTCAAAGGCTAAAACAAACCCTGTAGGCACTGCAGTAACACTGATTTAGTACAGGGATGAAGTAGGAATATAGAAAGCATTTAAAAACAGTGAAGACTGAGTGACTTAATACTCTTTGAGCTGGGTTCCTAACAATGTCTAATTTCCAGCTCCACTAGGTACAGAAACTGACACTTTCTCTTCTGTTTCATAACACCTTTGTTGTTTAGTTTGATTCCTATGACAGACATGTGCCATCACATGGAGCCCTTACATGATCTGTGAGCTGAAAATCGAAATTCAGAGGCTGAAAAAGATAAAGTAAAAAGAAAGAATGGGACTTAGGAGTTATGTTTTTATACTATACTTTTCCTGATGAAATAATCTCATTGTACCCATATAATATGTGGAAAAAGCAGCTACGAAATGAAAGAGATAGGAAAAAAAAAACCCTCAGAAGTATAATGGTCCTTGAAATGTGTATTAGGCTTCCTCCAGAGTTCAAAGAATATCTGTAATAGAAACAATATTATGCTTTCAAGAAAATGCATTTGTCGTTGATTAAAATAGAGCCCTATGATAAAAATCTTGTGGGACATGCTCTACAGGAATTAGAACAGTGACATGACAAATGAAAATGGAGAATTGTTCCGGGTTCACACACAGGGCATGGTAAAACTGTAATGGTGATAGCTCACATTTGTAAAGGTTTCTCAGTTTTTGAAGTGCTTTGTTATCCAGCATCTCTTCCGAAGCTTACAACAACATAATGAGCTAGGTAGGACAAAAACTCACAGCCTCATTTTAAAGAAAACTTTTTAAAAATCTTTTTTAAACAGATTTTATAACTACAGTGATTGTGTAATGTTTTGCTTTTCTTGGTATAAAGGGAATTAAAACCAGTTTAAAAAAATGAGAATTAGTGGAGATGGAATGAAGTTTGCATTATAAAAATTTCCTCAAAGAAACCAGCACAAAAAGATGGACACATTGAGAAGACGGTGCTGCATTTTCTGTGGTTGAAGAACACGGGAATGATTTTTGCATAACAGAGTTTAAATTGTTCCTTGTGTTTTGGACATTCTACACATTAATTACCTCTGAATTTTATGTCTATATCTCTTGCTCACTGTATTTAAACGGATTTGACGAACTTGACCTCAGCTGGCCCACTTCTCATTATTGAGAACAGTCCCTCTGCTCTTCTCCTTTGTGTCGTTGGTCCCTGTTAATCCAGGTTCCCACACTGGGTTCAGAGAGTGCTTCCGTTTGCACACTGTTCAGTTACCCTTGGATACTAAAAAGCACAACCTATTTTTCTTTTACTTATAGGCACTCATTATATTTACTTTCTAGGAAACTTGGTCACCTTTCTAAGCCCTCTGCATCTAAAAAGACATGCCACTCAATTTCCAAACTCACTCAGGCAGAATCCTCATTTTCCAGACACCTTATGTTCATTCCTTCCTCAGGTCTTAAGGTTTGGCTCAGCTCATGTGGAAAGAAGTTTCCTCTGTTTTTTGAAAATATTTTCAGTTTTATTTTAAGCACCATTTCTATTATTCTGACTATCTAAAGAATACCTACTTCATCATCCTCTGTGATGTCCAAATAGGATGTTAATTATGCATGTTTTACAGTGATGAACAGGATGAATCAGCATCTTCAGTTATGCTAACAACTTTGACAGTAGCCCGTGTGTTCTTATTTTCTCTGACATGCTAGTAATGAAGCCATTCCAAGACTGAGTTTATTTACTCAATAACTATATTTTAAAATAAGCTCATGTGTTCAGAGGAGGCAGTAATGTGAAATTCTGAGCCTGTAAGGTCAGAAAGTTCCCTTTGCTGCTACCCTTACTAAGCTTCTGATCAGTTACTATGGAGGAAATAAACTTCTTGGGGTGTCTAAAAACTCAGATGATCAATTAAAGTCACATTGACAAACAAAACAGGAGATTTCTTCCATTTTTACCTTGAAGGAATCTCTCAAATGAAAGAAAAATTTTGCTTCTTGAATCAGACCAGTTGGATGAATGTTGCTGTTTTACATATACACAGGGACCATGAATGCCTCATTACATGAAATATGAACAGGTGAGATGCTGGGCATTTCAGTTTGGCAGCTGGAGATGACAGCTGGAGATGGCTGCCTAACAATGACTGCTGAATCCTTAAGTTCCAACACCCTGTTCTCAAGAATCAGTGATTGCCATTGACGGTGAGATTTGAGGATGTGCTGGTTAGATTTTGTTTTTATCAAGTTTTGTTTTGTTATTTCTTTGCCAGCATGCTAAAGAATGTTTCTTAGATAAGAATGGTAGTTGCAATCCTAGCACTCAGGAGGCTGAAGCAGGAAGAATCTTAAATTCTAGGTCATGCTGGGCTGCCTAACAAGTGCAGAGCTAACCCAGGCTGTGTGGTGAGACTCTCAAGGGAAAGAAAATTAGCTGTAAAAGTCAATTGTATATGAAAAAGTACAAGACCTGACCTTTTTTTTTTTTTTTTTAAGATGATTTATAGGGTACTTTTTTTTTAATGCCTCTAAAGCACTGTGAATTTTACATAATCTACCTCTTAAATAAAAATGAATAAATGAATAATTACAATTATTCTAATAAGCATAAAAATAGTCTGTGCAACATTAAAATATTAGTTATCTGCAAACCGAACAAATAAATTATGTTAATTTTTATTAATTCTTCAAATTTATACAGCATTCTTGATTTTAACTTGCAAATGTTTGACAGTCCAACTCTTTATGGAACAAACTCCTTAGCCCTTCGTTCATGTTTCAGTAGTATACAAGTTCTTACAAAGGAAGCAGGAGTTTGAGAGTATTTGCTTAAAGAATGTGCATTTTAAAATAAAGATGACTGTTTCTAAAAGGTGTTTCTCACCAGAAATGCATTTTTGTTAGCTCACGTTTATTTTTTTTTCTTTGCTATGTGAAATTATTTTAATCATTACTGGAAGGAAGTGAATGCAAGGACAATATAAATAAATAAATATTAATGGTATCAATTTAATCATGACAGTTCAAAAGTATTCAATAACTATAATAGACAGAGATTATATTTCTCTTTTCTTTTTTCTTGATTTATTATTTATAATGATTTATTCACTTTGTATCCAAGCTGTAGCCCCTCCCTCATTTCCACCCTGTCCTACCCTTCCTCCCTCTTCTCCCACTGATTATATTTCTAATTATTATTAAACCGTGTATAATCTACAGTCTTTTGCTTTAATATTTTTTGAAGAAGATATATACTGTTTCTATGAACTGTGTCTTGAGTAGGATTAAAGGCAAGAAATAAAACCTCAAAAAATAATGATCAGGTTAATGGGAGAAAGCTGAGGAGAAGAATATCAAGAAGATAGCAAGGCACGTTAAATACACTAGCAAGAATAAATTGGATGAGGGATAGAAACAGGTTAATTGACTTAGTAACTAGGCCATGCTAAACTTCTGCAGTTTGAATACTGGAGGGAGTGAATTGAGGCCCTGGAGACCAAGAATTTGATGTACTTCAAGAGACTTAATAGAAATAAGAAAGCAGTTGATAAGTTTGATAGTGAATGAAAGCTGCAGAAATGTTGGAAACACAAGTACATTTCTATGCAGGGAATATGGAAGCAGTAAAGATCAGTATTTACCAAAGGATGCACACTGGAATGAGATTTTGAAGCCTGTAGCATGAGGATGCTGGATAAGAAAACAAATAGAGGTAACCTGCCCTTTCAGATAAAGATGAAGGCTGCAACAAGTTAGCTATCATATGCAAACTGGAAATTTCAAGGTCAACTACCCTACATATAGATAAAATACTTAAGCAATCCACAGTGGATTTAAGTCTTAAACTTAAATATCAAAATATAAAATTCATGAAAAAAAAAGGATAGAATCATGAAACTTCCATGAAGAAAGATGAACAAATGTTCTCACTGAGAGTGGAGGAACAGGAGGCCTCCAGAATCTAAACTTCCCTGTGAGAAGTTCCAGTTTTACATAGTCATTGGTAGTCTTCTTGTCTTACCCAACTTACCTCTTTTTCTTTATGATGCCATTAATCTTCTGTTATTAATGGTAGGACTTCTATTTTGCTGATTCTGTCATACCTTGATATTGGCATACTGGTATCTCTTCGGAACCAGGCCTCCACCAAGCTCTGGCCCCCAGCTTCTATTAAATAATTTACCATTGTAGAACTCTGCATCATTTTAGCTCTCTCTGAGACAACTAGGTTAGACCATCTTAAACATTTTGCAATCCACTTTCCCCATCTTTTCACAACCACTACTAATATCCCTGTATCAAAAGGAGTTAAAGCATTCTAGATACAAGCTGTATACTCTACAATTTTAGTTCACTTGGTAAATTCAGTTAAGAAACCACCAGGGGACCGGGTGCTTCCTTTCTTTTCTCTGTACTGCAAAGTGTCAGAATGAATCTTTTACCATCTAATGGGCATTCACACACATAGGAAGCTTCAAGTACGAAAAGTGTGATGCCTGTGCTGTGAAAGAAACTCACCCAGAAGGACCACCACAGTGGCTACTGACGTATAGTTATGGCATGGGAGGATCATCCATTATTATTGATTAAAGTGCAATTAAATAGCAGTGATTGCTCTATCAGAATATTACTAGAATTGTATCTTCCCAACAACTCCTACAGTGAAATCTCTTAAAAGTTAAAGTGCAAGGACTCAAATGTGTCCTTGTCCTAGACAGAACTTCTGATCTTAGTGAGGAAGGTTTTGGTAACATTTTCAGCTACAGAGCAGATAGAGCATACAGATCAGGGACACGCAGCTGACAGTAGCTGGAGATCACACAAATTATGCAGACTACATGTTTTTTAAGAATTGATTTTCAATGTGTGTTTGTGTGTGAGTGAGTGAGTGTGTCTGTGTCTGTGTGTGTATGACATATATGTGTGGGTGCCAGCGGAGGCCAGAAGCAGTCATTGGAGCTGCTAGAGCTGGAACTGAAAGTTTGAGTCTCTGGCCTGGAGACGGGAACCTAACTTAGGTTCTCTGCAAAAGCATACATGGTCTTCAGTGCTAAGATATTTGACCATCCTCAACTACGTATATTGTAAATGAGAAAATGTTGGGGTTCAGTTATCTTTCAGAATTGAGAAGAGAGGGAGGCAGGAAAACAGGCAGGTTTTTTTTTTGTTTTTTGTTTTCCTATTTCTCATATAAATAAACCAAAGCTTTAGACGAGATACTCAGCGTTTATAGAGGCATAAAGTCAGAACTCCAACACAGGGCAAATGCCAAAATGCATTTTCTTTTTACAGAAATATGTTATCTGGTATTTTGGGAATCACACAGAATAGCACCACTAAACTTGCTTGTACCTGATGATAAAACAAGCAAAACACACTCAACCAACATATTGAGAACTCAGGTTTTCTAAGAAAATTCTTGAAAACAGTATTAAAACTTACACAGAATTTAAGCACATTAAAATAATAGTTGCCTATCTTTAAGGAAAATAGAGTTTAAATCAAACTTTTTTCTTTATGAACATCATCACTGGACAATTTAAAATACTGCTAGATTGACTGATTTCAAGTTTCATGAATTATGGAAGCTAGTATTAGTATCCTAACTAAATATATTCTCAGGATAATATAAATGATAGAAACACTATTATTTTATTTATAAGCATGTTCATGCATGGATTAAATTACTACTGATCACATTGCATGTTAGTGAAAGTTTTACAAAGTGTCATAAACCCCTGTATTTACAAGTGTCAAAGCAATTAACTCTTAATTTAATCTTCATTCTTCCCATTGCTTTTATTGATGATGTGTAAATATTGTTTTTATTTTCTCATATGAGGGGATGTGATGAGAGCCATACCCAAGCTTTTCTCACACATGGCTTCGGCTGAACTCAGAGCGTTTCTGTGTAAATACTTCTAGGCCTAGGCCCGGAAGCTTCTAGCCTCCATACAATCTAATCTTCTGCAAGCCTGGATTTTGAACGCTTCGGATTCCAGTCTCCACCTGCTGACCTAGGCCTAGAATGTTTCAGCCTCTGAGAATTACTGTTGAATTAGCTCACATTTTTCACTCTTCCTGAATGCTGGCTGGCTGGTTCAATTCAGCTGTTATGGCTCAAAACTCCTCTCCAAGCTTACTGAGTTCTCTTCACTTTTCACTGAATTGTTCTTCTTGCAACAACTGTCTCTGAACTCCGCAAACTGAACTTCTCTGCACCAAACTGCCCTTGACCTCACTGCTGAACTGCAAGTGACTGTACTGTGCTGACTGCATGAACTGAGCTCCTTTTGCTTTCTCTGTTCTGCTCTTCAGTGGTTTCGCTTTGCTGTCAGTTCCTCCTGAGAGTTGGGTGTATCCTATCTCTGCCTCATTTTGTCAAATCTTTCTTTGATTCTTCACTTTGTCTGTCTCTCAACTAGATGCCGGTATTAGGTGTTAAAGTCGCGTACTAACGATGTGTCTCTATCCAGCCAGTGGGATTAAAGGTATTTCCACCAGATCACACAGACATAGGCATCTGGATGTGATCCATTGTGGGAGTAGCCATGTTGAAGGCTTAAAATTCCTCTACAATGATTAATTAAATAATCACTGTTCTCTAATCAATTAGTTGATTACTGGAATTGTATTTTTCCAACATCTCCAACATCTCCTCCAGTGATATTTCTTAATAATTAAAACATATGGATAGAAGCAGATTGTTGTTTCTTTGGATTAAATTAAAAAAAAATATTTCCTTGTTCTAGCAATGAAACTTGGTCTAACTGGGAAAGTGGTCTGGGACATGTCCATAGGCCACTGAGCATGGAACTGCAGTTGAAGGATATGGCAGTAATAAAAGCAAAGGACTAAGAACAGGCAGCGTCTAAGAGCAAAACTTATGTTGAAAACCAAACATTACTAGATTACTAAGGGGGCGGGAATGCAGACACTCAACTAGAACCTGTGGTCTGGCATGCTGAGACTTCCATAACCATAAACACTATGTTCACATAAAGCTGTAGACTGTGGTGCAAAATTAATCACAGTCAGATGAGGGCAGACTCAAAGCGGGCTGAAGGGTCATTCTCTTCTCTAGAGGGACATGAAACAGACAAAAGAATTGTCATGAGTAAATATGTTTCCTTTTAAACAAGACACATGAGGTGGATCTGTGGGAGCCATCTGATCCTCAGAACTCTGCATTCTTTCTTCCTCTATTGCCAAAGTGACCTTTGGGCACCTTGCATTTCACTCATTCTATCACTGAACAACTTCAGCACATAGCAAGGAATTCCTTAAGATGAGTCTCTTAATTCCAACATACAAAGAGAGATTCAGACAGCCATAAAATTTGATTTATCTTGTACAATTTTCTTCATACATGTTTGATATATACACAGTACCAAAAATTAAACATATTACATCTTCCAGTGCCTGCTTGCTTTGTTATTGCTTGAAGATCATTTCATTTATAAGCTTCATATACTGAGAAAGTTAAATATAGCCAATCATGTTCTGTGTTATTTAATTCTGTGAACTCAACACAAGAGGCGAAACTAAATGGTTGACCCTATGAATATAAATTAACTAAAGCATTATAAAATATGTTGTTGTTAAAGAGAATAAAGAAGTCATAAGTGAATATAAGCATAAATATTGCCTTGAAATGAGAAACATTAAGTGAAAATCTGGTATTTATCATAAATGTTTAGGAGAACTTCTAAAAATGTAGATCTTCTGTTCAGAAAAATACTTTAAAAACTAAAAATTTTTGAGAAAGAGGCAACTATATCAAACACTGCTTTAAATAAAAACATGGTATTAGAAGCTTCATTCAGTTAATCTTATTATTACTTTGCTTAATTCTTTAAATAAGTCACAAAATGTAGTTTCTTAATATGCACGCACAGTATTTATTTAAGACAGCGCACAGCAAATCCAGTTATGTCAGTAATTATGACTTGTTTGGATCTCATTACCCTTGTGGGGATTTATTCAATGTTTAAGGTCAGCAAACACTGGCTTTATGCATCTGGAGTTTTGATATTTGTTTGGAAGGATTTGCTCTGAATTGTCAATTGCTTATATGAAAATAATGCTATTTACTTAGACGAATGAGTGGGTGGATAAAGTGCTCAGACAACATTGAGAAGTATTAATATAGAAAATGACTGATTTTCATGTTCAAGAAAACAGAAACAAAAGCTGTTTCTAAGGATGTTATTTTCCATTTACTTGACAACAGCTTCCTTTCAAGTCTCTCATATTCTCTGGTCTGGAAAGATGGTGCTACCCACAGCGGGGGAAATGTATTGTGAGAAAACACAGTTGTTCTTAATGGTGATCCCCTAAATGTCTGATAAAAGCAGATATGCAACATGCCTCAATAATTTACTACAGACACAACTGGCCATACATTAAGTCAAACTGTTTAAAAATTTGCTTAATGATTACCCTGAACCACACTTTGAAGATGACAAAATTCATATTCAGACAATATATCTTGAATTTGCTGAGGCATGGGTTTGGAGTCCCATTTCTTAGGCAAGTCACAGCACTCATGAGACCAAGATGAAAATGTAAAGTCTACTGGTGCATAATTCTGGGACTTGGTCAGTCATCATCTCCAGCTATTATTTTATTATGTCTTATTACTAGAAGACTATCTTTTAGAGTATTTTCCATTCTTTTCTCTACTGTAGAATATTGATTTTTTTTTTTTTTTGGTGTGTGTGTCTCTATTTCAGTTTCACTGTAGTTAAAACAAACATATATAATATCCAAGTACTGTAAATTGACTGAAAGAGAAGGTCCTCCTTTGTACATAAGTCCATTCTTCACCTGAATCAATAACATGAAAACTGAGCTTCTATCTCACTCCAATGTCAGAAACTATCATTTCAAAACGAGATAGGAGACTTCCTTCAATATAAAAGGAATGAAGAAATTCACAAACACCAAGGTCAAATAATTCTACAGAGTCCTGCTCCAAACTTGGACTGTTTGTTTTAGGTTTGGCTTCTGGACTACAACCAAATTCTAGTACCTACGTTTCCTTCATTCCAGTAGTTTTGGAACTTTGTCTTGACACCATGCTGAGAACCCTGCCTCCTCAAAAAGAGAGGACATATCTTATGCACGAGCCAGCTTACCATTGCCTGGGTTTCTGTCATCAGTCCTCTCTACTAATTGTTGCCTTTTATGCAGCAGCCATACAGTAAAGTCTGAACTCACACACTCATTACCTTCCGAATCATTATCATGTATTTGCATGATAAAATTCTGACATGATTTTATTTTCTTCACTTGGCTCCATTTTAATATTTCGACATACCTGGAAATCCTCAGTATGTCTGCCAAATTATACATTTTACTGGCTACACACTTTCAGATCTTTTGTGAAATGAAAAATTAAACTGTTTCCAGCCTTAGTTTACATTTTTCCATCATAAAAATATCTGTTTTCTGTCCCCTTCCATTTTTGTTTGGATAAGTGCTGAGCAACATAACCATGTTATGCTGACTTAAATTTTAAATGGTCTTTGGTGTGACACCGATATGTATAAAGAGTTTTCTATATCTGTCAAACATATCATATATATTTTCTTTGTTAACACAATATTTACTCCTTTAAAAAAATAAAGCTTTTAAGTTTCTGAAATTGCCACCATCTCTCCATCTATCCTGTTTGTTGTACTTCATTAATTTACAGGGCAAGGGAAGGAAAGTAGAAGGCTTTCTGTTGATGCTGTGGCTTTCTAGCCTATGGTTGTCCACGGGAGCATTTATGGATAGAGTCTGATACACTTTGATGAAAGGGTTCTTATTTTTTACTTACTACTTAATATGTGTCAATCAATATTGCATAGTATTATCTTTAGACATAAATTTGGAAAATTAAGTGGAATGGGTATTACTAATTATTATAACATTCAGCATTTAAATAATTAAAGTTACTAGAAATTAAATTCATTCAAATATGGCATACATGATTAATATTTGTTGTTCCATTGTACAGCTTTGGTCAATTTTTATGAAAATGAGACAAAAGTTGTATCTATACATTTCTGTTAGAAATTTTACAGTACTATCGGAAAAATGTCTTCTTAGGAGCAAGGTTGCATTAAATTATATAAGAAATATCAACATCCTTTCTTTTTTCTTGCAAGAAGTGGTCGCTAAACATTACAATGTGCGTTCTCCCACATGGTAAACAGCTGAAGACATGGTGCATTATAACTATGGGCTTCAAGAAGTTCATTGTAATGACAGATCATAGGGTTCATTAGGATTTGGCTCACAGTGAAACTAGGACAAAATGTATCCACCAGAGAGGTCTGCTATTGTAGGTGGATTACGGTCAATATTCTAGTCTGCAAAAAATAGAAAATGACTCTTTATTTCTCAAGCAGAAAATGACCTTAATAGATGGGTAATGGGTACTTCATGGACTCAGTGGGAATGCAGGTGATTCAGGCTTGAAAATACTCAGCAAAAAAAGCGGGGTGGTGAGAACCACAGAAAAGATAACCACAAAGACATCCCTAAAACTGCCATCTCCGATTGCTCACACCTGTGCTTTTACTTACACGCAGCCACTGTTGTGACTACATAAAATTGGATATTAGACATTGTTTCCCTATGAGTGATGCAGTGACTCTGACTGGCTTAGTGTGGGCGAATCAATTCCCCTCCTCTGACAAACTTCTTAGGAGGCAAACACAAATCTTTCTAACATTAGCACTGAAACTGACACAGTAATTTCCATTAGATACTGCTCACCTGAACAAAAATAGTGGCTTTTCCAAGAGCAGTTAAGGATTACAACACATATTGTTTATTCCTCTTTTGTTAAATCTTAAAATCCTCTCACAATGTTTTCATATAAATTACTTAACTTGCTAGAGTCTGAAACATTTTACATCTTTTGAAAATAATAAACAGAGAAGACTTCATATTCTGGATAGACCTTTCTACTGCACACAGCAGTCATTAAATTAGCCAGGTGCAACACAGAATCATCATTATCTCCCACAACATGGGGTTCTCATTGTCTGCTGTTTTGTGAGGTCATCCTGGCTGTCTCACTATGTAAAACGAAAGAGACAAAACTACACTGGCATTTGATAACATTTCTTTTCTTTTCTTTTATGAAATCACTACCCATAAAGGCAGACATTTTCAAAGGATCTGTGTTTTAAAATAGAACACTAAATTGCTAGTGGATGTCTGCTTCAAATCTGGGTTGTGGGTCATGGTACCAAATTTCAAAAGATAGTCCTTGTTATAACATTAATTTTTTTTTCCATTCTTCTCAATCAAATTATATAATCAAACATATTAAGCATGTTAAGTGTTAAGTCAATATATATAATACTGCTAATAGCTTCCCTATTTTTACTAACTTTGAGATTCCAGTGTCACAAAAGATTCAGTGGAGATAATAAGATATACAGTAAGTATAAGTAATTGTTGGGCTTAGAGGAATGGCAGTTATGCTGAGAGATACAAATTACCACTAACATTACCAAATTCCTTCAAATAAATTCAATCTTTCACATTTACTCATTGTAATAAATAGAATGATACTAATGACTTTCAGCCAACATTAGTTACATGAGATAATATTAAGTAATCAGGCTTAGTAAAGCCTTCTCTTGACATATAGCAGGAAATAAATAAATGTGTATGGAGAGAATTTGCCTTTCTGTGGGGTATCAGTAGACATCTGTGAGGGTGAAAGGAGGATAAGGGACACAGCCCCTAATTCCAATATCACAGACCAGGCTGTAGGCCTCACTACTTCATCTTTCACTATTAACTCAACTTCAAGATTTTTTTTTTTTTTTGGTAACTGAAAGAACTTAAGGCATCTTGCAATCTTTGATAATGTTAGGCTCCTCTATTAATTGATCTTATAGCAACTCTCTCATCTTATTTACACAGAGTAAATAAATTGTAAAGTCCTCACATTAGTTCCAGGCTTCTACAGATTTGCACATTCATGGGTCTTACAAGGACTTTAGAAAGATGTCTATACAGAGACTATGGAATTCCTGAGGTTTTCATCACCGGTGCTCAGCTCTACTGAACCAAGTCTCTTGACTGATACTCATTTCTATGTATTACTTGTTACTTATATAAATTTTGTCTCTGTTGTTTCAATTTCTGTCCTTTAACATTTTAATATACTATACACTAAGTTGACTGAACAAATTGCCTTCTGACCCATTTTAAAGCTTATGACTAGTTATATAATCATATATAAAAAATACCACCTTGTTCATGTTTTACATGGGGTGGTATATATATGAGTGTGTGTTTATGATTTTTCATGGTAGTTCAAATTAATTTGGACTCCAATTTTTGTTCGAAGAAACTTCTTTTTCTGGACAATCACATTTTAGCCGAGTTTAGAATGTTAGGAAAATCAATTGAAATATCATAATTAAATCTTTACTCAATATCAAGATAAATTGGATAATTAGTATTTCCATTATAAACTATAAAACTAAAAATTCATTTACTTAATTTCTCTGTATTCTAGTTGAGAACTTTTCATGAGGTTTTAAAAAAAGTTAATCAGTTTACAGCCTGATATCGGCAGTCACCCACTCTCCCCCATTTCCCTGTTTACTTCTTTTCAGAGAAGGTGGAATCCCTAAAGGATACCAACCCACCCTGGCACCTCAAGTCACAGCAGGACTAAGGCCTGACAAGGCAGCCCAGCTAGGGGAAAAGGATCCAAAGGAAGGCAATGGAGTCAGAGGCAGCGCCTACTCCCATTACATACCCTTAGAAAGAATATATTTTAAAAAAAAAAAAAAAGCTTACCAGTTTGTAAAAGTTTTGTTGTTGGTTTGTGTGTGCATCTTATTGTGGTTAATATGTGGAACTGGTGGATTAAAATTACCCTCCCCCATTTTTACCCCTAGATGTTGTGAATAGAAAAGCAATGAACATAGCTCAACAAGTCTCTGTGGAGCAGAAAGTCCTTTGGGAACATGTTCAGAAACAGCATCCCTGGGTCACCTGGTAGATTAAGTCTTACAGTTTTTGATGGTTCTTCGTTCTGATTTCTAGAATTTCTGCACCAGTTTGCAATCCTTCAACAGATGAATGCATAACAAGAATGTGGGATGTGTACCCAGTGGAATAATATTCAGCTGTAGCAAAAAAAAAAAAAAAAAATCATGAAAATTCTGCATAATGGGTAGATCTAGAAATAATGAGAGGAGTAATGGACCAAGAGAAACAAGTGCCACGTGTTAAATTCCACCTGTAGTTTCTATCTCCAGATCTTTAGGTCAAGGCACACAATGTGGAGTAAGCACAGAAACCGGCAAAGCGTAGCTCTCAGCCCCATCAAAGAAGTGTCTGTTCAGTTCACGGCCGTTTGCTATGAGGCCATTGTGGAAACCTACAAGTAGACACAGTGTAGACAACGGCTGGGAAATGGTCCAGCCCAGCTGAGTGCATCCACACTTAGCCTTTGCTCTGGGGCTCAAGGAAGGCGGAAGGTGGAGCTGAAGGCTGGAAGAAACAAAATACCCGGAAGTCCACTGTGAAACCTTCTTTCCGAGAGAAATAAATAAGACTGAAAAACGAACAGCAAAATAAACCGACACGCTAACTAAAAAAGGGGGAAAATTTCATTGGGTTCCATGCCCTTGATAAAGAACTATAGGCAATCAGTGGAAAAATTTCTGAGAGGAAAATTTTGCTTCTTCCAGCAATGAGCCCCTTAATCGGTTATCCATTACAATTGGTCTGCTCAGAAACCACACGGACACAGTAAAAATGTACTCAGAAGCTTGTATTTATATATCTGTATACACACACACACACACACACACACACACAGACTAATCAAGAAAAAGAGGGTATCAACTTGAGATTTATGGTGGATTCAAGCAGCTGGAAGGAGGAAAGGGAAGGGAAAAACAAATAATTCAATATCACTTAAAACATATATTAAAAAAGAAAAATGCATATTGCTGATACTGTGTTCCCTTTGAGTGTTTTCTGTTTGAATATCTCCAGTACTCCATTTTTTAAGTAGTCAAAATAATGCTATATACTCACTGTCCTCCTTGAACAGTTATCTTTATGGGAATGAAGGGACTCATTAGAAATTTTAATGGTATGTTATACTGTAATAGGAAAACACTTTTCTATAGCTATTTAAAACATTGTGTGAGAGACTGGTATTTTCTTTTCACTTGCTTTGTTTGTTTTCGGTTTTCTTTTAGAAAACATCTATGTTTAATTTGCAGTGTTAATTTTTAAGTACGTAGACTGATTTTAAGGAAGTCAAAAGTAATATTCTTAAATTAAAAGAAGGTCAGTGTTCATAAAGCAAACAAATTTTATTCATATTTCAAAGTGTAGTGACATTGTCTCTGCCATGTTCTCTTCATTATCAGACCAGAAGCTATTTAGAAATCAACTGAACTGGGCTAAAAAGAAAACTCGCAGAAAGGAGAGAGCATCTGTAAAAATGAGGTTGTCAATCACAGTGTCTATGGACAGAAAACTGGAAGGCTTTGAGGTATCTTATGCTCAAGCTATGCCCAGAGTGACACAGTCTACTCCTTGCTGCCTGTGGACCAAGATGTAGAACTCTCAGCTCCTTCTCTAGCATTATGTCTGCCTGGTGCTGCCATGCTTCCCACAATGATGATAATGGACAAGACCCCTGCAACTCTAGGCCAGCCCCAATTAAATGTTTTTCTTCTTAAGAGTTGCCTTGGTCATGGTATCTCTTCACAGCAATAAAACCCTATCTAAGACACATCCACATTCCAACTGGGTATTCTGACCTTTTTTGAGTTCTCCCTTACAATGCTTTTACACACTTACAAGATGCATGCTTCCACAGTGATCATAAGTTGAGTCAAGTTGTCAACAAAGAGCAGTGTGAAGATACTCTCTGAAAACCATCTTAGATATATTATAGTCAAGTAGTAAAGCTTTATGGAGATAATTGAAGGAGATTAAATAGTTAATTTGTTATTTCTATATACTGCAGTAACAACAGAACATTATTACATCCTGAGTAACTCTGAGAGTTCATTCAAATGAACGTAACTGAAACCTAGCTCAAAGAATAATAAGTAAATGTATATAAAAGTTAAACATTTATTCACCTGAATATGTTAAATCCACAGCAGTCACAAAACTGTTAGAATAATGAGTGTACAAACAGGATCTTCACAGGACATGTCCTTCTAAAAAGTTTTATATATCCAATGTCTCCATAGGTCCCATTCATTTTCTGCAAGTGAGTTAATGCCATAAGCCAAGATGCATGGATCTGTGGCTGAACCTGCAATGGTTTTTCTTCACTGGGAACTTGAGAGGACTTAGAATTACCTAAGAGATTGCTAAGGCACACCTCTGGATGTGTTTGTAAGGGGATTTCTAGAGGGATGCACTGAGAAGAGAAACCCTAATCTTGAGAGTGAATGCCACCATCCCTGGAGTGATTAGAAACAGAAAAGAACTATTTCTGACAGGAACTCAATGGCAGGCTCTTTGACCTCCCCACCCCCAAGGGAGGAGCAGTCCTGCTAGGCCACAGAGGAGGACTTTGAAGACAGTCTTGAAAGATACCTGATAAAACAGGGTCAGATGAAAGGGGAGGAGGTCCTCCCTAATCAGTGGACTTGGAAAGAGGCAGGGAGGAGAGGAGGGAGGGAGGGTGGGGTTGGGAGGGAATGAAGGAGCAGGATACAGCTGGGATACAGAGTTAATAAAATGTAACAAATAATAAAAAATTAATTAATTAAAAGAAACAGAAAAGAGAGGGAGAGTAAGCTAGCTCAGACAGTCCCTATTGTCTTGTCCTATATTAGGTAAAGAATGTTTTCCAGTAAGAATCCACATAGCTATGATATGTCACATGCATGAAATGCTTGGGGGCTAAACAAGCATCCATCCATGGTTCTCTGAAAGTGAAAAAAAAAATCACCTTTTATTTTTTTAAAGTTTTATGTATCATATATTTTGCCACTGTGACAAGAAAAGTATTTTAAACAAAGTCTTTACAGAAAGGTTAAAAATCCCAAAGGAGAAGATGATTATTCCAACCAGAATTAAACAAGCCAGGTGAGTCACACAAATATATTCAAGAGAAACTGTGACCTGCAAACATGGCTCAGATTTAGTATAAAATATATGGTTACAACAAAAAGTAAATTCAAAATCTGTCCCCCCATAAGTGTGATTTATGTCAAAAGGACGCACAGGCAGATTCACAACACTTAGCTATACTCCTAGAGTATAGAAAACTGGGAACAAAAAAGCTAGTCTCCTAATTATTTCAAAGGCAAAACATGATTCCATATGAATTCAGCATTCAGACTTAGAGTGAATTTGATCGGTGGCTATTGAATTTGTTTCTTTGTGAATACTGAATACATTTAATGTAGAAATAAACTGGAACTTGATTGTGGGTTGCTTCCAGATGTCCTTGGGATATTTCTTAAAAACATACATCTATCGTATTACAGTTTTCTAAATGATATTAGAAAATATGTCTAAATAGTTTAGATAAATAATTGTAGAACAGAACTGTGACAGTGAAAAAATATAGATCCATAATACATACAGCCACAATAAAACATATACCTGTAACATATACACAGATCTGTAATATTGTCTTTATCTAAGAGAGGAAAATCATATCCCATAGGACATATTAATGCTTTTTTAAATATTTTCTTTCTCTCTTCAGAACCCAACTCTCAGCAGAAGAGTGAAGCACATCATAAGATACCAGAATAATTCAATTTTTGAAAAGTATGGGCTAGAGGCTGGTGACAGTTGGGTATTGTGATGGAATCTCATGGCTTCAGAAATAAGGAATCCTGAAAGTCATTTCAGGTTTCTCCTTCTTACTTAATAAGAGAATTTTGAAAGGTGACTTCTGAAGCTCAAGTAGTCGGTAGAATCATGGATCTGGAAATGTGTTTTTAAATATTCAGTCCATGAAACAGGACTCTAAAACTCTGTATGGCTTAAAGACTTTCAGTATTAGCTGGCTTCTTAGCTACCTTGCCTGCATTGGTAAGTGAACTACAAGGACAAGTTAAGATTAGAGTAGTCTTCCTCTGTGGCCTGGTAAGGCTGCTCCCCACTCAGGCAGAGGTGATCAAAGAGCCATTCACTGAGTTCATGTCAGAAACAGTTCCTTTTCCCATTAATAGGGAACCTACTTGGAGACTGAGCTGCTCTGGGCTACATCTGTGCAGGGGTTCTAGGTTATCTCCATGCACGGTCCTTGTTTGAAGTATCAGTCTCAGAAAAGACCCCTGGGCCCAGATGTTTTTGGTTCTGTTGTTCTCCTTGTGGAGCTCCTGGCCCCTCTAGGTCTTTCATAAGATATAAAGTGAATAAATTGTAATAAATAATTTTTTAAAAGAAAATCCTGTGCAGAAAAAAAAAAAAGAGTAGAGTAATACTCAAGAGATCTAGGAAGAAAGAGATTCTGGAAGTGCTGTTATTTTTTTCTTTTGATTTATCTTTATTATTGTAAATTATGTGTAGGTGAGTGTGTCAGCATGTGAATATGTGCATTTATGTGCAGGTTCCTGCAGAGGCCAGAAAAATCAGACACCCTGGAGCTGGAATTACACATGGTGATGGGTTCTGGGAACCAACTTAGAGTCCTCTGAAAAAGTAGGAAGTTCTAACCTCCCAAAAGTGCCATTTTTTTTTATTAGAATGGAAAATGTGGGAGAACCTAATGTGTTTAAACACAATTTGGTAAAATCCGAAGATTCTGAAAAAAATGTTCACACTTCTTTTAATCTTTGGATTTTTGATTATTTAAAAGGCAAGAATTTGTTTATATGTAAAGTATACAAAAGGTAATAATAAAGTATAAAAAGCAATAACTTGTTTATGATATATTTAAGGTATGCAAATCTGAGAATTTGTATTTTAAATGTTAATACCATATTTTAATTACACAAAGTTGTTATTTCATTATAACATTCCAGTATATGTATTTACTGTATTTTAATCATATTTATCCCCTATTAACCCTTTCTTTACCCTCTTGCTTGTTTTTAAAGTATATTTTTATTGAAATTATTTTTTCTGTAATGTATTCTGACTATAGTTACCCCTCCCCCAACTCTTATTATCTCCTCACTACACCTACTAACCCACTTACCCCCATGCCTTGTTTTTCCAGCTTATTCTGACATAATTTCTTTTCTTGGCTTAGTCCTTCCTAACTTCATGCTTTTTTTTTTCACATGTGTATATGACCCAATGAATTTAATTAGAGTTGCTTACAGTAGCATTGGGGGTGTGTGTGATATTTTTAGAAGCATGGACAACTTACCAGTGGTTATTACATTAAAGAAAATATTTCTTAACAGCCTATAAACCTCAGGGAAGGCTGAGGCCTCTTGAATTTCTAACCCCTCCATGATACAGTGTTAAAGTCCAATCTTGGGAAGACCTTACCAGAATAACATTTGCTGACAGTTTAGGAGTGCAGTGGCTACTCATCCTTCTAGAAGACAACCTTGCACAATTCTCTGCTCTTCCTTCCTCCAATTCTTACATTCTGTCCTGAACTCTCCTCTCTAATGTTCCCTTAGCCTTAAAAGGGTAGTGAAATCCATAAAAAAATTTAGTGGTATATATTTTCTTCAAGAGAATTTCTATAGCCTATATGTCCCCAAACTCCATAGTATACATTCTCTGACACTTGGTAGTTTTTTAAAACATTATGATGTTATGTAAGGTAAAGTCCATTTCCCAGTGTTCCACAATTTTCTCATCCATTACCACTCTTGGGAAACTTTGCCTAGCAGTTGTAAAACCCAGCTGTTCCTACCTGTTCATGACTATAAGCATCATGCAGATTCAGACCCCAGGAACCTAAGCTACCCTGCCAAACACTTCTAAGTATCCTCCTCTACCCATGGTTATTAAACAGTCTGAATGTTTTCTTTACACAGCCTTTCTCACCCCTACTGCTTCAGAGCCTCATTAGTTTTTGTTGCTGTTGTTTGCACAGAGTATGTACTTGCTTTTCCTGCACTTAAAGCATCTGACATTTTAGATAGACATTCTCCACTTCTCACTGAATGAGAAGCAGCAACTAAAGAAGCTGACTTTAGTCCTTCTCACACAAGGCCGAGTTTTAATGATGGGAATACAAGCATTAGTTATTTTGACACATGCGTCATCCTTCCATTGATGGGAAACTCTGCCTTGTTTTATGTTTTGCTTTGATCTAGGATCTTCTCTTTCACGGAAGAAGCAGACGATCTCAGTAAATTTCTCTCTCTACATTCAGATGAGAATATCCATTAATCTAGCTCAATAGTTAAATGTCATCATACGGCATTGTCAATCCAGGGCAAGTAATATAAAGAATGTAAGTCTTTTTTTTTTTTTTTTTCTGAATTCAAAGATATGCATAGGTGGTGGCCAGTTCCAGAGAAGTTTGCGGTATCAGAGTGAGGTCCTGTGTCTACAAGAGGAACATCATAGCAGGAATCACAGGTATGGGTTTCCTAGGTAGAGGCCTGCAGTATCTTAGCTTTTGTAAATTCCTGAACTTCACATTTTCCATCATGTTTCTTGGTTCTGTGAGCATTAGCTTACTTCTTCCAAAATTACTTATTTTCTCCTTGCAACCAAGAACACTGCTGAACCCAGGAATGGTACTTCGCTAGCACAGGCATTCACTGACCTTCACAACTTCATTTATCTCCCAACGTGTAACTCACCAGCTTGAGAAAATATATTTACTTCGTTTTTCTACACATTTTCAGTGACTGGGTTCACTGGCTGTAATTCCTTTTTAATTGTTCGTTTTTCCCTTTATTTATGATGTAAACTGTGCTATAATTACTCACATCCATTTTCAAAAATAGGTTATAGATTGTGGGGAATGTATTGACTTTTATGGCCAACATTAACTTTGTAGCACTGTAAATCTCTTCCAGGCTACAGATGGGAACTGAGTTATAGATCACTAATACATTGGAAAAGGAAAACAAATAGGATCTTAGAAGAGATGAGAAAGACATCAGGTGAATACATAAGTGAAAAATTTATGTCTTCAATATGTAAGAAAAGACTGATGGAAGCTCACATAAAATATAAAATGTATCACACCTATATGCCTCAGAACACCAAACAGCTATTTATTCTACATGCTGACTAGTGAACGATTTCCTATTGACTGGAAGAAACAGTAAATAATCCAAGGGTAAGGGTGATTCATTCACTGACTTGCACATTAATTTGTTTGCTCCACAATAAACAGTTACAAAGCATCATACATATGTCAGGTAACTTTTCTGCTTTATCACCCTTAATATTTCAGTACTCCTGGGCCTGGTGACTGGGCATGGTTTGAATAGGAACGGTCCCTATAGGTTCATATATTTAAATGCTTTGGGAATGACATTAGGAGGTATGGCCTTGTTGGGGTAGGTGTGGCCTTGATGGACGAAGTGTGTCACTGAGGGTGGGCTTTGCAGTTTCAAAAGCTCAAGTCACTGCCGGTGTTCTCTCTTTACCTGCTGCCTGAAGAGCCCAGATATAAAATTCTCATCTATTATGTCTGTCTGTGTGCTACCCTGCTTCCTGCCA
Organism: Meriones unguiculatus; assembly: GCF_030254825.1. NCBI lineage: Eukaryota > Metazoa > Chordata > Mammalia > Rodentia > Muridae > Meriones > Meriones unguiculatus. Next base: position 98,023,051 of record NC_083354.1, read on the forward strand.
TGATGACAATGAGTTAAACCTCTGAAATGTAAGTCAGAGCCAATTAAATATTTTTCTTTATCATAGTTGACATAGTCACGGCATCTCTTCACAGCAATAGAACTTTGACTAAGACAGTGGCATGTGATTGCAATTTAGCTTTCTGGAGGCTGAAACCACAGGATTGCCATGGGACTGAGGCAAGCCTAGTTACACAGCAATACTGTGGGTAGAAAGCAACAAAAAGAAAGAAAGAAAAAAGAAAACCCAACAATTTACTGCTGCCTGTCATTGCACAGAATTTGCCATTGTAAGCTGCCTGGGAATGGAAAGTAGAAAGTCACAAAGTATTTAAAAAGCTATTGGTCCAGAGCTAAGAACATTAACTTTCTCTTTGAATGTGTCTATGACATGAAAAGTAGACTCTTCTAAGTCAATATTCCTTTCTCTTAAAATGTGTTCAGTTAATTCTCTGATGTGATCTTTTAGTGACAATAAAATGACTTAATCTGAACAATCCAGAGAAGATATGTTTAAAACCACTTTGTATACTGTTGTGTATTATGTGTGTGTTTAGGGTGTAGTGTGCAAGTCAGAGGAAAACTTTGTGGAGTCAGGTCTTTTCTTCCAGATTTATCAGAATACCAGGGATGGCACTCAGGTAATCAGGCTTGTAAGGCAACAAGTGTCTTTACATGTTAAGCCATCTTGCCCAGGCCAGGAGATTTAAAAAAAAATTAGAAAGCAAAGCCAAACTAAGGGAAATCTGGAAACGAAAATTAGGAATTCATACATGAATCTCAGAGACAAGCATCACCAACAGAATACAAGAGATGGAAAACAGAATCTCAGAAATTGAATAAACAATAGAAGAAACTAATATTTCAGTCAAAGAAAATGTTAAATCTAAAAACTCCTGGCACAAAACACCCAGAAATATCTGGGAAACTGTGAAAATACCAAACTTAATATGAATAAGAATAGAGGAAGGATAAGAAACCCAGGCCAAAGGCTTTCTACAAAGTCGTAGAAGAAAATGTTCATAACCTAAAGAAGGAGGTGTCTATCAAGGTATAAGAAGCACACAGACACCAAATAGATTAAGCCTGAAAAGAAAGAACCCTTGATACACAGACTAAGTAACATAAAAACCTGTAAATTAACACCTGAGTTTTCAGTAGAATCTCTAAAAGCAAGAAGGGCCTGGACAAATGTGTTGGAATTGGTAAACAGGCATCTCCACAGCCAGGCCCAGGGGACCTGAAGAGCGGTACATTAGACATCAGTGAGACCAAATCAGAATCAGTGGCTAAGTGACCACCTGCAATTACCTGTTCTGTTCTGTACATATACTGGGTCACCTTTTAAGAGGGCTCCTCCTTCCTTCTCTCTCTCCTTCCTGCCTTGCCCAGAGACAGTCTCTGTGAGTTTCCCTTTCCCTGACAAAACCTCCCATGTGAAACCTGTCATGTGGTGTGATTTATGAACTTGCTTTATGACTCTGCCACACTATCCTAACAAGAGGTATTGCAGATTCCAAGAGACAACAGATGATATTCCAGACTACAATACCTGTCAAAACTTTTAAACACAATAGAGCAAGGAAATAAGACATCCAACAATAAAACCAAATTTAAGCAGTATCTGCCTACAAATTCAGCCCTAGCAAAGGCGATAGAAGGAAATTGTCAACCTAAGCAGGGTCAAACACAATCAAGAAAAACATAAGGAATAGATAATACAAGACCAACACATCAAAAAAAGGGGAAACACACACCACCACAACAAAATAAGAGTAATACCAACCATTGCTCATTGATACTGCTCAACATCAATAGTCTCAATTCGCCAATAAAAAATTTTCAGACTAAGAGAATGGAAGCAAAAACAGACTCCATCCTCGTGCTGAATCTAAGAAGACCACCTTACTATAAAGGATATATATCACTTTGGGGTCCTGCAGAGACCAATAGTCCAACAAACAACCTTACAAGGATAGAACCTAGACCCCCTGTTCAGAAGAAACCTATAGACTGCTCGTTTCCAACTGGATTCACTAGTAAGGGGCACAGGGACTGTCTCTGACATGAACTCAGTGGTTGGCTCTTTGATCACATCCCCCAGGGTGTGTGTGTGTGTGTGTGTGTGTGTGTGTGTGTGTGTGTGTGTGCAGCCTTACCAGGCCACAGAGGAAGATGATACAGCCAGTTCTGATGAGACCTGATAGGCTAGGGTCAGATAGAAGGGGAGGAGGGGACTGGGAAAAGGGCATAGTGGGAGAAGTGGGAGGAAGAGTGGTACTGGGAGGAGATGAGAGAGGGGGCTGCAGCAGGGATACAAATAAATAAATTGTAAGAAAATAAATAAATGAATAAATAAGTAAAGTAAATTTTAAAAAGGATGTGAAAAGATATTCCAAGCAAATGTAGTAAGAAGCAAACTTGTGTAGGTATTTTAATGTCTGACAAACCAAACCAAACCAAACCAAAACTGATCAGAAAAGATATGGAAGGGTACTACATACTCATCAAAGGAAAAATCTAGCAAGAGGACATTACAATTCTTTTTTTTTATGACACTGTGGTTTAAATTATTTTTCTTTCTTTATTATTTTTATTCACTTTGTATCCAAGCTGTAGCCCCCTCTCTCACACCTCCTAATCCCACCCCCCTCCCTTTTCTCCCCTCATATACTTCCCCTAGCCCAATGATAGGGGAGGTCCTCCTCACCTTCCATTTGATACCAGCCTATCTGGTCTCATCAGGACTGGCTGTATTGTCTTCCTCTGTGGCCTTGGTAAGGCTGCACTCCCCCCAGGGGGAGGTGATCAAAAAGCCAGCCATTTAATTCATGTCAGAGACAGCCCTGCCCCTCTTACTAGGGAACCGACTTGGAGGCTAAGCTGCCTGCCATGGGCTATATCTGAGCAAGGTGTCTAGGTTATCTCCATGCATGGTCCTGGTTTGGAGTATTGGTCTTTGCAAAGACCCCTGTGCCCAGAATTTTTGGTTCTGTTGATTTCTTTGTGAAGCTCCTGTCCTCTCCAGGTCTTTCTGTCTCACCTTCTTTCATAAGATTCCCTGCACTCTGCCCAAAGTTTGGATATGAGCCTCAGCATCTGCTTGGATACCCTGTTGGATAGTCTTTCAGAGGCCCTCTGTGGTAGACTCCTGTCCTGTTCCCTCTTCCGATGTCTATCCTATTTGCTTTCTGAGTGAGGCTCTAGGGACCTCCTTCTTGCTTAGCTTCCTTAGGTGTACAGATTTTAATATGTTTATCCTATATTATATGACTAATATCCACTTACAAGTGAGTGTATACCATGTGTGTCTTTTGGTACATGTATGCAATGGAATACTACTCAGCAATTAAAAAGAGGGAAACCATGAAATTAGCAGGCAAATGGTGGGAACTAGAAAAGATCATCCTGAGTGAGGAAACCCAGAAGCAGGAAGACATTATAATTCTTAACATCTATTCCTCAAACATGGGTTCACCAAGTTTATAATAGAAACGCTACTACAGTTTAAATAATATATTGGCCCTCATACACTGATCGTGGGAGACTTCAATACCCCACTTTTGGAAATAGACAGGTCATCCAGTAAAAACTAAACAGAGAAATGCTGGAGCTAACTGATGTTATAAACCAAATGTTACTTACATATATTTACATATTATTTCACCAAAACAAGAAAGAATATACCTTCACCTCACCAACTATGGACCATTCTCTAAAACTGACCATGTATTCTTGCACAAAGAAAGTTTAAACAGAAACAAATAAAAAATAAAATCCAAAACAAATAAAAAGAAACAAAGAAAAAAAAAAGAAATAATATCCTGCATTCTATGTAAACACAACAACAGAAACAATAGAAAGCCTACAAACTCATGGAAACTGAATGAAAAATGGGCCAAGACAGAAATTAAAGACGTTTTATGAAAAAAAAAATTTAATACAAAACATACCCAAACTTGTGGGACACAATGAAGGTGATCTCATACTAACAACGCAAGAGCACACCTGAAAACTCTAGAACAAGAAGTAATCACACTCAAAAGGATTAGAAGGCAGGAAATAGTCAAACTCATGGTTAAATTCAATAAAATAGAAAAAACAACAGCAATAACAAATACAAAGAATCAATGAAACACAGAGTTGGTTCTTTGAAAAAAAAAATCAGTAAGACTGACAAACCTTTATCCAAATTAACCTAGAGGCAGAGAGAGAATATGCAAATTAACATAATTAGAAATGAACAGGTAGCTATAATAATAATAATAATAATAATAATAATAATAATAGACACTGTGGAAATCCAGATAATAATGCCGTATTTTATAAGCACATACTCCACTAAATTGGTAAATATAAAATAAATAATTTCATACCATTAGAATAGTAAAGTCAAGATAAGATAAAAATTGTAAACAAACCCCTAACACTTAATGAGGACCAGAGCTGTCAGATTACCCTAGTCTCCTGGTAGGGATGGTTTTGAGTCACTCTGCATAGGTGCTGGGAATCAAACTCTCTTATCTGCTGAGCCATCTGTCAAGTTATCATTTATGAGACAGAAATTTTATTATAATATACAGAACTTTTATTCTCATAAATAACTGGTCTAGGGGCTGGAGAGATGGCTCAGAGGTTAAGAATGCTGGCTGTTCTTCCTAACGGTCCTGAGTTCAGTTCCCAGCAACTACATGGTGGCTCATAACCATCTGTAGAGAGATCTCGTATGCAGGTACACATGCAGGCAGATAGCTGTATAAATGATAAGTAAATAAATCTTTAAAAAATAACTAGTCTATGTAATTTCATCTTTTAATGTATTGAACTGCTAGAAATTATACTTAATTCCAAGAAATAGTTGGCCTTCTTATTATAACTACATTCTTTTGACATTTTTATCATACATGAGCTACGAATAGAGAAGGATATGTATTAATACACATTTCCCTCCAACGAATAGATGAATTTTTACAATGTATTATATTATATGCAAATTCACTAAAATACTAAGTCTTTGCACTAAAAACTACGTATGTCTCTGTGTGTCTGTCTCTTGGGGCTTTTTTAAAAGCTAGGAGAATGGAATTAAATATTTGTTTTGAAAAGTCAAGAACCCATCAAGAAAAATTAGCCAAATCTATAAAACTGAACAAGAAGCAGGAGCTCTCAGTTATGCCTTACTCTTGCCAGTGGAAGCGGGACCCCAGCAAGCCTACTGGGATTTCCTATGCTCTCACCCCAGCACAGAAGGTCTTGTCCTCTAAATGAACTGAAATTCAGATCTCGTCTCTGGTGAGGTGGAAAACAAAAGCACCGCTGTGGCAGGTGCAGTAGGGCCCAGCACCTACCTACCTACCTACCCACCTATCATCTATCTATCTATCTATCTATCTATCTATCTATCTATCTATCTATCTATCATCTATCTATCTTTCTATCTAGAAATAGCTAGCTATTTATTTTCAGTGTCCAATATCACTAGATTTTACACAGTAAGAGACAGAGAGTGGCATCGCTTCTAGATCACCCCAGTGGATTCAGCTATGTGCACATCACCTCTAATTTACCTTCATTGGTCTCTGTTTCTCACATGGGTCCAAGCTCATTCTCCCTTTATCTGCTTTCTGTCCTGCTCTCAGGGTGACGTATACTGTATTTGTCCACCAACAGACAAAGAGTTGACAACTTCCTCACATCCTCCTCTCTGGGCTCTTTAATTTATGAATTTTTATAGAATATTTCCGGTACTTTCATTACATCTGGTCAACATTTCCTACAGCCACGTGAAGGTGAATTCAATAATAAATGCCTCAATATAAATTAGTGGGTTTTTTTCCTACTTAAACTGTTATAAGTCTTTAATATCTTGTTGGACGGGCTGGACTGATATTCAAAGATAAAGAAACCTCTCTAGAGAAAACAATTAAGATATTCCCAGATGGGGAGACTGCAATGATCCCAACAGAAACCTCCTCAGGGCCTCCTAAAACTTCCAATTTGAACCTCCCATCTACATAGATATACCTTCTACTCCTTTCTGCTCTGTTAATCGGCTATTGTGTGGACCCATAAGTTAAGGGTGCTACTTCACAGTCAGGCAATGAAAGACTAATAAACTGCTGACATCCTCTCCTCTCTCTGGCACTCTGCTATTTTGTATGAATTCAATATACACTTAGAGAATGAACAAAGGAATGACAAAATGACTCTGTGCTAAACAGACCAATAACCAAGAAAGGTTACAATGTGTTTCTACTGAGTATCAAGCACATAATTGCTCAGCATTGAACTATGACAAGCTGGAAAGTAAGAATTATTATTAGGTTTTACAGATGAAGATTCACAGCCAGAATGTGAGAATACCATGTACGTCTCTCACCCCAGAATATAAGTTGGTTGTTTTTTCATCAGGCTGCTGCATTAGCGTCACAGTTGTCTCAATTTCCTCACCTATTTGTTCCCTCTTGTTCCAGCATTACTTTTTTTTTTCACACTTCTTGTTTATTTGGTTGAGTATTCTAAAAACATGTCATCCCGCAGATTTCCAGTGCCCTAACTCCAGGTTTTGATTTCTGTTTCCCTTTACTTTTGCCTTGTGAGTGTGACTCACTCTCACCTGCTTCTGTTGTCCATTTTAAACGTGGGTAAGAGTTACATCATTGGGAAAAAAAAAGTTGCCATCGTCTGTTTTGAAGTGTCAGGCTTTGGGAATCTTCTTTGCTATAAAGGATACGTGACTAGAGGTTTGCAGCACTGACTCAACATTCGTCCTCCATGGTAGTGATCTCAGCTCTGACATCCTACGTTCCTCTGTATAATTTCTCTAGTGCATGGTTTCAGGCCACCTCCAAACTCCTTGGATCTCAGTGGCACTGAGCTGGACACTGGCAGTCTCATTTCCAGTACAGCCAAAAGCATGGATATTGGAGTGTTGGCGTAAATTCTACATGGCTTAAACATTAAACCTGTGTCATTGTGATAGAACATACCAGTAAAAAGTGTCAGCAGAAGCCTATGTAAAACTAACTATATTATTCAGGTGAGGACATATTTCTTATTTCATACTCATTTTCAAATTATAATAATACAAATTTCTTGAGATAGTGGCACAGGTAGGCTGCAAACTTCATTTGCGTAAATGCTTACGTTACAATGCAAATCATTCCATTTCTAGAGAGAAGGTAAAATGCTTATCTACCTCCAAATGCAGTTTCCTTTTGAAGTTTCTTAGTTATTATTATTTTTAATGAATATGGGTGCTTTGCCTGCATATGTGTCTGTATACCATGTGAGTGCCTGGTGCCCATGGGTATGAGAAGATGGCATTGGATCCCCTGGAAGTGGAGCTACAGACAGCTATGAGATGCTTTATGGGTATAGAGTACTGAACACAGCTCCTCTGCAAGAGCAGTAAGTACTGAGCCATCTCTTCAGCCCCAAAACATTACTAATTGACATGTCAAATAACTCACATTTTACACTTTCAATCCTTGTCTTTCTCATTCTTGGAAAGCTGTCAAATGTAAGGTAATACTTATTCCCTAATTTGGTGCTACCAAAACTAGCTTGAAACTCTGACACCCTGAATAACACAGTAAGAACTCTCCAGTGCTATTGACCGCAGGGTTATGACCTGCTGATGTGACACTACATTGCAATGAATCTAATTCATCTCCACATCCAAACCTGCAGGCGAATCACATGTTTCCCTAGGGAAGTCAAACAGTATTCTTAAAAGCCCCTTTCCTTAACCCAGAAGCTATCCTCAACTGATAACTGCCTACAAAGGGAGAATTAGTTCCTTCAACAGTCTCATTGTGTGTACAAACCAGGCTTCATGCCCAGCAAAAAAACCCCGCAAGGGCATTTTTAGGTGTGTTTGTTTGTTACACAGTGCTTTATCTGGGCTTTTTTTTTCCCTCCTTACAGAACTTTTGCTTATATATTATGATTTCTGAATCTCTTTTTATGTTTTTTTTTTTTTTTTTGTGTGTGTGTGTGTGCATTTATGTACCTCTCAGCATCTGTGTGCGTTTCTTTAGGGTGTTTGTTTGTTTTGTCCTGTTCTAGTTTTTTTAATAATTTTAATTTATTATTACTTATTAATATGCCAGTTTGTTTTCTAATAAGAGAAAAAGAGAGGGTGAGAATTTGAATGGATAGAGAAGTCGGGTGTTTGAGAAGGAATATGTTAAGGGGAAAGTGTAATCAAACTTTATTGCATGAAAATAATTTATTCCTTATAAAATTTTTAATATGAAATTCTACTGTTTAAATATTTCTAAAAATCCCATTGCTTCATTTAGTAAACGTTTCCAGTGGGTAATTGCTTTATCACTAAGAAACATTTTTTTAACTTTAAGTAAAGTCAGTTTGCCTAGAGCAATCCCAAGCCCTCTCCTTTCCCTGTGTGTCCTGCTAAGAGTCAAATTTAAGAATAAATCTTCAAAATAGTGCCCTATTTATTGAGCTGAATCTTTCCTTTATTGAACACCCCATTAAAATTTCCATGAGCATTTTACCAGTTTCAGGGTGTTTGACTAGTGTGAGTTTTTGATGGATACTGGGTCCTATAAGATTCTAAACATTTATTGAATTAATAAAACATGTTCATATGGATTGTGCTACAACATCATTTTTTTTTTCTACTCAACAGTTTTAATTCAGGTTAGCCTGTATTGTTTAGTATTTAGGAAGTTTAAAATAAAAGTTATAAACACTGCTATGAATTATTAGATGGTTTTAAATCTTCCACCTACCACCAAAAACAAGAGTTTTATGCTGGAATTATACCAATATTTGAAAGCTGACAAAATCTGCCAAGTTGGCTGCATTCCTTCCAAAAGATTCCTTTTCTCTGTGTATAATTTATTCACTTTACATCCTGATTGTACCCCCTTCTCTCAGCTCCTCCCTCTTTCCGCCTTTTCCCCTCCCGGTACTGTGCTCTTCCTCCATATTCCTCTCTGTCTGTTATGTTCCTGCTTCTTTCATAGCCAAGACCAGTATCCTGGCCATGTTCATTCCCCTAATTGCTCCTTTTGCTCTTGACTCTTCCAGATGGCTCTGGCTCTTCTTTCTCTCATATCTACAACAAAAACATCTGCCTTAATCATACATACGACTGAACGGTTTTAAGTTTAGCTTATTAAATTATGATATAAGAAATAATGACAGGTTATAATCATTATTCTTTTAGTAGTCTATTCACCTCATCCTTTGTTTCCTGATACTTAAACTATTTGAAACTTGTATGCATGTATATATGCATACATGCATACATATATATTTTAGAACTTATTAACCATTTTTCTAAGGTACCTGGAGGTTGCTTCACTGTGAGTTCCTTAATTGTCACTCTCCAAAATTGCTGCAAATATTTATATTATTGTTATTTAAAATGAGGACACTAATTCCCCAAACTCCTCATTAACCCTTCTGACATTCACGTTTCTAAACAACTCTCAGATTTTCAGCCTAGTCTTTTCTCAACATGGCCATTCTGCTTCCCTCTCCCTAATTTCTCACCTGCAATAAATGTCACCGCAGAATTCCAGGCTCTCATGTGCATCAGCTCCCTTGAACCTCTGCTGCAAACCACATTCTTCACGAGTAATCCACAATTTTCAGTTCTCACCTTCCATTTTGTACAATTATATGTATATATTCATACATATACAATTCATGTATATATGTATATATGAAACCTCACAGTTGTGAATGATATATCTTACTGGTCTCATGTGCAGAAATCTTTGTTACTCTGTGGGACACATACATACAAGCATGCCCACTATTCTGTCTGCCTAGCAAAACTCTAAGAGCCTGGGAAATTCTACAAATTTGACTGTAAGGTAGTTTGCCCCAATATTTGATTTTTTTCTTTATTTACTGTGAAATAATGGAGAGAAACACTGATTTATTTAAAAATTAATAAAATTCATTAAAATAGTGTATGTACACCAATAAAATGGCCATTTTGGGCTATATTGAAATTTTAAGAAAAATCAAGAGAATTAAAAAAAATATTATTAATCCAATGGGTTCACAAAAACTCTCAAAATTAAAATAATTAGGAAAGCACAACTCTCATTTGATTTGTTCCACAATATCTACTACTGTTTTCAACTTAACACTGTTTAATTTGGTGAAATAATTCCAATTTGCTTAAAATGCACAAAGTCCTTTTCTTTACAGAAGCTTTTCAGTTTTCGAGATCCCATTTATTCTGACAGCCAACAGACTGGGAAAGGATCTTCATGAACCCTCTATCTACAGAGGCCTAATATGCAGAAAATATAAGGAACACAAGAAGTTAAACACAAACAAAACAAGTAACCCAATTAAAAATGGGGTACAGAGCTAAACAGAGAATTCTCAATAGAGGAATATCGAACAGAAGAGAAACACTTAAAGAAATGTTCAATGTCCTTAGTCATCAGGGAAATGCAAATCAAAATAACTAATGAAAGAAGGGGGAGATAGTAATCCCTGAAGGGAACAGGAGTTGCACAAGGAGAGCAACAGAACTAAAAATACTGGGCACAGGAGTCTTTTCTGAGACTGATACTTCAACCAGGGACCATGCATGGAGATAATCTAGAACCCCTGCTCAGATATAGCCCATGGCAGCTCGGTGTCCAAGTAGGTCTCTAGTAAGGGAAACAGGGACTGTCTCTGACTTGAACTCAGTGGTTGGCTCTTTGATCACCTCCCCCTGAGGGTGGAGTAGCCTTGCCAGGCCACAGAGGAAGACAATGCAGCCAGTCCTGATGAGACCTGATAGGCTAGGGTCAGATGGAAAGGGAGGAGGACCTCCCCTATCAATGGACTTGAAGAGGGGCATGGGTGGAGACGAGGGAGAGAGGTTGGGATTGGGAGGGATTGAGGAAGGGGCTACATCTGGGATACAAAGCGAATAAACTGTAATTAATATAAAAAGTAAAAATAAATATTTAAAAAAAATTAAGCCTGAGATTTCACCTCACACCCATCAGGACAGCTAAGATCGAAAACTTAAGTTACAACACATGCTGGAAAGGATGTGGAGAAAGGGGAACTCTACTCCATTGCTAGTGGGAATGTAACCTTGTACAACCACTTTGGAAATCAATCTGGTGCTTTTTCAGAATATTAGGAATAGTGCTACCTCAAGACCCAGATATACCACTCCTAGGCATATATCCGAAATATGCTCAACTATGCAGCAAGGACATTTGTTCAACCATGTTTGTAGGAGCTTTATTCATCAATGCCAGAATCTGGAAACAACCTAGCATGTACCTCAGTGGAGGAATGGATACAGAAATTGTGGTACATTTACACAATTGAATACTACTCTGCTATTAAAAAGAAGGAAATCATGAAATTTACAGGTAAATGGTGGGAACTAGACATGGTCATCCTGAGTGAGGTAACCAAGAAGCAGCAAGACACACATGGAACTGTGCTCACGTATAAGTGGATATTAGACATACAATATTGGATAAACACACTAAAATCTATACTCCTAAAGAAGCTAAACAAGAAGGAGGACCCTAAGGAAGATGTTCAATCCACATTCAGATAGGCAAATGCAATAGACATTGGAAGTAGGAGAAGACAGGAACAGGACAGAAGCAAACCACAGAGGGCCTCTGAAAGACTATCCAGCAGGGTATCAAAACAGAGGCTGAGACTCATAGCCAAACTTTGGGCAGAGTGCAGGGAATCTTATGAAAGAAGGGATAGATAGAAAGATCTGGAGGGGGAAGGAGCTCTACAAGGAGACTAACAGAGCCAAAAAGTCTGGGTTCAGGGGTCCCTGCATAGACTAATATTTCAACCAAGGACTATGTATGGAGAGAACTTAGAACCCCTGCAGAGATGTGGTCCATAGACTGTGCAGTCCAAGTGGTCCCTAGTAAGGGGAACAAGGCCTCTCTTTGACATGAACTCAGTGGCTGGCTCTTTGATCACCACCCTCTGGGGGATATAGGAGGTTCCACTTAAAATAAGGGAAATCAACCTCTCTCCCTTCAACTGATTCTACACTTACAGTCTGACGAATGCTGTGTCAATTATGGGTTCTATTTCCTGAAATTTTGCTTGTTATAACATTAGGGATATCACTGATTTTACTAGGATCTTCTTGTCATGTGAAAGACAAAAGTGCCACATTATTCCTCATTGTGAATTAGTAGTGTAACTACTGCTTATAGCTTTCAGGAAGCATTGGGGAATATTTCAAATGATACCAGTGTGCCTCAATATTGCTGGAAATAGAGAAGTCTAACTATTGTCTCGTGACTCTAGTACATCACACATCTACTAGGTATGTACCAATATCCTTGGTGTTATTTTGCTGGGAATGCCAGCATACATTGCAACAATAATATCTTAATATCTACCTACTATTCTATCAATAGTCACAGCTTCTAATTGTCGCCATTTCAATGTGCCAAATACTCATTTTCTTATTCATAATGAGTATATTGCATGGGTTTAAGGTTGTTGGCTTACATTTGTAGTAAGTGATATTATATAGGAATCCATTCCTTATTTCTAAGTAAACCAGCTGTGTTGAGCACTTCTCTTTCAAACTGTAAACATTCATTTTATTCTCACCTTCAAACCAAATCTAACTAACCTGCATACAAAATCCATGTTCATTTTCTAAGAAAACCTCTTTCTAACACGTATGCTTGGTCACCCGACAGCTGTCCAGTCTCATGGACCATGTTCTGTCAGAATGTGTTTTACAACTCATCTTCCCTACTAGTCAACAGTTCTCAGTGGTTGGTTGACATACATGACATTATTTCTGGTTTCCTGCAGATCCCTGTTCCAGATGAAGCACTCAGTAGATGTTGGCAGAGTGGATGAATGAGCATTTGCCACTAAACCCTGCTCTAATGTTAGATATCACAATTGCTTAGAATAATATCCCCTTCCTAGGTTGCTCTCACAGAGAAATATACTCAGTATATAACGTAAAGTTGGTTCTTCTTTAACATATACATTTCAATAGTAATCATTATTCTAATTTTACATACTAGCCACATATTTGTGATGATATGACCTAGGCACATCTGTAGCATCCCGAATAAAACTTTGATCCATCTAGAACTGAAAGTTTTTCCCTGAAAGCAAGTCCAGCAAGTCATATTGTGAGTTTAACCATAGAAACTTTTATAATGAATCACTAACCAAAAGTAAATTGAAGCTGAAATCTCTCTGTTTTGTTAAAGAGAAATAAAAAAAAATCTGACTCCAGCTGTTGGCTAAGCAACCCCTTCCAGAAAGAAGACTCCCCCTCTCTCTGCTAGGATGGGAGGCCTATATGGCAATCAAGGTGGAGAACAATTAGGAGGCAAAAGTGATTTAAAGAAGACTGAATCATATGTCTGTGAACACAAAATATATAAAATATATGTACAAAATATATGTAAGGAATTCCTCAGTCACACAAATGAAGACTTTCATAAGAGTCTTTCTCACAACTAATCAGCATTACTCTTAATATAAAAACATATCAGGCAATCTAGTGACAAACATGCATTTATTTTAAAATTTATAATCTCATATTCCTGTGTGATACCCAAAACCATTCAAGTAGGAATGACATTGTACAGGAATGGGTACTGGAGAGATAAAGCAGTAGGGAAAGAAAGGAAGGAAGACCTGAGTCTGTGAATCCAAAAAACACACTGGAAAGCTGAGTATGGGGGTATGTGTAACTCCGGTGTGAGGAAGAGACAGATTCTTGCATTTTATGGCTAGCCAATCTACCAGGAATGGCAAGTACTGTGTTCAAAGAAGATATTCTATTTCAAACTATAGGGAAAAGGCAGAAACCAAACCAAACCAAAAACCATCTAATTTTGGCTTCTGGCCTCCACAGGTGTACGCTCAGGACATGATCTTGTACACAGGCTCACACGTGTGAAAAACATACATTCATATGCAAACACACACCAAAAATGATATTTTATGACCCTTTTCCAAATACAACTGTATAAATATATATGTCTCTACAGAAGGCTCATGCACATAAAATCATTACATAGTACTCACTGTTCAACCTTTTCATGGAAACACTGTTATCCCTCTAAATGGTTCTCATTCCTACATTTTCAGCAGTTTGAAATCATGTTCATGCCCTGTTTCACACCTTGCAATGTGTCTTAGCATACTCCACAACTAAAGAATGAATCACACATTCAGAGTGACTCATTGATTAATCACAGATTTGCATTTCTAAAAGTAGAAACACAATGAAAATTTCCAGCTATGGGAAAATTATCAACATTGTCACAGCTGGAGTCTATTTCAGTAGAGGAATAGATTTTAGGAAAGTACATGTCATCTGTCTGTGATTGAGGAAAGTGTAAGAGAATGTGTACATTGGGAATATTTGGGTGGTAGGTGGTATGTGGGTAACAAAAATGAGTCAAATGCAACTTTGATTTGCAGCACAAAAGGTACTAGGAATAGGCAAATGTAAGTGGGATATATGCACGTAAAATTAAGACATTACAAGAAGAAACTCAACAGAGCAAGTAAAATGATGAAGAAAAAAATTGCAGAAGTTCAGTTCAAGCTCAGAAGACAGTCTTGGAGGGGACAGGAGCTCCATAAGTAGAGCAACAAAACCAAAAAATCTGAGCAAAGGGGTCTTTTCTGAGACTGATACTCCAACCAAGAACCATGCATGAAGATAACCTTGAACCCCTGCATGGTGTAGCCCATGGCAGCTCAGTGTCCAAGTGGGTTCCCTAGTTATGAGAACAGAGACTGTCTCTGACATGAACTCAGTGGCTGGCTCTTTGATCATCTCCCCCTGAGGGGGGGGCAGCCTTGCCAGGCCACAGAGAAAGATAATGCAGCCAGTCCTGATGAGATTGGATAAGCTAGGGTCATATGGGGGGGAGGACCTCCCCTATCAGTGGACTTGGAGAAGGGCATGGGAGGAGATGAGGGAGGGAGGGTGGCATTGGGAGGGGAATGAAGGAGGGGGTTACAGCTGGGATACAAAGTGAATAAACTGTAATTAATAAAAAAATTAATTAATAAAAAATAAAAAGAATAAAGTCTGAGACATGGTAGATATTTAAAGAATGCTTGCCAAATTTATGAAAATTAACGGGGAGAACTATGCTTGTATGTACTAATAAGTGTACTTACCAAATTACTTACCATTGCAAAATCTAAAATGGTAGAATGGTTTTAAGCCTGAGCACTTCCAGATGCTGACAAACCCTGAGGAACTATAAGAAGTTCCAGCAGGTAACTAACCAATTGGAAACTTATCAGGTGGGGTTCTTGGAGATATTTTATTTGAAATATGTTTTCTACTAAAGTAATTTGCAATCTGTGTGTAGAATACAAGGTGTGGGTTTTCCAGTCAGCTAGGTGTGTCCAGGTGCTAACCTTGCTGCCTATGAGATAAGCAACATGGCTTACATTCTAAACCCATTGTTTCCTTTTCTGAATAGTAAGCGTCTAACCTATAGGTTGCGAGAAGCTGACAGTGTCAAATGGTAGTAGAGTACACATCGAGAAAGCTTTGCATCCATGGCTAGCAGGTCACAGGTTCCATAGCATGCGTTGATGACCACCTGATCATGTTTCATGCTTCTCAACAGAACACAGTAGTCCCCTTTCTACTTTACCAGCAGTTAAAAAAAAGTGTAAATGCAAAGTAGCTCTGTTTATCCTATTTATCTACTCTTCACTACCTGCTAGTAGAGAAATTATTTAAAAAATTTTACACTCAATTTTCTATCTTTAAGGTGTGCAATAAAATGGTACCAACATTAAGTGACAGTTAAAATACTCTAATTTTATTTGTATGCTGTTCTTGGGTTTTAAAGTGCGTTTAAATATTTTTTATGTCATTTATTAATTCTCATTGTTAATTTTGTATTCATCACTAGTCTTATTTTCTCAATATTTTCTGATTTTTTGTTTCATAGCTTACACTTCAGTCTCACTCTCACATACACCCTTTGCCCTTGTAACTTCTCCCCCAAATAAAAACAAACAAACAAACAAACAAACAAACAACTACATCTTGTCATGGAAGCTGTAGTGTGTTGCAGAGTGTTCCACAGTATACCCCACTGTCCACACATCTTCATTTGCAAATGTTCATTGGAATGAGTCAAATTATTTTCATAAGTCAGAAAGACAGTACTCAGTTTCACACCTCGCAAGGTGTGTAAGCATGGTCTGTTTTGAGGCCTCTGGCTTTGGCCACACCATCAATACTGGATCTTTATCGGGACTCCTCTCACTTATCCTGTTGCCCTGTGTCATGGAGATCAGTCAGTCTTATTTTTGAAATGAAGAGTGTGCAACATAAAAATGTCACTTGTGAAAAAAGCATCGTGGCTATTCAGAGGTTCTGAATAGTAAGGTTATAGCCAGGAAACAAATTACCCAATAACAAAAACAGGAGGACTTACTCCTTTACAATTTAAGATGATGTTTGTAAGATTAGAATTGGAATAGTAAATCAGAAATGGGACGATCTGCCCCATACCCCCATGAATAAAGAAAGAATCAATTTAAAAACATATTGGTGGGTAACAATTGGATAGCTCTCCCAATTTAACTTGCTTTAAGGTAGAAAAACCAAGTTCCCACACACTGTCTCCCTGTGGGTGAGAGTCACAGTAGTCCATATATCGCTGTTGAAATTAGCTATCACTGCATGGTGGGAAATTAACTTCTCTAGGTCACCTTGCAAGTGCTAACTCCCTTTCCATTCAGTTCCTAGGAAAATAAATAATGGTTTTATTTCTCATATAAACTGAAAATGTAACCAATGTATTTAAAATGCAAAAGGCTCTTGTGAATGTAGGAGACAGTGCACATGTCTAGACAATATAGTATTAGACAAACTATTGGCTATAGCTTATACACTGTTGGATGAAGTTGTGAAGATCCACATTATGCAATGGATACCAAGAGCAATGGAAGCCAAAATGACTACTTTGAGAAGAGCTAAATAGGTCAAGTCAAATGAAAAAAAAAAACTTATAAAACAGGGTGAAAATTACATTCATATCATGAGAGAGCATTAGAGAGAACTGTCTAAAGCTGAATTAGACTACATTCAGATATAGCCATTGAGTCAAATTCTAAGGATACTGTAGGCAATGTTTCAAGTGCTGATTCATTAACAATAGAGTAGAATGAACATTCTATATCACTAAGGACTGTAAATGTGATAAGTCATATGCTTCAAGGTTCCCAAATTCTGTAAGAATAATCTATCAATGATCAACTTTTGAAATGGAGATCCTCCCATTACAAAGTTCAATTTTAAAATAAATAACCTGGACATGATAAGCTAAGCCCTAAATGGGACATGTATGCTGTAATTCTTCCCACCAAGACGTAAAGAAAATCTCTCAAAAGAGAGGCAAAGATTGTAAAAGCCAGCAGTTGGGGAAGTCTGGAGCAAAACAGTGCTATTATTTGATTTTTGTTTGTTTATATATATATATATATATTTGGCCATGAGAGAATTTCTGTACTTACAAATTAAAACAGCTAAGGATGCCTGCATAAGACTTGCACAAGGTAAAGCCAATCGAAATTCTAGCATGTGTGGAGGAGGAAGAGGACCTTAACCCCACTCCTGAGTTGGACTGACATTTAATGGATGTTGTGGTTGTGTGTTATAATGGATGGCCACATAAATGGGCACAAAGGCAGCATTAATTGGTATTTTTAAAAGAAGACGAAGAAAGAAAATATTTAATTGGAAAAGGGACACTAGGGGCAAATCTGAGGGAAACTGTAGGGGAGAATGGTGGATGAATATAATCAAAATACATTGAATGCATGTATAAAATTCTCACTAAAAATAAAAATATACTGAAATAATAAATGTCAACAATAAATTGAGTAGGGGACTTAATATAAGAGCATAAGATCATTATTGATTTTAGAAAAATGACATTAGGGAAGTAAATTTATAATTCCTTTCTCCCTCAAGAGACAAGGCCTCTAGCCCAGTCTAGCTTTGATTTGTCTATGCATTAGAGAATGACACTGAACTTCTAAATCCTTCTTCCATTAATCAAGGGCCGGGACTACAAGTGTATACAACCACACATACTTTGTCTGCTGCTGGACTTGGGACCCAGAGCCTCCTGAACAGTAGGCAAGCCCTAATGGATCTCCAGCCCCATGCCTAATTAAACATTTCCTTAAAAAATAAGTAACTTATCATATTCAAAGTGACATTAAATAATAATTCAGTGTTCCATCAATCTCATGGGTCTAGCATAAATGAACATTCTACCTTATTGAAATACTACATCATACTTAAATATGAAAAGATGAATACCTGAATAAATAAAAGGGAATAGTTGGTAATAATTATTTTTCATCTTGTAATATGCTACTTAGAGTATACTTTCAAAGACCCCATACCTCTTTACAACCCTTAGCTCCACTGTTTATAACCAGTCATGCTGGCATGGTTCAGCAGAGGTTTTCAGAGCACAGATTTGCTTCTTCCAGAAGAAAAAAGAGGGCTAGAAAAAGCGATTTCTTCTGAGCATAGAAATAACTTGTATTCCTCTGCTTCAAAAGGTTCTCCAGATCCTGCTCCCAAATTATAATATTTCAGTCTACACAAATGTGCTTCTCCTTAGTTACTCTTCTCTATTTTATACTGGAGGGTTTTATTTGTATTTTGCTTATTTGGAAGTATTGTCACAATACTAATGACAAGGGGCTGCTTGTTATAATGAATGGAGTAGCACTTTCATTATTGTGCCTTTGTAACCTTTACTGGTGCTGTGCTTTGAAAGAAACATGCCCAAGGCTTGATTTTACTTATTTCCCTGCTGGTAGGTTTACTGAATTCTTTATTTTCATACCCAGCAGATGAATTTAGTATTATGTCAATTATAAACAATATATATTGCAAAAGATATTCTTTACAGCCACAAAAATAACTTGAATCTATAGACAAATGTTGTGACAACTTTCATTGTACAAAAAGCCTTGCAAAGTATTGATCAAAAGCAACTGCTTATAGTTAGATTTCTTTTTTTCTATTGAAGTTGAACTTGAAATCTGATAAGCATTTCAGACCACAGTGAATGAATTCTGGAGTAGACTGTGTAAGGGAAGGAATGTAGAGATCATGAGGTCTCAGGGCAGTGGCCACAGCTCATACAGGGCTTCATGCTATCAGTGCTTGGGTGCTTGAAAATAATTCTGAACACAAGATATAACATTCCCATGTTCTTTACACTATGAAATATAGGTGTGTGTTCTTGGCAAAAGAAATCAAATGCTCAATAAAGGGAGTTGTAAAAAGATACTTGTTGAAATAGCTTCAATTGTGTTGGGAATTCCAGGCAACTACAGGAGTGTCTGAGTACACAAGCTATGTAAAATCAAGTTCGTGATCAGGTTTCCTTCTAGGGTGTTGGGTGACTCAAACAAAAAACACTCTCAAACTGGTGGACCTCTCTCATCTTCCCTGAAGAATACTTCAGACAACAGAGAAAGATGGATCCAATTTGAAGTACAGACTCCAGGAACAAATAGTGAGGGTTATGGAGGAACAGATGATTAGAAGTTGGCTTAAGAACACATTTAACAAAAATTAGGACATCATGGCTTCACCAGCAACCTCCAAAATCAATGGATATTTTAATTCATCAGAATCATTGGAAAATAATTTTAAAGCTACGTTTCTCTAGTTATTAGAGGCACATAAAAAAGAAATGAACAAATCTCTCTAAGAAATAACTACACAGATGGAGGCAAATAAAGAGGAAATGAACAAGGCTCTCAAAGAAACACAGGCAAATACAGCCAAACAAATAGAGGCACAAGTAAAGCTACAATTAGTGGCATATAGAGAAGAAACAAACAAACAAAAAATGAAGGCCATCATGGAAAGAAAGAAAGAAATATACTTTCAAACAGGTGAAGAAAAAGGTGCAAGACATAAAAACAGAATTAGAATAAAAAAAGAAAATGCAAACAGAGAAAACCCCGAGGCTGGAGAACTTAGAGAAAAGATCAGGAACCACAAAGGTAAGCATCACTAATAGATTACAAGTGATGGAAGAGAGAATCTCAGGTGCTGAAGATAGAGTTGCAGAAATTGATATATCCGTCAAAGAAAAAGCAAAACCAGAAAGGTTCCAAACACAAAACATCCAAGAAATCAAGGATGACATGAAAAGACATAATTAAAAAAAGAATAACAGAATAGACAAAAAAAGAAGAATCCAGGCTCCATCGTTCAGAAAATATTTTCAAGAAAATCACACACAGAAGCAAATTTTCCCAACTTAAAGAAAGAGATGTCTATAAACATACAAGAGGCCTACAGATCACCAAATAGACTAGACCAAAAAAGAAACTCCTCATGTCACATAATACTCAAAACACTAAATCTACAGAACAAAGCAAAAATGTTAAAAGCAGCAAGGGAAAAAGGCCAAGTAACATATGAAGATAGACCTATCAGAGTCACACCAGACTTCTCAATAGAAACTATGAAATCCAGATGGACCTAGGCAGATGTCATAAAGACTCTAAGGGACCACAGATGCCAACCCAGACTACTCTACCAGATAAAGCTTTCAATTAACATAGATGGAGAAAACAGAATATTCCATGACAAAACTAAATTCAAACAATCTCTACACAGCAACCCAGCCCTACAGAAGACACTAGAAGGAAAAGTCCAACCTAACAAAATCAACTATACCCAGAAAATACAGGATATAGATACATTCATAACAAAAAATTAAAAGAAAAAAGCATTGAAACACAGTAACACCACAATAAAAAGAAATAACATTCATTGGTCAACGTTATTTATCAACATCAACAGATTCAACTCTTCAATAAAAAGACACAGCCCAACAGAATGGTTGTGGAAACAGGATCCAACATTCTGCTACATCCAAGAAATACACCACTGCAACAAAAATAAACACTACCTCAGAGTAAAGGGATAGAAAAACGTTTTTCAAGCAAATGGACCCAGAAAACAAGCTGAGGTTGCTATCCTCCTTTATCCTATCAGATAAATAAACTTTCAACCAAAATTAATCAAAAAATATGAGGAGGGGCACTTCATTCTCATCAATGGAAAAATCCACCAGGAGGACATCACAACTCTGAACATCTATGCCCCAAATACATGAGCACCTTCATTTGTAAATGAAACATTATTAAAGCTTAAATCGCACATTGATCCCAACACCTAAATAGTGGGAGACTTCAATACCCCACTCTCACCAAGGGACAGATGTTGGGAGCCTCTCCTCTGTCAGGCTGCTTTGTTATTTAGAACTCAGTGGAAAAATTGCTTTTACCCTGGCCTCAGTGGAGTCAATGATAAGCTGCTGAGTCTATCTCCTTTGGTTTGAGAGAGCAGTTGGTATGTCTTATTAAGTACACACCTTTTGTTTGTGTGAGGATCACACAGACAGGTGATCCAGGTAAAGAAGTTTTGACCTCCTTGTGAATTCATTCCTTATACTGAGTTGCTTTTGCTCAGACTCAACAAAGGGATTATTGAAATATAGCAAGACAACTACTGTCTACTAGAGCCCTCTAGGAAAGATCCCATGCGTTGTGTGTTGGTTTATTAATTTTTTCTTTCAATCCTCACTCCCAACTCAAGAACCATTCAACTCTGTATGGGGGCTCTGGCAGAAAGGTCATCTAGACAGAATCTAAATCGGGAAATTATGACACTTACAGAGGTCCTAAATCAAATGGACCTAATAGACTTTTACAGAATTTTTGACCCAAACTCAAAAGAGTATACCTTCTTTGGAGGTACTTCATCAGTACCTCATGAAACCTTCTCAAAAATTGACCATATAGTCTGGCACAAAGCAAGCCTCAGTAAATACAAGAAGGTCAAAATAATCCCTTGTATCCTATAAGACCAACATGGTCTAAGATTTCAACAACAAGAAAAATAACAAAATTAACACATGGAATCTAAACAACTCTCTTCTCAATGACTCAAACTCAAACCAAACTCTACTCAGTTTGGTCAGGGAAGAAATATAAAAAAAAAAAAAAGAAAAGAAAGAAATTAGAGACTTTCTAAAATTCAATGAAAATGAAGGTACAACTTACCTAAACTTATGGGACACAATGAAAGCACTGCTAAGAGGAAAATTCATAGCAGTAAATGCCTCAAGAAAGAAGTTGGAGACATCTCATACATGCATCTTAATGGCACACCTAAAAGTCCTAGGAAAAAAAAGAAGCACCCAAGAGGAATAGACAATTGGAAATAATCAAACTCAGAACTGAAATCAATGAATTAGAAACAAGGAAAACAATACAAAGAATCACTGAGACCAAGAGTCATTTCTTTGAGAAAATCAACAAGACGGACAAACTAACTAAAAGCCAGAGAGAAACCATCCAAATCAGCAAAATCAGGAAAGGGAGATATAAGGACAGACACTGAGGAAATCCAAACAATCATTAGATCTCACTACAATAGTCTATATGCCACAAAATTTGAAAATCTAGATGAAATGGGCAATTTTCTTGATAGATTCCATTTACCAAGATTAAATCATGATCAGGTAAATAAACTGAATAGTCCTATATCCCCCAAGGAAATAAAAGCAGTCATCGAAAGTCTCCCTTCCAAAAAAAGGCCTAGGGCAAGATGGTTTCAGTACAGAATTCTACCAGACCATCAAAGAAGAGCTAACTAAAATTCTCTTCAAACTATTCCACAAAATAGAAACAGAGGGAACCTTATCAAATTCATTGTATGAAGCCATAGTCACCTTGACACCAAAACCACACAAAGACCCAACAAAAAAAAAGAGAACTTCAGACCTATTTCTCTTATGAACATTGATGCAAAAATATTCAATAAAATACTTGCAAATCAAATCCAAGAACACACAAACAATATCATCTACCATGACCAAGTAGGCTTCATCCCAGGCATGCAAGGGTGGTTCAATATTCAGAAATCCATCAATGTAATCCACCATATAAACAAACTGAAGGAGAAAAACCACATGACCATCTCCTTAGATGCTGAAAGAGCATCTAAACATTTGACAAAATCCAATACCTATTCATGTTTAAAGTATTGGAGAGATCAGGGATACAAGGCACTTACTTAAACATAATAGCAACAATATACAGCAAGCCTTTAGCCACTATCAAATTAACGGAGAGAAACATGGGTTGGTGTAGAGGGATTATAATCCAGCAACCTTGCTACTCTGGCTGGAATACAGACATTCCTTTAGCACACATTTTTTAAAAAAATTCTTTATTAATTATATTTTATTCACTTTGTATCCCCCCTGTGGTTCCCTCCCTCCTCCCCGTTCCAATCCCTCCCTTCCTCCACCCTCTGCATGCATGCCCCGACTCAAGTCCACTGATAGGGGAGGTCTTCTTTTCCTTCCTTCTGATCCTAATCAATTAGGTCTCATCAGGAGTGGCTGCATTGTCTTCTTCTGTGGCCTGGTAATGCTGCTTCCCCCTCACAGGGAGGTGATTAAAGAGCAGGCCAATCAGTTCATGTCAGAGACAGTCCCTGTTTCTATTACTATGGAACCCACTTGGACACTGAACTGCCATGGGCTACATTTGTGCAGGGGTTCTAGGTTATCTCCATGAATGGTCCTTGGTTGGAGTATCAGTCTCAGGAAAGACCCCTGTAGCACACACTTTTAATCCCTCTGCCTGGAATACAAATATACCCTTAGTATACACATTTAGTTCAAAACAATGAAGGTAAAATTAGTTTGTAGATGGAAGTACTGATGTTTGATGTCTGAAAATGATATTTCATTGAAGGTCAAAGTGACAAACCAGAGAAAGATTTGACAGAATAAGTCAACGATAGGATATGCCCAACTTTCACAAGAAGAGCAAGGAGAGAGAAGATAATTGGGAGAGGAGGGTGTTAATGAGAGACAGTTTTATCAGGAGAGTTTTACAGAGGCGGGTTGTAGAGAGAACAAGCTAGACACAGGGAAAGACCAAATGAGTAAGTCGCAGATAACATTTTAGGCCCCTAGATTACGAGGAGGCTAGAAGCTTCCAGGATTAGCCCTAGGTTAGCAGACAGAGGCAGTAAGCCTCCAAGAAGACAGGCAAAAGGATACTTTTACAGAGTGGATGTGAAGTAACAAAGACATTGTTCACAGTGGAAAGCAGCAAAGATAGGTGTAATAAGTGATGGATAACTAAGGTAACAGATATGCAAATGAGCACATCTTTAATCATTCAACATTGCTTACCCATTCTAACATTATTGTGAACTGTATAATTATGTATGAATACAATTTATTAAAAAGTAAGAAGAG
Organism: Meriones unguiculatus; assembly: GCF_030254825.1. NCBI lineage: Eukaryota > Metazoa > Chordata > Mammalia > Rodentia > Muridae > Meriones > Meriones unguiculatus. The sequence continues at coordinate 98,047,394 of NC_083354.1, forward strand.
ACCAACAGAGCCATAAAAACTGAACCCTGGGGACCCTGAAAACAATAATACCCCAAACAAGAACAATGCATGGAGCGGACGTAAAGCCCTGGCTCAGATATAGCCCATAGACTCAGTTTCCAAGTGGGTTCCCTAGTAAAAGGTGGGGGAACTTTCTCAGGCATGAACTCATTGGCAGGCTCTCTGATCACCTCCCCCTGGGGAGGGGGGTTCAGCCTTGTCAGTCCACAGAGGAAGACAATGCAGCCAGTCCTGATGAGACCTGATAGGCTAGGGTCAAACAGAAAAGGATGAGGACCTCCCCTATCAGTGGACTATGGGAGGGGTATAGTTGGAGATGAGGGAGTGAGAGTGGGATTGGGAGGAGATGAGGGAGGGGGCCACAGCCAGGATAGCCAGGAAACAAATTGAATAAATCGTAATAAATGATAATAATAAAAAGGAAAAACGTAAGATAAATTTAAGATACAAAATATGTCTTTAATATGTATACCAAAAGCAGTTTAAAGCCATCAGGATAACTGACGAGGCGCTAGGCGCTTACTCCTGCTGCCTCTGCCTTCCTACACAAAGTATTTAGAGTGCTGTATTTTTAATAAATCAACATATTTTTAAACAGAGAAGAAAAAAAATTATTAAAATTCAAAGTGAAATCATTCTGTCTCTAGCTGATATACAACAAAGTTGACCACCATCAACTCGGAGATTTACAACTACTTCTCTTCTGCCTTATTTTGCCCATACTTAATTATCATTGCTCTGGGATCATGGTTTGAAAGCAGTAGAAAACATGTATTACAGAGGATGCAACTTCTATCTCCCCCACCCACACTCTTACAGATGCTTCTAGAAATTAAAATTTCAGTTATTCAAGGTTGTATTAATGACAATACAATCTTTACGACAAACTAACCCATTCATATATATGTATATAAATATACATATAATTATAAATGTTTATATTTAAATGTAAATATACATATAAGTAAATATATTTGTATGCATAACAATAATAATTAAAGGAAAAGATGTCATGAATTTGGAAGGGAGAAGAAGGGGCACCAGGGGGTTTGGAGTCAGGTAACTGGTGGAGTGATATATAAATTTCTCAAAAATATTAAATTATAAAGCTTCTAAAAAGACATATTAATACAATTATTTTTAGCACTAAAAAGAATTATAAGCCAATTTATTTCAAATTAGACAAGTTGGGCCTTTTCTGTGCATCAACAGCTAAACAACTGCTGTGTCTCAGTGTTTGTCACCTCCATTTACCTTCACCCTTTTATTTAAGCTGTAACCTTGTCTTATCTTCAATTAAAAACAATTCTGGTTGTCGACAGCTTTCTTTTTATAGCGTTCTTCTAGCAATGGAGAATTAAGAAAAAGAAAACAATAATAAAGGGATGCAGAATTAGTTCACAGACAGCTTTACAATGTTCCTCTGTAGGATGCAAGACTGAGTACTCTGAGTGCTGTTTTTCCAGTTTTACATTATTTGGGTGAGTCATTGCTGAGCTAGGAAGAAAGGCCTCAGTGTCAGGACTGATAAATCTATGCTTTTCAAAGTGCAATGGATTTGTATCCAATACTCTCAGCAAGCAGAGCACAGCTTATCTGTGCTGGGGAAGGTCTGCTAAAATCCCACAGATTGTAAGAGGCCAAGAGAACTAATATATCATACCATTATGAATATAATTTGCTAGGAATATAAGCCTATCAACAGTAAATATCCTCTGTACATTTCTGTAAGGGGATTTTCTCTGAATTTCTGTACAGAGTAGTCTATAGAACTTTAAAATACACACCTTTGGCAGAAATTATGCCTTAACACCAGAATTCACAACATCAATATAATGATTCCCCTATTTATAAAATAATTTCAATTCTTTGCCTCTCTGATGACCACCACATGATCAATGTCTGAGTAGTCTATTACTTTGCATAGTTTCTGTGCACTTGAGGAAAACAATTTTGCATAATTCTGCCATGACTTCTAGTTCAGATTTTCAATAGTAGCCAAAGCTGAATGCTTTACTGGAACTGTGCTTGTCCAGAGAGTACACAAAGGAGCAATACACAGCCACAAAAATACGAATACCCACACACCAACCATTTATTTTTCTATGATAGACTGCTAGACCAAAGGAAGACAGAAGAATGTCCCACTAGACCTTACAAACTATCATTCAGGGATGCAGAGGAAATGCACAACGTCACATTTTCTGGCTAGCTAGACCCACTGTGCCAAAGTCAGCAGTGACTGGACTGGCAGCAAAACCAGGTGCTTGTCTATAACAGTGAGATGGAACAGAGGCTTTGTTTTTCACCATCACTTGAAAATAAACATCTACTGCAGTGATTTCTTAGACCTTAGAAACTCATTCCTCTTAATACTGAGGATTTCAGGTTGCTTCTAAAAATTTTGGAGTGGTGTGTTCATTATTACTCTGTTATCTCAAACAATATAGAACCCTTAGACAATTATTGGGCCCTATGTTTTACTGTGCTGACACCTCACAATTCACGAGTTAGAGCCTTGCTTTTCTTACAGTGGATGTCTTTGGGAAGATGGCCTTCAACTGAGTTATGAGCATTATTGCCTATGTTATTATTTTTAACTCCTCTCCCATTCTTTAAAGACCTCCACTCTGATTTGACACTCTTCCTTTTCACACACACACATACACACACACATTTAACATGATGGGTGTATGGTGCTCCTGTAGAGAAGAAAAAAAAAAAAACATTTAAAGGGGTAGAAGGATGGGGCAAGAGATGGGAAAGGAAGACTGCAAAAATGAATGACATACAGAATTGTTGAAATGAAAGCCATTACTTTCTATGCTTATTTAAAAATGAGTAAAATAAAATAAAAACGAACACCCCACTCTGTGGATTCTTGTCTATGTAACTTTCCTGATAAATAAAATGGAAATGTGGGCAAATTTTGTTTCATAAGGGTTGGTATAATATTCTTGTGGAATGTACTGTTGTTCATTCAAATGCTGATTTCTCTACCCAGCCATCTGGTTTCAATCCAGACATTGCATTTTGATGCTTATTCTAAGCATCACCTGTCTCAAGTTTGTGTAAACACGCTACTGTTTGTTCTCTGTGTTGTTAATAAAACAACCAGCCCCAATGCTGAGCAATGGAGAGAATAGGGTGGGACATCCTGGTCCAGAGAGGAGTAGGAAGCCAGTATGAGAAGGAGGGGAGAGATCTGTATACCAAGACTTGGAATAATGAGGAGGGTCTTGGAACCAGGAGGAAAGATGAACTGGAACTAAGATATGACTAAAAGCAAGTATAATGGGTAAAATCTGAATGGTAAGAAACTATGTGGGCTTGGAGTTTTAGGATGGAGTAACTATTGTCCAGCATTGTGCTCTAGGTTAACTAAATAAATCCTAGTCCCTGTGTGGTGATTTGGGTATATAGCTGGGTTTGGAATAACTGCTGCTCTTAATTAAAAGATAAATTAATAGTAAATATTAATATGCCACAACACCTATGACTATAGTTAATGCTTATATTTTTAAAAGTGTTAATAAAAGCTGTAAATGATGGAAGAGTTGAAGGTGTCATGCTATCCTTAAAATAACAAACTTTTTAGAGTAACAAACACAAACTTAATACTGACGCTGTTTATGAAATCCACAGCTTTCCCACACTCCTGTTTACAATTCTAACAAGGAATAGTTTCACATTTTCTTTTGCGCTCAAGTGAGTTGTGATAATTACCAGCTGTATATAAGTTATTACAGTACCCGCCATGACATTTGGGATTTAGCAAATGCTAGTGAATGTCATCCTTTCTTTATATTATCCCCTCCCCCCTTTAAGGAAAAGTTGATGGTGACATGTACAAAATCATACAGAAAAGAAAATATTCATGCATTTAAAAGGTGAGTGGGAAATCTTTCCCAAGCGTTTACCAGGTGTATCACATGCCTATTTACAAAAGTAAGGAAACTGTCAATTTGATGAAGTACAACTCACAACTCATTAGTGTTGAACACAGAAGAAGCATTCCACATCAAAAATGACTGCTGAAATATTCACAATTACCAGCTGCTCAGAAACCATTTTATATGGATAAAAAACATGTCACATTTAATTTATCAGATGCTCTCTGCTGTCATACTTTTCTTTCGTTCAATGTACTGAAAAGTTATAAAAACAATTTCAGTCTCACTGTAGCCATGTATAGACATTAAGAATAACACAAATCCATTATCCTCCACAATGTAATTGTGTCTACATGGATGAATAATCTTCTGTAGCTTCTTCTCACTCAATACTGAATTAAAAATTTCTTTAAAGATATTTGAATATACAACACTCAGTATCTCTGTTAAAAAAGAAAGAAAGAAAGACTACTATTTCAAATACAAAGCCAGGGAACCACACTCAATTCTGATGGTAGGTTCACTGAATGAGCTAGCATTATTAATGCAATTTCTATAGTAACTATAATAAGATGGAAACATCATCAGAAAAATAATGTAACTTTAAATTTCCTTACAGTATTGAACTAAGTCAAATATGCACTCAGACACTTGTGGAAATAACATGTGTGACGTGAATTTCAAGCTTTTAAGAAAAAGACAACTGGTCCCTCTAGCCACTGTCTATACACTTAGGTCTCATGGTGTAGCTCCAGAACCACCATCACGTTTCTGATACGCCATCTGTTTCAGCCTTTCTGTCTAGGCTACCTCCATTCTTTTGAGAATCCATCCATCACACATAAATGGAATATGGGGAGGGACAACTACCCTGAAGTCCTTTTGAAAAGCTACATAGAGACCTAGTATTGTAGATGCTTCTTAAAATATATACATATATGATAAGAATTTAAATGGAGGTGACATATAATGGGGGAGAGAATGCTCCAACCCAACATTGTTAAATTGGCCAAGAATCTGAGACTACATAGGTCATTGGCCCAAGGGATAAAACCTATGCTAATAGTCTGCTAAAGGAACATAACAATAAAATGACTCCCCTAGATCACTGTATATCATTCACCCCACATCAGAGAAGCTTCTTTTTTCAGTAGATGAAAATTAACACAGAGGTCCACACTTAAAATTATTTTGAAAGAGACATTGAAGTACTCAGCCAGAAATGACGTTTCTCTCACCCACCCTTCCCTGTTCTCAAGGCTCAAGAATATATATGGAAGAGGAATTGGAAAGATTAAGAGCCAGAGGTGTCAGATGACTGCAGTGAAACAACATCTTCCAGACATAACAAGGCTGATTCAGATCTGAGTTCATAGACACTGGGACAGCATACAAGTTCAAAGTAGACAAAACCCCATCACTGAAAAGGGGAGGTAAACACCAACTCCTACCCTTAACCAAGAAACTATTTTCAATTGATAGCTTCAGGGAAGAGTAAAGTCAGTTTTCTCCAATAGAGTGACACTGAGTGTATCAATTATACTCCAGGGAAGACCACATACGCAGTAGTAATTGGCTAACACAAAGTGGACTACATATTTTTCTGTTATTTTTGTTTTTTCATTTTGTTTTTGGTATATTTTTGTCTCAATGGGATTTTTAGTTTTTAAATTCCATTTTAGGCTTTTGTTTAAGACAGAGAACATGGAGTTGAGTGAGTAGGGAGCAGAAGAATCTAGGAGGAGTGATGAAGAGGTAAGAATAAAATAAAAAATATATTGTCTGAAAATTTTTTAAAAAATAAAAGTCTTAAAATGCACTAATTGATTGGATTGACCTTTTTCAAAATTTATCAAGCATAGATAATTGCTAAGTATATAGTAAAAAACCTAAATTAAACAAGTAGATAGGGAAGAGAGAGAGAGAAAGAGAAAGACAGAGAGAGAGAGAAGGAGAGAGAGAGAGAAGACAGACAGATGATAGTGATTGAATGTATGGATAAAACACAGATCCCCTCACAAGAAAGGATTATGATGTCAAAGACCAATCAGTGTGCATGTGTTAGCGGCTACATTTATCTCTCTTAACTTAGTGATCCTGTTTCTGTATATGAAGAACCTGCTCTCCAGAGCTCACCTAAATGGTAAGTGAGCATCATTTCTGCTCAGCTCTTCAGTTCACTGGCCCAGGCCTGTCATGGACTTTATAAAGGGCAGTCCTCACTGTCTGCACTCAGGGACAGCTGCTGCTGTGTTAGTGGCTCATTTTCAACTGTGGGTAGAAAATGTTTAGACATACAGAATAAAAGAGAGACACACTGGTATCATATCCCAGTGACAGAGTACTTACTAAGTGTTCACAGCAAGAGTGAAATGTACTTTTCTCCTTCTTTATCAGACTCTTCTCCTAAGGTGTTCAGAACCAAGACTAACAAGGAAAAGAGGAGAAGTAGAGGTAAGAGAATTTCCAAAGCACACAGTAAGTAAAGAACAGTCAGTATTCTAAATTGTTCCCTTTCCAACTGTAACATCCAGTACAAATAGGTACTGACAGTTGTATCATCAATGTCCTCAAACATCCCTGAAGTAAAGGCTCACTCTCCTGGGTAGCACCACTGGCTATAGGGGAACCCCTAAAAGGTTGGAGTTCACAGAGAGGTTGTCAGGTCATTGAAAACATGTCAGCCTAAACAATTGTTACTTCAGAATACAAATGATACTAAAAAGAACAAACTCTACATTAAAACAGTAATAATTAGAGGATAAAAGTGAAAGTAGGAAAGACAGAGTTAAAATATGTTTTGTGATACTGATAACAACAGAGAGCTTAAAAAAACTTCTTCTACATGGACCACATCTGTTACCAATAATCAATATTTAATTATTTATAAATAAATAAGAATTTTTCTGTCAGGCTTGATGAATTCACATGCATCATCTAAGAAGCAATTCAGTGTTTCTCAAAATCTGAGTGTCCTTATACTATTAAAAGCCAGCATAGAGATAACTGGTTCTAGAAAATTGTGGATAGATTAAATAAATACTTGCCTACTCGCCTACTGATGTCCACACAGAATCCATGAACTATAAAGCAAATTGAGGGCTAATGTGATGGGTCAGCAGTTAAGAGAATATGTGTGCTTCTCTTACAGAAGACTTAAGATTCCCAGTTCTTATACCAGGCAGCCCTCAACTGCCGCTAACTGTAGCCATCAGGTGAACTAACATCTTCTGGCCTCCCTGTGGAACCTAAATTTAACACACACACAAACACACACAGAGACAGATACACACATGCACGCACCACACACACACACATACACACACACACACAAAACACACAAAATAAGAGTAAAGAAAATAAGTTTTTAACACACACACACACACAAAAAAAAACCTGCTCAACAAGAGGAAAATCCTGCTCACTTAATAGTAGAAACCTAGGTAACAACCCATGGCTAGAAAAGTTATGTATCTTGTAGAGAACCTACAATCACCACTTTACTAAGACAGCCTAATCTCTAAAACATTAAATATTTGTCCTTATACAGATAAGTATAGTATCCAACCTTATCAAGGGAAGTTCTCTTTTCAACATATGGAGACCATTACAGAAGAGAACAACCAATCAAAATGCAGAGTTATGGTGCCTAGTTCCAATGGATACATCTACAAAAGAACCCCTGCACCTAAGCTCCAGGGAACACTGAGGAAGAGGGGGTGGAAAGAATGTAGGAGCCTAAAGATCAGGGAGTTTTCTTTGAGATGTGTCTTCTAGGAATCTTAGAAGCTACACCCATAAAGTCCCACCAACATGAGTGCATAAGCATTAACTGAACAAAGACAAGAACAAGAGATGCTAAAATGGATGGGGAGGGGCGGTGAGAGCCCCGCAAGGCTTCAATCCTACACAAATAACTATAGGCAACTAAGAAAGATGAAGAGTGAGAAAAATAGTCTTCCCCAGGGGTGAGAACACTAGCTGGTTATTTAATACCAAATGACCAACCCTGAAAACATGTACACAAGCAGCATTATACATATCAAGCAGGTTAAATTAGGAATACATATGTATGTACAATTACATATATGTTTATAACAAAAATTGATGAAAATAGAGACCATGAATTTGAAAGAGAACAAGGGGTGTATAAAGGGAGGACCTAGAGGGAAGGAAAGGGAAAAACAGAAAAGAAATGTAGCCTCGAACTTCCATATTACCTGCTCTGTAAGATCTTAAGAAAATCAATCTCATCTCACACACTGTGTGTCATTCCTGAACTTCTACAATATCCACCTGCATGAGAAGGGTACTCACTGCTGGTTCAACCAAACAGAATGAAAGGAAAATAGTTATGGGCTATTAATGGGAAACTGATAATTATTTTAAAATCAAAGTCAATAGATTTTATCTGAGCCCTTCCTACATTTTTTAAAAGTGTCTAAATGCATGTATTTTTTTTCATTGTTAGATTGATAACTTGCTAAGACTACATTCAATTTTCAATCAAAATAGTTGCCTTGGTGCCTAAAAATATTTGATTTGCAAGAAAACCAGTTCTATGACAGAGCATCTACTTCAGAGTTTTAAAAAAGTACTTTCACTATGTTGTCATTCATCATCACACCAAAGATGATCAGACAATGAACAGAATGCTGTTCAGTGACCAGCACATGCACAAAAAAGCTAGGTGTGAATGGTAATTTAGTTATGAGACTTTCCTTGGCAAAAACAAATGCTGCAAATTGGGAATAAAAAATAAATCAAAGCTTTTCCCTTAAGGTTCAAAAAAGTGAAAGTAGAAAGAGAAGAAAATACGCAACCAAACAGAACCACAATCTAAAGCAGCATGTCTGTTCTTCCATGTCATACTCACCACTAATTCTGCTGCTTATGCACATTTGGAAGTTCTGGCTTTCGCAAGAATTGAATAACAGTAGATCATCTATATCCATGACCAAGTACATTCAGGTATCATAGTAGATATCTGAATGTATCTACTATGTGAGGCAAACCACCCAGGAGTTTTTTCTAAGTTTTATGAGTCAATGTTGAGATATGGATCTCTGTCTAATTAGATGTCAACTTCCCTCTACCCAGCTCTCTTCTGAATGCTCAGAATGTCCTACAGGGATTTGTTTCTACTGCCATTATTTACACATACTCCAGTAATCTTTCTCTATAGTGGGATCCTCTACTAATGGTGACCAGGCAGATAGCACCAAGCAACATAGAAACAGAGCTTTAAGAATATGACAACACATGTTGGAGAGGATGTGGAGAAAGGGGAATCCTCCTCCACTGCTGGTGGGAATGTAAACTTGTACAACCACTTTGGAAATCAATCTGTCACTTTCTCAGGCAACTAGGAATAGCGCTTCCTCAAGATCCAACTATACCACTCCCTGGAATATATCCAAAAGACACTCAAGTATACAACAAGAACATCTGCTCAACCATGTTTGTAGCAGCTTTATTTGTAATAGCCAGAAACTGGAAACAACCCAGATGTCCCTCAGCTGAGGAATGGATATAGAAATTGTGGTACATTTATACAATGGAATATAACTTAGCAGTAAAAAAACAAGGAAATCATGAAATTTGTAGGTAAATGGTGGGAACTGGAAAAGATCATCCTGAGTGAGGTATCCCAAAACCAGAAAGACACACAGGGTATATACTCACTCATAAGTGGATATTAGACATATAATATAGAATAAACATACTAAAATCTGTACACCTAAGGAAGCTAATCAAGAAGGAGGACTCTGGCTAAGATGTTCAATCCTCATTCAGAAAAGCAAAGAGGATGCACATTGGAGGATGGAGAAAACAGGGAACAGGAAAGGAGCCTACCACAGAGGGCCTCTGAAAGGCTCTACCCTTCAGGGTATGGAGGCAGATGCTGAAAATCATAGCCAAACTTTGGGCAGAGTGCAGGGAATCTTATCAAAGAAGACCTGGAGAGGACAGGAGCTCCACAAGGAGAGCAACCGATCCAAAAAGTCTGGGCACAGGGGTCTTTTCTGAGACTGATACTACAGCCCATGGTAGTTCAGTGTCCAAGTGGGTTCATAGTAATGGGGACAGGGACTGTCTCTGACAGGAACTGATTGGCCTGCTCTTTGATCACCTCCCCCAGAGGAGGGATCAGCCTTACCAGGCCACAGAGGAAGACAATGCAGCCACTCCTGATGAGACCAGATAGACTAGGATCAGAGGAAAGGGGAGGAAGACCTCCCTTATCAATGGACTGGGGGAGGGGCACAGTTGGGGAATACATAGGAAAGGTGGGATTGGGAGGGGAAGAGGGAGGGAGCTGCAGGGGGGATGCAAAGTAAATAAACTGTTATTAATAAAAATAAAAATAATTAAAAAAAGAATATTAAACTTGAAGACTTTAAAAAGGGAGAGTCTTGAGAAGTAAATCACTATTAATAATGATCTTCTTTAAATGATATAAATATGAATATGAATAAGATTTCTCATTGTTACCTTGTCTCCTTATTGATAGTCTAGTTATTTGTTTTCTATTTTATTATTTTTTACATATACAAACAGGTAATTTTTCATTTCTAATTTTTACATTCATAAGTCCTATCCTATTCTGCATTTAATTTTGGATCAGAAACTGTGTGATGTATGAAAATGGTTTGAACCATTTATAACCCTTTCTTGATCTATGCTTTCTTTGACTTCCCTTTTACCTTTATTTTATTGAGAACTGAGGCTTGAGAATTCAATAAAATAAAGCTGTGTGATAGGAAACCAGGCATATGCATTTCAAAGAAGTGTTACATGACATATAAAAACGGCAGTTTTACAAACTGTCTTCTTTACACAGAAGTCCTTGCCTATGCCATGCTAAGATGAAGTATTACATGAAAATTTGTTGCTTGAAGCAGGCAGTGAGACAGAAAAACTCCCAAATGATACAGAAGGAAAAAACAAATCAATGTACGTGTGATCTAAGAACCCCAAATCATTGTTAGAATAGGGCTGTTATTTTGGGGTATGTATATAAACCACCTTTTTAAGTAATAATTTTTATTTTTATTAATTACAGTTTATTTACCTGGTATCCCCCCTGTACCTCCCTCCCCCCTCTCCTCCCAATCCCACCCTCCTTCTTTCCCATCCAGGCCCCTTCCCCAGTCCACTAATAAGGGAGGTCCTCCTCCTCTTCCCTTGATACTAGTCTATAAGGTCTCATCAGTAGTGGCTGTATCGTCTTTCTCTGTGGCCTGGTAAAGCTCCAAGACATGAACATTATTTCATATGATTTGAATAGACAGTATATGCCTGTTTTGCAAAGTCTATAAATTTATAAATTTCTCATGATTTGTATAACAGCAATGATGAAAGATATGAGTTTGATTAAGATATTTTGATCAATTAAAGATATGCTTTATTCATTTTACAGTTTCTATGAACATTGTTATTGTTATGGGAAAATAAATCAATTATATACTCTTGTATACTAACTTTATTCTATACTGCTTACTGAATTTATTTCAATAACAAGTATGAGAAAATGAATCAACACGGGCAATGAGATAGGATTTTCTTATTCAGAATGTCTTCTTAGATCCCTCTAATCAGACTGCTGGGAACATAACATTCGAACCTTGAAGACCAACTTTTATGAACTGTTTGAGAATGGCTTCAAGAAAGATATGTAGCTTTAGTTTACAAAATACTCAATGATAACCCAGCAGCAATTATTTAAAAATGTACCATTAAACTTTATTTGATCTAAATTATATGAGGATTAGTATATAAATTCAATGCTATAGTAGGAGTCAAGATATTCATAATTACATGTACAATTAGACAACATAAGAGTATGCTATTTCTAATCTCAAATATCATCTTATTGGTTACTGGCTTAATAATAAGGCCACACATTTTTTAAAGATTATAATATAGCATTTCTTCTTTCCCTGTCCTTCCTCCAAACCCTCCTAAATACCCTGCTTCTGTTATTGCATGCATATATGTCTATGGATATCCATATATTTTCTTACATATAACTTGTTCTGCCTGTATAATGCATGTTTTCAGAGCTGATCTTTTGAAAGTACTAACAGACACATCTACAAAACACTTTCACAACTAAGGTTCAGGAAGCATTGCAGAAGAGGGGATAGAAAGATTGAAAAGGCCAGAGGGTCAGGGAAAAAGCGTTGAGATTGTGCCTACTGGTAAAATTTAAAGCTATACTCATGGTCTCACCAGCATAACTGCCCAAATGTGGTCTGAACAGGGATGACATCAATGGACATGCCTAACTGGAAAGAGAAAGGCTTATGAGGCCTCAGCCCTACAAAAAGAACTACAGGCAACTTAAGCTGGGAACAGAAGAGGTGTTCTTCTTTAGGGGAGAACATATCAAATAATTTTCCACCGTTCTGATAATTTTTAACAGCATAGAGAGCTGTCCTCCAATATTCTCACAGGTCTCCAGTCTTAAATGAGTACAAATAAAGTTCAGTTTATAATTTCCTAGACTTCAATAAAATTCCTCAAGCGCATAATTTCTGATCTCTTATTCATGCATGCCCTTTGCACTAAAAGGGTTACTGGTTACTACCCATTGTGTGGATTTCATGCCACAAATAGATTATCAGCCACAATCTGAAGGGAAAGTGAGAAAGAAAATGAATGTTGGGTGAAACATTCACAAGTCTAATTGTAGGATGACAGCTTTCAGAGACACACAAAAATTAGAGCCTGGATATATATACAGTATGCTATACAGGAAACAAAGAAAATTGTAAAAATAACAAAATGCTATTATTTTTGTTATTTGTATTAACTGACTCATACCCATTGTATCATGTGCAGCACATAATATTTTGCCATTTCTCAGCTGATTTCTCAGATGATAATGTTGGTAGTTCCCGTTTTTATCATCAGTAGTATCAGCAGTGCTGTGATAAGGACATTTCTATAAGTATGTTTATGCTCTTGTTTCCTTTAGCATAAACTACTTCAAAATTACTAAAGTGAGTGTGATAATAGCATAATGCTTAAAATACAGAATATCTCTAGCCCAACCAGCAAGATGAAAGATTACACTTCTGTTAACAGGCTATACCAGTTTGGATTTTTTTAAACCCTAGAAATAGTGGAGATAGTGTTTATTCACTTTGCAGTAAAAGATCATTAGTGTGTCATAATACCTTGAATTTTCATTTCTTTTAGTCTAATGAGGCTCACATGTCTTCATGTCTTTATTAATCCTTGTGTCTTTACTCTGGAATGAATGTCCATATATTTGTTTAATTTTAGATCTCTTTATTCATGGTTTTCACAACATTTTTACATAGTCCTAAAAATAGCCCTTTTCCTGATTTGCTAGTTTGTTTTTCAAATTTCAATTATGAAGTAGTGCTTTTAAAAATCTGTCTTGCAGTAATTCAGAAAAATTAGGGCTGCATCTAAAAACATCTGATTAGATTATAATGCCCAAAGGAATGTGTACTTCTATAGCATAGTTGTCTTTTAAAACCCATGGAACTGATGGACAGTTAAGTCACTGTGGGCAATTTTGGAGTTCTAAGACAGTATGCTCATTTAATGAATCATAGTTTTTAATATTATACGAGAAATGATCTTATAACTATGAAAAAGAATTATACGAAGAAAACAAGATTAAAACATATTTTAGTAAACAATGGTAATATGAGAAACAGAAAAGGAAGAGTGTGGGAATTAAGGCATTATATCTCAAGAGCACATTTGCCAAGGCAAGAATTCTTTTTCCCTTTTCTTAAATCTACAAATATAACACTCCAAAGTGATTGTTGTTGACATGTGAAATTGGAGCTTACGGAGGACAAAAGAAATGCACTAGCCAGTAATTATTTGAAGCACAATGTGTGTCAGATTCATGTCGGCTTAATGAATGGTGCTCACTCTGGATGGACTAAGATCATATGACAACTTCATGAAGAGCTCCTCAAAAGCTTCTGGGTTAAGAGAACCTGAGATGACTCAGTTTTAAAAAGACATCATTTTGAAAACTGACAGATTACTAGTTCCAGAAATGATGAACCATCCTAGAAGTTTTCTGCAGTTGTCCAGCAATTCTCAAGGTCTAGAGGGCTGCCCTGTAACATTTCCCACTGGAATAGAATGACAGTCAATATAGACAGTGTAATTCCCCACAATCAATATTGGAAGGATGAGGCATAAATAAGACAGACGTAAGAAATTATTAAAACAGTAACCAAAGCCCTTGCAAATTGCCGTCTAAAAGTGTTGTTGTCCTTTCCCTCCTCTAGAAATACCTCTGCTTGTGATGGCTCTAACTTCCATTTTTAAATCACTTCTTTATTTAACTTTTATAGACCTAGTAAAAAAGAAAAAAATGTTGGAATAGGAGGTATCATAAGCCCAGTGAGAAAATGCAGTGTTGTTTAGTCCAATTTACAAGGCAACAAACTACATTCTAAATACGTTTATGCCCTCAGACAAATGCTGTTCTTAGCTTTCATCATTGAAGCTTTCTTCTACAAACTGAACAGAGGTAAGTACAGTGATTGGCAGTTGCTTAATATTCACAAAAGAAATGATGGTTGAATGCTTAGCTCTAAACAGGACATGTATACCACTCTTTTTATGGCTCACAGAACATGAAAGAAGAAGTAGAAGGAATGCAGATGTATATTATTCAAGGCAAGATGGACCCTGAAGAAACATTATTTTGCAGCAGTTTTTTTTTTTTTTTTTTTTTTTTTTTTTTTTTTTTGCGTGCACTAGGGTAGCTTAACGTTCAACTTGGCATTCCTTAGTCATTGATGGGGCAAGGGTTCATGGGCCTCTACCCTTTACTGCTGACCTATTACGTACTGATGGCTTCTAAAGAAGGGACAATCATTGTCCTCTGCCTGTGTTTATTGAAAAAAAAAACACAGTATTCCAATGGATACTTCTCTTAGCAGTTCACAAAACAAAACAAAAAGACATGAATGTGAGAAAGGAACTAGGTGGGGTAGGACCATTGGTGGGTTTATGAGGGTGAAGGAGATAACAGAGTATAGAGGACAAGAATAATTCACTATACACATGTTTGAAATTTATTTCAACAAAAGAACAAAACACATTGAATAATACTTTTGGGGCAACCCTTTTAATTTCTCCTTTGATATGCTTTTCTTGGTTGTGGTAAACAAACTATCACAGTGCTTGCATTCTAAAGTCTTTCACGTTCAAATCTCTAAGCATGGTCTATGTTAAAATAAGAATATAGACACATATGTCATCAAGATATAAAAAATAAGAAAGCTGCTGCCACTGCTAAAGGATTTCAATTGCTATGACATTTCCAAAAAGTAATCACTGTGGAGGAGGAAACTTTCTTTCTTTCTTTCTTTCTTTCTTTCTTTCTTTCTTTCTTTCTTTCTTTCTTCTCTCTCTCTCTCTCTCTCTCTTTCTTTCTTTCTTTCTTTCTTAATTTCTTTCTTTCTTTTTTTTTCCTGTGTAACCCAGGCTGTCCTTGAACTCTCTCAATAGACCAGGTTGTCCATGAACAAAGGACAGAGATCCTTGAACAGAGATCTGCCTCCTTCTGCCTCCCAAGTGCTGGGATTAAAGGCATGTGCCACCACTGCCTAGCAATAATTTCTTTTTATGAAGAGTCAGACAGAAATTCCCTTTTGCTTTGTGGGCCCTACAAGTCATGTGACAACTATTCTACTCTGTCATTGCCACACAAGTTAAATAAATAGATGTGTCTATGTTCATAAATGCTTTACAGAAAGAGACATCATATGGAGTTGACATTTTCCAAGACCAAAATTGCCCCTGGAATGCAGAAAGAAAAAATGTCAGAAGCCAGCAGAATTGAGGACATCAGAGGACTGAGCTTGGGACAGTAACACCATTCTAAGTAGTGATATAACCAGACAGAGGCTGTCAGGAGAAAGTACCTCACATAATCAAAGAAGAGAATAAATCTAAAATTCCACAGAAGAAATTAGCTAAGACATAAAGAACATTGGATAGTAGCATGGCTTGAAGATTAAAAGAAGACATAATGTTTTGATGGTGATAAATTTGGAATGAGAACTGTAACCTCACCTGACAATAGAAAAACCAGCAGAGGGGACTCTTCTACAGAAGAGCCCTACAGAAAGGTGACATGCAAAATATTAAAAGAAATAGCTCTCGTTTCCTACTGCCACAGCAATCCTGACACCACAATGAAAAGAGTGAAGGTTGGGTGAAGTACTTATGCACAATGTGTTTCAGTATAATGGAATCAAGATTACCAGAGGACATGTCAGAGTGACAGGTACAGAGTAACTAGGGCCTTCATAAGTCAGGGCATGTCCTGCTGAAATCACATTGTAAGCTATATGGTTAGGCATGTCAGTAATAGAATTTTGGATTCAACATCCATAATCAGGACAGCAGCCACAGTGGCTGGAAGCCAGAATCCCTGAGTGGGATATGCTCCAAAAGTTTGACTGTGCTCTCCTGGGAGTGAAAACAAGTAGCAGGGACTAGGGAAACTAATAATCCTGTAGCAGCCCCAGTGAATCAACACCCTAGCATCTGTGGAGTTGTTGGTGCGTCTGATTCTAAGCAAGGAAAGTAAGACACAGAATTGTTAAGAAATGACAGTAGCAAATGTCTCTGAGGTGCAAAACTACCCAGAGTTTGTTTTCTTTCAGGTATAAATCTGTATGTAAGCAAGCTTCAGTCACAAGACAAAAAAAGGTGAGGAAAAATTGAAAGGGGAAGGAAACGACTTAATTGGATTTATGAATTAAGACAATTTAGTATTAAAATGCTTTAGACAGTCACTAGTCTATGAGTAGTCTGTTTCTTTGACTATCACAAATCTACATCACAAATGCATGCAAACAGCACCAGTTAGTGGAAAAAAAAAAAGCCTTTTCATTCACTAGTCTTTGTTACTCTGTAGTGTTCTGGAGACCCTCTGAATAATACAAACACACACAAGAATCTGCTATAGCACTGTTTCATTGCTTCCTGTATGTTCTCAGAGATATTGTACAATCAAAACATGCCAAAACAGACACCGAGAAAGAAAATATTTGAGGACAATTTCCTCTGGTGCAGTGACAGTCTAGCGTCCTATAACACTTTCTGGTATTGTAACCCCATGCTTTCTGGAATAACTGCGCACTGAGTCACACTGAGGAATTCTTCAGTTATAAGATGGCATGTTTGACACTCTTACTGACAAAACACTTGTTTGATGGTGATACCAATCAAAACTTGAAAGAAACTTCTTTTTTTACCGTAAGAGGCCCTGTGTGGTCATAAACAATACACAATTATCCTCATTTGTCTTATTTAAACTATTTGATTTAGAAAATTACTTTCAAGTACTTTTACTTAGAAATTTGTTTGTTTATAGGTTTTACCTTCCCACTCTGTGTAACTTTTTTTTTTTTTACATGCCTGAAATCCCAGAATTCAGAGAGGCAGAGGCAGGTAGATTTCTTTGAGTTCAAGGCCAGCCTGATTTACAAAGTGAGAATACAGTGATTTTGTTGAAAGACCATACTCTGTTCTCAAAAATCCCCCACATTTATTATTTTCAAAGCCTTATTTGGAGTAACTAAGGAAAGTACAAATGATTAGTCTATAGTCATTGCTCTTAAGAAGTCTGTCATAAGAGACGCTTTTATTATTTTTATTTTTTTTCAAAAGTATGTAAAATATGTATTCTTTCTTGTCAGAACACAGTCCAATAATAGAGTCTTGTGAGGAGAATCCTGAGAGTTTCTAAGAAAACTCCAAGAAAACCCACACAATAGTATTGTGATTGCAGTTTCTCCAAAAACAGAAATGTTCTTAGAGTATTTTGAGTGCTTTACAGGTATAGCTGAGAGGAGTGGGTTTACTTCAGACTGTTCATCAAAACCGGTTATTATTGTTAATTTGCTTTTATGGAAAAAAGTGTTTTTCCTGCACTCAGTTTGTCTACCATGTCACATGTGGCTTACCCATGTAGTTATGCACTTACTCATATAACTCCTCTCAACCTTCATAGTATAAATTGTCTGATGCTTTCAATAAAGTTGATTATGGCATGAAAAAAAAGAAGACTTTCATATATGACTCTATTTTTGAGGATTAAAAAATTACTATGAGATAAAGACCATTTTTCTTTCTTTTTTTCTTCTCTTCTCCTCCTTCCAATTTTTTTTCTCTAGTTTGATTTTTTTTTTTTCAATGCAGTTTATTCAGGAACCTTGAACAATCATCTGACCCTGGGGAAAGCCAGCCCACAGCTTAAATAGCCTCTGGGTAGACAACCCCAGCGTGCCATGTGGGCAATGCAGATAGGTCCACATACATGGAAGCAAGCCAGATCCTTGGCCTTAGCCAAATGTGGAGTTGTTTGTGACAGAGAGCACTCACCATCGGGAAGGTGGAAGGCGGATTTTATATACCCATTCTAGTCATGCTAGACTAACACAGTTTCTAATTTATAGACAGATTCTCTAGTTTATCATGTTAGCCTTTTCATGTATTTTCAGTAGTGTGAATGATGGATTAAGGTAGCCAGTGAAGGCATCTGAGTGACACTGAACTTCTCTGTGGAGGAAAGCCTGTTATAGTGGCTGAGAGGAAGATGTGAGCATAGGGAATATCAGCTGAGAGTGGAGAGACAGCGGCTGATCAAAGTATTGTAGCATGGGAAGACATTTTGAGGCAGTGCTAACTCTAAGACATGCTCAGATAAACACTAGGTTTGACGATCCAGTCTAACCTCACAAAAACTGATCTCAGTCCTACATTTAGAGAGTCAAGAAAACAAAATTCTGGCTAAAGTAACATCTCAGGCTTTCAATGTTGGCTCTGCCACAGATTCCCAAAGAACTTCATTGCATCTGTTTCTTCACTTGTGGATGATAAGAAATGTCTAAACTGGATTAAATGTGATACTCTATGCAAAGATGTTAGAAAAGAACCCACATACATACAGTAAGAACAACTATTTTCTTCTTTTTCAAACACTTTCTTTTCTTCTCCTTGCCTATGGTTGTATTTTTGCTTAGATTATCTCTAGATAAATTTATGTCACATTCCCCCCTCCATGCAATGTTCTTTTTTTTTGGGGGGGAGGAGGAGGGAGAATCCAGAATCTTGAAGAACATTCTATGTGGTTTTGAAAAAAATGACCTAGTTATTTTATGAGGATCATACTAATATCCATTAAGTCAAGAAGGCTACACTGCTGTTCTCATCACTGATGTCCTCTGGTTTTTGGTCTTATGAGCATGTCCAATCTCTGTAGTACTTAAGATATGTGTGATACTCCAACTATAATAAGAAACTTACCTTTGTTATTTTCTTTTCTATTCGTTTTTATGGCACTTGTTTTATAGTTCTTAGGGATGTGAATATTAAGGATGGTTATGTTTTAAAGCATTTTATCTCTTATCAGTGAGCCATGCTTCTCTTTCTCTCGGATTTTCCCTGTTCTAATATCCATTCTGCCTAAAATTATAATACTTATTTCAACTTTCTCTTGAACTTGCCATATTTCTCTCTAATAAGTCTGTGCCTTGAAAGCCTTGCAGTCATAAATCACTGTTACTCATTGGATGTGCAGTGGCACAGTGGTGATGAACAGAGAGGGAGAAGATTGTAGTTATGATTAAATTTCCATACTGTGTCAGCCCTACACCCCTGGCTGCGATCTCCCCCTCTGTCTTTTAGCTTGAGTCTCATACCAAGAGGAATGGTAGAAGGTATGTTGAGTGAAGAACAGTTTATCCCAAGTGGGACAAGAAAGATCTGGAAAGTTATAAAGAATTTTCTGAAACTCTTTCTTAATAATTTTTCCTCTATCTCTTCAGAGACCATGAGCAACTCTGGAAGCAAAACACATGCAAATATGTATCCTCTTCCAAGAGTGCAGTTCAGGGAGTTTTTCTCTCTAGTGTTCTTCATTGGGATCCAATCATTTTAAAAGCCCACATTTTAAAAGTGTCTAGTAATTTAAAAGTGTCTAGTTCCAGTGGCTTCTACTTGAGGAGAACATATATTTTTGATGTCTCCTATTTAGATAAGCCAGTTTCTAAGATTTCAACACAGCAGTTGATATAGAAGGAAGGTCATTAATATTCAGAATGTTTGGCTTTTGCTCCTAGTATTTGCAAGAATTATAATTTATACATGTTTTACATGTGAAAGCTAATCTTATATGCTTTATTCCTGCCTTTCAAACGCCTGTGGATTTTTGTTGTTGTTGTTTTGTTTTATGTTTTTTTGTTTGTTTGTTTTTTGTCTTCACTGGCATTGTTTTTTTTACCCCTTCTTTTCTTACATCTATTACTATATTAAGTAAGAGCTTTCACTATCATGGAAATGATGGTATTCCTCCAAAAAAACTACTTTAAGAACTTTAGATATATTGAGATTTGTCAAAAATAAAAGAGGTATCATCGTAGAGTCACAATGAATCCACTTAAGAATTTGGTTTTTATTTTATTTCTATACATGCCTAAATTAGCCAGTAACTCGAATCTCTTTAAAAAGTAAGAAACATAGTAATCTTAGCTGGAAATATGAAGTATTTAGTATTGGGTTTTAACTTACTAACTTCAGTTCACATGCACCAATAAAAAAAAAAGTGAGTAGAATACCCAGAAAGACATTGAAAATATAGAAGACACTGAGCCTATAATAGAAAAAGTGTGCTGTACTCACATCTATAGCAGCTGTTGTAGTATCATTTGAAGATACAAATATCCTCCATTCATTTTAGCTTCAAAAGCAACTACAAATATAGATTAGATTTTATGTCTTTTGTATTTATGTTTAATTGTGTTCAGTATTGCATAGCCAATAGTCAACACACACACATACATACACAATCATATCTAGAATGAAACTTCACTAAATAAAATAAGTTGAAAACAGAATATATGTGTATGTCTCCATATCATTATTTTTGCATGTCTATAAACGGAAACATATATACATAGACATCTACACTTGTTATATACAAATTCACTACTTACAGAGGTCTGATATAAACGTATTACATATTCAGATGCATATAAAATGAAAAAAGGATGACAGGGGAAGGAAAGATGCACGAAGAAGATGCCTAGTTTATTGCTTGCTTTCTACTCCAGCTTTTGTTCATATTACTCTAGACAGTGCAGGCATTCAGTGTGACAAAACTAAGTATTGTTAATGTGAAAGGTCAAAAGACATGGGTAGATGCATGTTTCTTCTTAAGTTACAGCTATTAATGAAATTTGGAATTCTAACTGCATGCCCTAGAATTCAAATATATAGGAAGCATTTACATAGGGCATGTTTTATAGACACCAAACATTTTATTTAAGGGCCTACGTACACTGACATCATTTACATATTTCAAGTAAAAGACTTTTACATATATATCTTTTATATATATATATTATTTAAAATAATTTAAATCACAAAGAAGACAACAAACCTAGCAGCAAATTTTAATTCATTTTTCCTAAATGACTTTAGGGAACTTGTATTTATTCAAACAGATTTTTTTTTTAAGACTAACACAGCTCATAAGATACACCTCAGAAGTTTAGCAACAAGACATTCTGATACATTTAAGAGATGAAATGATAAAAATGTGTTCTTTTATCTTAAATAATTTCATTCTTCCTGGGGCTTTCCTGTACAATGGTTACTAAAAATATCAACTAAGGTTTTACTTATATTTGCCTAACCTTGGAATTTCCTAAAGATATACCATTTAGCTATGATGAGGAGCCCTAAGTGGAAAAGATGACCAGCAAGAGCTTGTGCACATCTGCGATAGCATTAATGACATCAGAAGTCAGACCCCCTCATGCACCACACAGCAGAGAAGAGTCACACTATGGAGTGTATTCATAGTCAAATGCAATTTGAATTTACTCTAAAAGATGCGCTAATATCACCTCTGAAGCAAACAGTATGATCCTTTGTCAAAACTGAGCAATTCTTTGACAAATTTTCTCAACTAATTTCAATACTGGAGCAGTTTCACGACAAAATATTAATGAATTCTCTCAAAGTTGGTATTATGAATCAATCTAATTCCTCAATTTTAAATATAAATGCAACTAAACTACTTAATCTGTGAAACTTCTTCAGTGTAACTGCATGTTCTCCATCCTGATGCCTCAGTAAATTGGGCTAAGAATGGGCACATGGCGAAGCCATAGGCAGAGCTCAAATTCATTTAACATAAGAGCTCTTGATTAACAATTAAAAAACAGAAGGGTTCAGTGTTTCAATATCCTCATCTCTGTTAATGATTAAATCAAACTCACAGTAACAGGCCACACTAGTGTCCAAAAATGAAGCCTACCATCTTTCTTCTAAGAGGAAAACATAATGAATTATGTTATTGATCGAATTTCAAATATTTACAAATAGGATTGATATGCTAGCTTCACAGAGTCTTCTAGTTAGAATATGCTGAAACCTTTCTGGTAAAAAGGGCTGTATTAACATATTTCCCACTCATTTTCCATGACCTCATTGCTATCGTACTGATGAATGTTCTCCAGACTATGTAACTGGCTACATGGTAGGCATTTTTAATCAACAAATAAATGTCTTTCATCTTCCTGATCAAATAAATGTCCACTGATAAAAAGGAAAAGGAAGAATAAAGTGTGCAGAAAGAGCTGAGGAGATGGCTCAGCGAATAAAATGCTCACTACACAAGTATGAGGACCCGAGTTCGTGCCCACATGTAGTATCTAGCTAATAATCCCAATGTCCCTACTGTTAGAAGAGAGAGGAAGACCAGAGAATCCCCAAAAGATCATGGGTCATTTATTCTAGTATGTGCAATGGCAAACAGCAATGGCATCTTGTTTCAAAGAAAAAGAAAGTTAGGGCTAACACCTGCAGTTTTTCTCTGACTCCACAGAAGCACTGGGATATGTGCGCAGAGATACTCACACAGCCGAATGCAAGCATGTAAAGCTATGCCATTCCCACACTCAAAACATACACAGAGTTCTGCTTGGAAATCTCTCTCTGCCTGTTCCAGATCTGCCTGGCCCACCTGGGACACAGACAGTGACCCCAAAGCAGGACCACAAGAAAAAAAAATACTTAGTAACATTCCATATACAAACAAGCTTTAAGCTGAGAAAAAAGTTAGCGAAACTATATCCTCCACAATAGCCACAAATAATAAATATATTGTATCTTGATATGACTCTACAAGCAAGTGAAAGACTTGTATCATAAAAAATTCAAGTCTCTAAAGAAAGAAATTAAAAAAGATATCAGAAGGTCTAAAGATGCCCCATGTTAGTGGATCAGTAGGATTCACATATTAAAAATAGCCATCTTACCAAGAGCAATCTACAAATTTGGTACAATCCCCATCAACATACCAACATAGTTCTTTACAGACTTTAAAGAATAATTTTAAACTTCATATGGAAAAAAAACAAAAAAAAAACTGTAGAACAACTAAAACAAGCCTATATAATCTATACAATAACTGAACTTTTGGAGAGATCTCCATCCTGATTTCAAGTTATACTTCAGAACAATAATAATAAAAACTACATAGAAATAAACTGGTTAATCAATGGGATTGAATCAAAGATCCAGAATCAAACCCAACCACCAATGGATACTTGATTTTTGACAAAATAGCCAAAACCATGCAATGGAAAAAATATAGCACCTACAACCAATAGTGAATATAAAAATAGACAAATAGATCCATATCTATCATCCTGCACAAAACTCAAGTCAAAGTGGATCAAAGACCTCAATATAACACCAGATACACTAAATCTATTAGAAGAGAAAGTCTGAAGAACCTCGAACTCATTGGTACAGGAGACACTTTCCTTAACGACATACCAACAGCTCAGGCTCTAAGATCAACAATTATCAAATTGTACCTCTCAAAATTGAAAAGCTTTTTGTAAGGCAAAGAACACTGTCAATAGAACAAAATGACAGTCTATAGACTGGGAAAAGATCTTCAACAATCCTACATCTGACAAAGGCTAATATACAAAATATATAATGAACTCAAGAAATCAAACACCAGTAAACAAAACAACCCAATGAAAAATGGAGCACAGAACTAAACAAATAATTCTCACCAGAGGAGTCTCAAATGGCCAAAAAACATTTAAAGAAATGTTCAACTTCTTCAGTGCAATGCAAATCAAAATTGACTCTGAGCTTCCATTTCACAATAGTCAGAACTGCTAAGATCAAAATCTTAAGGGACAGCTGGTGAAGACGTGGGCTCCTTTACTGCTGGTGGGAGTGCAAACTTGTACAACCACTTTGGAAATGAATCTGGTGCTTTCTTATAAAACTGAGAATAGCTTTACCTAAACACTGAGCTTTACCACTCCTGGGTATATACCCAAAGGACGTTCCACCATGCAGCAAAGACACTTACTCAACTATGTTCCCAGCAGCTTTATTCACAATAGTCAGAATCTGAAATAGCTTAGATGTCCCTCAATGGAAAAATGGATAAAAAAACTGTAGCACATTTACATAATGGAATATTACTCAGCTATTAATATTAAATGATTAAATGAAATAATGAAATTTGCAGCCAAATAGATGGAACTAGAGAAGATCATCCTGAGGGAGGTAACCCAGACTCGGAAAGACACACATGGTACATACTCTCTTACAAGTGGATTTTAGCCATATAGTTATAGGATAAGCATACTATGAGGCACAGAACCAAAGAAGGTAAATAACAAGAAGGATACAAGGGAAGGGGCATAAATCTCGCTTGGAAGGGGAGGTAGAATAGACAGTGATAGTGGCTGAAGAGAGGGAACAAGGTAGGAAAGGGGGCACAGAGAAATAAGAGGGTTGAGGTCAGACCTGGGGAAAGTGGGGCTGCAAGGAGAGAAGGTCTGTAGGGAAAAGAGAAACTTAGGGTGTGGATATCTGTGTGACAAACTGGAGACTTAAGTCAGAGTAAGTCCCTGGGAGGCTATAAGAGGGACTCAAGCAGACACTTCTAGTAGCAGAGGGCATAGAGACTGAAGAGGACAGCCTCTAATTAGACTAGCCTCCTAGCAGAGGGAGTGAAACACCAATCCACCCACAAAAACCTTGACCAAAAATTTACCCTTCTTACAATTTGTGCAGGAATAAAGACAGAGAAGATAAGAGTAGAGATTGAGGGAATGCCCAACCAATGCCTGGCCCAACCAAAGACCCATCCTATGGAAGAGTACCAAACCCTGCTGCTATGAAGGATACTCTTAAGCTTGCAGACAGGAGCCTTTCAGAGGCTCTGAGAGGCTCTGTCCAGCAATGCCTCAAAACAAATGCTGAGACTCTCAGCCAAACCTTGCAGAAAATGTAGGGAATCATATGGAAAAGTAGGAAGAAAGAAAGGTGCCATGAGATTCACAAGAAGACCAACAAAAGCCAACTAACCAGAGCCCATTGGGGCTTGTTGAGGCTGAAGCATCAACCATTCATGGACTGGACCTAGACTCCTCCTCCCCCCAAAGATGTAGAAGATAGGCAACTTAGACTTCATGTGGAAACTAAAGTAAAAGAAGCAGGGATTGCATCCGACACTGACTCACTAAGCTTTTTGTTCACTTCATCCTGGCGGGACTTCTTTGCCAGACCACAGGGGAAGAGGACATGCTCAGCCCTGATAGACTTGATGAGATGTGGTGGATGGGAAGGAAACCTCCCTTATTCTAAGGAACAGAGGAGGGGGAACTGAGAAGGGAGGAGGCAAGGAGGGTGGGACTTTGAGGCATAGAGTTATGGGGATATAACCAGCATGTAAAGTGAGTAAAAAGAAATAAAAAAAAACATACACACAAAGATTAAAATAAATATGCAAAATATAATTCCAGTTCTGAATAGTGTAACTTCTCTCTCTATACATAAAAAGAAGCACCGTATTATAGCTTTTCATAGTCAGGTTGGGTTTTAAGTGAATGTCATGCACACTGTGAACAGGAAGATCCACAGGGAAAGAGGCACAGGTAGAGAACTCAGGCTGTAAATGCAGTGGAATGGTGATAATAGAAACCAGTAAAGGAAAGCTGGCTGGAGCTCAGAATGCCCGGGGCGGGATGGGTACAGTATAGATGCAGCTAGACAATCAGGCTGATAACATTTCATCCAAGTCAAGAATTTGGCTCCTCATTTGAGGTCTTTCAGGGAGGGAGGACAGCTTACACCGCAGGGCTCAGTTCAGCCATAAAGAAGCCTGTATGTGTCCACAGGGCTGCACTTGCTTTAGTGCTCTGTGGTTGCCTTTCTGAAGATTTTCAACACAAGGTCCTGCCTGACTCCAGAACTAAGGCACTACTGACATCGTGAAGAAAGAGGAAAGGTCAGAGTGAAAGGGCAGCAAAAAGGCATGCCCCCCTCAGCAGCAGTCCCCCCTCTCTAATCATCAGCTGCCGAAATTCCAGCGGGCCTTCATAAAATTCCTTTTGTTTAATCCTGCTAGATTTCGTGCCCCTGAGTTTAGAGGCTGTTTCCTTTATCTCTGGTTGACCCTAGGATTTAACAGTATTCTCAGCCTCTCCACTGCATTTTGCGGTATGAAAGATGAGTTAATTTCGAAGCTAAAGATTTAAAGCCTCACAGGGCCGTGTTTGGTGCTGATTTTCATGTGCTTCTCCCTGCAGCTCTCACTAGGTTCCCTTTCACATTGGATTGTTATGTTGAGTAAGAAGTGGGCACTTTTGCTTCTATGAATAATAAAGTCTAGCTTGGGAGGGCTTTTGAGAATACCTAACCTAATTAAATGAAGTGTTATTAAATTTTAATTAATGTGTGCTATTCAGAATTAATCAGATCCATAACTGTATCTGTGCTTTGCAATGCTGTCAAAAGCAGCTGGAGCTCTCCAGGGACTCCAGTTACATTTTATTTTTAAAGGCTCAATGTATTATTTTTCTACTAAAATAAGAAAGAACCTTCCTCCTTGTTCCTCTCCAGACCAGTGACTAATAAGGTTCTACATGTGAGGAAATGCTATCTTCTAAATTTCCAGTTCTTGAAAGCTGCTTGGTTCAAACACTGACTCATAGATGCTGAACGGGAGCAAAGAGCTGGACATGCTGAGGCAAGAATAAAGAGACCCACCAGGGAAGCCACCACAGCTTGTGTGAACAATGGTGGTGCTGTTAGGCTACAGAAAAGATGTAAAGCAAAACAATAAACCACCAAGATTTAATCAGGACTACAAAATATTAGTGTAACAGGAGAATACCCTATTCTTGTATTTTGTCTAATATCTGCATCGACTAACATTTTAATACAATTGGTAACACAAATATTAACTTCCCTTAGCTTATGAAAGTATAATTTATCTCTCATTTTCAAGAACAATATTGTACAATCTTTTTTTTTTTTTGAGGGAAGCCTAGTAAATGATTTAGAGTTCATGAAAAGTCATTAGATAAAGGAGTCCCATCAATTATTTTCCATTTCTTTCACAGTCAGGATATCTGGAATGAATGTAACCTGTAAAGAAAAGAGTTAGGAAGGTTTTAGAAAAAGAGTTTAAAGAATAAATGAATCAGCAAAGATGTCACAGGTGATGTTTCCAGGAAGTGACAGTAAATATGGCTTTGCCCAGGCCTAAAGAAGCACAAACTTAAGGTCATCTCAAGTGTGTGATTACCTCCTTCTATTTAAAAGAAGCAAGTTAAGAGTCTTACACATATCATTAGTCACAAATATGTGTAATTTTCCTGAGAAAGGATAATAATTTGAGACAGTGTTAAATTATTATATTTCACTGAAGTACTGAGACTTAATATCAGATTTAACTTAAAGCTAAATCTTATTTGACTTTTTTTATGTACTGTGAATTTAACTGGAGGTTCTGTGTGTGCTAGGTCAGTGCTTTACCCCTGAGCTACACTGACGGGTCATTAAAGGTAAATCTGACCCTGACTTGTAATTAAGCATCTTTATCAAGGTAGTCTATAACTGTCATTAAAACAAAATATTCAAGGAGATAGCCACTGCACTTTTAACACCTGTGTTTGATTTAAGGAAGGACAAGGCAGAGTGACACTTTTTTTCCTCCAATTAAATATTCAAACTTAAGTATAACTTATGCACCTAGTATATCACCCTAGGCTTCCTGTGTTCCTACAGAAAGCCACAGCTGTCTGCAGTGTAATGTAGAAATATAATTAGCTGGTCTAAGATTAAAAAATAATTCAACACATTATTCATTTGTTTGAGCAATAGATATCTTCCTCAGGAAATAAAAATGCTCACATGGGTAAAATATTAGGAAATAGCTGGAGGGGGCCAAGGGAGGAGAAGGAGGAGGAAGAGGTGAAGGAGGATGAGGTGGAGGAGGAGGAGGAAAAGGAGGAGAAGGAGGAGGCCTTTAGAACACAATTCTTAAACTTAAAATTCCTCTACCCATAGACTGCAAACTTTCAGTTTTTGCCTACAAATTTACGTATTGTCATATACAAAGAATATTGGAATTTTGTAAAGATAATGCAAAATTTAACAGATTTGGCATGTAAGTTAGACTAACTGGATGATTTCTTTATGAAGAAGCTGTGCAATCATTTTAAAGCTTCCTATAATTATCTAATGTTGAAGAATATAAATTATACAGGTCTAAGTTCCCTCATAAGAAATTTCTTAGAAGGTATAAATTAAAACCAAGCTTTTTTCCTTTAGGGAATATTGAAGAACATAATCTTTGCTTCTAATTTGTTGTTATAAATAATATTGAGCAAGATTTTATTAACTTCTTCTTATACATATAATGCCTTCCATATAATAAAATTATTATGTATATGATAACTTCAATAAGTGTTGATGAACTTGCTGCACAGCTTTGTCCATCAGAGAATGACTTTCATCTTGTCCATCAGAGAATGACTTCAAGTCCATCTCATATGACTAAGAGCTGTTTGGATTTTGTGAACTGCTTATCTTTTGTCAATTTTTTTTCTTTTGACTTTTTAAAAATATTGTTCTTCTCAATTTACATACAAAGAGTGCCTTACATAAATCGTAGCAAAAAATTTCTTCAGCTTACTGTTTCATACTAGCTTCACTGTCTTAATCCAAATCACGCAGTTTCTGTGAAACTACGGCAGTAAATGGAAATTTTTTGATGCTGTGATGAAAACTGCAATAAAACACTCTGCCGTTTTTCCCGTTTCTCAGAGTACGCAAGGCATAGGGTCAGAAGAGGAATATTAATTTTTAGATGTATTTAAAATGAATTTATTTCCCCAATTATCTATGTTATAAAATAAACTCAGACAACACATGAAAAATTTGTAAAATTTAAAAAGTTATTTTCTTTTTAGAAATTGCTATTTCTTTTCTCACTTTCAAACAGTATAATTTATATAATATTTTTACATGCTCCTCTATATATTCTATTTGTAAAACTGAATTTTATCCTGTTTCCTAAACAACTTTGATGCCCCCATTTCTAGGTATGCTGTTTTATTTTATGTAAATGAGCATTATCTGGTGAATAAACATCAGCTAAATAACTAGATAAATGATTAAAAAAGAGTCAGTGGGAGCTGGAGATACATATAAACCCTTTATTATTCTCTGTTTAAAAAAAATTAATGAAAACCATTTGCCCTGAAACAAAAAAGCTTTCTGATTCAATTTTCACATGAACAAATGTGTACTTAATAAATATTGGTTACATGCTTGAATGCAGAAATGAATAAATGAGTATCTAACTTTTTTATAACCTAGTCACTCATGTGTTGCCAATATTTTGAGCTTAAAACAAAGAATTACAGCTGGCTTTTAGATCATCACATCAGGTTTTCACTCATTTAGGTGCAAGAAAGTTTTTGTGTTTGTTTTATTTTAATTACTTATTATTATTTATTACAATTTATGAACTTTGAATCTGTCTGTAGCCGACTGTCTCATCTCCTCCTTGTCCCACCCTCCCTCCCTTTTATTCCCCTATACCCTTTCCCCAGTCCACTGATATGGGAGGTCTTCCTCCCCTTCTATCTGATACTAGCCTATCAGGTCTTATCAGAGCTGGCTGCATCACCTTCCTCTGTATCCTAGCAAGGCTGCACCCAGGGGGAGGTTAGCAAGAAGTTTTAACTAACAAGAATGGTTCAATCGATGGTTCAATCTCAGGCATTCAAAGCAAGAAAAATCACATGTTGTGCATACAAGAATCCATTTTATTAGAGAAACTTAAAGCAATTCCTAAAAATCAGTAACATTATAAGGGTGCCCACTTTCTCTGCATCCTTTTTAATATAGTACTTGAAGTCATAGCTAGAGAAATAAGACAAGGAGACCAAAGGGATACAAATCAGAAAAGAAGACCATATATTGCTTCTCTCAGAGTATATGATAACATACATAAGTGACTCCAAAATCTATCAGAGAATTCCTACAGCTGATAAACACCTTCATCAAAATGGCTAGATACAAAATTAACAACAACAAATCAGTAGCCTTGCTGTCTACAAACAATCAATGGGTTGAGAAATAAATTAGAGAAACTACACCCTTCACAGTAGCCATAAATAATATAAAGTATATCTGTGCAATTCTGACCAAGCAAGTCAAAGACCTGTATGACAGGAACTTCAAATCTCTGAAGAAAAAAAACTGAAGAAGATATCAGAAAATAGAAAGAACTCCTATGTTCATAGATCGGTAGGATTAACATAGTAAAAATGGCCATCTTACCAAAAACAACCTACAGATTCTGTACAATTCACATCAAAATATCAACACAATTCTTTACAAATCCTGAAAGAACAATTTCCAACTTCATATAGAAAAATAAAACACCAGGAAAACTGAAACAATCCTGTACACTAAAAGGACTTCTGGAGTTATAACCATCCTTGATTTCAAGCTGTACTACAGGACAATAGTAATAACAACTGCATGACATTGGTATAGGAGCACAGAGGTTGATCAATGAAATTGAATCAAAGACCCAAAAATAAAAAGGCACTTAATTTTTGATAATGAAGCTAAAACTATACAATATAAAAAAGAAAGCGTCCTCAATAAATGGTGCTGGTCTAACTGGATATAAAACTACATATAAAAGAATGCAAAGATATCCATCTTTACCACCTTGCACACAATTCAAGTCCAAGTGGATCAAAGACCTCAACATAAAACATGATACACTAAATCTAACAAAAGAGAAAGTGGGGATCAGCCTTGAACTCATTGGCAAAAGGGTACAATCCCTGGACAGAACACCAAGAGCCCAGACACTAAGAACAGTAATTAATCAATAGGACCTCATGAATCTGATAAGCAAATGACATTGTCAATAGGACAAATCAGCAGCCTTCAGAATTGGAAAATATCTTCACCAACCCCATACCCGACAGAGGACTAATTCCAAAATATATAAAGAATGCAAAAAATTAGACACCAACAAATCACATACTCCAATCTTAAAATATGGTGTACAGAGCTAAAAGGAGAATTCTCAAAAGAAAAATTTTGAATGGTAAGAAAAAAAAACAACAAAACAAAGCAAAGTAAAACAAACAAAAACACTTAAATGTTTAATGTCCTTATTCATCATGAAAATACAAATCAAAATGACCCTTACACCTTTCATGATGGCTATGATCCAAAAGTCAAGTGACAGCACGTGCTGAAGAGGATATGGAACAACTCCATTGTTGGTGGGAGTGTAAACTTTGTACAAACACTTAGGAATTGACCTAGACATTTCTCAGGAAACTGGGAAACATTCTATCTCAAGACCCAGCTACACCACCTCTGGGCATAAACCCAAAAGATGCTCCATTATATCACAAGGACACTTGCTCACTTATGTTCATAGCATCTTTATTCCTAATATCCAGAAACTGGAAACAACCTAGATGTCCCTCAACCAAAGAATGGATAAAGGAAATTTGATACACAATGGAATCCTATTCAGCTATTAAAAACAAGTACATCTTGCAATATGCGAGCAAATGAATGGAACTAGAAAATATCATCGTGAGGTAAGCAACCCAAACCCCAAAAGACATACATGGTATGTACTCACTTATAAGTGGATATTAGCCATAAAGTACAGGATAGCCATGCTACAACACACAGCAAAGAAGCTAAATAACAAGTAGGGCCAAAGGAGGATGCTTGAATCTCACTTGGAAGGGAAAATAAAATAGACATTAGAGGTTGATGGAGGGAAGGAACTGGGTAGGGTTAAGGCATGGAGAGAGAAGCAAGTATGGAGACTAGAAGCAGGGTAGGGGGAAGGCAAGGTTAGAGAAAGGAAATCAGAAGTGTGGGGATCTCTGGGATTTGCCAGAGACCTGGATAGAGGAGACCCCAGTTAATATTTGGGTGTCACCCTAGCTGTGACTCAAAGCAGCAGGGGATATGCCACTTCCTGTACCAGGGCAGGATTTCCAGTGGAAGGATAAGGACAGCAAAGCACCTAGAAAACCTTTGACCTAATGTTTGTCCTGCAGACAAGATGTGCAGGGACAAAGATAGAGCAAAGATTGAGGAAATGGCCAACCAAAGATTCACTTACTTGAGATTGATCCTATGGGAAAGAACCAGTCCTTGACACTATTAATGTTTTTCTGCTATGCTTGAAGACAGGAGCCTAGCATAACTCCTCTGACCCAGCAGCTGATGAAAGCAGATGCAGAGACCCACAGTCAAACATTAGACAATAATTTGGGGAGTCCTTTGGAACAGTTGGCAGAACGATTGAGGGAAATGGAGGGGTCAAGGACTCCATAAGAAGACCTACAGAGTCAAGTAACCTGGACACATGTGGCTTGAAAGGGACTGAACCACCAACCAAGGACTGGTCCTTGTCCCCCTGAACACATGTAGCAGATGTGCAGCTTGGTCTTCATGTGGATCCCTCAATATTTGGAGCAGGGGTCCTCTTTGATGCTGAGGTCTACCTTTGGATCCCATTCCACTGACTAGGCTGCCTGGCCTGGCCTCAATGGGAGAGAGGATGTACCTGTCCTGGAGTTATTTAATGTGCCAGGGTGGGTTGGTATCCATGGGGGATCTCCCCATTCTCTGAAAAGAAGGAGACAGGAGAATGGGGCAAGGGGTGTGTGAGGAAGGGAACTGGGAGGAGAGGCAGGCCCTGCAGTCAGGATGTAAAGTGAATAATGAGTTGTTTTTTTTTAAGAAATCTATTTTATAAGGAATAGCACAAAAAAGCTGCAGACACACTGGTGATATCATATTCATTTTTAAAAGGGAATGTTAAAACCTCAATGAGCTAAGTGACTTTGTATGAATTTTATTCGACAAAGTAGTGAATAATTGAACAGAAATATACAAAATTAATGTGTATTAACTGTATAGCTTAAAATAAAAACATAATGATTTTTATATTCTATTAAAAGTTTTAATAAAAATGTGAAAACGTGACTTTAATTCTGTTATGCTATATTCAGAAACAAATAGAAATGCTCATACAGTCATTTGTGTATGTGTGGTACCTTACTGAAGCCAAAGGGCTGAAAATATTATTATTAATACAGAAATAGAAATTAAGTTTTAGCTGCTTTATCTGTGATAAGTATGAGATTATATCCATGGTCTTTGAAGCGCTGCCTTTACTGTGCTTTAGTTTCAGGTCACACATTTCTCTTTTAAATTTCTTAGCATGGTTTAATGAAAGACTCCTAAATGCCTACATCTCTCTCTGATTAGCTATCTTAGAAAACTAATTAAGTAATCAATAAACAGAAAGGGTATAAGTCAATAGAACTGCTGATAAGCATGCATGATCTTCAACCTACAGCAACACAGTTGTCAGCAATTACAGGGGAAGGTATATCTTAAAGTTCATTAAAGACACACTTGTAAAGCTATTAAATGTTATCTGGAAATGTTTCTATACAATTTATAACTGGTTTTTATTACTAAGTTTTAGCTCATAATTTATTTTTAAGCAAAATCATAAGCAACAAATATTATCTAACTCATTGTAACGTGATTAGAATAATAGCAAGCTGTGTCTGTCATTAATTTATTCATTGATTAGCATATATTTACATTGTTTATACCATGTTGCAGATGCTGTTCTACTCACAAATGCACAAACATAACAACACAAATGACTCAGCTCTTAGGCCATTGTTTAGTCAGACAGACTCAGAAAAACTTCTTTCATTATCATAAATTAATGTTGAATGCACCCTAATCTTAATGGGATGATAGTAATAATATAATATTTGCTTTAATATTAAAACAACCTAGTGTGTAGCTTTCCCACTGCATAAAGAGAATTAAAAGTTTTCATTAGGAGCCCGGTGGTGATGGCATATTCCATAATCCTAGTACTCAGGAAGCAGAGGAAGGTAGATCTCTTTGTTCAAGGGCAGCCTGGTCTACAGAGTGAGTTCTAAGGCAGACAGGGGTACCATGTCTCAAGAAACAAACAAACTAACTAACTAAAACAAATTAACAAACAGAAGAGTTGTTATGTTAAATTTTGAAACCACCTTCATCTTAAAAGAGAGAGAGACAAAGCTAAAGCTTCTGTCAGCTGGATGGTGGTGGCCCACTCCTTTAATCCCAGCACTCAGGAGAAAGAGGTAGGTGGTTCTCTGAGTTTTAGACCAATCTGGTCTACAGGAAGAGTTCCAGGGTTCCAGGATGGACAAGATCACACAGAGAAACCCCGTCTCAAAAAAAGAAAGAAAGAAAGAAAGAAAGAAAGAAAGAAAGAAAGAAGAGAGAGAGAGAGAGAGAGAGAGAGAGAGAAAGAAAGAAAGAAAGAAAGAAAGAAAGAAAGAAAGAAAGAAAGAGAGAGAGAAAGAGAGAGAGAGAGAGAAAGAAAGAAAGAAAGAAAGAAAGAAAGAAAGAAAGAAAGAAAGAAAGAAAGAAAGAAAGAAAGACAGGAAGAAAGAGAAAAAGAAAGAATTTCATCACAAGGTCTTTCTTTTTATTTCTGGGATAACTTCAAAGTTCTAACATTTGATCTTGGCCAACCACAGTTCACTCTGCTACAGATTCTTATAGATGACCACTAAGACAAAAGCACTGAAGAATATTCTCTCTGAAGTCATAATTAGCCACTCTCAAAACCTTACACTATTTTTTTCTGAAATGCTACAAACATGTACTCTGTCCGAATTCAAAACTATTAAACGGATTCCTATGTTGACATGTAAATATCCTTCCTCTGACTATGGGACAAAATTCATTTTCATCTTCCAAGATGTTCCCACTGAGCTTGAGCTCAAAATTGTCCAGAGTAACCAAATTATCAAGAGCTGCACAATGAAGGAATGGTGAGGAAACCAAGAACCGTATGAAGTTTGCAGAAATCAGAAGGGTAAGATAGACAGTTTAGAAAAAGAAAATAGAAGGAGAAAGGGCAGTCCTTTGTGGAGTGCATTCCCAAGGAAAAGTAACATAGAAGTATACCCAGAAGTCATTGGCTCAACAGGAAGAACAACTTCCTAATAATCACTATTTTAGTGACAATGTGCCATGTTTTTAAGGAAAATAGCATCAAATCTCTCATGTAATGAGATCGTAAACAGAGAAATCTCTGTTCTAAGTAAAAGACAGAGCTACTGGTAAGGCCCTTCAGTGTCTCAGCTGTATGGTTAACATTTTACCAACTCCAATATCACATTTTAAGTCATTCACTAGACAATAATATTACAAATAGTTAATGTTGAATAAACTGCATATTTTGGAATTATGTAGATTTACTTGAATAATTGGGCTTATAAATAAGATACAGATTTCAGATTTTAATTCTCAAGCTCCCAATTTAAAATGACATTTTTAGAGGGCTGGAGAGATAGCTCAGAGGTTAATAGCATTATCTGTTCTTCCAAAGGTCCTGAGTTCAATTCCCAGAAACCACATGGCTCACAACCATCTATCATGAGATCTGGTGCCCACTGGCCTGCTGGCTCACATGCTGGCAGAATACGGTATAAACAATAAAAAATAAATATTTTAAAATAAATGACATTTTAAATAGATAAAATTGGCTTTTATCTTTATATTTGACTTACATTTTAACTTATCCTTAAAAGATATTTATTTGTTTTATGTCTCCAAATGTTTTTGTCAGCATATATCTGTATCAACAGCGTGCAATGTCTGTCAAGACTAAACGATTGTATCAGATCTATAGGAACTTCAGTTACAGGTCATTGTGGGCCACCACTGGGTGCTGAGAACTGCACCCAGGTCTCCGCAAAGCAGCACGTGTTCTTCTAAGCCTTTCTTTCCAGGCAGAATTTCATAATTTTAGAAACTAATGTATTTTATTTTTAACTGTATCTGTGTGTATGTGTGTGTATGTGTGTGTGTGTATGCATGAACATGAGACTATAGGTGTCTGCACAATTCTAGGAAGTCAGATCTGTTGGAGCTAGACTTAGAGGTGGTTGTAAGCTGCCATTCATTGGTTTAAGAACCGTACTTCACTGAGTCCTTAATGCAGAACCCTCTCTTCTAGACCGTTATAGTTATCTCATGGGCTAAATAAAATTAATGATTTTTTTTTTGTTACAACCTTGAATCCTAAGTATATAAATTGTGTTACAAATTAGTAGAATTCATTGCAGGTATTTGAAAATTTTTCTGTTCATTCTCGCTTAACTGTACATCAAAACCACTAAGAATAGTGTCGTGGCCTTGGTGATGTATTAAAAATCTTCAGTGTCTTGTTTGGCTTAGTTGCAGATGTTAGCAAAGTTCTCTGATCTTCTTTTATGAAAGGTTATGTATTTCTAGTACCATGGTCCTCTTGAATGTAACTACTCTAGAACATTTAAAGTATGTACAGTATTCCTGAATATGTAAAACAAGTATGTTTTACTAGATTGGATAGGTTGCTATTGCATGCCTAGTTAATTATGTACATCTAGTTTGTTTAGATGTATGTATATACACACATCATAAATATATAGAGTTGAAACTTTCTTGAGTACACTAAGAGTTTTTTGCTTTTTCATTGTTACAACAGATCTCCTTGATTGTCCAGTGTAGAGTTTCTTTAGTCTTTTGGGGGCAGGTCTCCACAAAGAAGCACCTGCTCCTGACTTCTGAACCTTTCTCTCCAGGCTAACCTTTATAATTTTAGAAACTAATATATTTTAAATTTTAAGTGTGTGTGTGTGCAAATTAAAGTTTTTTTTTCTTTTCTATTTTTCCCTTACAATTTTTCATAATAAGTTAACACTAAATCTAAGTAATTTGACACTAAAATCTAAATTCGGGATTTTAAGCAAGCATTTCTTTCCTATAGGGAAGATTCTGAGTAATAGCACCTTTTTCTTTTATCACATCACAAAATAAAACATTGAAAAGCTTTAACCTAGTTGGAAGGTTGCTTCTTAGTCTTCTAATGAGCAGAACTTGCCACCACAATAGTTCATTTCAATACACTCACTGTCCAGAGTCTTCAGAGTACACACTGTCTATGATCCCATGCTGGCTTTCAGGCTTGCTCCAGGAAAACAGGTGTGCACCATGATCAGCAGGTACTCGGTTCACTCTGAGCTGGCAACGTGCCCCTCTTTGTTAGTTCTCACAGACTGTGTAGTGCAAGGTCCTGTGTCTTCTTTGTTTCTCAATAATAAAACTATCTGACGTGTTAGAAAACGAATAATCAAATAACTGGTCAACAAAGATGAGAGTATATGAAGCAAACAAGAAGTGACTTTTCTGTAAGGAAACTTCTCATCAGAAAGGGTCTGTTCTGTCGAGAAGTCAGGTGTGATTCTGATGGGTCTGAAGGTTTTAGTATTTTTTCTTTGCTCTGTATACTTACTGTTTTGATTATTACGTGGCAGGAAGCCAGTCCCAATGAAACCTGATAGACTAGTATCAGAAGGAAGGAAAGGAGGTCCTCCCCTATCATTGGACTGGGGAAAGGGCATAGGAGAAGAAAAGGGAGGGAGGCTGGGATTGGGAGAGGGCTACAGCTTGGATACAAAGTGAATAAACTGTAATCAATAAAATTTTAAAAAAATAAAAAGAAGAAAATCACAAAAAAAAATGAAGGCAATTTTGGGTAGAAACAGCTCAGACATGAATGTGGATCCTAGTTCCCCCCAAAAATAATTAAAAGAAACCTACACATATTTAAAGAAACCTCCTGAAGATGAACATACAGACAGAAATTAGGAAACTCGGGTAACAAAAAAGATGAAACTATTCCAGAGAAATGACAATGGCAAACAAAATTAAAGAAATTTCACATATATACAATGGTTACAAAAATATAATGAGTAAAATACTGGAACCTGATACAGGCTTAAAAGTCAAAATGAACATTCACTAACACTTAGAACAAATATTCAAGACAGTTTCTTACAAAAGAAGAAGATTACAAGTACTTTAAAACAGTAAAATTACACCTTAAATATACAGAGATCAAATACTTCCACAGTGTTGCTGATACTTCAGATATATATAATATATTATGTACCCCAAACATGACTTCTACTCTTCTTGATTTCCCACATAATTATTTTTCTATTTTTTGTTTTTTAATTTATTTGTTTTTTATATTAATTACAGTTTATTCACATTGTATCCCTATGATTTGAGCATAGGGATATCCATATGATTTGAAAATGAGCATATTTTCCCTCATTCCCGCTCAATCCCACCCTCACTTCCTCTTCTCCCATAACCCTACCCCAGTCCACTGATAGGGGCAGTCCTCCCATCTGACCCTAGCCTTTCAGGTCTCATCCTCTATGGCCTGGAAAGGTTGCTCTCCCATCAGGGGAAGCTGATCAAAGAGCCAGCCACTGATTTCATGTCAGGGATAGTCTCTGTTCCTCTTACTAGGGAACCCATTTGGAGACTGAGCTGCTATTGGCTACATCTGAGCAAGGGTTCTAGGTTATCTCCATGTATGGTCCTTGTTTGGACTATCATTCTCAGAAAAGACCACTAGGCCCAGATTTCTTGGTTCTGTTGTTCTCCTTACAGAGCTCCTGTTCCCTCCAGGTCTTTCTATCTCCCCTTCTTTCATAAGATTCCCTGCATTATGCTCAAAGTTTGTTTATGAGTCTCAGCATTTGCTTTGATATCTTATTGGGTAGAGTCTTACAGAGGCTTTCTGTAGTAGGCTCCTGTCCTGTTCCCTGTTTTCTCCCTCTTCCGATGTCTACCCTCTTTGCCTTTCTGAGTGAGGATTGATCATCTTATCCAGGGTGCTCCTTCTTGCTTATCTTCTTTAGGTGTACAGATTTTATGTTTATCCTATATTATATAACTGATATCCACTTATAAGTGAGCATATACCATGTGTGTCTTTCTGCTTTTGGGATATCTCACTCAGGATGATCTTTTCTAGATCCGACCATTTGCCTACAAATTTCATGATTTCCTTGTTTTTAATTGCTGAGTAGTATTCCATTGTGTAAACGTACCACAACTTCTGTATCCTTTAGTTGAGGGGCATCTGGGTTGTTTCCAGGTTCTGGCTATTATGAATAAAACTGCTACAAACATGGTTGAACAAATGTCCTTGAGCATATTTTGCATATATGCCTAGGAGTGGTATAGCTGGGTCTTGAAGCATTATTCCTAATTGTCTGAGAAAGGTCCAGTTGATTTCCAAAATTGTTGTAGTAGTTACATTACCAGCAATGGAGTAGGGTTCCCCTTTCTCAACACAAATTCCAGCACATACTGTCATTTGAGTTTTTGATCTTGGACATTCTGATGGGTGTAAGGTGAGATCTCAGGGTCATTTTGATTTTCATTTCCCGATGACTAAGGACTTTGAGGATTTCTTTAAGTGTTTCTCTGACATTCAATATTTCTCTCCAGAGACTTCTCTGTTTAGCTACATACCCCATTTTTTAATTGGATTGCTTATTTTGTTGCTTTTTAACTTCTTGATTTTTTTGTATATTCTGGACATTAGCCCTATGTCTGATATAGGGTTGATGAATATCCTTTTCCAGTTTGTAGGCTGTCTTTTTGTTCTTATTACACTGTCCTTTGCTTTACAGACACTTTTTAAATATATTTTGGATATTAGTCTTCTGTCAGATATAGGAATGGTAAAGATCCTTTCCAACTCTGTAGGCTGTTTTTTGTTCTGATGACATTGTCCTTTCCTTTACAGAAGCTTTTCAGTATCATAAGGTCTCATTTATTGATTATTGATCTTAGAGCCTGTGCTATTGGTTTTTTGTTCAGAAAGTTGTCTCTTGTGCCAATGAATTCAAGGCACTTCTCCAATTTTTCCTCTAACAGATTTAGTGAGCCTGGGTTTATGTTGAGGTCTTTGATCCACTTGGACTTTTTTGTTTAGGGTGATAAATATGGATCTATTTTAATTTTTCTACATGTAGACATCCAGTTAGACCAGCACCATTTGTTGAAGATACTATCTTTTTTCCATTGTATGGTTTTGGCATCCTTGTCAAAAATCAAGTATCTGTAGATGTATGGGTTTATTTCTGGGTCTTCAATTTTATTCCATTGATCCACCATTCTGTTTTATGCCAGTACCATGCAGTTTTTATCACTATTGTTCTGTAGTATGGTTTGAGATCTGGGATGGAGATACCTCCAGATGATCTGTTTTAACAATTCTGGGTTTTTCATTTTTTTCCATATGAAATTGATAATTTTTCTTTCATGTTCTGTAAAGAATTGTGTTGGTATTTTGATGGGAATTGCAGTGAATCTGTAAACTGCTTTGGGCAGGATGGCCATTTTCACTATGTTAATCCTATCCATCCATGAGCATGGCAGATCTTTCCATCTTCTAATAATCTTCAATTTCTTTCTTCAGAGTAGATTATTTTGCAAAACATAATCTTTCATAACTTTAAATGTCACAAGGCAGCTATAACATATTGTCATGGGTTTTAATGAGCCTTGCCAAAGTTTCCCTGCTGTAGTTTTTTAGTCTACTGATATACTCCACTGTTACCATAATTTTTGTCTTGTAACATAATTCTATACTTTAGAATTCCTTAAGAGTTTCATTAATGTATGAGTACTGTATTCAC
Organism: Meriones unguiculatus; assembly: GCF_030254825.1. Classification (NCBI taxonomy): domain Eukaryota; kingdom Metazoa; phylum Chordata; class Mammalia; order Rodentia; family Muridae; genus Meriones; species Meriones unguiculatus. Next base: position 98,088,309 of record NC_083354.1, read on the forward strand.
AAGATTCACATTTCCTCTCCCCATCCAACATGTTCTGTGCCCCCATTTCCTCTCAGTTTAATGACCACTTCTTTTAATTATTATTATCATACATATACGCATAGCTGAGTCCATTTGTTCTTGCTTGCATGTTCATGTGTTGGGGATGACCAACCAGGACCGAGTGACATCTCAAATGTATACTCTTGGAGAAAATTAAATTGTTCTGAGAATAGATACTGATTGCCTGTAGCTGTTATCTAGGGGTAGGAACCCTCTGGTACTCCCTATTCACATTACTGTGTCAAGGTGTGTTTTATCATGAAAGGCTTACTTAAATAATCATATGGTTATTATTTCATTTGTGCCACTTCCATGACATTTCTAGATGACCTATTTCTTCAATTGACATCTTAGTCATCTGGTTCTCTTTGCACCTCAGTTTCCACAGTTTTTCCTGAGCCTTAAGCAGGGTTACTGTTTTATAGATCTACAGTGAGGTGATGCGCTCCTCACTGTTACTTATTCTCTGCATTTTGACTAGCTGAGTATCTCTACAGACCTTGAAAGGACATTTCTCAAACTCATATGGAAAAAACGATAAACTCAGAATTTCTAAAAACAATTCTGTACACCAACAGATCATCTGCAGGAATCTCCATCCCAGATCTCAAGATTCAAGTACTACAGAATAATAGTGATAAAAACAATAGACTCCATCTGCTGTTAAAAAAAAAAAAGAAGAAGAAGAAGAAGCTCCCTTGATAATGTGTAATGTGTGAGAGCTACAATTATCTGTTGGTAAAATGTTTATAGTACAGTTAGAAATTATATTGGTTTAAGAAAATGTGACGATGAGGGTCTTCTCTAGAGTCTATGGCCTCTCTAGCCACAGACAGTTGGCTAAATTCATATTACTCAGAATCTATTCTCTCCTATTTTGCTGGGTTTTAGTTCAATTAGACAGCTGTGGCTACCTCAAGATAAAAAAACATTTTTGTAATATTGTGGAATATCTTGGGCTAGCCATTGCTGTGGTTCATGGACTTTACAACTGGGTAGGATTTCTGATTGCTATTTTCCCTGGCAGTTTGGATAGCCCATTCTGGGATTATGAGAGCTAGTACCTAGGATGGAGGCTTCTGAGTAAGCCCTAACTCAATTTTTCCAAGCACCTTGTCTGAAGTGTGGTGTCACCTCAGCAATACCGTCAAACCATCAGGTCTGGGGAAGAGCTGAGGGTAATAATGATAGCCTATACTGTTTTAGATAGCCTGCATTGTTTTAGGAGTCTCTTGGACTCTCCTTGTATACAACGCAAAGGGGCGTGTTCTATGTTCTGATACCAGGGCTTTTTTCAGATAGTCTATGGCTCTTGGGGAGTGTGTCCTCCTACTCAATTTAACGCATAGCTCAATTTAACACACAGGCACTCACACACTCCATATATGTCTTTTTAAGTAAGCTTACAAAACAACGTTTCTTTATGGCTTTTTCAAACATCCTTAGTGTTAATTAGCTGTCCTTTCCTCCCCCTCTGTACTACCTTGCATCTGCTATGTTTAGTTACGTTCCCCTCCCCCTCCATTTTTCTCCAATTCTTCCTTCATACCACCTGTAAACAGTAACATTTAAATTCTACTAATTTTTTCCATGAGTAATCCAGCTGGCACCTGATGATTTAAAGTTCATATTAAGGCCTTTTACTTGCACATGCACTCCAGAAAAGAACATCTTCCATATGTATAAGATTCTGTAGACAACCAATCAAAAAATAACTTTCTGTTGATTAACACCACATGTTCATTTACTGTTGAAGTACAGGTGTCCTTAACTGAACTTTGTATCCTAACTGTTGAATTGGATGATTTAAACCAAGAGAAAGACATATTTATCTCAGATTTGTATAGGACCAACTGTGACAGAGGAATTTTAAATTTCTGATGTCCCTACAGTTATACCTCTAAGTCAAATAATTGTAAGGAAATTTTTTTCTTTCACCCTTGGGATTGGGTGAAAGAGGTACTTTTATGACTCATAATATCATATCTTAGCATGCAGCTCTCTGCAAATGGGATAAGATAATTAACATATGGATCCTGGGGCATTTTCCAGGAAAAGAAAGAGAAATTTGATGAACAGGGGAAGACATCACAGCCATAGGGAGTATGTGCCCTGGGATTATGTGTATGATCTAAAAACCTTGCTGACTGAGATAATTCTGTTTGCCTGAGAATCTTTTAGCTTTGAATTCCATCATCTGCATTAGTTCTCTCATTTAAGTTTATTTTTAGGGGAATTTCCATGGATTGAATAATTATTAGTTCCTCAGGGAACTTCCATTCAGCCAAAAGCATATGCCAGAATATTACTTCAGAGGGTACACACCACTGATTTCCTTCAACAATATGTACATTAACAAGTTTGTGTTTCTTCTGCATTAATGAAAAATCTCTTGCTTCATAGACACTCTCAGGCCAATTACTCTTTGTCCTCTCCAAGTACACAATCTATATTGTTGACTATCCACCATTATCGCCACAACTTCCTCATCTAAGCAACTTGCCCTTATCAGCTTCAAATCTGATTTCATCTGAAGAAGCACAGTTCATGTCAACACATTTCAGATATAAACTTCATAGACGTGTTCCCATCCTGAAGATGTTTCCTTCCCTATTCCTCAAGACCAGACCAGATCAAAATGTGCATGATGCACAGATTCTCATTACTGCTACGGAAGAGAAAACATTCGGTAGAACAAACAGAATATGCAGGTTGTACTAGGAAGTGGAGGTTATACACAATTGTGATAAATTTCTTTCTGCAAATGAATGAATTTAGCCTTATTAGTCCATGTATAATTTGCAGGCTTCAATGTAGAAAATGGCATATAAACACAGCAAAAAAAGTTATGGTCCACATAGAATGAGGACAGAAACTCTATGGCAGTCATCTTGTCCATGGAAACAACTACCCATTATTGTCTGTAGTATTGTGTAATTGTTCCCTCAATCAACAATACAATGACTTTTAATTCTCAGCAGTCCCTTCCTCTAAGAATTTAATGTTCTCTGTGGCAACAATTTATTATAATGTCTTTATTGAGAAGAATCAACAAGCAATTGAGTCACCTCCATATCATTGACTTATTATTTCAACAAATTCTGGAATGTTATAGCCACATCCTACTCAATTCTAGTCAAGCTTTTCTTTTCTGAAAAACCTGCTGTAAGTTAAACTTTCATCATTTCTTGACAAATTCTAAGTTTAAGTCATCGGACTTTAAGTTCTCTGTTTGAAGATTCATTTAAGTACTCAGAAGAAAGAAATTCCCTTGGCTCAAATATGTAATGAATTCAGTTGTGTCATATTAAATGTTTTGTAATGTTTATGTAGGAGAATGTTTGTGACCATACTATCCTACAACACAATCTCTTCAGCCATTTTTCCACTAAAAGTAGGACTTGTTCATGCATAACCAACTCAACTGTATTTGTTATAGAACCTTGTAATACAACCACTAGAGATAGCTGCCCTGGAGTTTCTGCATGCAAAAAAATTCCAATGGTCAACAAACTGAAATCTTTCAGATTTCTTTTCTCCTCCTCTTTCTCCTTTATTTTTTCTATGTATAGGAATAGAGTTGGTAGCATACTTTCATAACTAGTTTTCCCTCAAGCCCTTAATATTAATAGAAATTGGTGAGCACCTTTCTGACCCAGTGTCAATGCCAGTAGAGTTCTGATACTCTTGGTATTTTTTTTTGAAACACTGAATTTACTTAGAATTAAGCACTCCTGAATATCATACCATTCACATGTAAGATTAATCCTCAATTCCTGTAACTATTATATACATAATAAAATATATACATTCATTTTCACTGTTTATTTACAAATCAAGCCATCATGTATTTACATAATCACAATTTACTCTTTCTACATCAGAATCATTTACTACAAAATTGTGGATTTCATCACCTTTTTTTTCACCCTTTTATATGCCTGTGATATTTTCTAAGTATCTGCTTTTGAACAAAACAAAATAAATAAAAACGGGGAAATAAGATTATAACAATTCTCATCATTCTTATACAGACAAAAGAAGGAGGCAACTCTTGCTATTCTTTATGCACTGTGAAAAGGAAACAAACAATGTACCTTCCAAGAGAAGTACATAATTTTTCCTTAGGGTGAATGACTACCCAAAGGCTGTTGCTTTAGTATAAAAAGCAAGAGCTTGTTTTAACAGAAAGAAATTGAAAATGGAATTTCATGTATCATAAAATCTGAAGAAACAAATAAAATCATGATGGAGGAAGCAAGTGAGGGAAGACTCTGTGCTTCCAGAGCAGATAATGAGTTTCAGCACTTGCCCTGAAATTTCAGGAAAGGAAGAAATCAGTGTCTGCTAAGAAATTACAACCTGTGAGAACTCCAGAGTGGGAATGAGACAGAGGGTTAACAACAGCAATCTAATAATCACCACATTCCGCAGTCCAACATGTTCTCATGTTCTAGGTGAGCTTACTCAAATGTTCAGACAATCCATGCTACATTCAATAGCTTTGCAATCATAAATAATTTGGTGAATCAAAGAAAACTATGTAGGTGTTTGAATCATGACAGAATACAGAAAAAAAATCAACACACTGAGAAATCAGTTGAAATGTTAAATCAGGCCGAGAGATTATTAGAGGAAATGCAGATCTTACATATTTCTTCAGAAAGAGAGGAGAAAGGATTTCTTTATTTAACACTGGTATGGAAACAGGCATAATCCTCAAGTGGATATTAATGGAAGACAACATTCAGGAGAGCAGAGAGCTAAGGAACCTTCAATTACTGACTTTTATTGATATATAATTCTGATATTGATTAATATATACCAACACCAGAATTAATTATTTATTTTCCCTTTCCTCCTTTTCTCCCACCTTCCAGGAAACCAATCTATCACAATGCCTCCTTCCCTTTCTCCCTCTGTTTTTCTCCTTCACCTCCTTTCTTTTTTCCATTCTCCCCTACTTGTTTCCCTCTTTACAAACTTCAAAGATAGAACATGTGTAGACAACAATGACAAAAGATGCATGAAAAGTTATTTCACTGGCCTCTGAGGCCAGCTATTTTATCTATATTTTCTCCATTAATCCTATTTTGGTAGTAAAAAAAAATCTGTGCAGCACCAACATCAATGCAGAAAATTAGAAAAACATTGACTTTTATCTTTAAAACCAAGATTTTAGGGATAACAAATTACAAACTGCAAACAATATAACTTTACATATATTTCACATACACGTATATCTCATAGATACTATAGATACATAATATAGTTCTGACCTGCGTATTGTATATAAAACCTCCATAGATTGCATATAAAACCATAATATCCTTTACTTCCTGGCTTTGAACCATTATAAATATAAAACATGATTTCAAGGAAACAACATCTCATCACAGACAGCACAATTAATTGTTTTCTCCCATAAGGCTCTACAAAGGTGCAGACATTTTGTTAATTATAAATGGAGGCCAAAATCACACTGTAAAAAAAAAGCCAGCCATAAGACACTTTTATCTGTTCTTCCTTCACATATTTGTAGAAGCCTTTTTCTGACATACTACTTTGAATCAATGTGCTAACAGAACTGTCTCACCTATAAGTACCTGACCATTCTTTCAGTCTGTCAACCAAATACAATAGTGCCTATATAGGAACAACAATTAATTATTTGTTAAGAGGTGGGAATACAGAAAAAGCACAGAGAAGAAAGTGATCTAGATGGCAGAAAAATCAAGAATAATACTGCTAAGATGTTCTGCTATTCAAGTAAGAATAATGTTTTAATAATGCAGTGATGGTCACCTTATTACAGATACAAATTGTAGTTCTGTATCTGTATAACGATCTGTTTATTTCTTCCTAGTAATAAGGTTCATATATAGACTTTCTCCTGTGATACTTATTTTTTTCTGAGAAATATCAAAGCTTTCATAATTTAATTACTATGCAAACACAAGCTTTGAAATATACATACAGTAAATGGATATAAAGGTATTAATAGCCAACAGTCTTAACAGATCCAGCTGGAACAGACAGCATTACATACTGTGCTGTTTAGTGGAAGAGTGGTGTGAAAGGAGGAGGCAGGCTCCATGGGTTAAGCTTCTCTCACTTTCCTGTAGTTCTATCAAACCATTTATTCTATAAACAACTATTTTTTTCTTCTTCCATAAGAGGGATTGTTCGTATACAATACAATACCATTGTTCAATATTTTACCAAAGCTATAGCTATCACATTTGTCTGAAGCCAAGAAGGGTAGAAAATCCCTCTCACATTCTCTTTCTCTCTCATACTGACCCACATTCTCTTACCACAGTTTCTCCTAATCAAAATTAAGAAGATTTGTGGTAAAAGTATAAAATATTTCTTTGGACCAAATATTCCCTAGTTTTTATTAGCTGTTTGTACACTGTGTGGAGTTTTCCCACTTCTAAACCATCAAATAAATACAGTTTATAAAGAGAATAAAAGAAACATTAAATTTTCCTAAAATGGCAACTTACTACAGAAGAATTACAGATAGACAATGCATGTGTTAAAAGTTCAATTCCATTGGTAACTGAAAGTGTGATACGGTATTCTTTACTTAAAAACTGGTCCACAAAACCAAAGTCAGAGGTATTCTTTTTTAGCAATTATACACTGGCACATAAACAAAAAACAAAGAACTGTTGTAGGCTATTTGCAGAGGTATAAATTTTAAAACACAGCATTTCAGAGAACAGTTTCCCAACATGAATTGACTATTTTTAAAACATTGCCTCCTAACGTAGCAAGTCACAACTTTTCTTGAAAAATGAACACAAAACCTACATTAAACAGAGCTTCTTATGTGCTCCCTTGGCCCAAGAAGGCCACAGGCATGCATGTTCCTGACTTGAGCCCTGATCTGCCTTTGCTTAGACACTGGTTCTCAATGTTCCTCATGATGGGAGGCCTCGGATACAGTTCCTCAGGATGTGGTGACCCCCAACTGTAAAATATCATTGCGACATCATAACTGTAATTTGCTACTGTTATGAATCTTAATGTAAATATATGTATTTTCTGGTGGTCTTAGTCAAAGGCCCCGAAGTTAAGAACCACTCCTGAGACCATGTAATTTCAGAAACTTAGTTTTTTATTCTCTCCATTGAGATTTAAATCTTTCATTTATTTGTTTATTTTGCTTTTTTTTTTCTGGTTTCACAACATGAGGATGTCTTTCTCAAGAACTTGGAAACTCTTCTTTAAATTTTTTTTCACATTTTTTAATAAAATTTTTGATTTTTTATATTAATTATAGTTTGTTCACTTTGTATCTCAGCTGTAGTCCCCTCCCTCATTCCCTCCCAATCCCACCTTCCTTTCCTCACCTCCCATCTTCTTCTCCAAGTCCACTGATACAGGAGGTCCTCCTCCCCTTCCATCTGACCCAAGCTTATCAGGTTTCATCAGGACTGGCTGCATTGTCCTTCTCTTTGGCCTGACAAGGCTGTTCCCTCCCTCATGGGGGAGTGTTGTCAAAGAGGCAGACACTGAGTTCATGACAGAAACAGTCCTGTTCCCCTTACTAGGGTACCCATTGCGATACTGGGCTGCCATGGGCTACATCTGAGCAGGGATTCTAGGTTATATCCATGAATGGCCCTTGATCAGAGTATCAGTCTCAGAAAAGACCCCTGTGTCCAGATATTTTGGTTCTCTTGCTCTTCTTGTGGAGCTCCTGTTGCCTCAAGGTCTAACTATCTCCTCCTTCTTTCATAAGATTCCCTGCACTCTGCCCAAAGTTTGGTTATGGGTCTCAGCAACTGCTTTGATACACTGCAGTCTAGGGTTTTTCAGAGGTCCTCTGTGGTAGGATCCTGTCCTGTTTCCTGTTTTTTCCTTCTTCCAATGTCCATCCTATTTGTCTTTCTGAGTGAGGATTGATCATCTTACCCACCGTCCTCCTTCTTGCTTAGATTCTTTAGTTGTACAGATTTTAGTATGTTTATCCTATATTATATGTCTAGTATCCACTTATAAGTGAGTATATACCACTGCTTTTGTGATACCTCACTCAGGATGATCTTTTCTAGAGCCCACAATTTGCCTGGAAATTTCATGATTTCCTTGTTTTTAATTGCTGAGTAGTATTCCATTGTGTAAAAGTACCACAATTTCTGTATCCATTCCTCTGTTGATGGACATCTGGGTTGTTTCCAGGTTCTGGCTATTACGAATAAAGCTACTGTGCACATGGATGAGCAAAAGTCCTTGCTGTGTACTTGAGCATATTTTGGATATATGCCATGGAGCTGTGTAGCTGGATCTTGAGGAAGCACTATTCCTAATTGTCTGAGAAAGGGCCAGATTAATTTCTAAGGTGGTTGTACAAGTTTACATTCCTACCAGCAATGTAGGAGGGGTCCCCTTTCTCCACAACTTCTCCACCATGTATTGTCACTTGAATTTTTGATCTTAGCCATTCTGATGGGTGTAAGGTGAAATCTCGGGTTGTTTTGGTTTGCATTTCCCTAATGGCTAATGAGGTCGAGCATTTCTTTAAGTGCTTCTCTGTCATTCTATATTCCTCTACAGAGAATTATCTGTTTAGCTCTGTACCACATTTTTTAATCGGATTACTTGATTTGTTGCTTTTTTAACTTCTTTAGTTCTTCATATATTCTGGATATTAGACTTCTGTCAGATATAGGGTTAGTGAAGATCCTTTCCCAGTCTGTAGGTTGTCGTTTTAGGAAACTCTTTTTTTAACACTCAACAGAAAGGATACTTCCAGATTCTGCTGAAGGGAAGCTGCATAAATTTTTCAGGAGGGGAACTTGTTCCAAATTAAACAATTACATCCTGCCACAAACTGGAAGAGAAATGTATTTCCTTCTTGGGAAAGCCAATCAGCTGACATCGATGTCTTCTGTCTCCTTTTCATTCCAGCACTAAAAAGCCTTCCTACCATGTCTTTCAGCAAAAATTCCTATTTCAGTAGCTATAAGTTTTCTTTGCTGTTCAAATGAATTTACTGCAGTCTTTACCTTGACAGCGCCAAAAGGCATGCATTACTGCATTATCATATAATCTGTGATAGTATAAAAGAAATGTTTTAATTGTCAAAATATTAACTACTAAAATTAGTTATGAATATTGAAAAACAAAATGCCCCAGAGAAAATAGCGTCTATCATTTTATGAGCCTCTACATGCAGATTTTTGAGGATAAAGAATTAAATACATCCTAACAGAAATATTTTGTATATTTCCAACTCATGAGGTCAACATCTTTGTTAGTTACTTATAGTTTGAAATGAGGCAAGAAAATGCAATGCAACAATATGCTAGTAAAAACGAAAAAAAATTAACAGAATGCATTACGACATTGCAAATCTACTGGTGCAGACTTCCATATAATTGATGGATGTGACATTCTGCAACTATTTATGAAGCAAACTAAGCCATTGAAAAATGAGGCCTTGTCACAGTTTGAGCAGATAAGAGCTGAAGAGGAAAGAATCAGCAATGATGACATGACAGATGCCTTCAGTGATATGAATAGCATAGGGCTAAGACAGCCCATAGGAAGGTGGCTCTCCAGCTTGGCTGCCATAGGATTCAGTCTCAGGAAGAATTTCACAAAGTGGAGCCTAGAATGCAGCCCAGAAGTAGACATTTCAGAGCTCCCAGATTTACAGAGAGCTTGGAGAACCATTGTTGTAACCAACATTCTGTTCACCTACATAATGCACAGATATCTGCTTTAATCACTCAGACTTGTACTGGAAGACACTGCCCACTGGAGCTGGGATAATCTGCCTCCTCTTTTCACTGCAGACTCTCGCTGCTTTTCACAGTTCTCTGAGAACTGATATTTTATGGTGATAGTATATTTTATGTCACTAAACACAGAACCAGATGGCATGATATTGACCATGATAATTCCAGAGTTCTGCGATTATCCTTCAATCCTAAAATGATTATTTTTCATTTTTCTAGATCCCTATCACCTGTCTTATATCCTAACTGTTAGGGAAAAAACAAACAAACAACAACAACAAAAATAAACAGTTATTACTCAAAGCCATTACTTCCCTGTCTTACTTAGCATCTCACTGTTACTTCCATAGACACACCATCCAGTGCTCTCATTCTAGAAATGTAAGCTAAAATCAAGGCCTTATGATTTAATCCTACAATTCCAGAGCTTTGCAGCTAGAGGTAGGAGGATCAGGAGGACATAGCATATTCACGGCTAGGCTTAGCCATCTGAGAGCTGTCTATAAATAAATCAATAAATCTAAGTCAAATGAATTACCACCCAGTAACTTCCACCCTCAGTAAAGAAAAAGGTTTTAGCACTATTTCACATGCCTCTAATTTACTTGAGCTCATTTATTGTGTGTTCTCATGACACTTTCCTCACTTCTCATTAGTGAATCACATCTCTTGGCCCTTTACCTAACATGTTCTGACAATTTTCACTCGGACAGCTTCATACTTGCCTTCAGGTTAGAGTCACCATCTTTTTTTTTTTTTTAGTGTTTTCTTTCTTTTTTTTATTAATTACACTTTATTAATTTTGTATCCCCCCATAAGCCTCTCCTTCCTCCCCTCTTGATCCCACCCTCCCTCCCGTTTCTGCATGCATGCCCCTCCCCAAGTCCACTGATAGGGGAGGTTCTCCTCTCCTTTCTGATCTTAGTCTACCAGTTCTCGTCAAAAGTGGCTGCATTGTCCTCTTCTGTGGTCTGGTAAGGCTGCTCCCCTCTCAGGAGGAGGTGATCAAAGAGCAGGCCAATCAGATTATGTCAGAGGCAGTGCCTCTTCCCATTACTAGGTAACCCACTTGGACACTGACCTGCCATGGGCTACATCTGTGCAGGGGTTCTAGGTTATCTCCATGAATACTCCTTGGTTATAGAATGAGTCTCTGGGAAGTTCCTTGTGTTCAAATTTTCTTGTTCTGTTGCTCTCCTTGTGGATACCTTGTCCTCTCAAGCTCTTACTATTTCCCACTTCTTACATAAGATTCCATTCACTCTGCCTGAGAGATGGCCATCAGGCTCAGCATCTGCTTTGATAGTCTGCAGGGCAGAGGCTTTCAGAGGCCCTCTGTGGTATGTTCCTAGTTTGTCACCATCTTAAGATAATCTTCCACACACTCTTTAACCTTCTTCAGTGTTTTCTTAAATATCATCTCCTCAGTAACATTTTATTTAGAATTGGAATTCCCACTCCAGTACCCCTCTCTTTTCTGTGCTCCGCAGCATATTTAGCTGCTTGTCTTCCTAACCTTCTCTCCCTAGGAAATACATTTAAAACATGGGTAGCATGTAGACCTTGGAAAACACTATCATTTCCCAGTTAGCCCTCTATAAATTACAGTTTAATAACTCAAATCACTAAATATTTTATGTCTGAAGAATATATGCTTAGATGATGTTTAAATATTTAAATCCATATAATTTCATATAGAGCTTTAGTTCCCTTTCATCATTCTTTTTGTCTCACATGGAAATGTAATTAACTTGAATGTTAGAGTTTGAAAACAGATATTCATTCAGTCTTTATGTTGAATATGTTCCTTTTTAGAAATGACACTAATTTTAGGTTTCCAATTATCATATCTTTCCCAACAATTAATATAATTCAAAGTGGATATTTTAAGATAATATAAAAACTACTGGTTATAAAGAATGAATGCAGCCCTGACTGTCCTTTGCTTTTGTAGAGAATATATAGCAATCTAGCAAATAAGTTTCAACCCATGCCTCTTTGCATATAATGAGTTCATGAATTCCTTTAATCCACCTTTCTCAATGGGATGTCCAGTATATTACCGATAACATATGAATCCTCTGCAATGAATATTGCTGTGAATTTCCAAACTGCCCTCACTGTAAACAGCTCTGTTATGGCTTGATGAAATGTTTTAAACAAAATTATTGGAAGCTTCTTAACTGATATTTATATATTTCTAAGTGATTTATTGCAAAATCAAGACATCTCAATATTTAGCAGAAAGTGTGTGTGTGCTTAACAGGAAACCAGTGCCACCCTTAGAAGAGAATAAAAATGAATTGGATATAGCTTAAAATCATGAATTTCTTTCATGTTGAACCACAAATTACTTTGGAAGCTAAAGAACAATCATTCAAACATAGCAATTTTCTGCATTACTGCTTGACTTTCTGCAAATAACTAACCTTTTACATAATAGAAAATTGAAAGAAAATAGGACTACCAAATAAGATATTTTCACACCTAGTCACCAGGATAGAGTAAGATAGTTTATTATCTATTATTTTTCTTTGGGGTACTTTCTTTAGTAACAATTTATCGTCATACAAGGGCAATTCCATAACCAAACCTTGAGCAGAGTGCAGGTAATCATATGAAAGAAAGTGGATTTAGTAAGACCTAGAGAGGACAGGAGCTCCACAAGGACCAAATATATCTTGGCACAGGGGTCTTTTCTGAGACTGATTCTCCAACCAAGGACCATGCATGGAGAAAACCTAGAGCTCTACTCAGACGTAGTATAACAGCTCAGTATCCAAGTGGGTTACCCTAGTAAGGGGAACAGGGACTGTCTCTGACATGAACTCAGTGGCTAGCTCTTTGACCCTCCCCCTCTCCCCAAGGGAGAAGCAGCCTTGCTAGGCCACAGAGAAAGACAATGCAGCCAGCCCTGTTGAGACCTGATAAACTAGGGTCACATGGAAGGGGAGGAGGACCTCCGCTATCAGTGGACTTAGAGAGGGGCACTTAGAGAGGGGACTTAGAGATGAAGGAGGGTGGGTGGGGATTGGTTGGGAATGAGGGAGGGGGCTACAGCTGCGATACAAAGTGAACAAACTGTAATTAATATAAAAATAAAAATAGATTTACTTTGTCAACTATCACCAGAGATTTAGACAGGTGTTCTATATTTTCCTTAGAATTGCAACAAAATACTCTTCTAGAATAGCTAATGCCAGTGCATGGGAACTAACTTCTATGCGCCCTGCTAGAAAAGAGAGAGAAATCCAAGAAGCCCTCAGATCACACAGAGTAAAATTTCTTGGAAAACTTAGTGACAGAAATACGATCCAGAGAATCAGCAGAAATAGTTAAATCTATAATTTTGGTTATAAAGAGAGTCATGCATATAAGTTAGGCCCACAGTGCCTTCTTCCTGGCAGAAAGGTACTTGGTGTAAAACAATGTCAAGGAAGGTGTGTCCTGGGAACCAGAGTCTGATTGTCAAGTCCCACATGTATTTTTCATAATCTTGTCTATTGTACTTCCAAGAAATTATATAGAAAAAAACAGCTTGGGTTACTAACCAGCAGTCTAGTTTATTAAAACTTAAAGATAGATGCAGTCATGGCAAGCTGATCCACACAATAAATGTGTGCTGAATACTGAGGGTTTTTTTTTTTCATTTTTTTAAATTTTATTTTATTTTTAATTACACTTTATTTACTTTGTATGCCCTCTCTAGTTCCCTCCCTCCTCCCCTCCCCATCCCTTCCTTCCTCTCCCTTCTCTCCCCATGCCCCTCCCCAAGTCCACTGCTACGGGAGGATTTATTTTTCTTCCTTCTGATCCTAGTCTGTTAGGTCTCATCAAGAGTGGCTGCTTTGTCTTCCTCTGTGGCCTGGTAAGGCTGGTCTCCCCTCAGGGGGAGGTGATCAAAGAGCAGGCCAATCAGTTTATATCGGAGGCAGCCCCTCTTCCCATTACTATGAAACCCACTTGGACACTGAACTGCCATGGGCTACATCTGTGCAGAGGTTCTAGGTTATCTCCATGCATGGTCCTTGGTTGGAGTATGAGTCTCAGGAAAGACCCCTGTGTTCAATTTTTTTTGGTTCTCTTGCTCTCCTTGTGGACCTCCTCTCCAGATCTTACTATTTCCCACTTCTTTCATAAGATTCCCTGCATTTTGCCCAATGTTTGGCCATAATTCTCAACATCTGCTTTGATAGTCTGCAGGGCAGAGCCTTTCAGAGGCCCTCTGTGGAAGGCTCCTAACTTGTTTCCTGGTTTCTTCTTCATCTGATGTCCATTCTCTTTGCCATTCTGGATGGGGATTGAGCATTTTAGCCAGAGACCTCCTTCTAGATTAGAATACTTAGTTTTTAAACTTTTCTGTATTATACTTTCTCTTTAATTGATATAGAGTAATACTCACTTTAATAAACAGAGAAACAACTTTGATTGCTTATCAGAATAAATATACAGTTCTTGATGCTACCCTGTAGAGGAATTTTAATCCAGGAATATGGCTGTCCTGGCAAAGGATCACATCCAGAGACCTTCTATGTCTATGTGATCCATTTGGAGAGCCAGTTTGAATCAGTCAGCTTGGAGAGAAATTTGGGCGAGAATGGGTGAGTTGAACCATCCAGCAAAGAGTCCAGAAAGAGCTAGGGAATAGCTCTCAATTCATTTCCTCATCTGACAAAATAAATCTGACAGTATTTACATTGTCCATTTCATTGACTCTGAAAATTATTTGGCGATATATATGCTATGAGTCTCTTCCTCTACGGAAATTCCAGACCCTTTACACATAATCCTCTCACTAGTCTACCACCTTCACGTGGTTATCCCAGTGAAACGCTTGAAATTGAAGGGCATAAATTAGATTAAAATAAAAACATTAAAACATTTTATTATGTTAATTGTGATGCAAACCATAGAACACTCTTATAAATAAAATGTCTCATTCTAGGGTTAATTCACTTATTATGTGGGACCTAGTCTCTTTTAACTCTCTGTAACAACATGTTGAAATTTCTTTCTCTCGTAATTGTTCACAATACGGACTCTTAACTGTTTAATTTTGGGCAAGCACAACAAATGAAAAACATAGATGTGCAAAGATTTGAAAAGAGTGGAGGGCAGTCCTTTGAATGATAAATATACCCCATACAGTCCGGCATTAGAACACTTGGTTCCCCACATTAGTGCTGTTTGGGGAGGCTTCCAAGGTTTGGCGTTCCTGGAGAAAACCTTAGTCTATTTTCAGGGCATCATTTCTGCTTCCTGCTCAGAATTTAAGCTGTGCTCTCAGCTTGCTGCTCCAGTTGCCAAAAGTGTCCCCTGCTATGTTTCCTTCTAAAGTTGTAATGAGCACTTACCCTTCTTGAGCCACAAACCAAAATAAACCCTTCCATCTGTAAGTTACCTTTTTCATGGTATTTTGTCACAGCAATGAAGAAGTACCCAATGCAGGGTACAGAACAAACATGAACACAAATCCAATCTTGTTCATGTTATTCAGAGGATTATATATCACAGGTAACAAATGTTATGCATGTATAAGGGTCTAGTACCAGCAAAACAAACAAACAAACAAACCAACACATAAATAAATATAAGAAAATACAGAAAACAATCCAGTCATCAGTATCCAGGGAAAACAACCAATAGTAAGCCAATGTAACACATTTATAAGCCAGATTCTACACATTAGTACTTGATTTTGATACTACTTCTTTTAATATGCATCTTTAATTGTGTCTTTTTTTAATTTTTATTTAAATTAGTTTATTCACTTTGCTGATACCACTTTTAAATCCCTATTCTAAATTGTTTTTATTGATGTTTTCTTTTTTATTAAATTTTTATCTTTTATATTAATTAAACTTTATTCACTTTGTATCCCAGCTGTAGCCCCCTTCCTAATTCCCTCCCATTCCCACCCTCTCACCCTCATCTCCTCCTTGCCCCTCTCTAAGTCCACTGATAGGGGAGGTCCTCCTCCCCTTCCATTTGACTCTAGCTTATCAGGTCTCATCAGGACTGGCTAAAATGTCTTCCTCTGTGGCATGGCAGGCTGCCCCTCCCCCAGGAAAAGGTAATCAAAGAGCCAGCCACTGAGTTCTTATCAGAGACAGTCCCTGTTCCCCTTAAGAGGGAACCCACTTACTAGGGAACCCAGTTTGTCTTCCTGAGTGAGGATTGACCGTCTTACCCAGGGTCCTCCTTCTTACTTATCTTCTTTAGGTATACAGATTTTGGTATGTTTATCTTATATTATAGGTCTAATATCCACATATAAGTGAGTATAGAGCATGTGTGTCCTTCTGCTTCTGGGATAGCTCACTCAGGATGATCTTTTTTAGAGCCCACCATTTGCCTGCAAATTTCATGATTTCCCTGTTTTTAATTGTTGAGTAGTATTCCATTGTGTAAATGTACCACAACTTCTGTATCCATTCCTCCATTGATGGTTATCTGAGTTGTTTCCAGATTCTGGCTGTTATGAATAAAACTCCTATAAACATGGTTGAGCAAATGTCCTTGTTGTTTACTTGAGCATCTTTTAGATATATGCCTAAGAGTGCTGTAGCTCGATCTTGAGGAAGCGCTATTCCTAGTTGTCTGAGCAAGCACCAGATTGATTTCCAGAGTGGTTGTGCAAGTTTACATTCTCACCAGCAGTAGAGGAGGGTTTCCCTTACTCCACAACCTCTCCACCATGTATTGTCACTTGAGTTTTTGATCTTAGCCATTGTGATGAGTGTAAGGTGAAATCTAGGGGTTGTTTTGATTTGCATTTCCCTAAGGACTAAGGATGTAGAGCATTTCTTTAAGTGTTTCTCTGCCATTCTGTATTCCCCTGCAGAGAATTCCCTGTTTAGCTCTGTACTGCATTTTTTAATTGGCTTACTTGATTTGTTGCTTTTTAACTTCTTTAATTATTCATATATTCTGGATATTAGACTTCTGTCAGATATAGGGTTAGTGAAGATCCTTTCCTAGTCTGTAGGCAGTCTTTTTGTTCTTATGACAGTGTCCTTTGCTTTACAGACACATTTTCATGTATTTTGGATATTAGTCCTCTGTCAGATTCAGGTTTGGTAAAGATCCTTTCCTAGTCTGTAGGCTGTCTTTTGTTCTGATGACATTGTCCTTTGTTTTACAAAAGCATTTCGGTATCATAAGGTCCCATTTATTGATTATTTATTGATTATTGATATTAGAGCCTGAGCTGTTGGTTTTCTGTTCAGGAAGTTGTCTCCTATGCCAATGAGTTCTAGGCTCTTCCCAGTTTTTCTTCTAACATAGTTAGTGTGCCTGCGTTTATGTTAAGGTCTTTGTTCCACTTGGACTTTAGTTTTGTTTAGGGTGATAAATATGGATCTATTTTCATTTTCTACAGGTAGACTTCCAGTTAGACCAGCACCATTTGTTGAAGAAGCTGTCTTTTTTTCATTGTATGGTTTTGGCATCTTTGTCAAAATCAACTATCCATAGGTGTGTGGATTTATTTTTGGATCTTCTATTTGATTCCATTGATACACCATTCTGTTGCTCTGCTAGTACCATGCAGTTTTTATTTACTATTGCTCTGTAATACAGCTTGAGATCAGGGATGGAGATACCACCAGATAATATGTTGTTGTGCAGGATTATTTTGGAAATTCTGTTTCGTTTGTTTGTTTGCTTGCTTGTTTTTTGTTTTTCCATATGAATTTGAGACTTGTTCTTCCAAGAATTGTGTTGGGATTTTGATTGGAATTGCATTGAATCGGTAGATTGCTTTTGGCAGGATGGCCATTATCACTATGTTAACCCTACTGATCCATGAGCACGGGAGATCCTTCCATCTTCTGATATCTTCTTCAATTTCTTTCTTCAGAGACTTGCAATTTTTTTCAAAAGGTCTTTCACTTGCTTGGTTAGAGTCACACCAATGTACTTTATGTTATCAGTGGCTATTATGAAGGGTGTTGTTTCCCTAATTTCTTTGTCAGCCCTTTTGTCTTTGGTATACAGGAGGGCTTCTGATTTTTTTCTTTTTGAGTTAATAATATATCCAGCTACTTTGCTGAAGGTGCCTATCAGCTGAAGGAGTTCTCTGGTTGAATTTTTGGGATCGCTCATGTATATTATCATAATATCTTCAAAGAGTGATACTTTGGCTTCTTCCTTTCTGACTTGTATCCCATTGATCTCCTTTAGTTGTCCCATTGCTCTAGCTAGGACTTCAAGTACTATGTTGAAGAGATATGGAGAGTGTGGGCAGCCTTGCCTTGTCCCTGATTACAGTGGGATTGATTTAAGTTTCTCTCCTCTAGTTTGATGTTGGCTGTATGCGTGCTTTATATTGTCTTTACTATGTTTAGGTATGTATTTTATATCCCTTATCTCTCCAAATCTTTGAACATGAATGGATATTGGATTTTTGTCAAATGCTTTTTTGGCATCTAAGGAGCTGATCATGTGGTTTTTCTCCTTTAGTTGTTTTCTAAATATCAAGAATTTAAGAGGCTACACTTATTGTTGACTCCAATCCTCTCTATATTATATCATTATAATGTCTTTAAAGTAGAAAGAAATTAATGGTCCACTCTTCATACCAGCCAAGAATAATGCACACTTCATACTTTTCAAAGGTTTTGCCCATTTTCTAAACTCCAGTGGTTCCTATAGTTCACATTACTTTTGAAAACTGAAATAGAAAAACCATTGTGTAATTTCCATTTGCACATTTGTTCTAGTCCTTAGGGACTCTTTGGTCTACTGTCCTAGTGTGTTTTCCTGTCACTGTGACAAGTGCCATAACAAAAAACAAACTGATAATGAAAGGGCTCACATGTTTGTCTACTTTTTCTGGCATAAGGTTATTTTTACTTCTTGCTTTATGATAAAAACAATCTTCTCCGTCATTTAGAAGACTATTATCCTTTAACCAATACCAAAGCCTCAGCAAATGGCAACTTAAAATATTAACAGAATATTGCATAGGACCAGCCAAGACATTGTACAGCTTTTAAAATATGATATTTAACCTAGGAGGTGCCTACCTTCCCACTTGTGTCTGCTTTTGTATTTCAAGTAAGTTAGAGTGCATATTTTGGACTTTATATAAATAAACAGTAAAAAGAAAAATGCTACAACTTCATTTAGTTACTAATTTCATCTAAATATACTTTATCAATCTTTAAACTATACTAACAAAAGCTAGACTATCTATGCAAGAGAGAAAAGATGATAGGCCCCTGGCTTGTGGAACACACAGCCCACTAAACACACCAGGTACACATAATGGGGAATAAATTTTTTCCAGGCTCCTGTGTGTGCACCATAGACTCCACATCAGTAAGGCTTACAAGAAGCAGCCAGCTAACACTCTTAGGGCAGACGGATCACCTATATGTATGTCTCACAAATCCAGTCCACAGAACAAAAAGACAGACCAATCAGAGCAGTGCAGAGGGATTTAAAAAGAGAGAAAATAATATCCAAATTCAGTAGGCTGCCAAATGTTAGCATGCTCAGAAAGTGGAAAGGATGCACACCTATGTAAACCTGGGAGCAGGGAAAGGGGAGAAGGTGGCAGGGACCAGGACAGTACCAAGGGAACCAGGCAGTTATTGAAGGCAATCAAAGGTGAAAATGTGTGTGTGTGTGTGGGGGGGGAAGTCATGTGTGTCTATATCATGTATGTGTGCACTCTTCTATGTCTTCTCATTATTTTCAGAAATGTGGATTTCTAGAAGAAAGGTTAGAGATTGCATCATTGAGAGAGGTTGCCTTCTGCCAACTCTTCCCAGGGATCCTTGTCAATGCATACACTGGAATTTGATGCTTATTCTACAAAAAGAAAGGCTAAAGTACATGTCAGAGACTGAAATTAAATAGTGGTATATCTGGAAGAAAGAATTGTTTAGATAGAGTTACATATAGTTGATATATAGCATTATTTATCTATGTTATAAAACTGAATTTTAATGTTTTTTAATAAAGCTTTCACTTCATTAACATGTTTAGTAAGCAAGGAAACATGAAATGCTCATCTCACTTTTCCTACAAGACACAGTCCTTAACAGATGGTGCACAGGGATTGGGGATTTATCTCAGTGATAGAGTACTTTCCTAACAAGCACAAGGGCCCTGGGTTTGGTTCTCATCTCTGAAGAGAGAGAGAGAGAGAGAGAGAGAGAGAGAGAGAAATGGTGCATATTTTTAAAAAATAATAAAACCAACACAATTCTTACTTTTGTTCAAATATCTGAAAACTATTTAAGATAATTTGAAATAGTCCAGTGCCCCAAAAGTCTTTAGAGAGTTGCACCACAGAGGTTCATAGCATAAGTGTATTTTTCAATTCAGAGTAACCCACTGAATGCAGGTCAAGAGTCAGGCAAAAGAAAGATTTCTTTACATGCATGTTAACATGTCTTTGGGTGCTAATAAAGGTGTTACATGGTATCAGTAAGCCTTGTTGGGGTGGCAACATATGTCTCCACACATCTCTTTGAGAAAACATAGGCTCAAACAATCCCAGTCTCAAAATTGAAAAATAAAACTAAGTGAACACATCAAGTTGAACTACACTCTCTTTTTAAATTTTTTTTACCTTTTTTTTTTTTTTTACTTTCTCTCTTTTTATCTCTTGGGATAATAATCAAAACTGTTATACCTTGCCAAACAATAGGTTATCATACTAACTAATCATATTAGAGGGAGAAATCCACCAATTTTCGAGTTTATAATATATACACATACTAATATACATAATTGTGCATAATTATACACATTCTTATATCTATATTTATGAATAAGGTACATAGTACATAAATATTATTTATTTGTATTTATTAGCATGTGAATGTATACTACTAAATCCATATATTCACCGAAGAAACACTATGCACATCCAGAAAGCACAGTCCTGGGCACTGTGCATTCAAAGCTGAATAGGCATTGCTCAGGGCAATGTCATAAATGTATAGTTATCATGGGAATCTTTAAGCACTAATGGAAAAGTCAGTACTATCCTTTGCATTTTACTGTGAAAATATTCTGACTTGTCTCATTTTAAGTTTCAGTGAAAAAAATTAAATATCCCTAAATATATGAAAAGAAATTGTTATATTGTTCTCTGAACAATAGAACTCTGAGTTCTAATCTTGGGACCTCAAAAACATCACTACCTGTTGAGACGTAACACAATTTTTTTTTTTTTGTCAAAGCCTTTCAAAGGAAGCTGAAGAGAATTAATTGTTATATATTAACTATGGATATATGACTACAATGAGGTATCAGTAGGCTCCATCATACCTGATGAAGTGAGACATTTTTGAGAGAAACCCACAGCAAAATGAGACAGTTCTTTCAACATTTAGATTCCATGTATACTGCTTTGCCTTCAGAAAATTTATCTGTGAACATTCAATGAGAAGCTAGCCTGACTATTATACCTTTACATAACTTTTAATACACTACTCTACACAACAGAAGAGTTTGCCCATGCAATCAAGAGTTGGAAAAAAACCTCTTAATTATCTAGGTGGATCCCGATATCTGTACTCTGCAATATTTACTGCAAGACAGAGACAAGAGAGTCAATATCTCCAGTCAAAGAAGTTTCATACAGATAACGGATTGGAGTGGGGAAAGAAAAACAAGGACTCTTTAGAAAGAAATGTGTGTACATGCCTACACATAGAAAGTCTCCATGAATAACATGAAGACGGAATAGCGAGACTAAGCATTATTGCACAGAATGTTCAATCCTTGTAATGATAACTTCTTTAATAAATGTCTAAACGTCACCAAAATCTAATGTTAAATATTCTTAACCACCCGCTACTACAACTTATTACTCTGAAGTTTCTGTAGAAGAATCCAAATTTTGCCCAACTTAGACTTTTAAATGCTCCATTTGGCTTATTTCCCCTCATTTTAGGAATCTTTCTTGAAAACCTTTTCACCTCACCATTGTGTGCTTACAAAGTCACTGATGCTGTATCATGTCTTGTTCTGAAGTCTTTTAGTGAACTTCCAAATGTATCTATGGGAACTCCCATTTTCACGTTTGTTTCATTTTTGTTTGAAGGCACGTGAGAAGGAAGAGCTTTCCCCCTTGTCATGGGGTGATACTGTGAGGTTCAAAATGCACAAATTAAAAAAAAAGTGCTTGATGAGATGTAAACCGCAGAGTGAAAAATACTCATTGAAGACACACACACACAGGAGCATCACATTCACTGAGCTCCACTACTTTTGGCAAAGGCACCTCATGTTTTGTGGTATGTCACGTTCTAGCAGCATGATTCAATGACATGAGGCTCAAACCCAGTAGAAAACTCCACATTCATTTTAGCTAATAAGTGGCGCAGCTGGGATCCAGCCTGTCTCCAAAACTATCTTTATTCCATAATATCATACATTATTAATAAAGAAACACAAAATAGCTTATTAAGAGTGGGCTCTTTGATTACTGAGGTTATTTTGCACATATAAAATAGTCTGTATAGTCATGAGTGCAAAGTTTCCTTTTACACTTTAAGAATAAAAACATAGTGATGGCATGATTCCAACTTCATATGCCATTAAGTGTAGGATTTATTTTATTTTATTTTATTAATTACACTTTATTCACTTTGTATCCTCCCATAAACCCCTCCTTCCTTCCCTATTGGTCCCACCCTCCCTCCCCCTTCTTCACACATGCCCCTCCCCAAGTCCACTGATAGGGGAGGTTCTCCTCTCCTTCCTTCTGATCTTAGTCTATCAGGAGTGGCTGCATTGTCATCTTCTGTGGTCTGGTAAGGCTGCTCCCCACTCAGGGGGAGGTGATCAAAGAGCAGGCCAATCAGATTATGTCAGAGGCAGTCCCTCTTCCCATTACTATGGAACCCACTTGGACACTAAACTTCCATGGACTATATCTGTGCAGGGAATCTTATGTAAGAAGTGGGAAATAGTAAGATCTGGATTGGACAGGAACCCCACAAGGAGAACAACAGAACCAGAAAATTTGAACACAGGGGTCTTCCCAGAGACTCATACTCCAACCAAGGACCAGGCATGGAGATTATCTAGAAGTGTAGGCTTTTTTACCAGTAGATGAATGAAACTATTTGTAAAGTTAGTTTTCCAAAATAAACTTATTTCTTTTTTTTTTATAGAATCAGATTCAAAGAATATCTCAAGGCCACTGAGACATACTTGCCTCAATTTGAACAGGACATTTTTAAAAGATGTACTAAGAAGTTAGAATAAATGTCTCACTGGATATTTCATTCTTTCAAGGCTACCTTATGAAAGAAATGAATGTCAACAGAGGGAAGGTGAGGGCAGTTTGGGGACTTTAGCTGTTGTTTATACACTTAAATTTAGCATTTAATATCACTATTCCATACATGTTCCCCACCACTTCCAAATACAGTTATGAGATGGTATCTCAGCAATTTCACTTGGATTTAATACACTTGCAAAATCTCCCCACCCCCGCAAAAAAAAAAAAAAATAGTGCATGCTAACTCTTCAAATGACAGCTCAGGGAGGATGTGGCATGCTTGCATTGCTTTCTTAGACTTCTCTTTTCCTCTTTCTGTGCTATGTTTTCACTGATGCACAGTGAATTCACAAGTTTTTCTTATTTGTATAGAACTTTTTATAGCATGTGTAAAAATAAAAATATTGGGCTTACAAGACAAGAGAGAGCAGATAGATCTCAAGATGTCTGTATATCATGCCTTCTGCTTGTCCTGACTGGTACAAGAAGAGATACCAGACCCAGTTACAGACAGGCACAGGGTCATTCTCAACCTCTTATCAGTGACTGACCCTAAGTCAGACACTTGGCCCAACCCTGTGCCATCAGAGTATGTCTCTACAGTGTGTGCCTGGGTGTTAGTGATGCTGATGGTAGACCCAGGACTCATGGAGGCTTGAAGACTGCCTCTCTTGTATACCACATGGTGAGAACCTGCAGTGAGAAACCAGTCTTGGCAGAATTAAAAACAGCCATCCAGCTCTGACTTGAAATCCTTTCTGTGGTAAAAAAAAAAAAAAAAAAAAAAAAAAAGTGTCTTCCAGTAACACAGTAACACTGCATTTTTTGCTGTACTGATTTGCATTGGATTTCTGTGATTTGTAGATATAAACTTCCTGGATTATACAAAATGTCACAACTAAAATAATATTCACTTTTATTACTATCACTAGTCAGAATTTTCTTTTAAGATCTGTTTGTTTGAACGCACATGACATGGAAGAGTTTTCTCCCTTAACATGGGATAAAATGCTGTGCTTTTAAAAATGCTGCATATTAATTGGCTGTATATATTTAAAAGAAAATTTAGGCACAAAACATTGAGATTTGGCTTTTACTTCAAAAGATGAAAACACTGTTTTTTTGTTTGCTTGTTTTGTTTTTACTTATTCATTGTCTCCTGTATCTTAGCTTCAGGGCACTAGGCACTTTGTATAGGCGGCATTCTATACTGCCATACAGCTAGACTACCATAACGTAAGCGAGGCAACATTAATGTCCTTTTTCTCTTGGTTATTATATCCTAATAAAACTCACATTAGATGCAAAGCAAACTAATGATATAGTAAATCAATATCATTAAAAATATATTACTAAGAAAGAAAAGAGGAAAAAATCGTCTTATTAGACTTGTCACATCTACCAGTGCCTTTCTAAACTGAGAATCTTCCACCTAACACCCACAAAGCCACTACAGTATTAAAGCATTATGGTATTATAGTATTCCTAAATTCACTTAAAATACTTCTTTAGATTTATTTAATTTTATGCATATAGTTGGTTTGTCTGCATGGGTGCCTGTGCACAATGTACCTATAGTCTCTCTGGCGATCAGAAGAGGATGCTGATGTCCTGAGACTGGAGTTACAGCTGCTGGTGAGCTGCAATGTGGGTGCTCAGAATGAAAGTCAAGTCCTCAGCAAGTGCAGTCATTGCTCTCAACCAATGAACCATCTTTTCAGTCCCTGAGTTTTTGACTTCTGAGATTTCAACAAATTTCAGTTCATTTCTCTGTTCATGATCATGTTCTTGGTGGAAATGTTTTGAATTTTTTTCTTATGGGTGGCTAGAAAGGTTAAAAAGGTTTAGAGCACCCCACAGGATTATCAACATGGATTGCTGCAGCCATGAATCATCTGAAGAAATGGGCGGGCATGGGAGTGTTAGCAGGCCTTCTGGTGTTGGTCTCCTTGGTTTGCCTGTGGTATATATGCAAGATTAGAGTCTCACAACAGTGTGATGCAGCCATGATCATTCAGGCCTTTACAGCCATTGAAGCAGGACATTCTCCCCAAGCATGGTTGCATACCATAAAAACCTAAAATGATACGCTCAGGATGCGAGGCTAAGCACTGCACTCAGGGTCAGCCGCTTTGGACCCAGAGAAGAGCATGTCTGATTGCATGCGGGTTGATGCCCCAGGTCCCGCCTCTGAGAAAAAGGTATCGGACGGGTCTGATGCTCTTTGGGTGGATGACACCTAAATGAACATCTGTACAAAGTCCCAATTTATTTCTAATATCAGAGATCAGACCTCTACTCTTGCCTGATGCGTCTAAAACAAAAAGGGGGAACTGTAGAGAGCTGCGGAATGCTATGCCTTAAAGATGGAGCTGGTTTCCGCCTTCCACCTTCCCGATGGTGAGTGCTATCTGTCATGAACAATTCCACATTTGGCTAAGGCTGAGGATCTGGCTTGCGGAATTCCATGTATGTGGACCTATCTGCATTGCCCCCGTGGCACGCCTGGGTTGGCTACCCAGAGGCTATTTAAGCTGTGGGCTGGCTTTCCCCGGGGTCCGAGGATTGTTCAATGTTCCTGAATAAACTGCATTGAAAAAAAAATAAAAAGAAAAAGAAAAAAGAAAAAAAAAAAGGTTTAGAGCACTTGCTCTTCTTGTACATGATCCAGTTCAGTCCCCAATACCCACAATAAGTGTCCCACAATTGCCATGCCTTCTGGCCTCCTCAGGTACTGCACTCAAATGAAACACATAAAGACAAGAAGACTCACACACATGCATACAAATTAAAAAATAAAAACAAAGTGTTGTCTTTCCAAATGACTAACCAAAACTTATGGGCTTTAAACAAACAAAGAAAGAGGAAGCAAAGAGGCAGAAGACAAGAAGAAAGCTATATTGCCTTTAAGATTATCTTCTCTGGAGGTTGCAGTACATCGTTCTCTCAAGTGGACCAGAGGTCAGTACCCATGTTAGGCATCTCACAACTCCTGAAACTCCAGATTCATGAGATGAGATCTCGTATTTCTGCTGCTCTCTTCAGGAACCCACAAATACCTGACATACATTCAAACACACACACACACACACACACACACACACACCTACACACACCTACATACATGACATACATTCATGAAGAAATATATATGCTCCCATATACACATGACATACACACATATAGACATAGTATACATACACATGCATACACACATACACACAAAAAATAAAACAAATGATTATCATCTCTTATTTTCATAGTTTTCAGCAAAATAGTTGCTAGTTAGGAAAAGCAACAATTTACAAGGCAGGATATGCAGAGGCCATGTGAATAATCCCATATGCTATCCTTTCCTTTTTTGTTTTTCTGCCTTTTCTTATGCTTGTTTGTTCTGGCTTTTAAGAAAAAGAAAATCATTATTCTTTTCATTTTTAATTAAAGAATCTTACATTTAATTCAGACTTTGTCAAAACTACATATTTTCACTATTAAGATTCTAAAGGAAGCTAGCTGCTAAAGCAAGGCTTCTCTAGAACACAATGTGATATGTGAATGTGATAGCTGTACACGGAGCTGACCTGGATGAACTCTCTATTCTAGCTTTTGCTATTGAGGTCTTCATATAATTGTGTCCCACTTTTCAACAACCAGAGAAAACCTGAAGCTTACCAGTGACTACAGGTACATGAACTTGGTAGAAAATTGCCCAAGTTAATGCCCCAGGAGAGCACTGGGTAGCTTAATAGCAGCCTATGAGAAGCCGTGAGACAGGCACCTTTGCAAAAGAGTCTTGCTCTGAGAAGTCAGAGAAATGTATAAGTTAGGGTGCCAAGCTTTACTGTTGGCATAGGCAATACAACAAGCTTGTCTTTATCTATAAAACACTATGATTAGTAGTGTTCCCAAATAAAGAAAAACCTAAGGTCTTACACATGACAAGCAAGTGTCCCACTGAGATATATCCTCATTTTAATGTGTTTTTAGCATGAAATAATGTCTCACTAAGTTGTCCAGGCTGGTCTTGAACTCACTTTGTTACAATAGCAAGCTCTGAGCTTGCAATCTTCTTAAATTAGCGTCTTCAAGAGCAGTGATGTGACAAGAGCTTTGGATGCCTGGCCAGGCGTTTTGTTTTGTTTTTGTTTTCCTGCAGAGTTTCCATATGCAACGCAGGTAATCTCAGACACATTATGTTGTGTGAAATCAAGGTTGAGTGCCAGGAAGAGTGAACACAAGGACTATCCACTCAGCCTCATTCTGTACTGCTCATATAAATGCCTTAAATCTGTGGTAGCTCTGTCTAAAGAAAATACCGCTACAAATGATAAAGAAGTATTTGATACAATAGGTACATTTTAAAATTAAACAAACAAATGCTGGATTATTTGTTTTTATTTCCTATTAAGATTCCTGGAAATAGTAGAAGCAAATATTTGAGCTCAAATTTTCTTGTGTCAGTGATCAATAAAACATGCCTCAATTATACTTCCACATTAACGACTTCTTTAAAAGACTTTGATACTAATATATTTGGAATTTTTTTTCAGTAATCTAAAGTATTAACTGTCATGTTTCCTGGAAAATGTTGATGAAGACAGTGAAACTATTTATCATAAATATAATACTGAATACTGAAACAATGAGTTAATGATTTTTCTTAAAAATGATAATTAAAAATGTTATTCTTTAAATGTACTACAGAAGTCTCTTTGATATCATTCAACCACTGCTAATTGGTATGAACTATTACATGAACTTAATGGGCAACATTTCCCTGTCACTGACAACATGTCATTTTAGTTTCTATAAAACGTTAAATTCAATAACAGAACTGAAAGCAAAATAACAGAAATTCATGTGACATAGATTTAAATCAAACAACAAATAATGTATTTTACTTGTTTCAGTCATAAATAATGGATAACCATAACAATAATATTACTCCATCTGTATTCATGGCAGGGGTCCCACCTCCACGCATCTGTCAACAAGTCCCAATATGACTTCTCTTGAAAAATGCAATTGCATACTGAAGCAGACACTTTGTCATGTCCCGAGTGATCATCAGTCCATAAATTCTAAACTAATTAGTTTTTAATATATCTGTATGCAAAAAATATAATGCGGCTCTGATTATGAGGCAGACTCACTCTTCAGCATATGGAGTTCATAATTCCTACTAGGTAGAGTTCGTGTCCTAAAAATGCTGATACCATTGAGAAAGAATGGGTTGTGAGGACATTGCCATCACCCAAAAGCAGAAACACGACACTTTATTGCTTTGGGATATGTGATGAGAGAGGACAATTTATTGAACACTGAAAACAGTATTCATTCCACACCACTTAATACAAAGTAATTTGTTTTATGGTTGTGTTTCCACACATACATTTCATGCTACTTTGTTCTTATTCATATGCCATCATCACTGTCATGGTCTAATTCTCTTACTTTCTTCTCTAAAAGCCTCCTTTTCTGTTCCTGTGTCATATGTATCCCATTGCACTCTCTTTTACCCCTGTCTCTCCTCTCTTATGATCTGTTCCATGTTAATACATGATTGTAACATGTTCAATCCTCCAATTGTCCAGAATATGATAATAAGACAATAATATAATTGTGATAATATAATAATTATATATAATAATCTGTTGAATAATATTATTTTTGCATTCAAATAAATATATGTGATGCAGAAAATAAAGAACATCTCTCAAGATGTGATGCATTACTGGAACCATCTCATTCAGTACACAAGAAACATTAACATTCATTCACAGAAAGTGCTGGGAAAGCTGGGGCAAGTAATGACTTGCAGGTTACTCTGTCCATACACTTTTCAGTTAATACTAAACGCTATGGCTACTCTGTTTAATTTGATTCGCCATCTTTGACTTTTAAAAGCTATATTTCTGTATTTTAGTAAAATAAAAACAAAAAAACTACACAATAAAACCAAAATTACACATTTATTATATTTTAGCCTCTTTAATATCATATATTACTTTATTTTATTACAATTCTTATTTCATGTTAAATCAGCTTTTCCCGAAGTATGGCTAGGTGGGAAGGACATTAGTATTTAAACAATAGGTGATGATTGTGGATGGTAGTTAAGAATGCAGCCAGTACCTGATAGCCTAATGAGACCTGATAGGCTAGTGTCAGATGGAAGGGGAGGTGGAACTACCCTATCAGTGGAGTTGGGGAGGGGCATGGGAGAAGATGAGGGAGGGAGGGTGGGATTGGGAGAGGATGAAGGAAGGGGTATAGCTGGAATACAAAGTGAATAAACTGTAATTAATATAAAAAATTAAAATTAAAATTAATTTTTTAAAGGAATGATGTCTCTCCTAGTGGCAGTTAAGGTTGTTAAGCTTGCATTTGTGACCAGAAGGGGCAGAAGGCAGGTAAGGAGATTCACATGATACCTATGGTAGCAGGGTCATGGCTGAAAGTATATGTGAAATAGCTGACAGTGATCTCCTAGTTTTCAACATACTGAAGCATTTTGCAAAAAGAAAAGGAACCTGTTTTTCTAACTTGCTCTCACATGGGTTAATTCCATCATCAAAGCTGCCACAAATTGCTTGGATTATTCTCATGGATCCTCAGAGTAATTTTCCTATACTTACCTGAAATGATTCTGATTAGTTACTATTATTCCTATTTTTTAATAACCTGGGAAAAATGAAGCAAGTTTGGTGCCAATGCACAGTGACAGTAGTGGTGGTTAGCACTGGGAAAGTAAGCTAACTGTGTGCTGTAGCTCAGGCTGCTCTGACTGTGAATTCAGCACAGGCAGCATGCTCACCTTTCACTCACTCCACACCAACTTCAAGGGCTGTAATTGAGATTTGTGAATCTTGAAGGAAAAGCTCCCTTTTTTTTTTTTTTGCCCCAAACTTATAACTTTTGGCCCAGTCCAGGATTGTAAAAGCTATTTTACATCCAGTGCTAAAGTGCCAGTTAACAGTCAAGAACAGTCAGGGTTTTTGTTGTTCTTGTTATTTTCTTTTTTTAAATATACTTTCTGAAAATTTCACATATTTATCATGAAGGCCTCCTGATCATACTGGTTCTATCTGTATTTCCCTCCAACTCTTTAGGATTCCTATGATGTCTCCCTCTCATAGAATTTCATGTTTTGATCAGATTCATCCTCCCTTCAGATCCATTCAGCTTCCCGCAGCCACCCAGCTATGTGGCCTTCAACACACCCAACCAAGGACAATTTGCATTGGCCTGAGATTCTCAGGTGTGGAGGAGCCTTCACCTGAAGCATAATCAGCTTACAGAGGACAGAGAAAATTGACCCTTCCAGTCCCAGTTGCTTACATCTGTCAACAGCTTCACAGCTGCAGGTATGACCTCATGCTCAATGCCACTCTCCAAGCTAGAGTTTGGTCTCACTTGAACTTGCACAGATCTTCTGCATGATCTTACAACTTCTGTGTGTTTATATGTACACCAGACCTGCTATGTTCAAATGACAGTTTTCTTGTATACAACCACTAACTCTGCGTCTTATATTCCTTCTGCCCCCTCACCCGTCTTCCATAACGATACCTGAGCCTACAGAATAGAGGGTATGGTCTATATGCTTGCTCTGTTTAGGGCTGAGCATTGTGTAGGCCCTTATTCTTTGTATTTTTTCCAGTTATTGTTCTCTATGATATTCACCCTCTACTGCAAATAGAGGCTTCTCTGGGGGAATCACTAATCTATGTATAAAAGAATTAGTTATTCACAGTCAGATTAATACTATGTCCATTTTTCAGAACAGTAGTGGGATTTATCCTGTGGTCTGTGGCATGCCTCGCCATAGATTCATAGCCAATTAATGGTGACAAGTTGGGGTTTCTTAATAGGACTGAAATCTAAGCAGACATATTTATGCCAGTGGTGCACCAGTGGGTAGCTACAAGGATTCACTTCTGGGTAAGATTAATGTGTCCTCCTTTTGTATTTTTTAATTTATTAATATTTCAGTACACTGAGTTCAGTTAGTGCTGAACAGCATTGAAGTTAAGAAACTATAATTAGGCCTTTAGTGAAAAAAGGTAATGGAATACAGTGAGTTTTTAAAGTATTGTCTGCTTGTTTGTACTTGGGTTTCTCAGGGTCTGCTGAAACAGTATGATCTTCTCAGTGATGGCTATTTTAAATGGCATTCCAGAGGAGGGGTACCCTCATATTCAGGTTAATTCTTGATTCATAGAAAGTGTTCATTGAGTAGGATGGCTCATACCTGAATGAAATTTTAACATTCAGAATACTGAGGCAGGAGAAATGTCACAGTGGGGTTATGTATTAATTCCAGGCCACTGTGGAC
This sequence comes from Meriones unguiculatus, assembly GCF_030254825.1. NCBI lineage: Eukaryota > Metazoa > Chordata > Mammalia > Rodentia > Muridae > Meriones > Meriones unguiculatus. The sequence continues at coordinate 98,119,696 of NC_083354.1, forward strand.
TATAAAGTGTGATAGTGTGTCAAACAACAACAAAAACTAACAAAAAAGTGCTTAGTAACTCTCTGTGTGAAAACTGTGGTACAGACAGTTATACACACAACACAAACTATATAGTAGCAAGACCTTCATGGGAAATGATAATGTGAATGAAATGCTACAACGTAAGTGACTGTAACTAAGGGACAGTTTCTTCAGTCAAGTGTTCAATGTCAGCAGCACCTGCTTTTAGGTATAATGGGCCTCAAAGTTTCACAAGTTACAAAGACTCATATTTTATGGGACCAAGGACTGAGAATACAATCTATATATTTTTAGGAATTATCTACGATGCAATCAATGAGGCTGAAAGCTCAAAACAACAGTACAGAAGTTTTCATTCTTAGACAATGAAAAGAGTGAGTTCCTTGGCAGCATTGAAGGGAGCTCACTGTTATTGCCCTGAGAGTCTGAAGACCAGGTGCACAGCAGGTTTCCCACAATCTTGTATTTAAGGCTCTTCTTGTCCTTCTCTCAGCTACATACCAGTGCTGATCAGACAGATAGGAGTCCTTTTGTTTCTCACATCATCTGGAGAAAGTGGCATTTCCCTACTGAGACTATAATTTGATTTCACCAGGAACACTCAATCTCTGTTCAGGGAGAGGAATGAAAAACAAAGGGTCAAACACCCATTGCCAAAGGCCATCCTGATTTATCTGACCCAGCTTTGAAGTCTAGGAAGGGTGGATGTTTCAGAGTCCCATCTTCAAAATGGGAAAGGAAGATAATATAGCAAAGATTTTCTGACAACACATTTCATAAGGAAGAAAGTCTTATTTTCTCTGAAGTTTCCTCTTCATTGTTATTTGGAGAATAGAAGCACAATCTATTCTCTAGGTGAGGCATTTCCTAATTTGGAAAATACTGAAACAAAAAGAAGAAGGGTTTGAATAGGGAAAAGGTGCCAGGGAGGAGTTTATAGTGAAGGTGAAAGGAATGAGAGGCAAAATCACACTGGCAAAAACCCAAGAGGTATATTTAAGGGCTCTGAATGAGCCAACTTGGCCAGAGGAGATGATTTCTGTGGAAATATAATGGGATATGAGGCATAATAAATGGCAGTTGAAACTAGGCAGCAGAGTACCTTGAAAGCTACACCACAAAGAAGACTATAAACGTCAGGGAACCATTTGAAGTTTTTGACTCAGGAAAGCAACAAGATAAAAAGGGAGACTTAAAGGATCATTGTGGAGCTGAGTCTTACCAAGAGGAAACAAAAAAGACAGGCAAAGGGATGCTCACGCAGTTGAGAAATAGAGATGTGACCAGCCCAAGATCAGAACTGTAGTTAACAGAAAGGATTGAAGGGATGAAGACAGACACCGCATAAAGACTGCAGCCTCTGACCTTGGCGAAAAATTGAATGCTAACATACAGATATTTAGGGATGGGATAGCGTGTAATGCTGCTCCACTACAGGAGGGGAGGGCCTTCTAAAACTTGCCTAAACAATGAAAGAAAGAACTGTTCAAACTACACCAAGACCCTGGAACACGAGAAGAGGTATGCTCAGTCCTTTTATAATTCCTATAAACGATGCTGGACAAAGACACAAACATGTGGTTTTCTCCATGTGTTCGGGCATAAAAGAAATCTTGAGTATTCCTAAGTTTCTTTCCATCCTGTCTTTCTCCCTTCTTGGCTCATGATCTCTCTAAATACTCTATTTTGAAATCAATCCAACTGACTTTACTAAAGACCCCTTTCAAACAATATTTGTGTTTTAGTTATACTTTTGTTTTAGATATAAAGCGTTCCCTTAATTTATCTGGAGCTGTGCTAGAGGAAAGTTACAGCAGCACTGGTATTGCAAAGGGGCAGCATCCTCTTATCCTCAGGTCGAGGGTGGCATGGTCAGTTCTCTGCACACCTCTTCAAATTGTATGTTCCTGTTATCCTTCTCCAATTGCTACTTCTTTCTTCGTTACTTCATTTTCCACAGAGGCTAAGGATTAAGTCCTGATTTTCTGAATATAAAAAATATTACAAATTATAAGTTTTTCTGATTTTTTTCTTTCGTTTGCTAGAATAAAGTTTGATGTAACGGAGAGAACTTAATTGGCCAATTTACAATTACGCCAATGTTGGGGTAGTATTGATACATAAGACAGAATTTGTGTATCATGGGCTAACTTAGATTTCTATAATATTCAGTAAACTGTGGGGAGTCAAACATCTTTTGGACAATAACAGATTTCTGTTTCCAAGAACTGAGACAGAAGAAATATTACACTAATACTATATCCGATCTAGAAAATTTGACTTAGTGGCTTAAAGGCCAAAAAACCCAAACCAAACCAACCAACCAAAAAACAAAAAAATATTCCAGTTCACAGATAAGTCTGACCTGGATCTCACCACAGAAAAATCAAAGTGTCACTTGGATCTATTCCTTTCTGAATATCCCAGAGGGATTTATATCCTTATTTCTCCAGGTATTGACAGACTCCAGGTCCATGTGAGCATACTGCTGAGTTGTCCCTGTACTGGCTTTTTGCTGACGGTTGGTCTAGCCTTTGCACATTATCTGCATTCTTCATCTGGAGAGCCCTTCTCCCACCTGCGAAGTTTACAATGGTACATTGTATCTCTTACAGAGGCATTTCTCTCTGTGGTGGTACTCTGATCCCTGCTGAAGGATTCACTGCCTTTTCCCCACATATTTAATCTTGTCACCCAGACATTCTTAGAAAATTACTCATTTCAAAGCCCATATGCATAGTCATATTTTCAAATCAGTGTTGACTATAAAGTACAACTTGCACATTCTGAGTGCTGAGATTTTTGGGTAGCATGATTTTGTCTCCAAAAATGTCATTTTAGAAGGGGCTATTTCTTTATTGAAATAGAGAAGGTTATGGAACCAAGGCTTTATTAGCATATCTGCTTCAAGAAAGTAATTGTTACTCTGACTTTTCATTCATTCCCAGATAGATATATCAGAGAACCAACCTATGAAGGGAACAGCTCATTCTGCCTCCATTCCAGAGGCTTAGGTCCATAAACAACTACTGTCACTGTTATGGACCTTAAGCAAGGTAAAGCGTCCTGGTGACAACATTTAGGAGAACAAGACACTCCCTTCACAGTGAGCAGAACCCAAGCCCAGAAATAGAATACATTCCTTAAAGCAACAAAGACTTGCCCAGCCCCCATCGTCTGTTGATTCCATTGTGTCTCAATACAGATCACAGGCTGAGGATCTAGGCTCCAAAACATGAGCCTAGGAACAGCAAGCATTTCCTAGCTAGACCCCACTAGAAGTCTTCAGAGACATCACTGTAGGGCACATGACAATGGTTATGAGCATAAAGCTCCCCTCATACCATAATCCTGCTGTTCTCTAGCTCCAAGTTGAACCCAAAGGCAAAAGGTCACAGATTTTCAATATAATGTAACTAATTCATTATCCACTCAGACTCCACTGCTGAGAGCTTACAAACATGCTGATGGTCTGAGTCATAAACATAAATATGCATCATGAACTGCTAGCATTTCATAAGCATTTAATTTTTCTTCTCAACTAAAATGTTAGTTTCATGACAGAAGAATAATAGTAATCTAGAGTAAGGCCATTAAATGCATGATTGACCAGTCAAAAATAAAAAGGTATCTGTTTTAACATCACCTCAATGCCCTGATGATAACATATTAATCCTTTAAGCATATTATTAATCCTTTAAAACTAATGCTTTAAATTACATTCAGAATACAATAAAATAAAATGCATGTTTATTTCATATTTACTTTATCTTGTTTTTGAAGTACTTCACAGGATAATAAACTTTGAAAACCATATATATTATGTGTTAACATCACAACTGTTTCTATACTGTGATCATATTTATTGTTATGAATAAAATCTTCCTGTCATAATACTTCAAGAACCAAGAATCATGACAATTAATAATGATTCTGTGGTTATGAAGAATAAATAGAAATATGAGACATATCAGGAGTTCCAGACATTTACATATTGATTTAGTAATTATTACATCATAACCACACAACTTCTGAGTAAAAATGACCCAATCTTAAAGGAGTGAGTCATTCATCAAATCATAATTGCAGACACTAAACTGACTTGATGAAAATATCTGGTGATTTAGGTTTTATTTAGTTTGTTTTGTTTCATTTTTTTGATGGGCTCTTTCACCGTAGACTTGTCGAGCCTAGAACTTTCAATCCCGCTGCCAGAGTGCTGGGATTACAAATGAGCTTTACCAAATTGGCCATGAATTAATTTTAATCTTCTCTTTGAAAAACTAACAGATAGCTTTCAGATTGATCAACCTCAGATATACTTTATAGCAATGAATATGTTGTTTTTATTGTTAATTTGTTACAAACTAGAATCATCTGAGCAGGAAGATTCACCTGAAGAATAGCAATGACTAACTGATGTGGGAAGATGCAAGGCATTTATGAGCAGCACCTTCTGGTAGTGTAGAGATAAACGGGACAGCAGAAGGAAGATGGCTTGACATTAGCATACCTCATGCTCTTTCTTTTTTTTTAATTTTTATTTGTTATATTAATTACAGTTTATTTACTTTGTATCTCAGCTCTAGCTTCCTCCCTCATTCCCTCCCAACCCCACCCTCCCTTCCTCATCTCCTCCCTGCCCCTCTCTAAATCCACTGATAGGTGAGGTCCTCCTCCCCTTCCATCTGAACCTAGGTCATCAATTCTCTTCAGGTCTGGCTGCAATGTCCTCCTCTGTGGCCCAAGGCTGTTCCTCCCTTGCGGTGTGTGTGTGTGTGTGTGTGTGTGTGTGTGTGTGTGTATGTATGTGTGTGTATGTATGCTCAAAGACCCAGCCTCTGAGTTCATATCGACAGTCCCTGTTCCCTTTACTAGGGAACCCATTTGGATACTGAGCTGCCATGGGCTCCATCTGAGCAAGGGTTCTAGGTTATATCCATGCATGATCCTTGATTGGAGAATCAGTCCCAGAAAAGACCTCTGTGCCCAGATATATTTGGTCCTTGTGGAATTCCTGTCCTCTCTAGATATTATTAACTCTCCCTTCCTTTATATGATTCCCTGCACTCTGTCCAAGGTTTGGTTATTAGTCTCAGCATCTGCCTTGATACACTGCTAGGTAGAGTCTTTCAAAGGTCCTCTCTGGTAGGCTCCTGTCCTGTCCTGTTTCCTGTTTTCTCCTTCTTCCAATGTCCATCCTATTTGTCTTTCTAAGTGAGGATTGATCATCTTACCCTGGGTCCTCCTTCTTGTTTAGCTTCTTTAGGTGTACAGATTTTAGTATGTTTATCCTATTTTATAGGTCTAGTGTCCACTTATAAGTGAGTATATATCGTGTGTGTCTTTCTGCTTCTGGGATACCTCACTCAGAATGATCTTTTCTAGAGCCTACCATTTGCCTGCAAATTTCATTATTTCCCTGTTTTTAACTGCTGAGTAGTATTCCATTGTGTAAATGTACCATAATTTCTGTATCCATTCCTTCGCTGAGGGACATCTGGGTTGTTTCTTGATATTGACTTAATTTCCCATTTGCTGAAGATGCTGATTTAGTGGCTGAGATATGAATAAGCATTTCCAGGCTTCCAAGGTAGAGTTAAGATCAGCAACTTGTGAGGAACTTTCTAGGGTTTTGGACCAGATTGGGACTACTGACAGACCCAGCCTCAAGACTTAGAATCTCTTGTTTTCTCAGTCACTCAGGCTGACTCAGCTCTTGTTATTTTAACCTAAGCTGGCTTAGGAATTACATATGCATTTAGCTTTATAAATTATAATTATTTGTTATACATTTATACATAATTATATATAAATATATAATATATTTATATGTAATAATTTTATATAGAACACACACATATATGTATATATGTAAGTCCCATTGGTCCTATTTCTCTACAGCAGTGGTTCCCCACCTTCCTAGCTACTCTTTATGACTGTTTTTTTCATGTTGTGGTGACCCAAACAATAAAATTATTTCGTTGATATTTTCTAACTGTACTTTTGCTACTACTCTTATGAATTGTGATGTAAATATCTGGTATGGAAGATATCTGATATGTGACCTCTGTGAAAGGATCATTCAGCCACCATTAACATGTTGAGAACCACTGCTCTAGAGAACCCTGCCTCTGTGGCAGTAACCAACTACACATTAACAGATAAAATGAAAACAGTTTGTTGATGAAGCAACATCCCTTCATGATATGCCTCTATATTCTCCTACATTGTTTCCATTTAATTTTATTTTACATTAAAAGGTAATTTAACTTCCAAAATTGATTTCATGACCTCATTAATAGGTTGATAGATAGGAGAAATCTTATTCTCTAATATCTTATGCATTTTACCTAAAAAATTGGTAACATTTTCATCAATTTAAACATTGCTGGAAAAGAACTCATAATCATTTTATATAACAGAAAACAATGTATTAAACTATAATGAAGTATTCTGTTTTATCATTAAACATTTGTAAAACAAATTTTAGAGAGATTTGTTCATTTTTTGCTTTTATAAATATTACTAAATTAGGATTTTAGTCAATATTTATTTTGTTACTCCAGGAAAAAAATTGTATATATTCAGATGCACATATTGAAAGAGTGTCTATTTCCATTTTAATTTTGTAAGTATTATTTCCATATCAGAAGTTGAAGTGTTGTTTTAAGTCTCCAGTGTGAATCAGAACCAAATTCTTCTATGTATAAGATCTGCCATACAATACACGCAGTGTCTTTTTTTTTCCGTAGTGAAAAGATGATGGGTACCGGAATAAAATGTTCAATCAGAGAAGTAGACTTTGCAAACAAATGAATAGCATGTGCCAACAGAAAACCTTATTGAAAAGTTCTCTTCTGGAACTCTGACTCCATGTTTCATCAGTTTTGTAAAAGATTCTATTAAAGGACAATGGTTGGCTTCATTGCTACAAAATATTCATAGTATGATGCTGATGTGCAAAAAAGATTATTTTTCCAGCCAACCTTAAATTGGTTAAGTGATGTGACCAAATTTCCCCTGCCAAGTATAAACATTGTGTGACTTACACTACCAGGCCATGCATGTCTATGTCTCAGTGTATCTCACTCTGGGTTTAAAAGAGAGGGCCCCAAGGGCAAGGTGAACTTGGCTATGGCAAAGATAAACCACTTACAATCATCAATATAGCAATTTCAATGTCATATCAAAAACACAATGAGATGAATGTTAAAAATAAATTTGCAACCAGCTGCCTTAAGAAGTGAATAAATACCATGTGTGTCTTTTTGCTTCTGGGAAAGACACACATGGTATATACTCACTCATATAGACATACAACATAACCCACTAAAACCTGTGCATCTAAAGAAACTAAGCAAGAGAGAGGACCCTAACTAAAAATGTCCAATCCGCATCCGGAAAGGCAAAGAGGATGGACATCAGAAGAAGAAGAAAACAGGAAACAACCTAGGAACCTACCACAGAGGGCCTCTGAAAGCCTCTGCCCTTCAGACTATCAAAGCAGATGCTGAGCCTGATGGGCAACTGTTGGGCAGAGTGAATGGAATTTTAGGTAAGAACTGGGAAATAGTAAGAGCTGGAGAGGACAGGGTCTCCACAAGGAGAGCAACAGAACAAGAAAATTTGAACACAGGGAACTTCCCAGAGACTCATACTCCAACCAAGGACTATTCATGGAGATAACCCAGAACCCCTGCACAGATGTAGCCCAGGGCAGTTCAGAGTCCAATTGGGTTACATAGTAATGTGAAGAGGGACTGCCTCTGACATAATCTGAGTGGCCTGCTCTTTGATCACCTCCCTCTGGGGGGGGGGAGCAGCCTTACCAGGCCATAGTAGAGGGCAATGCAGCCACTTTTGATGTGAACTGACAGACTAAGATCAGAAAGGAGAGGAGAACCTCCCCTATTAGTGGACTTGGGGAGTGGCATGCAAGCAAAGGGAGGAGGGAGGGTGGAATTGGGAGGGGAGGAGGGAGGGGCTTATGGGGGGATGCAGAATGAATAAAGTGTAATTAATGAAAAATTTAAAAAAAAAGAAGTGAATAAATTAAAGTAAATTAATGCACAACCTAGACATTTAGAAGATTGTTTTCAGATTTTAAAATAGTGTGACATAGAAGAGAATGAGGAGGTTCTTTTACATCAATTTTGATATATAGGAAAAGACACTCAGTCACTCAGGCTGAGTGACTGAGTAGATAAGACTCTTGTGTTTGCTCAGATATAAATTCAATCAGCTATTTGTTATAATTTTTATATCAATTAAATATAACTGATTTCACCTAAACGAAGCTAAATAAACAAGCTAAATCTAAATGTTATATTTAAAAATCAATTACATGGAAATGGTTTATTTTGTTTATGGAAACATGAATGGGGCTAACTTTGTGTAAAACCAGGAGGCCACAACACATAGTAATCAGTATATGAGTAATATATATGGACACAAGTCCTTCCCAAGACTGAGTCTGTCAACAGCCTATCCTTTTACACCCTAATGAAATACACTGGACCACCAAGCTAATTAAGCGGCTAGCTAACTGACTAAAGATGAAAGCAGACTAAGGGACTAGGGAAGAAGTAGAAGGGAATGAGCACAAACAGGAGAGGGACAAGAAAGGATCATGGGGAAAAATATAATAAAAGCACAATTTATAAATGACATTCCATAATGAAAATGACTTTTATAAGTATTACAAAAGAGAGGGGGAAGGAGGGAATTATGGAGGGAGGCAGGAAGAGTGGGAGGGAGGAAGAGACTGAATTGGAATATAATGTTGATGATCTCCTGCCTATTAGGAAATGTATACTTACAGGGCTCCAAAGTTTTAAAAGGCAGCTATATAGATAAGTAAAACATAGCTATAAACCAGAACCAGTGTCAAGTGACTAGCACAAAGAAAACTGAGGTTATCATGAAAAATTTTAACCAACATGCTTCTTTGGTATCATTTTGAAATTCAGCAGAGAGCAATTCCAGGATTCCATTTCCACTGCAGTCTTGCATTCAGCCACTGTCCTGGTTGGTTACTATAAGGTGCTTGCAAAAGTAGCCACCAACAGTACCACTCCCACTCCCTGCCAACTCTTTTTATGTACAGTGTTCCTCTCCTCATATGAGGCAGGCTCCTTCTGCTTCCACATGACTTGGCCTTGTGACTTGACATGCATTGATTTACACAATGTAGATGAAATCATTGTTCTATACTTCAGAGTCTAGATGGAATGGAATCAGAAATTCCTACCTTCTCTCCCATTAAGTCACAGGCCACTGTGCTATGAAGGAAGCATGTGAGCCATCTCATATGTTCACATGGAGAAGAACCAAGTGACTCCAGCTAAAACTACAGTCAAATATCTTGCTGATGATTAAGAATGAGTGACTGACCATACATGAGACAAAAGGGATGAAGTCACAAGCACCAAGAATTTCAGTGTGTTGAGATATTATGCTCTATGATAGCCTGTTACATATGAAGAGGTAACAGAACCGAACATCTGACTGCCTTCATACAATTTCAAACTATCTCCAGGAAACATCAAACTTGTAAGTGTGATCTCACTTAAGCACTTACAAGATCAGAAACCATATAGTCTGGAATAAAAAAAAAAGCATATGACAGATGTTTAATTCAAGACAAATGTTTCCTTTCTATCCAGCTCTCTTAGTGAATATACTGGAGCCTTTGGCTCTGCCCAAATTGAATTCTACTAGGCTAGACCATCTTTTGGAGGTCTGGATCTGAAAAAGAAAGTAAATGCTCAAAGAGCAGGCAACCGAGTTCATGATAGAGGCAACCCCTTACTTGGGAATCCACAGAGACTGAGTTACCAAATGGCTACATCTGAGCAGAAGGTCTAGGTCCTGTCCATGTGTGGTCCTTGGTTGCTGGATTCCTGGGCTCAGATTCTTTAGCTTTGTTGGTCTCCTTGTGGGGATCCTGTCCCCCGCCACATCCTTCTATCCCCACCCCCACCTTCCCCCATGAGACTCCCTGCACTCTACCCAAACTTTGGCTATGAGTCTCAGCATCTGCTTTCATCCCATCCCCTATTGGATGGAGCCTTTCAGAGAACCCTGGATGGTAGATTCCCATCTTGTTTCCTCTCTTCCCCTGCTTCTGGTGTCTATCCTATTTGTCACTCTGAATGAGATTTAAGCATCCTCTGTAGGGTCCTACTTAGTGTTTAGCTTCTTTTTTTAATTTTTATTTTTTAAATATTAATCACAGTTTATTTACTTTGTAACCCAGCTGTAGCCTCCTGCCTCATTCCCTCCCAATCCAACTCTCCCTCTCTCATCTCTTTCCTGTCCCTTTCCAAGTCCATTGCTAGGGGAGGAACTCCTCCCCTTCCTTCTGACCCTAGTTTATCAGATATCTTCAGGACTGGCTGCAATATCCTCCTCTGTGGCCTAGTAAGGCTGTTCCTCCCTGGCAGGGAGAGGGGAAGTAAAGGAGCCAGTCATTGAGTTCATGTCAGAAATATTTCCTTTTCCCCTTATTAGGGAAAGCCACTTGGATACTGAGCTACCATGGGCTACATCCGAGCAGGGGTTCTAGGTTATATCCATACATGGTCCATGGTTGGAGAAACAGTCTCATTGAGGACCCCCATGCCCTGATATATTTTGTCCTTGTGGAGCTCCTATCCTTTCCCAGTCATACTAACTCCCCCTTTTATCATATGATTCCCTGCACTCAACCGAAGGTTTGGTTATGAGTCTCAGCATCTGCTTTGATAAGCTGCTAAGCAGAGTAGGTAGTAGATAGGTAGGCTCCTATCCTGTTTAGTTTCTTCAGGTCTGTAAATTTTACTATGTTTATCCTATATTATATGGCTAATATCCACTTATAAGTAAGGATATACTATGTGTGTTTTTCTGCTTCTGGATGGCGATGAGGCCTTACCAGGCCACAAAGGAAGAGGATCTAGGCAATCCTGATGAGATGTGAAAAGCTATGGACAGATGTCCACTTTTGGTGAACAAGAGTAAGGGGAGAAGGGGAGAGAGGGAGGGAGGGTAGCACTGGCAGTAGTTGAGGGAGGGGCTTCAATTAAGATATATAACGAATAAATTGTGAAAAAATTAAACTGAAAAACAGTGAAAAAAAGGAAGGGAGATTTACATATCTTCTATTTTCCTTTCCTAAAGCATAAAGACAAAACAAAATAGAACAAAAGAAAGAACATGCTCAGAAAGTTTGGATCCAGCCATTCTGTTCCATACCCTGGCATACTGGTATGGATAAACGGAGCATCTTAGCTGTGCTTTGTCATAGGTTCAAATTCTATACTATATATGTTTCAAACTGTTGAGAACTATTGACAAGAACAAAAATTGAAAGTGGCATAAAAACCACAAACAGTAGTTTCATTAATAAAACAAATTAAGCATGTATAAATTCATAATCTAAAAAAAACACATTTCATAGTGAAAAAATCAATAACTATGTTCCCTCAAATGTCAAAATAATAATTTTATATATTCCCTCTATAAATAAGTTAAAGAACTACCCTGAAGAAGATTATATTCTGGTCTCAAATTTAATGCTGACTGAGTATCCCTGTTCAAGTCGCTTAACTTCTTTATGCCTCATTTTACTCAGCAATTAGAATGATAATACCTTTCCCTACATGCACCACAGGAAATTGGTTCAAATAAGTGAGATAATATATATTGAAAGCACTTTTGAAGACTATCTAAGAGGGTTGTAAATGACACAAGAGAAAAATGGAAGACACAGAACACAAGAGTTGGAGGGGAACTCCGAGGTCAGGCTATGCTACGTTTCCCCTGCATTATCATCCACTTGTTCTTGACCTACATTGTAAAGGCAGGTCATTCTATTCTCAGACAGTTCTAATTATTAGTAATGAACTCGAATAATCTGTGCCCTTGTCATCACTTCGTTTTGACCCTATTATATTTTTTTTCTCTAGGCCCTAGGAGAACATTTCTATTTTTCCTCTTGTTCAATTCAGATCAAAAACACTGTAAATGACAGATGCTGAGACTCACTGCCAAACACTGGGCAATGTGTAAGGAGTCTTGTGAAAAAGTGGGAGGAAAGATGGAAGAACCTGGAGTTTCCAAGATGTCTACAAGAACACCGGCAGAGCCAACTAACCAGGGCTTGGAGGAGCTTGTGTAGACTGAAGCACCAACCAAAGACTATGAATAGAGTAGAACTAGGACCCTAACACAAGGTAGCAGATGGGCAGCTCAGGCTTCATATGGGTTCTCTTGTAAGGAGAATAGGGGGATGTCTCTCATATAGACTCTGTTGCCTTTTTTCTGATTATTCTTCCTAGTGGGGCTGTCTAGCCAGGCCACAGAAGAAGAGGGCTTGCTCAATCTTGAAGCAGCTTGATGAGCTGGGGTGGTTGGGGTTTCCCTTATCTGAGGAAAAGGAAGATGAGAGGGAGAATGGGACCCAGAGGAACTAAGAAAGGGGGCTAAGATCAGGATGTAAATTGAATAAATAAATTAATTAATTAAAATAATAAAATTAAAAATGTTGTTGATCACATACACACAAAGAAACTGTAAATGTTGTTTCTATATACTCTGAAGGGAGAAAGAGATGAGAGCCATACTCAAGCTATAAAAACACACAGCTTTGGCTAAGCCCAGAACATTTTTTTCTCTGTATTAACTATCCCTAGGAACTAGCCTTCATAGAATCTAATCTTTTGCAAACCTGAACTACTCGAAAGTTTCAGCTTTTGGCTTCTATCTGCTAACCTAGGCCTAGAATGTTTCAGCTCTGATACTTGCTGCTGGATAAATTTACTATTTTTAGCTCTTTCTGCACCTTTGCTGGACTGTTAAACTTCACAGTTCTGGACCAAACTTTTCTTCAAGCTGACAGATTAAAACTGGCATCTCTTGGCTTCTGACTGAATTGTTCTGCCTAGCCTCAAATTAATTCTGGCAATATGTTTTAATCTTCTGGCTCAGTCTCATTCTCTGCCTCATTTTTCTGTGACCTATCTCTGTAAAACTGTCAGAGTGAAACTGCCACACCCACCACCCAAACTACACTACTTTTTTTCCTCCTTCTGGGCTGCTCTTAAGTAACCTCTTTTTCCTGTTATGTTCTCATGAGAGTTGGGCATATGCATCTCTGACTCATTCTATTAAAGCTTTCTTTGACTCATCATTTTGGCTGCCCCTCCATTAGAGATCACTTTCAAACATGGGTGCTCCCTTCTACAAACTAACCTTACCTTCATTGTTTGGGATTAAAAGTGTATACTAAAGTTGTGTCTATTTCCAGTCAGATAATATTGTAATACAGAGTGTGTCTGCATTCCACATAAACCTAGAAGGTCTTTGGATGCAATCCCTTGCCAGAGGAGCCATGTTGCTGAATTAAAATTCCTCTACAAACACCTTCTCTGAAACTAAATGAAGACCTGATCATAGATACGAAAACATGTTAGTAAATTTGCATAGGGATGTAAGACATTTCTAGCAATAAATTAATGTTCTTCAATGCACCAAGTGTTCAAACAATAAAGACTGGGAAGAAAACAAAGATAAAATACACAAACACAAACAAAATGCAACCATTTTCCTGGGATCTTCGAGTTCCCAGACCAAGTTTCTCTAGAAATAAGCTTTGAAGGATGATTATGGGAGGTACATGTAGGAAAAAAATAGGAAGGAAAATTTTGAAAAAGGTAGACAACAATAGTCCATCAAAGACAGGGGCCCAGCATCATGTCAGTAAGAAGTTATTACCTACTGGCATTATTTTTATATTTGACAGCTTATTTATCTACTTCTAAGCCATCCAAACTGGTGTCATTTCTTAGATTTTGTCACAGATGTTGAGAAGAATAAAAGTAAAACCAAAATTAAGACAGAGAAGGTCTTTCTTCATGCAATCTGATTCTTTAGAGGCAGAAAAGAAGTTGTAGAGGGACTTAATGATATAAAACTCTAAAAACTAAAATAAGCAACACTCAGTTCAACTTTGAACTGGAAACTGTACAGCATGGCTACAGTGCATACTGTACAACTTAATTTAATATTTCAAGGTAAATATGGAATTTAATGTTCTTTCTTTCTTGCTTGCTTGCTTGCTTGCTTTCTTTCTCTCTCCAAGCAATAGTCCAGAGGTGAATAGAATGCATTAATATGTAATTTTTATCACAACATATATTACTTATCTCACTTTGTAAAAAGATATTTGGGATCCTGGAGGAAGGGAGAAACACATACTTTTTATGGGCTCATATAAATCAATGATTAGTTTCAAGTGTGTGTGTGCAGGAGGAGACCAAAAACAAACCCCAGTACCATGATATCCACATACTGAGCATCTGTTGAGCATAGTGTATGGAGTCTAGCTATCTTGAGTCACTTCAGGCAAGATGATGAAGCCACTGTCAAGGTTTCTCACTGAGTTCCCGAACTATTTATCTAGTTACCTACCAGTGTTTCTATACAGACGTAACAAGAATCCCAAACACATTGTAAGCAATGTAAAGGTGTTTGATGGGACTTACCTTTCAGCCTTTATACATCTACAGATTATTGACTCTCAGAATTGGGAAGTTATCAGTGTTATTAACATTTATAATGTTAATCTGCTTTTCTAGTTACTGTTTATCTTTCCTAGACTCTGTTCACCATAACATAATAATCTAGTAATGATAACTCAATAATTTTTTAAAAATACACCAAATCACTTATTTTAAGTACACAAAATCATGCAACCTTAAACATTCTTGTCTTTTTAGAATATTTATTGGATAAAAAATTTATTTCATAAAAAATCAGTCTCAGCTACTCTTCTGTTGCTGTGACAAAAATATCCTGACAAATGCCTATTAAAAAAGGAAGGGATGATTGTGACTTACAATTGCAGGGTATATATAATCCATCAAGTTGGGAAATTCAAAGGTATGGAACTATTAATTAAATAAAAAGTAAGGCTGGTCATGTTGCATAGACTGCTGTGTGTATTTGCTCACTACAATTTCTCCTTTTCATAATACAGGACCCCATTCCAGGGAATGGTGTTACCCACAATGGACAGGTCATCCTCCTTCAATCAGACTACCAAAGATAATCCTTCATAGGCATAACCATGGGATCATCTTCCAGGTGACTGAAGATCTTAACAAGTTAAAAATTGCCAGTAATAGGACCACATAGAAGAGCGCAGAGGTAAAGAGGAAATCTGTATTGGATGTAGCCACCCACTGCCTACCCTGCAATTACTTCCTACTAGGCAGTGGATGGCTACAAACCAAGCATGATGACATTTTCTGACCTGGTATCAGAAGGCATATGTTGGCACTCTCACAGTAATATTTATAAAAATTTATAAAACTAAATGGATTTCTTGCTAAGAACTTTCAGCATTTTTATGGCCACACTTGGAGTTTTCCTGTCCCATTAAATAATTAACAGGATCTTCAGTTCTTGAAAGTGTCACTGTCCCCAATATGGTCCTTCCACTCTCTGCCTACTCAGCTGAAACTCAAATTTCGGTGTGCAAAAACAGTGAAATCCTGAATAAATTTACTTCTGTAATTCTGAGATTCAATTATCTGTGACCTAATGTTCCATAAAATAACTCAAGTGTAGTGTGGGGCTTCAACAACTCTTTGAACATCTAATTATCTTTACTGGCCAGGTGATTTTTTTTTTTTTTTTTGGCCTACCAAGTGATCTTTATCTAGCATAGTTTTGATTTTATTCAAAAGTTAATTGTAAATTCTATACATTATAATTCTAAGTGAATTTACAAAGCCAAAAATCATTAATAAATATATGTTCTTTCAACTCCAAAAAGAATGCCCAGGAATTGTCAGTATTCCCTTGAAACAGGGAAAGAGGGGAAACCAAGGCCAGTTCCTAGGTTCACACACTTGCTGTCTAGGTGAATTTCTGAGAGTCACTTATTTCAGAGGATGGTGTAGTGGTCCTTTTCCCTAGATATGTACAAAAATTAAGCAGGTTGATTTATTTAAGGCCTTTAGAAAAACAAAAGTGATTTCAGACATACAAAGGTTAAGTCATTTGCTAAAAGTTGTTTGGTCAATAATCATCAGCATTCCATGAGTCAAAAGATTGTTGTGTTACTTGAGTCTCATTGAGTTCTTATTGTCTACTAAGCTGAAAATACTGTGTTATTTTAAGCGTAGAGTCAAGATGAGGAGGTCAAATAATGCTGAGTTCACTCTACAGGCTCTTAAGACAGGAAGCAGACCCCTCAGAAAACTTTTTATATGAAAAAAATGCCTCAGTTATTCCCGGTTGTTCCATAAAAATACCTTTACCTGGCATTTGATTGAAGAACATACTTCAAGTTAATAAAGCACAAGCAAAGCACAAGATTTTCCCAAAAATGATGAAAATTCTGTTCAAAACTAGAAATGTCATGCTTTGAATAAGAAAATTATGTTAGAATATAGACCTGAATATATTTTTATCCATAATTGCTATCTTGTTTGGAATATTTGGGAATTTTCTATTGACTAAAACTGAAAAGCCGATACCCAGGAACAGCTGACAGATGTTGGCAAACAGGTCAGCACCTCCAACCCTTGCCAACCTCAGCGATAATCACACCTTCCCAGGAGTCACACTTACTTTTCAAAGCTCTGACCTCAGAAAGACCCACGGTCATGGTAAATTGCTTCCTCTGCCATGACACTCACCAACACAGGATACTCAGTCATGCTTTCCAAAACAATTTAAATGAAACCCTACACATAATGATAATAATTTTGTTAAGTGTCATCCTTGGTTATGTTTCTGATTATAAAAAATAAATGGGAAAGCCTTCTAGTGCTGTCTGTGGTAAAATTACAAGCAATATTATATCCCCCATTTACATAAAAGTAGTTTTGAGAAATTTATGGGTAAAACTTAATATGGTGTACAGTTACAATAGGTTTTTCATTAATTTAGATTTACACAAATATTTTATTGAATGTTCTCTCTATGGGAGATTTTTTTCTGCTGAAGATAAATAAAGCAAAGGTTCTTTGTTTTTGTTTTGTTGTTTTGTTTTAAACAGATGTTTACAGAAAGTCTGGTCCCTCAGTTTGACTCTCAAAAGCCTTCACACATGATCTTTATTAGCCCTTTCTACATGGAAATAGCATGGTCTCTGTCAGTGATTCTAAGTTTTAGTTCCACAGTTCTCAGTTTTGAAATTACTTAACCCTTCTGTTGGTCATGTGGGTTTCCACAAATTCTGTCGCTTTAATTTAAATGCATCCTTTGATCTGAAATCCTCCTGACTCGAGTGTCTTAGAAAGGGTGGTGTGGGAAGCACTCCTCTGTGTATACTGCCTCATGGACCTACACTTCACAATTTACATTGCCTTCCTATACTGTTGAGACAGTTTTTATGAAGCTGTTTTTCTTATGCATTTTTGGTTGCTTTGTGAATAATTTTGTAATTATTTAGTATTTAATTTGCATTTGAAGCAAAATAATGTTTTCTAATATAATACTTTCTTGTCAATATTAAAAATATATCCAAAAGTGGGAGTTTAAATAAAACAAATATAAGTCATGATAAAAATGTGACTTCTTAATAATATCAAAAATTGTGATAGATAGAGGATTCTCTCAATGTTCATAAATATGGCACACCAGAATAAAACTGAAAATATAAAACTCCAAGCTAAAATATAGTAGTTTGTTTTATATGGTATAACATGATTAATATTTGTGAAACAGAAGAGTGAAAGCATAGGAGTGATAATTTTTTAATTTTTGTATATTAAATCAATATTATTATAGTTTTAATATTAATAGAACAGAACAGAGTTACTTTAAAAATATCTAAAATAAAATTGGTGGTATCTATAGAAAACATAAGATAAAAATCTGTAATTTTTCAGACTAAGTCATAAATGTGAGAGTGAGAGTAACCAGAAATCATCATATATATATAAATGTAATAAAAATTCTAACAAAATTTGCTGATAATAAAAAACTAGTTTTGTATACGTATACAATTAGGCTATTTACTCAGGAATAAAGCAAATTTATAAAAATAAGTAAAAAGAGAGAGAACGAAAATAAACTGCAAATTAAAATCAGAAAACATCCCTCTGCATGGGCTACATAGAGAGTGCAGAGCCTGCCCTACACAAAGTAAATAACCTGTGATTAATATAAAAAATAAAAATTATTATATATAAAAAATCAAGGAAAGAGTACTATGTTGAAGAGATACAGAGGGAGTGGGCAGCCTTGCTTTGTCCCTGATTTCAGTGGGATTGATTTAAGTTTCTCTCCATTGAGTTTGATGTTGGCTAAATGCTTGCTGTATATTGTCTTTACTATGTTTAGATATGTGCCTTGTATACCTGATCTCTCCAAGACTTTAAACATGAATGGATGGTGTAATATGTCAAATGCTTTTTCCAACATCTAAGGTGATGATCATGTGTTTGTTTTTTATTTTTTCCTTCAGTATGTTTATATCATGTATTACATAGATAAATTTTTGTATATTGACCCTCCCTGGGATGAAGCCTACTTGGTTATGGTGGATGATATCTTTTATGTATTTTGGGATTCAGTTTCCAAGTAGTTTACTGAGTATTTTTTCATCAATGTTCATAAGAGAGATAGGTCTGAAGTTCTCTTTTTTTGTTGGGTCATTGTGTGGTTTAGGTATCAAGGTGACTGTGCTACATAGAATGTGTTTGGTAATGTTCCTTCTGTTTCTATTTTGTGAAATAATTTGAAGAGAATTGTACATTTGCTCAATCATGTTCGTAGCAGCTTTATTCTTAATAGCCAGAATCTGGAAACAACCCAGATGTCCCTCAGCTGAGGAATAGATACAGAAATTGTGGTACATCTACACAATGGAATACTACGCAGCAATTAAAAACAAAGAAATCATGAAATTTGGAGGCCAATGGATGGAACTAGAAAAGATCATCAGGAGTGAGGTATCCCAGAAGCAGAAAGACATACATGGTGTATACTCACTTATAACTGGATATTAGACATAATATATAGGATAAACATACTAAAATCTGTATGCCCAAAGAAGCTAAGCAAGAAGGAAGACCCTGGGTAAGATGATCAATTTGCTCTCAGAAAGGCAAACAAGAAGGACATCAGAAGTTTAAGAAAACAGATAACAGGACAGGAGTCTTTGATACCAACCAGAGTATCAAAGCAGATGCTGAGACTCATAGCAAAACTTTGAGCAGAGTTCAGGGAATCTTATGAAAGAAGGGGGAGATAGAAAGACCTGGAAGGGACAGGAGCTCTACAAGGAGAGCAATAGAACCAAAAAATCTGGGCACAGGGATCTTTTCTGTGACTGATACTCCAACCAAGGACCATGATTGGAGATAACCTAGAATCCCTGTACAGATGTAGCCCATGGCAGCTCAGTCTCCAAGTGGGTACTGTAGTGAGGGGAACAGGGACTGTCTTTGACATAAACTCAGTGCCTAGCTCCGAAGAATCAGAGTTTTCTTCATTTCCTCTAAATTTCAAAACCTGCTTCCCTGGGATCTTTTGCAGTAGGGGCCTGTAACAGCTTTGGCCGGTGTATGCTGCATGTCTCTCTTTCCAAATGGCAGGTAAACCCCATGAAAGTGGTGACTACATGTTTTCCTCCATCGTATCCAACCTTATTCTACCACCTGGTACTTTTCATGCACTCAAGGGAATTTTGTTAGATGGACTTAACTATACCTAATTGTATCTTCCAACCTAACCCAGAGAGATTTCAGTGGGCAACAAGAGAAACGAAAATACAATCTAAATGCACACAATACAAACATAGCACATCACAAGTAAAAGCTTAACACACAGATAGTGTGGCCAGCCTTCATAAATGTTAGATATTTTGTGGCAGCTATATTGATTATTCCAAGTTGATTGTGTTAACTACTTTGATTATCACAAGTTACCACGCTGAAAGCACTATTTATATTAGAATTTTATTTTATTGGCAGTGAAGACAACGGGTTGTACAATAATAAGTCTACAAAATATCCTTTCCAGAGTCTTACACTAAATTTTGAAATCCTGGTCACTACAGTGTCCAAAACATGAAATTCTAAAGTGATGACATGTCAGCACGATTACTACTTATTACAATATCTAGCATCTATTTTTTGAGCAAATATGGACTTGGCCATGAAAATACTAGAAAAATTCAAAACATGTGAACTATCATTGAGCATTTTTTCCTGCATCCACTGAAACAGCACAGTGACTTCACAGGGCCCACAGGGCTCCTTGGTCCTCATTGGCAGCGTCGGTTCTGCAGCCTCCATAACACAAACACTGCATCCAAATGTCATTTGCGTAAGTTTTATCAGTTCTACAAAGAAAGCAATGTTACCTTCCTGCCTTACATCTTATGAGATTATAATGTGATAAAAATGGTGACCTCAGCAAATACTAACTCATAAATGTTTCCTAGTGCTTCCCTATCTGCCATCCTGCATAATGAAGACACTATTTCAACACCACCCTATTTAGAACATTAAGACTATATTTAGTGTTGAATAAGTAGGCAGCAATGGCCTTGAAAAGACAGCTCAGAAGCCACGTAACACGCTAAAACCAGTGTGCAAGGCCAGCCAAGAAATACACTGTTCTGAATTAGGACTTACACAAGGGTTATTTCCTGACACAAGAGGCTTTGAGATGGAGACCAGCATTCTTGGCACTTATTGCTTACAGTTTTTAATTAATTAACTAATTGGTATATCAGCAGGAAAAAACCTCTATGAGTGCATCAACAAGTTGAAATGTCCTGCTTTTCGTAAAGAGAATAGGCATGATAGCCACACTGAACACGGTGTGTGATTTTTATCACGATTCACAGCATGTGTATACATTTGTTTCTCCTTAGTTCTAAAGTATAAGCCCATCAACATTTCTATCTGTCTGTACAATAGTTAGCATAATTGCTTTGTATAATTAACATATTAATCAAAGATTTGCCCATAGTATTATAGAAAATGACTGTACTTTTTATTTATTTATTTTTTTATATTTTTTTATTTTATTTTTTCCATCAGTTACACTTTATTCATTCCCCCCATAAGCCTCTCCCTCCTCCCCTTCCAATCCCACCCTCCCTCCTCCCTCTGCTTGCATGCCACTCCCCAAGTCCACTAATAGGGGAGGTTCTCCTCTCCTTTCTGATCTTAGTCTGTCAGTTCACATCAAAAGTGGCAGCATTGTCCTCTACTATGGCCTGGTAAGGCTGCTCCCCCCCAGAGGGAGGTGATCAAAGAGCAGGCCAATCAGATTATGTCAGAGGCAGTCCCTCTTCACATTACTATGTAACCCAATTGGACTCTGAACTGCCCGGGGCTACATCTGTGCAGGGGTTCTGGGTTTTCTCCATGAATAGTCCTTGGTTGGAGTATGAGACTCTGGGAAGTTCCCTGTGTTCAAATTTTCTTGTTCTGTTGCTCTCCTTGTGGAGACCCTGTCCTCTCCAGCTCTTACTATAGAAAAACTCACTTAAGACTGGAACATAACATGGCAGTTACATGACTGCCAGTGTGAATGACACCACACAGCTGAACTTTTGCTCCATGCCTTATGATAATTTCTCATCAGAACTTGGAGTTAAATGTATAAGTGTACATATATATATATTTAAATAAAATGTGAATTTATATTTGATTGCCATACTATTAAAACCACCTGATGCCTGAAAATCTGTTTTCTAAAGTTAAAAATGTACCATAACAGAGCTTTCTAGATTTTTACATACTCTCTCTGATATTTAATAAAACAGCAAATGAGATGTTACTAAACATTAATTTAAAAAGATCAGACAATAAACTGTACACTATACGTACATAATTGTAAGCTCGTATTCATTTTTATTACCAACCTTTTTCATTTTTGATACTTTCCTTTCATAGATTGACTGTACACTGAAGAAAACCTTCTTTTATAAAATGCAGAGCAAATGTTTACCCTTAGAATTCTATTTTAAGACCTTTTACTTTCTCAGCTCATTTGTTGTTTTAGTGTGATGCTGGCTGTGAAAATAGAATTGGAGATGCAAAATTTAAATTTTTACTGCTTCTTTCAGAAATGATTTCATAAAGTTATGATTTAGTAAATTAGATATAAGAGAGTAACTGGGCGATTGCAATATCTTATGAAAATTTCATCAAGAATTATAATATTTTATTCTACTGAATGCTGAGCTCATGTAGGTTACTAATGAATATTTAAACATTCCTGTTTTCTTCAGGTTTTTATTATTTTTTAAAAGACATAACTGAGAAGACCAGGTACTTGTCAAACATCTGTCTCTCCAGTGCCAGGATTAACCCCAAGCCCCATCATTCATATAAATTATTGCACAGGTTGTATTTGTAGATTTTATACTGGTGGTAACAAAGCCCATTATGTCAGGGACATGTACTAGGAAGTATATGTAGCTGCATCCTGTTACAGATCATGACTCCTCAGGGGATAAGTAAAGAATGGGAGTCACTTTTTGATGTAATTTGCCAATGTCCAAGTTATTTCATTGTAAATCCTTATGTCAATGAGGTAAAATACGTTTTTGTGTCTTTGAGTATTTTTTGGTGTGCCCAAGATAACCCTAGCCTGGCATAACATCCCTGATACAAACCCAGACGCCAGGCTTGGGCAGCCCTACGATGAGCATAGAAGTGGCAGAGAGGTAGAAGAGAAAGAGAACAGTGTGTGCACAAGGGTAATGAGGAACAGCATCATGCAAACAGCCATAGATGCTACCTGAAGCCATGGTGAGGTCCTGGCTGGTGCTGCTGTTGAGGGAGAGCGACTTCATGGCCTGTGGCTTTGCACCAGTGGAACTCTCCTACCACCAAGCACCATGAGGACTTCCCTGGTCTAGTCTAGGCTGCCACCTAGGGCCATGTAAATATTGGAGGGCTGTGCAGAGCTAGCCCCTTTCCTGGGCATCATCAGAGAGCTGGCCCCAAGGGCATGGCATTGGAGAGCTGTCACTCCTCTGTATAGCAGTGGCATGATGACAGAGAAATGCCCTTTTCCCCCAACCCCTCACTGCCTGTGGCACGCTGGTGAGCTGTTTTACCCCTCAATGGCTACAGCACTTGGGAGACTGGGCCCTGTACCTCGCTACCTCGCCTGAATAGCACAATAGAGCTGGGTGAGTTAGCCACAAGGACATGGGGGGGGCTGTAGCTGGCACGGTCCCTTGCTGGTTGTGGCATTCAGTAAATTAGCTGGGACAGTGCTGGAAAGCTTGATCTGCTGCGGTGGCCACAGGAGAGCTGGCAGGTAGAGCAGCACACGAGTTACCTCAGCCCACACACCTACCCCACCTGTGAACTGCTGGAGTACATAAAGAGGCAGTTCGTGCTGATGCAAAACTGCAGCGTCTTCACAACACAGGGCAACAACAGGATAACTGAAAGGAGTCCTTGTGGGGATCCAGTATTGATACTGTAGCAGAAGCCAGAGGCCTTGAACCTGACAAATGACTCATTGCAATAAACATTTTTAGGAAACTATGTATGGACAAAAAGGTACAGGAGAAATTTTTGTTTGTTTTAAATTTTTATTTTTGTGCAGTAAGTTGCAAGAGCAGAGGGAAGATATATGAAAGGATAGGGAAATGAGTGAAATTGGGGTGTATGATGTGAAATTCACACAGAATCAATAAAAAGTTTTTTACTTTTTCAAAAGAAGTAAGCAATGGATAAGTCTACTGAAGCAGAATTAAATATTAAAAGAAAAAACAAAAAAGAATATATTATTTATCCTATTTTTTTTCTTGACCTGTTTTAGTGTTGTCTGCACAGCTTTTTATAGCTTCATCTTTTTTTTATCACAATGGAAAAATACTATGGTTTAAAAATATATCCCTTAATGATTATGAAATGAGCTAATATATAAAATGCGAACATGAATACAAAGTGACATTTTTTTCTTCCCACTTTGATAATCAAGCTGGATAATTTATGTTTGTATTATATCAAGCTAGTTTAAAAAGACTCAGTCCCTGAAGCTGAATTTGTTGATTATGTCTCCTTTATATTCCATAACTCAAGAGAAAAATGTAAAACTTTCCATAAAATGAAACTGCTGCTTCTTTATACTCTCATTTTGAAAGCATATAAATATGAGCATGACTTATGCAGAGATTTCTAGCCAACTTTCAAGATGATTGATGCTCAGCCCAGAATATCCAACGATATCAGAATAGATAGGAAAAGATGGGAATAAGAGGAAGAGTGTTTTCCCAGCTGCAGCATCACAATGAAAATGTACAGCCAGGAGGGTTTGGTCAGAAAATACAAGATGACTAAGAGTTATACAGGAGCAGACTACGTTTTCAACAAGCAGAAGGAGATTCAAATCACTGCTGGTATCATTTTGTGAAAACAACATTAGAACAATCATTAATGATGTATGATTGTGACAAAGGAGTACTCTCGGGTGAATTAAAATGTGCATATCAGGTGTTCTCCAGAGGGAAAAACATGGAATTGTTTACCTATCAAAAGGTTATTTGGCCCAGGCTTCACATAGTTGATGAACAGGAATATTACTGACTAATCTTCACTTCTAATTACCCCCATGAGCTCCCTAAACCATTACTCAAGCTGTAAGCCCAGACCTGGCCAGCTTCTTTATGTGCATCCTGAAGAGGTATTCGTGCCAGCCTAAAGTGCCCAGCAAAGCCTGATCAGGTGCTCTGTATCCAGCATGTAAATTAGTAAGCCTCTTATTTCTTCCTATTAGGTCTGTAAAGGATTCCATCCCCTGGAGAAAATGAAGAAAAAAATGCAGGTACGCCTGCCTTATATATCAGAATACTTATTATAAAGTCTGTAATTAATTATTTCAGCAAATGTTAACACATGAATGTTTTATGGTAAAATGCCTTTTCAACTAACAAAAGACTTTTATTAAATATATTCATTTGGTATAATACAGAAGGGGCACTTCTACATGAGTTCTATTTAAATTTAAATATATCTTTGAGGATTTCATACAATATATTTTGATCAAATCTACCTTCCCATTGTTTTCCCTGATTCCACCAAGATCTACTCACTCCTTCCCCCATACTCCAACTTCTCCTACTTTTATCCTGTGTTTTGCCTTTCTCTTTTTCAGTAATTGTTATTGTTATGCATATCCATACATGGTGTCATTTTGAAGAGTTGCAGATAAATACAAGGCTATGGTTGCTTGGGTGTCTCACTGTTATTTTACTTTCCGAACTGAAACTCTGACAGGCTGTTTTTAGTGTTGCTCCTGCCTAAAAAGCAAACTATGAGCAGATGGTGAGCTGGTTCACTTTGATTAGACACGTCTGGGCTATTACACCTGAAGAGGTACTTTATTAAAGGCTCTTGAAAAATAATAAAATAAATTCTTGCTAGAATGATATTTGGAATAACTAATGTTAAATCACACATTTGTTAAATAATTAGCTATTAATTAAAGTCTACATTCTATTATTTAGACATAATTTCCATGTATGGGCCAGCTTACTTAAAAAATACATCATTAAATCTTTGCAAGTGTTGCAAGAACATATCTCAAACATATCTAATACTGTCTATGGAACACTAATGATATCATAAGAAAAATTCAGTGACATTGTGTGTGTTGCTATTAGTCAGATATACATCCAAGTGAACAACATGTAAATACAGGAACAGACTTACAGCATTGAAAAACAGCAAGGAAAACTGTCACAGTCACCAGCATATAGGAACAGTTACTACTCTAAGGAGGACGATATGCAAAGTCTTTGGCTCTTATAGTACTATCCACCTAAGTTCTTAAACACTTCCTTAAACATGAACAGCATGCATTTCAAAAGACACTCTGTTGACTAAGTTATGAACAGAGATACAAATACTACATGATCTTACTCACATGCAGAATCTCAAAAAGCTTGTCTCGTAAAAGTAGAAGGTCAGGGATGTAGAGGAGAAGGGCTGGCTGAAGAGGCTAACCAACAGGTAAGAGGTTACAAGCAGTACAAGAAAAAAATCTGTTGTACAGTAGGGTAACCACATTTAATAATGTATTGGTATTTATACACAGTTGAACTGAAGATTTTTGAAATTTTTCTACAAAGAAATGACAAATGTTGGGATGTATATGCTAATGATGCTTTCTCTATCATCACAAAAATGTATGTACAATTTAAAATATAACATCTTAGCCCATAAATATGTACTCAGAGATTAAACTTTTTCATTCAATGTACTATAAAAAACTTTTGTCCTCTGCTGTGTCTTTTCATAAATGACCATCATGATTTTAACAGTATTTAAAACTATCAGATATTGCTGTACAGTTAATCTTTCAAATAGTGGATTTAAGGTCAAATTGTCCACGTTGATACAGGCAGTAAGGAAAGAAGCTAAGATGTGGACAAGATCAGGATTACTACTTATTACTATGATGTTTTCTGAGACCATAGATATGTGATGACAATTACAAAATGATGGTAGATAATTTATCATTTTACTTCAAAAAGTGGTCAGTTCTGGTAAATACTGTTGAAAAAATCCACACATGCCTTTTATTCTCCAGGTCTTTAGCACATATTCCATCTGGACCATGGCAGGAGGTTCAGGCCCTTTGCACTGACTTCCATCAATCAGATCTCCGCACAGAAGCTTGACTCAGCTTCTGGATGCTCCAACCTCAAATTAGGCCATGCCACTTGCCTGCAGGAACCTGGCTTCAGCCACACTGACCTTCTGTCAGTTTCTAACTGAGCTGAAGTCTTTCTCTTCCTCTCCTTCATGACAAGATTCTCTCTCTGTGTGTCTCTGTCTCTCCTTGTAAGGCATATTTGGATCTAGATTTTGGTCCCCATTCAATAATACTTTCCCTCATAAGCTATTTTTGTCTAGAAATCTAATTTCATTATTTTTCATAAATCTCTTCCTCCTTACATATTTTGTAAACTTGTGATTTAATATCAGGAGGATATTAAATGTTAGCAACATGTAAGTTTCTTGAAGGAAAAGATATAAATATTTGTGATCTGATATAACCATCTGTGTTCAGATCCGAGTAGAGTACCTGAGAGACATGTATATATTGATTTGATTAAAAACTATAAGGAATTAAAAGAAAAAAAACAGTAAAATAGAGAAGGAACATGGAGGAAAACACAGTTGAAGGAAGTAGGGAAGAGCTCATTTCTTGGGTCACTCTCCTTTGGCATGCTGAGTGCCTGGTGAGGGTAACCATCTCCTGGCCAGCTTACCCAGGCACATGAGCTTTACCCTGTCACTGTCAAATTTAAACCAAACAAGTGTAAGCTTCTCTTGAAAGAAGCTATTCTTCCCAGCGACCCACCACCACTTCCGTTTACCATCCATTGTTTGCTTTTGAGTCCCAACACGCAAAGGTGTTTCTAAGGGCTTAATTTCTCCAGGTACTTTCCTGTGACAGTACAGCCCTTCTCAGGACAGCACTTTCCATTTTTCAATTAAGATTCTCCACAGGCTGCACTTTAATTATTTAAAAGTTCTTTTTTGTGGTGAGAGTGAATTGGTTGCTTCATATCTCTATTCATTGATCTTGAGTCTGTATTCTGGGGCAGTTTAAACCTTCCCCTACCCACCTCGACATTCTTTCAGGTTATCTAAACATGGTACCATGAAAAACCCTGAGCCTACCTTTTCCAGGTAAAATGGTGTTTTTTTTTGTTTTTTTTTTTTTTTTTTCATGCTATTATATGTTCGGATGGAAATATGTCCTCCAGAGCTATTTAAGCATTTTTGAAGTGATAATTCATATCCATTTGTTCAACTAGCTCATGACAGTAACAGTAACAACAACATAGGAGGATGTGAAGGTATTTTTTTTGTTTCTATTAAACAATTTGAACCATTTAAGACTCTCCTACTTACAGCCTTTGCTGAATGAATGTCTCCAAAAGAATTTGTTTTTTTTTTTATTGACTCCACCAGCATAAATAAATCCAAATTCCACCTTACTTATTGCACTCTAGTAAGATTGTCATTGTTTCAGGCTACCCTCACCGATCAGGTTTTGAAGTTGCTGATTACTAGTGCATTTTTTTCATTGGTAGAATTTTCTCAATGAGGCGCTTTGTTTTGCTTTGATGTCCACGCATACGTTCCTGTATGCACGCATTTTTTTGATTGCTTATCTGGCTAGCAGAGACACAGGTGGTCTTTCAAGGTTTGCTTTTACTAGAGAACACTTGAACAGAGACCTAGTGTCCTCCCTCTCAGAAATATTATCTGTGCATTAAAGGATATAAAATTCCATATGTTCCATATGGTTGGCAGATACGTTATTTAAAACATAAACTCTGAAAGGAATGACACCCTTCTCTAAAAGTTAAGAATCTTGTGTTTTTGTGTTCCTTTATTTTTCCTGGAACCAACAGCAAAGTATAAGTCAAACCTTAAAGGTGATCACATTTGAATAGTAATCCTCTCATCTGTTACATGAGTGAACTCACAGGCTTTCTGGAAAATTTTAAACTAAATGAGATTCATAACACATCTACTTCTATTTCAACACAGCAGAAGAAAATGCTTGTTATGACCTTGCCTCCCCCACCTTATTGTCAAGTTGGTATTAAAAAACACAACAAAACAAGAGAAAAGCATTTTTTTTCTTCTCTAAATATTACAAAAGAGAATAACAAAGAAGGACCAGAGATTACAGTGATTGTGGTTGATAAGTTCTGATTACATCAATTGGGGGAGGAGTGTGATGGTGTGAATGGGTATGGCCCCCCACAGACTCATGTGTGTGAATGCTTGGCCCACAAGGAGTGGACTATCTATTAGGAGGTATGGTCTTGTCTTGTTGGAATAGAAATGGCCATGGAGAAATTGTGTCACTGTGAGATGGGCTTTGAATTCTTACATGCTTAAGGTAAGTAGGATACCTGAGGATCAAGATGTAGAACTCTCAGCTACCTCTCCAGCACCATATCTGCCTGCATGTCACTAGGTTTCTGGTAATGAAAATAATGGACTAATTCTCTGAATGTAAGCTAGCCCCTTATAAGAGTTGTTGTGGTCATGCTGTTTCTGTGTAACAGTAGAAACACTGCTGCCATGTAAGTCAGTCCTCAGAAGGCAATAACAAAGGAAGTGAATGTCCTTCAGACTTGTATTGTTCTGGAACTCCTATCCTAGAGGGTTACGTCCTAACTCTGCGAAACTAGACCACGACTTCTCTTGTCACTGCACCCTACAAAGGGAAGTAGACTCTTGAAAAATAACGTTTGAAAACGTTGGAGAATAAAATGGAGAAGAGAAGAAAAGCTGAATCATTAAGCGAAATGCTTAGAGTTAGGAAAGGAAGGGAAAGCAAAGTTGTGCCTGTGTAATACAAAGTTGTATTCTCCAGCTGTTTATACATAGCTTCTAGATCATACATACTAAAGGTCTCCCAGATAGAAAACTACAACATTACACTTGATGTTGTATAATAATATTGCAAAAAATATAAAGTAGTACAGAAAAATTTGGACCCCCCCATCCCATATATATTTCAGTCCTGGTCAGTAGTAACACTTTAGGAAACTCCGTGTCCAGATCAATGAAATCTCTGCATTCTCCAATGCTCGCAAAACACAGAGATTTCAGTGCTTTTCTCTTAAATATGAATGTGACCAATATTTTCAGTCATGATATAAAGCCTGCAATGTGAAAAAAAAAAAAAAAGAAAAGAACCAAGAGCAAGAAGAGACCATGAAGAGAGACAAGAAATCTCACTGAAATGTTAGGAAGCTTTTAGACAATGTATTCCACCATAAACTGTGGTTGAGGTGCATTGGGAAAAGGTACTTCAGCTGATGTGTAGCCATTGAGGTATACATATGTAGTTCCATGGATAAAATAATGTTTAGGACAATATAGTGTGCATCTACTACAACAATATATATTCAGCATGGTAGTAGACATACATTGTTTTAACATATGCAGATATGTATCAAAGTAAAAGCTAGAAATCTACCATTTATTATACAAACAGATAAACTGGCATTTGATTTTCTGATAAGGTTATTAACGATTTCATTTTTAAGGTATGGACATTTATCATTTGCTTGAAAGACATAATGCTGATTCACTGATATAGCATATGCATTTTTAAATTTTAACTTCTTTATCATTGGTGCATGCGAGTATGCATGTAGAGGCCAGAAGTCATTGTCATATGTCTTCCTCTATTTCCTTCTACATTATTTACCGAGAGAGAATCTCGCATTGAACCTGAGTCGAAATCTGATTCCACTAGACTGGTGGCCAACAAGACTCAGAAACTCTCCTGCCTCGCCTTCCTGTACTGGGACTGTGGGCATACATAGTAAGCATTTTATTGATTGAGCTACCTCAACAATCCCTGTCATACCACCTTTTCACTGTACCCTACTTTAAAAAAATGTTCCTAATTTGGAAAGACTTTTAAAATCACTAATTAAAAAGTCCTGAGAATTCCTAGTTCAAGCTTGTCTTCCTTGAGAACATGTTCATCAGGAGGCCAACTCCCAAAGTGCTTTCTCTTCCCTTAGAAATGTGGTGGCCTGCTCTTTGATCACCTCCCCCTGAGGGGAGAGCAGCCTTACCAGGCCACAGTAGAGGACAATGCAGCCACTTTTGATGTGAAGTGATAGACTAAGATCAGAAAGGAGAGGAGAACCTCCCCTATCAGTAGACTTGGGGAGTGGCATGCATGCAGAAAGGGGAGGGAGAGTGGGATTAGGAGGGAAGGAGGGAGGGGCTTATGGGGGGATACAAAATGAATAAAGTGTAATTAATAAAATAAAAGAAAAAAAAAGAAAAAAATTACCCTAGTACATTTGAAGCGTACCTTGCTGAAAATTTTTAAATTTTTATGCACTGCCCAGATTATATTATGCTTACTAAAACACAGCTTAGTGGTGTGGTACTATCTGGCTCCAGTGGAAACATCTCTTTTTTTCTTTAGATACATGGTAAACTACCAGATTATTCTTCTATTTAATCAAGGGCTAAGGTCAATGGCTGGGTTCCTATGGCCAAAAGTTGAAGCAACAGATCTGCTATACTGAAGATTTGGTGTGATCTTGGCTCTTTCAAAACCTAAAACTCTTTGAAAACAGAGATGTCTGTATAGGAGACAAAAAAAATGTGGTTTTGCTTCTTTGTTATTTATGTGGTTATGAATTCATGCCATCGCCTTGTGACATTCATTCTTCAGTCTTTAAACTTTCTTATCTATCACCAGCACTCTTCTCTGAACTAAGTTATTTATTAGAAACATCATTGCTCTTATTGGCACTCAAGCAATACCAGGTATTAGAGTTTATTGAGGCAATAAAGCCAAGATTAGTCAAACCCTGGATGTCAGGAAGTCAAGAGGCCAAGACCAGCAACTTCTGGTTGACACTAATTATAAATCTACAAGGAGCATAACTTAGACTATAGAGGTTTATATTCCTTATAAGGTACTACATAAAACATTTATTTTGTTACAGAATCCAAATTTCATATCACTTAAAGGTTCAATAATAATGTTGCATCAAAATGTAATCACTATCTAATTTTATGACTTTAGAATTTATTTGAAATCATAGACCAGCCAGATATTTTTCTAATATTTATATATCTCAGTTTTGATTTACCAAACATAGAAATATAATCTGTCTACAATACTAACAAACCCAAATAGATCATGTCAGAAAATTTTGCCAACAAAACAAATAATTCACCAGTGATCCTTTAAAACACCAGCTTTCTATTTTTGCTTTGTCATATTTATAATGTAAAACTGTTTTGAGGATATTAAAGACCATGTCTTTGGCAAAAGCGGGGAATATTGGCATCAATATTAGCTGAAAGATTTGGGGTAACTCATTAGTACTGCTGGGTCTCAGTTTCCTCATCTGCACCAGTAAAATAATTCCAGTCTTCATTCATTGTCAATGCCATTAGGATTTGTTGAGCTGACCCATGGAAAAGATAGGAGACTTGCCGGCCCTACAAAAAATGTAATGGCACCAGGTATTCATATAATAGTGCAACTACTTTGGGTCCTGATAATATTGAAAATGATCCTTGGACATGCAATTCATGAAGGGAATTGCTCCTTTTCATCAACAGAATAATGATGATCCATTAGTGAGAATGTGTTCTTTCCTATTAAAACATTTTAATTTTTTTCAGAAAACATTTTCATTTTGAAGGAAATGTTATTTATAGCTACTACATATGGCAGTCAGTAGGTGGATCTTAACCTTATTGACACTAAAAGTCTTTAAAACAGTTCTTCATTTTGTGGTGACCATCAGCCATAAATCTTATTTGTTGCTACTTCATAACTGTAATTTTGCTACTGTTATAAATTATAATGCAAGTATCTATGTTTTTTGGGGATATTAGATGACCACTGTGAATGGGGTCACTAACCACAGGCTGAAAAATGCTAAACTATGGAATGGACAGACCATAAGAAGCAACAGAGGTCTGATTGTGTGGCCTTCAGCCATTTGGATATGGGGTTCATTATCTCGTGTAAAGAAAAAGTTGCTGCCTCTCGGGAAGTATGTAGTCAGTCTTGCGATATAAGATGCCTTTAGCCTGATGTCTACATGTAGAAAAATGCAAATAGATCCATATTTATCACCCTCCACAAAACTAAAGTCCAAGTGGATCAAAGACCTCAATATAAAACCAGACACACTAAATAAGTTAGAAGAAAAAGTGAGGAAGAGCCTCGAACTCACTGGCACAGGAGACAAGTTCCTAAACAAAACAACAACATCACAGGCTCTAAGGTCAACAATCAATAAACAGGACCTCAGGAAACTGAAAATCTTCTGTAAAACAAAGGAAACTGTCATCAGAACAAAATAACAACATATAGAATGGGAAAGGATCTTCACCAACCAATTATCTGACAGAGGACTAATATTCAGAATATATAAAGAACTGAAGAAGTTTAACACCAACAAACCAAGTAATCCAATTAAAAATGGGATACAGAGCTAAACAGAGAATTCTCAATAGAGGAATATCGAATGGCAGAGAAACACTTAAAGAAATGCTCAACATCCTTAGTCATCAGGGAAATGCAAATCAAAGCAACCCTGAGATTTTTACCTTACACCTATCAGAATGGCTAAGATCAAAAACTCAAGTGGCAACACATGCTGGAAGGATTTGGAGAAAGGGGAAACCTCCTCCATTAATGGTGGGAATGTATACTTGTACAACCACTATGGAAATCAATCTGGCGCTTTCATAGAAAATTAAGAACAGTGCTACCTCTAGATCCAAGTATATCACTCCTAGGCATATATCCAAAATATGCTAAACAATACAACAAAGACATTTGTTCAACCATGTTCGTAGCAACTCTATAATAGCTAGAAGCTGGAAATAACCCAGATGTCCCTCAGTGGAAGAATGGATACAGAAATTATGATACATTTGCACAATGGAATACTACTCAGCAATTAAAAACAAGGAAATCATGAAATTTGTAGGCAAATGGTGGGAACTAGAAAAGATCATCTTGACTGAGGCATCCCAGAGGCAGAAAGACACACAGGGTATATACTCATTCATAAGTGGATAATTAGCCATATAATATAGGATAAACATATTAAATTTTATACTCTTATAGAAGCTAAACAACAAGAAAGAGTCTAGGGAAGATGCTCAATCCTCATTCAGAAGGGCATGCAATAGACATTGGAAGCAGGAAAAGACAGGGAACAGGACAGGAGCCTTCCACAGACAGCTTCTGAAAGACTCTATTGATTGAGGTATAGGAGATGCTGAGACTCATAGCCAAACTTTGGGCAGAGTACAGGGATTCTTATGGAAAAAAAAAAAGGCGGGGGGGATAGACCTGGAGGCGACAGGAGCTCCAAATGGAGACCAAAAGGGCCAAAAAAAAAAAAAAAAAAAAAAAAACTGAGCTCTGGGGGCTCTGAAGAGATTGCTAACCCAACCAAGGACAATGCATGGAGGGGACCTAAATCCCTGGCTTAGGTATAGCCCATAGACTCAGTATCCAAGTTGGATAACTAGTAAGAGGCATTAAGTTAGTGGCAGGATCTCTGATCACCTCCCGATGGGGGCTGAAGCCTTAGCAGGCCACAAAGGAAGACAATGTATCCAGTCCTGATGAGACCTGACAGGCTAAGGTCAGATAGAAGGGGAGGAGGACCTCCTCTATCAGTGGACTATGGGATGGACATAGGGGGAGAAGATGATGAGGGTGGGGGTCACAGCTGAGATATAAAGTGAATAAATTGTAATAAATGATAGCAATAAAAATAGAAAGATGGCTTTATCGTTCTGTAGCCTGAGGGAAGCCCCTTAAGACCTCAGCCATACTAATAGCAGGAAGCAAGCTACTACTACAGAGGGTCACAGAACTTACTGGATTTAGCATCTGTCACTAAGAGAGTCAGCAGCTACCACTATACCTGTTGGTTGTAATGTCAGTCAACACCCCTCTCTATCCTTATGTGTTGGCTTGACCATGAATTTGAAACATGAAACATTCTTCTTCCTGCAGGTATGATTCGGTGGAATAAATAGGCAGAGAACATTATCTGAGGTTCTTGGAGCCATTTGTTGCATCATAAAAGGTCTGAAAACAAAGTCGGTCCTCGAGAAAGTTGTAGACCATGGCAGAGAAACTAAACTATATAGTTTACATGCATTATATATAAACAGTGACATACAAGGGGTTGAACTCTGACTACTACCAGAAATGCTTTAAAGATATTTCTCTTGTGCCAATGAGCTCAAGGCTCTTCCCCATTTTTTTTCTAAAAGGTATAGTGTTTCTGTTTTTATATTGAGTTCTTTGATCGACTTGGACTTTAGTTTTTTGCAGACTGAAAAGTATGGATCTATTTACATTTTTCTACATGTAGACATCCAGTTAGATCAGCAGCATTTGTTGAAGATGCTGCCTTTTTTCCATTGTATGGTTTGGCATCTTTGTCGAAAATTAGGTGTCCCTAAGTGTGTGGGCTTATTTCTGGGTCTTCTATTCCATTCCATTGATTCCCCA
Source organism: Meriones unguiculatus (assembly GCF_030254825.1). NCBI lineage: Eukaryota > Metazoa > Chordata > Mammalia > Rodentia > Muridae > Meriones > Meriones unguiculatus. The sequence goes on from NC_083354.1 coordinate 98,154,775, forward strand.
TTCTGTTTCTATGCCAGTACTATGCTGTTTTTATTACTGTTGCTCTATATAGGTATGGAGATACCTCCAGAAAATCTTTTATTTTGGAGGATTGTTTTAGCGATTCTGGGTTTCTTGTTATTCCATATGAAGTTGAGAATTTAAGGTCTGTAAATAATTGTGTTAGTAATTTTATGGGAATTACATTGAGTCTTCAGATTGCTTTTGGTAGAATGGCCATTTTTGTTATGTTAATCCTGCCAAGCCATGAGCATGGGAGATCTTTCCCTCTTCTGATATCTTCTTCTATTTTTTTCTTCAGAGAAGTTTGTTTGTTTTTTTTTATACAAGTCTTTGACTTGATTGGTTAGAATTACACCAAGGTACTTTATGTCCTTTGTGGTTATTGTGAAGGGTGATGTTCCCCTAATCTCTTTCTCAGCCCATTTGTCTTTTGTTTACAGGAGGGATATATATATATATATATATATATATATATATATATATATATAGTAATTTTGTATCCAGCTACTTTGCTCAGCAATTAAAAACAAGGAAATCATGAAATTTGCAGGCAAATGGTAGGAATTAGAAAAGATCATCCTGAGCGATATATCCCAGAAGCAGAAAGACAGACATGATATATACTCACTTATAAGTGTATATTAGACATATAATATAGGATAACACACTAAAATCTGTACACCTAAAGAAGCTAAGCAAGAAGGGGGACCTTGGGTAAGACACCCAATCCTCATTCAGAAAGGCAAATGGAATGGACATCTGAAGAAGGAGAAAACTTACCATAGAGCCTACCACAGATGGCCTGTGAAAGACTCTACCCTACAGGGTATCAAAGCAGATGCTGAGACTCCTAGCCAAACTTTGGGCAGAGTGCAGGGAATCTTATGTAATAAGGGAGAGATAGAAAGACATGGAGGGGACAGGAGCTCCACAAGAAGAGCAATAGAACCAAATACTCTAGGCACAGAGGTCTTTTCTGAGACTGATACTCCAACCAAGGACCATTCATGGAGATAGCCTAGAACCCTTGCACAAATGTAGTCCATAGTAGCTCAGTGCTCAAGTAGGTTCCCTACTAATGGAAACGGACTGTCTCTGACAGGAACTCAGTGGTTGGCTCTTTGATCACCTCCCCCTGAGGGGGAGCACCTTACCATACCACAGAGGAAGACAAGCAGCCAGTCCTGATGAGACCTGATAAGCTAGGGTCAGATGGAAGGGGAGGAGGACCTCCCCAATCAGTGGACAGGAGTGTGTGACTTGGGAGGAGAAGAGAGAGAATGGGATTGGGAGGGGAAGAGGTAGGGCACTACAGCTGGTATACAAAGTGAATAAAATGCTGTAATTAATAAAATAAATAAATTTTAAAAAGAAAATAGATATTTCTCCAAGTTTTTATTTACTGATGAATGCCAGAGTGTCTAGAAAAAATGTGTAGTATACTTCTGATAGTAGATCATCATAGGTTTTTGAAGGATAAACAATGCATCATATTAAAATATTTTGCTTTCTAAGGTATATATGCACCAATCTCAGATGAGGATCATGTGTATAATTAGTGTTTCTTCGTAGGACCACATTTTAAAGATATTTTCTGTTTAAATTTGTTTTGAAAGAAACTACTGGTTTTGGATTTTTTTCAGTGTGCCATTTTTAATTCTTGTTTCATATCCTCCAGTTTTTGTCTATTTTTGTGCTGAATTTTTAAATTTCCAGTTTGAAATACTCTTCTCATATGCAAATGATTGTTTAAAATGTATTTAATGTTACATTTTCTTTTCCCTAGGGAGAAACATTTTGGAAGTATCATCAGATAAAAATAGACTCTTCCATTTGTTTTCTTCTCATACCAACCTGGTTCAGATGTTGTCTAAAGGATCTCAGTTCCTTTGAGGTTTTCTTTGGATTTTCTTCACTACCATAAAATGGATGGAACACAAAAATCTGAAATGTGATTGTCATTGTCAAGAAGACCTTCATTTTGGTTTAATAAAGCATACTTCTTAAAAATTAGCAGCTGGCACAGAGAAGTGGTCAGATCATGTGGTTTTGTCTCTTTTTTTCTTTCTCTAATTTCCCAAATTGCTGTTTCTTTTCCTTCACTTCTGGGTATTCCTTGACTTCTTCCCTGAGAGGCACCGCCTTCCAATGACTGACCATTTCCTTCTACTTGACATCAAGGACCTTCCTCTCACCCAGTACTTGTTTGTTCCAAGTTCCTGCTTTTGCCTTTCCTTCCTGTTGGATAATGTCTCCCCATGCTCCCAGAACAGTTCATGGAAGTGGATCAGCAATTCTCCTACAGACAATTTTCCATTTAGAAGTAGTTTGAAGGACACAGTAGTTTTTTTTCTGGTTATGAGCATGTTTTGTTTTTGTTTTTGTTTTTCTCAAAGCTAAGTAAGCTTAAATACTAATTAGCTACAAACAAAGTATATGTACTAACCATGTATACAGTTGTTAATGACATGGAAGTGTTTCCTTTCTCCTGAAGAAAAGTGAATTTTCTTATCAGAATATCTGGCTGGCCCTGTAATTTAAACTACAATAAAATTTTGGAGAAACAACAACAACAGCAAAGCCTGTCAGCTTAATATCAAGGCTGGGAGGGCTTTTTCTTCTATGAGTAGGTGCCCTGTTGATGGCTGAAAGAGTCAGATCAGGACTTGTTTACACAACAGTTCCTGACCAATCAACTATCCTGTCTTTCTTGAAACTGATCAACTCTAAATTTGGGGAGGATGAGATGAAAAGAAAAGAAAAGAAAAGAAAAGAAAAGAAAAGAAAAGAAAAGAAAAGAAAAGAAAAGAAAGAAAAAAGAAAAGAAAAGCAAGAATAAGAATAAAGAAAGGGAACAAAACAACAGCAGTCATCATAGAAAAGATAGACTTTACTTTCCTCCCAAACATCATGGAAATTTGTCTGATTCAAGCAAATTTGACATTAAGGGGTTTCACCGAAAATCACACTTTAAGATTGTTGTAGCCTAGAATCTATTTCTACTTTATTACAGTTGTTATATATGTCATGGTTGAGCAGAAAACATTTTACATTGTACATAGTCTATATGTTATACGTAACAAATCATTGATTAATCTTCTCACTCTATATAGGAGATTATGTCACATTAGTCTTCTTTTCTAAAGGCAGAAAATGCAGAGCATTGATGTGTAAATAAATAAAATAGTAAACACTTGAAAAAAAAGTATATGATAGCATGGATTATTATATAAGTCTAAGAAACTGTTATGAAGAGTGTATTGAGGAGTAGCCCTGCTAGGCCACAGAGGAGGACTTTGCAGCCAGTCCTAAAGGCACCTGCTAAAACAGGGTCAGATGAAAGGGGAGGAGATCTTCCCCTATCAGTGGACTTGGAAAGGGGCAGGGAAGAAATGAGGGAGGGAGGAGATGAAGGAGGGAGGGTGAAATTGGGAGGGAATGAGGGATTGGGATATAGCTGGGATACAGAGTTAATAAAATGTAACTAATAATAAAAATAAATAAATAAATAAATAAAATGTATAGGTTACTAATATGCTATTATTTTATTTTTGTTCATTCCACAATAAATTTTATCCACAATAAATAATACAATTAAAAAGTATGTTATCTCTCATCATCTTCACATATTTCAACTGTTTGTGTCTTGTAATAATATTTATTTCAGATTTTTCTTTTGAAGTTTTAAAGAATCTCGTACTATTTTGCTGCAGTATAATGGTGTCACTGCACTGACAGCATGAAAATGCCGATTTGAAAGGTATTGTGAGTGGCTCTATTCTGGCATTTTTTGAGTGATCTGGGGAAATGTATTCTTATTGACTTCTCCTATGTTACTCTCCTTCTAAATCAAGCCCTAAATTCTTGTAGAGATGAAAGTAGAAAGTGAGTCACACAAACAAGGAAAGGCTGCTACTACAAAATTGCAAAGACAGCTGTAATGAGCAGAGGATTCACCTCTTCTCAAATTCCACTCAAAGACAATAAACCAACCCAACAGAACTTCCTGGACTTGGGTTATCTGGCCAAGACTGTGAAACTAGATTCTGTAGTCAGTGAAGAAACTCATTTTCACATGATTCCTCAATGTACCTAGCACAGACTTTCAAAACAAACTGTGACACCAAAGTGGTGTCTTAAACCTACAGTCCAGAATTTAAAGGCTAAGGCAGAGATACTATTACTATACTATACTATGTGGCCTGAGCCACATAAGAGGTTTCATGCCTGCCAGGGACAGATTGTAAATTCCTCAAACAACCCCCAGTGATTTCTGTATAGGGTTTCTTTACTATACTGAACCACTTTATATTAGTGGGCAAACAAAAATATATTAAAGAATTACTCACACATACCTGATAAATTGCAAGTATCAGCACCAGCTTTTTCATCTTTTTAAAATTCCTTTTTCTTCCTCTGTAAAAATGTACTATGTACCTGCCACAGAGGGCCTCTTAAAGGCTCTGCCTATTATGAGCAGATACAAAGTGAATAAAGTGTAATTAATAAAAGTTAAAAAATGTACTATGTGTAATGCATAATGTACTGTATTATTAAGGTTGACAAAATTTGGCTGGGGAGATGTGTCAGTGGTTAAGAGCTTTTCCAGCCATGCTGGAAGTCCTGAATTGGACCCCCAAAATCTGCACTAATGTCAAGTGATCATGGCAGCCCACCTATAATTCTAACTCAAAACACAGAGGCAGGGCATCTCATGAACAAGCTGGCTATGGAGACTAATCACATCTGAGGGTTCTATGTCTGACTGAGAGGTACTGAGTCAAGATATAAAGTGGAACAGCATCGAAATATGTTTCTTGTCATCAGGAATATCAGGGTTCCACATGCTGATGCAGAAACTCATTCATATAGCCACAGAGACATACAAGCAAATAAACACAAACACACATGCACACATACACCTACACACATAAGATGTAATGCTCGATATTGTACAATAAAGCTATTTATTAACATAGAAGATAATGCCAAGGGGATAGTTTCAGTTAGAACCATTTGGCAGCCTCTAAGAAAATTACCAGATAATATTTGTCTCTTTCACTAACTGAACTCCATCCTCTCTGAATTGATAATTCATTATTTACAAATATTCTGTTCATTATCAGATACTGTGTTAAGAAGTAAAAAAAAAAGCATCACTGATTAAGTTTAATAATAAGAGTAAAATTTTCATTTCTGCATTTCTATTATGATTTATACAACCTTTATATCAAAGTCCTGAAAAACATTGTGAAGTTATTTTCTGGTCATCATAACAATAACATAAAATATTTTAGTATAAATTGTAGTATAAACTTCAGAGAATAAGCTCCAGCTCAAAATGAAAGGCATCTGCCTAGCTGATGACCTTCCACAGGAGTCAGTGGACATTTGTTGTGCAATGGGACAAAAAGGCCAATTTCAAAACCTTGTGCTTTTGGGAAGAGGAGAGGAAACACACAAACCAGGTCACTTGGCTGACTTCATATGCACTGTGTGCAACTGAACATTCTGTCCCTCTCCAAAGCCTCAGATGAGAACGGAACATCATTACACTCAGCAAAGAGCAACTTTTCCATTAAAGTTCACTAAAACTTAATTGTGAAAAATGAAAAGGTCTTCTCTGGGAATTTCATAAAATATTCAAAACAAGAAAATGGCACAGAAGCCACGAAGAAAAGCGTAGACCCTGTGTCTCTAAAAGTTCAACTGTGTGTCCTTCTAAAAAACGGATGGTGATGTGTTTCAAATTGAAATGGCAGACAAGAAGGAGAAAATGTTCTAATGAAGGCAAATTGTCCAGCAATAACCAAGGCTCCCCAGAGAAGACAAATGAAACCTAAAAATCCGACCTGCCCCTGAGACTTACTGAAGTCAATTCATGACTTATTCTAGTATAGACTTTAGACAAATATGCCAGAAGATTTAATTGTAAAATCAGAAAAGATAAGGGCCCTCACACAAATCTGGCAACTGCGGTTGCAAATGCCTGAGATCCCCAAAAGCAGAAAGGTGATCAATGATTCAAGGACAGCCTGGATTACATGGTGAGACTCTGTTTCAAAAACTGGAAAATAAATTTGGAAAAAAAAAAAAAACCCAAGAAAATAAATAATTGCTTAAGTAGTAGCCAGAGATCCCAACAGTTACCAAGCTGCGTTAGCTACGAAAAGTGACTTTAAAATAAAATAATTCCTGTGCAATTATTATAGATCAAAGACTTACTTCAGTTCCCACGCCATTTTAAATACTTGCTTCATGTGTTCAACACTAAGGTTTTAGGTTGAAGATGCCTTGAAGGGTGGTACATTATCTAATAAAGACTGAATTATCTCATTGGACATATTAGATAAAGAAAGCAGAAGAGGGTTTTTAATCGTACTCTTAGAACAATAAGATTCTCCATTTTTAGATGACTCAAAAGACAAATGAGCAAATGGAACAGCCTGACAAAGCTAAGAAATGGCTGGGCTGAGTGGAATAATTAGCAATGACCAGACTTTTGAGAGTGTATGTGCAATTTAGCTGTGGATTTTTTCCAAAAATCCCTAATGCACTGAAAATTAGGGAGTTATCTGGCTTTCTTTTATGATAGTTCCTTTTATAATTTCTTTTATAGAATGAACAAAATGATGAATAGGTAAAAAGGAGCTGTGAATAGAGAATAGGAACTAAAGTCCAGAAGAGGATACAATCAGCAAAAGACGCACAGGGGGCCACAGCCCATGGGCAACAGCAGCTGAAGCACCAAGAAAACAGCTAACTCACTCAAAATGTGTCCCAGAAAAAAAGTACAAACAGTCCACTATCAACTATTTTATCCGTGACACTAAAATAGTTCAAAGAAAAAACAAAAGGAAATAAAAACCACTGGGAAATGGTTGCCTCACTGTACAAAATCCTTATTCTCCCCAGTGCGATGGTATTAATCCATAAGCCTAAACTCCTGAATGTTAGAGTTAAAGCGACTTCCTACGCAATGAGTGTGACTAACCAAAAGGAAAGTGCACAGGGAAACTGCTGGGAGTTTTGAGTGACAGGATGCATGAAGAGATGCTATACACCACTCCTTCCTTTCTGTTGCTAGAAACCTCCAAGTGCACCTCTGGTTCACTCAAACTAAACTAGTCCTTTTTGTTTAAAGTTGAGCTCCCTCCCCTACTGAGACTGTGAAAGTCTACAACACCCAGAGCCTGCCTCAGAGTGAAACACATCTAGCAAATGCAGCCATCTTTTCCTTATGAAAGTTTGATTTTTTTTCTAACTATGAAAATCTGTCCAAATAAATATTGAAAAGAAGAAAAGAAATAAATAAACTACATTTTACTAAGATATTTGTGTTACGGCATTTTCCCATGTTCAAAGATATTATTCTATTACATTTTAATGGCCCAGTATGCTATTCAACTGTAACAATGTATACTATACTCATAATGCAATAGTAATCTAACCATATATGCTTCTATTTCATAGTATTTCATTTCTTGATTTATAATGGGAAGTACAGTTGTTTTGAGTATGTTGATTTTTTTGGTACTGTACAAAATGTCATTGCTGAACAATATTTCATTAATTTTTTTATTATCTCATAAAGGTTCAATAAAATTACCAACATATCATATTTTTCAATACATATATTTTCAAACCTTTGTATTTCTACTACTAAGCTACTTATGATTATGCTAATTTATGCGCATGTAATAGAATATTACAGTACCCAGTTCACTATTTCAGGGCAACACTGAATATTAACTTTTAAAAGAGAGTTTTGACCAGATTACAAAAACGACATCTCGTTATCAGGTTATTTGCATTTTATAGATCATATAATATGAATACATTTGAATATTTTATTGGTCACATGAAATATTCATCTTGCATTTCATTTGAAACAATTTTCACACTTTTCTTTCAGTATGTAGTTATTTTTATGGTAGAGTGCTTTTCAATTTTAAGGTAGTACATTCACCCTTTCTTTCTGTCTTTGATATCTTTCACTGAAAATCTTTCCACACTATAAGCCACCTGATTTTGTGTTGGCGCTCTTATCTTTTCTGGTTTTACAATAAAAACATCTAGCATCTAACTCTGACGTGTAAACTAGAATAACTGATGAAACACTGAACTGGCTTTTCATTTCTCCCTAACGATTAGCTGCTTTAGTTGAGGTTGATCTCTGAGTGAACTGCTTTTCTCTGAAGAGCTGAAATGCCACCTTTGTCAGCTACCGAAGCCTCTGTTCCAGGCATGCAAAGACAGGTTGCTTTTTGGTGCATGTCTTTCTCAGTTTCTTGATGTGCAGTCTAATTTTCGGGACAGGCAGAGGAGCCCAACCTGAACCGTGAAGTCTTGGGGGCCTCTTCTCACTCAGCAGATCTGCAGTTGGAGCATTTGATGATGTTAGAGACAAACCAAATCCACTGAGATATTTTCAGATAAAGCTATAAACCCCATCTATGTGTAGGAAATAAACAGAATTCAATGAATTTACTTTAGAGCACTGAACCAAAGCACTATGCTTTAAAAGGAGAAAGGATTTTAAAATCTTTGTTGCCAATTAATAAATGGAACCTCATAAAAATGAAGAGTTTCTGCAAGTCAAAAGATACCATCAATATGACAAAACAGTAGCCTAGAGAATGATAAAAGATTTTTAACAACTTTACATTTGGCAGAGGGATAATTTCCAAATTATATAAAGAACTCAAGAAACTAGAAACCAACAAACCAAATAAATGGGTTTCAGACCTAAACAGAGAATTTTTAACAGAGAAATCTCAAATGGCAGAAAAGTACTTGAAGAAATGTTCAGCCTCTTTAGCTGGCAGGGAAATCAAAATTAAAATGACTCTGAGAGTCCATCTTATATCTGTCAGAATGGCTAAGATCAAAAACACAAGTGATAGCTCATGCTGGTGAGGATGTGGAACAGGAGAACACTTCTACATTGTGGGTGGGAGTATAAACTTGTACACCCACTTTGGAAATCAATTTTGTGGTTTCTCAAAAAAACTGGAAATCGATCTACCTCGCAACCCAGTTATTCTACTCCTGGGCATATACCCAAAGAACACTCCATCCTAATACAAGGACACTCGCTCAACTATATTCATAGGAGCTTTATTTGTAATAGCCAGAAACCGGAAATAATTTGGATGTCCCTCAACTGAAGAATGGATGAAGAAAATACGGTACAATTAAACCATGAAGTATTACTCAGCTGTCAAAAACAATGACATCATGACATTTTTAAGCAAATGGTTGGAATTAGATAAATTCTTCCTAAGTGAGGAAACTCAGACCCAGAAAGACAAACATAGTATGCACTCAGAAGTGGATATTAACAGCAAAGTAAAAGACACTCATACTACAATTCACAGATGCAGAGATAGGCTAAGTAACAAAGATGAGGGCTCAAGTTGGGGGGTGGGGAGGCGCATGGATATGCCTGGGAAGGAGAAATAGAATAGATATTGTGGGTGGGCTAGGAGCATGTGGGGATGGGAACTAGAGGAATCAGTTAGGGAGAGGATAGAAGGAGAGAATACTGGGAGAAACAACTGAAATTGAGGGCAATTCAGGAGCAAGGTAGAAACCTAAATACAATGGAGATTTCCAAGAATCTATTAGGGTGATCCTAGCTAAGACCTCTCATAATGAGGGATACAGAACCTGAACAGACCATCTTCTATAGCCATGCAAGAATTCCAGTGGAAGGTTTGAGACACCAACTTGGCCACAAAACCTTTGATCTACGTGCCTACCAGCATGATGCTCTGGAATGAACATGGCACAAAAACTGCAGGAGTGGACAACCAATGATTGGTCCAGCTTGTGACCTGTGTTGAAAGGAACAACTTGGAACTTCATTGAGAACTAAAACCATATGACCCAGAAGTCATGGCCCAGAAACCTAGGAGAAAACCAAACATGACTGGCAAAAAAAAAAAAAAAAAAAAAGTCAATAAAATGATGTCTAATGATATTCTGGTATATTCATATATTGGTGCCCAGGCCAATTGTTAACAGAGAGGCTTCATCTACAAACTAATGAAAGCAGGTGCAGAGATCCACAGCCAAACATTAGGCAGAGTTTGGGGAATTGTGCTGAAGAGGGGACGTCACAGGGGTCAAGGACACCACGTGAAAGCCCACAGAATCAAATAACCCGGGCTCATAGGTGTTCTAACTGGCAGTCAGGGGGCCTGCATACATCTGACCTAGGTCTTCTCTATATATTTTATAGTTGTGTAGATTGGTGTTTTGTGGGACTCCTATCAGAGGGAGTCAGGGCTGTTACTGATGTTTCCATCTGCTTTCGGGGCTTATATCCTCCTACTGTGTTGCCTTGTCCAGCGTTAGTATGAAGGGAGGTGTCTACTCTTACTGCAACTTAATATGCCATGTATAGTTGACATCCCTGGGAGGTCTGCTCTGCTCTGAAGGAGAACAGAGGAGGAGTGGATAGCAAGGGAGGAGGTGGAGGCTAGTGGTAGAGTGGAGGGAGGGAGAGGAAACTACATTTGGGATATAATATATGAGAGAATAATTTAAAAAGTCTCTCCATCAAAAGATACCATCTAATAATGAAAAGAAAATGAAAGGAAAGAAAGAAAAAGAACATCTGTGGCCTTAAGCCTTCAGTCACAGTTATCTTTCCATTCTTCTCTCTGCAGCCTGGCTCCTGTTCATGTCACTCCGTGACTTGTCTTTACTGTAAACTCATGAGCAATGCCCATGTGGGTATGAGAATGTTATGAGCACTTTGTACTATGTGAGATGAATAAAATCCACACAGTATGCAACCATATGCCTGGCTTTTTCTCTACCTATGCACTTGCCCCATACTTAGACTTCCCCCTGCTGTGTAAGGCTTCTTTTTTTTTTTATTCATTTTTATTTATTTATTGACAATTTATTCACTTTGAAACCCAGCTGTATCCCACTTCCTCATTCCCTCCCAATTCTACCCTCCCTCCCTCTTCTCCTCCCATGCCCCTCTCCAAGTCCACTGATAAGGAAGGTCCTCCTCCCCTTCCCTCTGACCCTAACCTATCAGGGCACATCAGGACTGGCTGCATTGTCTTCTTCTGTTGCCTGGTAAGACTGCTCTACACTCAGGGAGGTGATCAAAGAGCCAGCCACCGAGTTCATGTCAGAGATAGCCCCCTTTTCCCTTACTAGACACCCACTTGGAGACAGAGCTGCCATGGGCTACATCTGGGTAGGGGTTCTAGGTTATCTTCATGCATGGTCCTTGGTTGGAATATCAGTCTCAGAAAAGACCCCTGGGCCCAGAATTTTTGGTTCTGTTGCTCTTCTTGTGGAATGCCTGTTACTTCAAGGTCTTTCTATCTCCCCTTTCTTTCATAAGATTCCCTGTGTAAGTATTCTTAATCTTTTCTTAGATCCTGACAACTATTTCTTGTGTTACCAACCTGCCATATCCTTACATTCCTGCATTAGCTTGACTACTTCTAAGAAACCTTTTCCTGATGTTCCTAGGAATAAACAGTGTGACTTCTTTGATGCCCATGACTCTACTACAGTTACTGATTAAATGTCATCTTTTCTAGAGAATGTCTAGAAATTCTTGTATATATTGCTATCCTCAGCATCTTTAACGAGTTTTCGGATGTAAAGCCTCAACAAATATGCAGAGCGGAACACCACAGTGTGGCACCAAAACTCAAGGGCACTGGCTCTGAAATCAGAGAGGGCTATGGGAAAGTAAACCTGAACAATTTCATGGTGGCTTGGGTAGCACCCTGTTCTCCATGAGATTCTGTTTCGTCCTCTATAAAATGACAACAAATCCTCAGGAATACTATTAGAATAAAGAGAGATAAAGAAATCAGTCAACTGGAGTTAAGCAGGTGCTTTACAACTGCCAGCTGCAGGCAGGGAGCAAAGTGAGTGTCCACAGTAACCCTACCTGGGGATGGAAGTTGACAAAGGGAAGCGCTATTTCAACAGATAGTTAAAGTAGCCAGGAAAGATTTATGTAAATAAGTTTTAAACACTGGCAGTTGCTTCTCATATTATTCATAGAAACCATCAGAATCGCTTACATATTAGATTTCCAGATATGGAAGTACTGATTTTTCTAGTTACTGGGTTTGCCGTTATTGTCTTTATTCAAATTAAATGAAATCTATCTCCATAATTTTTCTGTAATAGTTATTATAAAATGAATTACTATATGCATGAATTTCATAGACTTTAAGTAATTTATTCAACAAAATACAAGTGTCCTTAATTAAATCAGGCACCACAGAAAATGATGTAAAGTCAGGCCAGTGAGATTGCTCAGTGGGTAAACCCTGGTGACTTAAGATTGCAACCCACAACCATAAGTGAAAGGAGATACCTGGCACCCCAAAATTGTTTTCTGATCTCCACCTGTACACAACATACAGGGCCATTCATGTACTTTCACACACACACACACACACACACACACACACACACACACTTAGAACACTGATTCAAAAAAATTATATAAAAGATTTATTTCATTACCAGGGTTTTGAGAGAATTTCTGTTATTGAACATCCTGCTAATAGAGCTTAAAAACAAATCCTGTGATTTGTGATTATATTTTTATTTAGATGTATATTATTTCTTTTTTATTTATATCTAAGACACTTACAAAATAATATGAAATGCATTCCAAATAAAATTATGTGTACACATTGGTCATTAACATTTATTTCACTGGCATTATGATGAAGTTCTCAGGTTTTAGTTCTGCAAATGGAATTATATAATCAGATTTCTTGAATGGGAAAGAATGTCACTGCAGGTTAGAAGGCACCTGTCCGGGACTCGGCTCAGCTTCCAGTGTCATGCAGCCTCTATGTAACATAGCATGTTTGGACAGACACTTTGGTCTGAGTTTCCCCCACTAGATTTACAGGCCCCAGAGTTGAGAAGTGATGCTCACTGACAGGTGCTAACATTCTACCTGACACTAGATGGCTAACGGGCTCTTTTACCACTGTGGAAAGGGCTTGCTGGAATGGCTTCTCCTGTTTCTCTGCTGGTTAGACATGCCACAGGCTTAATCTTCTTTCTGCCTTTCTGACTTCCTTCCAGTTAAGGTACAGCAGAGCCCTCTGGAGACACTGTTGCTAGAAATTTGATTTGGGGCTTCTTATACTCCAAAGCTGATTTTTAAGCCTAAAAGTTAACCAGTCTCAGCTATTTCGTTATAGTATCAAAAAAATAAAATAAAACACCACCACCACCACCACAAAAAAAAAAAAAAAAAAAAAAAAAAAAAAAAAAAAAAACAGAGGAAAACAGTAGAAAATAGTCCCACACTCATTTGCATATTTTTCCCTCTGGGATCCATTTTCTTTCTTGACTCTAAAGTCCTTCATTATTCATCAAGTACTCAGAATTTAAACTTGAGTCACCTTAACATTTAGTAAGAGATATGAACAGGTACATAAATAATTCTGATAGGAATGTAAAAATGGGGTTGTGAGTTAATATAGACTGTTCTTACAGTTAATGACCCTTGAGACTCCAAACGGAATGTTAATATTCTGAAACAAATAGTTCCAAATTCTGTCCCAGTGGAATCTCGAGAGCCTAGTCACTATAACTATCATGTATTTTTTTCCCTCTGTGAATGTAAATGTTGTTTGTTCTTTATTGTACATTTCCATGTTCAAATCCTTCTCATTATACTTCTTTTATGCAATTTTCCTATGTTTCTTACAAGGACGCAGAGCCACTTATATACACTTCTGTCATAACTTACAGAAACATTTTTTTTTTCAAGAAGAGTCTATACTTCAGATCTTTGTGCCCATCAAAGAAATCGGAAATAATCTTTGTCTGGTAAGTCCTTTGCCTTGAATGGCTGACATTGAATGACTGGTCAACTAAATAAGTTCATCATTTCCAGAAGAGTCTGAGATGATAAAACAATGAATGAATGGCTAATGTGAAATGTCAGAAAAAACATGGAACAATGATGATGTCTTAAGAAGTTCTTAGTCATATTGTATGTGTGCATGTGTGTGTACTGGTAAAAAATGTCAAACCCTGCACACTGAAGAAGCAAGCATGGGTGAATTTCTCCATGTATCAGTTTAGACATTTTTATTCTAAATATTGATATTCTTACTCTGGGTTGAGTTGGTAGGGGCTTTCCAGATATAGCTTTTCTTTCTGGGGTGAAACTTACTCTCAACACTCTAGTTCTGACTCACTCTTGTATGATGGAGTCTTTGGTCTGCAAAGCCATCTGTATATGCTATCGTGCTAATTATTCATGTGAGGTTTCACACACCCGATAGCCTCCCATTTGACCAGGTTGGAGCTCATATTTCATAACCTGGCTCATTCTTGCTACTCCATTTCACACCTCCCACTTCCCTATACCATTCTATTGTCTCTGACAACGCCATTAGCTATCACCATCATATATTTCTTTTGATACATTGTGCTCTTCCTTTATATCTCCGTTCAAATGGTGTGTTAGGACAAGGACACTTAACAGAAAATTCAACAACAGGGGAGTGTATCATCAGTCCCACCCTGATGGTTCAACATTGGACATCTTGTAGCCCTTGCCCTCTGCATTCTGAGGCTGTTTATCAGTTTGTACATTCCACTGCATGGAGCATATGCCGGGACATCTTTTAAACTGTCCTGGAAGGCACACATCAATATTTGACTAAAATTTTTCAAGAGTAAACAAGTGGCATATGTGATAGTTATAATTTAAAAATCAAAGAGAAAAATGTTTTCTAAGCCATCCTTATAAGAATGAAGCTAATTTGGAAGGTTTGATTTATGGTAGCTAATGATCCTTAACAATTGTAATTGTAATTAATGGTTATAAACGTTATGTAAATCTATTGCAGTGATAGTATACTCATGAGAACTAGTTGAGTAGGGAAATGCCATCACATAATGCTATCTAGATAGTGCTCAATAAGTGGCAATGAAATAGAAATATTAAAATACAAATAAATATGGAAGAGGATCACATAACCTCTGTTTGAAAATATTGCCTAAACGTAATACATTTTGGTAATACTCAGAAGCAAATATCAGTGAAATTGTATGGAATAAGGCTATCTTCATATTTGGTTAAAAAGAATTATACAGAATATTTTAATTTGTCTTTATCCTAGGCTAGCCTCAATCTCATGGTGTAGCCAAGAATACCCCTGAACTTTTGACCATTTTCCACCAATTTGCTAAGTGGTGAGACTACAGGTCTGCACCACTGTGCTCAGTATTATCCTGTGCTGGAGACACACTACAAGCCTTTGCACATGCTAGGCAAGCACTTCCCCAACTGAGCTACATTCTCAACTCCAGGCAAGATTTTAGTCACAATACCCAATATTTAAATGAAGAGACTTTTTAGAGCATTCGCTTTTTTTGATACTAAACAGAAAAATATGTGAAAGTGCACATATATAATGAAGGCTCACATTTGTATCCATACACACATGCCTATGTCTGGGAATGTGTGATGGTCCAAATTTATGGCCAGTTTTTGCTATGCAGATGTGAAATATTTCTTACCCCCTGAAAACACAGTGATCGTTTGAGCTAAATAAATAAGGAATCCTTGTTAAACATTTTTAATGAGAAGAAACATATTTTATATACTGCTGCTCACAGCAGTGGTTCATCTGTCATATTTGTTAGAGTTCCTAAAACCTTGCTTTTTATTTCTTCTCGGGTGATGTTGTCATTTTGATTTTGAAAGTTCCCCAAGGGTCTGTTAAAATTTAGCTCTAAAGGTGAGACCTGAGAAGGGTAAGGTCTAAAGAAGCGTGAGGCCTAGAGGGAGAAATACAGGTCACTGTGGCCCTTGGTGGAAGAGGCAGCAGACAACCATCCTCGCCTCCCATATTTCTCTCATTCAGTTTCTTGTCTGTGCTCAAATCATGATGTATTGCTACCTTCCTATGGTCATGAAGTAAAAGGAACCACAGAACAAAAACTGAGACCTACGAATGTTTGAGCAAGATACACACTTTACTATATTCTCATTTCAGATATTATATAAATGGAAAATTGATCACTACATTCATTTCTTCAAAATTTTATCATGTATATGCTGTGCTAGACATAAGACTGAATGATAAATACACAGGGAAAAAAAGGGGGTATGACTTCTGCCCCCATTGTCTTTCCATCCCACAGAAACTAACTGAAAGCAACCAGGAAAACAAGTATTTTTCATTCTAGACTGTTATGTCAAGGAATCCAGAAATGGGAGAAGATGAAGCTAGGGACTAGGGTTTTATCTACAATATAATTAATACAATATAATGTAATATCATATAACATAATAAAATATGTCTGTGTTTGTCTGTGGTATTTATATATTGATATGTCTACTATATATTTGCATATATGTATATATAATAAAATTTGTGCCATTAAACTTAAGAAGAAATAATAGTATCTAGAGCAAAGAAAAAGTATTATTTG
This sequence comes from Meriones unguiculatus, assembly GCF_030254825.1. Classification (NCBI taxonomy): domain Eukaryota; kingdom Metazoa; phylum Chordata; class Mammalia; order Rodentia; family Muridae; genus Meriones; species Meriones unguiculatus. The sequence continues at coordinate 98,171,251 of NC_083354.1, forward strand.
CAAAAAGAGAGATAAAGACAGAGAGAAGGAAGGAAGGGAGAGAGGGAGGTAGGGAGGAAGAGAGGGAGGGAGGAAGGGAGGGACGGCAGCTACCAACATTCTGTACAGAGCTAAAGCTGCTTTTATGAACCAGAGTCTCTGTTGGTGGAATAGAAACATCATGAGACAGTGCATCAAGGCTGGAGAGATGGGCTAAAGCCAAACCAAGCTGGGCAATTTTAGCCACTGAAAAGATTTGGATTTTGTTCTAAGTATGCTGAAAAGCTGCTAAAGGACTAAGCCAACTGGTGACATGATCTGATTCGCATTTTTGAAAGATCATCACTAACTGCTATGTAGAGAAAGGATTAGACAGTGTAAATACAGAAGTCAGGCTAAGAGGCTCTTGCAAGAAATATTGAGGCAGAAATGGGATAAGTGTCCTGAGGTGACTGCCACACTGATGGAAAATGAATGAAAAAATTCATTGCATAGTCTTTAAGAGAGTCTTTAAGACTTTCTCCCATTGGAACGTAAAGGAGAGGCAAAGACAAACAAGGATAATTCTTTCTAGTTTCAACTGTGTGTATGGTGCTGCCATCAGTAAGAGCATTAGGTAGTAGCTCACCACCTTCCTAATGCTGAGATCCATTAATACAGTTCCTCAGGTTGTCCTGACTTCAAACCATAAAATTATCTCACTGCTACTTCATAACTATAATTTTGCTACTATTATGAATCATAATGAAATATCTGATATGCGGGATTTCTGATATGCGACTCTCAAAGTGGTGGAGACCCACAGATTGCGAACTGCTGCATTAGAGAACGACAGAATCATCCTTAACTCCGATAGGCCCCAGGATAGAGTCTAAATGAGGGTGTACAAACTGCATGTTTAGATATCTTAAAATTGCAAACCAATGTAGCAGCATATGAAATGATATATGATATCATTTTACCACATACCCTTGTAGTAAGCTATAATTTCATCTATGTGAGACAGTAGTGGAGCCAATTACCATATGTCCCACACCTCACATCTTAATTAGAGCCCATGAGCTTACTGTGTACCCTCACCCCCGAGAGCCTATCACTACATTCTTCAAGCCTTGCTTCTTAGACTCCATCACCATGCAGTCCTGCATGTTCACACCTCACCTACCAAAGCTCACCATGAGACTGTCTACTCCTTATTTCTGAGAGTCTATGACCATACTATCCACATTTCTCTCCCTGCTGCACATCACCATACTGTGGTCTCATCATTCCCTGAGTCTAATAACAACCGCTGAATGTCATCACTGTACTCTCCTCATGTGTATTCCTACAGACTATCACTGTCGTTTGTACACATTCCTGCAGCCTACCACATTCCTATCCGTAACTGGCTGCCTGCCAGGAGCCCATGACTTTCCTAGCCATCCTTTGCTCCCTGGAACCTTTTAGAAAGCACTTTCCTTTATATTAGAGTGCCGTGTCTCAGAAGGAAACTCCTAAGTCTTAGGAAATTTTAAAGGGAGACTCAAAAAATAAACAACTCATGTGTCTCAGAAAGTCCCTAAAACTTGCAAAAATCCCAAGATTACATAGTCATCAAGGACTGCAAAGGACAATAACTGCCAGTGGAAGTCCTGCAGAGGTGCGAGGTTGCAGCTTTATTGAGTTGTCACACGCCGCTGTGTGCTTTGGTGATGCAGCTTCCCCTTCAGTCACCCATGTCCCTGTGAATAAACCCACTCCTGTAGACGACCCTGTGAAGTCACTGTTGCACTGGGTTGGACTTTGGCAGTGACACAGCTTTGGTCTATTACTGGTTTTATACCTAAGGTACGTACACGCTGTTATTGTTGTTTTGTTTTGTCGTTTGTTGCTAATTTGTCCCCTTAGTGTGACACAATATTTCACAAGCCTCACTCCCTGGAGCCTATAACCTCAGTATCTACATTTTTTTCCTTAGAGCCCATCACTGTATTGTATACATCTCTCTCCCTGGAGCCTTTTACCACACTGTCCACACTTCAGTCCCTGGAGCCAATTGGCATAATGCACATCTCTTCAGTGTCCTGCGTTAACGATATTTTTAGCACAAACATCTGGCTGCCAATATCTCAAAATACAGTTGTGCCTACTCCACACTCTTTTTAAAAATTATTTTTATTTATTTATTCAATTTACATATCCACCATAGACCCCTTTCTCCTCTCCTCCCGATTCCACCCTCCCTCCCTCTTCTGTCATCCCCCCTCTCCTATTTCTCAGATCAGGGGTGCCACTCCCTCACCCACCCACCCCAGCTCATCAAGGCTCATCAAGATTGACCATGTCCTCTTCCCCTGTGCCTTGGTAAATCAGACCTACCAGGAGAGTATGATCAAAAAGCAGGCAAACAAGTCCATGTCAGAGAGAGCCCCTGCTCCCCAGGTACCCCAGACCCAGAAAGACAAACATGGTATGTACTAACTTATAAGCAGATTTTAGCCATAAAGTTTATGTAGTTTATAAAGTTATGTAGTATTTTTATATACTACAATTCACAAACCCAAAGAAGATAAATAACAAGAAGGACCAAGGAAGGATGATTAAATCTCAGAAGGAGAAAAAGAATAGACAGTGTAAATGGTCAAAGAGAGAACAAGGTAGGAGAAGGAACACAGAAAGAAATAAGGGTGGAGACTCGGACCTGGAGAGAGCAGGGTGTGGGAGGACAGAGGGCCTGCAGAGAGAGGAGAAACCATGTACATAATAAACAACTCTGACAAGCTGGAGACCTATGAAAAGGTAGGCCTCTGGGAGGATATGGGGGTGACTCTGGTTGAGACTCTTAGTAGCAGGGGTCTGAAGAGGCCACCCTCTAAATGCACAGCACTCCTAGCGGAGGGATGGGATCACCAACCCACCCACAAAAACAGGGACTGTCTCTGACATGAACTGATTGGCCTGCTCTTTAATTACCGCCCCCTGAGGGGGAAGCAGCTTTACCAGGCCACAGAAGAAGACAGTGCAGCCAGTCCTGATGAGAACTGATAGACTAAGATCAGAAGGAAAGAAAAGAAGTCCTCTCCTATCAGTGGACTTGGGGAGGGGCATGCATGCAGAGGGTGGAGGAAGGAAGGAAGGGATTGGGACTGGAGGAGGGAGAGAACCACAGGGGGGAATACAAAGTGAATAAAGTGTAATTAATAAAGAAAAAATAAACAACCTCAACAACAACAAAAAACTTCGACCCAAAATTGACCTTGCCTACAGATTGTGCAGGATTAAAGATAGAGCAGGGATTGAGGGAAAGTCCATTCAATGCCTGACCCAACCTGAGACCCACCTCATGGGAGAGTGCCAACAGCTGACACCATTAATGATACCCAAATAAGCTCACAGACAGGAGCTTAGCATAGTTTTCCTCTGAGTGGCTACACCCAGCAGCAGATTCAAACAGATGCAAAGATTTACAGTCAATCACTGGGAAAAGTATAGGGAGTCTTATGGAAAAGTGGGGTGATGTACAGAAGGATCTAGAGTTGACAGGAGCTCCACAAGAAGAACAGAGCCAACTAACCAGGGTCCAGAGGGGCTGGCTGAGACTGAAGCACCAATAAGGACCACACATAGACCTGACCTAGGCCCCACACACTCTACACTCTTAAAAGTAAGCACTCACTGAACCTTGAAGTGTATACACAGGTACTCTAGAGAGGAGCAGCAGAGCAAAGATCAGCCATGTACAGAGGCAGTCCCTAAGTTCTGTATACCTGGATCTTGAGTTATAAATGCAGTGCAATACTTTCACTAGAAGTACAGCTAGAAGAAATCAGAGAAAGCATGGACCAAGCCTCAGCTCTCCTTTAACATCTATGTATGGGCAGTACTAAGGAGAGAATGTTATGGGAAATCTGGTACCATATTATTTTGACTGCATTAATTAATTTTATGTGTGTGTTTACTTGCATGTATGTATGTGTACTACATATGTGTCTGGTGCCCAAAGAGTTCATAAAAATGCATAGAACTGGAATTGCAAGTAGTTAGGGGTTGTAATGTAGGTGCTGGGTACCAAATGTAGGTCCTCTGAAAGAATAGTAAGTGCCCTTTCCATGTCATCTCTCCAGCACACTATTATTTTAATCCTACACATTCAGAAATATGTCTTGAATAATTATTATTTGACACTCAAATGCCTCGTTTATAAGGTATACAAATCAGGAGATTTTCACAGCCAAGGTACTTCACCAAGATCCACCATGCAACCTTAAATTCCTTCAAACAAGCACTTACTCTTTTCTAACACCTACTAGGAACACCTTCATTGTGCAGATTAAGACTTCTTCATTCAAAAACGGTTCATGGTGCAACACCTGCTTCAAAATTCTTTCTGCATATAAATACTCAGCTCTTGTCTGTTTTAAAACAATCATTCACTCACTCATTCATTCATGTATTTATATGTATGTATGTGTGCCTAAATAGCTTCATGTGCATCAAGCGTATAGAGGTGACCACAGAGACCAGGAAATGATAATGGATCCCAGGAAAGTGAAGTTCTTAACAGCTGAGTCCCCAGGTCTTCTCCTTTTCCGAGTAATTGTTAGGCCAGAAGTTTTGGGGCAAAGGTAAGATGGCCTGGGTCCACAGGCCCCCGCCCTTTTCTTCTGACCAGGAGGAGCCCGTATTTCAAAAGTCTGAGCAAAACACTGGACAAAGCCATCCCCTAGTCCTGGATTCCAGAGTGACCTGAACCAAATACCTACCTACAGGGCTATAACCTATCACATCACAACCTACCCCTCAATCCCCTTTAAGAGCTCCTTCTTCTCTGCATCCTTTTTAACCACCCAGGAGAAAAATGTCCTTATTGGACTTGATCTCACTCTAAGTGAACAACAAAGGCTGGAGAAAAGAGGGATAGTTAGAGCTGCCTAACATAAGTCATTGCAGAAGAGAACATAAAATATCGTATTCTAATAATGTAGAATGTATCAAAATGACACAGGGATGGGAAATAACGGAAGGAGCAATGAAAGAGGAGAATATTCCCGCTTAATGTTTAAAGATACATCTTAATAGAGAAATTCTCCAAGAGAAATCACATCAGGCAAGGACACTACATGAACTGCTTTTCTGGTACCTCAGTTCAACCATGTTTTTGGAGGCATTATTTATGCTTGTTCCTAAACAGTGTGTGTGTGTGTGTGTGTGTGTGTGTGTGTGTGTGTGTGTGTTTGTGTGTACTAGGTTGTGTGCATCTGTGTGCATATGCAGAAGCCAGAGGCTGATGTCAGGTAGCTTCCTCTATTGCTCTATACCTTATTTTTGAGAAAGGTTCTTTCAATGAACTAATTCTACCAGACAAACTGGCCAGGCTGCTTCAGGGATCCACTAGTTTCCACTTTTGCTTAACTAGGATTGCAGGCAGGTGCAGTCATAGCTGTCTTTTTAAGTCTAGGTACAGGGAATCAAACTCGTGTCTTCATGCTTTCAGAATAAGGGGTTTACCATCTGTGTCATCTCAGGCACTTTCTCTCATTTGGCAAAGTGAGATGAATTGTTTCGCATGTCACTTAAATCTAACCTTCAGGTTTTATAAAACCCTGTTAAGATCTTCTGATATGATAATGTAGTTCCATTCCCAGGCTTCCAGATGCCACAGTTTCACTTACAGCATGTGTTTCATCCCTCTGTATTCCCATCCAAAATAAATCCACTTTTAGTTTGTGTGTGCATGCCAATGCAACGCAGACAAGTTATAAAATAGGTGCTACTGAATACATGCAGTTAGTTACAGAATTAATAGGATGTTGATATAACAGAATAATAAACATGCCATCAGGTATTCAATAAATAATTGATAATTTAATTAATTTACATGAGTGCCATTACCTACAATTGTTATAGAATTTACCACATATGTTGCAAGCTAACAGTTTACTTCTGCATAACACTTTTATTTCATAAAACACTATTTTAGAAATAAAACAAGCTATATATTTCTTAGAAAGTAATGATGAGACTGATGCTAATTTACCCATCATACAGATAAAATGCATAACATCCACTTAACAGAAAAAAAAATCAAAAATAGGCATAGTAGGCCAGAATGTACAATAAACACTCTAAAAAATTAAGGGTATTCAAAAATAGGTACTAAAGGCCATGTATGGAATGTAGCATTTTTGTCTATTGTGTGCTAGGAATCATTACCAACAGACTTGAAAGTTGAGCAGCATCTAATGTAGCTACATTTGCAGAGGTCCTACATCCCTGTCTGTGGCTCTTAAATCACAATAGGTGTTTTTCCCTCAATTTTAGATTTCTCTCCCTGTTATGACAAGATGGAAGAGAGAAGTAATTACGTTTCTCAGACATCTGATACTAATATTTCAGATAAGGTGTTTATTGCTCCCAAGAACATTTTACACACAGCACCTTAATTCCTTAGACATTCACTTCAGGGCTTTTGTTTTGTTTTGTTTTTATTCCATTTTATGTTGACAAAACCCACATTTAGGGAAGAGAAGTAATTTGTGTAGAATCTCACAACTGCTAATCAATAAAGCAACTCTGAGCTCAAGATTTCCCCAGAGTCCACATAATTAAGAAGCCCTGTATTCTGGCTTTACCGTCATCAAAGGTGTCCTACTCACCCCCATTTCTAGAAATAACTGAATTGCAGCTACTTGTCTCTTCTATGACCATGAAAATAATATTTATGTGTGGTGCTCATCCTCCTTGTGTGAACAATTTACATAGAGTACTTTCTATTTCCCTATAAGGTTAACTTATTTTTTAATGTTGTTTATGTTGGTACCAAAATCTCCCAGTGGAATTAATTAACTGATATTTTCTATTGCTTTGCAATATGCAAAGAAATAAATGCCTTTCCAGATTAATAGCTGAAGCAAATCTAAGGTACTTAATGAGTCTCAAAGCCCATTTACTGTGAGGAAATAGTGATTATTGTTCTTTTACAGTCAACCATATAATTAGAGGAAATACAAGAAAAATTATATTTTAGCGCACCTGAAATTGTTGGAAAAATATTTCTTTGAAGTGTTCAGCAAAATATATTTCAGTTTATATAGCATGAAGTATATTGGTAGCAAATTTAATTGATTTACAAATTGGAAATGTTTATTAATACAGTATAGTCTACATTAATAAAATCTGTTTGAAAAATAAAGCAGAAGAAATTTAAAAATTAGTCATAATAATGATCTATTAATCACTTATTGACAAATAATAGTTAATATTTCTAGACTGGTTAACAGATTCTAGACATCTTGTATAAATTAATTTTTATAAATTAAGTATAGTTGTATAACTTAATTTTACAAAACTCAGTGCAGAAAAACCTCAAATAAGTAGCTACTTCTTTATGGGAGTAAAATATATTTGAACATATGGAAACTCAAAAGGCTTTTATATGCACACAACATCCTGCTCTGATGCAAACATTAGGAAGACATTTGGAAATGAGTTGACTTGTTTTCTGTTATCACTTAGCATCACTCAATAATAATATGATAAAACAAAAACAGCATGTCAATGATTTTCAGGATTATCAATTTCTCTAGGTAGAACTACAGAACCTGAAAATTTCATACTGTTCTAGTCATGTAACTAGAAATAAGCCCCATTTCACGATGTGTATGAATATGCTTTTGATCTACAGAAAAATCAAAACTTTGTACATCATATCAAGTTAATTTGTTCATCACACTTACAAAAGACTGAATATACAAATATGGTACACTATAGTTCATGAAAATTTTGACATTCGTATGTATGATAAACAGATACAAGTGATAGGTGGTGCATTGTCAAACATTATTCTGCATAGTGCTAAAGAGCACATGCACAAATTTGACCATCAAGTTATATAAGTATAGGTTCCATTACCTTAGTCAAGTCTTCACTGACCTGATTAAGTTAGGAAAGTCATGCACCTTGGCATGGGATTTCTAAGTGAAGCCAAGAGAACCACTTCCTCGGTTTTTCTTCTTTTCATCATAAAGACATAGAAAGAGAATTTGTATTCTCCTGTATAATTAGTTCATTTTTGCCTATTATGCCTTCTGGCGACATTGCTTTTGGAAGGAAGCAGTGATCTTCTGATTCCAATAGCCTTATTTAATTATCATCTATATTCTACTTTTAATTTCCATTCTTTATTAACTTTCAGACTATTTTATTTCTTTTTATGCAATTGTAAAGTAACACACCATGCATCCTTTTATTTTGCTTCTAACAAATGTGCTTCCCTTACACTGTTAAGACACACACACAAGCACAAACACACACAGATACACACACACACACTGCATCTATCCAAGATAAATCTACAATGTAAGATCAGTGAAACTAAGCATATACATTATTGCACAAATACAAATCCCCACAGTTGTAAATTTAATGACCTCAACATTTTTTTGCCTTTACTATAAGATCACTATGATTTAACTCCAGACATTAATATATCATTGCATCATCCTAAAGCATGCACTAAATTTTCCACATTTCAGCATAATTTTGGGAATATTATTTTGATGTGAGTAAATCACCCCATTAGTCATCTTTTGGAAGGATTTAAAGGAAAACCGTCACTTGGTATTGTTGCTACTATATCACCAGTTCCTCTGTTTATTGTTCATTCATCAGAGTCACTTAGCACTAACCAACATACTGGGCACTATGCTACAAGCTTGCAAAGAGCTCTCAGATGTCCTCAGAGCTCTGAAAATTATGCAGTGGTACAGAAGATCAATAAATCGACTGCTGAGATAAGCTTCAGTGGCTTTGCACACACATTGTGGGAGCTCAGAGAGGGGTATTTGAATCAGGCTAGTGAGAAACATTCTTTAGAGGGAGTGAAATTCTGCTGGAATTTGTACCTCTAGGGCATGAATGTCTTGTCTGATTTCAGTTATTTACCAAATAATAATAATAATAATAATAATAATAATAATAAAGCACTAAGAGGATAGGGTGTTTTCTGGGTATATGTTTGTGAATTACTGTATGCCCAAATATTTTAGGCATTTATCACGTTTAATTTAATTAGATGTACTAGAAAGATCTTAATATGCATTTGAAGGCATGGCAATGCTGACTCAATAGCCTATTTCACCTTAAGAAAATACATCCATATTCAGTGGCACTATCAGTCTGATAATATCCAGTCTCTTATTTTTCAGGATATTGGCTGGCCAGTGCATCTTCTGGGACAGCAAAGCAAGCCCTGGCCGGTTGTCGCCAACTACCAAGGCTCATGCATCACTTATCCCATCATTATTTTAGCTATGGGCTCGAATTATTTCTTGAGTTTTCTGACCAGCTCATAATTCTCACATACACACACACACACACACAATTAGCTGAAACTTAATGCTCATACTTTCCACATGTGTAAAATTAAATGTTCCAAAGTATCTTTTAAAGGGATTTCTTTCCCCCACCCCAGAATACTAGTTAGAACAAATGACATATTTTAAAACTGCAAAAAGAAGCGATTTCAAATGCTGTTCCTTTGCTTTAAAAAAAAAAAAAAAGAAATTGTAGGTATGACGATAACCTTGTTCAACAATTTCATAATGTATATTTAAAACAGAAAAATAATGTAAAAAGGTTTACCTTTTGGATGAATTGTGAGAATTAGTTAATGAATGGACTGCCTTACAAGGACCCTATGCTTTGTACACATCATCACAATCATCATGTAGACTGATTGACATAAAAAGGTGCCTTTATGAGGACCAGGGGTACGATGATCAATCTTCACTTAGAAAGACAAATGGAATGTGCATTGGACGTAGGAGAAAACAAGCAACAGGACAGGCGCCTACCACAGAGGGCCTCTGAAAGACTCTACCTAGCATTGTATCAAAGCAGATACTAAGACTTATAACCAAACCTTTGGCAGAGTGCAGGGAATCATATGAAAGAAGGGGGTGTTAGAATGACATGGAGAGGATAGGAGCTCCACATGGACCAAATATATCTGCGCACAGGGGTCTTTTCTGAGACTGATACTCTACCAAAGGATCATGTATGGATATAATCTAGAACCTCTGCTTGGATGAAGCCCGTGGTAGCTCAGCAACCAATTGGTTTCCCATAGTAAGGGGAACCGGGACTATTTCTGACAGGAACTCAATGGCAGACTTTTTGATCCCCCCACCCCCCAAGGGAGGAGCAGTCCTGCTGGGCCACAGAGGAGAACTTTGCAGCCAGTCCTGAAGATACCTGCTAAAACAGGGTCAGATGAAAGGGGAGGAGGTCCTCCCCAATCAGTGGACTTGGAAAGGGGCAGGGAGGAGATGAGGGAGGGTGAGATTGGAAGGGAATGAGGGAGTGGGATACAGCTGGGATACAGAATTAATAAAAATAATAAATAAATTTTAAAAAGGTGTCTTTATGAAAAACTAGGTAGCAAGAAGAGTTTTTTTTTTTCCTACATGAAGCCATTTATAAAGTATTTTCATAGCTTACTTTTCAGCTGTTTTAAAGACTTCTCAGTGCAAAGGGACCACAGCCAGAAAAATACTTATAATAAGAATAAATGTGAATAATTATAAAAATCTTATGCTCCTAAGTTTATCTCCTAATTACTTTCCTCTCAGCTTTATTCTCAAGACCAACCATGAACTGTTGAGCGTACTCGGCTACTAAATGCGGTACTCTTTTGAGTATTTTGTTTAAGACAGTTGTATGTGCATGTACAAGTTAACACTAAGTTTTTACCAACATATATTATTTAGGTTAAATATTCTGATATTTGCTTACAAAATTAATCTGCTTCCAAAAAATTTAGCATGCATTTGTTATGTGAATTTTGTTTGGGAAACTGTAATTCTTGTCCTAATAAAAATGTCATTAAATGCTTTAACTATTTTGAAAGACTAAAGTTACAAATTAAAATTCAGCGTGTGCTTGCCTGGTAAGATTATTTATGGAGCAGCAAGGGCACACTAAGTGAAGGGCAGTTCTGAAAGCTTCTCTACTGAAGGCGAGAGCTGCATCACAATGCTATAGGAAGTTTGTACAAGTTCAAAGGCTAAGCTGGACTCACTGCCCTCATGCGTGAGCAGAGGCTGGCAGATGGGAGAAGCATTATAGGTGTGAAAAGTTAGTTTCACCTTGACTTCCTGAGTGAAGAAGCAGAAAGCATGGGCTCTTGGACCAGACGCTTGTCTGGTCCAAGTATGAATAACTCACATGGCTTGATGAGGGTGAGAATGGGCTTAGTATGAGGTGTAAGTTTTTGGTTTGTAGTTGAGATGTGCAAGCTAGTACTAACTGCTTATATGCATCTACTTAGATTATTTTAAAAAAAGAGAGCTGGGCCTTTATCCAGCATAAGGTACACTTCTCCTCTAACTCTGCACAAAGCTCATCCTTATAGTTTCACATTAGCATCCTTTCACTGAAACTTTCCACTCCACCTTAAACCTGCGACATTTTAAAATGTGATTTCTCCAACTTTCACTCGTGTGTCCTCATTGGGAACTTTGCATTTCCTTTATACTTCTGTAAAATATTCATTTAAAAGCAGTTATATTTATTCACGATCATGTGCTTTACAGTGCTATAACATGAAGTCCATTTCCTCACTAGCCTTATTATATGCATAATTTAGAAAATTTATAGTAAATAAAAAATGAGTGTTGGGCTTAATATTGTTTATTATTAGCTCTATGATTTTCATGGCACTATTATTTAACCTGCTATCACAAATAATAAAACACAGACACCTGTTAGATTTTATAATCGCCTTATTTACCTTGGACAGGGCAGATAGTCTTACCTATGCTGGATGAATCACCTCACCATCCATCTCCCAGCCCCCATCCAATGCCAACTTATTTAACCATTCTATCTTCAACTCATAATCTTATAAAGACTTGCTTTTATTCTTCATCTGGGCCTTTACATGCCATTATTTGGAGTCCTTTCTCCTGGCCCTACGTGGTTTCTTCTCCAGGCTAGTCCCTCGGGGCAACTTTCTTCTTCCTCTCTTCCCTTCTCTCTGTTTCCAGTGATCCTCTCTATCCTGCAAATCCCAGCAACCCTAGCTACAACTATCTCCTTCTGACCTGCCCGGGTATAGACTGCTGTTTAATCAACCAATCATGTATGTCTTAGGCAGGTTTACACAAACAAAGATGAGTGTATCCAGCAGGCAGTAACCAGGTCTTCAGGGCCAGTAATTAGCATTAGACCAACCTCCAACAAAAACTATTGGTTTTTTGTTTGTTTGTTTGTTTTTCAGCTAAGCATATATTAAGCTATTGTATAAAGCTTGGCAAAACTCTACAGGATCTGTCATCTTCAGCTTCTCAAGAAGCTGCATCCAGCTTCTTCATATTTATAATCTTCTATTAAACAAGCATTCCGTATTTACCCACAATGCAATTCAGATCCCAAATATGAGGTAGGCCTACAATGGCAGATCTGCACTCAACATGCATATAATTTTGCTCTTAAACAATGCAGTGTAGGAATTCATTTACATGAAATTTTCACTCTGTAAGGTATCTGTCTCTTCTAGTGATGACTGAAAGTAAATGGTGGGATGTGAAGAGGTTAAATGTATCCAACAATTTTGGTTATTGAAGGAAGCCATGGAACCACCTGCCCAAGGTACTGAAGAGCATTCTGAAAGCCTGGGGTCATTAAAGAAAAAAAAAAAAAACAAAATAAAACAAAACATGTGCAGTGTAAATAGGAAGCTCAAAAGGGCATGGGATCCTGAATATTCACTTTTCAATAATACTTTTGAACTGTGAATTCTAAAATGTTTCTATACAAGTAAGCAACCATAGTTTTTTCTAAAAAGTTAGTGCAATGATGAAAAGAAAGCTCTAAATTTTATCTTAGGTCTTTTTTGAAAATTTTATTACGTTGTCTGTCCTATGTATTCATTTTTTCGTTAAAAGGAAAATATATGTACACCCTCGCATTACACTCTCACACACACACTCACACATTTGTATATCATTGCTGTTTAAAGATCTTACTAATCTTTGTTTTCCTTTGTGCATTTTGAGGATAAATTGATATGGGTAGAAGAGCCCAGAAATCAAATCCTCCCCAACCATCCTCCTAGTTAGTCAGAAAAATATTGCCTGGCTCATGGACTTAAGGTTAACAAGCAGACAACAACATGTAGCAGTAGAACAAAAAAGGCATGAGTTATAGACAGAAAAATAAGACTATAAACTGTCACAGTGATAAGAAACAGGAAACATTTAAATCGACTCGTGCTTGCTCTACATGTTCCCCATACGGTTCTTTATCACTTAAGGTCCTTGGCATTATTAAGAAAAATAAATTTTAAGGGGGAAAGATTTTTTTTTATAAACAACAACAACAACAAAAAAATTGTGGTTAGTGCTGAGGACTGTTTCAATGAATGTTTTATTATTCAAATGTTAATGCCAGCTTTTGCATTTTCGTGTCAAAAAATTAAAGACATGACATTTACTCACGTATTACAGTTTCTAGCCAGGTTGATAATATAAAAACAAACTTCATATAGTCTTTGTGGTTAGGGACCATCTGAATCAGGATACAGATTATTCAGTATTTTGTAAACTCTGGTCATGGACTGATAAAATAAAATCTACTCGAATAATAAAATAAAGCAGGACACAAGAAAGGGAAATAAAAATATAGCCGACCCAGCCAGGAAGGAGTCCTCTGTGCTAGAGCCATTCCTAAACAGTCATTCTCATTCCCTTCTCTCTGGGGACCTCACACAAACATTAACGCGATGACTATTTTAGTAGTGCCAGTACATGAGGTGGGATATAAAATCTAATAAAAATGCCTGAAATAATTCTTATCACTTAGCTACACCAGGCCAGTATTCAACCACTGAGGTCCATTCCCAGACTCAGTTCAGGTATGCAAATGCTGCAAAGCCATGATGGCAAATAATATTCAATTACTTCTTCTAAATCTTCAAATTAGTGTCTGGCATTTTTCAAAATATGTAGGAATATAGAGCTGCCGGGGGTAAGTATGTCATTTATACATAATAAATATAAAGATATGAAAACAAATTTTACTTATTTAATATTTATAAATTTTATAGAACATAAAGGCACATTCCATCCATCTGTATAGTACATCAAAATCAAATTAGATCACAAAGCATTGCTGTGTTTCTACTATCAATTTTACGTAAAAAACTGCAAATTCCTTATGCACTACTGATCAGTTTTCATTATTCAAACTGGATTTGCATGTGGCCTAATTATCTTATTTTATCTTTTCCACCCAAGAGTATCAACTGTTCTATGACCTAATTTAGCATATTCTGTAAGTAACTAGCCTGCAGCGCGAGGTACAGGCTGCAGCAATTGATAATAACAACAGACCAGAGCCCTAGAAAGGGAGATTAGCTAATGATAAAACAAATCACAATAGTAATGATGTAGAAATGGAACAGGGGACATCAGTAATGATTTTTTATTAAATCTTATTGAGCATTTTTCTTTATTCAGCTCCCAAAAATATTAATAAAAAGTTAGTACTTTATCCATGGAAGAATTGTTTCTATAATAACAGGGTATACTGTGAGCAGTTATGGTGCAGAAACAGATAACTGTTTTAAGTAACTTCCCACATACATGTCAGTTTTGAGCATTTGAACTACATACTGAGAACAGAAGACAAATGTAATTACTTAATCACACATCTCAAAGTTCAATTAGTGGAAAATACATAACATTCATTTTGGAGTATTTTAATGTGTGTATGTGTGAGAGAGAGAGAAACAGAGAGAGAGAGAGACAGAAAAAAAAATACAGAAAAAGACATAGAAGAGAAAGACAGGAGAAGACAGGGAACAGTACAGGAGCCTTGCACAGATAGCTTCTGAAAGACTCTACTGATTGAAGTATCAAAGCAGAGGCTGAGACTCATAGACAAACATTGGACACAATGCATGGAATTTTATGAAAGAAGGGGGAGATAGGAAGACTGGAGGAGACAGGAGCTCAAAAAGGAGACCAACAGAGCCAAACAAACAAACAAACAAACAACCAAAAAAAAAAAAACTTGGCCCTGGGGCCCCTGCAGACACTGATACCCCAACCAAAAACAATGCATGGAGAGGACCTAAAACCTCTGCTTATATGTACCCAATAGACTCAGTCTCCAAGTATCCCTAGTAAGGGGGACAGAAGCTGTCTCTGGCATGAACTCAGTGGCAGGCTCTTTAATCTCCCCGCACCAGGCCACAGAGGAAGACAATGCAACCAAATCCTGATGAGACCTCATAGGCAAGGATCAGATAAAAGGGTAGGAGGTCCTCCCCTATCAACGGACTAGGAGAGGGGCATAGGAGGAGAAGAGGGAATGAGGTTGGGATTGGGAAGAGACAAGGGATGAGCCACAGCCGGGATACAAAGTGAATAAACTGTAATAAATAATAATTAAAATTAAAAATTAAAAAGAAACTTGATAATTCCTATTAATCAAAATATTTTGAGTAGATTTGAAATTTTGAGGGTATTTTTTGTAATTTGTTTCATTTAGAAAATTTATGTACAGATTTTAGTAAGCAGCTTTGGCTTATTACTTTTTACTAACAAAATATTCCTTCTGACAAGTATCTGCAGTTCCTTCTGAAGATTTTATGGAAGAAATTGTCAATAAAACAATTTTCAAATTATGCAAGGGGAACAGAAGAAAACATGGTTAAGAGTTACTGACGTCTGAAGTTCATATTTGTAAATTCAGAGTACTGTAGAAAAAAACTAAAACACCAGTCCCATTTTTATGGGACTATTTCCATTTGCACAGTGCTCAGTCACCTTATCTAACCTCTGCCTGATATCCTATGACAGTTCCGGCTATTATTACAAAACCTCATTTCCTGAATGATGTCTACAACTCTTTCATCGGAACTAAAATGATGCAACCAAATTTGAACTTCATAGATAATTTTTGTTCTTGGCATAAGCTCCAAATTCATTGTGTGGTGTTTCTTTTACTAATTATTGCATGTTTCCTGCTTGTTTGGTTTGGTTGATTGTTTTTTGTTTGTTTGTTTGTTTGTTTGTTTTTAAATAAGAAGTAGAAAAGGCACATTGTCTAGAAAACATGGAAGAGTTATGCTGATCTTTCAACTACAGGGAACATTTTCAAAAAAAATAAAACACACACAAAAGAGATAACACTATCATCTTCAACAAGATAGAATGTAGTATTTTAAGTAAAAATAATGAATGAGATATAATACAAAACAGTAAAATTTCCATTTATTTATTAGATAACACTATGTAATTGATAGAAAACATGAGTTATACAGTTATACAATGACTACATCAAGAATTATTGACCATTGTGCTTTAAACCTCCATGGAGATAAACCTGTTCATTTTACTCACCACAGGATTTTCTTTCACACACACCTTTTAAAGGGCAGCATTCACAAGACTAAAAGAACACGTAAAAAGAAACTCTCCAAATGACTACTCTGGATTTTCTACTGTATGATTGTGGTCTTACTTATTTATGCCTCAACTTCCTCATTAGTTATTGGTTCCATCACACATGCAGTGTGCTTAGAGTACTGCTGGGAAGCAGATAAATACTAATGTTTTGTATTATTAATATTATTAATGTTATTATTAATATTATTACACAGCTCACAGATTCTCCCCTTGGGATGATCTTCTGCTCCATATCTTTATTTTTCTACAATCCTAAATTTATTCTCCTGCAGTTATTATTGAGTACAAGCATTTATGTAGAGCCATATCAAATCATAACAAATCTTGGTGTCAGCCAACAAGCCATTGCCTGGATTTCATGGAACTCATCACCATTCATCAGTGTATAATTTTGAATCTAGGTAAAGACAGTTAGTGGATTAACCCAGAAACCATCATCAAACATGGAACAGAGAGTTGCTTATTGCTTAGAGTCGGGGAAACTATGCATGTTAATCATTGGCATTGTAATCTAATCACCAAATGATAAAAAGAACAAGGGAAGGGGCAAAATCTAAGGGCTGGATGTAATTACATTACTATTCAGCAGCTTGATGGAGAAGACAGGCAAGTTGTTACAGTCATTTATACAACCAACCACTCAACAGAACAGTCTAGGACCATGTCCAAGTTGTGACTGGAAAGCTAGTAGCTGTGCATTTCAAATCAAGGACAGTTGTCACAGAATTAACTCACTGGCTCTGAGAGCACTAATTGGGACTCTGATTCCTATGATCTTAAGGTGACAGTCACTCAGAAGCATAGGTTATTATTGTGTGTCCCATGCAAGAAGGAGGTCAGTACGCCAGATATGTTTTCAAATTTCTGAGCTGCTATCTGCTAAATGACCTGAGTAAGTGATCTAATATTTTTTGTTTCATTATATGGAAAACAGGTATCAAGAGAATCACTCTTCAGAGATTTTGTAAATATAGCAGGCCTGTACATAACCAGGATTTGTAATTATGGCTGTTTACATTGGTAATCATGCATGTTTTAAAAATAAGAAAGAAAGCAATAATCAAATATAGTGTAAAATACATTTTTACTCTGAAGACTTGGTTAATAATGTGGGAATTTTCTCACAAATTGGGTACACACAACCAGCTACTGTGATATGGACTCTCACAGTACATTCATAGAAACAGTGAAATGAACAATTAGCACATATCCAATAATGAATGTCAAATGTAATACGGAATATCAAATGCTAACTTTCAATGGCTCATGGCCTTTTAGTATATCATTAGTGAATAAAGCTTAAAAGAGTGTATATTAACTTTCTGCAATTTTCTCTGCTGGTTAAGGGAATGATCCGAAAGAGCAAGTGATGAAGGCTTTAATTCTACTTGGATTAATGAGTAAATTCTTGCACTAATGCCTTTTACAGCAAAGTAGATTTCTGATTTACTGGAGGGCAAGTAAATATGGTTTTGTGAAGGAACCTCTAACTGAAGAAGAGAAGCAGCAGATGCTGGACTAGTGCCACTGGGCCCTACAATGATGTAAGGACAAGCCATGGTTCAGAGAACACAGATGAGGCCCAGCGGCATAGCACAGGACAGCAGCCACACAACACAAACACAATGTAAAGCGCAGTTTTGAGAAACACAAACATATTTGAGTGAAAGTGTGAAATCCAATGTGAAGGTCCACAGTTTCTATTCTGAGTAGCAATAGTTGTCAGACATGATTAACTCTTCCGTGGTGGTTTAGATTTGCAGTATTTTACAATAAAGTTAAAATAAATTTTAAGATATTAAATAGGGGATTTTAAAATGTACAATGTACCAATACAAATAATAAAATATTTTAAATTACTTGAAAAGTAATTAAGAAAATGCACGTGTATTTTACATAAATACATACATATAAAGAAGTATAGATTTATTGTTTATAATTCTAAGGCTCCAACAAATGAGATTTATTTGAAAAATATCATACTATCCACCCTGACATATATATATCATCAGTACAGTACTTTTGACTTCATAGATATACTAACTCTAACGCCATTATTAATAACTGCCTTTGCTTCTGTGTGTTTCCCATATCAGAAGAGTAGCCACATTAATTTGTGAAAACACTATAGTACTTGCCAACTATGATGAAAAATACAAAGAACAATATCCTACAGAGTTTGGCAACTGCCACTTGGACTCATTTTATTAGAATGTACATACGTATAGTTGGTGTAGGGAATGGAAGGGACACCATCACAATTCTATGCATATGTTGATGTTACAGGATGCTTCTTACATGGTAGTGATTTAAGTAAACTGAGAAACATCCAACAGGTTTTTAACCAACAGTTAAGTACTAGTTCAGTCAGAGTCTTTCAGTGTTTCTAATAAAATTTCCAAATATCTATCAATTTTACTATGTATTTGCCACATCACTCAAGTTCTTGTTGGAACTTTAAAGGGTATAAAACCAATTATGTTTTGAGGGGAAAAGGGAAATTCTTGATAACATTTCTAACATTATAACACATATGACCTTTTTAGCTACAAAGAAAAGCCTGTATTTAAATTAGAACCAATAAGTAAAATATAAAAAATAATTTGACACTCGTAACTTTGCTTTCTGGTGATCATAACGATTTCTAATTCAATATTCTAAAGAAAAGAGCTACATGCTCTTCAGCCTTACTTAAGGAGTATCATGGGATTCATGTGAAATAGCACTTAAAGAATCTCAAATTGTTACCCAGAAAACAGTGGCTTTGATCAGTACTTGACAGCTGTGAACAAGATTTTGCAGCTGAAATTCTTCCCTCCTACTAACACTGTAATAAATTAGATGTTTTTATAAACTCTTCAAATAGCAAAATGAATTTTATCTTCATAAGATTTTTGCTCTCCACAGTCCCAGTGCTACTAAAGGATAGCTGTCTCATAGTAATTACATGTATTCATAAGTATGCAATATAATGTTTCGACATACACTGTGTAATAGTTGCTATAATCAAGCTAATTAACACAAACTTCAGGGTTACTATTTTAAGGGGCTAAGAGTGTTTACACTCTATTGTTTTGCAATTTCAATATAACAGCATACTGCGTTACCTTGATGCCCACCACACTACCCATTAGCCATCTAGATCATACACCCCTTCAGAACAGAAGTTTTATGCCCTTACCCCCACTCTTCAGTACCTAGAAGCCAACCAAACAATAAGTGAGACTATGGAGTATTTATCATCTGTGCCTGCCTTATTCTGCCTAATGTGATGTCTTCCATATTCATCCATATAGTCTGAAATATTAGGACTTGTTTAAATCTAAACTGAGTGTGTGTGTATTGTGTGTGTGTGTGCGTGCGTGTGTGTGTGTGTGCTTATTCATTCACCCACATCCTCTATACTGATTTCATCCATCTTTGGACACTTAGATTGCTTACATCTCTTTCCTATTCTTGAAAATGCTTTAATATAAATAAAAATACACATACCTATTCAACACCCTTATTTCCTTTGGAAACATACCTAGCAATGGGATTATGGGATGGTATGATATACTTCCAAGAGGGAGTTCTGGATCATGTGATAGCACTATTTTTAATATTTGAGCATCCCCCATTCTATTTTCTACAGTTATTTCATTAATTTCTATTTCATCAAAGTGGGCAAGTTTTCTTTTCTATCTATATTTTCGCTAGCATTTGCTGCCTTTGGAATTTAGATTAAAATTTAATTATAATATTTCTCTCTCCCCTTCCTCTCTCCAACTCTCCCACTCTTTCCCTCAATATATCCCTACTAGCTTGCCTTCAAATTCATAGCCTCTGTTTTTGTAATCAAAACCCAATGGGGTGTCACTGTGGTTTTAATCTACATTTTCAAGTTATGAGTGGTATTAAGGATTTCTTCATATTCTTTTTTTAACTTTTTTATGAACATATGTTTTCAAGATACAGACTTGATGAAATAATTACACATTCTAATAAGAAAAGTGCTCTTTTAACATAAACAGCTTCTGACTGAATGGATAGAGAATATGTGCCCAACTATTCACATGAGAGGGCCCTCTTCAAGCAACACGGAACCTTGCCAGACAACCTCACTGAAAACTGTCTTTTCCTACCAGGAAGGCGTCCTTATGGTAGTAGTGTTTACCCAGTGACCTTACCGCCAGCTTCCTTGACAGTTTGCCTTTTTTTGAGTCACTAATTTCAGTGTCACTCATGGTTAAACCAAATGCCACAGCACTTTCCTTCCCACAACCCCTTATGTCCACATACTTCCATTTTTGCTCCTGTTACCATGAACCTTCTTCTGTCAGGTAAGTCTAAAGACATTTTTCCTCCTCCAAAGCATTTATACTGCTTGCTGATACCTTCAAGTCTTCACCTGAAAGCCCAAATCCATATTATTCTCTAATTAAATTTACTTTTTCCATTAATTCAGTCCTTATTCATATGCTCTCACTGAACTGGTTTTTTGTGTGGGGGGGGATCTCATGTACATAGACTTGATGAAATAATTACTTTTGCTAATAAGAAAAGTGCTCTCTTAACGTGAACAGCTTCTGATTAAATGGGTAGAGAATACTTGCCTAACTATGCACATGAGGTGACCCTCTCTAAGTATCATAAGGGAGATGGGGACAATATACCAGGGGACACACACACAGCTGTTGGACACAGTCCCATGCAGAGCTCAAATTCCGTAAAAGCTTAATCCAATCTGTCCCCAGAGGACTTCCCACGCTGCTTAGAAAAGTTGCTGTTCATTACTTAATTGTATCTGCCAAAGGTCCAAAGGTCTTCTGTTGAAGCTCTAATCATAAACATGATTGCATTTCGAAATAAGCCTTCCAAGAGATAACGTGTAGACTTATAGACAGGTTCTACCCCATAAATGCCTGGAGTTTGCACAGTGTATATTTATGGGCGGGGGGAGGAAGGAGGAAGGGAGCACCCAGGACTCCATGAGACCGAAGACAGGGTAAATACATGAGGAATCATCAGTCATCTTCAGCCACTGAGTGGCCTCAGAACATTTAACTGCCAGTGTCCCTTCTAACCTGCCAGTGTGTCATTCTTTATGGTTTACATCTGTGTTGTTGCTGGGATACCCCGGAATGATGACATTACTAGATATTTATTTGCTGAATTGATTCAAATCAATAATTTCTGATTCTTTCTGCTTCTCAGACCAGGATTTTTTTTTTTTTTAAGTAGAATGCAAAAGACAGATAGATTGAAATTAGGGGATTACTTTTGTTTGGCTCATTGCTCTAGAAATCCACTGCTTATTTAACCTTCACTCCACTCCTCAAGACTTTACCTTCATTCAGCCAAGGAGCTTATTCCTGCAGATGAAGTACTTCAATTTTAAATAAAGAGTCACTGAATCACCAAGCCTTCTAGTAAAATACAAGCAATGCCCTCTCCTGTAGTTACTCTGTTCAGGAGTTGGAATGGATGGGCAGTATTTAAAGAATACAATAGTTTTGGATTGCTTTCTAATTCAAACTAAAACCAATCATGGATTCACCAGTGAACGGAAAGGGCTCCATGCATTTTGTGTTCAGCCAGGCGGCCTTCCTTATCTCGATTCAGTTAGTTTATATTATAAAACTAAAAACAAAATCTATACAAGGAGGGCCTCATGCTGTCACTGTGGCTGGCTTGAGCCATGGTAGAAAGTATTCTCAAACTGCCTTTTGAAAACATCACCTGAGGCCAATGGATCTGTAGACATTTGGGCATGTCAGTATGTGTTTTATTAGACATAAAAAATAATAGTCACTGTAAACTGAAGAGCAGTTTTGTAAGTAATCCAATCCTAGTTACCCTCATGTCTAGGATGAGATGATAGCAGTCCAGTGTGTCAGAACCAAGGCTGTTGGAGTCATACTGACCTTAAGCTTCCAATTTCCTGCTTGCAAGCCCTCTCCTTACAGACAAGCAGCTCACTCCCACTGAGCCTCCACATATAAAACATGTATAGCAGTAATAAACCTTTCAGGACTACTCTGAAAGCATATCAGCAAACAAACACACTTTGTGGGCCTTGACCAAGTAAGAACTCAAAATAATAGCTGCATGTCATTTTGAAACTATTTTTAGATTATTACACAGTCTTCGATTATTGAAATTATGTTGTAAGAGTGAATTATTTTAAAGATTATTACATTAATATTCACATTAGCTTCATGCAGAAGCTGGAGGCAGCAGGAAACATATGGCATGCACAGAAACATTTAAGAATTTCACCAGTGTTATAAAGAGGATAAGCATTACACAGGTGTTCAAGGACACATGCTAAGAATTTTTTTTAACTACAAACAAATGAAAGCAAGTGGACCACACAGCATAATGACTAGACACACACACACACACACACACACACACACACACTCACACTCTTTACATAAACAAATTAATACAGTTGAATTCTAGTTATGTTTACTGAATCTGCAAATATCGGCACAATTGCTCTCCTGTAGAGCTTTCTTGGAGATAGTGCACCCTTTCAGGATAGAGCAATCAGTTACATCCTATCCATCAGCGACTACGACTGCCCAGTCTAGGGCCTTGTTGAATGAATGGAGAGTGAATTAGTGAGCAATAGAATTTTATACACTCTAGAAATGACAAATAGCAGAGAGCAAAAGTCTGAGGCTTTTTCTTGTGGTTCCCTGGCAGTCTATGCAGAGACTTTTTTATTTCCAATCACTCACAAACAATTTTTATAGACTACAATAAAATAAATTATTTTTAAAATGTGAAGGCTATGGCACAAAAACATACAAGACATAAACATATTCCCTAACACTGCAATGGAAGTTGCAATTCCTTGCACTAAAGTAACAACCAGCACTCCATCAGCCAGTAGCCAAATGTTTTACTCTGAACATAAACAACATGATGAAGAAAAGTCCTTAAACCATGAGTGAGCAACAGGGTAGTGTTTTGGAAGGTTCCATTAAGAATAATCTCCTACTAAAATTACCATTTCTGGGTCTCCACAAGGAGAGCAACAAAAAATTTGAACACAGGGAACTTCCCAGAGACTCATACTCCAACCAAGGACTATTCATGGAGATAACCTAGAACCCCTGCACAGATGTAGCCCATGGCAGTTCAGTGTCCAAGTGGGTTACCTAGTGATGGGAAGAGGGACTGCCTCTGACATAATCTAATTGGCCTGCTCTTTGATCACCTCCCCCTGAGGGGGGAGCAGCTTTACCAGGCCACAGTAGAGGACAATGCAGCCACTTTTGATGTGAACTGATAGACTAAGATCAGAAAGGAGAGGAGAACCTCCCCTATCAGTGGACTTGGGGAGTGGCATGCATGCAGAAAGGGGAGGGATGGTGGGATTGGGAGGGGAGGAGGGAGGGGCTTATGGGGGGATACAAAATGAATAAAGTGTAATTAATAAAATACAATAAAAAAGAAGACAGTTTAGAACAAAAAATTTACCATTTCTTTGACAATTTTTATAGAATTTCGTTACCATTCACCCCACAGACAGAAACGAGAACTACACCAAAAGGCTCTCAATTTTCAGCACATTTTAGTGATTAGTGATTCCAGGCAACTCCATAGGATTTAAAAGGAAGCCCTGCATGCAGGACAGCATCCCTCTCTATACAAGGTTTACAAAAACAGGCATTCTCCTTGAGATAGGGAAGAAATTCACATCACCTGAGTGGCAAATCTGTGAGCATACTTCTTATGTCCATCTGTTCTCTTTTGCAAATAACTGACATTTGTTGAGTGCTGGAAATGACTAACTTACAACCACTCAAATACTGGACCTCAGCTCTCTTCTTATTCAACTTTCACTGCATGCTTGAAACTGCACTTGTGCATAAGACAATACTCAAAAAGAAGTATTTGTTCTAAAAATTAGTATTAACACATCATGGTTGCAATTTACACCAAAGTTTAAAAAGAGAGAGTTCTCAATATATTAGCTAAATGTTTATAGGCTACATACAATTTTTATTGTTAATCTGGGCTAGAATACAGGATACCATTTCTGAAAATAGGAAAAAGGTTACAAATGTCATGTATGAACTTTTCGGATGAAGTATGACTAGATAGCATAAACCTTCTTGGCTTGGTTCTGAGATATTCTGTAAATACATAAAATTGCTTATCAAATATTCTACTGTATCGCATATTTATATAGCATTATGTAGGCATTATGTGGGACTTAAATATTCTCTAGGCCAACTCACCAGGCATTTCTTCCAAAGCTGACTAAGACAGCAAAGCCTTTGCTGACTGGCTGAGTTCTAGAGCTATGTTTTCACCAATACATAATGAACTGTGTGAATTCAAGGAGACCTGGGAGATTGTTCAGAGATGAATAGAATTTACTTCTTTTTGCGAGAAATCAGGATTCAGTTCCCAGGACCCCTATGGTGGCTTACAAGCATCTATAACAAAACTAGTTCCAGGAATCCAAAGCCTTTCTAACCTCTGAGTGCTCCTGCCGACATAGGGTACACACACATACATTCAGGCACACATACACACGCATAAAATAACCATTTTAAAGGTGCATATGCCACTTACATGCCACTTATATCAGTGCGAAAACTAAGAACAAAATACCATACTTTTTTTTTCAAAAAATAACAAAGAGAAAATGATGAATGGAGTGAATAGGCCACAAGGTGAGAGGATGGTATGCAAGCATTGAAATCCTCCCTTCTGTGAGTATCCAATCTTGTTAAAATCACTTTAATTTAATATGTGTCAAAGATATTTTAAAGACAGAAAACAGCAGCAGTGTCAAATAAATGTGCCCCAAAGATTGATAACTACAAATATAACTTGATGCTTTGACAAGTAAGTACTTAAAACTCCTGTCCTAAAATTGTTCAAAATCAACTGATTCCCAAACACAGCCTCACAGACACACTCATGCTCTCCAAGGAACACTTTTCTTACCCGTTGAAAGGTTTGGAGTGAATGCTCACTAATTTTTTTACTCAGAATAATCAAGCAATGAGATATGAGTGATGGAAATCCAATACCCATATTTTCTTATTAAAATCATACTCCTTCAAGAATTTTATTCACAAACACTAAATCACTTTAATCTCAAAAAGCACAGAATTTATTTAAGAATTTACATACTTAAGGCACTTCTTTCTCCATATCACCTTCAAGTATTAGCTTTGCTTTATTTACTTCATAATGAGTCACATTTGTAGTTAAAATTTACAAAAAAATCCTTAAAATTAATAAAAATATAGTGTCACTTCTACCTTCAATTTTATTTCTACTTAGATATTCAAGATTGTATCAGCTTTCAGCATGATTACGTCCATTCTCCTACAATATACAATTTTTCACAACCTGGAAGGGTGAAAACTTAAATTTAAAAGATATCAAATAAATATATTATAGAGCCATAAAGGTTCTTACATAAGGTTACTTACTTAGCTAATAATTTGCCTTAATAAGGTTACTCACGAATGTAAAGTTACGAGTGTAAGTAACCTTATTAAGGCAAATTAATAAGTAAGTTCACATAGTTTGCGAGTTTATGTACTTCTTGCTAGAGAAACTTTGCATTCCTTGATGTATATAGTTAGAAATAACAGTTGCCAGCTGTGGCAATGACTCTGTTATTGTTGTTGTTTGGTTTGGTTTGGTTTTTACTTTCAGGTGCCATGAATAGAGAATTTACAACAGTCCTGAAAGTATCTAGAGAAGATTTTAAGTATCTGAAGCCATCAATAAGGACAATCCCTGATGCATAATCAATACTGAACCAAAGATCACAGTGAATGTATGTGCATCTGTGTGTGCACATGACACACTGTCGTGTGTACATATGTGATGGTATAAGTACAGGGGTCATAAGACAAGTCAGGTGTTGATCTCTTCTTTCCATCTTGTTGGAAACAGGGCCACCATGTACACCAGGCAAGCTCTCCATGTGAACTAAAAGGGCCTTTTCTGTCTCTGCATCCTGTATTGTAGTATGACTAGCACATGATAGTACAGGTTCATGCAACTGCCTGGCTTTGCAAGGGTGAATTCTCACTCCAGTCTTCATGCTTGTAAACAGGCAATCTAATCTTGGAGCCATCTCCTCAGCCCTTGGTTAGCATTTCTGTTATCACCATTACACCTGAAATCCAGGCTATGGACATGCTGTGTGCCTAGCCTCTTTATGGACCTCATCATGGATAAAAGCCTTTTAATGAAACATTTGAAAACATATTTAGCCGGGAAAGTCTCTTCTTTTTCTACATTTATGGATTGAAAAACAGGAAACAGGTTATGACACACAGAACATGCTATCTCCTTTCCAAATAAGTACTGGAACTAAGCAGTTAATGAGCACTGAACCTATTGTGTAGATTAAATTATTAAATGGATCATTCTCATTATAACACAGTGAATGAATGACTCTGCAGGACTCTGGACAATTCTCACCAGACCATAAAATTACACGGGCACATCCTAAAACAAACGCCTGTATGAAGATGTCCCTTCCTGGCAGCAGTTTCATTTGTTTATATGTAGAAACAAGTCATGAATGAATTGATAAAAAAAAAAACAAGCATATTTTGTAAAGGGTTATCTTGCTTCTAAAGA
Source organism: Meriones unguiculatus (assembly GCF_030254825.1). NCBI lineage: Eukaryota > Metazoa > Chordata > Mammalia > Rodentia > Muridae > Meriones > Meriones unguiculatus. The sequence goes on from NC_083354.1 coordinate 98,198,304, forward strand.
GCAATAACTATCGAGATAAATTTCATATTTCTTAGTCAACTGACTATATTTTGGAATTACTTCTTAGTACAAAATGAGTTTAAATGGATTTCAATTTTTATTCTTAATAAAAATTGAAAGTTAAAATTGAAACAATCAGTGAGTATTTTTTATATATATCTTGGCTATGCTCTGAAAACAAATAAGATGTCTGAATCAGAGTTTAAAATCATGACATAGTCCTGAGACTTTTCTAAGACCTGAGTCCTGGACTCTGTGAGAGCAACAGAGGTGTGTATATACACATAAAGTGTGTGAATCTCTGCACTTCAAGTATAATATAAAACCAATTTCAATGACAGGACAGAAAGTAGGGCAGGGCATGTTGAAAGTAATTTTGTAATGATGATATGTTGAAGTCATTTTTGAGGCTTTGGGTTAATTGGGTTAGATGGAACATAAAAATTAGATTCATCCATTTCATTTTACATATTTATCATGTCTAGGACATTTCAGACATGGAGGCCTTCTCCATTACTCACACTACAGTTCTACACTGTAAGGTTGAACTCCAGCATGCCTATCTTGAAGATGTGCTCTCTTCTGCTTCCCTGCCCACTCTTGCTTTTCTTTCTCATCTTAGCACCACACCTATTTTGGGTGTTAGAACTGTAGTATGTAAGAAACATCAAGTAATTCTGAAATAAAAAAAGACCAAAAATGTGATATACAGGGTTCTAAAGTGAAATAAAACAGAATTCATATTCACACTAGGGTTCATTAATTTAACTTAAATAATTAGCATAGCTATATTGCCAACCATATTAAAAATACAAAAAATATTTCTTAATTAGCTTCATTTAATTTATGCCACACATAAATTTAAATTCAGAAACTTTGAATTTTGAGTATTCTAAACACACTGCAAAAATTTTTTTAAACAATAGACCACGCATGGAAGCATAAAATGTATATGATATAAAGCAGAGTCATAAATAGTGTACTTCTTTACCCTGCCCTTCTTCTTTTCCTCATATTTCTACTGTTGCCTTTTTCATCATAATTTTACTCTCAAATTAGTGACTCAAAATTTACTCAACCATGTTCTTAGCAGTTTTATTTGTAATAGCCAGAGTCTGGAAATCTGGAAACAACCCAGATGTTCCTCAACTGAGGAATGAATACAGAAATTGTGGTACTTTTACACAATGGAACACTATTCAGCAATTAAAAACAAGGAAGCCATTAAATGGTGGGATCTAGAAAAGATTGTCCTGAGTAAGGTATCCCAGAAGCAGAAAGACACACATGGTATATACTCACTTATAAGTAGATATTAGACATATAATATAGGATAAACATACTAAAATCTGTACACCTAAAGAAGCTAAGCAAGAAGGAGGACCCTGGGTAAGATAATCAATCCTCACTCAGAAAGGCAAATGGGATGGACATCAGAAGAGGGAGAAAACAGAGAACAGGACAGGTGACTCAAAACTTTTAAGGTTGATGCAGGCATGGTGATGTACACCTTTGATTCCAACATTTACGAGGCAGAGGCAGGCAGGTCTCTGTAAGTTCAAGGACAGCTTGGTTTACAGAGAAAGTTCCAGAACAGCCAATTTTTACACAGATAAAATAATAATAACAATAATAATAATAATAATAGTTCATTCTCTTCTTCATCCCTCTGATATTCTTCCTGCTCATCACTGTACACTTTTATGTTACAGACTCTAGAATACCTCATAAAGGAAACATGTACCAGAGAGGTGCCTCAAGCAGCAAAAAATGATTTCTGGGAAAGCCTGCTGGCTGGGGTTTGATCTGGGATGAGGTAGATAAGACAATGACTCTACAAAGTTGCTCCCTGAGCTACACATGGCACTTTATGGAATGCTCACGCATACACACACACAGAGACACATAGACACACACACACACCAAATTATTTTGTTTAAAGAAAAGAAAACTGAACAGAAAAACATCTGTTGTAACAGAGAACTACAAAAACATCATGTTCTTAACAATCTTAAGTACTGTGCAGTCATCTTTGCATAATTATCATCTTTATGAACTTTTCCATTCCTTCCCAAGTAAGTTCACAGCTCAGAAGGTGGAGTACACTTTCTTCTGTTACATTTCACAACTTAAAAATAAAAAAAGCCTCCACCTCCCCCTGTGGGGAGCAGCCTTGCTAGGCCACAGAGGAAGACAATGCATCCAGTCCTGAAGATACTTGATAGGTTAGGGTTAGATGAAAGGGGAGGAGGAACCTCCCTATCAGTGGACTTGGAGAGGGCCATGGAAGGTGATGAGGGAGGGAGGGTGGGATTGGGAGGAAATGAGGGAGCAGGATACAGCTGGGATACAAACTGAATAAATCATAAGAATAACAAACTTCTACAAAATTACACTGCCTCAGCTATAAAAATCTTTCCCCAATATATACTATGTGAGAAATACTATGACCAAATAGAAAAATTGTAGAAGAATCTAAAAAGTAGTGGCCTTATCAGTCTAAGTGAAATCAATGTTCATTCTTTTTTAAAATATTTTTTATTAGTTACAGTTTATTCACTTTGAATCCCACCTGTAGCTCCCTTCCCCATCCCCATCCCCTCCCAATCCCACCTTCTCTCCCTCTTCTTCCCCTATGCCCCTCCCCCAGTCCAATGATAGGGGAGGTTCTCCTCCCCTTCTATCTGACCATAGTCTATCAATGTTCATTCTTAACTGTCTTCTCTATGTAGTGAGTCAATGTGAGACAATTAATGATGCAAAAATATTGTGTCAGAGAAATGTCAATAATTCATGCTCCAATCAAAGCTCCTCTTTTCTCTCTCTCCTAGATAAACCACAGGACTCCCTACTCACATTTTAGAATCAACAGGTTTTGTTTCAGATCTCACTGAGCAACTTTTTTTTTTTTTTTTAGCTCTGAGACATTTTGCTGGTTACCTATTCCCCAGTCCTCTCCTTGATTTGGATTGGGATAAAAACAGTGAGGAACAAGATACCCAAGTGTTAGCTCTCAGTGTGGTCCAGACTGTCAGTCAACGCACTGACTTGGGTGGGGATAGAGAAGCAACAAGACAGATAATACCCATTTATTCTGGAACCAAACTTATGACTTAATAAAACTAACATGTGAACTGCAGTATAAAATGTATTATTAGCAAATATTCCATGCCTTTATTTTCATCTAAATTGTTTTCATTGTATTGAGTGCATGTAATGGTAGCATAGCATATTAGACTTCCTGGTTCTGATCAATGACCTCTTTATAAGTGACTGACTACATTTCCACATCCAGTGATGATTTTATTTCTTTTATTACTAGAATGATATGCAGAATAAGTAAAAGGAACATACACACTGATGGCACAGCATTCTTTATATTGTAAAGAAAAAAATAGAAGTCACAGAAGGGATTAACTTCAGTGTTATAGGCTATAAACTTAAAGAAAAATTTATTGGTATTTTCTTACACATTTACAGCTTTACATTTTCTTGTTGTGCCACTATGATATTTTTTGAAATAGCTGTTGCACTGAGGCTGGTTTCACAGTAATTTAGCATATCATCTGAGTCTCTTCCTTAGCTATGTATAAGCCTTACTTTACTCAAGTGTGTTCATTGCTGTCTATATTTTATTAAAAACCTTGATGCATAAAATTCTCTTCTGAAGCCTGAAATCATTTTCATTGTGAGCCTCCAGTTCTCAAATCCTACCCTTCCTGCCCTCTTCATTCATAGAGTTGTCCTTGCCTCCTTGTCCAGACCAATCGTTAATTGTATCAGTCTACAGCACTTTGAATACCTGGATAATCCCACGTCTTTGTCTCACTGTTCTGCTTTGCTGATTTCACATGCTTGCTTGACCCCTTTGGTCACAGGCCTTTTTGTTGACTACAAGTGACCCAAATATGCATTTGGCTAAGTTCTCCCAGAGGTTCTGGTTAATCTTGACTTAACACTGTGTTTCCAAATATCTGAGAAGACAGATTAAGTCTTGGAATAGGAGTAAAACAAGTTAGAAGAGATGAACATGAGGTTTCAGGAACTCCACCCATCAGGAAGTCCCTTTCTCTAGCAACACTAAGCCCTTAACCTGAATCCATCAAGAAAGCTCCTGACATCTACGCAGTGTATGTATCTACCCAGCTAACAATGTGGGCTCTATTTACTCAGTGTGTGTAACTCACTTTATCTATCTAGGAAATCCTTCTCTTAGAAAGTATAGTGAGTTCATCCAAAAAGATAAGATATTTCATACCTTAGATTAAGTCATTGTTAGAATTTTGCCATTTAATATAGTTTTTTAAAATATAGTAACACTGTGGACTTACGTATTTTACTCTATTTAGTTTTTTTTTCCCTAATACATTATACTTGTGCTTTAATACAAAAATCAATCCAAATTTGGCAACTTGAAGACCCTTCAAACTATCTCAGGTTTACACTCATATAACCTATTCACAGTTGAGCATTTCTGTTGGTTTCCAGCATTCCCAGATTTGGAATCAAAGACTTGGTCTCCTTAGCTGGGGATGGTTCCCTATAAGCCATGATGTATTACCAGATGCATTCAGTGCTCTTGGAGGCAGGTGGCCTTGAAGTTTTTCCATCATACAGAGATAATATAACTATGATGCATGTCTTTAAAAGCTCCACAGTGCATTGTAACACTTAGATTAGCTTTTTCTTTGTTTACTTCTTTCTTAGAATAGCTCTACTTATTTTTGTTTTATTTTTCTACATGTAAAAAGTATATATATATATATATATATATATATATATATATATATATATATACATTTCCAGAAAATATCTCACTTCTCTTCCTGGGAAGACCATGTTATATATATAAATGCACACATTAACATATATACCATATACAAGTTTTGGAAGATATCTCTTTAAGATGTTAGTACTCATTACCCAGAAGACTCAGTCTCATTCACTTGTTCGATTGTATTATCTCTCATTTGTTTTCTGTTTTAAAATATTGAGTAATCTTAAACAAAGATTCAAAGAACTCTACTTTGTTGGTTCCTACGTTTCTTTGTGCCTATGCATTCGTTACCTCTATTGATTGCAACATACACTCTCTCTCTCCTTGGCAACATTTAATTTTCTACCTTTTAACATTCTCTTGTGCATTATAGTAGGAAAATGCAGGTATGAACTATGTTTTTGCCTGTCTTATCTCCTCCTAAATGTTTTTATAGACAGTTTTGTATTATGTCCTTCCAGACTTGAATATTCTACCTTTCAAATGCATATGACTTACTTCTTCCTAGGTTAATGCCGGGACTTCCAACTGGTATGGTGTGCAAAACTATAAGCAGTCTCTCATCCTCAAGTATGCAAAGCTATCCTGTACATATCATCTCAGCTCTTCTTTTCTTATGCCAATTTTGAAGGTATTCATATTCCAACATCAGATGGAAGTTTATAACCCTTAATTCACCTTGGCTTGTAAACTACTTACTTTGTTGACATGTACCTTTATCCTGAAAGATCTCTAAAATCCTTTCTTCTTGTTCATTCATCCTACTCTCGTTCTGCTTTGTGTTTCTCACTCTTCAGAATATTCACTTTCTTAAGCACTAAGGAAACTGTTGCATAATAGAAGTTTTTCACACATCTGACACAGCAATTAAACACAGCATCTTAAAATAGCATTTTGCAGCTGTATGTGTTTTAAATTATTAACAAACAGATAAAATGAGCTCAGAAAATGTCACATCCCAATAGGTGTAACAACAAACATCAGAGATGGAGATGAGTTGATGGTGACGTGTTGGCAGACAGAGGCAACACCTATATTTATAACCTTGCAGGGTGATGAAAGGAAAATATTTTTTGGTTACCTTGTCCAAAAACTCATTTTTTTCTTGTTATGCTCTTAGTTTGAAGTACAGATATTATATTCATATTTAGTAAACAGATGCTGAACATTTTTCATAGGGCTTCTACAAAGCAATTTAGACAAAGGACTGTCTATTCCATCCCAGTCTCAGATGCCCAGCTAAAATAGCTCACCAATTTACCTGTGCTTAAAGAGTCCTGCATACATGTGCGCTAACTTTCCTCTAGTGAGGTTCTTTAGTAATTCTCCATGTGATACTAATTATTGTTATTTCCAGCTTAAGTACCCACTCATGAAAGGTACTCCTTAATAAACACTTGTCAAACTGTAGTCTCTGTAGTGTATCAAGAGTAAACAACATAGACATGACTTTGTGCTAGGAACAGCAAAGCAATGCAAAAGCACATCTACACATAATTCACATACATGCAGAAGGTGGGCCAGGGGATGGCATCAGACTTCCCACATATTACCGGCCCTTCACCCCCTGTGTGAACTCTTGAAGTTTACTTATCTTTCAAAGTTAGCTCTCTTAGTGTGAAACAGCGATGCACTTTCTACTCAGTAGGGGAAAAACAAGTAGGAGTGTAATCATTTTGCACACTGCCATGCTGTTAAATAGCTAAAAGTCCTGTTCCCACTGTGTAGCCTGCACAGTGACTGAAGGCGCTACACATGTTGGAACAAACTGTCACCAATAGTCTCAGCTAACTCTGAACGCTGTACACAACAATAGTAACCAGTCAGCCAAAATGAACACACCAGTATAGCGGCAAGTCTGTTACGAGGGATGATGAATCACTTTCTGATTCGAGTTAATGCTCATAACCACAGTAGGGAATTTATATGGGATACTTTTAATACGGTCACAATATCACGGCTGGTGAGATCTCAGGCCCTTGTGGGAAAGCTTCTTCTGTTGTTTACTAAATACACAGGATGTTTTGCCCCAGTGGTCACTAGTGACTGCAGAGGCTCATAACTGATAAAAGTGTAAAAAATAAAGAGCTGTTAAATGCCTGTCCATAAATGACACATTCATAATATCTCCATAAACCCTTCCAAGGTACAGGGAACATTACAGAAAGGGCAGCAAATATAGAGCTGGGGGAAGGGAGATTGTATTTAACACTGATTTCCAGCTATAGACTAAAGACTTTAGTCTTGAACTCAGTGCTGTTATAACATACAGAAGTTCTCCACACTAGTGGGACTAGGTGCACTCTGTCCTGGAAGGGTGCCTCATGGGTTTATAGATAGATAATGGTTAATGGAAACAGATAGCAACTTTCTAGACTCAAAAGTAACTGGTAAGTGCCACTTTCTATAAACAAGTTATCACTGTGTTTCTTTTAACAAGCTGGTGAACTTAATGAGACAAACATATACATACACACACAGAGTAAGAGAGAGAGAAGGTAAGAGAAGAGGACGGAGATAAATAAGAAGAAAAGGGGACAAGAAAAGGTGAATGGACTGAATACAATTGAAATATATTTTATACATGTATGAAATGTCATAATATTCCCTATTACTCTTATTAATATATGGGTTATTAATATATGCTAATAAACAATTTCTTAAAAGAAGTGTTGGCTCTCTTTCATTTCTTTGTCTTTGACATTGAATTAGAAACAACCTTTCTTTACCCTGACTAATAAATTTCCAGACTAGCACAGGAATGTGGCTCCTATAAAATTTAAGCATGTAGTCATCAAAATGTATATAAACATTTTATCTAAAGACACGCAATATATATGAATACAAATAATTTCTACTGTGAGAATTTTAGTACTTAGCATCAGTCTAACAAGACAAAGAAAAACTTCACCAGCATTGTGAATGCAACAAAAGTTAACAGTAATTGAATTAATCTATGGCTTATGCAAATAAAATTTAAAAGACAGGGGAGACTGTGGCTGAGGTGTTCAGATGACACCTGCTGAGCATGTAAGTAGTTGCTGAAGCAAGATAGCACCAAAGGCTCTAAGGTTCTGCTCAGTGATTTCTCTTCTCATTGTGATACAATGAAACTGTTCTCACTGTCCCTATTAGGAAAGTTTATACTACTGATGTCGATTATTAAAATTCTCTTAAATCAAAGAATCATGATAAATTATGGAAATTTAAAAACCTTTTTACAGGTAACTGGAAGAAATAAATAAAAACAGTAAGAAGTTAATAACAGTTATGGGCAATCAGTGAGGATATTTTGTAAACTTAACTTTTTCTTGTTTTCTGGAGCCTTACAATTAGTAGGAAGAAAAATAATCAGCATTCCCCAGTTTTTCATAGGGGAGTGTATGTTTCTTAATTGTAGAAAAATAAAAATCATAACTAACCATTCTTTTGAAGAAACACATTTTGAGGTAGTTAATTCTTATTCTACAAGAAACTCTACAATTTCTTTTTATTGTGTAAATAATTCTAAATATCCATTTCATTTGTATGCCACCTCCATAATAGAACTTTAGAAGACTTTTAGGTCTCATTTTATTTGGTGTACTACATTAAAACTTACAATATCAGTTACCAAAACATGACCGCACCCCAGAAATCACGCTCAGCAGAAACCTTTCAAATACAAGGATGTTCTACGCTTTTTACTCCCTTATTCAAATAAGTATGCACTGCAGATGAACATTCTAGGAAACTTAACAAGTAGTTTTAAGTTTGTGAAAACTTCATCACAACTTAATCAGCAACCAGTTAATGCCAGCCCTCTTAGCTGGCAAACTCATTCTCTTTATATATATATATATATATATATATATATATATATATATGAGAATGTGTGTGTGTATGTATGTATATATAGATGTGTGTATATATATATATATATATATATATATATATATATATATACATCTATTAATCTATCTGTCTGTCTATCTACATATATCCCAAATTATCCAGGAAGAAAAAAAAGAATGATTAAGTTGATGAGAATTTTGCTGGGAAGCTTGGTCAATGAAAAAAGCATGTATTTTCCCATAGGAAACCAGTAGGCAATACCAACTCTAGTATTTTACCTCCCACAGTTTTAAACCCAAAAACTCCAGAAGAGGTGGTTATTATAAGGATTGCACAGTTCCTGGCTCAGTTAGTGGAGGCAGGAATTAGAATGATTTGGAAGCCACAGATAGAAATATAAAATAGATAGTTGATCTAATGAAAAGTCAACATTTAATAAATGAAAGCATAAGAGGGCAAAAGGCGTGTTCTTTATAGAGAGGGTTCCATTGCAGACTCCATCTAATCAGATAACAAGGGTTGGTCTCATGTGGAAACAATACAGAGCTGTGAATCACTTAGCCAGTCTAAGAAGAGAATATTCTGAAGTAGGGACAAAACCAGCCTGTTAATGGGTACCAATGTTTTCTTACTCAAGTTATTTCTTTCTTACTTGCTCTGCTCTTTTTATTTTGTTTTGAATTTCAAAGAACTAAAAAGTTTATCAGCATGCGACCTACAGAAAGTATTATATACACATCATTTTAAATGAACAGTTCCACGTATGTAAAACATCATAATTTAAAATATATTTTTAAAACAGAATATTGTAAATGACTTTGCACTGTATTTTGTTTGCTGTCTGGCCCATATGAAAGCCAATATTTGAGAAATGACCTCACTGTACAAAATAATACATCCCATATTTGGGTTTAGAGTCATAATACAAGCTTCAAATTTTAGAACTATGGTAGGCTCCTCTCTTGTTCTCTAGAGAGGCATAGGGGGAGAAGGAGGAGAGAGGGTGGGACCGGGAGCAGATGAGGAAGTGGGCTACAACCAGAATACAAAATGAAAAAATTTGTAAATATCTGTAATAACAATAAATTTAAAAAATTAAAATATTTAGAACTATGAACTTCAAACAATAGAGTGCTTTTTGCAGACAGTAAAACGATCTTTTTCTCATTCAAAAATGCAATGGGCCTTCTTGATAAATAGCTTCCTGTCCACAAAATAATGAATGAATGAATGAATTAATGAATAGTAAAACACACACACATATCTGCAACTTGCAAGAGTCTTAGCGTGGTACAGGTAAAATGCGTAATTTCCTTGATACGGCAATGCATTTTAAACTTCCATTGGAGTCCTTATTCTTTTGCTGCAATGCATAAAACACAAAACACCAAACTTTTCATGTCACAAGCTACACATACAGAAATTTTATGAACCTTCAACTTGAAAAAAAAAAAAAACTATAGAATAAGTTATTCATCCCTTTGGTATAGGTCCTTGTTTTTCTGGAGTTTTTTTTAGATGACCTAGAAAAATCTTAATAAGGTAAAAAGTAATTTCATTTAAATTTATTTTGTCATAACTCAAACAATGCACATGAGAAATTCAAAACTGAATTTCTCATTTGGCTGGAAAAGGAAGAAAATGAAAGGTTCAGACTCAACCTAGTTCATCCCCGGATTTTAAGATTCAGTCTATGTCTGTCTTATGTTTATTTGGGGACTGAATTCTCCCACAGATTACGTTACTGTGAAAAGTAGAATTTTTTTTTTTTTTTTTTTATTGCCTGCTAGTGCATCTCTGAAAAGTGTTGCTGAGTTTACTAGAGGCATGCAACAGGGCACTCAAACACCACAGAAAGCATTCAACACTCCAGCAACACTGGCCACCTTCAGTGGCCCTTTCCTCTACCCTGTCCTCAGGTTTGGCGAGGGGCCACCTGATAACCAGTATCAGGTGCTTAAGAGAGGAACCCTGTATTTAAATTAAGAAAGGATAATTTTCTACCTTACAGGCGTTGTCTCATGAAACCCAAGTGAGCACGGGCACAAGTGACCATTCCCTCTCCTCGGAAGACACCAGCAAGGGCTTAAAACCAATGCACTGGAGAGGGGGAAGCATGAGGAAGACAGCGCTGAAGATGTAAACCCGCCTGAGCTGGAGGAGCCGGCTGGGAAGGACCCACTGCACTGCCCAGGCAGGGCGCGGAGGCTAGAGAGGAGCGCTCAGGGACCGCTGCCATCCTAGAATCCTCCAGCTTCGGCCGCCTGGCCAGCAGCCAGCCTCTCGGTGGCCGCGGTCCCCGCCCCTTCACCTCTCCGTCTCTCTCGCCAGGATGGCCCGGCTGCCCCACAGCCAGCGCCCCGCGGGGCCCTCGGCTTCTGGCGCGGCGGGTGGCTCAGGCCAACTTGCCCGACCGCCCGCGGCGCCGCGGCCCCCCGCGGCCAGCACCAGCTACACGCCTCGCCGGAGGAGGGGGATGCGCGCGTCTTCAAAACAATCGCGGCCCGGAGAGCACTTTGGTTCTGCCTGCGAGAGCGGCTTTCCCCGCTGCGGGCTCGGCCGGGAATCGGCGCGCACACGCGCACACACCCTTGCACACACACACACACACACACACACACACACCCGCGCGCGCACAGACTTCTTGGCCAGCGTTGCCATCACACACCCGGGGAACGCCACCGAAGGGGCCAAGTACCTGCTCTCTGCTAGCTGTTGTGCTGTTCACTTCATCTTCCGTTGACAAGGAAACCAAACCGCACTTCATTTTTTTTTTTCCAGAAAAACCTTCCACTGCCATCATTTGAAAATTGATTTACGGGGAGGGGAGAAGGAGGAAGAAGGGATAATATAGATATCAGGATATCTATCATAAAATTATCTCGGTTTTTTTTTTTTTTAAATAAAAAAGTCAAATGTGCAAAAGCCATAGTTAATGTAAAGGAGGGAAAAAGCATTTGCTTAAAAATAATCCATTAACTACCTGCAAGAAAAGTTTCATGTTATCAACTGATATCAAAAACAGGAAGGGAAAAAACGAAATATTTCTCACAGGCTTCCAAAAAGGTCATAAAAATGCAAAATTAATGTCTTTGCTCAGTGGTGCGCATCGAATTGCAAGACGACAAACTTGTGAACACTGCTGGAAAATCCCACCTACACAAAAATGTAATTGGAAAAAGAGTATGTGAAAAAATAGTTAGAAACATGCTTTCTTATCTTTACAAAGGGGGAAAAAATAGGCACCATACTTCACAACGCTTTTTCCATAAAACCAGTTGCACATTTTCTGGACTTGGGAGCCGCTCGCAGCGAGCAACGCCACCGCGGACTCCCAGACACAGCGCCTTGTCTAGAGAACCATCGCATGCTAGGAAAACTTGATTCAGGAAAAGGCTCAAGACCATGCTCGTCGGCTTTCCCAAATACAAACAATAATCAAAGAAGTGGGAAGAAAAAAAAAAAAAGAAGAAGAAAAACAAAAACAAAAACAAAAACAAAAAGGACAAAAAAAAAAAAAAAGAATAGGACAAGAATGCCACTGAGAAGGTACTCACCGAGCGGGAGTAAAATGTTGGAATAAAAATGAGATTTAGGAAAATACAGTATGGCGGTGGAAGATGGAATGAAGCGCGTTTTTTTCTCAGTCTCTGCCTCGGGCACTGACACGTGACTCGGAGCCAGGCGGACTTGCAGGCGGCGTGGGGACCGCGGCTGCTGGGCGACCTCGGAGCCCTCAAAGCCCTGTGGGCCGCTCGGGCGAGCACGGCGGTGGGAGCCCGGCGAGGCGGCCTCCTCGGCGAGTCGGGACTAGCAGGTGCCGCTCACGCTGGGCTGAGCGCACGCACACGCACACGCAGACGGGCAGGGCGCGGGCTAGCAGGGACCGCGCGGGGCGGGCCGGAGGCGCGCAGCTGCCGCCGCCGCCGCCGCCGCCGCCGCCGCCGCCGCTGCTGCTGCTGGTGTCGCCGCTGGTGCTGATGCTGCGGGCGCTCCGCCAAAAAGGGGCAGCTTAAGGATGCTCAGCGGAGGCCTCAGAGGGTACCCAACTTGCTGCCCACTGCAAAGTTGCCGCTTGCCACTTGCTTATTTTCTGGCTGTCATCTCCAGGTAGTTTCCTGTGGAGAGCTCCTACCCCTCTCCCCAAGTTTCACTCAAGCCCGGATTAACCGGATCATTTTATTCATTTGATCTCGGAGTTCCTATTTCTTGTAAACTGCTTTGCCTATGTCACTTCCTCCCCCTAGGAACAGTTCCCACCTTGTGGTTCTTTGGGAACCTGGATTTGCTTTACGGGGCAGGGGGCGTTGTCACTGCAAAGCCAATGTCAATCCCTTTGGCTGTCTGGGAGTGTTCCCCATTTGAAAGATAAAACAAAATCTTTTCTTTGGAAAAATCCCATCCCAGGTTTCCTTTTGCTTGTTGCATGGAGGGTGAACCGGGGTGTGGACTTGGATAATTTATTCTTTCGTGGGCCAGGCATTGTTTGTTTTGTATGCTTGAGCAGCAGCTTTGACCTGTCTGGAAGGCTCTGCGGGGCCGTGCTCTGGGCAGGGTCCTTCCTGACTCCTGCAAGTTGTTTTCTCAGGCTGCAAGTCCAAGGAGAGGAGCGAGGGAAACAAGCGAGTCCATTGTGTGAGTGCTTGCCCGGCAGCAGGCACCTGGCGGATGGTCGAGAGGGGGAGACGTGCGCCACTCACCAGAAGGCAGCCAAACCTCAGCCATGAGCCAGGCGGCTGAGCAGTGCTTTGGAAGGTGGAGGCGAAAGTGGGAGTTCACTCAGCATCTGCTGCGGGATGCTCCTCGCTGGAACAAAGATGCCATTAACCAATCACTGACTGCTCTGAGATTCTTCTACTGATGCCTGTTGCAGAATCAGCTTTCTGGGTTCTGCAATGCATTAATTTTTCTTCATCTTTAATGCAATATTCATAGCAAAACCATTTCTCCATGTTGCTCTGAATCTGGATTGCACAAAATTAATTGCCACGTCTGCATTCTAAAATGAAAATAAAATACCGTTTTCTTGGCTCTCACATTTCTGCTCTGATCTTTCCAACGTTGATGTTTGAGATAAAATGTCTGCGCTGGAAGGAGTCTTGCCTGAACAGTCTCAACATTTAAGTACGCATTCATTATGGAGAGCTCCAGCCGCAAATGTGTCTCCAACATTCTAGGCAAAATTCATTGGCCAAACAAAGTATTAATCCACAATTTAAATAAAAGGTATTTAAAATAACCATTAAAATCGTTAAGTATTTATCTTGGTGAATTGCCAGCTGGACCCATTTATACACACTCCCCAGAGAGGTTGCAAAATGCTGACAGAGATGGATGGGTGCATCAAAGTGTATTCCAGAACTTAGGAAGCCTTGAGTTCTCTTCAGAAGCTGTTGGGTTTTCATGTGCGTAACCCAGAGCAAAAGTTGTGGGCTGTGTGCAGATCATGTTGAACTTCATTCTTTCTTTCTTTTTTTTAAATACATCCTTTCAGACATAGCTCTTTTCTTTCATGTTTTATGGATTTTGCTATTTAAACCTGAGTTTGTTACATTTTCTAAATTTTCTATTCCATCAAAATACACAGATCCAAATACGCTAAAGAGAAGTCTGTTCTAATGCATATCTTTCCCCATTAACTTATGGAGACATTGAAATGTGAGCAACTTCAGTTTAAAAATGAGTTTTGGAGCTTTGGATCAGGCCAGGCAATGTCTGGGTTTAGAGAGTTATTCAAGAAGAACTTTGAAAACCAAGCTGTTTAGAATGGCACTGCAGTAATGGCTGCCAGCCAATCACAGTGATTGTCAGGCTTTTATTATTCAATAAAATGACTCCCCTTTATGTTTAATGCAGCTCTGCTGAGGAAAAGCAAGCTATCAATATCCTCCTTGCGCTTCTTCCATTTACTTACATAATTGCAGACCAGTGCTTAAAATATTCCACCACTACTTATTTCCAAGATGCCATTCTCCTCTTTCTAGGTTGCATCACCACATTAAAAACAAAAGTAAACAAAGTCAGATTGAACAAACAGCACTTTCAAAGCAGAGACTGTTGTTTAATTCTTATACATCTCTGTGGCATAGGCATTGTTATCCTCATTTTGAAGATTTAAGAGAACAAAGTCAGAGTTTAATTCATCTGTGCAAGATTCTATTGCTATGGCAAAGAGAGATATAGTCGGACTAGACTTGAATCGAGTTTCACAGCTAGAATAAGGTACTTCAAAAACTACATTCAAGAAGCTAACTCTCAGAAACTGTTGTGGATATTACCTAACAGAAGTATGCTTTTCTAAAATTTAGTATATCCAGAGAATATTGTGGAATTAAGTGAGCTGCATTGTTCTCCCCAGGTAACAGTTATAGCACGTATAATTTTATTGGCATTTTTATTTCATGAAACAGAAAAAAGGACATAAATATTTAAATTATAATAAGTTTCATATACAATAATACAGAATAAAGCACAAGTAAAAAAAAAATACTTCAAAATGGTGACTGTTTAAAGTTTCCTAAGCAAAATGCAAGCAAGTTTCCTAAGCAAAAAATCTTCAACAGATGTGCTTATATCATCATGCTCTGCTCATGTCTGCAACAGTTAACCACAGAAGCTTTCTGGAGGTTTGAATAGACAAATGCCTTTTCTGATTCTGCTCTGAATTCAGCCATGCAGCACATGAAAGTATGAAGTATACTAAATTTCAGATTAGACCACTAAGCGATGATGCTAGAGAAAAAGTCTGTTTTGAAATCTAGGCAGTGCAATTTCAACTTTTTTTCAGAAACATTTCAAGACATATGAAATATTTATGGGCACAAACATATGAATATAGCCTTAGTTGGAAATTATTTATTATATAATAATACAATTTTAAATAGGCATGTTTATATTCAGTGCCCTTAAATCACTTTGAAAAAAATCTTGATTGGTAATTTTTCAATTTGTTCTTAACATTTTGTTGTTTTTCCTTCATTATTTGTTCTGTCCCTACTAATCAAGATCCATTTCAAGCTTTGATGGTGCCGTGTATGTTTCCCAATATTCCTATCTGAAGAAAGTACAATAACAATAGTAAAACCATCATGTGCCAGTTGCCCAAGATGCCCAGATAAAAATGAAAATATAGATAATACAGCACAAGTAAAGCAATACAGAAAGAAATATCTGGAATTATGTGTGATTTAGTTGTAAATATCTAACTCTTAACATAAAATAGTTTATTGAATTCAAAGATGTTCAGATGGATCTATAAAAGATAAACCAAATTGTTACGATTTATGTATTTATATATTAAATGAATAAGTATGTTTATTGCTAAGAAAGTACATAGAGAACAAATTAATATGTATACTGATATTATTCCTTGAATGTATTTATTGTAATGAAATACTTTGAGTGCACTTCTATGATAAAATAACCTGTGCACCAGAACCTACGCACACAAAACTGAGCTGATAGTTTCTTAATAAATACACTCGACAGAGAGGAGGGCAAGGCCAACACTGTGTTATTAGTCATTGGTTACTGACCTGACAGTCATTCACTTTAATGTGGATATAAAAGTGTCTCTTCATGCATTTAGAAACTGGGAATTTTTCCCAGATAATTCTTCAGATTTTTCCAGTGAAAATGAAAATGTTATGATGTTCAGACTAAACATAGGCATGTAAAAAAATTTAAATGTTAAGAATATTAGGTTTATTTTAAAATGCTTTAGTACAAATTAAGATAAGCAAATGAGAGGCCTTTGTGGATCATAATGGTGGAGAATATATATGAGGCAAAAGAAAATATGATTGAGAAAACTCATTAAGAAAATCATCTACCACTCAATATTTCATTTTTTTCTGATGCTTTACAAATATGATATCAAGAAGAACTGTGGTCTGGGTAGTGGTGATGCACTCCTTTAATCCTACCACTCAGAAGGCAGAGGATTTCCGAGTTTGAGGACAGCCAGGTCTAAATAGGGAGTTCCAAAACAGCCTGGACTATGTAGAGATATATTGTTTTAAAATAATAGAGAGAGAAGAGGAGAAAGAAAGAGACAAACAGGCAGAGAGACAGAGAATGAAAGAGAGATTGGGAGAGAGAAAAAGGGAGAAAGGGAAGGAGGGAGAAGGAAGGAAGGAGGGAAGAAGGACTCAGACAGAGGGAGGAAGAGAGGTCTTTATAATCAGAAACTGATGTTCTAAGAGACTTCCAAGATTGTCAGACTTTCCAGGTTATAGAGAGGGACCTTCCTTCTCTGTTGAAAGGGTTACAGACTCTAATGTGCATGCCAACTTCTGTGGCAATGCTCTCCTTACCAGTAAAATTGAGAAAGTAAAGGCTGTTGGAAGAAAGATTTTTTTTTCTTTAGTACCTGTGATATTATCAAATACACCCAACGTATTCTCAGTCTCGGTGGAAAGAAAAAAATGTTTTTTAGTAAAGAAATTTCTTTATGCATGTACTTCCTTTGAAACTGGCACTTTGGGGGCATGTAGGCAGGAAAGCAAACCACTGAAGGCTTGGAAAGTTCATAGCTGAACTGTCAACACGATGATAGTTAAGTTTTATCACCACTCATTTTCCCCTAAAGATGAAAACAGTGAAGCGCAGTGAAATAGAGTGGCCTAGGAGCCAGGAAACAATGGAGCACAGAGTCAAGTCTACAAGACACTGCAATCTGATGGCTAACAGAATGCACTTGACCCACCCTTTGTATCTGCCTCATGAAAAATTCTCATTAACTTCTCTGTGCTTCAATTTCTTCATCCAGCAAACAGAGAAAGAATGAAATCCTCTGAGTGCTGTGGAGCTTGTGTGTGCAGAGTGCTTTCAACAGTTCCACATATAGAGTAGACTTTGTTATTCTCATATGAGCCATGCTGTCCTATCCTGTTTCACACAGAGGAAAACAAATCACCTTAAGCAGAGCTGTTCAGAGCTGTGTAATACTTTCTGAGCAGCTTCCATTCTTCTGCAAATGCTTGAGCAAACAGGTCATTTGGTAAACAACCTGTGTCTTTGGACTGAAGAGATACAGTGAATTCTGGAACATGAGCCAATGATGATGAAAGAAAAGGAAGAGGGAAGTAAGGACAAGACAGAAAGGAGAAAAGGACGTAATGTAAGCCAAGAGCCTGTAAAATCCTACTGAGAACACCTAAAAATCTTCGACAAGCACAAACACTGGACAGATTTGGGTCACACAGATGAGTCCTAAACAGACATGTGACAAAAATATCTTAGAAAGACATTCAGACTTTACAGTGTGCTGTTTTCGTGAGTCTGAATATTGCCTAAAATCTCCACAAAATATTTCTGGCTGAAGTTAACAAAATTCTACCTTAAAAACTAACAATTATTTAAGACGAAAACCAGGAAGAGTTATCTTCATTTGTATCCCAAATTCAAGAGAGTTGTTGTTATAAGCAATCCAGTCTGATTATCATTGCAAAATTAGTTTTATTCAAGAGAAATCTTAAAAAATGATGTTTTCTGTTCTTTCTCAAGATCTTGAAAGAATGATGGTGTTATTTTATAAGGCATAATATATTACAGTAACTATTCTCCTGTTTGTTTTCCATGTTTATTGTTTAGTTGGCTCAGGTTTCAAGTATCTTTATTAATTTAATAAAAGTATAGACTGTTTATCTGCAAGTGAAGGATTACCCATTTGTCCACATATACTGGCCTCCAAGAGATGAATCCATGAATGAATTTGTTATTCTCAAGTTTATGTACCCATCAAGCGGAGCCCTTATTACTTTCATGCATTTTAATATACAGGTGAATTTTATTAATATAAATCTTACATCTTAAAAATGACATTTTCTTTTCATAACATAAAATTAAGGGATTTCAAAAGCCAGATAAATATATAGAACAATTTTTTGATGTTATGACATAATCTGGCCTGCAATTGTTTGTCGATAGAATTGGTTACTTAAATAATCCATATTTTCCCTTTTGTTGCTTTTGTACAAATGTAAGAAAAGCCATTTGGGCAAAATGAAAGTGTATACTAACTCTGCATGGTGGTATGTGTGGATATTAGTCTACCCTCCCTTTGCTCATCTCCTTGAAACCATATGAAAGTTTATCTCATATTCTTAATTTTCTCTGACATTCCCTACTCCATTTACTCTCTCTGGGAATGCATGCCAATCAAATCCTTCCATACATACTTAGAATATATGTATGTTTGAGGAGATAACGCATTAACACTCCTGCTTTTTCTTGCCTTTTTTTATTATTATCATTTATTACAGTTCGTTCAGTTTGTATCCTGGCTGTGGCCACCTCCATCATCCCCTTCCAATCCCATCTTCCCTCTAATTTTTCCCCCTATGCCTGTCCCTTAGACCTCCTTCATTCTATTTGATCCTAACCTATCAGGTCTCACCAAGACTGGTTGCATTGTCTTCCTCTGTGGCCTGGCAAGGCTGCACCCTCCATGGGGAGGTGATCAGAGAGCCTGCCACTGAGTTCATGTCAGAGAAACCTCCTGCTCCCCTTACTAAGGAACCCACCTGGAGACTGAGTCTATGGGCTACATCTGAGCCCATGCATTATTCTTAGTTGGAATATCAATTTCTCGTTAGGGTCCCCAGACCCAGCACTCCATTTTTGTTGTTGTTGTTTCTGTTGGTCTCCTTTTGGA
Source organism: Meriones unguiculatus (assembly GCF_030254825.1). NCBI lineage: Eukaryota > Metazoa > Chordata > Mammalia > Rodentia > Muridae > Meriones > Meriones unguiculatus. The sequence continues at coordinate 98,217,572 of NC_083354.1, forward strand.
GTTTCTGTCCCTTCCAGGTCTTTCTATCTCCTCCATCATTCATAAGATCCCCTGCACCCTGCCCATAGTTCGGCTATAAGTCACAGCCTCTGCTTTGATATCTCGATTAGTTGTCTTTCAGAGCCCTTCTGTGGAAGGCTCCTGTCCTGTCATTCCCTGTCTTCTCCTGCTTCAGATGTCTATCGTGCTTTTCCTTCTGCCTGAGGATTGAGCATCTCCCCTAGGCTCTTCCTTGTTGTTTAGCTTCTTTAGGACTATAGATTTTAGTATGTTTATCCTATATTATATGACTAATATTCACTTATGAGTGAGTATATACCCTGTGTGTATTTCTGCTTCTGGATTACCTCACTCAAGATGATCTTTTCTAGTTCCCACCATTTGCCTGCAAAAATCATGATTTCCTTATTTATAATAGCTGAGTAGTATTCCATTGTGTAAATGTACCACAATTTCTGTATCCATGTACAGCAAAGGACACTATCATCAGAACAGCCTACCGACTGGGAAAGGATCTTCACCAACCCTATATCTGGCAGAGTGCTAATATCCAGAATTTATAAAGAACATAAGAAATTAAAAATCGAAAAATCAAGTAATCCTTCTGCTTTTTAAATCATAAGAAAAATTCTTTTTCATGTATGTTTGACTAATTAGTAAAAAAAAATGGTAAGTACAAGTAGTGATATATATATATATATATATATATATGATAGACATATACATACATGTATACACACATACACATTTAAGTACATTTACTCTCCAACATACCTTAGGGCACATTGAAGAAATGAAGGCAGAAAGATTGAAAGAACCAGAGGTTAGGGACACCTGCTGTGATACAGTGTCATCTGGAAATGACACAGCCAGTGTACTCATGAACTCATATGATCTTTGGTTGCTGGAATAAGATTGAGCTAGTCAACCTTCAAGTAAGGTTCATAAGTTCATAAGGTTCATAAGGTTCATAAGGTTCACAAGTGAGACGCTCATAAGGTTCCACAGTTTGTTGAAGAGCTACCAGTGACTGATGGCCTCTGAAGGAGGGTGCATCATTTTATATACTTTCATTTATTTTTTTGAGATTATAAATGTTTCACTTCCCACCTTCCCTTTCATCCATCCAAAGCAGTTTTTCTCAACCTTTCTACTGTGACAACCCTTTAAGACATTTCCACATTTGTGGTGATCCCCAACCATAAAATTATTCTTGTGGCTACTTCATGACTGTAATTTTACTGCTTTTTTTGTTTTTTATTATAAATATCTGTGTTTTCTGATGGCTTTTGATGACCCCTATGAAAGGATTGTGACCTCTCCCACAGTTTGAGAACCGCTTATACAAAGGATTGTGGCCTTTGGTAGGTTGTCCATGCTTTAGTGGATAAACCTAAAAACTCATATGGGCAAAAGTAATTTTGCTCAGTGGGTCATGAAAAATAACAAGAACAAGAGATTAGGAGGGAGATATAGAGAAGGTTGGGAGGAGTTGGAGGAGTGGAATTAGGAGGTAAATGTAATCAAAATATGCCATGTGCATATATGATATTCTCAAAAAATAAATAAAAATATGTTTTTAAAAGCTTCACAGTACTGTTACATGCTAATGGGTAGTACTGTTGTGTAAATAATAGAAGTAATATAGCTCAGACATAATGTGGAGAACTTTCAGAAAGCCAACACTGATTTTCTTAGCATGTGTAATGCCAAGTTTAAACCTCAGCATAGTTCCTACTTGTCCTCCAAAAGACACTAATTGATGACCTTTGAGAGTAATATACATTTGGACAGTTCTAGGAATGTTTTGAGCTTAATACTCAGGCAAATCCTTAAATTTGTGATTCTGTTTAAAGTCAGTGTTGTTTTCACTGATCTGGTAAGTTGACAAAGTACACATTGAAGCATCACAGTATAGCCCCCCACTAGCCTTTATGAAGTGCAAATTGGGTGGAAAGCACCCAGAGAATGAGCTCTAAGACAAGCAATAAGTGGGTAGAGATATGGGGAAAAAATGAATCAGAACGGAGTGTGCACAATGAAGAGAGGTGGAACACCCTGATGTGAATAGATTGTGGGGTGATCTGAGGCCATGATGAGGTTCGGGACCATGCTACTGCCAAGGCCCTTGTGCATAACTGGCCTTCACTGGCTGTGGCACTAGGGAAAGCACCATACACCTTGCCTGGACAGCACAGTAGAGCTGGCTCTGGTTGCAGGAGAGCCGGCCTATCCCCTTGACAACTGTGGCATTGGGTGAGCTTCCCCTGTGCTTGCTGGGACAGTGCTGGAGAGCTGGGCACAGGAAAGATCATGGGCTGACAAAACTGGCCACGCCCAAATCCCTGGCTTCAAGTTGACTCACCCCAACGTCTATCCTATCTATGAACTGTGAAGAGTCTGGACCTGCAGATCCAAAGCTCAGGATCTCTATGTCAAAGGGTAACAGGATATCTGAGGGGAGTCCTAGTTGGTGAGTATCCACTATTGATAGTATAGAAGAAGCCAGAGGCCTCAAAACAGACTTTTTTTTTTTACCAAATTTTAAGATTATAGGGAAGTTATTGGATATTATTAAACAAACTGCATGTATTAAGTCTACTTTCCATCTGTTAAGAATATGTCCATTGAGTTAATTCATGATTTGAGTGTTATAGTTGGCAGTTAACTGCCACATCAACTGGCTTTTAATGTTGTTTATTAAAAAAATATATTATAAGTCACATTTAAATCATGGTTTGTTACAATGGACCATGCTTCACAAACTAATGCTGGTTCTTAGTCTAGCTTAAAAATAAAAGCTTAATTATCAAATACACTTAGCTCCAGTAAAGTTTTGGTCAGGTTGTAGAACCTTCATCTACTTCCAGAAAATTAAAGCATAAAATTAGTTCTAAATAACTTTTCTCTAAAAAATATCATGCTTGTACATACATAGGAAAATTTTGTTTTTGAATCAAGAATTTTACTTATAATCAAATTCTCTTGTTTTCTGTTTATTACCTTCAATTTAATGTCCTATAATATTTTGATAAAGAACTCTTAACTTTTTGTTTTAGGCCTTAAATTTTAATATCTTTTTATTGTGTTAAAAATATGAAAATAAAAAATAATATTTAGTAGTAGGAAAATGTACAAAGTTCAAAAATTAACCTTTTTATAGAATGTGTTACTGTTAAATTTTGGGACCTCAACACTTTTGACTTTGAGACAATTAATAAAACCTCTGCACGGACATATATAAATGTGCATTTATATGTATAAGATTATAGATATGCATATGTAAATTAAAAACTTTTGAAAAGCAAAAATATTGAAGTATATCAAATTTTTGTGACTAAGTGCATCTCAAACAATCATACTCATACGTGAGTGAGTTCTTGTAACCAATGGTGGACTGCATGGGTGGGATGAGAAAGTGGGCAGGAGTGGGTACATACTTATAAGTTTAACGTTTGAAATATTCATATCTTGCCAACTGGCTTGCTTGCTAGTAGTTCATTATATTTTATTTGGAAAGCTTGTGTTTGATCTTTGCTCTGGTTTTCTCTGGGGCTTTAAATTAATAAAACAACAAATAATTTATTGTCTTGAAGCCAAACACCAAGAGCCGTGATCTTCTCAGATCTTGAGGAGTTGAAATCAAGGACTGTGTGTGTGTGTGTGTGTGTGCATTTTATATATTTGAACCTGTTGGAAGGTCCAAGGTATGCTTCACACTTTGTTTTTTATTTTCTACACAGGGAAGCTGTTTCTTTCCCTCCTCCCTCCTCCATGTCTCTCTGTTCTCTCAGCATAAAATCTTGTCTCCTAAGTATGTCTGTAATAAAGCGAGACTTTGTAGAATAATCTGAAATGTTGAAGGGAAACATGAAGAAAGAATGTGAGTATTTACAGAGAGAGCAGGTTAAGAAGGAAGGTTATATTTGATAGGCTCAAATGAAAACCTCTATTACATAATTGGATATACCTGGTGTGCCAAGAGTGATCCGGGTTAAATATATAAACATATGGCATAGTTCCTATTATTATCCTCACTTCATGGGGAGAATGAAGCATTGGGAGGCTATGCCATTTGTCCATAGTTAAGCTCCATCTGTAGTGTGGCATCAAGTTCTTTGTCCCCTCCACAAGATAACAATATTGAAGAAGAATGCAAATGAGTTTCTTGAAGACCATGAAAACTAGGGCAGTTATGATAAGAGAGACATGTTCAGGACAGGCAAATGTTGCTTGGTGTTCAAGGGAGAGAAAATATTTTATGCTGAAGCAGATGACGGGGGAAAAATGCTAGGATGATCCTAAAAATATCTGATGGGTGGAAAGTACATCTAAGGACATCTGTAGCTATGAAGAAATGTATTACCTCTAGCATGCTCACCAGAATCCATCACAAGCACAGCTAAGGGGACAGATGAAATGTCTTGGGGACTGATTTTGGAAGTTAGGGGAGAAGATAATTTGATGTCATAGGCTCCCTGGAAAAATGAAGAAATTATTTCTAAAAAAAAACAAAACAAAACAAAAAAAACAAACAAACAAAAAAACTAGACGTTTTGGACACAAGTTGATGTAACTTTCTTGGAAAAAGTTATTAAGTTGGTTTGGGGACACATTGTGTAGCAGTGACAGGAAGATATACAAACAGAGCTGCTTGGTTGGTAATAAGAACTTAACTAATTTCCCAGTTGTCCTTTTAGAGTCTTGAGAGCAATTGGCATAGATTTTGTGAGTTGAAAGTGTTTTGGATGGATGAGCTCTACAGAGGAGATACCTGGAGGGAAGCACAGGGCCTAATGTGTCCTGTGTCCAGAGTTAAGGAAAAAAAGGGGGGGAGGGGAGAAAAGAGCAAGTGGTAAATGAGTTCTCAGAGAGTTGAAGTCCAGGGCATGCATTTGTCAGGGGACCTTTAGTTAGAATGTGCTCAGTGATTAGAATCAGTAGAAAAGTTCCATTATCATATTTCCCCGATTACACCAAGTATATTTTCATGTGTTATCATATTTGACTGTGTTATATTTCACAATTGCTTCCATAAAAATAATTTGTTTTCCCCTATTCTTGAAAATGTTTTACTAAATCTCATGTATTTGACACTATCTTAAGATTTTAAAATGTTATTTTTTTGATACTTAAAGCCCTTCATTTGTAATTTGTAAATATTTTGTCATCTTAAAGGAAAATGTTTGTTGCTATCTTTCATATAAAATCTGTTTACGTAGAGAAAAAGGAGACTGCAGTATTTGGGAACTTAAGGTATATTAATAAATTATTCAGGGCATCAATAGTAGAAAATAAACATCAATTCTGAGGTCAGAATAGTAAGCTGCACTGTTTATTTTCTCCATTTCCTGCTCTGCAAATATCTAGGAATAATATAGAGATAAATGCAGATAACTGCTACATGCAAAGTTAATACTGTCTGCATTTATAATGTAGGCAGGAATTAGGAATTATAATTATCATGAAGCATTTTAAAACAGGTTCAGGAAGAATTAGCCATAAGGAAGACACTGCAGAGATGCTTATGAAAGCTATGGAGTTGTCCCTTGTGATGGGCTTTGTCAGGCAGAACTAATTATCTGTGGATGATAAGAGAAAATATGGTGAAAAACAGCAGCCATTTCCCATGGCGGGAGTATCCATTTAAAACCCAACAACTCCCTGAACCATGAGATAATTGAAACAGTACCAAAGCCAGCGTGAATAACAAGGCATGCACTGTCTTTCGTAGAAAGTAACAGGGGCAGCTTGCAAAATTAACTTCAAATGCATTCCAGAAAAAGTACATTTTGCCTGGCTTGGTGGCACACGGCTATAATACCAGCATGTGGGGGTTCCAGGTATGCCTGTGCTGCCGAAAAAGCCCTGATCTCAAAAGGCAAAACCCAATCCAAAAGTACTAAAAAAGAATAAATATTAATTGCAAATGATCCAGTTCATTTAATTAGAATAAAAGAGGATTTTCTAAGTGCATCCAAAGCAAAAACTTAATTTATCAAAGTTTGCAAACAAGCAATAAGGCATTTAGTAGATCTTTGTGTATACAACCAGCATTCAAAATGGTTTAACTCAGCAAATATTTATTTTGACTTAGAGGAGATCATATGTAGGGACACTTAATGTTCTAGCAAAACATTAAAGTTCTATCAAAATCAGATGTTTCTTTCTTTTTTTTTTTTTTTTTTTTTTTTTTTTTTTTTTTTTTGCCCCTCAATGTCAGTAAAAATCAGGAGTTGACTCATGAGGGTTTCTCCTGCAATTCCCTCTAACACTTTTGGCCCCACCTATACTTCCCAAATAGGGGCACATCCCAAGATATTATACAGTCTTTCTTGATGTTCATACTATGCCTATTGCTATCTTACCAACAAAATTACTGCTGCTAGGTAGGAAGGAGGTTATCCTGTAAGAACATAGACTGTGTCTAGTATCATTTGAGAAAGTCAGTGTCTTAGGGTTTCCATTGCTGTGAAGAAACGCAATGACCAGGAAACTCTTACAAGGAAAACATTTAATTGGGGCTAGCTTATAGTTTCAGAGGTTGGGTCCATTATCATCATGGCGGAAAACATGGCCGTGTGTAGGTAGACACGGTGCTGTAGGAAGAGCTGATCCAAAGGCAGCAGAAGGGGTCTGTGTGTCACACTGGGCATAGATTGAACATATATAACCTCAAAGCCCCCCACCCCCCAGTGACATACTTCCTCCAACAAGGCCTCCTGATAGTGCATGTCTCTATGGAAAAGCATGCTAGCACATGACTCTATTGGGGCCATACCTATTCAAACCACTACAGTCAGGAATCAATAACTGTCCCTGGTACTTATTTATTTGAGATTTATTTATTTAAGGGATGATGATCTGAATATTGATGAAGACTTAAGGAGAGAAATGCAACAATATTCAGAAAAGATTCAAAAATCATTTTTAAAGGCAAATGAAGTAGAAATGAGTATGTAGGATATGAAGGTGACATTTGAACATTTTCCAATTAATTTTCTACTTTCTTTGTGAACATTCCATTGTAGGAGATAATAAAAATACTACAAATGAAAATGATGTAGTATACTGTATTGTTTACAAAGATGGATGTTATACAATTTATATTATGATTAAATTTTTAAAAAGTTATTTTTATGTAAATTTGAAAGAGTGAGATAATAGCAAAATTTTGTAGTCTTTCTTTTTAATGCTCTCTTCTTTATTCTTGCTGAATTCCTAAAGAGAAATGTAAGTCATCGTAAACTGCATTGATATTCATGTATTCCTGTCTTTTCTAGTGCCTATTGCCTATCTCAACAAAAAGACAGTGTAGTCTCCAAGTTTATAAGGATACCCGCATAATCTGTTTAAATGCAACTTGCAGAAAACAATATAAAATCAAGGAAAATGAGCAGGTTTCTCAAATCACTTCTTTAGAGAGAAATTCAAAAACAGAGTATGCATGCTATACAAATTGTACCTGGGATATTTGCAAACAGTAATAATATTCATATATTAAGAAGCTGTAGTAGGTATAGTACAAAATTGGCTATGGAGAATGACATGATTAAAATATAAATGCTCACATAATTCTCTCAAACAGGTAAATCTGCTCCTTTTAAATTTAACACTCATTCAAAATATGTTCTGTCAAGAGAAACTAATTGGCAACATATTTAGGTAAAATGTGACTGTAAAACTGTAATTACAAACTTTGCCACCTTATGAAAAAAATAACAAAACTGACTTCTAAAAAAGTCTAATGTTTCCCTCAAGTAAAAATTTTCAAACTACCTAATCACTGAAAACTATCAAGCTCCATAATATGATCTTCATATAGTAATTTAAACAAAATATCCACATATATTTTAATAGGTTAATGGGTGTAACTCATTTTGTTTTCTATATAACTTGTGTTAAAATGCTGAAAACTAATTACATAAGAGTAAAGTATACAGTGTAAACTCCACTGGTTCAGTTTTAAACTATCATATGCTCAAGTTGGAGTAAAGCACTCATCATAAAATGTCAATGACAAATAAGAATTTTTGTGTTTCTGGCTAAAGTTGTAACTATAATTTGCTTTGAGAGATTATCAATAATGTTAGGTGCCAAAATTATTTGTATATACAAACACATGCATATAAAATGAGTTGAAATTAATAGATAGGACTCCATGAAACTGAAAAGTTACTGTATGGCAAAACAAACAAACAAACAAACAAATAAATAAACCCACACTGCCATTTAGACAAAGCAACAGGCTGTAAAAAGGGAAAAGATTTTTTAGCAACTACACATATTATAAAGGGTTAATATTCAAAATATATAGAGATCTAAAAATAATGGATATGAAAAAAACAAATAACCCAACTAAAAATGTGGTAAAGATCAAAACAGACAAATCACAAGAGGAAACATTTGAAGAAATGTTCAATATTCTTGGTCACCAGATAAATACAAATCAAAACTTTTTAAAGATTTCATCTTAAACCCTTAAGTATGGTTATAGATCAATAAGACAAATGACATATCATGCTAAAGAAAATGTGGATTAAAGAGAACATTCATCCATTGCTGAAAACTTATACAGCCACTATGGAAATCAGAGTGGCATTTCCTCAAAGTGGGAAGCAATCCCCCTCTCTCTTTCTCTCACTCTCTCTCTACTGTACAAGTGCTTTGCATGTTCTGTCTTCCTGAGTTTTTTGTTTGTTTGATGTGTGTGTGTGTGTGTGTGTGTGTGTGTGTGTGTGTGTGTGTGTGTTTATGGGATTCCTGAGCATGGATCTTTGCATCTGTATATGTTTCTGGTGCCTTTTCTTGGACTCTTTTTGTACTGATTGCTTGTTTTGTCCATTTCCAGTGTGTTTGCTTTTGTTTAATCTTATTTATTTCATTTTGCTATTATCATTTAGAAGTCTGTTTTCTTTCTAATGAGAAACAGAAAAGGGATGCTTCTGGATGAGAGAGGAAATGGGGAGAACTTGGAGGAATAGAGGAAGTAAAAACTGTAATCAGGATATCTTAGATTCAAAAGAAATCTATTTTCAATAAAATAGTATTTAAACAATGGAGTGGAGAAATTCTGTGTGTTCTAGGCAACAGCTTGACAGAAGAGCGCTTCATATTCATTCTTCTATCATATATGAAAACTCCCTAGTGGTAATTAAAAAGAAAATTTGGAGGTTAGACCTAAGAGAAAAGTAGAGAAGAATGAAATATTTTGCTCTTGAGTTAGGAGTGTACACTCTACATAGGAAATTTCTGCCTGAGGAAAAGAAACCTACTAAAACCAATGGCTATTTGTTTTTGTTTGTTTGTTTTGCCTTATATGAATAAATATTCAAATATAAGAAAGAATTGCTTTGATTTTGAAAAAATGTTGATTAATATTATTTTTCTTTTTGTTTCCAATATTTTGGCATATCATCATTGTTCATAGTAATTGGTTTCAAAAAAATGTTCTCTTATAAGTATATCCTGTTCTTTAATTAAACTCCTTCCACCTAATGTCTCTATTACACAAAGAGATACTGCTAACATAACCTTTAAATGATATAATTTGTTGAATTTTTGTACATAGAAATGACATTCTATAGAAAAATGTTCTTTTAAAAAAAGTGGTTGAATATTTGGAAAAATAATGTTAAAAGAGATGGAAAGGCCATGATTCTTGGGGCAGGATGGCCTTCTACAGCACTGTAAAACTCAGCACAGTGGCCAGGCCTTAGAATCTTGTCCAGGATGACCAGTTTCCCACTGTTTGTTTTCCCATGTCTTAAAAAGATGTATATGCTGCTTTTGATCTAAAATACAGAAGCTTTTAAAGAGCCAAACTCAAGTAAAATCACATTCTCAAATTTTTATCTGAACAATAACAAAGAGCAAACTCTTATACAATGAATCTATTAACTATACATTGTAAGTGATTTCTGAGTTGCTTTGAAAATTCACAAGTCATAGGTAAGCAAATCTTCATTGTACTTGATTTTGGAGAATATTTCTTGGAGTTCTCTATGTATGCTACAGTTTGATTATAAGTCAGTGTTCATGAAATAAAGCACTGTCCCTCTTTACTTCTCCTTGCTACACATGTATGAAAACAGTGCACCCCTGGGTGTCCAAGCAGTATTGCATTTAATGGTCCAGTTCTCCAAAGCTGCTGTTAGAATATGATAAGTGTTTTGTCATCATAGATTTTCTGTTAATGGTCACTTTTGGAATTGCTGGTGGGAATGTAAACTTGAACAACCACTTTGGAAATCAATCTGGTGCTTACTCAGAAAATTGGGAATAGTGCTACCTCAAGATCCAACTATACCACTCCTAAGCATATGTACAAAAGATGCTCAACTATACAACAAAGATATTTGCTCAACCATATCCATAGCAGCTCTATTCACGATTGCCAGAAGCTGGAAACAACCTAGAGGTCCCTCAATGGAGGCATGGATACAGAAATTGTGGGTACATTTACGTATTGAAATACCACTCGGATATTAAAAACAAAGAAATCGTGATATTTGCAGGCAAATGGTGGGAACTAGAAAAGATCATCTTGAGTGTGGTAACCCAGAAGCAGAAAGACACACATGGTATATACTCACCCATAAGTGGATATTAGGCATATAATATAGGATAAACACACTAAAATCTATACTCCTAAAGAAGTTAGCAACAAGGAAGACCCTAGGGAAGATGCTCAATCCTCATTCAACATGACAAATGTAATAGACATTGGAAGCAGGAGAAGACAGGGAACAGGACAGGAGCCCACCACAGATGGCCTCTGAAAGACTCTACTGATCAAGGTATGGAAGCAGATGTTGAGACTCATAGCCAAACTTTGGGCAGAGTGCAGGGAATCTTATGAAAGAAGGGGGAGATAGAAAGACCTGAAAAGCTTTAATAACAAATACTTTAGATTTTAGAGTTTAGAACTACACTGAGTTCAAGAAGTTGGATGAAGCGACATTGACTAGTTCTACTGAGGTCTGGTAGAGTTTTAGACTGGGCTGGAGGAAGGGAAGGCCTGGGAATCAAATGCATGGGGGTTGACAATATGCCCATCAGAAGAAAAAATGGACAGGATGGGTTATCTGGTGGAAGGGAGAAGAAACTAGCATGGTGGGTGAGCATGGTGCTCATGGTAGCAACAGTGGTGGTTTGGGAAACAACAGTGAAAGAGGCAGAAATGTCAATTATGACTGTCTTGAATAGGTTATGATTTGAACTAAGTGATTTGTTTCATCAAATTATGTTATTTTCATCATTTATTTATTCTCAGCAGGCAGTTTGATACTTCTGTTCACACAAGGGGAAGATGTATGCTAGCATCGTAAGGCGGGAAAATGAATGAAGTTCTCCAAATGGTACAGCCCCTGATTACGATTTAAAATAACAGCATTTGAAGTGTGGCATAACCTGAACAAGTGAAGAGAAGCTGAAGCTTCCAGTGTATGACAAATGAACGATGTCATGACTTCCAGGAGAGAATTATCCCAACAGCATACTGATCTCAGTTTCCAATAATGTCCGCTTGTTTGTTTTATTTGGTTTCATTTCTATGAGGATTTTGCTCTGAGGCACAGGCAGACCTCAAGTAATTTCCGATTTCCCTGTCTCTGCTTCCTGAGTGTTTGGGTTATTGGTTTGCATTGTCATATGTTGCTCATTCCAGAGAACTTATGCAGAAAACCTGCGTTAGTGGGAGAAAAGGAGTCTCAGTACTGGAATACAGCTTTACATGATGCCTTTCTTTTAAAGCTTCTAGAAATGTGAAAAAAAAGTTAATTTTGTGATAGAGAAGCCTCACAAACACTACTTGTGTGTGAACAAGGCTCATATTAACAATGATATTTTATTTGTAGCGTAACCTGGCTGTGATACTTTTGTTCATCAAAGGTAAAATTTCAGTAAAAAGGAAAAATCATAAATGGTAATAATACATGTAATGCAAATTGAGTAATGCATGAAACATATACATACTCAAGAAACATCTAATTATTCTTTCCTCTTGTTCTCCCACTCCCCTTGATAGTAAAATGAAACAAATAGTTGTCCTTTCCTGAAATCAACATGTTTTCATTTCAAAAGTATCTTCCTTAGTTTCATCTCTATGTGTACATTAACTCACACATTCTAATCCACTCTGTTCACATCTCCACTGTAGATTAACTCAGCACAACTGACAAATGAGATCTAAGTTTTAATAACCAGTCAGAAATGATCTGCAATACAATGTTTGTTATATGTTCTAAGAAGTAAAGATAAATCAAAATGACTGATAATGCTTGTAGCCTTTGAGTTGTCTCACCCGTGACATTTTGTATGTAGCAGAGATGAACTTCTAACCTCATAGCGAGGGATTCCTCCTGGACCTGTTGTGCAGACTTTTTATATATAATCTCATCCTTGTTATCACCCTTTTCTTTTACAATGACTGTTCCAGGAAAATAAATTTAAGTTGCTGAGGGCAGTTATATTGCCTTTAAGGTATTTGTCTAAATCAAAAGTCTTGGTGCACTGTGATTTGGAAGCCTGGAGTAGCAACCAAAATAAATGAGTTGAACACCCCTTTGCTGCTTTTATTTCTGCTTCTAGTTCTGTTTGTGTCTTTCCATAAACATAACTAAATTCTCCCCGAGCTTCTTCACAAGCAAATATAGTTTTTTTTTCTTCTCACATATTTCCTTTTCTTTTCAAAGCAGTAGCATTTTCCCAGACTTGTCCAAGTCACTCAGACAAATGTGTACAAAATTAAGCTTTTCTGCTTTCTGATAATTTTTTTGGAATTTTAATACTAGTTCTCTTGGCAAGAAATTATTTTGATTAAGAAAGAAAATTACATAAGTAATACCACAAAAATATGATAATTTTACTAATATTTTTATTCTTTAAAATATTTATATATTTTGATCATATTTATTACCTTCCTCCAAGTTTTTCCAGATCTTCTACCTCCTTCCTGCCTATCTGACTTTATATTCTCCCTCTTACTTTTTAGAAAAAAAAAAGTAATCTAAGTTCAGTTTGTGTTGCCTGACTACTCCTGAGCATGGAGCTTGTGTTGGGGTTTCGTTGATATAACAGGTGTCACTCCATTAAAGAAAACTTACTCTTTCTTTCCCAGCAACTATTAATTCCCAATAGCTCCTTGGCAATGGTAGGATTTTTGCTCACTTTACCTCCTCCATTTTGGGATTTTATCTGGCTTGAACTTGGACAGGTCTTTTGTGTGCCATCACACTCTCCAAATTCATATGTACATTTGCCCTGTTAGGTCAGGAAAACAGCGTTTCCCTGGAATCATCCACTTCTGCTGGATCTTACCATTTCTTAGGTTCCTCTTTCACATAGAGTTTTGAGGGAAGAGATTTAAGAAAGGCATCCCATTTTGGAATGAACACAAAAAGTCTCTTAGTCTACCCATGATAAGCAGTTATGGATTTCTAGGTTAATAACCATCTACTGCAAGAAGAAGCTTCTCTGATGAGGACTGGGCAATATGTTGGTCTATATTATCGTACTATGCCATGAGAAATGTTATTTCTAGTCATGTAGCAGAATGATGTTAGTGAATTTTCCCCTATAGGACATGTAACTGTTTAATGTCAGGTTTAGAGCAGGTTCTTGGACTCACTCGCAGTGTCAGTTTCTCCTTTATTGAGTTTTAAATCCGATTTTTAAAAAATGATGAAGTGTTTGGTTACTTCTGTAATATTCATGCAATAATCCCACCAGAGGGCATATCATCCAGGCAGTTCATTATTGTAGTTCACAGAGTTGTAAAGTAGGTTACACTACTGACTACTTTTTTTTTCCCCCACTGGCAGTATTTCCAGCACTTTCCAGCACTATTAATGCTAGACAACAAAGGGTGATCCATCAGTAGAGAAGAGCTAGATTTCTACATATTCTATGATGTAAGTATACAGTGTCTTTACCTCTAAAGTATTACTGTCAAGTGCTGGATAAGAGTCCTGTACTATTTAGGAGGGTCTATGAGACCCAATTAGTCAACAGCTCAATAACACCTTGCTCATTACTGCTTCTGCCCATAGAATAAAATATGATAGGATAATTTTAAGGAAAAATGTTGGGGATGACTGCATAAAATCCTTCTGTATATGTTGCCTTAGTTTGGGTTTCTATTGCTGTGATAAAAAAGTGGTTGGCTACTCCCATAACTTGTACTGCTATTGCACCACTGAATACATGTTCTCAAGTTGATTGTTGTTGCTGCTCATCGGCTTCACAGACACGGAAGACACTTGATTAGTTTTCTCCCCCAGTATCATACACAGAACCCTCCAGTGCTATGAATACTAAACCAGTAGAAATGACATTTCAAGGTTGGCACCAGCTTGATTTCTCTGTCCTGTGACTCCATTAGGTGGTCATCATGTTCTGTAGGGTAACAAAGATCAATGGCTTGCATGCCACTGACCAACAAATAGAAAAGAGTTGACTCCTACCTGCCACTTGTAATGTTGTTTGATAGATCAGGATGTCTGGGAGAAAGATTGTTCCCTTATTGCTCAGTAACTAACAACTTTTACAAAAGTTGTTTGAGTGACTTTAGGACAATTGTAACACTGAAAAAGCAATACATTTAAAACCTTGATATTTTTATAGTATTTCAGAAGGATATTGACTGTTTTGTAACATTCTCTAGAATTAAAATGTATCATTTAAGTATCCTGTGATGATAATTTTTTTCCTTTTACAAGTTTTGTTCACATTTCATATATAAATCAACAAAAGAGATATAGCCTCATGCTATAGACTTAATATTGCTAGTAATTTAGTGAGTACCTACTGTAAGCATAAAGTATATATCCTATAGAATTCTCAAGTTCAAAGCCAGTTTGAGACAAGTAGGTTATCCAAAGGTGAGAAATACTTATATGACTGAGGAGGAGAATGGGAAAGTAGATATCACAGATCTCCTTTGTGTTTCCATCCCAGTGGCTATATCCAGATCAAAAGACCTCAGAGTAAAGGCTGAATTTTTTATAAGCATTGCTTGATAAGATGAAAAGCTAAGTTGGAGCCTTTGGCCTAAGGAATTCAATACAATAAGCATTATAGCGTCTATGTCAGGGTAGCCTTTGAAAAAATTAAATAAAATAATCTCTTTTTTTCTTTCTTTTTTTTATTAGTTCTTTGAAACTTTCCATATGTGTTTGATCACATTCATACTCTTCACAGACTCCTCTCAGGCTGATCTCTCTTTTCTTTCCACCAAATGTTGTATCCTTTTTTTCACCAAAATGGCCATTTTGTGCTGCCTAAATATTTTTGGATCTGAGACCTTCTACAGGAGCATTGTTGACTTAACAAGAGCTAAACGTTCAGAGAAAACTGACTCTTCCTCTGCAAGCAGCTAAGAATTAGCTTTCCAGCTAGGGGTGGAACTCACTGTTCAACTCTCCACGCAAGGATTTATTCTGATTTAGGCTTGCACAGGTCTTGTGCATGGTGACCCAGAACTGTTGAATTCATATGTGCATTTACCCTTCTTTAACATAAAGACAGAGCAGAGGGCGCCTACAACCTCTATCTCTTACACTCTGTTCTACCTCTCCAGAGATTCCTGAGCCTTTGTAGGAGGGAGTGAAATGTAAATACTCGCTAAAATTCTGAAGTCCCTTATTCTATGCATGTTTGTTTCCCTATTGATTATCATCTACTGGAGAAAAAGAAGCTTCTCTAATGAAGGTTGAGAGATATATTATTAAGTCTGTGGGAATAATGACATCTTAGAGGTTGGTTAAATACTATGTCATTTAGAAGATAATAGCAGTAGTTTTTCTCCTAGGATCTATGATCTGTCTACCCATAGGTTCTTGGCCCAATAAGTGGATCTGGCAGGGGTGTAATTTTGTGGAGGGGGACTTAAATTCAACCTAAATCTGGTTGTTTGCTCCCATAACATTTGCACTATTTTTGTACCAGTTGGTATGCCTTGCCACCAGTTCTTATTGTAGCTTACAAAGTTCATACCTTGGTAACACTGATAATTAATTTTCTCCTCCCATAGCTTACATAGCACCCACAAGAACTATGAAGTAGGGATGATGCTTCAAGGTCAGTAACAGTTTGGTCTCCGCAAGTATGTGATGTTCAGTAAGAGTCCTGCCATCAAGTTCTGGATGGTAAACGAGATCACTATAAATAGCTTACAATGTGCTTTGGGTCTATAGGAATCCACTCTCTTCACTCACCAACAACTAGGAATCAACCCATCCCTAGCAATTGGATTTTTCTTTGTTATGCTGTGGTGTCTACCACTGATGAGCCTTTTTGGCTCTTTATATGTGTGTATACAGATTTATTTTAGGAAGTTCCTATACGGGTAAGTTTCCACATGAATTTTTCAGTCTTTAGTGCTATTTGTCCCTCTTTTATTTATTTTTCCACTGTCAATTTCTATTTATTTTTAATTAATTTTGTTAGTCATTACAGATCATTCACTTTGTATCCCAGCTATAGACCCCTCCCCCACCCCCTCCAAATCCCACTCTCCCTCCAACATTTATTCCCATGCTTCTCCCCAAGTCCATGATAAGGGAGGTCATCCTCCCCTTCCCTCTGACCCTAGCCTATCAGGTTTCATCAGGACTGGCTGCATTGTCTTCCTCTGCTGCCTGGTAAGTGTGCTCCACACTTAGGTGGAGGTGATCAAAGAGCCAGGCACTGAATTCATGTCAGAGACAGTTCTTGTTCCCATTACTAGGAAACCCACTTGGAGACTGAGCTACCATGGGCTACAACTGTGCAGGGGTTCTAGGTTATCTCCATGCATGGTCCTTGGTTGGAGTACTAGGCACAGATTGGAGAGGGGAGCTTTTATTGATTTATTTATTAAATTTTTATTTTTTATATTAATTACAGTTTATTTACTTTGTATCCCAGCTGTAGCCCACTCCCGCATTTTCTCCCAATCCCACCCTCCCTCTCTGATCTCCTACCCTACCCCTCTCCAAGTCCCTGACCTCCCCTTCCATCTGGCCCAGATTTTTGGTTCTGTTGTTCTCCTTGTGGAACTCTTGTTCCCTTCAGGTCTTTCACTCTCCCCCTTCTTTCATAAGATTCTCTGCTTTGTGTCCAAAATTTGGCTATGAGTCTCAGTATCTGCCTCAATACCCTGCTGGGTAAATTCTTTCATAGGCCCTCTGTGGTAGGCACCTGTCCTGTTCCCTATTTTCTCCCTCCTCTGTTGTCTATCCTCTTGGCCTTTCTGAATTAGTAATGAGCATCTCACTCAGGGTCCTCCTTCTTGCTTAGCTTCTTTAGGTGTCCAGATTTTAGTATGTTTATCCTATATTATATACCTATTATCTACTTAAAAGTGAATATATACCATGTGTGTCTTTCTGCTTCTGGGATACCTCACTCAGGATGATCTTGTCCCTCTTTTATTAAAGACAGTACAAATAGTCACCTTTTTGAGCACATAGAAAACAAGGCTTCTCACCCAAGCTGCAAGTCACACCATTCTCAGCCAGAGAGAATCAAATGTGCCTATGCTGCCTCTGAACTTAGTACTCAACTTCCCTTCTAGTTTCTATTCTTATACAGTTCATAGCCCAAACCAGTACCACTCACAATGGATTGGTTCTTCTAGTAATCAAGACAACCCCTCCCCACAAGACCTGCCCAGAGGACAATTTGATATAAGCAACCCCTAAATTGAAACATTTTTCTCATATGATATATGAACAGTTAAAATTAACCAACATATCCACACACCCCAAAGTGTTAAGAAGAGTCTTAATGCATGGCCTGGTTCCATGAATTCCTAAGTAAGTTTGAAAAGCAATCTTACTAGCTGGTAAAAAATGAGTTTGGTGTCTTCAAAAGACACTTAAAATGCAAATTCTAAAAATGATTCAAGTTGGAAATGGGTTACTTGACAAAGTTCCTAGAACTCAAGATAGCATGATGATTACATGTTCAATGTTATGGCTCACTCTGTAAATGTGTTAAGTACCTCTGGTCCTTGTTGTAGTAAAAAAATTAATTAATTAAAATGAAAAAGAAAAGAAAACAAGGCTTCTAATTCAAGGCAGATCCATGTGGCTCCATGAAATACTGCCATATTTTCATTATTTTGTTTTGTTTTATTTCTGTTGTTATTGTTTTTGTTTTGTTTCTTCAAAAAACTGACTAATTCCATGCACTGCAAATGCAGTATCTTGTTCTCTAGTTGAAAAAAATTGTATTTGGTAATTGAAGATTATGCAATGTGACAGATTCTCTCTGCATGCTGTGGTCTGTAAGACATAATTCTAGTACACAGAAAATGACTTTAAACAAAATTTGCAGGAAAAATACAAACTCTAGGAAGAAGCCTTTCAACCCAGAAAGAATTAAACTGATTATATTTTTACTTTCTTTTCACACACTACCTTACATTTTGGTAAACTGTTTTTAATTCAAGATGTATGCAAATCATCTGGTGTTTTTGCATAGAGATCTCACCTATCACTAATAACCTCTAATATTTGTTGAATTTAAAAATTATTTCCTACATTTATTTTTCCTCCTACATTCTAACTTGTAAAGTGGAGAATCGTTAAGAGAGAATATCAGAAACTTAGCTACATAAGTTTAGAAGTCAAAAACACTGAAGCATTTTAGTATTGATCTATGTACAAGGAATATGCAAGAGCCAGTTTAAATATTAACATAATTATTTCCTCTCATAATACTAGAGTATTCTCTTTTACTATGTGCATATTATTTGACACAAATTTTTAGTTTGGCTCTTGTGTAGTTTATCAAATACTTCTTGTGACTATAATGTTTGTACATATATCTGTCTCTTTTTTTGTAAATGATGAAGGAGCTGACAAATGGCTTGTGCATGCTTTTTTTCAACATAGTATTTTAGGGCTTTGAAGGTGCATATTGTAATTACCCTAATAGAAATTTTCAAATATGCTTATTTTAATACTTATTTTTGTTTTTATTCTTATACTTTTGTAACATACACACACTGACATATATTCATGCTTGCACACATGTATATGCCTCTCTATGATTATGCTTATGGTAATAAATTAAAACTTTGACTATATGCACATGTATTCTAGCCACTTACTAATATTTCAGATATAATTTATTTCATTTTATATTGACAGTATAGAAACTAAAAAAAAATAAAGATTAATTCCACATGTATTCATAATGTCTAAGACTAGTGTAACAGTTACTCTGCAAAAGGTGATGCATGAAAAATTACCAAAGAATAAATGATAAATACTCCCACTGTGAAAAATAGTAAAATTTGAAGCAGAGCAAAATTAAATCCTTCTTCAAGGACATAAAGTCAGGATTTCAACAGATCATACAGTTCAAATTTATTGTAAGTGGTTACAACGTTAGTTTTTGGTGTAAATGCTAGATTAGTAAAGGATTCACACAATATTGCATTCACAGCGTTAATAGTAACTACCATATGTTAGCATTACTTTCCACTGACAGGGATAAAAGGACTTCTGTCTTCAGGATTCTCAATCTTTCTTTGGTCACTTCTTAACTCCCAGACCTTTAAATGCATCAATTTGATTGAATAATATTGTTTGACAAGAAATATTAAACTATAATGTGAAGAAAATTTTGATTAACTTAAGAAGGCAGTAACAACAGAACAAAAAGAATAAAGTCAGTAAGCAAGGAGAAGGAGAAGTCAGTGTGGTGTGGAGCCCACAAACACTGAAGGGTGTTGAGACTGTCACTGGACACTTGTTTACTACAGTCTTCAAGACAGGGTTTCTCTGTATAGCCTGATGTGATCCTGCACATATACATAGGATGTTCCTTATGTGATCATAAAGGGGTCACTCTAATATGCAAGATTAAGGCTTTCTTTTTAGATTTGAATTTCAGCCTCATATTCTGCGTACCTTATATGTATTTTATTTATCTCATTGTCATATTTTGCAACAAGCTTATAGAAAAATTTCTGTAAAGATTCTGTGAACAAGCCAGGTACATTGGCACACCTGTAATACCAACACTGGGCAGGCTGAGGCAGCCATATCTCTGTGAGTTCAAGAGTAGCCTAGTCTAAAAAGTAAGTCCAGAACATCCAAAGCTACACATAGACACCCTGTCTCCAAAACAACAACAA
Organism: Meriones unguiculatus; assembly: GCF_030254825.1. Lineage (NCBI taxonomy): Eukaryota > Metazoa > Chordata > Mammalia > Rodentia > Muridae > Meriones > Meriones unguiculatus. The sequence continues at coordinate 98,237,703 of NC_083354.1, forward strand.
AAAGAAGATTCTGTGAACAGGAGATAAAGGCTTCTTATGTAATATTGGTACAGTGCTAATAGAGATTTTTGTGGTTCTAGTGATAAATAAATCCTTAGGATAATATTCATTGTTGGGTGTAATGGTACATGCCTTTAATCCTTTAGTGTCAGCACGCAGGAGGCAGAGGCAAACAAAGGCAGAGGCAAGTTTGAGACCAGCCTGTTCTACAGAGTAGGTTCCAGGACAGCCAGGGCTATACAGAGAAACCCTGTCTTGAACAAAACAGTCACACTCATCAAAGAAAAGGATCAAAATATTCTGTATGTATTGGGGTTAACATTGCATTGTTCACTTTATATAATCAGACAGCAAAACTACTATCAGTGTTTCCCTTAAATATTCTGGTTATGGCTTGCTTATGGAGACTTCAATCACAAAGTTGGAGACAAGGAAGACAAGACATCAAGATGTTATGATGGATACCCAAAACCTTGAATAAAGACCTCACAACCATCAATATTACTTCAGTATGACCAGACTCTATTGAGTCATCGTATTGTGAATACTTCCACAAGGACTAGCACAAAATTTGAGAGGACTGCTCTTTGGAATACTGAGATAAATTTGATTTTAAGAACTTTTTCTTTTATATTATGAAGACTCCTCTCATGTAACTTCTCCAATGACCTTTAAACTCCTTGGTTATAGAATACAAAAGAGTCTTAGGCATGAGCCCCTCACTTTGCCATGACCCCAGAAATATGTGCCATAAATCTTCCTCATTGATAGAGAATCAAATCAGAATAAAGCTGACATTTTTAGATCATTTATTATCTGCAATTATCTTATGAGTCATTATTTCCTTCCTGTTTGTTTGACAGGGCTATTTTTTGCTAGGGACAAAACATTGCCTCTCAATGACATACCCACATTTCTCTGGGAAAATAGTAGGAACTAGATAACAAGAGAGATTTTCTGCTCTTAGGTTGCACTGGTCATCGTAGATGAGCATGTAGGAACTGACATTTCTATGAGGCAATCTGACTTAAGACTTATCTACTACCCACATTATCACTGTAACTTAAACATAGCCAGTAGCCAGGCCTTGCAAGAGTCTCACTCATATCTGATTCAAAAATGGGTGTTGAATGAATGAGTCAAATTAATTATATGAATAATTGTCAATCAATATTCTATCTGCTTAAAAGTTTATTAAATAAATTTATACCAAACTTATTTGATAGTATCACATAAAAATTAAGTATGTACTTAAAGATTGATATTCTAAAGGATTCCATAGAAAAATAAATTTATAAAGTATGTTACCATGGCATATAAATTTATAAAAATTTTATTAATAAGAAAAAATACATGAATATATATTTTGTATATATGAACAAACTCTTATGAGGTAGAAATAAGCAAAATGCTCTCATATGACTATATCATTGTTCAAAGATAATGTAAAAAGCTAGAGAAAGTCTTATGAAAAAAATCATAAACATATTTCTACTAGTGTTTATAAAATATTTGTATTTTCCTGTTTTTTACAATATTTACTTATTTACCATATGGAGAGCACTTTTTTCCTCCCTCCTCTCTCTCAGTCCCTTCTTCTCTTCTTCCCTCCATTTTCATGTCCTCTCTTTCTCCTCAGAAAAGGCTCAGGAAGCATTCCATGGATACCAGCTTGCTTTGGCATATCAAGTTATAGTAGGATTATGCTCATCTGCTTTTGTGGCTAGGCAAGGCAGCAAAGTTAGGAAATAAAAATAAAATAAAATAAAATAAAATAAAATAAAAAGGGATCCCAATGCAGTCATCAGAGTCAGAACATCTCCTACTCCTGCTGTTAGGAGTCCCACATGCAAACCTAGCTAGATGAGCGCTACAGTGATGTATGTGCTGAGGTTTGTCCCATGGATGCTCTCCCTTGTTGGTTTGTTCTCTGTGGGCACCTATGGGCTTATGTAAGTCACTTCTGTATTTTTTTCTTGTGGTATACTTGACTTCTCTGACTCCTTCAGCCCTTCATCCTGCTCTTCCCTGAATTTCACCTGATATTTGTCTGTGGTCTATGCATCTGTTTCCATCAGTGCTGAGTGAAAACTCTCTGATGACAGTTTTGCTAGTTGCCTCTCTGGGAATATAACAGAATTTCATTTTTGATTAATTAATTTATTTATTCACTTTACCCTCTGACCTTAGCTCCCTCTTTCCTTTTCTCCTGGTCCTACCATCCCTCTCTCTTCCCATCCCTCTTCCTCTATTCCACAGAAAAGGGGGGCCCCATCCTACCCACCCACCTAGCCCAGCTCATCAAGTCACATCAGGACTGAGCTTTTCTTCTTCCCTAGAGGACTGGTCAAAAAGCATGGAACAAAGTCCATGTCATAGTCAGCCCAGGCTCCTTCTACTTGGTGACCCACATGAGTCCCAAACTGCTCATCTGCTAGAAGTGTCAGGAGTGGGCTCTCTCTCATGGAGATAGTCTCAAGTTGGGCCAACCATGGTTGTCAATTTCCTGATTTTCTGCTCCATCTTTAGCCTGCATATCTTCTTGGCAAGAGAAATTGTGTGTCTAAGGGTTTTGCAAGGTTTATACACCAGTCCCACCATTGGAAGACTTTTCTGGTTACAGGAGAGGTCCATTTCAGGCTCCATAGTCTCCATTGCTTTGGGATTAAGATTCTTTCCATTTAATTGGTGTCAGCCACCAGTTTGCTATATATTGCCCTCTGTATGATATAAGGTTGTTGAAGACTGTTTCCCATTTTTAGGCTGCTGTTTTGTCTGTTGGAAGACATCTTTTGACTACAGAAGCTTTTAAGTTTTATGTTCCATTTAATACATGTTGATCTTAGAGCCTGAGCTGTTGATATTCTGTTCAGGGAGTTGTCTTTTATGCCAATACATTCAAAGTTATTCCCCACTTTCATTTCTATGGGATTTAGGGTACCTGGTTTTATGCAGAAGTTTTGTTCCACTTGAACTTGAGTTTTGTACAGGTTGATAGATGTGGATCCATTTGCATTCTTCTGCATGCAGACATGAAGTTAGTCCAGTACCATTTGTTGAAAATGCTTTCTTTTTTCCATTGTACAGTTTTGGATTCTTTGTCAAAAATCAAGTGTCCATAGGTGTCTGGTTTTACTTCTGGGCATTTAACTAAATTCCGTTCATCAACCTGTCTGTTTTATGCCAGAACTGCGTGGTTTTTATTATTGTTGTTCTTACGACAGCTTGAAATCAGACTATTTTATTATACTGGATTATACAATAATTTATTTTACAGAATTTTATTACAGAAAGTGTAAATTATTTTGTACGGGATTGTATTAATTCTCCCAGATTATTTGCTTTTCTATATGAAGTTAAGTATTGTTCTTTCATGGTCTGTAAAAATTGTGTTGGGATATTGATGGAAATTGTATGGAATCTATAGATTGCTTTTGGTACAATGGCCATTTTTACTATGCAAATCTAATTCAGTTCATGAGCAGAGTTGATCTTTCCATCTTCTGATATCATCTTCACTGCCTTTCTTCAAAGACTTAAAGTTCTTGTCATGTAGTTCTTTTACTTGCTTGGTTAGAGTTACACTAAGATGTTTTATATTATTTGTGGCTATTATGAACATAATTGTTTCCCTAATTTCTTTCTCAGCCTGTTTATCTTTGTATATAAGAGAGATGATGATTTTTTGAGTTAATTTTGTATCTACCACTTTGCTGATAGTGTTTAGTGGCTGCAGGAATTCTCTGGTAGAAATTTGGGGGTCTTCTACATACACTATCATATCATCTGCAAACAGCGATACTTTGGCTTTTTTCTTCCCAATTTGTAATCCCCTTGATCTTCTTCAGTTATCTTATTGCTCTAGCTAAAATTTTAGGTAATATATTGAATAAATAAGGAGAGAGTGTGCATCGTGTCTTATCCCTGATTTTATTGGGATTACCTTAAGAGTCTTTCCATTTAACTGGTGTTGGCTACCAGTTTGCTATCTATTGTCTTTACTGTGTTTAGGTTTTGGGCTTGTAGCCCTGATCTCTATAAGACTTTTATCAACAAGGGGTTTTGGATTGTGTCAAAGGCCTTTTCAGCATTTAATGAAATGATCATGTGGTTTTTCTTTTTTCAGTTTGTTTATATGGTAGATTACATTGATGGATTTTTGCATGTTGAACCATCCCTATATCTCTGCCACAAAGCCTACTTGATCATGGTGGATGATTTTTGTTTTGTTTTGTTTTTAGGATGATGTTTTTGACGTGTTCTTGGATTTCGTTTGTGAGTATTTTATTGAGCATTTTACATCAGTGTTTTCAAACAAGAGATTGGTCTGAAATTCTCTTTTATTTTTGAGTCTTCGTGTGGTTAAGTATCAGTGTGACTGTGGCCTCAAAAAGAAAACATGACAGTGTTTCTTTTATTTTTAATTTGTGGAATAATTTGAGGAGTATTAGCTCTTCTTTGAAAATCCAATAGAATTCTGTACTAAAACCGTATGTATTCCATTGTGTAAATTCTTGAATTCTTTATATAGTTTGGATATTAGCCTTCTGTCAGATGTAAGGTTGATGAGGATCTTTTCCCATTCTGTAAGGTGCCATTTTGGCCTGTTGACAGCATCCATTGCCTTGCACAAGCTTTTTAGTTTCATGAGGTCCCATTTATTAATTGTTGTTCTTAGTGCCTGAGCTATTGTTGTTCTGCTCAGAAAGTTGTCTGTCTCCTGTATCAATGAGTTCAACGATATCACCCCCTTCCTCTTCTATTGTATATAATGTATCTAGCTTTATGCTGAAATCTCTGATTCACTTGGACTTGAGTTTTTTGAGGGTCACAAATTTGGTCTATTTGTATTCTTGTATAAGGAGACATCCAGGAAGACCAGCACTATTTGTTAAAGATGCTTTCTTTTTTTCAATGCATGGTTTTGGCTTATTTTCAAAAATCAAGTGTACATATGGGTTTATTTCTGAGTCTTCAGTTCTATTCCATTGATCTACTTCTCTGTTTTTATGCCAGTATCATATTTTTTTTATGACCTTTGCTTGGTAGTACACCTTGAAATCAGAGATGACTCCTCCAGACATTCATTTATTGTACAGGAGTGTTTTAGCGATACTGTTGTGTGTTTTTTTTTTTTTTTAATTTTTCTATATAAAGTTGAGAGTTTTTCTTTCAAGGTCTGTAAAGAATTGTGTTGGAAACTTGATGGTAATTGCATTGCATCTGTAATTGCTTTTGTTACTTGGCCATTTTTACTATGTTAATCCTATGGATTCATGAGCATGAGAGATCTTTCCATCTTTTGATATCTTCTTCAATTTCTTTTTTTTTCATTTTTAAATTTTTATTATTAAAAAATGTTACATATAAAAAAATAACCACATACTAAAAGTACCCAGACCAAAAGACAAGGGATTCTTCACAAGAAAAATGTAATTAATTGCTAGATGGTAGTCATTGTTCTAGTTGATGTTTCTGTCCTGGGCTGACATACTTAGTTGATTTTTTTTTTTAAGTTCGTGTCTCACATTCTTTTTTTTTAAATTCTTTATTAATTATACTTTATTCACTTTGTATCCCCCCTGTGGTTCACACCCTCCTCCCATCCCAATCCCTCCCTTCCTCCTCCCTCTGCATGCATGCCCCTCCCCAAGTCCACTGATAGGGGAGGTCTTCTTTTCTTTCTTTCTGATCCTAGTCAATTAGGTCTCATCAGGAGTGGCTGCATTGTGTTCTTCTGTGGCCTGGTAATGTTGCTTCCCCCTCAGGAGGAGGTAATTAAAGAGCAGGCCAATCAATTCATCTCAGAGACAGTCCCTGTTCCTATGACAATGGAACCCACTTGGATGCTGAACTGCCATGGGCTACATATGTGCAAGGTTCTTAGGTTATCTCCATGCATGGTCCTTGTTTGGAGTACGAGTCTCAGAAAAGACAGCTGTGCTCAGATTTTTTGGTTCTTTTGCTCTCCTTGTGGAGTTCTTGTCCTCTCCAGATCTTACTGTTTCCCACTTCTTTCATAAGATTCCCTGTACTCTGCCCAAAGGTTGCCCATAAGTCTCAGCATCTGCATTGATAGTCTGCAGGGCAGAGCCTTTCAAAGGTCCTCTTTGTCAGGCTCCTGACTTGTTCCCTTTTTTCTCCTTCTTCTGATGTCCAGCCTCTTTGCCCTTCTGGGTATGGATTGAGCATTTTTGCAAGAGTCCCCACTTTTGATTAATTTCTTTAGGTGTACAAATTTTAGTAGGTTTATCCTATATTATATGTCTATATGAGTGATCATATACCATGTGTGTCTTTCTGCTTCTGGGACAGCTCACTCAGGATGATCTTTTCCAGATCCCACCATTTTCCTGCAAATATCACAAGCTGGAGAGGTTGTGGAGAAAGGGGAACCCTCCTCCACTTCTGGTGGGAATGTAAACTTGTACAGCCACTCTGGAAATCAATCTGGAGCTTCCTCAGACAACTAGGAATAGCGCTTCCTCAAGATCCAGCTATACCATTCTTAGGCATATACCCAAAAGAGGCTCAAGTACACTTGCTCAACCATGTTTGTAGCAGCCTTATTCGTAATAGCCAGAAGCTGGAAACAGCCCAGATGCCCCTCAGTGGAGAAATGGATACAGAAATTGTGGTACATCTACACAATGGAATATTACTCAGCAATAAAAAAACAAGGAAATCATGAAATTTGCAGGTAAATGGTGGCTTCTTCAATTTCTTTCTTCAAAGACTTGAAGTTCTTGTCATACAGGTGTTTTTGTTGCATGTTAGGAGTTACATAAAGTTATTTTATATTATTTGTGGCTATTGTAAAAGATGTTGTTTCCCCAACTTCTTTCTCAGCCTGTTTATCGTTTGTATAAATGAGGGCTACTTTTTTGAGATAATTTTGTATCCAGCCACTTTGCTGGGGGTATTCATAAGCTATAGGAGTTCTCTAATATAATTTTGGTGGTAAATTATAGATACTATCATATCATTCTCAAATAGTAATACTTTAACTTCTTTCTTTCCAATTTGTATCCCCTGATTTCTTTTAGTTGTCTTATTGTTCTACCTAGAAGTTCAAGTACTAACTGGAGATATATGAAGAGAGTGGGTACTATTAAGTCACTAGTGTGTGATCTCTTCAACATCCCAAATTCTTCATTGTCACTAAAGTTTTATAAGTCACTCATCACAGGAAGACAGCTTCCTTGCAGGAATATTCACTTACAACAGATAGTTTGCTACACGTAGGGGTTAGCATTTCTTATTGAATGGTTGGTATATTCCCAGGAGTGGTATAGCTAGAGTAGTGCTATTCCAAATTTTCTGTCAAAGCACCAGATTGGTTTCCAAAGTGGTTGTACAAATTTGAACTCCTATCAGCAATGGAGGAGGATCCCTCTTTCTCTACATCGTCTCCAACCTGTGTTGTCACTTGGGTTTTTGATCTTAGCCATTCTGACTGGTGTAAAATGGAATCTTAGAGTAGTTTTGATTTGCATTTCCATGATGGCTAAGGACCTTGAGCATATCTTTGTTTCTCTGCCATTCGATACTCCTCTATTGAGAATTCTCTGTGTACCTCTGTACCCCTTTTAAGTTGATTACTTGGTTTATTGGCATTTAACTTCTTGAGTTCTTTATATATTCTTGATATTAGCCCTCTATTGGATGTAGGGTTGGAGAAGATCTTTTCCCAGTCTGTAGGCTGTCATATTGTTCTGTTGCCAGTGTGTTTTGCTTTACAGAAAAACTTTCAATTTCCCAAGGTCCCATTTATTAATTGTAGATCTTAGAGCCTGAGCTGTTGTTCTGTTCAGGAAGTTGTCTCTTGCATCAGTGAGTTGAAGGCCCTTCCCCATTTTTTCTTCCAATAGTTCTAGTGTGACTGGTTTTATGTTGAGATCTTTGAACCACTTATGGAAGTTTGATCAACTACTTTAATAGCAGCTTTATTTGTAAAAGGCAGAATCTGGAAACAAACTAGATGTCCATCAATGTAGGAATGGACATGGTGGAATGAAGCATCTACACAATGAAATACTACTCAGCTATTAAAAACAAGGAAATTATGAAATTTGCAAGCAGATGGAACTAGAAAAGATCATTCTGAGTGAGATAACCCAGAACCAGAAAGAAAGGCATGGTATACACTCAGGTATAAGTGGATATTAGCCATATAATATAAGACAGCCATCTACAGACCTAAAGATGCTAACCACTAAGGAGGATGCTTAAATAACATTCAGAATAGCAAGCAGGATGGACAGCAGAAACAGTGGAAAAGAGGAAACAGGATGGGAGCCAACTATAGAGGGTCCTCTGAAAGGATCCACCAAGCAGGGCATCAAAAGAGATACTAAGACTAAAGGCCAAACTTTGGGCAGAGCACAGGGAGTCTTATGGAAGAAGAGAGGAGTGGGGATAGAGGGACTTGGAAGGGACAGAAACCCCACAAGAAGACCAGCAGAGCTAAAGGATCTGAACCCAGGGGTCCTGCAGAAAGACTAATATACCAACAAAGCATGCCTAGATACCTTGCTCAGCTGTGGCCAAGTGGCAGCTCAGTCTCCTTTTAGATCTTTGAGCGAGGGGGGGAGGGGCTGCCTCTATCATGTACTTGGTTGACTGCTCTTTGATGATTATTCATCTCTGGTGATGTGGCCTTGCCAGGCCAAGGAGAAAGAGGATCCAGGCAGTCTTGAGATTTAGCAAGCTAAGGGCAGATGGCAATGGCAGAGAACTCTCCCTTTCAGTGGACTAGGGGAAGAGGTTTGGGCAAGAGAGAGGACAGGTGGGACTGAAGGGACTTGAGAGAGGGAGCTTCAATAAGGATATATACTGAGAAAATTTTGAAGAAAAAAATAAAGATAATAAATAAATAAATAAAGGGTTAGTATTTCAAGTTTCTTTAGAACTATTTTTATTTTATTTTAGTGCATCCTATAATGAATTCAGAATTACTCTTATTAATCTTTGGCCACTCAAAAATGTGAGATGACTGAATTAGTTAAAAGATGGATGTAGCATTTCTCAACTGACTTTCCCATTGTCATTATATTCATATTTTCAAACATGGACACTTTAGAATATTACTTATATATGATACTTTAGTATATGCTTAACTGAAACAACGAAACTCTTTTATCTTACTTGGTAAATTTCCCTATGTTTATAAAGACCAAATATATGAACAAGAAACTGAGAACAATTCCTGGTTGATAACTGAAGTCCTCCTGAGAAAACAAATACTTGTGAAAAAATGAATTATTTACTGTGCCTGATTTAATGCCATTCTGATAACAGATAGCTGCTTTCTCAATTAACTATTGAGAAATAGTTATTGTGAAAATAATTAAAACAAAATATTTTCTCAACTAAGAAAATTCCTTCAGAAAAGTAGTTGAGAAAGAGACATTTCAAATGTGCAGTAAATCTGAAGGCGCTGTGCATCATGGGTGTGTTGTGAGGTTCCAAAGACAGCGGTAAAGCCTTTGGTTACACAACATGACATTCTTGTCCTTGAATAAGAAAACTGGAAATCACCATTACAGATAGATCAAACTAAAACTGAGTTACCAATTATTTTATCTAATTAGTTTTAGCCAGAAAAAAAAAAGAGAATTCTGTCTTAAATCTGTATGCGAGGATAGTCTTTTAACTTGAAAGGTTCCCACTGAGTTTAAGCAGGATCCCGTTCTGATGCTTCTTTCGAAAGGAAGATATGGGTGATACTTCCCCTTTGATGTATGATTTTCTAATATGAGGCTCCCAGCATATCATGTGAAACCTATAGCTGGGTCATAAAGCTGACAAGAAAGAAGTCTGAATCTGTTTCAAAAGGATTTTTATACATTCCAAAGAAAGGAGAAAATACTTAAAAGTAAATGTTCCAAAGAAAAGGAACAGAGACTCATTTCTTCCCTTTTTTTCAATAAGGAAAGGGATGCTTCTCATTTATTATTAAGGTAGCATTCTGGAGTTATACTTTTCATGGATTCATATATACTCTTTTTAAATGAACAGTATGAGTTTTGGCAAACAATATCACCCTTTAATCTTCAGTTAAGACATGGATCATTTCAGCCAGTTCAAATTCTCTAGTTTGTTTTGTTGTTCTGGGATCATTATTCACCCTTCCCAATATTCTATCCCAGTCTTTATGCCTCCTTAAGATTTTTGCCCTGTGCCCAGATTTTTTGGTTCTGTTGCTCTCCTTGTGGAGCTCATATCCTTTCCAGATCTTACTATTTCCCACTTCTTTCATAAGATTCCTTGTACTCTGCTCAGTTTGGCCATAAGTCTCAGCATCTGCTGCAGGGTAGAGCCTTTCAGAAGCCCTCTGTGGCAGGCTCTTGTCCTGTTCCCTGTTTTCTCCTTCCTCTTTGCCTTTCTGAATAGGGATCAAGCATTTTAGCCAGAGTCCTCCTTCTTGATTAGTTTCTTTAGGTATACAGATTTTAGTAGGTTAATCTTATATGTCTAATATCCACTTATGAATGAATATATACTCTGTGTGTCTTTCTGCTTCTGGGATACCTCACTCAGGATGATCTCTTCCAGTTTCCACTATTTACCTGCAAATTTCATGATTTCCTTGTTTCTTATTGCTGACTAATATTCCATTGTGTACATATACTACAATTTCTGTATCCATTCCTCCGTTGAGGGATATCTGGGTTGTTTGCAGCTTCTGGCTATTACAAATAAAGTTGCTACATACATGGTTGAGCAAATGTCCTTGTTGTGTACTTAAGCATCTTTTGTATATATGCTTAGGAGTGGTATGGCTAGATCCTGAGGAAGAGCTATTCCTAATTGAGAAAGTGCCAGATTGATTTCAAAAGTGGTTGTACAAGTTTACATTCCCACCAGAAGTGGAGGAGGGTTCTCCTTTCTCCACAACCTCTCCAGCATGTGTTGTCACTTGAGTTTTTGATCTTGGCTATTTTGGTGGGTGTAAGCTGAAATCTCAGGGTGGTTTTGATTTGCATTTCCCTGATGACTAAGGACTTGAGCATTTCTCTACCTGTTTTTTGGCCATTTGATATTCTTCTATTGAGAATTTTCTGTTTAGCTCTGTACCCCATTATTTAATTGGATTACCAAGGACCATTCATGGAGATAACCTAGAACCCTTGCACAGATGTAGCCCATGTCAGTTCAGTGTCCAGGTGGGTTCCATAGTAATGAGGACAGGGACTGTTTCTGACATGAACGGATTGGCCTGCTCTTTGATCACCTCCCCCTGAGGGGGGAACAGCCTGTTCAGGATACAGAGGAAGACAATACAGCCACTCCTGACGAGACCTTATAGACTAGGATCAAAGGAAGGGAAGGAAGACTGCCCCTATCAGTGGACTGGGGAAGGGGCATACATGGAGAAGGGGGAGGGAGGGTGAAATTGGAAGGGGAGGAGGGAGGCAGCTACAGGGGAGATATAATGTGAATAAATTGTAATTAATAAAAATTAAAATTAAAAAAGAGTTTTGCTTACACTTCATTATGATAACTGACAACATTTAATATGCATTTGATATACATATGTATTATAAAATAATAAACATATTCAAGCCAGGTAATATATCTGTCATTGTTTTTACTGGAATCCAAGGTTTACAGTACAATGAAAACACTGATGACAGATTTTGTTGGAAGCATCTAGGTTTATTCAAAGCCACCATATCTTAAAGAACATAAGGAGACTTTCAATTTCTAACATCTTTATCTACAGGACACAGAGAACTTTAGTGAAGGCAAACACGAGAAAGAAAAAGGCCAGCACCTTCTAAATGAGCATGAGTCTTGTCTTGGTCATGTTAAGGTGTTAGTGATTTTTTGCCTGTAAGAACTTCAGAGTGGACTTTGTCTCCTGCAGCCAGTTAACCAGAGCCTGAGGAAGAGCTTCTCTACTGCCACCAGGGCTGGGGTGGGGCTGTAAGCAGAAGGGAGGGAGGAAAACAAAAGAGAGTTCCAAAGGGACCTCTGCTATGTACTCATGAGGCTGTGTGTGTGCTTGTGTGTGTGTGTGCGTGCGTGCGTGCTTTCTCATCTTACATGCATTTTCTACAAGTTTTACTTGTTATTGTATTAATCGTATGCAGCTTTCTTTCAGAATTATCAGGCTGATCAGAGTCAGCTCAGAGAATATCGAAAGTATTTCTGCACAAGAGCTTCTCTTTCTGTGTTCATTGTCTTCTCTTTGTCACACCAGCGAACAGTTACAGTGCTTGGGAGCTCTGATGCTGATGGGCTGTGGACTGCAGGCAACTTTCTCTTCTCCCTACCACACATGTTGCAAATGAGAATACATTTTATTTAAAGTGAGAACATATATGTTTATAAACTCATATTACATCTCTGGGAACTGGTGGTTAGGAGCTTCCACAACCTGAAGGTTTCTAGATTTCTGGTTTTTTGTTTTGTTTTAATAGAGCCATTGGTGTACAGAACTCAAGATCTGTACACTCAGCCTGTGGTGACCTGAGATTGTCTTTCCAGAGGTGACCACTCAGTTGAAGATGGGACTCTGGATTACCCTGCATAAAGAGAATTCAAAATGTGTTAACATGAAGTTGAGTTGGAAAGTAGTATAAAAAGATTTGAGATGGCTCGGTGGTTAAGAGCTCTGTCTGCTCTTCCAAAGGACCTGGGTTCCATTCCCAGCACCCACATGGCAGCTCACACATGCCTGTAACTCCAGTTCCAATGGGTCTGACACCCTAACACCAACATACGTAAAATAAAATTTAAAAAAATAAAAAAAAATGTCCTGCTTCAATGGCTGTAAAGGCCTGAATGATCATGGCTGCATCACACTGTTGTGAGACTCTAATCTTGCATATATACCACAGGCAAACCAAGGAGACCAACACCAGAAGGCCTGCTAACGCTCCCATGCCCGCCCATTCCTTCAGATGATTCATGGTTGCAGCAATCCATGATGATAATCCTGTGGCTAGTCCTGCGTCCACTCCGGTAGAATTTACTGTGACAATGGCCACTCTCAGCTGCTCCATTGTAGTATCGAATTCTCCAGTCCAATTACCTAAAATATAGCTCGACATTCTCCCCAAGCATGGTTGGATACCATAAAAAGCTAAAATGATACGCTCAGGATGCGAGGCTAAGCACTGCACTCAGGGTCAGCCGCTTTCGACCCAGAGAAGAGCATGTCTGATTGCATGCGGGTTGATGCCCCAGGTCCCGCCTCTGAGAAAAAGGTATCAGACGGGTCTGATGCTCTTTGGGTGGATGACACCTAAATGAACATCGGTACAAAGTCCCAATTTATTTCTAATATCAGAGATCAGACCTCTACTCTTGCCTGATGCGTCTAAAACAAAAAGGGGGAACTGTAGAGAGCTGCGGAATGCTATGCCTTAAAGATGGAGCTGGTTTCCGCCTTCCACCTTCCCGATGGTGAGTGCTCTCTGTCACGAACAACTCCACATTTGGCTAAGGCCGGGGATCTGGCTTGCTTCCATGTATGTGGACCTATCTGCATTGCCCCCGTGGCACGCCTGGGTTGGCTACCCAGAGGCTATTTAAGCTGTGGGCTGGCTTTCCCCGGGGTCCGAGGATTGTTCAATGTTCCTGAATAAACTGCATTGAAAAAAAAAATAGTCATAGGTTTCAGCTCAGGTGATAAGAAGGATAAAAGTATTTGAAGAGAGACAGAAAATGAGATGCTTAGGGAATAGCATGAGACATATACCAAATATGGGCACTGGCTTCTAAAGTGAGAGTCATATCTTTAAGTGTATAACACACACACACATACATACGTACATATACATAAAATTGTGCTGGTTTCTGAGTTAATCTCAAAGTATGGCTTAAGGTCTTATTACTCTTGTCTTTTTAAAGCCTTTATTATTTTCTTTAAAATTTAAAAAAAAATATGTTTTGGTCATATTCATTCAACTCTTCCCTCTGCTCTATTTCTTCCAAATTTGTGTCCTTTAAAAAGTGTTAACTAGTACTACCCAAATATTCTTGGATGTGTGGTCTTCCACTGGAGAACATGGGCAAATTATTAGACTGGCTTGTTTTTCTCTCCCCCAGCAGCTAACAATTGTCAATAGGATTGTGGTTAGGCTTGGGATGCCATGCCCAACTCCCTTTCTTTCAAGGGATTCTAGTGAATGAGATTATAGGCAGGTGCTTGCTCTCACAGGATTATAAGTGATAAGGTGAAAGAATGGATCATGAGAGCTGAATAAGAGAGTTAAACCTTAATTGTATGTTTTGTCTTAAAAATGTCTTACCACATTTCTAAGATCAATAAAAATATGGTATTACATTTAGAAAAAGTATTCAACACACAAACATGCACATGAACACACACACACACACACACACACACACACACACACCACATACCTCAAAAAGAATAAGAGATGGTTTATTCTGGAGCCAAATATGAGTAACCAAGGCCAAGGAACACAGTTACCCCTTGTTCCATGTTTCAATATGGAACCAATTTCCTAAAACTTTTTTATTTGCTTATTTATTTGTTTTTTATGGTAACAGAACAAAGAAAGTTATAAATCAAGGCATTTAAAAATACATTTTAAAAGCCTGGAACAGAGGCAAATGCCTATAATTCCAGCAATCAGGGAGACAGGGCAGACATACCTCTGTGAGTTCAAGGCCAACCTGGTCTACAAATAGAGTCCAGGACAGCCACGGCTAAACAATGAAACTCTGCCTAAACAAAACAAAACAAAACAAACAAAACAATAACCACAACAAAATCAGGAACATGAAAAATAAAGTATCCGTAGGTGTGTGGGTTTATTTCTGGGTCTTCTATTCGATTCCATTGATTCACCATTCTGTTTCTATGTCAGTACCATGAAGTATTTATTACTGTTGCTCTGTAGTACAGCTTGAGATCAGGGAAGGAGATACCTCCAGAAGATCTGTTGTTGTAAAGGATCGTTTTCTGGGTTTTTTGTTTTCCCATATGAAATTGACAATTGTCCTTTCAGGTTCTGTAAAGAATTGTGTTGGTATTTTGATGGAAATTGCATTGAATTTGTAGATTGCTTTTGGTAGAATGGTCATCTTCACTGTTAATCCTGCCAATCCATGAGCATGGGAGATCTTTCCATCTTCTGATATCTTCTTCAATTTCTCTTTTCAGAGACTTGAAGTTTCTTTTATACAAGTCTTTCACTTGCTTGGTTAGAGTCACACCAAGGTACTTTATGTTATTAGTGGCTATTGTGAAGGGTATTGTTTCCCTAATTTCTTTCTCAGCCTGTTTGCTAAGCAAGAAGGAGTACCCTGGGTAAGATTACCAATCCTCATTCAGAAAAACAAGCAGATATTGGGAAAGGGAGAAAATAGGGACAGGACAGGAGCCTACCATATAGGGCCTCTGAAACTCTAGCCACCAGATGCTCAGATTCATAGCCAAACTTTAGGCAGGGTGTGAGGAATCTTATGAAAGAAGCAGGAGATAAAAAGACATGGAGGGGACAGGAGCTCCACAAGGAAAACAAGAGAACCAAAAATTCTGGACCTAGAGTTCTTTTCTGAGACTGATAATCTAACCAAGAACCATGCATGGAGAGGACATAGACTCCTTGCCCAGATGTAGCCCATGGCAGCTCAGTCTCCAAGTAGGTTCCCTGGTAATTGTAAAAGGGACTGTGTCTTATATGAACTCAGTGGCTGACTCTTTGATCACCTCCCGCTGAGGAAAACAATGCATCCAGTCCTGATGATACTTGATAGCTTAGGGTCAGATGGAAGGGAAGGAAGACCTCTATTCCTGGACTTTGGGAGGGGAATGGGTGGGATTGGGAGGGAGGGTGCTAGAGCTGGGATAAAAAGAGAATAAATTGTAATAAATAAAAAATAAAATATCCTATATTCAAATTAAAAAAAAAAACATGAAAAATATTAAGTAGGCAGTTACACAGACAGAAGAATCCAAATTTTAGGCTTCAGATGCTATCTGATAGCATTCTTAGCCTTCCCATTGGTAGAGAATCAGGTTTTGTTAAGTTAATACATTTCAAGGATTTTTTAAAATGTGTTGCCAGTGTATTAATTTTGACACAAAAGTAGGCAAAAGGTAGCTTCTTACAGGACTAAAAATAGTAACCAAGGAACTGTAATTGGGCTACAAGATCAGGAACAACTACATGCTCCATTATCATTGAAGTTTTTGTAAGTTCACCAATCTATGTAGACAGTATCTTTTCAATTGTCCTTTAGAAAAATAAGGTCACACTGGAGAGTCAAGTACACTTATGTCTTAAGCATGAATCACTGTATTTTTAAGCCATTTTTATTTGAAATATGACTAAGTGAAAGGAATACTATATCTAATTTTAATAAATTTAGAGAAAGCATTTCGATTTTGCTGTGTTTCTTGCGTTTGGATTCCAATCCTTCACATATACCCTCAGTTGTCTCTAACTTTCTATCCTGCCTCACTTTTAATTTTTCTAATATTGAGCCAAACTGACACTTTATATAAATGGAACTATTTAATAATTGAGCTAGCTGGCATAAGCATGAGTTTGTGAAACAAGATACCTCTTCATATTACACTGTAATATTTTTGTATCTTACTTTTCAATTCAAATTCTATATTACTATTCATTTGTTTGTTTTTTGATAGTGATTTTTTTTGTAATCCAAGCTTACTTCAAACTTTAATCCCCTTGACTCTTACTTATTGTGATTATAGTTGGGCTGCAAGCTCTATAGTATTTTATTACATTAGAAAAATGAAATGGTTTAAATTTATTGTGCATCACATCATATTTTAAAGTATATGCACATTCTAGAATAACTAAATATAGGTAAAATTTACAAATTTACTGTCTTTAAAAATACAGTATGTTAAATATAGATACCCTAATGTAGAAGAGGCCCTTGGAACTTATTCCTGGTAACTAAGTGAAAATCTTTCTCTCTTTATTATCAAAATCCCATGATTAATGACTGTTGTTGTAGGTCCTAAGGGACAATGCTTAGTTATTCTTCCAATTAACCAAGTAAGAGACAAATGGTGGTAAGTCAGAGCAGAAATTATTCAGCATGGCCAAACTAGGCAGAAACAGAGCACCAGAAACTTTAGGGAAGGACTGTCATCCCTGTGTAATCTTTCTGTCTCTTAGTTATGTAGGAGACACACTACATAACTAGTTCAAAGTGAGGCAGCCTTAAGCTTATTTAGCATATGGATGGACAAAGGAGAGGCAGAGAAGAAGCACAGTCCAGCATTCTTGGTCAAGCGATGTTCTCCCATGGTCTCCTATAATCTTCTTGATCATCCTAGAGGTAGTCATGTTAATTTTTGCCTGAGTTAAGAAAGTTCTTGCTATCTGGAGTTTAGTGCTGTTTTACTACAGGGTTCCTTTATCAGAACTTTTATTTCTGAAATATAAGGTTTATTGCAGAAGAGAATGACTCAGAGAAAGCACAAGACAAAAACAATTTAAAACACATTGTCTCCTTCAATTTAAGGCCAGTGACTGAAACTAGGAGGGATGACTTTAGCCATTTTAATCAGGAATTTATAAAATTTGGTGTCATGATGCTGTCAGTCTTGAAGGAAAATTTCACCAACTTAGACAAATATTCCTTAAATAACTAATTTGCCTGTGTAGAGTAGAACATGAGTCTGACACAAAGTTTAATATAACAAAGAAGCAGGACAATTATAGACCCAAGTGAAAATACATCGTATGTATTCCTTCTGTGTTAGCCTAATGTACTGGTTAATGTTTTGTCAACATGACACAGCTACAGCTATTTAGAATGATAAAAACTTACTTGAAAAATATACTTTCATCACCTTGGCCTACAGCCAAGTCTATAGGACACTTTCTTGATTAATAATTGATGGAGGAGGGCTAGCTCATGGGAGAGAGTGACATCATAGGGCAGGTGGACTGGGTTGTACTAGAAAGCAAGATGAGCAAGCTATAGACAAGAAGCCATTAAGCAAAAATACTCCATGGCCTCTGCTTCAGTTCCTGCTTTGATGTTCCTGCTTTGAGTCCCTGCTTTGATATCTCTTCATGATGGACTGTGATCCATGCAAGTCAACCAAACCTTTCCCTTCACAAGTTACTTTTGGTTATGCTTTTTTTTATTACAGTAGTAGAAAACAAGTCAAAACAACAACAATAAAAAAAAAACAAACCAAATCAAAACAAAACAAAAAACAGAAAACCAAGGCACTCAACATCTCCTTACTGTTTTCTTTCTAAATTCATAGCCCCTGATTACCATCAGTTCCTTATAGTACATCAACATTTTAGCTTCTGTATAAGAGTAATAAAGTAGCATTTGACTTTATGTACATTATTTATTTAATTTAACATAGTACCTTACAACTTTATCCATTTTATCAAAAGTTTACAGGATTTACTTTATTAATATGAGTGAATAATAATCCATTATATAAATGTATCCTTTCTACTCATTTAATATATTGTATATACAACTGAGAAAGGAGTGCCAAGAATTTGAGATATTCAGAGCACTAGCCACAACCTTTGATTAAACTGACTCCTCCTTGCTTTGCAATTCATGAGACAAACCATCAATTCCTCTACTTTAAAACAACAATCAGTATCCTACCTCTTGCTCCTAGCATTCTTATAGCTTTGACATATAAAAGTCCTTTAGTTCCATGACTCACCACCATGTTAAAAATGGAGGTTTACCTCTCAGACATCCTAATTCTCTTGTGGGCTTTAGTCTTCTTCATAGCCCTCATCACCTGTAATATGATAGAGTTGCTGATTTGGATCTTTTTTTATTGCTTCTCTTGCCAGACTATAAATACCCTTGGCTAGAGACTGTTTCTTATTTGCTTGGAGTTGTGAATCCACTTCTGAGAAGAGCTCATCAGCAAAATAAATTTGATAAGTATAGAAAATTGTCTAAACAAAAATCCCTGTAGTTATTAAGTGGTGGATAAAAGTTTTTTACAGTTGAGCAGGTATTAAAGGAGAATATTGTGAAGGGAGAAGCTCAGATAAGAGGAGATGATGGGGAAAGACTAAGAGAAAATTAAATTATACTATATTATCCTTTATTATTAAGTTACTTAATACTCAATTTAGATAAACAGTAGGTCTCATTTAATCATAAATACAGATACCATTGGTCTTTGCAAATGTCCTGTATTGTGCTTGCTATGAAATCTGTTAAACTTTCTGCCAACGAGAAGTATTTCATGATATGTAAATGCAATAACCTAATAATTTTTCCAAATGCTTAAGTGTGTCTCAATCAGAAAACCACTTTAGCAATGTTCTTCTGTGCACTTCTGTGCACCTAACTGTAAGGATCCCAGAATGTGAGTCTGGAATCTTAGAGATTTTTCTCTACCATAACTATTAATACTCAATAATATTAAAATATAGGCAAATTTTAAGTGTTATTTTTTGTGTTTGTTAAATAATAGATGACTCTTTTTTGAGTAAGGAGAGAACATATTTATTTTGTAATGGAAAGTTTATATGAAATTTGCTTGAGTGTTATTTTGCAGAGCATTTGTCTATGAAATATAGTGAGCAATTTGTGCCATACCCAACTCCATCTCACAAATGTTTATGTCTAAAGAAAAATTATGGCCTATAAAAATGACCTCTCTAAAAAAAATATGGTATAGAATAGAGGGAAAAAAGCCCACTGTACTTTTTACTTGACTTAATTTTATATCCTTGCTTAGATCTGAGGTATTAGAGGCACCAAATGAAATACTGTTATTGGTTTTAGACAAGTTCACTGCTATTAGCTGTGCTTTGCATTTTATCTCATGACTTATGTTCCCTGTGGCATTTCCAGATGATTCTTATGTTTGATAATACACACAGAGTATTATATTTTTATTGAGCAAAAAAATAATTGTTTTTTTAACTTTACTAAGATTTATTTTTATTTATTATTATTATTTATAATTTATTCACTGTATCCAAGTTGTAGCCCCCTCCCTCATCTCTTCCTTGTCCCTCCCTCCCTCTTGCTCCCTTATTTCTCTTTCCTATTACACCAATGAGGAAAGTCCTCCTTCCTTACTGTCTGGTCCTAGCCCACCAGGACTGCCTGTATCCTCTTCCCTTGTTGGCTGGGTATGTCACCCCAACAAGGAAAAGTGATCAAGAAGCAGGCAATCAGAGACTGTCTCTTCTCCTATCACTAAGGAATCCACATGGAGACTTAGCTGTCTACAGCTTACATTCGAGCAGTGGGTCTAGGTCCTCTCTATAGGTGGTCTTTTGTTGATGCATCATTCTCTGCAGTCCCCATGGGTCCTGCTTTTAATTCTCACTTTTAAGTGAATATTAGCCGTATTATATAGGATAAACACACTAAAATATAGAGACCTAAAGAAGCTAAAGGACAAAAAGAGCACTAGGGAAAATGCTTAATTCTCATTTAGAAAGATAATAAGATAGACACTGGAAGCAGAAGAAGAGAGGGAACTGGACTGGAGCCTACCACAGATCTCCACTAAATGACGCTAACCAGCAAGGGATAGAAGCAGATGCAGAGACTCACAGCCAGACTTTGTATTATTGCTGCTTAGCTCTCAAAATTAGAAAACTTCCAATTGATTAGTAAATTTCAAGCAACACTCGTGATCCAGTAAAAAATAAATCATTAAAAAAACTGTTTGGACATTTTATTGATTTTCATGACATTATTTTTATACATTGGTACAAAAGTAAGTAAGTAAGTACACTGACAGCAAGACTATTCAACCAATAAAGTGACATTCTGGAATTTGTTATATTTCTGTTTTGTGAGTGTGTGTGGAATGGTGGATTATGAGATATATTGCATTTGCTATTATTTGGGTCTAATATACCACTGTTTCATGTGTTGAAAGTTTGGTCCACAAAGGAGCTATGTTTAAGAATGGTGTTTAGGGATGTGATTGACTCACAAGTGTCACTTGGTAGTTTTCCAACAAATTAGTAGTTCTCTATTTTTCAAAGGCTATTTGGAGGTAATACAAACTTAGGAGGCATGTCCTACTTAAAAGAGGTGGATCCCTAAGTGTTTCCTATCTGTAATGAGGTGATTAGCTTTAGCCCTACTTAGGTCCCTGACATTTCATTTAGGTGTAACCTTAGCATAGTATTGTCACTGTGAAAGGCACTATATAATAGTCACTATTATATCACTATTTCCTATTTCCCTATAAGAACAGCAGCAGATGTTAGTAATGCAATACGAAAGCAGTATGTCTTGAGGATTGTCCTACCTTATAGGAAGAAGATAAGGAAAAATAAACACAAACCTCCTTCTCAGGTTGCCTTGAGTATTTTTTAAGATTGTGTTCAAGAAAGAGATAACATATGCAAGAACCACCAAAACCTGGAAGATTTACACATTTAAGATGAGACATTCGTGAGTGATTACATAAAGGAGTTGAGATCTGAGCCAAGCCTTTAAACAAGAGGGATTTTGATAGAGTAACTAGAAAGGTGCTTGGGAAAAGAAGCATAAGCCTTAATCAGATAACGATTCCTTTTAATCTAGCACCTTGTGCTTGCCCACCGTAGGCTCACTCAAGTGTCTGAACTCTTGCCTCCCAGCTGGTAGCACCAATATTTTGGAAGATTGTGGAAACTTCAGGAGGTGGAGTAGTCTAGAATTATTGGTTTACTGAAGTTTTGGCTTTGAGGTTTTATGGCCCCACCCTATCCTGTCCAATCTGGTTTCTCACTCTGGCTACCATTCTTTACTACCGTTATGGAGGCTTTTCCTTCTTCAACTGTAAACCAAGATAAACCTTTCTTTCCTTATATTGCTTCTTGTGCTTCACTTGGCTACAGAAATGAGAAAAGTAATACATTGTAATACATTTCTCAGTAATACATTACTCAGTAAAGATGCTATTAATATTTTATGTTAACATTGTGATATGCAAAACAGAATGTTAATGATTTACAGCACTTATGATGACTAAATAATGATAAGCTATGTTTATTACTTTAGCTATGGAGAAATTTTCAATTGCCCATGGTGCTAAATAATTCTTTTAAATTCAGTTTATTCACTTTGTATCCCCCATGAACCCTCTTCCCTCATCTCCTCCAATTCCTACCCACCCTCTCTCCTCTCCCCTTATGGCTCTCTCTTAGTCCTCTGAGAAAGGAGGTCTTCCTTCCATTTTTTATGACCCTAACCTAATCAGTAATCATCAGGACTGGCTGCATCATCATCCTCTGTGGGCTGGCAAGGCTGTACCCCCCAAGGGAAGGTGTTCAAAGAGCTGGCCACTGATTTCATGTCAGAGACAACTCCTGTACTGCTTACTAGGGAACCTACTTGGAAACTGAGGAGCCTATGGGCTTCCTTTGAACAGAAGATCTAGGTCCTCTCCATACATGGTTTATGGTTAGAGTATTGGTCTCTGCAGGGCCCCCCCCCAACATGCTTAGTCCTCATTCGGAAGGGCAAACAAGATAGACATCGGAAGTAAGAGAAGACAAGAACCAGAACAGGAGCCTTCCACACCTCTGAAAGACTCTATCCACTAGGGTGTCAAAGGAATTAATGAGACTCATAGCCAAATTTTGGACAGAGTGTAGGGAATCCTTATGGAAGAAGAGGGAGATAGAAGACCTGGAGATAGAAAGACAGGAACTCCATAAAGAAAACAACATAGCTAAATAATTCTTATACCATGTGAAATCATAATATTCAGTTAAATGCTTTATTCAGTTAAAAGTAACAGGAGAAGGAAACTAGAATTAGATAATATTGTAGAAGAAAACATGTCTAAACCGTTAGAAACCATGCTTTTAAAATTTGATGTGTAAAATTTAGAAACTTTTAAAACAATTCTTATTTTTTATATTAATTACAGGTTATTAAATTTGTATCCCAGTTGTAGCCCCCTGCTTTATTCCCTCCCAAACTCACCCCCCCTCCATCTTCTCCTCCCATGCCCCTCTCCAAGTCCACTGATAGGGGAGGTAAAAAACGCACAATGTGTGTCCTTTTGATTGTTGTTGCAATAATATACAGACATAAAGCCTGATCTAGAACTGTGTCCCTTCAATCTTTCTTAGACACCCCCCCACACACACAAGCATCATGGTCTCAAGAAATCTAATGGAGCAAGCTGCATGTTGCTTCTCTCAGAACTCAGCTTTCCTTGGTATTGAATCTTAAGTTTGCTGTTGTTTGCTATTTCCACTGTCTCCATCATACTCAGATGAGAAACACCTTTCCTCCAGAGACCAAAAATATCATATGCTTGAGTACCTAGGTGAATCTTATCACCTGAATTGTACAGTCTGAGGCAAATGATTTAAAAAAAAAAAAAGATGGTTTCGAGACATGGGTGATTTGCTTTGTTGACTGGGATCCTGGGATCTTGGCACACACTTTACAGGAGACTCTTAATTTCTACCAGGAAAAGAGTAAGAGAAGAATGGCATTCCAAAGTCTCCCACAAAGGCCCACCTCAGTGATCTATGTACTTCCACTACTCCACCACTTCCACATAGTTTCACAAATCCTTGACTTCTGAGCATCTAGGGAAAATTTCAGACCCTAACTGTGCAGCCACAGAGAAAATAATAAGACATCATGATTATAATATGACCACTAGGAGAGTCTATCCTCTATCTGCTGTATAGGTTCACTCTCTGATAAAACTGACAGGAATAAACTGATAATTGTGTGTCTGTGTATATATATATATGAGTGCTCTGAAACCAGTATGCTTTATATATAAATAAAAAATTAGATTTAAAAAACGCATATACTCATTTACTATACTCCTTAACACATACATAGTTTAAATATAAATGAGTGTAATTAAGATTCCCCCATGTTTTCCCCCACCAAGCCCTGTTGCATCACAGAAGGAGACATAGTGAGTCTGTGGTCTGATACCTGTTCTGAGTTGGCATTCTCTGGAAGAGTATTTAAGGCACGGAATTTTATGTCTTTGAATTTCAGGGCTTGGCTTATCAAGTGATGTTTAGGCTATAAAATAGGGGTACCAACAATGTTATTATGAGCCTTAGCCTACAGAATGCATGTAAGAAACCCATCTCAGCTTTACAACATACTAATTAGTAAATACTGTATTATTCTGTCTGTATGTACACCTACATATCAGAAGTGGGCACCAGATCTCACTACAGGTGGTTTTGAGCCACCATGTAGTTGCTGGGAATTGAACTTAGGACCTCTGGAAGTCATGTGCTCTTAACCTCTGAGCCATCTCTCCAGCCTACATTATTCTTTAGTAAATGACACTGCTATTGCTAAAGATATTGTGTTGAAACAGGAAAGATGAAGAAAATGTTTCAAAGAAGAACTAATACCAATACTCCTCAAATTATTCCACAAAATAGGAAGAGAAGGAACATTACCAACCTCATTCTATGAGGCCACCTTGATACCTAAACCATGCAAAGACACAACAAAGAAAGAGAGCTTCAGACACATTTTGATTATAACATTGATTCAAAAGTACTCAATAAAATACTCACAAACCAAATAAAAAAACACATAAAATATTTCATCCATGATTACCAAGTAGGCTTCATCCCAGGCATGCAGGGGTCCGTCAACATAATCCATCATATAAACAAACTGAAGGAGAGAAACCACATGATCATTCTCTTTAGAAGCCAAAAATCATTTGACAAAATCCAACACAATTTCATGTCTAAAGATTTCGAGAGATCAGAGATACAGGGCACATTACTAAATATAGTGAAAGCAAGCCTATATCAAAATAAATGTAGAGAAACTTAATTCAATCCCACTGAAATCAGGGACAAGGCAAGGCTGCCCACTCTCTCCTTATCTTTTCTTTTTCTTTTTCTTTTTTTTTAAATTCTTTATTAATTACACTTTATTCACTTTGTATCCCTCCTGTGGTTCCCTACCTCCTCCCATCCCAATTCCTCCCTTCCTTCACCCTCTGCATGCATGCCCCCCCCCCCCAAGTCCACTGATAGGAGAGGTCTTCTTTTCCTTCCTTCTGATCCTAGTTAATTAGGTCTCATCAGGAGTGGCTGCATTGTCTTCTTCTGTAGCCTGGTAATGCTGCTTCCCCCTCAGGGGGAGGTAATTAAAGAGCAGGCCAAACAGTTCATGTCAGAGAAAGTCCCTGTTCCTATAACAGTGGAACACACTTGGATACTGAACTGCCATGGTCTACATTTGTGCAGGGGTCTTAGGTTATCTCCATGCATGGTCCTTGGTTGGAGTATCAGTCTCAGGAAAGGAACTCCACAAGGAGAGCAACAGAACCAAAAAATCTGAGCACAAGGGTCTCTCCTTATCTTTTCAAAATAGTACTTGATGTTTTAGACAACTAAAGGAGATCAAAGGGATACAAATTGGAAGTCAAAGTATAAATATTTGCAATTGATATAATAAATAGTATGCATGAGTAATTCCAAAAATTCCATCAGAGAGCTCCTTCAGCTGATAGACGTCATCAGCAAAGTGGCTGAGTACAAAATTAACTCAAAAATATCAGTAGCCCACCTGTATACAAAAGAAAAACTGGCTGAGAAAGAAATTAGAGAAACAACATCCTTCACAATACCACAAATAACATAAAGCACCTTGGATGACTCTAACCAAGCAAGTGAAAGACTTGTATGAAAGAAACTTCAAGTTTCTGAAGAAAGAAAATGAAGAAGCTATCCGAAGATGGAAAGATCTACGCTCAAGGATCAGTAGGATTAACATAGTAAAAATCTCCATCCTACCCAAATTATTCTATCCTTAATCTAAAATACATTAGTTCTCTTCTGGCTACATAGTTAATTACTTCTTTTTCCTTGTCTATTAAGGCAAGAATTATATGTAACTTAGTCTCTTATTACAGATTATTTAGTAATGCTTTGTTCAGAACTGGTGTACAATTAGTATTTTAAATTAAGTAATTAAAAATGACCCAATCAAAATTTCTCTGATTTTTCACCATTTTTTAGGAAATTGTATATTAAAAGGGGTAAAGTTTTAAGAGTAACTTGGAAAATCTGAGATCTAATAGTTTAATTCATTTTTGACTATTAATTTCCACATATATCCTCAAGATATTCTTTTTATTTCCATATGCTCTGGCAATCAGTTTATCTTAGTATAAGAACATCAACACACAAGTATATTGTGGAATGGAAAGCCAAGGTAAGTGAGGACACAGTGGTCTATTCAAAGGTTCACATTGTGTGTACAATACTGAATAATTACACTTGGACTTCACTGCAGAGCTCTTTATTTTTTTTTTAACTTTTATTAATTACACTTTATTCACTTTGTATTCTCCCATAAGCCCCTCCCACCTCCCCTTCTAATCCTACCTTCTCTCCCCCTTCTTCACGCATGTCCTTCCTCAAGTCCACTGATAGGGGAGGTCCCCCTCTCCTTCCTTCTGATCCTAGTCTATCATATCTCATCAGGAGTGGCTGCATTGTCATCTTCTGTGGCCTGGTAAGGCTGCTGTCCCTTCATTGGGAGGTGATCAAAGTGCAGGCCAATCAGTTCATGTCAGAGGCAGTCTCTCTTCCCATTATTATGGAACCCACTTGGACACTGAACTGCCATGGGCTACATCTGTGCAGGGTAGGTTATCTCCATGCATGGTACTTGGTTGGAGTATGAGACTATGGAAAGACCCCTGTGCTCAAATTTTCTGGTTCTGTTGTTCTCCTTGTGCAGTTCCTGTCCTCTCTAGATCTTACTATTTCCCACTTCTTTCATAAGATTCTTACCATTCACTCTGCCCAAAGGTTGGCCATAAGTCTCCACATCTGCTTTGATAGTCTGCAGGACAGAACCTTTCAGAGGCCCTCTGTGGCAGGCTCCTAACTTGTTTCCTGTTTTCTTCTTCTTCTGATGTCCATCCTCTTTGCCTCTTGGGATGGGGATTGAGCATTTTAGTCAGAATCCTCCCTCTTGATTAGTTTCTTTAGGTGTACAGATTTTAGTAGGTTTATCCTATATTATATGTCTATATGAGTGAGTATATACCATGTGTGTCTTTCTACTTCTGGGACAGCTCACTCAGGATGACCCTTTCCAGTTCCCACCAATTACCTTTCATGCACCATACACCCATCAGAATGGCCAAGATCTGCACAGTATGACTCATGGCTAATGCCGCGGTGGTAGCTCCAACAGCCACCAATGAGATGACAGTAACAATGGTGGCTGTAGTTCCAAGATCCCTTTTCTGTCTGAAGAGAGTCATAGCGTGAGGGGCATCAACGGGCACAGGCACCCAGCGAGGCATGCGAGTAACTAGGGCATACCTAAATTCACTAGCATTCCAGCATTGGGCAAAAAAGGAAGTATCATTACCACAATTACTTGGTTCTATCTGGCTAATAATGAATAAAAATGGGGGATATAAACAAACAGGTGTGGGTTTATAGGAAATAGTATGAGAAGCCTTAACCCCCTCATTGGAACATCCTGCATCAGTTCTAGAACTAGCAGTGGTGGAGTCCGAGGTCTGAGTAGGTTCAGGAGACCATTGTCCCCAGGAGCGCGACGTGCTCCATGTAAATTGACTAACTCCATGTTTTCCTCCACTTTTGAAAGTCATTTAAGACTGCTCAGACCCTGAATAATCGTTTAGCCAATGTAGCTCATGACTTAGATGTACAAAAAGGAATTAATGCTCAACTAAAAGGAGGCTTGATGCTGTTCAATCAGAGGATTGACCTCGTGCAGGAGCAAATTGATACCCTATGGCAAATCGCTCAACTTGGCTGTCAATGGAAGTATGCTGGACTTTGTGTCACTAGCATACAATATGAGAATTTTTCCCGTGCTGCAAATCTGTCTAAACAATTGTCTAGCTATATTTTAGGTAATTGGACTGGAGAATTCGATATTACGATGGAGCAGCTGTGAGTGGCCATTGTCACGATAAATTCTACCAGAGTGGACGCAGGACTAGCCACAGGATTATCATCATGGATTGCTGCAGCCATGAATCATCTGAAGGAATGGGCGGGCATGGGAGCGTTAGCAGGCCTCTGGTGTTGGTCTCCTAGGTTTGCCTGTGGTATATATGCAAGATTAGAGTCTCACAACAGTATAATGCAGCCATGACCATTCAGGCCTTTACAGCCATTGAAGCAGGACAGTCTCCCCAAGCATGGTTGGCTACCATAAAAAGCTAAAATGTTATGCTCAGGATGCGAGGCTAAGCACTGCACTCAGGGTCAGCTGCTTTGGACCCAGAGAAGAGCATGTCTGGTTGCATGCGGGTTGATGCCCCAGGTCCCACCTCTGAGAAAAAGGTATCAGACGGGTCTGATGCTCTTTGGGTGGATGACACCTAAATGAACATCAGTACAAAGTCCCAATTTATTTCTAATATCAGAGATCAGACCTCTACTCTTGCCTGATGCGTCTAAAACAAAAAGGGGGAACTGTAGAGAGCTGCGGAATGCTGCGCCTGAAAGATGGAGCTGGTTTCTGCCTTCCACCTTCCCGATGGTGAGTGCTCTCTGTCACGAACAATTCCACATTTAGCTAAGGCCGAAGATCTGGCTTGCTTCCATGTATGTGGACCTATCAGCATTGCCCACATGGCACGCTGGGGTTGGCTACCCAGAGGCTATTTAAACTGTGGGCTGGCTTTCCCCAGGGTCAAATGATTGTTCAAGGTTCCTGAATAAACTGCATACTGCATTAAAAAAAAAAAAAAAAAGAATGGCCAAACAAGATCAAAAACTCAAGTGACAACACATGCTGGAGAGGTTCTGGACAAAGGGGAACCCTCCTCCACTGCTGGTGGGAATGTAAACTTGTACATCCACTCTGGAAATCAATCTGGTGCTTTCTCAGACAATTAGGAATAGCATTTCCTCAAGATCCAGCCATACCACTCCTAGGCATATATCCAAAAGAGTCTCAAGTACACAATAAGGACATTTGCTCAACCATGTTTGTAGCAGCTTTATTTGTAATAGCCAGAAGCTGGAAACAACCCAGATGCCCCTCAACTGAAGAATGGATACAGAAATTGTGGAACATCTACACAGTGGGATATTGCTCAACAATGAGAAACAAGGAAATCAAATATATCCGGGCACATGGTCTTTTCTGAGACTGACATTCAACCAAGGACCATCTATGGATATAACCTAGATTTTCTGCTAGGATGTGGCCTGTGGTAGCTCAGTAACCAAGTAGTTTTCCAAAGTAAGTGGAAGAAGGACTATTTCTAACAGGATCTCAAGGGCAGGCTCTTTGACCTCCCCCCCGCCAGGGGAGGAGCAGTCCTGTTAGGCTACAGAGGAGGCCACCTGAAACAGGACAATGCAAGAGGAGGACTTTGCAGCCAGCCCTGAAGATACCTGATAAAACAGGGTCAAATGAAAGGGGAGGAGGTCCTCCCCTATCAGCGGACTTGGAAAGAGGCAGGGAGGAGACCAGGGAGGGAGTGTGGGGTTGGGGAGGGAATGAGGGAGTGGGATACAGCTGGGACACAGAGTTAACAAAATGTAACTAATAAGAAAAATAAAATTAAAAAGAAAAACAAGGAAATCATGAAATTTGAGAGCTCTTTAATTTTTATTGCATTTATTTATGTAGCATGCTTATGTGCATGTGTGGATGCATGTGCATGTATGTGTGTGTATGTGTACCAGCATATATGCATGCATGTTGTGCTTCTGCATGTGTCTTTGTATATGTCTGTGTGTATGTGCATTTGCATGAATGTGCATGTACATGTGTGTGGTGACGTGCTACATGGTTCACTCTAAATGTAGAAATCCACAGAGAACAACCTGTGAGAATACAACCAGCTTTATTCTTCTAACATGTGAATCCAGGAGATCAAATTCATGTTTTAAACCTTGCTAGTAGGTGCCTTTATCCTCTGAGTAATTTGCACATCCCTCCCTTGAAACAGTCTATAGCTTTATTGCATTCATATCCATATGTGGATGTGGAGACATTATTACTTTCCTCTGGACCAACATTGAAACAGGGCAATACAAGATCACTTTTCTTTCTTTCTTTCTTTCTTTCTTTCTTTCTTTCTTTCTTTCTTTCTTTCTTTCTTTTTCTCTCTCTCTTTCTCATTTATAAAAAAGAAATAATAAGTGTACATATGAGTGTTTTGCTGGCATGCATGTATGTGTACTCTTGTAGTGTCTATGAAGGCGAGATGAGGGCATTGTATCATCTGGAAGTGAAGCTATAGAAGGATATGAACCACTATGTGTGTGCTGAGAACTGAACCCTGGTTCTGTGAAAAAGTAGTAAGTGTTCTTAACAGCTGAGACTCTTTCTTCTGCATCCTTATTGCCATCATCACCATGGTGACCAGAATCTTCGGAGTTCCCTCTTATAGTGTGAATCCTTATACATATTTAGAAAGCTGACTTTCTTATAATTTGAATAGCTAAATGTATAAATAAAGATCATACTAATTGCCACTCTGAAATTCATTCATTGAAAGTGTCTACATGGCAGAGCCTGAGATTTGATTCATATGTTACTATGGAAATTCAGAAGCCTTCATCCAAAAGTACCAGGTGTTTCCAGTCCAGCACCATTAGCAGCAATGCTCTTAGCATAACAATGAAAGACACAGGGACACTAGAGGTGTTAAAAAATAGCTTATGTTCTGTTTTTCTTTTATTAATTAGAGAAATTCCCAAACATCTAATATGGCATTGAAATTCTTTTTTTTTCTTTTAGTGAAAGTTATCTGATTTTCCTTAATTTGTAAAATATTCTCAGTATGTCTGGGCATGAGTACAAGTTGTCAATAATATAACCGTATCTTTAAAATAAATTATTTATTATGCATTACTGCCTAGATTTATGTCTTAAGTGAATGACTTTGCTTAAAGCCTTTGGTATAAAAAAAACTAAAATTTTCAAATAATCTAAAAAGCATGAATATTTAAACCAAACACTTTCATGTTGAAAGAAAGAAAACTAACCTGTACAATCTATGAATGGATAGTTTCAATTTTCCATATTCAGTGTTCAAGTGGACACAGTAATCACAAAGGAT
Organism: Meriones unguiculatus; assembly: GCF_030254825.1. Taxonomy (NCBI): domain Eukaryota; kingdom Metazoa; phylum Chordata; class Mammalia; order Rodentia; family Muridae; genus Meriones; species Meriones unguiculatus. The sequence goes on from NC_083354.1 coordinate 98,268,721, forward strand.
TTGATGAATATTTTTCTTTTTGAATGTCTGCCTTAATGGGTAAAGGACAGCTTTCATGTAGATCTGGCCTTGAGTTTCAAGTCACCAGCTATTTGTAGCCAGGCAAGTCAAATAATGCTCCCCAGCTTCATTTTCATTGTTTGTTAAGCACAGGTGAGCATGCTGGTTTTTAGGAAGTGTCTAGATGGCCTGAGATGATGTCTTCAAGTGCTCAGCATAGTGCCTGGCACATGAAAACAGTAACATTTCTCTTTCCTTGAAAGAAATGACAAAATTTTCTATTTTATGTCACACTTTTCTATCTCCTATCTTAGTTTCTAAAAGTACTACATATATGATATTCTATAAGGAAATATTCCTGTCATTTAATATAAATTATAAAAAATCACTCTAAACTAAACATTTCAAGATTATATACTTTTTACAAATGTGTGTAATATTTCTCTCATCTGAGAGTCTCTAGTGATTTCAGGAGTTTATTGAATACCATTCTTCCTGCAGCTCATGTATCAAATACATCCATACTGGTGGATGTATTTGAGGAATGGGAGCCATTGACAAGGGGTGAGTTAAGGAAGTAACAGAAAACCTGACATAAAGGGATTTTAAAGATCCTTTCAAAGATCCTTCTTTTACCTCTAATATTTGGATGAGAAAAAAATGGAAGAAATTGAGGTGAGAAAAATTAGTCTGTTAACTGAATATTTTTAAGATTAGTAGACGTTCCTAGAACCAGTTCCCAGCCCATGCCATTTCTTTTTGTTTTTCTGTAAAATCTGTTTATGACTACACTTTGATTAATACTTTTTCTGATACACATTAAAAGGAAGTCATTAACACTTTCTTTGATTAAAAAAACTAAGTAAAAATATATAGCAACAATATCATTATCACTTAGAAAGCCCCTCTAAGAAAAGAAAGAGAAAAAGGAAGAAACTAATATTAAAACCAGGTGGTAAATGTCAGACAGCATAAAGTGCATTTTTCTGAAGATATTGTAAAGAGTTGATCTGTGTATTTGTAAATGTGGTAATTGATGCTAAATAATCAACATCTTTCAAAAAATGAATGTTCCTATCTTGAATAACAAACAGTTTAACAACATAATTGAAATAAGTATGTAGCAGACGAAGATAAAATAGCTCACTACATTCAGATCATTTTCCTAGTCTGGCTTCTTACATAATGAACAGAAAATTGGGCTTTATTTCTTTTAAGTTTTATTTTGTTTTCTTTATTTGAGACAGAGTTTGTCCTGTAGCTCACTATGCAGCCCTGGCTGGCCTTGAACTCAGAAATCCACCTCATTCTGTAGATGTGCTGAGGTTAAAAGCATATAACACCACACCCAGCCCTAAGATGTATGTCTGAGTTAATTTACATTAATATTGGGTGGAGGTGAGATTTGACAAGTTGCTACCAGAGATTCAGATAAAACTATGCCTCTACTCATCCCAAAAAGCCAAATGTAGTCACTTGCTTCAATCTCCAACTATAGAGACCAGTAACAGTAACAAGATGAGAAAGTGGCCAGAGGCAGAAGTAATAATGAGATTCAGGATTCAGTGACTCTGAGCCCATGTGTGGCAGGCTAAAAGTATGCATTAATAAGCACTCTTGGCAAAGGTGTGGTCTGGTTGATCATTGTTCCATTGTGTTTCTGCAAAAAAAATTCAAAGTTTTTAATGTTTGAGAACAGCTGGATTCCAAGATTACTCCTGCTTTAGGGGTGATCTCATCATGGGGTGATCTCATTATGAGACTATCTGTAGACAAGGCTCTGCTATTTCTGGAATCCAAAGTGGCTGCCAGTTTAGAGCAATGCTGGAGACATTTAGACGCTTTCTGGATGTCTAGAATAAACAGGATGTTATGAACACTAATTGGAAGATTTCTTAGTTGCTCTTACTCTTAATTCATTTATATTCCAGAAACTGAGAATAGAATTTTTCTCATATAATTTATCCTGATAATAGTTTCTCTCCCTATATTCCTCCCAATTTCTCCCAACCTTAGTTTCTGTAAAGAACCACTCGATTTAATTTTCTTCTGAGAAAATTAGGTATTTAAGTGATAATTAAAATAAAGTATTACAAAACAAAATCTAAAATATAGAAACCTAACTATAGAAGAAAGAGAGTCCAAGAAAAGTCACCAGAAAAACATGAAGGCACAAAGAAGCACTCAGGAATCCATAAACACACTATCCCATACACAAAGAACTTGTAGGACAAAAGAGAAAAATACACAAATAATAATAATAATAATAGTAATAAATTAAAAATAATATTAAGGAAAAAAGCCCTGACATGGCATTATGTGACAAAGATCATCCAAAGATTCCCTTCAGTTTATTTTCTGGTGGACATCTAGAGCTGGACATGCAGCCTACCCTCGAGAGTAGTTTGTTTCCCCATTGAGACTCTCTTAGAGAAAACTGAATTTCCATCTGCAAGTGATTATTCATTGGAGACAGCTCCTGGCTTAGGGAGGGGGTCACACATCCACTTCTTTCAGGTCTAGGGCCCCAGGTGCTGCACACTAACATAATTCCCAAACATGCTGCCTCAGACTCTGTGAGTTCATCTGTGCACCTATCCTGCTGATTTCAAGGGCTTGTTAGTGTCTTCCATCCCCTCTGACTCTTACACCCTTTCATCTCCTCTTTTACAGTGTTTCTGAGCACTGAAAAGCCATATTTTATGGAAACATGTCTTTTAGGTCTGAGTTTTCCAAAGTTTCTCTTTGTCTGCATTTTGTCTGGAAATAAGCCTCTGTATTTGTTTCCATCTGTTAAAGTTTCTCAGATGGCTGAGAAGGACACTGATCTGTGAGTACAGCAGAATGTCATTGGGAGTCATTTTATTGCTGTATTTATTGGGACATATTAGGATGATAGTATTGGTTTTAACTTAGGTGACTGGACTATCTAATCTCAGGTTCTTGGTCACTCAAGCAGTGTTAGGTATAGGTTCTATCTCTTGGAGTGGGTCTTAAGTCAAATCAGATCTTGATTTATTTCTCCCACAAGCTTTGTGTCACCATTGCATTAGCATATCTTACAGAGAAGACATCACTGTAGACAAAAGGTTTTGTGTTTACATCTTTCCTTTGGTAGCATGTAAAATATGTTCCTGTACCAAAACCACTGGGAAGGCTCTTTGCAAGCACCAACTCAACTTCTCCATATTCACTGAGTTTGTATAGCTTTTGTCATATGCAATAGTGCCTTGCTGTCAGTTTATGGGGACAATTTATACCCTTGGCAAGAGCCTGGGTTTTTGAAGGGTGAATGTGAGACTCCATTGGTCAACAATTAAATGTAACCAATGCATGGTACTGAAAGCTTTATTTGGTGACAAGAGATGTCCAGTTGGGGTTCCGTATTCCTCATTATTTGCCTTCATATATGTACATTCCTTAGGAACCAATATTAGGTTTCTGTTCTACCCTGCAAACAGCCTTTAACTTTAGATGGCTCTCTCTGTATTGCCTCCCTTATTTCCCTCTTTATTCACATACTGTAACTGATCCTCCAGTTTCCTTCTGCCTTCCCCCATCCATACGTAACTGTCTATTCTATTTCCCATTTCTAAAGATATCTATACATCTACACTAGTCTCTTACTTTATATCTAATCTCTGTGAGATGAATAAGACATATGATAGAGGTAAATAATAGAAAAACAAGAGACCAATTAAACAGCTATTTAAATAATATCTATAGGATTGAAGGTGAGAAAGACTACAAAAGACCAACTGAAAGATGATACATTGGGTATATTCATAGTTAATTACCTCCCTTAATACTCTACAAAAGTAAAAGAAGATATAACCCCACTGTTCTTGGGTTAATCATTAATAAAACATTAACACCTCTGAGAAACAGAGATTAAGCAAATCTTTTTTTTTAATTGCCAAAACTTTGCATGAAATTGTAGCTTTGATATGTATATTGCTATAAAATTTTTTATCTGTATATTGCTATAAAATTTTTGAGGTTAGAAGAAAAGTATGCTCTTTTCTTGTATATCAGAGTGTCTTCACAGATATCATCATATCTTACTCATGCTCTGAATAACCATGGTTTATCTCACATGTTTGAGATCTGTATACAAGGTTCTTAGAAATTTCTAAATTTTGAATTACAATTTTTATTCAATTATTCACTAGATAGTCAAACTATTGTTGTTGTTTTTTTTAATATACTTTTGTAGTATATTTCACTAGAAAACACTGGGATGAATACAAAGGAACTAGACCCATCTTTTACTTCCTAAAAGTTTGGGTCAAATGGAATAAATTAAATATATTCATAACCACACAAGAATGCCTATGTTCTTCATTGTTGTTCTTTGAACATTCACTACTAGCAAGAAAATACTATATATGGTCTTTTACATTCAGTTATTTTTATTTTCATCTAACTCAGGAGGATTCTAAAGCTATAAACAAGGATGACAAATATTTACTTTTGGTAAATCAATCCTTTTATAGAATAATAGAACAATAATAAAAGTAGCATTTTTAAACAACAGTGAAATAGTTAAAAGCAAAAAAATGTATTGCATATGTGTTTCTTTGTGTGGGGGGGGCGAGTGGATGGATGTGTACAACCCAGTGTTTCTTTGTCCGATGATTCTGTATAAACATTTTGAGGTCTTTTTGCCTCTTGAATGCTGTACACAATTATACAATAAAAAAGAGGGTACAAATATTACTTTATGATTCTAGTTCAAATTGTGATGGATGTTTGTGCAGAACTGGGATTATCGCACTTTGGGTGCATTTCATAATTTTGATTGTAATATTTTTTAAGTTTGTATATGCCTTTTAAAATAATAGTCATATATTTTTATTTCTATATACAACATTCAAACCACAGAAGCACAAAACTGTCAAATTTGTGGACAGAATACCGTGGTAGTTGCCAGTTTTGAGGGGAGGAAGGATGAGGAACGGTAGTGCAGTGAAAACATTTTAGTCATTCGGTAAAATGCATTGCAGAGAGCTCCTGTGTAACATGGTCCCTATATTTGACACTATAGCACAGTGAAACTTAAGTGGACATATGTCGTGTTTTGTTGTTGTGTTGCTCTTTTGTTTGTTTTGAGACTGTATATTTATGGTGTCTAGTTTGTTTTCCCAGAAATTCTCAAGCCTCCGTCTCTGGAGGGCTAGGATCATCCAGAGAAAGGACCTATAAGCCCTGCTCAGATGTAGTCTAAAATCAACTCAGTCTCCAGGTGGGTTCCCTCGTTCCCTCGTAAGGGGAGTAGGGCCTATCTCTGTTAGGAACTCATTTGTCTGCTCTTTGATCACTCTGGCAGGGGACCTTGCCAGCCTACAGAGGAAGAGGGTCCAGGCAGTCCTGATCAGACTTGAAAAGCTAAGGTCAGATGGCAAAGGATGAGGACTCTCCCTTTTAGTGGTCTAGGGAAGGGGGAGTCGGGGGAAGAGGGTGGGAAGATGGGATCAGGGACAATGAGGAAGGGAGTTTCACCCGTGATATCGTGATATATACATTCCCCCCACCACCCTTAGGAGGAGGTGGTCAAAGAGCCAGCAACTGAGTTCAGGTCAGAGACAGTCCCCGTTCCCCTTACCAGGGAACCCACTTGGAGACTGAGCTGCCATGGGCTACATCTGTGCGAGGGTACTAGGTTATCTCCATGCATGGTCCTTTGTTGGAATATCAGTCTCAGAAAAGACCCCTGTGCCCAGATATTTTTGGTTCTGTTGCTCTCCTTGTGGAGCTCTTGTCCCCTCCAAGGTAGAGGACCCTGGGTAAGATGCTCAATCTTCATTCAGAATGGCAAACAGGACAGACATCAGAAGAGGGAGAAAACAGGAAACACGACAGGAGCCTACCACAGAGGGACTCTGAAAGACTACCCAACAGTATATCAAAGCAAATGCTGAGGCTCATAACCAAACTATGGACAGAGTGCAGGGAATCATATGAAAGATTATTAAGACCTAGAGGGGACAGGTCCTGTTTATAGACAGTCAGTTAAGGAAATTCCAGGGTGAGTAGGTGAACTTTACCTTGATTGGTGGGCAGCCCGCCAAGGGGCATGAGGCCAATCCTATGATGTAACCATGTCTGGCTTAACATTGTGGCTGATATTGATTGGCTGCCCTTTCTCTGTGGTTTCTCTCTTTAGAAACCAAAACTAAACTCAAGCCTAGTCAGGTAAAGTTAAGACTAAAGCCTCTCATGTAGTCAGACTGGCCTCCTAGTGGGTCAGCTGGAATTTAGCTCTCTCAAAAGCAAATGCAAGAAATATATACTGTTTCATTCTGCTACTTTGTGCAGTTTTTATAAACATGGAAAAACAATATTGTAAATGTTTATTTGTATTTAAATTAACATTTAAAGTATTTCTATTATATTGGTATTTCAACTATTTTTCGAGATTATAATATAAATTCATTATTTCCTTTTTCTCTTTTCTCCCCCCAAACCTTCTCATAAACTACTTGCTCTCTTTCAAATCCATGGTCTCTGTGTTTTTTTTCTTCATATGTCGTTACATGTATATATGCATGTAAATATGCATATATGTCTATAATATGCACATACATAATACAATAAACAATATATGTAATATATGCATAATATTATATGTGTATTAAATATATTATATTTACAATATATACACAATATACATGTATATACAATATATAAAATATATTATATATACATATTACACATATTTATATATGTACTTATATATAAGTAAGATAATATACATATATGTTCACATATGTAGGTAATATATGTGCACGCATATATTACATATATTATATACTATATTATTAATAAATCTATATATTGTACACATATGTATATTTGATTTTATATATCTACATATACAATATAATATATATAATTGTATTATACCTGAATATATATATATATATATTATCCTAAATGTAACCTTCTTGGTTTGTATAATATTACTTGTGTAGTTATTTTCAGGGCTGAAAATGTCTTGTACATGTTTTTATTATGAATTTTAATCACAAGTTTAGAATTATTATTATATTTTAAATATAAGCATGATGAATGGGATTAAGTAAAATTTAAAAGGTAGCTCAGTGGGTATGGGATGACCAATTGGTGTACTCTTTCTATATTGATTAAGCTACTACCAAGTGAGTGGTATAAGTCAATGATATACAAGATCTGTTACAGTGTTTAGAATGGGCTAAAGTGTTGTTTGTAGAAGATTCAGGAGGAATTAGGTCACAGACAGCGATTAGGGAAGCCATAGGGGTATCTTTGGAAGATTATGGATAAGAGAAAAAAAGTGGGCTTATTATGACACTATATGTCAGAATAAGTGCTGATAGTTTAAGATATCTGAATTATTTCAGTATTTCACACATTACATTTTAGTGTTTTATTGATTTATTTACTGAATAACTAACTTAATAATTATCCTTGGCAGCTAAGCAAAGAGACTTGTGCATGCTTTTATCATGAACATTTAAAACCAGTTAAGAGTTGTTATTTAAAAAAAAATGAGTAAGATGAAAGGGATTAAGTACATTAAAAAGACAGCTCTTAGTAGTTAATTTATAGAACTAATGATAAATGTAAAATGTTTGGTGTCTCTAAGTAAACTCCATGATTTCCTAGTCAGAAGACTATTTCAGGGCCTCTGAGATTATTTTTATATCTAGTCTTACAGGTGATTAAACATTTCTCATCAAGGTATGATTTTAAATATAGTAATATACTCAATGTTGTCACAGATCATTGACTTTTTGTACTGGTCTAGGACTTTTCATAGGGATGACAAATTTTACTATCCCACACAGAAAAGTCTCTTTAAAAAATATTGATATTTATTTTATCTCATGTATGTTGACAATATGTAAAATTGGTGTAGCAACATTTAAAATGTAAACTACAAGGTATTAAAACTGCTTTATTAGTTTCTTGAACATAACTAATATTTAAACTTGAATCTAAGTTACAGTATTGATTTTGTCAGATTATTCTGTCTTGTCAAAAGATGTTATTAGCTGAGATCAATTTGATATTTTAAAATATTTCTTTCCTGACTATTAATATATAACACAAATATAATCATGTAACTTTAGAGTATAATAAACATATTTGCACATCGAATTGATAAGTCATTGAGAAATCAATGTATTAACAAAGATTAAGAAACAAAAAGATGAATTTAAAAGGGTTGAGGACAAAAAACTGTTAATTCTGGAGTATAAAGTCTTTGCCTTTTGCCTGCAATTTTCACTGTGAAAATGGAGTAGTTTCTGGTCTGAGCCCTTGCAAAATTTCTTTTCTTGGTAGGTCTTGTCTTTTTTTTTTTTTAATTTGGATAAAATACATTCTTTTAAAAATTACCTCAGTCAGAATCAGTGTTCATTTTGAATGAAATAAATTTCAATTAGAAAAAAAGTCAAAAAGATTTTACAAGTTTAAGTCAAATTACACTAATGTGTCAAAATGTCCATCACAAGTGATTCTTGGTGTTTTAATTCAGGTCTTTAGGAAGCATTTAAAAACTGTATTAGAATGTATTATAACAAAATAAGTGTGTTATATTTAGAATTTGTATTCATAAGTTTTGCAGAAGTCTGTTTTTTTTTTTTTTTAGTGTGTTTGTGTAATACATACAACACACATACTCTTAAACGCACAGGTACCATTCACATACTCACACAACACATATACACTCATACACACACACACACACACACACACACACACACACACATGAATCTAAACCTCCAGAAGGAACAATCACACCTATATTGAAAAGCTGCCATTTTTTGCAACTCAAATGGAGGTGATAGTGATATATTCCTGAAAAGGTGTCAGATGGTGTGAAAACTCACCTTTATTTTGACAAAGTCTCTGACATCAAAGAAACACATTGAAAGAAAGACTGCATTTTTCATAGCTGTGGAGAAAAGCACTGTTTTTAAAGAAACTTATTTTTCTTTTTTTTTTTTTCAATGCAGTTTATTCAGGAACCTTGAACAATCATCTGACCCTGGGGAAAGCCAGCCCACAGCTTAAATAGCCTCTGGGTAGCCAACCCCAGCATGCCACATGGGCAATGCAGATAGGTCCACATACATGGAAGCAAGCCAGATCCTCAGCCTTAGCCAAATGTGGAGTTGTTTGTGACAGAGAGCACTCACCATCGGGAAGGTGGAAGGCAGAAACCAGCTCCATCTTTCAGAAACTTATTTTTCAAATGATTAAGAATAACTGCAACGAAGAACAATTAGTATGATCAAAAGTTAGCATGATTTTTTTCCATCAAAATTCCAACTCTAAGTCCTCATGATGTCAGGAATTACTCAATTTTTAAACTTGTTGAGGTAAACAATCTTGGGTTTGCATTTAATTTTCACTTCATTACCTACTCTACATTTAATAATCACCAAACACTATTGTGATGATATGGTTTGAAGGTAAATGACCCCCATAAGCTTATGTATTTGCAGGCTTGGTCCACAGGTGGTAGAATTGTTTGGAAATGATTAGAAGTGGTGGCCTTGACAGAGGGAATGGTATTTGAAGTTTTCTTCTTTTTATATAGATTTATTATTTATTACAATTTACTCACTTTTTATCCTGACTGTGACCCCCTCCCTCCCTCTTCTCCTCCTATTCCCTTTCCCTAGCCCACTGATAGGGGTGGTCCTCCTCTCTGGCTCTAGACTATCAGGCCTCATCAGGACTGTCTGCATCCTTCTCCTCCTCTGTGGTCTGGCAAGGCTGTACTCCCGGGGGAGGTGATCAAAGAGCTGACCAGTGTGTTTCTCCAGGGACATGTTTCCCTGCCAGCTACCTTTCCCCCTTCCATGACAGTCAGAGACTTAAACTGTAAGCACCAAATACACTGTTGCTTCTCTACGTTATCTCTGCCATGTCTTTTTATTTATTTATTTATTTATTTTTTATCAGTTACATTTTATTAACTCTGTATCCCAGCCGTGTCCCAATCCCTCATTCCCTCCCAGTCCCTCCCTCCCTCCCTCATCTCCACCGTGCCCCTTTCCAAGTCCACTGATAGGGGGGACCTCCTCCCCATTCATCTGATCCTGTTTTATCAGGTATCTTCAGGACTGGCTGCAAAGCCCTCCTCTGTGGCCTAACAGGACTGCTCCTCCCTTCGGGGGTGGGGAGACCAAAGAGCCAGTCATTGAGTTCCTGTTAGAAATAGTCCCTGTTCCCCTCACTTTGGGAAACCAATTGGTTACTGAGCTACCACAGGCTACATCTGAGTGGAGGTTCTAGGTTATATCCATACATGGTCCTTGGTTGAATGTCAGTCTCAGAAAAGACCCTGTGCCCAGATATATTTGGTCCTTGTGGAGCTACTGTCCTTTCATAGCAATATGAAAGCAGCTAAGACAAACAATGAATATCAGTTGACAACTTGATTGAATATGGGATCAATTAGGAGACAAGCCTTTGGGTATATCTGTGAGGATACGGAATTGACTGAGGAAAGAATACTCATCAAAATTAGGCAGCAGCTCTAAGCGGTAGCCAGATATAAAAGGTGTGAAGCAAAAAACAACGCTTTTTACTTGCCTGTCTTTTTTATTGCTGTTGGAACTATTTGTTGTATTGTTGCTCCTTCTCTCCTTTGCCAACACCAGAGCACAAATTCTATGTACTTCCAATGTGGACTGAAACAGCTGTCCTACAATCCTAAGTTTTCAGTGTCAGAATAAGACTATTGGAATATCTCACCTAGTGTGAACAGCTGCTGGCTTTGTAACCTATTTAGCAAATTGGCAGCCATTGTTTTAATCCTTATCCTGTGTAATATCTGCTAACCTAATAAGTATCTTTTTGTAATATATATTCATCCGGTCAGTTGTATTCCTCTATAGGTCATTGACTTATGCACCTGCTGATCACACAAAGCATCAGGAAACAATGAAATTTCAACTTTCTTTACTATGGCTATCTCATCTGGGTCTAAGCTTTCTTTACATCTTTCTTAGGTGACTGTAGTAGGCTCCCTTGGGAGAGATTATCACTCCCAATAATCTAATATAAGATATCATCTTTTGGGATAGAAATAAGATTATAAAGCTGCTCAACAAAGTCTGTGATTGCCTATAGAGGACCTCATATGATTATAATTGATCTAGCATTTACTGTGATCCAGTGCATCCCCTAACTCTTTACCACCCTGGACTTACCAGATAATTATTTGCTCATGGGAAAATAATGAAACCCAAATTTCATATCTTAGACTTGGAATAAGTCAACCATTTAATAAAGTCTGACTTTTTTCTGGTTGGTAGAATAATATTTATATTTATTTATTCTTGTAATTTTTTGTGTTTTTATACACCTATGTGTGTATATGTCTTTTATGTGTGTGTATTCAAGTGCCTTGGCATATTTATGAGACAGTTTATAGGAGCTAGTTCTCTCTTTTATCATGTGGGTCCCCACATGAAACTTAGATTCGCAGGTTTGGCGGCAGAAGCCTTTACTTACCAAGGCACTTGGCAGGCTATTTTTCCATTACAGACATGGCATCATTACAATTTAGATTAATTCACAAGTGTTTTTGCAAAGGCTCCACCCATGTTTAGGGACACAGCTCATGAAAATTATTCTTTTTCTATGATAAGTCATTCTACTTGTGATAATGACCACAAATCTTTATTTAAGTGTTGTCTGTCATTTCGGTTGTCTAACTTGTTGTTAATAATAGATTTTAAGAGCGTTATCATATAATCGTTCATGAGCCCTTGAATGCTCATAACTTATTTTCTTCAAAATTTATGATAAAAATAATACGACTAGTTATAAAATCTGCATCATTGTTTTCCTCATTTCCTTGCATTACTTAAATATATATTATTTTCACCTCTGAAAAGAGTGCTTATATATTCACTAATTTAGTCTTCATTTCAGAAATAAGTTTTTCCAATTTCTAATACCATTTTTAGTTTTGACCACCATTATTTCTGTACTTTATAGTCCTTTTCTAATTTGGTGATTTTATTTTTCTTGTCAGTTATCTTGATGTGTTGAAGATTTGTAGACATTTCAAATGAACTGCCTTTCCTTTCTCTATAGATGAGATGGTATTTCTTTCTCTCTTCTAATGTCTCTTTCTTTATAAGAGTTTTATGTTTGTCACTCCTGTTGCCTTTTTACTTTTAGCTAACTTAATTTTATTCCAATGGCAATTTTAAAATTATAGATCTAAATTTATTTTAATAAGAAGTTAGTGAACTTGGTTCTTGTGATCTGGCTATTTCTCTTCCTGAATTTCTTGTAAAACTCCTTTTACTCACATTGTTTCCAATTTTGGTTTTTGTTTTAAGATATAGACATAGATTTTTTTTTCTCTGCAGACATTGCAAAATGATTAGAATACTTCCAGGTGTTCATAGAGAGCATTCTACACCTTATCTGACACTATCCTGTGTTCCCATTTCCCACTGGCATTTGCACTCTACCTCTCACCCCAGCTACTGTACAAAGTGACTGCTGAGCCTTTAAGTGACCTAGTGGTGGTTGTCTATTCTGGGATCTCAGGTTCATCTCAGGTGCATCCTTTAATTGTCACGTAATGATGCTGCAGACTTCTGTCCGCATCTTCTTGTGTCTTGGTAATTATAAATATGCCTTGTCAAACCCCTTCTGTTACCCATGACTGGTTTACTATCCCAGTTGTTCTGGATGTTTTGCTTCACCTCTTTCCCAAGTCTTCTTTTCACAATAATTACTTAATTGATTTTGTACAACTTAATAGCACTTGGTCTGGCCATGTTTGTTGAGATTTAGAGTTAGAATCCTAACAACTTGTAGCTGATTTTCACAGCAGTATATTTAACTGATACTACCCAGAGGAAGTATTTTGAGCCTTTGGCCACATGTTTTTTTGTTTTTGTTGTTGCTATTGTTGTTTTCTTTAACTTAGTGTCAGCTGAGCTCATGAAAGTAGCTTTAATCATATTCAAGCAGTCATTCTAATCTTGACAGAATTGACCTTCAGAAGGCATAAACTGCTGTAAACTGAGACTTTATAAACCCAGTGGAGGAAAGGTTGTAAAATAAAGCAGGGACTCTATTCCTACTGTTTAGATAAAATCCATGACAGAAAGAAATGGTACAAAGACAATGGCCATGTCCTTAAGTCCAGGAAGGACAATATTTTGTGCAGCCATGGGCAAGCCTCACATCATCCCAGGTATACAGGATTCTGAAGCAGCAAAACAACTGTAGGCCAGAATTCTGAATTCTGTGGTTTGCCAGTGGGAAATTTTTTTTTTCAATGCAGTTTATTCAGAAACCTTGAACAATCCTCGGACCCTGGGGAAAGCCAGCCCACAGCTTAAATAGCCTCTGGGTAGCCAACCCAGGCGTGCCGCGTGGGCAATGCAGATAGGTCCACATCCATGGAAGCAAGCCAGATCCTCAGCCTTAGCCAAATGTGGAATTGTTCGTGACAGAGAGCACTCACCATCGGGAAGGTGGAAGGCGGAAACCAGCTCCATCTTTAAGGCATAGCATTCTGCAGCTCTCTACAGTTCCCCCTTTTTGTTTTAGATTCATCAGGCAAGAGTAGAGGTCTGATCTCTGATATTAGAAATAAATTGGGACTTTGTACTGATGTTCGTTTGGGTGTCATCCACCCAAAGAGCATCAGACCCGTCCGATACCTTTTTCTCAGAGGCAGGACCTGGGGCATCAACCCGCATGGAACCAGACATGCTCTTCTCTGGGTCCAAAGCAGCTGACCCTGAGTGCAGTGCTTAGCCTCGCATCCTGAGCGTAACATTTTTGATTTTATGGTATCCAACCATGCTTGGGGAGAATGTCCTGCTTCAATGGCTGTAAAGGCCTGAATGATCAAGGCTGCATCACACTGTTGTGAGACTCTAATCTTGCATATATACCACAGGCAAACCAAGGAGACCATCACAAGAAGGCCTGCTAACGCTCCCATGCCCGCCCATTCCTTCAGATGATTCATGGCTGCAGCAATCCATGATGATAATCCTGCGGCTAGTCCTGCGTCCACTCTGGTAGAATTTACTGTGACAATGGCCACTCTCAGCTGCTCCATCGTAGTATTGAATTCTCCAGTCCAATTACCTAAAATATAGCTCGACAATTGTTTAGACAGATTTGCAGCACAGGAAAAATTCTCATGTTATATGCTAGTGACTCAAAGTCCAGCATATTTTCATTGACAGCCAAGTTGAGCGATTTGCCATAGGGTATCAATTTGCTCCTGTACCAGGTCAATCCTCTGATTGAACACCATCAAGCTTTCTTTTAGTTGAGCATTAATTCCTTTACGTACAACTAAGGCATGAGCTACATTGGCTAAATGATTGTTCAGGGTCTGAGCAGTCTGCCCAGTATGACTCATGGCTAGTGCCCCGGTGGTAGCTCCAACAGCCGCCAATGAGATGGTAGTAACAATGGTGGCTGTGGTTCCAAGATCCCTTTTCTGTCTGAAGAGAGTCATAGCGTGAGGGGCATCAATGGGCACAGGCACGCAGTGAGGCATGCGAGTAACCAGGGCATACCTAAATTTACTAGCATTCCAGCATTGGGCAAAAAAGCAAGTATCATCACCACAATTACTTGGCTCTATCTGGCTAATAATGAATAAAAATGGGGGATATAGACAAACAGGTGTGGGCTTATAGGAAATATTATGAGAAGCCTTAACCCCCTCGTTGGAACTTCCTACATCAGTTCTAGAGCTAGCAGTAGTGGTGTCCGAGGTCTGAGTAGGTTCAGGAGACCATTGCCCCCAGGGGCAAGACATGCTCCATGCCAATTGACTAACTCCATGTTTTCCTCCACTTTTGAAAGTCATTTAGGGTTCTTAAATTATTTTTTTCCCTTTTTTCTAAATTTTTCATCAATTACACTTTATTCATTCTGCATCCCCCCATAAGCCCCTCCCTCCTCCCCTCCCAATTCCACCCTCCCTCCTCCCTCTGCTTGCATGCCACTCCCCAAGTCCACTAATAGGGGAGGTTCTCCTCTCCTTTCTGATTTTAATCTGTCAGTTCACATCAAAAGTGGCTGCATTGTCCTCTACTATGGCCTGGTAAGGCTGCTCCCCCCCAGAGGGAGGTGATCAAAGAGCAGGCCAATCAGATTATGTCAGAGGCAGTCCCTCTTCACATTACTATGTAACCCAATTGGACTCTGAACTAACCTGGGCTACATCTGTACAGGGGTTCTGGGTTATCTCCATGAATAGTCCTTGGTTGGAATATGAGTCTCTGGGAAGTTCCCTGTGTTCAAATTTTCCTGTTCTGTTGCTCTCCTTGTGGAGACCCTGTCCTCTCCAGCTCTTACTATTTCCCAGTTCTTACATATAATTCCATTCACTCTGCCCAACAGTTGCCCATCAGGCTCAGCATCTGCTTTGATAGTCTGAAGGGCAGAGGCTTTCAGAGGCCCTCTGTGGTAGGTTCCTAGGTTGTTTCCTGTTTTCTTCTTCTTCTGATGTCCATCCTCTTTGCCTTTCCGGATGGGGATTGGACATTTTAGTTAGGGTCCTCTCTCTTGCTTAGTTTCTTTAGATGCACAGGTTTTAGTGGGTTTGTCCTATGTTGTATGTCTATATGAGTGAGTATATACCATGTGTGTCTTTTTGCTTCTGGGACAACTCACTCAGGATGATCCTTTCCAGATCCCACCATTTACCTGCGAATTTCATGATTTCCTTATTTTTCATTGCTGAGTAATATTCCATTGTGTAGATGTACCACAATTTCTGCATCCATTCTTCAGTTGAGGGGCATCTGGGTTGTTTGCAGCTTCTGGCTATTACAAATAAAGCTGCTACAAACATGGTTGAGCAAATGTCCTTTTTGTGTACTTGAGCCTCTTTTGGATATATGCCCAGTAGTGGTATGGCTGGGTCTTGAGGAAGCGATATTCCTAGTTGTCTGAGAAAGCGCCAGATTGATTTCCAGAGTGGTTGTACAAGTTTACATTCCCACCAGCAGTGGAGAAGGGTTCCCCTTTCTCCACAACCTCTCCAGCATGTGTTGTCACTTGAGTTTTTGATCTTGGCCATTCTCATGGGTGTAAGGTGAAATCTCAGGGTTGTTTTGATTTGCATTTCCCTAATGGCTAGTGAGGTTGAGCATTTCTTTAAGTGCTTCTCTGCCATTCGGTATTCCTCTACAGAGAATTCTCTGTTTAGCTCTGTTCCCCATTTTTTAAGTGGATTACTTGGTTTGCTGCTTTTCAGCTTCTTTAGTTCTTTATATATACTGGATATGAGTCCTCTGTCAGATAAAGGGTTGGTGAAAATTCTTTCCCAATCTGTAGGTGGTTGCTTTGTTTTGATGACGGTGTCCTTTGCTTTGCAGAAGCTTTTCAGTTTCATGAGGTCCCATTTATTGACTGTTGCTCTTAGAGCCTGTGCTGTTGGTGTTCTGTTCAGGAAGTTTTCTCCTGTACCAATGAGTTCTAGGGTATTTCCCACTTTTTTTTCAAGCCGATTTAATGTGTCTGGTTTTATGTTGAGGTCTTTGATCCACTTGGACTTCAGTTTTGTGCAGGGTGATAAGTATGGATCTATTTTCATTTTTCTACATGTAGACATCCAGTTAGACCAGCACCATTTGTTGAAGATGCTATCTTTTTTCCGTTGTATGGTTTTGGCGTCTTTGTCAAAGATCAGGTGTCCATAAGTGTGTGGGTTTATTTCTGGGTCCTCTGTTCGGTTCCATTGATCCACCATTCTGTTTCTATGCCAGTACCATGCAGTTTTTAAAACTGTTGCTCTATAGTACAACTTAAGATCAGGGATGGAGATACCTCCAAAAGATCTTTTATTGTAGAGGATTGTTTTAGCAATTCTGGGTTTCTTGTTATTCCAGATGAAGTTGAGAATTTTTCTTTCCAGGTCTGTAAAGAATTGTGTTGGTAATTTGATGGGCATTGCATTGAATCTGTAGATTGCTTTTGGTAAGATGGCCATTTTTACTATGTTAATCTTGCCAAGCCATGAGCATGGGAGATCTTTCCATCTTCTCATATCTTCTTCTAATTCTTTCTTCAGAGACTTGAAATTTTTTTCATACAAGTCTTTGACTTCCTTGGTTAGGGTTACTCCAAGGTACCTTATGTCATTTGTGGCTATTGTGAAGGGTGTTGTTTCCCTGATTTCTTTCTCAGCCCTTTTGTCTTTTGTATACAGGAGGGCTACTGATTTTTTTGAGTTAATTTTGTATCCGGCCACTTTGCTGAAGGTGTTTATCAGCTGTAGGAGTTCCCTGGTAGAGTTTTTGGGATCACTCACGTATACTATCATATCATCTGCAAATAGTGATAATTTGACTTCTTCCTTTCCCATTTGTATCCCTTTGATCTCCTTCAACTGTCTTATTGCTCTAGCAAGGACTTCCAGTACTATGTTGAAGAGATATGGAGAGAGTGGGCAGCCTTGTCTTGTCCCTGATTTCAGTGGGATTGCTTTAAGTTTCTCTCCGTTCAGTTTGATGTTGGCTATAGGCTTGCTGTATATTGCCTTTACTATGTTTAGATATGTGCCTTGTATCCCTGATCTCTCCAATACTTTGAACATGAATGGATGTTGGATTTTGTCAAAGGCTTTTTCAGCATCTAGGAAGATTATCATGTGGTTTTTTTCTTTCAGTTTGTTAATATGGTGGATCACATTGATGGATTTCCGTATACTGAACCACCCTTGCATACCTGGGATGAAGCCTACTTGGTCATAGTGGATAATATCTTTGATGTGTTCTTGGATTCGGTTTGCAAGTATTTTATTAAGTAGTTTTGCATCAATGTTCATAAGGGAGATTGGCCCGAAATTCTCTTTCTTTGTTGAGTCTTTGTGAGGTTTAGGTACCAAGGTGACTGTGGCTTCATAGAATGAATTTGGTAATATTCCTTCTGTTTCTATTTTGTGAAATAGTTTGAAGAGAATTGGTGTTAGCTCTTCTTTGAATGTCTGGTAGAATTCTGCGCTGAAGCCATCTGGTCCTGGGCTTTTTTTTGGATGGGAGACTTTTGATGACCGCTTCTATTTCTTTGGGGGATACAGGACTATTTAGTTGATTTACCTGGTCCTGATTCAGCTTTGGTAAGTCAAATCGATCAAGAAAATTGTCCATTTCATTTAGATTTTCAAATTTTGTGGCATATAGACTTTTGAAGTAAGTCCTAATGATTGTTTGGATTTCCTCAGTGTCTGTAGTTATATCCCCCTTTTCATTTCTGATTTTGTTGATTTGGGTGGTGTCTCTCTGCCTTTTAGTTAGCCTGGCTAAGGGTTTGTCGATCTTGTTGATTTTCTCAAAGAACCAGCTCTTGGTTTCATTGATTCTTTGAATTGTTTTATTTGTTTCCAATTGATTGATTTCAGCCCTGAGTTTGATTATTTCCAGCCGTCTACTCCTTCTTGGTGTGTCTGCTTCTTCTTTTTCTAGGGTTTTTAAGTGAGCCATTAAGGTGCTTGAATGAGCTGTCTCGAATTTCTTCTTGAAGGCACTTAGTGATATGAACTTTCCTCTTAGCACTGCTTTCATTGTGTCCCACAAGTTCGGGTATGTTGTGTCTTCATTTTCATTGATTTCTAGAAAGACTTTAATTTCTTTCTTTATTTCTTCCCTGACCCAGCTCTCATTTAGTAACAAGTTGTTCAGTTTCCATGTGTGTGTAGGCTTTCTGTTATTTCTGTTATTGTTGAGGTCCAGCTTTATTCCATGGTGATCAGACAAGATACATGGGATTATTTCAATCTTCTTATATCTGTTGAGGCTTGCTTTGTGACCCACTATATGGTCTATTTTGGAGAAGGTTCCATGAGGTGCTGAGAAGAAGGTAAATTCTTTTGTGTTTGGGTGTAAAGTTCTGTAAATGTCTGTTAGGTCCATTTGATTCATGACCTCTGTCAGAGACATTGTTTCTTTGTTTAATTTCTGTTTTGTTGACCTGTCCTTTGTTGAGAGTGGGGTGTTGAAGTCTCCCACTATTAATGTGTGGGGAGCTATATGTGCTTTAAATTTTATCAATGTTTCTTTCACAAATGTGGGTGCCCTTGTATTTGGGGCATAGATGTTCAGGATTGTGATGTCTTCCTGTTGGAATTTTCCCTTGATGAGTATGAAGTGTCCTTCCCCATCTATTTTGATTAATTTTGGTTGAAAGTCTATTTTATCAGATATTAGAATGGCTACTCCTGCTTGCTTCTTGGGTCCGTTTGCTTGGAAAGTCGTCTTCCAACCCTTTACCCTAAGGTAATGTCTATCTTTGTGTCTTAGGTGTGTTTCTTGTATGCAACAGATTGCTGGGTTTAGTTTACGTATCCATTCTGTTAATCTGTGTCTTTTTATTGGAGAGTTGAGTCCATTGATGTTGACAGAGATTAACGACCAGTGGCTGTTAGATCTCTTGATTTTGATGTTGGCTGTGGTCATACTGTTGTGTGCTTGGTTGCTTTTTGTTTTACTGAAGTGAGGTTATTTATTTCCTGTGTTTTCTTGAATGTAGCTAGCTTTCTTGGGTTGTATTTTCCCTTCCAGTGTCTTCTGTAATGCTGGATTTGTTTGTAGGTATTGTTGAAATTTGTTTTTGTCATTGAATATCTTGTTTTCTCCATCTATGAGGACTGAGAGTTTTGCAGGGTATAGTAGCCTTGGCTGACATCTGTGTTCTCTTAGGGTCTGCATGATAGCCGTCCAGGCCCTTCTGGCTTTCATAGTCTCTGTTGAAAAGTCAGGTGTGATTCTAATGGGTTTGCCATTATATGTTACTTGGCCTTTTTCCCTTGCAGCTTTTAGTATTTTTTCTTTGTTCTGTATACTTACGGTTTTGATTATTATGTGGCGGGAGGATTTTCTTTTCTGGTCAAATTTGTTGGGTGTTCTGTAGGCCTCATGTTTTCTAATTGGCCTCTCCTTTAGCTTGGGGAAATTTTCTTCAATGATTTTGTTGAAAATATTTTCTGGGCCTTAGAGAAGGGAGTCTTCTTTTTCCTCTATACCTATTATTCTTAGGTTTTGTCTTTTCATATTGTCTTGCATTTCTTGGACGGTCTGTGTCAGGAATTTTTCGGATTTAACATTTTCTTTGACAGATACATCGATTTCTTCCATTGTATCTTCTACACCTGAGATTCTTTCTTCCATCTCTTGTAGTCTGTTGGTTATGCTTATCTCTGTAGTTCCTGTTTTCTTCCCTAGATTCTTCCTTTCCATTATTTCTTCCATTTGTGTTTTCTTTAATTTTTCCAATTCTATCTTCAGGTCTTGAGTTGTTTTGTTTACTTCCTTCACCTGTCTGATTGTACTTTCCTGTTTTTCTTTTAGTTCCTTCAACCCTGTTTCTATCATTTCATTCAGTGTTTTAAGCATTTCCTTTCTAAAGGCCATAAACTGTTTGGTTGCAGCTTCCTCTATTTCTTTACGGATGGCGATATTCTGTTTGAGTTTATCTTCCTCTATGTCTTTACGAATCTTATTTGTTTCCTCTGTTATCATCTTCATGGGCATACTTGTTAGGTCATCTTCTTGGATTTCAGTTATGGTGGGGTATCCAGGGCTACTTGCTCCTGGGTAACTGGGTTCTGGAGATGCCATATTGCTCTGTCTTTTGTTGCTTGAGCTTTTACGCTGGCCTCTACCCATTGTGTTATCTTAGGTGTTTTGGGTTATTTTCTGGTGCTTCCTGGGGATCCTGTGGTGGAGAGAATCCCCTTTGCAGAAAGCTGGTTTTTCCTGAAGGATGTCTTCTCAGCTTTTTGGGTATAGTCCCTGGATGGCTGGTGTTTTTTCAGGAGTTGCTCACCTCAGGGATATAGACCTGAGTGGTAACTGTGGTCTTTGTTAGTCGAGAGGGTTCTCCTCTCACCCAGGGAAGTCCTGAGGGCAGCTGCCCTGTTTCTGGGTTTCTTGTTGTAAATTTAATGATCAGCTGCTGTGACCCAGTTGGACATCAGGCGCGCCTCAACTGTTTGTGCCTGTGTCTGGAGCACAGCTGAGTGCTGGCACCTCGGCCCCACTAGACTGCTAGACGTTTTCTAGGGAAGGATTGGGTGATTTAGGTCAGTAGTTTCCTTCCTTCCCCGTGGATTCTCTGGAGACACGGACTCCCAGTGTCTTTTTTTGCCCTGGTGCACACTGCTCAGTGTCCGCCAGCTGGCTGGCCGCAGTAACTGCCTGTGCCTGGAGCACAGCTGTGTGATGGCGGCTCAGTCTCTGCCAGCTGTCTGGTGCACAGAAACTGCCTGTGTCTGCCTTTGCGGCTTTTGGGAGCCTGAGTGCCTCCCTCAGATGGGTAATTTTCTGGGGATCTTTTCAGGTTGGGGGTGAGCTGAGTGCTCTGAGATCAGACCCGCCGTTTCTATGTCCGGCGGCGGATCAGGCGCGCAGGCAGGCAGGGCTCTGAGCTGGAACCTGGGTCCCCGGCTCTGGCTCCGGGCTGGTTCCTGGGGTGCCCGTGGAACCCGCCCGAGTCTTTTCCAGGGGATGTCTGGGTGACCTAAGGCCGGTTCCAATCGTTTCCTGTACCCTGGGGTTATCTCTCGACTGAAAATTCCAGTCTCTGATAGTGTGGTGCACAGGGTTCAGTCTGGGACCGTGACAAGAGACACTGGCTTGTGGCTCTGCGCTGGGGCTGGGGCTGGCGGCTGGCAGCCGGCAGCCGGCAGCCAAGCGTCTGGTGGAACCGGGATCTCTTCCGCGGTTTAGCTGGGTGAGTTAAAAGCTGATTGAATCCCCCACCGTGGGGTATCCTCTCACCTGGGAAACACAATGACTGTGTTTTATGGCCGAGAGTTCTGATTGCTGGTCACTGTGCTGATCCTGCTGTGCTGCTGCTCAGAATGAGAGTCCTCCCAGTGCCGCCATCTTGCCCCTCCCCCAGTGGGAAATTTTTAAGAAGAAAGCTAGGAAATTACTTTCAAACCACAAAAGGAGAAGGAATTCCATCGGCAGAGCAAATGATTTCCAGTACCAAGAATGAATGAAAATATTCACAGAAGATAGTGAAATCTCTCAGTTGTTACCACATTTCACATATTTCAGAAAAGCCAGCAGCACAGGGATCAAGGGAAAAAGCCAAGTTTATATATTTTTGTTATAAGACAGGGTTCTCCAATAAGATGTAACCCATGTTACACTGGTGGCAAGAAGATAAAATGCTAAATAGAATATCCATCTTAAACACCTCTAGCCCAAATCACCTTAGAATACCTTTATTCTCCCTCATACTTATCCTCTAGGCACTTTTATTTCCCATTCTCTACTGATTAAAAAAAAAGAGCAAATTTGTTTGGCTGGTGCACTTAGTGGAGAAAACTGCATGCTTGCTCTTCTGCTTTGTGAACTAACTATTGCTAGAGGTTATAGATTCTACTCTACTTTCCCATGGTATGCTATTAAGAAAATATCAGGCATGGAGAGACTTTAATCATCCACTTCTTACAACTGGAAAGGTCATTCT
Organism: Meriones unguiculatus; assembly: GCF_030254825.1. Taxonomy (NCBI): domain Eukaryota; kingdom Metazoa; phylum Chordata; class Mammalia; order Rodentia; family Muridae; genus Meriones; species Meriones unguiculatus. The sequence goes on from NC_083354.1 coordinate 98,291,206, forward strand.
TAGAATACTTATTACCTAATAAACTACCACCATAATCTGTCATCAGATTTGTCAGCAATGAATACATGTTTCTTTAGCTCTCTCACTACTCTACATTACTGTGAAGTTGATTCTAAGTTGATGAGTAAAAGAACATTGTTGCATATTTTAGTCTCTCAATCACATCTTCTTTACATAAAGTGCTACACTGAAGTCAAAGGAAAGAATTTATAGAATGTCTCAAGTCAAGAAAAATGCAGAAATCTTAGGCAGTAGGAAGAAACAAAGTTCCTTTGTGTTTTCTATTTTATTGCCACTTGGCTTGTGGCTAGATCTTCATAGCATGCTGTTAAAATGAGTTTTAGGTGCTCTTGATTTTTACAGTACATCAGAAATCTGGCTTGTACTCATAGCTTTAGTTGATGTAAAAAACTGAAATAAGTAGACTCATTTTTGTTGTTACTGGAACCTCCCTTATAAGAAAGGGCATTTTACTTTAGGAAGAAAACAGAAAATTGGTATTTTTCTTGAAAGTCCTAACATTCCCTAACCAAGTCTATATTAAGATTTCAGTACTCTAGGCTGATATCCAGAAACATTGAGTTTTTTAGATTATGTGGCTTTTGTGTTCATTCTCCCCTGAGACTATATTCCTGAAATGATGGACAGAGGTTGTGAGAGTCTTAATACTCTGATGCACCTAGAACTCTGCTAGAGAAATTACTTCATGAAATCTCATCTGAAAATGCATAAGGCTTTTCATATATTAATAATCAAAACTGCCAAGTATCTTTTTGGTATTTACCTTTTGCTTGTGTATATACTTTGTTTGAGTACTGGAGTTATTATTATATTTCTTAATGCTTTCATCAAACATGTACATCTAATAGTGTTTCTTTATTGATTACTATTGCTGTCCAAACAGTCAAACAATTAAATATGTAAGGTTTTGGTTATTGTTTGTTTGTTTTAATTCATCCCTTACAGTCTCTAGGGGAAAAACTGTTTTCTGAAACTACTTTAATAAGTAGTTTCTCCTCTTTTTTGGCCACATATCCTACCATAAAAACAGATTGCAAAAAAAAAAAGTAATTTATATGGATTGCAAAAAAGGATTTTGATTGACTCATCACTGTCTCTAAAGGGAGAACGATTGTCTAAAATCTTGAAGATTTTGGTACCCCTCAAACTTAACTGTGAGTGAATTTGTGTTTTATTAGACACACAAAGATGTGTTATTATCATTGTAAAAAATACCGTCTAAAATTCAGTGGATACACACATTCCAGGCCACTTATCCTTCCTCTCTCTTACACTCTGTATGTCAGAAATAACCTTCATTAATTCTCAAAACTACACTTTTTGTTCACATAACAATGTAACCTCTTTCTCCTCCCTGAGCATCTACATAGTAACTGACCCTTTAATGTTTGTATCAAACATTTTCTCTTCATGTAGTTTTTTTTTCCCTCAACTTCATCACCAATGGAGGCTCTACACTGTCTGTTATGTTGTTATTTTGATTTTAGGAAATTGCAGTTCATAGATGAGGCAGGTGGAGAGTGGGTCAACTCAAAGCCCAGGATCTGGGCCTGCCAGCTCTCCCACACCCACACCATTCAGGGGAGCTCTCCAGCACTGCCTCAACTACCTCATCCAATGTCACAGCCCCGAAAGGGCAAGGCCAGCTCTCCTACTCTCATGCCCTTGGGGCTGGCTCACCTGCACCTGGAGCAATAGAGCCAGTGCTACTGTGCTGCCCAGGCAAGGTGCAGGGCCTGCAGCCAGTGGGTGGTGAGGCCAGCTCTCCTGCCTGACACTCTCCCTCACCCTTACCACCAGCCCTTGCGGCCTGTTCGCCAGAGCCTTTGCCATCAGGGCCAGCTCTGTTGAGCTGCCCAGGTGAGGGAGCACTCCATGTTCTTGTGTCACACATTCTTTTTTTTACAGTTTTTTTAATAATTATTTTTATTTTATTTTATTTTATTTTATTGTTACCCATATACCTGCACAGATTTATATACACACAAATTCAATAAATTCAATAAATTCATAACAACCATAAATGCATTCACATGTCCTTAGTAAAAACATCAAATATTAGCAATTAGATAATTGCCTAAAGATAACTAGTTATTATTTTTTTTATTAATTACACTTTATTCATTTTGTATCCCCCCATAAGCCCCTCCCTCTTCCCCTCCCGATCCCACCCTCCCTCTTCTTTCTGCATGCATGCCACTCCCCAAGTCCACTGATAGGGGAGGTTCTCCTTTCCTTTCTGATCTTAGTCCATCAGTTCACATCAAAAGTGGCTGCATTGTCTTCTACTGTGGCCTGGTAAGGCTGCTCCCACCTCAGGGGGAGGTGATCAAAGAGCAGGCCAATCAGATTGTGTCAGCATTTCTCCTGTTTCCTGCTAGTTTATGCATGATTATTTCTCAGTAGTGAGATTCTTTATGATATTTTATCTCTTCTGGATTTTTTAAATTAAATATAATTTATGTGTTAATGACACTGTGTCTGTTCTTGCCTGATGATCATATTTGCCATGTGTTCTTCCTGTTCCCTTTTACTTTGGCATGGAACATCTTACATTGCTGGGTCCCTCTCTTATTGCTACTGGCCACTCTATGATTGGTGTGTCACAGAAACCAATATCTTTATGGTGAGGTAATGATTCAACCTGCTTTCTAGTGTAAAGGTTTTCCATGACATAGGTGTGTTTCTGTTAAAAAAAAAAAACACAGGGAGAAAAAGTGAAAGGGAGAAAGACATGGAGCAAGAATGATTTTAAGATTCCTTCTTCACCACGTCAGAAAGGGCCATAGTTCTCATTATAGTGTGGTTTCTTCTCCCATGATTTAGTGATCATTCTCTTTCTGCCAATTTGACTTACATATTGGGTTGAAGGAAGAACATAAAGCAAGCAAACTTGCCTTTAAGTGTGTGCCACTTTTCCCAAGTAGACTTGTCTGCTAACATTATATCAACAGTAATTATCTTCTCATGCAGTTCTTGACCTCTATTCCTAGTGTTGTCCAGGAACAGGGATATCTATCAGTTTCATAGAGGGTGATAATTGAGTTTTGCTTCTTTCTCTTATAATAATTTTGAGTGATTTCTGATAAGGAAAGTAGGAGATGTCATCTTCCTTCTGCTGTATTCTAATAAAAATGTCTTAAAGTTATTAATTACTTGAGGATTTGATTTTATAGACTGAGAATCTTAAAGGTGAAATTTTTCATTTTATATTTTCATGCAGACTGGTGCTGCTACTCTGCTTTTATTTAATGTGCCTGAACTGAGGAATGGAAGCAGACAGGTAGCATGCTGATAGTATTACAAGTTGAATATGTGACAGCCGGGGGGGGAGGGGGAGAATCAAATATAAATTAAAATGTTCATGGCATCTACTACTGCATTCATTTTGGGAACTTGACTCAACATGATTTTACTTTTTTCTGTCTGATTAATTTTTAGAGTAACTTCTCTTTCCTTGTTTTGAAATTTATTTTTCTTTGACCCATTCATGTTTGATCCTTTTAGACACTGTACTCCAGCACTATGCTTCCTTTTTCAGATTTCCTTGAGTATAAACTTGTAAAATTGTTGTGTGTTGATGATGTCCATTTCCAAAGCTTATAGAAAATATGTTTTTTTTTTTCAAACCATCTTAAGGCAGGTAAGTTCCTCTGTTAGACTGAGTTTTAACAATCAGTTAACTGATAACTCCAAAGTGTCTGCATCACATTTTCCTCTTGGGTGGGGTGTTTTTATTTTTTGCAGTCTGTATAAGCAGACAACTTTTGCAGGCTGTATAAGCAGACAATTTGAGAGCAAGGCTCTCAAATTAAATGTTGGCTTCATTTAAGATCCTTACAGCTGATTCACTATAGGCAACCTTTATCTTAATGTTATTAAAATAGAAAAAAATTATTAAATACATTTATTTACATAATTTCATGTAAATAATAAACACTAGGATCATATAATTTTTCTAGACTCGATTATCTAAAAATCACTTTACTGTTTTACTCACAAGAATTTATTAAATCCAAGATTTAGTTAATTATAGAATGCATAGTTGAGACTGTAAAAATTTACAACAATAACAAACTTTTATTTTAATATTTCAGATTCTTCAGGGACTCTGTTCACCACATATTTTCTTCTGAAAACTCAGTACTGAAGATTCTGTCTAACACTTCCTTTATAGTGCACCATTTGGACAGGACATAACAGCTACAATACTTGAGCTAAAATGTCAATGAAAGTAAGAGAATAGTAGAATCTATTACCTAAAAGAGTATTTCTATGTCATCCATGTTAAAGTTTTGCATATAATCCTTACTGAAACCAAATTTGGTACTATGGTACATTAATAAGCTTACTTATATATACATTTCTATTACCGGTTCATCAAGAATTAATGAAAGTGCCTTATATATATATGTAAATGTTCATTTATTCTGATGTTGGTAATGATGTTATTAAATAATTTAGTGTGTGTGTGTGTGTGTGTGTGTGTGTGTATTCCTGTATGGAAATATGTAAGTGCACAAAGTATGTATGAAGGTCATAGAAAAAACTTAGGTATTGGTTCTCAAGCATTTACTACCTTTTTTGTTGAGGGGGGAGGAAGAAGGATTGAGACAGGATTTCTGTGTAGCCCTAGGTATCCTGGAACTCACTTTGTAGACCAGGTTGGCCTTGAACTCACAGAGATCTGCTTGCCATTGCCTCTGCCAGTGCTGGGATTAAAGGTGTGCACTACTGTGTCCATTTACTACCTCTTATTTGATGTACCCCTCTGGAATAATATCTCAGGCCCAGGCTAGGCAGTCTGTGAGTTTCCAATGATCCATCTCTTTCCACCTCCCACTTTGACATCACAGAAATTACAGGTAACCACAACCACATCTGACTTTTTGCCTAGAATTTGAGGTTAAGAACATAAGTCCTCACACATGCTAAGAATGCTTTTTACTAGAACCCCTATGTGATGACTTTATAAAAAGGTTATCTGACACCATTCTCAGACTGACATAAACAAACAGCTACTCATCCAACACAGGAAAAGTAAGGTCAGGTCAATATAACAATCCCAAAAATCCAACTTGATAAACTTTTGAGTTTTACTGAGGAAATTTATAAGCATTTGGGTGAGAGATTACTTACAGGAACAGAAATAATTAAAAGGCAGCTGCATCATCAAAGGCTCACCCATCATGGGTGACTATTCATGAAACCACCGAATACCTCAGGTAACCAGCCTGCCTTTTTGGAAGTTCATCTTCTCTAACGGAGTATCTCAGCCATCCTTACATCTTGTAGACTCTTGGGGACAAAGAAGTTCAGTATGTCTGGTCATTTTACAGGACTTCCTGAAGTTCCTGAGTTGTTTACTAACTGTCTCATAAAGAATAATTACTGCAAGATGGAAAGTTTCACTTTCTGTAGAACAGCTTTCATTTACAAGCTTTCTTCCAAGATGGAAAATGTTATATCAGAGGATAAATAAAAGATATATAATAATATCATAAACATATTGAATATATAGTAAATAAAGACATATAAAGCATGTGAAAATTTTACAATCTGCCATTTAAACAATTTTTTCATTTATTGTAGTTTTCATTATTTAAAACATTTTAAAAACAAGTACAATTTCATCATATTCTTCCCCAAGCCCATGTCCTTCCAGATTCTCTTCCCCTCCCTCAACTTTAAATTTTTTAAAACTCCTCTCACTTTAAATTCTTTCTCAAGGACAACCAAACAAAAAACAAATAGAAAAACAACTCTCTAAACAAGAAAACAAAATAAAACAACATCCAAACAGAAACAACAACAAAATAAATCAAATAAAAGCACACACAAAAAATTGGATTCCATTATATGCTAGCCAACAGCTCCTCAATATGATGTTTATTTCTCTCTCCCGCCAGGTATAAATGACTGCTCAGTTGTTAATCTTTACCCTAGTAACTACCTTTTATTTACTCATTAATTAATTCATTTTTAATATAAAAAAATAAAATATAAGATAAAATAAAAACTATCACAGCTAAGTTGGACAGGACAATCCAACAGAGGGAAAAAAACCTTAGAGAAGGCAAAAGAAATAGAGACTCACTCATTCACATACTAAGGAAACTCAAAAAAACACTAAATTGAAATCCATAACATAAGTGCGGAGGACCTGTGCAGGCCCTGTGTGTGCTGCTTCGGTGGGTCCATCCCCTCAGTTCTAACGCTTGTTTCCTCTTTCTCAGTGTTCCTTGAGCTCAGTGAAGAGGGATTTGGGGGGGCATCCCATTTATAGTTGAGTGTTCTAAGGTGTCTCACTCTCTGCATAATGTCTGCCTGTGGGTCTCTATATTTTTTACCTTCTGCTGCAGGAGCAAGGTTTTTTTACTATGGATGAACATCATCAAAACAAAGCACTGATCTATGAGTAGAGAAGAATATCATTAGGAGCCACTTTATCATTACTTTTGCTTTCCTTCCTTCTTTCATTTTTATTTCCTTTCTTCTCTCCTTCCTTCCTTCTACCCTTTCTTCCTCCCTCTTTCTTTTCCTTTTAAGACCAGTATTATTTGGATTTATCCTAGATCCCTGGGCTATCTAGTCTTTTCTTCTTGGTTCCCCAAGTAGAGTCAGGTACTGGTTCCCTCTCTTCTAAGGGGTCTTAAGTCAAATCAATTTTTGGTTGGTTACTCCCAACCAAGCTTTGTGCCACCATTGCCCTAATATATCTTCTGGTTAGTTCACCACTGTAGATAAAAGGGTTTATGGCTGGCTTGGTGATTACATTTCTCTTTTGGTAGCTTGGTAGTATTGTAGAATACCTTCCTATATCAAAGACACTATAATGTAGGGATGAAGGTTCAATGTAGGCACCAGCTCAAATTCTCCATGATCAATGAATTATGTAAGTGTTGTCTTCAAAATGGGCCTTTGATGTCAGTTTGGGTTGGGAGATATGTAGTCTTGGTAACAACCAGGGTGTTTGGTATACAATTGTGTCCCTTTTGCCAATAACCAAATTTAAATAACCAAATCTTGGCATGGGAGGCATTATATCATGAGAAGAGCTGACCAACTGGAACTCTTTTTCTCTGTTATTTGGTTATTTGATCCATATCAAATCTATATACATATGCATATACATTTTAGTAAATTTCTATTGCATTAGGTTTCCATACCACACTTTAAATGGATCTTAATTTTCACTCTCTTCCCATATTTCTTCTTAAATCCTCTCTTTCACCTTTCATTATCTGATCCTTTCATTCTATTCCCACACCTGTGCTTATCTGTTATTTTCTGTTCTATTTTCCTTTTCCAGTGAGTTTTATTTGTTCCATCTAGTTCCTTAGTCTGTACTTATATTCAGTGATTCTATCAATTGTAGCTTTTTTATCACTGACATAACAACTAATACCCACATATAAATAAATACATACCATATTTGTCTTTCTGTGACTGGGATACTTCACTCAGGATAAATTTCCCTAGTTCCCTCCAAATTTCATCATACCATTTTTTTAAACAGTTAAGTCATATTCTGTTGTGTAAATGTATGACATTTTGCTCATCTGTTCTCTTGAGTAACATCAAAGTTGTTTCTAATTTCTAGCTGTTACGATTAGAAGCTACAAAGCATATGGTTGAACAAATGTCATTATGTTAGGATGAAGAATCCTTTGGGGATATGCCTAAGACTGATATAACTGGATCTTTTTTTTAAATTCTTTATTAATTACACTTTATTCACTTTGTATCCCTCCTGTGGTTCTCTCCCTCCTCCCATCCCAATCCCTCCCTTCCTCCACCCTCTGCATGCATGCCCCTCCCCAAGTCCACTGATAGGGGAGGTCTTCTTTTTTTTCTTTCTGATCCTAGTCAATTAGGTTTCATCAGGAGTGGCTGCATTGTCTTCTTCTGTGGCCTGGTAATGGTGCTTTCCCCTCAGGGAAAGCTAATTAAAGAGCAGGCCAATAAGTACATGTCAGAGACAGTCCCTGTTCCTATTACAATGGAACCCACATGGATACTGAACTGCCATGGGCTACATTTGTGCGGGGAGGGGGGTGTCTTAGGTTATCTCCATGCATAGTGTTTGGTTGGAGTATCAGTCTCAGGAAAGATCACTGTGCTCAGATTTTTTGGTTCTGTTGCACTCCTTGTAGAGTCCCTGTCCTCTCCAGATCTTACTCTTTCACACTTCTTTCCTAAGATTCCCTGCACTCTGCCCAAAGGTTGCCCATATGTCTCAGCATCTGCATTGATAGTCTGGAGGACAGAGCCTTTCAGGGGTCCTCTGTGTCAAGCTCCTGACTTGTTCCCTCTTTTCTCCTTCTTCTGATGTCCATCCTCTTTGCCTTTCTGGATAGGGACTGAGCATTTTAGCAAGAGTCCTCCCTCTTGATTAGTTTCTTTAGGTTGTACAGATTTTAGTATGTTTATCCTATATTATATGTTTATATGAGTGAGTGTACACCGTGTGTGTCTTTCTGCTTCTGGGATAGATCACTCAGGATGATCCTTTCCAGATCCCACCATTTACCTGCAAATTTCATAATTTCCTTGTTTTTTTTTTTCTTTATTGCTGAGTAATATTCCATTGTGTAGACATACCACAATTTGTGCATCCATTCCTCCACTGAAGGGCATCTGAGCTGTTCCCAGCTTCTGGCTATTAAAAATAAGGCTGCTACAAACATGGTTGAGCAAATGTCCTTATTGTGTACTTGAGCCTCTTTTGGGTACATGTCTAGGAGTGGTATAGCTGAATCTTGAGGAAGCGCTATTCCTAGTTGTCTGAGAAAGTGCCAGATTGCTTTCCAGAGTGGTTGTACATTCCCACCATCAGTGGAGGAGGGTTCCCCTTTCTCCACAACCTCTCCAGCATGTCTCTTGAGTTTTTAGATCTTAGCCATTCTGATGGGTGTAAGGTAAAATCTTAGGGTCATTTTGATTTGTATTTCCCTGATGGCTAATGAGGTTGAGCATTTCTTTAAGTATTTCTCTGCCATTCGATATTCCTCTGTTGAGAATTCTCTGTTTAGCTCTGTACTCCATTTTTTAAATTGGATTACTTGATTTTTTGCTGTTTAACTTCTTTAGTTCTTTATATATACTGGATATTAGTCCTTTGTCAGATACAGGGTTGGTGAAGATCCTTTCCCAATCTGTAGGCTGTCATTTTGTTGTGACAATAGTGCCTTTTGCTTTACAGAAGCATTTCAGTTTCATGAGGTCCCATTTATTGATTGTTGCTCTTAGAGCCTGTGCTGTTGGTGTTCTGTTCAGGAAGTTGTCTCCTGTGCCAATAAGTTCAAGGCTCTTTCCCACTTTTTCTACTAGGAAGTTTAGTGTGTCTGGTTTTATGTTGAGGTCTTTGATCCACTTGGACTTTGGTTTTGTGCAAGGTGATAAGTGTGGATCTATTTGCATTTTTCTACATGTAGACATCTGCTTAGACCAGCACCATTTGTTGAAGATGCTGTCTTTTTTCCATTGAATGGATTTGGCATCTTTGCCAAAAATTAGGTGTCCATAAGTGTGTGGATTTATGTCAGGGCCTTCTATTCGATTCCACTGATCCACCAGTCTGTTTCTCTACTAGTACCATGCAGTTTTTAGTATTATTACTCTATAGTACAGCTGTCGAGTCTTGCTTTGTGGCCAACTATATGGTCTATTTTGGAGAAGGTTCCATGAGGTGTTGAGAAGAAGGTAAATTCTTTTTTGTTTGGGTGAAGGATGTCTGTGAGGTCCATTTTATTCATGACCTTTATCAGAGTTATTGTTTCTTTGTTTAATTTCTATTTTCTGGACTGCTCCTTTGTTGAGAGTGGGGTGTTGAAGTCTCCCACTATTAATGTGTGGGGGTCAATGTGTGGTTTAAGTTTTTTAAAGTTTCGTATACAAATGTGGGTGCCCTCGCATTTGGGGCATAGATGTTCAGCATTGCGATATCTTCCTGGTGGATTTTTCCCTTGATGAGTATGAAGTGTCCTTCTCTATCGCTTTTGATTAATTTTGGTTGAAAATTTGTTTTATTAGACATTAGAATGACTAATCCTGTTTGCTTCTTAGGTCCATTTGCTTGGAAAACTCTCTTCCAGCCCTTTACTCTCAAGTAATGTCTATCTTTGTGTTTTAGGTGTGTTTCTTGTATGCAACATATTGTTGGGTATTGTTTATGCATCCATTCTGTAAGTCTGTGTCTTTTTATTAGAGAATTGAGACCATTGATGTTGAGGGAGATTAATGACCAGTGGCTGTTAGATCCTTTGATATTGATGTTGGGTATGGTAGTGTGTTTGTTTGTTTGGCTACTTTTGGTTTTGCTGTAGTCAGGTTATTTATTTCCTGTGTTTTCTCGAAAATAGTTAGTTTTCTTGGGTTGTATTTTTCCTTCTAGAATCTTCTGTAATGCTGGATTTGTGTGTAGGTATTGTTGAAATTTGTTTTTGTCATTGAATATCTTGTTTTCTCCGTCTTGAGGACTGGGAATTTTGCTGAGTACAGTAGCCTAGGCTGACCTCTGTGTTCTCTTAGGGTCTGCATGATATCTGTCCAGGCTCTTCTGGCTTTCATAGTTTCTGTTGAGAAGTCAGGTGTGATTCTAATGGGTTTGACATTATATGTTACTTGGCCTTTTTTCCCTTGTAGCTTTTATTATTTTTTCTGTATACTTACTGTTTTGATTATTATTTTATGGGAGGATTTTCTTTTCTGGTCTAATTTATTAGGTGTTCTGTAGGCCTCTTGTATTCTTATAGGCCTCCCCTTTAAGTTTGAGAAATTTTCTTCAATGATTTTGTTGAAAATATTTTCTGGGCCTTTGAGGAGGGAAGCTTCTTTTTCTTCTATTCCTATTATTCTTAGGTTTTGTCTTTTTATGTTGTCTTGGATTTCTTGGATGGTTTTTGTCAGGAATTTTTTAGATTTATTATTTTCTTTGACGGATACATTGATTTCTTCCATTGTACCTTCCATACCTGAGATTCTTTCTTCCATCTCTTGTAGTCTGTTGGTTATGATTAACTCTGTAGTTCCTGTTTTCTTTCCTAGGTTCTCCCTCTCCATGATTTACTCCATTTCTGTTTTCTTTAATTCTTCCAATTCTATCTTCAGATCTTGAACCATTTTATTGTTTTCCTTCACCTGTCTGACTGTATTTTCCTGTTTTTCCTTCAGTTCCTTCAGCTGTTTGTTTGAACATTCCTCTGTTTCTTTTATTTTTTTTTTCAATGATTTATCATTTCCTCTCTGAATGCCACAAGCTGTTTGGCTGCATCTTCCTGTATTTCTTTAAGAATCACCATAATCTGTTTTATTATATCTTCCCCTAAATCTTTATGCATTTTATTTACTTCCTCCATTAACCTCTTCATAAGCATAGATGTAAGGTCATCTTCTTGAATTTCATTTATGTTAGGGTGTCCAGGGCTACTTGCCCCTGGATAACTGGGTTCTGGGGATGCCATATTGATTTGCCTTTTGTTGGTTGTGCTTTTTCGCTGCCTTCTACCCATCTCTTTGTCTCAGGTGTTGTCTGTTAATTTCTGGTGCCTGCTGGGTCCTGGGGTGGGGAGAATCCACTTGGCGGGGTTCTGAATTTCTCCTCTGCTTTTTGGGTATGGTCAACTGAATGGTGGTGCTTCTTAGGAGTTGTCACAGTACACTTCAAGTGTATGGTCCTGTGTGGTAACTGTGGTGTTCAAGAAGGCTTTCCTCTCATCAGGAGAGGTCCTGGTGATGGCTGCCATGCTGCTGGGTTTCTTACTCTGAAGTTAGTCAGCTGCAGCTGTTGCTTTAAGGTGTAAATGTTGGGTGCAGCCCTCTTGAAGAACCAGTTTTGTCAGTTTAGCTAGGGATAACTGATTGATCCTTGGAGCAGTATCTGAGGGCTGCTGTAATGGCTCTCTGGCTTTTGTAGGTCTGAGGATGGGGCTGTGTGCCCCTGTACCCTAGTGGTACTCAATAATGGTGGGTGATCACAGTGCTCATGCCTGCAGTAGAAGGCTAGAGCCTAGAGTCTAGGTGAATCCAGAAAGTCTTTTGGAGCTGGGTGTCCTGAGTGTTGGACCTGATGATTCCCCTGCTATGGGGTTTCCTCCTGACAGGGACACCCAGTCTTTGCTTTGGGGACAGCCATTCTGTCTGTGATGGTGAGGAGAACCCGCAGGCACAGACTTACATGGCTCTGCCTTTCTGCCTTTCTGGTGATTGGGTGCCTGGGTGTCTGCCGAAACTGGGTAATTTTTCCTGAGAAGCTTTCAAGGTGGTGGTATCGGCTGAGTGCTCTGAGATCAGACCAGCTATTCCCCTCCCTGTGGGTTTGCACTCGACAGAGAAACTCAGTCTCTGGTGCCCTGGGGCCCACAGTTCTATCTGGGGCAGTGAGTCAAGAGCAGGCAGAACGCTGTGCTGGTGCCTGGGTTCCCTGCTCTCGCTCTGGGCTGGCAGCTGGGTGCCTGCGAAACAACTGAGTCTTTTCCAGGGGATGTCTCGGTGACCTAAGGTTGGTCCCAATCATTTCCTGTACCGGGAGGTTTTCTCTCAACTAGAAATCTCAGTCTCTTATGTTGTGGTGCCCACAGTCCAGTCTGGGACAGTGATCAGAGCACAATGGCATGTGGCTCTGGACTGGCAATCAAGCACCTGGTGGAACCAGGATCTCTTCTGCTGTTTAGCTGGGTGAGTTACAGCTGATTGAATCCCCCACCATGGGGTATCCTCTCACCTGAGAAACACAATCACTTGTGTTTTAGGGACGCGAGTTCTGACTGCTGGTCACTGTGCTGATCCTGCTGTGCTGCTGGTCAGAATGAGAGTCGTACCGGCGCCGCAATCTTGCCAAATCCCTAACTGGATCTTAAGGTAGATCATCTTCATGAAGAATGGCCACAGTGATTTCCATAGTAGCTGAATGAGTTTAAAATTCCACCAGCAAAGCGGCTGACCCTGAGTGCAGTGCTTAGCCTCGCATCCTGAGCGTATCATTTTAGCTTTTTATGGTATCCAATCATGCTTGGGGAGGCCGAGGATCTGGCTTGCTTCCATGTATGTGGACCTATCTGCATTGCCCCCGTGGCACGCCTGGGTTGGCTACCCAGAGGCTATTTAAGCTGTGGGCTGGCTTTCCCCGGGGTCCGAGGATTGTTCAATGTTCCTGAATAAACTGCATTGAAAAAAAAAAAATTCCACCAGCAATGTATGAGTTTTCCTTTTACACAATATTTTCACTAGCATGAGTTGTCACTTGCTCTGTTGATCTTATCCATTCTGGAAGGTGAAATCTCAAAGTACATTTGGATTTCTCTGAGGTCTAACATTTCTGAACATTTCTTTAAGTGTTTCACAGACATTTTATTTTACATCTCTTGAGAATTCTGTTAGATCTCTTTCCCATTCTGGAGAGGACAAGAACTCCACAAGAAGAGCAACAGAATAAGAAAATTTGAACACAGGGAACTTCCCAGAGACTCATACTCCAACCAAGGACTATTCATGGAGATAACCTAGAAACCTGACAATGCAGCCACTCCTGATGAGAACTGATAGATTAAGTTCAGAAAGAAGGAGAGGAGGACATCCCCTATCAGTGGACTTGGGGAGGGGAATGCATGCAGAAAGGGGAGGGGAGGGTAGGACTGGGAGGGAAGAGGGAGGAGCTTATGGGGGGGATACAAAATGAATAAAGTATAATTAATAAAAGTTAAATAAAAAATTTTAAAAAATGGATTGTTTGCAGATCTTCCAAGACGGTGGGGACCAGCATGCTTGGTATCTGAGGGGCACAGGATCTGAAATTCTGAAATTGGTTAGTGGAGGGGAACATCCATATTGAGGCTTGCTGGGCAAGAGGGAACAACCTGTGAGCTGGGATAGCTTGGATCCAGGTCACCTGTGGATATCTATAGCGATTGAGAGTGGAGAATATTCAACCCCTGCACCTCTCCTTTCCCAAAACATGGTGTCCTGCTTGGCCGAGACTGCAGTGATTGCCCCAAGCAGAAGCCTACATGCTCTGTGACTGAAAAGGCACAGGAAGGCCTCTCAGAGCTGCTGCTGGTGCTGGGCAGCTGAGAGTCTAAATAGGACCCTCGTGCACTGTGACTGAGTTAACAGAGGCATCCAGCCATCCAAACAATGGACAACACTGAGCTGACAGATCTCCTTCACTCTCATTTGTGCCTGCAGGCCCAAATCTGAGAACAGAGAACAGGGGGAACACCTGTGCTTTCTGATTTGGCCTGTGAGACAGTGAGTGCACCTTTAAGTGAGTGCTTGCAGAACCCCAAAAACAGGGTCCCTCTATGCTAACAGCCACAAATAATATGATCCCTCCCACCCACATCCCCACTGTGGGCAATTTAGGGATCCTTGGGACAGCATTTTCAACCTTGAAGCCCCTGCTCTGTGGGTCTTCCGGTGGACTCCAGGGAAATAATTCCTGGAGCCCAGAAAGATCTGAATACCAGAAGGACAGTATAAAAGGCCTGTAGGCCACTGAGGTATTCAGGGCACTTGCTCATACTCATTGCAGTCACAGCGAAAGCACCCAGACCTCCTCCTCCACCCCCAACTCTAGCTCCCTTTCCCTCAAGGCACAATGTCACACACACTCCCCCACTTGTGCATATGCACCTGTAACTTTCCTCCCATAGCTACAGCTGAAACACCAACATCCACTCTCAAACCAGTGTACCTCTTCCATCTTCCTGAAGAATACTCCAGACACCAGAGATAGACAGACCCAGTTTGAACTACAGACTCCATGATCAAACAGCAAAGGTTACAGATAAGCAGATGGCTAGTGGTTGGCATAAGAACACATCCAACAAAAATCAGGACATCATGCTTTCACCAGACACCCAAAATCAACAGATATTTTAATTTATCAGAAACACAGGAAAATGACTTTAAAATTATGATTATCCAGATATTAGAGGCATATAAAGAGGAACTGAACAAAGCTTTCAAAGAAACAGGCAAATACAGCCAAACAAATAGAAGCCCAACTAGAGGCTCAAGTAGAACGAACAAAAAATTAGAGACCATCATGGAAAGACAAGAATCCACATTCAAACAGATGAAGAAAATGGAGCAAGGCATGAAAACAGAATAAGAATCAAACAAACAAACAAACAAACAACAAAAAAAAACAAAAACAAAACCCACAAACGGAAAAAAACCTGGAGATGGAGAACTTGGATAAAAGATCGGGAACCATAGAGGTAATATTCACCAATAGAATATAAGAGATAGAAGAGATAAGCTCAGGTTTGGAAGATACACTTGCAGAAATTGATACTTTCCTCAAAAAAAAAAAAAAAAAAAAAAAAAAAAAAAAGTAAAATCAGAGAAGTTCCAAACACAAAACATCCAAAAAATCAAGGACTCCATGAAAAGACAAAATTCTAGGAATAATAGAAATAGATGAAAAAGAAGATTCTGGGCTACAAGGTCCAGAAAATATTTTCAAGGAAACCATAGAAGAAAATTTTCCCAACTTAAAGAAAGAGATGTCCATAAACATTCAAGAGGCCTACAGAACATTAAGGAGACTAGACCAGAAAAGAAACTCCTCACATCACATAATAGTCAAACACTAAATCTACAAAACAAAGAAAAAATATTGAAAGAGCCAAGGGTAAAAAGCCAAGTAACATATAAAGGTAGACCTATCAGAATTACACCAGACTTCTCCATAGAAACTATGAAATCCAGACAGGCCTGGGCAGATACTATGCAGACTCTAAGAAAACACAGATGCTAACCCAGGCTACTATACCCAGCAAAGATTTCAATCTACGTAGAAGGAGAAAACAAAATATTCCATGACAAAACTAAACTTAAACAATATTTATACAGCAACGTGACCCTACAGAAGATACTAGAATGAAAACTCCAATCCAACAAAAATCAAATACATCCAAGAAAACACAGGATATAGATAACTTCACAAAAAAGAATTAAAAGAAAGCAAGCATGGAAACACACTATCACAACCAACTCCACAATAAAAAAACTAACATCCATTGGTCACTATTATCTATCAATATCAACAGACTCAACTCTCCAATAAAAAGACACAGACTAACAGAATGGTTGCAGAAAGAGGATCCAACATTCTGCTGCATCCAAGAAACATACCTCTGCAACAAAGACAAAACTACCTCAGAGTAAAGGGCTGGAAAAATGTTTTTCAAGCAGTCAGACCCATAGAACAAGCTGGGGTAGATATCCTAATATCTAGTAAAATAGACTTTCAACCAAAATTAATCAAAATGGATAGGGAAGGGTGCTTCATTCTCATCAAGGGAATAATCTACCAGGAAGATATCACCTGCATCTGTAAATGAAAAATTATTAAAGCTTAAATCACACATCGATCCGAAAACCTTAAAAGTGGTAGACTTCTTTAGGTGTACAGATTTTAGAAGGTTTATCCTATATTATATCAAGGGGGAGGACTCTGGCTAAAATGCTCAATCCCTATCCAAAAAGGCAAAGAGGATGGACATCAGAAGAAGGAGAAAAGAGGGAACAAGTCAGGAGCCTGACACAGAGGACCTCTGAAAGGCTCTGCCTGGCAGACCATCAATGCAGATGCTGAGACATAAGGGCAACCTTTGGGCAAAGTGTAGGGAATCTTATGAAAGAAGTGGGAAAGAGTAAGATCTGGAGAAGACAGGGACTCCACAAGGAGAGCAACAGAACCAAAAAAAAATCTGAGCACAGTGATCTTTCCTGAGACTGATACTCCAAACAAGCACTATGCATGGAGATAACCTAAGACCTCCCCGGCACAGATGTAGCCCATGGCAGTTCAGTGTCCATGTGGGTTCCATTGTAATAGGAACAGAGACTGTCTCTGACATGAACTGCTTTTTAATTACCTCCCCCTGAGGGGGAAGCAGCATTACCAGGCCACAGAAGAAGACAATGTAGCCACTCCTGATGAGACCTAATTGACTAGGATCAGAAGGAAGGAAAAGAAGACCTCCCCTATCAGTAGACTTGGGGAAGGGCATGCATGCAGAGGGTGGAGGAAGGGAAAGATTGGGATGGGAGGAGGGAGGAAACCACAGGGGAGATACAAAGTGAATAAAGTGTAATTGATAAAGAATTTTTTAAAAAGTGGTAGACGTCAATACTCCACTCTCACGAAGGAATGTATAACCTAGACAGAAGCTAAATAAGGAAATAATGGCTCTTATGTGGGTCCTAAATCAAATGGAACTTATAGATGTCTACAGAACTTTTCACTTCCTCATGGAACCTTCTCAAACATTAACCATACAATCAGGCACAAAGCAAGTCTCAACAGAGTCCAGAAGATCAAAATAATCCTTTGATCCTATCAGACCACCATGGCCATTAACTAGATCTCAACAACAACAGAAATAACAAAAAAGCCTACATACAAATGGAAACTAAACAAGTCTGTACTCAATGGAAGCTTAGTCAGGGAAGAAATGATAAAAGAAATAAAAGACTTCCTAAAATTCAATGAAAATGAAGGCACAACTTAGGCAAACCTATGGGACACAATGAAAGTAGTGATAAGAGAACAGTTCATAGTACTAAGTGTCTCCAGTTAGAAGTTCAAGACAGCTCATATAAGTAATTTGATGGCCCACCTAAAAGCCCAAGGGGGGGGGGAAGTAGACACACCCAAGAGGAGCAGATGATTGGAAACAATCAAACTCAGAGCTGAAATCAACATATTAGAAACAAAGAAAACAATTCAAAGAATCAATGAAACCAAGTGCTGGTTCTTTGAGAAAATCAACAAGATAGACACACCGTTAGACAATTTAACTAAAAGGCAAAGAGAAACTATCCAAATTAGCAAAATAAGAAATGACAAGGGGGACATAACAGCAGACACTGAAGAAATGCAAACAATCACTAGGTCTTACCACAAAAGCCTATATGCCACAAAATTTGAAAATCTAAATGAAATGGACAATTTTCTTGATAGAGTCCATCTACCAATATTAAATCAAGATCAGGTAAATAGATTAAATTGTCATGCAATCCCTTAGGAAATAGAAGTAGTCTTCAAAAGTCTCCCTTCCCCAAAAAAGCCCAGGGCCAGATAGCTTCAGAGCAGAATTCTACCAGACCTTCAAAGAAGACCTAACTTGATTTCTCTTCAAACTATTCCACAAAATAGAAACAGAAGGAACATTACCAACTTCATTCTATGAAGCCACAGTCTCCTTGATACTTAAACAGCATAAAGACCCAGCAAAAAAGAGAACTTCAGACCTTTCTCTCTTACAAACATTGGTGCAAAAATACTCAATATAATACTTGCAAACCAAATCCAAAAACACACAAAATATATCATCCACCATGACCAAGTAGGCTTCATCCCAGGCATGCAGAGGTGGTTCAATATATGGAAATCTATCAATGTGATCCACCATCTAAAAAAACTGCAGGAGAAAACCCACATGATCATTTCCTTAGATTCAGAAATAGCATTTGACAAAATCCAACACCCATTCATGTTTGAAATATTGGATAAATCAGAGATACAAAGCACATACCTAAACATAATAAAGATAATGTACAGAAAGACTATAGCGAATGTTAAACTCAATGGAGAGAAGCTTAATCAATCCCACTGAACTCAGGGACAAGGCAAGGCTGCCCACTCTCTCCATATCTCTTCAACATAGTACTTGAAGTCCTAGCTAGAACAATAAGACAATTAAAAGAGATGAGGGGGATACAAATCTGAAAGGAAGAAATTAAAGTATTACTATTCGCAGATGATATGATAGTATACATGAAAGACCCTAAAAATTTAACCAGAGAACTACTTGAGCTGATAAATACTTTCAGCAAAGTGGCTGATAAAAGAAAAATCCTGCTATATACCAATGACAATGGTCTGAGAAAGAAATTAGGGAAATAACACGCTTCACAATAGCCACAAATAAAATTAACTACTTTGGAGTGACTCTACCCAAGCATGTGAGAGACCTGTTTAAACAAAACTACAAGTCTCTGAAGAAAAAAAATTGAAGAAGATATCAGAAGATGGAAAGATATTCCAAGCTCATGGATTGATAGGATTAACATAATGAAAATGGCTATCCTATCAAAAGCAATGTACAGAGTCAATGCAATTCCCATCAAAATGCCAACACAATTCTTTACAGACCTTGAAAGAATAATTCTTAATTTCATATGGAAAAACAAAAAGCCCAGATTTGCTAAAACAAGCCTGTACAAACAGATTGTCTAGAGGTATCTCCTTTCCTGATCACAAGCTGTACTACAAAACAATAGTAATAAAAACTGCATAGAAACAGAATGGTGGATCAACGGAATAGAATAAAAGACCCAGAAATAATCCCACATACCTACAGATAATTGATTTTTACAAAGAAGCAAAAACCATACAATGGAAAAAACAACATCTTCAATAAATATGCTTGTCTAATTATATGTCTACATGTATAAAAATGCAAATAGATCCATATTTATCGCCCTTCAAAAAACTAAAATCCAATTGGATCAAAGACCTCAAAATGAAACCAGACACACTAAACCTGTTAGAAGAAAAATTGAGGAAGAGCCTTGACCTCATTGTCACAGGAGACAACTTCCTGAAGGGAACACCAACAGCACAGGCACCAAAGATCAGCAATCAGTAAATGGGACCTCATGAAACTAAAAATCTTCGGGAAAGCAAAGGACACTGTCCTCAGAACAAAGCGGCAGCCTACAGACTGGCAAAGGATCTTCACCAACCCAGTATCTGACAGAGGGCAAGAAGTTAAACAGCAAAAAGTCAAGTAATCTACAATTAAAAAAATGGGGTAAAGGGCTAAACAGAGAATTCTCAATAGAGGAATATCAAATGGCATAGAAACACTTAAGGAAATGCTCAACATCTCTAGTTACCAGGAAAATGCAAATCAAAACAACCTTGAGATGTTATCTCACACAGATCAGAATGGCAAGGAGAACAAATGTTGGAAAGGATGTGGAAAAAGGGGAACTGTCCTCAATTGCTGTAGGAATGGCAACTTGTACATCCACTTTGGAAATCCATCTGGTACTTTCACAGACAATTAGGAATAGTGCTTCTTCAAGATCCAGCTATGCCACTCCTAGGCATGTATCCAAAACCTTCTGAAGTATACAACAAGGACATTTGCTCAACTACGTTCTTATCAGCTTTATTTGTTATAGCCAGAATCTAGAAACAAAATAGATATCCCTCAATGGAGGAATGGATACAGAAATTGTGCTATATTTACACAATGGAATACTACTCAGCAATTAAAAACAAGGAAATTATAAAATTTGCCGTCAAATCGGGGGTTGTGGAAAAGATCATCCTGAGTGATCTATCCCAGGAGTAGAAAGACACACATGGCATATACTCACATATAAGTGTATATTAGCCATATGATATAGGATAAACATACTAAAATCTGAACACTTGAAGAAGCTAAGGAATACATACGGAGGACCTTGGGTAAGATGATCAGCTCTCACTCAGAAAGGCAAACAGGTTAGATATCAGAAGAGGGAGAAAACAAGTAATAGGAAAGGAAACTACCACAGAGGGACTTTAAAAGACACTATCCCACAAGGTACCAAAGCAGATGCTAAGACTCATAGCCAAATGTTCAGCAGAGTGCAGGGAATCTTATGAAAGAAGGGGGAGATAGGAAGACCTGGAAGGGACAGGAGTTCCACAAAGAGAGCAACAGCTCCAAACAATCTGTGCCCAGGGGTATTTTTCTGAGACTGATACTGCAACCAAGGAGCATGCATGGAGCTAAACTAGAATGCCTAGAACCCCTGCACAAATGTAGGTCATTGCAGCTCAGCCTCCAAGTGAGTTCCCTAGTAATGGGAACAGGGACTGTCTCTGTCCTGAACTCAGTGGCTGGCTCTTTGATCACTTTCCCCTGATGGGAAAGAAGCCTCACCGGGCCACAGAGGAAGATAATGTAGCCAGTCTTGATGAGACCTGATAGCATAGGGTCAGAGGGAAGGAGAGGAGGACCTCCCCTGTCTGTGGACTTCAGGAGGGGCATGGGAGGAACTGAGAGGGAGAGAGAGAGGATGTGACTTGGAGTGTATAAGGGAGGGTGAATAAACTGTAATTAATAAAAAATAAATATATTAAAACTTTTAATTTGTTTTGTTGCCATGTTATCTAGTATTTTTAGTTCTTTATATATTTTGGATATTGTTTGTCTACCAAAATCATAACTGGTAAAAATAATTTCCCATTCTGTAGGCTTCCACTTTGTCTGAACAACAGTGTCCTTTTCTGTGCAGAAATTTCTCAGTTTTATGAGGTCAAGTTTATTAATTTTTTATCTTAGTTCATGTACTATGTGTATTCTATTCAGAAAGTCTTTTCCTACTACAAAGCATTCAAGAAATTCCTCATTTTCAATTCTGTTAGATTTAGTGTATCTGGCTTCATATTGAGGTTTTTGATCCACTTGGAGTTGAGTTTAGTGCAAGTATGTAAATGTTTTCATTCTTCTATATGCAGACATCAGTCACTCCAGCACCTTTTGTTGAAGATGGTGTATTTTTGCATGACCCTTGGTTGGGGTATTGGTCTCTGCATGACACCCTGGGCCCAGGTTTTTTAGCTCTGTTGGTCTCTTTATGGAGTTTCTGTCCTATTGGGTGTTTAGGTCTTCTCCTTCCAAAAGGTTTCCTATGCTCTGCCCGAAGTTGGGTATGAGTCTCAGTATCTCCTCCTTCTTTATCCTCTGATGGATAGAGTACTGCTTGTTGTTTATCTTCTTTAGGTCTGTAGATTTTAGTATGTTTATTCTATATTATATCACTTATATCCATTTATCAGTGAGTATATACCATGTATGTATTTCTGTTTCTGGGTTACCTCACTCAGGATGATCTCTTCTAGTCCCATCCATTTGCCTGAAATTTTTATGATTTCCTTGTTTCCTCCTCTAATTTTTTTTTCTTTTCCATAATTTTATTTTTCTCATTAGTTACATTTTGTTAATTCTGTATCCCAGCTGTATCCCTCATTCCCTCCCCAATCCCACCCTCCCTCCCTCATCTCCTCCCTGCCCCTTTCCAAGTCCACTAATAGGGGAGGACCTCCTCCCCTTTCATATGACTCCCTTTTGTCAGGTATTTTCAAGACTGGCTGCAAAGTCCTCCTCTGTGGCCTAACAGTACTGCTCCTCCCTTGGGAGGTAGGGAGGTCAAAGAGCCAGTCATTGAGTTCCTGTTAGTAATTTTTTTTTGTATTTTTATTAATTACAGTTTATTTATTTTGTATCCCCCTGTAGCTTTCTTGCTCCTCCCCTCCCAGTTCCACCCTCTCTCCCTTTTCTCCACCCATGCTCCTCCCCAAGTCCACTGATAGAGGATGTCTTCCTTCCCTTCCTTCTGATCCTAATCTATCAGTGTCATCAGCAGTGGCTTCATTGTCTTCCTTTGTGGCCTGGTAAGGCTGCTCCCCCCTTAGGGGAGGGTAATTAAAGAGCAGGCCAATCAGTTCATGTCCGAGACAGTCCCTGTTCCAATTACTATGAAACCCACTAGGAGACTGAACTGTCATGGGCTACATCTGTGCAGAGATTCTAAGTTATCTCCATGCACCATCCTTGATTGGAGTATCAGTCTCAGAAAAGACCCCTGTGACCAGATTTTTTGGATCTGTTGCTCTCCTTGTGGAGCTCCTGTCCTCTCCAGGTCTTACTATTTCCCACTTCTTTCATAAGACTCCCTGTACTCTACCCAAATGTTGGCCATAAGTCTCAGCATCTGCTTTGAAACCCTGCAGGGTAGAGCCTTTCAGAGGCCCTGTGTGGCAGGCCTCTTGTTCCCTGTTTTCTCCTTCTTCTGATGTCCATTCTCTTTACCTTTCTTTTTATCTATCTATCTATCTATCTATCTATCTATCTATCTATCTATCTATCTATCTATCTATCTATCTATTTATTTTCAATGCAGTTTATTCAGGAACCTTGAACAATCCTCGGACCCTGGGGAAAGCCAGCCCACAGCTTAAATAGCCTCTGGGTAGCCAACCCAGGCGTGCCACGTGGGCAATGCAGATAGGTCCACATACATGGAAGCAAGCCAGATCCTCAGCCTTAGCCAAATGTGGAATTGTTCGTGACAGAGAGCATTCACCATCGGGAAGGTGGAAGGCGGAAACCAGCTCCATCTTTAAGGCATAGCATTCTGCAGCTCTGCCTCTGACATAATCTGATTGGCCTGCTCTTTGATCACCTCCCTCTGGGGGGGAGCAGCCTTACCAGGCCATAGTAGAGGACAATGCAGCCACTTCTGATGTGAACTGACAGACTAAGATCAGAAAGGAGAGGAGAACCTCCCCTATTAGTGGACTTGGGGAGTGGCATGCAAGCAGAGGGAGGAGGGAGGGTGGGATTGGGAGGAGAGGAGGGAGGGGCTTATGGGGGGATGCAGAATGAATAAAGTGTAATTGATGAAAAATTAAAAAAAAGGGAAAAAATAATTTAAGAACCTTAAATGACTCTCTTTACCTTTCTGAATGGGGATTGAGCATCTTAGCCAGAGTCCTCCTTCATGATTAGTTTCTTTAGGTGTACGTACAGATTTCAGTATGTTTATCCTATATTATATGTTAATATCCAGTTATGAGTGAATATATGCCCTGTGTGTCTTTCTGCCTCTGGCACACCTCACTCAGGATGATCTTTTCCAGTTTCAGTTTCCACCATTTACCTGCAAATTTCATTATTTCCTTGTTTTTTATTGCTGAGTAATATTCCATTGTGTAAAATCACCTTCCTTTTGTCCCCTAATTTTTTGGTGGTTGTTGGTTATTCATTTTCATTCAATCCTAGGAAGTCTTTAATTTATTAATTAACCTTGACCCATTTTTCATTCAGTAGATAGTTGTTCTGTCTCCATGGTTTTGTAAGCTTCTTGTAATTTCTGTTGCTGTTGCTACCTCACTTTATTCTGTAGTGGTCACGTTGAATGAAAGATGGGTTTTTTTTGTTGTTGATTTTTATTTTTTGTTTGTTTGTTTTGTTTTGTATATGTGGACACTTGCTTTGTGCAAGCACATGCTCAATTTTAGGAAAACTTCCATGAAGTGCTGAAAAGAAGGTATATTCTTTTGTGTTTGGTGTTTGAGTAAAATATTCTGTAAATATCCATTACATCCATTTGTTTCAATTAGCTCTAATATTTCTATTTTTGTCTGGATGATTGTTGATGAGTACTGGTTATTAGAGTCTCCACTATCAGTTTGTGAGGGTCTATGTGTGATTTAGTTGTAGTTTTGTTAATTTTACAAACCGGTTTCTTGTATTTGTGGCATTGATCTTAAGAATTACAATGGCCTCTTGAGGGATTTATTTTTTCCTTGATGAGTATGTAGTGTCCTTCTTTATCTCTTCTTACTAGTTTTAAAGTCTACTATTTTAACATTTTTTTGACAATTTCATATCCATTTGTTCTATCATGTCTTCACACCCTGAGATTTTCTCTTCCATCTCCTATATTCTGTTGGGGAATTTGATCTCTGAGGTTCCTGTTTCAGTTCCTAAATTTCCATTATCAGATTCCATTCTCCATGTTTGGGTTTTGCTTACTGATTCTGTTTCCACTTACAAGTCTTTAGTGGCAAGGGATGTTGCAGCAAGTATTCTGCTGCAGAGCTTAGATGAAAAAGGAGGATAGGATTGAAGGAGCAGAGAGAGAGGTCAAAATCAGCAATTATCCTATGTGCTTTCCAGACCAGGGGGGAACCTTGTCGGTTCTTAGAGTTTGTCTTCTGGAGTTGGTAGGTCCTGGAATAATGCAATGTGTAGGGAGAGATCGGTTGGAATGGAAGATCGATGGAATCCACTAGGGATGGGGCAGGGAAATACTACAGGTCTTCTGCTGCAGAGCTGGAGATAAGAATGAGAATTGGATCTGGAGGAACACAATAATAGGAGAAAATCTGCAGTCTTTCTACCTGCTTCTCTGACAGGAGTTGCCTGTGGGTTCTCAGGGACTTGGCCATTTATACTTTTTAATTTTTTTTATTAGTTACAGTTTATTCACTTTGTATCCCAGGTGTAGCCTCCTTCCTCATTTCCTGCCAGTTCCACCTTCCCTTCCTCATCTCCTTCCAAGCCCCTCTCCAAGTCCATTGATAGGGGAGGCTTTTCTTCCCTTTCATCTTGACCCTTGCTTATCAGGACTTGTCAGGACTGGCTGTATTGTCCTCCTCTGTGGGCTGGCAAGGTTGCTCCCATTTATACTCTTAAAATGAACTTCTTTCAGAAGCTTAAGCAAAACTCAAGACCAAATGTGAATCAAAAGGAATAGTGGGAAAAGGAAGTGTTTAAGTAGACCCAGTCATTTTCTTTTTATTTTCCTCAGAGCAATAGCTGCATCCTTGCCTGGCATTGTAGCTAAGGTCTCCTCTTAAAGGATTGGACTCCTTTCAGAGGATAGGATGATGCTTAATGCTGACTTCATGTGTATCAGGTTTAAAAAGCATCTGGTAACTTTGTATTGGCATGGTCAAAAGTTCAATTCAGCCGAGTACCCAGATAACAGGTGAAAATACGTGATGTATGGGATTCTTTTGAACTTAAATCTGTACTTGCTTCATTCTCAAACATTATGGGTAACTGTATTGTGTAAGAGCTGAGTGTAATTTAAAATTTCACTATAATTATTTTAAAATAAAATTATGCTCTAATGGAAAAGGTAATCAAACATTTCTTGTTGTATAAATGTTTGCAAATGTATCAAGGAAACCCTTGCTAGTCTATAGAATGGATATGCTTGTTCTCAGAACTTTTACGACAGCTTCATTACATTCACCTTTATTTTTAAAACACTAGTGATGGGAATTTGGTATAGATATTATAAATGCTAAGTGCCAATCCTTTTTGAGGCTTACTTATATGTAGGATTACAATACTATTTGTCCCTTCACTGACCCTGAGGAGTATCTTCTATTTCAGTATTTCATCTCATGCTAACTAATAAATCCAGACCCTCTTTGTAGTAGTATGAACAAGAATTTCCAGTTTCTTTTTATATCTGAGACTTACTCTTCAACAAAAGATACGATAAGGCGTTCTCTACTAACATCAAACTTTCTCCTTTCTGGGGTGTTGATTGGTTGTCTTGGGGCTACTCCCATACTTGTGATTTGGAAGTATAAAATGTCCTATAAATAAATTCAGTACATCTAAAATGTCATATATAAAATCCAATTGTAGAGTTCTTTGGTTTGTAGTAAGCAGAGTATTCTCTGATATAAAAAGCAGACCTTTTTCTTACTTAAAGAAAAGGAGTTGAAATTTGATAATACAAAATGTTCATAAAATAGATAAATCATATGCAGACAACGCATGCCATATACATATACTGGTCAAACTCCACAAAACGCACACATACAAATAAGCTATCTCTAATTAACTTTTAGAATATTCCTGGTACCCAGAATACAACCTATATTCCTTCCCGGAAGTTTCCATCCAACTATCAGTATAGTATTTATTAAAACCGATTAACTATGAAAGTTTTTGAAACTAACATAATCGTTATAATGTATATACTTTTTTAGTCATAATTATTATATCAATATTATATATCTGAAATGATTGCTTACCTCTTAATTAATTATAGGCTGTGGTCACCACATAGATTATTGTAATTTAAATTTTCAAGTCACTAATATAAAAGATTTTAACAAGAAGTTGTGATTCACTCTTCCTTATCTATTTCATAAAAGTGAATATAAAACAACTCAAAATGAATAGACCAATAGTAAAATTTGTTAGTAAAATTTAATCATCTTTATTTTGAAAAGTCTGTGCCTGCAACTGGAATTTAACAGATTTGATCTAACTAGAAATAAAAAAGATTCTGTGGGAAAATATAATTACCAACTTAAATACTATGTGTAAATATTTGCACTAAAATAAAAATTCAAATATTTATTTAGTCCTACTTAATGTTATTATTGCTGTGATGAAACACATGGACTAAAATTAGTATGGATTAGAAAGGGTTTATTTGGGATACACTTTTACATTTTAGTCTGTCATTAAAAGAAGCAAGGGCAGGAACTCAAACAGGCCAGAAACCAGGAGGCAGGAGCTGAATCAGAGGCCATGGAGGAGTGTTGCTTATTGGCTTTCTCCATGGCTTGCTCAACCTGTGTTCTTATGGAATCCAGGACCAGCAGCATGAAGGTGACCTTACCCACAATGGGCTCATTCTTCCTATGTCAATCACTAATTAAGAAAATGCCTTAAGGCTTACCTACAGGAAGACTTTATAAAGGCATTTTTATCAATAGAGGCTACCTTGACTCCAATGACTCTAGCTTGTGTCAAGTTGACGTAGAACTAACTAGTAAAGTATTATTATTAAAAATAAAAAGTATAATATTCAATTAAAAACTATAACATTCAATTAAAATTTCACAATGAAAGCAAAAAACTTGATATAGTAGTGTATTGTGGAGAGTTGCTTTTTGTTCAAACTGCTTAACAAATCAGGGAAAAACATGTTTTCACCCTGGCCTTCACCTTGAGATAGAGAAAAGAGGAAGTTTCTCCAAGTTCCTTAGAACTTGTCTGTGTGACCTTGGACCATATATGCTATAAAAAAGTAGTTTTAGAAAACAAGTTTGGCAGTTCCATGAACTTCTTTCTTGTATAGATGTGACTTGTTTTTGCTTTGCCTATAAAAAGAAATTGTGGAATAAACGAACTCTGCAGTCTTGCTGACAGCCCTCTTCAGCAATCCTGTGAGTTGTGTGAGTTTGCTTTTATTATTTCAATCCTCACTCCCCATTCAGGAACTGTTCACTCTGCAGGTAGGCTCCAGCAGTGTATCAGTAGAGGTTCTCTAGAGTGACAAAACTAATAGAATGCATTTCTCTATTAAGAAAGGGTATTTGTCTTCTCACTTCCCATGTCCATCCCATTTGTCTTTCTAAATGAGGATTGATCATTTTATCCTGGGTCCTCTTTCTTGTTTATTTTCTTTAGGTGACAGAGGGGGATACTTTGCAGCCAGTCCTGAAGATACCTGATAAGCTAGGGTCAGATGGAAGGGGAGGAGGTCTTCCCCTATCAGTGGACTTGGAAAGGGACAAGGAGGAGATGAGGGAGGGAGAGAGGGTGGGAATGGGAGAGAATGAGGGAGGGGGCTGGGATACAAAGTAAATAACCTGTGATTAATATTAAAAAATAACATTTAAAATAACCCTTTAAAAAAAAAAGGGATTATGCATTGTGGTTCACCTAATCTAATGGTGGCTATCTATGAACAGAAGCACCAAGAACCCAGAAGTTATTCAATCCATGAAGCAGAATGTCTCAGCTGGTCTTCAGTATAACTAATTAGTTAATTAATTAATTAATTCCACATACATTGGTTCTAATGCCAGTAAAAGTAAATGGATTTTTACTAAGGTGTGAGCCAGCCAGCTGGCATAAAACAAAAACTTCCTTTCCCATGTCCTTATATAGACTTTCAGCAGAAGGGGCGACCCAGAATATTGGTATGTCTTCCTGTTTCAAAAGAGCTGAGTTAAAGGTATGTCCTCCCACCTCAAAGATCCAGATTAAAGGTGTGTCCACTTCACAGATCAAGATTAAAAATTGATCTTCCCACTTCAAATTAAGCAAAAAAATCCCTCAGAGTTGTGCCCTTCCATTTTGGGGGTTTAGTTGACTACATCCCAGATATAGTCAAGTTGACAAACAAGAATAGCCACAGCAAGTAAATATACCTTTATTTATTCCCCCTTCTAATCTCAAATGTCTGTTTTGACTAATGGGATTTTTCTAAATTCTTGAAAGAAGAATTATTCACATGTGTTATTAGGCATAAACTCTTCTTTTATGTTCATTTATTTTAAAAGCTTCATTTAAGCGAGTAGAGTGAGGGTTCATCTGTTGAGAGAGCTTGATATTTTTGAAAAGGACTGCAGATGGTTTTCCAGCATTCATTTGATGGCCTTTGTGAGTACTCTGCAACACAGACACAGAGAAACAGACACACACACATACACACACCCAGACACATGAGAGAGACATAGAGAGAGAGAATAGACGCATACACACACAGAGAAACCATCACACTTTATGTAATAGAACTTAGATTCTTTTTTGTTTTTGTTTTTGTTTTTTTTTTTGCTCAACTATGTTCATAGTGGCTTTATTCTTTTTTTTTCCAGATTCACCTATAATCTTTAATAAATTATTTGTTGGATATGAAGTATAATCGAGATTTAGTTAATAAATTCTTTTGGGTTTACAGCCAGAATGAGATGACTAAATAATATTTGCAATGATTTGGATGTATTTTGGAGTATCAGATTTTGTTAAAGTTTAATCTTTTTTTCTTTTTTTAAATTTTTTATTAATTACACTTTATTCATTTTGTATCCCCCCATAAGCCCCTCTTTCCTTCCCTCCCGATCCCACCCTCCCTCCCCTTTCTGCATGGATGCCACTCCCCAAGTCTTAACAGGTATTTTCATTCTATGTTTTTCAAAAATATATGAAGGCACTATATTTAGCCTCTTTTTATGAATAAACTTTTTTCACATACAATATATTCTCAGCAGCATTTCCATTCCCTTTATTTCTCCCTGTTTTTTCTCAGATCCCCTCCCATCCCATCTAGAGACTCTTCCTGTCTCTTATTAGAAAACAACAGGCTTCTAAAAGATAACAACAAAGATAATAAAATAAAACATGACATGATAAAACAAAAACATCATATGGAAGTTGGACAGGGTAAACCAACAGATGTGAAAGAGCCACAAGAGAAAGCACAAGAATCAAAGACCCATTTGTTCAGAAACTCTGGAGTCTTGTAAAAGTCATAAACTGGAAGCTATAATATTTACACAGAAGACCTGGTACAGACCATGCATGCCCTGTGCATTCTGCTTCAGTCTTTGTGAGTTCAGATGAACTTTGCTAAGTTGATTTAGAGGACCTTGTTCTCCTGGTGTCATTCATCACCTCTAGCTCTTATACTCTTTCTGCCTTCTTTTCCAAAGGACTTTCTTGAACTCTAAGGGGGAGGGATATGATGGAGACATTCAATTTAGAGCTGTGTGTTCCAAGGTCTCCCTATGTAATGTTTTGCTGTGGGTCTCTGTGTTTTTTCCCATCTGATGCAGGAGGAATGTTCTCTTAAGATTTCTAAATATGACACTTATCTGTAAATGATGGGGTATTAAATGAAGGCATGAACTTAAATTTGAGATAACTGTGATGTTTGTGAATAATCAAGTTGAGTACAAACGTCTTCTAAAATAATTCACATGTCAGTGCACATACTACCATACTTTGCAGTTTGTGCAGTGCATGGTTTTATATTTTCTTTCCTTTTCTTTCTTTCACTTCCTACCTTTCTCTCTCTTTCAATTGATCTGTTGGTAATAGAGAATAAATCAGTCCTATAATCTCTACAAATGCTCTCTGGGCCTTGCATCTAACACCATCTGGCCACGAAGACAGCCTTCTATTTATTACATACAAAAGCCTGGATTCTGATAATGCATAATCAGTAATTAAAACACAAGCCAACCATGCATGCCAGTTCTGGTGAACTATCCTTTGAGCAACTTAGAGTTTCCATGCCATTGGGCTTATTGAGAAATTGGCTAGTGATTAAAGATTAATGATTTATGTCTGCAAGCAAGGTTCATTTGGTGCTTACTGAAATATGTTTGACAACCTCTTTGTGACTTCCCTAGAACCCATAGTCACAGAGATAATTATTCTTAAGACAATACCTCAGTTAATTTTAAATATGAGATGTCAAAATATATAATCACAGGTATTTCAACATTCATTCAGGGTAATAGCAGCCTCTTTCCCTATACACTTTTGTATAACTATGCTTATTTTCTTTGGTATTAAACATAACTCTTAAATTTTCCATATTGGAACAAACAGCCATTTAGAATTCTTTTTTCTACTTTGCCTTTGTAATTCGTATCTGCTCTGGCTGGTCACAGTCTCTGCTTAAAGCAATAGAACATGATAGATGAAAAAGAAAAACAATGGTGGCATTTACAAAAAAGCATGGTGGTACCGCTGGTTACTCAGCATTTTGCTTTTTAAGGTGTTCAGATTTTTCACAATTTGTTGATTCTCATGAGAAAGCAGAAGCTGGAGAGAATTACTCAGCCATATATATTCCACTACTCCTCCCAATTTCTCCTCACCTTCTCTCCCATTAGGATATACCTCGTTTCTGTCTCTCATTAGGGAAAAAAAAAACAGAAAACAGGCTTCTTGGAGTTAATAACAAAACATAAAAACATAACAATATAAAATATAATAATATTTAATAAAAATTATAATATTGCGGTTAGACATCACAGGCCAACAGAAAAAGAAAAGGGCCCTAAAAGGAAACACAAGAATCAGAGACCCAATTATTTGCACATCAGAAGTCCCATAAAAGTCCTAAACTGAAAGCTATAGTATAAATGCAGAGGAGCTAGTACAGACCTGTTCAGGCCCTGTGCATGTAGCTTCAGTCTCTGTGTTTGTATAAGCTTTGCTCAGTTGTTTTAGAGAGTTCTTGTTCTCCTAATGTCCTCTATCCCCTTTGTGTCCCCAACTCATTCTACCTCATCTCACATGGTGTTTCCCTAGCTCTGAGGGGAGGGATATGAGAAAGACATCCAATTTAGAGCTTGTGTCTTTCTGTGTAATGTTTTGCTGTGGTCTCTGTATTTGTTCTCATCTGCTGCAGGAGAAACCCTCTCTGATCATGACTGAATAAGGCACTCATCTATGAGGATAGCAGAAATTTATTAGAACTTATTTTATTGTTACTTCTTTCCATACCAGTAGTATATGGTTTTATCCTAGGTTTCTGAGCTATTTAGACTCTGGTCACTCAAACAGTATCTGGTATGGGCTCCATTTTATGGAGTGAACCTTAAGTCATACTAGACATTGGCTTGTTACTCAGACAAGATTTGTGCCACCTGTGTGGTACCGTTTTCGTTTGTTTGTTGTTGTTGTTGTTGTTTTGTTTTTCATGCTGGACCAATTGTAGATTAAAGGTTTCTGGCTGAGCTGGTGTTTACTTTTATCTTTTGGTATCCTGCACTGTACCTTTCTGAGTAGTAGACACTAGATTAGGAGGTGGTGAAGGTTCTATACAAGCAGTAGCTTGACCTTTCTATGTTCAATGAGTTGTGTAGGTATTATCTTTAGCAATGAGGTGCTTCTGTCAATTTGTGGTGAGCAAATTGTAATGGTAATAGCCTTGCTTGTTTCAGAATTTTCATGGGACATTTTTGGCCAATAACTTAACTGGATGAAACTCAATCCTGGCAGTAGAAGCTTCATGGGCATTAAGGGGTTTCCTTCCCTCATTAGTTGGAGACTTCATTAGGATTCCCTTCATAATAGAAAATTTCTGTTTCACTGGGGTTCCATACTGCCCCTCAAAATTTCCTTAAATGCTCTTCAGTTCTAGTTGTCTCTCCCTTAATTTTTTCTGTCATCTTCCTTCCCGCATCACACTTGATTCTCCCGTTCTTGTCTATCCCATCCTTTACTCTATTCCATCATCTGTTCTATTTCTCCCTCCCAGGAAGAACCATGTGTTCTCTCTAATTCCTTCCTCTATATGTCTAACCTCTCTGAGTCTACAGGTTGCAACTTGGTTATCATTTATTTAATGGCTAATATCCCGATAAAAGTAAATACATATCATATTTATTTTTCTGGGTCTTAGTTACATTGAAGGACAGCAGTATTTGTCCAGGTAGGGAAAGAAACCCTTACAGAGATGAAACTGAAAACCTAGTTCAGACTGACTTCATCAGTTTGGATCAGACTCCGGGTAATCTAATGCCAGGCAGGTCATTGTCAGCAAAATTAAAACAGAGCACAATCTGTAAAAAGGGTTTCAGGCAACCATAATTCTTTTTTTTTCTTTTTTATTTTTTTTATCAGTTATATTTTATTAACTCTGTATCCCAGCCGTGTCCCGATCCCTCATTCCCTCCCAGTCCCTCCCTCCCTCCCTCATCTCCACCGTGCCCCTTTCCAAGTCCACTGATAAGGGGGACCTCCTCCCCATTCATCTGATCCTGTTTCTAATTCTAGATGCAAAGTAAGCTTAAGGTGTGACTACATAAAAACCCCTTTACAAAATGCATCTTAGGCTAGAAGGCCTAACATCTAATGTGGTCTCTGACTGAAATAGCATAAAAGTCAGCAGGCCAGAGGTGCATTTGACATTTTCCCTAAGGATGGGTAGTGGTCTAAGGAAAGAATAGTCTGGGATAATCATTCTGGGGAATTTGGGTAGTCTGCCTCTATAGCAGTAGTTTTCAATCATCTTAATGCTGAACTCCTTTAATACAGTTCCTCATGTTTTGGTTACCCCCAACCATAAAATTATTTTTGTTGCTACTTCATAACAACAGTTTTGCTATTTTATGAATTGTAATGCAAACACATTTGTAGATAGAGGTTTGCCAAAAAGGTCAGGCCACAAATATTGAGAACTGGAGTTCTATAGCAAAAAGTGGGTGTGGTATGCTTAAATAGATAACAAAATGTCACTAGGTTTGTAACAATATCCATTTCCAAGGAGGTCCCAAGGGAGGATGTTTGAATCTCACTGAGAAAGCGAAATAAAATAAACACTGAGGTTGGAAGGAGGGAGGGAACTGGGTGGGAGAGTGGAGATTAGGAGGGGAACTGGAGTGGGTATCAGGTTTGCGGGGGCAGGGAGGAGAGGGGAAGGCTGTGAGAGAGCCTGTGAGAGAGACAGAGGATATCTAAATAAACCAGGCTTCTGTTCTAAAATCCTGGAGTCAGAGAAAGAGATGGTGCCTTTTAACTGTTGTGTATATTTCTCTTCCTAGTAAGCTATTTTTTTTCAGAGATTCAATAAACTAAAATTTTAAAGTAAAATATAAAGAATCTCCAAATATGCTGTTTCAACATTGTAATAGGGCTGATAACTTTATCACACACAATGGATGGTTTAGTATATAATGCACTCTTGGTGAAAGACACTGTTAGAGATTACATATCTTTACGTCTTTTTCATGTTTTTGTATATGCAAGTGATATTTTCCACTGATCTCTAATCTTCATCTACTATATTTGTTACTAAAATAATTTCCCTCCAGTTAAGCTACCAAAAATTATTTCCTTCACTAAAAAGCAATTTCCAGTTTCTTAATTCTTCAGTTGCTCTTTTATGTCCCTCAACAGTCTCATAATACTGACTCTCTTATGTTCCAACTCTGGGTTTTCCTTCCAGTGTTCAGAGGATAAACACCTTTCTCACATGGCAGACATGCGGATGGAATAGATAGATATTCAGGGCAAGAATACATTCTTTCACTTCTATGGGACTCATGGATCCTCGGTCAGGAATCACAGATGCCATTGCAACAGTTCTTACATTACTGTTCCTCATTCTCTGTTCTCATGCGAACCATTCTTAACTAGAATGATCTCCTGGAAAAAGAAATCACATTTTGTCAGTCTTTCCTAGGAAACATCATCAGAAACAGGTGAAAGAAAACTCTGTTCCCCTAGTTCCATTTGTTTCCAGTGCTCTAGCTAGTCTTCCTTACTTAGAGATGCTCTTGTTGTGAGATTTTTGAGCACATTGTTTCCTATGCAGAATGCTTTTACCTAAAAATACCCTGACCTGGTCCTAAAAATATTTCCTCATGTATTATGCTCACCGTGATGCCTTTTTTTTAAACAACTGAATTCAAAATGACATTTTTCTTGCCGGTAATGATTTTTCCAGTGTGTTTCATATTTTCCCAATAAGATAATTATCCAGTTCTAGCATGGAACTAGCTTGGATATTTTTGTATTGTTTTTATACCACCATAGCCTAGCATGCTTTAAAAGATATGAAGTTCTAATGCATCCTTCACAATCATCTTGATGACACATGGGCACTGTGAAATTTATCTTACCAAGAGGAAATTTTGTGCTAAATATATACAGCATGGTTTCTCAGGTGTAAGCCTGAACTGTCTTCCCGATTGTTCATGACGAGTTGACCTACTATTTGGAATACATACTCATTTTTATATCATCTACAAGAGAAAAAGGCACCAAGTACATGGCAGGAGATAAATTCAAATTGGGCCAAACTTTCTGAAAGTTATTTTGAATAGAAATACTTGATACATATCACATAGTTTATGACTAGGCAGCTATAATCTCACACATTTTAATAATAGACAATTTAGAGTAACTTCATCTTCTTCTAACTCTTATTATTCAACTATTACCAAATAATACAGAATACAACAAAAAGGCTCATTTTAAATAACAAGGCATACCATTAGTATTGATATTTATCGCTTCAGTAGCATAGCAAACAATGAATGATATTGGGGTTTGTACATTTAAAATGGATTGTTTCATTTAATTATTAAAAATCACATTGAAATTATTCATCTTAATCTTGTGTCATTGTATAATGCCAACCACAAAAATGTCAAAAGTATCTGTACTAGAATGCCAGGATAAGCAACAAGCTATTACGCTTTTCTGATAAAATGTGATGAAGTGAAAACTTGAGCACTCAGTACTCCATGTGAAGCCAACCACTCCAGGACAGACATCCAGGAACTTCTGAATGCACCTCTCCCACCTTCTTAATCTTAGCTGCAATTAATTATTCTTTCTGAAAATTAAGTAACACACAGAAAGAAGGTACTTATAACAGTTTACAGAGGAGAATTCCTGCAAACATTGCCCTGGCCAGGAATCAAAGATAACATTGTCAATTTGATAGCATGCTCTCTTAAAATATTGTGAGGCAAGAACTTCATTCTCATGATAATTCTTCTAGTCTTGGTCATCCATCAGAGAAACAGAACAAGCAAAAACTCAAATTGAGAGACATTGGAAACTTCCCACACTGTACTCCCCAAACCATTAAGGTTCCCCATGAAAGCTACGAAACTGCCACAGAATAGACAAAGAAAGCAAGATGATTAACTGTATTACATTATTCTGAGGCTAGTCCTGGAAGAGAAACAAACAAACCGTTACTGTAATGTTATATATGTTGAACTAATAGCAGTATAGCAGTGTTCATTTATTAGGCATATCAAAGGTAATATATGGTAGCACAGAGTGAGAATGGGATGGTTCTTGTCCCAACTCGGAAAATTGATCTGATTTTTAAAAAAAGGCTTATTACAAACATATTCTTGTATTTGTAGAGCAACTGACTGAAGGAATGAAGAACTGAAGGAAGGAAGGAAGGAAGGAAGGAAGGAAGGAAGGAAGGAAAGAGGGGAGAGAGGTAACTGAGATGAGATGAGTGAGAAGGGAGAGAAAAGGAGTGAAAGTCAGCAACAGAGAAATCATTAGCATGAAAACATGGCAGAAAAGGCAGAAATAGCTAAGTACTGTATTTTCTATTATTAAGTCGCAAATCACTAGTAGGCTGGCTTCAACTAGATACTTCCAGTGGATTTTATTTTGTTCATATATGTGAGTTAAGGTCTGGTTTTTATTTGTTTTCTCTTGAAAGAAGACTCATGATTTTGGTAGAAATGTTAGAAAATTTTTTTTTAATTTTTATCATTTATTACAGTTTATTCAATTTGTATCCTGGCTGTAGCCTCTTCCTTTACCTCCTCCTAATCCCACTTTTACTTCCTCTTCTCCTTTTATGCCCCTTCCTTAGTCCACTGATAGAGGAGGTCCTTCTCCCCTTCCATCTAACCCTAGCCTATCAGGTCTCATCAGGACTGGTTACATTGTCTTCCTCTGTGGCCTGGTTAGGCTGCAATTCCTGCAGGGGGAGGTGGAGAGCTTGCCACTGAGTTCATATCAGAGACAGCCCCTGTTCCCCTAACTAGGGACCCCACTTGGAGACTGAGTCTATGGGTTACATGTGAGCCAGGGTTTCAGGTTGTCTCCATGCATGTCCTTGGTCATTCTCTTCAGGGCTCCCAGGGCTCAGGATTTTTGTTTGTTTTGTTGGTTGGTTTTTTTATTTTTATTTTTATTTTTATTTTTATTTTTATTTTTATTTTTATTTTTATTTTTTGGCTCTGTTGGTCTTCTTTTGGAGCTCCTGTCCCCTGCATGTCTATCCCCCCCCGCTTTTTTCCCTAAGATTACCTGCACTCTGCTCAAAGTTTGGCTATGAGTCTCAGCCTCTGCTTTTGATACTTTGATCAGTAGAGTCTTTCAGAGGCCGTCTGTGGTAGATTCATGTCCTGTTTCTTATCTTCTCCTGTTTCCAATGTCTATTGCATTTCTCTTTCTGAATCAGGATTGAGCATCTTCCCTAGGTTTTTCCTTGTTGTTTAGCTTCTTTAGGAGTATTGTTTTCTCAGAAAATTAGAAATGTTCAAAGTCCTTAGTTATCAGGTAAATGCAAATCAAAACGACCCTGAGACTTTACTTTACACCCATCAGAATGGCTAAGATCAGAAACTCAAGTGACAACATGTGCTGGAGAGGATTTGGAGAAAGGGAAACCCTCCTCCATTTCTGGTGGGAATGTAGACTTGTACAACCACTTTGGAAATCAATCTGTTGTTTTCTCAGACAATTAGGGGTAGTGCTACCTCAAGATACAGCTATACCACACTTACCCATATATCCAAAATATGCTCAACTATACACCTAAGACATTTGCTCAAACATGTTGGTAGCAGCTTTTTTTTGTTATAGCCAAAATCTGGAAACAACCCAAATGTCCCTCAAAGGAGGAATGGATACAGAAATTGTGGTACATTTACACAGTAGAATGCTACTCAGCTATTAAAAATAAGGAAATGATGAAATTTGCAGGCAAATAGTAGGAACTAGAAAAGATCATTTTCAGTGAGGTAACCCAGAAGCAGAAAGACACACATGGTATATACTCACTTATAAGTGGATATTAGCCATATAATATAGGATAAATATACTAAAGTCTATACTACCATAGAAAACCGTAAAGGCCTATCCTTCCACCCAAAACAAATACACTCATTGCTGGTTTGAGATGGATTCCCTTTCCAGGTAATTTACACTTACAGTTTGCAACTGTTAATTATATGGATATTTTAGAGATTGTTTCAGGGAATTTAACATGAATGCTCAAGATAATTGTTTCAATTATACACATTACTTTTGTTTCTATACACGCACCATACAAACTTTTGGAAACACCTGGAATTCTCAAAGTCAAAAAAATAAATTGTCAATTTAATCAGTGTTGTGTGTGTGTGTGTGAGTGTGTGTGTGTGTGTGTGTGTGTGTGTGTGTGTTTGGTGGGTACTGAAGACTGTTGTAATTCAAGTTCAGGGAAACAACTGCTTGATTAATTTAAATTTTGCCCTACATTCATTATTTTTTTCTAAAATTAAATGTATAAATAGACATTTTAAATACATTCTTGAATAATGAAATAATTAGTGCAACATATAATTTTATCAATTTTTATATTCACAATTTTACTTTAAGTACAGTTTTCTGGCACTATGAACGTTGGTTCTTCATGTGTACAAACCAAACTCATCTTTGCTTCAGTTTTTCTTATGACAGTAGTAAAATCACACTGGCTTTTGTGTTAGTTTTGACTGAAACTCATAGGACAATGTAGGGACTGCATGCAGATGGCAAGAACTCCCAATCTAATGATAGGTTAGAAGAGGAACATAAGAAGAGTGCTTTGGAGAATAGGATTGGATGGCAAGTGGCCTACCCACAGGGTAGGGCCCTCCTTATCTAAGAATGCTGTGAGGAAGTGCAGAACTCAATTGCTAGTTTCCTTGGACCCAAGGACAAGGGATACAAAAGCTGACTTACAGGTGTCTCTGGAGTTTGAGGTCCATGGCAGACAAAGGCCTGTCTTGTGCATATTGGCAAATTGAAGGAAAAGCAGTAGGAGTAGAAATATCAGGACAGTGGGAAAGCCTTCAGGGGGTCTTGTTCACCCTGATTTTGGGTCCAAGTTGTATTGTTCCTGGGGTCCCATGTACAGTGGTGTCTAGGTCATTTGAGGTGGTTCTGGGGGAGATTTCTAGTAGCCTGCCAAAGAAAAGGCTGTTTGTTGTTCTGTCAGTTACTAACAGTAAAGTCCTAAGAGAAAGGAAATCTGCATTAAACAATAGCCCAGGTCTACAGAAACAGTTGTCACATCAGTTTGGCACTTTCCAATATGGCATCTGTTTCTCTTTCTCCAGCTTCTTTCCCCAGGTTTCCTCTTCAACAGTGGGGAATTCAGAAGGATTTCTTTTTTTTCTTTTTCTTTTTTTTCTTTTTTAAGTGTAACCAAGATTACCCTCCTCGCCTTCCTGCGTAAAGCAGATCATAGGCGAAGGACTCTGCCCTTCATATGACCTTTAGGATCACTCTCCCTAGCAATCTTACCTTCAACTTTCATGTAGTTTCCCAAGAGGAAGGACTGGGGGATACCAAACCTTGATTCTAACCTGGAGATTTACCTTTAAATGAAAGCTGAACTTTATTTTGTTATACAGGAGTGAGCAGAGCTGTTATTGAACCTGGAGGCCTTTTTTATTGTCTGAAAATGAGTGGAAAATCATAGAGCTTGTGCAAGATTTCATCTAAGAGGAGCAAATGAGCCTACTCCCACAAAGTGGCTTTGACTGGGCTGAAAGAACATGGAGTTTTCCTAATCCAATCTTACTCATTGAACATGCTAACTACTTAACTACCTTTCATGTAGTAAATCCTCCTTGGCTTATAGTATGTGCCGTTGGTTTTGTTTTTCTGCAATCCAGCATTCTACAGAAATGCTATGCATAATTTTGATCTTGTGGTACAATTGCTTATATTGTACATTATCGTTATGTTGTATATTACATTCATTATGCCATTTCCAAAGGCTGAACTGATCTTTAAAGTCTTATAAACCTCAGTTTGCTATTCTTCTGTTTCACTTGCTCTGTAGTCTTATTATACAATTGCTTATTCAAATCTGAGAATTTTTTTATAAGGTAGTGATTATGAAAATGTGTTCTTTCTTGCTTTCTTGCAACACAGCATTGTTAGTCTTTTTATTCAAAGCTGCCAGCACAAATCTCTGCCCTTTAGCCAAAGAAAGCTCACGGGCTTTAGACACTTTCTTTTGATAATTTTTTTTCCAGTTTTCTGTCATTGTTCACAGAGTCATCTCAAGGATTTGGGATATTTCAGTATCCATAAAATAATACTTGCATGAGGTAGGCCCTGTTTGCTATTAATATTCACCATTCTGAATTATTGTGCTTCTCTGTAATTGATGAATGTGAATGTGAGATTTCACCACAGGGTGTTACAGAATGAACTCTTCAAGGGTGGGCTTACCTCCGCCAGACAATGCAAATTTTAATCCGTGTTCTGTTTCTGGTTCTCATATCTGATTCCTTTCAGGGAAGAGGCTCATGAGCACAGGAGTCCTGGCAACTGTTCTGTGAATGAGGCCCCCCTTCTGTTACTGCACCACATTCATTGCCTTTAAATACATTAATTACTAAAGAGCTTTTAGAATGTCATTCAACTTCATGGTTCATATCAAAAATTTTAGCAGTCTGTGACTTTTTCTTAAAGCTGTTTTTTTTCATTTGTTATATTTTTAGCAAGTGCCAAAGTGGGTTTCTTTTCAGTATTTTCATATACACATATCATTGTACTATGACTGTATACATTCACCCTAGCCTCTCTTATAATAAAGCTCCTTCATTTGTTTTAATAATAATATGACATGAACTGTTTAGTGTCATTGTATTTTAAAAACAGTTATTTTATTTTAATTGTTTTCTAAATATGTTTTATTTGCACATTGCTTGAACTCTTTTTATTACAAGATTAATATATGAGACAAGGCATAAAATGTATGAAAAAAATAAATGCATTCTTATAAGCTTGAGAAAATTCCTATTACTATTTCATAGATTTAAAATTTTTATTTGCATATTGTACTATTCACGGAAAATCTTTGCAGCCTTTAATAAGTTAGATCATGATTTTAAAACATTAGCATTTAAAAATTTTACTGAGATTTTTGAAAAGGTTATTATTTTTTACATTATTTTTTGTGTATTGACCTATAGTAGAAAATATTTCTATTGAAATTATAAGCAACATTTAAAAATTCAAATATTTTCAATACTAATGAAAAGTAATATGTTCTTGGTATATTTTTAATTGTTTGTAACCCAATACTAATAATTATACTAATTTTAATGGTTACTTATTATTTAAAAAATCTCTCCTATTTTTATTATTATTAGGTTTGCCCTTTTCATAAAGTGTCAGATTTCCTGGATGTTTTGTGTCAGGAATTTTTAGATTTAACACTATCTTTGACCAATGAATCATTTTCTTCTATTGTATCTTCTATGCCTGAAATTCTTTCTTTCATCTCTTGTATTCTGTTGATGATATTTATGCCTGTAGTTCCTGGCCTCTTCTCTAGGTTTTCCAACTCCAAGGTTCCCTCAGTTTGTGTTTTCTTTATTGTTTCCATTTCCATTTTTAGGTCTTCAACAGATTTATTCATTTCTTTCACCTCTTTGATTGTATTTTCTTGTATTTCTTTAAGGGATTTATTATTTCCCCATTTAAAGGCCTGTGTGATTGTCATAAGATTGGACAAAAGGTCATTTTCTTGTGCTTTGGCTGTGTTAGGATATCCAGAGCTTGCAGTAGTCAGAAAGCTGGTTTCTGGTGATAGCGTATTATCCAGACTGTTGTTGCTTTTGTTTTTACATTGGTCTTTATACATTTAGGTTTTGCAGTTACAACAGGTTTAGATGTGGATTACTGCATTTATCTTTGTTATATGGGTATTTTTTTTAATGCCTTTCCCTTAGTTTTTTTTTTTTTTTTTTTTTTTGGCTTGAATGGCCTGGAGTTCTGGTAACTAGTGAGAAACTTCAAGTCCAATAAAGTGTCTCCTCTGGGTTATTGGGGCCTGTATCGCCTCTGGTACAAGTGTGGCCAGGGATATCCAGCTCTGGCAGACCTCTGGGAAAGTAGGTCATGTTGTGGGCTAGAAAATGGAGTCTAAAGGGTGGTGGCTGTGTTTTAGAGGAATATGTTGAGGTAGGGTCTTACTAGTTTGTCCCTTCTGTCCACAGGTTTCCAGAAAAGCAGGCAGAGTTGTGGGACTGGAAATGGGGTAGAGCACATGGGGTACAGTTTACCACTATTAGAGGTGCTACTCTCTGAAGAGGAGTTGGCAGAAATAGGAAGAAATAGAGGCAGTCAATAAAAAATCTCCCAACCAAAAGAGCTCTGGGCCAGACAGTTTTAATGTAAAAGTCCACCAGAATTCAAAGAGCTAATACCAATATTCCTCAAAGTATTCCACAAAATAGAAGCAGAAGGAATGCTCCCTAATTCATTTTATGAGGCCACAGTCACCCTGATAGTTAAGCCACACAGACTCAACCAAAAAAGAGAATTTAAGACAAATCTCCTTAATGAACATTGTCCATTCTCTCCACATACATTCAATATAATACTTGAAGTTCTAATGAAAGCAGTAAGTCAACTAAAGGAGATGAAAGGAAGATAAATTGGAAAAGAAGTCGAAGTACCTCTTTTTTGCAGATGATTTGATAGTATACATTAGCAACCTCAAAAATTCTACCAGGGAACTCCTATTGCTGATAAACATCTTCAGTAAAGTGGCTGGATACAAAATTTACTCAAAATAAATTTGTAGTCCTCCTATATACAAACAATAAAAAGGATGAGAAAGAAATTTGAGAAACAAGAATCTTCACAATAGACACACACAAAAAAAGAAAAAAAATAAAACATAAAGTATGTTGATATAACTCTAACCGAGAAAGTGAAAGACCTATATTGCAAGAACTTCAAGTCTCTAAAGAAAGAAATTGAAAAAGATATCAGAAGATGAAACGATCTCACAGCTAATGGATTGGTAAGATTAACATAGCAAAACTGGCCATCTTACTATATGTAATAATCTATTGATTTAATGCAATTCCCACCAAACAACACAATTCTTTACAGACTTTGAAAGAAAAAAAACTCAACCTCATAAGGAAAAACAACAACAACAAAAGCCCAAGATAACCAAAACAATCCTGTACAATCAAAAACTTTATGGACAGATGCCTACCATTGAGGCCATTAAAAAACTCTACCCAGCAAGGTACCAAAGCAGATGCTTAGACTCATGGCCAAACTTTGTGCAGAGTACAGAGAATCTTATGAAAGAAAGAGGAGATAGAAAGACCTGGAGGGGACAGTAGCTCTACTAGGAGAGCAACAGAACCAAAAAATCTGGGCATAGCGGTCTTTTCTGAGACTGATACTCCAGCCAAGGACCATGCATGGAGATAATCTAGAACCCCTGCACAGATGTATCCCATGGCAGCTCAGTCTCCAAGTGAGTTACCTAGTAATGGAAAGAGGGACTGTCTCTGACATGAACTCAGTGGCTGGCTCTTTGATAACCTTCCCTGAGGGGGGAGCAGCCTTACCAGGCCACAGAGGACGACAATACAGCCAGTCCTAATGAGACCTGATAGGCTGGGATTAGAGGGAAGGGGAGGATGACCTACCCTAAGAGTGAACTTGGGGAGGGGCATGGGAGGAGATGAGGGAAGGGGCTACAGTGGGGATACAGAGTAAATAAACTGTTATTTATTAAAAAATTAATTAAAAAAACTTTCTGGAGGTATCACCATCCCTGAATTCAAGATGAACTACAGAGGA
Organism: Meriones unguiculatus; assembly: GCF_030254825.1. Classification (NCBI taxonomy): domain Eukaryota; kingdom Metazoa; phylum Chordata; class Mammalia; order Rodentia; family Muridae; genus Meriones; species Meriones unguiculatus. Next base: position 98,334,954 of record NC_083354.1, read on the forward strand.
ATAATAATAAAAACTGTGTGGCTTTGACATAAAAATAGACAGGCTGATAAACAGAAGCAAGTTAAAGACACAGACGTAAACCCATATACCCATGGAAACCTGATTTTTGATAAAGAGGCCAAAAATATACAATAAAAAATAAAGCATCTTCAACAAATGTTGCTAGACTAGCTGGATGTCTGCATGTAGAGGAAAACAAATTGATCCTTATTTCTCTTTCTGCACAAAACTCAAGTTTAAATTAATATAAGACCTCAACATAAAACCAGATGAATAAAATCTGCTAGAAGACAAAGTGGGGATTAACCTTGAAGGCCTTGGCACCGGAGACAACTTCCTGAGTAGAACAACAAAAGTACAGGCACTAAGATCAACAATAAATAAATGAGACATTATGAAACTGAAAAGTACCTATAAGATGAGGGAGACCTTCAAAAGGACAAAATGGCAGACTACAGAATGGGAAAAGATCTTCACCAACCCAACATGAAACAAGCATGGTCAATCTGCACGTGTGCTTTATGTTTCTGTGGTAGGTGTACCTGAGGAGTGATGAAGGGTAATATCTGATTGAAGAAATAAGTATCTGAGGAATGAAGAATTCAGGCTGTACGTTGTTACTTTTAACTGCATAACTGTGGAATGAGAAAGAAGCTTGCTTATTTGAAAATGAAATTCACAGCATAATAGGAGTTAGGTAACTCAGCATGGGAGTGTAAAGAATAAGAATCCATGTCTAGGAGAGAATACGATGGACATTTGCTAGTCACCATTTGCTAGAGCTTAAGGTGGAGAGAAAGTAGCCATGTTTCTTTAGGCAAAAGACTCAACCAAAAAAAAAAAGAGACTTTTTTTTAATTTAGTTTTGAACACTGAAGCAAAAGTACTCAATAAAATATTTGCAAACTGAATTCAAGAATACATCAAAAACATCATCTAACATGATCAAGCAGGCTTCATCACAGAAATGACAACTTCTATTTCTTTAGGAGATATAGGACTATTTCATTTATTTACCTGATCTTTTTTAAAGTTTTATTAATTACACTTCATTCATTTGTATCCCCCCATAAACACCTCCCTCCTCCCCTCATAATCCCACCATCCCTCTCTCTTCTACAAGCATGCCCCTCCCCAAGACCACAGACAGGGGAGGTCCTCCTCTCCTTCCCTCTGATCCCAGTCTATCAGATCTCATCAGGAATGGCTGCATTGTCTTCCTCTGTGGCCTTGTAAGGCTGCTCCCCGCTCAGGGGGAGGTGATCAAAGAGCAGGCCAATCAGTTCATGTCAGAGGCAGTCCCTGTTCCCATTACTGTGGAACCCACTTGGATACTAAACTGCCATGGGATACATCTATGCAGGGGTTCTAGGTTATCTCCATGCATGGTACTTGGTTGGATTATCAGTCTCTGGAAAGACCCCTGTGCTCAGATTTTTTTGGTTCTGTTGCTCTCCTTGTGGAGCTCCTGTCCTCTCCAGGTCTTACTATTTCCCACTTCTTTCATAAGATTCCATGCACTCTGCCCAACAGTTGGCCATAAATCTCAGCATCTGCTTTGATAATCTGTAGTGCAGAGCCTTTCAGAGACCCTCTGTGGCAGGTTTTTAGCTTGTTTCCTGTTTCTTAAGCTGTACTATAGAGCAACAGTATCTGGGTTGTTTCCAGCTTCTGGCTATTGCATTTAAAGCTGCTACAAACATGGTTGAGCAAATGTCCTTACTGTGTACTTGAGCCTCTTTTGGATATATGCCTAGGAGTGGTATAGCTCGATCTTGAGGAAGTGCTATCTCTAGTTGTCTGAAAAAGCGCCAGATTGATTTGCAGAGTGGTTTTACAAGTTTACATTCCTACCAGCAGTGGAGGAGGGTTCCCCTTTCTCCACATCCTCTCCAGCATGTGCTGTTACTTGAATTATTCATCTTAGCTCTTCTGATGGGTGTAAGGTAAAATCTCACAGTGTTTTGATTTGTATTTCCCTGATGGCTAATGACATTGAGCATTTCTTTAAGTGTTTCTTTGCCATTCAATATTCCTCTACAGAGAATTCTCTGTTTAGATCTGTTCTCCATTTTTTAATTGGATTACTTGATTTGTTGCTTTTCAACTTGTTTATTTAACTGATCTTGATTCAAATTTGGTAAATGGAATCTATGAAGAAAATGAAGCTAAATAGATAAATAATGACAATTACAGAGATCTTCAATCAAACGGACTAAATAGATATCTACAGAATTTTTAACCCAAACACTAAACACTATATATACATACACATATATCTTCTCAGCACCTCAGGCAATCTTTTCCAAATTTGTCCATATAGTCAAGAACAAAGCAAGCCTCTATCATATTAGACCATCATGGTCTAAAACTAGACCTCAACAATAACAGAAATAGCAAAAAGCCTACCCATGCATGGAAACTGAACAACTCTCCACTCAACAACAAGTGAGCCAGGGAGTTAATAAAGAAATGAAATGACTCATAGAAGTCAATGAAAATGAATGCATAACTTACCAAAACTTATGGGACACAATGCAAACAGCGCTAAGAGGAAAATTCAAAGCACTAAGTGCCTTTTTAAAGAAATTCAACACATCTTATACAAGCAACTTAATGGCACACCTGAAAGCACTAGAAAGAAAAAGAAGCAAACACACCCAAGAGGGGTAGATGGCTGGAAATAATTCAATTATGTGCTGAAATCAAGAAAATAGAAACAAAGAGAACAATTCCAAAGAATCAGCAAAACCAAGAGCTGATTCTTTGAGAAAATCAACAAGATAAATAAACTCTTAGCCAAACTAACTAGAAAGCAGAGAGACATTATCCAAATCAACAAAATCAGAAGTGAAAGGAAGACATAATGACAGACACTTAGGAAATCCAAAGAATCATTATGTCCCATTTCAAAAGCCTAATCTGTTTTTATTGCTTCCTTCCTTTTTCCATGTAAGATATTGCTTTAGTATAGTATGACTGGTTTTCTCATGACACTCTTGTTTTATCTAATAACTCATTTTAAACACCTTCCCGCAAATACATAGTCTCTTAGGAAGACAAGGATATCTCTTCTATGTAAATGTGAGCAACACTCTGCTTATTGTCATCAGGGACTTTTGAGCAATCTATTCTAATCTAAGCTGTACATTCTATTCTAAGATATTTTGCCAAGTAATCTTGTAAAACTAAAGTACCCAATACAGAACTCTCTAGATATTTCAGAATGTTGCACCATACCAATTGTAATAACTAGTATTTTCCATTTATAAATGGTAACCAACATTTTACTATGTCTTGCTGCTTAACTTATTTTTCCTTGAGCTTATGATGCTCCTGCCTCAGTCTTGGAAACACTGGGATTTCCAGTGTGAGCTGTTATACATGGATGGAAAAGACAAAGTTTATATTTCCTTAAGAACTGTAGACTATAATTGTATTCTCAACTAGGTATAAATTTGTGACTATTGTTATACTGTTGCTGTTAATATGTTTTAAATAATGTTCAGTTTCTGATTACCTGCACAATTCTCAGTTGTTCATTCTGTGAAATGTTTAATATAATACTGGAGAGACATTCAATTTATAAGTTAATTGCCTGAAATTGTTTACAAATAATCTCAAATCTTTACAATGTTTGTTTCTTGTGAATTGATTTTAACACTTTCACTGTTTTTTTAATGAAATATGTACCACCAAGCTTTTTTTTTATTCTTTTTTTCATTTCTTTTATTTTTATATTAATTGCAGTTTATTCACTTTTTATCCTAGCTGTAGCCTCCCAATCCCACCCTCCTTCACTTATCTTCTCCCAAGCACTTCCCCAAGTCCACTGATAGGGGAGGTCCTCCTCCCCTTTCATCTGACTCTAGCTTATCAGATCTCACCAAGACTGGCTGTATTGTCCTCCTCTGTAGCCTGAAGAGGCTGCTCCCCTTTCAGGGGGAGGTGGACAAAGAGCCAGCCACTGAGTACATATCAAAGACAGTCCCAGTTCCCATTACTAGGGAACTCACTTGGCTGTGAGTTCCCTAGTAATGGAACTCACTGTGCTGCAAAGGGCTACATCTGATCAGGGGTTCTAGGTTATATCCATGAATGGTCCCTGTTTGGAGTACCAATCTTAGAAAAGATCCCTGTGCCCAGATATTTTGGTACTTTTGCTCTCTTTGTAGAGTTCCTGTCCTCTCCAGATCTTACTATATTCCCCCTCTTTTATAAGATTCCCTGTTTGTTTATGAGTCTCAGCATCTGCTTTGATAAACTGCTGGGTATAGTCTTTCAGAGGTCCTTGGTAGGCTCCGGTCCTGTTTCTGGTTTTCTCCTTCTTCCAATGTCCATCTCTTTTGTCTCTCTGAGGGAAGATTGATCATGTTACCCAGGGTCCTCCTTCTTGCTTAGCTTCTTTAGGTATATAGATTTTTGTAGGTTTATCCTATATGATAGGATAAAGTGAGTAAATACTGTGTGTGTCTTTCTGCTTCTGGGATAGCTCACTCAGGATGATCATTTCTAGATCCCACCATTTGCCTGCAAATTTCATGATTTCCTTGTTTTTAATAGCTGAGTAGTATTCCATTGTGTAAATGTATCACAATTTTCGTTTCCATTCCTCTGTTGAGGGACATCTGAGTTGTTTCCAGCTTCTGGCTATTACGAATAAAACTGCTATGAACATGGTTGAACAAATGTCCTTGTTTACTTGAGCATATGCCTAAGAGTGACATAGCTGGATCTTGAGGAAGCACTATTTCTTTCTTTCTTTCTTTTTTATAACCACTTTTCTGAATTCTTTTCCTATCTTATTTACATAGACAAAAAAATAGAAATGAAATTATGTGGGGAACTGAAATTAGGTAGTGATTGACCAGAAAGAGCAGGCACATGCATTCTAAAATACTTATTTTTTTTAATTTTATTTATTTTTTATCAGTTACATTTTATTAACTCTGTATCCCAGCCGTGTCCGATCCCTCATTCTCTCCCAGTCCCTCCCTCCCTCCCTCATCTCCACCATGCCCCTTTCCAAGTCCTCTGATAGGGGGGACCTCCTCCCCATTCATCTGATCTTGTTTTATCAGGTATCTTCAGGACTGGCTGCAAAGCCCTCCTCTGTGGCCTAACAGGACTGCTCCTCCCATGGGGGGTGGGGAGGCCAAAGAACCATAGTCCTTGTTCTGAGCTACCACAGGCTACATCTGAGAGGAGGTTCTAGGTTATATCCATACATGTCCTGGTTACTGAGCTACCACAGGCTACATCTGAGAGGAGGTTCTAGGTTATATCCATACATGGTCCTTGGTTGAATGTCAGTCTCATAAATGGGACCTCATGAAACTGAAAAGCTTCTGTAAAGCAAAGGACACCGTCATCAAAACAAAACGACTGCCTACAGATTGAGAAAGAATCTTTACTAACCCTTTATCTGACAGAGGACTAATATCCAGTATATACAAAGAACTAAAGAAACTGAAAAGCAGCAAACCAAGTAATCCAATTAAAAAATGGGGAACAAAGCTAAACAGAGAATTCTCGACAGAGGAATATCGAATGACAGAGAAACACTTAAAGAAATGCTCAACCTCATTAGCCATCAGGGAAATGTAAATCAAAACGACCCTGAGATATCACCTTACACCCATCAGAATGGCCAAGATGAAAAACTCAAGCGACAACACATGCTGGAGAGGTTGTGGAGAAAGGGGAACCCTCCTCCACTGCTGGTGGGAATGTAAACTGGTACAACCACTCTGGAAAGCTATCTGGAGCTTTCTAAGACAATTAGGAATAGTGCTTCCTCAAGACCCAGCTATACCACTACTAGGTATATACCCAAAGTTTGCTCAAGTACCCAGAAGAATGGGTACAGAAATTGTGGTATTTCTACACAATGGAATACTACTCAGCAATCAAAAAAGAGGAAATCATGAAATTTGCAGGCAAATGGTGGGATCTAGAAAAGATCATTCTGAGTGAAATATCCCAGAAGGATCAAGACAAACACGGTATATACTCACTTATATAGACCTATAAGGTATGATAAAGATAATGAAATCTATACACCTAAAAAAGATAATCAAGAGAGCAGACATGGGGTAAGATGATCAATTCTCGTTTAGAAAGACAGATGGGATGTACATTGAACGTATGACAGGAGTCTACTGAGCGCATCTGAAAGACTAGCAGTGTTTTCAAAGCAAAGACTCATGACCAAATCTTTGGCAGAGTACAGGGAATCATAAGAAAGAAGGGGAGTTAGTCTGATATGGAAAGGATAGGAGCTCCACAAGGACCAAATATATCTGGGCACAGGGTCTTTTCTGAGACTGAGGAAGCACTATTTCTAATTGTCTCCAAAACACCAGATTGATTTTCAAAATGGTTGTACAATTTACATTCGCACCACCAGTGGAGGAGGGTTCCCCTTTCTTTATATCCTCCCCAGCATTTATTGTCCCTTGAATTTTTGATCTTAGCCATTCATATGGGTGTAAGGTGAAATCTCAGGGTTGTTTTGATTTGCATCTCTCTGATGGCTAAGTACTTTGACCATTTCTTTAACTCTTTCTCTGCCATTCTATATTCCTCTACAGAGAATTCTCTGTTTAGCTCTCTACCCCATTTTTTAATTAGATTACTTGATTTGTTGCTTTTTAACTTCTTTGGTTCTTTATATATTATGGATATTAGCCCTCTGTCATGTTGGTGAATATCCCAATCTGTAGGCAGTCTTTTTGTTCTGACAACAGTGTCCTTTGTTTCACAGAAGCTTTTCAGTTTCATGATGTCCCATTTATTGATTGTTGATCTTAGAGCCTGTGCTGTTGGTGTTCTGTTCAGAAAGTTGTCTCCTATGCCAATGAATTCTAGGCTCTTCCCCATTTTTTTCTTCTAACCGATTTAGTGTGTCTGGTTTCATGTTGAGGTCTTTGATCCACTTGGATTTTATTTTTGTGCAAGGTGATAAATATGGATCTATTTGCATTTTTCTACATGTAGACATCCACTTTTAGAATATTGGTCATAACTGTATCTCAGGTCACTGCAGTTTTTTGTGTCCTGTTTTTCTTCTTGGTTAGTACATAAAACACAATGAACAGCCTACTGTACTACTTTTATTTTATACAAATTTAGAAGTTGAGTGGAGAACATTTTCTAAAGTAAAGTTTTCTCCTTTATGTTCTTTTTTTTTCCTGGTTAAACCATAGATTGGATTTTTTTATTTTTTAATTTATTGTTCTATTAATTAAAATTTATTCACTTTGTATCCCAGATGTAGCCCTCTTCCTCATCCCCTCCCAATTGTACCCTCTCTCCCTAACAGATTCATCTCCCTGCTTTCTATCAGTGAGATGAAATCTGATTTCAGAATAAATGCATTTTAATTTTTTTGCAGTGACCCAACACGTAAAATAATGCAATGGAAGAAAGTTTATGCACTCTGGTTGTCTGAGTATAAAGTGTAAATGTCCACAATGTATCACAAAGCATTTACAAACATTGTACTTTACCTTTTTAAAATTTATTTATTTATTATTAATTACAGTTTATTCATTTTCTATCCACACTGTAGCCCCCTCCCTCATCCCCTTCCAATCCCACTGTTCCTCCCTCTTCTTCTCCCATGCTCTTCCCCCAGTCCACTGACAGTAGAAGTCCTCCTCTCCTTCCTTCTGACCCTAGCCTATGAGGTCGCATCAGGACTGTTTGCATTGTCTTCCCCTGTGGCCTGGTAAGGCTGCTCCCCCTTCAAACGGAGCCAGCCACTGAGTTTATGTCAGAAACAGTCCCTGTTCCCTTTACTATGGAACCCACTTGAACACTGAACTGCGATGGGCTATATCTGTGCAGGGGTTCTAGGTTATCTCCATGCATATTCCTTGTTTGGAGTATCAGTCTCAGAATAGACCCTTGTGCCCATATTTTTTGGTTCTGTTGCTCTTTTAAAATAATGATCTAGATCTTCTTGATGTTTCCTGACTACTCTGGCTCTCTCAGTCCTTCCTCTAGAACTTTACCAATTGTTTGGCTGTGGGTCTCTGCATCTCTTTCCATCAGCTGCTGGATGAAGCCTCTCAGAGGACAATTATTCTAGGCTCCTCCCTGGAAGCATAGCAGACTAGCATTAGTAGTGTCAAGGTTGTCTCTCTCCCATGGGGTGGGTCTCCGTTTGGGTCAGTCATTTGTTTGCCATTTCCTCAATCTCTGCTCTATATTTTTCACTAACACTTCTTGTAGGGAAGGCAATTTTGGGTAGAAGATTTTATGGGTAGGTTAGTGTTGCCCTATCTCTAATGGAAACAGGTAAATTCAGGCTTTGTGTCCCTGTTATTGGGGATCTCATCTAATGTGACCTCGTAGACTCCCAGGGGCCACCCCTCTCCCAGAGATGTTCCTTTACCAATTGTTGTTCTCTCTCCATGTCCTCTTCCTCCCATCTCCACAACACTCAGCCCTCCCAAAGCTGAACACCACCCTCTTTAACTATCCCACCCCCTCTTCCACAAAGCTTTCCTCCTGTGTCTACTTTAGATGACCATTTTATTCAGGTGACCATTTTATTTTCTCTTTTGCATGAGCTTCAAGCATCAATCCTTAGTTTCTTTGGGTCTGTGGGTTGTAGCATGGTTATCCTGTACATTATGGCTAATGTCCACTTATAAGTAAATATATACCATGTGTGCTAGAGTAGGGTTAGGGTTAGGGTTTCCCTTTTCTGAAAAGAAGAAGAGAATAAAATGGGGAGGAGGGGAGTGTGAGAGGAAAGGAAGGGAATGGATCAAGCTCTACAGTGATTAAATAAATAAAAATAACTTGAAAGAATAAAATAAAAAGAAAATTCTTTTTTTTTTCTTTTTTTTTATTATTTTATTTTTTTTATCAGTTACATTTTATTAACTCTGTATCCCAGCAGTGAAATATCCCAGAAGGAGAAAGACAAACATGGGATATACTCACTTATATAGACCTATAAGATATGATAAACATAATGAAATCTATACACCTAAAAAAGATAATCAATTGAGCGGACATGGGGTAAGATGATCAATCTTCATTTAGAAAGACAGATGGGATGTGCATTGAACCTATGACAGGAGTCTACTGAGCGCATCTGAAAGACTCTAACTAGCAGTGTTTTCAAACCAAAGACTCATGACCAACCCTTTGGCAGAGTACAGGGAATCATAAGAAAGAAGGGAAGTTAGTCTGATGGGGAAAGGATAGGAGCTCCACAAGGACCAAATATATCTGGGCACAGGGTCTTTTCTGAGACTGACATTCAACCAAGGACCATGTATGGATATAACCTAGAACCTCCACTCAGATGTAGCCTGTGGTAGCTCAGTAACCAATTGGTTTCCCAAAGTGAGGGGAACAGGGACTATTTCTAACAGGAACTCAATGACTGGCTCTTTGGTCTCCCCACCCCTGAAGGGAGGAGCAGTCCTGTTAGGCCACAGAGGAGGGCTTTGCAGCCAGTCCTGAAGATACCTGATAAAACAGGATCAGATGAATGGGGAGGAGGTCCCCCCTATCAGTGGACTTGGAAAGGAATGAGGGATGAGGAAAAGAAAATTCTTAAAAAAATGGCTCTATATGTACCTTATAGTAGTGGAGAAAAGGCAAAAATTATTATTGTCACAAATTGGAAGAATTCTTGAATTGTGAATCAATCTATGCAGTTTTCATGTTCTACCCCTTAAATTATTTAGCAAGAACTAATATAAATCCTGAAATAAAGATTTTTTAATATAATTTCAATTTTATAATACACATAATTTGAAATTTAAAAAAATGTGCTAATTTGAGAAAAAGTACTTAACAATCCACCTTGACATTAAATTATTAAAGCATTAAAATAATTTTAACAATTTATCTCTATGTACTGAAATTAACTGAGTAATAATTGTTCATACAAATTGGAGTTGAAAACAAGTAAAGAATAAAAAAATTAAAATTATCATAGCATTTGCTTTGAAATTTCAAAGTCCATGAAAATCATTTCTTACATTTATTTGGCAAAGAGAAGGCACTGACAATAAAATATGTATCAGTCCCAACTGTGCTGTGAAATTCAAAGCTCTAAAACCCCATTGAAACCAGCCTGGTAAGGATTTGCCATACACACTGATCTGCATTGCTAGGAGATCTCTAACCTGCATCTCTATTTCTGGCACATCACCTTATTAAATAAGAATGAGCTGAGAATGTTAGCTTAAGTATTCATAAGGTTGTGGATAATATAAAGCTGACAATTATAGCAATACATGTTTTTTTTTTCTTCCAGATAATGCATACCGTATATATGTTCCAATTTGCTGTAGACTGTTGTCTCCAAAGAAAACTTTGGGTATCACAAAGCCAAAGCTATTTATATGAAGAAGGACAAATTAGTCACTCGAGGTAACTACAAATTCATATATGCATTCTGGGAAGGGAGCTGGTTAAATTAGACGAATGCCGAAGTCTATTAATCGAGACCCTCATCAGAAGTCATGAAGAAAACATTCCATACTTCACATCTTACAAGAAGCCTGGTTGCTTTGGGCTGCTTTGTTATTTACCTTTATAAATAATTCAGCACATGTTGCCTTTACCATACACTTACATCTCTTTCATTAACACCTGTGAAAGTTGAAATTTTACACTGAAGATAGAAAAATGTTCAGTTCCACTGGAACATTCTCATTTTTTTAGATCAGAGAAATTATGAATAAATAAGCTCTGTGTCTATAAGATAAGTAAAACAACATTTATTTACTTACTTACATGTCCTGAACAAATGAGTGGTTCGCTTTATTTTTCTTCTCAAAATCTTGTGTTTGTCCTTATTAAATAGGTGTGCTGCGTCTAGGTCTTCTGCACAGATAGAAAAGCATCCTTGAGGTAACTATAAACCTATGCAGGGGATCAGTAATGCTGCAGGTAGGCAATTTCCTCTCCTACCATGTTAATTGAGCCATTATCCACATTTACGAACACATTACATGTTTCAGAAACCCAACATTACTTGCTTCCACAGGAAACTTATTTACATTCTCTGCTACCAGCTGACATAACCAGAGAAGATGTAAATTACATGGCTCTGAAATATTAAAGGTTTAGCATTTATTCTCAGGTGATTTTTTTCCTCTTTCCCTTGTTCCCCATCTTCTTTTTTTTTTTTTTTTTCCTTTTAGGTAATTCCAGAAAACTCTTACGCATTTTTTGGAAAAGGAAAAGAGACTTCAAGAAAGTGGTGGATTTCTCCTGTTGTTGTCCACCTATCTGCCCACATTTTTCTGATATATATACAGTCATGAAAGTCTGAAAGTAAATGGATAAATGTTCTCTTATGATCATTTATAAATAAATAATCATTATGTAAAACCTTGTTTCTGTTCATCACTTTACTAATATACACTAAGTGAACAAGATTCAAAGAACGTTTTCTGTAAAAGGTCAGCTAGTAAATATTTTTTACTTTGTGACATGAAAAATGATAGTATTCAAGTAATATATCTCTTATTTTAGAAAAAACAGTTTTAAATTGTACATGTATAAATGAGTGGGGATTTATTTCAAAACAGTTTATTTAAGGGCACTGATATTTCCATTTTATGTAATTTTTACAAATCAAACATTTTATTTAATATATTCAATATCTAATAGTATCAAGCACTCTTAAGTCTCTGACTACACAAAATTACTTCAGACTGTATTTGCATCAATGAGTAAAACCCCAATATGTACATAATGGGTATCTTTAACAGCTTCTAGTTACACCGTGATTGTGGCGAAGAACAATGGCACATAAAAAAACTACTATACGGGAGGTTCTCCTCTCCTTTCTGATCTTAGTCTATCAGTTCTCGCCAAAAGTGGCTGAACCTCCCCTATCAGTGGACTTGGGGAGGGGCATGCATGCAGAAATAGGAGGGAGGATGAAATTGGGAGGGGAGGAGGGAGAGGCTTATGGGGGGATACAAAATTAATAAAGTGTAATTAATAAAAAAGTTAATAAAAATAAAAATAAAAAACTACTATATGAATATCATTGAGTCACAAAACATACACACATTCATAAATCCAAATGACTTATTTTCACATATTTCATGCTGTTTTACCACAGGTTTTTTTCCTTATAATGATTCCTTATAATCATGATACATACATTGTATACATAAATCATATATCTTAACGTTTTTTTCTTTTGCTGCGATAAACATCATGAGCAAAAGGCAATGTGGGGAGGAAAAAAAATTAATTTTCTCTTAAACTTCTAAGTGACAGTCTATTACGAAAGGAAGATAAAGCAACAAACTGGAGGCACACACTGATGCAGAGACAATGGAGGAACACTGCTCGCTGGCTTGTTAGATAATTTTTTTTTTGTACTGTCCCTGTCCTGAGTAATACTGGTCCCTTTCACATCAAATATTAAGAAAATTCTCTATAGATGTGCCTGCAGGCTTATATTCTGCAAGCAATTACTCAATTGGTGTTTCCTCTTCCCAAGTAACTCTAGTTTGTGTTATATTGACAAAAACTAAACAGCGCATAATATATTACATTTTCAGAGAATTAATAAAATGTTTTGAAGATATATTATGCAGGCAATATATGTTACATTGAGAGTTTTTGCCAAATATATTGTTTAATAATCTTATTGTATTATATGTTATAGTTTTTAAATTAAAAACTATATTATAAAACTAATATGCTTGATTTTTACAGTAAAATTATAAGTATCTTATCACCAAGGTTAAGAGATATTGCTACCTGACAGTCTAGATTTTCTTATGAAATTTCAAATATTTGCTTTATTTGGAACTATATCAGAATTTTTTTTCAGGCAGTTTATTAGATAATTTTTAGTTTTTGCAACATAAACAATAAAAAAATGTGAAGAATATTGTGATCACAGGCTCATAGGCTTATATTTCTCCCAGGAGCAATGGTTGAGTCTTCTCTAATTCAGTGTTTGCAGTGCCTTTGTAGAACATAACAAGAATCTAAGGTTCAGGAAGAGTCTAAGACAGTGTAATTTCTTTGACATACATAAAAATGTGCTGTTGATGGTATTTTTTATTGCATGAATTTTGGATGACCAGGAAAGTATTCTATGGAAGAACTGTAGTCATTGTAAGTGATGGAAAGGAATAAATGTAATTATCTAACCCTCTTGACCGAAAATAATAAGATGTCTGGGCATGATACTTAAGTTTCCCCTTCCACACTGTTTTTATGTCATACTGACCAAGGCATCTTTATAAATCCCCTCAGCCTCACAAAGTCTCAAGAGTGTTAATTCCTATTAGCCCATGCGCTCAGTTTTCTTAAAAGATTTGCTTTAAATACTCAAAATTGTATATTCTTTCTCTGCTCCTTTGAGATGCAAACCTTCTCACAGACTGTTGCCAGTTTTACACACTTGGGAATGCCTTTACCAATGACATGAGAGTGTTTTCTTTCAGCAGAATCACAAAGACCTCTACTTCTCTCTAGAAAGGCAGAAGGCAGACTCCATCATCACCAATTGGCAAAGGAGTGACATTCCCACCAATGTCCTCTACTTCTTTCTATAGTTTATTCCATCCCTTTAAAAATTTTCTGCCTTGTGTTTTGTCAGATTTTAGTTTAATCTCTCTCATTCATTTCTGTAGTCTTGAATAATTTGTCTATCACCTGTTTAACTTGTCCAGCACAATTTTTATTTAATATTCTCTTATATGAATTTCGCTTGAAGTAAGTCTGGAAGCTTTTTGGGGCAGACTGTAAAACCTCATTTTACACACATACTCACACTAGAAGATGGATTACCAAGTTGTTGTAATGAAGAGCTTTGGGCAGAACCTAGGGAGTCTTATGGATGAAGTAGAGTTGGGGTTGGGGGAAATGGAGGATAGAAGGACGCGGAGGGGACAGGAACTCCACAAGAAGATCAACAAAGCCAAAAAATCTGGGCCCAGGGGGGCCTGCAGAGACTGTTCAACCAAGGACCATGCATGGAGAGGATCGAGACCCCTGCTCAGATGTAGCTCATGGGCAGCTCAGTCTCCAAGTGGATTCTCTAGAGGGGGAGCAGGGACAGTCTGACAGCAACTCTGTTGCCTGCTTTTTGATCACTTCCTACCGGTATGAAGAGGATCCCGGAAGCCCTGATGAGATTTGATAGGCCAGGGTAAGATAGCAGGGGAGGAGGACTTCCTCTTTTCAGTGGACTAATGGGAGGGGAATAGGGAGCAAGAGGAAAGGAGGGTGGGACAGGGAGGAGATGAGGCAGGGGGCTACAAGAGGGAAATAAAGTGAATAAATTGTAAAAATAAATACATAAAATAATTTTAGTAAGACCTTTGGGTACCATATTACCCTAGGTTCCTCAGAAGATTGATAGATCTATAGCTAGACAAGAAGGCATGGATTGTGGAAACTGACTCACCTACCTGTGGGTGCTAATCCGTACAATCCAGCATGTTCAGGAGAGAGAATCAGGGAAGCTATTACACAGCTCATTCTAATGTCAAAGGCCTGATAAACCTAGAGTGGATTGGGCTGTTGCTGGGGAAAACCTCTAAAAGCCTGTCACAGAAATCCTGATGTTTATGGGTGGAAGAATAATATTGGCTAGGTTTGGATAAAAGAATGAACTGGCAGTTTTTTTCCTTTTTATTTTATCCAGGGCTTCAGTTCTGCTAACCGTTGAGTGCTATTAGGTGAGCACAGGTCTTCCTTGTGTAGTCTACTGTTTAAAATGCACGTTTCTCCTGGAAATGCCCACCATGCTATTTTTAGAACAAATTATTGACAAGCCCTTAACTCAGTTGGGTTAGCACCTCATCACAGGTGCTCATGAATCATGCCTTTTTTTTTTTTTCTCTCTTCTTTCTTAAAATTCCTCCTTGGGGGAAAAAAAATCATGCATTCACAAACTGCACATAACAGGAAGAGACAAACACGATTGCTCATTTTGTCAAAGCTTAACTCACTGTTGTTAGTTACAAGCCCTCCACACTTAAAATCACATACCGTTTGGAAACAGCTGCAGGTGTATTATAGCTTGCCTCTTGATGCATTGGGTCGGCTTGTTATGGCCATAAGAATGTTGAGTATAAGTGTGTTGATCTGTGTCAATGGCAAATAAAAAGAATACTCTTTTATTTGGCTCAGGAGGTTACAGAATTCAGCTGACTTGGGATGGGCTCTACTTACCTTTTAGCTCTTATTCGTGCTTACCCAGGTCAGTCGTGGGACACCTAGGCAGCTCTGTTGACCTTGCCTGGTGTTCCTTGTGCAACTGGTGGTCTGCCAATGATGCCCTCAGCTGTGTGTATTATTACAATTTCCTTTGTTTCCTTAGATACTAGTTAAGGCAAAGGGTCAGGAAGAAGAAAAATAATAAAGGGAAAGGCACCACAAATTCCCAAGCCCTTTTTAATGCTTTGTATTTGTTAACATACAGTATATTGACACCCTACAGAGAAAAGCAAGCTGTGCCACTAATCCAGATTTACAGTGACTGGAGGGTGAGGATGAAGGAAATCCTGAAAGCCACATCAGAATTTGTTTAAGTAAGGGACAGAGAATCAGGGCTACCCAAGTGAATCTACTATACTCAAAATATACTCTTTTCTACCTGTTGCTGCAACATTTTACTGTATATGGTGGCTTTCTTCAAGTACAGTGCTTAGAGGAAATCTACCTATAGTCTTACCAATGTGCTTATAAAAGCAATGTTAGCATAACACTTTAATCCAAAGTACACTGAGACCTATACTAGAGTGAATTGCTTTATATATAATAATTACATTAGTGATTATGTTTATCCTTGTTGGGTTTTTTTTTTTCAGTGTACTAGGAAACTTTACTAGAGTCAGGTTGTAAAATATTAATAAAGTTTTTGTTTAAGCATTTTAATTAAACTTTGAGTAGTTTTATAGTATATCCTTTTATATTATGTCTCACTTTGGAAAAATTAATAAAAAGGGCACATAGTGTTCATGGTTTATTAAAAAGTGAGGCAAATTTCAGTTGAAATAGGCATAAAGTTCATGCAGTGTTCTTATGTGAGCACAGTGCAACCATTCTCACTTCTCAGAACTCACTAGCTCAGCTCCTCTGAGAAGATTCTCTGTCTTTTTTGTATTCACAAACAAAAACTGCCACCTTATTGTTTATCTACTAGCTAAAATCATGCAGATGTTGGACCCTTTGTCGTCCACAGTTTTCTTTATTATCCTGTATTCTTGTGGGAGCAGCAAGAACGGAATGCTTTCTAATTGAAATCTCCCGAGTCAGCCACAAGCAGCTGGCAAAAAATAATCATTTTGTAGTCTTTGAATTTCCCCCTCTATTAGTTGAATTTACACACAGCACAGTGACAGCCACTCTAATAGGAAAACTTTCATCAAATAGGCAGTTTTCCCCAAACTTAGGATGCAGAGCCAGAAAAATAAAACCTTACAGAATCCTATTCAAAATATGTAATAATCTGTGAAAGGAGCTTCTAAAGCAATAATTCACTTTGTGGGTCTGTGGTGGGGGTGCTATAAAATCATTAATTACAATGTCAAAATTGCATTTGGGATAAATTAATTTTTAACCAAGTACTCGATGTGACACAGCTAATAAGGACCCCGTGGAAATACACTGCAGGCATGCATTTGATGTAGAAACCAGATGTAAGAGAAAACCCTTATGCACATACCTCTTTTTTTATTTATTAATGATATGCTTTAGTATGGGACACCATTAGTTTTGTATTGGGCAAGTTCTTTATACATTTATTCAAGTTTCATTCAAGTAACAAATGGCTCAATAAAAAATAATTGCCAGTTGAATAGTTGGCTATGAATCAGTCAGTAAACTGTGTATATTAATTCTTTATCTTTTTTCTTTTTCTTTACATTTTTATAAACTGGTTTTTTGTTTGTTTGTTTTTGCTTTTGTCACTGCTGTTTTTCTTCATTTACTTTTTAAAACAGGGTTTTTGTCTTTATCACAGTCTAACTCTGTCTATAACGCAGGCTAGCCTGGCGTTTGTGAATCTTCCTGCTTCAGCTTCCTGAGTCCTGGCGTTACACATGGCATCACAATGCCCAAATCTCAGTTCCTTACTGTGATATACCTTTCAGCCCACTGTGAGAATGTAGGTTCTGTTTCAGTATTTGATGTCCCTCTATAGCACTGTCATCCTCCTTTTGCCCTCTGGAAGCACAAAAATCCATACAATTCTGAAACAATTTTAGCTTTCTAATGTAGCATGCTTGAGCACACTGCACAGTAGCTCATCACAGAGCTTCTGTTCACATACGTGTGCAACCAGCTGAGCAGGTTTAATCTCTTGATAAATTAATAATCCAGTTGTTTAAAGATAATAGTGCATAATTAAATAGTGCATATAGTCTAGTGACTTTGATCAAAATGGTCAAAATTAGTCGAGAGTGGATTTAGAATCCATCCATTGATAAAGAGTGGTATTTAAAACTGTATTTTCTTTACACAAATTTCACTGAGGTTGCAGTTTTGCCTAAAAAAAGTAATTCTGGATATTTTCAAGTAAATTTTGGATTTTTATGTATATAAGATTTTTGGAAATTGTGCGTTATGATAAAAAGTAGGAGAGCTTAAATCATATTTTCCAGTAACATATTTACCTTTTTTGATGGCAGCTCAATTAAATTATATGGACTGATGAGCATATCAGCTTGCTACAAGTTATCTTTATGTTGCTGGAAATAGTCTGAGATAAAAGAAATTATTCACATTTTTGAGAATACTTATTAATTCCCATGGAATTGGAACTTGGTGAAATTGCTGTAAAATTGCCAGTTAGCAACATAACTTGATTTCTTCTACCCAGGAAGTATTGTGATCAGCATTGTGCACACATTATCACCTTTCAGAGGCTGGTAATATCACACACTTTTGTTTTTGTTGTTTACAAAAAAAAAAAAAAACAAAAAAAAAACTGCTTCTGTAGATAGCATCTTTGTTGAGCAGCAAGAGGTTTCAAATCAGTTTGAGTAAAGCAGCTTCAGTGCTGAGTGCATTCTTTATCATCCTATTAAAGAAGATGGAACACACAGGTATCCTTTATGGTAAATTATAAAATTCAAAATTTGGCCTTTAACTTTTAATGCATACCCAATAAAAAGGCTTGTTAACACAGACATATAATTCTAATGTTTTCTTTAAAAATATAAAGAATAATACATGCATGCATGAAATAGAAGCGCTAAGTAGTCATTGCTACTAAGCATAAAAAGGCAATTGTAATCTCACCTGTTTAGATACAAATCAGGCCATACTAAGCACTACTGACTACCCTGAAGTAAAGTAACAGACATGAACTATGTAATCATAAAGAAAAAATGAACAATTCAAAATAAGCATTAAATATTTCATGTGATAATGGGTTGTTTAAGCTAAATACTTCATCTACGTCTGTGCTGTTGTACTATGTTTATTTTATTTCCAAGCTATGATGTACTATGCTTCTTTCTAGTCTAGAACAGTTTGGATTCTCATGGTGGCCCCTCCGCCTTCTTTGTTTACAGGGGCTCTGAAACCTGGAACCTCATTCCAACTTCTCACACAAGCTACTGTACATCTTTGACTTTCTAGCAAGGCAGCCATTTTATCATTTCTTTATATTTTTCTATCATAATTAGTGACCCTAAGAGGAAGTCAAGATAGCATCTTGGGGATTAATGTAATGTTCTTTTGACATATTCAGTTATTTCTTATCAAATGGTGTATTTTCCTGTCCATACTTATCACCATTAATCCTGGACAGTAATGTAATGTACAGTACCGATGTTTACTATAAAATATTGTTGCATAACTCCATCATTTTATGGTTAAGCCAAGGTGTAAAGGTAGTTTGAATGTTTGTCATGGAATGCTGCTTTCTCCATTTTATTTTATTTATTACATTCATTTTAAAGATTGACTAAATGGCACAAGATTGGAATTATTTGTATATTTATAAACCTCAATCACTATGAACTAGTAAATGAATGTATACAAATGTACAAAATGTGACATCATATGCCATTAAAGTAAAATAAAAAGAAATATGGATCCCAGTCTAAGTCAGAACTTTAAAGTTGAAGGTGTTTTATCACACTGTGTGTTACACACTCACTGCTGAGATCCACAAGAAAGCTGCAGGTGTGGAAGAGTTAGTGTTTTAGGAGGTGATAATAATTTTACCTTCACAGATGAAACAATAGTGTAGGATGGAGAAGCATAGTAGGTCTTCTCAGACTTTTGACTTTCAAGTTGATGACCCCAATTTTATGTCTCCATAGACAATCTCATTCCCAATCAATTTCCAGTTTTGTGGTGCAATAAAGACAACTCTCCAAATGGAAGCTCTGGTGTTGACCATTCTTTGTGAGAGCCATATATGCCATATATAAGGCTGTCAGTCTTGCATAATTCAAATATATAAATCTTTTCATTTCCATTTTGTGTTTTAGCACACATACAATAATTGTGCATATTTATGAGTACAGAATTATGCTTTAACAATGTAAATATTCCAAAACTTTCAAAGGAGACATTCTTCACCTAAAACATTTATTATTTCCCCTGCAGTAATGACATTGAAAAATCTTGTTTTCTTGCATTTTGATCATGCGATGGGATGATATTATTTATATATGATAATGCCATTCCATTGTGCAATTAAACATTTGGAACTTATTTCTCATACCTAACTTTCATTTTCTAGCCATCGATTAAACTGTCTATATTTGCCCCATCATTCCCTTCCCAGGCTCTGGTAATGACTTCTCTGTTCTCTACTTCTATTTGTTCTCTGTCTGTTTTTTCTTGTTTAAATAAGATAACATAGGACTCATCATTTTGTGCTGACTTACTGCACATATCATAAATATATCCAGTCCTATTCATGTCTCAAATTATAGGGCTTCATAATTTTAATGGTCTATTATATATATATATGTATATATATGTATGTATACATACGTATGTGTATATGTATGTATACATGTGTATGTGTATATATGTATATATATACATGAAGAATACATATATATACACATATATATGTATATCATATTTTCTTCATCCACTAATTAGTTGATGGATATTCACACTGTTGACATTTTTACCTAGTGTGACTAGTTTTAAGCTAAGCATGGAAGTACAGACATTATTTAATATTGTATGATACAAAATAAAATCAGAACAGATCTACAATATAGCAATAAATAGTTTAAATATAAAATACCTCATAGTCACTTCAAAAATAATCCACGTATAATCAATATTTTACATCGTTGTGACTTTTCACCTTTGAATATAAATCCGGAATTTTGAGATAATAATCTTCATTCTTTTCACTTAAAGAAATGATGTAATCGTAGATGCAAAACAATGTTAATAAATGTACACATACATATTTAAAGAGTTATTTTTAAAATATGCTATATATGTACTATATGTAATGCAAATGATATTATAATACTAGTATATAAAACTGTCATGAGACCTGTTTTCAGTATGTTGCTGAGCAAAAACATTTGTGAATCTGCCTGATAAGAATTGTGTGCTTCAGGGGTTTTCTATGAGACTGTTTATCCAACCAAGGACAATGCATGGATATAACCTACAACCCTTGCTCAGACATAGCCCATGGTAGCTCAGTATCCAAGTGGGTTCCCTAGTAAGGGGACAGGAATTATTTCTGACATGAACTCATGAGCTTCCCTTTCCCCCTGAGGGTGGAGCAGTCTTTCTAGGCCACAGAGAAGAACATTGCAACCATCCTGAAGATATCTGATAAGCTAGGGCCAGACAGAAGTAGAGGAGGACATTCCCTCTCAGTGGACTCAGAAGGTTGCAGGGAGGAGATGAGGGAGGGAGGGGAGGATTGGGAGGGAAATAGGGAGAGGGCTACAGCTGGGATACAAGTGAATGTATAAAAGTATTTAAAAATAAAAAATATTAAAAAAATAAATAAACATTCTTGGCAGAAAGAAAAAAAGAACTGTGTGCTTACAGTTTTTATTACATTTATTTGTAATGTGTGAAGAGGTGCATTGTTTTATTTTTATTTTTTATATTAATTACAGCTTATTCACTTTGTATGCCAGCTGTAGCCCTTCCTCATTCCCTCCCAATCCCACCTTCCCTCCCTCTTCTCCTCCCATTCCCATCTCCAAGTCCACTGATAGGGGAGGTCCTCCTCCCCTTCCATCTGACCCTAGCTTATCAGGTCTCATCAGGGCTGGCTACATTGTCCTCCTCTGTGGCCTGTCAAGGCTGCTCCCTGCTCAAGGCGAGGTAATCAAAGAGCAAGTCACTGAGCTCATGTCAGAGACAGTCCCTGTTCCCCTTACTGAAGAACCTACTTGGACATTGAGTTACCATTGACTACAGCTGTGCAAGGGTTCTAGGTTATACCCATGCATGGTCCTTGGATGGAGTATCAGTTTCAGAAAAGCCTCCTGTGCCCAGATTTTTTTGGGTCTGTTGCTCTTCTTGTGTAGCTCCTGTCCTCTCCAGGTCTTATTATCTCCCAGTTCTTTCATACGATTCCCTGCACTCTCCCAAAAGTTTGATTATGAGTCTCAGCATCTTCTTTGATACACTGTGGGGTAGAGGTGCATTTCTGTGGTGCTCATTTGAAGGTCACAGAACTGTTAGCAGGAGTTCTCTCTTTCTATCCTGTGGGTACTGGGGCTAGAACTCATGTTGCCAGGCTTTCAGCAGAGGTTCTATCCACCTTTTACCCATGAGGCATCTCACTCACCAGTACACCTTTGTTCTATGAAATATATTCCGTACAATAATGGGTAAAAATTATACAGAATGGATGACTGCCATGAACAGAATTTAATGAAAAATTTTATTATCATGTCTTATACATATTTAAATGATTTTATTATTTGGTATACATGTATATTTGAGTTATCTGTAATAGCTTTACAAAATATTAAAATTATGCTAAAGACTAATCACTAGTCTAATGACAATTTATAATTGATATTTAATATCACTTTTTACATATAGATGCTTTAAAAAGTCACTAAGATTCAAGATTCTCCTAAGAATAATTTGCCTATTGTTAATGAATCCACTTATCTACAAATAAAACAGGAGTTGATTGGCCACCAAAACAGTACTGACTCTGAAAAAACTGGCTAATTCCCCAATAGACTGTGTAGATTGGAAAACCTACACAAAATAAGATGGGGCTGCCCATCTTATTTTGGTAAAATAAGTGTCTACTTCTAGATCAGGGCAACTCAAGATATGAAAAGTTTCTCTTGAGCTGAGGATATCAATGTTGTGTTTTTATGATGAATATTGCTCTTCTTCTCTCTATTCTAGACTATCTAAATGTTTAGGTTTTCTGTCTTATAGCCATAGTCACCTATCCCAACAAATTATTCCATTTTCTTAAACTTTTCTATTACATTTGACTGTTCTTCATCATACAACAACTTGAATTGATTCAGTTTCAATGCAATAAGCATTTACTTGTAAAACTTTGCTGTACATTTCACCTGAAAGTTCTGAGCAAGGAAATATATACATATTAATATATAAATTAAACGTATATATGTAAGACCAAAAGCTCTGTTCATAGTAGCATATACACATATAAAAGATATACTGTACTTGTGAGTGAAACTTGAAAAATTGATATTACAGTGCTTATAGACACAAATATATTTTACAAAAGCAAAATACTCTATATTTTTCATTATATTTTGCTGAATAGGCAAAGATTCAGAGATTTTCAGTCTTCCTATAAAAGAAATGTACCAACCTTGTTGTACACAGAACACCTCCCTGGATGAGATGACAGTTCTGTGAGGATGCGGATTCAGTCTGTGGCATCAACAGAGATTGCCAAGTCATGTACCACTTTGCCAACTGGCACCTACTGTGGTGTCTTTTCCCTTTATGATAATCGCTTATCAACTGGGAATTTTATTTATTCATTGGCACTACAAATGTAACCTCAGAGTATGATGCAAGCTCCGATTCCTTCAGAATTTCTGTCAATGAAACTATTGGAGATTTTTCATTAGACTTGTGTTTGAAAACATTGCATTGTTGGCTGATTTGGATCCTCTTCATTGCACTAATTGTTTATAAAAATTACACTCCATAAGCTTTTTGAGGGAACAAGTACGTTAATGAGTATACCATTTTAAAAATTGAGGATAATTTACATGCTGTGGAAACACAGATACTA
Organism: Meriones unguiculatus; assembly: GCF_030254825.1. Lineage (NCBI taxonomy): Eukaryota > Metazoa > Chordata > Mammalia > Rodentia > Muridae > Meriones > Meriones unguiculatus. Next base: position 98,358,175 of record NC_083354.1, read on the forward strand.
GAAATTTCTCTCAAATTATTTTAAGCACATTATCTAATGAGCGTTTTCAAATTTGTTTTAAGTAAAAATCAGAAAGTCTATGCTGCTGCATTTTAAAACCTAAATGAATGAACTTGAATGACCATTAGAATAGAGCTAGAAACTTGCTTCTATACACCATGTCCAGTACTAAGCAATGTGCGAGATGGAAAAGGTTCTTCTAGTATATGTGAAGGCAAGGAAGTCAAAGAAAAAATTGTTTAGATTTAAGGTACTACATGTAATAATGTAGGTGTTCATTACCACTGTAATTAAAATAGGGTTGGGAAAACTTCTGTATTGCTTGCACAGAGAGTCTTCCTAAACATGAAATGGAAATGAAAACTCTTGAAATGGGATTCTATTACTGATGGACAGGTACAATAAGAGAGATTTTCTTTCTTCTGGAAAGATTTAGAAAAAAGATAAAGAGATAAAGGTCCTTTAAGAGACTAGTGTGAATAGTAATGAATTCCTCTAAAACCTCATATTCAACATATAGAAATGAATAATAGCCATCAACTAAGAAAATTTAAAAACACTGAAACTATATTATTTTTTCATTTGCATGAAGACTATATTTTAAAATCAATCATTTTCTTCTGATGTTTTAAATTAATTAATTTTTTACTGATAATAGTTTGTTCACTTTGTATCCCAGCTATAGCCCCCTCCCTCATCCCCTCCTAATACCACAATCCCTCCCTTATCTCCTCCCATGCCCCTCCCCAAGTCCACAGATAGGGAAGGTTCTCCTCCCTTTCCATCTGACCCTAGCATATCAGGTCTTATCAGGACTGGCTACATTTTCTTCTTCTGTGGCCTGGTAAAGCTGCTCCCTCCTCAAGAGGAGGTGATCAAAGAACCAGCCACTAAGTTTATGTCAGAGACAGTCCCTATTCCCATTACTAGGGAACCCACTTAGAGACTGAGCTGCCATGGGCTATATCTGGGCAGAGGTTCTAGGTTATCTCCATGCATGGACCTTGTTTGGAATATCAGTCTAAGAAAAGACCCCTTTGCCTAGATTTTTTGGCATCTCTGCTGAACTTCAGAGAGTGAACACTGGCCTCTTTGCCTGTAATAATAGCATGAACATATATACAAAAAATGTAGTTGTGCATATTTTAGGGGATAAATGTTTTCTTCAGTATATACTTTTTTAAATGTCATATTGTCTGTCTTTCAATAGAAACTGTGAGATTTTTAAAAAGCAAAAATCATAGTGGTATGACATGCTACTAAAAGGAGTGAAAATTTCATAGAAAACTTAAAAATAGACAACAAAAGGCAAATCTCAGGCAAAACAAGTGAGTCACAATGTTAGATAGAAACTGTTTCTTTCATATAATATATCTGATCATGATTTCCCCCTGCCAATTCTTCCCAGATTCTCCTTGCCTCCCTTTCACTTCAACTTCATACTCTCTCTCTCTCATTTTCTCTGTGTGTCTCTTCTCCCCCTCTCTCTACATACATAAACATACACATGTTTAAAAAAATAACCCAAACAAATAAAAGGCAATTAATGGAAATCTAAACAAACAAAAATCAATAATACAAAATTTTCAAAATACAACAAAATAAAACATGCCCTTTCTGAAAAAAAAAAAAAAGAAAACAGATTTTTTTTTTAATTTCATTTTATGTTTTATGGCTAAATACTTCTGGGCATTGGGGCCTGCTCTGATGTGATATATATGTATAGCATATCATGTATATTATATACACACACACATACGGATACTACATTATATAAAAGGAATTTCCCTTGTTAGCCGGTATCAGTTACAAATGGCTTCATTGTTAGGAGCAGGAGTCCATGCTTACTTGTGCTTTTCAATGACTGCGCCTGTGTCTGGCTTGAACCTGTGTAAGTTCTGTGAGTGCTGCCACAAGCACCATGAGGTCGTCTGTGTATAAATCCTTGTAAGACAGAAAGACACTGCTTCCCTGAGTCATTGTCACCTCTGATTTACAACATAGATCAGTGATTCTCAGCCTTCCTAGTGCTGTGACCATTTAATACACTAGCTCATGTTCTGGTGACCCCCCAACCATAACATTGTCCATGCTAAACTAACCACCTCCTTTTTTTATAGGTCCCAATTCATGAAATAGAACTCATACCTGTTGCTGATAAAGTAGCAAACAGCTTGAGATAACATAGGTAATGGGCCTCGGGGAAAATCTCCCATTGTTATTCTCCTAAAGGAACATAGCAATAAAATGACTCCTGATGGCATTTTGTTATACCCGTAGATCATTGCACCACTTCATCCTCCTCACAAAAGCTTTTTCTTTCCGTAGAGGGGAGTTAACACAGAGACCCATAACTAGGTGAGAACTTCAATAGAGTCACCAGTGTGATAAGTGATGTTAGATGAAAATATCTGGAGAATTTTAGCAGACAGATGAAAATTTTAGTAAAGTGTCCAAAGTCAGCAATAGAATGAGAAATCATGTCATGATAATAAAATAATTTTGGTACTTTAGAAATTTTTGAAAACAATCTATTCCTTTAACCTGGCAACAAGCACCTTCAATGTTATGTTCTAGAAGAGAAAATATCTGAAGTTGTGCTTTGATCCACCATATTTAAATACTTGTAAAGTATGTTCTCTATTTGCAAAATAAATGCAAAATAATTATTGAGGCTTTCTTATTTTAATATGTTAAATGTTAAGAGAAAGGCTGGTGGGCTTGCACAGAATGACTGGTTACATTGCTAGGAAGGCTCACCACAGTCTAGCCCTTGTGGTGACAGGTTCACATTATTTACATTCTTATCAAGAACAATGCATGTACATGTGTTTACTTTTATTTATTCATTCATTTAGTTTTGGGGCCAATACTATGTCTCAGGGTATGCATTCAAATTATACATCATAAAAAATAATCTAAAATCAGAGGCCAATTTAACCAGTTTCCAAAACGAAATAGAGCCATCATGTGGGCATGCATATTTATAGGATTTTGGCCAACACAAGCTACTGCCTTAAGCAGGTGTCTATTGGAAGCCAATTTCTGTGTAGAAGTTTGCTGTAGCAGGGAAAAAAGTCTTATGATCCAGATATTCATTGGCATCTGGATACAAGAGAGGTAGAGATGCCAGGGAAGCTGGTATGATTGAGTCATTGGCAAGAAAGCCATTACTTGGACAGGGCTTCTCTGCTTTCTGCCAAAACATGGCTCTCCCGGTTGCTTATTTTGTATGTATTTCCACTGCTGACATGGTTCTCTGAAAGAAGTATTTTTCCTATTTACTTTGGATCCTCTTTACATGTGATAATGCAACTTTGCCCATTTAATCTACAAAATGTTTTGTGATATTTTACAATTATGGGCCTCAGATCTTAATTTTGTATGAAGCTTCACAATTCGGCTCTATTGTACCCTGTGTACTTAGCAGAATTTGTTTTGATTATTAAGTAGTTTTTTTAATTTATTTTTTATTTTTTTAATTTTTCATCAATTACACTTTATTCAATCTGCATCCCCCCATAAGCCCCTCCCTCCTCCCCTCCCAATTCCACCCTCCCTCCTCCCTCTGCATGCATGCCACTCCCCAAGTCCACTGATAGGGGAGGTTCTCCTCTCCTTTCTGATCTTAGTCTATCAGTTCACATCAAAAGTGGCTGCATTGTCCTCTACTATGGCCTGGTAAGGCTGCTCCATCCCAGGGGGAAGTGATCAAAGAGCAGGCCACTTAGATTATGTCAGAGGCAGTCACTCTTCACATTACTATGTAACCCAATTGGACTCTGAACTGCCCTGGGCTACATCTGTGCAGGGATTCTGGGTTATCTCTATGAATAGTCCTTGGTTGGAGTATGAGTCTCTGGGAAGTTGCCTGTGTTCAAATTTTCTTGTTCTGTTGCTCTCCTTGTGGAGACCCTGTCCTCTCCAGCTCTTACTTTTTCCCAGTTCTTACATAAAATTCCATTCACTCTGCCCAACAGTTGCCCATCAGGCTCAGCATCTACTTTGATAGTCTATAGGGCAGAGGCTTTCAGAGGCCCTCTGTGGTAGGTTCCTAGGTTGTTTCCTGTTTTCTTCTTCTGATGTCCATCCTCTTTGCCTTTCCGGATGGGGATTGGACATTTTAGTTAGGGTCCTCTCTCTTCCTTAGTTTCTTTAGATTCACAGGTTATAGTGGGTTTGTCCTATGTTGTATGTCTATATGAGTGAGTATATACCATGTGTGTCTTTTTGCTTCTGGGACAACTCACTCAGGATGATCCTTTCCAGATCCCACCATTTACCTACAAATTTCATGATTTCCTTATTTCTCATTGCTGAGTACTATTCCATTGTGTAGATGTACCACAATTTCTGTATCCATTCTTCGGTTGAGGGGCATCTGGGTTGTTTCCAGCTTCTGGCTATTACAAATAAAGCTGCTATAAACATGGTTGAGCAAATGTCCTTTTTGTGTACTTTAGCCTCTTTTGGATATATGCCCAGGAGTGGTATGGCTGGATCTTGAGGACGCACTATTCTTAGTTGTCTGAGAAAGCACCAGATTGATTTCCAGAGTGGTTGTACAAGTTTACATTCCCACCAGCAGTGGAGAAGGGTTCCCCTTTCTCCACAACCTCTCCAGCATGTGTTGTCACTTGAGTTTTTGATCTTGGCCATTCTCATGGGTGTAAGGTGAAATCTCAGGGCTATTTTGATTTGCATTTCCCTAATGGCTAGTGAGGTTGAGCATTTCTTTAAGTGCTTCTCTGCCATTCAGTAATCCTCTACAGAGAATTCTCTGTTTAACTCTGTTCCCCATTTTTTAAGTGGATTACTTGGTTTGCTGCTTTTCAGCTTCTTTAGTTCTTTATATACACTGGATATTAGCCCTCTGTCAGATAAAGGGTTGGTGAAGATTCTTTCCCAATCTGTAGGCAGTCGCTTTGTTTTGATGACGGTGTCCTTTGCTTTGCAGAAGCTTTTCAGTTTCATGAGGTCCCATTTATTGATTGTTGCTCTTAGGGCCTGTGCTGTTGGTGTTCTCTTCAGGAAGTTTTCTCCTATACCAATGAGTTCTAGGGTATTTCCCACTTTTTTTTCAAGCCAATTTAATGTGTCTGGTTTGATGTTGAGGTCTTTGATCCATTTGGACTTCAGTTTTGTTCAGGGTGATAAGTATGGATCCATTTTCATTTTTCTACATATAGACATCCAGTTGGACCAGCACCATTTGTTGAAGATGCTATCTTTTTTTCCATTGTATGGTTTTGGCGTCTTTGTCAAAGATAAGGTGTCCATAAGTGTGTGGGTTTATTTCTGGGTCCTCTGTTTGGTTCCATTGATCCACCATTCTGTTTCTATGCCAGTACCATGCAGTTTTTAAAACTGTTGCTCTATAGTACAACTTAAGATCAGGGATGGAGATACCTCCAGAAGATCTTTTATTGTAGAGGATTGTTTTAGCAATTCTGGGTTTCTTGTTATTCCATATGAAGTTGAGAATTTTCCTTTCCAGGTCTGTAAAGAATTGTGTTGGTAATTTGATGGGCATTGCATTGAATCTGTAGATTGCTTTTGGTAAGATGACCATTTTTACTATGTTAATCTTGCCAAGCCATGAGCATGGGAGATCTTTCCATCTTCTCATATCTTCTTCTAATTCTTTCTTCAGAGATTTGAAATTTTTTCATACAAGTCTTTGACTTCCTTGGTTAGGGTGACTCCGAGGTGCCTTATGTCATTTGTGGCTATTGTGAAGGGTGCTGTTTCCCTAATTTCTTTCTCAGCCCTTTTGTCTTTTGTATACAGGAGGGCTACTGATTTTTTTGAGTTAATTTTGTATCCGGCCACTTTGCTGAAGGTGTTTATCAGCTGTAGGAGTTCCCTGGTATTGGGGTCACTCACGTATACTATCATATCATCTGCAAATAGTGATAATTTGACTTCTTCCTTTCCAATTTGTATCCCCTTGATCTCCTTCAACTGTCTTATTGCTCTAGCAAGGACTTCCAGCACTATGTTGAAGAGATATGGAGAGAGTGGGCAGCCTTGTCTTGTCCCTGATTTTAGTGGGATTGCTTTAAGTTTCTCTCTGTTCAGTTTGATGTTGGCTATAGGCTTGCTGTATATCGCCTTTACTATGTTTAGATATGTGCCTTGTATCCCTGATCTCTCCAATACTTTAAACATGAATGGATGTTGGATTTTGTCAAAGGTGTTTTCAGCATCTAGGGAGATTATCATGTGGTTTTTTTTTTCTTTCAGTTTGTTAATATGGTGGATCACATTGATGGATTTCCGTATATTGAACCACCCCTGCATACCTGGGATGAAGCCTACTTGGTCATAGTGGATAATATCTTTGATGTGTTCTTGGATTCGGTTTGCAAGTATTTTATTAAGTATTTTTGCATCAATGTATTTTTGCAATCAATGGGAGATTGGCCTGAAATTCTCTTTCTTTGTCCAGTCTTTGTGAGGTTTAGGTACCAAGGTGACTGTGGCTTCATAGAATGAGTTTGGTAATGTTCCTTCTGTTTCTATTTTCTGGAATAGTTTGAAGAGAATTGGTGTTAGCATTTCTTTGAAGGTCTGGTAGAATTCTGCGCTGAAGCCATCTGGTCCTGGGCTTTTTTTGGATGGGAGACTTTTGATGATTGCTTCTATTACTTTGGGGGATATAGGACTATTTAGTTGATTTACCTGGTCCTGATTCAGTTTTAAAAAGTCAAATCGATCAAGAAAATTGTCCATTTCATTTAGATTTTCAAATTTTGTGGCATATAGACTTTTGAAGTAAGTCCTAATGATTGTTTGGATTTCCTCAGTGTCTGTAGTTATATCCCCCTTTTCATTTCTGATTTTGTTGATTTGGATGGTGTCTCTCTGCCTTTTAGTTAGCTTGGCTAAGGGTTTGTAGATCTTGTTGATTTTCTCAAAGAACCAGCTCTTGGTTTCATTGATTCTTTGAATTGATTTATTTGTTTCCAATTGATTGATTTCAGCCCTGAGTTTGATTATTTCCAGCCGTCTACTCCTTCTTGGTTTGTCTGCTTCTTCTTTTTCTAGGGTTTTTAAGTGAGCCATTAAGGTGCTTGAATGAGCTGTCTCGAATTTCTTCTTGAAGGCACTTAGTGCTATGAACTTTCCGCTTAGCACTGCTTTCATTGTGTCCCACAAGTTTGGGTATGTTGTGTCTTTATTTTCATTGATTTCTAGAAAGACTTTAATTTCTTTCTTTATTTCTTCCCTGACCCAACTGTCATTTAGTAACAAGTTATTCAGTTTCCATGTGTGTGTAGGCTTTTTGCTATTTCTGTTATTGTTGAGGTACAGCTTTATTCCATGGTGATCAGACAAGATACAAGGTATTATTTCAATCTTCTTGTATCTGTTGAGGCTTGCTTTGTGACCCACTATATGGTCTATTTTGGAGAAGGTTCCATGAGGTGCTGAGAAGAAGGTAAATTCTTTTGTGTTTGGGTGTAAAGTTCTGTAAATGTCTGTTAGGTCCATTTGATTCATGACCTCTGTCAGGGACATTGTTTCTTTGTTTAATTTCTGTTTTGTTGACCTGTCCTTTGTTGAGAGTGGGGTGTTGAAGTCTCCCATTATTAATGTGTGGGGATCTATATGTGGTTTAAATTTTATCAATGTTTCTTTCACAAATGTGGGTGCCCTTGTATTTGGGGCATAGATGTTCAGGATTGTGATGTCTTCCCGTTGGAATTTTCCCTTGATGAGTATGAAGTGTCCTTCTCCATCTATTTTGATTAATTTTGGTTGAAAGTCTATTTTATCAGATATTAGAATGGCTACTCCTGCTTGCTTCTTGGGTCTGTTTGCTTGGAAAGTCGTCTTCCAACCCTTTACCCTCAGGTAATGTCTATCTTTGTGTCTTAGGTGTGTTTCTTGTGTGCAACAGATTGCTGGGTTTAGTTTACGTATCCAGTCTGTTAATCTGTGTCTTTTTATTAGAGAGTTGAGTCCATTGACGTTGATAGAGATTACTGTGGCTGTTAGATCCCTTGATGTTGATGTTGGCTGTGGTCATCAGGTTGTGTGCTTGGTTGCTTTTTTTTTTTACTGAAGTGAGGTTATTTATTTCCTGCGTTTTCTTGAATGTAGCTAGTTTTGCTGGGTTGTATTTTCCCTTCTGTAATGCTGGATTTGTTTGTAGGTATTGTTGAAATTTGTTTTTGTCATTGAATATCTTGTTTTCTCCATCTATGAGGACTGAGAGTTTTGCGGGGTATAGTAGCCTGGGCTGACGTCTGTGTTTTCTTAGGGTCTGCATGATATCCGTCCAGGCCCTTCTGGCTTTCATAGTCTCTGTTGAAAAGTCAGGTGTGATTCTAATGGGTTTGCCATTATATGTTACTTGGCCTTTTTCCCTTGCAGTTTTAGTATTTTTTCTTTGTTCTGTATACTTACAGTTTTGATTATTATGTGGCGGGAGGATTTTCTTTTCTGGTCAAATTTGTTGGGTGTTCTGTAGGCCTCATGTATTCTAATTGGCCTCTCCTTTAGCTTGGGGAAATTTTCTTCAATGATTTTGTTGAAAATATTTTCTGGGCCTTGGAGAAGGGAGTCTTCTTTTTCCTCTATACCTATTATTCTTAGGTTTTGTCTTTTCATATTGTCTTGGATTTCTTGGACGGTCTGTGTCAGGAATTTTTTGGATTTAACATTTTCTTTGACAGATACATCGATTTCTTCCATTGTATCTTCTACACCTGAGATTCTTTCTTCCATCTCTTGTAGTCTGTTGGTTATCCTTACCTCTGTAGTTCCTGTTTTCTTCCCTAGATTCTTCCTTTCCATTATTTCCTCCATTTGTGTTTTCTTTAATTTTTCCAATTCTATCTTCAGGTCTTGAGTTGTTTTGTTTACTTCCTTCACCTGTCTGATTGTACTTTCCTGTTTTTCTTTTAGTTCCTTCAACTCTGTTTCTTTCATTTCATTCAGTGCTTTAAGCATTTCCTTTCTAAAGGCCATAAACTGTTTGGCTACAGCTTCCTTTATTTCTTTACAGATGGCAATATTCTGTTTGAGTTTATCTTCCTCTATGTCTTTGCGTATCTTATTTGTTTCCTTTGTTATCATCTTCATGAGCATAGTTGTTAGGTCATCTTCTTGGATTTCAGTTATGGTGGGGTGTCCAGGGCTACTTGCTCCTGGGTAACTGGGTTCTGGAGATGCCATATTGCTCTGTCTTTTGTTGCTTGAGCTTTTACGCTGGCCTCTACCCATTGTGTTATCTTAGGTGTTTGGGGTTATTTTCTGGTGGTTCCTGGGGATCCTGTGGTGGAGAGAATCCCCTTTGCAGAAAGCTGGTTTTTCCTGAAGGATGTCTTCTCAGCTTTTTGGGTATAGTCCCTGGATGGCTGGTGTTTTTTTCAGGAGTTGCTCACTTCAGGGATATAGACCTGAGTGGTAACTGTGGTCTTAGTTAGTCGAGAGGGTTCTCCTCTCACCCAGGGAAGTCCTGAGGGCAGCTGCCCTGTTTCTGGGTTTCTTGTTGTAAATTTAATGATCAGCTGCTGTGACTCAGTTGGACATCAGGTGTGCAGCAACTGTTTGTGCCTGTGTCTGGAGCACAGCTGAGTGATCGCGCCTTGGCCCCACTGGTCTGCTTGACTTTTTCTAGGGAAGGATTGGGTGATTTAAGTCAGTACAGTTTCCTTCCTTCCCTGTGGATTCTCTGGAGACATGGACTCCCAGTGTCTTTTTTTTTTGCCCTGGTGCACACTGCTCAGTGTCTGCCAGCTGGCTGGCCACAGAAACTGCCTGTGCCTGGAGCACAGCTGATTGATGGCAGCTCAGTCTCCGCCAGCTGTCTGGTGCGCAGAAACTGACTGTGTCTGCCTTTGAGGCCTTTGGGAGCCTGGGTGCCTCCCTAAGCTGGGTAATTTTCTGGGGACCTTTTCAGGCTGGGGGTGTCGGCTGAGTGCTCTGAGATCAGATCAGCCTTTTCCCTCCCTGTGTGTTTGCACCAGACAGTGAAACTCATTCGCTGGTGCCCTGGTGCCCACAGTTCTATCTCAGGTGGCGAATCAGGTGCACAGGCAGGCAGAGCTCTGTGGTGCTGGAGCCTGGGTCTCGGACTCTGGCTCCGGGCTGGCTCCTGGGGTGCCCGTGGAACCCAAGTCTTTTCCAGGGGATGTCTGGGTGACCTAAGGCCAGTCCCAATCAGTTTCTGTACCCTGGGGTTATCTCTTGACTGAAAATTCCAGTCTCTGATAGTGTGGTGCGCACGGTTCAGTCTGGGACCGTGACCAGAGACCCTGGCTTGTGGCTCTGGGCTGGGGCTAGGGCTGGCGGCTGGCAGCCAAGCGTCTGGTGGAACGGGGATCTCTTCCGCGGTTTAGCCGGGTGAGTTAAAAGCTGATTGAATTCCCCACCGTGGGGTATCCTCTCACCTGGGAAACACAATGACTGTGTTTTATGGTCGAGAGTTTCTGATTACTGGTCACTGTGCTGATCCTGCTGATCCTGCTGCTCCTGCTCAGAATGAGAGTCCTCCCGGCGCCGCCATCTTGCCCCTCCCCGATTATTAAGTAGTTTTATTCTAAAAATTATTCTAAGGATCTGATTCATTTATCTGCAACATCATTTAAATTTAATAGCCACAGTAATATAAACAATATTTTTCCATTTTAAATACCACTATAACAATATGTAAGATAATACATGACTTAATCTCATTTTATTTTTAATAACTGAAGATATAAAATTTATAATTTTAAAACGTGTTTTTATTTACTTCTAGCATACTTTAATACATAAATTAATGAAATCTTGATATAAACTTTTCAATTGCATTTTAAAATGTGAAAAGAAACATTTTTAATATTTTTTATTTTAATTTTTATTCACTTTGTATTTCCCATCAACCCCTTCCTCCTCCCCTCCCAATCCAACCTTCCCTCCCCCTTCCCCACGCATGCCCCTCTCCAAGTCCACTGATAGGGGAGTTCTTCCTCTCCTTCCTTCTGATCCTAGTCTATCAGATATCATCAGGAGTGGCTGCAATGTCTTTATTATCAAGAGAAATCTTTGTGACAATTAGCATTTTTGTTTTTAAAATGTAACAAAACAAAATTCAATGATGTCTGAAATCTTATAAGATGAATGTGGAAACTTTTCCCTTGACACAATTTGGTTTAAATAAAAATGCTAATTATTCAGATTTTGTTGGGGAACAACTGATATTTGTAAGTTTTCTTTCAAGGTCTTAATTTAATACTTGTTATCACGTGGAATCAAAACATTAAAATGAACCACAGAATTTTATACTATCAGTAGGTTTGTTAACTAATTTTGTCTTGCTTTCTATAATAAAATTTCTGTATAACCTAAGATATTCTAATTGTGCAAGCTCAGATCCCATCTCTGGCTGTCACAGCCACAGCAAGTCCAGTTTAACTTCAGAGTGGTCCTTGTTAAGTAGTGTAGTGATATGAATGAGAAAGCCCAATACCATTTGGTTATATATTTGAATGTTTGGTCCATAGTTAGTGGAACTGTTTTGGGAAGAACTTCAGAATGTGCAGCTTTGCTAGAAGATGTGTGTCACTGAGGGTGGGTTTTGAGGTTTTAAGAGCAGTCTTTTTCTCTCTTGCCTCTAGATGTAAGATTCAGTTACAACTCCAGCAACATGCCTGGTAGCTTGATGCCTTGCTCCTGTCTGTGATGGTCAACGACTCACTCTCCAGAATTGTAAGGAAGCCCCCAATTAAATGTTTTCTTTTATATATTGCCTTGGCTGTCGTGTCTCTTCACAGCAATAGAACGATAACTAAGAATCAGGGACAAGAATATTCGGGGGACAGCTCAATATTTAGTATTTGTTTAAAACATGAAAGGCCCATCCTGGGCTGGATTTCCAACTACTAAGCAAAACCATTAAAGATTAACAGGAATTAAGAGATTTCTGCTACTATGTTGATCCATTCAGTTAGGAGTATAGACTGGAAGGAGAATTAGTAGGCAATCTTTGTCAGAGCAGAATGGTTTTGCTGGGGTACAATTTAAGAGATAAGTTTTAAATATAATGTTAGAACATTTCAAAGAGAGAATTGCAGAATGTGTGAGTAACACCTGAAAATTATACATGAAGATGAGGAAAGAATAAAAAAAACCAGGATGTTTCAAGAATCAAAGATGAAAATGTTAACAGTAGACTAGAGATACAGAACAGGTAGGACTGGAAACAAACTGAAGAGAGAGACTTGGGTTCCTCTTTCTGCTATACCTTTTTGACATTTACTTAACACTTGAATATTTTTGTAATGAGTGTTTAAATTTTCTTGACAGTTTTGTGCTCCTCACAATGTTTTGTGATCATATCCACCCCTCAATAGCATAACATATCTCATTCTCTTATGACTCCTAACTGAACTCTTTTTACTCTCATTTTCTTCCTTCCTTTCCCCTTTCTCTCTATTCATTCTTCATTCTCTTTTCTTCCTTCTTTCCCTCTCAATTTCTCTTTTTTTCTTTTTTCTCTATTGATGCCCTTGTGCATGCAGATGGACATAGCTTCATTGTGTTCATCGCTGCAATTACCATGTCATATCAAGAACACAGTATGTCACTTCATTTCTCCTCATGCATCACTCAACCAGTCCTTCATCTTCTCCTCTATAATGTTCCTTCAGACTCAGAGGAGTTGACAGCAATGTTTTGTTTAAATCTAAATACTGAATGGTCATTTATTTTTTAGCATTTTACTATAGGAGTCCTTGCTTTGACATTATCAAGTACCAAAAGAGGCTTCGCTGACAATGTCTGAGAATGGCATTAAGCTATAAGTATCAACATACTTTCAGAAGGCAGTTTAAATACATGCTTATTTAGCAAAATGACAGTATTAGATTACCTCATAGGCCCATCACCTACAGTTTCCTGCCTATGGCGTGAGCCTGAGAGCCAGTCAACTAGAACTTGGTTACACCAGGTCATCCACATCACTGTTGCACCACTGCACATGCCTTGCTATGGAGTTCATTACAATACTACATAGGATTATGTAGAATGGATCATGTGGAAGACAGAATATCAATACATGGAGACAAAGCAGAAGAATTGAATCGCTTAGACAAATAAGATAATGGTTTTTTTAAATGCAAGAAAAGATATAAACATTTTTACTTAGATGTATAAGCATGTAGAAATCTTAGCTGAACTAAAAGTGACTTCCAGAGACAAGTTTTTTTTTAAAGACTTTTGAACTACAAAGAACATTGAAGATTCAGAAAAGGGATAAGAATCTTACATATACCATAACGTAAAAACCTTCAGACTGTTTTCTGATCAGATGGAATGGCTACACCATTTTAGAAGCTTGTATTTGAATATTAATTAACAAAGAATACAGACACTGAAGACCATAAGGGTTCTAGGAGCACAGGAAATAAACAAATGTCGTGGAGACAACTGTCTTCTGGCTTATGCTTCATGGTTTTTATATATTGCAAAATGATCACACCTACAAGTGGCTAGACACTGAATGCTAGACTTCAATATGACCAAACTTTGTTAATTTCTGTTTCCTGGTTTCTTTTGGTAGTGGTGGTTTGATGCTGTTAAGTGGAAAGTTACAGAGGCATCAAAGTGCTTAATAAATTCTGACCTATAGAAAAGAAACTGTAATAGGAACTAGATCATTATCTTTATGATTAAATAGAATATACTTTGGAGTAATGAAGATAGGGACATGTAATGATTAATCTTTATTGTCAACTTAGCTAGATTTAAAATTATCTAGACACATATTTCCAAGTGATGATAGTGTTTTCAGGGAGGCTTAAGTGAACAGGGAAGGCCAGTTTTGAAATGTAGCTGGTATCATCCCATGGGCTGAGCTTTAAAGTAAATAAAATGTAAAAAGATGAAGAAGAAGAAGAAGAAGAAGAAGAAGAAGAAGAAGAAGAAGAAGAAGAAGAAGAAGAAGAAGAAGAAGAAAAGAAGAAGAAGAAGAAGAAGATATCTGCTTGCATTTTTATTGGGCCTTGAAGAGGTAAAGATCATTATGCTTCCATCATTGGTGCAGTTTAAATGTGAAATACCCCCATAGACCCAAAATTTATACTTGTTCCTCAGTTGGTTCCATTGTTCTAAGAAGGTTGTAAACTTTTAGTGGATGTAACCTTACTGAAGGAAATGGCTAAATGAAAGTGGACACAGAAAATGTGTATGTCAGATTCACATTCTCTGTATTCTCTGTTTCCTGACTGCAGTAACAGAATGACCAGCCACCACATTCTCCCACCACTGTCTTCACTGCAATCTCCTTTTCTCATCATAATGGAATGCAACACTTCTTACATAAAGAGCCCAAATAAATTCTTCCTTAAATATTTTAGTCATAGCAGCAAGAAAATATACCCAATACACCTACCATGATGTACTTCAAACAATGAAACCAAACAAACTCTTGTAAGTGGCTTCCCTGTTGGATCATACTGGCAAAGAACTAGCATTTTAGATAATTTGGAAAGTTTCCTGGTAGCTCAATAACCAATTGGTTTCCCATAGTAAGGGGAACAGGGACTATCTCTGACAGGAACTCAATGGCAGGCTCTTTGACCTCCCCACCACCCAAGGGAGGAGCAGTCCTGATAGGCCACAGAGGAGGACTTTGCAGCCAGCCCTGAAGATACCTGATAAAACAGGGCCAGATGAAAGGGGAGGAGATCCTACCAATCCATGGACTTGGAAAGGGGCAGGGAAAAGCTGAGGGAGGGAGGGTGGGGTTGGGAGGGAATGGGGGAGCGGGATACAGTGGGGATACAGACTTAATAAAATGTAACTAATAATAATAAACAATAAAAAAAGAAAGTTCCTATTGCCTGGTATGGCTTGGCGATCAATGCCCTGCAATTCAAAAATGAGACCAATGTGTATAGTCATGGGAGCTTCAATAATAGACTTAATTTTTGTTTCCTTTGTATTTTAAAAAGAAGAAAACATAGGCCAAAGAAATCGTTTTTATTAAGACACTTAAACATTCTGGGCTTCTGCAGTAACAGTAAGTTTGCAAAATAAAGGTTTTATTTATTTATTTATTTTCTGAAAATTCCATGATACATTGTTTTAGAATTATAACTATTCAGATTGGTCTTTTAATTAAACTCCATTGTTGTAAGTATTTCATTATTCACTTTTTGATTACCTATAACAAATTTAAGTACTACATTCTGTTTTACTTTGTTTACAAGATTTCCAAATGTGTGAGTGTTATCAGATTCTTCACAATAAATGACAAGATCAAAACCTAACTTAATGCCATCTGTAATAAGAAACTTCTTTTCATGTTACTTTGGATATGATTTTTATATGTCTGATGTTCAACGAAAGGGGCAAACTTTAAAGAGAAAGGACTAAATACACTTTTTTTCATGTTTGTAGCAGCTTTGTTTGTTTGTTTACTTTCATGTCAATCTGATTTAATACAGACATTGGGTTTATGAATGGTTTCCTTTTTTAATATATTTTTAAATTATTTTTATTTTTATTAATTACAGTTTATTCACTAAGTATCCACCCTGTACCTCCCTCCCTCCTCCCCTCTCAATTCCACCCTCCCTCTTCCCTATCTGTGTCCCTCTCCCAGTCCACTGAAAAGGGAGGTCCTCCTCCCTTTCCCTCAGATCCTAGTCTATCAGGTCTCATCAGTAGTGGCTGCATTGTCTTCTTCTGAGCCTGGTAAGGCTGCTCCCCCTCAGGGGGAGGTGCTCAAAGAGCAGGCCAATCAATTCATGTCAGAGACAATCCCTCTCTCCATTACTATGGAGGACACTTGGATACTGAACTGCCATATATTACCTCTGTGCAGGGGTTCCACGCCATCTCCATGAGTGGTCATTGGCTGGCGTATCAGTTTCAAAAAAGACCCCTGTGCCCAGACTTTTAGGATCTGTTACTGTCCTTGTGGAGCTCCTGTCCTCTCTAGTTCTTACTATCTCCCACTTCTTTCATAAGATTCCCTGTACTTTGCCCAAAGTTTGGGTATGAGTCTCAACATCTGCCTTGATTAAGCTAGGTTTTTCATAGTTTCCGGTATAAATGAAAATGAAAGAAGACAATGAAAAACTATATTTCAAGACTGTAGCCTTTGAACATAGATTCTAACACTCTTCTTGTCTTTTCTGATTTTGCTCATAGATTTGGTTGTCTATGGCATTTCATTTTATTTACCTCTACTCAGTAACTATGTAAGCAATGCAACCAATGTGTATTTTTCTTTTTTTATTTTAATTTAATTTTATTTTTAATTACACTTTATTTACTTTGTATCCCCCTCTAGTTCTCTCCCTCCTCCCTTCTTCTTTTTTTTTTAGGATCTTTTTTTCTTTTTGAATTTTATTTTTTTCTTATCAGTTACATTTTGTTAACTCTGTATCCCAGCCATGTCCCCATCCCTCATTCCTTCCCAGTCCCTCCCTCCCTCCCTCATCTCCACTGTGCCTCTTTCCAAGTCCACTGATGGGGGGGACCTCCTCCCCATTCATCTGATCCTGTTTTATCAGGTATCTTCAGGACTGGCTGCAAAGCCCTCCTCTGTGGCCTAACAGGACTGCTCCTCCCTTGGGGGTGGGGAGGCCAAAGAACCAGTCATTGAGTTCCTGTTAGAAATAGTCCCTGTTCCCCTCACTTTGGGAAACCAATTGGTTACTGAGCTACCACAGGCTGCATCTGAGCAGAGGTTCTAGGTTATATCCATACATGGTCCTTGGTTGAATGTCAGTCTCAGAAAAGACCCTGTGCCCAGATAGATTTGGTCCTTGTGGAGCTCCTATCCATTCCGTATCAGACTAACTCTCCTTCTTTCTTATGATTCCCTGTACTCTGCCAAAGGTTTGGTCATGAGTCTTTGCTTTGAAAACACTGCTAGTTAGAGTCTTTCAGATGCACTCAGTAGACTCCTGCCATACTTTCAATGCACATCCCATCTGTCTTTCTAAATGAGAAGTGATCATATTTGAGAGAACTAAAGCGTAGTTAATGGATGATGTTACTTTAGTGGAGACTATTGTTCAAGGTCTATCCACAGCCCTTTTGCCTGGATGAGGAGAGACTGATGTGAGATAAATGCTTAAGTAAATACTGTTTTTCTAGTAGTTTAATTCACTGACACCAACATAGTTGAGGGTAATTCAGGCAATTCTAGCAATTATGTGTATGGTACCACTCCTCAGAATGAAGCACCTTATAATTTTTTTCCTGCTTACTTTATATTTTAAGAACAAATAGTGAGTAATTTCATTCTAAGAACATATCCAACAATTAGCAATTGCAGACAAAAGCATTGGAGATATTTCTGAATTGCTTGGAATGTTTCCATTCTGGACTAAATTCTAGTAGAAGAGCTTGTTTACATCTTTGAGGGGTAAAAGTGGGGGTGGGAAGAGAGTTCTTGCCTACTGCTCTAAAATACGACAGGAATCTCAATCACTTCTCAAATGTTTTTTACTAAGGATGATTTTCTCTTGAAGTTTTGGAACATTATCATAGATCCTGTTATGAAATGGTAGAAAGCCTCTACTCCAGGGAGGTACTGGAAATTCCCCAAAACTTCCTGCACTCTTCCAGGGATGTAGCTTAGACTATCCTATCAATATTTTTTTGCCCTGAAACAAAAGAGAACAAGGAGTTACAAAGATATCAGATATCAGATATCATAAAAGAAAAGATATCAAGTGAAAATGATGGAAGGAGTGGCTTCATCAAGAAAATTTATAGATTTTAAGTAGTTTCCTAGTACAACTCAAGTAGACACACACACCTGTTTACTAGAGAACATTTAGTGTGGTCAACAGTCACCATGGAATAGAATAATAATACAATAATAGGATTTTAATTTGATAGCACATGTAAACTGGAATGAGAAGCATATCAAGACTCATTGCAAAAGGAACTGTTCGATGTTTTTCTCCTGAATGTAGAAGAGAGTTGTCAGCATATAGGCAGCCTGCCTCTAGGGTACTGTTATGTCATCATTTGTAGCAGGCATTAGGGCCCAAAGAGAAAAGAACCCTGTCTCTTCCTCTCCCTTTCCCATTTTCCTCCTCCTCCTCCTCTCTCTCTCTCTGCCCCTGTGATTCTGTCTGTCTCCCTCCCCATTCTGTATTCTCCAACCTTTTCTAAGCTCTCCTACTGTCTCTTTCTAGCCTTTCTGTAATAAACTTTCTTGTAAGTCAACTTTTTTCGCAGCATGAAATATATACTTCCCGTCATGTGTTTGATCACTCTGGCAAGAAACTAGCATTTTAGATGATTTAGAAAGTTCCCTCTTGCCTGGTCCCGCTTGGAAATCGATACTCTACAATTAAAAAATGAGACTAACCTGTATAGTCATGTGAGCTTCAATAATATGCTTACTTTTGGTTTCAACATGTGGCTCTCTTCACAGGTGGACCTGCTCTCCCCTCCCCACTCCTACAGCCAGCCAACCCAGCCAACAGGATTCCAAAAGTGCATACTCTTCCCAGACCCTTTCCATAACTGACTCTTTTATAAAAATGCTTTAGTTTCTTTTTCTCCATTCCAGTCTCAAAAAAAAAAATTTTCTTTATTAATTACACTTTATTCACTTTGTATCCCCCCTGTGGTTCTCTCCCTCCTCCCATCCCAATCCATCCTTTCCTCCACCCTCTGCATGCATGCCCCTCCCCAAGTCCACTGGTAGGGGAGGTCTTCTTTTCCTTCCTTCTGATCCTAGTCAATTAGGTCTCATCAGGAGTGGCTACATTGTCATCTTCTGTGGTCTGTTAATGTTGCTTCCCCCTGAGGGGGAGGTAATTAAAGAGCAGGCCAATCAGTTCATGTCAGAGACAGTCCCTGTTCCTATTACAATGGAACCCACTTGGATGCTGAACTGCCATGGGCTACATCTGTGCAGGGGTCTTAGGTTATCTCCATGCATAGTCCTTGGTTGGAGTATCAGCCTCAGGAAAGACCCTTGTGCTCAGATTTTTTGGTTTTGTTGCTCTCCTTGTGGAGTTCCTGTTCTCTCCAGATCTTACTGTTTCCCGCTTCTTTCCTAAGATTCCCTGCACTCTGCCCAAAGGTTGCCCATCTGCATTGTTAGTCTGCAGAGCAGAGCTTTCAGAGGTCCTCTGTGTCAGGTTCCTGACTTGTTCCCTCTTTTCCTCTTCGTCTAATGGCCTCTTTGCCTTTCTGGATAGGAATTGAGCATTTTAGCAAGAGTCCTCCCTCTTGATTAGTTTCTTTAGGTGTACAGATTTTAGTAGGTTTATTTTCTATTATATGTCTATATGAGTGAGTATACACCGTGTGCATCTTTCTGCTTCTGGGATAGCTCACTCAGGATGATCTTTTCCAGATCCCACCATTTACCTGCAAATTTCATGATTTCCTTGTTTTTTATTGCTTAGTAATATCCCATTGTGTAGATATTACTCTAATTTTTTTAAACTGTAAACCTTAGGATGACCACATGATATGAAGCAACACTTATAAAACTTCTTAGTCATAATTAACTCTGTTTATTTTATCTCCTTTTAGACTAATAAAGCAACAAGTCTCATTTTAAATTGACATGGATTTTTATGTACATTCAAAGTTATATGTTTTATAGCATACTGTATATATGATTCAAACCCGGTTCAAAATAATTTTTATATGATGCTGAAAGTTCAAAGTTATAAAAGTCTATTCAGATTAACAAACTAATTTAAAATGTATGTCCAACTACCTATGTTTTTTACTAGTTCTTGGATGAATAAATTAATATTATTTCTTTCCCATCAGCCTACTGTGCTCTGGGTTCACATGGCTTTCTGGCCAATAAATCTTGTGCAGTAAATTCAAAAGTAATTTTCAAATTGTTTTATTCTCTTCTACTGTATTGCTCATTCCAAAGCTCATAAGGCAGGGTTACTACATAAAAGATTTTGCCTAGATACCCTTAAACTATGGAATAGAATATCTATTTCATAGGTATTCTAAAATTGAACATATTAATTTTAGAGATACTCCCTTGTTTACAATGTTAGAACTTGGTCATTATGTTCTATCTTCACTCTCAAAAAATTAAATTAGAAATGTGTTTAGTCTTGTTTTCTGAATATGGTAATTAATGTACAACATAGCCTTAGGCTTTTATAAGCTGTAAGCCTTTTATAAACTACTTCAAACAAAAAAAACTGTTATGCTGTCTTTATGGCTATGCTTGTTTTTTTGTTTGTTTGTTTGGCTCTAACTTAAAAGGGATATAACCTAAAATCTTAGTCTTTAAAATTAAGGTAAGCTAAAGACCTTTTGTTTACTGCAGGATTAAGTATTTAATGTTTAGATTTATTTAAGATAGACAATGACCTTAGACACCTATAAACATGACATAATCACATATCATAGCATTCTGTTTTATGTTTGCAAGGTGTAGGTTAGAGCAGAAAACTAAATACAGACATAGACTGCTTACTTCAAATATGCTAGCCTTCAGACCTGTCAGATCTGGGATCTAACATGGGATTTAACACGTTTCAGCTTATTATGACAGAGAGTTCCAAATGCTAGCAATTGCTCCCCAGGATCTCTAAGAAGATTTGGGGACAAATTCAGATGACTTCAACTCTTGATTGTGATATGCTAACCGCTGGGCAAGACTGTCCTCAAAGCCAGCCTGAACTGTGGACTAACTGGACATCTGGATAGTTATTGGGGTGAGGTCAAACTGTCACATGTTCTCCTTCCACAAGAAAACCACAGGTCTTCTGCACCTAGTGCTTAGACTTTTTGCCCATGTTACAATGGAGACCTGGGACAACTGTCTAGGTATTGGGCTATAACTAACTAGTTATCCCCGTCATTTTGATAAATACACAGATTCATTTAAATAACAATTTAGCTTCCTCAGGTCTCTGATCATGGTGACAGCTAAGCCCAGGCCTTAAGTCTTTCTCTTAGAGCTGCTGCTATCAGGTCTAGACACAGTCTACTTTGTTACCAGACTAAAAGAAAAAAGCAAGCAAACAAACAAACAAACAAAAAACAGTTCTCAGATGTAATATAGAGAAAGAAAGAAACAAAAGAAGGAAGGAAGGAAGGAAGGAAGGAAGGAAGGAAGGAAAGAGAAAGAAAGAAAACATAACCTTACTTTACTATCACTTTTCACAACAGTCTCATGTTTGTCTCATGGTAAATAGGAAACCGCATAAGGATACAGAGGTTTAAGTTATGAGGATGTAAGAAAATGTTTGAGGGTCTAAAAAGATGTTTTAAAGTTGGTAAATTAAAGTTATGGAGGAAACCTTCTAAGAAAGTGTTTGAGGGTCTAAAAAGGTCTTTTAAAGTTGGTAAATGCAAGTTATGAAGGTTGGAAGGTCTAAGGTGATTTAAGGTATCCTTAAGAGATAAAAAATGCTTCATATTTCTACCTCTTGCTATGCTACTGTTGTATTAACTGTCTAGAGCTTTGGCATTTATCACTGGAGCTCTGATTTATTAATAATCTAACTCTGATAAAACATTCCACTATATGCTACACCATCATAACTCCAAGCTCGAGATTTTAAATTTCCTTTGGTCTGTCTTTTAAGAATAGACTTAAAAAGTTTTTTCTAACTGTGCTAGATTTGTGTACATCCAGTCTTCTGGATAAAGAAAGAAGTCCCTTTTTCATGGTATGTAATCACATAAAAAATCAAGATCAAATGAGCTTTTGCTCCTTCTACTTCATAGAAGGCTTCTGCCTTTTCAGAGCTCACATAAAAAAGTGTTTATGCTGTTAACACAAAAATGTATGTCAAAAAAAGTGTATGTCTATTGCCTTTTTCTACAATGTATATTTCACTGCAAATTAAATTTTTTTATGTGAACATGTCTAAATCTTCTTTATAAAATTAAAAGAGATTCTTGCAAGTTACAGGGACTCCACCTAAATCTACCTCTCAAGTCAAATGGAATCCACATAAGTACTGCCAATTAACAGCCTAAGTTTTCCACCTATTGCCTATTACAAAGTATGGAGTTCCTCCCTTTCCCTGGTTTTGGGACTCCCCTCCCCCAACTACTCCAACACTAAGTTTGTACACCCAACACTGGTGATTGGTGAGTCTTCCCTTCTGGTTCGTATAAAGGTTTCTTGACATTTCTCAACAACATGCATCTAAAACCTTTAACTAGGACATTCTCCCTTGAGTGAGATCCTCTCCAGCACTGCAGAGCATAGCTGGAATACTCTACCCTCTACCCTGATCTTTCCAGGGCAGGCATCACCATATAATCTGGATATTTTGGTGCTTCTACACACACACACTTTCTCTCTCTCTTTCCCCCTTGCACAGTGAGGAAGAACTGCTTCCAATGAATCTTTATTTATATAATTTAACTTGTCTTGCATGAGAAGCAGTCCAATATATTCATTCTGCTTTGCCACCTGTTCTTAGCACCTAATGTATTTTTTTGTTGTTTTTTGTTTTTGTTTTTGTTTTTTTAATTATAGGAAAAGGGAGGGATGTTAGCATATAGGCAGCCTGCCTCTAGGTTGATTAACAACCTGTGACATCATCATTTGTCTCTATCACCTAGGACCAGGGATTAAGGACCCAGGTCTCTCAGGTTTCTCTCTCTCTCTCTCTCTCTCTCTCTCTCTCTCTCTCTCTCTCTCTCTGCCTGTCCCTCTGTTTGTTTCTTTGATTCTCTGTTGTTTTTCTCTCCATTCTGTATTCTCTTCTTTCTTCTAAGCTCTCCCAATGTCTCTGTCTTGTCTTTCTATAATAAGCTTTCTTGCACCATAAAGTGTTGCACAGTATGTAATTTATATCATAATAGTTGTGAAACATGGGATTGTATATTTTGATCTTTTTGGCCTCATTAGTAGTAAGTTATATCAAAGTTATTTTGTCATAAAAGGAGTCCTTCTATAAATATTGAGAATGTATTACTATTTTGGAAACATTATCCTAAGAAAAATTCATGTTAAGCAAAATTTTTATCTAAATCAGAGATATTAAAATTTGAAACAGTCAACTTCTAAGTAGATTCAAGTATTTAAAATGGATGTCATGAATGAGTCGAAGATTTCATTGTAAGCTATATTCTAGTTCTATCAGAATTTTCCTCAGCTATTAGAAAAGAGCCAATTATTCGTGACAGAGAGCACTCACCATCGGGAAGGTGGAAGGCAGAAACCAGCTCCATCTTTAAGGCACAGCATTCCTCAGCTCTCTACAGTTCCCCCTTTTTGTTTTAGACACATCAGGCAAGAGTAGAGGTCTGATCTCTGATATTAGAAATAAATTGGGACTTTGTACCGATGTTCATTTAGGTGTCATCCACCCAAAGAGCATCAGACCTTCCGATACCTTTTTCTCAGAGGCGGGACCTGGGGCATCAACCCGCATGCAATCAGACATGCTCTTCTCTGGGTCCAAAGCGGCTGACCCTGAGTGCAGTGCTTAGCCTCGCATCCTGAGCATAACATTTTAGCTTTTTATGGTATCCAACCATGCTTGGGACGAATGTCCTGCTTCAATGGCTGTAAAGGCCTGAATGATCATGGCTGCATCACACTGTTGTGAGACTCTAATCTTGCATATATACCACATTTGGCTAAGGCTGAGGATCTGGCTTGCTTCCATGTATATGGACCTATCTGCATTGCCCACGTGGCACGCCTGGGTTGGCTACCCAGAGGCTATTTAAGCTGTGGGCTGGCTTTCCCCAGGGTCAGATGATTGTTCAAGGTTCCTGAATAAACTGCATTGAAAAAAAAAAAAAAAAAGAAAAGAAAAGAGCCAATTAACTGAGAGTATTTGCCTTCTTTAAAATTTTCCATAATATTTTTCAAATATTTCTAAAAGCAGTATAATTCCTCTGAGTGGCTTCTTCCAGTAGTTGATTTAGTGTGGTTGGGGATGGTGGGTTGCCACAGAAACAAAACCATCAACCAAAGAGCATGCCTGGGCTGGACCTAGATCCCCTACACATATGTAGCAGATGTGCAGCGTGAGCAACATCTGTGTCCCATAACAAATGGAGCAGGGGCTGTCTCTGAATCTGTTGCTGGCTTTTGGATTCCTTTCTCCTAGTGCAGCTGCTTTTGTCTGGCCTCAGTGAGAGAGAATGGGCTTAGTCTTGCAGCAACATAATGTGCCTGGATGGGTTGTTACCCACGGGGCTCTCCCCTTTTCTAAGGATAAAAGGAGGATAGAATGGCAAAGGGGATTTTGACCTTGGGACTGGGTAGAGAGGAATGAAGGAGCTGGGGTCTGGCAAAGTGATTATATAAATAAATTAATGGAGGAAAAAAATCCCCTACTTTTCCACTGACATATTTACTGATGAATAGCAAAATTTCCAACATGAAAGATATCCATGAAGAGTGAGAAGACAACAGTAGACCAAGTGCTGTAGAGAGCAGACAACCACCTTGTTGATGCCCCAGGTCCCGCCTCTGAGAAAAAGGTATCGGACTGGTCTGATGCCCTTTGGGTGGATGACACCTAAATGAACATCAGTACAAAGTCCCAATTTATTTCTAATATCAGAGATCAGACCTCTACTCTTGCCTGATGCGCCTAAAACAAAAAGGGGGAACTGTAGAGAGCTGCGGAATGCTATGCCTTAAAGATGGAGCTGGTTTCCGCCTTCCACCTTCCCGATGGTGAGTGCTCTCTGTCACGAACAACTCCACATTTGGCTAAGGCCGAGGATCTGGCTTGCTTCCATGTATGTGGACCTATCTGCATTGCCCCCGTGGCACGCCTGGGTTGGCTACCCAGAGGCTATTTAAGCTGTGGGCTGGCTTTCCCCGGGGTCCGAGGATTGTTCAATGTTCCTGAATAAACTGCATTGAAAAAAAAAAAAAAAAAAAAAAGAAGCAAGTAGTGTCCTGGGAGAATATAAGGAGTACTCAAGCAGAGATTCCTAGTCGCAGAGGCTACAGACACTGAAAAAGAGGATACATTCTAAACAGACTATCCTCCTAGTTGAGGGAGAGAAACTCCAATCCACTCACAAATACTTCAACCCGTATTTACCCCGTGTACAAGATAAAGCATATAGAGTAGATGGAGCAGAGAATGAGAGAATGTCCAACCAATGACTTACCCTATGGGAGAGTGCCAACCCCTGTCACTATGAACTATGTTCTACTAAGCTTGCAGACAGGAGCATGACAGAGTTGTCCTCTGAGAGACTCTACCCAGCAGTGCCTCAAAATAGAGGCTGAGACTCAGCCAAATGTTGCTTAGGAAGTCTTGTGGAAAAATAGGAGGAAAGAAAAAAGGACCTGTAGGTGACAGGAGCTCCACAAGCAAACCAACAGGGCCAATTAACCAGGGTACAGAGAGGCCTGTAGAGACTGAAACACCAACCAGGGACCATGCATGAGCTGGACCTATGCCCCCTACAAAGATGTAGCAATTCCCTAATAAGGGAAGATGGGACTGCATAAAAGAAGGACTCACTTGCTAGCTTTTTGATCACTTACCCCTGGTGGGACTGCCTTGCAGGCCAAAGGGGAAGAGGACATGCTCAGTCTGGATGCTGGGTGAGCTGGGGTAGATGAGAAAGGGAGCCCCCCTTTTTTGAGGATAGGTGGAGGGAACTGAGAGATAAAGAGCAATGGGGCTACAACCAGGATGTAGAGTGAATAAAAAATAAAGAAAAAAAAAAGAAGTGTCTGTGGTTCCTTGCTCCTCACACTTTTCTAAGAAGTGAGGAAGGACTGAGGCTTCAAACAGAACAAAAGCATACTCCTTTCTAAGAAACAAAACTACAGGGTTCTAAGCTGTATTGTAGATGTTAATGTAATACATTACTTTTGAAGATTCTTTTTGTTCCTATCGACAAAATTTGAGTAGGAAATTTACTCTTTGGTGAATTTTAACTTGCTAGTAACTAGTAGTGGAATCTAAACATTTTAGAGAACAAAATGTAAGTTGGACCTACATTTCTTGACAAAAGTTTCCAGCTACCCCGTTGATAAATTTTATGATTATAGAAGGCAGAAAGCCATTCTTTCCATGAGACATTTTAGTATCATCCTATGAGGTCCCAAGTGTGCAGCTATGGAATCAGGAGGCAGCAAGAGAAAGGAAGGCTAGTTTATGTAGCCCATTTTTTCATTCACAGGGAACTTTGCTTAAGCAGCTCTGTGTGGTGAGACATCCATTCTCTACAGTGAGATATCCCACCATTCTTTCTTTGTCATCTTCCTACCTTGCCAACTAAACTAAATTGTTCTGGTTCTGCTTTTCCCTAAAATTAAAAGAGGGAGAGATAGAGAGAGAAAAGTTGCTGCTAACTATTGTTATCCATGTACTTAGGGTCATTCTACTTATTTAACATTTCTTTCTCTGACCATGACAGCAGGCTATTCCTTTGAGTTAGAAAAGTATTTCTTATTATATCAAACTTCTTCCCTTCCAGTTAGTTAGTAAGCTTAAAATGATACGTTTTGGTTTGGTTATGTCTAGTCATTTTCTCTAAAGTTAAAAAGTGCCTATGACTCTTGGAGAATGATTTTGGACTGAATTCTATGATTAACTCAACAATCCTATAACCACAGTATGTGATTCTCCTGATTAATGATGTGTTTTGATGTCTCTGGGCAGAAGATGGGTACCAGACATATCTAGTTGTTGTTTCTCTCACCTTGGTGTTGATTGGTCATGTCTAGAGAATTTTAAAAACACCATTAAAAATTAATCTCAGGCTGAGCCTCCTAGCAGCAGGAAACACGAATTAAGGAGGCAACTTTTTAGCAAGAAAGGACCTATAGTGTTGGGAGAGGAACTCCAATCCACCTATAAAACCTTTGAACTAAATTTATCCTACCTGCAAGATGGGAAAAGATAAAGATAGTGACTGACAGAATGACCAACAATGTCTGGCCCAACCTGACACTCTCTCAATGCGAGAGAGCCAACCCCTGACACAATTAACAATACTCTGCTACATTTATAGACAGGAACCTAACAACAATTCTCTGAGAGGTCCTGACCCTCATCAAATCAGATGCTGAGACTCACAACCAAACATCAGGTGGAGCTCCAGGAGTCCTGTGGAGGAGTAGGAGGGAAGAATAAAAAGATTCTGAAGGGACAAGAAGACTGCAAGAAGACCAACAGAGTCAACTAACCTAGACCCATGGGGGTTTACAGAGATAGAAGCACCAACCAAAAGCCATACATGTACTAGACCTCGGCCCCATTCACTTATGTAACAGTTTGATCTTTCTATGGGCTCCTGAGTGATATGAGTGTGTACTAAGACATTGACTCTGTTGCCTGCTTTAGATCACTTTGTCTTAGTGAGGCTGCGTTGCCTTGTGTTAGTGGAGGAGGAGGAGCTTAGTCCTGATGCAACCTGATTTGTTGGGGTGGGTTGAGGGGGGGACCCACCTTTTCTGAAGACAAGGTAGGGTATAGGGTGAAGAAGGTGGGATAGAGGGACTGAGAGGAAAGAAGGGAAGGAGCTATGATCAGGATGTAAAGTAAATATATAAATTAATAAATTTTTAAAAGTTACCCTCAAACATAGTTAATTTAATATTAGGCACGGATATAAGCTTAGTGTGATTTAATTTCTTTAATTCTCACTGAATCCTTTAAGTTCATATTTTTATGTATGAAGAATACATAAAATTTGAATACAAGTAGGTACATTTTTTTTTCTCATGGTTACTAGGACTGATACGTAGTAGATATAGCTATAAAACTTGTCTGAGCCTGGCATGGTGGCACATTCCTGTGATTGCAGCACTCAGGGAGGCAAAAGCAGGCAAATTTCGGTGAGTTTGAGACCAGCCTGGTCTATACAAGTGAGTCTAAGACAACCAAGGCTGCATAGAGAAAAACTTGTCTCAAAAACAAACATACAAAGAGACAAAACAACAACAAAGAAAAAAAACAAAACAAACAAAAATAAAATGTCTTTCTTTAGCAAGAAGTAGAAATGTTCTGAATCTAAAGATGCGAAATTCAGCTTTAGACCCCAAATACATTTACAATTCCTAGAAATATTGGAACAGAACTTATCCATTTATGGATTGATGAAGAAACATCATTTATGATATGTTGAAAGAATATATGTAAAAATGTTTAGTTGATAAAACTCAAAGACAAATTTATTCAAATATTTAAGGAGTTCTTACTCATCAATAATGTCTCTATGAAAATTTAAAAAAATCAATCTTATGAAACGAGTTAATGAAGACAACCAGAAGTAATGGACCTACAACATGGATCTCTTTCTTTAGCTAAAACTAGCTCTCATAAGCTGGCACCCTCAATTACTGGATATGCATAATATACTTCTGTTACTTATAAAATAATATAAGTGTTTATAAAGTAATTTTCAAAACACACATATAGCCCCTATTTAAATTATCCTCTTGAAAACATTATATGATCTAAAATATGTTTTTATGTTGAATCATATGTGTCTATAAAGATAATAAGAACAAGCATGGCAATATTCATTACAACTTTTTTTTTTTCATCAAAAGCCTGGTACTTAGAATATATAGAATGCTTCTTTGGTAGCACACTATCATTTTCTTCAATATTTTAAGTATTTTCCAAAAACAAAGGCTTTTTTTACTTCTCAAATAGGCTTTACCAACTAAAGAAATTAGGCAACACTTCTCGCTTTTGGAGCATCAATAACTTCTTAGATAGCCCTGGCTGGGCACAAACTCATGATGTTCCTTACTCAGGGTTGCAGTCTAGGACTATAAGTAAAGAATCCTTGTTCAAGGCAAAGACTTGATTCCTCTTTGGCATACAGATTTGTGGGCCAAATGATATCAGTGTATTAAAACTTCTTGGGCAGTCATTTCTCAAAATCTGAATTCTTAGTGATAAGTTTGTCTTATTTAAATTAGATGCTCCTAGCCAGCTCATGCTCTCTTTATAAATTTCCTAACTGAGGTGTGCATTTTTTCCTTTAATATTTTATTTAATATATAATTTATTACCTTCTCTATATATTTATGTTTTATTTATACATGTAAAAGTTGTTATATTAATATTTCATGAGTGGTTTGTTTTCTGCCACCAGAAGGTAAGTTTTACATGAAAGGAGAGTTCCTTTGTTCACTTTTGAACTCTCAGTGCTTAGAACAGAAGAGATATTCAATAGATTCTTATAAATGAGTAAATTAAAGCTATGTCAGTACTGTATAGACTAACTTCCCTGCTTGAAATCAAAATTAAAAAAAAAAAGATTCTATAGTTTCTGTGGGGAGGAGGGCAGGGGAAGGGGGTTTATTTAAAATAGATTATTTTTCATACAATATACCCTAGCCAGAGTTTGCCCTTCTCCATTTCTCCCAGCTCATCTGAGTGCCCTCTCTCCCAGATCTATTCCCTTTCTATTTTTTCTTGAGAAAAACAGGCCTCTAAGAGAAAAAAATAAAACAAAACAAAACAACAACAAACAAACAAAGACACAATAAGACAAGAAAAAGCCTTCATATCAAGGCTGGACGAGGCAACCCAATAGGGGAAACAGTCCCACAGTTGGGAATCTCACAAAAACACCAAGTGAATAGTTATAACATAAATGCAGAGGGCCTGGTACAGACATATGCAGGCCCTATACTTGTGCTTCAGTCTCTGTGAATTCATATGAGCTCTGCTTAATTGGGCCATATTTTCCTGGTGTCTTCCATCTTCTCTAACTCCTACAGTCTTTCTTCCTTCTCTTTCCCTAGTCTCTGAGTAGACGTACCTGATGGAGATCTGCAGTTTATACACTTTCTCTATATAATGTCTGACTTTGGTCTCTGCACCTCTTTGCATATGCTGCTGGAGGAATCCTTTGTAATGATGATGGAAAAACCTTGATCTATAAGTATAGCAGAACATAAGTAGGAATCACACACACATACACACACTCATATATGTGAAATCATTTCATGTATGTGTGTATGTGTGCATGTGTGTATGCATATGCACACATACATGTACAAATATTCTCCCTATCTCTAACTCAACTATCATTGCTCTATCTCTATTTATATCTATATCTATCAAAATATCCATCTATCTATCTATCTATCTATCTATCTATCTATCTATCTATCATTCATTTATCTATCTATCATCTACCAAACATTGGTTGACCACTGCAACAAGTTCTGTGCCACCATTACCCCAGCACATTTTGCAGGAAGGACAGACTATAGATGAAGATATTTGTGGCTGGGTTGATGTCCAGATTCCAATTTCTGTGGCCTGAAGAATACTTTTCTACACCAAAGAGGTGTAGAATACTTTCCTACACCAAAGAAGGTAGTGTGAAGGCTCCATGCAGGCACCAGCTAGATCTCTTCAAGTTCAGTGAACTGTGTGGATGTTATCCTTGTCACTTGTGTCCACTGCCTGTTTTCATAGAACACATTTCTGAACCTAGCCTCATCCTT
The DNA here is from genome assembly GCF_030254825.1 of Meriones unguiculatus. Taxonomy (NCBI): domain Eukaryota; kingdom Metazoa; phylum Chordata; class Mammalia; order Rodentia; family Muridae; genus Meriones; species Meriones unguiculatus. The sequence goes on from NC_083354.1 coordinate 98,388,563, forward strand.
GCTTGTTTATGAATCTCCATAAGACCCACTTAGCCAACAACTCAACTAAATGTTGAGTTCCACTGCTGGAAGCTGTGTCTCACTAAAACAAGCCAGTTTAGAATCCGTTCTAATGTCTATAGGTGTGTGGATTTTTGTTTGGGTCTTCAGTTGGATTCTAGTGATCAACATGTCTGTATTTGTGCCGATACAATGCATTTATTTTTTTTAATTTATTGCTACAGCTCCATAGTACAACTTGAAATAAGGGATGGTGTTTCCTCTAGCTGTTCTTTCATTGTTCAGCATTGTTTTAGCTATCTTTTTTCTAATTTGTTTTGTTTTCCATATGAAGCTGAAAATTGCTCTTTCAAGGTCTGTAAAAAGTTCTGTTGGAATTTTGATGAGGATAGCATTGACTCTGTAGATTGGTATTGGTAATATGACCATTTTTACCATGTTAATCTTACCAATCCTTGAACATAGGATTCTTTCCATATTCTGATTTCTTCCTCAATTTCTTCCTTTAAAAACTTGAAGTTACTGTCATACCATTCTTACACTTGCTTGGTTAGAGTTACACCAAGATATTTTATAGTAATTGTTGTTATTTTGAAGGGTGCCAATCCCTAGTTTCTTTTTCAGTCCCTTTATCATTTGTCTAAAGGAAGGTTATTGATTTTTTTTAATTTCTTTTTTATTCATTTTACATCCTGGATGTAGCCACGTCCCTTCTATCCTTCCAGTCCCACTATCCCTTCTTTCTTCCTCCCCCCTATTCCTCAGAAAAAGAGAGTCCCCTTTTCCATCCACCCCAGCTCATCTGGTCACATCAGGACTGAGCATGTCCTTTTTCCCTGTGGCCTGTGAAGGTATTCCCTCCAGGGGGAAGTGATCAAAAATCTGACAAAACAGTCCCTGTCAGATAGAGTCTTCACTTCCCTCATGCGGGGACCCACATGAAGCCTAAGCTGCCTATCAGCTACATCTTTGTAGAGGGGTCTAGGTCCAGTGGGTGCATGGCCCCTGGTTGATGCTTCAATCTCAGCAAGCCCCTCTGGACCATGGTTAGTTGGTTTTGTTGGTCTTCTGGAGCTCCTGTCACCTCCAGGTCCTTTTCTCTTTCCTCCAATTTTCCCACAAGACTCCCTATGCATCACCCAATGTTTGGCTGTTAGTCTCATTATCTGTTTTGAAGCATTGCTGGGTAAAGGCTCTCAGAGGACAACTCTGATAGGTTCCTGTCTACAATCATATCAGAATATTGTTCATAGTGTCATGGTTGGGCCAGGCATTAGTTGGAGATTCACTCAATCTCTACTCTATCTTTATCCCTGCACAGCTTGTAGGCAGGACAAATTTTGAGTCAAAGTTTTTGTGGGTCAGTTGGTGTTCCCCTTCCTTTACTAAGAGATTTGCCTAATTACGAGGTGTTCTATTCAGTCTCTATTGCCATTGCCACTAGAAGCCTCTGCTTCAATCAACCTCATATCCTCCTAGGAGCCTACCCTGATTTAGGTCTCCAGCTTGGCCCAGAGAATCCCTACCCTCAGTTTCTCTCGATGCCTTCTCTTCTCTTGCCTCTGCTCGCCCCAAGTCTGATCTCCACCCACATATTTCCTTGTCTTCCCTCTTCTACCTTGACCCTCTCTTAAACCACTACCTCTGTCTATTATATTTCCCCTTACAAGTGAGATTTATGCATCCTCCCTTGGATCTACCTTCTGACTTGGTCTCTTCATTCTGAACTATATGGCTAAAATCCACTTCTAAGTGAGTACATACCATGTGTGTCTCTATGGGTCTGGCTAACTTTACTTTGGATGATGTTTTCTAATTCCATTCATTTTCCTGAAAATTTCATTATTCTTTTGTTTTTAATAGCTGAGTACTATTTCATTGTGTAAATGTGTCATGCTTTATTTACCTATTCTTTGATTGAGGAGCATCTATGTTCTCTTGATTTTGACAAATCAAAAGTTGTTTTGATTTGTATTTCCCTGATGACTAAGAAAGTTAGTCATTTCTTTAAGTGTTTTTCAGCTATTCGAGATTCTTTTGTTGAGAATTCTCTGCTTAATTCTGTGCCCAATATTTTTAATTGAGTTACTTTGTTTATTGGTGTTTGATTTCTTGAGTTCATTATAATTTTGGAATTTAGCCCATTGTCAGATGTAGGATTAGTGAAAATCTTTTTCCAATCTTTAGACTGCTGTTTTATTCTATTGGCAATGTCTTTTGTCTTGCAGAAGCTTTTCAGGTTTAAAAGGTCCAATTTATTATTTGTTCATCTTAGAACCTGAGCTGTTGCTGTTCTTTTGGGGAAATTGTTTCCTGTACCAATGAGTTTGAGGCTCTCCCCCACATTCTCTTCTAATAGATTAAGTGTATCTGGTGTTTTAATGAGGTCTTTGATCCACTTGGACTTGAATTTGTGCACTGTGATAAATATGGATTGATTTGCAATTTTCTACACATAGATATCCAGTTAGACCAGCACCATTTGTTAAAGATGCTGTCTTTTTTCCATTTTATGGTTTTGCCTCCTTTGTCAAAAATTAAATGTTTGTGAGTATGTGGGTTTGTTTCTGGGTTTTTGATTCAATTCCATTGATTAACCAGTCTATTTCTATGATAGGTCCATGCAGTTTTAATTATTGTTGCTCTGTAATATAGCCTGAAATCAGGGATGGAGCTACCTCCAGTAGTTATTTTATTGCATAGGTTTGTTTTAGCTATTGTGCCTGTTTTCTTTTTCCTTATGAGATTTAGAATTGTTCTTTCAAGGCGTATAAAGAACTTTTTGGTATCTTAATGAGAATTGCATTGAATCCTTAGAGTAATTTTGGTAAGATAGCAATTTTTACTGTTAACCTTACCGATCCACCAGCATAAGACATTTTTCCATCTTCTGATACCTTCTTCAATTTTTTTATTTATTTAATTTTAGAGACGTGAAGTTCTAGTCATACAGGTCTTTCACTTGCTTAGCTAGAGTTATTCCAAGATATTTTATATTATTTGTAGCTATTGTTTGTCGTTTGTATACAGGAAGGTTACTGATTTTTTTGAATTAATATTGTATCTATCCACTTTACTGAAGGTGTTTGTTAGTTGTAGGTGTTCTCTGATCTACTTTTGAGAATCACTTACATATACTATCATATTGTCAGCAAATAGTAATACTTTGATTTCTTCTTTCCAGATTTATACCTTCTTGATCTCCTTTAATTATTGTTGCTGTTTAGTCTGATGCATGTTACTGATCTTTAGATCTGGTTACACCTATCTTTGTTTTGTAAACTTGCCTAAAATATATCTGATTGGTTGTTTAAACACCCTATACATGGGCAGGACAGAATGAGGTAGGCATAGCTAAGCTTCCTGTAATTTGGAGGACAGAGAGGTTCAAGGGAAGAGAGGAAGAAGGAAGATGCCACTATGGGTTAGTGCCTGAGCCCGCCAGCAGAGTTGAATGATTCTTGAGTCAGAGTGAGGATTGAAAGAAAAATTAATAAATTAACACACAGTACATGGGGCCTTTCCAAGAGACCTCTAGTACACACTAGTCACCTGTTTTTTCCAGTTAATCCTTTTTAAGTCAGAGCAAAAGCAACTCAGTAAAATGGATGAATTCACAGGGAAGTCAAAACTTCTTTACCTTGACCACCTGTCTGTGTGATCTTCACACACAAAAAAGGTATGAACTTAGCAAGATATCCCAACTAATGTCTTAAAAGGACATTTGCTCAACTATGTTTGTAGCAGCTTTATTTGTAATAGCCAGAAGCTGGAAACAACCCAGATGCCCCTCAACTGAAGAATGGATGCAGAAATTGTGGTACATCTGTACAATGGAGTATTACTCAGCAATGAAAAATAAGGAAATCATGAAATTGGCAGGTAAATGGTGGGACCTGGAAAGGATCATCCTGAGTGAGTTGTCCCAGAAGCAAAAAGATAAACATGGTATATACTCACTCATGTAGAAACACAATATAGGACAAACCCACTAAAATCTGTGCATCTAAAGAAACTAAGCAAGTGAGAGGACCCTAACTAAAGCGTTCAATCCCCATCCGGAAAGGCAAAGAGGATGGACATCAGAAGAAGAAGAAAAGAGGAAACAAACTAGGAACCTGCCACAGAGGGCCTCTGAAAGCCTCTGCACTGCAGACTATCAAAGCAGATGCTGAGCCTGATGGCCAACTTTCGGGCAGAGTGAATGGAATTTTATGTAAGAAATGAGAAATAATAAGAACTGGAGAGGACAGGAACTCCACAAGGAGAGCAACAGAACAAGAAAATTTGAACACAGGGAACTTCCCAGAGACTCATACTCCAACCAAGGACTATTCATGGAGATAACCTAGAATCCCTGCACAGATGTAGCCCATGGCAGTTCAGTGTCCAAGTGGGTTACATAGTAATGGGAAGAGGGACTGCCTCTGACATAATCTGATTGGCCTGCTCTTTGATCACCTCCCTGAGGGGGGAGCAGTCTTACCAGGCCACAGAAGAGGACAATGCAGCCACTTTTGATGAGAATTGATAGACTAAGATCAGAAAGAAGGAGAGGAGAATCTCCCCTATCAGTGGACTTGGGGTGGGGCATGCATGCACAAAGGGGAGGAAGGGTGGAATCGGGAGGAGAGGAGGGAGGGGCTTATGGGGGGATACAAAATGAATAAAGTGTAATTAATAAAAAATTTTAAAAAAGTTAAAAAAAATTTAAAAAAAAGAAGATAACACTCAGCAGCTTATCACTGACTCCAGTGAAGGCCCTGGTGAAAGGAATCTTTCCACTGAGATCTAAATAACAAAGCAGCCTGGCAGACCAGCAGCTCCCAACAAGTTAGCAAGGAGAAAACAAACAAACAAACAAAAAAGCCCCACAAAACAAAAGAAAAATGTGGGACGATGAAGATGGACTTCATTAATTGCATGAAAAGGCCCAGATGAAGAATAAAAGCAAGCATTTATAAGGTTATGGATGAAAGATGGGATGATTAAGGAGGATGGCATTGGGTTGGGGGCTGGGCAAAGAATGGTGGGGTGATTTAGACAACATAGGTAGGAGTACCTGCCAGGCTCAAGGTAAATATGGCAATTATAAAATCTAGCAGGCATCTGTGTATTAATATTTGTGATTGAAGGTTAGATAATATGACCGTGACAATCACTGGGCAAATAATAATAAACATTATATAACACAACACTCTTATTATGTTATTTACTAAAACAATTTGTCTTTTTGTTCTAGCTAAAATTCAATAACTATATTGAAGACATATAAAGAGAGTGGGCTACTTTGCCCCTGTTTTTTGTGGAATTGCTTTGAGTTCCTGACCATTTAATTTGGCATTGACCATTGATTGCTGTATATAGCCTTAATTATATTTTTGTATGGGCCTTTTATTTCTGATCATTCCAAGACTTTCATCATGAATGGGTATTGTATTTTGTCAAAGGTTTTTCCCTGCATCTAATGAGATAATCATGTGACTTTTTTTTTCTTTGAGTTTGTTTATATGGTTACTACATTGTGTATTTTCATATGTTGAACCATCCCTGCATCTTTGGGAGGAAGCTTACTTGATCATTGTGAATGATGCAATGATGTGTTTTTTAATTCAGTTTTTGAGTGTTTTATTGAGTATTTTTACATCAATATTCATGAGTAAAATTGGTCTGAAATCCTTTATATTTACTGAGTCTTTGTGTGGTTTGGGAATCAGGGTGACTGTGGCTTTATAGAATGAGTTTGGCAATGTTCCTTTTGTTTCTATTTTGTGGAATAGTTTCAGGAGTATTTATACTAGCTCTTCTTTGAATGTCTGGTAGAATTCTGCTCTAAAACTATTTGGTCCTGGGTTTTGTTTTGTTTTGTTTTTGGATGGGAGATGTTTGATGATTGCTTCTACTCCTATTAGGGATTATAGGAGTGTTTAACCTGTTTACCTGATTTTAATTTTGGTAGGTGAAATCTATCAGGGAAATCATCAGTTTTCTTTAGATTTTCCAGTTTTGTGGAATACAGGCTACAGGCTTTTGAAGTAACACTTAATGATTTCTTTTCTTTTCTTTTCTTTTCTTTTCTTTTCTTTTCTTTTCTTTTCTTTTCTGATTTTTAAAATTTGGATACTCTCTATCTGCCTTTTTGTTAGTTTGTCGATGGATTTGTCTAGCTTGTTGATTTTCTTGAAGAGCCAGCTCTTGGTTTCATTGATTCTTTGTGTTATTCTCCTTGTTTCCAATTAATTGATTTCAGCCCTGAGTGTTTTGGATATAAACATGTTTTATTTTGATCCCAGGTATATGATGTGGGACTGATTCAGATTGTTCACAACAGCAAACTATTTTTCTGGTACAGGCTTTGCTAGGGCCCCTTTTCCAGCTGCAAATGGTTTAAATCTGAGTGCTCTGGAGAGGCAATAAATGCCAGGTCCCAGAGCAAGTGTTCAGGATCTCCAAGAAAGAAGGAGACTGCTGGTGCTTCCCCTTGCTCTTCCTGTTCTCTGTTGATGTAGGTGAATGAGAAGTTGAAGATATCCTGAGATCAAGATTGGATTTGACCTTAGAACCCTACCACACTAACCAGCAGGAAGTAGCTAAACAGAACTCTGTCCCCTGGTGTTGCGGTATTAGAAGACATTGGGTTGGAGAAGGGAGGAAGAGTATTAGGAAATGTAAATAAAATAATTTTTAAAAGTATGCCGCTACCTGGGTTTGATTACTTACTGTTGTCTACTCCTCTTTGGTGTGTTTGCTCTTTTCTTTCCTAAATCTTGCAGGTGTGCTGCTAAGTATGGGATCTTCCCAATTTCTTTATGAAGGCACATAGTGCTATTAAATGTCCTCTTACCACTGCTTTCATTTTGTCCCTTAAATTTAGGTATGGTGTGCTTTCATTTTCATTGAAAAGTCTTTAATTTCCTTTTCATCCCTGACCCAGTGGTCATTGAGTAGAGAGAATTGTTCAGTTTCTATGAGTTTGTAGGCTTTCTGTTGTTTCTGTTGTTGAGTTCCAGTTTTAATTCATGGTGGTCTGAAAAGATGCAGGGGGTTATTTCAATCTTCTTATATCTGTTGAGGCGTGTTTTGTGACCAAGTATATGGTTGGTTTTGGAGAATGTACATGACATGCTGAGAAGAAAGTATATTCTTTTGTATTTGGGTGAAATGTTCTGAATACATCTCTTAGGTCCATTTGATTCATGACATCAATTAGTTGCTTTGTTTTCCTGTTAAGATTTTGTCTCAATGATGTGTCCATTGGAGAGAGTGAGATGTTGAAGTCTACCACTATTAATGTGTGGGGATCAATGTTTGATTTATGCTTTTGTAATGTTTCTTTTATGAAGGTGGATGCCCTTGTTTTTGGGGCATGGATGTTCAAAACTAAGACATCATCTTGGTGGATTTTGCCTTTGATAAGTATGAAATGTCCTTATTCATTTCTTTTGATTAATTTTGATTGGAAGTCTATTTTATTAGATATAAGACTGGCTACTCCAGCTTGCTTCTTGGGCCTGTTGAAATACCCAGATTGCGAGTTCCCAAATGGCTGACAGGCTTTTAGTCAATGTAAAATACATGAGGGTCCTTTATTACAACCTCGAGCTGGGTGGCTGCCCTTTACAAGAACAAAGGGGCAAGCAACCCCCAATTGTATTTTCTACACTTGCAAATTTCTCTTCCATCTCTTGTATTCTGTTGGTGATGCTTGTGTTTGTAGTTCCTTTTCTCTTCCCTAGGCTTTCCATATCCAGGATTGCCTTAGATTATGTTTTATTTATTGCTACCACTTTTAGGACTTGAATAGTTTTATTCATTTTTTTCTCCTGTTTGATGGTATTTTGTTACATTTCCTTAAAGGGCTTATTCAATTCTTTTACCTGTTTGTATTTTCCTGTACTTACTTGAGGAATTTATTTTCCTCAAAAGCCTCTATCATTTCATAACCTCAGATTAAAAATTTGTTTCTTGTGCTCCTGGTGATAGTATCTTTCCCACTTGCTTTGGTAGGACTTCTGGTTTCCAGTGGTGTTATATTGCCTTAAATTCTGTTGCTTGTAATCTTAAACTGGACTCTGGTTGTCTCTGGTGTTAGCAGGTCTGGTAGTCCTGTGTCCCATGTGGGCCAGGCAGATTGGGAGCAAGCAGTGAGATCTCCAAGCTAAAAGATGACCACACAGTCCTCCTTAGGATGGGGGACAATGGGGTTTGTAGCCAAAATCCAGCTTGCTTCCACTGGGTTCCCGTTTGTGTTTGGTGAGAATTACCTGTTTTAATGCCTTGCTAGGCTGCTGTGTTCATGGGGAATGATTAAGGAAGGGTTATAACTTAATAGTGATGTATTTGTGTGTCAAGTTGACAAAGGGTCAGTTGTATTAGGTGGTTTTGTATAACTTGACACAAGCTATAGTCATCAGAGAGAGAAAGAGAGAGAAAGATAGAAAGGAAAAGATTAAAAAAGTACAAGATAATTTTTCAGTCTGTAGAATCTGCTGTGCTGAGCTGACTTCTGAAATCAATTATAACTATGTGTTCTTCCAACTGAAATGTTGCAAAACCTGATCATATGGATGTGAAAATGCATAGAGTTAAATTAAGTGAGGCTGTGATATTCTTCATGGATCCTAATTTTAAAGACTCCTACAGCAAGGAAGACATTTATGATGCAAGCATAGCTTTAAGAAGAAACTGATGTTTATGGGAGAGATGTTCCTGGGGTCATGAGAGCAGAAAGGCTGTCCCTATCCCTCACATGCTGCATCACTGGGGAGAGCAGGCCTTGTACCTTTCCTGGGCAGTAGAGTAGAGTTGACCATGGTGGCAAGCGTTGACAGTGAGCTGCTCAAGGGTGTGAGAGCAAGAGAGGAGCAGGCTGACTAGCTCAGATACCTCCCTGGCCCAGATATAGGGCGTTGAATTGGCCTACCACATCTATACCAGTTATGAACTGTTGCAGTGCATAAAGGGAACAGTCTACAGAACAAAAACTACAAGATCTCCATGACACAGGGCAACAACAAGATATCCACAAGGAGTTCCAGCAATAATCCAGTATTTTTTTTATGTTTTACTTTTTTTTGTTTTGTTTTGTTTTTTTATTTTTTTTTTAATTCAGTATTTTTTATAGTAGAAGAAGCCAGAGGCCTTGTACCATACTAAGGTAATTCAGTGAAGATTTACAAGCAATGAAATTTGGACAAAAGTGTATACTGTCAGGCATTGCATGACACACTATAGCTTCTACAACAAGATTTTGTTGTCTCTGTTGATAGAGTAATGGCAAGGGTGGAAGGTAGTCATAAGGGGAAGAGGGATGAGTGGGATTGAGATGCATAATGTGAAATTTTGCCAGTCTGCAGTACAGGCTCCAGAATAAACAGCAAAGGCTACTGACAATCAGGTGGCTAGAGGCAGGGTAGTTAGGACTTCATGGCTTCACCAGCAACCCCCCAAATCAATGGATATTTTAATTCACTGGAAACACAGGAAATTGAGTTCAAAACTATGCTTATCAAGTTATTAGAGTCATATAAAGAAGAAATAAACAAAGCTTTCAATGAAATAGCCACATAAGTAGAGACACATGAAGAGGAGATAAACAAAGCTCTCAAATATAGGCAAATAAATCCACACAAATAGAGTCATATGAAGAGAAAATAAATTAAAAAAAAGATTTCATCATGGAAATACACATTCAAATAGGTGAAGAAAATAGTGCAAGACATGAAAACAGAATTAGAATAATAAAAAAAAAAACAACCAAACAAAAAAAAAAAACACATAAAGAGAAAAATCCTGGAACTGGAAAACTTAGAGAAAAGATCAGGAATCACAACAGAATACAAGAGAAGGAAGAGAGAATCTCAGGTGCTGAGGATGCAAATGCAGAAATTGATACATTATGCAAAGAAAAAATAAAATCAGAAAAGATCCAAGCACAAGGATGCCATGAAAAGACAAAATCTAAGAATAAAAGGAATACACCAAAAAAGAAGATTCCAGGCTCCAAGGTCCAGAAAATATTTCCATGTAAATCACAGAAGAAAATTTTCCCAACTTAAAGAAAGAGATGGCCTTACACATACAAGAGGCTCACAGAACATCAAATAGACTAGACAAGAAAAGAAACTCTCATGTCTCATAATAGTCAAAACACTAAGTCTACAGAACAACAAAAACAAAGATATTAAAAGGAGCAAGGGGAAAAGGCCAAATAACAGACAAAGGTAGACTTACCAGAATCATACCAGGCTTCTCAACAGAAACTGTGAAAGCCAGAAAGGCCTGGTCAAATGTCATGTAGACTATAAGAGACCACAGATGCCAACAAGACTACTATACCTAGCAAAACTTTCAGTCAACATAGATGGAGTAGACAAAATATCCCATGACAAAACTAAACTCAAACAATATCTACACAGCAATCCAGCCCTTCAGAAGATACAAGGAAAAGTCCAATCCAACAGAATCAAGTACACCCAAGAAAACACAGGATATACATAACTTCACAACAAAAAAGTTAAAAGAAAAGCATAGAAATACCATAACACCACCAACTCCACAAGAAAACAAACTAACATCCATTGGTCCATATTATCTGTCAACACCAACGGACTCAACTCTCCAATTAAAAGACACAGACTAATAGAATCGTTGTGGAAATAGGATTCAACATTAGGATTCAACATTTTGCTGCATCCAAAAAAAAAAAAAAACAAAAACACCTCTGCAACAAAGATGAACACTTCCTCAAAGTAAAGTAAAGGGCTGGAAAAATATTTTTCAAGAAAGTGGACCCAGAAAACAAGCTGGGGTAGCTATCCTAATATCTAATAAAATAGACTTTCAACCAAAATTAATAAAAAAGAAGAGGAGAGGCACTTCATTCTCATCAAAGGAAAAATTCACGAGGAAAAATCACAATCCTTAACATCTATGACCCCAATACAAAAGCACTTGTATTTGTTAATTAAACATTATTAAAGCTGAAATCACACATGGATTCCAACACCTTTATAGTGGGAAACTTCAACACTCCACTTTCACTGAGGGACAGCTCATCTAGACAGAAGCTAAATAGTGAAATAAAGACACTTAAAGAGGTGCTAAATCAAATGGAACTAATAGATGGCTACAGAACTTTTCACCCAAACTCTAAAGGGTATATATCTTCTTATCAGGACCCCATGGAACATTCACAAAAATTGACCATATAGTAAAACACAAGCAAGCCTCAACAGATACAAAAAGATTGAAATAATCCCTTGTATCCTATTAGACCACCATGCCTAAGAATAGAATCCAATAACAACATAAATAACAAAAAGGCTACATATGCATGGAAACTAAACAGCTCTATACTCAACTACAGCTGGATTAGGGAAGAAATAAAAAAAAAAATAAGAGACTTCCTAAAATTCAATGAAAATGAAGGCACAAGTTACTCAAATTTATGGAACACAATGAAAGCAGTACTAAGATGACCGTTCATAGCACTAAGTTCCTTCAGAAAAAACTTTGAGACGTCTCATACAAGCAACTGAAAGCCATAGGGGAGGAAAAAAAGAAGCAGGCACACCCAAGAGGAGCAAACTCAGGGATGAAATCAATATATATATGAAACAAATAAAACAATTCAAAGAATTAATGTAACCAATAGCCGGTTTTTGGAGAAAATCAATAAGATAGACAAAATCTTAACCACATTAACTAAAAGGCAAAGAGAAACTATCCAAATCAGCAAAATCAGAAATAAAAAGGGGGACATAACAACAGAGACTGAGGAAATTCAAAGAATCATTAGGTCTTACTTCAAAAGCCTATCTGCCACAAAGTTTGAAAATCTAAATGAAATGGACAATTTTCTTGATAGATTCCATTTACCCAAATTAAATCAAGATCAGGTAAATAGATTGAATAGACCTATATCCCCCAACGAAATAAAAGCAGTCATCAAAAGTCTCCCTTCCAAAAAACACACAGGGCCAGATGTTTTCAGCACAGAATTCTACTAGACCTTCAAGAATAGCTTACACCAATACTCCTCAAACTATTCCAAAAAGTAGAGACAGAAGGAACATTGCCAAACTGATTCTATTAGACCACAGCAATATTGGTACCTAAACCACACAAAGACCCAACACCAAAGGTGAATTTCAGACTTATCTTACTTATGAACATTGATGCAAATATACTCAATAAAATACTTTCAAACCATATCTAAGAACACATAAAAGATATCATCCACCATGACCAAGTAGGTTTTATCCCAGGCATGCAGGGGCGGTTTAATATACAGAAAATCATCAATGTAATCCATCACAAAAACAAACTGAAGGAAGAAAACCAGATGATCATCTCCTTAGATGCCAAAAAAATCATTTGACAAAATCCAACACACATCATATTTAATGTTTTGGAGAGATCAGGGATACAGGGCACATATCTAAACATAGTAAAGCAATATAGAGTAAGCCTATAGCAAAAATCATACTAAATGGAGAGAAACTTAAAACAACCCCACTGAAATCAGGAACAATGCAAAGCTGCCCACTCTCTCAATGTCTCTTCAACATAGTTGTTGAAGTCCTAGCTAGAGCAATAAGACAACTCTAGGCATTCAAGGGGTTCAAATTGGAAAGGAAGAAGTCAAAGCATCACTATTTTCAGATGATATGATAATATACATGTGTGACCCCAAAAATTCAACCAGAGAACTCCTGCAGCTAGTAAACACACTCAGCAAATTGGCTGGATACAATATTAACTAGAAAAAAAATCAGTAGTCTTCCAGTAAAGAAAAGACATAAGGGCTGAGAAGGGAATTAGGGAAAAAAATACCCTTCACAATAGTCACAAAAAATATAAAGTACCTTGGTGTGCCTCCAACCAAGCAAGTGAAAGACCTTTATGAAAAAAAAAAAAAAAAAAAAAAACCTTCAAGTCTCTGAAGAAAGAAATTGAAGAAGACACCAGAAGATGGAAAGATCTTCCATGATCATAGATCAGTAGGATTAAAACAGTGAAAATTGCCATACTGCCAAAAGCAATCTACAGATTCAATGCAATTCCCATCAAAGTACCAACAGAATTTTTTATAGACATTGAAAGAAAAATTCTCAACTTCATATGGAAAAAAAAAAACAAGAATTGCTAAAAACAATCCTGTTCAACAACAGATCTTCTAGATATATCTCCATCCCTGGTCATATTGTACTACTATAATGCAACAGTAATAAAAACTGCATGGTTCTGGCGCAGAAACAGAGTGGTGGAGCAATGGAATCAGACAGAAGATTCATAAATAAACCCCCACACATATGGAATAATTGATTTTTTGAAAAAGATGCCAAAACAATACAATGGAAAAAAGACAGCATTTTCAACAAATGTTGCTGATCTAACAGGATGTTTACATCTAGAAAAATGCAAATAGACACATATTTCTCACCCTGTACAAAACTAAAGTCCAAGTAGATCAAAGACCTCAACGTAAAACCAGACACACTAAATCTGTTAGAAGAAAAAGAGAAGAACCTTGACCTCATTGGCATAGGAGACAACTTCTGAACAAAACACCAAGAGCTCAGGCTCTAAGATCAACAATCAATAAAGGGGACATCATGAAACTGAAAAGCTTCTATATAGCAAAGGACACTGTCATCAGAGAAAAAAATTGCCTGCTTACAGATTGGAAACGATCTTCACCAACTCTATGTCTTACAGAGGGCTAATATCCAGGATATATAAAGAACTAAAGAAGTTAAAATCCAGCAAACCAAGTAATCCAATTAAAAGATGGGTTACAGCACTAAACAAAGAATTATCAATAGAGGAATATTAAATGGCAGAGAAATATTTAAGAAATGTTCAATGTCCTTAGTCACCAGGGAGATGCAAACCAAAGCAACCCCATGCCCATCAGAATAGCTAAGATCAAAAACTTAAATGATAACACATGTTGGAGAAGATGTGGAGAAGAGGTAACCCTCCTTCATTGTTGGTAGAAGGGCAAACTTGTACAATCACTTGGGAAATCAATCTGGCACTTTCTCAGAAAATTGGAAATAGTGCTACCTGAATTTCCAGCTATGAATCTCCTATGCATATATGCAAAATATGCTCAACTATACAACAAGGACATTTGCTCACCCATATTTGTAGTATCTATATTCATAATAGCCAGTATCTGAAAACAACCTAGATGACACTCAACAGAGGAATGGATACAGAAATTGTGGTGCATTTACACAATGGAATACTACTCAGCTACTTAAAATAATAAGGAAATCATGACATTTACAGGCAAATGGTGGGAACTAGAAAAGATCATCTTGAGTGAGGTAAACCAAAAGCAAAAAGACACATATGGCATATATACACCCGTAAGTGTTTATTAGGCATATAATGCAGGATAAACATACCCAGGTCTATACTCCTAAAGAAAGCTAAACAACAAGAAAGACCCTAGGGAAGATGCTAAATCTTCATTCAGAAGGACAAACATAATAGACAACAGAAGCAAGAGAAGACGGGAAACGGGACAGGAGCCTACCACAGAAGCCTCTGAAAGACTCTACTGATGGAGGTATTGAAACAGAGGATGAAACTCATAACCAAATTTGGGCAAAGTGCAGGGAATCTAAGGAAAGAAGGGGAAGATAGAAAGACCTGGCAGGGAGAGGAGCTCCAAACGGAGACCAAGAGAGCCCTTGGGCCCCTGAAGAGAATGATACTCCAACCAAGAACAATGCATGGAGAGAACCTAAAACCCCAGATCAGGTGTAGCCTGAGTCAGTATAGACTCAGTCACCAAGGAGGTTCCCTAGGAAGGGAAGCAGGGGCTGTCTCTGGCATGAACTCAGTGGCTGGCTCATTGATCATGTCCCCCTGGGGAGGGGGCAGAGTTGCCAGGCCACAGAGGAAGACAATGCAACCAATCCTGATGAGATCTGATAGGCTAGAGTCTATAGAAGGGGAGGAGGACCTCCCCTATCAGTGGAGTAGGTGAGGGACATAGGGGTAAGAAGGTGGGATTTGGAGACGATTTGGAATGGGGCCACATTGGGCTACAAATTGAATAAAATATAATAAATGATAATATTTTTTAAATAATTAGATAATGATTTTACTAAGCCAAAAACCCTTAAAATTGTTCAAGTGAAGTTATCTTTTGAGCTATTAATTAATGTAATAATAATAATTTATTCACATTGCATCCTAATTATAGCCCCTCCCTCCTCTCCTTCTGGTGCTACTCTCACTAGCTCTTCCATCTCTACCCCTGCCCTACTCTACAGAAAAGGGTCCCCCCTCTACCAATCAACCTGAACACATCAAGTTGCAGCAGAACTCAGTGCATTCTCTTCTCCTATTGCCTGGTGAGATAGCCCCACCAGGGAGAAGCAATCAAAAAGGAGGCAACAGAGTCCATGTAAAAAAAAAATTCCCTCTTCTTTTTACAAAGAAGACCCTCATGAATACTAAGCTGCCCATAGACTACATCTGTGTAATGGTCCTAGATCTAGTCCATGCATGGTCCTTGGTTGGTGCTTCAGTCTCCCTAAGCCTAACTGGGACATGGTTAGTTGTCCCTTTTTGTTTTCATGTGTTGCTCCTGTCACCTCCATCCTATTCTTCCCGCCACTCTTCCACATGACTCCCTATGCTTTGCCCAATATTTGGCTGTCAATATCAGTACATGTCTTGATCCGCTGTTGAATGAAACCTCAGAGGACAGCTATGCAAGGCCCCTGTCTGCAAGCATAGTAGGGTATCACTAATAGTATCAAAGGTTCTCTCTCTCTCTCTCTCTCTCTCTCTCTCTCTCTCTCTCTCCCATTGGGAAGGTTTTAAGTTGGGCCAGACATTGGATGAATATTACCTCAATCTCTGTTTTTATCTCTGCACATCCTTTAGGCTGTGTAAGTTTTGAGTCAGAGTTTTTGTGAGTGGGTTGGTGTTCCCCTACCTCCACTACAGTCCTATTTAGTTAGAGCATGACCTCTTCCTAACTCACTTCATATAGTGTAATATTTTCTAGTGTATGAACACAGCTGAGAAGCTACATTGAAGTGAAAAACCTGAGAGTATTGTGTTTTACTTTAGATTGTATAATTCTGAACATTGAGGTTTAGATTCCTGAGTGTACCATGGAAAGAAAAGAGAGGGTCTGCAGATAGATAAAATTAGCACTAATGTCTCTGGCTGTCTTTCAAGTCCTCACATGAGACATTCTACTGTTGAAAAAGGGACACTGTGTTTAATTAGCAGCATTGCAATGAATGCGTGCTCACAGCACTGCAAATTGTGCTTTGTGACTATTATTTATGTGCAGTCCTCACTTTAATAATTTTGTTCATTTTTAAAAATTATTCACTTGTTTGATATTTTCATGCATTTATATAGAATTTTAGTATTTTTCATGTCTCATTATTTTCACCCTTTTTTTTTCTACTGGAATTATTTTTTCTACCTTTTTATAAATAAATCTTCTTTTTATACTGATAGCTTTTTCTCTGTGTGATCCTATGACTTTAATTAGAGTTTCTTACCTGAACATTTGTTGAAGGACAACTTATCAGTGGCTACACCACTGAAGAAACTGACACCACCTCCTGCAATAATCATTTAATTCTAATAGTTCATCAAGGAAGGATGGGTCTCATGAGCTACTTCTTGTGCATGATAAAATGTTGTGGGGTCTAGTCTTGTTTAAGTCTTATGCAGATAACCACAGCTCTTTTGATTTTTATGGTTGTAATAGCTATATCTTATCCACAAGACTTTTCTCCATTGGTTGTACAGCTTTCTCACTTTCAGGCTCTTACATTCTTTTCTTCTCTTCTTCCTGTGTGTTTCTTGAGCCTTGGAGGCAGTGACACAATTATTCCCTTTAGGATCTAGCACTCTATTATTGGTTATTCTTGAGGCTTCCTTCCATTATGGTTTTAATATTAACTGCCTTGGCATAGTAGAAAATGTTTCTGATAAAAGCTTGATGTTTCACACTTGTGTCTAGATGTCAATTTGAAAATATAACCATACAGCTAATCAATAGTATTAGGTTCCCCATTAGGAACTATAACCTCTTCAGCTATGGGCTGTTGATCAGGTTTATAGAACCAGGCCTGAGGTCTCTCTTCCTGAGTGGGACTCATGTCTAATCATATAGTGATTGGCTACCCAGTCTTAGTTTTTATAGTCATGATGGTAAATGACAACAAAGGCAACTTAGAGAAAGGGTTTATTGTGAGCTCACTTATAATTTCACAGGTTTAGAGTCCATGAGCCTCATGGCAGAAAACATGGCTGAATGCAAGCAGGTATTTTACTGAAGCATGTAAGCTGAGAGCTTACATCTTGGTTCATAAGCACAAGGCATATTGGGGAGAGAGAAAGAGAGAGACAGAGAGAGACAGAGAGAGACAGAGAGAGACAGAGAGAGCTAACTAGGAATGGTATGGCTGGTTGAAACCTCAGTGCCCACTCAAGTGCATACTTCCTCCAGAAAGGCTATACTTTCTAAAACTTCCCAAATGGGAACCAAGCATTCAAACATATCTATATGTGGGGATCTTTCTTTTTCAAACTATCATACTCACATACCAGCCACACCACTGTTGCAGAAAGTGAGATACTTTGAAGTACTGAGTCCTAAATGGGAGATCTTCATCAAAGCTCTCCATAGCAGACTCAGAGATGTACACACAGAAGGAGGCAGTAAGAGTGTAAGATCCAGACGTGGTAAATGACTCCAAGAAAACTGTCTTCTAGACATAAGAGGACAGAGGTCTATATCAACTTATAGAGACCCTGAAAGTATACACAAAGCACTCACAGGTTCAAGCAATACAGGGTTCTGGCAGTGAGAGGAAGAAGCAGCTATGGATTCCTACACTAAAGAAGCTACCTGACAGCAAAGAGAAAATCAACTGCATTCTAGAGCAAATCCCTGAAATCCATGTTTTTCATTTTGGTTCCATTTTCTTGTGTGTGTGTGTGTGTGTGTGTGTGTGTATGTGTGTGTAGGGAAGAATGTAAACAAAGTAGGATGGGTTGACAGGGGAGAAAAACCAAAGAAGATGTGGGGGAAACATGATCAAAATATATTGTATAGAAAATTATTTTTAATTAAAAATCAATTTTATAATGTCTTAAAAGTATTCATTTATATTGTTAAATGCAGACTAAACATATCAAAGAAGAGGGAAAATACAGCTCATTTGCATTCAGCATAAGGACAATTCATTCTCACCACTCAGACTGGCAGCCTTACATCTTCTAACAAACACTGGGTTCTCATTTCTTTCCAGATGATTAATCATGCCAATAAAAGCATACTTATACAGCATGTGCTATTCCAGTGCTGAGGTGCAAAGAAAAATGTAATAATATTTTTATTACATCAATATAAAGCATTAAACTAGTTTTGTGAAGGCTGTTGGAAGAAAATGTCCTATTTCAATTCTGTTTAAAGTGATTTTCAGAGGTGGATTTATAGAAACCAAATAAGAGTACTGCAAAGAAAACGACTGTTTCAACCATCTAATAGTAGATGACATTGGCTGCTGTTGATATGATTGAGAGATCAACATCTATCAGTATGATAGCCCATATGACCAGAAAGTAAAGCCAGCAAGTTATCTTCTGTTTGGGAGTCAGCTGTACATTTGTGTGTGAATATAACTGTTTTCAGTTTACTTGCTTTTATCTAGTAGGAACCTCAGTATGACCATCAGAGCTTGCAACTCTGTAACCACATAGGGAGTTAGACCAATGACAGACTTTCTGAAACTGTCATTGTTTTCAACATAAAGGAGTGAATACACCAAAATTTAAATATGCTTTTCTGCTGAATATATTAGCACACAACTTTAATCCCAGCACTCAGGAGGCAGAGGCAGGAAGATCACTCCGAGGTAGAGGCCAGCCTAGTTAGCTACTTAACAAGCTCTAGCACAGCAAGGACCACATAGAAAGACCCTTTCTCAAAACATAAAAAAAGCCAACCAAACAAACAAAGCACCAAATTAAAGTAAAATGTTTTTTGACATTTGTAGACCAATAATTTTCTTAGTAGTTTTAATTAGAACCTATACTTAACAAAACAAAATTATACAATACAGTCATTTATGATAGATAAATCTAAAAGCATACTTATATACTTATATGTGATAATTCAACTTTTGGAACTAAATCAGTGAATTCCAGCATTATTTGATTTTTCATTATTATAAGCATCTCAAATTCAGAGACATTTTGGTGAAACACATAAAGGTTTTTAATATATCTTGCAGTCTGACATATGTGGGAGTTAAGATGTCACAAACGATGTGAATATGACTACATGTTTATTTGCAGTGTCATTGTCCCATGCAAAGTGGCAGAGAAAACTGATGATCTGCTAAGATGTCAAATGCTGGTGTGATTCTTAAAGAATTTCATGTGTTCTTGGGCTGACCTTTGCACTTTCATTTCTAACAGTGTGTTTCACAGAGTACAGTGGAATAATAAATCTCCTAAGAAAGTGAATTGCAATAATATAATACTGTACACACTCCATTGTCTTTTCTTACTCAAAAGGGCCAAAAGTTTCAGCAAATTCTAAGCTTCAGAAAGGACGACAAATAGATCTTTTTAGTTTATTGGCTGAATCCAAAACCTGTTTAATTAAACAGAATTGTTTAGAAAATAACTGCAGAACACATTTCAAAACAATAAAAACATACTGATACAAAGAAAGTTCTATGTTGTCATCTAGAAAAACAAAAAGCTTATGTGTCAATATTTATGGGCCTAGACTATCATGGCTTATAAAGTATTAAAATAATTTTTAACCCTGAAATAAGTTTTGGAATCTTTTTAAACATTCTATCAGTTCTTCTTCCAGCACATCTTTAAGTGTCTTATGATGTGTAACTCAGAGTGCTCAGTGAAATTAGCCTGTTTTTTTTTTTGTTGTTGTTTTGTTTTGTTTTGCTTTTGTTGTTCAGAGACATTTCTAAGTCTCAATTTGGTGTTTCTGTAGTTGAGTCATAACTTATTTCTCTGCAGCTTGCTACTCACTCATCCTAAGCCCACTTTCTGTTCAAAACTAGTAGTGATCCAAGATAGAATTCACTCAAAATAATGGATCAATCTGGTTTCTTAACATTTGTGAATTGGGAAGAATTGGGAAGAAGGGATGAAGCACTCCTGGGATAAATTATTAAGATTTTTTTCTTTTTAAAAAAATTTTATATATTAATTACAGTTTATTTACTTTGTATCCCAGCTGCAGCCCCCTTCCTCATTCCCTTCCAACCCCACCCTCCCTCTCTCACCTCCTCCCTGCCTCTCCTTAAGTCCACTGATAAGGGAGGTCCTCCTCCACTTCCATCTGACCCTAGCTTATCAGGTTTCATCAGGACTGGTTGCAATCTCCTCCTGTGTGGTCTAGTAAGGCTGCTCCTTCCACGGGCAGTGGGGAGGTCAAAGAACCCACCACTGAGTTCATGTCAGAGACAGTCCTTGTTCCCCTTATACTAGGGTACTCACATGGATACTGAGCTGCCTTGGGCTACATCCAAGCAGGGGTTCTAGGTTATATCCATTATTATTAGTATTATTAGTATTATTATTATTAGTAGTAGTAGTATTAAGTTATACAATATATTTTCCCACTCCAAATGCAAATGAGCTATCATAGTCAGGGGCAGCATTCAGGGAAGAGAGAAAAAGATGCTCTTTCCCTAAGTATGTTTCCCTAGGTATGCTCTTTCCCATAAGTATGTTTCTATTATAAAATCGTGATGGTCCAAAAGTAGTTCCCATGTGCCCATAGCAAGTGGCTCTATTAGGAGGTGTGGCCTTGGTGGAGTAGGTATAGCCTTGTTGTTGGTAGTGTTCACTGCCTGTGAGCTTTGCGGTTTCAAATGCCCTAGCCAGTTCCAGTCCTGATGGCTTTTTATGTCCTACTGTTCCAGATATAGAACTCTTAGCCCCCTCCCCAGCATCATGTCTGCCTTCCTGCAACCATACCTCCTGCCATGATGATAATGGACTAAACCTCTGAGCTGTAAACCAGCCCCAATTAAAGGTTTTCTTTTATAAGAGTTACTGTGGTCATGGTGTATCTTCATGGCAATAAAACCCTAAAACAAAAATGCTCAGGATTCCTTTTAGGTGCTATTTTTTCTAAACCTAACATAATTTTATTTGACCTAATTTAACTTACATTATTTTTTCTAGGCAAATCATAAGTCTATCATCCTTATATTTTGATTTTTGTTCATGAATCTCTAAATCAAAATAAGAACAGTTAGCATTAATCCTTACATAATCTGTATTCCATGCTGCCTTAAAATTTCTTCCACAAAATTAATTAGACAACAGCCTTTAAAATTCAGCTTCATGCAAAGCCTCAGGGAACAGGCAAAATATAGACGCCTTGTCATTATGTCATACACATGACCTCTAGTGCAATTTTTAACTAGAATTCTCATTGCTATATGAAACCTTGTGAGCACAGTTTTAACAATTTGCATTTTTAGTGACCCAACTGGAGACTTTCCCACTGTCCACTGCTTACAGCATGCTAAGGACTCTTCGGCTTCCTTCCTGAATCTTTTCCAAAGTTCCGGCCACAAAAATGATCCAAGAATTTAGGGACACATGGTCAGCTTTATTTGTAGCAATGACTATACTTTTAATGCTTATGCTAATTTCTTTGATCACTGGTAACTCAGATCACAATACCCAGCAGAGGAAATTTAAGGAAGACAGGTATATCTGGCTCCTATCTTCAAAGATTTTAGTCTATGGTTATTTGGCACCATTCTCTTGGAAAGAATACCATGAAAGTGGTATTGTGTAGGAGAAGAACCTCTTCTTTTCATGACAAATAGGCAGTGAATAAGAGAACCAGGTGTAATATTCAAAGTCAAAAACCAAGGGACCCATTTCTTCCAACTAGTCCTTCCCTGATAAAGTTTTTATCTCCTCTCAAAAAGTACTACCAGCTGGAAAACAAGCAGTTGATCCACAAACCTGGAAGGTCCAGTTTCAAAGACCTTTCAAAGAATGATGTTTCTGTGCATTTCCCTTATATTTCACATTAATATAAATGCTTTATTTCTAAAATTTCTTAAAACCTTTACAATATTTCAATTTCTTTGGTATTCTATAAAAATTGCATCCCTTGCTACCCACTAACATTAACATTTCAGAAGATAATATATATATATGCTCAAATAAATATTTATATAAATCCAAACTGTTCTTTTCTCTCATCATAGTGTATACTCATAGCATCATAAATGACCGACTAGAATGCTTGCATTATTCATTTAGTGGATAGGTGATTGTCTGACAGCATAACAATCAATCTTTCATACATTTAACTACTAACTGGAATGAGAACCACAGATGCGCACTCAAAATTCTATTGCTTAACTCAAAGGTTTAATAGACAGATTTTCTATATTCCTAGTAAATTTCAGTAACCTAGGGAGATTTGATTTTCCTGTGGCTGACCCATTCAATGACATCTATACTTTTGAAGTTACAGTGATAATAATTATAATGGTGATTTAAAATAAATAGATTATTTAATGTTGAGCTTCAAACAATGAAATATTTAATGGGAAGATAAAGTGATGATGCCACTATTGGTACACCACAAGTGATAGCAAAGCCAAAAGTATGGCTTATCTCTAATAAAGTCCTGGTGATAACATTTCAAATGGTGATGCGCAAGGACAGTTGTATCTGTAATGGTGGTCCATGAGTAATAATACCTCTAATAGTAAATTCCAGGTAATGACATTAATAATACCACAGCAAAAAATCCAAACCTACTCCATTGATGCAGCCAAGGTAATGATAACTCATAGGCAAATTATAATTCATCATTTTTCCAACTATAGGGTCATTCAGTGGTATATCTAATTGTGAAACTCAGAAGGAAAAGGATATCTATGATGAGTTTAAATTAATGATATCTTCAGTGTTAGTGTCAAGATGATGGGAACCACTGAAGGCGGGGTTCTAACTTTGATATCTGTAATGATTAGTTCTAAGAGATGAGACTCAATAATGTTCAAGCAATGGAATCTCTAACAGTGACACTGAGACAATGACATCAGAGTGGGCCTCCAAAGTTTTAGAAGTTCATCCTGCCCAATGTTAATTTTTCTATTGTCTATGGATCAGGCTGTGATTCTCATCTACTTCTCAACACCCTGCCTGCCCACCTGCCTGCCTTCCTGAGAAACTTCATACCATGCTGATTATGAACTAACGCTCAGAAATTTTAAGCACACTTCAACTAGATGCTTTCTTTTATAAGCTGTCTTGGTCATAATATCTCTTCACACCATAGAATAATAACTATGACAGCATCTTTGTCTTATGTAGACCATCACATCTAGAACTGTAGTGTGCAAACCATGTCATCTCTAAAGTGAGTTTTAGCTGATAAAGTATATGTTTTATGACCAGACAAATGAAGATGCCTCTATTGTCTCAGTACAAATGTCAGCGTTTCAAATGGAACTCTCAGTTTAATGTTTCATTGAATCCTGACTGTGATATTACACTTGACTCAGGCTATACTATTAACAATGATCCAAGGGAGTGGAATCTATAATGGTGATATAAAGATGACAGTATCCCCAACAATATTGTCCAGATAATAATAACTTAAATGGGGAAGTGTACAACAATGACATCTGCAGTTGTAATGTTTGGATGATAGCACCTCTGAAGGATTGGCCCAGATGATAATATCTACAATGTTGAGGCCCAGTACCTAGTTCTTCCAGTGGTAGAGCTCAGCTTTTTGTATTTCTGTTGCTGAAGCCCAATGAACTCTTAAACAATGAAGGTCAAAGCTGTCAAATCTTTAAAGATTGGTACACGTGTTGACATCTCTGATGGAGTGACCCTAGCAATGGGATCTCAAACAATGGTGCTCAGGCCATGGTATCTACAGTATTAAACTATAATATATCACCTTTCCAAGTGGGTCATTCAATAATAGATCTAAAGGTGAGATCTGGGACAAGAAAATTATTAATGAACCCAATTGATGATATCTCTTATGTTGAGGTCCCAAGCACTGGTATCTTCAATAGCAAAGCCTAAGTGATGGCATCTCAAGTACTGATAACCAAGCAATTTAATATTCAGTGTTCAGATCTAATAGATGTATTTCCCAGTGATAGAGTTCACAATTTGACATCAGCAATTGTGAGTCCAGGAGATGACACTTTTACAGTTGCTTCCAGGCAGCATAATCACTCATGATGAGGCATATAAGATGGTGCTTTCCTATGATAGACATAGGCTTTTTCATCACCAGTGGTGAATACTAGGGTACCTCTGCTGATGCAGATCTGTTGATATTGTTTGTACTGAGCTAGGTGACAGTTTCTCCAGTGCTGAGGCATAGTAGATGGTTTTCAAATGGTAATATCCAGCATACAGCATCTGTGATAGTGGATCCCAACTGATGGCATCTATCATGGTGTCGGCTATATGATGACAGCTCTAATCATGGAACCCAGGTGATGGCATTTCTCAACATGTGGACTGGGCAATGGCATTTCCAATGGTTCTACATAGTAATTGGCATGTAGAACTGTGGGGCATAGATGATGATATCAGTAATGGTGTGGGCCAGGAGATGAAGTCTAATTTTGAGGCCCATGTATTGTTAATAATACATGGACCAGTCAGTGACATCTTTAAATATTTGACCATAACGTGGCTTTACAATGCAGGTGCTCACAGGAGCTAGTAAAGGGCTTCAAAGTCCTGGAGCTGGTATTACAGATAGTTGGGAGTGTGTGTGTATGTGTGTGTGTGTGTGTGTGTGTGTGTGTGTGTCTGTATGTGTTTGTGTCCCAAGGCCACAAACTTCCTACCACTGGTATATGTCAATCCTTATTGTTGGTTTATATAGATTCTATGAATTTAAAATTGTTCTCACTCTCATCCATTACCATTCAATCTATTTTTATTTTTTTTTTACTTTTATTTGTTTGAGACAAGGTTTCTCTCTGTAGCCTTGGTTATCTTGGACTCAGTAGACTGGGCTGGCCTCAAATTTACAAACATTTGTCTGCCTCTGCCTCCCTGAGTACTGAGGTTACAAGCCTATGCTACCGTGCTTCTGAGCTCTCCATTCAATCTAAATTAGTATGAAAGTGTGGAGAAACAAAAAAGCATAGGTAATATTAATTTACTACAAAGATCTTAATGTATTTGTTTACTTGAAAATTTTCATTAATTTTTCTCAAAAGAACAAATATCATAAGAAATTCAAGTATTCTTCCAAGTGAATAACTTCATAAATAAATATCTAGTTTAATCACACTGAGAAGTAATCTGTGATAAGAATAGTCTTGCATAAACTTCTACACTTCAAAAAAAAAGAAACATATAAGTAAAATGCCTTATAAGATAATTAAAAAATAACTTCCTCCAAATTTGCTGTATAGGAAAAAAATACTATCTCCTAATCTTTCCAAACATACTGAAATGATCACACTTGAATTCCTAACTTCTTTATACAACCACTAATCTGACTCTGGGAAATTAGTAACAAAAAATAGAAGGAGAACATGAGGCTCAGAGAGAGGTGGGGTGGAAGCAGCAGAGGTATTTAGAGAGAGGTAGTGGTAGATGGATATCTTCTATACAAATTGTATAGACATATGAAATGTTCCAAGGGGAAAAATTATTTTAAAAGCAGTGAAAAGTAAAACTACACTGACAAAATATAAGTCTACATATTAACCATGTCCTTACCTTATTTTCATTCTCAAATATCAGATCATTATGAAATAAAACATTTTCTCCCTTAAAAAAAAGAAAATGTTTATGAATTTTAAAGCAAATGAGTGTAATCTGAAAATATGTGTGTGTGTGTATTATATATATATATATATAGTGGTAATTAGTGGTGTACTTCTAAAATTTCAGCACACAAGAAGCTGAGTTAGAAAAATTAAGGTTTTCCTAGCCTGGAGTTTTACATTTAACAGTGATAATAAAACAAGTATTTAATACATACAAAAAAAAAAAAATCAGATCATTAGTTTTGCCTTGACTGAATTCTCTCAGTCTTGTCCTTGGATGTTTTTGTTTTTCTTTTTATCACCAGTCTCCAGGTTTTTGCATCTCCATGTCTCCTTATAACTGTCTTTGGCTTTTATGTATATGCAACTGCACATTTATGGCTCTGTGCTAGGAGTGTTTCATTCATCACCTGTAGTGACATAGTTTTTTTTTTTCCATTTATAAAAAAACTAATGTAGGTACTTTTAGCGTAGGTACTTCTGATCTGATCTTCACTTTTAAAGAATCATCACCTTTGTCAGGCAGAGTCTGTCTGCATCCAGAAAGTACTCAAGAACCATGGTGACTGAAATTTCTTTGATTTTATTTGAGATATAAACTTGAACAGCAACATCTAAATATGGTTAAAATATTTAGATTCACATTACAAATCAATCTGCACTTTCTCAGAAAATTGAAAATAGCTTTACTTCAAGACCCAGCTATACCTCTCCTGCATATATACCCAAAAGACTCTCCACCATACAACAAGTACTTATTCAACTATGTTCCTAGCAGCTTTATGAACAATAGCCAGAATCTGGAAACAACCTAGATGTCCCTCATTGGGAAAAAAAAATAAAGACACTGTAGCACATTTACTCAATGGAATACTACTCAGTTATTTAAAACAAAGAAATCATGAAATTTTCAGGCAAATGGATGGAACTAAAAAAGATCATCCTGTGGTGAGGTAACCCAGACATAGAAAGACACACATGGTATGTACTCACTTAGAAGTGGATTTTAGCCACGTATTATAGGATAAACATATTACAAGGAACAGAACCAAAGAAGATAAATAACGGGAGGATCCTAGGGAAGGAGGCATAAATCTCACTTGGAAGGGGAGCTAGAATAGATGACAGAGGTAGTAGCTGAACACAGGTGACAGATAATTAAGCAAAAGCAAGTAAGGATTCTGATAAATATACTGTGTTTCTGACAATATAAAAAATTCACATATGAATCATTTAGAACAAAGAATGTAGAAGAAAAATTATTATGATCAATAAAACATCAAATATGGATTGATATTTTGACTTAATAGTTAGTCGGCAGTTATTTATGTGAAATGTACTTGAATTTTATCTCTGCTTACTTTCAAGTTGGTTCTGATGTTATTCCGAGTCCCAAAAATATTATAAACTTTCTTAACATTTTAAAAATTAGTTATTTTTGCAAGTCAAAAATAAAATGAAGTCCCAAAAGATCAGTACTAAACAAATAATCCATTTATCGTGCACTGACTTTGTGTTTTAATTAGTTTTCTATTTAGTGAACTTTTCACCTATAGAAACTTTTTTTCCATGTAATTATATTGTGCTTTAATTTTAGAGAAATTTAAGTGTATCTTGCACGTTACTGTTTCCCTAGTTACAAATGCTATCAAACAATTGTCCTTTAAGCAACCATGGAAAAGCTGGCTATTCTCCAACTTAATTTGGAACATTTTAATTATTTTTCTAATAAAACAAGTAAGCTGTAGTCACCAAAGATAAGCTAATATGAGCTTCATGTATAAACCTTTCTCTAGTGAGTAATCAAGGCCACCAAGCCAGGTCTACCAAAGCAGAAAACAAAACAAACAAACAAACAAAAGAGAACAAAACACAACAAAAACAGCAAGGAACATCCTCTTCTGGGAAGGATGAACTCACTTCCAGTATGCTTCTTATTAGAGCTACTAAGACACAGTGTATTTTAAACATTCTGTAGATTGTTCTCTGATTGATCCCACCCCTGTAATTTAAAAATTGATTTTGGCTGGTCTCTCAAGAGACAAGAGGATTTTTGGAGCCATCAGTTTATTCCCTAACAGAGTTTGAAATTGTTTATAACCTGAAATTGCTTCAATATGCAGAGAAAGGCAATTTCTCTTGAAATTAAATGATATCAAAACAATCTTGTAAAGACAAAGGTCCATTGCTAAGAATGCCTGGATAGAGTAATACGAGATACTAAACATAGAGAATTTGGCTTTTTTTTTTTTTTGTAAGTGTAAACACGTTTGGAAAAAAGTAAGTTATTTTACCAAGCCATTATTAGATAATAAAAAGACAAAATAAGATTGCAATGATTTTTGATACTTGAAAGATATTACAAAAATATGAAGAATTTGAACTAGTCCACTGTCATTCTTACCCCTGTATTGTAGTGTCACTGCTGTTCCATATGCATTGATATATATATATATTATTATATATATATTATTATATATATATATATATATATTAGTTATCTTAATATATACAAGTTAATATAGTCTAGTTAGTGGTCATAAAAATTTGACCTTTTCATAGCACCTCGCCCCCTATGTAATTCTGCTTTCTGACCCCAACCCCAACCCCTTCTCCCCCACATCACTCCCACCCCAGCCATGGTGCTATTTTAATTTGCTAGTTTTTACTGGTTTTGCCAAGTTGTAAATTCTCTTCTAAGGTTTTGAAGCTAGGATCCACAAATAAGATGTTTGTCTTTCTAGGTACGGATAACTTCACTCAGTATACTTTCTAGTTCCATACTTTCACCTAAGCACTTCATTGTGGGTCCAGGGTATTGTGGAATTGGGAGGAGTTGGACTGGAGCAGGAATGGGGTTGAATCAGAGCCCAACTTCAGATTGAGAGTGGTAGGAGAGAGGACCACTCCCTCCCTTGCCCTTGGCCTGCATGTTCTGGTGCACATGATCTTGCACTCCTTCCCCTACATACTTTTGCATCGACCAGAGGAGGTCTCTTGGTCACAGACAAGTTAAACATCCCCTCTCATAATAAGGTCATGTCCATCAAGCACCTGAAATTTCTTTTCATGCAAATAAGGTATTCCCAGCATCTTAGCCCTAGCCAATGATGTACACTCACCCCCAAAGCTTTACTCACTCTCCAAAACTTTAAATAACTTTGTTTTCCGCCCCCAACCCCCTTTAAACAAGCTGCTAAAGGAAGCCTGCCTCCCAGGAAGTCTCTTTCTTCCTGAGCTCACCCATAGCCTGAGGTCTCCATCACACCTGCCCAGCCATTCCTGCCTCCTACTTCCTGCCCTCAGGATCTGCCTGACTTAGCTGCAGGTCAACATGTGGGAAAGGGTGGGAGAAGCAGAGCCCTAATGGCACTTCATTACTTCATTTATTTTATTTTAAATAAAATTCCATTGGTATAATTTCACTCAACCTCTGTATATAAGTTATCAAATCTAAGTAGTCATTTCTAAACACTTATAAAATACTTATAAAATGGATTTCATAGGTTAAATTTATATGTACATATGTATGTAACAATAATGAAAGAAGACATGAATTTGCGAGAATAATGGGTATAAGAGTTGGAGTAGATAGAGTGTGTGATGGAAATACTGTAAATATAGTACCCATGTATGAAATTCTTAACAAAATAAAAAAAAATTAAGTTGAAAACAAATAGGATGTTGTTAATTAAGTGATGTTAAGTCTTAGATAAATATCTTTGAACCTCACAGTTGTGTCTTCAGAGAGCATAAACTGACAGTGGACAAATCATGTACTTAATCTTGATGTTTCCTACCATTGACTAAAAAGAGATGCTGCCAGCTAACATCTTTTTTAAGTAATTCATTATTTAATTGTTACAACTTATTCACTTTGTATCCTGGCTGTAGCCCCCCTCCACTCTTCCCAGTCCCACTCACCCTCTCCCTTCTGCCCCTATCTCCCTCCCCTAGTACACTGATAGGGGAGGACCTCTTCCCCTTCCTGACCCTAACCTATCAGGTCTCATCAAGGCTGGCTTCATCCTCTTCCTTTGTGGCCTGACAAGAGTGAATGCCTCCCCCCCCCCCCCCCGCCCTGGGAGAAGTGATCAAAGAGACAGCCACTGAGTTCATGTCAGAGACAGCCCCTGTACCCCTTACTGAAGAACCCTGGAAACTGAGCTGCTTAAGGGTTTCATCTGAGTTGGGTTTCTAGGTCCCCTCCATATATTTTGCTTTGTTGGAGTACAGGTCTCTGCAGGACACTCTGGGGACATTTATTTTTTCTTTCTCTGTTGTTCTTCTTGTGCAGTTCCTATCCCTTCCAGGTCTTTCTATCTCCCCCTTCTTCCATAAGATTCCCTGCACTCTGTCCAAAGTTTGGCTATGATTCTCACCATCTCCTTCCATACCCTGATGGGTAGTCTTTCAGAGGCCCTCTGTGGAAGGCTCCTGTCCTGCTCCCTGTCTTCTCCCACTTCCTATCTCTATCCTGTTTGGCCTTCTGAATACAGTTTCAAACTCTTCCCTAGGGTCCTCCTTGTTGTTTAGTTTCTTTAAGACTATAGATTTTAGTATGTTTATCAAATATTATATGTTTAATATCTACTTTTAAATGAGTAAATATCAGTAAATTCTGCTTCTGGGTTACCTCACCTCAGGATGATCTTTTCTAATTCCATTCATTTGCCTGCAAATTTTATGATTTCCTTGTTTTTAATTGTGTAAATGTACCACAACTTCTGTATCCATTCCTCAGTTGAGGGAGATCTAAGTTTTTCCAGATTTTGGTTATTATGAATAAATCTGCAATAGCTGAGCAAATGCCATTGTTGTATGGTTGGGCATCTTTCTGATATGCACAGTTGTGGTATAGCTCTATCGTGAGGTAGCACTATTCCTAATTATCTGAGAAAGCACCAATTGATTACCAAAGCGCTTGTACAAGGTTACATCTACCAGCAATGGAAAATGGTACCCCTTTCTCCACAGCCTCTCCAGCATGTGTCATCCCTCGGGTTTTTGATCTTGGCCATTTTGATGGGAGTGAGGTGAAATCTCCATGTCGATTTGATTTGCATTTCCCAGATGACTGCGGACATTGAACATTTCTTTTAGTGTTTCTCTGCCATTTGATATTTCTCCGTTGAGAATTCTCTGTTTAGCTATGTACCCCATTTTTATTTGGATTACTTGATTTGTTGGTGTTTAACTTCTTGATTTTTCAATAAAATATGGATATTAGTCCTCTGTCAGATGAAGGCTTGGTGATGATTTTCACCAGTCTGTAAGCTGCCATTTTGGTCTTTTGACAGTGTCTTTTCCTTTACAGAAGCTTTTCAGTTTTATGAGGTCCCATTTATTGATTGTTGATCTGTTAACTTCTTCTACTTTCTTCTTTTTCCTTTCTTTGGGAAACAAATCTATTTTCTGACTTTGGAATAATGATCTGGCAATGAACATCTCTGCAGTCTTTACTCAGGACTTTTTTTTTGAGTCAGTTCATTCCTGATTATTCTTGGCAACAAGTGGAGGTAAATTAAAAGCAAGTGAGGAAGAATTCTGAAATTATCTGCATCATGTGTTGATAACCACATCTCTGCCTATTGTCTGTCCTGGGACTCAGTAATAGGATGCTCAGTATTAATATTTTATTAGAAAAACATAGGAAAAGTACTTTGGAAATATCCATAAATATATGCTGCATGAAAACTGGACACACAAAACTGTATGCTAGTGTTTAATGTGCAACACTGCATTATTATTGAAAGAAAAGGCACAACACTTTGCTACTCCATAGTGTAGCTTCAGTGCTGGGTGGAGATCACCAATGCCCTTTCAGTTGGTGACTTAATATCAAGCACAATGACACAGTGTTTATAAAACTTTAGACTTTAATAGTAAGCAAATACCATTATCTTAAAATATTAATAAAGTGGAAGCAAAGAATATGTGATTTTTTTACTAAAATCATATCTGATACCATAGACCACAAATTGTCAATACTAAAAGAGCATGACCCCATCTTCAATCTCATCTTTAGGCATCATGACAGGGGCAGAGTTTGAATGATGAATTATACAAAAATAGCCTTGAGATTTTTTTCTCACATATTATTTTTTATATTCTTTTTTAATGTTAGCATTAAGTATTTTTTTTAATTAGTTCCATTTTTTTGTGTGTGTGATTGTCCAGATGGTTAGAACAAAATCTTCAGTTTGGATTAAGGACATTATGCTAATAAGTAAATCTATTTGAACAACCAGAAAAAGAACTTCCAAGTTGCTAATAAAGTGAAAGATTTTTAAGAACAACACCAGAAGACGAAGGAATTGAGTTGATGCTAACCTCTGTTAACTTGCTAACTCCAGAAGAAATGACTAAGTGGTTCAAAGGCTGAGTGAGTACAGGTCCTTTCCAGCTGACAGCTGAATCTCCCAAGTGATAAGACGGATGTACTGTCAGCTGAGGCAGGAGAACTCTGGAAAAATAATTTGGCTTTCTTTTGGCAGGAAAAAAAGAGCTACTTAAGTGTAAGAAAATTAGAAATAATTAATCTTTCAAAATGACTGAAGCTCAAGATTGAATTCTCTGAATTCTTGATAGACAACAGTAGGAACATAAATGTTCCTTGGAAAAGATGGTTATCAGGAAGAATTTGAAAAATGGGCACATTACAAAGTAATACTTCTTAATAAAGAGAGGAAAATGTGGTTGAAGTAGCCTTGGGGAGTGAATGTTGATGTAGAATGGATGTTCAGTAAAGCACACAAAGAGGGAAGTAAAGAGCAAACTATGTTGATCAACGGAAGCTATCCAAGGTGGCATATCAGACATTTCTTTTTTTCCCATTTTTTTATTTTATTAATTACACTTTATTCATTTTGTATCCCCCCATAAACCCCTCCCGATCCCATCATCCATCCCTTTTCTGCATGCATGCCACTCCCCAAGTCCACTGATAGGGGAGGTTCTCCTCTCCTTTCTGATCTTAGTCTATCAGTTCACATCAAAAGTGGCTGCATTGTCCTCTTCTGTGGCCTGGTAAGGCTGCTCCCCCATCAGGGGGAGGTGTTCAAAGAGCAGGCCAATCAGATTATGTCAGAGGCAGTCCCTCTTCTCATTTCTATGTAACCCACTTGGACACTGAACTGCCATGGGCTACGGGTTCTAGGTTATCTCCATGAATAGTCCTTGGTTAGAGTATGAGTCTCTGGGAAACTCCCTGTGTTCAAATTTTCTTGTTCTGTTGCTCTCCTTGTGGAGACCCTGTCCTCTCCAGCTCTTACTATTTCCCACTTTTTACCTAAAATTCCATTCACTCTGCCCAACAGTTGCCCATCAGGCTCAGCATCTGCTTTGATAGTCTGTAGGGCAGAGGCTTTCAGAGGCCCTCTGTGGTAGGTTCCTAGTTTGTTTCCTGTTTTCTTCTTCTGGCTTTCAGAAGCTCTCTGTAGAAGGTTCCTAGGTTGTTTCCTGTTTTCTTCTTCTTCTGATGTCCATCCTCATCAAAACAAATTGACTGCTTACAGATTGGGAAAGAATCTTCACCAACCCTTTATCTGACAGAGGACTCAGATCCAGTATATATAAAGAACTAAAGAAGCTGAAAAGCAGCAAACCAAGTAATCCACTTAAAAAATGGGGAACAGAGCTAAACAGAGAACTCTCTGAAGAGGAATATCGAATGGCAGAGAAGCACTTAAAGAAATGCTCAACCTCATTAGCCATTAGGGAAATGCAAATCAAAACAACCCTGAGATTTCACCTTACACCCATGAGAATGGCCAAGATCAAAAACTCAAGTGACAGCACATGCTGGAGAGGTTGTGGAGAAAGGGGAACACTTCTCCACTGCTGGTGGGAATGTAAACTTGTACAACCACTCTGGAAATCAATCTGGCGCTTTCTCAGACAACTAGGAATAGCGCTTCCCCAAGATCCAGCCATACCACGCCTGGGCATATATCCAAAAGAGGTTCAAGTACACAAAAAGGACATTTGCTCAACCATGTTTATAGCAGCTTTATTTGTAATAGCCAGAAGCTGGAAACAGCCCAGATGCCCCTCAACTGAAGAATGGATGCAGAAACTGTGGTACATCTATACAATGGAGTATTACTCAGCAATGAAAAATAAGGAAATCATGAAATTTGCAGGTAAATGGTGAGACCTGGAAAGGATCATCCTGAGTGAGTTTTCCCAGAAGCAAAAAGACACACATGGTATATACACACTCATATAGACATACAACATAGGACAAACCCACTGAAACCTGTGCATCTAAAGAAACTAAGCAAGAGAGAGGAACCTAATTAAAACACGTCAGATATTTCTATTGTTGTTGAGTTCATATGTGAACTGCCAACTTTTACAGATATCAGTGTCAATATGAATTAGCTAATATACTATGGTTTTCAAACAAATATTACCCAAAAGAATACAGAAGAATGTTTTCTATATTTGTTTTAGAAAAAAAAAATTAAACTACTTGGATGAACTTGTAGCCATAGTTCTCATTGTTCATTTAGGCAAATATCGTATTTTTGGAGCCATGTTTCCCCCTTTGCTTAGGTTTCATGTACCCAAATGAGCACACATTGATCCTGAGAAGCAAATCTCTTAACTAGAAATACCATGCGGCACAGGCTGTTTCACCAGCCACAAATAGAAAGGCTCTTCCACATTCTGCTCTATATCTGGTTTGGAGAACACTTACTCTTATCTTTGAACATGTCCAAATTTATTATTATTTTTTGATCTCATTTAGTTGCTTTGTACAGATTTCCAATCCAGACCTATGAACTTCAAATTGCTCTCATGTTTGCCACATATATTTCTATGCTTTTTACAATTAATTAATTATTACAATTTATTCACTTTGTATCAGAGCTGTAGGCCCCTCTCTCATCTCACCCACTCTCCCTCTTCTCCCCCTATGCCCTTTTCCTAGTCCCCTGATAAGGGAGGACTTCTTCCCCTTCTATCTGACCCTAGCTTATCAGGTCTCCTCAGGGCTGGCTGCATCATCTTCCTCTGTGGCCTGGCAAGGCTGCATCCCCCAGAGGGAGATGAACAAAGAGCAGGCCACTGAGTTCATGTCAGAGTCAGCACCTTTACCCCTTACTAGTGAACCCACTTGGAAACTGAAGCCTATGAGCTTCCTCTGAGTAGGTGGTCTAGGTTTTGACACATAAAAAGACTCAAAGGGCATTAAAAGAAATATCCAGAATCACTTTTCCTTGAACAGAAATTGTGGCCATCCTCTCAAATTTAATGCAGTTAAATTTCAACAAACACAATTTGATTAAACTGTTATTAAAATAAAACAGATTAAAAAAAAAAAAGCAAAATGGCATATGAAGACAATGTTTGGTATTCTCCAAAACAATAGGTGTAACAGTGTTCATTGAACTGCCAAAAGTTTTATAAAACTCAACTTAAATAAATGAGGGCTGAATAAGAGTTCTCTTTTATTTATTTTTATTTGACGTTTAACTTTTGTACAGTAGAACTTCTGAGTCAGTGACATTTTCCTCTCATCACAATGCTGCTGCATCCTTTGCAGAAACATTTTCCTCATCCACCAGGAAACAATGTAGGCATTGCAGATTTTTAAACACAAGGCATACTTTAAAAGTTTCCTCAAACATTGTCAATGCTTACTACTTTGGATGCTGATTTTGAAATATTATTTAAATAGTTTTGTAAACATTATTCTTTGGAAATTTGTCTGAATTTGATGCTGCCATAATAATTTTGACTTTTCTAATGTAGATATATGATTAGTAATTTTTAAAAAAGATTATTTTTCTCCTATTGGATAGGTTGATGGCATCATGTAATGATGAAAACTTTTTTATTGATATTCAGTCTCACACCTCGAGATGAGCTATGCTTATCATGTTAAGGACAAATTTTAAAATATATTAATTATCATCTTGGAAAATATTGAAATTTGGTTTTCTTATGATAATTAACACAATTATCATAAGAACAAAAAATGTTGCAGTGGCAACATGAAGCAGATTTTATATATGATGTGCTGTTTATGATATTTTTAGTCTTCAAAAATAAACAAAACACTAATGTTACCAAAAAGGACTTAGAGAAGACAAACAAAAAACTTAATATTAATAATTTATTAAAAAAGAAAAAACTAAAAAACTAGTAGCAAGGCCAAAACAGGGAAATGCATTGGATTTGACAGCCAATTGCTGAACACTTATAGAACTGTTTCAGGGGCAAAGACCATTTTTTTCCCCACCTTGTAGCTTGGAATGATTTCACACTTAAACATGTGATTAAAATTCTTTCATAAGATGCAGTTAAAAATAGTAGCTCTTTTAAAAATACCAGAACCAATAATAGAAAATTTATTTCAAAACACAGCTGCCCCAGCACTCATGCCGATTGCTTATGATAATGAGAATGTATATATCTCCTTCCCTGAACTACAACTATGCTGCATCTAAGATTTAGTCATAAATTGAAGAAGAGATAACACACAGTAAGAAAATGAAATATTTAAACTATGGAAATAAAAAAGTATATCAGTGACTATTTTAGATCAGCAATAGTTATGAATATAGCATTTAACAACTACAATATTCTCTATCGAGTTACTCATTCCATCTAGACAAGACTCACAATGACAGAAGGAGGGAGAATCTATATTTGAACCTAAAATACACAGCCCAGGAGAATATCCTGTCAAATATAAGATGACAGATAATTCCTCTTATACCAAGTGCATGTAGTAATGAGTTTAAATCTGACTGAAATAGGACCATATCCCAAAATAGTTACAGAATCTGTAGCAAGAAAAGGGGTCAGCTATAATATTTTATACTTCTTTTGCAGATTGGAATCTATGATGTTAGACTAATGAACTATTAACTCTATGTCTTATTTTTAAGTAATAATTCTATTGATATGCATTTATCAATAATATCATCTATAATTCCAAATAATAATCTGGAGTTTTTGCATATAAGTAAAATATATATATTAAATTTTTCTCTTTCTTTGAAACTACAAAGTTTTTCATATTTATTATAAGGAGAATTTTAGAAAGATCAGTTTTGTTATATCTATGAAAGGCTGAAAATTTCATTTAGTTAGTCTAATATCATGAGAATTATCAATTGGACCAGTCAACATAAGGTATTTATTACTACAGATTTGCATAAAGGGTAAAGATTAAAGTTCTTAATTTTTTTCTTTACAGATAAGAAAATTACTTTTTCAGTGTTTCAAAATTTATTTATATTTTTATAAATTACACTTTATTATTCATTTTGTATCCCCACTCTAGCCCCCTCTCTCATCCCCTACCAATCCCACACTCCATGCCTCATCTTCTTCGATACCTTGCTGCATAAAGTCTTTCAATGGCCCTCTGTGGTAGGGCCATTTTCCCCCTCTTCTGATGTCCATCTGCATTGCCTTTCTGCATGAGGATTGATCATCTTACCCAGGGTCCTCTCCTTGCTTAGCTTCTATAATTGTATAGATTTTATTAGGTTTATGTCATATTATATGTCAAATATCCACTTATAAGTGTGTATATACCACGTGTGTCTTTCTGCTTCTAGGTTACCTCACTCAGAATGATGTTTTCTAGTTCCCACCATTTGCCTGCAAATTTCATGATTTCCTTGTTTTTAATTGCTAATTATTATTCCATTGTGTAAATGTACTTCAGTTTCTGTATCCATTCCTCAACTCAGGGACACCTGGGTTGTTCTTAACTTCTGGCTATTAAAAATAAAGCTGCCAAGGACCATGTATGGATATAACCTAGAACCTCCACTCAGATGTAGCCTGTGGTAGCTCAGTAACCAATTGGTTTCCCAAAGTGAGGGGAACAGGGACTATTTCTAACAGGAACTCAATGACTGGCTCTTTGATCTCCCCACCCCTGAAGGGAGGAGCAGTCCTGTTAGGCCACAGAGGAGGGCTTTGCAGCCAGTCCTGAAGATACCTGATAAAACAGAATCAGATGAATGGGGAGGAGGTCCCCCCTATCAGTGGACTTGGAAAGGGGCACGGTGGAGATGAGGGAGGGAGGGAGGGACTGGGAGGGAATGAGGGATCGGGAAATGGCTGGGATACAGAGTTAATAAAATGTAACTGATAAAAAAAAATTAAAAAACAAAAACAAAAAAAAAAAATAAAGCTGCTATGAACATGGTTGAGCAAATGTCCTTGGTGTATACTTAAGCATCTTTTAGGTATATACCTAGGAGTGTTATAGCTGGATCTTGAGAAAGTGCTATTTGTTATTGTCTGAGAAAGCGACAAATTAATTTCAAAAGTGATTGTATAAGTTTGCATTCCCATGAGCAATGGAGAAGGGTTAGCCTTTCTCAGCATCCTCTCCAGCATATGAGTTTTTGATTGTAGACATTTTGGTGGGTGTAAGGTGAAATTTCAGGGTCGTTTTGATTTGCATCTCCCTGATGACTAAGGACATTGAACATTTCTTTACGTGTTTCTCTGTCATTTGATATTCCTCTATTGAGAATTCTCTGTTTAGCTCTGTACTCCATTTTTTAATTGTATTACTTGATTTGTTGCTATTTAACTTCTTTAGTTCTTTATATATTCTAAATATTAGCTCTCTGTCAGATATAGGTTTGGTGAAGATCCTTTCCCAGACTATAGGCTGTTGCTTTGTTCTGATGCCAGTGTCCTTTGCTTTACAGAAGCTTTTCAGTTTAATGAGGTCAGATGTATTGATTGTTGATCTTAGAGCCTGTACTGTTGGTGTTCTGTTCAGGAAGTTGTCTCCTGTTCCAATGAGTTGAAGGCTCTTTCCCACTTTTTCTTCTGACAGATTTAGTATGCCTGGTTTTATTTAAGGTCTTTGATCTACTTAGACTTTAGTTTTGTGCAGGGTGATAAATATGGATCTCTATGCATTTTTCAACATTTAGACATCCATTTAGATCAACACCACTTGTTGAAGATGCTGTCCTTTTTTTATTTTTTTATTTTTTTTATCAGTTACATTTTATTAACTGTATCCCAGCTGTGTCCCGATCCCTCATTCCCTCCCAGTCCCTCCCTCCCTCCCTCATCTCCACCGTGCCCCTTTCCAAGTCCACAGATAGGGGGGACCTCCTCCCCATTCATCTGATCCTGGTTTATCAGGTATCTTCAGGACTGGCTGCAAAGCCCTCCTCTGTGGCCTAACAGGACTGCTCCTCCCTTCGGGGGTGGGGAGACCAAAGAGCCAGTCATTGAGTTCCTGTTAGAAATAGTCCTTGTTCCCTCACTTTGGGAAACCAATTGGTTACTGAGCTACCACAGGCTACATCTGAGTGGAGGTTCTAGGTTATATCCATACATGGTCCTTGGTTGAATGTCAGTCTCAGAAAAGACCCTGTGCCCAGATATATTTGATCCTTGTGGAGCTCCTATCCTTTCCCCATCAGACTAACTCCCCTTCTTTCTTATGATTCCCTGTACTCTGCCAAAGGTTTGGTCATGAGTCTTTGCTTTGAAAACACTGCTAGTTAAGAGTCTTTCAGATGCGCTCAGTAGACTCCTGTCATAGGTTCAATGCACATCCCATCTGTCTTTCTAAACGAGGATTGATCATCTTACCCCATGTCCGCTCAGTTGATTATCATTTTAGGTGTATAGATTTCATTATGTTTATTATATCTTATAGGTCTATATAAGTGAGTATATCCCATGTTTGTCTTTCTCCTTCTGGGATATTTCACTCAGAATGATCTTTTCTAACTCCCACCATTTGCCTGCAAATTTCATGATTTCCTCCTTTTTGATTGCTGAGGTATCTCGATTCCTGATCTCAAGCTGTACTACAGGGCAACAGTAATAAAAACTGCATGGTATTGGCATAGAAACTGAAAGGAGTATCAATGGAACCGCATAGAAGACCCAGAAATAAATCCACACACCTATGAATACTCGATATTTGACAAAGAAGCCAAATCCATTCAATGGAAAAAAGACAGCATCTTCAACAAATGGTGCTGGACCAACTGGATGTCTACATGCAGAAAAATGAAAATAGATCCATATTTATCACCCTGCACAAAACTAAAGTCAAAGTGGATCAAGGACCTCAACATAAAACCAGATACCCTAAATCAATTGGAAAAAAAAGTGGGGAACAGCCTAGAACTCATTGGCACAGGAGACAACTTCCTGAACAGAACACCAACAGCACAGGCTCTAAGAGCAACAATCAATAAATGGGACCTCATGAAACTGAAAAGTTTCTGTAAAGCAAAGGATACCATCATCAAAACAAAACGACTGCCTACAGATTGGGAAAGAATCTTCACTAACCCTTTATCTGACAGAGGACTAATATCCAGTATATACAAAGAACTAAAGAAGCTGAAAAGCAGCAATCCAAGTAATTCAATTAAAAAATGGGGAACAGAGCTAAACAGAGAATTCTTGACAGAAGAATATCGAATGGCAGAAAAACACTTAAAGAAATGCTCATCCTCATTAGCCATCAGGGAAATGCAAATCAAAACGACCCTGAGATATCACCTTACACCCATCAGAATGGCCAAGATGAAAAACTCAAGCGACAACACATGCTGGAGAGGTCGTGGAGAAAGGGGAACCCTTCTCCACTGCTGGTGGGAATGTAAACTGGTACAACCACTCTGGAAAGCTATCTGGCGCTTTCTAAGACAAATAGGAATAGTGCTTCCTCCAGACCCAGCTATACCACTGCTAGGTATATACCCAAAGTTTGTTCAAGTACACAAAAAGGACACTTGCTCAACCATGTTTATAGCAGCTCTATTTGTAATAGCCAGAACCTGGAAACAACCCAGATGTCCATCAACGGAGGAATGGGTACAGAAATTGTGGTATTTTTATACAATGGAATACTACTCAGCAATCAAAAAGGAGGAAATCATGAATTTTTTTTTTTTGATTGAATGGTTTTGGCTTCCTTGTCAATAATCAAGTTTTGTAGGTGTGTGGGTTTGTTTCTGGGTCTTCTATTCAACTCCATTGATCCACCATTCTGTTTCTATGCCAGTACCATGCAGTTTTTATTTTTATTGCTCTGTAGGAAAGCTTGAGATCAGGGATGGAGATATCTCCAGATGATCTGTTGTTGTACAGTATTATTTTAGCAATTCTGGGGTTTTTTTCTATATGAAACTGAGAATTATTCTTTCAAGTTCCGTAAAAAAAATGTGTTAGTATTTTTTCTTTTTCTTTTTTTAATTAACTTTTTATTTTTTAATTAGTTACAGTGTATTTACTTTGTATCCCACCTGTATCCCCCTCCTTCAGTCCCATGCAATCCCATCCTCCCTCCCTCACCTCCTCCCATACGCCTCTCCAAGTCCACTAGTAGGAGAGGACCTTCCCTCTTTCCCTTTGATCCTAGCTTATGAGGTTTCATCAGGACTGGCTGCATTGTCCTCCTCTGTGGCTTGACAAGGCTGATACCCCCTCAGGGGTTTGTGGTCAGAGAGCTCACTACTGATTTCATGTCAGGGATAGTCTCTGTTCCCCTTACTAGGAAACCCACTTGGATACTGAGTTGCTATGTGCTACATCTGAGCAGGGGTTCAAGGTTATATCCATGAATGGTCCTTGGTTGGAATATCAGACTCAGAAAAGTCTCATGTGCCCATATATTTTTGTTCTGTTGCTCTCTTTGTGGAACTCCTGTCCTCTCCAGGTCTTACTATCTACCACTTCTTTCTTAGGATTCCTTGCAGTTTGCCCAAAGTTTGGTTATAAGTCTCAGCATCTGCTTTGATATACTGCTTGATAGAATCTTTCAGAGGCCTCTGTGGTAGGCTCCTGTCCCGTTTCCTGTTTTCTTCTTCTTCTAATGTCCATCCTGTTTGTCTTTATGCTGATGGCAATTGCATTGAATCTGTAAATTAATTTTGGCAGGATGCCTATTTTCACCATGTTAATGCTACCAATCCAGTAGCATAGGAGATCTTTCCATCTTGTGATGTCTTGTTCAATTTCTTTCTTCAGAGACTTGACGTTTTTTTCAAACAGGTCTTTCTCTTGCTTGGTTAGAGTCACCCCAAAGTACTTTATGTTAATTGGTGGCTATTGTGAAGGGTGTAATTTCCTGAATTTCTTTCTAGGCCCTACTGTGTTTTGTATACATGAAGGCGGTGATTTTTTTTTTTTTTGAGTTAATTTTGTATCTAGCCACTTTGCTGACATTGTTTTTCAGCTAAATGAGTTCTCTGGTTGAATTTTGGGGGCCACTCATGTATACTGCCATATCATCTGCAAATAGTGATAGTTTGACTTCTTCCTTTCTGATTTGTATCCCCTTGATCTCCCTTAGTTTTCTTATTGATCTAATGGGACTTCATGTATTATGTTGAAGAGAAACAATGAAAGTGGGTATGCTTACCTTGCCTTGTCCCTAATTTCAGTGGGATTGATTTAAGTTTCTCTCCATTTAATTTGATGTAGGTTATAGGCTTGCTGTATATTGTCTTTACTATGTTTAGGTATGTGTTTTGTATCCCTGATTTCAACAAGACTTCAAACATGAATGGGTATTGGATTTTGTCAAATGCTTTCTCAACATCTAAGGAGATGATCAGTTTGTTTACATGGTGGATTACATTGATAGATTTCCATATATTGAACCACCCCTGCATGCCTGGGATGAAGTCTACTTGGTTATTATGGATGATATCTTTTCTGTATTCTTGGATTCATTTCCAGGTATTTTATTGAGCATATTTTCATCAAAGTTCATAAGAGAGATACGTCTGAAGTTTTCTTTCTTCTTTTTTTTTTTTTGTTGGGTCTTTGTGTGGTTTAATATCAAGGTGACTGTGGCTTCATAGAATGAGTTTGGTAATGCTCTTTCTGTATCTACTTTGTGGAATAGATTGAAAGGAAATGGAGCTAGCTCTTCTTTGAATTCTGGTAGAATTCTACACTGAAACCATCTGGCCTTGGTTTTTTTTTTTTTTGGAAGGGAGAATTTTGATGACTGCTTCTATTTTCTTGGGAGGATATAGGACATTCCATCTATTTAGCTCATCTTGATTTAATTTTGTTAGATGGAATCTATTGAGAAAATTGTTCATTTCATTTAGATTTCCAAATTGTGTGGCATACAGGCTTTTGTAGTAAGACCTAGTGTTTGTTCGGCTTTCCTCAGTGTCTGTTGTTATGTCCCCCATTTCATTTCTGATTTTGTTGATTTGGGTGGTGTCTCTCTGCCTTTTAGTTAGCTTGGCTAAGGGTTTGACTATCTTGTTGATTTTCTCAAAGAATCAGCTGTTGATCTCATCGATTCATTGAATTGTCTTACTTGTTTCTAATTAATTGATTTCAGCTCTGAGTTTGATTATTTCTAATCTTCTACTCTTCTTGCTTGTGTCTGCTTTTTTTTCTAAGTCTTTTAGGTACCCCCTTAATTTGCTAGTATGAGATGTCTCCAACTTCTTTCTGGAGGCCCTTAATACTATAAACTTTCTTCTTAGCACTGCTTTCATTGTGTCCCATAAGTTTGAGTATGTTGTGCCTTCATTTTCATTGATTTTTATGAAGTCTCTAATTTCTCTTTTTATTTCTTCCCTGACCAAGCTGGCATTGAGTAGAGAGTTATTTAGTTCCCATGTGTAGTGTAGCTAGGCTTTTTCTTATTTCTGTTGTTATTGAGGTCTAGCCATGGTGGTGTGACAGGATACAAGAGATTATTTCAGCCTTCTTGTATCTGTTAAGGCTTTCTTTTTTTTTTTTTATTTTATTTTTTTTGTCAGTTACATTTTATTAACTCTGTATTCCAGCCGTGTTAAGGCTTTCTTTGTGCCTGATTATATGGTCAGTTTTTGAGAAGGTTCTGTGAGTTGCTGAATAGAAGGTATTCTCTTTTGAGTTTGGATGAAAAGTTCTATAGAAATCTATTAGGTCAATTTGATTCAGGAACTATGTAAGTGCCATTATTTCCCTATTTAGTTTTTGTCTAAATGATCTGT
Source organism: Meriones unguiculatus (assembly GCF_030254825.1). Taxonomy (NCBI): domain Eukaryota; kingdom Metazoa; phylum Chordata; class Mammalia; order Rodentia; family Muridae; genus Meriones; species Meriones unguiculatus. Next base: position 98,432,379 of record NC_083354.1, read on the forward strand.
CCCTTGGTGAGAATAAAGTGTTGAAGTCTCCTACTCTTAAGGTGTTGGGATTGATGTGTGATTTAAGCTTTAATAATGTTTCATTTACAAATGCAAGTGCTCTTGTATTTGAGGCATAGATTTTCAGGGTTTTGATGTCCTCCAGGTAGATATTTTGTTTGATGAGAATGAAATGCTTCTCCTCACCTTTTTTGATTAATTTTGGTTGAAAGTCTACTTTATTAGGTATTAGGATAGCTATCCCGGCTTGTTTTCTGCGTCCATTTGCTTGAAAAACTTTTTTTCTAGCCCTTTACTCTGAGGTAGTATTTATCTTTGTTGCAGGGGTGTGTTTCCTGGATGCAGTAAAATGTTGGATCCTGTTTCTTCAACCATTCTGTTAGTCTATGTCTTTTAATTGAAGAGTTGAGGCCTTTGATATTGAGAGATAATAGTGACCAATAAGTGTTATTTACTTTTATTGTGGAGTTGGTGGTGTTACTGTGTTTCTATGCTTGTTTTCTTTAATTTTTTTTTTTGTTGTTGTTGTGGGAAAGTTATCTATATCCTGTGTTATCTTGGGTGTAGTTGATTATGTTGGATTGGAGTTTTCCTTCTAGTATTTTCTGTAGGGCTGGGATGCTGTGTAAATATTGTTTACGTTTAGTTTTGTCATGGAATATTTTGCTTCCTCCATCTATGTTGATTGAAAGCTTTGCTAGGTATAGTAGTCTTGTTGGAATCTGTGGTCCCTTAGAGTCTGCATGACATCTGCCCAGGCCCTTCTGGTTTTCATAGCTTCTGTTGAGAAATTTGGTGTGATTCTGATAGGTCTACCTTTATGTTACTTGGCCTTTTTCCTTTGCTGCTTTTAATATTTTGTTGTTCTGCAGATTTAGTGTTTTGACTATTATGTGACTTGAGCAGTTTCTTTTCTCTTCTAGTCTATTTGGTGTTCTGTAGTTCTCCTGTATATTTATGGATATATCTTTTGTTAAGTTGGGAAAATTTTCTTCATTGATTTTCTTGAAAATATTTTCTGGACCTTGTAGCCTGGAATCTTCTTTTCGTCTATTCATTTTTTTATTAATTTATTTTTTTCTTATCAGTTACATGCCATTAACTCTGTATCCCAGCTGTGTCCCGCTCCCTCACTCCCTCCCAATCCCACCCTCCCTCACCCATCTTCACCGTGCCCCTCTCCAAGTCCACCGGTAGGGGGGACCCCCTCCCCATTCATCCGACCCTGTTCCATCAGGCATCCCCAGGACTGGCTGCAAAGCCCTCCTCTGTGGCCCAACAGGACTGCTCCTCCCAGCTGTGTCCCGCTCCCTCATTCCCTCCCAGTCCCTCCCTCCCTCCCTCATCTCCACCATGCCCCTTTCCAAGTCCACTGATGGGGGGACCTCCTCCCCATTCATCTGATCCTGGTTTATCAGGTATCTTCAGGACTAGCTGCAAAGCCCTCCTCTGTGGCCTAACAGGACTGCTCCTCCCTTGGGGGATGGGGAGGCCAAAGAGCCAGTCATTGAGTTCCTCTTAGAAATAGTCCTTGTTCCCCTCACTTTGGGAAACCAATTGGTTACTGAGCTACCACAGGCTACATCTGAGCAGAGGTTCTAGGTTATATCCATACATGGACCTTGGTTGAATGTCAGTCTCAGAAAAGACCCTGTGCCCAGATATATTTGGTCCCTGCGGAGCTCCTATCCTCTAGCCATCATACTAACTCCCCTTCTTCCATATAATTCCCTGTACTCTGCCGAAGGTTTGGTCATGAGTCTTTGTATCTGCTTTGAAAACACTGCTAGTTAGAGTCTTTCAGATGCGCTCAGTAGACTCCTGTCATACGTTCAATGCACATCCCATCTGTCTTTCTAAATGGGGATTGATCATCTTACCCCATGTCCGCTCTCTTGATTGGTTTGAGAGTGGATGCTGGTGTTTCAGCTGTAGCTAAGGAAAAGGTCGCAGGTGCATGTGTGCAAGTGGGGGCATGTGCGTGGAAGTGTGCCTTGAAGGACAGGGTGCTTCATGTAGATGTATGGGAGGATAGAGTTTAAGTGCTGGTGTTGTTTGCACATGCAATGCACTTCTGCAGGTGCCTTGAATACCGCAGGACCTTAAAGGCCTGTAGTACTGTTCTCTTGGTATTTAGATCTGTCCGGGCTCCAGGAATTCTTTGCCTGGACTCCACTGGTAGAACCAAAGAACACGGGCTTCAACCTTGAGAACACTGTCCCAAGGATCCTTATGTTGCCTACCATGGGTGTTGGTGGGAGGGATCCGATGTCTAGCTGCAAGGATAGATCTGTGGCTCTGCAAGCACTCACTTGAAGGTGTACTCATTGGCTCACAGGCTTAAAAGGAAAGTACAGGGGATCCCCCTGTTTTCTACCCTCAGATTTGGGCCTGTAAGGCCAAATGAGAGTGGAAGAGATCTGTCAGTTCAGTGGTATCCACTGTTTGGCCACAGGGTGGGAGACCCATACTTGGTACTGCATTAGGTGATTCTTGCACGACTAGGTATCAAATAAAGTGATGTTTCTCAATATTTAATGTACTGACTATAATTAGCCCATGGGAGCCAAATCAGTCAGTCAGTGGCATTAGAGCAGAATGAACCGCCCAATATGTAACCTTGACATGTTTGCTTCTTACAGCAACCACTAAATTTGTATTTAAGATGTATCAGCACTCACTTATGTGTTATTTCTAATCATAATGACACTTAGATTATGATTTCTTTTTTTATAGTATGATGTAACTGGAATCAGGAATTGGCTTTAATTTTTTAATTTGTTTGGGAAGTAACTATTAACTAGCTTGATTCAGGTATGTCCCTTTGGTGAGGATTAGAGGACAGTGAAATAAACACATAGGAACTTTGCTCTCATGGAGTTACAACTAGTAATAGTGCTGGGCACATCCAACAAAAAAGGGTTCAACTTCCAGCTATCCATTTTTTCTCAGTGAGTATCTTTTACATAAGCTAATGAGAGTGCTTATTGCTAGTTTCCAAAGCTATTGGTTATATGAACATCTTTAAAATGTTACCCAGGACAAAAAAAAAAAGTGTGCAAAAAATGAACATGTTGAGTAGCATTAAAAATTTTCTGAGAATATGTTCTGGGCTATCAATGTTTAACTGAAGATTCAGAAAATCATACTAACCATCACTGGTGAGGAAAGATGAAAAAAAAAAAAAAGAAAAGAAAAGTGCCTCATTATATCAGAACTTATGTGAAATTTAACCCACCTCTACCACCTTCATTCCAACCCATCATATCATTGCAAATATTCTTTCTTTTGCCTAATTCTGTCCTCATTCACCTACTTTAGAATTTCACACTGAAGAACACACGCTGAAAGCTTGCTGTGTCCCATCACTGAACTTGGATGAAGCACAACAGAGAATGATGTGGACACTTTTTCTGTGGGACTGAACTTAGTCCCCAGAAACATGACTCCAGGACCATGTTCTCCTGCTTATGCAGTCCACTCTGGGCAATTTGTGCTTCCAAACGTCTTTGTAGCCATTTTTCTGAACCGATCTACACATGCGAATTTTATTTTTGTCTTTAAATATTACTGGGTATGTGAGCTCACAGTGGACTTTTTGCCATACAAGTAGGAAGGTTAGTTTCTGGATCCATTTGAATAACCTTTTCTTCTCTCTTTCTCTCTCTCTCTTCTCTCTGTCACTCTTTTCTACTAGGGATGACACTAAATCCTCATGCACTAGATAAACCTCCAATGCATTCTACCACTCAGCTACATCAACAGCCTTCTTTCCCATATTTTATCTCAAAACAACTTCTCACAATCTTACCCACGCTGCTCTCACACTCCCTCCCTTGTCCCAGGCCTTGGCTCTTATGATTCTCATGCCATTGCCTCCTCAGTCATTAAGATTAGAAACGTGAGTTACTAGTCAATCTTCCATTCACAGAATAGAAGTTAAATTATTTTTTCTCATAATTTTATTTAATATCTAATTTATTGACCAATAAAATGAAATAAACAAACCAAACAAACAAACAAACCAAAGTATAAAACCTCCTTCTTCCCATCAACACAAGGTGGTATACATTCTAATCTTCAGGCAACTTCCAAGATCACCTTTAATTGATGCAACTCCTTGCACTTGCATCTCTGGTATCTATAACTTTTTTTTTCCTGAAAGTACCCTATCACATATTTTTATATTGTTCTTCCATAGCCTTTTAAAATTTTGAGAAAAAAAAAAATCACAAGAAATAAAAGAAAAGATCCAACTGAAGCCAAACTAATTTTTTATTTCAAATTTGATACATTCAAATAAACAAAGCAGAGTGTTGATGGGGATGAATGTAATGAAGGAAAGGAGCAAGTCTATGGCTTTTGCACATGGGACCAAGCAGTTCTTCCTGAAACCCTGACCCATGGACTGAACATCTTTGGTCATATGCCAGTGAACTCCAAACCAACAGTTCTGGGTGTCTGAGGAGAGAGTCAACTTTATCACTCAGTCACCAGTACCATCTTGCAGATCAACCTTAAATATCTCTGGCAGTGAATTGCTTGCAGAAACATCACAAGTTAGTATCTACCAGGATACAAACACCACAGCTTCTGCTAGGCTCACCTTTCCTTGCGGATCAGTGTCCATTGTCTCTATCAGCAAACTTCACACAAGTGTGACATTTGGAAACTCAGGGAGAAACAGGCTAACCAAGAGAGTGAAAATGGATGATGAAATCTGAACACCAGACTTCCAGCTAGAGAAAAACACTTCCTAGACTGCCTTGACCAAGTGAGTTACACTAAAGTGCTGTGATATAGATCCCAGTAATGTGATGGCACATAGGAATGCTCCAGTGGGGGGCTACTCTGTATTCCTTCAGAATGGGAACCACTGGAAGCTCTGTCTGTGGAGAGATCCAACTCTAATTCAAAAGGTTCAAGATTATAACTTTCTGGGGGAGTAGGGAAATGCAGGGCCAAACTCAGCACAGCAACAGCAGCAGCAACAACAAACAAACACATCAAAAAACAAAAATCACACCTAGGAAAAACCTAACCAAGGATGTCTTTCAGAAAGGTCTAAGACACTGAGAAAAGAAACTGAAGAATTTACATGACAGATAGAGATTTCAGGTTCCTGGAGAAAAATGAGTGCTTTAACTATACAGGATTTTATGTTTTTGTGTTGTGGATGGAGGTAGGACAAAACATTTTTAGTATCTATTAATGTGTTTAAGGCACTAAATATAATTCTTAATTACGGTCATTTTAAATGTTGAAAATATGTTGTATTTTTAAAGTTGGTAATTTTAAAGGCATTGTTTTAAACAGGATTTTATCAGATGTTCCTCTATTTTCTAGGAACTTACTACCCAAGTGTATGGATTGCATATTAGATTCTTCATAATTTATTGATGGATTATGAATATTACAATATTTCAAAATTTAATATCTATTACTTTAAAGCAAAATTTCTAAATGGCTTAAGTGAGACCTATTCATAATCTATCATTCATCTGTGATGGCAAATACTCCATGAAAGGGCTAATTATTTTATTTCTAATGGCTGGTTAAAAGCAGATGTATACATTTTTAGCTGTAGGGTAGAAATTGGGTTCCACATGTTATTTACTTATTATTTTTACTTATTACACAAGCTTCTTCTTTGAATCCCTTTGAGGATGTGCACACAAACAAAATTCACCCAACGAGACATTCAATCTACAAAACTAATTTAAAATCCTTCCTCTCTAATGGAAAAATAGAAGCAGCAGCACAAAGGCAAATTTTTCCTCAGATCCTGGCATGGGAGAGTTCGTTGTTGGCTGTGCCAGATTGGGGATGTGCAGAGCAGTTTGCTCTTCCTTTTAGCAGTCACTGTTCATCACCAATCTTGTCAGTGTGGACAATTTCCTTAATTCTTTGATGTAAAACACCTGCAGCTGAACTGTCATCATTACACATTGGCCTGAAAGGTCTAAACTGATAAATGACACTGAGTGGTTGCCCTAGAGCCCTTGTTATACATATTTCTGTCACTTACTCATCCCTTAGTATTGGCCATAGGTGACACCTCTGAGCACCCGTGGGAGACGAGCTAGCTTGTTCCCCTGTAGAGATACAGTTCTGCATGTTAAAGGATTGTGATGTTGAGGTTATTGAATAAGATTTACTGGCCTGTGAAATTTGTGGTAGTTTGGATGGAAAAAAAGATTCTTTCTCTGTCTACAAGCCACTGTCCTTCCCTACTTATTTCCAATATTGGGATTTGTCATACAAACAAAAATAATGCTGCTGTTCTTAAGTATATCCATGTCTAGTGAATACTGTATAGTACTCTTATGTGTACTGTAATAAGGAATTAAAAAGAGCTAAATCATCGTTGCTTTTTAATAATCAAAGTACTACTCAGCAAAAGTCCAACTAGACTCTGGAGCATTAATACTGCACAGGTATATGAAAATGCACCCACTGTCCTACTCTTGCTTTGAAGTAGACCATAATTCAACAATAAGATAAAGAAAAAGTGTGCAGTTGTAATATCTGAGAGTACTGAACTATATTATAGTTTATGAATGAATACCAAGCCTTCCATAAATGACAGGATGACAATGAATGATCACTCTTTGATTTCATCACATCTATGTTCACTCTCCACTGTAATACAGTTCTAAAATATTCTATCATCACATCATCTAGGCTTTGAAAGCTCACAATTAATATTGAATATTGATGCTTGGCTTAATGACTGGCTCACACCAAAATAATTCTCAGAAGCCTCACCAAAATATTTCTTGCTGCAAGAATATAAATATAATTTAGAAATCTGAATACTGTATAGATATTTTATTCTTTCTCTGCCTCTGTCTGTCTTTATCTCTCTGTGTATATCTTTCTCTGTATTTCACTCTGTCCTTCTATCTGTCTCTGAGAAAGAGCAGTATGTTGGGTAGACATGTGTACACTTTGTCTGTGAAGTTCAGAGGAAAGTTTGATGTTTTGTTCCTCAAATAGAAAGGCCTCTCTGGCCTGTAATATACCAAATAGGCTAGGCTTGCTACAGAGTAATGTTCTTATGTAATTTTAAGAAGGTATATATGAAAAGCAGTAATGTTATAGTGTTATACTTATCAGTTTGTGAGTTAGAGAAAGTAGATGAACATATTCAATTAAAATGATTCACCTTAAAAATTATCCATTTGACTATCTATGAAGAAATATTGCAACTAGTAAGAATTATTAATTATATTTCATTCATAAGATTTTCATATTGATAAGTGCAATTATTAATGGAAAAATTATAGCTAGGGATAAGGGGAATATGCAGAAAAAGGTGAAAAACGCCAGAAAGATTAAAGGAGGAAAATGATTTAGATGTAGAAGGAAAGAAGGGGAAGAGGGAGAAAAAAATAGAAAGGGAGGTAGTAAGAATGTGGATTGGGGAAAAGAGAGAGGAAAAACTAAAGAGAAGACGAGAGGTCAGGGGAGGAGAAATGGTAAAGTAATGAGGGTAGGGACATAAAGAATGCAAGGAAGAGAATGCTGTGGTGGTATAAGTAGGCTCATAGCTTCATGTGTTTGAATGTTTGACCATAGAGAGTGTCACTATTAGTAGTTGTGGCTTTATTGCAAAAGGTGTAGCCTTGTTAGAGGAAGTGTGTCACTGTGAAGGTGGGGCTTTGAGGTCTGAAATACTCAAACTACTCTTAGTGTAAAATCCAGTATCTTCCTGGCTACCCTCCAATCAAGATATGGAACTCTCAGCTCCTCTAGTACAATGTTTGCCTTCAGGTTGCCACGGTAATTCCCATGATGCATGATGAGAATGGACTAAATCTCTGAAATTGTAAGCCAGCCCCAATTAAATGTTTTCCTTCACAAAAAGGAAAAAGAAAAAAAAAGGAGAGGATGAAGAAGGAAGAAAGATGGAATAGAGAATAGAAAGAGGAGGTTGCAGGAAGGGAAGAAGAGGAAAAGATAAAAGGTAAAATTGATAAAAAAAATTATAAATACGGGAAAGAAGGGAGAGAAAGAAGTGGCAAATTGGAAAATTTTAGAGTGAAGAATAAGAACAGAGAAAGGAGATGGAAATGGATTTTTAAAAAATTTTAATTTACTTTTGCATTGAGTTACTATGACTCATCATTGCTGGATCAGGGGAGCACCTCTAGATTTCCACCCAATGTTGCAAACTAAGAATCATTTTATCAATTGTCTGATATACATTTCTTTCTACCATTACAGAAATGCTGGTGAAACTGTGCTGTACTTAAGTGAAGCTTAAAAGGCAGGACCCTGGATGTATGCTTCATAATTTAATACATTAGTCAGTTTTCTTGGATTCCCAGAGTTGTATTTCTTAGTCTAATCTTTTGCTCTCTTAATCTTATTTAATGGAATAGCTACACATTGGGTAATAAGGAGTCTTTTCCCACTGACATTCAGTAATGTTACTGTATGTAAATTTTTCCCTCTCACGCTCATTAAACTACTGATTAATTCATTAGGAACTAATGAGCTTTTCTCAATTTGTTAATTTGACTTCCTGTAAAGAAACACTACTACTTAGCTGTACAATTAAATAATGTTTTTATTATACTGCATCTTTTTGTATTATTAAATGAAACATGAAATAAGACTTCTATGTTTTGATTCAGAGAAAATTTCTAATGTATTTTCTGTTTTATATATAATTATCTCATTTTTATATTCTTTCCTTTAAACTACATATTACTCCTTTCAGTTATAATTTATTACCAATTATTAAGAAAAATAATTTAAAATAAATTTGTATCATTTAAGTGTGTCAAACTTTTATAGGAATGGATTACAAAGAAGAGAAAGCATCAATGTATTTATACTCTGAGAATCATTCTAGAACATATTCAATCTCATCAACAAGTGTGTTCTATGCCCCCAAGGCTAGAAGGCAACAAATCAACTATACCTGGAGTTACAGATGTTTGTGGACCACCATCTGAGTGCTAGGAGTCTAATCAAGATGCTCTGGAAGAACAGCTTGATACTGTTGTACTCTTGTACTCTAAACTCTGGGTCATCCCTCCAGTTCCATATTACATGATTTTTTTTTAATTATTTTTACTTTATGTGCATTGGTATTTTGCATGCGTGTGTACCTGTGTGAAGGTGTTAAAACTCCGGAGAGAAACTTAAAGCAATCCCACTGAAATCAGGGACAAGACAAGGCTGCCCACTCTCTCCATATCTCTTCAACATAGTTCTGGAAGTCCTTGCTAGAGCAATAAGAGAGTTGAAGAAGATCAAGGGGGCACAAATTGGAAAGGAAGAAGTCATATTATCACTATATGCAGATGATATGATAGTATACGTGAGTGACCCCCAAAACTGAACCAGGGAACTCCTACAGCTGATAAAAACCTTCAGCAAAGTGGCAGGATACAAAATTAACTCAAAAAAATGAGTAGCCCTCCTGTATACAAAAGACAAAAGGGCTGAGAAAAAAATTAGGGAAACAACACCCTTCATAATAGCCACAAATGACATAAGGTACCTCAGAGTAACCCTAACCAAGGAAGTCAAAGACTTGTATGAAAAAAAAATTCAAATCTCTGAAGAAAGAATTAGAAGAAGATATCAGAAGATGCTCATGGCTTGGCAGGATTAACATAGTAAAAATGGCCATCTTACCAAAAGCAATCTACAGACTCAATGCAATGCCCATCAAATTACCAACACAATTCTTTACAGACCTGGAAAGAAAAATTCTCAACTTCATATGGAATAACAAGAAACCCAGAATTGCTAAAGCAATCCTCTACAATAAAAGATCTTCTGGAGGTATCTCCATCCCTAATCTTAAGTTGTGTTATAGAGCAACAGTTTTAAAAAACTGCATGGTACTGGCATAGGAACAGAATGGTGGATCAATGGAACCGAACAGAGGACCCAGATATAAACCCACACACGTATGGACAACTGATCTTTGACAAAGATGCCAAAACCATACAATGGAAAAAAGATAGCATCTTCAACAAACGGGGCTGGTCCAACCGTATGTCTACATGTAGAAAAATGAAAATAGATCCATACTTATCACCCTGCACAAAACTGAAGTCCAAGTGGATCAAAGACCTCAACATAAAACCAGACACATTAAATTGGCTAGAAAAAAAAAGTGGGGAATACCCTAGAACTCATTGGTACAGGAGAAAACTCCCTTAACAGAACAGCAACAGCACAGGCTCTGAGAGTAACAATCAATATATGGGACCTCATGAAACTGAAAAGCTTCTGCAAAGCAAAGGACACCATCATCAAAACAAAGCGACTGCCTACAGATTGGGAAAGAATCTTCACCAACCCTTTATCTGACAGAGGACTCAGATCCAGTATATATAAAGAACTAAAGAAGCTGAAAAGCAGCAAACCAAGTAATCCACTTAAAAAATGGGGAACAGAGCTAAACAGAACTCTCTGTAGAGGAATATCGAATGGCAGAGAAGCACTTAAAGAAATGCTCAACCTCACTAGCCATTAGGGAAATGCAAATCAAAACAACCCTGAGATTTCACCTTACACCCATGAGAATGGCCAAGATCAAAAACTCAAGTGACAACACATGCTGGAGAGATTGTGGAGAAAGGGGAACCCTTCTCCACTGCTGGTGGGAATGTAAACTGGTACAACCACTTTGGAAATCAATCTGGCGCTTTCTCAGACAACTAGAAATGGCACTTCCCCAAGATCCAGCCATACCACTCCTAGGCATATATCCAAAAGAGGTTCAAGTACACAAAAAGGACATTTGCTCAACCATGTTTGTAGCAGCTTTATTTGTAATAGCCAGAAGCTGGAAACAACCCAGATGCCCCTCAACTGAAGAATGGATGCAGAAACTGTGGTACATCTATACAATGGAATATTACTCAGCAATGAAAAATAAGGAAATCATGAAATTTGCATGTAAATGATGGGACCTGGAAAGGATCATCCTGAGTGAGTTGTCCCAGAAGCAAAAAGACACACAAGGTATATACTCACTCATATAGACATACAACATAGGACAAACCCACTAAAACCTGTGCATCTAAAGAAACTAAGCAAGAGAGAGGACCCTAAGTAAAATGGTCAATCCCCATCCTGAAAGGCAAAGAGAATGGACATCAGAAGAAGAAGAAAACAGGAAACAACCTAGGAACCTTCTACAGAGGGCTTTTGAAAGCCAGAAGAAGAAAATGAAACAACCTAGGAACCTACCACAGAGGGCCTGCAGACTATCAAAGCAGATGCTGAGCCTGATGGCCAACTGACTGTCAGAGTGAATAGAATTTAATGTAAGAAGTGGGAAATAGTAAGAGCTGGAGAGGAGAGGGTCTCCACAAGGAGAGCTACAGAACAAGAAAATTTGAACACAGGGAACTTCCCAGAGACTCATACTCCAACCAAGGACTATTCATGGAGATAACCTAGAACTCCTGCACAGATGTTGACCATGGCAGTTCAGTGTCCAAATGGGTTACATAGTAGTTGGAAGAGGGACTGTCTCTGACATAATCTGATTGGCCTGCTCTTTGATCACCTCCCCCTGAGTGGGGAGCAGCCTTACCAGGCCACAGAAGAGGACAAAGCAGCCACTTTTGATGTGAACTGATAGACTAAGATCAGAAAGGAGAGGAGAACCTCCCCTATCAGTGGACTTGGGGAGGGGCATGCATGCATAAAGGGGAGGGAGGGTGGGTTCAGCAGGGGAGGAGGGAGGGGCTTATGGGGGGATACAAAATGAATAAAGTGTAATTAATAAAAATTATTAAAAAAATAAAAGAAACTCCTGGACTTGGTGTTACTGACAGTGGTGAGCTGCTCAGATGAGTACTGGCATTTCAATTTGGGTCTTCTGGAAGAGTACCCACTGTTTTTAACTACGGAGCCATCTCTTACTTATTTCATTTATTTCTTTGTTTATTTATCCATCTATTTATTTATATATCTATTTATTTATTTATGGTTTTTCAAGACAGAATTTCTCTGTGTAGCAGAAAGCCCTGGCTGCCCCAGATTTACTTTATAGATAAGGTTGTCCTCATACTCACAGAGATCCACCTGCCCCTGCCTCCCTCAGTACTGGGCATAAAGACTTGTGCCATCACACCTGTCTTACATGATTCTTAATAGGAGGATACCTCCATTATTTTCTTATTTGAAAAACGAAGATATCAATAATAAGAGAAAAGAAATCTTCTTTGTCACATTTCACCTCCCCTCGGACCCTGTGGGCATTACCCTCATACTCATTTCAAAATGAGAGACATTTACTAACTTAGAAGACAAAAGCAGGAAAGCCACCTTGTGTTTGGTGTCATAAGTAGACCTTGCTTTTATGCTCTTATTAAAGAAAAATTAATATTTAGAATTTCAAGTGATATTTACTCATTTTATTTGTAATATCCAGCATAAGAAGTTGAAGACAATGCTGTCTAAGTAATCAAGAAGAGGAAAAATGCCCAGTGTGTACAGGTATGTGGCTATATATCTGAGTGAAATAACTTCAACAGCACAATTGCCACTCTGCTGATAACTGTGAAATATTAAGCAGCCATAGAAATAATGACAGGTGATTGAACATGGATTAATTTTGAAAACTTTACAGAAATTTAAACTAGCATAGTGCCAATGTTGCAGGATCCCAAATATCAAATGTATTGAAAAGGAAAGTATCTAATGTCTTAAAGTCTATCATTGTTTCTGAAGGGCTTAAACTGGACAATAGGGAGTGGTTGGTGGCTACTCAATATAACGTTTATTTTTTGGGAAGCAAAATTGCCAGATAGAAATGATGGTTCTAAAGTTCTTTACACACATGTGATGTTTTTACAAAGCCTCATACAATCATCTTAATTTTGTTCATGTTGTGAAACTATTGAATACAATAAGACAAAATATCACAATTCACTGTTAGATTTTTTTTTCTTAAACAAGGAAAAAGAAAGAATCCTATAGTAATGAACAGTTTGTGCATCTGAAAATATTTCAGACTCCCACGTGGAAATGCAGCTAGACTAATTTGAAATGGTTTGAAATCCTCTAAAAGTGATAGATATTTTTTGTTTAAAAGTTTGGCATAAGGCTATTTGTATAATTATTAAAATTGATGCCTAAAACTGCTCTGAGTATGTCATGAAAAATAGCCCTCTATTTGCCGAAGGCCTAAGAAGGATGCTAAAGAAACTGTATGTGTGTGTACACAGTTACACTTCAAATGCAACTGCTTCCTGGAGAACTCTATATACCCTTAGTGTAACTGTCAGCTAGCAAACCATGGTGGAAAACATTGTGTAGTCTTCTTAAAAAATGAAAAGTAGAATAACCATATGGCCCATCATTGACTACTCTTATAAAGGAAATAAAATCAGTATGTTAGAGACTTAGCCACACCCCCAGGTTTCTTGAAGCATATAGCTAAAATAATCAAACTATTTGCAGACTGGATACTTACCCACTGCCAGGGCCAGCAAGAGGAAGGAAAGAGAATGCATGTGAAGACTCATTAAATGAGGCTCATTCCTGGTTTAAACTTCTAGTTTGGGCTCTTTCAAAGTCAGCTCAGGGTTGAATTGACTGGATTTAGCTTATTATATTATGTGGGGCATGGGAAAATTCACATAAATCAAAAAAGAAAAAAAAAACCCTGTTGACCATGTATCCTGAATTTATAGTTATGTTCTCTGGTAATTGATTCAAAAATATGATTTAAAATTCAAATACAAATAAAATAATAAATATAAGACAAGATGTAAAAATGAGCTACGAAATTTAATAAGAGAGGTTAAAGAAGTTAGTTTTCCTTTATCTGATGTGAAAGCTATTTAAAAATGTATTCAGTCTATTAATCATGATATCACTTTCCCCTGATACAGACATGTGGCACTGACTTACTTTAACCTGTCTTTTGCTAATGTTATAATGGGACAGAGTACTGTAACTTGTTATCAAGATACCTGAAAATTAAGGAATGCATTTGTTGTTTTAGTTTTCTTCCTAATTACTTTGTATTCTTTTTCATTCTTGTACAAGTTATTCATTATTCAATGAATTCTAATAAATAACAAGGAGATTCATGCCATGCCACAGACAATGTCACATTAATACTCATACTGTCTTCCAATAAAAGAAATGGAACCAAAACATGAAATACAATGAGACAATACTGAAACCAAGCATGGACATGAATTTATCAACCACTGATAATATTGACAGTCTTAGCAGCAAAATAACCTAGGACTTTTGATAACTCTCCACAGTCGAATTTTTGTGCTCTTATGATGATGGGAATTTATTTTTTTGAGACAGGGTTTCTCTTCGTAGCCTTAGCTGCCTTGGCCTCCCATTGTAGACCAGGCTGGCCTTGAACTCATGGAAATCTCCCTGCCTCTGCCTCCGAAGTGCTGGGATTAAAAGCATGTGGAAACATGTCTGGTGATGCTGGAAACCTTTAAGCATGATACTTAAAATACTTATTTCTAGAATTCAAAATTACACATCATGTTTAAAAGTAAAGTAGCTACCATTAGCCAATAAATAGAGGAAGATAAAAATAAATATTCTAATTTGTCAATGAACATTGATGATGCCTGCAGTAGTTTCTCTTTTAAATTTAACAATGTTATGTAACCTTTAATTTAAAGCAAAGCTCTGAAGTTATTTTTTAGTAAAATTTTATAGAACTTCATCTTTTAATGCCCACTCAGTTAGGAATTCTTATTGAGACTATTTTGCATAGTATTTGAAGTCACCCATTTGTCTAATTGTATGTTTGTGTGCTGTTCCTCAGAATATTTTCTATTCTCCACAACAAGATCTAATCTTGTATTATGAGCTTTCAGTCCTGAATTTGCAGTTTGAAAGGGTCTTCAAAATGTGGGTACTCTCTTCAGAAAGCCATTTGCTAAGTAAAGCCATTTCAGCTGCAAATTACCTATTATGAACAAAGTGAATGCACCCTTTGAGTCAATAATGAACGCACAGAAATAGATCTTCCTGAGTAAGGATAGCTATTTTACACAGAGTGTAAGCATTGCTTATCAAATTATAACTGTGTATACAATGATTTTTCACATCTAATTTATTTTCCTGTACTTAACATTGAACTTCACTGGAGATCAACGTCCAGAATTGCAGATGCCAATGAAGAGGTGAGTGTCTGTTTTGTTGCCATACAAAAGTCTACCATTTCATAGTCTATTGAGTAATGAATTTGAATTTCTATCTCAAGAAAACATAATTTTATTCAGGCACTAACCACAATTTTTCTGTTACTTGAAGTACCCAGATCAAACTCTCACACACTTCTTAAAATATATTCTGTGCCTTCATGTTCATATTAATAAGATGACATTCATTTGGAAGAATTTTTAAAGACTTGTCTGTCAAAACCAAACATTCCTAAAAGAACCCAATAAAAAATGCTCTCAAAATAATTCATTCCAAGTTGCAGATTCTATCAGCTAAGAGCCTAAGCATGGCTTTATTGCCTATAACTTTTTCCCTTACAGCAGTCTACTTTCTTTCTTGTACACTGTGTGAGAATAGGAACACCTCTGTATGTCTGCTCTGAATCACCTCTCAGGCAGCTTTTTATGGCACCCTTTTCTAATCTACAATTTTTCCAACTCCATTTCCTTTAGGGGATTGCACTTCATAAGAGCTGGGGATATTGTTTATCTCCTCATCTTAGTGCAGAAATCACTGAGAATTTTTTTTAGCGCAGACTGGCCCCACATTTTCTGTGTGATCAAGATTGACCTTGAAGTTCTGATCCATTGCCTTCATCTCCCTATGATCAGAATTGCAGGTGTGTGCTGGTGTCACACTGGGTTCATATAAATGCAGGTCTTCCACCATGCTAGTTAAGTAAGTACTCTGCTAACTAATATACACTTAAGAAATCACATTTTTATTTAGATACTTGCTTGATTTAAATAGCCTTTGATTATTTCCATGAAGAACACTCGTGCTTGTTGGATAAAACCCACAAACTTTGGCAAGAGGTTTTACCTAGGTCTTTGAACATTTTTTTTCAGTACAAATTCCAAGCAGTTCCACATTCAACTATTGACTTGGTATCCTAGGTATACTCTTAATTTCCTTAAGACATTTTAATATAGTATACAACATCAAACAGTCTGAAAACTCTTTCTTGACATCCACCATTTCTCCATTTGACTTATGCTTTCCTTACCATTTGCATGTAAATGTCTACACACTGTCTCTGACACAACACCTTAACAGTCTGTTAACATTAGTTTATTCTGTGCCTTGTCTTTCATTTGTTCTCCTCTTGGTATGTGTCCTTACATGACATTTGTGCAGTTTTTTGCAGATGAGCTAAATTTTATATCTAGTCATATGATTTATTGTATGTGTCAACATAAAATGTAGTGGTGGAAAATAATAAATTAAATGGATAAAATCTGTCTAAATGGTTTTACCTTATTTTTCTTTTGTAGAGAAGAGAATTCAAACAAGTGAAATCAAATGAACAATAATAACCTCATTAAGTACAGGGCAGTAAAGCAGTTAGAGGGCTGTAAAGGAGAAAATGAAAAGTGAAGAAACTGGAAATAGAGAAGATGAAGTGAAGAGTATTAAAGTGTAGGTGTTATAGCCATGCAGGCTCCCCAATGAACATATCAGCTTCTGTGAGCCAACATTTGTTGATTCGGTAGGTTTTCTCTGTAGGTTTTCTTGTGGTGTCGACCCATTTAACCTCTACAATCCTTCCAACCCTTCTTCTGAAGAGTTCACTGAGTTTTCCTTTATATTTGGCTTTGGGTCTTTACATCTGTTTCCATCAATTGCTGGATAGCGTCTCTTTGATGGTGATTATGCATATACATTGCAACTATGTAGCTTGGTGTTTTGTGAGACTGCTAACAGAAGAGCAGGGGTTGTTTCTGGTGCTTTCGAGAACCGTGTCCTTCCACTCTGCTGCCTCATTGAGCCTAGATATGAGGGGAGGTGCCTTAATTTTATTGCAACTTAATATGCTATGTTTGGATGATATCTGTGAAAGGCCTACTCTTTCTAGTTTGGGGGGGGCAAATGGAGGAGAAGTTGATGAGGGCAGAGACTGGGAAAAAGGAGTGGGGAGGCTGTGGACATGAAATATATGAGAGAGGTAATTAATAAAAATAAAAAAGGAGTAGGATATGAAGAAAAGTTAGATAAGAGAGAAGAGACAGGAGGAAAAGAGAGGAGCAAGATAGGGGAAAGGGAGAGGAAAAAGTAAGGAGAGGGGAGATGGAGAAATGGTCCCTATTTAGCTTCTGTCTAGATGATCTGTCCCTTGGTGAGAGTAGAGTGTTGAAGTCTCCCACTATTAAGGTGTTGGGATCAATATGTAATTTCAGCTTTTATAATGCTTCATTTACAAATGTAGGACCTCTTGTATTTGAAGCATAGATGTTCAGAATTGTGATGTCCTCCTGGTGGATTTTTCCTTTGATGAGAATTAAGTGCCCCTCCTCGTCTTTTTTGATTAATTTTGGTTAAAATTTTATTTTATTAGATATTAGGATAGCTAACCCAGCTTGTTTTCTCCGTCCATTTGCTTGAAAAACATTTTTCCAGCCCTTTGGACTTGGAGAGGGGAATGGGAGGAGAAAAGGGGGGGTGGTAGGGAGGGAGGGAGGGGCTACAGCTGGGATATAAAGTGAATAAACTGTAATTAATAAAATAAGAAAGAATAATTTCCTTCTTTTTTCAAAAAAAAGAATCAGGGCAGGAAAGAAAAAGGTGAGGGGAGAGGAAAAAAGAGGTAAATGGATAGAATGGAAAAGACAGAGGCAAGTAATCCTAGAGGGAGGAGGAAAGAAGAGTGGGGGGAAAGAGTAAGAAAAAGTAGTCTGAAATGGGTTATGAGGCCCAGGAGGTACTTCACCTCAGCCATTGAACTCGCTTTGTGCTGGCCTTGAGTCTGTTCCAAGCTTGGGCAAGGGAGGCATCTGCCCACTCTGGGCATCTCCTGCCCAGTATGCCCACGCGTGGAGCCCTGCTCTCTGGGAACTCAACTCCCCACTCGGGGACAACAAGGTTAGGGCCGCTGGAGGCCCAAGTCTCAGACCTTTCCAAGGGCTGGGCAGTGACGAGCACTCGAGCACTCAGCGCATGGACCCATTGATGAGCTTCCCCTTCCGTAAGTTGTCCTTTTCTTTTATCTTTTTATTAATTACAGTTTATTCACTTTGTACCCACCCTGTACCTTCCTCCTCCCCTCCCAATCCCACCCTCCCTTTTCCCTATCTGTGTCCCTCTCTCAGTCCACTGAAAAGGGAGGTTCTCCTCCCCTTCCCTCTGATCCTAGTCTATCAGGTCTCATCAGGAGTGGTTGCACTGTTTTCTTCTGTGGCCTGGTAAGGCTGCTCCCCCCTCAGGGGGAGGTGCTCAAAGAACAGCCAATCAGTTCACGTCAGAGACAATCTCTGTCCCCATTACAATGTAACTCACTTGGACACTGAACTGCCATGGGCTACCTCTGCACAGGGGTTCCAGGCCATCTCCATGAGTAGTCCTTGGCTGGAGTATCCGTTTCAGAAAAGACCCCTGTGCCCAGACAGGACATTGGATCTGTCAATGTCCTTCTAGAGTTCCTGTCCTCTCCAGGTCTTACTATCTCCCACTTCTTTCATAAGAAGTTGTCTTAATCTGAGAGCTAAGCTAATTATTTACAGCAGTTGGGAGACTGACTTGCATGTGCACGTGACCCTAGCCCTGGGTGTAAACACTTTTGTACAGTGCTTTCCGCTTATATAAGAGTAATGTTTATGCGACTGGGTAGGGAAGCGTTAGAAGAGTGATCCAGGAAGACTGGAAAACTGTGCTGTTGCTGCCCCTCCTGACAGTGTTTTAAAGGCCCTTGAAGTGCAGATAAGCAATTCCTGCCCTAGCAGAAACTAAGCTTCTGGGGGTGGGGGTAGGGGCGCTTACCTGATTGTCACACAGATGTACTGATGGTGGATCTGCATCTGGGAGAATCTCAGCTTCACAATCTGATCATCATCATTGTAGTTTTACTGCCCCCTCCGTTTATGGCTTATTTACGACTTGAATGTGACAAAACCGCTGGAAACTCAATGTGGTTGATAACCAGCTGCCATCACCATTACGTATATCTATAAAAACCTCTTTAAATTCCAGAAAAGAGAAGTTCATGCGTTGTCCTGCCATATTAGTAGCACTCCATTCACAGTCTCTCCCTGGACTACGAGATTCTTTTCTAAATTAATGTTGGTTTAACACTTTCCACCAATGATACAGGAACCACTGAGGAAGCATCACTCAGTAGCATTTACATATGCAGAAATGAAGCATCTCAACATTTACATTTTTTCTTTTAGATTTATTTGTTTGTTTATTTTATGTGTATATGTGTGAATCTGTGTGCATATATGTGGATATTCAAACTTCAGATGTCAGGGGACCCGCCCCTTCCTGTTCACTCATATTAGTTGTTGGCAATTCTGAGCTGCCACGTGAGCACTGGAAACTCAATCACTGCCTGTGTCAACTCTCCAGCCTGCGTATCTGAGTTTTCTATAACCAAGATCATTTACTTTGATACTTTATTTAATAAAGCAAAGTTTTTACTTGGAAAGAAATATTATCACCTATTTTTGTTCTTTCAAACTCCTCTAGATCATAAGTGGTAAAGCCCAAACTGAACCCTAGCACAAGCGTTTTCCCATCTTAAGTGGCACCAAGAAAATGATCTGGGAGGCATGTCCTCACTGCCTGTGCAGCTATTCGTTTGGCTTTATAAAGGATACATTCTCAGCTCAGCTTTATAACAGGTTCTTCGTGGCTCTAGGGATTTACCTGACTTTTATTAGAGCACTTACAGTAGAAAACCCTCTATTGTGTATGCTTCTCTGATGCAGAAATCTTTCACCAATGTCTCATCAGTTCTATAACCAAGAATTCACTCTTTCAAGAACCTGCTAGCTACCACGTTAAAATGTAGTTTTCAGAAAGGCAAAAGCCCTACTTCCCACTCTCTGCTGGAACACTGCAGCCTAACTCAAGTAACCTGGCAATATGCACAAACAGATGGCCAAATCACGCTGACAACCTTTCCAGCTAACCTCAGTGGTGAAATGTTCTCTTTATGATTATCCAGAGATGAAGGTCAGCCTTTCTCTCCTAGAGCAAAAGCCTTCAGTGAAGTCTTCTTGACTGCTTAATTCCATCCAATGCAAATTCTCTTTGATATGCCTCATATTCCAAATATCTTAGAATAGTAAACCTGCATATTTAATGTTACAAACCATTTTAAGCACATCATCCACACCTAGAAAATTGTTCTATTGTAAATAAAATACCTACCTGCTCCTAAATATGTGTGTGTGTTTGTGTATGAATGATAGAATGAGGTTTTGTGTACTTTTAAAGGCTATAATATTGTATTAAAAAGAAGGAATCGTGCCTATGATGCCTTGATTAAATTGCAAAGCAGTGTTTTTTTAACATTTTTTGTAAGTTTTCAAAAACATAGGGTTTTTGTTGTTGTTGTTGTTTGTCTCTTTGTTTTACAAATTATAGTACTTTTATTTTTTTCTAAAATAGAATATGTGACTTAATACATAACAAATTATTTTTTATGATATTCTGTAAGTTGCATTTGCTCAGAAAAGAATGTCAAATGATTACTTTATCAGTTAAAATGTCTTAGAAAAAAGAACCTATATTATTCCATGGGTTTAGGGGATAGCTGCTGACTGCAGTAACAAAACAAAATAAGTTTCTGTTCTTTTGAATTAAAGTCTATTTATGGAGATACATTTTGCAGTGTGAAATAAAGCTATCAATCCATCAGTTTATCCTTATGTATTTTTTTCTTTCAGCCAGTATCAGGAGATAGAAATCCAAAGCTTTCTGCTAATGGTTTCTTTAGTAAACCTCTGTCTACTTGCGGTGCTAATCTCCAGCTTTGAATTCAGGATGTGATCTACTTTGCTTGGGATTTGTTTCCATCTAAGTTTCTTCTCTTCTATTTTTATTTTAACACTGTGATGGGTAACTATAAGTAAACCTGTTAGGAAAGCATCCCCACAGTCACTTTCCCCCCTAGCAGCCATTTTTATGTCACATTCCATAAGAGTACTTATTTATTTTTAGCTCCTTGATTGGTGAGATTTCAAGATAATAAAATTCAATAAATAATCTAAATATTTTTCTGTGTGTTTTATTTTGTGAGTGACTAGTTATCAATAGAGCAATATACTAATCTAAATTACAGATTTCCATGTTATCATATACAACTATTTTTGTACATTGACTTCTGTGGATAATTATAGAATCATCTGTAATTGTATCTTCTAAACTTATATTGTTGGATAAAATACACCAATTGATAAACAGCTTTTAAATTAGGAATTTGAAATCATTTACTTTTGATTAATGAAACACTACAGCCTGAAATTGTATCATGTTACTAACTTAATCTTTCTTTATTATGCCTGTACATGGTCCAAGAAACTCAAAAGCAAGTCAAATATGTGCCTTCTGTAAGGGTCTACCCAGAGTGGTCCCCTCCTATTCTGTAAGTTAAAATTGCCTAGGACACTTTGAAGTCACTATGGCCCTTCTCTTAGATGATGACGATTGATTAAAAGCAAAACAAAAGGCATTCAAATAATGTGCATACTTGTCTTAGTTCCATTATCTCACAGCCTGAAGCAGAGGGCTAGTGAGTGAAATGGACTGTAAGGTAAGAGCTTGGGAATATTTTCAGGTAAATGGCGACAGGAATATGGTGCAGATATGGGAAAAAAAAACCTAAGGAGATGTTGAACAAAACTCCTCAAAAGACAGCCAGGCTCATAAGAAATTATTACTCACCTGTTAGCCCTTAGAATGCTCTGTTAGTCCTTTTGCATTGTTCTTCTGGGATTGCCAGAGGAGCTGATGGCGAGTCACCAACACTCAGTGAGCTCATTTTATACTGCGTGTTCAAGTCCACATCGACAAGGAAAGAAATAGGAGAAAGGATAGGAAGTCACAGGCTGAATAGTCAATTTCTAGAGTTGCCCAGAGGATAAAATGTTAAAAATCCAGATAAACAACAAATTACTCCCCCTGCTAATTGTATCTTCTTACCCAGCCCAAGTTAGAGGTATGAACCGCCCTTGCAATCAAAGTGTTTGCTGAACAGATGTAATGGTGCTAGGGATACACTATCACTACTGATGTTTTAACCACTATTTAACCTGGTGGCTTCATCTGCCTACTCAGTAACGCACTTTTCTTGAGAAATCAGACACATATTTTTTAACTTTATTCCTTCCAAAAATAACTAAGGAAAAAAAAAGTAAGCATTCAAATTTACAATGATAAAGAGAATCTGATGAACAAAAAGAAAAGAAATCATTCTTCATACATTATTTAAAAAATTGAGGAGTGGTTTCTAAGAAAGTCCGTGAGACAGGTTAGGCTAAGTAACAGCTAACAGGTAGAAGATCTGTTTTATGGATGGGGCAGGCTCTGAAGTGCCACCTTAACAGTAGGAATGAAAGGAGGAGGATTAATTGCAAATCAATAGGTCTAAGGGTGGCTAGCCACTTCTCTGCATTGCAGACATTTAAGAGCACCTGCTCATCACCACAGACGCTGAATGCAGTCTCTGAAGAGAGGCAGGCTAGTCAATATGGCTGCCTAGTGAGTTGATTAGTATGGACTGGGAGCTCACAGTGCCTTCCAATTTTAAGGCCCCAATGTGTCTTGAGAACAAGCCAAGTACACTGCTCACATATTAATCTGGGTTCTTTACTGTCACCTTAGGACTGAAGATGACCAGCATTTTGACAAAATTTGTAATGTGAAAAACCCAATATTTAACACTGAAATATAAAAGTTGTCTTTGTAATATGTTGTCTTTGTATGAAAATTAAAAAAACTGAAAATAAATTTATCATCATAGGAAAATTTTGACATATTAGATCTTTACAAAAAATGAAAACAAAGCAACAGAAATGAAGCTACCAGCAAGTGCTTAGATGATGGTAAACAGTGCTGAATGCCTAATGTGGGTTCAGAATTCAAGGTTCCATCAAACAGTTAGAAAACAAGGGAAATATCCCACCAAAATACAATAAAAATCAGGCAATTTTGGAACTTTAAATAATAAAACTATGGCAACAACTGTTATCAACCCAAATGAAGTTTGATGAAGGAATGACCAAGAAAACAAAAGACTGGAATATTGTAAAGAAAAATTGGGAGAATTTTCCATGCTAAGGGGCAATATTTTAACCAATCTTGGTAGATAAAAGTCCCTATTCAGCATGTTAGGAAGGGAGGATTGCCAAGCTGTAAGGTACTAGAAAGGTTCAAAGTGAAAAAGCAAAATTTTTACATGCCTGGAAAGGAGGTAAATTTGACCAGCTTTAAAACTTTAGAATAAACAGTGCCTTTAAATATCTATAGTTCCCCCCTCCCCCCGATAAATCTCTGCCTGGCACAGTAGCCATCAACATAGAATGAAGACCTTGGGTATTTAATAATCACATTGTTTCTTGTCATGTATCCTTAGAAATTTGTGGTAGCAAATAAGAAAATAAAAAAAAAACCTCAAAAATTGCACTTAAGCCAGAAAACTGCCAAGAGAGAACAGAGAGAAACTGAAGCCCAGAAGCATAGAATAGAAACTGTCAATGAGTTGGTGTTGGGAAGATTTGCACAGACTCAGAGGTAGTAAAGGCAGTAAACAAAACACAGATGGAAAGAATAAACTAGCACTAAAGAGCTGACTGTTAGTTGAAACAGTTAGATTTTCTAAGAACTGATTAAGATAGTGTCATTTTCAAGGTTGATGTAATAAAGATTTGATATTCCTAACAGCATATCCAACACACTGATTTCAAAAACATACCATCAGTTTAAAATCAAAAAGCACAGGAACTAATTTCCCTGAGTGGAAATGCCCTTGACAGTGTGATTGTACACAGGACAGAGCTATATAGTAACAAGAGAAAAATACAACATAAGTTTAATATTAGATATTTTAAACTTTATGTTTATAATCAAAGTTCTTTTTTCTAAATAATAGAATAAAAATAAAATGAGAAGTTGTTTTATGTGCATTTAAGCAAACTATTCTATGTGGCATCTAACTCTGTCAGTTCAATTATACTAAACACAAAAGATAAAGTAAATTTGATTGCATGCATAATATAGCTTTTTAAAGAAACGCCTTCTTGATTTCCACAGTAGCTGCATCAGGCTTCACACTCCCACTAGCAGTGTATAAACATTCCCTTTTCCCTACCCATGCCAATGTTTTTGTTGTTGTTTGTTTGTTTGTTTTTGTCTTTGCTCTTATGTCTCAGATATGTTAAAATCTTATACTCTGAAGATTCAGGGAAAAAAGCTAGAGCATGTTGGAAATACTATGTCTCTTAAATCTTTTTAAAGAAATCACACAAATTGTAGGTTGAATATGAAGTATTCCACAAGTGCAAGTTTTAAATAACTATCCCCCTAATAGTGACAGTGTCTGGAAAGCTATAGAAAATGAAAGAAGTACATCTTAGGTTTGAGACGTAGTGTTTCAGTAGCTGCCTCTCGCTGATGGATTATACTTTTCATGCACAATCTCCTTCCTGTGTTCTGAGATCTACATATTTCCCTCCAACCTGTGCTCATGGCTCTTGCTCATACCCATGGGACCATTCTAGTATTGACTGAACGGACTCCTAAAATCAGAATCAAAATAAATTTTTCCTCTCTTAAATTATTTCTGCCAAGTAGTTTGGTCACACAGGTGAAAAGTTAAGAATGTTACATGAGAAAACCTGAGTTGTAGAAACAAAAATCAGAAAAAGTGTGAAAAATTATGAAATCTACCACATTAAATTAGAATAACACTATTGTTTTTTATTGATTTTTTTTTAATTTTGTTTTTCTTTTTAGTTACATTTTGTTAACTCTGTGTCCCAGCTGTATCCCGCTCCCTCATTCCCTCCCCAACCCCACATTCCCTCCCTGGTCTCTTCCCTGCCCCTTTCCACGTCCACTGATAGGGAGGACCTCCTACCCTTTCATTTGACCCTGTTTTATCAGGTATCTTCATGGCTGGCTGCAAAGTCCTCCTCTGTGGCCTAACAGGACTGCTCCTCCCCTGGGGGGAGAGGTCAATGAGCCTGCCCTTGAGATCCTTTTAGAAATAGTCCTTGTTCCCCTTACTTTGGGAAACTACTTGGTTACTGAGCTACCACGGGCCACATCCGAGCAGAAGTTCTAGGTTATATCCATAGATGGTCCTTGGTTGAGTGTCAGTCTCAGAAAAGACCCTGTGCCCGGATATATTCGGTCCTTGTAGAGCTCCTATCCTTTCCATATCATACTAACTCCCCTTCTTTCATATGATTCCCTGCACTCTGTCGAGGGTTTGGTTATGGGTCTTAGTGTCTGCTTTGAAACACTGCTAGGTAGAGTCTTTCAGATGCCTTTTGTGGTAGACTCCTGTCATCCGTTCAATGCAAATCCCATTTGTCTTTCTAAATGAGGATTGATTATCTTTGCCCTTGTCCACTTTCTTGATTATCTTCTTTTTTTTCAGACTAGATAATTCAAGACTTTTAATAAAACCAATACTATTGTTCTAAAAAATTGATGCTTAATTATATTCTGCCATACTCACAGACCAGTCCCTTATTCAGTCTCCAAATCAGGAATCTCAGACCCATCCATGTCTATATTTGGTACACTGCATATATGCTATACCATCCAGTTTAGCACTTTTATTTGTACTCCTGAAAGTGTAAACAAGTGAGTCTTTGATTTCTCTGCCCTCTCTTGAGGCTTTTACTTTTCTTTTTTCTTTCTTTCTTTTTTTTTAAATTTTATTTTTCTCATTAGTTACATTTTGTTAATTTTGTATCCCAGCTGTATCCCTCATTCCCTCCCCAATCCCACCCTCCCTCCCTCATCTCCTCCCTGCCCCTTTCCAAGTCCACTGATAGAGCACCTCCTCCCCTTTGATTATCTTCTTTAGGTGTGTAGATTTCATTATGTTTATCATATCTTGTAGGTCTATATAAGCAGGTATAACACTATTGTAACTACAAGTGCATAAAAAGAATGTGAAAATTCAGCCTTCCCAATGGAATGGCGCTTCAAAGAACACCTAGTGTCTCAAAAGCATTTGTTGTGAATGCTAACTTTTTCTGGGAAGAAAATTTTTTTATAATACATCAAATTTTCTCTAGTGTGTCATGTTTTATAATCGTTTGGTTTCTTTGTCATATAATTTATATTCAATAAGTTATAATGAAACAATATAAACATATATGTGAAAAATAGAATATCTTTATTTTTCACAATACTTCTGTATGATTTCAGTCTATTCCACAGCATTGAAATCTAGCTCCAATTCATAATTCCTCTCTTCCTTCACCATGAGATCTATAAACAAAAACCTAATGATATGTGTATGAATTGAGTTTAGATGACAAAATTATTTTATTTTTACTGCTCAAAGATACCTTCATTATTCGATAGTTTGATTTTATTTATAAATGGGTTTACACAGAGCAGGACTATTTTGAAGTGAGTTTGTTTGTGTTTCATTGTTTGTTTGTTTGTTTTGAGGCAGGGACTCCTCACTATGCAGCCCTGGTTGGCCAGAACTCATCAGCTAGAGCAATCTGGCACTGGACTCAGGGATATCCTCCTACCTCTGCTTTCAGAGATGAGGTGTAATTTTATATAGTATCAATAAAACATATATACACATTTATAATGTACTATTTATCTTTGACAACGTATGTTAGCTAATAAAATATATGAGAAACATCTAAGCATTGTATTCCTAAAAAATATTACTATATTTGAAATAGAAATCAAATTATGCAAACATTTTTAGGTTTATACTAAAATCTGAGATTTATATATTTCTTTTTATCCTACTATAAGTATTTTACTAGTTACCTTTTATTTCATATGCATGAACATATTTAACCAAATTTTTTCTTTTGGTTTATTTATTGTTTATTACATTTTATTTACTTTGTATCCCAGCTGTGGCCCCTTTCCTTTCCTCCTCCCAATCCCATCCTCACTCCCTCTTCTCCCCCTATGCCCCTCTCCTAATCCACTTATACCAGAGGACTTCCTCCCCTCCCATCTGCCCTAGCCTATCAGGTCTCATCAGGACTGGCTACATTGTCTTTCTCTGTGGCCTGGCAAAGATGCAACCCCCAGGGGAAGGTGATCAAAGAGCCAGCCAATGAGTCCATGTCAGAGACAGCCTCTGCTCCTCTTACTAGGGTACCCACTTGGAGACTGAGTCTATGGTCTGAGCAGGGGTTTTAGGTCCTCTCAATGTATGGGTCTTGGTTGAAGTATCATTCTCTGCAGGGCCACTGGGCCCAAATTTTTGCCTCTGTTGGTCTCCTTATGGAGTTTCTGTCTTGTCTAGGTCTTTCCATCTCCCCCTTCTTTCATGAGATTCCCTGAACTCTGCCCAAAGTTTGACTATGAGTCAGGATCTACTTTGATTTACAATCAGTGGTCTTTCAGAGGCCCTCTATGGTAGGCTCCTGTTTGCCCTTCTGAACGAGGATTGAGCAAATGGTCCATTTGATTCCAAATGGTCCTTCTTGTTTAACTAATTTAGGAGTATAGATTTTAATATGGTTATCCTATATTATATGTCAAATAACCACTTATGAGAGAGTATATACCATGTTTGTCTTTCTGCTGTTGGGTTACCTCACTCACAATGATAGTTTCTAGTTCCATTCATTTGCTTGCAAATTCCATGATTTCCTTATTTTCATTAGCTTAGTAGTATTACATTGTGTAAATTAACCACAGTTTCTGTGTCCATTCTTCAGTTAAGGACCATCTAGGTTATTTCAAGATTCTGGTTATTACAAATAGAGCTGCTATGAACATGGTTGAACAAAGAACAATTCTCAATTTCATGTGGAAAAATGAAATCCCAGAATTGTTAAAACAATCCTGTACGTTAACATATTCTGGAGGTATCTCTATTCTTGATCTCTAGCTAAACTGTATAGCAACAGTAATAAAAACAGTATGGTTCTTGCAGAGAAACAGACTGGAGGATCAATGGAATTAAATAGAAGACCCAGAAATGAACCTGACACCTAAAGATACCTGATTTATGACAAAGAAGCCAAAACCATACAAAGGAAAAGATAGCATCTTCAATAAATGATGGTGGTCTAACTGGATGTCTACATGTAGAAAAATGCAAATAGATCCATATTTATCACCCTGCACAAAATTTTCTTAGTAAAAATATTAGCTTTGGAATATATAAGCAAAATTTAAGTGAGATTCAAAAATTAGTATAATTAAGATACAGATTTTGAGGATAAATGGAGGAAAACTCAGGAATTTTAATTTTTTTAAATTGACTATTATGTCTCTTAGACTATGAAAAATGAGAATTAAAGTAAAACATCAGAAAATGATGCATGTATCTTTTTATTTTTAATTTTTTCATTAATTTTTTATTTTTCATATTAATTACAGTTTATTCACTTTGTATCCCATCTGTAGCCTCTGTCCTCATTCCCTCCCAATCTTGTCCTCCCTCCTTCATCTCCTCCCATTCCCCTCTCCAAGTCCACCGATAGGGGAGGTCCTCCTCCCCTTCCATCTGACCCTAGCTTATCATGTTTCATCAGGACTGGCTGCATTGTCCTCTTCTGTGGCCTGGCAAGGCTGCTCTCCCCTCAGCAGGGGTAGTGGTCAAAGAGCCAGCCACTGAGTTCATTTCAGAGACAGTCCCTGTTCCCCTTACTAGGAAACCCACTTGGAGACTGAGCCATGGGCTACATCTGAGCAGGGATTCTAGGTTATATCCATGAACGGTCCTTTGTTGGAGCATCAGTCTCAGAAAAGACCCCTGTGCCCAGACTTTTTGGATCTGTTGCTGACCTTGTGGAGCTCCTGTCCTCTACAGGTCCCAATATTTCCCCGTTTTTAATAGGATTCCCCGTGCTCTGCCCTAAGTTTGGTTACGAGTCTCAGCATCTGCTTTGATACACTGCTGG
Organism: Meriones unguiculatus; assembly: GCF_030254825.1. Taxonomy (NCBI): domain Eukaryota; kingdom Metazoa; phylum Chordata; class Mammalia; order Rodentia; family Muridae; genus Meriones; species Meriones unguiculatus. Next base: position 98,461,424 of record NC_083354.1, read on the forward strand.
GCAGAGTCTTTCAGAGGCCCTCTGGTAGGCTCCTGTCCTGTTTCTTGTTTTCTTTTTCCAATGCCTATCCCATTTGTCTTTCTTGGTAAGCTTCTTTAGATGTACAGATATATGTTTATCCTATATTATAGGTCTAGTATCCACTTGATGCATGTATCTTAATGTCTGTATTTTCGTTCTTACCAGGTCAGTCTGCAATACAGAGATTCCTTTCTAGGATGAGAGCTTTTGTTTATTTACTGTGTCTATTTATGTTTCAATATATTCTAAAATACATTACATATAAATGATAAATGTCTCTTGATCACTTATGGCAGCAAAAGCTAATTTTCACACATGTGTGTAGTTGATCTCTGGTGATCACTCTCACAGCTCTGAAAACACATTTTTCTGGCTCAGCATATGGGGCAGATACTAACTAGGTAAGTCTCCAAAGAAGGCGCACAGAAGCTGGAGCTGGAGGCATAGTATGGATCTCTAAGCTCTTCAGGCATTGTGTTTCACATGTAGTTATTTCATGATTTATCCTTTCCTAGGAAAGAATAATACAGAAACTTGAAAAACAATACATCCTCTGACAGTTTTCTTGCCATCACATTATTCTCTCTACTTTCTGTTTATGGTTAGTCTTCCCTGCATCTCTCAGTGGGATAAAACCTCAATAACAAGTTCCTTTCTCTTTCTTGCTAGACTAATAATGCAAGGGTATAGTCCTGTAGTCACTCTGCACTTTGGAAAAGAAGATAATGACTGCAAGATGTGTTTTATTTATTGTGTGGTCTATGACATTTGCCAAGTATCCACTAATCACAGCCTTGTTACAACCTCATTTTATTTCAAATCTAAACCTAGCCCTAGCTCTGGTCATCTTAGCCCTTCACATCTCTGCACCAAGAAGATCTCACCTGACCATGCCCTTTCTGAAACCTGCCCTGACCCTATCACAGCTCAGGCAAAAATGTATTTTTATAATAATTAATCATTATACAGCCTATAAAAATAATATTTACATCCAACAATGAACTATTGCAATGTCCATTGCAATTACTGTTCATTCAATCTGGTAAAGAGGTCCTGATTACCTCTCATGAATAATTAGTTTGTCATTTACATAATTCAAGAAACTCACTACATTTCTTTAGGAATGTTTACAACGTGCATGGTTTGACATAATTTATTTACTGCTCTTCTTTTTATGTTATTTATTATTATTTTAATTATGTTTGTGTTTGTGAGTATGTACACATGAATTAAGGTGCTGCAGAGTCCAGAGGCATTAGATATCACTGGATCTTTTTCAGGAAGATTGTGAGATGCCTGATTTGGTGCTGGGAATCAAACTTGAGTCTTCTGCAAGAGCAGTGCATGATCTTAACTGTTGAACCATCTCTCCAGCTCTAGCAGTATATTATTCTAAGAATATAAACATTTCCCTATGATTATACTCAAAGATGCCAAAAAGTTATAATATGACTATAATATGACATTCTAGAACAGTAACAAAAATCACATTTGAGTCACATTTTTAAATTTTTTTTCAATTTTCTACCACAGTATTTCTTTACTTTCTATGATTGAAATGCTAGTGATTAATGAGCCAGCAAAAAACAAAAACAACAGGAATTAGAAGATGATTATAATAACAACCTGTACTCATGCTGTAGAGGCAGCCTCATGAACAAGCTGAGACCATCACAGATTTTTGTCTTTGATCTCTTTAAAGGAATACTAAATAGGAAATCATTTTAAGTTCCCTTCATGTGAAATTCACTGACTGCTTAACAAAAGTATCAGCAACCACCAAAATAGGATAGTTCATACACTTAAAGGAAATAAATGTGGTAATAAATATTTCCACTTCTTTTTCTCACCATTGCAAACAGCACAGAAGAAAGAAATAAAAAAAAAAAAATTAAAACCTCAAGCAAAAAACAAGCACTTCAAATGAAGGCACTCAAAAAGTTTTAGTCACAATAATTTTCATAAAGTGACATTTACATGAATTTCTCTGATCTTTCAATTTATACATCTTTGTCCTAGGTTCTACACAGCTTTTCCTGTTTATTTGACAGTAATATCAGAATAAATAGTATACTAATGTATGTTAATAACTATAAAAATGGAACTACTTTTAACATTTGAATATTTATGAAGAAAAATAAAATCTACTATAAAATTTTGCAACTAGCATTCATAGGTGACATAGATGCATGCTATTTCAATGTATAAGTGTTATGAAAGACTAATGCTGCCTGGCAAAGGGAACTTTGTGTTATTTTAGGTTAAATTTCAGGAATTCTTCACAAAATCTACTTAAAGCATAATGAGAAAAAACCAACTTGGAATACTGTTGAAATAATTTATGCTTTGCTTTAATTTGACACGTCGGGAGTCAAGTCTTAATATGTTACCTTGCAATACATTAACCAGTCAATGGCATCTAAACATAATTTTATAAAGCTGGGGGAAACCTTGATAATACATAAGAACTCAAAAGCTGGCACAATTATTCAATTGTAGGGTCAATGACAAATTAAACCTGACAGAGTAGAAACAAAAGTAACATACTTTGAAATAAAACATGTTCATTCTAATGGCTTAATTTCTGCCCTTACCTACCATCTTTTCATTTCAGCAACAATGAAGGGACATTTTAGTGGAGGTGTGTGAGGCGGTAAGCTTCACTACGTTTTGAGTTCACTGGTGTGACTACTGCTGTTACTTCTCCCATCAGAGGAGCCAGTTTTAAAGATCTCTGTATTTTCAGCATGGATTTATTCAGATCTTATCTAAAAGTCTCAGTTTAGCAGTAGTGTCAAATGCAATAGATTTATCTTTACTTTCATCTAATTGAAACTTTATTGTCTGTGCAGGGATAAGATAGCATCAACCTGAATTCCATTTATGTCTCAAGCTTGATGCACCTTGTGTTCAAATGAAGTCTTTAAAAGCATATAGGAAAAATTCTCCTTTAAATTTTATATTGTATATGTAATAATACTTATGATTTGTGTAAGTTTTATCATGGGAAGAACTTTTTCTGAGTACTATCAATTATTATAAATGCCCATAATTTTTATGAAAACCTAAGAAGAAAAATGTTTACTTTGATTTTTGGTGAATTTGTAGTTATAAATAAGACTAGTATCTATTTGTCAATAATCTCTCAATTATTATCATAACTCCCTAAAGATCATTTTAGTTGATTTAATAATACTATACATGAACATAATTTATTAGAATGGTTTACAGACTACAATCTGAGTAGTCCAGCAGTGGCCAAGAATCTGGTAAGTGTTCAACCTGCAAGACTGTTGCTTGAGTTACAGGAAATCATAAAATTCTGCCAGTTTTTAGTGTATATTGGAATCCCAAAGATATAGATTTGAACACCATGGATGGGGTGGCTTTATTAATATCTTTACTGGATTGTTTTTAATAAAATCCCCAAGAGAAGCTGCACCATCACTTTAGTCTTCCTCAAAGCTGATTAATTGATTGCAATTTCAAAGACTGTTGACAGATTAGGATAATAGAGGCCTGACTCTTTTTTAATGTTTATTTTTGCATTAAAAGAGAATTTTCTTCTAATAACAATATATTCTGGTTTCCCCTTCCCCAACTCCTACCTTCCCATCCAAATGAACACCTTTTCTTTCTCTCTCTCATTAGGAAACAAACAAGCATTTAAAACATATTAATAAAATAATTTAAAATAAAAGCAAATCAGAATGGAACAAAACATAAAATGGGTTAGAAAAAAAAGCACAAAAAAGACATAGGCACATACAATTGCAAACACAAAAATCCCACAAAACAAAGTTAGAAACCATAATATATACATAAATGACTTATAATGTTTTTTTTTAAAAATAATGCCCTGACAAAGCATTATAAGAAAAAAAACCCATCAAAAATGCTATTGAATATATTTTGTGTTGGCTATCTACTATGAAGCCTACTGAAAGGCATGGAACCTATCTTTAAGAGTGGTTTGTACATGGCATATAATCAGTTATAAGTGGACATTAACTACAAAGAGTATTTGCTGCTTCTTTTATGAAATTTAATCTTCTTAGGTTTCTGATAGCATTGGTGACAGCAACCACACCTTCAAATGCCATGTGAGTTCTTTATATATATTGGATATTAGTCCTCTGTCAGATATAGGGTTGGTGAAGATCCTTTCCCTATCTTTAGGCAGTCATATTGGACTGATGACAGTGTCCTTTGCTTTACAGAAGTTTTCAGTTTCATGAGGTCCCATTTATTGATTGTTGCTCTTAGAGCCTGTGCTGTTGATGTTCTGTTCAGGAAGTTGTCTCCATAGCCAGAATCTGGAAACAGCCCAGATGCTCCTCAGTTGAGGAATGGATACAGAAATTGTGGTATATCTACACAATGGAATATTACTCAGTGATAAAAAAAAAGCCAAGGAAATCATGAAAGTTTCAGGTAAATGCTATGAAATGGAAAATATCATCCTGAGTGAGGTATCCCAGAAGCAGAAAGACACACATGGTATATACTCACTCATAAGTGGATATTAGATATGTAATATAGGATAAACATTCTAAAATCTGTACACCTAAGGAAGCTAATAAGGAAGGAGGACTCTGACTAAGATGTCCAATCCCCATTCAGAAAGGCAATGAAGATGGACATTGGAAGAAGAAGAAAACAGGAAAAAGGACAGGAACCTACCACAGAGGGCTTCTGAAAGGCTCTATCCTGCAGGGTATCAAGGCAGATGCTGAGACTCACAGCCAAACTTTGGGCATAGTGCGGAGAATCTTATGAAAGAAGTGGGAGATAGTAAGACCTGGAGAGGACCCGAGCTCCACAAGAAGAGCAACAGATCCAAAAAGTCTGGGCACGGGGGTCTTTTCTGAGACTGATACTGCAGCCAAGAACCACTCATGGAGATAACCTAGAACCCTTGCACAGATGTAGCCTATGGCAGTTCAGTGTCCAAATGGGTTTCATAGTAATGGTGACAGGGACTGTCTCTGATATGAACTGAGTGGCATGTTCTTTGATCACCTCCCCCTGAGGGGGGAGCAGCCTTACTAAGTCACAGAAGAAGACAATGCAGCCACTCCTGATGATACCTGATAGACTAGGATCAGAGGGAAGGGGAGGAGGACTTCCCTTATCAGTGGACCAGGAGAAGGACACTGATGGGAAAGAGGGATGGTGGAATTGGGAGGGAAGTGGGAGGGAGGTACAGGGTGGATACAAGTGAATAAACTAATTAATAAAAATAAAAAATATGTAATTAAAAATAAAAAAAGTTTAAGGTCTGAGGATATGAAAGCTTAATTTGTGAGGATCTAAAAAACATTTTAGTGTTTAAGAAAGTAATTGTACGTCTGGAATTAAGATATAAAAACTTAAGTAAGTCTGAAGGTTTGAGAACAAAAGTTGTTTCAGATTTCTTTCTTCTACTCTTTGCTACAGTTTAGGTCCCACTCACTGCTCTCCCTCACCCATAGTTAGACTACACAGCCACTCCTCTGGTTACTCCTAGACTTTTCCTTCAACTTGTTCCCTTCACAGCTTTTTTTCTGCATTCCCTCAAGTCCTATTCCCCAACTAAGAAAGAGTGCCCTCTCCTGAACTGTCATTAACTTTGCCTTTCTCTCCAACAACAGCTCCCAGAACACCACACTTCCATCTACCCTCACCAGTCTCTACCTAGCCCTCAAACCTCTCATTTCTATGTTAGAACTCTTCACCCTACAAAACTTTCCTACTAACAATCAAAAACTTAGAGGAACCTTCCACCAAGTATAGGACCTTTGCTTCATTTACTCTTGTCTCTTTAAACCCTTAGGTCTCTAACCCTTATGCCATCCTCTCCATTAACCTGATGCCACCTCTCATTTTTCAGTCTTAATTCTTGAAGATGCTTTCTTCCCAATACTCCTGGATGGCTACTCCTGAAAGCGTTCACATATATTGATACTCAACAATCCTGACAATTGACCTGAACTGTTTGCCTGCAGAGATTCTGAGAGAGCCCCTACCTTTTTGGCCCCACACTCACCTCAGACCTGGCTTGTCTTCCCACTTTCTCTTAGCACCTTCTTTAAGGGTATAGATGACTTCCTCCTTTACAGTCCTCAATTCTCTAACAGACTATCTGGCTGACACAGCCTCACTACTCAGTTTCCTCAGCTTCAAAGTTACTAGCTCTGGCTACCAAAGCTTAACTTTTTTCAATAAGTAACCTCTTAAATTTTCTCTCATGCCAACCTATAAACTTCCCACTCTAAACCAGCTTGCCCATCTCTGTTCCTTAGTACTATTCTCATAGTTAAGTTCCTCTCCTCATGGTTCACTAGACACTGAATCCTAGTACATTTTCTATATCAAACCTCTTCTAGACTTCCTCCTTTCTTCTATTCACAAGCCATTCCTTAAACTTAAAACATTATTTCTATTTCAGCACTCCACCTCCTAGATCCATATAACCTTTTCCATCTTTACACTTCCAAAATCCATCTCAGATTCCATCCACCCCAATTTCTCTTATGGAAAACTCATCACTCATATTTCTTACCTGTCCTCACTTCAATTCTTCCACACTTATCCCTCTGCCTCAGTGTTCCCCAGTTCCTCTATATTGCTTTCCAAAAACTCTCAAAGACCCCATCTCATTCATATCACTCATTCATAAAGTATCATTTAGCAACTTCTGCCTACACTTTTTATATGTATGGCAACTCCTTCTTGTCAAATGGCCACATCATACTGACCCCTCCATCATCTGTAAAGACAATAATTGTGCTGATACGACAGCCTATCAAGTTGCCACCCCACTTTTATGATTCACTTCACTTTTATTACTCAACCCACATCCTTCCATGATATCCTACTGCATAAACCAGACAACATGTTTAACCCTCCTCCAACACAGAATACACTCCCAACCTCAGCTTTGTGTATTCATCCTCATCATCCAGTTAGTATTACCCTCAAGATCACTAGTTTTTCAAAAATTTCATCTCTCTTCTCACACTCCTACTTTTCTTCTGTTGAAATGATTGCCTAACATTTATAACACCAACTGTGTCACTTATATACAGATGTTCTCATATATCAGTTACAAAGAAGACCTTGTGTTTAGTTATGTTTTGTAATTGGGAATAAAACATAACTAAACACAAGGTCTTCTTTGACTCACACACACACACACGCACACACACACACACACACACACACACACACACACATTCTCACCGCCAAACCCTAACACTCACTTGGGTCAAGGTCATCCAAACTCTCTCTCTCCTCCACTTCACTGATACTTTCTTCCACAACTCCTACTGCTTTCTTTGTGCATCTCTTTAAAGTCCTCCATTGGCCAAAATTCCTCTTGCTCCCAATAACTCGATCACCAATGCCTCACTCCCACTACTGACTGCCTGTCCGCTTAACGATATAAGTCTCTCTTTGGGAAATTAAGCCACATTCTCTCAACCATTTTATACACTGATCCTAAGAACCTGTTACAAATCTTTATCTCACCATTTTCCAAGAGCCTCCCAAATCTTTTATGTAGGGAAACTATTGACTAGGAAAAAATATTTTATTTTTATTTTTATTATTAGTTACATTTTATTAACTCTATAACCCAGCTGTATCCCGCTCCCTTATTCCCTCCCAATCCCACTCTCACTCCTTTATCTCCTCCCTGCCCCTTTCCATGTCCACCTGATAGGGGAGGACCTCCTCCCCTTTCATCTGACCCTGGTTTATCAGGTATCTTCAGGACTGGCTGCAAAGTCCTCCTCTGTGGCCTAGCAGGTTTGCTCTTCCCTTGGGAGTGGGGAGGTCAAGGTGCCTGCCATTGAGTTCATGTCAGAAATAGTCCCTGTTCTCTTTACTAGGGTAGCCCACTTGGTCACTGAGCTACCACAGGCTACATCCTAGCAGAGGTTCTAGGTTATATCAATGCATGGTCCTTGGTTGGATATAAAGTCTCAGAAATGACCCCTGTTCCCAGATATATTTAGTCATTGTGGAGCTCCTATCCTCTCCACGTCATACTAACTCCCCCTTCTTTCATATGATTTTCTGCACTCTGCCGAAGGTTTGGTTATGAGTCTTAGTATCTGCTTTGATACACTGCTAGGTAGAGTCTTTCAGAGGCTTTCTGCAGTAGGCTCTTGACCTGTTACTTGTTTTCTCCTACAACCAATGCCCATCCCATTTTTCTTTCTAAGTGAGGATTGATCACCTTATGCTGGGTCTTCTTTCTTGTTTAACTTCTTTAGGTGTATAGATTTCATTATGTTTATCATTTCTTATAGGTCTATATAAGCGAGTATATACCATGTGTGCCTTCCTCCTTCTGGATACCTCACTCAGAATGATCTTTTCTAGATCCCACCATTTACCTGCAAATTTCATGATTTCCTCGTTTTTGATTGCTGAGTAGTATTCCATGGTGTAAAAGTACCCCAATTTCTGTATCCATTCCTCCATTGAGGGACATCTGGGTTGTTTCTAGGTTCTAGCTATTATAAATAGAGCAGCTACAAACATGGTTGAGCAAATGTCCTTGTTGTGTATTTGAGCAACTTTTGGATAGATGCCTAGGAGTGGTATATCTGGGTCTTGAGGAAGCACTATTCCTAATTGTCTGAGAAAGTGCCAGATTGGTTTCCAAAGTGGTTGTACCAATTTACATTCCCACCAGCAATGGAGGAAGGTTCCCCTTTCTCTCCAACTTCTCCAGCATGTGTTGTTGTTTGAATTTTTTATTTTAGTCATTTTGATGGGTGTAAGGTGAAATCTCAGGGTGGTTTTGATTTGAATCTCTCTGATGGCTAAGGATGTTGAGCATCTCTTTAAGTGTTTCTCTGCCATTCTATATTCCTCTACAAAGAATTCTCTGTTTAGCTCCGTATCCCATTTTTTAATTGGATTACTTGATTTATTGCTGGAAAAAAATATTTTGACATAACAAAAGCCTCTAAAAATGTATTCTTCCCAACACAACCAGACCTTGTCTTCAGATAACAGTTGCTCCCCAATCTAACAGTCAATCTAAATTTTTCTGGATCCTCTTAAAAACTCTCAGACACCTAAATGTTTCAAATATTCATCCAAGAAAAAAATATTTCTAATCCATTTAATTTTAACTCTGTCTCCATAGATTTTAAATCAGTTATAGACTACTCTAGCAACTCCAGTGGTGGCCCCTGATGATTCTTCATAAGCTACATCTTGGTCCAGCCTCACAAGCCGCACTTTCCTAGCATCACATGGTCCTGTAGAACCTGGATGTCCATTGACACAGCCTGCTCTTCCTGATCATGACAATTAAACAATTTCCTTGGGTTCACTAACAGCAATACCTGCCCCAGTTTCAGCCAGAAGCAGTGAGAGAGAGAGAGAGAGAGAGAGAGAGAGAGAGAGAGAGAGCAAAGCCCAGTTATCCAACACTCAGTGACCTAGTAATAAAACAAAAAGTTAGAAATGAAGGAATTCTGTCCAGCTTGAGCATGGAAAGCATAACTCCAGTGGGCCTTCCCCTTCTCTCACATTCCCTTTACCTTGCTAAAAAACATTAGACTATATTCCTAAAGGTAGCCCCATGGTGTATGCCCTTATTTAGTCAGTCCCTTCTACTGAGGTTTACTACCAAGGTCCAACTATCAAAGAACCAGAAGGTGAGGATGAATACACAAAGCTAAAATTAGGAGAGTATGATGTGTTGAAAGAGGGTTAGGTGTGTTGTTATCTAGGTCATATAGTAGGATATCTTGTAAGAAAGTGTAGTGAATAGAAAAAGTGGGGTGACTCATGAAAGTGTGGATGCCCAGCTATCAAAAGCATCCTTTGTTCCCCTAACTAACATGTCCAATTAAAATTAAATACCTCATCCTCACACCAGCTTTCCCCTTTACTGTTTCAAACTACCAGTTCTCTATGTACCACATCTGTGTCCTGTCTAACCTGAGACTGTTTTTTGTCCCTGTAGGACAAATTTTCCCTACCCCCTTTCTTTTTTCTTTGCCCTCTTTCTCTCCTTTGTTTTTTTCCCCTTCTCTCTCTTCCTCTATCTCCCATCTTTGTCCTTTATCCCGGTCCTCTGGGACAAATAAATCTCCTTTATTTTGAAAACTTTATCTGAGAACTTTGTCCTGGGAGTCCTGAGCTCCTGAGCTGATTATATATATATATTCATTATTTACTTCCTGTTAACATCACCAAGCACAGACTGTAAATGGTGATAGTGATATTGATTTTGATGACTGTCTGTACATGACTAACTCCACGTTTTCTCCTCTGTTCTAACAGTCACAAATATGTACTATGTTTCATAGTATCACCAAAAAAGATGGAAGCTGTATTATCTGCACTACTCTGTGAGACAAATAAACATGGTTGGTATGTTCAGTCCCAATATTTTAAGAGCTGTTGTGTATACATGCTTTCTGTTGATGTTCCTGTCCCCCTGCCTCCTCTGGTAGCTGGAAGAAAGATGACAATGTGTTCCTACTACCATAGGAAGTAGGGAAGGTTACTGACGCTTAACACGTTTGTCCTTTAGCATCTACTTCTTATAATCTTGTATAGTTTTTGGTGATTTATGTAGCTCATAAGAATAAAGAAATTATTGTTGGATGTGAGGGTTTTCCACATGATCATAACACTGGCTATCTGGTTGCAATGCAATGCAACAGTTTTGGAAGAAAAAGACATACGGAAACTGTGATATGGGACTGTGAAACAGATGATAAAGCTGTCATTTTCAAAAACTTAGGAGATATCATGTTTTGAACTTTTACATTTATAGGAATTACTTGATGAATATATTAGAAGTTCACTGTCCTTGAGTTGTTGTCTACAGTTTTTATCAAGAGATCATAGGAGATAAAGTTAAATTCAGAGCAATATTGAAATATAGACAATGAGAAACCTTGATCTGTATATTCCTAACTTATTACTTATTTATTTTTATAGTGGAGCCATTATTTAATGAGATGAAAATTTAACCATCATCAGAACTCATCAAAACAAACAAACAAACAAACAAACTAACTAACTAACTAACTAAACAGCAGTGAGCTGGACTCTTATACACTAGTCATCAATCAAGAAAAATACTCCACATCATTGCCCATAGCCAGTCTATTGGTGGAATTCTCTCAACTGAGATTTTGTCTCCTAAAATAATTTTATCTTGTGACAAGGTGACATAAAAATACCCAACACAACTGATTTATTGTCAACTTGATACACAAACACATCATTGTTAACCATAACTCATTTTGTTCATCCCCAAGATCTCCTATTAATATTAATATGACAATATAAAACACTCAAGTGTTTTAAAGCTACAATCGTTAAAAATTCTAGCATTTATAATTCAGTCTCTTTAAGACATTCAAAGTTCAAGCCTCTTGAAAATATTCCAACTCTCTAAAATTAACATACTATCTAAAATTTCAAAATCTGTATAAAGCTCTAGAGTATGTTGGAAATTTTGAAGTTTCTTAACTGCAGACTTCTGTAAAATAAAATTAAATTAAATGATTTTTTTCCTCCAAGAAGGAAGAACTAAGGTTTAGTCACAAACACACAAAAGCCAAACCAGAATTCATCATTTGGAAAAGTTCAGTGTTTGATGTCCCGAATTCACTTACCATCCACTGGGTTCCAAATGCCTGGGCAGCTGGCTAGACTTCCCTGGCCCTCCAACCACACATGCTGCTTTTCTCCTAGGCTCAGGTCAGTTCCACCCCACAGCTGCTACTGTCCTTGGCAGTCATCCAGTGGTACCAACATCTTAAAATTCACGGGGTATGAGCAATTCGGCTACTTCTTCACCAATAGCTTTTCCTTCATCTCTTCAGGTGCTCTGATTGTGCCGCATCATATCATGCCTCACCTTCTTTCTGTGAACCAGTCAATACTGGGACTTCAACTGCAACTTGAAGATGGGCTGTGTCTTCTTTTTCAAGGACACACCGTGCCAAATGTCAGCTCCTCTCCTTAACCTCTTCAGAACTTCAGTGACTCTTACACTACCTAGTTCTATTGCCAGCATGAAGTAGAACCTTGGCTCTTTCTCTGTACTGACCCTGAAGAAACACCTCACAAATTTTTTTTCCTCAGTTATGCAGGCCTCTTCTTAATCACATTTGACTCATTATCCCCAGATGACAATTCAAGGTTTTACTTTAGAATGTTTTTTTTTTTTTTTAGAAAGTCTAATAAGAAATAACAAATGACCCTAATTCACTCTTCAGAGGATTCTCAAACTCATTCTGCAATATTGCAAACCAAGCCTCCACTATCTGCACTGCTCTCAGAATTGTCTTCTAAGTTCCCACAATATCTTATTGAGTGCTGAACACTCAATATTTCTAGCACAAAGTTCTCCCTCAACTCTCCCCAAACTTGGTCAGTTCTCTGTCAGAGATAGCCCGTGACCTGGCACCATTCACGCTTTGGTTATGGTTTCTTTTGATGTGGTAAAACATCTTGACCAAAAGCAGATTGGGGTAGAAAGGGGTTTATTTCATCAAACACCTTATAGTTCATTATTCAAGGAAGTCAAGACGGGATCTTAATGAAGAGAATGATGTAAAGAGCATGGATCAGTGCTGCTTACTAGCTTGTTTTTCATGGCTTGCTCAGCCTTCTTTTCTTTAGAGTGCAGAATCACCTGCCCAGGGGTGGCACTGACTGCAGTGAGCTGAGCTCTCCTATGTAAGTCAGCAATGAAGGAAATGCATCACAGGTTTGCCAACAAACCCAGTCTAGAGGATGTATTTTCTCAATTGAGATTTTCTTTGGCTTGTGTCAAGTTGACATAAAACTAGCCTGTACACATGCCAAACATTCTGAAAACAAAGTATGTAAGCCAACTACTGGGCTTTGAGATAAACTTATTGCTAAAAAAATTATGATATTTGACTGTAATACTTAGAACTGTTCTTGAATTTATATTCATGCTACTAAAGTTATACTCCTGGTTGGAAACTGGCACTGCAAGGTAGCCCCCTACATTCCACCAGAAGAATATATTTTAACATACATTTTAAATTTATGACCATGGAGTAGAAGATTCATGAAACCAAGAGAAAGTGCAAGAAATTACAAAATGAGAGCCCAGAATAACTGTGGACAGATCATAGACTTGTATTTCAGTGTGAATTACATGCTGGCTATGTTGGTGGAAAGCATGGACTGTAAAGGAACCTCAAATAAATTGAATTTTAACTTATTTTAAAGGAGTTGTATTCTGAATATGGGAGATGACATAGATAGAGTGAAACTGAGCTACTTCTAAAAATAATCTAGGTTGAGACTATGTTGTTTTATGAGAAGCAGACAGGGTGAGCAAATCTTAGAGTTTCTTGTTAAGATGGAATACAAGAGACATAGTTATGAATTATATATGGGATATAAAAATTAAATAGTTCTTCTCAAGGAGGCAGAGGCAGGTGGATCACTGTGTGTCCAAGCCCATCCTTGTCTGCAAAGACAATCAAGGACAGACAAAAATACACGGAGAAACAGTATCTCGAAAAACAACAAAAATCTTGTTTTTTTTTTTCATTTTTTTATTAGTTACAGTTTGTTCACTTTGTATCCCAGCTGTAGCCCCTTCCCCAACTCCTCCCAAGCCCACCCTCCCTCTCTCTTCTACTCCTATGCCCCTCCCCCAGCCCAATGATAGGGAAGGTTTCCTCCCCTTCATCTGAACATAGTCTATCAGGGCTCATCAGGACTGGCTTTCTTGTCTTCCTCTATGGCCTGGTAAAGCTGCTCCCCCCTCAGGTGGAGGTGATCCAAGAGCCAGCCCATGAGTTCATGTCAGAGATGGTCCCTGGTCCTATTATTGGGGAACCCTCTTGGATACTGAGCTGCCTTGGGCTACTTCTGTGTAGGCATTCTAAATTATTTCCATGCATGGTCCTTGTTTGGAGTATCAGTCTCAGAAAAGACCCCTGTGCACAGATTTTTTGGTTCTGTTGCTCTCCTTGTGGAGCTCCTGTTCCCTTCAGGTCTTTTTATCTCCCCTTTCTTTCATATTATTTCTTGTACTCTGCCCAAAGTTTGGCTTTGCATCAAGTATATATCTTGATACCCTGCTGTATGGAGTTTCTCAGAGTTCTTCTGTGATAGGCTCTATCCCGTTCCCTGTTTTCCCCTCTTCTTATGTCTGTCTCATTTGCCTTTCTGTTCTCGGAAAAATAGGAATAGTGCTATCTCAAGACCCAACTTAATCATTCCTAGGCATATATCCAAAAAATGCTCAAGTATACAACAAGGACATTTGCTCAATCATGTTTGTAGCAGCTTTATTTTTAATAGCTCGAAGCTGGAAGCAACCCAGATATCCCTCAGTTGAGGAATGAATACAGAAAATGTGATACATTTATACAATGGAATACTACTCAGCAATTAATAACAAAGAAATCATGAAATTTGCAGGCAAATGGTGGGATCTAGAAAAGATCATCCTGAGTGAGGTATTCTAGAAATAGACACACAAGGCATATATTCCCTCATAAGTACATATTAGACATGTAATATAGGATAATCATACTAATATCTGTACACCTAAGGAAGCTAATCAAGAAGGAGGACCGTGGGTAAGATGTTCAATCTTCACTCAGAAAGGCAAATGAGAAGGACATAGGAAGAAGGAGAAAAATCTTTTTAAATTATTAAACTGTTAAGCATTATTATTTTAGAGTGGTATTGACTGAATAAGGTAATTGAGCAAGTTTATATGGATACCAATACATCTATTTTAGACATGGCCAAATAGTAATTAAGAGTTACTTTTCTATTGCTGTGCTAAGATACCAGGGCCAAAGCAACTTACAGAAGCACAGGTTACTGGGTTTACAGTATCAGATAAGTCCATTGACTTCTGCGTTGGAGAGTATGGTAGCAGGCAGGCAGAGCAGGCATGGCACCAGAGCACTAGATGAGAGCTTACATTTTGAGACAACAACCATCAGGCAAAGAGTGTCTTACACTTTTATTTCTGTGAAGGGAAAACATGACCACAGCAACTCTTATAAAGGAAATCATTTAATTTGGGACAGGTTTACAGTTTCAGAGGTTTAGTCCATTATCATCATGGCAGAAAGCATGGTAGCCTATTGGCAGACATGGTTCTAGAGAATCTGACAGTTTTCCATCTTGATCCACAGGCAGCAAGGCGGAGAGGTATCACTCTGGGCATAGCTTGAGCATAGGACACCTAAAAGCCTGTCTCCACGCTGACATACTTCTTCCAACAAGGCCACAGCTACTCCAACAAGGGCACAACTCCTAATAGTGCCACTCCCTATGGGCCAAATATTCAAAAACACAAATCTATGGGAGGCAAGCCTACTCAAAGCATCACAATCACAAAATTTGGTTTAAGAAGTAAAGACTGATAGCTGGTTTCCGCCTTCCACCTTCCCGATGGTGAGTGCTCTCTGTCACGAACAATTCCACATTTGGCTAAGGCTGAGGATCTGGCTTGCTTCCATGTATGTGGACCTATCTGCATTGCCCACGTGGCACGCCTGGGTTGGCTACCCAGAGGCTATTTAAGCTGTGGGCTGGCTTTCCCCAGGGTCCGAGGATTGTTCAAGGTTCCTGAATAAACTGCATTGAAAAAAAAAAAAAAGAAGTAAAGACTGAAGTTGAGCTTGTTGACGAAAGCATTCAGTCTCAGCAATGGGGACACAGAGTCAGGATGATCTTTGTGAGTTTGAGGCCAGCCTTATCTACAAAGTAAGTCCAGGTCATCCAGGTCTCTGTTACACAGAGAAATCCTGTCTGGAAAAACAAACAAACAAACAAACAAAAACAAAAAGGTAAAGAATTAGATAAAGAGATGATTTTAGAAGTTTGAATTGGTTGCATAGTATTGATTTATCAATACATGAGTCATATTTTAATGCAAGGATCATATCAAAATTACCAAGGGACTAAAGATGACTGTTAAAGACAGTAAACTTAAGGAATGAGTTCTGGAAAGGTCCCAATTCAAGAAGTCAAAGAAAATGTCTGGAAAGAAAGGTCAGCAGCTAAGAGCACTTGCTGCCCTTGCAGAAGATGTTCCCAGTGACCACATCAGGCTGGAACACAAATTGCAGGGGGTCAAACACCATACCCTGGCCTTTCTGAACACCCACAGGGGTTCAACACCATCCTCTGGCCTTTATGAATACCCATAACTATTGCAGGTACAAATCTGTACACATAAAAATGTTTTAAAATTTGAAATATAAGAGAAATAAATGAGAAAAGAAAACGAGTATGAGTAAAAATAATTATCTAAACTCAAGACAGTTCTGGGTCTCAGGATCTTGTTGAATAGTCTAGAAAAATCTGGGGAGGGGTCAGTATCATTGTGGCAGCACCAGTGTTGAAATAAGAGTAGGAGATCATGCCTAGGGGAAGCTTCTCCACTAAGTTAACCCTTGTAGCCTAATATATTCAAACCCAAGTCCTTCCCTAAAGGACTTGCCCCAGAATTTTTTTTTCAACTGATACACTTGTGGTAATTTGTCCTCTGGCAACAAAAGAAACATACAGACTATTTAGGAAAAGCAGTAGTATGTTATTTCTACAAATACAAAATAAATTCAAAGGTTACACAATTAGTCAATGTTCATACTTGTATAGCATTTTTTAACCTTTTTCATTATTATCATTTACTACAATTTATTCAGTTTGTATCCCTGTTGTGGCTCCCTCCTTTGTCTCTGCCCAAGCCTACCCTCCCTCCCTCTTCTCCCCCTATGCCTCTCCTCTAGTCCCCTGATAGGGGAGGTCCTCCTCTCCTTCTATTTGACCCTAGGCTATTATATCTCATCAGAACTGGTTGCATTGTCTTCCTCTGTGGAATCAGGACAAGACTGGGAATAAGATAGAAGGAGCCTACCACAGAAGACCTCTGAAAAGCTCTACCTATCAAAGTATCGAAACAGAGGCTAAGACTCATAGCCAAACTTGGGGCAGAGTGCAATGAATCTTATGAAAGAAGGGAGAGACAGAAAGACATGGAGGGGACAGGAGTTCCAAAAGGAGACCAATGGAGCCATAAAAACTGAGCCCTGGAAGCTCTGAAAAAATAATGGTCCAAGCCAGGACAATGCATGGAGAGGACCTAAAACCCTGGCTCAGATATAGCCCATAGACTCAGTCTCCAAGTGGGTCCCTAAAAGGGGAGCAGGGAATTTCTCTGGCATCTCAGTGGAAGGCACTCTGATAACCTCCCCCTGGAGGATGTAGCCCTGCCAGTCCACAGAGGAAGAACATTTAAGTAAATAATTTTATTAGAGAATAAAACAAATGTATCTCATTTATATAGTAACTTAGCCATTATCTACCTATCTTATTATGTATCTATGTATATAATATGTATGTAAATATATTTCATCAATCATCTATCTATCTAATGTATGTATTTATCTGTGTATCTATGTATTTATGTATGTATCATCTAACATGTATGTATATATATATGTATGTATCTATCTATCAATCTTCTATTTTAAATGTATATTTCCATTATCTATCTATCTTCTATTTTAAATGTATATTTCTAATATTCTATTTGTACATCCATTCAAAATCTACTGGTTTAATCTGGGAATATGTTCATATTGAATTATTTTAAAATGTAGCAATCCTATCTTAACCATTAACCGAAAATTCTTTCTTTCCAAGTGTCATTGTGTGCTGTACTTTTTTCCCATGAGTCTGACAGTTGCAATAGATTTTCATCTACACCTCATTCAAAAAAGAATGAATATAGCTCAGAACAAAAAGCTAGGGGAATTTCTGGTTTTTAAAACTTATAAACGAGACAATAGGCTTTCAATACAAAGCAATTTTATTCACAAAAGCTGAAATTTTAGAGTTAGAATTAGATTTAGTGCTTAAAACTTGGTAGGAATTTGATCTGTAAAGAATAAAGTTGAGAAAAATAAAAATAAGGTGAAATACCATTTTTATTTCACACTGAGAACTTACAGATGTCTGTGCCCTCAGAAGGAAACTTCAAAAGAAATGAAGAAGAGAATCCAAAAGCACAAGTGATGTTTGGTATCATATCTTAGCAATTGATGGGCCTAGGGTGTAATGATTGCAGAAGATATCATGATCTTTAGAAAGGTGATAATTCTGTCATGAAACTATGAGTAGCCAAAGAAACAAGACACCGAGGCCTGAAAACAAACTTATTCCTTGTTCATTCAATGTGTATACAGAAAAGTGCCCTAAATTTTAACGTTTCTAAAAGAAAAAAATAAAGTAATTGGGAGTGAATAGGAAAATCCCAGGTTACAAAATGTGCTAAAACGACTTCTGTAGACATGCTAAAAGACATATATACAACTTGCTAAAAGCAGGTACAGTCAGATGTAAATTTCTATGACCATGTGGTGACCAGAGCTGGATGGCTCCTCATAAGCACATCATAAGCTTCTCATCTGTATCACCAGGGACAATAGATGAGTAAGAAATGAAAGTGAAAAGTAAACAATTAGTAGTATGATCCTGACTTATTAATTAACCAAAAGAAGATTAAGCAGAACAATTTTGGTATCTTCAGTAAAAAGTAAAACTCCTATGACAAATTAACAAAAATAGAGAATGCTTCTTCACAACTGAATTTTGTGAATATTATAAGGTTATACTTTTATTCTATTACAATACAATAATATAAGTATAGCAAATACCTTACAGTGTTTCAGTATTGAACATTTATATGCCTTTTTCATTCTATCCCTGTGGAATAGTTCCAACAGCCAACAACTTAAACTGAAAGATAAGAAAACTTTCAAATCACTTGCTGTTTCCATGTAATACATGTAATTCCATGATCATAAAAACTGACTCCAATAATTCTAGTTTTTAGGAGTGAAGGTCAGTGTGAAGACATGGCTGCAAGTCCATGTCTCAAAATTAGAAACAAACAAAAAAAAACATAAAAAATAAAAAGAAAGAAAAAAAACTACTGAAATTCTTATCTGTGATAAAAACAACAGTTTTACTTTATGTTCAAAATAAGATTTCTTACACAGTATGTTTATCCTATCTTAAAGGTCTATATAAGTGAGTATATACCATGTGTATCTTTCTGCTTTTGGGATACCTCACTCAGAATGATTGTTTCTAGGTCCTACCATTTGCCTGAAAGTTTCATGATTTCCTCGTTTTTAATTGCTGAGTGATATACTTGTGTAAAAGTACCACAATTTCTGTATCCATTCCTCAACTGAGGGACATCTGGGTTGTTTCCAGGTTATGGCTATTACGAATAAAGCTGCTACAAACATGGTTGAGCAAATGTCCTTGTTGTGTACTTGAGCTTCTTTTGGATATATGTCTAGGAGTGGTATGGCTGGATCTCGAGGAAGCACTATTCCTAATTGTCTGAGAAAGCGCCAGATTGATTTGCAAAGTGGTTGTACAAGTTTGCATTCCCACCAGCAATGCAGGAGAGTTTCTTTCTCCACAACCTCTCTAGTATGTGTTGTCACTTGAGTTTTTTATCTTAGCCATTCTGGTGGATGTCAGGTAAAATCTCAGGGTCATTTTGATTTGTATCTCTCTGATGGCTAAGGACATTGAGCATTTCTTTAAGTGTTTCTCTGCCATTCTGTATTCCTCTACTGAGAATTCTCTGTTTAGCTCTGTAGGATAAACATACTGAAATCTATACACCTAAAGAAGATAAACAAGAAAGAGGACCCAGGGTAAGATGATAAATCCTCACTTAGAAAGACAAATGGGATGGACATTGGATATAGGAGCAAACAAGTAATAGGACAGGAGCCTACCACAGAGGGCCTCTGAAAGACTCTACTTAGCAGTGTATCAAAGCAGATATTAAGACTCATAACCAAACCTTCGGCAGAGTGCAGGGAATAAAAAAAAAAAAAAAAAAGAGGGAGGGAGAGTTAATATGACCTGGAGAGGACAGGAGTTCCACAAGGACTAAATTTATCTGGGCACAGGGTTCTTTTATGAGACTTTCTCCAAATAAGGACCATGTATGGATGCAACCTAGAGCCTCTGCTCAGATGTAGCCCTTGGTAACTCAGTATCCAAGTGGGTACCCTAATAAGGGGAACAGGGACTGTTTCTGATAGGAACTCAGTGGCAGGCTCTTTGACCTCCCCTCCCCCTATCCCAGGGAGGAGCAGCCCTGCTAGGCCACAGAGGAGGACTTTGCAGCCAGTCCTGAATACACCTGATAAACCAATATCAGATGGAAGGGGAGGAGGTTCTCCCCTATCAGTGGACTTGGAAAGGGGCAGGGAGGAGATGAGGGTGGGAAGGTGGGATTGGGAGGAAAAGAGAGAGTGGGATGTAACAGTGATACAAAGTTAACAAACTGTAACAAATATTAAAAAAATAAAAATTAATAAAAAAAAGAGAAAAAAGATTTCTCACACAGAATAGTGACATCAATCATAGCTATCCGTACAAGGAAGGACACAAGCAGCTGTTTTGCCATCAGAAACCATGGGTTATATATTATAATAAATACTATAATACGTTATGTTATGTTGTCATAACAACTGCTAAGTAAGGAGTGAAAAACAAGGTTTTAGTAACAAGTATGAAGATAATAGTCAAAAGTGACAGAATTCTGATATGCTAGGTTTTATAGAACTCACAATAAAATGAAGTGAAGAATAATATAAAAAAAGCAAAATAAGTGACTATTAAACAACATGTCCACTCTAATTTTAATAATTAAACAATGAAGGAACCAGGAATGCATACATGTTCACTTTCCTATGAAATTAGGTATGTGGTTACAGAGTAACAAAGGAAAATAGAAGTCTATGATGTAGCAGATAGATTGCATAACACAGTTTTTGAAATGCATTATATACTCTTTTGTTAATCAAAATTTATTTTGGATGAAGGCCAAAAACAAGCCAGGAAGTTGGTGTTGAATGCAGCTTTTAGACTCCATCTGAGTATTACATAATGTGAATCTGAATGTAAACTTATTTCCCAGATGATTTGTGTATACATTCATGTTCGTGAACATAATATAATTTGTATTAAAAACAATTTTTTTTCTCTCTCCTGTTAAGGATGGAATCCAGATCCAAAAAGGTAGACAGGTATGCTATCACTGAGCTAATGTTTGTCATGTACTCTGCCTTTCTAAACTAAGTTCCCAGCATGCTTCTAGCCTGTTACCATCACATTACTTCTTTCATTGATTACCCTCATTCTCTCTGAAAGATAGTATTCATGTCCTCTCCTATGTTAAGCCATTCCAGACTCTAATTGAAATTTACTGTTCTTGTTTGTGTTTATATGATTTTGTGACTTGAATTTACTTAAGAAATTCATGTTAACAATTCTGAAAATAGATAGGATGATTAGAACATCTATGATTGTAGACTATAGAGGTAGCTTGGTCATTGAGGCCCTTAATGCATAATTCAAATTGGATTCCAAAACCTACCTAGAAACCTAGACTTGATGGAAGACCCAGAAGCATTTGCAAAACCCTGTCCTTGTTTTGAAGGATATAGATGGTTCTTTGTGATTCATTGGCTGAGTTGCTTAGTTAAATCACTGAGTTTCAGGGCTGTATCAGAGATTCTGTCTTTAAGACAATGAGGATATCCATCTTGGGGAAGAGCACCAAAGAGGACTTCTGAGTTAGCATGTACACACACACACAGGCATAGAAACCTTCATACATCCATGCACTGGCCTAAACCTGAACACCCACATATACATGCCCACACACTCACACATAAATGTTACCAATCAAAAGAAAAACTCATGACTGGTTCTCAGTATATTTGTAGCCTTTTAACATTCACCTCTGTACCTGGCTACCTGTAGACTACCAGATAAAAATTTTGGAATATATTTTTAACAGACTACTACTTCCCACCAGCCCAAGAACTAAAACTATCATCAGAGTGCAATTGAACGCGGTAGTAGAATATCACCCCTTTCTTTACCTGCCAACTTGATAGCAGTTTCAATGAATTGTGACTTTCTCCTTTTCTGTGACCATTCATGTTTATATCAACTTCTCTTCAAGAACATGAATTTGGAACATTCTAAAATCAGGTTCCTAAATCATGGTCAACCATATTTTTCTCAGAATAAACAATCTTATTTTGCACAAGTAAAGAAAATAAAGACATATGATTTGCACCAATAACTACATAAGTAGCACTGTCAAACTTAGTGCATTGGATTGGTTGTGTTTTGGTTGTTTTTAATCTGAATTGTTTCTTTCTAAAAAAAAAAAAAAAAAGATATAGACCTTTCCAGAAGATAGTATGTCTGTATCCTAATCTCTGCTCAGCACGGACACACATTAATAAATGCTTTAAAAAAAAAAAAAAAACAAATCCATTTCTTAAGATTTAATTATCTTCTCCATAAATACATCTCTCATTAATTTAATCATATGATTATTTCTTTGGTCCACATATTCTTTTTGCAAGGAATCTTGGTAGAAAACTAGGTTTCGTCCTATTACTTAATGAACTCACATATTGAATATTTCCTTTAAATGAATATGAAATACATTTCAGAAATTTTTCCCTAGACTTTGGGGTCATTTAAATTGCATTTTCAGGAACATGGACAGCTTAGTCTTATAAACTGAAAAGTAATATGAATTGGAATAAACATTTCTGACATCACTTCTTAATATGAAACTAAAGTCATGATGCTTCAGGCTTTACAATGGGACTAGGATCCAAACATATCAGAGAAAATATAATGTTCGTCTTTTTAAGTGTGGGTTACCTCTCTTAGTATACAGTATTCTCCATAAGCCAGGGAAGCAGAAAGGGACCCTAGCAGTAGAATGGAGTGAAGGAACTCTAAAGAAGAGGGCAGTAGGGCACAGACACTATGGAAGTGAAAAAACTTTGGGGACTTCAACTGGGGAGAAGAGAGGTATGATGATACAAAATGAGAGGAGGGGAGCAGTGATGAATAACAAGCATGTTTGAAAACATGTTGGGAAATATATTTTATACTTACTTAAAATATACAGATAAGTGCATGCTTGTACACATATACACTGAGAAAAAGAGAGAAACAGATTGAGAATAAGTGATGAGAATGATCTCTTTAATGCTACAGATTATCCTTTGTGCCAGGGACAGGAAGCCTCTCTTCCAGTTGTTGGTAAGGGCATCCACGAGACTCCCAAACATTATAGTCTATTATTAACCTTTAAGAACCTGAAGACATCTTCTGGATATATGCCCAGGACTGGTATAGCTGCATCTTTAAGTAGAACTATTTCCAATATTCTGAGATACCTCCAGATTGAGTTCAAAAGAGATTGTACAAGTTTGCACTCCCACCAACAATGGAGGAGTGCTCCTCCTACTCCATACCCTCACCAGCATATGCTGTCACTTGAATTTTTGATTGTAGCCATTTTGATTGGTATGAGATAGCATGCAGAGAGGGGGCTGTGATCAGGATTTAAAGTGAATAAATAAAGAAATTCTTTTTTGAAAAGGAAGAAACTTTAAAAAAAGGAAAAAGAAAGCATTTGGAAAGTAATTTCCATTTCTTTTTCCTTTTCTTTCTTTCTTTTTTTTTTTTTTAGAATCAAAATCAAGGAATGTGAAATAAAACTTTACTGATGAGTAAGAAAAAAAAAAGAACTTGAAAACACCCTTCTGCTGAAGAAATTACATTCTTCAGATGTGGGAGTTAGAGGAATCAATATGAAATTGGAAGTCACCTTACTGCAAACTACCTTTCTCATAGCACTTGAAGGTGCTATGTGAACAAACAAGGTGGGAAGCAATTAACAGTCTTTTTCAGCTGTAAAGTTCAAGAACTACAACAATGACTAGCAAACAAAAGATATTTCTATTGGTATAGTAATATCACTTTATCATGCAGGTAGCCTACAGCTATTAAATTGGACTTCATTTACACATAACAGGAGGTAATTCATAACTAGTACTGTAAAACTAGTCAGCTACCCATTGCTGGAGAGATCATAGACATTTTAGGACAATCTATTACCACCATTTTCTTAAACCAATGTGATTCCTACTGTATTCTTTTTATCTTTACACTCACAATAATTGTAGCTCTCATTCATCATCAAAGAAACTTTCTTTTGCACAGATGTTGAGTATTGCATAAATCTACAATTGTTCATAATACAAAGAAGAATGGATGTGGTATACCCATCACTAAATGATACATACATTTGTAAGCCAGTCTGTATACTTCAGGCTTAGGGAAAGTCATAGAACTGGGCATGGATGTATTATAAAAGCAAAATATCTGGGATGTTTGCTAGGTAATATATACTAGAGAAGACAGAAAGCTGTGCTCATATAATTCCAACAACACGCACATATTAACAAGATCTGTATTATAGGAACACAGGTGTCTTGACAACATAGATAGAAATTTCATAATTTCTCACCTCTAGATGAAGATATATTGGTAATTAACTGCTGGTGATAGAGTGAGATTCATTTTCTCAAGGGATAAGCCCCTGGGGCTAACCAATTCCAAGTGGTCAGCACTACAGGCACATACAAGTAACACCAAATAAACTCATATATATATATATATATATATATATATACACACATATATTTCATATACATACATTCATACATATGTAACAATAAAACATTAAAGAATAAGAGGTCATGAACTGGAGCAGTGTGGAAGGAAATGTTTAGGAGTAGGAGAAGTTGACATGATATAAAAATCTAAATAAAAATAATTATTCACCCCATCTTCTACATTAAAAGCTAAGAGGATTAATAGACTTCTACATTTATTGGTAGGTACAGATAAAAGTCAACATTGACAAAATTATTGATTCATGTTTCAGGTGCTTCCTTTTGCCAGTTTTTTGTTATATATAATGGACATAGTTTTTCAATTCTTTCGACTTTGTTCCTTTTAATGACATATTTATATATTTATTTTTAATTAATTTATTTATTCACTTTACATCCTGAATGTAGCCTCTCTCACTGCTCTACCCCAGTCCCCACCTCACACCTCCTATTACCACATTGTTACCTCTCTTAATTATCAGAAAAGGAAGCAGCCCCCATGGGTAACAACCCACCCTGGCACATACAGTCACGCACCACGACTAGGAGAATCCTTTGCCACTGAGGCCAGACAAGGCAGCCAAGCTAGGGGACAGGGATCCAAAGACAGGCAATCGTGTCAGGACATCCTGTGCTCCAATTATAACGGATCCACATGAAGACCAAGCTGCACATTTGCTACATATGTGTAGAGGCCCTAGGTTCACCATATTTGTGCCCTTTGGTTGGTGATTCAGTTTCTGAGAGCTCTTGTTGGCCCACATTCCTTGTCTCCATTGGCCTTTTTGTGTTGTCTTTGAATCCTCCAGCTCCCTCAATCCATGTTCCCCAAAATCTGCCTAATGTTTGTCTGTGGATCTCTGCATTTGTTTCTACCATCTTATGGGTGAAGCCTCTCAGAGGACTGTTATGCTAGGCTCCTGTCTGCAAGCACAGCAAAGTATCATTAATCCTGTAAGGGGTTGTCTCTCTCTCATCTGATGGGTCTCAAGCTGAGCCAGTAATTGGATAGCCATTCCCTCAATCTCTTTTCCATCTTTACCCCTGCATATCTTGTAGGCAGGACAAATTTTGCGTGGAAGGTTAGTGTTCCCCTGCCTCCACTAGAAGCCCAGCCTGGCTACAGGAGATGGCCATTTCAGGGTCCACATTCCCTGCTGCTAAGAATCTCAGCTAAGGTCAACCACATAGACTTCCCCCCCTCTTGCCCCCGCAGGTCTCTGTCTAGTCTCAGAGATGCCTGAAACGGTTTCTCTTCCCATTTAACTCTTTCTCTCTTTCCCCATCCCTCCCCCACTCCATTTCCATCCCCACCCCCTCTCGCACCAATTTTAAAATACAGCATTAACATTATTTTACACAGTAAATAATGAGATCATTACTTTATATTAAGGTGTCTGGTTTTTGTCCTGCCTGTATTTGTCTTTCTCTCCAATGGAGATTTTACTCTAATGTACTGTCATGAAATTCACTCACACTCCTTAACCACCACTGCTGGTCTAGGACCAAAGAAGGACTCAGTGCACATTACTGAACCAAGTAACACTGCACTGATAGTTAACCAAATTTCATTAATTAACTTAATTTTACATTTGGCTTCAAATACTATTCTTAGAAATTATTTTTTTTTCTTGGTCATTTTATTTATTTTGTTAGAGACACATGTATAGAACAGTCCCTTAAAATCACAAATCAATTACATGAACAGTTATATATAACAAGGTGCTTTGCTTTGAAATACCTTAAGAGATTGTTACAATCTTCTGTGACATGCCTGACATTTAGATCTTACTGTTTTCCTTGCTCACTGTATTGAAATTGTATTACAATTTCTTTTTTTTTTTAGTAAATCAAAAATTTTAATTCAATGTGCCTAGAACACAGATTTTAAATATTCTTAGAAATTATAAGGAATATCAAAACAGTGAAATGTTTTAGCAGAAACTTATAATTAAGTTTTATTGTTCATCCCTTTAAAAATATACCTTAATGCAGTAGTTCTCAACCTGTGAGTTTCTATCCTTTGGCAGTTTGAACGAACCTTTCAAGGAGGTTAACTAAGACTATCAGAAAACATAAATATTTAGATTACAGGAGCAAAATTATACGTCTAAAGTAGCAATGAAAATAATTTTATGGTTAAGGTTCACCACAACATTAGGAACTGTATTAAAGTACAGCAGCATTAGGAAGGTTGAGAACACAATGTCTTAATCCACAACCAAATAAACTTATCTTTCAAGCTTTGAAATCTTGTTTCTGTTCATGCTGAAAGTATTATCAGTCCTTAAAATACAGTCTAAATGATGCTAAAGACAGAATATTTGCAACAGAGCTGCCATGCTGTGAAATGAAATTACAACACAGGGTGCATTTATTCTCTTTCATTTTCTAATTTGTTAAAGAAACCCATAATTTAAAAATGTAAGAGGATTAATAGCTAATGCTATTATTACTCAGACATAACACAAACTCAATTGCAACTATTTAAACAATAGCACTAATGAAATACAGCATTAATTCTGATCTTTTATATTTGAAACTTGAGTTCATGTCATGTCATGTTTCTGTTATTGTCCTCAGTAGTTAAAGGCGAGTGGAGCTCTTTAAAAATAAATGGTGGCAGAATTAAGGAGCACCTATAGGTATAGGACAAGATACTGGTTATAGAAAAAAAAATCCTCAGTCACATACATTATACTAAGTTACACTGTTTTTGTTTTGGTGTAGTTTAGTTTTCCACTAAGTACATTCATAGTTAAATTTAGTAAATGATATCATGTGGCTACTACTGTATTTGGCAAGAACCATGTATTAACACACGAAACTTTAAAATAAATTGGTAATATGTGTTTTCCTACATGTTACATTAGAATGCCAGTGTCCAGCCTCGGGTGAGGACAGGGCTTGAAGTCAGTGAATGCAAAAGCAGCGAGGGAAGAATGAGAAACAGGAAACCTCTTAGTTTCATCTTACATGAGAAGGACAGGGAGGAAGCATGTCTCCATTTGGCTTGACCTGCCATGACAATCTGTGTCTCACACAGGCTTTATTTATACATGAAATCATTTCCTCAAAAACTTCAATCAGTGATTACACAGCCTTTTAGGATACTTTTTTTTTTCTAAAAAATCTTCCTTGATTACATAAATATAATGAAATAAAAGAAACAAAGCAAGCAAACAGCAAATTTCATGAGAAATAAAAGTTAACAGTATGATAAAATAATTTTCTTTTAACTCAATGACTTTTCTTTAAGATTGATGCTGTAAAGCCTTGCAGCTACAGAAATGCTAGGCAAGATGTCTTTGTCATAAACCCTTGCTTAAATATAATTTCTATAGTTATTACAATCTTTTAAGTGATAGAGAAACATCATGATCCCGAAAATGGCTTAGTTTGCATTCAGGAAGGTACCAAGGTTTGTCATTAATTGTATAATCAAAATCTTTTCCTGTCCATTCTAGTTCCGTGTTTCTGAAGCTGGACATGAAAACCTAATGTTTCAGTTATAGTTTGCCAGCTTGTAAAATTTTCCTAAGTTTTTCTTCTTTAATAGTCTTTCTCGGATCTTCTGTCATATGCTTACTGATACCACCTATTAATGATTTAAAATATGTGTCTAAGTAATAGCTTCTACGGAAGAATCCATTTTCTGCATAGTTGTTTTTCCTAGGGAAGTACCATTAGTTTTATTCTCATTAACACCAGCTTTTGTTACATTATTCCAGCTCTAGATTTTGGTGAAAAGCCTTTAACAGTGAAGAATACAAGTGCAAGCAAAATTTTGTAGTGAACTTCCACCAAGGGCAGTGAAGTGTCAGTCCAGATCATGTGAGCACTGGAACTTGGTCATACAGAACCTTAAGGACTCTTGGCATCTCTATTGGAAGACACCAATGTTTGAAGATGTCAGGTTTGCTGGATAGTTTTGTTTCTGCATGACATCAGCTTGAAAACACACACAGTGAATTTGCTTGTTGTCAAGCACTGAGTGCATTTTCTTGATTGATGATTGATAGAAGAGGGCCCAGCTCACTATGGGTGTTGTCACTCTGAGATAATAGTCCTGGGTGCCACATGAACACAGGCTGAACAAGCCATAAGAAGCAAGGCAACAAATAACATTCCTGCAAGGCCTATACATCAGAATCTGTCTTGAGTTCCTTCCTTGATGATGGCTAATAATGTGGAAGTATAAGCAAAATAAATCCTTTTCTCTGCAAGTTGCTTTTTGGTCATGGTGTTTTAGTACAGCAGTAGAAACTGCAACTAAGTCATTAAGCAACTGCCAAAGATTACCCCGCAAGGAAACACAGATTTAGAAAGAAGGCTCAGGCCACCCTGTCTGCTCTCTTCACACTTGTAAGAATTCAGGACCTAGGCTCCCTGCTCAGATGTAGCCAACAGGCAGCTCAGTCTTTATGCAGGTTCCCTAGCAAAGAGAGCAGGGGCTGTCTATGACATGGACTATGTTTCCTGCTGTTCGATCACTTTGCCATGTTGGGGTGGCCTTGCCAGTCTACAGAGGAAGAGGATGCAGCCAGTCCTGATGAAACTTGACAGGCTGGGGACAGTTGGTAGGGGAAGAGGGCTCTCCCTGGCTCCCCTTTCTGAGTACTAGGGAAGGGGGATGGAGAAAGAGAGAGGGGCCATGGGATCAGAAAAAGAGAAGGGAGGGGGCTGCAATTGGGATATAAAGTGAATAACTTTTTAAAAATATAATAAATTTAAATTTAAAAAACTAATTCAGTTCAACCAGTAAAGGTTGTTCTCATTCATTTTGTCATTCTATTTGACAAAAGAGTCCACTTTATTATTCTTAAGAGTCTAATAATTTCACCATGCCTGCAAAAGCACAGTGAAGAAGCTGAATAAAATCAAAGTTGAGAGGATAAGAAATTATAATTACTAATAGATTCAGAAATCCAGCTGGCTAGGTACCTTTATAGCTACTGTGTCATGGGTTTTTCATAAGAAGGTTGTTGGCACAATGCAACTCTGTGATGACAAGGGAACTTGGGTGCTAAATGAGGTGGGCTCCGTGTATCCCAGTGCTGTTATCTTGTAATTAAAGAAATATCAGCCGCAAGTGGTAGGGATCAAGTCCTTCTAGAATTGTTAACCTCTTTTCTTTGATTTTTGGCTAAGAACAAATAAAAAATGTTTGCCAGAACAAATTTTGGACAAATTGTTGTATTAAATTAAAAAAGAATGTTGGGTTTATAATGTTTATTATTAGCCTAGTTAATATCATGGTGGTATTATCTAACCCACTATTACAACTAATAAGACAGGGACACCTGTAAGATTTTATAATTGCCTTATTTATCTTGGGCTGGGCAGACAGTTTACATATACTGCTTTGGTAGTCTCACCAGTCATCTCTCAGCCCTGTCCAATGCCATCCGCCTTAATACTCCTCAACTGGTCTGTCGTTTATCCATAATCCCATGGTACTCGTTTATATTCTTTTTTTATTATTATTATTAGTTACATTTTATTAACTCTGTATCCCAGCTTTATCCCGCTCCCTTATTCCCTCCCAATCCCACCCTCCCTCCCTCAGCTCCTCCCTGCCCCTTTCAAAGTCTACGGATTGGGGAGGACCTCCTCCCCTTTCCTCTGGCCCTGTTTTAACACATATCTTCAGGACTGGCTGCAAAGTCCTCCTCTGTGGCCTAGCAGGACTGCTCCTCCCTTGGAGGGTGGGGAGGTCAAAGAGCCTGCCATTGAGTTCCTGTCAGAAATAGTCCCTGTTCCCCTTACTATGGGAAACCAATTGGTTGTTGAGCTACCACGAGCTTTGTCAGAGCAAAGGTTCTAGGTTACATCCATACATGGTCCTTGGTTGGAGAAACAGATTCAGAAAAAACCCCTGTGCGCAGATATATTTGGCCCTTGTGGAGCTCCTATTCTTTCCACATCATACTAACTTGTTTATATTCTCTTTATCAGAGCTCTTTTCACGCCGTTATTGTAGTTCTTCCTCCAAGGCCACGTGGTTTCTTCTCCAGGCTAACCCCGTCATGGAGTCTTCCTTCTTCCTCTCTTCCTGCCCCTCTGTTTCCTGTGATCCTTTCTGTCCTCCAAAGCCTGGGAGCCTTAGCCACGCCTACCCCATTCTGCCCTTCCCAAGTATAGGCTGCTGTAACCAGATCTTAGGAGTCAGTAACATGCATTAAACCAACCTCCAATAGCCACTTAAGAACACAAAAATAAGCTGAAAATCAAAAGGAATGTTGAAGGACAAGCTGAATGAAAGTGTTAGAAAAGACTGCATTTTATTGGTTGTATACTATTTTATCCCAGTCTTCAAAATTGTAAAATGTCTCAGTATATGTTTGCATGATTTCAAACCCTATCTGTTTGCCTATAAACAGAATTTAAAACAATTAAATTATTTTTATGCAAGGACTATAGACCTTTAAGTTCTAGCATTGTGCTAAAAGGGGTGGTAAGCATGTTGTAACTGTCTCAAAACACCTGACACTCGAGGAATATTCATGGAGATAACCTAGAACCCCTGCACAGATGTAGTCCATGACAGCATAGTATCCAAGTAGGTTCCATAGTAATGGGTAGAGGGACTGCCTCTGACATAATCTGATAGGCCTGTTCTTTGATCACCTCCCCCTGAGGGAAGAGCAGCCCTACCAGGCCACAGAAGATGACAATGTAGCCATTCCTGATGGGATCTGATAGACAAAGATTAGAAGGAAGGAGAAGAGGACCTCTCCTATCAGTGGACTTGGAAGGGGTAATCGAGAAAAAGGGGAAGGGAGGGTTGGTCTGGGAGGGGAGGAGGAAGGGGCTTATGGGGGGATACAAAGTGAATAAACTGTAATTAATAAAAAAATAAAAAAATCTTTAATAAAAATAAAACACAAGCAAAAGTAACAACAACAACAAACAACAACAACAACAACAAAAAAAAAACACCTGACACTCATGGCAGGTGTTAGAGGAACAGGAGAGAGACACAGAAGCCACACTTATAGCAAGAAAGCAGAACACATGTTGTTGTCGTCTCAAATTCATATTTCTCCAGTTTTTGGATTCCCCCAAAAAACATGTGTACCATATTTCTTAAAATACAGAAGATTGCAGAGTGAGTTTATCAGTTGAAAGGTGAGTCTAGATTGCAGATCTATTTTGATATGTCTTAGAGTAGAGAATATCTAATAAAAGTTTCAATGAAATTGCTATTTTTAGGGGGCAGAAGGATACACAGATGTTTGTTAATGGTAATTGAGGAAATGTAGCAAGCAAAGAATCAGGTAAGGTGATAATCCTGAGCATAAGAAAAGCAGTGAGGTAAATTGTACCTTAACTGCAGACCCCTCCTGGGGCTGATAGTCAGCAAGAAATGACTTAGTATAAAGTTAAAGCACTTGAAAAGGCAATGTGTGAAAGACTTGATTGTTATCACTCAAATTTTAGATTCCGTTCACTAAAAGCATTTGAAGTAAATAAGCAACATGATGTAGCAACAGCCATTAAACACAGGAAAACTTCAAGATGAAGGACAAGATAGCCTAGGACAAAAGTCAATGTGGATAGATACCAACAATGATGCTGTTGTATTTTATGTTTACTATTGTCATGACAAAACCATCATGATCAAAAGCAAGTTGGGGACTAAAGAGTTTATTTTGACATCATAGTTATTAGTGATGGAAGTCAAGACAGGAACTCAAACAGGGTTGCAACCTGGAGGCAGGAGTTAATGCAGAAAGGTGCTGCTTACTGGATTGTTCCTTATGGCTTTCTCGGCTGCTTTCTTATAGAATCCAGGCCCATCAACCCAGGGATAACTCACAATGGGCTGGGACCTACTACATCAAACTCTAATTAAGAAAGTACTCTCCAGCTAGATCTCATGGAGGAATTTTCTCTTAGATGAGGTTCCCTCCTTTCAGATGACTTTAGCTAGTGTTATATTAACATAAAACTAGCCAGGACAATTTACTTCTTGTCAACTTGACACACAAACACATCACTATCTTAAGCCATAAGAGTTCCTCATTAGCATCACTATGACAATGAAACTTTGAAAGTCCCAAAGTCTTTAAATATTCAGTATCTTTAAAATTCCAAAGTCTCTTTTAAAACTCCATTTATGGAGATAACCTAAGAACCCCTACTCAGGTGTAGCAGATGCCAAGGCTCACAGTTAAACTTTGAGAAGAGTGCACAGAATCTTAGGAAAGGAGAGGGAGATAGAAATACCTGGAGGGGACATGACTTCCACAAGGAGAGCAACAGCACCAAAAAAAAAAAAAAAATCTGGCCACAGAGGTCTTTTTTGAGACTGATTCTCCAACAAAGCACCATGCATGGAGGTAACATAGAACCCCTGTATAGATGTAGTCCATGGCAACTCAGTGTCCAAGTGGATTTCCTAGTAAGGGGAACAGGGACTGTCTCTGATATGAACTTCGTGGCTGGCTCTTTGATCACCTCCCTGTAAGAGGGGAGCAGCCTTACCAGGCCACAGAGGAAGACAATACAGCCAGTCCTGATGAGACCTAATAGGTTAGAATAAGCTAGAAGAGGAGGAGGACCTCTCCAATAAGAGGACTGGGAAAGGGGCATGGGAAGAGAAGAGAGAGGGAGGGTAGGATTGAGAGAGGATGAGGGAGGGAGCTACAGCTGGGATACAAAGTGAATAAATTGTAATAAATAAAAAAATTAAAAACTCAGTCTCTCTTCTGTTGGCTCCTATAAAATTAAAAATAAGGTACTTTGTTATTTCAACAAGGGAAAATTAGGGTGCAGACACAACCAAATCAAAGCAAAACTAAACTCAAAATTGTAAATAACTTAACATTCAATGTTTGGGATTTACTCACAGTTTTGGGTCAGTTCTTCAGCTCTGCTATTTGCAGTGCATGCACAGAGCTTTTCTTCTAGGCTCCAGCTGACTCTATTCCACTGTTGCTGCTGTTCTTGATGGTAATCCCATGGTACTAGCATCTCCACAATGCTGGGGGCTTCTGGAGCAACTAGGCTGCACCAATAGCCTCTCTACACCTGTCATGATGCCAACTGTGGGCTGCTCCTCATGAGCAGCCTTCAAAACCAGTAGGCCTGGATGACTTTTATACTACTAAATTTGGTTGCCACCAAGAGGTACAACCTTGCCACCTCTGCAATACAGCTTCTGTGTGTTCTTAGGAAACACTTTCCAGAAGAGTGCACCTCTACGATGCTAGCTTCTTCTTAATCATTGGTAACTTCTTAGCTCCAGCTAACTGTCATCAATTACCTTAGTAGACAAAAGTTTTTCTTTAGTGGTTCTCATCTCTTGTTAATCATAGCTGATTATTCAGCTTCAGCTGGCAAAACACCAGAGATATGACATACAAAAGGCTTGGTAGAATCTTTGCTTCTTTCTAATGTCACAAGCCAGGCTTCCATTGTCTGTTCTAATCATCTTCCAAGATATTATAGAAAAGCCTAGTGAAGACCTTTTAAATTTTATTTATTTATTCACTTTACATCCAGATTGCAGCCCTGCTCCTCTCTTTCCAGTCCTTCCTTATACACCCTTCGCCCTCATTCTCCCCTCTCCTTCTCTTCAGAGAATAGGATGGTCCCCCATGAGTACCTTGCCCTTGCACATCAAGTCACTACAGAACTAGGCACATCCTTTCCCACTGAGGCCACACAAGGCAGTCCAATTAGGGGAATGGGATCCTAAGAGAGTCACCAGAATTAGAGAGGGCCCCTGTTCTAGTTGTTGGGAGATCCACATGAAGACCAAGCTGTGCATCTGCAATAAATGTGCTTGGGGGCCTAGGACCAGTCCATGCATGCACTTTGGTTCGTGGTTCAGTCTCTGTGAGCCCCCATGTGCCCAGGTTAGTTGAATCTGTGGGTTTTCTTATACAGTTCTTGCTCCTTCAGGTTCTTTCAATCATTCTCCTACTCTTCCCTTGGCTATGTCTAATGTTTGGCTGTGGGTCTCAGCATCTGTTTCCATCAGCTGCTGGGTAAATTTTCTCAGAGGAGTTATGCTAGCCTATAAGCATAGCAGAGTAACATTAATAGTGTCAGGGAATGGTTCTCTCCCATAGGATGGGTCGTAAGTAGGGCCAGTCTTTGGTTGTTCACTCCCTTGATCTTTGCTCCATTTTTGTCCCTGCACATTTTGTTTTCAGGAAAAATTTTGAGCCAAAAGTTTTGTGGGTGTGTTGGTGTCCTTATCCCTTTATTAGATGTCCTGATTTGTTACAGGAAGTTGCAACTTCAGGCTCCATATCCTGCAAGACTGGTAGTCTCAGTTAGGATGACCCCTGGAGACTTCCTGGGGCCTCCACTATTTCAGGTTTTTGGCAAATCCCAAAGAAGCCTCCCACCTCTGATATCCTTTCTCTCACTGGATCCTCTCCTCCTACTCTTTCTACTCCTAATACCCATGCCTGTTCTGAACTCTCCATACCCTCTACTATCCAGTTCTCTTCTCCATCCATTTGCAATGCTATTTTTCCCCCTTCCTGAGTGAGATTCAAGCATCCTCCCTTGGGTCCTCCTTACAACTTAGCTTCTTTGACTCTGTGGATTGTAGCATGGTTATAAGTGGCTAAAATCCACTTATAAGTGAGTACATACTATGCTTGTCTTTTGGGGTTTAGGTTTCCTCACTCAATTTGGTTGTTTTCAAGTTCCATCCATTTTCCTGCAAATTTCAAGATGTCTTTTTTTTAAAATAGCTGAATAGTATGCCATTGTATAAATGTACCACATGTTTATCCATTCTTCCACAGAGGGACATCTGGGTTGTGTCTATTTTTTGGCTATTACAAATAAAGCTGCTTTTAATACTCAACGATTTTTTCAGCCCCAAACAACATGGTCAGGTGTGCCACAAAAATACTGTACTATCCTGGTATCAATTTGTCTTAGTGAGATTTACACTCGCTATGATAAAGCACCATGACAAGAAGCAAGCTGGGACTGAAGGGTTTATGTGGCTCACACTTTCATATCATAGCACATAACTAAAGGAAGTCCGGGCAAGAACTCAAGCAGGGAAGAATCTGGAAACAGGAGCTCCTGCTTGCTGAGCCCCTTGCTTATAGAACTCAGGACCAGAAGTCCAGGGATAGCACCACTCACAGTGGGTTGGGTCTCCCACAACCATCAGTAGTTAAGGGGGAAATGAAGCCTTCTACAACCACTTTGGAAATCAATCTGACCCTTTCTCAGAAAAATTAGGATTAGTGTTACCTCAAGATCTACCTATACCACTCCTAGGCATATATCCAAAAGATGACCCACTATTCAATAAGGACATTTGCTCAACTATGTTCATAGCAGCTTTATTGGTAATATCCAAAATCTCAAACAACCTAGATGTCCCTCAACCTAGGGATGGATACAAAAAGTGTACTATATTTTACATGATGGACTATTACTCAGCAACTAAAAACAAAGAAATCAGTTAAATTTGCAGGCAAATAGTGGGAACTAGAAAAGATCATCCTGAATGAGGTAACCCAGGAACAGAAAGCCACATATGGTTTACATCCACTCATAAATGGATATTAGCCATATAATATAAGATAAACCTACTAAAATCTATAGTCCTAAAGAAGCTAAACAACAAGGATGACCCTAGGGAAGAGGCTGAAACCTCACTCAGAAGGGCAAACAACATAGACATTGGAAGTAGGAGAAGACAAGGAACAGGACAGGAGCTTTCCACAGAGGACTTCTGAAAGATTCTACCTCCAGGGTATCAAAGGAGATACTGAGACTCATAACCAAACTTTGGGCAGCGTGTAGGAAACCTTACAAAAGAAGAGGGAGATTGATAAACCTGGAAGACATAGGAACACTACAAGAAGACCAAAAAAGCCAGAAAATCTAGACCCAGGGGTCCTACAGAGACCAATACTCCAACCAAAGACCATGGATGGAGAGGACTAAGATCCCCTGCTCAGAGGAAGCTCACAGGCTGCTCAGTTTCCAAATGGTTTCCCTAGTAATGGGATCAGGGGCTGTCTCCGACATGAACTCAGTAGACTTCTCTTTGTTCACCTCCTTGGGGGGAAAGTATGAAGCCTTCCCAGGCTATAGAGGAAGATGATGCAGCCAGCCCTGATGAGGCCTGATAGGCTAGTGTCAGATAGAAGGAAGGATGTCCTTCCCTATCAGGTACTAAGGAAAGGGCAGAGGGGGAGAAGAGGCAGGGTGGGTGGGACTAGAAGGAGAGGAGGGAGAGGGCTACAGTGGGAAAACAAAGTGAATAAAATGAAATAAATAAATAAATAAATAAATAAATAAATAAATTAAAAATGAGAATACTCTACAGCTGAACTTATAAAGGCATTTATTTTTTCAGTTGAGGTTCCCTACCTCTCTCATCTCCTCCCATGCCCCTCTCCAAGTCCACTGATAGTAGAGGTCCTCCTCTCCTTCCATCTGACCCTAATTTATCAGGTCTCTTCAGGACTGGCTACATTGTCCTCTTCTGTGGCCTGGCAAGGCTGTTTCTCCCATGGGGGGGGTGGACGGTTGGTCAAAGAGCCTACCACTGACTTCATGTTAGAGACAGTCCCTGTTCCCTTACTAGGGACCCCACTTGTATAATGAGCTGCCACGGGCTACATCTGAGCATAGGTTCTAGGTTATATCCACGAATGGTCTCTGGTTGGAGTATCAATCTCAGAAAAGACCCCTGTGCTCAGATATTTTAGTTCTATTGCTCTCCTTGTGGAGCTCCTGTCCTCTCCAGGTCTTATTATCTCCCACTTCTTTCATAAGATTCCCTGCACTCTGCCTAAAGTTTGGTTATGAGTCTCAGTATCTGCTTTGATACACTGCAGGGTAGAGTCTTACAGAGGCCCTCTGGTAGGCTTCTGTCCTTTTTTACTGTTTTCTTCTTCTTCCAATGTCCATCTTATTTGTCTTTATTCTTCTTATCCCACATTAATTTCTTTTAAATTTATACTATAGTGCTTTTAACATTTAGTCACTAGGTTGTTTTAGTATTTGAACCCTTTACTGAAGCATGAAAAACCAAACCATGTAACCTAACATTTCTATTATGTACAGTAATAAGGGTCACCAATAAATGTGTCAAACATACCACTGACTGAATTATTTAATGGATATCATTCAGAAAAGGAGGAGGTTGGAATCACTGCTTGGAATGGAACAGTCTTTATAAGAAGCTTTACCTGCAAAGTAAATAGGTCTAATATAGAGAAACCATAAGGGGTTGGTACATAGGCAGAATCTGATCTGTGGACCAAAATTTTTTGTATGTTTAAAACACTAATTTTAAGAAATACTTCACCATTAGAACCTTATGCATTCCAAAAATGTTAACAGATTTTCTGTGAAGTTTTTTATAGAATTATCTGACCAATGTCATATATGGAACGTTGCTATGTCATCTTCACAAATATTTCTCTTGAAAAATGATTTTGCTGTACTTCAAATACTTGTGTACTGAGACTTTATTGCACTTGTTATCAGTGTTTCAACATAGCTGCTGCTTGAATTTTGTCTCTTTTTAATATTAGTTACAGTTTATTAACTTTGTAGCCCTGCTGTATCCTGCTCCCTCATTCCCTCCCAATCCCACCCTCCCTCCCTCATCTCCTCCCTGTCCCTTTCCAAGTCCATTGATAGAGGAGGACCTCCTCCCCTTTCATCTGATTCTGGTTTATCACTTATCTTCAGGACTGGCTGCAAAGTCCTCCTCTGTGGCCTGGCAGGGCTGTTCCTCCCTTGGGGCGGGGGGAGGGGGCAAAGAGCTCACCATTGAGTTCATGTCAGAAATAGTCCCTGTTCCCCTTACTAGGGTACCCACTTGGATACTGAGCTAGCATGGACTACATCTAAGCAGAGGTTCTAGGTTATATCTATACATGGTCCTTATTTTGAGAAACAGTTTCATAAAAGAATCCTGTGCCCTGATATATTTGGTCCTTCTGGAGCTCCTGTCCTCTCCAGATCATATTAACACCCCCTTTTTTCTTATGATTCCTTGCACTCTGCTGAAGGTTATGAGTCTTAGTATCTACTTTGATATACTGCTAGGTAGAGTCTTTCAGAGGACCTCTGTGGTAGACTCCAGTCCTGTTACTTGCTTAATCCTACATCTAATATCCATCCCATTTGTCTTTCTAAGTGAGGATTGATCCTCTTACCCCAGGTCCACTTTCTTGTTTATCTTCTTTAGATGTACAGATTTCAATGTTTATCCTATCTTATATGTCTATATAAGTGAGTATATACCATGTGTGTCTTTCTGCTTTTGGGATACCTCACTCAGGATGATCATTTAATTTTGTCTTTTAATAGGAGTGGGGGAATAAAAGAATATGATAAATGATGTATGAAGTGCTCAATGAATAAATACAAATAAATTTTATTGTATGTGCTCTCAGTTATTAATAATAATAAAAATAGAAAATGATGAATGGGATTATTTTTTATTTATTTGCTTTGTTAATTTGCTGTTTGTTCTTGTTTTTTGTTTTTGTTTTTGTTTTTAAGACAGGATCTCTCTACATGGCCTTGGCTATACTGGAACTGAGTGAGTATGTAGATCAAATGGCCTGAACTCACAGAGATCTGCCTGCTTCTGCTTCCTCAGGGTTGGAACTAAATGCCTGGAATCACACTATTTTTTTTTATATGTGTGTGTGTGTGTTTGTAAAAGTTTTTGTGTCCTGTGTGCAGGCAAGGATCCCATGATGCAGAAAGATGGTGTCAGGCCCCCTAGAGCTAGAGTTACAGACAGTAGTGAGCTGCCATGTGTGTGCTAGGAATTGAACTCATGTCCTCTGGAAGAACAGTCAGTGCACTTAACTTTTGAGCCATCCCTCCATCTTCTATTACATCTTTTATGACCTAATTTCATAAAAGCAAGGCCAATTGAAAGTGTTAAATATAAGTTTAACTGGAACTGATACTTTGATGTTTGTAAGGAATTAATCTATTTAATTTAATAAATTTAATAAATCAAAGCACTAATTACCTAGAAAATTAAAAATTAACAAAATAGGACCGTAATTATTAAGTAAACTAATATTCTGCTTGCTATTGATTTCCAATCTTGTGTTGAATACATTTTCATACATCATAATTATCAAATAAACGATTAGTGGTGGCTAAATGGATAGTGAGTAGTTTCAGTTGAAACATTCCCTGCTAGGGGTCTGACGAAAACTCACAACACTAAAGAGAAACTTAGAAAATTCAAGACACTCATGAAATTTACAAGGCTCACAGGCCTTTCACTGTGGTTTGAAAACAATTAGGTAAACAATTACAGTGTTAGAAGAGATGCTAAGAAGGAATGGCCTGCAGTTGGAGAAGGAAACTTCAGTGATGCAGCTCTTTTGAAGCATCCTTCGTGCCTATGTAGAGCTTTTGGATAAACAGTTTTCTTAGAGGCACTCATTCTCATGATAGTGTTTCTTACTCATGTCCATTGAGTACCCCTATAATCTCATTGCTCCCCCATGTTGGAATCTGTTAAAATTGTTTCTTTGGTCTGTCATTGCCACCCTATGTGGAGTAACTTAGACATTTGTCTCCCCAAGAAAATTCATACTAACTCTGAATGAATGACCCACAAAGATTATTTTTGAACTCACTTCCAGCCACAGAAATAGTCATCTGATATTTTCTAAGTCTAATAAACACTTTGTGTAGCTTAAAGATTGTTATCTCACTTCAAATCTTCTTAATAAACATGACAATTTATTTGTTTGAATGTTGGTTTACATTAGTTTACTACTCCAGTCATTATTATAAGATATTTACCTGAATATATTTATTTGTTTCTACAAAGTCTTATGAAGTATATATTATCGTCTACAATTTTATAAGCTGGAAATCAGGTATCATAAAATTAAGCATTGAGGCAGGTCCGTTTGTATAATTTTAGTATAGTGACAGGTTTAGACAACTGCAGTCTTCCTTTCCAGTGCACATGTGCACAAGTATGTTTGTGTCTAGCACCAAGGCAGTGAACACTGGCCCAAGGACTAGCTTTCGTAAATAATGAAAGCAACGGGTCAGTGTAATTTTCCTGTTTTGGAAGCTGTGCAATGAGTTTATTTGCAAATCAATATAAATTCTATGGAGGGTGAAATTGAAACTTAGAGGTTAAGTCGTGTATTCACAAAAGGATATTAGTGTGACTGAATTTGTACAACCCTGATCTTTAGGCATCGTCTTAAAGAAACATGCATATTCACAATTTTATATATTAATCAAAAGTTAAACATGTAAACATAAATTTTTGTTTTCGTGTAGATATTTGGCAAATTTTACTTTTTAGAAGGACTTTTCCACTTACAATTTTCAACTTACTTAAAAATATTCCTTTGATAATAAAGAAATATCTGCTAGTATTCAATAATTCAGGGAATTAAAAAATTGCAGATTACTATCCACTTTTACTCATAGTAATTTCAGTTTTATATGAATGATAATGCCACCATTTGTAGAGGAAGCCTGTAATCAACACTAAGGAGTGTAAGAAGACAGTAGAGAAATAGAAATAATGAAATAGAGATACCTCAAATGTCCAGAGTCCAATTGGGTTACATAGTAATGTGAAGAGGGACTGCCTCTGACATAATCTGATTGGCCTGCTCTTTGATCACCTCCCCCTGGGGGGGAGCAGCCTTACCAGGCCATAGTAGAGGACAATGCAGCCACTTTTGATGTGAACTGATAGACTAAGATCAGAAAGGAGAGGAGAACCTCCCCTATCAGTGGACTTGGGGAGTGGCATGGAAGCAGAGGGAGGAGGGAGGGTGGGACTGGGAGGGGAGGAGAGAGGGGCTTATGGGGGGATGCAGAATGAATAAAGTGTAATTGATGAAAAATTTTTAAAAAAAAGGGAAAAAAAATTAAGAACCTTAAATGACATTCAAAAGTGGAAGAAAACATGGAGTTAGTCAATTGGCATGGAGCACGTCTCGCCCCTGGGGGCAATGGTCTCCTGAACCTACTCAGACCTCGGACACCACCACTGCTAGTTCTAGAACTGACACAGGATGTTCCAACGAGGGGGTTAAGGCTCCTCATAATATTTCCTATAAGCCCACACCTGTTTGTCTATATCCCCCATTTTTATACATTATTAGCCAGATAGAGCCAAGTAATTGTGGTAATAATACTTGCTTTTTTGCCCAATGCTGCAATGCTAGTAAATTTAGGTATGCCCTGGTTACTCGCATGCCTCGCTGGGTGCCTGTGCCCATTGATGCCCTTCACGCTATGACTCTTTTCAGACAGAAAAGAGATCTTGGAACTACAGCCACCATTGTTACTGCCATCTCATTGGCGGCTGTTGGAGCTACCACCGGGGCATTAGCCATGAGTCATACTGGGCAGACTGCTCAGACCCTGAATAATCATTTAGCCAATGTAGCTCATGCCTTAGATGTACAAAAAGGAATTAATGCTCAACTAAAAGGAAGCTTGATGGTGTTCAATCAGAGGATTGACCTCTTGCAGGAGCAAATTGATACCCTATGGCAAATAGCTCAACTTGGCTGTCAATGAAAATATGCTGGACTTTGAGTCACTAGCATATAACATGAGAATTTTTCCTGTGCTACAAATCTGTCTAAACAATTGTCGAGCTATATTTTAGGTAATTGGACTGGAGAATTCGATACTACGATGGAGCAGCTGAGAGTGGCCATTGTCACAGTAAATTCTACCAGAGTGGACACAGGACTAGCCACAGGATTATCATCATGGATTGCTGCAGCCATGAATCATCTGAAGGAATGGGCAGGCATGGGAGCGTTAGCAGGCCTTCTGGTGTTGGTCTCCTTGGTTTGCCTGTGGTAAAAATGCAAGATTAGAGTCTCACAACAGCGCAATGCAGCCATGATCATTCAGGCCTTTACAGCCATTGAAGCAGGACAGTCTCCCCAAGCATGGATGGCTACCATAAAAAGCCAAAATGTTATGCTCAGGATGCGAGGCTAAGCACTGCACTCAGGGTCAGCCGCTTTCGACCCAGAGAAGAGCATGTCTGATTGCATACGGGTTGATACCCCAGGTCCCGCCTCTGAGAAAAAGGTATCAGACGGGTCTGATGCTCTTTGGGTGGATGACACCTAAATGAACATCGGTACAAAGTCCCAATTTATTTCTAATATCAGAGATCAGACCTCTATTCTTGCCTGATGTGTCTAAAACAAAAAGGGGGAACTGTAGAGAGCTGCGGAATGCTATGCCTTAAAGATGGAGCTGGTTTCCGCCTTCCACCTTCCCGATGGTGAGTGCTCTCTGTCAGGAACAATTCCACATTTGGCTAAGGCTGAGGATCTGGCTTGCTTCCATGTATGTGGACCTATCTGCATTGCCCACGTGGCACGCCTGGGTTGGCTACCCAGAGGCTATTTAAGCTGTGGGCTGGCTTTCCCCAGGGTCCGAGGATTGTTCAAGGTTCCTGAATAAACTGCATTGAAAAAAAATAAAAATAAAATAAATTAAAAAAAAAAAAGCTGTTTCTACAGGGTGGGAATGAGTGTAAATATATGTTCTATACAATAACCTCATATATATAGATGTTTTGTATAGACATATATTATATATTATATATTAAAATATATATTATAAATATACATGCCCAAATATATGTACACATATTATATAATTTTATATAATATAATATAAAATATTAATTATAATTATATAAATATAATTGCATACAATATATAATAATATATTACATATATAATGATGTTTTATATGGACATATATTATATAATATACAATATATAATAATATATAATAAAATATGTAATGTGTAATATATAACATTTTAATATATAACATATAATATAATAATTTATAATTTATATATGTATACTTAAATATATATCTAAAGAAGGGCCAAATATGAAATGAGGGGTTTTTTATGACCCCTTTGAATAACAAAAG
The DNA here is from genome assembly GCF_030254825.1 of Meriones unguiculatus. Lineage (NCBI taxonomy): Eukaryota > Metazoa > Chordata > Mammalia > Rodentia > Muridae > Meriones > Meriones unguiculatus. The sequence goes on from NC_083354.1 coordinate 98,504,968, forward strand.
TACAATAAACCTATTTTACATAACAAAGTAATAATGTAAAGAAACTGAAATTCAAAAACAGAAACAAAAACAGTTTATCTCTCAAAGTTAAACTAGCCAAATAGTGAGGTAAGAGAGTCAAGCTTGTGTGTATATTTTTTTTCCAGAAATTCATGGTTTAAAGGAACAAAATGAAGGCTGAAAAGTGACCCATTTATTTCCACAGAATAACTTAGAAGCTTCAAGCATTTGGTAGTACTATAAATTTGGGTAGTTTGATTGTTGCTAGAATTCTGATTAAGAAACAGCAGGACATTCAAATATCCTTCTTTAGTTCTTAGAAATAAGCAACCTTCTCTCATCCTTCCTGCTCAGTTAACAGACTATCAATACAGTGTGATAATACTTATTAAAGAAAATTTTTCCATAGTAAACCATAGAGTGAAAAAACTATTCAGCAATAAAAGAGGTGGAATTGTAATGAATATATCAGTGTAATACCAGGATCACTGGACCCTCAGAGACCACCAGGAGATGACTCAATACAAGAGCAAGAGAGCTGTATTACGAGAGTGATCAAACTCGGGACCCAAGTCTCACTGACACAGCAGGAGAGAAGTGGGACTCTGAGCCCTGAGTGAGCAGGGTTTTTAAAGGGAAAGACTGTAAGTAGGGGGGTTTCCATGACAGCAAACAGGGTAGATGTTTCCATGAGAGAAAACAGGGGGGTTCATGCATTGACATTACAGAATTGGGTAAAAGCCATAGCGGAGAGGTGACCACCTACATAATCACAATTGCCAAGGAGATTGTCTCTATTTTTTACTAAACATTTATTCTGTGATATTTCCTGGAGGCTGTTGCTTGGAGAGCTAAATTTGTTTTCTGCCAGGTGCACATTCTATGATATTTCCTGGTACCTGAGCTCAGCTCCCGGTTAAGATGGCTCTTTATTTCAAAATGGAGTCACCCAGGCTAACTTAAAATCTTCATCAGCATGGAAAAACTTGGAAAGTAAGGGTGAGAAATGGGACCATCCCAAATTAGAAAGAAAAACAACTGGACCTTGAATAAGGGCCAGCTAAGAAAGAAAAACAAGTCAGGCGGTTTAGGGCTACTAAATCTGAGAGATGGGAAAGATGGGAGGACTGTCCTTGAAGCTGTAAGCTGCCAGCTACAGAACCGAGAGATGGGAAAGATGGGAGGACTGTCCTTGGAGCTGTAAGCTGCCCGCTACAGCTGCCAGCGCATAACTGCTATCTTTTCTGCTGACTAATCAATGTAAAGGCCTGATTTTTTAAGTATAAAAACTCTGTGCTTTGTATGCTCGGGGTCGTCTCCTGCTTTGAAGGGACGACCCCCATCACGATCCGAATAAACTGCCTCTTGCTTTTGCATTGAACCGCGGTCTGTGAGTCTCTTTGGGGGAGGGAGCGGTACAGAGACCCTCCACCGGGAGTGCAGGTTTTGCAAGAGAACAAACATATATTAATATGAAATGGCCAGTGTGTAGTAAATATTGAGAGCATATTAGCCTTATTAGGATTTGAAGAAGGAGAAAATAAGTAGTGTGAGCACAGCATATAACATTTATTTTGAAGGAAACAAAAGCATTCTAAATTCGTGATATAGTTATACAATTTTATATATGTAGTGAAAATTATATTGAATTGAATAAGTTACGTGGGTGAAAAGGTGCTATTCAAATTATGTCTTCTAATATTATCTTAACAAAGCATGATCCCTGGGTGTTTATACTGTAGAGAAAATGAAGCCAAGGATTTCTGCTCAAAGACAGATGAGGTAAGGCTTTGGATTACACAGCCTTATTGGTAAGAAGTAAATTGTATGTTTATACATTAAAGTTCAATTTGTTTTGATTTCTGTTTTTAATCATTTGCATTAAGTATACTGAAATCAACTCTTGAAGAATGTCCTTTCCAGGGAATCTGACCATCCTAAAATAAAATTTCTGGACAGAAATGCAAAAATATCTTTCAACTCTAACTAACTAGAAGCTCTACACACAATCACAAAGTAAGTATAGATCACCAACATGGTAAAACATTTCTAGTTGCCTTTTGTTTACCCGAAAGAAAGAAAGAAAGAAAGAAAGAAAGAAAGAAAGAAAGAAAGAAAGAAGGGAGGGAGGGAGGGAGGGAGGGAGGAGGGGGGAGGGAGGAAAAGAAAGAAAGAAAGAAAGAAAGAAAGAAGGAAGGAAGGAAGGAAGGAAGGAAGGAAGGAAAGAAGGAAAGAAAGAAAGACATGAAAATGTGCTGTTTTTCTGCTTCTGGTGGGAGCCTGGGCTCTGGCCCCATTCACCACCGAACAGGAAGTGCATACTCCTCTGCTAAAAGAGGGATACTTTGGTTTCCAGGAAAGAAAAGGATGAAATACAGAATGAGAACCATAGCCCAAGATATCTGGTTAGGCCAGAAAGGTAGGAGATGACTTATCTCCACTGCCAAGTGTTACAATTTTTGGAAAAATTATCAGCAAGGTTAGAGTAATTCTAACCCTCTCCATTGTGCAGAGAACGGTCACAGCCCTTTTGCTAAGCTGCCAGCCCCAGGCAGGGAGCTAGGATCTCCTGAGCCAATCTAAGAGGCTTTTGGAGCCCAGCTTGACTCAGGCTGAGTGGCTGCATTGGAAACAGCCAGCAACCAACTTTCTCAGAGTAACTGCAGCAGGTGGTGAAGGAAAGGAGACAGAAGCTCAGAGACACTCAGATAGCTTCAGAGGAGGTTATGGGGCAACAAGAATAAAGCCTGTCTGGCAGTAGCAGCAGAGGCAGGAGCTTGCAACTGGAGTAAGCCTGGCTACACCGGCAAATTGGAGCAACAAAGCAGCAAGTCTCAGATGGTCATGGTGGAGGAATGGAGTGAAACTTTATTTTGTGAATCAAGGGCATTGTAAACCTTGGGCAGTAGGAGGAGTTTGGGGTGTGTGTGAATGTGTTTGATCCATAGGGCTAATAGTGCCAGGGTACTTCATTTACCTGCAGTAACACAGTCCTATCATAAGAAGGGGAACATAGTACTTAATTATCTTATGGGCATCCGGGGCTTGGGGTAGAGCTTCAGGTACGTGTACAGGTATGGGAAAAGGCTGTTAGTTTAAAGCTAAGGTACCAAGACATCTCATGAACATGGGGTGGGTATTTTCAGGAATCCTTAGGTGCATACTGAATGCATTTCTTATTGAGAAGGATTTGGGTCTGTAATCTCCTTGAGGGCTTTGTGACACTCCTTAGAGATCTGGGTGTTCCCAGATCATTCAGAGAGGAGTAAACCTAGATGAAGAAGGGGGGTCCATCATTTAACACTGAGCTCAGGGTCTTTCTGGTAATGCCAGACTTAGAACTGAAGTGGAAATTTCTGGTTTTCTTGAAGACTGAGTTTTGTCATGTGATGTTTTGCTGGAAGCTGGGCATGTGATGTTTTGCCCAGGTTGGCTTGTGAGAGGGCATGTGATGTTTTGCTGTGAGCTCTCATGTGCAAGGGGCATGACTTTGGCCTGCTGAGAACATCCATGGGTAGACTCTGAGGAGAAGAGATACACAGAAACCCACACACAGTGAGACATTGCTTTTTGTATTGACATCGCTGTGCTGATCTTCCTGCTTTGACAATTTGCTTCACAGAGAGGAATATTTCAAAGAGCTTCTCCAGGCAATACAACTGGGTCTTGGGAGTTTAGTTGACTTTGTGTCACTGTTTCATGTTGGATGGGCCTGCTCATATCCTGACATCTGGGTCTGGTAATACCGAAACAACCCATTGACCCTAATCAGCAAGAAGAAGATAAAAGAGAACTACAATCTTTTTCCTTTACTAATTTCCTATCTAAGTTTGTGGGAGGTGAGGGGGGGGTGGAAGGGAGGTAAAGGTGCTTAAGAACCCTGAATAAAGTAGGTTTGGTGAAAATCTAAGTTGCCATAGACCTTAACAACGGGGTCTAACAACATGCTACTCATATTTCTGCTTTTCTAACAACAACAACAACAACAAAAAAGAATCAACATATAGTGAGATTTTTATTTGAATTATTTTTTACTTTCATGACATAAGAGTTTTACCATGTAGCTGTGGCCATCCTTCTACTTGATATAGTATTCTGGCTGGTCATTATCTCCGGCCTCAATCTCAGAGTTCTAGGATTATAGGATAAGACCTCCAAAATAAAATCCTGCAAGGAGCCATGTTTTACAGTCCTTTTCATGGATACTAGCTGTGATCTCCACTAGTCTCAACTCTTAATGATCCACCATGTTCAATGGCACTTCTTTGGGGAACAAGCTTTTAATGGATGAGCATCCAAAGGACTTTCAATAGCAATCAATATCATTTGAATGTCCACAGAACAAATTGTTGGTAAATATTCTTGTGGAATGTATACAATTTACCCTTGTTCATTCAAATGCTGTTTTCTCTCCTCCACTATCTGGTTTCAATCCTGACATTACTTTGTGATGTTTATTCTAAGCATCACACGTCTCAAGTTGGTGTAAACATGCCACCATTTGTTCAATATATTTTTAGTAAAACAACCAGCCATTGCTGTGCAATGAAGAGAATAGGGTGGGACATCCTGGTCCAGAGGGGAGGAGAAAGAAGCAAGGGGGAGAAGTCAGAGAGCAGAGATCAGGAGGAGAAGACTTGGAACCAAGAGAGATGAATCAGACCTAAGATATGACTAAAAGCAAGTATAATGTTGGAAATTCTGAATGGGAGGAATCTAGAAGGGCTTGAAGGTTTAGGATGGAGTAATTGCCCAGCATTGTACTCTAGGTTAACTAAATACATCCTAGTCTCTGTGGTGATTTGGGTATACAGCTGGTTTAGGAATAACCGCTGGTTAACTGAAATATAAATCTATAATAAATATTAATAACCCACAACAACAAATAAATACATAAAGCTCTTAGGAAATATACACAGGAAAGCAAATTAATGATGAAAAACAGACAGACAAACAACCTGGAAATAAAGAGATTTCTCAGTGCAGGTATCACTGTTCTAGTGGAATCAGTCACTTGACCTCCACAGGTGCCTGTAAACACACACACACACACACACACACACACACACACACACACAAACATACACACACACAGAGAGAGAGAGCAGACAATACATATGGTAACAGTCAGTGCTCTCTCAGTAATGCTCAGGACAAACCTGTACAGAAATATGCATATCCACAGCTTCATGTATAAATGAATCGAGAATAAATCTAACAAGTTTTCCTTTCATTACTTATTACAGCTTTCTCCTATCCAAATGTGTACTTCTCTGTGATACGCCAATATTTCCATGAATTGCTTTGTCACTGATAAACACTTAAGAAATAACCTTTGGAAAGATGACTCATTAAGGCAGTCTGGGGCAAGATTTTATATAAAATTGTATCATCACAACCGATATTGAGCTGTCTTTTATTCTGGACTTTTAAGCGGGGATTCCCATAACTGGTAAAGGTATTTGTTCTTCGGTTGCTAGGATACAAGTCTACATGGAGGAAATAGTTGTAGGTTAGAGGAAAATAAGTGAGAAGTTTACCAGTCCTGTAAATAATCAAAGATGGGTAACACTGGAGTGATGCTTCATGGGAAGAGAGCTTGAAAATGTGGGTGAGATGGAGAACAGAGCAAGGGCACTGTGTGTGGATGCCGTAATAGAAGAAGGGCAGAGCCTGCTCTATCCTCCTCAACCTTATATTTGAAACTAAATGCTTGCTCTTTGAGCTTTAAAAGATGGACGGATATGGTTGAATGTACTGACATAATTTCTATGATCATTTTTTTTTAACCTTTAGTTTGCTTCGATTAAGAAAAAATCTGCTTCAATTTTCATTCTTTGCTAATGGACCAACTTCTTTTTTCATATAAACCCCCTTTTTTCCCTCGGAACAAACTGTACTTTTAATTTCATAAAGTGTGGCAATTGTAATAAAGAATAAGGAAATGAAAATCACAGTTGTACTTAGGCAAACCATTATTATGCTCATAAAATAGAAGAAAAAATAAAATTTTATGAGTTTTATCATGAGTATTATCACGAGTTTTGAGCATACAAAATATAAAGCTTAAACGTATTAGAATCTAATGATTTAAGAAAGGTGTCCAAGATACAAATATTCCTGACTCTGATTTTCCAGCACAGCAAAATACAACAGAATCCAAAACAGAAGAAACCAACTAACCAAAGCTGAAATAATTCGCATCTGAAATATAGACATGGTTATACATTTTTGATATTGAAAATTTGAATGTGACATTACTTCATTTTGATATTTCATTTTCAATAGTAAAAGATAAATTTCAGTATATAAAACACTTCTACAAAGGACAATGGCTCTGGCATAGGTTGGCCAAAACAGTCTCCCCATCTACCAATGATTAAACACTAAATTTGGAAATTGCTTACTTTAAAAACTCCATAAATAATTGCTTTGCATTAACTTTGATAAAGCTATTGAGTCACTGTTGATTTTTTTTATTTCCCTATAAAATGTGGCTCAAAATATAAACCTGCTATTTAAAGCTGGATGATGCTTCTGATTTGTGCTTACAGAAGACCCATGTGAGGATAATACCCAAGAGGGCACTTGTGTAGGAAGAATGCTAGGGACATGCTCACTGTGCACCCTCCCATCTCCCTCACTTTACCTAAGAGCTTGTCCACCTGACTCTTATGCACTATGTATAGTCTGCAAATCTGAAACTCATGATAATACAAATCAACCCTTTTCCATGTAGGAAAATAAAATAGAATAAGAAAAGTATACAACTTGAGAGAATAAATGAATCCACACTGGGTCTTATCGCCTATAATTCTGAACTACTTGCTACCGTTTTAGGTGTACACTGGTTATAGCATGAAAGTTGCTTACTTTCCTATAACAGTATGTTACAGTCAAATGGCCTTGGATAAACTGGATCTTATTTTTAAAAATTATTTTTTATATTTATTTATCTGTTTCGTACTCACATGGCAAAGCATGTGTGGGGAGGTCAAAGGACAACTTTCAGAGTCAGTTCTTTTCTTCTATCACAGGGTCCTAGGGCTGCTGGCCTTTACCTACCTGCCAGGCCATCTCTCTAGCCCTCATTCTTATTTCTTTAGTGAAGTACATTCTCTGTAATTCAAGGCAATAGGCCTAAGCCAAAGTGCCTTACTCTCATTTAAGCAACAATTTTTTATTCCAGACTCAAAAAAAAAAAAAAAAGCTACAGCTTTTTCAACATGAAAGGGTTAAGAAAAGGAAACTGTAGACAGAAATATTTAATGTCAGTATACGTTAAAGGGAGGGTTCCTTCTACCTCACAGCTGTATGATTACATTTGCGTTTTTCTGTTTATTTGGCCACATGTAGAATGTATATACTAGGAAAGAGCACTGTATACTTCAAAGAATGTTTTTGTTAAAGCCAAAGACTTCCTTTTATTAACATTAATTAAAGTAAAAAATAATTTTGGAGGCAAACTGCTAAAGAACCATAGAGGGCACTTACATAATAATAATAATAAGGGAATGAGACTATGATAGGGAAAGACCCTTGTAGCCACATCCTGTAACAAATGGATTAAGAGATTAATATCCAGGAGAGTAAGAAACTTTTTTTTTTTAATTTAAACACAGGGTTTTTCAGTGCAGTTGCAGGAGACCTTAGAAATAATGATGTAGCTCAAGCTGGCCTTGAACTTGGGTACTTCTGCTTCGGCCTTTAGAATGTTGTGGTTATACAAGCTTGCCACAATACCTACCATGAGGCCAACTTTTGAAGACAATCATAAAAAGACTTGTGGTGGTTTTTGAATGAAAATGGCCCACAGGCCCACAGGGAATAAGACTGTTGGGAGGTGTGGCCTTATTGGAAGGAGTGTCACTGGGGATGGGTTTCAGAAGCTCATGCTGGCCCAGGGTCCTTCTCTTCCTGCTGCCTGCTGATCCAGATGTATAATTCTCAGCTCCTTTTCTAGGACCATCTCTGCCTGTGTGTAGCCATGCTACCTACTATGACAATAATGGACCAAACCTCTGAACTGTAAGCCAGACCCAATTAAATGTTTTCCTTTATAAAAAAAAAAAAAAAAGAAACCACAAACCTTGAAATAGATAGAGAATAATATAAAAAGAAAGCAAATATCTGCTATTCAAGCTGATGATAATTTTTTAATATTTTATTTTAAATATATTTTTAAACATATAAATATATTCATGTATATATGTAGGTCTTTGATATATTTAGTTCTATAGCCTCAGGATGTGATTTAGGGTTGTATTTTAGAGATATTTTCTCAAATTTTCAGACTTCTAAAAGATACTTATATGGCATAACATTAAATTTTGTATGAATCCATAAATTCTCCCTATTGCAATGACTATGTAAAATATGTTTCTCATGGGCATAATCACAATATGATGGAAAAACTGCTGTTAGCTTTGTATTTCACAGATAACATTATAGGTTGTGTATATTGGGTGTGTATATTTGCAACAGCTGGCTGAGGCAGCTTACCCATGTACTTTCAGTCCAGTTTCTACATTTCCGGGATACAGCATGTAGCCCTCACTTAATTATTCGAGGTTGAATGCTTCCCTATCAGCTTCACAGAAGACACATTCATCTGTCTTACTGCTGATCATTTTGTTATTATGAGTTACAAATATGTATTCAGCTAATTTTCCCATTTTATTTTTATTATAATATAGTTACATAATTACTCCATTCTCTTTCCTCTGATCAAACCCTCCTGTATCCTTCCCCTCACTCTCTTGTTTGCTTCAGTATTAATATATGCCTTACAGCAGAAAGCTAGCTTCGGGAATTGAGAAAAATTATACTATATAAAATTCATTCCAAAAATTCTTTTCTTAGGCTTGGAGTAATAAGCTTCAGCAAAAGTCGGAGACTGTGGCTCTGTGGATAGCCTAAGTTTTTACAGAAATTTTCTACTTATTCCACCATGCGAAATTAATTTAATGTCTTCCAACTCCATGTGCTGCAAAACCTATACCTGCAGTCAGATTTGCAGAAGGGATAGGCTGGAACATAACATGGAAGCAGCAGATGATGATGGTTATGATGATAGCTGATTATCATCTGTGGCGAGTAGGCCTACTCTCTGAAACTCTACATCAGATCCGTAACAAATGGGAGCCAGTAAGAAAATATAGTAAAATGACGAATGGTTTCCATAAGGACGGTAATGAAATCATTTTATATCATCATTTTATATCAGATCTCTCTTCTATATCTTATTCATCAATAGCGAAAGACACAGACAATTTTAATTTTATATGGGCCTCATGAAAGTAACAACTGATGATTAGCAAACATTGCCAGTGATTATCGTGGACTTCATACAGACTATTGGAAGTGAACTTCAATTCTTTGTTTAGGATCGGCAGGAGGAACATCTGGGTATCTGTAGAGCCTCCAGGTAGACTGACAACATCCTCTGGAGTGGCTCAGATAGACAATGACACCTAGTTCTTTCTCTTTTTAGAATACAAGGCTAGTATTATTAATCAATAGGTAATCTATCAGCTTGGACTTACTGGGGAGAGTCCTGTATTATGAATTAAGCTTTCACATTAGAAGAACAAGTGTGTAATCGAATGGCTGTTTTCTTCATTTTCCCTAAAACATTGATGAATTTGTGCAGTGTGATTTTTGTGGCTGAAGCTGCTATCAACAAGTGCAATTCAAATAAAAATAAGGAGAAATTGCTTAAGTAAAAGTGTATGCATATTTAATTTTCTTAATACAATAAAATTGGGCACACATAAATATTTGAGAAAGAAATCATAAATTTTTCAGCTTTAGTTAATTAAAAAACCATTAGTTTCTAGTTCAGTTAAATAGCATTAACACAGAAATGTGTCAGAGCTCAGATGATAGGAAACTAGAGAAATAGCGTTTCTTCTCTCAATTTGTTGTGGCTTCTGCATGATGAAGCCAATGCACATCTCTCATCCAGAGGATACTGCTAGTTCAAATAGCAGAGGAAAGGGTAGCAGCTACCCTGTTCTTCAAAGGAACTTCAGTCTAAAACAAAGCCATCTTGTGACATCTTGTGAATCTACTGACATATTTCAAATTTACATGAAAAGGTAAGACTTTGCTATTGAGGGACAGACTAAATAGGTAGATACACAGATACCCACAGAAGGAGGGAGGGAGGGAAAGAGAGAGAGAGAGAGAGAGATTTTTTCATCACCTGTATTATAAAGGATTCATCCTTATCAAGAGAATATCTTCATGTTTAAAGTGATCTAATGATATTTTCTATAGCGTTTTGGTCATATGGAATTTGGCACATTGCATACAATTAAGTATACCTCAATAAAATTGTAGATCTTATTCCATGTATAAAATTCTGTAAAGATCTAAAATATTCTAAAACATCTGTTTTATTATAAAGAAGTCATCTTAATTCTGATACTATTTCTTTTAAAATTAATGTTCTTTAGAAAGTTAATAATAACAAAGTCTAAAATCAAAGTAAGGTTAAATTTTCTTAAAGTTCTTTAATAAAGAACTAATGTATTCATGCATAAGTAATTTACAGGTATTACTTTATGCCAATCATTTTTCCAAATAATGCTCATTGATCCAAGGGAGGAGCAGCCTTGCTAGACAACAGATAAGGACATTGCAGCCAGTCCTGAAGAGACCTGATAGGCTAGAGTCAGATGGAAGGGCAGGAGGGCCTCCCCTATCAGTGGATTTGGAAGGGGGTAGAAAGGAAAAGTGGGAGGGAGGGCAAGATTGGGAGGGAATAGGAGAGGGGCCTGTGGCTTGAATACAAGTGAATGACCTGTGATTAAAATAAAATAATTAAAAAAAAAAAAAACAGTGAGGACTGGCTGCAATGTCCATATCTGTGGCCTAGCAAGGCTGCTCCTCCCTTGGATCAATGAGCAAGTCATTGAGTTCATGTCAGAAATAATCCTTGTCCCCTTCACTAGGGAACCCACTTGGATACTGAGCTACCACGGTCTCATGAGCAGGGGTTTTAGGTTATATCCATGCATGGTACTTTGTTGGAGAAACAGTCTCATAGAAGACCCCTGTGCCCTGATATATTTGGTCCTTGTGGAGTTCCTGTCTTCTCCAGGTCTAACTCCCCTTTCTTTCATATGATTCGCTGCACTCTACCAAACTTTTGGTTATGAGTCTCAGCATCTGCTTTGATACACTGCTAGATAGAGTCTTTCAGATGCCCTCTGCAGTAGGCTCCTATCCTGTTACTTGTTTTCTCCTACTTCCAATGTCAATCCCCTTTGTCTTTCTACTTGAGGACTGATCATCTTACCCCTGGTCCTCTTTCTTGTTTATCTTCTTTAGGTGTACAGATTTTAGTGTGATTATCCTATCTTATAGGTCTAATACTCACTTAAAAATGAGTATATACCCTGTGTGTCTTTTTTTGCTCCTGGGATACCTCACTCAGGATGATCTTTTCTAGATCTCACCATTTACCTGCACATTTCATGATTTCTTTGTTTTTAATTGCTGAGTACTATTCCATTGTGTAAAAGTACCACAATTTCTGTATCCATTCTACCATTGATGGACATCTGGGTTGTTTCCAGCTTCTGGCTATTACAAATAAAGCTGCTACAAACATGGTTGAGCAAATGTCCTTGTTGTGTACTTGAACATTTTAGATATATGCCTAGGAGTGGTATAGCTGGATCTTGAGGTAGCAGTATTCCTGATTGCCTGAGAAAGCACCATATAGCTTTCCAAAGTGGTTGTACAAGTTTACATTCCCACCAGAAATGGAGGAGGGTTCCCCTTTCTCCACAACCTCTCCAGCATGTGTTGTTACTTGAGTTTTTTATTTAGCCAGCTTAAATCTCATGGTCGTTTTGATTTGCATCTCTCTGATGGCTAAGGATGTTCAGCATCTCTTTAAGTGTTTCTCTGTCATTCTATATTCTTCTACAGAGAATTCTCTATTTAGCTCCTTACCCCATTTTTTATTATTATTGTTTACATTTTATTAACTCTGTATCCCAGCTGTATCCCGCTCCCTTATTCCCTCCCAATCCCAACCTCCCTCCCTCAGCTTCTCCCTGCCCCTTTCCAAGACCACAGATTGGGGAAGACCTCCTCCCCTTTCATCTGGCCCTGTATTATCAAGACTGGCTGCAAAGTCCTCCTATGTGGCCTATCAGGACTGCTCCTTCCTTGGGGGGTGGGGAGGTCAAAGAGCCTGCCATTGAGTTCCTGTCAGAGATAGTCCCTGTTCTCCTTACTATGGGAAACCAATTGGTTATTGATTTTTTAATTGGATTGCTTGAATTATTGCCTTTTAACTTCTTTAGTTCTTTATATATTCTGGATATCAGCCCTTGTCAGATGTAAGGATGGTGAAAATCCTTTCCCAATCTGTAGGTTGTAGTTTTGTTCTGACAACAGTGTCTTCTGCTTTACAGAAGATTTTCAGTTTAATGAGGTCCCATTCCGGTGCTGATGGTGTTCTGTTCAGGAAGTTGTCCCCTGTGCCAATGAGTTCTAGGGTATTCCCCACTTTTTCTTCTAACTGATTTAGTGTATCTGGTTTTATATTGAGGTCTTTGATCCACTTGGACTTTGGTTTTGTGCAGGGTGATGAAAATGGATCTATTTGAATTTTTATGCATGTAGAAATCCAGTTGGACCAGCACCATTTGTTGAAGATGTTGGGGTGGTTATTTTTTTTGTTTGTTTGTTTGTTTTTTTGTTTTTGTTTTTGTTTTTGTTTTTTGGTTTTGGCTTCTTTCTCAAAAAACAAGTACTTATAGGTGTGTGGGTTTATTTCTGGGTCTTCTATTTTGTTCCATTGATCTAACTTTCTGTTTCTATGCCAATACCATGCAGTTTTTATTACTATTGCTCTGTAGAACAACTTGAGATCAGGGATGGAGATACCTCCAAATGATTTGTTATTGTACAGAATCATGTGGGAAATTCTGGGTTTTTTGTTTCTCCATAGGAAGTTTAGAATTTTTCTTTCAAGGTCTGTAAAGAATTGTGTTGGTATTTTGATGAGAATTTTATTGAATCTGTAGATTGCTTTTGGCAGAATGGCCATTTTCACTATGTTAATCCTACCAATCCATGAGCACAGGAGATCTTTCCATCTTCTGATGTCTTCAATTTCTTTCTTCAAAGGCTTGAAGTTATTTCAAGTAGGTATTTCACCTGCTTGGTTAGAGTTACCCCAAGGTATTTTATGTTATTAGTAGCTATTGTGAAGGATGTTATTTTCTTGATTTCTTTCTTGGCCCTTTTGTCTTGGGTATACAGGAGGGCTTCTGATATTTTTGAGTTAATTTTGTATCCAGCCACTTTGCTGAAGGTTTTTATCAGCTGAAGGAGTTCTCTGGTTGAATTTTTAGGGTCACCCAGGTATATTATCATATCATCTGCAAATAGTGATACTTTAATTTCTTCCTTTCTGAGTTGTATCCACTTGATCTCCCTTACTTGTCTTATTGCTGTAGCTAGGACTTCAAGTATTATGTTGAAGAGGTAGGGAGAGAGTGGGCAGCCTTGCCTTGTCCCTGATTTCAGTGAGATTGATTTAAGTTTCTCTCCATTGAGTTTAATTTTGGCTATAGGCTTGCTGTATATTGCCTTTACTATGTTTACTTATGTGCCATATATCCCTCATCTCTCCAAGATTTTAAACATGAATGGGTGTTAGATTTTGTCAAATTATTTTTTGGCATCCAAGGAGATCATCATGTGGTTTTTCTCTTTCAGTTTGTTCATATGGTGGATTACATTGATGGAATTCCATATATAGAAAGACCCTTGTATGCCTAGGAAGAAACCTACTTGGTCATGGTGGATATCTTTTTTGTGTTCTTGGATTCGGTTTGCAAGTATTTTATTGAGTATTTTTGCATCAATGTTCATAAGACAGATAGGTCTGAAGTTCTCTTTTTTTGTTGGGTCTTTGTGTGGTTTAGGTATCAAGGTGATTGTGGCTTCATAGAATGAGTTTGATAATGTTCGTTCTGTTTCTATTTTGTGGAATAATTTGAAGAGAATTGGAGTTAGCACTTCTTTGAAGGTCTCATAGAATTCTTTGCTGAAACCATATGGCCCAGGACTTTTTCTGGAAGGGAGACTATTGATGACTGCTTCTATTTCCTTGGGGGATATAGGACTATTCAATCTTTCTACCTGATCTTGACTTAATTTTGGTAGATGGAATCTATCAAGAAAATTGTCCATTTATTTTAGATTTTCAAATTTTGTGGCTATAGGCTTTTGTAGTATGACCTAATGATTGTTTGGATTTCCTCAGTGTCTGTAGTTATGTCCCCTTTTTCATTTCTGATTTTGCTGATTTGGATATTTTTTTTTTATCCTTTTAGTTAGTTTGGCTAAAGGTTTGTCTAGCTTGTTGATTTTCTCAAAGAACAAGCTCTTGGTTTCATTGATTCTTTGAATAGTTTTATTTATTTCTAATTGCTTGATTTCTGCCCTGAGTTTGAGTATTTCTACCCTTCTTCTCCTCTTGGATGTCTCTGCTTCTTCTTCTTTTTTTTTTTTTTCCTAGGGCTTTCATTTGGGCTATTAAACTGCTTGTATGTGATGTGACAAATTTCTTCTTGAAGGCACTAAGTGCTATAAATTTTCCTCTGAGCACTGCTTTCATTGTGTCCCATAAATCTGGGTATGTTGTACCTTCATTTTTACTGAATTCTAGGAGATCTTTAATTTCTTTCTTTATTTCATCCTTAACCCAGCTGTCATTGAGTATCAATTTCTAAGTTTCCATATGCGTGTAAGCTTTTTCTTACTTCCATTGTTGTTGAGGTCCAACTTTAGTCCATGGTGGTCAGATAAAATACAGGGAATTATTTCAATCTTCTTGTAATTGTTTAGGCTTGCTTTGTGACCAACTATATGGTCTATTTAGAAGAAGGTTATATGAGTTGCTGAAAAGAATGTATACTCTTTTGAGTTGGGGTGGAAACTTCTCTAGACATCTATTACTTCCATTTGAATTAGGACCTTTGTAAGTGCCTTTATTTCCCTATTTGGCTTCTATCTAGATGATCTGTCATTTGGTGATAGTGGGTTGTTGAAGTCTCCCACTATTAAGGTGTTGGGATCAATGTGTGATTTAACCTTAATAATGTTTCATTTACAAATGCAGGTGTTCTTTTATTTGGGGCATAGATGTTCAGAATTGTGATGTCTTCTTGGTGGATTTTTCCTTTGATGAGAATGTAGTGCCCTTCCTCATCTTTTTTGATTAATTTTGGTTTAAAGTCTATTTTATTAGATATTAGGATAGCTACTCCAGCTTGTTTTCTGGGTCCATTTGCTTGAAAAACAGTTTTCCAGCCCTTTACTCTGAGGCAGTGTTTATCTTTGTTGCATAGGTGTGTTTCTTGGAAGCAGCAGAAGATTGGATCCAGTTTCTGCACCCATTCTGTTAGTCTGTGTCTTTTTATTGGAGAGATGAGTCCATTGATGTTGATAGATAATAGTGACCATTGAAAGTCAGTTCCTGTTACTATGGAGTTGGTGATGTTACTGTGATTCATTACTTGTTTTCTTTTAATTTTTGTTGGGAAATTATCTGTATCCTATATTTTCTTGGGTGTAATTGTTTTTGATGGATTGGAATTTTCCTTCTAGTATCTTCTGTAAGGCTGGTTTACTGTTTAGATATTGCTAAATTTAGTTTTGTCATGGAAAATTTTGTTTTCTCCATCTATGTTGATTGAAAGCTTTGCAGGGTATAGTAGTCTGGGTTGACATTTGTGAGCTCTTAGAGTCTCCATGATACTTGCCCAGGCCCTTCTGGCTTTCATAGTTTCTGATGAGAAGTCCAGTGTGATTCTGATAGGTCTACCTTCATATGTTACTTGGCCTTTTTCCCTTGCTGCTTTTAATATCTTTTCTTTGTTCTGTAGATTTAGTGTTTTGACTATGATGTGACGTGATGTGTTTCTTTTCTGGTCTAGTCTATTTGGAGTTCTGTAGGCCTCTTGTATATTTATGGACATCTCTTTAAGTTGGGAAAATTTTCTTCTATGATTTTCTTGAAAATATTTTCTGGACCTTGGAGCCTGGAGTCTTCTTTTTCATGAATTCCTATTATTCTTAGATTTTGTCTTTTCATAGCATCCTTGATTTCTTGGATATTTTATGATTGGAACTTTTCTGATTTTACTTTTTCTTTGAGAGAAGTATCCATTTCTGCAAGTGTGTCTTCAGCTCCAGAGATTCTCTCTTCCATCTCTTGTATTCTGTTGGTGATGCTTACTTTTGTGGTTCCTGATCTATATATCACCCAACTAACCTGGGCACAGCGTGCTCGGCTCCCACCACTTTGGCGGTGGGGGTGTATGGGCCCAAACTGCAGCTTGTAATTTACAATAAAAAGAACCTCATGTATTTACAGCGGTCTTTTGGAGGTCTAGTTATTCCTGGTCTTTTGGAGTTCATGAACTGGGCAGAACATGGAACATTTAAGAGAAATGTTTAAGCCTCTATTAGGTTGATTTACATTATAGTTTGAATTAAGAATCTAGCTGGGCATGGTGGGGCACGCATTTAATCCTAGCACTTAGGAGTCAGTAGCAAGTAGACCTCTGAATTGAAGGCCAGTCTGCTCTACAGGACAGCCAGGGTGTTATAGTGAGACCATATCTCAAAGGATAAAATTAATTCCTCGGCTTTGGATAATCTTGGATTGCAGTATCATTTAAATCAATAAGAGACCAGCATTACTGAAGTGAAAACTTTGCTTTGTGGAGACAATCAATCAATACTGGTTATATGGAGCTGGAAAATCAAGTGTAGTTAGTAAGAGTAACAATGTCATCATTGAGGTAACATCTTGGAAATATTTTTTTTTCAGGATCAGCGCATAGTTGAGGCCAAGGATACTTCTCAAGCTAGAAGTTTTGTAGTATGTAAGTCTCATCTGGTGCTAGTTTCAAAAGCATTAAGGGGCCATGAAGACAAATTGGAATTTGTCACATCAAGTGACCAGGAGAAGCCACTGGTAAGCATGCAATCTCAGTTGCCATAAATACCCCATAACCTTGGAGGCACAAGGACTGTGGGTTGTATGCCAAGGAGAGAAATAGAAGTAGAGTGAGCAGAGTTAGATTAATCATAGATGACAGGATGTACATGCTGCAAACTGCGGTCAGAGAGGTAGAGTTACCCAATCCCTTTGAAGCTCAGAAGACTGCAATGAGCTCCACATGTGGGACCCTGAGCTTTTTATACTCTTGAACTTTTCTTTTGTCTTTGTTCTGATTTTAATTGTGCTCTGGCTTTCCCTTCTTAGAATTATAATGTATGTAAGTTATTTTGAATTTTATAGGAGCCATAACTTAAGAGAAGTTGGATTTTGAAGAACTTAGACTTTAAAACCCTGATTTTTTTAAATATTCAGGGGATTTTAAAATTTAGACTGTATTTTAAATTGTGATATTTACATGTGGTCTTTAATACAAGCAGAAAAGGAGTGATTATGCCTGACCATCAATGTGTTTGTGGGGCAAGCTAACAGGAGGTCAATTGTGTTTGTTAACTTCTGTCAATCTGAAACAGATGAGTCACCTGGGAAGTAGGAGCCTCAGTTGATATATTTCCTTTACTAAACTAGTGGCTGAGTAAGTCTATGAGAAGTTTTCTTAATTGTTAATTGATGTATGAAGACCAAGCCCACTCCGTGCAGTGACAAGGCTTGAGCAATATAAAATACAGTGGAGCAAGCCAGAGGAAGCACACTAGTAAGCAGCAGTCCTCAGTGGTCACTGCTTCCATTCCTGCCAGAGGTGCCATCAATGACAGCTTGAAAACTGCAACTCAAATGAACAGTTTTCTCTCTGAATTGCCATTGGCCTAGGTGTATATCACAGCAACAGGAAATTTACTAGGATAACATTTAAGTAAAACACCACATAATGTATTAATATACTTTCATTAAAGTGAATACCTCAAATTACCAAGTTATCAAGACAAAAAAAAATCCATTTGACTTCCAAATTTTGGGATTCCTATCCCTGATCTTTTTAACTTATTGTTTTGGAACTAAAAGGGATGTATCATTTTATGGTAAAAACATTGGTCTCAGAAACTTTCATCAAATGGCCAAGAGAAAGAAGACTGGCATCCATAACCTTTATCCAAAGCTGACCCTCAGAGGCCTAACCCTGCCTAACAGGCTCACCTGTCAATGTTTCCTTATCTTCTTTGGCATGGCTTTGGGAACTTTAACTTGTGGCCCCGGGGGAAGCTCAACATCTGAACTTTACAAAACACACATTTTAAGTTCAAAGAAATGAATGGGTTAAGAATGGTAGGAAATACTAATAACATCAAAATTAAGGTGATATTATAAGGCTAGCCTGGGCTATACAGTGAAAACTTGTTCAAAAACCGCAATGGGGCAAGAGAGATTTCTCAATTGTTAGTACTCCTGGAGGACCTATATTTTAATTACAGAATCCACATGGCAGCTCACAACTGTATGACAATTTCTTTTGTCTTCTGTGGGCACCAGGCATATACATGTGCACAGACATTATGCAGGTAAAATACATCTAAAAGGAAATAATTTAAAAAATAGCAAGAACAACAAAACACAAATTGGACTTTTCTCATATCTGTCATTAAAAACCTATTTCACTGGATAATTTAAGCTGTGGGCTGGCTTTCCCCAGGGTCAGATGATTCAAGGTTCCTGAATAAACTGCATTGAAAAAAAAATAAATAATAGTAGATCTGTAGATTTTAGTAGGGCTACCGTATATTATAAGACTAATATCTGCTTATAAGTGAGTGCCATGCATGTCTTTCTGTTTCTGGGTTACCTCACTCAGGAAGATCCTTTTTAGTTACATCTATTTCCATGCACATTTCATGATTTCCTTGTTTTTAATAGCTGAGTAGTATTCCATTGTGTAAATGTGTTGCAATTTCTGCATCCATTCCACTGTTGAGGGACATTTAGGTAGTTTTCACAGTCTGGCTATTATGAATAAACATGCTATGAACATAGCTGAGTAAATGTCCTTATAAATGGTGGGGCATCTTTTGAGTATATTCCTAGGGGTGGTATATCTGGATCTTGAGTGCTATTCCCATTTTTTTTTGAAAAGTTCCAATTTTGATTTCCAAAATGCTTGTACCAGTTTACATTCCCACCAGCAATGGAGGAGGGTTCCCCTTTCTCCACATCCTCTCCAGCATGTGTCGGTCAATTAATTCTTTGTTCTTAGCCATTCTGGTATAACCTCAGAGTTGTAAGCTAAACAACAAGGGGGACTCTACTGAGGCTCCTCATTAAATCTCATTCAGAATGGTGAACAGGATAGACACCAGAAACAGTGGAAGAGAGGGAACAAGATAGGCACCTACTATAGAGATTCCTCTGAAAGGCTCCACCCTACGGGAGACCGAATCAGATGATTAGACTCACAGCCAAACTTTGGGCAGAGCACAGGGAGTCTTATGGAAGAAGGGTGAGATCTAAGGATGTGGAGGCAACAGACACCCCACAAGGAGACCAACAAAGCTAAAAATTCTGAGGCCAGGCATTCCTGCAGACACTGATGAAACAACCAAGGACCATGCACAGAGAGGATATAGACACCCTGATCAAATGTAGCTGATTGGCAGCTTACTATCCACGTGGTTTCCTGAGTAAAGGGAGCAGGGGTGGCCTCTGTCATGAATTCAGTTGCCTGCTCTTTGATCACTTGCCCCTGGCAATGTGCCCTTGCCCCACCACAGAGGAAGAGGATCTAGGCAGACTTGATGAGACTTGATAGGCTATGGGCAAATGGCAGAGGAGGAGAACTCCCACTTTCAGTGGAATAGGGGGGAAAAGAGGGAAGGAGCGTGGGACTGGCAGGAGTTGAAGGAGGGGCTTCAATTGGGATATATAATGAATAAATTATTAACAAAATAAAATTATAAACAAAATAAAAAAGGTAGAAAAATATAAGCAACTGTAGTTCATTTCTCACAGGTTTTGGAAGCCGAGGAATTTAAGATGAAACGTTTAACAAATTTCTTGTATGATGATGACCCATTCTCTGCTTCATGATTTCAGGCCTTCCAGTGTACCCAAACGCAAAATAGCAGAGTGTGAAGAAATGTCGATGCTTCTGTATGGCTATTGATCCCATTCCTTAGCCTGAGCCTTTAACATCTAATCAACTCCTGAATGCCCTACTTCTCAGGGCTATCACGTCAAAAAGATTTCAACATCTAGAACTTTAGAAGACAGTGTGAGACCACAGCTGTAACTTTTCATTTATTATAAGTTATATATATATATATATATATATATATATGTATGTATGTATATATACATACATACATACGTGCGTGTGTGTGTGTGTGTGTGTGTGTGTTACTGGAAACTGTGTGAAATAGAATTTTCTGGTTTCTTTGGAAACTCAGGTGTGTTATGTGAATATGTTTTCTGTTTTGTTCCTAAGTGTGGGATGTGGGATGTGGGAATGTTTTTCCCCTGTAGTAAAACACCCCCCCCCCCAAAAAAAAAAACAGCCCCTGTGAAAAGGTGCATGATATTTCTCATCTGAAAACAATCTCATGCAAGGGACCTATTTTTTTGTGAGCTGGAAAACACCCTCCCGTGGACTCTGAGAAGGGATAAATAGAAGCCCACAGATAAGGAGACAGCAAATTTTGTATCTCTACCTTTTGCAACCTTTCACAATACTTTGCTGGTTTCAGCAGAGAGAAATCCTCCAGAGATCTTTTCTTGCTACTGTGACAAAGTATTGCTACTTTGGCAGACTTGTGCTGTTTGTGTAGAGTCTAGCCACTTTTACTGAGTAGTACCTCCATTGTTGGTGGTTTTTGTTGTTTGCTGGTGGTGCAGTGACTTTGCTGTTCGACTGGACTGTTGCTATCTTCACAACTGAGATCATTATATCCCCCCAAAACCCAATGACCCTAATCAGCAGGAAGTAGCTAAAAGAGGTCTACAGCCCCTTTTCCTATTAAACTCCTACCAAAGGTGGGGGTGGGTGATTGGAACAGAGGTTGGTGTGTTTCAGAACTTTAAGTAAAGTAGGTGTTTGAAAAATATAAACCTATACCTATATGCTTCAAATTTTGGAAAGTTTTCAGATTTTAAAATATTTGCATAGGTTTTACTTACTGACCAGCTCTGATAAGTAAATGAGGAAATATGTAATAGCCCACCATCCAAAGCATTTCAGCATCAATGTATTAACAAAAATGTTTCAGAGAAAACACAGAAGACAGAAAGAAGAGGGTAAAGTAACAGTAAGATCTCTGAAAATGTATCATACTATTATCTACCTAAAACAAACAAAAAATACAGGTAAATATGTATATAAATATGCATAGATATTTTTCTTTTATAATTTTTAGTATTATAATTTATTACTATTTATTCAATTTGTAGCCTAGCTGTGACCCCCTTCCTCATCTCCTCCCAATTCTACCCTCTCTCCCTCTTCTTCCTCAATGCCCCTCCCCTATTCCATGGATAAGGGTGCTCCTCCTCCCATTCTACTTAACCCTAGCCTATCAGATCTCAACAGGACTGGTCGCATTATCTTCCTCTGTGGCCTGGCAAGGCTGCACCCCCCCCCAGGGTGAGGTGATCAGAGAGCCTGCCACTGAGTTCATGCTAGAGAAAGCCTCTGCTCCCCTAACTAAGGACCCCACCTGGAGACTGAGTCTAAGTGCTACATCTGAGCTGGGTTTTAGGTCCTCTCCAAGCATTGTCCTTGGTTGGGGTATCATTCTCTTCAGCACCCCCAGGGCTCAGATTTTTTTGGCTCTGTTGGTCTCCTTTTGGAGCTCCTGTCCTCTTCATGTCTTTCTATCTCTGCCTTTTTTCAAAAGATTCCCTGCACTCTGCCCGAAGTTTGGCTATGAGTCTTAGCCTCTGCTTTGATACCTCAATCAGTAGAGTCTTTCAGAGCCATCTGTGGTAGGCCACTGTCTTGTTCCCTGTCTTCTCCTGCTTCTGCTGTCTATTGAGTTTGTCCTTCTGAATGAGGATTGAGCATCTTCCTTTGGTTATTCCTTGTTGTTTAGCTTCCTTAGGAGTATAGATTTTAGTAAGTTTATCCTATATTATATGGCTAACATCCACTTACAAGTGAGTATATACCATGTGTGTCTTTTTGCTCTCACTCAAGGTGATCTTTTGTAGTTGCCACCATTTGCCTGCAAATTTCATCATTTCCTTGTTTTTAATAGCTGAGTACTATTCCATTGTGCAAATGTACCACAATTTCTGAATCCATTCCTCTGTTGAGGGACATCTAGGTTGTTTTACATATATAATTTTAATGAAATGTTCTCAGCTGAGATGGAAATGATTCCTCCAAGAGCAAAAACCATTTATCAAAACTGCTAATACTAGGAATGAGAAAGTTGCTGGTCAGGGATATTCCCAAATTATTACAAGCTATTCATTTTTTTTCTTAATTGGTGGACAGAGATATAAGATCAGTCCGTATTGCTGAATACACCATACACTTCAGACAGAGAAATCTGATGTTCCTGAGCCAGAGTTGATCTAAATGCTTCTCTGAAGACCAGCTTTCATGGTATCAGAAAGCATCATATAATTTTCCAAAGGAGGGATTATTTTTATTTCAGAAATGATGCACACAACAGATGTTATACAAACGAGGTTTATTGGATGGAGATGGAGAGAGAGGGAAAGAGAGAGAGACATGATCAGGGGATGGGGTACCCCAACAGAGAAAGAGGAGAGAGCAGGAGAGTACAATAGAGGAAGAGAGCAAGAGGGAGAGGTAAGAGGCAGGGGTCCATTTATAGCTCTTGGGTGGTTGAAATGTGCCTACCCTTCTGCCACATATCTAGCAGGTGATATATGATGACTTCATAGGTTACTAGGCAACCAAGAAACAGGCTGCCTACATGCTAACATTTCTCCCTTGCCCCCCCCTTTTTATAATTTAAAAAATGAGGAGCTTGGACTGCTTCTCATGTAAAGTAAATTAAAATATACAAATGTAGTTTCATTGGAAGCAGCTCTTGGTTGTCATAAAAGAGGGTAAGAGAGAGTGGGAGCAAAAAGTAAGAGCACTAAAATGTTCAGAGTATATGATGAGGAGGAGGGGAAGTCCCTGCCCTAGAAAGTTCAGTCTAGAGGGTAGAGTTCTCAGGCATGCACTGGAGCAGACAGGGACTGAGAAATGCAGGAAGAATCTGGAGTTGTTTGTCCTGGGCCTGAATCACACCATTCCAGCCTTTTGTTGATGATAAGGGGGCACTGGGCAAAGACAACAACCATTGTTAGCTACTTCATGATGACAATGGGGGCACCATAGGGAGGTCAAAAAGCTAAAATGCTAGCCAAGTCCAGGAAGGAAAGGCTGTTTTGATGCTGTTGGGATCTGAGAGAACATCTGAAGCTGGGAGGGAAAAGTCTAGGTCCAGCTTGATGCAGTCTTTGAGGTCAGATTAGATCACCTGTAGGTAGTTGTTTTGGTGTTGTCGTGGATGTAGGAAACACCTGGGTCTGGCAGGATACTGGGACACACACACACACACACACACATACAGGCAGAAGACAAAGTAGGTAATGAAGAAAATTCCTTTATGTGTACATTTAAAGTTCTTGGGAGAGTAGACAGAGGTGGAAGGTTTGGGGCAAAGAAGAGACTTGAACATTGTAACATCTATTTACCTGAGGGAACTTCCATTTACCTGATTGCTGACAGTAATTAAAAAGGTTTTGCTTTGGATCTGTCATCTAAGAAAATTGAGGCCAAATTTGGTTACAGAGGTGTGTAAGCTTAGAGGCCCTTAAAGCAGGTGCTACGTGTGAAAATCTCCAGAAGACATCCCAGAGGAAAACCTGGAAAAACAGAAAAATGGACTATTCTCATTGAGCAGGTAGGAGTCAGTGACCTGCCAAGGTATCCCAAGAGCAAGGTTTAACTCAGTAGATTAGTATGGTACAGTCTGTTCCAACAGCTCATCAGCACTGGCCAGAGACCAAGGGCTCAGTTGCCCATGGCAGATATTGTTTACCTAACTAGGATTTAGTAGGTGAGCAAGAGAGAGAAGGAGCAAAACCATGCTGGTAGAGAGAAAAATCTCACCCAAAGGAGAAAAAGGTCCTAGATGAAGGGTTTGGATGTAGGTTGCTGAAAGAGGTGGAAAACAACCAGAAGTGAAGACTCACCAATTGCTAGCCGGTGTTGGGTGCAGGAATGTCCAGAATTGATGCCAACCAGAACACAAGACTCACCAATCAGCTAGTGTTGGAAATAGGGATGAAGCAATCGGGTAGCCAGGGAAGGGGAGGAAAACCAGGAAAAGGGGAAGAATCCCACCCTCTGAGATAGGAAATAGGTGGGAAATTTAAGCTGTTGATTGGCAGTGCTTATCTTGGTTTCATTTGACCTGAAAGGTGGATTCAGGTGGATTACCTGAAGCTTACAAGAATCCCTTTTAAGTTTTACAAAGGAGGTAAAGTTCAGACATGTTATCATTACAAGAGTAATTTGCATTGAAATATACATTATGGAAAATGGCAGTAGACATACACATTTGTGTTATCAGCATAAACACTCTGGAAAGGCAAAAGCCTTCCTTGAAGTAGAAGGGTCAAAAGCTCACTTGATCTTGACCTTTAGTATGATTACATACAGAAGAAAGGCTTCTTCTCTCTCCAGAAGACTGGATGTACATATATATTTAACCTTTATATATAAAAGGCAAACCAAAGGAGATTTAAAATTTTGAGCTTGGAGCCATGACACTGGGTGATACAGTGGAATTTTTTTTATTAGAGTTAGATTAATAAATCAGAGCTCTAGTGATAAATGTCAAAGCTCTGGACAGTCACTAGAACAGTAGCATAGCAAAGGAGGAAATAATGAAGCATTTTTATCTATTTAGGTTCCTTAAATCACCTTAGACCTTGCAACCATGATAAGTTTTATTTATCAGACTTATAACCCTTTTTAGATTTTCATAATTTAAACTTTTGAATCCATAGGCCTTGTACCCAATTATTTACCAGGAGATATAGGTGAGACTGCTGTGAAAATTTATTGTCCTTTAGCTAAAGGTGTGGTAAAAAGTAACATCTAAGGCCTGTTTTTTGAGTCTGGTGACGTACTAGATAGTGTCTAGACCTGACAGTAACAACTCTAGGAGTGAGGCTTAGGGCCTAGTGTCCTGTCTATGAAGAGGACTGAGAAGGCATCTGAAATCCTCCAAGACAGAAGTTGTCAATGTGACCGTGAGACCTGAGTGTGAGATTAAAACAGAGCTGCAGTGTTATCTGGGATTGGCAAGGGTGGTGGAGGTTGCTGAATCAAGGAGCCATTTGTCCTCTGCTAGGCCAAGGAGTTGGAAGGCTGGAAGTGTCTGTGGCTCTTTTGCAGGCTGAGTCCCGATGGCTGGGAGCAGAGAAGCCTGCATAGCAGCATTTTTTTACTTCCAGAGGCCAGACTGTGGGCAGGCAGGGCATGGCTTGTTTAGGCAGCTGCGGGACCAGCGTGCTTCCCCGTTTCATTTGAAACAGGTACCTGGAGTTAACTTTGGTTAGACTCCCACAGGATGGAGGATTGTAGATCTCTTGTTTTCTCTGCAGGAATGCTGACAGCCTCAGGGCAGCAGCCAAGGTCTGGAGCATAATTTTTGCTGTAGCTGAGCCTGTAGGGAAAGCTCTCAGGATTCAAAAATTATTTTTACTAGCTCCTGTATGGTTGACTTGAATACCATCCTTAGCTGTTAATGTTGCAGTGAGACCATGTATGTATGCATCTTTAGGACTATACATATATTTTTGGACAATTTAGAGGACTTGATAATATATGAGATGACTATTAGCTTGCAATTGTCAACCATTAAATACTAGGATGTTAGGTTTTGTTCCTGTTAAGTTGGAGAATTAAAAGTCATAAGTCTAGTCCATAGTCCATATGCAAGAGCATAACAGTTTATTGTATGATTCAGTATACAAAAAGTCTATAGCTTATAAAAGTCTAAGGCTATACCACAGATTAATATTACCATTTTCATAAAACAAGAGCAGGAGCATTTTAATCTATTTGATAGTGAAAATATAGCACAATGACCAAGTTTTAATATAAACAAATGAATGCCTCTAGAATCAATAGATCTTAATTTAGAGTATTGTTGGAATTATATCATATAGTGTAAAGACATCTAGGCAAAAACTTTTATTTAGTTATCCCCAAGTTATGAGTTTTAAAATAAATAATATAGTAGAA
The DNA here is from genome assembly GCF_030254825.1 of Meriones unguiculatus. Lineage (NCBI taxonomy): Eukaryota > Metazoa > Chordata > Mammalia > Rodentia > Muridae > Meriones > Meriones unguiculatus. The sequence goes on from NC_083354.1 coordinate 98,531,232, forward strand.
CAGCCTAGAGCAACTTTAAAAATTATATTATAGAATTTTAACTCCATTGTCCAGAAAGCCTAGTGGTGAATCCAGATCATAGGCAGGTCGTAGCAGGAGAAACATTTATTTATTAATTTAGAAATTTGTAAAGACACAGCAGTTAGAAAAATATTTTAAATTAGCTGTTAATTTGATAAACCTTTGTAACCTTGCAATATTAGCATGATACAAAAATTATTTTGAACCAGGTTGAATCATAGATCTAGCCTGTTGTAAAAATATAACTTTTAATGCCCATTTAAAATGAAGCTTGTTCCCCCCGAGGGAGGAGCAACCTTGCTAGGCCACAGAGGAGGACATTGAAGCCAGTCCTGAAGATACCTGATAAGTTAGGGTCAGATAGAAGGGGAGGAGGACCTCCCCTATCAGTGGACTTGGAAAGGGGCAGGGAGAAGATGAGGGAGGGTGGGATTGGGAGGGAATGAAGGAGGGGGCTACAGCTGGGATACAAAGTAAATAACCTGTGATTAATATAAAAAATAAAAATTATAAAAAAATAAAAAGTAAAATAAAATGAGACTTATTGACTGTAGTCTAAAAGGAGATAAAAAAATAAACAGTTAATTATGACTAAGGAAGTCTTATAAATGTGGTTCCAATAAGCAAAGTATATAAAATCATTAGATAAGAATTTATAGTATTTTAAAATATTTTTTAGAGAGTAAAATGTATAGAAATCAAGAAAAAAAGATTTTTAAAAGCTGGGAAGCAGGGCCTTAGAGGTCAGATTACTTTATATAGAAGTCATTACAACCACCAGCAGAATTCCTAACTACGTTCTACTTATTTTTTCTTTGTAACCTGAGGTACGTGTTACTCCTCACCCCTCATCAGGAAAATTGTTTCTTTTCAACAGATGGAGACAATTCTAGAAGACTACAATCAATCAAATTGAAGAGCTATGGAGCTCAGTCCCAACTGATACCTCTCCAAAACAACTCTCACACCTAAGGCTCAGAGAACATTACAGATAGGGAGGGACTGTAAGAGCCAGAGGATCAGGTTGCTGAGCCTGCAGCATAGGTTTGTCTATGCCCTCTGTGTATGTCCTGTGGTTGTTTAGCTTGAGTTTTTGTAGGACACATGATAGTGTAGTGGGAGTGTCTCTTTTGCCTGCTCCTGGGACTTTTTTTTCCCTACTGATTTTCCCTCATCAGCCTTCATATGAGGGTTTGTGCTAGTCTTGTTGAATTTTGTTATGCCCTGTTCTGTCTGCTTGGTAACCCTGGGAAACCAGCTCTTTTCTGAAGGGAAATTGAGGAGCAGTGGATCTGCGGGAGAAGGGAAGTTGGGGATGAGGACTGGAAGGAGAGGAGGGAGAGGATTTTGTACTAAGGATGTATTTTACAAGAGAAGAATAAAGAAAAAATAAAAAGAACTGGAGGATCAGAGTTTTCTGTGAGAGTGTGTCTCTGAGTTGTCAGTAGCTTTGCCCATAAAGTCGCACCAACATGACTGCCAAAACATGAACAGAGCAAGGGCAGCCATATATGTGCCAGTTTTTGCATTTCATATTTTTGTCCTTGAGTGTACACTGATAAAGTCAAAGACATCTTATCAAATCAGAAATTTACAGATATCTATTCTTGAATGCTGCTTTTCTGGTTATAGTAGTAACAGTGCTGAAGTAAAATTTAAAAGAAAAAATTCTATTGGAACTTGATTTTTTTTTTTGCCAGCACTAGAATTCTGAACATATTACTTGACATCTATGAGTCCTAACTTTCTCCTATGTTAGCTTGTTGTATGAACTGAGTAGGACATGTAATGATTTTGCAAACTGTGAAGTATTATAGATGTGGAAGATCTGAGCACCACAGCTTGCGTTGTTCAATAGTAGCAATCCAAAGATAGAACAGAGAAAAACTATCTTTGAGCATTGATAGAGTACACAGGATGTGTTTAGGAACTCCCATGTTATACATCTTGATGACATTGTTATTACAGTATTTGGTAAGCAAGACAAAGATCAATTATAGGGAATTTAAATTTTTACTTGAGAACATACTAAAGCAATATTTTTCAAAGCTCACTATGCATATTTTGTTATTCATAACTACGAAGGGCTAGGAGGGCAGCTCACCAACAGAGTGCAACAGGTACAAGGTCCTGTGTCAAGATCCCAGAACTACAAAAAGCTGACAAGGAAACCATATAAAGTGTTTCTGAGAATTATTAACATATGTCATGGCACAGGCAAACAGTGGCTACAAAAAACTGATATAAATATAGGCTGTGGTCTGTATCAAATGAAGAAAACAAGATCAGGGGTATGTACTGTGTATTTATAATTTTTGATTTTCATAATAATTGAGACATTTTAGTTCCACTTTGGCATTTGGTTTTTCAAGGCAGGTTTCTCTGTGTAGCTCTGGTTGTCCTGGATTCACTTTATAGACCAGGCTGGCCTTGAACTAACAAAGATCCACCTGCTTCTGCATTACAGGTGCTGGGATTACAGGCATGCACTACTGTGCCAGGTTGAGACAACCATTTAGCAATTTAGTTAAGGTGAAATTTCCAATGAAATTAAACTAAATTAAGTTAATTTTCTTTAAGCTATGAATTTCTGATCTGGAAGAACTGTATAATTCTCGTGAGGAAAGAGAGATCTCTGGACTACTCTCTTCTCCTGGAGGACCAGAGAGAGGGAGAAAACAAGAAATATTCCAAATTCCACCTGAAAACTTACTGACCAGAAAGTGAAGTTCAATTCTATAGGACCATTGCCACTGAAAATGTAGGTTCTGAACCCCACCTACAGTAATTCTATGACATTGCATATCTTAACGACATAAGACATGCTAAAGATGGTCCAGATACTACAAAGAAAGCATCACAGAGTGAGAATTCAATGTCTTGATTCACTGTGGAGAACAAAGAACCTTGAAACCATACAGCATAAGATAGAGATATTGGGGGACTCCAAGATGGCGGCGAGCAGAGCGCACCGTTTTGGAGAAGCAGAAGACATGAATCTCCGTAATTGGTGAGTGGAGAGTCAATCAAAGCTAGAATTTGGACTGTGGGGCTTTCTAAAGGAGAGGGGCCACCTCAGAAGTGTGGAGTGCTAGTAGATTTAGATCGGGTGCGGACTTCTCCGGAAAGGAAATAGGGCGCTTCCCTTGTCCGGACCTCCCGCGGGGAAATCGGCACACAGCGTGCTCGGGGCCCCTTACAGCAGCGGTCTGCTGTAACCACCCGTTGAACACCCGACCCCTCCTGGGACACGTCCTGCTCGGGACCCTCTGGTCCCGAGGATCGTCCCCTCCCCCATCCCGCTGACGTGATCCCGCGGCATAGGGCATAGACTACAGCAGGAAGTGCAGTGGAGCTCACGCCCCAAGCAGCCAGAGTGCAATAACCCCAGAAACCTCCTCACAGGAGGAGCGCAGGCCCAATCACAGAGCTCCAACTACTGAGCCCTAACCACAGAGACTCAGATCCACAATACAATTCTTCCTGGATAACAAAGCCCAAAGCTCAGTGCCTAGGACCCAAGACGGGCGGAGGCAGGGCTCCAGACCCTGCAGCCGCAGCGGAGAGCAGTAATGGCCTGCTGAACACCACCACTCAGAGAACACACCCGACCTAGAGCCCTCTCACCGAGCTCTTGACCCATGGAACACACTCCCCACTACCACCACTACCCAGCTCTGCAGGAGTGCACGCACCTCCGAAACTCCACCCCGCCAGAGTGCATGCCCATTACAGTGCTAGCCACAGAGACTCAGACCCACAGTACAACCCGTCCCAGATCCCAAGCCTGCAAGTGGCAGCACGGACTACACAGGGCGGCCCAGCCAGTGACTGTATGGGCCATCCAACCCCTCAGTGGCAGAAAACCAGTTGAATAGACACCAAAGACCAGCAGACCTGTAAAATCAATACGCGCACGCGTTCTTCAACAGCACTTGCTATACCTTAGCGCCTGCAAAGCACCCCTCTCACACACTGAAGGCCTCTTCATTCACCAACACCCTGTCCCTTAGGACACACCCACAAGCACACGCTCAAACACACGCTACCCCGCATTTGTCCTTCTGCGCCTGCGAACTTTCCTTCTACAGGTATAGCTGAATAACCAACGCACACACTGAAACCACTAGACCTCACTAGACCTTCATTCTCCTGAAGAATTCTCCAGATACCAGAGAAAAACCAGTCTGACCTGCAGAATCCAGGAACAGACAGTGAACACGACAGATAACTAAATGGCCAGAGGTCGGCGAAAGAACACAACCAACGCAAATCAAGATATCATGGATTCACCAGCAATGTCCAAAATTATTGGACACTCCAACTCAGCAGAAACAGAAAAAGAAAATGATTTTAAAGCTATGATTATCCAGTTATTTGAGGCACATAAAGAGGAAACCAAAAAATCTCTCAGAGAAATAGTCATAGAGATTCAAACAGTTAAAGAGGATACAAAAAAAAAATCCCTTAACGATTTGCCCTCCCAAATAGAAACAAAGCCGAACGAGGTGAACGAAGAAGCTCTTAAAGAAACACATGCAAATATAGCCAAACAATTGGAGGCAGAAGCAAAGGCACTAAGAGAGGAAACAAACAAAAAAAAAATAGAGTCCATCTTGGAGACACAGGAATCCACACTCAAACAGATGAAGGAAATGTTGCAAGACATGAAAACAGAATTAGAATCAATAAAGAAAACACAAACTGAGAAAACCCTGGAACTGAAGAACTTAGAGAAAAGAGAAGGAATCTCAAAGGTAAGCATCACTAATAGAATTCAAGAGATGGAAGAGAGAATCTTGGGTGCTGAAGATACTCTCACAGAAATTGATACTTCTCTCAAAGCAAAAATAAAATCAGAAAAATCCCAAGCACAAACCATCCAAGAAATCAAGGATGCCATGAAAAGGCAAAATATAAGAATAATAGGAATTGAAGAAGAAGAGGAGTCCAGGTTACAAGGTCCAGAAAATATTTTCAAGAAAATCATAGAAGAAAATTTTCCCAACCTAAAGAAAGAGATGTCCACAAACATAAAAGAGGCCTACAGAACACCAAATAGACTAGATCAGAGAAGAAACTCCTCACGCCACATCATAGTCAAAACACTTAATCTACACAACAAAGAAAAGATACTAAAAGCGGCAAGGGAAAAAGGCCAAGTAACATATAAAGGCAAACCTATCAGAATCACACCGGACTTCTCATCAGAAACTATGAAAGTCAGAAGAGCCTGGGGAGAGATCATGCGGGCCCTAAGGGACCACAGGTGCCAACCTAGACTACTTTACCCAGCAAAGCTTTCAGTCAACATAGATGGAGAAAATAAAATATTCCACGACAAAACTAAATTTAAGCAATATTTGAACAGCAACCCAGCCCTACAGAAGATACTAGAAGGAAAATTCCAATCCAATGAAAACAAATACACCCAAGAAAGCATAGGTTAAAGATAATTTCCAACAAAAGTCAAAAGCAAACAAGCAATGATTCACAGTAACATCGCCAACTCCACAATAATAGGAAATAACATTCAATTGTCATTATTATCTATCAACATCAATGGACTCAACTCTCCAATAAAAAGACACAGGCTAACAGAATGGGTGCAGAAACAGGAACCAACATTCTGCTGCATTCAAGAAACACACCTAAGCAACAAAGATAAACATTACCTCAGAGTAAAAGGCTGGAAAACAGTTTTTCAAGCAAATGGACCCAAAAAACAAGCAGGAGTGGCTATCCTAATATCTAATAAAATAGATTTTCAACCAAAACTAATCAAAAAAGACATAGAGGGGCACTACATTTTCATCAAAGGAAAAATTCACCAAGAAGACATCACAATTCTAAACATCTATGCCCCAAATACAAGAGCACCCACATTCATAAATGAAACATTATTAAAGCTTAAACCACACATTGATGGCAATACCCTAATAGTGGGGGACTTCAACACCCCACTCTCACCAAGGGACAGATCAACTAGACAGAAACCAAATAGGGAAATAAAAGCACTTACACAGTCCCTAAATCAAATGGACCTAATAGATGTCTACAGATCTTTCCACCCAAACTCAAAAGAGTATACCTTCTTTTCAGCACCTCATGGAACCTTCTCCAAAATAGACCATATAGTTGGTCACAAAGCAAGCCTCAACAGATATAAAAAGATTGAGATAATCCCTTGTATTCTATTGGACCACCATGGACTAAAGCTGGACATCAACAACAATGGAAACAACAAAAAGCCGACACGCACATGGAAACTGAACAACTTGTTACTCAATGACAGCTGGGTTAAGGAAGAAATAAAGAAAGAAATTAAAGATTTCTTAGAATTCAATGAAAATGAAGGCACAACATACCCAAATTTATGGGACACATTGAAAGCGGTGCTAAGAGGAAAATTTATAGCACTAAGTGCCTTCAAGAAGAAATCTATAACATCACATACAAGTAACTTAATGGCCCAACTGAAAACCCTAGAAAAAAAAGAAGCAGATACACCCAAGAGGAGCAGAAGGCTGGAAATAATCAAACTCAGGGCTGAAATCAATCAATTAGAAACAAATAAAACTATTCAAAGAATCAATGAAACAAAAAGCTGGTTCTTTGAGAAAATCAACAAGATAGACAAACCCTTAGCCAAGCTAACTAAAAAGCAGAGAGAATCTATCCAAATCAGCAAAATCAGAAATGAAAAGGGGGACATAACTACAGACACTGAAGAAATCCAAACAATCATTAGGTCATACTACAAAAGCCTATACGCCACAAAATTTGAAAATTTAAGCGAAATGGACAATTTTCTCGATAGATTCCATCTACCAACATTAAGTCAAGATCAGATAGAAAGACTGAATAGCCCTATATCCCCCAAGGAAATTGAAGCAGTCATTAACAGCCTCCCCTCCAAAAAAAAGCCCTGGGCCAGATGGTTTCAGTGCAGAATTCTACCAGACCTTCAAAGAAGTGCTAATAACAATTCTCCTCAAACTATTCCACAAAATAGAAACAGAAGGAACATTACCAAACTCATTCTATGAAGCAACAGTTACCTTGATATCCAAACCACACAAAGACCCAACAAAAAAGAGAACTTCAGACCTATCTGTCTTATGAATATTGATGCAAAAATACTCAATAAAATACTTGCAAACCGAATCCAAAAACACATCAAAGATATCATCCACCATGACCAAGTAGGCTTCATCCGAGGCATGCAAGGGTGGTTCAACATACGGAAATCCATCAATGTAATCCACCACATAAACAAACTGAAAGAGAAAAACCACATGATCATCTCCTTGGACGCTGAAAAAGCATTTGACAAAGTCCAACACCCATTCATGTTTAAAGTATTGGAGAGATTAGGGATACAAGGCACATACTTAAATATAGTAAAGGCAATATACAGCAAGCCTACAACCAACATCAAACTCAATGGAGAGAAACTTAAATCAATCCCACTGAAATCAGGGACAAGACAAGGCTGCCCACTCTCTCCATATCTCTTCAACATAGTACTTGAAGTCTTAGCCAGAGCAATAAGACCACTAAAGGAGATCAAGGGGATACAAATTGGAAAGGAAGAGGTCAAAGTGTCACTATTTGCAGATGATATGATAGTATACATGAGTGACCCCAAAAATTCAACCAGAGAACTCCTTCAGCTGATAAACACCTTCAGCAAAGTGGCTGGATACAAAATCAACTCAAAAAAATCAGAAGCCCTCCTGTATACCAAAGACAAAAAGGCCGAGAAAGAAATTAGGGAAACAACACCCTTCACAATAGCCACTAATAACATAAAGTACCTTGGGGTGACACTATCCAAGCAAGTGAAAGACCTGTTTGAGAAAAACTTCAAGTCTCTGAAGAAAGAAATTGAAGAAGTTCTCAGAAGATGGAAAGATCTCCCGTGCTCATGGATTGGTAGGATTAACATTGTGAAAATGGCCATCCTGCCAAAAGCAATCTACAGTTTCAATGCAATTCCCATCAAAATACCAACTCAATTCTTTTCAGACCTTGAAAAAAAGATTCTCAACTTCATATGGAGAAACAAAAAACCTAGAATCTCCAAAACAACCCTATACAACAACAGATCATCTGGAGGTATCTCCATTCCCAATCTCAAACTGTACTACAGAGCAATAGTAATAAAAACTGCATGGTATTGGCATAGAAACAGAAAGGAGGATCAATGGAACCGAACTGAAGACCCAGAAATAAACCCACGTACTTATGAATACTCAATTTTTGACAAAGCAGCCAAAACCATTCAATGGAAAAAAGATAGCATCTTCAACAGATGGTGCTGGTCTAATTGGATTGCTACATGCAGAAAAATGAAAATAGATCCACATTTATCACCCTGCACAAAACTAAAGTCCAAGTGGATCAAAGACCTCAACATAAAACCAGATACGCTAAATCTGTTAGAAGAAAAAGTAGGGAACAGCCTAGAACTCATTGGCACAGGAGACAACTTCCTGAACAGAACTCCAACAGCACAGGCTTTAAGAGCAACAATCAACAAATGGTCCTCATGAAACTGAAAAGTTTCTGTAAAGCAAAGGATACCATCATCAAAACAAAACGAGTGCCTACAGATTGGGAAAGAATCTTCACCAACCCTCTATCTGACAGAGGGCTAATATCCAGTATATATAAAGAACTAAAGAAGCTGAAAAGCAACAAAACAAGTAATCCAATTAAAAAATGGGGAACGGAGCTAAACAGAGAATTATCTGTAGAGGAATATAGAATGGCAGAGAAACACTTAAAGAAATACTCAACCTCATTAGCCATCAGGAAAATGCAAATCAAAACAACCCTGAGATATCACCTTACACCCATCAGAATGGCCAAGATGAAAAACACAAATGACAACACATGTTGGAGAGGTTGTGGAGAAAGGGGAACCCTCCTCCATTGCTTGTGGGAATGTAAACTGGTACAACCACTTTGGAAGTCAATCTGGCGCTTTCTCAGACAATTAGGAATAGCGCTTCCTCAAGACCCAGCTATACCACTGCTAGGCATATACCCAAAATTTGCTCAAGTACACAATAAGGACATTTGCTCAACCATGTTTGTAGCAGCTTTATTTGTAATAGCCAGAACCTGGAAACAACCCAGTTGTCCATCAACGGAGGAATGGATACAGAAATTGTGGTATTTTTACGCAATGGAACACTACTCAGCAATCAAAAAGGAGGAAATCATGAAATTTGCAGGCAAATGGTGGGATCTAGAAAAGATCATTCTGAGTGAAGTATCCCAGAAGGAGAAAGACAAACATGGAATATACTCGCTTATATAGACCTAAAAGGTAGGATAAACATAATGAAATCTATACACCTAAAGAAGATAATCAAGAAAGCAGACACGGGGTATGATGATCTATCCTCATTTAGAAAGACAAATGGGATATGCATTGAACGTATGACAGGAGTCTACCGCAGAAAGCATCTGAAAGACTCTACCTAGCAGTGCTCCAAAATAGATACTGAGACTCACAACCAAACCTTTGGCAGAGTGCAGGGAATCATATGAAAGAAGGGGAGTTAGTCTGATGGGGAAAGGATAGGAGCTCCACAAGGACCAAACGTATCTGGGCACAGGGTCTTTTCTGAGATGGACACTCAACCAAAGTCCATGAGAGGATAAAACCTAGAACCTCTGCTCGGATGTGACCCGTGATAGCTCAGTAATCAATTGGTTTCCCATAGTAAGGGGAACAAGGACTATTTCTAACAGGAACTCAATGACTGGCTCTTTGACCTCCCCACCTCCCAAGGGAGGAGCAGTACTGTTAGGCCACAGAGGAGGACTTTGCAGCCAGTCTTGAAAATACCTGACAAAAGGGAGTCATATGAAAGGGGAGGAGGTCCTCCCCTATTAGTGGACTTGGAAAGGGGCAGGGAGGAGATGAGGGAGGGAGGGTGGGATTGGGGAGGAAATGAGGGATACACCTGGGATACAGAATTAACAAAATGTAACTAATGAGAAAAATAAAATTATGAAAAAAAAAGATAGAGATATTGGTAAATAGTCAGGAGATGTTGGTATGACATATATTTTAAAATCTCAGTATTCATCCAAGATCTTCTCCTCCCTGGTCTCATGGATAGGCAGGGAAGGATCTGAGTGTTTTTATCACTTCTCAACTATCTATGCCTCAGAAAAGAGAATTAAAATATTTCTCAGGGTACAGGACATAAATAGACATACGTAGTCCTAACATAAAAGTAATTAGGACAGTGTATCTGCTTAGTACAGACTCACTGGAGGTAAGAAACTATCGTCACTGTATCAATGCCTAAACATAGCCTTGGTGGTACACACCTGTCATTCCGGTATTTCGTAGGCAGTGACCAAAGTGTCATGAGTTCAAAGCTATTTTCTAACATGAGTTATATAATAGACCCTGTCTAGAAAAACAAACCCCCCAAACAAATATAAATAAAAAGTAATAATCACAAAGTATGTAAAGTCCTCTAAAAAATTATGTAATCTATTCCAATTAAAACCAGATGTATCTAAACTTTCATTCTAAGAGGCGTAAAGCATGTTGTTCACTCTCCAATTCTTATACTTAACTGAAAAGTAAAATGACATTTTAACTATCTCACAGTTCCATTATATCACATTCTATTTTGTAAAGACTTTCAGAAAGTTGTTCCTCAACATTGTACTCTAAATTACGGGTTATCCAAATCACCATTAATGATTTATTTCATTGATTGAAGTGCTTAAAGGATTCAGCAGTAAAATGATGAGCATTTTAGGAGTATAATCTGTGGGATAATTGAAGTCTTTAGAAAAACTGTCAGTAACAATTCTAGCTGTACTTTATTGAAAGAAGAAATGCCTCTTGATGGCCCAGATCTAAAGCAATGCTTATCAGTAATCTGATTTTCTCATCTTTGTTAAAGTCAAAATAAAATTACATTGTTAGAAGAACAAAAAATAGAAAAATAAAAGCTTGAAGTTTTGAGAACGTATACTGCTGCCAAATAACCAAAAAATAAGATTCTAAAATTCTAGATTTTGTGGATCTGGTATCTACATCGAGCGGATTGGTGATGTGAACACATTAGTGAGCATGTGGTATGTGCACGCACGCATGTGCTTTTATGTGTGTGTGTTAGCAAAAGAGGAATTCTACATATCAATAATTTCTCAGCAGTTAATGCATAAGTACTAACTGGATAAATTATAAACTAGATAAGCATCATTTAATATTTTCTATTAAAATAGAAATATTTTAACATAGACATGTTAAAACTCTGCTTATAGTCAGAAATTGAAAATAATCATTGTTAGTCAAAGCTGGGAGACCAAAATACAGTTCAGTCTCAGTAAAGTCTAAGAACTAATGAGAAATTCACTGAGTTTATGTGTACTGTAATACAGCTTTCATAATATTCTGCAGATTTTAGGTTGTTGTGAAATATTCACTGTTGGGGGTGACTCATTTGAAAACTATGATTCATATTTCATGTTATCTTATGTTTCTTGTCTTAGATACTTAGTAAACATGTATAATCAGTTTATTTTAAAATAGAAAGCTTATGGAGTGACTGGTACTCCCCACTCATATACAGAGATCTGAATGTAGGAGAGCACACAGGAGCACGGACAATAGTTTCAAAGTATCATTTTCACTGTCATTCCAAACACTGTCCAATGTTACATAATCAATCAGTGAAATCTATTAAATAAATATGTTGTGCCTGTCCAACTCCCCTTGAAAAATTTAAAAGACACTGTTTCTTCCAATTGTGATAACATTAAGTGTTGGAAATAGATTCTATGGTTGGTGACATTGTAAAATTCAACATTGCTCTTTATCATAGAAGACAAAGTTTCTCTTATCACTTTTTTCTTGAACTGAAAATAAAATCTTGACCGCAAACAAGAAATATATAGACATGTCTGCATTGTGCTTCTCCAGTTCACTAATATGTAGCATTGTATACTCTGTGTTTGTTACTGACTTATACATTATATTTACTAAACTAAACAGTACTTAAATAAAATGAGTAAAACATAACCCAACTAGCAAAATCTTTGAAAAAAAATTTTATCGGATATAAAGTCAGGACACTGATTGGTTAAAATGCTAATTTTCTTTTTAAAATTGTTTTATAAGTTACCATTTATTCACTCTGTATCCCTGCTGTAGCTCCCTCTCTTATCCCCTCCCAATCCCACCCTCCTTTCTCATCTCCTCCCATACCCTCTGACCCTAGCCTATCAGGTCTCATCAGGACTGGCTGTATTGTCTTTCTCTGTGGCTGCTCTCCCAAATGCTAATTTTCAAAAACTAACAATGCTTACAAAATCCAAGCATTACTTAAATGCATTAATACAATCAATCAAACTTTAGCACAAAGAGAATCACCAGGAAGAAATCAATTACAGAAAGAGAAGATTCTGATACTCCAAGATGGATTAGTAATATTACATGTAAAAAAGAAAAGACTAATGAAAGGAATAATGGAAGGGCAAAAAGGAATCAAAGCATTTTATTACTGAATTTATGTGCTGAATACAATTGATACAATAGATTTGTATCTATTTGACATCATACACACTATAAAAAATTTACATATATGCATAAATAAATCTAAGGTTTCATTGCTGCTTTTTAATGATTTAGTTTCTTATTATTAAAAATGACCTTTATAAGTTAGCGTGTTCTAACTAGTTTTAGCAGAGTAGAAAGCATTAGATTTTCCTTGTCTGAAATAGTTCATTGTTACATAGTGCTTCTTTATCTAAATTATTTTGCATTAACAAGGCTATGAGATAGAATTGAATAGCCTTCTGGATATGAGTTCAAATTTATAGAACATTTTACAATTTGGAGGCATAAGACTGATAAAATAGGAAGTGCTTATTATCATCTTAATAAATTAACTCTTGATTTAATCCAATATTTTGCAGTTTTACTTGAAAATTCCTTTAATATATTTTAGGACACCTCGAGGTATGAATTTAGTCACAGTTCCACCATCAGGAACACAGATGTTACATTATATGAACAACATCTGCTGATCCAGCTGTTGTCACCATTTAAGTTCAAGCCATTGCCAAGAAGCACTTTTCCCCATTGCTTTATTTGTTCATTTTGGGAGGACGATCTGGGACTTGGAGCCAAGGCTGGATGTGATGATTACAGTAGAGAGTGATTTGGTGAGCCTCAAGTGGGCCTTCATGTTTTTGAGAATGGAATCATCTGACTTGCTGCCAGAGCACATTGGAGTGTACTTCATAGACACACAGAAAGGCTCTTTTAACTGTGATGCTGAAATAGTGTGCTTCAGTGAAGGTGATTGTGAACTCTGCACTGGAACTGCTAAAAACATAGTCATTTAACCTGAACGGCATGTCTGTTATGCACAGGACATAGGGAGCATCCCAGGACTGGCACAGGCAGAGAAAACAAGTACAATTTGAGCAGGAGACTCAATAATATTGGCAAGAAAAACAAACAGTCACATTTCCTAGGTCAGATGTCTGTATCATTCCCTGTCATCATTGATTTTTGTCAACCTTACTCAAATCTACATATGGCTTGGAAAAGGGAACCTCAGTTGAGTATTATCTTCATCAGTTTGACAAGTGAGTATGTCTGGAGGGACATTTTTTTGAATTCTGTTTCATGTAGGAAAGCAAGGCCCCTGTAGGCAGGGTATCTAGGCAGGTGGTTCTGTGTTATATAAGGAAGGTAGGAAAGCAAACAAGAGGAGGCAAGTCAGTCAGCTGCATTCCTCATCGGTCTGTCTTGGTTTTCATAGTGATTGCTTTCCTGATTTGACTTTCTTTAGTGATGGAGTATAATCTGTAAACTAAAATAAACCCTTTTCTCTTCAAGTTGCTTTTGGCCATTGTATTTATCACACACACACACAAAAAGCATACTATTGTACCCATACCTTTAAATCTGTGTATGAGTCTAACTCTTTCATGAAGAAATTAAAAAAAAATTAGGCATCATAGTCATTTGGTTTATATATAAAGATTAACATCAAACGAAATTTTCACCAATTATTCACCATGAGAATGAGACCAGACATATAATTATTTCTTTTGTACTTTGCCTCACAAATATAATTTTAATTATAAAGGAACAGTAATTTGAATGAATTCTTTATTAATTGGCCCCAGGATATTCTGTCCTATCCATCAAGAAAAATAGAAGCCAAGTCTAGATATCAAGTTTAATAGGTTCAACTCGTTAAGTTGTGATACAAAGATTTCACTAAGGAGAAGGATGTCAAAAGGTTCTCTGTACCAGTACTTTTTCACTGTGGTAGTATAAGTAAGCCACAGAACACAGAATATGTCAATGATTTGTAAAATCATTGAGTTAAAACTTGATTTAAATGCACTATGAAGTTAAATGTCTTCTCTTTTAAGACAAACAAAGCACTTTCATACTCATGCTAAGTTTTAAGGTTTCTCAGGAGCATATGTTTGCTCCATGAGCATGCTAAAACTACTAGTGATGAGCAGTGATACTGAGACATCATAAAAGGAAACTCAAGGTCACTTTTTCAGTTTTTACTTCATAAAACGTAACTTGGATAGGTGTTAGCCTTGAAGCATTAAGAAATTAGAGGATGATACAAATATGGATGCAAATTGCAAAGGTACAAACTCTTAGATTAAAACAAATCAGATGTTCAAGAGCAGCATTTCTCAATCTGTAGGTGGTGACTGTTTGACAAACCTCTGTTTCCAAAAATATTTACATTATGATTGAAAACAGTAACAAAATTACATTTATGAAGGAACTGTATTAAAGGGTTACAGTATTAGGAAGGTTTAGAACCACTGTTCCAGAATGAAGTGCCTAAATCATTGGAATCACCAAGGGCCTTCCTGCTGTCTGTGTAAAAAGTGTCTTTGTTTGTTTGTTTGTTTGTCAGTGCAGGGCCAAGGAGGAGAAGAAGCCAACCTACTCCAGGGTTTGAATAGCACGAGGTAGAGGTGCTGGGCACATTGAAGGCCTGGATATCATGCTGGAGATCCTTGAACATTTGTATGTTTTGTTCCATAATTCCAGATTCATTGACATAGAAACAGCATTCCTCCCCCAACACAATGCAAGTTCCTCCTTCTTCAGCAGTTACTTAGTTCAGAGCTCTCCAGTTCTGTAGAACAACCCCACTAGGGAGGTGGTCTGTGGCGGGACTAAAGACTGCATGGTAGAAGCCATGGCCTGGTCAAGCTTATCACCAGAAAAATGGTGTGTTTGGACAAGGGCTGCTCCAGCAGCTCCAAACCAGATGGTGAGAACCAGTTCCGTGAGCAGAGGAATGAAAATCCCTTTTCTTTTGGTCTCCTCCCAGCTGTAGAGCGAGTTCTTCCAGAACACAGAGAGAAACCTGGAGATCAGTCATTACTGGGGGGCATAAATCTTGAAAATTGGCTTTAATGCAGGGACCATTACTATTGCACCAGAGAAGGGAGTTTGGGCTTGACACAATTACCTTGGAGACAGATGTTACAGGAACATGTCGGAGGAGATATTGAAGAGGGCCCTATGAAAAAAAAGGAGAAAGTAGTTTGAAATGAAGAGTGTTTTGTAATTTTTGTGTAGGCAAGGGCCTACAGGGCTCATGAAGTGAGATGTTTATGTGAGCAGCTGCAAATAGTGGCCAGGAGAGGGAAATGCAGAAAAGGCATTAAGAGAGGTTGGGCTGTGTTCTGGTAAGGCTGCACCACCAGGGGGAGGAGATCAAAGAGCAGGCATAAAAATCCATAACAGAGACAGGCCCTGCTCTCCTTACTCGGGAGCCCACATAGAGACCGAGCTGCCTATGGGCTACATCTGAGCAGGCGTCTAGGTCCTCTCCATGGATGGTCCTTGGCTGGTGCATCACTCTCTGCAGGTATTGGATGTACTGTAGCCAGCAAAGAGTGGCTTGGACCTCCTTCTGGGTTTGATCCTTCTGTTGAAGAATGTTAACATGGGTAAAGATCAACTTGTAGGCAAGGACAAGCTGGCAAGAGATTTGTAGGTTGGCTACAGATATTTAGCATAGCTATTAGTTGAGCTTACCCACAACTCCCATTTGTTATCTGTCATCTCATGGATCACTGATAGAAAACTGAAAGTGTGTTTTAATGTTGGTGAGCACGGTGCCACCATAGCAGGTAGATTCAAATGGGAATTCCCAGTGTCTGTAACCTCCACACATCGAGTCCTCCTGGAGGCACCTATGTTGCAGTAAGGAAAGCAGAGAAAAAGGCTGGGGATAGTAAAGATGGAACCGAGGTGTGGAGGAATCTCAAACCTGGTCCAGCATCCTTCAAGTGGGAATTTCTCGGTTCCTATGATTGTATGTGTGTGTGTGTCCATTGCAAGTATCCTTAGCATATAATCTCCAGCATTAGGTCTTGGGCGGGTTAGGAAGAGACTGGGCAGTCGAAGAATTAGAATGAAGAACAAAACAAACAAACAAACAAAAACAGTCTTAAGAATAGAGGAAAAAGAAGCCTGTGGAGGGCAAATGATTTCGACAGCAGCCGCCAGGTCATGGATATCCTTCTAGGAGATCTTGTTGTCCCATATTGGGGTTGCATCTCCTCTTGTCTCCTTCATTCTTGATTTGTCAGTGAGAGGCAGTCCATCTTGGTTAGTGGGATGGTGTCAGACATTTCTGGTAGGGACCAAGATAGATCTAGATTGGTCTTGTGGAAAAACACAAGACTTCTTCCTCTTGTAAGGAATGAGTCTCGTCCTTGAAAAACACCTAAAGGGAATCACAGCATTGTATTAAGATGGGAGGAATTACTCCTGATGAGTGGCAATGGAGGGTTATGGGGTGTTTGTAGCTTTTGTAAATATTAAATATACTTAGGCTACTCAGATCCATCATTAATTGTGTGTTATAGACATTAGATTTGTTTTTACTTTTTTTTTCAAGTAGGGCTTTAAGGGTTTGATTTGTTCTTTCTGTTATCCTTTGGGCCTGGAGGATGTGAGGAATCCCTGCATGGTGGGAAATTTCCCATTGTGAGCAGAAAGTTTTGCATTGGGAGCTACTAAAGACAGGGCCATCGTCACTTTTTGACTGTTGAAGATATGGTGAATTATCCTTTTTTAGTTTTTTCTCATTTGCTCTGTAGTCCATATGAAATACAAATATGTGCCAACAGAAACAGAGACATATTTTTGATGGTCAAATTGTGAAATGTGGGTGACATCAATTTTCTAGAGGACATTGGATTAGAGACTTTGGTAGTTAGTGCCTGTTTTCTGTGAAGCTTGGGTAGTAATAAAGCATGCTCAAAAGGAACATGGTTTTATTATCCTCTCAAGTTGAACAACAGGGATGTGGGGAAAATGGGTGTGAACCGCCTTTATATTTGTACATGTGTGTGAATGAAATTTATCTGCTTGCTTGACGTAGGCTGTGAATTCTCTTTTAGAGTCAGTCTGATTAGCAAGGCTGGTTCCCACAGATATCAGACCTGGCAAAGGGCTTTGAGAACTGACTTGCTACATGTGAGGGGAGTAACACATCCCTGTAAAAGAGCAGAAAACTGTACCAGGAGAGTGGAAACTGTTGGATTGTCATCTAATTTGACAAAGAATCTTAATAAGCAGGGAAGCAAATTAGCAGCATATACCTTGTCTGAAAAAAAAAAAAAAACATTAAAGGGCCTTTTGGACTTTTTAAAGAACTAAATAGATAGCATATAGTTCCTTATATTGGGGGGAGAGATGAGGCAATTCTTTGAACTGAATAATGGGGTTCATCCCCAAGGGAGTAATATATTATTGCCATGATCTCCTCTTTACGCCATCAACAAATGCTGAGGGGGCCCCAGTAATGGGCTTTTCTGTAAAGAACAGAATGGGTCAGCTACCTCAAGAGAGGGAGAGCAGAAACCTATCTTACATTAAAGTAATGGTTATCAATTTGTCCTGGGAATTCTTTTAACCTAATAGAAAAGCAGAAGTAGTTTCTGAGTAGCAATTGAGTATCAGAGAGACGAAAGAGGGTGACAAGAATATTGGGTTCTTCTGCTAAGGTGTGTAAGGCTCTATGCCTGCCATTTCTAATTGTAACAGTGAATGCATCCACCCCAGTTAGAATTCTAGGTGCACTGCCCACTGGGGTTTGGAGCCATTCCATCACTCCCTAGGGCTGATATAGGGATCCCAAAAGTGTACCGGAGAAATTGAAGGTAAGAAGCTGTATAGGCATTGTCAGGTCATATCTAGCAGTTGCTGTATCTGTCATATTGACAGAATTTAGAGCTTAGATTGCCTTAGGAGTGAGCACTCATAGGGCGGAGGGGCTTTTATTTTCTTTTACGAGCTCAAATAGAGGCTGGAGAGTACACATTGGAAGGAGGAGCCAGGGTCAAAGCCAGTGAAGGTTACCTAAAAAGCTTTGGAGGGAGGTGAAAGTGGTTTTGAGGGAAGGAAAGGGTAGGTTTCAGAGCGCTTATTGAGGTAAGAGAAATTTCCTTTCTCAAGAATGTGATGGGCGGTCACTTGAGTTTTTTATATTTTTTTATTTATTACAATTTATTCACTTTGTATACCAGCTGTGGCCCCAGCCTTGACCCCTCCCAATCCCGCTCTCCATCCCTCCTTTATCTCCTCCCATGCCCCTTCACCAGTCCACTGATAGTGAAAGACCTCCTCCTCTTCCATCTGACCCTAGCCTATCAGGTCTAATCAGGACTGTTTTCATAGTCTTCCTCTGTGACCTGGTCAGACTGCTTCCACCTCAGGGGGAGGTGATCAAAGAGTCAGCCACTGAGTTCATGTCAGAGACAGCCCCTGTTGTTCTCCATGAGGCCCAGATTTCTTGGTTCTGTTGTTCTTGTTCAACTCCAGACTCTTCCAGGTCTTTCTATCTCCCTCCTCTTTTATAACATTCCAGAAATTGTGATACGTTTACACAATGGAATACTACTCAGCAATTAAAAACAAGGAAATCATGAAATTTGCAGGCAAATGGTGGGATCTAGAAAATATCATCCTGAGTAAGGTATCCCAGAAGCAGAAAGACACACATGGCATATACTCACTTATAAGTGGGTAGTAGACCTACAATTTATGATAAACATACTAAAATTTATACACCTAAAGAAGCTAAGAAAGAAGGAGGAATCTAGGTAAGATGATAATCCTCACTCAGAAAGAGAAATATGATGGACAGTGGAAGAGGGAGAAAAGAGGAAATAAGACAGAAGCATTTCTTTAAGTGTTTTTCTGCCATTTGATATTCCTTTATTGAGAATTCTGCTTAACTCTGTACCTCATTTTTAAATTGGATTACTTGGTTTGTTGCTTTTTAAGGTCTTGAGTTCTTTATATATTCTAGACATTAGCCCTCTGTCAGATAAAGGGTTGGTGAAGATCCTTTCCTAGTCCTAGTTGTTCTGATGACAGTGTCCTTTGCTTTACAGAAGATTTTCAGTTTGATGAGTTCTCATTTGTTGATCTTAGAGTCTGTGCTGTTAGTGTTCTGTTGAGGACTTTGTCTCTTGTGCCAATGAGCTCAAGGCTCTTCCCCACTTTTTCTTTTAACTGAATTAGTGTGTCTGATTTTACATTGAGGCATTTGATTTACTTAGACTTTAGTTTTGTGCAAGGAGAAAGTATGGATTTATTTACATTTTTCTACATGTAGACATTCAATTTGACCAGCACCATTTGCTAAGATGCTATCATTTTTTCCATTGTATGGTTTTGGCATATGTATCAAATATTAAGTATCTGTAGGTATGTGGGTTTATGAGGGGAAGATAGAAAGACCTGGAATGTACAGAAGCTCCACAAGGAGAGCAACAGAGCCAAAATATCTGGGCACAGGAGACTTTTCCGAGACTGATGCTTCAACCAAGGATCATGCATGGAGATAACCTAGAATCCCTGCACAGATGTAGTCCATGGCAGCTCAGTCTCCAAGTAGGTTCCCCAGTAAGGAGAATAGGGATTGTGTCTCTGCCATGAACTCAGTGGCTGGCTCTTTGATCACCTGCCCTTGAAGGGGGAGCAGCTTTTCCAGGACACAGGGGAAGACAGTACAGACAATCCTGATGAGACCTCATAGGTTGGGGTCAGGAGGAAGGGGAGGAGGACCTTCCTTATCAGTGGACTTGGAGAGGGGCATAGAAGGAGAAAAGGGAGGGAGGGTGGGATTGGAGGGGCCTGAGGGAAGGGGCTACAGCTGGGATATGAAGTGAATAAATTATAATTAATAAAAAATAAAATAAAAATAAACACCAAATAAATAGAGAATGTCATGGGCAGAATAAGCTGTACTTCTTTTTAGTGAGAAGCTATTTTGAATCCTAGAGAGGATAAGAAATGTGTTAACTGATCTTTAAGTTTGGGAGGGATATTTGGAAGAATCTCCCCATACCAGGGTATTATACATGTCGAGGTACATATTGTGTCCTTTTTCTAAGTAGGGTTTTAATGCAGCAGGCACAGCCTCTTGGAAAAGTGTGGACCGTTACCCATTCTCTAAGGAAGAACTGTCACTTCATATCACAATGCAGACCCAGAATATTTAACGGGGAGTTATAAAATGCAGCAAAATGTTCACAGTTTTGAGGGTGTAGAGGAATAGAAAAAAGCAGGTTTTGCTTGTCAATAAAGGGATATTGGAAGGGATGGCTGAGCCATAGGGCAGCTTCCTTCGTGGAAAACCAAAGACTTACATGCTTTTATTAATTGCCTTTATATCTTGTAGCAGTCTCCATCCCCCTGAGCTCTTTGTTATAGCGAACACAGGGGTGTACCATGAACTGCAGAGCAGTAAATGTTTTCAAGTAAAAGCAGCTCTTTTGATAGTTGTGTGAGGCTTTGAGTTTCTCCCATGACAGACGCCGCTGTTCAACACAGACAGGCTCATTAGAAATCCAGTCAAGGAAAGGAGTGCTAAATTTAACAGTGACCCTTAGAACTGGGGGTGATTTGGAGGAGAGTTTTTAAGGATTTTGTGGGATATAAGCCTTTATGGGTGTGATCATCTATCCTGGTGCAATTTCTTTCAGGTTGGGTAGCAAGCAGCACTTGTAGGGTTTTTAAGATGTCTCTCTCCAAAGGATTGAAGACTGTGTTGGCTGTTAGGATGTATTAGAGCAGGAGCTCCATCAGGGCCTTCCCACCTGTAAATCTGTTTAGTTTTGAGTGTGTAGGGACAACCTCCTATGCCTAGAAGTTGGGGCCAGCTATTACTTTCCAGTCTTGTGGAATTTCTTGTTGTCTTAAAATTTTCTTGTTTGGACCAATATCAAGAACGGCTTTTCATCTATTTTTATGATGAAGATTTTGCTGGGATGCTGGGTACCCTAAACCCTCTATGGAATCTGTTTTCCCTCTTACTGACTGTAAGGGCTGACGGCTGCCCTATTTTAATTTTAAAGGCTCTAGTTGTTTGCCATCTTTAGCAAACCAGGAGAGACATTATTTCTGGGTCAGACTGTCTTAGGTACTTTGGGGTTGCTAATGGGGAGGGCCTTTTGTTGGGCATACCTGTTCTAGTGTCCTTTTTCTCCACATGTTTTTAAATTTTATTTTATTTTATTAATTACACTTTATTCACTTTGTATCCCCCCATAAACCCCTCCCTCCTCCCTTCCCAGTTCCACCTTTTCTCCCCATTCTTCTCTCCTCCCCCTCCCCAAGTCCACTGATAAGGGAGGTCCTCCTTTCCTTCCTTCTGATCTTGATCTATCAGATCACATCAGGAGTGGCTGCATTTCATCTTCTATGGCCTGGTAAGACTGCTCCTCCCTCAGGGGGAGGTGATCAAAGAACAGGCCAATCAGATTATGTCAGAGGCAGTCCCTCTTCCCATTACTATGTAACTCACTTGGACACTAAACTGCCATGGGCTACATCTGTGCAGGGGTTCTAAGTTATCTACATGCCTGGTACTTGGTTGGAGTTTGAGTCTCTGGGAGGTCCCCTGTGTTCAAATTTTCTGGTTCTGTTGCTCTCCTTGTGGGGTTCCTGTCCTCTCCAGTTCTTACTATTTCCCACTTCTTACATAAGATTCCATGCACTCTGCCCAACAGTTGGCCATAAGTCTCAGCATCTGCTTTGACAGTCTGTAGGACAGAGCCTTTCAGAGGTCCTCTGTGGCAGGTTTCTAGGTTGTTTCCTGTTTTCTTCTGATCTCCATCCTCTTTTCCTTTCGGGATGGGGATTGAGCATTTTAGTCAGGGTCCTCTCTCTTAATTAGTACAACCACTCTGGAAATCAATCTGGTGCTTTCTCAGACAACTAGGAATAGGGCTTCCTCAAGATCCAGCCACACCACTCCTAGGCATATATCCAAAAGAGGCCCAAGTACACAATGAGGACATTTGCTCAACCATGTTTGTAGCAGCTTTATTCATAATAGCCAGAAGCTGGGAGCAGCCCAGATGCCCCTCAGCTGAAGAATGGATGCAGAAATTGTGGTACATCTACACAATGGAGTATTACTCAGCAATGAAAAATAAGGAAATCATGAAATTTGCAGGTAAATGGTGGGACCTGGAAAGGATCATCCTGAGTGAGCTGTCCCAGAAGCAGAAAGACACACACGGTATATACTCACTCATATAGACATATAATATAGGATAAACCTACTAAAATCTGTACATTTGAAGAAACTAATTTTCTCCACATTTAAAGCAGATTCCTTCTGTTTTTCTGTTACTCCTAAGGCCTGAGCTACAGTAGCAGCCTGATGTTCCTGTCTTGGGTAGCCACAACTTACCTATCATGGTGTTCATTTTGAGACTTTGTCAGGCTGGCCTGGACTGAAGTCATATGCTCCCAGATGATGGTTTTAAGAAAGGAATCTGTCTTCAGCATCAGGAATTCTCTCTAAGCTCCTTTTAGTTCCAGGAATAATGTCAAAGGTGGCCTTCTCTGGCTTTTGGCAGAGAAAGAGCATGGAAGCAGTGAAGTCTCGAGAGGCAGAGGGCCGGGTGGTTCTACCTCAGGTCTGGAACAGACAAAGATGAACCTGGTCATTGTATCCCCCTGGCTGTGATACTTGTTGTGCTCCTATGGAAAAATTTCCCCTCCAGAAAATTCATCACAGCCCCTTAGGATGTCATTCTAGTCCTGACTTCCTGTGATATTCATGGGGAAGAGAACTTCCCACTGTTAAATGATTGAGTTGTGCAGGGAAGATTTTTTTAATGTGATGAGATATTTTCTGGTCACTGCATAATTGTTTTATTGGTTGATTGATTGATTGATTGTTGTTGTTGTTGTTTTAGTTGTTTCTCAGGAAAAAAAAAGATAGGAAGTTTTTGCCAATTCCCAGGTGGGCTGTCAGGGTTCAGGCAGATCTTTGAGGTCCTGCTACCAACACCAAGGAGTCACCTTAGCTAGAAACTTTTAATGTTTCTGAACCCAACGTGATGGCATAAACTAAAAACAAAGGAGAAAAAGATAGACTGAGAGCTCTCTTTTGGGGTGAGGCTTAGAGTCTCCCACTAATGCCAAAGGCATTACAAATCGGGGCACTTACCTTTCCAACTTGAATGAGAGGTCCTGTCATATGCACGTTGGCTGCCCAGTGTCTGCTTTTTTCCCTTGGGGTATTCAGGTACCATTGCATACTGAGCTCTGGGACAGGGGGCAATGAAGCTTAGCTGAGGCAGGTGGGTTTGACAGGATTTCACTCATCTTTGAGTATGGGAGGAAAAGCCGTCTCTGAAGAGTTTTCAGTGAAATAGGTCTCTTTAATGGGGGTAAAGAGGGATATATAAAGTGAGTGTATATCACTGGAGCAAGCCAACCCTTCATTTGCATGATGGGGAATTCCGGGTGCTAGTTGGACATGTCTTTATAAGGAAAGAGAAAGTTTAACCTAAAATCTGGCCACCAGATTACGTGACCACCTCAAGGGCAAATGAGGTGGGGGTTGTGGCCTTACATGTGCAGCGACATGCAGGCAGGGAGGAAACAGTTCTAATCCTGCTAGTCTAAGGACAAGATTTTCATGGTTTGGACATGTTTTGACCTCACTTTTACTCTGGACCTGCTCTACCATCACACATCTTACCTGCCCCACAGCTTCCCTGAGTTAAAAGTTTAAAGATGCTACAAAGAGGATGATAAAGTGGATTTTTTTTTGGTTTATTTTTATATCAAAGAAAATTTAGCCTGTTTATCACATTGGCTGCCAAAACCTGGGTACAGATTTGAACATGCTGTGGTACAGAAAGCAAGACCCCCAAGAAGAACGAGTTGTTGTGAAAATGGTGGCAACAGAGAAGAAAAGAAACTGGAAGCATCATCGAGTAGAAAACTGAAACAACATAAGAGGAGAGGGTGACCAGGCATGATTTAGTTAATGACTCAGAAGAGAAGAGAAGGCAAGAATGGTGCAAGGTTGTAGGAGGAGGTCCAGGGATCTTTAAATAATGTGGATCTAAAAGCAACATATGATGTCCTTCCAATATTTTGATAGTCTAAAAACAGGAATTCTGGGAAAAGGGATAAAAGACAGTAGGTGTCAAGGGCTATAGGGAAAGAAAGAATGAGCATATAAAGCAAAGACTATTTTTAAGGCAGTGGGAAAAAACTAGTTTAACATGACAGTAAAAAGTGTTTGTGTGCACACGCACGCACCTGTTTTTAAAGCCACAGAATATAAAGTCCAGGAATCAAGTTTAAGCATACACTTAGTTATATAAACTTGTGTCATTATAAATCTGTCAACAGTTATGTACTTCAGTGATGTTCATGGATTGATAGCTCTGTGGGGATGGGTACCTGAAAGTTTCATTCTTTCCATTCAATTTTCAATAAACCTAAAACTGCTCTGAAAACTTTAGGAAGTAGGAGGAAAGTAAATAAGAAGAAGATAGAAAGGCATAAATGGGGATGTCAGGTGTGGTGGTTTGAATAAGAATGTCCTCTATAAGTTCATATATTTTTAATGCTTGGTTACCAGGGAGTGACTCTGTTTGATAAGATCAGAAAGATTGCAGGAAATGTTTCACTAGGGTGGGCTTTGAGGTTTTAAAAGCCTCCTGGTTGAATCCAGTCTCTCTCTCTTTCTCTCTCTATCTTCTCATCTTCCTTTCTTTCTCTTCTCTCCCCCTCTCTCTCTGTGTCCCTTCTCTCCCCTTTTCTCTCTCCTCTCCCTTCTTTCCTCTCTCCTCTCCCTCTTTCTCTGTTTCTTCTTCTCTCCTCTCCCTCTTTCTCTCTCTACTCTCCTTTTCCCTCTCCCTCCCTCTTTAACTCCCTCCTCCTCCTCCTCTTCCTCTCTCTCTCTCTCTCTCTCTCTCTCTCTCTCTCTCTGCTTGTGAACTCAGATGAAGAACTCTCAGCCAAGTCTCAAACACCAGGTCTGCATGAATGTCACCATGATAATGGACAAACCTCTGAAAAGGTGATCAAGACCCCAATTAAGTGTTTTCTTTTTTTAAGCATTTCAGTGGTCATGTTGTCTCTTCACAGCAATGTAACAGCGAAGTGTACAAGTGATCTGATAAGGGAAATGAGAGAAGGAAATGAGAGGGAGGGAGAAGGAGATAAATATAGAAGAAAGTAGGAAGTAGATAAAGGAAAAAAAGCAGAATACAAGTGATCTGATAGGAAAAATGAGAAAATAGGAAAGGGGTGAGGAGGTAATAAAAAGGAGGCAGACAGATAAAATAACAATATGGGTTGCTGAAAATTCCACAAGGAATCATAAGATTAGCTATTTATGTAAAACAAAGCAACAACATTTTACTGAATAATCCTCTGTATTGCATAAATGTGTGTGTGTGTGTGTGTGGGTGGGTGGGTGGGTGTGTATGTATGTATTACATATTGGTTTTTTTTTTTTTCTTCAATGCAGTTTATTCAGGAACATTGAACAATCCTCGGACCCCGGGGAAAGCCAGCCCACAGCTTAAATAGCCTCTGGGTAGCCAACCCAGGCGTGCCACGGGGGCAATGCAGATAGGTCCACATACATGGAAGCAAGCCAGATCCTCGGCCTTAGCCAAATGTGGAGTTGTTCGTGACAGAGAGCATTCACCATCGGGAAGGTGGAAGGCGGAAACCAGCTCCATCTTTAAGGCATAGCATTCCGCAGCTCTCTACAGTTCCCCCTTTTTGTTTTAGACGCATCAGGCAAGAGTAGAGGTCTGATCTCTGATATTAGAAATAAATTGGGACTTTGTACAGATGTTCATTTAGGTGTCATCCACCCAAAGAGCATCAGACCCGTCCGATACCTTTTTCTCAGAGGCGGGACCTGGGGCATCAACCCGCATGCAATCAGACATGCTCTTCTCTGGGTCCAAAGCGGCTGACCCTGAGTGCAGTGCTTAGCCTCGCATCCTGAGCGTATCATGAGAAAATGAGAAAATAGGAAAGGGGTGAGGAGGTAATAAAAAGGAGGCAGACAGATAAAATAACAATATGGGTTGCTGAAAATTCCACAAGGAATCATAAGATTAGCTATTTATGTAAAACAAAGCAACAACATTTTAATGAATAATCCTCTGTATTGCATAAATGTGTGTGTGTGTGTGTGTGGGTGGGTGGGTGTGTGGGTGTGTATGTATGTATTACATATTGTTTTAAGAAACTTTTTTCATATGGGCAGATGACATTCCCTCCAAGAACCAAAGAACACCTAGTAAAAACCTCAACACCAGATATGAGATACATGCTTTTGAGTTGTTGGCTAGGGATGTCTACGAGACTCCCTAAACAACAATACTATTGATATTCCCCTTAGTTACCCACTAGAGATGCAAGGTATGTTCGTATTGCTGAAGACACTGTGTGCTTCATAGAGACCATGAGCTGGAACTCATCTGAGAGGCCTTCTCAAGAACTAACTTTCATTATATCAGAAGATGCCCTGCAAGGGGGGATGCAAACAACACTTCTACCCAACTTGAACTTACAAATCACATAATTGACTGCCTTGGCATGATAACCATATAGATACAGTAGTGGCAGTCTTACTTTGGCAGTAACCAACATCTCTCTATTGTACTTAAGATCCTCTCAACAAAAGGGATATCATGCAGGATTCTGGAAATACAGCTAACTACTTGGTACTAATAAAATCATGATTATTGGAAGAGAATCTACAACTACTAATTTTCTAAAACAGCAAACTCTCTAGCAATGATCTATAAATATATGTCAATATGTCCACAGAAAAATGTAGTCTTCACTCCACATCAAGAAAAACCTCTTTTTGTAGCAGATGGAGACTATTACAGCAAATCACAACCAAAATCAATCAAAATGCAGAGTTGTGGAGCCCACTCCCAACGGATATATCTACAAAATTCTTCTGCACCCAATGGTCAGGAAGAGACAGAAGAATGGTTTTAAGAGCCAGAGAATCAGAGAGTTTTCTGTGGGATTGTGTCTTAGGAATGTCAGAAGATGCACCCATATAATTTCACCAACAAAGAAGGGGAGAAACATTGTAATTAAATTCTAATCCCCCAAATAATAACAACAACAAAATATCTATTAACTAGAAATGGTGCCCATGCCCCCAGGTCTCAGAAGGCAAGAGCAACATCAGCTTAGGCATTCAGTTGACAAATTGCTTTCCTACATGTTGGTGTAACTCCTGAGAACCTAAAACCGGGTGGAAAATCTTCAAGCACCGGAGAAGCTTCTGTGAGCTCTTATATTGCCCTGCCTCTTCCAACCTGCCCAGGTGTTGATTACTTCAAAAGAAGATACCTGGCCATGATAAAAAATAGTTATCTATGGCTTCTGAGAAACAGGAATCAGAGTGCTGTAATTGTATTTTGGGGCACCTTTTTTTTTTTAAAGAGTAAATATTTCACAGTGTGTGTGTATGTGTGTGTGTGTGTGTGTGTGTGTGTGTGTGTGTGTATCTCTGTCTATCTGTCTATCTATCTATCTGTCTATCTATCTATCTATCTATGTATCCATCTATCTATCTTTTAAAGAATTTTGTTCAAGAAAGGAGGAGGCAGGTAGATATGTAAGAAGGTAAAAAGAGGGTAACAGGGAATGGCAGGATATACGAGATCTAAGAATAGGAAAAATGAGTCTTTTTATGGGGATGGTGAGAAACAAATAGAAGAGAAAGAAGGAAGCAGTAAAATAACAATATGAATGTTTGAAAAAGACACCAGAAATCTTATTAAATATTAATCAAAACCTATAATGCTTGTAATTCAATATATAAATATACATTGATAGATTTTTCTTTTATTGAAAATAGATTCTTCTCTCACAAAAATCTATACTGACTATGGTTTTCCTTCTCTCTACCCATCTCAGTGCCTTCTGCCTCCTCTCTCTTCCCAATCCACTTGTATTTTGAGGCACTTATTAACAGTCAAGATTTGTGGCTCTCACATGTGGAAAAGCCAAGAGAAAAACAGATAAAAAATGGAATTAGTGACTGACTGAGCAATGGCAAATTTTCTTCAGCCCCATCTGCCAGAGAGTGATGGATTCTTTTGAATACAGATGGGTGGGTTTTAGATGACTTCAATTCAGTTGCATAGGAAGTAATACAATTACATAATGTTTCTGGATTTTAGCAGTTTTTTTTTTTTTTTTTTTTTTTTCTATAATGTTGAGTCAAGGAGAAAATACACGGGGAACCAAGCACAACACAACACGTTTTCTGCTTAGCAGCCCCTCAGTGTTCAAGTAATATATGAGGATTGCTCACTATAGCTATATTTGAAGCCCCTAACTTGCATACAAATATAGACTGTAAAAGTGTAGTCTCTAGTCTGAAAAGATGTTTTATTTAATTAAATTAGTTGTCATGATTAGCTGTGTAAGTTTCCTTAAACACTGAAATAAAGAAAAGCAGGGATAGAAAGCAAAGTGACCTCTTTCCTCCTATGTGTGGAACCACAAGTTTAAAGCTATATGTACATGAAGGTTTGTTGAAAAATATTTACCAAAAAGATGGTATCAGTGAATAGTTTAACTCTGAGTACAGTTTTACATGTGTCTGGGGACTTCAATCAATGTGGTGTGAAGAAAGAGAGTTTGTGGAATGACAGCGGATTCAGTGGTGGCAAATAGCTACATAAAGTTCCAGCGAGAGTAGCCAGGGCCCTGTGAGGGTGGTAGATGAGGTACCGCATTTATGTTCTGCCCTAGCTTCCCAATAGCATCATCCATCCAGCAAATGTGGAACAGTCAAATTTGAAGACTGAGAAAAAGTAACTGGCAAGACTAAGTTTTTTTTTTTGTTTTGTTTTGTTTTGTTTGTTTGTTTTTAGTCAAATCAACCATTTGGACAGGGCTATCTCACTAAAGTGGAGTTTAAGAAAATAGCATTGAATATAGGAAAAAAGTGGGCCTTATATTGCTCATCAAAATGTAAGGCTGAGGGAATGATTTCATTTTTTTTTTCAATGCAGTTTATTCAGGAACCTTGAACAATCATCTGACCCTGGGTAAAGCCAGCCCACTTTAAATAGCCTCTGGGTAGCCAACCTCAGCATGCCACGTGGGCAATGCAGATAGGTCCACATACATGGAAGCAAGCCAGATCCTCAGCCTTAGCCAAATGTGGAGTTGTTTGTGACAGAGAGCACTCACCATCCGGAAGGTGGAAGGCGGAAACCAGCTCCATCTTTCAGGCGTGGCATTACGCAGCTCTCTACAGTTCCTCCTTTTTGTTTTGGACACATCAGGCAAGAGTAGAGGTCTGATCTCTGATATTAGAAATAAATTGGGACTTTGTACTGATGTTCATTTAGGTGTCATCCACCCAAAGAGCATCAGACCCGTCTGATACCTTTTTCTCAGAGGCGGGACCTGGGGCATCAACCCGCATGCAATCAGACATGCTCTTCTCTGGGTCCAAAGCGGCTGACCCTGAGTGCAGTGCTTAGCCTCGCATCTTGAGCATAACATTTTGGGTTTTTATGGTAGCCAACCATGCTTGGGGAGACTGTCCTGCTTCAATGGCTGTAAAGGCCTGAATGGTCATGGCTGCATTACGCTGTTGTGAGACTCTAATCTTGCATATATACCAGAGGCAAACCAAGGAGACCAACACCAGAAGGCCTGCTAACGCTCCCATGCCTGCCCATTCCTTCAGATGATTCATGGCTGCAGCAATCCATGATGATAATCCTGTGGCTAGTCCTGCGTCCACTCTGGTAGAATTTACCATGACAATGGCCACTCTCAGCTGCTCCATCGTAGTATCGAATTTTCCAGTCCAATTACCTAAAATATAGCTAGACAAATGTTTAGACAGATTTGCAGCACAGCAGCAACTTTTGATGTGAACTGATGGACTAAGATCAGAAAGGAGAGGAGAACCTCCCCTATCAGTGGACTTGGGGAGTGGCATGCATGCAGAGGGAGGAGGGAGGGTGGGTTTGGGAGGGGAGGGAGGGGCTTATGGGGGGATGCAGAATGAATAAAGTGTAATTGATGAAAAATTTTAAAAAAAAGGGAAAAAATAATTTAAGAACCTTAAATGACTTTCAAAAGTGGAGGAAACCATGGAGTTAGTCAATTTACATGGAGCACATCTCACCCCTGGGGGCAATGGTCTCCTGAACCTACTCAGACCTCGGACACCACCACTGCTAGTTCTAGAACTGATGCAGGATGTTCCAACGAGGGGGTTAAGGCTTCTCATAATATTTCCTATAAGCCCACACCTGTTTGTTTATATCCCTCATTTTTATTCATTATTAGCCAGATAGAGCCAAGTAATTGTGGTAATGATACTTGCTTTTTTGCCCAATGCTGGAATGCTAGTAAACTCACTAGCTGGTTACTCGCATGCCTCGCTGGGTGCCTGTGCCCGTTGATGCCCTCACACTATGACTCTCTTCAGACAGAAAAGGGATCTTGGAATTCCAGCTGCCATTGTTACTGCCATCTCATTGGCGGCTGTTGGAGCTACCACCACGGCATTAGCCATGAGTCATACTGGGCAGACTGCTCAGACCCTGAATAATCATTTAGCCAATGTAGCTCATGCCTTAGATGTACAAAAAGGAATTAATGCTCAACTAAAAGGAGGTTTGATGGTGTTCAATCAGAGGATTGACCTCGTGCAGGAGCAAATTGATACCCTATGGCAAATCGCTCAACTTGGCTGTCAATGAAAGTATGCTGGACTTTGCGTCACTAGCATACAACATGGGAATGATTTCTTAACAGCCTTACTTGAACAATATGGCAAAAAACTCCAGTGATAAAATTGGTGAAACCTAGTGAAAGATTTTGATTTGAGACTTATGTGAGAGAATATGAATTTAAGAAGTGAATATTCTGACTTTCAACTGTCATTAATATTAACCAATATTAATCTTTGGATATTAAAGATATCCAAAGTGTATTTGTATATGCATACTTGATACCTTGTATATACATACTTGATACCTTGAAGAATGTACTAGGATGAGATATTTATATTATAAGCTTATAACTTGAGAGCAAGATGCCCAGCACTAGGATCTTAATGACTTTGTACATTCTCTAATGACGTGAAGAAAAAAAGAAGTCAAGGAGAATGACAACAAGGAGTCACACAGATGAGAATGTAATCAGAGCACAGTGCTAAAAGTTAGTAACACTGTGCAAAATATTGGAGAGCTCACCAAAACATGCTGTGTGGTAGATGCCACATTGATTTGGAA
Organism: Meriones unguiculatus; assembly: GCF_030254825.1. Classification (NCBI taxonomy): domain Eukaryota; kingdom Metazoa; phylum Chordata; class Mammalia; order Rodentia; family Muridae; genus Meriones; species Meriones unguiculatus. Next base: position 98,562,900 of record NC_083354.1, read on the forward strand.
AGCAACCTGATATGAAGGCCTGAGTGTAGAAAGACTGGCATATACCTGCAGGAGTAGCACAGCAGAAAAGGACTGTGACAGTATTGGAAGGAAAATTAAAAGGGCATTTTTGCTTGAATAGATCCAAAGTTTGATTTGTTTAAAAGTAAATCTATTTAAGTCAAAGAAGGCATTCCAGAAAAGAAAGAAACAACAGGGAATACAATGTTATTTTAACTTGGAAGTGTCATAACTCAGACAGGAGTTAGGGACAGAATTACAGAAGGAATGTTTACGAATTTTTTTTGGGGGGGAGGTTTTTCTTTTTGTTGTTTTGTTTTGTTTTTCTTTTGTATATATATATATATATATATATATATATATATATATATATATTACAATTTATTTACTTTGTATCCCAGCTATTATCCCCTCCCTCATCTCCTGGTCCCAGGTCTCATCCACCCTTCCTTTTTTCTCCTTTCTCTCTCCTCTAGCCCAATGATAGGCCAAGTCTTCCTCTCCTACCATCTGACCCTGATCTATCAGGTCCCATCAGGACTGCTTGAATCATCTTCCTCTGTGTCTGTGGGCTGGCTAGGTCGCCAAATCATAGAGAAGTGATCAAGGAGGAGGCAACTGAGTTCCTGTTAGAGACAGTCTCTTCTCTGCTTACTAGGGGACCCACATGGAGATGGAGCTGTCTATGGGCTATATCTGAGCAGGGGGTCTACATCCTTTACATGTGTGGTCTTTGGCTGATTCATCAGTCTCTGCATTCCCCCCACACCTTTGGCCCAATATTTTTACTTTGTTGGTCTCCTCATTGAATTCTTGTCCCCAACAGGGTCCGATTTTATATCCCCTTTTTCCTTTAGAGTCCCTGTGCTCTGTCCAAAGTTTGGCTGTGAGTCTCTGCATCTGCTTTGATCCCCTACTGTGTGGAGTATTTTACAGGACATCTGTGGTATCCTCTCATAAACCTTCAGCCTGAGGCAGATGGGGAAGCCTACAGAGAAGGAAGGGTATGACTTTGAATCCCAACAGTTGTCCTGAATGCCAGCACTAAAGTTTAACTGGACTCCTTCCTGCTCTGAGTTTGTCATATTAAAATTCTCTGTAATTATATCACATTAAACATTCCCATTCTGATATTAGTGATTTATCTGGGGTTTAGAACTGGAATTCTTGCATCATATTAGGGTTTAGCAAATATTAATTGAATAATATGGAGTAAGCATAATAAAATCCCCATATTTCAACTGGTACACTAGGGAAAAAGAGCACAGGAGTATTTCATGACTAAATGATACAACATATTTAAAGCAGTCTCTGAATGTGTGAATGAACCATAGTTATAGGCTAGACATTCTCCGTGTATTCTGAAATCTCTACTGTTTCCTGCCTGTATTACTTTGCATATAACTTGCTTCTAAATTCACCTTCAATTTTATAGAAATTCAACTCTCCAAGAAACAACATGATGTTAATTTAAGTGGGAAACATGACTTCAATATTTTCAGCTCCAAATTTTGTTCTTCTTTAAGCAGCCCAGAACACAGAGATATGCTTTGACAAGTTTAACAATAGAGGAAGTGAAATTCAATCTTTTTTGTTGTTGTTGTTTGTTTTTATGAGACATGGTTTTCCTGTGTAGCCCTGCCTATCATGGACTCATTTTATAGACCAGGCTGGCCTCAAACTCACAGAAATCTGCTAATATGCCTCCCTGAGTGCTGAGATGAAATTCTCTCTTCTGCTGATAAATCAAAAGGAGGAAAACAAGAAAAAGTGAAAAAGAATCTTTATGCTTTTGCAAATTTTATTATTAACATTTTTAGCATTTAATACTTTAATAATGTGATCATTTGTATTCAAGAAAAGTGAGCATGAATAGTACTCTCTGGTAAAAATAATTGAGTATGTATACTACATTTATAAATAAAACAGTTATGGTTGAGTATTGAGTATGCTAGAAGTAGGTATAAAAATACTGTAACATTTAATAAGTAAACATTTTCTTCAAAGAACAGATAACATTTGGGCACATTCCTTAAGAGAAATAGTGGAGGTACAAATGACACTTTGGAAAAAATGTAAGAAAAAATTAAAGAAGATATGCATGTTGACAAGAATTGATGTTTGAATTAAGGTAATGAATTTTATATTCACATTTTTGATAAGCAAAGCACTAATGGTTTAATTTTACTTGAAATTTGGCAAAGCTATTAAATTTTCCACAGCGGTTAATGTCTCAAAACTAGGCACATACTTCTTTATATGGAAAGAAGAAAAAAGCTCTTTAAATAAAAAAATCTATTTGGGCATCACTTATGTAAGTATTTCTGGGATTTCTAGTTTCTGGAATAAATCAGTGCTTGTATATTAGAACGCTGTACAGATGAGACAAGAAAACATTCAAGAAAAAGGTTAAGAGCGAATTAATTTCAGTGTTCTTCTATACACTAATCTGAGATATATTTAATTAAGCCAAGAGCATACTGATCAACTCATTGTCATTCATATATATTTTTATATATGAATCACATGTTTAATCATGTTTTAAACCCCATCTATTTTCCTGCATCATAACCACAGTTAAAGAATTCACATTTGTTGTCATTTACAATATTGCAGATTTCTATTTTTAATTTTTTTACTATTATTTTTACTTATTACAACGTATTCACTTTATATCCTGGCTGTAACCCCATCCCTCACCTCCTCCTCATCCCAAACTCCCTTTCTCTTTTCCCTATGCCCCTCCCCTAGTCCACTGATGGGGAGGGAGGTGCTTCTCCTTTACTACCTGACCTTAGCCTATTAGGTCTCATCAGGACTGTCTGGATCCTCTTTTTTTGTGACCTAATAAGGCCACCTCACCATGGAGAAGTCATCAAAAAGCAGGCAACTGTCTCATGTCAGAGACAGGCCTGCTATCCTTACTAGGGAACCCCTATGGAGACTGAGCTGGCCATGGGCTACATCTGAGCAGGGAGTCTAGGTCTTCATGCATGGTCCTTGGTTGACTCATCAATCTCTGCAGGCCCCACTCAACCCAGCATTTTTTTTTTGGCTTTGCTGGTCTCCTTGTTTCCTGTCCCCTCCAGGTGTAGAAAGATCCTTTTCTTCCATAAGACTCCCTGCACTCTGCCTAAAGTTTGGCTATGAGTCTCAGTATCTACTTCACTTTTCTTCTGGGTAGAGTATTTCAGAGGCACTCTGTGGTAGGATCCTGTCCTGCTCCCTGTCTTCTCCTGCTTTTGGTGTTTCTCTTGTTTGCCCTTCTGAATGAGGATTAAGCCTCTTCCGTAGGGTTGTCCTTGTTGTTTAGCTTCTTTAGGACTATAGATTTTAGTAAGTTTATCTTATATTATATGTTTAATATCCACTTATGAGTGAGTATATACCACATGTCTTTCTGTTACCTCACTCAAGATGATCTTTTCTGTTTTCTACCACCTGCCTGCAAATTTCATGATTTCCTTGTTTGTTTGTTTTTTATTTGCTGAGTAACATTCCATTGTGTAAATATACCATAGTTTCTGTATCCATTCCTAGGTTGCGGGACACCTAGATTTTTTCCAAACTCTGGCTATTACAAATAAATCTGCTATGAATGTAGTTGAGAAAATGTCCTTGATCTATAGTTGAGCATTTTTCATATAGTATACCCAGGAGTGGTATAGCTGGATCTTGAGGTAGCACTATGCCTAATTTTCTAAGGAAGCTCCCAATTGATTTCCAAAGTGGTTTTACAAGTTTACATTCCCACCAGCAATGGAGGAGATTTCCCCTTTCTCCACAACCTCCCCAGCTTGTGTGATCACTTGAGCTTTTGATCTTAGCCATTCTGATGTCAAGTGAAATTTCAATGTCAGTTTGATTTGCATTTACCTGATGACTAAGTATTTTGTGCATTTCTTTAAGTTTTTCTGTTCCATTCAATACTCCTCTGTTTTGGTCTGTACCCTAGCTTTTAATTGGATTAATTGGTTTGTTGTGTTTAACTTCTTGAGTTCTTTATATATTCTGGATATTAGTTTTCTGTTGGATGTAGGGTTGGTGAAGATCTCTTCCCAGTCTGTATGCTATCATTTTGTTTTGTTGACAACGTCCTTTGCTTTACAGAAGATTTTAGTTTCATTAAGTCTCATTTGTAGATTCTTGATTCTAGAGCCTGTGCTGTTGGTATTTTGTTAAGGAAGTTGTCTCCTGTGCCAATAAGTTCAAGGTTTTTCTTCACTATTTCTTCTATCAGATTTAGTGTGCCTGGTTTTATGTTGAGGTCTTTGATCCACTCTGTCTCTATTTTTGTGCAGGGGCATAAGTATTCATCTGTTTGCATTTTTCTACATGTAGACATCCACTTAGAACCACACCATTTGTTGAAGATGCTCTTTTTTTTTCTCATTGTATGATTTTGGATTCTTTGTCAAAAATCAGATGTCCATAGGTGTGTGAGTTTATTTCTGGGTCTTCAATTTGATTTCAATGATGCACCTCTGTTTCTATGTAGTACCATGCTGTTTTTATTAGTTTTGCTCTACAGTGCACCTTGAGATCAGGGATGGAGATACCTCCAGAAGATCTTTTATTGTTCAGGTTTGTTTTAGCTATATTTTTTTATTGTTGTTGTTGTTTGCTTGCTTCTATGTTTTTCCATATGAAATTGAGAATTGTTCTTTCAAGGTCTGTAAAGAATTTGGATGGTATTTTGGTGGGAATTGCATCGAATCTGTAGATTGCTTTTGGTAGGATAGCAATTTTTACTATGTTAATCCTACTGATCCATGATCATGGGAGATTTCTTATCTTCTGATATCTTTTTCAATATTTCAGATTTCTATTGCTTATCCATAGCAACTAATCATCTTAAAACCGTGTTTGTATTTTATATTTAACTTCAGCATTATATTAATGTATTTCTACTTCATATAAATGAGGATACTATTATTCTTAAGGTTATTGATACAGTTTTCATCATTTTATCTATTAATTCATCAACAGCAAAATTAGTTAACATTACTGAATAATGGAATAATATAAATAATCAAAGAATTTTAAATGTGTCTGCACATTAATAGTTCATAAGACTTTCTTTGGTGCTTGAAGGGCAAGCATGAAGAACTGAATTCAATCATCACTCCTTTAAGATGTCTGTAATCAGACCTCTGAAGAAGAGAAGATAGATGTGGCAGAGCAAGAGAAACTGTGTTAGAAAACAAAGTGGGTAGATTTTAAGGAACTGAACTGAAGTAGCCTTCTTGTTCCCACATGCAGGCACACGTATGTGTATTGTACCAGAACAGACAGAAACGAGTACTATCTCTGTCTCTCTTATGCAAGCCTCCCCATACCCATGCACATCCACATCCACAGGCACACGCAAGCACACACAGCATGTGTATGTGCAAATGCACCATTAACAAATATCTCAAGACAAAATACATATAGGTAGAACTTTTTCTGCCAGAAATGCTCAAGAGATAAAGAAAAATAGGATACTTGATTTCAGTTCTTTCCCAAGTTCTCAGATAATATGTGGTGTGAACAAAGCAATCTACACTTCTCTGATCAAAGGGTCTTTCAGTTTCAACACTTGTGTATATATGGTTTAAGCAGAAAGTTTTCTAACTGGGAGATTCTTCTTTTTCACGTTGGTTTTGTTTTGAAACTATCAGAACTGAGCTGTGTGTCCCATACATGATCTATCAGTAAACCATGCTGTCCAGCTTCTCCTGCTCAAAGAATATGTCATCTTTAATCAGGCTCTGCTCTTGGCCATCAAAATTAGACTTTCCTGACCATTTACTCTTGATTTAAATTAAGGATTTGTAAAGACACTAATTAGGGTTTATGTGTCCCTTGGTCACATATATTCTGTGATATGTAATTTTATGCTACACTTCATAATGAGAAAATCAGATGGTGACATTAAAGATGAATAGTTTGTTTTCCGCATGTAAATTTTATTTTAGAAGCAAAATCTAACAGTTTAAAATTTTAATTCAAATAAAAGTAATAAATTGCAAGCTTCTTGAACCATAAGCACACCTATCTTTCTACGAAGATCTGCCTTTCATTGAGTCTTAGCTCATAAGTCAAAAGTTAAGTAGGCCAGGACCTGTGAGGAATGTCACAATATTTATGATGCTTGTCTAACTTACTAACTATAATGGATTTAATGGACTTAGGCTGCTCTCGGCCTCAGAACCATCTTCCTTGAAATTCCTGCACCAATTTGAGCAGAGGGGAGGAAGAAGGGAATGTGCAGGCTATAACACAAGAGAATAATGAGGCAGTAAATTAGCTTGTGCACCCAAAAGGCTGGAGGAGCAGAAATAAGGGGTTCTGGAGGCAGCGACACTGGTACAAGCTGTTGGACTGTTTGCTGTTGTCTGTAATAAGTCTCAGTGGAGTTGGAAGTTCACCATCTGCTCGCTGAGACCACCTCCAAGAAACTGACTGCCTTACAACTGAAACAGTTCCTGCTGGCCCTCTGCCCAGGACCTGTGGTAGTCCAGGCCAGTTTTGTTCTCGTGTGAGAACAATGTTTCTTTCCTGTGCAATAAATCATCATTCTCCCTGCCTCAGCTAAAGAAGTAAATAAATAAATAAATAAATAATTGAAAAAGACAGTTTGTACACATTATAAGGGTATAATATTATAGTGCAATGTCCCTAATAAAAATGTTTATGCTAAAATGAGCAAAGAAATAAAATAGGAAAAATAATGACCAAGTTGAAAAGTTACTAAAAACAATTGGCATAATAACATTGTGATTACATTTCTCTTCTGCAAAATGGGAGAATAATATGTTTTTCTTTGTGTATTTATGTATGTTTGTAATTGATTACCATGAATGTGAAGGGAATGGTCCCACGAAGTCCAGCTTGTGGAGTTCAACTTCCTGAGTCATGGCACCAGGTGATTGATTAAAGAAAACCGAATGAACTACTGGAGGGAAGAAACTATATTATTTAAATGCAGGTTTATTAGGAGCAGTGAGGGAGGAGCAGGTAAGGGGGACAGGTAGTGTGAGCTGAGTGGGGGGAAGGAAGAGAGAAAGCAGAAAGGGAGGAAAGGGGAAACAAAGGTGGGAAAAGGGGGCAACAGAACCAAGATGTCTGGTTATACAGTGAACGGCCCCTGGGAGAGAAGCCCTGATCCTAGGTGGAAGGAAGGGTATGGTCCCCAAGCTTGGCAGCAGGTAGAGACTTTAAGTTTGCACATGCATGTGGAGGTCAGAGGTCAATCTCAGGTGTCATTTCTATCACTCAGCCAGAGTATAAATCAGGATTTCAACCCGATGGTAAGAGATTTAATACAGTTTTCACCACAATCAGAAAATGTCCTGAAGTTCAAATGGGGCAAAGTTAATAATCTTACCATCATGTACTGCCATGGGTATAGAATGTCAAATAGCCCTTGCAATGAGAATCGAGTGAATCGGGCTGACAATCCTGAAAGCCTGAATGGCTATGCAGTGCAGTTTGCTCTGACACCAGAGTATATATAGGTGCTTTTAACAAAGACAGATTTATATGCCCATTTAATGTGAATTAAACAAAGGAAAGCAGGGCAATTGCTAACTCTAAATGGAGACCCAGGGTTAATGCACAATTGCTAATTATGTGGAGGTGGTGAGGCTGTAAAGCTACAGAATTGCTGGATTTAGATTAAATCTCCCAGTACTTTGGTGGTTGGCTAATAGAGAAGCTCCCAACAAAGCAGTGGAAAAGCAAATGCCATTGAGTACCCCAACACAGACAGTCAGGCAAGCCTTGTGAGCCAGCCTCCCGGTGTTGTTCTTGTGTGAGGAATTTCATACAGCAGATACATGGGCACCCGTTGTCCTGTGGGGCAAGTTGTCTTTCTCACATGAACACAAGAAAAGAAGGTTGATATTTAATACAACACAGTTCAGTGCACTGGAGCAGCACTGTGTCATAACTTAGGTGTTTTCAGGGAACATGACAAATTTCATTCTGCTCATGGTTTTTATTTCATAGAAAAGAATGATTCAACATAGACACAGTACACCTAAAAATTTGGGTTTCAAAGGAATCTTTGAAGCTGCTGCAGGATTTTTTCAAACCCCCTCATTCCACATTCTTAAGGCAACTAAATAACACATTAAAAATCATTATAAATTGTTTAAAATATGACCTAGATAGGAGATGTAGTCTCTACTCAGTTATCTATGAAATTTACACATTAATAATAAAGTTTATAGAGCATTTTATTAAATGCGTTAAAACTTGCACTGGCAAAATGCATTAAATGTGTTTATAAATCAGATAAAAAGCAAAGCCCTTGAATACAGCTATATGATAAACACACTATTAACAGGAAATGGATCCGAGTAGCTGCATAAATTAATCATAGATAGCTTACTGCAGGGACTGAGCTTCGAATCTATACTCAAACAGTTTCTCTAAGATTTGCTCTGGGTAGAGTGCTGGTGTAAACAATAATGACATGGATCCCAGGATCCCAGCCTGACCTTCAGTTCCTATTATTATTTCCCCTCCATGTAACAAATAGTTCCTTTCAGGAACTGTTGGGTCTTGTGTTTCTCAGGATAACGTTTTCTTTCACTTGCATTTCAAGAGAATGTCTGCTAAAAAGAATTTGTCGACTTCCTCATAGTAGTTATCATTCTCACAGGCAAGATCGAAATGGATTGCTCACAGTCATGAAGTGTAGGTTCACAGGGCCCTCATGCTTTTGCTTTCTTTGGAAAACACATGACTGAGGTTCTAGACCAGGGCACACAAATCAACAGACTATTTATTAAGGTGGTGTTTGAATCAGAGTGGCCCTGTAGGTTCATAGACTTACAAGCTTACAAATTAACTGTTTGGAAGGATGAGAAGGGAAGTCCTTTTTAGCCTAGAGTTGTAACTGTGAGAGGTCTTTGAGGTTTTAAAACACCACAACAGGTCCACTCTCCTTACCTCACTCCACCCCTGTCCCTGTCCCCTCTGCCTGCTGAAGGTCAGGATGTAGAAAATCTCAGCTACCTCTCCAGTACTATGCCTGCTTTTGTGTCTCTTGCTCCTGCCATGATGATAATGGTCTAGCACTCTGAAAATCTAGGCCAGCCTCAATTAAATGCTTTCTTTTTTAAGAGTTGCCTTGGTCATGGTATCACCTTACAGTAGTAGAACACTAAGACTTTTTTTTAACTAACACTGACTATTTTTTTTAAAAAAAATGTTTTTAAAATTGTGATTAGATATGCTTTTTGCTGTCTTTGTTATTGCTGTTGTTACTATTTTCTGGAAAGTTTCACTAACCAACAAGCATGTCATTAGTAAAACATGGCAAATAGCATTGAGACATAAAGTCTCTCTCTCTCTCAGTCTATGTTTCTCTTTTCCTCTCTCCTTTTCCCTCCTTCCTTTCCACCTTCCCTCTGTCTTCTCCTCTTTCTCTCCACTAGTAGCACATCTGATGCACAAGCAGGTTCAGAGCTCCTTGCTCTCAGAAGAACCTGAGAGCATTTATATGCTCTTACTCATGCATATCTCCCGTACTTGTGCATTTTTATCTCATCGTGTGCATTCTCCTCAGGTCTCTTTACATACAGCAATACAAATGTATTATTTTGTACAGCATTAAGAAAATAATAGAGATGCCAAGTGCCAGAACACATGGAAGGTTAACATGCACGCTAAGAAAGTGCTTGCAAGTCTGACCTGCACTCTAGGATTGAGACTGAACTCCTCGCTGGAGCAAGTGTTTGAGTTATCAAAGAAAAACCTTTTAAAACAGAATTGGACAAGGTTTGTATTGGACACTGATGATTTAATTTGCTGATATAACTTTATTCTAAACTTCAGTTCAATTGTTCTTTTAGATTATTGACCACAGCTACGGCCATTTTTAAAAAGCTGAGTTAAATTTATGTATTCACAAATCCTGAAACACAGTCGTGGATTTGGAGTTGGTATTTGGTTCAGAAAATATGATGCACAAAAGACTTCACAATTTCTAGATGAAGGCTCCTTTCTCTGGAGTGGAAAAGCCCTCCTTCAACCCCTCCCAACTCATATGCTCTTCAGTGGCAGAGAGGGTGAGTGAAGAGAACTGGTGGCCTTTGGATCGATAGTCTGCTCTGACATTTTAACATCACTGTAATATACTCAAATGGCAATGAATGTTTCTCAATCTTCCTTAATGAAATTAAAGAAATCCATCTGGTATTTTTAAAACAGGTTCTTTGTTTGCCGGAGAAAGACTAATGATCTGATCAAACATGTACATGAACCTGAACAGAAGAAAACCCCAGGGGGAACAGAGCAAGAGTGCCAGTCACTCACTCCGCTACAGAAGAAGGGTAGATTCATTTACAAAAGAAAAAAAAGTGTAGTAAAGCATTTAGGGGAATTTTAAGAAAATGTGCTACAGTTTACTCACCAGGTGACTAAGAACTCATGAACAAGTCAGGCTGAGTTTAGTGCGGTCAGGACAGGGGCTCCAAAGCCACCTGGCTAAACAATGGACACACATAGACAGGATAACTATGATCCATAGGGTGAAATTTTGTACTGGTTTGTTGTGGGACATTATTATAATGACAGGTAAATGGCAAGCTGACCAAGCGTAAGTACACACCAAGCCTGTCAATGTGCCCTGTTTGCTCTACCTGCCCATAATACAGGGACAGGATGGGTAAGTGTGAAATGCAGGTGTGGAGCGAGGTTACAAAAGGTGGAAGATGGGGGAGATTTTAATAATGCTGAAAAGCTTCCACCAGGAAATGAAAACTTTATGGTCAATGAATTAAGGATGACAATAGAAAAATTCTAATGCAGAACACAGTCTCGAGGCTGAAAGGAGAAGCCAAGTGGTATTAAAAATCATCACTACCTAACTTTTATGTTAGACAGATGTGTAACAGGAATCCAGGGGACATACAAAAGGGACCAATTAGAACTCTGCATTAAGACAGGGTGACTCATTTTTAACTTTGTGTCTATAGTATAACTTACCGGTGCACATGATAATAACAAAGAGGGCCACATGATTTTGTCTATAGAATCTGAAGTTACAGTATAGTTCATATCTTGGACTGGCAAACTTGATGTATTACTGATTTATATACATATATAGCCATGCGAGGATTTACAAAGTATAGTTGCTAAGATTTGATGGTTTGAGTAAGTAGATCTTTGTTGTTGATAGATAAAATCAAATATCCGGACCAGAAATTCTGGAGAACCATTCAATTTGAATATTTAACACTAAGCTCTGTCAGATCAAAGCTGGAAATACAAAATAAAAATTTCAAGGCTCTTTCCCATTTTTAATTCTAACAGATTTAGTGTGTCTGGCTTTATGCTGAAGTTTTTTATCTACTTGGACTTTACTTTTGTGCAGAGTGATAAATATGGATCTATTTGCATTTTTCTACATGTAGACATCCAGTTAGGCAAGCACCATTTGTTGAAGATGCTATTTTTTTTCCATTGTATGATTTTGGCTGTTTGTCAAAAATCAGGTGTCTGTAGGTGTGTGGGTTTATTTCTGGGTCTTCGATTTGAATATATCAATCCACCAATCTATTCCTATGACAGTACCATGCCATCTTTATTACTGTTGCTCTATAGTGTAGCTTGAAATCAGAGATGGAGATACCTACAGAAGATCATTTATTGTATAGGATTGTTTCAGCAATTCTGGGTGGTTTGTTTTTTCACATGAAGTTGAGAATTGTTCTTACATGGTCTGTAGAGAATTGTGATCATATTTTGATGGAAATTTCATGGAATTTGTAAATTGCTTTTGGTAGGATGGCCATTTTTATAATGTTGATTCTACTGGTTCATGAATGTAGGAAATATTTTTATCTTCTGAGATCTTCAATTTCTTTCTTCAGAGACTTGAAGCTTTTTCTTCATACAAGTTTTTCACTTTCTTGATTAGAGTTACACCAAGGTACTTTATGTTATTTGTGGCTATTGTGAAGGATCTTTTTTTCCCAATATTTTTGTCTCAGCCCATTTGTCTTTAGTACACAGGAAAGATACTGACTTTTTTAGTTAATTTTGTATTAATAGTAGGAGTTCTCTGGTAGAATTTTTGAGGTCTCTCATGTATACTATGATATCATCTGGGAATAGTGATACTTTGACTTCATTTTTTTCTGATTTGTATCCCCTTGATCTGCTTTAGTTGTCTAATTGCTCTAGCTAATACTTACGGTACTATGCTTAAGAGATATGGAGAGAATGGGCAAACTTGCCTTGTCAGGCTCAGAGATCAACAATCAATAAATGGGACCTCATGAAACTGAAAAGCTTCTGTAAAGCAAAGGACACTGTCAACAAAACAAAATGACAGCCTACAGACTGGGAAAAGATCTTCACCAACCCTATATTTGACAGAGGTCTAATATCCAGAATATATAAAGAACTCAAGAAGTTAAACATCAACAAACCAAATAATCCAATTAAAAATGGGGTAAAGAGCTAGACAGAGAATTCTCAACAGAGGAATATTGAATGGTAGTGAAACACTTAAATGTTCAATGTCCTTAGTCACAAGGAAATACAAATCAAAACTCTGAGATTTCACCTTACACCTATCAGAATGGTTAAGATCAAAAACTAGAGTGACAACACATGCTGGAGAGGCTTTGGAGAAAGGGGAACACTCCTCCCTTGCTGATGCAAATGTAAACTTGTACAACCACTTTAGAAAACAATCTGGCTCCACCTCAGAAAGTTGGGAATAGCACTACCTCAAGACCCACCTATACCACTCCTGGGCATTTATCCAAAAGATACTCAACCATATACCAAGGACATTTGCTCAATGCTATGTTCATAGTAGCTTCATTCATAATAGCCAGAATCTGGAAACAACCAAGATGTTCCTCAACCAAATAACAGATATAGAAATTGTACATTTACACAATGAAATACTATTCAGCTATTAAAAACAAAGAAATCATGAAATTTTCACGGAAATGGATAGAACTAGGAATGATCATCCTGATTGATGTAACCCAGAAGCAGAAAGACAGGCATGGTACATTTTCATTTATATGCAGATATTAGCCATATAATATAGGTTAAACATATTAAAATCTACAGACCTGAAGAAGCTAAACAACAAGGAGGACCCTAGGGAAGATGCTTAATTCCCATTCAGAAGGGAAAATAGGATAAACATTGGAAGTGGTAGAAGAGAGGAAACTGGATGGGAGCCTACTACAGATTTCTTCTAAAAGACTTCACTCAGTAGGGGATCAAAGCAGATACAAAGACTCATAGCCAGACTTTGGACAGAGTAAAGGGAGTTTTATGGAAGAAAGCGAGTATAGAAGGACTTGGAGAGGACAGGAGCTCTCAAGGAGACCAAGAAAGCCAAAAAAAAAGGAAGGTCCATGGGTGACTGCAGAGACTGATGCATCAACCAAGACCATTCATGGAGAGGACCTAGACCCCTTGCTCAAATGTAGCCCATAGACAGTCCAGTCTCCATGTGTATTCCCTAGTAAGTGGAGAAGACACAGTCTCTGACATGAACTCAGTTTCCTGCTCCTTGATCACTTCTCCCTGGTGAGGCTACCTAGCCAGCCGAGAGAAGAAGAGAATCCAGGCAGTCCTAATGATACCAGATAGGCTAGAGTCAGATAGTAGGGGAGGAGGATTTCCCCTATTATTGTACTAGTGGAGAAGGATAGCAGAAGACCAGGGAGGAATGGTGAGAACTGGGACCTGGAAAGATGAGAAAGTGGGCCACAAACAGGATACAAAATGAATAAATTGTAAATAACAATAATAATAACAATAATAATAGTAATAGTAAAGAAATAAAAATTTCAAAACAAAACCAAGAAGAAAATAAAAATAACATTTTTGAGGATAATATTTTTGTGTACAGTGTAAAGATTGTCTGTATATTATTTAAATGCTGATTTTTGTACTGGTAGAGAGTTGAGTAGACACTGGACTTTGGTATTTGATAATTTGGTATTGTTACTTCAGTGAAACATCACTGGTCTCAGTGTTTTGTAAATACACTTTTTTTGGTATAATGTTCTTTTGAAATGTATACAGCTTACCCTTGTTCATTCAAATGCTGATCCCCTCCCCCCCCCACACACACTGGTTTCAATCCGGATATTTCATTGTGATAAACAGGCCTAAATAAAACAACTAGCCACCATGTTGTCCAAAGGGAGGCGCCAGAGGACAGGAAAGAGGGGAGGAGCCAGAGGGCAGGAAATGAGTGGGAGGAGAAGGAGCGAGAGAGAGCTGGAGGAGAGATCTTGTAAGGACATGGAGCATGAACCAGACCTAAGATTTCACAGAAAGCAAGTATAATGGGTAAAATCTATTTTTTCTATTTTTTTTTTTATTAATCACACTTTATTCACTTTGTATCCCTCCATAAGCCCCTCCCTCCTCCCCTCCTGATCCTACCCTGTAAAATCTAAATTTAGGAAACTATGAGGGCTTGGAGGTTTAGGAGGGAGTAATTGTTGCCCAGCATTGTGTTCGAGGTTAACTAAATAAACCCAGTCTCTGTGTGATGATTTGGTTATACAGCTGTTAGGTTTAACAGCAGCATTACCAGAAGATATATCAATAGTAAATATTAATAGATTCCTACAACACACTTTCCTTACCTTCTGATTAGTTTAATAAAGAGCCAACAGCCCATAGCTAGTCAGGAAAGGAAAGATGGGACTTTTGGGCAGAGATAGAAACCATGGAAAGAATTGATAATGTGGAATTTCGCCAGTGGGACATGGAGGTAATGGAACAGGTACCATGACTGCGAGAGAGGTAACAAAATTCATTGCAATTGTGGCTAAAATGAACAGGTTAATTAAGATATATGAGCTAATTGGCAAATAGCCTAAGCTCTGAGCTATAATAAATGATAAAGTCTCTGTGTCATTTTTTTTGGAAGCTGGTGGGTAAACACTTTCTGGTAATAATATTTTCTTTGAGAAATTAAAAAATTAAACTGTATATGGGCTAGGAGATTCTATGTACACATTTGAGGTTTGTTTGATGTGTGTGTGTGTGTGTGTGTGTGTGTGTGTTTGTGTATTACCAGCAGCATTCTTCCATCTTGTTTGTGGCCTTTCTCATGGTCAGGGACAAACTCCTGATTGATAAAAACAAAAACAAAAAACAAAAACAAACAAACAAAAACACTTGAAAAGTCACATTTCCCTTATGTTTCCAGTGTCTTAATGGAGGGACAGAGGGGAGTGTGTAGCAGAGCATAAATCATTGATTTGTAATATCTAGAAAATGTAGAGAGTGGATCCCAGAATAAACACAGCACCCAATAACATATGCCCAAGTGGCCTGTGTCCTCCATTAAAGCTATACCTCCTACACTTTCCAGACTTTTATTAAATTTTCATCAGTTTATGATAAAGCATTCAAAGCATGAAAACTTTGAGGGGAAGTCTCATATTGGAATTGTCAACACAATTTGAATTCAAGTATTCTTGTGCTGAAACAGTTGGAGATTCTTTGTAGAGTACACAGAAAACCCGTACTTAGGGTTACAAGTGGAGCTGCTAAGATAGCAGTGTGTGAATCTGCATACTACCCCAGCCATGTTGGTACCTCAACATTTTGATATAGAATGAGGAAACTGGGAGTTATTTTGAGTGTCTGTATGTTTCAGAAAGGAGGGTGTGAGATAGTCATTTATTTCATTTTAATTTGCCACTGTTCATCAAATCTTTACGTTGCTGTAGTCCACAATACCAGAAAGTACACAGAAACACAGATACAGGCAGATGCAAAGATACTCTCTCTCTCTCTCTCTCTCTCTCTCTCTCTCTCTCACACACACACACACACACACACACACACACACACACACCACGGAGGAAGAGGAAGAAAGAGAGTGATAGAGGAAGGGTCAGAGGACAGAAGAAGAGAGAGAGCACAAGAGAGAGAGAGAGAGAGATCAATCTGATCAAGTTGCCAGACATTACTCACCTATTTGAAATTATGTAATTTTAATGAATCAATAGACAGGTTCATTTTTTTTTATCAAATGTTTTATTTATCAATTACAGTGAGTATTAGGCCATACTCTGTCTCTGATATAGGCAAGAGAATAGATTTATTCTCATTTATAAATTTTTTACATTCTACTTATTTTAGAGAATAGAGTTTAAAAGTTAAGTTTATACATTTATGAGAATTTTAGTGTCTTATACTGACCTGGTTCTGAATTTAGATGAGCAAATTAGGAAACTGGAACAATTTCTCTTCACCCACGTAAATCCTTTAGTCTCAGCTGAAAACTGAAGAACATATTCAGCATGAAGGCCTCTCTGCCTAGGGACTTTGTCTCATTACAGAACCAGTTTGACTCAAAGAAAGTAGGGGAGTAAGCCTTCTCCTGCCAGCGTAATGCAATTAGGCTGATGTGGAATAGTTTAATTGTGACTGTAGAAACACAACGGGATACTGGCACATCAAATTTCATCCTGAGAAAATCTATTCCTATAACAATTGAAAAAAAGGAGGGGGGGCTTTCACATATAGACCAAAACAAGGTTCAGAACAGGATATACAAGAACAACTAGTCCTGAAACTTATTTACTTTTCCTAATTCAGTGATATATAAATTGTTTTGTACTGTGTAAACATAACATGCTAAAGTTTCCTAGGAATCACAAACGAATGTCTACTCACTCCAAATTCAGCACTAGTTGTAGATCAAAGAAGAAGCAAAGCTGATGCTGATGGTATATTGACAGGAGCATAGGTGAGGTACTTATAGGAGCATGTCGGGGAGGGTAGTTATAAGAGCATGAATGAGGGTGTACTCACAGAAGCATGGTGAAGGACACAGACCCCTGGATAAGGAGGCAACAACAGAAGTATGGTTATGGACAAGGTTCCATGGACGAGGGCTTCTCATAAAAGCATGCAGAAGAACACAGACACATGGATAAGGGAGCAATCACAGAAACATGTTGAAGGACATAGACCTAAGGATGAGTGGTATTCACAGAAGCATGGTGAAAGACACAGATCCAGGGATGAGGGTCCAATAATAGAAACATGGTGAAAGACACAGGCCCATGGATGAGGGGCAATCACAGAAGTATGAGTGATGGATAATTTAGAGCAACATGATTGGGAGGATAGTCACACTTTCGTGATCAACTTTTGTGCAGCTAAACTATAAGAAAAAAATCTAAGTCGCCTGGTAACTATTTTTTAATTAAATTTTTAATTTTTTACATTAATTACATTCTATTCACTTAGCATCTCAGCTGTAGCCCCCTCTCTCATTCCCACCCAATTCTACCCTTCCTCCCTCATCTCCTCCCATGCCCCTCTCCAAGTCCACTGATAGGGGAGGTCCTCCTCCACTTCCATCTGACCCTAGCTTATCAGACCTCATCAGGACTGGCTACAATGTCCTCCTTTGTGGCCTGGCAAGGCTCCTCCCCACTAAGGGTGGGTGGTCAAAGAGCCCACCAGTGAGTTTATGTCAGAGACAGTCCCTGTTCCTCTTACTAGGGAACCCACTTGGATACTGAGTTGCCATGTGCTACATATGAGCAGGAGTTCTAGAGTATATCTATGCATGGTCTTTGGTTGGAAAATCAGTCTCAGAAAAGACCTCTATGCCCAGATATTTTGGTTCTGTTGCTCTTAGGACTCTGGGTAAGATGATCAATCCTCACACAGAAAGACAAATGGGATGGACATTGGAAGAAGGAGAAAATAGGAAACAGGACAGGAGTCTACCACAGGGGGCCTCTGAAAGACTCTACCCAGAAGTGTATCAAAGCAGATGCTGAGACTCATAACAAAACATTGGGCAGAATTCTGGGAATCATAGGAAAGGAGGATAAGTTAGTAAGGCCTGGCAACTATTAACAGCTTTCATGTTCTCACAGCTGGGGGCACCTTGTAGCCCTTCCTTTCTCTTGACTCTTAATTCTCCTTATATCTTTTGGAGGGGCAATATGTTATATCCTAGGATAAAACATTGATTTGCCTTTTTTTTTTTATTCTCTCAACTCCTAGGTGCTGGGAGTTCAAGGTCATGTCATGTGCAAAGATAATGTTCCACAAAGAAGCTCAACAAATACTTTTGAGTAGTAAAACTATCAATATAAACAAATACATTTTGTGTTTGAGACTGTGCTAGCAACTTTCATGTGAACTCACATGTCTATAGTGGTAACTGGTGAATCCAGAGATAGGCATACTAAGAACTAAGCTGTGGATTCAGCAACAGAATCTTTTGTTTCTTCAAAAGGTAAATGAATTTGTTTATATTAAAATAATATTTGAAAAATTGGAAAGGATTAATGTAACATATGTTACATTAATATATTGAAGTTTTCATTTTAAAGTGATATGTTTCAGAGGGAAAACAGAAAAAAAAATAATCCTTTGCCATTGCCAAATGTCAATACATGCCCCATGTTAGCAGTTTTCTTTGAGTGTTTCTATTCAGTATTCTGGTATTCCCGGTGAGTTTCACAGTTGAAATGAGATATAGCCCACACATAATAACATTTTCTGATAACAAAGCACAGCTTACACACACTTATTATTTTTATTGTAGCCATTATCTTGGGGTTTTATTCAAAATTATAAACAAGTATGTATGATTTAAAATTACAATTTATTCTATAATTAAATATCCCTGAATTGGAGGGATAAGCAAAAAGAATATTAAAATAATACAACCTGCATTAAATGTAAATAAACAATGTTAAATGTTCACTGTTGCTTGGGAAAGCTGTACTGAAGGACATTTAGGAATGTTCCATTCACATGGACTAAAGTATGAATGATTTCTTATGGATTTGTGTTCAGTACAACATCACTTTTATGCAATAAGACAGATTTTGCACAAAAACCAGGATTTGCTGAGGAGCTTTCAGGCTGTCAAGTGACTTTCTTCACACTGCGTTTTATTGAGTCATCAATGACTAATTAATCCAGAGGGAGGTTAATTATGTAAGGCAGGGTTGTTAGTATCCATTCCCGTCTTACAGATGAGGAAGCAGAGGAAGGGGTTTGGGTGTGCCACAGGCCCCAGCTAAAAAATAGCACTTTTTACTCATGAGCGCTGTTCTTGGAGGACTCAGAGCACTGGACTGTGTCACTAATCCTCTTAAAGTTACTTAATGTGGCTGGTAGGGGACACGTATGATTATCCCTGCTTCACCTTAAGGAAAATGAACTACACTTACATAAATGTGTTGCCCCAGTTATTTGGCAGACTCTGGAATCAGCTTTAACTTCTTAATTGAGAAAAGTTATTCTTGCTTTTCATTGGGGTAATTCATTGCTGAACACATGAAATCTGAGGATTTGGAAGAAAGTCAAAATATTTTTTTTTGTTATCATCCATTGATCTTAACCATTGTGAAATGATTTCTTACTTTTTGTTTGCCATGACCATGAATAAAGATTTAAACTTCTTTATGCAATAATGAACCTTGACAGTATTTTATTGAGTAGTTTTGTCAACTTCACAAAAACCTAGACATAACAGGAAAGAAGGAAACTCAGTTGAGAAACCTTCAAATTGGCCTATGGTATGTCTTACTTGCTAATTGATGGAGGAGGCCCTAGAACTCCATACATAGGTTGTGCCACCCCCTGGGCTGTTGCTTCTAGACCGTACAAGGTTAGTAACTGAGTGAGCCAGTGAGATAAAGCAAGTAGGCCACACTCCTCAATGTGTTCCACTGCAGTTCCTCCCTCCAGGTTCCTGTCTGAGGTTTTGCCCTTTCTTACCTTGATGATGGACTCTAATGTGTAAAACATCACAAACCCTTTCTTCTACCCCCAAACCACAAATGATGATACTTATAAAAAAATTACAGCAAAAGCTCAGGTGTAGTCACTTAAATATATGAAAAATGGTGTAAAGAGAAGGTATGAAGCACTTAAATGAAACAGTAATTATATTTCTATCTCTTTGATACCATGTGTAAAGGTTATGAAATATTATTTAAAATTTTTAAACATAGAATTGGCTCTGTTGTCTCTCTGTTCATGGTGTTCACTTGTACTATTTCAAATTTGTAACTAGTTATATTTTATTGAGATTATATGATCACTAAGGATAGAAAAACATTGTTTTATAACAAGCAAAGCATTTATAATCAAATTGAAGACATTTAACATAACTATTCTTCTCATACTAAAATATAAAAGTGATATCAGAAATTCAAATTTTTTTGCTTAGTTTTTGCCATTTCTTTAAAAATGTCATACAATGCATTTCAGCCATATTCACCTTCTTTAATCTTATATTTCTCTAATTTCTTTTTTTGAAAATAGATTATTTTTTCAAATAATATATCCTGATTATGGTTTCCCATGCATCCTAGCACCTCCCTACCTCCTCTCCCACTCAGATCAACTCCTTTTCTGTCCCTCATTAGAAAATAGTACTTTCTTTCTTTCTTTTTTTTTTTTTTTTAGGTGAACAAGAGCTCATGATTTTATTTTATTATCTTCAATATTAAATTGCCTTACAGATGCATCACTTGGCCCTTTCTCTTCTTATGGCCACCCAGTTCAAAATGCTTGCATCTGTTAATAGCAAGTGTCTCTTAGATCTGCAGAAAGGCTCAACACACTCAAGTCTCAACACAACCTTCTCTGTAGTTTTAACCTTTTTCTGGAAAATAGGCTTAGTCTGCCTACCGTGGCCACTCTGTTTCCTGTCATAAAGTCACTTCCCCTGGGCATAAAAAGAATCCTTGCCCTTCTTGTACTGTCACTTTGTGAAGAGGGAGGGAGGGGGCTGCAGCAAGGATACAAAATGAATAAATTGTAATCAATAAATGTATAAATAAAATTAAATTTAAAAATAATAAATGATAAATGGTGCCGTAGATGTGTAATAAGGGAACACTGCTTGGGTGAGTGGGAACTGGTACAGCCATTATGAATATCAATGTGGGGGTTCTTCAAAAGCTACAAAAGTATGTTGGCATCATTATAGTTGTACCACTCTTGTGCATATTCACCAAAGATTCTACATTGCATTACATAGTATTTTTAAGAAGCAATGATGATTTATTTTGCTGATGGTAAATATAATATCTATTTTATTTTGAGATGAGTTTAAAATATATTATGTATTATATTCAACCCAAAATGAAAAGAGATAGGAAATATTTTAGGATATGTTTTAACAGAGAATAAATGTGACAAACACTAATTCCAGACTAGTATTCTAGTGTCACTCTTTTTGTTCATATATACCTTTCTTTTTTTAGTGACCATTAGATACTGGACTGTGGTTACTCTAGACAATCTACTTTATATTTTATTTTGTACATGGTACAAAATGAACTAATATGAGCACACCAGTTTCTTAATGACAACATTAATAACTGCCTGAGACAGCAACAGAAAATGACATAAGCATCACGAGCATGTGTAATGTGTGGAATGACACAGGTAATAAGCCAGGCACTAGTCAAGAATTTGGGGAACCTAATTGTAAAAACAAAATCAAAAGTAGAAATTGTTTATGTCCTATGGCTCTCAAAATGCATGCTAGCCATTACCAGCAGATTGAGAAGGTAGAGTATACAGCAGTAACCATGTCCATCAAGCTGAATAGACTTCAACAAATCTAAAACAGGCATGCACAGTGCTTTAAGTATATCTGTGCAAATGACAGGCAGTTTTCATGCAAGAGAATGACGCTGTAACTAAATTAATTATTCAAAGAAGCCTACTTGGCTGCCCACAGGACACCGTTCAGGACAAGGCATTTCCTCCTCCTGTTCCTTTATAACACTATGTCTCCCACAAATAAGATTGCTCTCATTACCTCATATCATAGAACACAGCCTCTGATTTAGAAGCTGTCAGTCCCTTATCAGTGGACTGGGGAAGAGGCATGGGAGGAGAAGAGGGAGGGAGGATTGGGAGGGGCTAAGGGAGGGGTTATGGCTGGGATACAAAGTGAATAAATTGTAATAAATAAAACAATTAAAAAGAGTGTGTTAAATATTAATATCAGAAAAAATCCAAAAGTCAAACACTAATGATTTAAATAGTTTAAACGATGAAGAAATAATAAAAAATAAATTCATAAACTATTGAATAAATAAAAGAGAAATATCTTCTTTTTCTTTTTTTGTAAAACACTAAATCCATATTAACGTCCACATATAATAATGTAACTTTTAGCTGAAATATTTCATAAATAAAGCATATCTACTGTTTGACAATTGAAGTATCATCAATTAAAATAAAACAAACTGAAGTGAAATAAACACAATAACAAAAATCCAATGAATTGTACCTCTTATCACATGTATTATTACCTCAAACGGAAAGACACACAAAGTACTCATATCCCAAGAATTAATGCTGACAATAAGAACACACTGTGAAATACATAGGACTGTTGAAAAATATTGAAACAAACAAACAAACAAAGGCTGGAATTCTTATGTACTCAAAAATTGTAGCTAGAGAAATCTGAAAGCCCTCAAAATTGCAGTATTACACACATTGATTTGTTTTCTAATAAATTTGGTGATTTTTCTTTTAAATACAGATTTATTTTATTTTTTTGCCCCCTATTGTATGCATTGTCCTTGTGAGCTTCCAGTATACTTGCTGGCTGTAGGCAAAGATTCAGTCACTCATATTGCAAATGTATTAATCTTCAAAAATGAGCTATAAAACATAAACAGCCTAAGAACACAGTACATATGGCTCAGCTTGCAGACAAGAACAGGGCATAGTATACATGTCCCTGAGCTTACTGGTGAATAAATAATTACACAAACAAATAGTTTAGTTCTTGTAGTTTATAGAACAGGACTATGAAGAGGGTTGAGATAAACTAAGTTAAGCAAGATCAACTTTACATTGTAAGCACTTTGAGTGGAAATCAAAGTTACTGAAATAGGGGTATTCTACTTTTATTCTTCACTGGGAATCAGGACCATACATTACAGGAGAAAATGTCACTAGGTTAAGTGAGAAAAATAAGCAAAATAGCAACAAAGTATTAATCTTAATATTTACAGAGAATTGAATTTCAGCGTTTGTGGAGATAATGTAAAAGTAATAAAGTAATATCTATTAGTAGATACACACCTATACAGGTATATATAATATTAATATTCACCAATTCTCATGTTTCAAGTGTTCCAGTTTTATTTGCATTATATAGAGCTTTGGCTGGTAATATATTTCTATCTTCTATAATGAGGAAACTGAGGCCCAAAATTCTGTGCTTTGCAAATGTGGAAAACAGGGTTCAGCTCACTTTTTCAGTGTGTATTTTATCTCTCTTCTTGTAAGTGATAACTGTAAATGCAAATGCGCAGAGTAGAGGAATAGTGGCAAGTGTACTAAATACTATATTTAGGGTTGGGTGCACACATTCATTTTTCAGACCACTAGGGCACCATTCAGTATAGCGCAGTAAATTAGAAAAACCCAGCTTGATTCCAAGGAATGTCATAGATACTAGAAATTATGAATCTCCAAAGGATCGTAAAATCTTAAACTAGAAGAAATGTTAAAATGTGATATAATCTATTTCTTTCTTCTATGAACTGATTGAACATAAAACATATCTAAAAGATGGAGACAATCCACTTATTCTAAACCCAATACTCTGTGAGGAAATTAAAGAGTGAACGAGGACTCATTGAAAACTACCCTGATCACTGCTAAGGTATATAGGGTAATATGCCTAGTAAACTTCATGCTTGTTTTGGAAATAATGGTATGTGTCCCGGCTGTTCTGGGAGAAGGTATGATTTTAAATATGCTGTATGTAAACTGGAGCTTAGCAACAGAAAATTTACAAGCAAAGCTCCTAACACATTTTTCTGACAATGAGCAATATTGTTAAAGGAAAGAAGCAATACAGTGAGGAAGTAACCCATGAAGGGATCTATGAAGCACAATAGTAGTAAAATAAGGGAGGATCCTTTTCGTTTGAAAAAAAAAAAGTTTTCATTCATTTTACTTTTCTAGATTGATTTCCACAGTGGTTGTACAAGTTTGCACTCCTAACAGCAATGGAGGAGTATTCCCCTTGCTTGACATCCTCTTCAGTATGTGCTGTCACTTGAGTTTTTGATCTTAGCCATTCTGATGGGTGTAAGATGCAATCTCAGAATCATTTTGATTTGCATTTCCCTGATGACTAATGATGCTGAACATTTCTCAAAGGGCTTCTTGGCAATTAGAGATTCCTCTACTGTGCATTCTCAGTTTAGCTCTGTAACCCACTTTTTTTCAATTGAGCTATTTGGTTTGTCCGTGTTTAATTTCTTGAATTCTTTATATATTTTGGATATTAGCCCTTTTTTGAATGTAAGATTTGTGAAGATCTTTTCCAGTCTGTTGGCTGCTGTTTTGTTCTAACGACAGTGTCTGTTGCCTCACAGAAACTTTTCAGTTTCATGAGGTTCCATTTATTAATTGTTGATCTTAGTGCTTGAGCTGTTGTGTTCTTTTCAGGAAGTTTCCTCCTGTGCTAATGAGCTCCAGACTATTCCCTGCATTTTTGTCTATTAGAATTAGAATATCCAGTTTTATGTTGAAGTCTTTGATCCACTTGTACTTGAGTTTTGTGTAAGATAATACATATGCTTAAAAATCCAAGAGACAATGAAAAAAGTTACTGGTGCCTCATGTACAAGGCTGTGTTGAGGCAAATTTCAGAATTGTACAAAGTGCTCTGAGAACCAAGATAGCAAATATGCATGAATAAGGACTAAGTGCAGGCCATTACTGTGAACTTATTTCTGGGGTCTAGGAACACATGTAGTTATGACCCGATCACACAGTGGACGATAATGTTGTGTACATACACTGTTTGTCCATTTAAAATGTAGCAAAAAAAAGATTGGTCAGTGGAAAAGTATAAATCTCACACCATTACAATGAGCAATACATTGATTAATGCAAAGCATATGCTTGCTGAACGAATATGTCATAAAGAAAAACACTAATAATACATGAGAGATATTTGATACAATTAAATGACACAAAAAATTCAAATTGTAGTAACAGAAAACAATGTGGTAGCTACCTCTAAAAAAACAGTCCTTTAAGAAAAAACAAGTTTCTAAGCTGAGAGAAATAGTTTAAGTCTTGTACGGGACAATGTTTAAGCAAGTGTCTACACTCGGTGCATCAATTTAAAATATTTGAGATTTATTGCATGTAAATTGCATCTCAGTTACATTTTGTTCTGGTTGTGTTTTCACCACCAACTCTAAACAAGGCACCATCCCCTCTTAAAGCATAGGCTGTGCTCCCTCTGAGGCACTACCTGCATTCAGGAAGGCTTCTTTGGAAAAATAATGTGGACTTTTGTCAGTGCCTATGTCCTGAGAACAAAGACTTTATTTTTTTTTTTCATTTCTGTGTCAAGCACGACAATTTACACACTGTTAACTCAACATAAATGTGCCTTAGTGCCACTTGAAGAAGTCACTTATGCTCCACTGAGTGTGACTGTTGAACCTGCATTGGCCTTTTGCTTTGCAAATTGTCTGTGTTGCACTCTGAATTGTGAGAGAATAAGAACAGGTTTAGCATTGCAGTGGCCATCCAAGGTTAAGTGATCACTTGTAGGCTGAGTTCTTTTTGGCAATTTTCCTCCAAGGTGCTCTTACTGTGGCACTTATTGTGCCTTTCTACCAGATCCTCTGCCAACTTGCTGTAACCTTGAGTTTGCTCTTTAAATTGATATGGTCCCCAGTCTTGGGTTTAATATCATTGTGAAATGTTAATTTAAACAATTATTGTCAAATGATACAAGCCCCTGGTGTTTAGAAATAAGTTAAGGACACTTGAGAAATATAACATCTAACTTTTTTTGTGAAGTATCAGCTAATTTGTAGTAAATGATACATGACAGTTTGCTAGTGTCATCACATTCATTTCCTGTGCAAGATTCTCTATTCTCAAAGTTACCTCATTCTCTTTCTCACTTACCTGTGAGTTCACTTCCAGGTGCTGGAAGATAACATTGATATCAACCATTTTGTTCCTTTGTGAATTCTTTCAGTGTTCACTGAAGGTTAGGCACCCACATAGATTTACACAAAGCAACATCTAAGTGAACACGTCAACATTTAAACAACAAAAAAGACAACCTTCATTCCTAAAATGTAAGTAACACTATTACACTTGTTCTATAAATGTATGGAGGTTGTTTATTTATTGTATGACACACAAGATGTGTCACATAGATCAAAAATATCTGAGAACAGACCTCTATCACAGCCGCATGATCGTCTCGCCAGCAAGAATGCACGCGGACACAAGAATCCTTCTGCAACAGGCTTTATTACAGTCAAGTGATGAAAGGAGGAGAGAGAGAGCCCCGATGTGGCGCTGTTTATATAAGCCCTGGTTGCACCTAAGTGACGTGTCATACCCTGATTGGCTGCTCACTCTTTACCCCGTCTGACGGCTCAGGCTTGGCGTGCTTAGCGTGCTTACGCAACCTGCACATGCGTTCTGGAGGTTCTTTACAGTTTTTTTTTTTTTTTTTTTCAATGCAGTTTATTCAGGAACATTGAACAATCCTCGGACCCCGGGGAAAGCCAGCCCACAGCTTAAATAGCCTCTGGGTAGCCAACCCAGGCATGCCACGGGGGCAATGCAGATAGGTCCACATACATGGAAGCAAGCCAGATCCTTGGCCTTAGCCAAATGTGGAGTTGTTCCTGACAGAGAGCACTCACCATCGGGAAGGTGGAAGGCGGAAACCAGCTCCATCTTTAAGGCATAGCATTCTGCAGCTCTCTACAGTTCCCCCTTTTTGTTTTAGACGCATCAGGCAAGAGTAGAGGTCTGATCTCTGATATTAGAAATAAATTGGGACTTTGTACAGATGTTCATTTAGGTGTCATCCACCCAAAGAGCATCGGACCTGTCCGATACCTTTTTCTCAGAGGCGGGACCTGGGGCATCAACCCGCATGCAATCAGACATGCTCTTCTCTGGGTCCAAAGCGGCTGACCCTGAGTGCAGTGCTTAGCCTCGCATCCTGAGCGTATCATTTTAGCTTTTTATGGTATCCAACCATGCTTGGGGAGAATGTCTTGCTTCAATGGCTGTAAAGGCCTGAATGATCATGGCTGCATCACACTGTTGTGAGACTCTAATCTTGCATATATACCACAGGCAAACCAAGGAGACCAACACCAGAAGGCCTGCTAACACTCCCATGCCCGCCCATTCCTTCAGATGATTCATGGCTGCAGCAATCCATGTTGATAATCCTGTGGCTAGTCCTGCGTCCACTCCGGTAGAATTTACTGTGACAATGGCCACTCTCAGCTGCTCCATCGTAGTATCGAGTTCTCCAGTCCAATTACCTAAAATATAGCTCGACAATTGTTTAGACAGATTTGCAGTGCAGGAAAAATTCTCATGTTGTATGCTAGTGACACAAAGTCCAGCATACTTTCATTGACAGCCAGGTTGAGCGATTTGCCATAGGGTATCAATTTGCTCCTGCAAGAGGTCAATCCTCTGATTGAACACCATCAAGCTTCCTTTTAGTTGAGCATTAATTCCTTTATGTACAACTAAGGCATGAGCTACATTGGCTAAATGATTATTCAGGGTCTGAGCAGTCTGCCCAGTATGACTCATGGCTAATGCCCTGGTGGTAGCTCCAACAGCCGTCAATGAGATGGTAGTAACAATGGTGGCTGTAGTTCCAAGATCCCTTTTCTGTCTGAAGAGAGTCATCGCGTGAGGGGCATCAATGGGCATAGGCACCCAGTGAGGCATGCGAGTAACCAGGGCATACCTAACTTTACTAGCATTGGGGTTTAAAAAAAAGTGAGTATCATTACCACAATTACTTGGCTCTATCTGGCTAATAATGAATAAAAATGGGGGATATAGACAAACAGGTGTGGGCTTATAGGAAATATTATGGGAAGCCTTAACCCCTCGTTGGAACATCCTGCGTCAGTTCTAGAACTAGCAGTGGTGGTGTCCGAGGTCTGAGTAGGTTCAGGAGACCATTGCCCCCAGGGGCGAGACGTGCTCCATGCCAATTGACTAACTCCATGTTTTCCTCCAATTTTGAAAGTCATTTAAGGTTCTTAAATTATTTTTTTCCCTTTTTTTCTTAAATTTTTCATCAATTACACTTTATTCATTCTGCATCCCCCTATAAGCCCCTCCCTCCTCCCCTCCCAATCCCACCCTCCCTCCTCCCTCGGCTTGCATGCCACTCCCCAAGTCCACTAATAGGGGAGGTTCTCCTCTCCTTTCTGATCTTAGTCTGTCAGTTCACATCAAAAGTGGCTGTATTGTCCTCTATTGTGGCCTGGTAAGGCTGCACCCCCCCCCCCCAGAGGGAGGTGATCAAAGAGCAGGCCAATCAGATTATGTCAGAGGCAGTCCCTCTTCACATTACTATGTAACCCAATTGGACTCTGAACTGCCCTGGGCTACATCTGTGCAGGGGTTCTAGGTTATCTCCATGAATAGTCCTTGGTTGGAGTATGAGTCACTGGGAAGTTCCCTATGTTCAAATTTTCTTGTTCTGTTGCTCTCCTTGTGGAGACCCTGTCCTCTCCAGCTCTTACTATTTCCCAGTTCTTACCTAAAATTCCGTTCACTCTGCCCAACAGTTGCCCATCAGGCTCAGCATCTGCTTTGATAGTCTGAAGGGCAGAGGCTTTCAGAGGCCCTCTGTGGTAGGTTCCTAGGTTGTTTCCTGTTTTCTTCTTCTTCTGATGTCCATCCTCTTTGCCTTTCTGGATGGGGATTGGACGTTTTAGTTAGGGTCCTCTCTCTTGCTTAGTTTCTTTAGATGCACAGGTTTTAGTGGGTTTGTCCTATGTTGTATGTCTATATGAGTGAGTATATACCATGTGTGTCTTTTTGCTTCTGAGACAACTCACTCAGGATGATCCTTTCCAGATCCCACCATTTACCTGCAAATTTCATGATTTCCTTATTTTTCATTGCTGAGTAATATTCCATTGTGTAGATGTACCACAATTTCTGCATCCATTCTTCAGTTGAGGGGCATCTGGGTTGTTTCCAGCTTCTGGCTATTACAAATAAAGCTGCTACAAACATGGTTGAGCAAATGTCCTTTTTGTGTACTTCAGCCTCTTTTGGATATATGCCTAGGAGTGGTATGGCTGGATCTTGAGGAAGCGCTATTCCTAGTTGTCTGAGAAAGCGCCAGATTGATTTCCAGAGTGGTTGTACAAGTTTACATTCCCACCAGCAGTGGAGAAGGGTTCCCCTTTCTCCACAACCTCTCCAGCATGTGTTGTCACTTCAGTTTTTGATCTTGGCCATTCTCATGGGTGTAAGGTGAAATCTCAGGGTTGTTTTGATTTGCATTTCCCTAATGGCTAATGAGGTTGAACATTTCTTTAAGTGCTTCTCTGCCATTCGGTATTCCTCTACAGAGAATTCTCTGTTTAGCTCTGTTCCCCATTTTTTAAGTGGATTACTTGGTTTGCTGCTTTTCAGCTTCTTTAGTTCTTTATATATACTGGATATGAGTCCTCTGTCAGATAAAGGGTTGGTGAAGATTCTTTCCCAATCTGTAGGTGGTCGCTTTGTTTTGATGACGGTGTCCTTTGCTTTACAGAAGCTTTTCAGTTTCATGAGGTCCCATTTATTGGTTGTTGCTCTTAGAGTCTGTGCTGTTGGTGTTCTGTTCAGGAAGTTTCCCCCTGTACCAATGAGTTCTAGGGTATTTCCCACTTTTTTTTCAAGCCGATTTAATGTGTCTGGTTTTATGTTGAGGTCTTTGATCCACTTGGACTTCAGTTTTGTGCAGGGTGACAAGTATGGATCTATTTTCATTTTTCTACATGTAGACATCCAGTTAGACCAGCACCATTTGTTGAAGATGCTATCTTTTTTCCATTGTATGGTTTTGGCGTCTTTGTCAAAGATCAGGTGTCCATAAGTGTGTGGGTTTATTTCTGGGTCCTCTGTTCAGTTCCATTGATCCACCATTCTGTTTCTATGCCAGTACCATGCAGTTTTTAAAACTGTTGCTCTATAGTACAACTTAAGATCAGGGATGGAGATACCTCCAGAAGATCTTTTATTGTAGAGGATTGTTTTAGCAATTCTGGGTTTCTTGTTATTCCATATGAAGTTGAGAATTTTCCTTTCCAGGTCTGTAAAGAATTGTGTTGGTAATTTGATGGGCATTGCATTGAATCTGTAGATTGCTTTTGGTAAGATGGCCATTTTTACTATGTTAATCCTACCAAGCCATGAGCATGGGAGATCTTTCCATCTTCTCATATCTTCTTCTAATTCTTTCTTCAGAGATTTGAAATTTTTTTCATACAAGTCTTTGACTTCCTTGGTTAGGGTTACTCCGAGGTACCTTATGTCATTTGTGGCTATTGTGAAGGGTGTTGTTTCCTTAATTTCTTTCTCAGCCCTTTTGTCTTTTGTATACAGGAGGGCTACTGATTTTTTTGAGTTAATTTTGTATCCTGCCACTTTGCTGAAGGTGTTTATCAGCTGTAGGAGTTCCCTGGTAGAGTTTTTGGAGTCACTCACGTATACTATCATATCATCTGCAAATAGTGATAATTTGACTTCTTCCTTTCCAATTTGTATCCCTTTGATCTCCTTCAACTGTCTTATTGCTCTAGCAAGGACTTCCAGTACTATGTTGAAGAGATATGGAGAGAGTGGGCAGCCTTGTCTTGTCCCTGATTTCAGTGGGATTGCTTTAAGTTTCTCTCCATTCAGTTTGATGTTGGCTATAGGCTTGCTGTATATCGCCTTTACTATGTTTAGATATGTGCCTTGTATCCTTGATCTCTCCAATACTTTGAACATGAATGGATGTTGGATTTTGTCAAAGGCTTTTTCAGCATCTAGGGAGATTATCATGTGGTTTTTTTCTTTCAGTTTGTTAATATGGTGGATCACATTGATGGATTTCCGTATATTGAACCACCCCTGCATACCTGGGATGAAGCCTACTTGGTCATAGTGGATAATATCTTTGATGTGTTCTTGGATTCGGTTTGCAAGTATTTTATTAAGTATTTTTGCATCAATGTTCATAAGGGAGATTGGCCGGAAATTCTCTTTCTTTGTTGAGTCTTTGTGGGATTTAGGTACCAAGGTGACTGTGGCTTCATAGAATGAATTTGGTAATATTCCTTCTGTTTCTATTTTGTGGAATAGTTTGAAGAGAATTGGTGTTAGCTCTTCTTTGAAGGTCTGGTAGAATTCTGCGCTGAAGCCATCTGGTCCTGGGCTTTTTTTGGATGGGAGACTTTTGATGACCGCTTCTATTTCTTTGGGGGATATAGGTCTATTTAGTTGATTTACCTGGTCCTGGTTCAGCTTTGGTAAGTCAAATCGATCAAGAAAATTGTCCATTTCATTTAGATTTTCAAATTTTGTGGCATATAGACTTTTGAAGTAAGTCCTAATGATTGTTTGGATTTCCTCAGTGTCTGTAGTTATATCCCCCTTTTCATTTCTGATTTTGTTGATTTGGGTGGTGTCTCTCTGCCTTTTAGTTAGCCTGGCTAAGGGTTTGTCGATCTTGTTGATTTTCTCAAAGAACCAGCTCTTGGTTTCATTGATTCTTTGAATTGTTTTATTTGTTTCCAATTGATTGATTTCAGCCCTGAGTTTGATTATTTCCAGCCGTCTACTCCTTCTTGGTGTGTATGCTTCTTCTTTTTCTAGGGTTTTTAAGTGAGCCATTAGGGTGCTTGAATGAGCTGTCTCGAATTTCTTTTTGAAGGCACTTAGTGCTATGAACTTTCCTCTTAGCGCTGCTTTCATTGTGTCCCATAAGTTCGGTTATGTTGTGTCTTCATTTTCATTGATTTCTAGAAAGACTTTAATTTCTTTCTTTATTTCTTCCCTGACCCAGCTGTCATTTAGTAACAAGTTGTTCAGTTTCCATGTGTGTGTAGGCTTTTTGTTATTTCTGTTATTGTTGAGGTCCAGCTTTATTCCATGGTGATCAGACAAGACACATGGATTATTTCAATCTTCTTGTATTTGTTGAGGCTTGCTTTGTGACCCACTATGTGGTCTATTTTGGAGAAGGTTCCATGAGGTGCTGAGAAGAAGGTAAATTCTTTTTTATTTGGGTGTAAAGTTCTGTAAATGTCTGTTAGGTCCTTTTGATTCATGACCTCTGTCAGAGACATTGTTTCTTTGTTTAATTTCTGTTTGGTTGACCTGTCCTTTGTTGAGAGTGGGGTGTTGAAGTCTCCCACTATTAATGTGTGTGGATCTATATGTGCTTTAAATTTTATCAATGTTTCTTTCACAAATGTGGGTGCCCTTGTATTTGGGGCATATATGTTCAGGATTGTGATGTCTTCCTGGTGGAATTTTCCCTTGATGAGTATGAAGTGTCCTTCCCCATCTCTTTTGATTAATTTTGGTTGAAAGTCTATTTTATCAGATATTAGAATGGCTACTCCTGCTTGCTTCTTGGGTCCGTTTGCTTGGAAAGTCGTCTTCCAACCCTTTACCCTCAGGTAATGTCTATCTTTGTGTCTTAGGTGTGTTTCTTGTATGCAACAGATTGCTGGGTTTTGTTTACGTATCCATTCTGTTAATCTGTGTCTTTTTATTGGAGAGTTGAGTCCATTGATGTTGAGAGAGATTAATGACCAGTGGCTGTTAGATTTCTTGATTTTGATGTTGGCTGAGGTCATCAGGTTGTGTGTTTGGTTGCTTTTTGTTTTACTGAAGTGGGGTTATTTATTTCCTGTGTTTTCTTGAATGTAGCTAGCTTTCTTGGGTTGTATTTTCCCTTCCAGTGTCTTCTGTAATGCTGGATTTGTTTGTAGGTATTGTTGAAATTTGTTTTTGTCATTGAATATCTTGTTTTCTCCATCTATGAGGACTGAGAGTTTTGCTGGGTATAGTAGCCTGGGCTGACATCTGTGTTCTCTTAGGGTCTGCATGATATCTGTCCAGGCCCTTCTGGCTTTCATAGTCTCTGTTGAAAAGTCAGGTGTGATTCTAATGGGTTTGCCATTATATGTTACTTGGCCTTTTTCCCTTGCAGCTTTTAGTATTTTTTCTTTGTTCTGTATACTTACTGTTTTGATTATTATGTGGCGGGAGGATTTTCTTTTCTGGTCAAATTTGCTGGGTGTTCTGTAGGCCTCATGTATTCTAATTGGCCTCTCCTTTAGCTTGGGGAAATTTTCTTCAATGATTTTGTTGAAAATATTTTCTGGGCCTTGGAGAAGGGAGTCTTCTTTTTCCTCTATACCTATTATTCTTAGGTTTTGTCTTTTCATATTGTCTTGCATTTCTTGGACGGTCTGTGTCAGGAATTTTTCAGATTTAACATTTTCTTTAACAGATACATCGATTTCTTCCATTGTATCTTCTACACCTGAGATTCTTTCTTCCATCTCTTGTAGTCTGTTGGTTATGCTTACCTCTGTAGTTCCTGTTTTCTTCCCTAGATTCTTCCTTTCCATTATTTCTTCCATTTGTGTTTTCTTTAATTTTTCCAATTCTATCTTCAGGTCTTGAGTTGTTTTGTTTACTTCCTTCACCTGTCTGATTGTACTTTCCTGTTTTTCTTTTAGTTCCTTCAACTCTGTTTCTTTCATTTCATTCAGTGTTTTAAGCATTTCCTTTCTAAAGGCCATAAACTGTTTGGCTGCAGCTTCCTCTATTTCTTTACGGATGGCAATATTCTGTTTGAGTTTATCTTCCTCTATGTCTTTACGAATCTTATTTGTTTCCTCTGTTATCATCTTCATGAGCATACTTGTTAGGTCATCTTCTTGGATTTCAGTTATGGTGGGGTGTCCAGGGCTACTTGCCCCTGGGTAACTGGGTTCTGGAGATGCCATATTGCTCTGTCTTTTGTTGCTTGAGCTTTTACGCTGGCCTCTACCCATTGTGTTATCTTAGGAGTTTGGGGTTATTTTCTGGTGGTTCCTGGGGATCCTGTGGTGGAGAGAATCCCCTTTGCAGAAAGCAGGATTTTCCTGAAGGATTTTTCTCAGCTTTTTGGGTATAGTCCCTGGATGGCTGGTGTTTTTTCAGGAGTTGCTCACCTCAGGGATATAGACCTGAGTGGTAACTGTGGTCTTTGTTAGTCAAGAGGGTTCTCCTCTCACCCAGGGAAGTCCTGAGGGCAGCTGCCCTGTTTCTGGGTTTCTTGTTGCAAATTTAATGATCAGCTGCTGTGACCCAGTTGGACATCAGGCGCGCCTCAACTGTTTGTGCTTGTGTCTGGAGCACAGCTGAGTGCTGGCGCCTCGGCCCCACTAGACTGCTAGACTTTTTCTAGGGAAGGATTGGGTGATTTAGATCAGTACAGTTTCCTTCCTTCCCCGTGGATTCTCTGGAGACACGGACTCCTAGTGTCTTTTTTTGCCCTGGTGCACACTGCTCAGTGTCCGCCAGCTGGCTGGCCACAGAAATTTGCCTGTGCCTGGAGCACAGCTGTGTGATGGCGGCTCAGTCTCTGCCAGCTGTCTGGTGCGCAGAAACTGCCTGTGTCTGCCTTTGTGGCTTTTGGGAGTCTGAGTGGCTCCCTAAGCTGGGTAATTTTCCGGGGACCTTTTCAGGTTGGGGGTGAGCTGAGTGCTCTGAGATCAGACCCGCCGTTTCTATCTCTGGCGGCGAATCAGGCGCGCAGGCAGGCAGGGCTCTGTGCCAGAACCTGGGTCCCCGGCTCTGGCTCCGGGCTGGCTCCTGGGGTGCCCGTGGAACCCGCCCGAGTCTTTTCCAGGGGATGTCTGGGTGACCTAAGGCCGGTCCCAATCGTTTCCTGTACCCTGGGGTTATCTCTCGACTGAAAATTCCAGTCTCTGATAGTGTGGTGCCCAAGGTTCAGTCTGGGACCGTGACCAGAGACACTGGCTTGTGGCTCTGGGCTGGGGCTGGGGCTGGCGGCCTGCAGCCAAGCGTCTGGCGGAACCGGGATCTCTTCCGCGGTTTAGCCGGGTGAGTTAAAAGCTGATTGAATCCCCCACCGTGGGGTATCCTCTCACCTGGGAAACACAATGACTGTGTTTTATGGCCGAGAGTTCTGATTGCTGTTCACTGTGCTGATCCTGCTGTGCTGCTGCTCAGAATGAGAGTCCTCCCGGCGCCGCCATCTTGCCCCTCCCGATGGTTCTTGGTTCTTTACAGTTTTGAGGGCGGATGTCAGCGCCAGTAAATGGCGTCTGAGTCTCAGCTCTCCACACCTCTACTCTTGCCTGATGCGTCTAAAACAAAAAGGGGGAACTGTAGAGAGCTGCGTAATGCCGCGCCTTAAAGATGGAGCTGGTAAATTCTACCGGAGTGGACGCAGGACTAGCCAGAGGATTATCAACATGGATCGCTGCAGCCATGAATCATCTGAAGGAATGGGCAGGCATGGGAGCTTTAGCAGGCCTTCTGGTGTTGGTCTCCTTGGTTTGCCTGTGGTATATATGCAAGATTAGAGTCTCACAACAGTGTGATGCAGCCATGATCATTCAGGCCTTTACAGCCATTGAAGCAGGACATTCTCCCCAAGCATGGTTGGATACCATAAAAAGCTAAAATGATACGCTCAGGATGCGAGGCTAAGCACTGCACTCAGGGTCAGCCGCTTTGGACCCAGAGAAGAGCATATCTGATTGCATGCGGGTTGATGCCCCAGGTCCCGCCTCTGAGAAAAAGGTATCGGACTGGTCTGATGCTCTTTGGGTGGATGACACCTAAATGAACATCTGTACAAAGTCCCAATTTATTTCTAATATCAGAGATCAGACCTCTACTCTTGCCTGATGCGTCTAAAACAAAAAGGGGGAACTGTAGAGAGCTGCGGAATGCTATGCCTTAAAGATGGAGCTGGTTTCCCCCTTCCACCTTCCCGATGGTGAGTGCTCTCTGTCACGAACAACTCCACATTTGGCTAAGGCTGAGGATCTGGCTTGCTTCCATGTATGTGGACCTATCTGCATTGCCCCCGTGGCACGCCTGGGTTGGCTACCCAGAGGCTATTTAAGCTGTGGGCTGGCTTTCCCCGGGGTCCGAGGATTGTTCAATGTTCCTGAATAAACTGCATTGAAAAAAAAAAAAAATCAGCCAAAAAAAAAAAAAAAAAAAAAAAAAAAAGCAATTGTAATTACGGTATGTACTTTTATAAGAAAACAAGATACTTTTAATTAAAAAAAAAAAAAAGATGGAGCTGGTTTTCCACCTTCCACCTTCCCGATGGTGAGTGCTCTCTGTCACAAACAACTCCATATTTGGCTAAGGCTGAGAATCTGGCTTGCTTCCGTGTATGTGGACCTATCTGCATTGCCCACGAGACACACTGGGGTTGGCTACCCAGAGGCTATTTTAAGTGGTGGGCTGGCTTTCCCCAGGGTCAGAAGATTGTTCAAGGTTCCTGAATAAACTGCATTGAGAAGAAAAAATATATATATCAGAAAGAAGGAGAGGAGGACCTCCCCTATCAGTGGACTTGGGGAGAGGCATGCATGCAGAAAGGGGGGAAGGGTGGGACCAGGAGGGAAGGAGGGAGGGGCTTATGGGGGGATACAAAAGGAATAAAGTATAATTAATAAAAGTTAAATAAAATATTTAAAAAATATCTATACACCAAATAAACTTACACACCCAATAAGTTTTATAAAAATGATATTCTTTGAAGACTTAAAACATAATCAGTCCTTGAAATCATATGGAAGTAAAGAACCCTGAATAAATATACCTTAAGTATACAGTAATGAAAGAAACATGATCTACACAGAAACACACACAAAACCCTGACATCCCTTGTATAAAATGCATTTACATAAGTAAATGCAGAATTCAGGATTGAAATTTTAGGATCCTTCATCTTTATGAAATTGGTGATGTATGGTAAAATTAACATTAATCCATATCTAAATTCTCACAGTGAAGAGTTTGGGCTCCTCCAGAGAACCTTGGTTTTCAAAAAAAATTTTTTTTTTTCACAAAAGAGTCAATTTGTTTGTCTTAAGCCAACCATCAACTTCATTAGACCTTTGTGCCTGCAGAGATGAGATCTCAGAATTCCTGTGTTTAGCTTTGAATCTTATTGTCTAGAACAGTGGAAATTACAAAATTTGCTTAATGACAATTCGGACCATATCCTCACATAATTGTTCAATTTTCCTGGGTTTTCATTCCTGGAACTTTCTGGTGTGCTTTGTCAGTTTTCCTAGTCATTTACTTTTGTTAATAATATAATTTTGTAGCTTAACATAGTGTTTACATTGTGACCTAGAAAGTCACTTTCTCTTTTTAAAACAAGAGTAAACCAGAGTAATTATATCCTCATCAAACTGTATTCATTATAATCAAAGACTTTTTTTTACCAGTTCCCAAAATAAAATACCAATTACCTTGAAAATAATTAGTCAGGGGTATATTTCAACATCCCCGAATAAAAACGATCCAACCTGGTTTCTATCATAGTAAGTGCTTTCAGTATACTATTAGAGCATTAAAAAGAAATCAAATTTATAATTGCAAATGCAGACATTTGTTCCTTTCTGCTATCATAAATTTCATAATGTTCTTTCAGCCTTAATGTCTTTAAATATAATGAAAACTACTGTGTGTGTACATATATATATATATACATATATATATATTCATATATATGAATGCTAAAACTATGCTGAAGTAAATTAAAGTTTATAATGGATTCTGAAATTAAATTAACAGTTTTAATTAAATAAGAAAAGTTTAAGTCATTACTTTTTTATTAATTACTTACCCCAGCTGTTCTCTTTTTTAACTCTTTAAATTTTGTTTTTGAAAATAAGAATGTAATTACATCCTTTCTTTCTTCTCTTTCTTTCACCCAAACCCTCTCATATACTCTTCCTTGGTTGCTTTCAATTCATAACCATTTTTTCACTGATTGTTTTAAATGCATACACATATACATTTCTTAATATATAAATACAACCTGCTCATTCTGTCTATGTTATGATTAACTATTTGGTATAAGGTGAACAAATAAATAATGTGTACTTTTCTGGGGAAGAATATTGCTCTTACTCTCAGTAATCCTTAGTTTTCTGTGTAGGGTTAGTGCCTCATAATATTTCAGTTGTTCGCTTTATGTTTTCTTGATTCTGCTTGCCTTTGAACAGTCAGGTTAAAGAAATTTTCTGATTATAGCATCTGACATCTCTCAGAAACACAGTCTCACAGCAAACTGGCTGATCTCTGGCTTTTAACTTTTTCTGCTCCCTCTTCCACAGTGTTCCCTGAGCCTTAGGTGAGAGATTTTTGTAGATGTTTCTTTTCAGAGCTGTTTGGTTAAATGGATTCTATTGTCTCTGACACCAAATTATTCATAATTTCATATTATTTTAAAGAAACAAGCTAAAACTTATAAAATATTATGAATATAATTCATGCCCTTTTAAATATATGAAGCAACAAAATTCTGAAAGCAAAGTAAATTACAGTAATATTTATTTTCAGAAATATGACATTTTTATTGCCATTTGAATTTAGAGTGATTCATCTTTCCTTCAAGGAGGAAGCAATTTAGAAGAATGTTACTGACAAGCACAGTGGACAGTGCATTTATAGACAGGAGAGTTTGAAATGCTATTTAGTACCTTTCACATACTTCACTTGATGTAATGCTTTAGGTAAAATCTGAAGTATGCACATTACATATTGTCCACACTTGATGGCTAAAAGGCTGACATTTAGGTTCAACTTTTAATTATTTCTATTATATTATTCATTTTAGTGTGTCCCTGTGAGCACATTTGGTGTGTGCATAGATCATTGCATGAATGAGAGGACAGGGAACTCTGTTTTTTCCTTCTCATAACTCAAGTCATCAGATTTAGTGGCCAGAAAC
Organism: Meriones unguiculatus; assembly: GCF_030254825.1. Lineage (NCBI taxonomy): Eukaryota > Metazoa > Chordata > Mammalia > Rodentia > Muridae > Meriones > Meriones unguiculatus. Next base: position 98,601,739 of record NC_083354.1, read on the forward strand.
TTTATCCACTAAACCATCTAGCTACTCCTCAAGTTTAAATGTTTATTTTCTCTAAGATAACCTAACAGCAATACAAATGTTGCATTTTGGGTTTAAATTGAGTAGTCTTATATGTTAAGCTGTGACAAACCTAGCATATATATTTGAACTGGGAGCTTCTTCTTCATATCCCAGATATCATTTTTAGATCTTTCAGTAATCTGGATACAAATTATACTTTGTGCTGGAGAAACAGTCTCAAGAGTAAAAGCTACACTTACATAGAAGAGAATATTTAATAAAACCAGTAAAAGAGTGGGTAAAAATTATTTTTAGGTCTGGTAAATTGTACAAAGTTCTTTGGTCAACACTAATTTCATATTTACAGCACAGCCACATGTTACAGATTTTAATGTATATACGAAACAGAATGGAGTGAAGGTCTGTTAACATCACATAATACAAAACAAAACAAAAAAAGAAACAAAAACTTAAGCTTTAGATCTAAAGTTGTTGAATACTTCTGTAATCCCACTAGATGGGAGGTGAATGTAGGCTACATAGGAGTTTTTAGGTCACTCTGCAAGAAATAGAGCTTGTTTAAGAAAAAAAAATATTCAAAATTAATCAGAACAGTTTATAGAGAAAGAGCCAGAAGTGTTCGCAATTTAAAAGTGATCATTTACAGGTTGGGCTCTAGTAAAAGCTCATGGAAACAACCTCAAAGGCAGCTTCCCAGAAGGTAGAGCTGAGGCAAAGATGCCATGCTAAACTTCTCTGTGAATAAAAAAAAAATAAAATAAAATCAGAACTATGACTGCAGAGAGAGCTGAAAAGTTTGAAAAGGCAAGTGAAGGTTCCATTTAAATATAATGAAGAATCCAAAAGATCTAGCTAGGGCTGGGGCTAAGGAGGGATCCAACACAGAGACAATATATAAGGCAACCAGTTTGTTAGAGAATAGAAAAGTTAATATTATTATAGCTCCAAAACCCAAAGCTCTCTGCACCACTACTGCCAAAGCAAGTGCTACCCAGACAATCATCATGATCACAGGGTAGAAGCTGGCCTAACTGGAAGCTCAGGGTGTGAATACACTAGGCAAGGACTATGGCACTGAGAAAAATCAGGCTGAACTGAGGTTAGACGTGAAAATCCACCTGCAAAGGTGACTAAGAGCAGAGCTGGGGACTAGAGGGTTAAAGGCAGCAGTTCTCAGTCATCAGATATCACATATTTACACTCTGATTCATAACAGTAGTGAAATTACTGTTATGACATAGCAATGGAATAATTTTATGGTTGGGGTTTATGGCAACATGGGCAACTATACTAAAGTGTTGTAGCATTAGGAAGGTTGAGAAGGATAGGGGTGTGCTCCTTCAAAGACTGAGCAGTAGCCCTTCCTTAACCTCAAAGACAGCCAGTGAGAATAGTGAGAAATGGGACTTGAGGGTTTTATGGTAAGGCGAAGCACCACGACCACTGGGATAAGATAGATAAGATAGTTTGAGGAGCACTGCTGTCCAGAATTCAACTCAATAGTTAATGCAGAATAAGTATTGCTTGCAGTTCACTCTTCTTTCAACTGGTTGAATGCCAGAGAACAGTAGTTCCTTTTCCTCAGCAAAGTCTTATATAAACAAGCCAAGGGAAGAGGAACCACATTCCTCTGAGGTCTCACCAAAGAAGGAATATTGTCTACTATACACACATTACAGTTTATTTATTTTATGATAAATAGATATAACTTTGTCAATTCAATAATATGACAAAATTAAACATAATGTGTTAAACAAAATAGGTTCCTGAAATCAATTTCATTTTTATGAAATTTTCTTTCATTTTTCTCTTACGTTTCTTCCATCACCACAGCCTCCTTATAAACCTTTCCTTCATGGCTGCTTATTTTCTTAATTATTTTTACCAGGTCATACATACACACATACATACATACATACATACATACATACATATATACATACATACACTTTTATGTGGGTACAAATTTGTTTCAATTTTCATATTAATTTATAATTTTATGATTTCTGATATATTCTTTCTTGTTTTCTCACCTTTTTAATCATTAGATTTTTCTTTCTCTGATACTTTCCTCAACTGCCCCTTTTTTTAGCCCCTCTTTTTTATATCTTAATTGCTAATGTTAGCTTTAAGGTTCTTTGTACTCCTCACTTATCCTTTCACTATCCTAGTTCCTTTGCTTTCTTACTGATATTGAAAATGAGATATACAATTGCTTTATACTATATTTAAACACTTGAATTTTTGTCAGATCATTGTTTTCTTACTGCTAACTGCTTCTCCTCTACGTAAGATGGAAGTCATCATAAGCACATGAGAAAATAACCCACTAAGAAGATACACATAAAATAGAACAAATACTTGGGGGAAAAAAAACCTAAAAAGAAAAAAAAGCCTTATTTCAGAGATAAAGCGATTATCAGCATTCATTGATCAATATATGTAGTAGATGTAATATAGCACATAGATTTAGAGATAAAAATAAACTGCTCATCTAACCAAGAAGTCTTTGACAAAGTTCAATATCTTCCCATGATAAATGCCCTATAGAAAGGAGAGCTAGTGAAAAACATCCCATTATAATAAAGTTGGAGGCAACAAAACTGTGACACTCTTCTACAAATGTAGGAAAATTGAAATTAAAATTTCTACAATAAAGAATTGACAGGGTGTTGACTTTTTCTACTTTTATTCATTGCAGTGCTTAAAAGATAAGGCATTGGAAAATATAAACAGGAAAGTCACATTAACTCTACTTGCAGATTTTATAACCACATACCTAAAAGACCTTATGGATTCTACCAGAAAGATTGCAGAAATAATTAATTCAGTCCATAAAATAGCAGGATTGCTATCAATATAACAAACCACAGCCATTCTATATACCTATATAATAATAGTGATCATTACACTAACAAAATCAGGTAAAAATATCTAATTTACAATGGAACCAATAAAAATGCAAATAAAATGGGAGGCTAAGCCCAAGTAAAGAAGTAAAGGAAAAGCCCTGCGTAGTAAAAATTTTAGAGTGGTGAAGAAATAATTTGGGGAAGGCACCACAAGATGGAAAAACCTTGCAGGGCTCGTGGATCAACAGAACTATTATTGTGAAATGGTCATATAGTTATAAAACACTCTATAGAAAAAAATGCCAAATTATGCTGAAATTCTTTACAAACCAGGAAAGTAAAAATTCATATGGGAACCCAAAAGATCCTGAGTATTCAAGGGCCCTATAAGGCACAAGAGCATGATTAGACATATCAAAATTCTTGATGTCAAATTAAACTACAAAGCCATGGTAAAAAAAAAAAAAGTATGATATTTGCACAAAGCAGACATATAAGTTAACAGCCTAGAATAAACAGCACAAAATCAAATTAACACAACTCTAGTCACCTGATCTTCGACAAAGAAACCAAAATAATACAATGGAGAAAAAATAGTTCTCAATAAATAGTGCTGGGCAAAGGACAAGCACAGGTACAAGAATGAAGTGAGATTCTTATCTCTCACCCTGTGTCAATTTAAAATGGACAAAGTGCTGTACTAAAATAACTGTAACTCTGAAAATGCTATAGTTCAAACAATTCAAGATCTAAGCATAGGCTGGGAATTTTTGAAAATGAATCAGTAGTTTAAGAAAAATAATAAGAATTGACTAACAGTGTTACATGGAGTTGAAAAACTTTCCATAATAAATACTAACTTGAAACACTAACACACTGAAGAGAAAACCTAGGGAATAACAAAAAGAAAAAAGCTTTTTATTGTATTCCATGGAAAGGATTTATATCTAAAATCTATAAGGACTACTAAGCAATGCTCAAGTTCCTCAACAAGAAATGTAGGTGTTTATAAAGAGAAAGGGAATTGCTTAGACCATAATGATAGGAATGTAAATTAGGGTAGCCAGAATAGATATCAATATGGAGGCTCTTACAACAAAGAAAATGTGGGATTACTATTAGCTCCAGCTATACCACTTCTGGTATACTGCTGAAGGAACCTAAGTCAGCATTTCACACATTTTACAGAGGTAACTTTATGTTCATTTGTTTTGTGTTGCTATTCACAACACTGTGTTTTGTATATAGTCAGCCTGATATTTTATCTACACGTGAACATATAAAGGGAGTAAAATATATTAGAGATGTATACCTCCACGTATCTGTACATGCATAATATATATCCATAAAAATCTTATCTAATCCAGACTTCCTTTTTATCGTGAAAACTGAATTGTATACACGGGTTAGTTAATTTTCTCATGGATGGGAAAAATCCATACCAAGCAATATATGGAGGAAAAGAATTATTTTTGCTCACAGTTTGTATAGTCCAACATGATGTAGAAGGCGTAGAAGCAGGAATGTAAACACCTGGCCACACTGAGTCTATAGTTAGTAACCACAAAGTGGTGAATGGGAATTCTAGTGTCCATCCTCCTTTGTGGTCACTTTGGGACCTAAGCAATGTCAGGGGTGCTACCCATACTCCACGTGGGTTCTTCTTATCTTTCTTCTTCAGTTAAACTTTTCTCCGATATGATATTTATAGAGACAACTAGAGCTATGTTTCCATGGTCATTGTAATTCCAATGAAGATTAATCAACACACACACACACACGTATATGAAAGTGTGAAGAGAACTGCTTTGGAAGATAAATAGGATAAACTGTAATTAATATAAAAATTTAATTAAAATGTTAATAACATAAAATAGAAAAATTTAGAAAGCATTTTATTTATTTTTTAAATTAATTTATTCTTTTACAAATTGTTTATTCACTTTGTATCCCAACTGTAGCCCCCTCTTTCATCCACTCCCAATCCCACCTTCTCTTCCTCATCTCCTCCCATGCCCCTCCCCAAGTCCACTGATAGGGGAGGTCCTTCTTCCCCTTCCATCTGACCCTAGCCTATCAGGTCTCATTAGGACTCACTGCATTGTCCTTCTCTGTGGCCTGGCAAAGCTGCTACCCCTTCCTCAGGGGGTGCTGATCAAACAGCCAGCCACTGAGTTCATGTCAGAGACAGTCCCTCTTCCCGTTGCCAGAGAACCCACTTAGATACTGAGCTGCCATGGGCTACTTCTGTGCAGGGGTTCTAGGTTATCTCCATGCATGGTCCTTGGAAAGAAGCATTTTAATAATTAGAATTTATATTATGCTCTGGCAATGGGATTGAATAAAACATGTCCACTGATAGATAGGATATTTTTTTGTATCCTATCTGATAACATTCAACTTAAAGTGATTTATTTGTTTATATCCTCATTTGATGTTCTGGAAATCAAAGCCACTTATATGGTAGACAAGTACTTTACCACTGAGCCATGTTACTGACCCTTTAGAATGTTTTCAGGAAGTGACAGCATTCTTCCATAGATATTAATGTATACGTCCAGCTTTCTGGAGTATAAGGCATATGGTCTTTATAAAATTTCCCATTATTAAATAAAATTGGAAATCACTTTGCACCAATTGTAGTTATGGGAAATATTATCTTGAGTAGGTGGAAACTTAATTATTCTGCTAAACTAATTGTACATGATACCAATTGTCTAAACTACAAATTCTAATTAAAAACATGAATCTAAAGAAAAATTCAGAATTAAATATATTTTTTAAAAGATGGAAGACATCTAATATATTTTTTTTTCTGTTAGCTTGTGCTGGGACAACAGTATATCAAGCTGTTGCTTCTCTCATTTAATTTTTGTTCATGTACCATGAAGGGACTTGCTAACAATACAAGATGAATGCAGAACCCACAGAAAGTAAAAATAGAAAAGTTTATGAAATAAGTTAAACAAAGAGCACAAGGAGCCATATACCTCTTACAGAGCACCCGTGGAGAGAACAGTGTGACCTAGAACTCTGACCAACACACTGTAAGCTGGTAGCATTGGCCTAAACTGCTGGTTTTGTGTAGACATTTTGCTCTGCAAACTTAATTTGTCTCCCACTCTCCCTGTGGGCAAAATTAATTAGCCATCTCTCATACCCTCTTGTACTTCTGGAAAAAATTGCTTCAAATTCAAATCGTGGTTGGTTGAAGTAATTTACTTACATTTGGTGATATACCAACATACCCTAACAGTCAAGGAAGACAAAGTGGAAAAACAAATATTTGTCTTTCTGATTCAGCTCATTGGCTTTTCTCATGAGGTTGAATATCCAAATTAGAATCACAGGCAGGTCAACATTAAATGATGACTGAAATTTATAAGGACTACTGTGAATCTATATATCCTCATGAGTTTACAAATAAATCCAGTTTACCTAAAAGGCTCATTAAAATTTTAAAGTAATATTAGATTGTAGAAAGTGATGTTTAACTAATTGCAGAGAATATATAAAATCTTTATTGCTATAATTGAAACTGAAAAGGAACATTTACAACATGATATCAAAATGGATTTATCTAACTTAGTTTAATTAGATTAATGAATCAAACCAAGAAATAATTTAATGATCTATGTCTAAAAATATTTATACTATATAATATATGTGAAAAAAATATTAGATTCAAATGATTAAACATACTATTTTATGGAGAAAATTTAAAAATCAAAATTATTAATAGTTTACCATGTCCATAGCTTGAAATATTTTTGATTGTGCTTTTTCTCAAATCAGTTCTACATCTAATAAAAAAAATACTGTATTCAAAAAGCTCTTTTTGCAAATAAATCCATAAGGTTATTCCAGAAATGTCCAGGAAAACATGAATGATTTGGAATATGCAAAGCAACTCTGATTTATAAAAAGTTAAAACTTTAGAGACCTATATAACCAGTTTTCTACATTATTTTAATTAAGGTATTTTGGTTAAGTTTCAATAAAACAATTGATGATAGAGGATAAAGCCCTAAAGTAGACCTAAAATATTTTGGGTTTTGTTGTTGTTGTTGTTGTTGTTTGTTTTTGTGTTGTTTTTTTTTTTTTGTTTTTATTGCTTTTTCTTTTTTATCCCATGCTTTAATGCAGTACAATGAAAAAAAAAACTTTTTAAACAAATAGGATTAAGGATGGAGGAATAAGAATACCAAAATTTATATCAAAACATTCATATACATGAATTGCAATAGATTACTAACCTAAATGCCAAAATCTCAAATAACTGGCACCCTGAGAAAATCATAGGCATCCCCGCCATATTTATGATGATGGTACAGGCAGGGTATTTGCAGAATCCTGATTACAGTACCTATTATATAGATATTTTTTGTTTGACTTCATATTAATAACTTTTACTTCTCAAAACACTGCACTGATATTGCATGGTTATCCAACCTTGCAGCATTATTTATATCTATTAGGGTACATATACCTAGAAAATAAATTCTAACCAGGTGTACTGAATACATTTCAAAATTAGTAAACAATCTAACAAAACTCATAATTTGATAAAATACTGAGCTGAGAAACATAGTGAGTAGCTTAAAATAGTCAATATTCTTAGAAAAAGATAAAACCCTAATTATGCATCCCTGTTTCTTAATGGGTGTGAGGATATGGTGCAATTTTAACACCATGAACTATGTGTAAAACCAAAGCATAGTGAGAACCAATAAGCTGATGATGGGAGTATAAAATGTCTAACCTAGAAAGTATATTTGGAAACTTTTCTCAAGACTTAATTTTATAGTGCCTCCAATTTCGCAACAAAATTAACAGACAGTTGATGATATACATGTAACCCTTTCTTCCAGAGATGCATACCCCTTACCATTAAATAGCACTCCTGCCATAGCAGTGTTTGTGATCCTGATGTCATCATTGTCTCAGTGCTATAGCTTATGCAGGCTTAGTTGTTGATGGTAAACCATCCTAGACATTTTAGTAAACATCCACCAATACAATACAATTTTTCTCTACGCTCAAATCCTATGAATGTCCTACCAATCTCTGACAGAAAGCAAACCTTCTACTGTTTTCGGTGATTTATTATTTTCTAGGATTCCACAATGTACAGACTAGTTTTTATCAATTTGATACAATCTAAAGCCATTAGAGAAGAGGAAGGATCAATTGAGAAAATGCCCCCCATACTATCAGGCTGTAGGCAAGCCTGCAGGGCATTTTTAAAATTAGTGATTGATGGGGAGGGTCTAGCCCATGATGGGGGTGCCATCTGTGGGATGGTAGCTGGGTTCTATAAGACAGCAGGCTGAGCAAGCCATGAGGAGCAAGCCAGTAAGCAGTGCTTCTCCATGGCTTCAGCATCAGTCTCTACCTTTAGCTTCTTACTCCACTTGAGTTCTTGTCCTGGTTTCCTTTGATGATAAACTGTGATGTGGAAGCCCAAGCTGAAGAAACCTTTCCCTGCCCAACTTGCTTTGCTATAGCTTTTCATCACACTGATAGAATGAGAGCATGGAGCTTTTTCTGAAATTTAACAGAACTAGAATTACACGGCATGAGGCCTCTTCAGAAAAGAGGTTCTGACTTAAATATTATGCACTGAAATTTCTTCCATGTCTTCTTTGTATTTGGGAGCTCCTTTCTCTGTTAACACTCAACAGCATTCAGTGTATTTATAACCTCATACATTAAAGGATGTCTTGGTTTCAAGTTTTGGCTATTGTGAATGAACTAAATGCAAGGGTGTGTTCAGGCATTTGTGGGTGTCAGTTTTTTACACCATCCCTGCTAGAGATCAAGAAACATGGAAAACATGTCAGTTGTGCAATAAATGAAGTTTGTCTTCCAATGTCACCCTACAATTTTGCAATTCTGCCAGAAGTGAATGAGCATTTCTCCTTCTGTACAAACAGCCTGTCATTTGGTACTGTAAGTTCTGGACAATGGTCTTTCTAATAGATCTGAATAGTTGTTATTTTAATTGCATTTAGACAATGACATGTGATGCAAGTGATCTGTGTTGGTTTATATTGATTTCAACTTGAGAGGATTTTAAATCACTTAGTGAACAAATTTCTGGCCACAGGGATTCGAAATAGTCTAGATTGAAATAATCATATTGGACTAATTCAACAGAGTAAGTCCATTTAACTGTGATTAGTGGCACCTTGCAGTGGACTAGTGAAACAGCAATCTGAGCACCAATTTTCATTTCTCTTTACTTCGTCACCATCAATGGAGTGTTGTGAGCAGCTGACTCAATCTTTTTAATTATGATGGCTTTCTTACTAGGTAAACAGAACCTTATGTTGCTTTTGATAGTGTTTTGTCAAGTACTGAAGATTCTTCTCATATACTTGCCACTGGTTCACCTGTTTGATGAAGTGTCTGTTATGGTCTAGAGTATTCTGTCTTTATCTGATAGTAGTTTTATGAAGTGAAGTTAACTTTAAAATGAAATTCAAAAACCCAGTCCTCATTATATTTTGGTGACTAACGTGCAAAAAGAATACCTATATCAAGTATGCAGAAGCAATAATCATTTTTAGCTTTTATTCTTGGGCAAGGGATACTCTTAACTTCAACTCTGAACTTTGAGGATGAATAGGTCAAGTTCAGTTTCTTCTCATTCATAGAAAATGGTGAGGAGATTACATGAACATGATTGCAAATCAAGTAAAGAGGGATGGGAGATTGTCTTCTCACTACACTCCTGAGCAGGTACTCTGAGCTTGGGTTTCTTCTTCACTTCCAGGAATTTGAGAAGCCAGTCTAAACAGCTTAGAGAGCAGTAGAAAGAAACAGGATCTTAGATTTCTTAAAAGTGTGAAAGTTGATTATACGTTTTAGCCAAGGAACACATTATAGAAAAAAAAATTAAAGTTAGAACCAAGACTGAGAATATTTTCTTAATCTTTGAATTTTCTTCAAGTAAACATTGATAACAGAAAAAAAGACCTTTGATAAAGTTTTTCCCTACAGCCTTATGTATTTCTATTTTTCATCAATTATATTGCATTGATACTTTGTAGTCACATGACTAGTATACATTTTTAAAAGTCATACTCAGGAATTAAAATTCTAGAGAAAAACATGGAAGTTAGATTTAAAAACATATTTTCTATGTATCAACTTCCTACATTTCATCCAGAATTTTTCTCTGTAAAAATATAATAATAATAAGGAGGCTTTATCATATTTAAAACTCTGTTCATCTGTGTGTTTTCAAGTATACCTAAATAAAAATGCTAGAAGAAATCAGAAGAAGGTACTAGATTCCCTGAAAGTGGAATTAACAGGCTGCATAAGCCATTGAACATGGGTGTTGGCGATTGAATTGGGTTTACCAGGAAGAGTGGTGTGCATGCTTCAAGCCATCTCTCTAGCATGGCATCATGAATTTACTAACTCCAATGTAAAGCTATTCCTGTTACTCCCCAACCCCCCAACAAAGTTAAAATTTATTATAATCAGAGAAGTGCTTCTATAATGAACACTATACTTAAAAATAGGTTCAACCATAAAATTAAAATACATCATTTATAAACATCATTTCTTTTTAGAATTCTAGAAAATATTTAATGACTTTGCAAACTATCTGTTAAGAATTTATTTAAGATAAGGATGTAGCCGAAGAAGAACAATAAGTTTGGCCATTGTTAATTTGCTGTACACCTGTAGTGTCTTTAAAATTCAAAAGACCTGCAATCACAAAGGGATGAAGAGGCAGGGTATCATTTGAAGAAACAGGATGATTTTTTTAAAAAGGAGGAAGCATATCAAACCTGGACAATTGTCACAGCTGAACCTATTGTACCATAAAAACTTCACTCACGGGTCTTCTTTTTATTTTACCTGACATTTAGCTCAGTGAGGAAAGACCTTTCCCCAAGGTACTTAATAATACTGTATTTTTCTTTTTCCTTTTCTTTTTTTGTGGCAGTTAAGTAACATTGGAGAAATTTTCGAAAACATACGAACACTACCACCAACAAAGTCAATGCTAAAAGAATACCTTCAGAATAAAATGTCCACCTGAAACTAAAAAATCCTACAAATACTAGGCAGATTTCAAAGACCATACACACTGTTAGTTAGGATTTCTTTTTAATCAACAAAATACATGAACAAAAAGCAAATTGGGGAGGAAAGGGTTTATTTTGCTTACACTTTCTTATTTTTGTTCATTATCAAAGGAAGTCAGGACAGCAACTCAAAGAGAACAGAAAAACCAGAAACAGGAGATATAAGAGTCCTCGGAAAAGTGCTGCTTACTGGTTTGCAATCCATGACTTGTTCTGCCTATGTTGGGGGTTATCGTTTTGTGTACTTAGGAAAGATTGTCTTTCTATTATTTGAATGATGATTTCTGTACTTGAAGAGATCTGATTATAGGCCAGACTTTAGCACTGTTTTGTATGCACTCCCTCTAACACCTTCTGATTGGTTTTAATAAAGAGCTGAATGGCCAATAGCAAAGGCAGGAAAGGGAGGCAGGCCTGAGTTCCAGAGATTGGAACTCTGGAAAATAATCAGAAACAAAAAGGTTACCAATTGTGTACAGAGGAAGAAACAGGTGCCTAGACTAAGAGAGGAGAGGTAACAAGCCACCCTGTAAAATGTAGATCATTATAAATGGGTTAATTTAAGTTAAGATCTAGTTGGCAAACAAATTGAAGCAATGGCCAAGAATTAATAGTTAATAAAAGTCTCTGTGTCATTATTTGGAATCATGTGATTAAAAGAAAGTTATGCTTTATCCTGCTTCTTCTAGAATACAGGACCACAGCTTAGGGAAGGAACCACCCTACGGTGGATTTATTAGTTAGTTATTGATAGACCCTCCCATCAATCACTAATTAATAAAATGTAGGTATTTTCACAGTTGAAGTTCCCTCATTTAGGCTAACTGTAGCTTGTGTCAGGTTCACATAAGACTAACCAATACACATGTAGTCCTGGCTTAGTAATGATGAAGGACAATTTTAAATATTATTAGTACCTCACATTTTTTTTTTTAGAATTGAAGCACTATGGAATCAAGGAGTGAAGATTAAGCTTATGGTTTAGGCATTCCTCAACATTCAGACTTTCTCATGAAGGTCATACATTCTTTCTTAATGGAATGGCAACATCTGAGCTTCTACAAGAACACATCTCCTCTTGAAAAAAGTAGGGAGCCTTATGTTTAGGTACTTAAGACAATTTTGGCACATAAGTAAAGACATCAGTAACCGCACTGCATAAACATATATTATCCAACAAAGTCTGTAAACCAAGAACACTCATTAAAGGGGTCAGCAACAATAAAAATATTAGCTTGGAGGTGGATAAGAGCATGGGCTGCTTTTTCAGAGGATCCAGATTCAATTCCCAAAACCAATATGGTTGCTCATAACTTTCTTTAACTCTAGTCTCAGAGGTTCTGCCATATTTTCTGACCTTTGCAGGTATGGTAATTACATGCTACACAGACATACATGGAGACAAAGGATACATATACATAAAATAAAAAAATCTTAAAATTATTTAAAAAGACTAAATAGGAGTTAATTTCATCGTATCTGTATTGTGTCATTTAAAATGTTTAGTTTCCAACAAAGTATTTAAGTTAAACATACAAAAAAATCAACCAACCATCACAATGTGACCCACACATGGACTAAAAATAAGTCAAAACAATCAGATCCATGAAATTGGACAGCAGTCTGAAGGAAAATAAATTTAAGAAGTTATATTTATTTTACCATGTATATTTATTCAAGGGAATATTTTCTTTTGCCTTTATAAAAAATGTCTAATTGGCATTTTACACATTTAAAGTAAGGATGATTACTGAGTTTGTATTCCATGTTTCTTAAGTCATTATTAATTAACACCAATGGAACTGTATTACTTGAATAATTAATTAAACAACTATGTAGTAATTTAGTTAAGCAATAACGTTAAATATTGGCTTTTCTGCAAAGGTGAGTACAAGAAATACAATATGAGTATAAGCTGTAAGACTACCAATTTGTTTTAAAGCATAGATCAAACTTCAGCTGCCATCAGTAGCTACCAGATTTTAATTACATTCTTTACAGCTTTATTATCCATCTATGATGAAAAAGTAATCGATGAATCAGTTTTTAAAATAATTGATTCTTGTTAATTACTGTGTCAACATTAAATGAGATGCTTGGCAATGCAGCTTGTCAAAAGAATCACAATTAAAACACTATTCAATTAAACCCATCGCTAAGAATGACTGTAAAAAGGGTCATGAAGAAAAGGAGATGTCAATTTGCAGTGTGTCATGAGGATTCCTCAAAATGTTTATTGGTATTTCTCTTGGAATATTTAAAGAAATGTAGCAACACAAAGAACATTTATATGTTAGATTACCATAAAGCAATTTAAGGTTATATATAAGGAAATACATATAAAATTCATATATTTTAAAAATATTGATCTGGGTATTATTAACTATTAGACATATATTTTGTTTTTAAACTTCATGTTATGTTGTTTATTTGTTTTCATTCTAATCACTACTCACAATCTGAAAGATTAACTGTATGTCAGACCTAGACACGATCCCAGATTTCCTGTGTATGGCAAAGTTGTTCTGGAGGCTGGGGTAGATGTTCTGTATACACAGCAGTAACATGAATCCCTCATTGCACTTTTTCTTTCTTCAGGATGCATTATATATGCTCTAGATTGTTAGAAGAGAGTTATCTCAGTAGAGCCAAAGACTTTATAATGTCCATGGCTTCCTTAATGATTCATTAAGGCTACTAAGCTCTGTGGACAAAAGAGTTTTGAAGCAATAGGGATGATTTTTAAAAATTTTATATATATATATATATATTTATATATATATATATATATATATATATATATATATATATATATATATTTGTTTTTATTTTACAATGTGCAAAAAATATCATGTTTCCTGATAGCAAAGGGAAGATGTTTCAGAAAGGTGATCACAGGGTTTACAGTAGGAAACCCTTCAGCCTGTTCTTTTATTAATGTATTACAATTTATTCATATTGTATCATGGCTGTAGCCCCCTCCCTCATTTTCTCCCTGCTCACCTTCTCTCCTTCTCCTTCCCCCATGTCCTGTCCCTAGTTCACTGATAGCAGATGTTCTCTTCCCCTATTATCTAACCCTAGCCTATCAGATCTCATCAGAACTCTGTGGATCCTCTTTCTCTGTGATCTAATTAGGCCACTTCTCCAGGGGGAGGTGATCAAAGAGAAAGAACTAAGTTCATGCCAGAGGCTGCCCCTGTTCACCTTACTACAGTAACCCCTACGGTGACTGAGCTGACAATGGGCTATAGCTGAGCAGGAGGTCTAGGTCCTCTCCATGCATGGTCCTTGGTTGATTAATCAGTCTCTGCAGGCCCCCCCTGGGCCAAGATTATTTGGCTCTGTTGGTCTCCTTGTGGAGCCCCGGTCCCCTTCAGATCTGTCTGTCTCCTCCTTCTTTTCTTAGATTCCCTGCTGAAGTAAAATGAAAGGCATTTGAGAACATGTAAAGAGAATGTGAGAAAATATACTTTCTTTTATCATGGTTCCATAGAAAACTAATGAGAGGTTTACTTCTTATTGCATATGCCTTCATTCTGATTAGACAACTGTTGTTAACCACCAACACATGAATGCCACGTTTGCATCTTTACTGATATCTTGAAATGTTTGTCATTGTGGTTCATGGGTGTCACAGCTGGGTACAAATATTAATTACTTCCTTCCATTAACAGTTTGCTTGTGTAACATTTTCTGAGTGCTAGGCTACAGGAAAAAGGTTTTTAGGTTATATCCAGCTCAAATCCTCCAGGTTCTACGTCCTAAGTGTACAGAAGAGTCTTCAGTAAAAGAGACTTACATTTGACATTTGAGGGGCAACCCAGTGCAACAAACATAGTCTACATTGTTCTGGGAGTCACGTGGACCACGCTGATCTAACAGAGACTTCTCAGGCCTGATACTGGGGGTTTTATTAGACTATGGTTCTTGAGGAGAACATTGTCAGGCTCAATAGCATAACTTCCTTTAATCTATATATGCATGTATGTGTACTTTCATGTGCCTTCTTTATTATTTTAGCTAAATACAAAATAGTAAGAGAAGCTCAAGCTTTATTAAACTACTTTGGTGTTACTTAGCTTTCCTTTCTCCCTTTCTGTCTTGTCATCCCTTCCCAGTTGGATCTTTCTTCCCCATTTTTCTACTTTTTTCTTTGAATCACCTGTATTCTGCTATTCCACTCTCATGTCCCCCATGGTCCCTTTATACTCTCCTGGTTTCTGTGGTTACTGCATGTTGTATAGACACAATTGAGTAGAGCTAGGAATTATGTATCAGAGAGAGATCATGTGCGATTGTCTTTTTCAGTCTGTTATTTCCATCAACATTATCATTTCCAGGTCCATCCATTTACCTGCAAATTTCATGATCAAGTAAATATTTTAAAGTTTGAAATTGTGCTGTATTGTAAATAGTACAATAGACTCTCATGTCATCTCATTATATTGTTTTTGACACTGTCACTAATCTATGCTGTGTTGCCTGTCCATCAAGTGCTTACAATGTGTAATCAGAGCTTCTCTCCATAGCCCATTCTTGGTAATTATGTTATCCATACTTCCTACTTCTTATACTTTATACTTTCTAAAGAGCAAGATTAGTATTGATAACATTTAGAAAAAAACAAAGAAACTGTTAACCACATTCTTTCAGCAAACAGGTAAAGTTTTCTGACCCACAAAAAAGTGAAACTTGTATGCTAGAACTGTTGATACTAATATTATCAAATACTTTGTGAATATATTCACTTGATTTGATTGTAGTTCCTTATTATATATGTTCCATTTTATGTTATTGCTGTCTGTTAGCATCTAATATATACATTAGACTATACTATATGTTAAGCATGGATATGTAGGTAAAATGGCATGTAGAAAATATGTATTATAAGTATACACACACACATATATATATGTATATATGCATACATGCATACATGCAAGTATGTAGGTCAGGATTTTTCAAGGTCCTTGGCACCCAGTGTGATTTTATCTCCTATAAGATAGAGTTACTGTATCAGATTTGCTATGGGAACAATTACACACATCTACAGAGCTGAGGAAAGCTCTGTTTATGCTTTGCAAAGGAAGAGCCAGGTAAACTGGTAGAATAATTTAGTACAAATCTCAAATTATAAGAAAACCAAGAATCCAGAGGTCTAAGCCAGCACAAATTTAAACTGAAAAAAAAAAAAAAAAAAAAAGATGTGATGGGTAAGATTCCAGGATTGTGAAGTCCTATATACAGTAACCCTGAGGTCTGAAGGTAGAAGATCCAGAACAGAAAAAGACTATTCCTTTTCCTTTATTTTTTGTTTGTGCCTTCAGCAAATTGGCTCTTGCCTTTCCACAGTATTCAGAACAGATCTTCCATAACAGTATCCCAATTCAAATGTAGATCTCTTCTAGAAATATCTGACAGACACAGACAAAATGTTTTACTATGTATCTGGGCATCCCTCAGTCTATTCAAACTGACATAAAATTTAAAAAAGCAACAATGAGCCCATAATAACAATTTAGACTAAAACTCAGAAATGTAACAATCAATTTAGACTTAATAAATTTAGACTAAAATGAAGGCATTGGGAAACTAGAATGAATTATAAAAATAAAATGATATCAATTTAAGTGTTAGTTATGGGCACATAAGTTGTAGGGCCAAGGGAAGATAAAAATAAAACTTTAAGAGTATCAAATAGGGGAAGAGAGAGGAGCAGAGGTAGTCAGGACAGGAGTTGGAATCACAAGGAGAGATGAACTGGACCTAAGATATGACTAAAATGCAATTGAGCGATCCAAGATGGCAGTGCCAGGAGGACACTTTGTATGAGGAGCAGGACAACAGTGACCAAGAGACTGAACTCTGGGCCCCAAAACACCAGCGATTGTTTTCCCAGGAGAGAGAAAAACCCAATGTGTGGGAAGTAGTCGGGTCCCCCAGCTAAAACTTGAAGAGTTCCTGGTCACAGCAGGAACTTGGTCGCTAGAGCAGAGCAACACGCCTGTGTGTCCTGATCACCTCCCCAGGCTGAACTGTGGGCGCCAAAACACCAGAGACTGAAATTCCCAATCCTGAGAAAAACCCAAAGGGAAAGAAACAAATGGGACTGACCTCAGGTCATCCAGTCTTTCCCTGGAAAAGGTCCCAAGGGCCAGTGGGTGCATAACCTTCAGCCCAGAGCAGGGAACCAGCCACCAGCCCAGAGACCTGCTGCACACCAGACTCTCCATCACAGACAGAACTGCGAACCCCATGGCAACAGAGACTGGGTTTCCTTTTCAGGAGAAAACTCCACAGTGAAGGAAACAGCGGGTCCAAACTTAGAGCACTCAGCCAACCCACCCACCACCACCAGACATGGAAAAGTTCTCACTAAAAATTCCCTTGTTCCTACAGGCGGCTAATCGCTAGCTTGGAGCCACCACCCACCAGCGCCTGTACGCACTATGTACCACTCCAAACACCATAGTCTGGGTCTCCCTGTTGGGAGGAAACCCCACGGTGGAGAACACATCTGGCCCTACCTCAGGACACCCACCTCCTGAAAAGTTTCTGGGTCCCTGCAGGCTCCAGTGCCTTGACTCCTACACACAAGAACAGTGCTCACTTGCCATTGATTACCACTTAAGGACTGGGGCATAGAGCTCCAACCTCAGACCTACAGAAGCCTAGGAACCCTAAGATCAGCCCCCAGATACTGCTCCAAGGGGCAAGCAATTATCCCTAACTAAACTGACAAAAATGGGGGGGGGAAGGTTACAGCAGTAGCTCACTAAATTTACAGCAAGAAACACAGAAGCAGGGCAGCTGTCTCCAGGACTTTTCTGTGTGAGAGGGGAGGCCCCTTGACTAACAAAGACCGCAGTTACCACTCAGTTCTGTATGCCTGAGTTGAGCAGAGGCAATTCCAGAAAAACACTAGCCATTCAGTGACCATACCTAAAAAACTGAGGAGGCCTTCTTCAGGAAAATCCATCTTCCTGAAGAAGGAATCAAGGGGGATTCTCCCCACCACAGGATTCCAGGAAGCACGAGAAACTAACACTGAACACCTAAGATAGCCCAATGGGTAGAGGTCAGTGTAAAAGCTCAACCAACAACACCAAAAAAAAAAAAAAAAAAGCAATATGGCATTCCCAGAACCCAGTTATCTAGGAGCAAGCAGATCTAGACACCCCAGCATTAATGAAATTCAGGAAGATGACCTTACATCTATGCTTATAAAGAGGATAAAATAAAAATCAAATAAAATACATAAAGAATTAGAGGAAGATAACGTCAAACAGATTATGGCCATCCATAAAGAAATACGGGAAGATGCAGCCCAACAGTTTGTGGTGTTTAGAAGGGAAATAATTAAATCAATAAAAGAAATAAAAGAAACAGAGGAATGTTCAGACAAAAAGCCAAAGGAATTGAAGGAAAAAACAAGAAAATATAGTCTGACAGGTGAAGGAAATCAACAAAAGGGCTTAAGATCTGAAGATAGAATTGGAAAAATTACAGAAAACACGAACAGTGAAAATTATGGAGAGAAAGAACTTAGGGAAGAAAACAGGAACTATAGAGGTAAGCATAACCAATAGACTATAAGAGAAGGAAGAAAGAATCTCAGGTGTGGAAGATACAATGGAAGAAATTGATGTATCTGTCAAAGAAAATGTTAAATCTAAGAAATTCCTGACACAGACCATCCAAGAAATCCAAGATAACATGAAAAGACAAAACCTAAGCATAATAGGAATAGAGGAAAAAGAAGATTCCCTCCTCCAAGGCACAGAAAATATTTTCAACAAAATCATAGAAGAAAATTTCCCCAACTTAAAGGAGAGGCCTGTAATATCTACAGAACACCAAATACATTAGACCAGAAAAGAAAATCCTCCCACCACATAATAATCAAAACAATAAGTACACAGAACAAAGAAAAAAAATCTCAAAAACTGCAAGAGAAAAAGGCCAAGTAACATATAACAGAAAACCCATCAGAAACACACCTGACTTCTCAACAGAGCCTATGAATGTCAGAAGGGACTGGATGGATATCATGCAGACCCTAAGAGAATACAGATGTAAGCCCAGGCTATTATACCTAGCAAAACTCTCACCACACATGGATGAGATGGAGAAAACAAGATATTCAATAACAACAACAACAAAAATTCAACAATACCTACCCACAAATCCAGCATTACAGAAGATAATAGAAGGGAAAACACCCTCATTTCCTCCCCTGCCCCTGTCCAAGTCCACTGATAGGGGAGGTCCAGAAATAAAATAATATGAAGATTCTCGTATCTTTAGCAATAGGGTCTAAACTTCAAGTTCTGGAGAATCTCACCAAGAGTTGGCAATAACCTGTATCACTTAGATAGCTTAGATTGGTAAAATAAAATAAAGACTTTATTTGGTAGCATGTGGCATCTGACTGAGATATTGTTATTTTTATATTTATGAGCATTGTACCAGCATATATGAACATGAACCATGTGCATGCTAGGAGAGCTGGGAGATGTCAGAAAACCACAAACCTTTTGGAGTTTGAGTTGAAAGAAGTTGTGAGGCACCATATGGCTGCTGGGGACAGAACCTAGGTCTTCTGCAAAAGCAGCAAGTTTCTTCTCTCTTTCACATTGTTAGCCACGATGTATCTGCTAATCCATTTTCAAACTCAAGAAACACTCACTGATATTCCATTATTTTATTATCAACCACCCAGAGTTAGTTGATGGTCTGATTTGAGTGAAATAAAGTCAAAGTTTTAAAAGATTATTGATTTCACTAGTTAAAGAATTGAAATCTTCATTAAAGACCAAATAAACAAAGAAGTATATTACAAAGTGAGAGCAGATTGGAAAATTGCTCAGTTCTATTTCCTACACCACAATGCTAGATCATCACACTACTCCAGTTAGATTTCTCAAGTGATTATTGATGGTTGTTTCCTGGACAAAATTAGTTGGATAAAATACAGAGTACCTTTGTGTCGGTGAAATAATAATACTAATTGTCCATACATGTAAATTTAAATATATCTATTATCTGTAATCTATCTATATATATTTATTATCTACTGATCTCTCATCTGGCCCCAATCTATAATCATCTGCCTTCTGCATAGCTTTGACTTTGAACAACCAAATGATACAGGAACTTCAAATTTTGATTATTCAGCCTTTTGATAAGAATTCTTTTGCTATTAATGAACTGGACTTTCATCAAATTGTTTTGATATTGTGAGGCATATATACAACAGAATTAATATAAAATGTAAGGTTTATTATAATTTCACTTTGAGGATGCGAGGCTAAGCACTGCACTCAGGGTCAGCCGCTTTGGACCCAGAGAAGAGCATGTCTGATTGCATGCGGGTTGATACCCCAGGTCCCGCCTCTGAGAAAAAGGTATCAGACGGGTCTGATGCTCTTTGGGTGGATGACACCTAAATGAACATCTGTACAAAGTCCCAATTTATTTCTAATATCAGAGATCAGACCTCTACTCTTGCCTGATGCGTCTAAAACAAAAAGGGGGAACTGTAGAGAGCTGCGGAATGCTGTGCCTTAAAGATGGAGCTGGTTTCCGCCTTCCACCTTCCCGATGGTGAGTGCTCTCTGTCACGAACAACTCCACATTTGGCTAAGGCTGAGGATCTGGCTTGCTTCCCTGTATGTGGACCTATCTGCATTGCCCACGTGGCACGCCTGGGTTGGCTACCCAGAGGCTATTTAAGCTGTGGGCTGGCTTTCCCCAGGGTCAGATGATTGTTCAAGGTTCCTGAATAAACTGCATTGAAAAAAAAAAAAATTTCACTTTGAAGAATATGATCTTGACATCACTCAGTGTTTTCTTATAAAAACTTCTTCAGGGACAATATGGGAGGAAACTCTCAGGCTTCATAGCCATTAACCACAAATGCTCTTCATTTTTTCTATTTACTGTTTTAGGCACTTTTTGTTTGTTTGTTTTTGGAAACTGGGTTTCCCACAAGAAAAACAACAGAGATAACTACAAGTTCCTCATTGACTGAGACATCCTGACCCAGTAGAGAACTCCGTATCAGTTCCTCCACAGTCCTCTAAACACAACTGAAGTATCATTTAATGAACAAATAGTAATTGCATGTTCTTTTTCTTAGGAAATAATACAGATAGTTATGACAACCTTAAAAAAAGATTATTATCATGTAACTAATTTAATAAAATGAAAGCTCTTAATTATAATTACCAGTTATTTTTTAAAGTGCAATTTTGAAGTGAATACTAGGACAGAAATTCCTATGTAAGTTTAACATATGGTATTTGAGAAAGAAGAAAAGTGGTAAAGAAACAATTTGATGTTCAGTACCTGACATAAGAGTTCCTGTTTAATATTTACTTTTCAGTTGAGTTGGTTGGTTGCTTTTACTGCTACTTCCACCTTTTCCTTCTCTTCCTTTTCCTCTTCCTCCTCCTCCTTTGTTCTTTTCATTGCTCTTTCTCCCTGTGTCTGTCCTGTACCTCTCCCTGTCTTTTTTGTCTCTCTGTCTCCTACCCTTTCTTCCCACCCCCATCCACACCTCCCACTTCCCCCCACCCCGATTATCTCCTGAGACAGAGTTTTATTGTGTATCCTTGGCTGGCCCGGCATTAGCATGTAAAACAGGCTGACCTTGAATTTATAGAATTTTTTCCTACTCTCTGTCTAGCATTCTGGAATTAAAAATGTGTCCTATCACAGTTGGTATGTTTTTCTTTCATGTGACAAACTCCCTACTTCATGTGTTATCTCTGTAGGATTTTCTCAACTACCATGTGTATCATTCATCAGGTTTCTCTATAAATATATTTCCCCCACATAAATTTGTGATGTGCCTGTATTATGTAATAACTTGAAAAATACTTTTTTCCAAATATGAACATATATATTTTTCTATGTGATTATCACATAGGAAGATTTAGTGTGCCTGTGTATTATTCAGTGAAATAATATAACCAAACCAATAAATGCTTCTATTATTCTAGAGTATTCCCATGTGACACATATCTTATGTGTTGTTATAATTTACGGTCACTTTATAGGAAATTTTAAGCTATTCATTTAATTAACTGTGTTCACTGTGAGGTTCAGTAAATCCATAGAATTAATTCCTCATATAACTAAAACTTACAATTCTCTCATTCCCACCTCTTTGCAATCTTCATTCTCCCATTTGTTTCAATCATAATTTTTATATTTTAAGTGTAAAACTCTATATTATTTGTCTTTCTCAGTCTAGCTTATTTTCATTTTGCATAACAGCCTCTTACATGTAATTCTTTTTCCTTCTGTTTCCTGATGTAACACAGACCCAGAGAGAACATACACATGGTATGTATTCAATTATAAGTGGATTTTTGCCATATAGTTCAACATAAGCATACTACTAGCCACAGACCCAAAGAAGATAAGTAACAGGGAGGGCTCAAGTGAGGAAGCACTTAGAAAAGGAGGTAGAATAAATAGAGGTAATGACTGAAAATTGGGAGCATGGTAGAAGGGGGCACACAGAGAGTTAAGATTGTGATTCAAGAGGAGAAATCTGACTTGAAATATGTAAATTGAAAGTTTGAAAGGTATATAGAAGTTTTTAATCAAAAGAGTTTTGAATGGGTTCTAATTCATTTGGAGACACTTTAACTTCAGCTCTGTGAAGAGGTATACTGTTACTTCTTTCATCCAAACTTATATATAAATCCTTTGTGGAAAGAATCTTGACTTTTAATGAGATTTGTAAAGCAGAGTTGGAGACAGAAAGAAGCATATGTGTAACATAATGATCAAATATGAAGTAACTTTGAAAGCCTTTCACTTGCTGCTAGGATAGCTAGATTGGAGCTCTTATTGTTATGCTACAAAGCCTAGTGCTCTTCATTATGAACCAAAAAGATCAGAATATTTTCTGTTTACTCTAAAAGGAAGGTTAGTATTTAAAAACAAAATTGGCTTTATTAAATTATGCTGTATATGTGTGTTATTAAAAATACCTGACCACTTAAGGAGTAGGTATTATCATGGAAGAGGCCTTCATGTATCAATTTTACTTACACCTCTTCAACTTTTTCTGTACATAGTCTACAACACCATGAGAGTTTAAGTAACATAGTGTCTTAGTTTCAAGCAATGTTATTTTTCTGGAAAAAAGACAACAGGACCATGGCAACTCTTATATTTAATTGGGGTATTTAATTGGGGCTGGCTTGCATTTAGATATTTAACCCATCATTCTTATGGTAAGAAGCTTTGTAGTACAAAGGCAAACATCATGCTGGAGAAGGAGCTGAGAGTTCTACATCCAGATCTGCAGGCATCAGGAAGAAAAAGCCATCCAGTCTGGCTTTTTAAACCTCAAAGTCTACTCCCAATAACACATTTTCCTTAACAAGGCCAGACCTCCTAATTCTTTTAAATAGTGCTTTCCCTAAGCATTCTTATTCAAACCATCACACATAGCCTCATAGATTTATACAATATTTAACGTAAAATGTATTTAATTACTAGCAGATTTCCAGTGGCCCATTGTTTAAAGATCAGTCTAAACTCTGAAATACACAGAGGTAGTTATATTCTAAAGTGTGTGTTTCTAGAATTCATTACATTATTCTAATTTGACATCATTGTTCTTTCACTAAATATGCTGATATGGGGAGGACTGAATTAATTATAGTGACAAAGTACTGGGAAAGAGTCATGTTAAGTGATCATTCATGACTGCAGTGAAAAGGTAAGTTGTCACCTTCAATCTCGTTGCCATTAACAATATAGTGTAAGGCTTAACAGCTGAGCTCTGGTGTGATTGCCATGATGTTCTATTAAACTTTATCAAACTTATAAAGAATGTCCAAACCTACTTTACCATATAATGATATAACAGTAATTATAAAGTCACTGATTATGCTTTATGTATAGGTAATAAAATGTATATTTATATGTTATCATAGAGAAAAATCCCTTCTGAAAATAATTAACAATTCAATAATTGAGAATTTCCAAATGCAAATTTTTTAAATTGTACTTTATTTACTTTGTATCCCCCCTCTAGTTCCCTCCCTCCTCCCCTCCCAATCCCTCCCTTCCTTTCCCTTTTCCACAAACTCCCCTCCCCAAGTCCACTAGTAGGGGAGGATTTCTTTTTCTTCCTTCTGATCCTAGTCTGTTAGGTCTCATCAGGAGTGGCTGCATTGTCTTCCTCTGTGAGCTGGTAAGGCTGCTCCCTCCTCAGGGGGGTGGGTGGGATCAAAGAGCAGGCCAATCTGTTCATGTCAGAAGCAATCCCTCTTCCCATTACTATGGAACCCACCTGGACACTGAACTGCCATGGGCTACATCTGTGCAGGGATTGTGGGCTATCTCCATGCATGGTACTTGGTTGAAGTATGAGTCTCAGGAAAGACCCCTGTGCTTAAATGTTTTGGTTCTATTGCTCTCCTTGTGGACCTCTTGTCCTCTCCAGATCTAACTATTATTTCCTACTTCTTTTTTTTTTTATTCTATATTTTTTTCAATGCAATTTATTCAGGAACCTTGAACAATCATCTGACCCTGGGTAAAGCCAGCCACTTTAAATAGCCTCTGGGTAGCCAACCTCAGCATGCCATGTGGGCAATGCAGATAGTTCCTACTTCTTTCATAGGATTCCCTGCATTCTGCCCAAAGTTTGGCCATAAGTCTCAACATCTGCTTTGATAGTCTGCAGGACAGAGCCTTTCAGAGGCCCTCTGTGGGAGGCTCCTAACTTGTTTCGTGTTTTCTTCTTCTGGTGTCCATCCTCTTTGGCTTTCAGAGTGGAGATTAAGCATTTTAGCCAGAGTTCTCCCTCTTGATTCGTTCCTTTAGATGTACAGATTATACTAGATTTATCCTATATTATATGTCTATATGAGTGAGTATATACCATGTGTGTCTTTCTGCTTCTGGGATAGCTCATTCAGGATGATCCTTTCCAGATCCCACCATTTACTTGCAAATTTCATGATTTCCTTGTTTTTCATTGTTGAGTAATATTCCATTGTGTAGATGTAGCACAATTTCTGTATACATTCTTCAGTTGAGGGGCATCTGGGTTGTTTCCAGCTTCTGGCTATTACAAATAAAGCTGTTACAAACATGGTTGAGCAAATGTCCTTATTGTGTACTTGGGCCTGTTTTGGATATATGCCTAGGTGTGGTATAGCTGGATCTTGAGGAAGCGTTATTCCCTGTTGTGTGAGAAATCACCAGATTGCTTTAGAGAGTAGTTGAAACAGTTTACATTCCCAGCAGCAGTGGAGGAGGACTCCCCTTTCTCTACAACCTCTCCAGCATGTGTTGTCACTTGAGTTATTCATGTTAGCCATTCTGATGGGGGTAAAGTGAAATCTCAGGGTCGTTTTGATTTGCATCTCCCTGATGACTAAGGACATTGAACATTTCTTTAAGTGTTTCTCTGCCATTTGATATTCCTCTATGGAGAATTTTCTGTTTAGCTCTGTTCCCCATTTTTTAATTGGATTATTTGATTTGTTGCTTTTCAACTTTTTTAGTTCTTTATATATACTGGATATTAGCCCTCTGTCAGATAGAGGGTTGGTGAAGATTCTTTCCCAATCTGTAGGCAGTCACTTTGTTTTGATGACGGTGTCCTTTGCTTTGCAGAAGCTTTTCAGTTTCACGAGGTCCCATCTATTGATTGTTGATCTTAGAGCCTGTGCTGTCGGTGTTCTGTTCAGGAAGTTGTCTCTTGTACCAATGAGTTCTAGGCTCTTCCCCACTTTTTCTTCTAATTGATTGAATGTGTCTGGTTTTATGTTGATATCTTTGATCCACTTGGACTTCAGTTTTGTGCAGGGTAATAAGTATGGATCTATTTGCATTTTTCTACATATAGACATCCAGTTATACCAGCAGCATTTGTTGAAGATGCTATCTTTTTTCCATTGTATGGTTTTGGCATCTTTGTCAAAGATCAGGAGTCCATAAGTGTGTGGGTTTATTTCTGGGTCCTCTGTTCAGTTCCATTGATCCACCAGTCTGTTTCTATGCCAGTACCATGCAATTTTTTGTATTGTTGCCCTATCGTACAGCTTGATATCAGGGATGGAAATACCTCCATAAGATCTTTTATCGTAGAGGATTGTTTTAGCAATTCTGGGTTTCTTGTTATTCCATATGAAGTTGAGAATCTTTTCTTTCTAGGTCTGTAATAAATTGTGTTGGTAATTTGATGGGAATTGCATTGAATCTGTAGATTGCTTTTGATAAGATGGCCATTTTTTCTATGTTAATCCTGCCAAGCCATGAGCATGGTAGATCTTTCCACCTTCTGATATCTTCTTCTAATTCTTTCTTCAGAGACTTGAAATTTTTTGCATACACATCTTTTGACTTGCCTTAGGGTCACACCAAGGTACTTTATGTCTTTTGTGGCTATTTTCAAGGGTGTTGTTTCTTCAATTTCCTTCTCAGCCTTTTTGTCTTTTGTATACAGGAGGGCTACTATTTTTTTTGAGTTAATTTTGTAACCTGCCACTTTGCTGAAAGTGTTTATCAGCCTTTGGAGTTCTCTGGTAGAATTTTTTGGGTCCCTCGGGTATAGTATCATATCATCTGCTATTAGTGATACTTTAACTACTTCCTTTCCAATTTGTATCCCCTTTATCTCCTTCAATTGTCTTATTGCTCCAGCAAGGACTTCCAGAACTATGTTGAAGAGATATGGAGAGAGTGGGCAGCCTTGCATTGTCCCTGACTTCAGTGAATTTGCTTTAAGTTTCTCTCTGTTTAGTTTGATGTTGGCTATAGGCTTGCTGTATATTGCCTTTACAAATGCAAATTTTCATCAAACTAACATATAAAATGATTGGAGAATTGAGATTTTTATGTTCCAAATCTGCATGAGCATTGATTAGACAGTTATAATAATGATGGACATCTTTATTGCCCTAGTCTATGAATTGGCAAACAATGATGGGTTGTATTTTTTTCTTCTTGTATCTCCTGTAATGCTGGATTTGTGTGTAGATATTGTTGAAATTTGTTTTTGTTGTTGAATATCTTGTTTTCTGGCCTGACATCTGTGTTCTCTTAGGGTCTGCATGATATCCATCCAGGCCCTTCTTGTTTTTCATAGTCTCTGTTGAGTAGTCAGGTGTGATTCTGATGAGTTGGCCATTGTATGTTACTTGGCCTTTCCCCTTTGTAGCTTTTAGTATTTTTTTTTTCTTTGCTCTATATACTTGCTCTTTTAATTATTATGTGGAGGGAGGATTTTTTTTTCTGGCCTAATATATTAGGTGTTCTGCAGGCCTCTTGTATGCTTATAGGCCTCTCCTTTAAGTTGGAGAAATTTTCTTCTGTTATTTCATTGAAAATATTTTCTGGGTCTTGGAGGAGGGAATCTCTCTTTTACTCTATTTCTATTATTCTTAGGTTTGGTCTTTTTATGTTATCTTGGATGTCATGGATGGTTACTGTCAGGAATTTTTTAGATTTATTATTTTATTTGATGGATATATCAATTTCTTCCACTGTATCTTCCACACCTGAGTTTCTTTCTTCCATCTCTAGTTGTCTGTTGGTTATGCTTACCTCTGTGATTCCTGTTTTTTTTTTCTAAGTTCTACCTCTCCATGATTTCCTTCCTTTGCGTTTTCCTTAGTTTGTCAATTTCTATGTTCAGATCTTGAACCATTTTGTTGATTTCCTTCATCTGCCTGACTGTATTTTCTTGTTTTTCCTTCAATTCCTTCACCTGTTTGTTTGAACAACCTCTGTTTCTTTTATTTCTTTAAGTGATTTAATCATTTTCTCTATGAAAGCCACAAACTGTTTGGCTGTACCTTCCTGTATTCTTTATGGATGGCCATAATTTGTTTGAATTTATCTTCCTCTAATTATTTACACATTTTATGTGTTTCCTCCATTATCTTTTTCATAAGCATAGATATAAAGTCATCTTAAATGTCACTTATGTTATGGTATCCAGGGCTACTTGCCCCTGGAAAACTGGGTTCTGAGTATGCCATATTGCTTTGCCTTTTGTTGGTTGTGCTTACTCTGGCTTCTACCCATCTGGCTGTCTCAGTTACTGGCTGTTAATTTCTGTTGCCTGCTGGAATCCTGGTGGGGAGGGGGATGAGATATTCCCCTTGGCCTCTGAAGGAGGCCTCCTCAGCTTTTTGGGTATGGTCAATCAAATGGCAGTACCTCTCAGGAATTGCCACAGTTAACCTTAGGCATATCTACATGTGTGGTAACTGCTCTCCTCTCACCAGGAGAAGTCCTGGAGACAGCTGCCCTGCTTCTGGGTTTCTTGCTCTCAGTTTAGTGAGCTGCTGTTGCTGCTCTTAAGTTGTGTTTGCTGGGCACAGCCCTCTTGAACCAGTGAGCCCTATGGTTTCTTCAGTGTAGGTAGGGATACCTGGTTGCAACTTGGAGGAATATGTGGGTGCTGAACCATTGGCTCTCAGGCTTTTGTAAGTCTGAGGTTGGAGCTGTGTGCCCCAGTACCCTAGCGGTAATCAGTGGCAGGTAAGCACAGCACTCATATGCAGCCAGAGGCTAGAGCCTGGAGTCTGTGGGAACCCTGAAACTTTTCTGGAGCTGGGTGTCCTGAGGTCGGATCTGATGTTTCTCCCAATGTGGGGTTTCCTTCTAACAGGAAGACCCAGTCTTTGGTGTTTTGGGGTCCACAGTTCCATCTGGGATGGTGAGTAGAGCATGCAGGCAGCGTGGCTCCCCCTCACTGGTGACTGGGCACCTGGGTGCCTGCAGGAACCTGAGAACTTATCCTGAGAACTTTTCTGGAGCTGAGTGCCATGAGGTTGGACATGTTATTTGCCTCACTGTGGGTTTTCTCCAGACAGAGAAACCCAGTCTCTGGTGTTTGGGGGTCCACAGTTCATTTTGGGATGGTGATCAGAACACACACAAGTGGCTCTAGGCTGGTGACTGGGCACCTGCTGGGACCTGGGAACTCCTCCGGATTTTAGCTGGGTGACCTGGACCCGACTGATTCCCACACCGTGGGGTTTCCTCTCACATGGGAAACACAGTCATTGGTGTTTTAGAGCCCAGAGTTCCTTCTGTTTGTCAACATGTCATCGGTGCTGTGCTGCTGGTCAGAAATAGTGTCCTCCAATTGCTGCCATCTTGGATCCCTTGGCACACTATGATGGAGAGATTGATTTTAATAATGATGTCACAAATGTGAAATAATTGTTTCATTAATTTTTTTAAAATTTTATTTTTCTAGGAAAAGGACCTAGGAAGAGAAGAGAGGGTGGGTATAGCTGGGAGGAGATGATGGAGGGGGCTGCAGCGGTGATACAAAATGAATAAATTGTAATAAATAAATATACAAATAAAATTAAAAGTCAAAATAAAAAGTATATTTTTCTTTGCTTTTCACAATGTTTAAAACTCAAAAGAATTGCATGTATTGCATTTTTATAACCCAGTTATGAAAAACATGAAACTATTTTTCTCATATGAAACATTTTGCAACTTTAGTTATTTATTTTTTTCTAGTTGAGAAATTTTTATATGCATATGATGTGCTTTGATTAAATTTTCTCCTCTTCAATTCCTCCTACCATTTTTCATTATGAACTTCACATTCTCTTTCTTTTTCTCTGTCTCTCTCTGTCCCTCTCCCTTTCCCCACTCACTCTCTTTCTCTCTCATTTTAACCCATCTACTTCCTGGAGTATGGATAAACTTTTAGCTGCCATATAAGTAAATTAAACTGACTCTCTTTTCTCATAAATTACCAAACGTTTATTGACTTGGGACAGGATTTCCTAAGCCTCTCACCTGTCCATGGTATCTTGATCTTGTTCAAGTCTTATGCATGCAATCACAGTCACTGTGAATTCACAGCCAACAAATAATATTCCATTGCAGACAATCACCAATTCTGCCTTTTACAACTTTGTGCTCCTCTTCCATGTTGATCACTGAGCCATAAGAAGAGTATGATATAGGTGTCCCACTTAGACCTGAGTACTCCAATCTCTTATTCTATACACATTCTCTTTTCATGGGTCTCCCTATTAATTGCATCTACTGAAAAAAAGAAGTTTCTCTTATGAGGGTTAAGAGATGTTGAAATCTTTTTGTATAAAATTGAAACTTAAGGGTTTGTATTATGTTAATTTAGCAGAATAATAGTATTTTCTGAGTGTCTATGAACAGTCTAACCATAGTTTCTTGATCTAATAATTGTGTCAAGAATGGGTTTCATCTTGAAAAGCAAACTTTGAATTCAATCAGAAATATTGTTTTTTCAAAATAGTCACGTCCTTATTGTGTAAGTAGGCATATACTTCAGTCATTGTTTCAGGTCATAAAATTCATAGCTGGATTAGATTTGAGTTTTATATCTTAGAAGTAAATCCAGGGGGATCCAAGATGGTGGCGACCAGTGTGCACCATATTTGAGGAGCAGAGGAGATGAAACTCTGAATTGGTGAGTAGAGGGACAATAGAACCCAAAACAACGGCACAGAGGCTTCCAGGGAGAATGGGGACAGACAAACCTCGATCTGAGTTCAATAAGGCACAAGTCAACCATAAACATCTCCATCGACTTCTCCTGGGGAATCAATTCTCAGGCACTTCCCCGTAATGGGCTGGGCAGAAGCAGCAGCGGAGGTATCACAGTCAGGAGCTCAGGTACTGCAGTGCATGCAGCAACTTGCAAAGAGCACAGTGCTGGCTGCTCCAAGCACAGATCTCCCTTCTTGAGATTTGATACTGAGAACACTCAAACCCCTGGCATTTTCCCCATGACCTCTGTTCTCCATCCTTAGCTGAGAGGAAGGTGGCAGAGGAAGCACACAGTGCTTTCCAACTCAGAGAGCAGAGCCTAGCCTGCTGTGCCAACAGCTTCTAGCACAGAGCACAGGGCCAGGCACACAGAGGCCACCACAGTATATGTGTCCAGCCAGCAGCATCAGCCACAGACCTCAGAGTCCAGCCCACAGAGCCCTCCACAGATTGTAGACCAGTGGGTATTCAGGAATCCTGCACTGGTGCTTTGCACCTATAATGAGCACTTGCAAAAAGTTCTAGCATCCACACCACAAACTCCATAGTAACAGGAACTAGCATTCAATAGTAACTATTATCTATCAACATCAATGGACTCAACTCTCCAATAAAATAACACAGGCTAACAGAATGGTTGTACAGGATCCAACATTCTGCTGCATCCAAGAAACACACCTCTGCAGCAAAGATAAACACTACCTCAGAGTAAAGGGCTGGAAAAATATTTTTTAAAGCAAATAGACCCAGAAAACAAACTGGGGTAGCTATCCTAATATATAATAAAATACTTTCAAACAAAATGAATCAAAAAAGATGAGGAGGGGCACTTCCTTCTCATCAAAGGAAAATTTCAACAGGAGGACATGACAGTTTTGAACATCTATGCCCCAAACACAAGACGACCTAAATTTGTAAATGAAACATTATTAAAACTAAAATCACACATTGATCCCAATACCTTAATAGTGGGAGACTTCACCAAGGGACAGCTCATCTGGTCAGAAGCAAAAGAGGGAAATAAATTCTCTTACAGAGGCCCTAAATCAAATGGACCTAAGATATGTTTACAAAACTTTTCACCGAAATCAAGAGTATACCTTATTTTCAGCACCTCATGGAACCTTCTACAAAATAGACCATATAGTTGGTCACAAAGCAAGCATCAGCAGATACAAGATTGAAATAATCCCTTGTATCCTA
Source organism: Meriones unguiculatus (assembly GCF_030254825.1). Taxonomy (NCBI): domain Eukaryota; kingdom Metazoa; phylum Chordata; class Mammalia; order Rodentia; family Muridae; genus Meriones; species Meriones unguiculatus. The sequence goes on from NC_083354.1 coordinate 98,633,474, forward strand.
CGTGCCCATCATACTCTGAAACTGGACCCCAACAACAATAGAAACAGCGAAAAGCCTGCATATATGTGGAAACTGAACAACTCTCTACTCAATGACAAGTGGTTAGGGAACAAATTAAGAAAGAAATTAAAGACTTCCTAGAATTCAATGAAAATGAAGGCACAACATACCAAACTATGGGACACAATGAAAGCAGTTTAAGAGGAAAGCTCATAGCCCTAAGTGCCTTCAAAAAGAAATTCGAAATATCACATACAAGAAATTTAATAGCTTACCTGAAAGCCCTAGAAAATAAAGAAGCAGACATACCCAAGAGGAGTAGACAGCTGGAAATATTCAAGCTCAGAGCAGAAATCAAACAATTAGGAACAAATAAAACAATTCAAAGAATCAATGAAAACAAAGAGCTGGTTCTTTAATAAAGTCAATGAGATAGACAAACCCTTAGCAAACAAAAGGCAGAGAGAAACTCTCCAAATCAGCAAAATCAGAAATGAAAAAGGGGAAAAAACTACAGACATTGAGGAAATCCAAACAATCATTAGGTCATACTACAAAAACCTATATGCCACAACATTTGAAAATCTAAAGGAAATTGACAATTTTCTTGATAAATTCCATCAACAAAAATTACATCAAGATCAGGTAGAAAGATTCAGTAGTCCCATATCCCCCAAAGAAATAGATGCAGTCTGTGGTAGGTTCCTAGGTTGTTTCCTGTTTTCTTCTTCTTCTGATGTCCATCCTCTTTGCCTTTCTGTATGGGGATTGGACATTTTAGTTAGGGTCCTCTCTCTTGCTTAGTTTCTTTAGATGCACAGGTTTTAGTGGGTTTGTCCTATGTTGTATGTCTATATGAGTGAGTATATACCATGTGTGTCTTTTTGCTTCTGGGACAACTCACTCAGGATGATCCTTTCCAGATCCCGCCATTTACCTGCAAATTTCATGATTTCCTTATTTTTCATTGCTGAGTAATATTCCATTGTGTAGATGTACCACAATTTCTGCATCCATTCTTCAGTTGAGGGGCATCTGGGTTGTTTCCAGCTTCTGGCTATTACAAATAAAGCTGCTACAAACATGGTTGAGCAAATGTCCTTTTTGTGTACTTGAGCCTCTTTTGGATATATGCCCAGTAGTGGTATGGCTGGATCTTGAGGAAGCGCTATTCCTAGTTGTCTGAGAAAGCGAAAGCCTCTGCCCTTCAGACTATCAAAGCAGATGCTGAGCCTGATGGGCAACTGTTGGGCAGAGTGAATGGAATTTTAGGTAAGAACTGGGAAATAGTAAGAGCTGGAGAGGACAGGGTCTCCACAAGGAGAGCAACAGAACAAGAAAATTTGAACACAGGGAACTTCCCAGAGACTCATACTCCAACCAAGGACTGTTCATGGAGATAACCCAGAACCCCTGCACAGATGTAGCCCAGGGCAGTTCAGAGTCCAATTGGGTTACATAGTAATGTGAAGAGGGACTGCCTCTGACATAATCTGATTGGCCTGCTCTTTGATCACCTCCCTCTGGGGGGGAGCAGCCTTACCAGGCCATAGTAGAGGACAATGCAGCCACTTTTCATGTGAACTGACAGACTAAGATCAGAAAGGAGAGGAGAACCTCCCCTATTAGTGGACTTGGGGAGTGGCATGCAAGCAGAGGGAGGAGGGTGGGTGGGATTGGGAGGGGAGGAGGGAGGGGCTTATGGGGGGATGCAGAATGAATAAAGTAATTAAATATCTAAAAAAAAAGAAATAGATGCAGTCATCAAAACTCTCCCTTCCAAAAAAAGAAAAAAAAAAAAAAAAAAAAGCCCAGGGCCAGTGGTTTCAGCGCAGAATTCTACCAGATCTTCAGAGGAGAGCTAAGTCCAATTCTCTCCAAACTAGTCCACAAAATAGAAATAGAAGGAACATTACCAAACTCATTCTATGAAGCCACAATCATCTTGATACCTAAATCACACAAAGACCCAAACAAAAATGAGAACTGCAGACATATCTCTCTTATGAGTATTGATGCAATGTTCATACTCAATAAAATACTTGCAAACCAAATCCAAGAACACATAAAAGAAATCATCCACCATGACCAAGTAGGCTTCATCCCAGGCAGGCAAGGTTCTATATATGGAATTCCGAATGTAATCTACCATGTATACAAACTGAAGGAAAAAAAATAATCATCTCCTTCGATGCTGAAAAAACATTTCAAAAAATCCAACACCCATTCATCTTCAAAGTCTTGAAGAGATCAGGGATACAAGGCACACACGTAAACATAGTAAAGGCAATATACAGCAAGCCTATAGCTAACATCAAACTCAATGGAGAGAAACTTAAATCAATCCCACTGAAATCAGGGACAAGACAAGGCTGACCATTGTCTCCATATCTCTTCAACATAGTACTTGAAGTCCTAGCTAGAGCAATAAGACAAGTAAAGGAGATCAAGGGGATACAAATTGGAAAAGAAGAAGTCAAAGTACAACCACTTTGGAAAGCAATATGGCACTTTCTCAGACAATTAGGAATAGTGCTTCCTCAAGATCCAACTATACCACTCCTAGGCATATACCCCAAATATGCTCAATTACACAACAAGGACTTTTGTTCACCATGTTTGTAGCAGCTTTATTCATAATAGCCACAACCTGGAAACACCCCAGATTTCCCTCAACAGAGGAATGGATACAGAAATAGTGGTACATTTACACAATGGAATACTACTCAACAAGGAAATCATGAAATTTGCAGACAAATGATGGGACCTTGAAAAGATCATCCTGAGTGAGCTGTCCCAGAAGCAGAAAGACACACATGGTATATATTCACTTATAAGTGGATACTAGACCTATAAGATAGGATAAACATACTAAAATCTGTACACCTAAAGAAGCTAAACTAGAAAGAGGAATCATGGTAAGAAGATCAATCCTAACTTAGAAAGACAAATGGGATGGACATTGGAAGTAGGAGAAAACGAGAAGCAGGATAGGAGCCTACCATAAAGAGCCTCTGAAAGACTCTACATAGCAGTGTGTCAAAGCAGATGCTGAGACTCGTGGCCAAACTTTGGTCAGAGTTCAGGTAATCATATGAAAGAAGAGAAAGTTAGTAAGACCAGGAGAGAACAGGAGCTCCAAAGACCAAATATATCTGGGCACAGAGATTGTCTGAGACTGATTCTCCAACCAGGGACCATTCATGGATATAACCTAGAACCCTTGCTTGGACATACCCCATGGCAGCTCAGTATCCAAGTGGGTATCCTAGAAAAGGGGAACAGGGACTGTCTCTGGCATGAACTCTGTGGCTAGCTCTTTGACCTCCCCACCCCCCCATGGGAGGAGCAGCCTAGGCCACAGAGGACATTGCAGGCAGTCCTAGTGAGACCTGATAAGCTAGGGCCAGATGGAAGGGGAAGAGGACCTCCCCTATCAGTAGACTTAGAGATGGGCAGGGAGGATTTGAGGGAGGGAGGGTAAGATTGGGAGTGAATGAAGGAGGGGGCTACAGCTATATACAAAGTAAATAAATTGTAGTTAATATAAAAAATAAAAATAAAAAATAATAATAAATATTTTTTTAAAATTAAAAAAAGAATTAAATCCACAGGCATTTTTTAAGTTCTGAGTTAGAAAACTGAGTATAGTGAATATTTGCTCTAAATTATCATAATGAAATTATTTATCAACTAATAACAGCTCTAACTTCTAATAATATGAGAGGAAATAATTTGATTATACTTTCACATCCTAAAATTATCAAAGTAATAAGTAAACTTAGTTGAGAAAACTTAGTATTTGATTAGTTAGCTAAATGCTTGGTATATAACTGACCTTCCATACATGGTATCTTTCATGGTTTCCTTTCCATGTTTAAGTTTTTTGATTTTACAGTGGTAGTACAAAAATGTAAATATTAATGTTTCTGATTAAGTTCAATGTATGTTCATAATACTATTTTTCTAAATTCATTACATATAGACACATGTTATTTAGTTATACACTTTTTTTTTTTTTTAATGCAGTTTATTCAGGAACCTTGAACAATCATCTGACCCTGGGGAAAGCCAGCCCACAGCTTAAATAGCCTCTGGGTAGCCAACCCCAGCGTGCCACGTGGGCAATGCAGATAGGTCCACATACATGGAAGCAAGCCAGATCCTCAGCCTTAGCCAAATGTGGAATTGTTTGTGACAGAGAGCACTCACCATCGGGAAGGTGGAAGGCGGAAACCAGCTCCATCTTTAAGGCACAGCATTCCGCAACTCTCTACAGTTCCCCCTTTTTGTTTTAGACGCATCAGGCAAGAGTAGAGGTCTGATCTCTGATATTAGAAATAAATTGGGACTTTGTACCGATGTTCATTTAGGTGTCATCCACCCAAAGAGCATCAGACCCGTCTGATACCTTTTTCTCAGAGGCGGGACCTGGGGTATCAACCCGCATGCAATCAGACATGCTCTTCTCTGGGTCCAAAGCGGCTGACCCTGAGTGCAGTGCTTAGCCTCGCATCCTGAGCGTAACATTTTAGCTTTTTATGGAGTTATACACTTTTTAATTGAAAGTAGCTACTTTAAGCCCATAAAATATGAAGTTTAAAAACTTCAGGATTTAAAAATTTTGTCATATACCAATACCAATGTTCATAATCTTTTATGCATGTATCTATTTTACTGTCGATTTTTATACTTGACTGTCTTTAGTCTATTACAAATATTACAATTATGTACTGTATTTCTCAAATCATTTTACATATAATTATTACTTGTCATGTGACATATTTAAGGACGTTTTTACTCTAAGTTCCAAAATTGTGTTATTTACAAGACTGAAAGCCCACTTCAAATGATTCAATTTCTGCGACAAGTACAAGGCCCAAGTAGAGTACAGCCATAATACAGGGTGGCTAACACATGCAATTGCATGTTATGAAAAATGAGCTGAATATAATATCCCAAGGATTTGGCTTTTAGCAGTGAGTTTCCATTCACTAGGAGAATATAGGAGAAGAAGGTGTTGTCAAAGCTAATAAGTTCATGTTAGATTGTACTGACTGACATTTCTGGTTGAGTAATAAAGATATGACCAGAAAATAGGTTCCTAATTTAGTAGAGAAGTCTGTCTATAAATTCATTAATCTATGATGAGTGCCTAAGAAGAAATACAGTATAAAATGTACATAAGAATTAATAGGGAATTTAGTTTATTTCAGAGAAAAAGGAGTAGCAAGCGCTGTGTGAAGAGGGATAGAAGAGAGAAGAATGCAGTTTTTTTTTTTGTTTGTTTGTTTGTTTGTTTGTTTGATAAGTCTTTGTCCTCTGTAAAGTCTTGGAGTATACACGTCTTGCAGTTGTCTACATTAAAGTTTGTCTTTTAGCCCCATAAATTACAATTATAGTATCTTACCTGACAAAAAGACTTTACCAATGTTATTATTACTACAGATATTGTGATAGATTGCTTTATATTTTCAAAGTTGCCTCAATTTAATTATAAGAGAACTTAAAAGCACAGACAGACCGGAGGAGTAGTTCAGCAGGCTAAGGGGACTGCAGAACAGGCTTGACCACTAGAGCTTGATCAATAAAACCAACATAAAGGTTAAAAGATAATACACTCCATAAAGTTGTTTTCTGTCTCCTTATATATTTCCTGGCACATGGCTCTGAAACAATGATAATATATTAAAATATAAAATAAATCAAATTGTTTATGTTATGTCAGCAAAAAAAAAATCAATAACAGAAGCGAAAAAAAAAAAAGAAATTTGAGATGTTGACCCATTGTTTGTGGCTCTGAAGAAAGAAAGAAAGGATCCAGAGTAAGTGATCTTTGTGGTTTTCAATACCTAGGAATTACCATTATCTGGCAACTATCAAAAAAATGAGAACTCATTTTCACAACTACAAGTACTGTTTTCCTAATGACCTTAGTAAGCGAAGAAACTAATCCTCTGCTGGGGACACACAACAACAACAACAAAAAGTAACAGATGGTGTCAGTGCCTTAATCTTAGCCCACCATATATATTTTTTTTCATTTCTAACCTACAAAATATAAGTTCATAGATTTTTATTTTTGAAGGCAGTAAAATATATATTGAGAACATCAGAAAAAGTTTATGATCAGGTAGAATATTGCAGGAAATAGTGAAAGGATTTTAATAGAGGACACTTGATTGAATTTTGCTTTATTATGTGGAGCATTTTAATGTTGTCTGAAATATAATTTTGTAGGATTGATCCTAATAGAATCGGAGTGTTATTGAAATAGATGTTTATAAAAGGATGAACAAAAAAGGAAGTTACACAAAAATGAGTGCAATGAAGTTAAAGCAATGTTAGGTATCTGCTGAAGACAGATGATGAATTTCAATGATACGAAGCTGTGGTACTGTAAGATTTAATTTTACTCTACAGCCTACTGCTGCTGATTCAGGTTTAACCCTTTTTAGAGAATATCTTTCAAGGACAAGCACATATGAAATTGTAATGTCGGAAACAGCATCTTATAATGCATGCCTAATGTTATAGAGTTCCGAAGTTCCAATAGTGAAGAGAATGAAATACCTAAGCATAACAGACAATATAAAAATGTGATGGTAAAAAATAAGGAATGGGGAGAAGCATTATCTAGAGAAAACAAAATAATGAATGAATGTGGGAGTGAATAAGTGAGAAGGAAGTGTGAAAGACAGCACTTCCGGGGCAAACATTTAAAATGTTGCAGTCTTATTATTTTGATAAGAATTTTTTTTTTTTAATTTTCCTCCAAAATATCAATGAGCATATGAAAAATGCCTTATAAACTGGAAATGACTACATGTTTTTTTGAGCTTTTATTTTATTTTTGAATTTTGATTTTTTCTTATCAGTTACATTTTATTAACTCTGTATCCCAGCCGTGTCCTGATCCCTCATTCCTTCCCAGTCCCTCCCTCCCTCATCTCCACCGTGCCCCTTTCCAAGTCCACTGATAGGGGGCCCTCCTCCCCATTCATCTGATCCTGTTTTATTAGGTATCTTCAGGACTGGCTGCAAAGCCCTCCTCTGTGGCCTAACAGGACTGCTCCTCCCTTGGGGGATTGGGAGGCCAAAGAGCCAGTCATTGAGTTCCTGTTAGAAATAGTCCCTTTTCCCCTCACTTTGGGAAACCAATTGGTTACTGAGCTACCACAGGCTACATCTGAGAGGAGGTTCTAGGTTATATCCATACATGGACTTTGGTTGAATGTCAGTCTCAGAAAAGACCCTGTGCCCAGATATATTTGGTCCTTGTGGAGCTCCTATCCTTTCCCCATCAGACTAACTCCCCTTCTTTCTTATGCTTCCCTGTACTCTGCCAAAGCTTTGGTCATGAGTCTTTGCTTTGAAAACACTGCTAGTTAGTCTTTCAGATGCGCTCAGTAGACTCTTGTCATACATTCAGTGCACATCCCATCTGTCTTTCTAAATGAGGATTGATCATCTTACCCCATGTCCACTCTCTTGATTATCTTTTTTAGGAGTATAGATTTCATTATGTTTGTCATATCTTATAGGTCTATATAAGCAAGTATATACCGTGTTGTCTTTCTCCTTCTGGGATATTTCACTCAGAATGATCTTTTCTAGATCCCACCGTTTGCCTGCAAATTTCATGATTTCCTCCTTTTTGATTGCTGAGTAGTATTCCATTGTGTAAAAATACCACAATTTCTGTACCCATTCCTCCGTTGATGGACATCTGTGTTGTTTCCAGGTTCTGGCTATTACAAATAAAGCTGCTATAAACATGGTTGAGCAAGTATCCCTTTTGTGTACTTGAGCAAACTTTGGGTATATACCTAGCAGTGGTATAGCTGGGTCTTGAGGAAGCACTATTCCTAATTGTCTTAGAAAGCACCAGATAGATTTCCAGAGTGGTTGTACCAGTTTACATTCCCACCAGCAGTGGAGGAGGGTTCCCCTTTCTCCACAACCTCTCCAGCATGTGTTGTCACGTGAGTTTTTCATGTTGGCCATTCTGATGGGTGTAAGGTGATATCTCAGGATTGTTTTGATTTGCATTTTCCTGATGGCTAATGAGGTTGAGTATTTCTTTAAGTGTTTCTCTGCCATTCGATATTCCTCTATCGAGAATTCTGTTTAGCTCTGTTCCCCATTTTTTAATTGAATTCCTTGGTTTGCTGCTTTTCAGCTTCTTTAGTTCTTTGTATATACTGGATATTAGTCCTCTGTCAGATAAAGGGTTAGTGAAGATTCTTTCCCAATCTGTAGGCAGTCGTTTTGTTTTGATGACGGTATCCTTTGCTTTACAGAAGCTTTTCAGTTTCATGAGGTCCCATTTATTGATTGTTGCTCTTAGAGCCTGTTGGTGTTCTGTTCAGGAAGTTGTCTCCTGTGCCAATGAGTTCTAGGCTGTTCCCCACTTTTTCTTCTAACAGATTTAGAGTATCTGGTTTTATGTTGAGGTCTTTGATCCACTTGGACTTTAGTATTGTGCAGGGTGATAAATATAGATCTATGGATATAAATCGGAAAGGAAGAGGTCAAAGTGTCACTATTCACAGATGATATGATAGTATATATGAGCGACCCCAAAAATTCAACCAGAGAACTCCTCCAGCTGATACACACCTTCAGCAAAGTGGCAGGATACAAAATCAACTAAAAAAAAATCAGAAGCCATCCTGTATACCAAAGACAAAAGGGCCGAGAAAGAAATTAGGGAAACAACACCCGTCACAATAGCCAATAATAACATAAAGTACCTTGGGGTGACACTAACCAAGTAAGTGAAAGACCTGTTTGAGAAAAACTTCAAGTCTCTGAAGAAAGAAATTGAAGAAGATATCAGAAACTGGAGAGATCTCCCGTGCTCATGGATTGGTAGGATTTACATTGTGAAACATTGGCCATCTTGCCAAAAACAATCTACAGATTCAATGCAATTCCCATCAAAATACCAACTCAATTCTTTACAGACCTCAAAAAAAAGATTCTCAGCTTCATATGGAGAAAAAAAAAAAAAAAACAGAATCTCCAAAACAATCCTGTACAACAACAGATCATCTGGAGGTATCTCCATCCCCGATCTCAAGTTGTACTACAGAGCCATATAATAAAAACTTCATGGTATTGGCATAAAAACAGAAAAGAGGATCAATGGAACCTAATAGAAGACCCAGAAATAAACCCACACACCTATGAATACTCGATTTTTGACAAAGAAGCCAAAACCATTCAATGGAAAAAAGACAGCATCTTCAACAAATGGTGCTGGTCCAACTGGATGTCCACATGCAGAAAAATGACCACATGTTATCATCTAGAGGCATTCTAATACCTGTAATAATCAAAGACTTCCAATGACAATCATAGCTCAGGGAAAATCCACTTTATTTTGCACACTGAAGCAGGTAGATGCTAAGGGATAAGGAAGGTCAGTCTTACAGTCTTCTACAGTGATTTTTCTTAATTCCTAATTTCCTTAATTCCTGAATGGAATTTCCTTAATTCCATTCTTTTTTGTGTATCAGGTCATTTCATATTGTGATAATATAGCATATTTTAGTTTAAAAAAATCATGGTTTTTGTAAGTCCAAGAGCAGGTAGAGAAATAGGCATTTGTTTTGTTTTATGGTAATGATGAAAATTAATGATGTCACAATGGCAAGATGGCATGCTAGAGAAATATATTACAAAGATTGACTTTGGCAACAAGGCTCACTCTTATGAAAATTCACTATTAAGGAACTCACAGGTTCTGACAAAGCTGTGTCAATTGCAATGGCAAGTTACCCAGTGAGAAGCCTATTTGATATCCCAATTCCACCACCTCTCAGTACTGCTGCATTAGTTAGGGTTTACTATAGCTTCAATAAAACACCCTGACTAAAGCACGTTGGGAAGGAGAGGGTTTATTTGACTTAAATTTCCATATCACTGTACATTATCAGGAAACTTAGGACATGAACTCAAATAAAGCCAGAAACTGGAGGCAGAGGGTTGTACTGTGGCCATTGGGTAATGCTGTTCACTGACATTCTTTATATAGCTTGCCTAGCCTACTTTTTATAGAACCCAGGATCCCTAGGCCTTGGATGACACCATCCACAATGGGCTAGGTCCTTCACTATCCATCACTAATTAAGAAATTGCCCTACAGATGTGCATTACATGCAGCATATTCTTATGGAGGCATTTTCTTAATTGAAGTTCTTGCTCTCAGATGACTTCAGTTGTGTCAAGTTGACATAAAACTCTTCAGAACAGCTGCCATACTGTACATTAATCTTCTAGCCTGGTCAACTCTAGGGTATGCATTCAAATTATATTTATACTGTGACACCCGGTAAGCTCCTCCTACAATCTAGATTTTTTTCCAAGAACAGAATATTTACATGTAACTATTTTAAATTTACTTGTGTTATAATGTTTTAAAAGCAAGCTAAGTAGATTTTTTACACATTTCAAGCTGAGTATATTTCTATAAACACAATTATTACTCGATATTTAAAATCTAGTATAAAGAATTTATTATTCTGCCAAACATTAAGAATGATCAGATATTATTTTGCTTCATTTCATTGTCAAAATGAAATTATTTGATCTCTGGTGGGTGGAGTCTTTCAGACAACCTCTATGGTAGACTCCTTTCCTATTCCCTCTCTTGAACTGCTCCTGGTGTCTATTCTGTTTACGCTTCTGAATAACTATTAAGCATCCTCCCTATGGTCTCCTTGTTATTTAGCTTCTTTGGGTCTATAGACTGTAGTATGGTTTTCCTGTATTATATTGTTAATATCTCCTTATAAGTGAGTGTACAGCATATGTGTCTTTCTGGTCCAGGATTACTAGAAGAAATATTTATGAGAATAACAGGAAGGACCGTTATGCAGATGTATGATCAAAATCAGAGCACACCATGGTTGATGACTCTTTATTTATTTATTTTTTATTAATTACACTTTTTTCACTTTGTATCTCCCATAAGTCCCTCCCTCCTCCCCTCCTGATACCACCCTCCCATCTCCTTCTTCACGCATGCCCCTCCCCAAATCCACTGATAGGGGAGGTCCTCCTCTCCTTCCTTCTGATCTTAGTCTATCAGATCTCATCAAGAGTGGCTGCATTGTCATCTTCTGTGGCCTGGTAAGGCTGCTCCTCCCTCAAGGGGAGGTGATCAAAGAGCAGGCCAATCAGATTATGTCAGAGGCAGTCTCTCTTCCCATTACTATGTAACCCACTTGGACACTAAACTGCCGTGGGCTACATCTGTGCAGGGGTTCTAGGTTATCTCCATGCCTGGTACTTGGTTGGAGTATAAGTCTCTGGGAAGACCCCTATGTTCAAATTTTCTGGTTCTGTTGCTCTCCTTGTGGAGTTCTTATCCTCTCCAGATGTTACTATTTCCCACTTCTTACATAAAATTCCATGTACTGTGTCCAACAGTTGGCCATAAGTCTCAGTATCTACTTTGATAGTCTGCAGGGCAGAGCCTTTCAGATCACACCCAGAACTCTGGTGCTCTAGACACAACCTTCAAGCAGCTTGATACATGGGAATGAATCTTCATGGCAGTCTTTAGAGATCATGTGACCATGGAAAAGGAAGAATCTTGTACATCTCTGAATTTCTTTTTTAATTTTTTTTCTTCACAATTAATTCATTATATATCCTAATTGAAGCTCCCTCCCTCAACTCCCCCAGTTCCATACTCTCTCCCTCTTCCACTCATCCCCTTTCCCTAGTCCACTGAAAGGGGAGTTCTCCACTATTGCCATCTTCCCACAGCTTTTTAAGTCTCATCAAGACTGCTTGGATCCTATTCCTTCATAGCCTGGGAAGGCTACATCATCAGAGGAGAGTGACCAGAGAGCAATCAACTGATTTCATGATAGAGGCAGCCCCTGCTCTTACACCTATCAGAATGGCTAAGATCAAAAACTCAAGTGACAACACATGCTGGAGAGGATTTGGAGAAAGGGGAACCCTCCTCCATTGCTGGTGGGAGTACAGACTTGTACAACCACTTTTAAATCAATCTGGCACTTTCTCAGAAAATTGGGAATAGCAGTACTTCAAGAGCCACTCCTGGGCATATGCCCAAGAGATGCCTCACCATTCAATAAGGACATTTGATCAACTATGTTCATAGCAGCTTTATTTGTAATAGCCAGAATCTGGAAACAATCTAGATGTCCTTCCACAGAGGAATGGATACAGTAATTATGGTACATCGATACAATGGAATACTACTCAGCTATTAAAAACAAGGACATCATGAAATTTGCAGACAAATAGATGGAATTGGAAGAGACTATCCTGAATGAGGTAACCCAGAAACAGAAAGGCAGGCATGGTATAAATTCACTAATAAATGGATATTAGTCATATAATATAGGACAACCATCTACAGACCTAAAGAAGCTAAACACTAAAGAGGACTCTAGGGAGGATGCTTAAATCTCATTCAGAATGGCAAACAGGATAAAAGCCAGAAGAGATGGAAGAGAGGAAAGAGGATGGGAGTCTACTGTAGAGAGTCCTCTGAAAGGATTCACATAACAGGGGGTGGAAAAGATGCTGAGACTCAGAGCCAAATTTTGGGCAGAGCACAGGGAGTCTCATGGAGGAAGAGAGGGGTAGGATTAAAGGGACATGGAAGGGACAGAAGCCTCACAAGAAGACCAACAAAACTAAAAGATCTGAGCCCAGGGCATCCTGCAGAAAATGATGAACCAAAGGATGACCATGCATGGGGAGAACCTAGTCCCTCTGCTCAGTTGTGGACAATTGGCAATTTAGTCTCCTTATAAATCTCTGAGGGCATCAGGAGCTGCTTCTATCATCACATCTCTGAAATTTAAGAAAGGATTTCCTGAGGCCTTTAAATTATTTATTATCTGACTCTTACGAAGAATCATTTAAGGACTTCCTGAGTCTTAATGAGCTTCCTCTGTAATGAAAGGTCCCAACATTTCCAAGATCCTCCTGAAATCCTACCCTTCCTAATTGACATACATTATGCCTTTCATTATCAAACAGATATCTTAAAAAAAAATTATAATAATAATAATAATGGTGATGATGATAAACTAAAACAAACAGAAGAAAAGTAGCCAAAGTGAAAACACAAGAACCATATAAACACAGTCACATATGCATACACACATAAACATTTATATACACATGAATCCCATAAAAATTCAAAACTAGAAGTGATATTTTATAAACAAAAGACATATAACTATTGCCCTGACCAAACATTATGAGACAAAGGATCTCCAAAGATTTTATTGATTTCATTTTATTTTGTTCATCTACTGTTCTAAATTCCCCATTATTTATTTTATTTAGGTCCTTTTAATACATATTATATATTTCTTTTAGGAGGTTTCTATTATATTAGGCTTCCATAAGACTTCTCAATTGGGTCATTAATTTTAGCTCTCTCCCTTCATCTCTATCCCTCCCAACACTTATTCTTCAGTCATGACCTTCCCACGTCCACCCATAACTAGCTATTCAATTTCTCCTTCCTAGGAGAGCCAATCCATATCTTTCACCAGCCCCTTACTCTATACCTAACCTCTATGGTTATATGTATTATAGCTTGCTTATAGAAGACCTAAATCTAAATGCAAATATGAGCAATATGTTACCTCACTCAGAACGACTTTTTCTTTTTTTTTTTTTTTTGGGGGGGTATTTTTTTTATTTATTTATTTTTTTTATCAGTTACATTTTATTAACTCTGTATCCCAGCCGTGTCCCGATCCCTCATTCCCTCCCAGTCCCTCCCTCCCTCCCTCCCTCATCTCCACCGTGCCCCTTTCCAAGTCCACTGATGGGGGGGACCTCCTCCCCATTCATCTGATCCTGTTTTATCAGGTATCTTCAGGACTGGCTGCAAAGCCCTCCTCTGTGGCCTAACAGGACTGCTCCTCCCTTGTGGGGTGGGGAGGTCAAAGAGCCAGTCATTGAGTTCCTGTTAGAAATACTGAGACTGACATTCAACCAAGGACCATGTATGGATATAACCTAGAACCTCCACTCAGATGTAGCCTGTGGTAGCTCAGTAACCAATTGGTTTCCCAAAGTGAGGGGAACAGAGAACGACTTTTTCTAGCTCCAAACATTTGCTTGAAAATTTCATGATTCCACTTTCTAATGGCTAACAATATTCCACTGTGTAAATGTTCAACATGTTCTATATCCATTCATCTATGATGGACACCTAGGCTATTTCCAGATTGTGTTTTTTGTTAAAAGAGCAGCAATGAATATGGTTGAACAAATGACTCTATAGTGTGATTAAAAATCCTTTGGATATATGCCCAAGAGTTAAATGTATCAGGCTCCTGAAGTAGATGTATTCCCAACTCCCTGAGGAAACCCCACAATGATATCCATAGTGGCTACACAAGGTTACAGTCCCATCAGCAATGGTTGAGTTTTCCTCTTACTCCATATCCTCTTCAGTATGAGGTGTTTTATTGATCTTGTTCATTCGGCAAAGTCAGTATCATGCTGATGTGATATTTCTAAGTGATTTCCAAAACCTCCTGCCCCTCTACTTGAAGAAGCACTCTACTAAGTTCCCATTAACTAGAATAAATTTTAGACAGAATCTTCCTTGCTCTAGTCTTCCAGCCTATCTTCTTAGAGCATTTATTTGAAAAAAAAAAAAGTAAGTATGAAATCTCTTGCCAGTTTTAAAGCCCTGGAATGTCTTTATTTAGGATAAGAACACCTGTCTTAAAAAAAAAATCCTTAGGAAGGTAGGCCTCAGAGTCCATAGCAAAGTATAATCCTATTTTGTTCAGCTTGTAAAATAATTTATGAGAAACACAGAAATAGATTCAATTTTACATGAGTAAACCATTTAGATAGTATAGAGCCCTTATCTCTTCTATGGACAAAGGTTTGCCTGGAATTTGGCTGTGTGTTCAATAATTTAATTAACTTTTGGTCTTCAACTTTGAATCTTCAAGGTTGCTGATGCAGGAGGTGCTCCAGGAGACAGAAAGCACACCACTAAATAATGGTTTCTGAAACAGAGAGCAGAGACAGTAAGAACCTAGAAGTGGTTACTTAAACTCTCACACAGTGCTGTGGTCAGAATTATGGAAGGAGAATGTTCTGTTTCACTGGAAATTGTAGGGTATACAATGAATTCTGTATCTTGAGCCGATCAATTACTTTTAACCCACAATATGCATCATACTTTTTCTTTTATATGTGTATAAGTCAATAGCTCTAAGGTTTGTAAAATATCTACTATACTATCATTTTGTCACTTAAAACAACTTTTCAAAAGCTAATGGTTGTTTACTCAGGCATAAATGACTTAATTCCTAAAAGTAATTACAGTTCAAGTATACCAGAAAAACTGGAATTGGTTTTCCTGAGTTACACCTATATTTGTAATCTATTTTTTTTAATTTTAATTTTTTTATGTTAATTCCATTTTGTTCACTTTGTGTCCAATCCCACTCTCCCTCCCTCATCTTCTCTCATGCAGCTCTCCAAGTCCACCTATAGGAAAGGTTCTCTTCCTCTTCCATCTGACCCTAACCTATTAGGACTCATAAGGACTGGCTGCATTGTCTTCCTCTGTGGCTTGTAAGTCTGTTCCCCCCTCAAGGGGAGGTGATCAAATGGCCAGCCACTGAGTTCCTGTCAGAGACTGTTCCGCTTCCCCTTACTATGGGCTACATCTGTTCAGGGGTTCCATGTTTTCTCCTTGCACGGTCCTTGGTTGGAATTTCAGTCTCAGAAAAGACCCCTGGGCCCAGATTCATTGGTCCTATTATTCTCCTTGTGGAGCTTCTGTGCCCTTCTGGTCTTTATATCTCCCCTTTCTTTAATGTACAGATTCCCTGTACTCGACCCAAAGTTCAGCTGTGAGCCTCAGCATCTGCTTTGATACCCTGCTGAGTAATGTCTTTCAGTGGCCCTCTGTGGTAGGCTCCTGCCCTGTTCCCTGTTTTCTCCCTCTCCCGATGTCCATCTCATTTACCTTTCTAAGTGAGGATCGATCACCTTACCCAGGATCCTCCTTCTTGCTTAGCTTCTTTAGGTATACAGATTTTAGTAGGTTTATCCTATATTATGTGTGTAATATCCACTTATGACTGAGACTATAGCCTGTGTGTCTTTCTGCTTCTGGGATACCTCTCTCAGGATGATCTTTACAGTTCTTACCATTTGCCTGCAAATTTCATGATTTCCTTTTTTTTAATAGCTGAGTAGTATTCCATTGTGTAAATGTACCACAATTTCTCCATTGAGGGACAACTGGGTTGTTTCCAGGTTCTGCCTATTACAAATAAAGTTGCTATGAACATGGTTGAGCAAATGTCCTTGCTGTGTCCTTCAGTTGGATATATGCCTACCAGTGGTATAGCTGGACCTTGAGGAAGCACTATTCTTAATTATCTGAGAAAGTGCCAGATTGATTTCCAAAGTGGTTGTACAGGTTACTTTCCCGTCAGCAATGGAGGAGGGTTCCCCTTTCTCTACATCTTCTCCAGCATGTATTGTTGCTTGAGATTTTTTAATTAAATTTTTATTTTTATATTAATTACAATTTATTCACTTTGCAATCCCAGCTGTAGCCCACTCCTTCCACTCCTCCCCATCTCACCCTCCCTCCTTCATCTCCTCCTATGCCCCTCTCCATGTCTACAGTTAGGGGAGGTCCTCCTCCCCTTCCACCTGACCTAGCTTATCTGGTCTCATCTGAACTGGCTGCATTGTCTACCTCTGTGGCCTGGCAAGGCTGCTCCCTCATCCAGGAGAGGCAGTCAAAGAGTTAGCCCCTGAGTTCAGGTCAGAGACATTTCCTGTTCCCCTTACTGGGGAACACACTTGGATACTGAGCTGCCACAGGCTACATCTGAGTAGGGGTTCTAGGTTATATCCATGAATGGTCCTTGGTTGGAGTATCAGTCTCAGAAAATACTTCTGTGCCCAGATATTTTGGTTCTACTAGCATAACAACAGAACCAAAATATCTTTTACTTGAGTTTTTTATTTTAGCCATTCTGACCTGTGTAAGGTGAAATCTCAGGGTCATTTTGATTTATATTTCCCTGATGATTAAGGACGTTGAACATTTCTTTAATTGTTTCTCTGCCTTTCAATATTCCTCTATAGGGAATTCTTTGTTTAGCTCTGTACCCCATTTTTTAATTGGATGACTTGACAAAGAAGCCAAAACCACACAATGGAAAAAGACAGCATCTATTTGTTATCTATTGTTGTAAGCAGATTACCACAAACATAATGGCTTAAAATGGTATATATCATACCTTGCATAGAGTTAGGAGTCACTTAGACCAGGTGTAATGATATATACTTGTAAAGATTCCAAGCCTGAGAATGATGAGACAGGAATATCATGACTTGGAGGTTGCTCTGCCCTACATATATAGACTATTTCAAAAACAATGAAAACCAAACAAAAATAACATAAACTACGGACAGATTTACAGTTTTATGATCTCTCACTAAGGACAGAATCATGGTTTACACAGAATGGTTTTCTGTGGAAGAACTATCTCCATGCTGGTCCCATAGATGGTGATAGCACTATAGTTCCTTCTGATTACTTAGGGTTTATTTTGTTGTGTAACAACAGAAGTCTCAATGTATGCAGGCTTGATATGAGCCTGCATTTTCCTATTTTGTGGAACTCTCTCATTGTTATTTGCATAATGAATACCATTTTACTGTATTAATTGATATGGCATTTCTTCACAGGGTGATTTTTTGTAGGAGTATTAACTGAACAAGTAGAAGCTAGGAGACAAGGATATTTGGGAAAAGGCCTGTGCTAGCTGCCACAGAACCCACATGAGGCCCTATGATACTAGAGAATTTCTTTTCAAAGTTGAGTACAATGCATTCTTACAGTCTCAATGTATCTACCAAATTATGGTGAAACTAAATAAAGAATAAACTCTAGTGGTAAAACAGGCTGTGTCAGACTTAAAAGAAAATTGTAGAATTGACATAATACTAGACGATAATGAGTTAAATCAGAGCTCTTCTACCACAGGAAAAGACAGGGATACCATTCATATCTGTTTTTAATGGAAGAATGGATAAATTATAAGGTTTTGACTAGCATTGATTAGCGGCATCTTAATTTGTAGAAAATAATGAACAGAGAAGAACATCAGATTTACAGGTTTCTAAATAATGACACTTTTTCTTTTTTCAATTTTAGAGCGCTGATATTTTTTAATTCCAATTAGTTAGTCACTTTGCTACAGAGGGATTTGCTACACATTTATTAATTTGCATAGTTTACAAATATTTGTTGACCCTGTAATAAAGTAAACAGTACTTTTAAAGTTCTAAAATAAATACAGAAAGACAAAATGAAGGTTTATTTACTATCTCAAGGTCCTTAAAAGTCTAAAAAGCACAGTAATATTTTACAAAGCACTTATATGTAAGCTAGAAAACAACTATTATGAAAATATGCAGATGAAGCATCACATTTTAGTAACAGTTGTTTCTTTAATATTATCAGGAATTAGCCTATGTGAGAAATATTTTTTATAATTTTTATTTTTTTATATTAATCACAGGTTATTTACTTTGTATCGTAGCAGTGGTCCCTCCCTCATCCCTCCCAATCCCATCCTCCCTCCTTCATCTCCTCCCCACTTTTTCTTTAAAATTCTTTAATATTCTAATTTTGAGTACTTAGTTTTCTTATCAGTGTAATTTTGGTAATGTTGCCTAACTCATATGATAGGAACAAAGTAATAATAAAGCAAAATACAGTTGTAAAAACACTAAATGAATATAAAAAATAGTAAGAAAACAACATGCTTAAAATAGTGAAAATCTACATGTGAATATTAATCTGGTTATCAAATTTAGTAGTATTTCTTGTGTAATTATATTCTTTAGGTTAAATGATATCAATAGAAACAGTTAAATTTGCTTGCAAGTTTCTTCTAGACTTATTCTCCACGTGTTTTCTCTTCATAGGTTAGTATCAAAATGATAATGCAGAAGGATTGTTCTCAGTTGACAGAAGAGAGTAGTGGCTTTCTTTATGACAGTGCAAATACTTTGGTATGAATGATGATTTCTCTACTCAGAAGCACCCTGTGATTACCTCTGAAAGCTAGTGTCTCTGTTTTCATAATGGAGATAATTACAGTTCTTATTTGATATATGTGTTTCAACATCAAGTGCTATAGTGCCCAGAATGATTAGTCCTAAGGTCCAGGACATAGTCTCTGTGTCACAGAGAGTACCAACCACTACCAATTACTATCATTATTTACACTATTAATGATATTTCAATTTCTAAGACCTAGCACTTTAATTTAGGCATTTTCTTTATTTCTTCTCATCTTGACACAGCATAATCTAATATAGTACACGGATTTTACGGTAACAAAGAAATCCAATAGTAAAGTAAAAAAAAGAAAATACAAATGATTTTTCAAGAAAGGTTATGAACAATAAAAGAAAAGATGGTGCAGGTGAAATAGAATAAATATCGAAGGCCACTTCGTCTCACTATCCCCTTGTCTACACCCACTGCTCTATCGATGGCTCTCTCTGACTTAAAGCCCACTTGCCAATCACTGTTGCATATCTCCCAACTAATGTATGAGTTCCCTAGACTTTAGTTTACTTTGTGAAATTCAGACTTAGTGCAAAAAAAAAAAAAAAAAAAAAAAAAAAAAAAAAAAAAAAAAAAAAAAAGATCAGAAGATCAGAACCCATTCTTCTCTGGGTGTCTCTAATTACTTGATCAGTGCAACACTAAAAACATTATTTACGGCAGAAAAATTTATATAGTGGGAAGTTTTCTCCTCTACCCATCAATTAAGGGTTCATTAGAAAAGGAAAATATAATATAGTTACATAATTTCCTCCCACCCAAACCATTTCCTATATTTCTCACTCTCTTTCTTTCAAATTCATGACCCCGTTTTCATAATTACTATTGCATACACATTCATGCATGTACCACACATACATATATTCATATTCACACACATCTCTAAAAATGTTTTGGGATTTTTGTTTTTGTTTGGGGGTGGTTTTTGTTTATTTTACTTGCCATTGGATTCAGTAGATATGGCCTACAGTTGTTGTTCCTTTTTTTCCCCCTCTGCTGCTGAGAGTAAGCATGCTAGTGGTTACTGCAGCTTCTAAAATGCCATGAACATTGTCATCAACTTGCTTCTTGGTTACCACAAAAGCAATTAGACATTGTTTAGACATTTTTTTTTTTTCTCACAGCTCCACTGAGGTAAAACTTGGCCACTCAGCATTGGAACATCTTGTTATTATACCTGCCCTGACGCTCCCTTTTGCCCAAGACATTTTAAACACACTGGTACTTAAACACAGTATTTACTCTGATGGGAACCCTTTTCTTTCCTTCTGTGAGTTCTTTTATAAGTGTTCCTTTTTCTTTCCCTTCCCTGTCCCCAAACCACATCTTCATCCAGGCTGTGTTGTGAATGAGGAATGTGTTTGGAAGCATAGAAAAACTGTGACCGCCTGCAGGTTAGACTTTTCACCTGCTGCTCTTCTGATTATGTGCGCTAGGATGAGGCAGCTCTCCAAAAGATCTAAGATTAATGCTGCTCAGAGGGGAAGTGAACTGGGTATCAGAGGGACACAGGAGACAATCGATGAATTACTGACTGTACTTACCACACCTTGGCAACAAATTTCTAAACTTCAGCCTTTCTGAAATTATTGTGTGTGGCAAGCTTCCCTCCACATACATGTAAGTAGAGTGAAAATACAGCTGAGGTTTTTGATAGCAGAGATAGTGTTTGCTTCTTGTGCTTTTTATGATGTATTTGTTGACAGCCTCTTGTGGATCAATCTCCTCTCACTTCAAATATCTTCCTTTGTTCAGATGAGGTTATTAACTAGGAAGAGAAAAGAAAAAAAGGAAAAGAAAATTCCCTTGATAAAAATAGAAATCTTTTCATTGTTTTTTCTGGGTGTAGGAATGTACAGCCTTGGCAGATCTGTACTTGAAGGAGAGCAAGAAGGCAGAGATGGGCAGCAAGTGGACTTCAGACAGCACAGAAGATATGTTATAAAGAGTCCATTCTTCTACCACTAAGCCACTGTGAAATGAATACTAACTCAAACCAGAATTGCCCTTCTCTGCATATCACAAAAATTTATCTTTTTCCTTTTAAGTTTTTTTTAATTACAGTTTATCCCAACTGTAGCCCCCTTCCCCATTCCCTCCCAATCCTACCCTCCCTCCCTCTTTTTCTCCTATGCCCCTCCTTTTAAGTTTTTAAAGGTAATTTGAAAGTTGTGTGTGTGTGTGTGTGTGTGTGAGTGTGTGTGTGTATGTGAGTGTACCTGTGTGCTTAGGATGGAGGCCCAATATTGTTTTCTATATTTATTTTTTGAGACATTTAACCTGAAACTTACAGATTCAGTTAGGACTGGTGGGACCTACCAGTTCTTGCTCTCCTCTTGAAGCTGGGAATATAGACACACATGGTCAGCAAGGTATTTCATGTGGATTCTGGGAGTCTGAATTCAGGTCAGACATTTTATTGAAAAGAGCCATGTCCCTAGTTTCATTCTTTGTAAAATTATCCCCGTTCTAAATCTTTATTCTATATCTACCACAGGGCTGAGCACCTGCTCAGTACTTTAGGTCCTTCTTACTTCCTTCCACATGAACACCACTAATTACAGTCCATGCCATGTTGCTCAACATTTTATATCGTATAATACAGCATCTGAACTTCAGTTTCAAGCTAATGCCCTGGGTTTCGTCTGCAGCTTCAATCCTGTTTCTTCTGTAACTCTTCCCTTCATTCTACTTTACCTTCACATACTGCTCCATGCCCCTTTCTTTTATAACTAGCTTTATCTCACTTGCTTCAAGGCTTGAAACATATTCTTCCAGCTTTTCATATAATAGTTTATTTAGATCACATGATTTTGTCTTTTCAATAAATTTTATTCTTCTTTCTTACATCTTGACCAAAGTTTCCCTTCCCTCCCTTTCTCTCTGTTCCTCCCTCCCATCTTCCCTCTACACCAGATCAACTTCTCTGTTTCCCTTTTAAAAAAGGAAAAAGAAAATATCAAACCTCCTAGGGTTTTCCACCAAACATGGCCTAAAAAGATACATTAAGACTGGGTACAAACACTCTCATATCATGGATGAACTTAGCAACCCAGTAGGAGATAAAGGATCCAAAACTCAGGCAAAAGAATAAGAAACACCACCTACTCCTATTTTGGGGAGTCCCACAAGAACACTAAACTACAAAGCCATAAGGTATATGTAGAAGACGCAGCCCAGACCCATAAAAATACCAAGTTCCTTCCTTCAGTTTCTGAGAGCCCTTATGAGCTGCTTAGTTTATTTTGTGGTTCCTGTTCCCATGTTATAATACACCCCTTTCTTTGGCTCCTACAATTCTTCTTTCCCTTCTTCTAAAGGGTTCTCCTGGCCGAACCTATTGTTTGACTATGGGTCTCTGTGTCTGCTTCCATCAATTGCTGGTTAAAGGGCTGTAACCCCTCTGGTGATGACCATGCTAGGCTCCAGTCTATGAGAATAGAAGAATATCACTAGGAATTATTTCATTTAACTTTTTTGGTTAGATTTCTTCAAAAGAATGCTTGATTAGCATGCACAAACTCCCAGGTTTGACCCCTACCACCACACAAAACAAGTACGATAGCACACATCTCTAATTCTTTCACTTGGGATATGAAGTCAAGATCAAATATTTAATTTATTTATTTTTAATTTTTTATTGTTTACAATTTATTTATTATTTATCCCGATTGAAGCCTCCTCCTTCATCTCCTCCTGTACACCTTCCTCCCTCACACCTCCATCCCCCTCTCCTTCCCCTTGTCTACTAAAAGGGGGAGTTCTCCTCCACTGTTACCTTATCTCCTTCACTGCTAGCTTATCAAATCTCATCAGTACTGCATTGATCCTCTTCCTTTGTTGTCTGGCACTTCCCAAGGGGGAAGTGATCTAAGAGCAGGCAACTGAGTTCATGACAAAGGCAACCCCTGCTATCCTTACTTGGGAGCCACATGAAAACGAACTTCCTCTTGGCTGCATCTGAGCAGAGGGTCTAGGTCCTCTCCATGCATGGTCCTTGGTTGTTGCATCAGTCTTTGTAGTGCCCCCTGGGCTCAGATTTTTTAGCTTTGCACATCTCCTTGTAGAGCTCCTGTCCTGTCCGGGTCCTTCTATCTCCCCACCCAGCCCCACTTCTTCCAAAAGACTTCCTGCACTCTGCCCAAAGTTTGGTTGTGAGTCTTAGCATCTGCTTCTATCCTCTGTTGGGTGAAGCCTTTCAGAGGACCTCTATGGTAGGCTCCTGTCTTGTTCTTTCTCTTCAATTGCTTCTGGTGTCTATCCTATTTGCCATTCTGAATGAGATTTAAGCATTTGCTCAGCTAGGTTCATAAAAACTTTATCAGGAAACAATCTAGATGTCCCTCAACAGAAATTGTGGCACATTTACACAATGAAATATTCAGCTATTGATAACGAGGAAATCATGAAATTTGCAGGCAAATTGATGGAATCAGAAAAGATCATCTTGGGTGAGGTATCCCAGAAGCAGAAAGACACACATGATGTATATACTCACTTACAAGTGGATATTAGCTGTATAATATCCGATAATTACACAAATATGTACAGACATAAAGAAGCTAAACAACAGGATGAGAAAACATTTTAAATGGTTTTGGTGTAGACATCATCCTTGTCTACAAGGAGACTTCAAGGCCTACTTTGGATATGTGAGAGATCCTGTATAAAAATATTATTTTTATATCTGAATCATGAAAACATGCTTCAGCTCTTACAATATTTCTGCCATTTTTCTTACAAAGATTCCTTATTTTTCAGGGAGCAGTTTCATATGATTGCCTGATTTCCTTTGTTCTCTGAATGTTGATCAATTCTGGAGATGCTTGTGAGGATGTCTTTGTGTTAACTGCAAATTATTGCCAGTAGAAACTTTTCTGATAACTGATAAGAGATATTATGATCTATGCATAAAACAAATTATCAGCCATCATTTTAATGCTATGTCCATTTGGCTGAATAATAATACTGGGTTTTCCTTTAGGGCCTATGTTCTATCTAGGCACAGATTCTTGACACTTGTGATAATGACAGGCATGGGTTTTGTTTCATAGAGTAGAGTTTTGATCCCTACAAAAATTATTGGTTAATCTCATACCATTGCACCAATAGTATCTTATGTCAAGCTAGTCATTGTTGTAAGATAATAACAAGGAGAAGGTCTTTTCTAGACATAGCAGGGCATAGCCACAAATGAATTTACAACAATTGAAATAGTGTGCACAAGACCCTAGCAAGCTTTAGCCATATGAAAATCTCATGATTTTACTAGCCAAGGATCTATCTTCATTGATTTAATTTTATTTATTATTATTTTAAAATTGTATCAAGCTAACACAAGTTAGTTATTTTGTAGGTACTACCTTAACTGAAAGAATGACTCCTTCAGTTTGAATGTAAGCAAGTTTATAGGGCAGTTTCTGATTAATGATTGATGTGGGAATATACAGCCAAATGGGGTGTGGCTTCCCATAAACAGGTAGATCTGAATTTTATAAATAACGGATCAATCCATTGTTACCTGTTACAGGGTATTTCATCACAGTGTGAACCCTGAGGTTGTGTACTAGAGAAACCAGTATCTAGTTGTGGTATGGCTCAGCTCTAGCACACACCTTCAAGAACTTTCTATTTGCTGTTAACAGGTAGTTGTGGTGTGGCTCAGCTCTAGCATACACCTTTAACCTAAGGGCTTTCTGTGAAAAGGATTAAATAAAGTCAACCATAGGTAAAAAAAAGTGGAGCAAACAAGCAGTTGACAGGGAGTGAACATAGAAAAAAAAAACATAGAGAGTAAGAGGAAATCTGGAGGATGGATAGAAAGATACACAGAAAGTAGAAAAGAGGATTATTTAATTTGAAGGTTTTTAAGACAGCAGGGAGAAGGCGCTTTTTCCACCCAGAGGTTGGGTGGGTGGGAAATTCAGCTGGTGCTTTTTCTGCCTCTCTGAACTATTAGACTTTCACTCCAGCATTCAGCTCCTGAGTCTTTACTGTTAAAATCAAATATTTAAGATTTTATTTAGAGATTCAAGATGGAGGCAGGAGGACACTGTGTCTGAGGAACAGAACAGCAGTGCTGGAACAGTGACCAGGAGACTGAACTCTGGGCCCTAAAACACCAGCGACTGTGATTCTGCAAAACCTGCACTCCCGGTGCAGGGTCCGTACCGCTCCCTCCCCCAAAGTGACTCACAGACCGCGGTTTGATGCAAAAGCAAGAGGCAGTTTATTCCGATCGTGATGGGGGTCGTCCCTTCAAAGCAGGAGACGACCCCGAGCATACAAAGCACAGAGTTTTTATACTTAAAAAATCAGGCCTTTACATTGATTAGTTAGCAGAAAAGATAGCAGTTATGCGGTTGGCAGCTGTAGCGGGGAACTTACAGCTCCAAGGACAGTCCTCCCCTCTTCTCCCATCTCTCGGTTCTGTAGCAGGCCGCTTACAGCTTCAAGGACAGTCCTCCCCTAAATTGCCTGACTTGCTCTTTCTTTTTAGCTGGCCCTTATTCAAGGTCCAGTTGTTTTTCTTTCTAATTTGGGATGGTCCCATTTCTTAATTCCAGGAGAGATGAAAACCCACAGTGTGGGAATCAATCTGGACCTACCTCAGGTCATTGAATCAATCCCTGGAAAATGTTCCAGGGACCGACAGGCTCACAGCCACCATTCCAGCACAGGACCCTCAACTGCCATCCCAGAGCAGGGGCCCACTGTTGCAGGCCCAGAGTGGCTTGAACAACCCCCAGAACAGCGCAGGGCCCTCAGCCACCAGCCCAGAACAGGGCACACAGCCTCCGGGCCAGAACAAGGTCCTCAACTCTCGGCCAGAGCAGAGAACTCAGCTGTCAGCTCAGAGACCTACTTTATGCCCAACTCACAGTCCCAGACAGAACTGTGGGCCCCTGGGCACCAAAGACTGAGAATCCCTGTCAGGAGGAAACCCCACAGCTAGGGAACCAACAGGTCCTTCAAGAGGGCTGTGCATGGAAAACAGTGTAACAAGAGCAGCAGCTCACTAAATTCAGAGCGAGAAACCAACCAGCAGGGCAGCTGTATCCAGAACTTCTACAGGTGAGAGGAGAACCCTCCCTACCCCCCCAACGACTAACAAAGACCACAGTTACCACTCAGGTCTATATGCCTGAGGAGCAGTGGCAATTCCTGAGAAACAGCCGCCATTCAGTGACCATACACAAAAAGCAGAGGAAGTCTCCTTCAGGAAAAATCATTTTCCTGCCAGGGGGATTCTTCTCACCACAGGATTCCAGGAAGCTCCAGAACTAACAGCCAATACCTAAGATAGCCCAGTGGGTAGAGGCCAGCATAAAAACTCAACCAACAAAAGGCATCTCCAGAACCCAGTCATCCAGGGGCAAACAGCCCTGGACACCCCAGCATAATTGAAATTCAAGATGACCTTACATCTATGCTGATAAAGAGGATAAAAGAAAAACCAAATAAACACTGAAAGAAATAAAAGAAACAGAGGAATGTTCAAACAAACAGCTGAAGGAACTAAAGGAAAAACAGGAAAATACAATCAGACAGATGAAGGAAATCAACAAAACAGTTCAAGATCTGAAGATAGAATTGGAAAAGTTAAAGAAAACACAAACAGAGGAAATCATGGAGAGGAAGAATTTAGGAAAGGAAACAGGAACTACAGAGGTAAGCATAACCAATAGATTACAAGAGATGGAAATAGAGATGGCTGATTATGTAGATACTTTAGAAAAATATGTTTAATGAAGTAAGGAGAATTTTGCCTTCCTGGGGATTAGAAATTGTTCCTGAAAAATACAAATATTCTCTCAGTTATCTATTATATAAGACAGGCTTATGGAAAATTTGTTCACTGAAAATACAAATCAGGAGAGATCAATTTTTGATTTTCAAAAATTTCTGGGAGATATTAATTGGCCACTGCCCAAAATATATTAACTAGTCATTAGCTAAGTAATTTATTTCAAACATTACAGGGTGGTAAGTACTGAAATAGTCTAAGAAAATTACCAGCTGAGGCTGAGGGAGAATTTTTTTTCTGGTAGGGAAAAAAAAAAAAGTACAGACACACATGTGGATCATTTGGATCCAAAGCTAAATTGCATTTTGATTATTTTGTCTTCCTCTCATTCTTCCACAGGAATCTTATGTAGAGAGAAGATATATCTCAAAATGAATATTTTTAGCACTCGAAAAAGTAAAAATTAAAGACCTCTGTAGAAAAGGTTTCTGGATTGATTCTGAAAGGAAAAATGAGATTCCGTCAATTAACTAGAATAGGCATAGCAGAAATCTTGGTAACCTTTACTAATGGTGAAAGAGCCTCATTATGGGTAGAAAATGAACACTGGCAAAGATCTTACAGTAATTTTTTTTGAGAGATTAACAACAAATAGCTCTAATGCAAGACATTTCTGCTTATAAAAAGAACTAATTGGATTCTCCCTCATACAGTAAAACTGACAATAATTTTTGGAACCCCTACAGTCTATACTGGTAAAAATAAACCAGGAAAGGCAGGGTATATCATGAAAAGTAAATAAACTTGCTCAGAGCCCTTATGATTCAATTTGAAAATTAGAATTTTATGCAATTCTTATGGTACTATATAATTTTCCTGAATCTTTTTTTATATAATTTTAATTTTTATATTAATTACAGTTTATTTACTTTGCGTCACAGCTGTAGCCCCTCCCTCATTCCCTCCCAATCCTGGGATGAGGATGGAAGGACCTCCTCCCCTTCCATCTGACCCTAGCTTATCTGATCTCACCAGGACTGGTTGCAATGTCCTCCTCTGTGGCCTAGCTAGGCTGCTCCTCCCACAGGGGGCTGGGGAGGTCAAGGAGCTAGCCATAGAGTTCATGCCAGAGATAGTCCCTGTTTCCATTACTAGGATAGCCACTTGGATACTGAGCTGCCATGGGATATGTTTGAGCAGGGGTTGTAGGTTATATCCATGCATGGTCCCTAGTTGGAGAAGCAATCTCAGACAAGTCCCTGTGCCCAGATATATTTGGTCTTTGTGGAGCTCCTATTCTCTCCAGATCTTACTCTCTCTTCTTTCATATGATTCAGTGCACTCTGCCCAAAGTTTGGTTATGAGTCTCAGCATCTGTTTTGATACACTGTTATGTAGAGTCTTTCAGAGGCCCTCTATGGTAGGTTTCTATCCTGCTTCTTGTTTTCTCCTACTTCCAAAGTCTATCCCATTTGTCTTTCTAAGTAAGGATTGATCTTCTTACCCTGGGTCCTCCTTCTTGTTTAGCTTCTTTAGGTGTACAGATTTTAGTATGTTTATGCTGTTTTATCTTATAGGTCTATTATCCGCTTATAAGTGAGTATATACCATGTGTGTCTTTCTCCTTCTGGGATACCTCACTCATAATGACCTTTTCTAGGTCCCACCATTTGCCTGCAAATGTCATGATTTCCTTCTTTATAATTGCTGAGTAGTATTCCATTGTGTAAATGTACCACAATTTTTGTATCCATTCTTCTGTTGATGGACATCTGGGTTGTTTCCAGGTTCTGGCTCATGGTTGAGCAAATGTGCTTGTTGTGTACTTGAGCATCTTTTGGATATATGCCTAGGAGTGGGATACCTGGATCTTGAGGAAGCACTATTCCTAATTGTCTGAGAAAGTGCCAGATGGATTTCCAGAGTGGTTGTACAAGTTTACATTCCCACCAGCAATGGAGGAGGGTGCCCCTTTCTCCAAAACTCTCCAGCTTGTGGTGTCACTTGAGTTTTTGATCTTAGCCATTCTGATGGGTGTCAGGTGAAATCTCAGGGTTGTTTTGATTTTCATCTCCCTGATGGCTTTGGACATTGAGCATTTCTTTAAGTCTTGATATAGTTACTGACTCTCAATAAGCAGAAAGTGTTGTTCTACATATGAAAACTCTTGAGCCCATTCAGAGTGACTCAGAAATAACTTCAGTATTTATTCAACAACAAGAGATCAGAAACAGAAACCATTCATTGTATAAAGCACATATCAGACCCCATATGGGTATTCCAGCCCCTCTGGTACAAGGTAATAATGAGATTGATCAGCTCTTAATAGGAAATGTGCTGGAAGCTTCTTAATTTCATAATTTTATAAGAAGCATGATGTTAACAGCAAAGACTTGAAGAAAGATTTTTCTATCAGTTGGCAACAATCCAAGTAAATTACAAGGAAAAGTCCTATATTTTCTTTATATAAACTTCATTACCTGCAAGAAATAATGCTAATATATACAAAAAAATGAAGTTTGGAAAATAGATGCTTCATTTTGAAGAGCTTAGCAAATTAATTTATGTACACCATACCATAAATACATTTTCAGGATTTTAATGGGCAACTGCTTAAGTTCTGAAAAGGCTGATTCTGTAATTACACATGTATTGGAAGTTATGGATATTATAGGGTTCAAGTACAAAATAAGACTAATGATATTCCAGCAATGTCTCTAGTAAAATGCAACAGGGTTTTTTTTTTTTTTTTGCATATTACAATTTAAAATATATTACACTTAAACCACACACTATTACAGGGCAATCAGTTCTAGAAAGATATAATCGCATTTTAAAAGATATGATTAATAAACAAAAAAGGAGTAAAAGACCCTCAAAGAAAGATTATATAGTGTTTTATTAACTTTAATTTTTTGAAATGCTATTGAGAAAGAAACAACAGCTGTGGAGAGACAATGAGTAGTGGGAAAAAAAAAAAACTTTTCAATTAAATCAGTCTGTATATTTTAAAGACTTGTAGACCTCAGAATGGAAACTAGGATATGTGTTCTGTTTTGCCTTTGTTCCCATGGGAGGGGGAGGGGGAGGGGGAGGAATGCAAAAAACAACAACAACAAAAACAAACAAACAAACAACAACAACAAAACTGTAGATACCATCAAAATTGATAAATATTAGATTCTAATAGAAAAAAATCTCCTGAATAAGGAGAGGCAATAGTTCACTAGACAGCTTGTTCATTCAGTCCAAGCTAACTTATGAAGAATAACAAATGCCTTTGATTTGCTTAGGCATGAAAAAATAAAAGTAAATAATAACAATAATATCAAATGATAATTTACCAAAGGCACACTTACCTTACTGGCATGAAAAGAAAAATGGTTTTTCTTAAACTACATGTTTTAATTCCATGTTAGAATGTTAGACTTGTTAGACTATAGATTACTACATAGCCAAAATCATCTTGAACATCAACTTTTGAGTTTTACTCTTAAAAAAACATGGTTATTTTTGTTGTTTGGGATTAAAAAGACAGGTAAGAGATTTTAAATACTTCAAGTATGAACTCAGTGACAGGCTCCTTAATCACCTCTTTCAGGTGGGGAGGGGCAGTAAAATCTTGCCAGGCCACCAAGGAAGACAATCAAACCAGTCCTGAGGAGACCTGGTAGACTAGAGTCAGATATATTGGGAGGAATATATCAGTGGACTAGGGGCATGAGGGGAGAAGAGGGAGGGAAGGTGGGATAGGGAGAAGAGGAAGGAGGGCACCACAGCTGGGATACAAAGTGAATAAATTGTAATAAATAATAAATAATAAAAAAGTTAAAAAAAAGAGTCACTACAGTTCAAATTTGTCTAAAATCTCTAAGAGTTGTAGCAATTTGGAGCTATAAAAAATATTTGATCAGGATAGTGATAGCCTATGCTTTTAATCCTACCAAGATAGGTGAATGTCTAGAAGTTAGTTGTTTTCTAAATTGTAGTTACAACTAAGAGGTGCTGAAGGCTAATGGGAGGCACAAAGAGGAAGCAGAGGTAGGCACATAAGGATTACAGTGGTTTAACTGTTTTTCTTTTTAAATTGTTCTTATTTTTTAAAATTTTCTTACAATGTATTCACTTTACATCCCAACTGTACCCCCTTTCCTCTTCTTATCCTGGTCCCACATTTTCTCCGTTTTTCCCCCCTCCTCCCCTAGTCCACTGAAAGGGGAAGTCCTCCTCCCTTACTATCTGCTTATCAGATTCCATCAGGACTGTTTAGATTCTCTTTCTCTGTGGCCTGGCAAGGTCACCCCTCCAGGGGGAAGTCATCAAAGAGCAGGCACCCAAGTTCATGTCAGATACAGCCCCTGTTCCCCTTATTAGGGAACCCACATGGAGACTAAACTACAATCTTCATCTTTGCAGGAATTCTAAGTTTTCTCCATGCATGGTCCTTAGTTGGAATATTGGTTTCTGAACTGCCCCCTAGGCCCAGTTCTTTTGGCTTTTTTGGTCTCTGTGTAGATATCCTGTCCCTTCTGTATACTTCTATCCTGCATTCTTCCATAAGAATCCCTGAGCTCTGCCCAAAATGTGGTTATTTATCTGCTTCGATCCCCTGCTGGGTAGAGTCAGAGGACATCTATGGTAAGTTGTCATCCTGTTCACTCTCTTCTGTCACTTCTATCCTGTTTGCCTTCTCAGTGAGAATGAAGCATTTTCCCTAGAATCCTCATTGTTTTGCTTCTTTAGGTCTATAGTATGTTTATCCTATATCATATGGCTAATTTCCACTTATAAGTGAGTATATATCATGAGTCTACATTGTACAATGGAGGAGGGTTCCCCTTTCTCCACATCCTGTTCAGCATGTGTTGTCACGTGAGTTTGTGATCTTAGGTATTGTAATGGATGTAAGATGGAACCT
The DNA here is from genome assembly GCF_030254825.1 of Meriones unguiculatus. Classification (NCBI taxonomy): domain Eukaryota; kingdom Metazoa; phylum Chordata; class Mammalia; order Rodentia; family Muridae; genus Meriones; species Meriones unguiculatus. The sequence goes on from NC_083354.1 coordinate 98,665,289, forward strand.
CAGAGCCTTTTTGATTTGTATTTCTCTGATGACTAGGAACATTGAACATTTAAGTGTTTCTCTGCCATTTGATATTTCTATGTTGAGAATTCTCCGTTTAGCTCTGAACCCCATTTTGTAATTGGATTATTTCATTTATTGGTGTTTAATTTCTTGAGTTCTGGATATTAGCCCTCTGTCAGATATAGAATTTGTGAAGACCTTTTTCCTGTTTGTAGGCTTTCCTTTTGTTCTTTTGACAGGGTCCTTTGCATTCTTGATGGTCTTCGGGGATTTACTTGTCTCCTCCTACTTTTTCTTCATCTTTTCCTGGAATTCCTTAAGAGATTTATTCACTTCTTCTTCAAGGGCCTCTATCACCTCCCTAAAGCTGTTTTAATACTTTTTCCCTCTTGTACTTCACCTGAGTTTAAATATTCGGTGCTTGATGTAGTAGGATAGCTGGGCTCTGGTGGATCACATATTGCCCTGGCTGTTGCAGATTTTAGTTTTACACAGATATTTTGGCTTCTGGGTCTGGTAAGATTGTAGGCCAGGTGCTCAATGTTTTTCTTTGTTTGATAATTGCTTTGTTCTTTGGTTTCTGTTTCCTTTCTGCAGTTTTGGCCTATGTGGTCTGTGGTTGAGCAGGAGTTTTCTACCTGATTTGGGGGCTGGACTTTTGGTAGCAAGTGTGCTCACTTGTGGAGCAGGAAATCTCTACCTGAGTTGGAGGCCTGAATTCTGGTGATTGGTGTGTCCTCTGGTACACAACAGAGTCTTAACCTGAGTTGTGGTCTGGTCTTTTGACAGGCATAGCCTGTGTTTGGTTAGGGGTGTCTACTGGAGTTGGGGACTGGGACACAGTAATAAATAAAGGAGAGACAACTGAGGATTGGGTCTGTTGGAAGCTGGACTTTAGGAAAGCAGAGACTTTTGTTGAATAGAGTTGTCTGGCCTAGGGAAACAAGAGAATGTAACAAGGTCTGCATGTGGCTCATCTACCTTATCTTCTGGCAGGTGACACCTACGATTGGGCAGAAGTAGTTTTCAGGAGGGGAAAATAGTGAGTGAGTTGGTGCACAAGTACATACCTGGTCTTCTGGCAGGCATAGTTTGTGTTTGGGGATGTTATTGTTTGTCTAAGGAATCTAGAGAGGGAAAAAGATGACTGAAAAGTGGCCTACTTGGTCTTCAGGCAGACTATTTATTAAATATTTCATAATTTAGTGATTAGATCATGCTTATAAATTCATTTTCAATTTGATGCCTTCTTGTACAGAAACATAATTTTAATTCTTCATAAATAACTATTGCTTTTGTTTTACAAGTCTATCATTTGAATACTTTAATCTATATGTATATGCATATAAATGGACATCTCTCTCTGTATATATATATACATATATATATGCGTGTGTGTATGTATGTACATATATATGCGTGTGTGTATGTATATATATATACGTATACATATATATATATATACATACACACACATATATGGATATACTTATACTTATTAGGCAAGTGAAATTTCATAAAGCTCTTTACCTGTAATTTCTTGAGATAAAATTAATATTATTTTTTTGTTCATGTCCCATGTATGAAAACTTTCAGATTTCAAAGTTGATAGACATTTTGCTCTTCCTTTTCTATATCAACTATATTATTTAATGAATGATCTCTTAGTGCTGGTTAAAATGTTGATCAAATAAATTAAATTTATACTGATAATTTTGACAAATGATGAAATACTTTATTCCAATTGGAAAAATTTTAAAGACAGGATATCACTGTGTAGTTGTCATTGTCATGTAACTACCTCTATAGATCAAGAAGGTTTGAATACAAAGAGATACACCTACCGTTGCTTATGGAATCTTGAAGCAAAAGGTTCCAACAACATTTCTGCCCTCAGGCAAACATTCTAACTTCTAAATATTTCTTTTGTACTTTTTTTTTTGTTTGTTTTCAGTGCATGAAAATAATGTGTTTACTGTTAGTGATTTTTTTTTAAATTCAAAAGCATTTTCACTGCAAGGGTTTTTTAATGCAAAATTTGATGGAAGTCATTATCTTTAATGACTCTCACTGGTCTCGCTATCTCAAAACATAATCTCATTACAAGTGATGAAAGAAAGTACCTAGTTATCTTGAGATGGTTATGAGTTTTATTACCCAATGCTTACCTAAATGATGCACATTCTCTAAGTAAAGTTCCAGGAACTTTGTCAAATTTCCATCAAGACAAGTACATGATCAGTGAATGTCCAGAGATTCCTAGGAGTTTTATACAGGAAGAATCCTGAAGTAATCAGTGTTATTGAATGGGAAAACACCAAAAATTTAGCTCATGTAATTTCTATGCAGCATGAAAAATGTGAATAATTATATTCCTTCCCATATGTAATTTTCCATGTAAACTCTGTAACTGAGAAAGTTAGGAAGCCAGTGAAAAATGGAGAATGTCAGGAATTTAGAGGGAACTGCTTTGAAAAATTTTTTTCCAAATCTGTTTTGCTTGGATAAATCAGCAAGGGGAATATCCAACACAGGATATGCACAAGGGCATCTGAGAAACAGCAGAAACTGTATCCAACATACGAGATTTTTTTTTTTCAAACTGCTTGGCATGGTGGCCTCTGCACTTCATAGGAAGCGAAAAAAAAAAAAAAACATATTTACATGTGCATGTTCACTCCAAAATACCTACAATTCTTCAAACTAGCTGTCAAAACTAAAAGATGAAATTGAAGTGGACTATGGAAATTTTGATAAAATCTTACTGCTCAAGACAAAAACAAACTATGGTTTCAAGATATAGAACAGAGAAGATTGAACTGACATGGAGGTTCCCTGCATGCTGGATAACTTTCAGAGTGCTGGGAGGTTGTATGCAGTCTGGAGAAAAAGGCTTCAGTGATCTTACCCAATTGTCAATTCTATGGACGTCAGTATTACCATGCCAGGCAAGGTGTGCCCACTTGGAGAATGGTGCTACCACTGTAAATGGGTGTAACAAACCATTCTATGATTGGATATGACACTTTCTCTATGGGAGAGACACTGTTCCTTGGTACAGAAAACTACATAAAACTTACACAGCTGGCAAAATCATAGGTTTCAGAAGAAAACTTACTACTGCTCTTTAGTTAAGTTGCCATGTTTTCAAATTGCTTTATAAACATCTGTAATTGTATCAATAGGCAAGGGCTACTCTGTCTAGCCTTAATGAGATAAGATTCTTGCAGTGAACAGCAGTGAGTCAGGAGACTTAAGACACTTCAAGGTGCTGAGAATAAATGACAGTTGAAACAGCTATTTCAAAGGGAAGGAAATTATGTGACTAATGGAAACCTAGTCATCTTCCTAGTGTTTGTGAGGTCATGGACATTAGAGAAAAATATCTATTGCTACTTTTCCAGAGAAGCATAATTCTTTACTACATTTTAAATATTATCCTTGTATCTTTCATCAAACCACAGTGTCTTTACAGCAAATGGAGACCAGTTTATAAAACCACAACAGGACACAATGCAGAGAACAACAGATCATGGAGAGATCAGACACAACAGAAACATCTACTTCACAGATCCTTCATCTATGGCTCAGGGAACATTACCACAGAATAAACAGAAAGAGCATAAGAGCCATAATACCAGGAAGACTGCTTTGAAATAATCTTTCCTAAACAAGACAGTAGCAATGTGATAGTAGTGAATGGGCATATTAATGTGTAAGGGGAAAAATTTTCAGGGTTGCACTCTTAAAAAAACAAACAAACAAGCAAAAAAAAAAAAAAAAAACCCAGGAAATTAATAACTGCAGAAACAATCAATGATAACATTCCTTATTGGTTAGCTCTGAAATCATATGGACCTAAAAACAAAAAAGAGACTCAGAATTTGTGTGTGTGTGTATGTACTATGTTTGTTCACATAGACATATTTGTAACAATAATAATAAAGAAAAATAGTCCAGTAACCTGAAAGTGGGGATTTATATGAAGTATTTGAAGGGAGTATCTCAGGGAGTTGACCAAAGGAAGCAAGGTAGAAAAATAATGAGTCTATTTCAAATAAAACTTATTACAAAAACTTAAATTACTTTTAAAAATCAATAACAAATGGACCTTGAGCTTGTTTGGAGGTTCTAGCAGGGGACTGCAGCTACTCATATACCCTTGATGAAGACCAGTCCTCCTCTATTCGGGGAAGGTCGTCCTCTTCGACCAAGCAGCTTCGAGAGGGACGCACATGGAGCAGTGAGGGAGGAAGGGGACACCCGCCTAGCCAGCCAGATCAGCCGAATCAACCCTGGCGATCAATGGGGTGACAGATGTTGCAGCCAGATCGCCCCCACGTAAATGAACATCAGTACAAAGTCCCAATTTATTTCTAATATCAGAGATCAGACCTCTACTCTTGCCTGATGCGTCTAAAACAAAAAGGGGGAACTGTAGAGAGCTGCGGAATGCCACGCCTTAAAGATGGAGCTGGTTTCCGCCTTCCACCTTCCCAATGGTGAGTGCTCTCTGTCACGAACAATTCCACATTTGGCTAAGGCTGAGGATCTGGCTTGCTTCCATGTATGTGGACCTATCTGCATTGCCCACGTGGCATGCTGGGGTTGGCTACCCAGAGGCTATTTAAGCTGTGGGCTGGCTTTCCCCAGGGTCAGATGATTGTTCAAGGTTCCTGAATAAACTGCATTGAAAAAAAAATCAATAACAAAAGAAAATAATGTGGACATTTACATCATTACCATATGACCTATACAGTAATCATTTCTTTGAGAATGTTTTGTTTACATTTTATATTTATAAACAGAGGCACTTCTCTTTTCAGCATATGAAAAACTATCAAATAGAAATGTAACTATATACTTAGTTTTAAAAATCAATTACAAAGTACCTCGGGCATTTAAATTACTATCATTATTAACTCTTTCTTCTTAAATGTCCTTCTCTGGTGATCTTGATCTCTTTTTTTTTTTTTTTTTTTTTTTTTTCAATGCAGTTTATTCAGGAACCTTGAACAATCATCTGACCCTGGGGAAAGCCAGCCCACAGCTTAAATAGCCTCTGGGTAGCCAACCCAGGCGTGCCACGTGGGCAATGCAGATAGGTCCACATACATGGAAGCAAGCCAGATCTTCAGCCTTAGCCAAATGTGGAATTGTTCGTGACAGAGAGCACTCACCATCCGGAAGGTGGAAGGCGGAAACCAGCTCCATCTTTAAGGCACAACATTCCACAGCTCTCTACAGTTCCCCCTTTTTGTTTTATAAGCATCAGGCAACAGGATTATCATCATGGATTGCTGCAGCCATGAATCATCTGAAGGAATGGGCAGGCATGGGAGCGTTAGCAGGCCTTCTGGTGTTGGTCTCCTTGGTTTGCCTGTGGTATATATGCAAGATTAGAGTCTCACAACAGTGTGATGCAGCCATGATCATTCAGGCCTTTACAGCCATTGAAGCAGGACATTCGCCCCAAGCATGGTTGGATACCATAAAAAGCTAAAATGTTACACTCAGGATGCGAGGCTAAGCACTGCACTCAGGGTCAGCCGCTTTGGACCCAGAGAAGAGCATGTCTGATTGCATGCGGGTTGATACCCCAGGTCCCGCCTCTGAGAAAAAGGTATCGGATGGGTCTGATGCTCTTTGGGTGGATGACACCTAAATGAACATAGGTACAAAGTCCCAATTTATTTCTAATATCAGAGATCAGACCTCTACTCTTGCCTGGTGATCTCTTTTAATTCAGTCATTTGTTGGAAGCCACTTTCTTTCAAAAGTTTCCTGAGAATTCAAAGTAAAACTTACATAACCCATATTCTACTAAGAGTTCTATTTACAATGCATTCTACTTTCATAACAATTATGCTTATCAGAAATTCTCTTTTTTCCTGTTGTGTGTTTGTTTTTATTTCTCCTTTCAGTAGAGCATAAATTTCATCTTTACTCTCTGAAACAATGAACAGATTGCTCAACAGATTGTTCCAGATAGATAGGTAAATTTCTTAAGGAAGCTAGAATTTTGAAGCAGCTGAAGCCAGCATTGTTCAATATACTTTAAAATTAATGAGGAGAGCAAAGTTCTATTTCAATGTCTAGTTTTATCAAGAAGCTATTGCAGACTCATAATTATCATCATTTTTTTGTGAGTACATTTCGTTCTTTATACCTTATTTTTCTACTTTCCTCATATCTTCTTACTCTTTTATTTCTATATAGAAAATTTTTCTGGGTGTAGCTTATAACATTTATTCTCATTTCCAAAGTCTAACATTTGGTGGACTTTGCAAAAGAGGAAATTAAAATAGAAAACTCTGTAGTTCAAGGTCAGATATTAATGTTCATCCATATGAGTAGACACTAGAGATGCAAATGATGATATTAGGTGTTTGGGAGGATCTGCATGAAGCTTTTATTATTGCTTATTATGAAGATAAGTCATTGAGGGTATCAACTTACACATTGCATCCAGTTTAATGACTCTCTTTATTGTTGCCCAGAACTATGCATCAGCATAGATTGTAAGCTACTGTTCCTTTAATCTTCGATTCAGGAAATGAATATTCCTCCATGAAATATTAATATTCTGAGCCTTCAACTTCTAGGAGATGCCCTAGTTTTTAGTGGGTCTTTCTGAATGTAGTAAAAAACAAAAGGTCTGTTTATTAAAATAAAAATGTCACATGTACATAAGTGTTCTAGTGATTATTAATATCCTGTTGCTGAATCTGACATTGTTTTGATTGGTGGATAATAAAACAGAATAAAGACAAAACAAACATTCTCTGTGTATACCAAGACAATTGTCAACTTAAGGGCGGTTCTGTACAAGCTAATTATATACTTAGAGTGATTCCTAGATACTGAATGAATTTGCATGCAGGTGTTCACCATTTGAAACAAAATTTTATGTCTCCACATAAATATATTTTAACAAATAATTTTCAGTTATGTATTATATTTATTTCATTTCACTTAATGCTATTATAGTAAAATATGTCATGCTAGGTAATTTATAAAGAACAGAAATTGTTTCCTCACAACTATAAAGTTTGTGAGCCCTGACTCAAACATTATCAATATTATGAAGTCTTCTTCTGTTCGTAAATATAGTCATTTGTTACTTCTTATTAATGCAGAAGCATACATGTGGCAGAAGACACAGCAGGAGAAAGTCCTCAAATAAATTTTTGAAATAGTCTATTCTCATATTGAGTATATCCCCAAGTTGATGGGATTAGCCTAGTTATCAGAGTAGGGCTTATGACTGAAACATTAGAGGCTTTATTTTTTTTAAATAAATTTTTAAATTTTATTTCATGCATGGTGTTAAAAAGGATATATTTGCATTTTTCTACATGTGGACATCCAGCTAGACCAGCACCATTTGATGAGGATGCTTTCTTTTTTTTATTGCATGATTTGGCTCCGATGACAAAAATCAAGTGTCCATAAGAGGGTGGGTTTATTTCTGGGTCTTTGATTTGATTCCATTGATCAACCTGTCTAATTCTATGCCAGTACCATGCAGTTTTTTATTACCATTGCTCTGTAGTATCGCTTGAAATGAGGGATGGAGATACCTCCAGAAGTTATTTTAATGTTTTTGCTATTCTGTTTCAGTTTTGTTTTTCCATATGAAGATGAGAATTGTTCTTTCAAGGTCTGTAAATAATTGTGTTGGTATTTTGATGGGGAATGCACTGAATCTGTAGATTGCTTTTGGTAGAATGGCCATTTTTACTATGTTAATCCTACTGATGGATGAACATGGAAGATCTTCCCATCTTTTGAGATCTTCTTTGATTTCCTTCTTCAGAGACATGAAGTTCTTGTCATACAGGTCTTTGACTTGCTTAGAGTTACATCAAGATACTTTGTATTATTTGTGGCTATTTTGAATGGTAGTATAATGTAGAATAATTTTTAAAGCAAGTTACTAAAATCTTTACATAAAGGTTGTCTTAGCCAGGGTTCTATTGCTGTGAAGAGACATGATGACCATGACAACATGGATAAAAGAAGATTTAATTGGGACTTGCTTATAGTTTCAGACTTTTAGTCAATTATTTTTTAATTTTTATATTAATTACACATTATTAACTTTGTATCCCCCCTGTAGTTTCCTCCCTCCTCCCTTCTCCATTCCTCCCTTCCTCCTTCTCCATGCATGCCCATTCCCAAGTCCACTGGTAGGGGAAGTCTTCTTTTCCTTCCTTCTGCTCCTAGTCTGTTAGGTCTCATCAGGAATGGTTATATTGTCTTCCTCTGTGGCCTGGTAAAGCTGCTCCCCCATTAGGGGGAAGTGATCAAAGAGCAGGCCAATCTGCTCATGTCAGAGACAGTCTCTGTTACCATTACTATGAAACCCACTTAAACACAGAACTGCCATGGGCTATATCTGTGCAGGGGTTCTAGGTTATCTCCATGCATGCTATTTGGTTGGAGTGTAAGTCTCAGAAAAGACCCCTGTGCTCAGTTTTTTGGTTCTGTTGTTCTCCTTGTGGAGCTCCTGTCCTCTCCAGGTCTTACTATTTATTTCCCACTTCTTTCATAAGATTCCCTGCAATCTGCCCAAAGGTTGGCCATAAGTCTCAGCATCTGCTTTGATATTCTGCAAGGCAGATGCTTTCAGAGGCCCTCTGTGGCAGGCTCCTAACTTGTTACCTGTTTTCTCTTTCTTCTGATGTCCATCCTATTTGCCTTTCTGGATGGGGATTGAGCATTTTAGCCAGAGTTCTCACTCTTGATTAATTTCTTAAGGTGTACACATTTTAGTAGGTTTATCCTATATTGTATGTCTATATAAGTGAGTATAGACCATGTGTGTCTTTCTGCTTCTGGGAGAGCTCACTCAGGATGATGTATTCCAGTTCTCACTATTTACCTGCAAATTTCATGATTTCCTTGTTTTATATTGCTGAGTAGTATTCTATTGTGTAGATGTACCATACTTTCTGTATCCATTCCTGAGCTGAGGGGCATATGGATTGTTTCCAGCTTCTGGCTATTACAAATAAAGCTGCTACAAACATGGTTGAGCAAATGTCCTTATTGTGTACTTGAGCCTCTTTTTGATATATGTCTAGGTGTGGTATAGCTGGATCTTGAGGAAGCACTATTCCTAATTGTCTGAGAAAGTGCCATATTGCTTTCCAAAGTGGTTGTACAAGTTTACACTCCCACCAGCAGTGGAGGAGGGTTCCCCCTTCTCCACAAACTCTCCATCATGTGCTGTCACTTGAGTTTTTGATCTTAGCCATTTTGATGAGTATAATGTGAAAACTCAGGGTTGTTTTGATTTGCATTTCCCTGATGGCGAATGATGTTGAGCATTTCTTTAAGTGTTTCTCTGCCATTCGATACTCCTCTATCAAGAATTCTCTGTTTAGTTCTGTTTCCCATTTTTAATTGGATTACTTAATTTGTTGCTTTTAAACTTCTTTAGTTCTTTATATATACTGGATATTAGCCCTCTGTCAGATATAGAGTTGGTGAAGATCCTTTCCCAATCTGTAGGTAGTCGTTTTGTTCTGATAAAAGTGTCCTTTGCTTTACAGAAGCTTTTCAGTTTTATGAGGTCCCTTTTATTGACTGTTGCTCTTAGAGACTGTGCTGTTGGTGTTCTCTTCAGGAAGTTGTCTCCTGTGCCAATGAGTTCCAGACTCTTCCCCACTTTTTCTTCTAACAGGTTTAGTGTTTCTGGTTTTATGTTGAGATCTTTGAGCCACTTGGACTTTAGTTTTGTGCAGGATGATAAGTATAGATCTATTTGCATTTTTCTTCATGTAGACATCCAGTTAGACCAGCACCATTTGTTAACGATGCTATCTTTTTTCAATTGAATGGTTTTGACATCTTTGTCAAAAATTCAGGTGTCCATAAGTGTGTAGGTTTATTTCTGGGTCTTCTATTTGGTTCAATCATTATCGTAGGGCACAGGGTAGCATTCTAGCAGACATAGTGCTTGAAAGGAGCTGAGAGTCCTGTATCTGGATAATCAGGAAATGTGAAGAGAAAGCCTTCATGATTGGGCTTTTGAAATGTTAAAGTCTCCCAGAGACATACTTGCCTTAACAAGACCATACCTATTAATCCCTTTCAAATAGTGCCAATCCCTGATTACCAAGGGTCTAGGGTTTTATTGCTGTGAAAAGACATCATGACTACAACAGCTCCTATAAAGGAAAATATTTACTTGGGGCTGGTTCACAGTTTCAGCAGTTTAGTCCATTACCATCATGGCAGAAACCATGGCAACATGCAGGAAGGCCTAGTTCTGGAGAAGGAAACAAAAATTCTACATCTGGGTCAGGAGGAAACAAGAAACAAACTGAGAGCCAAGCTTCTTCCAACAGTGCTACACCTACTTCAAAAAGGATACACCTTCCAATCCTTCCACTCCCTATGGGCTTATGGGACCATTTTATTCAAACCACCACTTTCTCCTCCCGAGCCCACATAAGCTTTTTTCATATCATAATACAAAATTAATTTAGTCTAACTCCAAAAGCCCCCATAGTCTATTTCAGTCTCAAGCATGTTTAAAAATCCAAAGTTCAAAGTTTCTTCTGAGATTCATGCAATCTCCTAAATGTATCCCCCTGTAAGATCAAAATGAAAAAGCAAATCACATACTTCCAATATACAGCAGCACAGGATATACATTACAATTCCAAAAAGGAAAAACAGTGAATACTGGACCAAAGCAAGACCAAAAAACAGTTGGGCAAATCCAAATTCTCCATCTCTCTGTCTGATGTGAAATATATAATACTATTGGGTTATTTTTATTTAAGCAACCACATTTTACTCCCTGGCACCCATGGGTTTGTAGTAATATTATAATGAATAATGTCTTCAGTGTGCCTTCAAAAGTCAACAGAATCTACTATAGTCTTTTTTTTTTTATCAGTTACATTTTATTAACTCTGTATCCCAGCCATGTCCCGATCCCTCATTCCCTCCCAGTCCCTCCCTCCCTCCCTCATCTCCACCGTGCCCCTTTCCAAGTCCACTGATAGGGGGGACCTCCTCCCCATTCATCTGATCCTGTTTTATCAGGTATCTTCAGGACTGGCTGCAAAGCTCTCCTCTGTGGCCTAACAGGACTGCTCCTCCCTTCGGGGGTGGGGAGACCAAAGAGCCAGTCATTGAGTTCCTGTTAGAAATAGTCCCTGTTCCCCTATAGTCTTAACACTGTTTAAAAGTACAAAATTAAAGGACTCTTCAAAGATTCAAAGTAATCTCTTAACTGTAATTCATTCATTATATAATCAAAATCGAAAACAAACAAACAAAAAAAAAAACAAAACAGATCACACACTTCTAACATATATTTGCACAGAATAAATATAATGACACAAAATGGAGGGGGACCAAAGAAATTACAAAAACCAGCTGGGCAAACACAAAACTCCGTATCACTCTGCCTGCTGTCAAAATGCTCTTCAGATCTCCAACCCCTTTCAGCTTTATTGATGGCAGCACACTTCTTTTTCTTGATTTCATACCCAGATTGCAGCTTACCCTGACAGCTATCTTGTGACTCTGGCATCTCCCACATCCTGAGGTGTCTAAGAAATCCCATGCTTCACCTTCTCACTTTCTGGCAATGTCCCTTCTGAGTCTTTATCTGAGGACATGCTCACACATTCCTGGCCTCAGCAGCAGCTTGCCTTAGTCACACGGGGAGATTTCACAACCCCTTTCTTGTATCCTTGCTCTAAAGTCAGAAACATGGGGCCTACGATGCCAATTTCTTCTGCTTGAGGGGGCTGGAACTTGTCTGCCTCTTTGTTCAATTACATTTGCACCAACTCTCTGTTGTTGACACTTTCCATCACTGCTTAAGCTTTTCTTTAATTCCCCTTCACATATTGGAAGTTTTTCTGGGTGAGGTCTTTCCCTGAGGTCACCACTCACTTTATTTCATTGTGTATTGGACTTTTTAAATTTTTAATTACGTGAACTCTGTCCTTAACTCCATTTCATTTCATCTTCTATTGCTCCCTTCCTCCTCAATCTGTACATTTTACTTTTCATTGCTCAGATTCGTCTGCTTAATAGTGACCACTAGTAATCACATGACATGATGTACTCAATACTAGGCTGAATTAAAATCTCTTTTGCCAGCACCATTAATACAAAAGTCTTCAATTTACCCTCGGGCACATTTTTTGAACAAGGACAAAATGACAACATATTGATAGATTCTTTGTCAAAATATCACAGAATGGTCTATAAGCCAATTACAAATAGTTTTCCCCTCTGAGACTTCTTGTACTAGGCACCCACACGTCACACTGCCCTCAGAAATGTCTTCTTTGCAGTTAAGCCTCATTGAATGCATTCAACAGCTTCCCTAAGTCCAAAAGTCTACATTTCGCTAGAAAGGAGCATGGTCAGGCCTGTCATATCAACAGCATGCTCTGTTCCCTGGTACCAACTTCTATTTTATCCAGTGTCTTATTGCTATGAAGAACAATGATTGATTATGGCAATTCTTATATGAGAAACATTTAAACGGAGCTTGCATACAGCTTCAGAGTTTTAGTCAGTTATCATGGTATGGAACATGGCAGCACTCATGTTATTTTGAAAAGTGGCTGAGAGTTCTACATCTGTATCTGAAGGCAGGAAGAAAAGAGAGACCTGGCATGATATTTTGAAATCCCAAGGCCCAACACCAGGACATACTTTATCCTACAAGGCCATACTTCCTAATCTTTCTCAAAAAATGCTACTCTCTGGTAATCAAATAAATGAGCTTGTAGGAGGTCACTCTTATTCAAATCACCACAGAGGTCCTAGACTTATATTTATCTTTTTATATCCTGGTGTTTTTTACCTGGAGAACAGATTCCAAAGTGGTAAGTTCAGAACTGAAGAGACTAGTTAAAACTGACTATGTTTTATAAGTGAAATGTAATATATGTAGTTATGGATTGACGAGATGATATACAGGCAGGGAGTAGTAACTGAAGTGCTGTAAAAAAAAAACATATAAATCGTGTTTCTATGTTTTGTTTGTGAGAATTGAAAATTGAACCAAAGTCCTGGCATAGACTATGTAAGTACTCTACCATTGAGCTTTTTTTTTTTCTTCCAACTTTGTATTTTTTGTTTAGAGACAGGGTATAAAAAATTTTGCTCAGGCTAGTCCTAAACTCACGCCATAGTCCAGGCAAGACTTGTACTTGTGGTTATTCTTGCCTCATTCCCTCAGCTAATTGAGGTTATAAGCCTGTGTATAACATATATATATATAAATATATATGTATATTTATGTGTATATATATATATATATATATATATACAGGCCCAGATTTGTTTTATTTTATTTTTATTTTTGTGTTTTTAATTTGAATTTCTCTTTCTTCTCATAAACAGTTTACATAAGTAAAATTATTCTGTAACCAAATTTTAGTGTTTTTTTCTCCTGCCCCTCTCTTTTCACTGGTTATGGTGCCTTCTCTGCTGCTTGTAGTTGATTTTTTTTTTACTGAATTTCTATTCCTGGTTTGTTTTTGTGTTGTGGTATGGTGATCTTCTGTCTCTGAGTAGTACTGCAACTGAGATCTAAAGAGAAAACTGCTCATCCTGAAGACTCTGATATGAAAAAGACAGACATCTCAAAAGATGTACAGATTACGTCAAAGAAACATATAAACAAACCAGCCAACATGACCTTTACAAAAGACCATGACTTTTCAATAACTTAATCCAAATATCCTGAAGTTGTTGAAATGCTGAATAAAATAATTAAGTCTAAAAAAAAACACATAAATCTTTGTAAATTATTATGGATTCCAACTATACTGATGTCATAATGTTAAACTTTTTATTACAATAAAAATATTAGAAGATATCTATTTGTAAAATTGATTTTTTATTAAATCTATCAAAGTATCAAGGTAATGTCATTTGTGTCAGATCATAATGTAAAAATTTCCACATCTCAAGTGAACCTATTTACTTTTTAATAATAAAAAAACTATTTTTAGACATTTCATTTTATTAAAAATCAGATAGGAGGGGTCCAAGATGGTGGTGCCGTTCACATATGTGTCTGATCAGTAGGACAGAAGTGACTGCATGGTGATGGACAGACAAAACTGTGGGCCCCCAAACACCAGGGACTGTGTTTCCCAGGTGAGAGGAAAACCCATGGTGAGGGAAATAAGATAGCCCGACCTCAGGCCACCTAGTTAATCCATAAAAAATTTCCCAGGTTCTCAACAGCTCTCAGTCTCCTAGCCACACACAAGCGGTGTGCTTGCTGTTCCATACTGAAATGTGGACACCAAAACACTAGAGGCTGGGTCTCCTGGAGGAGAGGAAACACCATGGTTAGGGAAACAAGTGGACAAGTGGAACTCAGGTCAGACTAACCCCCTGAAAAGTTCAAGGGTTCCTACCAGAACTCATTCTCCAGCCTCTTGTCACATGCCTGTTTGCTGCACTCACTGGCCAGTGAATTCCTTCTGGGTACCAGGTATGCATTTTCAACCTCAGGCCTCCTGACACCGGGGACCCACAGGAACAGTTCCAGACACCTCTCCAGAGCTCAACACATCTCCCTAGGGAGACTGACCAAACTTCTGGGCTAGCTTGTTCTCTAAGATGAATGCATCCAGCAACCCCCATGCCTGGGCAGCTGTAGCACAATAACCTCAGAGCAAGAAAGCTAGTGGCTGGGTGGGTGTCTCTGGGACTTCCACTAGAGAGAGCTGATCCCCTGGGCTCCTAAGGAGTCCTATTAGTCCACAGGATCATACAACTGAGGAGATCCACAGCAATTTCATGAGAACCATCTACTAATTGGAGACCATACCCACAAATGTGAGGATGGCTTCTATAGGAACATCTGGCTTCATGCCCAGGACTCTTCCTACACCAGTTTCCTCCAGAAATACAGCAGGCACCAAAAGCTACCAACCAATGCTAGAGATAACCAGATGGCTAAGAGCCAGCAGAATAACACAATCAACAAAAGCACAAGCAGTACGGCATCTCCAGAATGCTTGGGATATCAAGGGAAACAGCCCTGAATACACTAACACAACTGAAACACAAGAAAATGGCATTAAAAATATGCTTATGAAGATGATAACAGAGGAAACAAATAAAATCTGTTAAGAAATACAGACCTAAAGAAAGTAAACAACCAGGAGAACCCTAGGGAATGTGCTTTATTCTCATTCAGAAGAGAAACAGGACAGACACTGGAAGTGGTACAAGAGAGAAAACAGGATGTGAACCTGTAAGACCTGGGGTCTCACAGCTCAGGAGTTCAAGATCATGCCCTTCCCAGAAACTCCCCCAGACCAAGACTCGTTGCAAAAGCAAGAGGTTTATTAACCATTGCACAACAGGGTCACCCCTGCCGGTCAGCAAAGAGTGGCACCGGGAGACAAAGGCCTTTAGGTTTTTAAAAGAAAAATTGCGGGAGATTTGAAGTTTTAGTTTTGGCAATTTAGGATTGGATGAGGAAGCTATAAAGTAAGATAATTGGTTAGTCTTAGGTGCTCAAGCTTGGCCAGTCCTGCCAAGTGTGGATGCAGCTGCAATTGAAGGTGGGGGTGGTTAACTCATGCTTGAAGATTAGGGGCTACAGACTTTTGGCTGGAGGTCAAAAGCTACTCCAGAAGAAGTCTAGATTCGTTGCTAAGAAATGCTATCTCAAAGACAAGGGTCTGGTCCTTCTTTTGCTGAGTCAAGGTCATTGCTTGCTTGCCCTTTTTCTATATCTGTCCTCACAGATAGGGTCACATTCCTTCACTCTCTGGAAAGGTACTAAGAGGCTTTAGCTTAACCTGGACCTAAAACTCAAAACTATAGGCTTTAGAAGACATATAGGTTACAAAGTTAGCCTAACCCTTTCAAACCTACCACAGATGTCCTCTAAAAGACTCCATCCAGCAGGGAGTCAAAGCAGATGCAAAGACTCACAGCCAAACTTTGGACACAGTGCAGGGAGTCTTATGGAAGAAGGGAGACAGAGGGACACAGAAGGGATAGGAGCCCCACAAGGAGACCAACAAAGCCAAAAATGCTGGGCCCAGTGGGGACTGCAGAGACTGATGCATCAACCAAAAAAACATGCATACAGAGCACATAGACCCCCTGTTCAGAGGTAGCCCATAGACAGCTCAGTCACCATGTGGTTCCCTAGTAAGGGGAGAAGAGATAGACTCTGACATGAACTTGGTTGCCTGCTCCTTGATCACTTCTGCCTGGTGGGGCAACTTAGCCAGCCCACAGAGAAAGAGGATCTATGCATTCCTGATGGGACCTGATAGACTAGGGTCAGATAATAGGGGTGGAGGGAAAATCCTTTAGTGGACTAAAGGAGAAGAATATGGGAGAAAGAGGGAGGGAGGGTGGGACTGCAAGGAAATGAGGGAGGGGATTACGACTGGGATACAAAGTGAATAAACTATAAAAATTATAATAAAAATAATAATGAAAAGAAATAGAGGAAGATACAGTCAAAGAGACTGAGGCCATTACTGAGGCTTGTAGAGAGGAAATGAATAAATCACTTAAAGAAATACAGGAAAATGAACAGATGAAGGAAATCAATAAAATGGTTACCTAAAGATGGAAATGGAAACAATAAAGCACAAACTGAGGAAATCCTGGAGAGAGAGAACTTAAAGAAGAAAACAGAAAGTACAGAGGTAAGTATCACCAACAGAATATAAGAAAAAGAGGAAAAAAATTCAGGTGTAGAAGAAAAATGGAAGATATCGACGCTTTCATTAAAGAAAGTGTTAAATCTAAAAAAAAAAAAAATCCTGATACAAAAACATCTGAGAAAACCAGAGGACACCAAGAAAAAAAGAAACCTAATAATAATAGAATAGAGGAAAAAGAAGATTCCTGTCTCCAGAGCCCAGAAAATATTTTCAACAAAATCACAGAAGAAAATTTCTGCAATCTAAAGAAAAGAATGCCTATATTCATAGAAGAGGCCTATAGACCACCAAATAAATTGGACCAGAAAGGAAAATCCTCCTACCACATAATAATCAAAACACTAAATGTACAAAAAAAAAAGATAAAATATTAAAAGTGGCAAGGGAAAATGGCCAAGTAGAATGTAATGGCAAACCTTTCAGACTCATACCTGACCTCTCAGCAGAGACCAGAAAATCCATAAAAATCTGGGCAGATATCTTGCAAACCCTAAGATACCACAGATGCCAGTCCTGAATACTATACCCAGCAAAATGCTCAATCACCATAGAAGGAGAGAACAAGTTATTCCACAACAGAAGCAAATGTGAACAATATTTATGCAATACAAACCCATCCCTACAGAAGATTCTAGAAGTTATACTCCCACCTGAAAAGGTTACTATACCCCGCCCCCCAAAAAAGCACAGGATATAAATAACTTCACCAAAGCAAAACCAAAGTTGATAAGCACACAAACTACCACAACCAATATCAAAATAAGAGGAACTAACAGTCAGTGATCATTAATCTTTCTGAAGATCAATGGACTCAACTGTCAAAAAGACACAGAGTAACAGAATTGATGCATAAACCGGAGCCAAAATTCTGCTACATACAAGAAACACACCTCAGCCACAAAGATAGACATTACCTGAGAGTAAAGGGCTGGTAGACTGTTTTACAAGTAAGTGGACTCAAGAAGCAAACTGGAATAGCCATTCTGATATTTAATAAAATTACATTCAATCAAAATTAATCAAAAGAGGTAAGTAACAACACTTCATATTCATCGAAGGAAAATTCCACCAAGATGATATCTCAATTCTGAACATCCACACCCTAAATACAAGGGCACACACACCTGTAGAGGAAACATTAATAAATCTTAAACCACATATTGATCCCCACACATCAATGATGGAAGAGTTAACACACCACTGTTACCAAAGGACAGGTCAATGCAGCAGAAATTAAACCAAAAAAAATAATGACACTAACAGATGTCATAAATTAAAAGGACCAAACAGTCATCTACAGAACTTTTGACCCAAATAGAAAAGATACACCTCATTCTCAGCACCTCAAAGAACCTCTTCCAAAATTGACCTTAGAGTAGGTCCCAGAGAAAGCCTCAACTGAAAAAGAAGATTAAAATAATATCTTGTATCCTATCAGACCACAATGGACTAAAGTTGGATCTCTGCAACAGCAAAAATAACAAAAATTCTACACATTCTCTACTCAATGAAAACTGAGTCAGGAAAAGATAAAGAAAGAAATTAAGGACATCATAAAATTCAATGAAAATGAAGTTCCAACATACCCAGACTTACGAGCCCAAAGAAAGCAGTGCTAAGAGAAAAGTTAATAGCACTAAGTGCCTTCATAAAGAGATTGAAGATATCTCCTACAAGCAACTTAATGGCACAGCTAAATGCCTTGGGGGCAGGGGGAAGGCAGACACACCCAAGAGGAATAGATGGCTGGAAATAATCAAACTCAAGGCTGAAATCAATAAACTGGAAACAAAGAACAATTCAAAGAATTTTGGAGAAACATCATGGTGTTAGGCACATACAGAGAAAGAGTTTCTTAACCTCATGGCTGACAATAAGCAAAGTAGGAACAGATAAATACAGTATCCAGGTTCAAGGGCATTTTCCTTTTATTACTTTATACCTCTGACCTGTGGAATCTAAATGACACTGCACACATTCAGTATCACTGTCTATCGTTAGTCAATACTGTCTGGAAATGCTTTCATGGATCAACAGGTGTCATTCCTTAATTGTGTCTAATTGTGTCTCAATATAACCAACTTGACACTAAACAATAGTTATCAGAAATAGTTTCTGTATTTCTTAGTTGAAATACCATGAATAAGACAAAAGCTCCTCAAACTCATCTTACTGAGGATGTGTGCAGAAAATATTTTGAAAGGACAAGATCTCAACTTGATTTTGAGATGTCTTTGGTTCTGCCCGTATGACTATTTTCCTTACCTATAGATTAAAGCAAGATAATCCTAAACCTCTAAATATTATTATGCATGAACAGTAATTAGGATTTTAGTTATTATGAATGTTTTCTTTATCCTTTCTTCAAATAAACATATTTAAAATTATTTATGAATAATAACTGTACAAATTAATAGCATTAACTAAGATAAAATATTCTTTTGTATTACCATTTTTATTTTATCATTTTAATTATTATAATTTATTACAATTTATTCAATTCATATCTTGGCTGTGAACCCCTCCCTTGCCTCCTCCAAACCTACACACCCTCCCTCTTCTTCCCCTATGCCCCTCCTCTAGTCCACTGATAAAGGGGGTTCTCTTTCCCTTCTATTTGACCCTAGTCTATCAGATCTCATCAGGACTGGTTGCATTGTCTTCCTCTGAGGCCTGGTAAGGCTGCACTCCTCAGGGGGAAGAGATCAGAGAGCCTGACAATGAATTCATGCCAGAGTAATTCCATGCTCCCCTTACTGGGGCCAACACCTGGAGTCTGAGTCTATGGGCTACATCTGAGCTGGGGTTTTAGGTCCACTACATGCATTACCACTCTCTTCAGGGCTCAGCTTTTTTGGCTCTATTGGTCTCCTTTTTGAACTCCTGTCCCCTCCATGTCTTTCCATCTCCCCCTTCTTTCATAAGATTCCCTGCACTCTGCCCAAAGTTTGGCTATGAGTCTCAGCACCTGCTTTGATACCTCGAGCAGTAAGAGGCCATCTGTGTAGGTTCCTGTCCAGTTCCTTATCTTTTCCTTCTTCTAATGTCCGTCCTATTTGTCTTTCTGAATGTACATCTTCCCTAGGGTCTTCCTTGTTGTTTAGCTGCTATAGGAGTATGGATTTTAGTATTTTAATCCTCTATTATATATCAAATATCATCCTATAAATGAGTATATACCATGTGTGTCTTTCTGCTTCCGGGATAACTCACTCAAGATGATCTTTTCTAGTTCCCACTATTTGCCTGCAAATATTCTGATTTCCGTGTTTTTCAGAGCTGAGTACTATGCCATTGTGTAAATGTACCACAATTTCTGTATCCACTTCTCTGTTGAGGGATATCTAGTTGGTTTCCAGTTTCTGGCTATTATGAACAGAGCTGCTATGAGCAAATGTTCTTTTTGTGTACTTGAGCATATTTTGGATATGTGCATAGGAGTGGTACAGCTGGATTTTGAGAATGCACTATTCCTAATTTTCTGAAAAAGCACCAGATTGCTTTCCAAAGTCATTGTACAAATTTACATATCCACCAACAATGGAGGAGGGTTCCCCTTTCTCTACAACCTCTCCAGCATGTGCTGTCACTTCAGGGTTTGATATTAGCCATTCTGATGGGTGTAAGCTGAAATCTCAGGGTTGTTTTGATTTGCATTTTCCTGATGACGAAGGATGTTGAGCATTTCTTCAAGTGTTTCTCTGCTATTTGATATTCCTCTATTAAGAATTCTCTGTTCAGCTCTGTACCCCATTTTTTTGTATGGTTTTCTCTTTTTTGTGCTCAATAATTTTTTTTAGTTTTATTATTATTATTATTAATTACACTTTATTCATTTTGTATTCCCCCATAAGCCCCTCCTTCCTCCCCTCCTGTTCCCAACCTTCGTCCCCTTTCTGCATGCATGCCCCTCCCCAAGTCCACTGATAGGGGAGGTCTTCCTCTCCTTCTTTCTGATCTTAACTATCAGTTCTCATCAGAAGTGGCTGCATTGTCATCTTCTGTGGCCTGGTAAGGCTGCTCCCCCCTCATGGGGAGGTGATCAAAGAGCAGGCCAATCAGATTATGTCAGAGGCAGTTCCTCTTCCCATTACTATGTAACCCACTTGGACACTGAAATGCCATGGGCTACATCTGTGCAGGGGTTCTAGGTTATCTCTATGAATAGTCCTTGGTTGTAGTATGAGTCTCATATTAGCCCTCTGTCAGATATTGGTGAAGATCCTTTCCCAATGTGTAGGCTGTCGTTTTGTTTTGTTCTGATGACAGTGTCCTTTGATTTACAGATTTTCAGTTTCGTAAGGTCTCATTTATTTATTATTGATCTTAGAGCCTGTGCTTTTGGTGTTCTTTTCAGGAACTTGTCTCCTGTGCCAATGAGTTCTAGGCTCTTCCTAGCACAGACTATTTAAGACTTGCTTACCCTGTCTTGGCAGAGTTCGGCAGTCGACTTGTCCTGCATTTAAGGGTGCCCAATTTTGGCAGAATTCTGTCCGTTGTAAAACGAGGGCATTTTCTTTTTCCCTGGATGGTTCGTTTGCCACATTTGAAGCCATTTCCATATGGAGGTTTTTCAATGCTCAA
Source organism: Meriones unguiculatus (assembly GCF_030254825.1). Lineage (NCBI taxonomy): Eukaryota > Metazoa > Chordata > Mammalia > Rodentia > Muridae > Meriones > Meriones unguiculatus. The sequence continues at coordinate 98,686,579 of NC_083354.1, forward strand.
CATCTTTTTGAGGTAGGCGCGGTGCTGCCAGGAGATGACCTGTCTCATTGTCAAAGAATCTTTAATATAATAAAACATTTTAAATGCCATATTCTGTAGGTCTCTGAAGTTTTTAAAGACTTACCTATCTTTATGTAATTGACCTGTCTACATAATCATATATAGCTGTTAAATGTAGGATGTATACTCCTGTGATACATTAGACTAGTGTGACATGAGTATGAGTTGATTAAGTAACAATTAACTTACATTGCCTAATACCATAAAAAGTTTGTAATAGCAGTTTAAAAGTATTGGAAGTAACCTTGAAATTGTATCAATATACTCAAATTTGCCAATGTATAAAAAATACTTATTTTTACATCAATATACAAAATCTTATACCAGCATTGAAAATAAACTTATTTGAGAATAACAAATAAAACCTTAAGTTGAGTAGATTCAATAATCTACCTTTTATCTTATTATTCCTAACAAATATCCCCATATTCCCTTTCTTTCTTTTCAACCCCTTTTCTCATTATCTAAGAAAGAAAGACAAAAGAAAAAGGAAAAGCAAGAAATCCCCGAGTCTAACCTAATTTTCTCTCTGAATAAGACCATTAATAATTTATAACCATCTCTCAATGAAAATAAACATTCATAGCTTCTGAAAACAGCCAAAAACCTACCCTACCTCCTTTAAAGGAAATTTGACATTGTTCTCGTGAATTTTCTCTAGGTGAATTTTTGAACATGTAGAAATCCTGTTAGGGGGCCCAGAGGAAGTTATAAAAATGGTTAATTAAATAAGCATTAACATTTGTGATCCAGTTTTTGAATGTGGAAATTTTTCAGGCTTAAGAAAAGTCCTTTTTGGAACATTCTAAAGTGCTGGACCAGTTGAGATTAGGAGCTTTCTTCAAAGCTCTCTTGGGAGCATGCTTTGATGAGAAATAGCAGTTGAAGCAGTTGAGGCAAGAACAAGCAGAGGTTGGAACATGCAAGATGCTGGAACAGATGTGTCAATGTCTCAGTATGCTGGAAAGATGAATTCTGAGGGGGAGCGGAGCCAAGAAGGTGACTAGCACACACAGTTTCTGAGCAGTGGGATACCTGAACTTCTGAGTTGGTGAATGGAAGGAACCCTAACCCAGGAAAACCACGGTGAGGCTTTCTGAACAACAGGGAACATCGCAGGAGGTGAAAACTTTGGTCTCCAGTCACCCGGGGACTTGTTTGGGGAAGGAGAGAAACGATCCTTTGATCTTGCAGCACTCCCTTCCTCCAGACCTCCTTCCTCCTTGGCAGAGCAGCACAGTGGACTCATCTTTCTCAGCACAGACCTAACTGCCTGGGGTATACAGCCGCTGAGACGGAGCCCCAAGCACTTTAGCTGCAGACAAAAGCCAGCAGTATGTGTACCGGAGTCCCAGATTCGCATGGCAGCTGCATCATCCTCCCAGGGCGCGAATCTGCTAGACGCCATACTAGCTCCACAGGATCGCCATCACTGATGGTATGGCCCGCCCAATCCCACAGTGACAGAGAATACGCTATATACTCACCAAAACTAGACAGAAACGTCATACAACCTGGACACACCAGGCACTGGGCCTCCCAAGCTTGGAGAGCACAGTGAAGAGACCCCAGGTCTTCCCAGAATGCATCTGGACTAACGACCCAGTCTCCAGTTACAGCGGGACATGGCGGCAGAGCAGCACTGAACTGGCGGGGAACCACAGCCCTCCAGTTTAAGACTAACCAGGGCCAAACCAGAGAACAGAGAGCCTGGTTACCCCATCCCTGCTTAAGGGACCACCCTGAAATCTCCAGCTGCAGCAAGACCTCAGAACCTGGCAGTGACAGCAGCACAGAACTGGCGGAACACATCAAAGAAACAGGGCCAAACCAGAGAGCAGAGAGCCCCGGATACCACGATCTCTGCCAAGACACCTGCCTGTGAGTACACCCTTGAGAATCTGCAGTTCCCCAGATCCTGGGTCCTTCTAAGTCAGAACCAGGCATCGAACCCCCCTCCCACCCACATACCCACTTTGGGAAACAGAGGGGCACTAGGGACATTGAAGTTCCTGCCCTGTGGGCCTAACTGAGGAGTTAAGGCAGTTAATGCCAGAAATTGCTCTGCGATCATCATTAGCGCCTGCGACATATACAGTGCAGAGCCCCTCCCACACACTCAAGGGTTCAACATTAGCCATCACTCTGTCCCTCGAGACACACATCCACGCACACTTACACACACAGACACACACACGCGCGCGCGCGCACACACGCTTGCATTTGCCCCGTTTGTGCCTGCGTACTTTCCTCCCACAGGTACAGCTAGTCCTCAGCACATGCTGAAAGTGCTCAGCTTCCTGAAAAACTCTCCAGACACCAGAGAGAGACAGCACCAGTCTGATCTGCAGAATCCAAAAACAAACAGGGAAGGTTTCAGATAAGCCAATGGCCAGGGGTAGGCGAAAGAACACTTCCAACATAAATCAGGACATCATGACTTCACCAGCAAACCCCAAAATCGATGGATACTCCAATTCAGCAGAAGCACAGGAAAATGATTTTAAAGCCATGCTTGCCCAATTATTTGAGGCTCATAAGGAGGAAATGAACAAGTCTTTCAAAGAGATGGCCAGTCAATTGGAGGCAAAGAAAGAAGAAATAGACAATATCCTTAAAGAAACACAAGCAAACATAGCCAAACAAATAGATACACAAGTAGAGGAAAAATTAGTGGCATATAAAAAGGAAATGAAAAAAGAAATAGAGGCCATCGTAGAGAGACAGGAATCCAAATTCAAACACATGAAAGAAATGGTGCAAGGCATGAAAACAGAATTAGAATCAATAAAGAAAACACAAAATGAGAAAACCCTTGAGCTGGAGAACTTGGAGAAAAGATCAGGAACCACAAAAGTAAGCATCACCAACAGAATACAAGAGATGGAAGAGAGAATCTCTGGAGCTGAAGACACACTTGCAGAAATGGATACTTCTATCAAAGAAAAAGTAATATCAGAAAAGTTCCAATCACAAAATATCCAAGAAATCAAGGATGCTATGAAAAGACAAAATCTAAGAATAATAGGAATTCATGAAAAAGAAGATTCCAGGCTCCAAGGTCCAGAAAATATTTTCAAGAAAATCATAGAAGAAAATTTTCCCAATTTAAAGAAAGAGATGTCCATAAATATACAAGAGGCCTACAGAACTCCAAATAGACTAGACCAGAAAAGAAACACATCACATCACATCATAGTCAAAACACTAAATCTACAGAACAAAGAAAAGATATTAAAAGCAGCAAGGGAAAAAGGCCAAGTAACATATGAAGGTAGACCTATCAGAATCACACTGGACTTCTCATCAGAAACTATGAAAGCCAGAAGGGCCTGGGCAAGTATCATGGAGACTCTAAGAGCTCACAAATGTCAACACAGACTACTATACCCTGAAAAGCTTTCAATCAACATAGATGGAGAGAACAAAATATTCCATGACAAAACTAAATTTACACAATATCTACACAGCAAACCATCCCTACAGAAGATACTAGAAGGAAAACTCCAATCCAATGAAAACAAATTCACCCAAGAAAACAGGGCATACAGATAAGATCCCAACAAAAATGAAAAGAAAACAAGCAATGAAACAGGGTTAGATCACCGACTCCATTACAAAAGGAACTAACATGCATTGGTCACTATTATCTATCAATATCAATGGACTCAACTCACCAATAAAAAGACACAGGCTAACAGAATGGTTAAGGAAACAAGATCCAACATTCTGTTGCATCCAAGAAACACACCTATGCAACAAAGATAAACACTACCTCAGAGTAAAGGGCTGGAAAACTGTTTTTCAAGCAAATGGTTCCAGAAAACAAGCTGGAGTAGCCATCCTAATATCTAATAAAATAGACTTTCAACCCAAGTTAATCAAAAAAGATAAGGAGGGCTACTATATTCTCATCAAAGGAAAAATCCACCAAGAGGACATCACAATCTTGAATATCTATGCCCCAAATACAAGAGCACCGACATTCGTAAATGAAACATTATTAAAGCTTAAATCATACATTGATCCTAATACCTTAATAGTGGGAGACTTCAACACTCCACTCTCACCAAGGGACAGATCAACTAGACAGATACCAAATAGGGAAATAAAAGCACTCACAGAATCCCTAAATCAAATGGACCTAATAGACGTCTACAGATCGTTTCACCCAAACTCAAAAGAGTACACCTTCTTTTCAGCACCGCATGTAACCTTTTCCAAAATAGACCATATAGTGGGTCACAAAGCAAGCCTCAACAGATACAAAAGGATTGAAATAATCCCTTGTATACTATCTGACCACCATGGACTAAAGCTAGACATCAACAACAACAGAAACAACAAAAAGGTGACACGCACATGGAAACTGAACAACATACTACTCAATGACAGCTGGGTTAAGGAAGAAATAAAGAAAGAAATTAAAGACTTCCTAGAATTCAATGAAAAGAAAGGCACAACATACCCAAATTTATGGGACACATTGAAAGCAGTGCTCAGAGGAAAATTTATAGCACTAAGTGCCTGCAAGAAGAAATTTGTAACATCACATACAAACAACTTAATGGCCCAACTGAAAACCCTAGAAAAAAAAGAAGCAGATACACCCAAGAGGAGCAGATGGCTGGAAATAATCAAACTAAGGGCTAAAATCAATCAACTAGAAACAAATAAAACTATCCAAAGAATCAATGAAACAAAAAGCTGGTTCTTTGAGAAAATCAACAAGATAGACAAACCCTTAGCCAAACTAACGAAAACGCAGAAACTATCCAGATCAGCAAAATCAGAAATGAAAATGGGGACATAACCACAGACACTGAGGAAATCCAAACAATTATTAGGTCATACTACAAAAGCCTATATGCCACAAAATTTGAAAATCTAAATGAAATGGATAATTTTCTTGAAAGATTCCATCTACCAAAACTAAGTCAAGATCAGGTAGAAAGACTGAATAGCCCTATATCTCCCAAGGAAATCGAAGCAGTCGTTAACAGTCTCCCCTCCAAAAAAAGCCCTGGACCAGATGGCTTCAGCGCAGAATTCTACAAGACCTTCAAAGAAGTGCTAACTCCAATTCTCCTCAAGCTATTACACAAAATAGAAACAGAAGGAACACTACCAAACTCATTCTATGAAGCCACAGTCACCTTAATACCTAAAGCACACAAAGACCCAACAAAAAAAGAGAACTTCAGGCCTATCTCTCTTATGAACATTGACGCAAAAATACTCAGTAAAATACTTGCAAACCAAATCCAAGAACATATCAAAAATATCATCCACCATGACCAAGTACGCTTCACCCCAGGCATGCAAGTGGTTCAACATATGGAAATCCATTAATGTAATCCACTACATAAACAAACTGAAGGAGAAAAACCACATGATCATCTCCTTAGATGCCGAAAAAGCATTTGACAAAGTCCAACACCCATTCATGTTTAAAGTCTTGGAGAGATCAGGGATACAAGGCACATACCTAAACATAGTAAAGGCAATATATAGCAAGCCTATAGCTAACATCAAACTCAATGGAGAGAAACTTAAATCAATCCCACTGAAATCAGGGACAAGACAAGACTATCCATTGTCCCCATGTCTCTTCAACATAGTACTTGAAGTCCTAGCCAGAGCAATAAGACAACTAAAGGAGATCAAGGGGATACAAATCGGAAAGGAAGAGTTCAAAGTGTCACTATTTGCAGATGATATGATAGCATACATGATATGATAGTATACATGAGTGACCCCAAAAATTCAACCAGAGAACTCCTTCAGCTGATAAACACCTTCAGCAAAGTGACAGGATACAAAATCAACTCAAAAAAATTAGAAGCCCTCCTATATATCAAAGACAAAAAGGCTGAGAAAGAAATTAGGGAAACAACACCCTTTACAATAGCCACTAATAACATAAAGTACCTTGGTGTGACTCTAACCAAGCAAGTGAAAGACCTGTTTGAGAAAAACTTCAAGTCTCTGAAGAAAGAAATCGAAGAAGATATCAGAAGATGGAAAGATCTCCCGTGCTCATAGATTGGTAGGATTAACATTGTGAAAATGGCCATACTGCCAAAAGCAATCTACAGATTCAATGCAATTCCCATCAAAATACCAACTCAGTTCTTTACAGACCTTGAAAAAAAGATTCTCAGCTTCATATGGAGAAACAAAAAACCCAAAATCTCCAAAACGATCCTGTACAACAACAGATCATCTGGAGGTATCTCCATCCCTGATCTCAAGCTGTACTACAGGGCAACAGTAATAAAAACTGCATGGTATTGGCATAGAAACAGAAAGGAGGATCAATGGAACCACATAGAAGACCCATAAATAAATCCACACACCTATGAATATTCGATATTTGACAAAGAAGCCAAATCCATTCAATGGAAAAAAGACAGCATCTTCAACAAATGGTGCTGGACCAACTGGATGTCTACATGCAGAAAAATGAAAATAGATCGATATTTATCACCCTGCACAAAACTAAAGTCAAAGTGGATCAAGGATCTCAACATAAAACCAGATACCCTAAATCAATTGGAAAAAAAAGTGGGGAACAGCCTAGAACTCATTGGCACAGGAGACAACTTCCTGAACAGAACACCAACAGCACAGGCTCAAAGAGCAACAATCAATAAATGAGACCTCATGAAACTGAAAAGTTTCTGTAAAGCAAAGGATACCGTCATCAAAATAAAACGACTGCTTACAGATTGGGAAAGAATCTTCACTAACCCTTTATCTGACAGAGGACTAATATCCAGTATATACAAAGAACTAAAGAAGCTGAAAAGCAGCAAACCAAGTAATCCAATTAAAAAATGGGGAACAGAGCTAAACAGAGAATTCTCGACAGAGGAATATCGAATGGCAGAAAAACACTTAAAGAAATGCTCATCCTTATTAGCCATCAGGGAAATGCAAATCAAAACGACCCTGAGATATCAACTTACACCCATCAGAATGGCCAAGATGAAAAACTCAAGCAATAACACATGCTGGAGAGGTTGTGGAGAAAGGGGAACCCTCCTCCACTGCTGGTGGGAATGTAAACTGGTACAACCACCTGGAAAGCTATCTGGCGCTGTCTTTTTTTTTTTAAGGTAATTCATATTTTATTGCATTCATCACAATTAACAACATGCCTTATGAGTTGAATTTTATGGGAAAGACAACAGGAAAAAAAAGAGACTCCTTCATTTCACATCAGAGCTTAACAGAGAAGCACCTCCTGAGCAGTTCCCAAACATAGGCTGAATCTTGACCATAAATGATTCATACTCCTAAATCTTTTCACCCTAGAAAACAAGTCAAGAATTAATTTTCTTTCTTTTTCCTTTTTTAATTTTTATTTTGATTATATTATTATTTTTTTTATCAGTTACATTTTATTAACTCTGAATCCCTGCCGTGTCCCGATCCCTCATTCCCTACCAGTCCCTCCCTCCCTCTCTCATCTCCACCATGCCCCTTTCCAAGTCCACTGATAGGGGGGACCTCCTCCCCATTCATCTGATCCTGTTTTATCAGGTATCTTCAGGACTGGCTGCAAAGCCCTCCTCTGTGGCCTAACAGGACTGCTCCACCTTTCAGGGGTGGGAAGATCAAAAAGTCTGCCATTGAGTTCCTGTCAGAAATAGTCCCGGTTCCCCTTACTATGGGAAACCAATTGGTTGCTGAGCTACCACAGGCTACATCTGAGTGGAGGTTCTAGGTTATATCCATACATGGTCCTTGGTTGAATGTCAGTCTCAGAAAAGACCCTGTGCCCAGATATATTTGGTCCTTGTGGAGCTCCTATCCTTTCCCCATCAGACTAACTCCCCATCTTTCTTATGATTCCCTGTACTCTGCCAAAGGTTTGGTCATGAGTCTTTGCTTTGAAAACACTGCTAGTTAGAGTATTTCAGATGCGCTCAGTAGACTCCTGTCATATGTTCAATGCACATCCCATCTGTCTTTCTAAATGAGGATTGATCATCTTACCCCATGTCCGCTCAATTGATGGGGACATGGCTGGGATACAGAGTTAATAAAATGTAACTGATAAAAAAAATAATAATAAAATTTTTAAAAAAAGGAAAAAAAAAACGATGAATTCTGAACGGTTTGATCCAGCTTCTCTGGTGTCTGGTCTTTTTGTTCTGCAAACGTAATTTCTCATAAGCATTATACAGTCCTAAAATTATAAATGTATGAGATGTGCAGGGTGAAACTAAACTGTAACCCAATTTTATCTATGCCAATTAAAAGAATGGCATAATAAATTTTTAGGATATTGTAGCCAAGGATATATTGGCCATGTATTGTTGAAGTTCTGGCTGGAGACATTTTTATGTCTCAGTAAGTGTAAGAATTGTTCCCATGTGAAGTGATCAGTACTTTATTTTACCTGTTTGTTTAGTTTTCTTGATTGCTTTCTTCTTCTGTGTGGCCAAGATCTTCACGTGGTCTTCCTCTGTCATATTTGATTTTTATTAGTTTTGATGGAACCCATAATTTTTCTTCTCCTGTATGCATATGTGCAAAACCTCTTCCTTAGAGTAACATATTCCCTGTTCTCCATTTTGGAATTAGGACATTTATATGCTGGTCTAATTCAGCATTCTTTTCTAAATCCCACTCTGTCTTAGAAGGTATACTACTTATTTCATTTGAACATTTTAAAACTGATAAATCATTATTTAATCTATTTTGGGGAACTATTTTTCCCTTCTCTTTTATGACGATCTTTTAAAAATTACCACTAGATATTTTCTTTTTATTACTATAATTTTTATTTTTTTATATTAATTACAGTTTATTTACTTTGTATCCCAGATATAGCCCCTTCCCTCATTCCTTCCCAATCCCAACCTCCCTCCCTCATCTGCTCCCTGTCCCTCTCTAAGTCCACTAATAGGAGAATTCCTCCTCCCCTCCATCTGACCCTAGTTTATCAGGTCTCATCATAACTGGCTGCAATGTCCTCCTCTGTGGCCTAGCAAGGCTGCTCCTCTCTCGGTGAAGGGGAGGTCAAAGAGCCCACCACTGAGTTCATATCAGAGCCAGTTCCTGTTCCCCTCACTTGGATGCTGAGCTGCCATGGGCTACATATGAGCAGGGGTTCTAGGTTATATCCAAGCATGGTCCTTGGTTGGAGAATCAGTCTCAGAAAAGACCCCTGCGCCAGATATTTTCAAAATTGTTTTACCTGTAGGATTATAAATTATATCTGTAACAGATTTCAAGTTACAATGTCTAAAATATTGCTGAGTTCTAATGGATATACATGCATGAAGCACCATCAGTTCCAATTTGCAAGGGCATCTCCAAAACACTCACTATATCTAACAAATGTATAACCTTAGGATCATGCTCTCCAGAATATAAGGCAAAAGCCCACTGCAGTTCTGAATAGAATATGAATCTATGGCATGGTGCATATATTTTAGTTCTCCAAACTGTAAAATGGAGCATACCAGCCACTGTATGACCTTGTTCCAAGACAACACTAAAGGGATCTGCATTTCTACGTTAGCATATAGACCTTTATCTAGTAACTGAACGTTAAGAATTCACATACAATACCCAATATGACCAAATTGGCCTATAGCATCTGAATGAGCTGCCATTTTGCAGTATCTACAAGCCTCTTTGAACCTTTCCCATCTGGAACCCCGTCTTTTGTTGTTATTGTAAGTAGCATATTGGATTGCTTTGAAGACTCTCTATTTTGATTCAAATATTCCTCGAACCTCTGTTCTATGGTCTTTAATTTAGCATAAACTTTCTCAGTCTCTTCTTTCTCTAAGTGTGTGTTATCCTGAGTCTTTCCAAAGAGGATATACAACACATAAATCATCAGTGAAAAAAATTATTTGTATGCAAGAGAAGCAAACACAAATGGTATCCAGAAACATTGTGTCATTGTGCCTTCCGCCATTTTCAATATATAAAAATTATCTTTTCTAATCTTAAAACTTTTTCCTAAGGATTTTACTTTCTTAGCTCCTGCTTCCTTTTCAGACCTTACCAGTTCAGATGCTTAAGTCTTAGTTTGTCTCTGACTCCTGTTTCCAGGGAGAGGTATTTTTTTCTGCCTAGCTCACTGGATCCTGACCTCTTCCTGACTCTGGGAAGTTACTGGACCCACAAATGTTTGTTTCTCAGACCATTAAGAACCCCTTCTCACAGGGATTTTGCTTTCTGCCTTGGCTAGCAAAGTCTGGCTTTGAGAAGCTTCCTTTTTTTTCTCTTTCTCTCTACCTAAAGAAACTTCCTCTCTCAAATTTGTATGTATCAATTTTTGTTTTTATGTAGCATCCTGGAGGCCTTGTTGCTCTGCAGGGTGTCTGTCTGCTCAGGGATCTGTGAGCTTCTAGTTTAGAAACTGCCTTTGGTTTGTTTTTAAGGACAGAACTAAAAAAAATGCTGTGTAATTTTACTTTTTATGTAAGTTCTTGATAGATTACTGTAAATTCTGCCACAGGCTGGGCACCTTTTGTTGCAGGTTATTAATATTCCCCATTGATTTATCTTTTATTTAAGAAGCAGTTTTTCCTAAACTAGCTGTGTACCCAAATCACCACACAGAGACTAGGATTTACTTAATTATCCCAGAGCACAATGCTGGACAATAATTCTACCATCCTAAAGCTCCAAGCCTGCATAGTTTCTTCCCATTCATATTTTCTAACATTATACTTGCATTTAGTCACATCTTAGGTCTGGTTCTTCTCTCCTCATGGTTCCAAGTCCCTCCTACTGATCTCTGCTTTCTTATTCCTCTCATTTTCTTCTTTCTCCTCCCCTCCAGACCAGAATGTCCAACCCCATTTTCTCCATTGCACAGTATTGGCTGGTTGTTTTATTGGCAATACAGAGAACAAATGGTGGCATTGAAAGGGTTAGGCTAACTTTGTAACCTATATGTTTTCTAAAGCCTATAGTTTTCAGTTTTAGGTCCAGGTTAAGCTAAAGCCTCTTAGTACCTTTCCAGAGAATGGAGGAATGTGACCCTATCTGTGAGGACAGATATAAAAAAAGGCAAGCAAGCAATGACCTTGACTCAGCAAAAGAAGGACCAGAGCCTTGTCTTTGAGATAGCATTTCTTAGCAACGAATCTAGACTTCTTCTGAGTAGCTTTTGACCTCCAGCCAAAAGTCTGTAGCCCCTAATCTTCAAGGATGAGCTAACCACCCCCACCTTCAATTGCAGCTGCATCCACACTTGGCAGGACTGGCCAAGCTTGAGCACCTAAGACTAACCAATTATCTTACTTTATAGCTTCCTCATCCAATCCTAAATTGCCAAGACTGAAACTTCAAATCTCCCGCAATTTTTCTTTTAAAAACCTAAAGGCCTTTGTCTCCCGGTGCCACTCTTTGCTGACCAGCAGGGGTGACCCTGTTGTGCAATGGTTAATAAACCTCTTGCTTTTGCAACGAGTCTTGGTCTGGGGGAGTTTCTGGGAAGGGCACGATCTTGAACTCCTGAGCTGTGAGACCCCAGGTCTTGCAGCATGTTTACACAAACTTGAGACAGGTGACACTTAGAATAAACATCACAATGCAATGTCCAATTGAAACCAGATAGTGGGGTAGAGAAATCAGCATTTGAATGAAAAAGGGTAAATTGTATACATTCCACAAGAACATTTTACCAGCATGTAATGTTCCTCTGTTTCTGTGTTGTGGAATATTTTGAAAAGTATCGGTAGCAGCTTTTGTTTGAAAGTTTGCTAGAATTCTGCACTGAAACCATCTGGCCCTGATTTATTTTATTTTATTTATTTATTTATTTTTATTTTTTATTTTTGGCAGGGACACTTTTGATAACTGCTTCTATTCCTTGTGTATTTAATTTATTTCCCCAATCTTGTTTTAGCTTTGGTAAATGGAGTCTATCAATAAAATTGTCCATTTCATTTAGATTTTCAATTTTGGGGGGGTATAAACATTTGAAGTAAGACCTAATGATTCTTTGAATTTCCTCTGTGTCTTTCATTATGTCCCCCTTTTCATTTCTGATTATTTTGATTTGGATAGTTTTTCTCTGGCTTTTCGTTAGTTTGGCTAAGGGTTTGTCTATCTTGTTGATTTTCTCAAAGAACCCACTTTTAGTTTCATTGAGTCTTTTAATTGTTTTATTTGTTTCTGATTTATTGATTTCATCCCTGAGTTCGATTATTTCCAATCGTCTACTCCTCCTGGGTGAGTCTGCTTCTTCCCCCCTGCCCCTTAGGCTTTCAGGTGTGCTGTTAACTTGCTTGTATGAGATATCTCAAACTTCTTTCTGAAGGCAGTAAGTGCTATGAAGTTTCCTCTTAGCACTGCTTTCATTGTGTCACAAATTTTTGGGTAGGTTGTGTCTTCAATTTGATTGAATTTTAGGAAGTCTTTAATTTCTATTTTTATTTCTTCCCTGACCAAGCTGTCATTGAGTAGAGAGTTGTTTAGTTTCCATGCATATGCAGACTTTTTGCTATTTTTGTTGTTGTTGAGGTCTAGTTTTAGGCCATAGTGGTCTGATAAGAAACAATGGATTATTTCAATCTTCTTATATCTGTTGGGGCTTGCTTTATGCCCAACCACATTGTCAATTTTGGAGAAGGCTCCATGGGATGCTGAGAAGAAGGTATACTCTTTTGCCTTTGAGTGAAAGGTTCTATAGACATCTACTAGGTCCATTTGAATTAGGACCTTTGTAAGTGTCATTATTTCCCTATTTAGTTTGTATCTACATGATCTGTCCCTTGGTCAGTGTGGAGTGTTGAAGTCTCCCGCTGTTAAGATGAAGGAGCAGGATACAGCAGGGATACAAAGTTAACAAGCTGTAACTAATAGTAAAAAAATAAAAATTAAAAAAAAAGATGTCGGGATCTATGTGTGATTTGAGCTTTAATAATGTTCATTTATGAATGTAGGTGCTCTTGTATTTGGGGCATAGATGTTAAGGATTGTGATGTTTTTATGGTGGATTTTTCCTTTGATGAGAATGAAGTGTCCCTCCTTATCTTTTCTGATTAATTTTCATTGAAAGTCTAGTTTATTAGATATTAGGATAGCTACCCCAGCTTGTTTTATGGGTCCATTTGCTTGAAAAACCTTTTTCAGGTGGAGGGGGGAGGAGATGATCAGAGAGCCTGCCACTGAGTTCCTGCCCAAGACAGCCCCTGCTCCACTTACTAGGGAACCCACTTGGAGACTTAGTCTATGGGCTATATCTGAGCAGGGGTTTTAGGTCCTCTCCATGCATGGTCCTGGGATGGCTTATCAGTCTCCTGGGCTCCCAGGGCCCATGATAAAATATTCTTTATTAAATTAAGCACAAAATAATTATTATCTCACATATTTCCTACATCTTAAGAGATAGATTCTAATGGGTTTTGCTGAAATAAATGCATTAAAATATGTCACATCAAAGTAGTTTTTTCTTATTAATATAAAAATTTCTTGAAGCACTAAAATAAGAATTATACTAGGCTAATAATTTAATTTTTTCAATAATCAAGTTACTTTAATAGTACCCACTAATGGATTTCATTATAGTTTAGAGAAATGCGTATCTTATGCTCACATTATATCAAGTTTCTTTACTCCCCATTCTTCCTTATTACTCCCTTCCCTGGTCCCCATCTGTTCTCCCTAAAAGCCTTACATCAAATAAAGACCTTTTTTTTTTTGTCTACTTATTAATGCACATGAGATGATTTACCTGAAATTGATTATGCTGCTCTGTTTTCTTATTGTAAACTTGACATACAGTATGATCATCTTAGCAGAGGGAACTTCAGTTGAGAAAATGGGCCCATTAGACTGACCTGTGGACAAGTCTGTACAGCTTTTTGTATTATTATTAGTATCTCCAGGGGAAAGCACAGCCTAGCCTGGGTGGTGAAATTGCTAGACAGGTGGTGGTCTTTGGTTGTATAAAAAGACAGGAAGAACAAGCCATGAAGAGAGAGCCAGTAAGCAGCATTCCCCCATGCTCTATGCTTCAGAACCTATTCAAAGGTCCCTTCACTTCTTTAGTTCCTTATTTAGCTTCACTCAATGATGGTGCAGGCAGGAATTTTAAGCTAAATATGACTCTTTCATGGCAAGGTGTCGTTGATCATGGTGTTTACCACAGCAACATATAGCTAGTTAAGACATTCCTGGATTTATTTTCTATTCCTATATTATTGTACTACGTCTGATTAATCTGGAATTTCATTCATTTTCTGGTAGATGACGCAATGTCATGCTTTATGGCTAACACAGTAACGTGAATTTTCAAATTAATCCACTAATAGATATATATGAATTTTGATTATTCTGCAGTGTCCCCTAAACATGGCTTTGATAATTTCTCATTTGTTAAATCACCTCGTTTCCACAGTATAGATACAGAAGGAGCACTGTTGTCTTGTATATAGCAGTGATCTTTCTCTAATAGAACTTTCGTCAACTTGTAGAGAATTAGAAGAGTCTATCTCAAAGAGTTTATTGTTGGATTACATATTCTTTAAGTTTTGTGTATTAAATATTAAATTTTTTGTATTTGTTTATATGTCAATATCACACAGTTAATATATAGATAATCTGATATATATTTTGGAATCAAGTGTTTGATGGCTTCAGTGCTGTTCTTGTTCCTCAGGATTGCTCTGGCTACACAGAACATTTAGGACAGTTTGAGAGTATCAAAGGCAGAGTTAAGAAAGTAAAGTTATCATCATCACATTTCATCAGTCTCCAGATATGTTTATGCTTAGCATGAGTAAAAGCCAAGATTAACAAAATATCCTAACTCACTGTTTTAACACGAATTGTCCAGTCATTTGTTCATTCTTATGCCAGGCCATTCTCAAATGGCTAGAATGGGACTAGAAAACATCTGTTATGTTAGAAACAAAATAAATGTAAATCAGTTTTCACTCTGAAGCAGACAAGAGAGAGAAAGAGAGAAATACATTTTTGTAGATGGTTTTAATAAAATGGATTTAGGATTAAAATAAGTCAGCTGAGAGAGCTAAGCTTACAAAACCATGGTGTTGGCATTCCTGTGAAAACACAGAGGTCAATGTCAATATAGCTAATTCTGATAAAGTAATTTTTATTTAAGATTTTAATCATTTAGCTCTGTTTTTCATTCTTTGAAAAATTACATGGAGAACCAATTTCATTTTAAAGGTGAATTGGTAATATGTAACTATTGCAGAGCTAAAATACCAATATTTAATTACTGTAAAACAAACAACCCAAAGGGAATTAGTTTAGTTCTCTGTTCTGTAAGCTTTAAAGCAAATTACCACTGAATAAACATGAGTTTCTAACTGTAATAAAACAATAAAGGACTTAGTATGCAGACTACATTTTTACTTCTTTTCTCATTCCATTGTTTCAATATACAATGTGAGATTTGGATATTTTGCATACATTCCAACATAATGAGAAAAATTTGTACTCTAAAGTTTGTGGTATTCTATATGAAAAATTCTGCCTCAAACAAAACTACATAACTTCAGAACTTTCTCAGTCTTGGAGAATGAATCACTAGTAATTATAATGAGCAATCCTCTGCTCTTAGAAACTAAGTGCAATGACTTTTTTATTTTGCCCTAACTAGGCCATAATTTTACTCTAGTTTATTTTAAAATACAATGTAACTATAAAAAGTTGTTGATAAATGATAAAAAGCATACACTTTTAAAACTCACAATGATGACTAAAGCCTCACTTATGTATTTTAAAGAATGGGATGTTATCAGTTATTTTAGGATCTGTTGTAAGAACTTCAGAAAATGTGTTTCAGCAGGGGATCCATGTGTGAAGGAATCTTATTTTTTTTTTCTCAGCCCTTTCCAGTCACTAAAGCATGTTCTATCTTTGTTCTTCAGAGATTGCACTGTTTGGATGGTTAGACTTAGCAATGATTTTTGAAGTTTTACATAACACAAAGGAAGAATTAGAGACTACTAGTATTTTATCATATCCTTAAATGCAATGAAAATATCTAAAGAAAATGCTGGTTGATAATAGTGAGTTGAGTTTTGTATGTGAGCGCATTTTAGCCAGATCTGACAAATTAATATCAACTAATAATAAGGCAGAAGATGAAATAAATAATTAAATCATCCAAATTTTGATTTTTTTTTCTAGAAGAGAATAAGCATGTTGGATTTTAGCTAATGATTTACTGATATAGTTAGATTTGTGGTAGGTTAAAATTGAATGGGTACATGAGGAAAAACACAAGTCCATTTTATTATTTAAGGTTCTCCAGAAATATAAAAACAAAGGAAAGAAGCTCACTGAATAATCACTGGTGTGATTTCTAAGTTAAGTAATGAAAAATCTAGATTCTTGTATTTGTTAGTAGCAGGAACAGAAAAAAAGAAGGAATAGGAGGAAGAGAAGAAGGAAGAGGAGGGAAAAAGGAGGAAGAGAATAGGAGAGGAGGAGGAAGATGAGAAAGAAGAGGAGAAAGAGGAGGAGAAGAAATGAAGAAGAAATAGAAGAAGAAGAGGAAAGGAAAGAAATATACAATACAAGAATTGTGCCTTATGAACAATTTGTTTTTATTACACTCTATTTTCATGGAATAATTTACACTCTAGTGCACTGTTCCAATTAATCACCAATGCAAATTCCCTCAAGGAAATTACCACAAATGCATTAGTTTGATAGGAATTCTAGAGTTCTAGTTGACAACCAAGATCCATCAATGGATCATACTGGCAATTTACATACTAGGATAGTTTCTTAGCCAGTTTTTCCTTTCCTTTCCTTACCTTTCCTTTTCTTTCTTTTTCTCTTACCATGAGGTTATACCTGCAAACAACTTTAAAGAAGTATGATGGTTTATTTTGTGGTTTCAGTCTATTGTCAGTTTGCTACATTATGTCTGGACTGCAGTGAAGATGTATGCAATAAAAATAAAATGTGTTGGAGCAAAGCTGTTCAGCTCAGGAAGCATAACAGGGATGGGTGAAGGCACAAGATATGCCCTTCCAAGATAGGATAATGACCTTTTCCTTCAAATAGGCTTTATCTTATAGTAAACAAGAAGTTACCAGTAGATTAGAACATACATGATATGAGTCCATTCATGATTCAATCACTCTCAACATGACCATTAGTTGGCAGTCAGAACTCTAACAGCATTCAGCCAATTTTTATCCAAACAGTAGCTCAGAATTTGATCTTGATGGACATTTGATCTTAAAAATATATTAGAATCAGAATAAAGACATGTATGGTATTGTCTGTGACAGCCATCAGTGAAATCATAAGATGTAACTCAATACTATGCATATATCATGTTGATTAATACTATGTAATTAACTTACTTAACTTGTGAAGCCAAGGGCAATATATAAACAAACTCATTACTTTTAATATTTCATACATATATAAGAATATTACAGAAGTTTTGATTCCTTTTATTAAGCCATAATATTTTTTATATTCAGGGGATAGAGAGTAGGATAGTTTATGGAATGACCAAAACACCAGAATTGTTTAATGTGATTTGTTCAAGTTCATTTTATAGCAATCTTTTCAGTTAATGCAGCCCAATTTTAATTGAACACTGTGATTTGTTCATGTTAGACAAGTATTTTCATATTAAATGAAATCTCTTTATTTCATAGCCATTTCTTAAAAATAAAATTATGGATTTATCGTCATTGTGTGTGTGTGTATGTTTGAATGTGTGTTTAAGGCCAGCCTGGTCTACAAAACAAATTCAAAGTCAGCCATGGCTACACAGAGAAAAAAATTAACAAATTCTTGCCACAAATTTTGTCTCCTGTTTAAGATAATTGCATGTTTTTCATTAATAACCCCAAATGAAAAGATTTTAAGGAAGCATATCATAAAGTTTAAATGACTGAATTTTTTAGTGACTACTATAACAGATCAAAAAATATTTGTAATGGTTTTGTCATTAAAAATATTCATGTGTTAGCATCTGAAGTCAGGGCTTTCCTTTGTCTTCTGTTGTAAAAGTAAATGATATTAAAATATGATGAAAGTCAGTAGTAATTAAATCTGTGGATAGGATTTACATCTGCAGTGGACAGAACTTACATCTGCCTCCATTTCACTTGTAATTTTCTATTTCTGTAATGTGATTAGCCATATATGATTCCCACAGACATATTTGTTATAGTAATTAAAGTTCTTCTAAATTATCCAGAATAGATTTGTTGAGAGAAATACATAGCTTTTTATAATTGATGTATGCTAATAAGGTATTCATAAGAATGTGATAACATTTACTACTTCAATGATAAAATGCAAAACACTTTAGCTAGGACACAAAAGAAGAACGTGGAGTATTAGTTACGGAAATAATTAGGAGAACAGATAACTAGGAGAAAAACAGTCCATGAGAAGTGTACAGTAAGGAAATGGGTACTGCTTGGTGTTGAGGACTTAGAAAGATGACAGTAGAGCTAATGTGGAGTGCACAAAGAGAAGGAACAAGACTGAATTCATCAATGCATTGTAGGAACTGTCTTTCACCATGTATAGAAAACAGTCACAAAAGAGACCAAAGAGAAGTCTTTAGCATGATATCAACACAGAATTCTATTAATCAACAAGGCAGAGACATAGAATTGATTAGATGAGCTATGAAACTAGATTTGCATTAGGTGAAATAAACAATGCTGGCTAATGGATGGACTGTAATGTGACAGAAAATATGTAGTTATTCAGAACTGAAGGCTGGGCAAAATGAAACAAAGAAGTTACAGAGGGAAAGATGTTAATGTACCAATGTGTGGTTTGTTTTCAGATAAAAGGATACATTTTTAAAAATTATTATTAATATTTTTGCCCACAAATATAGATTTTTATGTTACATATAAGATAATGTTAACAGACTGATGCATACTTTGCCTTAAAATTACAAGTTGTTGCTGGGCTATGGGTGTAAAATTGAATCACTGACATACTGCTTATGTTCATGAAGTAAGGTGGATAAGGTAACTAAGGGGAAATGAAAGGATATTAACTCCAAAAGCAGTAAAGTATGTTTTTTCTGTTTTATTTATTCATTCACTTTATATATCAATTGGAGGTCCCATGCTCTTTCCCCATTACTCCTCCTCTTCTTCTCAGAGAAGGGAGCTCCCCTTTCCAGGTGCTATTCTGCTTCATGTCCATCATGACTAAGTGAGTCCTCTTCCATTGAGGCCAGATATGGCTGCCAAGCTAGGAGAAAGTTGTCTCTTGTGCCAATGAGTTCAAGGCTCTTCACCACTTTTTCTCCTAACCGATTTAGTGTGTCTGGTTTTACATTGAGGTCTTTAATCCACTTGGACTTTAGTTGTGTTCAGGGTGATAAATATGGATGTATTTGCATTTTTCTGCATGTAGACATCCAGTTAGACCAGCAAAATTTGTGATTCTGTCTTTTTTCCATTGAATGGTTTTGGCTTCTTTGTCAAAAATCAAGTACCCATAGGTGTATGGATTTATTTCCGGTCTTCCACTCGGTTGCTTTGATCCACCATTCTGTTTCTAAGCCAATACCATGAAGTTTTTGTTGCTATTGCTCTGTAGTACAGCTTGAGATCAGGGTTGGAGATACCTCCAGAAGATCTGTTATTGTACGTGATCATTTTGGCAATTCTGGGTTTTATGTTTTCCCATATGAAGTTGAGAATTGTTCTTTCAATGTCTGTAAAGAATTGTGTTGGCATTTTGATGGGAATTACATTGAATCTGTAGATTGCTTTTGGCAGGATGATCATTTTCACTATGTTAATCCCCTGATCCATGAGCATGGGTGATCTTTCCATTTTCTGATATCTTCTTCAATGTCTTTCTTCAGAGACTTTAAGTTTTTTTTGAACAGGTCTTTCACTTGCTTTGTTAGAGTCACACCAAGGTACTTTATGTTATTAGTGGCTATTTTGAAGGGTCTCATTTACCTAATATCTTTCTAGGGCCTTTTGTCTTTGGTATACAGGACGGCTTCTGATTTTTTTTATTGTTTATTATTATCAGTTACATTTTATTAACTCTGTATTCCCTCTGTATCCCACTCCCTTATTCCCTCCCAATCCCATCCTCCCTCCCTCAGCCCCTTTCCAAGTCCAGGGATTGGGGAGGACCTCCTCCCCTTTCGTCTGGCCCTGTTTTATCAGGTATCTTCAGGGCTGGCTGCAAAGTCCTCTTCTGTGGCCTAGCAGAACTGCTCCTCCCTTGGGGGGTAGGGAGGTCAAAGAGCCTGCCATTGAGTTCCTGTCAGAGATAGTCCCTGTTCCCCTTACTATGGGAAACCAATTGGTTATTGAGCTACCATGAGCTTTGTCCGAGTAAAGGTTCAGCCAATTTGCTGAAGGTGTTTATCAGCTGAAGGAGTTCTCTGTTTGAATTTTGGGGGTCACTCATGTATACTATCATTTCATCTGCAAATAGTGATACTTTGACTTCTTCCTTTCCAATTTGTATTCCCTTGATCTCCTTTAGTTGTCTTATTGCTCCTGCTTCGATTTCAAGTACTATGTTAAAGGAATACAGAGAGAGTGGGCAGCCTTGCCTTGTCCCTGATTTCAGTGGGATTGATTTAGATGTTGCTTACTGTGTATTGTCTTTACTATGGTAAGGTATGTGCCTTGTATTCCTGATCACTCCAAGACTTTAAATATGAATGGGTGTTGGATTCTTTTTCACCATCTAAGGAGATGATCATATGATTTTTCTCCTTTAGTTTGCTCATATGGTGGATCACATTGATGGATTTCCATATATTGAACCACCCCCAAATGAATGGATGAAGCCTACTTGGTCATGGTAGATGATATCTTTAATGTGTTCTTGGATTCAGTTTGCAAATATTTTATTGAGTATTTTGCAGCAATGATCATAATAGAGATAAGTGTGAAATTCTCCTTTTTGGTGGGTCTTTGTGTGGTTTAGATATCAAGGTGACTGTGGCTTCATAGAATGAGTTTGGTAATGTTCCTTCTGTTTCTATTTTGTGGAATAGTTTGGAGGGAATTGGAGATAGCTCTTCTTTGAAGGTCTGATAGAATTTTGTGCTGGCCCTGGGCTTTCTTTTTTTCTTTTTTTTGGAAGGGAGACTTTTGATGACTGCTTCTATTTCTTTTAGGGATATAGGAATATTTAATCTATTTACCTAATCTTGATTTAATTTTGGTTAATGGAATCTATCAAGAAAATTGTCCATTTCATTTAGATTTTCAAATTTTGTGGCATATAGGCTTTTGTAATATTGATTACTTGGATTTCCTCATTGTCTGTTGTTATATCTCCCTTTTCATTTCTGATTTTGCTAATTTGGATAGTTTCTCTGTGCCTTTTAGTTAGTTTGGCTAAAGTTTTGTCTATCTTGTTGATTTTCTCAAAAAAATCAGATCTTGGTTTCACTGATTCTTTGAAATGTTGTAGTTGTTTCTAATTGATTGATTTCATCATTGATTTGATTATTCATTGATTTGATTATTCATTGATTTCATCATTGATTTGATTCATTCATTGATTTGATTATTTCTAATTGTCTACCTCTCTTGGGTGTGTCTGCTTCTTTTTTTTTCCCCCTAGGGCTTTTAGGTATGCCTTTAAATTACTTGTGTGAGATATGGTGAACTTCTTTCTGGAGGCACTTAATGCTATGTACTTTCGTCTTATCACGGCTTTCAATGTGTCCTATAATTTTGTGTAAGTTGTGCCTTCCTTCATTTCCATTTAGTTTTAGGGGTCTCTAATTTCTTTTTTCATTTCTTCCCTAACACCAAGCTGTCATTGACCAGAGAGTTGTTTAGTTTTCATGTGTATGCAGGCTTTTTGCTATTTCTGTTGTTGTTGAGGTCTAGTTTTAGGCCTGATAGGTCTGGTATGATAGGATACAAGTGATTATTTCAATCTTATTGTATCTGTTGAGGCTTGCTTTGTGACCAACTACATTGTCAATTTTGGAGAAGGTTCCATGAGTTGCTGAAAAGAAGGTATACTCTTTTTAGTTTGGGTGAAATGTTCTGTAGACATCTATTAGGTCCACTTGATTTAGAACCTCTGTAAGTGTCATTGTTTCCATATTTGCTTCTGTCTAGATAATCTGTTCCTTGGTGATAGTGGAGTGTTGAAATCTCCCATTATTAAGGTGTTTGAATCTATGTGATTTCAGCTTTAGTAATGTTTCATTTACAAATGCAGGTGCCTTTTTATTTGGGGCATAGATGTTCAGAATTATGATATTCTCCTGGTGAATTTTTTCTTTGATGAGAATGAATTGTCCTTCTTCATCTTTCTTGATTAATATTGGTTGATATGTATTCGATATTGGGATTGCTATGCCAGCTTGTTTTCTGGGCACATTTGTTTGGAAAACATTTTTCCAGCTCTTTACTCTGAGGTATTGTTTATCTTTTTTTCAGAGGTGTGTTTCTTGGATGCAGCTTAATGTTGGATCCTGTATCTGCAACCATTCTGTTAGTCTGTTTCTTTTCATTGGAGAGTTGAGTCCATTAATGTTGATAAATAATAGTGATCAATGAATGCTATTTTTCTTTTATTGTGGAGTTGGTGGTGTTACTGTGTTTCAATGCTTGTTTTCTTTTAATTCTTTTTTGTGAAGTTATCTATATCCTATGTTTTCTTGGGTGCAGTTGTCTTTGTTGGATTTGAATTTTCCTTCTTATAACTTCTGTATGGATGGTTTGCAGCATACAGTCTTTAACTTTAGTTTTGTCATAAAATATTTTGTTTTTTTCCATCTATTTTGATTGAAAGCTTTGCTGGGTTTACTATTCTGGATTGGTGTCTGTGCTCTCTTAGAGTCTGAATGCCATCTGCCCAGGCCCTTCTGGATTTCATAATTTCTGTTGAGAAGTCTGGTGTAATTCTGATAGGTCTACCTTTATATGGTACTTGGCCTTTTTCTCTTGCTACTTTTAATATTTTTTCTTTGTTCTGTAGATTTATTGTTTTGACTATTATGTGAAGTGAGGAGTTTCTTTTCTGGTATAGTCTATTTGGTGTTCTGTAAGCCTCTTGTATGTTTATGGACATCTCTTTATTTAAGTTGGGAAAATTTTTTTCTATGATTTTCTTGAAAATGTATTTTTATACTTGGATCCTTGAATCTTCTTTTTCATCTGTTCTTATTATTCTAAGAATTTTGTCTTTTCATGGCAACCTTGATTTCTTAGATGTTTTGTGTTTGGAACTTTTCTGATTTTATTTTTCCTTTGAGAAATTCATCCATTTTTGCAATTGTATTTTCAGCGCCTGAGAGTCTCTCCTCCATCTATTGTATTCTGTTGGTGATGCTGATCTTTGTGGTTCCTGATCTTTTCTGTAAGTTCTCCAGCTCCAGGGTTTTTCTCTGTTTGTGTTTTCTTTATTGATTCTGAATCGATTTTCATGCCTTGCACCGTTTCCTTCATGTTTGAATGTGGATTCCTGTCTTTCCATGGTGGTCTCTACATTTTTGTTTGTTTCCTCCCTATATGCTTTTAATTATGCTTCTGCTTGTGCCTCTATTTGTTTTGCTGTATTTGCCTTTGTTTCATCGTGAGCTTTTGTCTTTTCCTCTTTATGTATCTAATGTTATCTAATAACATAAGTATATCTTTGAAATAATTTTCCTATGTTTTTTTTTCTTTTTTTGTTTGTTATTACTAGTTACATTTTATTAACTCTGTATCCCAGCTGTATCCCACTCCCTTATTCCCTCCCTATCCCACCCTCCCTCCCTCAGCTTCTCTCTGACTGTTTCCAAGTCCACGGATTGGGGAGGACCTCCTCTCCTTTCGTCTGGCCCTGTTTTAACAGGAATCTGTTTCTCAATCCTCCTCTG
Organism: Meriones unguiculatus; assembly: GCF_030254825.1. Lineage (NCBI taxonomy): Eukaryota > Metazoa > Chordata > Mammalia > Rodentia > Muridae > Meriones > Meriones unguiculatus. The sequence goes on from NC_083354.1 coordinate 98,710,463, forward strand.
TGGCCTAGCAGAACTTCTCCTCCCTTGGGGGGTGGGGAGTCAAAGCCTGCCATTGAGTTCCTGTCAGAGATAGTCCCTGTTCCCCTTACTATGGGAAACCAATTGGTTATTGAGCTACCACGAGCGTCGTCTGAGTAAAGGTTCTACGTTATATCCATACTTGGTCCTTGGTTGGAGAAACAGTTTCAGAAAAAAACCCTGTGCCCAGATATATTTGGTCCGTGTGGGGCTCCTATCCTTTCCCTGTCATACTAACTCCCCTTCTGCCGAAGGTTTGGTTATGAGACTTAGTATCTGTTTTGAAACGCTGCTTGGTCGGGTCTTTCAGATGCCTTCTGCGGTAGACTCCTGTCATACATCCAATGCACATCTCATTTGTCTTTCTAAGTGAGGATTGATCATCTTACGTCATGTCTGCTTTCTTGTTTATCTCCTTTAGGTGTATAGACTTCATTATGTTTATTATATCTTGTAGGTCTATATAAGCGAGTATTTACCATGTTTGTCTTTCTCCTTCTGGGATACTTCACTCAGAATGATCTTTTCTAGATCCCACCATTTGCCTGCAAATTTCATGATTTCCTCCTTTTTGATTGCTGAGTAGTATTCCATTGAGTAAAAAAAACCCCACAATTTCTGTATCCTATGTTTTCTATGAATTAAAATATGCATTTATTTTAGGAGTTGCTGGTGAAGCTATGATGTCCTTATTTTTTGTTGGATGTGTTCTTATGCTGACCTCTAGCCATCTGTTTATCTGTAACCTTGGCTGTTTGCTCCTGGAGCCTGTACTTCAGACTGGGTCTATCTCTTGTGTCTGGAGTATTTTTCGGGAAGATGAGAGAGGTCCACTGGTTTGAGAGTGAGTGTTGGGGTTTCAGCTGTAGCTAAGGGAGGAAGGTCGCAGGTGCCTATGAGCCAGTGTGGGGATGTGTGTGGCAGGGTGCTTTGAGGAAGAAGGCGCTGCAGCATGTTGATGCCTGAAGGGCGATGTTTCTAATGGCGGGGCTGGGAAGCTCTATGGGTGCCAGTTTTGGTGCTGTTTGTTGGCGCACTATCCATGTGCTGGTGCCCTGAATATCTCAGTGGCTTACAAGCCTGTATTCCTGGTATTTAGATATATCAGGGCTGTAGAAACTGTTTGTCCGGAATCTGGGAGAGCTGCAGTGCAGGAGCTTCAATATTGAGAACACTGTCTCAGGGATCCCTGTGTTGCCCACAGTTGGGGTGTGGGTGGGAGGGATCAGATGATTGGCTGCTAGCAGTGAGAGACCCTGGTGCTAGTGCTCTGCAAGCACTCACTCAAAGAGCACTCACTAGCCAGCAGGCCTAATCAGAAAGTACAGGGGTTCCCCTTGTTCTCTTCTCTCACTTTTGGGCCTGCAGGGGCAAATGAGAGTGTAGGAGATCCAACAACTCAGTGGTATCCACTGTTTGGCCGCAGGGCAGGTCTGACTCTGTAGCCTCAGTCACAGAGTGTGTGTGAAGGCTTTTGCTTTGTGCTAGCCTCTGTCCTGCCTCTACTCCAGCCCCACAGGAGGTCTGCCTATGCTTTTTCACTCACTGAGCCTGGAGGCTTGAGCTTGGGGCAATCACTGGAGTCTCAGCCAAGCATCAGTGATTAGGGCATAGGCTACTGCTAGCAGCCTTGCCTAGCAGGGATGCCCATGCTTGGGGAAAGGAGAAGTGCTGGGGGTTGAATATTCTTCTCTCTCAGTCCCTGGAAACATCCACAGGAGACCTGGGTCCAAACTTTCCCATATCCCAGGTTGTCCCTTTTCCCCAAGAAAGCCTCGATGTCGATGTTCTGGCTTCACCGGCCCCTCTACTCACCAATTTCTGAGTTTCAGATCCTGTGCCCTTCAGATACTGGTGGCCACCATCTTGGAATCTCCTGAAGTTATTTTAAATTCTCTCATTTATATTTTATCTTTTGAGACATCTCTGTTTACTTTTATACCCCATTTAAAATTTTTCTTGGTGAGTATTCATTATTTTTAGTTTTATATATTCCAGATATTAACCTTCTGTAAAACAGATAGCTGGCAACAATTTTCAACATTCTGTCAGCTTCCTGTTTATTCTGTAAAATTTCTAAACTTTAATTTTGGAAAAAATAATTTAAAGGTTAAATTTCAAAATATGAAGTACCTTCACATGAGATGAGTTAAGAAAGTATATTCCAGAAATCATCCAGAATATTTAAAGGAGATACAGATAAGGAATGCTGTGTGGTAACTAGAAAATATTCGGAGCCAGCAATATGATTTAACATGATTTTTAATCATAGTATATAAAAAGAACACTGTGATGGTGTAATAATTATACAAATTCCAGGTCAAACACAAACTAATTCCAAAGCAATCAAATCATGTTGAACCTTTACAAATAAAAGATTTTCTTAAATGTGGAGAAGAGGAAGGACAAAATCGTATGTGAGAAATGTCAATTATATCAATTAAAGACATTTAACAACAGTGGTTTAGGGTTTAACTGAAGGTAGTGGAATAATTTGAGAGGACTGAGAAAAACCCGTTGATTGCTCAGATATGTCTGTCCCAATCAGTTACTTAATGAAATTCATAAAATGTGTACACATAACAAATTATTCAAAAACATTGAGGACTTACAAGATGGCTTAGCAGGTAAGAAAAGCTGTCACCAAGCATGACACCCTAAGTTCGGTCCATGTGACACATGTAGCAGAAAAGAACTGACTCCCACAAATTGTTCTTTGACCTTCACAGATGTGCTGTGACACACACATACAACCCCAAATAAATACATAAATGAATGACTAAGTGAATTAATTAAAGATGATGAAAAAGTTAATTAGCCAAGAGAGTTGCTTTAAAGAATGATTTATTTTGAAGACTATTCATTGTCTCAGATTGCATATATAACAAGGAATAATTGTTAAGTTGGAGGTAAAATAATAGGTGAAGTATGAATGAAATGAATAAAGCACCACCATGGATTTAATATAAATAAAATATATTTTTCATTTATATTTTATTTAAATATTTTTCATATTATAAAGTATATTTTGTTAATATTTATCTCTTCCTGAAACTCTTCCCAGATCCTCTCCCCTTTCATAGGCACCAAACTTTAAATTATTTTGGATTCTTTATAACCCAAACACACACACACACACACACACACACATAAATATGAAAATAAATCAACTGCACTCTAGCACAGCTCTATGCCACTCTAGTTGACCAAACACAAATAAATATCATGGTTTAGAAATTCTTTTTTGGTGAGGTTTTGGTTTCATTTTGTTTTATTTGTTTGTTTGTTTTGAGTTATTAGATATAAATATTTTTACTGTTTGAATTTTTTTTTACTGTTTGTATATTATTTGTTTTGATCAAATCTATACCTCTATTCTCTCCCCTCCTTTTCTTTCTAATGCCCTTTCTCACCTTTTTCTCATAACTTCTTGTATCCTCTGATTTTAAGGCCACATAGTGAGCACAGGTAGTGATACTGTTGGTGGATGACTGAAGAAAATCTATGTAAGAATGAGTAGCCACTCAGAGGCCACATCCCTATAGTAAATGTATTGTCCCTCTCTTGATAGCTATCACATGGCAAATTTTCCTCAGGGATGTGTGGGTGTTTATGATCTCTGTGTGTTCACGTTGAGACTATTGCTATGCTGCCCATGTGTTATGCATGCATTTAGTCACTGGGACTGTGAGTTCATGCATGAACATTGCCTTGATTTTCTGGAAAACACTGATTCACTGAAGGAGTTCACTGCCTCTGACCTTGCTAGGAGACGCTGTGTTTTAAATGTCTCACTTAGTGCTGATAACTCTACAAGGTAGATGCAATGTTAAAATGACCAGTGTTAACAGCTTAAGTTTGTTCTAGTCTGTTTGCTGAATTCTTCCATGTTACTTTTTCATTAAATAGTAGAGAAAGGAGATAGCAACATTTGATTGAAAATAGAAGACACATTTCAAAATAAAAGGATGACAATGAGCTTCTATGATGACAAATTATGAGTCATGCAGTTGAAGTCTGTAAAACAAATGCAGTAGCATCTGCCTAGGTAATAATAGTATGTATGCCCAGAATATAGTTTTTAACTCTGTTGTTGATGGTATTAAGTGGCAGATAAAAAAAAAATCTATCCTGAATTTGTAAGATCTAAGAAACTCTGAAAGCTTCCTAACCAGAAGATAATGTGGAAATGCTACATTACAAGATTAGATTGTGATTCTTTTATCTAATAATACCAGAGTGGTACAAAGAATCCTTTTTTTAAAGCTCTTTAATAAATAGATTTAATCTTATTTTATTCATATAGAACTGCTAATATCAAATTGATAAAAGTATTTTTTTTTGCCATTTTCTTCTTAGAGGGTTATCAGTTTTCTAAGGTCAGAGAGTTCATCTGACAGCAATCTATACGGTTAGATAGCTGTGAGATCATTCTTTAAAAATATCTTCTACAGGATCTTTGTAAGATATGAAGTAGGTCAAGTCCTGTTTCTTTTGAATGGCTTAAGGGTGCAGTCCATCTCAATAAGAAACAAGAATTTATGATCCACCACACAGGAAATGTCAGCTTTAAACATGTCCACAAAGGCTTGAAAGATGACATGACCATAAGCAATGAGTTAGATGTACTGATTTGAATGAGTTTTTACATATATAAAGAAGCCTTCCACCTAAGTATAATTATTAGGAAAAATATTTTTGTTCATAGTGTTTTTTAAAAAATTGGTTTTGAAAGACTATATGATTATATTGGGTTTATAATACTGTGAAATTAATTTTACTAATCACATTTGTGGATATGGTTTACAATGTAGAAAATGGAGTTTCAATTTATTGGCCTTGGTTTCAGTTGCTATTAGTGAAACACAGCTGGCATTCTGAGTACTTGAATCATGTTCTCAGCCACAGAACCTGCTTCGAAACAGAGTCATGGATTAGACAGAAATCAGGAGGACATAAGACAATTGGACAGAAGGTGAGAACACAAACTTAATTTTGTTGTTTTGGGAAAAGAGAAAAGGAATGGTGAATGGTATTCTATTAATGATCGCATGAGATTTAAATCCATGAATATTAATGAAGTCATGATTTTTATTTGTCTTTCATTCTATAATGTAAATTGTTTGCTTAGAATTAAAAACAAACAAACAAACAAACAAACAAAAAACACTGTGGTCCCTGAAAGCTCACCACATAGATACATTGCAGACGGCTCTTTCAGGGTGACTTAGAAATAGATTGCTCCTGCTGAGGTGCTCTACAAATAGCACATAACATGTTTTAGCTCAGCCCCTATAAGCTTAATATCATCCACCTGAACAGACTGTAAATGGAACGCAGGTCTCTCAATTGTTAGTTATCATTGGGGCAAGCCATGGGCGTCCCTACCATGGAAATCAGCTGCTTATGCTTTGACTTGTTACAACAGTTATTGCAAACGTTCTTTCCTTAATCCACTACCTTGTCATTCTTTTGTTGACAGCAAAAAAAAAAAGTCAACATCATGACATCTATACCCTAACAAATGTGCACTTCCAAATATACCCATTATGATTATAGCAAATTGAATGTTCTAATTGACACCTGAATATGTACTATTATCCTGATTTGTAATTAAATTCATCCACGAATCCTTATTCCACCAATAATTGACCAGAAGGGAAAAAATTTCATCTGTCTGAGGAATAAAGAATTCCAAAAGAATCTAACTAAAACTGTGTGAAATTGCTGAGTACTCGGCCAAAAACTGTCTTGAAATGCAATTTCAGATTTGACTGCAAGGCCATCTACTTACAAGCACTGTTCAAAACATTTAATTCCAGTAAGTTTTGACTTTCAGCTACCAAAATTTATTTTATCAAATGGTGATCCAAACACCAGGTAAAAAGAAAAGTATAGAGTATTCTTTTACCAATGAAACACTTTGAAGAAGAGTTAGGAAAAACAATACTATGTAGATATTTGGGGAGTACTGTGTCCTGCTTTTGTTAGCCTGTGGCTATCTGAGGTACTATCGCACTGATCATCAGCAGAAATCCAAGAACAGTTTAGGGTTGTGAGTTTATCTAAAACTAAGACACGAGTGTTCAAAGTGTGAGTTGAGATTTTCAGATATGCAGAGTAGACTGACAGATGAATGGATATTAGAAGAATAGGGAATTCTGAGTTGGCTAAAGAATGAGAGCATATCAGCACTCACTGAATATTGTGCCGTACAGTGTGTGGCAGAGGAACAAACTGAAGGTTTTTAAAATTTCACAAGAAATTAGAGTGAAAAATAATGAAGCTCAAGCAAATGGAAAACTCAGGGACAGTTTGGAGAAGGGCAGAAATCTAAGCCTGGTAGTAAAAGACATCCATTATGTGCCTTCACATAGCAGCAGAACACACATGCACACTATTGAATCACCAAGGGAGAACAGTGCCTTCCTGCAAGGTTCCCTAAGAGCAGGAAATGGCTTTGGATAAGATAGTACTCCACCAGGGACAGGACAGGAGCATGAATCTGGCTGTGTTTTCTGTTATTACCAAGTAGAAGTGGTAACCAGAGAGCTACACAATGTTATCTTCTGATGCACTGGTGAATTGTAGAAAGTGATAGGCAGGATTAAAAATGTACCCATATGTGAAGATTAAATGGTTAAATTACACTTGTTTGTTAATAGTTAAATTTCTGTTTGCACATTTATATTTTGTAAACGGTCATTTTCTGAAGTGTGTTTGCTATAACAACAACCTTAGAAGTCTGGTATTTTATGCTGTGTGTAGGAGAGCATGTGCATTTAAATGAGAAAGTGTTCTTCTTTTAATAGCCACAGGTATTCATTACCCTTTATTTTATTTAACTCGGGTTGTTATTAACACAGTTATATATACAAATGAACACATTCCAAATTTAGTGTCTTATCCCTTTCATTTTATGTTTACAGTAAAGACAGCAACAGTGTTTTTATTTAATTTAAAATTTCTGATTTTGTTTTTCTTCTGTTTTGGTTTTGGTTTTCTGGTTTTTCAAGACAGGGTTTCTCTGTGTAGCCTTGGCTGTCCTGAACTTGCTTTGTAGACCACCCTGGCCTCAAACTCACAGTGATCCTCCTGCCTCTGCCCTCTTTGAATGCTGGGATTAAAGGAATGAACCACCATGTCTGGCTCATAATTATGTTTTAAAACATATAAAATTAGTCCTACTTCATAGCAGTTCATTTCTGGGATGTTTATTGTTACTGTATAGCTATTTTCTCTATTTAAACTAATGGTGACACTGGCATTGTTGACAACTGTAGTTTTCTTTTTTTAATTTTTTTCACAATTTATTCATGATATATCCTGATTGAAGCCCCCTCCCTTAACCCCTCCCAGTCTCACCCTCCCTTCTTCCCTCTTATTCCCTTCCCATAGCCCACTGAAAGGGGGAGTTCTCCTTTTTGGCCATCTGCCCGTAGCTTATCAAGTCTCATCAGGCCTGGTTAAAGCCACATCATCAGGGGCAAGTGATCAAAGAGCAGACAACTGAGTTCATGACAGAGGCAGCACCTGCTGCCCTTGCTCGGGCACCCACATGGAGACCGAGCTGCCAATTGGCTACATCTGAGAGGTCTAGGTCCTCTCCATGCATGGTCTTTGGTTGGGTCCTCAGAACCAACCTGGGCTCTGATTTTTTAGTTTTGTTGGTCTCCTTTTTGGGCTCCTGTTCCCTCCATGTCTTTCTATCCCTACTCCCCACTTCTTCCATAAGACTCCCTGCACACTGCCTTAAGTTTGGCTGCGAGTCTCAGTGTATTCTCAGATGCCCTGTTGGGTGTAGCCTTTCAGAGGATCCTCTATAACAGGTTCCTAGATGTCACTCACTGGAGGAATGGATGCAGAAATTGTGGCACGTTTACACAATGGAATACTACTCAGTCATTAAAAACAAGGAAATTGTGGAATTTCCAGAAAAAAAAATGGACAGAACTAGAAAAGAACATCCTGAGTGAGATAGCCCAGAAACAGAAAGACATTCATGGTATACACTCACTCACAAGCAGGTATCAGCCATATAGTACTGAATACCAAAATCTACAGATCTCAAGAAGTAAACCACAAGGAGGACTCTGGGGAGGGTGCTTAAATCTCATTCAGAATGGTAAACAGGCTAAACACCAGAAGTGGTGGAATACAGAACAACTATAATTTAACACAATATATTTAGCTTCTATTTTCAAGTCCTTAGATCATATATTTATACATATTCAAATATAAAAATATATAAAAATACATTTGAGCATAAAGATACAAGCATTATATTGTATGTAATGATACAGGCATTTGACTCTAAAGTTTAGAGATATTTAATTTTTTATAGTCATTCTTCACCATATTTACAAATATATTACAAATCTTATTTTCTGTATTTGGTAAAAACTGTCAATATAAAAATAAATTGAAAAAATGTTATTCAAGAAATTGATAAAATAAACATAAATAAATATATACACACTCATATAAAGCCAATGAGTTGGCTCAGGAGGTAATGTTCTTGCTACTAAGACTGATGACCAGCATCCTATCCCCATGATACACACAGTAGGATGTGAGAACCCATCCTCAAAATTTCTACAGACTTCCATGTGCTTCCATTCACATGTATGCAACATAAGTTGAAAATGTAGTAAAAATAAAAATGCATGGTAATTACCTTAATTTTTTTAATGCCTAAGAAGAAGAATTTAAAATTCTTATTTACTATGTGTACAGTTTTCTGACCACCCGTGTGCCTGCACAGCATGGCACTAGATCTCATTATAGATGGTTATGAGCTACCATATGGTTGCTGGGAATTGAATTCCGACCTCTGGAAGTGCTATTAACCTCTGAACTGTCTCTCTAGCCACAGAGTTTATGATTTTTAAAAGTAACTGAAAACAAATTTTTGTTAAGTAAATATAAATTATGAATGACCAGGACATCCTTCTTTTAAGTATGTTGAAGGCCTTGCCTTCCCTCCAGGATCTACATGACATAAGACTCACTACCTATCCATCTTTATGAAGCATGATTTAGATGACTATCAAATCAAAAAGTGTGTGGTGCCTAAAGTAAATGATGCAGTAACTTTATATTCCTGTCTAGTCTTATCTCCACATCCTTGATTAGTTATTCAGTGAAATATGGGACAGAATCTCTAATCAGGCAATGATTTTTTTTTACAGTTCAGAATATAGTGATTTTCCAACAAAGAAAATACTATATTATATTTAAGTCAAAGCATAGCAACAAAAGTTAGAGTTGCATAAATTGTGTACATTTTTTATTCCAAACATAAATTTATAGTTTGATATTGGATAAAATTTAAAATGAAAAAAAAATGTAATGGTTAACATAGGATATGTTGAGGGTAACAGATGCTAAAGAGTTTTTACAGTTAAATTAATTAGCTGTACATAAAGTGAAGGAATTGTAATAAATAAATAAATAAATAAATAAATATTTTTAAAAGGAAACAATAATGGGAATTTGCTCTGAGATACTTGCGAGGATTCTGAGCAGGCCTTTTTTAAAATTTTATTTTAGAGATAAAAAATTTTCTTCACGGTAATAATGTTAAAAAGAATTATTCACTTTCATTTATCATTCATGGGCTGGAGAATAAAGTTTCTGAGTTAAGTAAGATATTGGTATCAAAATTACCAGCAGAAAGTGATATTGACATATTCAAAATTATGAAAATTTCATTTTTGTTTAATAAATATCAGTCAAATCAAGGAGGGGTGTGTGGTATGTGTGTGTGTGTGTGTAACAAAAATCTCGTAGCTCGCCTGTAGTCTAATTGGAAGAGTCCTTAGTAAGCAATCAGGAAGCCTGGGCATGCTTATAAGACCAGTGTTAGGGAGGTAGAGGCAGGAAAATAACACATTCCAGCTCATCTAGCTAAGCTGAATATCCTGTGTCGTGCTTTAAAAAAAAAAAAAAGTTAAAAAAGAAGAAGAAAATTGGTCTACTCCTTAGATTTCACTTTTCTTTTGTTGAAGTCCAAGTCTGACTTTAATGAGAATTTAGAGTCATATTCTCCTTCATTTTGGGATTTCATGTTTTTCATTTTCTTTTCTCAAGGTCTTTTAAGTAAATGAATTCTAGTAAAAAACACACACATATTCACACTACTGAAAGTTATTCTCTTTTCTTAAAATTATGAAAACATAGTTATGTACTGACTCTGGGTCTAGTCTATGCAGAGATCTTTTATCTTTTCATATTAACATAAAACTTTTATTGCAAAACTGCCTTTCAAACTGAGCAGAAGATGGAAATAAGTATGATGCATGCCACGTGTTTGTTCAGTTCAATCAATTTAAACAAGTTAGCTTGGGCTAGAAATCAATTTACTTCAAACATTAGGTTGTTATTTGAAAATTTGAAAAATATCTCTATGGTGAACTGATTTGAATACATATGGACTTTCTTTTTAAACCTCAGTCAAGGCTCTCAGAGTCTCAGTGACAGGACAGAGAGTGGAACAGCTATGCTGACTCCATGGTTCCATTATGCAAATGAGGTAATACATCTATTTATCCCTTCAGAATGTAACTGAAAACTGTAAAGAAATACAGCAACGTGGAATGTGCCTGGAAAATTTTTACAAAGCATTTTATGTCTGGTTATCAGACGCCACATATTATAATCATGAAAGAAAGCCGAACAATTGGGGTGGGGGGCAGTTTACACAACGTTACAAAATAAAGCAAGAACACACATCGCCATTTAGTCTGATAAAATGCTACTTCAATTTAGTTAAATCTAGAGCAAAACTTGTTTTAGCTTGCAGGTTTGGAAGGCACTGGTTGCATTAATCAAATTTCTAGCTGTTTGGGTGTCTATATAATTTTGCATATTTCCTATCATACTTTTATACCAAAACATATGACTTCAGGGATTTTTCTCATAAACACAATTTTCTTTTTTATTCTAACTATTTCGTTTCATAGATAGAGTGGAGCTCCTGGATAAAATATATTTTATATGACTTATTTTCTCACACTTTTGTAGTTTAGGTTGCATTTACTTAAGCATAATGCCATGTCAGAATTTTAGCTTGTACTTGATTCAAAGCCAAAAATCCTGTGATTTCTTTTTTTTTTTTTTTTTTGCCACTTGTTACACTGTAATGAAGTCTTATGAAGGAACAAAAGTAATCTGCCACATCTTCTACTTTGCCATCTTGTTTTCCTGTTCCAAATGCAGGAACGGAGGAGAAAGATGAGTAGAAAGACTTACCCAACCAGTAATATTGGGAATTTGGATCCTAGTAATAGATCTAAGGTGTTGTTAGCTAACATATTTGTTCTGACTGCTTTTATACTGTCCTGGGATACTCTTCACAGGTTTTGAACACACCTTTGAAGCAACACCAATTGCAAGTGATGCTCTCTCCTCCCACTCACTGATAGAGTTTATTCATTCTACATAGCAAGCCTGCCCGTGTACTTTTCTATTCCAGGTGTCCTTTCAAAGAAATAAAGTGCGCTGCAGTCAATTTGCTGTCATGTGTGACATAAACCTGGTCTCCAAGAAAACCTTACTAGCTGATTGCCACTCAAGAGACTGGACACAGAATAACATCATTTGGTGAAAAAAAAAAAAAAAAAAAAACTATGACACTTCCAAAGTGACATTGAGCAATAAATGCAACATAGGGAGGGGGTATATCTAGGTATTACTGCTATTATGATGAGATCTTTTAGTGTCTATGGTTGAATAACTAAGAACAGAATAACCTAAAATTATATATTAAAAATCAGCCTTATTTAACCATCTAACTGAAACATTTTATTTGCCTTATATTCTCCACAATTTATTTCCTCCCAACAGATTTAGCATGTTTCAACACACACACACACACACACACACACACACACACACACACACACCCATGCTGGAATTGTTAGTCAGCCTAATTTAATCATTCCACATTTTAACCATAAATTGAGGCATCATGTTATACTCCATAATTATATACAATTATCTTCTTTCAACTACAAATAGGATGAAAAACTCAAATGAGTGTTACCTCTTCCTGTCTACGAATTGACAATACAGCGTGGCATTTCTGGGTTGAGATCTTTTGATATAAATTTAAGTTGTAAGCCTTCAGCCGTTACAAAGCTGAATTCTAAAGACTGTCCCTCCAAGATAACTCAGTTATGTGGTACTGCTTACACTCATTATGCATGTCATAATATCATTGTGGCTTTTCTTGGAGTGAACAGTCACAGAACGCAGCTGTTCTGTTATATCTTATTTGAGTCATTATATTTAGGGAAGAAATTTGCTCTGTGTCTTAGTTTTAGTCATTGATAATTTTGAAAATGAATGAAGTAGGACTAAAGCTGTTACTAATCCGAAGGAGCTTGCTGAAGACATGAAAGACAGAGTTCCCAACAGAGGGGAGCATAATGACTTTCCAACAAGGAACTATTAATATTGCTCACACTGAGAAACTTCAGTAATTTTGTTACTAAATTTATTTTGAGACAAACATTGAATTTTTAAAAATAATTATCTGAGCTTCTCATTCCTTTGCCTAGAAAATTTTAATTTAATGTACAGAATTTACAGAAAGATTAGACACCACACTGTAAACAAAATCAGACATTAAATAAAATAAAATAAACACAATGGTTTTCCTTTTCTTCTTTCATTAAAACTTTGTTTAAAGAGAACAAAATATCCTAAGAGTGTAGGTCCCCATCACTTCATGCTGTACCAGTGAGAATGTAAGATACTAGTCCCTGTATGTGTATCACTCAACATAGGGCTTCCATCATGTTACTTCTTCCTCAATCTACTTTCTCAAACGTGCCAACTCAAATATCTGACTTCAACTGAACCTTTCTGGGAAACACATTCTACAGAACTTCCCCAAATAGATTTATTGGGTACGATCCTCACTGTAGCACATATTAACAGTATATCAGCTAATTATTAATAATAATTATCTTAATGTTTTGAAAGGAAAAATGATTACAAATTACTCTGATTCCAAAAGTAGAAAACATAAAACCAAAAACACAATATCTATGAAAAGCACTAATGTAAAAATTATAAACAAAATATTAACAAATCACATCCAAAGCAAATTAAGCATTATATTCACCACTCTCAAATGAGTTTTATCCCAACTTTGTAATAAGTGTTCAGTATATGCAAATTTATGAACATACATTTCTCATCAACAAAATAACTAATGAAAATAATACGGATATACATGCAGAAAAAATGCATTCAATAAAAGGGTACATGTAGCTTAAACAGCCACTGAGGTGGCTCAGTGGTTAGAAGCACTTATTGTTCTTAGGGAGAACCCAGGCACTGTTCCCAGCCCACACTGGTTGCTGTATATTTAGTTCCATGCATGTCAGATGCTGTCTTAGAGTTTTATTGCTGTAAAGAGACATCAAGACCATGACAACTCTTATAAAAGAAAACAGATAATTGGGGCTGGCTTACAGTTGTAGAGGTTTAGTCAATTATGATCACGAAAGGAAGCATAGCATCCTGTAGGCAGACATGGTACTAGAGAAGGAGTTCAAAATTCTAAATCTTGGTTTGTAGGCAGCAAAGAGAAACATTATGGCACACCCATGCTGACATACTTCCTCCAGTAAGACCATACCTATTCCAACAAGACCACACCATCTAACAGTGACACTTTCTATGGGCCAAACATTCAAACATGTGTCTATTCAAACCACCACAGATCTCACTGTCTATTTTCTGTGGGCACCAGAATGCATGCACACTTGGTAGAAACACAGACATTCTGCTATACACACACACACACACACACACACACACACACACAAATATACACACTAACAATATGAGTAAATGTTTTAAAATTTTATTTTATGTATTCATTTATTTATTACTTTATTCACTTTGTATCGCTGCTGCAGCCCCCTCCCTCTTCTCCTCCTAGTCCCACCCACCCTCTCTCTTCTCCCCATATTCTCTTTTCCTAATCCCCGATAGGGAATTATCTCCTCTTCTACTTGTCGATAGTCTATTAGGTCTCTTCATGGCTGGCTGCATCATCTTCCTATGTGAGTCAATGTTTAAAAAACCAAAAACAATGTAGGAAAATCCTAAAGGTACATATAGAAAGATCATATACCAGCATAATAAAAGTTAGATATGATAAAGACATGGTAAACACTTCTGCATAGAGAAAAAACTGAAAATGTTATTTCTAAGATTGTGACAAAAGGTACACTTCTTGTGGCTCTTATACGACTTAATGCTGATATTGTGGCTGCAGTAACTAGTATACAAACAAGTAAATAGAATACAAGTCTATCTTTCAGGAGACATTATGATCCCACCAAAAGGCTATTATAAATAAATGAACTGAGTAAATCTGCAGAATATAAAGTGAAATATTCTTTAATATAGAATTAAAGAATAAAGTCTAGAATTAAATGTGTCCAAAGAAGTGTATCTTGACAATTATAACTTATTGTTGAAAAAAATTCTGAAGACCCTAGAATGGAGACCGTTTTTATGTTAATAGATTGTGAGAAGTAGCATTTTTAAAGCTTTCATACAGCTTAAGTGACTTAGAATTTCCGACCAATGTAATCTTCAAGTACCAATCATAGAACTGGTTACAAACACACACACACACACACACACACACACACACACACAGAGAGAGAGAGAGAGAGAGAGAGAGAGAGAGAGAGAAAGAGACAGACAGACAGAGAGACACAGAGACAGAGGTTTACGCTATGACAAAAAGAAAGGTGTTCTAAGATATTGATATATATTTACTTCAGTCGTAGGTCTGAAGAATTTTCATAAATTCCAAGGGATTTAGAAAATAGTTTTGGAGGCTAGTAAGACTTTATAAATGTATGTATCTCTCAAAATAACAGTGATAACAAGGTTTTAATAAACAATGGAATATCTTTTCCATAGCAAATCGAAAGTTAGATTAAAATTCATATGATCACTGAAAGGCAGATAGAAAAAAGGATATTCCATGACTATCAATAAAATTCTTAATTTATAAATTAAGCAGAACTTATGAAAGCACTAGGTCATAGATTTGGAGAATCCAACTAGTCTTTATTAAACAATTCAGTTTTTATTAGATTCTGGTGAGAAATTGGTAGAACCAGAAATGCAAGGAACAGTGAGTGGTACAGGAAGCCAATGTGCTCCTCTCAAACACTGTAACAGAGGGATTCACAACTGTTGAGTCAGTGTTTGTAGCCTAATGTCAAAGGTCAAATGACACAGAATATTGACCTTGCTATTTGACTAGAACATGTATTTATAAAGCACAATATTATATTGCATGCTAATTACATTGCTACCCAGCAACCAACTACAGTTTCCAGTATTTATAGTTCCCACGACAGATGTTTTTTGCATATTTGTCTAATAAAGGAAGACTTTATTAATCTTCCCAAGGACAATTATGATCACGAAGGGAAGCATAGCATCCTGTAGGCAGACATGGTACTAGAGAAGGAGTTCAAAATTCTAAATCTTGGTTTGTAGGCAGCAAAGAGAAACATTATGCCACACCCATGCTGACATACTTCCTCCAGTAAGACCATACCTATTCCAACAAGACCACACCATCTAACAGTGACACTTTCTATGGGCCAAACATTCAAACATGTGTCTATTCAAACCACCACAGATCTCACTGTCTATTTTCTGTGGTAATAGAAATCAAGAGTAATCTTCCCAAGGACAACTTGCATACAACGCTTGATTAGTGTAAGATGGACAGGATTCTAACTCCAGAGAGGTCTAAGTGGTAGTCTAAGACTAAAGCGACACTGACTCTCACTCATCCGCTAATGCTCAAACCACACTTTCTCCATTTCTTCTGAATGCCCATTCCAACAAGATCAGGGCCTCACTGAGGTACATTTTAGTATTCTAGAGGAATCTGCTCTGTGCAGACTGAGTGTTTTCTCCTACAGTATCTCATTTTATGACATTAAAGCACAATTATTTGTCATCCTTTGGTATTTACAACTTATTTATTACATACATTTTTTATGATCCATATTTCCATTTAATGTTGAAAATATGGGTTCTATAATATGAAAAAATATTTTCCCTTTGTATATCACATTCCAGATAGAGACCTTTTGCTTCTTAGGAAACATTTAAATATATATTTAAAATAATAAGATGTACTATTTAATACATTTCTATTTAAGACCTCATATTTGACCATATTGTGGTAAGGGGAAAATGATGGAAATTAAAATTTTATACTTTGTGGGAGAAATTATCTTATAACAATCTCTCTAAACTTTTTGAATTTTTTCTTAATTCCATGTTATAATCACACATAGCTTCTTTTAAAAATACCTTAGATATTGTACCTAAAACAATATGCACTTCAATGAAAAAACTATTTAAGTTGATTCTGGGTAAAATATCATCTCAAATTAATCATTAGGACTTGTTTTTAATGGTACTTTCTTCTAGAGATGGAAGCTGTGAGGGAAGTGGCTTTCCTTACAGTTCTTTACCATAGCTCACCTGCCTTTGTTTTCTGGTTGTACAAATTGATAATTACATGGAAAACAAAAGAACATGCAAATATAAATAAATGTTTCTATCCAGCAATGTCTCTCTTTTAAAGCCCCTTTAAAGCCATTGCACAGTCATTTGTTACCTTTTAATCATAAATAGATAAATTTTTACTAAACATTGAGTTTCAGAGTTAAAACAAAGGTTAGTGCCTAGCAGAAAACCAATAAATAGCTAATGAAGATTGAAGACACTCTGCTGTAAAGAGTTATGTACAAGCCTTAATGTTATCAGATATTTTGCATTGATACCAGGCTTAAAACATTGTCATGTATTCATTTCTGTATTACAATAGGTCACAAGTGCTAGTGGTTTCTGACAAGGATCACCTGCTTGGTTTTAAAAATAATTCGGAAGTTACTACAAGTTGTGTAGTGAGAATCAGTCTGCATATCAAGATGGTGACAAAATGCACTGGAACAGACTGGGTGAGCATCGGTACAGTCCCACATAGGAGATAGATGACGATGCAGTGACTATGTGTATGTAACTTTAAGTTTCTCAAAACACAAAACAAAAATAAGGAAACAAGAAACTCATTGATTTTTCTAGGTAAACTATCTCCATGATTTTCTAGGAGTCACTTAAATATTGAATAATTTATCAAATTCTTGAATTTCTTCCTTTAAGTTGTATTATATTTGAACACATTTTTTTCTGCTAAATAGTATAATAGTATATGTGCTCTTGTTGATAACAAATTTAGAGGTAAGTAAGCCCATTTGCTGTAATTATTTAAGGATATTAATCACAGTAATTGGGTAAAAAGAATCAGACACAAGCTATGATGTAGAGTGTGTTTTGTTTATAATAGGATTCTTTATCTTCTCCCCATATTATAAATTCCTAAGTATTCTGCAAAATGTCAGTGGCACTCAGTGCTAAAGAAGTATATTCTATCTACTTGCTTCTTAATATTGACTCAAGAGAAGAGGTAGACTCCAAATAGTCTACAGATAAGACATTTTTGTTTGCTTGCATAAATAAAATATTAAAGTTTGGTAAAAAAACACTTCTTGTCCAAGGAAATTGCTAAGTGGAATCTACATACATACAGATGAAAAATATTTTAACATGAAAATATAGATTTCTTCAGGTTGAATGCAACTTTAGGGTTCTCATTTATTGACTTTTTTTTGTTTTTAGGTGAATAAATGATACGATAAAGTATTATAACAGGCACAATAAAAATGAAAGTTCATTCAGAGTAAGAAAGGATATCTAAAATTATTAATTTATTTATAAAACAATTAATTTAGCTTCTTTAAATAACCCAAGGCATTTGAACTTAAACCAACTGTCTTTGGTATTATTCAGTCAAGGTTATTAAAACAAAGCAAAACAGAAGACCAACACATTCTTCAGAAACTCTGCTGAAACTTGACTTTTGTAATTTGTATCCAAAGATTACCAACCATTGGTTCAGGAGACATGGTTCAGCATTTCCTGTTTGTGTGGGACTCAGTTTTGGTTCTTAGTCCTGACTTTTGGTGGCCTACCTTGCTTGTTACCCAACATTCAGGTGATATGGACTCACATATACGGCATACTTTTATCCAAAAATTTAAAAATATGTACAATACTAGCATTTACTTGGTCTCATGTGAATAACATAACTTGGTGAATAGAAGGTATTGAAATGAATTACAATTCAATATGGTTGAGGGAAACTCCATTTAATAAAAAGAAAATATTATGAGAAAATAAAGTTTCATACATTAAATAATACAGACATAACTGGCACTTTTAAATGATACCCAGCAGGTCTGTAAGAGTGCATTCTAGAGTATAATATTGAAAATGATGATATCAAGGACAAAGAAACAATTAGGTTATGATTTAACTATCTTATTTTGATCAGATTTTACATTAGAAGTTCAACTGAACATGCCTTTAGTTAGATACTGCTTTTTGTTAAGATTGCCTATGTTTAATTCTATTTTTTAAATAACAAACCTTTGGCTTTCCTTTTAGATATTAAACACTTTCAACACATCATTTTTATCCAGACTAACTTACATTTTAGGTAAGAAGGAAAAGAGAAGTTTCTGTCACATTCCAATTCTCTCTTTTCTAGAAAATACATATGGTACATTCAGGGAAGCTCAGTTAGTATTTACTTACTAGCTGCTTAAGATGTATTAGTTATGTAAACCATATTTGTCTTCTGGATCTGGGCTATCATACAGGGAAGGTTAACTTTCTAGTTCTATCATTTGCAAGCAAATTACATGGTGTCACTTTCTTTAACAGCTGAATAATACTTCAGTATGCAAATGTACCACGTTTTCATTATTCATTCTTCTGTTGAAGAGCATCTGGCTTATTTCCAGTTTCTGGCTGTTGAGAATAGAGAAGCATTGAATATGGTGGAACAAGTGTGTCTCTGGTAGGATGAAACATCCTTTGGGTATATGTTGAAGAGTGGGATAGATGGATCTTGAAGTAAATGGATTTCCATCTTTCTGAGGAACTTACAAACTAGATTCCATAAAGGGTGTACAAGTTTGCATATTTTAATTGAATTGTTTGTTTTCTAAATATCTATTTTTATTGCTTTCTATACTTTGGATATTAGCCCTCTATAGTGTATAGTCAGTTAAATATCTTTTCCTATTCTGTAGGCTCCTGCTTTGTCTAAATGACAGTGACCTTTGTCATGCAAAGCTTCTCAGTTTCATGAAGTTCCATTTATTAATTTCTTTTATCATTGTTATTCTCAAAACGCCTTCTCCTGTGCCAATGAGTCCAAGGCTATTCAACAATTACTCTTCTATCAGGCTGAATACTGTTAGTTTACTCTTGTGGTCTTTGTTCCATTGCAAGTTCAGTTTTGTGCAGGGTGATAAGCATGAATCTATTTTAACTCTTCTACGTGCCGCCATCCAGGTTCACTAACTCTATTTGTTGAAGATGCTGTCTGTTTTCCAGTATTCTTTAAATAATAATAATGGTAATAATAATAAAACAGTTGTAAGTGTGTGGATTTATGTGTGGGACATCAATTCAATTACTTTCATCAATATATCTGTTTCTTTCTTTGCTTTTGTTGTTTTGCCAATACCATTCTGTATTTACTATTATAATTTGGTAGTACAACTTGAAATCAGAAATGGATATATCTCCAGCAATTCTTTTATTATTTTAGATTTAGATTGTTTTAGATATTCTAGGTTTTTGTGTCCATGTGAAGTTGAGTATTGCTCTTTCAAGATATGTGAGGAATTATTTTAGAATTTTGATGGGGATTGCATTGAATCTGTTGAATGTTTGTTGTGGGATGGACATTTTTTACTGTTAATCCTACTGATCCATGAGCATAGGTGAACCTTCCACTTTTGGATATCTTTTTTTTAATTTTTTTCATCAATTACTTAGCATTTTGTTTGTTTGTTTATCATACAAGTTTTCCCTGCATGCATTTCTATACACCATGTGTATGCAGTACCTGTGAAAATCAAGAGAGTGGAAGTCAGATCTTTAGAACTAGTGTCAGATGATTGTTACCTGTCAGGTGGGTGTTTGGAACTGAACTCCAGCCCTTTATAAACCAAAAAGTGCTCTTAACTAGTGAGCCACCTCCTCAGTATCAGAAGGATACAATTTTTTAAAGAGAGATGAAAGCTTTACAAGCTATCATATTGACCTGAGAGGGAAGGACCAGGATTATCAATAACTGAAGAATTGTTCATTAGGGAAATGAAGTCATTAGGTTCTGAGGTAAACAAGAGTCATCTATTTTATTTTAGTCTGGAATGCACCAAGTGGTGAACTTGTATGTTTGGGAATTGCTCTGTAATTTAAAACGAGCAAGAACAACAACAACAAAATCCCCAATGTTTGTGGAAAAACAGTATAATTACGTGTTTTAATTACTATGGTTTCTAAATATAATTATCAGAGTCTTTATCTGTAAGCTCATCTAGCCAGGCTACATGCAGGGTTTCATCACCCCAGACAGAGGATCAGACTCTAGAATTGATAACAAAGAGAAGATGCCAAGAAGAGTGGTCATTGTGCGGTATGAGTACATCTCTGATTTTTTTTTATTAATTACAGTTTATTGACTTTGTATCCCCCTGTACCTTTCTTTCTCTTCCCCTCCCAACCCCACTCTCCCTCTTCCCCACCAGTGTCTCTCTCCCAGTCGAGAGAAAAGGGAGGTCCTCCTCCCCTTCCCTCTGACCCTAAGACTAGGGTCTTAGGTCTCATCAGGACTGGCTACATTGTCTTCCTCTGTGGCCTAGTAAGGCTGCTCCCCCCTCAGGGGGAGGTGATCAAAGTGCAGGCCAATCAGTTCATGTCAGAGACAGTCCCTGTCCCCATTACTATGGCCGCCACTTGGACACTGAACTGCCATTTGTCTTATCGATATTCAAGGTGATGTTTTTTGTTTTATCTTAGTATATATGTTATTTTGTTGTATTTTATTATTATCTCTCAGAAACCCGCACTCTTCTAAAATGAGAGAGGAGAGGAGTGGATGTGGATGGAAGGGAAGGTGTGGAGGAATTGTGAGGAGAAAAGTCAGTAGAAAAGATAATAAACATATTTTTAGCAAAAGAGGAAAAATAAGAATTTTAAAAGTTGACAGACAATGAAGAATTATTTTCTTTATGTAAGACTCACTAGCACAGTACAGTGACCACTTTTCTTGGCATCTTCTCTTTGTATCAAGTCCCATCATCCACTCTGTAGCAGAATGCATCTTACTCCCAAGAGCATTTAACACATGTATTTTTGATTTAAGAGTGTGACTTTTCTGTAATAGAGGGCAGATGAGGAATTCCAGTGTTTAAATCTACTTTCTGTCTACATGTAGTGGAGTAAATTGCAATTTGCTAATACTCCCAGCAATAAAACAGTTCTGTATTTATAGAAGGGTGCTTTATTAACTATCTTGAAAATAGTTCACTCGCAAAAATTACAAATTCATGGTATAAAAGGGGAAATATTTAGAAAACAAGAGGTAAATTTTTCTGGGCACAGGGTGTTCATATTTTTTGACTTATGGGTATCTCTGTGGCCATGGGAAATAAATAATGAGCCATTTGGAAATGGTATCAGCAAAGCTTTATTGTTTGTTTTCTATTTTTGACAGGCTACTTGTTTTTGCATACACTGCTTATTTCTACAATTTTAAATTCATCATTTGATAAAAAATTTGCTGCATATATTACCAGATGGTAAATAAGTAGAAGTCTCTGAAACTCATGAAGAGAGGTACCTACTAGGACCTGCCATTTCATATTCCTACCAGGTTAACTCATCCCCACACATGGGAGGATTGGCACAAATTTTCATCAGCATTGGCACACCTTGGGGATAGTCCAGTTTCAGTGAGAGGACATGACATCTAGAATTCCATTTTTCATTAGAGAGCCTTCCAGAAGAGCAGGCTGTCACAAAAGCTTAGCAATTATAGAATAGAAAAACATTCAATAATTTATCTGGAACAAGAGAAATTCTAATTCCATGTTTTGGTGCCATTTGTTTTTTTTTTGAATAACTAGAAAAACAAAGTATATGTTGAAGACATTGAATGTCTTCCTACCCATTAGGGGTTAGACCTAAAAGACATGGCCTGTGGTTTTCATGGGAGCCAATTCTCTTCAAGGGCCTAATTAACAGCCATCTTTGCTAAGTAGAATATAACTTTCATTTCAAGTGAAATTCCTATTTTTCATTTACAAAGGTTAATGTCATTCTGTGTAGTCTTTCTTATAATGTTAAACAACACATAACAAAAAAACCCCACAAAGCATATTTCTGTAATTTCCTTTTTTAAAAACATATTTTGGATAGGAAAATAATTGCTGAGTGTCTATGAGTGTGTATGTGAACATATGTATATGTACATGTGTGCGTACATGTGTGTCTGTCTATTTGTGCACATGCACATATATGAAGTTAATAGAACAATATTTTAGTAGTTGGTTCTCTCCTGTTGTGATTACTATAGACCAAACTCAGGTAAGCAATTATGATGACAAGGAAGCTTTACCCTCTAAGCTTTCCACCAGCCCTAATTTCACATTTTGAATATTAACAATTCTAACTAAAAATATAATTTTTATGCTGTTTTCCATATTCACTAATGATATTCCCAAACTTTTATTTAACTAATTTGCCTATTAACATTTTAAGAATGTAATATTCACTACCAGATTTTTACCTTCTTTATACTTGATATGTTCATTCTTAATCACAATGGACACTTGTGAGTTACTCCAGTGAAAAATGTTCTGATGGAAATTTTGTTTCATGTCATGAACGAAATAAAAGCAAATATTTCTAAGATCACAACTAAACCAGCAACCATTGAACATTGCTATGGACAGATAGCTGAAATAACAAATAAAAGTTTTGACCAAATAAAAGCTGTCTGTGTTTCCTCATTAGTCATTATAACTTTTAAAGAGGGTTAGGGTTGGATATCTGCTCTCAGTTTTTCTAATCAATTTGAAAGTATATGCCTTCCGTCAACCAAAAATATCCAATTAGAGTCCCTTACTTAAGAAATACCACACAAGAGCGCTTTATTTTATTAACAATACGAATTCTAGTATTCTTTCTGTTGCTGTTATAAACACCATGATCAGAAGCAACTTGGTGAGAAAAGGGCTCATTTCAGTTTACAGTTTGTGTTCTTTATATTGGGAATCCAGGGCAGGAAGCCACTTTCCTATATAGTGGAAACCAGGAGGTATGAACCAAAGCATAGTCTTGGAAGGATGCTCTTTATGTGCTGGCTCCTCTGAGCTACTCATCAACATGCTTTTAGCCATCCAGCCCTTCTGCCTAGGGATGATATTGCCTATGATGAGCAGGACCTTCCTGCATGAATTAACACTTAAGAAAACGCAGTCATGAAATATTGAGAAGAATGTATATTCTTGAGAAACACAACAAGGGAGAGAGCCAATCCCTGACTCTTTCAACAGCACTGTGGTATTTCTTCAGACCAGAGCCTATCAGAGCTGTCCTCTTAAAGGCTCCACCTAGAAATGGATCAAAATAGATGCTGAGATTCAGAGCCAAATATTGGGTCAAGCGCAAGGAGCATTGTGGAAGAGTAAGGGGAAAGAGAAGAAACTGGAGGGAACAAGGACTTCCCAAAACGACCAACAGAGACAACTAACCTGGGTTCAGGGGTGCTTGAGGAGACTGAGTACCAACCTAGGACCATGCATGAACTGGAGCTAGGCCCCCTATATAGATATACCTGATGGCAGATGTGCTGGGGTAGGTTGGGGGGTGTGCTTGTCTGAGGGAGAAGAAACAGGAAAGAGGTGCAGAGGGTGGGAATAGAAGGAGACTATGACTGGAACATAAAGTGAATAAATAAATAAATAATTTAAAAGAGGGGAATGCAGCCAACAGCATACCTACAGGCAAATCTGATGGAACTATTTCCTTAGTTGTGATCCTTCCTTCAGAGATATTCCTTGATCTATGTCAATCTGATAAAAATATAAAATGAAACTATGAGAGTAGATGGTACATTTTATTCTTTCTATTTTCATATTTTCTTCTATAGTTTTTCTATTCTGTAGAAGTAAGACAAAATTCACATCTTTCTAATAGGACTCATTAAGAGATGTTAGTCCATATCTTGATCTTTTAGTTCTTTGCTTTTATTTATTTATTTTCTAGAGTAAAAATAATTGTCCTCATAACTTGCATTTCTCTTAAGAGTTTCTAAAGAATTATTTACATTCTGTAAAGAAAACTGGTTCCCAATAGGCTGCCTGCAGAACTTCTCCACTCTCTGTTCTCCCGGACCCAATACTCAGGATCACTTCTTGCACTGTAACAGAATACCTACTGAAGCCTCCATTCCCTCTCCCATGCCTCCAGGAGATCTCACAGACCATCCCATCATGGCACACCTTCTCCTTCATCTCTATATTCCAAACTCTGACACGAGTAGGTATTCCCTGTTAAACAACAACTACAAACAGTCTAGCAGGCTAGTAAAAACAGTCAGTGCACAGATATCACACTCTTTGAAATTCCCGACAGGAAACAAAATTCACTCAAAAAAGACAAACCCAGAAGCCGGCACCTAGTGCTACAATTGTCCCAAACCTGGGTGCCTAGATGCCAGCATATGAACACAATCAATTCCAATAAATTCAGGGGCAAGACAAAGCTAACCATTTTCTCCATTTATATTCAATATAATAATTGAAGTCCTTGCTAAAACTAAAGAAGATCAAGGAGATAAAAATTAGAAAAGAAGAAATCAAAGTATCACTATCTGTGGATGATAAGAGAGTATACAATAAGTGACCTCAAAAAGTCTAGCAAATGGGACCTCATGAAACTTAAAAGCTCCTGCAAAGCAAAGGACACCATCATCAAAACAAAGCGACTGCCTACAGATTGGGAAAGAATCTTCACCAACCCTTTCTCTGACAGAGGACTCATATCCAGTATATATAAAAAAACCAAAGAAGCTGAAAAGCAGCAAACCAAGTAATCCACTTAAAAAATAGGGAACAGAGCTAAACAGAGAATTCTCTGTAGAGGAATATTGAATGGCAGAGAAGCACTTAAAGAAAAGCTCAACCTCATTAAACATTAGGGAAATGCAAATCAAAACAACCCTGAGATTTCACCTTACACCCATGAGAATGGCCAAGATCAAAAACTCAAGTGATAACACATGATGGAGAGGTTGTGGAGAAAGAGAACCCTTCTCCACTGCTGGTGGGAATGTAAACTTGTACAACCACTCTGGAAATCAATTTGGCACTTTCTCAGACAACTAGGAATAGTGCTTCCCCAAGATCCAGCCATACCACTCCTAGGCATATATCCAAAAGAGGCTCAAGTACACAAAAAGGACATTTGCTCAACCATGTTTGTAGCAGCTTTATTTATAATAACCAGAAGCTGGAAACGACCCAGATGCCCCTCAACTGAAGAATGGATGCAGAAACTGTGGTACATCTATACAATGAAATATTACTCAACAATGAAAAAATAAGGAAATCATGAAATTTGCAGGTAAATGGTGGGACCTGGAAAGGATCATCCTGAGTGAGTTGTCCCAGAAGTAAAAAGACACACACGGTATATACTCACTCATATAGACATACAAGATAGGACAAACCCACTAAAATCTGTGCATCTAAAGAAACTAAGCAAGAGAGAGGACCCTAACTAAAACAGTCAATCCCCATTCTGAAAGGCAAAGAGGATGGACATCAGAAGAAGAAGAAAACAGGAAACAACCTAGGAACCTTCTACAGAGGGCCTCTGAAAGCCAGAAGAAGAAAACAGGAAACAAACTAGGAACCTACCACAGAGGGCCTCTGAAAGCCTCTGCCCTGAAGACTATCAAAGCAGATGCTGAGCCTGATGGCCGACTGTCAGGCAGAGTGAATGGAATTTTATGTAAGAAGTGGGAAATAGTAAGAGCTGGAGAGGACAGGGTTTCCTTAAGGAGAGCAACAGAACAAGAAAACTTGAACACAGGGAACTTCCCACAGACTCATACTCCAACCGAGGACTATTCATGGAGATAACCTAGAACCCCTGCCAGATGTAGCCCAGGGCAGTTCAGTGTCCAAGTGGGTTACCTAGTAATGGGAAGAGGGACTGCCTCTGACATAATCTGATTGGCCTGCTCTTTGATCACCTCCCCCTGAGGGGGGAGCAGCCTTACTAGGCCACAGTAGAGGACAATGCAGCCACTTTTGATGTGAACTGATAGACTAAGATCAGAAAGGAGAGGAGAACCTCCCCTATCAGTGGACTTGGGAAGTGGCATGCATGCAAAAAGGGGAGAGAGGGTGAGATTGGGAGGGGAGGAGGGAGGGGCTTATGGGGGGATACAAAATGAATAAAGTGTAATTAATAAAAAATTTAAAAAAAAGTCTAGCAAGGAACCACTCCAGCTGATAAGCACCTTCAGCAAAGTGGCAGGATATATATATATATATATATATATCAATTGGATTATTTGGTTTTTTGATATTTAATTTTTTTATTTTTTTCTGTATTCTAAATATTAGACCTCTATCAGAGGTAGGGTTGGTGAACATCTTTTCTCACACTGTAGGCTGTTGTTTTGTTCTATTGACCATGTCTTTTTCTTTAAAGAAGCTTTTCAGTTTCACAAGGTCCCATTTATTGATTGTTGATCTAGAGCCAGAGCTCTTGGTGATGTATTCATGAAGTTGTCTAGGAGGGCCCTAGGAAATATGCTTAATTCTCATTCAGAAGGAAAAACAGGATAGACACTGGAAGCTGTAGAAGACAGAGAATAGGATAGGAGCCCATCACATATCCTCTCTAAAAGACTCCACTCAGCAGGGGATTGAAGCAGATGCAGAGACTCACAGCCTAACTTTGGACAGAGTACAGGGAATATTATAGAAGAAGAGAGAGATGTAAAGACATAGAGGGAATATTAGCCCTATAAGGAGACCAGCAAAGCCAAAAAATCCTGGATCAGGAAGGACTACAGAGACTGATGCATCAACCAAAGACCATGCATAGAGAAGACACAGACCTACTGCTCAGATATAACCCACAGACACCCCAGTCTTCTTGTGGGTTCCCTAGTAAGGGAAGAAAAGACAGTCCCTGACATGAACTCAGTTGCCTACTCCTTGATCACTTCTACATGATAGGGTGATATAGCCAACCCAGTGAGGAAGAGTATCCAGGCAGTCCTGATGGGACCTGATAGGGTTCGGTTCAACAGTAGGGGAAGAGGTCTTCCCCAATCTGTGGGCTAAGGGAAAAAGATGGGGGATGAAGAGAGAGGTAGGGTGGGACCAGGCAGAGAAAAAGGAGGAGGCTATGACTGGTATACAAGGTAAATAAATTATAAATAATAATAATAATAATAATAGAAAAAATTAACTCAAAAAATCTGTAGCTCTCCTGTATACAAAAGACAAAAAGGCTGAAAGAGAATTTAGGAAAACAACATTCTTTAGAATAGTCACACACACACACACACACAAACACATAAAATATCTTGGTGTAACTCTATTTGTGTAAGTGAAAGACCTGTATGGCAAGAACTTCAAATCTCTGAAAAAGCAAATTGAAGAAAATATCAGAAGATGGAAAGATCTGTCATGATCAAGGATCGGTAAGAAAATGGCCATCTTACCAAAACAATCTACAGATTTAATGCAATTTCCATCAAATACCAATACAATTCTTTACAGACCTTGAAAGAAAAATTCCCAACTTCATAAGAAAAAGCAAAAAAATAAAAATAAAAACCTCATAGTAGCTGAAACAGTTCTGTACACTAAAAGATCTTCTGAACATATCTTCAAGTGTGATCTCAAGCTGTGCTATAGAGAAACAGTAATGAAAACTGCATGACACTGGCATAAAAATAAACTGGTTGATGAGTGGAATCATATTGAAGACCCAGAAATAAACCCACACACTTACAGACACTTGATTTTTTGACAAAGAAGCCAAAACCATACAATGAAAAAAGAGATAGCATTTTTAACCAATGGTGCTAGTCTAACTGGATATCTACATGTAGAAAAATGCAAATAGATCCATGTTTATCACCCTGCACAAAACTAAACTCCAACTGGATCAAAGACCTCAATATAAAACCAGACACACTAAACCTATTAGAAGATAAAGTGGTGCAGAGCCTTGACCTCATTGGCACAGGAGACAATTTCCTGAACAGAACACCAACAGCACAGGCTCTAAGAACAACAATCAATAAATGGAACCTCATGAAACTGAAAAACTTCTGTAAAGCTGTCCTCAGAACTAAACAACTACATACAGATTGGGAAAGGATCTTCAATAACCCTATATCCAACTGAAGGCTAATATCCAGAATATATAAGGAACTCAAGAAGTTAAACTGCAACAAATCAAGTAATCCAATTTAAAAATGGGATACAGAGCTAAACAGAGAATTCTCAATAGAGGAATATCAAACGGCAGAAAAACATTTTACAGAAATGTTCAACACTCATAGTCGTCAGGGAAATGCAAATCAAAATGACCCTGAGACTTCACCTTACACCCATCAGAATGGCTATGATAAAAAACTCAGGTGGCAACACATGCTGGAGAGGATATGGAGAACGGGGAACTCTCCTCCACTGATGGTGGGAGTGTAAACTTGTACAACCACTTTGGAAATCAATCTTGTGGTTTACTTGACAATTAGGAATAGTGCTTCCTGAAGATCCAGCTATACCACTCCTAGGCATATATCCAAAATATGCTCAAGAATACAACAAGGATGTTTGCTCAACTGTATTTATAGCAGCTCCCTTCAGATAACAGCCAGAATCTTGAAACAATCCAGATGTCCCTCAATTGAGGAATGGATACAGACATTGTGATACATTTACACAATGGAATACTACTCAGCTATTAAAAACAAGGACCTTATGAAACTGAAAATCCTCAGCTCATAGTGACAAAGAGGTGTAGCAGGGATAACACTCTGGCATTGCTAGTGAAAGTATAAACTTGTATGACCACTTTTGAAATCAATCTGGTAGTTTTTCAGAAAACTAGGAATAGTGCTACCTTGAGTCCCAACTGTATCACTCATGGTCATATTCCCAAAAGATGCTCCACCATACAACATGGATACTTGCTCAAATGTGTTCATAGCAGGTTCATTAGTCATAGCTAGAAATGGGGGAAAATGATAATTTCCCTCATGAGGAAAAATGGATTAAAAAATTAGAACATTTATACAATGAAACATTCCCCAGCTACTAAAAACAAGGACATCGTGAAATCTGTAGAAAAATGGATGGAATTATATAAAGTAACCCAGACCAAGAAAGACATGCATGATTTGTACTCACTTATAAGTGGATAAAAACCTTATAGTCTAGGATAACCCTTTGACAATCCACAGACCCAAAGATGCTAAGAAACAAAGAGTACCTAAGGGATGATGCTTGATTCTCACTGAGAAGGGGAACTGAAATAAATATCAGGGGTATATTTAGTGCTCTTTAAAAAAATTCTCCATTACTTGGGGTATTCAGGCCTCTATCTCCCTTCCTCCAACCCTCAAGTTTAAGTAGGAGAGAAAAAAAGGTTAATGGGAGACAGGGCTCAAACCCCTTTACTTCTCTATGATAGTAGGGGTCAAGGTCTTCTTTTAGGACTCTATACCAACCTCTGTCAAAGTAAAACACCTACACAGCTAGCAGTCTCCTCCACACCGCTGTGCCCTGAAGCGTTTCTCTTCCTCTGTCTGCTCCAAACCACCATACTGTCTCTGGTGTCTGGTCTCACCAAACTGCTACAGGCCACACACCAACACCCAAGGCCACACTGAACCCCACACCTTCTCTTTGTCAGCTCTCATATTTATACTCTCAGAGTCCTAGACCAAGCTCCTCTCAATTCTGCATGTGGGACAATTAACAGGTGTGGAAAAATTATAGCCCAATTAAAATCTCACATTTGGGTTTAAAACAATAGCATATTTACATAACATACAAAGAAACCAAAACTTTCATTACAGGTAGATGAAGAAAGGGAGCTTGGTGGGAAAGGGGATGGGAGGGTATGGGAATCAGGTGTGGGTAAAGAGTAGGGATAGGGCTGGGAGAGAGAACAGAAATTGGTAGGGGGCATTTCTGGAGTAGAGGTAGATCCTGGGAGGCTACAGGGGTGACTCTAGCTGAGACTCCTAGAAGGAGGGGATAAGGAGCCTGAAATGCTCACCTGCTTAGTGAGATGGGAATTCCAGTCTAGAAAGGGCGATGCCAACCCACCCACAAAACCTTTGACCCAGACAAGCAATGACTAGTCCAACATGAGTCCCATGCCACGAATGAGAAGCTACCACCCATACTATTATTATTTGGCTATACTTGCAAACAAGAGGCTAGCATAACAGTCATCTGAGTGTTTTCACTGGGAAGCTGACAAACACAGTTGCAGAGACAGCCAAACATTAGAAAGAGCTAGGGTAATCTTATGGGATGGGATGGAAGGACTGAAAGAGGCAGGGAGCTCCAGGACATCATAAGAATTCTACAAAATTTGTATCCCCTTGATCTCCTTTAATTGTCTTATTGCTCTAGCAAGGACTTCAAGAACTATGTTGAAGAGATATAGAAAGCGTGGGCAGCCTTGCCTTGTCCCTGATTTTAGTAGGATTGATTTGAGTTTCTCTCCATTTAGTTTGATGTTGGCTATAGGCTTGCTGTATATTGCCTTTACTATGTTTAGGTATGTGCCTTATATCCCTGATCTCTCCAAGACTTTCAACATGAATGGATGGACCTCCCCTATCAGTGGACTGGGGGAGGGGCATGGGTAGAGAAGGGAGAGGAAGGGTGAAATTGGGAGAGGGGAAGGGAGGGAGCTACAGGTGGGATAAAAAGTGAATAAACCATAATTATAAATAATAATAATAATAATAAAGAATTCTACAAAATCAACTAAACTGTGCCCATAGGGGCTCACAGAGACTGAACCACTAACCAAAAAGCATCCATGGGACAGACCTAGGCCCCCCAGACATGTGAAAAAGGAAAAGCTTGGTCTTCATGTGGGACCTCTAACAGCAGGAGCAGGGGATGTCTCTGACTCTGTTGCCTGCTGGATTACTTTCCCCTAAATGGGTAACCTTTTCTCACCTCAGTAGAAGAAAGGTGCAGTCCCACTGGATATGCCAAGGTGGGTTGATATCCATGGGAGGTCACTGTAGGTTTTTCAAACAGGGGCTTTATTTAATGTTCTTAAAGGCCTCTACCTTTCTTCCAACCCACCATCCCCCAACCTTACGTAGATTAGTAGAGAATGGGCTAGTGAAAACCATGCCCCTTGTACTAGGTAGTTTTCAGCTGACAAACATCATACACCTTTTCAGATGGGTTGTTTTCCACAGGGAAAAAACATTCCCATCTCACATTGCTACCAAAGCAAATAACATATTCACATGATACAGCTAAGTTTCCAAAGAAACCAAAAACTTCTACATTAGGTAGCCCTCTCTCTAAGAAGAAAAGGAGGGATTTAGGGGAGAGTTGAAAGGGGACGTTCTCATGGGATATGAAGTATATAAATTAATCAATTAATAAGAATATATACTGGAAGAAACTGAGAATAATTGCTGTGCATGTATGATGATCTCTCTGTATCCATGGACCCTATGCTGGAAAGAGGAAACCCACTCAAGAAAGTTGTACTCTAACTACCACATGTGTTTTGTGACAAATGTATGCACACATACCCACCCTCCATGCATACAAATACATGCTTTAAAAATGTGGGATTCTTTTTTGTTGTTGTTTTCTTTCGCTAGTAGTGATGACACATGCACATAATTTCACCATAAAAACTGAGAAAGGGGGCCACATCTGCCAGGTCAGCATGAGCTCATAGCAATTAGTTCCAGGCTAACCTGGAAAATAGGAGAACTTTTCTCAAAACCCCAAGAGCTAGAGGTTTGGCTTAGTGCTTGCCTGGTATTGGCTCTGACTTTAAACTTCAGCACTGAATTATTTTTAGTATAACTTTCAGATACTTCTTTATCAAACACATTTTTAATAGAGCCAAATTGTATTTTAGTAATTTTTAGAGTTAAAATATTTTCTCATGTCAACTATTTACCATTTTATGTTCAAATTTCAGATTCCTAAAATGTACCCTTAATCTCTAATTTTGTAAAACAGAAGAACCTAGAAACATTTAATGTATTTGAAACTTGTATGTTTAAATTTAGAAAAGCTTTGTTTTATGACATGAGAGAATTCATGGATTTTCCAAATTGTTCCCTTAGAATACTTCTCTTTCTTTCTTTCTTTCTTTCTTTCTTTCTTTCTTTCTTTCTTTCTTTCTTTCTTTCTTTCTTCAAATTAATAGATAATATAGACTTGGTAACTTTCAGCCAGACTCTCACTGGTACACTTAGGGAATTTCTCATTTCTCTTTCTAGAGTCCTAAGTATCTAATGGTTGTTTCCAAACTATAGCTAAGATTGGCTGTGGATTAAAGTGTTGTCAATTTTCTCCTCCATTGTGGAGTCATATGTATGCCTTCAACACCTTCTTGAAAGATAGTTTTCATTATTTGTGGAGATTTCATTACATAGCTACTTTCTCTTCTTTTGGAAGGATATTATTTAAGGCTCTTCTAGCATTAATGTCAATTCTATCCCTCCTTTGTGGGAAATTTCTCTCTCTTTTCTGGATGTTTCTAAGAACTCTGTTTCTGCTGTTTGGCAGTTTCAGTTTGATCACATGGATTCAGATTTTGTTTTTATTTATCATGCCTGACATTCACTTGGCTGAGGATTATATTGTGCCCATTCTAAAATCCCTCAACTATTATGCCTGCATATTTTCTCTTTCTGTCTCATCTTTTCTTACCCATAGTGTTCTACATACCCAAGGCTCTTCCATATGCCTGGTCCCTGGCTGCTGCTGACCTGTTTCCCATGTTAGAACTGTGCTACATAGCTTATCAGTTTTCAAGTTCTAAAAATTTCTTTTTCGGTGATAGTTGTCAGTGTTTAAGAAGCTTTCAGGGACTGTAACCTCTAAAATGTTACATGTTATCCTTACTTTTATTTATTTATTTATTTATTTTAGTATTTCTGGCATGATTTAAAACAGCTTATAGAATATAACATACACAACAAAATGCATATAGTTAATGTATTTTCACAGCAGGAACCTTCTCATGCGATGACATGGTTGAAATGGCTTTACCAGGTTCTCTTTGTGACTGCTCCCAAATCTGCCTCCTCCTTTTCAGCAGTGATAGAATTTCTTTATTTGTTTTGCTTTTTTCCTCTTCTTTATATTTGCTCAATCATTGTCTGTTTACATGATACAGCATACCTTATGTGAGGTTCAGAAGACACTTTGCAGGAGTCAGTTATTACCTTATACCATGTGGGCCACAGGGACTGAGCTCAGGTGTCAGGCTTCCCTTGCAGCAAGCACCATTACCCACTGAGCCATCTTAAACTTACCACCCAACTCTCCTAATTCTGAATACTATCTAGCAGCCTTTCTATGATTTCAGAATTAATGACTGGATTATTTCAGTGGAAATTGTGTTGAGATTTATTCATGCTGTGCATTGTATCTACAATATTGCATCATACTCAGTCTTCTATCTTACACTTTTTTTATTATTTTTTTTATTTTTTTTATCAGTTACATTTTATTAACTCTGTATCCCAGCCGTGTCCCGATCCCTCATTCCCTCCCAGTCCCTCCTTCCCTCCCTCATCTCCACCGTGCCCCTTTCCAAGTCCACTGATAGGGGGGACCTCCTCCCCATTCATCTGATCCTGTTTTATCAGGTATCTTCAGGACTGGCTGCAAAGCCCTCCTCTGTGGCCTAACAGGACTGCTCCTCCCTTCGGGGGTGGGGAGACCAAAGAGCCAGTCATTAAGTTCCTGTTCTGATGCTCTTTGGGTGGATGACACCTAAACGAACATCGGTACAAAGTCCCAATTTATTTCTAATATCAGAGATCAGACCTCTACTCTTGCCTGATGCATCTAAAACAAAAAGGGGGAACTGTAGAGAGCTGCGGAATGCTATGCCTTAAAGATGGAGCTGGTTTCCGCCTTCCACCTTCCCGATGGTGAGTGCTCTCTGTCACGAACAATTCCACACTTGGCTAAGGCTGAGGATCTGGCTTGCTTCCATGTATGTGGACCTATCTGCATTGCCCACGTGGCACGCCTGGGTTGGCTACCCAGAGGCTATTTAAGCTGTGGGCTGGCTTTCCCCAGGGTCCGAGGATTGTTCAAGGTTTCTGAATAAACTGCATTGGAAAAAAAAAAAAAAAAAGAATAAAGCTGCTACGAACATAAAAAAAAAAAAAAAAGAAAAGAAAAGAAATAGTCCTTGTTCCCCTCACTTTGGGAAACCAATTGGTTACTGAGCTACTACAGGCTACATCTGAGTAGAGGTTCTAGGTTATATCCATACATGGTCCTTGGTTGAATGTCAGTCTCAGAAAAGACCCTGTGCCCCTATATAAGGACCAAATATATCTTACACTTTTATACTTTCATTTTACAGTTATTGCCAAAGACTCATATACAGATTCTGAATGTTACAGGTTAGGATTCTGTGTAGAGTCTTTTGTGTTTCTTTGGCCCATGAGAGTGCTCATTTCATTTGTATATATATTCAACAACAAAGCTGCTTGGCCAACCATCACATACTCTACTGATAATGTTAAACACTGAATGGTTGGTTAGAATATCTACCTCATTTCACACTCATTGTTAGGGCATAGTAATTTCAGGTCAATAGATACTCCTGATGCATATTATAGAGACCCTTTTTGATCTTGACTGTTTGAATGACAGTGATTGCTTTGACATTATGTCATTGAATACACACTTATTTACATTTATACAATATATTTATAGGTAATAATTTGACTATACTATTTATGATGAAGCTGAAAGTAAACTTTAGTAAAGTAAAAGTCAAATAATGCCCACTTTAAAATTATACAATTTGTATTTTTATTATCACTTATTTTCATAATTTTCCCAGTAAGACTCAAATAAGCATCTCTACACTTAATAAGTATTGTTATTCAGCTACTGATTAATTAGAAATTGTAATTACTATTATTTTAGTACAGTATATTTTCTATCTCTTAGCTAGGCAGAACTCCTTTATCATTGTATTTTCTGACCTGTCACACATAATATAAAGCCATATATTCCGTGGATACAGCTGGGATACAGAGTTAATAAAATGTAGCTAATAATAATAAAAAAAAACTAAAAAAAAAAAAAAAGAAATTCACCTTAAAGGCTGGAAAGATTAAGGCCTTGATTGTTAAAGGCTAAGGTCCCAATTAAACTGTCAAGGAAGCCCATATTAGTAATTTTATATTAGGGAGATTAAACTCTGAAATATGTAAATATTATGTATTTATATTTCTCCAAATCATATCAAGTAAAAACTCAGCGCCTGGCTCTTTGACCCCACCCCCACCCTCGAGGGAGCAGCAGCCTTGCCAGGCCACAGAGGAGGACATTGTAACCAGTCCTGATGAGACTTGATAAGCTAGGGTCAGATAGAAGGGGAGGTGGACCTCCCTATCGGTGGACATGGAGAGGGGCAGGGAGGAGATGAGGGAGGGAGGGTGAGACTGGGAGGGAATGAGGGAGGGGCCCTAGCTGGGATGCAAATACAATAAAATGTAATTATTAAAATTTAATTAACAACAACAAAAACACCTGAGTGACCTTCCAGACAGCCTTTGAAAGCAAGTTATATATATATATATATATATATATATATATATATATATATATATATAACTTAATCGCAAGTTCATCCTTCTAACTACAAAATCCATGTTTGATTCTCAACTATATCTAATACCTCATTTGAATTATTTAACATGCGTTTTGGGTTAATCTTCATATGGTATGTTATAGGAGGCACAGTCAGTGCTCTACTTTAATGATTATGGCCACAGCATCAGCTGCCATGTGGAATATTAGAATAGTGTCAAAATTGGCTTCCTGTAGTTTACATTCTTCAGAGAAATTTGTTCTCAGCAGCAATGCTGAAATGAAATACAAATTACATAAATGTATTGATTAAAATATAAATATTTATAAAACACATATAAGCAATCAAAAAAGAATATAGAAATATAATTCAAAATATGAAGCAAAACCAAACTCCCCAACAATCTTTAGTTCACTGAAAATAAGTACCATGATACTCAGTGTCTGCATGACACCTCTGTAACTTCTTTCTCTTCTTTTATGCTACATACATCGGTCAATATGCAACTAAACCATTTTATGAAGGTGTGAAATTTTGTCTATTTGCATCCTTACCGTATGTTCATCTGACAACTAATAGATAGCAAAAAAGTTTTGTTGTATCAATAAATGATAAGAAAGCAGATCAATATAAAATTATATTTCAGTTTATTAGATGTATTTCTCCACTTACTTTAGCAATCCATCCCAGCTAATACAGTCATTGTTCTCCACAGGTTTCCATCAGCATTTTAATCTAAAATGCAGCTTAATAAACTGTGCACTTATTCTTCATAATTTGAACTATTTCACCTCCTTGTGTCACCCCAACCAAGCAATTTGTATTTAACATACAAGTATCTACAGTCTTTCTGATGTTTTCATCAATTAAACTCGTTTATAAAAAAGATACAAGCGTCTTGTCAACATACGGGTTGATGCTTTCCTGTGGCCCTGGTGGGTTAATATAGAAAGCTCACTTTTGACATTTTTGCTTGTAAGAAGGTAAACACCCTTCTATTTTATTTGGGAATGAGCAAAACATTTTGTTTATTTATTTATTTTGCTTTGAAGTGTGTTTAAAGATAAAATCTTTCATCTCTACATTTCATCTTCTCTTTTTGGTGTCCTGTTTGTTACCTTCAACTTTAAATAAAGAGAATAATGAAAGTTTTTTCTGCCAAATCATGGTTTATCCACAAGGAAACTGATGCTAACATTGGTTATTTTGCTTTTACAAATTATGGTTCTGCTTTATATTTCCTTTCACTCTGTGTACCTGTGTTCTCTAATTCATTAGAAAAATTTTAAGTTAAAAATCTACCTATGATCTGTTGATTACAAGAGCTATTTCCATTGCATCTCTTTTTTTTTTCTTAATTTTGAATCAATGTTATTAAGAAAGAAGTGGACATGAAATATGACATCTTAGGAAATTTATAATGTTATTTTATTTTAAAGCCTTTATGAATATTTAAAAAGTTAAATATGTTTACTTTTGCTACATATTTGTAGTGTGGTGGATAAAATTTATGGATGTCTGAACAAAGAAGTTTCTGACCATTCTCCCACCAGAGTTTTATTTATTTTATACATCAGAGCAGTAAAACAAATCTCAGTTCTTTCTAGCAAATCAGAACATTAGAGCTCTGGAAGGGAGTCAAGTTTTCTCAGATCAAGTGCTAGTCCAAATGCAATCCTTACGTTATGAAAGTTGCAGGCTTCGGAACTCACTATTGCAATAACAGAAAATAGTAGGAAAAGGTTTGGTGCTTTCAGTAAACATTTCTTATAAGCTTATCATTAAATTTTAGAAATTTTGTACATGTTGCAAATCTTTGATTGAAAGAAAGTAGAAAGATAATATGTATTTTCTCCATCTTAGCTCTTGACTTTCAGTTTCTCTATCTGCCCTGTCATTCATATGTACATTTACATATTATCTATACATCTTCTAGTAAGAGATTTTCATTAGTGAATTGGCTTACATTATGGTGGACTCTGGATAGATTGTCCATTATGGAAAATAATATGCTTCTCAAATAATTTTTATAAAAATATTTTTTTCATTCTTGGACATATACCCAAAGGATGTTCCATCCTGCAAGAAAGGTACTTGTTCAACAGTTTTCATGGTGGCTTAATTCTTAATAGTCATGAAATGGAAACAGCTTGGATGTCCCTCAACCAAGGAAAGGATAAATTGAATGTGATACATTTACCCAATGGAATATTATTCAGCTGTTAAAATAATGAAACCATTAAATTTGCAGACAAATGGATAGAACTAAAAAAAAAAAAAAATCATCCTCACTGTGGTAATCCAGACTTAGAAAGACCAACATGGAATGCATTTACTTATTTGTAAATGATAATCATGCTACCGTCCACAGACCCAGAAACGCTAAGTAACAAGGAGTAGTCTTATGGGAATACATAGATATATCTGTGAAGGGGAAATAGA
Source organism: Meriones unguiculatus (assembly GCF_030254825.1). Lineage (NCBI taxonomy): Eukaryota > Metazoa > Chordata > Mammalia > Rodentia > Muridae > Meriones > Meriones unguiculatus. The sequence continues at coordinate 98,748,803 of NC_083354.1, forward strand.
TTTTGTGAGTGAACTGTGGGTCAGTAGGATGGCATCAGAAGTGATCAGGTTGGGGTAAGTGGAGGGAAATAATATGGGAAGAGACAACTGGAATTGGAGGGTATTTGGGGGATGATGTGAAAACCTACCTGGTACAGTAGAAACTCCAAGGATTCTACCAGGATAACCCTATAAAAGACTTCTAGTAGTGGAGAATACAGAGTCTGAACTGGCCTTCTTCAATAATCAGGCAACACCCAACCCAGCCAAAAAACATTGACTTACAATCTATTCTGGCAATTACATGTTTGGGGGCAATGGAGATGGTTTAGGAAATTGTCATCAACAAGTCTAATTTGAGGCTCAAGCCATGACACTGCCTGGATGACAAGGAATCAGATGCTGGATCTATCAGAAACCTACAAGAGAAAGACTATCAGTAGAATGATTCCTAGTGAATATTTTACTATACACTTGGATCAGTACCTAGCCCAATTGCTGGCAGCTTATGGGAGCAGGTGCAAAGAACCACAGCCAATCATTAGGAGGACAGAGAGAGCAAACTGGATGTCTCCACTGGGTCCCTTCCCTGGGAACTAGAGCAATTTCGCAGAAGAGAGGGAGGAAGAATGGTGAAAGTCAGAGGAGCTGAAGACACAAGGAGAGCACACTTACAAAATCAACTAATCAGAGCTCATGAGGCCTCACAGAGATTGAAGCAGCAATCAGGGAGTTTACATGGACCTGTGCTAAGTCTTCTCACGATACATTATGGTTGTTAGACTGAAGTTTTGGTGAGACTCCTAACCATGAGAGTGAGGTTGTCTCTGACTCTTTCACCTACTCTCAGGACTCTTTTTCTTCTCCTGGGTTGCCTGGTCCAGTCCTGATTTGAGAGGCTTTGTCTAATCTTACTGGATCATGTTATGCTTTGTTTCATTTAAAATCCCTGGGAGACCTGTTTTTTTCTGAAGGGAAAAGGAAAAAGAGTGGATCTGAGGACAAGGCAGGTGGTAGTATGGCTGGGAGGAGTGGAGAGTGGGGAAACTGCGGTCAGGATATTTCATATAAAAGAAGAAAAAGAAAAAGACAACTAGAAGAAAATCTTCCGTAAAAGTAGCATCATACATAATGTGCTGAACCACAAGTGTGCATTCAATTTCCTTACTAATTCAAACATGAAATTTATCACTATATCTGATTCTGTGTCCTACCTACAGTCATATTTTTCCCCAGATTCAGCCCATGACTAATTTTATTCTCTGTGCAAACCCTTTGCAAAATCAAGAAGCTACATTAATCAATATACTGGTGACATTTTACCCTTAACTTAGATGAATAATTTTATTTTTATCCAGAAGTATATTTATTATTACAGACAAAAAAGTAAGTTCTTGAACATACATATTTAGTTTTTAAACAGTTGCAACTACAATAGACTACAATAAAATTTAAAAATCTGACTTTCGGAGTTTTAGATATTGAAACAAATATTTTGTGACCAGAATCGTCACTGTGTTTTGTGACAGTTTACTCCAAGATTGAAACATCTGTGTAGAGAAACTCCTTAAGCAGGAAGATAAACAACTCAAAATAGGTTCTGGATGTTCCTGATATTTGCCACATTCACTAGGCTTTTCCCTGTCAGGAAAAGCAATAAAAGCTGAGAATACTTCTCAGAAAAAATACAAACAGACCCATAACTACCACCCTGCACAAAATTAAAGTCTAAGGGTGATCAAAGATCTCAACGTAAAACCAGTCACATAAAATCTGTTGGAAGAAAAAGTGGGGAAGAGCCTTGACCTCATTGGCACAGGAGACAACTTCCTGAACAGAACACCAACAGCCCAGGCTCTCCTTGAGAGTTGATCAAAGAGTTGGCCACTGAGTTCATGTCAGAGACAACCCCTGTACCAATGACTAGGGAACCCACTTGGAGACTGAGCTGCCATGGGCTATATCTGAGTAGGGTGTCTAGGTCCTTTCCATGCATGGTCTTTGGTTGGAGTATCAGTCTCTGCAGGCCTCATCCCCCTGGGCCCAGGTTTTTGGGCTCTGTTGGTCTCCTTGTGGAGCTCCAGAATCTTCCAGGTCATTCTGTCTCCTCCTTCTTCCATAAGATTCCCTGCCCTCTACCTAATGTTTGGCTATGAGTCTCCATATCTGCTGGGTAGAGTCTTTCAGAGGCAGAGGCCCTCTGTGGTACACTCCCATTCTGGTCCCTGTCTTCTCCTGTCTATCCCATTTGCCGTTCTGAATAAGAAATGAGCATCTTCCCTAGGGTCCTCCTTGTTGTTTAGCTTCTTTAGGTGTATAGATTTTAGTATGTTTATCCTATATTGTATGTGAGTATATACCTTTTGTGTCTTTCGGGTTTCTGGGTTACCTCACTCTGGTAAAAAAAAAAAAAAAAAAAAAAAAAAAAAAACTGATCTTTGTACAGTAAGGATGTTGTACAGAAGGAATTGTAGAGAAGGAATCATTATTTCCCATGTGCCTTGCCTCAAGGGTATAAGACACATCCTTCATGTCACTGAAGATTATGATTGCAGTCATTATTTTCTATCCAAAAGTCTGCCCCAAACCATTATTCTCCATTATACTTAAATTGGTTAAACACATTTCTTGGAGTGAAACAATTCATAAGACATTTTGAGAAACTTAACTATAGCTCTGTCTATGAAATTTTATAGTGGAAATAGATCTGAGTTCTACTTTTAAAAGTCCATCGAGTTAACTATACCACTCAAACTGCTTGCTGTTAAAATAATGAAATATATTTGACTTATTGAATTCATCAAACCTGTGAAAAACAGTTATTGATCCATCCTAAAATTATTGGGTAGTCATCAAAGGATTATGTTCTGAAATTGTGGTAATGGGAACTTCCAACAAATAATTCACATGTTCTACATACAATGAGAAATATAAAATTTTTATGTTTAATTCCTAGTTAGTTCCTGATGAAATAGTTTTCTGCTTTAGTAAACTATTAATCATTATTATTGTAGCTGTATTCAGAATCCCTTAGTAGATACAATTCTGGTTGTGTTTGAAAAAGGTTGACAGATTGATTTAATTAAAGAGAACCATATATGAGAGAGTTAACATCCCATGAACAAAACCTAGAAAAATATAACAGGATAAGTAGAGAAAGAAAACAGCCAATTCTCTATCATCTTATGGTACCTGAAATATAGCCAACTGCCTTTCATTTCCTTGCTTTCTTACCACCATAATATCTATTCCTCCTAAATTTGAGACAAAATAAAACCTTTTAAGCAGCTTCAACTGAGTATTGAATCACAGCAACAATATTGTAATAAATATCTTTTTCATATTGCTATTATAACTAACCACAAATAGCTTGAAATAGAACAAATTAATTAATTTGGGCAGTTTGAATATCAACGCATAAAATGGTGCATTATGCTTTTTCTGGAGAGGCAAGGAAAGAATCTCTGCCCTTAATTTTTCTAGACTTTTCAGCTGTTCACATTTTCTACTACAGTCATATTATTTTGACTTATGTTCTCATATTTGTTTACTGATCTTCTGCATAAATATTTTCAGCTATCCTACATTTCTTGTACTAGCAGTGATTCATATTTGGCTCAACTATTATTTAACAATGAACATTACCAGTGTATCTTCCTTTGACTCATTGGCATCATAAAGGGAAAGAATGTTTTGCTTTGTGATTCTTTCATATAAGAATAGAAACATAACTTTTAAAATTCTAAATTGAAAAGTATTTTCTTCACATGGTATTTAAGGGAAGAATAATTATATGTTACTTACACTGCTTTATGTTTATCACAATCTCTTGTTTTTTGTTTATAAAGACATATAATATAGGATAAACCTACTAAAATCTGTACACCTAAAGAAACTAATCAAGAGGGAGGACTCTAGCTAAAACGCTTAATTCCTATCCAGAAAGACAAAGAGACTGGACATAAGAAGAAGGAGAAAAGAGGGAACAAGTCAGGAGCCTGATACAGAGGACCTCTGAAAAGCTCTGCCCTGCAGACTATCAGTGTAGATGCTGAGACTTATGGGCAACCTTTGGACAGAGTGCAGGGAATCTTAGGAAAGAAGTGGGAAACAGTAAGATCTGGAGAGGACAGGAACTCCACAAGGAGAGCAACAGAACCAAAAAATCTGAGCACAGGGATCTTTCCTGAGACTGATATTCCAAACAAGGAGTATACATGGAGATAACCTAAGACCCCTGCACAGATGTAGCCCATGGCAGTTCAGTATCCAAGCAGGTTCCATTGTAATAGGAACAGGGACTGTCTCTGACATGAACTGATTGGCCTGCTCTTTAATTACCTTCCCCTGAGGGGAGAGCAGCATTACCAGGCCACAGAAGAAGACAATGCAGCCACTCCTGATGAGACCTAATTGCCTAGGATCAGAAGGAAAGAAAAGAAGTCCTCCCCTATCAGTGGACTTGGGGAGGGGCATGCATGCAGAGGGTGGAGGAAGGGAGGGATTGGGATGGGAGGAGGGAGAGAACCACAGGGGGGAAACAATGTAAATAAAGTGCAATTAATAAAGAAAAAAAAAAGAAACGTGGAAAATGAAAACACGTGTGTAAACTGATAAGGAGTGGATAGTATTAAAACATAAATAAAGAAAAATTATCAGTCATATGATTCTGTGGCAATGTCTACAAATAAAAATTATAAACATTAAAAGCACAAGGGTGACAATTTCATGTGTTGCATTCTTAGAATTTTTATGAAAGAGATATAATTTATAACAAAATTCTCCATACAAATAATTAAAATGTTTACACTGATTTTAAGATATTTTAAATACCTAGCATCAGACTTGGTTTCTGCATATACTATAACCTTTGGAAGTATTGGTCAATGCACTGAATTAATTAGTTAATGTATTTAATTACTTATTTAACTAGGGTAATCATGTGTGGTCTATTTAAATTATTGAAAATTGTATCTGTTCCATTTCAATTTATTTTGAGATAGTTTTTTAAAATGCAGACTTTTTAAAGTAAATCTATGTGAAAGCACTAGCCATATATTTATATATGACATTCACAAAATTAAATGACATGAAAGTGAAACCAATGTACAGAATACTCTAATCTTTTGTATCTTTTAACATCCTTACATTTTACTGTTGACTGCATTTTCATGCAACTCCAGTAACAATAACAAAATAATTTGTAATGTTTTTTATCCTCTCTGCCTCACAGTGGAGTTACAATAAATTTGTTACATGCTGTGAAGTCTGAATTGTGCCTCTGAGCTGAGCCTGAATGAGGTCCTTCTGAATAAACTCCATCAAGCTCAACTCTGCTATCTTGTACATTATTTCAGTAAAAAGCAACCTGGGGTTATATTCTGCATTAAGTAGCTTTAGTTTGTTAAGATACTGTATTATTCCATAAAAATAAATTTATGTTTTATAGTTAATATGCAGAAAGAAAATGCTGTCAGCTACCATTTATAGTAGTAGCCAAATCAAGGGAAAAGATATTTTGTTACTTGCAAGTATGTACAGACACCAAAACTGTATTTAGATGAAAACAAGTAAGTTTTAAGAAAACAGGATGAAAATGATACACTGTTATAAAAAGTATTTTATATCACAACATTAAATTTTGAAGCACTGGTTTGCATGAGTTTAGATTATTACATGAATTCCCTAGCTATCAGTTTTCTAATCAATTCATGTTATTAGCTATAATTCAATTTGTCTCAGCTAATATATGGAAATAGAGTTATTTTTCCTTGAAGTTCAATTTAACTGTGTGGAAGTAAAAACATATTGAAAAATACAAGGCCTGAGAATATGTTAGATTCTAATAGTTGATTGAGTATATTATTAACAGAAGTCATACATTTGAAGAATCGAGTTTAATTTTCTAAAACTTGGGTTAGTTATTTTCAATAAATATGATGATGCTGTTTTAAATAACTATCATATTTTAATCAGCAGAAGACCTTAGGTCATGACATCTTCCCTAGAGCCTCTTACATCTTCTGAGACCCCACTGCATATTTCAAAAAGAATGGACCTGATAATGGGTTATGTAATGACATATTCAAGTTCAGAATCCAGTATAATCTTGTGCAGTTCTCAAGGGACAGTGTGAGAGATGGGAACGGGCCTTGAAAACAGTCTAATAAGGTTGTAAACAAAATTCGATCATGTGAGTTGGACGGCCGTTCTGTTCAGAAGCTCTGTAAATTTGGGTGACATAACTTTCTATGCCTGAGTTTCTGTGATGTTTAGAAGTTTTTGTTTTTGTCTTTATAAATTTGGCACAAGCTAGGGTCACCTAGAAGAGGAAACAACTAAGAAAATGTCTCCATCTGGTGTACATATGGGACATTTTGATTGTTTATGACCTGTGTGGGAGGCCTCTATTCACTGAGGACATTATCTCCCCAGGGAGATGATTTTGGGTTGGGAAAGAAAATAAAATGTCCAGGCCTTAGAGAAAAATCCAGTAAGCAACATTCTTCCATGGTCTCAGCTTCTGTTATTGCTTTCAGGTTGTTGTTGTACTTGAGTTTCTTTTTTGGCTTTTCTCCATGATGGACTGTAATTTTGGACATGTAAGCCAAATAAAGTCTTTCTTCCCAAAGCTGTTAAATTTCATAATGGTTATCACAGCATTAGGCACAAAATTAAGATAATTTCTTAATTTATAAAAAAGGAATGAAGACCTTAATTATGTTGGTATATATCTGTGATCTCAGCAGTGGATAGAGGAAGACAAAAGGACCAAAAGTTTAAACAAAGCCTCAGAAACAGCAAGAACATGTTTCAAAACAGAATATATATATATATATATATATATATATATATATATATATATATCCAAGATTTCTGAAAATAATATGATTAACCAAGGTAACCATGGCAAATACTTTATACAAGGTGTGAATATAATGAGTAGTTCTTAGATACTGAGAAAAATGTTATTACCAATATAGACCCATAAAGTGAATAATATATTGTTATGTTCTTTCTTCCTTTTGGTTTCTAATGCTACTTGACTTCTCAAAGCACTTGCAGTCTCTTAGGTTAGAGGATTAAATTTATAAATTTTAATAGTATTTTTTAATCAATCAATTAATTTTTTTCACATTTAAAGTTTTTTTTTTTTTAATTTATTGCTTTTAGGGTTAGAAATGTTATTTTCTCTTTTATTGAAGAAAATATTCTTGTCTCACATATTATATTCTGGTTATGGTTTCTTCTTCTACTCTTGCCAGTTTCTCCCCACCTCCCCTTTCATCTGATCCACTATTTTTGTCTTTCATTAGAAAATAACAGGTTTATAATAGATAACAAAACATCTCCAACAAAATATAGTAAAATAAAGCATAAACCATCAAATGGAAGTTGGGCAAAGCAGACTAACATAAGGGAGAAACAAAACAAAACAAAACAAAAAAAAAAAAAACAACACAAGAACCTGAGACCCAAGCACTCACGTTCTCAAGAGTCCAATAAAAATGGTAATTGAGAGGTAAAATTTGTACATAGGACCTAGTGCAGACCTCTTTAGGACTTGCAATGAGTTGACTATCTTCAGTCTCAATGACACTTTATATATACTTTGTTCAGTTGGTTTTCAGTGGTTCTCAATTGCCTAATGCTGAGACTATTTAATACAGTTCCCTATGTTATGACCCCCAAAAGACAATTACTTTCATTGCTACTTTTTAACTTTAATTTTGTTACAGTTATGAATCATAATGTAAATATTTTTAGACTTAGATGTTTGCCAAAGTAGTTGCTACCCACAAGTTGAGATTCACTGATTAGAAGATGTTGTTCTCCTGGTGTCATCAATGCCCTCTGGCTCTTACACTTTTCTCCTACTCTTCTGCAGGGTTGCTGAGCTGGGAGGAGAGGGATATAATGGAGAGATCACATTTAAAGCTTTGTGTTCCAAGGACTCTGTTACTGTCTTTCTCCTTCCCTCTTTGCCTCCTTCTGCCCCCCTTTCCCTTTGTCTCTTTGCTTCTCTCTTTTTCTGTGTAATATATAACTCTGGATCTCTATATTTACTCCCATTTGTTGCAGGAGGAAGCATCTCTGACGATAGCTGAATATTTCACTGATCTGTGAGTAAAGCAGAATATCATTAGGATTGTCTTTATATAGTTTAGGAAGTTTCCACTATACTAAGTTCTCATACTACCCCTCAAATGTTCCTCAATTGTACATATCTGTCTTCACCTTCCCAATACAGTCCCATCTACTCCATCTTCCCACCTGTTTTCTTGTGTCCTGGCCCCATAAAACTCTATCCTATGACTCCCTCTCAGGGACATCTATGTGTCCTGGAAGTCTTTTTCTCTATGCCTAACTTCTCTGGTTTTATAAATAGTAGTTTTTTTTTCCAGGCATTTATTTATTATTCATTATTATTTAACAAATATCCACATATATGTGGATCCATACCATATTTTTATTTCTGAGTCTGGATTACCTCATTCAGGATATTTTCTAGTATTTTCCACTTATTTTATATAAACAGTTGTTGGGTTGTAAAGAAAAGAATACCTAGCGTTTAAGAGATAAGTCAAAGAACAAAGTCACCCAGGCAATATGAAATTAGAACATTTAGAAAGGAAACACGATAGTTCCTTACAGAGGTAAGCATTAGCTTGTTTCTACTTCTGAATACAATTATGGATTGTGAAATCTACTGAAAATTTCAGATTATAATTTTTTCAGATTATAAACTGTTTATCAAGTGGTCTATGAATTTGAAACACAAAAATCATTCAGAGAAGTTGTCATTCTCTCCTGTTTAGAACTCTCTACTCCATATTATTCCATTTGGTTGAAAATAGCCTCATTAAGTCTGGGGATTTTGTTTTTTCATTACTTATATTCTTTTGTGTATTGGCCATTAAATATTTTTATTGTATAGAAATATTTGCCTATGTGGTACAATTTTAAGCATTTATCAAAGGGAAGACTAAAAATCAACAGAAAGCAGGGCAATCAGAAAGTCAGTTTAGGAATGATACAAAGAATACTATACTTTTTGAATGGACTCATGGTATATTCACTTACCGCCATTTTCTATTACAGTCCACATGTGATGTTCACTTCTCCCAAATCTAGCTTTTTCTCATATTTTTAATCTTAATGTTAGAAATTTTTATTAATGTGCTTTGTTTTTATTTCTTGCAATTTCTCTGTATGATACTTATATGATATTACGGATAACATGAGTCAGGTTCTAAAGAGATCCTTTCAAATGTTTTTCAATTGAATATTTCAGGGAAGTCTACTAGGTTTTAAAGACTAATGCCTTCCATGATTGGATTCCGTGTAAATTAAATCAAAATTGTTACATTTTCCCTTTATGAACAATGAAATTTTCTACTCATTCATTTTCTCAAATTTCTCCTATGTGTATGAGTTACCCAGCACTGTCTTATTTATTTTAGGTCTTCGTGTGTCTGATCCATTGCACATGTACTTCCTTTTGCTTGTCAGGACACTTTATAAGAAAGTTTCTCTGTGAGCAGGGTATCATAAGCTTGGAACTTTAACACACTACTTTGAGAAATACAAGTGAACAAACTATTTTCCAATATTGTTCAAAGCTGCATTGGTATTTTACTGAAGTCTGCACTCTATCTAGACATTATTTAAGTGAATGCACATCTTAATTGAAGTGAGACTCAGTGCATAGAGGGAAGATTTTAATTCACCTAGATTTACATTTAGTACATCTCATTAATATTTTATATGTATATATAAGCTAGATACATATACATGCCCACACATATAATGAACATTTGGTAGAGTAAGAAAATAGCAAACAATACCAATGAGGTATGTTTATCTAAATCTGTAAAGTAACTAGCATTCTACCATGCTGGTGTGAAGAGCTGGGATACTTTAATAGGTCCCTCTAGGTATATATTTTTCAGACATTCTTCCATGGAGTATTAAAATTTTTCTCTTCGCGGCCTACATTTACAGTCCAATCTTTATTAATTATATCTCCTCCCAATCTTCTGTTGCATTTTTATTTTGTAATGTTTAATTTGAGAGTGGCATATCCCTTTGGTTGCTTTAATATCCCAAGTACTGTTTTATTTCCATTCTCATGGGTGCAAAAAAATTAAGGCTTATTTAATGAGTCTTTGCTGTATAAATACTTCTTTCATATGGTATTTACTAATAGTAATTAAGGCATGCCTAGTAAAAATGTCAATGCTCCAGAATTAATTTTAGACCTCCTATCTAAAATAAAATGTTTAAAAATAAATGAGAAAAATTCCTTTCAATATGACCATATAGAGTAATAATACTTTTTATATATATATATATATCTTTTTTAACAATAAAAGTGGTATATTTGAACACTTATACTAAATAGAATTGAAAAATATACAACAAAAAAGTCTTTAGATATTGGTTTATATAATTATCACTAGCTGAACATTATACCTTCACATGGGTGTATAATTTTACCATTGGTTATTCAAATATTTTAATGTTAATTATTGATAAGTAATTATAATCACGTTGAGCTCTTTAAATTCTTAGTAGTAGATTTGTTAATTAAAGATATAGTGTTAATAATTATTCTTGAACTTGTTTCTCATGTTTTTGTTCTGTAATCATATATGTTATTTTTTACCACATGCACTTTTTCTTTAACAGTGAAAGTTAAAAAGTGAGTATAAAATCCACTTTCTTCAAGTTATAATTTAGTAATCATGAAATCATTGAACATAATTATGGTTTAAAAGGGAAGATACAGATGACTCTTTGATCAAATTTATATGTGTATACATATATATGTATGATTATCATACAAATATAATTTAATTAATGCAAATGGCATATCCCTTCCTCAAATTTTGTCATTTCTTTGCTTAGAAGATTTAAATGGCCCTTTTCTTCTAGTGTGGATAAAAACATTTCTATTTGGACATATATATTTCTTTGTTTTTCTTCTCATGGTCTTTTTTTAGGTACTTTTTATTAATTCATTTTATATATGACAGTTTCACACATGCATAGGACTCATTATTGCTGTCCAAACATACTTTTCTCTTTCTCTTAAATATGCCAGCCCCTATAGCTCCTTCTCCTACCCTACAAGTTCCAGTCTTCTATTCAATACTTTTTGTTTCATAAGGCATCCATTGAGTTAAACCCAGGCTATGTGTCTGACCATTGTCTGGAGCTATCCGTCAGAGCCTAGTGGGTTCAGAGGAGGCAACATAGCTGGGTAGTAAGTCTCTTTCTCTCCCAGGATATGTTAACTGCCAGACCTATTTCCAAAGTGGTTGTTCAAGTTTATATTGTACAATGGAGGAGGGTTCCCCTTTCTCCACATCTTCTCCAGTACCTGTTGTCATTTGAGTTTTTTTTTTAACTTTTATCAATTACACTTTATTCATTTTGTATCCCCCCATAAGCCCCTCCCTCCTCCCCTCCAGGTCTCACCCCCCCTTTCTGCATGCATGCCCCTCCCCATGTCCACTGATTGGGGAGGTCCTCCTCTCCTTCTTTCTGGTCTTAGTCTATCAGTTCTCATCAGAAGTGGCTGCATTGTCAGGGTTCTAGGTTATCTCCATGAATAGTCCTTAGTTGGAGTATGAGTCTCTGGGAAGTTCCCTGTGTTCAAATTTTCTTGTTCTGTTGCTCTCCTTGTAGAGTTCCTGTCCTCTCCAGCTCTTACTATTTCCACTTCTTACATAAAATTCCATTCATTCTGCCCGACAGTTGGCCATCAGGCTCAGCATCTGCTTTGACAGTTTGCATGGCAGAGGCTTTCAGAGGTCCTCTGTGGCAGGTTCCTAGTTTGTTTCCTGTTTTCTTCTTCTTCTGATGTCCATCTTCTTTGCCTTTCAGAATGGGGATTGACTGTTTTAGTTAGGGTCCTCTCTCTTGCTTAGTTTCTTTAGATGCACAGATTTTAGTGGGTTTGTCCTATCTTGTATGTCTATATGAGTGAGTATATACCGTATGTGTCTTTTTGCTTCTGGGACAACTCACTCAGGATGATCCTTTCCAGGTCCCACCATTTACCTGCAAATTTCATGATTTCCTTATTTTTCATTGCTGAGTAATATTCCATTATATAGATGTACCACAGTTTCTGCATCCATTCTTCAGTTGAGGGGCACCTGGGCTGTTTCCAGCTTCTGGCTATTACAAATAAAGCTGCTACAAACATGGTTGAGCAAATGTCCTTTTTGTGTACTTGAGCCTCTTTTGGATATATGCCTAGGAGTGGTATGGCTGGATCTTGGGGAAGCGCTATTCCTAGTTGTCTGAGAAAGTGCCAGATTGATTTCCAGAGTGGTTGTACAAGTTTACACTCCCACCATCTCCAGCATGTGTTGTCACTTGAGTCCTTGATCTTGGCCATTCTGATGGATGTAAGGTGAAATCTCAGGTTGTTTTGATTTGCATTTCCCTAATGGCTAATGAGGTTGAGCATTTCTTTAAGTGCTCCTTTGCCATTTGATATTCCTCTACAGAGAATTCTCTGTTTAGCTCTGTTCCCCATTTTTTAAGTGGATTACTTGGTTTGCTGCTTTTCAGCTTCTTTAGTTCTTTATATATACTGTATATGAGTCCTCTATCAGATAAAGGGTTGGTGAAGATTCTTTCCCAATCTGTAGGCAGTTGCTTTGTTTTGATGACTGTGTCCTTTGCTTTACAGAAGCTTTTTAGTTTCATGAGGTCCCATTTATTGATTGTCTCTATTAGAGCCTGTGCTGTTGGTGTTCTGTTCAGGAAGTTTTCTCCTGACACAGACCGTCCAAGAAATCCAAGACAATATGAAAAGACAAAACCTAAGAATAATAGGTATAGAGGAAAACGAAGACTCCCTTCTCCAAGGCCCAGAAAATATTTTCAACAAAATCATTGAAGAAAATTTCCCCAAGTTAAAGGAGAGGCCAATAAGAATACATGAGGCCTACAGAACACCCAACAAATTTGACCAGAAAAGAAAATCCTCCCACCACATAATAATCAAAACAGTAAGTATACAGAACAAAGAAAAAATACTAAAAGCTGCGAGGGAAAAAGGCCAAGTAACATATAATGGCAAACTCATTAGAATCACACCTGACTTTTCAACAGAGACTATGAAAGCTAGAAGGGTCTGGACGGATATCATGCAGACCCTAAGAGAACACAGATGTCAGCCCAGGCTACTATACCCTGCAAAACTCTCAATCCTCATAGAGAAAACAAGATATTCAATGACAAAAACAAAGTTCAACAATACCTACATACAAATCCAGCATTACAGAAGACACTGGAAGGGAAAATACAACCCAAGAAAATTAGCTTCTGTCAAGAAAACACAGGAAATAATTAACCTTACTACAGTAAAACAAAAAGCAACCAAGCACACAACCTAATGACCACAGCCAACATCAAAATCAAAGGATCTAACAGCCACTGGTCATTAATCTCTCTCAACATCAATGGCCTCAACTCTCCAGTAAAAAGACACAGATTAACAGAATGGATACGTAAACAAAACCCAGCAATCTGTTGCATACAAGAAACACACCTAAGGCACAAAGATAGACATTACCTGAGGGTAAAAGTTTGGAAGACGACTTTCCAAGCAAACGGACCCAAGAAACAAGCAGGAGTAGCCATTCTAATATCTGATAAAATAGACTTTCAACCAAAATTAATCAAAAGAGATGGGGAAGGACACTTCATACTCATCAAGGGAAAATTCCCCCAGGAAGACATCACAATCCTGAACATCTATACCCCAAATACAAGAGCACCCATATTTGTAAAAGAAACATTGATAAAATTTAAACCACATATAGATCCCCACACATTGATAGTGGGAGACTTCAACACCCCACTCTCAACAAAGGACAGATCAACAAAACAGACATTAAACAAAGAAACAGTATCTCTGACAGAGGTCATGAATCAAATGGACCTCACAGACATTTCCAGAACCTTACACCCAAACACAAAAGAATTTACCTTCTTCTCAGCACCTCATGGAACCTTCTCCAAAATAGACCATATAGTGGGTCACAAAGCAAGCCTCAACAGATACAAGAAGATTGAAATAATCCCTTGTATCTTGTCTGATCACCATGGAATAAAGTTGGACTTCAACAACAACAAAAATAGCAAAAAGCCTACACACACATGGAAACTGAACAACTTGTTACTAAATGAAAGCTGGGTCAGGGAAGAAATAAAGAAAGAAATTAAAGTGTTCCTAGAACTCAATGAAAATGAAGACACAACATACCCAAACTTGTGGGACACAATGAAAGCAGTGCTAAGAGGAAAGTTCATAGCACTAAGTGCCTTCAAGAAGAAATTCAAGACAGCTCATTCAAGCAACTTAATGGCCCACTTAAAAACCCTAGAAAAAGAAGCAGACACACCAAAAAGGAGTAGACGGCTGGAAATAATCAAACTCAGGGCTGAAATCAATCAATTAGAAACAAATAAAACAATTCAAAGAATCAATGAAACCAAGAGCTGGTTCTTTGAAAAAATCAACAAGATCAACAAACCCTTAGCCAAGCAAACTAAAAGGCAGAAAGACACCACCCAAATCAAAAAAATCAGAAATGAAAAGGGGGACATAACTACAGACACTGAGGAAATCCAAACAATCATTAGGACTTATTTCAAAAGTCACTTGAGTTTTTGATCATAGCCATTCTGATGGATGTGAGGTGAAATATCAGGGTTTTTTTTTTTTTTTTGATTTGCATTTCCCTCATGACTAAGGATCCTGAACATATTTTAAGTGTTTCTCTGCCACTTGATATTTCTCTATTGAGAATTCTCTATTTAGCTCAGTACCCCATTTTTTTTAATTAGATTACTTGATTTGTTGCTGTTTAACTTCTTGAGTTCTTTATATATTCTGGATATTAGCCCTCTGTCAGATGTAGGGCTGGTAAAGATCCTTTCCCAGTCTGTAGGCTGTCGTTTTGTTCTGATGACAGTGCCCTTTGCTTATACGTGGATATTAGACATATATTCTAGTATAAACATACTAAAATCTATACACCTAAGGAAGCTAAGCAAGAAGGAGGATCCTAGCTAAGATGATCAATCCTCATTCAAAAAAGCAAACGGAACAGACATCAGAAGAGGGAGAAAAGAGGGAACAGGAAAGGAGCCTATCTCCGAGGGCATCTGAAAGACTCTACTCAGCAATGTATTGAAGCAGATTCTGAGACTCACAGCCAAACTCTGGGTAGAGTGCAGAAAACCTTATGAAAGAAGGGGAAGATCGAAAGACTTAGAGGGCACAGGAGCTCCACAAAGAGAAGAACAGAACCAAAAAAATCTGTGCACTCTGTCTTTTCTGAGACTGATTCTCCAACTAAGGACCATGCATGGAGATAACCTAGAACCCCTGCACAGATGTAGCCCAGGGCAGCTCACTGTCCAGGTGGGTTCCCTCGTAAGGGCAACAGGGACTGTCTCTGACAAGAACTCTGGCTGGCTCTTTGATCACCTCCCGCTGAGGGGGAGCTCCACAAGGAGAGAGCATCAGAACCAAGAAAACTGAGCACGGGTGTCTTTTCTGAGACTGACACTCCAACCAAGGACCATTCATTGAGATATCCTAGAACCCCTGCTCAGATGTAGCCCATTGCAGCTTAGCATCTAAGTAGGGTTCCCTATAAGGGGAACAGGAACTGTCCCTGACATGAGCTCAGTGGCTGGCTCTTTTATCACTTTCCCCTGAGAGGGGAGCAGCCTTACTAGGCCACAGAGGAATATAATGCAGCCAGTCCTGAGAGACTAAGGTCAGATGGAAAGGGAGGAGGACCTCCCCTATCAGTGGACTTGGGGAGGGGCATGGAAGGAAAAGAGGGAGAGAACACAGGATTGGGAGGGTATGAGGGATGGGGCTACAACTGGGATCCAAAGTTAATAAATTGTAGTAAATAAAAAATAAATTTCAAAAAAGAGAAGATGAATTTTAAAAAAAGAATTAATCATTTGCTATCAGGCTAAAAAAAGAAAGGTTGAAATCCACTGACTTGAAGGGAGAGAAGTGACATATGAGCATCTCTTTGTTTCTCCAATAATATATTTGTAGTATTTTCAAATTTAGTAAATGATTTGCAGTATTGTTTTCTTTTTCAGATTCATACTGAATATTTCTTGCTGTTTCACTTTGGGATTTTATTTTTTACTTTATGCATTACTGTTTAATTAGTTGGAAGCAATTCAGTGACAGGGAAATTGCATATCATGTATTAAAAAATACAGATAGTATGTAACCACAACAGTACATATTAAGAAATTGGTATTTTTATTGAACATAGTTTAACATTTATTTTCTTTTAAGTTGTATTTTGGTAATTTTGAAATTCTTTCATTAAAAAATGTGCATATCCTTTGGGAATAAGTAATTTTCATACAAATATGTATTATAAAATATAAAGAGATGTTCATTTAGTATGCCGATAACCATTTTTTACATAATAAAAATTTTGAAGAAATATCATTATAACATTTGTTATTTATTGATTTATTTATCTACTCATTAATTAATTCATTTATTTGAGTGTTGGGTTTTCTTTTGAGGCTTTAATTAGTGTGTATGTTTGTGTGCCTATGGAGAGTGGAGATAGAAGATCCCCTCAACTGAAGTAGCAGGCATTTGTAAGCTAGCAAACAAGCCCTAGTTCTTTGCAAGAGTGCTCTTAATAAACAAGCTTTCTTTTAACTTTTTGTGTGTGTGTGTGTTGTTGTTTGTGTTTGTATGTTTATGTGTGAGTGTGTGTATACCTATGTCTGTGATGTTCATTTGTTTGTGTGCAGCATATATGAAGGCCATGGTAGGTGTGGACTCTGTCCTTCCCTTATGTGAATCCTGGGGCTCAAACTCATTTTATCAGTTATGGTACCAACTGCCTTTATCCTCTAAACCATTTCAAAGACCCAAAGTGTTATATATATATATGCAAAAAAGGAAAATATATGAAATTAAAGCATAATAAAAAGTATTTATTGTTGAAATTAAATAACAGAGGCAGCTTTGGTGTGAAGACAATTTTGGGTCTAACGACAATTAGCACTCTGACTATTAAAAGTTGATAATTCATTGTTTGGGACATGACAATTTGCTCCGGCTGGCTTGCTTATTTGCTTTCTGTCTAGTGTTCTTGAAACTGCAAGAGCTACTAGCCTGGGAACAGGCTGTCATGCTTTGGCAAAATATGCCCTTGAAGCTGCAATGTTCTTAAAAGATGGGTTGTGAGGTTGATGAGATAAACATTCTGAAAGATAATTCCGTTCTGTCATGATTTATCAATAATGACTAAACTTATGACCAAGCAGAAGTTAAAACAAGTGTCCAAGAACAAAAATGAGATGATCTATGTTTTCAGACAACAGGCATCTATCCCTGCCTACTAAATTGTTTAAATAAAGAATCACTCAGACTGCCAGCGATCAGGGTTTAAAACTGCCCCATCCCTGATTCATTCCGCTCAGGTAGCCACCCTTCTTCAGGTCCTAAGCTCATCTACGTCTGGACCCCAGCACCTGCTGATAATTAAATAGTCCTCCAGAACTCCATTATCTTCCTACAGATGTTTCTGTTGGATATGTTATATGCTGGTATTTGTTTTTACTTATAAATACGTATAGATGTATTTTTTCCTTCTTATATTTGTGCTCTCTAAAACATTCCCCTTCAAAGAACACACATGGCTTAGTGCTTAATAGATCTGCACTGCTTCTGAGAAAGCATACTGTCTTCCTTTCTTAATGATCTATTTTGAAACTGATCTGCACAGACAGAAGCTCATCTTCTACCGTGGGTGCTGATTTAATAAATCATCCTCTAAATCTAGATATACTGAACCTATTATTCCATGTTTTATCTATTCATTTTAAGGTAGTAAAAAAAAAGTCTTTGATAATTGCAATACTTCATTTTACATGAAGGCTATTATAATTAATTGCCAGTGTCAAAAATAAAATCAGATCAATTTTTTTAAAGTTAAACTATATCATGGAACATAGAGTTCATAATAATATAATGTATTCTTGTAAAATGGTAAGAAAATGAAATTGTAAGTGCTTTTACCACAAAAAAAGAAGAGACTATTGTGTGCAGTAATACACATACCAATTAGTCTGGCAGCTATTTCGCATTCTCTGTGTGTTTGTGCATGTGTTTTAAAGTATCCCTCCGTTCATATTTATGCAACATATCAAATTTAAAAGAAATGTAAAATATGTATCGCATCAGGACCAAGAATTCACAAATACAAAAAAAAAAAAAAAAAAAAAAACACATCCCAGCGTGGCCAGGGGGGATTTTATTTTTAATCATAGCTTCATGATCTGGCTGCTCCATTCTTTTGAATAAACATGCCATGGCTGTACATTACTATGGATGAAAGTATATTATCATACATATACACATACATGTACATATGTATATGTCTGATCAAGGTAACTAGCCTTCCTGCCTCCTTGATATTTCTTCATAGTTAAGGGATTTTGAATGTTTTCCTTCTAGATTTTTACAAAACTTTTATTAGTCTACTGTACCCTACAGTTCCTCACAGTGACATTTCGTTCATACTCTTACCTATGTTTGTTTTGGTGCGTCACAGACAGCCACTTCACTCACATTCTATATTTTTTTTCAGCCTGCCCTCCCAGACTCTACTGACTCACATTCACTTTCTCCTGCCTCCTTTTTTTTATTCAGGCCAATATTTTAATCTTCCCTTTGTGAGAATATGTGGAATGTGTCTTCTTGTGCTAATCTGGCTTGTAAAGTGAAAGAGAAGAAATTATTTGCAATTGACTGGTTGTTCTTGCAGGCTTTTTCAAGAGGTAGAAAGCTGGCTGTAAATGAGTGTCTTACCTAGTTTTTGGATGACACATTTAATTTGTCATCATCAGAGGCATTTGTAAAAAGTAATCTAAGCTGACTTTGATGATATGGATTGCCCAATTGATTATTAGGATCTTGGAAAATTCGAACAAATCTACAGATGTAATTTATTTATTATGTCACGATTCTTTCAAATATTATTTTGAAACAAAATTATCACAAGTAATTCTAATTCAAAGAGTCAGAGAGCAGAAAAGAAAAATAAAGAAAAAAAAAAGAAGAGGAAAGATGCAGGAAAAAATATATAAAACTCACTTGCACAGAATCATGGCCCAAAGCCATTTCAGGAGCATTTCCTGGGTCTGATAATCTCTACTCAAAGTTATTCATCTATACTTCTCACTGTCTATTGATTTATTATTGAGAATCTCATTATTGAGAATCTTTACTTAATGCCCTCTTTCCATTAATCTCCTCTAGGACAGAGGAAAGATTGACATAGCCACTGCATGTTGCTGCTCTCCAAGACACAGGGACTATTTCAATTATAAATAAAAGCTCTGCAGATTGCCACATGCTTCCATAAAAGGATACCATCACTTCCTGAGGCAACATACTAAGCAAGATTCTTTTTGTAAAAATAAAAGGGTCAAGGAAAGATACAAAGGAAGAACAGGAAGAAAATATATGGTTCAATATCATTAGACTTTTAGTTCTTTGCTGCTATAATTGAAAGTCAGAATACATCTAGGTTGTTTCCAGATTCTGGATATTAAAAATAAGGCTATGAACACAGTTGACCAAATGTCCTTGTTGTATACTTAAGCATATTTTGGACATATGCCTAGGAATGGTTTAGCTGGATCTTGAGGAAGCTAAGTTTCTAATTGTTTGAGAAAGCTCCATATTGCTTTCCAAAGTGGTTGTACAAGTTCACATTCCAACCAGCAATGGAGGAGAGTTCCACTTTCTCCACATCCTCTTCAGTATGTATTGTCACTGGAGGTTTTGATTTTAGCCATTGTGATGGGTTGGGACTTTGCCCATTTTTTTTAACTTTTATTAATTACACTTTATTCATTTTGTATCCCGTCCATGAGCCCCTCCCTCCTCCTCTCCCGGTCCCACCGTCCCCGCCCCCTTTCTGCATGCATGCCCCTCCCCAAGTCCACTGATAGGGGAGGTCCTCCTCTCCTTCTTTCTGATCTTAGTCTATCAGTTCTCATCAGAAATGGCTGCATTGTCAGGGTTCTAGGTTATCTCCATGAATAGTCCTTAGTTGGAGTATGAGTCTCTGGGAAGTTCCCTGTGTTCAAATTTTCTTGTTCTGTTGCTCTCCTTGTGGAGTTCCTGTCCTCTCCAGCGTTTCTCTGTCATTCAACATTCCCCTATTGAGAATTCTCTATTTAGCGCTTTAACCCATTTTTAAATTGGGTTAGTTGATTTGTTGCTTTTTAAATTCTTTAGTTCTTTATATATTCTGGATATTAGCCCTGTCAGATAGACAGAAATTGTGGTACATTAAACAATAAAATACTATTCAGCAATTAAAAACAAGGAAGTCATGAAATTTTCAGGCAAATGGTGGGAACTAGAAAAGATCATCTCGAATGAGGTATCCCAGAAAGCAGAAAGACACACATGGTATATTCTCACTTATAAGTGATATTAGACATACATTATAGGATAGACATACTAAAATCTATGCACCTAAAGCAGATAAGGAAGAAGAAGGACCCTGAGTAAGATGACAAATCCTCACTCAGAATGGCAAATGGGACAGACATCAAAAGAGGGAGAATGTGTTCTAATGCCGACCTTTGGCCATTTGCTTATCTGTAACCTTCACTGTTTGTTCCTGGACTCTGTAGTTCAGACTGGGACTGTCTTTCCCTGGTGTCGGGAGTATTCTTCAGGTATATGAGAGAGACCCACTGGTTTGAGAGTGTGTGTTGGTGTTTCAGCTGTACCTAAGGGAGGAAGATCCCCAGGCACAGAAGGCCAAATGCGGGAAAGAGTGTGCACGTGCATGGAAGTGTGCTTTGAAAGACAGAAAGTATGTAGATGCTTAGAGTGTGGGGCAGGGATGCAGTGCGGACATAGAAGGGGTGGTGGGTACTGGCAGTGTTCGCAGGCCCTGGTGGTGTTTGTGGGTGCACTTCACTTGTGCTGATTCCCTGAATAACTTAGTGGCCTACAAGCCGCTGGTACTCAACTCTCTCTGGGCTCCAGGAGTTGTTTGCCTGGACTCCACTGGTAGATTTGCAGAACAGGGGCTTCAATGTTGAGAACACTATCTCAAGGGGCTTCAATGTTGCCCACAGTGGGTGTGTGGGTGAGAGGGATCCGATATTTGGCTGCTAGATTAGAGGTACCCTGGATCTGGGGCTCTGCAGGCACTTGAAGGCACATTCACTCAAGTCAAGGATGCCCACTTTCTCCATAGCACTTCTACATAGTACTTGAAGTCCTAGCTAGAGCTATAACACAACTAAAGGTGATCAAGGAATACAAATGAGAAAGGAAGAGGTCAAAGTATTACTATTCACAGATGATATGAGAGTATACATGACCCACCCCCAATATCAACCAAAGTACTTCTCCAGCTGATAAACACCTTCAGCAAAGTGGCTGGATACAAAATTATCTCAAAAATATCAGAAGCCCTCCTGCATACCAAACACAAAGACTGAGAAAGAAACTAGGGAAACAACACCCTTCACAATAACCACTAATAACATAAAGTACCTTGGTTTGACTCTAAGCAAGCAAGTGAATGATGTGTTTGAAAAAACTTCCAGTCTCTGAAGAAAGAAATTGAAGAAGACATTAGAAAATGGAAAGATCTCCCATGCTCATGGGAGAAAGACACCCAGGGTATATACTCACTTATAAGTGGATAAATATACAAAAATCTGTACACTTAAAGAAGCTAAACAAGGATGATCCTGGGTGAGATGGTCAATCCTCATGTAGAAAAACAAATGAAATTAACATAGTAAAGGAGAAAACAAGAAACTGGACAGGAGCCTACCACAGGGCGCCTCTGAAAGACTCTATCCAGCAGTATCAAAGCAGACACTAAGACTCATAACCAAACTTTGGGCAGAGTGCAGGGAATCATATGAAAGAAGGAGGCATTAGTAAGACCTTGAGAGGACAGGAGCTCCACAAGGAGAGCAACAGAACCAAAATATCTGGGAACAGGGGTCTTTTCTGAGTCTGATACTCCAACCAAGGACCAAGGTCCATTAATGGATATAGCCTAGAACCTCTCCTCATATGGAGTCCATGGCAGCTCAGTATCCAGTGGATATCCTTGTAAGGGGAACAGAGACTGTCTTTGACGTGAACTCAGTGACTGGCTCCTGGGATGAAGGAACAGCCTTGCCAAACCACAGAGGAGAACACTGCAGCCAGTCCATGATAAGCTAGGGTCAGATGGAAGGGGAGGAGGACCTCCCCTATCAGTGGACTTGGAGAGGGGCATTGAGAGGAGATGAGGGATGGAGGGTTTGTTTGGGAGGAAATGAGGGATGGGGTTACAGTTGGGATACAAAGTGAATAAAATGTAATTAATGTAAAAAAATAAAAAAAATAATTTAAAAAAGAGGGAGAAAATGTACCACAGAGCCTACCACAGAGGACCTCTGAAAGACTGTACACATCAGGGTATCAAAGCAGATGCTGAATCTCATAGCCTAACTTTGAGTAGAGTGCAGGGAAACTTATGAAAGAAGGGAAAGATAGAAAGACCTGGAAGGGACAGGAGCTCTACAAGAAGAGCAACATAAACCAAAAATCTGGGCACAGGAGTCTTTTCTGAGACTGAAACTCCAGGACAATGCACAGGGATAACCCCAAATCTCTGCACATGGCAGCTCAGTGTTAGAGAGTGTTCCCTAGTAAGGGGAACAGAGGCTATCTCTGACATGAACTCAGTAGCTGGCTCTTTGATCACCTTACCAGTAGGGAGCAGCCTTATCAGGCCCCATAGGAAGACAATGCAGCCAGTCTTGATAAGACCTTATAAGCTAGATTCAGAGGGCAGGGAAGGAGTATTTCCCCTATCAATGTAGTTGGGAAAGGGCATGGGACAAGATGAAGGAGGAAGGGTGGGATTGAGAGAGGATGAGGGATGGGGTGGAGCTGGGATAAAAAGTCATTAAACTGTCATTAATAAAAATAAATTAATTAAAAATAAACTCCAGAAAATTAAAAAAAAGAAAGTCCGAATACAGTATAAATTGGGTTCACAATTCAGAAGACTGGAAACATTTCTCAGCAGTCACATTCTACCTTGTGAGAACTCTAGAATCTCAAGGCAGTGAAGAGTGTCACATGAGAAGACAGTTTGAATATTTTCTATTCTTATTTGGCCACAGTTTTATTATAGTAGTGCCCTACAGAAATGACACATTAACCTTAGCTATCTGCACAAAGCTTCACCTACTAACTTGATAGTCAAATGAACTATTTCCCCACTCCATACATTTCAAGGAACACTTTTCAGGGGATATTCCCCTTGTCCGGTGACAGGGAAGTGCTGCAAGATTGTGACACTTGGATTGGCTCTGAAGAAGAAATTTGCCTGTCTTTCAGATTCAGGGATGTAGAGTGCCATCACAGCACACCAAAACATGTCTCTCACTGCTGTTTGCAACTGCACTTCTCCCAGGTTATAGGATTTACAAGAAATGGTGTTATTTCCCCCAAAGAATATAGTATCGAATACAAATCATCAGTTCTATTGACTTTTTTTCTTCAGTGTGATTTTAAATTAGATGGAATCATACTAAGAAAAGATTGGTTTTTTGTACATCACAAAAATAAATTCTGTGCATAAATCTACACATAATGTGTCCATTCAGATAAATGTTTTTCTTAATGGATTACTTTTGAACTTATAGAATACATTGTATTTTAGAGTAATTTTTACAAAATAATTTTGTTATTTTGAAAATGTGACTCAAGATCAATAGGGAAGCTGTGTCCTTTTATTTCTGAAGTCTCTAAAATCAGAATTCTTGATTAATTTCTACATGCTATGAATTATTCATCATTTATTCAATACAAGCTAAATGGGCTGATATTACAGAACTTGAATAAGTAGGTGGAAACATAACACTATATCAAGGCAAGCAGAACACGTGTTTTCAAGTGTTTTTGATTCAAGATTAGTTGTCAAAAAAGACCGCATATTATTATAGCAAATCAATAAGCAGACACTCACTTGTTTGCATATATTTTAAATTAGAAAGCAAGAAAATACCTTGAATACAAGTAAATGAAGGCACTAAGTGGCTTTGCAAGTTACAAAGACTATTAAATAATTTCATCAGTATTTTATGATTAGTTCAATGTTTTCTGTTTTTGTTTCATTTTGGCTTGTAATGTGTAAAACAGGTGTTCACAGTTATTCTGTTACTTTCTTATTATCATGAAATCTAACAGTGCTTTGCAATGGCAATTTAATCTCAATCTCAAATTCTATTTTAAAGTAAGTGTGTGAGAAAGAATTGGGATTGGGCTAAACATAGCTCTATACAAACATAATCACTCACTCGTAAGTCTGGATGCTGTACAGGGGGAAAACTCAGCAATCTGGGGAATTTCAGGTGGATAGAACTGTATAATAAAATTATTTTGTTCACATGGTTGTTAATTTTACAAACAGTACAACCCAGAGGTGGAATCTAAGTTCCTTTTGCTGAAGACACCATGAGCTTCTGAAACAAGGCTCAGAGGCTCTTGACCTAGAGCTGACCCGAATGCCTCATCCCAGAGATACGAGAATGTAGCAAGAAAGCCTCAAAAGCAAGAAATCAACCAGCAGTCCCACTCAGCTATGATATCTGTGAAAAAATCAACATGGCAAGACAGCCCTGAAGGTTGCAACAGAGGCAACATGCTTTGGCAGTGACCAGTCACTCTCTAACTGGATTTAAGACCTACTCCAAAAGAGGAAAAACATGCTTAGTACTGGAAACCTAGGCAACTCAGTGCTAGTGACGTCATGGAACTTGGAGAAGAACCTACACCCACCACTTTGCTACACCTGCAAATCCCAAACTACATCCTAAACTTTTCTCCTCATACCTGCAGATAATAGTGCTTTTTACCCCTCATCACGGACTCTTTTCTTACAACAGGTAGAGACCATTACAGAAAATCATAACAAATCGAACTGCAGAGTCGAGGACACAAGCGTCACTGAACATATCTACAGAGTACTCCTATATACAAGGCTTAGGGAACTTTCTGGAAAATAGGATTAAAAGATGTTAGGAGCCAGACAAAGAGGATGTTTACTATGAGATTGTGTACAGTGGTAATAGCAGACACAATTCCCATAAAATATGACCAAAATGTCTGCCAAAACATGAGCTGAACAAATATGGCATAGATATACACCAAAGTAGAAGGGAAAAGCCCACGAGGTTTCTCAAACCGAACCTAAGAACACATAAAAGATATCATCCTGTGTGAACAAGTAGCCTGCATCCTAGACATGTAGGGGTAGATCAATATACAGAAATCTGTCCATGTAATCCACTATATAAACAAACTTGACAAAAACCACACCATCACCTTCTTAGATGCTGAAAAAGCATTTGAAAAAAATTCAACACCCATTCATGTTTGAAGTTTTGGAGACCTAAGGGATAAAAGGCACAAACCTAAACATAGTAAAGACAATATACAGCAAGCCTATAGCCAACATAAAACTCAATGGAGAGAAACATAAATCAATCCCACTGAAATCAGGGACAAAACAAGGCTGCCCACTTTCTCCATAGCTCTTCAACACAGTCCTAACCAGAGAAATAAGACAACTAAAGGAGATAAAGGGAGTATAAATATGAAAGGAAGAGATCAAAGTATCACTATTTGCATATGAGATGATAATATATATGAGTAACCCCAAATATTCAACCAGAGAACTCCTTCAGCTGATAAACACCTTCAGCAAAGTGGCTGAATACAAAATGAACTAAAAAAAAATTAGGGAAACAACACCCTTCACAATAACCACTAATAATATAAAGTACGTTAATGTGACTACAACCAAGCAAATTAAAGCCCTGTTCAAAAAACCTTCAAGTCTCTGAAGAAAGAAATTTAAGAAGGCATCAGAAGATGGAACGATCTCCCATGTTCATGGACAGGAAAGATTGATGTAGTGAAAATGGCCATCCTGCCAAGAGCAATCTACAAATTCAATGCAATTTCCATCAAAACACCAACACAACTTTTACAGAACTAGAAAAACAATTCTCAAATTCATATGGAAAAACAAAAAAACCTGGATTGCTAAAATAATCCTGTGCAACTACAGATAATCTAGAGGTATCTCCATTCCCTGATCTCAAGGTGTACTATAGAACAATAGTAATAAAAACTGCATGGTACTGGCATAAGAAACAAAATGATGGATCAATGGAATGAAACAGAAGACCCAGAAATAACCCCACATACCTATGGATACTTGATTCTTAACAAAGAAGTCAAAACTATACAATAAAAAAGGACAGTATCTTCCACAAATGGTGCTATTCTAACTGGATATCCACATGTAGAAAAATGCAAATACATCCACACTTATCACCCTGCAGAAAACTAAAGTCTAAGTGGATCAAGACCTCAACATAAAACCAGATACACTAAATCTGTTAGAAGAAGTGGGGAAGAACCTGGAACACATTGGCACAAGAGACAACTTCCTAAACAGAACACCAACAGCACAGGCTCTAAGAGCAACAGTCAATAAATGGCACTTCATGAAACTGAAAAGCTTATGTAAAGCAAAAGACACTGTCATCAAAACAAAATGAATGGCTACAGATTGGGAAAGAATCTTCGCCAACCCTTTATCTGACAGAGGGCTAATATCCAGTATATATAAAGAACTAAAGAAGAAGAACAGCAGCAAACCAAGTAATCCAATTTAAAAATGGGGAACTGAGCTAAACAGAGAATTCTTGAAAGAGGAACATAGAATGGTAGAGAAACACTTAAAGAAATGCTCAACCTCATTAGCCATTAGGTAAATGGAAATCAAAACGACCCTGAGATTTCACCTTACACCCATCAGAATGGCCAAGATGAAAAACTCAGTTGATAACACATGCTGGAGAGGTTGTGGAGAAAGGGGAACCCTTCTCCACTGCTGGTGGGAATGTAAACTGGTACAACCACTTTGGAAGTCAATCTGGCGCTTTCTCAGACAATTAGGAGTAATGCTACCTCAAGACCCAGCTATACCACTCATAGGTATATACCTAAAATTTGCTCAAGTACACAACAAGGACATTTGTTCAACCATGTTTGTAGCAGCTTTGTTTGTAATAGCCAGAACTTGGAAACAACCCAGATGTCCATCAACAGAGGCATGGATACAGAAATTGTGGCATTTTTACACAATGGAATACTACTCGGCAATCAAAAAGGAGGAAACCATGAAATTTGCAGACAAATGGTGGATCTAGAAAAGATCATTGTGAGTGAAGTATCCCAGAAGGAGAAAGACTAACATGGAATATACTCGCTTATATAGACCTACAAGATATGATTAACATAAAGAAATCTATACACCTAAAGAAGATAAACAAGAAAGCAGACACTGGGTAAGATGATCAATCCTCACTTAGAAAGACAAATGAGATGTACATTTGACATATGACAGGAGTCTACCACAGAAGGTATCTGAAAGACTCTACCAAGCAGCATTTCAAAACAGATACAAAGACTCATAACCAAACCTTCAGCAGAAGGGGAGTTAGTATGACTTGGAAACGATAGGAGCCTCACAAGGACCAAATATATCTGGGCACAGGGTTTTTTTCTGAAACTCTTTCTCCAACCAGGGACAATGTATGGATATAACCTAGAACCTTTGTTCGGACGAAGCTCTTGGTAGTTCAATAACCAATTGGTTTCTCATAGTAAGGGGAACAGAGACTATTTCTGACAGGAACTCAATGGCAGGCTCTTTGACCTCCCCACCCCCCAAGGGAGGAGCAGTCCTGCTAGACCACAGAGGAGAACTTTACAGACAGTCTTGAAGATACCTGATAAAACAGGGCCAGATGAAAGGAGAGGAGGTCCTCCCCAATCAGTGGACTTGGAAAGGGGCAGGTAGAAGCTGAGGGAGGGAGGGTGGGATTGGGAGGGAATAAGGGAGCAGGATACAGCTGGGAAACAAAGTTAATAAAATGTAACTAACAATAATAAACAATAATAAAAAAAGACAGTACCATCAGAATAAAATAACAGAATACAGACTGGGAAAAGCTCTTCACCAACCCTCTATCTGTCAGAGGGCTAATATCCAGAATATATGAAGAACTCAAGAAGTTAAACAGCAACAAAACAAGTAATCCAATTTAGAAAAGAATAGGATATATAGGATATTTTCCACAGTAGTATTTATACCAATAATGCTGACAACCTCACAAAAGAAAAATATCTCTAGAATATCTATGAAACTTTTGTTTGTTCAATAAAAAAGACACTTTTGTTTATCCTGTTAAAGGACTGAGATGCAGAGTGAGAGTCCAGAATAGCTGGAGCTCTGCATCTGGATAAGGAAAGATAGGGTAGCCATATTTACTGTAAGAACTTTGCATTTATTCCACTACTTTTCAACATCTGCCCCAATTTTCATGCTAGGCAAAGACATACTATTTCTATCACTTTTGGGGGCTTGGCATATAAAAATGTAGCTACTATCTCAGTAGAGTTATGACCAGTTGAGTTTTTTGGACACTTTTCATCTCTGAATTATGTAATATTTGATGAACCGTGAACAAACACTTGAGTGCAGTGACTAAACATAGAGAGTATGGAGAAAGCTTTCTTTCAAAAATTCTAAACAAAGGTGGCTTTTCTCTCTCCAAGTGAATCTGGTCTCTTTGACTCACAAATAAACTGAGAAGAGGAAACATAAATTGCCTGAAACTATCTCTGCTGACATTAAGCAATGGCCTCTGAGGGGAGGAATATTACTTTTGCAATCTAGAGAAGTGATTAAGCCTTTACAATAAACCTAAGGATTAAAGTGCTGCTGGAGAAAACATTGAAGTTCAATATATTTGCAGGACTTTTGCAATTTTATGCCTCAGTGTAATGAGACATGACTCACTTAGGAAGAACTATGTCACTCTTTCCAGGTGCTCTCTGACCAATGCACATCTATATATAAGTGCTCATCAAACCTAAATCAAGAATGCTAAACTAACAAAACAAAAACACTAATAAAGATGAAAGCAGATAAAAAAGTGATGGAAAAAAGAATTAGATCATGTACCAAAATTAAGGAACATCACAAAGTTTACTTATGTCTGAATTAAAAATTCATGTTTTGAAAATCTAGGACATCATACATGTCTTAGACACCAGCACCTTCAAATGGACCTCATAGTGCAAACAGAATGCTATTCTTTATTTTTCAATTTTATAAAAACTTGTTCTAACACTTATTTTATAATTGACAATATTATTTGATACATATATCTTTGAAACGTGTTTTAAACTATGATTATTATAATATAGTTACTATCACCTGGGACAGATTCTGGCAAACTGTTCTTGATATCAAAAAGGCTAGACATGAATTGGTTAGATGCATTCATGAAAATCTAGACCAGAGATAAGAAAGAAATCACCTGATCTAAAAAACACAAACTACCTTCCACTGCCTGTGCATTAAAAAAAAAAAAAAATCAAAACTCCAGCTTTTATTGAATGGTGGGGCATCTTTTCGGTATATGCCCAGGAGTGGTATAGCTGGGTCTTGAGGTAGCACTATTCCTGATTTTCTGAGAAAGCACCAGATTGATTTCCAAAGTGGTTGTACATTCCCACCAGCAATGGAGGAGAGTTTCCCTTTCTTCACAACTTCTTCCACTGAGTATTTGATCTTAGCCATTCTGACTGGAGTGAGGTGCAATAACAGGGTCCTTTTGATGTCCATTTCCCAGATGTCTAAGGATGCTGAGCATTTCTTTAAGTGTTTCTCTGCCATTCGATATTCCTCAGTTGAGAATTCTCTGTTTAACTCTATACCCCATTTTTTAACTGGATTATTTGTTGGTGTTTAACTTCTTGAGTTCTTTATTTATTCTGGTTATTAGCCCTCTGTCATTTACAGGGTTGGTGAAGATACTGTCCCAGACTGTAGGCTGTCATTTTGTTGCGATCACAGTGTCCTTTGCTTTACAAAAGCTTTTCAGTTTCATGAGATCTCATTTATTGATTGCTGTTCTCAGTGCCTGTGCTTTTGGTGTTCTGTTCAGGAAGTTGTCTCCTGTGCCAATGAGGTCAAGGATCTTTCCTAATTTTTCTTCTAACAGATTTAGTGTATCTGGTTTTATGTTGAAGTCTTTGATCCACTATGCCTTTGCTTTTGCGTAGGGTGATAAATATGGGTCTATATGCATTTTTCTACATGTAGACATCCAGTTAGATCAGCCCCTCCATTCAATAATGACATTTGCTCAACTATACTCATAGCAGTTTTATGTGTAATAGCAGGAATCTGGAAACAACCTAGGTGTCCCTTGATGGAATGGATACATTTACACAATGGAATACTACTCAGCAATTAAAAACAAAGAAATCATGGAATTTGCAGGCAAATGGTGGGAACTAGAAAAGATCATCCTGAATGAGGTATCCCAGAAGCAGAAAGACACATATGATATAAGTGTCTTATAAGTGGATATTAACAATTTAATATAGGATCAACAAACTAAAATATATAATTCTAAAGATATGATAAACATAATGAAATCTATACACCTAAAGAAGATAAACAAGAAAGAAGACCCAGGTAAGATGATCAATCCTGACTTAGAAAGACAAATGGGAGGTGCATTGGACATAAGAGAAAAAAAAGTAACAGGTCAGGAGCCCAATGCAGAGGGCCCCTGAAAGACTCTACCCAGCAGTGTATCAAAGAAGATACTAAAACTAATAACCAAACCTTTGGCAGAGTGCAGGGAATCATGTGAAAGAAAGGGGAGTTAGTATGACATGGAAAGGATAGGAGCTCCACAAAGAGCAAATATATCTGGGCACAGGGGCCTTTTCTGAGACTGATACACCATCAAGGACGATGTATAGATATAGCCTAGAACCTCTGCTCAGATTTAGCCTGTGGTAGCTCAGTAACCAATTGGTTTCCCATAGTAAGGGTAACAGGGACTATTTCTGACAGGAACTCAATGGCAGTCTCTTTGACCTCCCCACCTCCCAAGGGAGGAGCAGTCCTGCTAGGCCAGAGAGGAGAACTTTGCAGGCAGTCCTGAAGATACCTGATAAAACAGGATCAGATGAAAGGGGAAGAGATCCTCCCCAATCAGTGGACTTGGAAAGTGGCAGGGAGGGTGGGATTGGGAGGAAATAAGGGAGTGGGAGACAGCTGGGATAAAGAG
The DNA here is from genome assembly GCF_030254825.1 of Meriones unguiculatus. Lineage (NCBI taxonomy): Eukaryota > Metazoa > Chordata > Mammalia > Rodentia > Muridae > Meriones > Meriones unguiculatus. The sequence continues at coordinate 98,780,093 of NC_083354.1, forward strand.
TTAATAAAATGTGACTAATAATAAAAAATGTTAAAAAAGAAAAAAATTAAACAAAGAAGCTTAACAACAACAACACCCCTATTGAAGACATTGGAACCTCACTCAGAAGTGCAAATAGGGTAGACATCATCAAAAGTAGGAGAAGACAGGAGCAGGACAGGAGCTTTCTACAGAGGATGTCTTAAAGAATCTACCCACCAGGTTATAGAAGGAGAATCTGAGACTCATAGTGAAACTTTGGGCAGAACTCAGGAACCCTTATGGAAGAAGAGGGAGATGAAAAAATCCGGAGAGGACAGGAACTCCACAGGAAGCCCTACAGAACCTAAAACCCTGGCCCAGCTGGGCCTACAGAGGTCTATACTCCAACCAAGGATCATGCATGGAGAGGACCTACACCCTCTGCTCAGATGTAGCCCATGGCTGCTCAGTTTCCATGTGATTACCCTAGTAAGGGGATCAGGGGCTGTCTCTGACCTGAACTTAGTGGCAGACTCTTTGATCACTTCCCACTGGAGGTGCAGCTTTGCCACACCACAAGGGAAGATGATGCAGCCAGCCCTTATGAGACCTGATAGGCTAGGGTCAGATAGAAGGGGAGGAAGTCCTCCTCTATCAGTGGACTAGGGAAGGGCATAGTGGGAGAAAAGGAAGGGAGAGCAGGATTGGGAAGAGAAAGGAGGGGCTACAGTGGAAATACAAGTGAATAAATTGTAACAAATAAATAGGTAAATAAATAAATATATAAAAAGCTCTAGATCTAAGGTGAGACTGCTCTGCTGACAAGCCATATAAACACTGGACTAGAATTTGAAGCACATAAATGTAAAGTCATGGTTTTTAAAATATAACCAAATGTTTTTTCAACAGCAGAAGGTACACTGAAAAACAAGATTTTATACTGAACCTAGAGACAAACAGATAAAAATTAAGTTAACCATACTATTAGAACAGTTATTTATCATTAACAATTTTAATAACTAGAATAATTTTCTATCATACTGGTCATATACTGATTCATCACTAAAATTTCTGCTAATTATCTTTTATGAGATCATTTTTCAGAGGTTAGATTCAGAACATATACATATTTTCTCAGTAGATGTACAGTCATTCTAATGTTCATCTTTTACAAGTTTAAATGAGAGCTCAATGAGGTAGTTATTATCATGGGAGTGCTATTGTGTACAGCAGAGAAGCATTCTCTAGCCTAATATTCCCTCAGACCTCCATTCAATGACAGGGAATTCATTACCTACAGACTTAATATTTGACCTGTATCTCAAATATTTTTTATGTAGTCAAATCTAAAAGTGATAAATTACATACATGATATTTTCTAGATCACTGGCCCTTTGAAAGTATCACATGTAATTAACTAAGCTAAAATAAACACTATATTGATCCTCACATTGCAGTGAATGTGTGTGTGTGCTCCTTTTAACTGTCTTTCATAATTTTATGTCAACTTGTTACAAAGCATGGCAAGCATGCATAAAATAAAATTTTACATACATTGAAAAACTACTTTTGTATTCTATTTATATTTATATACATCTAAACCATCTACTTTTTTACTAATAAATGGTCAGCAAATAGCAGAAAGATTGCAACTCAAATACTCTCATGAAATATTTGTGAGTTGACCACATTAAGTAATGATTGACCAAAGAGTTAGTCACTTGCTATAAGAAAGAGTTGATATCAGCATTTTTTAATTCACATTTTTAACCAATCAATAAATTTCTTTGTTGAAATATTGATGGAAATTACCAATGACATTTTGGGGATCTTCCTTTCCTCCCCAAAATATCAAAATAGATATCTTGCTGAAAGGTACTTGTTATTAAAAACATAACTGGATAAAACCACAGAGTAAAATAAGAATTTTCTTTTTACATTTTGATTAGTGATCATGTATATGTATTCCTAAAATATAATAATGAAATCTATCTTACGTTTTAGGTGTAAGTAACTAATTAAATCAACAGGCTATATTTGGGAAGCACTTATAAACTAAAACCAAAGTTTAAAAAAAAATCTCCTAATGTTGTTGAAATCATGTAATAGACTGTTAATACCTCAATCAAATTCAGCATAGGATGTACTGAATTTTGTCTGATTAATTTTTAAACAAATTAGATTTGATTAGGTGGTAATATACTTTATGTAATTTTAGTGCTCTCATTAAATTTGAGCTTTAATTGCCTTTGTTGTTTTATTAGAACTTAATTTCTGCACACTTCCTGTATGATACAATGGTCTTTTCAGACAAACACGGTAGCATCTAGAGTTATTATTTAATGGTGTTGTAAAACTCTGTCCTCCATAGGCATGATTGCTGCCTTCTTCAAATCAAAGTAGTTGTGATTACCCTCAGGAAATTCTCATGTGCTTGACATTTTCACTCCATTGTGGTTGAGGAGGATGACGGATGACATACATGAAGCTCAGGAGACACAGGAGGCCCCAGTCCCTGACAAAGATATGTGAGTGGTTTATAATTGCTGGTGGACATTTCTTATTGGTGTGGTAAAGCTATAAACTGCCTGTACTCTTGTAAATAGCACCAATTAAATTCAATAGTTTGCAAAAGCTGTTTTTAAAAAGGTGGGGGATGGGTGGTTGGAAAGAACATTCAGAGATCAAGAGAATTTAATGCTCTTGCAGAGGATCCAAATTTGGTTCTCAGCACCCATCCTGGTGGCTTGAAGACACTTGTAACTCTAGCCCCAGGGGATACAGTGGCACCTTCTGGCCACATACGCCCATGTGCACATGTGAGCAAACACACAAACATAATACAATAATAAACATTCAAACTTTTTCGGAAAAGCCAATGAATGGTATGCTTGCTCCTTGGATAACCACCTATCCGTTCCTAGCTTTACTCAGTTGCTCCTGGTTATTTATGTAGCACTGAGGCTTCATGGGATTTTCCCTGTCCATTTTGACATGTTTGATGGTGTCCTTCTTGTTCAGATCACGTTTGGGTGGTCATGATCGTGAGAATTTATGGAAATAGTACTTGATGTTACTGGAAAATGCAATTTCACAGCAAACTGACACTCTTCTGCCCCTCCCTCACAGTTTTCTCTGAGCCTTAGGTGCAGGAGTTGTTTCCAAAGGAGTTAGGCTGCACAACTATGCATTTTTACTGTTTGTGGTTTTCTGTACTAGTCTCCATCTGTTGCAAAGAAAATTTTTCATGATAAAGGGTAATGGATAATTATAATTATCTGTGGATATAAGGAAAATACTGATAAAATGTATTTATGGTTATGGTGGTTTAATGAGTTAGTGATTGCAGATTATCCCCCAGAGTATAACAGTTTACTTTCCAGTGCCAAATAGTCAGCACTGAAAAGCTATATACAGGCAACATTGTATGGACTTAACCTCAACAGGTTATAGTTAGGAATTTATGCTTATATACAAATATGCATAAGCATACAATAACACTTAATTGAAAATCAGTCCATGAATTAGAGAGAAGGCAAGAAAGGCATATGTAAGGGTTTGAAGAGAGGAAATGAGTAAAGAAACATTGCAATTAAATTATAACCTCAAAAATTAACAAGCACACAAACAAATATCCATTGATTCATCCAAATTAACTTGTGTAATTATTTCTATAGCCTTTTACCTTTTTTGTTCTGGTGTAAATAGAAATGCACTCCCCAGAACACATCATGCAAGAGTCTTTGTCTTAATATAGACAAGATCAAACAAATGATAATGTTTCGAAAGACACGTATGAGGGCTCTGCTATGGATTTTAAGATACAGAACTGAACCTCTGCCACTGGACGGTAGACTAACTTTCTGAGTTACTATGATGTAGCTGTCTTTACCCATGTAATTTCGAATGTCAGACCTTGCATTGCCTCCGCTATGAAGGAGAATTCTTACAACTGATGCTTCATTGTATGCTTAGACAGAATTGGCCCATGACATGGAGGCATTAAAGGAAACATATATGTGAGTATGTCTTCAAAAGGTCATCTAGTAGGAAAGGTAAATGGAGGATAGTTTGAAACTGAAGCACTTGCTTGTTATTTCTTCATGTCAGGGGAGCATAAGAGAAGAGACTGAAATATTTATTTGTGTGAAATAGTGCCTTATGGCATACAGGAACTTATTTCGACTGTATGGGAAGGTTGAGAAAGGAAGAAGAAAGTATAGTGATAGTGCAAGAAATGATAGTGCAAGAATGGAGCATGGGATGATACAGGTGATTAGATATTCATTCCACGAGACTGGTTAGTATTATATCCACTAGAGACTGAAAGATAAAATTAATTCATCAGAGACCATTTGAACAGAGGTTTTAATTGAGTTAAAGTTTTTGGTTGAATATCATTCCCACTAGGAAAATGTTATTTAAAATAAAAAAATTCTAATTTTATCTCTCATATATGTGTGTAAGAGAGAGTTATTTGTGTATATCAGAACTTTTACTATAAAATGATCAAGAAATTTTAGAGAGAAAAGATAGAGTATTTTTATTAGCAATCTTCAAATAAAAACTTAAATAACAAAAAGTGTATTACACAAGAATCAGTATATCAATCATAATATAGAATAATAAACAAGATGAAAAGGTATTTCCGATCTCTTATGTCTCTTGACAAAATATAACTTTGGAAGAAACAGAATTACAAGCATTAAACTAATAGGTTTACTGAAAATTAATAAAAGTAAGCTGTATATGATATAAAAGCACATGAAAACTTATGTATTGAGTTGGTAAACTTCAAGGTGTTGGAGCCTGCAATGCTTCCAGGACAGGATTCCAATCAACATTTATTAAAATTTATTATTTAAATCTTTACTTACCTTGCTGCTGTAAGGTAGAATAACAATGGCTATGGAAGTTATTAAGTAGGTGGCCCTGGCTAAAATCATATTAGTTTGTTTTATCAGAAAGAAAACAATAGAATTCTTATGAAAGGATCCCAGGTACAGGTAATAATTGTAAAGAGAAATTGAAGAAGACATCAGAAGATGGAAAGATCTCCTGTGCTCATGGATTCGTAGGATTAACATTGTGAAAATGGGCCATCCTGCCAAAAGCAATCTACAGATTCAATGTAAATCCCAACAAAATACCAACTCAATTTTTTACAGACCTTGAAAAAAAGTTTCTCAGCTTCATATGGAGAAACAAAAAACCCAGAATCTTCAAAACAGTCCTGTAACAACAGATCATCTGGAGGTATCTCCATCCCCAATCTCAAGCTGTACTACAGAACAATAGTAATAAAAACTGCATGGTACTGGCATAGAAACAGAAAGGAAGATCAATGGAACCGAATAAAAGACCCAGAAATAAACCCACACACCAATGAATACTTGATTTTTGACAAAAAAGCCAAAACCATTCAATGGAAAAAAAGACAGCATCTTCAACAAATGGTGCTGGTCCAACTGGTTGTCTACATGCAGAAAAATGAAAATAAATCCATATTTATCACCCTACAGAAAACTAAAGTCCAAGTGGATCAAAGACGTCAACATAAAACCAGATACTCTAAATCGGTTAGAAGAAAAAGTTCTAGAACAGCCTAGAACACATTGGCACAGGAGACAACTTACTGAACAGAACACCAACAGCACAGGCTCTAAGAGCAACAATCAATAAATGGGACCTCATGAAACTGAAAAGCAAAGGACACTGTCATCAAAACACAACGACTGCCTACAGTTTGGGAAAGAATCTTCATCAACCCTTTATCTTATATCCAGTATATATAAAGAACTAAAGAAGCTGAAAAGCAGCAAACCAAGTAATCCAATTACAAAATGGGGAACAGAGCTAAACAGAGAATTCTAGATAGAGGAATAACGAATGGCAGAGAAACACTTAAAGAAATGCTCAACCTCATTAGCCATTAGGTAAATGCAAATCAAAACGACCCTGAGATTTCACCTTACACCCATCAGAATGGCCAAGATGAAAAACTCAAGTGACAACACATGCTGAAGAGGTTGTGGAGAAAGTGGAACCCTTCTCCATTGTTGGTGGGAATGTAAACTGGTACAACCACTTTGGAAGTCAATCTGGTGCTTTCACAGACAATTAGGAATAGTGTTTCCTCAAGACCCAGCTATACCGCTGCTAGGTATATACCCACAATTTGCTCAAGTACACAAGGACATTTGCACAACCATGTTTAGCAGCTTTATTTGTAATAGCCAGAACCTGGAAACAACCCAAATGTCCATTAACAGAAGAATGGATACAGAAATTGTGGTATTTTTACACAATGGAATACTACTCAGCAATCAAAAAGGAGGAAATCATGAAATTTGCAGACAAATGGTGGGATCTAGAAAAGATCATTCTGAGTGAAATATCCCAGAAGGAGAAAGACAACACGGTATATACTTGCTTATATAGACCTATAAGATATGACAAACATAATGAAATCTACACACCTAAAGAAGATAAACAAGAAAGCAGACACTGGGTAAGATGATCAATCCTCAATTAGAAAGACAAATGGTATCTGGTTTTATGTTGATGTCATTGATCCACTTTGACTTTAGTTTTGTGCAGGGTGATAAATGTGGATCTATTTTCATTTTTCTGCATGTAGACATCCAATTGGTCCAGCACCATTTGTTGAAGATGCTGTCTTTTTTCCATTGAATGGATTTGGCTTCTTTGTCAAATATCAAGTATTCATAGGTGTGTGGGTTTATTTCTGGGTCTTCTATGCAGTTCAACTGATCCTCCTTTCTGTTTCTATGCCAATACCATGCCGTTTTTATTACTGTTGCTCTGTAGTACAGCTTGAAATCAGGAATGGAGATACCTCCAGATGATCTGTTGTTGTACAGGATCGTTTTGGAGATTCTGGGTTTTTTGTTTCTCCATATGAAGCTGAGAATCTTTTTTTTCAAGGTCTGAAAAGAATTGAGTTGGTATTTTGATGGGAATTGCATTGAATCTGTAGATTGCTTTTGGCAGTATGGCCATTTTCACAATGTTAATCCTACCAATCCATGAGCACGGGAGATCTTTCCATCTTCTGATATCTTCTTCGATTTTTTTCTTCAGAGACTTGAAGTTTTTCTCAACATAAAACCAGATACTCTAAATCAATTGGAAAAAAAAAAGTGGGGAACAGCCTAGAACTCATTGGCACAGGAGACAACTTCCTGAACAGAACACCAACAGCACAGGCTCTAAGAGCAACAATCAATAAATGGGACCTCATAAAACTGAAAAGTTTCTGTAAAGCAAAGGACACTGTCATCAAAACAAAACGATTGCCTACAGATTGGGAAAGAATCTTCACTAACCCTTTATCTGACAGAGGACTAATATCCAGTATATACAAAGAACTAAAGAAGCTGAAAAGCAGCAAACTAAGTAATTCAATTAAAAAATGGGGAACAGAGCTAAACAGAGAATTCTCGACAGAGGAATATCGAATGGCAGAAAAACACTTAAAGAAATGCTCATCCTCATTAGCCATCAGGGAAATGCAAATCAAAACTACCCTGAGATATCAGCTTACACCCATGAGAATAGCCAAGATGAAAAACTCAAGGGACAACACATGCTGGAGAGGTTGTGGAGAAAGGGGAACCCTCCTCCACTGCTGGTGGGAATGTAAACTGGTACAACCACTCTGGAAAGCTATCTGTCGCTTTCTAAGACAATTAGGAATAATGCTTCCTCAAGACCCAGCTATCCCACTGCTAGGTATATACCCAAAGTTTGCTCAAGTACACAAAAGGGATACTTGCTCAACCATGTTTATAGCAGCTTTATTTGTAATAGCCAGAACCTGGAAACAACCCAGATGTCCATCAACGGAGGAATGGGTATAGAAACTGTGGTACTTTTACACAATGGAATACTACTCAGCAATCAAAAAGGAGGAAATCATGAAATTTGCAGGCAAATGGTGGGATCTAGAAAAGATCATTGTGAGTGAAATATCCCAGAAGGAGAAAGACAAACATGGGATATACTCACTTACATAGACCTATAAGATATGATAAACATAATGAAATCTATAGACCTAAAACAGATAATCAAGAGAGTGGACATGGGGCAAGATGATCAATCCTCCTTTAGAAAGACAGATGGGATATGCATTGAACCTATGACCTGAATTGACTGAGCACATCTGAAAGACTAACTAGCAGTGTTTTCAAAGCAAAGACTCATGACCAAACCTTTGACAGAGTACAGGGAATCATAAGAAAGAAGGGGAGTTAGTCTGATGGGGAAAGGATAGGAGCTCCACAAGGACCAAATCTATCTGGGCACAGGGTCTTTTCTGAGACTGACATTCAACCAACGACCATGTATGGATATAACCTAGAACCTCCGCTCAGATGTAGCCTGTGGTAGCTCAGTAAGCAATTGGTTTCCCAAAGTGAGGGGAACAAGGACTATTTCTAACAGGAACTCAATGACTGACTCTTTGGTCTCCCCACCCCCGAAGGGAGGAGCAGTCCTCTTAGGCCACAGAGGAGGGCTTTGCAGCCAGTCCTGAAGATACCTGACAAAACAGGATCAGATGAATGGGGAGGAGGTCCCCCCCTATCAGTGGACTTGGAAAGGGGCACAGTGGAGATGAGGGAGGGAGGGAGGGACTGGAAGGGAATGAGGGATCGGGACACGGCTGGGATACAGAGTTAAAATGTAAGTGATAAGAAAAAATTAAAATTCAAAAAGAAAAAAAAAAAGAAAGACAAATGGGATGTGCATTGGATGTATGACAGGAGTCTACCACAGAAGGTATCTGTAGCAGTGTTTCAAAACAGATACTAAGACTCATAACCAAACCTTCGGCAGAAGGGGAGTTAGTATGACATGGAAAGGATAGGAGCTCCACAAAGACCAAATATATCTGGGCACAGGGGCCTTTTCTGAGACTGATACTCCACCAAGGACCATGTATGGATATAACCTAGAACCTTTGCTCAGATGAAGCCCATGGTAGCTCAGTAACCAATTGGTTTCCCATAGTAAGGGTAACAGGGACTATTTCTGACAGGAACTCAATGGCAGGCTCTTTGACCTCCCCCCAAGGGAGGAGCAGTCTTGCTAGGCCACAGAGGATTTTGCAGCCAGCCCTGAAGATACCTGATAAAACAGGGTCAAATGAAAGGGGAGGAGGTCCTCCCAAATCAGTGGACTTGGAAAGGGGCAGGGAGGAAATGAGGGAGGGAGGGTGGGATTGGGAGCGAATAAGGGAGAGGGATACAGCTGGGATAGAGGTAATAAAATGTAACTAATAATAAAAATAAAATAAATTAAATTTTTAAAAAATGAAAACTAAAAGAAAAAAACAAAAACATGTGTCTCCCTTTCCTGAGCTGTCACTGGGTGTGCCAAATTGGTCTAGATCTGGTAGGATCTGGAAAAGTCAGCATAGGAAATATAATTTCCTGTAACTTTCATGACTGTAGATCAAGCTTTACAGATGGCTTTCATAACATGTGTTGTAAAACTGTAAATGTAAGAACCCACAAAAGCTGTAGGTCAGGACAATAGTATGTATCAATAAGTACTCAGAGATTCAATACTAGTCACGTGTACAATGTGGAAAGTAAAGCTCAGGGAACAGAAATCCTGGAAAGAGGCAGGTCCCCAGCTGACTTTATTTCAACATGAATACATTTAATTGAGAAAAAAGCATTTCTTCACCTAGTGAGAGGAAGACTCTGATATCAACAGTAATAGTAAATAATCATCAAGAAGTGATTTCAAAATATCCCTGTATTCAAAAGATCTCAAATGAAGCTTAGAGAGAGGGCTGGACTTTCCTAATGTGTCTATGTAAAGCGGCAGTTGTTGACATCAGTCTGTGTTTGTGTCCCTGAGTCCTATATTTTTACGAGTCTCAAGTGCACTTCTGCATCTTCTCCACTCGAATCAGTGGTTTTTCTAACATTCTTGGATCTTTATAGTCTCTGGAAATATATGCCAGCAGCTTTTTAGCAAGATTACTGCTCAAATACTGTGCTTCCTTTACCTCTTAAGCCTTAGGCTATGTCACTTTGAATTCGAAAGATCATAAAGGAAGATGAAAGCATGGGATGATTGAGCACTTTGTTTTACTACTCAGATTTAGTTCCTGAAAATTTGAGTGTAATTATCAACTTTTGACTTTCTGGGTTTGAACTCTGCATAAATATCTCACAACTCCTCTATGGCTAAATTTATTACTATGTAGAGGGGGGTGTCATGTATGCCCTGACAACTGCTTGGGAATATTACTTAAAATGATGTATGTAAAGGCATTTTATTTGTACTAAATTTCTCTCTATCTATCTATTTGGGTATGCATATATGTGCATATAGTTTTTAAAATTAAACACACAAATAGATGAGTACTAATATGTGTGTAGTATTTGCAGATATAATGGTAAACAATGTTTTTAAATAGTAGTATCACGTAAATTTACTTTGAGAAGAATCCATGTCTGAGTAAAAGTAGGTGTTAAAATAATTTAAAAAGTAAATACATTATAACAATTGTGTAACAATATATTTCAGTCAGAGAAATCAGCAGCATTCATAAAAACTTTGAAAATGATGGGAAAATTAGTATACTTTCAAATGTGTACTGATACATTCTTATGGCTATGTAAATTTATTTCATATTATTCAGTTATTCAGTAATTAAAATCAGTAAAAAGTTGTAATTACATAAAACCTATCACATGTGTATGCTGTATATAATGGAATTGATTTTAAATGATAATTAGCAAAAGTCTGGCAGAGTAGTACATTCCTGTAATCCCAGGTATCAAGAAGCAAGAGTAGAGTGAGCAGAAATTACAGACCAATTTTTCTATACCCATCTGGACTACGTGATGAAATGCTGTCTCAAACAAAACAAAATGTCAGTTTTAAAGTTCAATGATTATAGAACGGTCATATGAGACACAGCCTGAATATGCAACTTTTCCAGAACATATTTGCATATTTCTCCTTAAAAGTTACTGAATACTTTCTTTCAACAGGACTTATAGACCAGTAAAACAATGTACTAAATCTATTAATGTGAGGAAGACAATGTAGCCAGTCCTGATGAGTCCTGATAAGCTAGGATCAGCTGTTAGGGGAAGAGGACCTCCCCTATCAGTGGACTTGGAGAGGGGCAGGGAGGAGATGAGGGAGGGAGGGTAGAATTGGGAGGGAATGAGTGAAGAGACTACGGCTGGGATATACAAAGTGAATAAACTGTAATTAATATAAAAAATAAAATTTTAATTAAAAAAATCTATTACATATATTGAGTCTGGTTCTAAAGTGGACAAAAACTGTAACAATGTAGAAAGAAGAAATGAGTGTAAAGTGAAGCCAAGAAGCTAAATTTTGTTATCATTGGACTTATAGGATTTTTGACATGTTTCTTTATTAGTTAGATATAACATTTGGATATATATTTTTTTGTTTTGATGGTTGTGATCCACCATGTGAGTTCTGGGAATTGATTCTAGGACCTTTGAATAAACAGCCAATGTTCTTATCCTCTGAGACACCTCTCCAGCCACTGAATATAATGCTAATAATATGGTTTCTGTGCTTTGCTTTCTCAGAATTAGAATTTATTAACTATTACTTTAAAGCTATAGGTAAAGGTTAAAGATTTGTAAGCAGCCAGGAACAATGGTACATGCCTATAATCCTAACACTTAGGGATGCAGAAACAGTTGGATCACTGTGAATTTGGGGCTGGCCAGGTCTACAAAGTGAGTTTAGGACAGCCAAGGCTATACAATGTAGGCAGAGGATTTATAATTAATGACATTAATTTCTGTGGAAGCATAGTTAGACTGTAGTGTCTGTTAATCAAGAGTATTACTCAGAACTTAAACTCCTATTTTGTCTAATACTCTTATACTCTACAATAGTTATAATCAGACTTAATTAATTCTTTTGCATAAATAAGTGAATACCCACTTTGCTAGGTTATCATTTTAAAGTGTTCTTTCATAAATGTTATTTTTTCCTTTAAAACTATTTTTGCTTGACAGTGATGTAGATGATTGAAATAAGAATTATTAGTAATAATAAACATAAAATGCAGGTCTTTGAAAAAAATTACATTCTTTCCAATTTTGGATATAATACCCTAGTTCTCCTCTTTTACTGTGCAGACTGCCAGAGATTTCTTTTGAAGACTCTTTTTCTATATTTCTTTAAAATATGCCAAAATGTATGAGTGCTATGTTAATGTGTGTGTGTGTGTGTGTGTGTGTGTGTGTGTGTGTACTATTTCAGGAGCTAAACATTAACTTTTATAGGTCTATATTCATCCTAATATCAATCTGGTATCAACTTCATCTGTGTATGTAGAATAAACAACTTGAATTGAATTAATATTAATGAATTGTGAAAACTAGAAAAAAGTATGAGGTGAATATAAAATAGTTAAATCAAGTGATGAGATCTGACTTTTGCAAAAGATTACATAGGAGTGAAAAGTAAAGTCATTTTCCATTCTAATTATTTTTATTTACTTAGCCATTAATTTTACATTTCTTCTTTTAATTTATTTTTTTATTAATTACAATTTATTCAATTTGAATCCCAGCTGTAGGCTGCTCCCAAGTTTTAACAAAAGGATTATATGACTATATAGCAATGATTCAGCTATCTGACAGAGACTATACATAGAGTGTTTCATTTTGGTAAGTTTGAATTTGACAATTAATATGCTTCAATTGAAGCATTTTAAATAACTTAACCATTGCAATATATATATGAGCCAAAGCTGCCACTTTCTCAGAAAATCAGGAATTAGTGTTACCTCAAGATCCAGCTATATTATTTCTGGGCATATACCTAAAAGATGCCCCACCATTCAATAAGGACATTTGCTCAACTATGTCCATAGCAACTCTTTTAAAAGAAAGCATTAAATTGGAGCTAGATTATAGTGCACAGGTTTAGTACATTGTCATTGTCATCATGCTCAGAAGCACTGGTAGCATGTGAGAGCATGGTGACTGACAGACCATACTGTGCCCATACTGTGGCCATACTAAGGCCTGTCTCTGCCACATCCCTAAGCCACTTGCCCAAACCCACCATCTGTGGATACTTTCCTTGGACCAGCAACTCACAGCTCCCCCACAGCCTTAACCGAACTGCCAAAGCCCACCTTCTGTGGATACCTTCCTGGTACCTGAAGGTAGCAGCTTAATCCCCAGGCACTCAAAATCACTGCCTCTGGAGTGAATACCTTTGTTTGATGAGAGTGAGGCTCCAAACCTTTGCACCTACTCTCACAGTCCTGTGGACACCTTCTGGGTACCAGTGACTCTTGGTTCCAAAGCCAGAAGGGCCTGGACAGATGTAATGTAGATACTAAGAAACTACATATGTCAACCCAAACGATTATACCCAGCAAAACTTTCAATCAATGTAGATCGAGAAAACAAACGATTCCATGACATAACTAAATTTAAACAATATATATACAGCAACCCAGAGTTTTAGAAGATACTAGAAGGAAAAATGCAACCCAAGGAGATCAATCACACCCAAGAATACAAAGGATAAAGATACCTTCACAAAAACAAAAGCAAAAGAAAACAAGTACACAAATACACAATAATCACCAAATTCACAATAAAAGGAACTAACAATAATTGGTCACTAATATCTATCAACATCAATGGACTAAGCACTCCAGTAAAAAGACACAGACTAATAGAATGGTTGTGGAAATGATATCCAAAATTCTGCTGCATTCAAGAAATATCATCTGCAAGAAAGATAGACACTACCTTAAAGTAAAGGGATGGAAAAAGGTTTTCCAAGCAAACAATGCAAGCTGGAGTAGCTATCCTAATATCTAATAAAATGGACTTTCAAACAAAATTACTCAAAAAAGATGGAGTGGAAAGCTTCATTCTCATTAAAGAAAAATCCACCACAAGGATATCTCAATCCTGAACATCTATGCACCAAACTAAAGGCCTCCTGCATTTGTAAAAGAAACTTTATTAAACCTTAAATCACACGTCGATCCCAACACCTTAATAGTGGGAGACTTACACACCCCACTATCACCAAGGGAAAGATCATTAAACTAGAAACTAAATAGAGAAATAATGACACATACAGACATCTTAAATCAAATGGACCTAATTGATATCTATAGAATTTTTCACCCCCCCCCGAAAAAAACAGTATAACATTTAAGCACCTCAGGGAATCTTCTCCAAAACTGACCATATAGTCGGGCACAAAGCAAGACTCAACATGTAAAAGAAAATAATACCTTCTATATTATCAGACCACCATGGTCTAAAACTAGACCTCAATGACAATTGAAATAGCAAAAAAAACATACACATGAATGGAAACTGAACAACTCATGGACAGCTGCATCAGGGAACAAACAAAGGAAGAAATTAAAGACTTCCTAGAATTCAATGAAAAAGAAGGCAAAACTTACCGAAACTTATGGGATAGAATTTCATAGCTTTATGAGCTTTCATAAAGAAATTGGAGACATCTCAGACAGGCAATTTAACGGCATGCTTGAAAGCACTAGGAAAAAAAAATAGCAGACACACCCAAGAGGAGTAGAAGGCTGGAAATAATCAAACTCAGTGCAGAAATAAATAAATTACAAAGAGAACAATTCAAGGAATCAATGAAATCCATATCTGGTTCTTCGATAAAAATCAACAAGACAGACATACCCTTAGCCAAACTAAAAGCCAAAAAAAAAAAAAAAAAAACCTATCCAAGTCAACAAAATCAGAAATGAAAGAGGGACATAACAACAGACAGTGAGTAAAACCAAAGGTCCTACTTTAAAACACTATGCCCAACAAAATTTGAAAATCTAAATGAAATGGACAATTTTTTTGATAGATTCTATTTTCTAAAGCTGAATCAAGATCAAATAAATAAATTAAATACTATATCCCTTAAGGAAATAGAAGCTGTCATCAAAAGTTTCCCTTCCAAAAAAAAAAAAAAAAAAAAAAAACCCAGGGACACATGGTTTCAGTGCATAATTCTACCAGAACTTCAAAGAAGAGCTAATACCAATACTCTCTAAACTGTTCCAAGAAATAGAAGGAACTTTACCAAACTCATTCTATGAGGCTAGAGTCACCTTGATACTGAACCCACATGAAGAACCAACAAAAAAAGAGAACATCAGACCAATCTCGCTTATGTGCATTCATGTAAAAATACTTGCACACTGAATCCAAGATGGCATCAAAGATATCATCCAAAACAACCAAGTAGGCTTTATCTCAGGCATGTAGGGGTAGATCAATATACAGAAATCCATCAATGTAATTAACCATATAGACAAACTGAAGGATAAAAACAACATGATCATCTCCTTAGATCCCTAAAAACATTTGACAAAATCCAACACCCATTCATGTTTAAGGTTTTGGAGAGATAAGTGATACAAGACACATACCTAAACATAGTAAAGGCAGTATATAGCAAGCCTATAGCGAACATCAAACTAAATGGACAGAAACTTAAATCAATCCCACTGAAATCAGGGAAAAGACAAGGCTGCTCACTCTGTCCCTATCTCTTCAATATAGTACTTGAAGTCCTAGCTAGAGCAATAAGACTAATAGAGATCAAGGAGATACAAACAGGAAAGAAATTAGTCAAAGTATCAGTATTTGCAGATGATATGATAGTACAAATGACTGACTCCAAAATTCTACCATAGATCTCTTTCAGCTGATAAATACCTTCAGCAAAGTGGCAGGATACAAAATTAACTCAAAAAAAAATCAGAAGCTCTCCTATATAAAAAAGACAAATGAGCAGAGAAAGATATTAGGGAAAAAAAAATCCTTTACAATAGCCACAAAAACCAAAAAGTATATTGGTGTAACTCTAACACCAAATAACATAAACTACCTTGGTGTGATTCTAACCAAGCAAGTGAAGACGTGTATTAAAAAAAACTTCAAGTCTCTGAAGAAAAATGGAAGAAGATATCAGAAAGATCTCCCATGTTCATGGATGGGTAGAATGTGAAAATGGCCATCCTGCCAAAAGCAATCTACAGATTCAATTCAATTCCATCAAAATAACAACACAATTACT
The DNA here is from genome assembly GCF_030254825.1 of Meriones unguiculatus. Taxonomy (NCBI): domain Eukaryota; kingdom Metazoa; phylum Chordata; class Mammalia; order Rodentia; family Muridae; genus Meriones; species Meriones unguiculatus. Next base: position 98,796,182 of record NC_083354.1, read on the forward strand.
TACAGAACTTGAAAGAACAATTCTCAATATCATATAGCAAAACAAAACATTCAGAATAGCTAAAACAATCCTGTACAATAAAAGGTTGCCTGAAGGTATCTCTATCGGTGAACTCAAGATGTAATATAGATCAACAGTAATAAAAAAGGCATGGTACTGCAATAGAAACAGCCTGGTGAATCAATGGAATTGCATCAACGATCCAGAAATAAACCCACATACCTATGGATACTTGATTTTTTACAAGAAAGCCAAAACCATATAGTGGAAAAAAATAGCACTTTCTTATTTATTTATTTATTGTTTACCATTTATTCACTTTGTTTCCTGGCTATAGCCCCACCTCATCCCTTCCCAGTCTCACCCGTCCTCCCTCTTCTCCCCCTATGCTCTTTCCTTAGTCCACTAACTGGGGAGGACCTCTTCCCCTTCTATCTGACCCTAGCCTATCAAGTCTAATCAGGCCTGGCTACATCCTTTTCCTCTGTGGACTGGCAAGGCTGAATCCCCTAGGGAGAAATGATCAAAGAACCAGCCACTGAGTTCATGTCAGAGACAGCCCTGATCCTCTTCCAAGGGAGCCCACATAGACTCTGAGCAGCTTATGGATTCATCTGAGCAGGGGTACTATGTCCTCTCCATGCATGGTCCTTGGTTGGAGTATCGACTTCCTGGGCCCATGTTTCTTGCTCTCTTGGTCTCTTTGTGGAACCCCTGCCCCTTCCAGGTCTTCCTACTCTTTCTTCCATAAGATATCCTGCACTCTGCCCAAAGTTTGACTATGATCTCAACATCTACTTCAATACCCTGAGGGGAGGAGTCTTTTAGAGGGGCCCTGCAGAAGGCTCCTGTCCTGTTCCCTATCTTCTCCTACTTCTGATATATATTCTTGTTGCCCTTCTGAATGAGGAAAAGATAGCATTTTCACAAAATGGTGCTGGTCTAACTGGATGTAGATAAATGCAAATAGACCCACATTTATCGCTCTGCACAAAACTACAGTCCAAGGGGATGAAAGACCTTAACATAAAATCAGACACACTAAAACTGTTAGAGAAAAAAGTGTGGAAGAGCCTTGACCTCATTGGCACAGAAGACAGCTTCCTGAGCAGAGCACCAATATCACAGACTCTAAGATCAAAACTCAATAAATGGGACCTCTTGAAACCGAAAATCTTCTATAAAGCAACAGACACTGTCAACAGATGAGAATGACAGCCAATAGACTTGGAAAAGATATTAACTAATCCTACATCTGTCAGGGGGTAATATCCAGAGTATATAAAGAATTCAAGAAGTTAAACACACACACACACACACACACACACACACAAAAAAAAAAAAAAAAAAAAAAAAAACACCTAAGTAATTCAATTAAAATGGGTTACAGAGATTTCTCAACAGAGGAATATAGAATGGCAGAGAAACACTTAAAGAAATGCTCACAGTCCTTAGTTGTGAGGGAAATACAAATCAAAAGGACTCTGAGATTTCACCTTATACCCATCAGAATGGCTAAGATAAAATATTCAAGTGACAGCACATTCCAGAGAGAGTGTGGAGAAAAGGGAACCCACCTCCATTGCAGTGGAAATCAGTCTGGCGCTTTCTCAGAAAATCAGGAATAAGGTTACCTCGAGATCCAGCTTTACCACTCCTGGGCATATCCCCTAAAGATGCTCCACTATTCAACAAGGACATTTGCTCAACTATATTCATAGCAGCTTTATTTGTAATATCCAGAATCTAGAAACAACTTAGATTTCCCTCTACTGATGATTGGTTACAGAAATTGTGGTACATTTTACATAAAGGAATACTACTCAGCAATTAAAAACAAGGAAATCATGAAATTTGTAGGCAAATGGATAGAACTAGTTCTGATGGGACCTAATAGAATAGGATCATATAGTAGGAGAGGAACACCTCTCCTATTGGTATACTAGAGGAGGACCATGTGTGGCAGAAGGAAGGAAGGGAGGGAATGGGAGGAGATGAGGGTGGGGGATATAGTTGGAATACACAGTGAATAAATTGTAATAATAATAATAAAGAAAAATAATTTTAATAAAGGAAAAGATCATCATGAGGTAACCCAGAAGCAGAAAGACACATGTGGTATATAATCACTTATAAATGGGTATTAGCCATATAATATAAGATAAACATACTAAAATTTGTGTTTTAAAGAAGCTAAACAATAAGGAGGACCTGAGGGACCTCACTCAGAAGGGAAATTAGGATACACAACAGAAGACTACCAGAGAGGGCCTCTGAAAGACTCTTCCCATCAGGGTATTGAAGCAGATGCTGAGAGCCATAGCCAAACTTTGGGCAGTGTTCAGGGAATCTTATGGAAGAAAGCTGAGATAGAATGACCTGGAGGAGATAGGAGTTCCATAAGGAGACCAACAGATCTAAAAATTCTGGGCCCAGGGGGACCTGCAGAGACTGATGAATCAACCAAGGATCATGCATGGAGAGGGCCTAGACTCTTGCTCAGATGTAGCCCCTGGGCAAATCAGTCTCCATATGGGTTACCTAGTAATGGGAACAGGGACTGTCCCTAACTTGAACTCAGTGGCCGTCTCTTTGATCACCTCCTCATGTGGGGTGTAGCCTTGTCAGGCCCCAGAGGAAGAGGATGCAGCCAGTCCTGATGAGACCTGATAGGCTAGGATCAGATAATAGGAGAGGAGGACTAGGGGGAATTATAGTAGAGGAAGACGGATGGTAGGTGGAACCAGGAGGAGATGAAGGAAAAGGCTTCTGCTGGGATACAAAGTGAATAAATTATAATCAGTAATAATAATAGTAATTTTTAAGTATTAACTTTAAAAAGAAACTACTGATGAAACCTGATAGACTAGGATCAGAGGGAAGAGGAGGAGGACCTCCCTTTTCAGTGGACTGGGAGAGGGACACGGGTCAGGAAGAGGAAGGGTGGGATTGGGAGGGGAAGAGGGAGGTACAGGGGGATACAAAGTGAATAAACTGTAATTAATATAAATAAAAAAGAAAAAATCCATAATATAAAAAAGAAACTTTAACTTTATTTGCATGAAGATTATACACATTTCTTTTTCCTCAAACTGCATTAAAGTGTTATGTTTATATATATATCTTTACCTTCTTTCTATAGGCTCCCATGTGTATTGGTGGAACAAGGACTCCCTGAGTTCTGCCTTTCCAGAGGGACTGGATAACACTAACACTGTTAGTTATGCTGGTGATATTATTATCTATACCAAGTTTGTATAAAATATTACCTTACTTTCTAGAATGGTCTTTGAAATTTAGAAATATTACTAAACATACCAAATAGAAACTACCTCCCCCTAATTTCTTCTGAGCTTTAGAAAACATTTCATATCCCTAAAGTCATAGGTAGAGGGCACAAACATCTACATTTTCAACAGGGTTACAGAAACACTTTTGGAAATACAATGTCTTTGCTCGCCTCCCTCTAGCTGAAGCTACCATATACAATCCAGAGAAACGTTTGTCTTGGCATCAAAGATCAATAAAATAATAAAATGTCATAGCCATGTAAGAAATACAGTGGAATAGTACTTGATTAGTTTGCTCTCTTGAGAAAGAAAGTTTGCCAACAAACATGGATTAGATCATTAATAAGTGTGTATGTGTTTATAGTCTCCAAGGTTCTCTCTGTTTGTGTGTGTGTGTGTGTGTGTGTGTGTTTTAATTGGTTCTATTTTGATTTTCAGGTATTGAAAAGTGTTATTCATTTTCTTTAACTGTTTAATTGTGTTTTCCTGTATTTCTTTAAGGGATCTATTCATTTCCTCTTTAAAGGTCTCCATCATCTTTGTAAAACTGGATTTGTGTTCTTTTTTTCCTTTCCTATTTTTTTGTCTTTTTGTGGTTTGGTTGTGTTAGGTTATCCAGGGCTTGTTGTAGTAGGATAGCTGTGCTCTGAAGGTGTCATATTGCCCTGGCTCTTACTTTGGCATTTTGCCATCTAGTTTTCTGGGAAGTTTCCCATGTAGCAGGTAAGAGGATGGTGGGTGTAACCTGGATATTTCTTGTATAGCTGAAAGACCAAAGAATTAAAATTTAGTGGGTTTTTTGTTTGTTTGTTTTGTTTTTGGGTATTGGATTAAAGTTTAAAGCACAAGTGTGAACGAAGGCCAGCCAGAATCAAGACATGTACAGCCACCTCTGAGGAGGAACCAGCCTTACTGCATTCTTTTCCTTCCCACTAGAGATACAGTTGCTAGGAAACCAGCCCAAATCGCCCCTCCCCTAGGATACCCAAACAAAGGAAGCTGGAACATTAATGGTTTGGGGCCCTTCCTATAGCCAATCAGTTCAAAATGCAACATCCCCTTTTGTATTTTGACCAATAGTCGTTTGCCAGTCAGGAATCCCCCTGCTTTGGGTGTGCTGAGAGGGACCAGATACTCAAATCAACCACCTTACCTTAGGCTCTCTACTTTCAACCATTTTGGCGGTGAGGGTCTGTGAGCCCAAGCTATAGCTTGTAATAAAAAGATCCTCATGTGTTTTGCAAGGGACTCCATTCCTGGTGGTCTTTTGGAGTCCCACCAATCTGGCAACAACACAGCAGGTCTTTAGAGGGTAGTCTGGGGCTTGACACTGGAGCTGGATGTTCATGGGACTTTTCTGGTCTCTTTGGGAATTTTGGCAATGGTGCTTGGAGAAGAGTATGCAGCTCAACTCAGCTGGCTGTGACCCAGGTGGACCTAGGGTGGAGTGTATTGGTAGAGCAGGGTGGATGTGTCTAATCTACATGTTCTTGGAGCCAAATAGGCCTGCATTTATCTGGGACTTTGTAAGTATCCTTGGAAATGTGGGCCATAGGGCTCTGAGGACAGAGTGCAGCTCAGCTCTACAGGCTGTCATCCAGGTGGATCCAGAAAGAAGGTGTTTGTTGTTTGTTTGTTTGTTTGTTTTGAGACAGGGTTTCTTTACATAGCCCTGGCTGTCCTGGAACCCACTTTGTAGACTAGGCTGGCTGTGAACTCACAGAGATACAACTGCCTCTGCCTCCAGTGTAATGATTGCAATATTTTTTCCCAGCATTTTTTAATTATATTTATTAACTTTGTATCCCAACTGTAGCTCCCTCCCTAGTACTCTCTCAATCCTGCCCTCCCTTCTTCTTCTCCTTCCCTGCCCCACCTCAAATCCACTGACAGGGGAGGTCCTCCTCCCCTTCCATCTGACCCTAGCCTGTCACATCTCCTCAGGACAGGCTGCATTGTCTTCCTCTGTGGCCTGTTAAGGCTGCTCCTTCCCCTCAGGAGCTAGCCACTGAGTTCATGTCAAAGTGTAAACTATCCTTTGAAAATTTTGAAACTGAGTTGATTTAAAAAGTACACTGCATTTTCCTAATTAAACAATTTAAGTATTATGATGCATTAATTAAATAAACACCAGTTTAACAAGTAATAGTGAAATAGTTGTTTTTCCACATAGAAATATTTAAGGAAGGGTGAAGTGATGCTTTCGTGGTTAAGAGCACCTAGTGCTCTTCTTAAGGGTCTGAGTTTGGTTGCCAAAATGCAAGTCTAACTTCTATCCCAGGAGATCTGATATTTCTTTTGACCTCTTTAGGTAACATCATAAATGTGGAGCATGAACGTACAGATGAAACACTCATAAATAAAAAATGAAAGAAATAAGTTTAAGAGAAGAAATATGGAGACTTTGTGTCTTAATTCCTCTGCTACACAAGCCATCATCTTCATGAGCTTAATATTATATATAAAGTTACAGGTGTTAAATATGATTATTGTTATCTTTATCACATAATTTGTTCACATAGCCTTTTTGTGTTTACTTTAGTGTGTTTTGAGACAGGTTCTCACTATTTACCCTAGGCTAGCCTTGAACTTAAGATCATTGAGGCTCAGCTTCTAATATATTCAGATTTCAGAAGTGTGCAGGCTAGTCCTATGTGGGCTTGACATGAAAACTAGAGCTATCTGAAAGGAGGTAACCTTAACTGAGAAAACGCCTCTTAAGATCCAGCTGTAATGTATTTTCTTAATTAGTTATTGATTAGAAGGGGGCAGAGCCCATTGTAAATGGCTCTAGCCCTGGGCTGATGGTTCTGAATTATATCAGAAAGCAGGCTGATTGAGTCATGTTGGACAAGCCAGTAAGCAACACTTTTCCATACCTCCTGGTTCTTGCCTTGCTTAGATTCTTTTCCTAACATGATTTGTTGATAATTAGCAAAGTGGAAATATAAGCCAAAGTAACCACATTCCTACCCATCTTGATTTTCTTTTTGTCATGGTGTTTTATCATAACAATAGGTTAACACCAAGAACATCAGAGGTAGAGCAGAGCCCAGAAGACAAGCTATGTGTGTTGCAGAGGGTGGAGCTGGATAAGTGACCCAAGCCCTTTGAGGATCTCAGAAGATTATGACTGAATACAGAATAATTGGACAATGAGTAATTTTTACTGTTGAAGTTTAGTTTTGCTTTGTTTAGATTGAGGCTATGCCTTGGTTATTCTCTATTGAAGAACATATTTAACTTAATTTTTATTTTTATAGGAGCCTAGAGCTGAAGGAAGATGAACTTTTAAGAGAGATTTTGGACTTTTTGAGAGATTGGATATTTCAAAGAGACTGAGCTTTTATTGTGTTTGAATTTGTAAAGACTGTGGGAGTTTTAAAGTTATTTATGTTTATACTGTGATATTAATAGCAATGTGCCATCTTGGGAACAAATGAAAACAAAACACTTTTGATTGAAAAGTAATATGTTTGTGTGTCAAGTTGACCAAGGATAAGTTGTTCTGGCTAATTTTATGTCAGCTTCACACAAGGTAGTGAGCAGGGAACCACAACTGAGAAAATGTTACCACAAGACTGGTCTGTGGGAAAGCCTATAGGACATTTTCTTAATTAGTAATTCATGTGGGAGGGCCAAGATCATTGTGGGTAGAGCCAGCCCTGAGATGATGTTCTTGGGTTTGATAAGAAAGCAGGCTGAGCAAGCCAAGGGAAGCGAGCTAGTAAACAGTACTCCTCCATGGCCTCTGCATTATCTCCTGTCTCCTCGTTTTTGTTTTGTTTAACAGTGTATCATGACTTCTTTCAATGGTAAACTACAATGTGAAAGTGTGAGCCAAATAAACACTTTCTTCCCTAACTTGCTTTTGGGTCATGACATTATATTGCAGGAACTGAAACCCAACTAAAGCAATATATATTGTGGAATTTTTGTTTACTCTGTGCTTTGTTTTCTATTACTATCTGGGAACTCTGAGATGCCATTTTAGATGTGCTAGTAAAAAAAAAAAATGCTTTTAAATATCATCAGATTAAGTTCAGAATCTGAAGAGAGAAGCCTAAAGTTGTTTGTAAACCTTTATAACTCTTCTGTTATGAATTCTCTAATATCCCATCTGATTAACTATTTTCTATTTCTCAGAGCCAATACTCTTCAAGTTGAATTATTGTTTGGTAACAATAACCATATTTTTACATAAAACATTCTTTAGCAGTTGATACATATCATTCTTTCTGATAACAAGCTATTTCTGAAGTTACAAAGCAAGAACATATTGCCATCAATTGCTTAATAATAGGGATTTATCATGAGAAATGTGTTTTAAGATGATTTCACCATTGGGAGAACATCATAGATGGTACCATTATAGAAATACAATTTACTATTAAATGAAATGTCATTGTATAGTAACTGGCTATCTGTATTAATTCTTTTTCCATGCTGTGATAAAACACAATGACCAAAGAAACTTCTAAAAGGAAGGGTTTATTTGGTTATAGTTTCAGAGGCAAAAGAGTCCATCACAGTGGGGAAGCATGACAGCAAGCAGCAGACATGGTGTTTAGAGCAGAGGGTGAAGGCTCACATCTTGAATCACAAGCAGCACACAAAAACTATACAGTAAGAATAGTACAAGGCTTTGGAATCTCAAAATCCCACATGCTTCTTCTAGCAAGGCCACACCTTCTAAATCTATCCAGACAGCACCACAAATTCAGGATCAAATATATAAACATCTGAGCCTTTGACAGACATTCTCATTCAAACTAAACATCTGTAGGAATGGTGCCACAAAGTTTCTGTAACAAGATTATAATCAACATTTCTGTGGAGGTCAAGGCTGATTCTAGATTAAAGCTTCAGTGTAGATTATCTCTATATTATTGTTTTCTGAAAAAAATAATTATGCATTCAGAACGTGCACACTCCTTTGAACATAGTATAATGTCTTTGAAACTGACTGCTGGAACATGATGGATTGGCAGGCCTGTGCTCTCTTGTTTCTCTGCTGTTCTCCACTGAAGTTTGTAATATTCCAAGAATGATATAATTGCAGCTGTGCCCATCCCCCAATAGATAATGACAGGAAACATAATCACAAGAGTGTTTCTTGTCCCACATTGTATACACTTTAAATGACTTTGGCTTGAGTTTATAACAATTGGACATAATTGTGATAAGTTGTGCAGAGAAACTCTGTAAATAATCAATGAAAAGTATTTTCCTTGATGTGGCAAAGTACTCCTTAGCTAGTGTCATTTCTCAGAGGCCAACTGTAGCTAAGTACACAGCAGACACTTTGCTTTATAAATACTCTACCAAGTGAATGTTTTCTTAGGATAGAAAACTAATTCTCTGAGTTAATAAAAATTTTGCTACATTGACTTTTAGGATGAGAGAAATATTTGAGGAAGAATGAAAACAGATTTAGATAAAAGTAATATTCTTAAAGCCCTAGAACTATCTGCTGTGGTGGTTGTATAAATGGCATTTTTCACCAACAAGATTGAAATTATATGAAAGTCAATTTGTATTACGTAGTTAACCTTGAAAAATTAATTTCCATTTATTCACTAGAATATATTAATTGTATACATATGTGTCCTCATGTTTCTTAGCTAAAGTAAGAACTATAGATTTAGGACCAACCTGGTGTTATTCTCCTGTATTCAGTAGTTAAAACAATCCTGGGCATAAAGTGCTATCTAGTACTGAACTAGCTTAAGTATTCATAGTATGCTAGCAAAGCACTCTGCTTTGAATTTCTTAATAGACTGAAACAAGAAAACCAAATTAGGAAGACGAGAAAAAATTATTGCAACATTCAAGTTGTGCTACCTAGAAGAAGTTTCAGAGAGCCATGAACTCAATTAATGGACAAAATAATGTGCTAGAAAAGGTTACATAGTAAACTCTTTGATGAGTAATTTAAAAGAGCATTAAAAAGCCACCATGTTTCAAGGAAATAGTGAAAAATTTAAATTCTTAACACAAACATGTTATTCTAAATATTAAAAAATATTAAAAAATGTTATTCTAAATATTAAAAAAATTAAGCTGGCAATTTACACTCTGATATGTTAATGACATTAAAAAGAATTGATAGATGAATAAATCAAGCAAAAACAATGAATTTGGGTTTATTAAAATACATTTGAAAGAAAAAAGAAAAGAAAAGCAAAATGTAAAGAGAATGTGTTGAAAGCCACTAAATATCTGGAAAATATCAAGAGAAGAAAAACTTAGGTTTCAGATTCAAAATGAATTTAAGAATGCAATTTAAGTACTAGCTTACCTTAAGAGATTCTAAGAGAAAAACTCAAACTGACAGAAAGAGATGTATGTCTGGGAACGTCACTGATCACTAGTTAGGTTCATCTTAACCAAAGCCCTAAGGTATATTATAATCAAGATACCAAAGCTGAAAGTGAGAACTCTCAGTGTAGCAATATAAAAGGAACAACCATAAAAATATACCAATAAAGAATACATGTATATGAAAATTTATTAACACGTTCGAACAATCAAAAGAAGAAAAAATTGAACACATTTCTTGTAAGAAATAAAAATAAAGACATTTCCTTTAACAGATAAAAATGAAGATTGAAATACAACACAGCACACATGGTACACCACAGCAAGACTAGGATCTAAATTTTAATAATACATATCTATATCTAAAAAGAGAACAGAGAGATAGACAAAAACAGAGAGATAGAGATAAGAGATAAGAGATTTGGAAGCTGAGGAATGAGAACAAGAAACTTTCTAGGAAAGCTGGATTGCACTTTTTTAAAAGTATCAACAATGATATCAAGTAAACAAGCTATCAAGTAATCTCCTGAAAGCTAAAAATTAAGAATTAATCAAACCTAAGTTTGATAGAATAAAGGAATGTTAAAGATCACAGTAGAAATAAATGAACTGAAGACTTGAAGGCAACACAACTTCTGATTCTTCAGAAAAGATAAATAAAGAAAAATAGAGATAGAAATCTCATGTAAATAAACTCTAAAAACAAAGGGAGACGTGTCAAACATCACAAGACCACCTATAGACATTACAGTACAAATATCTATTAAAAGAACTTAAAAATCTAAATCAGTTGTTCTTACCCTTCCTAATGCTGTGACCTTTTAATAAGTTCCTCATGTTGTATTGGTTCTCAACTGTAAAATTATTCTTGTTGCTACTTCATAACTGTAACTTTACTACTATAATGAATTATAATGTAAATATACGGTATACAGGATTATTTTTATTGTTATAAATTGAACATAATTAAATCATAATGATTTTCACAAAACAATATGTAATTATATATTGTGAACTATTTGTTTCTAATTACAAATAATAGTACAAAATGAAATTTTGTCTTAACCTTGGTATAGCGTGGGTATTAGTGTTGATGTAACAACAGTAAACCTCATTGTTTTATTTTACCCCAGTATGAGTAAAGAGCCCACAGCATTGGGAAGGTTGACATTGCTCTTTCCCACCAGATTGGAAATTCTATGAGCAGTCTTTGAAAAAGAACTAAGATAATCTTCCACAACAAGTCTGCCTCTATATGTGAATTTGATAAACAACAACATGGGAAACCCCCTATTTCACAAAGATATGTTATCAGAAATGGAAGGCATGGCACTGTCTCAGGAAGAGCAGAAACACTTGATCCAGTGTTACAATATGTTGTAACTGGCATTGTAGAGAAATCAGTTCTACCTGCATTGCTGTTAATAAGATCAATGAACTCTTCTTGTGCTCTTTCAGATAAGTCTTCAGCTTTCATTGTGAATGGGCTTCTGGAAAGTTCAAATGGGTGTCAGGTGGATTTAGAAAAACAAAATGATGAAATTTAGTCTGCAAGCATGAAAATTATCTTTGTAATCCTTTCATATGCTTCAATTTCATGTTCCTCAAAGAAGGCAGAGAAGGTAGATAGCATTTAAATTTTATTTTTCATTCTGTTTTGCTATGTTCTTGGCCAAAAGTGTATTTATATGGAACATTTGGATGGATTTTGGAGTCTTTTCAGGCAAATCCAGACATGTTGTATTTCATCCTTTCAGTAATAAATCTAACTCTTTCGAGATGGCAAAGATATCAATCAAGTAAGCTGTTTTCCACAATTCACCTTTATAGCTGAAAAGTGCTTCGAACTGTGGTCTTGCTTTCTGATTCAAAGAATGGTTGGAGTTCATCATGAAGCTCAAAAACACATTTTTAAACAAAGAGCAAGGAAGCTTCCTTTGAAGTAATATTGATGACTGCAGCTTCACAGTTGAGAATGAGAGATATAGAAGGCGCCTTTATTGACCTCTCTGCCCTCTCCCCAAAAGAAACAGACCAGGCAGGAAGCCATTAAAAAAAATCACATTAAAATTGTGAAAGGGAGGCTGAAGTTTAGCTCTGTTCTTCCTGGTTGATGGTTTCTGGCTGGGTGATGGGTAGGGAAGGACTCAGTTTTATTTAAGTGGTTGGCCATCAGGAGTTTGACTAGCTCCAGTGAGTATGTGAGCAACACAAATTCGATTTGTATTTTTCAGTTTCTTTTTTTGGGGGAGGACATCACAATGGAGGGCTGAACCGGGGAGGACTGGGAAAAGTTAATGTAGTCATGGTACATTCTGTTTTTGTTTGTTTGTTTGTTTGTTTGTTTTTATTCATGGTAATTCTATTGTGTTTTGTAACTCTTGTGGCAGCATCTTCATTGTTAATATTTGCTGATGAGTCATACAGTCAGTTCTGATGAGTTTTGGTCAGTGAAGCATAAAAATATTGTTAACATCACCATTCGTTCAGAGATGAAGACTACATCTTCTTTGAGATAGCAGCATACACACATAAAAATGGCCCAGGAAAAATAATCAATAAGGTTGATTAAAAATGATTGAAAGTAATTTAGAATAGAAATGATTGAAGTAATTTAGAATCGAAAGTGACAAATAGGACAATTGAGCAATGATTGTTTTTGTTGTATAGAAAGTATATTTTATAAATACATAGTGAAGTCATAGAAATATACAAAATACATTGTATAAATAATTCTTCACACAGAGGCAGAGAAAGAGGAAGACATAGTTCTGTGTAATATATATTGGAGGTACTAATTATTTGAATTGTTTACTTTTATATATATATATATATATATATATATATATATATAGATTTCAACAAAATGATTTCTGATTGTTTTAGGATATTTGTTCACACTGAGAAACCTGAGATTGTGTTGTATACTAGAAAAACTTGTTTTTAGTGTGTCTCATCCTTAACACACACCTTTAATACAAGAGCTCTCTGCTTGAATATTGTAAACAGGATTAAATAAAGTCAATCATAAGTAAAGAGGTAGAGCAACCAACCAGTTGACAGGGAGTGAATATAGGAAAAAAACATAAAGAGTAAGAGGAAATCAGGAGAGATAGAGAGACACTTAGAAAGTAGAAGAGAAAGACACTGAGTTTGAGGGGGTCTTGATATGGCATAGGGAAAGAGCTTTGCCTTTCTGTTTGGGACATAGGCTGAGGAGGAAGGTCAGCTGGGTGCCTTCTCTGCCTCTCTCTGCTAGCAGCCCCTCACCTCACCATCTGGCTCCTGAGTCTTCATCATTAAAATCCACTGATTAAGATTTTGTTAAAAACAACATCTAACACTAGAAGAAAAAATAAAAAGAAAAAAAAAATCTTGAAGACTCAGAAAAAGTGAACATGTTTAGCCAATAATTTTAGTTTAAAATATTTACTTGGAGAGCTTTACTCTCAAGATCTTAACAACTCTACCTCCAAATACCACCATAAGACACAGCTTCTGAGGAATGAAAGGAATCGCTTCTATAACAACTGCTGTTGTTTCTCCTCAGCAATTTAATCGATTGACTACTATTTTTCCACTTGTCTGTGAGTTACCCCTGGCCCACAGAAGTTTAAGGAGGAGCTGGATGCTTTCTTTTCTGAACAAGCCAGCACATGCCAGCATGATCTCTCTCCCCTCTATACATCCCTGTCTTTGAGGGGTATAATAAACAGTTTTTTTGATAACAGTTTAGCTGGTAAATGGTTGGTTCTTTAATTTCTAAAGTTATGATTATGAGTTAAAATTGTTATCATCTACTTATAGGTCAATCACCAAGGAAAGCAACAATGTAATGTCTCTCTGTTCATTAATCCATTCATAGCCATTGCATCATTTTTTTTTTCAATGCAGTTTATTCAGAAACCTTGAACAATCCTCGGACCCTGGGGAAAGCCAGCCCACAGCTTAAATAACCTCTGGGTAGCCAACCCAGGCATGCCACATGGGCAATGCAGATAGGTCCACATACATGGAAGCAAGCCAGATCCTCAGCCTTAGCCAAATGTGGAGTTGTTTGTGACAGAGAGCACTCACCATCGGGAAGGTGGAAGGCAGAAACCAGCTCCATCTTTAAGGCATAGCATTCTGCAGCTCTCTACAGTTCCCCCTTTTTGTTTTGGACGCATCAGGCAAGAGTAGAGGTCTGATCTCTGATATTAGAAATAAATTGGGACTTTGTACTGATGTTCATTTAGGTGTCATCCACCCAAAGAGCATCAGACCCGTCTGATACCTTTTTCTCAGAGGCGGGACCTGGGGCATCAACCCGCATGCAATCAGACATGCTCTTCTCTGGGTCCAAAGCAGCTGACCCTGAGTGCAGTGCTTAGCCTCGCATCCTGAGCATATCATTTTAGCTTTTTATGATATCCAACCATGCTTGGGGAGAATGTCCTGCTTCAATGGCTGTAAAGGCCTGAATGATCAAGGCTGCATCACACTGTTGTGAGACTCTAATCTTGCATATATACCACAGGCAAACCAAGGAGACCAACACCAGAAGGCCTGCTAACGCTCCCATGCCCGCCCATTCCTTCAGATGATTCATGGCTGCAGCAATCCATGATGATAATCCTGCGGCTAGTCCTGCGTCCACTCTGGTAGAATTTACTGTGACAATGGCCACTCTCAGCTGCTCCATCGTAGTATCGAATTCTCCAGTCCAATTACCTAAAATATAGCTAGACAATTGTTTATACAGATTTGCAGCACAGGAAAAATTCTCATGTTATATGCTAGTGACTCAAAGTCCAGCATATTTTCATTGACAGCCAAGTTGAGCGATTTGCCATAGGGTATCAATTTGCTCCTGCACGAGGTCAATCCTCTGATTGAACACCATCAAGCTTCCTTTTAGTTGAGCATTAATTCCTTTATGTACAACTAAGGCATGAGCTACATTGGCTAAATGATTGTTCAGGGTCTGAGCAGTCTGCCCAGTATGACTCATGGCTAGTGCCCCAATGGTAGCTCCAACAGCCGCCAATGAGATGGTAGTAACAATGATGGCTGTAGTTCCAAGATCCCTTTTCTGTCTGAAGAGAGTCATAGCATGAGGGGCATCAAAGGTCACAGGCACGCAGTGAGGCATGCGAGTAACCAGGGCATACCTAAATTTACTAGCATTCCAGCATTGGGCAAAAAAGCAAGTATCATCACCACAATTACTTGGCTCTATCTGGCTAATAATGAATAAAAATGGGGGATATAGACAAACAGGTGTGGGCTTATAGGAAATATTATGAGAAGCCTTAACCCCCTCGTTGGAACTTCCTGCATCAGTTCTAGAACTAGCAGTGGTGGTGTCCGAGGTCTGAGTAGGTTCAGGAGACCATTGCCCCCAGGGGCAAGACGTGCTCCGTGCCAATTGACTAACTCCATGTTTTCCTCCACTTTTGAAAGTCATTTAGGGTTCTTAAATTATTTTTTCCCTTTTTTTCTAAATTTTTCATCAATTACACTTTATTCATTCTGCATCCCCCCATAAGCCCCTCCCTCCTCCCCTCCCAACCCCACCCTCCCTCCTCCCTCTGCTTGCATGCCACTTCCCAAGTCCACTAATAGGGGAGGTTCTCCTCTCCTTTCTGATTTTAGTCTGTCAGTTCACATCAAAAGTGGCTGCATTGTCCTCTACTATGGCCTGGTAAGGCTGCTCCCCCCCAGAGGGAGGTGATCAAAGAGCAGGCCAATCAGATTATGTCAGAGGCAGTCCCTCTTCACATTACTATGTAACCCAATTGGACTCTGAACTACCCTGGGCTACATCTGTGCAGGGGTTCTGGGTTATCTCCATGAATAGTCCTTGGTTGGAGTATGAGTCTCTGGGTAGTTCCCTGTGTTCAAATTTTCTTGTTCTGTTGCTCTCCTTGTGGAGACCCTGTCCTCTCCAGCTCTTACTATTTCCCAGTTCTTACCTAAAATTCCATTCACTCTGCCCAACAGTTGCCCATCAGGCTCAGCATCTGCTTTGATAGTCTGAAGGGCAGAGGCTTTCAGAGGCCCTCTGTGGTAGGTTCCTAGGTTGTTTCCTGTTTTCTTCTTCTTCTGATGTCCATCCTCTTTGCCTTTCCGGATGGGGATTGGACATTTTAGTTAGGGTCCTCTCTCTTGCTTAGTTTCTTTAGATGCACAGGTTTTAGTGGGTTTGTCCTATGTTGTATGTTTATATGAGTGAGTATATACCATGTGTGTCTTTTTGCTTCTGAGACAACTCACTCAGGATGATCCTTTCCAGATCCCACCGTTTACCTGCGAATTTCATGATTTCCTTATTTTTCATTGCTGAGTAATATTCCGTTGTGTAGATGTACCATAATTTCTGCATCCATTCTTCAGTTGAGGGGCATCTGGGTTGTTTCCAGCTTCTGGCTATTACAAATAAAGCTGCTACAAACATGGTTGAGCAAATGTCCTTTTTGTGTACTTGAGCCTCTTTTGGATATATGCCCAGTATTGGTATGGCTGGGTCTTGAGGAAGCACTATTCCTAGTTGTCTGAGAAAGCGCCAGAGTGATTTCCAGAGTGGTTGTACAAGTTTACATTCCCACCAGCAGTGGACAAGGGTTCCCCTTTCTCTACAACCTCTCCAGCATGTGTTGTCACTTGAGTTTTTGATCTTGGCCATTCTCATGCGTGTAAGGTGAAATCTCAGGGTTGTTTTGATTTGCATTTCCCTAATGGCTAGTGAGGTTGAGCATTTCTTTAAGTGCTTCTCTGCCATTCGGTATTCCTCTCCAGAGAATTCTCTTTTTAGCTCTGTTCCCCATTTTTTAAGTGGATTACTTGGTTTGCTGCTTTTCAGCTTCTTTAGTTCTTTATATATACTGGATATGAGTCCTCTGTCAGATAAAGGGTTGGTGAAGATTCTTTCCCAATCTGTAGGTGGTCGCTTTGTTTTGATGACGGTGTCCTTTGCTTTGCAGAAGCTTTTCAATTTCATGAGGTCCCATTTATTGACTGTTGCTCTTAGAGCCTGTGCTGTTGGTGTTCTGTTCAGGAAGTTTTCCCCTGTACCAATGAGTTCTAGGGTATTTCCCATTTTTTTTTTCAAGCCGATTTAATGTGTCTGGTTTTATGTTGAGGTCTTTGATCCACTTGGACTTCAGTTTTGTGCAGGGTGATAAGTATGGATCTATTTTCATTTTTCTACATGTAAACATCCATTGCATCATTTTTAAATGTCTTATAAAAGCCTTCATGGATAGAAGCAACTTACTAGCTCCCTGAGTTTGATAAATACATCCACCTGGTATTTTCACTACTGCACAGTTTCTTTTCTTTTCTTTTTTTCCAGAACAAGTATTTTTTATGTTTGAACATTTTCTAAAAGATATATTTACAGTTGGTTTCAAAATTCCTTTTTCCCAACAATAATTGAATATCTAACTCTGCTGTGTTTTAGGTAGCCAAAACACACTATATGATACATGGGAAGCGGTAAAAATGACAACTTGCACTCTCTCATTCCTGTTCCCATTGGCTTGTTCCCAGAATTTCCTATTCCCTATGGAAAGAGAAAGCTGAGAGATTCTCAATGCATTGGAAACTTTTCCTTTCTGGCACTTTAAAGGGTGTGATGAATCACATTTGCTTTGGGCTCCAGGCAGTACTTAGTCATTTTCATGGAGATTGCTTGAAGATGAATTTAGTATATTCAACTGAACAACTCTGCATAAAAATGTGATGATAGAGAGACCTGAAAGTACTTTCCTGTATTCACTTCCCACTAGATAAGACAAAGGAGTATCAGAGAGTGGCATTTGTATTGATGTCATTTCCCTCAAATTCTTACCATTACCAGAGAGAGAATGTTAAACAAGGGTATGGTACAGAAACTCTGATTTAAGTTTTGAATGCCAAATGATTTAAATTCACCCACTGGTGACATGTCAATGTTCTCTGTTGAAAACTATCTATTAAAACTTTTTCTGTGGAATTATTTACTTGTCAAAGAAGTATATTTAATGTTGATCATGATGACCAGAGAAAATATATGATATTATTTTGACAGTTCATAATTTATCTTTTTTTTTTTCAAAAAATAACTGTCAGATTTTACATTGTAAAAGTATAAAAATTATTGCCAGCTTAAGATGTTCAAAAGAAACTTGATGTTGGAAAGAGAGTGCTGTGAATACAAAACCTGTTTGAATGTTGTGTTTTTTATGTTTTTATAGAGTAAATTTTTCTGCTGTTACTGTAAGCTTGGTCTTTAGAGGACTGCTAAGTTCTTGGAGGACCAATTTTGAGACTGTCCTCATTCCTATATCTTTCAGACTAATGATGCTGATGGTTTAACATATACTTAGAGTATTATGTAAATTCTCTATAATGTATTTTAGTGAGGTTAAGAACCAGAAACATAATTTTACCTGTGTGTCACAGCTCACCCTAAGCTAAGATAAAATTGTTGCATGTGTTTCCATATAGTATATGAAGATCAATAACGATCCAAATACTGTAACTAATACTGAAAGTGGCAATTGATTGCAAGTTGACATGGATAAAATTCCAACCATTCAGTATGTGTGATGGTGCTAAAAATTGCTTCATAATTCTGAGCACTTGTGTAGTACTTCTCAAGGCTATATCTGTATATTTCTTCTCTTGCCAGGCCATGGAGGAAGAGAATCCAGGCAGTCCTAATGAGACTTATGGGCAGATGGCAATGGTGGAGAGCTCCCCCTTTCAGTGGACTAGGGGAAGGTGATAGAAGGGAAGAGGAAGGGAGGATGGGACTTGGGGGGAGTTGAGAGAGGGGGCTTCAATCAGGATATATAATGAATAAATTGTGGAAAAATAATATTAAAAAAGAAATGATACCTTAAAAATACAAAATAAGAAGTTGGACTTGATAAGAATATGCCTGAAGAAATATAAAGCCACCTAGAGAAGTTACTTGTATGCATAATGTGAAAGCCACTACTTTATTATTTCACTTTTTTGGATATAAGAGTGTGTAATATTATTCCATGTCTAAACAAAAGTATTTTAAAATAGTTCTACTATCTAGAACTATCTATATCTAGTGATTTAATCTCTTTATATAAACTCATAACCTTCAACATTTGAAATGATATACTTTTGTAATTTTAGTAGAGATACATATGGTTGAAATATTGACTATTATATTCCAGATATATGTGGGGAATGAAATTGTGTTAGGAAATAATGAATTGAATCATTTGAAGGCAGTGGTCAGGTTCACAAACTTCCTTTCTGATAGAATTTTCATTTTTTTAAAATTTTTAATTTTAGTTTTTCACAATTTTTTTATTATATATTCTCATTGAAGCCACCTCCCTCAACTCCTCCCAGCCTTGCCCTCTCTCCCTTTCCCCTTCCATGACCTTCCTCTATTTCACTGAAAGGGGGAATACTCCATCATTGCCATCTGCCCATAACTTGTTAATCTCATCAGGACTGCCTGGGTCCTTTTCCTTTGTGGCCTAGCAAGGCCTTATGAGCAGGAGTGATCAAAGAGCAGTCAACTGAGTTCCTGATAGAGGCAGCCTCTGATCCCCTTCCTCTGATATCCACATGGAGACTGAGCTGCCAATGAGTCACATCTGAGCAGGGGGGCTAAGTCCTTTCCACACATGGTCCTTCGTTGGTGCATTAGTCTCTGCAGGAACCCCTAGCCTCAGATCTTTTAATTTTGTTATGTCTTTTTGAGGCTCCTGTCTCCTCCATGTCCCTCTATCCCCATACCCCTCTTCTTCCATAAGACTCCCTGTACTCTGCCCAAAGTTTGGCCTTGAGTCTCAGCATAATGCTCGTTTTTAATGTCATTATTTGTGGCAAGTGTTGGAAGAAACTGGTTGAGGAATGTTGAAAAGCAAATATTTTCTTGTACCTAATAAATATCATAATCATGAGGGCATCTTTTCTGGGTAAAAAAAAAAATCATTATAGATTCTTTTTCACTCCCTTTCATACTCTTTAAGTCCTGCCTAATGACACAGCAGTCCTGTGCTTTGTAGCAATTTGAAATTTGTTTCTTCCAAGAGTGCAAGACCAACAGTGCAAGAAACATGGAACTGCTCACTCTTAAAACGTGTGAATAAATATTATTTATTGTAGTTTGATCACAGGACTTGCTTTCAAAAATCAGAGTTATTTTTTACTAAAATCACATTAACAGGCTAAATGCCTATAAAATAACTTGATGTTTATGTTTTGAATTTGAAAGACTGAAACCCAGGAACATTTTTTTAAGTACCTAGTGCCAACATGTTGCTTAATGATTTAGTCTGTTTTCACTGATAATTTAATGTGCTGGAACTACATAATCTGTACCAATGGCTGTTTTCTTACCAAAGCTATGCTTGATACAGCCTTGTTTCAAAAATTCTCTTTACTGTGAATCCTTTTTTGTTGTTGTTGATACAATTACTCATTTGTTTAAGTAACATTGTTTGGTACTTTTTTTTTTTTTTTTTTTTTTTTTTTTTTTGTAAAACCAATACAGTAGGGTATCATAGATAGAAGTCATTCATTAATGATACCACAGTTCTGCCTGAATTGCCTTACCACAGATTTCTGTAATGAGAAAAAGAAATACAATTCTATTTCCTTTAGGCAGTGAGAATTCTATGGCAAATGTCTAGTAATTGTCTTCCTGCTACAGTACTTTGGTTGCAATAACACACACACGCAAAATCATGATACAGACAAGGAAGTGTATTAGCTTACAAAAATGAAATTCCCAAATGATGAATAGGATTCCTGCTTTGTATAGTGCTTCAGTGCACTTGGAGGCTACACTGGTGTTTGGAGGCTCTCACATCTGAATGGGAGAGGATTTGAGGCCTCCAGGCTAAATCCTTTCATTTTATTTTGAGAGAATGGGGAACAAAAAGAAAGATAGGTAATGAGATATTTTTGAAATTTTAACATAAATTTCCTTAATCTGGACTTAATTATAGCACTTGTTTATACCTGTGAGCTTCGACCCCCCACCTCCCCGCCCCCCCACCCCCCGAAGACTGTGTACTAATTGGCAAATATTTAAGGATGGGGTGATTCTTGTCTAAGATAGACAGGTATTGAGTTGTGAACTGAATAAGATTCTTCTAAGGCCCGCAGAAATATAGAAGTTTAACATCTTCCCACATATGAGTAATTTGGTCATCCCCTGGTCTTAAGGAAACAGCTGTTGCATATGAGGCTACAGTGTTTAAGAAATGGCATAGGATCAGCAGGAGTCTGAGCCGGGTACATAGTGAGTCTGTGAGGTACATGAGACCTGTAGACAGATCTACAGAGATACAGAGCCAGGCAGGAAGACAGAGAGAGAAAGAGGGGGGGTAGAGTCAGAGACAAAGTGAATATGCAGATAAACTTACAAAGCAATTTTAAAGACTAGATTATTGATTTTTTTAAAATTTAGATTTATCTGAAATTATAATTTATTTGTATTTCCTTATTGAAAAGATTAGGCTGATAATTAGGGAGCTATGTGGTGAAAAATATTCATGAATTTTGAGATAGGTTCATTCTTTATTATCACCTTTAAACGTCAAATGAATGTAGATATGCATATACATTCGGTAGTATTTATAAGTCATGAACACTAATACTCATATACAAAGTTGATTACTAGCATTAAAAGAACCTAGAAAACAGTTTATAAAAATACATGTTAAATAAAGTTGGTCCTTAGTTTTTTTTTTTAATTTTTATTATGTATATTAATTATAGTTTATTCACATTGTATCCCAGCTGTATCTCCCTTCTACATACCCTCCCATCCCATCCTCCATTTCTCATTTCTTGCCGTGAGCCTCTCGAAATCCACTGATAGGGGAGGTCCTCCTCCCCTTTCCTCTGACCCTAGCCTATCAAGTCTCATCAGGACTGGCTACATTGACTTCCTCTGTGGCCTGGTAAGACTGCTACCCCCTCAGGGGAGCAGACCAAAGAGCCAGCAACTGAGTTCATGTCATAGACAGTCCCTGTTCCCCTTACTAGGGTATCCACTTGGACACTGAGCTGCTGTGGGCTCTATCTGAGCAGAAGTTGTAGATTATCTCTATGCATGGTTGAGCAAATATCCTTGTTGTGTACTTGAGCATATTTTGGATATATGCCTAAGAGTGGTTTAGCTGGATCTTGAAGAAACGCTATTCCTAATTGTCTGAGAAAGGGCCGAAATGATTTCCAAAGTGGTTGTACAAGGTTACATTCCCACCAGCAGTGGAGGAGGGTTCTCTTTTGTCCACAATCTCTCCAGCATGTATTTTCATTTGGGTTTTTGATCTTAGCCATTCTGATGGGGGTAAGGTGAAATCTCAGGGTCATTTTGAGTTGTACTTCTCTGATGACTAAGGACACTGAACATTTCTTTAAGTGTTTCTCTGCCATTCGATATTCTTCTACAGGGAATTCTCTGTTTAGCTCTGTACCCAATTTTTTTTTAATTGGATTGCTTGATTTGTTGCTTTTTAAATTCTTGAGTTCTTTATATATTCTATATATTGGTTCTTGGTCAGATATAGGGTTGGTGAAGATCCTTTCTCAGTCTGTAGACTCTCTTTTTGTTCTGATGACAGTGTCCTTTGCTCTACAGAAGCCTTTCAGTTTCATGAGATCCCATTTGTTGATTGTAGATCTTAGAGCCTGTGCTATTGGTGTTGTATTCAGGAAGTTTTCTCCTGTGCTCTTCCCCATTTCTACTTCTAACAGATTTAGTGGGTCTGGTTTTATGTTGAGATCTTTGATCCACTTGGACTTTAGTTTTTCAAGCAGGGTGATAAATGTGGATCTATTTGCATTTTTCTACATGTAAACATCTAGTTAGACCAGCACCATTTATCTTTTTTTCCATTGTATGGTTCTGAGTTCTTTGTCAAAAATCAAGTATCTGTAGTATGTGGCTTTATTTCTGGGTCTTTTACTCAATTCCATCAATCCACCAGTATGCTTCTATTCCAGTACCGGGAAGTTTTTATTATTATTTCTCTGTAGTACAGCTTGAGATCAGGGATGGAGATACCTCCAGACAATCAGTTGTTGTACAAGATCGTTTTTGGCAATTCTGGGTTTCTTTTGTTTTTCATATGAAATTGAGTATTGTTATTTCAAGGTGGAAATTGCATTGAATCTGTAGATTGCTTTTGGCAGGGTGGCCATTTTCAATGTTAATCCTACCGATGTATGAGCATGGGAGATCATTCTATCTTCTGATATATTCTTTGATTTTTTTCTTCAGAGACTTGAAAAATTTTTTTTTCAAACAGGTCTTTCACTTGCTTGGTTAGAATCACACCAAGGTACTTTATGTTATTATTTAGTGGCTATTGTGAAGGGTGTTGTTTCCCTAATTTCTGTCTCAGCCCTTTTTGTCTTTTGTTTATAAGAGAGCTTCTGATTTTATTTTTATTTTTATTTATTTATTTTTTTTTTAGTTAATTTTGTATCCAGCCACTTTGCTGAAGGTGTTTATTAGCTGAAGGAGTTCTCTGGTTGAATGTTTGGGAACACTCACTTATACTACTATATTATCTGCAATTAATGTTATTTTGATTTCTTCCTTTCTGATTTATATCCCCTTGATCTCCTTTAGTTGCCTTATTGCTCTAGCTAGTACTTCAAGTACTATGTTTAAGAGATATAAAGAGAGTGCGTAATCAACCTTGCCTTGTCCCTGATTTCAGTGGGATTAAATTATATTTCTCTCCATTTTGTTAGATTTTTGCTTTAGGCTTGCTGTATATTGCCTTTACAATGTTTAGGTAAATGCCTTGTATATCTAATCTTTCCAATACTTTAAACATGAATGGGTGTTAGATTTTTGTCAAGTGCTTTTTCTGAATCTAAGGAGATGGTCATGTGATTTTTCTCCTTCAGTTTGTTTATATGGTGATTTACATTGATGGATTTCCCTATATTGAACCTCCCTTGAGTACTTGGGTTGAAGCCTACTTGGTCATGGTGGATGATATTCTTTATGTGTTCATGGAATCAGGTTGCAATATTTTATTGTTTTTGCCTCAATGTCCATGGGAGAGATAGGTCTGAAGTTCTCTTTTTTTGTTGGTTCTTTGCGTGGTTTAGGTATGAAAGTGACTGTGGCTTCATTGAATGAATTTGGCAATGTTCTTTCTCTTTGTAATTTGTGGAACTTTAATTTCCTTCTGGTGGATTTTTCCTTTGATGAGAATGAAATGTCCTCCTCAGTTTGAAGAGAATTAGAGTTAGCTCTTCTTTGAATGTCTGGTAGAATTCTGTACTGAAAGCATCTGGCCCTGGGCTTTTTTTTTTTTTTTTTTTTTTTTTGGAAGAGAGATTTTGATGACTGCTTCTATTTCCTTGGAGGATATAGGACTATTGAATTTATTTACCTGATCTTTATTTAATTTTGATAAATGGAATCTATCAAAATAATAGTCCATTTCATTTAGATTTTCAAATTTTGTGGTATATAGGCTTTTGTAGTAAGACCTAATGATTGTTTGGATTTCCTCAGTGTTTGTTGTTATGTTCCCCTTTTTGTTTCTGATTTTGTTGATTTGGATACTTTCTCTCTGCCTGTTAGTTTGGCTGTTGGGTTTGTCTATCTTGTTGATTTTCTCAAAGACCAAGCTCTTGGTCTCATTGATTCTTTGTATTGTTTTCTCTTTCTAATTCATTGATTTTAGCTCCTAGTTTGATTATTTCCAATCATCTACTCCTTTTGGGTGTGTCTGCTTCCTTTTTTTTCCCTAGTGATTTTAGGTGTGCCATTAAGTTACCCTTATAAAATATCTCCAATTTCTTCCTGAATGCACTTCTACAAATTTTCCTCTTAGCACTGCTTTCTTTGTGTTCCATAAGTTTAGGTAAGTTGTGCCTTCATTTTTATTGAATTTTAGGAAGTCTAATTTCTTTTTCATTCCTTCCGTGACCAAACTGTCATTGAGTAGAGAGTTGTTTAGTTTTCATGTCTGTGTAGGCTTTTTGTTATTTCTATTGTTGTTGAGGTCTAGTTTTAGGCCATGTTGGTTACATAGGATACAAGGGATTATTTCTCTCCTTGTATCTGTTGAGGCTCACTTTGTGCCCACCTATATGATCAGTTTTTGAGAAGGTTCCATGAGGTGCTGAAAAGAAGATATACTCATTTTTGATTAGGTGAAAAGTTCTTTAGAGATCTATTAGATCCATTTGACTTAGGACCTCTGTAAGTGTCATTATTTCCCTGTTTAGTTTCTGTCTAGATGATCTGTCCCTTGGTGAGAGTGGAGTGTTGAAGTCTCCCACTATTAAGGTTTTGGGATTGATGTGTGATTTAAGCTTTAACAATGTTTCATTTAAGAATGCAGGTGCTTGTGTGTTTGGGGCATAGATGTTCAGGACTTTAATTTCCTTCTGGTGCATTTTTCCTTTGATGAGAATGAAATGTCCTCCTCATCTTTTTTGATTAATTTTGGCTGAAATTTTATTTTACTAAATGTTAGGATAGCAACCCCAGCTTGTTTTCTGGGTCTATTTGCTTGGAAAACAATTTTCCAGCCCTTTACTCTGAGATAGTGTTTATCTTTGTTGCATAGGTGTATTTCTTGGATGTAGAAGAATTTGGGATCCTGTTTCCACAACCATTCTGTTAGTCTGTATCGTTATATTGAAGAGATGAGTCCATTGATGTTTATAGATAATAGTGACTAATGAATTTTAGCTCCTTTTTATTTTGGAGTTTGTGGAGTTACTGTGTTTCTATGCTTGTTCTTATTTATCTATCTATTTATTTATTTATTTTGTCCTTTGTTTTCTTGGGTGTAGTTGTTTTCATTGGATTGGAGTTTTCCTTCTAGCATCTCTGTCTCTATGGGTTGCTGTGCAGATATTTTTTAAGTTCAGTTTTATCATGGAATATTTTGTTTTCTCCATCTACGTTGATTGAAAGTTTTGCTGGGTATAGTAGTCTGGGTTGGCATCTGTAGTACCTTACAGATGCTTACTTTTGTGGTTCCTGATCTTCTCTCTAAGTTCTCTAGCTCTAGGGTTTTCTCTGTTTGCATTTTCTTTATTGATTCTAATTCTGTTTGCATGTCTTGCACCATTTCATTCATCTGTTTTAATGTGGATTCCTGTCTTTCCATGATGGCCTCTATTTTTTTGTTCATTTCTTCTGTATATGCCACTAATTATGCCTCTCCCAGTGTCTCTATTTTTGTTGCTGTAGTTACCTGTATTTCTTTGAGAGTTTTGGTCATTTCCTCTTTATTTGTCTCCATTTGTGTAGCTATTTCTTTTTTTTCCATTTTTCCAAAGTTTTTTTTACTTTTATTATTATTGTTGTTGTTGTTTATTGTTAGTTACATTTTATTAACTCTGTATCCCAGCTGTATCCTGCTCCATTATTCCCTCACAATCCCACCCTCCCTCCCTCAGCTTCTCCCTGCCCCTTTCCAAGTCCACTGATTGGGGAGGACATCCTCCCCTTTCATCTGGCCATGTTTTATCAGATATCTTTAAGACTGGCTGCAAAGTCCTCCTCTGTGGCCTAGCAGAACTGCTCCTCCCTTGGGGGGTGGGGAGGTCAAAGAGCCTGCCATTGAGTTCCTGTCAGAGATAGTCCCTGTTCCCCTTACTATGGGAAACCAATTGGTTATTACGCTATCACGAGCTTCTTCCAAGCAAAGGTTCTAGGTTATATCTATACATGGTCCTTGGTTGGAGAAACAGTTTCAGAAAAAAACCCTGTAGCAGACATGGGGTAAGATGATCAATCCTCACTTAGAAAGACAAATGAGATGTGCATTGGATGTATGACAGATTGGTATCTATCACAGAAGTCATCTGAAAGACTCTACCAAGCAGCATTTCAAAATAGATACTAAGACTCATAACCAAACCTTCAGCAGAAGGGGAGTTAGTATGACGTGGAAAGGATAGGAGCCCCACACGGACTAAATATATCTGGGCACAGGGGTTTTTTTCTGTGTAGTTATTTCTTTGAGAGATTTGTGCGTTTCCTCTTTATGTGCCTCTAATAACTGGATAAGCATAGCTTTAAAATAATTTTCCTGTTTCCGATGAATTAAAATATCCATTGTCTTTTGGGTTTGCAGTTGAAGCTATGATGTCCTGGTTTTTGTTGGATGTGTTCTTACATGGACCTCTAGCCATCTGCTTATCCATAACCTTCGCTGTTTGTTCCTGGAGTCTGTCCTTCAGACTGGGTCTTTCTGTGGTGTCTGGAGTATTCCTCTGGGAAGATGAGAAAGGTACACCAGTTAGGAGTGTGCTTTGTTGTTTCAACTGTAGCTATGGGAGGAAGGTCACAGAGCAGGTGCATAAATGTGGGCAAACCAGTGTGGGTGTGTGAGTGGAAGTGTGCCTTGAACCATTGTGGGTACTATAGAGTGTAGGTGCTTGGAATGTGGGGCAGGGGATTGCAGGTACAGGAGGTGGTGTGGGCACTGGCTGCGGTGTTTGTGTGCATTGTGCATATGCAGGTTCCCTGAATACCTCAGTGGCCTACAGGCCTGTCATACTGTCCTGGTAGTCAGATCCAGTATCTGGCTGTTAGCTTAGAGGGACGCTGGATCTGGGGCTCTGCACACACTCACTTGAAGACTCATTCACTCTAGCAGGCTTAATTGGAAAGCAGAGGGGTTCCCCTTATTCTCTACTCTCAGATTTGGGCCTGCAGGGGCAAATACGAGTGTAGATCTGTCAGCTCAGTGGTACTTCAGCAGCAGCAGAACAGGGAGGCTGATATGGCAGCCCCCTGGGAGTCCAAACACAGCTGGAGAACTGGAAGACCAGGACAGATGCTGGCTGGGAGGTCCTAGGGAGCCCGTACAATTGTCCACGGTCCTCGGTGGCCAGGCAGAACTTGGTGGCCTGTACAGCTGGCCACCTGCCGCTGAGGAAATGGGAGACCCACCTTCTCTGTCTCAGATACCGAGCAGGGAGTTCTGTGCTAGGAGCAGTGGGCACTGTGGGCTGCCTCTGCAGAGGAAGGATGCCTGACAAGGGGAAGTGCAGAGTGATGGAATTTCACCACTCTCAGTTCCTGGAGAAGTCTGCAGGTGAGCTGGATCCAAATGGTGTCAGCTTTTGGGTTGTACCCTCTCGCCTAGGAATTCTCAATGTTGATTTTCTGGCTTCAGCTGCCCCGCCACTCAACTATTTTGGAGTTTCAGATGCTCAGTTCCTCAGATAAGGTGCACACTGGTCTCCTCCATCTTGGATTCTCTGGTCATTAGTTTTTAAGCAAAAGAATAATCTCCCAAAAATTAGTCTCTGCATATTTACATCTTAAGTTGAATAATTAAATATAAATTCTTTTAAGCACTTAATAAATATACATATCAACTATACAAAATATATCTAGGTGAAGTCATGCATCTGGCTTAAAGGTTACTGTCATGAAATTGTAATCATATTTTAATTGCTTTTAATTTATATTGGGCAGAAAGAAAACTGGTAATTGTTTTCTTTCTCACCATTCTTTCACATTTGAAACTGATTTTTCTTACTTTTATTTAGTGAACAGTTAAAAGAAGCCCTTTGTAAATAACAAATCTTCAATAACTCTTTTTAATTTTTCAATGTGTTTTTTCCCCTTTGGCTTTATAATACATAAAAATTGTACATGCTTTTTAAAAGACATTTTCTTATTTTGTCCAAGCTGTCTTCAAGTTCAATAAGTATCTGAGGCCAATTAACTTTAAACTATTTCTCTTCTTGCCTCCAACTGGGATTTTGGCATGCTTAAACCTAGGATCATCCTGAAAAAATCCTGTAGGATAACATATAAGTACAAAATGTATTGAATATGGTAATGGTGTCAGCATGCATTCTTATTCCACCTAATCATCATGTATGGAATTGCAAGCTATTCTACATTGTTTAGATAAATGTTTTCTGTCATAGCACATATTGCACTTTCCTCCTCATTTGTGGTTCTTTTCAACCATGATTATTTTTATCTTCGGTGTATTATGAATTTATTTTATTAGAGTTTGATACTTGCACTTCAGTGCATATTATGTTCATTGCAACGCTGTTCTCAACAACTACAATATGGAACCTAAGTAGGAGTCCTACAATAGAAAAATTTATAGAGAAAATGTGATATTGATAAATAACGGAATTTTCAGGTGTAAAATAAAATTAGATAATGCTTCCAGAAGACATGGATTACTTACTATATATCTCAGTGCCAAGCAGAGGATATCTCCATTCACCCACACGCAGAAGAAATTGCTCTCAGGGATCTTAAAAACAGACAAAATTAGAATACATGAAGTTTGCATATATACCACAGGCAAACCAAAGAGACCAACACCAGAAGGCCTGCTAACGCTCCCATGCCCGCCCATTCCTTCAGATGATTCATGGCTGCAGCAATCCATGATGATAATCCTGTGGCTAGTCCTGCGTCCACTCTGGTAGAATTTACTGTGATAATGGCCACTCTCTGCTGCTCCATCGTAGTATCGAATTCTCTAGTCCAATTACCTAAAATATAGCTAGACAATTGTTAGACAGATTTGCAGCACAGGGAAAATTCTCATGTTGTATGCTAGTGGCTCAAAGTCCAGCATACTTTCATTGACAGCCAAGTTGAGCGATTTGCAGAGTCTCACAACAACGTAATGCAGCCATGATCATTCAGGCCTTTACAGCCATTGAAGCAGGACATTCTCCCCAAGCATGGTTGGCTACCATAAAAAGCTAAAATGTTATGCTCAGGCTGCGAGGCTAAGCACTGCACTCAGGGTCAGCCGCTTTGGACCCAGAGAAGAGCATGTCTGATTGCATGCAGGTTGATGCCCCAGGTCCCGCCTCTGAGAAAAAGGTATCAGACGGGTCTGATGCTCTTTGGGTGGATGACACCTAAATGAACATCGGTACAAAGTCCCAATTTATTTCTAATATCAGAGATCAGACCTCTACTCTTGCCTGATGCGTCTAAAGCAAAAAGGGGGAACTGTAGAGAGCTGCGTAATGCCGGGCCTTAAAGATGGAGCTGGTTTCCGCCTTCCACCTT
The DNA here is from genome assembly GCF_030254825.1 of Meriones unguiculatus. NCBI lineage: Eukaryota > Metazoa > Chordata > Mammalia > Rodentia > Muridae > Meriones > Meriones unguiculatus. The sequence goes on from NC_083354.1 coordinate 98,825,822, forward strand.
CCCGATGGTGAGTGCTCTCTGTCATGAAAAACTCCACATTTGGCTAAGGCTGAGGATCTGGCTTGCTTCCATGTATGTTGACCTATCTGCATTGCCCACGTGGCACGCTGGGGTTGGCTACCCAGAGGCTATTTAAGCTGTAGGCTGGCTTTCCCCAGGGTCAGATGATTGTTCAAGGTTCCTGAATAAACTGCATTAAAAAAAAAAAAAAAGAATACATGAAATACATGAAGTTATGAGGAAGATAAACTAGGAAACACTAAGGGGAAGTAGGAGTTAATTGTAGATGGATATGTTAAAATACACTATATAAATATAGAAAATTTTTCAAATATTAAATAATAATATTTAGAAAGTTTAATAAAGACAAATACTTTTTCTATTGTAGTCATTTTTTATACAGGACATCTCAAAGTTATCCTTGTGCATCCTTGGCTAGTAAAGATGATTCCCAAGAGAACACAGCTTCCTACATCTTCTTTAGAACAAAATATGAAGTCTATAGGAACTTTAAAAGTCAGTATATAGTTCAGTGTAGTAGGAGATATAAGCCTGTATTTCAGCAGTGCTTGGCTGAGGCAGGTGAGTCACTCCAAACTTCAGACAACCTTAAGATCCAAAGAAAGACACTGTGGAAAACACTAAACTAAATTATAGTAGTGGGGAAGATACATACTAGAAGATTCTATGAATACATATGATCATATACATATATATATATGTATATAACTATATAATATAAACATAGGAAATGCCATTCTAAACAGTACCCAAGATGTATATACTAAAAAAAACTAATATAAAGTGGCATTATTTTACATCACAGACTTCTGCTTATTGAAAAGAATTGTAAAGGTGGTAAAATGATGTAGACAAAATGAAGGTTTTTGATACCAAAATAACCTCAATGAACTTTGTAATCTTAAGAAAAAATATCTGTCTAGAAAAAGAGAGGGAAAGATAGAAGAGGTGAGGAGAGAAGAGGAAGGAAGGGGAGCAAAGGTGAGGGGAGGGAAGAGGGAAAAGAGATTTCAGTAAATATATCCTAACAAAAACAGTATTATTAGATTTTTAAATTATTTTAACATTTTTCTTTAATTCCATTTTAATTAATTACAGTTCATTCACTTTTTAATTTTATCTGTAGCCCCCTTCCTCATCTACTCCCAATCCCACCCCCCCTCCTTCATCTCCAGTCATGCCCCTGATTGGGGAGGTCCTCCTCTCCTTCCATCTGATCCTAGTCTATGAGATCTCATCAAGAGTGGCTGCATTGCCTTTCTCTGTGGCCTGGTAAGGCTGTACCTCCTGAGGGGGAGGTAATCAAAGAGCAGGCCACTGAGTTTATGTCAGTGACAGTCTCTGTTTCTCTTTCTAGGGATCCCACTTGAACGAGCTGCCATAGGCAACATGGTTGTAGGAGTTCTAGAGTATCTCCACAAATGGCCCTTGGTTGGAGTATCAAACTTGGAAAAGATCCCTGTGACCAGATTTTTTGGTTCTGTTGCTCTCCTTGTGGAGCTTCTGTCCTCTCCTATTTTTCTATTACTTCTTTCTTTCATAAGATTCCCTGCACTCTACCCAAAGTTTGGTCATTAGTCTCAGTATCTGCCTTGACACCTTGTAGGAGGAAACAGGACAAGAGCCTACCACAGAAGGCCTCTGAAAGACTAGCCAGCAGTGTATCATTATTTAGGACATAATTTATTACATTGTTAGAGCAGCAAAATATCCACAAGTGTGTTTCTACTTTGAAAAATTTTCTAATTGAAGGGAATTAGAATTTTTTCTCTTCATAGTACTATCTTTAAAATTTCAGTTATTTTTAGAAAACATTTAATTTTGATATTATAGTTATAGAACTTCTCCCTTATTCTTCTTTCAGATCTTCTCATGTATTCTTACTCTCTTTCAAATATATGGCTTCTTTGGAGAACAGGAGCTCCACAAGGAGAGCAACAGAACCAAAATATCTGGGCACAGGGGTCTTTTCTGAGACTGATAATCCAACCAAGGAACATGCATGGAGATAACCTAGAACCCCTGCTCAGATGTAGACCATGGCAGTTCAATGTCCAAGAGGGTTCCCTAGGAAGGGGAACAGGGACTGTATCTGATATGAATTTAGTGGCTGGTTCTTTGACCACCTCCCCGTGATGAGGGAGCAGCATTGCCAGGCCACAGAGGAAGATAATGCAGCCAGTCCTGAGGAGACCTCATAGGCTAGGGTCAAATGGAAGGGGAAGAGGACCTCCCTTATCCATGGACTTGGAGAGGGGGATAGGAGGAGATGAGGGTGGGGGGGAAGGGAGAGGATGAAGGAGGGGACTAGAGCTGGGATCCAAAGTGAATAAACTGTAATTAATATAAAAAAATAAAATTTAATTAAAAAATTGTTGTTTGGTGTGTGTGTGCTTGTGCACATACTTGCCCACATGCATGTACACCTAAATACATAATTAAAACATAGCCTGAACAAAGGAAGTGATGTAAACATAGCCCTAGGACCTTAACCTACAGGTATATGCTGTCACTACCTGAGCATTCCCTATTCCACAGGAGTCACTGGCCACTGTCCTACAAATGCAAGTTAGGCAGAAGTGGTGAGCAGGGTTTGTATGGCCCATTAGTATGAAGGACTTCAATGAGACCACTCAACTTTATTCAAGGAAGGTGAGGAGATTATATAGGACATAGACAGTAGTCTTGGGTTTTCATGCAATAGATACCCACAGTGTGCTTTATTTTAATTTGGAAGCACATTCTATCATATGGATAGAAACACAATACTTAATTATTCTATAGGTGGCAGGAGGAGAATGTTTGCAGGGAATGGTGTCAAAGGTCAGGCACCTGTGCCTAGCAATGGTCTGATAATAAGGTCAGGCAGAGAGTAGAAAGCTCTGCTAAGGGAAGGGGGTCCTCTTTGCTCCAAGCACAAAGAGTCATTCAGATATGGTGGACTGCAACTTTAAACAGCAGAGTCCTTTAAAACTAATCAGTGATTACAAATATTGTACTTGAAGAATTTCCTTCTATTCCCATTAGGACCTCCCTGGTTGTCTGACCATGAAATTGCTAGCTGAGTATTTGTTTCAAAGGTAGAGGCATATGCAGTTATTCTAAACAAACAGACTGTGGTAAAGCATGATTGTCTTTATGACCAAAAAGAAATAAAATGCTTACATATAATAGTAAACATAAGTGACCCTACAAACTCCATCAGAGGATTTCTACAGCTGATAAACACTTTCATAGAAATGGCTGGATATAAGATTAACTAAAAAAAAAATCAGTAGTGTTTCTTGTACAAATGATAAATGGGCTGAGAAAGAAATCAGGGACATATGCCCATATGCCCATATACAACAGATCAAATAACTATAACAAAGCAAGTAAAAAGCTCATATGATTAAAAATTCAAGCCTTTGAAGAAAGAAATTGCAGAAAACATCAGAAGAAATAAAAATTCCCAAGCTCATGGGTAAGTAGGATTCACATAGTAAAATGTCCCAAAACAATCTACAAATTCAGCACAATCTCCATCAAAGTTCTAACACAATTGTTTTACAGACTTTGAAAGAACAATTGTCAACTTCTTATGAAAAAAAAAAAAAAAACCCAGGATATCTAAAACAATCCTGTATGATAAAAGAAATTCTGAAGTTATCACCATTCCTAATTTTAAGTTGTATTACAGAGCAATAGTGATAAAAAAAAAAAAAAAACAAAAACATGGTATTGGCATAGAAACAGACAGGTAGATCAATGGAATCAAAGCAAAGAGCAGGCACAAATAGACACCTGAATTTTTATGAAGCCAGAAATGCACATTAAATGGTGCTAGTCTAACTGGATATCTGCATGTAGAATAAATGCAACTAGATCCAGATCTATCACCCTGCACAAAACTCAAGTCTAAGTGGATCAAAGACATCAACATAAAATTGCATACACTGAATCTAACAGAAGAGAAAATGAGAAATATCTATGAACACATTGGCGCAAGAGACAACTTCCTGAATAAAACAAGATAGCATCTAGCACAGGCAATAAAAACAACAATAAGTAAAAGGGACCTCAGGCAACTAAAAAAGCTTCTGTAAGGCAAAGAACATCAATAGGACAAACAGCAACCTACAAAATCATAAAATAATTTCACCAATTCCAAATCTGACAGAGGGCTAATATTCAAAATATATAAAGAATTTGAGAAACTAGACACCAATAAACCAAATAATCCAATTAAAAAATGGGTACTGATATCAACAGAGAGTGCTCAATAGAGGAATCTCTAATGGCCAAGAAACACTTAAAGAAATGTTAAACAGTTTTAGTTATCAAGGAAATAAAAAACAAAAGGACTCAAATTACATATTACATATGTCAGAATGACTAAGATAAAAAACAGGTGACAGTTTGTGATGACATTGATGTTGAGCAAGAGGAACAGTTCACCATTATGGGTGGCAGTGCAAACTTATACAACCTATTATAAATCAATATCATGGTTCCTCAGGAAACTGGGAATTGATCTACCTCAAGATCCACCTATACAGCTCTTGAGCATATACAGAAAGGATCTTCCATTCTACCAAAAGGGCACTTGTTTAACTATGTTCACTACAGCTTTATTCATAATAGCCAGAAACTGGACACAACCTAGATGTCCCTCAACTTAAGAATGGATAAAGAAAATGTGGTACGTTTACCATCTTTCTTTTTGAAGTCCCAGATTGCATTGGTTCCTGCCATCAAGACTTCTCTTTGTAGGCAGAACATTTGTTACAAAGAATGTGTACGTTTGCCAGTCCACAGAGAAAGACAATGCAACCAATACTGATGAGAACTGATAGGCTAGGGTCAAATAGAAGGGAAGGAGGACCTCCCCTATCAGTGGACTAGAGAAGGGGCATAGGGGAAGAAGAGGGAGGGAGGGTGGGATTAGGAGGAGATGAGGGAATGGGACCACAGCCTGGACACAAATTGAATAAATTGTAAAAAATGATGATGATAATAATAATAATAATACATTTCTAATTAAAAAAAAAAAGAATGGCAGCTAGAAGCTAATTCAGTTGCGTCTACACCATGGAAACCAACCAGGTAACTGACAGCATCAGCTATTTCTTTTAGACTCAGTTACTGAGTTACTGAGTTACTCAGTTACTGAGTCTAAAAGGTGACAGAAAATGGTCCATGAATAGGGGTAGCTTGTCAGTCTCTAATCTGGCAGTGTAGAGCCCAGTGGTTGTTCAGAGTCTGCTCCCAGAACCACACTGTGATGACTATTCTTGGTTGGGAACATGGGTACCTTTAGAATAAACTAAATCCAAAAACATAGGACACATCTGTGAGGGTCTTACCCTGTGAATTTGAAGTAAGAAGACCCACTTTTAATCCAAGTCTTGATGCAGGAAGACATATGTCTTTAATCTGGCCCACACATTTTGTTAGAAGCCTATATAAGGACATGGAAGATGAGGGTTTCTTCTCTTTGCCTTCTTGCTTTGGCCTTGCCATCAGGTTTATTTCTTCACCATCATTAGAGCCTAATTCTTCAGGTTTCTAGCATCTACTGCAGACCAGCTGAGACATCCAGCCTCATTGACTAAGCCACTTCTTAAACTTTCCAGCTATTGTTCCATTAGCTGGATATCACAGCCTATAAATTATTCTAATAAATTCCACATATATATGTATGGGTATATGTGTGTGTGAGTATGTTTAAGTATGTTTGCTGAGAGGATTCATTCTATAACTTGTTTGTCTACAGAATCCTTACTAATATACACTACCCTCTGTCAAATTTCACATTTGTTCTATGTTTTAATAAAATTTGGCATATAGGTAACTTAGAAATTATAAATCAAATATGACATATATTTTAAACTTTAAAATAATTTCAAGCAAAGCAACTTGGGTAAAATTTCTGTGGTCAAAAAAGGCAATATCTAATTCAGCTGATATGTTCATAAACCACGAAAGGATATTAAGAAAAATTGAATTTTATCTCTATGTGCTCTTTTGGCCAGGAACAGATAAATCATAGAAAACACAATACTCACAGCAGGTGTGGATTTCATAAAATCAAGATGCTTTGAACGTAAGGTGGATCAATCAGAATCCTACAGGCCCGGATGAAAGAGAATAGCCATGGACCGAGAGGATGGAGAGGAAGTATGCTTTCACAGAGTTATCAGCATTGGGAAAATGTGAGAAGCACCCAAAACACCAAACTCTACTTCCCCGAATATCTGTCTTTCCCAGCTAGCTCTGGACACAAAGAAGGTATTTACAACAGTATCTGATAAACGATTTGCTAGTAGGTTTGTATTTTAAGGTAGTATGATCAATCACTTGTTTACAGAAACAAATATTAATAATATATGATAGACAGAGAAGCTCCCTCCAAACAACCTGAGTAATTATGACAGCTGAAGACTTTCGGGTGACAATCAGCTTTCAGCCAGTTATGAGCCTTAGTACATCAACCATGTTTTAGTGGATGGCTCCACACCCAGGGCCAATAGAAACTGGATTCCCTGAATCATGGAAAAAACACAAAGTTGGAAAGGGTGGGTAGCCTGGAAGGTGAGGTGGGAGGCTTAGGAGAAAATCATCAATATACCATCTACATATGAAATTTAAAATTAATAAAAAATATTTGAAATATAAGACAGCTAATGATAGGTAGAGCATAGTTTACTTTCTCAGACATCGCTAAGCACATGTGTGTAGAGCTGTACAGTGAGGAAGCAATAAGGAACACTGCTCTGACTGAGGGGAGCTGGCGATTTCTCACTTGGAGGAAACTTCGAAAGTTAAGATGCCCAAACTTTTAAAAATGCACTAACCAAATCTTTTGTCTTGCTTAAGTGAACAAAGAAAGCAACACACAGCTTTTAGCTACTCTCATTGTGATTTCCAAAAAAAGTATTATTTATAAATAGATTAGAATGATACCATAAAATAAAATAAATTACTCTAAGAATGCAGAATTGTAAAATAAAATGGAGCATACAATGGCTTTGAATACTAAATGTAATAAATCTCAATTAAAATTAGTGGTTTCCCTATCATATATTTTTTAATTACAAAAGAAGATAAATTAAATTTTAAGACCATCAGGTCTTTAGGTATTTTATTTTCTTAAATTATTTTACTCTCTCTCTCTCTCTCTATCTATGTGTGTGTGTGTGTGTGTGTGTGTGTGTGTGCTTGTACTTGTCATGGGAACCAGGTGTCAACCTAGTGTGTTGTCCTCAGAGATGTCATTCACTTCCTTTGGGGTATAGGAAACCTACAAAAATATTAGGCTAGACTTGCTGACCAGTGCAGCTCTGGACTCCTGTCTTTATTTCTCCCTAGTACTGGCAAGAATGAATCTCCAGCTAGGCAATTTTACCTGGATTCTGGGACTCAACAAGCATGCAAGGCAGCATACTATTAACAGCTAACTCTTTCACGATAGATTGTGTTTTCAAGTATAGAGTGTATTTTAATGATTCAAAATACTTAATTTTAAGTAGATATTCACATTATGAGGGCTAGAAAAACAATGAAGGGCTTTAGTAAAAAGATAAAGTAGATTTTTTTGACATATTTTGTTCTCAATTGCTATTAAAACTGTCTGACATCAACTCAGTGGCTGGCTCTTTGATTGCCAGGCCACAGAGGAAGAGGGTGAATCAAGTCCTGATGAGACCCGATAGGCTAAGAAGGGATAGAAAGGGAGGAGGTCCTCCACTATCAGAGGACTACCAAAGGTCATAGGGAGAAAAGAGGGAGGAAGGGTGGGATTGTGAGGAGATGAGGGAGGAGGTTATAGCCAGGATATAAAGTAAATTAACTGTAATAAGTAATGAATCAATAAAAAATTCTGTTTTTGAAGCCATGCTCAGCAGCACACACTTGTAATCCCAGCATTAAGGGAAACAGAGGCAGGTTTATGTCTGTGAGTTTGAGGCTAGCCTGGTCTAGAGAGCAAGTCCAGGAGTCCAGGACTGTCAAGACTACACAAAAAACAATAAACACACAAGCAAACAAACAAACTTGTTTTTTAAAAGATTATGGCCAAATCGTAAGATGTATCAGAGACTGTGTTTTATAGATATATGGACATAGACATATAGTAATTAGCAATGTTACAAAATAAGCACTATCACTTAATCACATAAAGAAAAAACTTTAAGTATATATATTTCCAGATTGAAAAATTGTGTCACTAAATCATGAGTATATTATACATTTCATCCACATATAAATACTCACAGAATTACCTTATAGTCATGACCACACCAAATGAATATGCACAGATTTACTTAAAATATTTCATCTGTAGACTTATATGTAATTATATTTTCTAGGTTTGAAGGGAATTTTTAAACCAAAACGTTACCTGGAAATTTTCACCTTTAACCGCACACAAGTATCGTGTACTCTTAGTAGATGCCAAACTTCTAGGAATGAGAATATTCTTTTTTTAACTTTTATTTTCCCTTTTTATATGACTAATAGTTTATTCACTTTGTATCCCAGCTGTAGTCCCCTCCCTCATCTCCTCCCATGCCCCTCTCCAATGACACTGATAGGAGAGGTCCTCCTCCCCTTACATCTGAAACATACCCTATCAGGTCTCATCAGGACTGGCTGTATTGTCTTCCTCTGTGGCCTGGTAAGGCTGTTCCCGCCTCAGGGGGAGATGATCAAAGAGACAGCCACTGAGTTCATGTCAGAGACAGTCCCTGTTCCCCTTACTAGGGAATCCACTTAGATACTGAGCTTCCATGGGCTACATCTATGCAGGGGTTCTAGGTTATCTCCATACATAGTCCATGGTTGGAGTATCCATCTCAGAAAAGACTCTTGGGCCTAGATGTTTTGGTTCTGTAACTTTCCTTGTGGAGCTCCTATCCCCTCCAGGCCTTTCTATTTCCCCCTTCTTTCATAAAATTCCCTGTGCTATTCCCAGAGTTTGGTTATGAGCCTCAGCATCTGCTTTGATACACTGCTGGATAGAGTCTATATCACTCCTAGGCATAGATACAAAATATGCTCAAATATACAACAAGGATGTTTGCTCAACCACATTTGTAGCAGCTTTATTTGTAATAGCCAGAACCTGGAAACAGCCCAGTTGTCCTTCAGCTGAAGAATGTGTGCATAAATTGTGGTACATTTACTCAATGGAATACTACTCAGTAATAAAAAACCAGGAAATCATAAAATTTGCAGGCAAATGGTGAGAACTAAGAAAGATCATCCTGAATAAGGTTTCCCAGAAGCAGGAAGACACACATAGTATATACTCACTTATAAGTGGATATTAGATATATAACATAGGATAAACATACTAACATCTGTACACCTAAAGAAGCTAAGCAAGAAGGAGGACTCTGGGTAAGATGACCAGTCCTCACTCAGAAAGGCAAACAGGACTGAAATGAGAAGAGGGAGAAAACAGGAAACAGGATAAAAGCCTACCACAGAGGGCCTCTGAGAATATTCTTACTTAACAGCAATAAGACATTTTGTATTATGGTACTGAGTACTCCCTTTGTGCCTACAGGTCTATGGAAACCATGCTGTGTACCTTCTTTTTGACTTTACATAAATTATCATGTCAGTGTTGATGAACACAATCACAGATAAGCATCATTGAAAGGAGAAAATGTACTAGATAAAAAAGAATAACATGCTGGAGAGGTTGTGGAGAAAGGGAACCCTCCTCCATTGCTGGTGGAAATGTAAATTGGTACAACCACTTTGGAAATCATTCTGGCGCTTTCTCAGACAATTAGGAATAGTGCTTCCTCAAGATCGGCTATACCACTCCTAGGCATACATCCAAAAAATGCTTAAGTATAAAACAAGGAGATTTGTTCAACCATATTCACAGCAGCTTTATTCGTAATAGCCAGAACCTGGAAACAACTGAGATGTCCCTTTACAGAGGAATGGATACAGAAATTATGAAACATTTACAAAATGGAATACTACTCAGCAACTGAAACCAAGGAAATCATGAAATTTGCAGGCAAATGGTGGGATCTAAAATGATCATCCTGAGTAAGGTATCCCAGAAGCAGAAAGATACATGGTATATACTCACTTATAAGTAGATATGATAACTATAAGATAGGATAAAAATACTAAAATCTGTACACCTAAAGAAGCTAGACAAGAAGGAGGTCCTGTGTTAAGATGATCAATCCTTACTTAAAAAGACAAATGGGATGGACATTGGAAGTAGGAGAAAAGAAGAAACAGGACAGGAGACTACCATAGAGGGCCTCAGAGACTCTACCTAGCAGTGTATCAAAACAGATGCTGAGTCTCATAACCAAACCTTGGGCAGGGTGTAGGGAATCATATAAAAGAAGGGGAGTCAGTAAGACCTAGAGGACAGGAGCACCACAAGGACCAACTATATCTGAGCACAGGGGTCTTTTGTGAGACTGATTCTCCAACCAAGGACCATGCATGGATATAACCTAGAACGCCTGCTCAGACGTAGCCCATGGAAGCTCAGCATCCAAGTGGGTACCCTAATAAGGAAAACAGGGACTGTCTCTGACTTGAAATCAGTTGCTGGCTCTTCGATCCTCTCCCCACCTAGAGGGAGGAGTAGCCTTGCAAGATCACAGAGGAGGACATTGCAGCCAGTCCTGTTGAGACCTGATGGAAGGGGAGGAGGACCTCCCCTATCAGTGGACCTAGAGAAGGGAAGGGAGGAGATGATTGAGGGAGGGTGGGATTGGGAGGGAATGATGGAGGGGGCTACAGCTGGGATACAAATTAAATAAACTGTAATTAATATAAAAACCAAAAATTATTAAAAAAGAATAACAAGAAATTTATTCATCCTAAGTATTTAAAATTTATAGAAAATAGGAAGTGTTATAAATTGCCCCCAGAGACATTCATTTCTAATAGTGAAAACTATATTGTAGTTATCATGTATTACAAGGAAGGTTAGAAGCTTTAAGATTTACAGTAATAAGTAGCTGTCATCTTTGATTTTCTAATTGGTGCAAAGTTATTTCTGTCTTTCTCCCTCTCTCTTTTTTTATTATCATATTATGAGTCTGGCTTCTGAATTCTATCCTTGTGATCACTAGAAAAAAAAAGAAGCAGTCTAACTTTGTTACTGTAGAAATAGGTCTAACATTTCAATATGAAAAGTATATGAGATCAACTAGCCTCCATAAAACTTCAGTTGGATTAAATTCTATTCTATAATAAAGAACAACATTTTACTCAAAATTGATTATATATATATATATATATATATATATATATATATATATATGCACTTAAAGGTGGATTTGAGTTTACTTTTTTCGGCTGACTTTGCTTCTGTTTCTGAAACAGCACAGATTTCAAGAATACTTTCCAGGGAAAATTAATGCTTTTAGCTCTTTGCATTTGGATGACTCAGCAAAATATCTTGCTGAGTAGATGACACATTTCTTGAGCCAAACCAGTGTTTAATGAAGTTTCCTAGTCTCTTGGCAAGTGGACGAAAAACCAATGTATTCTTGTTATCAAAGTATGGAAGTAGAAGATGTCCTTTACTGTGAGTTTAGACTTAGTTATATATCATTTTCTCTTCAAAAACAGAAGTCTCTTAAAATGATTTTATGTTGTAAACAAACACTGGGAGAAGATGGAATGTTCTCCTCCATAGTAAAATTATATCCTATGAAAATTTTTATTTCAAAATCACAAACACAGGAATCATTATAAAAATAGCTAAGGCTTTAAAATCCTAATGAGAGTTATTTTAAATTCCCTTGATCAATGCATTTCATCTGCAATTCTTTCAAAGCTCATCACCTTGTGAAACCAGACATTTCAAAGAATAAAGCTGCCATATCTTTACTATGACACTTTTATTTGAATTCTATGTGAGCCATGCTTGGTAAGTAACTATAAAATGAATGAGAAAAACCCTGTTTATAGCCCCATTTGGAAATGTAATGCTAATTACCTTGGGGAACAGTCTACTTCTTTATCAAAGGCCTCTTCCTATCAGGATTTTGCTTCCTATGGTTTCTACTTGTTGTTTTTTCAATTATTCGTTTAAAATAGATCATAGGAAATGAAAATATACAGGTGAACATCTAGAAATCAGTGGCAGAAGCTGTCCTGCAAGGATAACTTTTCTTAGCAATGAACCAAATTCGTAGTGCAGAAGAGACAGAAGACCACAGATCTGCAAAGTCAGAGCCCTTAAAACACAAAGGAAATTACATGCTGTGGCAGAGATTTGGAACAAATTAGAAAAATATATTTGCAAGATGTGAAAAAGATCAAGAAAAATTCCACATCTTGTGCCTTATTAACTATTTCCTTATTAACTGTTTTTTTAGAGAATAACTGCTAACTCAGGGCTTTGATTGGGACACTGTACTTTGATACTTTATTTTACAGCATCTATAATTTTTAAAGGTTCATTTGCATGTGTGTGTATGTGTGAGTGTGAGATGGGTATGTCTGTGTATAAGTGCATGTGTCTGTGTGTGTGTGATAGTGTGTTTGTGTGTGTGTGTGTATATACATGCACATCTATGTGACTGTGTATGTACACGGATAAGCACCAGAAGAAAATGTTGAATGTTCTGGAGCTGGGTCACTGGCTGTTTTGTGCTGCTAAACACAGGTGCTCAGAAATGAACCTATTCCTCTGAAAAAGTAGCAATCAGTTTTAACTGTTAAACCATCTCCCCAGCCTCCTTATTGTTTTAGAAGAACTCATTCCTTTCATAGCCATGTGGAGAGGAGGAAGGGTGAATATGCTCTTCAAAAGAAAACTTAGGTGGAGAACTTCTAGGAGCGTTTGAAGACTCCAGGAACACTGGGAGAAGGAAGTCCATTGTCTCCTCTCACCTCTGACCTATTTGTCTTTCTAGAGTCAAATAGTGTTGGCTTTTGCTTGAAGCTTGGAATTCAATGCAGCATATGGGATCCTAGCACTCCAGTGGAATTGTGGAGAACTACCCTCCTCTCATCAGAAATTGCACTGATAGTTATCATAAAAGTTCTTTATTAAAAATCAAATATGTTCATGAATAGAAAGTTATAAGTGAATGAGATAATTTGTAGAGGATATAAATAGGCATACCTTTTTTCATTTACTAATCCATTTTGTTTGTTTTCCTGTATTGGGTAGAAGCAGTTTTATAAATAAATTCTGAGGAATAGGTAATAGTATTAATAACAAAATAACAATTTAAAAATAACCAGGATAAGATCTGATGGCTGTATGTAGAACCAAAGAAAAACTAGGTTTTCATTTTTGCTTCCTATTGCCAAGAACTCCATGAGAAGTATCAGTATTGTAGATTAGGCCAGACATGAAACAGCTTTACTAACTGTAAGGGGATAACAAGCTAGCAGCTTCATAAAAGCCTAATATATAACTAGGAAAACAGGATGTAAAAATTCAGTTTTATCAATTAATCCATTTTATTCAAAATAGCATTGCTTTCCATTATGATCTTATTCTGATTCTATGCCATTTAATTTCCTTTCTGTAACTTCTGCCACTGTGTAACCTCCTCCTTGCTTAGCTTCATGTGACTCTTCTTGATGTGCAGCCTGATGGGAGCCCACACTCTACGACTGGAACCGAAAGAAATGTGCTATGTCCAGTGTAGTGGACCAAGAGTTTTATTCTATCTGATGTCCCCTACAGCTGCAATTTCTTTGGAAATGAATATAATACATCTCTCTGCTCTGTACATTTCTTCTTTGGCCTATCTCATCAATTTTTCTTTCTTTCTGCTCCCAAAATTTAGTCACCTGCAAACATCTTCTATTTCTTCTACTTTGCCTGTCTCCATCTCAGTAGCTAAGCATGATTTTTCTCATCATCCTCTCTGACACATATCCTTTCCAGGTCATTATTTGCCTCAAATCCACATATATCAAACTTATTTCCACTAACTGCAATAATAGAGTTTAAAAATAAAACTTTAAATGTTATGACAAATATTAACATTTTTGTAGACTTTTGTAAACATTTTGTTTGATATGATTAACCAAGTCAATCTTTCATCTTAGTTTAAATATGTTTTATAAGTACTCATTAATTTAAGGCTTAATTTCTTGTTTTCTTTTTTTTTTTTTTTTTTTTTTTTGCTTTGTTTTGTTTTTTTCTCCTATCTGTCTTGTTTGATTGTGTTTGAGCAACATACTGGCCTATTTTTCTGTTTTTTTTTTTGTTGTTTTTTTTTTTACACATAATCTATAAATCTTGTCCCCCCTTTTTAAAATTTCTTCTTAAAATTCCATCACCTTGTTTCTTACATCTTGGTTTGTTCTCATCATAATCACAATCATTTTTAACTCTTGTTCAAGTCTTTCCTTCAAATAATGGTGTACACTGTCTCCTCTTGATACCTTTAATGATTTGTTATTCTTCTTGGACCATTTATATATAGCACCTTATTCTGATTCATTTTATTTTTATTTTGTTACGGTTATTTCTAGTCTTAAGTCTTTCCCTTCTACTATTTCTCTTCACTTAAGCTATCTTTTCCATTCTTGCTGTGAACTATCATTTGAAGTAGTTTTATCCTAAAAAGTGTGTATGTATTTTGCATAAGTCCAATCTCTTCTAAGGTTATTGTTTGCCATAGATGTGTATCTGGTAGAAAAGTAAAATGAAAGCTTGATTTCTGTCAGAGCTAGAATGTGGTTTCTGTGAGAGGCAGGATGTGGGAAGAGCTGGTACACAGGGCTGGAGTGGGTCATGAGGAACATGTCACTACTAGCTATCCCTCTGCTTCCACACAGGACCCGCCCTTCTCTCAGTCTTCATCTCATATGAGAAGAAGAAAAGCTTGGAAGAAAGGTTTACCGCTGAGGGCTTGTTCTTTATTTTCAGAAGTCTATTGCTTCAGCAATAAAATTAAAGGTTTACAATTAATTTGTGGGGTTTATTACATGCACTTTTAAAATCTCATATCATGAACTTTTGGTTATATAGATCTTAAGAAGGATGAATTTATGTGATTTCTTTTTACTTGAAAGAGAGAGAAAAGAAACAAATACTTGAGTAAGAAGGTAGGATCTGGGAGAAGTTGAGGGATGAGAAAACATGTTGAAAATATATACATTTTCTTTTCACTAAAAGAAATGCCCAAAAATGCATATACATTTTTACAGTTGTAGTTCTGTGTACCTTTGTCTTTTTACTTTGGCTGTGTTGTGTATCTTCTCTTTACCTCCAAGTTAAAATTCTATGTTCTGGTATTATATTATATTTCTTATTCTCACGTATGTTGAACTAGGTCCATTCATCAAAATGAGACACATTTTTCCTTGGTAGCATTATTCAAATCCTTTCTGCCACAGACTACAAATGCACATAATTTTAGTATTCTAGTTCCTGTTATCCCACAGCTGAAATTCCTGTCTTATTTATACAGTTGTTAAATGTCTAGGTCGTACTTAGAATAAGTGGTTTTCATTTTTTTTCTTCAATGGTCTGGTCTTTTAGTTTTCTCTCATTTTGACTGTTTACATTTTGCTATTTCATTTACTAACTTACCTCTTCCTTGACACCACTTTTCTCAGGTAATCTCGGTGTCTATGCAATCTGTGCACTGGCCAGTACTGGGTTCTCAAGGTCGAGGGTTTCTTATTGCAGAGGAGGATGATGAAAACTTTCTACCAAGGCCTTTGACTTCTCTTTAACAACTCTACCTGGTGACTCTGTTTCCTAGCATCTGTTTTCTGAGTTTCTGGGTTTGCTTTTTTTTAATTTTTTAATTTTTATTTTTATTAATTACACTTTATATCCTCCTATAAGCCCCTCCCTCCTCTCTTCCAGATCCCACCCTCCCTGCCTTCTTCAGGCATGCCCCTCCCCAAGTCCACTGATAGTGGAGGTCCTCTTCTCTTTCCTTCTGATCTTAGTCTATGAGATCACATCAGGAGTGCCTGCATTGTCATCTTCTGTGGTCTGGTAAGACTGCTCCCCCCTCAGGGAGGTGATCAAAGAGCAGGCTAATCAGATTATGTCAGAGGCAGTCCCTCTTCCCATTACTACGTAACCCACTTGGACACTGAACTGTCATGTGCTACATTTGCTCAGGGGTTCTAGGTTATCTGCATGAATAGTCCCAGGTTATCTCCATGAACAGTCCTTGGTTGGAGTATGAGTCTCTGGGAAGTTCCCTATGTTGGCTTCCTTCAGGAAAAACACTGGGTTTGCTTTTACTGAACACTTCTATTCCTAATTGTGGTCAATATGTGCTACTCTAAACCCATAACAATTATAAATTTGCCTTGTAATCATTGCACATTTTATTTTTAGGGATGCCAGATTTTCACGTGTTACTTAATATTTCTTTTGTTTTGTAATTAATGGTAATTTGATCTTTCTGATTTTTGCTGCTGGATTATAGTATTACCAACCCAAAGCAGCATTTATTCTGGGACTATTTTGAACGCACTGACAGTGATGGCTTCGAGGATGCTTCCAATATCCTGGATTTAGGATTTCTCATTCGAACTCAAGATAGGTTAATTTCAAGCCTTAAGAGCCCTCATTATTTAGCGAAATCTACGATATTCCTTACCCGATAATTAGATCCTTTTCTTTAGGTGAAATTTTCTACCAGCCAATGGTTTTCTCAGCAGATTTTAGTGACAAAATTTAGTATCGCCAGGGTTTTGTGTAAGGGTTACCGCCCTGAGAGAAAAGGTATCCCAGCAGCTGAGAGCCAAGTAACACCACAAAGTCACACTGCACAAGAAACCTACTGGAAGAGGTTTATTGGGAAAAACAAAGGTACATGGCTGTCTCACCTCGGGAGAGAAATAATATGGGACGGAGAAGAAGGTGGGCTTTCTAAAGAAATTTGGAAGTTACCATGGGGATTTCCAGGGTGGCCTGGGGTTGGTGGGATTCTGTAGCCGGGTCTTGGGGAAAGCTCAAGGACTGGTGGGACTTTAAGCTCAGGGGTTGGTGGGATTCTGTGAACTGATCTTGGGACTTTTCTCTCAAGGGGCTGGAAAAGGCTTTTACCCTCTTGGAGTAGCCTGGAGGTTGGGGCTTTAAGAAACATACATTTTGTCATCACTAGTTTCTGTTTGGTTCTGTTTGTAATATACCTGCCTTCCCTAGCGCAATCTTCTTCTAGGGAAACAGAAGAGAAAAATAAGCAAACTAAAACTAATCTTTCCCAATAAAGTCCTCTGTACCTCCAACCATGTTCACTTCCAGAATGAATGAGAATGTGCCAGGAGAAGCTAACCAGGTGCTCAACAGGGTTTTGTTAAGTCATCCAGGTTGCATCCTCTTACAGATATGGCAGAGTCAAGTTGCTCAGTCCCTGATTTGCCCAAGGGTGCATGCTGTTTGACATACCTGGTGCAAAGTTGCCAAAGTAGAATAGAATAGGCCTACTCTTCTGCTACACCCACGCCAGTGTCGCCATAGTAGCATAAGCTACAGGGCGGGGGATATGATTTCCCCGGAAATAAGCCTCCTGGAAGGTCCCTGGCAAACTCATCCCACGTGGAAAAGAGACGTGTTCTGAGATTTCTATGCTTCTTCAGTTGTGGCTCTGGGGCTGGAATAATGAATTCTTTGATCTTTCTCTGTGACACCTAAAACAGCACAACTAACTTTATAAAGAAATTTGTTATTAGTAGATTGTTAAAGGATTTAATAAAAATAATAAGTTTAAGAAAGGTAATGAATTAGATTTAATATTAATAGACATTAAAAATAGTGTAAAAATAATAGGCTCCTTCTTAGGAAAAAATAACATGAGAAGTACAGCTGGCATGAGTTTACCCCTCCCTTCAGCGTCTTGTTCCTAGGGAAGATCATAAATCTTTAGCAGGACATAAGGGAGGATGGTTGACAAAGGTGTGTTTAGACTTTGTCAGGTATTCGACTTGGCTCGGAGGACTATTACAGCTCCTGACTTTCCTCTTCACTAGTCAGTGATAATGAAACCATAGTTTGAGGCTTTTGTTTCTGGTTTGCGTTGATCAGAAAGTTTCTAGGCAAAGATTTCTTGTGGGCACTGCCCTATGTTAAAACATAAACTTTGTATCCTTGGTGAAAGTCTGAATGTTCTGGAAAGCATGCCAATTTTAAGGTGCTTTCTTGTGAGATCACTATAAAAATACTAGCTTGACTTCAGTAAAGTTGCAGCAGAGTCAAAACCATCAAGGTGTCTCTGTCTGTCAATTCTTCGCCGAAACCGTGTCTTCCTGTCTAAAGTCTTGTTCTCCCGCGGACGACGGGAGCCCGACTGGGCAGGTCTGTGGCACTCTTCCTGATAAGGATGAGTCTGTTGGAGGAATTGAAACCTAAAGTGGGTCAGATAACCAGCTATTTGGTAGACTGAGACAAAATGGCATCACTAATATTAATCCCTGTCACATGTGTATTCATTCACTTGATGCTCATTCAAGAAAATATTTTCTTAGATTATTCTCACAGTGTTTCACCATTACCACATATCCATTTAATACTGCATATGGAAGTGAGTTACAAAATGTGATAGAAGCCTTTCCTCATCCATACACCCACGAAAAAGTCTAGGAGTGATTGCAGACTTCCTGAACAACTTTTCTATGATTTGTGTAGCAGTATCTCCTGAGACTGAAACATTCCATACTGCACCTTAAAACAGAAATCAAACATCTCAGTAAAGCTTCAGAAAGTCCTTGAAAGTGAGGTTTACCCTCACTTGGGAGGTCTGCCCTCCCAAGTGGAAACAATAAAAATTACCTAGAGTCGCTCTCAGATGAGCCAGTCTGCAAGGGAGACTGAAGACAAGGTGACAAACCTGAAAGAAGCAGCCAAGCATACTGGAGAGGCTTAGACCAACAAAGCCACCAGAAACGGATATTCTCTGACGTGTTAAGCTGCTGGTAGGCTATATGGTGGGCTCTAAGGTTCCAGCATTTGAGAGCTGTCAGCCATGCTAGGTAGGCTTGTGGTTATTTGCAGCTATCTTTGAGGCATTTCTGCTCCTATAAATAATCCCTAACCCATGTTCTTGTCCATAACTTGAAGCTGAAACTGATTTGTTCACTAAATTAGACTTTGAAGGTATTCCTACCTTGGTCTATTGTGAGCTTGCTCTTTGTGGTGAGTAGACATGTGTATTGCATCATCCCAGAAAGTTTTGTTACCAACATTTCTCAAAACTGTACTTTTCCCAACATTTAAATTCACAGTTGTCTTTGGTCAAAGAACGTCAATGAAAGTATGCATGCAGAACATGTATTAAGCAGAGAATTCACCATGAGATAGCTGTTCCTGCATGAGAACAGTCAATAACTGTCACTTATATTTAGACAAAGAATGGACTTCATGCAATATTCTGGGGAAGAATGACTGGATAGAAGTATACTTCAGATCGGTGTCTCTGGGCTGTATACACTACTACAACTTGAGGGGACAGAATTTAAACTAAGGGGACCTCTTAGGCTGTGTGTGAAAAGACTTGCATTATAGGAAAAGATAATGGAATTGTTTTCGTTAGCTGATTGTTTTTGAAGTGTGTGTATAGGAAGAGACCAGAGATCATCCTTAGCTATCATCTTCAGGGACACCTACCATCTCCTATGAGACAATGTCTCTCATAAGCAATCAGGTAGGCTGAACTGCCTAGTCAGTAAGCACCCTGGGGTTCCTGAGTTTCACCCTCCTTAGCTGTTGGATTACAGACATCAGCCACCATGCCTGATATTTTAAAAAGTGACTACTAGAACTTGGTGTTTGTGAGACTAGCATGTTACTGACAGAGGTAAACTTACAGTCCCTATTTAAATGATTTTATTGGTCTCTGGTTCTGAGTATTAAAGACAATACTTGATACATGCTAAGCAATTGTTCTGAAACAGTACACCCTGGCCTGTGTTTATTTAATTTTTAGTAAATTCACAATTATTAGCCAAATGTCACAAGTGAAATATGATGTAGAACAAAAGTGTTTCTAATTTGTGAGTTCGAAGGGATGGGATTTTTATAATTTGAAATGGAGAATACAGGGGCAAGAGATTAATTAGTAATAAGCATTTTTGATTTACTGAGTTTAAATACCTGTGAGACAGACAGGTAGAAGGTTGAGATTGGAGGAGAAAGTAATTGCAGGTGGTAATTCAAAGTAATTACTTCAGTGATCATTTGAAACAGCTTTCTGTGGATGATCCTGCTATCTCATCAGGTGTGTGTTTCTCAATCTTACCCTATTAAATTCAGCACCAAATTTTTAAATGCTAAAAATGGATGAGAAGATTAAATGTTATAATTTTGTGTGAAGAGCAATCAAAAAGAATACTTTATATTTTCTCAATGACTCACCAGTGTGTATGGTCTATGATGAAGCTAATTAAGATTTAATTATCTATCATAGTAAACATTAGACAAGGAAGATTTTTTACTTCTCAGATATTTAGTGTAGAAACTTGTCTTTGGTTACATGAAGAAAAATTATGTTCCAATAAGGATAAAAGATATGCAATATTTTCATACCGAAGCACATGCATTCAAAACACTTGGCTAAGCTTAATGTTTGAATCCTCTCACTTATAAGTCAAGTCAATGTGAGCCTTGGGGAGAGAAATTTTATTTGGCCTCCTCACTCAGTTCTTGGATGTATCAATTGCCCATAAAGCCAATAGCCTCAGCTAATCTCAGAAGTTGAATATGTGGACAAATGGACGTGTAATCTTAGGTGCATAACTGAGAGACAAAATACCACAAAAGTAATACACACACTTCAATACACATACACACACATACACAGAAAGAGAGATAGAGAGAGACGAGAGACAAAGAAAGACTCAACACCACAGTGAGAAAAAAACAGCATCAGGGTGCCAGAGATCATATATGTAGGAAACATGAAATGGCCAACCTCCCATAATCCCATGCCTAGGGCATCTACAAAGTTCAGACTCATACCTAGCATTCTGTTATAGACTCTCTGCTATGCTGCAACTGCTGAGTCCCCATCACCTCAATAAAGAAGAGCTGAAATCTAAGTTTCTAGTTAATCATTGAAGCACGTTTAATAATAAGAAATAAAGTGCAATTGAAGAAGGTTTTGGTTTGAAAGTCTGACAACCTTTTGAGGAAATTATCGCACTTAAAAGCTAATGTTTTATGAATGTTAAAAGAAAAACCAACCCAACCAACCAACCAAATAAACAAATAGACAGAAAAGGAATTCTTTTTTGTGTGTGTTTACTTTTTATAGCCATAATTTTTATATATTGATTTAATGCAAAATGTCTAAGAAAAGACAAAAAAATTGTAGCGGTAAGTTTCAAAGTTAGAAACTGGGAAAACACCAATGACATTAGGTCCTGTGTCTTAATATTATTATTTCTTTTTTATATATTATTAATTTTTATATTTTATATTAATCACAGGTTATTTACTTTGTATCCCAGCCATAGCCCCCTCCCTCATTCCCTCCCAATCCTACTCTCCCTCCCTCATCTTCTCCCTGCCCCTTTCCAAGTCCACTGATAGGGGAGGTCCTCCTCCCTTCCAACTGACCCTAGCTTATCAGGTATCTTCAGGACTGGCTGTCATGACCTCCTCTGTGGCCTAGCAAGACTGATCCTCCCTCAGGGGGGAGTGGAGGGGGTGGGGTAAAGGAGCCAGTTGTTGAGTTCATGTCAGAAATAGTTCCTGTTCCCCTTACTAGAAAAAACCACATGGTTACTGAGCTACCATGGGCTACATCCTAGCAGGGATTCTAGGTTATATCCATACATGCAGAAACAGTCTCATAGAAGGTTCTCGTGCCCTGATATATTTTGTTTCTGTGGAGCTCCTGTCCTCTCCCAGTCATATTAACTCCCCCTTTTATAGTATGATTCCCTGCACTCTGCTGAAGGTTTGGTTGAGTCTCAGCATCTGCTTTGAAACACTGCTGGGTAGAGTCTTTCAGAGGCTCTTTATGGTAGGCTCCTATCCTGTTACTTTTTTCTCCTACTTCCCATGTCCATCCATTGTCTTTCTAAGTGAAGATTGATCATCATATGCTGGGTCCTCTTTCTTGTTTATCTTCTTTAGGTAGACAAGGATTTCTATTCATTCACAGTTGAAAAGGAATGCTTTTTGCCCCTGACACTCAATTGGCTTAAAAATAAGTGTAAATATTTTCTTATTAAATTTACAGAATGAATGTTAAACATACTTTACATATTTAAACTCTTCAACTTAGGCTTTTACAGTTTTTGAATCCCTTAACTTCTACAGAAAATCTCCACAACTTACTTAAGAAAAGTTGAAGTCTTTAAAACAGCAAACTATGTTTGTCATAGAAAAAGAGAAAAGAAAACAAAACTCCCAACCCCAACTTTGATTCTATATCCTTAGTATGTTTCTAGGAATGCCAGGGTAGCAGATGGCATTAATAGGAAAAAAAGAATAATCTATAAAGTTTCTGGTTTAGTAAGTTAATTTTTGCTGACACTTAACAACTCAAAACATGTATCATATATGAACACACACACATATTTATGACACAATGTGATGCTTTGGTATGTTTATCAAACATTATTTTCGTAGTAATTTTTGAAACATAGTACATACAGTTGACATTGCAGTCACTCTATTATACAAACCATACTTCTTTCTTTGATGAACTTTAATTCAGTGTTCTTAGCCCCAATTATACATATTACACACACATATGTATCTTCTGTTATCTATACTACTTATAATTCTGTGACACTAGTTACTGTCTCTTGAAATTGATGACATTATCTTTTTTAGATAATATACACTAACAGAATTATGGACCCCTCATTACTTGTCTTTGGTGTCCAATTTGTTTCACATAATCATAAACAGTTCCACCCAAAACTCTTCTGACTGAAGAATATGTGTTCTCTTAGCCACTACTCAACTTAAAGATACTGACATTATTTCCATTTTTTTTTGCTCTTAAAAGTAGTATTATAAAAAACAGAAGATTATAGGTGACTTTTAAACATTCAGATTTGTTTTGTTTCAATTTTGGTTTTTGGGTTTTCAAGACAAGGTTTCTGGCTGTCCTGCAACTGACTCTGTAGACCAGGCTGGACTTAAATGTAGAAATCCCACCTGTCTCGGCCTTCCAAGTGCTGGGAAAGGTGTATGCTGCTTCCTCCATTCAATAGTCTAAATTTTTATGTATGTTCCCATAAAAGGAATTGCTGGATCACATGCTAGTTTGATATTTAAATTTTGAAGAAGCTGTATACTGTTTGATAATAGCTGCGGTGATTCAGATTTCCAACAATGTGCTAGGTTCTCTTTTTTCCCCCACTCTAACTAATACTTGCATACTTTATTACTGTGAAAAAGAGTCATTCTTATTCAAACAGGGTGTTCTTTTGGTTATTGATGATATTGAGCTTTTGTTTCCTATAATTTTATCCATGCTTCTTTTAGAGAAATATCTACTTAGGTCTATTTACTCTTATTTGTTATACATTTTCTAGTGGCTGTTCGAATTCCTTAATACGGTCTAGAGATTAACCATATTAATGTGGTTAAAATATGGCAAAAACTACTTTACCCCTTATTTGCTCTTTATGCTACCTATTAAAATTTTATAAGATTTTTGTAAAAAATAACAATATAGATAATGAAAATGATTTCACACAAACACAGCATAGTTAAATTTAATTAGTATTATAAAGTCTGATTCCATTGAAGTTGGTGGACACGGGCAGGTTGGGCATGGAAACAGCATCAGTGAGATGATATGGAGGGAGAGGTACCTAGTAGAGACACCTGGAGTTTGGGTGCATTTGAGGAGATGATATAGAAACCCAGTACAGCAGAAACTCCCAGGATATGTCCACATTCTGTTAAAATAAAATGCTCCTTCCATTGGAGAAACCAGGACACCAATCCGTCCATAAAACCACTGTTCCACAACTCGTCCTGCCGGCAAGATGCACTGGGGCTATATTGGCACAGGACTTGTGGGACTGGCCAACAAATGACTGGGGAAAATTGAGGTCTATGCCATGAGCCCAAGCCTGACGCTGAATGGTTGGTCAGGAACAGAAAGGTAAATAGCCCAGAGACATAGCACAGAACCAAACACGACTGGAATAAAAAGTTAATATAACGATATCTAATGATATTCTGCTCTGCTCATAAATTGGCACCTAACCCAATTTTCATCAGAGAGGCTTCATCCAGCAAATCACAGAAACAGATGCAGACATCCACAGCCAACCACTAGGTGGAGTTTGGGGAATCCTTGCAGGAGATGGGGAAGAACCACAGGAGATGGGGAAGAACCGTATGAACCAGTTGTTGAGGACACCACAGACTCCACTAAGCAGGAATGACAAGGGCTTATAGAGCCTGAAGTGGCAATCACAAACCTGGATGCATCTAAACTACATCCTCTGCATATATGCTGTGATTGTGTAACTTGGTATTCTTGTGGGACTCAAACTGTGGGGGGTGTCAAAGACCGTCAAAGCTTGATGTGATATATTTCGTTTCATCTCTAATGTGTGCTGACTTGTGAGATCATTTTATGAATCTTTCCATCAAATATGTCCCATAAATAAGATGATTACTTACAATTTCACAGGAAATGGTGAGGCATATGTTCAGGCTAACATGAACCACAATAATAAGAATGAGGTCCAGACCTGGACCACTTTATTACAGAGCCAATGTCTCCATGTGCTCTATAGGAATCTGTAAAGGAGTGAGGTCATAGGGTTTTTCTCTTGTCAGGTATCAATGGACACATATATCCTCTTATCCTTTCAGGTGACTAATCATTGAAGACATTATGTGAAAGCAGTGTCGTAGATGCACATAGGCTGGTTTCCTCTGCAGTAACAGGTGCAGCCCACATTCTAAAGTGTGGAAGACAAATGTTGGCGCACACATACTGCTAAGTCCCCTTCAGAAGTGATGGTCAGAGAAATCACATTTGTTTTTTTACAGATGGGCGTGCTGCTGGATGTTTGTGATACGGCCCCAAGACACAGAAATGACAGCAACAGTTTCCCCTCTGTTCCTGCAGGAGTCGGTCACATGGAAAGAAGCTTGGCTTAATTTTTTTCTGAAATTTCCGCATTTATCATGCTTTTGCTTGGTCTTTAAGAACAGTTCTGTCCTTTCTTAATTTCCTTCCTTCCTCAGTTTGTCTTTCTCTTCTCATATGTCAAATTTCCATAAAATACCCACAATATCTAATTTAAAACAGCTTCCATTGTTATGAACTAGTTCACCTATTTTCTCCAGATATAAATTACCTTGCTGAGCTCTGTGACTTTTGTTGAGTTTCTGTTGTTATTGTTGTTTTATTTTTTTAAATAATTAATTTATTTTTGTATGTCAGTGCTCTATATGCATGACCTGACTGCTGGAAGACGGCAAAAATAGTAGAGTAAAACTCTGAAGATCGTCTTTACTTTGAAAGGTTCTTATTCTGTGCCATAGCTTGATATGGGAGTTTGACACCAGATTTCATATACCATATGTACTAAGTTATGGGAGCTCTAGGAATTACCTAATCTGCTGGAGGAACTACTTGGATAAAAGCATGGTATTTTGCAGTCATACTCAGTAACTGTTACAAGCTGTGACAATTGTGCTCTGTTAAAATGCAAAAAACATAAAGTCATCTTCTCCCTGGCCATGCCTTCTGTTCTCTTGGAATGTCAGGCCATATCAGAAGCTCTAAAGTTTTATTTAAGCTGATAATATTCCTCCAATTAATTGTGAAATATATAATCAGCAGACAGGAGAGAATACTAAAAGTGCAGTGAGGAAACTGTGTCCTAGATTTGTAAAGCCAGTGATGGATGAGTAAAGACTCACCTTGGCTGACCCAGAAAAGAGAGATAGGATATATGGGAACCTGTCATTCTTCATCTCATATTAACTAACATGTAAAATATGTGCCTGAAGAGAATGGTAAAGAACTGTAAAGTTCAACCTCTCAACTCTAGAGACAAAAAAATTCTTTAACATTCTTATTCTTTATATTTGTCCTGTTATTTTTGTCCATATTTCTTATTTTCATGTTGTTACTTTTACTGTGTTTATATCACTAATTAAGTGATGTGCACATTGCTTATTCGGATCTGTATTACTACATTATAACAAAATATGATACACAATTTTGTTAGCCCTTGATTGCTATGTGTATTCTTAATTTACAATGAAGAAATATATGAAGTGTTTTCAATAAAGTGATAGATATTAACAAATAATAAAGGCAAATTTTCATAGAGGTTTCCATTCATTTTAGATCATAATAATGAATACATATATAATTACAGACTATACTGGTCATGTAATTTATATACTTTCATGCCCTTCAGTGGAATTTAGAATAAAATTTATGGTAATTACCAAGGATTTTTTAGACATAGCTTGCTACATCTTTGTTCACACTCCACAGTCTTTTTAAATTTCTGATTCAGCTAAATCCCGTTTTCTATCTGAAAAAAATGTCACTATGTTTCTTCCATTGATATATCTGTCTTGTTATTTTTGCTTGAGAATCTCATGTTCTGATTTGTATTATTGGCACTTACCTTTAAGTTTTCAGATCATATTTTATATACCTAGAGAAGTCCATCTCAAATTTGAACCAAACAAGAAGTAATAGCACAGACCTTTAAACACAGCACTAGAAATGTAGGCACATGCAGATCTCTGTAAGTTGAAGGCCAGTGTGGACCACATAGTGAGTTCTAGGCTAGTAAGAACAACCTGCTGAAACCCCATCTCAAAATTAAAAAAAAAAAAAAAGAAAAGAAATCACACCTAAGTTTCTGTTGTTTTTCATAAAAAATCACCATTCTAGATTATATACAGCACTTTTAGAAAATCTTCTACATTTATTCATATGCATAAGTGTTCATACTGCATTATTGCATTAGTCAGGAATCATTAATAGCTGCTAACACATGTAGTTGAATTTTGATGAGATATAAGGAAACTGTATTCACTTAATCTATTTCTATGCAAATCAATGATTGATTTCAAATGGCAAACAGAAGCTCCATAAGGAAAGAGAAAACCTGGAGGAGATGCTCTGCATTGGTTATTTTTCTCCTTGATGTGTTAGCTAGTTCCTAACAAAAGCCACATAAAAAATGAAGTGTTTATGTTGGATCAAAGTTTAAGATTCTGCCTATCATGGAGAAGAAGGCATGGCAGCAGGGGAGAATAGTGTCTGATCATTTTGAATCCACAGCTAGGAATCAGAAAGAAATGAATGCTCTTCTCCATCCCACTTTCTCCTTTGCATTCAGTCTGCGACTGAGATGCTGTATCTCTCAAACAGTTTTAAAGCTCACCACTTTGATATTCTAGACCAACTCTCATACGGCTTTAGTTAAGAGATCAACAATAACATACTAGCAACAGGATCAACTGCATGACAACTCTCAAATGAAACATCAAGAAGGGTTTCTCAGAAAAGACCCCTGGGCCCAGATATTTTGGTTCCATTGCTCACCTTGTGGAGCGCCTGTCCCCTATCCAGGTCTTACTAACCTACCGTTCTTTCATATGATTCCCTGCACTCTGCCTCCAGCTTGGTTATGAGTCTCGGTGTCTGCTTTGATATATTGCTAGGTAGAGTCTTTCTTTCAGAGACCCTCTGGGATTGACTCCTGTCCTGTTTCTTGTTTTCTCCTTCTTCCAATGTCCATCCCATTTGTCTTTCTGAGTGAGGATTGATCATGTTACTCAGAATCCTCCTTGTTTAGCTTCTTTAGGCGTACAGATTTTAGCAGCTCAGTATCCAACTGGGTTCCCTAGTAAGGGGAACAGGGACTGTCTTTGACATGAGCTCAGTGGCTGGCTCTTTGACCACCCCTTCCCCTCTGGAGGGAGCAGCAGCCTTTCCAGGCCAAAGAGAAGGACATTGCAGCCAGTTCTGATGGGACCTGACAAGCTATGGACAGATGGAAGGGGAGGAGGATCTCTCCTATCAGTGGACTTGGAGAGGGGCATGGAAGGAGATGAGGGAGAGAGGGCAAGGTTGGGAGGAAATGAGGGAGGTGGTTACAGCTGGGATACAAAGTGAAGAAAATGTAATTAATGCAAAAAAAATAAAAATTTAATTAAAAATAAAAAAATTAAAAAATAAAGGTTTCTTACTATCGTGGTTCTACTTAAACCTAAAATGCGTGACCAAAATATAACCAGAAGAAATCTTTGGCAAACCAGACAAAGGAACATTCCATTAAATGACTTCACTGAAACGGAAATATCTCAAAATACAAAAGACTGATAATTCTCTTTTATTAACTTATAATTGAATAAAAAAGAATCATTGTCTAAGGGGAAAATAGATCAACACACTATCTGTTAATAAGTTCTTGTTGATTGGCTGTCCTGCTGAACGAGAAGTATTGTTACAACATGCAAAGATAAAGCACAGTCTATCAAATAATACTGCCGTGTCCTTGGCTTCAATATAAAACTAACACTTTTTTTTGAGTGCTACAACATATATGTTGAATCTGTGCGAATATCACACATTTTCAAGTGTTAGGTGTAAATTAACTTAGAACATGCTTTTCTTCTTTATTTTGCTTTCTCATCAATAGTAGCTGTAAAATTACACTTTTCTTTGGAGGAAGACAATGAAAGCCAATTTCACTGTAAAATGGCACTTAAATAGTTGTGAGTTCTTGGGAACAGAGTGTACAATTTGCATCTAATTTTCAATCACATTAAAATATTAAAACCAAGAACTGAGCTTTTTACTCTGAATCATCTATTCACATTGTTCCTAGTGACATTTTTAAAATTTCTTTCTTTTATTTTTTACTTTCTTCTTTTTTTTTTTGAGAAAAAAAAAAGAATAAGATACAGCTCAGCAATGAGCCTGCCTTGTCAACAGGGACCAGTACAGTCTAGTGGAAAGCATGGCTTTGATAGCATTGAGGGGACGTTTCCAGGCTGGAGAGTGGTCTATTAGAGATACACTCTTTACCACTTGATATATTTATTCTTCTAATTTAAATTAAAAAAAATAACAAGTAAAAAAATTTAAATTACTCAAATCTATGGAAAGTGATTTTTGTACCTTCATGTCCATTTCTCAGATGATTGCCTTTCATTTACAGAAAAGAAAGCATTTTTTTTCTCCAGTAAGTAAGAAACTGTTATTCTTTTCATTTATCAACATTTTCTTCCTAAAACTAATCTGATGGGTACTAATAATTTTTCTCATCATTCCTACTACTAATTTTGAAAATTAGTTTAAGATTTTTTGCTGAATCATTTTTTACTCTTTTTATTTATTATTTATTACAATTTATTCACTTTGGATCCCAGATGTGACCCCACCATTGTCCCAATCCTACCTTGCCTCCTTTTTCTCCCCCTAGGCCCCTCTATAGTTCATTGATGTAGGAGGTCCTCCTCCCTTTCTCTCTGACTCTATTCTATAAGATCTTACCAAGACTTGCTGCATTGTCCTCTTCTGTGGCCTGGAAAGGCTGTATTCCCCAAGGGGAAGGGATCAGCGAGCCTGTCACTGAGTTCATGACAGAGACATTGCTTGCTTTCCTTGCTAGGGAACCCACTTGGAAAATGATCAGCCTATGAAATTCCTCTGAAATGGGGTTCTAGGTTCTCTCCACGCATGTTCTTTGTTTGGGTTATTAGTCTCTGCAGGGCCCCCAGGAACCAGGGTTTTTGGTTCTGTTGGTCTCCTTTTGGAGCTCCTGTCCCGTTCAGGTCTTTCTATCTCCCCTTTCTTTCATAAAATTCTATGCACTCTGTTGTTTTTTAAAAAAAAAATTTTGATATCTTATTTGTGCTAATAACTTTCAATTATTTTGAAGTCTGTACACATACAAATAAGAAGATTGGTTTATTTCAGACTAAAAACTTAGCCAGGATGGGAGAAAAATGTACTAAATACCAGTTATACAGTTTATCCAGATTTTCATCTTGGAAAATCCTATTAAAGCTGAGACCACTGAATCCTTGCTACCAGAAATCAACGGGTAAGA
The DNA here is from genome assembly GCF_030254825.1 of Meriones unguiculatus. Taxonomy (NCBI): domain Eukaryota; kingdom Metazoa; phylum Chordata; class Mammalia; order Rodentia; family Muridae; genus Meriones; species Meriones unguiculatus. The sequence goes on from NC_083354.1 coordinate 98,855,834, forward strand.
TGCAAGGAACAGGGCAATGAAGGAAATAAATAAGGGAGTTAAACACTTGTTCTTCATAGAAAGAACATCAGAATAAGTAAGTGAGAAGGGAATAGGCAGAAGATGTGGGAAAGGTATTTGGGCGATCCACAACTTACAGAGCAAACTGGGACAAATTCTACCACAGCAGTAAAAGGGACAGATCAATATTAGTGTCAGAGCCATTAAGAGTTCTCAGGTGAAAATGTGCTGACATCACATCACTTAAAGTCTGTAATGAGGACAATTAATCAGACAGTAGGAGGCATTAGATTGACATGGATCATTTCCCACAGATGTAGAGCAATGGCCAATGTCATAAATCAAGATGGAGGATATATACATGAGTTTCCAAAGAGGGAATTTAAATATCATGTTCTCATAGTACTTCTTCCTGTGACTACAACAAAGTCCAAATTAATATTTTCAGTATAATATATTTTGAAGTACATTTTGTTAAAATTTGCTGAGTTGAAATTTGTAGATGGTTAATACCAACCAAACAATATCTACTGTGCTTTACTCTATTGAATTATATGTTTTTTAAATTTAAGTGTACTAAATTTAAATGTGCTAAATTAAATGCACTAAATTTAAATGTACTAAACCCATAAATCTTCACAAATATGACTGTCCAGTTGTGACCTGAACAAGGATGACAAAGTGAACAGGGAGAATCCCATGAGGTTTCAATCGTATAAAAAGAACAATGGGTAATTGAAAATGCTGGAAGCATCTCTCCCATGAAACAGCACACAAATTGTACAGTGCCAAACATTAGTCCTGAAAATATACACAACAATAACATTATAGTGCTAAGCAGGTTGTATTTACAGAAATATATATACATAGTCATGTGTATATATAAACAATTACCTTATTAAAGAGATGCAAAGAGAGTGGGCGCCCTCTGTGTGTGTCTGATTTCAGTGGAATTGCTTTAAGTTTTATGACATCTAATAGGAAGGCCAACATTCTATATTTCAGATAGAAACAGAACTGTTCTTTTCAAATAATATGAAGAGCACTTACGATCACACAATTCATGGCTTATCATTGGCCCTGATAACCTGCCCATGATGTTAGTGTCATGTTTCTCCACAGAAAAACTATTCTTTATCCTAAGTTTCAGGTTGTTATTACTGGGAAAGAAGTTGTAGAGTATAAATTGTGTCCAAAATTGAGAATTTACATACTTTCCTGGATCAAAATATATATTACTTGACTGCTTTCTTTTTGAATAATTTTTTTATAAGTTTTCAGTTTATCCCAGGTAGTTCCTTAAGAAATTGGATGGTCCTAAATGGTGAGAGTCACCATTTTTACTCTTTCAACTAATTTAATGTCAGCTCTTCTAGAATTATCTGTGTCAACATCTTGATAAATAATGCAGTATCAGCACTCTGAACATCCCTTAGCCCAGGCAAGTTGACAAGTAAAATTTAGCATCTACAAGAGCATATACATGAATCATTTAGAATTCTTATGCACTTTTATTTCCATCCATATTTATTTATTCAGCCATAAACTTGTGTCAGTCTGGATTTAAGATTTTTATTTTTTATGTTGAGTTATAATCTAATACTTTTCTTCATTTTTTGCTAAAATTGATTCTGTTTTGGAAAATGGGATCTTCTTCAACTAGTTTTGATTTAACACTGTCAGTGTGTATATGTGTGTGTTGAATAATATGTTTTCTGACAGTGCTGTATATGCACAGCTAATATACATATTTCTTAGGAAGAAATAGATTCAGCCATGAATGAAGGAGTTTAACTTATTTTTACCTGATGATAGCTTTAGAAATCATGTGTTCTCTAGTATGTGAGAAATTATTTATTTGATAAATGATGTTTATGTATATTGAGGTATATAAATGTAAATATATTTAAGTATATATAGATGTAATCACCTATATTTGTTTTAAGCTTTAATTTCATACTCATCTAATAGGTTCCAATTTATTATCATATAGACTATTTTTTTAGTTTAGTGCCATAACTCATTCTCATTAATTATAAACTAGACAACTATTTTAGCTTTCTAAAAATGTTTTAGTTGACAAATAATATTTAGAAATAGATTACAATAAAACAAATCACCCACACCGCAAACAATTTTGATTAATAAGTAATAAAAAAGGATGAAAATAAATAAACAGTTCACACTAAATACTTAAAACAAGAGGCTAATTACTGGTCAGGGCAGCAAGTTAAGGCAAAATATCGTATTATTAGAACTTGCAAATTAAAATTCTTATAACCTTGATTACAGCCCAATGCCTCTCCCTGCCTCCAGTAAATTACTTTTTTGACTTGATAGAAAATTGATACAGCAATCATGTAAATAATATAAAACGTATGAATCTGTCTTTATACATGTGTACATATGGATATGTGTATGTACAATTTTTTATTTCCTCTAATTTTTTATAATCTTGATAAATATAAAAATGTTAGTAACTGAATCAGTTATAATTGTAGGTTGTTATGAATCATTAAATTACCTTGATTACCAGACTTAAAATATCTGAGAAATACCTCCAAATAAACCTTGCATAATACATTATTTATACCCATTTGCTTAATAATGATGTCTTACTCAAGGGATATAAAACACATGAATTTGAAATAATAGTATTAAATTACTTTAACATCTTGTTTCTTCCTAGATGTATAGACTATTATAAAATAAAAGTATCAGTGCCATTAGCATAACAGCTTTCCCTTCATATGGCTTAGAACATTGTGAATCATAATGTTGGGTTATCCAAAAAAAAAAAAAAAAAGAAAAGAAATGAAGAAATTCAAGCAATCCTGTTACTTTGAATCTTTGAATAATCACTGAAATAAATGTGTATTAAAATGCTCTAATTAAATGCTGTAAAATGGAAATAAAACTTTTTTGGTTTTGCTGATCAATTGTACTTTATTAAAAATGAACGACTGGTTGGTCATCAAAAGATAGCTATACAAAATGAAAAACACAAAGCAGAACAAATACATATTTTTTATAAAGTTCTTTTTTTAAAAATTTTTCATCAATTACACTTTATTCATTCTGCATCCCCCCATAAGCCCCTCCCTCCTCCCCTCCCAATCCCAATCTCTCCTCCCTCTGCATGCATGCCACTCCCCAAGTCCACTGATAGGGGAGGTTCTCCTCTCCTTTCTGATCTTAGTCTATCAGGTCACATCAAAAGTGGAAATAAAATTTTTTATTTACAAGGAAAAAATTATTATTTAATTTTTATTATATGTGTATTAAAACAAAGTAGTTGAATAATTATGAAATATATTATATGCTAACAAGTCTCTATTACCCAAATCTGTTGAAATTGTTTAGATTTGATAAAATAATTTGAGCTGATATTTAATCCAATCTCATAAGATTTCATCTTTTACATTATCACATAAATTACATGTGTAAGGAAAGGGGCTATAACACACACTGTTCAACAGTTTCTTTCCTGCCCCAAATTACATTTTACACGTGGACACAAGCACACACACACACACACACACATTTCCTGACTGGAAAAATGAAAGGCCATACTATTGTTTCCACTCAGCCAAAAGTAGTTGTGTATTGTGAATGTGAAATTATCCTGATGATTAAAAATTCAAATGTTGAAGGTTTTTTGCATGTGTTTATATATGCTAAGTATGTACATGACTTGACGTGCTCTGCCCCTGGTGTAAAAAACTTGATATAAAAGGTAGACAACATCTATTTTCAGAATATCCTCATTAACTCATCTGTAGAACACCTGGATATTTCCTTCAGGTGAAATCAATATTATGAAAAGACATTTGCATTCTCTTGTTCATTGAGCACTACCCTGAATAGCCAACAAGTGCAGACAACCAAAATGTCCATTGACTGACCAATGGATAAAGAGATGCTATGCACACACACGGAATTGCTGGCTATAAATTGGAATTGGGTTAAGACAGCAATTGTTGTCAAGTCATTTACCATATCACAGATGGAGCAAGAAATTGTTAGGTTAACTAAAATAAACCAGTGACAGAAAAACATGTGCCACATGATCTCAACTGAGAGTAGAATGTTGACTCAAAGGTAATCCAAAGGAGCATGTCTGAGGAAATGTCACTGGAAAGGTACTAAACAAGAAAAAAAAAAGTAGATAAAAGAATAAATTACTGATGAGATTGAGAAGTCAGGTGGCAGTTGATAAAAAGCAATATACTATGCATATCTAAAAAGAAAAAAAGAAAGGTTGTGAAAGTGCTAATGATATGATATGTTAAGTATATAAGAAAATAAAGGATATGTGTTTATATAGAGGTTAACATTGTGAAATGAATATGTTTCTAAACAGAATAGGGAGCTAAGTAAGTATATACAAATATTTTTCTATCATTTAAAGTATTTTCCTTAAAAAAAATGGAGAACTGTATCTAGATTTAAAGACAAGTTCATCAAGAAGAAAACAATTATAGTTTGTTAAAGCAATGAACATAGCACACCAAGAAACCAATCATATAGTTTTAAAACTGGTGTTGGAATTTTTCTGGTGTCTCAAATTAATTTAAAATGTAAGTTGTTGAGGCTTACTTTGTGACAAACTTTATGGTCTATTTTGGAGAAGGTTCCATGAGGTGCTGAAAAGAAGTTATACTCTTTTGAGTTGGGGTGAAAAGTTTTGTAGACATCTCTTAGGTCTATTTGAGTTAGGGTCTCTGTAAGTGCCTTTATTTCCTTATTAGGCTTCTGTCTAGATGAACTGTTCTTTGGTGTGAGTGGGGTGTTGAAGTCTTCCACTATTAAAGTGTTGGGATCAATGTGTGACTTAAGTTTTTATGTTTCCTTTATGAATGTAGGCGCTCTTGTATTTGGGGCATAGATGTTCAAAACTGTGATGTCTTCTTGGTGGATTTTTCCATTGACAAGAATGTAGTGCCCCTCCTCATCTTTTTTATTAATTTTGTTTGAAAGTCTATTTTATTAGATATTAGGATAGCTACTCCAGCTTGTTTTTGGGTCCATTTGCTTGAAAACATTTTTCCATTAGTTTACTCTGAGGTAGTGTTTATCTTTGTTGCAGAGGTGTGTTTATTGGGTGCAGCAGAATTTTGGATCCTGTTTCTTCACCCATTTTGTTAATCTGGGTCTCTTTATTGGAGAGTTGCATCCATGGATATTTCCATTGATGTTGATTGATAACAGTGACCAATGAACATTAGTTTTTTTTATTGTGGAGTTGGTGGTCTTACTGTGATTCATTGCTTGTTTTCTTTTAATTTTTGTAGGGACAGTATCTGTATCCTATGTTTTCTTGGGTATAGTTGTTTTCATTGGATTTGAGTTTTCCTTCTAATATCTTCTGTAGGGCTGGTTTGCTGTGTAGAAATTGCTCACTTATATAGACCTATAAGATAGGATAAACATACTAAAATATGTGCACTTAAAGAAGATAAACAAGAAATAGGCCCCTTAGTAAGATGATCAATCCTCATTTAGAAAAACAAATGGGATGGACATGGGAAGGAGAAAACAAGTAACAGGACAGGACCATACCGCAGAGGTCCTCTGAAAGACTCTACCTAGCAGTGTTTCAAAGAAGATGCAGAGACTCATAACCAAACCTTCAGCAGAGTGCAGGGAATCATACGATAAAAGGGGAGATAATATGACCAGGAGAGGACAGGAGCTCCACAAGGACCAAATATATCAGGGCATGGGGGGTCCTCTATGAGACTGTTTCTCCAACCAAGGACCGTGTGTGGCTATAACCTAAAACTCCTGCTTGGATGGAGTCCATGGTAACTCATTATCCAAGTGGGTTTCCATATTAAGGGGAACAGGAACTATTTCTGACATGAACTCAATGACTGGCTCTTTTACCTCACCCCCACCCGAGGAGGAACAGCCTTCCTAGTTCACAGAGGAGGACATGGCAGCCAGTCCCGAAGATACCTGATAAGCTATGGTCAGATGTAAGGAAAAGAGGACCTCCCCTAGCAGTGGACTTAAGGGGTACTGAGGCAATAAGGGAGGGAGGATGGGATTGGGATGGAATAAGAGAGGGGGCTACAGCTGGGATACAAAGTACATAACCTGTGATTAATATAAAAAATAGAAATTAATATAAAAAATGTAAGTTGTCTGCTGATCAATTCTTTTAACTATTGCTGTACAGAAATCACTGTAGCATGTGAGCTGCAGATGAAATTCTTTTTGCTATAGAATGCTTCTTAAAAATTAAACACTATGCATTGCCTATTCTAGCACCCTTCAGATATTTTTTCTTTTGATAATATCAATGTAACTTTTACTTGTGAATTATAGTCAATACTTTCCTTAAAATGATTGTAAAAATATAGTTGTGTAGCAGGAGCAAGGCCTAAGATTAGGAAAAATAATTTTTCCTTAAAAATGTTTTGGGAACATCAAAATAAAAAAAAAAAACTCAAGAATTGACACCTAAACTAATAACTACTCCAAACATGGATGCATAGAGGCCAATACAGGTACACAATCAACAATAACCAGGGCAATGTGGCACCACGACCACCTAGTACATCAAGCCCTGAATATCCTAACACAACTGAATCACAAGAAATTTACCTTAAAAATTTTTATAATGATGATAGAGGTTCTTCAAGAGAAAATTGGAAAATTACTTTAGGAAATACTGCAAACACAAATAAACAAGTGAAGGAAATGAATAAAATTTTTTAAGACCTAAAAAAGGAAATAAAAACAATAAAGAAAACAAAATTGAGGGAATCCTAGTGACTGAAAATCTAGGTAAGATAGCAGGAATCACAGATGCAAGCATCACTAACAGACTATAAGAGAGGGAAGAGAGAATCTCAAGCATAGAAAATACAATAAAGAGTCATTTTGGTTAGCCCACCAAACTGAAGGCTAGTTTGCATTGCACCACAAAGTTTTCATAGATTGGAAGTGATGGCCTATATTTCTAATCATTTAAATTACTTCAGGGAATTGTCACATGGAAAAATGCAACTGTCCTTTCACCAGTGAAAGTCAAATCTTGATATTCTTGAAATGAACACAGGAAGAAGTGCTTCTTAGTTTTAAAAAGTACACCTGATACTGGTGCACAAACAATTAAAATGGCTGAGTGATCACACAAAAGTTGTAATAAGTAGTAAAATGTTCTTTTGCTGGTAAGCAGGATAATCAGTAATATGAAAATAATATGCAATTCTTGTATAAAATAAAATAATTCAAATTAAACAATTTTTCTATATGTAGGTCTTTTGTACTTGCATTTCTGTATCTTTATCATATTTGTTCAGGTGTCATTCCAGGAACCTAGGAAGGGAGGTATTTCAGTGTGCAAAGCTGTAAGAACCAAATACACATACTTGGTGGTACTTAAGTGAAGATGAAGAGGCACTGTTCTCATGCCTTTGCACCTCTAAATTCCTGCTACTGCATATAGAATGTGTAAGTGTGTTGGTTTCACTGCTCTGCAACAAACAAAACAGAGAAAATCTGGACCTCCACATTTGAAAATTGAGAGAAGTTCAGGAGGTGAAGAGATCTGTTAGAGTTTGCTTGAGCATTCCTAAGGAACAAGAGTGTGTATGCAGGAGTCAATAGAAACAGAGGGGATCCTATGTTTTGAGAACCTCAGAGATGGTTGTCTTTCACTATAATGCCAGGTGCATGGCAGAGCATCCAAATTCCCACTTTGCTTATCACACTCATTTCAGTTGTGTGTTTGGGAGTCAAGATCCATTCTCTGTTCTTTATGTACTAAAGATGACATCAAATTTCTCCAGATACCATGTGCTAGAGTGCTAGAGAAGGAAGAACGAAAAAGGAAAGAAAGAAAAAGCAGATTCTAGGACAATTTTAAACTGTCTTAAATATTTCAAATGTAGTGTATTACATAAGAGTACAGAGCATATTTTATAGAATTTATAGTATATTACTGATAAAGTAATGAATGAAATCAATAATGTTCAACCTGCAAAGTATCAAGCCCAACACAGAATTACTTGAACTATATTTGCACCCATTTTTCTTCACAAAAACAGAATTAGACAGCTTGATAAAACTCATTCTTCTCAATCAATGGAATCTCAGCATGTTATTGAATTAGCAGTAACCTTTTACTTTATAAAAACAAATGGTTAGTTTTGTAAAAAAAAAAAAAATAGAGGTCACAGAAACAAATATGTGCAGTGATATTTCCATAGGACATACAAACTCAGGCTATGTGCTTTCACATTTTTACAGTTTCTTTAAAAGCTACTTTTAACTCCTGGACTGGAGAGATAGATAGATAGATAGATAGATAGATAGATAGATAGATAGATAGATAGATAGATAGATAGACAGACAGAGAGTGTGTGTGTAATGATTAGGACCAATAGCTTAGAAACACCTAATAAAGAATAAACTACGATATGTGATATTTTGACTTCTTAATATAATTGTATTTCCAAAGCCAGAATTACTATTTCCCTCATCAATTTGTGTATTTTGTTTTTCTTTTTGTGTATGGGCTCCCAGTTAACTATTCATGAAATCCACCATAGAGTAAGAAATGCTTCATAAGCTAATATACACTGTTAGGCTGAACCACCAGATTGTAAATATTTTGTGTATGAAAAATCATATATAGATAATATTATATATGCACATATATTCCTGAAAATTAGAACTTTAAATTCACATGGGTGATAGCACAAAACAATGGAATTAAATTGAATTTGATACCTGCTGGTATAACAATCTGGGCCCATTAGCTCAGCTCATTAGATCTTTGTGTAAATGAGGCCAAGATCAAGGGTCCTTTTCTATATGACTCACATGATGGCAGACAGTCTGCTACTTGGCTTTAAACTACACATCCTGTTCTATGCACAACTTTCATAAACAGCTGCAAATGTCCAGAACCTGAACCAGAGAGGGGACACAGAAGGCTTTGTTCATCCTCACTGCCCACAGAAAGAATGTTCATGTTTTTTCATGGTGGAATTAAGATTGTCCCCACACATAGGAGAATGCTAAGTTACTTTAGGTCTACCTCTCACAAACTCGGTTAAGAGCTTCAAAGTGTATAGTATAGTCTTTATCTGACGGTGACTTCTACATGTCATTTCAGTTGCATTTATTCATGCATTTATTTGTCAATTATATTTTATCAATAAGACTTCAGTGACTCTCACAGTGGGAATAATTCAAGATCTGTAGGGCTTTATTTGGTAAACTGTTGAAATTTGGGCTTTTTGAAACAATGACAGCTTTTAAATATTTTAAGGTGATATTTGATTATGCAAGTCACAAATTTGAAACTACTGTCTTTTCAATAAGATTTTCTTCAAAAATATTTCAAAGATAGAGGTACAAAAACTCAATGTGCTGACAGAAAATCAACATATTGTCTTATTAAGGCATTTTGTACTTTTAAGTAGAGCAAAATAGAAACACAGAAAATTCCAATAATATTTATTAACCTCGCATTGTCAAAATGTTTAATGTCCAGGCTAAATCTTAACACAGTTTTTATCTTTCTCATCAAAGGCGACATCTACTCTTGCCTGATGCGTCTAAAACAAAAAGGGGGAACTGTAGAGAGCTGCGGAATGCTATGCCTTAAAGATGGAGCTGGTTTCTGCCTTCCACCTTCCCGATGGTGAGTGCTCTCTGTCACGAACAACTCCACATTTGGCTAAGGCTGAGGATCTGGCTTGCTTCCATGTATGTGGACCTACCTGCATTGCTCCCGTGGCACGCCTGGGTTGGCTACCCAGAGGCTATTTAAGCTGTGGGCTGGCTTTCCCCGGGGTCCGAGGATTGTTCAATGTTCCTGAATAAACTGCATTGAAAAAAAAAAAAAAGGCATGTTGTGAGACATGCGAGACAGGGTTCTGCACAGCCCTTAACCTGCAGACAACATTGCAGGCAAAGCATGATCTGTAGTGACCAAAACGTAGCCCAGTGAATTTAACTTTCATCCTACAGAGATAATGGGAACATTCTTATCCTATTTTCTATCAATTCACATTTTACAATTCCTATGCCTTTCTTTATCTCCTTGGACAAGTAAAATAATGTCAACTTTGATAGTGTAGGGTATAAAAATGGTGGTATACACCAAGCACACACACACACTAAATATATATCTTTGTGTGTGTACATGTATGTATGTATGTGTGTTATACATATATGTATATTTGTTATGTATGTGAAAAAGAAACTACCATATGTATATATGTATATGTCAGTTTCTTTTCCTTCTTATTGCATCAAACATGACTTTATTCAACACAGGTAATTAAAGTGGAAAACAGGATCAATAAAAGGCCAACCAGCAGCAAATAGATAATATATGATGTATATGTAACAAAAATTCCTTCTCAGTCTTTTGATATAATCAATTGTAAATAGGAGCAAATTCTGCAAGGAAGTATTCTCACCAACATAACATGAGTAACAGCAGAAACAAGGCACAGTCCTTGCTCATAGCTGTGGACTCTTCTGAAAATGGTAAGAAACTGAACAAAAAAAAGGGGGAGGTGGTGAACTATAAATATTGAATGGAGAAGTCTGTCATTAAGAACATAGAAATTATCCTGCTGAATTGTGAGTTCTAAGTGATAACTCTACTATATACATTTCACAGAGATGGTAAGTTATAACATAAAATAGGTAGTTAATAATGATCAAGGTTCTATTCTTTTGAAAATACCTGTAACATATTAAAGTATGTCTAAAATCCTGAATGTGGTTCTAATTTAAGATGAACAATCAAGGTGGAATTCTATGAAATACAAGAATAGTCAAGACCATGAAAAGGCTTCATTTTTCTTTCTTTTTCTATTTCATTTAGATGTATAGTTAGGTTGAATCAACAGGCATTCTTTATTAATTTATGTATTTATTTATTATAATTTATTCCTTCTGCAGCCCCCTTCCTTGTCTCCTCCAAATTCCACCATCCATCCCTCTTCTTCTCCTATGTCCTTCCCCAAGTCCACTGATAGAGGAGGTCCTCCTCTCTTTCTATCTGACCCTAACCTATAAGATCTAATCAGGAGGAGTGGCTGTATTGTCTTCCTCTGTGATCTGATAAGGTTGCTCCCCCATCACTCCCCATGGGTGGGTGATCAGAGAGCCTGCCAATGAGTGCAATATGAGTCATGACATCAAACTTCTAATGGTTGCAATGGCCTGCTCAGAGGTGAAGACATATTGCAAAGTCCACTTTCTCGACATTGCTGCATTTCATGTTTAACACCTTGTAAGGAAATGTTAAAAACATAAATATCAATATAGCCATGACTTATCAAATTTTATAGTAAAGTAGGAAGTTGTGGGTGAGTGAAAGACCAGGCTTTGTCTTCTGTCTAGGTCGAGCAAACTACGTGTGATCATTTAATCCAGTGCTTTGTGTATGGTGAGCCCCAACCATTAAGTTATTTTTGTTGGCACTTCATAACTAGTTGTGCTATTGTTATGAATTGTAATGAAAATATCTGATATGTGGGATATCTGATGAGGGACTCCTGTGAAATGGTCTTGTGATCCCTCAAAAGGGTTGTGAACCACAGGTTGAAAACCCGTGTTCTAGAGGGAAAACCTGAAGTTGTAACTGAAACACTCTTTTTTTTTCATTTTTTAAATTTTTTAATTAATTACAGTTTATTCACCTTGTATCCTATATGTAGCCTCCTCCCTCATCCCCTTCCAATCCTACCCTCCCTCCATCTTCTCCTCTTATGTCCCTCCTCCAGTCCAATGATAGGGGAGGTCTTCCTCCCCTTCCATCTGAAAATCAGCTATCAGGTCTCATCAGGACTGGCTTCTTTGTCTTCCTCTGTAGACTGGTAAGTCTGCTCCACCCTCAGGTGGAGGTGATCAAAGAGCCAGCCCATGAGTTCATGTCAGAAATGGTCCGTAGTCCTATTGTTGGGGAACCTTCTTGGATACTGAGCTGCCTTGGGCTACTTCTGTGCAGGGGATCTAAGTTATCTCCATGCATAGTCCTTGCTTGGAGTTTCTGTCTCAGAAAGGATCCCATTGCCCAGAGTTTTTTGGTTCTGTTGCTCCCATTGTGGAACTCCTGTTCCTTCCAGATCTTTCTATCTCTCCCTTCTTTCATAAGATTCCCTGTACTCTGCCCAAAGATTGGCTACCATCCAGCATATGTTTTGATTCCCTGCTGGGTTGAGTCTTTCAGAGGCCCTCTGTGATAGGTTCTTGTCCAGTTCTTTGTTTTCTTCCTCTTCCAATGTCCATCTCATTTGCCTTTCTGAATGAAGAAGGGTCCTCCTTCTTGATTAGCTTCCTTAGGTGTGCAGATTTTAATATGATTACCCTATATTTTATGTCTAATATCCACTTTTAAGTGAGTATATACTATGTGTGTCTTTTTTCTTCTGGGATAACTCACTCAGAATAATCTTTTCTAGATCCTACCATTTATTTGCAAATTTCATAATTTCTTTGTTTTTAATCAATGAGTAGTATTCCACTGTATAAATGTACCACAATTTCTGTATGCATTCCTCAACTGAGATATATCTGGGTTGTTTCCAGCTTCTAGATATTGCAAATAAATCTGCTATGAACATGGTTGAGCAAATTTCCTTGTTGTATACTTGAGCCTCCTTTGGCTATATGCTTAGGAGTGATATAGTTGGGTCTTGAGGTAGCATTATTCCTATTTGTCTAAAAAAGTGCCAGATTGATTTCCAAAGTGGATGGACAGTTTACATTCCCACCAGCAATGGTGTAGGGTTCCTCTTTCTCCACATCCTCTCCAGCATGTGTTGTCACTTGAGTTTTTTATCTTAGCCATTCTGATGGGTGTAAGGTGAAATTTCAGGGTAGTTTTGAAATCGAAACCGTAATTCTTACATGAAACACAGTTCTGAAATCAAACTGTATTTCTTACATGCATTAATCTCAGGACAGAGCATCACTATGCTCTTTGCTGTAGAGAATTCTTTCAGATAAGCATTGAAATTATTGGGTTTTACCTTAGAATAATATTCCCCTTTCTTTTATATATTGTGAAATGAGATGATCAGAAATATTTAGTTCATATATACTTTCTTTTCTCACATTAGGTGGTCAAATACACAGATGGCAACACACTTTGAGCATATTAATACTGTGTACCCTCTGTTGCCAACAATTTGAAAGCAGCTTTCTCCCAGAGGAAAACTTGCTATTTCTCCGAGGCCTCCTTCCAGCTGTCTGCTCTTGGAATACTCTCAGTTGTGGGCTGATCTGTGATCAACATGTATTTGCACTCCAAAGCTGCATAATGCATTCATTCTCACCATGGGAAAGTGCAGCTGTTATATGCTAAGGATATTATTTACGTTCTTAACACTGTTGAAACGAAGGATTTCCTTCCAGGCTTCACTTTTTCCCCTCAAAAAATAACTCAACCCTGCTTTTCCCTTTTCATACAGTATGAATTCTCCTGTTCCCATCTTCTGCAATTCAGTATGTATATATCTTAAAGATTTTTGTGTTTATAAATGTCTAGAGTGATACCAGTGTAATGTTGATAAGGAAAATAAAACTATGAATACAACATACTTTTATGGTCACTTTGATACGGGAATTCTATTGACACATATAGAATCTCTCTGAAGAAATTTGCTGTTGGGAGAGGCTAAAGGTTAAAGTTGGCTCTGAAAACACAACCTTGATCATATAAATAGGATAGAAACATATAAACTCTTATGTACTCACTCTTCCTTGGAAATATGTGATTTGGGGTAGATTTCTAGGAATTATTTTTATTTTAGTTGTGTGTGTGTGTGTGTGTGTACACAGTCCTGATGTTCTCAATAGTCACACTCATCAGGTTTTCTTGAGCTCCAGCTTCATTTGTGGAGAACATTCATGTTCTATTTTCAATCAATGCTGAGTCATAAGAGTCTAGATTATCTGAATCTATGAAAACAAACATCATATTTCTTCATTATGAATTGCCTGAAACCAAATTCTGAGTAAGATGCTGTTTCATAAAGCACACAATACTGTGATTGTCACTAGATTCTGCCAGATATCTGGCACAATTCAATTAGTGGACATTTCTATAAGAAATGGTGCTTTTCTTTTTTTAGTCTTCCAAAGCCTTTCTAGCAATTCATATTGTGGGCATGCTTTTCCTTTACAGAAACTTTTTTACTTTGTGAATCTTTCTTTAGGCTATCAGAGGTCATTTTTCTATAAAAAGTCACTACTGTGGATTCCTAGGTTGGACCACTTAGAGTGTGCTCCGTCCCACATGAGCTGCTTTTTCGAGGAGCCTTGACACTAATGTGCATGCTACAACCTGGTTGTAGAGTGGTAACTCTGGTTACCACTGTGTTTTGTTTGCATGGACTAGGCTTGGAATGAAATTCAGAAAGATAAAACAATAAGAGATTTACAAATATAATAAATTAATACATTTTTTTTCAATGCAGTTTATTCAGGAACCTTGAACAATCATCTGACCCTGGGTAAAGCCAGCCCACTTTAAATAGCTTCTGGGTGGCCAACCTCAGCATGCCACGTGGGCAATGCAGATAGGTCCACATACATGGAAGCAAGCCAGATCCTCAGCCTTAGCCAAATGTGGAGTTATTTGTGACAGAGAGCACTCACCATCGGGAAGGTGGAAGGCGGAAACCAGCTCCATCTTTCAGGCGCGGCATTACACAGCTCTCTACAGTTCCCCCTTTTTGTTTTGGACGCATCAGGCAGGAGTAGAAGTCTGATCTCTGATATTAGAAATAAATTGGGACTTTGTACTGATGTTCATTTAGGTGTCATCCACCCAAAGAGCATCAGACCCGTCTGATACCTTTTTCTCAGAGGCGGGACCTGGGGCATCAACCCGCATGCAATCAGACATGCTCTTCTCTGGGTCCAAAGCGGCTGACCCTGAGTGCAGTGCTTAGCCTCGCATCCTGAGTGTAACATTTTGGCTTTTTATGGTAGCCAACCATGCTTGGGGAGACTGTCCTGCTTCAATGGCTGTAAAGGCCTGAATGGTCATGGCTGCATTACGCTGTCGTGAGACTCTAATCTTGCATATATACCACAGGCAAACCAAGGGGACCAACACCAGAAGGCCTGCTAACGCTCCCATGCCCGCCCATTCCTTCAGATGATTCATGGCTGCAGCAATCCATGATGATAATCCTGTGGCTAGTCCTGTGTCCACTGTGGTAGAATTTACCATGACAATGGCCACTCTCAGCTGCTCCATTGTAGTATCAAATTCTCCAGTCCAATTACCTAAAATATAGCTAGACAATTGTTTAGACAGATTTGCAGCACAGGGAAAATTCTCATGTTGTATGCTAGTGACTCAAAGTCCAGCATACTTTCATTGACAGCCAAGTTGAGCGATTTTCCATAGGGTATCAATTTGCTCCTGCACGAGGTCAATCCTCTGATTGAACACCATCAAACCTCCTTTTAGTTGAGCATTAATTCCTTTTTGTACATCTAAGGCATGAGCTACATTGGCTAAAAGGTTATTCAGGGTCTGAGCAGTCTGCCCAGTATGACTCATGGCTAATGCCGTGGTGGTAGCTCCAACTGCCACTAATGAGATGGCAGTAACAATGGCAGCTGTAATTCCAAGATCCCTTTTCTGTCTGAAGAGAGTCATAGCGTGAGGGCATCAACGGGCACAGGCACCCAGTGAGGCATGCGAGTAACCAGCTAGTAAATTTACTAGTATTACAGCATTGGGCAAAAAAGCAAGTATCATTACCACAATTACTTGGCTCTATCTGGCTAATAATGAATAAAAATGGGGGATATTAACAAACAGGTGTGGTCTTATAGGAAATATTATGAGAAGTATTATGAAATAATATGGGAAATATTACCCCCTCGTTGTAACATCCTGCATCATTTCTAGAACTAGCAGTGGTGGTGTCCAAGGTCTGAGTAGGTTCAGGAGACCATTGCCCCCAGGGGCAAGACCTGCTCCATGTAAATTGACTAACTCCATGTTTTCCTCCACTTTTGAAAGTCATTTAAGGTTCTTAAATTATTTTTTCCTTTTTTTTTTAATTTTTCGTCAATTACACTTTATTCATTCTGCATCCCCCCATAAGCCCCTCCCTCCCCTCCCAATCCCACCCTCCCTCCTCCCTCTGCATGCATGCCACTCACCAAGTCCACTGATAGGGGAGGTTCTCCTCTCCTTTCTGATCTTAGTCCATCAGTTCACATCAAAAGTGGCTGCATTGTCCTCTACTATGGCCTGGTAAGGCTGCTCCCCCTCAGGAGGAGGTGACTAAAGAGCAGGCCAGTCAGTTCATGTAAGAGGCGGTCCCTACATTTTTAAAATCTTCGGCATAATTTACCTTTCCAAATCGAGTCTGCTTCTGGGTAATGTGGGAAAAGGTCTTGATCCTTTAACCACAAATTCAAATACAGGCCAGAAAGACTTTTTGAACATTCTCCCACTCTCCTCTGACCTCAGCTACCCTAAACCTCTGTTCACACATAGGGGATTCTCAGCTTCCTTGTGTCCATCTATGTAGAACATATAGCTATTTTTCTGTTTCTGGACTCTCTGTGTCTAGGGTCCAAGGAAAGCTTAACAAGTTCTTGCTGAGTAAATATCTTGTCAGGAATACAGCACATTGTTAGATTATCATCACAGTTTTGTATCTATTTTTTAAAATCTGTGAAGTTTTGTACCCTCAAAATATACTCTCCACAGTGAGAACCTAGCCTGTATTAGACTGTGAATATATATTTATCAATTAAAATTCAGCAGAACTTCACTTAGAAAAAGTGAGTTTAAAACTTTGCATTGAAACAGTCACTGTATATACAACTAAGCATGTGTGTGTACATTCACATTAGAACCAAGAAATGTTATGACAATGCAGTTGTAAGGCTTTACGCCTCTCTCTAATATCACTGCATCTAGGAACCATTTAGGGCTTTCCCGAGAATTTGCTTCTCCTTCCTTTGCACTTCTGTTGTCCTACCTCCTTATATAAAGTTCCATTTTTTAGCTTTCTTGTAATTTTTCTGCTGATTGTTTTTACACTTCTTACATTATTCTGTTGTATTCACTTTAACCATAATATTAAATGGCATGTTTTGTCATGATATATTTAAAAATACTCCACACATATGACAGATTTGATATGAAAGATACTTATTGAATGGAGGTGGAGAGAGAGGAGGGAGAGAGAGAGTGTGTGTGTTTGTGTGTGTGTGTGTGTGTGTGTGTGTCTTGGTGGGAAGCCCCCAGAAAAGAAAGCAAGGTAGAGAGAGAGAGAGAGAGAGAGCAAGAGCGGAGAAAGTGGGGTGAGAGGCAGGAGTCCTTTTATCCTAGTCTCCTGTGGCCAATGATGACATCACAGCGACCAATGATGACATCACAGGAAACTAGCAACCTGGGAGTGGGCTCTTTTTATTTAGAATACACAGTAAACTTAGAAAATACAAAAATTAAGCCAATAATATATTTGCTAGTGATACCTAGCCTTACTTCATTCTCTTCAAAAATTAAAAGGTGGTGGCTGCATCAGATAATGCACTGGGGAGAATCGAAAAGGCAGCCACTAATATTTATTTGCCAATGTTATTAAGTTACAGTGATCCATTATAGGCTAGAATTGACTAAGACTTTCAGGCTGCCTCAAGATAAATGAGGTGTAATTGTTATACATACAGGTAGCTTACTAATGAAGAATAAGATACTGCTGTGTTGGCTGTAATATCTGCAGATTTGTTCATACATATTCAATACACAGAGCAGTGTTTGGCATATTTGGTCATTTAATAACTATTATTTTTTACGTTTCTGTTTTTATTCTTAGATCAGAGTACTAGATGCACATGCCTAGTGGAGCAAAACCATGCTTCATATATCTCTGCAAAAAAAATAAAATCACCATTATGAGGGCTCAGAGCTTTTTCTTTAGGACATGAACACACACAGTGAGTGAATAATGCAAATGAGACAAGGACATAAAATTATTTTGGAAAGAAAATTCAAAGGCATCAGTATAACTTTTGAAATTCTAACTGAAAAAAAGATAGAAGTGAGTGAATTGTTTAATAGCTAATAATATTTTAAAGATGTTTCTAGTGATTTTATTTATCTTAAAAGTGGTTCAGTTTTTATAAAAGCTACAAAGATATGAAAGTGAAAATAAATATAAAAGAGATTAGCTGAAAATATCCTGCATTATTTTAATGCTATGATTATCCATACATCACATAAAGAACCGGAAAAGAAAAAAAGAGCCTCGGGTAGTTGAATTCACCTGCCCAGAGCCAAGCTAGGATTAAAAGCCCAATCTAACAGACTATCCATTCTGCAAGAAAAATCTCCTAAAGCTTTCATCAGAATGCACACCACATTCTGACATTAAGAAGGTTTCATTCATCCCAGTAGTAGGAGAATAAATCTATAGGAAACTGAGGAGTTTCTGGGTGATAATTTCATCTTGAAAATGCATTATCACATTAAGATCCTTTTGTTTCATTGCGTTTTGCACTTTTATAAGAGAATGTGTGTGCTTATTCATTTTTGTTCATGTTCCCTGAAAGAAACAAAGAAATTAATATGTCATAGTTCTACATAAATATAATTTTTACTTGAAATCTTATAGTAAACTTATAATCCTTTCCTCTGGACCATACTCTATAATCTTGATAGAATAATTTGAATAGCCCCACAGTGGTAATGTGAGTTTCATGATAAAGAAAGTTAACATGCCCACAATAGTGCACTTTTACATTCTTTAATAGCATGCATATGGCAAATCAATTTTTATTGAAATTATTTAATTTTAGAGGCCTGAGTCCTCTTCATTGAGGATAATATAATGTTTATGCACAGGAACAAAAAAAATGATGAATTCATACTATATTGTTTCTTCATTATCATACATTGTATCTATTCCTCTTGCCTATCAGAGTCTTAAGCTATTTTCTGTAAAGGAAATATATCATGCAGCTTAAAACTATTTTTCCATTCTATTTTTTTGTTTTATATTTAACTCATAAAATTCTTTAGGGAGTGTACTTTCTGCCCAATATTATTATTTACTGGCTAAGTACTGTATTCCAAGTGTGCTGTCTATACGGCCTCTGATAGCAACGTAACATGAACATCATAGTTGATTCTGTAAGGTTCTCTTGTGAAATCCTTTATCCCTCGGGTTTCTTCAATGTGTCCTCCCCCTTTTTCACTAGATTCTCCAATCTCCTCCTTATGTTTGTCAGTGGGTCTCTGCATGTGATTTCATCAGTTGCTGAATGAAGCCACACAGAAGACAGTTATGCTGGGCTCCTGTCTGTAAGTATAGCAGAATATCATTAATTGTTTCAGGGGTTAGCTCTCACTCATGGCATGAGTGTCAAGCTTGGCCAGTCATTGGTTAGTCGTTTCCTCAATTTCTGCTCCATCATTACTCCTGAACTTCTTGTATGCAAGATGAATCCTGGGTTGAAGGATTGTGGATGGGTTGGTGTCCCAAATTCTTCATTAGAAGTCTTGCACAGTTATAGGAGATGACAGTTTCAGGTTTCATATTCCCATTGCTAAGATTCTTAGCTAGAATCACCTTTACATATTCGTGGGAGTTTCCATTGTCTTAGGTTTCTATCTAGTTCCAGAGATACCCTCCAATCCCCACTGAATCCAGTTCTCTTTCCCCGTACTCTCTTCCTCCATTCTCCCTTTACTTGATCCCTCCTGTTCCACTTTTCACCCCCTCTCCCAAAAGTTTCCTCCATTGATCCACCTCCATTGACTATTCTATTTCCCCTTCTCAGTAAGAGTCAGCTATCCCCCTTGTTCCCTACTTGTTGCTTAGCTTCTTTGGGTCTATAGATTGCAGGATGGTTTTTCTCAACTTTATGGCTAATATCCACTTACAATTGAGTACATACCATGTTTATCATTCTGAGCCTGAGTTCCCTCCTATGCATAATCTTTTCTAGTTCCATTGCTTTTCCTGCAAATTGCATGATGTCCTTGTTTTTAATAGCTGAGTAATATCCCATTGTGTAAATATATCACATTTTCTTTATCCATTCTTTGGTTAATGAACATCTATGTTGTTTCCAGCTTA
Organism: Meriones unguiculatus; assembly: GCF_030254825.1. NCBI lineage: Eukaryota > Metazoa > Chordata > Mammalia > Rodentia > Muridae > Meriones > Meriones unguiculatus. Next base: position 98,875,939 of record NC_083354.1, read on the forward strand.
AAGCTGCTATGAACATAGTTGACCATAGTTGTGTCCTTGGACCATCTTTTGGGTATATTATCAGAAGTAGTATAGCTGGGTCTTGAGGTAGAACTATTCCCAATTTTCTGAGAAACAGATAAATTGATTTCCAAAGTGGTTGTACCAGTTTTCACTCCTACCAGCAAAAGAGGGGTGTTACCCTTTCTCTGCATCTTCTCCAGTATGTACTGTCACTTGAGTTTTTTATCTCAGCCATTCTCAATGGTGTAAGATGCAATCTCAGAGTCATTTTGATTTGCATAAGCACAGAAAATTGTGAAAATCCAAAGTTTTATTTTGTCACCGATCAAAAAATAATAGCTTAATAACATATAAGAAGACAGCTTATTGGGTTGTTTTATCACTGTGATGAAATTCAAATGAAATGTTTGTTTATTTCCCCCTGTTTTTACACACTAAGTATACAAGAGAATGAATTTATTTTCATCATAAACACTTGTAATGGATTCCCTTCATTCCTTATCTGTGTCCTTTAAGGTGAAAAAAAAAATATTAAGAAAAGTCTGGGGAGTGGTTTATCTGTCCTATGAACTGACTGTTTTTGGTAACCTTAGTAACACCAGACATTGCTCACAGATCTTCAGGATTGATCACTGAACATTTGGCCCATGGCGAGACAACATGTCTTGACTGTTTAATACTCTTTTTCTTTAAATCAGGAAGCCCAAATGTGTTCTGCTCTCTTCACAATCAAACCCGCAAAGATTGTTCTTTCTTACTTACCTTTCAAAAACTTGCTTGGTTTGTGAGCTTTTTTCTTGCAGTAGTTGTAGGGTTTTGTAAAGTACCTTGAGAGATGTATTTGAATGATAAAGTGCCTTACATGTAAAAGTGACTGTTGATTCTGTTGTCTGCTTCCTGCAGGGCTGTGGCATGATGGAATGCCTGGCTCACAGCTGTGGTAATCCCTGCTGATCATCAGCCATGTGGTATATGTGCTTTTTTCCAGCACCTTCACTCCTACCAGCTTCGATGCCTCTCTCTCTCTCTCTCTCTCTCTCTCTCTCTCTCTCTCTCTCTCTCTTTATTTTAATTACAATTTATTCACTTTTGTATCCCAGTTGTAGTCTCCTACCAATCCTGTGTCCTCCCTCTTCTCCTCCCATGCCCCTTCCACAGTCCACTAATAGGGCTTTCTTTTTTATGAGATCTTTTAAAGGACCACTTGTAATTTTCAATCATAAATCACCTAAAAATTTATAAGTATCTAGATATTTTGATAAATTGATATGTAAGCTCTTAAATATGTTAACTTACAACTGTAATATAGCAGTTATCTATAAATAGAAGAAGGTGTATTATGTATCTAAAAATAAAGACATATTTTTTCTTTTTTTATTTTTGGATTTTCAAGACAGGGTTTATCTCTGTAGCCTTGGCTGGACTGGACTCTCTTTGTAGACAAGACTAGCCTCTGACTTACAGCCTCTCTGTCTCTGAGTGCTGGGATTAAAGGCACACACCACCATGCCTGGTGCCACATTTTAAAATTGTATTTGTGCTTTAAAAATTCTGGGTGTAGTGGTTCACCCTGTAAATTCAACACTCACAAGTCTGGGGGAGAGGGTTTCATGAGACAATGCTACCAAATTATATTCAAAGCATGGTACCGTATAGGAAATATTTTTAGACAAAATGTTTGTACTTTACAGATTAATGGTGTTGTATAGATTAAGATTTTACTTTCTTCAAAGACCTCCAAACAACAGAAGCATACTAGAAACAGAATGATGCTACTGAAAACTCCTACAACAAGAGTAAGAAGGGATCAGAAAGAGGTAAAAAGGACCAAAAGAGAGGTGTATGCTTTTATTTTATAGCACACCTAACATGGAAACTCACACTGAAGAATTTAAACTTCTACACAACATGTGACAGCCTTCACATATATTCAGAAAAAAAAATAGAAGTCAAATATAATTAAAACAATATAAGTAAAATATAAAGAGTTGGTAAGATAGCTCAACAGGTAATGGTAGTTGTTACCAAAATTGATGACCTGAGGTCAGTCTTTGAGACCCACATAATGCAAGGAGAGAATAAACATCTCCAAGTTGTTTTTTGATATCCACATATTCATGGCGGCCTTTGTGTGTGTGTGTGTGTGTGTGTGTGTGTGTGTGTGTGTGTGTACGTGTGTGTGAGCATGAGCATGCGGGCATATGCATGCATTTTCAAGTGCACACACACAGACACAGACTAACTTAAAATTAAAACAATTTAATTTTAAATAAACATTAAACTATTTCCTGGAATTATAATGTAAGTTCATAAGAAAACACATAGAATAATATTTATCTAAACTGTTCCTTCTTTTTCTTATGTACTGAAGAACATTAATAAACCTTTTTTTCCCCATTACCTAGAATAACATAACATCACTAATTTCAATTGCTTAAACACTAGTTTCGGAAGATTAAGCACAGAATGTTTGAATGTAGGAAATATGATTTCATTTCTGTTTCACAATTTCTACGGTATTGGGATCTCAGAGAATCTCAAAATACAGACTGTTGCTGTTGCCCTTTGTTGCCCCAACAGGCAAAAGGAAAAGTCCATATTGCTGAAGACACCCTGCACTTCAGAACAGGGCCCAGAGAGTTCTAAGCTACAATTGATCAGAATAACCCTTTTAGCTTTATTGATACCAGCAAGATGATGCAATATTCTAAAGAAGGAAATCAACCAAATGTCTTTTTTTTTTCACTTTTTAAAAATTTATTTATATTTTTATAAAATTACAGTTTATTTACTTTGTATCCAAACTGTAGCTTCCTCCCTCATTCCCTCCCAACCCCACCCTCCCTTCTTCATCTCCTTCCATAACCCTCCCCAAGTCCACTGATAGGGGAGGTCTTCCTCCTCTTCCCTCTGACCCTAGCTTATCAAGTCTCATCAGGACTGGCTGTATTGTTTTTCTCTGTGGCCTGGCAAGGCTGCTCTCCCATGGTGGGGAGGTGATAAAGAGCCAGCCACTGAGCTCATGTCAGAGAGCAACCAAATGTCTTATCGAGCTTTGATGTCTATAAACTACATCAACAAGCATGGATAACACTCTCCAAGTCCCCTGATAGGGGAGGTTCTCCTCTCCTTTCGTTTCATGGAGAGGGCATTTAAATCTAAACTATGATTATTTCTTTCTGAATCTTCAATTTGATTTGATTGATTAACATGTCAGTTCCTGAGCATGCAGTTTTTATTACTATAGCTCTGAAGCACAACCTAAAATCAGAAACAGTGACACTTCCTGCAGTTCTTTTATTGATTTGAATTGTTTTAACTACCCTAATTGTTAGGTTTGTTTGTTCATCTGTTTGTTTGTTTGTTTGTTTTCATGTGAAGCTGATAATTGTCATTTCAAGATATGTGAAGAATTATGTTAGATATTTGCTAGGAATTGCATTTAATCTGTAGCTTGCTTTTAGTAGGATGACCTTTTTTATAATGTTAATCCTACCAATCCATGAACATGGAAAACTTTCCATATTCTGATTTCTTTTCCAATTTCTTTCTTCAAAAACTTGAAGCCTTAATCATACAAGTTTTTATCTACTTGGTAAGAGTTACCTAATATATTTTACATTATTTGAGGCTATTCTGTAACTTGCCTTTTGACTTATTTTTCCCTCAGTCCATTTGTCATTTATATATAAGAAGGTCACTGTTTTTATTGTGAGTTATTTTTATATCCAGCTAAATTGCTGAAAGTGTTTATCAGCTATAGGAGTTCATTGGAGAAAAATTTGGGTCACATATATATTCTATCATACCATTTGCAAATAATGATATTTTGAATTTCTCCTTTCCGATTTGTATCCCCTCGATCTCCTTCAGTTGTCTTAACATTCTAGCTAATATTTCAAGTAATATATTGAATATGTATGAAGAGAGTGGACAACCTTATCTTATTTCTGATTTAATGTAGTTGCTTTCAGTTTCTTTTCACTTAATTTGATGTTGGCTATTGGTTTTTGTAAACTGCCTTTATTACATTTAGGTATGTCCCTTGCATAACTAACATTTCCAAGACTTTTATCATAAAAGAACAATGGATTTTGTTAATGGCCTTTACTACATGTACTGAGATGACTATGTAGGTGTTTTTCTTTCATATAATTTATATGGTGAATTAAACTTATTAATTTTCATGTATTGGACCAAACCATTCTTGCATCTTTAGGGTGAAGGTTACTTGATCATGTTGGATGATCTTTTTGATGTGCTCTTAGATTTTGTTTGTAACTATTATAGTTTCTGTATGTATTCATCTATGTTCATAAAGGAAATTATTCTGTAATCTATAACTTTGTTGGTTCTTCACGTGCTTTGGGCATCAGGCTAACTGTGGCATCATAAAATGAGTTTGACGATTTTCTTCGTATGGAATTATTTGAAGCATATTTATTAATTATTCTGTGAATGTCTGGTAGAACCCTGCTCTAAATGATCTGGCCCAGAACTTTTTTTTTTTTTCCCTAAGTTGGGAGAATTGTAAAGACAATTTCTATTCCACTAAGGACTATAGGTCTGTTTAAATTGCTTATCTGATTTTAATTTAACTTTGGTAAAGTGGCACCTATCAAGAAAATTACCTAATTAATTTAGATTTTCCAGTTGGTGGAGTAAATGTTTTTGAAATATGTTCTTACGATTCTCTAGATTTACCCCTTGTCTATTGTTACGTTTCCCTTTTTGTCCCTGATGTTATTTGGATATTCTTCCTCTACATTTTAGTTAACTTGGATAAGGGTTCATTGATATCATTGATTTTTCTCAAATTACCAACTCCATTTTACTGATTTTTTGTATTGTTCTCTTTGTTTCTTTTTTATTGATTTCAGTACCAAGTTTAATTATTTCTTGCTTTCTATGCCTCTTGGGTGTGATTTCTTTGTGTGTGTGTGGGTGGGGTGGCGGTGTGTGTGGTATGTGTGTGTATGTTAAGTGTGCTGTGAAGTTAGCAGTATGATATATCTCCAGTTTTTTGATATAGGTATTTAGTTCTATGACTTTGTCTCTTAGTACCATTTAAGTTGTGTCCCATAAGTTGGGGTATGTTGAGTATTCATTTTCATTCAATTCTAGAAAGTCTTTAATTTCTTTCTTTATTTCTATCTAGACTGATTTTATATTCAGTAGAGAGTTGCTCAGTTTCCATGGATATGTAAGATTTCTTTTGTTGTTCATATCCATCTTTAATCTATGGCATGGAAATATGTCAATTTTGTTTTATCTGTTGAGATTTGCTTTGTGTCTGAGTAGGTGGTCAATTTGGGGAAAGTTCCACTAGCTTTAGAAAAGAAAGTATATTCTTTTTTTTTTTTTTCAATGCAGTTTATTCAGGAACCTTGAACAATCCTCGGACCTTGGGGAAAGCCAGCCCACACCTTAAATAGCCTCTGGGTAGCCAACCCAGGCATGCCACGTGGGCAATGCAGATAGGTCCACATACATGGAAGCAAGCCAGATCCTCAGCCTTAGCCAAATGTGGAATTGTTCATGACAGAGAGCACTCACCATCTGGAAGGTGGAAGGCAGAAACCAGCTCCATCTTTAAGGCATAGCATTCCGCAGCTCTCTACAGTTCCCCCTTTTTGTTTTAGACGCATCAGGCAAGAGTAGAGGTCTTTTGTGTTTGGGTGAAATGTTCTGTTAAGTCCATTTGATTATGATATCTGCTTGCTCCAGCATAACTTAGGTTGTTTTTTGTCTAGATTACCTGTCCGTTGGAGAAACTAGGGTATTGAAGTTTCCCTTCATCAGTTTGTGAGAGTCAATATGTGATTTCAGGTAAAATGGTGTTTCTTTTACAACCTGGATGCCCTTGTGTTTTGGGCATAAATGTTAAGAATTGAAATGTCATCTTGGTGAAATTTTCCTTTAATGAGTATTTAGTGCTTTTCCCTATCTCTTTTGACTAGCTTAAGCTTAAAGTCTCTTTTGTTAAGTTAAATATTACGTGCCTACACAAGCTTGCTTCTTAAGTCTGTTTTTTTGGAATAGCTTTTTCCAATCATTCACCCTGAGATAATGTCTATCTTTCATGATAAGGTTTTTTTTTTTTTTTTTTTTTTGTGTGTGTGTGTGTGCAGCCAAAGGATGGATCCTATTTTCACATTCATTTTGTTAGCCTGTGTATTTCTATTGGGAAATTGAGTCCATTTATATTGAATGACATCATTTACCAGTGCTTGTTGATACTTATTAGTTTGTTGTTGTTGTAGGTGGTGGTGTTTTGTGTGCATGCTACTCTTTTAATTTTGTCAATATACTGTAGTTTTAATTGGTTATTTATTTTCTGGATATCTAGTTTTTAAGTTCTTTATTTTCTTGGTATTAGCCCTCCATCAGGTGTGCAGTTTGTAAAATTATTTTCACATTTTATAGGATGCTGCATTGTCAGAATGATGAATTCTTTCTTTAGGAAGAAGCTATGGGTTTTGCTGAATTAGATTGAAGTCTGAAATCTCTGAATAGCCATTTATTTGTGCTTGATCTATGATGGTGGACTCCCTTTTCTTAGTGAAGCCCTAAAAATCTCCAACCCCTGATCTGGACAACCCAGGTCTTATAAGGATCATCTAATAGTCCTCATGGTAGACTACAGACCAGCCCCTTTTTTGATAAGAAAATTGCTCCAGCAAGCATTTAGGAAATTCTAGAAATGCCCCACCCTGCTAATGAGATCTTAGTCTGAAGTAGTGACCTTCAACAATACTTTGGAGCTTTTCCCCTCACCCTTAAGATAATTAAGTACTAAATTCTCCTTGTGATAGGACTGCATGGAAAATGACCCACTGTACATCTAAATCAAGTATCTCTAATGCCCTGACATCACAGAACCAAACAAATTCACCCTGGAAATCCCTCCCACAGAACAAAGGTTTATAAATCCCTGACTTCAAAGAAACATGCTGCATGATGCCATCAACCTTCCACCATGGCCCTCTGAGATTCCTCATTTATTCCACTCAGAGCTGTGTCTCACTTCCATCTGGCATCACCAAGCCTGTGTCTTAGCTACAAACTGACTGGGCATGGGCTTTCTGCTGTACTTCTGCCATGCTTAGCACAGCACCTTAACCAAGAGCTGTAACACTTTGGTATCACCATAGACTTTGTTGTTTCCACTCAGAAACTTCTGAGTTTCCACTTCCACTGGTGATATCATTCTAAAAGAGCTAAAAAATAACACTTTATGGAAAACCCTTTCCACACCCCATCTTAGTACAGGGGCCTTGCCCTAAAGCACTATAACTGCCCCTGGGAGAAACATAATCCCTGTTTTCTATCAGGAAGCCAGTTCCAGAGCCTTGCTGAAATCCATTCCCCTGCTGAAGAGTAGAGAAAGACAGAAGATTTAAAATTTGATGGGGTTCCATTTACTTGTTCTTTTTTTTTAAGAATCTTTTCTTTTTATTTTTTTATATTATTACAAATTATTCACTTTTGTATCCCAGCTGTAGCCCCCTCCCTCATCTCCTCCCATTTCCCACTCCAAGTCCAGTGACAAGGGAGGTCCTACTCCCTTTCCATCTGATCCAAGCTTATCAGGTCTCATCAGGGCTAGCTGCATTGTCTTCCTCTGTGCCTGGCAAGGCTCTTCTCCCTTCAGGAGAAGGTGACCAAAGAGCCAGCCCCTGAGTTCATGTCCCAGACAGCACCTGTTCCCCTTACTAGGGAACCCACTTGAAGACTGAGCTGCTATAGGCTACATCCTTGGTTGGAGTATAAGAATACAAATAGATGTGTACTTATAACACTGCACAAAATTAAAGTCCAAGTGGATCAAATACCTCAACATAAAACCAGATACTCTAAATCATTTAGAAGAAAAAGTAGGGAAGAGCCTTGAGCTCATTGACACAGGAAACTATTTCCTGGACAGAACACCAACAGCACAGGCTCTAAGATCAAAAATCAATAAATAAGACCACATGAAACTGAAAAGCTTCTGTAAAGCAATGGACACTGTCATCAGAACAAAACGACAACCTACAGACTGGGAAAGGTTCTTCACCAACCCTATATCTGACAGAGGGCTAATATCCACATTATATAAAGATCTCAAGAAGTTAAAAAGCAACAAGGCAAGTAATCCAATTAAAAAATGGGGTACAGAGCTAAACTTAGAATTCTCTGTAGAGAAATATAGAATGACAGAGAATCATTTACTTGTTCTTACTGCCAACTATTGGTGTTGTTTGGAAAGTCTTTTTCCTGTTGTAATGAATTCAAGGCATTTTTGCCTAATTTTTATTTTATTCAATTTAGTGCATCTTATTTTATATTGAGGCATTTGACTCATTTGGAGTTGAGTTTTATTTTATCAACATAACATTTTTATTGATTCTCTGGTAATCTTACATCATACATCCCAATCACACTCACTTCTCATTCCTTCCTTGTCTGCACCCCTCTCACCTATTGTGATCTTCCCCTCCTCCAAAAAGTTTTAAAATTCGTAATATCAGAAGCTGGAAACAGCCCAGATGCCCCTTAGTGGAGGAATGGATGCACAAATTTTGGTAATCTACACAATGGAATATTACTCAGCAATAAAAAACAAGGAAATCATGAAAATTTCAGGCAAATGGTGGGATCTGGAAAAGATCATCCTGAGTGAGCTATCCCAGAAGCAGAAAGATGCACATGGTATATACTCACTCACATAGACATATAATACAGATAAACCTACTAAAATCTGTACACCTAAAGAAACTAATCAAGAGGGAGGAGTCTTGCTAAAATGTTCAATTCCTACCCATAAAGGCAAAGAAGCTAGATATCAGAAGAAGGAGAAAAGAGGGAACAAGTCAGGAGCCTGACACAGAAGACCTCTGAAAGGTTCTGACCTGCAGACTATCAATGCATATGCTGAGACTTATGGGCAACCTTTGGGCAGAGTGCAGGGAATCTTATGAAAGAAGTGGGAAACAGTAAGATCTGGAGAAGATAGGAACTCCAAAAGGAGAGCAACAGAACCAAAAAATCTGAGCACAAGGATCTTTTCTGAGCCTGATACTCCAACCAAGGACTATGCATGGAGATAACCCAAGACCCCTGAACAGATGTAATCCATGGCAGTTCAGTATCCAAGTGGGTTCCATAGTAATGGGAACCCGAGACTGTCTCTGACATGAGTTTATTGGCCTGTTCTTTAATTACCTCCCCCTGAGGGTGAAGCAGCATTACTAGGCCACAGAAGAAGACAATGCAGCCACTCCTGATGAGACTTAATTGACTAGGATCAAAAGGAAGGAAAAGAAGACCTCTCCTATCAGTGGATTTGGGGAGGGGCATGCAAGCAGAGGGTGGAGGAATGGAGGGATTGAGACCGCAGGAGGGAGGGAACCACAAGGGGGATACAAAGTGAATAAAGACTAATTAGTAAAGAAAAACATTTAAGAAAAATTAAAAAGAAAAACAAGATAAATCTGTGTTATCTATATATTCAGGGAAGCCTGCTCATACTCTGTTATGTCCAGTTTGTGAGACTCCAAAGATCAGGAATAGACTCAGCTGTAAATACATACGGGGGCTACAGCTGGGATAAAAAGTAAATAAACTGTAATTAATATAGAAAATAAAATTAAAAAAAGTTTTTCTCAGAAGACAACCAAAAGGCAGTGACTGAATAATAAGCATTCAATGTTCCATCGGTTTATCAGAACTCTACTGATCAATGTGAAAACTCTAAACTTCTGAAATCGTTTAACAACATAAGCACAATAATAGCAGAGAGGAGGGAGAAATCTGAAATATCTTCCATCTTCAATATGCCTTAAATCACTTTTCTATATCATTACAACTCACATTCACATACCTTAAAAATGATGCTCTTTGGGTGGATGACACCTAAATGAACATCGGTACAAAGTCCCAATTTATTTCTAATATCAGAGATCAGACCTCTACTCTTGCCTGATGCGTCTAAAACAAAAAGGGGGAACTGTAGAGAGCTGCGGAATGCTATGCCTTAAAAATGGAGCTGGTTTCTGCCTTCCACCTTCCCGATGGTGAGTGCTCTCTGTCACAAACAACTCCACATTTGTCTAAGGCTAAGGATCTGGCTTGCTTCCATGTATGTGGACCTATCTGCATTGCCCACGTGGCACGCTGGGGTTGGCTACCCAGAGGCTATATAATCTGTGGGCTGGCTTTCCCCAGGGTCAGATGATTGTTCAAGGTTCCTGAATAAACTGCATTGAAAAAAAAAAAAAGGGGGGAAAAAATCCCTACTTAGGTCCACATACATGGAAGCAAGCCAAATGTGGAGTTGTTCATGACAGAGAGCACTCACCATCGGGAAGGTAGAAGGCGGAAACCAGCTCCATGTTTAAGGCGCAGCATTATGCAGCTCTCTACAGTTCCCCCTTTTTGTTTTAGACACATCAGGTAAGAGTAGAGGTCTGATCTCTGATATTAGAAATAGGATATGGCTTGCTTCCATGTATGTGGACCTATCTGCATTGCCCACATGGCACGCTGGGGTTGGCTACCCAGAGGCTATTTAAGCTGTGGGCTGGCTTTCCCCAGGGTCAGATGATTGTTCAAGGTTCCTGAATAAACTGCATTGAAAAAAAAAAAAGAAATTGTGGTACATTTACACAATGCAATATTACTCGGCAATAAAAAAAAAGGAAAAAAAATCCCTACTTAGGCCCTCCAATCTTTCTTGCATTTATCAACCCTAAAACATTTTCCTAGACCCGTAAACAGTACTTTCTAGATTCTCACAACCAAATCTCCTATATCCTCAGACCCTACATAAACTCTAAATCTTTCTATCCAGCTATTCACCATAAGACATAGGCAACAAAGGCAACAAACATGTGAACAAGGCAAACATGTTTGCCTTTCTAAATAAAGAATCTAGTACCTGGTACTTCTAACTACCTAATGAACTGACCAATGAACTAACAGTAGATCTAATTGTCTACTCTTTAGCTGCAAAGCTACCATTAGCTTACATTAGCCATCAATGTGATCAGATATGAGAAGGATAAATATAAGTCAAATAAATGTACCAGTCAAAATGACAGTGACGACTAGAGACTCCGTCATCTAGGCAGTATTCCTGGCTTGTGTGGTCTCATAGCACCATGAGCAGAAGCAGTCCAGCCATCAAGCATAGAAGATGAGAGACTGTTTCTGTGGAGAAATGAACATGAGAGATTGACATTACCTCATCTCCAGCAATATGAAACAATGACTCTCCAGGTGTGCACAGCTTTGTCCAGTCCAATTACCTAAAATATAGCTCGACAATTGTTTAGACAGATTTGCAGCACAGGAAAAATTCTCATGTTGTATGCTAGTGACACAAAGTCCAGCATACTTTCATTGACAGCCAGGTTGAGCGATTTGCCATAGGGTATCAATTTGCTCCTGCAAGAGGACAATCATCTGATTGAACACCATCAAGCTTCCTTTTAGTTGAGCATTAATTCCTTTATGTACAACTAAGGCATGAGCTACATTGGCTAAATGATTATTCAGGGTCTGAGCAGTCTGCCCAGTATGACTCATGGCTAATGCCCTAGTGGTAGCTCCAACAGCCACCAATGAGATGGTAGTAACAATGGTGGCTATAGTTCCAAGATCCCTTTTCTGTCTGAAGAGAGTCATAGTGTGAGGGGCATCAATGGGCACAGGCACCCAGTGAGGCATGCGAGTAACCAGGGCATACCTAAATTTACTAGCATTCCAGCATTGGGCAAAAAAGCAAGTATCATTACCACAATTACTTGGCTCTATCTGGCTAATAATGAATAAAAATGGGGGATATAGACAAACAGGTGTGGGCTTATAGGAAATATTATGAGAAGCCTTAACCCCTCGTTGGAACATCCTGCGTCAGTTCTAGAACTAGCAGTGGTGGTGTCCGAGGTCTGAGTAGGTTCAGGAGACCATTGCCCCCAGGGGCGAGACGTGCTCCATGCCAACTGACTAACTCCATGTTTTCCTCCAATTTTGAAAGTCATTTAAGATTCTTAAATTATTTTTTCCCTTTTTTCTTAAATTTTTCATCAATTACACTTTATTCATTCTGCATCCCCTCATAATCCCCTCCCTCCTTTCCTCCCAATCCCACCCTCCCTCCTCCCTCTGCTTGCATGCCACTCCCCAAGTCCACTAATAGGGGAGGTTCTCCTCTCCTTTCTGATCTTAGTCTGTCAGTTAACATCAAAAGTAGCTGTATTGTCCTCTACTGTGGCCTGGTAAGGCTGCTCCCCCCCGCAGAGGGAGGTGATCAAAGAGCAGGCCAATCAGATTATGTCAGAGGCAGTCCCTCTTCACATTACTATGTAACCCAATTGGACTCTGAACTGCCCTGGGCTACATCTGTGCAGGGGTTCTAGGTTATCTCCATGAATAGTCCTTGGTTGGAGTATGAGTCTCTGGGAAGTTCCCTATGTTCAAATTTTCTTGTTCTGTTGCTCTCCTTGTGGAGACCCTGTCCTCTCCAGCTCTTACTATTTCCCAGTTCTTACCTAAAATTCCGTTCTCCTGCCCAACAATTTCCCATGTGTCTCAGCATCTGCTTTGATAGTCTGAAGGGCAGAGGCTTTCAGAGGCCCTCTGTGGTAGGTTCCTAGGTTGTTTCCTGTTTTCTTCTTCTTCTGATGTCCATCCTCTTTGCCTTTCTGGATGGGGATTGGACGTTTTAGTTAGGGTCCTCTCTCTTGCTTAGTTTCTTTAGATGCACAGGTTTTAGTGGGTTTGTCCTATGTTGTATGTTTATATGAGTGAGTATATACCATGTGTGTCTTTTTGCTTCTGGGACAACTCACTCAGGATGATCCTTTCCAGATCCCACCATTTACCTGCAAATTTCATGATTTCCTTATTTTTCATTGCTGAGTAATATTCCATTGTGTAGATGTACCACAATTTCTGCATCCATTCTTCAGTTGAGGGACATCTGGGTTGTTTCCAGCTTCTGGCTATTACAAATAAAGCTGCTACAAACATGGTTGAGCAAATGTCCTTTTTGTGTACTTGAGCCTCTTTTGGATATATGCCCAGTAGTGGTATGGCTGGATCTTGAGGAAGCGCTATTCCTAGTTGTCTGAGAAAGCGCCAGATTGATTTCCAGAGTGGTTTTATAAGTTTACATTCCCACCAGCAGTGGAGAAGGGTTCCCCTTTCTCCACAACCTCTCCAGCATGTGTTGTCACTTGAGTTTTTGATCTTGGCCATTCTCATGGGTGTAAGGTGAAATCTCAGGGTTGTTTTGATTTGCATTTCCCTAATGGCTAGTGAGGTTGAGCATTTCTTTAAGTGCTTCTCTGCCATTCGGTATTCCTCTACAGAGAATTCCCTGTTTAGCTCTGTTCCCCATTTTTTAAGTGGATTACTTGGTTTGCTGCTTTTCAGCTTCTTTAGTTCTTTATATATACTGGATATGAGTCCTCTGTCAGATAAAGGGTTGGTGAAGATTCTTTCCCAATCTGTAGGTGGTCGCTTTGTTTTGATGACGGTGTCTTTTGCTTTACAGAAGCTTTTCAGTTTCATGAGGTCCCATTTATTGGTTGTTGCTCTTAGAGCCTGTGCTGTTGGTGTTCTGTTCAGGAAGTTTCCCCCTGTACCAATGAGTTCTAGGGTATTTCCCGCTTTTTTTTCAAGCCGATTTAATGTGTCTGGTTTTATGTTGAGGTCTTTGATCCACTTGGACTTCAGTTTTGTGCAGGGTGACAAGTATGGATCTATTTTCATTTTTCTACATGTAGACATCCAGTTAGACCAGCACCATTTGTTGAAGATGCTATCTTTTTTCCATTGTATGGTTTTGGCATCTTTGTCAAAGATCAGGTGTCCATAAGTGTGTGGGTTTATTTCTGGGTCCTCTGTTCGGTTCCATTGATCCACCATTCTGTTTCTATGCCAGTACCATGCAGTTTTTAAAACTGTTGCTCTATAGTACAACTTAAGATCAGGAATGGAGATACCTCCAGAAGATCTTTTATTGTAGAGGATTGTTTTAGCAATTCTGGGATTCTTGTTATTCCATATGAAGTTGAGAATTTTCCTTTCCAGGTCTGTAAAGAATTGTGTTGGTAATTTGATGGGCATTGCATTGAATCTGTAGATTGCTTTTGGTAAGATGGCCATTTTTACTATGTTAATCCTACCAAGCCATGAGCATGGGAGATATTTCCATCTTCTCATATCTTCTTCTAATTCTTTTTTTTATTTTTCAATGCAGTTTATTCAGGAACATTGAACAATCCTCGGACCCCGGGGAAAGCCAGCCCACAGCTTAAATAGCCTCTGGGTAGCCAACCCAGGCGTGCCACGGGGGCAATGCAGATAGGTCCACATACATGGAAGCAAGCCAGATCCTCGGCCTTAGCCAAATGTGGAGTTGTTCGTGACAGAGAGCACTCACAATCGGGAAGGTGGAAGGCGGAAACCAGCTCCATCTTTAAGGCATAGCATCCCGCAGCTCTCTACAGTTCCCCCTTTTTGTTTTAGACGCATCAGGCAAGAGTAGAGGTCTGTTCTCTGATATTAGAAATAAATTGGGACTTTGTACAGATGTTCATTTAGGTGTCATCCACCCAAAGAGCATCAGACCCGTCCGATACCTTTTTCTCAGAGGCGGGACCTGGGGCATCAACCCGCATGCAATCAGACATGCTCTTCTCTGGGTCCAAAGCGGCTGACCCTGAGTGCAGTGCTTAGCCTCGCATCCTGAGCGTATCATTTTAGCTTTTTGTGGTATCCAACCATGCTTGGGGAGAATGTCCTGCTTCAATGGCTGTAAAAGCCTGAATGATCATGGCTGCATCACACTGTTGTGAGACTCTAATCTTGCATATATACCACAGGCAAACCAAGGAGACCAACACCAGAAGGCCTGCTAACACTCCCATGCCTGCCCATTCCTTCAGATGATTCATGGCTGCAGCAATCCATGTTGATAATCTGTGGCTAGTCCTGCGTCCGCTCCGGTAGAATTTACTGTGACAATGGCCACTCTCAGCTGCTCCATCGTAGTATCGAATTCTCCAGTCCAATTACCTAAAATATTGCTCGACAATTGTTTAGACAGATTTGCAGCACAGGAAAAATTCTCATGTTGTATGCTAGTGACACAAAGTCCCGCATACTTTCATTGACAACCAGGTTGAGCGATTTGCCATAGGGTATCAATTTGCGCCTGCAAGAGGTCAATCTGATTGAACACCATCAAGCTTCCTTTTAGTTGAGCATTAATTCCTTTATGTACAACTAAGGCATGAGCTACATTGGCTAAATGATTATTCAGGGTCTGAGCAGTCTGCCCAGTATGACTCATGGCTAATGCCCTGGTGGTAGCTCCAACAGCCGTCATTGAGATGGTAGTAACAATGGTGGCTGTAGTTCCAAGATCCCTTTTCTGTCTGAAGAGAGTCATAGCGTGAGGGGCATCAATGGGCACAGGTACCCGGTGAGGCATGCGAGTAACCAGGGCATACCTAAATTTACTAGCATTCCAGCATTGGGCAAAAAAGCAAGTATCATTACCACAATTACTTGGCTCTATCTGGCTAATAATGAATAAAAATGGGGGATATAGACAAACAGGTGTGGGCTTATAGGAAATATTATGAGAAGCCTTAACCCCTCGTTGGAACATCCTGTGTCAGTTCTAGAACTAGCAGTGGTGGTGTCCGAGGTCTGAGTAGGTTCAGGAGACCATTGCCCCCAGGGGCGAGACATGTTCCATGCCAATTGACTAACTCCATGTTTTCCTCCAATTTTGAAAGTCATTTAAGGTTCTTAAATTATTTTTTCCCTTTTTTCTTAAATTTTTCATCAATTACACTTTATTCATTATGCATCCCCCCATAATCCCCTCCCTCCTCTCCTCCCAATCCCACCCTCCCTCCTCCCTCTGCTTGCATGCCACTCCCCAAGTCCACTAATAGGGGAGGTTCTCTTCTCCTTTCTGATCTTAGTCTGTCAGTTCACATCAAAAGTGGCTGTATTGTCCTCTACTGTGGCCTGGTAAGGCTGTTCCCCCCCAGAGGTAGGTGATCAAAGAGCAGGCCAATCAGATTATGTCAGAGGCAGTCCCTCTTCACATTACTATGTAACCCAATTGGACTCTGAACTGCCCTGGGCTACATCTGTGCAGGGGTTCTAGGTTATCTCCATGAATAGTCCTTGGTTGGAGTATGAGTCTCTGGGAAGTTCCCTATGTTCAAATTTTCTTGTTCTGTTGCTCTCCTTGTGGAGACCCTGTCCTCTCCAGCTCTTATTATTTCCCAGTTCTTACCTAAAATTCCGTTCTCCTGCCCAACAGTTGCCCATCCGGCTCAGCATCTGCTTTGATAGTCTGAAGGGCAGAGGCTTTCAGAGGCCCTCTGTGGTAGGTTCCTAGGTTGTTTCCTGTTTTCTTCTTCTTCTGATGTCCATCCTCTTTGCCTTTCTGGATGGGGATTGGACGTTTTAGTTAGGGTCCTCTCTCTTGCTTAGTTTCTTTAGATGCACAGGTTTTAGTGGGTTTGTCCTATGTTGTATGTTTATATGAGTGACTATATACCATGTGTGTCTTTTTGCTTCTGGGACAACTCACTCAGGATGATCCTTTCCAGAACCCACCATTTACCTGCAAATTTCATGATTTCCTTATTTTTCATTGCTGAGTAATATTCCATTTTGTAGATGTACCACAATTTCTGCATCCATTCTTCAGTTGAGGGACATCTGGGTTGTTTCCAGCTTCTGGCTATTACAAATAAAGCTGCTACAAACATGGTTGAGCAAATGTCCTTTTTGTGTACTTGAGCCTCTTTTGGATATATGTCCAGTAGTGGTATGGCTGGATCTTGAGGAAGCGCTATTCCTAGTTGTCTGAGAAAGCGCCAGATTGATTTCCAGAGTGGTTGTACAAGTTTACATTCCCACCAGCAGTGGAGAAGGGTTCCCCTTTCTCCACAACCTCTCCAGCATGTGTTGTCACTTGAGTTTTTGATCTTGGCCATTCTCATGGGTGTAAGGTGAAATCTCAGGGTTGTTTTGATTTGCATTTCCCTAATGGCTAGTGAGGTTGAGCATTTCTTTAAGTGCTTCTCTGCCATTCGGTGTTCCTCTACAGAGAATTCTCTGTTTAGCTATGTTCCCCATTTTTTAAGTGGATTACTTGGTTTGCTGCTTTTCAGCTTCTTTAGTACTTTATATATACTGGATATGAGTCCTCTGTCAGATAAAGGGTTGGTGAAGATTCTTTCCCAATCTGTAGGTGGTCGCTTTGTTTTGATGACGGTGTCTTTTGCTTTACAGAAGCTTTTCAGTTTCATGAGGTCCCATTTATTGGTTGTTGCTCTTAGAGCCTGTGCTGTTGGTGTTCTGTTCAGGAAGTTTCCCCCTGTACCAATGAGTTCTAGGGTATTTCCCACTTTTTTTTCAAGCCGGTTTAATGTGTCTGGTTTTATGTTGAGGTCTTTGATCCACTTGGACTTCAGTTTTGTGCAGGGTGACAAGTATGGATCTATTTTCATTTTTCTACATGTAGACATCCAGTTAGACCAGCACCATTTGTTGAAGATGCTATCTTTTTTCCATTGTATGGTTTTGGCGTCTTTGTCAAAGATCAGGTGTATATAAGTGTGTGGGTTTATTTCTGGGTCCTCTGTTCGGTTCCATTGATCCACCATTCTGTTTCTATGCCAGTACCATGCAGTTTTTAAAACTGTTGCTCTATAGTACAACATAAGATCAGGGATGGAGATACCTCCAGAAGATCTTTTATTGTAGAGGATTGTTTTAGCAATTCTGGGTTTCTTGTTATTCCATATGAAGTTGAGAATTTTCCTTTCAAGGTCTGTAAAGAATTGTGTTGGTAATTTGATGGGCATTGCATTGAATCTGTAGATTGCTTTTGGTAAGATGGCCATTTTTACTATGTTAATCCTACCAAGCCATGAGCATGGAAGATATTTCCATCTTCTCATATCTTCTTCTAATTCTTTCTTCAGAACTTTGAAATTTTTTTCATACAAGTCTTTGACTTCCTTGGTTAGGGTTACTCCGAGGTACCTTATGTCATTTGTGGCTATTGTGAAGGGTGTTGTTTCCTTAATTTCTTTCTCAGCCCTTTTGTCTTTTGTATACAGGAGGGCTACTGATTTTTTTGAGTTAATTTTGTATCCTGCCACTTTGCTGAAGGTCTTTATCAGCTGTAGGAGTTCCCTGGTAGACTTTTTGGGGTCACTCTCGTATACTATCATATCATCTGCAAATAGTGATAATTTGACTTCTTCCTTTCCAATTTGTATCCCCTTGATCTCCTTCAACTGTCTTATTGCTCTAGCAAGGACTTCCAACACTATGTTGAAGAGATATGGAGAGAGTGGGCAGCCTTGTCTTGTCCCTGATTTCAGTGGGATTGCTTTAAGTTTCTCTCCATTCATTTTGATGTTGGCTATAGGCTTGCTGTATATCGCCTTTACTATGTTTAGATATGTGCCTTGTATCCCTGATCTCTCCAATACTTTGAACATGAATGGATGTTGGATTTTGTCAAAGGCTTTTTCAGCATCTAGGGAGATTATCATGTGGTTTTTTTCTTTCAGTTTGTTAATATGATGGATCACATTGATGGATTTCCGTATATTGAACCACCCCTGCATACCTGGGATGAAGCCTACTTGGTCATAGTGGATAATATCTTTGATGTGTTCTTGGATTTGGTTTGCAAGTATTTTATTAAGTATTTTTGCATCAATGTTCATAAGGGAGATTGGCCTGAAATTCTCTTTCTTTGTTGAGTCTTTGTGAGGTTTAGGTACCAAGGTGACTGTGGCTTCATAGAATGAATTTGGTAATATTCCTTCTGTTTCTATTTTGTGGAATAGTTTGAAGAGAATTGGTGTTAGCTCTTCTTTGAAGGTCTGGTAGAATTCATGCTGAAGCCATCTGGTCCTGGGCTTTTTTTGGATGGGAGACTTTTGATGATCGCTTCTATTTCTTTGGGGGATATAGGTCTATTTAGTTGATTTACCTGGTCCTGGTTCAGCTTTGGTAAGTCAAATCGATCAAGAAAATTGTCCATTTCATTTAGATTTTCAAATTTTGTGGCATATAGACTTTTGAAGTAAGTCCTAATGATTGTTTGGATTTCCTCAGTGTCTGTAGTTATATCCCCCTTTTCATTTCTGATTTTGTTGATTTGGGTGGTGTCTCTCTGCCTTTTAGTTAGCCTGGCTAAGGGTTTGTCGATCTTGTTGATTTTCTCAAAGAACCAGCTCTTGGTTTCATTGATTCTTTGAATTGTTTTATTTGTTTCCAATTGATTGATTTCAGCCCTGAGTTTGATTATTTCCAGCCGTCTACTCCTTCTTGGTGTGTCTACTTCTTCTTTTACTAGGGTTTTTAAGTGAGCCATTAGGGTGCTTGAATGAGCTGTCTCGAATTTCTTCTTGAAGGCACTTAGTGCTATGAACTTTCCTCTTAGCACTGCTTTCATTGTGTCCCACAAGTTCGGGTATGTTGTGTCTTCATTTTCATTGATTTCTAGAAAGACTTTAATTTCTTTCTTTATTTCTTCCCTGACCCAGTTGTCATTTAGTAACAAGTTGTTCAGTTTCCATGTGTGTGTAGGCTTTTTGTTATTTCTGTTATTGTTGAGGTCCAGCTTTATTCCATGGTGATCAGACAAGATACATGGGATTATTTCAATCTTCTTGTATCTGTTGAGGCTCGCTTTGTGACCCACTATGTGGTCTATTTTGGAGAAGGTTCCATGAGGTGCTGAGAAGAAGGTAAATTCTTTTGTGTTTGGGTGTAAAGTTCTGTAAATGTCTGTTAGGTCCATTTGATTCATGACCTCTGTCAGAGACATTGTTTCTTTGTTTAATTTCTGTTTGGTTGACCTGTCCTTTGTTGAGAGTGGGGTGTTGAAGTCTCCCACTATTAATGTGTGTGGATCTATATGTGTTTTAAATTTTATCAATGTTTCTTTTAGAAGTGTGGGTGCCCTTGTATTTGGGGCATAGATGTTCAGGATTGTGATGTCTTCCTGGTGGAATTTTCCCTTGATGAGTATGAAGTGTCCTTCCCCATCACTTTTGATTAATTTTGGTTGAAAGTCTATTTTATCAGATATTAGAATGGCTACTCCTGCTTGCTTCTTGGGTCCGTTTGCTTGGAAAGTCGTCTTCCAACCCTTTACCCTCAGGTAATGTCTATCTTTGTGTCTTAGGTATGTTTCTTGTATGCAACAGATTGCTGGGTTTTGTTTACGTATCCATTCTGTTAATCTGTGTCTTTTTATTGGAGAGTTGAGTCCATTGATGTTGAGAGAGATTAATGACCAGTGGCTGTTAGATCTCTTGATTTTGATGTTGGCTGTGGTCATCAGGTTGTGTGCTTGGTTGCTTTTTGTTTTACTGAAGTGAGGTTATTTATTTCCTGTGTTTTCTTGAATGTAGCTAGCTTTCTTGGGTTGTATTTTCCCTTCCAGTGTCTTCTGTAATGCTGGATTTGTTTGTAGGTATTGTTGAAATTTGTTTTTGTCATTGAATATCTTGTTTTCTCCATCTATGAGGACTGAGAGTTTTGCTGGGTATAGTAGCCTGGGCTGACATCTGTTTTCTCTTAGGGTCTGCATGATATCCGTCCAGGCCCTTCTGGCTTTCATAGTCTCTGTTGAAAAGTCAGGTGTGATTCTAATGGGTTTGCCATTATATGTTACTTGGCCTTTTTCCCTTGCAGCTTTTAGTATTTTTTCTTTGTTCTGTATACTTACAGTTTTGATTATTATGTGGCGGGAGGATTTTCTTTTCTGGTCAAATTTGTTGGGTATTCTGTAGGCCTCATGTATTCTAATTGGCCTCTCCTTTAGCTTGGGGAAATTTTCTTCAATGATTTTGTTGAAAATATTTTCTGGGCCTTGGAGAAGGGAGTCTTCTTTTTCCTCTATACCTATTATTCTTAGGTTTTGTCTTTTCATATTGTCTTGCATTTCTTGGACGGTCTGTATCAGGAATTTTTCGGATTTAACATTTTCTTTGACAGATACATCGATTTCTTCCATTGTATCTTCTACACCTGAGATTCTTTCTTCCATCTCTTTTAGTCTGTTGGTTATGCTTACCTCTGTAGTTCCTGTTTTCTTCCCTAGATTCTTCCTTTCCATTATTTCTTCCATTTGTGTTTTCTTTAATTTTTCCAATTCTATCTTCAGGTCTTGAGTTGTTTTGTTTACTTCCTTCACCTGTCTGATTGTACTTTCCTGTTTTTCTTTTAGTTCCTTCAACTCTGTTTCTATCATTTCATTCAGTGTTTTAAGCATTTCCTTTCTAAAGGCCATAAACTGTTTGGCTGCAGCTTCCTCTATTTCTTTATGGATGGCAATATTCTGTTTGAGTTTATCTTCCTCGATGTCTTTACGAATCTTATTTGTTTCCTCTGTTATCATCTTCATGAGCATACTTGTTAGGTCATCTTCTTGGATTTCAGTTATGGTGGGGTGTCCAGGGCTACTTGCCCCCGGGTAACTGGGTTCTGGAGATGCCATATTGCTCTGTCTTTTGTTGCTTGAGCTTTTACGCTGGCCTCTACCCATTGTGTTATCTTAGGAGTTTGGGGTTATTTTCTGGTGGTTCCTGGGGATCCTGTGGTGGAGAGAATCCCCTTTGCAGAAAGCTGTTTTTTCCTGAAGGATGTCTTCTCAGCTTTTTGGGTATAGTCCCTGGATGGCTGGTGTTTTTTCAGGAGTTGCTCACCTCAGGGATATAGACCTGAGTGGTAACTGTGGTCTTTGTTAGTGGAGAGGGTTCTCCTCTCACCCAGGGAAGTCCTGAGGGCAGCTGCCCTGTTTCTGGGTTTCTTGTTGCAAATTTAATGATCAGCTGCTGTGACCCAGTTGGACATCAGGCGCGCCTCAACTGTTTGTGCTTGTGTCTGGAGCACAGCTGAGTGCTGGCGCCTCGGCCCCACTGGACTGCTAGACTTTTTCTAGGGAAGGATTGGGTGATTTAGATCAGTACAGTTTCCTTCCTTCCCCGTGGATTCTCTGGAGACATGGACTCCCAGTGTCTTTTTTTGCCCTGATGCACACTGCTCAGTGTCCGCCAGCTGGCTGGCCACAGAAATTTGCCTGTGCCTGGAGCACAGCTGTGTGATGGCGGCTCAGTCTCTGCCAGCTGTCTGGTGCTCAGAAACTGCCTGTGTCTGCCTTTGCGGCTTTTGGGAGCCTGAGTGGCTCCCTAAGCTGGGTAATTTTCCGGGGACCTTTTCAGGTTGGGGGTGAGCTGAGTGCTCTGAGATCAGACCCGCCGTTTCTATCTCCAGTGGCGAATCAGGCGCGCAGGCAGGCAGGGCTCTGTGCTGGAACCTGGGTCCCCGGCTCTGGTTCCGGGCTGGCTCCTGGGGTGCCCGTGGAACCTGCCCGAGTCTTTTCCAGGGGATGTCTGGGTGACCTAAGGCCGGTCCCAATCGTTTCCTGTACCCTGGGGTTATCTCTCGACTGAAATTTTCAGTCTCTGATAGTGTGGTGCCCAAGGTTCAGTCTGGGACCGTGACCAGAGACACTGGCTTGTGGCTCTGGGCTGGGGCGGGGGGCCGGCAGCCAAGCGTCTGGAGGAACCGGGATCTCTTCCGCGGTTTAGCCGGGTGAGTTAAAAGCTGATTGAATCCCCCACCGTGGGGTATCCTCTCACCTGGGAAACACAATGACTGTGTTTTATGGCCGAGAGTTCTGATTGCTGTTCACTGTGCTGATCCTGCTGTGCTGCTGCTCAGAATGAGAGTCCTCCGGGCGCCGCCATCTTGCCCCTCCCCCACTAAGGACTATTTAAAGGGTCGAATGGAAACCTAATACAGCAGAAACCTGAATTAGAATATATTATTCAAAAATACATTTTACGGAAAAACTAAAATCCTTTCAAGGATTTTTAATGAACACAGCACCATGTCAAGTAATAGAAAATAAATGCATAAAAGGAAAACACTAAATGCATGAAAAACATGAGATAATTTTTGTAACACCAATTCTTATCATTCATTCCTATATTCAAATGATATTATCATTCATTCCTATATTCAATTCAAAAATTATTAATTATGCAAGACTGTTCTCCAATTTCTTCAATGGCATGTAGTTTTCAGAGTATTTTCTGAATTCTGGGGAAAGAAACAAAGCAAAATATTTCAGTAAATGTATGAGTTAGCAAATTTGAACTGCTTAATTCCATAGAAATGCTGGCTGGTTTTAAACTGATCTGCTCTTAAAAGAGAAAATATTTTGCTTATGTTTAAGAAATCATATTTATGTAGGAGTTAAAATATCAGTTTTTTTCCAATCAAGTATAGTTCAAGTCATTTAATTGATGTAAATTTCAGCTTATACTTATTGATTAATTTATCCTTCATATTCAGAATATTTCATAATAGTATAAAAGTATAAATTTTTCATTCAGCTTTCAGCTCAAAACAAGAAAAAATCTCATTTGAATAATATTAATTTTATTTCTATGCTGTTTTGTTGATAAAAATTTTATTTGCTTAATAAATAGTATATTCTGATATATTCCAGGTTCAGTTTCATACTAGTACCTGTTAGCTTTACAAGCATAGGGAAGGTTGCTTATTTTTAAAACTAAGCCCTAGGGTAAAAATGACAGGTTTGAAATTGGGAGAAAATTGCTGTGAATCATAAATATTTTGAGATATATTGTCATATAAGATCTCCTCTGTAAACATTCTCCTTATTTTCTCCAGAAGTAGTTACTAAATAAATTACATACTGTCAAACTTACATTCTGTTTCCTGTCCTAAAAGCCTTTATCAGAACTTGTCTCTATGATAAATAGGAGTAATAAGATATTCCTAAAATATTTGCTTATAAATTTAACTGTTGAACTATCAGAATGCTATTTCAAAACAAATCCTCTATCATTGATTTTAAATTCAAACACACTTCAATATTATGTAGAATTCATTATTATTTTTGTAGAAGCCAATTTTATAAATAAAAGTAATCTTCTGTTTACTTATACTTTTACTTTTTAGTTCTATTTCTCTCATGGCATCTTTCAAAATATTAGATTTATTACTAGAAGAATAAACAAATTCACTGTTGAAAAAATTAAATAGTAGCACTTAGAAAATTTTAATTAATTTATTTTAAAACTATACTTTTTTTTTTCTTTAAGGGAGATCTAATTATTTAGCCTCATTTGCCTTAGATATTCCTATGTAGTTCAGATTGTACTTGAACTCATAGCAATTCTCCTGTCTCAGACTCTGTGTGTTGGCATAAGCCACAATATCAGGCTTAAGTTTTTAACCTGTAAAATACACTGTAGACTATGAAGAATATACTATTCATTCATCAAACATTGTCACTCCATAACCCTAAAACAGTAACCAAATAACCTTAAGTAACCAACACTTAAGCTATCTAAATTATGAAATTATGAACAATATGACAATTTACCAAGATTTTTTTTACTTCTATTAGCTATTGTTTATATCTCATCGACTTTCACTTATCAGATTTATATTTGTAGATTTGCAGAATTATTTTCATCATGATTTTAAAAACTTGTTTTAGTGTATTTGCCAAGGGGATACCTAACCCATAGGCATATTATCTCCATTTATATTTGTTTAAGTTCCAATATACTACCATTATTCTGCTAAATTAACCTACTATTAAACCAACTCCTAATGACTTGTTATTACAGGAACTGATAAAGATGTGTTGATCTTCATCAGCAAAGCTTTATTTGCCAGAGACATTGATTAATACAACATCTATGGTTAAGTTGCTGAGATAAGACACCAAAAATGTTCAACCTTAAATGAATCCTCTATTCTACACTCTTTCTTTTCTCCAAAGGCTCAATAATAATGGTGGGAGATGGGTCAGAAAGCATGCAATGGCAGATGTGGTGATGAAAATGAGCAAAAGTGCTTTCTAGACACAGCAGAGCATCTGATATGGATTTTCGGTAGCTGTGATATCATGCAAAAAAACTGTCAAGGTTTAAGACCAAATTTCTGCATGGAAAGGAAAAGAGAGCTAGAAGTCCCAGGAGCTCACACAGATTGGAGCGACAATTACAGAGCCTGCATAGGTCTGCACTAGGACCTCTGTGTGCATGCTATGGATGTTTAGATTGTAGTGAGAATGTCTCAGATTCTTTTACATGCTCTTGGTACCTCCCCTCCTTTTTTTCTATTGGATTGCGGATCCATACTTGACATGAGGGTTTGTGCCCAGTCTTATTACATCTTGTTATGTAGTATTTTATCGACATTACTGTACAGCCTGCAATTCTGTGAAGAAAAATAGCGGAGCAGTGGATCTTGAATATGTATTTTCTTTTGGTTCCAGGTATGGGATGTGGGAATATTTTTATTCTTGGAAAACTGCCTCATGAAAAGGTAGGTGCATGATATTTGTTAGCTGGAAACTACCTCCTATGAGGAGCTCGGTTTTTGCTAGCTGGAAAACATCCTGGTGTGGATTTTGAAAAGGGTAAACAGAAGCCCACAGACAGTGAGACAACACTTTTTGCATCACTGTGCTTTGAAATAGTTGTCACTACTTTGCTGTTTTTTTTTTTCAGAGAGAAACTCTCCAGACAACATTTTGTTCTGCTTTGGTGGAGTTTTGCTGCTTCAGGAGACTGATGCCATTATGGAGTCTTTTGGTTTTTGCGGAGTGGTACCACCTTGTTCCTGTTCCTTGCTCTTTGCTGTTTCTGCTGTGGTTTGCTGCTTTGCCGTTTGACTGGACTGCTGGTATTCTGACAACCGAGGTTGGTATGTGCCCAAAGAACCCAAAGACCCTAATCAGCAGGAAGTATCTCAAAGAGGTCTACAGCCCCTTTTCCCTACTACTCTCTACCTAAGTTTAGAGCATGGGAAGGTATGTAGAGCATTTAAGAACATTAAATAAAGTAGATGCTTGAAAAATCGAAGTGTACAATACTATGATACTGTATATATTTAGAAATGTGAAGTCAAGAGAAATCAATACTCTCTGAGGAAAAAAGTAGACATTTTGAAATAAATATTGAAAAACTTTATGCATGTGTAAGATGAGAATTAAAGATTTAGCAAAGAAACACACACTCAACACCTCTAACATAAGCGTCTCCTAGAGAAGGAGCTAAAAGAGTATGGCAGACATTTGTTCCATGAGCAAGCATAAAGAAAATACAGAAAATAGTCTTTGTTTTTCTGTTGTGGTGTCCTAGACTTCTCTGGCTCCTTCAGTCCTTCATCCCTCTATTCCACAAGATTGCTGGAGCTCTGTGTAATGTTAGGATGTGGGTGGCTATATCTGTTTCCATCAGTTCCTAGATGAAGCCTCTTAGAAGTCAGTTAGGCTAGGCTCCTGTCTGCCAGCATTGCAGAATGTTTAATAGTTTCAGCAGTTGGCTCTTTCTCATAGTAGGTCTCAAGTTAGGTCAGTCATTGGTTGGCCATTCCCTCATTTCTGCTCCAACTTTGTCCATGAGCAACTTGTATGCAGGACAAATTTTAAGTCAAGGGTTTTGGGGTTGGTTTATGGTCCCATACACCACTGTAATTCTTTCCTGGTTACAGGACATAGCAATTTCAGGTTGCATATCCCCTGTTGCAAGGAGTCTTACCTGTTGTCACCCTAATAGATTTTGGGGATTTTGTTTTGTTTTGTTTTAGGTTTCTGGCTTGTCCCAGAACTTCCCCAGCCCACACAATTTCAGTTCTCTCTAAAGTTCTATTGCCATCAATCCTCCCTGCATTTGATCCCTCCTATTGTCCTCTCTACCCTCTCTCTCACCCAGGTCCCTTCCTCCATCTGCCTCTGATGTCTATGTTATATCTCCTTCTGAGTGACAATCAAGCATACTCCCCTGGGCCCTCCTTGTTACTTAGCTTCTTTGGGTCTGTGGATTGTAGCATCTTTATCCTGAACTGTATAGCTAGTATCTACTTAAAATTGAGTACATACCATGTATGTCTCTCTGAGTCTGGGATATCTTCATTTGGATGATCTTTTCTATTTCCATACGTTTGCCTGAAATTTTCACCATCTACTTGTTTTTAAAGCTGAGTAGTAATCCATTTGTAAATGTACCACATTTTCTTTACCTACTCTTCAGCTAAGGGACATCTAGGTTTTTCCAAGTTTCTGGCTATTATGAATATAGAAGCTGTGAACATAGTTGAGCAAGTATATCTTTGTGTTATGGTAGAGCATCTTTTGGGTTTATGCCCAGGAGTGGTGTAGCTGGCTCTTAAGAACCAGAATGATTTCCAAAGTGGTTGTACAACTGTGCACTTCCACCAGCAATGTAAGAGGGTTTTTTTTTTATCTTAGACATTCTGATGGGTGTAAGATGGAATATTAGACTCATTTTGATTTGCATTTCACTGAATACTCTCTCTTTCACTGCTTCCCATATCTATCCTGTTTGCCCTTCTGTGATTGGGTTATTTTGATATATTTTGGATATTAGCCCTCTGTTAGATGTGAGGTTGGTGAAGACCTTCTCCCAATCTGTAGGCTGTTGTTTTCTTCTGATGACAGTGTCCTTTGCCTTACAGAAGCTTTTTCAGTTTCATGAGGTCTCATTTATTACTTGTTAACCTTAATGCCTGTACCATTGGTGTTCTACTAAGAAAATTTTCTCCTGGGTCAATGCGTTCAAGGCTGTTCCTCACTGTCTATTCTATTAGACTTAGTGTATCTGTTTTTATGTTGAGGTCCTTGATCCACTTGAACTTGAGATTCATGCAGGATTATAATTATGGATCTATTTACATTCTTCTGCATGCAGACATCCAGTTAGACCAGCAACATTTGTTGAGTATGCTATATTTTTCCAGTGTACCTTTTTTGCTTTTTTTTTTTTTTTCAGAAATCAAATGTCCATAGCTGGTTGTGTTTAGTTCTTTGTCTTCAATAAGTACAATTGATATACCTACCTGTTTTTATGCAAATACCTAGTGATTTTTAGTACTATTTTTCTGTAGTACAGCTTGAATTCAGGTATGGTGATACATCCAGATGTTCTTTTACATACAGGTTTGTTTTAGTTATCCTGTATTTTTTGTTTGTATTTCCATATGAAGTTGAGTATTCTTTACAAGTTTCTAAATAATTGTGTTGGAATTTTGATGGCAATTTTATTGAATCTGTAGATTGCTTTTTGCAAGATGACCATTTTTACTTTGTGAATCCTAATGACACAAGAGCATGGAAGATCTTTTCATATTCTGATATTTTCTTCAATTTCTTTCTTCAAAGGCTTGAAATTCTTGTTATACAGGGTTTTCACTTTCTCTGTTAGTGTTACAGCAAGATATTTGATATTATTTGTGACTATTTTGAAGGGTATTGTTTCCCTAATTTCTTACTCAGCCTGTTTATTTTTTGTATATAGGAGAGCTACTGATGTTTTGAGATAATTTTGTAACTAGCCAGTTTGCTGGGTATGTTTATCACCTATAGGAGTTCTCTGTTAAAGTCTTTAGGGTCACTTATTCAGATCTTCTGTGAGTCATGATACTTTGACATCTCTCTTTCAAAATTTTACCTTTGATCTCCTTTGTCTTATTGTTCTAGTAGAATTCCAAGTACTATACTAAATATTGTACTCCAAGAGCATGTACAACCTTGTCCTTGATTTCAGTGGATTTGCTTTAAGCTTTTTCCATTTAATGTCATGATGGC
Source organism: Meriones unguiculatus (assembly GCF_030254825.1). NCBI lineage: Eukaryota > Metazoa > Chordata > Mammalia > Rodentia > Muridae > Meriones > Meriones unguiculatus. The sequence goes on from NC_083354.1 coordinate 98,904,653, forward strand.
TGTAGATTTTGTACATATTGTCTTTACTGTATTTAGGTATGTGACTTGTATCCCTTATTTCTTCAATAGTTTTAACATTAAAAGGTATTGAACTTTGTCAGAGGCATTTCCAACAGCTAATGAGATGATCATGGATTTGTTTTTGTTTTTGTTTTTCAGGATTTTTTTTTATGGTGGGTTACATTGACAGATTTTCTGTTTTTAATTTTAATGTTTTATTTTTTAGAGTTTATTCTTTGTATTCACTTTGTATTCAAGCTGTAGCCCCTCCCTCATTCCCTTCCAATCCTACCCTCCCTCATCTCCTCCCATGTCCCTCTCCAAGTCCACTGATAGGGGAAGTCCTCCTCCCCCTCCATCTGTCCTTAGCCTATCAGGTCTCATCAGGACTAGCTGCATTGTCTTCCTCTGTGGCCTGGTAAGGCTGCTCCCCCCCCTCAATGGGAGGTGATCAGAGAGCCATCCACTCAGCTCATGTCAGAGACAGTCCCTGTTCCCCTTAGTAGGGTACCTACATGGAAACTGAGTTTCCATGGACTACATTTGTGCAGGGGTTCTAGGTTATCTCCATGGATGGTCCTTGGTTGGAGAATCAGTCTCAGAAAAGACCCTTGGGCCCAGATTTCTTGGTTCTGGTTGCTCTCCTTGTAGAGATCCTGTCCTCCAGAGGTCTTTCTATCTCCCCTTTCTTTCGTTAGATTCCCTGCACTCTGCCCAAAGATTGGCTATGTGTCTCAACATCTGCTTTGATACCCTATTGGGTAAAGTCTTTCAGAGGTGTCCTCTGTGGTAGGCTCTTGTCCTGTTACTTGTTTTCTCCCTCTTCAGATGGCTAATCCCTTTGCTTTTCTGAGTGAAGATTGATCATCTTACCCAGGATCTGCCTTCTTGTTTAGCTTCTTTGGGTGTACAGATTTAATATGTTTATCCTATATATCTAATATCTACTTATAAGTGAGTATATATCATGTGTGTTACTGATTCGGGGATACCTCACTCAGGGCAATCTTTTCTAGATCCCACCATTTACCCACAAATATCATGATCTCCTTGTTTTTAATTGCTGAGTACCACAATTTCTATATCCTTTGCTCAGTTGAGGGGCATCTAGGTTGTTTCCAAATTCTCACTATTACAAATAAAGCTGATACAAACATGATTGAGCAGATGTCCTTGTTGTGTACTTGAACATATTTTGGATATATGCCTAGGAGTGGCATAGCTGGATCTTGAGGAATCACTATTCCTAATTGTCTGAGAAAGCACCAGATTGATTTCCAAAGTGGTTATACAAGTTTATATTCCCACCAGCAGTGGAGGAGTGTTCCCCTTTCTCCACAACCTCTCCAGCATGTATTGTCACTTGAGTTTTTGTTCTTGGCCATTTTGATGGGTGTAAGGTGGAATTTCAGGGTCGTTTTGATTTGCATTTCCCTGATGACTAAGGATGTTGAGCATTTCTTTAAGTGTTTTTCTGCCATTTGATATTCCTCTACAGAGAATTCTATTTAGCTTTATACCTCATTTTTAATTGGATTACTTGATTTGTTGCTGCTTAACTTTTTGTGTTTTTTATATATTCTGGATATTATCACACTGTCAGATAAAGGGGTGGTGAAGATATTTTTTCCCAGTTTGTAGGCTGTTGTTTTGTTCTGATGACAGTTTCCTTTGTTTTATAGAAGCTGTTCAGTTTCATAAAGTCCCATTTATTGATTATTGATCTTAGAGCCTGTGCTGTTGGTGTTCTGTCTAGGAAGTTCTTTCATATGCCAATGAGGTCAAGGCTCGCTCCCACTTTTTTTTTTTTCTAACAGATTTAGTGTGTCTGATTTTATGTTGAGGTCTTTGATCCACTTGGACTTCAGTTTTGTACAGGGTGGTAAATATGCACCATCCCTGAAAACCTTGGATGAAGCCTACATGATCATGGTGGATGATATTTTTGATATGTTCTTATGTGAATGTTTTATTAAGTATTTTTGTATCAGTGTTCACAAGAGGAATTATTCTAAAATTCTCTTTCTTTGTTGAGTCTTTGTGTCTTTTATATATCAGGCCTCACTGAATGAGTTTTGAAATGTTCCCTTTATTTCTCTCCATATATTTTTAATAAATTGAGGAGTATTGGTATTACCTCTTCTTTGAAAGTCTGGTAGACTTCTGTGCTGAAACCATATAGCCTGGTCTTTTTGTTGGGATACTTTCTATTTCTTTAGGGGTTACAAACATACCTAAATTATTTACCTAATCTTGATTTTACTTTGGTAAGTCGAATCTATTTAGAAAATTGTCCATTTTATTTAGATTTTCCAATTTTGTGGAGTATATATTTTTGACGTAAGACCTAATTATTTTTGTGGATTTTTGTATCTATTATTATTATTGTATCTATTATTATGTCTCGGTTTTCATTTCTGGTTTTGTTGTTGGGATATTCTGTCTCCTTCTTTTAGTTAGTTAGAATACAGGATTCCATATCTTGTTGTTTTCCTCAAAGTACCAGCTCTTGGTTTTGTTTAATCTTCATTTCTAATTTACTGATTTCAGTTCTAGTGTTAATTATTTTGTGCAGTCTACTCTGGTTGGTTATGTTTGCTTGTTTCTGTTATAGAAAATTCTGGTGTGCTGTTGAGTTGATAACATGAGTCTCTCTGATTTCTTTATGAAGGCACTTAATGTTATGATCTTTCCTCTTAACACTGTGTTCATTGTGGCCCAAAAATTTGGGTATGTGTGTCTTCATTTCCACTGAATGTCTGAAATTCTTTAATTCTTTTATTTTTTTCCCTGACTCAGTTGTCACTGAGTAGAGAGTTATTCAGTTTCCATGTGTTTGTGTATGTGTTCTGTTGTTTTTCTTGTTGCTGAAGTTTAGCTTTAATCCATCATGGTCAGGTAAGATACAAGGGCTTATTTCAATTTTCTTGTATCTGTTGAGATTTGTTTTGTGACTGACTGTGTGGTCATTTTGTAGATGGTCCCATCAGGTGCTGAGAAGAAGGAATATTCTTTTGTGCTTGGGTGAAATGTTCTATAGCTATCTGTTAGGTCCATTTGCTTGCTGACATCTGTTAGTTTCATTATTTTTCTATTTATTGTCTGTATTGATGTCCTATATGCTGAGGAGGGTGAGGTGTTAAAGTCCACCACTATTAATGTATGTGGTTGATATATGATTTAAGCTTTAGGAATGTTACTTTTACATATGTGGGTGCCTTTGCATTTAGGTTGTAGGTATTCAGAATTGAGATGTCATCTTGGTATCTTTTCTCTTTGATGAGCATTAAGTATTATTTCTTTAGAATAATTTTGATTTGAAATCTTTTTATTGGATGTTAGAATAGCTACTGTACCTTGTTTCTTGTGTCTGTTTGCTTGGAAAACCCTTTTCCAGTCCCTTACTCTCAAGTAATGTCTATCCTTGTTACTGAAGTGTGTTTCCTGTATACAGCAGCATGATGGACCTTATTATTGCATACCTTTTGTTAGCCTGTCTTTTTCTTGAGGGTTTGAGTCCACTGAGGTTGAGAGATATTAGTGACCAATGATCTTTAAGTCCTGCTGTTTTGATGTTGGTGTTTGTAGAGTGTGTGTGCGCACACGCACATGTGTGTGTGTGTTTCCCTTCCTTTGTTTTTGCTGAAGTTTGGTTATTTATATACTGCATTTTCTTGAGTGTACTTAGCCTCCTTGTGTTAGTTTTCTATCTTCAATATCTTCAGTAAGGCTGGAATTGTGGGTAGATATAGTTTAAATTTGATCTGTAACTGCATATCTTGTTTTTTTTTCCATCTATAGTCTTTGAAACTTTTGGTGGATATAGTAGTATGGGCTGATGACTATGATCTCTTAGGATCTATAAGATATCTACCTTTGCTCTTTTGGCGTTTAGAGTCTATGCTGAGAATTTGAGTATAATGATGATAAGTTTTTCTGTATATATAAGTAGGCTTTTTCCATGAAGTTTTTAATAGTCTTTCTTCTGTAAATTTAGTGTTTTGATTTTTATGTGGAAGGAGAATTTTCTTATATGGTCCAATCCGCTTGATAATCTGTAAACTTCTCATATGTTTACAGGCATTTCTTTCTTTAGGTTGAAAATTTTTCTTTTATGGTTTTGTTGAAGATATTTTCTGGGTCTTGGAGCTAGAAATCTTATCCTTCTTCTATTACTATTCTTCTTAAGTTTTGTCTTTCCATATTGTCCCAGATTTCTTGGCTGTTTTGTGTCAGGAACTTGTAGATCCATGTATTATTTCTTCAATTCTATCTTCTACGCTTGATATTATCTCTTCCATTTCTTGTATTCTGTTGGTGTTACTTATGTTCATAGTTTTTATTCTCTTACCTAGGTTTTCCATCTTCAGGAATTTCTAAGCTTGTGCTTTGTTTATTGCTTCCATTTCCATTTTCAGGTCTTGAACAGTTTATTCATTTCCTTCACCTGTTTGATTGCATTTTCCTGCATTTCTTTAAGGGATGTATTAATTTCCTCTTTAAAGGCCTCTATCAATTTATAAGATTAGATTTAAGATCATTTTTCTTGTGTGTAGGCTGTGTTAGACTATCTAGGCCTTGTTGTAGTTGGATAGCTTGGCTATGATGGTGCCATATTGTCTTGGCTCTTGTTGATTGTGTTATTTCCTGGCCTTTAGCCATTTGGTTGTTTCTGGCACAGGCTGCCCACCTGGATGTTCCTGGTGTCTACAGGGGACAGCGCACAGCTTCTAACTTCTGGCTATGCCCCAGAGGACTTGGAGTTCAGGACATTTCAGAGAGTGTGCAATCATGATGTTTCTGAAGCCCACAGGCCTCTTCACGAAGACCACCAGAGCAGTGGCCTAACTGATGGAGTTTCCAGGACAGTGTATAATAATAATGACTGATTTAAGATTTTTGTATTCTTTACTCTTTTATTTTATGCACCTTGATCAATTATTGGTCACTATCTTAATTTTCTTATATTGAAAAAAGATCTTTCTTTGTTGCGAGTTGACTGAATCTGATATATGGATATCACTATAAGAGATGGATTTACATATTTTACAGACATGGTCTCATAAAGCCTAGGCCCATCAAAATTTTCTTGTAGAGCCAAACATATTTGAGCTTCTGATCATCTCCTATCTATATCTTGAGTGCTGAGGTAATAGACAGTATCACACGAGGTTTGTGCAATGCTGATCCACTGACCTACCAGTCCAACCAAGTAGATATAGTTTTAAATAAATAACCTCTAAAGTATTCCACTAAAAACATCCTAGAAAATGAAGCCTAAATAAATTCAAAGAAAAAAAAATCAGATAATAATTGTGAAGGGCAAAAATCATAAAAATGTTATATATGAAAATAAGAAAGAAAATTTGAGTAAAGAGCTATTTCGTCAAAAAAGGAATTGAAATCTCCAAGCCTATATGTAGACAGACAAAAATAAGAAGGCAAAAATTTTCACCCTCAGGGAAGAAATGGAGAATATAACCACAAGTCCTGAGGCTGGAGGAGATGAAAAGAGATCTCAGTCAGTAACCTGTTTGTCACACAAGCATGAAGACCCAAGTGGGATCATGAGAATGTACATAGAGAAGCTGGACCTCATGGCAACATATGTAATCTTACTTGTGGAGAAGTGGTAAAATGTGGATCTTTGTGATTTGTTGGCCAGAGCACTCACCTAATCATCAAGTTCTAGATCAATGAAGAAGCCCTGTCTCAAAAGATAAGATGGATGTCACTATAGGAACAAGAACTGCAATTTTATTTACCTTTCACCTGTGTGGGAATATATTTGCAGGCACAACAGAGCATACATACACACCCCACCCCTCCCAACACACACATGTAGTGACCTAAGCAGACTTTTTTTGTTTTTAACATACTGGACCTGAGTAAAGATGAAAAGAGCAAAGTGAATGTGTACGTAAGTATTAATGAAATTCAATTTGTAACTTAAAAGCTGCTAAAATAATCTCAGTATGGAAGAAATTGTGGTTACTGCACACAGTTCCTTGCCAAAACCAGAGGAGAACGGACAGTTCTAAAATTCAGTGTACATTCCAGTAGCACTATAATCCTGAGACCAAAAAGAATAGCATAGTAGGTACAGACCAGTGTCCCTCACCAACTTACTTCCAAAAATTTCCCCTCAACATTAGCAAACAGAATCAATCAATATATAAAAAAGAGCACATCTCCAAGTTTTAATCACACAACAATGCAATGCTTTATGTAACAGTTCTAAGGAAGTAGTTTTCATAGCAGTACATCTGAAAAATTGCAGCACCTACTCAAGATAAATGTACTTGGTAAGTTGAAAATGGAACAGAATTATTTCCACCAAATAAAATGCATTTAAACAATAAAACCTTTAGAAAATATCATTACTACAATAAAGATAAAACATCTTTCCCTAAAATAAGTAATAGCAAAGATGTTGACTCTCATTAGATTATTCCCCTTCTCTCTCAAAGCTGTAAAACTGAAGTTAAAACTAATACATGAGAAAAGAAACAATACCCAAACTTGTGAAAGGATGCAGTAGTCTGTGTTGAAATTCCTTTACTCAGCAACATCATCTTGTATTAATAAATGGTGTTGGAAAGGTTATAAAATACAAAATCTATTCACAATTAATAATTATATTTTAAAATTAAGAATAACCTAATAATCCTAGAATAAAGATATTTGCTATTATTAAATATGGATATTTAATCACTTTAAAATATTTATAGAATACTATTGAAAGCTGAAAATTTTAAAATTTTCATGATAAGTATTAAAAATATAGTCTTTTTTAAAATTATTCATCAATTACACTTTATTCATTCTGCATCCCCCCATAAGCTCCTCCCTCCTCCCCTCCCGATCCCACCCTCCCTCCTCCCTCTGCATGCATGCCACTCCCCAAGTCCACTGATAGGGGAGGTTCTCCTCTCCTTTCTGATCTTAGTCCATCAGTTCACATCAAAAGTGGCTGCATTGTCCTCTACTATGGCCTGGTAAGGCTGCTTCCCCCCAGGGGGAGGTGATCAAAGAGCAGGCCAATCAGATTATGTCAGAGGCAGTCCCTCTTCACATTACTATGTAACCCAATTGGACTCTGAACTGCCCTGGGCTACATCTGTGCAGGGGTTCTAGGTTATCTCCATGAATAGTCCTTGGTTGGAGTATGAGTCTCTGGGAAGTTCCCTGTGTTCAAATTTTCTTGTTCTGTTGCTCTCCTTGTGGAGACCCTGTCCTCTCCAGATCTTACTATTTCCCAGTTCTTACCTAAAATTCCATTCACTCTGCCCAACAGTTGCCCATCAGGCTCAGCATCTGCTTTGATAGTCTGTAGGGCAGAGGCTTTCAGAGGCCCCCTGTGGTAGGTTCCTAGGTTGTTTCCTGTTTTCTTCTTCTTCTGATGTCCATCCTCTTTGCCTTTCCGGATGGAGATTGGACATTTTAGTTAGGGTCCTCTCTCTTGCTTAGTTTCTTTAGATACACAGGTTTTAGTGGGTTTGTCCTATGTTGTATGTCTATATGAGTGAGTATATACCATGTGTGTCTTTTTGCTTCTGGGACAACTCACTCAGGAAGATCCTTTCCAGATCCCCCCATTTACCTGCAAATTTCATGATTTCCTTATTTTTCATTGCTGAGTAATATTCCATTGTGTAGATGTACCACAATTTCTGCATCCATTCTTCAGTTGAGGGACATCTGGGTTGTTTGCAGCTTCTGGCTATTACAAATAAAGCTGCTACAAACATGGTTGAGCAAATGTCCTTTTTGTGTACTTGAGCCTCTTTTGGATATATGCCCAGGAGTGGTATGGCTGGATCTTGAGGACGCGCTATTCCTAGTTGTCTGAGAAAGCACCAGATTGATTTCCAGAGTGGTTGTACAAGTTTACATTCCCACCAGCAGTGGAGAAGGGTTCCCCTTTCTCCACAACCTCTCCAGCATGTGTTGTCACTTGAGTTTTTGATCTTGGCCATTCTCATGGGTGTAAGGTGAAATCTCAGGGTTGTTTTGATTTGCATTTCCCTAATGGCTAGTGAGGTTGAGCATTTCTTTAAGTGCTTCTCTGCCATTCGGTATTCCTCTACAGAGAATTCTCTGTTTAGCTCTATTCCCCATTTTTTAAGTGGATTACTTGGTTTGCTGCTTTTCAGCTTCTTTAGTTCTTTATATATACTGGATATTAGCCCTCTGTCAGATAAAGGGTTGGTGAAGATTCTTTCCCAATCTGTAGGCAGTCACTTTGTTTTGATGAAGGTGTCCTTTGCTTTACAGAAGCTTTTCAGTTTCATGAGGTCCCATTTATTGATTGTTGCTCTCAGAGCCTGTGCTGTTGGTGTTCTCTTCAGGATGTTTTCTCCTGCACCAATGAGTTCTAGGGTATTTCCCACTTTTTTTTCAAGCCGATTTAATGTGTCTGGTTTTATTTTGAGGTCTTTGATCCACTTGGACTTCAGTTTTGTGCAGGGTGATAAGTATAGATCTATTTTCATTTTTCTACATGTAGACATCCAGTTGGACCAGCACCATTTGTTGAAGATGCTATCTTTTTTCCATTGAATGGTTTTGGCGTCTTTGTCAAAGATCAGGTGTCCATAAGTGTGTGGGTTTATTTCTGGGTCTTCTGTTCGGTTCCATTGATCCACCATTCTGTTTCTATGTCAGTACTATGCAGTTTTTAAAACTGTTGCTCTATAGTACAACTTAAGATCAGGGATGGAGATACCTCCAGAAGATCTTTTATTGTAGTGGATTGTTTTAGCAATTCTGGGTTTCTTGTTATTCCATATGAAGTTGAGAATTTTTCTTTCCAGGTCTGTAAAGAATTGTGTTGGTAATTTGATGGGCATTGCATTGAATCTGTAGATTGCTTTTGGTAAGATGGCCATTTTTACTATGTTAATCCTGCCAAGCCAGACGGCTGGAAATAATCAAACTCAGGGCTGAAATCAATCAATTGGAAACAAATAAAACAATTCAAAGAATCAATGAAACCAAGAGCTGGTTCTTTGAGAAAATCAACAAGATCGACAAACCCTTAGCCAACCTAACTAAAAGGCAGAGAGACACCACCAAATCAACAAAATCAGAAATGAAAAGGGGGATATAACTATAGACACTGTGGAAATCCAAATAATCATTAGGACTTACTTCAAAAGTCTATATGCCACAAAATTTGACAATCTAAATGAAATGGACAATTTTCTTGATAGATTTGACTTACAAAAGCTAAATCAGGACCAGGTAAATCAACTAAATAGTCCTATATCCCCCAAAGAAATAGAAGCGATCATCAAAAGTCTCCCATCCAAAAAAAGCCCAGGACCAGATGGCTTCTGCGCAGAATTCTACCAGACCATCAAAGAAGAGCTAACACCAATTCTCTTCAAACTATTCCACAAAATAGAAACAGAAGGAACATTACCAAACTCATTCTATGAAGCCACAGTCACCTTGGTACCTAAACCTCACAAAGACTCAACAAAGAAAGAGAATTTCAGGCCAATCTCCCTTATGAACATTGATGCAAAAATACTTAATTAAATACTTGCAAACCGAATCCAAGAACACATCAAAGATATTATCCACTATGACCAAGTAGGCTTCATCCCAGGTATGCAGGGGTGGTTCAATGAACGGAAATCCATCAATGTGATCCACCATATTAACAAACTGAAAGAAAAAAGCCACATGATAATCTCCCTAGATGCTGAAAAAGCATTTGACAAAATCCAACATCCATTCATGTTTAAAGTATTGGAGAGATCAGGGATACAAGGCACATATCTAAACATAGTAAAGGCGATATATAGCAAGCCTATAGCCAACATCAAACTGAACGGAGAGAAACTTAAAGCAATCCCACTAAAATCAGGGACAAGACAAGGCTGCCCACTCTCTCCATATCTCTTCAACATAGTGCTGGAAGTCCTTGCTAGAGCAATAAGACAGTTGAAGGAGATCAAGGGGATACAAATTGGAAAGGAAGAAGTCAAATTATCACTATTTGCAGATGATATGATAGTATACGTGAGTGACCCCAAAAACTCTACGAGGGAACTCCTACAGCTGATAAACTCCTTCAGCAAAGTGGCTGGATACAAAATTAACTCAAAAAAATCAGTAGCCCTCCTGTATACAAAAGACAAAAGGGCTGAGAAAGAAATTAGGGAAACAACACCCTTCACAATAGCCACAAATGACATAAGGTACCTCGGAGTAACCCTAACCAAGGAAGTCAAAGACTTGTATGAAAAAAATTTCAAATCTCTGAAGAAAAAATTAGAAGAAGATATGAAAAAATGGAAATATCTCCCATGCTCATGGCTTGGAAAGATTAACATAGTAAAAATGTCCATCTTACCAATATAGTCTTAATAAACAAGGAAATGCATCTTAGTCATTGATTGAAGTCTCGCCATAATAAACATGTCAATTCCTCACTAACTCAGTTAGACTCTTAACATAATTCCCACCAATGTCTGCATAAGGTTTTTGTAAATTCAGACAAGCTTATTCTAAAATCTATGTGGGAAGTCACAGGCCATAAAACAACTAAAATAGTCATGAAAAATAAGACTACGGTGATAAGAGTCACTCTTGCTGATCTTATGGCTTCTGTGCAACTAAAGTCATCATGAGGACAGTAGCGTGGGGAAGAGAGTAATTCAGCAGCATGAGCCCAATTATGATGCCTTGACTACTTTCCAAGTGTTAGAAATACAGTAGAAAAATAACAACAAAGATTGCTTCAACATCCATACAAATGAAAATAACCTCAGATTTAAGCTCCACTCACTATAAAAATTAACTTTTCATATTTGATCTTATAAAACTGTCACAAAAAATTAGAAAACATTTAAGCTTCTGAGTTCAATGAAGAGTTTAAATGATACTAAATGCATTACTAATAATGACCTGGTCAAGCAATTATACCTCCTTAATGTTTAAACATTCTCATTTTGCAATGCCTGTTTTTAGTAATTATTAACATTTATCACATTTCTTCACTTATATCCCTGCTTTGGCCTCTGCCCTCATCTCCTCCCAACCCCACCCTTCCTCCCTCTTCTTACCCTATGTCCCTCCCCTAGTCCACTAATAAGGAAGGTCCTCTTCCCCTTCTTACTCTCCCTAGCCTATCAGGTCTCATCAGGGCTGGCTGCATTGTCTTCCTCTGTGTGCTGTCAAGGCTGCATACACCCCACCCTAGGAGGAGGTGATCAGTGAGCCTGTCACTGAGTTCATGCCAAAGACGGCCCTTGCTCCTCTTACTAGAGCACCCACTTGGAGAATGAATCTATCCCCTACATCTGAACAGGTCTTTAAGGTGCAATGCTTATTTTTTGTATTATATTATTAGTTACATTTTATTAACTCTGTATTCCAGCAGTATCCCACTCCCTCATTCCCTCCCAAACCCTCCCTCCCTCCCTCATCTCCTCCCTGCCTCTTTCCAAGTCCACTGATTGGGGAGGACCTCCTAGCAGAACTGCTCCTCCCTTGCGGGGGGAGGTCAAAGAGCCTGCCATTGAGTTCCTGTCAGAAATAGTCCTTGTTCCCCTTACTATGAGAAACCAATTGGTTACTCAGCTACCACGGGCTACATCCAAGCAGAGGTTCTAGGTTATATCCATACATGATTCTTGGTGGAGTGTCAGTCCCAGAAAAGACCACTGTGTCCAGATATATTTGGTCTTTGTGTAGCTCCTATTCTTTCCATGTCATACTAACTCCCCCTTCTTTCATATGATTCCCTGCACTCTACTGAAGGTTTGGTAATGACTCTTAGGATCTGCTTTGATAAACAAGAAAGAGGACCAGGGGTAAGATGATCAATCCTCACTTAGAAAGTCAAATGGGATGTGCATTGGACTTAGGAGAAAACAAGTAACAGGACAGGAGCCTACCGCAGAGGGCCTCCGAAAGACTCTACCTAGCAATGCCTATTTTTAAAAGACAAAGACATGAATAAAAAGCTGGAAAAATATTTTCTAGGCATGTAAAAGAATGTATATGTAGATAGTCAGACACTGATCCAGGAAGAAATAAAATTTATGTCCATAGTAAGCTTTCTGTGTTTAATTTTGCTTGAATTGTGCTAGGAAAATTCTGTTAAAAATCAGAATAGCATTGGATTTAGTTTAGTTTAGTTAAGGAGCCTCCTTTCTGCTGTTCATACCACTATCAGAAAGGAAAGCTCGCCATAGTTCAGGTGAGTCTGTAAGGAATCATGCTGGATGAAAAAACAGTAACTAAGGATTGCATACTGCAGCATTACATTACTATAACATTTTTCAAATTCCAAAGCTTAGGTAAGGGAAACACTTTAGTTTGCTTTGAATTAGAAATGAGGAAGTTGTTTGAAAAATGGGTGCATTTGGAAAGGAGATGGCAATAATAGTTACAATTAGAGTAGTCTTCATTGTGGCAGGGGCTGCATGAATCTAAGCAAGTCTAAACATGTGAATGTATATATGAGATATATACGCTATACATTATATATATAATGTATATAATATATTTAATATATAATTTGTGTGTGAACATATCATATGCATGGATGACCTCAAATGAAACAGGAGAAATCTAGCTAATATTGGTGGCTTGCAGAAGTGTCAATATCTTCCTTATACTATTAGACTTTAATGTTGCAAAATAATAACTAAGAGAAAAATTAGACAAAAATATTACAAAGATCTTTCTCTGTGATTTTTGGTACTATGTGTGAATACGCAATTACCTAAATAAAGCTGAATTACAATTCTAATGCCAAATATCAGAACCCACTTTAAACAAGAACTATCTTGCATGGCCTGTGTAACTTCATCCTGCTTACTAATTTTTGGTTAGTCAATAAGCTAAAGTTTCATGACAGTTCAAAACATATATCTCTAAAGAAAGTATCAGATTTTTATCCCTTATGTGTTCATAAATGCTGAGTAAAAAGATTAAGTGAAAGAGCAAACATAGCAGCATTTATTTTCTTAGCACTCATTTTATTCTGTGAAATGTTTAGAGGAAGTCTGTGGAGTGATCAAAAACACTGACATATTTGTTAGACATAAGCTGAACATTTTTTTTAATTTTAACTTTAATTTTTAATTTTATTCACTTTGTATCACCCCTGTAGCTCCCTCCCTCCTCCCCTCCCAATCTCACCCTCCTTCCCCCTTCTTCCTGCATGCTCCTCCCCAAGTCCACTGATAGGGTAGGTCCTCCTCTACTTCCTTCTGATCTTAGTCTATCAGATCACATCAGCAATGGCTGCATTGTATTCTTCTGTGGCCTGGTAAGGCTGCTCCCCCTCAGGAGGAGGTGACTAAAGAGCAGGCCAAGCAGTTTATGTCAGAGGCAGTCCCTCTTCCCATCACTATGTAACCCAATTGGACACTAAACTGCCATGGGCTACATCTGTGCAGGGGTTCTAGGTTATCTCCAAGGATGGTCCTTGGTTGGAGTGTCAGTCATTGATCAACCCATCAGTTTCTATGCCAATACCATGCAGTACTTGTACACTAATCATGCTTTACTTTTGAAAATTATCAGGATGTTTTATTGGAACTCAGTGTTGTAAAATAAGTAAAATAGAATTTGTAGACAATAAGTGATTGTAATGGGCCATGGTTTCTGTGATACAATTTAAATTGTAATATAAAAAGGAATGAACTATTAAATATATCACTGAAAATATATGAAATATGTTGGAAACATATTTTACTCCTTTTTGGCCTCCTTTTAAAATGGAAAACTGTGTGATAAAATTAAACATACACAGTACAGAATAAATAGAAGAGAAGACAATATTCTTTTGTCTTAGGATTCTTGATTGGTGGTTGTATTATGATGTGTTTTCAGTTAACATACATAAGAGTCACCTTTAGTTCCCACTTAAATCACCACATCTTAAGATGTATTTTACAGGTAAGAAGTTATTTTGGTTTTCATTATGGACCTATTTTATTCTTCATCAACAAACAAGTTGATAAATCTTTGAATCTAGTACAATGTAGAATTGCCTGTCTTCTTATTCTAGAGCAGTTACTCTTTCTATGTGGATCATGACTACCTTTGTGGTCAGACAATCTTTTCACTCGGGTCTCCTAAAGCCAACAGAGAACACATATATTTACATTACTATTCACAGCAGTAGCAAAATTACAGATATGGAGTAGCAAAGAAAATAATTTTATTGCTGGGGATCACCACAACATGAGGGACTGTATGAAAGGGTTGTAGCATTAAGAAGGTTGAGAAATGCTGCTCTAGAGTCTCTGCTAATAAGAAACAGTTAAGTTGTGTTCACAAGTGTCCAAAGTATAGTTTCTCATAAACTGTTGTTTTGTGACTATTGTGCAGAAAAACTGCAGAAAACACTAATTAGCTTTTCTGTACTGTGGAGACATTGGAATTCTATAATACTAGAAACTAATTACTTTATTGTTCACTAATTCTAGCTCTACAGACATGCTTTTCCTTTTCTACCTCTGCAAATAAATTAATATCTTTTTTGACTAATGATAAAACCTTTTGGAATCTATTAACTTAGCAGATCACAGACAGTTACTAACCCAAGAGGTAAGCTTCCCCTTCTTGCTGCAACCCTTCAATTTATTTTAAATTTCCTTTGATTTGTGACACTATTTGTTCTGTAAAATGACAAAACTTCATGAAACTTCTTCTTCCCTGAAACATGGAATTTACGGTAGCTTATATCTGTATACTTGAGTCATAGTCACTCAGAATTGTTACAGTCCAAGTTATCTTTTATTCTCTTTAAGAAAAGAATTGTGTCTCATCAGGACTGGCTTCTTTGTCTTCCTCTGTGGACTGGTAAGGCTGCTCCCCTCTCGGGAGATCATCTCAGGGGAAGATGATCAAAGAGCCAACCCATGAGTTCTTGTCAGAGACAGTCCCTGTTTGCCCTTACTAGGGAACCCTCTTGGACACTGAGCTGCCATGGGATACTTCTGTGCAGGGGTTATCTCCATGCATGATCCTTGTTTGGAGTATCAGTCACAGAAAAGACTCCTCTGCCCAGAAATTTTGGTTCTCTTGCTCTCCATTTGCAGCTTTCTGAGACCTGATAGACTAGGGTCAGTTGGAAGAGGAGGAGGACCTAACCTATCATTGAACTGGGGGAAGAGCATAAGAGAAGAAGAGGGAGGGAGGGTGGGATCGAAAGGAAATGGGAATCGAGACTACAGCTGGGATACAATGTGAATAAAGTGTAATTAACAAAAATAAAAAATAAATTAAAAAAAGAACTGTGGGTTTTGCATTAATATTATTTCAAATCAAATAAAAAAGATGAATTAAAAGTACATTTATGATTTTGAAATGTTAATTATATACTGATGGAAAAAATTACAATTTTCCATTCTTACATGCTTAACTTCAAAAACATTACATGAGATACTTAGATAAAATAAAATGTTATTAGTCAAATACATTAAATAAAGCCACCTGGGATATTGCACTGATCTACTTTCTGTTGCTAGGGCAAAGATGACTGAGATGACCTAAATGGAAGAAAAGTTTATGTTGGTTCCTGACTTCTAAGGTTTCCTTGGCTCATGTTTATGTTTTGTAGGTACCGTAACACCGGAAACCACAAGAGAGACCTGTGGTGGAGGAGCTGTTCATTGCATGGTAACCAGGAATCAGAAGAGGGAGAAAGAAAAAAGGCTTTACCTCAATATCCACTTCATTCCCCGCGATGATGTAAGTTCTTACAGTAGTTTCACCTCCTAATGATTCATCTCCTACCCAGATACCAGTAATTGGAAGTCAAGCCTCTAACACATTGGCCTTGTGGGGCATGCTAAATCTAAGATGTGGCACATATTTACTCAAAATACTAATTTTTAAAACACATTTCAACATACTCAACTGGAATTTGTGTGCGGCTTTACATTTTATGTTTAGCTTGTGTGTGTGTGTGTGTGTGTGTGTGTGTGTGTGTGTGGAGTGAACCCAAGCTTTGGTATATGATGATCAAGAGCTCTATCACTAAGCTGCACAGCATCCCTGGCTGATGTGTTTAGATGGTAAGGGAGGAATCAGGGTTTGCACCAAAAAAGTCACCATGCAGCTCATCCTCTGGGATGATTCTCTAGCATTGCACATCTCTTTCAGAAATGTCTTGTTTGTTCTGGGGTCTTTTATTTTTACTATCCACATCCATACTTTTCACATCCTCACTAGTTTCTAAAGTACAATGATAACTTTTTTGGAACAAAGAGAAAAAAGAGAATAACTTGTTCTTTTCATGTACTGGAAGATTTCTTTCAACACAAACAAAATAAAGTAAAAACAAAATAATCTTTGCTGCTATTAGTAGCTTCTGCTCTGAAGTCCCTAACACAGCAGCAACACATTATACATTACTGATGATATTTTCCAGTACAAATTTTAATATACATTTCAAAACATCCCTGAAATTAAAGACACCTGTACCTTCCCTCTGAATTAGGAAAGCATGTGCAGTGCATAGTGATGATGTTGGGCAAAAACACTGAGTTACAGAGATTGCACTGCCTCATGGATGACCTGACTGACTGATGGCAGTAAAGAATGGTTACTGTCTAATATGTACTTTGATACAACTGTTCAGCAATCATTATTGCCTGTGATGGGTGTGATACATAAAATTCTAAAGACTAGTGATGAAAGGACAAATAAAATGTGGTACTTACTGTCAAGGATTTGGTAATTTTTATTGAGGAGACATATAAGAAGACAAGGGAAATATAGTTAAATATATGGAGAAGTAGTATCTATTACTGAAGAAACAGAAGAGACAGAAAAGTCAGCTTTTGGAAGTGATGGACCATAATTGGAATATAACTGGGGAATTTGTACTAGGAGGGGAGTATTGAATATAAACGCATAATGAAACTTTGGTATTTATTTGTTTAAAAAGAACAATTTTGAGGAGCAGCAAATTTTACATTTACCAAGTAGTAGAGCCTAGAATTCTGTGAGCACAATTTTTAGTATGCATTTGTATAATGAAATGTGTTGGGATTTGGGATTTCCACTTCCTAATGCAGTTTCAATAACAAAATATTGTTTTCTGATATTCTATAACATCTTGTGTTTTTTTAAATGAAGAATGATTTTAGATGAGATTAAAGAAAACTGTGGCAGTGGCTACTGACATTCGGTTAAGCAAAATTTATTCTTATGTTCACAGACTCAGCTACTCTCTTTTGGGTTCTTTGCTTTCTGTCTGCTCTGTGCTGACTCACGGGTACCACAGGAAAGCCAGATGTAACACATAGTTTGCAGCATCAGGTCAGACTGGAGTCATTCCATCACCTGATTTGTTACATGGGAAAATCTACGATAAACCCAGAACCATATAATGTGTATAATAACCTGGTCTGATGATTTTATTCCCTATTAGTGTCTTCAAATTTTCAATACTGAAATCCAAACATGTGATCTAATTGCAAACATCTATATGGATGCCGGTTATTGAGGTTTTATTTCCCATTACAGACTGGCCTGCTTAAGTAAAATTTATAGATTGTTTCAAAAAAGAACAGGCATTGACAAATGAAGTTAATACAGTCATGTAATTATACATTCAATATCTGATTTGCCACTAATTACAAAACTACAATTTGATCACATTAATAAATTCCCTTAATTATATTAGGTAATTAAATTCCATAGTTTAAAATAATTAGTGCAGTGTTTGTGTACCAAAATGTTTAGCACTTGTTCTCTTTATGGTCCTGGGAATCTTTAAATCACAGGAAACAATGTTACCTCTAAAGGGAAGAATTCCAGGTATCCTTCATCCTTGTATTTTGAAAATGATGTAAAATTTTGGCAAATAATTCTTCTCTCGGCACCTCACCATCTTAAATGAAGTGAAGGAAGTTTGGAACAGCTACTGCTTGGTGCTTTTGTGCGTATGTCGGCATTATGTCACTATTAGGAAAATGTGTGATTGTCACTAGGTCTGTGTTTGAGTGGGCACAGTTCACAGAACACTGACCCCAAACCCTCAGGTAGAACATGATGACAGTAGGAAGAGTGGCAGTGCAGGTTCTTATGTCCTCCAGACAGGAAAGAAGGAAAATAGGAAAGATGACATCAGAGGCAACATTCCCTAAGAACCTGTCCCAGTGCTTCTTGAAACCATCTAAATTGGCCTCTCAAGGTGCTCAGAACTTACAAAATTAGTATAAAATTTTTCAGAATAATGCTTGAAAACACACAACTGTTGGAGACAGTTCATAGTCAAACAGTGTTTTGTAAAATTTGGATAATTTAGTAAATTAAAAACCCTTCATAGCTTTTTAAACAAATTGCTATCAACACAAGAATTTTGTTATTCACTTTTTTGTTTTAATCATAATAATTACTAGAATTAGTTTTTATAAAACATTACTTAGACAGGAGCAGGGAGGAGATGATGGAGGGGATAGGATTGGGAGGGAATGAGAGAGAGAGGGCTACAGCTGGTATACAAAGTAAATAAACTGTAATTAATATAAAAAATAAAAATTTAATTAAAAAACATTATATTGACATCCAGAATAAAAAACCCCACCTCAATACCAATAACAGCAAAAGCTGGTGTGCCAACCATTATAATCCTATGTGTGAAGGTCTCTCAAAAACCTTCAAAGATATGAGAAGATGGAAAGATCTCCCATGCTCACGGCTTGGCAGGATTAACATAGTAAAAATGGCCATCTTACCAAAAAGAATCTACAGATTTAATGCAATTCCCATCAAATTGCCAACACAATTCTTTACAGACCTAGAAAGAAAAATTCTCAACTTCGTATGGAATAACAAGAAACCCAGAATTGCTAAAAGAATCCTCTACAATAAAAGGTCTTCTGGAGATATCTCCATCCCTGATCTCAAGCTTTACTATAGGGCAACACTTATAAAAACTGCATGATACTGGCATAGAAACAGAATGGTGGATCAATGGAACCAAACAGAAGACCCAGAAATAAACCCACACACTTATGGACACCTGATCTTTGACAAAGATGCCAAAACTGTACAATGGAAAAAAGATAGCATCTTCAACAAATGGTGCTGGTCTAACTGGATGTCTACATGTAGAAAAATGAAAATAGATATATACTTATCACCCTGCACAAAACTGAAGTCCAAGTGGATCAAAGACCTCAACATAAAACCAAACACATTAAATCAGCTAGAAAAAAAGTGGGGAATACCTTAGAATTCATTGGTACAGGAGAGAACTTCCTGAACAGAACACCAACAGCACAGGCTCTGAGAGCAACAATCAATAAATGGGACCTCATGAAACTGAAAAGCTTCTGTAAAGCAAAGGACACCTTCATCAAAACAAAGTGACTGCCTACAGATTGGGAAAGAATCTTCACCAACCCTTTATCTGACAGAGGACTCATATCCAGTATATATAAAGAACTAAAGAAGCTGAAAAGCAGTAAACCAAGTAATCCCCTTAAAAATTGGGACCAGAGCTAAACAGAGAACTCTCTGTAGAGGGATATCGAATGGCAGAGAAGCACTTAAAGAAATGCTCAACCTCACTAGCCATTAGGGAAATGCAAATCAAAACAACCCTGAGGTTTCACCTTACACCCATGAGAATGGCCAAAATAAAAAACTCAAGTGACAACACATGCTGCAGAGGTTGTGGAGAGAGGGGAAGCCTTCTCCACTGCTGGTGGGAATGTAAACTTGTACAACCACTCTGGAAATCAATCTGGCGCTTTCTCAGACAACTAGGAATAGCGCTTCCTCAAGATCCAGCCATACTGCTCCTAAGCATATATCCAAAAGAGGCTCAAGTACACAAAAAAGGACATTTGCTCAACCATGTTTGTAGCAGCTTTATTTGTAATAGCCAGAAGCTGGAAACAACCAGATGCCCCTCAACTGAAGAATGGATGCAGAAATTGTGGTACATCTACACAATGGAATATTACTCAGCAATGAAAAATAAGGAAATCATGAAATTTGCAGGTAAATGGTGGGACCTGGAAAGGAACATCCTGAGTGAGTTGTCCCAGAAGCAAAAAGACACACATGGTATATACTCACTCATATAGATATACAACATAGGATAAAGCCACTAAATCTGTGCATCTAAAGAAACTAAGCAAGAGAGAGGACCCCGACTAAAACGGTCAATCCCCATCCTGAAAGGCAAAGAGGATGGACATCAGAAGAAGAAGAAAACAGGAAACAACCTAGGAACCTGTTACACAGGGCCTCTGAAAGCCAGAAGAAGAAAACAGGAAACAACCTAGGAACCTGCCACAGAGGGTCTCTGAAAGCCTCTGCCGTGCAGACTGTGAAAGCAGATGCTGAGCCTGATGGCCAACTGACTGGCAGAGTGAATGGAATTTTATGTGAGAAGTGGGAAATAGTAAGAGCTGGAGAGGACAGGGTCTCCCCAAGGAGAGCAACAGAAGAAGAAAATTTGAACACAGGGAACTTCCCAGAGACTCATACTCCAACCAAGGACTATTCATGGAGATAACCTAGAACCCCTGCACAGATGTAGCCCATGGCAGTTTAGTGTCCAATTGGGTTACATAGTGATGGGAAGAGCGACTGCCTCTGACATAAACTGCTTGGCCTGCTCTTTGATCACCTCCCCCTAAGGGGGGAGCAGCCTTACCAGGCCACAGAAGAAGACAATGCAGCCATTGCTGATGTGATCTGATAGACTAAGATCAGAAGGAAGGAGAGGAGGACCTCCCCTATCAGTGGACTTGGGAAGGAGCATGCATGCAGAAAGGGGAGGAAGGGTAGGGTCGGGAGGGGAGGAGGGAGGGGCTTATGGGGAGATACAAATTGAATAAAGTGTAATTAATAATAATAAAAAAATAAAAAAGTGAAGAAAAAAAAGAAAAAAAAAACTTCCAATATTTCAACAAGATTCAAAAGAAGCAGATTTTATTTCAAAGTGAATGACACAGAATGCCACATGTGCATACTGCAAACCACAGTTTATCCAGTGTACTGACTTCAATATACACATTTTGTTTATACAATTAAATTGCCAGATAATTTTTGCCCCTGGATAGTCTTTACCATGTGCAGGTATGTAGAAATTGGTACTGAATTACGCAGAATTTTTAAATTTAAATGTACTATTTTATACTAATTTAATGTAGAAATTTATTTCTAAGAACTCAGTACCTAGAATATATATAGATAGCGACATGCAGGATCACATGAGAAGTGGCCAAAGGTCAAAGTGAAATAAATGCTCTACAACATTACATATGAGATTGAGTGGCCTGAGTGTGAACCACGATTAAAAGCAAGACCACAACTGTAACTAGACTGATGGTGTGTAGACAACACACACACATACACACACACAAACAGATGCACACACTAACAAATATATATACACACATAACCAATACACATACACATACAAACATACAAAGCACACATTCTCTCATATAAACAAACAGACATATAAGTAGACATTCACATGCTGGTGTAATTTGTAGTATGTGGATTCAACATATGGTAAAACAATTGACTCTAAATAATAATGTATCCTTTTCTAAAAAGCAATAATTTCATGAAGCTGAAATAGTAACTGCCTTCCAAAGTTTATATTGCAATGATTTTCAGAATAAGAGATTTCTTCAGTGACTATTCCCGGACAGTAAAGTATTTCAATATTTTGAAGATATAAAGGGTTAAAGATGAATAGTTGTAATATTTATTTCTCAATTCCAAAACATTTTTTACAACCCTCTGTGATAATTGTACTACAGTGCATGATTTCCCAAAGCATCACCACTCATTGTCAGAGTCACCCGAAGACCCTTCCTGCAGACCTCTGTTCTTCTCATCATTCAACATTGTCATTGTTTCTGCTTATGAAATTCTGGCCATACTTTTGGACCTCTCTTTTTTGTATCATCTTCCATGAAGTCTCTCCCACGACATGGGATTAACTGCAAAATCTGGCCTAATGTTGTACTTAATATGAAAGGAATAAACGTATGTTGAATTTACAGGCTGATCGTTAAGCAGCTTGCTTATCATATAAGGAGAATGCCTAAAAGAATTTGTAATTATTTCCATTGTATTTTCATACCATTTTCAAAGAGCTGTGAAGATATTGAAGGCTGAGATGATGGGTACTTCCTTAGTTTGTTTCCTTCCTGTTAATCATTGCCCAGTACAAGATGTCAGAAATTCCCAATATGCTGATGAAAGCTTTGCTTTCTGAATACTGTCATTCATTTTTAAATTTATTTTTATTTTTATAAATTACAGTTTATTCACTTTGTATTCCCTCTGTAACCCTCTCCCTCAGCCCTGCCAATTCCACCCTTCCTCCCCCATATGCTCCCATGTTCCTCCATGTCTACTGATAAGAGAGGTCCTCCTCCCCTTCCATATGACCCTAACCTATTAGGTCTCATCAGTACTGGCTGCATTGTCTTCCTCTCTGGCCTGGTAAGGCTGCTCCCACCTCAGAGGGAGATGATCAAAGAGCCAGCCACTGAGTTCATGTCAGTGACTCCCTCTGCTCCCCTTACTAGGGAACCCACTTGGACACTGAGCTGCCATGGGCTACATCTGTGCAGGAGTTTGAGGTTATCTCCATGTATGGTCCTTGGTTGGAGTATCAGTCTCAGAGAAAACCATCTGGGCTGACATTTTTGTTGTTGTTCTGTTGCTCTCCTTGCAGAACTCCTATCCCCTCCAGATCACTCTGTCTCCCACTACTTTCACAGGATTCCCTGAACTCTGCCCAAAATTTGCCTATGAGTCTCAACATCTGCTTTGATACCCTGTTGGTAGAGTCTTTCACAGGCCTTCCATGTCCCTGTTTTCTCTTTCTTCCAATGTCCATCCTGTTTGCCTTCCTGAATGAGGATTGATCATCTTCCCCAGGGTCTTCCTTCTTGATTAACTTCTTTAGGTATACAGATTTTAGCAGATTTATCCTATATTATATGTCTAATATCTATTTATTAGTAAGTATATACCATGTGTGTCTTTCTGCTTCTGGGATACCTCATTCAGGATGGTCTTTTCTAGATCTCACCATATGCTGCATATTTCATCATTTCCTTGTCTTTTTATTGCTGAGTGATGTTCAAATGTGTAGAGGTATCACAATTTCTGTATCCATTCTTCGGCAGAGGGGCATTTGGGTTGTTTCCAGATGCTGACTATTACAAAAAAAAAAAAAAAAAAAAGCTGCTGTGAACATGGTTGAGCAAATGTCTTTGTTGTATTCTTGAGCATATTTTGGATATATGCCTAGAAGAGGTATGGCTGGATCTTGAGGAAATACTATTCCTAATTGTTTGAGAATTAGTTATTGATTTCCAAAGTGGTTGTACAAGTTTAAATTCCCACCAGCAGTTGAGGAGTGTTCACATTTCTCCCCATCCTCTCCAGCATGTATTATCAATTGAGTTTTTTATCTTAGCCATGCTGATGGATGAAAGGTGAAATCTAAGGGTCATTTTGATGTGTATTTCTCTGATAACTAACATTTTGATGTGTATTTCCCTGATGACTAAGGATGAGGTTGAGCATCTTTTTTTAAGTGTTTCTCTGCCATTGGATATTCCTCTATCTTCTTTTTAGCTCTGTACCCCATTTTTTAATTGGATTACTTTATTTGAGCTGGGCATAGCAGTCTTTTCTGAGACTGATACTCCAACCAAGGACTATGCATGGAGATAACCTAGAACCCCTGAACAGATATAGCCCATGGCATTTCTATGTCCAAGTGGCTTCCCTAGTAAGGGGAACAGGGGCTGTCTCTGACATGAACTCAGTGGCAGGTCTTTGATCACCTCCCCCTGAAGGGGGAGCAGCCTTCCCAAGCCAGAGAGGAAGACAATGTACCCAGTCCTGATGAGACCTGATAGGCTAGGGTCAGTGGACTGGGGGAGGGGCATGGGATGAGAAGAGGGAAGACAGGGTTTGGGAGGGGGCTACTACCGGGCAAAGTGAATAAATTGTAATATATAAAAATGAAAATATGAAAAAAAGAAGATGGATTTTTATCTTATGCTTTTAAGTTCCTTACATAATAATAAAATATTTTAACTTGCTTAAACTCTGTGAGCTTTGTTATTCCTTTTGTCCCAAAAGAATATTAGCTGAATTAAGAACAAAAAATCAGTCTTCTACATTATAGTTATCTCTTTCAATTATTATTATTGTTTTCAAACTTGAGATTCAGTGAATTTATTTATGTCATAATTATTTCATATCCTTTTTTCTATCACATCTGTAATTCTCTCTGTATTTACAGATAAATCTATAAAGACTTCTCATACCTCATTTCATTAGCTGTGACTTCCTTTTGAGTAAGTGGCTTTAGTCAAGTCCATGCATCAGCCTTGGTTGGTGCTCCTTAAAGCCCCTTGGGACTAGAGTAGTTGGCAATGTTGGTCTTCTTGTAGAGCTCCTATCCCCTTTGGGACCTTCTGTTTTTTTCCCCATTCTTCCACAAGACTTCCAGCACTCATCCAAGTATTTGGTTGTGAGTCTCAGCATTTGTCTCAATCTGCTGTTGGGTGGATCCTCTCAGAGGACAGTCATGCTAGTCTCCTATCTGCAAGCATAGCAGAGTATCATTATTAAGATACATTTCACTAAACTCCAATTACTTTTGAACATAGAGAAGAGTAATGTTCCAAATCCATATATTATCCACAATATAGATCTGAAATGAAAAAATAATATGGCTGGATAACCCTTAAAAATAGAGAAGAGAGATTTTCCTAATTTCATTTCTCAAATGTTTTAATAATGTTGTAGAAATCACATCTAGGTGTCACATCTGCACATTATTTTATGACTGGAATTAAACTGAATTGTTTCCCTGGAAAATAAAAAGCAATATAGGTTACTTTTTCTCTTCTCACCTTAGCACTTTAAAGATTACAGCTATTTTTCTAAATAAACATTTTTTGATCTCTGCATCACGATGCAAAACAAAAAGAAATAACAATGATCAAGTCCTAAACAAAATTTGAAGGTATTCATTTGTAATTTTTTTGGTGACCTATGGTTAAAATAAATTACATGATGTATATCTTTAACTACATATTCTGATAAAAATGATAGTCAACTCAATTCAAAATCATTATGTACAAATTATTAATCTCTAATTACAATTTTCATATGTATATATCATTTAAACACATTCATTTAATTGAATATGTTTGAGTGAAGCAAAAAAATAGATACAACTTTATTCTTACAAGCTACATGTTCTTTTAAAAAGAAAGTGTTAATATTGACTGGCTTTAGCAGAATGAAGTCAAAATGTTAGAAAATTATACCTTCCTGGCAGTTCATCCTACACCAATTCAGCTATTTGCTTTTTTTGGATACACATTCATGGTTGTCAGAGAACAGTGTCAAATGTCTTTCACAAATGTATATACATTCATAGCCTATTATAATTTTAATAATCTTACAAGAAAAAATATTTGTGTCTTCAAATATGAAGATGATTTTTATTATGATTTTCATCATGGTTAAGAAGAAGAATTAGATAAGAAATTATATTTAGAATTAAATAAAGATTATAGGCATAAAACTTGGTCTGTTTCATAATCAATAATAAAATACCAGAAAGTTTAAAGAGCATAAACTTTCAGATGTAATTTCTAATTCTTGAGTATCAGAAGTCCATGATGAAGGAGCCATCACCTAGGCCCTGATTGCTAACCCTCACGGAGTGGAAGATGTAAATATTTGTCCTGTTACATGATGAAAGAGCTCAAATAAGAACTATCAATATCATCAGTATTATCAAAGCCTATAATTGTCCCCTTCACAAGGATCTAACATATCTAGTAAATCTCACATCTTAATACTTCAGCACCAATATTAAGTTTTAGTATGAATTCTTTGAAGAGGTAAAATATTAAACCATAACAATATCTGGAAACTACAAACATAAAATAGTTATTTATATGCGCTATTGAACTGCGCTGGTTTGTGTCATGTTTTTTTCTATTGAGAATCTAAAATGAAGCCAGTGTCAGAGTTTAACAAAATTCATCTATAGTTACTATATTACTGATATTTCATGTCTTTTTTTATCCATGATTCTAGTTCTGCAGTTCATGCAGAGGAGAATTGCAAAAGAGAGACTGGTGGCCTTCTGTCCACCTTCTGTCTGTTAGAAAGAATACCACTGCTACCACAAAACTGGCACAGGAACAAAGCAAAAGGAACTCCGCAAGGCAATTTGCTCATGCACAGGAGGGTGCATAGCGATCTTAAAGTAGGAAAGAAAGTACAGTGAGAAGAAAATTCATTTAGTGATTACTCCCACAAGACAGTCTTGTAACACAAATAAATTATCTCAGACATATTTCTGACTTTTATTGTTTTCTATAAAATTACAACAGAGTTACTTGGTAGAAATAAACAAGGTTTCTTTTCTCTCTTTCTCTCCTTTGTTTGGCCAAATTGTTAATAAGTCCATTTTCTTCATCAGTTTATTTTCTAACATAGAAGGATACCATGCTTACCGATCTTAGTGAGTCTTCCTATAGGTGGTTTTTGCATTTGATTTTCTGACAAAGTGTAAACAAACTACTATTTATTCCAGATAGGCAGGCGAAAGATAGGCATGGAATCCCAGGGGAAGGTGTGGAGACATTGCCCTTTCCCTCTTTAATGTGGAGGGTTAACAGCACCTCTAATGTTGCTATGCAATGTTCTGCTCATTTGCTTTGACAATGGTGTCAAGCCTTCTCTAAGTTACCACAACAACCAACCATTTCTCCACGGTAATAACGGTGTTTACAGAATATCACTTTCTCACAATGGTGGTTACCATAAATTCTTTCTCTATAGAGAGCTTTAAAAATATCGGCCACATAACATGAATAGTTTTCAAAGTGAGGCTTTTTTAGCAATATGCAAGTAAATCTTATTTAAGGTTTTTGAGAATTTTAAAACACACAACAGTATGTTTTGCTTTACAGAAGCTTTTCAGTTTCATGAGGTCCCATTTATTGATTGTTGCTCTTAGAGCCTGGGTTGTTGTTGTTCTGTTCAGGAAGTTGTCTCCTGTGACAATGAGTTCTAGGCTCTTCCCCACTTTTTTTTCTAACCAATTTAGTGTGTCAGGTTTCATGTTGAGATCTTTGATCCACTTGGACTTTAGTTTTGTGCAGGGTTGTAAATATGAAAAGGATCTTCACCAACCCTATATCTGACAGAGGGCTGATATCCAGAATATATAAAGAACTAAAGAAGTTAAAAAGAACAAATCAAGCAATCCGATTAAAAAATGGGGTACAGAGGTAAACAGAATTCTCAGAAGAGGAATATAGAATGGCAAAGAAACACTTAAAGAAATACTCAATGTCCTTACCCATTAGAGAGATGCAAATCAAAATGACCCTGAGATTTCACCTGACATCCATCAGAATGGCTAAGATCAAAAACTCAAGTGACAACACATGCTGGAGAGATTGTGAAGAAAGGGGAACTCTCCTCCATTGCTGGTGGGAATGCAAACTTGTACAATCAATCTGGCACTTTCTCAGACAATTAGGAATAGTGCTTCCTCAAGATCCATCTATACCACTCTTAGGCATATATCCAAAAGATACTCAAGTACACAAGGACATTTGCTCAACCATGTTTGTAGCAGCTTTATTTGTAATAGACAGAACCTGGAAACAAACCAGATGTCCCTCACCTGAGGAATGGATACAGAAATTGTGGTACATTTACACCATGGAATACTACTCAGCAATTAAAAACAAGGAAATCATGAACTTTGTAGACAAATGGTGAAACCTAGAAACGATCATCCTGGGTGAGGTATCCCAAAAGCAGAAAGACACACATGCTTAATACTCACTTATATAGACCTATAAGATAGGATAAACATACTGAAATCTATACACCTAAAGAAGATAAACAAGAAAGAGGACCTGGGGTAATATGATCAATCCTCACTTAGAAACTGGAAAATGGGATGGACATTGGATGTAGGAGAAAACAAGAAACAGGACAGGAGCGTACCGCAGAGGGCCTCAGAAAGACTCTACCTAGCAGTGTTTCAAAGCAGATACTAAGACTCAAAACCAAACCTGCAGAGTGCAGGGAATCATAAGAAAGAGTGTGGAGCTAATATGACCTAGAGAGGACATAAGCTCCACAAGGTCCAAATATATCTTGGCACTGGGATCCTTTATGAGACTGTTTCTCCAACCAAGGACCATGTATGGATATAACCTAGAACTTCTGCCCGGATGGAGCCCATGGTAGCTCAGTATTCAAGTGGGTACCCTAATGAGGGGAAAAGGGACTATTTCTGATATGAACTCAATGGCAGCCTCTTTGACACCACCCCCTCTCAGGGAGGAGTAGCCCTTCTAGTCCACAGAGGAGGACTTTGCAGCCAGTCCTGAAGATACCTGATAAACCAGGGTCAGATGAAAGGGGAGGAGGTCCTCCCCTATCAGTGGACTTGGAAAGGGGCAGGGAGGATATGAGGGAGGGAGGGTGGGATTAGGAGGGAATGAGGGAGTGGGCTACAGCTGGGATACAAAGTTAATAAACTGTAACTAATATTAAAAAATAAAAATAAATTTAAAAAAATTATATAAACATTTTTTCATAGAATTACTAAGTTGCATTGCTTTCTCTAACAAGTAAGATCTAAGTCCATGTAACATGCAGTGACATCAAACTTCACGAAATAACACTTTCAACTTAACCAAAACTTTAAATACGACTATGTAAAACCTGAAAATAAAGAAATGTATATACTCATAACATCGGTGATGGCTATTCTTGGTTGTCACCTTGACTATATCTGGAATGAACTACAATTCACATGTGGAGAGTACACATTAAGAGATATTCTGCCTGGTTTGAGGTCTGTGAGTCCACTTCTAGGTAGGACCTCTGAGTAGGAAGACACACATCTTTAATCCAGATCTATTATTATTATTATTATTATTATTATTATTATTATTTACAATTTATTCACCTTGTATCCCAGTTATAGCCCCCACCCTCAAATCCTCCCGGTCTCCTCCCAGTCTCATCTTCTCCCCTGTTATTCCCCTGCCCTTTTCCCATACTGTCTGACCCTTGCCTATCAGGTCCCATCATGACTGCCAGCATCCTCTTCCTCTGTGGGCTGGCTGAGTCACTCCACCAGGGAGTAGTGAACAAAGAACAAACAAAGTTCATGTCAGAGATTGTCTCTTCTCCTCTCACAAGAAAACCCACATGGAGACTGCACTGTCTGTAGTCTACATCTGAGCAAGGGCCTTAGGCCTTAGGCCTTCTCTATGAATGATCTCTGTTTGATGCATATGTCTCTGCAGTTTCCCCTGGGCCATGCTTTTTGTTGGCTTTGTTGATCTCCTTGTGCAGCTGCTGTCCCCTCCAGGTCCTTTTATATCTGCCTTCTTCCATAAGACTTCCTGTGCTCTGTCCAAAGTTTGGTTGTGAGTCTCTGCGAATGCTCAATCCCCTGCTGCTTAGTCTTTAGAAGACCTCTGTGGTAGGCTCTGTCCTGTTTCGTCTCTTCTACAGCTTTCAGTAAGTGAGTGAATGAGATTATAAACCTACCACAGAGGGAAGGCACAAATCTTTAATCTGGGCCACATCTTCTGCTGGAAACCTCTATAAGGACATGTAATAAGGAAGATTTTTCTCTTTATGTGCTTGTTTTTGCCTTGCTAGCACATCCTTTCCTTCACTGGCATTGGAGCCTATTACTTCATGATTCTAGTATATACAGAACACCAGCTGGGACAGCCAACCTTGTGGAACTAAGCAACTACTAGATTCTTGAACTTTCCTTTCATATTGTTGGATTACTTGGACTGTAGCCTGTTAGCCTTTCCAATGAGTTTCCTTTTTATATACACAGAGAGATTTATTTCATAAGTTTTGTGGCTCTGGAGAGCCCTGACTAATACAACACTGATATTGTTATGTTTGGGTTAGTAAAAAAAAAAAAAAACATTTTCTTGTGCTTCCGGTGTGTTAGGATACCTAGGGCTTGTTGTAGCTTGGCTCTGGTGATGACATATCGTCCTGGCTGTTGTCGGTTGTGTTTTTACCTTGGCCTTTAGCAATTAGGGTTTCTAGTTATAACAGTTTTAGTTGCTGACTTCTGAGTTTATCTTTGTTAGATGGGTGCTTTTATTTTATTTTTATTTTTTTGAGGGTTTCCCTCCTTGGGGTTTTTATGGCTTTATAGTCTCCAGAATTTTGGGTGCTACCCTTGTCTCTGTGGTCCCTAGTAGCAGCACAACTTCAGGTCTTTGGTGGTGGTGAACCTCCAGGAAAGCATATACAGTTTGTGGACTGGAAAATGGAGTTCAGGGGGTAGGGTGAAGCCTAATAGGTTTTTAAGGGAAATATGGGAGGTAAGGCCTTGGGGCAGGGTCTTACCTGTTTGTCCCTGGTGACTGCAGGCTTCAGGAAAGCAGGCAGGGTTGTGAAATTGAACCACAGATGCAATTACCACTGTGTGTATGTGTGTGTGTGTGTGTGTGTGTGTGTGTGTGTGTGTGTTTGTATGTATTTGCTCTTACTGCAGCCAGCATATGGAGATGCAAGGATGACCAGAAGCAATAGATTTGGGGGCTGGAGGGATATCTCAGATATTAACTGAATGCCTGCTTTTGTAGAGGTCTACAGTGTGGTTCTCAGCACCCATTCTGGGGACATGGTATCCATTTCTTGCCTATATGGACACTGGACTTGTGTATATAAATCTGTAATCCTACATACACAATAAACATATTTAAACTTACACTAATAAATAAAATAATAATTTGTTTTTTTTCATTCCACTGTGAGGCAACTGAGTAATATAGTCAGGTTATCAGACCTAGCTGGGAGTGCCTTTATCCACTGAGACAAACACTAAAGTCAAAACACTAGGTCTGTTTTTGTTGTTGTTTTGCCATGTCATTAATGTACGTGTTAATATACAGATAAAGAATGTTGACTATTTTTCTAATAACATATTTGTCTAAGCAATGATAGGGGAAAAGGCATTATATTTTCTTGACTTACTAAAGTATCTAAGATTTCTGTGATGATTTTATGACCTTGAAAGTCAAAAGAAAACAATCTATTTTGCTTTAACTCTAATTTCTTCTTCTTAAAATCTAATGAGTGCTATAACACAAACTACAGCAGTCTCAAAGCTTGAGAGAATGAGGAATGGTGCTTGTTCTCCCAAAGGCCTATGCGTTCTCCCATAGTTGCAAAAACAGCTCCCTACCTATGGGTGTGGTTACTATTATCCTAAAATATGCTAAAATTAGCTACATTCAATTTTTAGTATTATTTTCTTGTTCATGAAAGCATCTCCACATTTCTCTTGTCCTTCTCTTTCTTTGCTCTTACCCCAGGGTGTTTGTTCACAGCCAGGACAGCAGCTGTAAGCTAAGAACTGGGTCTGAGAGCACCTCTGAGTTAAGTGACAGTGGCAGGTTGCTAGGGGAAACCAACTGTCTTCCTGACTTGATCTCTGGTGTTCCTTATGTCCTTTTTATGATGCAGTAAATTTTTTTCTCACCAAGTTTTAGTCGTAGAAAGACCAGACTAGCACAGTGGCCTTGAGAGAGTGCTGGTCTATTTGGTAGTTTTTTGTATTTTGTAAAATCGGAAAATATTGAATATTTCATCCAAATAATTTTGCTGCTAACCATCTGTATGGAACAGTTTCAGTATCATCGTTAACAATGAATTAAGTTACTTTTACCCAAATTAAAATAAACCAGAAAACATTAATAGAAGAAAGCAACAAAATATAGAGAAAATTCTTCATTTTTAGAAAATTTCAAAAAACAATTCCTACTCTTTAATGGCTGAGTTTAAATGTACAGACTCCTAACACTTAGGTAGGGAATAAGTGACTTTATATATGCTGGAAGTATTTTCAAAATTCCAGGAAAATACTAAATGATAAATGGTAAAATTTAAGCAAAGATATGTTAATTTTGTGTGCAAATAAATTGTGTCATATCTGCCTTTTTTTTGCCTAAGACATGAGACAATATTGACTGTTCTTTGCATGTTCTGCATTATATGACAATTTTTACACTAAAAACAATTATGTGATTTTTATATTGCTTAAAGTAAGCATAAACTAATAACGTTATCTTCTCTATTTCTTTATTTTATTTGATCCTAAATTGAACACTTTTTAGCATTCTAAAACAACTATTTCTTAATTTTTTTGAGAATCTTTAGTGGCATTCATGTACCATAGAGATACTCAGTCTTCCTTTCCTGTGCTTAAACATGAAACAAAGCTGTTCTTCAAACACAAAGACAATGGTGTTGGGCACTTCCCTTGTCTTTGGTACTTTAATTAACTGGTTAATTTACATATGATCTTCTTCATATGAAGTTTTACATTTCAGTGCAGCTGTTTATTTCAAATTGTTTTCAACTTATCAATGTCTTAAAACAGTTGATAGTTGAGAACTTTTATGATCTTTCATGTTTCTACATATTTTATATTTACACTCAAAGTAGTTGAATTGGTTGAATATTTGGTATTCCATATGGATTCAGCTTTCTTGTTTGCAAAGCAGTTTGTTTATCTAAGAAATAGTATCAGGAAATCAGCATTTCTTTCCATCCATATGCTGTTTTTAAAACAGGCTTCCTACTGTGGTGGTCCTTATATAAGTAGTTAATGCTGATGTGCTATCCACATAGTATTGAAAACAGTCTTTGTATTTCTCTGACCCCCTCCAACCTTCACCACAGCTTTATCCTGACAATCTACAAATCATTCTCTCTACAAATCATTGTCTTTAGTTTAAGACAATGATTTGTAGACTGTACTTCCCAGCTTACTGTTTTTAAGAGTGTGGTCCCTGAACTGTCTGTGTTATGGTGTTATGATAATGTTAGCACCTAGCAACAGACCTGGTTTTAAGGAGGTTTATTGTGGGAAATGGGGAGGTAAGCTGGAGAAAGGAGAAAAAGTGAGTGGGCCATAAGACCAGAGAGGGGGAAAGAAGCTGGAACACACAAACACATGCACACATACACAGAGAGAGAGAGAGAGAGAGAGAGAGAGAGAGAGAGAGAGAGAGAGAGAGAGAGAGAAGGAGGGAGGGAGGGAGGGAGGGAAAGAGAGAGAGGCAAGCAAAGAGAGAGACAGAAAGAGAGAGACAGAGACAGAGAGTCAGACACACACACACAAACACAGACTGAGGGAGCTTAGAGAGTGACTGGTCCTTTCATCTTCCACCCCCTTCTGCACCCCCTTCAACACACACCCATAACACAGAGCAGTGGGCACAGGTGATGACAGACAACATTGCTTGAAGGTCCCCTAAAGGCAGGCCAATTGAATCGCCTTGTGCACCAATAACTGGTTCTTAGACTTTACCAATCTATCTAGCAGTTCTAAATATGACAATAAGTCTAGCCAGAAGAGATACAAAATGCTAACCAAGCTGAAAAACCTCACATCCAAGTCGAACTCTTTATGCTGAATAAGAACTGGGGAATAAACTTTGGATGGAAATGCAATAATTGCTGCCAAACAAACCCAATTAACTATTGCTGCTCTGTGTTTTGACATCTGGTAAGGACAATGTCTGCTTGGTTCTTTCAGTGTTGTATTTATTTTGGATGTACTCCACATTTGCTCTGCCAGAGAAATTTAGAGTCAGCATAAAAGAGAACTAATTGTTTCTTATTATATTTTCATCAATAAACAAATTATTTTATATTTATGAAATGATTTATTTGAACTCACCAAATGCATGTACTGAACTGAGCACTTAGGCAGCTTTCCATAGTGTGGCCCCTTCTCTCCTTGTTTGTCTTCATTAAGCTATCTTAAATTCTAAAGTCATTTCTGGATCTTAACTTGCAGTACTCTGAGCAATAAAAGCAGCTATTGTGAAAATTCATGACAGCTCTGGATGCTTGAATATTTGACTTCCTTATAAAAGTTACTGTTGAATACTAATTTCCCACACACTTCAGTGATCTGTTCATTGTCCAGAAGTAAAAATGATTTTCCCCTGTTCTTGCTTCTGTTTCTTGTTCTGTTCTTGTTTATAAGTGGCAACTATATTATTTACCTGTAAAAATTCGGTACTATGTTAGTACCTTTTTATTTGAAATAAAGAGTGTTATTTTTCCTGAGAAACTGATTTATTTATAACTTAAGATTGTCTTTGGGACACCATTGCTTGATCATTTGTTGACCTCAGTGTGCTTGGAAGCTGAACTTAAACATTTGATCCTTCTGTTTTACTTTTGTAGTGCTGGGAGGAAGGGCATGTACCTCTGTCTTATTCCTTTTAGATTAATCATAAAGTATGTATTAACTTTTTGTCTTTCTCACAGCTCTCAATATGACTATTATTTCTTTTTGTTTACTTTTTGAAAATTCCATATACCAAAGTGTGTTTAGATTAAATATAAGTTTTAAATACATTTCTCATTGAATTAATAATTAAAATAGGATTCCAGATGCATAACCACTTTTTCAATATGTGAAAAACAACGCAATAAGTTATTTATAATATGACTTAGTTGTATATCATAGCATTTTATTTAGTGCTATTTAAAGAATCTTAATAAACTCAGGCTTACACTCTTAAATTAGAAATTTGCTCTCCCAAAAAGCTCTAGCAACAGAGTATTTGGAGCACGTATACATGAAGAATACATTGTTGCAGAAATATTCCAAGGTAAGTTTCAAATGTCAAAATTGGTATAGATGTGCCATTAAAGGCTGACCTATTTGTGGCAAGTAGATCAGATATGGATGATGGCTAACAGTGAATAAGGAAACCAAAATAGAACAAACGTATATCTCACGTAGAGAAAAATCTCCCATTGTGTTTCATGCAAGAGGAAACACCAAAGTCACTACACATAATTTTAATTTGTATAGGTGAAACACTAAAACATGAGCAAAATTATTTAGATTAAGCATGCACACATAAATATACACACAGAGAGTGATAGTAAGAATGAAAGATAGAGGGACTGGGAGGAGAGAGAGCATATGAATTTATATGTTCCTGATGCTTCTTATGCATCTTAATTTGAATTGACTTCATTTCAAGTGCTCACAGATACTTTTATGTAAAAGTGATTTTATTGTCACTGGGTTAGTCTCAGTAGGATACTTATCAAAGCAAGGGTTCACCTCTGACCCCATAATTCTAATGTATCCTCTGTGCCTTATTAATTCCTGGTGGCATGAGCCTTCCAGTAGTCAAGGCATAACCTCTACACCAAATGCCTAATGCATTGCTTAATCCACAGACATCTAAGGTCTAGCATCTCGTGCTCCATTTTCATAGTCTACTAAGTATTTCAGCTACAATTGTACATCTAAAAAGTGAATGTGAATGTAAATAAATTTTCACTTCTGATATACATTATTCCAAGAAATCACTTTTTATGATTTTTTTTTCTTCATGTTTTAGAATTTTGTACAATTTACTTGGATCATATTCACTCGTCCCACCTCCATTTCTTCTCCCTTCTTACCTAATGGTCTGTATAGCTTTTACTTTCTAAAACACCAAATACATTTTATACTGCTCATGTGCTCTTGGATGTGTGATCTTCACCAGAGTGTGTTCAAACCCCCAGTTCTTCATCCTTACAGAAAACTGACCCTCCCTGCTCAAACAGTTACCTATTGTCAATAACGCCTTAGCAAGGGGCAAGCCTTCTTGCACAGCTCTCCTCTCCTAGCTTAGTCTGGCTTAAACTGATGCAGTTCTTCTGTGTGCTGTCTCATTTGCTGAGAGTTCACATATGTAGTTGTCCTGCTGAGTTCAGAAAACACTGATTCCCTTGTAGTTGTCCACTGTTTCTGGCTCTTGCAATCTTTGTCACCCCTTTCCAGGAAATCTGAGAAGAGAGGGTAAGATATCAGGTATCTTCAGGACTGGCTGCAAAGCCCTCCTCTGTGGCCTAACAGGACTGCTCCTCCCTTCGAGGGTGGGGAGACCAAAGAGCCAGTCATTGAGTTCCTGTTAGAAACAGTCCTTGTTCCCCTCACTTTGGGAAACCAATTGGTTACTGAGCTACTACAGGCTACATCTGAGTGGAGGTTCTAGGTTATATCCATACATGGTCCTTGGTTGAATGTCAGTCTCAGAAAAGACCCTGTGCCCAGATATATTTGGTCCTTGTGGAGCTCCTATCCTTTCCCCATCAGACTAACTCCCCTTCTTTCTTATGATTCCCTGTACTCTGCCAAAGGTTTGGTCATGAGTCTTTGCTTTGAAAACACTGCTAGTTAGAGTCTTTCAGATGCGCTCAGTAGACTCCTGTCATATGTTCAATGCACATCCCATCTGTCTTTCTAAATGAGGACTGATCATCTTACCCCATGTCCGCTCAATTGATTATCTTTTTTAGGTGTATAGATTTCATTATGTTTATCATATCTTATAGGTCTATATAAGTGAGTATATCCCATGTTTGTCTTTCTCCTTCTGGGATATTTCACTCAGAATGATCTTTTCTAGATCCCACCATTTGCCTGCAAATTTCATGATTTCCTCCTTTTTGATTGCTGAGTAGTATTCCATTGTATCTTTAACAAATGGTGCTGGACCAACTGGATGTCTACATGCAGAAAAATGAAAATAGATCCATATTTATCACCCTGCACAAAACTAAAGTCAAAGTGGATCAAGGACCTCAACATAAAACCAGATACCCTAAATCAATTGGAAAAAAAAGTGGGGAACAGCCTAGAACTCATTGGCACAGGAGACACCTTCCTGAACAGAAAACCAACAGCACAGGCTCTAAGAGCAACAATCAATAAATGGGACCTCATGAAACTGAAAAGTTTCTGTAAAGCAAAGGATACCGTCATCAAAACAAAACGACTGCCTACAGATTGGGAAAGAATCTTCACTAACCCTTTATCTGACAGAGGACTGTTTCTCTTTCTTGGTTTTCTTTTCTTATTACACTGGCAACATTTTTATAACAAACTATGATAGATGACTCATATTTGATAAGCAACACTTGTGAAAACTTTTGGGTAAAATCACATTTTTTTTTCAGGCATTCAATACAGATTTCTGATTCCAAGAAAATATAATTGACATTTATTGATATAGTTACCTAATAAGTATTTTTTCTATCATTGACTTGTAAAATACTCTTTTTCAATTTTTTTTTACTATTTATTCATTATATATACTGACTGAGTTCCCCTCCCTTTAACTCCTCCCAGTGCCTCTCTTCCTCCCTCTTCGTCCCCCCATGCCCTTTCTCTAGGCCACTGAAAGGGGGAGATCACCCCCTCTGCCATCTGCCCATAACTTATC
This sequence comes from Meriones unguiculatus, assembly GCF_030254825.1. Classification (NCBI taxonomy): domain Eukaryota; kingdom Metazoa; phylum Chordata; class Mammalia; order Rodentia; family Muridae; genus Meriones; species Meriones unguiculatus. Next base: position 98,941,993 of record NC_083354.1, read on the forward strand.
AAGTTCCAACAGGACTGCCTGCATCCTCTTCTTCTGTGGCCTGGCAAGACCGTATCACCAGAGGCAAATGATCAAAGAACAGACAACAGAGTTCATGACAGAGGCAGCCCCTGTTACCCTTACTCGAAGGTTCCACCCAACAGGGAATCAAAGCAGCTGTAGAGACTCAGAGTCAAACTTTGTTCAGAGTGCAGGGAGTCTTATGGAAGAAGGGTATGGGGAGTTGGGAGGATGGAGCCCAGGTGGTTCTGGAGAGACTGATGCACCAACCAAGGACCATGCATGCAGAGGACCTAGATGCCCTGCTCAGATGTAGCTTCTTTGAAATATTCTTAATCATTAATTTGAATGTTGTGGACTTGAAAATCACCATTTTCAGTGTTAAATGTTCTACCTTTTGCTACTAAAGTTTTAAGTATCTGATAATATTTCACTTTGTTATATCATTAAAAATTTTAAGTGAGGATTGATCATCTTACTCTGGGTCCTCCTGATAAACTAGGGTCATATGGAAGGGGAGGAGGACCTATCAGTGGACTTAGGAGAGGGAGGAAATGAGGGAGGGTGGGATTGGGAGGGAATGAAGGAGGGGGCTACAACTGGATACAAATTAAATAAACTCTAATTAATATAAAAAAATAAAAATTAAAAAATCAACTTGTTAGACTATTGTTATTATTGTTTTGAGATTATAAGCCTACCACAGATGTTCTCTAAAAGACACCATCCAGCAGGAGATCAAAGTAGATGCAGAGACTCACAGCCAAACATTAGACAGAGCACAGGGAGTCTTACGGAAGAAGGAGGATATAATTGGTCTTTTAGGGAAAAGGAGACCAACAAAGCAAAAAAAATCAATGCCCAGGGGGGGACTGCAGAGACTGATGCATCAACCATAGACCATGCATAGAGAGGACCTCGATACCCTGCTCAGATATAGCCCATAGAGAGCTCAGTCTTCATATGGATTCCCTAGTAAGAGGAGAAGATAGAATTTCTGACATGAACTCTGTTGCCTGCTTTTTGATCACTTCTCCCTGTTGGGGCAACTTAGACAGCCCATAGAGTAAGAGGATTCTGGAAGTTCTGTTGGGACTTGACCTGGGCTAAGATCAGACCGTCTGGTAGGAGGACCTCCCCTATCAGTGGACTAGAGGAGAAGGATATGGGAGGAAGAGGGAGGGAGGGTAAGACTGCAAGGAGTGGTTGCAAAGCCCTCCTCTGTGGCCTAACAGGACTGCTCCTCCCTTCAGGGGTGGGGAGACCAAAGAGCCAGTCATTGAGTTCCTGTTAGAAATAGTCCTTGTTAAGGGCTTAACATTCTTTTTTTTTTTTTTTTATCAGTTACATTTTATTAACTCTGTATCCCAGCCGTGTCCCGATCCCTCATTCCCTCCCAGTCCCTCCCTCCCTCCCTCCCTCATCTCCACCGTGCCCCTTTCCAAGTCCACTGATGGGGGGGACCTCCTCCCCATTCATCTGAAGATACCTGATAAAACAGGATCAGATGAATGGGGAGGAGGTCCCCCCTATCAGTGGACTTGGAAAGGGGCACGGTGGAGATGAGGGAGGGAGAGACTGGGAGGGAATGAGGGATCGGGACACGGCTGGGATAAAGAGTTAATAAAATGTAACTGATAAAAAAAAATAATAATAAAAGAAAAAAATAAAAAAAATAAAAAAAAAACTGCAAGGAGATGAGGGAGGGGGTTACAACTGGGACACAAAGTAAATAAACTGTAAATAATAATAATTTAAAAAATAAAAAAGACAAAATACAAAAACAATAATATAATTACATTTTTTCCCTTTTCTATTTCCTTTCTAAACTTTTCCAAATAGAGGGCCTTCAAATAAAAATTGATGGCCTCTTTTCTCACTAATTATTATTGTATGCAGATGTTATATATATATATATATATATATATATGTGTGTGTGTGTGTGTGTGTGTGTGTGTGTGTGTTGTTAAATATGACCTGTTAAGTCCATATGACATTACTACTATGTATGCTGTCAGGGCTGATGGTTTGGCACTGAATTTGATGTGATCTTCCTTTGCTAAAACCTTCTTTCCTATACCCAGCTTTCCTCATTTGCTTATAGTTCTTTGTGGAGAGCTGAGAACTTATGGGATTCTCCCTGCTTATTGTTCATGTCCATTGGTTTAATCCTTGATCAGCTCACATGTGAACACTCACATTCATGGTACAAGAAAGCACCATGCAAGCTCTGGAAGAGGATGCTAAGCAGCTGTTTTACCCAGTATGATGTTTATAAATGACATCAACACACAAGCATGGCACATTAATTCTAAAGGTAATACATGGCATGCATAACTTGGTGGTTATAACACCTAACAAATTAAACTTGAGCTCAACTAAAGGGAAAATGAGCTTGATACTGAAAAGGTACTTATCTATCCAATGCAAGTGAAGTCATAGTTTTTGAAGGAGAGGGTACAACTATCAATTTACTAAACCAGCATATTCCCTAAAACCAATACATAAACATTTGTCTTATACCCAGAGATGTATATTCTTCACCCCTCACCAAGGAAATTTCTCTTTGCAACAGATGGAGACAACCACAGAAAACCACAAACAGTTAAAATGTAAGTATATAGAGCACATTTCCAATAAATACATTTACAAAATCCTCCCAAGTCTAAAGCTCATGGAACATTGCAGAAGAGAAAAAAAAAGAAAAAGATAAGAGTAAGAGGTTCACAGACTTTGCTGTAACATTATACCTTATAGTAACATCAGAAGCTGTACCCATAAAATTTTAACCTGTAATTTTGTCAGATTCGTTGATATTTAGCTGTGTTTTTTTCCACCTTTCATTTATTTCAGTATATTTTACTCTTCAGAACATATAATTATCTTTGACTTTTTTTTATATTAACTTTTGTTTCTAGGGGCTAATATGAAGCACAACAGCCTGTGTCTGGAGGTCACAGGACAGCTTTGTGGAATAATTTCTTGCAGAGATAGAGCTCAGGTTGTGAGGATCAGTGGCAATGACTTTACCCCATGAGACACCGGCCAGTCTTCATATTTTATTTGTAGGTTCATTATAAACAATGTTTAATAGAACTGGCTGAGAAATTGGAGGAATTATTTGCTAATACGAGTATAATTTAATATTAGTCAGTTTTTTAATACATTTTGTCTTATTCAATATTAGTTTAAAAGTTATTGTGTTCCTTTCTCCACTTAATCCTTCAAAGAAAATTAAATATTGAACAATTTTAGAAAATTATACTTTAGTAAGTCAATTTTAATTTCTAAAATATAGTTAACTAAAATTGCTAGACTATATTATTAAATTAAATGCTAATTTTTATATAGCCTTTGTTTTTATTAGCTTTTAAATACTTTTTTAAAAATTGACCTAGTTTTTTATTTTCTCTAAGTATTATGCAGCAATGTAATTTGCAGTCAGCTTCATACTTTTGTAACTTGTATGTTTTCTTAAATTTTTTCTTCTTATCCATTTTTGCAATAATAGTAGAGATTGAAGCCTCAGCCTTGTGTGTGTTAGACAATGCAATACAAATCAGATATACCTCTGGTCCAAAAAATTAGTTTTAGATTGTTTTTGTTCAGATAAAGTTTTGTTCTTTCACGATGAGAAAATGTTTCATTATTACAAATAATTCATATTGTAAATGTATATTATTATTATTTACCTAAGCTGAATAATTAATTTTTAGTAGGCAATTTGATAGGTATAATACTTAGAACTTAAAATGGTATGCTTGCATAACATTTTCAGAGCATTATATATCTTTAATTATGAAATGGCTTAATAATTATATGACTAATAACACTAATTAACAGATTCAAAGCTCCTTCTTCAATTTGTTATCTGTATTAAATTAGAAGGGTTATTTATGTAAGTAGGAAAAAGACTATTCTATTGTAGTAATTAAAGACCCTTTTAATTACTTAACTTTTAGAAAATAGATAATCCATTTTAATTTGTATTTTTCTACTATATCTTCAAGATTATAGTCAATTTGAAAATATTTTATCATCTAAGAGTGTCTCAGATTCACTTATTCAGATACTGCTAAAGAATCAGTTTAGATTTAGTAATTATTATTTAAAAAAGAGTTTGGATTCCATCACAATTTTGAAAAGAGAGAAAGAGAAGGAAGAAAGGGAAAGTGATTTAGTCCATGGCTAATGCTGTCATCAGAAAATGTGACCAAGACAACTTATAAAAGAAAGCGTTTGATTGGGCTGACAATTTCAGATGGTTGAAGTCTTTGATGGCAGAGCAAAGACCTGGTGGCAGGTACTCTGAGAGTGTATCTGTTTCCTCAGGTAAGGAGGCAGAGTAACACTGGGAACAGCCCTCATCCTTTGAAACTCAATGCTTCTTCCAGTGAGATATTGTCTCTAACAAGAGGACATCTTCTAATCCTTGAGAAATAGTACCATCAACTGAAAGATTGCAAATAACTGAGCCTCTCCCTATAAAATAACTGCCAATAGCTCATATGAATTAACAATGTAAGGAGGTGTTGCCTTATTTGAGGCTGTGTAGTCCCAGTATCATTCTCCCTTCCTGCTGATCCAGATGTAGAACTTTTAGCTACCTATCTCTCCAGTACCATGTCTGCTTGAGTGATGCCAGGCTTCCCACTATGATGATAAAGGACTTAAACCTGTGAACTACAAGCCAGAACCAGTTAAATGGTTTCCTTTATAAGAGTTGCTGTGGTTAAGGTGTCTCCTGACAGCAATAGAAACTATAACTGAGACAGAAGGCAAAAAAAGAGAAGGAAAAATATGTCTATTGATTCTTTTTTTTATTATTTTTTCAGTGTTGGGTATGGAATTATTCTGCCCTCAGTTGTGGGTTTGGGGGTAAGGAAGTAGGTATAGATGTCATAAATTTATGGATTATCCTGTAAGGCCCGCAACTGTTAGTATTTCAAGTACATTGTATGAATTTATTTTATGTAGCTATTATAAATGTGTTTTTTCCACTATTACCATCATTAATACACTGATGATTTAAATAAGTCTTCTTGCAGGGCTTTGTGTTCTAGAACAGAATATTACCATACCATAAGCCATCTTCTATCTGAGGCAGCAGCTTTCCTATCATCATCATCATCATCATCATCATCATCATTATTGTTTACAACTTATTCACTTTGTGTCCCAGTTCTAACACCCTTCCTCATTTTCTCTAGGTTTCACCCTCCCTCCTCTTCCTCTCCTAGCCATCTCTTATAGTCCACTGATAGGGGAAGTCCTTCTCCTTTACTGTCTGACTCTAACCTATCAGGTTCAAAAGTTGAATCAAGATCAGGTGAATGAACTAAACACTCCTATATCTCCTAAGGAAATAGAAGCAGCCATCAAAAGTGGACTATTTCTAACAGGAACTCAATGACTGGCTCTTTGACCTCCCCATCTCCCAAGGGAGGAGCAGTACTGTTAGGCCACAGAGGAGGACTTTGCAGCCATCCTGAAAATACCTGACAAAAGGGAGTCGTATGAAAGGGGAGGAGGTCCTCCCCTATCAGTGGACTTGGAAAGGGGCAGGGAGGAGATGAGGGAGGGAGGGTGGGATTGGGGAGGGAATGAGGGGTCCAGCTGGGAAACAGAATTAATGAAATGTAACTAATGAGAAAAATAAAATTTTTTAAAAAAAGTCTCCCATCTGAAAAAAAGCCCAGGACAGATAGTTTCAGCACAGAATTATATCAGATCTTCAAAGAAGATCTAATTCCAATACTCTTCAAACTTTGTTATGAAAGAGAAAAAGAAGGAACATTATCAAACTCATTCTATGAGGCCACAGTCACCTTGATACCTAAACTACACAAAGACCCAACACAGAGAGAGAGAGACAGAGAGAGACAGAGAGAGAGAGAGAGAGAGAGAGAGAGAGAGAGAGAGAGACTCTCAGATTAATCTTTCTGATGAACATGGAGGCAAAAATACTGGCAAACCTAATCCAAAAACATGTCAAAGATATCATCCAGAAGCTTTCCTTTTAAGCCCTTGGATCATCTTACAAAAAAATATCTATTGATTTGGGAGAACATGAAAAAATTTTCCCTTTTTTTGAAAAGCAATATTTTTATTACATGGAGTGAGGCTTGACCTCTTTCAAGTGTAATTGAAGTATGTAGAAGTGAAGGTATAAAGGATTTATTTTTGTCTGTTTTGTTTCACTCAAATTTTAACCATTATCCTTTAGTATTTTTAGGTGGAATGATTGCTTAGTTCTTTCTTTGTCACTAGGAGAATTTTTATGACAAAGTGATCAAAACTCTTTGCATTTATGTTGTTAGAGAAAACAAAATATTCTTGTGAAACCCGTTATTCTTCAGAAGTTTGCAGTCAAGTTAAGTTGATATCTATCCAGTAGATTCATATTCCAGATATAAGCACACTTATTGCTTATGAGATTTATTTTACATACAGATATTCTGTTTTCAGTGTGAATATATTTTCCTCATACATATTTTATTGGAATTTTTTTATCATACAATATATTTTGATCATGGTTCCTCTTCTGTGACTCATCCCAGATCCTTCTCACCTGCCTATCCACTGGACTCTAGAGAGTCTTTCATTCTCTTTCTCTTCAGAAAGCAAATAAACAAACAACAGCAACAACAGAGTAAGCAAAACAGAATTTAAAAAGGAAAGAAAAAAACCCCACAAGAAACACACATACAACCCATAAACACACAAAAGCAGAAAACATTGCATACAAGGAAACAAACAAACAAACATGAAAAACATGAAACGAAAACATGTCCAAGAAAAACATGAAACGAAAAGTCTCCAAAAATACTGTTGAGTTTGTGTTGAGTATCTACTGCTGGGCTTGGGGCCTACCCTTCACTGTAGTTATGATAGAAAATGAGTTTCCATTGGGAAAAAGAAAAAAAAAAGATTTTCTGTTGTGAGATGAGGCAAATTGCAGCTAGCTTATTGGTTAAAGAGCTCAGTGCTAGGGCCCCATCTGGATTGAACCTATGCATCCCAGGTGTATGCTGCCATAGCCTCTGAGTTCAGATGTGTGTATGTCCCGTTGTGTCTGTAAGACATTGAATCCTCCATCCATGTTGGCTTTTATAATCCTTCTACCTCCTGTTCCATATAGTATCCTGACCCCTGAGTTTTATAAAGACATCCTATGTAGGACTGAGTGTTCCAAAATCTTTTGCTCTCTGGATATTGTTCAGTTGTTTTTACTTCCTACTATAGCAAGAGAAAGCTTCTCTGATGATGGCTAAATAAGGTACTGATCTATGGTTATAACAGGATACCATTGGTAGTCACTTTATTCCTATCTTCCTTAAGCAAAACAATACTATTTGATTTTCCTCTAGGCCCTTGTTCTATCCATTTAAAGGTTCATGACCACATGATCTGTGTCAGGAATTGGTTGCATCACTCTGAGTGGACCTTAAATTTAATTACAAAGTGGCTGGTGATCTGTACCATATTTGTGTCACTATTGCACTACTGCATATCTTGCAGTCAGGCCACTACTTTAGATCATGAGGTTCATAGATAGATTGAAGTTTGGTATTCTACTCTGGTATATTGCAGAGTACCTTCCAGCACCATGATCACTAGTTAGTTAAGGTGCATACAATTAGTAAGAACTGTTATGTGTGCTTTTCTTATATGTATGTATGTATTTATATGAGTGGGTACATGAGTGTCCAGAGGTTGTTAATATGTATCTTCTTCAACCATTCTCGTTTTTAGGTGAAGTTTTTGTTGGACCTCTAGATCATCAATTTCCTTTCTGGATGACCAATTTATTCCAGGAGCCTGGTTTTCATCAACCTTGCTAGCACTCAGGTTGCAATTCATGTTGCCCTCCCCATATACTCATTGTGGTGGGGATGTATATTACAATCTTCCTGCTTGTATGACAGGCACTTTGCCAAACAAGCCTTCTTTCCAGCCCTTACTGCTTGTGTTTCAGTTTTATAATTTATTATATAGCTTGGTTGATTGAATAATTTATTAATTCTTAAAATTAGCACATGTAACAAGATGAAGTGGATGTCCGAGGAAATTTTATGTGATAGTGCTCCAACAACTCTTTATTTCTTCTACATTGCAGGTATTTTCTTGGACAAAATATCCTCAGTGGTACAAAAGTGCTTATATCTTTTATGGAACAAACTGCCTAATTATACTTAAAACTCACTCAAGCAGGGAAGTCATGACTGCACTATAACCTAGCCAACTATAAGTATTGAAAAGATGACAGAACTTAGGAAAAAACCTTCTATTGCAATTTTCTGAAATTAATATATCTCCTGAATTTAATATAAATACTTATTCTTATATCCATGTGAGGGATATACATCTTACTCCTCATCAAAAGGGGTTTTGTAGCAGACAAAGGGTACTACAGAGATCTACAACTGGACATATGGAAAAGAACACATAATCATGATGTGTTCAGCCCTAATTGGCAAATCTACAAATAACCCCTATTGTACAAACTTAGGAAACATAGCAAAATGAAGACAGGAAAAAATATTATAAGAGTCATAGGATCATAGATAAGTTTTCTAGACAAATAAGGATGCTACATCCATTAAATCTCAACAATATGGGTGCCTAAAAAAGACATGCATAGTGACCACATTAATTGCCATTCAATATGAATGACGGAATTTTATGAAAAACTCTAGGTAGTAAATGGCTACTGAGATAGAGAAGGATGAACCCTTTGTTAGGTTATACCGCCTTAATCACATGTACATATTAGCAACATTAAATGAATGCAGTAGGGCATTTGTCTTTGTGTGGGTAGAGCTTGTGCCTGGCAGTGTAATATATAGAGAGAGTGAGGTTGAAATTGGTGAAGTTGAATGGAAAAAAGAGATTATATAATAGAGTATAATATATAAAACTCTTAAAAGAATAAAACATTAAATAATAATATATTACTATTTTGCTATATTAAAATGTTTTTATTTGAAACACAATCACACCATTTGCATTTCTCTCATTTTTTTTTAATTTCTTTTTTTTTCTTTTTTTTTTTTTTCTTTTTTTTTTTCAATGCAGTTTATTCAGGAACATTGAACAATCCTCGGACCCCGGGGAAAGCCAGCCCACAGCTTAAATAGCCTCTGGGTAGCCAACCCAGGCGTGCCACGTGGGCAATGCAGATAGGTCCACATACATGGAAGCAAGCCAGATCCTCGGCCTTAGCCAAATGTGGAGTTGTTCGTGACAGAGAGCACTCACCATCGGGAAGGTGGAAGGCGGAAACCAGCTCCATCTTTAAGGCACAGCATTCCGCAGCTCTCTACAGTTCCCCCTTTTTGTTTTAGACGCATCAGGCAAGAGTAGAGGTCTGATCTCTGATATTAGAAATAAATTGGGACTTTGTACCGATGTTCATTTAGGTGTCATCCACCCAAAGAGCATCAGACCCGACCGATACCTTTTTCTCAGAGGCGGGACCTGGGGCATCAACCCGCATGCAATCAGACATGCTCTTCTCTGGGTCCAAAGTGGCTGGGCAACATGGCTGCTCTGGCAAAGGATCAAAAAGGCCTTCTAGGTCTATGTGATCCAACTAGAATGCAGACAACCTCTGAATTACAGTATGTTTGAAGGAATTAGAAAGTATAGCATTGTTGGAGAAAGGGTGTCACTGGAGTAGGCTTTGAGGTTTAAAAAGCTGAAGTCAAGCCAATGGCTCTCTCTTCCTACTTGGTATGTATCCAGATGTAGAACTCTTAGCTCCTCGTCTAGCTCTATGTTTGACTGCTGGAACTATACTTCCTGCAACGTTTAAATGGACTAAACCTGTGACACCATAAGCCGGCGCCAATTAAATCCTTTCCTTTATAAGAGCTTCAGTGGTCGTGGTGTCTTGTCTCAGCAATATAATGTTAACTAAGATACTGTCAATTGTTGCTTATAGTTTTTGTCTACAGAATTTTTACTTTCTCATCTTACCTTTCCTTTTTATGTCAGAAATTTTTAGATTATGAAGGATAGCATTATATGGAGGTTATGTTACAAACCATCAAAATTATTTAGTATTCATGATTTTACTCTTATCCCCTTAGATTAAATTGATTGCATTTTTGCAAAGGACTGGGTCACATTATTTTACTGATTGAACTCAAACCATTTCACCTGCCAGTGTGGTTTAAGATGAAAAACTTCAGCAATCATTGCGCAACAAACTTAGAATTTTTCTTACCTGTTAATTATATGGTAGGCTACCTCCATCAGCCAGGTAGCCCTGTTGCTAAGGCCAGTACCTGTATTCTCGTAGGCAGAAATAGAGTGACCACTATGTAAAGCCCTGTACATTTTTTTTGTATAGCTTCAATAAGTTGATCTTTTTGAAAAAAAAAAAAAAAAAAAACAAAAAAAAAAAACAACAAAAAACAGAAACTTTGTTCATTATGGTAGCTTGATAAAAATCAGAGAACTTTACAGTCTCACAACATTTGTTCATTCATTGCCTCTTTTTAGGGACATTGATTTTTATATTCTGTCGTGAGCTTATAGAGGAAATCTATGAAAATGACAGTTTCTTATAAACTTACATTTTCTTGAGAGCTAGGCTTTCTGATTACGAGTTTTTTCTTTTAATGGAATTGTATTACAGGTGATTTCTCACACTAGGCAAAAGATAAGCCAAACAGACATAGATGTTTAAAATCTGAAGGAAATCTCAAGTATATTGATAATAAAAGCATATAATTGTATTCTTATGTAAGCCCTTATTTAATAACTCTTATATCTCAAAGTATTAGTCAAATGTATTACAAAATGCATATAAAACAAAGTATAACTTAATACATTGGATTACCCAAAGTTACCAAATATTTCTTCAGGATGTTTGCATAACCCGAAGCAGTCAAGAATGATTATATTGGTCATAATTTGGAGGACTCATTGACTTTATGATACATGTGGGGAAAACACACTATTAAAGAAACCTGTCACACTATATATACATGTGTGAACTCCAAATGTTTTTTACTTGTTTAGAACACCATTCTCTTTCATTCCTCTAAGCATTGTATGTTCCATAACAATATACTAATAGTTATGGTATTTTACAAATAATCTAACTAAAATCATAGGAACATTTAATTATAGTTCAATTAATACTAGCTATGCAACACTGTCTTTCATTGATCTTTAATAATAATAACATAATCTTTCATTTCTCTTCAGGATTAAATTAAAATCAGAAAGTTTGGAAAACCTATTTCATTGATAGATTCTCAAAGACGAACTAATTGGATGTGTTTATAACCTAATTAATGTTATATGAAAAAAATAATCAAAAGTATCATCTTAACTGAAACCACAACGCACACTCACAAACCAGTGAACCTCTCTCATCTTCCTGAAAAAACAGAAAGAGACGATCATAGCCCGAACTACAAACTTGAGGAACAAACAGTGAGGGTTATAAATAAGCAGATGGCTAAAGGCAGACTTAAGAACACACCCAACAAAAATCAGGATATAATGACCTCACCAGCAACCCTACAAACAAATGGACACTTCAATTCACTAGATATACAAGAAAACGACCTCAAAACTATGTTTCTCCAGCTATTAGAGGCCCATAAAGATGAAATGAACAAAGCCCTCAGAGAAATAATCAAAGAAATCGAGACAAACCAAGAGGAAAAAAATCGAGCTCTCAGAGAAATGACCACAAAAATTGAGGCAAACAAATAAGAAATGAAATCTCTCAAAGAAATGTCCACACAAATGAAGGCAAATAAAGAAAAAATAAACAAAGCTCTCATAGAAATACAGGCATTTATAGCCAAAGAAGTAGAGGCACAATTAGTGATACATAGAGAGGAAACTGACAAAAAAATAGAAGCTGTCATTGAAAAGCAGGACTCCACATTCAAACAGATGAAGGAAATGGGGCAAAACATGATGACAGAATTAGAATCAATAAAGAAAACACAAATAGAGAAAAACCTGGAGCTGGAGAACATAGAGAAAAGATCAGGAACTACAAAGGTAAGTATCACCAACAGAATACAAGAGATGGAAGAAAGAATCTCAGGAGCTGAAAACACACTTGCGGAAATTGACACGTCTCTCAAAGAAAAAATAAAATCAGAAAAGTTCCAAACACAAAACATCCAAGAAATTAAGGACACAATGAAAAGACAAAGCCTAAGAATAATAGGAGTAGAAAAAAAAAAAAGACATCAGGGTCAAAGGTCCGGAAAATATTTTCAAGAAAATTATAGAATTTTCCCAACTTAAAGAAAGAGATCTCCATAAACATACAAGAGGCCTACAGAACACCAAGTAGACTAGACCAGAGAAGAAACTCCTCACGCCACATCATAGTCAAAACACTGAACCTACAGAACAAAGAAAAAATTCTAAAAGCAGCAAGGGAAAAAGGCCAAGTAATATATGAAGGTAGACCTATCAGAATCACACCAGATTTCTCAACAGAAACTATGAAAGCCAGAAGGGCCTGGACAGAAATCATACAGTCCTTAAGGGACCACAGATTCCAACCCAGACTACTATACCCACCAAAACTTTCAATCAACATAGACAGAGAATTGAAAATATTCCATGAAAAAAACAAATTTAAACAATATCTACATAGTAACCCAGCTCTACAGAAGTTAATAGAAGAGAAACTCCAAACCAAAGAAAACAACTATATCTAAGGAAACAGAGGAAATAGATAAATATGCAACACAAACACCAAAAGAATACAAGCAATGAAACTCAGTGACACCACCAACCCGACATCAACAGTAAGTAACAATTGTTGGTCACTAGTATCTATTAACATCAACGGACTCAACTCCCCAATAAAAAGACACAGACTAACAGAATGGTTGTGGAAACAGGATCCAACATTCTGTTGCATCCAAGAAACACACCTATGCAACAAAGACAAACACTACCTCAGAGTAAAGGGTGGGAAAAATGTTTTTCAAGCAAATGGTTCCAGAAAAAAAGCTGGAGTAGCCATTCTAATATCTAATAAGATAGACTTTCAACCCAAGTTAATAAAAAAAGATAAGGAGGGCCATTATATCCTCATCAAAGGAATAATCCACCAAAAGGACATCACAATCTTGAATATCTATGCCCCAAATACAAGAGCACCTACATTCGTAAATGAAACAATATTAAAGCTTAAATCACACATTGATCCTAATACCTTAATAATGGGAGAATTCAATACTCCATTCTCACCAAGGGGCAGATCAACTAGACAGAAAATAAATAGGGAAATAAAAACACAGAGTCCCTAAATCAAATGGATCTAATAGACGTCTACAGATCTTTTCATCCAAACTCAAAAGAGTATACCTTTTCAGCACCGCATGGAACCTTCTCCAAAATAGACCATATAGTTGGTCATAAAGCAAGCCTCAACAGATACAAAAAGATTGAAATAATCCCTTGTATTCTATCTGACCACCATGGACTAAAGCTGGACCTCAACAACAACAGAAATAACAAAAAGCGGACACCCACATGGAAACTGAACAACTTGTTACTCAATTACAGCTGGGTTAAGGAAGAAATAAAGAAAGAAATTAAAGACTTTCTAGAATTCAATGAAAATGAAGGCACAATATACCCAAATTTATGGTACACGTTAAAAGCACTGCTCAGAGGAAAATTTATAGCACTAAGTGCCTTCAAGAAGAAATTTGTAACATCACATACAAGCACCTTAATGGCTCAACTGAAAACCCTAGAAAAAAAAGAAGCAGATACACCCAAGAGGAACAGACGACTGGAAATAATCAAATTCAGGACTGAAATCAATCAATTAGAAACAAATAAAACTATTCAAAGAATCAATGAAACAAAAAGCTGGTTCTTTGAGAAAATCAACAAGATAAACAAACCCTTAGCCAAACTAACGAAAAAGCAGAGAGAATCTATCCAAATCAGCAAAATCAAAAATGAAAATGGGGACATAACTACAGACACTGAGGAAATTCAAACAATTATTAGGTCATACTACAAAAGCCTATATGCCACAAAATTTGAAAACCTAAATGAAATGGACAATTTTCTTGATAGATTCCATCTTCCAACATTAAGTCAAGATCAGGTAGAAAGACTGAATAGCCCTATATCCACCAAGGAAATTGAAACAATCATTGACAGTCTCCCCTCCAAAAAAAGCCCTGGGCCAGATGGCTTCAGCGCGGAATTCTACCAGACCTTAAAAGAACTGCTAACACCAATTCTCCTCAAACTATTCCACAAAATAGAAACAGAAGGTACATTACCAAACTCATTCTATGAAGTGACAGTCACCCTGATACCTAAATCACACAAAGACCCAACAAAAAAAGAGAACTTCAGACGTATCTCTCTTATGAACATTGATGCAAAAATACTCAATAAAACACTTGCAAACCGAATCCAAGAACACATCAAAGATATCATCCACCATGACCAAGTAGGCTTCATCCCAGGCATGCAAGGGTGGTACAATATATGGAAATGCATCAATGTAATCCACCACATAAACAAACTGAAGGAGAAAAACCACATGATCATCTTCTTGGACACCGAAAAAGCATTTGACAAAGTTCAACATCCATTCATGTTTAAAGTCTTGGAGAGATCAGGGATACAAGGCACATATCTAAACATAGTAAAGGCAATATACAGCAAACCTATAGCCAATATCAAACTAAATGGAGAGAAACTTAAATCAATCCCACTGAAATCAGGGAAAAGACAAGGCTGCCCACTCTCTCCATACCTCTTCAACATAGTACTTGAAGTCCTAGCCAGAGCAATAAGACAACTAAAGGAGATCAAGGGGATACAAATCAAAAAGGAAGAGGTCAAAGTGTCACTATTCACAGACGATATGATAGTATATATGAGTGACCCCAAAAATTCAACCAGAGAACTCCTCCAGCTGATAAACACCTTCAGCAAAGTGGCAGGATACAAAATCAACTCAAAAAAATCAGAAGCCATCCTGTATACCAAAGACAAAAGGGACGAGAAAGAAATTAGGGAGACAACACCCTTCACAATAGCCACTAATAACATAAAGTACCTTGGGGTGACACTAACCAAGTAAGTGAAAGACCTGTTTGAGAAAAACTTCAAGTCTCTAAAGGAAGAAATCGAAGAAGATATCAAAAGATGGAAAGATCTCCAGTGCTCATGGATTGGTAGGATTAACATTGTGAAAATGTCCATCCTGCCAAAAGCAATCTACAGATTCAATGCAATTCTTATCAAAATACCAACTCAATTCTTTACAGACCTTGAAAAAAAGACTCTCAGCTTCATATTGAGAAACAAAAAATCCAGAATCTCCAAAACAATCCTGTATAACAACAGATCATCTGGAGGTGTCTCCATCCCCGATCTCAAGCTGTACTACAGAGCAAGAGTAATAAAAACTGCATGGTATTGGCATAAAAACAGAAAGGACGATTAATGGAACAGAATAGAAGATCCAGAAATAAACCAACACAGTTATGAATACTCCATTTTGACAAAGAGGCCAAAATCATTCAATGGAAAAAAGACAGCATCTTCAACAAATGGTGCTGGTCCAACTGGATGTCTATATGCAGATAAATGAAAATAGATCCATATTTATCACCCTGCACAAAACTAAAGTCCAAGTGGATCAAAGACCTGGACATAAAACCAGATACTCTAAATCTGTTAGAAGAAAAAGTGGGGAACAGCCTAGAACTCATTGGCACAGGAGACAACTTCCTGAACAGAACACCAACAGCACAGGCTCTAAGAGCAACAATCAATAAATGGGACCTCATGAACTAAAAAGCTTCTGTAAAGCAAAGGACACCATCATCAAAACAAAACGACTGCCTACAGATTGGGAAAGAATCTTCACTAACCGTTTATCTGACAAAGGATTAATATCCAGCATATACAAAGAACTAAAGAAGCTCAAAAGCAGTAAACCAAGTAATCCAATTAAAAAATGGGGAACAGAGATAAAAAGAGAATTCTCTGTAAAGGAATATTGAATGGCAGAGAAACATTTAAAGAAATGCTCAACCTCATTATCCATCAGGGAAATGCAAATCAAAACGACCCTGAGATTTCATCTCACACCCATCAGAATGGCCAAGATGAAAAACTCAAGTGACAACACATGCTGGAGAGGTTGTGGAGAAAGGGGAACCCTCCTCCACTGCTGGTGGGAATGTAAACTGGTACAACCACTTTCGATATCTATCTGGCATTTTCTCAGACAATTAGGAATAGTGCTTCCTCAAGACCCAGCTATACCACTGCTAGGCAAGTATCTAAAATTTACTCAAGTACACAAAAGGGATACTTGCTCAACCATGTTTATAGCAGCTCTATTTGTAATAGCCAGAACCTGGAAACAACCCAGATGTCCATCAACGGAGGAATGGATACAGAAATTGTGGTATTTTTACACAATGGAATACAATCAAAAAGGAGGAAATCATGAAATTTGCAGGCAAATGGTGGGATCTAGAAAAGATCATTCTGAGTGAAATGTCCCAGAAGGAGAAAGACAAACACAGTATATACTTGCTTATATAGACCTATACGATATGATAAACATAAAGAAATCTATACACCTAAAAAAGATAATCAAGAGAGAGTACATGGGGTAAGATGATCAATCCTCATTTAGAAAGACAGATGGGATGTGCATTGAACGTATGACAAGAGTCTACTGAGCGCATCTGAAAGACTCTAACTAGCAGTGTTTTCAAAACAGATACAAAGACTCAACAAAACCTTTGGAAGAGTATAGGGAATCATATGAAAGAAGGGGAGTTAGTATGATGGGGAAAGGATAGGAGCTCCACAAGGACCAAATATATCTGGGCACAGGGACTTTTCTGAGACGACATTCAACCAAGGACCATGTATGGATATAACCTAGAACCTCTGCTCGGATGTAGCCCATGGTAGCTCAGTAACCAATTGGTTTCCCATAGTAAGGGGAACAAGGACTATTTTTAACAGGAACTCAATGGCTAGCTCTTTGACCTCCCCACTCCCCAAGGGAAGAGCAGTTCTGTTAGGCCACAAAGGAGGGCTTTGCACCCAGTCCTGAAGATACCTGACAAAACAGGATCAGATGAATGGGGAGGAGGTCCCCCCCTATCAGTGGACTTGGAAAGAGGCAAGGTGGAGATGAGGGAGGGAGGGAGGGACTGGGAAGGAATGAGGGATGGGGACATGGCTGATGTAACTGATGTTACATCAAAATGTAACTGATAAGAAAAAATAAAAATTAAAAAAAATAATGTTAAAAAATAAATATTTCCATGATCTTATTAAATTAATAGCATTTAGGGAGAAAATATATAAACTCCATGCTAAGGCTTATAAATTAAAAACAAATAAGTCAAATATGTTTTAGACGCATCAGGCAAGAGTAGAGATCTGATCTCTGATATTAGAAATAAATTGGGACTTTGTATTGATGTTCATTTAGGTGTCATCCACCCAAAGAGCATCAGACCCGACCGATACCTTTTTCTCAGAGGCGGGACCTGGGGCATCAACCTGCATGCAATCAGACATGCTCTTCTCTGGGTCGAAAGCAGCTGACCCTGAGTGCAGTGCTTAGCCTCACATCCTGAGCATAACATTTTAGCTTTTTATGGTAGCCAACCATGCTTGGGGAGACTGTCCTGCTTCAATGGCTGTAAAGGCCTGAATGCTCATGGCTGCATTACTCTGTTGTGAGACTCTAATCTTGCATATACACCACAGGCAAACCAAGGAGACCAACACCAGAAGGCCTGCTAAGATGGAGCTGGTTTCTGCCTTCCACCTTCCCAATGGTGAGTGCTCTCTGTCACAAACAACTCCATATTTGGCTAAGGCTGAGGATCTGGCTTGCATCTGAGTATGTGGACCTATCTGCATTGCCCACGAGGCATGCTGGGGTTGGCTACCCAGAGGCTATTTAAGCTGTGGGCTGGCTTTCCCCAGGGTCAGAAGATTGTTCAAGGTTCCTGAGTAAACTGCATTGAGAAGAAAAAAAAAAAAAAGAAGAATATTTATCATCCACAATTATTTCTAAGCATTTTTTGGTACATGTGGAATCATAAGAAAAATAAACTTGAAAAGTAAAAAAAAAAAAAGTCAAATATGTTATTTCTTTTTTTTTTTCCATTCTAGAGTCTTTTATTTTTTTTTAATTTTTCATCAATTACACTTTATTCATTCTGCATCCACCCATAAGCCCCTCCCTCCTCACCTCCCAATCCCACCCTCCCTCCTCCCTCTGCTTGCGTGCCACTCCCCAAGTCCACTAATAGGAGAGTTTCTCCTCTCCTTTCTGATCTTAGTCTGTCAGTTCACATCAAAAGTGGCTGTATTGTCCTCTACTATGGCCTGGTAAGGCTGCTCCCCCCCAGAGGGAGGTGATCAAAGAGCAGGCCAATCAGATTATGTCAGAGGCAGTCCCTCTTCACATTACTATGTAACCCAATTGGACTCTGAACTGCCCTGGGCTACATCTGTGCAGGGGTTCTGGGTTATCTCCATGAATAGTCCTAAGTTGGAGTATGAGTCTCTGGGAAGTTCCCTATGTTCAAATTTTCTTGTTCTGTTGCTCTCCTTGTGGAGACCCTGTCCTCTCCAGCTCTTACTATTTCCCACTTCTTACCTAAAATTCCGTTCACCTGCCCAACAGTTGCCAATAGCTCATATGAATTTTATGTGTTATGTTCAAGTATATGATCAATCTATTTGAAAAGTTTTTCTTTTTTTTTTTTCCTTTCTGAACTCTGGAATCTGTCATTTCTTTCAACCTTTCTATTCCAGATTCAAATGTTATTTTTAAGTCATGGTTATTAAACACAGTCCTGATAGTTACTGTTTTTGTAGTCTATTCTCTTTAACATAATTATAGAAGTATTTCAAAATTATAAATCTCAGTGTAAAGGGGTTTCTTATTTTCTGATTCACAATACCAGAGATACAATGAGAAGATCAGTCTACATTCACTCTTGAATCATTTTTGTAATTAGGTTATAAACACATCCAATTATTTTGTCTTTGAGACTCAATCAATGAAATAGGTTTTTAAATCTTCCATTTCAAATATTGTATCTAAGAATATCTTTAACGGGCTTAAGACAGTTCCCATGCTTTTCAATTGGAGTTAAACTTAACACAAATTTAGGGACCTTATCTTGGCATTTGTTTATGACTGTATAGGAAATAGACTATTGTTCTCAATATCTTCAATTTGAATTTAAAATTTGAAGGAATAGGGGAAAAACATGGAGTTATTTTTAAAATTAAACTGTCTAAGTAGTAGTCAATATGTTACCTAAGAAATAAAGTCCTATGGAAAACCTGTCTTTTAAAGCTCTCTGATAGGCACTGCACTTAATCTTGTCACCTGTCAGGTTCATGTTGTCAAAGCTGCTCAAACACACTGTCATACTTCTGGAGAGACACATATTCCTCCACAGTGTTATGAACTATATTTTTATAAATTATTGGCTTGGAACAAAACATCCTTTTTTCTATTACCTTGCTTTTGTTATTAATTTAAAGACTATTAGGTTTATTTCATGGAGCACAGTATTCATATAGCTACATTTCTGTATAAATTTATTCTTTCTCTACTATGTGTTATAAATAAAAAAATTAAAATAGCTTAATTGTAGATTGATTTATATGCTTGACATTTCTAATTTTAATAAAGTGGCAGCCTTGTATGTTTATAAGTGTATGCTCCCTTTACCAGCAACATGTGGTATGTTGTAATTAATGCCTTTAATTGTTAATATTCACCACATACATATACTTGCCTTTAATCTTAACTCTCTGAAACACTTTTTTCTTTCAATGCAGTTTATTCAGGAACCTTGAACAATCATCTTACCCTGGGGAAAGCCAGCCCACAGCTTAAATAGCCTCTGGGTAGCCAACCCAGCGTGCCATGTGGGCAATGCAGATAGGTCCACATACATGGAAGCAAGCCATATCTTTGGCCTTAGCCAAATGTGGAATTGTTCGTGACAGAGAGCACTCACCATCGGGAAGGTGGAAGGCGGAAACCAGCTCCATCTTTAAGGCATAGCATTCCGCAGCTCTCTACAGTTCCTGCTTTTGGTTTTAGACGCATCAGACAAGAGTAGAGGTCTGATCTCTGATATTAGAAATAAATTGGGACTTTGTACCGATGTTCATTTAGGTGTCATCCACCCAAAGAGCATCAGACCCGACAGATACCTTTTTCTCAGAGGCGGGACCTGGGGCATCAACCGCATGCAATCAGACATGCTCTTCTCTGGGTCGAAAGCAGCTGACCCTGAGTGCAGTGCTTAGCCTCACATCCTGAGCATAACATTTTAGCTTTTTATGGTAGCCAACCATGCTTGGGGAGACTGTCCTGCTTCAATGGCTGTAAAGGCCTGAATGCTCATGGCTGCATTACTCTGTTGTGAGACAGTCCAATTACCTAAAATATAGCTAGACAATTGTTTAGACAGATTTGCAGCACGGGAAAAATTCTCATATTGTATGCTAGTGACACAAAGTCCAGCATACTTCCATTGACAGCCAAGTTGAGCGATTTGCCATAGGGTATCAATTTGCTCCTGCACGAGGTCAACCCTCTGATTGAACACCATCAAGCCTCCTTTTAGTTGAGCATTAATTCCTTTTTGTACATCTAAGGCATGAGCTACATTGGCTAAAAGATTATTCAGGGTCTGAGCAGTCTGCACAGTATGACTCATGGCTAATGCCGCGGTCGTAGCTCCAACAGCCGCCAATGAGATGGCAGTAACAATGGTGGCTGTAGTTCCAAGATCCCTTTTCTGTCTGAAAAGAGTCATAGCATGAGGGCCATCAATGGGCACAGGCGCCCAGCGAGGCATGCGAGTAACTAGGGCATACCTAAATTCACTAGCATTCCAGCATTGGGCAAAAAAGCAAGTATCATTACCACAATTACTTGGTTCTATCTGGCTAATAATGAATAAAAATGGGGGATATAAACCAACAGGTGTGGGTTTATAGGAGATATTATGAGAAGCCTTAACCCCCTCCTTGGAACATCCTGCATCAGTTCTAGAACTAGCAGTGGTGGAGTCTGAGGTCTGAGTAGTTTCAGGAGACCATTGCCCCCAGGGGCGAGAAGTCCTTCATGTAAATTGACTAACTCCATGTTTTCCTCCACTTTTGAAAGTCCTTTAAGGTTCTTAGATTATTTTCCCCCCTTTTTTTTTAAATTTTTCATCAACTACACTTTATTCATTCTACATTCCCCCATAAGCCCCTCCCTCCTCCCCTCCCAATTCCACCCTCCCTCCTCCCTCTGCTTGCATGCCACTCCCCAAGTCCACTGAAAGGGGAGGTTCTCCTCTCCTTTCTGATCTTAGTCTATAGGTTCACATCAAAAGTGGCTGCATTGTCCTCTACTATGGCCTGGTAAGGCTGCTCTCCCCCAGAGGGAGGTGATCAAAGAGCAGGCCAATCAGATTATGTCAGAGGCAGTCCCTCTTCACATTACTATGTAACCCAATTGGACTCTTAACTGCCCTGGGCTACATCTGTGCAGGGGTTCTGGGTTATCTCTATGAATAGTCCTTGGTTGGAGTATGAGTCTCTGGGAAGTTCCCTGTGTTCAAATTTTCTTCCCTGTGTTCAAATTTTCTTCTTCTGCTGCTCTCCTTGTGGAGACCCTGTCCTCTCCAGCTCTTACTATTTCCCACTTCTTACATAAAATTCCATTCACTCTGCCCAACAGTTGCCCATCAAGCTCAGCATCTGCTTTGATAGTCTGTAGGGCAGAGGCTTTCAGAGGCCCTCTGTGGTAGGTTCCTAGGTTGTTTCCTGTTTTCTTCTTCTTCTTCTTCTTCTTCTGTTGTCCATCCTCTTTGCCTTTCCAGATGGGGATTGGACATTTCAGTTAGGGTCCTCTCTCTTACTTAGTTTCTTTAGATGCACAGGTTTTAGTGGGTTTGTCCTATGTTGTATGTCTATATGAGTGAGTATATACCATGTGTGTCTTTTTGCTTCTGGGGCAACTCACTCAGGATGATCCTTTCCAGATCCCACCATTTACCTGCAAATTTCATGATTTCCTTATTTTTCATTGCTGAGTAATATTCCATTGTGTAGATGTACCACAATTTCTGCATCCATTCTTCAGTTGAGGGGCATCTGGGTTGTTTGCAGCTTCTGGCTATTACAAATAAAGCTGCTACAAACATGGTTGAGCAAATGTCCTTTTTGTGTACTTGAGCCTCTTTTGGATATATGCCCAGTAGTGGTATGGCTGGATCTTGAGGAAGCGCTATTCCTAGTTGTCTGAGAAAGCGCCAGATTGATTTCCAGAGTGGTTGTACAAGTTTACATTTCCACCAGCAGTGGAGAAGGGTTCCCCTTTCTCCACAACCTCTCCAGCATGTGTTGTCACTTGAGTTTTTGATCTTGGCCATTCTCATGGGTGTAAGGTGAAATCTCAGGGTTGAAACACGTTTTCTTGAAGTCATGTTAGGAATTAATTTTAGAACTGCTAACTATTTTCTTAGGAAATAGCGACATCAAGGTTTCAACTACCACTGTCATGAGGAAATGAAAATATTTAATTAGACAAACTGCATTTCTAATAACTAAGCCAGTTTTTTATTTGGCTAAGAATGCAATGATCATATATTTTAAAGATTCCCCTTGGCTCAATTCTTAGTATACAAAATTTTCATAGACAACAAAACAAAAATAAATGTCTTCTTTTTACAATTTTAGATTGCAAAGTATATAATAATATTAGTTTGTTTATGCTTTTATACAAATCTGCCTCTAAGAACTTACTCTAAAGTAAAAGGACTGCTGTGCACAAAGTTTATAAACAAACAAACAAATAAATATTTTCACCACAAATATTTGGTTAATATTGAGCATCAACTATTAGGCATGCTTATAGTCAAATAAAAAGAAAATTGTGTAAATAAACATCTATTCAAAACCAAATAACTAACTTGGTAAATATGGTTTACTTTAAAAATGAATTTCCTAATGTGTAAGCCAATGCTTGGTTGTTTTTTCCACGACACCAGTCATAACAAGCCTTCTGATTATTTGTTTTTCTTTTTAAATTTTTATTTATTTTTTTATTAATTACATTTTATTCATTTTTGTATCCCACCTGTAGCCACTTCCCTCATCCCCTCGCAAACTGACCCTTCCTCCCTTTTTCCCTCCCATGCCCTTCTCTAAATCCACTGATAGGAGAGGTCCTTCTCTCCTTCCATCTGATCCTATCCTATCAGATCTCATCAGGACTGGCTGCATAGTCTGCCTCTGTACCCTGGTAAGGCTACTCCTCCCTCAAGTGGAGGTGATCACAGAGCCAGCCCCTGAGTTCATGTCAGAGACAGTCCCTGTTCCCCTTACTAAGGTACCCACAGGGACACTGAGCTGTAAGGGGCTACATCTGTGTAGGAGTTCTAGGTTATACCCATGAGTGGTCCTTTGTTGGTGTATCAGTTTCAGAAAAGATCACTGTGCCTGATATTTTGGTTCTGTTGATCTTTTTGTGCTGTCCTCTCCAGGATTTACTATCTTCCCCTTCTTTCCTAAGATTCCCTGAACTCTGCCCAAAATTTGGTTATGAGTCTCAGCATCTGCTTTGATACACTGCTGGGTAGAGTCTTTCAGAGGCCCTCTGTGGTAGGCTCCTGTCATGTTCCCTGTTTTCTCCCTCTTCCGACATCTGTCCCATTTGTCTTTTTGAGTGAGGATTGATCATCTTACCCAGGGTCCTCCTTCCTGCTTAACTTCTTTAGATGTACAGATTTTATTATAATTATTCTATATTATATGTCTAATATCCACTTATAAGTGAGTATATACCATGTGTGTCTTTCTGCTTCTGAGATACCTCAATGGAAATGATCTTTTCTAGTTCCCACCATTTGCCTGCAAATTTCATGATTTCCTTGTTTTTAATTGCAGAGTAGTATTATTTAATAAAAGTTTTCTGAATGATCAGCACATAATAACATAGTAGCAATGATCACTGTAATAAAGTATTTGCATACTACAACTTGGTATCAGTGTCTTTTAATTTTAATTAGGTGATTTTTAAATTAAATGTATTCACTTACTCAATTTACATCCTGATCAAAGTCACCTCTCTCCTTTCCTCTGGATCTCACCCTCTCACCATTTTTCCTCTTTGCTCCTTCCTCTTCTCAGAAAAGGGGAGCCCCCCTCACTCAAATTCACCCTGGCATATCAATTTTCATTTGGACTAAGCACATCCTCTTCCACTGAGGCCACACAAGGCAGCCCAGCTAGGAAAAGGTGATTCGAAAGCCAACAACTGAGTCCATGTCAGATGCAATCCCTCACTCTACTTGCTAGAGCACCCATATGAAGACTAATCCTCCCATCTGTTACATATGTGTCATGGCCTAGATCCAGTCCGTGGATCTCTTTGGTTGTTGCTTCATTCTCCGTAAGCCCCTATGGGCCCAGGTTAGTTGACACTGTTGGTCTTGTTGAGGAATTCTTGTTTCCACCAGGCCCTTCTATCCTCTCCCATTCCTCCACAAGATTCCCTCAGCTACACCTAATATTTGGCTGTGGGTCTCAGACTGTTTCCATCTGTTGCAGGGCGGAACCTCTCAGAGGAGAGTCAAGCTAGGCTCCTGTCTGCAAGCATAGTAGAGCATCATTAATATTGTCAGGGACTAGCTCCCTCTCATGGGGTGGATCTCAAGTTAAGCCAGTGACTGGTAGGACATTCCCTCATTCTCTGCATCATCTTTATCTGCACATCCTGTAGTAATTTTTGGGCTGAAGTTTTTTTGGGTGGGTTGGTGTCCTACTCCCTCCATTGGAAGTCCTGCCTGGCTAAAGGTAGCCACTTAAGTCTCCATGTCCCCCCTGCAGCTAGGAGTCTCAACTAGATTTGCCCACATATCCTCCCAGAGGCTTACTCTGTCTCAGTTCTCCAGCTTATCTCAGAGGTGTCCTACCTTTTCAGTTTCCCTTTTCTTTACCAATCTTCTTGACTCCTACTCCTGCTCTCTCCACCTCTGATTCCCTGCCTCATTCCTTCCCCATGCCCTCTCCAACACAGTTCCCTCTCTTCATCAACTTTACACATTCATTCTATTTCCTCTTCTGAGTAGAATTCAAATATTTTCTCTTGGGCCCTTTTCTTGATGCTTAGCTTCATTGGATCTGTGGATTGTAGTACAGTTATCCTATAATACATAGCTAATAATATCCATTTAAAAGTGAGTACATACTATATATGTCTTTCTGTGTCTGCATTACCACATTGAGGACTGTCTTTTCTAGCTCCACACATTTGCCTGCAAATTGCATAATGCCTTTGGTTTAATAGCTGAATAGTATTCCATTGTGTAGAATACTAAATTTTCCCTATCCATTCTTCAGTTGTGGCACATCTGGGTTGATTCCAGTTTCTGTCTAGTACAAATAAAGCTGCTATGAACATAGTTGAGCAAATGTCTTTGTGATATGGTAGAGCATCTTTTGGGAATATGCCCAGGAGTAGTAAAGCTTGGTCTTGAGGTAGAACTATTCCCAATTTTCTGAGAAAGCACTAGCTTGATCTCTAAAGTGGTTGTGCAGGTTTCCACTCTCATCATTAATGGAGGAGTGTTCCTCTTGCTCCACATCCTTGCCAGCATGTGCTGTCATTTGAGTTTTTTATCTTAGCTGTTCTGATGAGTGTTAGATGGAATCTCATAATCATTTTAATTTGCATTTCCCTGATGACTAAAGACAATTAACATTTCTTTAAGAGCTTCTTATCCTTTAGCATTTCCTCTGTTAAGAATCCTGTTTTTTTAATTTGGTTATTTGTTTTGTTGGTTTTTATTTTCTTGAGTTCTTCATATATTTTGGATATTAACCCAGATGGAGGGTTAATGAAGATATTTTCCCATTCTTTAGACTCACTTTGTCCTATTGATGGTGTCCTTTGTCTTACAGAAGCTTTTCTATTTCATGAGATTCCACTTATAAATTGATGAGTTTAATGCCTGAGCTGTTGGTGCGCTGTTCAGGAAAATGTCTCCTGTGCCAATGAATTCAAGGTTATTCCCCACTTTTTCTAATAATAAATTTAGTGTATCCAATTTTATGTTGAGGTCTTTGATCCACTTGGACTTGAGTTTCATGCAGAACAATGAATATGGATAGATTTTCATTATTTTGCATGCAGGCATCCAATTAGACTAGCACCATTTGTTGAAGATGCTTTCTTTTCTCCATTGTATAGTTTTGACTTCTTTGTCAAAAACCATGTGTGCATAGGTGTGGTGGTTGATTTCTGGGTCTTCTATTTGATTTCATTGATCTACATGTTTGTTTTTATCCCAAAACTTTGTGATTTTTTATTACTATTTCTCTGTTACACAACTTGAAATAAGGGATGGTGATACCTTCAGAAGTTCTTGTACTGAACAGATATATATATATTTTTTTTCTCTCTGGAGTCATTTATTTTTACATATGAAATTGAGAATTGCTCTTTCAAGGTCTGTAAAGAATTATGTTGGAATTTTGATGAAAATTGCAATGAATCTGTAGATAGCTTTGTAACATGTAAGATGGCCTTTTTTTCTGTGTTAATCCTACTGATCCATGAGCATGGGAGATCTTTCCATATTTTAATAACTTATTCAATATCTTTCTTCAAAGACTTGAACTTCTTGTCATACAAGTCTTTCACTTGTTTGGTTAGAGTTATACCAACATAGTCTGTATTATTTGTGGCTACTGTGAAGGATGTTGTTTCCCTAATTTCTTTCTCAGCCTATTTATTGCTTGCATAAAGGAGTGTTACTAATTTTTTTGAGATAATTTTTTATCCAGGCACTTTGCTGAAGGTGTTTATCAGCTGAAGTTCTCTGATAGAATTTTTAGTGTCACTTATGAATAGTATCATATTATCTGTAAATAGCAATACTTGAACTTCTTCCTTTCCAATTTTAATACTCTCAATATACTTTACTTGTCTTGTTGCTCTAACTAGAACTTCAAGTATGCTTTTGAAGAGATATGGAAAGAGTGGGCAGCCTTGTCTTATCCCTGGTTTTATTGGTATTGTTTTAAATTTCTCTCTATTTAATTTCATGTTGGTTATTGGTTTGCTGTATATTGTCTTTACCAATATATCAGTTTTTTTATAGCAGTGTGTTCATGTAGTAACTACCATGCCTTGTGGTACATCCCTTATTAATCTGATATGTATTGTTTGTTTTACAAAAGACATGTTGACATCTTCTGACACATTTTCAGCAACCTATTTATTTATATTGCTGAAGATGATAAACTTACACTTTTAATGCTTATGGTGGCTGTATTTAACCCTTAAGAAAACAGTAAGAATTATTTCTTTACAAGCATTGAGCCTAAGCAAATAATCTTCATAGAATGTTTATTTATGCTAATTTGTATTCATTATATTTATGTATTTTTCTATCTCAGTAAGAACCTTTAAGAACACAAAAGTGTCTTACTACTGACCTCCTGCCCATGTCTCATTTAGATTAGCCTTAATGCTTAATGTACAACCATTTACTTTCAGATGACCCTATTGACAGTAGCTGAGCTATTTTGTTGCTCTCAGCAACTTTATTTCACTACTCTCTTTGAAAACTCATCCATAAGTGCAAAGTTAATGAGACAGTTTAAGGTCTTAAAGAGATGAAGACAGTGTTTCTCTACGACTAGAATATGAGCTCAGATACCTTGCTGCTTTTCAGTGTTTCTCAAAACAGTATTATTCTGTGTCTAAATCTCTAAATATTTTTTCAACTTTTTTTCTTTTTGTATTGTTCTGCTTTGATAGATGTAGCCAAAAAATCTAAAAGTTTTCTAGTACTTGCTTATCACTGGCTTTTTTTTTTCATTTTTTTTTTAATTATAGCTACAGTTTATTCACTTTGCAACCCAGCTGTAGCCTTCTTCCGGATCCCCTTACAAACCTACCCTCTCTCCCTCTTCTTCTATGTCCTCCTCCTCTTCCATCTGACCATAGTCTATCAGGTCTCATCAGGACTGGCTTCTTTGTCTTTCTCTTGGACTGGTAAAGCTGCTCCCCCCTCAGGTAGAGGTGACCAAAGAGCCAGGTCATGAGTTCATGTCAGAAATGCTCCCTGGTCCTATTATTGGGGAATCTTCTTGGATGTTAAGCTGCCTTGGGCTACATTTGTGCAGCATTCTATGTTATCTCCATGCATGGTCCTTGTTTGGAGTATCAGTCTCAGAAAAGACACCTGTGCCCAGATGTTTTGGTTCTGTTGCTCCCCTTCTGGAGCTCCTGTTCCCTCCAGGTCTTTCTATCTCCCCCTTCTTTCATAAGATTCCCTGCACTCTGTCCAAAGTTTGGCTATGCATCTCAGCATATGTTTTGATACCCTGATGGGTGGAGTCTTCCAGAAGCCCTCTGTGATAGGTTCCTGTCCCATTCCCCGTTTTCTCTCTCTTCTGATGTCCAGCTCATTTGCCTTTCTGAATGAAGATTGATCATCTTACCCAGGGTCCTTCTTTTTAATTAGCTTGAACATCGAATGGCAGAGAAACACTTAAAGAAATGCTAAACATCCTCAGTCATCAGGGAAATGCTAATCAAAACAACCCTGAAATTTCACCTTACACCCATCAGAATGGCTAAAATCAAAACCTCAAGTGACAACACATGCTGGAGAGGATGTGGAGAAAGGGGAACCCTACTCCTTTGTTAGTGGGAATGTATACTGGTACAACCAATTTGGAAATCAATCTGGTGCTTTCTCAGACCAATAAGAATAGTGCTTCCCCAAGACCCAGTTATACCACTCCTAGGCTTATATCCAAAAGATTCTCAAGTACAAGGACATTTGCTCAACCATGTTCATAGCAGCTATATTTGTAATAGCCAGAATCTGGAAACAACCCAGAGGAGGAATGTATACAGAAATTGTGGTACATTTACTCAATGGAATAATATTTGGCAATTAACAACAAAGAAATCATGAAATTTGCAGGCAAATGGTGGGATCTAGAAAATATTATCCTGAGTGAGGTATCCCAGAAGCAGAAAGATATACATGGTATGTACTCACTTATAAGTGTGTATTAGACATATAATGTAGGACAATCATACTAAAATCTGTACACCTAAGGTAATTAATTATTGCCTTTTTAAAAGTTAATCTTGATGATTTTGAAGTCTTCCTCTTCACTCCATTCTCTTGCCACTCTACAGAGAATGTGTTTTGTTTTGTCTTTTGCAGCAGTGGTAATGGAGTTCAAGGATTCACCCATGGTAGGCAACCAAATGAGCTACAACTATAGCTCCTCTACCATTAGGCTTGTGATTGGCAAGACTAACTGTGTGACATTTGACTGCATAGTACTGCATATAAATATTAGGCATAATTTTTACTCAAAACTTCTTCTAGTTACTAACCTTCAATGTTTGTCTCATGATTTGTCTGTATAGTCACTGAATAGATCTTTTGAAATCCACAAAACATTAACTTTAATGCTTATTTCATTTATTAAAAATATTTAATACAAAAACTTTGAACTTTTTGCTAAGATGTTGATGTGTATAATTAAAAACAAATCAATTTTAAAGTCATTAAACATACTGTATCACTTTATGTGGAAGAGGGAGAATGCATACAAAATGCATCCAGTTTTGCAAAATTTACTGTGGCAGCATTTACTGAAGCTTAAATGGTATATATTCTTCAGCTGCCAAAGAAAAATTGAGCCAGATGGTATTAAATATATGAGGAAGACTTTATTTGAGATGCCTGCACTAGAATAGAGAGACTGAATTCAATTCCTCTGCAACAAAATGTTGGAACCTATTAGCAATGGAATGAGTGAATGGAAAAGTACCAGGGAACACTAGGAATGAGTCAGGTCCCTATAAGTAGACCATATGCATTTGCTAATTGTACCTAACCTTCTATACAGCCTATGATATTGGGACAGAGTCTCTATAGATGATTGAATTTCAACAAGATGGGCCTCTATGTCCTAGAAAATGACATTTTAGTATTGCTGAATTTACATAGGCTGGGAAATTAATATCTTGAAGATGAAGAGGAAAAATTTGCAGCTCCAAATTTTCTAAGCTAAATTTTCAAAGAAAAAGAAGTCGGGACATATACTCGGGAAGAAATCAACCCGAGGTGCAGCAAATCTGAGAGGAAATGTAAGACTCTGATTATAGTGTATGGAAAAATATTAAAAAAAAATTTCTGAAAAGATATAAATCACTCACCTTAATTCATATTCCAATAAGATCAAAGTGTCACTGTGGCATTAACACTAACACATACATATATCACTGTCTACCCTTAGTTAAGCTAGATGTAAGAATTTGATATGGCCATAGGTTCTTCTGCTTAACCTAGGATGGTACACAAAGCGTTAATGAGCAACCCCATAGAATTCGAATAATATAATTTCATTTTATGTTTCATATTCATCTAACTGTCAAATGAGCAAAGAAAACATTTTGTTCTTGAAGATCTGTAGCAAACAGTACAAGTTGCAACCTGCAACATTACGTAATTTTCCAATAATTCAAAAGCTGAAAATAGCCTAAGAAATGTTGTTCTTGAGCTATTTATGTCTTTGGCAAAGAAAATTCATTTAATATAATTACCTATTATCTTCATTTTTACATGGAAAATTATGTCAGTTTCCGAACTAATGCCTCCAGGCAGTAAATTTCAAATTACAGCAAGTGGGTCACTTTGAGAGCTTAGAGAGAGCTTAGAACTCTCAAGATCAGCATTAGGCTCTGGGCTACCATTCATAATTACAGACGTGTTCTCAGCTCTCCTTCTGGTAATGCATGGGAAGACTATGAGAGGGATTCTTTGAGAGACTAAGGCAGTGCCAACACCCCCACTGGCCCTCCAGAGAGCTGAGTTTAGGAAGTCAATGTCTAAACAACAGTATACAGAATGTTATGAAATTCATTCTCATTCAACTCAAATTCAAACTCAAAATGTTTTTAAAATATACTTTGGGAAATACATGCTGATGTAAGTATGTAATTTTCTAATCCGTAATTTACACTAGGAAAGTAAATAATTGACATTTCTTCCCTAGGTGACTATAAGAATGACCACAGAGTCCTTCTTGTTTATTTTTAATTTTTTTATGTTTTCAGCATTTCTATTCTTTTATAGCTAAAACACACAAAATTATTTATATCTCCATGCAATTACTTGGTTAAGAGTGAAGCACCCTTAAATACTGTAAAGATGGCCTGAAGTTAAGGACACACGCTTATTGAGAACACTCATTTCAATGCTTATTTTCCTTTTATGTTATATAGTTTTTCTTCAAAATCAGCCATGATAGTGGGGGTTACAAACATTTAAGTCCCTCAATGATAGTGGCTAGATCTTTCCCTGGTGTCTGGGTATTGGTCAAAGGACTAGAGGGCCAGGAACTGGCTCATTCTCACTCTTGGGGTGGTAGCAGCTGTGTATATAAAGCAGGTTTTTTTTTTTTTTTTTTAATCTGCAGGATTACAACAACATGCGCTTCTACTGAAGCATACCTCTTACTTCAGAAAGCATTGTTCTAGCTACAACTATTCAAATGCTTTGCCTCAATATTGTGACAATATCAGTGGCAAGCATTTCTGCACCGGCCAGAAGGGGAGCATTTGCCTTGGTCGTCCATCAGAAGGACTATCACTAATGACACCTTGACCATCAATTTGCATGCAAGGCCGTATCATGAGGAGAACAATTACTCTTGTCACATAGCTCTACAGATCCAAGCTGTTTTGGTCAATTTTGGATCAGCCTCTCTGTATTGTCTTGGTGAATTTTGATCACTAGTCCCTTTAAAGTGCTTCTCTAGAGTATATTTTTCTTACCAACTTTTAATCATTAGCATTAGTAGAGAAAGTTTAGATGGTAATATGTGAAGGATATGGTGGTGGAAGTATTAGAATGGCAAGAACAGCAGTGGTTATAGTCCAGTAATTGTAGCAATCACTGTGCTAACAGCAGCAACAGCAACAACACAACAGCTGAAGAGTTACACATAGTAGTTTTAGGCAATGATGATTGAGAACAGAGAAAAGAAACTGTATGGCCTATGATCTAGTAAAGCCTTAAGGATTAAGAATCCACATGTCTACCTTACGACTAGGGATTGAAGGAGAGCCATTGTCAGGCAAATTCAGTTTTTAATCCTGGTTCCAGGAACAAGCAACCAAAGCTATAGACAACCAGATGGCTAAAGGTTGGCATAAAAGCAAAAATAACAAAAACAAGGAAATTATGACTTGTCCAGAACCCCTCCCCCCAAAAACCAAGGATATTCTAATGCAGCTGAAATACAAGAAAATGACTTTAAATCTATGATTATTCAGTTATTAGAGGCACATTAAGCGGAAATGAACATATCTTTCAAAGAAATATAGGCAAATACAACCAAACAAATAGAAGTCATCATAGACAGACAAGAAATCACAATCAAACTGATGAAGGAAATGAATAAATTTGTCTTTGTCATGAAAATGGAACTAACATCAATAAAAGAAACACAAACTTAGAAAGCCCTGGAGTTGAAAAACTTAGAGATCAGAAAATACAGAGGTAGATATCACCAACAGAATACAAGACATAGAGGAAAAAATCTCAGGAGCTGAAGATACAATTGAAGAAATCGATGCTTCTCTCAAGGAAACTGTTCTAGAAGAACTGGAACAGTTCCTGATACAAAACATCCAAGAAATCAAGGACACCATGAAAAGATGAAACATAAGAATAATAGGAATAGATGAAAAAGAAGAGTCTAGGCTCCAAGGTCCAGAAAATATTTTCAAGAAAGTCATAGAAGAAAATTTCCCCAACTTAAAGAAAGATATGCTTTTAAACATACACGAGATCTAAAGAACACCAAATACACTAGGCCAGAAAAGAAATTCCTCCTGCCATATCATAATCAAAACACTAAATCTACAGAACAAAGAAAAAGTAGTAAAAGTGGCAAAGGAAAAAGTCCAGGTAACATATAAAGGTAGACCTATCAGAATCACACCTGACTTCATGCAAATATTAAGAGACCACGGGTGTCAACCAAAACTACTAGACCCAGCAAAAGTTTCAATCACTGTAGATGGAAAAAACAAGATATTCCATGACAAAACTAAATTTAAACAATATCTATACAGCAACCCAGCTCTATAAAAAATGTTAGACAGCACTCTCCAACCCAATGAGATCAAATATACCCAAGAAACACAGAATATAGATGACTTCACAACAACAAACAAAAGAAGAAAAAAAAAAAAAAAAACAAGTACACAAGCACGCTTTCACCAGCAACTCCAAAAGAAAAGGAACTATCATTCAATGGGTACTAATATCGGACAGCATCAATGGACTAAACGCCAATGAAATGACACCAGCTAACAGAATGGTTGCAGAAACAAGAGTCAACATTCTGCTATGTTCAAGAAGTACACCTCAGCAACAAAGATAGATGCTACCTCAGAGTAAAGAGTTGGAGAAAGATTTCCCAACTAAATGGACCCAAGAAGCAAGTGAGAGTGTCCATCCTAATATCTAATAAGAAAGATAATTTCAACCAAATTTAATCAAAAGAGATAAGGAAGGACATTTCAACTTCATTAAAGAAATATTCACCATGAGGTCATCATTACCCTGAACATCTGTGCTCCAAATACAAGGGCATCTGCATTCATAAAAGAAACATTAAATTTAACTCATACATTGATACCAACACATCAGTAATGGGAGACTTCAACACCCTCCTTTCACCAAGTGACGTATCATTTAGACAGATGCTAAGCAGTGAAATAATGAAGCTTCCAGAGGTCATGAATCAAATTGACATAATAGATGTCTACAGAACTTTTGGCCCAAACCAAAAGAATATACTTTTTTCTCAGCACCTCACATAACTTTTTCCAAAATTGACTATATACTTAGCCACAATGCAAGCCTCAAAAGATACAAGAAGACTGAAATAATCCCTTGTATTCCATCAGACTACCATGACTTAAAACAGACCTTAACAGACCTTAAAGCAGACAATAACAGAGATAGCAAAAAGCCTACACATGCATGAAAACTGAACAACTCTCTACTCAATGACAGCTGTGTCAGGGAAGAAATAAATAAAGAAATTAAAAACTTCTTAGAATTCAGTGAAAATAAAAGCACAATATACCCAAACATATGGGAAACAATGAACACAGTGCTCAGAGAAAAGTCCAGGGCACTAAGTGCCTTTATATAGAAATTTGAGACCTCTCATACAAGCAACCTAATGGCACACCTGAAAGTTCTAAAAAAAAAAAGAAAAAGAAAAAAAAAGGAAATCATGAAATTTGCAGACAAATGGATGGAACTAGAAAAGATCATTCTGAGTGTGGTAACTCAGAAACAGAAATACACATATGGTATATACTCACTCATACACAGATATTAATCATATAATATAGGATAAACATACTAAAATCTATAGAATTAAAGAAGCTAAACAACAAGAAGTACCCTAGGGAGGATGCTTAATTCTCATTCATAAGGAAAAATAGGATAGACACCTGAAGTGATGAAAGAAAGGGAAAATGATGGGATCCTACCACAGATGTTCTCTGAAAGACTTCACACAGCAGGAGATCTAAGCAGATGAGACTCAAAGTCAAACTTTGAGCAAAATGTAATGGGAAGAAGTGAGGACAGAAGGATACAGGGGCAGGAGCTCCACAAGGAGACTAACAAAGGCAAAAAAATCTAGCCCCAAAGGAAACTTCAGAGACTGATGCACCTACCAAAGACCATGCATGAAGAAGACCTGGAACATCTGTTCATATGCAGCACATTAAATCTCAGGCTCCAAGTAGATGCCCTAGTAAAGGGGGAAGGGGCAGTCTCTGGCATGAAGCCAGCTGCCTGCTCTTTGACTACTTCCGCCTGGCTCAATGGCCTTACTAGGTCACTGAGAAGGTGGAAACTTGATAGGCTACAGTCAGATAGTAGGGGAGAAGTCTCCCCTTTTTCAGTGGATTAAGGTAGGAGACTAGGGGAAGAGGGAGGGAGGGTGAGAATGGGAAGGGATGGGGGATCTGGCTATAAACAGTGTACACAGTTAATATACTGTAAAAAATAATATAAAAATTTAAATAGCAAAAAAAGCCATATCAATATCATCTTTAAGTGACAAAATATAATAACCTAATGGGGTTCAAAGTTAGGTATGATGATAGAGTAGGAGCTGGTTGACTGAAAAATTTAGTTGACTGAAAAATAGATACTACAAATTTAAATCTGTATTTAGGGTAAAATCGTTATTGATTTTTTTTTATGTTGAACTATTTTGAATTCAGTGTGGATAATGAATTCAGTTGCAGAAACTTTCAATCATAATTTATATTTGGTAATATTTTTAGAATTTGTTAGGTTTTCTTAAGAAAATGAGTGAGTGACATTTCGGTACCCTCCCTGAGCCTCCCTTGTTTCTTAAATTCTTAGGATTAATATCTACTTATGAGTTAGTATATACCATGTGTGTCTTTCTGAGTCTGAGTTACCCCACTCAGGATGGTCTTTTCTAGTTCCATCCATTTGCCTGCAAATTTCATCATGTCCTTGGTTTTAATAGATGATTTGTATTCCATTGTACAAATATACCACAATTTCTATATCTATTCTTTGGATGAGGGACATCTAGGTTGTTTCCAGTTTCTGGCTATTATGAATAAAACTGTGATGAACATAGCTGAGCAAATGTCCTTGTTGTATGGTGGAGCATCATTTTTGAGTATATACTCAAGCATGATATAGCTGGTTCTTGATGTAGAAATATTACCAGTTTTCTAAAAAAAGCATCAGATTGATTTCCAGGGAGTTTGTACAAGTTTGCATTCCCACCATTAGTGGAGAAGTGTTCCCCTTTTTCCATATCCTCACCAGCATGTGTTTTCACTTGAGCTTTTGAGCTTAGAGCCACTCTGACTAGTGTAAGATGGAATCTTATAGTCATTTTGATTTGCAGTTCTCTGATGGCTGAGGATATTGAGAATTTCTTTAAATGCTTCTCAGGAACAGAATAGAGAGGGAAACAAGGGTGAGGTCAGATGTGGAGAGAACTGTGTGTGGGAGGTGAGAGGGCTTGAAACAAGAAGGGAAACTGAAGAAGGACATCTTTTTGTCAAACTGGAGGCCTGTGACAAAGGTAGGATCCTGGGAGGACATGGGTGTGACTCTAGATGAGACTCCTAACTGTGGGGGTGGTAGTATGAAGCCTGAAGTGACCATCTCCTACCTAGGCAGGATTAGTGGAAGGAGGGAAAAAAACAACCCAAAGACAAAACCTGTGATCCAAAAATTACCCTGCCTACAAGAAGTACAAGGATAACAAGTGAACAAAGATTGTGGGAAAAGTCAAATAATAAGTTGCCCAACCTGAGACCCACCCCACAATAAAGAGTCACCCCCTGACACTAATGATAATACTCTGCTATGCTTTCAGACAGGAGCCTAACTTGACTGTCTCCTGGGAGTCTCCAGCCAGCAGTACAGATGCTGTACAGATGTTGGGACATGCATCCAAGCATGGACCAGAGCTCCAGGGTCCTGCAGAAGTGTTGTTGGGAAAGACAGGAGGATCTGGAAAAGACAGGAACCTCACAAGAAGACCAACAAAGACAATGAACCCAATCCCATGGGGTCTTTCAGAGACAGAGACATCAGCTAAGGACCCTGCATGATCTGGACCTAGGGCCCTTGCAGACATGTAGCAGATGGGTGGCTTAGTCTTTATATGGGGCATCTGGAGAGAGGAGGAGTGGGGATGTTTTTAACATGGACTCTGTTGCCTGTTTTTAGAGCGCTTTCTCTCAGCAGGGCTGCCTTGCCTGGCCTCAGGGGATGAGGATATGCTCAGTCTACTCCTGAGGTGACTTGACATGCTGGGGAAGGTTGATAAGGTTTGAGGTGGTCTCTTTTCTGGTAGGAAAGGGAGAGGGGAAATGGGGAAGTGGGATGGAGGTGTACTAGGAGACGAAGAGAGAGGGGACACTCCTGGGATATAAAGTAAATAAACTAAAATAACAACAAAAAAGAAAAATGAGTGATAATTATAATTATTTCAATTTTCACTGTTTCCCTGTGATTAGTATTTTTCCACTGTTATGACTGAGGGATATACTTAAGTGGAAGAAATGGTACATGGTAAATAATATCAATACAAGGAAATTTAGAAATATTGATTGAAACAGGTGGTTGGCTTAAAGACAATAAGTAAGTACATAAGTAAGTAAATAAATGACTTAGTTAAAATATTTTAAAATATAAACAAATGTGCATATATGTGTGTATATATAAACAAAAAGGAGGTAGAGTTAGAGAAAGAGAGTGAGGAAGAGGAAAAAATGTTCCTTGTTGCTGTAACCAAATCAAATTTAAGGAAGAGAACAGTTACTTTAGCTCACAATTTCCGGGATTCAATGTATCGTGTTGGGAAGAAGAGATGTTAGGTAAATCCATGACAGCAGCAAGGTGCATCAGGGATGTCTCATTTTCTCTATTTTAGTGGACTAGTAATCAGAATACGGACAGGAGGTAGAGCCAGGCTACCAAACTTCAATGTGTATTCCTAGTAACCCTCCTCCTCCTGAGAGTTGTTTACCTTGCAAATGCTCTATAGTCTCCCCAAACAACACTACTAGAGAGTGACCAAATTTTCAAACACATCAGTCTATGGAGCCATTTTCTGTTCAAACAGCAATATGAAAGATGAATGGAATGCTGAGAATACCCTTGAAGAACTCACTTTAGAGTGCAAATCACTTGCAGAAATTGAGATATAAAATACTAAGTTGCAGACAACACTTAATGGGAAACATTGGACATCTGGGAAGATGATAGAATTTTATGGACTGGAAAAAGTTCAATCTACAGTATTTCCAGCAGTGAAAAATAACTTATATAAAGATCTGGATGTTCAAAATAAGAGCTTGCTGCTCTTAGCCACAGTTTCTTGTCACAGATGTTTAGGATATCTAAAGACACAGAATTTAGATAGCTAGAGACCATGGTGCTTATGAAGGATCTTTTGAGGCACCCTAAGGATTTGGGGCCTTTTAAAATTAAAGGGACATAATTATTGAATAATGGAATATCAGATTAATATTAAAATTTAATATTAAAATGAATGTTTAGAACACTGAACAGTGACATGTTCATTGTTCACATCTATTTCACAGACACTATAAATAGACCAATGGAATCTTAGAGATAACTAATCATCACCCATGAAACTGTTAGACCTACCCATTAAACAGCCTTTCATATATTGCTAACTGTTTTATGTTTGGGAGATGATTCTGGATGAACCTTCTTGGCCATATTGCAAGGTTTCTTACAGCATGAAGACATGAGGATCAAAGCAGCAACAGCAAATTTGTGTTGATAGAATCTGCAGTAGACTGTTGAAGTATGAACCAGGAAAGTAGACTTTAAAGATGAAAATAGAAAAATAAATCAATTATCTTCTGAAACTTCAAAAGAAACACTTGAATTTTATATTCTTGTCTTCGAGAACGTCACAGCAATAATGTGACCTTGTTTAAACTCTTTAAATTTGTAATTATTTGTTCTTACACCAACAAAATAAATAAAATAACCTCATCAGTAATTGATAAACTTAGAACTTGAAATAAGAATTTGAACATAAAAGATCACTCTCTTGATCCTTTTTTTCAATTAGTTAGATGTAAATAAGTTATTGATACCACATAATATCTAAAATTCATTCCAAGTATAAAGTGTATGAGTGTATGAATAATTAATTAGGAAGATATCGTTATAAAGTAGCACATGACAGGCAATTTAACTGGATTATATAATAAATAGTTGCAGCTTATAATTATAGTCAATTTAAAGTAGCTAAAGTAAAGTATAATCTGCAAAAAGAAAAGCAAAAGGAAAAGGCTTCTTCTAGATTGCCTAAGGCTTCTGAGTATGGCTCCTGGTTATCATACCCTCTTAGGATATGTAATTATACATGCAAAAACACTGAAAGCCAGAAACTACTGTGATTGTTAATCATTCAGTTTACATTTAGGGTAACAGATTGTGAAGGAATGGATGGAATCAAGAGACTCCTGAAGTAATTTTATCCCTAATATACAGTTCATTAAAGAAGAACAAACAATGTGAAATACAGCACCTTTTAACTGAACTGTAAACTTGAACTATTAAAGAATAATGAAACAAATTCAGTTATCCAAATATATATACTTTCTTACATGCTAAAAATAATCATCTAGAGCACAGAACGATTAACCATGAATTGCCTTATTAAATATTGAAGCCACACCTCAACAACAGTACAAAATAACTTATGATAATATGATTAGAACAATCACTGTTTGGAGTTATTTACATTCTAGGGTATATTTAGACATTAAAGAACATGACTGTACTTGTCAGGCATGGCTGGGATAACAAAAGAAATTTGGAAATAGTGCAGTCCTGCCAAAGCAGAGACCTTTTTTTTTTTTTTCTTAAAGGACATGTTCTAATTAATAAGGTTTTAAATAGCACCTTATTTGAAAAATATCTTTACACTATCAAGATAAGAACTTTGAGATGAAAAGTTTATCTCATGTTATGTAAGCATCTTCTAAATTGTGTGCTCTGTCTTTAGAGTAAAACTATTTATTCTGCACTCCAGAGAATACTTTATGTTTAGATAGGTAATCTGTATGTATCATGTGAATTATTATATTTAAAATTATTTTAATTTACAATATCTTTTTGTAAGCTTGAAATAAGAAAAAGAAAAACAACCATACTTGTGAAAAATGACATGTTACAAAATATTTAAAAGTTTCACACCATTCTGACAGATAGACAATAAAATGATCTAATCACTTGAGAAGGTGGTTTTACAGTTTTTTATAAGGATGTAATTGACTACTTCATATGCATAGTAAATCCACTTTTTAATTAAAAGTATTTCATGAGTGAATTCCTAACAACTCTATTTATAAGAGATCAAGCTAGAAACTACTGAATGTCAACTCTCCAGGGACTAGAGAGATGCCTCAGCAGTTAAGACCAATTGCTTCTTCTCCAGAAGTCTCTGGATCTACTCCCAGCACTTTCATCGC
Organism: Meriones unguiculatus; assembly: GCF_030254825.1. NCBI lineage: Eukaryota > Metazoa > Chordata > Mammalia > Rodentia > Muridae > Meriones > Meriones unguiculatus. The sequence continues at coordinate 98,982,191 of NC_083354.1, forward strand.
AACTCACAGTTGTCTGTAACTCCAGTTTGAGTTCTGATTCCCTCTTCTGGTATCCACAAACACTCCATGCTCTCAATGCACAGACACCTGTGCTGGCCCAAACACCAAAACAAAAATACAAAATAAAATAAAACACAAAAAGTAAAGTTTGCTAACAAGAGAAAGAACAAATTGTGACATAATTGTATGAACAATGCTGTATGTATATTGAAAAGTACAAATTATGTATCACTACAGGGTGAATGAACAGATACATTGAGGCACATATAACATATGATGCTTATACAACTCTGAAACAGTATCTGAAGAAAACATTGAACATTGTAACAGGAAGACAATCTTTTCTTTCAATAATGAAATTACAATACTGTATTTATATAGGATTTGTGTGCATTTATTCTTATGCTATAAAAAATTTTGGATGATTAATGCAACAACTATTTCTATTTGTAAACATTTAAAACATATTTTCCATCATGTGTGGGTGTTAGTATGCTGATACATGCATGCAAGCACAGTATCAAGGAGTGAAGAGAAGAGACTCGAAACACCTGGAGCTGTAGTTGCTGGAAGTGTGTGAGCTGCCTGATATAGGCGGTGGGAACTAAATCTCGGACCCTTGGTGAGCAAAATGCATGTTTTACTTCAGACTTTTCTCCCAAGCCTGACCTTAAAAAGTAATTTAATTAATTTAATTTTACATTTGTATTCACTGTGTGTGGGTTGCACTTAGGTGGAAGTCATAGGGCAATTTGTGACTCTATTCTCACCTGCTAAATTATGGGGCCCAGAGAGCAAGCTTAGGATATCAGACACAGCAGAAAGCACATATACACACCAAGCCTTCCTGACCACCCTATTTCTGTCTTTAAATTACTTTAAAATCCATGTGAAAGAATGAGCTAATTAAAGTTATGTTAATGGTAACTACAGACTAGAGCAATTATACTGGGACAAATCGTGGTTCTCATCATTTACGTGGTGTCCACAAACACTTTTAAGGATGAACAAAGCAACAATAATATGCCAGTGAATATTCGTTTGCTTCTACGGTGGTTTGAATAAGAATGGCCTCCACAGGCTCATTTATATGAATGCTTGGTGGTAAGGGAGTGGTACTACTTGGGAGGCATTAGAAGGCATGTCCTTGTTGGAGGAAGTGTGTTCCTGGAGGTGGGCTTTGGTGCTTCAGCAGTCCAAGCCAATGCCAGTGTCTCACTGCTCCTGCTGCCTCAGGGTCTGGTAGTAGACCCTCAGCTGCTTCTCTAGCACCATGTCTGCCTGCATGCTGTCATGCTCCCCATCATAATGGCAGTGGATTAAACTTCTGAAACTGTAAACAAGTTCCAATGGAATGCTTTTCTTCACAGAGGTAAAACACTGTCTAAGACACTGTGTTACTTTATCTGAAAATTGCTGCACTCAGCTTCCTGCTGGGCTCACAATTGTTAGCAACACGGACTGCACTTTAATTCATTTTTTTGTCTGCATTATCCTATCACTCCCTTTAGATCTTTTCACATGGCTCATATTCATGGTTACTGCTGGAAGATGCCCTTTTGCTAGTTTCTATATGCTCATTTCAATTTAAGACCTAATATTACAAGTTTTACCATCTACAATTTTTTCTTTACAGACTAAGTGCTTCAGGAAACTGGATATTATTATTTTATAGATTCATTTACAATAAAAGTGGGTTTTTTTTTTGCAAAATCTTCCATATTTATGATGCATAGTGAAATTATATATGCCAGTCTTGGAAAGCAGCAAATGAGAACAATCTTGAATGAACCTGTGATTAGAGAAATATGAAATTAACACTTTAATTTATTTGAGCTGTAATGAGTAATCTTTTGCTGGCCTTTTTCCCATTTTATATTCAGTGGCTCTTGACTTAATAAAATGAAATAAAACCTGGGCTTTTTTATCTGCCATCGGGGCCTTTCTGTTATAGTCCATCAGTGAAGCACTAATGCTCTGACTCTGGGTAATGGCTTTCAGTACTCTTACTTTTAAAGCACCAATTGGTGATAATACTCTATCATAGCAGATCATGAAAACCAATTACTAGAGGAAGGAATTCGCCATGCAAAATCTATAACTGGAGGTGCCAGGAAAAATAAAGAAGATATTTTATAGTGAAGTAGCATGTTGCTAGAGCAACAGACAAGTAAGTTTGTTACACAGTTTCAGTAACCTTCCAAACTTTACAAGAGAAACCAAAAGCCATATATTAAAATACATACTGAACTGAAATAAAAATTTCTAATCCTTGTCCTCTAACTAGTTTTACAAATATAATTGTTTTATTGTTTATATAATCTTATTCTATTTGCAAGTGATTTTTAAAGTATATCTCAAGTTATACGGCAAAATGAATATTTCTGTTATTTTTAGAAGGTTCATTGATTTTGCACTCAAAATTGAAATTATTATTTTATTTAAAAGATGACTGTAATCTTCTTAAAATGCTGTTTTCAAGTTAGATGAATTTTAAACTTAGCTAAATTATATTGACACATTTTTTTATTATTTCTCTCTCTCTTTCTCTCTCTCTTTCTCTACTTATGGAGCACATTTACTTTCAAGGTCTTTCTATATCTCTTTCTTTCATAAGATTCCTTGCACTCTGCCCGAAGTTTGGCTATGAGGCTCAGCATCTGCTTTGATACCTTTTAGGTATAGTCTCTAAGAGTTCCTATGTGGAAGGCTCCTGTCCTGTTTGCTATTTTCTCCCTCTTCCTATTTCTATCCCGTTTGCCTTTCTGAATGTGGATTGATCGTTTTATCCATGGTCTTTCTTCTTGATTAGCTTCTTTAAGTGTACAGATTTTAGTATGATTATCCTAATATCCACATATAAGTTAGTACATACCATGTGTTTCTTTCTGCTTCTGGTATAACTCACTCAAGATGATCTTTTCTAGTTCCCACCGTTTGCATGCAAATTTTATGATTTCTTTGTTTTTAATTGTTGAGTAACATTCCATTTTATAAATATACCACAATCTCTGTGTCCATTCCTCGACTGATGGACATCTGGGTTGTTTCCAGCTTGTGGTTATTACAAATAAAACTGCTATGAACATGGATGAGCAAATTTCCCTAGGCACATATCCAAAAGATGCTCAAGTAATATTTCATTATATAGATGTACCACAGTTTCTGCATCCATTCTTCAGTTGAGGGGCATCTGGGCTGTTTCCAGCTTCTGGCTATTACAAATAAAGCTGCTACAAACATGGTTGAGCAAATGTCCTTTTTGTGTACTTGAGCATCTTTTGGATATGTGCCTAGGAGTGGTATAGCTGGATCTTGAGGTAGAACTATTCTTAAATGTCTGAGAAAGCAACAGATAGATTTCCAAAGTAGTTGTATAAGTTTACATTCCCACCAGCAATGGAAGAGGGTTCCAATTCTGTCACATCCTTTCCGGCATGTATTGTCACTTGAGTTTTTAATTTTAGCCATTCTGATAGGTGTAAGATGAAATGTCATGGTAGTTTTGATTTGCATTTCCCTGATAGCAAAGGATGTTGCACGTTTCTTTAAGTGTTTCTCTGCAGTTTGACATTCTTCTATTGAGAATTCTCAGTTTAGCTCTGTACCCCATTTTTAATTGGATTACTTGATGTTTGTTGTTTAAGTTCTTGAGATCTTTATATATTTGGTATATTAGCCCTCTGTCAGATATAAGGTTGGTCAAGATCCTTTCCCAGTCTGTAGGCAGTCCTTGTGTTCTGATGACAGTGTCCTTTGCTTTACAGAAGCTTTTCAGTTTCATGAGGTCCTATTTACTGATTGTTAATCTGTGCTGTTGGTGTTCTGTGCAGGAAGTTGAGTTCTAGGCTATTCTCCACTTTTTCTTCCAACAGGTTTAGTGTGTCTGCTTTAATGTTGAGGTCTGTGATCCTCTTGGACTTTAGTTTTGTGCTGGGTGATAAGTATGGATCTCTTTGCATTTTTCAACATGTAGATATCCAGTTAGACCAGTACCATTTGTTGAAGATGCTATCTTTTTCCATTGTATGGTTTTGGCATCTTTGTCAAAACTAAGATGTTCATAAGTGTGTGGGCTTATTTTTGGGTCTTCTGTTCGATTCCATTGATCCACCAGTCTTTTCTATGCCAGTACCATGCGGTTTTTACTACTGTTCCTCTATAGTACAGCTTGGATCAGGGATGGAGATACCTCCAGAAGATCTTCTATTGTAGAGGATTGTTTTAGCAGTTCTGAGTTTCTTGTAATTCCAAATGAAGTTGAGAATTTTTCTTTCAACATTTGTAAAGAATTGTGTTGGTAATTTGATAGGAATTGCATTGAAGCTATAGATTGCTTTTGGTAAGATGGTCATTTTTACTATGTTAATCCTGCCAAGCCAAGAGCATGGGAGATCTTTCCATCTTCTGATATCTTCTTCTAATTCTTCCTTCAGAGACTGGATTTTTTTTTTCATACAAGTCTTTGACTTGCTTAGTTAGCATTACACCAAGGCACTTTATGTCCTTTGTGGCTATTGTGAAGGGTTTTGTTTCCCTAATATCTTTCTCAGCCCATTTGTCTCTTTTACAAAGGAGGACTACTAATTTTTTTAGTTAGTTTTGTATCCAGCCACTTTGCTGAAGGTATTTTTCAGTTGTAAGAGTTCCCTGATAGAATTTTCGGGGTCACTCATGTATACTATCATATCATCTGCAAATAGTGATACTTTGACTTCCTCTTTTCTGATTTTTTATCCCCTGATCTCCTTTAATTTTCTTATGCTCTAGCAAGGACTTCAAGAACTATGTTGAAGAGACATGGAGAGAGTGGGCAGCCTTGTGTTGTCCCTGATTTCAGTGGAATTGATTTAGTTTGACTTTGGCTATAGGCTCTGTGTATATTGCCTTTACAATGATGAGGTAAGTGCCTTGTATCTCTGATCTCTCCAGGATTTTAAACATAAATGAATGTTGGAATATTTTCAAATGCTTTTTCAGCATCTAAGGAGATTATCTTATGTGCTTTTTTTTCTTTCCATTTGTGTGTATGGTAGATTACTCTGAACCACTCTTGCATACCTGGGATGAAGTGTACTCAGGCATAGTGGATGATATCTTTGATGCGTTCTTGGATTCAGTTTGTGAGTATTTTTTTTTTTTGAGTATTTTTGCATCAGTGTTCATAAGGGAGATTGGCCTGAAATTGTAGTTCTTTGTTGGGTCTTTGTGAAGGTGACTATGGCTTCTTTAATGAGTTAGGTAATGTTCCTTCTCTTTCTTTTTTGAAGAGTATTTGTGTTAGCTCTTCTTTGAAGGTCTGAAACCATATGGTCCTGGGCTTTTTTTTTTTTTTTTGATGGGAGACTTTTAATGACAGGTTCTAATTCTTTATGGCATATAGGACTATTTAATTTATTTACCTGATCTTGATTCAGCTTTTGTAAGTGGAATCTATCAAGAAAATTGTCTATTTCATTTAGATTTCAAATTTTGTAGTATATAGGATTTTGAAGTAAGTCCTAATGATTATTTGGATTTCCACAGTATCTGTTGTTATGCCCCCCTTTTCATTTCTGATTTTGTTCATTTGGATAGTGTCTCTCTGCCTTTTAATTAGTTTGGCTAATGGTTTGTCTATCTTGTTGATTTTCTCAAAGAACTGGCTCTTGGTTTTATTGATTCTTTGAATTATTTTATTTGTGTTTAATGTATTGATTTCAACCCTGCATTTGATTTTTTCCTGCTGCCTACTCCTCTTGTATGTCTGCTTATTTTTTTTTCCTAGGGCTTTCAGGTGAAACATTAAGATGTTTGTATGAGATGTTTCTAATTCCTTCTTGAAAGCACTTAGTGCTATGAAATTTCCTCTTATCACTGATTTCATTGTGTCCCATAGTTTGTGTATGTTGTTTTTTCATTTTCATTGAAATCTAAGAATTCTTTAATTTCATTCTTATTTCTTCCCTGACCCAGCTGTCATTGAGTAGCAAATTGTTCAGTTTCCATGTGTATGTAAGCTTTTTGCTATTTCTGTTATTGTTGAGGTCCAGCTTTAGTCCATCATGGTCATATAGGATACAAGGGATTATTTCAGTCTTCTTATATCTGTTGAGGCTCATGTTGTAACCAAATATAAGGTCTATTCTGTGAGGTTCTGAGAAGGTGAAAGGTTCTGTAGTTGTCTGTTAGGTCCATTTGATTCATGACCTCTGTCAGAGTCATTGTTTATTTGTTTAATTTTTGTTTTGTTGACCTGTCCTTTGTTGAGAGAGGTGTGTGAAATCTCCCACTATTAATGTGTGGATATCTATGGGTTCCAGTTTATTAATGTTTCTTTTACAAATGTGAGTGCTCTTGTATTTGGAGTATAGATGTTCAGAATTGTGATGTCTTCCTGGTGAAATTTTTCTTTGATGAGTATGAAGTTTCCTTCCCCATCTCTTTTTATTAATTTTGGTTGAAAGTCTACTTTATTGGATGTTAGATGATTACTCTTGTTTGCTTCTTGTTTCCATGTGCTTGGAAAACCACTTTCCAACCCTTTACTCTCAGGTAATGCCTATTTTTGTGACTTAAGTGTGTTTCTTGTATGCAACAGATTGTTGGATCTTGTTTAAGTATCCATTCTGTTAGTCTATGTCTTTTTATTGGAGTATTGACTCCATTGATATTGAGAGAGATGGGTGACCAGCGGCTGTTAGAGCCTTTGATTTTGTTGTTGGTTGTGCTAGTGTGTTTGTGTACTTGGCTACTTTTAGTTTGGCTGTAGGGAGGTTATTTACTTCCTCTGTTTTCCTAAATGTAGTTAGCTTTTCTGGGTTCTATTTTTCCTTCTAGTATCTTCGGTATTACTGGATTTGTGGGTATGCATTGTATAAATTTGTTTTTGTCGTTGAATACATTGTTTTCTCCATCTATGACGACTGGCAATTTTGCTGGGTATAGTAGCCTTGGCTGACATCTCTGTTCTCTTATGGTCTGCATGATATCTGTCTAGGCCCTTTTGACTTTCATAGTCTCTGTTGAGAAGTCAGGTGTGATTCTGATGGGTTTGCCATTATGTGTTACTTGGCCTTTTCCCCTTTCTGGTTTTAGCAATTTTTTTTCTTTGTTCTGTATATTTACTGTTTTGATTGTTATGTGGTGGGAGGATTTTCTTTTCTGGTCTAATTTATTAAGCTTCTCCATAACTTTAGTATTCTGGAATATATTCATGTCTCATTTGGTATAATGAACATGGTATAATCACTGTTTAAGGTTTTTTTGTTTTTGTTTTTTGTAGGTCTTCCATGTTATTTTCATTGGAGACATTATGATATGATTAGTAAATTTTAAAAGAAACATAGTACTTTTTGCACATTTTTCTTTCTTTTTGTGTTTTGCATTGTATATCTGGAGTTAATTGGTAGAGTTCAGTTGTAAACATTTGTGCATTGCCGATCTGTCCACACCTGGATCTTGAGAAAGTACGTGTCCAAAATCAGTGTCTGGGAACCTCTTACCTGTTAGTACCAGGAGCTAAAGGATGGCAGAGGAAGTTTGGGTTATATGCTAAGGTTCCAGTGACCCCTTACCTGTCAGTGTCCAGAGCACATGGATGGTGAAAGTTGAGCAAAAAGGTTCTTATTTGGAGACTTTTTCTTGTTACTGCCAGGAATTGGGTAATAGGTGGAAGTTTATGTCTGGTGTTTGGTATCTTTGTTCCAACCTCTTTTACATAATTATTTGAATCAGGTATTGCCTAAAAAATTGTACTATTATATTTTTCTGTTAGTCTGGTGATTATATGACTAAGTTTAAGAAGACATTTTTAACAGTGTTGGGTAGTAAGTAACTCTTCTGATTAAACTTGGCTAATTAACAAATACTTTATCATTTCTACCCCTTTCTATCTTTGTGTGAGGTTAATGATCAATGATGTGTATTAAATTTGCTTTATATAAACATCTGCTACTAAGATGGTTACTATGATGCACAGGTTTATATGTGAGTCCCAATGACCGTAGCCCTATGCATCAATGTCCTGTCCTCTACCTCTAAGCATAGGCCAGATGTAATAACATGTTTCTAGTCAATAGAACACAATAAAAGTATGGGTTGTAAAACACTATGATTCACAACTCTACTCTTTTTCTGCTAATACTGAGGACTTTTTATTGTTCACATCCAAGAAATGAGCTTTCACTCCACCAAAAGAGAGAAAGAGGCTACCAGTCAAAAGTTTATGATTAGTGAGTCTGCCTAACAACTTATAAGAGCCTCAATATAGCCCACCATATAAAGGTAATCAAGAAGATGGATCTTTCCAAGTGAAATCTTGGGTTGACAACAGTCTCTCAGAGGCACAAAATTACAACAGAGAAGACATGAAACTCAGAGCCTTGGCTAACTTGCCCTGGAACATGATAGCAGTTAGGAATTTAATTCACTAAAATTGAGAATAATTTAACACATAAGAATAAGTTACTAATGCATTCAGGATTGTGATAAGAATTATAATTTGAATAGGACAAAATATATATTTATAACTATTAAAGAAGGTACTTCCTATAGTTACTGTGTTTACAGACAAAATCAATTCATTTTTATTTTTTAAATTTTATTTTATTTTTTAATTTACTTTACATCCCAAGGGTGCCTCTTTCCTCCTCTCTTCCCAGTCCCCTTTTCCCCTTGCCCTTTCCCTTTCCCCACAGAAAAGGAGAGCCCCCTCCTACCATATCAACCTTCATTATCACACTAAGTCACATTAGGACTAAACATATCTTTTTTCTCTGAGACCAGGCAAGGCAGCCCTGCTAAGGAGAAGTGATCCAAAACCAGGCAATAGAGTCCTTGTTAGAAAAACCCCCACCCCTCCTATCCCTGGATGCCCCATATAAAGACCAAGCTGCCCATCTGCTACCTGTCTACAGGGGGCCTAGGTTCAGATCATGCATGGTGGTAGTTGATATCTCAGTCTCTCAAAGACCCCATGGGATTGGGTTAGATGTCTCTATTGGTCTTCTTGTGAGGTTCCTGTCCTCCTTCCCACCAATACTTCCAAAGGATCCCTGGTGCTCTGGTATATGCTTTCCTGCAAGTCCCAGCATCTGTCCACTGCTGCTGGAGCCTCCCAGGAGACAGTCAAGTTAGGCTCCTCTCTGAAAGCATAGCAAAGTGTTATCATTAGTGTCAGGGGATGGCTCTTTATCGTGGGGTGAGTATCAGGTTGGGCCAATTATTGTTTGGCCTTTCTCCCAATCTTTGTTCACTTGTTATCCTTGCACTTTGTATAGGTAGGGTAATTTGGGGATCACAGATTTTGTCATTGGGTGGGTTGTTGTTGTTGTTTTGTTGTTTTTTCTCTTTCCACTAGTCCTACCTGGCTAGAAGGTGGTCACTTCAGTCTTCATGTCCCCCACCCCCAGTTAGAAATCTCAGCTATAGTCACACCCTTATCCTCCCAGGAGCCTATCCTGCTGCAGGCTTCCAGTTTGAAAAAAAAATGTTGCCCCCCAATTTCCCTTCTTGTTACCAAGCCTTCTCATCTGCACACCCTGTTCTCCACACATTTGATCCCCACCCTTGTTTCCCTCTCAGTTCTGTCTGCTTCCCAGTTCCCTGCCTTCATCCACTTCTGCTGTCTATTCTCTTTCCTTTTGAGTGACATTCTGCCACCCTCCTTTGGGCCCTCCTTCTTGAGGTAATATCTATCATTGTTGCTGAGGTGTGTTTCTTGTATGCAACAGATTTATGGGTGCTGTTTATACATCCGTTCTGTTACCCTGTGTCTTTATTGGGGAGTTGAGACCATGTTGAGAAATACTAATACCAATGATTGTTGATGCCTGTAATTTTGGTTTTGATATTGGTTGTGGTAGTGTGCATGCTTTCTTTTCTTTTTACCAGTGTGAAATTATTTATTTCCTGTTTTTTTCTTGGGTGTTGTTATCCTTGTTGTGTCAGAGTTTTCACTGTAGTGTCCTCTATAAGGCTGGATTTTCATGCTGCTCCCTGCTCCCTACTGGTCTTTGGTACCTCAGATCTTCAGTGGGTCCTGGGTAATGGCTCACATTGGGATCTACTGTTCATTGATCCCTGCTGGTGTTGGGGAGCACAGATCGGATGGGTCACCATTCATTTTTAATTTGCTTATTTTTATTTTTGATAATTTCTTATAGGAACACAATACGATTATGTATTTTATTTACCAGTGTTTCCTAATTCCCATATGTTCTCACCAACACATCCCCATCTACTTATGTTTTTGTTTGTTTAATAACCCAATAAATAGAATTATTGTTCCTTATATGTGCATGAGTGTGGTGCCATCAATTAAGCTATGACAAACTAGAAGTTGTCACATTCTCTAAAAAAGGAATGATGACCACTCCCCGACCAACTATCCAATGAAAATATATACTCAGTAAATGGTGAGAACTACACATCACCTACCTCTTGTATGCTGGGATTTTTGACTGGTTTGATATTGTCCAGATCTGTAGGTATCTACTGTCACTGTGAGTTCATGATTGTGATGGCTCTATCCAGAGGACAGTATTTTATATACTTCCCCCATCATTGTCTCATGTTCTTTTTGTCTCATTTCTGGTCATGTTCTCTAAGCATTCATCGTACAGTGATAACTATAGATGTCCTATTTAGGACATCTATTCAGTCTCTTACTTTCTACACGTTGGTAAGCTATATATCTCTTTATTGCATACTGCCCACTACAAAGAAAAGATTCTCTCACCATTGTGGATAGCAGTTCAGGATTATGGGTATAAAATTAATATTTAGAAGGCAATTGCCAGCATGTCAATTTAACAAAATAATACTAATTGATGATATCCTAAAGCTTTATGACCCCCATAGCCAGTGACTTTTTACTAGAATTACAATACTAAGCTTGAAATCTCTCTTTGTAGAGCAGGCTCCAATTAAAATCAGAGTGCAGTACTCCACTACAATACTGTTGATATTATACAAGTGGGAATATATTGCCTTCCAGGTTTCTATTGTAACATGCAGAGTCTAGCACTAAGTAAGACCACTGATGTCTGTTCTACCACACAGGTCTGCATAGCACTTTCTGGTACTATGACTGGTAACCAACAAGGAGGAAGGTTCCCAGTAACTTTGATATTGACTTTTTTATGTCCTTCAACCAAAATATGTGGGATTTTTCAGGAATATGGTTGTATGTATTTATGTTGGGTAAAGAAGGGAAACAGCAATATTATATACTGCATTGTAGACTTCTATTATTATTTTTGTTAATAACCTATTTTTTTCTGGGAGCAACATTGTCCATCCATTATCTCTTTTGTTTTACCTTTTATTTTTTATTTTTTGAATTTAGTTATTCACTTTACATCTCAACCCTAGCCCCATCCCTCCTGTCCTCCCTGTCCCTCTACTCTGTCCCTCTCTCATGCTCTTATCCCCCATCCCCTACACCTCAGTAAATGAGAGTCCTCGCCAAACCACACCAGCACATCCAGTGTATTTCCTCTTTCACAGGTAACTATAGTTTAGACAGCCTAGTGGCAGGGTTCAGTAAACTGAACAGGCCACTCTCTAACTAGACAAGACTCCCAGTGGGAGAAGGGAAACACCAACTGCCCTACAAAATCTTCCACCAAGAATTTATCTGCAGGATGTTCAAAATGTTCAGTGATAAAAACAGAGCAGAATTGACGGAATGCACAACCAATGCCTGGGCCAAACTGAGACCCACATCATGGGAGACAGTCAACCTGATACTACTGATGACACTCTACAATGTTTGCAGACTGGAGTCTAGCAGGGCTGTCCTCTGAAAGACTCTGCCCAGCTATGGATAAAAAAAGAATTGAGACTCACAGCCAAACAATGGGTAGAGAAGAGAGAGCCTTATAGAAGAGTTGGGGAAGGCTATTAGAACCTGGAGTAGACATTAGCGACGAAAGAAGACCAACAGTCCCAAATAAACTTGGCCCAGAGGAGCTTGGATAGACTGAAGCACCAACCAAGGACCATGCATGAACTAGACCTTGGCTCTCTGTACATATATATGCAATGGGCAGCTTACCCTTTGTGTAGGTACACTAAAAGGGGTATTGGAGGCTATCTAAGACATGGTCCCTGTTGCATGCTTTTTGATCACTTCCCCCTGGTGGGGCTGCCTTGCCAAGACACTATGAAAGAGGAAGTATACTTTTTATTTCATTCTGTTGAGATTATAATTGAACATTCTCCCTTCCTTTCATCCCTCCAAACTCTCTCATATACTTATCGCAACTGTCCTTGAAATCCTTAGCCTCTTTTAGAAAATAATTATTATTGCAAGTCTACATCTATCATCAATTTCTTTCTTTCTTTCTTTCTTTCTTTCTTTCTTTCTTTCTTTCTTTCTTTCTTTCCTAAGTATGTATAATATTATGTGTACTAATGTTTTCAAGGCTGACAGCAAGGTTGACTACTTGTCTTTTAAACCTACACAGGTTTAATTCTACCTGAAACCTTTGACTAAGAGGGAGAAGTGGATATAGGAGTCCCACCCATAACCATGAAGTTGTTTGCAATTTTACTCACAGGCAAAAGGAAAATAATTTTTACTTCAATGGAATGTCATTAGTTACATAGACCAAACTTTAGGGCAAGTCCTATACCCATGAGAAATGAACTCTATGTGGTTTTGCTCCTTTTTTGTTTGTTTGTTTACGTACTTGCTGCTTTGTGGGTTTTGTTTTGTTTTGCACACTTTTTGGCATTTTATTGTCTTTGTTGTATTTGACTTTTGCATGTTTCTTTTACTTTTTGTTTTTGTGTTTTAGTTTCTGTTTGCTTTTTGAGATTTGGAGCGAGAACATAAAGTTGTATGGGTAGTGAAATGGGGAAAATGATCCGGGAGGAGCTGAAGGAAGATGGTCAAAATACATTGTAAGCAAAAATAATTAAAGAAAACAAATCTCAAAAAATATTTGAGGGGCTATTATGGTACATGTAAAACAAACTAACCAAAAACATTCTAGAGATGAAGTGAATAAATTCATGTTTTAAATGACAATTAATACAGCACATGACTTAGTAATTTTTTTGTAAAATTTCTTCTCTTGTAAATATTTTGTTAAATATTTTTAAAACTATCCTTCACATTTTCTCATCAGATATTTTCTGTGCTATTAAATAAATACAGGGAAAAGCCCTTTTCTAGGGACAACAAGGACAGATAGAACAGACAAATACAGCAGACAGACAACAGATTGACCAGTAAACACGGGCTACAGAGAGAAATAAGTTACAGGAAATTAGTAGATAATTTAAACTTAAGTTTAGTCTTGGTCAAAATAACACAAGAAAAAGTGTTTTCTATCTTTAATGTGACCTTAATATATGTCATTGTTCTTTGTGATTTTCTTTAACAGGTCAATGGAGACATAGACACATAGGAACATATAAGAAGCAATTAAAAATTCTCATGATTGGCTGAGCCGCCATCACAGAGCTGTGCTCCAGACACAGGCAGTTTCTGCTTCCCAGCTAGCTGGTGGAGACTGAGCGGTGCGCCCCAGGGCAAAAAAGAGTCTGTGAGTCCCTGTCTCCAGAGAATCCACAAGGAAGGAAGGAAACTTTACTGACTTAAATCAGCCAGTCCTTCCCTGGAAAAAGTCTCGCAGACCAGCGGGGCTGAGCCGCCATCACTGAGCTGAGCTCCAGACACAGGCACAAACAGTTGCTGCGTGCCAGATGTCCAACTGTGTCACAGCAGTGGATCATTAAATTTACAGCAAGAAACCCAGAAACAGGGCAGCTGTCTTCAGGACTTCCCTGGGTCAGAGGAGAACCCTCTCGACTAACAGAGACCACAGTTACCACTCAGGTCTCTATCCCTGAGGTGAGCAGCAACAACTTCTGAAAAAACATCAGCCATCCAGGGACTATACCCAAAAAGCTGAGAAGACTTCCTTCAAGAAAAACCAGCTTTCTGCTAAGAAGATTCTCTCCACCACAGGATCCCCAGAAACCACCAGAAAATAACCCCAAACACCTAACATAGCCCAATGGGTAGAGGCCAGCATAAAAGCTCAAGCAGCAAAAGAGAGCAATATGGCATCTCCAGAACCCAGTTACCCAGGGGCGAGTAGCCCTGGACACTCCAGCATAACTAAAATCCAAGAAAATGATCTAACAACTATGCTCATGAAGATGATAACAGAGGAAACAAATAAGATACATAAAGACATAGAGGAAGACAAACTCAAACAGAATATTGCCATCCGTAAAGAAATAGAGGAAGTTGCAGCCAAACAGTTTGTGGCCTTTAGAAAGGAAATGCTTAAAGCACTGAATGAAATAAAAGAAACAGAGGTTGGTTCAAACAAACAGCTGAAAGAAGTGATGGAAAAACAGGAAAATACAATCAGACAGGTGAAGGAAATAAAAAAAAATGGCTCAAGATCTGAAGATAGAATTGGAAAAATAAAAGAAAACACAAATGGAGGAAATTGCAGAGAGAAAGAACTTGGGGAATAAAACAGAAACTACAGAGGTTAGCATAACCAATAGACTACAAGAGATGGAAGAAAGAATCTCAGGTGTGGAAGATACAATGGAAGAAATAGATGTATCTGTCAAAGAAAGTGTTAAATCCAAAATATTCCTGACACAGACCGTCCAAGAAGTCCAAGACAATATGAAAAGACAAAACCTAAGAATAAAAGGTATAGAGGAAAAAGAAGACTCCCTTCTCCAAGGCCCAGAAAATATTTTTAAGAAAATCATTGAAGAAAATTTCCCCAAGTTAAAGGAGAGGCCATTAAGAATACATGAGGCCTACGGAACACCCAACAAATTTGACCAAAAAAGAAAATCCTCCCACCACATAATAATCAAAACTGTAAGTATACAGAACAAAGAAAAAAATACTAAAAGCTGCAAGGGAAAAAAGGCCAAGTAACATATAATGGCAAACTGCTTAGAATCACACCTGACTTTTCAACAGACTATGAAAGCCAGAAGGGCCTGGACTGATATCATGCAGACCCTAAGAGAACACAGATGTCAGCCCAGGCTACTATACCCAGCAAAACTCTCAGTCCTCATAGACGGAGAAAACAAGATATTCAATGACAAAAACAAATTTCAATAATACCTACACACAAATCCAGCATTACAGAAGACACTGGAAGGGAAAATATAACCCAGGAAAACTAGCTACATTCAAGAAAACACAGGAAACAAACTGAAGGAGAAAAACCACATGATAATCTCCCTAGATGCTGAAAAAGCATTTGACAAAATCCAACATCCATTCATGTTTTTAAGTCTTGGAGAGATCAGGGATACAAGGCTCATATATAAATATAGTAAAGGTGATATACAGCAAGCCTATAGCCAACATCATACTGAACGGAGAAAATCTTAAAGCAATCCCACTGAAATCAGGGACAAGACAAGGCTGCCCACTCTCTCCATATCTCTTCAACGTAGTGCTGGAAGTCCTTGCTAGAGCAATAAGACAGTTGAAGGAGATCAAGGGGATACAGATTAGAAAGCAAGAAGTCAAGTTATCACTATTTGCAGATGATATGATAGTATACGTGAGCGACCCCAAAAACTCTACCAGGGAACTCCTACAGCTTATAAACACCTTCAGCAAAGTGGCCGGAAACAAAATTAACTAAAAAAACTCAGTAGCACTCCTGTATACAAAAGACAAAAGGGTTGAGAAAGAAATTAGGGAAACAACAACCTTCACAATAGCCACAAATTACATAAAGTACCTTGGTGTAACCCTAACCGAGCAAGTCAAAGAGTTGTATGAAAACATTTTCAAGTCTCTGAAGAAAGAATTAGAAGAACATATGAAAAGATGGAAAGATCTTCCATACTCATGGCTTGGCAGGACTGACATAGTAAAAATGGCCATCTAACCAAAAGAAATCTACAGATTTAATGCAATTCCCATTAATTTGCCAACACAATTCTTTACAGACCTGGAAAGAAAAATTCTCAACTTTGTATGGAATAACAAGAAACCCAGAATTGCTAAAACAATCCTCTACAATAAAAGATCTTCTGGAGGAATCTCAATCCATGATCTCAAGCTGTACTATAGAGCAGCAGTTATGAAAACAGCATGGTAATGGTATAGAAACAGAACGGTGGATCAGTGGAACTGAACAGAAGACCCAGAAATAAACCCACCCACTTATGAACATCTGATTTTTTACAAAGATGCCTAAACCATACAGTGGAGAAAAGATAGCATCTTCAACAAATGGTGCTGGTCCAACTGGATGTCTACATGTAGAAAAATGAAAATAGATCCATACAGATCACACTGCACAAAATCGAAGCCCAAGTGGATCAAAGACCTCAACATAAAACCAGACACATTAAACCGGCTAGAAAAAAAGGGGAGATACCCTAGAACTCATTGATACAGGAGAGAACTTCCTGAAAAGAACACCAACAGCACAGGCTCTAAGAGCAACAATCAATAAATGGGACCTCATGAAACTGAAAAGCTTCTGTAAAGCAAAGGACACAGTCATCAAAACAAAGTGACTGCCTACAGATTGGGAAAGAATCTTCACCAACACTTTATCTGACAGAGGACTCATATCCAGTATATATAAAAAACTAAAGAAGCTGAAAAGCAGCAAACTAAGTAATCCACTTAAAAAATGGTGAACAGAGCTTCAGAGAACTCTCTGTAGAGGAAAATCAAATGGCAGAGAAGCATTTAAAAAAAATGCTCAACATCATTAGCCATTAGGGAAATGTAAAGCAAAACAACCCTGAGATTTCACCTTACACCCATCAGAATGGCCAAGGTCAAAAACTCAAGTGACAACACATGCTGGAGAGGTTGTGGAGAAAGGGGAATCCTTCTCCACTCCTGGTGGGAATGTAAACTTGAACAACCACTATGGAAATCAATCTGGCACTTTCTCAGACAACTAGGAATAGCGCTTCCTCAAGATCCAGCCATACCACTCCTAAGCATATATCCAAAAGAGGCTCAAGTACACAAAAGGGACATTTGCTCAACCATGTTTGTAGTAGCTTTATTTGTAATAGCCAGAAGCTGAAAACAACCCAGATGCCTTTCAACTGAAGAATGGATGCAGAAATTGTGGTACATCTATACAATGGAATATTACTCAGCAATGAAAAATAAGGCAATCATGAAATTTTCAGGTAAATGGTGAGACCTGGAAAGGATCATCCTGAGTGCGTTGCCCCAGAAGCAGAAAGACACACATGGTATATACTCACTCATATAAACATACAACTTAGGATATCCCCGTTAAAATCTGTACATCTAAACAAACTAAGGCAAAGAGAGGACACAAACTAAAATGCTCAATCCCCATCCTGAAAGGCAAAGAAGATGGACATCAGAAGAAGAAGAAAACAGGAAACAACCTAGGAACCTGCCACAGAGGGCCTCTGAAAGTATCTGCCCTGCAGACTATCAAAGCAGATGCTGAGCCTGATGGCCAACTGTCAGGCAGAGTGAATGGAATTTTAGGTAAGAAGTGGGAAATAGTAAGAGCTGGAGAGGACAGGAACTCCACAAGGAGAGCAATAGAGCAAGAAAATTTGAACACAGGGAACTTCCCAGAGACTCATACTCCAACCAAGGACTATTCATGGAGATAACCTAGAACCCCTGCACAGATGTAGCCCATGGCAGTTCAGTGTCCAAGTAGGTTATGTAATAATGGGAAGAGGGACTGCCTCTGACATAATCTGATTGGCCTGCTCTTTGATCACCTCCCCCTGAGGGGAGAGCAGCCTTACCAGGCCACAGAAGATGACAATGCAGCCACTTCTGATAAGAACTGATAGACTAAGATCAGAAACAAGGAGAGGAGGACCTCCCCTACCAGTGGACTTGGGGAGGGGCATGCATGCAGAAAGGGGAGGGAGGATGGGGTTGGGAGGGGAGGAGGGAGGGGCTTGTGGGGGATACAAAATGAATAAAATGTAATAAATAAATAAATAAATAAATAAAAAGAAAATAATACATTATTAATATACTAAATATGAATATATATTTAAAATTTGTAAATAGACATTATATAAATATATTAATAAATGTTAATAATATATTTAAAAATTATATATTATTTTAAAATTATAACATTCATACCCTCAACTCCTCCCATGTAATTCCTTTGTGCTTTCTCTTTCTCTCTCTCTTTCTCAAATTGATGGCCCCTTTCTTTTTAATTGCTATTACACACACACATACACACACACACACACACACACACACACCTAATTATATAAATATAAACTTCTTTATAATGTGACATGTATGCATATGATCTCAGGGATGACTACCTTTTTTTGGATAATAAATTGGGAAAATCTTGCCTGGAAAGTCCATTTGTTGAATGCTTTCATTAAAAATACATATCCATGAATAAATATAAGGTGTTTGGATAAAATTCACTAACACTCTACCTACAATTACTTTCTTATCTCAACCATCGCTTTTCCTTTGCAAGTTTATGTTGGAGGTTTCCTGCTGGTTGAGGTTGCAATTCTTGCCTGGACCAGAGAGCCATTTAAAGCTTCGTGCTAGTGATCAAAAAACAGGCAACAGAGTTCATGACAGAGGCAGCCTCTGCTTCCCTCACTCAGAGATCCACATGGAGACTCAACTGTCAGTTGGTTATATCTGAGCAGGGGGCCTAAGTCTTCTTTGTACATGGTCCTAAGTTGGTGCATAAGTCTCTGCAAGACACCCTGGGCTCAGATCCTTTAGCTTTGTTGATCTCCTTGTGGGGCTCCTGTCCCTTCCATGTCCCTCTATCCTTACCACCCTCTTATTCTACTTCTTTTTGTTGTTTTTGCATGATACTATTGTTTTAATTTTTTTTATTTTTATTATTAGTTACTTTTTATTAATTCTGAATCCCAACTGTATCCCACTCCCTCATTCCCTCCAAATTCCACACTCCCTCCCTCATCTCCTCCTGCCCCTTTCCAAGTCTACTGATTGGGGAGGACCTCCTCCCCTTTCATCTGACCTTGGTTTATCAGTTATCTTCAGGACTGGCTGCAAAGTCCTCTTCTGTGGCCTAGCAGAATTGCTCCTCCCTTGGGGGTTGAGGAGGTCAAAGAGCCTGCCATTGAGTTCCTGTCATAAATAGTCCCTGTTCCCCTTACTAGGTGAAACCAATGGTTACTGAGTTACCACAGGCTACATCTCAGCAGAAATTATAGGTTATATCCATACATGGTCCTTAGTGGAGTATCAGTCTCATAAAAGACCCTTATGCCCAGATATAATTGGTCCTTGTGGAGCTCCTATCCTCTTCACGTTATATTAATTCCCCCTTCTTTCATATGATTCCCTGCACTCTGCCAAAGGTTTGGTTATCAGTCTTAGTATCTGCTTTGATACACTGCTAGCTAGAGTCTTTCAGAGGGCCTCTGCGGTAGACTCCTGTCCTGTTACTTGTTTTCTCCTACATCCAATGCACATCCCATTTGTCTTTCTAACTTAAGATTGATTATCTTACCCGGAGTCTTCTTACTTGTTTATCTTCTTTAGGTATATAGATTTCATTATGTTTATCCTACATTATAGGTCTATATAGGTGAGTATATACTTTGTGTGTCTTTCTTCTTCTGGGATACCTCATTCAGAATGATCTTTTCTAGATCCCACCATTTGCCTGCAAATTTCGTGATTTCCTGGAATTTGATTGCTTATTAGTAAAAATATCACAATTTTTGTATCCATTCCTCCATTGAGGGACATCTGGGATGTTTCCAGGTTCTGGCTATTACAAATAAAGCTGCTAAAAACATGGCTGAGCAAATATTCTTGTTGTGTACTTGAGTATATACTGGGTAAATGCCCAGGATTGGCATAGCTAGGTCTTGAGGAAGCACTATTCCTAATTGTCCGAGAAAGTGCCAAATTGATTTCCAAAGTGGTTGTACCAGTTTACATTCCCACCAGAAATGAAGGAGGGTTCCCCTTTCTCCACCACCTCTCCAGCATGTTTTGTCACTTGAGTTTTTTATTTTAGCCATTCTGATGTGTGTAAGGTGAAATCTCAGTGTCATTTTGATTTGCATCTCTCTGATGGCTAAGGATGTTGAGCAGCTCTTTAAGTGTTTCTCTGCCATTCTGTATTCTTCTACAAAGAATTCTCTGTTTACCTCCATACCCCATTTTTAAATTGGATTACTTTTTTTATAGCTTTTTAACTTTTTAGTTCTTTATATACTGGATATTAGCCCTTTGTCAAATATAGGGTTGGTAAAAATCCTTTCCCAGTCTTCAGTCATTTTGTTCTGACGACAGTGTCTTGCTTTACAGAAGCTTTTCAGTTCCATGAGGTCCCATTTATTGATTGTTGCTCTTAATTCCAGTTCTGTTGGTGTTCTGTTCAGGAAGTTGTCTCCTGTGCCAATTAGTTCTAGGTTCTTCCCCATTTTTTCTTCTAACCGATTTAGAGTATATGGTTTTATGTTGAGGTCTTTGATCCACTTGGACTTTAGTTTTGTGAAGGGTGATAAATATGGATCTATTTTCATTTTTCTGAATGTAGACATCCAGTTGGACCAGTACCATTTGTTGAAGATGCTGTCTTTTTTCCATTGAAGGGTTGTGGCTTCTTTGTACAAAATCAGATATCTGTAATTTTGTGGGTATATTTCTGCATCTTCTATTCGGTTCCATTGATCCTCTTTTCTGTTTCTATGTCAATACCATGCAGTTTTTATTACTATTGCTCTGTAGTATAGCTTGAGATCGATGATGAAGGTACCTCCAGATGATCTGTTGTTGTACATGATCCTTTTGGAGATTCTGGGTTTTTTTGTTTCTCCACATGAAGCTAAGAATATTTCTTTCAAGGTCTGTAAAGAATTGAGTTGGTATTTTGATGGGAATTGTGTTGAATCTGTAGATTACTTTTAGCACTGTGGCCATTTTCACGAATCCATGAGCATGGGAGCTCTTTACATTTTCTGATATCTTCTTCAATTTCTTGCTTCAGAGACTTAATATTTTTTTCAAACAGGTCTTTCACTTGCTTGGTTAGTGTCACCCCAAGTTACTTTATGTTATTTAGTGGCTATTGTGAAGGGTGTTGTTTCCCTGATTTATTTCTCGGCCCTTTTGTCTTTGGTATACAGAAGGGCTTCTGACATTTTGAGTTGATTTTGTATCTTGCCACTTTGCTGAAGGTGTTTATCAGCTGAAGGAGTTCTCTGGTTGAATTTTTGGGGTCGCTCATGTATACTATCAGATCATCTGTGAATAGTGACACTTTGACCTCTTCCTTTCTGATTTGTATCCCCTTGAACTCCTTTACTTACCTTTTTTGTGTAGCTAGGACTTCAAGTACTACGTTTAAAAGATATGGAGAGAGTGGGCTGCCTTGCCTTGTCCCTGATTTCAGTAGGATTGATTTGTTTCTCTCCATTGAGTTTGATGTTGGCTATAGGCTTGCTCTACACTGCCTTTACTATGTTTAGGCATGTGCCTTGTATCACTGATCTCCCAATACTTTAAACATGAATGGGTGTTGGACTTTGTCAAATGCTTTTTCGTTATCTAAAGAGATGTTCATGTGGTTTTTCTCCTTCAGTTTGTTTATGTGGTGGATTACATTGATGGATTTTCATATGTTGAACCACCCTTGCATGCCTAGAATGAAGCCTGCTTCGTTATGGTGGATGATATCTTTGATGTGTTCTTGAATTGAGTTTGCAAGTATTTTACAGAGTATTTTTGCATCAAAGTTCATAAGAGAGATAGTTCTGAATTTCTCTTTTTTTGTAGCGTCTTTGTGTGGTTTAGGTATCAGGGTGACTGTGGCTTCATAGAATGAGTTTGGTAATGATCCTTCTGTTTCCATTTTGTGGAATAGTTTGGAGAGAATTGGAGTTAGCACTTCTTTGAAGATCTGGTAGAATTCTGCACTGAATCCATCTGGCCCAGAGCCTTTTTTAGAAGGGAGACTGTTGATGACTGCTTCTATTTCCTTGGGGGATATAGGAGTATTCAATCTTCTTCCTGATCTTGACTTCATTTTGGTAGATAGCATCTATCAAGAAAATTGTTCATTTCTTTTAGTTTTTCAAATTTTGGGGCATATAGGCTTTTGTAGTACTACATAATAATTGTTTGGATTTTCTCACTGTCTGTAGTGATGTCCCCCTTTTCATTTCTGATTTTGCTGATTTGGATAGTTAGTTTCTCTCTGCCTTTTAGTTAGTTTGGCTAAAGTTTTGTCTATCTTGTTGATTTTCTCAAAGAACCAGCTCTTGGTTTCATTGATTACTTGAATTGTTTTATTTGTTTCTATTTGATTGATTTCAGCCCTGAGTTTGTGTATTTTCTAGCCATCTGCTCCTCTTCAGTATATTTGCCTTTTTTTCCCCCTAGGGCTTTCAATTGGACCATTAAGTTGCTTGTATGAGATGTCACAACTTTCTTCTTGAAAGGCACTTAGTGCTATGAATTTTCCTCTGAGCACTGCTTTCATTGTGTCCCATAAATTATGGTATGTTGTACATTCATTTTCATTGAATTCTAGGAAGTCTTTAATTTCTTTCTTTATTTCTTCCTTAACTCAGCTGTCACTGAGAAGCAAGGTATTCAGTTTCCATGTGCTTGTAGGCTTTTTTCTAATTCCATTGTTGTTGAGATCCAGCTTTAGTCCCCGGTGGTCAAATAGAATACAGGGTATTATTTCAGTCTTCTTGTATCTGTTGAGGCTTGCTCTGTGACCAACTATATGGTCTATTTTGGAGATTGTTCCATGAGGTGCTGAAAAGAAGGTATACTCTTTTGAGTTTGGTTGGAAAATTCTTTAGACATCTATTAGGTCCATTTGATTTAGGACCTCTGTAAGTGCTTTTATTTCCCTGTTTGGTGTCTGTCTAGATGATCTGTCCCTTGGTGAAAGTGGGGTGTTGAATTCTCCCACTATTAAAGTGTTGGGATCAATGTATGATTTAAGTTTCAATGTTTCCTTTATGAATTTAGGCACTCTTGTATTTGGGGCACAGATGTTCAGAATTGTGATGTCCTCTTGGTGGATTTTTCCTTTGATGAGAATGTAGTGTCCCTCCTCATATTTTTTGATTCATTTTGTTTGAAAGTCTGTTTTATGAGATATTAGGATTGCTACCCCAGCTTGTTGTCTGGGTCCGTTTGCTTGAAAGACATTTTTCCACCCCTTTACTCTCAGGTAGTATTTATCTTCATTGCAGAGCTGTGTTTCTTGGATGCAACAGAATGTTGGATCCTGTTTCTGCACCCATTCTTTTAGTCTGTGTCTTTTTCTTGGAGAGTTGAGTCCATTGATGTTGATAGATAATAGTGATCAATGAGTGTTAGTTCCTTTTATATTGGAGTCAGTGGTCTTACTGTGTTTCATTGCTTGTTTTCTTTTAATTTTTGTTTGTCTATTATCTGTATGCTTCGTTTTCTTGGGTGAAGTTGTTTTCACTGGATTGGAGTTTTCCTTCTAGTATCTTCTGTAGGGCTGGTTTGCTGTGTAGATATTGCATAAATTTAGTTTTGTCATGGAATGTTTTTTTTCTCTATTTATGTTGATTGAAAGCTTTGCAGGGTATAGTATCTGGGTTGGCATCTGTGGTCTCATAAAGTCTGCATGACACCTGCCCAGGCCCTTCTGGCTTTCATAGTTTCTGATGAGAAGTCCGGTGTGATTCTGATAGGTCTGCCTTCATATGTTACTTGGCCTTTTCCCCAAGCATCCCAGAAGTGCTTGGTTCCAACTGGTTATATACACCTATTCTTGGAGCCTTGCACCCACTCCTCTAAGCTTATAGGACCTTTGTTCTCTGGACTCAAAGTTGAACTAACCGTCAAGCTCTTCCTGGGGTGTGTGATACTTTTATGGTTCTAGCAGTCCATTCCAGGCAAGTTTCTTGTCTCCTGCTGCTCCTGACTTGCTGTGCTGCTGGAAAGCAGCCCCCAGGCAGGAGAAGAACCAACAACTTTATGCACTGTGTCTGTTGCCCTCTTATTTTAAATGCCCACTGTGTCCGTTAGTGCTGCCTGAATGTGCATACATAAGGGAGCCTAGTAGGACACAGAGAAATTAGTGCTTCCTTAAGCCAAGGATAACCTTTTTTTTTTTCCTTCTTGTGTTCTATTTTGAACCTTTATGTATTCACATTCTTGGCTATATGGGTTAATTTAGTTGCTCACAGCCGAGAAACAAAAATACGATTGCAAAATAAAAGGTCTTACTCTGTTAGAGTTCTTCTTTCTGTCATGGGAATTTCAGGAAACTGGAAGTTCAATTCATATTTACTTAAAAGATAAAGGAAAGATGTTAACCCAAAGAATTAAAATCCGTAGGTACAATTTGCTGAAGGGTCTGGTAGGCGTTGTCTTAAATTCTCTGCTTATGAATTCCTCCTTACAGATCCTTCTTAAAACTGGCACCTCCTACTGTGTACTTGACTTCAGCCTGTGAACACCATGAACAGACCATTCTTGGGGAAAAAGCTTTTCATGCTGCATGGACCAGGACATCGTTGAGCTCTTTCAGTGTGTGAACACTGTTCGGTTTGCACAGCTGCCTTAGCAAACTCCCATCCATAACACAGTTATTTATCACAGTGCTGCAGTCTACGAAGTGCAGCACTAAACACTTTCCTATTGGGACTTGCTTCACGTTTCATAGGTTGCTGTTTCCTCAGCTCCCTTCACTTGGTGGGAAGCAGGGACCAGGAATAAAATGATTTCTCAACCTTTTAGAAAAACACTGATATCTTTCATGAGGGCTGTACCTTCAAAATGTCATCTCTTCCCTAGTAGCTGTCCTCGTAATACCAACAGATTAGAGGTTAAGATTTTAATATATGGATTTTGGAATGCACAGCATCATTCTGTAGCACCAATTACTTTTCTATATGGTGTCTACAGAATCTACATACTATATTGTCTAGTAAAATCAAACTGGTGAAAGAACTGGTTCGTTCTTCGCTGCTGCGTGTGGGAATAAAGGAATGAGTATGTGGATATCATTGGAAGGCACAGAACAAACCATATGCCTGAGAAATTCATTGCTCAGAGTCATTAGTTTTTTACCTCTGTGGTTAAAATTCACATCAGAAGTTGCTTAAAATCTCTTTCCCCTAACACCTTAGGGTCTTCAGTGTTTTTCAGAGTTGATCAGTATTTTGATTTTATAATAAATACTGAGAATGCTACCTCACATAAATTCACTGTACAAAATTGCAGAAGTATGCTTAGGACCATTTTAGAAATTGTTGGGGAAAAATTCTCTCCTTAACACCAAGAAAAAAACATCACTTAATATTTTTTATTGTTATAAAGCTCAGCAGCTCAAATGTATCTCCAAGTGTGACAACTTGAGACTGGACAACCTAGCAAAAACCTTGTCCTTGGAGAACACTGACATTTTCCCATCAGCAGTCATTGCCTGGGTTATATTTGGTTTCCCATGCTTATTCTGGACTGCTGTGCAATTACATAATTATGCTGTTTGTAAATACATGTATGAATGTATATACATATGTATGTGCATGTAACATAAGTAATTAAAATGAGTTTATAAATTTGAGAGGACAAAGGTGAGCATGATGTAGCAATACTCACATATAAGTTTCTGAAAACTTTTTTTGAAATTATTTATTACTCACAAAATTATAATAAAATATAATTCCAAATGTTAAGCTAATATAACAAATAAAGAGAAAAAGAGATTATGAATGAGAAGTAATACATATCAAATATTGTGATTGTAAGTCAGAATATCAATGTGTGTGTGTGTGTGTGTGTGTGTGTGTGTGTGTCAGTGTGCATATATGTGTGAATGTGAGTGTATATGTGTGTGTGGTTTTCTACTCACTGACTAGACAATCTTCATTTTTTTCTTGGTTGGTATTCATAGCTCTAAATTTTTTAGAGATAAATAACCACATTTGTCTTTTGTTTTCTTTCTATGCACATATCTTGATGACCTAATGAAATTTTAGGGTTTTAAAAGTTGTCTACATGATTTATATTCCCAAATGTGTACAATGATATTCTAGATTCGCCATTCAATCTTAAGTTCATGCACATAACTGTCCTTTAGATAATTTTGTTCATGGCTATGACTATGTTTAGTAGGCAGAGCCTCCCCCCGACTCCCAAGCATTACTGCCTGAGTCTAAGCCTTAGATTCTATGCGAAAAGCCAGGCAAAGCAGCAGCCCGCTGTAGTGCAACACTGTGGAGGCAGACACAGAGGAGCCCAGAGCACTGACTGGCCAGCTTTCCTGCTGAAATGAAAAGCTCCAGCTCCATGGAAGAGCACTTTCTCAAAAATAAATTTTCAGGGACAAATAATTTACAAAGACAGAAAGATGTCAAACGCTGGCATCCACATACAGCTTGACAGGTGAGCACATATACACACCTTTACACATGCCACATGCACATATACACATACACACATACACTCACAAACAGACACATACACACACAATTTAACAGCTTTCAATTATCACTTTTACCTTTTGGCCTTTGACATTCAGAAATAGGTTCCAGGGGAGATGGGACTGTCAATTATTTAATGGGGTTATAGCCAAATTTTGTCACAAATGAAAATTGGTTGTATTTTGTTGTTGTTGGATTTGTTTGTTTGCTTGTTTTTTGGTTTTTGTTTTTGTTTTTCATTCTGGGGGCTGAACATAAGGCTTACTGTTCTTAGGGAAGGAAGTATAGCACCCTTTACCACTGACCTGTATGCCTAGCATGTAAATAGTTTTTTTTTTTTCAGTTTCTATTTTTATTTGCTTGCTTGTTTATGTTCATTTGAGAGCCAGGATCTTGGTAAGCTTCCAATCTGACTTTGGTCTTGCAGCTGTCCTGTTCCAGGTGCCCGAGGAACTGGCATTATGGGATGATGCCTATGACAAGTACACATGAACAATCCCAATTTCTAAGAGTTGATCTATGAGTTAACTCTTCTTTGTTAATCAATCAAACAAAATGATTTTTAACCTCATTTATTTACTCCAAACATTGGCTATGTTTCCAAGGTAAAATAAATGTTGACATTGGGGCAGTAAGTTGACTATTAAGAGTTTGTCTATTGCAATGTCTGTTGTTTCTCCAGAGAGCCTAATAAAATCAACTTTAGAGTTTACTCACGTAAAATGTTATAAATTGGTTGTTGTTTAGTTTTTAAAAATCTTACTCACATAATATCAAACCAAACTGCTCCAATAGTTCCTATCATTAATTAAAAATGTCAATAATCCTTGGTGCTTGGTTCTTTTCTCGAATCATGCAATCAGCTTGTTCTTTCACTAGTATACTTGTGTAATTGTTTTAGTTAAAAGCCAAAGGTTTATAGTGTAGACAGCTAAATGGCATGAAGATGGATTGCTCTGAGCCTACTTTCATGGTAATTGTAGTGGCATCATTTGCAGCATGGCCAGAGGATTGTACAACTCTGAGCCCTGGGAACACAGTCCCTCTTTATCCCTTGTAGACAAATTACCTGCTCTTCAGAATATACTGTGTTCCATACACTATCTGGCAATTTTCATTTTCTGTGAAGGCATGATGAATGCTTTATGTATTAATTCTCACTCCTTCTAGGAAACGTAGGGCATAGCCATTAACTAAAATGTGGCCATTCAAGTACATAAAGCATAACTTGAACCAAACTGGCAGCTGTTACCTTTGCCTCATTTCTCTTTGTTACAGAAGGTAGAAGGAAGTGTAATTAACCTTTATGTCAATACAACTACAGAATTTTGTATTTCTTTTATAATTTACCACTTATTCTCACGCACATGCCCTGCAAAAGAAAATGCTGATCTTATGTGATTCCTGTGGTCTTTATAGAAAATACATAATTTAAATTTTACACATAATATATATTTTATTGAACTCTGTATATTTTTATTATGCTTTTTTATTTTTTTAACATTAGTTACAGTTTTTAACTTTGTATCCAGTTGTATCCCATTCCCTCATTCCCTCCCAAGCCCACCCTCCCCTCCTAATCTCCACCTTGCCCCTTTCCTTGTCCACTGATAGGGGAGACCCTCCTCCCCTTTCATCTGACCCCAGTTTACCAGGTATCTTCAGGACTGGCTGCCATGTCCTCCTCTGTGGACTAGTAGGGCTGCTTCTCCCTTGTGGGGGTGGGGGGTGAGGTCAAAGAGCCTGCCATTGAGTTCATGTCAGAAATATATATTTAACATGTATTTTTAACCAAATATGATTTCAAATGTATGAAAACTGTTATTTTTTTAATAAATTTGAATCAGTATAATGCAATGACCAAGCATTAAAATATATTTTGAATGGAGACAAAATTTTTAAAATGAAAAGAAATTTAAGTGCTTATATACAAAATTTTAAAATTACTTACATGTACAATTTGTTTTCAGGTCTAGGATCTGTTAATCAGAAATCAACTTTTTGCTTGTAATTTGAACAATTTTCACAGATAATATTCATGTCCTAATAAAATGTTTGTACTGTTTATTACTATGAAACTGGAAATTTTATGAGCTTATAGGATAGAATTGACTTTGCTTTAGCATTTTCACTTTTTGTTTCTTTTTTTTATTATTTTGAGACTAGCTCTTATGAAATTGTAGCAGTTGGCTAGGTATTTGCAATAGTCCTCCTACCACCTTCCAACAACTTGGGATGATGGGAAGGTATTATCCTGTCTGGATTTAAAGATTTTTTATATAAAAAATATTAGCCATGCCATTTATACAAATAATAGCAACTAGCTTTTTAATTACTGATAACCAAATACTATTGAACACCAAAGAATAGAGTAGTAGATTTCAGTTCTCTGACAATCATTTCAACATAAAACTTTATTTTGTAAATATAAATTAATGACAGAAAAGTTTGAATCAGAAATTCTATAACTTTTATAAAAATACTTT
Source organism: Meriones unguiculatus (assembly GCF_030254825.1). Classification (NCBI taxonomy): domain Eukaryota; kingdom Metazoa; phylum Chordata; class Mammalia; order Rodentia; family Muridae; genus Meriones; species Meriones unguiculatus. The sequence goes on from NC_083354.1 coordinate 99,011,098, forward strand.
TTTTAATAACCAGCTAAATCATTGTAATAATACTGTAGGCAATTAGGCAGAGTTAGTGTCTGATGAAATAAGTTTTAAATCAATGACAATATTTTATATTATCCTCAAAATAGCCTGAATCTGAGTGGGATTTTAGGTTGCTCCTAGATTTGGCTATGAATTATTGAACAGTACTAATCTTTATGGGTTGCCTTTTTATGTACTGGATGTTTGAAACATTAAGTACTGTCTACCAATGAAGCAAATAATTTATGTAAATTACCTAACAATTAAAATAATAATTATATGACTCCTTTTGGAATAGTCTTAAAATTCCTGAAGCACTACAGCTGACTGTGTAATCATGTGTCTAAGTATGCCTACATCTGAAATTGTCAATCCCCTCAGTGAGTAAACCCTACGTAAGAGATACATCAATAAGTAATGTCACAGACTTTATATGGCTTTACATAGTGATTTTATGACTATGTTAAATAAATAATAACCTAGCTTTATTTTTTGCACCATTTAGGAAGAGTAATGCCACTCTTAAATACTATAGTATTTTTACTATACCATTTTACCAATATTCTGCCACTGCTCAAAAATCTGAAAACTCAAATGTTCAGTCTTTCATGAGATAACTACCACTAATAGGGAATCACCACAAACATTTCCAACTGAAATAATGATTCCTAGGTAATGACTTTAAAGAGCTTTTCTCTTTCTTCCTTGCTCTAGGATACTGTCAAGTTTACTTACAATCATATTAAGGACTGTTGCCACCTATATCAACTTGCAACCATATACAGTCTCACAACTGACATTGCAGAAAGACTCTGGATCATAGCAATAAATATAAACTATTGTCCATTAGGAGGTTTGGAGAATCAAAACAAGAGTATAAAGAAGGTTAAACCATGAAGAAGGAGACAATATATACAAAACACAAAACCAGACAACATTAGTGTCAAATAGTGCAGATATGTATAGTGTGGTGTGTGTGTGTGTGTACATTTTAAATTCTGAAGTAAAAATATTTAGACACAAACAGCAGATGAACTTTCATGTACATTTATAATACACTTATTTTGGGACTGAAGTACCATTGTGACCCCATAGGGTAAAAATGGGGGTTTAAGCATGAAAATTGGTGCGTTTTTTACTATATGTGTCACTTTCTTTGACTGAATATATTTCTACTTACTCCTTTAAAAAAGTGGATATTAGACATATAATACAGGATAAGCATATTAAATCTATACACCTAAAGATGCTAAGCAAGAAGGAGGACTCTGGATAAGATGATCAATCTTCATTCAGAAAGGCAAATGGGATAGACATCAGAAGAGGGAGAAAACAGGGAACAGGACAGGAGCCTACCACAAAGGGCCTGTGAAAGACTCTACCCAGATATCAAAGCAAATGATGAGACACCAACCAAACTTTGGGCAGAGTGCAGGGAATCTTATGAAAGAAAAGGGAGATGAAAGACATGGGGGGGGGCAGCATCTCCACAAGGAGAGCAATAGAACCAAAAAGTCTGAGCCCAGGGGTCTTTTCTGAGACTGATGCTCCCACTAAGGACCATTCATGGAGATAACCTAGAACTCCTGTACAGATGTAGCCCATGGAAGCTCAGGGTCCAATTGGGTACCCTAGTAAGGGGAACGGGGATTGTTTCTGACATGAACTCAGTGGCTGGTTCTTTGATCACCTTCCCTGATGGGGGAGCAGCCTTGCCAGGCCACAGAGGAAAACAATGCCAACAGTCTTGAGGAGGCCTGATAGTGTAGGGTCAGTTGGAAGGGGAGGAGTACCTACCTTATCAGTGGACTCTGGGTGGTGCGTGGGAGGAGAAAAGGAGGGAGTGAGGGATTAGGAGGGGATGAGGGAGGAGGCTACAGTTGGGATATAAAGTGAATAAATTATAATTAATAAAAATAATTAATTAATAAATAAAAAGGAAAATTTCAATAACTGCTTCTCTTATGACTGTAGAAAACGGGGCACAGGATGATTTGGAGAAACTTAGTGTGTCCACTTGAACCAACAGAGATTAGCATAAAATTGTCTTTATCAACCTGTGTAATTATAGGTGTGTATGTGTGTGTGTGGTGAGTGTGTATTTTATCTGCTTGCAAATACATTTGTACAGGTGGACATGGACATACCTGTGAGTGCATAAGAAAGACACAAGATAACCTAAGACCCCTGCACAGATATAGCCCATGGCAGTTCAGTATCCAAGTGGCATGAACTGATTAGCTTGCTCTTTAATCACCTCCCCCTGAGGAAGAAGCAGCATTACCAGGCCACAGAAGAAGACAATGCAGCCACTCCTGATGAGACCTAATTGACTAGGATCAGAAGGAAGAAAAAAAAGACCTCCCCTACCAGTGGTCTTGGGGAGGGGCATGCATGCAGGGGGTTGAGGAAGAGAGGGTTTGGAATGGGAAGAGGGAGGGAACCACGGGGGGATACAAAGTGAATAAAGTGTAATTAATAAAGAATTTTTTTTTAAAAAAAGAGCCGCATAAAACTGGATTGAAGGAAAATACTAATAAAACTAAAATTAGTAAAAAAAAAAAAAAAAAAAAAGACAAGAAAATTTTAATTTCCCCATTGCTGTCTATATTTTTTAAAGCTAGATTTGATTCATTGATTTGCAACTGTCAAGTAGACTAGTCCTTCTAGTATCTGCCTTCCCAAGGCTGAGATGATAAATCTAGAGTCTGTTTTTCATGTGGATTTTAAAGATTGAACTCAGGTTCTTATGCTTTCAAAGCAAGTATGTTTTAAACTTAGCCCTCCCTGCAGGCTTTCATTAATATTTAACAATATAACAGCATTTCTTGTTTTGTTTTTAAGGCAAGTTACTCTAAGAATATTCAAAAGTTGGATTGGAATTAAATCCTCTTTCTTCTAGTATCATTTATTTTTAATAATATGGTGACATTAATGTTCCAGTTTCTGAAGGATTTTCTAAGATTTTCTAAGCTGTTAGTTCTCTCTCTCTCTCTCTCTCTCTCTCTCTATATATATATATATATATATATATTTCAAGTATATATGTACATATATTTTTAATTGTATTTTTTTTCAATTATTTTTATTTTTATTAATTGCAGTTTATTCACTTTGTACCCCCCTATATCTCCCTCCCTCCTCCCCACCCATGTCCCTATCCCTGTCCACTGATAAGGGAGGTCCTCCTCCCCTTGCCTCTGATCCTAGTTTTAAGTTTCATCAAGAGTGGCTGCATTTTCTCCTGTGGCATTTTAAGGCTACTCTCCCCTGGTGGGGGGGAGTGATCGAAGAGCAGGTCAATCAGTTCATGTCAGGCACAGTCCCTGTCCCCATTACTATGGAAGCCACTTGGACACTGAACTGCCAGAAGCTACCTCTCTGCAGGGGTTCCAGGCCATCTCCATGAGTGGTCCTTGTCTGGAGTATCAGTTTCAGAAAAGAGCCCTGTGCCCAGACTTTTTGGATCTGTTGCTGTCCTTGTGGAGCTCCTGTCTTCTCCAGGTCTTACTATCTCCCACTTCTTTCAAAAGATTCTCTGCACTCTGCCCAAAGTTTGGATATGAGTCTCAGCATCTGCCTCAGTACCCTGTAGGGTAGAGTCAGAGGCCCTCTGTGGTAAGTTCCTGTCCTGTTTTCTCCCTCCTCAGATGTCTATCCTCTTTGCTTTTCTGAATGGGGATTAAGAATCTTAGCCAGAGTCCTCCTTCCTTATTAGCTTCCTTAGGTGTACAGATTTTAGTATGTTTAACCTATATTATATGGCCCCTCAGTTGAGGAATGGATACAGAAAATGTTGTACATCTACACAATGGAACATTATTCAGGGATAAAAATAAGGAAATCATGGAATTTGCAGGTAAATGGTGGGAACTAGAAAAGATCATCCAGAGTAAGATATCCCAGAAGCAGAAAGACACACAGGGTATATACTTACTCATAAGTGGATATCAATTGTGATTTTTAAAAACTGTCTTACTCTTGTTCTTAAGTATAGTAAAGAATGCATAGTTTCTTCACTGTGGCCTTGTCCTACTTTGGTGAATGTACAATAAATCTATACTAATTCACACAAAGGCAATGTACCATAACTAAAAATAATTCTATGTTCTGTAAGTTATCTATATTAAGTAATTATCACAGGGACAGAGTGCTGACAAACATATGGAGATCACTATTTTTATTGCCTTGAACTTATCTATTTCTTTAGTGAACTCTACATAAAAGTACATAAAGTAAATGTGTTTATCCCTTAATTTTTATCTAAGTATTTTTAAATAAATTTTTATTTTTTATATTAATTACAGTTTATTCACTTTGTATCCCAGCTGTAGCTCCCTCACTCACTCACTCCCAATCCCATCCTCCCTCCCTCATCTCCCCCATTCCATTTTCCTAGTCCACTGATAGGGGAGGTCCTCCTCCCCTTCCATCTGACCCTACACTGTCAGGTCTCATCAGGAGAGGCTGCATTGTCCTCCTCTGTGGCCTGGCAAATCTGCTCCCCCCTCAGGGGCGGGGTGATCAAAGAGCCCACCACTGAGTTCCTGTCAAAGACAGTGCCTGTTCCCTGTCCTGAGCTGCCATTGGCTACATCTGTGCAGGTGTTTGAGGTTATATCCATGAATGGTCTTTGGTTGGAGTATCAGTCTCAGAAAAGACCCCTGTGCCTAGGTATTTTTACTACTTATAGTTTATGTGTAATTTAAAACATAAGACACATGAATTAAAATATCTCATTACACATAATCACAAACTTTTTTCTTGTAATTCAGATAGCTATCTTTTCCATATTTGTCCATTGAAAACCTCATATGGAAATGTAATTGGGAGTATAATGGGTATTAAAGGGAGATCCCTTAATATATCATCAGTGGGCAAAACTTTCACAGTCACATATGCAATGGTGTAATGTCTTTATTTAAAAGCTTTTGGAAGAGGACTACCATTCTCTCTTGTGCTATTGTCTAGCAATTGCAATAATTCAGGACTGAAGCAGCTTCCAGAAGCTGCAGCCTTTATCTTAGCCTAGATGACTTCCACAACTGTGAAGCCTTATGCTTTTGTTCAGTCTCAGGTTTTTCAGCCTAGCAGCCCAAGATGGGCTCTGGGGCTCGAGACCACCTGGTGTGCTGTTGTTCTTATGAATGTCCCTTTGTTTACAGCTATTCCAAGTTGCCCAGCATAGCTGTGAAGTACATTTTATAATACTTCAGAATGTTTCTCTTTGAGATGATTGTGAGGTGAGTGTGGAATATACTAGGAAAAACTAAGTAGAGTTCAGATCAAATTATTTCTAGTATTACAGCTCATTTATCATGCATAGAGAGACGAGGTAGAAGTAAACTCCCGAACCCTCAGGAGGAATATGAGAGAGTTGGTTTCTCAGCTGTTAATATTTCTGATTGTCAAATGAAAAGGAGACTTATGCCTATAATGCCTAAGCCAGCTACTACTTGCTTTATAGGTAATTCTGTAACTCAGATTTCATATGATCTTTGAAAAAAAAAAAAAAACAAGAGTACTCAAATCCTAGTCTATGATATGCATTGATGGCATGCTCTTTGACTGCATTTTTATTAGTTAAAACTTTATTTTTTATTGTTTATTATTATTAGTTACATTTTATTAACTCTGTATCCGGCTCCCTTATTCCCTCCCAATCCCACCCTTCCTCCCTCAGCTTCTCCCTGCCCCTTTCCAAGTCCACAGATTGGGGAGGACCTCCTCCCCTTTTGTCTGGCCCTGTTTTATCAGGTATCTTCAGGGCTGGTTGCGAAGTCCTCCTCTGTGGCTTAGCAAAACTGCTCTTCCCTTGGGGGGTGGGGAGTCAAAGGGCCTGCCATGGAATTCCTGTCAGAGATAGTCCCTGTTCCCCTTACTATGGGAAACCAATTGGTTATTGAGCTACCATGAGCTTCGTCTGAGTAAAAGTTCTAGGTTATATCCATACATGGTCCTTGGTTGGAGAAACAGTAAAACTTAATATTTTTTGCAACAAAGAATGCTTTGAATGCAAGATAAGACTAGTAATGTACAACTACAACACTGTTCTTTGAAATTTTGACACAATGTCACTTTTCAAGAATTATGGGCATTATCAGTTGTAGTTTTTCTGAAGTGAAAACCTGAAATGTACCCATTAAACACTTACAGATCTGTTCATGTCCTGGATCTAATTCAAGTTCCCTGGGTAGCATCAAACAGTATCTGCCTTTATTTTACCCAATAATAACATAGTATAGTTAGGATGTTAACTATCCACCAGAGGACTATGAATTAGAGACTGGACACTAGAATGCTAACTTTGGGAGCTAGTAAGAATTTTACAGTGTGGGGTACAGTGAAAGATATTGATGTCTTTGTGGAATTTCCTTAAAGGGTCAGTGAGTATCTTCTTCCACGTTTTTACTTTGAGGTCTCCCACTAAATTTCATCATGATGTGCTAACTTACTAGCTGCCCAAAGCACAAGGGCAGACCATCCGTGCACTGGAACTCCAAAACAGAATGATAACAAACTCCCAACTATTAGTTAATTACCTGAGGTATTGAACTCTGACTTATCAAACACACAGCTGTGACTCTGCCACCCCTCGGGATCCTGATCCACCAGTCTATGAGGAAAAAGCCAAATGAGGGAGGGAGGGAGGTTGAAGGGCCTGTAAGTACTTCAGAGTGACTTCTCTCGGGAAGCAGATTCAGTGAGATAGCTCACCTTTATTGGAGTGAACAAAGGCTACATAGTTTTGGGGAAGTGGGTGGAGGGTTCTCAGGTTAGGAGTACACTATTGGCTTGTGCTAGAGGTTCTGGGAATGCTTTACCTAAATTCCAGGAATTTCGGATACTTTGGGGGCTGGTTTCAAGCTCCAGAAAGCTCTTAAGAGATGGCAGGATTGTGACCTTAAATAACAGGGTCTTCCAGCACACAACTACCATTCAGAAATGCTTCTTTTAACACACACACACACACACACACACACACACACACATACTTTCTTCAACACATCTGTGACAAGGCATACTTGTTTAATTTTGTGTTTGTTATTGTGATTGGAACCCTAAAGTCTTTCAGTAAATTTGGGTGATTGCCAAATGAATGAATGATAAGAATATACCAATACTATACTTTTCAATCTAATTTCAGTATTTTCTTTTGAAATATTCAACATCCCACATCACAGTATATCCTTTCACTACCTGGAATTATGTTTCTTTTAATCTTAAATAAGCTTTCCATCAAGGCAATCCTGAATAAATAGATCAAAACAAAATTTGAAGCTGTTTGATTTTATAGTTAGATAACAATAAGTAGGCTTTTATTTTAGTCATACATATAGCATTATTTTAAGATACAGAGAAAACCGTTAAATAACTGTTAGAAAAATCATGTGAAAATTTTCAGTCTGGAATTCCATCTGAGATGATGCCTTCCATCTTCTGTCCATTTTGACCAAGGTATGTATACATATTGAGTTGCATTTGCTCGGGAAAAATGAGAAGTTCAATATCATCACTTTAATAAATTACTCAGTGTGTTAAGAAGTAATAGTGCATTGTAATAAGAACTGTTTGCTGGAAATACAATTTGTCTCTGAAAGTGATTTGACTTATAGACAATTTATGTCACAATGAAAAGCCTTCCATCACGTGATGAGTAAGGACAACTGTAGGAATCAGACTTAAGCCTGATTACTGTTTTGTTTCATCCCTAATTAACAGTCAGTCAGAAGGTGACTGTTGGAGAGAAAACAGAAATAGTTAAGAATGTTAGAAACAATTCAGGAATCCATTTTCTTAACTAAAAAACCTGTGGTGGAAAATAAAAAATATTTACATTTCTTCATGTAAAGGTTCAATATCTATGTGAATAAAAATTCTTTTGAAAGGGATATTGAAATGGTCAACAATAGCCACAGCTTGCTATTCAATGCAGTGCTCCAATGTGATTGTATCATTATTTTGAAATATGTTTCTGTCTTTGTGTATATTTCTTTTGTTTTCATTATGAAGAACTAAACATTGTTTGAATGGCCTTGTACATAGCCATTTATATTGTGTAGGCACAGGCCTTTAGAGACTGCATGTGTTTCAAACTGCCATAGAGAAGGAAACAATTTCTTAATCTCATACAGACAGCGTTTTATATTTCCAAGGGCAATCAGATAAAAACTTGTGACCTTCCATTTTTATTTTTTAAAATGAACCATGATTGAAACATTTATATATAATATACACTTTATAAAAGACCTTCTTGATAACAGGGTTTCTAAGATTGATGTTTAGTATAAAAACTATTTTGCCCTTCACTTCCTAACTTTTCAGGGCTTTTGAAAGAAAACCTTTAGAAAACTTTAAAAAATACGTTTAACACATAACATGTTGCATGAGTGTATCTTCATATTACCATAACAATAAGGGATAGAAGTATACTTGTTCAGTATTGTCAGCTACTATTCTGCTCAGTCAAAAGGGTTCACAGGCACGTTAGGAAGCAGGTAAAGCTTTAAGAATGTGTTGGAACAGTCTCTGCAGTAAACTGCTGCAGATGTACAGCTGACTGGCAAGTGACAGAGAATGCAGGTTGATGGCCTTGGTGGCTACTGGAACCAGTCTGGGTTATTCAGGCAAAAATAGATACACACATACATACATACACACATACATAATGTCATGAAAATGACAAATCACAACATTAATATTAAGAAAGAGAGAAGCTGGGGCCATGTCCTTCAGCACAGCCAACCTTCAAAATTAGCTTGTTAATGGGTGAAAGTGCATATTTGTGGGGTTGGAAAGATGGTTCAGCAGTTATGTCGCTTGTTACTCTTGCTGAGGAGATTTGATTTAGCACTTACATGACAGCACACAGTAAGCCTAATTCTTAAATTTGCAGTGCTCTCTTTTGACTTTTGCAGGCATGAGGCATGCACAGGATACACCCTTACACATTCAGGCAAAGGACTCATGCATTAAAATAAACAAGTATAGAAATAATTATTAAAATAATCTTAGGTGTGGAAAATGGATTCTGCAACCTCTCTTTTAAGAATCAAAGAGCTCAATAATGATATTAATAATGATAATATTTATATTGATAATAATGGTACAGAAAACCATATCTAAGATATCTACTAATTGTGAACAATGGATCAGTTTCTAAGTACCTAAATTTAGCAGTTCACCAAGACCATGGATTTGTTTTTTTTTTTTTTGTTTTGTTTTGTTTTGCATTCTTGTTTTTAATTTTTTATTTAACTTTTATTAATTATACTTTATTCATTTTGTATCCCCCCATAAGCCCCTTCCTCCTCCCCACTCGGTCCCACCCTCCCCTCCCTTTCTGCATGCATGCCCCTCCCCAAGTCCACTGATAGGGGAGGTCCTCCTCTCCTTCTTTCTGATCTTAGTCTATCAGTTCTCATCAGAAGTGGCTGCATTGTCAGGGTTCTAGGTTATCTCCATGAATAGTCCTTGGTTGGAGTATGAGTCTCTGGGAAGTTCATGGCTTTGTTTTTTAAACATTTTATTGATAATTTGCTTAAATAAATCATTTGTACTTACATCAACTTCCGCAACTCCTATTACAGCAACACAGAGATCAGACCTCTACTCTTGCCTGATGCGTCTAAAACAAAAAGGGGGAACTGTAGAGAGGTGCGTAATGCCGCGCCTTAAAGAAGGAGCTGGTTTCCGCCTTCCACCTTCCCAATGGTGAGTGCTCTCTGTCACAAACAACTCCACATTTGGCTAAGGCTGAGGATCTGGCTTGCTTCCATGTATGTGGACCTATCTGCATTGCCCACGTGGCACGCTGGGGTTGGCTACCCAGAGGCTATTTAAGCTGTGGGCTGGCATTTCCCAAGGGTCCGATGATTGTTCAAGGTTCCTGAATAAACTGCATTGAAAAAAAAAAAAAGAAATTTGCAAAGCATAGCTTGGATCTAAGGATGTGTTTATTGTGTTAGATGTAGCAAATCAAATTGAACATCCATGATGGCAAAATCTGAAATAGTTTTCAGAAGTTCATTCACTTAAGGTAGATCAAGCGGGTCTGGCTTGATCATCACAGCCTAGAAAGAAATTTGACAAACAGAGATAAAAACTTCATCTGAGCAAGTCTGAATCTGTGCAATTTGAACTATAGGTATGATAAGAGAGATTTTGATTAAAGGTGGAGATAATACTGCATCCACAGAGATGATCAGACAGTGAGAATATAGTTGTAAGAGTAGTTAGTATACCTTTCTGAAAAGTTGTGTATGTAATGCACACCTTGACTCTCTTTTGAAATTATTTAGCATTTTAGAAAACTCAGATGCCCCTCAACTGAGGAATGGATACAGACATTGTGGTACATCTACACAATGGAATATTACTCAGCAATGAAAAAAAACAAAACAGGAAATCATGAAATTTGCAGGTAAATGATGGGAACTGGAAAAGATCATCCTGAGTGAGGTATCCCAAGAGCAGAAAGACACACATACTCATTCATAAATGAATAGTAGACATATAATATAGGATAAACCTACTAAAATCTGTACACCTCAAGAAAATAATCAAGAAGGAAGACTTTGGCCATGATGCTCAATCCCCATTCAGAAATGCAAAGAGGCTGGACATCAGAAGAAGGAGAAAAGAGGGAACAAGTTAGGATCCTTCTACAGCGGGAGTCTGAAAGGCTCTATCCTGCAGGGTATCAAAGCAGATGCTGAGACTTATGGCCAACCTTTGGGCAGAGTGCAGAGAATCTTAGGAAAGTAGTAGGAAATAGTAAGATCTAGAGAAGACAGGAGGTCCACAAGGAGAGCAACAGGACCAAAAATCTGGGCACAGGGTTCTTTTCTGAGACTAATACTCCAACCAAGGACCCTTCATGGAGATATCCTAGAACTCCTGCACAGATGTAGCCCATGGCAGTTCAGTGTCCAAGTGGGTCCCATAAAAATAGGAACAGAGATTGTCTCTGACATGAATTGATTGGCTGCACTTTGATCACCTCACCCTGAGGGGGGAGCAACCTTACCAGGCCACAGAGGAAGACAATGCAGCAACTCCTAATGAGACCTGATAGTGAGAGGACAGATCACTGTGCCAGTTCTCTCCTATTACCACGTCAATATTTTTCCATCTCTATTTTTTATTAAACATAAAATAAGGTAAGTAAGTACTTTCTTAGTCTTATACATGAAGAGAGATTCATATATTCTTTTTTATTTTTAACTTTTTCACAATTTATTCCTTATATATCCCTATTGAATTCCTCTTCCTCAACCTCTGCCAGTCCCACCTTACCTCCCTCTTCCCCAAATCTCCTTCCCATAGTCCACTCTAAGGGGGAGTTCTCCACTATTGCCATCTGCCCATAGCTTATCAAGCCTCATCAATTCTACCTGGTTCCTCTTTCTCCGTGGACTAGCAAGATCATATCTCCAGGGATAAGTGATCAAAAAGCAGTCAACTGAGTTCATGACAGGGGCAGCCTCTGCTCTCCTTACATAGGAACCCACATGGAGACTGAGCTGCCTGTAGACTACATCTGAGCAGGGGGTCTAGGTCTTCTCCATGCATGATGCATGGTCCTCAGTGGTGCATAAGTCTCTGGAGGACCTCCTGGGCTCAGATTTTTAGCTTTGTTGTTCTCCTTGTGGGGTTCCTATCCCCTGCATGTTCTTCTATTCCACCCCCCATCTACCATAAGACTCCCTGTACTCTGTTCAAAGTTTGGCTGTAGGTCTCAGCATCTGCTAAGATCCCCTGTTCAGTGGAGCCTTTCAGAGGAGCCTTTATAGTAGGCTCCCATCTTGTTTCCTCTCTTCCACCACTTCAGGTGTCTACCCTGTTTGTCATTCTGAATAAGCATCCTCCCAAGGTTCTCCTTCGTGTTTAGCTTCTTGAGGTCTGTAGATTGGTTCTGTTGTTTTTCTTGTGGAGCTCCTGTCCCCTCCAGGTCTTTCTATATCCCCCCTTTTTTTTTTTCATAAGATCCCCTGCACTCTGCCCAAAGTTTGGCTAGTAGTCCCAGCATCTGCTTTGATACCCTGCAGGGTAGAATCTTTCAGAGACCCTCTGTGGTGGGCTCCTGTCCTGTTCCCTGTTTTTTTCCCTCTGCCAATGTCTATCCTGTTTGCCTCTCTGAATGAGGATTGATCATCTTACCCAGGGTCCTGCTTCTTGCTTAGCTTCTTTAGGTATACAGATTTTAATATGTTTATCTGATATTATATGTCTAATATCCACTTATAAGTGAGTGTATACCAGGTGTGTCTTTCTGCTTCTGGAATACCTCACTCAGGACGATCTTTTCTAGTTCCCACCATCTGCCTGCAAATTTCATGATTTCCTTGTTTTTAATTGCTGAGTAGTATTCCATTGTATAAAGGTACCACAATTTCTATATCCATTCCTCAGTTGAGGGGCATCTGGGTTGTTTCCAGGTTATATTACAAATAAAACTACCACAACGTCCTTAGTCTTAAGGGAAATGCAAATAAAAATGACCCTTAGATTTTTTTTCACCCATCAGAATTGCTAAGATCAAAAACTCAAGTGACAATACATGCTGGAGAGGATGTGGAGAAAGGGGAACACTTCTCCATTGCTAGTGGGAATGTAAACTTGTATAAATACTTTGGAAATCAATCTGGTGCTTTCTCAGACAATTAGGAATAGTGCTTCCTCAAGATCCAGCCATATCACTGCTAGGCATATATCCAAAAGATGCTCAAGTATACAACAAGGACATTTGCTCAACCATGTTTGCAGCAGCTTTATTCTCAGACTCTTGACTGCTTTGGGGAACTTTTCCTCCTTCTTATCTAGCCTCAATATAAGGGCTTCTCCCTTGTCTTATCTGGCATATTTGATTGTTATCTCTTGGAAGCCTGCTCTTTTCTGAAGGGAAATGTAGGGAGAGTGGATCTGGGAGGGAGGGAAAATAGGAGGTGAGATCTGGGGAGGTGGGGAGGAAGGGGAAACTTGGTTGAGATGTATTGTATGAGAGAAGAATCTGTTGTGTTTTTTTTTTATACAAATATTATTCCTTTGAATATAATTATGGTGCATAGGTTCATGGAACCAAATACATGTTACTATAATTCTATTAGAATTATATATCATACCACAGATCTTAATTTTAAATAGGAATTCTTTATGGTAGACAGTGGAGACTCTACAGAGGTCCATAGAAATGTAGAAATTACAATACTGTAGGGGAATGAAAGAGGGCTCAGCATTTAAATGTACCTTTTCCTCTCTCTGAGGACCCAGGTTGGAATTCCTCTTTCCATGTGGTGGCTTACTGCCTGCAGTTTCAGTTCAAGGAATCTGAGGACCGCTTATTCATCTCCATGAGCACCAGGCAAGGCATGTGGTATACATTTACATATGCAGGTAAAATATTCACACACACAAAAAAATCTAAAAATATTTACTTTTAATATGACCACCCACTATACAATACAAATCTTCAATTAATGTTCCACAGATTTCAGTTTTGATTTTAGCTCTGTTATCAACCACATGCCCTATAGAAAAATACTCTTAGCATTCTATTTACCTTCTGTATTTCAAGCTTCAATTTTAGTAGTCATTTAGAATTATCTCTCTTTCTATAAAATGTGTACTAAGAGGAACAGGGATTGTCTCTGACAGAAACTCAGTGGCTGCCTCTTTGGTCACCTACCCCTGAGGGTGAACTAGCCCTGCTAGGCCACAGAGGAGGACAATGCTGCCAGTCCTGATGAGATCTGATAAGCTAGGATCAGATGGAAGGGGAGTAGGAGCTCCTCTATCCATGGACTTGGAGAGGGGAATGGGAGGAGAAGAGGGAGGGGTAATATTTGGGAGGGGAATAAGGGAGGGGGCTACAGCTGGGATACAAATTGAATAAAATGTATTTAATATAAAAATAAAAATTTAATAAAAAGTGTACTGTTATAAAGATAAGTACAACTTATTGAAATTTGAATATTAAAAATGTTGTTTCTGGTTATCAAAAATAAATGAAAAACAAACAAAATCCTTTAAGACAGATAAAAAGTCAATATAACCGCTAAAACATATTTCAATCATTTTTATTCTTGACATTGAGTTAAGCAGATCTTTACGTACAGGGCTATTATAATAGGATTTTTTTTTTATCAAAAAACACCCACTCTCAAGATTCCATTAGCAGAAATAATAACATTAATTTCATATTTAACTGATATGCATCTTTCCAAGGAAAAAGTACTCATTCTCTTGTTGGTACTAATTTATTTTTTGAATGAACATTTTAATATAATTGGCATATTCAAACACATCTTTATGAGATAACTAATACTTTAAAATTTAGATTATTTGCACTTTATTAACTTGAGATAGAAAGATAAAATGTTCACATTACAAAACATGATATTAAAACTTCAATAATATATTATTAATAATCATAATAACAGCACATTTTGTCTTTTTCCGTTTTCTCCAAATGATTTTTTCTAAGCATTAGTATTCTCAGAGGTCATACTTTCTATTTATCTATTACCATTGCACCATCATCACTTTCTTGATCATCTACTTATCATTTATCTATATAAAATGCTATGTGTGTAACTCTAAGCCAAACTTCTAAAAATGAAACACCTATACTAGTCTCTCTGCGATAAGCTTTATAAAAATACATTAATTTATTACTTTTTGTTAAATGAAATATTGTACCAATAGGCAAAATTGTATTTAAACTAGAAGTAATCTGCATTTGAATTAAACATGGTCTTAAAATAATATTGTTCACAATGTTTATAATGTTTTATATATTTATTCGGTGATAGCATATTTATGCCTAAGATTTTTTGAAAAAATATCTCTTATTTTGAATTGTGAATAAAATTTGATGTAGTAATTTTTAAAAATGTACAGTTTGTTAGCCTTGGTTTGAAACACTCATGGAAAATAACAGTGAAAACAATTGAAAGGTAAGTTCTGAGCTGAAAACTTCCTTGAAAATATTGGGAAGAGAGATGAAAACAGTTCCTAATCTGTGATATAGCTGAATATGGTAAAGAGGAAGAAAATAATAATTAGCCTTGGTGTTAGGGCCAGACAATCAATTATCTATCTATCTATCTATCTATCTATCTATCTATCTATCTATCTATCTATCTACCTTTCTATCTATCATCTGCCTACATATGTACCTTCTATTTATTTAAAATTTTAACTACCTATTATCTAGCTATCAGGAAAACTAGCTGGTCTGTTTCTTTGTCATTTATCAGTTTTTCTTTTTTTCTTATGCTTTTAATATATTTATTTGCTTATTTCACAGATGGACCACAGTTTCCCTTCCTTTGTCTCCTCCTAGTCCCTTCTTGACTGTCCTGTCTCCTCATCTACTTCTCCATTTCTCAGAAAAGGGAAGGTCTTTCATGGATATCAACCAGACTGCATATCAAGTTTCAGTGATACTTGACCTATCTCCTACTATTTTTTAATTAATCTTTTATTTCTCATA
Source organism: Meriones unguiculatus (assembly GCF_030254825.1). Classification (NCBI taxonomy): domain Eukaryota; kingdom Metazoa; phylum Chordata; class Mammalia; order Rodentia; family Muridae; genus Meriones; species Meriones unguiculatus. Next base: position 99,026,600 of record NC_083354.1, read on the forward strand.
TTAGTTACAGTTTATTAACTTTGTATCCCAGCTCTAGCCTGCTCCCTCATTCCCTCATTCCCTCCTAATCCCACCCTCCCTCTCTCACCTCCCTCTAAATCCACTAATAGGGGAAGTGCTCCTCCTCTTCCATCTGACCCTAGCTTATCAGGTCTCTTCGGGACTGGCTGCAATGTCTCTTCCTCTGTGGCCTAACAAGGCTGCTCCTCCCTTGGGGGAAGGGGAGGGTCAAAGAGCCAGCCATTGAGTTCATGTCAGAAACAGTCCCTGTTCTCCTTACTAGGGAACCTCCTACTATTAAGGCTAGACTAAGCAACACAATAGGAGGAAAGGGTACCAAAGCATGGCAACAGAGTCAGAGACAGCCCCTGCTTTCACTGTTTAGGAGTCCCACATAAAGGCCAAGCTATAACCCTGAGGTATATATGCAGAAAATCAGTCCCATGCACACTCTGGTTGGTGGTCCAGTCTCTGTTAGCCCCTGTGGACCCAGATTAATTAAATCTGTCTGTTTTCTACTGGAGCACTTGACCCCTGTGGCTCCTAAAATGTTTTATCCCTCTCTTTTGCAGGGTTCCCTAAGATCTACCTAATGTTTTGCTGTAGGTTTTTACATCTGTTTCCATTATTTTCTGGCTGAACCCTCTCTGGTGACAATTTTGCTAGGCTCCTTTCTACAACCAGAGCATATTATCATTAGCAGTGTGAAGGATGGACTCACTCTCATGGCATGGGTTTCAAGCTGGACAAGTCATTGGTTGACCACTTCCTCATTTTTTATCTGTAGGTAGGACACATTGTAGGTCAAAGGTTTTGTGGCTGGGTTGGTGTCTCAGTCCTTCTACTGGAAGTCTTGCCTGGTTACAGGCTATGGCTGGTTTAGGCTCCATATCTGCCATTGCTAGAAGTCTTACCTAGGGTCACTCTCATAGATTCCTGGAAGTTTCCATTGCCAGAGATACCTCCCACCCTACTCCAGTTGTCTCTCCAAGTACACTCTACCTCTGTCCTCCCTCCACCTAATCCCTTTTGTTTCCATTTCCATCCCCCACTCTTTCCCAGTCCCCTCTCCCTATTTCCCAGCAAGGTCTAGTCTATTTCCCCTTCTCAGTGAGATTCAGCATCCCACCTTGCACCCTTATTGTTACTTAGTTTCTTGGATCTGTGGATTGTAGCATAGGTATCCTTTATTTAAGGCTAATAGCCACGTAGAAGTGAGTACATACCAAGTTTGCCTTTCTGGATCTTGGTGATGTCACTTAGGATGACTTTTGCTTCTTCCATGTATGTGTCTACAATTTTGTGATGTCATAGTTTTGAATAGCATAGTAATAGTACATTACATAAATTTATCACATTGTATTTATCTATTCTTTGCTTGAGGGACACCTGTGTTGTTTCCAGTTTCTAGCTGTTCTGAATAAAGTTGCTAATAACATAGATGAGCAAGTGTCCCTGTGGTATTGTGGAGTGTCCTTTTAGGTATATGCCCACCAGTGCTATAGCTGGATGTTGAGGTAGATCTGTTTCCAATTACCTGAGGAACCACTAAATTGATTTCTAATGAGTCTGTACAATTTTCACTCCCAGCAGCAATGGAGGATTTATCCCCTTGCTCCATATCCTCTGCATCATAAGCTATCACTTAATTTGAATCATCTTAGCTCTTCTGACAGGTTTAATATGGAATCTCAGAGTCATTTTGATTTATATTTTTCTGTGGCTTAAGGAAGTTGAATATTATTTAAGTGTTTCTCTGTCAAGAATTCTCTCTTTAGATATGTACCTCCTTCTATTTAAACTGGATGATTTGGTTTGTTTATATCTAGTTTCTTGAGTTCTTTATATTCTTTGGATATCAGTTCTATGACAGGGGGTAGTTGACGAAGATTTTTTTTTTTACTTCCATTCTGTATGCTGCAATTTTGTACTTTTGATGGTGTCCTTTACCTTACAGTAATTTCCAGTTAATGAGGTCCCATTCATTAATTTTTGATTTTTTTAGTGCCTCTATGACTACTTGGATGATGGAGAGGATATGGAGCAAAGGGAACACACCTCCATTGCTGGTGGGAGTGCAAACTTGTACAGACACTTTGGAAATCAATTTGTTAGTTTATTAGAAAATTGGTAAGCAATCTACCTCAATTACCAGCTCTACCACGCCTAAGAACTTACCTATTCAGGGACTTGTGTACTGAATATCTGAAAGCATCTTTCAGATGTATGTCCAGGAATAGTATAGCTGGATTTTAAGGTAGCACTATTCCTAATTTTCTGAGAAAGCTCCAGGTTGATTTCCAGAGAGGCTGTACAAGTTTGTACTCCCACCAGCAATGAAAGAGTGTTCTGCTTTCTCTACACCCTCTCTATCTGATGTCATTTGAGTTTTTGATCTTAGCCATTTGGACAGGTGTAAAATGAAATCTTATAGTTGTTTTGATTTGCATTTTCCTGATGATTAAGGACACTGAGCATTTCTTTAAGTGGTTCACCACCATTCAAGATTCCTCTGTTGAGAATTCTCTTTTTAGCATTGAAATCCATGTTTTAATTGGATTATTTGGTTTGTTGGTGTTTAAGTCCTTGACTTCTTTATATATTCTGGATATTAGCCCTTTGTCAGATGTAAAATTGGTGAAGATCTTTTCCCAACCTGTAGAATGCATTTTGTTCTATTGATAGTATCTTTTCAATTGATAGACACTTTTCAATTTCAAGAGGTCCCATTTATTAATTTTTGATCTTAGAGCCTGAGCTGCTGGTGTTCTGTTCAGGAAGTTCTCTCCTGTGCTAAGGAGTTCAAGGTTCTTACCCACTTTCTTTTCTGGTCTAGTCTATTTAGTGTTCAATAAGGCTCTTGTATATTTAAAGGCACCTCCTTCTTTAGTTATGGAAATTTTTCTCTATGATTTTCTTGAAAATATTTTCTGGACCTTGGAGCCTGGAATCTTCCTTTTTATCTATTACTATTATTCTTACCTTTAATCTTTTCATGGTGTCCTTGATTTCTTGGATGTTTTTGGTCAGGAATTTTTCTGTTTAAATATTTTTTGAGATATTTATTGATTTCTTCACCTGTATCTTTAGTGCCTGAGATTCTTTTCTCATCATCTCTTGTATTCTGTCAGTGATGCTTACCTCTGTGGTTCCTAATATTTTCTCTAAGTTTTCTAGTTCCAGCTTTATCTTGATTTGTGTTTTCTTTTTTAATTTTTTTATTATTTTTGATTATTAAAATTCATTTACTTTGTATCCCAGCTGTAGCACACTCCCTCAGCCCTTCCCAATCCTACCCTCCCTTCTTTTCCTCCCAGGGACGACCTTCCTTATCAGTGGACTGAGGGAAGGAAATGGGAGTTTGTGTTTTCTTTATTGATTCTAATTTGTTTTCAGGTCTTGAAAAGTTTTATTCATTTCCTTTACTTATCTGATTGTGGTTTCCTATTTATCCTTGAATGGCTCTATTTGTTTGGTTGTATTTTCCTGTATTTCTTTGAAAGATTCAATCATTTCCTTTTTATATGGAACTATTAACTGTATAAGCATATATTTAAGGTCATTTTCCTGTGTTTCAGCTGCTGCATTAGACTATCCATTGTTTTGGGTGTTTCTGGTAGTGCCATAATATCATGGCTTTTGCTGATTGTGTTCTTTTATTTTTGTTTTTATTAATTACAGTTAATTCACTTTGTATACCCTGGGAGCTCCCTCCCTCCTTCCTCCTAATCCCACCTTCCCTCCCTCTTCTCTACCCATGTCTCTCCCCAAGTCCACTGATAGGGAGGTCTTCCTCTCCTTCCTTTTGATCCTAGTTTATCAGGTCTCATCATGAGTGGCTGCATTGTCTTCCTCAGTGACTTGGTAAGGCTGCTCCCTCCTCAGGGGGAGGTAATCAAGGAGCAGGCCAATCAGTTCATGTCAGAGACAGTCTCTGTTCCCATTACTATGGAACCCACTTGGATACTGAACTTCCATGGCCTATATCTATGTAGGAAATCTCAGATATCTCCATGAATGGTCCTTGGTTGGAGGATCAGTCTTAGAAGAGACGCCTGAGCCCAGATTTTTTATTCTGTTGCTATCCTTGTGGAGCTCCTGTCCTTTGCATGTCTTATCTTTTCCTTCTTTCATAAGATACCCTGCACTCTGCCTAAAGTTTGGCTATAAGTCTCAGCATCTGCCTTGATACCCTGCAGGGTAGAACCCCTCAAAGTCCCTCTGCGGTAGGCTCAACTGAGGGGAATCTGGGCTGTTTCCAGCTTCTGGCTAATACAAATAAATCTGCTACAAACATGGTTGAGCAAATGTTCTAGTTGTACACTTGAGCATCTTTTGGATATATGCTGGATCTTGAGGAAACATTATTCTTAATTGTCAGAGAAAGGGCCAGATTGATTTCCAAAGTGGTTGCACAAGTTTACATTCCCACCAGTAGTGGAGCAGGGTTCCCCTTTCTCCACATCCTCTCCAACAAGTGTTGTCACTTGAGATTTTTTTTTTTTCTTTTCTTTAGTTAACTTCTCTTTATTTGGCTTCTCTTACAGGCTTCTTCTATTTTACACATATGCACATACACCTACATATATACATACATAAACACATATGTACATACATACATGTACATTTACATATTGGGTAGATGGAGCAAACTCCAGAAAACAAACTCCAACCCAACCTTGCATACATATACACACACATGCATCTTGGTGGATGGAAAATTTTTCCAACAACTTTGCACTTTTTTATATACGTACATCTTGGTGGATAGAACAAGCTCCAAACCACCTTACATGCAAACATGATGAATGATGATGGATGAAACAAACTCCAAAAAACAAGTTCCAAACCACCTTACATTATTGCTGGAAATGTTAGGATTGTTGATCAGTGACCACTCATACTTACAGAGTCTTAGAATTGTGTCTGTTGGCCCTGCCATTATAGTATATTCCACTGGTATATTGTATCTAATATATGTATATTGGAGACTGGAACAAACTTCAAAGAGCAAGATCCAAACCACATTTTCATTCTTTTTCTCACAGCTTATATATCCCAGAAAGAACTTGTAAGCAGTACAAAAATGACAATGTGGTTACATCCTATTTTTCTTTAAGTGAATGATTACAATGAGTATACTAAGAAAAACATGTTTCCCAGTACACTCACATGATCAAATGTTTTACGTATTATGGGTGAAGAACAAATATGAAAACCAAGTTATTCCCAAGAATCCATATATACTTGTAACTAAGCAACCTGTTGATATATTAACAGGGTGAGCAAGCAAGGTAATTTCTCAGCCAGCTTTTCTTTACTGGCAGGCTGCAGTAAAGACTCACAAATCTAAACTTTTATATAAAAAACAATCAGCCATCTTTACTTTAAACCTTAAAAGGTACACGTCTACTCATGAATAATTTTTATTAAATTATATCAGGAAGCTGAGGGCAAAAAAAGTAGAAGGAAATCAATTCCGTCTCAGTCACGGGCCCAGCCTGAGAGTGTCATGTCAGCCAGTGCTACCTTAGGCCGTTGTTTCTGTTCACCAACCTTAAGAAGTCCCCGGCTTCACTATTAAGTGTGTACTTTTCTTTTCTTTTTTTTTTTTTTTTTTTCAATGCAGTTTATTCAGGAACATTGAACAATCCTCGGACCCCGGGGAAAGCCAGCCCACAGCTTAAATAGCCTCTGGGTAGCCAACCCAGGCGTGCCACGGGGGCAATGCAGATAGGTCCACATACATAGAAGCAAGCCAGATCCTCGGCCTTAGCCAAATGTGGACTTGTTCGTGACAGAGAGCACTCACCATCGGGAAGGTGGAAGGCGGAAACCAGCTCCATCTTTAAGGCATAGCATTCCGCAGCTCTCTATAGTTCCCCCTTTTTGTTTTAGACGCATCAGGCAAGAGTAGAGGTCTGATCTCTGATATTAGAAATAAATTGGGACTTTGTACAGATGTTCATTTAGGTGTCATCCACCCAAAGAGCATCAGACCCGTCTGATACCTTTTTCTCAGAGGCGGGACCTGGGGCATCAACCCGCATGCAATCAGATATGCTCTTCTCTGGGTCCAAAGCGGCTGACCCTGAGTGCAGTGCTTAGCCTCGCATCCTGAGCGTATCATTTTAGCTTTTTATGGTATCCAACCATGCTTGGGGAGAATGTCCTGCTTCAATGGCTGTAAAGGCCTGAATGATCATGGCTGCATCACACTGTTGTGAGACTCTAATCTTGCATATATACCACAGGCAAACCAAGGAGACCAACACCAGAAGGCCTGCTAACACTCCCATGCCCACCCATTCCTTCAGATGATTCATGGCTGCAGCAATCCATGTTGATAATCCTGTGGCTAGTCCTGCGTCCACTCCGGTAGAATTTACTGTGACAATGGCCACTCTCAGCTGCTCCATCGTAGTATCGAATTCTCCAGTCCAATTACCTAAAATATAGCTCAACAATTGTTTAGACAGATTTGCAGCGCAGGAGAAATTCTCATGTTGTATGCTAGTGACACAAAGTCCAGCATACTTTCATTGACAGCCAGGTTGAGCGATTTGCCATAGGGTATCAATTTGCTCCTGCAAGAGGTCAAATCTGATTGAACACCATCAAGCTTCCTTTTAGTTGAGCATTAATTCCTTTATGTACAACTAAGGCATGAGCTACATTGGCTAAAAGATTATTCAGGGTTTGAGCAGTCTGCCCAGTATGACTCATGGCTAATGCCCTGGTGGTAGCTCCAATAGCCGTCAATGAGATGGTAGTAACAATGGTGGCTGTAGTTCCAAGATCCCTTTTCTGTCTGAAGAGAGTCATAGCGTGAGGGGCATCAATGGGCATAGGCACCCAGTGAGGCATGCGAGTAACCAGGGCATACCTAACTTTACTAGCATTCCAGCATTGGGCAAAAAAGCAAGTATCATTACCACAATTACTTGGCTCTATCTGGCTAATAATGAATAAAAATGGGGGATATAGACAAACAGGTGTGGGCTTATAGGAATTATTATGAGAAGCCTTAACCCCTCGTTGGAACATCCTGCGTCAGTTCTAGAACTAGCAGTGGTGGTGTCCGAGGTCTGAGTAGGTTCAGGAGACCATTGCCCCCAGGGGCGAGACGTGCTCCATGCCAATTGACTAACTCCATGTTTTCCTCCAATTTTGAAAGTCATTTAAGGTTCTTAAATTATTTTTTTCCCTTTTTTCTTAAATTTTTCATCAATTACACTTTATTCATTCTGCATCCCCCATAAGCCCCTCCCTCCTCCCATCCCAATCCCACCCTCCCTCCTCCCTCTGCTTGCATGCCACTCCCCAAGTCCACTAATAGGGGAGGTTCTCCTCTCCTTTCTGATCTTAGTCTGTCAGTTCACATCAAAAGTGGCTGTATTGTCCTCTACTGTGGCCTGGTAAGGTTGCTCCCCCCCCCCCCAGAGGGAGGTGATCAAAGAGCAGGCCAATCAGAGTATGTCAGAGGCAGTCCCTCTTCACATTACTATGTAACCCAATTGGACTCTGAACTGCCCTGGGCTACATCTGTGCAGGGGTTCTAGGTTATCTCCATGAATAGTCCTTGGTTGGAGTATGAGTCTCTGGGAAGTTCCCTATGTTCAAATTTTCTTGTTCTGTTGCTCTCCTAGTGGAGACCCTGTCCTCTCCAGCTCTTACTATTTCCCAGTTCTTACCTAAAATTCCGTTCACTCTGCCCAACAGTTGCCCATCAGGCTAGGAATCTGCTTTGATAGTCTGAAGGGCAGAGGCTTTCAGAGGCCCTCTGTGGTAGGTTCCTAGGTTGTTTCCTGTTTTCTTCTTCTTCTGATGTCCATCCTCTTTGCCTTTCTGGATGGGGATTGGACGTTTTAGTTAGGGTCCTCTCTCTTGCTTAGTTTCTTTAGATGCACAGGTTTTAGTGGGTTTGTCCTATGTTGTATGTCTATATGAGTGAGTATATACCATGTGTGTCTTTTTGCTTCTGAGACAACTCACTCAGGATGATCCTTTCCAGATCCCACCATTTACCTGCAAATTTCATGATTTCCTTATTTTTCATTGCTGAGTAATATTCCATTGTGTAGATGTACCACAATTTCTGCATCCATTCTTCAATTGAGGGGCATCTGGGGAAACTTCCTGAACAGAACACCAACAGCACAGGCTCTAAGAGTAACAACCAATAAATGGGACCTCATGAAACTGAAAAGCTTCTGTAAAGCAAAGGACACCGTCATCAAAACAAAGCGACCACCTACAGATTGGGAAAGAATCTTCACCAACCCTTTATCTGACAGAGGACTCATATCCAGTATATATAAAGAACTAAAGAAGCTGAAAAGCAGCAAACCAAGTAATCCACTTAAAAAATGGGGAACAGAGCTAAACAGAGAATTCTCTGTAGAGGAATACCGAATGGCCGAGAAGCACTTAAAGAAATGCTCAACCTCACTAGCCATTAGGGAAATGCAAATCAAAACAACCCTGAGATTTCACCTTACACCCATGAGAATGGCCAAGATCAAAAACTCAAGTGACAACACATGCTGGAGAGGTTGTGGAGAAAGGGGAACCCTTCTCCACTGCTGGTGGGAATGTAAACTTGTACAACCACTCTGGAAATCAATCTGGCGCTTTCTCAGACAACTAGGAATAGCGCTTCCTCAAGATCCAGCCATACCACTCCTGGGCATATATCCAAAAGAGGCTCAAGTACACAAAAAGGACATTTGCTCAACCATGTTTGTAGCAGCTTTATTTGTAATAGTCACTTGAGATTTTTATCTTAGCCATTATGATGTGTGTGAGGTGAAATCTCAGGGTTGTTTTCATTTGCATTTCCTTGATGACTAAGGATGATGAGCATTTCTTAAATTGTTTCTCTGCCATTCAGTGTTCCCCTATCAAGAATTATCTGTTTATCTCTGTACACTATATTTAAATTTGATTGGTTGTTTTGTTAGTTTAACTTCTTGAGTTCTTTATATATTTCTGGATATTAGCCCTCTGTCAGATATAGGGTTGGTGAAGATCCTTTCCCAATCTGTAGGCAGTCATTTTGTTTTGATGATGGTGTCCTTTGCTTTACAGAAGCTTTTCAGCTTCATGAGGTCCCATTTATTGATTGCTAATCTTAGAGCCTGTGATGTTGCTGTTCTGTTCAGGAAGTTGTCTCCTGTGCCAATGAGTTCAAGGCTCTTCCCCACTTTTTCTTCCAACAGGTTTAGTGTGTCTGGTTTTATATTGAGGTCTTTGATCCCCTTGAACTTTAGGTTTCTGCAGCGTGATAAGTATGGATCTATTTGCATTTTTCTACATGTAGACATACAGTTAAACCAGTAACGTTTTTTGAAGATGCTATCTCTTTTCCATTGTCGGGTTTTGCCATCTTTATGAGAAATCAGTTGTCCATTTTTCTGCATGTAGACATCCAGTTGGACAATCTGGCGCTTTCTCAGACAATTAGGAATAGTTCCTCAAGATCCAGCTATACCACTTCTAGGCATAAATCCAAAAGAGGCTCCAGTATACAACAAGGACATTTGCTAAACCATGTTCATAGCAGCATTATTCATAATATCCAGAACCTGGAAACAACCCAGATGTCTCTCAACTGAGGAATGGATACAGAAATCGTGGTACTTTTACGCAATGGAATACTACTCAGCAATTAAAAATGAGGAAATCATGAAATTTGCAGGTAAATGGTGGGAACTAGAAAAGATCATCTTGAGTGAGGTATCCCAAAAGCAGAAAGACACACATGGTATATACTCACTTATATAGACCTATAAGATAGGATAAATATACTGAAATCTATCCGCCTAAAGAAGATAAATAAGAAAGAGGATCCAGGGTACGATGATCTATCCTCACTTAGAAAGAAAAGTGGGATGGGCATTGTATATAGGAGCAAACAAGTAACAGGACAGGAGCCTACCACAGAGGGCCTCTGAAAGACTCTACCTAGTAGTGTATCAAAGCAGATATTAAGACTCATAAACAAACCAAACCTCCAGCAGAATGCAGGGAATCAAAAAGGGGGGGGGGAGTCAATACGACCTGGAAAGGACAGGAGTTCTACAAAGACCAAATATATCTGGGCACAGGGGGCTTTTATGAGACTGTTTCTCCAAACAAGGACCATGTATGGATGCAACCTAGAGCCCCTGCTCAGATGTAGCCCTTGGTAGCTCAGTATTAATAAGGGAAACAGGGACTGTTTCTGACATGAACTCAATGGTGGGCTCTTCATCCCCAGGGAGGAGCAACCTTGCTAAGCCACAGAGGATGACTTTTCAGCCAGTCCAGAAGACAACTAATAAACCAGTATCAGATGTAAGGGGAGGAGGTTCTCCCTTATCAGTGTTCTTGGAAAGGGGCAGGGAGGAGATGAGGGTGGGAGGGTGGGATTGGGAAGGAAAGAGGGAGTGGGATACAGCAGGGATACAAAGTTAACAAACTGTGACTAATATTAGAAAAATAAAAATTAAGAAAAAAATGCTGGCCTTTAACAACAATAGAAATAGCAGAAAAGCTTATAAACTCATATAAACAACTGTGTACTGAATGATCATTGGATCAATGAAAAAATAAAAAAGAAATCAAACATATTATAGAATTCAATGAAAATAAATATAGAACATTTCCAAACTTATGTAACACAATGAAAGTCATACTAAGGGCAAAGTTCATAGCACCAAGTACTTTCATGAAGAAATTAGCGAGATCTCATACTAGTTACTTAACATACAGTAGAAAGCTCTAGACTGAACAACAACAACAAAACATCTAACCACACCCAAGAGGAGTAGATGGCAGGAAATAATCAAACTCATGGCTAAAATGAATAAAATAGAAATAAGAACAACACAAAGAATTAATGAAACAAAGAGTTTCAAAGAAAATCAACTAGATCTACAATCCCTTAGCCAAACTTAGTAAAAGGCAGAAAGACGATATTCAAATTAACAAAATCAGAAAGGAAATGAGGACACAACACTGAATGAATCCTAATAATCATTAAGACTTACTTTAAAAACATGTACTCCACAAAATTGAAAAATCTAAATGGAACAGATGATTTTCTTGATAGATACCACTTACCAAAGCTAAATCAAGATCACATAAATAATCATAATCAACACCATGGGAAATAGAAGTGGTCCTTTAAAGCAACCAACCAAACTAGCAAACAATCAAAAACAAAAACAAACACAAACCCCTGGGCTAACATGGTATATACTCACTTATAAGTGAATATTTGTCATTAAGTACCAGATAACCTCACTACAAACCACAGACCCAAAGAAGCTAAGTAACCAGGAGGGCCCACTGGGGGAATTATTTAATATCACTGAGAAGGGAAGCTAGATTAGACATAGCTGTGGGGTGGATAGTGGATGAAAGGAGGGAACTAGGTGAAGAAGCGGGTAAAAATGGAGACAGAAAAGATTAGGTATGGGGATGACAGAGGGAGGGAGTCCTGGGAGAAACAGCTAGTAGATTGCGTGGGAATTGTCTTTGGGAAGAGCTAAAAACCTAGAGCCATGGAAACCTCCACGAATCTATGAGGGTGTTCCTAGCTAAGAATCCTAACAATGGGGCAAATGGAGCCTGAACCAGCCCTCTCCTGTAACCAGGCAAGATTTTCAATGGAAGGACTGGGACACCAACCCCACCATCAAACCTTAGATCCACAACTTTTCCTGCCTACAAGAAGTACAGTGGTAAAAGATGGAGCAGAATTTGAGGGAAAGGCCAATCAGTAACTGGCCTAGCTGGAGACCTAGGCCATGAGAAGGAGCCCTCACCTGGGCTGCTAATAATATTTTGCTATACTTGCAGTGAGGAGCCTAGCCTAAATGTCATCAGAGAGACTTCACCCAGAAACTGATGGAAATTGATACAGAGGCCCGTATCCAAACATTAGGCAGAACTTAGGGAATCTTATGGAAAAGGGGTGCAGAAGGATTAAAGGAGCCAGAGGGGCCAAGAATACAACAAGAAAACTTATAGAATCAACTAACCTGGGCCTATAAAATATGGGCTCATAGAGACTGACCAATCAATCTGAAAGCATACATGAAATGGACTTACTCTCTGCATATATGTATCAATTGTGTTCCTGGGTATTCATGTGGGTCCCTTAATATAGGAGCAGAAGCTGTCTCTGACTACAGTGCCTGCCTTTGGATACCTTTTCCCTAACTAGGCTGCCTTGTCTAACCTAAATAGAAGAAGATGGACCTAGTCTTACTGCAACTTGATATACCAAACTCTTTGATATCTATGGGAAGCCCCCTCTTTGCTGTGGAGATGGTAGAAAGGGTAGATGGGGGAGAAGTTGAGGTGAGAGGAAGAGACAGGGAGAAGAGGACAGAGGGCAAGCAACAATCACAATGTAAAGTAAATAAATAACTTAATAAATTATATAATTTATATATCTCTCAAAGTAAACTACGGTATCCTTAATATCACTTGGCTCCATGGTGTTACTAATATTGTTTTCTTCCATACCCTGATTTGCTGACTTATTTTAAGAAAGTAGCACACATATTTTGATGTTATTAAGTATAGGAGACATTCAAGGGCTTTTCATTTCTGCTGTCTCTATTTTTAAAGGTCATCCTTAGATATTGTCATGACTCAGGCCTCTCAATTCTTCCAAATCTTTGTTCAAATGTTACATTATTGGAAAGGTCGTTCTTTGCTGAATACTGAATACTCTCCTGAAAACAGGACATCGTGCAACCTTTGATATGCTGTTTTTTTATCTTGGATATATAGTTTGCTCTTTCTGGGTAGGTTATGAAAACAGAAATTTTGCCCTGTTCCTTTTTACTGTAGAAGTACAGGATGCACAAACACAGTCTGCAAACACATCTTAAAGAATAAAGAAATACAATGAAAATAATCAGCATTTTTCTGTGAATGATGATGCCAAGACTATAAGACATCAGATCACATTAGACAGCAGGGCTATAAAGCTATAGAACAATAAAGAGAAGGCTGCAATAAACACTATGAGAGAGTGGTTGTTGTCAGAGCCAGCTTTGGTACTGTGAACCTTTATCTTTATAGCTGCATATTTACCACATTGTAGCTGCAGTGATTTCTGATGCACATTACTTGATTATATACTTAAAAGCCATACAGAAATTTAATCAAGTTTGAATTTGTTATATGCTCCAGAGCTGGGATGGATCATATTTAAATATTATGTTTTTACATTAGAGACACTAATTGTCTTGTGTATCATAGGTATTCAGATAGCACTAAATAGAGCTACATGGCTTACTCTCAAGCAATATGTGTAGAAACTAATAATTCATTCATGTTTCTTAAATATCTAACTTTTAATTCTGTGTTACTAAATTTATAAAAGCACTATAATCAATAAGGACCATAAAATACAAAAAATAATGGAAGTCAGTTTATAGATTTATACATATATAAATCCATATATATTTGTCAAGTTTTCAAATAAATGTTCCACAAATTTCAGGAAAGACAGAGTTAAGTTACTGCTGAAAATAATTTAAGTCATTCTATTTTCAGTATGCAAATTCAGACACAAATATGACATGAATATATACCATAAACACCCATATATATAAACACGCAAACATAAACACATTCACTCACACACATGTAAACAGAAAACAATGAAAATATGTAGTTAAAATTTCATATTATAAGACATATTGCTGTGCTCTCCACCATGAATACACAAGTATATTTAAAAAAGGAAAGATACATCATAATAAACCAGACCAAAAAAGAAAATATAAAGCACACTACAAAAAAATCAAATGAATTGCTAAAAATTATTACATCAAAAATCAGAATTGTTCCACAAAGCAGTGAACTTTTTTCCAAAAATCCAAGAACTTAAATATGTGTTACATGACCTCTCTGAAACAGAAATTATTTGTTCAAAGAAAATCTCAGCTGATCAAAGGAGAGATAATTTAATCATAGACTTACCACTGTTTTTAAATGATGATGTAATAGCAAAATATCTCTGTATGTAAACTTAGAAGAGAATATAGTGGAATAAATAAAAAAGTTAGTTGATAAGTGAGTGAGCTTTACTCTGATATGTTGACATACTATTTCCAAATTTACTCTATTATTTACCATGTTCACAAAAGAAACAAAATATAACTTGCAAATTTCACAAGGTACCCTAACAAGTTCAGAATATGTTTATAATTTAAAAATAAATTGTGAAAGGACTCTATATAAAGCTAATTCATAGCTGTATATACTCACAAAACAGTTGCTTACAGAACCAGTTATGATAGTCTCTGTTAATTTTTACCTTTTATATTTCTTAAAAGGCCAGCTTTAACAAGTAGAAAAGAAAAATTCTAAAGAATATTATCAAATAAAACAAATTATCATCTTCATACCCACATAACTGAAATCCGAAATTACAACAGTAGTGACCACCAGCTCCCTCAGTTATGTGAAAGTTCATTATGATCTGTTATTTTGCAAGCTAGAGTTCTCATTTTACCTCTTTATATCATGTTGTAGTGATAGGCTACTTGCAGTGGTTCTGTGCCTTTTTATTCTGTCCAGATGCATTGATCTTATAGAGTCTCTCCCTTCTCTCTTTACTGCAGTAGTAATTTCTACTTCATCTTTCTAAAATGCTTATTCTATGAGTCCCTGTTTACTGGTTTATGCCTGTAATATTGATACAGGCTGTTATAACATTCTTAGGACATTCTCTTTGTGTCTTTGGCTTTCCCACCTCCCTAGAGGGAGGATCAGCCTAACTAGGCCACAGAGGAGGACATTGCAACCAGTCCTGAAGACACCTGATAAGTTAGGGTCAGATGGAAGAGGAGGAAGACCTCCCTCATCAGTGGACTTGGAAAGGGGCAGTGAGGAGATGACAGAGGGAGGGTGGGATTGGAAGGGAATGAGGGAGGAGGCTATGGCTGGGATACAAAGTATATAACCTGTGATTGATATAAAAAATAAAAATTATAAATGAATAAATAAGAAATTGGAGACTATGTAACTTTTCCTATTCTTTAAACACCTGTATCAAAATTAATAGTAGCTTTCATTAGTAAAACAATAAAGAAAGCCATTTGTTCTTGGATATTTCCTTTTATGAAAACATACAACTTAAATTAAGTAGTCCAAGTAGTTAAGTGCTATTTTGATTTTACATTTCTCCTCTTATATTTTTGTTGATTAAAAAAAACTATGTCCGGGTGCTCCACAAGGAGACTAACAAGGAGACTAATCTGGGCCCAGGGGGTTTTGCAGAGACTGATGAATCAACCAAACACTATGCATGGAGAGGCCCTAGACCTCCTGCTCAGTAGCCCATGGGCAACTCAGTCTCCATGGGGGTCTCCTAGTAAGGGGAGCAGGGGCTGCCTCTGGCTTGAACTCTGTTGCTTGCTCTTTGATCACCTCCCCCTGGCTAGGTGGCTTTACTGGGCCACAGAAAAAGAAGATCCAGGTAGTGCTGATGAGACCGGATAGGATAGGGTCAGAGAGTAGTGAAGGAGTACCTCACCTATTAGTGGACTAGAGGAAGGACATGGGTAGGGGAGAGGGAGAGGAGATGAGGGAGAGGACTACACCTGGGATACAATGTGAATAAATTGTAATAAATAATAATTTTTAAAAACTATGTCCAGTAAAATGATTTATTTCATGCATTATATTAAGTTCATTAGCAAAATTCATTGTTGACATACTTATGAACTCTTTATGGATTTTAGAAATTAAAATATTGTATGCTTTCAATCCTAATATCCACAATGGTGTCTTATCTCAATTTTTCTTCATCAGTCTTTCTAAAAGATTGTCAGCCTTTGATTATAATGTTCCAAACAGTATTATACAATTTATAAAATCTCAAAAAATGTAAATCCTGACATATCAATATTTTTCTGAAGGGCACATTGACAATCAGAATCTTAACCTGGATGTTAAAACTAGGTGAACTCATTAATCTTCACTCTAGCTTTTGAAGATTTCTTATTATAAAAATATAATACAAATGTTTCAGGTGGTATTTATATGCAAAAACAAAGTTGGAAAAGAGTTTATTCAACTTTAATACTTATTTGAATGAATTCAAATATATTCTGTGTTCTCTCTCTCTCTACATATATATATATATGTACATATATATTAAGTTATGGCATTTACAAGTATATTCTTAATTCAAGAAGTATATAAAAATATGAATATTTAAGAAAAATGTTATAAATCTGAATTTTCCATTAACAAGTTACCACTTAATTTATTTTAAATATGTATATACATTCATAATTCTTTCCTAATGCTATGGAAAGATCTAAATTTGTTCAAATATTTAGTAAGTTTGCATCTGAAGTATTAGAATAATTGTCAACATAACATGAAAATTATCTGTTTTCTTGTGGTACAAATTGTACTTCCTGAATGCTGAATTACATTTTACTTTATATTATTTATTACAGTTATTCACTTTGTTTCCTGGTTGTAGCCCCCTCCCTCATCTCCTCTTGGTCCCAACCTCCCTCCCTCTTCTTTCCTATGTCCCTCCTCTAGTGCCCTGATAGGAGAGGTCCTCCTCCCCTACTATCTGACCATAGCCTATCAGGTCTCATCAGAGCTCTCTGGATGCTCTTTCTCTGTGGCCTACTAGGGCCACCTCACCAGGGGGAAGTGATCAAAAAGCAGGCAACAGAGTTCATGCCAGGGACTGCCCCTGCTCTCCTTACTAGGGAATCCCCTCCCAATGAAGACTGAGATGTCCATGGGCTATATCTGAGCAAAGTTTCTAGTTCCTCTCCATGCAGGGTCCTTGATTGATTCATCAGTCTCTGCAAACACCCCTGGGCCCAGATTTTTTGGCTCAGTTGGTCTCCTTGTGGAACTCCTGTCCTCTCAATGTCCATCAAATGGCGAAGAAATACTTAAAGAAATGCTCAACATCCTTAGTCACCAGGAAAATGCAAACCAAAAGGAGCCTGAGATTCCATCTTACACCCATCAGAATGGCTGATATCATAAACTCAAGTGACAACACATGGCAGAGAGGTTGTGGAGAAAGGGATACCCTCCTCCACTGCTGGTTGGAATGTAAACTTGTTCATTTTACTTTTTTATTTTCAAGATAAAATCTCAATTTTTAAAAATCTCCCCTCTTCCCACTTTTAGATTGCTTCCTTTTATTCAGTTATTTTATATGTATTTATTTTATATACTTTATTCATATACTTTATTTACTTTATTTATATACTTTATATATCTATATTTATAATCTTATATATTTAGATACTTTTATTATAATATAATTTATATGTTTAAATAGTATATTATATTCTTTATATATACATATATACATACATGTTTATAAATACATACAAATGTAAGCATCTTCGTTTTTTTCTATTATTTTATTGTCAAAAGTACTCATTGTCTTAATCTGTTTACCCCACTATTCCAGGTATACTTTTCATTTTATTCATGACAAATGTACAAAGCAATTGATAATCTGTTATTCTGAGATAGCATAACTTATAGAAACTTTTTTTCTCATTGAGCTAAGTACAGAGTTATGAAATATACAAATAAAAGCATTACTATGGTAGGAGTACTGTATTTTTTACACAGTTCTTCACAGCAAGATCATTTCATCAAGCAATCTACCATTCTCTTATGCTATTCAGATATTTTAAAGGGTCAACTAGAAATATACTAATAAAAACACATCAGGATCTTTTGGCTTAGGCAATAAATAATCTCACATGGAAGACTGTATATTTTACAATTGGCTGAAGCACAGGAATATCACATGAGTGCCTTTGCAATTTAGGCTTAGCTATAGAGAGAGGACAAGGTATAAAATTTTAACCACAATTTTGAGGCAAATATTGCAAGCAAGGGAGGTCATAATAGAACAATTTTCTCTCATAAATTGAGCTTCTTGTAAAGGAAAATAGGAGATCTAAAAACTTTCCAGAAAAGAGATGCTGGAATCAGGTATGCAGTATAAAAATGAAGAATTTATAAAATTATGTATTTAGGTCATAGGACTGAATAAGTATCTCAGATTTTCAAATCACGAATTAAATATTTAGGTTATTTCTCAGAAGAGAACAGCAGGAACCCTGCACAGTGAGAAATTTCTGGGTAGTAAATAATAAACAGGAACAAAATTATGCTTTATCAAATAAAGCAAAAAAAAAGCATTATTAAACTCTTGGACTATTTCAACATTTCTGAAAGCAAAGCATGTAACTATAAATATTCTTTTCTGTTTTTTTTTTCTATTCACAGTTTAGACAAGAGAAGGTAGCACCACTGTTAATGAAAAAAAATTTTCCAATATTGTCTGCAAATTTATATGCATATATGTGTGTTAGTTATATGTATGAATGAACACAAAACACATATGCAAGCACATTGTTCATGAGTGTGTGTGATCACATGTGTTATCAATATAGAGAATATTCCAATGCTTACTATTAATACATTAATTGCTTATTATTTATTTTTATCTTTATTTTGAGGCATCGATATCCTATGCATCACAGACTGGCTTGGTAATTTGTTACCCTCCTGTCAGCATCTTCGCTGTTGGGGTTACAAGATTAGTCAGAGGGGCTGACTACTACTACTCTGAACTTTTAACTTTTATAGCCTTTAGCCTATTAGTTATTTGAAGGTAAATTTACAACTCCAGGTCTTTATTGAATAATTGAATTGTTCTCGTACATTTCCTCTATTTAAAACTGCATATTTAAAGTATATACTTACCTAAAATAAAATTTAAATGCAGGATTAAAACAGTTGTATATTCTCATAAGTGAGTAAAGAAGAAATGTTAATGGAATAGCAGGTAAAAGATCAAGTAAATTCAGAAACATGTTTGTTTTTCAAATGGACACAATGAACTAAAGATCAAGGTAGAGATTCTATTGGGGAAACAGCTGAATTTCCGTTCTCTACAACCACATTCAATTTTAAATGGGGACCTGGTAAGTAATTATTATGGGGAGAAAAGAAAAATAATACAAATATAAAAAATTGTAGTGGGAATTACTTATTTTGTAGACTTATGTGAAATTACTAATACTTAGTTGTACTGACCTATGACTATAATTTCATATGTCTGAGACTATGAAAATATAGTATATTGAAAATAAGAACTCAATATTAAATTAGGAAAGATAAAATCATTAACTATCTGAGCCATGAATTATAAAATTTTGTCATTGTTTTCATCTTATGTCAATAGATACAAACTATTCATGAAAGAATGTTACAAAAATCACTATTTTCTGGTAACTTGAAAAATAGTTCTTGAAAAACAAGTTACTCTATTCTTATCTCTCCTCCCACCTAAAAAGGACTATGGTTGTGACACTACAAACATTGTGTTATAGCCAAAAATTATTGAAGTATTGTATCTATGCAAGTAATACTAACACATAACATTATGTTTTTTCAATAGCAAATCCTAGAAGAAGCATGACTAGGCTCAGATCAAGTCCACAGAAGAGAGGCTCATGAACAAGTTTACTACCATTTTGTGGACTTAGGACATAAAACATCTGCTTGCTATAAATTGAATATGAACACCATATTGAAACAAAACAGCCAAGATGACCACACCAGGCCATTACAATATCAGGCCTGTTAGTATGTCGAAAACTATATGGGTAATGAAAGGGTCATGACATTTACAAGGCTCATGCAATTCCCATGAGGCTCCTTGTCTCTTTGACATTCCAGTTGTTGCTATACAAATGTCAGTATTCACTTGAGGGTATGGGATACTCT
The DNA here is from genome assembly GCF_030254825.1 of Meriones unguiculatus. Taxonomy (NCBI): domain Eukaryota; kingdom Metazoa; phylum Chordata; class Mammalia; order Rodentia; family Muridae; genus Meriones; species Meriones unguiculatus. Next base: position 99,046,412 of record NC_083354.1, read on the forward strand.
TAGAGCTTTCCCTAAGTTACACAGAGATTTTCTTTGTAGTATTCCTGTCTTTGATTCTTCTCACTTTTGATTCTTACTTTGATTCTTCCTTTATTCCCCCTTCCCTTCTTGTTTCCTTTTTATTTCATTTCATTTCTTATCTTATCTTTCTTCTTTCTTTCATTTCTCTTTCTTTCTTTCTTTCTTTCTTTCTTTCTTTCTTTCTTTCTTCCTTTCTTTCTTTTTTGTTATTACAATAAGCTGTGTCTCACTTTGTAGCCCTGGCTTTCCTGGAATTTATTATGTGGATCAAATTAGCCTAGAACTCAAAGATCTGCTGAAGGAGTGCTTAGATTAAAGGTATATGGCACTATGATAGTTCCCCACCACCACCACTATATGCAAACCAATAAACTAAGTAATTCAATCACATGAAGGTCTCAGACAGCGTATTTCCTTTGATCTGTTGGGGCCTACTCTTTATTTATTTTCAAACTCAAACATACATATTCATATACAGTACTAAAGAAAACACTTGGAAAAGCATTCCCAATGAGCGTGGTGTAAGAACATTTTCTCTCCACTCTTTCCAGATTTTAATGTCCCTGAAAATTCACAAAAAAAAACTTCAGAAAACATTGTATCATCGCTTTAATACAAAGTTATACACACAGAGAGACATACACAGACATACATACATACACACGCACACATTTATAACATGATTTATTTTGTCCACAGTGCAAAGCAAGTCGTTGGGATCTCATGACATAGCATGGATATTGAGCACAGCAATATACATAAAATTTCACTCCCCAAATGTTCAAGCAACATTTTAAAATGGAAGAAAAAAATTAAAAGCCAGAGGAAGTATAGAGCGGCATGTAACCATTTCTTCTAGGCTGAATCTGGTTATTTTTATCTTAATGACAAATATCTGTAATGATTCCATCTCAACACTGAGTCTTTTAACATTATTTCATTGTTGGGAAAGTGTCATAAGACTTAAAAGACTCGTAATGCTCAGATTCATAAAGGCCTTTATGATGCTCACAGAATCTTCTATGCCCCTCCCTTTGAGGCTGCAAATGCTGTTTTTTAAGATGTAGACAATATGGGAAGACTTTTAATTCTATAGGTACTTCCAAGTCACAAAGGAGGCATAGTAAATCCCTCATAATCTGATAAACTCTTTGTTTACTAATTAGGGATTGCTGCAAGATTTTCCATTGTGAGTCCATGTGCTCTGAATCTACCTAACAGTGTATCAAAGCAGATAGTAAGATTCATAACCAAACCTCTTGCATAGTGCAGGGAATCAAAAAAGGGGGGGAGGGGGAGTTAATATGCCCTGGAGAGGACAGGAGTTCCACAAGCACCTCTTTGTTTTTTACATAATATAAACAAAGACCCTCTGACCCAATGACTGAAAAAAAGATATTAAAATTAGATATAAGATTGGTTAATCATTGCCTTAGTATTAAGAATAACCTAGGCCCCCCTTATAAAGATGTAGCTGATGGGCAGGTTAGGCTTCATCTGTGTTCCCAAGTAAAAAAAGTTAGTGCTGCATTGGAAATGGACTCACTTGCCTGCTTTATTATCACTTTTCCCTGGCAGGACTTCTTTTCCAGACAACAGGAAATAAAGATGTGGTCAGTCCTGTTGCAACTTGATGAGTTTGGGTAAATGGGAAAGAGAACTCCCCTTTTCTGAAGAATTGGGGAGGCATAAGGAGAAGGAAGAGAGTACATGGGACAGGGAAGGGAGGTGGGATGGAGCTATACCCAGGATGTAAAGTGAATAAAAAAATATAAAAATGGAAAAAAATGAGGTAGAGAGCTAAACAAAGAATTCTCAACACAGGAATATCAAATGGCAGAGAAATATTTAAAGATATCCCCAACTTCCTTAGTCATCAAGGAAAATACACAACAAAATGACTCAGAGATTCCATCCCATACCCATCAGAATGGCTAAGATAAAAAACTAAAGTGATACATGCTGGAGAGAATGTGGAGAAAGGGGAACCCTCCATTTCTGGTGGGACTGTAAACTTGTACAACAGCTTTGGAATTCAATTTGGCGCTTTCTCAGAAATCTGGTAATAGTGCTACCTCAAGACTCAGCTATATATACCAATCCTTCGTCATATATCTGAAAACTTCTCATCCATTCAAGGACATTTGTTCAACTATGTTCATGGTAGCTTTATTAATATAATCCAGAATCTGGAAACAACCTAGGTGTCCTTCAACCAAAGCATGGATACAGAAATTGTGGTACATTCACACAATGGAATAATACTCAGCTATTTAAAAAAAGGAGGTCATGAAATTTCAAGGTAAATGGATGAAATTAAAAAAAAAAATCATCCTGAGTGTGGTAACACAGACCCAGGAAGACATGCACAATATGTACTCATTTATAGATGGATATTAACCATACAATATAGGATAAACTATAATTCACATATTAAAAGAAAATAAGTATCAAGGAGGACCTTAGTGAAGATGTGTAATTCGCATTCAGAATGGAAAATAAGATAGACATCCAAAGTCAAGGAAGAGAAGGAACAGAACCAGAGCCTACCACAAATGTCCTTTGAAAGACTCCACCCAGCAGGAGTCAAAGCAGATACTGCAACTGATGGCCAAACTTTGGACAGAGCTCAGGAAGTCTTAGGGAAAAGGGGAGAGATAGAAGGACTGAAGAGGACAGGAGCCCCACAAGAAGATCTACAAAGATACAGTCTCATGAAAGACCCCTTTGCCCATATATATTTGGTCCTTGTGGAGCTCCTTCCCTGTCTAGGTCATACTAACTCCCCCTTTTTTCATATAGTGCCTGAACTCTGCCAGAGGTTTGGTTATAAGTCTCAGCATCTGCTTTGATATACTGCTAGGTAGAGTCTTTCAGGGGCCCTCTGTGGCAGGCACCTGTCCTGTTACTTGTTTTCTCCTACTTCCAATGTCCATCCCATTTGTCTTTCTAAGTGAGGACTGATCATTGTACCATGGGTCCTCTTTCTTGTTTATCTTCTTTAGTTGTACAGATTTTAGTATGTTTATTCTGTCTTATAGGTCTAGTACACACTTGTGAGTGAATATATACCATGGACTATGTATGGATATAATGTAGAACCCCTGCTCAGATGTAGCCCATGGTAGCTCATTATCCAAGTGGGTATCCTAGTAAGGGGAACAGGGACTATTTCTGACATGAACTCAGTGACTGGCTCATTGACACCCCCCCACAAGGGAGGAGCAGCCTTACTAGGCCACAGAGGAGGACATTGCAGCCAGTCCTAAAGATACAAGATAAGCTAGGTAAGATAGAAGGGGAGGAAGAACTCCCCTATATGTGGACTTGGAAAGGGGCAGGGAGGAGATGAGGGAAGGAGTGTAGGATTGGGAGAGAATGATGGAGCAGGCTACTACTGGGATACGAAGTTAATACAACATAACTAATATTAAAAAATAAAGATTTAATTAAAAAAGAAGATCTACAAAGCCAAAAAATTTGGCTGGGGGTGGGGGACGACTGCAGAGTCTGATGCATCAACTGAAGTCTTGCATGAGGAGGACCTAGAGTTCTTGCTCAGATGTAACCCATGTAACCCAGCTCAGTCTTCATGGTGGTTCCTAGTAAGGGGAGCAGGGGCCGTCTCTGACATGAACTCTGTTGTCTGCTCATTGATAACCTTCTCCTGGAGAGGTGGCCTAAGTAGGCCACAAAGAAAGAGGATCCAGACAACCCTGATGAGACTTGGTAGACTAGGGTAGACAGGAATAAGGGAGAAAAAAGGAGGAATAAGGGACAGTGGAATGGGGAGAATATGAGGGATGGGGCTACATCTGGAATACATAGTGAATAAATTGTAAATAATAATAATAATAATAATAATAATAATAAATAAAAGCCAATTTTGAATCAAATACAACTGATTTTATCTAAATGCTGATTATTTCTCTTTTTTTAAAATTAAATAATACACATTGTTTATTACTAACATATACTGTAAAGCAAAGTGTTCAGATCAATGCAATAATGTAATAATTTTATTGCTCTTTAAATTCTAATGTTATTTTGTTATACATAGTTATGTTCTCTAATAGCCATGGTTATTACACATAAACTTTTAAAATAGTTTCTTCATTTAATAAATATATATATAGTACATTGCTCTCTATCATTGTATTGTGCAAAATTACACCATTCCATACCTCTTCCTTCTATTTAACTACATCTTCATTTCTCCAAATTCATCTGTCTTCTACTTCTTCATTCTTCTCTCAAAGCATTTTTATTATTTTCTGAAAATTGTACATATTTGTCCTGCATTTCTATGATGATTAATTATGATCTGACTATTCTTTTGTATTTTATTGACCACCACAAGTATCCAGTCACACAAAAACACAGGGTTTCATCTGAATGAACACTGTAATAAATTCTGTCACTTTCAAATATGTTTTATCTTTGTGTCACATCTTTCCTGTCAGCTTATTTGGAAAGAGGCCAAGTAATTACTGAATCCATTCTGTAGTAGCTACATCACTTTTTTCATACGATTAAAGAATTTTAATTATGTGTTTACCATGTGTTGAATAAACATGGAACATCTACAGTAAAACACTGACAATTATTTTACAACATTAAATTATAAGAAAGAGCCCAAAGGTAAGACACTGGTCTCCACAAATTATTATAACACAATGTATCAGTACCCCAGTGACTCATAGTCTTGCAGATACAGTGAAGAGTAAAGGATACAATAGAATTTTATTTTTGTTCTCAATAAGAGGTAAGTATATCTAGGATCTTAACAGTAAGAAAATTTATTTTATTTATTTTTTTAATTAATTTTTTATATTAATTACATTTTATTCACTTTGTATCCCAGCTGTAGTTCCCTCCCTCCCTCCCTCCCTCCCTTCCTCATCTCCTCCCATGCCCCTCTCTAAGTCCACTGATAGAGGAGATCCTCCTCCCCTTCCATCTGATCCTAGCTTATCAAGTCTCATCAGGACTGGCTGCAATGTTCTCCTCTGTGGCCTAGCAAGGCTGCTTCTTCTTCGGGGGAGGTGGAGGTCAAAGAGCCAGCCACTGAGTTCATGTCAGAGATAGTCCCTGTTCCCTTTACTAGGGAACCCACTTGAATACAAACCTGCCATGAGATACATCTAAGCAGAGGTTCTAGGTTATATCCATTCATAATCCTTGGTTGGAGAACCAGTCTCAGAAAAGACCCCTACGCACAGATATATTTGGTCCTTGTGGAACTCCTGTCCTCTCCAGGTCTTACTAACTTCCCCTTCTTTCATATGATTCCCTGAACTGAATTCAGGGAAAAGGCAAGGCTTCCCACTCTCTCCAAATCTCTTCAACAGAGTACTTGAAGTCCTAGCTAGAACAATAAGACAATTAAAGGAGATCAAGGGGATACAAATCACAAAGGAAGAAGTCAAAGTATCATTATTCACAGATGATATGATAGTATACATGAGTGACCACAAAAATTCAACCAGAGAACTCCTTCAGCAGATAAACACCTTCAGCAAAGTGGCTGGATACAAAATTAACTCAAAAGAATCAGAAGCCCTCTGGTATACCAAAGACAAAAAGGCCGAGAAAGAAATTAGGGAAATAATACCCTTGACAATAGCTACTAATAACATAAAGTATGTTGGTGTGACTCTAACCAAGCAAGTGAAAGACCTGTTTTAAAAAAATACTTCAAGTTTCTGCAGAGAGAAATTGAAGATCAGAAGATGGAAAGATCTCCTGTGCTCATGGAATGGTAGGATTAACCTAGTGAAAATGGCCATCTTACCAAAAGCAATCTACAGATTCAATGCAATTCACATCAAAATACCAAGACAGTAAGATAATTTCATCAGTAACAAAGATGGGGTCAGTTTAATTACTTCATAACAATTAAAGCTTGATATTAAATCAGTTTTATTTTTTCATGAATTGGGAAATTTCTCCATAAGAGAAAATTTCCTCCATAAGAGTTAGTCAAAGTTCATGTAGCTCTAATATTACATTCTTTCGTAGAGCAGTCTTTTTAAAACTTTAATTCATGTTTATAATCTTATGAGACTCATTTCTAAAACTTACACTTTAGATTTAGAAATAATCCAAAATATTTTAGATTTTAAAGTCATGTGTTCCAACTATTAGCAGCATCTTCATGTTTCAATTAGAAAAATTGCTTATGTAGCAATTGCTACATTCAAATACTGTACCTCATCATTTATGTTCATCACTTGATTTACTTCAACAATAGTTTTACAATTTTTCCTCATCTCAATCTACATTTCTCTAATATTTCCTTTCCATCATCTGTTTTCTGACCAATTATATTTTCATTTGAATGTTTTATTTATCTCAACATGCATCTATTTTACCTTAAAAACAATCACCATAAGATAAATGACTACTCTCTCCAGTCTTTTTGGTCCAATTAACAAAGTATGGTATATCCTCATTTATAAGTGGCTATTAGACATATAATATAGGATAAACATACTAAAATCTAGAGAACTAAAGAAGCTAAACAACAAGGAGGACCCTAGGGAAGATGCTTAATTCTCATTCAGAAGGGAAAACAGAACAGAAACCGGAAGCAGTAGGAGAGAATGAACAGTGCTAGAGTCTTCCACAGATGTCTTTTAAAAACTCCACCCAGAAGGGGATCGAAGCAGATGCAGAGACTCACAGCCAACCTTCAGAGCACAGGGAGTCTGATGGAAGAAGGGGGAGATAAAAGGACACAGAGAGGACAGGAGACCCATGAGGAGACCAACAAAGCCAAAGAACCTGGGCCCAGGGGTGACTGCAGAGACTGATGCATCAACCAAAGCCATGCATAGAGAGGACCTAGACCCTCTGCTCAGATGTAGCCCATAGACAGCTCAGTCTCCATGTGGATTACCTAGTAAGGAGAGAGAAGAGACAGCCTCTGACATGAAGTCAGATGCCTCCTCTTTGATCACTTCTCCCTGGTGGGGTGACCTACTCAGCCCTCAGAGGAAAAGCACCCAGGCAGTCCTGATGGAAACTGATAGGCTAGGGTCAGACAAGAGGGAAGAAAGAGTTCCCCTATCAATGGACTAGGGGAAAGGGATAGTGGAAGATGAGGGAGGGAGGCCAGGAGGAGATGAGGGACGGGCTACATCTGAAATACAAAGTAAATAAATTGGAAAAGATAATAGAAAAAATAAAAAGGATTTCCTATCCTAAAGGTTTCTCCGTAAGAGAAAAGGCCACTTACCTTCTTTTGAGGAACAATCAAGTACATCACTTTCCATACCATAACTGTCATTCTTAGCCAGAGTGCTTCCTACAGTAATATGAACTTCACTGTTCGCAGGATAATTTATACTTGTTTACAGAGTATAAATCCTCTCAAAGGGAGATGGCAGAGAGCTGAAGAGAAACTATGGTGAAAATTGTTATTTCAGAGTAACATTCATTGGAGCATTGGATCCTGAGGAAGAAAAACCTAACTTTCAGCAAGCCATGCCCACCAAAGAGTGTGAAAGAAACATGACTGCTGCTCTCCTGTATCTCAAAAATTGTCAAATTTAGAGTTGATGTTTTTCATGTTTCATTATTGTCAGAATATTCCAGTTTGACTATAAGGAACCTTTCAAAGTTCCTTCATTACTTTAGCATAGCACGTGTTCCAAAAACAAACAAACAAACAAAAGCCTTTTCTATTTTCAGAATGTTGTTAAAGAAATAATGAATTGTATTTTCTCTTAGAAAGAGATTTTAATTACATTTTTTTTCTTTATATTTGGCTGGGGGTAAGGGTATGTATAGGGCACTGACTTATAAAGGAAGTCACCCTGGTAATTCAGCTATTTTGCTTTGTTTAGATATGTAAATCTTTATTTATTAATAAATTTAGTAAAACTGATCTGCAATTTAAGCCAAACATGGAGTCCAAATCTCTGGACAGAATATGGCCCTATCCTCCACAACATTCTGGGGAAATGTGCTGTCTTCCCTTACCCTGAATGTAATAATCAACACAAAGGCCTGGACAAGCTGCACCTATCTTGTAAGAGGTCAGAAACTGCATGTGGAAAACTAATCAATGCCAAAACTATTCAGGAGAAACATTGTGTTGTATTTGATAGGCGTAGAATTTAGATACATCTTGTGACTGGCAATTAGATCAGGATCAATGTGTGATATTTGTGTGTCTTACTTAACGTTTCGATTGCTGTGACAAAACACCATGACCAAACAGCAAGTTCTGGAGGAAAGGGTTTACTTGTTTTACAAGGAGGCAAGGGTTTATTTGCTTGCACTTACAGGTCACAGTCTCTCATTGGAGGAAGTCTGGACAGGAACTCAAGCAGGGCTGGAACGGGGAGGCAGGAGCTAATTCAGAAGCCAAGTCGGGCTGTTGCTTAATATTACTCTCCATGGCTTGCTCAGCCTGATGTCTTATAGAGCAAAGAACCATCAGTACAGGGATGACAGCACCCATAATATGCTCATCCATTGATCACTTCTTGATAAAATGCCTTACAGCTGGATCTCGTGGAGGTATTTTCTCAACTGAGGATCTTTCCTCTCTGATGACTCTAACTTGTGTCAAGTTGACACACAAAAACAGCCAGTAGTCTTCAAAGCTCTGCCTGTGAGCAAATGTTCACCAGTCTAAGATTATCAATTCTGTGAAGACCACCTTCCTTGGTGATATGATGTTTGAAAAGGAAAATAAGCCACCCTCCAATCAGGTTGCTCATTGTAACTAAGGTTTTGCTGTTGTTTGTTTGTTTGTTTGTTTGTTTTCTCTTCTTGCTTTCTCTTTTGACCAGTTGGGGTTTACAGTGGGGAAAACAGTCTATGTCTTTTGTACAGTTATAAAGCCAGCTACAGATACACTGGTTATATTGTAAGATACAGACTCATAAAAGACCTTGCTAGTAATTTTTATGACTTCTATTAAAAATCATTAATTCAACTTACATATTTTGCTTTTCAAATGACCATTTGCAGTCTGAGAACATACATTTACTTTGGTTTAATGACTTTATGAACATTATACTGAATCCCTTACTTATGGAGCAGAACCTCCACTGGAAACTTAAGAAAATGTTTATGATTAAAATTTGTTTCAATTTTTTTCCTTAAGTGTTTCCAGTCCTAAAATTATAAAAATAAAGCATAATGTCTCATGCCTCCAATCCCAGCACACAGAATGCTGAGATAGAAAAGTCACCATGAATTCTAGAGTAAGCCTGGTTATATAATAAATTTAAAGCCAGGTTGAGCTTTCTCAGAAAAAAATAATCAAATTAATAAGATAATATTCAAGCACAAATTTTAGTAATCATTACTTCATTATAAAGCTAGCTTTGAAACAAAAATACTTTATATCACACAAATATCACGAGTTAAACAAGCATCCTTTTACCTACTAATGCATCTCTACTGGATATGGCCAGTAGAATTATAAAGTACTCTCTGGGTGTATCTAAATATTCTCAGTTTCTGTTTCTACTTTATATGATTTCAGCAAACTCTTAAAACTCTTGTATTTTATTTTAACGGGTTTTAAGATTCAGTTTCATTCCTAATATTTTTAGAAATTTTCATTATTGCATTTTAATTTCTTTTGCCTGTGTATGTGTGTGAAGAAGTACACATATGTGGAGGTAAGAAAACAAATTACAGTTCTACCATGTGGGTTCCAGTGATAGTACTTAGGTCTTTACAACCGATAGCATGTGCCTTTACCTGCCAAACACTCCTGACACTTTTCTCATATATTTTTTGGGGAAATCAAATAAATAAATAAAACTGATTAACCAAACAACAACGAAATATGGATTCTACATGGCAGAGGGAAACTAGTATTTACTGCTCAAATAGTGGGCAAGTGTACAAGGTAACTCAAATGTGATTCAGTCTATAGCTAAGGAGCTGTCCATTTTTGTCACAACAGGAAACAACCTCAGTCTGAGGCAGCACTAGTTAGGCAGAAGCTTATTCAGAAAACCAAAGCCCATGTACCAGAGCAAGAAGGGCGTGGGGGACCGAAGAGCAACCCAATGGGTTGTGCCATGTGCTTTGAGGTCATGTATGTGCTTATTTTGAGGTAGCTGACACACTCATGGAGAAAGTCTTCCCATTCTCCCTCCCCAGTCATGATGGGTCTGACCTTTCTTTTGTGAATTTCTTTTCATGGTCCCCTAGATAACCCAGATTAAGAAAAAAAGCAAAATAAATGATGCTATAATGAAACAGGTCTTTTAAGAATTCAGATCTTTCCTTCGTGCTTATACGTAACATTCTTGAACCCTAGTTTTTTTTTTTAATTTCTGAAATTAAAATAAAATTGTACCATTCTCTCCCTTTCCTGTCTTTCCTCTAAGCCTTTCCATCCCTACCCCTATTCACTCTCAAATTTCTGGCACCCAAGTTTTAATACAGCAAGAACAAACTGTCTTAAGTCTCAAAGGTATAAAATACAAAGAAACATTTTAGCTGTCAGGAAGCCTGGATACTGTTGCCAAGCACCTCAAGGACATCACTTTTGCAGGTTGTTAGCCTTATAGATAAAAGAATTTAAAAACAGACTCAGAAGGAAAGTGAACAATATTTTCTTAGAGTATGAAAGAAATAAACCAATGGAACAGGAAAGCTAGAAAATTCAGCACTTCCTGGAGAGGAAGTTGAGTAAAGAGAAGACAGAAAGTGATACTTCCCAAGTTACAGGCCAGGAAAGCAGGCAGGGACAATAATGAAAGGCTCTAAACGTCTGCCTGCTGAGGGACTGGGAATATCTTCAGAGAAAGAGAGAGATAGCAAAAGAGAGAGAGAATCAATGAGAGACAGAGTCACAGAGACAGACAGGGAGGGAAACAGACACACACAGAGACTGAGTGACAGAGACAGAAAGAGAGAAGAATATTAGAGCAGGTGTAAAACTTTGGACAGTGCCTGAATAAAGAAAATAAAAAGAAACAAAGAAATGATTCTTTGTAAGAATTTAGAAAGTGGGAGGCTTAACAGTGAGAGTGCTTCATCAACTTTGCCCAGGGCAGGACTTCAGGTTGTGAAGGCACACATCTCATTGAAGGAATAAGAATTCTTCTTCAGATAGAACAGATGGTTTTACTAACAGGAGGTGTCTTGTTCAATCACTTAGTTAGAAATTTTGGATTATTTCTTAAGAGAAGAGAAAAAAAGAATAAATTTCTGGAACGATTGTCATGCTTCACCCAGGGAAAATTTCATGGGTGAAGACATGACAATCATGGGAAATTTCACTCTTTTGTTTCAAAATCATGTAAAAAAAGGATTCAAAAGAATTAAAGAAAAAATATCATTCTTTAAAACAACTGGTTTTCCAAGAGGAAATTACCTTCCTAAGGTGTTTGCCACTTCTGCCTTCTTTCCTCTTACATACTTCAGGCCTTAAAGGGAGGGGGCAATTTTGACATTTCTTCCCTCATTTCACATGGTATTTCATTTGTTTCTTTGTTTTGTTTTGTTATAGTCACCTCACTATATAGTCCTTGCTGGTCTTGAACTTGGGATATCTGTCTTCCTCTGTCTCTAAGTGCTGGAACTAAAATTCATACCACCATTCTTAGTCTGAAAAAATATTATTTTTAAGTTTTCTATTCCTCATACTGCCTGTGTTACAAGGGTCATAAAAGGTGATATCAAAAGTTATTAAGTCAGAGGAGTCTGTCCTCATGGGCCACAAAAGACAACTAATATCGATATGACCCATAGTGCAATGCAAGAGGGATGCAGTGATTGTGATTCTCAGTTCTCTCCTTCTTGAAACTGTTCAATGTGCTATCACTGGTAGTTCATTGTCTTGTGTTAAGATATACTGCTATTTGGTTTTATTGTTTTGTTTTGTTTTGTTTTGTTTTAGATTGAAATTCCATCATGAAGCTGAGTCAAGAACTTATAATAGCTTATAAGATGAGAAAAGCAGGAATAAGACATGGGATTTCTTTCTGGCTCCCATGAACATCTTCTCACAGATATGACTCCCCCATGTCTATCATCTTTCTAACAATTGTATCTGCAAAAGCTCTCTGAGTTCTCTACTATTGACACCATATTACAGCTAAGAAAAATGAAACTATAGTTACCATGTTGAAATCAAATAAGAACTACAAAATGTAAAAATGTTGCAGAAAATGAAACCCATGTCTTTTATGCAAAATACAGGTGATTTGGTGAGTACTGAGATGGATTATTTTCCCATTAATACTTAAGACAATTAAACAAATTTAGTGCAAGAAAGTGGTGGCTTAGCTGGGTCTTTGATTAAACATGTCAAATTCCAGGTGCTCTCTGAACCAAGCTTTTTTCCAGATCATTATCTAGATCACAAGGTGTTAGCAGAACACCTACCTGAAACAATTGTAGGTCATAATTTTCTCACTGGCTGCCAACCAGAGGCTGCTCTTAGCCTATGAGCCTGTCTATAGCCCACCCCCTGCATCTTGACACCAGCTGGAGCCCTCTCCCTGCTGCAACTTCTTTGTTCAGGTCATATTCGACTTTTTTGAACTCTCCTAAAAAGAAGTTTAGAACTGTGTGACCTAATTAAGAGAAGGGAAATCTATTATCACCTTTGCTACATTAACCTCCTGGAGGAAGTTGTAATCACAGCCTTCCTTTTGGGAGAGAGAACTAGGCAAAGGCTCCATTCACTTAGAGTCCTCTGACATTCAGTGATCACACAGTAGCCACATCCATCAGAGCGTCTTTTCTTTGGGACTCTGAACATTAGGGTATTAGCAACAGTTCGCACTTAATAATCCCATCTTCTCCAAACCCACAGCCATGGCAGTGGTGTACTTGGTTTGATCAACTGTACATGCTGAGCTCAAGCACAATCTTCTGACTTAAGTAATCACAGAGACAAGGATTTTTTTCATTTAACATACACAAACATGAGGCTGAGCAACATGAAATTAGACAAAGCTGACATATAGAGGACTCCTGGCACAAATGTGTCTCAGGGAAAGCATCACTATCCTAAGGTCTAGTCCAGAAAATGCCCATATCTCTTTGTCTTGTCTTTCTTTGTCCCTCAGTCTGTTTTCTATGTTTCATTGTGTAATCTGGGAGACATTTTTTTTTTTTTTCTATAAAAGCAGGAGCTTTCAGCTGAGTCCAGCCCACTTCTGGTTGGTAGAATGTCATACTATTTTTGGTTTTATTTTATATTCTCTCTTATGCCAAGACCAAGCTAATAGTGTTTCAGCTTAATTTCTCAACAAGTTTTGTGGGTATTGCCTATATGTCACTTGAAGTTTAATAGGAGAAGCTAACCACATTATTTTCAAGTTAACCTCTGTTTTTTATTTTTACCTCATCCATAGATGGATAAAGGTCAGTATCTTTAATTTTACTGCAGGTAATCTAATTAGTGATGATCTCAAGAATACCTTAGTTTCTAGAAAAGATTGTACTAAGTATTCAAACTTTGAGACTACAGAATTTTAGTAAAACTATACATGAACATTTAATGTTAGATAATGGTGGTGACCTCATTTCTGACATCTAGTTATTTATTTGTTTGCCATTTAATGGAGATGAGCACCACAACTATTCAGTATTTGAATTTTCTTTTATAACAGTTTTTAACTTCCCACTTACATTTCGTTATAAAAAGTAGGGAAATTCCATGTTGAACTTGCAAGTCCTTCCTGAGGATTCTCTGAAGCTATGTAAGCTGAGTTTTTATTTATAATTTCCACTCTTTTATATTATCGCAAGAGATAATTTTGTTAATATTTTTGTCATAAATAGTAAGGATGTCCCTCTATCTAATACTAAACATGTTTGTTTCATACTTCATGATGCCCCTTTACCAACAGCAATTTCCAAATTCAGATTTCTATTAGTAGTCTCCCCTATCAAATTAAGATATTTGCTGTTATTTTATAAGGTTCTTATGACCACAAATTTCAAAACCATGTAATAATACTTTAATGACCGCTATGACAGTACCTTAAATATCACATACACACTTGATCACTTGATTGCAATGTGGCAGTGAGGAGATTGATTTGCTGACATATTTTTCTCAACAGGTTTTGGTCTACACAGCTATACAAGGGTATGTTTGCATCTGTTCATCTTGTACTAATACCAAAACACCAGGGCTCAGGTTGAAATTTTAAACCCCAATATTGGGTGGGAAAGGTTGGGAGAATGGTGTTTCTCTTAGTTTTATTTTTACACTGAATTGGGTAAGAAATTTTTATAATAAATTCATGCTTTCAACCATATGATCAGATTAATTTATATGATGCTAATAGGTTTTAGCACATCTTAAAATAGTCATTGCAGAGATCAGAGCTCTAGAACTGGACTATCATAAAACCTTCTAATTTTGCTCATCACTGTGGATACTAAGCCTCAATTGTGGATGTAACTTAGGGAAAGCACTGCCAAGAAAGTTTTTGAACTCTACTGCTTTTATTAGTCATAATCAATGGCATGTAGTCCATTGACTTTGTCATGTATTCTTGGAATTGAAGTTTTAAGAGAAATTTTGATTCTCTATTTAGATACTGTGAAAACAGCCACATTATCTGTAAGTGAGGCAAGCAGTTGGAGAGCTTGTTTTGCTCATGCATGATTTTGGTCTTGCAGGAATCATTGTCATGAGGGGTTCAATTCCTACAAGGGTTATGATTCTGATTCCATTATGCTTTTAAAGATGATTGTAAATTTAAAACCAGCATGGCATTTTATTCTTTTTGTTAACATATACAAATCACCCTAGAATTTAATTTTAATTTCCTGGAAAATATGACAGAGGTGGCTTAGATAAAATTATTTATCACTTAGATCCCTGATATTGAAGCTAACAGTATGTATGGTGTGTTTTGGGCTCAACTGAATCCCAGGCCAAAGAACATGTCCTTGATTCATGGGATAGTCTAGAGGTACTTAGTATTATGGAGTATAGCACATTTTGTATAGCCTCTAACTTTCCTGGATTAAAAGCACATGCAGAAACATGTAAAGATCAAGTTAGGCATTAAAAAAAGGAGATTCATGTTCTAATGTATACAGTAAACACAGAGGTAGGGGTGAGGCCTGTCACTAGAAAAATAAAAATATTTTAAAAAATTAATGGAAGTCATTTACATAGGAATTGTATTAAGGAAGATTAAACCTAGAATAATATACATAACCATATTTTTTATGCTGTAATTTAACTTCTTTTTTGTTGTTACTGTTGGCTTTTGTTTGGTTTGTTTTGCTTCTGAAACCAGATTCTTTATACCTATCATGGGGTGAAAATTTTATTGGAAATATTTTTCAGGAAACTACCAGCATCTATACATTGAGATGTGAAAGGATGTTCTTCACAGTAGGTAATGTCTGGAACCCCAAAAAAGTAGTGGGTGAGATAAATATCTTAAATGCCATTATGATGATTCCTCACAAAATGATATTGCATGTGTAATTAGCATTAGATCACAAACTCAGCCTTCAGGACCAAGGATCAGAATGCCCTCTTTCACTTTAGAATAGAATAATAAGAGTGGAATATGTTGCATATTTCTGCAGAGTAGTGTTTAGCAGATGGGAGAAAGACCTGTTGGCAAATTATTCTAGGCATAGAAAATAAAATGAGGTTACATTATGAAAATGAATTTTGGGATAAAGAAATGTAAAGCCTGTCAAACTCTTTTAGTAGGTGAAAGGGAACTGTGCTTTAAAATTCAAAGCTGGCTTTCCTTTGATTTCCAAAAGATTTAGACATTTCCTATTGCATCTGAACTGGTACACTACAAGCGATTCAAAAGATTTTTATGGCAGAAAGTAACCATCTTCATGCAAAAAAAAGAGTAAATTGTTAAGAAATATGATGCAGAGCGCATAATTGAAGGCCATTTTTGTTGACAACTCCTGATATTCAACTAGGTCCTGTGAATCGTTTGCATTTTTTTTATATCAGCATCTTTGGAGTATAAACTCTTGGAATAGGACTTTTATGTCCTAGCTTCTCCGAATGATCCTATTCAATACAGAGACTATATATGAATGTCTTCTGGGTTCACTAAGGTTTAAAACAAAATAGATTCTAAGACGAGTTTCCAATAAACCAATGGGTGATTCATATAGAGCATTTTAATTACAAAACTATGAACAACAAAGTATTTTATAAATACTGCTTGTATGTTTATAACATTCAAAACATTTTACCTAAGAAAATTAGTCAAACAGAGCAACAGTAACAGGAGATGCCAAAATCATTTTACGCAGTTGCTTGTGTGTGTTTTGCCTTATTGTTCTGCAGATAATACTAAAAGCCAAATACCTAGACATCTTATAAACTATTGAAAAACTCACTGGAACAGAGATCCTCATGTGAATCAGGTGTGTGCAATGGAGAGTTTCCATAAGTTTGCTTACCCTAATTTTGTAAGAAAATACATGGAATAAAGGGGAAAAAAGACATTCTTTCTTTTGTTGTGTGAGTCATCTTAGTGAATTGTCAACCACAGTGGGTGAGAAGACTGTCCGTGTTTAGATTCAATTGTTCAGAATGAGAATGAATTTGGGTTCCCTGCTTTCTTGAATTTGTAGATGATTTATAAATAAAATAAAATGAAATAAAAAGACTACCCAGAGCAGTGTATCAAAGCAGATGCTGAGACGCATAACCAAACTTTGGGCAGAGTGCAAGGAAACATATGAAAGAAGGGAGAGACAGTAAGATCTGGAGAGGACAGGGGCTTCACAAGGAGAACAGAACCAAAATATCTGGGCACAGGGGTCTTTTCTGAGACCGACACTTCAACAAAGGACCCTTCACGGATATAACCTAGAACTCCTGCTCAGATGTAGTCCATGGCAGCTCAGTATCCAAGGGGGTACCCTAGTAAGGGGAACAGGGAGTGTCTCTGAAATGAACTCAGTGGTTGGCTCTTTGACCACCTGCCCTGGGAACAGCCTTACGAGAGGAGGAAAACACAGCTAGTTCTGATGAGAGCTGATACGCTAGGATCAGCTGGAAATGGAGGAGGACCTCCCTTATCAGTGGACTTAGAAAAGGGCATGGGAGGAGATGAGGGAGGGAAGGAGGGTGAGATTGGGAGGAAATGAAGGAGGGTGCTACAGCTGGGATAAAAAGTGAAAAAACTGTTATTAACATAAAAAATAAAAATCTAATTAAAACAAAATAAAAAAAACAGATTTGTAACGTATGTTTATAAAAATTCTGTGTTGGTATAGACTACAAATGTTCACAGATATTTTGACTAAATCTATTAAAGTAGACATTATTTTACTGATTAAAATTTTGTAATTGATGTTTGGCTTTGGCGTTCAAATATCACAAAATCAAAACCAGGATAGTAACGGTGTAAAATTAACCATAATATCTTAATGTGGGGATTTTAAAAGTCTTCACATCTTTTTTTTTTTTTTTTAGTCTTCACCTCTTAACTGAAGTATTTTGAAGCCTATTTAAAATTTCAGTGAATATATATTATAAGTAAAATCAAACATAAAATCTAAGATACCCTACTGCTATAGCCTTTCTGTATTTAACAAATAAAGTAACAGAAGCCTCAGTAGTAGCTCACACTAGATAACTGTGACTCTTCGAGTCAGACTTCAGTTTCTTAATATGGAAACTTCAAAACTGGTCACGGGTCTAATTACAGTCGTAAAATCAACAACCGTATTTGACAACTCCATCTTCTCTCCTACAGATTGCTCGGTGAGTTAGCTGACTCTCACTTCACTTGCGATGCCCAATGTTAAGATTGTGTCAGAACACCCTTGTAACCAGCAGCCCTTCATGCTCCAGTGACCAGAATCTCTTGACAATTTACAAATTGATTGATGCTTTCATGAATTGCTGTTATTTTTTGAAAGCATAAAAGTGCTTCTCAGGCCAAAAATAGAATTAAACAAGCTATCGTGACAAGATAAAGATGCAAGTTTCAGCTTTTCTGTGTAAAATAATGCAGATCAATTCAATCTAATGTTTTTCTCCCTATAAACTCTGTGAAATTTAAAACTGCTGAGGAAAATCTCATCGGCACACTAAGAACTTAACTGTATAATTTGATCGAATCCTTTTAGAAATTATCAGCAGAAGTTCAAGAAAAGAGTCATTTAAAAGATGCATTATAAACAACAAAAACAATAAGATGGCATATTATCCAGGTGAGGCTTCAGTCATTCAGAACAACCTGTGAGGTCTTACTCATCAGTTTCACATTGAGATTTGAAAAAGACTTTAAGAATAAGCTATATTTAGAGATAAAGTAACAGTAAGAAGCCTTGAGCACTAAAGAGGTTTATTTAGCATTCGTGTATATCGGAAATAAAAAAAGTTTCTTATTGCAAATTGAGAAAAATTCTAATTTACGAAGTTAAGAAGTGGTTGTTGTTGTTTTGTTTTGTTTTTTTCCAGTAAAATGAGAGAATAAAAATCTAATGGATCTTTTATGCTCTAAAGGTGACCAAGAACAAAGTTTGCTTTGCTGGCTGATTTCTAGAGAAACCTGATTTTCCTTTTCTCAGAAGCCACTGGTTTTCTATACCTACCTATCTAAGCACGGCATTTTGCGAATTTTTTTTTTTCAATTCCCATTGACAAGTCCACTGGTGTCATTATGCAGATATTGCCTAGGCAGCCATATTATTGAGATTCCTGCATTCTACTGCCTCTGACTCATAACACTCTCTCCACTCTTTCACTATGAGTCTCAAGCCAAGGGAGGAGGTGTTATAAAATAGAAGTCCCATTTAAGACTAGACTTTCTGCAACTTCTCATTCTTTGTATCTTGGCCAAGATACACACAAAACAAAATATATAAATGTAAGAATCTGTAACCTGTGCTAAGCTTTTAATGTATTATTTCATAATTTTCACAAGTATAAAAAAGCAAAAAAGCGGGTTGATGCCCCAGGTCCCGCCTCTGAGAAAAAGGTATCAGACGGGTCTGATGCTCTTTGGGTGGATGACACCTAAATGAACATCTGTACAAAGTCCCAATTTATTTCTAATATCAGAGATCAGACCTCTACTCTTGCCTGATGCGTCTAAAACAAAAAGGGGGAACTGTAGAGAGCTGCGGAATGCTATGCCTTAAAGATGGAGCTGGTTTCTGCCTTCCACCTTCCCGATGGTGAGTGCTCTCTGTCACGAACAACTCCACATTTGGCTAAGGCCGAGGATCTGGCTTGCTTCCATGTATGTGGACCTATCTGCATTGCCCCCGTGGCACGCCTGGGTTGGCTACCCAGAGGCTATTTAAGCTGTGGGCTGGCTTTCCCCGGGGTCCGAGGATTGTTCAATGTTCCTGAATAAACTGCATTGAAAAAAAAAAAAAAAAAGCAAATAAATTCCATTTTCAATTTTTTTCTTTCATTACTCACATTCCTATTTAGTAACAAACTGATAATTTACTGTAAAATTTGTCAAAATGTCTAAATTTTGGACTATTTTGATAATAACCTATTATTTATAAATAATGTCCATACAGTTGTCATTTAAAAAATAAATCAGTAAATGTATTAATTTTCTATTTTGATATGTTAAATATGATTAAATTTTTGAAGAGATAAGACTGTTTGAATGCTCATTATAAATTTTTAGTTTGCATAGAGATTTGAATAAAAATATCCAGTCACATAGGAGACACTGAGACAAAAAGACACAAACACACATGAACATACTTTCTTTGAAAAGATGGTAACAAATTATTACTGCTCTTAAATACAGTAATCTTAATTTTGAGTATATAATTAAAGCAGTGTAACACAGGAAAAGTAACCAACTCATTGTGAGCTCGGGACATATTTAATTATGAAAACTCACAAACTAATGAAATCCCTGATCCTCAGGCAAATCAGAAAATAGGAGAGGAAGGAACTATCAAAGATGAACACATGAGCAGAACAGCTGAGTTTATGAGTGGACAGCATTCTAAATGAGTTCTAAATGTATCTTCTGCAATTTTTCAGCACGGTGGAAATCAACTCCTCCATTATAATTGCCAGAGAAATTCTTGTTTAAAGGATGTGGATAGAGGCAAGAGGAAAAACTTTATACTTTAGAATTTTATTATCAAGTCAACTTTTTAATAGTGTGTCTCTTTAAAAGAGATATGACTCAGGGGCAAAAGACCAAAGTCCCTAATCAAAAAGATAAAAAAGGCTGCATATATAATTATTACCTATTAACTCTATGTCGGTCCTAAATTTTAAGAAATCTAAATATCTAAATATCTGAATAGTTTATTCTAGACACGCTATACAGCACATTACTGCCTGTATTTGTTATGTTTTGGTTGATGTGATATATCATCACAAACAAAGGCAAATTAAAGAACAGAGCTTTTATTTTGGTTAAGGTTCTAGAGGGATAAGTCCATCTTGATGGGAGAAGCATGGCAACAGGAGCAGGAGGTTTAGAGATCAACCCTTCAGTGGCAGAAAGAAAGCACAGAGTGGATACTTAAAGTAGGGTGAGGCTATGAACTCTCAAAGCCAGTCCTCTGCGAAGTACAGCCTCTAGTAAGATTGCCCAAACAGCTCCACCAATGTAAGCAAGTCTTTGATTACCTTGGTCTGAGAAAGATTCTTTTTCATTTTTTTCTTTATTCTTCTCTCATATAATATAACCTGACCACAATTTCTCCTATTTCAATTCCTCCCAGTACTGTCCAACACCTCCTCTCTCCCCCAAATCCACTACTCCTCCATTTCCCTTCAAAGAAGAGCAGTTTTTCCCAGAAATATCAGCCTAATATTATAGTATAACAAGTTATAATAAGACTAAGCAAGAACACTCATCAAGGCTGGACAGGGCCTATAGACCCTGCAGGAGAAGAAAAGATCCCAAGTCTAGATCAAAGACTCAGAGGTGCCCTTCATTGCCACTGTTAGGAGTCCAAGAAGAACACCAAGCTACACAGCCATAACATATGTGCAGAAGACCTAGCTCACACCCACACAGGTTTTGGGATTGTTACCTCAGTTTCTGTGAGTCCCTGTGAGCCCTGTGTACTTGATTCTGTGGTCCATATTTTTGTGGTATCCTTGGGCCCTCTGGTTCCTTCCTCCCCCTTTTCTGAGGGGTTTCCTGAGTCCCGCCTAGTGTTTAGCTGTGGGTGTCTGTATCTGCTCCAATGACTTGCAGATGGGAGATAATGCCTCTCCGATGACAACCAGCGTAGGCAAAGATCTATGAATATAGCAGAATTAGGAATCATTTCATTACATTTTTCTTGCCAGTCATGTTTGGTTCTACCCTAAATGTCTGGGTTATTCAGCCTCAGGTTCCTGGCCATCCAGCCATTGTCAGGTGTGGGCTCCCTCTCATGACATTGACCTCAAGTTGAACCAGTCATTGGATTGGCACTCCCACAAATTATGACCTACAATATTACCTTGGTACATCTTGCAGACAGCTCAAACTGCAGGTTGAAAGGTCTGTGGCTCTACTGATGTCTCAGTCCCACTGCTGGAAGACTTGCCTGGCTATAAAAGATTGCTTCAGGCTCCATATCCCTCATTACTAGAAGTCCTTGGCTTGATTACCCTTGTAGATTCTAGGGACTTTCCACAGCATCAGTATTCTCTTTCAAACTACCACACACCTCCATTTTTATGGAGTCCACAATTGATAGTTCTTTTTAAAACACAGTATTTTAAAGAAGTTTATACTTGAGTTTGTATTATTGCCACCTGATACTGCTCTTTTCTTGTTTCTCTCACTTTATTCCCTCTCCCTTTGAACATTGTGATCTTTTCTCCAATTACTATTGTTGCATCTGTGTGTGCCCCCAATGTGTGTTTGTGTGCCTTGTATGTGACAGCATGTATGTGTGCCTGTATTTTTGTGCCTGTTTGTGACTGTGAGTGTGAGGTGGTAGAAGGTGGGTGGATGTGAATAATAATTTAATCTGGTTAAAACACTTACATTTTGCAGATTTATTTATTAAATATGCCAAACGTTATTTTACTTCATTACTACAATTATAAATCGAAGAAATGAGCAAATGCACATGTGATTAATAAATCAAGCTAGGTGTAAATTTTTATTATACTGAAATTATTCATTTCGCTTTATTTCTTTCAAAAATTACTGAATTATAAAACTAAATTTATAATATATTTTTGGATTAGTTTATATGTGTGTATATATATAATACATTTAAAGTATGTTTACGGTTTTAGAGAATGGATTTCTTTGCATTTCTGATAATTTTTAGCTTACCCCCCTCATGTTAGGATTTATTTTTCTGAACGTATTTATTCCATTTAAGAACCTTGATAATCTTAGTTATTAAATACCCCCAGGATAAATGAGGATAGTGTTCAAAATGAGAGGAATGATAAATGCATTCAGAGCAATAGGTGCAGACACCTGGAGAGAACGGGTGCCTTAACTCAGTAACTTCCATCATAAACCAACAGGGAACTCACAGCCAGGAAAGTACATTTGCTATTTTATCAAGGAGTGATTCTCAGTCTTAGTGGGTAGAAAAATTGTAACTATGGTTAGTTTAAATGAAAATTAGACAACTGAAATAGAAGAATATAAAACAGAGGGAGAAACATTAATAAAGCAACTTAAAATGAAAAAAATTAAAATGAGCAGAGAAAATACTTTGTGTGCTGTGCCAGAAGAGAAGTGGTACCTCCAAATCATCGATCCATTTAACAAGTATTCTAAATAGAAAAGCAAATTCCAGTCAGTGCTGTCACGAGTGAGGCATAAGTTATCAGATGCAAATTTTCAAAAGCATAAGTGAAGCAAGTAGAAAGCAATTTTTAAACCCTATGTATTCTTAGGAGTAACCAGTAAGAGCCAAGAAATGGCATGCCTTGGCAGCTTAGCTTCAATGAGGTGCCCCATTTTGAGATCACATGCTGTTTCTTCATTTCTCCCTCTTGAACTCATGGGGATTAATGTTGGAAAATATTCAAACCAAGTAAGTACATTTTTTAAATAAACTTATAACTTTCAGATACCTTAAAATACATGTACAGAGTTGTAGAACTCAGGTCCGTGAATAGATCTACAAAACACTCCAGCACCTAAGGCACAAGGAACAGCGTTGGAGAGGAAGCAGACCAATTTTAGGAGTCAGAGGAGCTGTGAATTTGCTGTAAGATTGTAACAACAGAAGCTCTGCCCATAAAGCTTCACAAGCATAACTGTCCAAAAGGTAGATAAAGGTGGATGATGCAAATGGACAGCAAATAAGAAGGGGAAAAGCCCACAAGGCTGTATGTCTACAGAATGAAGTAGAGGCAACTGAGGAAATATGAGAGCAAAACAAGTGACCTTCTTCAGGCGAGAGCACATCAACTGATTGTCTAGTGTTGAGTACATACATGCAAGTAAATGGATTATGTTTTGTAAAATTATAATCAGTTATATTTAGTAAAAAGATTATATTTAGGAATAAAAATGTGTATACATTTATATATACACATGCTGTAAGAATTACTGGAAAAGGAGGACATGAATTTGAAGAATAGAAGGAGCATTATAAAGGAGGGTTTGGAAGGAGGAAAAAGGGAAGAAATACACTTATATTAGTCTAAAATTTTAAAGATGTATATATTAAAGAGACTTATTAATATAAAAAACACTTGAAAGTTACCACATCCAAAACTAACAGTCTTTTTGTATTAAGTTAAAAATCATCACCTCTGAAAATATTCTATTATTCATGGGCCTTGAAAGTTAGTTTGTTTTTTTCTATTTCATATGTTTATATTTTAGTGGAGAACATTATGTGTGGATTGTTTTATGTTTTTTTCATTTGATTGGTTTTGTTGTTATTTTTATTTTTGCAAATCTACATATATCTGACATTCTTTTATTTTAATTTATTTCAATATTCACGATAGGGTTGAATTAAACTTGAATTAAGTCAACCTACCTGCTGCTCTAAGTAATACTGCTATCATTAAATGAAAAAGCTCTAGGCAGAAAAACTAGATTTCTTTTTATTCTATACTTTATTTGAATTTCATATATGAGTGCTGTATTCATACAATTGTCAACCCTCCCTCCCTGCTTCCAAGTCTCTCAGATAGCCTTCAATCATCACTACACCAATAAACTCCTCTTTATTTTTGTTATATAACCCACTGAGCCTATTTAGTGTTTCTCTTGTGTCTGCATTTTTATGACTGACCACTTGAGTTTGAATGACTTATCTGCAGGCTCATACCTGGAGAATACTGAATCTTCCTCTGACTTTCTTAATAGAGGTTGATACTTGGAGAGGGGCATAGGAGGAAATGAGGGAGGGAGGGCGGGTTTGGGAGGAAAAGAGGGAGGGGGCTACAGCTGGGATACAATGTGAATAAACTGTAATTAATATAAAAATAAAAAATTTAATTAAAAAATAGAGGATCATGCACTGAGAGGACCTAGACTCCTGCTTAAATGTAGCACATAGGCAGCTCAATCTCCCAGCAGGTTCACTAGTCAGGGAAGCAGGGACAGTATCTGACATGAACTCAGCTGCTTACTCTTTATTCACTTTCTCCTGGCAGCGTGGCCTTACCAGGCCACAGAGGAAGAGGATCCAGGCAGTCCTGATAAAACTTGATAGGCCAAAGTCAGATAGTAGGGGAGGTGAACTCTGCCTTTCCAATGGACTAGGGGAAGAGAATGAGGGGAAAGAGGTAAGGAGGGTGGGCCTGGGAGGCGATGAGGGAGGGGACTACAATCAGGATACAAAGTGAATAAATTATAAAAAATAACAAAATAAAAAACAAAAGAAAGCAAAGAGACATTGTTTAGCAAGGTTTCTGGATTTCCAACCTGGCAACTGGGCTTGGTACAGAGCATTAGTTGCCAACCTACTCATTATGGACACACCTAGAACAAACATTTAGAATCCTTTCCTTATTGAGTTGATAATCCTCTCTCTTCTGGGCAGAAGCATGGCTCATGGCTTCAGAGTTAGAACATGCCTCTGTTCTGCAAAGTAGGAAGGAAACAGAAAAAGAAAATTTCACAGTATGCCTCAAAGACACAATATCAGGCAGATCGATTATAGAAAGTTCATAGAAAAGCTAATTTAATGATGTATGTACTGATTGCTTTAAAAATATCAAGTGCCTAAAAATCCTGTAGAGTATCTTTATGTAGCCTCAGGGGTTCATGTTCTCCAACTAGAGAACACTGTGGTAATGTTTTGCAGTAAAAGAAAAGGCAAGAGAACTTTTTGAAACCCATTTGATCATTGGGTCTACAAGTGCCATGGCTTGTATATCAATTCTGTTTTAAAGTTTTAACCCTATGGAATTTAAAGTGGCAGGATATTACACATTTTAAATGCTCTCTAACTACACATTCTTTTACTGTCATTCAATAAATAGGTTGAGTTGTGTGACTTAAATATAGGAATTTACATTCTGCAATCTGATTAATAATTTGGATACAATATGAATATTTATATTAAAGAGTACAATTGAAATTTTGCATGACTTTGCTAAACATCTTAGTGTAATTAAGGCCATGGGAATTACTGAGGAGTGTCATATAGAAGTGATTTTCTTGACATAATGAGCAGTTGAAGCAGATTCTATTTCAGATGGTAGTGAATGTGTCGAATTATGCTGAAGCATGTATGAGAAAAAAACATACTGAAACTCAGAGCAGAATTTAAGCCTAAGGAAAAAAATACAAAAGTTAACTGAAGATATTGGCTAAGTATAATGAAGTGAAATGTATCACTCTTTTTAACAGTTTGAAAATGCTATCTAAATTGCTATAATTTCTATTGCATTCAAATAGTAATGGTTTAAAAAGATAGTTTAAATCTAATTAAATGTGCTATGTACTTTTAAAAAGTGAATATATTCTGAAATGAAATAATTATGGTTAGCATTTTCAAACACAGGCTCTAAAATATCACTTCCTCTACTTCCTGTCATCCAAAATGGCAAAATGTACTGAAATGGAAACCATACTTTTTAATTAAATATGCAGTCCTTTAAGATGGTACCTATTATTTTCTCCAGGTAATTAATCTCAGATGAGAAGGAGCTTGTTTATACTGATAACACTCACTAACTTGTCTTTGATTCCAGCATATAGAGTTTGTTAGAAAGTGATGTGTTTTGCATTGGGTTCTTTTCTTGTCTTACAAGAGTTCAAAGAATATTTTACAGACAAGCGTGAAAAATTAAGACAAAATATTTCACAGACAAGAGTGAAAACTTAACAGAGAAAAACCAAAATGGAGGGTGGGATAGGGAGGGATGGAGGGAGGGAGCTACAGGTGGGATACAAAGTGAATAAACTATAATTAATAAAAATAAAAATAGAAAGTAAAAAAAAAACATTAGAAATCCAAAAAAAGTATTTGACATTTCCTGAAACTTATAAGCTTATCACATTTTCATTTTGTATTTGCTAAGGTCTTGTTAATGTCTACCTAATAAAGAAGACGTTACTCATTGCTTTTTTAGTCACTGCATCTATTTATTTTTAGTATAGATTTCTGTCTGCACTGTGTAAATCACTAAACTAGAGGGACCAGTTAGCCTATGATTATTTTTGAGATTACTGAAGTAATTGGGTAATTTTCTTCTAAATTGAGAAAAATAAACATTATCGAATCATAATATTCTTTTAAAACTAACATTACTATATATATATAATTTCTCCAAGAATAATACAGATTACATGAAATAGGAGACTTTAGATGCCTTTAGAGCCTATTAAAATTAACTCAAAACTGTATATTGCTAGAAATTATTTTCTTGAACAACTTCAAAGGTTTTCTCATTTCCAGTTGTAGGCTGGAAAGCACGCTGATTATAATAAGCTATTGCCTTTGCCAGTACAACTTTCTCAATCATCAGTGAAATGCACACTTTGTCTTTGAGTCACTAAATTTGTTAGACTTTTTTACATAAAAGTTTTAACCATACTTATTGATATTGATCAACTAGCATGTGCCTCTTCCATTTATATTTGGTCTCAGAAATATTATTTTCCCTTCATAGGTTTTATTTACATAAATTATCTTTCAAACATAATGGCAAACCATCCAAGATGGTGGTGAAGAGCATTCACAGTTTCTGAGAGGCAGAGGAGCTGAAGCGCTGGAATTGGTGAGTGAAGGGATGACTAAAGCCAGGGAAATGGTGAGGCTTTCTGAACAAGAGGGAACGTCACACAATGTGAGTCCTTTATTCTCACGTCACCCGTGGACTTCTTTGGGGAAGGAGAGAAACGATCATTTGATCTCCCTGCACTACACTTTTTTGGGCCTCCTTCCTCCTTGGCATAGCTGGCTCACCAAAATTCCCAGCTCAGAGATCACTGCCTGGGACTGCAACAGCAGAGGCAGGACTCCTAGCCCTTCAGCCTCAGCTGCCAGCTGTACCTGCCTTCAGAGTCCCGGATCCTTGGCACCATCCTCCCCAAGTCCTGGGTCAGCAAGCAGCCATACCGACTCTGCAAGGTCTCCCAGCCACTGAATGTATGGCTGGGACAAACCCTCAGTGGCAGATAGTAGGGTATATAGCCACCAAAGTCCAGCAGACCCGCCAAACAAACTAGGCATGCCAGGTGCTGGGCCTCCCAGGTCTGGAGACCACAGTGGTTGTACTCCAAGACTTCCCAGAAAGCATATGGACTGGCATCCCAGTCTCCAGCTGCAGCTGGACTTCCTAACGTGGTACCTGCAGCAGCACTGAACTGGCAGAGCATGTCAGTCCTCCTGTATATGACTAAGCAGGTTCAAACCAGAGAGTAGAGAGCCCAGATACCCCAATCCTTGCTAATGTGACCTGCTTGAGGGCAAGTGTGCCCTTGAGTGTCTGCAGAGCCCCAGAACCAGAGTCCTTCTAAACTAACAGCCAGACATCAGACGCCTCCCACCCACACAACCATTTTGTGAAACAGAGGGACACTTGAGACATCGACGCCCCTGCTTTGCAGATCCAACAGTGGAGTTCAGGCAAATAATGCTGGGAGTTCAGACAGAGACGACTACCAGTAGCCTGTAGACCACTGAGGTATTCAGGGAATTTACATAAGGAAATTGCATTGTGATTATCACCAGTGCCTGCTACAACCACAGCACATGCTCAAGTAACCCCTTAGATGCTTGCGAGGCAGAGCCCCTCCCACACACTCAAGGGTTCTACATTCTCCATCACTCTGTCCCTAAAGGCACACTTCCTCAGACACTTCCACACATATGCTCACTGTGGACTTTCCTCCCACAGGTACAGCTGAAACACCAACACAAATGCTGAAACCACAGAACCTCTCTCAGCTTCCTAAAGAATTCTCCATACACCAGAGGAAGACAGTATAGGTCTGAATCCAGGAACAAACAGGGAAGGTTACAGATAAGCCAATGGTGAAAGAACACATCCAACATAGATCAGGACATCATGGCTTCACCAGCAACCCCCAAAATTGATGGATAATTCCAATTCATCTGAAACACAGGAAAATGACTTTAAAGCTATGCTTATCCAATTATTTGAGGCACATAAAGAGGAAACAAACACATCTCTCATAGTTTGGCCAACCAAGTGGAGGCAAAGAAAGAGAAAATAAACGAAATTCTTAAAGAAACACAGGCAAATATAGCCAAACAAATAGAGGCACAAGTAGAGATACAATTAGTGGCATAGAGAGAGGAAATGAACAACAAAAATGAGACCATCATAGAGAGACAGGAATCCACATTCAAACAGATGAAGAAAATGGTGCAAGACATAAAAACAGAATTAGAATCAATAAAGAAAACACAAACAGAGAAGACCCTAGAGCTGGAGAACTTAGAGAAAAGATCAGGAAGCACAAAGGTAAGCGTCACCAAAAGAATACAAGAGATAGAAGAGGGAATCTCTGGTGCTGAAGATACACTCACAGAAATTAATATTTCTCTCAAAGAAAAAGTAAAATCAGAAAAGTCCCAAAATATCTAAGAAATCAAGGACACCATTAAACAACAAAATCTAATAATAGGAATTGATGAAAAAGAAGATTCCAGGCTACAAGGTCCAGAAAATATTTTCAAGAAAATCATAGAAAAATTTCCCCACCTAAAGAAAGAGATGTCCATAAACATACAAGAGGCCTACAGAACACCAAATAGACTAGACCAGAAAAGAAACTCCTGATGTCACAACAGAGTCAAAACACGAAATCTACAGAAAAAAGAAAAGATATTAAAAGCAGCAAGGGATAAAGGCCAAATAACACATAAAGGTAGACCTATCAAAATCACACTGGACTTCTTATCAGAAACTATGAAAGCCAGAAGAGCCTGGGCAGGTGTCATGCAGACTTTAAGAGACCACAGATGCCATCCCAGACTACTATACCCTGCAAAGCTTTAAATCAAGATAGATGGGGAAAACAAAAGTAAATTTAAGCAATATCTACACAGCAAACCAGCCTTACAGAAGATAGTAGACTGAAAACTCCAATCCAACAAGTATCTCAAAGAAAACAGAGCATACAAATAATTTCCCAACAATTAAAAAAAATAAAACAAGCAATGAATTACATACATTCATACGATAAAAGGAACTAATGTTCATTGGTCACTGTTATCTATCAACATCAATGGACTCAACACTCCAATACAGAGACATAGACTAATACATTGGGTGCAAAACAGGATCAAACATTCTGCTGCATCCAAGAAAAACACCTATGCAACAAAGATAAATACTACCTCACAGTAAACTGATGAAAAAATGTTTCACAAGCAAATGGACCCCAAAACAAGCTGAGGTAGCTATCCTAATATCTAATAAAATAGACTTTCAAACAAAATTAATCAAAAAAGATGAGGAGGAGCACAAAGTCTCATCAAAGGAAAAATGCACCAAGAAGACATCACAATTCAGAACATCTATGCTCCAAATACAAGAACGCCTACATTCAAAAGTGAAACATTATTGAAACTGAAATCACACATTGATCCCAACACTGTAATAGTGGAAGACTTCAACACACCACTCTCACTAAAGGATTGATCGTCTAGACAGAAGCCTAATAAGGAAATAAAGGCACTTACAGAGACCCTAACTCAAATGGACAAACTAACTAAAAGGCAGAGAAACTATCCAAATCAGCAAAATCAGAAATAAAAAGAGGGACAAAACTATAGACACTGAGGAAATCCAAACAATCATTAGGTCATATTACAAAAACCTATATGCCACAAAATTTGAAAATCTAAAAGAAATGGACAACTTTCTTGATATATTCTATCTACCAAAGTTAAGTCAAGATCAAGTAGAAAGACTGAATAGTCCTATATCCCCCAAGGAAATAGAAGCAGTCATCAACAGTCTCCCTTCCAAAAAAAGCCCTGGGCCAGATGGGTTCATTGCAGAATTCTAAAAGACCTTCAAAGAAGTACTAACTCTAATTCTCTTCAAAATATTTCACAAAATAGAAACAGAATGAACATTACCGAACTCATTCTCTGAAGCTACAGTCACCTTGATACCTAAACAACACAAAGACCCAAAAAAATGCACTTCAGACCTATCTCTCTTATGAACATTGATGCAAAAATACTCAATAAAATACTTGCAAACAGAATCCAAGAATACATCAAAGTTATCATCAACCATGACCACGTATGCTTCACCCTGGCATGCAAGGGTGGTTCAATATATGGAAATCCATCAGTGTAATCCACCACATAAACAAACTGAAGGAGAAAAGCCACATGATCATCTCCTTAGATGCCGAAAAAGCATTCGACAAAATCCAACATGCATTCATGTTTAAAGTCTTAGAGAGATCAAGGATACAAGGCACATATCTAAACATAGTAAAGGCGATATACAGCAAGCCTATCTTTTCAACATATACTTGAAGTCCTTGTTAAAGCAATAAGACAACTAAAGAAGATCAAGGGGATACAAATAGGAAAGGAAGAGGTCAAAGTGTCACTATTCGCAGATGATATGATACTATACATGAGCAACCCAAAAATTCAACCAGAGAACTCCTTCAGCTGATAAACACCTTAAGCAAAGTGGTTGGATACAAAATCAACTCAAAAAGTCAGAAGCCCTCCTGTATACCAAAGGCAAAAGGGCTGAGAAAGAAACAGGGAAACAACACCCTTCACAATAGCCACTAATAACATAAAGTACCTTGGGGTGACTGTAACCAAGGAAGTGAAATCCTGATTGAAAAAAAAACTTCAAGTATCTGAAGAAAGAAATTGAAGAAGATATCAGAAGATGGAACAATCTCCCATGATCATGGATTGGTAGGATTAACATAGTGGAAATGGCCATCCTGCCAAATGCAATCTACAGATTCAATGCAATTTCCATCAAAATACCAACTCAATTCTTTACAGACCTTGAAAGAAAGATTCTCAGCTTCAGATAGAGAAACAAAAAATTCAGAATCTCTGAAACGATCGTGTACAACAACAGATCATCTGAAGGTATCCCCATCTCTGATCTCAAGCTATACTACAGAGCAGTAGTAATAAAAACTGCATCGTATTGCCATAGAAACAGAAAGGAGGATCAATGGAACCGAATAGAAGACCCAGAAATAAACCCACACACCATGAATACTTGATTTTTGACAAAGAAGCCAAAAACCATTCAATGGAAAAAAGACAGCATCTTCAACAAATGGTGTTGGTCCAAGTGGTTGTCTACATGCAGAAAAATGAAAATAGATCCATATTTATAACACTGCACAAACTAAAGTCCAAGTGGATCAAAGACCTCAACATAAAACCAGATACGCTAAATTGGTTAGAAGAAAAAGTGGGAAACAGCCTAGAAGTCGTTGGCACAGGACACAACTTCCTGCACAGAACACCAACAGCACAAACTCTAAGAGCAACAATCAAAAAAAATGGGACCTCATGAAACTGAAACACTTCTGTAAAGTCTTATCAGAACAAAACGACAACCTATAGATTGTGAAAGGATCTTCACCAACCCTAAGTTTGACAGAGGGCTGATATCCAGAATATATAAAGAACTAAAAAAGTTAAAAAGCAATAAATCAAGCAACCCAATTAAAAAATGGGATATGTAGCTAAAGAGAGAATTCTCTGTAGAGGAATATAGAATGGTAGAGAAACACTTAAAAAAAATGTTCAACCCCCTTAGCCATCAGAGAGATGTAAATCAAAACGACCCTGAGATTTCACCTTACACCCATCAGAAAGGCTAAAATTAAAAACTCAAATGACAGCACATGCCGGAGAGGTTGTGGAGAAAGGGGAACCTTCCTCCATTCCTGGTGGGAATATAAACTGGTGCAACCACTTTGGAAATCAATCTGGTGCTTTCTCAGACAATTAGGAATAGTGCTTCCTCAATGACCAGCTATACCACTCCTAGGCCGATATTCAAATGATGCTCAAGTATACAAAAGAGACATTTGCTCAAACATGTTAGGAGAAGCTTTATTTGTATTACCAAGAATCTGGAAACAACCCAGATGCCCCTCAATTGAGGAACAGATACAGAATTTGTGGTATTTTTACACAACGGAATATTACTCAGCAATTAAAAACACGGAAATCATGAAAGTTGCAGGCCAATGGTGGGACCTAGAAAAGATCGTTCAGAGTGAGGTATCCCAGAAGCAGAAACACACACATGGTTTATACTCACTTATTTAGAGCTCTAAATATGATAAAGATAATAAAATTTATACACCTAAAGAAGATAAACAAGAAAGAAGACCTGGGGTAAGATGATCAATCCTCATTTAGAAAGACAAATGGGATGGACATTGGATGTAGGAGAAAACAAATAACAGGACAGGAGCCTACTACAGTGGGCCTCTGAAAGACTCTACCTAGCAGTGTATCAAAACAGATACTGAAAATCATAACCAAACCTTCAGCAGAGTGCAGGAAATCACATGAAAGAAGGGGGAGTTCGTATGACCTAGAGGAGGACAGGAGCTCCACAAGGACCAAATATATCTGGACACAAGGATCTTTTATGAGACTGTTTCTCCAACCAAGGAACATGTATGGATATAACCTAGAACCTCTGCTCAAATGTAGGCCATGGTAGCTCAGTGTCCAGATGGCTACCCTAGTTAGGGGAACAGGGACTTTTTCTGACATGAACTCAATGGTGGGCTCTTTGACATCCCCCCACCAAGGGAGGAGCAGCCCTGCTAGGCCACAGAGGAGGACTTTGCAGCCAGTACTGAAGATACCTGAAAAACCAGGTTCAGATGAAGGGGGAGGAGGTCTTCCCCTATCAGTTGACTTGAAAAGGGGCAGGCTAGAGATGAGGAAGGGAGCATGGGATTGGGAAGGAATGAGGGAGCGGCCTACAGCTAGGATACAAAGTTAAAAAAAATGTAACTAATATTAAAAATAAATTAAAAATGAAAAAAAAAACATAATGGCTGCTTTAATTAAACACAGCCACACAAAAAACCCAGAATTGCCAAAAGGATCCTTTACAACAACAGATTGTCTGGAAGTGTCTCCATCCCTGATCTCAAGCTATATATAGTACAGAGCAATAGTAATAAAAACTGCATGGTATTGGTATAGAAACAGAATTGTGAATCAATGGAAATGAATAGATGACCCAGAAATAAACCCATATACCTGCAGATACTTTATTTTTGACAAAGAATCCCAAAACCATATAATGGAAAAAAGACAGCATCTTCAACAAATGGTGTTGGTCTAACTAGATGTCTACATGTAGAAAAATGCAAAGATATTCATATTAATCACCTTGAACAAAACTAAAGTCTAAGTGTATCAAAGACCTCAATGTAAAATGAGACACACTAAACTTGTTAGGCGAAAAATATATTCACTTCTCTTTTGTTCATTCCTTTATCCCACAAATTCCTACCATTTCTAAAGATTTGTGTAATGAAAATGAAAAAAAAAAAACTGGGAAGGGAGAGCAAATAAACAAACAAACAATAAATGAATCTAAGCCTGTAGGAGGAAATTGTAATTCAGTGAAACATTGTCACAATTAAAAACTAGGCTACCTTAAGAACTTTCAAAATACCTACAATAAATATTCTATAGTTTATGTGTTCTTTTAATGTGGGTTAAAAAATTACTGCAGCTATGATAAAATAACAGTTATACAAGTATCATAAATCTAAATGAAAATACGATCCATAAAAAGGTACCTGAAGTGCTGAAAATTACACAAAATATAAAAGGAGGTATTTTGAGCCTGCAATTTGTATACAAATGTACACACAGACAAACTTTATGTAAGAAGCTACTTAGCCTCTTGCAAATTCAGAATACATAAAGAACTCAAGAAGTTAAAAAGTAATAAATCAGTTAATCCAATTAAAAGATGGCATACAGAGGTAAACAGAGAGTTCTCAATAGAGGAATATTGAATGTCAGAGAAACACTTAAAGAAATGCTCAATGTCCTTAGTCTTCACGGAAATAATGATCAAAATGACCCTGATATTTCACCTTACACCCTTCAGAATGGCTAAGATCAAACACTCAAATGACAACACATGCTGGAAAGGTTATGGAGAAAGGGGAGCCTTCCTCCACTGCTTGTGGGAATGCAAACTTGTACAACCACTCTGGAAATCAATCTGGCACTTTCTCAGACAGCTAGAAATAGCGCTTCCTCGAGATCCAGCTATACCACTCCTAGGCATATATCCAAAAGGTGATCAAGTACACAACAAGGACATTTTCTCAACCATGTTAGTTGCAGCTTTATTTGCAATAGCCAGAATCTGGAAACAACCCAGATGCCCCTCTGTTGAGGAATGGATACAGAAATTGTGGTACATTTACACAATGGAATATTTCTCAGCAATAAAAAACAAGGAAATCATGAAATTTGCAGGTAAATGATGGGACCTGGAAAAGATCATTCTGAGTGAAGTATCCCCGAAGCAGAAAGACACACAGGGTATATACTGACTCAAAGGTGGATATTAGATATATAATATAGGATAAACATACTAAAATCTGTACACCTAAAGAAACTAATCAAGAAGGATGACTCTGGCTAAGTTATTCAATCCCCATTCAGAAAGGCAAAGAGGATGGACAGCAAAAGTGGGAGAAAACAGGGAACAGGACAGGAGCCTACCACAGAGGGTCTTTGAAAGACTCTACCCAGCAGGGTATCAAAACAGATGCTGAGACTCAAAACCAAATTTTGGGGAGAGAGTAGGGAATCTTATGAAAGTAGTGGGAAGTAGTAAGGCCAAGAGAAAACAGGAGCTCCACATGGAGAGCAACAAAACCAAAAAATCTGGGCACTGGGATCTTTTCTGACACTGATACTCCAAACCAAGGACCATTAATAGAGATGACCTAGAACCCCTGCACAGAGGTAGCCCATGGCACTTCAGTGTCCAAGTGGGTTCCTTAATAATGGGAACAGGGACTGTCTCTGACATGAACTGATTGGTCTTCTTTTTGATCACCTCTCCTTAAAAGGGGTGCAGCCTTACCAGGTCAAAGAGGAAAACAATGCAGCCACCCCTGATGAGACCTCATAGACTAGGATCAGAAGAAAGAGGAAGAGGACCTTCCCTATCAGTGGATTTGGGGATGTGAGGAGAATGGATTGGGAGAGTGGGATTGGGTGGGTAGGAGGAAGGGAGCTACAAAAGGGATGCAAAGTGAATAAACTGCAATTAATAAAAATAAAAAATGTTGTTTTCATAGAGGTCTTTCACTTTCTTGGTTAGAGTTACACTAAGATAATTTTTGCTTTTGTGGCTATTCTGAAGAGAGTCGTTTCCTTAATTTCTTTCTCAGCCCATTTGTCTTTTCTATACAGGAGGATGACTGAATTATTTTTTTAGTTCTTTTTATACCCAGCGACATTGCTGAAGGTATTTCTCAGTTGTAGGAGTTCTTTGATAGAATTTATGGAGTAATTAGGGTATACTATCATATCATCTGTGAATAGTGATACTTTGTCCTTTTCCATCCCAATTTGTATCTCATTGATCTCCTTTAGTTGTCTTATTGCTGTTTTTAAGACTTCCAATATTATATTGAAGAGATATGGAGAGAATGGGCAGCCTTGTCATGTCCCTGATTTCAGTAAAATTGATTTAAGTTTCTCTCCTTTTAATTTAATTTTGGCTATAATCTTGCTGTTTATTGCCTTTACTGTGTTTAGGTATGTGCCTTGTATCCCAGATCTCTCCAAGACTTTAAACATGAACAGGTGTTGAATTTTGTCAATTGCTTTTTGGGCACCTAAGGAGATGATCATGTGTTTTGTTTTGTTTTGTTTTCCCTTTTTTAAATTTTATTATTACTATTAATTACACTTTATTCATTTTGTATCCCCCCATAAGCCCCTTCCTCCTCCCCTCCCTATCCCACCCTTCTTCCCCTTCCTGCATGTATGCCCCTCCCCAAGTCCACTGATAGGGGAGGTCTTTCTCTCCTTCTTTCTGATCTTAGACTATCAGTTCTCATCAGAAGTGGCTGCATTGTCATCTTCTGTGGCCTGGTAAGGCTGCTCCCCCCTTAGGGGGAGGTGATCAAAGAGCAGGCCAATCAGATTATGTCAGAGGCAGTCCCTCTTCCCATTACTATGTAACCCACTTGGACACTGAACTGCCATGGGCTACATCTGTGCAGGGGTTCTAGGTTATCTCCATGAATAGTCCTTGGTTGGAGTATGAGTTTCTGGGAAGTTCCCTGTGTACAAATTTTCTTGTTCTTTTGCTCTCCTTGTGGAGTTCCTGTCCTCTCCAGCTCTTACTATTTCCCACTTCTTACATAAAATTCCATTCACTGTACTGGACAGCTGGCCATCAGGCTCAGCATCTACTTTGATAGTCTGCAGGGCAGAGGCTTTCAGAAGCCCTCTGTGGCAGGTTCCTAGGTTGTTTCCTGTTTTCTTCTTCTGGCTTTCAGAGGCCCTCTGTAGCAGGTTCCTAGGTTGTTTCCTGTTTTCTTCTTCTTCTGATGCCCATCCTCTTTGGCTTTCAGGATGGGGATTGAGCATTTATTTAGGGTCCTCTCTTTTTCTTATTTTGTTTAGATGTACCGATTTTAGTGGGTTTATCCTATGTTGCATGTTTATATGAGTGAGTATATACGGTGTGTGTCTTTTTGCTTCTGGGACAACTCACTCAGGATGATCCTTTCATCATCCTTTCATCAGGTAAATGGTCCCACCATTTACCTGCAAATTTCATGATTTCCTTATTTTTCATTGCTGAGTAATATTCCATTGTATAGATATACCACAATTTCTGCATCCATTCTTCAGTTACTGAAAATATAT
The DNA here is from genome assembly GCF_030254825.1 of Meriones unguiculatus. NCBI lineage: Eukaryota > Metazoa > Chordata > Mammalia > Rodentia > Muridae > Meriones > Meriones unguiculatus. The sequence goes on from NC_083354.1 coordinate 99,083,687, forward strand.
GGTGAAAAGTGGTCTAAGAGTACATTTCTGGCATTCCATCCAGAGAGGTAATAATCTTTATTATATAATAAACAATGCGCTAGAGATGTCACAGGAGAGAGTGTTTAAAACGGACTCCTAGAAAAGCTCGTACAGACTGCAAAGGGATTTTTGTTTTGTTTTGTTTTGTTTTGTTTTTCTCATTAGTTACATTTTGTTAATTCTGTATCCCAGCTGTATCCCTCATTCCCTCCCCAATCCTACCCTCCCTCCCTCATCTCCTCCCTGCCCCTTTCCAAGTCCACTGATAGGGGAGGACCTCCTCCTCTTTCATATGACTCCCTTTTGTCAGGTATTTTCAGGACTGGTTGCAAAGTCCTCCTCTGTGGCCTGGCAGGACTGCTCCTCCCTTGAGGGGTGGGGAGGTGAAAGAGCCTGCCATTGAGTTCCTGTCAGAGATAGTCCCTGTTCCCCTTACTATGGGAAACCAATTGATTATTGAGCTGATAAAACAGGGCCAGACAAAAGAGGAGGAGGTCCTCCCCAATCTGTGAACTTGGAAAGGGGCAGGGAGAAACTGAAGGAGGGAGAGTGGGGTTGGGAGGGAATAAGGGAGCAGAATAGAGCTGGGATACAGAGTTAATTAAATATAACTAATAATAATAAACATAAAAAAGAAAATTAAAAAAAGTAAATATTAAAAATCCTGATAAAAGTAAAGTATATAAATATTAGGAGAAAAATGGACTGATAAAGACACATAGGAAATTTCAGAAGACTTTTATATTAAGTATAAAGAATTGTTACAATGGAGAATGACAACTATAACATTAAAATTACTAATAAATTATATGGTATATAATAAATATACCAGCTATCACTCCAATATATTGCATAGAGAAAAGCAGACCTTCATTTCTTTTTGACAAAATGCATACCCTCAATCTAATCATGAGACAATAAAATCCAGACACTAATAAGTTCAAAAATGTAAAAATTATAAATAAAGAAAAAAAACAGAAAACAATGATATGTGAAAGATATTAAAAGGGTAGGAGCATGGTTTTTGTCTTGGACTGAGAAAAAAATGACCAAATTAAAAATCTATAGATTAGTTAATTGTATATCATACTTAATGTCTTGATCACATCTATGGAGGGTACATACATAAAGGGTGTAAAACAGCATTAATTTTTAACTATTTCTTAGAAAATACTTTACAATATTATGGCATATATATTTTTTCTTGTTAATGTAGCATGAATAAAACCCAGGTGGACTAGGCTTACTACAATATTCAATGACAGTTTATAGTTAATGATGACATTTACAAAAATTGAGAATCTACAAGATTTTACAAGAGATTCAATGGGTCACAACACTGTATATAAGAATATATTAATGATTTAGTATGCTAAGGCACATGTTTTAGAATGTTTTCTGAGACTATACCAACAAACCAAGTAATCCAATTAAAAAATGGGGTGTAGTGCTAAACAGAGAATTTTCAGCAGTGGAGTATCAAATGACAAACACTAAAGAAATGTTCAAACATCCTTATTCATTGGAAAATGCAAATAAAAACAACCCTGATATTTCACCTCACATTCATCAGAATAGTTAAGATAAAAAAAAAAATCAAGGTATGATGCATGCTGGAGAGGCTGTGGAGGAAGGGGAAAACTTCTCATATGCTGGTGGGAATGTAAACTTGTACAACCACTTTGAAATCAATCTGACACTTTCTCAGACAATTAGGAATAGTGCTTCCTCAAGATCCAGCTATACCACTCATATTTTAGATATTTTAGCATATATCTAAAATATGTTCAAGTATACAACAAGGACACTTGCTCAACCATGTTCATAGAAGCTTTATTTGTAATTGCCAGAATGTGGAAACAACCTAGATGTCCTTCGGCTGAAGAATGGCTATTGTCTCACTTTTAATTATGCCTTTTCAATCATTTCAAAGTGTAAATGCCATTATATCTCACTTTACACTTTTCATGCTCAGTTGGTACGCCAATAAATTAATATTTTCATATGGAAATTAATAAGATAATGCAGATTCTTGATAAATGATTAATTCTACCTGTTTTTAAAAACTATTTACTGTCAGTTATCCTTTTTAAATCATTTTTAATTGTTTTTATTTAATTAAATAAAGTTTATTCACTTTGTGTCCCCCCTGTACCTCCCTCCCTCTTCCTCTCCAAATCCCATCCTCCCTCCTTCTTCCCCACCTACATCCCTCCCCCAGTCCACTGATAAGAGAGGTCCTCCTCCCCTTCCATCTGATCCTAGTCTATCACCTCTCATCAGGAGTGGCTGCATTGTCATCTTCTGTGGCCTGGTAAGGCTGTTCCCCCCTCATGGGGAAGTGATCAAACAGCAGGCCAATCAGTTCCTGTCAGAGACAGTCCCTGTCCGAATTACTATGGAACCCACTTGGACACTGAACTGCCTTGGGCTACCTCTGTGCAGGGGTTCCAGGTCATCTCCATGAGTGGTCCTCAGTTATCCTTTTTTATAATCCCTCTTTGACCTTGCCCTCTCCTCATGCTTCTGATTTTACACTTCCTGTTCCAGTTTTCTTTTTTCTTTTCCTAATACCATTGCATTATAGCCCCTTTTCCTTCAACATGGCCCTTAATAGTTTCCTTACTTTGATGGTCATTGCAGTTTAAGCATACATACTGAAAGATTCCAAGCTAGAATCCACAAATAAGTGAGAATATGTGTTGTTTATCCTTTTGGTTCTTGGTTGCCTGAGTCAGAATTATTTCAAGCCTTGAACATTTTCCTGAGAATTTGACTCTTCTAGCAGTTGAATACTGCATAAAATTATGAACTGTATTTTCATTATCTATTTATCACTTGATGAGTATCGAAACTGTTCGCATTTCCTGGCTATTGTGCATAAAACATCAATGAACATGGATGAGAAATCATCTCTGTGGTAGTAGCTAAAGTATTTTGGTGATATGCCTAGCAATAGTATAGCTTTTAATAATCTGTCTTAAAATGTTCTGAAACTTGTCCATATATTTTAAACATTTAACCTAATACATATAATAATTTTGGATTGCAAAATAACAATATATGGCTTAAACACCATATTTACAAGTTACAATTCTTTTTTCATATATCTAAAAGGAAAATAGTGTATTTCTGATATTAGATATAATTAAGGCTTATTTTTCAAATATGTTTCATTGTGTATGCTCATAACAAATTCAGCATGCTTATAAACAGTATTGTAAATTATTTATTACCTTTTTTATTTCTGATGTATCTAAAATATTTATTTGTGAAAGTCTCATAATTAGGCTTAGTCTGACATTTCTAATTAATAAGGTTTAGTTAATGATGAAATGCATTTACTTTGGTTTTGAGATAGGTTTTTATCTATCTCAGGCTGGCCTTGGACACTTTCTGTAACCAATGACTTTGAAATTTGAATTCTTCTCCAGATGCTGAGACAATGCTGATATAAGAGGGTTATCCCATCACAGTTAATGTACTTGGTACACCAGCTAAGGGATATATTTCAGCCAGTGATATGTGGCATTTCTCTTATTTGGAAATGATAATATCTTCAGTCAAATTATTAAACAAGCATCAATTGCATTAGTGACACATAAAATTGCAAATTTCTTTTAAGTTTGCTATTTGTCTCTTTTTTTGTTTTTTGTAATTTAATTAAAAGTATCTTTTGAAATGCCTGAAATGTTATATGCTAGTTTTAACACTCATTAATATTGGGTGGGGATCAGATGAGGGGAGAATAGAGGTGGGAGAGGAAGAACCAGGAGAGAGAAGAGAAATTGGTGGTGTATCATCTCTAAAACAAGGAAGGCTCCTGGAAATCTATAGAGGTGATCCTAGTTGGAACTCCTAGCAACAGGAGATATAGAGCCTGAATTCAACCAGTTCCTTCTGTAGCCAGGTAGGACTTCCAGAAGAGGGAGACACCAACTCCACGCAAAAAACTTTTGACCAAAACTTTTTCTTGCCTACAAGAAGTGTAGAGATAAAGATGGGGCAGAGATTGAGGGAATGGCCAACCAATGACTAGCCCAACTGGGGACCCACCCATGGAAGAGCTAACTCCAGCACTATAAAAATAATACTCTGCTTGTATTTCAGAAAGGAGTCTTACATAACTGTCTTCAGAGAGGCTTCATAGCAGCTGATGGAAACATACAGATGAAAAGCCAAGCTCTGAAAATTTTGTGGAAGAATGGAAGGAAGGATTGAGGAATCCAGAGGGATCAAGAAGACCAACAGAGTAAACTAACGCAGGCCCACAGCGGTTCACAGAGATTGACCCACTAAACAAAGAGCATGCATGAGCTGGAGGTAAAACACCTACACATTTGTGACAGGTATGAGGCTTGATCCCCATGTGGATCCCCTAACAAATGGAGTGGAAACCTTCTCTGACTCTGTTGCCTATGGATCCATTTCCCCTAGCTGAGCTGCCTTGTTGGTCCTCAGTAGGAGAGTATGTGCCTAATAATACAGTGACTTAATGTACCAAGGTTAGTTGGTACTCTAGGGAGAAGCAGAGGGTAGGATAGGGGGAGTGGTGTGTGAGGATGGGACTGGGAGAAGATGACAGAGGATGCTGGGATCAGGCTGTAAATCGATTAAATAAATAGTGAGAGAAAAAAACATATAACAAAGAATCCTGAAGATAGTGATGAGGTGTTGGTATCTAAGTGACATGAGAAACTTTGAAGACATTATCTGGTTACTCATTTTTTATTTTATTTATTTATTTATTTTTGAATTTTATTTTATTCTAATCAGTTACATTTTATTAACTCTGTATCCCAGCCGTGTCCTGCTCCCTCATTCCTTCCCAGTCCCTCCCTCCCTCCCTCATCTCCACCGTGCCTCTTTCCAAGTCCACTGGTAGGGGGGGACCTCCTCCCCATTCATCTGATCCTGTTTTATCAGGTATCTACAGGACTAGCTGCAAATCCTCCTCTGTGGCATAACAGGACTGCTCCTCCCTTGGGGGGTGTGGAGGCCAAAGAGCCAGTCATTGAGTTCCTGTTAGAAATAGTCCTTGTTCCCCTCACTTTGGGAAACCAATTAGTTACTGAGCTACCACAGGCTACATCTGAGCAGAGGTTCTAGGTTATATCCATACATGGTCCTTGGTTGAATGTCAGTCTCAGAAAAGACCCTGTGCCCAGATATATTTGGTCCTTGTGGAGCTCCTATCCTTTCCCCATCAGAGTAACTCCCCTTCTTTCTTATGATTCCCTGTATTCTCCCAAAGCTTTGGTCATGAGTCTTTGCTTTGAAAACACTGCTAGTTAGAGTCTTTCAGATGCGCTCAGTAGACTCCTGTCATACATTCAATGCACGTCCCATCTGTCTTTCTTTCTTTTTTTTTTTTTTTTCAATGCAGTTTATTCAGGAACCTTGAACAATCCTCGGACCCTGGGGAAAGCCAGCCCACAGCTTAAATAGCCTCTGGGTAGCCAACCCAGGCGTGCCACGTGGGCAATGCAGATAGGTCCACATACATGGAAGCAAGCCAGATCCTCGGCCTTAGCCAAATGTGGAGTTGTTCGTGACAGAGAGCACTCACCATCGGGAAGGTGGAAGGCGGAAACCAGCTCCATCTTTAAGGCACAGCATTCCGAAGCTCTCTACAGTTCCCCCTTTTTGTTTTAGACTCATCAGGCAAGAGTAGAGGTCTGATCTCTGATATTAGAAATAAATTGGGACTTTGTACCGATGTTCATTTAGGTGTCATCCACCCAAAGAGCATCAGACCCGTCTGATACCTTTTTCTCAGAGGCAGGACCTGGGGCATCAACCAGCATGCAATCAGACATGCTCTTCTCTGGGTCCAAAGCGGCTGACCCTGAGTGCAGTGCTTAGCCTCGCATCCTGAGCGTAACATTTTAGCTTTTTATGGTATCCAACCATGCTTGGGGAGAATGTCCTGCTTCACAGCCATGATCATTCATGCCCATCTGTCTTTCTAAATGAGGATTGATCATCTTACCCCATGTCTGCTCTCTTGATTATCTTTTTTAGGTGTATAAATTTCATTATGTTTATCATATCTTATAGGTTTATATAAGTGAGTATATACCGTGTTTGTCTTTCTCCTCCTGGGATATTTCACTCAGAATGATCTTTTCTAGATCCCTCCATTTGCCTGCAAATTTCCTCCTTTTTGATTGCTGAGTAGTATTCCATTGTGTAAAAATACCACAATTTCTGTACCCATTCCTCCATTGATAGACATCTGGGTTGTTTCCAGGTTCTGGCTATTACAAATAAAGCTGCTATAAACATGGTTGAGCAAGTATCCCTTTTGTGTACTTGAGCAAACTTTGGGTATATACCTAGCAGTGGTATAGCTGGGTCTTGAGGAAGCAATATTTCTAATTGTCTTAGAAGGCGCCAGATAGATTTCCAGAGTGGTTGTACCAGTTTACATTCCCACCAGCAGTGGAGGAGGGTTCCCCTTTCTCCACAACCTCTCCAGCATGTGTTGTCATTTGAGTTTTTCATCTTGGCCATTTTGATGGGTGTAAGGTGATATCTCAGGGTAGTTTTGGTTTGCATTTCCCTGATGGCTAATGAGGTTGAACATTTCTTTAAGTGTTTCTCTGCCATTTGATATTCCTCTGTCGAGAATTCTCTGTTTAGCTCTGTTCCCCATTTTTTAATTGGATTACTTGGTTTGCTGCTTTTCAGCTTTTTTAGTTCTTTGTATATACTGGATATTAGTCCTCTGTCAGATAAAGGGTTAGAGAAGATTCTTTCCCAAGCTGTAGGCAGTCGCTTTGTTTTGATGACTGTGTCCTTTGCTTTACAGAAGCTTTTCAGTTTCATGAGGTCCCATTTATTGATTGTTGCTCTTAGAGCCTGTGCAGTTGGTGTTCTGTTCAGGAAGTTGTCTCCTGTGCCAATGAGTTAATTATTAGTCTTTAAATTTGGCGAGAACTGGGATGATAGATGCAAATTTTGACACTTGGCAACAAAACATAGGCCTCTCTCAATACTTTTATTGCTGTAGATATTTAACTAAGTCACAGTTTTCGATTTTGCTAAGAAACTCAATGTGGTGAAAGTATAGACTGTATTTTCCTGTTTTGCCAAGTTAGACTGTTTATTTCCATGTTTTTAAAGGTGTTCAAAATAAGATTATTGTAAACTCTGTAATTTCATGAGTTTATAATGACCTTATGTTTCTTCTCAAAAACAAATAAATGAAACAATGAGATTCAATCTAGTTATAGGGATGAATGACTGAACAAATATTTTGATGTTTAGTCACATTTAATTAAATTAAAGAAAAAGAACAACATTGGAGTAGTAGATAACATATTGGTTATCAGACACAATTGTTGCTAGAGGGTATAGATTGAAATCTTGAGCTATGTGAATTTCAGGTTATCTTCAGAACTCTTTATACTTAAAGCTAAGCAATGCATATGCAAGTATATAGAAGAAATGCACCGTAGTACTTGCTGATGGCTCATGTTCTTCGCGTACTTTAGCTTTGATATGCTTGTTCATCATTTGTCTCTCTAGGAAAGTTCAGATTCATGTTTACAATGTCATTTTCATGCAATTATTTTTCATTGACTAACACATGACATTATTTAAGGTGGACAAATGAAATGCACTAGGGGATCCTATGCTGTCAGGAGAATGGAAGGGAGGCTGAACTCCCCACTGTTTTTACTTGATTAATCTTGAGAGAAATTTAACCACCACTTGATTTCTTCCATGAAAACAGCCTGACCATCCATTTAGTGGAATTTCCTACATTTTTTTTTTCTGACAGAAATTTATGCTGCCTTGAAAATTAGTTATTGAATATTACTTTCTTAATTATCAATGATAAATTCAGAAACTCTCTATAGTTGCTTGCAATAAAATCCTGAGTCCTACAGAGCCTCAAGCTCCAGCCTCATTTGTCACCTTCTCTTCCCTTGCAAACTGCCCCCAGAGTCTAGTGGGGTATATTGATTTATTGGTGAACATTGTAATACCAGTAATGATACCACCTCATTTTCAAAGACATAAGTTTTAAAATGTCAATTTCCAACATTCTGAAATTAAATTGTCAATAATTTGATCTATGAATGTATATTTAAAACAAATAAATATTACAAAAATAGAAAGCAAAACAGGGCAATTCACGGTTAATTAATCTTTGTGAAATATATAAAATGCTTTAAGAAAATTCTACGAAGACCTTAAAAGAAAATAAGATATACACATCTGTAGCTTATAACAAATGAAGCAAATAGAAGTGTGACACATTTGTAACTTGTTTCTGATATGGTTTTATAAAAGTAAATACAGAAAGAAGACTGCTAACTGTATCTTATATTATTTGTTTTTCCTAGGAAAAGTATCATTTTTCAACTATGAGTGAGAATCTACATTTTATGAACATCAAAACAGCAACAGATTAAGTATTAATATTAATAAGGCTTCTTAAGTACAGATGCTTCCAGTCTTTAATCAAATTCAAGTTAGACAGTTTCTTTTATTAAAAAACTTATTAATTCAAATTAAACACATATGTCTCCAGGAGATGAGTTACAGTGGATGTTACCTAACAGTAAAACAAAGACAAACAAACCAAACCAATGTTCAAGCAAAACTTTCTAATTCTTCACTCCACAAGAATTTTGAAATCTATATGGAGACATGAAAACACATTAAACAAATAAAGGAATTTTTAGATGGTGTCATATCAGATGCTTACTGAAAGCTAATAGCAGCACAGACATGGAAGGATGTGCAGAGGGTCCCAATGGCTTTTGCTTACAACTTCATAATAGAAATACACAAGACAGATGTTAAATAAGTTGAGTGGCTATAGAGTATGAGACTATTAAAACAAACAACTTGGAAAGAAGTCCAGCTGTTGACATGCCCTCAATAAACTTTTTTATGAAGAAATACAGTGGACAAAGATGATGCTAAAGTCTATGCATGATATATTTTGAAAGATACTCACTGTGAGTAGAACAGATCTAAGACATGAAAGCAAGCCCTCTCCTTCAGAGGAATTACATGTATATTTTTGGATTATTCTGTTTGGTGAATGTGTGATCAATGCATATTTTTCTCTCCAACTTATTCTTTTTTTTTTACAATGTACTTCTTTTTTTCTTTTTTTTAATTAAATTTTATTTTTTATATTAATGACAGCTTATTAATTTTGTATCCCAGCTGTAGTTCCCTTCCCTCATTCCCTCCCAATCCTACCATCCCTCCCTCATTTCCTCCCATGCCCCTATCCAAGTCAACGGATAGGGGAGGTACTCCTCTGCTTCCATCTAAATCTAGTTCATCAGGTCTCATCAGGACTGGCTGCATTGTCTTGCTTTGTGGCCTGGCAAGGCTGCTCCAACCTTGAGGGAGGGGGGTCATCAAAGAGCCAGTCACTGAGCTCATGTCAGTGACAGTACCTGTTCCCATTACTAGGGAAACCCACTTAGAGACTAAGCTGGCATGGGTTGCATCTGAGCAGGGGTTGTAGGTAATATCCATGAATGATCCTTGGTTGGAATATCAGTCTCAGAAAAGAACCTTGGCCCAGATGTTTTCGGTCTGTTGATCTCCTTGTGGAGCTCCTGTCCCCTCCAGGTCTTACTATCTCCCCCTCTTTCATAAGATTCTCTGCACCCTGCCCAAAATTTGGTTGCTAGTCTCAGCATCTGCTTAGATATGCAGACATTCTCTCAGAGGCCCTCAGTGGTAGGCTCCTGTCCTGTTTCCTGTTTTCTGCTTCTTCCATTGTCCATCCCATTTGTTTTTCTGAGTGAGGATTGATCGTATTACCCAGGGTCTTACTTCTTGCTTACCTTCTTTGGGTGTACAGATTTTAGTATGTTTATCCTACACTGTATGTCTAATAGTAAGATGCAAGTGAACATATACCATCTGTGTCTTTCTGCTTCTGGTATAACTCACTCAGGATCATCTTTTCTAGATATCACCATTTGCCTGCAAATTTCATTATTTCCTTGTTTTTGAGTGCTAAGTAGTGTTCCATTGCGTAAAAATACCACAATTTCTGTATCCATTCCTCTGTTGAAGGATACATGGGTTGTTTCTGGGCTCTGGATATTACAAATAAAGCTGCTATGAAAATGGTTGAGCTAAAGTTCTTGTTGTGTACTTGAGCGTATTTTGGATATATGCCTAGGAGTGGTATAGCTGGATCTTTATTTTTCCTATTTTTTTTTTTATATTTTATTTTATTATTATTATTTTTTACACTTTATTCACTTTGTATCCCCCCATAAGCCCCTCCCTCCTCCCCTCCCGGTCCCACCCTCCCTCCCACTTCTTCATGCATGCCCTTCTCCAAGTCCACTGATAGGTGAGGTCTTCCTCTTTTTCCTTCTGATCTTAGTCTATCAGATCACATCAGGAGTGGCTGAATTGTCATCTTCTGTGGCCTGGTAAGACTACTCTCCCCTTAGGGGTAGGTGATCAAAGAGCAGGCCTATCAGATTGTGTTAGAGGCAGTCCCTCTTCCCAATACTATGTAACCCACTTAGACACTAAACTGCCATGGATTACATATGCACAGGGGTTCTAGGATATCCCCATGCCTGGTACTTGGTTGGAGTATGGGTCTCTGAGAAGACCCGTGTCTTCAAATCTTCTAGTTCTGTTGCTCTCCTTGTGGGTTTCCTGTCCTCTCCATAACCTACTATTTCCCACTTCTTATGAAAGATTCCATACACTCTGCTCAAGAGTTGGCCATAAAGTCACAGTGTCTGCTTTGATAGTCTGCAGGGCAGAGCCTTTCTGAGGCCATCTGTGGCAGGTTCCTAGGTTGTTTCTTGCTTTCTTCTTTTTCTGATGTCCATCCTCTTTGCCTTTCGGGATGGGGATTGAGCGTTTTAGTCAGAGTCTTCTCTCTTGATTACTTTCTTTAGATGGACAGATTTTGATTGATCCTATCAGTCTATATGACTGAGTATATACCGTGTGTGTCTTTCTGCTTCTGGGACAGCTCATTCAGGATGATCCTTTCCAGGTCCTACCATTTACCTGCATATTGCATGATTTCCTTATTTTTCGTTGCAGAGTAATACTCCATTGTATAGATGTACCACAATTTCTGCATCCACTCCTCAGTTGAGGGGCATCTGGGCTGTTTCCAGCTTCTGGCTATTACAAATAAGGCTGATACAAGCATGGTTGAGCAAATGTCCTTATTGTGTACTTGAGCCTCTTTTGGATATATGCCTAGGAGTGGTATGGCTGGATCTTGAGGAAGCACAATTCCTAGTTGTCTGAGAAAGTGCCAAAATGATTTCCAGAGTGGCTGTACAAGTTTACATTCCACCAGCAGTGGAGGAGGGTTCCACTTTCTCCACAACCTCTCCAATATGTGTTGTCACTTGAGTTTTTAATCTTGGCCATTCTGATGGGTATAAGGTAGAAGTAATAATAATAAAACTCAGGGCTGAAATCAATCAATTAGAAATAAATAAAACAATTCAAAGAATCAATGAAGCCAAGAGTTGGTTCTTTGAGAAAATCAACAAGATTGACAAACCCTTAGCCTAGCTAACTAAAAGACAGAGAGATACCACCCAAATCAACAAAATCAGAAATGAAAAGAGGGACATAACTACAGACACTGAGGAAATCCAAACAATCATTAGGACTTACTTTAAAATTCTATATGCCACAAAATTTGAAAATCTAAATGAAATGGACAATTTTCTTGATTGATTTGACTTACCAAAGCTGATTCAGGACCAAGTAAATCAATTAAATAGTCCTATATCCCCCAAGGAAATAGAAGCGGTCATCAAAAGTCTCCCATCCAAAAAAAGCCCAGGACCAGATGATTTCAGCACAGAATTCTACCATACCTTCAAAGAAGAGCTAACTCCAATTCTCTTCAAACTATTCAACAAAACAGAAACAGAAGGAACATTACCAAACTCATTCTACGAAGCCACAGTCACCTTGGTACCTAAACCTCACAAAGACTCAACAAAGAAAGAGAATCCCAGGCCATTCTCCCTTATGAACATTGATGCAAAAACACTCAACAAAATAATTGCAAACCGAATACAGGAACACATCAAAGATATTATCCACTATGACCAAGTAGGCTTCATCCCAGGTATGCAGGGATGGTTCAATATAAGGAAATCCATCAATGTGATCCACCATATTAACAAACTGAAAGAAAAAAAAAAAAACACATGATAATCTCCCTAGATGCTGAAAAAGCATTTGACAAAATCCAACATCCATTCATGTTTAAAGTATTGGAGAGATCAGGGATACAAGGCACATATCTAAACATAGTAAAGGTGATATACAGCAAGCCTATAGCCAACATCAAACTGAATGTAGAGAAACTTAAAGCAATCCCACTGAAATCAGGGACAAGACAAGGCTGCCCAATCTCTCCATATCTCTTCAACATAGTGCTGGAAGTCCTTGCTAGAGCAATAAGACAGTTGAAGGAGATCAAGGGGATACAGATTGGAAAGGAAGAAGTCAAATTATCACTATTTGCAGATGATATGATAGTATACATGAGTGACCCCAAAAACTCTACCAAGGAACTCCTACAGCTGATAAATACCTTTAGCAAAGTGGCAGGATACAAAATTAACTCAAAAAAATCAGCAGCACTCCTGTATACAAAAGACAAAAAGGCTGAGAAAGAAATTAAGGAAACAACACCCTTCATGATGGCTACAAATGACATAAAGTACCTTGGTGTAACCCTAACCAAGGAAGTCAAAGACTTGTATGAAAAAAATTTCAAGTCTCTGAAGAAAGAATTAGAAGAAGATATGAGAAGATGGAAAGATCTCCCATGCTCATGGCTTGGCAGGATTAACATAGTAAAAATGGCCATCTTACCAAAAGCAATCTACAGATTTAATGCAATTCCAATCAAATTGCTAACACAATTCTTTACAGATCTGGAAAGAAAAATCCTTAACTTTATATGGAATAACAAGAAACCCAGAATTGCTAAAACAATCCTCTACAATAAAAGATCCTCTGGACGTATCTTCATCCCTGATCGTAAGTTGTATTATAGAGCAACAGTTTTAAAAACTGCATGGTACTGGCATAGAAACAGAATGGTGGATCAATGGAACTGAACAGAGGACCCAGAAATAAACCCACACACTTATGGACACCTGATCTTTGACAAAGACTCCAAAACCATACAATGGAAAAAGATAGCATCTTCAACAAATGGTGCTGGTCCAACTGGATGTCTACATGTAGAAAAATGAAAATAGATCCATACTTATCACCCTGCACAAAACTGAAGTCCAAGTGGATCAAAGACCTCAACATAAAACCAGACACATTAAATCGGCTAGAAAAAAAGTGGGGAATACCCTAGAACTCATTGGCACAAGGAACAACTTCCTGAAAATAACACCAACAGCACAGTCTCCAAGATCAACAATCAATACATGGGACCTCATGAAAATGAAAATCTTCTCTAAATCAAAGGACAAAACGACTGCCTACAGATTGGGAAAGAATCTTCACTTTATCTGACAAAGGGCTAATATCCAGCATATATAAAGAACTAAAGAAGCTGAAAAGCAGCAAACCAAATAATCCACTTAAAAAATGGGGAACAGAGCTAAAGAGAGAATTCTCTGTAGAGGAATATCGAATGGCAGAGAAACACTTGAAGAAATGCTCAACCTCATTAACCATTAGGGTAGTGCAAATCAAAACAACCCTGAGATTTCACCTTACACCATGAGAATGGCCAAAATCAAAAACTCAAGTGACAATACATGTTGGAGAGGTTGTGGAGAAAGTGGAACCCTCTTCCACTGCTGGTGGGAATGTAAACTTGTACAACCACTCTGGAATTCAATTTGGCGCTTTCTCAGGCAACTAGGAATAGCACTTCCTCAAGATCCAGCCATACCACTCCTAGGCATATATCCAAAAGAGGCTCAAGTACACAATAAGGACATTTGCTCAACCATGTTTGTATCAGCCTTATTTGTAATATCCAGAAGCTGGAAACAGCCCAGGTGCCCCTCAACTGAAGAGTAGATGCAGAAATTGTGGTACATTTACACAATGGAATATTATTCAGCAACGAAAAATAAGGAAATCATGCAATTTGCCAGTAAATGGTAGGACCTGGAAAGGATCATCCTGAGTGAGCTGTCCCAGAAGCAGAAAGATACACATGGTATATACTCACTCATATAGACTTATAGAATATACCTACAATCTGTCCATCTAAAGAAACTAATAAAGAGAGTGGACTCTGACTAAAACGCTCAATCCCCATCCCGAAAGGCAAAGAGGATGGACATCAGAAAAAGAAGAAAGCAAGAAACAACCTAGGAACCTGCCACAGATGGCCTCAGAAAGGCTCTGCCCTGCAGACTATCAAAGCAGACACTGTGACTTTATGGCCAACTGTTGGGCAGAGTGCATGGAATCTTTCATAAGAAGTGGGAAATAGTAGGTTATGGAGAGGACAGGAAACCCACAAGGAGAGCAACAGAACTAGAAGATTTGAAGACACGGGTCTTCTCAGAGACCCATACTCCAACCAAGTACCAGGCATGGGGATGTCCTAGAACCCCTGTGCATATGTAATCCATGGCAGTTTAGTGTCTAAGTGGGTTACATAGTAATGGGAAGAGGGACTGCCTCTGACAAAATCTGATATGCCTGCTCTTTGATCACCTCCCCCTGAGGGGAGAGTAGTCTTACCAGGCCACAGAAGATGACAATGCAGGCACTCCGGATATGGTGTGATAGACTAAGATCAGAAGGAAGGAGAGGAGGACCTCCCCTATCAGTGGACTTGGAGAAGGGCATGCATGAAGAAGTGGGAGGGAGGGTGGGACCAGGAGGGGAGGAGGGAGGGGCTTATGGGGGAATACAAAGTGAATAAAATGTAAAATAATAATAATAATAATAAAAGAATATATGTATGTATATACAAACGTATTTTCTAAAAGTGCATTTATTGAATTGGTATATACAATAGGAGTTGTGGTATGCAAAAGTATCTGTTTGTAAATTGGAAAGGCAGAGAACCAAACGGCTTAGTCCTCTAAGATGAAATATTTAGCATTACCAGACTTATGCCGAACGTGTAAATTCTCCCTTAATCCTTGCACTCACCTTGAATTTTTGAAAATGCTATACCATCTGACATCCACACATCATTACAGCACAGATACCTTCACTCAGTAAGAGTGGAGATTACAGAAAAAAGCTTCTGTTTTGTTGCTGTGTTGTTTCTTGGATTTTTTTTCTTTGTTTCTTTGGATCATTTGTTTGGGTTCTTAGTTCCTTATTGGTGGGTAAATATTTTTTCCCTCCCACACATCAGTTTCATTTAGAAAGTTGGCCTGGAGACAACAAAAGTTACACTATATCTCTATCGGTCCTAGATTTTCATTCTGACCAACCATCATGTTCACATTATATATTCTTCAAAGCTAGGTAGATATATGTAAGTTATTAAACATCTGTAATACTTGACACACACTGAGGATGAGGGGGAATAGGGTCAAAGAAGAAAACAATTGTGGTCTCTAGAGAGTAAACTGCAGTGAATGCGTTCTTTGGCATTGCTATGTGATTTCTGGTCTATTTTCTATAACTTCTAATTTGTAAATATGGGGATCTTCTTTTGAAAGAAGATTTTCTTTTTCATTTTTTTTAAATAATTTCTCCAGCTTTGTTAGTTTCGTTTTTCTACCCCTTAGTCCTTGCCCCTGATTTATCTGATTTATCACAACTTTTTCTTAAATTTTAAAAACATTTTTGAGATTATAATATAATTATAACACTACCTTTCCTCTCTGCAAATCCTCCCATACACCCTACCTTACTCAGTTTCAACTGCTGTGCCATGATCAGCTCATTGCTCATTTCCAAAAATCAGCAGATTTCATCTCCTTAGCATGCACATTGCCAGGTGTGTGTGTGGTCAGCTGCTTTCTGTTTTGCTGTCCTCTCACACTGCCTGGAAACTCTCTCTTTCCAAGTGCTCAGCAAGTTTTTAAATCCCCTGGCAGATTAACTTTCACTAGCCTGTATTTTCTAGTGACTAGAATTCAATAAGCTTCAGAGGAGTAAGGTAAATCTAGGGCTTTTTGTTTCTGCCCTAGATATGGATAAATCATTCTGCCCTTCCACCTCTCTTTGCCTTGTAGAGGCTTAGAAGATATTTTTCAACTTTGTTGAATGGCCC
Organism: Meriones unguiculatus; assembly: GCF_030254825.1. Classification (NCBI taxonomy): domain Eukaryota; kingdom Metazoa; phylum Chordata; class Mammalia; order Rodentia; family Muridae; genus Meriones; species Meriones unguiculatus. The sequence continues at coordinate 99,099,927 of NC_083354.1, forward strand.
AGTTACTGTTACACACACACACACACACACACACACACACACACACACCAAACATTATTTTTCCCTCCCGAGTCTGAACCTTTTCCCTGTCTGATAAACAGGGACTGTCCTTCATTGAGGGGGAGAGCTAAAGGTTTTATTTTGTCTTTCTTTTTATTTGAATCTGTTTGTCTTATCCTAAAACTGTAATGTGTGTTCCTTGATAATGTGAAAAGAATTATAAGATTAATATGTCAAATACACATGTAATATGTTTGTATTATATCAGCATGGCATTGAAGTTTCAAAAATATTTTGTATAAATATTTATTTGAGTACCAACTTTGCCATAGGATTTTTGTAAAACAATTCAACTTTAAAGCAGTTGTCATTAATGAAATTCTAAATCTATTGGCTATCTAAATAGTGTGATACACAACAAAATACTCTATTTTAGAACTGCACTATTCTATCACTATGAAAAATTGAACCTCAGAGTTCCTTCGTGATTAAACATTACTATTTTTGCAACATTTCAAAGAAAACATTCAGAACTATTGCTAGACATTTTTAGGTGCATCTTTATTTTACTTGTTCATGTTTCCTGCATACAAAACTGAATAGGGACCATTGAAATGCTGCTGCATTCAACTTCGTGTGCACAGTAATGGGTTCATACTATCTGAAGATCTAGTATCCAGTGTGCTTCTCAGTACATTTCAGTGTAATTGATGCTATATTCTCATTTGCTAATAGGAGATTTCATAAACGCTTGTTAATTGTATTTTGTTACTTTTAGAAAAAAAAATATAAACCAAAATATTTGTATTTGTGATACTAAAATTGACATATCTACTGAATAAATAACCACAATTTAGCCTTAGCAAGGTTCAAAAAGCATATTGAACTTACCATTTGCATTCAGTAAGCAACATACGATAGTATAGATAAGGACTCAAAACATAGAAATGATGCTTTTCATAAAATTGTGGGGAATGCCCTCTTGGTTGCTTGTTTTCTATATGGAGTGCTTCATGACAGTCATATACACTTACCTTAAGCAGCTCTTTACTTATACTAAAAATAAATGATGTAGATTTCTACTAAAAATGACAGTTTTAACCATCTTAATTTTCTTAAATATTATTCAATTAAAACAAACATGTATTTTATTTTTCTTCATTATTAACATGTAACAAATCAGGCTTATATTATATTATAGTGTTGTTACATGGAGTATTGACCCAAAAGAGTTTTTTTCATGATGTAGATGAATTGAATTTCCAAAACAGATTGTTTAGTGCATAGATTTCTGTTCTTATTTCAAAGAGAATTTCCCACTGAAATCAAGCCTCAATGGAAACAAACCCATTGACATTCCTCTCTAACCCAAAAGACACTACTTCCAAGAAAGCAGGTAGGGTGATTGCAAAACTTCACATCTTCTTCTGCTCCTACAGATAGTGTTCACCTAGTCCACATGCAGATCTGTCCAGAATGCCTAAAAAAGGATCTTCCTTTTCTATCTTACTCTGTCCTCAAATGAATCAGGAAAATCAACTCCTCCAACCTTCCTCTAATTCACCCCATTATCCTAACCTCCAACACCAGCAGGAATTCCCTTGTAGCAAGGAAAACAGATAAGCTAACTGAAGACTTTCATCTCTTTCTTTTCCTCCAAATCCAATTCCTTAGTCTCATCCCTGGCTCTTCAGCAGAGGACCAGCTAGCTTCCCATAGTCATCCCTTCCAAAACACCCTCTAACCACTCATTGCTTTATTACATCTCCCAACTCCAACAGGTGCTCCCTTATAACCCTCAGGCCAAACCTACCAGGTAAGCAGGCATGATTTCATATTGGCCCTCTCATTCTTTTCCTCTATATCCAATTCCCGAGTCTTATTCTTAGCTCCATAGCTAGGGGTAATATCTTTTTATTCTCTACTCCCATTCTAAGGAGAATGAATAAGCAATTCCTGCTTTCTTCCCTTCCTTGAACCCATTCAGATCCCTATTCTCCCCCAATTCATAGGTGTCAGCTTCTAATACACAGAAATATGTTTTAACTGGGACCCCTACTGGTCACATGTATCAGGTCCACAGAAAATATGCTACCAGGCAACACAACCACCACACATTTCCAAAATACAGATAGAAAATAAAACACTACAATAACAAAAAAAAAAAAAAACAAAAAAAACAAAAACAAAGAACAAAAAGCCATTCAACAGGGATAAAAACAGGTATCAGTGCCTAGAACTATGAACTTCGCAATCATAGATAATCTCCAGCATGAAAACACAATCAATAACAGCAGGGACAAAATGGCTTCACTATAGCCAAGAAACCCTAACACAACAGGCTGTGAATATTTCAGCATAGCTGAAGCTCAAGAAAAAGATTTTAAAATCGCCTATATGAATAATGATGGAAGTTCTCAAAGAGGAAGTGAATAAATTCCTTAAAGAAATCTAGGAAAACACACACACACACACACACACACACACACACACACACACAAATAGTGAAAGGAAATGGATAAAACTGCTCAAGACCTGAAAATAGAAATAGAATCAATAAAGAAAACCCAAACTGAGGGAGTTTTGAAAATGAAAAATTTAGGAGTTCGAACTGGAACTACAGAGGCAAGCTTTATAAACAGAAGGCAGGATATAGAAGACAGAAAATCATGCCTTGAAGACACAATAGAAGAAATTGATGTATCAATTAAGGAAAATGTTAACGCTAAAAAATCCTGATACAGAGTAACCAAGACATCTCGAACACTATAAAAAGACCAAATCTAAGAATAAAAGTGGTAGTTAAATGAGAATAAACTTAGAACAACGTCCAGAAAGTATTCTCATTTCCTAAAAAAATATAGAAGAAATTTGTTCTAATCTAGAGAAGTAAATATCTGTAATTATAAAAGAAGCTTACAGAATACCAAACAGACTGGATCAGAAAAAACATTCTCTCAGGACGTAATACTCAAAACATTAAATATACTGAACAAAGAAAGACTATTAAGAGATGCAAAGGAGAAAGAGCTTGAAAGTTAAAAAGGCAAAACTATAGAAATTCAACGAATGGATGCTAAAACATTCAGAAGAGGGTGCACATTTGTACAACTACTTTGGAAATCAATCTGGCCCTTTCTCAGAAAATTGGAATTAGCCATACCTCAAGACACAGCTACAACACTCCTGGAATGCAACAGAAAAATGCTTCATCATACTATAAGAACATTTGCTCAACTAATTTCACAGCAGCTTTATTTGTAATAGCCAGAAACTGGAAACCACCTATCCTTCAACCAAAGAACGCATAAAGAAACTGGAACATTTACATTTACACAATGGAATACTACTTAGCCACTAAAAACAAGGAAAACTTGAAATTTGCAGGCAAATGGATAGAACTAAAAAAAGACCATCCTGAGTGAGGTAACGCATACCCAGAAAGACACACATGGCATATAATCACTTATAAGTGGATTTTAGTCATATAGTGCAGGGTAGACATGCTACAATGCACAGATAAAAAGAAGATAACTCTGGTGGGTATCTTAAGTTTCTTGTTGACCCACTAATTAGGGGAGTGGGTTATATCTCTAATATGGACTATGTTGGCTGCTTTTTGTTCACTTTCCCCTGATGGGATTATCCTACCAGGCCACAGAGGAGAAAGACAAACTCAGTCCTCAAGTGAATAGATGAGCTGGGGTGTCTGGGTAGGGGGACTCCATATTTCTCAAAATAGAGGCAAGGGGATGAGAGAGGGAGGGTGTGATTGGGAGGAGAGGGAAGGGCTTATGACTGAAATATAAGTTAAATTAATTTATAAAAAAGGAAAAAAAAAAAAGCAAGGAGGGCCTAGACAGAAATATTGAAATTTCTAAGAAACCAGAGATGCCATCTGGATTTCTATAAAATTTAGGCAATAGTAATCTACAAACTATTTCTTTTTTAATTTTAATTTTATTTTTATAAATTATAGTTTATTCACTTTGTATCCCAGCTGAAGCAGCCCTGCCCATCTCTTCCCAACTCTACCCTCCCTCTCTCTCCTTCTCCTTTGCACCTACCCCAGTCCAATGATAGGGGAGGTCCTCTTCCCCTTCCATCTAACTCTAGCCTATCAGGTCTCATAAGGAGTTGTTTCATTGTCTTCCTCTGTAGACTGGTAAGGCTCTTCCCCTCTCAGAAGAAGGTGATCAAAGACCCCGCCCATGAGTTCATGTCAGAGACAGCCTCTGTTCTGATTACTGGGGAACCTTCTTGGACACTGAGCTGCCATGGGCTACATCTGTGCAGGAGTTCTAGGTTATCTCCAAGCATGGTCCTTATTTGTTATATCAGTCTCAGGAAAGACCCCTGTGCCCAGATTTTTTGGTTGTGTTGATCTCCTTGTAGAGCTCCTGTCCTCTCCAGGTCTTTCTATCTCACCCTTCTTTCATTAGACTCGATGTACTCTGCCCAAAGTTTGGCTATTACAGCATAGGCTCTAAGATCAACAATCAATAAATGGGACCTCATGATACTGAAAAGCTCTGTAAAGCAACGGACACTGTCATCAAAAGAAAACAACTGCCTTCAGACTGGGAAACCCTATATCTGATAGATGTCTAATATCCAGAATATATAAAGAACTCAAAGAGTTAAAAAGCAACAAATCAAGTAACCCAATTTAAAAAATGTGAACAGAGTTAAACAGAATTCTCAATACAGGAATATTGAATGGAAGAGAAACACTTGAAGAAATGCTCAAAGTCCTTAGTCATCAGGGAAATGCATATCAAAATGACCTAGAAATAGAATTAATAAAGAAAACCCAAACTGAGGGAGTTTTGAAAATGAAAAATTTAAGAGTTCGAACTGGAACTACAGAGGCAAGCTTTATAAACAGAAGGCAGGATATAGAAGACAGAAAATCATGCCTTGGAGACACAATAGAAGAAATTGATATATCAATTAAGGAAAATATTAAAGCTAAAAAATCCTGATACAGAGTAACCAAGACAGGAAACAGAACAGGAGCCTATCACAGAGGGCATCTGAAAGACTCTGCCCAGCAGGGTATCAAAACATATACTGAGACTCATAATCAAGCCATTTTTATAGACGGTGCAAAAAGGAAAATACAACCTAAAGAAGTTAATTACAACCATGAAAACACACGTAATCAATAATCACATACTAGCAAATGAAAATCAGGTAAAAAACCCATAAACACCCCCACACATCACAACTCTACCACCACCACTACCACCACTACCACCACCACCAGCAAAATAACTGGAATCAGGAATCATTGATCAATGTTATCTCTCAACATCAGTGGTCTCAAATCCTCATTAAAAAGGTACAGACACAGAATGGATAGAAAAACAGGATCCATTACTTTGCTGCCTCCAAGAATCATTACTCATCAAGGATAGACATTACATCAAGGTAAAGGAATAAAAAAAATAATATTCCAAGAAAATGGACCTAAGAAGCAAGATGGTGTAGAAATTTCAATATATAATAGACTATTTTTAAAACCTAACTAATCAGAAGAGTTAGTAATGACACTACATAATCATAAAAGGAAAAAAAAATCTACCAAGAAGGTATTTCAGTCCTTAAGATCTGCACGCCAAACATAAAAGGCAACCAAGTTTATAAACGCAACACTACTATAGTTTAGATTACATATTGACCATCACACCTGTAGAGTGGGAGACTTCAATTTCTCACTCTTGTCAGTACACAAGTCACACAAACAGAAACTAATAATAGAGCTAACAGATGTTTTAAACCAAATGGACCTAACAGATATTTACAGAACATTCACCCAAACAGAAAATAATATAGCTTCTTCCCAACACCTCATAACATTTTGTTCAAAACTGACCATATACTTGACATAAAGCAAGTCGAAACAGGTAAAATAAAATTGAGGTAACTCCTGTACCCTGTCAGTGCACCACAGATTAAAGCTGGATATCAGCAATGACAAAAATAATAAAAATCTTACAAACTCATAAAAACCGAAAAGGTATGTACTGAATAAAAAAAATGAATAAGAAATAAAGGAAGAAATTAAAACATTTCTTGAATTGAATGAAAATGAATACACATCATACCCACACTTATGAAATACAATGAAGATAGTCCTAAGAGTCAAGTTCATACCACTATGTGCCTACATTTAAAAAAAAATGGAAATATTTTATAGTAGCAACTTGAAAACTCTAGAATAGAAAGAAGGAAACAGACTTAAAATAATAAATGGAAAAAATAATTAATCTCATGGCTGAAAACAATAAAATAGCAACAAAGAAAACAATAGAATAATCAACATAATAAAAAATTGGTTCTGAGAAAATCAGCAAGATAAACAAATCCTTATCCAAACTAACTTAAGGGCAAAGAGAGAATATCCAAATTAATTCAATCAAAGGTAAAAGGGGAGATAAAACAAGATTTAACAAGGGATATACTGATGGACTTTAAAAAATCATAGTAATGTGAAGAGGGACTGCCTCTGACATAATCTGATTGGCCTGCTCTTGATCACCTCCCTCTGGGGGGGAGCAGCCTTACCAGGCCATAGTAGAGGACAATGCAGCCACTTTTGATGTGAACTGACAGACTAAGATCAGAAAGGAGAGGAGAACCTCCCCTATTAGTGGACTTGGGGAGTGGCATGCAAGCAAAGGGAGGAGGGAGGGTGGGATTGGGAGGGGAGGAGGGAGGGGCTTATGGGGGGATGTAGAATGAATAAAGTGTAATTGATGAAAAATTAAAAAAAAGGGAAAAATAATTTAAGAACCTTAAATGACTTTCAAAAGTGGAGGAAAACATGGAGTTAGTCAATTGGCATGGAGCACATCTCGCCCCTGGGGGCAATGGTCTCCTGAACCTACTCAGACCTCGGACACCACCACTGCTAGTTCTAGAACTGAAGCAGGATGTTCCAACGAGGGGGTTAAGGCTTCTCATAATATTTCCTATAAGCCCACACCTGTTTGTCTATATCCCACATTTTTATTCATTATTAACCAGATAGAGCCAAGTAATTGTAATGATACTTGCTTTTTTGCCCAATGCTGGAATGCTAGTAAATTTAGGTATGCCCTGGTTACTCGCATGCCTCACTAGGTGCCTGTGCCTGTTGATGCCCCTCACGATATGACTCTCTTCAGACAGAAAAGGGATCTTGGAACTACAGCCACCATTGTTACTACCATCTCATTGGTGGCTGTTGGAGCTACCACCCGGGCATTAGCCGTGAGTCATACTGGGCAGACTGCTCAGACCCTGAACTATCATTTAGCCAATGTAGCTCATGCCTTAGTTGTACATAAAGGAATTAATGCTCAACTAAAAGGAAGCTTGATGATGTTCAATCAGAGGATTGACCTCGTGCAGGAGCAAATTGATACCCTATGGCAAATCGCTCAACTTGGCTGTCAATGAAAATATGCTGGACTTTGAGTCACTAGCATATAACATGAGAATTTTTCCTGTGCTGCAAATCTGTCTAAACAATTGTCGAGCTATATTTTAGGTAATTGGACTGGAGAATTCGATACTACGATGGAGCAGCTGAGAGTGGCCATTGTCACAGTAAATTCTACCAGAGTGAACGCAGGACTAGCCACAGGATGATCAACATGGATTGCTGCAGCCATGAATCATCTGAAGGAATGGGCGGGCATGGGAGCATTAGCAGGCCTTCTGGTGTTGGTCTCCTTGGTTTGCCTGTGGTATATATGCAAGATTAGAGTCTCACAACAGTGTGATGCAGCCATGATCATTCAGGCCTTTACAGCCATTGAAGCAGGACAGTCTCCCCAAGCATGGTTGGATACCATAAAAAGCTAAAATGTTACGCTCAGGATGTGAGGCTAAGCACTGCACTCAGGGTCAGCTGCTTTGGACCCAGAGAAGAGCATGTCTGATTGCATGCGGGTTGATGCCCCAGGTCCCGCCTGTGAGAAAAAGGTATCAGACGGGTCTGATGCTCTTTGGGTGGATGACACCTAAATGAACATCGGTACAAAGTCCCAATTTATTTCTAATATCAGAGATCAGACCTCTACTCTTGCCTGATGCTTCTAAAACAAAAAGGGGGAACTGTAGAGAGCTTCGGAATGCTATGCCTTAAAGATGGAGCTGGTTTCCGCCTTCCTCCTTCCCGATGGTGAGTGCTCTCTGTCACGAACAATTCCACATTTGGCTAAGGCTGAGGATCTGGCTTGCTTCCATGTATGTGGACCTATCTGCATTGCACACGTGGCACGCCTGGGTTGGCTACCCAGAGGCTATTTAAGCTTTGGGCTGACTTTCCCCCAGGGTCCGAGGATTGTTCAATGTTCCTGAATAAACTGCATTGAAAAAAAAATACTCACAAACCAAATCTGAGAATATATCATAGATATCCTCCACCATGACCAAGTATGCTTCATCCTTGGCATGCAGGGATGGTTCAATATACAAGATTCCATCAAAGTGATGCACAATATTAAAATTAAAAACTTAAAGTAAAAACACATTAGAGGCTGAAAAATAATTTGACAAAATCCAACACCCTTTTATTTTTTTTAAATTTTGGCTAGGTTAGGTACATACCTAAGCATAGTAAAGTCTATAGCAAGTCTATAGCCAACAAACTAAATGAAGAGAAACTTAAATCAATCCCACTAAAATCAGGTACAAGGCAGGGCTGCCCACACTCTCCATATGTCTTCTACATAGTACTGGAAGTCCTAGCTAGAGCAATACGACCATAAAGGATAAAGCAATAAGGAGATAAAGGAAATACAAATTGGAAAGAAAGAAGTCAAGGTATCACTATTTGCAGAAGATATGACATGAGTGACCCCAAAATAATCTAATAGGGATCTCCTACGGCTGATAGACTACTTCAGCAAAGTGGCTGGATACCACATTAATAATAATAATAATAATAATAATAATAATAATAATAATAAATCAGTAGCCCGCATGTATTCAAAAGACAAAAAGGCTTGAAAAAATTAGGGAAAAAAATACCCTTTACAATAGCTGAATAAAAAAAAAAGTATATTGGTCTAACTCTAACCAAGCAAGTGAAAGACTTGTATAAAAATAACATCAAGTCTATGAAAATAAAAATGGAAGAAGATATTAGAAGAGGGAAAGCTCTCCCACGCTAATGGATGGTAGGACTGACATAATTAAATTGGTTATTCTATCAAAGGCAACCAACAGATTCAATGCAATTCCCATCAAAATGACAACACAATTATTTTCAGAACTTGATAGAATAATTCTCAACCTCATATGGAAAAACAAAACAAAACAAAAAAACTCAGAATAGCTTAAACAATCCTGTACAATAAAAGAACTTCTGCAGGTATCTCCATCCATGATATCAAGCTGTATTATAGAGCAACAATTATAAAAACAATGATAAATAATAAACAATAAGAAATAATAAAAACATGATACTGGCATAAAAGCAGACTGGTGGATCAATGGAATCAAATTGAAGACACAGAAATAAACCCACACATTTACAGATACTTGATTTTTGACAAAGAAGCCAAAATCATTCAATGGAAAAAAGATAACATCTTCAACAAATGATGCTGTTTTAACTGTATGTCTACATGTAGAAAAATGCAAATATATCCATATTTATCACCCTGCACTGAACTACAGTCCAAGTGGATCAAAGATGTCAGCATAAAACAAGATACACTAAATCTGTTAGAAGAAAAAGTGATAAAGAGCCTTTACCTCTTTGGCATGAGAAACAAATTCCTGAACAGAACACCAACAGCTCAGTCTCTAAGATCAACAGCTAATAAATGGGACCTCATACAACTGAAAAGCTTCTGTAAAGTAAAGGACATTGTCAACAGAACAAAAGACAGCCTACAGATTGGGAAAAGCTCTTCACCTACCCTACATCTGACAGGCTAATATCTAGAATATATGAAGAACTCGTGAAACAAAATACCAACAAACCAAATAATCCAAGTAAAAAATAGTTACAGAGCTAAAGAGAAAATTCTCATCAAAAGAATCTTGAACAGTAGAGAAATGCTTAAACAAAGGCTCAATGTCCTTAGTCATCAGTTAAATGCTATCATTTAACGCTGAGACTCCTAGTCAGAATGACTAAGATCAAACACTCAAGTGAAACACATGCTAGAGACGATGTGAGAAAAGGAGAAACCTCCTCCATTGCTGGTGGAAATGCAAACTTGTACAACCACTTTGGAAATCAATCTAACAGTTTCTTAGAAAACATAGAATAGCCAGCCATACCTCAAGACTCATCTATACGACTCCTGAGCATACATACAAACGAAAGATGCTCAACCATTCAATAAGGGCATTTGCTCAACTATGTTCATATCAGCTTTATTAGTAATAGCCAGATTCTGGAAACAACCTAGATGTCAAACAACCAAAGAATGGATACAAAAGTATGGTACATTTTCACAATGGAATACTACTCAGCTTTTAAAAACAAGGAAATCATGAAAATTACAGGCAAACAGATGGAAGTAGAAAAGATCATCCTGAGTGAGGTAACCCCAAAGCAGAAAGACACACATGGTATAAACTCATTTATAAGTGGATATTAGCCATTTAATATAGGGTAAACATTCTAAAATCTACAGATCTAAAGAAGCTAAACAAGAATTACCCTAGGAAGAATGCTTAAATCTCATTCAGGAGGGCAGACAGAATAAACTCAGGAAACCATGGAAGAAAGGGAACAGACAGGAGCCTTCCACACTGACCTCTGTAAGACTCCACCCAGCAGGGTATTGAAGCAGTTGCAGAGACTTATAGCTAAACTTTGGGCAGAGTGCAGGCAGTCATACTGAAGAGGGTGGTGGAGGGAATAGAAGTGAATGGAGGGGACAGGGGTTCCACAGGGGGACCAACAAAGCCAAGAAAATCTGGGCCCAGGGGTCCTGCAGAGACTGAGGCAACAACCAAGAACCATGCCAGGACCTAGACCCCCTGTCTAGATGTAGCCTACAGACATCTCAGTCTCTAAGTGAGTTCCCTAGTAAAGGAGCAAGAGCAGTTGCTGACATTAACTTGAACCCTCCAGTTTGATTGTCCCCCCCTGGTGAGATGGTCTTACCAGGCCACAGAGGTATAGGTCCCAGTCATTCCTGAGACTTGATAGGCTAGGATCAGATAGAAAGGAAGTAGGACTCCCCCTTTTCAGTAGACTATGAGAGGGGGAAGGGTTGGAAAAAGGAAAGAGGGTGGGCCAGGGAGGAATTAAGGGAGGGGGCTACCATCGGAATAGAAAGTGAATAAATATTTAAAAATAATAAAATAAAAATTAAAAAATAGGGTTTTAAAGCAATCCTTAACAATAAAAGAACTATTTGAATTATCACTATTTAGAATTTCAAGTTCTACAACAAAGCTATGTTAATTAAAACAGCATGATATTTTCATAAAACCAGACATGTTGATTACTGGATTCAATCTGAAGACCCAGACATGAATCTGCACAGCTATTGACAGCTAATTTTTAATAAAGAAACTGGAACTACACAGGGAAAAAATATAAAATGTGGTAGTCAAACAGGATATCTTCATATAAAAACAAAAACAAAAAAACAAATGTAGATACATCAATAGTTATTATACTGTACAAAAATCAACTCCAAATTGATCAAATACCCCAAAATAAATCCAGATACACTAAACCTGAAATAAGTGAAAGCGGGCATAGCCTTGGACTAATTGGCACTGGAGAAGATATTCTGAACAGAGTTCTCTCAGCACAAGAACTAAGTTCAATAAATAATAAACTGGACCCCATGAAACTGAAAAGGTTCTATAAGGCAAAGAGCAATGTCATTCATAAAAAGTGGTAGATTACAGAATGGGAAAAATGTTTTTACCAAGAATACAATTTATAAGGACAAATATCCAAAATATATGAAGAACTTCAGAAACTAGATATCTAAAAAAAATATACATAATACAATTTAAAAGTGTAGTACAGATGTAAACAGATAATTCTGAAGAGACCAAACTCAATTCACTGAGAAACACTTAAAGAAATGATCGACATCCTTAGCCATCAGGGAAATTAAAATCTAGATTCACAAAGAACAAAAACACAAGTGAGAGCTCATGCTGGTGAGGATTTGGAGCAGGGGAAACACTCCTCCATTGATGGTAAGAGTGCAATCTTGTACAGCCACTATGAAAATCACTATGGGTTTTCCTCAGAAAGATGGAAATAGATCTAACTCAAGATTCAGCTATACTTCTCTCAGGCATATGCCTAAAAGACATTTTACTTGCCACAAAGGACACTTGTTCTACCATGCTCATTGCTGCTCTATTCATAATAGCTAGAAACTGAAAACAACACAGATGTTCCTCAACAAAAAGATGGATTAAAAAATGGTACATTTATACAGTGGAGTATAATTTTTAACTCACCTGTTAAAAATGACATCATGAAATTTGCAGTCAAATACCATTCTGAGTAAGGTAACCCAGACCTGGAAAGATAATTATACCGGAAATTCTCTTATCTGTGTATATTACTCATTAAATAAATGCTAACTAAACAGCAATCTGTAGACATTGAAAGTATAGAGGAAGAGACTCGGGAAGAAATATAGTTCTCCCTGAGTGGGTAAAATAGAGTAGATTGCATGGGTAGACTGGGGTCAGGGGACGTAGATATAAGATAATCAGGTTACAAGTAGGAGGGGAGATGGATTTGAGGGAAGGAATAAGAAAATAGACAAATAGAATTGTGGGACATTTGAGGAGGGGTGGTATGAAAACCTAGTGATGTGGAAACTTTCTATAATATATGAAGGTGATCTTCATGAAATATTCACTTAAGGAAAAAGATGAAATCATAACTGGCCATCTCTTATCACTAAATGAGAAGAATCACTCCAGTGCTTGGACTACATTACATCCAATTGACTTGATATCCAAAGGGTTACATGGAAATCCCCAAAGAACTCAGGTTGCTGCCAAGATAATAGATTGCTCTCCCCCAAACTGATGGCAAGTCCCATTGCTGATGACAACATCCAAACAACTCACTGTACATGAAGAGGTCATCCTAGTGACTATGTAAAAACTTCTTTGGTGTAGAAAAGTAATCATTTTTTAATTAATTAGTTTATTTATTTATTCACTTTTAATCCTGATTATAAACCCCACCTTTCTCTCCTCCAGGTCTCACCCTCTCTCCTTCTTCCCCCTAACTCCCTCCCATACACCTCAGAAAAGGGGATCTCCCTACCAACCCACCTGAGCACAACAAATTGCATCACAACTGAGAGCATCCTCTTCCACTGAGGCTTGGAGAGTTAGCCCTGTCTAGAGGAAGTCATCAAAATCAGGCAACAGAATCCATGTCAGAGATATCCCTCTCTCTGACTACTAGGGAACCCACATGAAGACACAGCTGCCCATCAGCAAACTGTGGGAGGGGCATCTCTGTGACATGCTAGCCTGCCTGCAAAATTTGCTAGGGCAATAGGGGCACAAAGTTTATGTGAGTAACCAACCAATGTTCAATTTTACTTAAAACCTACTCCATAATATAGAGCCCATATCTGACACTGCTTGGGAGACCAAGAATGTAGATAGCCCAGAGGCCTAGGGTAAAACCAAATACTGTTGGTCTGGAAAAAACTTAACTATAAAAGGACTCCTAATTATATTCTGCTATACACAAAAATCAATCCCTTATTCAGCCATCATAAGAGATATTTCCCTCTGCCCTAGATGGGAACACATATAGAGACCTACAGTCAGATATTACACAGATTGAGTTTTTGGAGCACACATTCCAAACGGGATAACTTCATCAAATCCCTTCCCTCAGAGCTCAGTTAATCCCACATTAGAAGAAATAAAAGAATGTGAGAGCCAGAGGGGTTGGAGGACATCAGGAGAATCAGCCTCTCTAAATAACCTGAGCACAGCATATATGAAGTCACAGCAAACACAGAACCTGCTTGGGTCTGCATCAGATACTCTCTGTATATTTTACAGCTTTCAGTGTAATATTTTTATGGGATCCCTGAGTGTGTGAACAAATGGGTCTCTGATTCTTGTGCTTTCTATTTGGACTCTTTTCCTTCTTTGTATTTGCCTTGTTCAGCTTTGATATTGTGTTACCTTATGCTATTTTTTTTTTTTAATTTTGTGTTCTAGTCTCTTAAAAGTCTGTGGTTTTCTAGTGAAAGAGATAGGAAGTGCATCCAGATGGAAGGGAAGGTGTGGAGGAAGTAGGATGCTTAGTAGGAGGAGAATATTTAATCAGAATATATTGTATAGGAAAAAGATGTATTTTTAGTAAAGGGGGAAATTATTTTCTAAAGGGAAAAAGTTTGTTGAAAATAGATAGATGGAGATTGTTTCTTGATCTTTTCAGTTACTCTGTGTAAAAAAAACTGGGATTTTTTTTTTTTAATTAGATGATTCAAGGATGCTGGATCCATGAACTTTCAATATGATAACCTGCACAAGACCTAGACAAGATCACACTAGTTTAGATGTTAGCATGTTTGGCAAATATTTAACAAAGTTCCACCCCTAGATGACATGACGTAGGCTGTCAATGGCTACCTGAAGCTGGTAGACACAGTTTTCCTTATGGTACAGCCTTCTAATTGGTTTCCCAAGCTACAGTGGTCATCTCTAATCAAATGTACAGATGGGAAATACTAATCAGAGTTATTACATTGTATATACGTGTGTATAAATATTTGTAACTGTAATACTCTTAGAAGTAGAAGTTGTAAATTTTAGAAGAGATCGTGAGGGAACATGGGAAGAGAAATTAAAGAATGAGGTCATAGAAATAATGTAAATAGGGAATGCTTATATGCAAAGTTATCAACATTTAAAGGTGAAAATAAAAAAATAAAAATCTGAAAATAATAGTTATTTTTAAAATTACTTATTTGAATTAGAAACTTAGAGAACTAGGAAAGTTTGTTAGATTAGACATATGGGGCTTAGACAAACAAAGCTTCAGCACTCTTCAAGTTTCCACCTTTTCTTCTCCCAGTGTTTCTTATCACAGTAATACAAGCCCTCTGATGGGTTATTCCTCCATTCCATGACTAAACCTCTGTTATCCTGAAAATCTGTTTTCAATAAACTGAAGCTTCAAACTTATGAATCAACTAAGTATGAAAGAAGTTTTAACACTTAGAAATAATATTCTTAGTACAAACTGGCTGAGATTCTATTTTTATTTTATCTACTAACTGTTTTACTCTATTCGTATAACTTAGGTATTTCCAGTTATTTCCTATACAATCATGGCCTCCTAAATAACTGCAATGTCACCTTGGATTTTGCAGAAAATATAGGTCCATCCTCCACTTTATAAATTGGTGTTATATAACTCTCTCCTTGGGAGACATAAACAGAAGTTCATTTACTCCAGATAAAGGACCAAAGACAAAGTCACAATTCCAGCCAAATCTAGCTAAATGAAGCAAGTTTATATTTATAGGAGCATAGGTAAAGGTTTACTTATAGGAACTCTGTGTGACCTCCAAATTACCACATCATTTAAAAGCTTATCCCTAATATGGATGATGATACTCCCATGACAACATACCTAAAGAATCAACTTCAGTTAACCTTCAACATGTCCAGAAGTCACATAGATGTTGCCCAGAATCACATTCAGCTGAGTGGAAGGAAGAGAAGAGAGTGACTTAAAGGTCTGGTGAAAGTTTTATGACCTTCTTCAGGTACTTTTGAGACACAGGTTCTTAAACTGTAGGGTACAACTCTTTTGGGAGCCTAATAGTCATTAGATAGGGCTCACCTAAGACCATCAGAAAACACAGATATTTATATTACGATTCACAATTGTAGCATAATTAAAGTTATGGAGTAGTAACAAAAATATTGCATGGTTTGGAGTAACCACAAAATGAGGAACTGTATTAAAGGGTCACAGCATTAAGAAGGTTGAGAAACATTGCCCTTAAAAGAATATGAACAGGTACAACTTTATATATCTTTCAGATCAGGTAGTCACAGCTGTTCTGAGTTTTTATATTTGGGTGACCATTATACTATACTTCTCCTGCATGAGTTCAGGCATCTGAAGAAATTTCTTCAGGTCATGCAAACATCTCCCATGCCTTAGCTTGTTGGTGTATTGATATAATTAGAGCTTGAACTAAATTCCACATATTCTAACTCATTAATCTGTGTTTATGAAAAGACACCAAGAGCTTTCTGTTTGTGAGTTTAAAATGCATTCCAATAAACAGTATTGCATGCCAAGCTCAGTTCTGGATTGACTCATACAGAGATGTCTGGAACACTGCTGAGGTTGTAGGAGCATAAAATCAACGGAAACATTAATGCTTACATGACAGATGTGTCTTCTAAGAACTGACAGTCACTGCCATTTGGAAGCACTGTTTTAAATGAGAATAAAGTGTGTTCATAGAAAAGCATAGTTATAATTAGCTCCTTAAGAAAAAAAAACCTTAAGTATTAGATATTTGGTTGCAATTATCAATGCAATTCCGATCAAAATTCCAACACAATTCTTTCCAGAACTTGAAAGAATAATTCCCAATTTCATATGGAAAAGCAAAAGACCTAAAATGTCTAAAACAATCTTGTACAATAACAGACCTTCTAAAGACATCTTCATCCCTTATTTCAAGCTATACTACAGAGCAACAGTATTAAAAAATGCATGGTACTGGCATAGAAACAGAATGGTGGATCAATGGAATCAAAGAGAAGAACCAGAAGTAAACCAACACACCTACAGATACTTGATTTTTGACAAAGAAGCCAAAAGAAAACAGTGGAAAAAAGATAGCATCTTCAACAAATGATGCTGGTATAACTGGATGCCTACATGTAAAAATGTAGGGGGATGGGGAGAGCCAAGATGGCAACTAGCACACACAGTTTCTGAGCTGTGGAAGAGCTGAACACCTGAGTTGGTGAATGGAAGGACTTCTGAAGCCTGGAAAACAACGGGTGAGGCTTTCTAAATGACAAGGAACATTGGGAACATCACATGAGGTGAGAACTTTGGTCTCAGGTCACCTGGGGACTTGTTTGAGGGAGGAGAGAAACGATCCTTTGATCTCCCGGCACTCCCCTTTCTCGTCACAGCTCCAATTAGAGGACACAGAGTTGTTGGTGACATTTCTGTCCGAGGAAGGGACCCATTAGGTTACTTGTGTTGACTAGAAAATGTAACCAGGGAACTCAAAGCAGAATTAAAATATGTGTATGTGTGTACCAGAAAAGCCTAGGGTATGCCGAGGCTTAGTTGTAATCCCAGCACCAGTGAGCACAGTGGACTCACCGATATTCTCAGCAACAGACCTAACTGCCTGGGTTCTGCAGTGGCTGAGGCAGAGGTTCTAATCTGGTAGCGGCAACTGCCAGCTGTACCAGTCTCAGAGTCCCAGACCCGCAGCACCATCTTCCCAGGGTCCCAGGTCTGCTAGCCACCATACTTGCTCCTCAGATTCACTCAGCCATTGACTGCAAGGCCCACCCAATCCCTCAGTGACAGATAATAAGCTTTATACCCACCAAAGCCAGGAAGAAACGCCATACAAGCGAGGTACACCAAGCACTGGGCCTCCCAGGTTTGGAGAGCACAGTGGAGAGCCCCCAAGACTTCCCAGAAGGAATCTGGACTAGCAACCCAGTCTCCAGCTACAGCGGGATTTTCTAACCTGGCAGCAGTACCAGCACTGAGCTGGCTGAGCATATCAGTCCTCCAGCATAAGACCAACGAGGGCCAAACAAGAGAGCAGAGAGCCCATATACCCCGATCCCTGCCAATGTGACCTGCGTGAGAGTGAGTGCATCATTGAGTATATGCAGAGCCCCAGATCCAGGGTCCTTCTAAAACAGAAGCCAGGCATTGAACTCCCTCCCACCCACATACCCACCCACTATGGGAAACAGAGGGTCACTTGGGACATTGAAGCCCCTGCTCTGTGGGTCTAATTGAGGAGTTAAGGCAGTTAATGCCAGAAATTGCGCTGGGATCATCACTAGCGCCTGCGACATATACAGTGCAGAGCCCCACTCACACACTCAAGGGTTCAACATTAGCCATCACTCTGTCCCTCAAGACACACATCCACACACACTTTCACACACACACACACACACACACACACACACACACACAGGAACGCGTGCCCCTGCCCCTCTTTCGCCCATGTACTTTCCTCCCACAGGTACAGCTAGTCCATCAACACACACGCTGAGGACATGGGACCTCTCTCAGCTTCCTGAAGAATTCTCCAGATTCCAGAGAGAGACAGTACCAGTCTGAACTGCAGAATCCAAAAGCAAACAGGGAAGGTTTCAGATAAGCCAATGGCCAGGGGTAGGCGAAAGAACACATCCAACATAACTCAGGACATCATGACTTCACCAGCAAACCCCAAAATTGATGGATACTCCAATTCATCAGAAGCACAGGAAAATGACTTTAAAGCTATGCTTACCCAATTATTTGAGGCTCATAAAGAGGAAACAAATACTTAGAACAATAGCCATGCAACTTCAGACAGTTAAAGAGGAATTGAACAAATCTCTCAAAGATTTGGCAAGTCAATTGGAGGTAAAGAAAGAGGAAATGGACAAAATTCTTAAAGAAACACAGGCAAACATAACCAAACAAATACAGGCACAAGTAATGATATAATTAGGGGCATATAGAGAGGAAATGAACAAAAAAATAGAGAATTGTAGAGAAACAGGAATCCACCAGATAAAGGAAATGGTGCAAGGCATGAAAACGGAATTAGAATCAACAAAGAAAACACAAACTGAGAAAACCCTGGAACTGGAGAACTTGGAGAAAAGATCAGGAACCACAAAGGTAAGCATCACCAACAGAATACAAAAGATGGAAGAGAGAATCGCTGGAGCTGAAGATACACTCGCAGAAGTTGATAATTCTCTCAAAGAAGAAGTAAAATCACAAAAGTCCCAAACACAAAATATCCAAGAAATAAAGGATGCCATGAGAAGACAAAATCTAAGAATAATAGGAATTGATGAAAAAGAAGACTCCAGGCTCCAAGGTCCAGAAAATGTTTTCAAGAAAATCATAGAAGAAAATTTTCCCAGCTTAAAGAAAGAGATGTCCATGAGTATACAAAAGGACTACAGAAAAGCAAATAAACTAGACCAGAAAAGAAACACCAAGTCACATCACAGTCAAAACAACTAAATCTACAGAACAGAGAAAAGATATTAAAAGTAGGAAGGGAAAAAGGCCAAGTAACATATGAAGGTAGACCTATCAGAATCACACCAGACTTCTCATCAGAAACAATGAAAGCCAGAAGGGCCTGGGCAGGTGTTATGCAGACTCTAAGAGACCACAAATGTTAACTGGGACTACTACACCCTGCAAAACCTTCGATCAACATAGAAGGAGAAAACAAAGTATTCCTTGACAAAACTAAATTTATGCAATATCTACACAGCAAACCATCCCTACAGAAGATACTAGAAGGAAAACTCCAAGCCAATGAAAACAACTTCACCCAAGAAAACATAGCATACAGGTAATAACCCAAAAAAAAAAAATAAACTAAAAGAAAACAAACAATGAAACACAGTAAGAACACCAACTCCAATGTAAAAGGAATTAACATTTATTGGTCACTATTATCTATCAAAATCAATAGACTCAATTCTCCAATAAAAAGACACAGAAAAGAGAATGGGTACAGAAACAGGATCTAGCTCTGCTCTCCAACTCCTCCCACATGTTTCTTTCTCATACCCTCTGACCAGGATGTCCCACCCTCTTCTCTCCATTGTGAAGCATTGGTTGGTTGTTTTACTGAAATTTCAGAGCACAAATGGCGGCATGTTTACACAAACTTGAGACAGGTGATGCTTAGAATAAGCATCACAATGCAATGTCCAGATTGAAACCAGATGGTGGGGTAGAGAAATCAGAATTTTAATAAACAAGGGTAAATTATCAACATTCCACAAGAACATTTTACCAACAACCACTCCTAGGCACATATCCAAAATGTACTCAAGTACACATTAAGGACATTTGCTCAACCATGTTCGTAGCAGCTTTATTCATAATAGCCAGAATCTGGAAACAACCTAGATGTCCCTCAACAGAGGAATGGATTCAGAAATTGTGGTTCATTTACACAATGGAATACTACTCAGCAATTAATAAGAAAATCATGAAATTTGCAGGAAAATGGTGGGAACTAAAAAAGATCATCTTGTGTGAGGTAACCCACAAGCAGAAAGACACAAATTGTATATACTCATAAGTAGATATTAGCCATATAATATAAGATAAACACACTAAAATCTATACTCTTAAAGAAGCTAAACAACAAGGAATAACCTAGAGAAGATGCTCAATCTTCAGTCAGAAGCACAAATACAATAAACATCAGAAGGAGGAAAAGACAGGGAACAGGACAGGAGCCTACCACAGATGACCTCTGAATGACTGTACTGATCAAGGTATGGAAGCAGAGGGTGAGACTCATAGTCAAACTTTGGCTATGAGTGCAAGGAATCTTATGAAAGAAGGGAGAGATAGAAAGACCTGGAGGGGACAGGAGCTTCAAAAGTAGAACAACAGAGCCAAAACAAACAAACAAACAAACAAAAAACCACACAAACAAAACAAACAAACAAACAAATAACTGAGCCTTGGGGGTCCCTGAAGAAAATGATAACCCAACCAAGGACAATGCATGGAGAGGACCTAAATCCCCAGCTCAACTGTATCCCATAGACTCAGTAACTGAGTGTGGTCCCTAGTAAGGGGAGCAGGGGTTTTCTCTGTCATGAACTCAGTAGTAGGCTCTCTGTTCACCTCCCTGTAAGGGGTGCAGACTTGCCAGGCCACAGAAGAAGACAATACAGCCAGTCCTGATGAGACCTGATAGGCTAGGGTCAAATAGAAAGGGAGGAGGACCTCACCTATCAGTGGACTAGGGGAGGCGCATAGGTTGAAAAGAGGGAGGGAGAGTAGGATTGGGAAGAGATGAGGTAGGTAGGGCACAACCAGGATACAAATTGAATAAATTGTAATAAATGATAATAATAAAAAGGAATTATGTTCAACAATTTTGTAATGCCAGACCTAATACTTAATATATGCATGTATATATGTTTGAAGTACAGTAATAAATAATACAATAACTTGTACATGCCCTCTGTGCAGTTTTATTTACGTATAGGAAACAAGGAGATATACAAAAAAAGGGTAAAATAATTTCCACAAGATCACAGGAGGAGCAAAAGTTCATCTTGATTTAATTTATGCAAATAAAGTAAATTAACATTTCCTCAGAAGATCTGATTAGTGAGTATTAAAGTAGTTAAAAAAGCTTTATTTCTCCAAGCACCACATATGAATCATATCTAAGAACAATAGTTTTCTGAAGGTATCGTTTGAAAATTGATAAAAAGAAACAAAATAGATTAGAACCGTGTTTTACACAATGCTGTCCAGTAGTTTATAAGCACTCTATTTGAGTTTTAAATTTTGTTGATTATAATAATATTTTAAAAATTTTAAAATTATTTACCACTACATCCAAGTAGATGAATAATGTAGGGGACTTTCAAGGGAGCTGAAAGCCTATTGGGGATTTTGCAGACCAGAAGTAACCTCATTTAAGAAGGAGCCAGAAGGCAATGGCCAGGATACAAATGCTGAATGCAGAAGAACAAACAAGAACAAACATATGTTTGTTAAACTCTGGCAGCTGAGCATCTGAATGTGAAAGAAAGCAGGATGTTAATGCTATCATAGAAACCTGCCAGTAAAAATTAGGTAATCCATTCTCTGTAATTAAGACTAACTACTGGGTATCTGTCACAAGAAAAATTAATACAAATTAATTCATAACCCTTGGAAGAGACATGCCATGCTGATCTGTGTAGCATGACCCTGAAGATGACATTTTATTATGAATACGATTTCATTGTCAAAAAAGAAATGCCACCCTGGCAAATGTTGAACAAGGCAAGTAAGTCTTTCAGAGGGTAAAGTGCTTATCAATTAGATGTGAATTAACATGCTGAGGGCTCCATTTGATAAATGACTGTTTTCAAAAAGTCAAATGATACATTCTTCTACAGAAGAGTCACTCACTGAAGAGAAAGGACATTAACTTGAAAGAACACCCTGCTTCCTTTAATATTGCATGTGCTTCCTCCTTAAAGAATGCCATGATCAGCTTAAGATGCTCAGTCATTTTAAGTTTGGAAATACAAACTGAAGGGCCAAGGTAACCTTTCTCAGCACGATTATCTTCAGCCATCAAAAATGACAGCAGGGGTGGAACCTGGCAAAAGTGAATTGTGATCCAAGTTTTGTAAGACTAATTTCTAGTGTCTTCATAATCTCAGACTGCAACGCGCCTCTGGATGCCATTAGAGCATAGAGAGATGTCACACATGTGTTACACATGTGTTTAACGTGCATTTCACAGTGATTAACTGTATACTGCTCTTGGAGGGAGGGGGATTTGTTTTTACATTAACATTCCAGAATAGTTCTATCACCCTTACAGTTCACCTTCTGTATGCTGTCTGGGCTGATAATGAAACAGGCAAATTTGGAAAAATATATGGTTTTTGTCTCTAAGAAATATTCAAAAAGACATCTGCTGGGCTATAATCACCTGCTTATTTGCATAATAGATTGTTTTCTATCTTCTCTCCAGTTTCCTTCTCTGTTTTGCTTCATTCTTCTGTGCCTATGTTTTAGGTTTATCTCTTATTTTGCTCATCTGCTGCTCACCTTGTTTTTAGGCAGCCAACTTTGTCTTCTCTGAATTTCTGTTATTATTTTCTTTTCCTGTTGTCTTCCCTTCTAATTTTCGATCTTAGTTTTCACCATTGTTTTTCTTATTGTGTAGCTAATTTTGCTAAGATATGGTTGACAAAAATGTACATCTAGATTAAATGATATAATACTTCTGTAATCGTATGTAATAAAATAAGGGAAACAGGCTAACCCTCCCATTACCTCACTTAGCCAACACATTTTCATAAGTAAGAGCATGTCATATACGCTCTATTAGGAATTTCCAAGTATGCACTGTTAACAAGATTCACCATATATTGTGTAATAGATTGCTATAAATTGTTCATCCAATATAACTAAACATTTCCACGACTTGATCAATATTTCATACACACTTAACCCTTTGCAAATATGAGACATGGGGTGGATTTTCTGAAAATTAGTGGCACAGTAAGTCAAGCAATAATCTAGAACAAGTTCAAGAGCCTGAGAACCAGGGGAGACAATGTTGCAAATCTGTGTCCAGAGAAAAGAGAATATAGGAGAGAACTCCCTCTTTAGGCAAGAAAGCAAGAGGCAAAGGGATTCCCCATCATTTCATTTTGTGGCATTACATCCCCAAATAAATGATACCAAACCTCACTGAACAACAGTTTTTATTTCCCTGCTCACAGTTATATACAATTGTAATCTCATCCAGAAATACCTTCATAGACATAAACTTAAATAATGCAAGCAAATGCTTATTCAATTGTGATTCAAAAATGATACATAAAATCAATTCCCATTATCCCTCTAACTATCTATAATTCAGGTCATGTTTAGAATTTTATTGTTTTTCAGCATTTTGGTGAATTATTTGAAAAGAGATGTTTGAGGATCCAGCATGGCACTGCTGGGAGGACACTGTGTCTGAGCTGCAAGACAATGGTGTTAGGAAACGTGCGGCTGTGAAGGTTACAGGACTGGTTCACAAACCGAGCCACCTCATCAGACCTGTCTTATTCTTTCTTTCTTTCTTTCTTTCTTTCTTTCTTTCTTTCTTTCTTTCTTTCTTTCTTTCTCTTTTTTTTTTTCAATGCAGTTTATTCAGGAACCTTGAACAATCATCTGACCCTGGGGAAAGCCAACCCACAGCTTAAATGGCCTCTGGGTAGCCAACCCCAGCATGCCTCGTGGGCAATGCAGATAGGTCCACATACATGGAAGCAAGCCAGATCCTCGGCCTTAGCCAAATGTGGAATTGTTCGTGACAGAGAGCACTCACCATCGAGAAGGTGGAAGGCAGAAACCAGCTCCATCTTTAAGGCATAGCATTCCGCAGCTCTCTACAGTTCCTCCTTTTTGTTTTAGACGCATCAGGCAACAGTAGAGGTCTGATCTCTGATATTAGAAATAAATTGGGACTTTGTACAGATGTTCATTTAGGTGTCATCCACCCAAAGAGCATCAGACCCGACCGATACCTTTTTCTCAGAGGCGGGATCTGAGGCATCAACCCGCATGCAATCAGACATGCTCTTCTCTGGGTCGAAAACGGCTGACCCTGAGTGCAGTGCTTAGCCTCGCATCCTGAGCGTAACATTTTAGCTCCCATGCTTGGGGAGACTGTCCTGCTTCAATGGCTGTAATATGTTGCGTTATGTTTGTTTGTTTGTTTTTTTCCTAGTAGCCAACACTGCTTGTGAAAATTGTCCATGTACTAGGGAAAAAAGTTAAGAGTTAGGATAGAAGAAAGACTTTCTTCCTTTCTTTTATAAGATGAGATCAATTCAAATCCTTAATACAGGAGAAGTTCAAAATACCCAGCGAAAAGTTAGTAATTTTAGTAGGGTACTCCATGGTCTCATTTAATCTAGACTTCTTTATATAAATAATGACTTATTTAATAACAAAATTCTGAATCCAATTTAAAATAGCTTCACAGCTAACATATGAGGAAATATTTCTAAGGGTTGAATTTACTGCCTTTGTTTTATATTTCCTGAAGGTAATCAATTCATGATTATCAGAACTGTGTTAATTAGCTATCGTGTGTGGTTGATCTAATTTAGTCAGTTGAAAAGATTCTGTGCTAAGGTTCCAGCACAAGACAATAATTTGGAATATTTTTTTCTGTCTTATAAAATAAAATTATCATTATCTATCCTTTATTATTAGTCTAAATACCTTCTCATTAGTCAAATCAACCCTTAGGCATATAACAAAGAAATTGTGTCAAAGATAAGGAAATCTTGCCTGATATTTCATTAATACAACTGCCAGTACTATTAATGAGTGCAGATCAAGTCTACACATAGTAATAAGGATGAGTAAGAGCCACACAGAAATGAAATGATAGTTGATGATTATAGTTTAATGTGATAATTCATTTTCAAAATTCTTTTACTACTATTATTATTATTTACAATTTATTCACTTTGTATCTCACTTGTAGCCCCCGGACTCATCTCCTCCTTGTTTCACCCTCCCTTTTTCTCCCTCCCACCCTCTTCTCTAGTCCAATGATAGGAGAAGTCTTCTTGTCCCCTCCTGGTCCTTTTATATCCCTCTTCTTCCATAGGACTCCTTGCTGACTGTGAATTTATACTGTTTCAATTCCCTGCTGGTTGGAATCTTTTCGAGGACATCTGTGGTAGGCTCTAGTCTTGTTTTCCCTCTTCTATCACTTCCAGTGTCAATTCTGTTTTACTTCTGAATGAGAATTAAGCATGTTTCCTAATACCCTCCTTGTTGCTTAGTTTCTTTAGTTCTCTAAATTTTACTATTTTTATCCTATATTATATGGAGAATATCCACTTATAAGAGAGTATATACCTTACATGTCTCTCTGCTTCAGTAATACCTTATTCGGGATGATCTTTTCTAGTTCTCCCCATTTGCCAGCAAATTTCAATATTTACTTGTTTTTAATAGCTGAATAGTATTCCATTGTATAAATGTGCCACAATTTCTATATCTATTCTTCAGTTGAGGGACACCTAGCTTGTTTCCCAGATTCTGGTTGCTATGAATAAAGCTGCTATAAAGCAAAGGTGATGGTTAACAGTACAAAACGACAGCCTACTGATTGGGAAAAGATCTTCATCAATCCTACATCTGACAGAGGGCTAATATCAAGAATATATAAAGAACTCAAGGAATTAAACACCAACAAACCAAATATCCAATTTAAAAATGGGGTGTAGAGCTAAACAGAGAATTCTTAACAAAGGAATATCAAATGGCATAGACACACTTAAAAAAATGCTCAATGTTGTTTGTCATCAGGGAAATGCAAATCAAAATGACGCTGAGATTCCATCTCACTCCAATCAGAATTGCTAAGGTCAAAATTCCAAGTGACAACACATGCTGGAGACGATGTGGAGAAAGGGGAATCTTCCTCCATTACTGGTGGGAATGTAAACTTGTACAATCACTTTGGAAATCAATCTGGCTCATTCTCAGAAAGTTGGGAATAGTGTTACCTCAAGACCCAGCTACACCAGTCCTGGGAATATATCTGAAAGACACTCAACCATACAATGACAATTGATTGATTGATCTTTTAAGTAGAGACATTTTTGTTCAAGGACCTGACTTCTTTTTTTAAGTCATGCATATTATTTCAGATTTAAATTGCTGAGTATGAAATTTTATACTATTTTACTGTGTGTGGCGGGGGGGACAGGGGTATGTGTATTCACATTGTCTTACTTTGTCAGGCTAAAAAAATTAGTTGGATAAACTTGACATTGTAATCAGTGAGAGGATTCAAAGTCCGGTTGGAAGTCAAAACAAGCTGTAGCAAGTCAAAATGTCTTACTGGTGAGTGTTCTGGGACAAAAATAAATTTTCTGTTCATGTAATTCATTTCTCTCCACTGCACTACTAGCTCTATGTCA
The DNA here is from genome assembly GCF_030254825.1 of Meriones unguiculatus. Classification (NCBI taxonomy): domain Eukaryota; kingdom Metazoa; phylum Chordata; class Mammalia; order Rodentia; family Muridae; genus Meriones; species Meriones unguiculatus. The sequence goes on from NC_083354.1 coordinate 99,126,639, forward strand.
TTGCATTCTGTTTATTTTCTACACTAACTGTGCTTTCGTTTCTCATACTCTGTTACACTTGAGCTGTTTTGCCAAAGTGGATGTTAACCATAGCAGTTATTACCTTGACACAATGATAAAAATAAAAAAATGGTATTTAGTAAATAAATTTAATTTAGACTCTCAGTTCTGACAACTACTAGTTATAAACATGGAACTCTCTGAAGACCAAGTTGGGCCTTTGTTCTGTCATTTCTGAATTATAACTGATAAAAAAAACTGTGTATCTCACAATAGTATTATAGTTCTTAATTGACATTGGATAACATTTAACAAATGCTATGATTGGTGTTGGTGATAGTGTTTGTTGCTCTGATGGGGATCAAACTCAGGGCTTGTGTATGTTGGAGAAAGTATCTAACTTTGAGCTTAACCTCTCAATCACTGTTGTTAGTTGGCTTTACTTGCTTGGTTCATTCAACAGGCATAGTCCCATAGTTTAGTTGCAGCCATTGACATTAACATTGGCTAAGCCACTCCAAGATCAGTGGTTAGAGACATAAATATATATAGGGAAGGTCTGTACTTCCTCAGTGTGGTATAATTGGAGGTTAGTAATGGTTATAGTCTTATAAGAATTCCCACCATACAGTCTTAATAACAACAGCATCTTATAAATTCTGAAAAAGGTATTTTCTAAAGACAAACAAGATATGATATTTCAAAGAATAATTAGCCTCAACACAGTAATTGACATCTATATCGTATTCTCCTTCTTTTTAAAAATAAATTATCTCTGAAGGAAATCTTCAAGCCACCAATGAATGCATTTGATTAAAGTGAAATAATTCAGGGTCATCAATGAGTAATATCAGCATACTGAAAATGCTACCCACTGAATGAAAATATATTTATAAAGCATATGTGATAGTAGAGTAATATATCAACTATAGATAGAACCCCTACACTTTGGCAATAACAAAAGCAAGCCAATTTAAAAATAAAACAGCAGCAAAGAATAGGAGTAAATCAATTTCCAAAGAAGGTATGCAAATGGTCAAGGGAATTGTAAAAAGGCAATACAAAATAAATTTCGATTGTACAAACTTTATATAAATTCTAATTTCTATAAATATAAATTAGAGCCACATCCAAATGAATGCCATTGGATATCAATTAGAATTATTGTTAAGAAGGAAACCAAAATTGTAGGATAATGAAGACATGTGGAGAATTTAACTAGAACCATTGTATATTGGATGTAAAATGATAGAGCCACTGTGTATCTACACAATGGAATATTACTCAGCAATGAAAAATAAGGAAATCATGAAATTTGCAGGTAAATGGTGGGACCTAGAAAGGATCATCCTGAATGAGCTGTCCCAGAAGCAGAAAGACACACATGGTATATACTCGCTCATATAGACATATAACATAGGATAAACCTACTAAAATCTGTACATCTAAAGAAACTAATCAAGAGAGAAGACCCTGACTAAAATGCTCAATCCCCATCATGAAAGGCAAAAAGGATGGACATCAGAAGAAGAAGAAAACAGGAAACAAGCTAAGAACCTGCCACAGAGGGCCTCTGAAAGGCTCTGCCCTGCAGACTATCAAAGCAGACTCTGAGACTCATGGCCAACTGTTGGGCAGAGTGCACTGAATATTATGTAAGAAGTGGGAAATACTAAGAGCTGGAGAGGATGGGAACCCCACAAGGAGAGCAACAGAACCACAAAATTTGAACACAGGGAACTTCCCAGAGACTCATACTACAAAAAGGACTATTCATGGAATAACCTAGAACTCCTGCACAGATGTAACACATGACAGTTCAGTGTCCAAGTGGGTTTCATAGTAATGGGAACAGGGACTTCCTCTGACATAAACTGATTGGCCTGCTCTTTGATCACCTCCCCCTGAGGGGTGAGCAGCCTTACCAGGCCACAGAAGATGACAATGCAGCCACTCCTGATGTGATCTGATAGACTAAGATCAGAAGGAAGGAGAAGAGGACCTCTCCTATCAGTGGACTTGGGGAGGGGCATGTGCAAAGAAGGGGGAAGGAAGAAGGTGGGATCGGGAGCGGGGAGGGAGGGGCTTATGGGGGGATACAAGGTGAATAAAGTGTAAGTAATAAAAACTAAAAAATAAAATGGTACTGTAACTGAAGAAAGCATTATGGTAGTTTCTCAAAAATATTGTGGAACTGTTATAGGTCTATTATATATATTATGTTCATATGTATTCCCAAAGTTAGAGAGCAGAAAGTAAGAACTCAAAGTGATGGTTGCATATAGATATTCATACAAACATAAGTCAGAAGAGACTTGTAATGAAACCTCCAATTTAGCTTCTTAACCTGGAAATATCTTGATCATTTTTTCAAGTAGAAAATCATCCATAATTTGAAGTATAATAAAACCTTTCAAAATTTTATCAAGAATAATGTATATAAGGCAGAGGCAGATGTACTGTTTGAGTTTGAGACTAACCTAGTCTAATATAGTGAATTGGGGACAAAAGAGCTGTACACGAAGTCTTTGTTTCAAATAAAACAACAAAACTACCTGTCTGTCAGCCTGTCCAACTCTAAATCCATATATGTATATAAGGACATATAGGTATTTAATTTTTGTGAACAAGTTTTCTTCAGTATCAGGGAAATTATTATACCTATAATCAATGAACCCTTCTAACATTTAAGCTCTCAGTAGATTACAGGTGTATTAAGTATAGTGAATCTCACTGAGAACTTGTTCATGTAGACAGTGTTGTAAGGTAAGTAGAAAGAGTATAAGAATGATAAGTGCAATGTGAATAATTTAAAGCTTTTCAGGATATACCTTTTTTTAGAATTGGTTTAAGAAACTTTGTTCACAAGCATACTTCTTAGTGTAATTATAACATACAGTTCCATGGGTTTTATAGTTGGCTTTCCAGACAAGGAACTCAGGTCAAATAAATTTGGGGGATGCTTATCAGGAAAGTGTTTCTATATCACTAAGTGTGAGCAGAAAGAAGGAAGCAGAGTTTATCAGGATCAAGGAGAAGCTGTGCTATGGTGCAGTCTCAAAAAAGACAAAAGCACAGTTTGTAGAAGCTTTTGGGGTTTTTAGCTAGAAAGAACCATTTATATTGTTAATGTAATATGGTTGGCCTAAGGAATGGGATGGAATTGAGAACCCCAAAAGAATCCTCAAGTCAGTGATATCTAAAGCTGACACCTGAGGCCTGTTTGGTGGCAATGATGTTAGTATCAGAGAAAATGTGATAATGGGATGGAAATGGCATCTGGGCAGTGAATAGTAACAACACCATACACATTTCCAAGGACAAATACTATGTGTTTTTGATGACCATAGACTACAACTGCAACAAGCCCATGTGTGAGGCAAGTAGATAATTGGAGTTAACCATTAACAGTCAAGCTAATAGTTTTTATTAAATGCATAATTTACCTGTGCAAAATATGCAGAGAAAATGATACAAGTGTCCCTAGAAACTGACACTAAAACTTCTAATATGTTTTTGAGTGATTTAGAGTTGATACAAAGAAAAAATGTCACAAAGAAAGCATACCCAGAAAAAGAAAAGAGATAAGTTTAAAATCATTGATGTGGAAGCTCCAATTTCTGAAACTGGATATCATTTGTAGTTACTATGGGAATTTAAATGTTTGTTCGACATAATAAAGCATTTGAGTAGCAGATAGAATTTATTCTTTGCCTCCTGTCATTATTTTTTTTGTTCTTATACATTTTATGTTTTTCTTGTGCTACATCTTTAGATAGGCTTTTACTGAGAAATGAAAGGTAGACAAAGCAGCGGATCATGTTTTTGACAAGCCTGAAGCTTGATGACCCATGCACAATATACTTACCTGCTACCTTTTGTCAATATCTTGACAAGGTCATCATGCATTAAAAGGAAACTTTCAGACTCTTAACACACTAATGCTCACTTTTTCTTGGGGAAAGGACAGGAAAGGTATAATTTTAACACATCACCATTATTTCAGACTACATAGTAGGCAGTTTTGTTCAACGTAAGTGAACTTCTTGCATGCAAATACATCAATCAAAAACTAAGAGTTCCAAGAAATAGCAGCAGCAAAACACAATGAATCATTGTCTGACCTCTAAGTATCATTGTGACACAGAGAAAAACCAGGCATTTTTCCGGCATGGTTCGTGTTAGAACCCTTTCATTAAATAAAGGATAAAGACAGAGTTTTGTTTTTGAGGGTATGATCCATATGTCAAATACATTCACCATCAGATCATAACAAAGGGTCCAGAAATAAAGTCACACATCCACAATTAATAGATTTTTGGAAAATACTAAAGAATATAAAACACAAGCATTATTTTTATAAGCAGTGTTAGAAATGTGGCTAAATCACACACACACACACACATATATATATATATATATATATATATATATACATATATATATATATATATATATATATATATATATATATATACCTACGTGTGAGCATGTATGTGTCTCCAGGGCTTGAAGTACACAAAACAATTATTAACTCAATTCAACATATATGAAAATACCCTGCTCAAATGTAGTTTCTAGGCAGCTCAGTCTCCATGTGGGTTCCCTAGTAAGGAGAACACAGGGAGTCTCTGAAATGGACTTAGTATCTGGCTCTTTGATCACCTTCCTCTGGGAGGTCAGCTTTGTTAGGCCACAGGGGAGGACAATGAAACCAGTCCTGATGACACCTGATAGCCTAGGGTCAGATAGTAGGGGAGGAGAGCCTTCCCTATCAGTGGACTAGGGGAGGGGCATGGTGGGAAAGAAGAAAGGAATGTGGGACTGTGAAGAGATGAGGAAGGAGGCTGCAGCAGAGATACAAAGTGAATAAATTATAATAAATAAGACATAAAAATAGTGATAAAGAAAAAAAAAATAAAATTCTTCCAAAAATATCCATCAGTGTAATCTACCATATAAACAAACTGAAAAATAAAACACATAATCATTTCTTTTACATGCTGAAAAAAGGATTTCACAAAATCCAATATCCCTTCATGATAAAAGGCTTGGAGAGATCAGGGGTACAATATGAATACTTAAACATAATAAAGGCCAATATACAGCAAGCCAGTAGCCAATATAAAATTAAATGGAGAGAAATTTAAAGCAATTCCACTAAGATAAGAGAGAAGACAAAATGTCCATTCTCTCCATTTTATTCAGCATAGTACTTGAAGTCCTACCTAGTGCAATAAAACAACTAAATGAGATAAAGGAGAAAAAGACATTTTTTTAAAACTAACTAGGCAAATTATATTAAATTTTTATCTTTAGTATTATAATTCTTACAGTTTAGTCACCTTTTATCCCAGCTGCATCTCCCTTCCTCATTTCCTCCTGGACCCACCATCACTCCCTCTTCTTCTGCCATGTCCCTCCCCTATGTCACTGAAAGGGGCGTTCCTCTTCTACTACTGTCTGACCCTAGCCTATCAGATTTCATCCAGACTGTCTGGAACTTTTTACTCTGTGGCTTAGTAAGGCCACCTCACCAAAGGACAGTGATCAAAGAGCAGGCAACCAAGTTCATGCCAGTGACTACCCTTGTTTACTTTACTTGGAAACCTACATGGAGACTGAGCTACCCATGGGCTACATCTAGGTTCTCTCCGTGCATGTTCCTTGGTTGATTCATCAGTCTCTGCCGGACCCTCTGAGCCCAGATTTTTTGGCTTTGTTGGTCTCCTTGTAGAGGTCTTGTCCCCCCCCCCTGCAGGTCTTTCTATCTCTCTCTTCTTCCATAAGATTCCCTGCACTCTGCCCAAAGTTTGGCTATGAAACTCAGCATATCTTCTTGGATACCCTGATGGGTAGTCTTTCAGACTTCCATTGTAGAAGGCTCCTGTCCTGTCCCCTGTCTTCTATTTTAAATGTCTATCCTGTTTGCCCTTTTGAATGAGGATTAAGCCTCTTTTCTAGGGTCCTCCTTATTGTTTAGCTTCTTTAGGACTATAAATTTTGGTATATTTATCCTATATTATATGTTTAACATTCACTTCTAAGTGAGTATATACCATGTGTCATTTTGCTTCTGGGTTACCTCGCTCAAGATGATCTTTTTTAGTTCCATTTATTTGCCTGCAAATTTCATGATTTGTTTTTAAAAGTTGAGCACTATTCCATTGTGTAAATGTGACACAATTTCTGTATCCATTCCTCTGCTGAGGGACATGCAGGTTGTTTCCTGTTTCTGGCTATTATGAATAGAGCAGCTACGAACATGGTTGAGCAAATGTACTTGTTGTATGGTTGAGCATATTTTGGATATATGTCCAGGAGTGGCATAGCTAGATCTTGAGGTAGCAATATTCCTAACTGAGAAAGGGCCAGACTGATTTTCAAAGTGGCTGTACAAATTTACATTCCCACCAGCAATGGAGGAAGGCTCCCCTTTCTCCACAACCTCTCCAGAATTTGTCATCTTTTGAGTTTTTGATTTTAGCTATTCTGATGGCTATAAGGTGAAAAAATCAGGGTCATTTTGATTTACATTTCCTGGATGACTAAGGACATTAAGCATTTCTTTAAATATTTCTCTGTCATTCGATATTCCTCTGTTGAGAATGTGCAGTTTAGCTCTGTACCCCATTTTTTAATTGGATTACTTGATCTGTTGCTTCTTAACTTCTTGATTTCCTTATATATTCTGGAAATTCACCCTTTTTCAGATGTAGGGTTGGTGAAGATCTTTTCCAGGTCTATAGGCTGTCATTTGGTTGTGTTGACAGTGTGTCCTTTGCTTTACAGAAGCTTTTCAGTTTCAATATGTCCCATTTATTGATATTAGAGCCTGGGCTGTTGGTGTTCTCTTCAAGAAGTTGTCTCCTGGGCCAATGAGGTAAAGGTTATTGCCCACTTTTTCTTCTAATAGATATAGTGTATCTATCTGGTGTTATATTGATATCTTTTTTCATTTGGACCATACTTTTGTGCAGGGTGAGAAACATTGATCTATTTACATTTTTCTACAGGTAAACACCCAGTTAGACCAGCACCATTTGTTGAAGATACTATCTTTTTTAAATTGTACGGTTTGGGCTTCTTTGTCAAAAAATCAAATATATATATATATATATATATATATATATATATATATATATATATGGGTGGACTTATTTCTAGGTCTTCAAATTGATTCCGTTGATCTACCAATCTGTTTCTATGTCAGTACCATGCTGTTTTTATTACTGTTGCTATATAGTACAGTTTGAGATCAGAGATGAACACATCTCTAGATGGTATTTTATTGAATGGGATTATTTTACCTTTTTCTTTTGTTTGTTTGTTTGTTTTTCCATCTGAAATTGAGAATTGTTCTTTCAAGTTCTGTAAAGAATTTTGTTGGTATTTTATTGGGAATTGCATTGAATCTGTAGATTGCTTTTTGTAGCATGGCCATTATCACTATGTTAATTCTACTGATCAATGAACATGGAAGATCTTTCCATCTTCTGATAAGTTCTTCAATTTCTTTCTTCAGAAACTTGACAATTTTTTTATACGTCTACAGATTTATTTGAGTTAATTTTGTATCCAGCCATTTTGCTGAAGGATTTTATCAGCTAAAGGAGTTCTCTGGTAGAAATTTTGGGCTCATTCATGTATACTATAATATCATCTGTGAATGGTGATACTTTGAATTCTTTCTTTCAGATTTGTATCCCATTGATCTCCTTTCGTTGTCTTTTTTAAAATTTTTTAAATTTTTTCATTGTCTTATTGCTCTAGTAGGACTTCCTGTACTATACTGAAGAGATGTGGAGAGAGTGGGCAGCCTTGCCTTGTCCCTAAATTCAGTGGGATTGATTTAAGCTTTTCTCTTCTTAGTTTGATGTTGTTTATAGGCTTGCTGTGTGTTGCTTTTAGTATGTTCAAGTATGTGCCTTGTATCCCTTATCTCTCTAAGACTTTAAACAGGAGCTAGTGTTGGATTTTAACAAATGATTTTTTGGCATCTAAGGAGATGAACATGTTTATTTGTTTGTTTGTTTGTTTGTTTTTTAATTGCACATAGTTTGCCTATGTGGTAGATTACATTGATGGATTTTCAGATGTTGAACCACCCCTGCATACTTGAAATGTAGTCTACTAGGTCATGATGGATGATATCTTTAATCTGTTTTTGGATTAATTTTGTGACTATTTTATTAAATATTTTTGTGTCAATGTTCATTAGGGAGATTGGCCCGAAGTTTGATTTCTTTATTGGGTATGTGTGCTACTTAGGTACCGATGTGACTATGGCATCATAGCATGAGGTTGGTAATCTATCTTTTTAGATAGTTTAAAGGGTATTGGCATTACGTTTTCTTTGAAGGTCTAGCAGAATTCTGCATTGAAATAATCTGGCCCTGGGCTTTTCTTTTTCTTTTTCTTTTTCTTTTTTTTTTTTTTACGAATTTGGTGACAGCTTCTATATCCTTAGGGCATTTAAGACTGTTTAATCTATTTACCTGATCTTGATTCAAATTTGGTAAATGAAATCTATCAAGAAAATTGTCCAGTTACTTTACATTTTCAAATTTTGTTGTTCATAGGCTTTTGAAGTAGGACCTAATGATTTTTTTGGATTTCCTGAGTATCTGTCATTATATCCCCATTTTCCATTCTGATTTTGTTGATTTACATAGTGTCCCTCTGTGTTCCAGTTAATTTGGCTAAGGGTTTGTCTATTTTATTGATTTTCTCACAGAACCAGCTCTTGGTTATTTGATTCTTTGAATTGTTCTCTCTGTTTCTAATTTACTGATTTCAGCACTGATTTTTATAATTTTCAGCCATCTTTTCCTCTTGGGTATGTCTGCTTTTGTGTGTGTGTGTGTGTGTGTGTGTGTGTGTGTGCTTTCAGGTATACCATTAAGTTGCTTTTATGGGATGTCTACAATTTCTTTATGAAAGCACTTAGCGCTAAGAACTTTCCTTTTAGCACTCTTTTCATTGTGCGCCATAAGTTTGAGTAAGTTGTACCTTCATTTTCATTGAATTCTAGTAGTCTTTAATATCTTTCTGTATTTACTCCCTGACCCAGTTGTCACTGAGAGTTGTTTAGTTTCATGTGTTTGTAGGCTTTTTGCTATTTATGTTATTGTTGTGTTCTATTTTTAAATCCATGGTGGTCTGATATGATACAAGGAATTATTTCAATCTTTTTCTATCTTTTGAGGCTTGCTTTGTGTCTGACTATATGCTCAATTTTTGAGAAGGTTCCATGAGGTTCTGAGAAGGTATGCTCTTTTGTGTTGAGTGAAATATTCTGTAGACAACAATTAGGTCCATTTGATTTAAGACCTCTGTATGTGTCATCATTACTCTGTTTAGCTTCTGTTTCAATGATCTGTCCCTTGGTTAGAGTGGGGTGTTGAAGTCTCCCACTATTAAGGTATTGGGATCAATGTGTGATTTAATCTTTAATAAAGTTTCCTTTACAAATGCAGGAGCCCTTGTATTTGGTTTATAGCTGTTTAACATTGTGATGTTCTAGTGGATTTTTCCTTTGATGAGAATGAAGTGTCCCTTTCCATCTCTTTTAATTGTGGATGAAAGTCTATTTTATTAGATATTAAGATACCTACTGAAGTTTGATTCTTGGGTCCATTTTCTTCGGAAACCCTCTTTCATGCCTTTACTGTGAGGTAGTGTCTATCTTTGTTGCAGAGGTGTGTCTCTTAAATGCAGCAGAATGTTGAATCTTATTTCTGCAATATTCTGTTAGTCCGTGTCTTTTTATTGGAGAGTTGAGTCCATTGATATTGATAGATATTAGTGAACGATGATTGTTAGTTTCTTTTATTGTGGAGTTAGTGGTTATGGTGTACTTGTGTGTTTGTTATGTTTTGCTTTTTTTGTTGTGATGGTGTTTATCCTGTGTTTTCTTGGGTGTGGTTGATCTTGTTGAGTTGGAGTTTTCTTTTTAGCATATTCTCTAGGGCTGGGTTGTTGTGTGTGTATAGCTTAAATTTAGTTAAGTCATGTAATATTTTGTTTTCTGCCTCTATGTTGATTGAAAATTTGCTGGGTATAGTAGTTGGCATCTGTTGTCTTAGTGTTTGCATGATATCCACACAGTTCCTTCTGACTTTCACAGTCTCTTTTGAGAAGCCTAGTGTGATTCTGATAGTTTTGCATTTATATGTTACTTGGCCTTTTTTCCTTGTAGTATTTAATATGTTTTCTTTGTTCTGTAGATTTAGCGTTTTGATTATTATGTGGCAGAGGAATCTCTTTTCTGGAATAGTCTCTTTGCTGATATGTAGGTCACTTGTATGTTTAAGTGTATCTCTTTCTTAAGGTTGGGGACATTTTCTTCTATGATTGTCTCCAAAATATTTTCTGGGTCTTAGATCCTGGATAGCATTGACTGATTGTTCCTGGAGCCTGACTTGGTCCACCTGTTTCTGGAGTAGAGAGTAGTCTCTGCTGGATTCACTGTCTCTGCTGGCTCACTGTTTGTGACCCAGGTATGCCAGGTAGCTGAGACCCAGAAGGAAATATCTCGAAGCCTAGAGCTGTTCCAGTGCCCCACTGGCTTCCTTAAATGGTGGAGGATAGGATTTCACTCTCATGCCTGGCTCAGCTTTACTGGATTTACTGACTTTGCTGGTCTCATTGTTTTTGACCAAAGTGAGCTAGACTGCTGGGGAGAAGGCAGAAGGTTCTTTGAGCATAAAGCTGCTCCAGTGCTTCACAGGCCTCATTGGGGAGGAGGACAATGGAACTTTGGTCCTGTGCCTAGCTCAGCAACTCTGGATTCTCTGGCTGCACTGGGCTCACTTTTTCTGGCCCAGGTTGACCAGGCTGCTGAGGCACCAGTGGAAAGTTCTCTGTGCCTAGAGCTGCTCCAGTGCCCCACTGGCTTCCTTGAGATGGTAGACAATTGGGCTCATGTCCCATGCCTAGCTCAGCACCACTATGTTCATTGCCTGTGTTGTGCTGACTGACCTGGGTGAGACAGGCAGGTGGGGAGCAGGCAGAATGGAGCCATGCCTCTTCCACAGTACCAGACTGTACCCCCCCACCAGAGGGTGGTGAGAGTGAATGCCACTAGCCACAGACACCAGGAAGGTGATTGTGGGCTCCCGAGTTTGGAACAAGGAGCCATTAGTAGCCAGAGGGTGCCAACAGGACTGTGATAGTGGGTGCCTGGGTTTAGAACCCCACCCTCAGTACAGGAAGGTATTTACTCCACAGGCAGTGAGAATGTGAGCCCAAGGTCTGAGCAGCCAGCCTCTGGTCCCAGGAAAATATCCACAGAAGGTGGAATTGGGTGGGTAGTCTACAGTTGTGTCAGTGCTGGGCAGGAGCCTGGAATTTTTTCCTGGTTTTAGCTGGGTTGCCTGAGGCTGTACCTTTTAGTACCCCCGTGGATTCTCCTCTCACCTGAGAAACACAGACATCAGGGTTTGGGGTCCACAGTATGGCCTGCCAGTCACCTTGCTCTCACTGTTGAGATGCTGGTCAGATACCCTACACTGTCAGAGCCACCATCTTGGATCTTCTTTCATTATGTCATTTTATTAAATCATTATCAACATTTCTTTTAGAAAGATATTTAGTATAGTTGCTGAGGACATAGGTCATCTTATAGAGTACTTGTCCAATAGACACAAACCTCTGAATTTGATCCAGTACCACATAAACAGAGCTACAATATAAAAATGTGAGAGGTAGAGAAAGGAGGATAAGAAAGTCACCCTAAGACGCATAATAAGTTTAACTCTATTATGAGGTACATAAAGCACTGTGTCAAATTTCTCAAAAATAGAAAACAAAAAGTGAGAAAGACTGGAGAAAGGAAATATTGGAGGAAGAATGAAAGAAATAAAGAAAAAAAATCTACCTAACTGCAATACTTGCACGGTAACCAATGCTAAGCGACCTCATCTACAGTGACTTAAAATGATTCTACAGGTCCCAGTTAAGATTTGCAAGCCATTGAGAGTTTTCATAATTTTACACTGAATAAGAAGAGGGTATGTGATTTCCTCATTGAGACTAATTATTAAGCATTCTAAAAGGCATTTAATATTTTATACTCTATGAAGTAAATAAAAATGATAATCTAATAGAACGATTTGGCTTAGTATGTTTGACTTCAAATTTATTTTACAAGAAAAGTAGCAGTTACTTAATTTCATGTCTGTGAAATGTAAATCAGTTTAAACTATATTGAATTTATACTAAAGATTTCATTGCTTTCATCTTAGAGACATCAAGAATTGACAAATACTGGAGAATGGTCTAAAACAGCAATCACAATATGAGTTCAAAATCCAATTTATGTATTCAAAATATATATCTGTATTTGAATATAATTTAGGAGAAACTGTCAATATTGGGCTAAAGCCTTTTAAACAGTATGCAGTTTAAAAATATGTTCACTTAACATTCAAGTTTTCATTTTCACAGCTCAACAAGCTTTAATAATCAGGTTTTTATTGCTATTTTATAATGAACAAACTGAATATGATTGTGACTTCTAGTAATATTAGAAGCTATACCTGCAAATTCTTACTAACATAACCTTCCAAACATGAACTATACAAAGAGGACAGCAATGAACAGTTTTGATTGGGGAGCAGGGGAATCCCAAAAGGCCTCAGCCCTACAGAGAAAACAATAGGAATTGATTAAAGCTGGTAGCAGGAGAGGTATCTCTTCCTAGGGAAGAACACCCCAAATGCTTAACAGTCAAGTGCTTAACAGTCAGTCCTGAATCCATCCATACAAGTAGCAATATATGTAACCAACAGGTTATATTTGGGACTGGATGTGTATATACAAATACATATATGCATGCTATAACAACTGACTAAAAAAAAAAAAAAAGACTCCATAAATTTGAAGGGAAGTAGGAAAGGTTATATGGGAAATTTTGACGGAAGAAAAGCTAAAGAACTCGCCACTAAACTGAGTTAAATGTACACTGCTATGTTTTCTGTACATAAATATAATTACCAAAATTATTTTTAAAAGGATTGGTCCCCACAGACTAATATATTTGAATGTATAATAACCAGGGATTAGTATTTGACAGGATTAGAAGGATTAGCATGTGTGGTGTTTTAGGAGAAAATATATCCCTGGAAGTTGGCTATGAAGTTTCAAGCACCCAAGCCAAGCCCAGGGTCTGTCTGTCTGTCTGTCTGTCTGTCTCTGTCTCTGTCTCTCTCTTTCTGTTTACTGATCAGGATATAGTTCTCAACTACTGCTATAGCTACTACTATAACTTTGGCCTGCATGACATCATTCTCACTGTCATGATAATCAGCTAAACCTCTGAAACTGCAAATAAGCCAACTATTAAATACTTTCTTTGTTAAGAGTTGCTGTGGTCATGATATCTCATCACAGAAACATAACTGTGACTAAAACAGAAGTTAGTTCTATTGAACGAAGTATTGCTTTGACAGGCCTGACCATGTTGCTTGTTGATAGAATAAGGACTTCTGTTTAGGACACGAGTTGAGATTATTTATTTATTCATGTTAATTAATTATTTATTAAACAGTATTTGTTTATATTAATTGCAGTTTCTTTGTAGCCTAGTTGTAGCCCCCTTCCTCACTCCCTCCGACTCCTACCCTCCTTCCCTCTTCTCCTCCCATGCCCCTCCCCAAGTTCACTGATAGAGGAGTTTCTCCTCCCCTTCCCTCTGACCCTAACCTATAAGGTCTCATCAGGACTGGCTACATTGTCTTCCTCTGTGGCCTGGTAAGGCTGCTTCCTCATCAGTCAGAGGTGATCAAAGAACCAGCCACTGAGTTCATGTCAGAGACAGTCCCTGTTTCCCTTACTAGGGTACCGACCTGGACACTGAGCTGCCATGGGCTACATCTGTTCTAGGTAATCGTCATAAATGGTCTTTGGTTGGCGTATCAGTCTCAGAAAAGACCCCTAGGCCCAGATGTCTTGGTTTTGTTACTCTCCCTGTAGAGTTCCTGTCCCCTCCAGCTCTTTCTATCTTCCCTTTCTTTCAAAAGAATCCCTGCACTCTGCCCAAAGTTTGGCTAGTAGTCCCAGCATCTGCTTTGATACCCTGCTGGGTAGAGTCTTTCAGAGGTCCTCTGTGGTAGGCTCCTGTCCTGTTCCTTGTTTTCTCCCTCTTCTGATATCCATCCTGTTTGCCTTTCTGACAAGTTGAGATTTAAGAAAGATTTAATGAAACATACTAATATGATCATGGAAGACAGTAGTGCTGAGCCAATGTAGATTATGACAGCCCTGTTCAAGAGGTTTCAGAAGAGAATATTAGTGAGATCATCAGGAGAATATTAGAGACCATTAGTGATCATGGCAAAGGACTTGGCTGCTTTTGTCTTTGTCCAAAAAATTCTACTTGAGGCTAAATTGATTAGTTTTGTATTAATGACTTTGTCAAAAAGATATCAAGTCACCTAGTATGACTATGCCTCAGTGTTAGTAGTAGTCAGTCTTATACAGATCAATAAAGAAAAGGAGCAAACTAGACAAAAAAAAATATGAAAATTAAACAATTTGGTGATAAAAGCAGCACCAGCCATCAGAATGGAGCCAAATCAGCTGCTCAAGGAGATAAAACATTAAAGAAGATCCTGATGTTGAATTGAATATGAAGTGGTGCTCTTTAGGCAAGGCCTCACCTAGAAAAGCTTCCAAAGGAATTAAAGACAAACTTCTATCCTTGGTGAAGGAAAGCAGCAAGGATAGAAAAATGATACAAATGTAACTGAACAACAGAGTGAAGTTTAAGCTAAAGCATGCAGCAGAATTCGGCAGCTTTGGTCAGATGTTTTTGGCTTTAGAGTAAAAAACACACAAAAAAAATGGGACTGTGGAATCTCCCTCTTGGCTAAAGAAAGCTGCTGAGGCCAGTTGTGGGTCAGAGGTATCCCTTCATAAAGGCTCAGTGAAGCCATACATGAAAGTGTAAGAGATTCACCAGCTCAGTGGTGTCCACTGTTTGTCCACTGGACAGGGAGACCAGTACCTGGGCCAGCCAGCTCTGCTGTCTCAGTAACTGAGCACCAATGTTCCTGTTTGGGGCAGCTTCCGGCTACCATAGCCACAAACGTGGAAGGCCTTTACAGCCACTGCCTCCGCCATCTCAGTCAAAGAACTTAAGAATTCTCAATTTCATATGGGGAAAAAAAAAACAGAATTGCTAAAACAATCCTGTACAACAACAGATAGTCAGGAGGAATCTCCATCCTTGATCTCAAACTAGACTACAGAGCAATAGTAATAAAACTGCATGGAATTGGCATAGAAACAGAATGGTGGATCAATGGAATCGAATAGAAGACCCAGAAATATGCCCACACAACTAGAGATACTTGATATTGACAAAGAAGCCAAAACACCCTGCATAAAACTAAAGTCCAGATGGATCAAAGATCTGTACAAAAAACCAAACACGCTAAATCTGTTAGAAAAAGTGGGGAAGAGCCTTGAGCTCATTGGCACAGGAGACAACTTCTAAACAGAACATCAACAACATAGGCTCTAAGATCAACAATCAATAAATGGGACCTCATAAAACTGAAAAGCTTGTGTAAAGTAAAGGACACTGTCATCAGAACAAAATGATAGCCTGCAGACTGGGAAAGGATCTTCACCAAACCTATAAATGACAGACAGGTAATATCCAGAATATATAAAGATATAAAAACAGTTAAAAAGCAACAAATCAAGTAATCCAATTTAAAAATGAGATACAGAGCTAAACAGAGAATTCTCAGTGGAGTAATATTGAATGTCAGAGAAACACTTAAAGAAATTCTCAGTGTCACTAGTTATCAGGGAAAAGCAAATAAGAACAACCCTGAGATTTCACCTTGCAGCCATCAGAATGGCTAAGATCAAAAACTCAAGGGACAACACATTCTGGAGAGGATGTGGAGAAAGGGGAACCCTATGCTATTGTTGGTGAGAATGTAAACTGGTACAACCACTTTGGAAATCAATCTGGTGCTTTCTCAGACAATTAGGAATCGTGCTACCTCAAGATCCAGTGATACCACTCCTGGGTATATATCCAAAATACGCTCAACAATACAACAAGGACTTTTGCTTAAACATGTTCATAGCAGCTCCATTTGTAATAAATAGACAGAAGGTGAAAACAACCTAGATGTCCCTCAAAGGAGGAATGGATACAGAAAGTGTGGTACATTTACAAAATGGAATACTACTCTGCAATTAAAATCAAGGATATCATGGAATTTGCAGGCAAATGGTGGGAACTAGAAAAGATTATCTTGATCAGAAGCAGAAAGACACACAGGGTCTATACTTATAAGTGGGTATTAGAAATATGATATAGGATAAACATACTAAAATCTGTACACCTAAAGAAGCTGAGCAAGAAGCAGGACCCTAGGTGATGTGATCAATCCTCATTCAGAAAAGCAAACAGGATGGACATCAGAAGAGGGAGAAAACAGGGAACAGAACAGGAGCCTACCACAGAGGGCCTCTGAAAGACTCTAACCAGCAGGGTATCAAACACATGCTGAGACTCATAACCAAAGTTTGGGCAGAGTGCAGAAAATCTTTTGTAAAAGGGGGAGACAGAAAAACCTGGATGGGATAGGAGCTCCACAAGCAGAGTAAGAGAACCAAAAATTATGGGCCCAGGGGTCTTTTCTGAAAGTGATGCTCCAACCAAGGACCAGGCATAGAGATCATCTCGAACCCCTGCACAAAGTAGCCCATGGCAGCTCAGTGTCTAGGTTCTCTAGTAAGGGGAACAGGGGATGTCTTTGAAATGAACTCCATAGCTGGCTCTTTGATCACCTCACCCTCAGGGAGGAACAGCCTTAACAAGCCACAGAGGAAGACAGTGCAGCCTATCCAGATGAGACCTAATAATCTAGGGTCAGATGGAATGAGAGGAGGACCTCCCCTATCAATGTATTTGGGGCATGGGAGGAGAAGAGGGAAGAAAGGTGGAATGGGAAGGGACAAGCGAGGGGACTACAGCTGGAAAACAAAATAAATAAATAGAAATTAATAAAAAATTAATTAAAAATAAAAAGAATCAGTAGCAAAGTCTTTCCAGTGACTCTCACTCACACACCTGTACCTCCCGAGAAGCTCAAACCTAATAAAATTTATTCAATTAGTGTTTGTTAATAAGACTCATATTAAATTAGCTGTCTTGGTTAGCTTTGTGCTGATACAACATTTCTGAAATGAGGTGATCTATGGAGAACAGGCATTGGCTTTTCTTTTACTTCATGATTAGGTAGAGGCTAATGGTTTGCTGAAGGATATAGCAGGGAGGAGGCCAGATAGATGAGGTGTGGGGTTTATGCTATGAGAACCTTAATCTCCTCAAGGAGCAGAGCCTCACAACTGACCAGTTCTTACAAGTCCATTCTTCAGAGAACATGCTGGCAGCATGTGAATTGCAGAGGAATACAAATACTAGATCAAACAATTGGGGAATAACCTTAAAAAAATATTATATGTATCCTGTCATCCCAGCTTCTGGAGCGTTGGGTTAAAAGATTCAGACAATCACATTGAACTCAGGGTGCATTTCATAACACAGTTATTTTAAAAAGATATGTTGACATTCCTCCATTCAAAGAAGCTGCTAAATATGGTAAATCAGGACACAGAAATAATCAGAAATGATGCTTGATTCATCTGATACATCCTGTATTCCTTCAGTCACCTAAGCCACTATGATCACTTGCCTCTGTGCTGAGAAGATCAAAAAGACTTCTACAGGCTCTGTATAGAAATAGACTCATAGTGTCAAAGGGATTTATTTTCCCTCTTGTACTGTTTGCTTATGTCCTTCTCTGAGCTTCTCCATTTATGCAACAGAGATGCACAAAGCTCTCAGCCATGTATTCATAAATGCATGTTTCTCATAAATGTAAAACCTGAAGTGTAAGCATGCTAAATAGCCATCATGTCATTCTTAAACTGAAGAAGGACCTATATACACAACATATATTTTATCTGATATTTCCTTTTTGCCATGGGTAAAATCTGGAAAATAAGAATCTCCCCAAAGATGTATTGAGGTCAAACACCAGGTGTCTACATCATTTCTTGGATTTATATCACATATTTCTCTTGATTTCTGCCTGTTCTCTCTGCTTCTTTGAGTTCATTTCACTCATCTCTTTCCTAGTCCTTCAAATATAATTCCTATAATCACGGAGATAAGCATGCTGTTTCCCAGTATCTGTTTCCATTAGAACACAGAAGAAAAAAAACATAGATTTAATGTAACTGATTCCACTCACTGTAATTATAAATGAGACCAAGCAAATTTTTGACAATTTCAATATGAGCCTCAAAAATCTACACATTTATGCATGGTATGTACATACTGCACACTGTTGATCATTGTAACCTCACAGAATAAGCCTCATTGGAAAATATTGACAATGAGAGCAATGGCACGGTTTTATTTTTAATTTTATGGCATTAATAGAGTGACTCAAATAAAGAGCAAATTATAGTAGTGTAGAGAAATTTTGATTCAGAACATAGCTGCTCTAGAAAGAGATCTCACCAGAAGACCAATGTCTGTGATTTGGCTGAAATACAAATTCTCATTTGATCCAGGAGACAGAGGTAAGCAGATCTGAGTTCAAGGGCAGCCTAGTATAGAGCGATTTTTAGATTAAAATAAAAACCAATCCAAACAACAATAATAAAAACAGCTTAGGTCTAGGTGTGGTTGGTACATGTCTTTAATCTCAAACAATGAAGGTAAAGTTCCTTTGTAAAAGGAAGCATCCGTATTTGAAAGTGATGTCTAATTAAGTTGCAGAAAAGGTGACAAATCAGAGAAGATATGACATAATAGGATAATCCCAACTTTCATGAGAGCAGAGAGGAAAGGAGGCTACTTAAGGGAGCAACACGGAGAATGCGAGACAGAGGAGGCAGTTTTAACCAGGAAAGATTTACAGAGAGAGCCTGAATGAGATAATAAGCTAGACACAGGGGAAGACAGAACAAGCCAAAGAATGAGAAGCCAGAAGATTAGAAAACATTGCTGGAATTCTACAGGAATTAAATGATGGGATCAATACGTCTCATTTGCTAATCAAAAGGTTTTTCATACTTAACTGTGAATATATATAATCATATATAAAACATATATGTATATATATATATGCATATATAATGTAGTTAAAAAATATATATGTTTTAGTACAGAAGCTTGAACCTGGGTTTTTAAATGTGAAGAATGAGTACTTAGCTACTCAATTCCATTTTCAATTCTTTAATTTAATACTTAAATCTATACGTGAAATTGATCTTAACATTACTGCTAACAAGAAGTGCCTCATAATTACTAGGTCCATGGAGAACCCATGTAAAAATTGATTACACTTTCAGATTGCTTTGGTATACAGTAAGTAACAGACTGCAACATTCATCACCATGTCTGAGCTCCGTCACTTGCAAACTCTCTCTTCATCTGCAGGTGAATTGCTGACTCTCACTCATGCCAAAAGAACTAAAGCACCGGTATCCTTACATTCAAAATTCCTTTTAAAAAGAATTCCCATAAAGACTGAAAGACTTTAATTTGTAGGGGGAGACCTAGATTGTTTCTGATTCCTTGTTAATAGGAGCAGGGCATCATGAACATGGTTGATAAAGTGTCTCTGTAGTGGAATGAAGTATGCTTTGTTTATAAACCTGAGTGGGATAGCTGGGTATTGAAGTAGGTTGATTTCCGTTTTTCTGAGGAACCACAACATTGATTTCCATAGTGACTGTAAAAGTTTATACTCCCACCAGCATCTGATGAGTGTTCCTCTTACTCCACATCCTTACCAACATGAGTGGTCAATTGTTTTACTGATCTTAGCCATTCTCACGGGTGAAAGATTACATTTTTTAATTTATTTTTATTATTAGTTACATTTTATTCACTCTGTATCCCAACTGTATCCTGTTCCCTCCTTCCCTCCCAAACCCTCACTCCCTCCCTCATCTCCTTCCTGCCCCTTTCCAAGTCCACTGATTGGGGAGGACCTCCTCCCGTTTCATCTGACCCTGTTTCATCAGGTATCTTCAGGACTAGCTGCAAAGTCCTCCTCAGTGGCCTAGCAGGACTGCTCCTCCCTTGTGGGGTGGGGAGGTCAAAGAGCCTGCCATTGAGTTCCCGTCAGAAACAGTCCCTGTTCCCCTTCCTATGGGAAACGAATTGGTTATTGAACTACCACGGGCTACGTCCGAGCAGAGGTTTTAGGTTATATCCTTACATGGTCCTTGGTGGAGTAATCAAAAACAAAGAAATCATGAAATTTGCAGGCAAATGGTGGGATCTAGAAAAGATCATTCTGAGTGAGGTATCCCCGAAGGAGAAAGACACACATGGTGTATACTCACCTATATAGACTTATAAGATATGATAAGCATAATGAAATCTATACACCTAAAGAAGATAAACAAGAAAGGGAGCCTGGGATAAGATGATCAGTCCTCACTTAGAAAGACAAATGGGATGTGCATTGGATGTAGGAGAAAACAAGTAACAGGACAGAAGCCTACCACAGAGGGCCTCTGAAAGACTCTACCTAGCAGTGTATCAAAGCAGATACTAAGACTGATAACCAAACCTTCAGCAGAGTGCAGGGAATCATATGAAAGAAGGGGGAGTTAGTATGACATGGAAAGGATAGGAGCTCCACAAGGACCAAATATATCTGGTCACAGGGGTCTTTTCTGAAACTGAAAGTTTACATTTTAAAAGTTGTTTTGAATTGCATTTCTCTAATAAATAAAGATGTTGAACATTTCTTTGTTAGCCATTTCAGTTTCCTCATTTAAGAATTATCTGTACCCCATTTTTTAATTGAGTTATTTGTTTTCTTGATGCCTAGATTTTGGGTTTGTTGTTGTTGTTGTTGGTTGGTTTTTTGTTCTTTTTGTTGTTGCTGTTATTATTTATATATTTTGGCTATTATCCCAAATAGAACGTGTAGTTAGTAAAAATATATTTCTATTATTTAACCTGTTGTTTTGTCTGAATGATGCTGTTCTTTGCCATGCAGACGTGTTTTAGTTTCATGTGGTCCCATTTACTAATTCTTGGTCTTAATGTCTGTGCTAATGGTGTTCTGCTCAGAAAGCATTTTCTTGTGCTAATGAGTTTAAGGATCTTCTCTATTGTCCTATAAAAGTTTCAGTGTCTCTGATACTAGGATGAGGCTTTGATCAATTTGGAGTTGAGTTTTGTGCAAGGTAATAAATATGAAACTATTTGGATTATTCTAAATGCATCCTGTTTGAGCAACACTGTTTCTTGAAGATGCTGTATTTTTTCCAGGGTATATTTCTGACTTCTTTCTCAAAAATCAGGTGTCCATCTATAGATGTGTTGATTTATGTTTGTATGTTCAATTGGACTCCACTGATCAACATGTCTGTTTTTGTGCCAATAGCATGCTGTTTATCTTACTATAGTTCTGAGGTAAAACTTGAAATCAGGGATAATGATACTACTACTCTAAGATCTTTTGTTGTTCTGGATTGTTTTAGCTATTTGTTTTTATTTTGTCTTGTTTGGGTTTTGTTTTGCTTTGCTTTTTTCTTTGCTTTGTGTGTGTGTGTATATATTTCCAAATGAAGCTGAAAACTGTACTTTCATAATGGTTGAAGAGTTGTGTCTGAATTTTTATAGGGATTACATTGAATCATTTGCTTTTGGTAGCATGGCCATTTTTATTATGTTAATCCTACTAATCCATTATCTTGTGAGGTCTTTCCATCTTTTGATTTTTTTCTTCAATTTCTTTCTTTAATTCCTTTCACTTGCTTGGTAGTTATAACAGCATCTTTTATAATTTTAAGGGTGTTGTGAACAATATTGTTTTTTATTATTCTGTTTGTTATTTGGATACAGGAGGACTACTAAATTTTGTGATTTCATTTTGGATTTACCTATTTGACTTAAAGTATTTATCAGCTGTAGAAAATTCCCAGTAGAATTTTAGGGTGTCTTATGTACACTATTTTTGTCGCCTACAAAAAAAAATAGTTTGATTTCTTCTTTTCTAATTGCAATTGTCTTATTTCTTTTTTTTTTTTGAAATTTATTTATTTATTTATTTATTTATTTTGATAATCTCCCTTAATCCCCCTTTGATCTTTAATCTGGTGAACAGCTTTTTTTTCATTATTTGTGTGTACATATTTCTTTTTTTTTTTTATTCAATGCAGTTTATTTAGGAACCTTGAACAATCATCTGACCCTGGGTAAAGCCAGCCCACTTTAAATAGCCTCTGGGTAGCCAACCTCAGCATGCCACGTGGGCAATGCGGATAGGTCCACATACATGGAAGCAAGCCAGATTCTCAGCCTTAGCCAAATGTGGAGTTGTTTGTGACAGAGAGCACTCACCATCGGGAAGGTGGAAGGCGGAAACCAGCTCCATCTTTCAGGCGCGGCATTACGCAGCTCTCTACAGTTCCCCGTTTTTGTTTTGGACGCATCAGGCAAGAGTAGAGGTCTGATCTCTGATATTAGAAATAAATTGGGACTTTGTACAGATGTTCATTTAGGTGTCATCCACCCAAAGAGCATCAGACCCGTCTGATACCTTTTTCTCAGAGGCGGGACCTGGGGCATCAACCCGCATGCAATCAGACATGCTCTTCTCTGGGACTGACCCTGAGTGCAGTGCTTAGCCTCGCATCCTGAGAGTAACATTTTGGCTTTTTATGGTAGCCAACCATGCTTGGGGAGACTGTCCTGCTTCAATGGCTGTAAAGGCCTGAATGATCATGGCTGCATCACACTGTTGTGAGACTCTAATCTTGCATATATACCACAGGCAAACCAAGGAGACCAACACCAGAAGGCCTGCTAATGCTCCCATGCCCGCCCATTCCTTCAGATGATTCATGGCTGTAGCAATCCATGATGATAATCCTGTGGCTAGTCCTGCGTCCACTCTGGTAGAATTTACCATGACAATGGCCACTCTCAGCTGCTCCATCGTAATATCGAATTCTCCAGTCCAATTACCTAAAATATAGCTAGACAATTGTTTAGACAGATTTGCAGCACGGGAAAAATTCTCATGTTATATGCTAGTGACTCAAAGTCCAGCATACTCTCATTGACAGCCAAGTTGAGCGATTTGCCATAGGGTATCAATTTGCTTCTGCACGAGGTCAATCCTCTGATTGAACACCATCAAACCTCCTTTTAGTTGAGCAGTAATTCCTTTTTGTACATCTAAGGCATGAGCTACATTGGCTAAAAGGTTATTCAGGGTCTGAGCAGTCTGCCCAGTATGACTCATGGCTAATGCCGTGGTGGTAGCTCCAACAGCCGCCAATCAGATGGCAGTAACAATGGCAGCTGTAATTCCAAGATCCCTTTTCTGTCTGAAGAGAGTCATAGTGTGAGGGCATCAACTGGCACAGGCACCCAGCGAGGCATGCGAGTAACCAGCTAGTAAATTTACTAGCATTCCAGCATTGGGCAAAAAAGCAAGTATCATCACCACAATTACTTGGCTCTAGTCTTATTTCTTTAACTAAGACTGTAAGTGCTATTTCAAATAGGTACGGAGAAAGCAAAAAACCTTGTCTTGTTCCTGATTTATTACAAGCACTTTGAATTTCTATCTCTTTGAGTTGATGTTGGCTGTGGGCTTTCTGTTAACTGCCTTTACTATATTATTGTATGTTCCGTGTATGCATATTTTCTTCAGGACTTGTATCTTAATGAGGTATTGGATTTTGACAAAGGCCTTTTCTGCATCTAATGAGATGATCATATGGTTTTTGTTTTCAGTCTGCTTAAATGGGGGATTACATAATCAATTTATATTGTTATACAACCTCAACATATGTGTGACAAAGCTTATTTGATCATGGAGTATGATATTTTTATGTGTTCTAGGATTCAGTTTGTAAGCATATTATTGAAAATTTTTGCTTCAATGATTCTTTTTATTTTTGTTGTTGTTTAATTTATTTAGTTCAGCTATTAGTTTGATCTTTTCTTGTCTTCTTTTCGCTGTAATTTATTCTTTCTGTTTTAGAGTTTTCAGGTATGTTGTTAAGTTGTTAGTATGAGATCTCTCTGATTTTTTTTTAAATGTAGTCACTTTGCACTATGAACTTGTGTCTTAGAACCATCTTCATCTCATCCTTTAAGTTTGGGTATGTTGTGTATTCATTCTCATTCAATTCAAGAAAATCTTTAATTTCTCTCTTAAATTCTGTCTTGACATATTTTTCCTTAAGTAGTGAGCTGTTAGTTTCCATGAGTTTTTAAGCACTCTGTTGTTGATATCCAGGTTTAATCTATGGTGTTCAGATAGGATATAGAGTGTTATCTTAATTTTTTTGTATTTGTGGAAACTTGCTTTGTGCTTAAGTATGTGCTCAGTATTGGTGAAAGTTCAAGTTATGAGAATACTTTATATTCTTTTGTATTTGGGTGAAATGTTCTGTAATTATCTGATAGGTATATTTGTTTTATAATATCTGTTAGCTACAGAACTCATACAATGGAATACTATTCTGGAATTACAAAAAGTAAACTTCAAGATAAATGGATGAAACTAGAAAAATTTATCCTCATTTAAGTAACCCAGACCCAGCAGGAAGAATACTGCATGTTAATGATAACTACAATATGTAGAACCATAGAAGTTGTGTATAGAGGAAGTGACTAGGTGAAAAAGATAGATCTCCTATAGAAAGGAAAATAAAATAAATAGCTAATGATAGGTGGATGTGGAGGCTAGAATTGGAAAAAATAAAGATAAAACAAGGGCCCATTGAAGGGTAATATGGAAATCTAACACAGCATAAGATTTTAAAACTATATGCATAAATGAAAGCATTCTAAAATCACATCACATAAGGGGGAGAGAGAGATTTACCTGGACATCTCTTGTGACCAAATGAAGCTTGAGGTACTGTGGTTGTGTTACATCTAATTGACTTGTTGGCCAAATGGTCCCATGTCTATTACTCTGTCTGCAGGTTACTTTCCACAACTGAAAGCAAGGTCTTATTGCTAAAGACAACCCTACACAACTCATTGGGCATGGAGAAGGTGAGCTGGTGCCTACACAGAGCCTTACATGTTAGCATCCTTACTACAAGAAAGTACGCTATAAGCTGTAAAAGGATAGATATAAATGTCAAACCAGATACAGTCCTTTTAATCCACAATGTATCTTGCCTCCAAAATATACTAGGCAGAAAGCTGTGGGAGTATCAAGCAATATCTTATTTGATTTGAAGCCCACTCCATGAGATGGAACTCATACCTGACACTGCTTTGGTGGCCAAGAAATTGATTCTAGCTAGCCCTGGGACCAAGGATAAAACCAAATACTACTGTTCTATGAAAAGAATGTAGCAATAAAATAACTCCCAGTAAAATGACATTAGGCTATACTCATAGATCAGCCATCATCAGAGAAGTTTTTTCCTATAGCCAGCATGAACAAATACTGAGATCTAAAACAAGACCATATTCTGAGAATGGGAGATCTTGGAAGACTATGCCATAGAAAGGCATAACTGCACAGAACCCATCTCCTTAGGGCTGCAGAAGAAGAGACAAAAAGAGTGTCAAAGCCACAGGGGCTAAAATATACCAAGGAAAGGCCCTTTAAATCAACAAGATTGATGAAAGTGTGAATTCACAGTAATTGAGGCAGCATGCACATGGCTTGCATGAGTCTGCTCCAAACTGGGTCTTAAGTCTGACACATGTACCATTCCCTAAGCTATCATAAGATATCTCAAATTGATAACCACTTGAAAATCAAAAAATAGTTTTTCCCAAATGATTCTTACTAGAGAAACAAACCTCTCTTGAAGGTAAGTTGCATGCCCAGTTGTTCATGGTCAACAGAAAATGAATTCAAAGGCATCTTTGGAGGTTCCTTGTTTCATAAATGTTGTGTAAGGTGTTGTTTGTGTGTTTTAATTTTCATTCTTTTCAATTTTAAGTCTTATTTATATATTTTCTCTCTTTTGCTCTACATATCCTTTGGGTATACATTGTGACTTACAGTTTACTATATGGGATTTCTGCACATGTGAACATGTTGCTCTCTGCATCTATATCCGTTTCTTCTGCTTTTTTTAGGCACCTTTTTTTTTCTGTTTCTTGGCTTTATCTTATTCTGATTTCTTAGGTTTTAATAGTATAGTATAACATAGCATAGCATAGCATAGCAATTATTATTCTTATCCCTTAGAAACAGCTTTTCTTTCTAATGGAAGACTGATAAGGTATGGATCTGGATGGGAAGAGAGTTAGACAGAAACTAGGAAAGGTAGAGGCAAAAACAGCAATATCAAGGTATATTATGTATGAAAAAATCTGTTTTCCATAAAAGAAAATAATAAATAAATTTAACAAAAGAATGCAAACTAACTGTACAGTGTCATTAGAAACAACTATGAATCACCAAGATATCTCATATGAAGGGTCTGATTTCCTTAGATGTAGTTGGACTTTACTGTGCCTGATTTTCAGGTTCATCATGGCAGCGCAAACACCTGATTCTTTAGTAAGAATGTACTAACAGTGAATGGTCTTGCTGCTGGGGTTAAACTAGCCAGTAAAGCTAACCTGGGGAGTTGTCCAACTGCTCTTATTCTACTTCTGCTGATTCAAATGAAACATTTTCTTTGAGTTGAATACACAAAAATGTTATATAAATGTATTTAAAATGTAGCCTTTAGCAACTTGTCTGTGAGTACAGTCCATTTTATCTTCCCTTCTACTTAAATATATTTTTGAAAATACTGAATCTTTTCAGTACTCAGGACATTTTTCTAACAAAGCAGACAAATACTGGGCAGACCAGATATAATAAATAAAAGAAAATATTATCTGCTTTTTGCACCCTGTGTTTCATCCTCCAGGCTGCCCCTGGGAAAATTTTCCACATCCCAAGGTCATTATTTTATATATATTGTAACATTCTTTAATTGTTCAACATAATGTAGCTTCCAATCAAGCATGCTCCCACATGACTACTCAAAAATGTCGTTGATGGTAACATAGATGACATGATCAAAAGAATCCTGAATTCTCTGAGGGGATAAATGGAAAATATATATACTATTTTCCCTGTGACTTCTGCCACACTGAAGAGAGCTGAAAGTTCCAATGCTATTTAAGAGGATCTCGGCTTCTGGTTAAGATCTATGAAGCATGTACTCATGGTCTGGCTCTTTGATCACCTCTACCTGATGGAGCAGCAGCCTTACCAGTCTACAGAGGAAGACAAAGAAGCCAGTCCTGATGAAACTTGATAGACGAGGATCAGATGAAAGGGGAGGACTGGGGGAGGGGCATAGGAGAAGAAGAAGGAGGGAGAATGAAATTGGGCTGCAGCTGGGATACAAAGTGAATAAACTGTAATTAATAAAAAATAAAAAACTATCTATGAAGCACTTCACCCTTCATGCTCGTTAGTCCTTCTTGCACTCTGTGCTGTGAATTTCCCAATGATATATCTCAACGTCACCCATGCTCTAAACCTGTAGAAAGATCCAGGTCTTGTCCAAATTAGGCTAGTCTGATTCTAGGTATCTTAAAAAGAATATTGCAGTTAGTTGTTCTTACAAGGTAGGGTTTCCTGGTTTAAGCACATGCTCTGTCTCCTAGGTTCTTCAGCTGAATTACTTCACTCTTCCTATCAACTTAGCATTTTAGCACATATGGCATTGGAAAATGTACTACTATATAAGGTATATGAAATGATCTGTATCAGTGAGTGAGTTATATAAAAATGAGATGTTTTCATGAAATTTTAAGGCCATTCATTGTTAAACTTTCATGGCAGTCATGAAATTATTATGTTTTCAGTCTTCTATATTTAACCACTTTTTTTAAAAAAATAAAAGACCCAATTGTGTTTAGTCCTTGAATTTGGTACAATGTATGACACAATGCAGGAATTTAAATACGATTTAAAAGCATACAATTGATTCAATAATTTTTGGGTTGGTAGACCTTAGTAGTATATTTTTAGATAGTTATGTATGCCTGACTCACATATATATGCGCCAAATACTTCAGAATATCATCTAAAGTGGTTAGATAGTAAGGAAAGTAAATGAATGTGGAAGTCTGTAGGAAATGACTGCAAAATCCTATATGCAACCTAGGTGTATTGATCAACAGAAGAATATACAGAGGAAGAAAGATAACTCTTTTTTAGAAATCCAAATAACTGTACTTATTTAAAAAGTTGTCAATAATATATACAAAGCTAATATTTTAAAATCTTAGAGAGAAATGACAATAAGTAAACTGTATATAGGGGCTTGGAAAAGGGAGAAATATTCATCTATTAACAAAGCTAGTGGAAAAATTAACTCACACATTGATAATATTCTTATGATTTTGAAAACATAGAATCTATGTATTCTATCATCTGTTTATAATGTGAATAGATAAAAAAAATAAGGGCAACAATTCATTTCCCACACTTAAAACTAAATATGAATTCTCTTTTCCTCTTCCTCTTCTGCCAACCTTCTCATTCCATATACTCCTCTTTCTACTTTCTTTTTTTTATTTTTCCTGTTTTTACTTTATTTTTTATTTTTATTAATTACAGTTTATTCTCTTTGTGTCCCACCTGTAGCTCCCTTCCTCCTTCCCTCCCAATCTCATCCTTCCCCCCCTCTTCTCCACCCAAACCCCTCTCCCATTCCACTGATAGGGGAGGTCTTCCTCCCCTTACTTCTGATCATAAGTCTATCAGGTCTCATCAGGAGTGGCAGCATTGTCTTCCTCTGTGGTCTGGTAAGGCTGTAACCTTCTGAGGGGAAGGTGATCAAAGAGACCAATCAGTTCCTGTCAGAGACAGTCCTTGTTCTCATTTTTAGGGAACCCACTTGGACACTACAGTGCCATGGGCTACATCTGTGCAGGGCTTGTAGGTTATCTCCATTAATGGTCCATGGTTGGAGTATCAGTCTCAGAAAAGGCCCTTGTGCCCAGATTTTTTGGTTCTTTTGCTCTCCTTGTGGCGCTTCTATCCTCTCCAGGTCTTACTATTTCCTGCTTCTTTCATAAGTTTCTCTGCACTCTGCCCAGAGATTGGCTATAAGTCTCAGCATCTGCTTTGATACACTGCTGGGTAGAGTCTTTCAGAGGCCTTATGTGGTAGGCTCCTGTCCAGTTGTCTGTTTTTTTCTTCTTCTGATGTCTATCCTTTTTGCCTTTCTGAATGATGATTGAGCATCTTACCCAGAATCCTCCTTCTTGATAAGTTTCTTTAGGTGTACAGATTTTAGTATGTTTATTCTATATTATATGTTTTTTAAAAAAAAGGCATAGTGGTACATGTCTTTAATCCCAGTGCTCATGAGACAGAGGCAACCTCTTGATAGGAAAAGATAGAAAAAGTGTGTAATATAGTTAAATATCAGAGTTCCAGGCCAACCAGGACTATATAGTGAGGCCTTTCTCAAAAACAGAAAAAAAAAATATTTCCCTGATGACTAAGGACATTGAGCATTTAAGTGTTTTTCTGCCATTTGAGATTCCTCTATTGAGAATCCTCTGTTTAGCTCTGTACCCCATTTTTTAATTGGATTACTTGGTTTGTTGCTGTTTAACTTCGTAAGTTCTTTATATATTGTGGATATCAACCCTCTGTCAGATATAGAGAAGATCCTTTCCCAGTCTGTAGGCTGTCGTTTTGTTCTAACAACAGTATCCTTTGCTTTACAAAAGCTTTTCAGTTTCATGAGGTCCCTTTTATTGATTGTTGATCTTAGAACTGTGCTGTTGGTGCTCTGTTCAGGAAGTTGTCTCCTGTGTCAATGAGTTCAAGGCTCTTCCCCACTTTTTCTTCTAACAGGTTTAGTGGGTCTGGTTTTATATTGAGGAAAAGATCATCCTGAGTGAGGTATCTGAGAAGAAGAAAGACACACATGGTATATCCTCACTCATAAGTGGATATTAGACATATAATATAGAATAAACATACTCTTTCTACTTTCATAACATTTTCTTAAAGCTCAGTGAATGCTATTGGATGCTCATATATCTCACCCTTTAGACTAAGGAAACAGCGAAGATCAATAAGCAGAATAAGTATAATGAACAGAGAAATATGAGGGGTGTTTTGCATGTGAAATTCTGTATGAGATGGCCATTGCACTCTTAATCTCACAGAAACTGTAGTTACTTAGACAAGACATGTCCAAGATTTGAACAAGGTTGAGCCAATGACATTCTGTCATGGAGGAGGCTCATTAGGCCCTGTCCCTCTGAAGATATGTATGCAGCTAATGATGGATGAGAAAGGAGAGACATTTTCTTCAGTGATGCAGCTGTTGGTACTTTGTCAGTGTTCTTGTGATAATTTTGGTTTTTTTGATCTTCATTGATATCATATGAATGTCCTATATTGTTACTGTAATTGCAATATTTTATGCTCCTTCTAGTCTCTGCACCTTCCAGACATACTTCCGCCCAAATTCATGATCTCTTATTATTATTATTATTGCATATATATATATGTACATATAAATACAACCTTCTGTGATTTTTACTGTTGGTATTGTGTGGCTGAATGATGTGTTTGTGTATGTATGTGCACGTGTTTGTGCATGTATGTGTGAATGTGTCTGTGTTTGTGTATGTGTGAATTCCATGCATGCATGTGCATGTATGTATGTGCATGTGTGTGTACATGATGTGGATGCATGTCTGTAGGTGTGTGTGTGTGATTGTGTATGGTGTGTTTAAGGATGGTTGCTTAAGAAGAGAGAGCCTATTAGAGAGTTTATCCCTATATAAGATTTATTTTCTCTCTTCCTGTAGCAATTACTTTGAAAAATATCTTTGTAGCATAAGTTATATTTATTTATTTTTAAATGGGGCAACTATTTTTTATTTCATGTGTATGTTATGTTCTTTTCATCATGCTTTTCTTATTCTTATTATTGATTCTTTGCTTTAGTTTAACATTACCTTCACACAACTGTGTGTAGTTGTTAGAGTCCCAGGTTTTTTATTTCATGTGTCTTTGTGTGTATGTATGTGTGTGTGTTATATTTTCTTCTCACAACAGGAAATTGGATTCAGGGATTGGTAAAATGGCACAGTGGTTAAGAGTACTGTCTGCTCTTCAAGAGGTCCTGAGTTCAATTCCCAGTAACCCCATGGTGGCTCACAACCATCTACAATGGGATTTGACGTCCTCTTCTGGCATGCAGATGTACATGCAGATAGAGTACTCCTATACATAAAGAAATTGGTCTCAAATCAACATTTTAAAAGTTAATGTTCATGTTTATTCATTGTATATGTTATGTGAAGTTTTAGAATATAATTTTAGTGCCATATAAAATAAGTGTATTTTTCTTGAATTTGTGAATTAAAGATTAAAACTCAGACATAGTATGCAATCACTACCACTGACATAAATCATGGAAAAAAAAACTATTATTTTTAACAATATGTAGTAAAGATATAGTTTTACATATGAAGTAAAATCATAATAGGTAACAAAAAACACCTACTGTGTTTTAAGTGAACAATGTATTGTAGTTTTCTTAAATGATGGTAAGATACCCAGTACACAGAATCTATCAAAAAAGTGCTTCATTCTGTTGCTTCTTCTTCACTATAACAGTATATTATCTCCATTGAAAAGGTAGCAAAATTCCTAGTTGTCTAAGAAAAGGCCAGATTGATTTTCAAAGTGGTTGTACTAGTTTACATTCCCACCAGCAATGGAGGAGGGTTCCCCTTTCTCCACAACCTCTCCAGCATGTGTTGTCACTTGAGATTTTGATCTTAACCATTCTAAAGGGTGTAAGGTGAAATCTCAGGGTAATTTTGATTTGCATCTCCCTATAGTGTTCCCTAGTAAGGGGAATAGGGACTGTCTCTGACATAAACTCAGTGGCAGGCTCTCCTCCTCTCCTCTCCTCTCCTCTCCTCTCCTCTCCTCTCCTCTCCTCTCCTCTCCTCTCCTCTCCTCTCCTCTCCTCTCCTCTCCTCTCCTCTCCTCTCCTCTCCTCTCCTCTCCTCTCCTCTCCTCTCCTCTCCTCTCCTCCCCTCCCCTCCCCTCCCCTCCCCTCCCCTCCCTTCCCCTCCCCTCCCCTCCCCTCCCCTCCCCTGCCCTTTGGGGTTAGGGAGGTCAAAGAGCCTGCTTTTTAGTTCCTGTCAGATAGTCCCTGTTCCCCTTACTATGGGAAACCAATTGCTTCCTGAGCTACCATGGGCTTCATCTGAGCAGAGGTTCTAGGTTATATCCATACATGGTCCTTGGTGGAGTGGCAGTCTCAGAAAAGACCCCTGTGCCCAGATATATTTGGTCCTTGTGGAGCTCCTATTCTTTCCACGTCATACTAACTCCTCCTTCTTTCATATGAATTCCTGCACTCTGCTGAAGGTTTGGTTATGAGTTTTAGTATCTGCTTTGATACACTGCTAGGTAGAAACTTTCAGAGGCCCCCTGTGGTAGGCTCCTGTCCTGTTACTTGTTTTCTCCTACGTCTAATACACCTCCAATTTGTCTTTCTAAGTGAGGATTGATCATCTTATCCCGGGTCCTCTTTCTTGTTTATCTTCTTTAGGTATATAGATTTCATTATGTTTATTATATCTTATAGGACTATGTGAGTGAGTATATACAATGTGTTTCTTTCTCCTTCTGGGACACCTCACTCAGAATGATCTTTTCTAGATCCCACCATTTTCCTGTAAATTTCATGATTTCCTCATTTTTGATTCCTGAGTAGTATTCCATTGTGTAAAAATACCACAATTTCTGTATCCATTCCTCCATTGAGGGACATCTGGGTTGTTTCCAGGTTCTGGTATTACAAATAAGGCTGCTACAAACATGGTTGAGCAAATGTTCTTGTTGTGTACTTGAACAAATTTTGGGTATATGCCTAGGAGTGGTACAGCTGGATCTTGAGGAATCACTACTCCTAAATATCTGAGAAAAGTTCCATATTTTCTTCCAAAGTCGTTTTACCAGTCTTTGATCCACTTGGACTTTAGTTTTGTGCAGGGTGATAAATATGGATCTATTTGCAATTTTTTACATGCAGACATCCAGTTAGACCAACAGCATTTGTTGAAGATGCTGTCTTTTTTCCATTGTATGGTTTTGGCTTCTTTGTCAAAAATCAAATATCCATAGGTATGTGGATTTATTTCTGGGTTTCCTATTCAGTTCTAATGATCCAGCATTCTGTTTCTATGCCAATACCAGGCAGTTTTTATTACTATTTCTCTGTAGTACAGCTTGAGATCAGAGATGGAGATACCTCCAGACAATTTGTTTTTGTATAGGATCTTTTTGGCAATTCTGGTTTTTTTTTTTTTTTTTTTTTTTTTTGCTTTTCCATATGAAGTGGAAGGTATTATAGTGCTTATATAAAAAATACTCGTGTTATTCATTTATTTCGTAGAATATCTAAGAAAATAAAGCACTGATGCTTTATTTCAGTTAATGAAGATAAGGTAAGATTGACAGAAAATTTATAGACATTATAACAGTATTGGGAACATTCAAGCACCATTTATTTGGAGGAGACATGAAGAAAGTAGACATTATGAAGACTATACAGTTCTCCCACAACTGTAGTTCAGAGAAATCTTCCCTATACTACAAAAGATGCTTAGAAGGAATTATGTGACCAAACTTTCTTCATAGGAAAAATAAACCCTTGAAAAATATTCCAGAAGAAGGTAATGGAAATGTCAACTTTTCTTGACTATGACATTATCTAATGAAGAAAATATCCAGGATTTTAAAGAAATCATCTCCTTTTCTCACTAGAACTATAAATAACAATGTTATACCATTATATTATACACTTATATTTTAAGTCTACACATAATTTATGTTCTCCCTTTGTCCTAGTTATATGCAATCTAAAGGTTTTAGTTATAGTTTATCATCTAGCATCTACTCCCATGAGTGGGAAAATTTGTGATCAGTTACAACTAAATTTTAACTGTTCCATCATCTTTAGTTGTCTGAAGAAAGGATGCAAACTGATTACTTTAAGCAAAATTTAATTTTGTTTGTTGTTTGAACAAAATATTCCTTCTCTACTGAGAAAAAATATTCCTTGCCATAAAAATAACATTTTAGAACATACCTGTTTTAAAATGCATAACTACAATAGCACAGGGAATCTAAATTTTATTGAGAAATTTATGCTCAATAAATATTAACATACTATACAACAGACTCCAAATAATTAGAAGAGATAAAACAAAACTAAGTTTCTTATAATATCAAAGTCTACGAATTTTGATGATTGACATAATTTTTATATCCTTGAATCTTTTTATAATTAAAATAGACAATATGTGTATGAGTTAAGGATTTTATTTTTCTTTTTGGTCATTTTAACATCAGTTGTATTTTCACAAAAGCAAAAGTCATGCCATATGTTACTATCCATTTTCCTTCTAGAGGACCTGGTAAGAACTTAAGCCATGTGTTCAAAAATTAATATTAATTTATCTCTTCAATTGATCTCCTGGGATATTAGGAAATCCAAAACAGAACTAAGTAACGTGATTATATTTAAATATAAACTTTTTATTTTTTGGTTGTAATGACTACTAACTGTTTTTCCTAAACCTTTCTCCTACGGCCTAGATATACTAGAAACATTAAAAATAATTTTCAGGGAGAGAAAAAAGAAGTTGCAGATAGTAACTTACAGTGAAAGCCATTTATCACTCTGTGGTAATTAAAATTATGCAGCTTTTTCTCATTAGCTTTTTCTTCAAACTTAGTTTCTATTGATTTTTGTCTGAGATAATTGAAGAAAATTATTACTAATTTTATGTACTCCTGAGCACTGTTTTTAAGGCAAAGCCTAATTGCTAACTTTTAGCTTCTTTGTTCATCAAATTCACCTGGCTTGCCATTATTTTTCTCCATTGCAATTAAGCCCTGTCCAATATTATCAATTTATTTTAAAGACACAGGAAAAGTTCTCCGGCTAATTTTTCAGCTCACTATGTGATAAATAAAGCTAACCATTTAATTTGTTCACTATCTTAGGAAAAGTTCCCATTGCATACAACCTTTCAGTACCACCTAGGGTGACCAATGAGCACAATGAGACTCTTAGTCCTGAAAATGCTCCTAAGTGCCTGAGCCTGTACCTAGCTCACCAACGGTCCTCAGTTTATCCACACTCAGGATTTCCAGAGCTTTCTTCTGAAAGTAGATATCCTTCAGCTGTTGAATGAGGCCCTTTATCAGAGTTGCTAGGCTTAACTTCCATCATGAAAAAATATGCATATTGAGAAAACTTATGATGCTGGAGCTATAAACATATTCACCCGCAAGATAGTCTTCAAAACTCTAGTATTCAAAACAACAAGAGTCTGGCTAGAAAATAATACATGAATATAAATAGACTCAGAAAGAAGACCCCAATACCAGTGCAGGCAACTTCAAAATAAAATCTGAAACTCTTCAAATGATAAACAGAAGGCAGGGTATATATAGTAACATATAAGCATGGGTTAATATTTCTTTCCCCGGAGTTTAAAGCCTTCACTGTAAATACATATATTAAACCTTTCTCACTTTAATCCAAAGTATTATTTGAGGCAATTATGAATTAGATTGATGTCTCAAGGTCTTTCTCAGTGTGCTAATTGTTGTTGTACAGAAAGGATGATGTTTTAATGTTTCCTTTATATCCATCCACCAAACCTGCTAAGAAGTCATAGGTGATTTCTGATGAAGTACTCAAATTCCATTGCACATTATATCATGTCACTCATAAGCAGGATATTAGACTTCTGTTCTTCTATTTATATTACTATTTATTTTCTTCTCTTGTGTTAATCTAAAAATGTAAGTATTATATTGAATGGGAATGGAATGGAGGCAATAGCACTTCTCTGATATTCTTTGTTTAAATGGCATTGCTTTAGGTTTTTTGTTTGTTTGTGTCTTATTTTCAGATGATGTTGGCAATAGGTT
This sequence comes from Meriones unguiculatus, assembly GCF_030254825.1. Classification (NCBI taxonomy): domain Eukaryota; kingdom Metazoa; phylum Chordata; class Mammalia; order Rodentia; family Muridae; genus Meriones; species Meriones unguiculatus. Next base: position 99,162,647 of record NC_083354.1, read on the forward strand.
TATTATAAAATAGCCTTCATTTTGTTATTTTTCCCCTGAGCTTGCAGCAGAGTTGCACCAAAGATCTTTTAGCTTTTACATTTTCCATTAAGAAATTATTAGTTACAATAAGCTTAACCTTACATGTGAATTGTTCTTTCTCTTTTGAAATTTTCAATATCTGTCCCTTTCCTATATATTCAATATTTTCACTTTAATCTGGTATTTATAGTTCATCTTCTGGTCCTGTCTTTCTGGTACTACATGTGCTTCTTGCTTCTACATTGGCATTTCTTTCTGCACATTAAAAAAAAACGTTCCTCAGATTTTCCTGGAAATACATTGTACATTTTTGGTCTGGAAATCTTAATTTTTGGTGCATATAACTAATAATTTTTTTTCATTGTGTTTCATATTTTATTAATACACATTTATTACTATTTTAAACATACTTTTTGATCAAATACTTTAATTCTTCTATATTGCCTTCAATCCCTGATAATACTGTTTTGTACATGATACATTCTGTTGGTGAAGCTTCACTGTGAAGGGAAGGTTGTTATTTTTTGATTTATTGAATTTTTTATTTACAGCTTCATTTGTGGGTAGATTGTCTTCAGGATTGCTAGCTCCTTACTTAATTCAGTTTTAATAGTTTAAATTGTCCTTATTGTTTCACTCTAACATTTATGTTTTCCATTCCTGTGGATAAAACACTAGCATTAGTGCTAATAGTAACACTGAAGCAATTTTTAGAGAGGCAAGAACATACAATCAAATAAGGGGTTATAGAATTATTATTGTATATAAACTATAAATTCAATGAAGTATTGTAGTATAAGTTTCTTATTGAATATGTACCACTTAATGATAAATGTATAGTAATAGTTAAAATTCCCTTAATGACAAATCTTATCATGAAATTGCCATAAAAATATGCAAATGATATTATACTGGCTGACTTAGTTATATCTGTATATTGATAAATATGTACATATTTATATGTACATATATATATATATAAGCAATATATATATATAAACAATTTAAAAAGATGTCATAAATTTAGAGGAGAGCAGAGGTTAATGCATGGAAGAAGTATGAGGGAGGAAAGAGAAGGGGAAATCTGAAACTTTACAATCTCAAAAATCTTAAAAATGTATGAAAAGTTAATGTACAAATATACAAAAAACAAACAATTTTATATATTAAGTAGAGTGTCTTCCTACCCTTTGAAAATGATAACTTTATACATCAGTATTAATGTTCTCCATTTTTTATTAAAATGTTGGAAGGGCTTGCAAAATATTTTTATAACCCACATCAGAAAAATTATAATGTTTAGGAGTAATATATAAGTAACTGGTTACTTGGTGTAGAACTTTGAGTAAAAATGGCTCCTGTAGTCTCAAATATTTGAACACCTCTTCCCTAGCTGTTGAAATAGTTTGGAAAAGGTTAGAGTTGCAGTGTGTTTGTAGGAGGTCTGTTTCTGGGGATGGACTTAGAGGCTTCAAAATCTGAAGGCATTCACAGTTAGCATCTCTCTCTCTCTCTCTCTCTCTCTCTCTCTCTCTCTCTCTCTCTGACTCTTTCTGCCTTTTGGGGGTTGAGTTTGGTGCAGTTTGATGAGTACAGTTAAATTCAACAGAGTTTATGCAGTTCCTTTCAGTTTGCATGAAGCAGTGAAGCCACTGGAATTCAGTGCATGAAATTCAGAGTCAGTTTTCCAAGAAGAGCAATTCAGTCATATGCTGAGAGAAGCCAGTATGAATCAGTCAGCTGGATAGTATTTTGAACCAGAACACCTGAGTTGAACCTGCCAGCCATAGTTCAGATAGAACTAGAAAGGATGAGTTTATTCATTCAACAGTAAGTAACTAAGGGTGAAAACATTCTAGGCCTAGGATAGAAGCTGGAGGATGGAAGCTGAAGACATGAAGTTCTGGGCTTACAGTAGATAAGACTGTATAGAGCCAAGAAGCTTCCAGGCCTATGCCCAAGCATAATCCAACAGAAATGCCCTCATCCTACTACTGAGGAAATAAAGTAGACTGTGTAGAGCCAAGAAGCTTCCAGGCATATGCCCAGGCATAGTCCAACAGAAATGCTCTCATCCTACTACTGAGGAAATAAAACTAAATTTAAGTAAACTAATATTAAAAAAATTATTTACTATTCATTACAGTTTATTCACTTTGTATCTTAGCTGTGGCCCCTTCCCTTGTCTCCTTCCAATCACACCCTCCCTCCCTCTTGTCCCCCTTTGCCCCTCCTCCCCTTCTATCTGACCCTAGACAAACTAATATTTTAAATTTCTCTTATGATTCATTAGCAGATAGTGTTTTCCTTACTTGACTTAGATTTTTTTTTCCAAAAATGTCAATGTATCTCAGTGTCAATGAGTCTGCATTATGTTTTTGTATTCTTGCACTTAATCTGACATTTAACTATCTATTATTTTTCCTAGCATGTCAAGTGTGATTCTGTATGTTTTGCTATATATAAAGAAGAGACTATATCTGATATTCTACTCTTCTACCTAAAATAAAATGATGAATACTATTTTGAAGATAGAAAGTAAACTAAAAACATTCATCTTATTAAATAAAGCTCAGGAAGCTTCATTACGTAAAGAAAAGTTGTAAGGAAATAAATGTGTACTACTGCGAGCCTAGAGAACAAATATTATGGCCTTATAAACCTACTGGAATATAAAAACTGGTGCATTATTCATTTTTATAACCAAAGGTAGTGATTTATAGTATTTCTGAATAAGAAAACAACCAAGATGGTAAAAAATAGGAAACTGTGGTCATGAATTAGTGGTTACAGATTCAAGAAAGTATAGCCTTTTTTAAAACATACTTGTGCTTGATTGTTCCTAAAATATATCTTGAATGCAAATAAAAAATGAGGAGCAAAACCTGGTATTGGAAGGAATGACTACATTCAGCACTCTGTAGGCTGAGACATAATTGTGAGTTTGTGTAAAAATCTATACTTACTAAATCAGTGTCTCCTGAAATGATCAGTAGGAATGGAAACCATTTTAGCTGAAGGTATCTGTGCAAGACTGAGGCTAATACAAATTTATATCAAGTAGTCAGAGTTTTTAGTCACTGATCAAAACATAATACATACAATGGTGGCTGCCAGGATATAATGGTGGTTGCAAGCCATTCAGGGCACATAAGATTATTGTCTAATACTAACTGATCTACTAATTTTCTACATATTTCAGTGTCTGCTAAGGAACACACCAAAACACAGGTGTGGCCAGAATGCTTTCTTGCTTGAGGGAGTGCCGTGATTTCTCAAGAATTGAAAGGCACACAAGGCTACATCTGAGTGGAGCCTTGTCAGATGTAGCCTGTGGTAGCTCAGTAACCAATTGGTTTCCCAAAGTGAGGGGAACAGGGACTATTTCTAACAGGAACTCGATGACTGGCTCTTTGGTCTCCCTACCCCCGAAGGGAGGAGCAGTCCTGTTAGGCCACAGAGGAGGGCTTTGCAGCCAGTCCTGAAGATACCTGATAAAACAGGATCAGATGAATGGGGAGGAGGTCCCCCCCATCAGTGGACTTGGAAAGGGGCACGGTGGAGATGAGGGAGGGAGGGAGGGAGGGACTGGGAGGGAATGAGGGATCGGGACACGGCTGGGATACAGAGTTAATAAAATGTAACTGATAAAAAAAAAAAAAAAAAAAAAAAGAAAGCACAGTTATATGAAAAGTACCTGAAAGGAATTAAAAACTATTTTCATTCATTAAACTTAACATCTAGAAAAATTTGCATTTTAAGTGATCTAAACCATAGCCATTGACTCACTGAAACTGTATACCTGCTGAGTCTAAGATGTTCTAGAACATAAGTTATAAGCTGTTGTTTTTCAGTCATGCTTGCGTTCATAGATACAGTCTTATGGATTTATTTTATTTTCATTTAAAATTAGTTTATCACTAATAAAATTACATCAACTATTAAAAAAAAAAAAAAAGAAAGGCACACAAGGTCCCAGGAGCTATGAACTCAAATCTCAGAAACCCATGATGAGTGACTCCCATGGCGGCAAGACCAGGCCAACTCTGTCATTCCCTGTAGCCGCATGCATAACCATATACACACATTTTCATGAGTATTTCAGGAATTGCAATTTCTGAGGAATACAACTAGAATGTACTTTAGTGTATGTTCAGTTTTCATTACGTATCTTTTATACTAGTAGAATATTGTATACTAATAGAAATAAAATATATATTAAAATATATAAACAAAATTATAGTTATAATGTGCACATGCAAAATCATGTCATCTGTTTACAATATTTCTAAAATTCTGTGATAAAGTCCTGACTTCAGTCATTAAGTACAAATCATCTTAGACTATTCTCATGTTAGATAAACAATATTTTATGTCTTAGTCAATAGTATCTCTCAAATGTCCAGAAAAAAACATGATAAACTTTCATAATTTTAAAGTTTCATATGCTTCATTAAGATATATTAGAAATTATTAAAATTTAACAGTAACTAATAAAAGCTAAGAAAGGGAGTCTGCCATTATAGACCAAGCTTAGAGGATATTCAGAAACATCAGGCTTCGACCTTAACCAGCAGAGTCCACATACATCTATCTCTCTCTCTATTTCTCCCTTCCTCCATATATATATATATGAAATATATATAATATATAACAAACTATGTGTCATTCTGCTAAATCTCCTTAGTTTGTGGGCCAATAATCACAAACTGGCTATGCCCTCAAAAATCCAAGACTCCAGTAGTTTCTCAGCCCATAAGGTTACCTGTTCTTCAGTATATGCCAGAAGAATTAGGCTCTAATGCCATTGAGGAAAGAGACTTGCTAGCAAGGTGATAGCAGGGAAAGAAGTAAAGTTTCCTTCCTCCATGTCATTGCCTCAGACTAGAAGTAGATCTTCTTACTTAAAATTAAGCAGAAATCCCTCACAGTGTACCTTCTACTTTGGGATTTTACTTAATACCAAATTTTGTCAAGGTTACAATCAAGAATAGCTATCACAAGACTACCCGTTTTCAACCTGACACAAAATGAAATCTCCTCATGTCATGATAAATTTTCAAATCAAAACAATAACTAGGTCACAGTAATGCCTAAATATAATATAACTTTACATTTACAACTCCCAATGCACTATATATTCTACCAGGTCATGATTATGCCTAACATTATATTATACCGCATACAATCACAAATGCATTATAAATTTGGAATAGGTGGCAAGGTCCCTTTGAGGAATATTCTTTTAGTATCACAAACATAAATATGGTAATCAATGATACTCTTAATTGATGCTGTATCACATGATAAAAAATTGAGGAAAGAAGACATAAATAACCATAGAAACAAACTCTTAACAAGATTATGACAGAAACATTTACTTCAATTTTAATACTCATTTCTATAACCATTGTAATCACAGATTTTCCACCCATGCCTCAGCTCCCAAAATAATGACTCTGAGGCTTTATTATTTATGAATAAATGCCTAAGCCATAAGCTTTTGCTTCTTTCTAGACTAGCTCATAACTTATTCTGCCTGTTTATACTATTCTTTGTGTGCCACATGGTTTCATGTGTCCTAGTTTCATGTGTCCATCTTCCTCATAGTCCAGAGTGAATCTCCTGTCTCTCACTCTATCCAAGAGTTCATCTCTTCCTGCCAGAAATCCAGTTTCCTGTTTTCTGCCTCAGCCAATAGACCATCAACTTTTATTGACAGGTGATGTTTCTATACAGTATAAGAGAAATTATCTGCACACTTTTCTGCAACTGTTTACACGACATTAGATAGTACTTAAAACTGCCTTCCTGTATTCCCCATTCTATATATTTTTATTCTCATCAAGCACCTCAGCAGATCAAAGTTCTTTTGCTAGAGTAGTGACCTATATCTTTATTCATGATGGATCTGTAACCTTTATCATTCTGCCTGTATTGGATTGTTGGAATTTCCCACTCATGGGACATGTTAGCATCAAGAGATGCCCTAAAGGATCTCCTGCACTCTAGACATAAACTGTTTTGAATAGAAGCAATTCAGTCTCACCATGGTATTATGGGTGGATCACCCTTCTTAACATTGTTATTTCTTTCTTAATCTGTTGACTCTAAGGGCTTCAGAAGCCCAAAGTAGCCAAGGGAAAATCTAAACTTTAAGTTCAATGCAATGTTTGTTGTGACTTCTTGGAAGAGCACTACCCAACTCTAAAAGCAAACAGCAGAACTTGAGGTCATGGGAACCGAAAGTAAATATTTTCTCAGTGAGGCACTAGGAGTGATAGTGAATAGATTTTGTTTTTCTTTTCCATCCATTGATTCTTGGTCCTAGCTTTGGTAGAAACCATATCACACACTGGACACCAATTGAAAGCATATACTGTCATCTAGAGGATGCTGCCCCAGCCACCCAATTGGAACTGTAACTGTTTCTCTAAAGTCATTTTGTCTTTCTGTATGACCAGATGCTTCAGAATGATGTAAAGCATGGTAATACTAGTGAGTTCTATGATCAGGAGCCTACTCTCTCACTTCTGTGGCAGAGCAGTACTGAGTAGAATTCCCTGATATTGAATAAGCATTCTGATAGGCCATGAATTGTGGTTTGATGGAAGCATTACATGCTGGAAAGGCAAATCCATAACCAGAAAAGAGTATCTACTCCGGAAATGACAAAGCATTGTTCTTTCCTTGGAGGAAGTAGAACAATGTAGTCAACATGTCACCATGTCATAGGCCGGTGACCATAAGGAATGGTGTCATATCTGAAGCTCACTGTTCGTTTCTGATGTTGGAGAACCTGGGAAACAAAAGCAGCTGTAGCCAGTTCAGCCTAGCTGAGTAGAAGGTCATATTGCTGAGGCCATGCATAAGCCCCTCTCTCTGTTAGCACAACCATTTTGTTCTTGGTCTCACTGGAAAATGACAGGAATGACTGGTATAGCCAATATAACTAAAAGGCAGAGAGAGTCAATATCTAAATTACCAAAATCAGAAATGAAAAGAGGGACATGACAACAGACACTGAGGAAATCCAAAAAATCATTAGGTATTATTTCAAAAGCATATACTCCAGAAAATTGGAAAATCTAAATGTAATGGACAATTTTCTTGATAGATTCCACTTAACAAATTTAAATCAAAATTAGATAAATACATTAAATAGTCCAATATCCCCTGAGGAAATAGAAGCAGTCATTAAATGTTACCCATCCAAAAAAATCCCAGGGCCAGATGGTTTCAGCACAGAATTCTACCAGACTTTAAGAGAAAATCTAATACCAATACTTCTCAAATTATTCCACAAAACAGAAACAGAAAGCTCACTGTTAAACTCATTCTATGAGGTCACAGTCACCCAGATACATAAAACACAAAAAAACCCAACAAAGAAAGATGATTTCAGACCAATTTCCTTTGTGAACATTGATGCAAAAATACTTAACAAAATACTCAAAAACAGAATCCAAAAACATATCAAAAACATCATCCACTCTGATCAAGTAGGCTTCAAACCAGTGATACAGGAGTGGTTCAATATATGAAAACCCAGCAATATAATCTGCCATATATACAAACTGAAAAACAAACAATAAAACGAACAAACAAACATGACCATGTCTTTGGATGCTGTAAATATCTTTCACAAAATATAACATCTCTTCATGTTAAAAGTCTTAGAAAGAGCAAGGCATATACCTAAACAAAATAAAGGCAATATACAGCTAACCTGTAGCCTACATCAAATTAAAGGGAGAGAAACTGAAAGCAGTCCCACTGAAATCAGAGAGAAGACAAGGCTGACAGCTTTCACCATATTTCTTTAATATAATACTTCAAGTCCTAGCCAGAACAATAAGACAACTAATGAAGTTCAAGGGGATAAAAATTAGAAAGGAAGAACTCTATTTGCAGATGATTTGATGGTATACCGAGGTGACACCAAAATTTCCACCAGAGTACTCTTACAGTTAAAAAACAGCTTCAGCAAAATAGGTGGATAAAAGATTATTTTTTTTTTAAAAAGTAGCCCTTCTGTACAGAAACACCAAATGGGCTAAGTAGGAAATAAGAGAAACCACATCATTCATGATTGCCAAAAATAATATAAAATATCTTGATGTAACTCTAACCAAGCAAGTCAAATACATGAATGATAAGAACTTTAAGAATTTGAAGAAGATATCAGAAGATGGAAAGATCTCCAATGCTCATGGATTGGTAGTATTAACATAGAGAATATGACCATCCTGCCAAAAGCAATCTACAGATTGAATGCAATTCCCATCAAAATACCAACATAAATCTTTATAGACCTTGAAACCATAATTCTCAATTTTATATAAATAAAAAGATCAGACAAGCTAAAATAATCTTATACAATAAAATAAGTTCTGGAGTTATCTCCAACCCCAAATTTAAGCTATACTAAAGAGCAATAGTAATAAAAACTGCATAGTACTGACACAGAAATAGACTGATTAACAGAATCAAATCAAAGACACAGAAATCAACCCACACAACCTACAGACACTTGATTTTGTATGAAGGAGCCAAAACTATACAACAGGAAAAAAAAAGCATCTTCAACAGATCGTGTTTGTCTAACTGGATATGTACACGTAGAAAAATGCAAATACATTCATATTTATTACTTTGCATGAAACTCAAGTCCAAGTAGATCAAGAACCTCAACATAAAACCAGATACACTAAATCTACTAGAAAGGAAAGTGGGGAAGAACCTTGAACTCACTGGCACAGGAAACAACTGCCTGAACAAAACACCAATAGCTCAGGCTCTAAGATTAACAATTATTTATAAATGGGACCTCTTGAAACTAAAAACTTTCTGTAAGGCAAAGGGCACTGTCAATAGAACAAAAAGCCAGTCTACAAATTGGAGAAAATTCTACATAAGAATTTATGTAAAGGGCTTATATCCAAAATATTTAAAGAACACAAGAAATTAAACATCAAAAAACAAAATAACCCAAATAAAAAATGGGCTACATCTCAAGTGACAGTACATGATAGCAAGGATGTGGAGAAAGAGGAACACTCCTCCATTGCTGGTGGGAGTGTAAACTAAACTTGTACAAGGACAAGGACACAACAAAGACACAACAAGGACACTTGCTCAACTATGTTCATAGTACCTTTATTTGTAATAGGCAGAATCTGGAAACAACCTAGATTCTCCTCAACCAAAGAATGGATAAAGAAATTGTGACACATTTATACAATGTAATATTGCTCAGCTATCTAAAACACACACACACACACACACACACACACACACAGACGGATGAAATTTTCAGGCAAATGGATGGAACTAGAAAAGATCATCCTGAGTGAGGTAACCCAGAAGCAGAAAGATACATATGGTATATACTCACTTATAAATGGATTTTAGCTATGTAGTACAGGATAAGCATATTATGAGGACCCAAAGAAGATAAGTAACTTGGAGGAACCAAAAGAAGGATGCGGAAATCCCAGTCAGAAAGAGTAATAGAATTGACAGAAGAAGTGGTTGAAGAAAGGAAGAAAATGTAGAAGATGAGATACAGAGAAATATGAGCGTGGAGACCAGACCTTAGGAGAGCAGGGATGTTGACCTTGATTTTTTAACAAACCTACTTTATTTAGTGTTATTAAACACTTCTACCTCTCTTCCAATCCTCCAACACTGGGTAGGAAGGAAAGAAGGTTAGTGAGGACAGGGGCAGAGTTCTCTCTGCTACTTCCTGCTGGGTAGGGTCCTAAGATTCTTTGGGGAGCAATGCCAAATCATTTGTCCAGAAATCCAGAAGTCCAGATAACCAGCAAATCAGCAAACAAAACAGCAAATGCAAAACGCAGGATGAACCAGCAGAAAGAAGTCCTCCTCCAAACAGCTGTGCTTTCTTTCCCAGAGCTGTTGTATTTAAACACCTCAAAGTCCTCAGAATTCAACTAATTCCACCTGGCAAAGAACATGCTCAGCACGAGACACTTAGTAGATGTGGACAACAAAATCCCCAACTTGGAATGTTTTTTTTTAAATATAGGTTTATATATCATAAACCAAAACATTCACAACATTCCTCCTTGCTGTTTATAAGAAATTGTCTTTTTTCCTAACATTAATGAACTACATACAATAAGAATTATGAGAATTTTCAGGTAAGATTACATTTTAAATGTCTAGTCCACTTGTATTTGATAATCTTGGAAAAAATATTCCATTATCTAGCCTATCCTGATGAGTCCTGAATCCCGTACTCTAAAACACTTTATTATATCTATCAATATAAAAACTTCTATCTAAACCTTAAAACATACTTTTGGACATGAATCATTGTCTTAAGCTTAACTGTAGTAAAACTGTGACTTCAACCTCATCAGAGATGCTAGAAGGAAAAAAAAATTATGCCTAACCATAGAGGAAGCATACAGCAAACAGCTTCCAGAACTATAGAAATGACAGACAGTTGACTGCCTGGAAAGTCACCAGTGGTTTCTCTGTGTCGTTGGGGCATCATTGATGCCCTTCATCTTCTTTTGAAGTAAATTACAGGTGCTGCCAGGAGCAGATGTAGCACTCTATCTGAAAAGCTTTTTATTATTAAGATATTCTTAAATGCCATATTCTATAGATCTCTGAAGTGTTTGAAGATCACCTTTTTATCTACCATTATATAGTGCATAATAGTATCTATCTATCTCTGCCTATCTATCTATCTATGTATATATCTATCTACCAAATAACATTGCTTGTATCTAGCTAAGTACTATCTACTTAAACTTGAAAACATCTAGAAGAGACTCAATCAATTTTATTTCTGTAATTAATTAAGCTAGTATATAACAAGCCTACATGTAAGATTATTTATAGGTTGCTAACTACTAATTTGCATTTCCAATTATCCTGAACAGTTTGCAATAGTTTTCATAAGACTAGAGTTTTACACCATATTTTCAAATGAGCTGCATATTTACAACACATTAAGCAAAAGTTGAACAAAATAACCTTAAATTTCTATCAAAACAAAAGTATGGATTAATGCATAGTATTACATAATATTTGACACTAGTAGACTCAGTAATCTACCTTTTATCTTGTAATCCTATAACTCCCTATTCTTTTTTCTATTTCCCTCATACTGGCTAAGAGATAAAGATAATAGAAAAAGAAAGATAGGGAGAATAAAGAAGGAGATTCTTGCTTTCAACTTTTTCTTTATTTTTTCCCTTGCCATGACCAATCCATAACCTACCAAATGACCAATAACACCATACCTATTGGGAATGGGGGCATCATGCTCTTAAAATTATTTTTAGTTGCCTGGGGGAAAAACACTGTTTTGGGTACCCTTAAAAAGTTAGGACATTGGTTGAACAATATGCTCTGTAAATGTCTTTTAGGTTCATTTGCTTTATAACACCTGTTAGCTCCATCATTTCTCTGTTTAGTTTTGTCTGGATGACCTGTCCATTGGTACAAATGGAGTATCAAAGTCTCTAACTAACCATGTGTGATGTCAGTAAGTGATTTAAGCTGTAGTAAGATTTCTTTTGCCAGGTGGGTACCCTTGTTTTGGGGACATAGATATTAAGAATTGAAATGTCATCTTGGTGGGTTTTTTGCTTTGATGAATATATAGTGTCCTTCCCCTCTCTTTTGATTAATTTTGATTTGAAGGCTATTTTGTTAGATATTAGAATAACTACAAAAGCTTGATTTGTAGGTCCATTGCTTAGAATATATTTTCAGAGCCTCTTGTGACAAGATAGATGGGCTTCACTGAAGATATATTGTCCCGACTGTTATTGATTGTGGTTTAATGATAGCGTCTATGTATTTTGGTTTGAGTTGAGTATAGATCTAGATGCTGATTTCTGGGTTTGTCTTTGTTGGGTGGGTGCTTTGTTCCTTGGTTTATATTTCCTCTCTGAAATGTCAACAGTATGTTGGCTGTGTTTTGCATGTTTTGCTGGTCTTCTCAGTTGATGTGTTCATGGGGAATGTCTACTGATGTTAGAGGCTGGAATAATGAAATGTGTTATGGTCCTTTGGGGAACAGGGTTAGAGAGGAATAGAAAACCGTAGTGTTTGTCCTGCTACAGACCTTGGAATGAGACTGGTCAACCTGTATCTTAGGAGCAGTAGAAGAGGTGTGGGTCTGCCTTTAGCCTTCTTGTTGCTCTAGAACTAATGGCCCTTGAGTTAGCAGAGAGTGCCTACAGGGTTTGGAGTCTGGACACAGCAACAAGTGGTGAGGGGAGATTATAGGTTAGAAGGGATCCACACGAGATGACAGAAGGGGAGGAGAATCCAATTGGGTTACATAGTAATGTGAAGAGGGACTGCCTCTGACATACTCTGATTGGCCTCCTCTTTGATCACCTCCCCCTGGGGGGAAGCAGCCTTACCAGGCCATAGTAGAGGACAATGCAGCCACTTTTGATGTGAACTGATGGACTAAGATCAGAAAGGAGAGGAGAACCTCCCCTATCAGTGGAATTGTGAGTGGCATGCATGCAGAGGGAGGAGGGAGGGGTGTGATTGTGAGGGGAGGAGGGAGGGGCTTATGGGGGATGCAGAATGAATAAAGTGAAATTGATGAAAAATTAAAAAAAAGGGAAAAAATAATTTAAGAACCTTAAATGACTTTCAAAAGCAGAGGAAAACATGGAGTTAGTCAATTTACATGGAGCACTTCTCACCCCTGGGGGCAATGGTCTCCTGAACCTACTCAGACCTTGGACACCACCACTGCTAGTTCTAGAAACAATGCAGGATATTCCAACGAGGGGGTTAAGGCTTCTCATAATATTTCCTATAAGCCCACACCTGTTTGTTTATAGCCCCCATTTTTATACATTATTAGCCAGATAGAGCCAAGTAATTGTGGTAATGATACTTGTTTTTTTGCCCAATGCTGGAATGCTAGTGAATTTAGGTATGCCCTGGTTACTGGCATGCCTCGCTGGGTGCCTGTGCCCGTTGATGCCCCTCACACTATGACTCTCTTCAGACGGAAAAGGGATCTTGGAACTACAGCCACCATTGTTACTGCCATCTGATTGGCGGCTGTTGGAGCTACCACCACGGCATTAGCCATGAGTCATACTGTGCAGACTGCTCAGACCCTGAATAATCTTTTAGCCAATGTAGCTCATGCCTTAGATGTACAAAAAAAAAAAAAAAATTAATGCTCAACTGAAAGGAGGGTGATGATGTTCAATCAGAGGATTGACCTCGTGCAGGAGCAAATTGATACCCTATGGCAAATCGCTCAATTTGGCTATCAATGAAAGTATGCTGGACTTTGTGTCACTAGCATACAACATGAGAATTTTTCCTGTGCTGCAAATCTGTTTAAACATTTGTCGAGCTATATTTTAGGTAATTGGACTGGAGAATTCGATACTACGATGGAGCAGCTAAGAGTGGCCATTGTCACGGTAAATTCTACCAGAGTGGACACAGGACTAGCCACAGGATTATCATCATGGATTGCTGCAGCCATGAATCATCTGAAGGAATGGGCGGGCATGAGAGAGTTAGCAGGCCTTCTGGTGTTGGTCTCCTAGGTTTGCCTGTAGTATATATGCAAGATTAGAGTCTCACAACAGCGTAATGCAGCCATGACCATTCAGGCCTTTACAGCCATTGAAGCAGGACAGTCTCCCCAAGCATGGTTGGCTACCATAAAAAGCTAAAATGTTACGCTCAGGATGCGAGGCTAAGCACTGCACTCAGGGTCAGCTGCTTTGGACCCAGAGAAGAGCATGTCTGATTGCATGCGGGTTGATACCCCAGGTCCCGCCTCTGAGAAAAAGGTATCAGACGGGTCTGATGCTCTTTGGGTGGATGACACCTAAATGAACATCAGTACAAAGTCCCAATTTATTTCTAATATCAGAGATCAGACCTCTACTCTTGCCTGATGCGTCTAAAACAAAAAGGGGTAACTGTAGAGAGCTGCGGAATGTCACGCCTTAAAGATGGAGCTGGTTTCCGCCTTCCACCTTCCCGATGGTGAGTGCTCTCTGTCACAAACAACTCCACATTTGGCTAAGGCCGAGGATCTGGCTTGCTTCCACGTATGTGTACCTATCTGCATTGCCCACATGGCACGCTGGGGTTGGCTACCCAGAGGCTATTTAAGCTGTGGGCTGGCTTTCCCCAGGGTCAGATGATTGTTCAAGGTTCTAAATAAACTGCATTGAAAAAAAAATAATCATAAAAAAAAAGGAGAGGAGAGAAGACGGAAAACGTTGCCATTGGCTCTGGGGGAACAGAAAATATTTTTAATTTTAGTAAAATGATTTGCTTATTTAATTTAATAAGAATAATAAGAATTAAAAGTTTAAGAGATTTTCGTCAAAATTAAGGAGTGAAAGAATAGTATAGTTATAAAAATTAACTACATTTTGCATAAACGTCTTATGTATACCTTTTTGCATTATCACTGAGTCTGTGAAATGGTTTGTGGTAAAATGCAGCACATGTTTTTCAATCCAGAGTTTCACATTGTATTTCAATTTCGTTGAAGTTTAGAAATAACTGTGTACTAAAGTGATTTTGATACAAGAGTAAATAATTTTATACGGATTCCTACTCCTGTTTTTTAATGATTTCAAAAATGTAAAAATTAAGTGTTGAGTTATTTTTACATTTTTAAAATTGAAAATTTAAAAATATAATAAGGTAAAATAATTTTTTGCCTTTAAATAACTTATATTAGAGATCAATTTTATACAAATAAAATTATGTAGTTGTTCATGTTGTACCTCTAAAATGAAAATTAATTGTAATAATTATAGTGGATGCCCGTGATTCTACCCCTTCCAATGAAAAGGCAAGGGACCCTCAGTGTGAAACCAGTTAGGAATAAAATTAGGAAACTTCTCAAGAAATAAAATGACAACAACAAAATAGAGAACAACAGATCAAGAAGAAATGAAATAAACTTAGAAATCAAAAAATGAAACAATTTTCATAAATGTCAACATGGCCCACCAAATCAACTAAGCAGTCTCATATAGCCTCGCAGAGACTGAATAAGTGGCAAGCCCAGTGCCTCCATGTTTCTGCACAAGGTTCTCATATACGTTACAGCTATTAGCTTGGTGATTTTGTGGGACTCCTAACAGTGAGATCGGGTGTGTCTGTTAGCATTAGAAAACAAAATGCACCCTGGTGGGACTAGGCCAATGTATGCTCTATAGATAATACCATGCAACAAAACTAAAGCAGGTTTATTGAAGGAGGAGAGAGAGAGAGGCTGTCTGAAATTGAGGACATGAAAGAAAGAGAAACAGACAGACAGAGGGACAAGGAGACAGAAAGAACAGAGAGTCATGATGTCCAGAGGGACCCTTTAAAGGGCACACACCACATAGAAAAATATGCAACCTGCAATTAGTGGTGGTGGAAAAGTACTGCTTTAAGTGAGTGATGACTTAAGCTATCAGCAGTGAGTCAGGGAAAGACAGGATGCTGAAATACCTGATTTACAAAAATATCTCTGATTACTATGGTGGCTCTTGGGACTCTTTACCTCCTATTGGGTTGACTTGCCTAGCCTCAATTAGGACTTTTGCTTTGTGTTGTGGTATCTTGTTTGGAGGTGTTTGGTTATTGTCTTTTCAGAAAGGCTGCTCCTTTCTGAAAGGAAACAGAGGGGGAGTGGGTCTGCGAGGATGGAGCTTATAGAAAGGTGACGAAACTGTGGTTGGGATACATTATATGAAAGAAGAATCTACTTTCAAGAATAAAAATGAAAGAATAGGCTGATAGAGCTAACATACTAACTTTACATTAATTTTTTTTAAATTTCAGTTTCTAGATATTTTATCATAAGTATATTTTTAAATACATAATTTTGTTAACTTTTTGAGGAGTTCATACATGTATGCAATGCATTTTAATTATATTCACCCAACATTCCTCTGCCTAAATCCAGCCAAATCCATTCCCCTCTTCCTCTGAAATTCAGGTATTAATTAATTAATGACTTACTGAATACAATTTGCAATGGCCATATGCTCATGAGTGAATGCTAATCACTGGAGCATGATGAATCTAACATTTTTACCTGACATAATATAACATTGCTTGATTAGTTACATCAATGTCAATGATTCCTTGTTATCACTGTCCATCATCACATAATGATTTTTTTTACCCCCTACAATATTGTTTATTATGAAGTTTATTTTGTTTGAAATAGACATGGTTGTATGAGGTATTTTTACTTTCTATCTTCTTGGCATCTGAAATCACTCTTGAATTATAATGTAGTTTTGCTTTGTATTTTTAAACAGTTATATTTGGAAATGGGTAGATTTTCTTCAAGTTCTTATTATGATAGAAACAAAATATCTTTTTAATTTTTTTGTTATATGCAGTGGTAGCATGGCATGTTATTGGGTAGATCAGATGATACCTAGTGGAAGTCAGTTCTCTTTTTACACCATGTGGGTCCCGAGAAACAAATGGACCCATAGACCTTGTAGCAAACGCCTTATTGAATGAGTCATTTTGCTGGCTTATAGGACAGCAGCATATTTTTTTGAAGAGCATGATTATAAACCTTAGCTACATGTGCTCTGGTTTCAAAAGATCTCAATATATTTTTCACCATGAAAACTTGAGTATTATACTTACCGAATATAGTCCATCCTTTCTTATACCCATCCATGACATTGTAGTTTATAACTTTGAATATAACTGTTGCAAAAATTTCATATGTGGGGGAGTGCACAATATCTGCCATTTAATGGTTCCCTAACTTTACCAAGTATTATGTCCTAAAGATTTTGCCAACATTGCAACTTATGAAAAAAATATATTTATTAAGGGCTATATAGAACTGAAGTACATTTATAAAATATAATATCTCTACACAATAATTCGTTGAATGAGATCACTTCTGAGGATTTGTGTCTTAACATATGCTGCAACAGGGTCAAATGTATGCACATTTTAAAGTAAGCCAATAGCAAAGGGGAACATAGCATAAATTTCACTTATATGCTTAAAATACCTGATCATCAGTAGAAGGTAGAAGTAGAATTTTATCAAAGTGGGCAGGAACAATGAAAAGTTGTTTAATTTATGTATATTTCCAATCCTTAAAGACAAAAATCATTACTGAATGGGTATGGGTACATAAGCAGATTAAGAATTTATGTAATACAATTAAAATACAAGTAAAAAATTCTTGAGCATGGCTAGAATGGTTAAATAAATGTTATTTTAGAATGGTTAAATAAATGTTGTTTAATTTATGTATATTTCCAATCCTTAAAGACAAAAATCATTACTGAATGGGTATGAGTACATAAGCAGATTAAGAATTTATGTAATACAATTAAAATACAAGTAAAAAATTCTTGAGCATGACTAGAATGGTTAAATAAATGTTATTTTGCCACAATAAATAATTTAAAATAATAGAAATGGAAAGAAGAATTTTTATGTAAAAAAACAATTTAGATGGATCTCAAAGAAATCATGTTATTAGAAAAAAAAATCAACAGATTGTACACTACAATTGCACCTGTATTATACTGCTGAAATTCAAGCATGATAAGCATTAATAAGATTTTGGTAAAATTTTAAAGAAATATATACAATGAGAATTATGATTGAAACTTTTATCCTAAAATATTATAAAATATGCAAGTCAAAGAAAATGTAATGTACAAAATTATTGGCATTGTAACATAAATAGACACGATAGAGAAAAAATTAAGCAAAACCAAATGTAGTTGTTGTAAAGATTAAAAAAATTAGAAAAGGCAATTTACTTTAGCAATTCAGTAATTTTATCAATTATTAAAGTTAGAAATGAATTGTATTATTATTAGGTCTTGTAAGCATTTCATGATATTAACGTGTTACATAATCAGCTCAGTTAAAATAGATAAATTTTTAAAATTTAAACTTAAATTAAAACACTAAGAAATCACAGAACTGAATGCCTAAGTGCATACCTTTCTACAAAGAAAACTCTCAGCCCAGGTAAATCGCAACAATGTTTATAAAACATCAACATATTTTATGAAATAATATTTTACAAGAGAATATTTACTAAAAAAATCTCATAAATTATTACAAAACTTAAAAATAAATATTTTTCTTGAATAGAAATATAAAGGAAATCCAAAACTAATCAAGCTAAGTAAACCCTATTCTATAAAAGAAATAAAGAAAAAATACCATAAGAACACTGACTTTACCATAAAATGAAATTTGGTAAAAGATTTTGAAGTTAATGTTTCACATTAGAGAGCAAACTGTATAGATCATATGGCTCTTTGATGTTTCAGAAAAAGACATAACATTAGTAGTGGAAATGAGAAATGAACATGACTAAGAAACAACTTTAAAAGCATTCGATAGCTTTAGCAATTAGGGCAATGAAAATCAAAACTACTTTGATATTGAAATTTCACCAATGCAGTATCTCAAACATGACCTTAACAAAGATGACACCAATATACATGCTAACATGGAAGGAGAAAATCTCAGAAAGCCTAGACAAAAACTAGAAGTGTAAGCTTAGATTTTTCAGCAAACCTACTTTATTTAGGGTTCTTAAGCCCTTCTACCTCCCTTACAACCTACTGCCCAGAGGTTGGAGAGAAAGGTTATTAGAAAAAAGAAGTTGTATACCTTTTTAGAAGTGGTTCCTTGGGGTGAGCCCACTCTTCCTTGTCCATATACTAGCAGTCCAGTTCAAACACCAAATAGCAACACAAATCAGAAAGATTCTGCAGATTGGGACAAGTCAGCAAAAGCCACAAGTCTCACTTGGATTGCCCAAAGCAGTTCTCTGGAATGTTTCTCTCTGCAAAGTGAAGTGTTGAAGAATGAAGACCAGTGCACCCATGTCAATCCAAAAGGCATTTTCTCACTGTCCATGGGCTTCTATATATCGCATTTCCTCAAAGTCCAACCACAGATGTTTTCAGCTGGCCAAAATCTGTACCTAGCATGAGAAAGTTTGCAGCAAAGCATCACATTCCCTCTCACAAGACAGCTTCCTGCAAAACATCACATGATATAACTGAGTCTTTAAAGAGAGCGGAAACTTTCGCTTCCTAGCAGCAATTAAGAAATGCTGAAAGTTGATGAAATGGTCTTCTAGAGGAATTTTAATCCAGCAATATGGTTATTCTAGGAAGGGCTAACAAAAATGAACTAGCTTTGTGTGATCCAGCTGGAATACAGACACACCCTTAGTACACAAATTTAATCCCCTCTGACTTTAATACAGACATGCCTTTAGTAAACACCTTTAATTCCAAACAAAGGTGTCTAACTGAAG
Source organism: Meriones unguiculatus (assembly GCF_030254825.1). Lineage (NCBI taxonomy): Eukaryota > Metazoa > Chordata > Mammalia > Rodentia > Muridae > Meriones > Meriones unguiculatus. Next base: position 99,181,998 of record NC_083354.1, read on the forward strand.
GACATATAAAGTGGTGAATCATCATTTTTCAGAATGAGTCAGAGAAAGGATATTCCCATCTCTCAGGAAAACAGATAAGAAAAAGAGGCTACTTAAGAGCAATACAGGGAGAGTACATGGAGAGACAGTACAGTAGAGTTTAGAAGTAGAGGGCAGTTTGGTGCAGTTGAGTACAGTTGTGTAGGCATTACTTTTTACTCTGTTTCATTTGGGGGGTCTTTAAGTCTCTACCTCCCTTCTAACCCACTCACCCTAGGTAGGGGGAAAAGAAGGTTAGAAGGGACAGGGGACATAGACCTTTCAATTAGACTTAGTTTCAGCTATTTAGGGTTGTTGGGTGCTTAGGGAAAATACAAATCTCAGTCCAGTACATCTAGCAGTCCAGCAACCAGCGAATACTGCAGCAGTATTGGACAGCACTTGGGAAAACAATAGTCTCTTTCTTTCCTATAGCTACCCTCAAAGCTACTTCCTTCTCTCTGGGCTCTGGGATTACCCATTGTTGTAAAAGGTCCCTTTTCCATAAATTTATGGGTATGTCAGCCACATAGGATCTCTCAACTCCCCTTTTATGCCTTTTATGGTCTCACATTTAATCCATCGAACACTTCATATTATTTAAGATAATTTACAAATTCCTGTAAACTGTGTATAAACTTTCTGAAGTGGCCTTTCTAGATCCTAAGCCTTTTGGAAAAGGATATTGACATCAGCTCCTGAATCTACCAAACCTTCTATTTCACCACCATTCATCTATGATATGAATTTAAGTCTCTTATCATTAACCACTGTTTACCAGAACATACATTTTCTAGTACTCCCAAATGCCTCTGTTTTTTTGTTGTTGCTGTTGTTTGTTTTAACTGGAGCAGCTTTGCTTTTGATGTAGGGAAACAGTGACCACTGAGCAATTCCATCCCCTGCAGTAATTTGCATCTTCTTTTTTACATATACCATGATGTTAATTTCTTCTTTGCAATCCTCATCTATAATACTTGGATGCACAATAAATCCTTGGAGAATTAATTCACTTCTTCCCAAGACAGTTGAGTTGAGTGCAGTTCAGTTCATGGAGTGCAGTTCATAGAATTCAGAGCAAATCGCTTCAGTGAGAAGCAGAAAAAAAGCCAGTTTGAATGAGTCAGCTTGCAGAGGAGTTTTGAGCCAGGAAATCTAAGTTATACCAGCCAACCAGAATCAGGAAGAATAAACTAGAAAGTCAAGCTTACCCAGCAGTAAGTTTAGGAGGCTGATAACATTGTAGGCCAAGGTTAGCAGATGGAGGCTAGAAGCTAAAGCCTTTAAAGTTTGGGCTTGCAGAAGGACTCCAACCAAGGACAGTTCATGAATATAACCTAGAACCCCTGCTCAGATGTAGCCCCTTGCAGCTCAGTGTCTAAGTGGGTTCCTTAGTAATGGGAACAGAGACTGTCTCTGACATGAACTCAGTGGCAGGCTCTTTGATCACCTCTCCCTGAGGGAGAAGCAGCCTTGGCAGGACACAGAGGAAGACAATGCAGCCAGTCCTGATGACCTGATAAGCTAGGATCAAATGGAAGGGGAGGAGAACCTCCCCTATATATCAGTGGATTTGGAGAGGGGCATGAGAGACAATGAGGGAGGGATGGTGGGATTGGGAGGGAATTAGAAAGGGAGCTACAGCTGGGATACAAAGTAAAAAAAAAAAAAAAAAAAACACTGTAATTAATATAAAATATCAAAATGTAATTAAAAAAATTATTAGATTATATGAAGCTAGGAGCTACCATGACTAGAGCTAGGAATAGTTAGATAGAAATGCTCTGGGTTCAGCCCAATCCATGTATTTATAAAACTTGTATATCTCATCTCATCCCATCAACAAAAAAAAATAATAATAGCATTTACATCAACAAGATTGGAAAAGAAGAAAGCCCTCCAATGTTGAAGAAAGCAGAAGAAATCTGACATAAAGGTCATAGAGGACAGAAGACATCTGACAGAAAGCAACAGAGGAGAAATTCACCTGGGATTATCTCTAGGGGAAACATCAGTTCTTTGAGTTCTGCTGGATGCCCAAAGGAACAGGGGAGACGCTAGACACATGGAGCCTCTGAGACAGTAAATCACAGTAATCTACTCCAAAGACAATTTTCCTTATATACACAGACTTTTCCTGCATTAAAAAAAAATGGAAACATTTATTTCAGATCCCTTAAGACCAAGGATAGGAGTTGAGAGTATAGAAATATTCCTTTAAAAAAACATCAAAGTATTTATTGTAATTATGACCTCTTTAAATAAAAACTCCCTAAGGGGTTTCCTTTTTACCCCAGCAATAAACAACATCAGCGAGCTCTCTCCTACCAACAATCAATCCACAGAGCATCCAAAGAAAACTAAAGCCGATATTGGAGACCTCAGGCCTGCTACATACAGGTCACACTGTCCTGGACTTAGCCACAATCAACCTATCAAGCAAGGGCAGAGAATCTCCACTAGATAGAACAAGAAAACCTGGAAGCATTGGAAAACTAACATCTTACCTTTAAAATGCATAACTGAGAAGCCTCTGTGGGTAGAACAATAGTTCTTGAATAAAGAAAAATTACAGGTACTTTAAGGAGCTGATTACTCTCCCGTATTTGTCATTAAAAAGAAATCTGGAAATTGGAAGATGTTGATTGATCCAAGGACTGTAAATATCTTGATCCAAACTTTGGGTCCATTGCAGACCTTCTTTAAGTCCATTCCTTACCTTCTTTATTACCATCTCTAAAAGATGGTCTATAATGATTAATTTAAAATACTGCTTCTTTACTGTTCCACCACAAGATAAAGATAGAGCAAACATTGCTTTTATAATACCTAGTTATAACAATGTTAAACCTGAGAAAAGATACAAATAGACAGTTTTTCTTTCAGGGGATGTTAAATAGTCCAAGTCTATGTCAATATTTTGTACAATAGCTGCTAGAAATAATTTTTAAGCAATTTCCTCAATCAATAATTTACCATTATATGGATAAAATCTTGTTGGGTGTTTCTGATGCAAATATGTTAGAAAGAATGTTTAATGAAGCAAAAAGGATTTAAACTATTAGGGATTTATAGATCACTCCTGAAAAAAAATGCAGAAAGGAAATACAATCAACTACCTAGAATATAAATTAAGTCAAGAAAAGATTCAACCACAAATGGTACAGAAAAAAGGTACCAGTTACAAGCTCTTAATTACTCAAAAAACTATTGGGCGGTATTAACTGGTTATGGGCTACTATTGGATTAATTACTTAGGAGCTGAATGATTTGTTTCAAACTTTACAAGATGATTCAAACTTAAACAGTCCTAGACAATTAACAGCTAAATCAGAGAAAGTGTTGACTCAGGTACAGCAAATATTGCAGGATCACAAGTAGACTGCCTACATCCCAAACTTGACTGCATTCTTCTGCGTTCTTGCCTTCTACTCATTCCTCTACTGGGCTCATTATGCAAGAAGAAGACAATATTTTATATTGGATCTTATTACAATAGAAAGAATAAGACTTTGTCAATTATCAGGAACAGACCCAGCAGAAATCATACTACTTATACTAATGGTGAAATTATATTCTTATTGGTAATTAATGTGGATTGGCTTGTAGAGCTTGTAGCAATTATTTGGGAGGAATTAACAACAAATATCCCCAATCAACTCTAGTTCCTAAAAGGAACTAATTGGATTTTCCCCCTGTATAATAGAAGGGACTCTAATATTTCAAGCTCCTACATTTTATACTGATACAAATAAATCAGGACTGGCAGGTTACAAGTAAGGAGATATAGGTAAAGTAATTTTAAGTCCATATATTTTGGATAAAAAATTAGAGCTATATGTAATTTTTAAGGTTTTATTAAATTTTTCTGAACATATCAATATAATTATTGACTCACAGTAAGCAGAAAGGGTTGTATTGCATATAGAAATTTATTCCCGCTAATTCAGAATTAATGTCATTATTTAAATAATTATATATTTATATAACTGTTTGTTATAAGACAATTAAAAACTGAACTTATTCATTTTATATCACCTATATGGATCTCATGTGGTCCATTGGCACAAGGAAATGATGAAATTGACCAATTATTGGTAGGAAATGTGACAGAAGACTCAGAATTTTATTAAAAACATCATGTTATCAGCAAATGTTTAAGGAGAAATTTTTCTATTACTTGTCAATAAGTCAAGGAATTTGTAAAAAAAAAATCATACTTGTTTTTTGTATAATCAAATTAAATTGCCTGCTGGAAAAAAAACCCTAGGGGGTAACCAAAGAAATGAAATTTGGCTGATGATATGTTTTACTTTGCAGAATTTGGAAAACTAAAATTTGTACATCATACCACAAATATTCAGGATTTCAAAACACTTCTGATTTCATTTCTAAAAGGACTGATTCTATAATTTCTCATTTGTTCGAAGTGAGATGCCTATCATTGGTATGCCTTTGCAAATTAAGATTGATAATGCAACCACATATATGTCTAGTAAAATGAAATGATTTTCTATATTATAATGCAAACAAACATATTACAGGCATCCATAGAATCCAACCGGTCAAGCAGTTATGGAAAGATCTAGTCATATCTTAAAGGAGATTCAAAGTAAACAGACAGGGAGAATAAGAAATAGACTGACTAATGCTAAGTTAATTTTAATTTTTTTAAATGTCAGTGAGGTAGGAACAGTAGCTGCTGATAGACACTGGATTGTAGAAGAAAAACACAAACAAATAAATAAAAACTACTGGATTTAATTAACTTGTGTACTTTTAAAAGTTGTTTTAACATCATAATGGAAATGAGGGCATTTGTTACTTTGGGGAACATGTTTTGCCTATATGTTCACAGGTGATGATATACTACAGTGTCCATCAAAATTTATGAAAATCCAGTCCAAATAAGAGAAGCTGCCACATGAAAGTCACAACTGAATAAAAGGAAGAGACACAGAAAGACAGCAACACAGAAGACGCAGAAAGTTAGTTTCCCCTCTACCACCCCCACTTGTGTGGGGACAGCTCAACAAACTGAAGGACAAATTTCCCATCAGACTGGTGGACTAAAAATCCTTGATGCTATAATGGACATTTGCTGAAGGAAAGATGATCAGGACTGCAGTTATGAAAGATCATGAACCAACAGTCCTTCATAAGGACATTTGGACTCTTAAAATTATGGAATTGATAACTGCTTCTATCTGAATAGTATAACAGTGCGTGGTTTTTAGCTTAAACAGAAATGGGGATGATACAGAGAAAGTTTAAACCAGCAATATAGCTACTCTGGCAAGGGATCCCATCCAAAGATCTAGGGCTGTGTGTTCTGTCTGGGACACAGACATGACCTTAGTCATACATTTAATCCCTCTGGCTAGAATATAGTCATATCTTTACTACACATCTTTAATCCTATACAATGACCTGTAATTGAGGGGTAGACAAAGTGATAAATCATAGAAATCTATCTCTCTCTATATATATAAATATATCTGTATTCTGAATGGCATATAGATAGATAGATATTCAGAATATACAAATATGTGTGTGTGTTTATATATGTAATAACAATTGAAGAAAAACAAGACTATAACTTAAAAACTAGGAATAACACTTATACAGGAGTCTTTGGGTAAAAGAAAGGAAGGGAAAATTATATGATTTTACTTTGAGCTCAAAAAAGAGAAGGAGTAATTTTATAAATAAATAAATTCAAAAGTAGAAGTACCATATAACTTAGCTATTGACTCTTTGGAATATGCCTGAGAACCTCAGCATGTTGTTTCATAGATATATGCTCAGCCATGTTCACTGTCTTTTAATTCATAATAGCTAGGAAATGTAAGATATTTGATTAGTCTTCAAATGATAGGTAGATCATGAAATAAATGTTTCCTCCCCAAGTTTATATTGGTGAATATTTTATCATAGCAAAGAAAGGAAATTAGTACATAAGAGTCATTTAGGTTTTCCCCCACTGTATTTTTTAATTCAAATGTCATTCGTTCCAATAACTATTAGATAAAGGCTAACATTTTCAAAGTCTTCTGAATGGCTGTCTCAGTTTTCAAAGTTGCGTGGTATTTTTTATGTGTATGAAAATATTTTAAAACAATAGCAAATCTATTTTAAGTTATTGGTAGCTGTATTTTTACATGGAGTTATAATTTGAATGGCAGAATTTGAAGAATTCAAACTGACAATACAGTTTAATTCAGCTAATTAAACTTTGATAATTAGCTATATAGTAGAAAGTGTCTAAAAAAAGCTGGCAGTAAAACTGCACCTAATATTATCAAAGTATTATAATGTCTTGAACCTGTAGGAACCAACATTGCCTGCTCTATTGCATTTCACAGATGTATTCACAACGCAGAAAAATAATAGTGACAGAAACGTTAGAAATCCAAAATGTTTCTTTCTTTTCTTTTTAGAGACTCTGAGTTTTTTATTTTAATTATTATTATTTATTACAATTTATTCACTTTGTATCCTGACTGTGACCCCCTCCCTCTTCTCCTCTCAATCCCCCCCTCCCTCCCTCTTCTCTCCTTATGTCCCTCCCCTAGTCCATTGATAGGAGAGGACCTCCTACCCTTTTATCTGATCCTAGCCTAACAGGTCTCATTGGGGCTGGCTGAATTGTCTTTCTCTGTGGTCTGGCAAAGCTGCACCCCCAGGGAGAGGTGATCAGAGAGCCAGCCACTGAGTTCAAGTCAGAGACACCCCCTGCTTCCCTCATTAGGGAACCCACTTGGAGATTGAGTCTATGGGCTACATTTGAGCAGGGGTTTTAGGTCCTCTCCATGCATGGTCCTTGGTTGGAGTAGCAGTCTATGCAGGGTTTTGAAGGCCCAGTATTTGTTGCTGTTGTTTTGTTTTGTTTTGTTGGCTCTGTTGGTCTCCTTTTGGAGCTCCTGTCCCCTCCAGGTCTTTCTATCTTTCCATTCTTTCAAAAGATACCCTGCACTCTTCCTAAAGTTTGGCTATGAATCTCAGCCTCTGTTTCAATACATCAATCAGTAAAGTCTTTTAGAGGCTGTTTGTAGTAGGCACCTGTCCTGTTTGTTCCGTGTCTTCTGCTTCCAATGTCTATCAGGCTTTTCCTTCTGAATGAGGATTGACCACCTTATGTAGGGTATTCCTAGTTGTTTAGCTTCTTTCAGAGTATAGATTTTAATATATTTATCCTATATTTTATGACTAATAACCACTTATAAGTGACTATGTACCATATGTGTCTTTCTGCTTCTGGGTTACCTCACTCAAAATGATGTGACAAAAAGAACTCAAAATATATGCATGTGTGCTATTTCTTTTATAAGGATAGATGTAAAAATTTAATATTAATGATAAAATATCAATAGTCCCATACACTAATAAACATACTGATATTTTCAAAAAACTTGTAATTTCAAATTAAATATATCATGTTTGTTTTGTGTGTAAAGAATTAAAAGCTGTGACAATATAAGCATTCATTTCAAAAGTATTTCTAATATGAATAAATAAAAAAAAATCAGACCAGAATAGGGACAAAGCCCCTTGGCACAAAAGGAATTATGTTGATTTGGGTTCATTTAAAAACATGTGTTAAAACAGGGCACTAGACCAATTAGAGATAGACATGTTCAAGATTATACCATGGTTATAATTGGTTATGATAATAGTGTGTTCCCCTGACATGTAGAAATATGGAGAAGTGCAAGGTTTCAGGAAAACAAATAAAATGAACACCAGTATATCAGTAAATGAAAAAACAATGTTTCAAATTATGTTATTTCAAAGCAATTCCAACGATATTTGATTTATATTTGGTTGTTTTTAAAATATTCAAATATTTCAAGAAGCATATATCTCATTTGACAGAAAGCTCTACTTACTGGAAAATTATTCTTACCCATAGAAATGACATTTTAGTTTCAACCTGCCAGCTGAATTTTATTAGTATGTCATTAATCATTGCCATGGATCTGACACCTGGGGGGAATGATTTAGCAGAGTTTGGAACATTCACATATAACAGAAAAAAAATGCCCTATTCATTTCCCTCTGTGGTCAGTGAAATAATTTCTATAAATAATAGTGTTGGTGCATATTAACCAGAAATTATTACTATTTATTAATATTAATACTGATTAAATAAAATCACTCCATTGCCAAAATTTAATTTTTAAATATTGTTCCTTACATAGTACTAATACTAAGCGCTTAAAATTTAGTATACTTTTTTTCATTTTCATCATTAATATTTCTTAAACAACTTTGTTCTAATAGAGAATTTTTTCCATAGATAATTTAATTATATTAAATTTATATAGTTAACTTCTTTTTTTAAAGCCTACATACATGATTTTATTCATAAACACAAAGGTCCACACGGATGCTCAATTTTTAACGCATCTTTGTACAGATTGGTGTACACTTACTATTTGTGAATCTTTCTGCTTATATAGTTGCTTTTGAGAGAAAATTGTTGGCAGCTGTAGAGTCTCTTCATATGAGTATGTTATAACTTAACTGATTCCTAACTACTACGTCTAACCACACATTCCCCAAAAGAGTCTCACTACTCAGCTCAGGCTGAACTTGAACACACAATCCTTCTGCAAAGAAGGAAAGGAGGGTGAAGACTTCCAAATGTTAGAATTATAGGTTTGTTTCAACCAGCCATGGACAATTGTGGTTGTTTGTGTGTGTGTGTGTGAGAGTATGTGTGTGTGTGTAGGCTATAGGTCAATGTCAAGTGTCCTAGTTTACATAAATTGTCAATTTGACACTTCCTAGAATCCCCTGAAAATGGAGTCTTAAGTAATTATTTTGAGCAGGTTGATCTACTCATGTGAGAGTTTGTCATGAATGGTGTAGGCATTGTCTTTAGACAGTCTTGGGTTGTCAAGAAAACTGGCTAAGCAAGAGCCTGTAAGTCAAAGAATAAACCAGGAAGCGTATTTCTCTATTTTTTTTGCCACAAGCTCCAGTTGTAGTTCCTCTCTGACCCGAATAAACCCATGTCTCACCCACATGGCTTTTGTTCAGATGGTTCTATCATTAAAACAGAATATTGGATGTTTCTCCTTTACTGACTCCCATTGGTTCTGAGATAGGTTCAGCTAAGCTACCCAGCCAGCAAACTCCAAGCACCAGGCTGTGATTGCTTTCCTAGCATGGTGATTACCTCAGTGCTTACAATCTAAACTCACGTCCTCCTGCTGATTTGCCAGGCACTTTACCAATTGAGCCATCTCCAAAGGCCACCGAATATTACTTTTTTTTTCTTTTTTAAAATTAATTATTTTATGTATTATAGTTTATTCACTTTGTATCACAATTCACTTTGTCTAGTCCTAATCCCACCTTCATCTCCTCCCATTCTCCTCCATAAGTCCACGGATAGAGGAGGTCTACCTCCTTATCCCTCTAACTCTGGTCTATCAGATCTCATTAGCACTGGTTTCATTGTCTTCCTCTGTGGCATGGTAAGGCTGCTCCCCCTTCAGGGGGAGATGATCAAAGAGCCAGCCACTGAGTTCCTGTCAGAGACAGTCCCTGTTCCCATTGCTAGGGAACCCACATTGAGACTGAGCTACCATGGGCTACATCTGTACATGGGTTCTATGTTATCTCCATACGCAGTACTGAGTTGAAGTATCAGTCTAAGAAAAGACCCATGTGCCAAGACTTTTTGATTCTGTTGCTATTGTTGTGGAGTTCCTGTCCCCTCCATGTCTTTCTATCTCCCCCTTCTTTCATAAAATGCTCTGCATTCTGCCCAAAGTTTGGCTATGAGTCTCAACATCTGCTTTGATACCCTGCTGTGTAGAGTCTTTAAGCACTCCATGGTAGGCTCCTATCCTGCTCCCTGTGTTATTCCCTCTTCTGATGCCCATCCCATTTCCTTTCTGAGTAAGGATCGTTCGTCTTACCCAGGGACCTCCTTCTTGCTTAGCTTCTTTAGGTGTACAGATTTTATTATGTTTATCCTATATTATATGTCTAATATCCACTTATAAGTGAGTATATAATATGTGTTTTTTTCTGCTTCTGGGATACCTCACTAAGGATGATCTTTTCTGGTTCCTACCACTTGCCTGTAAATTTCATGATTTCCTTGTTTTTAATTGTTGAGTAGTATTCCATTGTGTAAATGTACCACAATTTCTATATTCATTCCTCAGGTGAGGGACATTAGGGTTGTTTCTAGATTCTGGCTATTAAGAATAGAGATTCTATGAACATAGTTGAGCAAATGTCCTTGTTTTATAGTTGAGCATACATTGGATATATGCCTAGAAGTGGTATAGCTGGATCCTGAGGTTGAAAGACCAAAAGATAGCAGCGATCGTTAACACTATGTAGAGTAGGCGTGGTATAGCAAGAGCTACCTCGCTGCATTCTTTCCCGCCTTCCGGTTCCGGGGGGTACGTGACTTGGCTCACAATCTGCCTTCCCGCCTTCCCTGTTCTGGGTACGTAACTTAACTACGGCTTTGTTCAAACCACCCAATCAGACCCCTGTAACTATGCTTCTCGCTTCTGTAACCGCGCCTCCTGCTCCCGAGCCCTATAAAAACCCGTCACCCCAACCGAGAGGCGCGCAAGTCCTCCGATAGGCTTGGTCGCCCCGGGTACCCGTGTATCAAAATAAACCTCTTGCGGCTTGCATCCGAAGGCTGGTCTCGCTGTTCCTTGGGAAGCGGGGTCTCCCCGTCTAGATAGGCTCATGGGAGTCTTTCAAGGTAACACTATTCCTAATTGTCTAAGAAAGTTCCAGATTCATTTCCAAAATGGTTGTACAAGTTTACAACACCACCAGCAATGGATGAGTGTTCCCCTTTCTCCATATCCTCTCTAGCAAGTATTGTCACTTGAGGTTTTTATCTTAAACATTCTGATGGGTGTAAGGTGAAATTTCAGGATGGTTTTGATTTTCATTTCCCTGATGACTAAGAATGTTTAACATTTGTTTAAGTGGTTTTCTTAGAAATTTGATATTCCTTTATTGAGAATTCTGTTTCTTTGCCAGTACGATGCAGTTTTTTTATTACTATTGCTCCGTAGTATAGCTTGAGATTTGAGATCAGGGATGGATATACTTGCAGATGATCTGTTTTTATACAAGATTGTTTCAGCAATTCTGGGTTTTCAGTTTTTCCATTAGAAGATGAGAATTGTTCTTTCAAGTTCTGTAAAGATTGTGTTGGCATTTTGATGGGAATTGCATTGAATCTTTAGATTCCTCTTTGCAGGATGGCTGTTTTCACTGTTATTCCTACCAATCCATGAGTATGGGAGATCTTTCTAACTTCTGACATGCTCTTCAATTTCTTTGTTCAGAAATTTGAAGTTTTTTCAATCAGATTTTTCACGTGCTTGGTTAGAGTCACACCAAGATACTTTATGTTATTAGTGGATGTTGTGAAGGAGGTTGTTCCCTAATTTCTTTCTTAGCCCTTTTTTTGTGTTTCGTATATGAGAGGGCTACTAATTTTTTTTTTTTTTTACTTAATTTTGTATCCAGCCACTTTGCTAAAGGTATTTATCAGCTGAAGGAGTTCTCTAGTTAAATTTTTTGGGGTCACTCATGTATACTATCATATCATCTGCAAATTGTGTTACTTTGACTTCTTCCTTTTCAATTTGTATCCCCTTAATCTCTTTTAGTTGACTTATTGTTCTAGCTAGGATGTCGAATACTGTGAGGAGCCTCTGGTCTGCCAGGTTATTTTGTTATTTAGATTTCAGAGGAAAGACTTGGAGTCAGTGATAAGCTACCAAGTCTATCTCCTTTTCTTTGAAACAGCAGGATGATGTCTTGTCAAGGTCACACCTTTTGTTTGTGTGAGAATCACACAGACAGGTGGTTAAGGTAAGGAGGTTTTTGACTTCCTTGTGAATTCTTTCATTGTACTGAGGTGCTTTTCATATGATTTAAAAAGGGATTACTGGACTAAAACAAGGTATGACTAGCGTTTACTACAGCCCTCTCAGAAATATCCCATGTGTTGTGTGTTGTTTTATTAATTTTCTTTAAGTACTCACTCCTGACTCAAGAACCCTTCAACTCTGCAGGCTGGTCCAGGCATTGTACTATGTTGAAGAAATATGGAAAGAGTGGACAGCCTTGCCTTGTTCCTGATTTCAATGGGATTTGATTTAAGTTCCTCTCTGTTTAGTTTGTTGTTGGCTAAAGGCTTGCTGTATATTGTCTTTGCTATGTTTTGGTATGTGCCTTGTATCCCTGATCTCTCCAAGCTTTAAAGGTAGATCCTGTTTTCCCAATCATTTTGTTAGTCTGTGTCTTTTTATAGGAGAGTTGAGTCCACTGATGGTAGATAATAGTGATCAATGAATGTTAGTTACTTTTATTGTTGAGTTGGTCATGTTACTGTGTTTCGATGCTTGTTTTCTTATAATTCTTTGTTGTGAAGTTATCTATATCCCATGTTTTCTTGGGTGTAGATGATTTCGTTGGATTGGAGTTTTCTTTCTAGTATCTTCTGTAGGGCTGGGTTTCTGTGTTGATATTGTTTAATTTTTTAATGGAATATTTTGTTTCTCCATCTATGTTGATTGAAAACTTTGCTGGGTATAGTCTGGATCGGCATCTGTGGTCCCTTAGATTGTTCATGATATCTTCCCAGACCCCTCTGGCTTTCATACTTTCTGTTGAGAAGATTTGTATTATTTGGATAGGTCTACCTTTATATGTTGCTTGGCCTTTTTCCCTTGCTGCTTTTAATATTTTTTCTTTGTTTTGTAGATTTAGTGTTTTCACTATTATGTGACTTCTATGATTCTTGTCGGTATAATGCGTTTTTTTTTTATACACCTTACCCTTGTTCATTCAAATGCTGATTTCTACCCCCCCCCCCCCGCCACTCTCGGTTTCAATCCGGATATTACATTGTGATACTCATCCTAAGCATCCTGTCTCAACTTGGTGTAAACTTTCAAATAAAGTAACTAGACACAATGTTGGGCTGGGAGGAGCCAAAGGACAGGAAAGAGGGGAGGAGCTGGAGGGCAGGAAATGAGTGGGTGGAGAAAGGGCAGGAGGAGAGCTTGGAGATAGAGCTGGAGGGAGATCTTGGAGGATGCTGAACATGAACCAGACCTAAGATTTCACAAAAAGCAAGTATAATGTAGGAAATCTAAATGTTAGGAAACTATTACGGCTTGGAAGTTTAAGATAGATTAATTATTGCCCAGCATTGTATTCTAGGTTAACTAAATAAAACCAGTCTCTGTGTGGTAATTTGGGTATACAGCTGTTTAGGATAATTATTAGTAAATATTAATCACTAATTACAACAAAAAAGTTGAGAAAATTTTCTTCTATGATTTTCTTGAAAATATTTTCTGGAACTTGGAACTTGGAATCTTCTTTTTTGTCTCTTCCTATTATTAGGATTCATCTTTTCATGGCGTCCTTGATTTCTTGGATGTTTTATGTTTGGAATTTTTCCAATTTTACTTTTTCTTTGAGAGATGTATCAATTTCTGCAATTGTATCTTTAGTGCCTGAGATGGGATTGGGAGGGAATGAGGAAGAGGTCTACAGCAGGATACAAAGTAAACAAACTGCAATTAATATAAAAATTAAAATTTAATTAAAAAAAATCACACTACACATGGAAGTTGTTCGAGAGGCCTGCCAGTAGAAATTTGTCAGACCATCCAGTTTATTCCATAATCCCTTTTCATAGTCAGAGCAAAGCACCTCAGTACATTGAGGGAGTTCATAGAGAGGCCAAACATGTTTACCTTAACCACCTGTCTGGGTTATTTTCACACAAACAAAAGGAATTTAAACAAAAAAGAAGCAAAACATCCTGCTTATCCCTGACTCCAGGTGAAGGCAAGGGTGAAAACATATTTTTCCACTGAAAGCTTAATAGCAAAGCAGCCTGACAAACAATCAGCTCTGCATAATACTGTCCTCCTGATATTCAGATCCATTTGGGCTCCAGGTATTGTTTTCCTGGACTCCAGAGGGAGACCAACAGAACAGAGTTCAATGTTCAGAATGCTGTCCCAAGGATCCCTATGTTGCCCACAGTGGGGGTATGGGCAGGAGAGATCAGATGTCTGGCTGCTAGAGTAGAGGGATCCTCGACCTTGGGCTCTGTAGGCGCTCACTTGAAGGTCCACTAACTCACTCGCAGATCTGATTGGAAAGCACAGGGGTTCTGCCTGTTCTCTACTCTCCCATTTAGGGCCCCCAGGGTAATGAGAGTGTGGGAGATCCGTCAGTTCATTGGTGTCCACTGTTTGGCCTCTGGGCAGGGAAACCTGTACTTAGAGTAGCCACCTCTGTGGTCTCAGTCACTGAGCACAGAGGTTCCTGCTTGGGCTAGCCACCGATCTACCATAGATGCAGACCTGGGAGGCCGTATAGCTGTGCCCCCAACCCCCCGCAGTGGCAGACCTGGGAGGCCCGCCTCTGCCATTTCAGGCACCCAGTATGGATGGCTCTGTTTGGGGCAGCCACCACACACATGTGCAGATTCCCTGAATACTTCAGTGGCCTACAGACAGGTCTGTCATACTGTCCTTCTGGTATTGAGATCTGTCTGGGCTCCAAGAATTGTTTGCCTGGACTCCGCTGGTAGATCCATAGAACAGGGGCTTCATTGTTGAGAACACTGTCCCAAGAATCCCTTTGTCTGGCTGCTAGCATAGAGGGACCCTGGATCTGGGGTTCTGTAAGCACTCACTTGAAGGTGCACTCACTCACTCCCTAGCAGGCCTAATGAGAAAGCACAGGACTCCCTCTGAGTGCCCTAAAGTCGAACCTGCTATTTCCCTCATAGTGGGGTTTCCTCCTGACAGAGAAGCCCAGTCTCTGGTGCCCTGGGGCCCACAATTCTGTTTGGGAAGGTGAGTCAGGCACTCAGGCAGACTCTGGGCTGGCTGCTGAGTGCCCACTGGATCCCAGGACCTTTTACAGGGATTGTCTCAATGACCTGAATTTGGTCCTGATTGCTTCCTTCACTATAGGATTTTCTCTCAACTAGAATTCCCACTCTCTTGTTTTGTGGGGCCCATAGTTCAGTCTGGGATGGTGATCAGAGCAAGCAAACCTGTGGCTCTGGGCTGGGGACCAAGTGCATGCTGAACCTGGGAACTTTTCCAGGGTTTAGCTGGGTGACCGGAGAATGGACCTGATTACTTCCCACACCACTGGGTTTCCTTTTACCTGGGAAACACAATAGCTGGTGTTTTAGGGCCCAGAGTTTGGTATGTTGGTCACTGTGCAGTCACTGCTGTCCTGTTTTCAGACACAGTGTTCTCTTGGCACTGTCATCTTAGATTCTCCAACAGTGTAGTATTTTAAATATAGCATTTTGTTAATGGATCTTAGCTGTGGCCTTTGTAATGAACAGATTTTGTTCTCATAGATCCAGGAAAAAAATTAAAATTCACAATTTAAAAATCAGTTATAGCCGAGGAGTCCAGGTAAGTGAACTGATTTTGTCTTCCTTTCCACATTCTATCTTCTATTTAATCATTCTTAAGTTTAGTTTTGTTTTTTTTAAAATCTCTTTAAGCTTTTATTCAGTATAATTCAGTATTTTATGTTATGTTGTATGTTATTATATGTTACATTATTTTATATTGTTATGTTTTATTTAAGTTATATTCAAATTAGTAAAATACTCATCTCATTTGTAGGTTTTGTTGTATTTCCCCAAGTTTTCTATTAGTTAGGCCTTTCAACTTCAGCATCTTAAGTACCTTAACTCTTAGGTGTCCTTTAAGGTATGGCAGTTTCTTAGTTTTATCTTGCTTTTCATGATCTTAACATTTAGAAGCCAAGCAGTCAGGAATTTTATAGAAATATTTCTAATTTGGTTTGCCTGATATTTTCTCATTATTAGTCTGTGTTATAGATTTATGAAACTAATATCACAAAGCTGAAGTGCCCTATTCATTACATTATGTGAAAGGTTATCTGCTATTGATATGAACTTTGGCTGGTAACACGAGCCTTAGTGGTTTGATGAACACAATGTCTATTTTTTTCTCCAATATTTTAACAGTTTAAACCACTTTTGGTTTGAGGTTTTGCATTTATAGTATGAGAAGATTTTTTTTTTTGCATACTTACAAATGCTTTTTAAGGACATTTAATTGTGTTGGACATTGTGTAATACTTGTTTTTTTATTTTTACTTATGTTATTTAAAGCTTTGCTTCCTGAAAAATGTTTTGGATTTCTTTTTTCTCCCCATTTATCCATGTGGTATAAAGATTTTTTTTTCTTTTACTTTGGTGTGTATGTTCATGGACTGTCAATTAGAATGTGTATCAGTGCTTAGCTGAAGTTTTCAGCGAGCTCTTCCCAATTCAGCTGATATTACTCTCCTTTGATTGTGATATGTTGTGAGGCTCGTAATCCTCTCTCTTTTGTTTCTGTCTCATAATGTCACACTATCCTTCTAATGTCTCCCCTTCCATACCTTCCAGAGAGTGACACTTTTCCAGGAGAATTCTCTGGAATTTTATTATTTTTATCATATTTAAAAATATCTCAGTCCCAACCTATAATGGGTTTCTGGAGTTGGTTCTGCTATGTTGAGTTTATTTTCCTCCACAATTTGTAATTTCCAGTTTTCTGTATCCCATTGTTATGATATAAGCATGGGTAGATTTTTTTCTTTCTCCTTGCTGTTCACTGTGGCATTTTCACAAAATGTACCAGAAGATTCAAATATAGAAGACTATCAGTGTAAGCTTTTTTATTTATCATCATCCTTTCTTTTCTAACAATAGGCAATCTTTAAAAGATAGAAGTATTATATTAAAAATAATGACAATGTGTTCTGGCTTTTAAAGACTAATTATAAAAACAGTAACTTAAACACAGACTTTAAAGAACTAATTCAGAGAAAAAAGAGATGATATTTCCAATTTGATTTAATCTTGATTATTTTTTATGTATATCAGATAAATCATTAATACATTGTGCTGATTCTTTTCAAGCAACATTCTTTATTATTCAGCATTTGTTTGGAGATTTACTTTCATGATTCAAAAGCTAGTCATAAGAATTGCTAATAAAAGCCATGTATCAGCCTTATAGTTCATTTTTTAGATCACCACACCATCAGGTACTATTGAAGTTGACTGATTTTGTACGATTTCAGCCTTTATTTCTTTTTAGCATATGTTCTACAAATGTGTTTATTATAAGAAGCTCCTAAGTCTAACAAAACTATCATTTGGAAGGAAATTATCCCTTTCTCTATAAGTCTTTAATATTCTACTTCTATATATGTGTAGTCAGTGGCCATTAAAAGGTCTCAGAGAACACTACAGTTTTGACACACTTGATAAGAAAATAACAAGACATAATTTCCAGATGTGCAGTAAGCACAATGCGTATTTGTGGTTCATTAATTACAAAGGGTTATGATACTGTTTATTTTGACTGCAGAAAATGCTTCCTAACTTAGGGAGTGCAACATATTTCATTACTAAGATATTAGATATGTGTTAATGTTTAAATGCAGCATATTAGAAGTTCCTTTTCCATTTATTCAACATACATAAACTTAGTATCTGCTTCATTTACTACAGAAAACAAGATGAATAAACCAGTGCTTCAGAATGCAGAAGGAATGAACCTGTAATTTTTTTTTTTTTTTTCAATGCCGTTTATTCAGGAACATTGAACAATCCTCGGACCCCGGGGAAAGCCAGCCCACAGCTTAAATAGCCTCTGGGTAGCCAACCCAGGCGTGCCACGGGGGCAATGCAGATAGGTCCACATACATGTAAGCAAGCCAGATCCTCGGCCTTAGCCAAATGTGGAGTTGTTCGTGACAGAGAGCACTCACCATCGGGAAGGTGGAAGGCGGAAACCAGCTCCATCTTTAAGGCATAGCATTCCGCAGCTCTCTACAGTTCCCCCTTTTTGTTTTAGACGCATCAGGCAAGAGTAGAGGTCTGATCTCTGATATTAGAAATGAATTGGGACTTTGTACAGATGTTCATTTAGGTGTCATCCACCCAAAGAGCATCGGACCCGTCCGATACCTTTTTCTCAGAGGCGGGACCTGGGGCATCAACCCGCATGCAATCAGACATGCTCTTCTCTGGGTCCAAAGCGGCTGACCCTGAGTGCAGTGCTTAGCCTCGCATCCTGAGCGTATCATTTTAGCTTTTTATGGTATCCAACCATGCTTGGGGAGAATGTCTTGCTTCAATGGCTGTAAAGGCCTGAATGATCATGGCTGCATCACACTGTTGTGAGACTCTAATCTTGCATATATACCACAGGCAAACCAAGGAGACCAACACCAGAAGGCCTGCTAACACTCCCATGCCCGCCCATTCCTTCAGATGATTTATGGCTGCAGCAATCCATGTTGATAATCCTGTGGGTAGTCCTGCGTCCACTCCGGTAGAATTTACTGTGACAATGGCCACTCTCAGCTGGTCCATCGTAGTATCGAATTCTCCAGTCCAATTACCTAAAATATAGCTCGACAATTGTTTAGACAAATTTGCAGCGCAGGAAAAATTCTCATGTTGTATGCTAGTGACACAAAGTCCAGCATACTTTCATTGACAGCCAGGTTGAGCGATTTGCCATAGGGTATCAATTTGCTCCTGCAAGAGGTCAATCCTCTGATTGAACACCATCAAGCTTCCTTTTAGTTGAGCATTAATTCCTTTATGTACAACTAAGGCATGAGCTACATTGGCTAAATGATTATTCAGGGTCTGAGCAGTCTGCCCAGTATGACTCATGGCTAATGCCCTGGTGGTAGCTCCAACAGCCGTCAATGAGATGGTAGTAACAATGGTGGCTGTAGTTCCAAGATCCCTTTTCTGTCTGAAGAGAGTCATAGCGTGAGGGGCATCAATGGGCATAGGCACCCAGTGAGGCATGCGAGTAACCAGGGCATACCTAACTTTACTAGCATTGGGGCTTAAAAAAAACCAAGTATCATTACCACAATTACTTGGCTCTATCTGGCTAATAATGAATAAAAATGGGGGATATAGACAAACAGGTGTGGGCTTATAGGAAATATTATGAGAAGCCTTAACCCCTCGTTGGAACATCCTGCGTCAGTTCTAGGATTAGCGGTGCTGGTGTCCAAGGTCTGAGTAGGTTCAGGAGACCATTGCCCCCAGGGGTGACACATGCTCCATGCCAATTGACTAACTCCATGTTTTCCTCCAATTTTGAAAGTCATTTAAGGTTCTTAAATTATTTTTTCCCTTTTGTTCTTAAATTTTTCATCAATTACACTTTATTCATTCTGCATCCCCCTATAAGTCCCTCCCTCCTCCCATCCCAATCCCACCCACCCTCCTCCCTCTGCTTGCATGCCACTCCCCAAGTCCACTAATAGGGGAGGTTCTCCTCTCCTTTCTGATCTTAGTCTGTCAGTTCACATCAAAAGTGGCTGTATTGTCCTCTACCTGTAATTTTAATGCATGAGGTTTGAGGAGCAATATGAAAAATGTTTAAAAGAAAGGAGATTTTAAAAGAGCTTAATATATATGATATTCACAAAATATTTTACTTAAAAGGTACATTTATTATTTGGTATAGATTGGACACACTAATAGACATTAAGGTCAATCTATCTGACATTCTATTTTCCACTAGCATATCATATAGTCACAACCTTAATAATGTAAAGAATGAATCCCAAGGAAGAAAGAACTTGCTACTCAATGAACTAAGAAAATAACATTGCAGTAACAGAAGGCCCTAAAAGTTCCTAGGACTTAATTTCCAGAGAGGCTATCGTAGGAAACTCTCAGAGGATTTATGCAAAAGCAAGAGGTCTATTGGGGCCAACGCATGTTGGGGTCACTCTGCCAGTCAGCAAAGAGCTGACCCCCAGAGACATAAGCCTCAGGTCTTTAGGGGAGGGGTCACAGGGAAGTTCAGGGGTTGCAGTCCTGGCTACTCATAATTGGATGAGGGGCTAGGTAGCTGACTTTCAGGTCTGGTCAGTCCTGGCCAGACACCTGGGGAATATCTGATCTTTAATTCACGTTCAGAATTTCCTGCTAGTGGGGATGTGGCTATAGCCAAAGGTGGGAGAATGATTAGCTTCAACCTGTGTCTTCTCTGAGGAGCAAGCCTGAGAAAAGGTCGGGGACTGTTCAGGAGAAGAATTGAGTCCGTCTGGGTTGATTGCTAGGTGATGTTATCTCTCAAGCGTAGATCTGGTCATTTTTCTTTGCAGAGTGGAGATCTTTGCTTGATCACTTCCTTATCTCTGCCTGAGCAGAGTACCAGGGTCTGGGGCAGTTACATTCCTCCATACTCTGGAAAAGTACTGTGAGGCTTTAATTAACACTTTAATTAACAAGGGCCTGAGACTCAAAAATATGGACGTTCAGCTGCGGAACGTTTCTGGCATATGGATACACAAAGACAGTTTGCTACTGTCCTATGGAAAGATCCTTTGGACAACAAATGGCATGGTCCAGATCCTGTCCTGATACGGGGCAGAGAAGCAGTTTGCAACTATTCTAAAGAGATAGATGCAGCCAGATGGTTGCCAGAACGATTAGTAAAGCATATAGATAATAATAATAACACTCATCAGTCCAGGGTAAAAAAATTACCCTGAGAACATATTCCTTTTGTATCTCTTTACAGAAATGATGGAAGAAAAACAACTGTTTCCATGGACTGTGATCCTTTGCCTCCAGCTGATATATGTTCATGGTGGACTTAAGCTGCACAGGAATGGGCTCCTTCCCTATTTCCTTCCTTTCGTTGGTCCCCATCAAGTGAAGAATTTTATGCAACAGATATGGAATCAATTCAATGTGCTCATGAGTAGCAATTTTGACTGTGTTGTGAAATATAGATGAGAGTTGAGATATAAATGAAGAAAGCAGAATTAGTAAAGCCATCCAGAGAGATAAGATATGTTAGATATGTTAGAAGACAATATAGAGATCAACATAGATTTGTATGATAGGTTAAGTGTCAACATAGACTTATCTGTATTTATTATGATTATGAATGCTTATAAGATGGGTGATGTGCCACAGTGTGCAGCAGAAGTCAGAGTACAATTTAGTGTGCTTAGTTCTCTCCTTGCACTTTTAAGTGGGTTCCAGAAATCAAACTCAGGTGATCAGCCTTTTGCAGCATACACCTGCTGAGTCATATTGCTGACCTTCATTTTTTTTTTTTTTTTTTACTATTGCAGCTTTAACAACAATGAAAGACAAGGCTAACAGCAAAGAGAACTGAAGAAAAAGGATCAGCGCAATGACTAGCATGTATGTAACTGTTTCCCATTCAGCTCTGTAACACTACAATCTACATATTCAGTGATTTGATATAAATTCTATTCATATTTAGGGAATATATTGAGTAAATAATAATCAAATGATAACTTAAACAGTAGAATCATTTATTCCTATTTTATATGCAATTAAATAATCAGTTAAATCAAAAGTAACAAGGAGAGGGCTCACTTGAGTAGTGACCACTTAGCAATGAGAAACAGAAGATGTTACAAAAAATAAAATCTTTATTAGTCTACCTCAAAGAAATGGATAATGAAATCAAAGAAACAGTACTACTTAACATAAAATTATGAAAATAAGAAATCCTTTGAACCATACTTATGAATGCTTATGAATCACATGCTTATGAATCACATATCATATTCACTAATGTCCTTCTGTATGACACGTTCTGTTTTTCATTTCATTTTAAATTTCTCAAATTGATTTCCTATGCAATTTGTATCCAATTTAATTCATTGAGTTTTTATAAACTATTTGGTTTTTGTTGTTGCTTTTTGTTTTGTTTTGTTTTTCTTATTGTAATCTTCAATTCCCTACATGTGTTAGCTTTCACTTCCTTCCTGGAGGTAGGACATTTTTCTTCAGAGCTTACAAAACAGTATGAAATAAATGGAACTTTGGCATAAGAATGACTGTGCAATAATGAGATAAAAGAAGGTAATTTAGGGAAATTAAAAAAAAAGAACTGCTTCCCATCTTGTTTCTTTATATTGTTTGAGAAAATAACTTAAATAACTTATTAGCTGTTTTGGCAAAGAGCAGCCCTTCTAGAGAATATCTTTTCTTTCTTTCTTTCTTTCTTTCTTTCTTTCTTTCTTTCTCTTTCTTTCTTCCTTTCTTTCTTTTCATTCAAAGAGGCATTTTCACAGAAGAGATTATAACAAGAAAGTTACAATTAAGGTTTTACATATTGAAACTTTTGTTGCTTACTTGTAAATAAGAATGGCAAATAAAGGCTGTCAGACTAATTCAACTGAATTGTTAAAGATGGGAACTGTGCCACAAAACATTTGTAAATTTGAAAAAGAAAAGCTCTATGAAATTAAAGTTGCCTTCAAAACATAAAAGGAAGGATATCTATCTGTAAAAGATACACAAATTAAATCTATAATTAAAGTGCTTATCTATTCTGGTACTCTATTTAAATGAAGAAATATTTCATTTTATCTTCCTGGGAAGAAAGTTAATTTGATCTTAAAAAAAAATCAACTCTTATGTGAAAATATGGCAGTTTTGCTGAGCAATTTAATGATTTTTAAATGTATACAAAATTATAATAACTTATTAGATACAATCAAATTATCTCTTGCTATCATGACAGAAAAACAGAGGAGTTAAAAGAAAGAAGTTCTGGTTCAAGAAAAGAGAATCTTTAAGAGGCATCAGTACAAGCTTATGAAGAATAAACATGATATGGAGCAACTGAATGAATATTGGCATTCATTTAGTTTTTCATAAATGGGTTACTCTTTACATTGTTCCATAAAGCTAATTTCCATTTTATTATGTGGTTCTCTGTATTTTCTACTTTCAAGTTAGGAAATTAAAATTAAATTTTATTGATAGGTTCTGATGAAAACTTAAGAAATATTCTCCAATGTCTTTCTAACAAACTCCAAAGAGTGTGCTTTCCTCAAATAGTTGGCAAAGCCTCTCTGTTTTACAAGGTAAAGAAAAAGTTCTCCATTTTATCATTAAAAAAAAATCAGACACAATACAAACTGTTAGACCTTACTTTCAATATAGAATTGTCCTAATTATTTATTATACTGAAAATAGTTTAATTTTGAGGTTGTGTAGTTCTCATGTAAACATATAAAGTGAGAGACCAAAAAATTAAAAAAATTAGTGGATATTGGTTTATAAGCTTGAACAAAGGCCAGCCAAATGGAGACATGTCCAGCCACCTGGAGAAAGGAACTAACTTTACTGCATTCTTTTCCTTCCCACTAGACACAGTTGATAGGAAACCATCCCAAATGACCAGTCCAGAACCATTTATGGTCTTGGCACCTAAAGTAAATCAATCATTTCAAAAGTCCATTTCCCTTACCCAATCATGTAATGCCAAGGCATGTAACTCCCTGCTTGTGTTTCCTCCCCCCCCTTTAAAAACCTGGAGGTTACACTCCTCCTATTCAACCAGGGAGAATGCAGCATCCAGGGCTCGAGCTTGTAATCAAAGATCCCCATGTGTTTGGCAGCGGAGTAGTTTCCTGGTGGTTTCTTTTGGGGGGTCTCACGGACTGGGCATAATATTTGGGGGTTCATCCAGGATTCCCGAAGACTCCAGGTTCCTGATCCGGAGGGTCTTACGCCTGCAGTAAGTATCTAAGTGTCTTTGTGCAGTGTTCATGTGTGCATGTACTTTCTGTCCTCTATTCAAAAACTTCCTCCAGGTGTACATAACTGTAAGGGCATCATGACATGATTAAAAAGCAGATATGCTGACAATCACAGCTGCTGAAGTCAGGCAGAAAACCTTGGCTTCATCAGTCTTTTGGCAGATAAAGTTCTGTCATCTGAAGGTGGTTCAGAACCACCCACTGCAATGGAGCTTCTGTGGCAGGGAAACCAGAGCCAGAATCTGAAGTTCCATGGTCCTAAGCTTCAGTTGCAATATGGCTACATGGTCACTCAGTCTGCATCTTGTCTTTCTATTTTATTCATTGTGTTAAGAAAACTCTTCAGGTCATACGTGTGCCTTTCCCATCAGAGGAACCTATTTCCGTGTGCATTTTTCTGTCAGTTTTGTTCCCCCTCCCTCCCTTTTCCCACATTCCACTGCTGCAGAATAGCCTCTGGCTGCCAGCCCGAATGTGAGGGTGGGGCCAGGTAGCAGCCACTGCTGATAATGGCAGCAGTAGCTGCCCATGGTGAAGGCTGCAGCCCATGGCAGAGGCAGAGGGCCAAGGGAAGCACTACCTCAGATCAACTGGACTTTCTGAATGACAAGGCTGCATTTCAGTATGGTATAATCTAGTGGAACAATTAGAGTTGGAAGTATTCCTTTGGTTTTTCCTTCCTCTTCCTTTCTTTTTGGAGTATTGTATTGGTACATTTTTTTTTCTTGTTTTGTTCTTTATGGGTTTGTTTGCTTATGATGGTCTCAGTAGGCAGGTGACCAAACAGCTGTGCACCATGGTGACTTTACCTGCCCCATGATCCTAGTGCTATAAGCTGGGGTACCTCTGGTCATTGGTGGGATAGATGGAGATCTCCCAAGACCTGTGTGGACTGATGGGACAAGGTGCTTGAAATTACAGCTAGATTGGGTAAGAAAAGTTTTGTCTGTCTGTTTAAATGAATGTATGGCCATTACATGTTAATTTCTTAAATAGTTAATATGCTCTGTATGTCTTGGTTATAGGTTAACCGTTATTAGATATATTTAAAGGTTAAATTTAAAATCTTGTTTTGAACCTATATATGTGTACATATGTATTTGTGAGATCTATAGAAGAATAAATATTTTTAAATAGCAACCATATGGCTTGCCATACAATGTGATGTGACTTTGCAATCTTGAGATTGCCACCCTGTGTGAGGCAGAGCAAAGGGAAAAAAAAATAATGGAATCTCTTAGGCAAAATGAATTGTATTTATTATCCTATTTCCTTTTAGAATAAGAAGACAATTCTCATTTTAAATTGGTATTGGTTTTAGAGATTGGATTGTTTGCACTGGTAAAATTTGGTTTTAAAATTTGGTTTTGACTTTTTAAATTATGCTTATGCTTTGTGATTTCACTCCTAAAAAAAGGTACTTTATTTTGATATTACAAAAACAGGTTTTAGAGAATGTTTAAATGTGTTTAAGGCTATGAAATATTTTAAAGTTTATCAGGTATTTTAAATAATGACCTTGGGCAGTCTAATAAAGAACTTGGAACAGTTTCTCAACCCTTTGGGGGAGAACAAAAGTCTTTAGTATGTATTTTATTAATTTTGCCAAATGAAACAAGCCATATTGTTTCAGTCAATTGAGAAAACTGAAGTTTTTACAGTGTATCATGTCATGATAGTAAAAGGCCATGGAATGACTTAGTAAAAAAAAAATGAGAAGGATTTTGATGGAAAGTTTTATTCTGTCTGAAAAGAAAAAGAAAAGCAAGAGACTGAGATAGTAGGGAAAAGAAAATGAAAGAATAGCTTGTCTAAAGTAAGAATGTCTGGTTAAACTAGAAAAACAGAGCTAGTAAAAGCTAATCTGAAGGTATATAGAATGTTACAGATGGTCAGAATATGTATAGAAAGCCAGAGGACATATGAAATGTATTTGCTTTGGTTTTTCATATCTGCAAATATGATTTGAGTAAGAACTGTACAATATGTTGCTCTTCATTTAAAAGGCTGGTAATTCTTCAATGCAAAATGTTTTCTTATGCCTTTCAAAGGGAGAAGAAGAATGCAGCTCCATGTTAGCCCAGGGTTATATACAGTTGTATTCAAGTCATTGTTAACCATTACATGCCTGGCTGCCAGCTCCTGAATGAATGATTAATGCTGATTCTTTCTGGTTGATAGGTTTCGTATGGCCAGAATACTTCAAATACAATTTAAAATTGTTCTATACTGTTCTGTTACATAGTTGGTCCTAAATCTTATTTAATTAAAATGTTAAAACTTTTGGTTATGGAAAATTATAAATGTTCCACAGTATTTGCTATACCCTGGGAGGTAGCAATATCATCAATGACACCTAATGGTTTTGCTTTATATTGCTGGCCATAGCCTGTAGCAACACATGGCTAGCTGCCATGTTGGTTCAGGGATAAAGAGGGTGGAACCATGGTTTTACTGCCATCTATGTTCAGGGCTGCCGGCTGTGTTCACTTCCTTGTTTAGTCCTAAGTGCAACATTTGTCTTTTAAGCTTTTTGCTGTTCAGTTTTAATGCAATATGGTAGGATCAGCAAGATTTGCTAGCCCTTCTATGAACTGTACCTTCTAAAACTGCATGAAAGTTTTGCTTTGATTTTAGTACAGAAATATATTTACAGTTATGCTGATGACTCAGTTGAGCTTTACCTAGTCTATTTGTTTTTGTTTTTTTAAGGTTATGCCTAGGATGGGTAGCTATGAAGTTTGCCTATGTAGATCTACTCAAAATTGATATGGTCCTAAAGCACTCATCTAAAGAATATGCCAGAATTAGATATTATATCATTGTGTTTTATAGGACATAATTTAGAGTAGATGATTAAAGACTGAAAAAGAGTAACTCAGATATGCAGGCCCTCAAACTTTTCAGAGATCTGATGAATATGGCATTTTAACATGTTAAGCTTATTATGACAGAGTTCCAAAATCCTGGTAGAGCACCCAAAGTCTCCCAGAAGATTTGGACACAATAACAGAGAAGACTGCAACTCTGGATTATGGTATGCTAACCACTGGGCAAGATGGCTCCAACTGACCCACCACTAGGGCCCAGCCTAAACTGTAGACAAAGGTGTGGATACCTGGAGAGTCATTGTTTCACTTTGCGGAGGATGAGGTGAGAACCATCTCTCATGTTTCTTTCTCCATAGAAACAGTCTCTCATCTTCTGTGCCTGATGCTGGATTGCTTCTGCTCATGATGCCATGAGACCACAGGAAACAAGGGCAACTGCCTAGATGGTAGACTGACTAGTCATCTCTGTCATTTTGATTAGTACATAGATTCATTTAGCTTATAATTTATCCTTCTCAGGTCTCTGATCACATTGATGCCTAGGCTAAGCTAATGGTAACTTTGCAGCTAAAGAACAGACAATTAGATCCACTGTTAGTTCATTGGTCAGTTCATTAGCTAGTTAGAAGTACCAGGTACTAACTAGGTCTTTTATTTAGAAAGGCAAGGATATTTGCCTTGCTCACAGGCTTCATGTTAGTTGCTTGTGTCTTATGCTGAAAGACACACTGAAAATGAGAGATATTTTAGATTCCTCCCCTCTCTCTGCTATTGTTGTGCTTATGTTGTTAAGTTCAGAGTTTTGACATTGATCAGTAGAATTCTGATAAGTTGATGAAATACTGACTGCTTAGTATCCAGTCACAAACTTGAGATTTAATTTCCTCTTGGTTGTCTTCTGGAAATAGTCTTAGAGGTGCTTCTTATCATGGTAAAAACATCTTTCCAATGTGTATATCTGACCCAAAAGCTATAGCTTTTACTATGGTATTCTTAATATGTGCCATTTCTGAGGTAGACTTTGATACAGGATTTAAGAATATCTTAAACCTATTCCTTATAGTTCCTTTGTTACAGAGAGTCACAAGTATCGAGGGTTTAACACTAAAACCACTAATATATTTCTGCCTAACTTTCCAGTGTGACATGGAAGTGGGGGTGAAAAGTAGATGTTGAATGTTCAAGAAGTGCCTGAGCTCCATTGGTGGCTGATTACCAATAGCTGTGCCCACAGGAAAAGTGTTAGAGTTTCAGACAGTGGATTCACTTACATTGTTTATAAAGGTTACAAAACAAACAGCTAAGGAGAACTGATAGTTATTCAGTTGGATGCAATTTTACCTGTTACTCTCAGAATGTTTATATCAGATTTCCTGATATGTTACTTTTCTGATTTTTTTCACATGTATAATCCATGTGAGACAGTAAATTCTTTGTTCTCATATTTTCAGTTGATGAATTTTTCCCTTTCTCTTGGATTCCTCATTTTCCCTAATTACTAGACAAATTTTAACTTTTGTCTCTAGTCTGAATTTGTCTCAGCAGATTTTTACCTGGTTGGCTCTATCTGGAGATTAGCCATGGACTGTAAACTGAAATCTGGACTTGCTGGAAGCTGAAGCAACCAAACCGATGTGTTGGCTCCATGTCTCTTTAACTAGATTGCTAATTAGATAGTGCCCCGTTGCCTAGCTTTTGACTGTCATTTCAGCTTCCTAGCCCTGTGATGTCGTCGGCCCCATGGTCAGCACTGAAACAGTTTCAGAAGAAGAGATTTCCATCCTAATCCCAACTAACAGGCTGGAATACTAAGGTAGGGCTCCCTGTCTTTAGCAAATATCTAGCTGGAGTAGAAACTAGTATTGAAGCAACTGGACAAAAAACCTGGAGAGACACTAGAGAGAAAAGATTCCAGAGGATGGTTTAAATCTTGGTATAATAGTTCTTCTTGGTTCACTACCCCTATATCCACCCTGATGGGACCCTCCTTTCTTTGAATTTTACCTTTGGGCCTTGTATTTTAAATTGCTTGATGGCTTTCCTTAAGGAGTGCTTGGGAGTGACACAGTAATGGTACTCAGATCTCATTGTGGAAAGGTAATTCTGGCAGACTCCTTGGGTCAAATCTGAATGACCCATGATTGGGTATTCAAATAATAATAGAAAGGGGGAATGAAAACTGAAGAATTTTGGGTATTGGTTTAAAGTTAAAAGCACAAGCTTGAACAAAGGCCAGCCAAGTGGAGACATATCTAGCCACCTGTTGGGGAAGAACCAGCCTTATTGCATTCTTTCTTTTCCTGCCCTCTAGAGATACAGCTGCAAGGAAATTGGCCCTTCTCCCCGAGGACAGCCAAACAAGGGAAGCCAGACCATTAATAGTTTGGGGCTTTCCTGTAGCCAAGCAGTTCAAAATGCAACATCCCTTTTTGTGTTTTAACCAATAAATGCTTGCCAGGCAGGAATCCACCTGCTTTGGGTATGCTGGGAGGGACCGTACTCTTTAAGTCACCCACCTAACCTGAGCACAAGGATTTTTTGCTCTCAACCACTCCTGAGCTAGGTTGTAATAAAAAGATCCTCATGTGTTTTGCAATGAGCTAGGAATCTGGTGGTCTTTTGGAGTCTTGCGGATATAGCACAACGAAATCAGTGTGCACTGTTTAGAAAATAGGCCACAGAAGATGACAGTGCAGCCACTCCTGATGAGATCTGATAGATTAAGATCAGAAGGAAGGAGAGGAGGACCTCCCCTATTAGTGGACTTGGGGAGGAGCATGCGTGAAGAAAGGGCAGGGAAGGTAGGTTTGGGAGGGGAGGAGGGAGGGGCTTATGGGGGAATACAAAGTGAATAAAGTATAATTAATAAAGCTTAAAAAAAGAAAATACAAGTATGTGACCAAATCTCTCAACAGAACCAAAGAAACAAACAATTTTCTGCATTCAAGACACTGAGAATAAGCAGTAACAGGTAGTGAGTCACCAATGCATTTTGTTTCTAAGAGCCTTAACTTAGGGGGTGAGCATTTCAAATATTGATTTCAAACTAAAATAAGTGATGAGCAATGTAACATTTGGCTACTCACTTAATCACTCTAAATTCACTTTACATAGACAGGAAGATACTGCTTTCTGTATTATTAGAGGAGCTTAGTATTAAAAACTAGATGTGGGGCTGGAAAAGTTGAACAGTCATTAAGAGCAGTAGCATAGTAGGTGGCTCACAACTGCCTCAAACTCCAGTTACATGGGATTCAATGGCCTCTTTTGGTTTCAGCAGGTGTATAATAATATGTGGTATGCAAACACATATCATAAACATGACATAAAAATTTAAATGCATTTTTTAAAAGTTAATGTATATATGTTGTATGAGATGGTGGTTAATGTATGAAGTATTCTGGATGGATATCCATTATTGTATTAAAGGTGACAAAACTGATCTCTAGAATTCAGATTTTTGAATAATATAAGTTCACAATTTTATCTTTTAGTGCATAGATTATATTTACCAATACCATGCCTCTGAAAACATTGACACATCCAGTATACCAAAAGTGATGAGAAATATCTATGAATGGAGTACAGTTTCATTAGACCTTTGTTTTGTGCATATGAAATCTCAGTTGTTCTACCATCCAACCTTTTGTCCAAAGCATTCAAAAGTTAACTAAGTAGAAACACTTTTAGGAAATTGTTAAAAAAATGTTTTAAATTGCTGTCTTGTTTTTCATTGTGTAAATTCTTCAGTTGAGGGGTATCTAGATTGTTTCCAGATTCTGGCTATTAGGAGTAAACATAGCTGAGAAGATGTCCTTGTTGTAGAGTAGAGCATCTTTTGTTTATATGCCCAGGAGTGGTATAGTTGGATCTTGAGGTAGTTCTATTCCTAATTTTCTGAGAAACCTCCAGATTGATCTCCAAACTGCTTGTACAAGGTTGCATTCTCACCAGCAATGGAGGAGGGTTTCCCTTTCTCCACAACTTCTCCAAGATGTGTTATTCCTTGATTTTTTTGATCTTAGCTATTTTGCTGGGTGTGAGGTGGAATCTCAGGGTCATGTTGATTTGCATTTCCCTGATGACTAAGGACATTGAATATTTAAGTGTTTCTTTGCCATTCGATATTCCTCTGTTGAGAATTCTGTGTTTAGCTCTGTATACCATTTTTAATTGGATCACTTGATTTGTCACTTAACTTCTTGAGTTCTTTATTTATTATGGATATTAACCCTCTGTCAGATATTGGGTTGGTGAAGATATTTTCCCAATTTGTAGGCTGTCATTTGGTTCTGAAGACAATGTCCTTTTTTTATGTTAGCTTTAATTGCCATAATTAAAGCTAATAATTGCCAGAATCTGAAAACAATCTAGATGTCCTTCAACTGAACAATGGATACAGAAATTGTGATTTATTTCTACAATGGAATACTACTCAGCTAGTAGAAACAAGTAAATCATGATATTTGCAGGCAAATGTATGGAACTAGAAAAGATCCTCCTGAGTGAGGTAACCCAGAAGCAGGATACATATGGTATATACACACTTATAAGTGGATACTAGCCGTATAATATAAGATAGACATACTAAAATCGATAGTCCTAAAGAAACTAAACAGCAAGGAGGTCCCTAGGGAAGAGTCTGAAACCTCACTCATAAGGGCAAACAGAATAGACGTTGGAAGACAGCGAACAGGACAGGAGCATTCCAAAGGGGGTCTCTGAAAGACTTTACCCATCAGGGAATCGAAGGAGATACTGAGACTCATAGCCAAACTTTGGGCAGAGTGTAGGAAACCTTACCAAAGAAGAGGGAGATAGAAAGACCTGGAGGGGACAGGAACTGCACTAGGAGAACAACAGAGCCAAAAACCTAGACCCTGGAGGGCCTGCAGAAACCAATACTCCAACAAAGGACCGTGGATGGAGAGAACCTAGTGCCCCTGCTAAGAGGAAGCCCATAGGCTTCTCAGTTTCCAAGTTGTTAACTAAGTCTAATAAAAGAGAAAGTGGAGCTTAAAAAATCCTCAACATAAAACCAGATACATTAAATCTAACAGAAAAAAAAAAGTGCAGAATAGCCTTGAATGCATTGGCCCAAGAGACAACGTTCTATCTTTAATTTTGTTAATTTTGTTAACATAGCTCTCCCTCCTCTGCCTTTAGTTAATTTGGGCAAATGTTTGTCAATCTTATTGATTTTCTCAAATAACTAAATGTTTGTTGCATTGATTCTTTGCATTATTTTTGTTCATATTTTGTTAAATTAAGATGCAAGTTTGATTATTTCTTGCTATCTACTTCACTTAGGCATTATTTCTTCATTTTGTTCTAGAGTTTTCAGGTATGCTGTTAAGTTACTAAAATGGGATCTTTTCAGTATTTTCATGCAGGCACTTAGTACTGTAAACTTGCCTCTTAGAACCACCTTGACTCTATCCTGTAAGTTTAGGTACATTCTGTTTTCATTTTCACTCAATTCTAAAAATTAAATTTTTTTTTTACAATTTCTGTCTTGACCCAATTTCTTTCAGTAGTAAGTTTTTCTGTTTCCATGAGTTTATAAGTTACATTTTGTTTCTGTATTTGTTTATATGCATATTTAATTCATAGTAGTCAGATAGGTTATAGGCTGTTATTTAATTTTTCTTGTTACTCTTGAGACTTCCTTTGTGTCCATACATGAGCTCAGTTTTGGAAAATGTTCCATGAGGTTCTGAGAAGAAGATATACTCATTTGTGTTTCCATCAAATGTAAATATCTGTTAGCCATATTTATTTTACGATATCACTTAGCCACAACATTTTTCTGTTTATTTTTGTCTGAATGACCTTACTATTGGTGAGAGTGAGGTACTGAAGTTTCCGACTATATTGTATGAATATCAATCTGTTATCTTAGCTGTAATAGTGTTTCTCTTACATGAATTTTGTGCCTTGTGTTTGGGGCATAGGAAATGTCTTTTGGAGGGGAGTTTTCCTCTGATAAATATGTAGTATCTTCCCTATTGATTCTGAGCATTTTGGTGTGAATGTCTGATTTATTAGATATTAAAATGGCTACACCATATTGTTGTTTTTGTCTATTTGCTTGGTATATTTTTCTATCCTTTTACCTTGATGTGGTGTCTATCATTCACATTGAGGTATGTTTCCTGGATGTAGCTCAAGGATAGATCCTGTTTTTTATATGAAATCTGTTAGTCTTTACTTTTTATTTGGAAATTGAGACCATTAATATTGGAAATTATCAATGAGCAGTGCTTGTTGATTCCTGTGAATTTGTTGTTTGGTTGTAGGATTTTCATCCCTTTTTGGACAAACTTGTCTGAGGTTAATTTTGGGGTATTCTTTGGTGTCACTAACCTCTTCATGTTGAACTTTTCCTTCTAGTAATTTCTGTAGAGGTGGATATGTAGATAAATACTGCTTAAATTTGGTTTTATTATACAATGTCTTCTTCCATTTATTGTGAATGAACATTTTCTTGGATGGAGTAGTCTGGGGTAGCATCTCTGGAATTTGTAGAGCATCTCTCTAGGAGCTTCAGCCTTTTAGAGTCTCTATTGAATTGCTAGCTGTTGCTCTAGTAGGTCTATTTTTATAAGTTACTTGATCTGTTCCCCTAGCAGCTCTTAATAATTTTCTTGGTCCTGTATTTTTAGTATTTTGAATATTGTGAGTCATGGGGTATTTATTTGATGTTCTATATGCTTCTTGTACATTGATAAGCACTTTTTTCTTTAGGTTACAAATTTTTTCTCCAAAGAGTTTTTTTTTAATATTTTCTGTGCATTTGAAATGGATTTCTTTTATTCTACTTTTTTAGAATTCATCGTTTCATAGTACCCCATTTTTCCAGATGTTTTATGCTTTAATTCTTTAAGATTTAACATTTTCCTTAATTGCAATATCTGTTTTTCCTTCCTTATCTTCAATGCCTGAGATTCTCTCTTCCATTTCTTATTTTCAAACCAACCTGTTTTATTCCAGTAAAGGATATATGTGATTGTTTCATTCTTACACAATGCTGGATGTATGATTTACAAATGTATTTGCTTGTGCCAAGGTGCAGAATTTGTGTTGTTTTAGCCTCCCACCCAAGTAACTGGAAAAATCCATGAAATGAGAGATGCTTCTCTGGGCTGGCTTTCTTTTTGGCTTGGGGACCAGCTGTCAGATTCTTCCATTTTTTTAAATTCTTGTCAGGGGCCATGCAAGAAAAACAGCAAATAGCCTTAGAACTCCTTTTGGCATATTCTTTTATTGATGTTTGCCTATGGATTCCTTATTTAAGTGACTAAGTTTTTCATTTTCAGTTTTTCCTCAGTTTGTGTTTCTTTATTTGATTCTATTTCTACTTTCCTGTCTTACAGTTTTCTTCATTGTATTCTACTGCTTGTTTCTGTTTTCATAGATTTCATGATTGGTCTTATATATATTCTCTTTAAGAATATACATCTCTTGCTTATACTCATAATATCTATTTTGAAGTCCTTGTCCTGTGATTCAGCTACATTGCCTTTCTAAAGACCTACTAAAGTATGGTTGCTGGCTTCTAATGGAGACATATTATGCTGGCTGTTATTGATTTTTTTTTTTCAGCTAACATCAGAGAATCTTGGTTTGAGATGATTTTAATTCTAGGTGTTGGTATCTGGTTGTCTTTTCTGCATGGTCTGTTCAATGGTCACTGTTGCCCTCTCTGGATCTTAGGAGCATGTGGTGATGACTGTCGGTTACCTAGTAGATAGTGCTTCAAAGTCTGTGCTGGATGTCAACCTGGGGATCCCTTGTAGAATTTGTTTGTCAGTACAAACTTGGGTGGATAGAAGGGTAGAAGACTGTTAGGATCCACCAGAATGAGAAAAACTTGGACTATCACAAAGATATGATGTCCTTTTCTTTTACATAAAAAGAGTGATGAAAAGGAGTGAGAAAAAGAATGTGGTGATAAAGACAAGATGTAGGAGAGAATGTGGTTATTTCCTTGGGCGTGATAGTGGAGGAAAAGAAGAGCCTGACACAGATGTTCTGCAATAAACTAGGGATAAGACTGTGGAATTGGAATTGAAGGATGGAAAGGAGGGTGAAAATCACCTCCCTGATTCCCTAGCTAGCTTCTTCCTTTCCTGTCTTGTGTTTCCAAGTTTCCAAGGAGACTGTCTTAGATATTGTTGGGTGAAACTCTGTTTCTATTTCTATGTCATGTGAGCACAGGTGATTTTTATATAGCATCCAGGAACACACTTAGAGAGAATGCATAGTAGTTATCTTTCTGATATTGACTTTTCCTTTAAAAGTATTGTTCAGTTCTTTCAGCCACTCCTCTCTTGAACATCTAGTTTGGATCTATAACTTAGATATTCTTAATGAAATGTTAATAAACACTCATGTTCATATTGTTGTTCAGTGAGATGTTGATATGTTGGTTTGTAGTCCATTAAATAAGATGTCTATTTCATACCCAAAAGTAAAAAAGAAAATAGGAGATTTATTTTCTTAAAAAAAAATCAGTCTCTAGTAACCTAGTTTTAATAATAAATGTAACAGTAGCAGATCTAAAATTAAATGGAATCTTTGAAAATGGAATCAACCATCTAGACTGAACATAAATACCAGTAAGCCCACAAACAGTCTCATGAACATGCTTTGTAAGGCTGTATTAGCTTTTTTCTTAGATAGGTTATTCAGTAATGACAAAAGAATTATAATTACTTTAAGGATTTGAAAATGTGAATGTTAAGTCTCCATCTACAATATTATTTAATTAAAAATAAATAGAAACGAACTTGAAAATTCTTTTAAAAATTCTTTTAAAAACATATATGTAAGCAACTATTGTCTCAAAATGAAAGCAGAGTGGAAGGGAGAAAATAGCTGTGAAAGCACACAGGCAGGGAACTAGACAGGGCATAGCTGAGAAACACTGAGAAACACCTTGTCAGCTGTGTTGCTGACAGTCAGAATGCTGATTTATGGTTAAACATCCTTGGAGCTACACCTAGATCATTGCAGTTATAAAAGAAACTAAGGCACCAGGGCATTCTCTCAGGCATGTGCAGTAATGAAGTTCTGCTTGTCTCTCAGAAGACCTGAAATCATTGTATCACTTGCATTATGGTTTTCACATCCCTGTTATTGATAGAATCATGGAAAGAAGTAAGTAAGAGTCTCCACTTCATCATTTATAAGGGGTATAAAAAGTTACCTGACTCATAAATATACCATACTTCTCATACAATTTTTTAAAATTCTTACTTAAAAATTAAAATGCACAGTCTGTGTATACTGCCACACTTTTGGAAGACACATCCAACTCCTGTTGGAATGTGTGCTTTGCTGTGCTAAATAAACTACCACTTAAACTGTCTATATCTTATGATTAAATTCTCTCCTTCAAAAATAGAAGAATTCAAAGACTCCCAAACCTTTAGCATTAATTTATACAGAAATACAGCATACAAAAAAAAAATAGACAGGATGCAGCTGAATGTAGACTTTGATTGAAGCTTATAATTAGATGCATCAGAATTAAAAAGAATAGTGTCAAAGCAGTGACTATTCTCTGACAGCATAGTGTGCACATATAGAATGCACTCTACCCCGGAGAGTGAATCTGTTTAAGACAAGAATAAACACGTAGTTTTCAAATTAGCTTTAAATGTACAAACTAATTTCACAGTGCTGAGTATTTTTAAAGAACAAAGCAACTCTTGATAATCCCACGCTGTCTGACTAAAATGCCATATCTGTACTTGTCAACTTCTCTCAAATTTTTTGAATGTTGTTCATGAAATAAATAGAAGAAATGTAGACCTTAGCATTTATAAAGTACATGTATGATTTTCAATGACATGCCTAGAAAAAATAAATAAATAATGTACACAGGTTACACAGGCTTTCAAACATTTTTACTTTACATTTCAGGTGGACATGCCAGCTTCTAGTGACCATTAGCACAGTGAGAGGCACCTAACATCTATGTGCTCCTGAGAGTGATATGAATATTTATAATACATGTACACACAGGTACAAAATCAAGTTCTAATATGCCATTTCCCTATTTTTTCCTTCTGAATTTTTAATTTTTTAAAAATTCAACTCATGAGATATAATTAAAAATGTGTTGAAAAGAACAGGGTTATTTCCTCCATGATGGTCTTTTGTGACTGGAACTCTCCCCCATACCATCTGTGTAGTAGATTGCATCGATAGGTAAGCAGTAGAACTTTCCCATTTAATGTCTTCATTAGGTGCTAAAATGGTTTCAAAGCATTTCTTCATCCAATTTAAAGTTGAGGTGTTGTGTGAGCAAATTGCTCCAGCTCCATCATAGCACAGTAAATGAAATCATATAAGCGTAGATAAAATACCTGCGGAAAGCTTCTTCTGTCAGCATTTTAAGAGATTATTGATGGAAGAAATCTAAAAGGAGCTTAAGGAGAGCTAAGGAACCAAAGAAGATAGCTTTAATGGAAAGGAAAGCTGTCCCAATTTACTTTCCACAAATTAGTGAGTAACTGGAAACATGTCAAAGTTAGGTAATATCAACACATAACTTTCTCTCCTGGAACTTAAAAGCTGATATCCATGTAAAATGGATATTTTCTCTACACACAGTTTTTAAGAAAGAAGTGTATATAAGAAAATAGAATTCAGATAACATTCAGTTCTTGCATGATGTTCATATTTTATTAAAATACATTCAGGGTAAAAGCATTGATGTGCTTTTACAAGATAAACATAGATGGGGCAATTGCAGTTTTGTGACAAAAAGAGCACAGAGAAAAGACATTGAAAATTGAGCAGTATTTACAAATGGACAGCTAAATAAGCTGTAAAATGATTTTACAATTAGAAGTCAGTCATTTGCTGGGCATGATGGCACAAGTTTTCATCCCTGCACTAGTGAGGTAACAGCACATATATTTCTAAGTGTTCCATGTCTGTGGGGTAAACATAGAAGAGTTCCAATCAAGGTAGGTATCTCTCAATAAATGACCAAGCACACAAAATCTAATATTGGTTATCAAAACCTCTTCATCCTGACCTGTTTTAATAATGTGATCTTTGACCTCTGATTACACCCTTTTCCCTGTAATCATTACAGAAGATAAGTTTCACAATAAGTTTCCAAATGAATAACTATTAACTTACATTACTTAATTATCCTAAACACTTTGTAATAGCAACTTTAAAAAAGACTGGAAGTAAACATTGTGCTTTTATATGAGTTATAAAGTCCCAGTACCTTATACAAGAGTTATAACATACATACATATTTGTATCAAAATTAACCTTAAATTTTTTCAATATATAATAGTCTATACCAATGTATCACAAATAACCTTAATTCTGTATTATTATACAGTAATCTATACCAATATATCAAAAAATAACCTTATTTCTGATTCAATATACACAATTTTATACCAATAAATCAAGAATAACCTTATTTTTGTATCACTATACAAAATTTTATATCAATGTATCAATAATAACTATATTTGAGAATAACAATAGCTCTAAATTGAAGAGCATATTCAATAATCTATCCTTTTATCCTATCATTCCTATATCATATTTCTATATTCCCCACTTTCCTTTTCAACCCCTATCTCGTTATCTAAAAAAAAGAAGTATAGAGAAAAGAAAATGCAAGAGAGAAATCCCTGAGTCTAAGTCCCTATACCTTTTTTTCTCTCTGATTAAGACCATTAATAACTTGTAACCAAGCCCTTTCTAACAACAAGCATCCATCACTCAATAGAAAAACCAAAACCTACCTAACATAACCTAAGGGTTATGTTAGAATATTGTTTTTCTTGAGATTGCTTCCTGCTGATTGGAGGCCTAAGATAATTTTTTTGGAAGCCCAAAGAAAATTGGGGAAAATGGTTAAGCAAGCTAGCAGTAACATGGTTTTCCAGACTCTAAATGCTGAGAAAATGCAGGCTTAATTAAAATCATGTTTGGAACAGTATGTGATTCTGGACGATTTGAGATAGATGCATTGAAGTTGTTCTGAAAGCAAGTTTTGATGAAACAACTGAAGTAATCTGATGCTAAATTATACAGAATGCTGGACTAAAATTGTTTTAGGGTCTCAGCATCCTGGAGTCTTGTCAAGGCCATGTCTATCCCTTTCCTCTGTAAATATATAAGCTCTCGTAAGTATTATGCAGTTCTGTAGTTACATTAGTATAAAATGCAATGTGCATAGGTCAGTCAAGGATGATTTTTTTTCTCTTTGAGCAGGCAAAAGACATTGCTCTCTCTTTATAAGCTAGCTTGTACTACATAACCAAACTGTAATATACATTACATGCCACATGAAAGGATGTCACGTGATAATAGGTCATGGGGATTCTGTAGCCAGCAATATTCTTGGTTATGCATAGACATTCATGTCTCAGGAATTCTTAGAGTTATTCCCATGTAGCGGGATCAGCAACACATGTTACCTGCTTTGTTGGTCTGTCTGTAGCCAGGATCGTCAAGTGGCCTTCCCCTGCCAAATCTGATTTCCAACTATTTGTGTGGAAGATAGAGTTTTTCATTTTGTGTTGGAACAAATGTAAAATCTCTCCAAAACAACATACCTCCTTTCATTCCCATTTTGGAAATAGGACCTTTATTTGTTGATCCAGTTCATCAGTCTTTTTCTAAACTCTAGTGTTTTTTGTTTGTTTGTTTGTTTTTTTTTTTTTTTTTTAACAGCTGTGCTACTTGTCTCATTTACTTTTAAAAAATGCAATGTCAATAAAGCGCCATTTAATTTATCCCTGGGATATTCTTTATCTCCTTTTTGTTCTATGTGCATATTCTTTAAATTATTGTTAGATCTTTTCATAACTGTTTGATTTACAGAATTATATCTGTAACATGTTTCATGTCATGTTTAATAAAACTGTTGCATTCCAATAAACATGCCAAAGCACCATCAGCCCCAATCTGTAAAGGCACCTAAGACAGTCATAATTTCTAATAAATGTGGAATTTCCAAATCATCCTTTTCAGAATTCAAGGCAAAAACCACATGAATTCTTAATATGAACCTATGGCATGATGCATATACTTTGTAAACTCTGTAACGTGAAGCACACAAACCATTTTATGTCCTTGCTCCAAGGCAACATCAAACAGGATCTGTATTTCTAATTTAGCATATATTCCTCTATTCAGTAATTGAATCTTGACACTAACATATAATATTTAGTCTGACCGTGTTGGCCTATAGACTCAGCCTTTTGTCCAGTATCTCAGTGAGCAGCTAGCTGTAATTTCCTCAAGGCCCTGTGGGGCCTTTCTCATCTGGAACTACTTTTTTGAATCTCTGTTCTAAAATCTCCAATCCAGCATCTGTCTTTCATCTCCTTCTCTAAGTTTATTATAATTTGATCTTTCTTAAGAAGGATATATAGAACTACAATTGTTACTGAACATACTATTTGCCTGTTGACAGTCAAAACAAATTTATATGGGTTCAAATGTCCTCTTTTATAGGATCTTTCATCTTTCAATATGGAAAATGTTTTTATTTTTATTTTTTAGTTCTCTATGGTAACTACGTTTTACTATTTAAACTCTAATTCTAATGTTTAAGTTCAGTTTGTTTATCTATTTATCATCTATTTATTTATTAGCATAAAAGTGTGATTTTTAAACATTTTTACCTGATTAGAAGTTTGACTGAGTTTGAATTTCTTCTGTTTCCTTGACTTCCTGATTCCTCTGTTGTGCTTTGCTTGGCCATTCCCCAAGCAAAGGCCCTTCCCTTTGCTCACAGGGAGAGGCATTTAGGCCTTCCTCCTGGATGCAAGTGCCAACCTGATTTGGGATGTTGCTTAACAGATCACGTCAAACCTTTGACTTGGGGTCTACATTCCCTGCAAGCTTTGTGATTTGCCTGGTTCTGGGATCCTGCTCACCTGATGCCTGACTCCCCGCTTCTTGCTGGATAGGTTCCTACTGGCTTCTCGCCTTGGGTCTGGGCAGAGATCCTTGAGGTCTGCAAGAGGTCTGCAGCTGAATCCTAATTCCTGCCTTGAATCCCTGGAATAATGCAGTGCTATGGAGAGCCTGTTAATATTTGTACAAAACTGCTGTTTTAAAGTGTCACTTTTTTTTCCCCTTAGCCTCTTTTCTAGAAAAGACAGAGCTTAGAAGCTGTTGTCTTTTCTGGGAGGCTTGGTTTCTCTACTTGGGTCATTTCTCAGGTTTGTTTGGATTCTATGCTTCACATACGGTACATCAATATGATGGAGGTTTTTCTCCTAACTCTCTGTTTCCAGAATAATGACTCATAAGACTCAAAATATTATTCAAATACGTAGACCATATAACTAGGCTCTTTTCTACCTCATATCTTAAATATCCCATTTATACTATTTTTAGTTCTGTCAAGTGGCTATTTCCCTGTGCTCAGGCACCATGAGTTCATCCTCCTCATATCTTGCCAGCTGCATCTCCTGTACCTGGCTCTCTCCCAGAATCATTTCTACCTATCACATGTCTTGCCTCCTATTTCCTGACAAAGCTATAGGCTATTAGATTTATTATTGACAGGTGCTACATCTATGTAATTTACAAGATACTCCTTTTTCAGAAATGAATACTTTAAACCTGCCTGCATTAACCTGATAGCTACGAATAATAAGTACCTTTTAAATGTTTGTTGCCTACTCATGGTCATGGGGACCCGACCGCTCGTATTTTGGTCAAAATTTACATCTTTGTAAGAGAAAGACAACTATTTGTTGAGGTCCTCAAGCTTCTTTTTGAATAGATTTTTTTTTTATTCTTTGTTTTTAATTATGAAGAAGCTTTTCACTTTTATGATATGGTAGTTGTCACTTGTTGGTCTCACTCTTGAACAAGTGGGATCCTATC
The DNA here is from genome assembly GCF_030254825.1 of Meriones unguiculatus. Taxonomy (NCBI): domain Eukaryota; kingdom Metazoa; phylum Chordata; class Mammalia; order Rodentia; family Muridae; genus Meriones; species Meriones unguiculatus. The sequence goes on from NC_083354.1 coordinate 99,223,400, forward strand.
AAAGTTTTCCCTACACAGATATGAAGTACTGTGCTGACTATGTGTTTGTCTAGCAGTTAAACTATTTAAGATTTCACATTTAGTTATTGGATTAATTTGGATTAAATTGGAGTTTTGTGAATTTTAATAGATAAAGATCTAATTTAATTCTTTGTATGTAGACATACAGTTTTCCCAATATGTTTTGTTGAAGATACTTTTTATTTTCCAGTTTATGATTCTGGCCATCTTTGTTAGATCTGGTGGGTTGGATAGGGTGTGTAGATGGGAAAATCAAGAATCAGATTAGACCCTGGAGAATGATGTGAGCAATCTGGCTTGGTGGGGACTGAGCATGTTGCTGGGAGTAACCTTTAGGTAATAGCAGATATTAGCAGCTTTTTATTAGTACTTCAATCTAGTTGATGGCTATAGATATACTTAATTTATTCATGTCATCCTTGTTTAATTTTGGTATATCCTATACATCGAGGAATTCATCCATTTTTTCTTTTCCAATTTTATAAAATACAAGATTTTAAAATATGTCCTTAAGGTTTTTTAATCTCATTGAAATCTTTACTAATGTCTCTATTTTGTTTCTAATTTTATTAATTTAGAGTTTTTCTCTTTTTTTGATATTTTTGCTAAAGGGTTGCCAGCCTTATTTATCTTTTCAAAGAACCAACTCATCATTGCACAATTTTTTAATTGATTTTGTTTTTCTTTTTAATTCACTTATTTCAACCCTGATTTTGGTTACTTTTTAATATACTGTTTTGGGTTTGTTTAGTTTGTTTACTTTCCAAGACCTTCAGTTTCACTATTCCATTATTAATTTGAAATCTCTCCACATTTTTATGTAAGTACTTACAATTAAAAAAAAAAAACATAAAATACAAGGTATCTGAAACACTGTCTTTATTGTGTCCTATAGTTCTGTTATGTTGTGTTTTTAAAGATTTATTTATTTATTAGTATACAGTGCTCTGCCTGCAAGCCAGAAGAGGGCACCAGATCTCATTTTAGATGGTTGTGAGCCACCATGTGAATGCTGGGAATTGAACTCAAGACCTCTGGAAGAGCAGCCAGTGCTCTTAACCTCTGAGCCACCTCTCCAGCCCAAGAGGGCACCAGATCTCAATATAGATGGCTGTGAGCCACCGTGTAGTTGCTGTGAATTGAACTCGGGACCTCTGGAAGAGCAGCCAGTGCTTTTACCCTCCGAGCCATCTATCCAGCCCCGTGTTTTTATTTTAATTCAATTTTAGGATTGTTTTTAAAAATATGGTAGTTTTTTTTTTTTTTTTTTTTTTTTTTTACTTTCTGTAGTTTTTATTGATGTGGATATCTGTCTTTAGTCCATTGTGTTCAGATTTTAATACAGATTTTTATTTCTATTTTATTATATTTGTTGAGATTTTCTTTAAAACCTAACATATGATAAATGTGGGTAAAGTTCCATGGGCTACTGTAAGAAATACAAATTATTTAGTGTTTGCATAGGATGTTATGTAGCTGACTGCTATTTCTAGTTTTTCTGTGTAATCTTTTCTTAAGATATGTGTATTAGTGTAATATCTGGCTTTGTTTATCATCATGTTACAAGACTGAGTGGTCAGAGAGAAAGGACACTTAGTTGAAGAAATGCCTCCATGAGATCCAGCTATAAGCCCTTTTCTCAATTAGTGATCAGTGAAGGAGGGATCAGCCTATTGTGGGTAGTTCCACCCCTGGACTGGCAGTCCTGGGTTCTATAAAAAAGCAGGCTGAACAAGCCATTAGAAGCAAGGAAGAAGCACCCCTCCACAGCCTATGTAACAGCGCCTGCCTTAGAATCCTGCCAGGTTTCAATTATTGTCTTGACTTCCTTCCGTGATGAACAGCAATGTGGAAGTGTAAAACAAATAAATCTGTGTCTTCCAAGTTGCTTTTTGGTGATAATGTTTCATCACAGCAATAGAATGGGTAACTGAGAAAATTGCTGTGAATGTTTTAGTGCCGTCAAATACCACCAATGTATTCAGCTTAATCTCTGGTATTCCTTCCAGCAGAATTTTGAAGTCAAAGTGGATGTATGTGTGTATGCTGTTAGAGTTATATCCTCATGATATAGTGTTTCTTTGATAAGTATGGATCATCTGTCCATATCCCTTCTAACTAGTTTTGGGTGGAAGTCAGTTTTTTCAGAGATAGGTAAGCTCAGCATTCTAGTAGGCAATATGGTTTTTAGAAAGCTTCATTAGAGAATAAGGGAAATTGTATTGCATGTATTCCCTCTAGAGAGTAAATCATTAGGATTCACCTGCCTAGATAATGGCATGATTAGTCATGTGTTAACTATCAAAGAAATAGTCATAGCAGCCTTTTGTGCATTAAGAAGGAAATAGGAGCATTGGAGGCAGGTGGATCTCAATGATTTTAAATCCAACCTGGTCTACAGAGCTAGCTCCAGGACATCCAGGGCTATACAAAGAATCCAAATTAGGAGTGAACGATGGTGCTAATACTGATATTTAATGAATTCTCATAAGAGACAACGAAGTCTCACTTAAAGACATGATTAATATGAAAAATATTTTGTTGTCTCTTGTGCTTTTGAACTTCATCATGCAAAAATATGCCTATAAATATGAAAGTGCATAGAAGTACATATAAGAAAAATTAAAATCTTGCATTTGAAGATAGTTGAATTATCTCAATTGACTGTGTTGACAAAAGCTACTTTGGAATGTAGAAAATTCATAGTATGAAAACATAAGAATCCAGATAATGATGCAAATGAGTTGTTATGTTCAGGTATGTTATCTTTCCAGATTTTTTGAGGATGTAGTTATTTGTAAAGATAAACAATGAAGTATGAGGAGTATTGTCTTTTGTCTGTCAAAGCACATGTTTTAAGAGGTCTAACTATTTGAATTCAATCAGTTTGGTACTGGGAACAGCTGCAATATGCCTTTATAGAACATCATAAATTCAAATTAATTAATCCAAAATGAATTACAAATTATTTTTTGTAAACTGCACATTGATCCTTAAGGGTTATTTAAACAGCTGAACTAGATGTCATTTGCTCCATCTGCCTCAACAGATGCTTTATTTCAATATGAATATTAAATGAATTCTGAAAGTAGTATCCATAATTGTAAGAAGCATTTGCAAAATGGAGAAAAGATGATAGACTTTCTGATTACTGGGAATAATTTGTTCTTATATTTTATGGTGAAATCTACTAAAATATAATTCATAACACAAATCTAAATATAATTGCAGAACACAAGGACATTAAAGAAGCAATAATAAAGAAATGTTCAGTATTCCTTTCACCATAGGTTAAGCTCTATTTCACTAATGCACATTAGTTATTTTTGTAAGATTCCAAAGGAATGAAACATTTTTTTTCAATGATTCACTTATGGTCATAACATTTTAAAATTAAGTTAACACTGATTTCAAAACTGTTAGAATGTGGAAGAAAGAGTAAAAGAGTAGACAGGAAGCATGCAAGAAAGACTGTATTAGAAGGTGGAAGAAGACTGCTATTATATTAATGTTTCCATGTAAATCTCTCATAATTCACAAAGCAATAGTTTAAGGCAAAAATATACAAATGCAAACATATTCTCTCTCTCTTTCTCTTTCACACACACATATGCACACAGAGAGAGAAAGAAAGAGAGAAAAACTCATACAAACACACAATTTTAGAAATTAAGACACAGTGCACACATAAATTAATAAATAAATAAACAAACAGACAAATGAAAAAAAAAAATACCGTGCACCATAATCTGTGAAAAATGCTGTTTTCTTTTGGCAATGTTTGGAGTAACATAGATGGTTAGATAAGAGTAAGGATATATGACAGAATGAGGGAGACCACATTAATAGGAACAATGATGAGCTGAACAGTCTATGAAAAATCTATTTTTTAAACTTTTCATCAGAGGTAGGTTATCAGTAAACATGTGCAGCAAAGCTTTTCTATGGTTCATAGTAAAAACAACAAACAACCATGACTTTAAATAAAACTAATGACTGAGTTTTATAAATGCTGGTTACTGAACTGTTTTCAAGGTGAATTCTGTCCAGTTTATGTTTATAAACATTTTCCAGGACAGACCTTCTAGTTTCTTAAATACGGATTTCTGTCTCTTATTATACCACAGTAACTATATGACTGAATCATAAGTTTGCATTTAATTTGCAGTATTGCTGAGTAGTGCAGCCAATTTTGAATGACTAAAAAAATTATTTGTCTTTATGAACCATTATACTTTAGATTTTTTGCTTTTTTGAGCAATAACCTTTCCTAGCTATAATATACAGCAGACAAAATAAAGAAAACAAATGAACTGCTAAAAACACCAAGGTAGATCTGTCAAAATAAACAGAAAACAATTAAGAATTTGACAATATTATGTCCTTATATATCAATAACTGCCAGGAATATAAATAGCCAAATTTTATTAGGAAAAAGAATTAATGGCAAGAAGAAAATAAAAAAAGAAACAAAAACAAAAGGAGGAGAAACCATGGGCCCATCAACAGGTAGCAAACAAGATTTCCCTTAGCTCTAAAGATAACATACACAAAATATAAAGGATAATCAATCACACTCTATGATTTCAAAGTACAGACAGAATAGAGAAGGCTTGACCTGTGTACGATAAGACAAATAGTAACTGAATTAAATCTACCAGAGTGGACGCAGGTCTAACCACAGGATTATCATCATGGATTGCTGCAGCCATGAATCATCTGAAGGAATGGGCAGGCATGGGAGCCTTAGCAGGCGTTCTGGTGTTGGTCTCCTTGGTTTGCCTGTGGTATATATGCAAGATTAGAGTCTCACAACAGCGTAATGCAGCCATGACCATTCAGGCCTTTACAGCCATTGAAGCAGGACAGTCTCCCCAAGCATGGGAGCTAAAATGTTATGCTCAGGATACAAGGCTAAGCACTGCACTCAGGGTCAGCCGCTTTCAACCCAGAGAAGAGCAAGTCTGATTGCATGCGGGTTGATGCCCCAGGTCCCGCCTCTGAGAAAAAGGTATCTGACGGGTCTGATGCTCTTTGGGTGGATGACACCTAAATGAACATCAGTACAAAGTCCCAATTTATTTCTAATATCAGAAATCAGACCTCTACTCTTGCCTGATGCGTCTAAAACAAAAAGGAGGAACTGTAGAGAGCTGCGGAATGCTATGCCTTAAAGATGGAGCTGGTTTCCGCCTTCCACCTTCCCGATGGTGAGTGCTCTCTGTCAGGAACAACTCCACATTTGGCTAAGGCCGAGGATCTGGCTTGCTTCCATGTATGTGGACCTATCTGCATACCCCATGTGGCACGCTGGGGTTAGCTACCCAGAGGCTATTTAAGCTGTGGGCTGGCTTTCCCCAGGGTCAGATGATTGTCCAAGGTTCCTGAATAAACTGCATTGAAAACAAAAACAAAAACAAAAAAAGTAAACAAATGACATTATATGAGTCTATGAAGGGATATAACTTTTATAAGCATATATGCTCTGAGCACTAAAAAATAAAAATATATCAAATATTAAAAGAAGTGAAGAAGGTAAACTAACAGCAAGGGACACTAGCAACCTAATTTCAAAATATCTAGATCCTTAAGAAAACTCTGGGCTTGAATAGTACATAAGACACAGAAGATCAAGAAAATACACATAGGGACCCCAAGCTATAGCAACAAAGTATTGGTTCATCTCATATCCATGCCAGAGGTTCCAACATGGATAATATAGTAGGACACACACACATGGAAAAAACAAAAACAAAAACCTGGAAAGTAAGACCATAGTTTCCTGGGGACAAAGGTATAAATCAAGAGCTTAAGAAGACAGAGAATGTTGAAAATTTTACAAATACAAGTGATCTTGAATGAGCAATCATGAAAAATATATCAAGATTAAAAGGCCTAAGCTGGGCAGGGCAGAATAGGGTTAGCTTGACTAAAGGTCCCGAGCTCTGGGAAGAGAAGAATCACAGGAAGAAAAGACGGTGGATGGGAAGGAGGCCACCATGACATGTTAGCATGGAGAAGGAATCATGTGGGCTGGGAGGAAGGACTCCAATAATGTCTTGGAAAGACCCAGATGAAGACCAAAAGCAAGTATTTATAAGATTATGGATGGAAGGTAGCCCAGATAAGGATGGTTAAGGAGAATGGCTTTGGATGTAGGCTTGGAGGTGGATGGTGAGATTATTGAAACAACATAAGTGAAATATCTGCATAGTCCAAGGTAAATAAGGCAATTATAATATTTAACAGGTATCTGTGTCTGATTAATTGTGATATCAGGTTAAATAATACCACTGAGATAACTGTAGGGCTAATAATAAACATTATTTAGCCCAACACCATTTTATATTCAACAACATATATAAACAACCATACATATATGATAATATACATTTTTATTCAATTTCAATTTTAAATGCTAAGAATTAATAATAAAATGCTTGAATTTAAGCACCTTAAATTAATGGGCTTTTAAATACTACTTATGCAAATATACATTTAAAAAATCTACACATGTAAATATAGAAAAAGATAAAAGTATATATAAACATGTTTATAATATTTTTATTTCATATATATTAATTTTTATTACAGCCATTTCTTCTAAGTGTGTTGTATCATAATCAACTTACCTCAATATTTGATTGGAAATTATTTCTTAGAAGTGTACATGAGATTCTGAGCTCTAGAATTTGTTGTATTAAAATATGTATATGTATATCTTAAAAAAAGAAAGAAAAATGTATCAAGAAATGTTGAGGTCTTTGATCCAGTTGGACATGACTTTTGTGCAGGGGGATAAAACTGGGTCTATTTCCATTCTTCAACAATGAAGAAAAACTGGGGAGTAGCCTTGAATGCATTGGTACAGGAGACAACATTCTGAACAGAACACCAACAGCTCAGGCTCTAAGATCAACAAATAATAAAAGGGACCTCATGAAAATGAAAAGCTTCTACAAGGAAAAGTATACTGTCAAGAAGATAAAATGGCATCCTTACAGATTAGGAAATGGTCGTCACCAACTCTACATCCAAAAGAGAGCTAATATCTAAAATACATAAAGAATTCAAGAAATTAAACAGCAACAAACCAAAGAAGACTATTTAAAAATGGGATACAGTAGAGGTCCTCCTCCCCTTCTGTCTGAGCCTAGCCTATCAGGTCTCATCAGGACTGGTTGCTTTGTCTTCCTCTGTGGCCTAGCAAGGCTGCACCCCTTTCAGAGGTAGGTGATCAGAGAGCCTGCCACTGAGTTCATGACAAAGAAAGTTGCTGCTCCCCTCACTATGGACTCCACTTGAAGACTGAGTCTATGAACTACATCTGAGCCGGGGTTTTAGGTCCTCTCCATGCATTGTTGTTAGTTAGAGTATCATTCTCTTTAGGGCCCCCAGGGTTTTTATGGCTCTGTTGGTCTCCTTTTGGAGCTCCTGTCCCATCCAGGTCTTTCATCTTGTCCTTTCATAAAATTCCCTGCACTCTGCCCAAAATTTGGCTATGAGTCTCAGCCTCTGCATCGATACCTTGATCAGTAGAGTCTTTCAATAGATTAGGGGAAGTGCATAGAGGAGAATAAGAAGGGAGGAGATGAAGGAGGGAGCCACAGGCAGGATACACATTGAATAAATTGTAATAAATTATAACAATAAAAAAGAAAAACCAAACAACCAAAAATTCAGAAAAATGGGATACAAAACTAAACAAAGAATTCTCAATAGAGAAATTTATAATGGCCAAGAGATAATTAAAGAAATGTTCAATATCCTTAGTTAACAGGAAAATTCAAACCAAAATGACTCTAATATTCCATCTTACAACCATCAACATGGCTATGATCAAAAATTCAGGTGGCAGCACATGCTGGAGAGGATGTATAGCAAGGGGAATACCCTTCCATTGCAGGTTGTGGTGCACAATGAACAACCACTGTGAAAATCGATCTCAAAGTTTTTCAGAAAAAAGGAAATAGACCTACTTCAATACCCATCTATATCACTCCTGGGCATATATCCAAAAGATGTTCCACAATACCAGAAGGACACTTCTTCAGGGAAATGCAAACCAAAATGACCCTGAGATTTCACCTCACACCCATCAGAATGGCCAAGATCAAAAACTCAAGAGACAGCACATGCTGGAGAGGTTGTGGAGAAAAGGGAACCTTCCTCCACTGCTGGTGGGAATGTAAACCTGTACAACCACTTTGAAAATTAATCTGGCTCTTTCTCAGACAACTAGGAATAGCACTTCCTTAAGATCCAGCCATAACAATCCTAGGCATATATCCAAAAGAGGCTCAGGTACACAATAAGGACATTTGCTCAACCATGTTTGTAGCAGCTTTATTTCTAATAGCCAGAAGCTGGAAACAACCCAGATGCCCCTCAACTGAAGAATGGATGCAGAAATTGTGGTACATCTACACAATGGAATATTACTCAGCAATGAAAAACAAGGAAATCATGAAATTTGTAGGTAAATGGTGGGAACTGGAAAAGATCAACCTGAGTGAGTTGTCCCAGAAGCAGAAAGACACACACAGTATATACTCACTCATATAGGATATATGATAAATATAGGATAAATATAATATAGGATAAACCTACTAAAATCTGTGCACCTAAAGAAACTAACCAAGAGGGAGGACTCTGACTAAAATGCTCAGTCCCCATCCTGAAAGGCAAAGAGGATGGACATCAGAAAAAGAAGAAAACAGGAAACAAGTTAAGAGCCTGACACAGAGGGCCTCTGAAAGCCTCTGCCCTGCAGATTATCAAAGCAGATGCTGAAACTTATGGCCAACTGTTGGGCAGAGTGCATGGAATCTTATGTAAGAAGTGGGAAACAGTAAGATCTGGAGAGGGCAGGAACTCTACAAGGAGAGCAACAGAACCAGAAAATTTGAACACAGGGGAATTTCCAGAGACTCATACTCCAACCAAGTACCATGCATACAGATAACCTAGAACTCCTGCACAGATGTAGCCCATGGCAGTTCAATGTCCAAGTGGGTTCCATAGTAATGGGAACAGGGACTGCCTCTGACATGAACTGATTGGCCTGCTCTTTGATTACCTCCCTCTGAGGTGGGAACAGCTCTACCAGGCCACAGAAGATGACAATGCAGCCACTCCTGAAGAGATCTGATAGACTTGGATCAAAAAGAAGGACAGGAGGACCTCCTGTATCAGTGGACTTGGGGAGGGACATGTGTGAAGAAGGGGGAGGCAAGGTGGGATTAGGAGGGGAGGAGGGAGGGGTTTATGGGGGGATACAAAGTGAATAAAGTGTAATTAATAAAAGTTTAAAAAAGTATATTGGAAAAAAGAAGACCAATTTCTCAATAGAAGTAAGTTTTATTTCTTTGTGTGTAAACCAAATCAAACTCTCTAAAATGTTATATAACATATATTTTCCAATGGAAAAAAAAGAAAGACCTGGAGCCGACAGAAGCTCCACAAGGAGAGCAACCAAGCCAAAACATCATCTTAACAGATGCAAAAGAGGCACCAGCCCAACTTAATACACCATCAGTCATGATAAGAAGAATTAGAGGCAACTGAGGAATGCCAGCAGTGGGAAAAATAATCTCAAAGAGCTATCCAATACCAAATGCTCATTTTTGCACACACACATTTTAGTAAACAGACTGCACAGGTTATATTGAGGAATATATACACATATAACAACAGCTAATAGGAAAACAGGCTATGAAATTGAAAAAGAGCCAGAAATAATACATGGGATAGTTTCAGAGGTAGAAAGGAAAGTGGGAAGTGATATGATCATATTTTAACCTTCAAAATTAAAAAAAAAAAAATTACAATAAACAAATCGAAGAAATTAGCGGAAAAAAACTTCTACATAACTCTCTGTGGAAGTAATGGATTTCAATACAGTGAAATTTCTAAATGATCCATCTTATTCTAAAAGCAAATGGTCAAATTATTCACAGCTGCTACTTAATATAATGTTAAAATCACAGCTAGAGTTATTAACTAAAAGTAATAATACAAAATTCAAATAAATTAAAAATGAAATTGTCAACGGGTTCATATTATATGAATCTATACAAATATAGAATGTGAGATTTGCGTGTATATGTTCATGCTAAACAAACTTGGAATTCTTCCAAAAACTAGTGAAAACTAATAAACAAATTGAGTGATGCTCCAAGATCCAGATTTATCACACAAAATTAATAATATTACTGTACAATAGCAATTCACTAGTTGTAAAAGAATTAGGGAAAAAAACTAGTATTTAAATAACCAGAAAAGAAAAATACTCAGAGAAAAACTTACCAGGAGGCCAAAAATATTTATTTTTAACATTTAAAAGACTATTATTTCTTCTAGTGATTTAATCATTTCCTCTCCAAAGGTATAAATGGATATTAAACATATTATAGGATAATCATACTAAAATCTCTATGAAACCCGAAGAAGCTAAAAAAAAGGAGGATCCTGGGTAAGATGCTCAATCCTCATTCAAAAAGGCAAACAGGCTGGACATCAGAAGAAGGAGAAAACAGGGAACAGAAAAGGAGCTTACCAGAGAGGGCCTCTGAAAGACTCTCCCCTGCAGGGTATCAAAGCAGAGGCAGAGACTCATAGCCAAACTTTGGGTAAAGTGCAGGGAGTCTTATTGAAGAAGGGGGAGACGAAAAACCTGGAGGGCACTGGAGCTTCACAAGGAGAGCAATAAATATAGATAGATAGATAGATAGATAGATAGATAGATAGATAGATAGATAGATAAAATCTGGGCCGAGGGGCCTTTTCTGAGACCAATACTCTAACCAAGGAACATGCATGGAAATAACCTAGAATCCCTGCTCAGATGTAGTGCATGGCAGCTCAGGGTCCAAGTAGGTTCCCTAGTGAAGGGAACAGGGATTGCCTCTGACATTAACTCAGTGGCTGGCTCTTTGATCACTTCCCCCTGAGGGAGATGCAGCCTTACCAGGCAACAGAGGAAGACAATGTAGCCAGTCCTGATGATACCTAACAGTAGACTGGCGGAAGGCCAGGGGTAGAGAAGAGGGATGGAGTGTGCTATTGGGAGAGGATGAAGGAGGGAGCTACAGTTGAGATACAAAGTTAATAACTGCAATAAATAAATAAATGTAAAAAAATTAAAAGAATAATTAGAGAGCTCAAACATGACAAAGTCACATAGAAAGGTAATCCAAAACTCTCAATATTCAATCACAGTAGTCAGTGAAAATAAAATCAAAATGCTAGTACAATTTTCATATAAAAGCAAAAATTATCTTAAGATTCGTATGCCACCAGAATATCCAAGCAAAACAAAACAATAACAAAAACTGGTCACATCAGAGAGCAAGATTTCAACAAATGATCTCAACACAATAATGAAGGTCATTTGGGTGTGTTGGAGCTCACCTGTAATTCCAGCACCTAGGGAAGCAGAGACAGGTGGATCTCTTGAGTTTGAGGCCAACCTGGTCTAAAAAGTGAGTCCAGGACAGCAAAAGCTACATAGAGAAATCATATCTGGCAATAAACAAACAAAAGTAAAACTATAATGAAGGTCAATTTGACCCCTAAGTTATAATAATTAAGGGACACTAACTAATGGAACAGAATACATCACACAGAAATATACCATCACACCTATGTTCAATGAATTTTGACAAAATTTCCAAAATTATATAAGTAGAAAATTATAACTTCCATAAATATCATTGGGAAAGATAGATATACATATATAGCAGAATTGAATTTAATTATTTCCTCACATTACATTAAAGATTAAATAGAAACAAAGATAAGGAAATACAGAAATCCTGGGAGTAAATAGAGAGAAACCCTTTAGAGTCACTACCCTGCTTAATGAGTAGTGAGTTTTCTGGATATGATCAGACCATAAAGAGAGACAAATAAGACAAATCAACAAGCTCCAATTCAGCAATTAACACCTTGAAGAGACAAGTTAGTAGCAGGAAGAAAATATTTTCAGTTTGTACACCTGATAAGAGGTACATAAAATATAGCAGGCACTCATACAATTTAACTGCAAGAAAACAAAATTCCAAATTAATAAGTTAGGGGTTTCAGTATACATTTGTTAAAGAAGATGCAAAAAGCTATCTAATATACATGAGAAAGTAATCAATACAGATAATCATAATAACATTCAAGATAAAATTTGAGACATTTTACTCTTGCAGAATATCTAGTGTCGATATAATAAAAGCTAATGTTTAGGATTTGGAGAAAATGCAATGCTTGTATACAGTCTGGTATGAATTTAAATTACTGTAACCATTTGCAGAAAGCTGCATGGCATTTATCTCCAAACTCAAGCATAACTACCTCATGATTTGAAATCAGCTTCACAGTAACAAAGCAATAATGTTTATTAGTAGATGGATGAGTAAAGAAAATGTCACTTATTTGCATGTGAAACAGTATTACTCAGTGTTTACAGAGAAAGAAATGTTTTTTTATGAAAACATTGAAGCACTGGGTAATCAATAAAATAAATGAAGTAACCTGAACACAGGAAGATCAATACATGATACTTACACTAATACGTGGAAGTAAAAACAAACTCAGAACCATTGAGCATAGTGATGGTTCCATTCTCTAAGGTATAAAGGCAATGGTGGCCAAGAGAGTAGGAAGGATAATGCCATTTTATAGGTTCTGTTTTACATTTTGGTGAATATGTGTAATGATAATGTATTATTTTCTTATTTATTTCACAATTGCTGAGGGTAAATTTTAGATGTTCTTATAACAAAATAACAGATATTTGAGGTTATATAAATGTGATTAACTTGATGTAATCATTCCACATTCCATTAAAGAATCATGGCTTCACACTTACCACATAGACTGGTACAATTAAAATTGTCGTTTAACAAAACAATTAAAATATTTTAGACCCTCTAAAACCTTTGCAATATTTTCTTTATTTCTCTTTAAAGAAAAGAAGTTGTATTTTGTATTCTATACATTCTTCTTTCTTGCTACATTTTTTTATTTAGTTATTCACTTTACTTCTCAATTGTAGCTATCGCCCTCCTCTTCTTCCTCCTAGTAGCCCTCCCTTTTCTCCCTATTCCCTCTCCCTTGCCCCTCAGAAAAGGGGAGACAACATCCCTCAACTCCCGCACCTCCAGTCTCATCATGACTGTGTACTTCTTTCAAAATGTCCTGGTAAGCCAGCCATGTCAGGGTGAAGAGATCGGAAAGCATGCAACAGAGACTTGTATCAGAGATAGAAGCGCCCCCTTTCTGGGAAACCCACATAGAGGTCAAACTGCCCATTGCATATGTATGCCTTATCCTTGATTGATGTTTCCAACTCCACAAGCCCCTCTGATCCCAGGTTAGTTGGGATAGTTGGTGTTCTTGTGGAGCTCAAGTTCTTCCGGGCTGCTTTATCCTTCCCCTGACTCTTCTGCAAGGCTCCCTACTCTTGGGAGGTTGTCTCCAACATAGGACATGTCTGGCTGTGCTGGTATTATGATGCATAGGCTTCAGAACTGGGTTGAACTGTTGATAACTTTTCTCTCTTAGAAGCTTGCATAGCAACTTCCAATACTGAGATGCAGTGGTTTAGAGAATATTCCAGACCAGTTATGGTTCTATTCATCCATGTCCCATGCCTAAAGTACATGGTGTCTTCAGCAATATAGTCTTTAACTTCAAGTTCTGAGAGACAATAAAGTATAATGACAATGGTCCATAATTTTTAGGAGTCTCTTGGATCCTTCTGACCAAGAACTTGATGAGAGGTTTTGCATGCTTGGCACTGAGGATTTTGGTTAATAGTCTATGGCTCTTGGAGGGAATATTACAATCAGTTCCTTCAGGGATGAATCTGCTTATAAGTTATCCAATAACAAATGGTCAGCACTAAACATATGGACATAAGAAAAACACTAAATGGACTCATGTATTTTCTTTGTAAGGAAAAGTAGGTGTTGATTTTGAGATGGAATGGAATGCAAGGAAGTAGTTACAGTAGACAGGAAGGCTAAAAGGATATAAATTGAGTATTTGTGTATAAATGTCTCAAATGTTGTTTGTTTTCTGATTTTCACATGTATATGTGATACACACATAGTCACTCCCTCACATACATTTAACTCACAAACAATAAAAAATAAAATATTTTAATTAATATTTTTTTCCAAATGAGTAACTTGCTATTCAATGTACAAACTTAAATGTATGCATAATATACATTCTTATTCAAAACATAAGAAAAATTATTCCAGCAAGAAGGAAACAGTTTACTTAATTACAAACAATATATAGATGAAAAGAAGAAAGAAAATGCGTGAATGTCTATTACCACCCTTTAAATTGCTAGACAGACACATACATAAATGCTGTATCAAAGTGTGAGAAATTGGAGGAACTGGAACTCAATTAGAGAGTCAAGAACTTCATTGCTGAAAGAAGCTGTAAGTAGGAAAATTTATTAGAAAAGCAAATGTACTTGCTCCATGACTCAGCAAATCTTATAATGACACTGAGTTATTACGATGGTACTTTGTTACTCACAGATATTCACAGAAGCTGAGCTCAAACAGCCAATGTGCAGTAACATGAAAGAATATTTTACAATTATATCATTTCTTCACTTTCTCTCCTTCCTTCTACTCCTCCTGTGTCTGTTCCCTATATTGCCCTCAAATGCAAAGCTACTTATCACTAATCATTGTTAAATATATACATATATATTTCTCTCTCTCCATATATATATATACAATAATGTTTATTGAATAGATATATTCAATATATCTATTCAATATATCTCTCTATATTATACTCTCTCTCCATATATAATATAGAGAGATATATTGAATAGCTATATTGAATATATTCAATAAATATTATTGTGGAATATATATTGATTTTATTGAATATACATTTAATTATATATATATTAATGAATACATATATGTGTGTGTATATGTACAAACAACCTGTTAAATCCATTCAGCATTGTCTGTGTTTATTTTTTCCAGGACTGACAATTGGTGCTAGTTAAGCAATCAGGGTTCATCCTTGGGCAAGACTAAGATTTCTTTTCTCATTCATTGTTAATTTCTTATGACACTTCATCTCCAGGTGCTTCCCTAACCCCGTGAGATTTCCCCAACTCTATATTGGAATGGATATCAGTTGCTGGAATTAATCAAGTCTCTTTTTAGGTAAGTAAGCTGTTGCAATTTTATGAGTATAGCCTGCCTGTCATACATAGGAGACGGCACAATTTCACAGCAGTCTTCATGATTTTCTGGCTTTTAACAATCTTTCAATACCCTGTTCTATGATGTTACCTGAGCCTCAGGAGCAAAACATAGGCTATAGCTGTGGTTGTTCAGAATCGAACTCACAACCTCCGGAAGAGCCAGCCTGTGCTCTTAACCTCTGAGCCATCTTTCCAGGTCTTGTGCTAGATGAATTAGTTACAGCTGGGCACCCCACAGTCAGTTTTTCTCTTCATTTTGACTAGTTCTGGCTTTCAGAAAGATCTCTTTTTGTTTCAAATAATAAAGCATCTTTGATGAGGGATGCGATCTATATTTATCTGTATTTAAGTGCACTCAGATATATATATTGCTTACAAAAGCAGAAATAGTATATTCTCCTCCAGGATCGGTAGTCTCACTATACACACATAGTTGGCTAGGTTGGGCTGACAGTGTTACTTGGCAATAAGGAGCCATAGCTACATAGACACATTTTAGACTGGACCCTCATTCAAGATTACAATAAATATAAAGATTTACAGGTTGTTCACATGCTTTATCACAATTCTAATAGTATTCATCATAGTTATTTTTTCTAGGATTTTAAATTTAAAATTTCTCTGACTTTTCAGCAATTTTTTTTTAAACAGAGATTGGGTTTTCACTCTGGGTGTTTTCTCGGGTTGATATTAATAACTATTATTTTGTCAGTAAAGGACAAAGTTGGTATCTGAAAGACATGGCAACACCAAAAACAAAAATTAGCACCTGTACATAAGTCTCCATACAAGAAAATCTAAAGAAAAACACTAGATAATGGCAAATAAAAAACTGAAGGCAATGAATCGAATGAGAGCAGTTTACCAATGGAAGAAATGTTTTGGGGACCCTAATAATCTAATTACCTGTTTTTAACCAGCCACTTGACATAAAATCCTGATATATTTTCTTCGGTTTAAACTGCTAAAAAAATAAGCAGCATAAGTAGCTGCTGTTCATCAATTTTTTTTTGTACGACAGATGCCAAATGTATCATTGTAAATCTGAGTCTGTTTTGTCTTCTTTTAAAATAGACTGTTTTAGTTATCATTCAACTTGATATTCATTATTTCTCATTATAAAATTATTTTCGTGAATATAACTGAGTGAAGGCATCCAGTGACACATTCAAATTGAATTTTCTATATACACACATATCCACAGCATTTAAATGTACTCACTGGATTTTTTTTTAAAGGACACATGAATTGGAGAGAAAAGTGTTGGAGAAGATAGAGAAGAAAATGGAGTGTGAAATGGATTTGAACAAAATACATTATATGTATATATGAACTCAGTAAAGTAATTTGAAAATTAACAAAAATATAGAAGATATTGACAATTGGGAACTTTAATCAATACTAACATTACAAGCAAAACCAAGTAAGAAGAGATTTGTTGTGATATACTTATATCTGAGGTTTTGCTGGGAACATTTTTATATAAAATTATTCTGTTTTCTATAGAGGTGACTGAGCTATAGACATAAAAATATAGACTACTTCTCAGAGGCTCCAACTTCAGTTTATTTTAGCTGAGTGCTTTAAATATGTAAACAATTCACTTTGAGACTTTGACGAGTGAAAAAAGATAAAATTCTCTGAAAATGGCTTGGTGTGACTCTCTTCTTTGGAAAAGAAATTCAATTGACTTCTTGGCTATTATCATGATGAATGCTTCACTGTTGAGATTCTTTCCCCAGCTTAGACTTTGGCAAAAATAGGGTCATCCGTTTTATTTTATTTTTTCCTGAATTTAGCTCTAGCAAGTTAAAGGCTGTGCTATTCACATTAAAGATACATGTACCTGTAAACTGAAATGTCATGCAGCAATTAAAGTAAAAAGAAACGTTTTATGTATTGGCAATCTATTTCTATTAGTGCTTTAGTTATCTGATTTTTCTAAGAAACTGCACAGTAGAAGATAGAGCATGGTTATGTGAGAAGAATATTAATGCTGCACTCCAAGTGTTGTTCGAAGTATATCAAATTCAAAAAGAAGTTATTTATATACAAGGTCATATATTAAATATTAGAAATGTGATATTTTTTACAGTTGACTTTAATTCTTTTTGCCATATTTTCTAACAAAATTAAAATGGAAGATGACAGAATATCCTAGTATGACTATGTTCAATATTCAGAAATATTTATAAGCTTGACATTGAAATGTTTACTAATATGATGTGAGAAATTAGCAAATGATAGACCATATAAGAAATAAGTACTTTTGTGCTTTAGCCTTTGGGAACTAGCTCTTGGAACTCTTCCCTCTAGGGCTCTTTGATCCTTAGAACTGGCCTCATCAGCAAACACAATTCCAGGTACACATCCAATCCCAGGTGCTTGAGGAGGTCCACCCCAGTAGTGTTCTTAGAGGCATAGGTACACCACTGGGATCAGACTCGGTGCCTAGCACTTGTCATGACATAATGTCATCTGGATACCATGAATCCTTATTAACTACTGAAAGTATCTTTTCATTTTTTTAAAACACATTATTACTAAAATGTCTTCTATATATTTGGAGGAATTTTCTCTTGACCCTCTTTCTCAGTAAATACGGTCTGTGGGTGTTATTTAATTTTTTGGAGCTTTGTTTTGAATCCTCGTGTTACCACCATCATTCCATAGCATATTTACAGGAAGAAAACTGTGACAATAACAACTTAGTATCTAGGTGAAAAATAGTTTTTTTAAGTTTCTTCTTATTCCCTCACTTCTCATCAATGGAATTCACGCAATTTTATTTTAAGGTAACAAAATCTATCTCATGATCTTAAGCATTTAATGGCTTGACTGCAAAAGTAATATATGATAATTATAAAATATTAAGGAAGTATAATCTTTGTTTTTACTCATTCCAGGCAATATTTTATGATCCTGCACTTAAGAGTTTATTTTTTCTCATTTAATGATGTTTGTTTAAACATCACTAATTATTATTAACATTCTTTATTCTAATTAAGTAATAAAATTCCATATTGTAATTCTGCTGGCTAGCTTTCAGTAGTACTAGAATGTACAATTCAGGCAACTTGGAGAAAATCATCAAAAGTGTTACCAAGCTGTAATGCCTATGAGACATAATTATAAGCAGCATTGCCATTAGTACGATAGTGATAAGACTTAATATGGCAACTAAATAGTTTTTTATTAGATTTAAGATTCTCTCCACAAGAAGAAAAGCAATGGTTACATAGAATAAGTGACTATGGAGTTCTCATCCATTAATAATGGAATACGTATGTCACAAAACCCTTCTCTAACGCTCAACAAAAACATGAAAATGGAAACAGAGTATTGGTCTCTCCAGGCCATCCTGGGCCTATGTATTTTGGCTCTGTCAGTTCTTTGTGGAGCTCCAGTCCCCTCCAGGTCTTTCTATCTTCCCCTTCTTCCATAAGGATTCCAACACTCTGTCCAAAGTTTGACTATGCGTCTCAGTATCTCCTTTAATACCTTGTTGGGTACAGTCTTTCAGAGTTCCTCTGTGGAATGCTCCTGTCCTGTTCCCAGTCTTCTCCTACTTCTGATGTCTACCCTGCTAACACTTCAGAATGAGGTTTCAGCTTCTTCCCTAGGGTCCTCCTTGTTTCGCTTCTATAGAAATATAGATTTAAGACATAACTCAGTGGCTGGCTCTTTTTTTTTTTATTTTTTTTTATTTTTTTTTATCAGTTACATTCTATTAACTCTGTATCCCAGCCGTGTCCCGATCCCTCATTCCCTCCCAGTCCCTCCCTCCCTCCCTCCCTCATCTCCACCGTGCCCCTTTCCAAGTCCACTGATGGGGGGGACCTCCTCCCCATTCATCTGATCCTGTTTTATCAGGTATCTTCAGGACTGGCTGCAAAGCCCTCCTCTGTGGCCTAACAGGACTGCTCCTCCCTTCGGGGGTGGGGAGACCAAAGAGCCAGTCATCGAGTTCCTGTTAGAAATAGTCCCTGTTCCCCTCACTTTGGGAAACCAATTGGTTACTGAGCTACCACAGGCTACATCTGAGTGGAGGTTCTAGGTTATATCCATACATGGTCCTTGGTTGAATGTCAGTCTCAGAAAAGACCCTGTGCCCAGATATATTTGGTCCTTGTGGAGCTCCTATCCTTTCCCCAGCAGACTAACTCCCCTTCTTTCTTATGATTCCCTGTACTCTGCCAAAGGGTTGGTCATGAGTCTTTGCTTTGAAAACACTGCTAGTTAGAGTCTTTCAGATGCGCTCAGTAGACTCCTGTCATACATTCAATGCACATCCCATCTGTCTTTCTAAATGAGGATTGATCATCTTACCCCATGTCCGCTCAATTGATTATCTTTTTTAGGTGTATAGATTTCATTATGTTTATCATATCTTATAGGTCTATATAAGTGAGTATATCCCATGTTTGTCTTTCTCCTTCTGGGATATTTCACTCAGAATGATCTTTTCTAGATCCCACCATTTGCCTGCAAATTTCATGATTTCCTCCTTTTTGATTGCTGAGTAGTATTCCATTGTATAAAAATACCACAATTTCTGTACCCATTCCACCGTTGATGGACATCTGGGTTGTTTCCAGGTTCTGGCTATTACAAATAGAGCTGCTATAAACATGGTTGAGCAAGTGTCCTTTTTGTGTACTTGAACAAACTTTGGGTATATACCTAGCAGTGGTATAGCTGGGTCTGGAGGAAGCACTATTCCTATTTGTCTTAGAAAGCGCCAGATAGCTTTCCAGAGTGGTTGTACCAGTTTACATTCCCACCAGCAGTGGAGCAGGGTTCCCCTTTCTCCACAACCTCTCCAGCATGTGTTATCGCTTGAGTTTTTCATCTTGGCCATTCTGATGGGTGTAAGGTGATATCTCAGGGTCGTTTTGATTTGCATTTCCCTGATGGCTATTGAGGATGAGCATTTCTTTAAGTGTTTTTCTGCCATTCGATATTCCTCTGTCGAGAATTCTCTGTTTAGCTCTGTTCCCCATTTTTTAATTGGATTCCTTGGATTGCTGCTTTTCAGCTTCTTTAGTTCTTTGTATATACTGGATATTAGTCCTCTGTCAGATAAAGGGTTAGTGAAGATTCTTTCCCAATCTGTAGGCAGTCGTTTTGTTTTGATGACGGTATCCTTTGCTTTACAGAAACTTTTCAGTTTCATGAGGTCCCATTTATTGATTGTTGCTCTTAGAGCCAGTGCTGTTGGTGTTCTGTTCAGGAAGTTGTCTCCTGTGCCAATGAGTTCTAGGCTGTTCCCCACTTTTTTTTTCCAATTGATTTAGGGTATCTGGTTTTATGTTGAGGTCCTTGATCCACTTTGACTTTAGTTTTGTGCAGGGTGATAAATATGGATCTATTTTCATTTTTCTGCATGTAGACATCCAGTTGGTCCAGCACCATTTGTTGAAGATGCTGTCTTTTTTCCATTGAATGAAATTGGCTTCTTTGTCGAATATCGAGTATTCATAGGTGTGTGGATTTATTTCTGGGTCTTCTATGCGGTTCCATTGATCCTCCTTTCTGTTTCTATGCCAGTACCATGCAGTTTTTATTACTGTTGCCCTGTAGTACAGCTTGAGATCAGGAATGGAGATACCTCCAGATGATCTGTTGTTGTACAGGATCGTTTTGGAGATTCTGGGTTTTTTGTTTCTCCATATGAAGCTGAGAATCTTTTTTTCAAGGTCTGTAAAGAATTGAGTTGGTATTTTGATGGGAATTGCATTGAATCTGTAGATTACTTTTGGCAGTATGGCCATTTTCACAATGTTAATCCTACCAATCCATGAGCACGGGAGATCTTTCCATCTTCTGATATCTTCTTCGATTTCTTTCTTCAGAGACTTGAAGTTTTTCTCAAACAGGTTTTTCACTTGCTTGGTTAGGGTCACACCAAGGTACTTTATGTTATTAGTGGCTATTGTGAAGGGTGTTGTTTCCCTAATTTCTTTCTCAGCCTTTTTGTCTTTGGTATATAGGAGGGCTTCTGATTTTTTTGAGTTGATTTTGTATCCTGCCACTTTGCTGAAGGTGTTTATCAGCTGAAGGAGTTCTCTGGTTGAATTTTTGGGGTCGCTCATGTATACTATCATATCATCTGCAAATAGTGACACTTTGACCTCTTCCTTTCCGATTTGTATCCCCTTGATCTCCTTTAGTTGTCTTATTGCTCTGGCTAGGACTTCAAGTACTATGTTGAAGAGATATGGGGACAATGGACAGCCTTGTCTTGTCCCTGATTTCAGTGGGATTGATTTAAGTTTCTCTCCATTGAGTTTGATGTTAGCTATAGGCTTGCTATATATTGCCTTTACTATGTTTAGGTATGTGCCTTGTATCCCTGATCTCTCCAAGACTTTAAACATGAATGGGTGTTGGACTTTGTCAAATGCTTTTTCGGCGTCTAAGGAGATGATCATGTGGTTTTTCTCCTTCAGTTTGTTTATGTACTGGATTACATTGATGGATTTCCTTATGTTGAACCACCCTTGCATGCCTGGGATGAAGCCTACTTGGTCATGGTGGATGATATCTTTGATGTGTTCTTGGATTCGGTTTGCAAGTATTTTATTGAGTATTTTTGCATCAATGTTCATAAGAGAGATAGGCCTAAAGTTCTCTTTTTTTGTTGGGTCTTTGTGTGGTTTAGGTATTAAGGTGACTGTGGCTTCATAGAATGAGTTTGGTAGTGTTCCTTCTGTTTCTATTTTGTGGAATAGCTTGAGGAGAATTGGAGTTAGCACTTCTTTGAAGGTCTTGTAGAATTCTGCGCTGAAGCCATCTGGTCTAGGGCTTTTTTTGGAGGGGAGACTGTTAATGACTGCTTCGATTTCCTTGGGAGATATAGGGCTATTCAGTCTTTCTACCTGATCTTGACTTAGTTTTGGTAGATGGAATCTTTCAAGAAAATTATCCATTTCATTTAGATTCTCAAATTTTGTGGCATATAGGCTTTTGTAGTATGACCTAATAATTGTTTGGATTTCCTCAATGTCTGTGGTTATGTCCCCATTTTCATTTCTGATTTTGCTGATCTGGATAGTTTCTCTCTGCTTTTTAGTTAGTTTGGCTAAGGGTTTGTCTATCTTGTTGATTTTCTCAAAGAACCAGCTTTTTGTTTCATTGATTCTTTGGATAGTTTTATTTGTTTCTAGTTGATTGATTTCAGCCCTTAGTTTGATTATTTCCAGCCGTCTGCTCCTTTTGGGTGTATCTGCTTCTTTTTGTTCTAGGGTTTTCAGTTGGGCCATTAAGTTGTTTGTATGTGATGTTACGAATTTCTTCTTGCAGGCACTTAGTGCTATAAATTTTCCTCTGAGCACTGCTTTCAGTGTGTCCCATAAATTTGGGTATGTTTTGCCTTCCTTTTCATTGAATTCTAGGAAGTCTTTAATTTCTTTCTTTATTTCTTCCTTAACCCAGCTGTCATTGAGTAGTAAGTTGTTTAGTTTCCATGTGCGTGTCGGCTTTTTGTTGTTTCTGTTGTTGTTGAGGTCGAGCTTTAGTCCATGGTGGTCAGATAGTATACAAGGGATTATTTCAATCCTTTTGTATCTGTTGAGGCTTGCTTTGTGGCCCACTGTATGGTCTATTTTGGAAAAGGTTCCAGTGGCTGGCTCTTTGATCACCTCTCCTTGGGGGGTTAGGGAGGACTGCAGCCTTGCCAGATTACTGTGGAAGAGGATGCAGCCAGTCCTGATGAAACCTGGTAGGCTAGGGTCAGATGGAAGGGGAGGATGACCTCCCCTATCAGTGGAGCATAAGGGAAGAAGAGGGAGGGTCGGTAGGACTGGGAGAAAAAGAGGGAGGCTACAGCCAGGATACAAAGTGAATAAATTGTAATAAATAAATAATAAATAAATACATTTAAAAATTAAAGTTAAAAAAATAATAAAATGGAGGCAGAAATTATCCAAATGCTGCCAGAGGTTGAAGTTAGAGAGAGTGACCAGTGACTTTTTAGCATGGCAGGATTGTTGTACTCATGCTCACAGCAGCTGTGGTTACCTTCGCATGATCAAGATATTCAAAAATCCAGCCTGAATGGGGGAGTGGCTCACTGGGGATCACCACTAGTTGAAGAGTTACTGGGGTTTGACGGTTACTAGACAAGGAAGAGTCAGGGCTGCTAACACTCTTATGTTCCCCATCACCATATTAAAGACCATGTTCATATGGGCAATACTAAGAGGACTCAATTCATTGTATAAAAGAGGAAGAAGATATGAAGTTGAGAGGGGAGCAGTGGCATGAGAGTATCAAGGAAAGTAGGAGGAGTTGAGCGGAGGGTAGATACGCTCACATTACATGCTTCATTATGAAATTCTAGAAGACTGAAAACGTAGCATTACGATTCCAAATACAAGAATTACGATTTATTTCTTTACTCCGTTTTTTGTGAATGTGTATGTTTTTCTTTAATTTGTGCATTTTTACTGACAGAATAATTTATATTGATTTTTACCAAGATTTCACTTCTAAAATTTACAATGGTTTTACTAAGGTTTCATTTCTATTATATCATATGCTTATAATAGGAATTATTGGTGGTGACGTGTGTATAGCACAGATTCTTTTAGAAAGATGACATTGACTTTTGTATTTGCTCATTTACCCATATCCTTGACAGTAGTGAGAAAATTATTCAATTCCATAGACATCAAAATCTTATCGATATATAAAGAAATGATATGCTAATTAAAATTTTATCAGTTGGTTTTAGAGGTTAAATTGCATATCCCCAGTGAAAAGAGAATTAATCAAATTATAGTACAAATGTGTAAATCATTTCATTTTATTTTAATGCTTTTTAATACTGTACTTTGCTTTTCTTTCCACTTTCATGAGCCACCATGATAGCATCAGGAGTGTTTATTGTTATTTATTTGCATCTTCAGAAATCATAAATGGTTTTATAGATATTTGATTAATTTACACGAATAAGAATTTTTATTTATTTTTAAATATTTTTCCTAATGAAACAATTTTTGTTTTTAAATACATTAAAATTCTAGGAGTGAAATAATTTTCTGGTACATGTTTTTAAATAGCCTATAAAATGGCACAATAAGGTGGTAGGTAAATGTGCATTCACACATGTTGCAAAATAATTCGATCCAACTGTTTTATAAAAACTTTCCTAAGTCAGTCATGGAACTACTATATTACTTAAATCAATACATGCTAATCAAGCTATCAAATTGCTGCTGATTTTCTCTGCTGTGTTTCATAATTATATATTCTTTTCATTGAGCTTGTTTTTTACATGATATAAAGTTTTGTTTTTTAATCACATTATTTTGAGAAAAACAGAACCTCTTCATGCTGTTTTAGGTTTCTCATGCTTCATAACAGGGCACAGTATTTCTTACATAAACCATGAAGCTGATTTTCATTGCAACCTATTCATTGTTGTGGTTATTGGAAAATTTCCCTCAGTCAGAAAATAGTTTAAATATCTACATGGAAAGCTGTGTTTTACTTTTACAATTTGTGAGTGACAATCAATTAAATGGCTTCATTCTGTTTGTGTGGAAAGCTGGGAGTGGGTGAGTGTCAAGAAATAAGTGCTAGATGCTATAATAGTTTGTGTTGATTTTAAGCTTGACCATACCTTGTGTATCTGCTAGGGATTATTCGAGATAGAATAACTGATATGGGTAGACTCACCATAAATGTAGTCAGTACCATTCCATGTAGTTCTGATTCCAAACTACATAGAACATACAACAGAGCCATGCAGACCACCCTCCTTCATTTCTTCAGGGTGGCTATAGCATGACTACCTGCCTCCAGCTCCTGACTCTGTAGCTGGATTTTTCCCGGTAACTCTGTGCCAAAACCTTTTTTATTGCTTTTTGTCAAGCACCTTGTCATACCAGAAAAAAAACTAATCAATATAGATGGCATCATGTGCTAGAAGTTTTTTAGTCAGTGTTTCTATAAGCAAACTTCTTTCATCTGTATGATAAGATGTATAGGTTATATATTCTTACATCTTCAATAATGCCTTCATTAAAATGTACAGTCTCATAGGTGATTATAAGTGACATACCAGATCACTGAGTGTGGTGAGAAAATATGCTGCCTATCCAAAATCACCTGTTCTCTGATGACCTTCCTTTACCCACCAATCTGTGGAGTGATAATTCTGTGCAAACTTTATTTAACAGATGAGTTTTATGTCAATAAAAGCACTTCTGGAGTATATATATATATATATATATATATATATATATATATATATATATTAGTTAGGATTTGTGTTGCTGTGATAAAACAACATGACCAAATCAACTTGTGAAGAAAAGAATAAATTTCTTTTACAGCTTGTCACTTGTCATCCAAAAATGTCAAGGGAAGAACTCAATGCAGGGTTGTGGATGCAGTAACTGATGAAGAAGCCACTAAGGAGTGGTGCTTATAGGTTTGCTCTTCATGGCTTCCCCAGCCTGGTTGCCTTTTTAAAATTAATTTATTTTTATTCACTTTACATCCTGGTTGTAGCCCCATCCTTTATCCCTTCCCAGCTCCACCCTCCTTTCCTCCCTTAACCCCCTTGCCTATTCCTTAGAAAAGGGGAAGCCCAGCTCATCAAGTTGCATCAGTTCTGAGCTTGCACTCTTCCCCTGTGGCCTGCCAAGGGAATGTCATAAAAACAACCAGCAAATAAGCCCATGTCCTATGCAGTCTCCACTTCTCTTAATAGAGAATCCTCATGAAGCCTAGGCTGTTCACCTACTATATCTTTGTAGGGGGCTAGGTACAGTTTATGAATGATCCTTGGTTGATGTTTCCATTTCAGCAAGCCTCTCTGGGCCTTGGCTAGTTGGCTCTATTGGTCTTCTTGTAGAGTTCCTGTCACCTCCAGGTCCTTTTCTCTTTCCTCCCATTTTTCCACAAGACTTCCTATTCTTTGCCCAATGTTTGGCTGTGAGTATCAGCATCTGTTTTGAGGTAGTGTTGGCTAGAGGCTTTCAGAGAACTGCTCTGACAGGTTGCTGTCTGCAAGCTTAGCAGAGTATTGTTCATAGAGTCAGGGGTTGGCACTCTCCCATAGCGTGTGTCGTGTGTCTTTGGTTGTACCAGGCATTGTTTGGTTTGGGCATTCTCTCAGTCTTTGCTCTATCTTCTCTATCTTTATCCCTGTACACCTTGTAGGCAGGTTAAACTTAGGGTCAAAGTTTTTGTGGGTGGTTTGTTGTTCCCCTCCCTCTACTAGGAGAGTAATCTAGTTACAGGGTGTCCTCCTCATTTTCCGTGGCCCCTGCTACTAGAAGTCTCTGCTTGAGTCACCCTCATATCCTCCCAGGTGATTGACTTAGGTCTCCAGTTTGTCACAGAGATGTCTCCAACCTCAGTTTCTCTTTTCTCTACGTGCCTTCTGTCCTTTCTCCCTTTCCCCCTGTCATGTCTGACTCCAGCCTCTTTACTCTCTACACCCACTTTCCTACCAAGTTCCTTCTCTTCAATCACTACTTTTATCTATTGTTTATAATATCTAGAGCCCTCAATGCAGGTATACCCTCCTACATCAAGCATCAATTAAGAAAATGCAACACAGGCTTGCCTTCAGGCCAGTCTTGTGGAGAAAATTTCTCAGTTGAGATTCCCTTTTCCCAAATATTGCCAGATTATGTTAATTTGACAGAAGAATAGCAAGGCTTCTCTATTTGCTGAGACTCTTATAAGTGTCAAAAAAAAAAAAAAACAAACAAAAAAAATGCTGACTAAGAGAGGGTTGAGAAAATGTGGAGATATATGTAATGGTACACATGTCAGTATACATTGTGCGTATGTGTCATTTAGTGATCCAACTAAAATGCTCTCAAAATGTCTTGTTTCTGCCTGTTTTGCAGGAGCTACAACACTCAACAGCTGTTTATATCTTTTCATTTACACCTATAGGGAAAGACAAAAATGTTCCTGATCAGCTATGGATGGATAGTACAGAGAAAGTCAACATATCTACTGTATCTGACCACAACAAGCAATACATTTTATTAGACGTATTTTCTAGAATGTGTCTTACCCAATTATGTGGTGAAGCAAAATGCCAAAACATAGTAAATGATATTTATTTAACAGTGTTCTATAATATAATACATTCCTTACAAGTCTTGTTGCTACAACAAAATAACTAAAAAATTTATTTACTGAACGGTTTAGACTGGCTCAGAGTTGCAGGGGTCAATTCACCATGGTAGCAAATTTATGACAGTTGGAGCTTGAGGCAACTGTTCACATTCATTAAGTCAGTCAAAAGGTGATTTAAAATGTAATTGTTTTCAAAAAATCAGGCAAGAAATTTTAAAGTACGAAAAAATAAATATTCTATTTTTTTTCATATTGTATTCTAAGAAACAAAAAGTACTTTGTCTCTGGGAGTGAAGACAACTCACAATTGCTCCTTGGATCATTGTTGTCAGGTGAAAACATGTCATTCTTCTTATATACTAGTAAAAATCTTCATTGTGTGAATACTATTTTTATAGAATTTTATAGTTTATTTTTATAGAATTTTATAGTTTATTTACCAAACAAAAATTATTTCACGTATACAATTATTAACATTAGAAAACCTCGAAAGACCATTATTCATAATATTAAACTAATCTTGAAATCTACAATACTTAAAACTAATTTTATCTGTTAAGAAATTTATTAAAATATTTTCTCTAGAAATATAAAATAATGGAATACCTTTACATCATATATATGTGTGTTATTGTCCTCATGAATAACTATATTTTTTTATCTAGATAAATGTATGCACATACACACAAATTAAGAATTCTATATTATTTTTCTCTTTTCTTGGTTTTGTGAAAGCTCTCACAATATTCAGGTTATTTTTCTTTATTTAATTTGTACACAATGTCTAAGTATCTGAGACTATCCTGTGATGATGGTAGCTAGCTAAAAATAAACGTTGTGTAAGTGAGTAACAAACTCAGAGAATTGACACGTCAACACTGGGGAATCAGGACTGATGAAAGGCAAATGAGATGACACGTTCTGATAACTCAAGAAAAAGCTTTTGATAACTAGCAGAGGAATGTGCTTGTGCCTCCAGTATGCATGTGGACTCACACTATTCATACTTCTCGTGATACACACAGTGAAGGTTCAATTATTTATGCTAATGGCCTGTATAATTTGAAATAATTTATTAAGGATATGAGATACACTTTTATATGCAGAAAAGAATATGAAAGATTCATGCATAGGGATTCACAAGTTTCTAAATCATTGAAATATATTCTGACAGGCTTATGAGAGGCTAGAAATACACAAAAAAGGTTACATGTATCTATATATACATTCAGATAGCCTACCTGTATACACATTTCTTTTTGATGTCCCTTAATGTCAGCCATCCATATATATTTTTGATTATACAAAAAATAAGTTAAATGATATATCCCAAATATTTGATAATATTTTCTTTCCAAACACTTCAAATATATTTCAGTAAAGCTTCTGGCCCTCTTTGAATAGAATTTCAGTTTATTCTTTTTTTCAGTTAAAAAAAATCAGAAAAAAAATCTTCTAATATTTGAGTTGAGTACTGTAAATTTTCTGTAGAAAAACTTATTGATTTTGATTAATTAAGTGATCTTTCTAAAAATGAAACAATTGCAAATAAATGAGATGTTGTACGCTCTGAAGGCTCATAAAGAGCTGAGGAGACAGACAGCAAAGAAATGTTCAAATTTGTAAATGGGTGCCCTTAAAAGATATGATAAGATAAAGGAGCATTTGTACATGTGTATGTCCATGTTTGCATATGTGTTTTAAGGAATGAGTGTAAGCAAATTACATAGGACAGAACTGTTCAAGTATATCAAGTAGGTCTGAATTAGCTAGACACCAGGGCAGGCGAATGCATGCAAATTATGCCTTTTTGTTGCTGATCTATTGCCTTACAGGAACGTGGGATAGGCAAGGCTGGGAGCAGGTGGAAACTAATTTGAAAGACCACTGCATCCTTAGTTTTCATCCAAAGTACATGGGGTATTAGAAGGTAAATGGTCCCTGAGATTTTGTGATTTCCTTTTGCACAATGCTTGCCATAGATTGCTGTCCTTGAATAAATATAACCCTTGTAAAGCAGCTTGCTATAACTATATATTCAATGTTGCTTTTCAACAGTAAAAGAATCTGTGCTATCATGAAACCTATATAACAAAGATGATATGAAAGTAAACACATAACTGTGGAAAGCAAGATTGTTATCTCATACTGCACCAGCATACCTTGCAAGCATGTCAGGTAGAATAAGCTATAAATGCCATCTTTGACATCCCAGAGAGAGAAGAACATGACCTTGATGAGATGCAGAGAGACAAGAGAGTTTAGAATTCATCGACAAGGAAAAAAAAAGGTTGCTAAAATGCCTTCAAGTTTCACTTATGTTCATTGCTCATAACTCAGTTCTGAGAAAGTATATATCTCAGTCTAGAGAGACTGATAAGTGGTTATAAATCCTTTCTGGTTAGGCTCAGAGTTTGGTCCTTAATACCCATATAAGTTGGCTCAAAACTGATGCCAATAGGTGCTGTGGACACTTGCTCTCACATGATTATACTTTCACATATATTTCTATAACTAAAATTAGTATTAAAAATAGAAAAGATAGAGCCCATAATCATGACCTTTATGTCTATGGCCTAAAGAAACTAAATATCAGATAGAGAAAACATGGACTAAAATAACAATGAATTTATTGTGGCTCTTTAGGCCAAAGGCTACATTCTGGTACATAAACTTCCTTGGCCCAAGAATGCCAGCATGTTATAGAATCCCATTGTAATATGTGTATAATTTTTTGCTTTAAATAAAACGGAGTAGAGATATTATTGAAATTCAAAGAAAGACTGTTTTAGATTTTAGTGTTTTTTAAACCTCTTTCCCATACCCACTTAATGGTATTACGTACAAAAACAACGGTCACTTCTGAATAAGCAAACTGATGAAACTATCAGACAAACAAAGACCAACAAAAGTGCTAAGGAAATGGGAGGAGGAATGGGTATCTATTATTAACCTAGATGTGAATTCATACATATAAACAATCTGTTCTGAACTTTCCTGGGATTGGGAGACATGAAACATCTACTAAGATTGCTGGAGGATCAACTGTCTCTTGATGCAAAGTATCAGGAAAGAGAGTGTACATGATGGAATTACATGTAATCACCAAAGTTTTAGAATCCATCATGTATGACTATATTAACAAACCTAGTTGACATTAAGTGAATAAAGCAGGTCAGAAATACACATACCACTAATTGGAACCTAAAAAGGTTGATACCAACTTGTATTCTTATCTACTTAGAATTCTGAGGAAGAAGGATTGAACGTACAATTACAGCCTGGGCAACATAGTAAAATTGTCACTTAATGAAAGTGCTGAAGCTGGTGAATTACCACTCAAAATAAAAGAAAAATACAGCTTAATAGATATTGGTTGTCTTATTCTGTCTTGTTTTGTCATGTTAGGCTGTTGTTTCTTGTGGACTTGGTCTTTTCTGAAGGGAAACATGGAGTGACTAGACTTGGGGAAGGGGAGAGATGTGGGGGAGATGGGAAAAGTTGATGGAGTGAAAATTGTCATCAGGGTATATTGTATGAGAGAAGAATCCATTTTCAATTTAAAAAAGACAATAAAAGGAAGTTAGTCTCACAGAAGTTAGAAGTACAATAATATTTACCAGAGAGAGGAGAGCTGGAGAGAGATTCAATTGTGTCTTTAGTCTTGACCCTTACCAGACAGAGAGCCACAGTATTAAGTGTGATTATCAGTTCCAGAACTATATTAGACAGTCTAGTCAAGCTCTAAGTCTTTCCACAATGCCAATAATCTGAGTATTCTTCTATTTCACAAAGGCCTTGAGTAACTAATATTGTATTAACTTCTTTGCTAGGTAACACTATGTTAATTTCTTATAGTGTCTAGACTTCTTTCCCATACTGCCTATTTATATGATTCTGAATCAAAATAGATTCATTTACAAAATAAGTGAAATATGACCAAATGTCTATACTGTGCCTTCATTCCTTTAAGTGATCTTGAAGTTGCTTAATTTGTTTAAGCAATATGATCATTGTTACTATCTTACCTCTAGAACTTTGTTTTTTCTTTAAAAAGGAATATTCTTGTCAATGTCTTAGATCCCACACATTTCAATACTGTATTTTTCCAGTTTCCTGACTTTTCCATGAGGTTCTGTTATTGCTTTTACTTTTGATATAGGGTAGAATATTTGTCAGAACACATCTTGGTAATATATTAATAATCTTTCTGTCCAGTGTTCAAATTCTGTATTATAACTGTGCTACCATAAATATCAATCGAGCTGCGGAATGCTATGCCTTAAAGATGGAGCTGGTTTCCACCTTCCACCTTCCCAATGGTGAGTGTTCTCTGTCACGAACAATTCCACATTTGGCTAAGGCTGAGGATCTGGCTTGCTTCCATGTTTGTGGACCTATCTGCATTGCCCATGTGGCATGCCTGGGTTGGCTACCCAGAGGCTATTTAAGCTGTGTGCTGGCTTTCCCCAGGATCAGATGATTGTTCAAGGTTCCTGAATAAAGTGCATTGAAAAAAAAAATATCAATCGTCTTCAGTGTTTTTTGATTATCTAGAGTCTATATTTTTAAACAGAAAACCCTTTTATAATTCAATAAGAGAAATCCTTGGCTTGTTTCATTTTCTTTATTCTGGATTTATTAGAATTTGGTAAGACTTGTATATGTTGAGGATTGGGGAGGAGTATCTTCTGTACATGAATTTCATTGCCTTTACTTTCCTTTAGTGTACCCTCTCATTCCTGGGCCACAGATTCTTATATGTGTTCTCATGTTCCTGCTTCTTAGCAGAGTCTGAGAACACATATAAGAACTCAAACTCCTGAAAGACTGCTGATTCCTGTTGCCTCCTGGATCTTATCATTTATTTTCTCTCCTCTATCCTAAGAACATGAGTATTTCAAACACTTTCCAAGGTAAACTACATTTTTCTTTAAGTTTGAGACTGATTGTGCTCAGCATTGCATTATGTCTCATTAATAAGTGAATGGCACTCATTAATTAATAATTATCTACTTGTACTTTCTTTAGACTGTCAACTTATTTAGTGTAGCTTATATTTTCATGACATTGCCACTCCATAGATTTTGTCTTTTCTGAAAAAAAAAAAAAGCTTACCATTTTCACTCTTAAAGTTTGCTGAGGACTATTAGCAGTCCTGCTGTGTCCAGGTGTGGGACTATGACTGTGTGCCAACAACAGGTCAATCTTGAAAAATCCCATTCTACTGTCTATCTTCTATGGTGCAGATCACCAGTCAATGAAAAGTATATAGTAATAAAATTAATCAATAAGTTTAAAAAAAAGACTAATACAGCCAAATTGGAAACTTCTCTCAAGGCTCATAGATAATTGCAAAATAATGTATGGAAAGACAGTAAGAATCAGAGAAGTAAATGTCAAGAAGGTAAGAGTATTCTCTAGGCATATCATGGCAAGTTCACACTTAAACTTGCAGTGCCTGTGGCAACATTTACAATACCCATGGAAACTCAAGCTTAGAGAGAGGGAGTAAATACCAAATCTCACTCCTAGATGAGATACTAGCAAATGAAAGCTACTAGTAGAGGAATAGTCACTTCTGTTCAAGAGTGTCTTTCCTGGTAAGTCAGCCATGCTACAGGGAAGGATATACACAAGTAATGGTTCTCAAAAAACTCATAACAATATATATATAAAATAAATAAACAAGCAGTAGAAAAAAACTGTCAAACTCAATCTAGAATTGGATTGCCTAACAAAAATTAAGAGGAACAAACAAAAATTTCAGTGGGTGCCACGTGTGGTGGAACCTGGAGGCAGGAGAAAGAGAATCACTGCAAGTTTATCGCCAATGTGCTGTACACAGAATGACTATGTCTCACACTTAAAACTCTTGAGGTGTTAACCTGTGAAAATATGATTAATACAAAACTGGGAAAGGAAAAAATCATGACCACTGACGTTTGGAAATGACATCCTAATATTGTTTTCAACAGAAGTGAGAAAGAGTGAATGCTGCCCTTCCATGTGAATAAGTGATTGTATGCAGGCCATCACTTGGAGGGGGTGAAAGTTTGGTGAGGCAGTGCTGAAATCCCAGTGAGAATCTCATCTTTGTGCCACATTTGTCATTCCCAACAGCGTTTAGACGAATTCACAGACTTCCATTTTAATCAGACCAGGGCATGATTTTGTTAAAAATACATAAGAAATCCATTTTAGTTATTGAGGAATAACGAGAATTTAAGAATCAACTTAAGAAAAAATACAGGTCAGCAAAGACAAATCTATAAATACTCAAAAATAATCATAAATCATAATAAAATTAATTACCACTAAGTCAATAAAATAAACAAGGTGAATTACCTGAAAGGAATTGTGATGGTGATGCGTTCTCTGCTGGCTGCATATATTGTACTTAGCTTTAAATGATAGCATTTAATGCAGGGTAATTATCTCCACCTATCTACTATCAAATTGCATTATTATTTTAAAGATTAAATATCACCAATGAAAATAATCATTTTATCTTCCAACAATTTTGTGAAATTAATCATTTAAAGTCAGTGTGGAACAAGTGCAGACATTGGTGTTGTGATCACTAGAGCTGCTACACATCTGGAGTAGGCTGACGTCACATGACCAGTGTAGAGATACCTCACAGTACAAGAACAATCAGCAACAAACTTGCTATATGAAAACTGGTATTTTTCCTTCTAAAATTTTACTTCTGTTTCATAGTGAAACAACAGCCATTCCGACAGCCATTGCTTGCTTTATCTTTTCCAAAACAAAGAAAAAGTTAGAATTCGAAAGTAGTTTACATGCAAAATTCTTCACAAACTTAAACCATGACCAAATAAAATACATGTAAGGATAAATTTAATTCACATGATGAAAACAAGGTCAGAATAAGGAAAATTATAAAATACTAATGAAAGAAATTAAAGAAACTATATACACAGAAAGAGCAAGATACAAAAAAGCAATATTATTTATAGATTGAAAGAAATAATATTTGATTAATCATACTATGCAATATGTGATTGATTTACCAGCTCAATTTTAATTAAATACCAAAGACAATTTTTACAAAACTAGAAAAACAGCATTAAATTCATATAGGACTACCATAAATCTTTAATAACCAAATCAGTCTTGGAAAACAACAACATAAAGGCTGAGGAAATTGCTAAATCTTTGCAAGACATAAGACAGAGCCATAGTAACTTGCATAGCATAGTAGTAGCCTAAAATTTTACTCATAGACAAATGTAATGGAAAGCTACTCCAGAAATATGTCTGTGCATCTACAGATACCTGATGCTCATTGCAAGACCATTTCCAGAGAAATGAAAAAACAATTTCAGTAAATGGTCCTTATATATGCAGTGCTAGCCTTCCTATTCCAAAATGAATTCTATATTTTTGTACAATTCAATGAAAAATTTTATATTGTTTATCTTAAAGAATACTTATTGATGGTTTTCTAAACTATAATTCAGTATTGAAGCTAAATAGCAATATTTTCCCCAGAAGTTTCCCATTCTATAATATTGTCATCATTTTCTGGACAGAGGGGTGAAAGCTCTGTGCTCCCTGGCTTTCCTTACAGAGAACAATAAGTATGGACAGCAAGCAGGAAAGTTCTTGAACATCAGCTTCAAATTTTCATAGAAAAGTCGACCATGGAAGTAGACTAACTACAGATACTCAACTCTCATTCCTCTTCTTCAAATCTTTTCCTAAGTCTCATCCCTAGATCTGTAGCAGACCACCTGCTATGGGCTCCTCCTCCTCTACATCTCATGTCCATTGGGTCACACAGATCTTCCCTTCCAAACTTCCTTCACCCACTCATTGCTTTATCCCAGCTGCTGAATGAAACAGTCATTCCCTGGTATGCCACAGGCCTCGGCAGCCATGGAAGCAGGTAAGCTGCCTGCAGATCTTCACTCTCCTTCCTCTTCTCCAAATCCCATCAACCAATTTCATCCTCAACTCTGAAGCAGAAAAAATGTTGTGATCTTCCCTTCCTCTATGACCTCCATTCCCAACTCATCATACAGACCTTCTCTTCCTGCTTTCCACCATATTCCAGGCCCCAACACAAGCAGACATTCTCTGGGGAAATGACAACCATGCCAACAAAGCAAGTGGGTAGGCTAACTACAGTTCTTCAAATATGACGTGCATATTTGTGTGTGTGCGCACATGTACATGAATGTGTGTTTATATGCGTATGTGTGTTTGTGTGTGCATGCGTGTTTGTGATTTAAGAGGCTAGAAAAGAAAATGAGTATAGTTCCTAAAGATAAAGCTTCTGAACAGATAACAAATACAACAATTAAAATATATTCCTATGTATTCTAGTAGCATAAGCTATAGCATTGAAACAAGGAATTCTCTTTTCATTATCCTGACCACTGAATAGCAGGAGCTAATTATCCCCTTTGAACTCAGACTTATCCAGTCTGACTCTCACTGAGAGCAACAAAGTATTTACTTCTTTCTGGAAGCTACAGCTGAATAGCCTCTAACCACTCTGTGAAAAAGGAGAAAAGGCCCAGAATGTTTGGCCTTCTGTCAGGATGTAACTAGCAATATGCACCTTCTGAGATTGTTGGGTGTCACACCTGTGTAACCAAAAACAGAACTGCCACATCTCTTTAACATACATGATTCACTGAGTTGAAAAGGATTCATAAGTGTACTCACTAAATGAATATTTATTCCCCTTTCTGAGACTACTAAATAAGAAGTCAATGTAATCACTACATATGAAATTCCAATTATGAATTTACATTTCTGTAATGACAGTCTGTCTATTCCAATAGTTATTAGAAACAAAATCATACTTCACTTTCTTTCACAAAGCTGATCCATAAAATGTTATGGGATGTATAAAGAAAATATATTACTCTTGGTGCTTTTCTCTGTATGGAAAAACTTTCCTCCTACTGGCAGTGATTCCTTTAAGATTTTCTTCTAAAATTACTTCTTAGTACTGGTACAGATGTATTACAAGCCATTAAATCTCTAGGAACATAAACATCTTTTGAATTATTGCAAAACAAATAAAACTCTAAACTGCAATAAAGCACCACAGTTGAGAAATAAAGTGACTTAGGGCCTTTAGAACTAGAAAGAGATTTTACACCATGCTCTAAAGATTCAGCGTTAAATCCTTTTGACTTTCATATATCATTCTGGCTGATACAGTTTAAGTATCCTTGCATAACATGGTCATTATCATTCAATTTGAACAATATATTGAAAATAGCATCAGAAAATAGTTCCAGAAAATGAAGTTTATTTTTTATTTTATTTTACTTATTCATGATGTATGTGGGGCAGTGGCAGGCTTATGACATGGTAAACGTGCAAAGGACACCTTATGGGAGTTGATTCTCTTTTCGTTGGTTCTGGCTATTTTTGCCAAGTTTGGTTGCAAGAATCTTTATCCATTGAGCTATCTTGACAACCTCTAGAAGCATTTTAAATTAAAAGAGTTTAGTTTGGAAAAATTAAATTGATTTATATAATGAATACCATAACTGTGAATCAGAATTAAATGGCTAGGATTTATTGTTGGTCTGTTAATGGTAAACTGTATATGTAAATATGCTTAAATATTCAGATCGTGCACTGACAATCTTGAAAATCAAACCCAATTGTTATTAGTCATCTCTCTTTGTTTTCATTTTTGCACAACATTCTTACAGCCTTCTTTCCTTTTAGGTTTGACAGTTATTTATACGGTGTGAATTTATGAGATGTACATCCTTATATTGTTTTTGACTTTTGGAAGACAATTTTATACGAGAAGCACTGATAAGGGGATTCTGTCATTTTAAGCTATTGCAGTTCTCTTGCACACGAATGATATTTTGGCTGTGCAGCATGACTCAGCTATCCTCAGTCTTCCTACACTTTGGCCAATTAGCAGTGAGGAGGATTTGTTGTAATGATGCATGCCCTGTCAATAATTGGTTACAGTGTCAGCTTGCCTAGGTGGAATGTAGTGCTTTTAAGCACAATAACAGTTGCATCCCTTTCAAAACTGCAATAATTGAATCGCTATTTTAAGTCACAGAGTTCTATGTATTTTAATAGTTTTGTCTTATTTTTCTACTTTCAGAATTTTAGATCAGAAGTAATGAGAAATTAAAAACTGCAACAGAGGTACAGTCTGTGAGGTAAATACATCTAATAAGGAAACAGCTAACAGTACTATTAACAGCCTCAGAGGAAGTTACTATCTAAGCAGAGCATAGTAGTAGACTGTGAGAAGTGAGAGTGGCCTCAAAAGCCCTCCCTTGGGCAGTTTGAATATTTAATGTCTACTAGCCCTGAAGGTGGTATCTTACTGAGCACTGGTCATTCTGATTGCAAGCAGAAGAACAGACAAGTCTGTTTGGAGTTTATACAGAAGATTAATACTGGAAAACAAGAGACCACTACTGATATTCCCACAATTTATGACTAGAAAGATGCAACTGGTGGGAGCTGAAGCAGAAGGATCTCTAATTTAAGGCATATCTATACTGTTCAGTGAGTAAGACAGGATCAGAACAAAATGAGAAAGGACCCTGAAATGTTTTTATCCCTTAAACCGTTTGCGGTAGAAGTGAGTATAGAGGGATGCTTTGGTCAGTGAAGGGCACGAGGTACAAGTATGTGAACCTGAGTTCAGATCCTCATCCCCAATGCAGAAATCTGGGAGTGGAGGGAGAGGTCTATGATTCTAGTGCTGTTAGGACAGAGAGATGGGAGAACCCTTACAGTGTCCTGGTCAGCCAGGGTGGCCAGTTGGAGTTCAAGAAGAGGGTGCATCTCAAAATCTATGATTCAAGGTTGGCTGTGGTGGTACATGGTTTTATGCCCATATTCCCAGCACTAAGAAGGAAGAGACATAGACAGAGATATCTAGCCCAGCCTGGTCTACAAAGTGAGGTCCAGGCCATGGTTAAATAGTAGAACCCCACGTAAAAGGAAATAAATAAAATAAGCAAACAAATATCTTTTTAAAAAATGAAAGAATAGAAGAAAGAAAATTGAAAAGTAAAATAGAAAAAATGTAGAGAGAGTAGAGGAGATCCCTCATGTTGACTTTTGGCATCATATCCACAGGCATGCACAATACACAGAAATACAAATAAAAATGCAAACACTAAACAAATCTGTACTCAATGACAGCTTGGTCATGGAAGAAATGAAAAAAATAAATTAGAGAAGTCTTAAAAGGCAATGAAAATGAAGGCACAACTTACCAAAACTTATGTGTCACAATGAAAGCAGTGATAAGAGGAAAGTTCATAGCACTAAGTGCCTCCAGATAGAAGTTCGAGACATCTATACAATCAACTTAACTACACACCTAAAAGCCCTAGAAAAGAAAGAAGCAGACACATACAAGAGGAGTAGGCAACTGGAATCAAAATCAGAGCTGAAATCAATGAATTAGAAACAAAGAAAACAATTCAAAGAATTGAGAGACCAAAGAATTAAAAATTAGTTTTTTGAGTTATTGAATTAAAGTTTAAAGCACAAGCCTGAACAAAGGCCAGACAGATGGAAACATGTCCAGACATCTTCAGGGTAGAAAAAAGCCATGCTGCATTCTTTCCCTGCCCACTACAGATACAGTTGCTAGGAAACCGATCCAAGCAGCCATTCTCCTGTAGGACAGCCAAACAAGGAAAACTAGACTGTTAATTGGTTTGGAGGCCTTCTTATAGCCAATCAATTAAAAATGCAGCATCCTCTTTTGTGTTTCAACCAATAGACACTTACCAGGCAGGAATTTCCCAGCTTTGGGCATGCTGGCAGGAACTGGAATCTTTAAATCAACCACCTAACCTGAGAACAGGACACTCTACTCTCAACCTCTGAGTCACTGAAGGTATGGGCCCAAGCTATAGCTTGTAATAAAAAAAAAATTCCTCATGTGTTTGCAATGGACTCTACTCCTGGTAGTCTTTTGGGATTTCACAAATTGGGACACAACAGAATCAATGAGACAAAGAGCAGGTCAGAAAGACAAACCATTAGCTAAACTAATTAAAATGCAGAGAGAAATTATCCAATTCAGCAAAAATCAGAATCAAAATCAAAATCAGAATGGGGGACTTGATGACAGACACTGAGGAAATCCAAACAATCAGTAGGTCTTACTAAAAAGGCCTACGTGCCACAAAATTTGAAAATCTAAATGAAATAGATAATTTTTTCATAGATTACATTAACCAAAATTTAATCAAGAACAGGTAAATAGATTAATAGTCCTATATTCCCCAAAGAAATTGAAGCAGTCATCAAAAGTCTCCCTTGCGAAAGAAGCCCAGGGCCAGATGGTTTCAGGGCAGAGTTCTACCAGACCTTAAAAGACGAGCTAACTACAATTTTCTTCGAAAAATTCTACAAAATAGAAACAGAAGGAACATTACTAAACTAATTCTATGGAGCCACAGTCACTTTGATACCTAAACCACACAAAGACCCAACAAAAAAAGAGAACTTAAGACATATTTCTCTTATGAACATTGATGCAAAAAGTCCTCAATATAATACTGGAAACCAAATCCAAGAACATATGAAAGATATCATCCACCATGACCAAGTAGACCTCATCATAGGCATGCAGAGGTGGTTCAATATAAGCAAATCTATTAATATAATCCTCCATATAAACAAACTGAAGGAGAAAAGCCACATGATTATCTCCTTAGTTGCTGAGAAAACATTTGACAAAAATCCAACACATATTCTTTGAGCGATCAGGGATACAAGGAACATACCTAAACATAGTAAAGGCAACGTACGGCAAGACTATGGCCAACATCAAACAAAACAGAGAGAAACTTAAACCAATCATACTAAAATCAAGGAAAAGGCAAGGCTACCCACTCTCTCTGTATCTCTTGAACATAGTAATAAAGTCCAAGCTAGAACACTAAA
The DNA here is from genome assembly GCF_030254825.1 of Meriones unguiculatus. Classification (NCBI taxonomy): domain Eukaryota; kingdom Metazoa; phylum Chordata; class Mammalia; order Rodentia; family Muridae; genus Meriones; species Meriones unguiculatus. The sequence continues at coordinate 99,263,718 of NC_083354.1, forward strand.
AAAAACAAAAGAAGATCAATGGGATAAAAATTGGAAAGAACTCAAAGTATCACTATTTGCAGACGACATGATAGTATATATCAGTGACCCCACTAATTAAATCAGAGAACTCCTTCAGCTGATAAGCACCTTCAGCAAAGTGGCTGAATATAAAATTAATTCAAAAAAGTCAGTAGACTTCCTGTATACAAAAGACAAAAGGACTGAGAAAGAAATTAGGGAAAATATACCCATTACAATAGCCACTAATAATTCGAAGTACCTTGGTGTAACTCTAAACAAGGATGTGAAAGACCTGTTTGAAACAAAAACTTCAAGTCTCTAACAAAAGAAATTGAAGAAGATATCAAAGGATGGAAAGATCTCCCATGCTCATGGACTGGTAGGATTAACATAGTGAAAATGGCCATCCTGCCAAAAGCAATCTACAGATTCAATGCAATTCCCATCAAAATACCAACACAATTCTTAACAGAACTTGAAAGAACAATTCTCAATTCCATATGGAAAAACAAAAAAACCCAGAATTGCTAAAACAATTCTGTAGAATGACATATCCTCTGTAGGTATCTCCATCCCTGATTTCAAGCTGAACTATAGAACAACAGTCTTGAAACGGCATGGTACTGGCAAAGAAACAGAATGGTGGATCATGGAAAAGAATAAAAGACCCAGAAATAAACCCACAAACCTACAGATACCTGATTTCATACAAAGAAGCCAAAACAATACAATGAAAGAAAGATAGCATCGATAACAAATGGTACTGGTCTAACTGGATATCTACATGTAGAAAATTGAAAAACCATATTTATCACCCTGCACAAGTCCAAGTGGATCAAAGACCTCAATATAAAACCAGCCACACTAAACCTGTTGGAAGAAAAAGTGGGGAAGAGCCTTGAACTCATTGTCACAGGAGACAACTTCCTGAACAAAACAGCAACAGCACAGGCTCTAAGATCAATAATCAATAAACAGGACCTCATGAAACTGAAAAGCTTCTATAAAGCAAAGAACACTGTAGTCAGAACAAAATGACTGCGTACAGATTGGGAAAGGATCTTCACCAACCCTATACCTGACAGATGACTAATATGCAGACTACATAAAGAACTCAAGAAGTTAAACAGCACCAAATCAAATAATCCAATTGAAAAATGGGGTAAATGAGATACAGAGCTAAACCAAGAATTCTCAATACAGGAATATCGAATGGCCGAAAAACAATTAAAAATAAATATTCGATGTCCTTAGTCATCAGGGAAATGCAAATCAAAATGACCCTGAGACTTCACCTTACACAAATCAGAATGGCTAAGAACAAATATTCAAGTGACAACACATGCTGGAGAGGTTGGGCAGAAAGGGGAACCCTCCACCACTGCTGGTGGGAATGTAAACTTGTACAACCACTCTGGAAATCAATCTGGCACTTTCTCAGAAAATTAGGAACAGTGCTTCTTCAAGATCCAGCTATACCACTCCTAGTCATATATCCAAAATATGCTCAAGTACACAACAAGGACTTTTGCTCAACCACATTTGTAGCAGTTTTATTTATAATAGCCAGAAGCTGGAAACAACACAAATGTCCCTCAGTTGAGGAATGGACACAGAAATTGTGGTACATCTACAGAATTGAATATTACTCAGCAATTAAAAACAAGGAAATCATGAAATTTGCAGGTAAATGGTGGAAAATTGAAAAGATCATCCTGAGTGAGGTATCCCAGAATCTGAAAAACACACAGGGTATATACTCACTCATAAGTGGATATTAGACATATAATATTGGATAAACCTACTAAAATCTGTACACCAAAAGAAACTAATCAAGAAGGAGGACTCTGGCTAAAGTGCTCAATCCCCATTCAGAAAGCCAAATGTATAGACATCAGAAGAAGGAGAAAACTGGGAACACGACTGGAGGGCCACAGAAGGCCTCTGAAAGGCTCTACCCTGCAGAGTATCAAAGCAGATGCTGAGAATTATGGCCAACTTTTGAGCAGAGTGCAGAGAATCTTATGAAAGAAGTGCAAAATAGTAAGAGCTGGAGAGGACAGGATCTCCACAAGGAGAGCAAGATAACCAAAAAGTCTGGGCACAGGTGTCTTTTCTGAGACTGATACTCCAACCAAGGACCATTCATGGAGGTAACCTAGAACCCCTGCACAGAGGTAGCCCATGGCAGTTCATTGTCCAGGTGGGTCCACTAGAAATGGGAACAGGGACTGTCTCTGACATGAACTGATTGGCCTGCTCTTTGATCACCTCCCACTATGGTAGGAGCAGCCTTATCAGGCCACAGAGAAAGACACTGCAGCCACTCCTGATGAGACCTAATTGACTAGGATCAGAAGGAAGGAGATGAAGACCTCCCCTATCAGTGGACTTCGGGAGGGGCACATGTGGAAAAGGGGGAGGGAGGGTGGAATTTGGAGGGGGGAAGGGAGGAAGCTACAAGGGGGATACAAAGTGAATAAAGTGTAATTAATAAAAATTAAAATAAAATAAAAATGGGGTACAGAGCTAAACAGATAATTATCAATAGAGGAATAGTGAATGGCAGAGAAACAGTCAATGAAATGTTCAACTGCCTTAGTCATGAGGGAAATGCAAATCAAAACAACCCTGAGATTTTACCTTATGCTCATCATAATGGCTAAGATCAAAAACTCAAGTAACAATACATGCAGGAGAGGGCGTGGGGAAAGGGGACCCCTTCTCCATTGCTGGGGGGAATGTAAACTTCTACAACCACTTTGGAAATTAACCTGGCACTTTCTCAGACAATTAAGAATAGTGCTACCTCAAGATTTAGCTATACCAGTACTAGGCATATATCCAAAATACGCTCAACTATACAACAAGGACTTTCGCTCAAACATGTTTGTAGCATCTCTATTCATAACAGACAGAACAACTTAGATGTCCCTCAAAGGAGGAATGGATATAGAAATTGTGATACATTTACACAATGAAATACTACTCAGCTACTAAAAATAAGGAAATCATGAAAATTTCAGACATATGTTGGAAACTAGAAAAGATCATCCTGATTGAGGTAACCCAGAAACCCAGATACGAGGTGAGGAAAAACCCAGAAAGACAGACATGGTATATACTCACTCATAAGTGGATATTAGCCACTTAATATAAAATAAATATAGTAAAATCTTTACTTTTTTTTTTTTCAATGCAGTTTATTCAGGAACATTGAACAATCCTCGGACCCCGGGGAAAGCCAGCCCACAGCTTAAATAGCCTCTGGGTAGCCAACCCAGGCGTGCCACGGGGGCAATGCAGATAGGTCCACATACATGGAAGCAAGCCAGATCCTCGGCCTTAGCCAAATGTGGAGTTGTTCGTGACAGAGAGCACTCACCATCGGGAAGGTGGAAGGCGGAAACCAGCTCCATCTTTAAGGCATAGCATTCCGCAGCTCTCTACAGTTCCCCCTTTTTGTTTTAGACGCATCAGGCAAGAGTAGAGGTCTGATCTCTGATATTAGAAATAAATTGGGACTTTGTACAGATGTTCATTTAGGTGTCATCCACCCAAAGAACATCAGACCCGTCCAATACCTTTTTCTCAGAGGCGGGACCACAGGATTATCAACATGGATTGCTGCAGCCATGAATCATCTGAAGGAATGGGCAGGCATGGGAGTGTTAGCAGGCCTTCTGGTGTTGGTCTCCTTGGTTTGCCTGTGGTATATATGCAAGATTAGAGTCTCACAACAGTGTGATGCAGCCATGATCATTCAGGCCTTTACAGCCATTGAAGCAGGACATTCTCCCCAAGCATGGTTGGATACCATAAAAAGCTAAAATGATACGCTCAGGATGCGAGGCTAAGCACTGCACTCAGGGTCAGCCGCTTTGGACCCAAAATCTTTACTCTTAAAGAAGCTAAACAACAAGAACACTCTAGAGAAGATGCTCCATCTTCATTCAGAAGGACAAATGCCATAGATATTGGAAGCAGGAAAAGACAGGGAATAGGGCAGGAGCCTACCATGGAGGAGCCTTTGAAAGATTCTACTGATAGAGATATCAAAGCAGAGGCTGAGACTCATAGCCAATTGGGCAGAATTCAGGGAATCTTAGGAAAGGAGGGTGGGATAAAAAGACCTGGAGGGAACAAGAGTTCCAAAAGGAGACCAACAAGACCAACAGAGTCATAAAAACTGAGCTCTGAGCCCCCTAAAGAGAATGATTCCCCAACCAATGACAATGTGTGGAGAGGACCTAAACCCTTTGTTCAGGTATAGCCCATAGACTCAGTCTCCAAGTGGGGTCTCTAGTAAAGGGGATGGGTACTTTCTCTGGCATGGACTCAGTGGCTAGTTCTCTGATCACCTCCCCCTGGTGGGTGTAGCTTTGCCAGAGCACAGAGGAAGACAAGGCAACCAGTCCTGATGAGACCTGATAATCTAGGGTCAAATAGAAGCAGAGGAGGACCTCTCCTATCAGTGGACTAGGGGAGGCACATTGGGAGAGAAGAGGGTGGAAAGGAAGATATGGGAGGAGAGGAGGGAGAAGAAACAGCTGGGATACATATTGAACAAACTGCAATAAATTATAGAAATAAAAAATGAAAAAAAAAATCAGAACAATGACCTAAGTAAAAAATAAATAAATTAAGCAAACAAATAATTAAAAAAATAAAATAAGAAAATTAAAAAGTAAAATAGGAAATAGTGGAGAGAGTGGAGGAGATTCCCCATGTTGACTTCTGGCCTCATATTGTCAGGCATGCACAATACATAGAAATGCAAATGAAATAATGCAAACACCAAGAAAACTCACAGCAACATGCCTTGAGTATAATGCCATGGTATTTTAAAATGTATATTTACAAATTTGTGTGTCTCTTCTGTTTAAAAAGTATTAATTAACAGCTTCTCCTCTTACCTTCATAGTAGATACTTCTAATGTTTAGAAATGTGACACTTGAAGTCAAATGGATTGTCACTCATTCTTCTTCTGATTTCTGAATCCTGAAATTTAACACTCCTTGAATGTTTTAGGGTTTTTGCCTATGGTCAGAATGATAACTATTTTATGTCTAAAGAGATGTTTCCTAAGAAATATTCTATAAAAGAGAAGTTACACTTGAATATGTCTCTCTGTAGCTCCTTTCTTGTTTATGTAAATTTAAGTGGATGGAGTTGGAAATATAATGTAAAAATTAATTTTAGAATCCACAAAATAATTTATCTAATCTTCCCCTTTAGTCTGGCTGCAGATTCTTCCTGGGTAGCACTTTAATATTATATTCCCGTACTGAAAATTAAAAAAGAAACATCATGATTTTTTTTTGGCTTATTTTCATCTTTTTTTGAGAGAGAATTTTTCTATGTGTGTATGTGCTGACATTCCACAGCATGGTTTTTCTTCTTCCACTATGTAGATTTTTGGATTCAAACTTTTATTTTTTCAAGTTTGGTAGTAAGAACCTTTATAACCTGAGACATCTCTAAGCGCTGTCAATGTAAAATGTAAAGGTTAAAATTAAAATGTAATTGGGAGGAAAAGGAAAGAATGAATAGTTGTCAGTTAAAGATAGGATGCTGCATAGAAAATATAAATAAGTATAATAATTTGAAGAAATAATAAAACCAATATAACATTAACATTAAAAGTACTGGCTAGTGATTCAAATTTTAAGTCTTTAAATCTTATTACATGTTGTGCAGTTGACTAAAATTCAAGACAAGATGAAGACAGCCTCTAACTATAAGAAACTGTTACCTATATAATCTGTTAGTAGAAGGGTTTAGAGATCAAAGACAGCTTTGTCACATGCTTATACATAATTTAAGCTGATAAAAATGTACAGCTCTCTCAAGCATTGTAACTTTTTATTTATGCTTGAAACAGAGTATATGATAATAATAAATGCATAATAAAATAAGTAATTTTTAGAAACTATTATTAAGGAATATCGAGATTTTATCCTAATTATTCCTGCATTAGATTTAAGTAGCCAAAGTAGAAATTCAAATATCATTTCTAATCATAGAAATGCTCAAGGAGTAAGAATATTAATATGTAACAAATAGCCTATTATTCTGTTCTTATTTTACTAACTTAATAGTAATTTGCTTACAAAACTATTTTATTGATTTATAATTATTAAAATAATAGAAAATGAAATAGCATAGAGTGAGATAAAAAATCTACTAAGATCTAGAGGAGTTTCAATAGAATAGTGTACAAATTGTATACAGTTTAAAATTATCTAGAAATACTTATTAGTTGTTAACCATTATATGGATATACTTATTGAACACAAAAGAAGAATGATTCCTTGATTAAACAAACGAAATTTGAATAGTAAGACAGCAAATGATGAAAGATGAGGACTCATCAACATATATGATGAAATTAGAAAATGGAGACAGAACACATGCTGTGAAACCACTTAAATAGAACAATACACAGAAATAATTGTTTCTGTATCCAGAATACAAAGATGTTGTCACTCTCCTATTTCTCTCTCTCTGAAAATTAATCATCACAATAGCTCTTCTACTAGGTCCCTTTATATAACAGAATTGTGCTTACAAAATGTAATTCCATGAATGTGTAGAAAAAGTATATAGATTATCCATATTAGCTTAATTGTGCAAATGATAAAATAGACTCTTTAGATGATGATTGACAGGTCAAGCCATGATTACTGTAGAGAACAAAGGCCAGATTCCTTGAGTTTTCTTTAATTGAGGCCATTTTGCCTTGGGTTTGAGTATTCTGTCTAGGATAATATGATATTATGGAGGAAAATATGCCTTTTATCATTTCCAGGAAGAAATGACATAATTTTATTTCTATAGGTCTTTATTTTTGAAATAAGAAATAACTAGCCACATTTATTACTCTGAGTTTATCTTTTACCTTTGTTAGTTTTGGTCCAGGAAGATTCCATTGATATTATTCACTGCCATCAGTTTACCTTTTAGGCATATGACCCAGTACAAGGCCCTGCTATTGTTTCACACTCAACCTCACACTTATAAGACACAGCTTTGTATCACCTCAGTTTAGCTGTTTGGTTTGGTTTGGTTTGCTTCAGCTTTGGTTTTTAGTTCTATTATTTTAAGAGTATTTTAAATGAAATAAAACTGTATCACTTCCCCTCCTCCTTTTCCTTGTTCCAGGCTGTCTGAAGTACCTTTCCTCAAACCACTCCATTGACTCCTACTAGGTATTTCATAACCTCTTTTTCTTTATCATTTTACATATGTGTTTATTCATGCTATGAACATGTCTTAGTTACTTTCCTGTTTCTATAATAAGACACAATGACTAAAGCAACTTAGAGAACAAAGAATTTATTTATAGTTTCAGAGTGTGTGTTCATGACCATCGTGATTGGAAGTATGGTAGCAGGTAGGCAGCAGTAAGCACTCACATCTTGATCTGTCCACAAGCACTAGGAATAAAGAGCTACCAGGGAATAACAAAAGAATTTAAAAGCTCAAAGCCTACCCCAATGACACCACTCCACTTGATTCAAGCACTCAAATATTCCTATTGTGGCCATTTTTATTTATACTTCTACATTCCACTCATTGGACCCAACAGGTTCATGGCCGTGTCATAATATAAAATGCATTTAGTTCAAGTTTCCATAATCTTTTTATACCCAACACAGTTTAAAGACTAAAATCTAAAGTCTATTCTGAGACTTAAAGTAATGTTTTAATTACCTTAAGTAAACCCCCGTGAAATCAGTAAGTAAATTATATACTTCCTACATGGCTCAGAATATACATTACCATTCTAAAAGGCTGGCATGGGAGAAGAGCGAGGAATTACTGGACCAAACCAAGATCAAAACACAATAGAGAAAACTCCAAATCCTGCAGCTCTGTGTCTGATGTCACAGGTCTTAGATAGCTTGCTCCTTTCAGTTGTCTGGCTGTAACCCACTTCTCATGTACTGCACCTTACTGTCAGGCACTTCATGGCTCTGGTACTTCCAACACCCTGAGGTCTTAAATGCAATTTAGGTTTCACTTGTATAGCTTCACATACTGAATGGATTCTCAAGGCTTTCTCACAGGGACTCACTTGCCACAAACCTACCTTCAGGGAACCTTATTATGGGGCATTCTCTGACCTGCCAGTGGTTTAAATAATGACAATGAGACTTCTAATATAGTTTAAAGCTTAAGCCTTTTGCTGGAGCAGTCTGCCAGCTACTATCTAAACTTAACCCAACTATTCTGTCACTGCAAACCACCACATGGCTAGCTCTTTACCTCCCTGCTCAACCTGTGTCTGTTTCCTTTTCTGTCCTGTCTCTGATTGTTTCTCCCTGTGTCCCTCTGCCTAGAAATTCTGCCCTCATACTTCCTGCTCCAGGTGTTGTCCATATATTCTTTACTAAAACAAAACAGAAGTAAGATCCATATCCTTGGTTGTCTTGAGGCATAAAGGGGTGCTGACCTTCATGTTTGGACAGATGTGGAAAGACAAATGTTTGCAAGAAAAAAACCCAATGGTGGGCCATAGAAATTACAATACCAAGCAGTTAGCTCTCTGTCAGTACAGTAATCATGAAAATAAGGGACACACTTTATCAACGAGAAGGATGGTCACCCCAACACTCTCCATTACAACAGAAGAGGAACTCAAAAATGCTTTTCTTTTCCATCCTTCAGGACTTTAAAGACAGACCCGTGAAGCTGATTCTCTATGTTCACTTGGTAGCTTGGGAAGGAGCCTGAATTATACATACTCCTTTAGTTACATTTTCATGAGCTTTGATTTGATGTGTTTTTTAGAGGCAAGAAAAATCTAGCTCTCTCAGAACTTTCAGGATTAACTGTTTTACATCCTGCCTTGAGGATATCACTCCCTTTATTTCATTTCTCCATGGGCCTCCCCTTATCTCTCTCAGTATATACCTTTGTTTCGATAGTAGATTTCCTGATGTTTGTTTGTCATGCCCAGTTCATGAGATCCCCAAAGACCACCAGGAATAGACTCAGCTGCAAATACATGAAGGTTTGTTGTATATGTGCTGGAGCCTGAGTCACAAGAACTTGCAGAAGCAGAAAAGGAATGCTGCCCAGCATTCTAGGGGAACAAGGATTTTAAAGGGGGAAAATGCAAGCAGGGAGTTACATGCCTTGGCATTACATGATTGAGTAAAGGAATTTGACTTTTGAAATGATTGTGCCAAGACCACCAACAGTTCTGGCCTGGCCATCTGGACCGGTTTCCTAGCAACTGTATCTCTAATGGGCAGGGAAAGAATGCAGTAAGGCTGGTTCTTCCCCCACAGGCTACTGGACATGTCTCCACCTGGATGGCCTTAGTTCAGGCTTGTGCTTTAAACTTTAAACCAATACCCAAAATTCTTTGGTCTCTCAGTTCTCTCCTCAACCTGTACACTTTGTATTTCCTTTGGCTCTGATTGGTCTTTTCTGTTGTAGATCTGTGTAATAGTCCCTTCTAGCCAAGTGTCAGGGTGAGTATTAGGTTATCTTGAAGTTTTCTACTAAAAATTAGAGCAAATTCTTCAATTTTGACTCAACAAGATTCCTAGAACAATGGCAAAAAAGAGTCATATAATTTATCAAAATATCTCAAGAAAAGTCTTTCTCCTATCTACCTTTTTCAAGAAACAACAAACAAACAAACAAAAATCTCATCTTCAGACCTGTCACAAAATTATGCCTCTCCTGATGCCAACTTCTGTCCAAGAAAATTAAAAATAATATTCTGTTGCTGTAAAGTTGCCATAAGCAAAACAACTTATAGAAGAAATAATTTCTTTGGGATTTAGAGTTTCATACTGTGAAATCACAATTATCATAATGGGAACTATGGCAACAGGCAAGTAGGCCTGATATGGGAGAAGTGGCTGAGAGCTTACATCTGTATCTTGACCCATAAGTATAAGGCAGAGACAGATAAGTGGGATTGAAGTGGGTATTTGAAAAGTCATAGCTTACTTTGTGAAATACTCCAAGAATGCCACAGTTCTTAATCCTTCCCAAACAGTTCCACCAAATAAGGACCAAACATTCAATTATATGGATTTATGGGGTCATTCCATAACATATACATAAAATCAGATGAATCTATTTTTATTTGTTTGTGCATATATGGGTTTATGGCTAGCAACTCTGCATTAGGCAATCAACAAAGTGGCTAATCCTTGGAAGAAGCTAATTTGACTTCTCCCAGAAGTCAATAGTTGCATGTAGTTCTTTGTCTAGGGATGAGATGAGATTTGTGATATGAATGTATCACTTGCAATTGGGTTCCCCACAATCTGTTGCTCTGTATTGTGGTTTTATGTGATGGTCTCCATTTACTGCAACAAGAAATGTCCTTGATGAAGAGTTGTACCTTCACTTGTGTAGGTGTATAAGAACAAGATTTAGAATGTAGTTAGGATATCAGTCTCAGCATCGGCTTCGATACCCTGCTGGGTAGTTTTTCAGAGGCCCCCTGTGGAAGGCTCCTGTTCCATTCCCTGTCTTCTCCTACTTCCAACAAGTATCCTGTTTGACCTTCTGAATGAGGATGAAACCTCTTTCACATGGTCCTCCTTGTTTTTTAGGCCCTTTAGGTCTATAGATTTTAGTGTGTTTATCCTATATTATATGGTTAATATTTAATTATAAGTTTGAGTATATACCATGTGTGTCTTTATGCTTCTGTGTCACCTTATTCAGGATGATCTTCTCTAGTTCCATCCATTTGTCTGCAAATTTCATGATTTCCTTGTTTTTAATTATTGAGTAGTATTCCAATGTGTAAATGTACCACAATATTTTTATTCCTTCCTCAGTTGTCGATTTCTGCTGCGTTAGCAATGTTGTAGTAGTATATTCTTTAAGAAGTTCCATTACCTCACTAACCCCAGGAAACCAGTTAGATTTCAGTGCTAAGGATGACTTTCCAGTGTTGACTGGGCCTTAGTCCAATTATACAGATTCTGTTTTATATGTCCTTGTCAATCCTGAACACCGACAATTATTTGTTATACTGGAAAAATTGCTCTTCCAGACTTCAAGTAATATTATACAGCTATAGTTATAAAAACAATGCAGTTCTGGCACAAAAAAAATCTAAAAAATCTATTGGTTACCGAGATAAAATTAAATATTCAAAAATGAGTATTTAATTAAATAGTCATCCAATGTTTGATGAAAACACAAAATACTTTAGGATGGAAAAAAGACACCAACATTAACAAGCAGTTCAGAGAAAAATGGATGTCCATTTTTGGAGGTGGTTGGAGGTAGTTAGTGATGAAGTATAACTTGGCTTAGAAACAAATGTATTTAAAATTATAAATTAATGGAAATTTTCATTTTAATTTATTGCTGAATTCAGGTTTATATGCCCATCTTACTATACTTCAGTAATATCAAAATTCAGCAAATTGCAAACAGATTTATAAACACAGAAAATGTTCAATACTTAAGAAACACAGTATATTTATTATACTATATGTGAGTATAAAAATATTTATAATTTTATAAATATCACATATAAAATTAATGTAAGTGACTTAGAAGGATGACAGTAACTCTGTAATCTAATAGAATCTCAGCAAAAATAGCTGTGAGCTATTTTTTCAATTGTGAAACTTTATAAGAAGTATATTTTTTATATTAGTTTTAAAATGATTGCCTTTAAGTGCAAGTTTTTCCTCCATTGCTATGATTTGCAACTTTATAAGAACATTTTCCATCCTCGGTTAAACAGTACAACAATGCTTTTAGATTTATTTATTTTATTTTATGTACATGACACTTTTACTTTCAGATATGTAAGTAAACCACAAGAGTGGCTGGTGACTGTGGAGGTCAGAAGGAGAAGCTGGATTCCCTGGACTGGAAATGCAGACAGTTTTGAGCATCCATGTGGGTACTTGGTACTAAACCTGGGTCCTGTGCAAGGCAAATGTTGTTTCCCTTTGAGCCATCATTTCAGCCTCTGGTACAGTAATCCTACAGTTTTTTTACTGATTATAAAATATTATATATGATGATGTTGATAATTAAGATTATAAAATTATAATTGTAAAGAGAGTGAGCTACACTTATACACAGAATTACAATACAATTTAAATAAAAGCAAACTTCAAATTTCTATAAGACTACATATTCATTCAAAATTTTAGCTAAAAGAATGCATAGTTTTAAAGACATAAATTTTAAATTGGCTTATAAAATGGTAAGTTTCTATATTTTTATTTTACATTAATTTTCCAATTTTCTTTCTCATCTACTTCCGTCTCTTTCTCCACTGGTTTCTTTTGACCCTAGTATTTCCTTTTCTACATTGTTCTATTTTCTTCTCATCCCCTCCCACCAAGACTTTTTCTTTTCCAGGTTCCCAGCTGTACATTCCTGGCCCATACCCATGCCACTCCCATTTGGATATTTAACAGTTAAACACTAGACTCTGCATATAGTGTCCGTCTTTCCGATCCTGGTTAACCTCACTTAACGGAATGCTTTTTGGTTCATGAACTTTCCTGAATTTGTTTATAATTTATCTTTACTTTGTGGTTGAATGAATTTACATTGTATGTATATGCCACATTTTCATCATCCACTCATCTGTTGATGGACATCGAAAGTGATTTCATTTTCTTGCTAGAAAGAAAAAGCTGAGATAGAGTGCACAAGCATCTTTGCAGTAGATGTAGAGCCTTTTGAACATTTTTCTAGGAGTCCCATAGCTAGTTCATACGATAATTCTAATGCACCCTTGACAGTTCCTCACACTGGTTTCTGTAGTAGCTGCACTAGCTTACACACTCATCAAAAGTTCACAGGGCTTCATTATATTGGTGGATAATATGTTTCTATAAAGACCTGAAATCAGATACATAGTACTCACTTTGTAGCTTAGAAAGAGCCAGGTTCAATAAGACCAAACCTCATAAAACAAAATAGAGATTAATAGAAGATGATACCATCTGGTCTCCATACAAGCTCACATAAAACAGATACAAAATAAGGTAATAAATAAACAACCATGAAAAAAATTAAGTGAGTCTTTCCTGATATACAATTGAATTGTTAACATTTTCATTTCTCCTTGTTTTAAGAGTCCCCATGTCTTCTTCCATGTTCAGAGTTTTGCTAGCAGAGTTCAAATCACTCAAAATATAGGTGCAGAATCTGGAGATATTGCACAGAAATTGAGAGCACATACTCTTCCTGCAGAGAACCATAACCTAATCCCCAATGTACATATTGTGTGCCTCACACAATATGAAGCTCCAGCTCTGTGGGCACAGACACCCCTGGCCTCCCACCTCTGTAAGCATATGCACTCACATGCACGTAATCCCTAAAGAAGTGCACAATATTAAAATAGTACTAAAAACAAAGACAACAAAACATAAATACATATGCATCTACATTTTACTTAGGTAAAATTTAAGTACACACACAAAGCTTAAGGAACTGAAATACAGGTAAAGTTTAATAACTTCCTCACTTTCATGCAACTTCATCTGGTACACATTAGCATCCTAGCAACAGAAACAAAGTAATATGTCCTTCAGTTTTACTGGAGGCCTCAGTTCCCAAAATATTTGTTCAGACTCAGTGATGAAAATATTCTTTTCCCAGAACCTACTAAATTCCTAAAAAGAAAGAAGGTGTCTACCATGGATCACGCCTTCTTTAATATCATATAATTTTAAGATACCCTTACAAGGTAAGAATTTACTGAGAGCACTCTGTAAGCCAGTTTTATAACTGTGAGCCTGTTCTAATCAGGGGTCAGGCCTTACCTGGACAGGATAACTCAAACCTATTATATGAAAATACTTACTAATTTATGATTAAATAAATGAGCAGTAAGCAGTTTTGTATTTTTCAGTTTATGTTCTTACATGATCAAATTTCAGTCAAATATACTAGCCTACCTATATTTATGCTATGGGATGCTGCAAAAAGTACCATATATTCATTGACCTAAAACAATCTATTCTTTTATAACTTTAGGGATCAGGAGTCTTGAATTGAAGGTTCCTGGGGCACCATGATTTTCTTAATGGTTCTGGGACAAACATATCTTCCCGTCCTTTCTTTTGCTTTCTTATATTACCAGCAACCACCACGTACTTTGACTTGATACAACAGACCAGTGTGTGTCTGTGTTCTCCCATCCTCTCATAATAAATGTTTCCTTCCTTCTCTAGTAAGGACATCAGACATTACTGTTCACCCTATCTCATGATGAGTTCACATCCACAGACACTGGAGACAGGAACTTCAAGGTGTCTTGACTTGGAAAGGGGCACGGTGGAGATGAGGGAGGGAGGGAGGGAGGGACTGGGAGGGAATGAGGGATGGGGACACGACTGGGATACAGAGTTAATAAAATGTAACTGATAAAAAAAATAAATAAATAAAAAATAAAAAAAAAAGAAAAAGTGAGTAGTCAGAATTTTCTAAATAGAAGTCCCTTTCTATTAAAAAAACAATTATATCTATTAAATATATTGTTTATTGCATTGTTAGTCACTGAAAATCACTAAACAATACAAAAAAAATGAAGCTTGACTGTGGAAAGACCCTAAGAAATAGATACAAGAGAGTGCAGGGATATCACATCAGTATTCTGGAATAAACAAGAAAGGTGAGGTTTTCCAGAGCACAGCAGTTTCTTGACAACATTTGGAGACCAGGTAAGCTGACTTCTAGCCAACCATAGTAAGCCAGATGTGCCCCCACGTAACACAGAGATGTAGTGTGTTCGTGGGCATATTTGTGTGTTTACTACATTTATTACATTTTAATTGTAAACATATATGTAATTACCATTTTATGTTTCTAAAATAATGTAGAATTCGTAGTATAGAACTTGGATTTCTTTTACCTTTTTTAAGATGCCTAACACATCTTTCTCAATAGGCACAGTGCCAGATTATATCAAATAATTGTATTACCACATAGCAGGCACATTGTTCATACAGATGCTAAAGCGAGAACTACTTATATTTGTGTGTGTGCGTCGGGAATCATTAGCTTCACCCATCAGCTTAATGTAAACCTAGAGTCACTAGAGGAGAGGGAATTTCAGCTGGAGCATCTCTCTAATAGACTGACTTGTGGTCACTCCGTGGGAACATTTATTAGGCTGTTAATTGATGTAGGGTGGCACAGCCCACTGTGGGTGGACATCCCTAGGGAAGTGAGCCTGAGCTGTATAACAAGTATGGGTTTGGGAGCAGGTCAGTATGTAACATTTCTCTGTGATGTCTGCTTCAAGCTCCTACATTCAGGTCATATCTTGTACTACCTCCGTGATAGACCGTAAACTATAAAACTGAATTAAGCCCTCTCCTACCCAAGCTGGTTATTTTCATGGATTTGCTACAGCAAATGGAAAATAAACTAGAATACATACCTATAATAAATTCAACAGTTTTACTTACATAGAAGAAAGATAAGATTGTGGCTTTTGTTCTAAGGTAAAATAAACAGAAAAAATATAGGAAGAAAGAAAAGATGAAATAAATACAATTCTCTGGCAGTGACCTGGAGACCATGTTCTGAAGAGGGGGCTGATTCAGTGTTCAGAGTTGTTCTCAGCAGTGGCCTCTCTCTCAATCTAGCCTTTGAATTTTCAACTAGCAGATTCTGTGAGATGACCAATCATTGTGATAACTAAGAGGGGGACCTACTATGTTTTGTTTGACAACATGCTGAATATAAATGTATGGACAAGGAGGCTTTAAATTGTCTTTTTATGGCATAGGTAATAATACTAAGAATGATTAACATTTGGAAATTATTTAATTTTTACTTTTAATTATACTTTAGTTACTTTGTATCCCCATCTAGTTCCCTCCATCCTCCCCTTCCAATCCCTCCCTTCCTTTCCCTTCTCCACACACTCCCCTCCCCAAGTCCACTGGTAGAGGAGGGTTTCTTTTTCTTCTTTCTGATCCTAGTCTCATCAGGAGTGGCTGCATTGTCTTCCTCTGTGGCCTTGTAAGGCTGCTCCTGCTCAGGATGAGGTGATCAAACAGCAGGCCAATCAGTTCATGTTAGAAGCAGTCCCTTTTCGCATTACTATGGAACCCACTTGGACAATGAACTACCATGGACTACATCTGTGCAGGGGTTCTAGGTTATCTCCATGCATGGTGGTTGGTTGGAGTATGAATCTTAGAAAAGACCCCTGTGCTCAAAATTTTTCATTCTGTTTCTCTCTTTGTGGACCTCCTATCCTCTCCAGCTCTTACTATTATTAATCTTTCATAAGATTCCCTGCATTCTGCCCAAAGTCTGGCCATAAGTCTTGATAGTCTGCAGGGCAGAGCCTTTCAGAAGCCTCTGTGGGAGTCTCCTGACTTGTTTCTTGTTTTCTTCTTCTTCTGGTGTCCATCCTCTTTGCCTTTTGGAGTGGGGATTGAACATTTTAGCCAGAGTCCTCCCTCTTGATTAGTTGTTTTAGGTGTACAGATTTTAGTAGGTTTATCATATATTATATGTCTATATGAGTAAGTATATACCGTGTGTGTGTGTTTCTGCTTCTGGGATAGCTCACTCAGGATGATCCTTTCCAAATGCCACCATTTACCTGCAAATTAAACATTATGCAAATAAATATATCAGATATTAAAAGTTGGTGTAATTAGCAGAGTAACATAAAATAATCTAACATAATCATTTTAGCATAGAATTAGAATATATATTTTAATACAGAAATTATTTGAAAAATTCAGAAAAGATAAGCATTTGGAATTAAAAGTTGATAATGGTCAGATTCTTTGACCTGTGGAGCAAATATTTCTACAAAGCACACTGTACTTTTTCTTAGCTGGTCTCAGGGTTATTTCTTTGGCTTCAGATTCTGAGAAATGACTTTTCTTCTTAGTGACTGAGTGTCTCTTTGTATTCTTTCTACCAAATCCTATTTTATCTCTCCTTTATTTATACTTTATCACAATAACATCATTTCTCAGTCAAGGCTAAGTGTATTTTTCAACCTCACTGGGGGCTGCAGCCACTATTTTTACTCTCCACTTGCATGTCAGGAGGTGAGGAATGGCAGTGGGTAACCTTCCTTTTCAGGAGAAGCAGGCAGAATGAGCAATACAAAAGGGTGAATCATATTTAAAATCCATGTGCAATGGTCACCAGAGCTCCGGTAGGTAGACACCTCTTTTTTTTTTTTTTTTTTTTTTTTTTTTTTTTTTTTTTTTTTTTATCCCTTTGTGCTGATCTGCTGATCTTTTTTCATTCTATATTGGAGATAAAACCTGTAATTATTGTAGAGAAACATTTCCTAATAAACATATCTTCTGCCTCAGTTCAACATCAGCTTACCAAATAGACTACAAAATCCTTTCTTATATTTGTATTAATTGAAAGTCTAAAAAATTGTGTGTGTGTGTGTGTGTGTGTATACATACAAGGCTTTAAAATAATATGTTGCTAAGGAAAATGAGTGGAGGACTCTGACATGCAAGCATGACATTTTGTACTAAGCATTTCTAAATAAGTACAGAAGATTAGAATAAATTAAATAGACTTGATAAATTGAATTCCAACACTTCTCTCTCTCTTTTTCCTTGATCTCTAAAGGAGTATTATAAGGCAAGTAACAAAGTCATAGTAATTTTAGTTCATAAAGAATGTGAAATGATGACTGCACTTTCAAGTTTTCCCTTTCTTTTAATGACCAGAGGCAGTTTATATTTTTCACACATATATTCTGACCAGGACCACAAAGATGGTAAAAAGTTCTGTAGATGACTTCAGTCTTGTTTACTTCTGATCTTTTCTTCAAAGAAGATTTTGAGATGTCTAGGTTTCCATTTACCATACTAAGCTGAGGGTAATCTTTTTGTAAACTTTTTGGTATCTACAATGTTAGTGATTAGGAAAATATTACCAAATACAAACTGCATTAGAATAAATGAAGTCACAACAGTCTGTGTTTAACTCTGTGGTAATTTAGTGCCTTACAATTTCATTATTTTCTTAATTCACATAAAACTGCCCCCTTTGTCTTTCAGTGTAACCAGTTTTGCTTAAAATATTTGAAAATTAAATCATGAGTGTTCTGAATGTGTAGATAAACTTTCTTTGACATTATTATCTAAAACCTACAATTAGCTGAATATTGGAACATTACTTATACTGCAGTAGGTATGCTTATCCTGTATTATATGTCTAATATGTATTCATAATTGAGTATATACTGTGTGTGTCTTTCTGCTTCTGGGATACCTCACTCAGGATGATCTTTTCTAGGTCCCACAGTTTGCCTGCAAATTTCAGATGCTGAGACGCTTAACCAAACTTTAGGCAGAGTGCAGGGAATCCTATGAAAGAAGGGAGAGACAGTGGGACCAGGAGAGGACAAGAGCTCCACAAGGAGAACAACAGAACCAAAATATCTGGGCATGGGGGTCTTTTCTGAGGCTGATACTCAAACCAAGGACCATTCATTGAGATAACCTAGAACCCCTTCTCAGATGTAGCCCATGGGAGCTCAGTATCCAAGTGGGTGGCCTACTACGGGGGAAAAAGTACTGTCTCTGACATGAACTCAGTGATGAGCTCTTTGATACCGCCCCTCCCGAGGGGGGAGCAGCCTTGTCAGGCCACAGAGGACATTGCATCCAGTCCTGATCAGACCTGATAAACTAGGGTCAGATGGAAGGGGAGGAGGACATCCCCTATCAGTGGATTTGGAGAGGGGAATGGGAGGAGATGAGAAAGGGAGTTTGGGATTGGGAGAAAATGAAGGATGGGTCTATAGCTGGGATACAAAATGAATAAACTGTAATTAATATAAATAAAAATTAATTTAAAAGTACTGCTAATGAAAATGAATATGTATGTGAATGAAATAATATGTTTTAAGAAAGCTTAAGTACTCAATAGTACTCTGGTTGTCATAAAAGACAGAGGTTTTTATTTTATGTTTTGTTTTTGTTTTTTGCTTTAATGTATTCTGTTTTTGGGAATTAAGATTTAAAATTTATAAATGTTATGTAAAGCCTGTTAAATATTCTAAAGCTTTATCTAAGTGCTTTATGGATATCAACTAATAATGTATTTTTTGTTTGGTTGTTTGTTGTTTGATTTTTGCATTTACTTAAAGTACAGGTAAAGTCTAACTCCCAGTCCAGTTCTAATATGTACATTGTAATAGTAAGGGCTGGTGATGTAAAGCAGTGGTTGGTAACTGCCCAGCAAGTATTAGGTCCTAGAGTTAATGCCCAAACTGTCATAGACACAAGGCTGATACCACACTAATAAATTAGTAAATTTAATTTTCCTCAACTGTGTAAATAAAGCTATTTAAGCTTTATTTGGTGCCTTAGATTGTTTTTTGTTGTCTTATCACAATAGCATACAATGGGAAAATAGTAAAAGACAAAAATTTTTCTTTAAAGTCTGAGACAGAAAAGTCTACAATCGTGGAGGTTTGTCTGGAAATATTTTTCTAAAGGCATTATAATACACCTAAAAAAGATAATCAATTGAGTGGACATGGGGTAAGATGATCAATCCTCCTTTAGAAAGACAGATGGGATGTGCATTGAACATATGACAGGAGTCTACTGAGCGCATCTGAAAGACTTTAACTAGCAGTGTTTTCAAAGCAAAGACTCATGACCAAACCTTTGGCAGAGTACAGGGAATCATAAGAAAGAAGGGGAGTTAGTCTGATGGGGAAAGGATAGGAGCTCCACAAGGACCAAATATATCTGGGCACAGGGTCTTTTCTGAGACTGACATTCAACCAAGGACCATGTATGGATATAACCTAGAACCTCTGCTCAGATGTAGCCTGTGGTAGCTCAGTAACTAATTGGTTTCCCAAAGTGAGAGGAACAAGGACTATTTCTAACAGGAACTCAATGACTGGCTCTTTGGTCTCCCCACCCCCCAAGGGAGGAGCAGTCCTGTTAGGCCACAGAGGAGGGCTTTGCAGCCAGTCCTGAAGATACTTGATAAAACAGGATCAGATGAATGGGGAGGAGGTCCCCCCCATCAGTGGACTTGGAAAGGGGCACGGTGGAGATGAGGGAGGAAGGGAGGAACTGGGAGGGAATGAGGGATGGGGACATGGCTGGGATACAGAGTTAATAAAATGTAACTGGTAAAAAAATAAAAAATTAAAAATTAAAAAAAAGATGGTTGGAAACTATCACATGAGCAAAAGCATATACATGTACAGGACAAAATGTTCAAGGCAGACAAAGGTGGAGGAAGAGGAAGAATTGAGGGAAAAGAAAGTGAATGCACTAGTGAGGACCAATTATGATTTTATATCAGGCCTATCCTAATGACAATAAACTCACTGACATGAATCTATACATAACAAAGAGTCTTTATTATGTAATCATCCCTTCTTAACATAGCCGTATCTGTGATGAAAATAGCAGTTGCAAATTCTTGTAAGATCTTCGTAGCAGTTCATTTGTAGTTTCACATTCCCTGACACATCCAACAATGTTTTCTCCTATTACAGCATATTTTGGTTTACAAAATAACTTCTCAAACTTCTCTAAGATACTTTTCAAAAAGCCAGTGAGAATATGAAATTATAGTTTGGGATTCTAAGATTCGTTTAATAAAGCATTTGATTATATATAGTAAGAATGTGTGGTATCACATTTCTATTTTACTCTTTAAAAATCTTAAATAAGCTAACAAAGTGTAAACTGTATCACTATAGTGGACTGATCTTTGGCAAACCAAAAGAGCCTGATAGAAGATCAGGCTGTGGTTCTTCTCCTTGTCAAGTTACTTTATAGCCATTTAGCGGGAGGGAAATTCAATAGCCTGATTCCTTTGATGATATATTGAGATAATCCAAAGTACAATCTCAAAAATATGGGAATGAATAAATTCCATCTTTCATCTCCTAAACTGTGACCCATTTTAGGTATCAAAGCATCAAAAATAACTACCTTAAAGCTGTTCAGAACCAAACAAGATAGTTGCTGATGCTATGAAGTTAAAACTGCTGTGTATTAAATCTTGAAGCATAAATTAAAATTATCTTGTATTTATTTCACCATTAGTAAAATGAGAGTAGAAATGAAATCAGTATATTCTTAATGATGGTTATACTATGAAGCATTTTAACATAATGTTTTCCATTTTTATTATAAGTATCATATTAGGAACATTTTTAATTTTTAAATATATGACGCTCATTTGTTAATTCACAAAGACTCATTCTGAAGGCAGGTCCCAGATATAATGGATGTTTCTCACAGTAATTTCAGTATTTTGCAAGTAAGTTTGAAAGTAAACATGCATTTGTATTTTTCTATTAACATATGTGTGATAGTACATTCGTGTTCTAGGTTTTAAAAGCTATGTCATTCGCCTTATAACATTTGGAATTAATATTTTGTTTTCAAAATTTACCATAATCTCAAAATGTCATTGTAAAATAGGACACAAAAAGAACCACATCAAGGCTGGCTGGTCATCTGCTCTGGCCCACATTCCCCTTGTCTTCTTACATAGCAGCTGAGCAACTACTGCTGCATTAAGTTATAGAAGAAAATGAGGCTGAATCACTTATCATGACTGTTTTTATTAAATTTTTATTATGACAGCATAATTGTTTAAACATGCACACACACATACAAATCGAGGACAAACATGGCAGCCCAGTTAGGAGTAAAGGAATTGAAAGGCAGGCAACAGAGTCAGAAACAGCTCCTGCTGGGTTGGACCTTGGAGTCAAGAATCTTTTCCTTTTTCTATTCTTATTATTCTTAGGCTTAGTCTTTTCATAGTTTCCCAAACTTCTTGGATGTTTTTTGTTAGGAAGTCTTTAGATTTAACATTTTTTTTGACCAGTGTATTGGTTTCTTCAATTGTATCTTCTATACCTGAGATTTTCTCTTCCATCTTTTATATTCTCTCTGTGATGCTTGTCTCTGTAGTTTCTGTTTTCATATCTAGGCTTTCTTTTTCCAGGATTCCCTCAGTTTGTGTTTTCTTCATTGCTTCCATTTCCATTTTCAGGTCTTGAGCCATTTTATTCATTTCCTTTGCCTGTTTGTATTTTCCTGTTTTTCTTTAAGAGATGTATTTCTTTCCTCTTTAAAGACCTCTATCATCTTTATAAGGAGGATTTAAGGTCCTCTTCTTGTGCTTCAGCTATGTTAGGCTATCCAGTGGTTGTTGTAATAAAAGAGCTATGTTCTGGTGGTGCCATAATGCCCTGGCTCTTTTTGAGTATGTTTCTTAAACTGGCCTTAGATGTCTGGTTGTCTCTAGTGCTGGCTGAATGTCTGTGATGCCAACGGGACTCCTAAGGGAGACAGGCACTGCCATGGGCCTGACAGTGAAGCTCAGGAACCATCCTCATGCTCATTTCTGCTAGCTGTGTTCCAACTGCACCTGCATGTTTGAATACAATGTGCTCTGATTATATAGAGCATAGATAACTTACTGGGACCACTCTTGAAAAAGAGTGACTGTCCCTCCCCCAGTAACCATTAACATCCTGTAGCTATTTAAGTAGGAATGTAGTTTCAAGTGGGAAACAGAGAAAAAGAGGAGAAAGAGAAAGAAGATTTAAGTTGGGAGAAGGATAAAAGAGCAAAACATAAAGGGGGTGAGAGATGTTGTTTGAGAAGATATATGGAAATCTACTAATTTATAAATTTTCTAAAATTACACATATTTTTAAAAATATAATTTATTTGTAATTGTCCTTTATGGGATTTATATTTCTGTCTACAGAAGTCATAGACCATCCAATAAAATAAATAAATAAATAGATAAATAGATAAATAAATAAATAAATGCAAGCCTAATCCTAGTTATTGGAATACTGCTGTTTGCGTTATTGATCAGGAAATCTAAGAGATTCTCAAAGCGTTATAAACTGTTGCTTTGGGTTATGGTTATCTGTAAGAACTTGAATGTAAGTAACTAATACCTCATTAATAAAGACACTACACACTTTGGTAACAAAACTTAGAGAACTCTAGCTGGTACCGACCTGGAAGGAACCTTTTTTACTGCAGCTCTCATGGTGCTAGAAGATGATGTGTCGCTTACCTGTGAGGAGAGCTAATCTTCCTGCACAACTCCAAATCCGATGAACTATAGTAATGACCAGCTGGGTAAAGGTTACTCAGTGGTGCCATAATACCATGAGTATCTTTCTGGTAAGCAACAACTGTCTGATTGAACCGAAGGCCCACTCCATAAGGGGAAAGTCCTTCTATTACCACATATCTGACAAGAATCTGTGGCTCAAGAAGTCATAGAACTTAAAAGAAGCCTTATTACTATCACTTTGATAAGCTGATACAGTATCCAAACTGCCTTCTAGATATTCATTCTTACAGCCAACAGATTAATGCTGCTCACAGCCTTAGTAGGAGAAGCTTATTTATTTATTTATTTATTTGTACTGGATTACAGTTAATACAGAGACTCACAACTGATAAAGTGCAAACAAAAAGTGACTCTAGAATGCTCATGATAAATGGAGCATATACAGCACAGCAACCACTACTAAAACTCAGAGACCATTGAAGAAAAGTAGACAGAAAGATTGTCAGAGACAGAGAAATAGAGAATTGCCATAACAGAGTATCTTTAGAAGGAATGCTACACCCGTGATGTCTCCACAGGCCTTAACAGGACCTTTAGGAAAGCAAACCAAGAACATTCCTGCTTAGACGGGACAAGAGGTCACAAAAAATCACTCCAGTCTCTATGTTTTCATTAGTTATGTGTGTTTGAATTTAACTCACCATAGATTTGTGAGCATGACATGAAATATACATTATTAAAGTAATATTGTTAAAAATTTCAACAGAGGCGGAGCCAAGATGGCGGCACCTGGTGAGCACCGCAACTGAGAAGCAGGACAGCACTCTCTGTGCAGCTACCAGGAGACTGAACTCTGGGCCCTGAAACCAAAGGGGTCGTGTTTCTCAGGTGAGGGGAGGCACCCACGGCGTGGGAATCGGTCGGGTCCACTCTTGGCTGCCCAGCCAGAACTGGGAAGAGATCCCGGTTGGCGTGGGCTTTGGGTCTCTGGGCTGGTGCCTTAAGCCTGCGTATCCCCATCACTTTCCCAGGCTGATCCGTGGGCACAAGGGTGCCTGAGGCTGGGAGTCCCAGTCAAGGGGGTACCCCACGGGGAAGCAAGGTTGCAGGTCTGATCGCAGGTCATCCAGTCTTTCCCTGGAAGGTCTCCAGGACAGCGTTTGCCTGCCGCCATTACAGCTGAGCTCCTGCCGTGCGCGGAGAGCTGCACACTCAGCTCAGCAGTACAGACAAGCTGCGCGCCCCAGTATAACAGGGACTGGGAACCCCTGTCCAGAGAGGACCCCACAGGGAAAGAAGAAACCGTGCTGCTGAGGTCACCTAGGGAAAGTCTAGCAGCCTGCAGATCGCAAAAAGGTGAGTACACCCAGCCATCACAGATCTGAGCCCAAACAGGAGCACAGAGTAATTGGAAACTCAGCTCCCGCAGACTAGCAGGTGGGCGCACACTCCGCCAGCCCAGAGGCCTGCTAGGAACCAACAACACCTTACAGGCAGAACTGTGTGCCCCAAGACACCAGAGCAGTAAACATCTGCCACAGATTACCTCTTTGGTTCTGGAGCACAGAGCTCCAACCTCAGACCTAAAAAAGACCGGGAACCCAGAGATCAACCCCCAGATACTGCTCCAAGGGGCAACCAGTTATCCCTAACAAAACCTACCAAACCACGGGATACACAGGTTACAGCAGATGATCACTAAATTTATAGCAAGAAACCCAAAAGGAGGGCAGCTGTCTCCAGGAATTCTCCCAGTGAGAGGAGAGTCCTCTTGACTAATCAGGACCACAGTTACTGCCTAGGTCTCTATGCCTGAGGTGAGCTGTAGAAACTCCTGAAAAATACCGGACATCCAGTGACTATACCCAAAAAGCTGGGAAGGCTTCCTTCAGGAAAAACCATCTTCTTGCGAAAGGGATTCTCTCCACTACAAGAGTCCAGGAACAACCAGAAACTAAATTCAAACAACTAAGATAGCCCAATGGACTTAATCTCTCTCAATATCAATGGACTTAATTCTCCAATAAAAAGACACAGACTAACAGAATGGTAAACAAAACCCAGCAATCTGTTGTATACAAGAAACACACCTAAGTCACAAAGATAGACACCCCAGCATAAATGAAATTCAAGGAGATGTCCTAACATCTATGCTCATGAAGAAGATAACAGAGGAAACAAATAAAATAGGAAAAGAATAAGAGGAAGATAAAAACAAACAGATCATGGATATCCGTAAAGAAATGGAGGAAATTAAAGACAAGGAGATTATGGCCATCCGTGAAGAAATACGGGAAGATGCAGCCAAACAGTCTGTGGCCCTTAGAGAGGAAATGCTTAAATCACTGAATGAAATAAAAGAAACAGCTGGGTCAGGGAAGAAATAAAGAAAGAAATTAAAATCTTCCTAGAACTCAATGAAAATGAAGACACAACATACCCAAACTTGTGGGACACAATGAAAACAGTGCTAAGAGGAAAGTTCATAGCACTAAGTGCCTTCAAGAAGAAATTTGAGACAGCGCATTCAATCAACTTAATGGCTCACTTAAAAACCCTAGAAAAAGAAGAAACAGACACACCAAGAAGGAGCAGACGGCTGGAAATAATCAAACTCAGGGCTGAAATCAATCAATTAGAAACAAATAAAACAATTCAAAGAATCAATGAAAACAAGAGCTGGTTCTTTGAGAAAATCAACAAGATAGACAAACCCTTAGCCAAGCTAACTAAAAGGCAGCGAGACACCATCCAAATCAACAAAATCAGAAATGAAAAGGGGGACATAACTACAGACACTTAGGAAATCCAAGCAATCATTAGGACTTACTTCAAAAGTCTATACACAACAAAATTTGAAAATTTAAATGAAATGGACAATTTTATTGATCGATTCCACTTACCAAAGCTAAATCAGGATCAGGTACATCAATTAAATAGTCCTATATCCCCCAAGGAAATAGAAGCAGTCATCGAAAGTCTCCCATCCAAAAAAGCCCAGGACCTGATGGTTTCAGCGTAGAATTCTACCAGACCTTCAAAGAAGAGCTAACACCAATTCTCTTCAAACTATTCCACAAAATAGAAACAGAAGGAACATTACCAAACTCATTCTATGAAGCCACAGTCACCTTGGTACCTAAACCTCACAAAGACTCAACAAAGAAAGAGAATTTCAGGCCAATCTCACTTATGAACATTAATGCAAAAATATTCAACAAAATACTCGCAAACCGAATACAAGAACACATCAAAGATATCATCCTCCATGACCAAGTAGGCTTCATCCCAGGTATGCAGGGATGGTTCAATATACGGAAATCCATCAATGTGATCCACCATATTAACAAACTGAAAGAAAAAAACCAAAGGATAATCTCCCTAGATGCTGAAAAAGCCTTAGACAAAATTCAACATCCATTCATGTTTAAAGTATTGGAGAGATCAGGGATACAAGGCACATATCTAAACATAGTAAAGGTGATATACAGCAAACCTATAGCCAACATAAAACTGAACGGAGAGAAACTTAAAGCAATCCCACTGAAATCAGGGACAAGACAAGGCTGCCCACTTTCTCCATATCTCTTCAACATACTTCTGGAAGTCCTTGCTAGAGCAATAAGACAGTTGAAGGAGATCAAGGGGATACAAATTGGAAAGGAAGAAGTCAAATTATCACTATATGCAGATGATATGATAGTATATGTGAGTGACTCCAAAAACTCTACCAGGGAAATCCTACAGCTGATAAACACCTTCAGCAAAGTGGCCAGATACAAAATTAACTCAAAAAAAATCAGTAGCCCTCCTGTATACAAAAGACAAAAGGGCTGAGAAAGAAATTAGGGAAACAACACCCTTCACAATAGCCGCAAATGACATAAGTTACCTCGGAGTAACCCTAACCAAGGAAGTCAAAGACTTGTATGAAAAAAAATTTCAAATCTCTGAAGAAAGAACTAGAAGAAGATATGAGAAGATGGAAAGATCTCCCAAGCTCATGGCTTGGTAGGGTTAACATAGTAAAAATGGCCATCTTACCAAAAGCAATCTACAGATTCAATGCAATGCCCATCAAATTACCAACACAATTCTTTACAGACCTGGAAAGAAAAATTCTCAACTTCATATGGAATAACAAGAAACCCAGAATTGCTAAAACAATCCTCTACAATAAAAGATCTTCTGGAGGTATTACCATCCCTGATCTTAAGTTGTACTATAGAGCAAAAGTTTTAAAAACTGTGTGGTACTGGCATAGAAACAGAATGATGGATCAATGGAACGGAACAGAGGACCCAGAAATAAACCCACACACTTATGGACACCTGATCTTTGACAAAGACGCCAAAACCATACAATGGAAAAAAGATAGCATCTTCAACAAATGGTGCTGGTCCAACTGGATGTCTACATGTAGAAAAATGAAAATAGATCCATACTTATCACCATGCACAAAACTGAAGTCCAAGTGGATCAAAGACCTCAACATAAAACCAGACACATTAAATCGGCTTAAATTAAAGTGGGGAATACCCTAGAACTCATTGGTACAGGGGAAAACTTCCTGAACAGTACTCCAACAGCACAGGCTCTAAGAGCAACAATCAATAAATGGGACCTCATGAAACTGAAGAGCTTCTGCACAGCAAAGGACACCGTCATCAAAACAAAGCGACCTCCTACAGATTGGGAAAGAATCTTCACAAACCCTTTATCTGACAGAGGACTCATATCAAGTATATATAAAGAACTAAAGAAGCTGAAAAGCAGCAAATCAAGTAACCCACTTAAAAAATGGGGAACAGAGATAAACAAAGAATTCTCTGTAGAGGAATATCAAATGGCAGAGAAGCACTTAAAGAAATGCTCAACCTCACTAGCCATTAGGGAAATGCAAATCAAAACAACCCTGAGATTTCACCTTACACCCATGAGAATGGCAAAGATCAAAAACTCAAGTGACAACACATGCTGGAGAGGTGGTGGAGAAAGAGGAACCCTTCTCCATTGCTGGTGGGAATGTAAACTAGTACAACCACTCTGGAAATCAATCTGGCGTTTTCTCAGACAACTAGGAATAGTGCTTCCCCAAGATCCAGCCATACCACTCCTAGGCATATATCCAAAAGAGGCTCAAGTACACAAAAAGGACATTTGCTCAACCATGTTTGTAGCAGCTTTATTTGTAATAGCCAGAAGCTGGAAACAACCCAGATGCCCCTCAACTGAAGAATGGATGCAGAAAATGTGGTACATCTACACAATGGAATATTACTCAGCAATGAAAAATAAGGAAATCATGAAATTTGCAGGTAAATGGTGGGATCTGGAAAGGATCATGCTGAGTGAGTTGTCCCAGAAGCAAAAAGACACACATGGTATATACTCACTCATATAGACATACAACATAGGACAAACCCACTAAAACATGTGCACCAAAGAAACTAAGCAAGAGAGAGGACCCTAACTAAAATGTCCAATCCCCATCCTGAAAGGCAAAGAGGATGGACATCAGAAGAAGAAGAAAACAGGAAATAACCTAGGAACCTACCACAGAGGGCCTCTGAAAGCCTCTGCCCTACAGACTATCAAAGCAGATGCTAAGCCTGATGGGCAACTGTTGGGCAGAGTGAATGGATTTTTATGTAAAAACTGGGAAATAGTAAGAGCTGGAGAGGACAGGGTCTCCATAAGGAGAGCAACAGAACAAGAAAATTTGAACACAGGGAGCTTCCAGTTGGAGACTCATACTCCAACCAAGGACTATTCATAGAGATAACCCAGAACCCCTGCACAGATGTAGCCCAGGGCAGTTCAGTGTCCAATTGGGTTACATAGTAATGTGAAGAAGGACTGCCTCTGACATGAACTGACTGGCCTGCTCTTTGATCACCTCCCCCTGGGGGGGAGCAGCCTTACCAGGCCATAGTAGAGGACAATGCAGCCACCTTTGATGTGAACTGATGGACTAAGATCAGAAAGGAGAGGAGAACTTCCCCTATCTGTGGACTTGGGGAGTGGCATGCATGCAGAAAGGGGAGGGAGGGTGGGATTGGGAGGGGAGGAGGGAGGGGCTTACGGGGGGGATGCAGAATGAATAAAGTGTAATTGACAAAAAATAAAAAAAAATAAAAAAAGAAAAGATAATTTAAGAACCTTAAATAACTTTCAAAAGTGGAGGAAAACATGGAGTTAGTCAATTTACATGGAGCATGTCTTGCCCCTGGGAGCAATGGTCTCCTGAACCTACTCAGACCTGGGACACCACCACTGCTAGTTCTAGAACTGATGCAGGATATTCTAACGAGGGGGTTAAGGCTCCTCATAATATATTCTATAAGTCCACACCTGTTTGTTTATAACCCCCATTTTTATTCATTGATAGCCAGATAGAGCCAAGTAATTGTGGTAATGATACTTGCTTTTTTGCCCAATGCTGGAATGCTATCAAATTTAGGTATGCCCTGGTTACTTGCATGCCTCGCTGGGTGCCTGTGCCCATTGATGCCCCTTATGCTATGACTCTCTTCAGACAGAAAAGGGATCTTGGAACTACAGCCACCATTGTTACTGCCATCTCATTGGCGGCTATTGGAGCTACCACCGAGGCATTAGCCATGAGTCATACTGCACAGACTGCTCAGACCCTGAATAATCTTTTAGCCAATGTAGCTCATGCATTAGATGTACAAAAAGGAATTAATGCTCCACTAAAAGGAGGCTTGATGGTGTTCAATCAGAGGATTGACCTCTTGCAGGAGCAAATTGATACCCTATGGCAAATCGCTCAACTTGGCTGTCAATGAAAGTATGCTGGACTTTGAGTCACTAGCATACAACACGAGAATTTTTCCCGTGCTGCAAATCTGTCTAAACAATTGTCTAGCTATATTTTAGGCAATTGGACTGGAGAATTCGATACTACGATGGAGCAGTTGAGAGTGGCCATTGTCACAGTAAATTCTACCAGAGTGGATGCAGGACTAGCCACAGGATTATCATCATGGATTGCTGCAACCATGAATCATCTGAAGTAATGGGCAGGCATGGGAGCCTTAGCAGGCCTTCTGGTGTTGGTCTCCTTGGTTTGCCTGTGGTATATATGCAAGATTAGAGTCTCACAACAGCGTAATGCAGCCATGACCATTCAGGCCTTTACAGCCATTGAAGCAGGACAGTCTCCCCAAGTATGGTTGGCTACCATAAAAAGCTAAAATGTTACGCTCAGGATGTGAGGCTAAGCACTGCACTCAGGGTCAGCCGCTTTGGACCCAGAGAAGAGCATGTCTGATTGCATGCGGGTTGATGCCCCAGGTCCCGCCTCTGAGAAAAAGGTATCAGACGGGTCTGATGCTCTTTGGGTGGATGACACCTAAATGAACATCAGTACAAAGTCCCAATTTATTTCTAATATCAGAGATCAGACCTCTACTCTTGCCTGATGCATCTAAAACAAAAAGGGGGAACTGTAGAGAGCTGTGTAATGCAGCGCCTTAAAGAAGGAGCTGGTTCCCGCCTTCCACCTTCCCGATGGTGAGTGCTCTCTGTCACGAACAACTCCACATTTGGCTAAGGCCGAGGATCTGGCTTGCTTCCATGTATGTGGACCTATCTGCATTGCCCACGTGGCACGGTGGTGTTGGCTACCCAGAGGCTATTTAAGCTGTGGGCTGGCTTTCCCCAGGGTCAGATGATTGTTCAAGGTTCCTGAATGAACTGCATTGAAAAAAAATAAAAATAAAAATAAAAAAATAAAGATGTGCCAGAAAAAAATAATTCAACAGAATGAAACTTTGAGAAAACTTAGATTATTTTTAAAAAAGAAAGTTTAGAATTTCTTGTACATGACCTCCTTAAGAAAAACTTTATTTTCATTTATGAAGTTTATCAAATTAAAGTATTATATTCCACACTGAAAATATTTCAGGTCCATTTCTTTTGCTTACATGAGTATCTTAGTAAATCATATTAAATTGTGATTACAAATTACTGAAAATAGTTTCATATAAATATAAAGTTGAATATTCAATAATTCAGCTTCAGGTGAAAATTACTAAAATTTTAAAGAATTATTAAAAGGATAGTAAAGATGTACAATTTATACACATGGAGTCAAGAAACGGATGAGTGTTCATTAATATTTCTCATTATTTTTGAGGTTTGGGCTAGAGTTGCAACCATTTCATTGAGAATATAAAGGAACTGCTTTGGGACAATAAACACATTATGGTGATTTTCATCTTGAATATCTCTGAAGTGCCCAACTCCAACTAGAAATCAGGACAATGTCCAAAACAATGCAAATGATGTACCACTTCAAGTGCTCTTAACTTTGTTACAGTGATAGTCCAAGGGTAGTTTTGAGCCATTCCGTGCATCTTAAAGTAGGGTGAGTGTGACATCGTTACTACAGTGTTGTTTGTGGTCTCTTTCATATTAGGCTTACATACATGAAAGCAATGACTCCGTTTTCCAGGTCCTATTCCTCCATGTTGTTATCAATAAAGCAGAGGCCCACACTCACTGATTTGTTTTAGAACCAAACTACTACAATGTTGGCACCAATGGAAGCTTTATGTTTTTTAACTATTTAAGTACTGTGGCTTAAAGTCTAACTTGGGTTAGTGATTTATGTACTCCTTAACTAGTAACTGAGTAAAGATTTTCTAATCAAGATATACTCAGTAAACTCTGTGTTAATATAGTCATACAAGTTTTAGTTGCACCAGTATACAAATTCTGCCAAAATTCCATTTAACATTCAGTTCTCCTTTGCTTATCTTCTAAAAGGGCCCTAATATACTAATAATTTTAGTTGTCTTGAACTCCACTTTTTTTGTGTATATATTTATGGTATGTATTGGAGTGGTTGTGTGTGTGTGCCCAATTAAACCTTTGGTTAATTGGCCATTGAGTCACAAGGATACAACTAGTTCCTATTTCCCAGCACTGGGAACTCAGGTGCAGATCACTACACCTGGCTTTTCACATGGGTGATGGAGATGGCACTAGGTTCTTCATGCAAACATAGAGAGAAATACATCGTAGACTGATCCATCCTTCAAGACCCTTGAATTTATTTTCAAAGAATGGGCATACTGATCAGCATTCTTTAAAACAAGTTGTTTTAAGTGTGAGGTGGATCATGCATTCTTTCAAAATAAAGAACGAAAAATTAGAGTAACAACTTAAAATAAAAACGAGAGCTCAGACTGAGTGTGTTGCTAGTGTTAGTCAGTACCACTGCCAGAGAATAACTGAGTCTCTGTCCAAAGAATATAGTTAGCTGAAGACCGGCACCAATACCCTGCAGGCAAGGTCTCCCACATGATAACCAAAGCTTGCCACTCTACCATCTCTTCCAGAACAGAGATGAAAAGTATGAATTAGACTTATCTTCTAATTCTTGTATTACAAAAACATATTTTTGAACTTGAGATCATCATGTGTTTCCAATACAAATAGATACAAGAGAGACATTCTCTACTCAATCTGTATTAGTGGGTTTTTTCTATGCAACGTAAGTATTGCTTATCTATTGGATAATTTATGTTTAATCTCGACAGGTGAAAATGTGCCCAACTTAAATAAATGAAGTAGGTATTCGAACAAATCCAGGACACAATTGAACTGAAGTGGTCATAGCCTGCAGTAGCTCAGAGAATCCCTGCTCTTTTATGTCCACAGCAGTAATATTACTATTGCCTTAAAGCTGACTTACTAGAAACAAACACATAGAGTTACATGGAGGTAAGCAATAGCCATAATCTCAGATCTCTGTGCAGAATATGATGTATAGAACAAGCCAAAGCATATATACCGTGTGTGTCTTTTTGCTTCTGGGACAACTCACTCAGGATGATCCTTTCCAGGTCCCACCATTTACCTGCAAATTTCATGATTTCCTTATTTTTCATTGCTGAGTAATATTCCATTGTATAGATGTACCACAATTTCTGCATCCATTCTTCAGTTGAGGGGCATCTGGGTTGTTTCCACATGGTATATACTCACTCATATAGACATACAACACAGGACAAACCCACTAAAATCTTTGCATCTAAAGAAACTAAGCAAAAGGGAGGACCCTAACTAAAACAGTCAATTCCCATCCTGAAAGGCAAAGAGGATGGACATGAGAAGAAGAAGAAAAGAGGAAACAACCTAGGAACTTTCTACAGAGGGCTTCTGAAAGCCAGAAGAAGAAAACAGGAAACAAACTAGGAACCTACCACAGAGGGCCTCTGAAAGCCTCTGCCCTGCAGACTATCAAAGCAGATGCTGAGCCTGATGGGCAACTGTTGGGCAGAGTGAATGGACTCTTATGTAAGAAGTGGGAAATAGTAAGAGCTGGAGAGGACATGGTCTCCATAAGGAGAGCAACAGAACAAGAAAATTTGAACACAGGGAACTTCCCAGAGACTCATACTCCAGCCAAGGACTATTCATGGAGATAACCTAGAACCCCTGCACAGATGTAGCCCATGGAAGTTCATTGTCCAAGTGGGTTACATAGTAATGGGAAGAGGGACTGCCTCTGACATAATCTGATTGGCCTGCTCTTTGATCACCTCCCCCTGAGGGGGGAGCAGCCTTACCAGGCCACAGTAGAGGACAATGCAGCTACTTTTGATGAGAACTGATAGACTAAGATCAGAAAGGAGAGGAGAACCTCCCCTATCAGTGGACTTGGGGAGGGGCATGCATGCAGAAAGGAGAGGGAGGGTGGGATCGGCAGGGGAGGATGGAGGGGCTTATGGGGGGATACAAAATGAATAAAGTGTAATTAATAAAAAATTAAAAAAAAAGAAGCCAAAGCACATATTTAGCTGGTTAGAGAAGTCTGTGCTCCATAGGGCTTGCTATACAGCAGAAAAAAAGAATACTTCTGTCAAGTACACTGCAGAGCAGAAACAGGAAAGAAAGCCAGTCACTCTATGGTGTACCCCACATTAAGTCAGGATGTGCCTCCTCCTGAGATGATCTACATTACATTTATCTCTAGGCACAACTCTTAGACACAGTCAGAACTATGTTTTACAAATTTCTTAAGTATTTCTGAATCAAGTTAACTTGGCAGACAAGATTATGAATCATGATTACAAATATTTCCCAAATGATGTACGGTAGACTTAAAATGAAGCACTAACTTGTAGTTTAGTTGACTATAATTTAACTTGGTATCATATGAACATAATTAAAATATGTTCACTGTGTATATCTGCATTTTTGTTTTGTTTTTGTTGTTGTTACTGTTACAAAATGGGGTCACATACAGACCATGATTGCCTTGAACACTCTATATAACTAAAAATAATCTGTCTAAACAATTGTCGAGCTATATTTTAGGTAATTGGACTGGAGAATTCGATACTACGATGGAGCAGCTGAGAGTGGCCATTGTCACAGTAAATTCTTGCTGCAGCCATGAATCATCTGAAGGAATGGGTGGGCATGGGAGCGTTAGCAGGCCTTCTGGTGTTGGTCTCCTTGGTTTGCCTGTAGTATATATGCAAGATTAGAGTCTCACAACAGCGTAATGCAGCCATGACCATTCAGGCCTTTACAGCCATTGAAGCAGGACAGTCTCCCCAAGCATGGTTGGCTACCATAAAAAGCTAAAATGTTACGCTCAGGATGCGAGGCTAAGCACTGCACTCAGTGTCAGCCGCTTTGGACCCAGAGAAGAGCATGTCTGATTGCATGCGGGTTGATGTCCCAGGTCCCGCCTCTGAGAAAAAGGTATCAGACGGGTCTGATGCTCTTTGGGTGGATGACACCTAAATGAACATCAGTACAAAGTCCCAATTTATTTCTAATATCAGAGATCAGACCTCTACTCTTGCCTGATGCGTCTAAAACAAAAAGGGGGAACTGTAGAGAGCTGCGGAATGCTATGCCTTAAAGATGGAGCTGGTTTCCGCCTTCCACCTTCCCGATGGTGAGTGCTCTCTGTCACGAACAATTCCACATTTGGCTAAGGCTGAGGATCTGGCTTGCTTACATGTATGTGGACCTATCTGCATTGCCCACGTGGCACGGTGGTGTTGGCTACCCAGAGGCTATTTAAGCTGTGGGCTAGCTTTCCCCAGGGTCAGATGATTGTTCAAGTTTCCTGAATAAACTGCATTGAAATAAATAAATAAATAAATAAATAAATAAATAAAATAAAAATAAAAAAAAAGAAGACCTACAGAGATAACTAACCTGAGCCCAGGGAGGCTCACAAAGAGTGAACCACCAATCAAAGAGCATGCATGGACTGAACCTAGACACCCCCTCCCCATAGAGTAGGTTGTATAATAATGGCTCAATTGAACTAAAAATGACCAAGCTATACCTGTAGATTAATATGTAATGTAAATATAAATGTGTTCAATAAAAATTTGGCATACAGATTGGAAAAAAAAATAATCTTTAATCCTAATTCTGCCTTCACCTTCCAAATACTGAAATGACAAACTTGTGCCAGTCTCTAATCTATGTGTCTGCATTTTCTTTCAAGAAAATTTTCTTCTCTTTTCTCCTATACACCCTTCCCTTTCGCATCCCCCTTGGGTTCCCCTAAGACTCTGTGCATGGTAAACCTTGGCAAGTCTCCACTAAGTGACATCGCAGTCGTGTCCTGATTTTGCAATCTCCTCTTTAGCAGGCCTGAAGGGGATTGGTGAGGAGAGGAATCATGCTTTTGTAACAAGTCTTATGCTTTGAAACTCAAGAATGCCCATTCTTCTTAAGGTCTGCAAAGAATAGTCTACTAGCCCCAGGGCAAGTTCTGACTTCTAAGCAGGAAGGCAAGTGCTATCCTGATCCATTTTTGACATCTGTGTAGAATTTTGTTTTTTCAGACAAAGACATTTCTTTTCATGCTTATGTTCTTTCAAAGGGTTCAATACTTTTCACCAATTGGTATAAAACTTCTTTCTAAAAATGTGAAAGCCATTCCTGTTAAACAATATTCCATAATTTTGCTTAAAAAGAAAAAAAATTAAATTTCTGTCTTAATAGTTTTTAATATTTTAGCAAAGTTACACTGAATGTAGAGTAGTTTTTTTAGACCCAAGACAATTGTTTTTAACACTTTTTTATTTTTATTTTTATTTTTATTAAATACAGTTTATTCACTTTGTATTGCAGCCATAGCCCACTCCACCACTCCCTCCCAACCCCACCCTCCGTTCCTCTTCTCCTATGCCTCTCTCCCAGTCCTTTGATAGGAGAGGTCCTCCTCCCCTTCCATCTGACCCTAGTTTGTCAGGTCTCATCAGGACTGGCTGCAATGTCTTTCATTGTGGACTGTTAAGGCTGCTCGCCCATCAGGGGAAGATGATCAAAGACTCAGCCCCTGAGTTCATGTCAGAGACAGTCTGTGTTCCTATTACTGGGAAACCCTCTTGGACACTGAGCTGCCATGGGCTACTTCTGTGCATGGGTTCTAGATTATACCATGAATGGTCCTTGTTTGGAGTATCAGTCTCACAAAAGACCCATGTGCCCAGATTTTTTGGTTCTGTTGCTCTCCTAGTAGAGCTCCCCCAGGTCTTTCTTTCTCCCCCTTCTTTCATAAGATTCCCTGCACTCTGCCCAGAGTTTGGCTATGAGTCCCAGCATATGTTTTGATACCTTGTTGTGTAGAGTCTTTCAGAGGCCCTGTGTGGTAGGCTCCTGTCCTGTTCCCTGTTTTCTCCCTCTTCTGATGACCAACTTCTTTGCCGTTCTGAATGAAGATTGAGCATCTTATCCAGGGTCTTTCTTCTTGCTTACCTTCTTCAGGTGTACAAATTTTAGTATGATTATCCTACCAAGACAATTATGACAAGTGAAAATCAAGAATTTATCAAGAATTTATTTAAAATATCCTGATAGTACTTTTACCATATAGTACCACACATTTTCCTCACAAAAATATGAAATCATGCAGCTTTCTCAGAGTCTCTAATCATTAAGAGCACCCTTGTTATCTTGGCTTGAATGTAGGCATGGATTGCTGCTACTACTTCAACACAAATACTGCTTCTTTTTTCTTCTGATTCTTCATTAACCATTTTGATCAGCAGTGGTTTGGTCTTGTTCTCTTTGTGATATTCACATTGTAGTGCTTAATTAAAGGGAGACAAGAAATCATTTCTCTCTGGAAAACAATCAAGTGTGCCATTTGACGTGCTCTGCTTGGTTGTGACTGGTGGGGTATCATTCTCTGCAAATTCTCTGTTTCTGAGTGACACGGCTTTATCCAACACTGCTTTTCAGTATTTTTTGTTTCTAAATCTAGGGATCCTGTCATTGGATTGCATTGTATTGGTGCTTCATTGGAGTTGAACTTCAAGTTAAAATATGAAAATCCCGGTTTAAATGTCAAAGCTTTTACACAGTGATAAAGTCATGTGACATGAATCAACATGTCCATTTGAAATCATTAGACCATAAAAGATGAAGACTAGTCAGATATAACTTATTGAAATTTCAAAGTACTGTTTGAGTGGATGATATTTAAACCAGAAGGACAGGGAATTGATGATAAGAAGGAGGGAAATACAGAGGCAGGGTGAGGGGAAAGTTCACTGTGTATACCTTGCTAAAATCTTCTGGCTAGCCATCTCCACAACACACTAGGCTTTTATACTTCACAGGTGGATCTTTTTCCTTTATCCAACTCTATCTTTACTCTAAAAAAGTTTTTGTTTAATTTTAGTTGTTTCTTTAAATCCTGTATCATTCCACTCTCTGCCATGAATTTAGCCCAAGATGGTAAATTCATGTTTCTGAAATAAAAGAAAAATATTATATATGTAATATGATATTAAATATGTATCACATATATATACATACATATGTGATATATATATGATTCAATGTGTGTTAATTGTCACTGAATAGAAAATGCTGTCTAGGGTGGCATAATATTTTATAATAGTCTCAGGCATTTTTATAGTATGATGAAAGAAACCCCACTATGATGAAAATGGTGAGACTCAGAAGAATTTTCAACTTGGCTGTGCATGAAAGCCCTATTATTTTTATAGTCTAAATACTCAGAAATAATAATCAAAGCAATGGGAAAGTATTTCATATAAAGAAAAATAGGTCAACTAATGTTATGTATGCTTCTTCTTTTAAAATAATACCAAATGATAGCATCTGAGGGGTAGACCTGAGGTTATGACAGGACCAAGTAAGCTTGATCTCCAACTGTGAGGCTCTGAAATGCCTCGTGTACCTTGAACTCTGCTACTGCCTTTCTGCTGTGCTTACCCACTTTATTCCCAAATGATATGGATCATAAAAACTGTCAGCAGTACATACCTGGGTAATGCATCAGCAGACTGGAAGTTACTAAAAGGAAAAGAAAAATAGACAAACTGCTGATACAGCAATCCTACTTACCATTACTGAGAGTAGCAGTTTATGATAGACTTTATTGATAGTTTTTGCTACTTATATGGACTAGTTCATAATTCATAAGGAACCATTCTTTCTTACTAGTTGCATAAAATAAAATTAAAAAACAAAATATATTCAAGAACACGGGAAGAAGGACCTGTGAAGTAGCTGTAGTATGAATGAGGTTAATAGCATTTAACAAATTATTTTAAAGAAAATGGCTTGGTTAGACAGATTGTGCAAAAATTGCTTTCAAGATTTCAAGAATGTGTTGATTAAATCTCATATTTTAAATTTGAGGTTACAGGCAAAAGTAAGAGAAGAGCTAGAAAAAGCTTTAAAATCGTTGAGGAAAATTTATTTTTTTCTAAAATATAAAAAAATTATAATGTTTAAATATATAAACTAGCCCTTTTATTCAACTCCCAATTGTCTGAAAATAGTTGCATGAATATAGTAGCATAATTTTAAAATTTCCTGTGGTTATTTTCTTTTATCCAAAAATCTCTCTTTAATGAGAAAAAGCATCAAAACATATTTTCCAAATTCATATGATGGTGCCCTCTGAGTAAAATTGTAGTCTTTGAAAACATAGGAGCTATACTTAATTAATAGACTTAACTAGAATCTATTACTTGGTCATGGAATCTCTCAAATACTCACATTTAAGTAAACATTTTTGATATGGGTTAACAATTAAATTAAAGTGAAATCCAATTAAATTTCAATTAGCAATGTAAAGATCGCAATTTGCACCATGTGTGGTGCATTTTAATCTCCTTCCTGTGATGGAGGTGTGTGTTCAGAATACTGAGCTAAGCTCCTAAATTCCTAATGGAATTTTCATCCTCACATGCAGTGCACATGCTGAGTCAGTCAGTGCTTTTCTAATAATTCTTATTACAGTGAAGCGACCTGGAAGTGATAATTGATGTCATTATCAACAAAGGGAATGAATCAATCTAAATGAATTTCACCATTCTCTCTTTTCTTCACTTAATATAATCATGATAAAATATTCAGATGAGCTTCACAAAGCATTTTCACTATGTAAGCTCCCTTTTTTATGACACAAAATGAAAATTAATAGCATGTTTGTAAAAATATGGTTGTTGTTTTTTGGTTTTTTGGTTTTTCTGCTTAAGGAGATATTTTATATTAAGAAGGATTCAGACAAAAGGATAAATACAAAGAACAAATTAAAGGGAAAAAAATAAAGGGAAAATGTTGGACTCAAAAGTGTTCCATGAGCAAAAGTACATTTAAATGTAAGTACTCACTAAGCCATACCAACATACAACAAATATATTTTTGAACCAATAAATCATGTGAATTGATACATGGTCTGACCACACAAATATTTGAAATCATGCTAGCATCAAATTCAATTTATTCCACAGTTCTCGGTTCTTATATAACATTAAGCAGACGATACTACTAGCAAAAATATTGCATAATATTAGTGGATTACATGGTTTGAGCCTTCAAATGCTTATCTTGAGAATACTGCTATTCTGATGGCAGCTGCTGTTACTGCAGCTGTTCATATGGATGAGCCATGTGCCACTTATGGAGAGTCTGATATCAGGGGTCATGCGGAAGAACAGAAGTGTCTATCCGCTCAGGGAGTGCCCCTGAGCAAAGGCTTCAGGATCTGAGAATCAGTCCTCACGGTACTCACCTATAACTGGAGATCACAAGGAGTCCAGTGCCAAGTGAGGCAGGAACGTAAGCAGAATAATAATAAGATTATTATTTTCAATATTTGGAAGGTAAGATACAGGAATGGGCTTCTTACTTGACAAACGGCTTTATTTTCAGAGTCCTGAAATTCTCTGCAGTGTTAACCAGTGGTATTCGCTGGATAACTATGAAGCATACAGAAGAACATTATTGTTAGGATCACAATGTTGAGCCCCTTGAAATGCCACCTCTGACCCTTTCTAATTATGGGACTTGACTTGACTTCTCTTTGCATTAGTGTGTCATTATGAAACAGAACATTATAAGGCATAATCTTAACTGCAGAGGCTTTATAAAATTATGACAGAGAACAAGCACAGAATGAATTTGACAGCATGAATTTATTCAGTTAAGTAAAATTTTCAAAAAATCACAGGCATTATTTTATCACTATAAATTAGTTTCAGACATTGACATAATTATTGTTAATTTCATGTAATAAAATACATTTATGCATTCTTTGAGTAAAGAAAAAATATAGTTAAAAAGTACAAGAAGAGAAAATAAAACTCATCCACAGGCTTTGCCACAGAGCATTGCAAAGTGTAGTTTTAGAGACTGCAGAGAGGAATTGGAATCACAAATTGTAGCTTTACTTCTTAGCTTTAAGTCACATTCTGGAAGAATGAAAGTAAGCATGTGGCTTTTTTCTTTTAATGTAC
This sequence comes from Meriones unguiculatus, assembly GCF_030254825.1. Taxonomy (NCBI): domain Eukaryota; kingdom Metazoa; phylum Chordata; class Mammalia; order Rodentia; family Muridae; genus Meriones; species Meriones unguiculatus. Next base: position 99,304,578 of record NC_083354.1, read on the forward strand.
TCTGACTAATGCACTAGAACATGAGGGGAGGGGCCCAGGCAGCCCCAGAGGAGTGAATGAGACGTTCTCCATGCCAGAGCAACCAAGAACAGTGTTTCACTATGCCAGGGACTGGAGAACCATGTAAGCAGCTATCACACATGCTTTCCATGAACTTACCGTTAGCATGTGTCTTGCTAAATCTTCTGTTCAGTGCACTCATTCATGGTGGTTTTAGTTATATTTTAAATATGATATAAGGTACATATTTAAATTCAGTTATTTAACACCTCCAATATTTCTCAGACCATTCATATTAAATTAAAAGCACTGTATCAAAGTGATGGCTGGGCAGTCACAGTGGCTGTGGCTCTTTTACAGAATTCTGCTTCTGTTGCCAGTGTTGATATCAAACCACAGTTTCAGTTCTAGAGGAAGAGGTGCTCCATGGTGGTATTTTTTGTCCAAAAGTAACCCCAGGGGTTCACATACAAACATGAAGTCATTCACACACATAACTAACTAACTAACTAACTAACTAAATAAATAAATAAATAAATAAATAAATAAATAGGTGAATAAATCTTAAATTGCCTAGTGGCAGACATGGTGCCAAAGTTTATGATCCCTATATTAGGGAGGTTAAAGTAGACATTCAATGTCCTCATTATCTGCACAGTAAGTCTGCAGTCATCCTGGCCCGCTTGAGAACTATCTCAAACATAAATAAATAAGGTAGAAATGTGTTAATTTGTTTTAATACTATTTTACTCTTAAGATTATAATATAATTATTTAATTTTCCTCTTCTCCTTCTTCCCTCTATCCCCTTCCACCTGCCTAGTTGTTTTCTCCTGAATCTATGGTCTCTTTCTCATTCATTATATATGTAAATATGTTTATAAATATATATGCATACTTATGAGTATATAAACATCTATAGCTACATAAATAGTTATATACATACATTTATAAGTATATGTGTATATACCTACATATTTATAAGTATAACATACATACATATATCCCAATACATATATATATATATACACTTATAAATAAGTATGTACATACATATTTATTTATATAACTATATATGTAGGTATATAAGTATATACACACATAAATAGGTATGAATGTATATACATTCATGTATTATAAATACAAGTATGCATATATATGTATATATATAATTCTAAACACATCAATACAACCTGCTCAGTCTACATAATTTTGCCTGTAATATATACATTATTATATTATATTATATTATATTATATTATATTATATTATATTAATTATATTATATATTTATGTATAATATATATATAGTGCTGGCTGGTTTTGTGTGTCAACTTGATACAAGTTAGATTTATCAGATGAAGGAGACTCAGTTGAGAAAATGCCTCCATGAAATCTAGCTATAAATCATTCTCATTTAATGGTCAGTGTGGAAGGACCCAGTCCATAAGTGGTACCATCCTTGGGCTGGTGGATCTGGGTTTTATAAGAAAGTGGGCTGAGTAAGCCATAGGAACTTAGGGAGTTAAAGTAAGACAGTAAGCAGCTTCCCTCCATAGCTTTTGTATCAGCTCCTGCTTCCAGGTTCTAGCCCTGCTTGAGTTCCTGTCCTGACTTCTTCCAATAATGGGGTGTGGTCTGGAAGTGTAAATTACTCCCTAACTTGCTTTTTGCCCCAGGAATACAAACATTAACTAAGATAAAATGGTCTCGGGACTTACTGCTTGGTACTGGGTAAGCCAGTGGAGGGTTTGCTCCTGGGGATCAACATTCCTTCCATTCTCATCATTCCCTTTTCCTCTAATTCTATTTTTTTACTTTAATTATTTTTATTTTTATTAATTACAGTTTATTCACTTTGTATCCCAGTTATAGCCTCCTATTCCCTCATTCCCTCCCAATCCCACCCTTCCTCCCTCATCTTCTCCCATGCCCCTCCCCAAGTCCACTGATAAGGAAGGTCCTCCTGGACTTCCCTCTGATTCGAGTCTATCAGGTTTCATCAGGAGTGTCTGCATTGACATCTTCTGTGGCCTTGTAAGGCTGCTCCCCACTCAGGGGGAGGTGAGCAAAGAGCAGGCCAATCAGTTCATGTCAGAGACAGTCCCTCTTCCCATTACTATGAAACCCACTTGGACACTGAGCTGCCATGGTCTACCTCTGTGCAGGGTTTCCAGGCCATCTCCAAGAGTGCTCCTTGGCTGGAGTAGCAATCTCAGAAAAGACCCCTGTGCCCAGAATTTTTGGATATGTTGCTCAACTTGTGGAGTTCCTGTCCTCTCCAGGTCTTACTGTCTCCCACTTCTTTACCCACAGTAGATGCCTAGCAAGATTACCTCCTTCAATGTTTGAATGCTTGTTGTTGTATTCACTGTTCAGGTCACTGTGAGCCAAAAATTATACTATGTAGTCCATACTTGCCTAAAAGAGAAATTCCTCAAACAGCTTCTGAAGTGTTTGATCTACCACAATATGCACAAGCAAAATATTTTAACACAGTGACAATTATAAGAAATAATTATATGCTGTGAATATATTCATCTTTTAAATTCCTATATTTGCAGAGTTTGTAGAGTTGTTAATTTATTTGAACCTAACTTTATTACAAAAATTAAAAAGCAAACACACAGAAAGAGTGCAGTTTTCCATCATTGTCAAGCAAATAATAAAACCAACTGCGTTTTCATTTTCTTCCATTTTCTTTTTCTGTTGAACTTTCAAGCCTCTTGCCTCTTTCTCTTCAGCTATGCATAACATCACTATGACTTATTAGAACTCTTCATATAAATCTGATATCATAAAACTGTTTGAAGGAAATAGCAACATAAAATTATTCTACAGGCACACAGATGTACATAGAAGTCAATGCTTGCTTTGTTAATTAATAAACTCAGCCATTTTTAATTAGAATAAAATAGCTACTGTTTAGCTGTTAGTATTATTTAGCTTGAGAATACACTGTAGTTCTTTTATAGTATAACTAAAGTTCTTCTATTCTTTTTTCCTTCATTTTGGAACTCAAGGATGTGATCTACCATAGGTTATATTCATAGCTCTACAGAATAACTTAGGGGACAAATAAAATGTGTCTTTACTCAGGGATAAAACTGTCATTTGTTCAATATTAATGAATATTAAGTGTGTAGCCTTTTGAAAGGAACAAAGGACTAGTTATTTAAAAGCTTTTTCTGATTTCTTTTGCATCTGGCTACATTGAAAACAGCATTCTCTATAAGGTTGAGGTTGCTTTCTTTTTATTGTCATTGGTAGATTTAGGCAACTATAATTCTGAATTTCTGGCTAATAATGACAACTTGACAGGAACAATGGCCCATGTCACCCTGTTAACAAGAACTTTTTTTTTAGAACTTGATAGATTATGCATCCAAGGAGTTCTCTCACAATGCTGTAGGTCTTTGAGGCTGAGGGAAAGCCTCAGGCCAATTTCATTTTCCTGTCTTGTGACAAGGAGGTGGCTTCCAAATCTCTATACACTTGTAAGGACCAATGTCATTCTCACCATGTGTTAATTTGCCAACAGCCATAAGTCTCTCTCATGAAGATAATTCTTAACAAAACATAAATTTTCATGAAAATGTCTAAATTAGAATCAGACACCAGGCTGTTCTGTTTCCTAAATAATTTCACAATCACTTCTAGTTTTTGTGTGAACTTTATATATTAAATTTATATGATTTAAAACTGTTTTAGAGATAAAATTCATAAGTTCATAAGTTTCTAGGATATTTTCATTTATATAACTTAGACATGTTATTTGGTTGGCTCAAGGCTTATGAGAATAATTAAAAGATATCTGGTTTCCAGTGAAGAAAAGAAAATGCACTTTTCTTAAATTCTCTTAAAAAAGTAAATAATCTATGCTAAATTTAAAAAATTAATGAAAAGAAATTCAATTTTTCTAATTAAAAATTGGAGAAATAACATTTGAAAGGGAGTAAGTAGAAGGAATGAACTAAATTTGTACATGAATTAACAGGGCTCTTGTCAAATGATAGAAATCATGAAACCCTTTTTAGAATATGTTTTCGTTATTGTATTTGCAGAGAAGACAGCACACATCAGATTTTTGGTATCCATCCTACAGGCCATGCACACATAAAAATCGTAAACCTTCCTGTCACAGTTCCCCCATCAACATAGTCATCCTGGCCTTTTTCTTGCCTTGAAAGTCCTGTTCAGACATGCTTGTGTTAGTTTATTTCATTAATTGTTCTGACAAAATACCTGACAGAAGGATATTAAGGGAGGTGGGATATTTGGGGCTCATGGTTTGAATATCTCATGACAAGGAATGTATAGTGGCAAGAGTTGTTCCATGGTAGCAGGAGAATGATGGGCTAGAGGAAGCAGAAAATCTTTAATAGAACCAGGAGCTGAGTGTACTTCAAAGCAAACCCTAGTGATCTACTTCAACAGTTGTGGCCCACTTCCTGCAGGCTCTCCATTTAAAAAGTGGTCTGGCATCTGGGAAACAACTATTCAACACGAGTCCATCGAAAACACTTGAAATTCACACAATAAGACCACACTGGAAATCTGCCATCTATATGTCCTTAGTGATTTTCACAGGCTCAAAGTTAGTTTCTTAGCTCCATCAATCTCAGCTTTAACAATCCCATGGTTTCCATTATTTCCCTTGACTTGGATTTGAAGAAGAGAGCCATTAGTGTCTAATAAATCACAGCTTTGACAGGAAACCTTCTGAGAAATATATTGATCAAAGTAAGAGAAATTACTATTTTATAATGTTTATCCCAACAGCAGAGCAAGTAAATATGTTTGTTCATGTATTCAAGTTTTCACCATTGCAGCTTTACTCCTTATACTGCCTAAATTATTTCTACCTGTTATTTCATTTCTGTTATGTGTGATGCTTTTGAAATTGTTTTTTCATTTATCTTTTCTTTCTTTTTTTGTTTTGAATTTCTCTTTTTTTATTAAATTTTTATTTTTTTAGTATTAGTTACAGTGTATTAATTTGTATTCCAACTGTAGCCCGCTCCCTCATTCCCACCCAATCCTACCCTCCCTCCCTCATATTCTCCCTGCCCCCTTCCAAGTCCACTGATAGGGGAAGACCTCCTCCTCTTCCATCTGAGCCTAGCTTACCAGGTATCTTCAGGACTGGGTGCAATGTCTTCCTCTCTGGCCTACCAAGGATGCTCCTCCTGTGGGGTGAGGGGAGAGTCAAAGAGCTTGCCTTTGAGTTCATGTCAGAGATAGTCCCTGTTCCCCTTGCTAGGGTACCCACTTGGATACTGAGCTACCATGGGCTACATCAGAGCAGGGATTCTAGGTTATATCCATACATGGTCCTTGGTTAGAGAAACAGTCTCATAAAAGATCCCTATGCCCTGATATATTTGATCCTGGTGGAGCTCCTGTCCTCTCCAGATCATACTAACTCCCCCTTCTTTCATATGATTCCCTGCACTCTGAAACAAGGAAATCATGAAATTCGCAGGCAAATGGTGGGATCTAGAAAAGATCTTCTTGAATGAGGTATCCCAAAAGGAGAAAGACACACATGATATATACTCACTTATAAGTGGGTACTAGACCTATAAGATAGGATAAACATACTAAAATCTGTACACCTAAAGAAGATAAACAAGATAGAGGACCAGGAGTAAGATGATCAATCCTCACTTAGAAAAGACAAATGGAATGGACATTGGAAGTAGGAGAAAACAAGTAACAGGCCAGGAGCCTACCAGAGAGGGCATCTGAAAGACTCTACCTAGCACTGTATCAAAGCAGATCCTGAGACTCATATCCTTTCTTTTTTAATTTTTTTTCTCTTTCTTTCTTTCTTTCTTTCTTTCTTTCTTTCTTTCTTTCTTTCTTTCTTTCTTTCTTTCTTTCTTTCTTTCTTTCTTCATCTTGAGTGCACTTTTTCCCTCCCTTCTCTCTTCATGGTCTGCATCCCCACCTCTCCTATCCCTCTCCCCACATCCCACCCCATCCATTCCTCCTTCATTTTTCTTTGGAAAAGAGTAGGCCTCCCAATGATACCAACCATGGCATATCAAGTTGCGGTAAGACTAGACACCTCCTCTCCTAATAAGGGTAGATGAGGTAACCCCGTAAGAGGAAAGGAGACAAAGGCAGGCAACAGAGTCAGAGAAAGACCCAATCCCATTGTTCATAGTCCCACATGAAGACCAAGCTACACAAATGTAACATATAAGCAAATGGCTTAGGGCAGCCCTGTGAAGGCTTCTTGGTTGGCAGTTAAGTCTCTGTGAGGTCCTATGGACCCAGGTTAGTTGGGTTTTCTTGTGCTATCCTTGACCCCTCTGTCTCGTCTTGACCCCTCCTTCATCTATCACTTAGGCAAGATTTCCCAAACTCTGCCTAATATTTGGCCTGGGTCACTGCATCTTTTTCCATCAGTTGCTATTACCTTCCTACTTAAGTTTTGTGCAGGGTAATAGATATGGATCTATTTGCACTATTCTGCATACAAACATCCAGTTAGACCAGCACAATTTGCGGATGATGCTTTCTTTTTTTTCCATTGTATAATTTTGGCTTCTTTGTCACAAGTTACATGTCTATAGATTGTGGATTTAAAACTGGGTCTTCAATTTTATTCCATTGATCAACCTGTCCGTTTTTATGGCAATATCATGTAAATTTTTATTACTATTGTTCAGTAGTGCAACTGAAAATCAGGAATGGTGACACCTCTGGAAGCTCTTCTATTTTACAGGATTGCTTTAGCTATCCCTATAGGTTTTATTTTTCATAGTATGTTAAGTATTTTTTATTTAAGGTCTGTAAATAATTTTATTGGAATTTTGATGGGAGTTTCATTGAATCTGTAAATTATGTTTGATAAGATGGCCATTTTTACTGTGTTAATTCTACTGATCCATGAGCATGGGAAATCTTTCCAACTTCTGATATCTTCCTCAATTTTTTTCCTCAAAGATACAAAGTTATTGTCATACAGTTCTTTCACTTGTTTGGTTAGAGTTACTCCAAGACATTTCATATAAATTGTGGCTATTGTGGAGGTTGGTCTTTCCCTGATTTCTTTCTCAGCCATTTTTCCTTTGTATGTAAAAGGGTTACTATTTTTCTTTTTAGTTAAATTTTTATCACTGAGGATCACTGTATACTCTGGTAGAATTTTGTGGGTTATTTATCATCTGTAAATATAGATACTTTGACTTCTTTTTTCAATTTGTAAACCCCTAATCTTCCTTAGTTGTCTTATTGCTCTAAATAAAACTCCAAGTAATTTGATGAATAGATACAGAGAGTGTGAGCAACCTTGTCTTGTTTCTGATTCTAGTGAATTACTTTGAGTTCCTCTACATTTAAGTTATTGTTGTCTGTTGGCTTGTTGTTTGGTGCATTTATTATGTTTAAGTATGTCTTTATTATGCCTGATCTTACACTGACTTTTAAAATGGAGGAGTGATGCTTATTCAGCATCTAATAAGATGATCTGATCATCTGTTTTTATTTTCAATTTGGTTATATGGTGAATCACATTAACTGATACATTCATATTCATACCTTGAACCATTTCTGTATCTCTGGTCTTCTGCCCTGAGCGGCCTGGGTTTTGGAAACTAGAGAAACTTAAGCTGTGTGTGACCACTGGGGATTTGTGTATCAATGTTGCCTCTGGAATTCCAAGTACCTGTATGATCTGGGGTTATTATGATGGTGTGGCCTCCAGTAAAGCAAAATTTTCTGCCAGATTTGTGGGACAGAATAAGGAGCCCAAGGGAGTGGGTACATTTTGCGCTGTTATGAATTCTATAAGGAGTGTTAACAGGAAGTGGACCATGTCTTTCCTGGGGTCCCTAGTACCAACATGGTCTCTGGAAAAGCACAACACTTCTGCTGTAGTTGTGGGCCAGAATATGAAGCCCCAGGGTGGGGAGAAAGGGGTTTAAAATTATATTAATTTGAAATTATTATTATATTATTGTTCACAACTTGGTATTGAATGTGCATGATATATATATATATGTCTATATATTTAAGAATATTCAAATGTGATTTATAGCCTATTTTTTCTTAATTACGTTTTAAGTTTATGATATTTACTTTGTTATTTTTAGATTATAATAATGTCATTTTCTTTCTTCATTTTTTTCCTCAAAGCCCTCTAATATACCTCTCCTTTATCTCTTTCAAATTCATCTCTTCCATTTTCATTAATTGTTGGTTAATGCCTATCTCAACATGCATATACATTCCTAAATACAACTCCCTAAACATGTAATAGCTGGTTAACATTGCATACAGAAAATATTAGATCACTCAATCTGACCTGTTTGGTTGGTTATATTTGCTCATACAGGACTGATTTTGATGCCAAAAAGCCCCATTCAAATACAATATGATATGTATCTAAGCCTGTATATGACTATATTCTACTTATATTTGCATTTGTGTATATATAGCATAATATCTTAATATTTACTTAACTTCTTAATATATTTTAAATGTATGTACATATTTTAGTACTTTCGGACATGTGTATAATAGTATTTATATGTATGTTTCCAGGGCTCACAATTTGGTTTTGGGTAATTAATTGGTGTGCTCTTCAATGGGGAAGAATATTTCTGCTGCTACCTGAGACTGAAGAACAAGTGAGAAGCTGACCCAGAAGCCATTCTGACTACAAAAGTAGTGCCTTCTCAGAGTCAGAACCAAATCTCCTTTAATACTGAAAATCCATTTGTAAACTTCTGGAAATATGATTGATTAACTTTAAATAACAATTTAAAATGTGTAATTTCCTGTGTTTTTCATTGTGTCTAGTTTCTTTAGTCTATAGCCATCTTGCTATAGTTATTCTGTGCACATACAAGTGGTCCAACCCTGATATTGAATATAAGCATTCACACTCTCAATTGATTTACATAGAAATTACATGAAATAATTAACATGAAATAAACATATTGAACATATACACTCTTACCTTCACCTGGAGTCTGTGGATCAAAGTACAGTGTAAGCTTCAATGGAGGTGATTGCTAGACACACGGATCCAGTAAATATGGACTATTTACTCAAAACTATACAGACAATAGAATTGGGGCTAAATGATCAGATTTATATTAAAAACAAAAAAAATGAGTGCTATTTGCCTCCCTATCATTTCATGATACACCATTATTTTAAGAGCCATCATAAAAAATAAGAATTTTTGAGAAATAGTCTCCTTTCAAAGACAGATATGGAGGTCTAGTTATAACCTCTGCTTGCTGGGGAATGGACTTACTATCTTTTGCTCTGAGGTAGATCTGTGCTGATATCTAAGGATGAATGAAACCATGGAATAGAATCTGGGGCCTGCAGGAGTAGAAAAGATTGGGTAGTGGCTCCTGATGTCCTGCTTAAATACAGACTCCCTAAACGTATTAGCTGGTTAACATTGCATACACAAAATATTAGATCACTCAGTTTGACCTGTTTGGTTGGTTATATTTGCTCATACAGGACTGATTTTGATGACAAAAAAGCCCCTTCAAATACAATCTTATATGTATCTAAGCCTATATAGGACTACATTCTATTTGCATTTGTGTATATATAGCATAATATCTTAATATTTACTTAACTTCTTAATATATTTTAAATATATGTACATATTTTAGTATTTTCGGACATATATTTTATGTGAGTTTCTAAAAGTTCTACATATATATTGTACTGAGAGATAAAACAGATCCATGTTCTGATATTGCTTCACCTAATACTTCACCATCATCTCTATTTTTTTCTGACTAAGACTTGAACACACATTTCACACAGTATTCTGTTAAGCATGTCATCTTCATTGACAGAGTAATATTGATTTTCATTTGGGCTATCAAAACTGTCTTTTCATTGTTCCTAATGATCAGTCATCTTAATCATTATCTGAAATTGCAAGGAGATTAACTGAAATTTGCAGTTACCATCAGATAAGAATGACATATACAGGAAATTAGTATATTTTATTCATCTGACACAGGCTTATTTGAAGAAAGCATTCAAGCAGTTGCAGAGTACTGTTTTTTACTCAAAGAGAAATCAGACTAAAGGAAACATTAAGCATTAAATCTGAATAAACTAATTTGATCACCTATAGTTTCTATTCAATATTGACTGTAAAACCATGTAAGTTTTAAATTATATACTTGTATTAATTAACTTTTGAATTTGAGAAAATTGGAAATTCTTATAAATCCTACAAAATCACTATTGGCAAAACAAAGCCACACTAAACTAGAAAAAGAAATGGCTTATTCAAATAGACTTTGTCAAGAGAATTTATCTGTCATGAATGACTCCTCAAACAATATTAGCCATATTAATCTAAGGAAATATGACCCATAAACAATTTGACACTTTACCTCACTTTTGTTTTCAATAGTGAACCCTAAATTTGTCTCATTTTTAGGGGAGGGCACATTGACCTGTACTGTTATAAGATTCTACAGAGTAACAAATAAAGCCACTTAATATCTTCAAAACAAATAAACAAAAGCAGAATTTGAAACAAATTTCAAAAATATTAGACCTTGGGAACATAATGTCATACACCTGCAGGCTTCTTAATACCCTTGCTCTGCATTTACAAGCTTGGTCTTCAAATAAGACCTTTGAATATCTGTGCAGAATTTGAATTTGAATTGCTGTGCAGAAAACAAAACTAAAATAAACGAAACAAAAACAAATATGACCAGATTCTAACTTTGCAGAGAAGCTAATGTGGAACCTTTATAAAGATAAAAATGAGAAAAAAATGTTTATTAAATTTGAAATATTTAATCGAAAGTAGAAAGTACTTGTCTTTAGGTCAGTTGCCATACCATGTGATGTCATATGGTATCATGTCCTGTTTCTGGATTCACTATATTCTCTTCAACATCCCACTCAAAATTATTACTTCCTTGACTAGGACTCTTTCTTAACTTGTCCATCCCCACCTGTTGGTATCACATGGTACAGAACTAAACCATTTATATGCTTTCACAGATGTTGAACATTGAAAGATGATGGTTAATTTCTACAGCTATTGAAACCTGCTATTTTTTTTCAAACATCTAACAAAGAACACAATTTTTATCAGATGAAATAGCTAGAATGCTAAATCATGGGAATAATGCGAATTTTCAGTGTCAAAATTGCATTCAATATAATGACAGGATTCAACATAATAAGAGAAATATATTATTCAAAGTGTTTATTCATGTAGAATCAAAAAAACTTGACTTACATTTTTCACATATCTGTTTTATATTTCTACCTGTTTCTAATCAAAGGAACAGATGACAAAAAGTATACTAACAATCCTTTGTACTAATGAGTGGTATTAAACTTTAATCTTTTATTTATTTATTTTAGTTTATTACAATTTATTCACTTTGTATCCCAGCTGTCGCCCCACCCTCATCCTCTCCCAATCCTAACCTCACTTATTTCTTCATCTCCTCCCATGCTCCTTCCCCAGTCCACTGACAGTGGAGAACATCTTCCTCTTCCATCTGACCATAGCCTATCAGGTCTCATCAGGATTGTCTTTCATAGTCTTCCTCTGTGGCTTGGTAAGGATGCTCCCCCATTAGGGGGAGGTGATCAAAGAACCAGCCACTGAGTTCATGTCAGAGACAGCCCCTGCACCCCTTATTAGGGATCCCATTTGGAGACTGAGCTGCAACCAGCTACCTCTGTACAGGGAGTCCATATTATCTCTATGAATGGTCCATGGTTGGAGTATCAGTCTCAGAAAAGACCCCTGTACCCAGATTTTTTTGGTTCTGTAGTTATCCTTGGGGAGCTCCAGACCCTTCCAGATCTTTCTATCTCCTTCTTTCATAAGATTCTGTGCACTCTGCTTTGATACACTGCTAGGCAGTCTTTCAGAGGCCCTCTACAGTAGGCTTCTGTCCTATTACTTGTTTTCTCCTACTTCCCCTGTCCATCCCATTTGTCTTTTTTTATTTTTATTATTGGTTACATTTTATTAATGCTGTATCCCAGCTGTATCCCGTTCCCTCATTCCTTCCCAATTCCTCCCAACCTTCCTCATCTCCATCCTGCCCCTTTCCAAGTCCACTGATTGGGGAGGACCTCCTAACCTTTCACCTGACCCTGTTTTATCAGGTATCTTCATGACTGGCTGCAAAGTCCTCCTCTGTGGCCTAACAGGACTGCTCCTCCCTTGGGGATGGGGGGGTGAAGTCAAAGAGCCTGCCTGTCAGAAATAGTCCCTGTTCCCTTTACTATGGGAAACCAATTGGTTACTGATCTATCATGGGCTACATCTGAGCAGAGGTTCTATGTTATATCCATACATGGTCCTTGGTGGAGTATCAGTCTCAGAAAAGACCCCTGTGCCAGATATATTTGGTTCTTGTGGAGCTCCTATCCTTTCCACATCATACTAACTCCCCCTTCTTTCATATGATTCCCTGCACTCTGCTGGAGGTTTGGTTATGAGTCTTAGTATCTGCTTTGATACACTGCTAGGTAAAATCTTTCAGAGGCATTCTGTGGTAGGTTCCTGTCCTGTTTTCTTGTTTTCTCCTACTTCCAATGCCCATCCCATTTGTCTTTCTAAGTGAGGATTGATCATCTTGATCTGGGTTCTCTTTCTTGTTTATCTTCTTTAGGTGCACATATTTTAGTGTGTTTATCCTATCTTATAGGCCTAAACAAGTGAGTATATGCCGTGTGTGTCTTTCTCCTGGGATACTTCACTCAGGATGATCTTTTCTAGTTCCCAACATTTGCCTACAAATTTCACAATTTCCTTTTTTTAAATTGCTGACTAGTGTTCCATTGTGTAAAAAAAATGTACCACAATTTCTGTATCTATTCCTTCATTGAGGGATATCTGGGTTGTTTTCAGTTTCTGGATATTACAAAAAACATGCTATGAACACTGTTAAGCAAACGTCCTTGTTTTATATTTGAGCATCTTTTGGATATATGCCTAGGAGTGGTATAGCTGGATCTTTTTTTTTTTTTTCAATGCAGTTTATTCAGGAACCTTGAACAATCATCTGACCCTGGGGAAAGCCAGCCCACAGCTTAAATAGCCTCTGGGTAGCCAACCCAGGCATGCCACGGGGGCAATGCAGATAGGTCCACATACATGGAAGCAAGCCAGATCCTCAGCCTTAGCCAAATGTGGAATTGTTCGTGACAGAGAGCACTCACCATCGGGAAGGTGGAAGGCGGAAACCAGCTCCATCTTTAAGGCATAGCATTCCGCAGCTCTCTACAGTTCCCCCTTTTTGTTTTAGATGCATCAGGCAAGAGTAGAGGTCTGATTTCTGATATTAGAAATAAATTGGGACATAGCTGGATCTTGAGGTAGAACTATTCCTAATTGTCTGAGAAAGCGCCCGAATGATTTCCAAAGGGGCTGTACAAGTTTACATTCCCACCAGCAATGGAGGAGGGTTCCCCTTTCTCCACATCCTCTCCAGCATGTGTTGTCAATTGATCGTAGCCATCTGATGGGTATAATGTGAAATCTCCTTTTGATTTGCATTTCCCTGATGAGTAAGGAAGTTGAACATTTCTGTAAGTATTTCTCTGCTATTCGATATTCCTCTACAGAGAATTCTCCAGTTAGCTCCGTACCCCATTTTTTAATTGGATTACTTGACTTGTTGCTGTTTAACTTCTTGTGTTCTTTATAATTCTGGGTATTAGCCTTCTGTCAAATATGGTGTTGGTGAAGATCCTTTCGCAGTCTGTAGGCTATCATTTTGTTTTGATGACAGTGTCCTTTGCTTTACAGTAAAGCAAAGCAATTTTTCAGTTTCATGAGGTCCCGTTTATTGATTGTTGATCTTAGAGCCTGTGTTGTTGGTGTTCTGTTCAGGAAGTTGTCTCCTGTGCCAACGAGTTCAAGGCTCTTCCCTACTTTTTCTTCTAACAGGTTTAGTGTGTCTGGTTTTATGTTGAGGTCTTTGATCCACTAGGACTTTAGTTTTGTACAGGGTAATAAATATGGGTCTATTTGCAATTTTCTACAAGTAGATACTCAGTTAGACCAGTACCATTTGTTGAAGATGCTATATCTTTTCCATTGTATTATTTTGACATCTTTATCACAGATTAGTTGTCCATAAGTTTGTGGTTTTATTTCTGTGTCTTCTGTTTCATTCCATTTATCCACCACCCTGTTTCTATGCCAATATCATGCAGTTTTCATCACCATTGTTGTATAATATAGCTTGAGCTCAGGGATGGAGATAGCTCCATAATATCTTTTTTTTTCTTTCTTTTTTTCTTTTCTTTTTTTTTTTTTTTTTGTAGAGATTGTTTTGGTGGTTTTTGGTTTCTTGATATTTCACATAAATTTGAGAATTTTTCTTTCAAGTCTGTAAAGCATTGTGTTGGTAACTTGATGGGAATTGCATTAAATCTGTAGATTGCTTTTGGTAAGATGATCTCCCATGCTCATGACCTGGCAAAATTAACATAGTAAAACTTTGACATTTTAAAATTGTAGTGTAACATCTACCTTGTACATAATTGATTTGAGTGTTTGAAAAAGAGACGTATATCTAGCACAGTAAATATTTTGTTTTTCTTATGTATACTGCTTTGTGGTGTCTTTTACTGTGGTATATAAAATACAATAAAGAGTTAAAAAATTCTAGTGTAACTATTTAAATTGCACTAATTATTTTAGGTTCCTTAACATTATTCTTTTAATTAATACAATGTTATGAATGAAATAAGTTAATATTTCTTGAACAGTTTTCATCAACTTTATTGTTCATTGGATAAATAAGTTTAAATACTTTATGAATAAGATAAGGTGAATGAGAATCAGTGAGTAACAATACAAGAAATACCTGTTTTAGTAGTGATAATGTTTAAGATTATTAATAGGAGTGAGAATTTGTCCTGAAAAGTCATTGATAGCAAAAAAACACCAGAAAAGAGGTTTCGTTATAGATGCATCAAAAATGTTCACTATGTGGAAACATTGATGATGACACTTTTGTGACCTGGTTAATGTGGTATTTTCAAGATTTTTAGCATGAAATCTCATAATTTCTTCTTTTCTCTACCTTGTCTACAAGAAAGAAGATATGGAAATAAACCCTTTCTGGATCAAGAATGTCTACAGGTAGGACTAGCTATCTTTCAGTAAAAAAAAAAAAAAAAAAAAGTCTGTTTTTCCATGATTCTATAATCTGTTTGCATGTGTTCTATTACATGCTTTGTATTTATATTCATAAGTTATTTTGACTGGCAGATTTCTTTCATTACTAATTCAACTTTATTACCTTTTACATGTTTGTTGGCATTTTTATTTATTCTTTAATTTATGGTGTGTCTTACTAAGATTTTTTTTTAATTTTGATATTATTTATTTTGCTATAAATTTGTTCATAGTACTACTTTCAAGTAATTTATAAGCATACAGAGATATTCTCCCTTTCATTCCTCATCTTTTTAATGTATATCATTCCTGTTCTGGTTTTGATACTTTCCAAGAACAAATTTTAGCCTAATTTTTTAGGTTTATTTTTTGTTTTTGGGTTTTTTTTTTTTTTTAGATAATTTTTCTAATTTCTGTTTCATTCTTCTAGGGTTTTTTCCCCCACAAAGTTTCCTGTTTGTGGTTTTAAAGTTGTCAAGGGCTTTTATGTGACTGAAAATGGGATCACAGACACATCAGGAAATCAAAGTCAAGCCCTCTGTGGAGTTTCCTTTTTTTCCCCCGTTGTCTTCAGGGAAGCTCATAAGAGTGTACTCCACTCTTGTGTGTGGTCAACAAAACCCAAAGGAAGAGTTTATCTTCAACAGAAAGTATTAGTAAAGGGTGGGAGGCCGAAGGCAAGAACTGGGGAAGGAACACTGTCAAAAGAAGGCCCATGACTGCAGATTTCAGCTACAATGACTACACCCGTACCTTTTTGTTTCTTTTATTTTCCAGAATTTCTGATCCTCATCAGTGTTAAAAATAGTGCTTTTATTTATTTTGGTCTTTAGTTGTGTCTGAAAGGCAATTATATCTGGTCCTTAATCACTTTTTCTGAACCTGATCCACTGGTCCTTTTCAGTAGTATGGATTATTCAGAGTCACAATCCTTGATGAAGCCTTTTACAGTTTTCACATTATTTCTTCCAACACTTATGGAGTTATATAATGAGAGAACTTCAATTCAGAGATATGCATATATATATATACATAATAACATATATGAAGAGAAATTTTAGTGTGTATTTATAAGTTTTACCATTATATGTGTAATCACCAAATAGAGCCTCCCCATTTCCATTTCCTTTAATAATTTATTTCCACTCAATTGCCTTTATAAAAGATAGCCATTAGGACACAGTGATGCAGAAAATTCCATATTGAAGGCACCAAGATTCTACTTCAATCATAAATACCATCATTCTGTTAAAATAGAAAGACTGTAGATAAAACCCACTGAGGGCAAGATAGGGAAAAATCACTAGACAAAATCAAGGTCTGTGATGTGGACATAAGCCAATACTTTATTCAAATATAGGTACCCTTACAAATGGATGTTTTTAATGGATATAAATTTTTCTTATGAAAATGTTTTTAAAATCTTATCAGAAAGATCTGTTTGAAGGCTGAGTTTGTTCTATTACTGGTTTGCTAGTCTAAGTTATGTATATTTATAAGATTACTAGTTTTTGGCAACTCTCTCTGAATAACAGGGCAAGTATCTTTACCTGTATTCAATATGGATATTTCCTATAGAGCCTTATTTCTTATTTTTCTATTTCTGTTTGACACACAGAAAACAGTCATTTCTTTTGGGAAAATATTTTTTTTTATTTTAATTGTGATTAAATTGAGACTTTTCCTATTTTCTTAGCCTTCTTTGCTATATTAATGGGAGACCAGGTGGTTATATGTTGGCATTTTTCAAAGTCACTTTCCACTCAGCCCTACACATTCATTTACAGTTTTTGTCAGTTTTCACTATTGAAACTGGACACCTTAGTGAGAAAATTCCTTGAGGCACAAAATGCTCAAGTCTTGACTCTTGTGGAATATCTTCAGAATCTAGTGAAAGATGGTTTGAAACTGTTTTTCAAACATGAAGCTTTTAGAAAAGAAGCTAGATTCTAGATGATGACCTTCAAATGCCATAGTCTCTATGATAACTACATGTCAAACAGAAACTGACAATTTGAGAAGGGACAGAATGAGTGCTTATAGGTGTTCAGACAGACCTTTTAATCCATGCAACAAACCACCATCTTTTCCCTTTCTCTTTTCTAGGAATTCCATCATTCTCAACAAGTCAGCAAAGAATATTCAGTATCTGATTTTGTTCTGGCTTTTTATCCTCTTGGAAAACTGAAGCTATAGCTGTTAAGTAAAATTTCTGTACTTTTTTTTTGCATTTTATGATATCACTATGAAGCTCTGTGATAAGATTTTGACTGTAGCATTATAAACAATAGGAATGATAAGACTGGATATCATCATAGCCTGACTTTACAGGAAACAATTCTAGCTTTTTCATCTCTGCTGTTAGAACAGAATGAGTAAAAAGGTTAAATAATTTTGAGTAATAAGCAGAAGAGATGCACCAGACATAGGTCAGGAGTGCTTACCTCTCAAAAAGTAATATTGGGGAGATGAGGATTTTTAAAAAGAAAAAAAATCATTTTTATTCCAAGGCCAGTTCTGAAAGGATAAAAGATACAGTCATCAAAATTACAGCCCTAGAAACTGATAGGGCCAATGGGCTTTTGTTGCTAAGAAGAAAGTGTAACGAGTTGGAAAAAATTACAGGTTGAGAAATGTCATCATTATATATAGAATATGCCGCCTGTCCTGTCCACACACCTTTAGCTGAGTATTTACAATTGACTTTGACCTCCTGGGACAGTTAGAGATAGGTTATATTACTGTTCTACATGTTAAATCTCACAGTAATTTATTTTTCACGTTAGTAAACTTATAGAACACAGAAGGAAGAGGG
Organism: Meriones unguiculatus; assembly: GCF_030254825.1. Taxonomy (NCBI): domain Eukaryota; kingdom Metazoa; phylum Chordata; class Mammalia; order Rodentia; family Muridae; genus Meriones; species Meriones unguiculatus. Next base: position 99,322,567 of record NC_083354.1, read on the forward strand.
TACTGCTCACCTTCATGTCCTCTGTGTAACCTGCAGGTCATCAAATGTTCTGTGTTCTGTAAATGTAAAAAAAGAATACTTAGGAGTTCACAACTTAATTATTTTGATATATATTCTCTTTAGAATCACAATCCTGCACAAGCTGGGAGAAGATTTTTCAGAAGGAAGAGAAATAGAGAAAAAACGTTACAGTGTTTCTCAGTGTACACTTATTTAAGAACATATGGACAAAAGCCCTGGGACTTGAATTCAGTGTCACAAGCACTCCATCACTGAGCTATATCCCTACCTTTGTTCTTCAGTATTTTTATCATTGTAGGGGCTTTTTTGGTGCCTTGATTCATTATTGACTTAGTTTCTTAAAACTCAACTGAGTCCTCATTTTTTCTTATGAATTCAGGGTAGCAATACCACATCATTTCTATATATGAGTTACTGGTATTGGTTATTATTTCTTTACAGCACCAGTAGTAATTCTAATTTTCTTTCCAAAGCTTATTCATTTCTTTAGAGAATTATAGCATCTGGCTTCTTGCATCCTGGTTTTTTGGCTTGCTGACTTCCTCTTATAGATAAGTTCAGTATATGTCCAGATGAAAGAGTTCTAGAAAGTATACACTGAAATGAGTTCATGCAAGCCCCATCTTCCTAAAACTTGAGATTTATTAAATCAATCCTGTTTTTGGCAGAAAAAAAAATCTAACACTGGGGACAAATATTTATAAAAAAAATCAGACAATAAGAAGGTATTTAAAAGTACGTATGGTACAAACATACATATGTATGTATGTTACAAATTATGGAGTTCAGTTGCAGGAGGCACCACCTGAAATTGACCTTCACATGCACCATGAGAAAGTAGTGAAAAACAAGATGCTCAGTGTAGTATTCATGCTGCTTGCTCTGCTTCTCTGCTTTGAAGGGTTCTTAGGGGGAAAAGCTTCATTTGGCTTCAGATTACTAATCAAATGCCAAAACTGTTTAAACATAATCTTTGTTATATTGATGTTCAAAACGTAGGGGTTTTTTTTTTTGAGAATATAGTTAGGATTTGTCACTGTAATTTATAAGAGTTTGGAACTCTACCAAAGAAAGTGATGGAGAGAAAACTACTATGAGATAATCTATCAGACAAGGATTGTCTAGAGCAAATCAAAAAGATAAACAAGTATACTTCTTGTATTTATAGTCAGAAGTCTAGAACAGTATTTAAAAATCTCGCAGAGTATTTTCCATTTTTTTCAGTTGATTATTAGGAGCCTGGCTATCATACGCTTGCATACTTTTTCAAGAAATTTTAAACAGATAATTATTTGCTTAGCATTTGAAAAGGTGGTGGGGATCTACAAGAAATAATGGAGTAACTAGAGAAAAAAACATTTTTTTTGCTTTATATAAACAAAAAAACAATAGGAGTTATTGGAACCTCCAATTTGAAATAGCCATTTGGCTAGCCAAATTGTTTCCTCTTATGAGGGCACTCAGACATCTGCTACATTGGTTTATTCAGCATTTGAAGGAATAAACATCAAAAACTCCTTATTCTTTCTCTCCTTGACATTCTCATTGCTCCTCATAGGATGAACCCCATAAAAAGTCAACCTGCAAGTACATCCTTCAACATCATCCATACAGATCACATATTTAGAACACCAAGTCAGTAGAGGAGAAAGATAGAGCTTATATAGAGACAGTTAGAAGAAAGATTACACACCATGCTCCACAGATGAGTTTTATAGCTGCCATTAGTAAGCACAGTTCTCCAACAGGCCAGAACTGCAGTGGAAATAGTAGTTAGCATTCTCCTTACATTTCTTTTAGATCAACTTAACCAACATTTAATACTTCATTATTATACCACAGTGTGGATTATTGATAAGAACTAAAGCCTATTGATAAGAACTAAAGCCAGCTATTGTATTTAATGTTCTAAAAATTGTTTTATTTAATTTTTAATTTCTTTAGTATTCACTTTTAAAAAATGCTTTTAATTAAAATAGGATTACACCACTTTCTTCTTCATTTTCTCCATAAGACCACTCCTGGTAAGCTCCCTCTAACTCCTCCCATGGCCCCTTCTAATCCCAGTTTGAGAGCCTCTTTTCTTTAATCTTTATTGTTGCACATATATGTGTACAGTTATATTATTGAAAATATGTTTATATAATTATATAATTAGAAAATATTATATATACTTTTTATATATTAACATAATATATTATATAAGTTTTCAATTTATATAATGCATAAAATATATATAATTGTATGTATATATAAGATATATATATATATCTTATGAACATCAAAAAATTCAGAAATCTGAAAATGGATTATTGTGTTATAAAATGTCATTATTTTTTTTCTGGATTTAGTTCTGCCAGTTCACTATGAAAATTTTTGGTGTTTTTACTGCTTTTATTTTTGCAAAGAAAATAAAGACTGGGCAGTAACAAGAACACCAACAACAGCACCCCAGACATGGCCCTCAGCAGCAGCTTGGGCTGAGCGCTCACCATAGCCACAGGTGAGTGATGGCCACTCAAAACAGACTACTCCTCCCCACCTTCCTGCCTCCAGTTCCATCTCTCTTCGTAATGCTCAACTGCTTCACTTTTCTTTCTCCCCAGTCTGTGCATCACATACTTATACACTGTGATGATTCCCACTGCAGACTTGAACACGCATCTTGCAGGTCGCTGGTTGACATCTCTGTCTGTGCTTTCTGGTTTGTGGTTTGTCAGCAAGAGGGAGTCTATGCCCTGCCTGTGCTGTGCACCAGATGGCCAGTCTGTGGGTGACATGCTGGTCTACAGGTCTCTGACTCTCTTCCTCCTCCTTTGATTGGCTATGTGGTGGTAACCAGGACTCCGTGTCTATAGTGAAGGACAGGTCCGGGAGCATCTTCCCCAACCCACACCATGTAGCATAGCAGGACACAGGTCTCTCTGTCTCTCTTCCTCCTCCTGAGCTATACTTCCTGGATCCAGATTGGATTTGTTTTTGTTTTGTTTTGTTTTGTTTTTTATGTGTCATAGGCATAAAACAGGTTTGCCTACAAAGCCAAGCATGAAAGCCAGGATGAACAAAGGACTGCCAACTGCTGTGCCCCAGACTAATTCAAGATCAACACTACCTTGTTATGTTCTCTTGGCCCATTGCCAGGGGGACAGGATATTATTTTTACTGAGTGTAATAATTAAAAGAAGGTTAATTCCACAAATCGTGAATATATAAAAAAGTCCTTGCTGAGACGTGCATAGCGAAATAATGTTAGGAATGTTAGGAATGAGGGATATTAACATTTCTTTCAAATTAATAATTTCAATAGCATGGAATAAGAAAAATATTAATATACTTAAAGGTTGGCAGAAGTGATTTATTATCATTTTTCATGAGCTTACAAAAAATGCATACATGTTATTTAAATAGCTCTACAAATAAAAACATAGTACTATTCCATCACAGTAGTTTTCCTACAACACAGTTGGGCATTATAATACTTTAATTAATTCTGACATATTATATGCCAACTAAACAATATGTAAAATTTGTTATATGTTATTTTTCCTTAGATGTTTTTATTTCATTTTATTATTTATTTTTATTCCACAAATATTTGACAACTATAATGTTGTAAGTATAATATAAAAAAAATTTGTGTCAAAGAATTAATGTAATTCTTACATTAATCCTTACATTTTAGCAGAACATTATAACTTGAAAAGCATTTACATTTCAAATAAATTTTCTATTCTTATATTCTTACAAATAAATATATTTATATATTGTAATTTTTCATCCAACACATAATAACTCAGTTTTATCCAATGTTCATTGTATTCATTTGTTCTATTCTCATTTTAAAAAGCAATTTCTTCCTATACATTATGGTTTTTGTAATTTACAAGAACAGTTATAAGTGTTCACATTACTGATCTGTCAGAAATGCATTCTCCTTATAATTGTGTCTGTTTTTCTTCCTTAGAACTCTTCTTATTTTTAATTTTAAATTTTTTTCTTCACAATTTATTCATTATATATCCTGATTGAAGCCACCTCCTTCAACTCCCCCAAGTCTCACCCTCCCTCCCTCTGCCCCTCATGCCCTTCCCCTAGTCCACTGAAAGGGGGAGTTCTCCACCATTGCCATCTGCCCATAGCTTGTTAAGTCTCATCAGGACTGCCTGAGTTCACTTCTGCAGTGGCCTGGCAAGGCTGCATCATTAGGGGCAACTGATCAAAGAGCAGCCAGCCGAGCTCATGATAGAGACAGTCTCTGCTCTCTTCATGAGGAGATCCACATGGACACTGAGATGGAGACTGAGCATGGAATACTACTTAGCAATTAAAAACAAGAAAATCATGAAATTTGCAGGCAAATGGTGGGAACTAGAAAAGATCATCCTGAGTGAGGAAACCCAGAAGCAGAAAGATAGGCATGGTATACATTCACTTATAAGTGGATATTAACCATATAATATAGGATAATCATCTACAGCCCTAAAGAACCTAAACACTAAGAGGACCCTAGGGAAGATGCTTAAATCTCATTCAGAAAACAGGATAGACACCAGAACCCATGGAAGAGAGGAAACAGGATGGGAGCCTATATAGAGGGTCCTCTGAAAGGCTCCACGCAACAGGATGGATACAGATGCTGAGACCCACAGCCAAACTTTGGGCAGACTGCAGAGAGTCTGACAGAAGAGTCAGGGGATAGAAGGACATGGGGGAACAGGAGCCCCACAAGGAAACCAACAAAGCTAAAGGATCTGAGCCCAGGGTGCCCTGCAGAGACTGACTCACCAACGGATGACCATCCATGCATGGAAAGGACCTAGACCCCCTGCTCAGATGTGGCTGATTTAGAGCTTAGCACTGTTCTTAAACTCTAGGTGGACTACTATTTTTTGTTCAGATTGTATTTAATTGAACATCTTGCTGCAATTTTTTTTAATCTTTTTTATCTCAGACTTTTGCTCTTTTTTTCTTCCTCTATATTGAAGTTTTCTGTCAAAAGCTATGGATTTCTGATATGAGATCTCAGTCTTAATCATTTGCATTTAAATATATGTGAGCTTAGTTTTGCTTCCAGGTATCATCTGTCATCTCCTGAGAGGGAGTCTGCCTTCTCCTGTCATTCAACACCAGCTCTTTAAGTGTTCTTGTTTGAAAAAAAAAAAAAGTCCCTGTAATTTCTCTTGTTTTAGGTACTTAACTTCTGAAATATTATTGTTACCATTCTATTTTGTGTAGGTAATGAGATCAATTAAAAACAAAACTTCAGCTGAAATCTCATTTCTCATTTATATATCACTATAAGCAAATAAGAATTATTACTTTTAAATGTTCTTACATTATTTATTTAGTTTCCACTCTTTTTTTTTCAACTCAAGTGTTCCTATACTTCATAAACACTGAGAAAGTTTTGATGTTAAAAACACCAGTGTTGGTGCAATCAGATCCATCTAAGATGGCTACTGTGGGACCAGAAACCACCCCTACCACTGATCCCCCAAACCGAGGAAGAGGGAAAAACAGACTCTAATCAAGAGGTTGCTAACACAGGGCATTGTATTAAACACCCTCTACAGAACAGGTGAGCTCCCTGATTTTTTAAAATGATAAAAGCACAAATTGACAAGCAAACCTTCGATTGATCTCTAGGTTTGATACTGTTGAAGACTTTTGGGCTCCTTACAACTGTATCCAATTGTTTAGTAATTTAATGCCTGGCTGTGACTACTCACTTTTTAAGGATGGTATTGAGCCTATGTGGGAAGATGAGAAAAAGAAACAGGGAGGACTATGGCTAATTGCATTGAACAAAAAGCAGAGACAAAGAAACTCCACCGCTTTGTGCTAGATACACTGCTATGCCTTATTGGAGAATCTTTTGATGACTACAGTGATGATGTATGTGGAGCTGTTGTTAATGTTAGAGCTAAAGGTGATAAGATAGCAATATGGCCTACTAAATGTGAGAACAGAGACAAAGTCACACACATAGTGAGGGTATACAAGGGAAGGTTATGACTTCCTCTGAAGACAGTGACTGGTTATCAGCCCCTCGCAGACACAGCTGCAAATAAAGGCTCCACCACTAAAAATAGGTTGTTGTTTAGAAAGACACCTTCTGAGTATTCTCACAGGAGACTGTGCTAAACAATTGAGATTGGGAGCTAAACCAAAGGCTCATAAAATAAGAGTAGATTGCATTGAAGCTGATTCCATCTAAATGTTGCTAAGATATAAAAGAAGGTTCATTTGCCTTTGATTTATACTTCTGTGATCATTCTTACCCCCCTCCCACCCCTACTTTTTTCTAGTGTGTCCACTATCCTAATCAAAGAATTACAGTATACATCACCCCAGAACCTGCAGATGTGATCCTGGCCACTTTGCAACAGCCCACTTTAGAATTACCATGACACATACATTTCCCTTTGCACAGTATTTGAAAAAGAACTTGCATTTCTATTACTTTAGCAAGAAAAGATCTGTTTCTGTTCACCTCCATGCAGGAGCTAATTTAGCTGGTATAAGAGTCTGAGAACAGCTTTCTAGAAACCTTCTGTTTTCTTTCACAGTGTTGTCCTTGCTGCCCTCTTGCTGATGGCTACTAGACTTTATTTATTTGTTTCCCTTTTTGATAACATTAGTGATTCTGATTTCATTTTTTGTTTGTTTGTTTTTTCCTCATGTAACATTGGTAAAAGATCCAAGAATATGACAGAAAGATGGAATAAACATTAAATTTGTATATTCTTTAGTAATTTTTTCTGGTTTTTATTTTTTTTTGTAACTATAAAGCTTCCTACAAACTCACGTATTTCATTCAAATCAGTGATCTATGTCTGTGTGATCCCTAATCATAATTGTGAACTATTGAAATGTAACACCATAATTACATTCCTAACAGAAATTAGTATGTCTTCTTTTATATATTTTTACTGTACTTTAACACTTTCTATTACATAGGTTATTTTGCTTAGGTTACAGTGGCTCAAGTAAAAAAGCAGTCCCATTCATATTAAAACAGTATATAAAACTGTAAATAAAACATGTACAGTGAATTGTCTTTTAGACAAAAGGAAAAAAAAAACAATGTTGTTTAGCACAATTAGAAGAACTTGTAGGATCATTGGCCAGTCAAGAAAACATTAATTTATGTTTTATTATTAGATTTTATCATTATATGAATATTTATTTATTTATTTATTTATTTATTTTTGTTGCTTTGTTCTCTTTTTGAGACAGGGTTTCTCTTTGTAGCCTTGGCTGTCCTGAACTCACTTTGTAGACCAGGCTGGCCTCTAACTCACAGAGATCTGCCTGCCTTTGCCTAACTGAGTATTGGGATTATAGGCAGTTGCCATTCTGACCAGCTATGATGTAAAATTTCTATTGGCCTATTGGTCTTGTAAAGATACTTCTTTCTATATACTAAGGTCCTTTTCATCTTTGTTTTAAGTCATGATAATATAATTAAGCTGATTTGACTATACCTTATCAAAATTTAAATTACCAAATATCCAATATCATTGCCAACATTTTTATCTCATTACTTTAAAAACTATCTTTTTTCTTTGTTTTTATTTTTCTCTGTCTTCATTTTTTTATTTGTTGCTTTGGTATTATTAGTAGTCACACTGTTTAAATTAATTTCGGCAGCACAGTGAAGGGAAGCTGAAGGTATAAAAACATGTGAATCCTTCCATTTTTGACAATGTTTTCTGTGGGGCTAAAAGAAGTAAAAGTAGCAAAGCCTGGTTATTAATTTTTTTCATAGCTTATATATACAACCAAAAGTCCTTGTAAAAATTGAGATTCTGTATATTTGCATCTTATATAATCTAGTTTTAGAGCAATATATTTATATCTAGATTTGAGACTGTGAGTTTAAGGGTGAAAGGCAGAAAATATATGTCATTTTGTTTCTTTTCTTTGTCATTTATTATATTATTATTATTAATGATTATTTTGCCTTAAGGTATCCCATATCTCAATACCACATTTTAAAAGAGCCACTAGTTATAAGCACATAACTAAACCATAGTTAGAGCTCATGCTTTCTAATAATAAGGGACCTTGTGCCTCTCCAGTGAAATTCATTTGGCCTTTTTGGTCCTCATCTTTCCAGTTTCACTTCCTTAGGTTGATCAAATAACAGGAGCAGTCTGAAAGTGTCCCTTTGATACATGGAATACAAAATGTACTGGAGGAAAATATTCCCCTTGTTCTGCTTCAGTTAGACTTTCAACAAACCTGAATAATTTAAGCTCAGGGACTACCTACACATTCCAATTCCAGGTCTCTAAAATTATTGCTTTGGTCAAAATGGAGTCCTTTTAGCTGCTATATTCTCTACTGTCTCTGGGTGCTATCAGTCGAACTATTGATTCATACTTATGTTGCTATTGTGCCTATTTGGTTCGTAAGGTTAATTTCTTAATTATATTAACGTTCCTCTTTACCCTCATAAGCAGCCAATTAATTTAAAAAAGTCTTATGCTAATATTCAGGGAGGGCTCTCCCTGTTGCAGTTATGAAACTGGTAAGACAGATACTGGTTAGAAGCCTCAACCCTTTCCTTTGATGTCTGGGTTAAACCCTTTTATATCCTGAGCTATTGGCATAAAAACATTTTTCATTAAAGGCCAAACAGAGACTTCTTCCTCCAGAAATAGCAGTTCCAATTCCATATAGTTTTGTAAAATTTTTATATAAGGAATCCACTTTCTTTCCAAGTTGCCTTATAGACCCTTTGAGGTTCTGTATGCCCTGGTCTATTCTGGCACTCAAGGATCTGAAATTTTGATCCTAAAGAGCTAGTGTTCAGACACCTAGGACAGTGGTGCCTGAAATCCCAGTCCCTATGAGGAGAGGATAGTGATAGTTGAAAATTGTTTTCTTTGTCAGATGAGTGTTTTAGTTGCTAAATAATGTTCTCTTCCTTTAGTTCAGACTCTGGTATAATGGTTTATTGTTTGAACATGATCTCAGAATGGAGCTGTGTGAGGAAAATTCAGAGAACTACAAGAAGAAAAAAGTCAAGAGTGTGATAACCTCTGATGTGTCTAAACAAGGGTGAGTTTTTGGGATGTGCTTTCTTGCCTTCCTCAAGTTTAGTAAATAGAAGTATGTTCCCTTCAGATTACATATTGTTGCTTACATTTGATGTTCAAAAATGTTTCCAAGTATGCTTTGCCCTTATGACTGTATACAGCTTAAACATGTGTAAACTTTGCTACTATGACCTTGCTTAACTCTCAGAATATAAATTATCTGGTGCTAAATAAAGTTGGCTATTGCATAAAACTTATTCTACCTTTTTTTTTATTCTCTATTCTTTCAGGTTCACACTTTTGAGAGACCAAAGAATTAAAAATCAGTTTTTTGAGGTATTGGTTCAAAGTTTAAAGTGAAAGCCCGAACGAAGACCTGAACGAAGGTGGAGACATGTCCAGCCACCTGTGGGGAAGAACCAGCTTTACTGCATTCTTTTCCAGCCCACTAGAGATACAATTGCAACAATCTCCTGGCACCCATCCAGATGGCCAGGCCAGAACCGTTATGGACTTTGAGCCTAAAGTAAGCCAATCATTTCAAAAGTCAATTTCCCTTACCCAATTGTGTAATGCCAAGCATATAATCCCCTGCTTGTGGTTTTTCCCTTTAAAAACCTTGCCTCCCTAGACTGCCCCATCGCATTCCTCTCCTGCTTCCACTGGAAGTTTTACAGCCCTGGGCTTGAGCTTATATAAATAAATCCTTATGTGTTTTTCAGTGGAGTTGATTCCTGGTGATCTTTGAGGGTCTCATGAACTGGGCATAACACTTCCAACTAGAGCAGTAACAGTTTAGCTATTTCTCCAAAGTTGGTTTCCACAATCAGTGGTATCCAGGAATTCTCTCACATGTCTCTCTTTGCAATGCTCAAGAGTGTCCCAAGCAGTTCTTGAGAAGCATGTTGACATTCTTCTGAAGTATGAGTAGCAATCAAAAGATCATTCACATATACTGCAGGAGGATGACATTCAGGTGCTCCTGGTCTTCAGTAAGAGATTCCTCAAATGGGGTGGAAGTGTTCTTGAATCCCTGTAGTAGATGGGTCCAGGTCAATTGGACTATTCAAAGGGGAAGATGAGCTGACTGACAGATGCCAGGACCAGGGCAAAAGGGCACCCTTTAGATTTAAGACTGGATGCACAATTTTTCCCAGACCCAGTAAGCTGGGCAGGATACAAGAATTTGGTAGGTAGATGAATAGTGTCTACTCTTTTACTAATCTCTCTTAATCTTGAACAGGGTGATAGGCTTTTGTGCTGGCTTGAGGAAGGCAGTTGTTTATATTCCAGGGCAACGGACAAAGAACTAAAATTATGGCTTCTCAAAGGCAGCTGATATGTATGTATGATACCTGTCTTGGCATCTCTTGAGTTAGGATATGTTTTACTTGCACAAGCAAAGCTAAGCTCAAGAGTTAAAACAATAACCAGCAGCCAGCTAATTCAGTTCTCCACCCATACCTATGAGAATATTTTTTATTAGTTCTGCTAAGACAGGGCCATCTGCTCTCTACCTGTAGTATCCATAATCTCTGGTACTCAGTTATTCTCAAGGATTCTCTCACATGCTACTTATAGCAAGGCTCAAGAGTATTTCAAGCAGTTCTTCTGTTTTATATTCACCTGCTAAAGGACACATTAGCAGGATGGTTGGTTATAGGTTCTATAAATTGTAGGATATTAGGTCTGCTACAGAGCATGGCTGGCATACCCCACCCTCTATCTTGAGCTCTCCTGGGCAGGGGCTTCCTCTTACCCTTCACCATATACTCAACACAATTTGATGCTCTTGCTTTTCCCTTCTCCCATTTGTCTCACCTCCTGTACCCTGCATGGCCTGCAAGAGCTACTTCCAAAAAACCTGAATTTATATACTTTAACTTGCCTTGCATGAGAAGAAATACAAGGTCCTAATTCCTGCCTTGCAACTCCTTCCTAGTTCCTCATTTTTTAATGAAACAATGTTATATTGGTCTGTGGGGAATTCAACTGGCCTGTTCTCAGGGGCCTTTTGGGTCCTGACAAAGTCCTGTGTCACCACCTGTATTCACTGCCTGCCACCTCGACATCTCTCACTTCTTCTGTTTTTTTTCCCCTTTATCTTCCTCTGAAACACCCCCCTTCTCTCTTTCCCTTCTCCCTTTCCACAATAAACTTCCTTCCTTATAACAAATATATTTAATCAATATTAAAACATGCATTCATTTCCCTTCCCCCCAAAAAAACTCTTTCACACATAATCTGTTGAATGGCATAATTTCCCAGGGGCATTGCTTGGCACTGGGCCACAAAAGGTAACCCCCAACTCCTGCACTATATTTCACAACAGCCACCATATGTCTGTATTTACTTAGTCTCCTCTGTCTGTTCTGCTCCTTTTTTTGTCTCTCTCTTTTTTTTTTCTGATGGATTTGTGCTTTCTGATGTGCCCATAATGTTTGTTGCAGATGTGGGAAACAGATGAGTACAGCCAAAACCCCCTGGGTGGTATGCACTTTAAGGAGTTCTGCCAGGCAGATAATAGCATTATCTCCCAGAAAGCTCCTTAATTGTTGTGAAATAGAGAGGTCCTCCTTCAATATAGAATGGTCAGATATGGGGTCTTTTGAACACCAAACTACTGAAGAGTCTGGTGAGTAGTCACTGGGATTCTGGTCACCCAAACTAATTTCCCTACATCTGTTCCTCTACAGCCTACACCAATGACCGGCTCTCCAGTTTTCTGCTTTTCCATTTTTCTTGGGTGCACTGTAGTCATTGCCAGTGACTAAGAGCCTTTGATGTTAAATTCTGATCCCTAGGGAATATAAAGTATTCCTCACATGCAGCTTGTTCAGAATGTGACTGTATCCCAGGATCTCCAAGTATAATAGCTCCCAGTCATAGGAGCTATGCTATGCTACCCTGCTCTTCCTTCACCTCAGGATATCCAAAGCAGTGTAGATTATGCTCTATCTCTGCAAAGCGAGAATTAAAAACTGGCTGTACTCACTTTTTAAGAGGCTCCTCTAAATGGACTCCACTGCCCCCACCAATCTCAGGAAGAAAGAGAGAATGAGAAAACCTGACTAACTCCATTTTGTGCTTGGTCTTCATTATAGGACTGGGCCTGAACTAGGCCTGACCCCAAGAAGGCATAAGTTTTAGGAAAAGACCATAAAAATCTCCCACTCCAGTGGCATTCAATCAAAAGAGAGGACAGCCAATAGAAAACCACAGGAATGTGGAAAAAAATCTTATATCAAGACTGGCCATCTGTGTTTGGTACCCTTATATGGTTTAGGCATCTCATCGTGTGGTTAAGCATTCTTGTCACAAGAAAGTTGTGTCATAAACCATGTGTCATGGCCACCTGGGCATGAGCCAATCAAAAACCTACTCATGTAAGTTCTTTGCTGCTCACTAATCAGTTTTTTTTTTTTTTTAAGTATCTAACCCTTGCTGAAATTCCACTCTTTACCCATGAAAATGCTATTTTGTAAAGTGACTGACCCTGCATGCAGGATTCTTGCTTACTAGAAATATAAATACTCTTGCTAATTACATATGTGTGTGGTGGTCTCTGTGTGGTGATTTAGGACTTATCAAGACCAAGAGATCAGACTCCATTCATATTCCTTTTCCTTTCAACCAGTAAACTGTATATCTCAAAGATTCAGAGCCCTCCTTTTCCTGAAAAAAATACCACGATCTTATCAATTTGTTGGAAACTTTTTATTGCTATAAAACTTGGACTGAATGCAGGCAATTCCTAGGCATCCTCTTCATGCTTGAAGAAAGAGATTAGATCTTAATTGAAGTGCCCAAAGTCGTAACAGAATGTAGGGTCACAGTGAAAAACATTAAGAGTCAAGAGGCTTTTGCCTTGACTTGACCACACTGGACCTAATGCTGGCCAAGGTAGGGGAGAACCAGACCTATACCAAGCCCCACTGACCTAAAGCAGAAGCTAAGAGTTCAAATAACTAACCTCTTGCAGGTGTTAGAAGTTATCCTGGGGGTTCAGGATATTCCTGCTGGGTTTTTGGAATCCCTTCAGGAGGGTTATGAGGAATTCTCCCCCTTTGACATGCGTGTTCCAGAAAACCAAAAGGCTGTTAACATTACTTTTGAGAGCAAGGCAGTCCCAGATGTTTGTACAAAGCTGCAGAAATTGGCAATGTTGAAAGAATGAATAGGTCACAGTTGCTAGCAATAAGTCAAATGATGTCCAATAGCAGAGAAACAGATAAAAGAGGACAAGAGACTGTTTTAAGAAATGGTGACTGCTTTGAGAGAAGGGGAGAATAAGGACTGAATGTACTCCTGGTGGTCAGCTCAGCTTCAGTCCAACTCAATGTTGGGCCAAGATAAACAAATAACAGCATGCTTATTTAAAAAAAAAGTACGTTGGTAAAATGAATGTCCATTGAGTAGGCAGGAAAGATGAAAAAATAAAATTAAAAAAAAAAAAGCCTTCAACCTGACAGGCAGAGACTAAAGAGGCTAGGGCTCCATTTTAATGAGCACTGTGAGTCCATGGTCAGGGCAAAAATTTGGGACAAGACCCTCTGGTTCCTGGTTGCCTCTGGTGTGGCATATTTGGTACTGATCCAGCTTTTGGGACCAAGAGACAGACTACCATACAAGTGGCTACTAGAATTGGACCACCTCAGGCAAAGTAAATCTCAGACAATGTCCTGTGACTCATTTCTTCCTTGTTGTGCCACATTGTCTTTACCCACTACTTGGGAAGGATATGTTAAGTAAACTATTACCTTCAATGAAGCTGAAGCTACTCTGTGTTGTGTTGGTGTACAGGTAATTCAACTGGCCTTCCCTCAGGTGGATTTAGAGTCATGACAACATCCTGTGTCATGACCTGCATCTTATGTCATCACATATACTACCCACCTACCACCACCACCCCTCTCTCTCACCTTCTCTGTTTCTCTCCCTGCCTCCATCTCTCTGTCTGAGAGGACAGCCTTCATTTTCTTACTGAGGCAGAAAATGCTTAAGTTTTCTGTTTCTCAGTAAAAGAAACTTCAGTTACAGGAAAATACACCAAAAACAGGCAACTAATCAGAATTGGCCAAGACATTTGGCTAATTGGAGAGATAAGGTTGCTTAACTACCAGTCTGAGGAGCCCCTAAGCCCTGATCAGAGTCAGTTAGACTCCATAGGCACTGGCCAATCCCAGTGGAGTTCAAATAGCCCCTATTGGCACCTACCAGTGTGGGCCAGTTTAAACTAGTTTAGAGAGCACCTAGTCCCTAATCAACCCTTAACCAATCCCCAATGCACTTTTACCCTTGCTTCTGACATGCACCAATCAAAACTAAGATGATCTAACTGTCCCTGAAATTTTCTTACATAGAGTCTTTGTGCTCATCTGGGGGTTGCCATTCTGCCAGCATGGTGATCCTATCATGCTGGACTTCTGCAGAATAAATACTCTTTTGTTGTTTGCATGCTACTCAAGTTTGACATCCTTCTTTCAGCATATTCCAGATCTTAACATGCCTCTCTCTGAGGTCCCTCGTACTTTCTTCTCTCCCCCTTTCCACAATAAGCTTCCTTCCTCATATCAAATAGGTTGGGGAGGATTCTTAATCAATACTATAACAGTGAGGACCTAGGGAAGGGATAGAGGCAGACAAATGGGAACAGAGCCATTGAGGGCATTGGGAGTAGAAAGAAAGGAGATGGAGAGAACAGAGAGTGAGAGAGCTTGGGTGGCAGGTAGGTCCTTTTATCTGAACTCCTACAAATCGAGCTCCTGGCAGCGGTGGCAGGTGATGACATAAGACATTGGTAGTTCCCTGGGGCAGGCTAATTAAATTGCCTCTACCCTAACAGTGACCAAATTCACTCATACACCAACTAAATACCACGGGGAACAGGGGGACTCTCTTGTTGTCTCTCAAGACTGGGTTAGTTTTTGCATTCAGTCTATCCTAGGTCTCCCCAGATGTCCAGACCCCAGATTTATCAAGTATCCCCTCATTTTTCAAATTTAATTATATATATATGTATATATATATATATATATATATATATATTATAATTTATTCACTTTGTATCTCTGCTGCAGCCCCCTCCCTCTTCTTCTAGCCCCACCCAACCTTCCTCTTTTCCCCCTATGCCTTTTGCCTTGTACCCTGATAGGGGAGAGCTGTGCCAGATTCACAAGACCCCAGAAGACTACCACCAGTAGTTGAGTCCCTTGCAAAACATATGAGGATTTTTTGTTTTATTTTTTATTATTAGTTACATTTTACTAACTCTGTATCCCAGCTGTATCCCGCTCCCTCATTTCCTCCCAGCCTCTCCTTCCCTCCCTCAGCTTCTCCCTGCCCCTTTCCAAGTCCACTGATTAGGGAGGATGTCCTCTCCTTTCATCTGACCCTGTTTTATCAGGTATCTTCAGGACTGGCTGCAAAGTCCTCCTCTGTGGCCTAGCAGGACTGCTCCTCCCTTGGGAGGTGGGGAGGTCAGAGAACCTGCCATTGAGTTCCTGTCAGAAATAGTCCCTGTTCCCCTTACTAGGGAAAAGCAAATATAAGGATCTTTTTATTACAAGCTATAGCCTGGGCTCGCACACCCTTGCTGCTGTAGTGGTTGAAAGCCAAGCACCCTGTGCTCAGGTTAGGTTTTTAATTTAAAGAGTTGTTATGCCTGGTTCGTGAACTGCAAAAGCCCAGGAATAAATAGACTCCGCTGTAAATACATGAGATTTTTTTAAAATTGTATACGCATTTGAACCTCCTGTGGAAACAGAAGAGGAATGTGGCCCCCAGGTCTAGAGGTACAGAGTTTTTAAGGAAAAAAAAATGCAAGCAGTAATGTACATGCTTTGACATTACATGATTGGGTAAAGGCAATTGACTTTTGAAATGATTGGTCCACTTTAGGCCCCAAGACTACAAACAGTTCTGGCCTGGTCATATGGGCTGTTTTCCTAGCAACTGTATAATTAGAGGGCAAGGAAAGAATGCTATAAGATGTGTTCTTCCCCTCAGGGCATTACTGGACAAGTCTCTACCTAGCTAGTCTTAGATCAGGCCTTAAATTTTAATAATAGCTGCTGATTTTTAATCTTTTGGTCTCTCAGAGTCAGGTCCCTCCCATCTTGCCCAAAGCTGGAGGATTCCTGCCTGGCAAGCATCTATTGGTTGAAATTACATTTTGAATTGATAGGCTATAGGAAGTCTCCCAAACCACTAGTGGTCTGACTTCCCTTGTTTGGCTGCCCAAGGGAAGAGGGGCTTATTTCCTAGCAACTGTGTCTCTAGTGGGCAGGAAAAAAATGCATTGAGGCTAGATCTTCCCAACAGGTGGCTAGACATGTCTCCATCTGTCTGAATTTTGTTCAGGCTTGTGCTTTAAACTTTAAACTGATACACCCCAAAAAACTATTTTTTTATTCTTTGGTCTCTCAGGAGGACCTCTTCTGCTTCTATCCCCTCTTAAGCATTCATTATCCCTGTGTATGGGCAGATCTTTTACCCACGTCCTCCTAGTTCATGATATCAGGTGGTCTTAGGCTCCTGTAAAACTTGGGAGTCTGTATACAGGCTTACCTTTTCTGGTGGCCTGTCCTGGATAAGTATCCCAGAGTCTCCCATTATTTTAGTGGAATTTCCAAATTTTGCAGTTTGAGATCACTGAAAGGCCCCTGTTCTTTTTTTTTTTTTTTTTCTCAATACTTCTTAATGTATGTTCCACTTTGCATTTGTTTTGCTTTTTTTTTAATTCTTTATTAATTACACTTTATTCACTTTGTATCCCCTGTGGTTCCCTCCCTCCTCCCGTCCCAATACCTCCCTTCCTCCCCCCTCTGTATGCATGCCCCTCCCCAAGTCCACTGATAGGGGAGGTCTTCTCTTCCTTCCTTCTGATTCTAGTCAATTAGTCTCATCAAGAGTGGCTGCATTGTCTTCTTTGGTGGCCTGGTAAGGCACTCACCCCTCAGGGGGAGGTGATCAAAGAGCAGGGTAATCAGTTCATGTCAGAGACAGTCCTTGTTCCTATTACTATGAAACTCACTTGGACACTGAACTGCCATGGGCTACATCTTTGCAGGGGTCCTAGGTTATATCCATGCATCGTTGGAGTATCAGTCTCAGGAAAGACCCCTGTGCTCAGATTTTTTGCTTTTGTTGTTCTCTTGTGGAGTTCCTGTCCTCTCCAGATCTTACTGTTTCCCACTTCTTTCATAAGGTTCCCTGCACTCTGCCCAAAGGTTGGCCATAAGTCTCAGGATCTGCTTTGATAGTCTGCAGGGCAGAGCCTTTCAGAGATCCTTTGTGTCAGGCTCCTGACTTGTTCCTGCTTTTCTCCTTCTTCTGATGTACATCCTCTTTAAGGCCCCTGTTCTTGAGTGAGATTTTAATTAGTGCTAAGGTATTTTTGACCACAGCCCTTGGTTGGATTCAGAACTGCAGCCTTGACTGGAGTGAACAAGGATGGGAGTGGGGGTCCGGGTGGGGTTAAAAAGAAAAAGCCAGAATTACATAACTATGTCACCCCTGCAGACAAGCCTACAGATAATACCCAAGGGCTTTTTCATTCCTTGAATTACTGAAAAAATTTTTTTAACACATACAAGGTCCTGGCAGGTCTGGTCTCAGACTTCTAGGGTAACTACACTAGAGGTCAAAATAGAGTCACTTTACCTTTTACCTGCTAGCTACATCTTAAAGAGGCCTCCAAGTTTCCTGGTAACATGTTAGGATTTTCTGCCAGAAGGAAGGGACTCTTGACACATTGAGACTAAGGAGCACGAGAAAGGGACACTATGCAACAGGCTTTAGACAATAGACTTATTAGTGGGGTTAGGGTCATGGTGGTAGAGAGGTGACTGAAGCCCAGAGAGACTGCTTCCTTATTCTAGGTCATGGACTAGGTCCAGGAATTGATGAAGAAAGGCCTCAGATTCAGGTAGCAAAGAATGTTTATTATAGAGAAATTGTAAGCATGGTGGGGCCACCATTCCATAGAGTGGCAATACTGAAGTGAATACCCAGGCTCAATATATAGACAGTTAGGGGACTTCCCTAGTGTGACTAAGTAATATTTTCATTGATTGGTTGGTGCTGATCTACGGGATGGCTGGAGAGGGACTTCATGGAGTGTCCAGGTAACATAATGTACCCAGGAAACAAAGAGTGCTAACATAGCTAAACAAAGCCTTTTTTGTTACTTTTAATTTGATTGATCACATGCTTGGGGACTTTTCAAGGCATTTATTAGATTACTGTTTCTGATTTTCAGGGAGGTTGTTGAGTTATTGTATATTGTTTCCATGGACTATAGTTTTGTTTTCTGAGAAACAGAAGCTCAGACCTTGTTGTGCCCTAATCACGATAAGACCACTACCACAAGCCGAGTCTGTTGCAAACCACATGAAGATCTTTTTATTATAAATTACAAGCTGCAGCTTGGGCTCACATCACCCACTGCCAAAGTAGTGAGAGCTGAGAGCCCCATGCTCAGGTTAGTTGGGTGATTTAAAGATTCTGGTCCCTCCCAGCATGCCCAAGGCAGGGGTGATTCCTGCTTGGTAAGCATCTATTTGTTAAAATGCTGCATTTTGAATTGATTGGCTATAGGAAGGTCCCCAAACCATTAATGATCTGGTGTCCCTCCCATCTGGTGTCTTAGGGGGATAGGCCAGTTTCCTAGCAACTGTATCTCTAGTGGGTGGAGAAAGAATGCAGTAAGGTGAGTTTTTCCCCTCAGGGCATTACTGGACCTCACCCAGCTAGTTCAGGTCTTAACCTTTAATAATAGCTGCTGATTTTTAATCTTTTGGTCTTTCAACCTATTTAGTCTGAAGCTAATTTTGAAGCCTGTCATGACATCTAGCTTATTAAAAATCATTCCCTTCATAAGCACTTGTATGGGAATCTCCTATGAGCTTCCTCAACACCTTAAGAATCTCTGTTATTTTGTCACATCAATGACTTTTTCTCTAGCTATACATCTTTTTCATAATATACAAAGGCTATCGCTGAGCAATGGTCGAAGAGAAAAAGGATAGACTGTGAAGGTGCTAGCTGTTTAAAGGAGTATAATGCAGGCACATAGGGAGAATACACAACTCATGAGGATATAGGAAATGTGTCACACATGGCGGCTGATGTTATGCTGGAATCACAAGACCCCAAAAGACCATCACCAGGAGTCGAGTCCATTGCAAAACACATGAGGATTTTTTTATTACAAGCTGCAATTTGGGCTTACACCCCGACCACCAAAGGGGTGAGAGCTGAGAGCCTCCTGCTCAGGTTAATTGGGTGATTTACAGATTCCAGTACCTCCTTGGATCCCCAAAGCAGAGGATTCCTGGCTGGCAAGCATCTATTGGTCGAAACACAAAAGGGACGTTGCATTTTGAATTGATTGGCTACTTAGTTACTGAAAGTGGGCTTAGAGGGGAGGGTTTCCAACAGTGCTCACCAAGTCTCATGGAACACTGGCATGGAATTTGGCTTGTAAGGTAAAACCATTACAGATGCAATGACCCCAGGAAAGGAAGAAAATGTATACAACTACATTTACCTTACAAGCTTTCACCTACAGTTGAAGATTAAATCCACACATATGTGTTTCTTACAGTTCATCTCCCACCAATCACAATAACATGGCTCCCTTTGACTGTTCATGGAGCTCAACACCATGTGTCTTAAAGTTGTGAAAAAAAAAAACACCTTTTGAGTAGATTTAGGATAATGTATCTATTTTAATGGCTCTGTTTAATGGAAGAACAATAATAATCTCATAGTCTGAAGATTCTACTTTTTTGAAGTTAATTTCTTAGTTTTTCTATTTGCACATTTATTTCTTGTATTCTTAATATTCTATTGAATAAAGTAGGGTTATAGTTGATGGGTTACCTTCACCTATGAAATAAGCCAATCAAAGCTCGATTAAAAGTATAAAAAGTTTATTCAGAAACTGAAGTTCCTGGACAAGCTCAGCAGACTGAGGGGAAGAGGCCCGAGGAAGTCCCACACCAATCATGGTGGGAGCGATTTTTTAAGGATTGTAAGCAAAGAAAGATGATGTCTCTGCCACGTGCTGGACTTGGGGGGCTGTTGCCTCCATGTGCTGGGAGGGAGTTGGGGCAGTCCTCAGAAAGCCAGGAATATGGAGGCTTTTCTCTAAGGGGTCAGGGTTAGAGAAAGTTGGATTTACCTAATGATGTGGCAGAAGGGAGGGAAACTAGAGATGCCAACTGAACAATGGCGAATGTTGTTTTTAAAATATTTTTAACATATGGAAAAACAAGCAATGAATAAAATCCAAATAAATTTGGAAAAAAATAATACTGCCTCTAGATTTTTCCCATCTTGAATGTCATCAGAATATTAGCAATAGAAATATAGTTGCACAAGAATGTAATAAAACAGGGAGGAGTGAAAGTCTGAAAACACCAAAGTAATTAAGAGGAGACTCATGATGGTCTCTGTTTAAGAAGCCTTTAATTATCAGATTTCAATCTGCCCTGAGTCTCTAAGGCTCAAAGTATTCAGGTGACTGAAGGAAGCCCTAAGAGACTGCTTCATTATTCAAGGATGTGACCTTCCTTCCTTTAGTGTACTGTTTTAGGAATCTCCTATGGGCTTTCTCTATACCTTTGATATGCAAATCTGTAGTGTTTTCACACCACAGGCTTTTTCTCAAGTTACTTTCTAGAGCTGGATTCACTAAGGAAAACTAAGTTCCAATTTCCAAATCCTCAAGAGGACAGGAGCAAAGAGCCTCAAGTTATGAAGCTGCCAGTTGTCCTAGTAACAGGAGATTTCACATATTCTCTAGGTAAGGTCCATGGTCAGCTTCCCAACACAAAACTTAAAATCCCTGCTGTCCTTTCATCATACTTGATTTCAAACTGAGTTCTGGATCTTGCTTTTAATCTGAGAAGGTGTAAATGTTTACCTCAGACATTTCATTACCTGATTTATATGACTTCTCTTGACATCAGTGATGTAACACTGTGGTTCTTGAGTTTTTCTTAATTGCTAGTCTCCTCACATTGCAGATGCTGTGGATGGAAATATCCTTTCCAAGGTTTGTTTCTTATGCACAACACATGAATATTTGGACTACAGAGAACTCTGAAAACCAAGCAGTGATTTGGGTATATATATATATATATATATATATATATATATATATACATATATGAGATTTGTCACTTTTCCATAGACACTATTTTTCTTTGCTTTTGTCCAAGATTCTAAGAAACCAACATAATGTAAATATATTCCTGAGAAATACAATAAAATACAATTATAAACATCATCTCAATTAAATATATATATGTGTGTATTGAGTAAAATTATAGCTTGGATAATCTTGCAGAAAAAGGAAAGGAAGGATTGTAGAGCCTGAACCAAATTCAGGAAATCTACATGGGTCTGACCTAGGCTCCTGCATAAATGCTAGCAGGAGCATAGGCTGTCTCTCTCTTTTGTCTACTTTGGGAACCTTTGCTCCTACAGAATTGCTTCATTCAGACTTTATATGAGGGGAGGTGTCTAGTCTTATTGCAACTTGTTATGCCTTGTGTGTATATGTGTGTGTGTGCGTGTGTGCGTGTGTGAATGTGTGTGTGTGTGTGTGTGTGTGTGTGTGTGTGTGTGTGTTTGCTATCCTTGCCAGGTCTGACCTTTTCTGTTGTAGATAGAGGTGAGGGAAGGTGAGAGGGAGAGACTGTGAGGAGAGCAGGGAAAAGAAACCTAGGTGTTGATATATTATATGAGAAAAGAATAAATAATAAAAAGAATATATAATTGTTATCCTCATTGTTCACAGTTATCTTACATGTTCACGACTCTTAATAAGCATCTTATCATCACCCATCATAATCTAAGACTGAAAAATAGCTCACACGAATGCTAAGTTTGAAGATTGTTGTTTTATACAAAATGTAGGGAGTTACAACTTTTTGACAAAGTTTTGGAGTTCTTGATTATTTACTAAAAGTACTTACTTATAACCTTTTTATAATCTTTTTTCTCAATTAAAATTCAGTTTTTTATTATATCTTTTACTGTTTTGCAACTGTAATGTAATGACTTTATTTTCCTCTTCCCTTTTATGCTGGGTGATTTTCTTGTCAGCTTTCCCAAGCTGAATTAAGCAACCACAATTAAGAAGATTATTGCATAAAATAGGCCAGAAGGCACATCTTCTTAATTACTGATTGATGAGGGAGGGCCCACTTCATGTTGGGTAGTGTCATCCTTGGGCTGGTGGTTCTGAGTTCTGTAAGAACGTAGGTTGAGCAAGCAAAGAACAGTAAGACAGTAAGCAGCATCCTACCATCAGCTCCTACTTCTAAGATCCTGCTCTGCTGACGTTCCTTTCCTGACTTCCTTTGATGAGGAACTGTGATATGAAAGCACCAGCTAAATAAACCCTTTCCTCCCCAAGTTGCTTAAGTCATCACAGCAATAGTGACTCTTTCCTCCCTCCAAACCTTCTTACATACTCCTACTTGCTCTTTTTCCAATTCATAGCCTCTTTTCTCAGTAATTGTTATTACATGTGTATCTGCATTGTACATATGCACATGTATAAATACATATATATACATATATATATATATATATATATATATATATATATATACATGCATACACCATTGAATACACCAGTACAAGATGCTCAGTCTGTACATTACTTGTACATATGTTTTCAGGGCTGAGCATTTGGTACTGGATAACTAACTGTTTGTATCTTTTATGTTTCCTGCTGTTATTTCCACAGAAGATATATTTAATAAATACATAATCACGGGAGTAATTAAAGAAAACATTTTAAGTGTTTATTTTATCTTATTTTTCTAACATGGTCTGCTTATATGACCCAGGGTGTCTACAACATCCTAGTCCTTCTACCCCTGCTCACTAGGTGAGGGGGCGGTTAAAGCTGAACCCTTGTGCTTGGCTGCATAATTAGTCTTTATCTCTATAGCCGAAGTATTTTTTTCAGAAGTTAAATATCTGAAAACCTAAAGCATTAAAAGTTAATATTTTGTGTTATATCCAAAAATTAAATGTTTGACTATATGCCTCAGTTAGACTGACTTACTTCATTTTCCTCTTGACAATAAAAAGTAAATTGAAACCCCAAAAACTTCTGCCAAGCCCTGACTCTCAGAGCTTTACTCAAAAAACCATGGTGTTTTACATTATGAATAACATAATGTAGTCAATTTGGATATTTCTTTATAATACACACATCTCTCTTTTAATACTGAAGGTCTTTGTTGATAAGTCATGCAAATCAAAATGGAAAAAAAAAGTCATCTCTTCAATGCTGTAATTATAAAAGTTTGAGCTCTGGGAAGGGTGGAAGTAGCTTAGTAATCTGGGGTTTTTGTAACACCAGACCACTGAATAAGATAGGATTTTAACAAAATTATGGCAAATAATAGAAATTTCAGCAAATAATTACTTCATTTCCACTTAAAGTTAGCACTCTCTTGTTGCTTAAGTCTTTACAAGATAAGCCTTCATTCACTCTTACAGCAAGATTTTCTTTTACTTTGCACAATTGCTTTTAAAGTAGAATGATAAATTTCAGTTTTAGTGGTGATGTCCATAGGCATTATACAATCCAATGTTATTATTTGTCATTTATATATCAGTGTATGTGTGTTATGGAACCTGAAACATTGTTATTCAAAGAACCCTGCAGATGGATGCTTATCTATGTTTTTGTAGACTTATCAACATGCACATGACATCTTCATCATTAGACAAGAAAAAATATTTAGAGGTACTTTGTTCTTATGCAAATTACCCCCAGAATGCTAATGTTTCCTGTGACCAAAGGCCATTAGTGACAGTAGTTATGCCTTACTGTGAGGTACCTAGGAAGAACTAAAGGGAGAATTCCATGGTGATAAACACCTTTTCTCTCCTTGGTTTAGGTAGGTAGCATTGGAAGACAGAGTGAGGTACATAGGCATGGAATATATGAAATTGTTATTATATGTGACATTGAAACAGAGAAATTTATAATGTTACTGGGTTTTGTTTGTTCGTTTTCCTCAGAGGTGTGGCTAAAAAGAGAAATCGTAGCACTAATGGGATAATTTATAGGCTATGGGACCATATTTCCATTCTGGCTGTTTCATGCCAACTACAGTAAACTTTAAACTTGAGAACTTGGAAGTCTTGTGATGATTACACCATTATAAGAACCAATTGAGGGGGTAGGGAGTGTCTCCTGCTGGCAAATAACTAGATCTCTATCCAAAGTTTTTTCTGTTCAACCAAACAGACAAAAAATTGTAGGGAATAAAATGGAACATTTAAAATTAACCCTCACTTTTGTAATGGAAGATTTACTTACTGAATTTAGATTAACCTAAAATTATTGTAATTAAAAAAAGAGGACAATTATTCTAACAAGTGAATGGGAAATAATAATTTTGGACTGCATAATATCTGTAGACATTACCTCTAAAATTGACATCGCCCCATTTTAAAAGCAGTCAAAGTAAAATAGATATCTGTAGTAGACGGAGGGAGGGAACTGGGTGGGAAAGAGGGTGGGATGTACTGAGTGTGTGGATCAGCTGTGGGAAGGGGGAGGACAGTGGAAGAGAAAACAAAATGGGTGAAGGGGACAGCATCTCTGGGACTGGGAGGGCTCCTGGAAATCAATGGGTGTGACACTAACTGGAACGACTAGCAGCAGGGCATATAGAGCCTGAAGTGGCCACCTCCTGTAGCCTGGTGGGACTTCCAGTAGAGGGAGAGGGACACGAACCCACCTATAAAACATTTGACCCAAAATTTGTCTTGCTTACAAAAAGTATAGGGATAAAGATGGAACAGAGATTAAGGGAATGGCAAACCTGTAACTTTCCCAACTTGAGACCCACCCCATGAAAGAGAGGCAACCCTTGATTCTATTAATGATATTCTGCTATGCTTGCAGACAGAAGCCTAGAATAACTGTTTTCTGAGAGGCGTCATTCAGCCGCTGATGGAAGCAGATGCAAAGACCCAAAGCCAAACAATAAGCTGATATCTGGGAGTTTTGTCGAAGAGTTGAGGAAGGATAGAAGGAGTCAGAGGGGTTAAGGACACCACAAGAAAACCTACAGAATAAACTAACCTGAGCTCATACACACAAAGACTGAATCACCAATCAACGAGCATTTATGCGCTGAACCCAAATGCCCTACACATATGTAGCAGATGTACAGCTTGGTCAACATATGGGTCCCCTAACAATGGGAGTAGAGGCTATCTCTGACTCTGTCTCCTGCCTCTGGATGCCCTTCCCCTAGATAGGATGCCTTGTCAGACCACAGTGGGAGAGGATACACTCAGTCCTACTGCTACTGGAGGTGCCAGGGAGGGTGGTTACCCTTTGGGGGCCTCCTCTTCTCTAAGACAAAGAAAGAGGGGAGAATGGGGAAAGCTGGAAGCGAAGGTGAGACTTGAAGGAGAGGAAGGAGAGGGCTGGATTCAGGCTTAAAGAGATTAAATTAATTAGTTAATTTAATACTTAAATAAGAGAGGACTAATTTAAATTGAAAGTGAAATAATTATTTACTGAAATTTCAGTTATTTGTACCAAATACGTTAAAAATAAGTAGGTGCCATGTATTTTTTATTGAATTGGAGTAAAACACACAATGGTTTTTGTTGTTGTTGTAGCATACTCTGATCTATCCCACTACCCCTTGCCTAGGACCTATACTGAAATAAATATAGTAATTATTTTCATGTGATATATGTCAGTCATATAACTGATGAGGGAGATTTCCTAAATGTCCTGTTTTCTAGATAAGTAGGCTTAAGACAGTAGCCACACTCAACTAAGATATATTGCCAGACCAAATATATGCCTTCAAAATTTGCCTCTTCACTGGGTCAATGAACTCTTAAGCATAGTATGTCTTCAGAAAAAGAAAGTAGGGAAATCACACAATCAGTTTTAAAATTTCTGCTGAGGAGTATAGTATCTCTTGTCATTTGCACAGTTGATTTTCAAAACCAAAAAGTTAATATTAAAGTAAATGACATGAGGAATATAAGCCTATTTGAAAGAGTTACAAAAATAATAGGAAATAATAACAAAATATATGACACTTCGTTTCTTTAATCATTTCCCTCCTTGGTACACTGACTAGCATTATCCTTGGAACATAGTGGTAACTGCTTTGAGTTAATGACTTTTATCTCTCAGCTTCTGCTTACTCAAATGTTATTGTTCCTTAACATTTTGCCTCTTTTAAAAACAAATGTAATTTAGGAGCCAATTGTACTTAGGAATGTCCTTGCTAGGGGACAGTACAATAAGCTTACAATTTTACTTCCTTTGATATAGAGTTTGCCTTTGAATGCAATTTCAAATTACATTAACTTTTTGCATTACTAAATCATATTATTAATATATAATAAGTTCAATTAAAAAGCTTTATATTGTATACTTTTGCATATAGCTTTATGTACATAAACATGCCTTAAGAACAAAATGTAACATTCCTCTTTTTAAATTCACATTTATTGAAAGTGATATAATTTACCCAGATGGTGTTATTTTTGACATTGAACTTCTGGAACTCATCCAAGTTCCTAATGTTAAATAGTGCCTTTCTATTCATGTCTATGAATCTCGAGTTTGGCAAGAATGCAAAGCAAAAGTCTTGTATAAGTTATCCCATCATTTAATATTCTGTAAATGAAGATAAAAGCTGTCTATTCCCACATTTTTTTAGGCATGGTTTCCCAAGTACCATTGTTTTTCTACATACGGCATATAAATCAATATATAGGAACATTACATTACTTTTCAGACGATGGTGTTGATAAAGAGATAAAATGTGTCTTATTGTTTAATTTTTCTACTGTTTGTAAAAATGACATAATATATTTGAGCTACCTAATAAAAGTTTATTTACCCAAAGTTTCTCATTATTATTATCATGGTTTTGTAATTTTCACAATTATGATTTTTTTTTTTTTATCTAAACCTTGTCTGAGGCTTTTGTTTGTTAAATAAGATTTTACATTTCTCTAAAGGGCTACTAAACATACTGTTTTGAAGTAGCTACCTTTCAATGCTTGGTAAAGGTTAATAACATTTTCTCTGTAGTTATTACAGGCAATTTTATATTTAATATTGGTTATATTATTAAAAGAAATTTTCTGTGTCTACTTCCCAATTTATCTGCCTACCCATCTGCCTAAACTCCCTATTGATTTCCCTCTCATTTCTCTATTGATATGTTTAGCAGTGTAAATACAATTGACTTATCTGTAACCCGTCTTTCTAAGTCTAAGAAGCCATGAATTTTACTTGACAATGAAAATATTATAATATGTATCATCACTGTAACTTTTTAAAGATCAATTAATTCTGAGTTGGTGGGTAGGAGAACGTTTGTTTTTCTAATGCCAAACCCAAGCATTAGTACTACTTTCATAAGGCAGATAACAGTGGAACATATTTATGATAGCTCCTTTTGACTTGCTAGGGCAGTCAACATCAATACATCACTGATACTCCATGAACCTATGTAACAAAAGACCTCACTGGGTCAGTTGAGGAAGAGTGATATTTTTCTTGATATCTTAAGCAATGACATCTGGCTTAAAAATGTCTCCAGACATTTTTCTGATCTCAATCCAACTGCATAATTTCTCATAACAGTATGGATTGTGTCACTTGTTCTTCCATATATATAATACTAAGTTTTTGTCAAATAATCAAAAACTCCATTTTAAAAGAAGTTTCTACAAAATCCTCCATTTCTCTCTCTCTCTCTCTCTCTCTCTCTCTCTCTCTCTCTCTCTCTCTTCGTATTTGTAGAAAACTGTTTTTTTGTTGTGTCAACAGGGTCCTTTCACATAGTGCTGACCAGCCTGGAGCTCATTATACAAACTAAGCTGCTTTCAAATTTTCAGTCTTTATTTACTTCAAAGGACTTTAAAACATTTTACTCCAAAGAGGCCCAGAGTGGGTAAATGAGATGCTGACATAATTTATTTATTTTTCATAAGAAATCACTGCTTTAATATAACACCATAGTGTTATATTAACATGTGTATCATTTTTAGCTAATTAACTATTTCATTAATAAAATGAATTTCTTGTGTACTAATTGTGAATGTGCACAACTTAGGCCTGGACACAGAAAACATGCACAATACTTGGCAGCTTAAATAAAACTGTAACAGTGAGGCTGATGTGTAGTGTCAACGTGGGCAAGAGAGAACAAGAGGCACGAAGGATGTTGCAGTGTAGGGAACTCAGGATACTGACAAGTCAGTGGTGCAGAGTGGAATTCAGAGACTAGTAATAGCCTAATCTTATAAAATGTGTTATTTCCCCAAAATCCATGTGTTAAAATCCTAATTGCGAGCATTTGGATAAACATCACTTTGGAGGAGTTAGGTTTAAATAAGATTAAAAAAGTGAAATCCAAACCTGCCCTATGAAGAGATGGAATAATTCTGCCTATGTGCCATGGGAAAGCTGTGTGATACTGTCTGTAGTTTGTTAGAGATGAGTAGAAGTATCATCAGAAATAGTCTTCTCATCAGCTTTACCAATACCAGTAGGCTGTCAATAGTTATGTCCATGGAAGAGGAGAATATATCATCTTTAGCTACTTTTGGAAGAAAAGCTAAAATGTTGGTTACCTATACTTGATGGCAAGAAACATTGTATATTAAAACTTCTGTTGCCAAGCTCTGTTTGCCGGGAATAGCATGGAGGATTCTCACGTGTTCTTAGAGTTTGTAACCTACCCAATATATGAGTGTATGTCAAGATTCTGTGCATATAAAGTATTCTGACATCCAGACCTATGATATAAGTTTGTCTGAGGAAACTAGGACTCTTATCTTACTGTGGAAACCAAAGACCCCAATGCACAAAACAAGTTAGCAACACTAACATTATTCAAGTATTTCATCATGAAGAAATGATTGAGTTCTTAAAAATTGATCTTCAGAATCCATTATTTCACAAGATGAGTACATGTGTTCAGTAAAGAAGTTTGTAAAGGACATATACATTAATTGGTGAGTAGTGTCATGACCAATCAGTCTGTTATAATGAGGAGAAACAAAGGATGAGAATTATGAAAAATATCTGAGCCTTCTGTATGTATAATATAAGATTATGTGATATTACACAGCATATCAAATGGTCACAAATTTAGGAAGTTAAAACAGCACATTTTTTTTATTCTATAGTTACTGTAAAATGGTACAGTGTGCCAACACTCATTCTTGTGAGGCTTAATTCAAAGCGCTCAGCAATACTGCAGTCTCACTCTGAAAGTCAGTAATTTGCTAATAGAAAATCAGAGCTTCTATTATCTTCAAAATGGTCAAGGGAAAAAATCTCTGATTATTTTGAATTCAGTTTTAATTTTCTTACTATTGTAATAAAACTCTATGATCAAAAGCAACTTGGAGAGGAAATGGTTTGCTTGGCTTACACTTTCAGGTCACATTCATAACTCAGGGCAGAAGCTCCAGCAGGAAGTGAAGCAGAAACCAAGGAAGTGATGCTCCTTACTGGTGACCTCAGCAGTTCATGCTCACTTAGCTTTCTTATACAGCTTAGATTCACCAGGACTGGTGCTTCTCACAGTGGCTATTTGCCCTCCCACATCAATCATCAATAAAGACAGTTTGTCACAGACAGGGTCACAAGCCAATAATATTGAAGTGATTTATTCAATTAAGGGTACTTCCTCCCTATATATAAACTTGGTTGTGCCATGTGGACAATAAACACTAACCAGGGCAATATGATAGACAAAGGATGACATCTGGGTTACTCAGGTGCTCTGAGAGAATGTCTCTTTAAATAAAATCCAAACCATCTAATTTGTTCTCACAATGTCATATGGGAAATATTTCTTGCCACTTAAACTATACAGTCAGGACATAAGATCCAACATCTTTCTAAATCTATGATTGTGCTCGGAGATTGTACAAGATTGTGATATTGCACAAGCATATCAAATGTGCTAATCCTAGGTGGACATTTATTTAGGAGGGAAATAGAATGTGATTGTATACATATATAATGTACACCATATTAAATCATACCTATAGTCTTTAAGCTATATTTGTCAATTGAGAATATGATCTTAAATTAGATCGTTTTGTTAACATATATGTGTATATATAAGGAATGTTTAAAATCTGATTTACATACCATGTTTATAAATAAACAAACAACTTCAGATTTATAAAGAAGTAAATGTGTATTAAAGCAATAAAATCTTTAAAGTGAATACAGGAAAAAACTTACAAATTGAAATAAGAACACAATTTTTTTTTCAATGCAGTTTATTCAGGAACCTTGAACAATCATCTGACCCTGGGGAAAGCCAGCCCTCAGCTTAAATAGCCTCTGGGTAGCCAACCCAGGCGTGCCACGTGGGCAATGCAGATAGGTCCACATACATGGAAGCAAGCCAGATCTTTGGCCTTAGCCAAATGTGGAATTGTTCGTGACAGAGAGCACTCACCATCGGGAAGGTGGAAGGCGGAAACCAGCTCCATCTTTAAGGCACAGCATTCCGCAGCTCTCTACAGTTCCCCCTTTTTTGTTTTAGACGCATCAGGCAAGAGTAGAGGTCTGATCTCTGATATTAGAAATAAATTGGGACTTTGTACTGATGTTCATTTAGGTGTCATCCACCCAAAGAGCATCAGACCTGTTCAATACCTTTTTCTCAGAGGCGGGACCTGGGGCATCAACCCGCATGCAATCAGATATGCTCTTCTCTGGGTCCAAAGCGGCTGACCCTGAGTGCAGTGCTTAGCCTCACATCCTGAGCGTAACATTTTAGCTTTTTATGGTAGCCAACCATGCTTGGGGAGACTGTCCTGCTTCAATGGCTGTAAAGGCCTGAATGGTCATGGCTGCATTACGCTGTTGTGAGATTCTAATCTTGCATATATACCACAAGCAAACCAAGGAGACCAACACCAGAAGGCCTGCTAACGCTCCCATGCCCGCCCATTCCTTCAGATGATTCATGGCTGCAGCAATCCATGATGATAATCCTGTGCTGCAAATCTGTCTAAACAATAGTCGAGCTATATTTTAGGTAATTGGACTGGAGAATTCGATACTACGATGGAGCAGCTGAGAGTGGCCATTGTCACAGTAAATTCTACCAGAGTGGACGCAGGACTAGCCACAATTCTTTTAAGATTTATTTCATTTTACATATATGAATGATTTGCCTGCATGTATGTGTGTACACCTTGTGTGTAACTGGTATCCACAGAGGTCAGAAGAGCAGGTCAGATTTCTTTGAACTGGAGTCACAGAGGATTGGAAAACACTTGTACCGCCTAGGAACTGAATTGAGGCCCACTACAGGAACAACACGTGTTCTTGGCTCTGACACATTACTCCAGCCCCCAAACTGATTTCTTAAATAGCATATAAAAATAAGATGGTAGGTGCATATAAATTAAATATTGTTAAAATTCAGAATGATTGTTTCTTCAGTCAATTAAAATACTTTATGTTGAAGTGGAAGTAATATTTTGTAACACTTATATGTGACAAATGACTCATATAATCAATTACTATTTAGAACTCAAAACCAGAAAATCCAGTAATAAGATAGGCATATCTAATATGTTTCAAATTATTGTCCACCAAGCTATTTTGTTTGGTTTTGTTTTGAGGCAGGGTTTCTCTGTGTAGCTTTGGCTGTCCTAGACTCACTTTGTGTACCAGGCTGGCCTCAAATTTACAAAGATCCACCTGCCTCTGCTTCTCTGAATGCTGGGATTACAGCTTTTATGTAAGATAGTTTTCCCTTTGTGCTTTCTTTCTGTTTTCCCCTATTCATTGCTGGCAACAACAGAGCATCCATATATATGTACACATTTCAAATGAATGATACTTACAGAGAAATTATGCCTGTTCATCCTGAAACCCAGGAATATGAGGCCATTCCATTCTGCTAATATTCTTGTCTTTTTAAAATATTTGCTTTAATGGTAATTTCATTCTGACAAAAGAAAGAACTCATAAAGCAGAAGAAAACCCATGTAAGATTGTGCTGTATGCATGTACAAATGTGACTGAATCACATAGAAGCAGAGTAAACAACGCTGTAAGAAAAGTCTACATTGAAGTAGATTTGATTTAATGTTTTCTATTACTTAAATATTTTGAAAGACATATTAGGGTTGTTCACGATGTTATTTCTCAGTCAAGTCATTTAAAGATAATCCCAAATCATGAAACTTATTTAATAAGTATACATTATGTATACTTTATGTATACTTTATGTAAGTATACATTATGTATTAAGAACTTATTATAAGTATACATAATGTATACCTAGTATACATTAGCCACCAGAATAATAACTTATTGAGATACATAAAACTCAATAAAAAAGGAGGAAAAGTTAGAGACGTTCAGACACCAAGTCCTAATAAACTATCAAAGCAATTAATTTTACTTTATGAGTAATTAACAAAATAACGTAACACACTTAGTAACTAGGAGCTAGTTTGCAAATGAAGAATACAAGACCCCATCTCATGAGTTTACGTATTCAATAATTACATTAGGAATACTATTAATAGAATTTAAACAAATATTTTTATGGATAATATAAAATGCAAATACAAAATAAAATTTGTATTTATTATAATAAGCTTCTAGCTTAGAGGATATGTTTTGATTCATTCATAAATTAATTGATAAAATAACAGCTCTGACACTTGTTCATCTCTTTTTGTACAGAAACAGCATACTGTGTACTGTACATTAATTACTTTCTGTCATTCTTTTTCTGAATAATACATTGTATTTTATATAAATATATTTCTTTTATTTTTACATCCTTACCACAGTTTCTTCTCCTTCCTCCCTTCCCAGTTCTAACCCTTCATCTCAGGTCTGCACACCCCTTCCATTTACTCCTCTCTTTTTCTTCAGAAATGATCAGGCCTCACGTGGACTTCAACCAACCAACCACGGCATATCAAGTTGCAGCATGACTGGGTACCTTCCCTCAAATTAAGGCTGGATTGAGGCAACACAGCAGGAGAAAAAGGGTCCCCTTTTTCTCATCAGCAGCAATACTTTGATTTCTTTCTTTCCAATTTGCATCCCCTCAATTTCCTCTAGCTGTCTTATTGCTCTATCTATAACTTCAATTACTATATTGCAAAACATGGAGAACCCAGACACCCTTGTCGTGTTCCTGATTTTAGTGGAATTGCTTTGACTTTCTTTCCATTTTATTTGATGTTGGTTATTGACCTGTTGTATATTGCCTTTATTGTGCTTAGGTATGTACTGTTTATCCCTGATTTCTCCAAGACATTTTTCATGAATGGGTGTTGGATTTTCAGCATCTAATGAGATAAGCATGTTTGTTTTTGTTTTTTTTTTTTTAATTTGTTTATGTGGTATATTACATTGTTGGATTTTCATATGTTGAACCATCCCTGCACTTCTGGGGTGAAGGCTACTAGATCGTGGTGGATGATGTTTGTGATTTGGCTTGTGAGTATTTGATTATTTTTGCATCAATGTTTATAAGGGAGATTGGACTGAAATTCTCTTTCTAGGTTAGGTCTTTATGTGGTTTTGGTGTCAATGTGACTGTGGGCCCATAAAATGTATTTGGCAGTGTTCTTTTTGATTCCATTTTGTGGAATGATTTGAGGAGTATTGGTATTAGTTCTTCTGTAAATTCTGGTAGAGTTTTGTGCTAACACCATCTACCATCTTGCTCTGTGCTTTTTTGTTGTTGTTGTTAGGAGACTTTTAATGACTGATTATACTTTCTTAGGGAATTATAGCTCTATTTAAATTGTTTTTCTGATCTTGATTTAATTTTGGTAACTGGTATCTATCAATAAAAATCATTCCTTTTATTTAGAACTTTCAATTTTGTGGACTATAGATTTTTTGAAGTAAGACCAAACAAATTTTTGTTGTGTTTTAAGTTCTTTTTATTATTATTCTTTTATTTTTTTATTTTTTATACTCATTACAGTTTATTCACTCTCTATCCCAGCTGTAGCCCCCTCCCTTCTAATCATACCCTTTCTCCTTCATTTCCTCCCATAACCCTCTCCAAGTACACTGATAGGGGAGGTCCTCCTCCCCTTCCATCTGACTCTAGCCTATCAGGTCTCTTCAGGACTGGCTGCATTGTCTTCCTCTGTGGCATGATAAGGCTGCTCCCCCTCAAGGGGAGGTGATCAAAGAATCGGTCACTGAGTTCATATCAGAGACAGTCCCTGTTCCTCTTACTAGGGAACCCACTTGGATACTGAGCTGCTGTAGGCTATATCTGTGCAGGGGTTCTAGGTTATCTCAGTGGGGGGAGCCAAGATGGCAGCGCCAGGAGAGCACAGCATTTGAGAAGCAGGACAGCACTCTCCGTGCAGAGACCAGGAGACTTAACTCTGGGCCCTGAAACTACATCAATCTTGTTTCCCAGGTGAGGGGAGGCTCCCACGGTGTGGGAATCAGTCGGGTCCACTCACGGCTACCCAGCCAGAATCCAGAAGAAATCCTGGGTAACGCTGGCTTTGTGTCTCTGGGCTGGAACCGCAAGCTTGAGTGTCCCAATCACTTTCCCAGGCTGATCCATGGGCACAAGGGTGCCTGAGACTGGGCGTCCCAGTCGCAAGAAAACCCCACGGGGAAGCAAAGTTGCCAGTCTGATCACGGGTCACCCAGTCTTTCCCCGGGAGGTCTCTAGGAAGGTGGGTACCCGCCGCCAACACAACTGAGCTCCTGCCGCGCAGAGAGCTGTGCACTCAGCTCAGCGGTACAGACAAGCTGTGCGCCCCAGTACAACAGGGACTGGGAACCCCTGTCCAGAGAGGACCCCACAGGGAAGGAAGAAACCCTGCTGCTGGGGTCGCCTAGGGAAAGTCTAGCAGCCTGCAGATCGCAAACAGGTGAGTACGCCCAGCCATCACAGATCTGGGCCCAAACAGGGAGGACAGAGTGATTGGAAACTCAGCTCCCGCAGACTAGCAGGTGGGTGCACTCTCCTCCAGCCCAGAGGCCTGCTTTGTACCAACTAGACCTTACAGGCAGAACTGTGCGCCCCAAGACACCAGAGCAGTACTCACCCACCACAGATTACCACTTGGGTTCTGGGGCACAGAGCCCCAACCTCAGACCTACAAAAGACCGGGAACCCTAAGATCAACCCCCAGATACTGCTCCAACGGGCAAACAGTTATGCCTAACAAAACCGACCAAACCACGGGACACACAGGTTACAGCAGCTGATCACTAAATTTACAGCAAGAAACCCAGAAGGAGGGCAGCTGTCTCCAGGACTTCTCCCAGTTAGAGGAGAGCCCTCTCGACTAATCAGGACCACAGTTACTACCCAGGTCTCTATGCCTGAGGTGAGCTGTAGCAACTCCTGAAAAACACCGGGCATCCAGTGACTATACCCAAAAAGCTGGGAAGACTTCCTTCAGGAAAAAACATCTTCCTGCCAAATGGATTCTCTCCACTACAAGAGTTCAAGAACAACCAGAAACTAAATTCAAACAACTAAGATAGCCCAATGGGTAGAGGACAGCGTAAAAGTTCAACCAACAAAAGCCAGAGCAATATGGCATCTCCAGAACCCAGTTATCCAGGGGCAAATAGCCCTAGACACCCCAGCATAAATGAAATTCAAGGAGATGACCTAACATCTATGCTCATGAAGAACATAAGAGAGGAAACAAATAAAATACGAAAAGAATTAGAGGAAGATAAAAACAAACAGATCATGGCTATCCGTAAAGAAATGGAGGAAATTAAAGACAAGGAGATTATGGCCATCCGTGAAGAAATACGGGAAGCTACAGCCAAACAGTCTGTGGCCTTTAGAGAGGAAATGCTTAAATCACTGAATGAAATAAAAGAAACAGTGGATTGTTCAAACAAACAGCTGAAGGAATTGACGGAAAAACATGAAAATACAGTCAGACAGGGGAAGGAAACCAACAAAATAGCTCAAGACCTGAAGATAGAATTGGAAAAATTAAAAAAACACAAATGGAAGAAATTGTGGAAAGAAAGAACTTAGGGAAGAAAGCAGGAACTACAGAGGTTAGCATAACCAATAGGCTACAAGAAATGGAAGAAAGAATCTCAGGTGTGGAAGATACAATGGAAGAAATAGATGTATCTGTCAAAGAAAATGTTAAATCTAAAAAATTCCTGACACAGACTATCCAAGAAATTCAAGACAACATAAAAAGACAAAACCTAAGAATAATAGGAATAGAGGAAAAAGAAGATTCCCTGCACCAAGGCCCAGAAAATATTTTCAACAAAATCATTGTATTCTTATTGGCCTCTCCAACTTAAAGGAGAGGCCAATAAGAATACAAGAGGCCTATAGAACACCCAATAAATTAGAACAGAAAAGAAAATCCTCCCGCCACATAATAATCAAAACTGTAAGTATACAGAACAAAGAAAAAATACTACAAGCTGCAAGAGAAAAAGGCCAAGTAACATATAATGGCAAACCCATTAGAATCACACCTGACTTTTCAACAGAGACTATGAAAGCCAGAAGGGCCTGGACGGATATCATGCAGACCCTAAGAGAACACAGATGTCAGCCCAGGCTACTATACCCTGTGAAACTCTCAGTCCTCATAGACTGAGAAAACAAGATATTCAATGACAAAAACAAATTTCAACAATACCTACAAACAAATCCAGCATTACAGAAGACACTGGAAGGGAAAATACAACCCAAGAAAGCTAGCTACATTCAAGAAAACACAGGAAATAAATAACCCCACTACAGTAAACAAAAAGCAACCAAGCACACAACCATAATGTTTCTTTTTTGAATGTGGGTACCCTTGAAATTGGGGTATTGATATTCAGAATTGAGATGTTATCTTGTTGATTTTTTCCTTTGATAAGTATGCAGTATTTTTCTTCATCTCTTTTGATGAATTTTGCTTGAAGTCTACTTAATTGGAATGTCTACTCCAACTTACTTTTTGGCTTCAATTGTTTAGAAAATCTTTTTCAGCCCCTTACTATGAGATAATATATATCTTTGATGTTGAGGTGTGTTTCTTTTATGCAGCAGAATGATGGATCTTGTTTTCACATCCATTCTGTTAGCCTGTGTATTTTGATTAAGGAATTCGGTCCATTGATATTGAGAAATGTTAATGACCAATGATTGTTACTTCCTGTTATTTTGATGTTGTTGTTGGTTGTATAATGATAAATGTACTCCTAATGATATTCTACTATACTCATAGATCAGTAATGTGTTAGCACTTATTATTGCTATGATGAGATACCAGGACCATGGCAATTCTCATAAAGAAAAATATTCAATTAAGGCTGGCTTACAAGCTCAGAAGTTTAGTCCATTATCATCATGGAAGAAAACATGGCAACATGCAGGACAACATGCGTGCTGGAAGAGTTCTATATCTTGATCTTCCGGCAGCAGAAAGAGACTACATCAGACTGGACATAGCTTGAGCACATATGACCTGAAAGCCCCATCACCACAGTGGCATACTTCCTCTGCCAAGAACACATCAATTAATAGTGTAACTCCCCATGGCCCAGCATTCAAACACATTAGTTTATTGGGGCCAAATAACTTCATTCTTTAAATCAGCGTGAGCAAAGCTCTTATGAAGTCAGGAATACTATAGTAGCATACACAGTGCCTAAATGAGTCTGCAAAGGTTCTTTGTGTTTGTATATATACACATAATATACATATATCATATATTATGATTCTAGTTTGGTGTTTTTATGGGATTCCTGATCATGTGAATGAGTGCCTTTCTTATTCTTGTGTTTTTTTCGCGGGCTCTTTTTTTTTTCTGTTGGTTTCTTTTGTCCAAATTCGACATGATAGTTTGTTTTTTGTATTCTATTATATATTATTACATATAATAATATATATATTATATAAATTTTTCCCTTTTTTAAAAATTTTTCATCAATTACACTTTATTCATTCTGCATCTCCCCATAAGCCCCTCCCTCCTCCCCTCCTGATCCCACCCTCCCTCTCCTTTCTGCATGCATGCCACTCCCCAAGTCCACTGATAGGGGAGGTTCTCCTCTCCTTTCTGATCAAAGACAATCAGTTCACATTAAAAGTGGCTACATTGTCCTCTACTATGGCCTGGTAAGGCTGCTCCCCCCAGGGGGAGGTGATCAAAGAGAAGGCCAGTCAGATTATGTCAGAGGCAGTCCCTCTTCACATTACTATGTAACCCACTTGGACACTGAACTACCCTGGGCTACATCTCTGCAGGGGTTCTAGGTTATCTCCATGAATAGTCCTTGGTTGGAGCATGAGTCTCTGGGAAGTTCCCTGTGTTCAGATTTTCTTGTTCTGTTGCTCTCTTTGTGGAGGCCCTGTCCTCTCCAGCTCTTACTATTTTCCAGTTCTTACATAAAGTTCCATTCACTCTGCCCAACAGTTGCCCATCAGGCTCAGCATCTGCTTTGATAGTCTGTAGGGCAGAGGCTTTCAGAGGCCCTCTGTGGTAGGTTCCTAGGTTTTTTTTTCTGTTTTCTTTCTCTTTTTCGGGTGTCCATCCTCTTTGCCATTCAGGATAGGGATTAACCATTTTAGGTAGGGTCCTCTCTCTTGCTTAGTTTCTTTAGATGCACAGATTTTAGTGGGTTTGTCCTATGTTGTAGGTCTATATGAGTGAGTATATACCGTGTGTGTCTTTTTGCTTCTGGGACAACTCACTCAGGATGATCCTTTCCAGGTCCCACCATTTACCTGAAAATTTCATGATTTCCTTATTTTTCATTGTGGAGTAATATTCCATTGTGTAGATGTACCACAATTTCTGCATCCATTCTTCAGTTGAGGGGCATCTGGGTTGATTCCAGTTTCTGGCTATTACAAATAAAGCTGCTACAAACATGGTTGAGCAAATGTCCTTTTTGTGTACTTGAGCCTCTTTTGGATATATGCCCAGAAGTGCTGTGGCTGGATCTTGAGGAAGCACTATTTTTAGTTGTCTGAGAAAGTGCCAGATTGATTTCCAGAGTGGTTGTACAAGTTTACATTCCCACCAGTAGCAGAGAAGTGTTCCCCTTTCTCCACAACCTCTCCAGCATGTGTTGTCACTTGAGTTTTTGATCTTGGCCATTCTCATGGGTGTAAGGTGAAATCTCAGGGTTGTTTTGATTTGCATTTCTCTAATTGCTAATGAGGTTGAGCATTTCTTTAAGTGCTTCTCTGCCATTCGATATTCCTCTGTGGAGAATTCTCTGTTTAGCTCTGTTCCCCATTTTTTAAGTGGATTACTTGGTTTGCTGCTTTTCACCTTCTTTAGTTCTTTATATATACTGGATATGAGTCCTCTGTCAGATAAAGGGTTGGTGAAGATTATTTCCCAATCTGTAGACAGTCGCTTTGTTTTGATGATGGTGTCCTTTGCTTTGCAGAAGCTTTTCAGTTTCATGAGGTCCCATTTATTGATTGTTGCTCTTAGAGCCTGTGCTGTTGGTGTTCTGTTCAGGAAGTTTTCTCCTGTACCAATGAGTTCTAGGGTATTTCCCACTTTTTTTCTAGCCGATTTAATGTGTCTGGTTTTATGTTGAGGTCTTTGATCCACTTGGGCTTCAGTTTTGTGCAGGGTGATAAGTATGGATCTATTTTTATTTTTCTACATGTAGACCTCCAGTTGGACCAGCACCATTTGTTGAAGATGCTATCTTTTTTCCCTTGTATGGTTTTGGCATCTTTGTCAAAGACCAGGTGTCCATAACTATGTGGGTTTATTTCTGGGTCCTCTGTTCCGTTCCATTGATCCACCATTCTGTTTCTATGCCAGTACCACACAGTTTTTATAACTTTTGCTCTATAGTACAACTTAAGATCAGGGATGGAGATACCGCCACAAGTTCTTTTATTGTAGAGGATTGTTTTAGCAATTCTGGGTTTCTTGTTATTCCATATGAAGTTGAGAATTTTTCTTTCCAGATCTGTGAAGAATTGTGTTGGTAATTTCATGGGAATTGTATTGAATCTGTAGATTGCTTTTGGTGAGATGGCCATTTTTACTATGTTAATCCTGCCAAGCCATGAGCATGGGAGATTTTTCCATCTTCTCATATCTTCTTCTAATTCTTTCTTCAGAGACTTGAAATTTTTTTCATACAAGTCTTTGACTTCCTTGGTTAGGGTTACTCCGAGGTACCTTATGTCATTTGTGGCTATTGTGAAGGGTGTTGTTTCCTGAATTTCTTTCTCAATGCGTTTGTCTTTTGTATACAGGAGGGCTACTGATTTTCTTGAGTTAATTTTGTATCCGGCCACTTTGCTGAAGGAGTTTATCAGATGTAGGAGTTCCCTGGTAGAGTTTTTGGGGTCACTCACATATACATATCATCTGCAAATAGTGATAATTTCACTTCTTCCTTTCCAATCTGTATCCCCTTGATCTCCTTCAACTCTCTTATTGCTCTAGCATGGACTTCCAGCACTATGTGGAAGAGATATGGAGAGAGTGGGCAGCCTTGTCTTGTCCCTGATTTCAGTGGGCGGGCATGGGAGCGTTAGCAGGCCTTCTGGTGTTGGTCTCCTTGGTTTGCCTGTGTTATATATACAAGATTAGAATCTCACAACAACGTAATGCAGCCATCACCATTCAGGCCTTTACAGCCATTGAAGCAGGACAGCCTCCCCAAGCATGGTTGGCTACCATAAAAAGTTAAAATGTTATGCTCAGGATGCGAGGCTAAGCACTGCACTCAGGGTCAGCTGCTTTGGACCCAGAGAAGAGCATGTCTGATTGCATGCAGGTTGATGCCCCAGGTCCCGCCTCTGAGAAAAAGGTATTGAACAGGTCTGATGCTCTTTGGGTGGATGACACCTAAATGAACATCGGTACAAAGTCCCAATTTATTTCTAATATCAGAGATCAGACCTCTACTCTTGCCTGATGTGTCTAAAACAAAACGGGGGAACTGCAGAGAGCTGCGTAACGCTGCGCCTTAAAGATGGAGCTGGTTTCTTCCTTCCACCTTCCTGATGGTGAGTGCTCTCTGTCACAAACAACTCCATATTTGGCTAAGGCTGAGGATCTGGCTTGCTTCCATGTATGTGGACCTATCTGCATTGCCCACTAGGCATGCTGGGGTTGGCTACCCAGAGGCTATTTAAGCTGTGGGCTGGCTTTCCCCAGGGTCAGATGATTGTTCAAGGCTCCTAAATAAACTGCATTGAAAAAAAAACAAAAAAAAACTTATTCTTCATTTTAAATTATTTTAAATTTGATAATTTTAAATTATAATTATAGTTCTAAATTATTATTTTTAAATTATGATGATTATAGTTATCTCTATATTTTAAATTATAATTCTAAAATTGTACTTTTTAGTAA
Organism: Meriones unguiculatus; assembly: GCF_030254825.1. NCBI lineage: Eukaryota > Metazoa > Chordata > Mammalia > Rodentia > Muridae > Meriones > Meriones unguiculatus. Next base: position 99,364,047 of record NC_083354.1, read on the forward strand.
ATTATTAAAATTCTAATGAATATTCATGTCATAGCTTGTTTCTACTACATACGTATAATGAGAAAACATACTAAATAAAATGTTTTCAGTAGTGCCTCTTCTATCTATTAATCATGTTAAGTTATAACATGTATATTGATCACTGCTCCTATATCTGTAAAGTCTGTAATAAAATATACTTGCAGCCTCACTTCATATGTGATACTATAAAGTCTCTTTCTCAACTTGTATAACTAGATTCTAAGCCTTATGAGGTCATAAGAAATTGACAGTTGTATATGTTTTGGACCAGTTTCCATGCTGTATAGTCATTATATTCTAGAAGTTGAGAAGATTTTTTTATTGTTGTTGTTAAGTAAACAATATTTCACTGTCAGGTCATAAACTTTTAAACTCTCTTATTTTCTCCATGATATCACCATGCTATATATGTCTCTTCACCCAAGACAGAATTATCAATTAATATATGTCAGACATGATATTTCCAAACATAACTTACTGTGATCTATCCAACCTACCTCCTTTGAGGAAGAATTTACACTACACAGCAATTTAACAGAAAAGTTCAAAATATTTTGAACAGTAATTCACCCTAGGTATTCTATTTAGATTTTTTTAAACAAGCATCTATAAAATACTTATAAACACATTTTCTGGATAATCATTAGGGAACATGAATATGTATTTAGAAACTGTATTTCAATGAAAAGTAAAATGAAAGGACTTAATAGTATTCTTCAAAATGTTTCATGGGCATGTTGCCAAAATACTTAAGCAAATGGTTTTTGTATCTTTTTCTACTGAGTCAATATTAGTAATTTTCATAAAAGCATCTTACCCAGTGAAGAGATTCATGAAAGCATTTCAGCATGAACAGAATGAGCTTATGTGGAATATTGATTTTCCATGTCACACACAGCTGGAGTGTTCACAAGAAATTCCAGATCTGGAATACAAATTCACCACACAATTCCCCTTACCTATTACATAAGACTAGGGCTCTTTTTCAGATTCCATAAAATATGCTACCTGAATCTTAGACCAATGCCAAACCAACACAGATGGAGACACTGTCATTAGTCATGATCTAAACTATTGTTCAGAGGGAAAATCTAGGCTGTTTTCCTATTCCAACACTTTCGTAAGACACTAATCCACTCTGTACAGCCAGGTCGCTGTTTGTTCCCTTGTTTCCATTGCAGATGAGTGTAGCACACAGCATTCTTTGTGATGGGATTTGACATCTGTTCCAAACAGATGGGCTACCCTAAAAACATGTAGCAGGTAACAGCAAATCCAAATGGATATTCCCAGAGTCTCAGGGTTGATTTTGTTGGATGCTTCTTAATTTTGTGGGAGTTTACTGCATTTCAGAAAATCAGAGCTATGAAGGTCCTAGTGTTTCATTTTTTTTAAAGTTGATCAGATAGTCTTGATTTTTTGTTAGCATTTTGTATTCACTTTTCCTTAATTTAATCAATATCTATTTAATAAATACTTTCCTTACAGTTTAGAATTATAATCCATTTATCTTTTTCTGTTGGTTTTTCCTTTGAATATAAACATCTTACTTTTAAAATTCATCCTATCTATTCTCTGTATCTTTTTATGTCTCTTTCTCTCTCTGTCTCTCCTTCTCTGTCTCTCTGTCCTTGTCCCTCTATGCCTCCCTCTGTCTCTTTGTCTTTCAATTTCTCTCTCCCTATCTCTGTCTCTCTATCTCTGCCTCTCTACTCCATCTCTCTCTCCTGTGTGTGTGTTCATTTGTTTGAATAGAATAGAGGTACATGAGTGCCAAAGCTTGTTTGTAGGTCATTGTATAATAGTTTTTAAGAGTTGGTTTAAACTTCCTCCTTGTTTGAGAAAAGGTATCTGATTACTTGTTGCTCTGTGTGTCAGACTCTGGCTTGTGAACTTCTGGGGATTCTCCCCTCTTCTCCCCTCTTTTTCTTTCTTTCTTTCTTTCTTTCTTTCTTTCTTTCTTTCTTTCTTTCTTTCTCTCTCTCTCTCTTTGTTTGTTTCTCTCTTTTGCCCAATCACTCTTTAATTCCCTTTTTATTTCAGTTTATTTTCTTTACATCCCAATGATGGCCCCTCCCTCCTCTCATTTCAGTCCCCTCTTCTCCTCTTTCCACCTTCCCCTCTTCTTTTTACCCCAGAAAAGGGGAGCCCTTTACCCTGTATCAACCTTTCCCAGCACAACAAGTCACATCAGGACTGAGCATATCTTCATCTGCTGAGGCAAGGCAAGGAAGTTTTGTCAGAGGAAAGTGATCCAAAAGTAGGCAATAGAGTCCATGTTAGAAACAGCCCCCTCTCTCCACTTGCCATATGCCCCATATGGAAACCAAACTGCCCATCAGCTACACATGTGCAGGGGGTGCCTAGGTCCAGATCATGCATGCTTCTTAGTTGCCTCAGTCTCTGAAAACTCCCATGGATTGGGTTTGTGGTGTATGTTGGTCTTCATGTGAGGTTCCTCTCCTTTGAGGTACTTCCATTTCCCCCCCCCAACACTTCCACAGGTCCCCCAGAGTTCTGCTCCATGCTTGGCTGCAAGTCCCAGCATCTTCTAGATCCACGCTTGACTAGAGCCTCCCAGAAGACAGTCAAGTTGGGCTCCTGCCTGAAAGCATAGCAGAATATCATTATTAGTGTCAGGGGCTGGCTCTCTACCATGTGGTAGGTATGTCCAGGGCAGAAGCATGAAGACTGAAGGGATTCTCTTCTTTCTTTCTCTCATTTCATTGCAAGAGTGCTGGGCTTACTGGTGCATGTGACTGTGCTAGTTTTTGTTTTGTTCAGGAATTTGAACTCAGGTCCTAACAATTGAGTGACAAAGTTCAGTACTTACCCAAAGAGACATGTTCTTAGCCTAGCAATATTATGGAAGCAAACAAGTCTATGATAGATCTCTTACTTTTTCAGACTCTAGCTTGTATATTCTGCAACTATAAAGATTTACAATTAAAATACAGAAATATACCCATTAATGAAACATTTAGGCCTTGCAAAATTTTAAGGTAAGGGATTTGTTGCTTTTATATTTTAATAAAATGCAAAACTAAATTTGCTATAAAATCAGAAATCCATGAGGACCTTCCTTATGCTATTTAGAAAATAACTGTCCACAGTCTTTAAATTTATCAACTTTAAAAAATGAAAACAATATTCACTATTTTCCTGGCCTTTGTAATTATGATCATCTATCAGCACTGATAATTGTTGAGACTGTAACTAGAAGTGGATTTATTTTGTCCACATTTACACCATATTTTGTCATGTACAATTAAAACTTCAGTGTAGAATGATAAAAAGCATAGATATTAGGCAATACTTTTTGTCTGCCGAGTTATAAATTCCCAGTAGCAACTCACTCTTCAAGACAGACAAGACAGTATAGTCACAATTGTATTGCCATATGACAACCTGTCACTTAGTGAGAAATAGAATGTATAATTTTGAATTCATAATTCCACAGATATTTCATGTACTGGCCTCAGAAAAACATGTATGGTTTGTCATTTTCTTGACAATGCAAAAACAAATCTAAATCAAGTTACATCAGGCCCTGTGCTCATTCATGTTCACTCCAAATTACAATCTTTGTTCCTCCTCCTCCTCACCCACTTTATCTTTTTTTTCTCTTTACAAATCGTCTCCCTCCTATTCTGTAAGGTAATTGATAATACTGCCATCATCTTTTTCAAATGTAGAAATGTAATGACAGATGTAAAAAGTCTTACTCCAGGCAGCCCACAAGTAAGTGACAAGACTAGTGTTCAAGTTATGGAGGCTTGGCTTTCAAGCCACCTCAGGGCTTGGTAGATTGTGCTTAAAGACCTCAGTGGTGACATAGAATCTTTTACTTATGAGATTGATTTTTTTTTATTTTTCTAAATTATTTCTTTTTGAGACAATGATATAATTATATCATCTCTCCCTTTCCATTTCTTCCAACCTCTCATCAACATCTCCTTGCTCTCAAATTCATGAATTTTTTCATTGTCATTACGTATATGTGCATACATATCACATATATATTTTCTAAATACATAAATATAATCTGCTTAGCCTGTATAGTGTTGATTGTATGTTTTTTTTTTTTTCAGAGCTGACCACTTGCAGTAGATATCTGATTGGTGTACTGTTTACTGATGAAGACTACTTCTCCATCTGTTCAGCAACCCTTAATTATTTGTAATTGTGTGTGTATAGGTTTGAGGTGGGCTGGGCTTTCTTCCATCCACATTTTAGGCAGAATGTTCTCCAAATGATAGGATAATAATCCCAGCATTGCAGTGCTATATAGCAGATCTAGATCCAATTTGGCTGGCATCTTCAATTAGAAGAAGATTGAAAACAGGCAGACAAGAAGGCAAGAAAAAGATATAGAAGAACAGAGGAAGAAAATAACCATTAAAAACAGACGCAAACAATAAAGTGTATCTACAAGTAAGTAACTTACATCAAGCACCAGAAACCTGAAGTGGAAAAGTAGACATCTATAGCACTGCTGACACAGACATACTCTGAATCTAATTCCTCCTGAATCCCTACCTCTGCAAGCACACCGACTGCATCTACATTCAAAGTACTGCCCATGCACACAGATACTGCATATATATAGCACTGCAGGCACACACTGAACCTGCTAATACATCTATAACACTGCAGACACCCACAGACTCTGCACATACATCCGCATCACTGCAGACACATAGAAACTCTGATTATACAGCGAAAGCACTGAAGGCACACAGACTGCATCTACATCCATAGTTCTACAGCTACACAGACTTTGCATATACAACCATAACACTGCGGATACACAGACTGTGCATATACATCTATTGCACTGCAGGTACACAGACTCTGCATATACAGCCATCACATTGCAGGCACACTGACTGCATCTACAGCCATTGTTCTTCTGGAACACAGATTGCATCTATATCCATAGCTCTGTAAACATACAGATTGTGTGTCTACATCCTGGAGCTATGAGAGTGTAAGTTCTTCTTATTTAACACTGGGTTGGGTCATTTCTTTTTCCAGTCACAGGAAATCAGTATACATACTGATAAGCAAGAAATTGGAGAAGATAAATAAGAGTAATTTTAAAAAATGGTCCAATGTGTATTGTGGAAGTTCCTTCAAGTGCTGTAGTCAGTTGAGGAATGAGCCATGAGTGGCAAGAAGGGAGCTCTGGTTCAAGGTGATTTAGTTAAGTGTGCTGGTTCAAGCTTCTAAAGTCTGTCACATGGCATGTTATCTTTTTTTTAGGAACCTAAGTACAGTACAATTTTTGAAAAAAAAAAATCTGTTGACAATCATTTCAATCCCATGTGCACAATTAACCTTAAGGCAACTTGAAGGTCTAGGAGAGGATCTGGTGTGATCTCAGTCATACAGGTGACATACAGGTCAGCAAACTACAAAGTACATGTGACACGTCCTCTAAAAATGGCCTCTATGTGTTAAGAAACAATGCTCAAGATAAAAGTCTAGAGAATGAAAGTCAGGGATAAACATAATAGCCTGGGAAACTCAGGTGTGGACTGGTCCTACAAGATTACAAAGTTCTCCAGGTTATTAAGTATAATCACTCCCAGAATTCTGAATGGAAAACAAATACACACCCACTCTTTATTGAAGAGACAAGCTTGAGTGCTTAACATTTGTGTTTTCCATAGTGCTCATCTGTGTGCACAAAGAGCCTTTGCTTTCTACAGTCCAGGCAAAGGGTTTGGGACTTTTAAGAATCTTAAACCTTTTAGAGACTTTATGCACTAACAATACACATTTTGAAATTAGAATATTAAAGAAAGACATATAGCTTCTACTTAAATAGTATCTATACTCGGTCCATAGCTTTCTAGAAAAGACTTTACTGTAAATATTATACCATTGTTGATGCTGCTATTGGTATAATATACCTTCAACATATGAAACATATTTAGGTTTATACAGTAAAATAATTGCATTATTTCTTTTTTATAATTTTATTTTTCAAAATGGGCTGTGAGAAAATATGTATGGACCACTACATGGGGAGAGGCTTTTTCTGACTGGGTTTGTTCTACATAATATAATAATCCCCAGCCATCCTACATTAAGCCAGAATAGATGCTGTCGAGTCTGATGTAGCTTTTTGCTTGTGATATTATATTGATCATCAACAACTAGAATATTTTCTAGTATTGAAGATAAGACATGTCTGTGCTCATCACAAATAAGCAAGGGCAGTAGGAGAAATTAATGAAAAGCCTCAATCAATAGAATGAGAACAGATTGAACAATTCAAAGCTGTCTGTTTTTCACAAAATGATTCAACACAATCTCACTCTAAATTTAGAATACTTTGTGAAAATTGCAATATTGATTTTGAAAATTGTTGGAAAATGTGAATGACCTAGGAGAACCAAGAGAGTCTCAAAATAAATTTGGTAGACTCAGAGTGATTTCTAGGATTATTAAAAAGGTGTAGGCAAAAATAAAGAAAAATGTAATTATATTAAAATATATATTATAAAAATAATTTAAAAACATACTTTTGAAACAATTTTCATGCAACGTATTTTGATCAAATCATTTTCCCTTTCCCAAATTTGTTAAGGCAACATAAGAATGTATTTAAAAACTAAGTTTGCAATCCCTTTGAATCTGTGCATAAATGAGAGCGAAAAAGTAAAAACTTCATACTCTATTAAAAGTTAAAAATTGCCAGGCAGTGGGTCTCAGGATGCCTTTAATTCCAGAAATCAGAAAATAGAGCAAGTAGAACTCTGAGCCTCACCTACAAACTCAGTTTGAAGACAGGCAGGACTACACAGAGAAATCCTGTTTCAAAAAACAAAACAAAATAAACAAACAACAAGTTAAAAATTAATGTACTGTATTCATGAACCTTACTGTGAAAATATAAAGCAACCAAATCCATTCATGGCCTTTGAGAAGGCACAGCTTCACAGTTAAAAAGGAAAACTTGGCAAATAATAGTCTTCATTGCAAAATGGCCTCTAGATCCTGACTGATCAAAAACTGATCTTATATCCCTCCTAAAGAAAACAACCAAAAAAAATTAAGTTCATTAAAAATCCACTAAGATTGGTAGAGCTGTGTCTTAAAGTAGCACTATTCCCAGTTTTCTAAGAAAGCGCCAGATTGATTTCTAAAGTAGCTGTACAAGTTTACACTCCCACCAGCATTGGAGGAGGGTTCCATTTTCTCCACAACCTCTCCTGCATGTGTTGTCATGAGTTTTTGACCTTAGCCATTCTGATGGCTGTGAGGTGGAATCTCAGTCTTTTTGATTTGCATTTCCCTGATGACTAAGGATACTGAACATTTCTTTAATTGTTTCTCTCCCATTGGATATTTTGTTGAGAATTCTCTGTTTAGCTCTGTACCCCATTTTTTAATTGGATTATTTAGTTTCTTGATGTTTAATTTCTTGAGTTCTTTATATATTCTGGATATTAGCCATCTGTCAGATGTAGAGTTGGTGAAAATCTTTTCACACTCTGTAGGATCTCTTTTTGTTTTGTTGACCTTTTCCTTTGCTTTACAGAAGCTTGTCAATTTCATGAGGCCCCATTTATTTATTGTTGGTCTTAGAGCCTGAGCTCTTGGTGTCTGTCCAGGAAGGTGTTCCCTGTGCCAATGCATTCAAGGATCTTCCCCAACATTTCTTCTAACGGATTTAGTATGTCTAATTTTCTGCTGAGGACTTTGATCCACTTAGACATTACTTTTGTGTTGGGTGATGAGTCTGGAACTATTTGCATTTTTCTACGTATAGATTTTCAGTTAGACCAGCACTATTTGTTGAATATGCTATCATTTTTCCATTGTATGGTTTTGGCTTTTTTGTCAAGGGTGTCTGTAGGTGTATGGGTTTATTTCTGGATCTTCTATTCACCAATTTGCTTCTATGCTAGTACCATGTCATTATTACTGTTGATCTAGAGTACAACTCGATATCAGGGATGGAGATACTACCAGAAGTTCTTTTATTGAATACGATGGCTTTAGTTATTCTGGTTGTCTTTTTTTTTTTTCATATGAAGTTGAGAATTATTCTTTCAAGATCTGTAAGGAATTATGTTGGTATTTTGATGAGAATTTCACTGAATCTATAGATTGCTTTTTGTAGGATGATCATTTTTACTTTGTTAATCCTTCTGAGCCATGAGCATGGAAGTTCTTTCCATCTTCTGATATCTTCAATTTCTTTCTTCCGAGACTTGAAGTATTTTTTTTCATACAAGTCTTTCACTTTCTTGATTAGAGTTACAACAAGGTACTTTGTGTTCATTGTGGCTACTGTAAAGAACTTTGTTTTCCCAAATTTCTTTCTCAGCCCTTTTGTCTTTTGTTTACAAGAAGGCTACTGATTTTTTGAGTTTCCTGGTCATATATCCAAAAGATGCTCAACCATATAACAGTTAACATTTGCTCAACTATCTTCATAGCAGCTTTTTTCCATAATAGCCAGAATCTGAAAACAACCTAGATGTCCCTCAAACAAAGAATAGACACAGAAATTGTGATATATTTAAACAAGGAAATCATGAAATTTGCAGGCAAATAGATGGAACCAGAAAAAGATCATTCTGAGTGAAGTATCCCAAAAGCAGAAAGACATGCATGGTATATACTCACTTATAAGTGGATATTCGCCCTATAATATTGGAAAAAACATACTAAAATCTACATACCTAAAGGACCTAAACAATAAGGAAGACCCTAGGAAATATGCTCAATTCTTTTTTTTTAAATTTTATTTTTTCTTATCAGTTACATTTTATTAACTCTGTATCCCACTCCCTCATTCCCTCCCAATCCCACCCTTCCTCCCTCATCTCCACCCTGCCCCTTTCCAAGTCCACTGATGGGGGGGGGCTCCTCCCCATTCATCTGATCCTGTTTTATCAGGTATCTTCAGGACTGGCTGCAAAGTCCTCCTCTGTGGCCTAGCAGGGCTGCTCCTCTCTTGCGGGGTGGGAGGTCAAAGAGCCTGCCCATTAGTTCATGTTAGAAATAGTCCTTGTTCCCCTCACTATGGGAAACCACATATGCTTAATTCTAATTGAGAAGGAAAAACAGTATAGACTCCAGAAGCAGTAAAAGAAAGGGTACAGGATAGAAGTCTACCACAGATGTCCTCTAAAATACTCCAACCAGCACGGGATCGAAGCAGATGTAGAAACTCAGTCAAACTTTGAACAGAGCACAGGGAATCTAATAGAAGAATGGGGATATAAAAGGACCTGGAGGGGACAGGAGCCACACAAGATCAACAAAGCCAAAAACAAAAAATAAAATTGTTGGGCCAAGGGGGTTCTGCAGAAAGTGATGCATCAATCAAAGACCATAGAAAGGACCTAGACCTCATTCTCAGATATAGCCCAGAGACTTCTTAGTCTCCATGTGGGTTCCTTAGCAAGGGGAGAAGGGATAGTCTCTGACATGAACTGGGTTGCCTGCTCCTTGATCACTTCTCCCTGATGCGGTGACCTAGCCAGCCTACAAAGGAAGAGGATCCAGGCAGTCCTGATAGAACCTGATATGCTATGGTCAGACATAGGGGAGGCAGACATACCTTATCAGTGGACTAGGGAAGAAGAACAGGGGAGGAATGGGAGGGAGGGTGGGACATGGAGGAGATGATGAAGGGGACTACAACTAGGATACAAAGCGAATGAATTGTAAACAACAACAACAATAAGAATAGTAATAATAATATAATAAAATGAAAAAAGTCTCCTAAGAGCCCTTTGGACCTGTCCCTCAGCCTGGACTGGGAAGGTTTGGTTAGTATGACGTATGATGTGGCTCTCGGACAAAGCACATGTAAACAGAGTTTTAATGACAATGGCTTCATGTAAACAGAGCTGATAGGTGACTGCTGCTAGCACACACAATATGATGGCCTGAATAAAGCTTTCAGGGGCAATTACTCTATAGACCTAGATTGGTCTGAGAGAACATAGTGCAGAATCTGGAGCACTGAGGCATTGAGACTGCAATGCGGTTTTCTAGAGACCTGGATATGTGAAGACCGAGGAAACAGGGAAACAGACAGAGATGTGGGGTCTGCACTTTTTTTTTTTTTTTGTGTGTGTGTGTGTGTGTGTGTGTGTGTGTGTGTGTGTCACTTTGGAAGTTTCTCACAGGAACCTGTGTCTCCCCTTTCCTTATAATTTGTCATTGCTGGTACTCTTTCAACCATGAAAACTTCCACCATGAGCCACTACCCAGATCTTAACAAGCTGAGCTTCCTCTGTACAACATACTAGAGCCATATTACTGGGAGGTTCATAAATGTTCAGTTTATCAATATGAACTTTGCCTATGTTTATCTTCTGGTATATTTGGGAACTATTAGTAATGGAACTTGGTATATGTTCTGAAAATCTACTGTTCTCTTCAAGTCTGTGGCTTTGATCCAGTGAGGGAGGGCAATCTTTGTATTCCCTTTCTCTCAGACACAGTTAAAGAGAAGGGTAAAATACTCACAGCTGGTATCTTCCATTCTGTATGAAGTAAGATGCACATTTTTTTTTCAATAGATGACTTCCCATGAACAGCAAGGAACCAAATAGGGTTTACAACTTTGGGATAGGTTGACTGCTAAGTTACTGAAATAGGTCTATATTGTTGAGTTATAGAACTATTTTTGATGTATATTTTGCCTTGTAAAAAGGAATTAATCTTTACTACAATAATTGCATTGCCCCTTCTTTTCCAAACTAGAAAAGTAATCCAAAAATCTTATTCCATAAAATCAAGAACTAGCAGTGAATAATGTACAGGCATTAAATTCATACACAAATATGACCTTCCAAGGATGTAAAACTGAAAAGACTGGAAAATGGATATTCCATCTGATGGTCTTAGAAATGAGAACCTTTATTTTCCAATAATCCTCACTACCTCACTCTCTTGTTTTTTTTTTTTTTCTTTTTCTTTGTTCTTCCTTCATATATCCTGATTGCATCCTCTCCTCCTCCCTTCCTCCCAGTCTCATACCCCACCACACCATCCTTCTTCTTCAGATCCATTTCTCTTCAGAAAAGAACAGGTCTCCCAAAGGTGTTAACATAACAGGGAATAACAATGTGCAATAAAATTAGGCATAAATCCTCATATCAAAGTTTGACAAGCCAACCCAGCAGAAAAAGGTCCTAAAAGCAGGCCAAAGAGCCAGACAAAACACCCACACCCATTATTTGGAGTTCCATCAGAACACCAAGCTACACCATCATAACATTTATGCAGAGGAACTAAGCAGAGGTCCACGTAGGCTCTATGATTACTGCTTCAGTTACTGTGAGCCTCTATGAGCCCTGCTTAGTTGATTCTTGGGCCATGTTATTTTGTTCTCTCACCCTCCTACAACTCTTCCTGTCCCTCTTCCCTGGGGTTCCCTGAGCTCTGCTTAATGTTTGGCTGTGGATCTTATATCTGTTCTCATCGACTGCCAAAGGAAGCCTCTCTGATGAAGATTGGGCTAGGCACTGATCTATGAGCATTGCATAATACCATTAGGAATCATTTCATTAAATTTTTCTTTTTGTTTTTGTTGTTCTTTGTGTTTTGTTTTGTTTGCTTCTAAAGTAGGTCTACACTCCATCCAACTTTGCGTTCCTGGCTATCCAGGCAATATCAAACATAAGCTCTCTCTCTTCAGCACATCTCTCAACAAATATTGGTTAATGTATCACAACATTGCTATCTTACGAGATTGCCACATATTTTATAATTAATGCTTAGCAATTAGTTATAAAAATTGTCATTATCAAATATTAATTGAGTTTTGAAACATCTAGAATAACAACTCATTACTTGTAGGAAGATAAAGTAATAAAACCATATTAGGAAACTTTATGGAGATTTATTTAAAATGTTAATCATGTACCTAGCCAGCGATCCAGCAATTCTATTTTGTACACTTTCTTAGAGGAATAGAACATTCCAAAAAATATGTCATTTTAGTCTCAAAAACACATACAGGAAAAGCTGCTAATAGGAGATTTAGATAAATATGTGTACTAGTATATTTAAAAATATCATAAAAGAATGAGCTACTTATATGGGAAAATACTATGAGTTAAGCCCCAAATTACTACACTGGGTCAAAAATTTGAGAGACACAGTAATTTATCTTGTTAAATTCCATTTTACTCATAAAACAACCAGAACTACTTTCATTAGTAGAGATCATAAGCAGTGGTGTCAGGATTCAGAGATGTGCAAGAATTGACTAGAAAGAATCGTACAAGACTCTTCTGTGTGGTAAAAATGGCATATCATTTTTATTAGTTTGTAGTTTTGTGGGCTTAGAGAATCTAAAACTATCATTAAGTGAAACAGGCAAAAATTACACATTTCATTGAATAATGTAAAAGTAGCAAGCCAGGCACAGTAGAACATGCTATAATCCTAGCACTTAGGGAGGGGAAGGCAGGCAGATTTCTGTGAGTTTGAGATTAACAAGGTCTACAAATCGAGTCCAGGAAAGCCAAGGCTGTACAGAGAAACCCTGTCTTGAAAAACAAACAAACAAAACAACAACAAAACCCCAGCAGAACAAACATCTCGGTTTTTATCATAATACCGTTTTGAATTTCAAAGCATGATTCATTAACTGTGGAACATAAGAAAAATAATTATATCCCTGTATTCCTAGGTGACAAAGTCTAATTTTTTTTAAATAAGTGGTATGCAATAGTATTAGCCCCTGTGCACTTGTCCAATTGAGCATCAGTCACTTAATAATCTGAAATGCAATGTTGTTACCTTCAAGACAAGACTGGGTTTATATCTTTCCTTTTCCAATTTTATTCTAGAATTTTCTATTTTCAACACTGTGTTGGAATAATTTCAACCCCTTTTCCTCACCCTCCCAATTCTTTTAGTGTTTATCATTCCACTCTCAAACTCATGACCTCTTCTTTAACTATTATTGGTACACACACATACAAACTTACTAAGTTCATTTGGGATTGAATAACCTCTCAGATGGCTTGTCACCAGAAAAAAAAAAAGATTGATCCTCTGTTTTGGCAGATGTTGGTTGTCTGTATCTCTTTCCTAGGAAGTAGGGTCTGCCCCCTATCCAGGTTGGTATATTAACATGGTCAATACACAGATGTTGATTAACCCAAACATAAAAGTGTCAACTATTATACCATTTGAGATATTTTCCCAGGCCGATCATACTCTGTTTTTAGATCTACAGCTGAGTTGAATTATTGATTATCTTTTTTATTTTCCTAAGACAATCCTATAGGTCAAGAACTATTTATTCAGTTTATCTGTGCCGATGGTTGTTCTCTCAGATGTGTATGTATATATTTAAATATGTATTTAAACATGTATGTATATATATATGTATGTATGTAAATATATTGGCTTAATTCTGGAAGTGTTTGTATAGACATTTCAGGATTAATGCTGCTTTTTTGCACTGATACATTATTTGTCAGTCAATCAAGAGCTTCCATACAGCCAGAATCAGCTCCCAAATGTGACCAGTGAGGCAAGTTAGAACTTAAATAACAATGGTTCCCTGCTGTTGGAAAGCCTCCCAAATGTGACCAGTGGGGAACATTTAGTCTTAAGTAACAACCATGCCTCTCCATTTAGAAAATAAATCAGAATTTAGAAGAAACCTGTCTGAACAAGCATACTGTGATTAAAATTAAGTGTATTCCTAATGGGTATATATAGATGTGTGTGTTAGTCCATGGGGGTGGGGGGAGAACAATTATTTGTAGAACCAGGGCAAGTATATTGTTTTGTAACATCGTGCATGCAAGAAATGTTCTGGCCACTCTACCTTAAGAGTTTATAATTTTACAGTTCTTGCTGATTTGCATTGAAAATGTTATGCAGTTTAGTTATATTGAATAAAAAGCTCCTTTATATATAATTATAGATTGTTTGCTGCTCAAGCTAAGCCAAATAGAGAATTTTTTTTCAGAACTTAACTTTTTAAATACATATATATATATATATATATATATATATATGTTACATAAAATGTTCATAAATAATTATTCAGTTTATATTTTTTATTAATTTATTTTTATTAATTATAGTTTATCTACTTTGTAGCCCAACTGTAAGCCCCTCCCTTATCCCTTCCCAATCCCATCCTCCCTCCCTCTTCTCCTCCCATGCCCCTCCCCAAGTCCACTGATAGGCAAGAGCCTCCTCTCCTTCCATCTGAACCTAGCCTATCAGGTCTCATCAGGACTTGCTGCATTGTCTTCTGTGGACCATTTCCTCCTAGTTCAAATTTGCATGTGACCATTAGTACTTTGTCTTTTCAACGGGATAGCAATCTACGATAAGTATGCAAAACCCACATGAACTAATGTCAACTCAATAGAAACAAAATTAACCCTACCTTCCCAAACAGCATGTCTTTTACTGTGGTGTACTGAGTAAGTTTATGATTCTCAGAAGTATAAGACTGTTTCTTCAAACATCAGCAATTTTCAGACCTTAGTAATTGTTGTGCTGATGTTTCCTTTGTAGCTAATAGATGGATTCCCAACGATAAATTCTACTCATTTGAAATAATGAAGAGGTGAACTTTGTTCTAGAAAATAATACCCAGTACAAATTGAAGGCTACAGGAGACTTCATAATTGTATTTATTTGATGCAATTGATTTCTATGGGATATGTAACCAACATAGATATCTTGGAACTTGACAAATACAAACTTAGTGGTATTTCCCCCTACTCTATATTCCAAGTATGTTTTTGTTTCCTCAGTGGTTTAACTATAAATTATGTAGCAAATTCATTGCTCTGGTTGTTCTCTTTTAGCATGGAACAATCTACTCAGGACAGTAACAGTAAGACCAACTAAAACTCTGAAAATGCAGATCCCAAGATGGTATGTGCGCCTGCTTTTTTTTTTTTTTTTTCTTGTTCTTAACCTGTGGGTTGTGACCTGCATATTACATATTTACATTATAATTTGTTGTTGTTGTTTTGTTTTTTAATTTTTTATTTAACTTTTTTAAATTACACTTTATTCATTTTGTATCCCCCCATAAGCCCCTCCCTCCCGGTCCCACCCTCCCCCCCCTCCTTTCTGCATGCATGCTCCTCCCCAAGTCCACTGATATGGGAGGTCCTCCTCTCCTTCTTTCTGATCTTAGTCTATCAGTTCTCATCAGAAGTGGCTACATTGTCAGGGTTCTAGATTATCTCCATGAATAGTCCTTGGTTGGAGTATGAGTCTCTGGGAAGTTCCCTGTGTTCAAATTTTCTTGTTCTATTGCTCTCCTTGTGGAGTTCCTGTCCTCTCCAGCTCTTACTATTTCCCACTTCTTACATAAAATTCCATTCACTCTGCCCGACAAGAACTCATTGGTACAGGAGAAAACTTCCTGAACAGAACACCAACAACACAGGCTCTAAGAGCAACAATCAATAAATGGGACCTCATGAAATTGAAAAGCTTCTGTAAAGCAAAGGACACCATCATCAAAACAAAGTGACTACCTACAGATTGGGAAAGAATCTTCACCAACCCTTTATCTGACAGAGGGCTAATAGCCAGTATATATAAAGAACTAAAGAAGCTGAAAAGCAGCAAACCAAGTAATCCACTTAAAAAATGGGGAACAGAGCTAAACAGAGAATTCTCTGTCTAGGAATATAGAATGGCAGAGAAGCACTTAAAGAAATGCTCAACCTCATTAGCCATTAGGGAAATGCAAATCAAAACAACCCTGAGATTTCACTTTACACCCATCAGAATGGCCAACATCAAAAACTCAAGTGACAACACATACTGGAGAGGTTGTGCCTGCTTTTTAAGGCAGAACAAACACAAGAGTTGAATGGTTGCAAGAAAAAAATACTCAAAATGAGTCTTTTGTCTTCACTTATTTTCACTGATGCTTTGAAGTACTTATATTAATTTAAAGGAAGCTTTGTGTTTCACATATAAAATATTCTTATATATAAATATGAAGCCTCCAATTTGCCAGGTCTCTAGCCTGCAACTTATAACATGACAAATTCACAGTGAAATATAGTAAGTCTACAGATGTTTTGTCTGTGGGTTTTGTTTTTAAAAATCATCAGTGAAAGTAAGATTTAGTAACTTAGCTTCTAAAAATATAAAAAATATATATATTTCTTTTTTTCATAAAGTAGTAATTTGGTGTCAAAATCCACTTGGCTTAGAGCCATTTCTTGATTGTAAGTTTTTCAGAAAACACAGTATTACCACTTCAATAACAAGCTTTTAAGTTTTTTTTCAAGTAAATCCTTAATCTGAATTGTTTCATTTTCCCATTTTAACATGTTATGTATTTTAGAATTACACTTTTCTTCTACTGGATAAATGATTCCTTAAGACTATATCAAACAAACATTTTAAAATAATCTTTACTGAAGTAATAAACAGGACAAAAATTATGTGTATTTGATGTGAGGGGTTTAACCAGGATCAGTTTATCTATATAATAAGTACACTGATCAATGTCCATGGAAGTTTTATTATTCCAGAAAATGTTAAAATTATGCATTATCTCTTTTTAGTGTAACTTTTTTCTTTAACAAATTTTGATGTTTTTTTTCAAGATCCTCCTCACTTTACTACCAGCCATAGTATCTCTCTCTTTCCCTCCCCTCCTCTCTTTCTTTCTTTCTTTCTTTCTTTCTTTCTTTCTTTCTTTCTTTCTTTCTTTCTTTCTTTCTTTTCTCCCCAAAAGAAGCTAATTTGAAACCAAAATGACAATCTTAATTTTTAAAGGGACATTAATAAATAAGTTAAGTTTTACTAATGAGGAAGCCTGTGAATGTACAGCATCTCGGTTTATGAGTATTTAACCAGGATCCTGAGGGTGGTCCTGACGTCTTTACTATCTAACTCATCATCACATTGCATGATAGTGCTTTGGATAGTGTCTATAGGAGAGAAGATAAACTGCTTTACACAAACTAAGAGATAGGAGCCTATTCCATTTCCACCATCAATATACAAGTAGCTTTAAAAAAGTGAGATATAATAAAATTCTCAGCTGTAAAGTAGTAGGTTAATTGTCCTACAGCCCACACAAACTCGATGGAGTGTTCTAACTTCTTACATAGCTTCATGAAAGGTTGTAAACTTCTGGAAGCCAAAGCTCATTGAGTTTTAAAGGAGACCATACATGTCACCTGCATCAGGAAACAATGTGATATAATAGGCCTCTCAGGGTTTCCGAACATCTGCTCCAGTGCTGCATGGCTAAATTAGCCAAGGAATGCCTGATATGGTAGAACAGAAAGGTCTGTCTATATCAGTCAGATTTTTGTGCTGTATTGGCATTTTGTTTCAATAAATTGCTTTTCCTTGCATAATAAAAAATGTATAATCTAATCTTATATTGATAGTATGTGAGGTGCAATCTTGTCAATATTCTTCTGAAGAAATACGAAATACTATACAACAATGTATCAGATTTTTTTTCTTTTGTTGGGGGAGGCAGATGTGTTAAGTAAATGTGCTGAAAATGAATCTACACAATAACATGGATGCTCCCTACTGTTTGGTGATACAGCTCCTCAAAAGTATATCTGGCATATCTTCCTCTCATGTGCTTTGTTTAGATGGGGAGACTGCTTTTTATTTGGGAAGCTAGAAGGTAATATTAAACCTAGTGATTCAAGGAGATATACAAGAACATGGAGGCTAGAACTAGCATGTTCTTTCAGCCTGAGAGTAACGAGATCTGAATAATTTGGAGAAGATCCAGGGACCCAGCTTGGGTTATTGTCAAGGCTTACATCATGCCTAACATCTTCTAGTGTTGCCCAAAATGCCAGTATTGAGATGAGAAAACCTGCACTTGAGGAGAGTGGGGGAAAGGTGGGAAACTTCATGAGCATTCGTACCATGCATGTCCTCTGCAGAGTAAAGAGTGCCACATAACTGTAACCTTCCAACAACCAGAAACATTTTTGGAGGTGATGAGGTTTAAGATGGCCAGATTTGGTTAGTCTGGCTCCTTGAACACTGAGGACAGAACGGAAAGGACAAAAATTATTGTCACTTCACACATCTAAACATATGCATCTGTTCCTTATATGGGCCTCATGAAAACATTATTCTTCATTTACATTATGAATTATTCTCTGTTATAAAAGAGCCACAGAGAGTACTTCCATTTTGTACACACACACACATACACACACACACACACACACAGTTGTGGAATTAAGTAAACAGTAATGAGTTGAAAAACTGACTTAGAAACGTAAATTTCACAAAATCTGTAAATAAAATAAAATTGCCATTTATTTGCCATGTTGAAAATTTGAAAAGTTTACATTAGGATTTCATATTAAATGTAAAATCAGAAGTAAATTATTGTTATTAAAATATATCTCAAATATATTTTATATGATTTTAAGATTAACAGTATTGTAGAAAAATATTTTAATATGTAAATAAAATAAATATCTTATTTCATATACAGATCAATAAATTTCATGAATTTATAATTTATTACTTATCTATGTCATGTTATCAGCGTAGCTACATTGAATGTTAATAAAAACTCCTGAAGACAGCTCCATTGTAAAAACTATGTACTTATTTTCAAAAAGAAAAGCATTGACTTTCACCACAATCATTATCATACAAGTTTATGAAGTTTTATGATTGATCAGAACATTTGATTTACATAAATTCCTTTTTATTTTTAGCATCATTATTGCTGCTTAATATTTGTATCAGGACAAATAAAAGAAGTTGAAAAGCTTACATTAGGACTTCATATTAAGTGTAAATAAACTCTAACAGATCACAGCTCTATATACAACTTTTTTTGTTTTTTGTTTTTCACATTTTTCAATGCTACCTTAAACTCTTCTAAGTCTGGACAACTGTCGTACACAGTGTTTTATCTTAAACTCACTAAGAAATAAAAATGAGTCCTTGAATTTTAGGGCTCAACTGAAATCTGTCACATAACATTTTCCAAAAGGTCTTTAGAGTAAATAGATATAGTGATGTTAATAAACAGATTTATATTATATAGCCAACTATAAAGCAGAAATTATTAACATTGCCATATAACATTATTACAATTCAAAATGAAGATGACTTTTAAAATATTTTCTATGTTTTAACAAAATAGGAAAGATGTTTATTTCTGCTTAACTTTCCACCTCTGGAGCAACCAATAGTAATAAGAATAGGCTAATATTTTGGGAGTCTTTGGACAACCCTGACCAACAACTCAAAAGAGAGCTTTTTATGCTAGTGTCATATATATTTTTACTCTATGTTTTTGGCTTAAAAATAGAAAATTTACTGTTTTCTAATAGCATACATTAGCTGTATGTTGTTACAAAATGATTCAGACATTATTGAGGGAATGCAATGAACAAGAAAATTGGACAACTGTACAGAAAACAAACTATGAGAAAAAGGCGTAAGGATTCTCTGGATAAAATATCCTGGAATATTATGCATGATCAAGGGATCTTTCTCTTGTTTCTTTCTCTTGTTTCTTTCTCTTATTTCCAAATGCATGTATCTTAGTCACTATGTAATATAACAATCTATAAACAATCCTAAATAGCCTATGCCATTAACAATCTATAAATATTGTCCTTATACAATAGATAAGTGTAGTCTTCACTCCTCATCATGGAACCTTTTCTTTGCACCACAAAACAAAACAAAACAAAAAAACAGTCAATCAAAACACAGAGTTGTGAAATCAAGTCACAATAAGTATATCTACAAAACACTTCCACACTTCAGGCTCACAGAACACTGAGGAAGACTGTAAAAGTGAGAACATCAAAATGTTTGCCTATAAATCTCACCAACATGAACCCTCAAGTTTGAGATGAACAAGATACCAGCAATAGACATTCCAAAATACAGGTAAAAAGCTTACAAGGTCTCTAGCCTACACAGAGAACTAGAGAAAATTGAGGAAAGCAGGGAATGTGAGAAGTGGCCTTCCTTAGAGAAGAAGCAAATGGTCAGCCCCAAAAACACACATACAGGTAGCATTATATGGAGTGAACAGGTTACATCCAAGGATGAATATATATAATAGATAGATAGATAGATAGATAGATAGATAGATAGATAGATGATAGATAGATAGATAGATAGATAGATAGATAGATAGAGATATGAATAAGTAAGGCATTAATAAAAAAGAGGTCATGAATTTGAAGAATACTACTTAGGGGTTTATGGAAAGGTTTAGAGAGAAAAAAGGAAGGAGAGAAATGTGTTTAATTATAGCCTTAAAATTTAAATAATATATAAAGCTAGGAGATACCATTTGAACTTTTGGCTCAATGGCAGGAAATATGGAAGAATTTTGCCTCTTGTTCCCTTCATCAAGCATGAAGGACATCAAAACACTGGGGGCTGCTGTATCAGGGCAATGTGGTTCCTCGTAACAACTCCTCCTTATTACCCAGTGATGGTTATGTGGCAAGCATTGGTCAGTAGGATCCATGGTCTTCTCAGAAGTTGGTAAGCATTGTTTCTTGTTGCCAATCCAAAGGATCACTCTGAACTCTATCCTTGACCTCTGGATTATACTTTCCTCTTCTAAGATCACTTCCACCAACATGACATGGAAGAGTGAAGTTCTGTTGAGACTTGAAGGCATAAAATCTTAGCCATCCCCATTTTCCCATTTCTTTCTCCTTACCCAAAGCCTCATCAGCATTGCCTGCAGTAACCTGTCTGCATAAATTCTCCTCTGAGCCTTTGCTGACCTTGCTCTCATGTTTATCCTCCTCCTTTTTCTGATGTTACCAGGTCAGCAATGGCCAGATGTGGTAAGTATTCCAATCTTCAGTCCTCTGCTACACGAAACTAACCTAGGCCATGCCTCTCCACTGATAAAGTGGCTTTCTCCTGAGATGTAGATAAAAACAGACCTAATTCACAGTGGCTAATGTTTTCCAATGATCCTAGTCAATTTTCTAAACCTACATTTTTTTTAACTTCGTCTGCATTTTACAAGCTCTTGTACCATTTTACATTTTTTTTCTACTTTCCATTGTAGGTTGTTTCTGACATCACCTATTAAGAGAAGCACTGCTTAAGGAGCTCATGTTTAATCAATACATTCTAAAATCAAATCCTTTCTTGTTTCTGTAGAGTATCTTACCAGACCCTGCTATTTTATGTTGGTACTATTTACATGGCCTTTTTAAAACTTAAAATTGAAATATCACTATTGTTTTTCTGATTAATATAATAAATTTCAACAAGTTTCAACTGTCAAAAACAAAAGATTTTTCTCTCAGGCTATTTTTAATGAGAACCAAAAGTGTAATTTATTTCTAGCTCCCTCACTGACTAAATATTTAATTATTGCATTTTTTTCTAATTCCATCCATTTTCTTCAGCAGGTACACAGACTCCATAAAGAAGAATATTGTTTGTATTGTACATATGTGTATATATATATATATATATATATATATGATATTATGGAAAAGAATTTTAAGTAAATTTATCTTTTATCTTTCACTAAATTTCATTAACAAGGTCATGTTTTGCAATTATAAAACACATAAAACCCTTATGTTATTTCTCTGATCCTGTTCTACTGCTTATCATTATGTACTCAAATTATTAATATAAATTTTGGTTTTTACAACCCTGTAAGTAATTACTATTTTACTTACTTCATACAATGAGTATGTGAAAATTACATGTTTATAAAGACCAAAATCTTGAAATATTTTAAAACAACATAAGATACAGTTTAGACTTAATATAATGAAAGATCTTTTAATTTTAAAACAAATTATTGGGCTGTAGATATATTTCTATGGCTTGGTGATTCATTGCCCTCTTTTTGACTTCCACAGGCACCTGGCACACAGTTGGTGCACAGATATACATGTGAGCTCAACATTTATACTCATAAAATAAAGAAATAGAAAAATAAAACCAATAAGGTATTTATTCATTTAAAACATATGGGTGCTTTGCCTGCCTGTATATCTGAGCACGGCATACATGCCTGCTGCCCGATACTGGAAAATGTCATTAATCCCCTGGACTGATGTCACAGAAAGTTGTGCTCTGTCTTGCAGGTGATGGGAATTGAACAGAAGTTTTCTGGAAGGGCAGTCAGTGCTCCTTAACCACTGAGTCATCTTTCTTTTCTCTAATATTTTCTTTAAATGTGGGTTATATCCACTCACATATTCGGTCTTGACATTTAAATTATTAATTAAAATGTGCTGGCATTATGCTAAAGGGATGTAATTTTAACTTTTATTAGTTTCTGTTACATTGCTCCTTAAAGCCATCATGTGCTTATACTATCACAGCAATACTGAAGAAATAATCTTTATTGCTTCTTTGGCAATGTCATGCAAAAATAAATTACTTTTCCAGTATTTTAACTTGCATTTTCTTTATCACTAATGATGCAGATATTTGTTTTGAATATTCAGCTTCAAACTACTGTTAGAGGGCACTTTCAAATTGCTAAGAGTTCTATGTTTTACATAAATTACCTTAGTTTTCTCAACAGTTTAAGGTAGTTGTTATTCTTTCTCCAATTTAGTAATTGGTAAACTGTGTCTAGTCACTTGCTGAAGGTCACACAGTGGTACCCAGTGGATCATGCTCTCAGACATTCTACTCCACTGACTTTCTCAACTGTGAAGAAATATTACTATATTTCTATTTTGTTTTTTTCTTGTCATTTTAATAAAATAAAAATTATCCTTAATTTTTCCTGACATTAATCCTAAATGTCATACATAGAATGACATTTTAATAGTTAATTTTGTATTTAATGATATTCTTTTTTCACCCACAGACTTTTTACTTTTGTTTTATATATTTATTGTTTCATTGGGAAATTTAAACAAGTTAGTACATAAAATAGGCAACATCAAGCTCCCTGTTTCTTTTTTAAGTAATTTATAATTTTTATCATTGCTAAGTTAAGAGTCCAATAATCCTTTGTAAATTACCTTTCTAAATCTGCAGTTTTCAGGGTGCTGGAAATTATTCAAAAACAGAACTTTGCAAAACAAATGTAGGCTATTCAGAAGTTAAAAGCATCTGTATCTCAGTGTTCTAATTAAAAGGAATAATATTTATACATTTTTTAATCTGTGATCATTCGTGCTGCTTCATGATCTAATTCAAAGTATAGGAAAGAATGCAACAAACGACAGTCTAGAAGAATGTTAAATGTGATGGTAGTCATCAGTCCTTTCACAAATTGGAAACAACTCAATGATTGAAATCGGTTACACATTAACATCTTTCATTCAACTTACAACAGCATTATGAAAGTAGGGCTTTACAGCACCCAATGTTTATCCAATTTCAGAAGTCCTGTTTGGGAAGAATAGACAGAAACCAAGTGAGCTGCAAATGGAAGTCATGAATTTTTTCTTTATAATCTTGCCCTGGGTGGCCACACACAGCACTTTCCTGAGTCATCTCTGTATATCATCCATCATATGTGTTTTCTCCATCTTAGTCAGAATTTTCTTGTCCCAAGCACAATACCAGTCTATCAGAAGCTGTCTATAATCTCTAGTGTTTATGGAAAGCTTCATTCCTTCCCTGTTTTCTTAACATTTACTTTTAAAAATCTCTGACTCAGTGTAGTATACATTTCATAATATACTTTGTGATACTTATGTATGTCTCCTGCCATATATTAAACGAAATAGATTTCTTTGATTTTTATGTACATACTGAAAGGCTAAATTAGTGCTTTGGAATAAATTAATCATTACTATAAATTAAAATCTGTACTTCTTAGTAGATCTACATAACCATATCAGTACTGATACCTAAATGTGCTGGAGGATTTTTGTTTTGTTTTGGTGTTTGATTTTATTATTAATTAATTTGTTTAATCATTTTATACCCCTCCCTCCTCTTATCCCATTCCCATCCTCACACCCTCTCCCCCATTCCCTTCTCCTGTACTCTGAGAAGGGAGACCCAATAAGTACCAACCCACCTTACCACCTCAAGTTGCAGCAGGACAAAGTGCATTCTTTTCTACACAAGGCAACGTAGCCATGGAAAAGGAATCGAAAAGCAGGTAACAGAGTTCGAGGCAGACCCCTATCCCAATTGCTAGGGAACTCATGCAGCACAAGCTGCACATCTGCTACGTATGTGTAGGGGATCTACGTCCGGGCCTTGCAGCCCTTTGTTTGGTGGTTCAGTCTCTGTGAGCCCACATGGGCCCAGAATAGTTGACTCTGTAGGTCTTCTGTGGTGCACTTCATACCTTTGGCTCCCTCTATCCTTCCTCCCGCTCTTCCTCAAGACTTCCTGTACTGAGCCTATTTGGCTGTGGATCTCTGCATCTGTTTCTATCAGTTGCTGGGTGAAGCCTCTCAGAAGACAGTTATGCTAGACTCCTGTCTGCATGCATAGTACCATTAATAGCAACAGAGGTTAGCTCTCTCCCTTGGGTGAGTCTCAGGTTGGGCCAGTCATTTTTTTCCCCCTCAATTTCTGCTATATCTTTAGCCCTACACTTTTCATAGACAGGACAAATTTTGGGTCAAAGATTTTATGGGTGGGTTGGTGACCCAATCGCTCTACTGGAAATTCCCACAGTATGTGGCAACTACTTCAGGCTTTTCCTGCTGCTAGGGGTCTCAGCTAGAATCACCCCCATAGACTCCCAGGAGTATCCCCTGGCCTAGGGCCCTTCTTCCCCCGTTTCCATTCTCTCTCCTGTTGCTCCTGCCAGTCTTTCCTGCGTGTGATCTGCACCGTGTTCTCCTCAGCCTAGTTCCCTCCACCCATCTACTTCAGATGTCTATTTTATTTCTCCTTCAGAGTGAGATTCAGTGCTGGTGGTTTTTATCCCCTATGATCAGTCTAGAAAACGTACTGAACAACCTTTCATTGGACCAGATTTCTCTTACTCTCCTTCTATTCAGAGAAAAGCAAAACTCATTTGGACAGAAAACACAAAGAGGCTGGTTACTGGCACTTCTTTATCTGTATTTACACCTTTATTTACATCTGAATGATAAAAAAATTCAGCGTTAGGTTGTAACAAAGAATATGAAGAGAAGCTTGGTAGAGCCATGGGTTATATTATTTCAATTGCTTGCTGTAAATTTTACTTATTCTAAAAGCGTATGACACAGGTGCCCTCTAACTTAGATATATGTATATTAATGTCCATTTGAATTACACACATTGCTGCACCTCTCTATTAAGACAGGTAATTGAGAGGTGACACACATATCTAAAGACCCTTCTTAAAGTGTGCTGAAATCTAATGTTAAGACTGAACTATCAAAAAATGTACCTATTTAATAACTCATTAAAATAGCCCTACTATGTCTTTTCCTTTTGGCCTTTTTGCTAGGAAAAAAGAAATAAAGAAAAAAATGATAAACAGAAAGAAAGAAAGAGAGAAAAGTCAGGCTGTCTGGTTACCAGAAGAGTGCAATTCACAATAGAACAAATTGTAAATTTAAGATAATTAGCATTCTATTGTTGTGTTAAATGGAATGCATCATTAATCCCAATGAACCTTAATAGGATATGAAGCTTACTGGAGACTGAACAATGAAGAAACCTGGAAAGTATATTTTCCATCCTGAATAATTAATTAACAAAGAACCAAGGCCAAATTTGAGATATACATCAGATAAATAACACTTCATGATTGATTTTATTGGTTTGTATACAGTTGTATCTATGTGCATAGGTACAGGAACAAATACGGAAATTGTATTCATTTATATTTAAATGTTTCAAAATTAATGAAAATTTATTTTATGACTCTACATTTTTTATACTGCAAATGTTTTCACAGTGTATTCATGATTAGAAGAAACACTTTGAAAATGTATGAATCTTTCTATTAGGAAGTCAACTTTATTTTTATCAATTTTGCAAATCTTGTGGAGATTATAAACAGTAACTATCTTCTAGCAGCACTTGATCAAAACAAGAAACATGTTGCTTTACTTTTATCCTGTACTCCAAATAATTCCTGCATACCATTTGTGTTAAGCTGAGTTGATAAGTGGTAGGAGAGGTAATTAGTAGAATTTTCTCACAAAATGTAAAAGAGGGAGAAAGTGAGTCAAATCTAGTTTTGTCAGTGAATTAGCAATAATGACTAAAGAGTTTCATAACCAAATTTTCATTGTATTTCTTGTCATACTATGTTAAGAAATGCAGAGATCTGTATCAAAGGAAAACACATACATCTGAAACACAGCTATTCTTAACTCACCAACATTTACACTTAATAGTATCAGTTACAGGAATAATTTGATGATAGATGCGAGATTTATTCCTAGTGCAACTTAGTGTGTTAGACTATTCATAGAATTGAGTTAGCGCCAATGCTCTCAAGTGCCATTTTCATTTCCACCCAACATCTTCTTTCTGTCCTTGGAAAACAATCAAATTTCTGCCTAAAGAAGAAAAGAGAGAGAGAGAGAGAGAGAGAGAGAGAGAGAGAGAGAGAAAGAAGAAAAAGAATCAAAAAAAGATTCACTTTTCGCATACAGTTGTAATACTCTTAGGATTTCCTAATTCTAGCAAGATCATGTCACATGAAAATAAATGGTTTTCTGCTTTACTAATTTACTTATTTTATATCATAATCAAGGCCACCTCCCTATTATATTCATGGTCCCACCTTCACTTCCTCTTTCCCTTCTTCCACTCTCCCCTACCACTGAGATAAAGCCCCTGCTCCAAACGTACCCCAGCACATCAACTCACATCAGGACTGAGCACATTCTCTTCCTCAACGGCCTGGCAAGGCAGCCCCACCAGGATGAAATGATTGAAACTCATGCAACAGAGTCCTTGTCAGAGAAAGCACCCCCTTCCTTGACTAAGGAACCCACATGAAGACCAAGTTGCCCATTGGGTACATATGTATAGAGGTTTAGGTCCCTGCACAGTTCTTGGTTGGTGCTTTCTCCACAAGCCCCTCTGTGTCCCAATTAGTTGGCTCTGTTGTTTGTCTCATGGAGTTCTAAGTAGTTTTCTTTATTGTCAATAAATGTAGCTTTTTTTCTTAATTATTTTGCCCAGCTTCCCTGAATAAAATCAAAGTACAATTTGCTACAGACTCATAAGCACATATCTTTGTTTTAGGGTAAAGGCCCTAAGCTCTACCACTTAATATGTTGTTTGCTATGAAATTTTGTTTGATATCTGTTCTTCATATTTTTATTTTTTCTTTTATTGAAAGTAGATTCTTTTCTCATACAATATATACTAATGACAGTTTCCCCACTCCTATTGTGATCAGTTCCTTTTTAACTCCCTCTACTCTCGATCTACTTCCTTTCTGTCTCTTATTAGAAAAGGACAGGCTCCTAAGAGGTAACGAATTTGACAAAATAAAATATAATTAGGTAAAACAAAAAGAACCCCAAGAAGAGGCTCAAGAATGACAGATACACTCCTTCACACACTCAAGAGTCCCCAAAAGTACTAAGCTGTAGGCTGTAATATATACAGTAAGGACCAGGTACACTTCTGTGTAGGCCCTGTGCATGCTGCTTCAGTCCCTCTGAGCTCGTATGGTCCTTACTCAGTTGATAAAGAGAACCTTGTTCTTCTGGTGTCCTCCATCCCCTTGGCTCTTACACTGCTTCTATCTCCTGTTCTACTGGGTTTCCAGAGCCATGAAGGGAAGGATTTGGTGGAGATATTCCATTTAGAGCTGTGTGTTCCAAGGTCTCTCTCTCTCTGCATGTCTGCCTGTGGGTCTCTACATCTGTTCCCAACTTCTGCAGGAGGAAGCCTCTCTCTTGATGACTGAATAGAGTATAGCAGAATATCATTGGCAATCATTTTATTGCTAATTTTTGTTTGTTTGTCTTTAGACCTGTAGTGTTTGGTTTTTACCACAAGTCAGCTGTCTAGAATCTCGTCCTAGGTCACACAAGCAGTGTAGGGTATAGGTTTTGTTTTGTTTTTGTTCTTTGCATCTATATTTCTTTCTTTCTTTCTTTCTTTCTTTCTTTCTTTCTTTCTTTCTTTCTTTCTTTCTTTCTTTCTTTCCACATTCATTCATTTATTTTGCTGAGTTAGGCTTAAGTCAACTCATACATTGGTTGGCTACTCCCACAGTTCTGTGCCGCCATTGCACTAGCATACAGTTCAGGCAGGACAGAATGTTTTGTGGCTGGGTGGGGAGTTAGGTTTCTTTTTTGGTAGCCTGCAAAGTTCCTTCCCACAGCAAAGACACTAGAAGGTAGAAGTGAAGTCGTCTGTTCAATTAGTTGTGTGGGTTTTGTCCTCAGAATGTTATTCTGCTGTCAGTTTATGCAGAACAACCCATTCTAGCAAAATCCTAGGCTGTTTGGGAATTTCTGCAGAACCTACTATACAACAGCTCAGTTGAATGCAACCCAGTTTGCACTATCTTCCCTTTCTCATTTCTGTATCTTCCCACAAGTCAAACCATAAAACTTATTTAATTTCTCCTCCCAGAGATATTTTTTGTCTCCCCTAGTCCCTTTATCTGTACTTAACTTCCCTAGGCCAACAGGGTGTAGATTGGTTATCATTTATTTAATGGCTAATATCCAGAAATAAGTAAATACAGATGATTTTTGAGGCAATGCTGGATGTTGCAGTTTTTGCAAGACACCATCTTGTAGTCCCAGTATTCTGCGACCCCGCAGGTAAGGCACAAATCAGGACCACATTTCAGAACTGCCGGACAGCAAGGACACTGCACGGTACTATACTAAGTCTTACAATGATAACCAGGAAAAATGATTCAGGCAGTCTGAGCTTCACTGGCAGAACTTACCACAGAAATTCTGGGTTATGATGCAGGGGCAGTTGCTGTCACAAGGATGATCTGGCTGGTCACGGGTTTGCTAGTGATACATGTGTGTAGAAGAGGTATCTTTCTTCAGGTGAATTTTCCTGCAGTGTGTAGCCCACAACCTGGGTTTTCTTCTGTGAAGAGCTTATGAGCTCATCTGTTGGCAGCTACAGGATAAGTGATTCTTTGGCTGCAAACTGAAAGACCTACCTTCATATCTTTTTCCCCAGAAGCCTGGCTATTGTGCAGAAGATGTTGAAGTAGGTACCATGGAAAATTTGGAAAAGACATTCTTCAACTCTATTCCACTCCACAGGCTCTGACAGAGCTTCCACAACACAGAGCTAAGGTGGGAATGGGCTGGCTCTTTGTTTTATGGGGATCTGACAATGAGAGTTAACCCCTGAAGAGCTGGAGACTCAGTCATTGCCAGTGCCCCTGTCACTGTCTCCTTCTTTAGTCTCAGATATAGTACAGGATGACATTTTGGAAAAGGAGGCGCTGACCACATGGTGCCTTTGCTGGTGTCCTGAGCACTTAGTTGGAGGGTTGTGGAGCATAGAATACTCCTTTCCTTCTTCCAACAAATGGAAGAAGTCTGTGCCTCGTGGTTCTGGTTCAATCTTGATTTCTTTGTTCTTGTGTTTATATACATTAGGAATAGCATGGAAGGACAAAGAAAGAGGATGTATTTAAAACAGCATTAGCAAAAATAGGATGTGGAAAGAGTGCAATGATTGCTCTTGCTGCACTGACTTGGCATTGAACTCATCAATATTGAGTGTACATTGAGAAGGAAGTTCATTGGGGTCTGACATCTCCATTAACTCTCAGTATCACTCTATCATTTCTCTGGGATATCATTCTCAGGGAACATGGAAGCAATGGCACTGAAGATGACATTTAGAAACAGTTTCTTGGAACTCTTTTTGTTGCTTTCAATAGCATGTGTTTTCACTTTTTGATTTTGGCAGATCTTTGCTGTCATCTTGTTTTCTGTCAGAGGTGTCATTGTGCCCATCTTCTTTATCATCTGAATACTGATTGAGGACATCCACCAATTCCAGAAAAACAGCTTCACTGATCAGCACAGACCCAAGGTTAATCTCTCTGTCGCCATGGACTTTGCCCTCATAGTTATCAATCAGCTCCTTAAGGAAATTTTCATCTTCTTTCACCTATTCACCCATGTACGGAATAATGCACAAAACGGTGTAATCTTACACCATGAATTTCTGCTGGAGAGGGACCAGCAATACATGATGGGAACCAATGCAACAGTGTTCAGAGACCTCATCAACATATTCCAGTTGGCAAAACCTCAAAAATACTCTTTATGGTACATTTTTTCAGAAAAGGGTGCCCACTCACAGTTTTCATTGGCTGAACAGGCTAGAGATGAAGTTTCTTCCATTCTTCGTTGAAGATCTGGGTTTTTTTTTTTTTTTTTTTTTGAACCTTTGCAAAATTTGCCATATACAGAGCCTTCACTCCCATCTTTCTCTGAAGCATTTGAACTAAAGCAGCAAGTACCCAGATTTCACTTTTCTTTTCCAGTATGTGATGCATTTGGAAGTTGGGGGACTTTCTGTATCCATTTTCCTGGACTCAGAAAAACAGATGTGACAAACAGCACATGATTACCTCTTAGAATGCTCTAGGAATTGTTGGATTTTATAGTGTGTCTTTGCCTGAATTCTTTTAGCTAGCTCAAGTTTTTTCCCCCCGTTTTATTGGTATTTTTGCACCAAAATCCCACTCATCTCTTCTTCCCTTTATACCAGCCTTTCATCCTTGAAACTCCCTCCCCCTGCAAAGAAAAAAAAATCTAATTGTGGAAGCTATAGCGTATCACAGTGTGTACCACAGTATACAACTTTGTCTGCACTTCTTTGCTTGCAAATGTTCATTGCAATGAGTCGTTCTGGTATGAAGCCTCTGGCTTCTGCTACTTTCTCAATACTGGAACCTCATTCACATATCCTGTTGTTGTCCTGTGTCATAAAGATCTTCCAGTTTTGGATCTGTAGGACCACCAGCCCCTTCATGTACTCCAGAAGTTCATAGGTGGGGTAGCTGTTGGGGTGGGCCAATTCAAAGCCCTGGATCTGGGCCTGAATGGTATCTGAGCTGGTCAACCTAAAGACTTTCCCACTCTCATGTGCTCTGGGCAGACTCACTCACAAGTCCTGAAACTTGGGCCAGCTAGACCCTGCTGTCCAGGCAAGGTGCAGGGCTCACTCTCTCAAATGCTATAGTTGGTGAAGAACATGGCCAATTTTCCCATCTCTTCTGACTGCAATAGGGGGCGAGGGATGAGGGAAAGGAGGAGGTTACTTCTCCCTCACCCTACCCACCTCACAGCAGGCAAGAGGCCAGACTGGGTCTCCTGCATTCACACCTTCAGGGCTGCCCCACCTGCAATCCTCAAGTTCAGGACCAGATGTACTGTGAGGTCCAGAGGAGTTATAATGCCTGCTGTCCTGAGTGTTGCAGCTGAGAAGGGCTGGGCCACTTCTAATGCTCCACAACCCCAGAGCCAGGTCTCCCACCCGCCACAGGTGGTAAGGAGAAAGGGCAGGAAGCAAGGGGAGGTGTATATCTTTCCCTAATCCACACCATGAGAGAGACAAATGGTGGGGCTATGCTCTCCTTGCTCATATCCTCACGGCTGGATCACCCAAAATTCCTGCACTGTGCTGGCCCACTCTCCAGAGAACTGCAGCTGGATAGGGGCAGGATCAATTCTCCTGCTCTTATGCACCCTGGGCCAGATATCCCATGATGCTTCAGTGAGTAGAGGGGGCAGCTAGTTCTGCACAGCCCTCAGACATTAACATGTTCCGAGGCAACAAACCAATCCAGGAATGTCCCCCTGATCTTTGGAGGTAACAGACCCCAACATCTTCAGGGCCAAGATCAAGATATGGTCCCAGGAGGCAACACAGACCAGGACCCACCCTGGTCCCAGATGGCATCACTGGCTACTCACATCAGGCTGCTCTCACTACCGTTATGTCTCCAGTTCTGCCCCTCTTCATTGTGCTTACATCCTTCTGTTTATGTTCCATTTCTCCACCACTTATTTGCTGGTCGTCGTGGGGTCCACGTCATCTCAGGAGTGGTCCCAGGAGTGCTATGCCCTGGTCATGTATTACGGCACCTCTGGCATAGTCTGCCTCCACCGACCTGCGGGGTGCCAGACTGGCGGTTATCTAAGGCTAGCTACCTGTATGGGCCTGTGCTCGGCTCTGGTGCCTGTTTCAGCTTGCTCCTCACCCAGGCCCACCCAAGTAGCCCCATGTGAGGCTTGTCTGTCTCTGGCTCACTTCTGCTGGGGCCCACAGTCTTAGAGGGGGTTCTTCTAGTCTCTGGCTCACTTCCTGCCTAGGAGACTGTCCAGACTTGCAGGGAGCCAGATTGGTGGGCATCTTAGGCTCATGTTTTTCAGGGAATGTTAGGCTATCAATTATTCAGGTGTTCACAGGTTAGAACACTGAATGTAGACATAGCCTCTCTCCTCTCTTCACCTACTGACACATGTATGACACAGCAGCCACACCTGCAATGCCCCTAGGGCCAAGTTTCAAGTTTTTTCGGTTTCCATATGAAGTCAAGAATTGTGTTTTCAAGGTTTGTAAATAATTATGTTATGCTTTTGATGGCTATTGCATTAAATCTGTACATTCGTCTGGTAGGATCTCCACTTTTAGTATTTTAATCCTACTGAGCCACAAGCATGTTCCAGCTTCTGATATCTTCTCCACCTTCTTTTTTCAAAGACTTCAAGTTTTTGTCATTCAAGTATTTCACTTGTTTGGGTACAGTTACCCTAAGACATTTTATTTTATTAGAAGCTATTGTGAAAGGTCCTGTTTCTCTGATTTCTCCCTTGGTCTCTTTGTTATTTGTATTTATAAGGGGGCTACTGATGTTTGGGAACCAATTTTGTATTCAGCTCCTTTGCTGAAAGTGTTAATAAGCTATAAGAGCTTTATAGTGGAATTTTCAAGGTCACTTATGCATACTATCTTTAAATAAAATACTTTGACATTTTCCTTTCAAATTTGTAATTCCTTGATCTCCTTCCGTTGTCATCGCTGTTGCTAAGACTTCAAGCAGTATATTGAATAGGTATGGAATAAGTGGACATCATGTTTTTTTTTTTTTTTTTCTGATTTTAGTGGAATTGATTTGAATTTATTTGCATCTCATTTAATAGTGGTTACAGGCTTGCTATAAACTGCCTTACCATGTTTAGATATGTCCCTTGTATCACTAATCTCTCTGAGATTTTTTTTTTTAATGAAACGGTTTTGCTTTTTCTCAGAGGCCTTTTCTGCAACTAATGAGATGATCATGTGTTTTTCCCCTTAGTTTGATGGGTTTTATTTATTGAGTTTCATATAATGAATCATTCCTACATCTCTGGGATGAAGCCTACTTCATCTTGGTGGATGAATGTTTTGATGTGGTGTTGGATTCAGTTTGCAAGTATTTTACTGAGTATTTTGGCATGTATGTAACAAGGGAAATTGCTCTGTAATTTTCTTTGTTCGGTCTTTGTGTGGTTTTGATATCAGGGTAATTAGGCCTGGTAGAATGAATTGGGCAATGTTTCTTTACTTTCTTTTTTTAAAAAAAAAATAATTGAGTTTTGGCATTCATTGTTCTTTGAAAGTCTGGTAGAATTATTTGCTAAAACCATCTGGCCCTGGAATGACTTTAAATGACTGCTTCTGTTTTACCTGGGGGTTATAGGTGATTTAAATTGCTTATCTGTTCTTAATTTGACTTTGGAAAAAGAGATCTATCGAGAAAAATAGTCATTTATTTTAGACTTTTTAATTTTATGTAGTAAAGGTTTTGTTGTATGCCATTAACATTCTCTGGATTTCCTCTGTGTCTGTTATGTCTCCTTTTTCATTTCTGAGTTTGTTAATTTGGATATTTTCTCTATCTTTTACTTAATTTTGAGAAGGCTTTGTTGATTTTACTGATTTTCTCAAAAACCCAATCCTGTTACCTTGATTTTTTCTGTTCTTTGTGTTTCTGTTTTATTGATTTCAGGGGTGAGTTTGCTTATTTCCCCCAGCTATTCCTATTCCATGTATTCTCTTCTTTTGTTTTAAGTCTTGCATGTATACTATTAAGCTGCTAGTTAGACTTATTCAACCAGGCTCAGTGGCATTCTTCTGTAACCCAAGCATTTGGGAAGGCAGAGGCAGACTGATCTGTGTGTGTTTGAAGTCAGTCTGTTCTACAAAAGAGAGTACAGGACAGCCGAGGATACATAGAAAAACCCTGTCCGAAAAAACCAACCAACAACAACAAAAAGCTAAAAACAAAACAGAATCCAAAAACAAAAACAATAACAAAAAAGACTTTTCTAGCTTTTTCTTTTCTTTCTTTCTTTCTTCTTTCTTTCTTTCTTTCTTTCTTTCTTTCTTTCTTTCTTTCTTTCTTTTTCTTCTTCTTCTTTTTCTTCTTCTTCTTCTTCTTTTCAATGTAGGCACATATTGCTATGAACTAGTTTTTTAGAAGCACTTTTATTTTGTTCCTTAAGTTTGGGCATATTGTGTGCTTATTTTCTTTGAATCATAAAAATTCTTTAATTTCTTCCTTTATTTCTGACTTGACTTTTTTTATTATCAAGCAGAATTGTTTCTCTGTTTAGTTTTTGTCTGGATGACATGCTCATTGGTGAGATTGGGCTACTTAAGTTTCCTATTATCAGTGTGCAGATCAATATCTGATTTAAGTCCTGGACTCCCTTTGTAGACCAGGCCAGCCTTGAACTCACAGAGATCAAAATGAATGCCGCCTCCCCAAGTGCTCAGATTCCAGGAATGTGTCAGCACACCTAGCTTATCCTTAACTTTTACAACACAATCTGAAACATAATTCATATTTTTTCTCTTCAATATATTGTGGTGTTGACTATCAGCAGCAATAATCTACTGACATATAATATGTGTTTATTTTATTCACTCTGAATGGTCCTGTTTTGACAGAAAAAAATTCTTGTAAATTGCCAAGTGATTTGTCGATTCATTTTTTAACCTTTAAAAATCAGTTTTTTTTTTATATAAAAAACTGCTTTTAAATACTCAGTTATTTATTTCATTTCATTTTGTATTTTCTTGTGTATTTTTTGATCTTCATATTCATGTATTCTGTCTAATTAGCATTTTCTGGCATTTAAAAGCATATTGTTTGTGAGTCTGGGTTACCTCACTCAAGATGATCTTTTCTAGTTCCATCCATTTGCCTGCAGATTTTATGATATTCTTTATCCATTCTTCAGTTGAGGAGCATCTGGGTTGTTTTCTGTTTCTGGCTATTACAAAAAAGCTGCTATGAACATACTGGAGCAAATGTCTTTGTGGTATGATGACGCATCTATTGGGTATATTAGGTCCCCATCTCTGACAAAAGGTCAATCAAATTAGCCAAGCAGCTCATTCTGATAAAGAAGTCCTCATTCTCTTTGTTCCTTTTTCTCATGATGCACTTGAAACAAAACCTAATATTATTCGGAGGAGCTGTTCTGAACGATGTTCTCAAATTGGAACAAACATCTAGAACTTTTTCACATCAAATCATTTTGAAAGCTGGGCTCAATTGATGTTGTGCATTGTTCACAGTTAAACAGTATTTTTACCATATTATACCTGTGTCAATTTCCTCTTAGTGTCAGGATCTTTGGAAGGCCACATAATATTGAACATTTTGAGAAACAATCTTTGACCTTATAATTGATCAATATTTGAGAGGGGTTATTTAATCTTATAATCACATACTTCTCTGACACATGACTCATGCATTTTGACATGAAATAAAGAGTCATAAGTACACACCCTACAGGTATGCAGAGTGTGGAGAGTGTGGAGTGGAGAAAAGGAGAAGGATTAGAAAGATTATTGGAACTTTGATTGAGTACTAAAAAGGAAATACAGGATAGAAAGTTGAAATAAATTGAAGGGAAAAACACCTGAAGATAAATGTTAGCTATCTTTACATAAAAGATCATAAAAGAAAGGCTCAAAATTATTTCCTCATTTAAGTAAAAATAGACAGAGGATGTAGGATGCCAAGACAGTATTTAATACATTAAACCATGTTATTAAATTTAATTCATTCAATTCTTAAATAATTTATTATTTTTTAAAAAATGCATGTAATTGTATGTGTTTTTCCATGGGGATGCACACACAAATGTAGACACTGAGGAGGATACATTGGAAATGGAGTGGTTTTGCTGGCCAAATGTATGTTCCTGGAATTAACCTGGGTTCTCTTTCAGGGCAGAACATGGGCTTAACCACTGAGAAACCTCTTCAGCCAAGAAGTGAGTTTTAGTATCTTTAGACACATGTGAAGAAGATGGTTTCACAGCAGTTGTTACTGGGATGCTAGAAATAATATTTTCTTAACTTAAACTATAAAACAGGAAGCATTGAACTAAAGTTAGGGTATTAATTAAAACTGTCTTGGAAAGGGGCAGGGAGGAAACAGCTGAGATACAGAGTTAATAAAATGTAACTAATAATAAAAAAATAAAATAAAATAAAAATAAATTAAAAAATAAAAAATAAACCATCAGTGTGATGAGTATAAGATGTAATTTTAAAAAACATTAAAAAAAACCACAATGTGTTTATAAGCAATAAAAACTGGCATTTGAAATGAAAGCTATGGAGTTTTACATGAAAATTTATACTTTCAGTCTTAAATATATTTTGGACACTCTTCCATCACCAAACAAACAAAAATTATTACCGAATTGGAACCAGAAAAATACTGATCTTTACATTATTTTACATAATTCCTGTCTATTACCTACATTCATGCCTTTCTCATTCCTTGTATTTAACTTTCCTTACTGTATTTTCATGTTATACTATAGTCATATCTACAACTGCCTACATATATACATATATTATTGGATAGATTCTATATGTACAAGAGAACATGTAGTTCATTTTTTGGGCTATGTAATATTACTTTATATACAGTTTATATTAAGTGAGTTTATATAAGTAAAATATTTCTTTGATTAAAAAAGCTTCGTCTTTAGATGTGAGTAGTATTCCATTTTATGCATGTACAATTTTTTTCATTATTCATACATCAGTTGATGGACAATGAGACTGACTCTGATTCCAATTGTTTTTTGGTTTTTTTTTCATAGTGATTAAAACAACAATAAGCTGAGGGGTGAAAATATCTCTATGGTAGAATTTTCTGAATATAAGCCCAGGAGCAGAATAACAGGGATGTGCTATAGTTCTACGTCTTCCATTCTCTCTCTCGTTCTTTCTTAGAAATATGCAACACAATAAAGTTATAAACTATTTTTTAATTTTAATTTTTTATATTAATTACAGTTTATTCACTTTGTATCCTAGCTGTAACCCCCCTCTCTCATTCCCTCCCAATCCTACTCTCACTCCCTTATCTCCTCCAATAACCCTCCCCAAATCCACTGATAGGGGAGGTCCTCCTCCCCTTCCATCTGACCCTAGCCTAACAGGTCTCATCAGGACTGCATTGCCTTCCTTTGTGGCCTTGCAAGGTTGATGCCCCCTCAGGGAGAAGTGACTGAGTCCATGTCAGAGACAGTCCCTGTTCCCGTTACTAGGGAGCCCACTTGGCTACTAAGCTACATCTGTGCAGGGGTTCTAGGTTATTTCCAGGCATGGTCCTTTTTCAGTTAACTAAAAGACAAATCAAATATTTAGTAAGACTGTTTTAGTTGAATATATTATATGGAAAAGCAAACTGAATATCTACCACCTTTTGTCTCTCATGAGTCACTTGTCCTCACCTGCTTGGTGTAAAGACATCCAACTTCTATCCACAGCATTAGTTATGGTTTTTCATTTTTTCTTTGATTTGAGAAGATTTCTATTTTGTAATACAAAATGTGTAGTTGGTATGTCCAAGTGGAGGAAACATTATTTTACTTTCCACATATTCAAGTTTAACTCTGCAAAGCTTGATCCTGCTCTGAGTTGAACGTTATTATTTTCTCTAAAATCAATAACCTTCAGCTCTACAAAACATTAGGCTGCTTTCATAAAAGGTTTCCCACAGTTTTATAGCTACTGATGTTCTTTTCATTTGTTTGTTTCTTCATATTGTTAAATTTTCGAAAATAAGTTCATGTCTGTGTGCCAAATGTCTCACAAGTTTGGTATTCACAACACATTGTTCTGTAAAGGAATTAAACAACGGATATGCTAAACGGGTTGCAGAACAGACACCTGAAATACATACATTATTTATATCTATTAAAAATGCCAGTTCAGTGTGCAATTACGTGGCTGAGCTAGGGTAACGTTAGCCTCAAGCTGTCATCAATAACTGCCCACCTTGAGAATTTCAAAAGGCCGTTTGCAGGAAGGACACGGAGATGTGGAAATATGAAGCATGCAAATGTCAGGCCTGACATGGTTTTCCTCTTATTAATCCTTTGCAAAATTATGTTAGGTCATACATTTTCTTTTGCAGATAACTTTACCTGGGTTTATAGTATCCGTATTGAAACTTCTGACCAATACATAATGTCTCCGGTAAAGGCGTCTTCTTGGTGTGAATAAATTTTACATAAAATAGGCATATTTCCCTGAACAAACGTGATCACTTAAATTTTTTGTTATTTTTTTAGTCACTACTGTAGAGAATATGTCATAATTTCTTCTACCGCCATTGAGATATTTCTGTCTCAATGGAAATAAATTGAAAAATATTTTATATTCGTATGTACATATCTATCTATCTATTCATCTATCTATCTATCTATCTATCTATCTTACTATTCTAAATCTGCCATATATGATTAATAAAATAAAATTTTGGTATTGCCTGATGACATAGTAATGTATGTATATTATTTCAAAATATAACAAATACCTACAATTATATTCTAAATCTCAAAAAATAGTTAAATTTATCAATATTTGAAGGAACTCTGATATATCTAATCAAGGTCTCTAATAAACATTAAAAAATAAATGATGTCTTGCATTTTGGGGGACTATTTGTTGATTTTTCTTCTTTGTGTTTTAAGCATATATGTGCATAGGTAATTCCATGCAGTATTAGGGCTTTCCCCCCTGTTTATAAGTTTCATAATTTTTTACAGAAGGTGAGTAAAGAGGGAAACAGAATAAGCATGATGATAAAACAGAATGGCAGACTATCTGGGGAATGTGCAAAAGTGTTGGGGGCAGATGAGGGAGGAGAGGAGAGTATGGGATTAAGACAAATAAGAACCAAATATAATGACATATATGTATTATATGTCACAGTGATATCAATTGGTCTGTACACTAACTTAAAATTAATAAGAACAAATATATAATATATATTGAAATATGCATGCAAGTTTTCTCTGAATGTTGTCACAGATACTGTGCCATAGCTCTCCACAGTTGCAATGCAGCTTAGGCATGTCCAGGAGTTGTTCCCTGTTATTTTCTCATTTTTCCTTTCCCCAAACTTTTGCTTGATAGCTGAGACTTGGACTTGATGGATGAAACTTTGGCAAGCTTTAAACCATGAAGTACCATTCTGATTGAACTAGTCGCTGAATGTCCATAGATTACGGATCTGATGTGCTGTAGGTTCCATGGCTGCCTAGCCCTTCTACCTCGAGCCTTCTTTTACATGTGGGGGGACACCATTCAAATGTTTGTTCTTTTCTACTCTACACAAAGTTCTTCACTGTGGCAAGGTAAAGGGTAAATCAAAACCCCAAGTTTAAGAACAAAGAACTTATTTGAATCAAGATTAATGGCTACCCAAGGAAGCAATGAGAATTTTAGGTGCCCAGATTAAGTGTCGCAAAATGATGTCCAAGAGATTGGGTTTTATGGATGCAAAACTACAACAACAAGCAAAAATGGTACAACAAACCATTTGTTACAGTCGCATCATTCAACAAAGAAACTGATTTGTCTGTACTCACTAGGTTACACATGCAGAAAATAATTCTGATTTGTAGGAACTATCAAGTCTTTTTCCAAATTATGTTACATTTTTGTTACATCAGTTCATTCATAAAGAACAAAGAGATTGAAGATCAAACTGAGCAGAAACAGGGCTTCCTAATCCATTGATTTATAGTGATTGGTCCACAACTCATATGGGCCAGGGCTGTGTGAATTTTGCAGACCTGTTTTCTTTATTAATGTCTTTGATTTTTAAGTCGTATTTGAACTTCTTAGGGGAAGTGTGCCTAAGCGGGGGGGGGGGAGGGGGAATAATGTTGTGCAAAATTGAAAACAAAATGTCATTATTACTAATAAAAATTGATAAAACTCTTTTTTGTAATTTTGTTTTGTATGTTTTTGATGTATTTGAGACAGGGTCTCACTGTATATTCTAGCAAACCGTAACTCACAGCTCTAACTTCCTGAGTGTTTGTATTACTGATGAAGGAACCACATTTCATTCAAGACAATTGTTTTCTAAAATATTTATTTTCAGAATTGTCCTCATTCATAAAAAATATGACTATCTGCAAAAATCATCTGGGCATATTAAATTTTCTGTAGAACTTTAACAAATACCAAGCATTCCTCTCTTTTGGCTCGATTTTAGTCTTAAATACTAAAAAATAAAGTTGAAGCTTCACTTATTTCATTTCTTGCAAGTAAGTTTTTATCAGCGCACAGCAATGGCATTTTTTCTTTGTAGAGACACACTTGCCTGTTAGAGCTGTACTGTATGCAGCTCTTTATAAAACGAGGCATTCACGTTCTGATGATCTGTTTCCTCTCTATTGACAACCAAAAAAAGGCTAAAGTTGTGCAGCTGTGCCATTCCCATGATGCATGTACTTTTACCTTTATAGAAACCCAGCAAAGGTTCCTTTTAGCATGCATAAAGCTCAGGAGACAGACGCACAATAAAGTTCCTGAGACATTCTCTGAATATTTTTTCCAGCCCTGCTTCTCTGTAAGGCTGGCTGGCTTGGGAGGAAAAAGTAAATGGATGATTCATGAGGGTTAACCATTGCCAGCTGATACTTTATACTAGCTGCAGATGGAGCAGTTTCTTTTTAAAGGCAAAGTTCAAGCCTTCCCAGAAACAACAATTAGAAAAGTTAATGAGACTCATTTTATTTAAACAATTTTAGTTCAGCTGTGAGGAAGCTCTGCCCTTGAGTATGAGACAACTGTATTTAATTAAATGTTGGAGCTGCAGCGAGCAGCTGAATGCCTTCTGTTTGATAGGATTGAATTGTCTATATGAACTTTTTGTCACATACACTTCTTATCACCTTCTAACTTTAGTTTTTATATTTACCATCTTAATAAACCAAGCCTCAGCTATATTTATTGAAGAATTATGAATTGTATGCCCATTGTACACTAATGCCAAATCATAGAAATGCAAGTCTCCAATCACTTAGTTTGTCCATGCAGAAGTCAAGGACATCATTAGAGACTCCACACTGTTAGGACTTCACAAAGTGACCCAAAATTTCACGATTACTGCATCACATGTTTTTTTAAAAAGATTTATTTATTATGTATACAGTGTTCTCTCTGTATATACACCTGCACGCCAAAAAAAGTCACCAGGTATCGTTATAGATGGTTATGAGCCACCATGGGGTTGCTGGGAATTGAACTCAGAACCTTTAGGAACATCAGCCAATGCTCTTAACCTCTGAGCCATCTCTTCAGCACATTAGCATGTTTTTAAATAAGTGTCATGATTCTCACTCTGACTTTATACTCTTTGCATATGTATACAATGACTTGGTGTACTGTTAGGAAGTGACACATAGCCTCCAAATAAAAAGCATTAACTGTTGGAGTAATGTGTCTGTGCACTGTGAAAATTGTCCTTGTATATTCAGATGCTGATTTCCATACCAGCAGAAAGCTATGCAGGAACCAGACTTTAGTGCTGTCAAGGATCACTTGTCTCAATGTTTTTAAAATGTTGTTTTCCATCACCTTCTGATTGGTCAAATAAAGAGCTGAAAAACCTGTATCAAAGACAGGCGAGAATAGGCAGGATTTCTGGGGAGATAGGAACTCTGGGAAAGAAAGAGACACAAAATGATTTACCTACAAGGCACAAAGAAAGTCAGAACTATAAAACTGAGGAGTTTTAAAGAACCATGTGGCAGAAAATGGATCAAACATAGGTTATAAGAGCTGGTTGGGCACAACAATAAGCTAATGCCTAAAGCTATTATAAGTAAATATAAGTCTCTATGTCATTATTCTCATTATAAGAAACCCTTAATGACAAGAAACTAATAATATCTTCTACAGATATGTAAGGAACAAAGATAATTTTAAAAAAAG
Organism: Meriones unguiculatus; assembly: GCF_030254825.1. Classification (NCBI taxonomy): domain Eukaryota; kingdom Metazoa; phylum Chordata; class Mammalia; order Rodentia; family Muridae; genus Meriones; species Meriones unguiculatus. The sequence continues at coordinate 99,406,224 of NC_083354.1, forward strand.
AGCAAAAGAGCACTGGGGGAAGTAAAATCATATCAACTTTTTCTTTTCTTTTAACTTATGGTCAAAAAAGACATTCTATGATTTTCATTTTATATTTATATGTGGTTCATTTGATCTTTACCATCTATGCACAAACTATATTTCCTATAAATCATTTTTATGTTACAAAAATGTGCTTAGGGTAATTTTGTATTTTATAACTTTGAGCACTAAGTGACAATCCCAATAAATTACTTAACCATAAAGTTTTATGATTCTTATATTCAGGGACAGGAGGTTAATTTATTACTAAAGGCTTCAGTCATCTGTTCTTTTTCACATTTGCTTTTTCTTTAAATGTACATGATTGTATAGAACAGTAGACTTCATTGTCATATTTTCATAGTTGTAAATAACTTATTTGGTCTTCTTTCTTCCCCATTATACCTATTACTTCTACTAGAATCTTCCTATTTCAGAATTGTCCTCATTTTCATTTCCCATTCATTTTTTAGATTCACATATTAGAGAAAAATGCAGAACTTCTCTTTCTGAATCCATTTAAAACTGCTTAACAAGATGTACTCTGATTTATTCCATCCCACCACAAATGACATACCTTTACTCTTCTTAATAGCTTAATAATATTCCAGTGTATATTCTTGGTACTTTTTCTTTCTCCATGTGTTTATAGATGGGCACCTAGGTGATATGATTACTAGGCTGCAGTGTGTACTGATTTACTAAAAATGACACACAAACATCCCTGTGAAATGCTTACTTACAGTGTTGGGGTATAAAACAAACAATCCTAGAGCTATGTGGTAGGTGTGATTTTAGGCTTTTTTTTTTTAACCTTTCTGTAGATTTCTCTAGTGGCTGGTCTATTCATATTCCCAACCACAGGGCATAAAGTTTGTTTTTCTTCCTCCCTAATATTTTCTTTTTTTTATTTGTTGGTGATCATTGCATTTGCTTATTTTCTTTTTATTAATTTTTAAAATTAGAATACAATTAGTGTTCCACTCTCCCCTGTCCTACCTCCAAGCCCTTCCATGTCCTCTCCAAAAAACCTCTTCTATGCAATTCCCACTGCCTCTCAAAGTATGGCCTCATATATGTGTTTGTTTGTGTGTGTGTTTATGTGTTTATATATATGTGTGTGTGAATATATATATATATATATATATACATTTAAATCTCAAAGCTGACCACTTTGTACTGGATAACCAATTAAGGGCTAATCCTTGCAAGAGGCTAATTATCCCTCCCTCTGCAGTCATTATCCATCTGTAATACCTTGTCTAGGAGTGGACCCCAGGTGGAGTCCCCTCTTCCCAATTGAAATGTCCATTGATATTGTCATTGTTCAGTTCTTGTTTAGGCAGCCATGTCTTGGGGTATCATGGGTGTGGCTTCCCTGTCTTTTCTCGTAGATAAAAATTTCACAGCAGACTTCCTGATTCTCTGGGTCTTACAAACTTTTTCCTTCTTTTTCCTCAATGTTCTCTGAGTCTTAGGTACAGTAGTTATATATCATATGTACCTTTTTGGGTCTACAGGATCTATTTTTTTAGTTAATTTTTTATTTTTTACAGTAATTACATTTTATTAGCTTTGTATCCCAGCTTTAGCCCCCTTCCTCATTCTCTCCCAATCCCACCTTCCCTCCCTCATCTCCTCCCATGCCCCTGTCCAAGTCCACTGATAGGGGAGGTCTACCTCCCCTTCCATCTGACCCTAGCTTATCAGGTCTCATCAGGACTGGCTGCAATGTCCTCCTCTGTGGCCTGGCAAGGCTGCTCATCCCACAGAAGGGTGGTATTCAAAGATCCAGCCACTGAGTTCATGTCAGAGACATCACCCCTCCCACCCTCAACCCACCACAGCTCATCAAGTTTCGTCAGGATTGAGCACATCCTTTCCCCCTGGGAAGTGATCGAGAAGCAGGCATCAGAGTCCATGTCAGAAATATTCACTGCTTCCCTTACTGGGGAACCCCAATCCCCAACTTGCCCATTGGCTACATCTGTGTAGTGGGCTTAGGTCCATTCCGTGCATGGTTCTTGGATGATGCTTCAGTCTCCACAAGACCCTCTGGGTTGTGGTTAGTTGACTTTGTTTGTCTTCTTGTGGAGATCCTTTTACCTCCAGGTCCTTCTATCCTGGCCCCTGCTTTTCCACAAGACTCCCTACAAACAGTGGGCAAAGTATAGGGAGTCTTGTAAGCTCATTTTTTTTTTTAATTAAGGGAACTTACTTGTAAATTGTATCAAGTCACACAACTTCTCTAAATTCCCCATTTGACAATTATTTCCAGGCAGTGATTTTCAGTGTATCTATACATCTAACAAATACTGAAAAACTAAGTCTATAAATAGTACTGTCCAGTTGCTCTATTCCTCTGGATCAACAGCCATTCATGGCTTATTCTCATGAAGCTGTTCATAAGTTGGGGAAATGGGGCCATCCAGAAAAATTTTTGGTAAAGCTAAGCATGTGAAAGAATAAATTCCAAATGGGTGGCATTAAATTTTGTGAAGTTCTTAAAAGAAAGTGAATAGCTTGGCAGTTTCAAAGGCTTAGGGAGAAAAACTCACAAGCATCCACCTACTGAGCTAGAGAGAAGTTAAAAGAAACATTAACCCATTGAAGCCTCTGGTATGAACGCCAGGTTTGACCAACTTCAAAAGGTATTTGTAAAGAGCAGCTGTCAAATCTCTTTGTTTCGTTCATTCTGTTCTTATCTGTTCATTTTATATTTTTAATTTTTTCTTAAAATTTTAGATTATAATATAATTACAACATTTCCCCTTTCCTTTTCCTCTCTTAAAACTCTACCATATATGCCTACTTGCATTCTTTCAAACTGTGGCCTCTTCTTACACTAATTGTGATTGTATAGGTATATGTGTACACACACACTGAGACTTTGGAATCCTATTCATAACAGAGAACATAGAGTTAATCCATTACGGTTTTGCCTCCTTGAAGAATCTTTTAGCTTAGCCTGGTAGATCTTTTAGAAAGGCGCTGTTACTGGTAAATTATCATTATTTCATTAGCATACTTTTTGAGTGGATGATAAAGTCCTTAGTGATAAGAAATCTGGGGGAGTTTGGGGCAAGATGGCGGCGACAGGAGGACTCTCATTCTGAGCAGCAGCAGCAGGATCAGCACAGTGACCAGTAATCAGAACTCGCGGCCATAAAACACAGTCATTGTGTTTCCCAGGTGAGAGGATACCCCACGGTGGGGGATTCAATCAGCTTTTAACTCACCTGGTTAAACTCGGAAGAGATCCCGGTTCTGCCAGACACTTGGCTGCCGGCCGCCAGCCCCAGGCCCAGCCCAGAGCCACAAGCCAGTGTCTCTGGTTACTGTCCCAGACTGAACCGTGCGCACCACACTATCAGAGACTGGAATTTTCAGTTGAGAGATAACCCCAGGGTACAGGAAATGATTGGGACCGGCCTTAGGTCACCCAGACATCCCCTGAAAAATACTTGGGTTCCACGGGCACCCCAGGAGCCAGCCCGGAGCCAGAGCCCGAGACCCAGGCTCCGGCACCACAGAGCTCTGCCTGCCTGTGCTCCTGATTCGCCACCTGAGATAGAACTGTGGGCACCAGGGCACCAGCGAATGAGTTTCACTGTCTGGTGCAAACACACAGGGAGGGAAACGGCTGGTCTGATCTCAGAGCACTCACCCGACACCCCCAGCCTGAAAAGGTCCCCGGAAAATTACACAGCTTAGGGAGGCACCCAGGCTCCCAAAGGCCGCAAAGGCAGACACAGGCAGTTTCTGCGCACCAGACAGCTGGCAGAGACTGAGCTGCCATCAATCAGCTGTGCTCCAGGCACAGGCAGTTTCTGTGGCCAGCCAGCTGGCAGACACTGAGCAGTGTGCACCAGGGCAAAAAAAAGACACTGGGAGTCCGTGTCTCCAGAGAATCCACAGGAAAGGAAGGAAACTGTACTGACTTAAATCACCCAATCCTTCCCTAGAAAAAGTCTAGCAGACCAGTGGGGCCAAGCCGCGATCACTCAGCTGTGCTCCAGACACAGGCACAAACAGTTGCTGCACACCTGATGTCCAACTGGGTCACAGCAGCTGATCATTAAATTTACAACAAGAAACCCAGAAACAGGGCAGCTGCCCTCAGGACTTCCCTGGGTGAGAGGAGAACCCTCTCGACTAACAAAGACCACAGTTACCACTCAGGTCTATATCTCTGAAGTGAGCTACTCCTGAAAAAACACCAGCCATCCAGGGACTATACCCAAAAAGCTGAGAAGACATCCTTCAGGAAAAACCAGCTTTCTGCAAAGGGGACTCTCTCCACCAAAGGATTCCCAGGAACCACCAGAAAATAACCCCAAACACCTAAGATAGCAAAATGGGTAGAGGCCAGCGTAAAAGCTCAAGCAACAAAAAACAGAGCAATATGGCATCTCCAGAACCCAGTTACCCAAGGGCAAGTAGCCCTGGACACTCCAGCATAATTGAAATCCAAGAAGATGACCTAACAACTATGCTCATGAAGATGATAACAGAGGAAACAAATAAGATACGTAAAGACATAGAAGAAGATAAACTCAAACATAATATTGCCATCTGTAAAGAAATAGAGGAAGCTGTAGCCAAACAGTTTATGGCCTTTAGAAAGGAAATGCTTAAAGCACTGAATGAAATGAAAGAAACAGAGTTGAAGGAACTAAAAGAAAAACAGGAAAGTACAATCAGACAGGTGAAGGAAGTAAACAAAACAACTCAAGACCTGAAGATAGAATTGGAAAAATTAAAGAAAACACAAATGGAGGAAATAATAGAAAAGAAGAATCTAGGGAAGAAAACAGGAACTACAGAGGTAAGCATAACCAACAGACTACAAGAGATGGAAGAAAGAATCTCAGGTGTAGAAGATACAATGGAAGAAATCGATGTATCTGTCAAAGAAAATGTTAAATCCGAAAAATTCCTGACACAGACCGTCCAAGAAATGCAAGACAATATGAAAAGACAAAACCTAAGAATAATAGGTATAGAGGAAAAAGAAGACTCCCTTCTCCAAGGCCCAGAAAATATTTTCAACAAAATCATTGAAAAAAATTTCCCCAAGCTAAAGGAGAGGCCAATTAGAATACATGAGGCCTACAGAACACCCAACAAATTTGACCAGAAAAGAAAATCCTCCCGCCACATAATAATCAAAACTGTAAGTATACAGAACAAAGAAAAAATACTAAAAGCTGCAAGGGAAAAAGGCCAAGTAACATATAATGGCAAACCCATTAGAATTACACCTGACTTTTCAATAGAGACTATGAAAGCCAGAAGGGCCTGGACGGATATCATGCAGACCCTAAGAGAACACAGATGTCAGCCCAGGCTACTATACCACGCAAAACTCTCAGTCCTCATAGATGGAGAAAACAAGATATTTAATGACAAAAACAAATTTCAACAATACCTACAAACAAATCCAGCATTACAGAAGACACTAGAAGGGAAAATACAACCCAGGAAAACTAGCTACATTCAAGAAAACACAGGAAATAAATAACCTCACTTCAGTAAAACAAAAAGCAACCAAGCACACAACCTGATGACCACAGCCAATATGAAAATCAAGGGATCTAACAGCCACTGGTCATTAATCTCTCTCAACATCAATGGACTCAACTCTCCAATAAAAAGACACAGATTAACAGAATGGATACGTAAACAAAACCCAGCAATATGTTGCATACAAGAAACACACCTAAGACACAAAGATAGACATTACCTGAGGGTAAAGGGTTGGAAGACGACTTTCCAAGCAAACGGACCCAAGAAGCAAGCAGGAGTAGCCATTCTAATATCTGATAAAATAGACTTTCAACCAAAATTAATCAAAAGAGATGGGGAAGGACACTTCATACTCATCAAGGGAAAATTCCACCAGGAAGACATCACAATCCTGAACATCTATGCCCCAAATACAAGGGCACCCACATTTGTGAAAGAAACATTGATAAAATTTAAAGCACATATAGATCCCCACACATTAATAGTGGGAGACTTCAACACCCCACTCTCAACAAAGGACAGGTCAACAAAACAGAAATTAAACAAAGAAACATTGTCTCTGACAGAGGTCATGAATCAAATGGACCTAACAGACATTTACAGAACTTTACACCCAAACACAAAAGAATTTACCTTCTTCTCAGCACCTCATGGAACCTTCTCCAAAATAGACCATATAGTGGGTCACAAAGCAAGCCTCAACAGATACAAGAAGATTGAAATAATACTTTGTATCTTGTCTGATCACCATGGAATAAAGCTGGACCTCAACAATAACAGAAATAGCAAAAAGCCTACACACACACGTAAACTGAACAACTTGTTACTAAATGAGAGCTGGGTCAGGGAAGAAATAAAGAAAGAAATTAAAGTCTTTCTAGAAATCAATGAAAATGAAGACACAACATACCCAAACTTGTGGGACACAATGAAAGCAGTGCTAAGAGGAAATTTCATAGCACTAAGTGCCTTCAAGAAGAAATTCGAGACAGCTCATTTAAGCACCTTAATGGCTCACTTAAAAACCCTAGAAAAACAAGAAGCAGACACACCAAGAAGGAGTAGATGGCTGGAAATAATCAAACTCAGGGCTGAAATCAATCAATTGGAAACAAATAAAACAATTCAAAGAATCAATGAAACCAAGAGCTGGTTCTTTGAGAAAATCAACAAGATCGACAAACCCTTAGCCAGGCTAACTAAAAGGCAGAGAGACACCACCCAAATCAACAAAATCAGAAATGAAAAGGGGGATATAACTACAGACACTGAGGAAATCCAAACAATCATTAGGACTTACTTCAAAAGTCTATATGCCACAAAATTTGACAATCTAAATGAAACAGACAATTTTCTTGATAGATTTGACTTACCAAAGCTGAATCAGGACCAGGTAAATCAACTAAATAGACCTATATCCCCCAAAGAAATAGAAGTGGTCATCAAAAGTCTCCCATCCAAAAAAAGCCCAGGACCAGATGGCTTCAATGCAGAATTCTACCAGACCTTCAAAGAAGAGCTAACACCAATTCTCTTCAAACTATTCCACAAAATAGAAACAGAAGGAACATTACCAAACTCATTCTATGAAGCAACAGTCACCTTGGTACCTAAACCTCACAAAGACTCAACAAAGAAAGAGAATTTCAGGCCAATCTCGCTTATGAACATTGATGCAAAAGTACTTAATAAAATACTTGCAAACCGAATCCAAGAACACATCAAAGATATTATCCAGTATGATCAAGTAGGCTTCATCCCAGGTATGCAGGGGTGGTTCAATATACGGAAATCCATCAATGTGATCCACCATATTAACAAACTGAAAGAAAAAAAAAACCACATGATAATCTCCCTAGATGCTGAAAAAGCATTTGACAAAATCCAACATCCATTCATGTTTAAAGTATTGGAGAGATCAGGGATACAAGGCACATATCTAAACATAGTAAAGGTGATATACAGCAAGCCTATAGCCAACATCAAACTGAACCGAGAGAAACTTAAAGCAATCCCAATAAAATCAGGGACAAGACAAGGCTGCCCACTCTCTCCATATCTCTTCAACATAGTGCTGGAAGTCCTTGCTAGAGCAATAAGACAGTTGAAAGAGATCAAGGGGATACAAATTGGAAAGGAAGAAGTCAAATTATCACTATTTGCAGATGATATGATAGTATACGTGAGTGACCCCAAAAACTCTACCAGGGAACTCCTCTAGCTGATAAACACCTTCAGCAACGTGGCAGGATACAAAATTAACTCAAAAAAATCAGTAGCCCTCCTGTATACAAAAGACAAAAGGGCTGAGAAAGAAATTAGGGAAACAACACCCTTCACAATAGCCACAAATGACATAAGGTACCTCGGAGGAACCCTAACCAAGGAAGTCAAAGACTTGTATTAAAAAAATTTCAAATCTCTGAAGAAAGAATTAGAAGAAGATATGATAAGATGGAAAGATCTCCCATGCTCATGGCTTGGCAAGATTAACATAGTAAAAATGGCCATCTTACCAAAAGCAATCTTACCAATGCAATGCCCATCAAACTACCAACACAATTCTTTACAGACCTGGAAAGAAAAATTCTCAACTTCATATGGAATAACAAGAAACCCAGAATTGCTAAAACAATCCTCTACAATAAAAGATCTTCTGGAGGTATCTCCATCCCTGATCTTAAGCTGTACTATAGAGCAACAGTTTTAAAAACTGCATGGTACTGGCATAGAAACAGAATGGTGGATCAATGGAACGGAACAGAGGACCCAGAAATAAACCCACACACTTACAGACACCTGATCTTTGACAAAGACGCCAAAACCATTCAATGGAAAAAAGATAGCATCTTCAACAAATGGTGCTCGTCCAACTGGATGTCTACATGTAGAAAAATGAAAATAGATCCATACTTATCACCCTGCACAAAACCGAAGTCCAAGTGGATCAAAGACCTCAACTTAAAACCAGACACATTAAATCGGCTTGAAAAAAAAGTGGGAAATACCCTAGAACTCATTGGTACAGGAGAAAACTTCCTGAATAAAACACCAACAGCACAGGCTCTAAGAGCAACAATCAATAAATGGGACCTCGTGAAACTGAAGAGCTTCTGCAAAGCAAAGGACACCGTCATCAAAACAAAGCGACCATTTTGGGAAAGAATCTTCACCAACCCTTTATCTGACAGAGGACTCATATCCAGTATATATAAAGAACTAAAGAAGCTGAAAAGCAGCAAACCAAGTAATCCACTTAAAAAATGGGGAACAGAGCTAAACAGAGAATTCTCAGTAGAGGAATATCGAATGGCAGAGAAGCACTTAAAGAAATGCTCAACCTCACTAGCCATTAGGGAAATGCAAATCAAAACAACCCTGAGGTTTCACCTTACACCCATGAGAATGGCCAAGATCAAAAACTCAAGTGACAACACATGCTGGAGAGGTTGTGGAGAAAGGGGAACACTTCTCCACTACTGGTGGGAATGTAAACTTGTACAACCACTCTGGAAATCAATCTGGCACTTTCTCAGACAACTAGGAATAGCGCTTCCTCAAGATCCAGCCATACCACTCCTAGGCATATATCCAAAAGAGGCTCAAGTACACAAAAAGGACATTTGCTCGACCATGTTTGTAGCAGCTTTATTTGTAATAGCCAGAAGCTGGAAACAAGCCAGATGTTCCTTAACTGAAGTATGGATGCAGAAATTGTGGTACATCTACACAATGGAACATTACTTCACAATGAAAAATAAGGAAATCATGAAATTTGCAGGTAAATGGTGGGATCTGGAAAGGATCATCCTGAGTGAGTTGTCCCAGAAGCAAAAAGACACACATGGTATATACTCACTCATATAGACATACAACATAGGACAAACCCACTAAAACCTGTTCATCTAAAGAAACTAAGCAAGAGAGAGGACCCTAACTAAAATGACCAATCCCCATCCGGAGGCAAAGAGGATGGACATCAGAAGAAGAAGAAAACAGGAAACAACCTAGGAACCTACCACAGAGGGCCTCTGAAAGCCTCTGCCCTACAGACTATCAATGTAGATGCTGAGCCTGATGGGCAACTGTTGGGCAGAGTGAAGGGAATTTTATGTAAGAACTGGGAAATAGTAAGAGCTGGAGAGGACAGGGTCTCCACAAGGAGAGCAACAGAACAAGGAAATTTGAACACAGGGAACTTCCCAGAGACTCATACTCCAACCAAGGACTATTCATAGAGATAACCCAGAACCCCTGCACAGATGTAGGGGCAGTTCAGAGTCCAATTGGTTTACATAGTAATGTGAAGAGGGACTGCCTCTGACATAATCTGATTGGCCTGCTCTTTGATCACCTCCCCCTGGGGGGGAGCAGCCTTACCAGGCCATAGTGGAGGACAATGCAGCCACTTTTGATGTGAACTGATAGACTAAGATCAGAAAGGAGAGGAGAACCTCCCCTATCAGTGGACTTTGGGAGTGGCATGCATGCAGAGGGAGGAGGGAGGGTGGGATTGGGAGGGGAGGAGCGAGGGGCTTATGGGGGGATGCAGAATGAATAAAGTGTAATTGATGAAAAAAATAAATTAATTAAAAAAACTAAAATGAAATTGGACAACATATATGCAATATCAATCCATGATTTAAAAAAAAAGAAATTTTATTTTATTCTTTTTTATCTGATTTTATTTTGCTTTTGTGCCTCATGCCTGTATATATTGAATATTAAATCATCCACCAATGATAAAAAAAAAAAGTAATCTGGGGTTAAATTTTCTCATAATGCAAAGCATCCTGAGTCTGTGGGCAGTTTAGCTCCCTTGGCCCCTGGAGAGGAAGGTGGTTATTATGACCAGTCTTATCCACTGTTGAGTTTTCTCCTAATTTTGAAGTCCCAAGTCACATGGAAATGGCATGTTCTTAAAAGAAGGAAACTACAACTGCCAAGTTTGGCCAGCATACTCTAGAGAGTATTTGCCAGAGCATTTTCTTGTCTGTCTAAGCATTTGAAGGAAATTTTCGTCTCCAATTAGCTGAACTGCATTGAGTCCCAAATGCTGTAATACTCAGCAAGTTCATTTCAAGCTTAGCAAGAAAATTAATTACTAATTTGAAATAAGTCATTAGCTTTAGGCAGAAAGAGCTAGTTTTCTCCTTATGCTCTAGAAAACAAGGAAAGGTAATTAAAACAGTGATTGAAAAAGTATCATAAGTAAACATTTAAAATAACACCTCTCAAAATAATAAAAATCAAACTCAATAAAAACAGAATTAGTAAGGTTGGCAAGATAATGTCTATATCATCTGAACCATGAAATCCTCCTATTAGCTAGAGTCTAGTGTATCACTCTAAACCAAAATCTCAAAAACAAGTGGAATTCTCCCAGGCTGAGAAACAATGGCCAGAGATGCTGATCTTCTTTAAGCTTTAAAAAAACAACACTCAAGAAAGCTATGAATCAAATTGTCTCTAAGGGTCTTGGAAAAAATAGCTATTATAGTCACTCTTTCTGGAATTTTGCATCCAACCTAATTGAGAGGCAAGACAATCAAACTATGTTCTTAGAGTCTTTACCTGGTCACCATCCTCAGAGGAGACAGCTGCACAGAGCTACTATATGCCCAATATTTCTGCCTAGTGGCAATACTTTCTTTTCTTTGAAATATATATATTTTTCCATGATAGGTAATGTAAAAACAGTATTAGCCTTAGTAAACAAAATAAATTATGACAGGAAAATATCCTCTGTGTTGAAATAATCTTTTCAACTCATTTCAGTATTATCATTTTTATTCCTCAATTTTTGTTAAGGTATATTTTCTGAATTTCTTCTGTGCTGGGGTCCTTAAGCACTCCTTATGCATCATAGTTGAAAGCAGATCATCCATGTAGGTGTTGAGTCAATAATGAGAAAAGTTTCTCAAGATATAGACAAGGAATACTGATTAAGCATAAACAGTAAAGGGTGATTAGCAAGAATGAGTAAGGCAAGCATACAGCTGAGGCATGCTTCTTCTGCTGATACCATCCAAAGAAACCAGAGACCACTGGATATGGCCTCACATTCCATCTCTATACAGCAGTAAGTTATTTGATGACACTAGAAATTTATGAGGTATCAGCTTAAAGTGAAGAAAGCTTACTTTTGCTCAGGGTTTGAGCAATAGTCAGAGATGACTTTGACTCGTCAGGCACAGTGCATCTTGGTAGATACATGTAACGAAGATAGGTTCTATCGCCTGCCCTTTTTGAGGAAACAAACTTTGACATAGAAAGCAGAGGGGTCTATAAATACCCTTTAATAGCAAAACTATATTGGCTCAACTTCTTCCCATTAGACTCTACCTCATGAAAATATCACCATCTCTTGAACATGCTAACAGCTGAAGACCATTCCTTTCTCATATAGGCAGTTATAAGGTAGTCAGTTTTTTTTTATTTTTTATTTAACTTTTATTAATTACACTTTATTCCTTTTGTATCCCCCCATAAGCCCCTCTCTCCTCCCCTCTCGGTCCCCCCCTCCCCCCCTTTCTGCATGCATGCCTCTCCTCAAGTCCACTGATAGGGGAGGTCCTCCTCTCCTTCTTTCTGATTTTGTTGTTGTTGTTGTTGTTCTCAATGCAGTTTATTCAGGAAGCTTGAACAATCTTCTGACACTGGGGAAAGCCAGCCCACAGCTTAAAATAGCCTCTGGGTAGCCAACCCCAGCATGCCTCGTGGGCAATGCAGATAGGTCCATATACATGGAAGCAAGCCAGATCCTCAGCCTTAGCCAAATATGGAGTTGTTTGTGACAGGGAGCACTCACCATAGGGAAGGTGGAAGGCGGAAACCAGCTCCATCTTTAAGGTGCGGCATTACACAGCTCTCTACAGTTCCCCTCTTTGTTTTAGACGCATCAGGCGAGAGTAGAGGTCTGATCTCTGATATTAGAAATAAATTGGGACTTTGTACCAATGTTCATTTAGGTATCATCCACCCAAAGAGCATAGGTGGGATCCATATTAATGCACTTTGAACTTCTGTGACTACACTTTTCATTAATGAATATATTTTTAATTCTCAGACTCGTGGCTCTCACTCTATATTCAGAAGGAAGCTTCAGTATTCAAACTTTTCTGACTACATTTGGATATAGTTTTGGATCTGTTTTCTTTTAAAAAAAATTCTTTTTACTTAGTTATTAACTTTACCGGCCCCTGCACATCCAGTCTCATCAGAACTGTGTACTTCCTCCCTCACCCCGCCCAGGTTAGTTGAGACTGTTAGTCATCTTGTGGATCTCCTGTTCCCTCTGAGCCATTCTGTCCTTCTCCCCCAGTCTCCTACAAGGCTCCCAATGCTCTGCCCATTGTGTGACAGTGACTCTAGGTTTCTGTTTCAATCCCTTGCTGGGCAAAGACTCTCAGAGGACAGCCCTGCAAAGCTCCCATCTGCAAATACATTAATCTCTTTTCTCTTTTACATTTAGTTTGAACAAGTTTCAACTACCACTATTGCCCCTCCCTCAAAGATGTCTACTTTTATAACAGCTGACATAATCCTGCTGTTGCTTCCTAGGCAATATTATTCTTTCATGTTTAAAAGTGATACTGAAAAATGTTTGATATGTAAATGAATGTACTTTAATAGACTAGTTTGATGGATTAAATGTGTGCAAACACCTGTGATTTCATCACTCAACAGCTGTAAACACCTGCAAACGTTTTCAAACTTGATGACCTGTTTCTTTGTTACTGATTTTTGTCATGTGATCACACAATACAAATACAATCTAAATTTATTTGTAGTACACAGTGTTCTACTACCAATAATACATATTATGTTCTTGACTTCAAATTTTCTTTGAAATGTATTTTATGTTGTTAAATATTTTATAATATTTAAGTTTGGATTTGATATGGCTACAGCTATATAATCTAGAGTGAACAATATTTTTTTTTGTAAGAAGCAAAAAAAAAAAAACTTTCTTTTGTATGTTTGTTGTAAGTTTAAAGTGAATTTTCTAAAGACTCCAAAGACTATAATTGTAATTCTGTTATCCTGAAAATGAAAATAACTCTTGATAGAAGTTGTTAATATTGCCAAGAACAGACTTTTTAGTAGGGGTTTTCCAGTTATATTAGAGCTTAATTTCCAAAGCAATTTTGATATTTACATTAATTTTTGTCTAGTTAAATTAAAAAAAAATGTTGTCAACATTCAATTTTGAATACTTTCCTTTAAACTCTGTTCTTGGATATGCAAAATACAATAAATAATAATGTAGACATAGTCTTTATGTTGTCTCTAATCTACAATGGCAATTTTTGCAGTTTGTCTAATAAGGGCTGAAATAGTAACAAAGCTGTATGAAAATCAGGGAGAATTGGCATTTAGCTCTCTTATTTTAGAAGTCTACAAAACAGTAGCATTTCATCTGGGTGTCTAAATAGACATTTGTCACTAGAAAGGACATTTTGAGTGGTATGTACATTGTAGTAAGAACAGAATGGAACAGAAAGGCAGTACTGGGATACTAGGGTCAGATTGAAATGGATATTAAAATGTTTCAAGTTTTGCATGAAAACAAAAAAATATAATTTATTACCTTAGTGAATAAAATGTGGGCAATGGAAATCCTTCATGTTTCATATGGCTCATAAGTATAATACAGGCACAAGGCCTTGTTCACTGTCCTTACACACTGCTTGGCTATTATGATGTCTCTGTTGATAGCTGGGAGACTGATGTCTCTTGTTTCAAGGACTACATAATTTTGTATTACTTATGGTCCAGAAAGAAACAGTACAGGACCAAATAAATTATATCCTTGTGTCCTTCACTTATGTCTAATTGTATAGCTACTGAGAATATTAAATTCAAACTTAAAAGCTTCACTTACAAACACAGGATTCCTACTTTCATAATGTTGTTATTTGTATATAGCAACCCACAAATTTATACACATTGTATATGTATATATACAACAACATACAAATTATATATGCATACACACATATACAGTCAGGTAATGTGATATTTCTGTTCCTAAAATAAAAATTAGTTCACAGAGGAAAAGATGTATTAATTCAGTATCTTACAGAGTCATGGAAAGTGAACAACTCTATTGAATGAAAAATAGGTTAAGATAGAAATAAAGAAATTAAAGACATTTTAGAATTCAATGAGCCTAGCATTAGTGGTGTATACCTTTAATCCCAGGACTCAAGAGACAAAGTCAGGTGGATCTCCCAGTGCAGTTCTCAACTGGAGCCCCCTCCCTCCTACCCTCCCAGTCTGGTCTACAAAAAGAGTCCAGGACAGTCATTACTACACAGAGAAAACCTGTCCCCACCATACACACACACACACACACACACACACACACACACCCTACAAAACAACAACAACAAAACAAAATTCAATGAAAATACATACAGAGCATAAGCAAATTTAATGGACACAATGAAAGCAGTGCTAAGAGGAATGTTCATAGCAAAAGGTGCCTTTATAAAAAAAAAGAAAGAAAAAAGGAAGAAAGGAAGGAAAGAAGGAAAAAAGAAAGAAAAAAGAAAGGATGAGATCTATACTAGCAACTTATCAGCTGGACTGAAAGCTGTAGAATAAGAAAAAAAAAACACACCAAAGAGGAGTAGATGACAAGAAATATTCAAATTGAGGGATGAAATTAGTAAAATAGAAACAAAGAGCTCAATACAAACAATCAATGAAACAGAAAGCTGATTATTTGAGAAAAATCAACAAAGATAGAGAAGCCTTATCCAAACAAACTAAAAGAGAGAGAATATCCAAATTTACAAATACAAAGGAGAAAAGGAAAATAACAACAGACACCAAGCAAATCCACAAAATCATAAGGACATATTTTGTGCTCCAAAAAAACCGGAAAATCTAAAAGAAATGTACAATTTTCTCAGTAGGTAACACTTCTCAAATTAAATAAAGATTAGGTTAGAAATTGAAGTAGACCTATAAACTCTAGTGAAATAGAAAAGTCAGTAAAAATTTCAAACCTGAATTAACCCAGAGCCAAATGATTTTAGCACAGAATTCTACCAGGCTTTCAAAGAAGAGTTAACAAAGATTCTTTGAAAAAAAGTTTTTTTTTTTTTTTTAACAAAATCACTGCTGAGTTCATTTGAAAAGGCCACAATTATCCTAATCCCCAAACCATATAAAGACACAAAGAGAATTACAGACCAATTTCCCTTATGAACTTAAATGCAAAAAAATATTCAATAAAATACATTGAATCTGAATCATATACATCATCCAACATGAACAGGTAGGTTTTAAACCAGGGATAATTCAATATACAGCAATCAGGAAATGTAATCTACCATATAAACAAAACACAAAAATAAAAATCACAGATCATCTGTGTGATTAGATGCACAACAGGCCTTTGACAAAATCTAACATTTCTTTTTTAAAAAAAATTATTTATTTTTATTAATTACAGTTTATTCACTTTGTATCCCAACTGTAGCCCCCTCTGAATCCCATCCACCCTCCCTCTCCCAGCCCCTGCCCCTCCCCAGTCCACTGATAAGGGAGGTCCTTCTCCCCTTCCATCTGATCCTAGTCTATCAGGTCTCATCAAGACTGGCTACATTGTGGTCTTTCTATTTCTCTGTGGTCTGGTAAGGCTGCTCAGCGCCTCATGGGGAGCTGATCAAAGAGCCAGCCACTGAGTTCATGTCAGAGACAGTCCTTGTTCCCATTACTAGGGAACCCACTTGGACACTGAGCTGCCATGGGCTACATCTGTGCAGGGGTTTTAGGTTGTTTCCATGAATGGTCCTTGGTTGGAGTATCAGTAGCAGAAAAGACCCCTCTGCCCAGATATTTTGGTTCTGTTGCTCTTCTTTTGGAGCTCCTGTCCCCTCTAGATCTTTCTGTCTCCCCGTTCTTTCATAAGATTCCCTGTACTCTGCCCAAAGTTTGGTTATGAGTCTCAGCATCTGCTTTGATACCCTGCAGGGTAGAGTCTTTCAGAGTCCCTCTGTGGTAGGCTCCTGTGCTGGTCCATGTTTTCTCCTTAATGATGTAAGCCCTGGAGTGATTAGGGATATAAGATATATACCTAAAAATAATAAAGGCAATGCACAGCCAGCCTATATCTAACATCAAATTAAATGGAGAGGAATAAAATCGGGTCCACTAAAATCAGGGACAAGATACAGCTGTCCACTCTCTCCATATCTATTCCACATAGTATGTGAAGTTTTAGCCAGAACAATAAAACAAGTGAAGGAGGTCAAGGGGATATAAATTGGAAACAAAGAAGTCAAAACATCATTATTTTTAGATAATATAATTGTATATATCAATGACTTAAAAATTCTACTAGGAAACTTCTCCACCTGATAAAACACTTTCAGCAAAGTGGCAGCATACATAATTAACTCAAATCAGTAGTTTTCCTATATATAAATGACAGGTGAACTAGTAAAGAAATCAGGTAAACAACACCCTTCATACTAGCCTCAAATATAAAATATCTTGAAATAACTCTAACCAAGCAAGAGAAAGACTTGTAAAATAAAATCTTCAACATATGATCATTTCACTAGATGCAGAAAAGGCCTTTAAAAATTCTAAAACCTCATTGTGATGAAGAGATTAGGGGAGCAGAGGACTTACCCAAATATAAAAATATCAACTTCTAGCAAGCCTATAGCCAACATCAAGTAAGATATAAATTCAAATCAATTCCACTGAAATCATGGAAAAGAAAGGTGTCCCCTTCTCCATACCTATTCAGTATGGTGCCTGAAGTTGTTAGAGCAATAACAACTGAAGAAAATCAAGGGGATACAAATTTTAAACGAAGAAGTCAAAGTATCTGTATCTAAAGGTGACATGATAGTACATGTAAGTATCCTCAAAAATTCCACCATGAAACTCCTACAGCTTATTAACACTTAAACAAAGTAACTGGATAAAAATTAGCTTCCAAACTCCAGTAGCCCTTACACATACAAATGACAAATGGACTGAAAACGACATAAGGAAAACAAGACATTTCACAATAATCTCCTCAAATAGTATTTAAAAAAAATCTTGGGATAACCCCAACCAAGCAAGTGAAATACTTGAATGATAAAAACTTCAAGTCTTTGAAGTCTTTATCTATCAAAAAAGAAGATATCAAAAAGAAAGGTACATGTTCATGGATCAGTAGGATTAAGATAGTAAAAATGGTGAGCCTACAACAAGGAATCTACAGATTCAATGTAAATGCCATCAAAATCCAACATAATGTTTTCCATAATGACTGTACAAGTTTATGCTTCAACCAAAGGTAAGTAAAGGGTCCTATTTTAGCTCATTCTGTTCATTTTCGGTTGTCACTTGTTTGCTTGATTTTAGACATTCTAACCTGGGCAGGAAGAAATCTATGTTGTTTAACAGAAAGTAGTAACTTCAGAAACCTGTTGGCAGTCTGGCTGTACATATTTTCAAATATTCAACAATGTTTAGTCTAAATTTTATATCTAATTTGATAACTTAAATTTAGTTCTTTTTCTTTTTATTTTATCATCTTTGATTATGAACAAATAATTACTGGAATTAACATGTTTAATTATTCTATTACCTTTTTACTTAATTTATTTTTAACCCTTACTGTATGAGACAGGTAACTCTCAATTTTCCATAATCTAAGATTATCTAAGAAATAAATCTCATGAGAGACTGACTATATCAAGTTGAACTGTAAGAAGTTATCTTAACTATTTTGATTTAAAGTGATAATTGATCTTCTTACGAAGGTCAGTGTTAAGTCAAAAATCTCTGCACAGATACATACACAATCAGCAAGAGTGTCATTATTTCAGGAAAGCAAAAATCTTGCATGCAGGGGACAGCCACTTTACAAAATGGTGAACTCAGTAATGTTAGCTGATAGGCCTTTTTATGGGTAAAGAGGGAGAATTCCAGAAGGTGTTAGGTAATTTAATATTGATTGGTAGGTAATAAGGCGTTTATGTGGGTTGGTTTTTGACTGGCTTTTGCCCAGGTGACCAGCAGACAACATTCTTGTGTCTTAAAGATTTAACTGTAAGATCGATTACCTAAGCCACATAAGGGTAACAAGCACAGATGGCCAGTCTTGAGATGAGTTTTCTCCACTTACCTGCAGTTATCTCCTAGATGCCCTCTCTTCTGATTGGCTGCCCCTTGTGGGGAGGATTTTTATGGTCTGCCCTAGAAATGATAACCTCTTGGAGTCAGGCCTCTATCAGGCCTGGTCTTATAATGAGGATCAAGCACAAAATGGAGTTAGTCAGGTCCTCTCATTCCCTCTTTGAGTTGTACTGTGTGCTGAATCATATGCCCACATGGGTGACTGCCTCCTGGATGATGGAGTTGAGATGTTCATATTGAGATCATAAGCTGAACTGTGGAAATGCACTCTAGCAGAGATTTCACTAGTGTGTTTATCATGCAGAGTCCACATGTGACGAAACACATTAGTGATTCTAACAGTGCTGACACCAGTGTAGTCAGCCAGGGGAACCAAGAAAATAATGCCTCATACCAATTTTGATTTTGTTGTCTAAATTTTGTTCTCTCCTCTAGGCTCTTGCAGACCGGACCATAGCTAGGCTCTCTCTAACAATTGCCTGAATTGTTATAAAAACAACATCATCCTCTGAGGGTCTGTCAAAGCCCTCTTTGTTGTAGGAAGAGCAAGTTTATTCCTCTTCTATTTTGTAGTACTGCTTCTGCCAGTGAGGCTAATGACTGCTCTAAGTGATTGATAAATGTTTCCAACTGAGCAAGGTCATGTAAGGTTATATGATGACTGGAAAGTCTGGTCTACTTTAACTTAGGCTGTTCCACCAGTACTGATTCTTGCAGCTGTGCCAGAGCCAACTAACGTCATGAGGAGAACAGCAAAGACTGGGAAATCCTTTTTTTCTCTTTGATGATCTGGAACCATCTCCTTATAGGAGCAGAAAGGAAGGTGACATACTTCAGGAAACAACGTAAACAAAATGCACATGCTGGGATTTTGGAGAATCTGTTGGCGGATACAAGGGATTAAGCTCGTGATGGGACACAAAGTAGGAATTGCCGTTATCTGTGGCAATAGTATGGTTACAAAAATGTTTAAGGTGAGGTAAGCTATTTAGTTTTCCCCCTTTTCCCATCACACACTGTCCCTTTCCAGTCGTGGCTTGAAGGGTTAGGACTGTGGGCTTTCCCTAGGACCACCTTGGTGGCTTTTTGAAGGAGTTGATAAACTTCCTGTGGTGATCCAGCCAGTGTAGTATGGAGGCCTAGGAACCAGACTGAGCCAGAAATCTTCTCTAGTGAGGTTAGTGAAAGAATAAATGAAATTAAAGGTGAAGTTAATTAATTAATTTTAATTAATTAAGTTAATTAAAATGGAAGTATTCTAGGCCCCATGGAGGTGCATAAGAACTAGAGGCAAGACTGGGTCCATGAGGAAGAAGGTGCCTGAAGCCAAGGCCAGGGTTGTAGTTTTGGGGACAGCATCACCTGAGCTAGGTAGGGAGGACAGGCTGGGACAACTTGATTCTGGATCTGAAGGAGGAAACCCACATTATTTCCAGACCAGTATAACCTCAGACTTCAAATGTTTCTGTCCTCACCATCTGCTCCTAAGTCCCCTCACCGTTATTGAGATGGATATGATGTTGCCTTTTCCCAATCAAGTCAAGGCCTGTTTGTTGTTCTGCCTATCTGGATAAGATCCCTGTTAGTGTGTACCCATGGGGCATTGGTTTTACAACCCCACTTATGGCAAAAGAACTTTCTTATCCCTCCAGAAGTTCCATAGTTATTTGTCCCTGGGCAAACACAAAATTGGTTGGTCACTAGTTGCTGTTCTTGGCAATTGCTTCTGCAAGTTGCCAAGGCATTCTCTTTGTCCTGATTCACAGGGACATTTCTGTATGGAGCTGGCCAGGGCACAAAGATGGAGGTAGAAGACAGGAAAATCTCAGGGCCTTGGAATATCCATTTGATGGTAACAACTTGTGCAGGGTTGGTGTCCAATGTAACGTGATCCCTGAGCAGAGCAGTCATGAGGATCATTTGACTGGTGGAAGAAACCTTTTAGGGTCCTGATGAGAACTTGTCTACCCACCATTGTTCCAGTCCTTTTCCTAAGGAGCAGCAGAGGGTGTGGAAGGTAATGTTTGAATCCTGAGCTTGGGGAGATCTCGTGGGTGAGCAATAGCTCACCACAGTTTAGGGCTGGCCTCAGGTATGTAGTTGTCTGGTCTGCTTGTGGGTGGACATGCTTTATGTAGAAATGGTGTATCCAGGCCAGGACCCTGTCAACCCTCACGACTGTTGGTGTGGTCAGGATTATGCTGTATGGTCCTATCCATCTGGACTCCATCATCCCTTTTTGGTATCTCTTGATGATCACAAGGTCTCCCTGCTGGAACCCATGTGGCATGGGTTTTATCATAAACTGCTGGCAGCTGGGGCCTGAGGCACTCCTATACCTAGAACAAAGCTTTTTGGGAAGAAAGAAACCTTTGCTCATCAAGTTTAGCTAGGAGTTCCACTTTTATGTTGGGTAGCAGGGGTGGGGTCCTAGAGTTCTTGGTCTCAGAAGGGTTCAATGCTAAAGTATAGGGGCAAATTTTGATCCCATTATGTTGGTCTGGTTGTTTCCTCTAGGGATGGATCTCCCTTTTGCTATCCAGGGCTTATTTGACTGCTGCTTTTTCCAGCATCCAAACTTCTTGCAGGAGGTTTAGGATCTCCTATTTGTTTCTGACAGTATTTCCTTCTGAAGTACGAAACCTCCTTTCCTTGTAGATGGTGCCATGAACATGCATGGTTGCAAAGACATATCCGTCAGTGTAGATATTAAGTCTTTTACCTTGGCCTAGGTGTAGGACCTTAGACAGGATTATCAATTTAGCTTTTATGGCTGACATACCTGGAGGCAGGACTTCTGCACACGTTTGAATCCTTGGCGGTCAACACAGCCCCTGCATATGGGTTGCTGTCTTTGTTGAAGGTCCTGTTGTCCTTGCACCACATTAATTCTGCTTCTTCAAGGGTAGAGTCCTTAAGGTCCAGTCTCGTCCCTTGTAGGTGACTCAGAATCTCTGAGCAGTCATGGAAGGGACCATCCAGGTCCAGGTCAAGGAGTAAAGGTACTGCTGGTGGTGAACTAGATTCTGGGAAGGTTCAAGAGCATGGCTTACTAATGAGTTAAGCTGGCGTTGTTCACTCACCTGTCAGTCAGATGCCTGAGAACTCCTTTGATGGCATGGGGTGTGGTCACTTTAATGGTCTGGCCCATGGTTAGTATGTCTGTCTTTGACCAACAAGGTGGTAGTCGATATTATTTGGACATACAGGAACCATCCAGTCATTACTGGGTCCAGTGGTTCTGACAAATAGGCCACTGGTCTCTTCCAGGGCCTGAGAGACTGTGCAGGACACCTTTGACTACTCCTTTCTTTTTGTCCACATACAAGCTGAACAGTTTGGTGACATTCAGCAAGGTCAGTGCTGGAGCCTCTAATAAGGTTCCATTTCCTCACTTCATTACAATGAGGTCTTCCCTCCCTGGGTTGCCTCATACATGGGCCAGGCCAATTCAGCAAATGTAGGAATCCAGTCTACAAAATTCAGCCAACTCCAGGAACTCCCTCACTACACCTGGCCTTTGGTGGTTTGGAGGATCCTTAGACTCATTTCTTTTGACTCTGACAGACACCCATTTCACCCTTGAGAATATATCCCCTATAGGTTACGTCAGGCTGACAGAGCTGAGCTTTCTTCTCAGACACCTGACACCCTAGATTTCCCAAAGTTCTGAGGAGTTCTTCAGTGGCAGCTTTGAAGGCCTCCAGGGTTTTGGGGGCAATTAGCAAGTCATCTACGTACTGCAACAGACTGCTCTTTGGGTGGGCTTGCCTGTACTCACTCAGATCCTTACAGAGAGCCTCATTGAAGATGTTGGGGGGAGTTTTTCAATCCTTGAGGGAGCTGTATATAGGTTAGCTGCCCACTGTATCCTCCATCTGGGTCTAGCCATTCAGAGGCAAAAAAGGACTGGCTGAAAAAAATGTGTCTGGCTGAAAAATGTGTCCTTGAGATCCAGGACAGTGAAGCATACCTGCTCAGGGGAAGCGCTGAGGAGGGTTGTATGGATTAAGAACAGTGGGATGAATATTCTCAACCTGCTTATTTACTTCTTGGAGTTCTTGCCCTAGCCTCTATTCAGTGGAGGTGGACTTTTTGATTGGTGGCAGGGGGTATTCCAGGAGGACTGGTAAGGGACTAGGATGCCTAAGTCTCTTAAGTGCCTGATGTGGGGGCACAATCCAATCAATCCCCAGCTTGGCCTCTCTGGGCATTGGGTATTGTTTGATGCAGGCTGGTCTTGCATAGGCCTTCAGCTGTACCAGCATGGTGGTGGTGGTAGTGGTGGGGTTTGTGGTATTTGGCCAGTCCAAATCCTCCTTTTCTGCCCAGGCTTACGGGATCTCTTGGATCCAATGTTATAACAAGTTCCCCTGCTTCTCTCTTTTCCTCAGAGTTGTGAGGTCTACAAAGGCCATGCTGAGGACTGGTATGGCTTTTCCTTCCCAAACGGTCACAGAGACTCCAGCTGGACTGAAGTGGATGTGGGCACCTACTTTAGTCAGTAAGTCTCTTCCCAACAAGCAGTAACATCATTTGGTGATGACCATAAAAGAGAAGGATACCGGCCCTTTTCCCAAGTTGACCAATCATCTATCTTCCAGTATTCCATAATTATTGTTCCATCCTGTTGCCTCTCATACCCAGGTGTGAGAGGGACAACGGACCCAGGCATTGTTTAAGGATAGTGTTGCGCCCCTGTGTCCACCAGAAATTTGATGGGCCTCCCCTCCACTTTTAGGGTTACCTAGGAAGAGAAGCAGAGCCTCACCTGCTCTAGCCTCTCATTTCTTCTAGCTCCAGCACCTTTACCCCTGAGGGGTTTTCTGCTGGGGGACATTTATTTTTCCAGTATACCATCTTCTTACAGTAAGCACACTGATATTTTTGTAATCATGGCCTAACTTTGCCTTTCCTTCGATTTGCAGTTCCATCTGCCACTTTTCTTAATTGCTGATTTCTTTCATTAGGTTCTGCCAATGCTGCCAAGGGATCTTGGCTAGCCCCTTTGTCTGTTTATCCTCCAGACTCTCTACATTGTTAAACACTTTCTCTACCACTGATAAGAGCTCGGCCAATCTCTTACTTTGAATCCTTCCAGTCTCTGCAACTTACCCTGGATGTCAGGTGCTGACTAATTCACAAATGCCAGGCTGACAGCTGAGAGATTAGCTGGTGCTTCTGGGTCCAGGGGAGTATAAGTTCTAAAGGCTTCTATGAGTCCTCCAGGAGGACCCCTGGTGACTCATCCTGCTCCTGCTTTACCTGACTTACTTTAGAGAAATTTGTGGGCTGCCTTGTGGCTGACTGGAGACAGCCCTCCCCACCCCCGCATCTATTTGAGTCTGACTGTAGACCCTTGCCATGTTGAAGTCCCAATCAGGTTTGATCAAGGGGAATCGTTCCATCGTGGATGTGGTTGGGTTTGAGGTTGTTCTCTGGGCCATAAACCCGGCCTTTAACATGTGTGGGCTTATTTTGACAGATAGAGAGATTCTAACTGTAGCTCCCCAAGGTCTCCATGAAGATTTGAACACACCAATGGATGACTTCAACTCTGGATTGTGGTATACTAACATCTGGGTAAAGATTGCCCCAACTGGACCTCTGCTAAGGCCCAGCCTGAAATGTTGACAAAAGTGGAAACCTGGAGATTTACTGTCTCACATTGATGAAAATGAGGTGAGGTAAGTCCCTCATGTTCTTCCACAGAAACAGCATCTTGTCTTCTGTGCCTGATGGTCAGAGTGCCTCTGCCTCTGATGCCATGAAACCACAGGAGCTGGGAACAACTCTCTAAGTGGTGGACTAGTCATCTCTGTCATTTTCACTGATACAAAGATTCATTTAGGTTACAATTTAGCCTTCTCTAATCCCCCTGTTGGCTAAGGCAATAGTAGTTTAAAAACCAGAGAATAGGTTGTTAGATCCATTGTTATTTTATTAGTCTATTCATTAGCTAAAACTACTAGGTAGGAGATCTCTTGTTCAAAAACACAAATAACAAATTGAAGTTATATTTCAATATAACTTTTCTTCTATTCCTTCATTAAATGATTGTTCCCAGTAAACAACAACCTGTGCCTTGAGGTAAATAACTGGATAGAAAAAAAAAATTATGAAGTTCAACTAAGGTTTGAGGATACGAAAGTTTAAGTTATGAGGATCTAAAAAAATATTTGAGGGTCCTTGAAGATGTTTCAAGTATGGTAAATGAAAGGTATGAAGATGGGTGGTGCAGGCTTGCCAAGCCACAAAGGAAGACAATGCAGCCAGCCCTGTTGAGACTTGAAAGACTAAGGTCAGATGGAAGGGGAGGAGGACCTCCCCTATCAGTGGAATTGGGAAGGGCATAGGAGGAGATGAGGGAGGGAGGGTGGGACTGGGAGGAGATGGAGGATGCTATAGCCAGGATACAAAATGAATCAATTGTAATAAATAAAAAAAATGAAAGTTGTGAAGGAAAGCATCTAAGAAAGTGTTTGAGGATCTAAGAACATATTTTAAGGTTGGTAAATGTAAGTTGTAAAGTGTTTGAAGGTCTAAAAAGGTATTTTTGTGTTTTAAGTTTTTTATTTATTACAATATATTCACTTTGTATCTCAGCTGTAGCTCCCTCCCTTTTTCCTTTCTAATCCTGTCCTCTCTCCCTTTTCTCTTCCCATGCCCTTTCCCCAGTCCACTGATAGGGGTCTCCTTCCCTTCTATCTGACCCAAGCCCATCATGTCTCATCAGGACTGAGAGAAGGGGGAGATAGAAAGACCTAGAAGGACAGGAGCTCCACAAGGAGAGCAACAGAATAAAAAATATCCAGGCCCAGAGGTCTTTTCTGAGACTGACACTCCAACCATGGAGATAACCTAGAACCCCTGCTCAGATGTAGCCCATGGCAACACAGTGTCCAAGTGGGTTCCCTACTAAAGAGAACAGGGACTGTCTCTGACATAAACTCAGTGGTTTGCTCTTTGATCACTTCCCCCTGAGGGGGGGAGCAGCTTTACCAGGCCACAGAAGATGTCAATGCATCCAGTCCTAAGAAGGTATTTTAAGGTTGACAAATGCAAGTTAAAGTGTTTGAGGGTCTAAGAAGGTGTTTTAATATTGGCAACTGCAATTTGTAATGCTATAAGAAAGTGATTTAAGGCATATAAAAAAGTTTCAAAGTTCTCTCCCCCATCCATACTGCTGTTATATTATTAAAAGATTTCAAAAGTTCAAAATTTTAACATTAATCAGTGGAGTTCTGATAAGCTGATGGAGCACTGACTGCTTATTATTCAGTCACGAGCTCGAGATTTTAGATTCCCTTTGGTTGTCTCCTGAATATAGACTTAAAAGTACTTCTCAGAATGTTAAAAACATGTCTGTCCAGACTGTATATCTAGCCCTCTGGACTGAAAAAATAATGTTTGTAGATGTATAACCCAAAGCTATTGATTTTACCAAGTCTCAAGGGCATGAATCTATTTTCAACGAGAAATGAGACCTGGGATCATTTGTTGTGCTATTTGTGCCATTGAAGATATTGAAGTGAGTCAGAACCAGTGTCTGTGGTCCTTCCTCCCAGCAGCAGTATGATCCGGGCCATCTTTCTCCACAGCAAATTAAATGGTATGTTGGAAGGTGTTCAAAGTGTTGTTACATGTTGCTGAAGTGTGACTGATCACTGAGGAATAATGACTCTACGTGATCACAAGGTAGAATCACTCTTCTAACATTATTTGCTCCCCTTTGACCTTTGGATTCGTAAATGTAAATTATTTTTTAGAATGCTATGCAATCCAGTAATCCTGAGATCGGGCATAGATCCAAATGGCAGAGCACTTGCTGAACAGAAGCTAGGCCATGATTTTGAGTCCAGGAAATACTCTTCTTTATCATAAATGAGGGAAGGGATTAAGCCTATAAAACATTTCTATACAAGTCTATGTGTGTTACACCTGTGTGAGGATAAATTCACAATGTGGACACATATGAAAACCAGAGGTTAACTTCAGGATCACTTTCTCAACACTTCTATTCTTTATTTTTGATCTGGACTCTATCAATTAACCTACAGCTTATGGTTTTGGATAAACTGGCTGGCTAGAGAGCCCGCAGAATTTGCCTGTCTTCAGCCTCATCCCCTACACTCAGTGCTAAGGCTCTATTACAGGAAGCCTCATCCAGCTTAGCTGCATGCTGAATATCCAAAATCAGATCCTTTTGTTTCCATAGCAAAAATATTATTGACCAAGCTGCCTTTCTTGCCTTGGGATCCAAAATCCATGAAATCTATTTTGAGAGTTTGCTTTGTACAGTAAGATTGCAAAGTCTGGTTAGATAAGGATATAACAAGAAACTTTAATGTTTCAATCACATTCTTGAATTGAGTAAGGTTACTTATCATTAACTTCTGATTTTCAGCTAAACACATATAGTAATCAGTATGATGAAAAATCAAAGTTATGCTCTCAACATTAATATAGCTCAATAGAAGTTAAGGTTTCTTCTTCTGACCTATTATTTAAACTCTAATCTCTACTCATCTTAATACCAAATTAAGCAAAGTTTAGAAGAATGAGCCAAATTGAATCAAATAACACCAAATGAATCATATTTTTAGTTACTTTAGTGGGAGAAGAGAGCTCAAATAGTTAAAAATAGTAAATGATGGAGTGCTTGTCAGGAAAGAAGTGCCCATGGAGCTATAAGGAATTCATGAACACATCTTCCTGTACATATAAGGCAACCTTCCTCTTTGAAGAAAACATTCACAACACACACACACACACACATACACACACACACACACACACGGCTAAGCAGAGTCTTTCTACGTATGTGAGGAACGGACTTACACAGAGAAAATAATTGTCTCTATAGAGCAAATATCAAGATTTTTACATTGAGATCAACACTGCTTCTTTGCCAGAAGCCTTATCAACTGAAATCAGAGATGAGGTGATGATCCTGTTTTATATTTTCAAGTTCCAGGTTGAAGGTAGTGACTGGACACTCAGAGCTGTCATTTCTCCCCAGTCAATAATTTCTTCTGCCAGCATACAAGTCAGTGAGTCCCAGAGAAGAGAAACTTTAGAGTATGGCCTGCATTGCTGATGAAAGCACTTTCAGCAGTGAGTCAGAGTAACAGTGACATGGGGGACAAAGAGAAAGTAAACCACAAGATTCCTAATCTGTAGTGCTAGACACAAAAGTTGGCAGAACATTGCTTTGAAATAAACAGACCTAGAATCATGGAAATAAATAAACAATATATTCATATGTTCAAGTAGGAAAAAAAATGGTACTTGGAAGATTCTAAGATTCTAAAATATATAACATTCTTCCTGCAGAAAAAATGGGCTGTGAGCACAGCTTAGTGATCTAGCAAGTGCCTACTATAAAAAAGGCCGTGGGTTCAAGTCTAGTATTGAGCAGTGAAATGCAGTAACAGTAACAACAAAAACCAAAGAACATGTGAAAGACAGCTGACAGAGTCAGAGAAAAATCTTTGTCCAGTAGTCTTCTAACAAGAATGTAATAACTAGAATGTGTAAAGAATTTCAAAAGCTAAACAATAAAGGAAAAGATAGTTCAGACAGTGAATGGATAGTAGAAATGAACAGATGTTTTCTAAATAAATGAGAACAGATGCCATAATATACATGAAAAATTTTCTGATATCCTCAGCTACTGAAAAAACACAAAGCAAAATTTTATTCAGATCCATTCCATCTGAATCAGAATGACTATTAACAACAACAACAAAAAAGAACCATCAGCAGTCTGTAGGTGGGGGAAAGAGCCCCTGTTTAAGGCTGATTGGAAGGTTCATTAGTCCAGCCACAATGAAGGTAAACAAAATAATTACAAGAAGAACTTTTGTATGATCCTTCTATACTAATTTTGGATATGTTGCTACATAAATCAAAGATGCATATCCATTGCACATCAAAGCCAAGTTATGGAGTCAGTCCCAGTGCCCATGTGAAGATTAATGGGTACAGAAAATGAGGCATATACTAAAAATATCATCTTAGTCAGCCATTACAATTGATGAATTATACCAAACCTAGGAACATCGATGGTTGTATTTCAAAGCTACAGGGAAAAATAATGACATAAAAGTAAATGTAGGAGTGCTAAGGATATAGAAGATGGAAAGCAGGAGGGGTGCTAAACAAACACTTAGAAATTGATGTTAATTCCATATTTCTGTTTGTGCATCATAGGACTAGCCTTTCTATGGATGGATGGTTTGCAGTAGACACACTTTGTGCTGCCTTGGAGGAACAGAGCCCAAAGCAGAATATAGATGTCATTCCAATCCCACCTCACATGCCCTTCTCCACTAGCCAGACTCTGGTATAAATCATATAAATGAAGGTAATGATTCAAGAAAACAGGGCCTAGCCTGAAAAATCAGTAGTTTGAGAGCACTGGGTGATCTGGGAGAAAACCTGGGTTTGGTTTCCCGCACGCTCCTGGTAACTTGCAATTGTTTGTAATTCCAGTTTCAGGAGCTCTGATGTCCTATTCAGGCCCCTGTTGACACCATACAGATAGATGGTGCACTTACATACAAATAGGCAAATGATACAACACATCAAAACAAAAATAAATAAACTAAAACCTTTAGAAACCAATATTGAAAAATAGGGACTTAAAAGACCTCTTTTAACTGCATGAGAGTTAGGACACAGAGAGTGAAGGCTCTTGGGATGACTGTAATTAGCAATTATTGCCCTGCATAGTTATTGAAGTCAATTATAATAACATTTTACAAAATAATAATTCCAAACGCCCCCAAATAATAATTATGTCTGTACAATCACAAGCAGTTCTCATGAGTTAGATAAACTATTGGACATTCCCACAAAATTATCTCTGGTTGCATCATTTAAAAATGGTTTTATGTTAAAAAGGAGGGCACAGAGCAGAGATGAATGTGGATTCCATGGAGCACTGGCAAGAGGAGGAGCAAGACTGCAAAAAGAAGAGACTGAGATTTTGAAAACTTCAAAATACATTAGAGATTATGTTTTTTAAGGTAAAACTAAATGAAAACATAAAACCTTTCAGTGGGGGCTGGAGGTAGACCACTGTCTGAATAAAAATCCTACTAGTTTGCAGTGGGTGAAATCAACATATAGAAGTCTTCTCCTGTGACTCCTGATGAGGGGATGGCTTAGAAAGCACAGATGTAGTAGCCAGTTCTAGTGACTTCTGGAGTCAGACAGTGGAGGCTCACAGTCCACAAAGTGGGACAATAACCTCTATTGATTTCTACACTTAAAATATTTTCTAAAAAGGTAAGCATGCATCCAAGTAACATACTAATGAAGCAGTTTATATTTAAGTATATATACAAATACATAAATGCATATAATAACAATGAATAATTTGGTCATGAAATGGAAGGAGAGTGTGGAGAGATAGAGGGAAGGTTTGATGAAGGAAAGAAAAGGTGGAAATGTTGTAATTATATTATAATCTCAAAAATAAAAAATTAAATTTAAAAAGAGATATCTTGATTTTCACATTTTTTTAAAAATACTTTATTGAAGTTCATAAATGTTTCACCTAATGGAATACTTAGCTAAAGTCAAGGCATATATGAAAAATACTTGAAACTTTTGATAAAGTGTTTCCAAGGAAACTATGAATGAGACATATCATACTATCACCTGAGGCTCTGAGGGAAAATTATTTTACCAGATAGATAGATCTGGTGCACTGACAGAACCAGATTGTAATGTTTGTAGTCAACATAGGTATGAGGGCTTGATCTGCTAGACATATGAGCAACCATCATCTTTAGTTTATTCCAAAATATATCTAATGTAATATGAATGACAACCTCATACTTGCTGAAAGAAAAGCCACCTATGTAAATATAAAACTCTTCAGTGAAAAAAAAAATTGGCTGCAAATTTGATCATGTTTAGGATTGACTTAGTTTTTATTTTATTTACTTTACACTTTGTTTTTAGAAAAATTACAGACAGCACTTTTTTACTATTATTGTTTCAATGCATTCCTCTTATCAACACAGTGTTTCTGGAGAGAGAACATTGTTGCAGTAACTATTTAAGGGCTGTGCTGCAATCTGTATGTTAGATTTGATGTTCTTAACATAATTAAATATCCTCTTTCCTAAAGACACTTTTAAAGCATAATAGTGAGCTGGAGAGATGGCTCAGTGCTTGGGAATGCTGCCTGCACTCTGACAGAGTGCTGGCAGTTGGGATGATTCACAACTGCCTCTTATTTCAGCTCCAAAGAAACACCAACCCTGTGCAGGCATTCACTGGCACCCACACATATGGCATACATACTCGCAGACATATAGATTTAAAAATTTTCATAATGTGACTCTGAAGCACAGATCAAAACTTTGTCCTACACTCATTAAACGGTCTTTTTTTTTTTTTAATTTGAAAAGTGAAGGAAATCTATTTCTAGATCCAATAACAAAATCATTGTTTTTGGATTTTTCTTAGATTTTTTTTTCTTAAGTGAGGATAGAATATACTGAAAGAGTACATGTTTATTTATACCTTTTTTTTAAATTCATAAAAATTCATTATGTAAAAACTGGACAAAGGAAAAGAGAATTATTTTTCTACCAGCTATTAAGCATCAGAATACTTGCTCACATTCATTAGCATATATCAGTCATTCAGAGTGGCAAGCCTGCTGAGATTAGGGGGAGTAATAAAGATACAAACCAAAATACAACCAAACCTATTGCAAAACACAAACAGTGTGAAGATAGTTCAGAGTTTTAAGGTTATAACATAGAAAGAGGAAATACAGAAAATGCAGTTTTAGATTTTAAGATGGTATTTCCAGGAGCTGATAATTGATGCCATCAGAGATGGTAAAGTTGCAACAGTTGTTGGAGGATGAACCAGTGACAGACACAGCACAGCACTCAACAAGAATACGAGATGTTCAGACTCCTTCCTCAGTATGCTGTATCCAGAAGAGGGACAGGTCTCAAAAACTGAAGCCCAAATCTAAATCCTATTGATTCCTGATTTGATTCATCTAAGGTGGAATATCTTCTTGTCTTTACAAGATGCTCACCATGTAAAAAAAGACAATCCTTTTGGACAAGCATATGGAATTCAAATGATCTCTTGCCATTCTTATTATTTTCCTTCAAGCATTCGTAATTCACATGTGAGCAGACACATTGATATTACTTAGCCTTAGCAAGAATCCATGAAAAGAAACAAAAGTCTGAAAACTAAGGATGATGGCCAACCAGGATAATTAAAACTAAATCTAAGTGGCTGCATTACCTATCACCCCTTCTCAATTTTGTTGGTAAAGTCTTACATTAACTCAGAAAATAAGAGCTTTATTTATTACTTGTTGGCTCCACATGAAGGCATGAGAATCTGAATGCAAAGCCACTCTACTTTCTCTTGCTTCTTACAACTACTACCCATTAGTCTGGAAGACTGTGAACAGAGCTGACATTCAGGAGAGTCTTATGGGACACAGGTGAAGGTGCCTCTAGGTTTGGGGCTGTCTAGAAGCATAGCAGAGAACCCACAATTTATAATTTTTAGCTTCTAGTCTTGGCTTGTGCTACCTTCACCTTCCTAAAAAATCTTTTCGTGTGTGTATCTCTTCTTCCTTTCCATTTTCTACTCTAATGAATAATATCACAATATGGAGTTTCACCAACAATTCAGGATAGGTCTATTCATTTTGCCACGAGGAGTGCAAAAATATTTGGGTGTCGCTATAGATTTCTATTTTTAGTATAATATTTGTTTCTTTTAATTTTTTGTCATAAATTCTTGATATGCTTTCTCACAAGTAAAAACGTTTTCGTTACAACTTACATGAAATGAATGATCAATACAGAATTAAACATGTATTTTTGTAATTTTGCATTTATTCTAAAAATATTAAAATGTGTTTAAATTTTAAATAATAGTTTTTTTCTTTATTTTTATCTTACACAGAGTTACATGCTTTCCTCAATTCTGAGAAAGCATTTTATGTACTTATAAATGACTAGAAAATCATAATACTATGTGACCAAAAAGATATTTTTGTTTTTACTTCGAATTCAGGTTCTGTTAAAATACCTAATCTTTATAAGTAATACTTTAGAAATAATGAAGCACAGAAAAATCTGAAGATAAATTGCAAGTTCAAGTTTACTTGATTTAATAGAATGTTAAGGAATTTCAGTGAAACTGCAACAAGTTTATTAATACCATAAGTTGTATCTCATTTACCATGGGGAGAAAATGGTCAGTGTGGATGACTTTTGGCTAGTGACACACTTTGGTGGATTTAGACTAGATATATTCTTACACAGATTTTTTCATAGGGATTGTTCTTCCAACCCCACCAGAAAATCATACATCACCTTAAGGGAATAGATAAATATTGCTAGCATATATTGGCATATTTTATAAGTATGTATTATATATTTTAAACTTAGGGTCATGGTTTATAGTAACATTTTAACATATTTAACAAAGTAGTTATTCAGATGCCAACTACTTTAACTGGAAAAAAAAAACAGCATTTAAGCAGAGAAATATTAATTTGAAGTGAAAGAGTTAAATTTATAATATAGGATTGCAAGCACTTAGCATCCTACATCTTTAAGATGTTACATTTTAGGAAAATATAAACTTTCATTACAGACATTTCATAGTACACTTAAATCAGTTTGTATAGTGATGTTAGACTGAAATTTTTCCAAATTGCTTTTCAAAAATTTCAATTGCATTTACTGCCCGAGAATGTCTTAAATTATTAAATTAAGAAAATTATGGCCAAGATTTTGTAAAAGTATTTTTGTTCCTCACTTGTCTTTTACAGCATTAATAAACCAAAGCTCCCCATATTAATGCATAGATAATATTAATCCAAAATATTTGGAGCTGTTGACTTTTGTATTTAAAAATTATTTGAGCTAGATGCAATGGTATTTGCCTGTAATCCCAGCACTCAGGGAGGCAGAGGCAGGCAGATCTCTGTGAGTTCAAGGCCAGCCTGGTCTACAAAGCAAGTCCAGGACAACCAAGTTACACAGAAAAATTCTGTCTTCACAAAAAAAATTGTATATTGTATAGAAACAGTAATAAATACAAAACTGTGTTACTTAATTCTACTTAAATTTTAGTTGGTAAGCTAAAACTGCAATAGTTTAATGGCTACTAAATTAAATTTAGATAAATAAGAAAGTTGTAAAATAATATAATAAGCTTCTCCTAATTAAGATGTCAGACAACTGCTGGATTTATTAGCAAGGGAGTAATAAATGAAAAAATATTATAGAAAAGAAGGAAATAGCCATTATATAAGAGAGGGCAATGTGAACATAATTTTCATTGAGCTCATAATACAATGTGGTTGTAAAGACTGCCTTTATGCGATAAAAAGTATATATTCAATAGTTAAATATCATGAAGCCTAATTTCTCAATATTACATAATTTTATTTATGATAAAACTTAAAATATGTTTATAATGTTTAATATTTGGTACATTTAAATTTTGAGAAGATACCATTAAGCAATTTTCTTGTATATGTTTTATTTTAAACCCATTTACATTTTCAGTGCAATTGTTTGAAAGATATTACTAGTGATGAAAAATAATTATTGTCTCTGTTAAAAAAACTAGAATAATAAAGGTCTTAGACTGTAATTTTAATAAAAAGCAACCTAACTATTGGGTGAAACTGACAATACTATAACTTATTAAATTTGGCCTAAATAATTTCATGTAAAATCAGCTATGTTTAAGAAGAGTATTTTAAGTACTATTTTACAGGACTGGGAAAGATTGATTTTGACAACAAAATAATTATTAACCTAAGTAATTGGAAATTTTCAAAAGATATTAAACTTTTGCTAAGTTAACCACTGAGAAGTAAAACCTGCTTCCTCTTCTGTAGAGACATTTTAATCCAGCAACATGGATATGATCCCTCTGGCAAGGGATCATATCCAAAGACCTTCCAGGTCTATATAATCCAGCTGGAATGTAGACACAGTCTGGATTGCAGTATGATCTAGCAGGACACAGACATGTCCTTAGTGCACACCTTTGATCCCAAACAATGAAGGTAAAGCTAGTTTATACAAGGAAACTGCCACATTTGAAAGTGATACCTAATTGACGTTCAGACAAAGTGTTGAAATAGAGAAAGATTTGACAGAATGAGTCAGAGATAGGATATGCCCAGCTCTCAAGAGAACAGGAAAGAGGAGAGGCTACTTAAGAGCAGCACAGACAGAGAGGGAAAGATTTTACCCTCTTTTTTAATCAAGGAATTTTTACTAAGACAGTTTTGCAGAGACAGGTTGTAGAGATAGCAAGGTAGGCATAGGTGAAAACAGAATGAGCCAGAGAAAGAACCAGAAGATGGTCAGAGTTAGTTTGAGGACAAACAAAACAATTTAGTAAAAAGCCAAGAGAAGCCCATTTCAATCGGTCAACTAGGAGAGACTAGGGCAGAAGAGCAGACTTAAACCAGCCAGTGAGAGTTCAGAAAGAACTTAGAAATGTTTGGGAATGTATTTTATCTCATCCCTTCATCTGAATAAATAAAAACAACATTTACACCCTTCTACTGTAGGTAGGATATTTCAACTGATTTTTGATCATTAGTCAGTAGAAGACTTGTATTTTCTATAGACAATGTCAGTTAGCAGAGATTTGAACTTTCTGCCTGGGCCCCTACACATATGTACAGACTGGTTAGACCATATTGCTTGCAAATGTGAGTATTCTTGGAATGTCATTCAAAGCAATCTTCACTTTGATTCCCTTGTCAGATTCAGTTAAGCTTGATCTTTCAGGCTTTAAGACTTGGTGGATTGAAAGGGTAATTCCTCAACCAGTGGAATTCCACCAATGCAAATTTATAGCCCCTGGAGGGAGGGAACAGGGGAACTGTCTGACTGAAGGTTGACCAAATTTCATTTTATTCATTTATTTTTATTCATTTATTCATTTATTTTCAAATGTTCTAAATAAGATATAATCACATCATTTTTCTCCCTCCTTTTCATCTCTCCATCATGTCTCAGTTACCCTTTCTCAAACATTTCTCTTGTTTCCTTACTCTCTAGCTGAGAATATCTTTTTTCTTTGATTATTGTTGTTATTATTATTATTGTATATATTCATATCTGAGTGTGTATGTATCTATGTGTCTGTGTATTTACTTATATGTATGCACAAATGTGTATAAATGCAACCTGCTGAGTCCATTCTTTTGTTGGTGGTATATATATGACTTCAAGGCTGACCATTCCTACTTGTTATTACTTGTCTTATTTCTTCGTGTTAGTGGAGGAAAATTTTCCTCCTTTTATATTAACATGTCAATTGATAAGGCCATCTTGTTCTTGTCTTGTTTTTGCAGCCATTCTAAAAGAGACCTTGAAGCTCATTTCCTCATCTTCTGGCTTTCACACAATATTTCCAGAGCCATAAACTCAGGAGCTGTGATATAAATGTATCCATTGGTGCTAGGCTCCCCTAAATCTGTTGATTTCTGCATTGTATACAGTTTTGGTTCCTTTATTTGCTTTGAATAGAGAATTCTTTGATGAGAGTAGGCAGCTTCACTTATCTGTGGGTATAAGATAGGACTTATATCATAGTAAGGAATTCTGCTGGCCTATCAAAGAGGTATTAATAGATTTGTCTACAAGGTCCATGTGCACACTAGTCTCCAGAAGCTGACCAGGTTTCCAGTACCAGGTATGATGAAAATTCTCTTGATTGGGCCTTATATCTAATAAGATAGCTGTTGATTGCCACTGAATGAGAATATTTCTAACTCACACCATTGAGAAATAAACACTCATGATCTCAAGATACAAAGTTTTAGATCGAAAATTGGGCTATAAAGTGGATAGTATTGGAACATGAATTTAGCAACTGAGTGTTGACACGATAAATGCAAAACCAAGTTACATTGCCTTAGAGAGACAGCGAGTAAAACCTAAAATCATCTTGAGGTGCCTAGTAGTGAAATGTAAAAGGGTCTTGAGATTCTTGGAATGTGCTTGCAGAACAATGCACAAAAGACTGCAAAGGTAAAGGGGAGACGTTTAACTACAGTATGCTTGAATGGAAAAAGATACGTAAGGAACTGATTGAAGAGATCTCTAAGCAGGGTAGAAATCTCTAAAATTTAGCTGGTTATCTATGGCAATTCTGCATGGAAGCAACATGAATAGAATCATTTTTTAACTGAATTCAGGAAATTCAAGTGAACAAAATATAACATAAAAGATTGGTATGAGGGTAAAGATCCTCACCAAAAGTTACATTGTAAATCATTTATTAAAACCTTAGAAATATCCTCTTAGTACCTCCTATTACCTTTATGATACACAAATGATGTTTGTGTATTTCAAGGCATTACCTATCACTAACCTCGTTAAAGAGCAATGTTTTCAGGGCTGACACTTCAGTATTGAATAATCAATTGGTATGCTACAAAGGTTAATGAAGAAAGAGGCCATAATTCGAAGTAGGACAAAAAGAGGTATATGAGAATACTTGAAAGGTAGGAAGGAGAAAATGATATAATTATACTATAATCTCAAAATATAAAAAATAATTAACAAAAAATAATACTTGTAAGAAACTTAAAAGTATAAGACTCGGGAGGGGCAAGATGGCAGCACCGGGAGGACTCTCATTCTGAGCAGCAGCACAGCAGGATCAGCACAGTGAACAGCAATCAGAACTCTCGGCCATAAAACACAGTCATTGTGTTTCCCAGGTGAGAGGATACCCCACGGTGGGGGATTCAATCAGCTTTTAACTCACCCTGCTAAGCCGCGGAAAGAGATCCCAGTTCCGCCAGACACTTGGCTGCCGGCCGCCAGCCCCAGCCCCAGCCCAGAGCCACAAGCCAGTGTCTCTGGTCACGGTCCCAGACTGAACCTTGGGCACCACACTATCAGAGACTGGAATTTTCAGTGGAGAGATAACCCCAGGGTACAGGAAACGATTGGGACCGGCCTTAGGTCACCCAGACATCCCCTGGAAAAGACACGGGCGGGTTCCACGGGCACCCCAGGAGCCAGCCCGGAGCCAGAGCCAGGGACCCAGGTTCCTGCACAGAGCCCTGCCTGCCTGCGCGCCTGATTCGCCGCCAGAGATAGAAACGGCGGGTCTGATCTCAGAGCACTCAGCTCACCCCCAACCTGAAAAGGTCCCCGGAAAATTACCCAGCTTAGGGAGCCACTCGGGCTCCCAAAAGCCGCAAAGGCAGACACAGGCAGTTTCTGCTCACCAGACAGCTGGCAGAGACTGAGCCGCCATCACACAGCTGTGCTCCAGGCACAGGCAAATTTCTGTGGCCAGCCATGTGGCGGACACTGAGCAGTGTGCACCAGGGCAAAAAAAAGACACTAGGAGTCCGTGTCTCCAGAGAATCCACGGGGAAGGAAGGAAACTGTACTGATCTAAATCACCCAATCCTTCCCTAGAAAAAGTCTACCAGTCTAGTGGGGCCGAGGTGCCAGCACTCAGCTGTGCTCCAGACACAAGCACAAACAGTTGAGGCGCGCCTGATGTCCAACCGGGTCACAGCAGCTGATCATTAAATTTGCAACAAGAAACCCAGAAACAGGGCAGCTGCCCTCAGGACTTCCCTGGGTGAGAGGAGAACCCTCTCGACTAACAAAGACCACAGTTACCACTCAGGTCTATATCCCTGAGGTGAGCAACTCCTGAAAAAACACCAGCCATCCAGGGACTATACCCAAAAAGCTGAGAAGACATCCTTCAGGAAAAACCAGCTTTCTGCAAAGGGGACTCTCTCCACCACAGGATCCCCAGGAACCACCAGAAAATAACCCCAAACTCTTAAGATAACACAATGGGTAGAGGCCAGCGTAAAAGCTCAAGCAACAAAAGACAGAGCAATATGGCATCTCCAGAACCCAGTTACCCAGGGGCAAGTAGCCCTGGACACTCCAGCATAATTGAAATCCAAGATGATGACCTAACAACTATGCTCATGAAGATGATAACAGAGGAAACAAATAAGATTCGTAAAGACATAGAGGAAGATAAACTCAAACAGAATATTGCCATCCGTAAAGAAATAGAGGAAGCTGCAGCCAAACAGTTTATGGCCTTTAGAAAGGAAATGCTTAAAACACTGAATGAAATGATAGAAACAGAGTTGAAGGAACTAAAAGAAAAACAGGAAAGTACAATCAGACAGGTGAAGGAAGTAAACAAAACAACTCAAGACCTGAAGATAGAATTGGAAAATTAAAGAAAACACAAATGGAAGAAATAATGGAAAGGAAGAATCTAGGGAAGAAAACAGGAACAACAGAGGTAAGCATAACCAACAGACTAAAAGAGATGGAAGAAAGAATCTCAGGTGTAGAAGATACAATGGAAGAAATCGATGTATCTGTCAAAGAAAATGTTAAATCCGAAAAATTCCTGACACAGACCGTCCAAGAAATGCAAGACAATATGAAAATACAAAACCTAAGAATAATAGGTATAGAGGAAAAAGAAGACTCCCTTCTCCAAGGCCCAGAAAATATTTTCAACAAAATCATTGAAGAAAATTTCCCCAAGCTAAAGGAGAGGCCAATTAGAATACATGAGGCCTACAGAACACCCAACAAATTTGACCAGAAAAGAAAATCCTCCCGCCACATAATAATCAAAACAGTAAGTATACAGAACAAAGAAAAAATACTAAAAGATGCAAGGGAAAAAGGCTAAGTACCATATAATGGCAAACCCATTAGAATCACACCTGACTTTTCAACAGAGACTATGAAAGCCAGAAGGGCCTGGACGGATATCATGCAGACCCTAAGAGAACACAGATGTCAGCCCAGGCAACTATACCCAGCAAAACTCTCAGTCCTCATAGATGGAGAAAACAAGATATTCAATGACAAAAACAAATTTCAACAATACCTACAAACAAATCCAGCATTACAGAAGACACTGGAAGGGGAAATACAACCCAAGAAAGCTAGCTACATTCAAGAAAACACAGGAAATAAATAACCTCACTTCAGTAAAACAAAAAGCAACCAAGCACACAACCTGATGACCACAGCCAACATCAAAATCAAGAGATCTAACAGCCACTGGTCATTAATCTCTCTCAACATCAATGGACTCAACTCTCCAATAAAAAGACACAGATTAACAGAATGGATACGTAAACAAAACCCAGCAATCTGTTGCATACAAGAAACACACCTAAGACACAAAGATAGACATTACCTGAGGGTAAAGGGTTGGAAGACGACTTTCCAAGCAAACGGACCCAAGAAGCAAGCAGGAGTAGCCATTCTAATATCTGATAAAATAGACTTTCACCAAAATTAATCAAAAGAGATGGGGAAGGACACTTCATACTCATCAAGGGAAAATTCCACCAGGAAGACATCACAATCCTGAACATCTATGCCCCAAATACAAGGGCACCCACATTTGTGAAAGAAACATTGATAAAATTTAAAGCACATATAGATCCAAACACATTAATAGTGGGAGATTTCAACACCCCACTCTCAACAAAGGACAGGTCAACCAAACAGAAATTAAACAAAGAAACAATGTCTCTGACAGAGGTCATGAATCAAATGGACCTAACAGACATTTACAGAACTTTACACCCAAACACAAAAGAATTTACCTTCTTCTCAGCACCTCATTGAACCTTCTCCAAAATAGACCACATAGTGGGTCACAAAGCGAGCCTCAACAGATACAAGAAGATTGAAATAATCCCATGTATCTTGTCTGATCACCATGGAATAAAGCTGGACCTCAACAATAACAGAAATAACAAAAAGCCTACACACACATGGAAACTGAACAACTTGTTACTAAATGACAGCTGGGTCAGGGAAGAAATAAAGAAAGAAATTAAAGTCTT
Organism: Meriones unguiculatus; assembly: GCF_030254825.1. Lineage (NCBI taxonomy): Eukaryota > Metazoa > Chordata > Mammalia > Rodentia > Muridae > Meriones > Meriones unguiculatus. Next base: position 99,446,854 of record NC_083354.1, read on the forward strand.
TCTAGAAAACAATGAAAATGAAGACAGAACATACCCGAACTTGTGGGACACAATGAAAGCAGTGCTAAGAGGAAAGTTCATAGCACTAAGTGCCCTCAAGAAGAAATTAGAGACAGCTCATTCAAGCACCCTAATGGCTCACTTAAAAACCCTAGAAAAAGAAGAAGCAGACACACCAAGAAGGAGTAGACGGCTGGAAATAATCAAACTCAGGGCTGAAATCAATCAATTGGAAACAAATAAAACAATTCAAAGAATCAATGAAACCAAGAGCTGGTTCTTTGAGAAAATCAACAAGATCGACAAACCCATAGCCAGGCTAACTAAAAGGCAGAGAGACACCACCCAAATCAACAAAGTCAGAAATGAAAAGGGGGATATAACTACAGACACTGAGGAAATCCAAACAATCATTAGGACTTACTTCAAAAGTCTATATGCCACAAAATTTGAAAATCTAAATGAAATGGACAATTTTCTTGATCGATTTGACTTACCAAAGCTGAACCAGGACCAGGTAAATCAACTAAATAAACCTATATCCCCCAAAGAAATAGAAGCGGTCATCAAAAGTCTCCCATCCAAAAAAAGCCCAGGACCAGATGGCTTCAGCGCAGAATTCTATCAGACCTTCAAAGAAGAGCTAACACCAATTCTCTTCAAACTATTCCACAAAATAGAAACAGAAAGAATATTACCAATTTCATTCTATGAAGCCACAGTCACCTTGGTACCTAAACCTCACAAAGACTCAACAAAGAAAGAGAATTTCCAGCCAATCTCCCTTATGAACATTGATGCAAAAATACTTAATAAAATACTTGCAAACCAAATCCAAGAACACATCAAAGATATTATCCACTATGACCAAGTAGGCTTCATCCCAGGTATGCAGGGGTGGTTCAATATACGGAAATCCATCAATGTGATCCACCATATTAACAAACTGAAAGAAAAAAAAACCACATGATAATCTCCCTAGATGCTGAAAAAGCCTTTGACAAAATCCAACATCCATTCATGTTCAAAGTATTGGAGAGATCAGGGATACAAGGCACATATCTAAACATAGTAAAGGCGATATACAGCAAGCCTATAGCCAACATCAAACTGAATGGAGAGAAACTTAAAGCAATCCCACTGAAATCAGGGACAAGACAAGGCTGCCCACTCTCTCCATATCTCTTCAACATAGTGTTGGAAGTCCTTGCTAGAGCAATAAGACAGTTGAAGGAGATCAAGGGGATACAAATTGGAAAGGAAGAAGTCAAATTATCACTATTTGCAGATGATATGATAGTATACGTGAGTGACCCCAAAAACTCTACCAGGGAACTCCTACAGCTGATAAACACCTTCAGCAAAGTGGCAGGATACAAAATTAACTCAAAAAAATCAGTAGCCCTCCTGTATACAAAAGACAAAAGGGCTGAGAAAGAAATTAAGGAAACAACACCCTTCACAATAGACACAAATGACATAAGGTACCTCGGAGTAACCCTAACCAAGGAAGTCAAAGACTTGTATGAAAAAAATTTCAAATCTCTGAAGAAAGAATTAGAAGAAGATATGAGAAGATGGAAAGATCTCCCATGCTCATGGCTTGGTAGGATTAACATAGTAAAAATGGCCATCTTACCAAAAGCAATCTACAGATTCAATGCAATGTGCATCAAATTACCAACACAATTATTTACAGACCTGGAAAGAAAAATTCTCAACTTCATATGGAATAACAAGAAACCCAGAATTGCTAAAACAATACTCTACAATAAAAGATCTTCTGGAGGTATCTCCATCCCTGATCTTAAGTTGTACTATAGAGCAACAGTTTTAAAAACTGCATGGTACTGGCATAGAAACAGAATGGTGGATCAATGGAACCGAACAGAGGACCCAGAAATAAACCCACACACTTATGGACACCTGATCTTTGACAAAGACGCCAAAACCATACAATGGAAAAAAGATAGCATCTTCAACAAATGGTGCTGGTCTAACTGGATGTCTACATGTAGAAAAATGAAAATCCATACTTGTCACCCTGCACAAAACTGAAGTCCAAGTGGATCAAAGACCTCAACATAAAACCAGACACATTAAATCGGCTTGAAAAAAAAGTGGGAAATACCCTAGAACTCATTGGTACAGGGGGAAACTTCCTGAACAGAACACCAACAGCACAGGCTCTAAGAGCAACAACCAATAAATGGGACCTCATGAAACTGAAAAGCTTCTGTAAAGCAAAGGACACCGTCATCAAAACAAAGCGACCACCTACAGATTGGGAAAGAATCTTCACCAACCCTTTATCTGACAGAGGACTCATATCCAGTATATATAAAGAACTAAAGAAGCTGAAAAGCAGCAAACCAAGTAATCCACTTAAAAAATGGGGAACAGAGCTAAACAGAGAATTCTCTGTAGAGGAATACCGAATGGCAGAGAAGCACTTAAAGAAATGCTCAACCTCACTAGCCATTAGGGAAATGCAAATCAAAACAACCCTGAGATTTCACCTTACACCCATGAGAATGGCCAAGATCAAAAACTCAAGTGACAACACATGCTGGAGAGGTTGTGGAGAAAGGGGAACCCTTCTCCACTGCTGGTGGGAATGTAAACTTCTACAACCACTCTGGAAATCAATCTGGCGCTTTCTCAGACAACTAGGAATAGCGCTTCCTCAAGATCCAGCCATACCACTACTGGGCATATATCCAAAAGAGGCTCAAGTACACAAAAAGGACATTTGCTCAACCATGTTTGTAGCAGCTTTATTTGTAATAGCCAGAAGCTGGAAACAACCCAGATGCCCCTCAACTGAAGAATGGATGCAGAAATTGTGGTACATCTACACAATGGAATATTACTCAGCAATGAAAAATAAGGAAATCATGAAATTTGCAGGTAAATGGTGGGATCTGGAAAGGATCATCCTGAGTGAGTTGTCCCAGAAGCAAAAAGACACACATGGTATATACTCACTCATATAGACATATAACATAGGACAAACCCACTAAAACCTGTGCATCTAAAGAAACTAAGCAAGAGAGAGGACCCTAACTAAAACGTCCAATCCCCATCCAGAAAGGCAAAGAGGATGGACATCAGAAGAAGAAGAAAACAGGAAACAACCTAGGAACCTACCACAGAGGGCCTCTGAAAGCCTCTGCCCTTCAGACTATCAAAGCAGATGCTGAGCCGGATGGGCAACTGTTGGGCAGGAGAACGGAATTTTAGGTAAGAACTGGGAAATAGTAAGAGCTGGAGAGGACAGGGTCTCCACAAGGAGAGCAACAGAACAAGAAAATTTGAACATAGGGAACTTCCCAGAGACTCATACTCCAACCAAGGACTATTCATGGAGATAACCTAGAACCCCTGCACAGATGTAGCCCATGGCAGTTCAGAGTCCAATTGGGTTACATAGTAATGTGAAGAGGGACTGCCTCTGACATAATCTGATTGGCCTGCTCTTTGATCACCTCCAGCCTTACCAGGCCACAGTAGAGGACAATACAGCCACTTTTGATGTGAACTGACAGACTAAGATCAGAAAGGAGAGGAGAACCTCCCCTATTAGTGGACTTGGGGAGTGGCATGCAAGCAGAGGGAGGAGGGAGGGTGGGATTGGGAGGAGAGAAGGGAGGGGCTTATGGGGGGATGCAGAATGAATAAAGTGTAATTGATGAAAAATTTAAGAAAAAAGGGAAAAAAATAATTTAAGAACCTTAAATGACTTTCAAAATTGGAGCAAAACATGGAGTTAGTCAATTGGCATGGAGCACGTCTCGCCCCTGGGGGCAATGGTCTCCTGAACCTACTCAGACCTCGGACACCACCACTGCTAGTTCTAGAACTGACGCAGGATGTTCCAACGAGGGGTTAAGGCTTCTCATAATATTTCCTATAAGCCCACACCTGTTTGTCTATATCCCCCGTTTTTATTCATTATTAGCCAGATAGAGCCAAGTAATTGTGGTAATGATACTTGCTTTTTTGCCCAATGCTGGAATGCTAGTAAATTTAGGTATGCCCTGGTTACTCGCATGCCTCACTGCGTGCCTGTGCCCATTGATGCCCCTCACGCTATGACTCTCTTCAGACAGAAAAGGGATCTTGGAACTACAGCCACCATTGTTACTACCATCTCATTGACGGCTGTTGGAGCTACCACCAGGGCATTAGCCATGAGTCATACTGGGCAGACTGCTCAGACCCTGAATAATCATTTAGCCAATGTAGCTCATGCCTTAGTTGTACATAAAGGAATTAATGCTCAACTAAAAGGAAGCTTGATGGTGTTCAATCAGAGGATTGACCTCTTGCAGGAGCAAATTGATACCCTATGGCAAATCGCTCAACCTGGCTGTCAATGAAAGTATGCTGGACTTTGTGTCACTAGCATACAACATGAGAATTTTTCCTGTGCTGCAAATCTGTCTAAACAATTGTCGAGCTATATTTTAGGTAATTGGACTGGAGAACTCGATACTACGATGGAGCAGCTGAGAGTGGCCATTGTCACAGTAAATTCTACCGGAGTGGACGCAGGACTAGCCACAGGATTATCAACATGGATTGCTGCAGCCATGAATCATCTGAAGGAATGGGCGGGCATGGGAGTGTTAGCAGGCCTTCTGGTGTTGGTCTCCTTGGTTTGCCTGTGGTATATATGCAAGATTAGAGTCTCACAACAGTGTGATGCAGCCGTGATCATTCAGGCCTTTACAGCCATTGAAGCAGGACATTCTCCCCAAGCATGGTTGGATACCATAAAAAGCTTAAATGATACGCTCAGGATGCGAGGCTAAGCACTGCATTCAGGGTCAGCCGCTTTGGACCCAGAGAAGAGCATGTCTGATTGCATGAGGGTTGATGCACCAGGTCCCGCCTCTGAGAAAAAGGTATCGGGTGGGACTGATGCTCTTTGGGTGGATGACACCTAAATGAACATCTGTACAAAGTCCCAATTTATTTCTAATATCAGAGATCAGACCTCTACTCTTGCCTGATGCATCTAAAACAAAAAGGGGGAACTGTAGAGAGCTGCGGAATGCTATGCCTTAAATATGGAGCTGGTTTCTGCCTTCCACCTCCCCGATGGTGAGTGCTCTCTGTCACGAACAACTCCACATTTGGCTGAGGCCGAGGATCTGGCTTGCTTCCATGTATGTGGACCTATCTGCATTGCCCCCGTGGCACGCCTGGGTTGGCTACCCAGCGGCTATTTAAGCTGTGGGATGGCTTTCCCCAGGGTCCGAGGATTGTTCAATGTTCCTGAATAAACTGCATTGAAAAAAAAAAAAGAATAGAAAAAAAAAAGTATAAGACTCATATAGATGTAGATTTCATTATACAGATTTTGTTCTTTTTTGGGAAAAGAAGTGGGAATGGATTGAGTCAACAACTTTGGGAGTATAACAAATGATTAAAGAATATTGAAACATAAGATTTTTAAATGGATAATTGTTGAATGAATAAATAAATGGGTTTTGTCACCTTACACCCATCAGAATGGCCAAGATGAAAAATTCAAGCGATAACACATGCTGGAGAGGTTGTGGAGAAAGGAGAACCCTCCTCCACTGCTGGTGGGAATGTAAACTGGTACAACCACTCTGGAAAGCTATCTGGCGCTTCCTAAGACATATAGGAATAGTGCTTCCTCAAGACCCAGCTATACCACTGCTAGGTATATACCCAAAGTTTGTTCAAGTACACAAAAGGGATACTTGCTCAACCATGTTTATAGCAGCTCTATTTGTAATAGCCAGAACCTGGAAACAATCCAGATGTCCATCAACGGAGGAATGGATACAGAAATTGTGGTATTTCTACACAATGGAATACTACTCAGCAATCAAAAAGGAGGAAATCATGAAATTTGCAGGCAAATGGTGGGATCTAGAAAAGATCATTCTGAGTGAAATATCCCAGAAGGAGAAAGAGAAACATGGGATATACTCACTTATATAGGCCTATAAGATATGATAAACATAATGAAATCTATACACCTAAAAAAGATAATCAATAGAGCAGACATGGGGTAAGATGATCAATCCTCGTTTAGAAAGACAGATGGGATGTGCATTGAACGTATGACAGGAGTCTACTGAGCGCATCTGAAAGACTCTAACTAGCAGTGTTTTCAAAGCAAAGACTCATGACCAAACCTTTGGTAGAGTACAGGGAATCATAAGAAAGAAGGGGAGTTAGTCTGATGGAGAAAGGATAGGAGCTCCACAAGGACCAAATATATCTGGGCACAGGGTCTTTTCTGAGACTGACATTCAACCAAGGACCATGTATGGATATAACCTAGAACCTCCGCTCAGATGTAGCCTGTGGTAGCTCAGTAACCAATTGGTTTCCCAAAGTGAGGGGAACAAGGACTATTTCTAACAGTCAATGACTGGCTCTTTGGTCTCTCCACCCCCGAAGGGAGGAGCAGTCCTGTTAGGCCACAGAGGAGTGCTTTGCAGCCAGTCCTGAAGATACCTGATAAAACAGGATCAGATGAATGGGGAGGAGGTCCCCCCTATCAGTGGACTTGGAAAGGGGCACGGTGGAGATGAGGGAGGGAGGGAGGGACTGGGAGGGAATGAGGGATCGGGACACGGCTGGGATACAGAGTTAATAAAATGTAACTGATAAAAAAAAATAATAATAAAATAAAAAAATGGGTTTTGGCTGCACACATGGCACCTTTCATGTGATAAATGTTTACTGATTATTTTGGCAGAATATCCAGGAAACACAGTCAAATACTATGGAGAATCATTGGTGAAGAGAAAAATAACACTGGTTAAATAACTTTATTTTAATTTATTTGTTTTCATTGGGGTAAAAGGAAGTCCTAACCAAAGCAACATGTTCACTGCTAGATACAAGAACTACTAAGAAACTGCCACTACTATTTTCTTTCACCATGTCTTGCACCACAAATAGTTTAGGGAGTGTAAACTTAATTACACTTAATTGCCATAACTTCCCACATCCGCACAGCATCAGCATATTGTATCATGAGTTTGCAAAGAACATGAAACTAATATCAGTGTTTCTAAGGGTGTGTTCTGAGATGCTGTGTAGCTTCTCTGCACTCTTTTTCAAATGTTTATTTCAGAAAGAAGCCCGATGCCATGTAAGAATGTGCTCTGAGGTTCTTTCTGGAGGTATCACCTAGGTGATGTGCTCCACTGGTGAATTAGCTACTTTACTCCATGCTGTGGACAGGATCAAGTTTTAAAAAGGTTATATTTTGAGTCATAATTTGAAAGCACCCTCCATCATAGTTGGGAAGACATGCTGGCAGAGGCACAAGGCAGTTGACTATAATACTGCATATCCAGCAAGGAGAGAAAGACAAATGAATGCTGGTGCCCCAGTCATTTGTCCACGTTTATTCAATCAGGTACCAAAACCCATGAGATGGTGCTAGTCACTTTCAGGTAGATCTTCACTCCTCAGCTAAACTTCTATGGAAACATTTCGCAGAAGCACCCACAAGTGTGTCTCTTTGGTGATTTCAAAATCACTGAAGCAGTGGATGAAGATTTACCATCACAGCTGAAATTAGCCCTAAGTAGCCAATTAGCTGACAATTAATCTCTTGAGGGATGTAACCCCAAACTTTTTGTTTTAGATCACTAACCTTACATCACACACACACACACACACACACACACACACACACAAGCACACACACAACCTGTAGGATAAATTTAAGGAAAAAATAGTTATCAATATGCCTTAATTCTGAGAAAAGTTTTCTTATAAGTTCATTCACTTTTTTTATTAATTACACTTTATTCATTTTGTATCCCCTCATAAGCCCCCCCTCCCCTCCCGATCTCATCCTCCCTCCCCTTTCTACATGTATGCCCCTCCCCAAGTCCACTGATAGGGGAGGTTCTCCTCTCCTTTCTGATCTTAGTTTATTAGTTCTCATCAAAACTGGCTGCATTGTCCTCTTCTGTGGCCTGGTAAGGCTGCTCCCCCCTCAGGGGCAGGTGATCAAAGAGCAGGCCAATCAGATTAGGTCAGGGGCAGTCCCTCTTCCCATTACTATGTAACCCACTTGGACACTGAACTGCCATGGGCTACATCTGTGCAGGGGTTCAACAGTTGTTTTTGCAGTTAAAAACACTGGCTATTTTTCCAAAGGACCAGAATTCAGTTCCTAGATTATACACAGCCATCTGTAACTTCAGTTCTAGTGGACCCAACACTCTCTTCTCATTGTCTTGGGCATGACATACATATAAACATACATGGAGACAAAATACCAAGTATCTTAAATAACTAAATAAATGATAAATAAATAACCCGTATTGAAAAAGGGGGGGGTAGTTAATATGACCTGGAATGGACAGGAGCTCCACAAGGACCAAATATATCTGGGCACAGGGGTCTTTTATGAGACTGTTTCTCCAAACAAGGACCATGTATGGATGCAACCTAGAACCTCTGCTCAGATATAGCCCTTGGTAGCTAGTATCTATGTGGGTACCCTAGTAAGGGGAACAGGGACTGTTTCTGACATGAACTCAATGGTGGACTCTTTGACCTCCCTCCAACACCCGAGGGAGGAGCAGCCCTGCTAGGCCACAGAGGAGGACTTTGCAGCCAGTCCTGAAGATACCTGATAAAACAGTATCAGATGAAAGGGGAGGAGGTCCTCCCTTATCAGTGGACTTGGAAAGGGCAGGGAGGAAATGAGAGTGGGAGGGTGGGATTGAGAGGGAAAGAGGGAGGGGGATACAGCAGGGATACAAAGTTAACAAACTGTAACTAATACTAAAAAATAAAAATTAAAAAAGGGAAAAAATAAAATTCAAATTGAAAATAAATAAATAAACAAAAACAAAAATATACTTTAAAAAAAGACAAATTAAAGATTATATCCTTATCAAAGTCGCAAAGAGGTAGAAACTCTTCTACATTGTTGGGAGAGCAAAATGATGCAGCCACTATTGAAGCACAGTACTAAGTTTACTCAAAGCATGAAAATAGAACTACCATGTGACCTAGCACCTCAGTTACTAGTATTTATAACACTAATTGAAATTAATTGGAAATAATTGAAGTCATGTTCTGTACAAAGCATTGGCACTTCCAGGCTCCTTGACAGCACTACTTAAAGTGTAGAAAGAATGCCCATGTCTAATGATTATATGTATAAAATGTGGTAAACACATGTAATATTACTCATCTTTTGAAAAGAAGAAAACTCTTGAATTCGCAGCAGTATGGATGACTTTTGAAGGTAATATACTAAGCAAAATAATCCAATCACAGAATGACAAGGGTTCCATGGTTCTGTTGTATGAGAGTCAAAATAGTCAAGCTCTTAAAAGTAAAATTCAAAAGCAAGACATAGTGGAAAAGAGAAGTTGAAGAACTGCTAATTAACAAATGTGGCAATTTAAATGAGAAATGCCCCCCACCTCCTCCAGGCTTAGGTATTGGAACACTTGGTCCCATTTGGTGGTGGTGTTTGGGAGGTTGTGCAGCTTTAATGGAGGAAATACATCACTGGTCATAGGTTTTGAGAGTTCATAGCCTCACCTGACTTCCAGTTCACTTTCTTTGCTTCATATTTTCATTGAATGTGATCTCTTGCTGATATGCCTCCCCACCATCATGGACTCTTATCTCTTTGGAACTGTGAGCCGAAATAATGCCCTCTTTTATTAAAAAAAAAAGAAAGAAAGCCAACTATCTATTTATTTATATATTATATATTCGATTATATTTCAAATTTAAAAAATTGTTTTTCATAATAAAATATAATAAAAACCAAAACCAATGTGCTTTCATGTGAAGTTTAATAAAATTCAATTATAAAATACTCTTTATACTAAATGTTCTCAACTTTTTTTCCCTTTCCTTTGTATTTCATACATGTTTACACTGAGCATAGAAGTAATATCTAGAATTCGGTCTTAGATATTCTTCCTTTTTTCTTTCATCTTAAAAATTTTATGTTTATAAGTCTTAATACTTACAAAATAATACATAAGAAGAGCACACAAAAATTTAGGTGAATATATAATCATATGGAAATAATTATGATAAATAGAGGGAGAGCTAGATATACATTGGGACCAGGGAAATATTTCTAGAATATCAGAAAGTATAATTAACTGACTTAAGTCCTTAGAACCCAGGACAGAACTGACTCTATAAATAATACTCTGACATCTGCATGGACGCTGTAGTATGCACATACATACATACACTCTTACAGCTTAAGTGTATACTAAAATGATAGAAAAAAGATAGTTGATGGATGAGAGGTGGGTAAATGTTGGCTAGGTAGACAGGGAGATAGATTATATATATACACACACACAGGTGATAGATAGATAACACATACATACATAAATATATACTTACATAAATACTGACCTTAAAAAACTATATTTAGCTAAAAGCAATCATACATTTCATATAATTCAACTTGTTAAGTATTGTAATAGATGAAAAATAAATAATTTCTGAAATATAGATATATAAGAAACATTATATACACTGACCAGGTTGTATTTATGTACTTAGCTTCACATATGCACGCTCACACACACACACACACACACACACACACACAAACACATGCAGCAATGAATTTAAATGCGGGCAAGTTGAAAAGATGGGAGAGGTTTAGATGGAGGATTGGGAAGGAGAAAATGATGCAATTATCATCTCAATAAATTATATAAAAAGATAGCTGCTAAATAAGGAATAAATTCGTTGAAAAGTTAACATTTAGGTTTATTCTAGTACAACATCAAAGTAACCATTATAATAAGTTTTTAAACTCTTTACAAGACACTTTGTAAAATATTTACATAAGCATTAAGACGATAAACCTGCTCTTTTTGGTAGCATAACCATAGCCATTTCTTTTTCAGGCTGCTAGCCACAACATCTTAGCTTGTTGCTGTCATAGTCAAAAAGAATCTCTGTACAATGTCAGATTGACCAAAAACCATGCTTATGTTCAGCATACTCTGTGGCCTTGTGTTCTCAGAAATTCCCCAACCATAAGGGCAGCTAGCTATAACCGTAAACTTTACTTAGGACCAATCAAATTAAAGATCAACTATAACTACTTGTCTAGATAGTAAAACAATAGCTTGATTCAGAGATAACTACTGTATTCCACTGTGCCCCCTATCCTCCTGCCCCTGTGTGAGGTAATTGTGGTTTTCACCGTTTAAATATGCAAGACAGTTTCACCTCTGAGATGTGGTTCAGATCCTAAACTGACTGCCTCCCTATCATCAGAAAATAAAGGTTTCATTTTAAGCTTCTGTATCTGAAGTGTGTTTTCTTGGCTTCTTCCCCAAACAAAAAAAAAAAAAAAAGATAAAATTCTTAAGATGGAAGAAAAGAGGAAGAATATCTAAGAACAATTTTTAGAATTCTTTCCATGCTCAACATAAACAAATATGAAATCCACAAAGGAAAGAGAAAAAGAGTTGAGAGCATTTAGCATAAAGAGTATTTTATAATTAAATATTATTAAACTTCACATAACTAAATACACTGGTTTTTATTATATTTTTGTTTAAAGTAATTTTAAGTTAAAATGAATTTTGATCATAGTCTTCCTCTCCCCCAAGTTTTTATAGATTTTCTTTCCTCTCTACTTTAAGTTCTTTCACAATAAAAAACAAACAAACAAAAACCCAATACAGAAAGCCCACCAAACCAAGAAAACAAAATAAAATAACACTCAAAAAGAAAGAAAGAACAACTACAACAATACCCTACATAACTGCAACCAAATTAAAAACGAACTAAAGGACTGAGGAGTTGATTTTGTTGGTCAGCTACTGCAGAATATGAGACCTGCCTGGAGTGGTTAATACATGACATCTTACCCCATTGAAGAAGATTGATTTTTCCTTTCACGGCATGGATAAATGACAGTTCAGCTATTAACCTTTAAGCTAGTGGCTAGGTTTTCATTCATTCATTCATTAGTTCATTCATGCATTCAGTCAGTCATTTGTTCACTTTTTAATGTAACAAAATAAAATATAATGATAGGAAACAAAAGCATAAAGTTGGAGAAGACAAAACAACAGAAAGGTAAGAGCCCAAGAGAAGGCACACAAACCTGAGACCCATGATTCACACATTCAAGAATCTGATAAAAACATTAAACTGGAAGCCATAAGCACAGAGGCTGGTGCAGGCCCTGTGCATGCTGCTTTTCTGAGTGAGTTCATATGTGCTTTGCTCATGTTGATTTAGAAGGCCTTTTCATCTTGGTGTCCTCTATCCCCTCTGGCTTTTACACTCTCTGCCATCTCTTTTATGGATTTCCCTAAACTCTATAGGGAAGGGATTAGATTTGATGAGGACATCCCATCTAAGGCTGGATATTGCAAGGTCTCTCACTCTCTGCATTAGAATCCTGCAGTGGGTCTCTAATTTGTTCCAATCTGCTGCTTCCCTGATGATGGTTGAACAAGGCACTAATCTATTACTATAGCAGAATAGCATTAGGAGTCATTTTACCACTTTTTTTTTAAGAGACAAGTAACATTTGGATTTACTCTAGGTCTCTGGGCTATCTAGTCCCTAGTTCTTGGGTTCCATCTTGTGGAATAGGTCTTAAGTCAAATCAGGTATTTGTTGGTTACTTTTGTGAGCTTTCTGCTTACAGCATTGTAGGTAAAGTCTAGCACATTGGTTTTAAAATGTACTTAAAAGCACAGCAAAAATTAGTGAATTTGAATTTTAAGTTAGATTTCAAATTCCTGAAGAAATTTGCTTGTAGTTCATTTCTAATCTCTGTTTAGGTACAGCTACATTTGCATCTATGTGTTTATCTTACCAAGCCTGGACAAAGTATGGAAGATGTGGAGTGAGTTGGCCTGCAAACATGGCTTGGGGAGAAGAGTAGATTTTGTCAAAGCACTGAGCTGAAAAGAAACTCACTGGGCAGAAGGTGTAAAGTCACTGACGCATGACAGGCACAGCACAGCCAAGGTACAGGGAGTCATTCTATGTGCCTGGAGCACAGGTGTGAGGGGAGCCTGCCAAATGGTGAGGCTGAAGAACTAATCACCAGGCAGATTAGGAAGGCTCTGCATGCCACACTGAGAGGTTTGGACTTGATCCTTAAGGTACTAGGAAGCCATTTATGAAGCATAGTTCAGTACAGCGTATGAATTACAAATGAGGGGAAACAAAGAAAAAGAAAAGGAAAGCAGTAGAAAAATGGCTGACCAATGTCCCTTGTCTTTCTTTGGTAATAATCATAGTAACTGACTTTTGAAAGATAAGGCAGTTTTTATTGCAGTCCTTGCTGTGTACTTTAACTTAGGCTTTCAAGGAATAGCGCAGGCAAGAATGACAATATATCCTGTAATTCACAGTTCCATTAATATATCAGAACACAAATACACAATAGTCTTGGGGGAGGGGCATGAAAATTAAAATCTTCAATTTAATGCACTGAAACATTCATTGGAAATGAGCATCGCTCTTCCCAGGTGGGCAGTGAAAGATCAATGGTGTGTAACTTTACCAGGAATGGGCTCAGAACCAGGATGGTTTTCTGTTTGGAGAGGATGCATTACCAGCTAATTACACAAATCTGTGTCAGAACCATAATATGACAAGGGATATTTCTCCTCTAGGTGAGTGGCTCTAGAATTTGAATAAGTTTCAGGAATATACTGAAGATATGTACCCTTCAACTCTTGCTTTTGTTGAATACAGAGTGTGGATCAAGTAAAGTGTATTAAAATATAGTTCAATTCTGATCTACATGAGAATAAAGTCAAAACTTTTATCCCAGGGGCCTGATGTGATGCAGTGTCTTCTGTTTACCACAGAAAACCTCAACAGTACAGCTGCCTAAACTTGGGCTGAGAAGTGACACCAGTTAACATGCTAATATGGATGGCAGAGGTCTCACAAGGCCTCAATTCTAGATGAAGAGCTACAGGCAATTAGTGGCTGCTGAGAGAGAGAGAGAGAGAGAGAGAGAGAGAGAGAGAGAGAGAGAGAGAACAAGTCTTTTCCAGGAATAGTAACCCTGATGAGGTTAGTCAATCCTAAATAGTCAGCCCTAAACACATAAGCATATGAGCGACGCTAAATTAACACAGCATGTTGTGTGTGTGTTTATTACAATAATTAAATTAAATAATTAAACAAAAACAGGACATAAATATGAGAAGTCATGGGGCATAGGAGGATTTGTACTGGGGTGTTGGAGGGGTGGAAACATATGAATACACTCATTTATGAAATTCTCAAGAAGGAAATTTGAACGTAAACTTATGTGGAGACGATACAATCTTGTGTGTGGGCAATGTTTCATCACCATAATTCATTCATTCTTGCTTTCTTCATGTCTGTCTTTCTCTCCTTTGCTTACCTCCCCACCCTTCTTCTCTCATTCTTTCTTCCCTTCCTTTTGCTCTTTCTGTATGGACAAGCCACAACACCTAAGTGAAGATCAGAGAACAGCTTCCAGAAGCAAGTTAGTTCTCACCTTTCACCATGTGGGTTTAGGGATCCAAATTATCATCAGGTTTAGTGACAGACTTTTTGACCAGCTAAGCCATCTCACTGGCACACATTCTCTGCCAGAATTAAGGTAATTTTTGTGTCCTTGAGGATTCTAAGGTGTATGAGTGTGTGTGCATGTGCATGTGTGTGTATGTGGAAAGGCCCTGACAAATAATAGAAATAAAAACCATTACTTGATTAAATGTACATTGAATAACGTGATATTTGTGTGTTCAGAAGCAATGGCACACCACTCAGAAGGCAGAGGCTGACCTGCCTGGTATACACTGAGTTCCAGGACCCTGTCTCAAACAAACAAACAAACAAACAAACAAATAATATAACAGTGAATCTTCTGGAATTAAGAGTCAGCTTTATTTAAAATGTAGAGATCACACACACCCCTTCGTATTTCTTTAACATTTTACATTACACAAAGTTTTGGGTAAAAGTATTACGTGAAGAAAATCAACAAGGATTGTGCGAAGAAGAAGAAGAAGAAGACATCGAAAGGATCGAAGAATTGCTACCAATGCAAGGTGGAATGTGTACTATAATTGTCATTCCCAGTTCCCACACGAGCTACTGCTCACAGCACAGAAGAGTATGGGATAGATTTGATCTTACCCTGAGTACCATCTTCCCAAAGCAAGATGTGCACCCGTGTGAGGTGGATTACAATGGCTGTAGGTACAGCTTAGTAAATTGCTTCTTCCTGGGCAATGACGGAATCCCTGAAGGGGAAAAAAAAGGAAAAAAAAAAGAATCCCACACCTCTGTGTTCACAGACAAATTATTTTCTGTAGGAGTAGTGTAAAAAAACAAACTTTTGTGTCAGTGTAGTATGACTTGATATATATATTTTTTTCATTATAAAATGGCCCAGTGTTATGTTAGTCATCAATGCTCATTCAATTCAATTGGTTGGGGGCGGACAACAACAGAACACAACAAAACAAAAAAAAAAAAAAAACATTGTTCTATTGCTAATAGGCATCAATGTGATCACAGAGAAAAGAAAGCAGATAGTGCAAGCCACATCAGTCAGTCATCAATGGCAGCTGATTTCACATCAAGACTAAATCATGTCGCTCTCAAAAGTTGTTATGTAAAACTGAATTCCATTGAGATTGTTATTCCTCAAACTAAATTTATGCCTCAAACATCGCTCCTTTTTCCATCTAATCTATTTGTTTGAAACAACTTCTCACAGTTTCTGAAAACAGTAGGATTTTTTAACATTACAGGATGAAAGATCTGGACCATGAAAATGGAACGAGGTAAGCTTTTCAGGCAGTGTGATTCCTCTAAGTGTATAACTATGATGAAATGCAGAAATACTTTTATAATCACATTGTAATGATCAAAATAGAGCATGCAAAGTGCTGTAACTGGCAAATACTGGAAATATGACAGACTTGTGAAACAACAGGAAATAAACACAAAGTGAATTTATGCATAATTTTCTTCTATTGTGACTTAAGATTGTGTTTAAGCACAACTGCTTTGTCTCCACTTCAATAATAAGGCTTGGTATAGTGGATGCCTTTTGTAAACCTCATATAATGGTACATTATTCCTATTCTTACTACAGACTCAGCATTAGAATATTTTAGCATGGAAACAGGCCTCTGGGGTCCACACAGATT
This sequence comes from Meriones unguiculatus, assembly GCF_030254825.1. Classification (NCBI taxonomy): domain Eukaryota; kingdom Metazoa; phylum Chordata; class Mammalia; order Rodentia; family Muridae; genus Meriones; species Meriones unguiculatus. Next base: position 99,463,047 of record NC_083354.1, read on the forward strand.
GATTTCTTCAGAGCTCTTCTGTTACACAAAAAAAGAAAGCATAGAATTCCCCTTTGCTCTCAAAGATTTTTAAATTTTTAGCCACACTCACGACAGACTCTCTATAAGAAGAATTAATAGAAATCAAGCTATTTTTGTTTTAGTTGTATTAACCTAACATTTCTTTCTATGCACCAATCAGCGGTAATTTTGTAGTTTATACTTCAAATGTGCCAGTGTGGTAGCTTGGTACAGATAGCTCCCTTGTATAATTTTTGGCAACTAAATCACACAATAATAAAAACATTTGCAAACATCATTTTCCCAAAATGATCTTTTCATGCCTTTTCCCACAATAACCACCTTCTAAATTTATTTTCAAAACTGCACTTAGCCTGAAAGGATAAATGCAAAAGACTTTTTATGAAACATGTTATTGACAGCTATTTCTCGTCACAGATAATGTTGGTAACAATATTCTGAATAATTCAGAAAATTTTATTTTTAGCGCTGCAAAAATGCATGAATAATTTATCATCATGTTGAATAAAATTGAATTAGATAACCTATTTTGACATAATTTTAGAGCTAAACACAACTGCAAAAATGTCATAGGGGCCCCAGGTTGTCACCCAATGCTACTGTTTTACAAAGTCACTAGCCTTGTGTTATTACTGAAGTGATATACTTTATTTAAATTTCAAGAATTTTTCTGTTTCTTCTTTTTTTTCTTCTGTTTAAATTGAATGTAAAGCTCTACATTGCATTTAGTTAAACTTCAACATTCTTTAAGTATGTGATTATCTCTTTCACACCTCGACACCTTTAAAGTTTAGGTAAGTTCAAGGATCTTCTTTAATGGAGAAACATAATAAAAAAATGGAGTTTTTCTATTTATTTTATTGAAGTTCTCTCTGTGGGCAGTATTATCCCAAAAGGCTGTGATAACATATAATACAAGCAAATCATCTTAAAATTTATGTTAATTCAATCATTTTTGTAAAAGTGTCTTTTATTTTCTGTTCCAGTAAGTCACTGATTCTGATTCTATAATTAATAAGCATCTTAAGGCACATGTTTACTTGTTTTTCAACATTTGGGCATCAGACCTAAGGCCTTTCACATAATAGACACATCATTTTGCACTGAGCTATGTCCCCAGCTCCAGGCATACATTCTGATGGTATACAAGCATCCTCTTTATCTCAGATATAAGAAGATGCTCTTTTCTCTTACTCAGGTTGTTTATTCAATTGTTTTTATCAATATCAATTTCAATGGAGTCCTAGTTCTGGTTACTGGAGAATGGTATTCAGAAATCTGGATCAGGGCACCATATGTGCTCTCGGTTGCTAACACAGCCCTGGTAATGGACTAAAAACATGATATGTATAAGACCTGAGATATACACATGCTTCTTTTTGATGACATGATCATCACCTACCTTTAAGAAAAACAGCTGACTCATACATGTAAGAATAACAGAAACTGTTGCCGCATGCACAGTACCTGCACAGGTGGAAGCTAGAGATGTTCCCAGAACTGAGATGGGAGGTGGACACAAGTCCCATTCCTAACTCTGAAGTTATCTCTAACTCCTTAGAGGTGAAAAGTTGGTGGTTTTTTTTCTCCAGTCAAGTCTCACTGTGTATACAAACATCTCTAAGGGCAGGCCTTCTGCCCAGAAGTAGATGCCCAGGAAAAAATGAACACAATGGTATTCATGGTGGATTTTGTGTATGTGTGTTTAGTCTCATAATGCATGGTCTAGGCATTTTTGTTATCTTATATTATATTAATATATATTATGGTTTCTCATTTTGTGATTTTATGGATTCTCTCTCTAGGTATGTCTGTGACTTTGTCTATATGGCTTGTGTCGCTATTTGGCTTTTTTTTTCCATTTGTTTTTGTTGTTATTTTGTTCTATTGTGCCTTGTTTGTTTTCTACTAAGAAGAAAGGGTGTGAATTTGGGTGCGTAGGGAGGTAATGAGAATCTGTGAGGAGTTGAGGGGTAAGAAATAATGATCAAAATATAGTGTATGAAAAAACCCTCAATTTTCAGTGAAAATAAAACATAAATTAAAAATGATTTCTCAGTGATGTTAATATTAATCTAACACAATAGACTGATTCCCACCTTTTCTTTCCATTTTAAAAAATGTTTCTCATCATTCATCATTTTTAGTGTATTATTTTATCCAATGCTTCTTTGATATGCTAACATTTTATGCCATTGTGTAGAAACATTCAGGTCTAATCATTCTGAAAAGTTATTTGTCATCAAGTAAACATTGAAAATATTAATTAAAGCTAATTAATATTAAAACATCAAAATAGTGTATAACTACTAAAATTGGCTATTTCTCTTCTCACTATGAGGTACTGAAAACATCTATTCATTAATATAATATAATCTATAAATAAATTAACAGGCAATATGTTAAAATATATTTAGTCTACCATAGCTGGACAGTATGAGAAAATCTTCTGCATGTTGTAACTCTCTTCAGAGAGCACATACAACACAAACACATACATACATATTTGACTATAAAAATTCTCAACAGGACTGGCTGCATTGTTTTCCTCTGTGGCCTGGAAGGGTTGCTCCCCCTTCAGGGAGAGGTGATCAGAGAGCCAGCCAATGAGTTCATGTCAGAGACAGCCCCTGCTCCCATTACTAGGGAACCCATTTGGAGACAGAGTGGATATTAGACATATAGGATAAACATCGAAAATCTGTACACCTAAAGAAGCTAATCAAGAAGTAGGACCCCAATCAGTGGACTTAGAGAGGGAAATGAGGGAGGGAGGGTGAGATTGGGAGGGAGTGAGGGAGGGGACTACGACTGTGATACAAAGTAAACAAACTGTAATTAATATAAAAAAATGTAATTAAAAAATTCTAGATAGCACTCATTGCAAAAGTCCTCCATTAAATGGGTACCAACTATCCTTTTAAAGTTTTGGTTCTATTCTCTTAAGAGAGGCCATTCTTTATGACTTGACTGAAAAACTCCATGGAATTCAAGAAGTAGGCAATTACATGTAGAACTTTTTCACCAAAATTTATTCTAGAAATGACATTTCACCCTGCTTTCATCTATTTGGTTATAAGTAATCACATGATCTTTTAAAATCAATTATGATTGTTTGTTATTTTTATTGGTGTTTTTTTTCCACTTTATATACTGCCTCTTCACTACATTGATTATACCCTTTGATTTAGAGAACATTTGTAGTTTTACTTGTCACTTGTTAGTCCAATTTTTTCCACTGAATCATATTTTGAAAGTCTTCTGCCTTAGTGTCATGAATATTATGGGAGTGACAGATCCCTTTCTGATTGGACTTAAGGCTGGCTACACTGGTAGAACTTATGCCCAGTACTGTCAATATCAGGGCTGATATCCTATTTTTGGAAAGTTCTAGGGGAAATTATTTTACCTTACAAGTGGAAAGACTTCACATGCTCATAGATTGGTAGCATTACTATTGTAAACTGCTCTTCTTACCAAAGGAAATCTACAAATTTAATGAAATACCCACCAATATTTCCATGCAATTCTCACAGAATTTAAATCAACAAACCTCAAAATTCATGTGAAAACACAAAAGCCAAACAATAGCCCAACAATAAACACTGCGGTAGGCATCACCATTCTTGACTTCAAGTTATGCTGTAAATATACAGTAATAAAAATGCATGGTACTCATGTAAAAACAGAAATGAGCCTAATATTAAGTAGTTCCCTAAGTACTTATCTTTATGCCCATACATAAGCACATCTCTCAGAATCATCAAAGAAGATTCTTTCTGCAGAAGAAGGTTCATATGGAGGCTTATAACTGATCAATATGTTAGAAATACAGATGGACCTTGAGCTTGTTTGGAGGTTCTAGCAGGGGAGCGCAGCTACTCGTATACCCTTGACCGAAGACCGGTCCTACTCTATTTGGGGAAGGTTGTCCTCTTCGACCTAGCGCGCAGCTTCAGGAGGGACGCACATGGAGCGGTGAGGGAGGAAGGGGACACCCGCCTAGCCAGCCAGATCAGCCGAATCAACCCTGGCGATCAATGGGGTGACAGATGTCGCAGGGGGAACTGTAGAGAGCTGCGGAATGCTATGCCTTAAAGATGGAGCTGGTTTCCACCTTCCACCTTCCCGATGGTGAGTGCTCTCTGTCACGAACAACTCCACATTTGGCTAAGGCCGAGGATCTGGCTTGCTTCCATGTATGTGGACCTATCTGCATTGCCCCCGTGGCACGCCTGGGTTGGCTACCCAGAGGCTATTTAAGCTGTGGGCTGGCTTTCCACGGGGTCCGAGGATTGTTCAATGTTCCTGAATAAACTGCATTGAAAAAAAAAAAATGACACAGAGAGAAAAAAAAAAAAAAAAAAAGAAAAAAGAAATACAGGATGCCAGCGTGATTAGCCCCAAAGGAAACATCTATATCACCCCCACTACCCAACGGCCAAGGCATCATTACAGAAGAGGGAATGAGAAGTCTGTAAGAGCCAAAGGTAGTAAAAACCTATACCATGACAGTGCATTTTAGACATTATAGGTCTGTTATACACTCAGACTCATATCTCCTCTGACTGTATCCACAAGAGCTACACTAGATCAAGCGCCAAAGATCCCAGCATGTATGGGGAGTTAGTCAAGAAGTCTCACTTCTGTGTTAGGAGATAATGGCTATTGGGAGAAGGAGGGTCAGTTTGCTTTGGGTATGTGTCACCTTAAGGTTTACTCATGCTCCAGTAGTTAGCCCTGTACCTGTGCTAATTCAAATCAGTGAGTTTGAAAAAGAGCACATGAAGTCATGAGGGAAAGTGGTGGCAGGAATAAAAGCAATCAGAGTAAGAGGGGGAAAATATTTAATAAAAATGAGCTACATGTATATGAGGTGTATTGGTTGGGAAAGGGAGTGCACATTTTCTGAGGAAAAGGGGAGAGGGAGAAGAAGCAAGAGTTGAACTGGAAGGGGAGGAGGGATAGGGCTACAATAAAGATGTAAAGTGAATAAAAAAAAACAGAAATTCTCAAAAATCATAAAAAAGAATAAAATTTCACACATAAATCAGCAAATTATCCCATCTTGCCTCCAAAATTAATGATATTTTAGATTATTTTTGACGAATTGTTGAATTCACATTTAATGTTTAGCTATTACTTTAAATTAAATTCTTTTTTTTAGAGGTTAAATCCCTATATCTGTCTATACAAATTCTTTAGAAGATGAAGGAAGGTTGTAGGTAAAATAATAGTAAGAATCTTTTTAGCAGTCATAAGGAATCATACTAATAACTATCTACTTAGAATGTATATAATATCTATATATTGATAATGCCTCAGTGTATGCATTTATATATAGTTTATTATTATTTTGCATCTTTATTGACAATGCTTCCCTCAAGAGCCAAAGACCATCTAACAAAGATATCAACACTAGTCATAAGAAATCTTGTTTTGAGTTGTTACTTAGGACTGTCCAAGAGACTGCCAAAATATTACAGGCTATTGCTGTTTCTCTGGGTTTTCTTTCAGAGATGGAAGATACCTTCCTATTGTTGAAGGCACCAGGCACTCCATACAGAGCCCAAAGGCCCCTGACCAGGATTTGACCTGAAATGTCCCTCCCTGAGGATCAGTTTCATGGCATCAGAAGGTGCCATGAAAGATTACAAAGGAGAGAGCCAAGCAATAGCTCTTCCCAGCTATGATATTTATGAGCCACAGCCATAGCCAGCATAGGACAATAACCATAAGGATGAAGTAGTGGCATACATGGTTTGACAAAAACCAATAGCTCTTTTATTTGACCTAAGATCTGCTCAATGAGATGGAAATTATGCCTAGGCCTGGAAACCCATAGTGAAATCATGGACCATGGAGGAGAACCTAAGAGTCCTACTTTACTATATATTCATAATCTCTAATTATCTTGAATATTTCTCTTTATACTCACATGAGTCAAATTATTACTCCTCATACAGGAAACTTCTTTGCAACAGAGAAATTTTATTCTGCAGAAAAGTACAACTAATCAAAATAAGGGTTTTGGAACCCAATCCCATACAATACATCTACAGCACAACTTCTGCACATTAAACTCAGAGATCATTAAGGAAGGGGCAGAAGAATGATTTTACATTTTAAGAACCCAAGGAACAAGAAGTTTTCTGTAAGATTTTATCTTCTAGATATGTCAGAAACTACGCCAGTGAAGTCTCATCAACATGACTGCCTAAATGTGACCTAAACAAGGACAATTGTAGACATGTTAATGTGATAGGGAGAAAGCTTAGGAGGCCTCAACCCTAGAAAAAAATCTACCAACAAATAAGGAGTATGGAGGGCAACAGGAGACATAGTCTTTTCCAGAGACTAGCCACTGCTTCCACCAAATTGGTTATCCAATGCCAAGTGTTCAGTCCTGAAATTATATGCATGTACGTCATACAGGAAACATTATATGAACTGAGCAGGTTGTATCTTTATATTTAGGATATTTTTTAAACAATTAAAAAACAGAAGGACATAAATATAAAAGAGAGCAAGGGAGAAGTGGTACATAAGAAGTACTGTAGGAAGAAAGAGAAAGCAGAAAATTGTTGAAATTAAAATATTATAAGCTAAAAAAACACAGCTTTTTAAATGGTGTTTTATGACTTTATCATTTTCCCAAGTACATTTTATGCAGTCTCTTCTAGCTGATATCCTGCTCTTAATTTATTTTTAATGGAAAGTATAAATATACAAGCAATTGATGAGATACTATTCTGAGAATATTTATCAATGCATCTGTTTTAAGAATCATACTTGGTATACACAGTAAAGCACATTGCTTTTCTGTGTGATGGGCACACTATGCATGGAATTTTGAACAGATATAGTACCAGCAACAGCTAAGATAGAGAGAAGGGAACTCATTCTCCACGGTTATCAACTACCTGGGACATAACGTTCTATTGACTCTGGAACCCCAGCTTTTCTTATCTAAATCTCCAGCTTGTTTAGTGCATGTCCTGAGACTTTTTAGCTTTGTATTCATGCAAGCAATGGTTTCATCCCTCTTTTATCTTCTCTTCTGTCTTCATTTTTTTTCTTTTATTGAGTCTCTTTCTCTCAAGGTTATTTCTTAACGTACCCACTTCATGTCCATGTGGGAAAGATTTCTTCATAATTGCAACCAAAGTATGATACAGAAACATAACAATAGCAAAATCTTGTATTGCAGTGTTTTTGTCACATATTAAGCTCAGTTAAAGGAAATTTATAACAATATAACACTTTTTAACTAGCTTCATTTTTTTGTGTTGAGAATAAAGGTTTGTCATTCTATATTATTTCAACATCTACTGAATTTTTTGCTAATGTTCAGAATTTTAGGCATGCTTATTTTTAGATTTCATATCTAATGCCCCAAACATTGTTACATATACACCAATTTTTAAAAAGATTTTGAGTATTTGATGGGTTTTAGTTCTTTAAAAAGATGTAAATCTGGGACAAAAAAACAAAAAAGAGCAAATATGGAAATGAGAAGTCTTGGGGTTCACACTAAACAACCTGGAAAGGCAGACAAGGAAATCTGACAGAAAGAAGCAGAAAGTATCCTCCCAAGGTGGATGTGATCCAGCAAGAATTGAAGGATACTTTATTTTTTTCTAAATTATTGAATTGTTATTTGCTTATTCAGATATTTTAAATATTATTTATCTTCCCCATCTACATACCTCTATCTTGGCTAAAAGAATATTATATAATGTATATGTGTATATTTGAATATTACATATATATACTTTAAATTTCTAAATCATCAGTTATTAGCCCACATTATCATCTTTTCTTACAAAAGTTTCCAATGACATACAGAAAACAGCTTTCATATTTAGAGTTTAAAGCTGAACTTTTGACAAACTTAGATACTAACCACCAGTATTGCCTACTGTTTTATTATTAATACCTGCTTTTTTTTATCTTTTTTTTCTTTTCTTTTTTTTTACAATGCAGTTTATTCAGGAACCTTGAACAATCCTCGGACCCTGGGGAAAGCCAGCCCACAGCTTAAATAGCCTCTGGGTAGCCAACCCAGGCGTACCACGTGGGCAATGCAGATAGGTCCACATACATGGAAGCAAGCCAGATCCTCGGCCTTAGCCAAATGTGGAGTTGTTCGTGACAGAGAGCACTCACCATCGGGAAGGTGGAAGGCAGAAACCAGCTCCATCTTTAAGGCATAGCATTCCGCAGCTCTCTACAGTAATACCTGCTTTTGTGTTGAGATCATTCTGAATGTGGAATGTTAGATCTGCCTTTTCAACAAACTGTTTCAGTTTTTGTTCTTAGAATTGAATAGATTAAAAAAAGTTTTCCAACATGTTTGACTGAAAATCAGATTATTACAGTTTTCACCCTTTATATTTTCTGTGCAGAAAATCAACCAATATAAAAATGTTTATGCATAGTGAATATATAAAATATTCTGTATGAAACCTATATTTGACTTTTCTTTATGTTGTCATTTACTTACACAAAGTACATATGCATATATATCTTTCTTTTTTTAATTTTTTAATATAGTTACAGTTTGTTAACTTTGTATCCCTGCTGTATCCCACTCCCTCTTTCCCTCTCAATCCCACCCTCCCTCCCTCATCTCCTCTCTGCCCCTTTCCAAGTCTACTGATAAGGGAGAACTTCCTCCCCTTACATCTGATACTGGATTATCAGGCATCTTCAGGATTGGCTGCAAAGTCCTCCTCTGTGGCCTAGCAAGGCTGCTCCTCCCTGGGATGGGGGGAGGTCAAAGAGCCTGCCATTGAGTTCATGTCAGAAACAGTCCCTGTTCCCCTAATTAGGGTACCATTTGGATACTGAGCTACCAAGGGCTACATCTGAACAGGGGCTCTAGGTTGCATCCATACAAGGTCCTTGTTTGGAAAAATAGTCTCATAAAAGACACCTGTGCCTAGATATATTTGGTCTTTGTGAAGCTCCTGGCCTCTCCAGGTCGTATTAACTCCCCCCCCTTTTTTTTTGATTCCCTGCATTCTGCTGGAGGTTTCGTTATGAGTCTTAATATCTGCTTTGATACACTACTAGGTAGAGTCTTTCAGAGGCCCTCTGTAGTAGGCTCTTGTCCTGTTACTTGTTTGCTCCTACATCCGATGCCCATCCCATTTGTCTTTCTAAGTGAGGATTGATCATTGTACCCTGGGTCCTCTTTCTTGTGTATCTTCTTTAGGTCTACAGATTTCAATATATTTATCCTATCTTATAGGTCTATAAAAGTGAGTATATGCCATATGTGTCTTTCTGCTTTGGGGATTTCACCTGACATCCACCAGAATTGCTAAGATAAAAAACTCAAGTGACAACACATTCTGGAGAGGTTGTGGAGAAAGGAGAACCCTCCTCCATTGCTGGTCGGAATGCAAACTTGTACAACCACTTTGGAAATCAATCTGGAGCTTTCTCAGACAATTAGGGATAGTGCTTCCTCAAGATCCAGCTATACAACTCCTAGGCATATATCCAAAAGAGGCTCAAGTACACAATAAAGACATTTGTTCAACCATGTTTGTAGCAGCTTTATTCGCTACAATCTAGATGTCCCTCAATTGAGGAATGGATACAGAAATTGTGGTACTTTTACACAATAAAATATGACTCAGCAATTAAAAAAAAGGAAATCATGAAATTTGCAGGTAAATGGTGAGACCTAGAGAAGATCATCCTGATTGAAGTATCCCATATATACCTTTCAATATGAACAAACATCAACTAAGATTTTTCTCAAAACAAGTAATCAATATTAACAAAGGTAATAAATTTTCACAAGCAAGTGGTATTAAAAACAATGAGAAAAATAGGTAATAATATCAAACAAAAACAGCAAAACCCAAATCTGAGGTCCTAAAAGTAAAATAAAAATATCTTTCATAACTCACATAGGCAATATAATTTATACCTCCTTAAAAATCCATTTGTTTATTGTTCACCCTCTCATTGAAAAGATGCTATTGTGATGTGTGGAGGAAGTTAAAGAACAACACTTCCAAAAAATGAATTGAATGACATAGTAAATATTACACAAAACAAATACTTCCTCCTTTAAATAGGCACGTCACTGAACATTGGAACTCAGTGGAAAACATGCACATGTAGAAGACATGTATATATGCAGAGGACCTTATATATGTGTGTATATGATAGGTTTGTATTATATGATATATATGATATCTATATATGTATATTCATATATAGATTCTGTATAGATTTCATATATATCAGACACATATATCATACATATATATGATATACATCACAAACTTATTGTGACTACAATTTTTTCTTTAGTCTTTGTGGTGTTTTGAATAACAGTTACCCCCACAGGCTTATAAATCACTGGGGAAGGCTTTTGAAGTTTCAACAGCCAATACCAGGTTCAGTCTCTCTTTCCCTGTTGTGTGTTTATGTCTATGGATCAGGATTTCATTTACTTAACTGTCTGCCTCTTTGTGTTCATGATATCATGATGATATTAGACTATCCTCTGAAACTGTTAGCAAACTCACAATTTAATGCTTTATTTAATAAGAGTTGTGTTGGTCATGGTGTCTCTTCACAGCAATAGAAGAGTGACTAAGGTCTGATTTGTAGCTTTCTTGTGCATATTTATGTTTTTGTATCTAGACTACAGGCAAGCTAGCAATGTGCAGGTTTAGGGATCGAGGTTCATGGGCTTGCCATAAAAGGAATGGGAAGTAGGTGAGATTTGGAATGCAGCACAGGAAATAAGAAGAGATAAAAATTAGCCTGGAAGAAAAGTTTTTGACTTTTTTTTTAAAGTGGTTTAAACATGGTATGTTTTCTCATTTCTAACTTTTCACAGCAAATTTATCAGCAGAACAATGGGTTGTGTCAAAAATAAGCCTCTTCAGGTGGAAAGTACAACACAAACTGTAATTCTGCTTCATGGCTTTTCTTAACTCATTTCTCACTGTTTCATTTCTTGTCACCCTCATTATTTTAGCCTTGCACCTCTGAAATGAATTGCTAGCATGTTAATTATGAATTTATTTTTAAAAAAGAGAAAGAAGAATATAACTACTCCATTTCAGGGTAGTGATGGTATGTTTTCTGTAGCTATCCATATGTAGTTAGAAATATTTATTTATATGTATGTGATATAAACGTGTGTATTATGTCAAAGTAATTAAGTTACTTCAAAGTGACTGAGAAAAAATATACTTGCCAAAAAATAATTTTTATCCTCATTGTCAGGTGTACTAAAACTATGTATAAAGCCAATAAAAGTTTATTTTGATTAGGTCTGAAAAGATTTTTTTCCTTATGGCTTAAGTTTGACTGTTTCCTCTTTCAAGTGCTTTGTAAGCAATTCATTTCATTATTAGTTAATCTAGAAAATTTGTTCTTGGTCATATTATTTGTATTTAGAGTGAGTTGATAGTACTAGCAGGTACTCTGCATGTTACCAAAGAACAAACATACATACTAGCCCAGTTACAAATTACTTGATATACAAAGTTTGTGGTAGTAAGCAACAAATCCTGATTGAATTTAAGGCTCATTCCATGAAATGGAATCAATCCCCAAACTCTGCCATTGGCAAAGAGTTGGAGACTAGATAGAACAGGTAAGTAGAGGAAAAACAAATAGTACTGTTTTGCTAAAGAAATGTAGCAATAGCTGGGCATGATGGCACAAGCCTTTAATCCTGTTACTCAGGAAGGCAGAGGTAGGTATATCACTGTGAGTTCAAGACCAGCCTGCTCTACAAAGTGAGTCCAGAACAGCCATGACTACACAGAGACACCTTATCTAGAAACAATCAAGAAGAAGGAAGAGGAGGAACGAAAAAAAGCATAGCAATACCATTAGTGCTTTAGATCTATGTCTTGCCCGGCCATCATCAGAGAGGCTTTCTCTTGCAATAAATAGCAATAAACATAGAAATTCACAACTAGACAATGTGCAGAGAGAAAGAGAGAAACCTTGGATCATTGAGTCCTGTATAGGATATTTTCACCAAATCCTCAAGAAACTTTGTGAAAAAGGAGATGAAAAGATTGTAAGAAACAGAGCTGTCTCTGACATGAAATGTGTTGCTTGCTCTTCAATCACCTCCCCCAGTCAAGGAGGCCTTGCTTGGCCACAGAGGAAGAGAAGTTAAGCAGTACTGAAGAGATTTCCTAGTCAGGGCTCAGTTGGTAAGGGAGGAGAGCTCTTCCTTTCTAAGGACTACAGGACACAGATATAGGGAAAAAGGGAGGGAAAATATGACTCAGAAGAGATGAGGGAGGAGGTTATGATTGGAATGCAAAATGAATAAATTAATAATAATAATAATAATAATAATAATAAAATGATTGTCAGAGCCAAAAGGCCTCCTAAGCATGGAAAGATGCACACATGTGAACTCACAGAGACTGGCAGCATGCAGATGTGTTTCTGGAAATGACAGTGAAAGTGAACACAAGCTTCTACTCCTGAGCCAGAATCTATCTCCAATTGATAACTGCTAATAAATGGCTATCTTCAATTTATAACTGCTAACAGATGAAAAGCTTTTTTTTTTTTCTCCAAACTTGTCTCACTGGGTATCCAAACCATTTTTTTTCTTTTTTAAAAAAGTTAATAATATTTATTACAGTTTATTCTCTTTGTTTCCTGGCTGTACACTGCCCCATTTTCTCCTTCCAGTCCCACTGACCCTCCCTCATCTGCCCCTATGCTCCTGCCCTAGTCCACTGATAGCTGATGATCTCCTTCTCTTCTATCTGACTCTACCCTATTAGGTCTCATCAAGGCTGGCTACATCCTCTTCCTCTACGGACTGGCAAGGCTACACACCACAGGGGGAGGAGATCAAAGAACAGGACACTGAGTTAATGTCAGAGACAACCCCCACTTCCTTTACTAGGAAACCCACTTGGAAACTGAGCAGGACACAGGACATGAGCTTCCTCTGAGCAGGAGGTCTAGGTTCTCTCCATGCATCTTCCTTAGAATATCTGTCTCTGCAGGCCCACTTGATCCCAGATTTGGGGGCTCTGTTGATCTTCTTGTGAAGCAACTGTCCCATCCTCATCTTTCTATCTCTCCCTTCTTCCTTAAGATTCCCCGAACTCTTCCCAAAGTTTGGTTATGAGTCTTGGCATCTCCTTCAATACCCTGAAGGGCAGAGTCTTTCAGAAGTCCCCTATGGAAGGCTCCTGTCCTGTTCCTTGTTTCTCCTGCTTCTGGTGTCTATCTTGTTTGTCCTTCTGAAATAGGTTTCAGCCTCTTCCCTAGAGTCCTCCTTGTTGCCATATTTAAGGGCAACCTCCATGTCCAGAAGTCAATGGGCAACTTATAGGAATCAATGATTTTTAGAAGGTTCTTTCTTTCATAATGCTTTGTCGAGGCTTTTTTTTCCCTTGCATTACAAGTCTCTGCTTCTATGTTGTTTCAGTTTTTGTGTTTTTATGGAATTTCTCTGTGTGCAAATGTATAGGTATCTGCATCTACAAATGTTTCTTGTGATTGTTCCTTGGTTTATTCTCTTCTCTTATTTGTTGTGTTGGTTTGTCTTTATTTTTAACTTATCATATGTTCTTATTGGTATTATTTTAGATATATGTATGCTAATAAGAAAGAGAAAGAGAAAGAGGTATTAAGGAGGGGAAGTGGAAAGAATCTGGGTGGAGTTGGGGGAGGGAAAAATAATCAGAATATATTCTATGAAGAGAAACTATTTTGAAGAGTCCTGGATGGCTGCCCCCATCGTGCACCATATCTGAGGGGCACAGGATCAGAAACTCCAAATTTGGTGAACAGAGGGGCAGCTGAAGCCTGAACATTGACATTGAGGCTTCTTGGGTGAGAGGGGACAACCCGTGATCTGGGACCATTTGGATTCAAGTCATCTGTGGATATCTACAGGAAATGAGGGTGGCAAATATTCAATCCCCTACAGTTCCCCTTGCCCCAAGCATGGGCCTCTGTGCTCAGCAGAAGTGGCAGTGCTTGCCCCAAGCAGGAGCTTCAGTGCTTGGTTACTGAGACAGAAGAGGTGGCAGCCCCAAGTATGTGTCTCCCTGCCTGTTGGCCAAACAGTGGACATCACTGAGCTGTCAAATCTTCTACACTCTCATTTGCCCTTGTGTGCCCAAATCTGAGCATAGAGAACAGGGGGAACCGTGTACTTTCTGATTAGGCCTGTGAGCCAGTGAGTGTGCCTTCCAATGAGTGCTTGCAGAACCCCAGATCCAGGGTCCCCCTACGCTGGCAGCCAGACATTGGATCCCACCTACCCACACACCCAACAAAGGAATCCTTGGGACAGTGTTCTCAACATTGAAGCACCTGTTCTGTGGGTCTACCAGTGGAGTCCAGGAAAAGGTAAGCATCACCATCAGAACACAAGAAATGGAAGAGAGACTCTCAAGCATTGAAGATACATTTACCAAAATGAATATATTTCTCAAAGAAAAAGTAAAATTGGAAAAGTTCCAAACACAAAACATACAAGAAATCAAAGAAGCTATGAAAAGACGAAATCTAAGAATAATAGGGAAAAAAAAAGATTCCAGGTCCCAAGGTACAGAAATATTTTCAAGAAAATCTTCCCAACTTAAAGAAAGAGATGTCCATAAATATACAAGAGGCCTTCAGAACACCAAATAGACTAGACCATAAAAAACTCCTCAAGTCACATCATAGTCTAAACACTAAATCTATAGAATAAAGAAAAAACACTAGAAGCAGCAAGGGGAAAAAGCCAAATAACATGTAAAGGTAGACCTATCATAATCACACCAGACTTCTCACCTAAATAATGAAAACCAGAAGCATCTGGGGAGATGCCATGCAGACTCTAAAAACCACAGATGCCAACCCAGGCTACTATACCCAGCAAAGCTTTCAATTAACATAGATGGAGAGAACAATGTATTCCATGACAAAACTAAACTTAAAAAATATCTACACAGCAACCCAGCCCTACAGAAGATACTAGAAGGAAAACTCCAGACCAATGAAATCAACTAAGAAAGCACAGGATATAGATAACTTCTTTTAGAAAACAAGGATAGAAACACAGTAATACTACCACCTCTACAATAAAAGGAACTAACATTCAATGGGCACTATTACCTATCAATAGATAGGTACCAAGTGAATAACAACCTGTAATTAATAGAAAAATAAATAAATTAAAAACGAAAAAAAGAAAAGAAACTCTTTCCAAGTTTTAAAAAAGACAAAAAAAAAATACTAAGCAGCACAAAAACAAAAAAGGGAATGTGTGCATGCATGAGCATCCACGCAGTACAAACACACACGAACACACACACAATTGAGACCATTTTTGGTTGGCTAACTACTCCTGGGCATGAGAACTACCTGGAGTTGGTTGACATACGTGTTACTACTTTATTGGAGAAAACCAATTATTCCTTTCCCAGAAGCTATCAATTGGAAATAGTGTCTTGTTTAGGAGTGGGATTTTGTGATTTCTATGCTTTCTCAGTCCAGTTTTGTTGGTTAAGGAAAGAGGACATTATTTTGTGGGTTTGTGTTAGAGGGGTCTGAGAGAAATTGAAGGAGTGGATGTTTGAGTTTGATACAATCAAAACTCTTTTTACACATATGTGGAATTATAAAAGAAATCAATAAAATATTAAAAATTCAACCTAATCTAAAACATCCTTTGACAGAATTTCCACATATGCTTCACTAAAACTAATTTAAAATTAGGGAAAAAAACAGACAAATTTAGTGGTATTTATTGTATTCATAGAAATGCAACTAACAGATAAATATTCATCTGAAACAAACTGGTGTTTCTAACCAGCAGCAAGGTTAACTGAATTTTGTTACAATTGCAGAAGTTTTATACTAGTATATTTTTTAACACTAGCTTAAACAAAAGAGCCAAATGAAAGTAGGAAGTTTGCTATATACCTCATCTCTAGCTTAACCCCCCTTCAATAATGACCTTTTTATTATAAATGGACAAAGAAGGAGGGACGGAGTAGTGAGGGATTTAATGACAAAGACTTATATATTCATCAGGTACATTTCTTGGCAAATTAGCACTTTTTTTAGTCAAAATATAGTTCCCTAATGTATTCCCTATGTATAGTCAAGAATGCTACAAGATTATTATGACTTATATTTTCTGTTACTTTGATGAGAGAAACTTTCATTATTTATATTTATTAATTAGTCTCTGTCTCTGTTCTTTGGAAACAAAGTTCTTGATATTAAGGTATATTGTATTTCTTTATATGCATTAAAAATTAAATAATCTCTTGCATTTTAATTATGTTTTATATTATGTATTCATTCCTTGTATTTAATTCTCTTTCCATTGCAATATTTTTAAGCATTTTAACACAGATTATTTGGGGCCTTACCAGGATGAACATCATGTAATATTAATAATGTCATTAAAAATCCAATAAATCATTAAAATAACTCCAGTAGAGATGAAATGAGCAAAAATACATTTCTTAAAATATCCTCATTATGTAGTATAAGACACCCATATAATTATAGGCTATTATGCAAAAGGTTCATGGTGGTGCTAGAGGGTCAACTTCCTAATTATATTTTTGTAATATTAATATTAAAATGAATTTACATTCCTAGAGAACTTATCAACCACTAGTGAAGAAATGTGACCCTAAGCAGTGTAGTTTCATAGTAATGTCACATTGAGACAGTAATTTGCTAAAAATAATCAATAAAAAAATTTAAGAATTGAAGGTATTTTGCGAATTAGTTGAAAACTTTAAGCTCACCACTGTGATTACCAAACAGTATATGGATTAAATATTCATTGTGTTTAACTTACTGCTTTTAGTACTTTATTTAAAAATATTAGATGATTCTTGAAATTTCTAGTGTTTTAATTTTTGTCATAGTGTACTACAACTCTTTGAAATAATTCAGGAATTAATGAAATATAGCATCTCTATCCTGGTGTTTACAAGAGGAAAATACTTTGTAAGTACAAATGCCTGTATATATATTTATTTCCCTTCATTTAAAAACATATCCTTACACTTCCTAATTCTATACATGGAGGTTCTAAGTGACTTTTTTTTATGAAACATGGAAATTTAAGGATAATTTCAGACTAATAGTTTTCTTTATTGGTCTTCTAAACAAACCTATATATTATCTAATGTAAATTGTAAGGTTTAATATTATTTTCCTTGGAATATATTTTAGTGTAGTTAGTAGTGATGTTTTTGTTCTGCATGGTTTGTTTGTTTGTTTTTTTAATGCAATTCTTATTGAATGATCCTATACTCTGAAAGGACTGTGAATGTATAGATACTCCCTGAGTCTTAAAGTAGTTTCCTTTAACACACTTTGGATGCTTGAACCCTCTGTTACCCTTCACTATTTTAAATGTCTTTATCTAGAGTAGTTTTCCTGCTCCCTTCAAAACATTGTTATCAATTAAGACATGTTCTGTGCACCTCAGCTTTCATGTCTGCTCTCTGAAATTATTTTATCTTATTTAGAAAACCATATTTTCATGGAATACTATAAAGTAATGCAGGAGACAATAATTGAAAATATGTTAAAATATGCATACAGTATGCATTTTATCACTATAAAATGTTATTAATCTGAACACCAATGAAAGTCTTGTTTGAAAGCTGCATTCACCTGTACTTTTTAACTATTTTATTTACATTTCTTAATATCTCTTCCTCCCTTCCCCATTCCAATTCCTTCTCACACCCCAATACTGGGTAGGAGAGAAAGGAGGTCATTTGACTAGTAAATGCATGTCTATAAGAGATATGTGAGATATATAATGGAGAAAGGAAGCATAGTTCTCCTAGGTTACTTCCAGCTGGTTAGAGTCCTTGGGTTCCTTGGGCAAGTCCAATATTTGTTTCAGGGCATCTTTGACTTCCTGTCAAACTGTATCAACAGCAACCAGGTACAGCAGTGGGGAACATCAGCGGCCTTCTTTCTTGGAGCCCCCTCAACACTCTCTGGACTTGGGAATTTATTCCTGCTCCAGAATTCTCAGATTTAAACTATCTGCAGCTGTCAAAGAGCCCTCAGAGCCCATGAGGCAAATAATATGCTGCTGTGGACAATCTGAATAAGTTCCATATTCTACATTTGGGATTAAAAGAAAACCTTGTTTCCATCCACAATACTTCCCCCTTTCTATTAAAAACAAAAAGGCTTTTCTTTTAATATGAACAAGACTTGTTGCTTTCTTAAAATGAGATGATCAGTGAATCAAATGCTTTTGGGTCAATCCTTTCTGCTCTAACGTGGTAACTATATCCTGCTTCTGTTTGAAAAAGGTTTTTTGTTTGTTTGTTTGTTTGTTTTCCATTGATCCTCTAGCTAGGACTCCAAATCCTAATGGCAAGAAATTGCCTCTCTTGGACATGCATTCACTAGTCAAATGACCCCTTCTATAACACTGTCTACAAACCCCAGGAAACCTAAAAATTCTTGCTGAGAATGCAGTACTGTCAAAAACCACTGGTTTGCTTCTCTGGCAGAATGTACTGTATTTTTCAGAGTTAATATACTGGCCATGTTGAGCTCTAAGGCTTCAAGTGGTTTGGTCACAATTTCTTTTCAAGTGACCAATTTTTAAAAAATTGAAGAACTGAGCATTTTTATATCGAAGGCTTTTTGTAGCTAGTGGGAAAGTTAATGGTGGTAATCTCTTAACCTGAGGCTGCTCCTCTGGCAGCTCAGTTTGTTCAAGATTAACCCTTTCTTTTGAAATGGGCTGTTTCTCTTTAACCCTTTCACCCTCTACAGACTTCTGCTCCTCCCAGCTCCCCAGCCTGTAAACAGTAGTAGCAGCTGCAATAAGCCTTGTATTCATATCCTGAAACAGTATATTTATTTCTCCTTACCCTGCTGTCTGTTCTATGGCATTAACAATTATTCTAAGCCTGACATCTGGATGCCACTTATAGCACCTTTTTTAAAAAAGAAATATTTTATTTATATTTCTTATCTCTTTTTCTCCCTTCTCCAACCAAATCCCTTCCAACATCAGGTAGGAGATGATGGGGCCTGCTTCTTTTTCATAGCCTAAATATAGCCATTTTTTGTTTCAAAGCTAACAGAAGTTTATCTCAGTTTGTTTCTTATATAGAAAAAAATTCTCTGTACAAGGTCAGGTTGACCAAAAAACTATGTTTATGTTTATCATACTCTATGGCCTTGTTTTCCCAGAAATGCCCCAGCCATAATCGCAGTTGGCTCTAACCATAAACATTACTTGCACAAATCAAACTGAAGGTCAGCTAAAAATGCTTCTCTAGATATCAGTAAAATAAAATGAAATAAATTGACTGAGAGATGACTACCCTGTTCCACTGTGCCCCATCCTCCCACCCCCATGTGAGTAATTGCCATTTTCACCTTTACATATGCAACATATATTCACCTTGGTAACACAGTTCAGATCCCAATCTGACTACCAACTTGAGCTCAGAAAATAAAGCTTTCATTTTAAGCTTCTATATCTGGTGTGAGTTGTCTAGGCTTCTACCCAGAACCCAACATTTGGTGCGTTGGCCGGGAAGCTAATGTCTTAACCTGTTTTGGGGATCTCCACCAGTAAGCCTGAGTCTGTTTTGTGGTACCAATCTGAGACCTACAGGAGGAGAGATGGACACAGCATATCTGCTAAGGTTAGAGGAGGTCAAGAGATGTCCTGCCCCTCTCTGGTTCCCTTTGGGAAACATCTGGAATCTGTATGCCTGTATACTGTCCAAGTCATGAGACTAGGTCACTTTTATACCTTCCCTCTTTATACTTTGTGTTGTCTTGTCACTGTTTGTTGATGTCAAATTTTGGTACTGATTCTACTCACCCTTATCAGCATGTTGCCAGAATCTCAAGTAACATTGTTCATTCTGGAAAACTCTGCATGTTCTGCCAGCTTGAATGGCTACTCTTCCAAACTGGCTGACCATTCAAGGGCTCAGTTAATTTTTCTGATTTATTTACAGTCTGAATGTCATCTATGGATTCCCTGGGCATCCAGACCAGACCCCCACATATTTTTGTCTAGATTTTCTTCATTTAAAATGCTGATTACTCTTCAACGCAAAATGTTCATATTTAAAATGTGCTCTTTAAAGGGGGGAGAAAGACTGCACCCCTATGTCAGCCCAGGGTTATACTTATGATCAGTTCAAGTCATTGTTAACCATTATATGAAATATATCTACAATGAAAATTAAAAAGGCTATAAATAGATTGATCAAATTATTTCTTTATAAAATAAAAATTACTGGCTCATAAGGTCTATTCAGGCTAACAAAGATATAATTAAAGATATAAATTTAACCTCCTTATTTTTACTAGCAGTATTAAGAGATAACTTATTTTTTTTGTAAACTGTGTCATACAGAGAATTGCTCTGTTCTATGGAAATATGCCATATGGAGTCCAGGAAATTTCCCAGTCTCTATATTTAGAGATTTTGATGCTGAAGGAGCTTCAGTTCAATGATTATCACTTTATTACAGATTCTTAATTATATTTTTTAAAATATCTATGACTGTGCTTATGATCATGATTAATTTGGCATTGGACTGGAGAATTCGATACTACGATGGAGCAGCTGAGAGTGGCCATTGTCACAGTAAATTCTACCAGAGTGGACGCAGGACTAGCCACAGGATTATCATCATGGATTGCCGCAGCCATGACCGCAGCCATGAATCATCTGAAGGAATGGGCGGGCATGGGAGCGTTAGCAAGCCTTC
This sequence comes from Meriones unguiculatus, assembly GCF_030254825.1. Lineage (NCBI taxonomy): Eukaryota > Metazoa > Chordata > Mammalia > Rodentia > Muridae > Meriones > Meriones unguiculatus. Next base: position 99,483,833 of record NC_083354.1, read on the forward strand.
TGTTGTTGGTCTCCTTGGTTTGCCTGTGGTATATATACAAGATTAGAGTCTCACAACAGTGTGATGCAGCCATGATCATTCAGGCCTTTACAGCCATTGAAGCAGGACATTCTCCCCAAGCATGGTTGGATACCATAAAAAGCTAAAATGTTACGCTCAGGATGCGAGGCTAAGCACTGCACTCAGGGTCAGCTGCTTTGGACCCAGAGAAGAGCATGTCTGATTGCATGCGGGTTGATGCCCCAGGTCCTGCCTCTGAGAAAAAGGTATCAGACGGGTCTGATGCTCTTTGGGTGGATTACACCTAAATGAACATCGGTACAAAGTCCCAATTTATTTCTAATATCAGAGATCAGACCTCTACTCTTGCCTGATGCATCTAAAACAAAAAGGGGGAACTGTAGAGAGCTGCGGAATGCTATGCCTTAAAGATGGAGCTGGTTTCTGCCTTCCACCTTCCCGATGGTGAGTGCTCTCTGTCACGAACAATTCCACATTTGGCTAAGGCCGAGGATCTGGCTTGCTTCCATGTATGTGGACCTATCTGCATTGCACACGTGGCATGCCTGGGTTGGCTACCCAGAGGCTATTTAAGCTGTGGGCTGGCTTTCCCCAGGGTCCGAGGATTGTTCAAGGTTCCTGAATAAACTGCATTGAAAAAAAAAAAAAAAAAAAAACAAAGGTAAATAAATTACTACAGATTATTAAAGATAAAAACGAAATGCAAGTTATGGTTAGACATATCAGGCAATCAGATTCCTGATAATTAATAAAAAATCAAGAATGATTATTTTCAAATAACTAACATATAAGAATGTTAATGCTATATGCCAGACTGTCACTCATCCCTTTCAATAGATAACATACCAAGGGAAAGATAAAAACAAAAAATTGTTGTTTCTTGTTATGTTGTCTCTGTTAAGTTAATCCATTACTACTGAAACATTCTGGCCTTATATGCCTGAATTTTCTTTGTTTCACTTTGTTAACTGAGAAGAGAATGATATTCTTGTTTATATCAATACATGTTAGGACTGGATGCCCCTGTTTGTGATTATATTAGGCAAAGATGGTTATATAGTAATTGAACTATTCATGTTCAGGCCTTAAATAATAAAATATTAAACATTTAATATTCAAAGTTACAATAAAGAAAAGGTAGATTATTGAGTCTAGTCTTATAGATCTTTGTATATTGAAACAAAATCAGGGTTACATTTGGTTACATCATACTATGTATCAATTCTTATTAAAGTATTGTATCTATGTATTCTTAAAAATGCTATGTGCAGTTTTAGTCCTTTTGAAAGCTACTATTAAACTATTTAGGACAATTAAGAAATGAAAACTAATAGTCAATCAAACTTATTGTTTTGTTAGGTGCTAATTCAGTTAATCACAAGTGTTTTCTAAATTAATCAGTCAATATATAACTAGAAACAAACAATTCAGTTATACTCGAAATAAGTGGGTGTATTTTAAAAACTCTGAGATCAACAGAATATCCCATATCCACTGTAATAAAAGATAATAATAAAAAAGAAAATAAATAAATATATAAATAAAATTAAATTAAAAAATGTGTTTTCATATTATAAACCAAAACATCTACAACATATCTCCCTTTCTGTTAAAAACAAACAAACAAACAAAAAAAAAAACCATGATCATTGTGTAAGTCAGAGCTCCTTACTAAACTACATAGAAGAAGAGCCAAGAAAAGATACTACATATATGCATACATATGGATATTACAAATTCATGAATCAGGACATTACAGAAGATGTGAAGTTCCATTATCTTCCATTCACACACTGAAGACTGGGTGTGAGTAGAATGCTGCAAAGCTATCAAGCTGATGAGGCATACATTATGAGTATAAATGCCAAGAATTGCCAAAGCAGATATCAAGAGAAGATCTGTGCTTTTGCAGTCAGATACAAAGCCCAGGAATTTCTCTGTCCTTCACTGATCTGTTCTATTTAGGGCACTAACAAGACAGGGTGAAGTACACTTTGGAGATGACAAAGCATTTACGACAACCTACTGATGTAAAAGAAGAACCTTTAAGGAAGTATCTCACAGACACACCAAGAATTCATGTTTACAAACATATTCCGATACCTGATGATCCAGTCAAACTGACACATATCATTAACTTTTATGGCTGTCTTCAGGATGTCAATGACACATTGAGAACTCTGCTGCCAGTGTAAAATTTGAACTTTGGGATTTGACTGGTTCTCTTTCTAAGGGCTGTTAGAATCTTCATATTAACTAAAACCTAAAAGCAGTGAAATATTTGTCTTTATACTGATTGTGCAAAGTATGATGATGACACCATGAATATGGAGATTCATAAAGATCAGCTCTATTAAAACTTTGATAAATTTTTCCTTTTATTTTATATCCAAAACATTTACATATTTCTGGTTCCTTAATAAGTATTCCAATGTGTTTATATTTCTCTTACAATGTTTTCTTTTTTGCTTAAATTATTTATTACTGTACTACTTTTATAACACTTATTAAACTTATACTTTCCTATGGCTTTCTAATTTTTAAATAGTATGTTTTAATTTCTTGCAGTGATTGTATCTAGAGGATTTAACAATATTTAATTTAAACTGAAGCAAAATATAAGAAATCATGTTTTCCAAGATTAATTACTAGCCTAAAACCATTTAGTAATGCAACTGCATTGTCAATAAAGACTTTAACTGTCTTGAATAATGCATTGTTAAACAAATTTTAAACAAACACCATTTAAACAGTGAATGTTTACTCAGCAGAATATTTCACTAGAAGAAGTTATACAGAGAAACAGTATTTTTCCTGTAAGTGAGAAAGTTGTTTAACTGCTGTGAGAGTTTAGATTTCATGAGTTTACAATTTCCTAACTCAGAGCTGGTCTGTTTAACTAATGATTTCCATTCTGTACACCAGAGATGAGGAAGGCTGAGAAAACAGGAAATAGCTGCAATAAATAACAAGAAGGTTAGAACACTGGGTATCTGTTGATTTCGTGCAAATTACACTATTTTCTACAATATCATCTGTTACAACGTTCTCAAAAAACTTTTCTTCTAAGCTTAGTTTATTTAAATAGTATAATCAATAAATTATCTTAACAGGTTTGGAAGAAATTCCACAATTCAGTCATTGTGTTTTTCTAGCTCTATTGTTTCCTTTAAAAGACTAGAAAGTCAGCTGTGAGATTGTGTCTTCTAGCTATGACCCCAAAGATATATCCACTAAGTCTAATCAACATGGCTTCCTAAGCAAGACTTAAACAAGATGACAGAAATAGATCTGATAACATGTTAAAGGAGATGTGACACTACAGTTTACTCAAAAGGGGACATTTGTTTATATGCAGAATGTTAAAGGAAAGGTGAGAGCTCATAAAGCTCAGGAAGTTACTCAGTGGCTTTAGGAAGTACTTAAAAGTAACTACATTGCTCCAATCCTCCTTGCCAAGTAGATATAAGCAGTTAACGATGCTGATAGAAACTTAAAGATGCTAAGCTACCTGGAGAAAACAGGGAGTATTAGCCCTGTCTTGAAGAGGTATAGAATACCTGATTAACTGGAAAAAAAAAAAAAAAAACATGACCAACCTGTGGAGGTGACCATAGGTTATTGCAATATTCCCCAGACTTTTAGGTTTCATCAAGCACGGTAAGACTCCTACTTATATCAATAATATTTTGCCAATATTCTTATGAATAACCCAGTAAAACTCATTGGTTCACTGGGGTGGGCTTTAATGGTATTCTTACTGAGGTCTTTACTCAATGTCCTATTCAGAATGAGTAGGTATATATGGTGGTTTGAATGAGAAGGGCCCCTGTAGGCTCATAAGGAATGTCAACTATTAGGAGTATGGACTTGTTGGACCAGGTGTAGCTTTGCTGGAGAAAGTTTCAGATCCTCAAGTCAGACTTTCTCTTCCTGCTGCCTGCTGATCAATGAAGAACTCTCAGGTATTCTCACCCCAGCACAGTGTATGTCTTTGGGCTGCTATGCTTCCTGCCACAATGACAATGGACTAAACCTCTGAACTGTAGGCCCGCACCACCTAAATGTATTTCTTTATGAATTGCCAGGTCATGGTATCTCTGCACAGACAATAGAAATGCTAAGACACTGTGCTCATGTACCTGCATGAAGAGATTACATGACACAAATTCTTGTGATAATAACTTTTTTTTTAAATGGCTTACCCTGTTTTATTGTCAGTGTTCTTTTTTTATTTTATTTTATTTTTTCTTATCAGTTACATTTTATTAACTCTGTATCCCTGCTGTGTCCCGATCCCTCATTCCCTCCCAGCCCCTCCCTCCCTCCCTCATCTCCACCGTGCCCCTTTCCAAGTGCACTGATAGCGGGGGACCTCCTCCCCATTCATCTGATCCTATTTTATCAGGTATCTTCAGGACTGGCTGCAAAGCCCTCCTCTGTGGCCTAACAGGACTGCTCCTCCCTTGGGGGGTGGGGAGGCCAAAGAGCCAGTCATTGAGTTCCTATTAGAAATAGTCCTTCTTCCCCTCACTTTGGGAAACCAATTGGTTACTGAGCTACCACAGGCTACATCTGAGCAGAGGTTCTAGGTTATATCCATACATGGTCCTTGGTTGAATGTCAGTCTCAGAAAAGACCCTGTGCCCAGATATATTTGGTCCTTGTGGAGCTCCTATCCTTTCCCCATCAGACTAACTCCCAATCTTTCTTATGATTTCCTGTACTCTGCCAAAGGTTTGGTCATGAGTCTTTGCTTTGAAAACACTGCTAGTTAGAGTCTTTCAGATGCGCTCAGTAGACTCCTGTCATACGTTCAATGCACATCCCATGTCTTTCTAAACGAGGATTGATCATCTTACCCCATGTCTGCTCTCTTGATTATCTTTTTTAGGTGTATAGATTTCCTTATGTTTATCATATCTTATAGGTCTATATAAGTGAGTATATACCGTGTTTGTCTTTCTCCTTCTGGGATATTTCACTCAGAATGATCTTTTCTAGATCCCACCATTGCCTGCAAATTTCATGATTTCCTCCTTTTTGATGGCTGAGTAATATTCCATTGTGTAGAAATACCACAGTTTCTGTACCCATTCTTCCGTTGATGGACATCTGGGTTGTTTCCAGGTTCTGGCTATTACAAATAAAGATTCTATAAACATGGTTGAGCAAGTATCCCTTTTGTGTACTTGAGCAAACTTTGGGTATATACCTAGGAGTGGTATAGCTGGGTCTTGAGGAAGCACTATTCCTAATTGTCTTAGAAAGCGCCAGATAGCTTTCCAGAGTGGTTGTACCAGTTTACATTCCCACCAGCAGTGGAGGAGGGTTCCCCTTTCTCCACAACCTCTCCAGCATGTGTTGTCTCTTGAGTTTTTGATCTTAGCCATTCTGATGGGTGTAAGGTGAAATCTTAGGGTAGTTTTGATTTGCATTTCCCTGATTACTAATGAGGTTGAGCATTTCTTTAAGTGTTTCTCTGCCATTTGATATTCCTCTGCAGAGAATTCTCATTGGGAAAGAATCTTCACTAACCCTTTATCTGACAGAGGACTAATATCCAGTATATACAAAGAACTAAAGAAGCTGAAAAGCAGCAAACCAAGTAATCCAATTAAAAAATGGAGAACAGAGCTAAACAGAGAATTATCAACAAAGGAATATCGAATGGCAGAGAAACACTTAAAGAAATGCTCATCCTTATTAGCCATCAGGGAAATGCAAATCAAAACGACCCTGAGATATCACCTTACACCCATCAGAATGGCCAAGATGAAAAACTCAAGTGACAACACATGCTGGAGAGGTTGTGGAGAAAGGGTTGTGGTGATAATAACTTTTAACCATTAAAAAAATTTTATTTACTTTAAATTTGATTTATTTTTTTCAAACTCAACTTTAGTAACAGGAGAAAAATCATCCTTATTCACAGGCACATGGAAGCTTAATGATATGGGCCTGGAGCCCTTTAGAGATTCACCAGTCTGAGTATTAGCAAATTTTTACAAAGCAGAGTCTTTTATTTAGAGACTGGTACCAGGTATACACACAGGATTTTATAAATGCAAAGAATACAAAGTTATAATTTGTTCTCTTGCAAGCAGCATATCCTCTCTTACAAAACAAGCTGCTCTACAGAAGCAGAAACAACAGGAAAAGTTTAACCCTTGCGTGGTTTGAATAAAAAATGGCCCTACTGAGAATGTGCTTTGAGTTTCAGATTCTCAAGTCAGGCATGGTGGCTTAGCTGCTCTTCTGCTGCCTAAGGATCAAGATGGAGAACTCCCAGCTCTTTTTCCAGCATCATGTCTCCCTGGATGCTACCATGATGTCCATGATCCAGCCATGATGACAATAGACTAAACCTCTGAACTGTAACCCAGCTCCAATTAAATCCTTTCCTTTATAAGTGTTGCTGTGGTCATGGCATCTATTCACAGCAATGAATCCATAACTAAGATAACCCTTACCAACCCTTAATATTTTGCTTTATATTTCTCTTAGGCTCACAGATTTTAAACTTTTAAGCCAAAAGTTAACCATCAACATAGCCTTAGCTATCACATTCCCGTCTCGAGTTCTACTCTGGGTCAAATCCTTGACTCTTGGTGGGTTCAGTTTGGGTCTTAATGACCAGCAGCTTAATAGCCCCTAAGTGAAAATTTACATATCTGGTTAAGACATTAATTATGCAGAAGCCAGCCAGAATCTGTAGAAACAAGAGCCCTATGACTGGTAGCAGAGTTACTAGCCAAGAAGAACCCAAGAAGAAAAATAGGAGCCATTTCCAAGTATGGCTGTTTCATTCTCTGTGAGACATTTTCAAATTTTGGCAAAATTAAGCCTGAAAATTCTTGAGTGGTTTGCATACAAATAGAAAGGTTCCCTCAAGACCATGCAGTAGCAACCTCATTCAGAGTAAAACAGATCAAGTGTGGTACTGTGTTGTAAGACCACCTCAGCTAAAGAGTCGATCTGTCTAACTCTGCAATAAACTTTTCTATTGGAAATAAATCCTAGGTTATTTGACATACTAAGCTTTTGTAGTTGACATAAGCCATTGCTGTCTCTGTTTCTCTGAGAGTAGCTCCAGCTCTTCCCAGTCCTATACTACCATAAGGAATATGAAGAGAGGAACTGCATATTTCTCTCTGTCACAGTGGGCTGAAAAGATTTACAAATACAAGTGCTCTCTCCTTGCTGTACTGTCATGTATAAACACCTGTCAAAATAGAAATACTGCAATACAAAATTTGGAGGCTTGATGAATATGCCAAACAGCTACAATTTCAGGGATGAAGTCTGCCCTCATGTTTCTATCAAATGTACGTAATATATTAATTTCACATCATTACCAATATTGTTAACTGGAAAAATATCATATATGAAAACATAAATATATGAACACTGTGGGTTCCTAGATAAAAGAACTTAAATGTTAAATTTGGTATGCCAGTTTTGTTAGTCCCCCAAAGACTGCCAGGAATCAAGTCCACTGCAAAAAGCACAAGGATCTTTGTATTCCAAGCTATAGCTTTGGCTCACCCAGCAGTTTAGAGTCAAGAGCCTCCTGCTCAGGTTAGGAGGGTGATTTAAAGATTCCAGATCCTCCTAGGGGGCCCAAAGCAAGGGATTTCCAGTCTGGCAAGTGTCTATCAGTCGAAACACAAAAGGAAATACTGCATTTTGATGTGATTTGCTATAGGAGGCCCCCAAACCATTAATGGCCTGGCTTCCCTTGTTTGGCTGTCCTAGGGTAGAGGGGCGATCTGGGTTGGTATCACAGCAACTGTATCTCTAGTGGGCAGAAAAGGTTGGTTCTTTGGTTCTTCCCAACAGGTGGCTGGACATGTGTCCACCTGTCTGGCCTTTGTTCAGGCTTGTGTTTTAAACTTTAAAACAATAGCTCAAAAGACTAATTTTTAATTATTTGGTTTTTCAAATTCAACTCATTTTGCATCGTGATTAGTCACAGCTATGTAGAGACTTATCTAGACTTATCTTTTCCAAGTTTGAGTTAGGCATATATGAAGTAGGTGTTTCTATATGCTTTATTAGGGCTGTGTTTCTCAACCTCTGAGTAGCCACTTCTTTGGGGGTAGAATGCCCTTTCACACAGGTTGCTTAAGACTACTGGAAAGCACAAATATTTACATTATGATTCAAAATGGTAGCAAAATTACGGTTATGAAACAGCAAGAAAAATAATTTTATGGTTGGAGGTCACCACGAAATGAGAAACTGTTATTAAAGGGCTGCAGCATTACGAAGAGGGAGAATACTACTTTAAACCTAACATTCTGGCCTTTATTTGAGGATAAGGAGTGACGTACATTCTTTCTGTGACTGTTTCTCAGCTGAGATTAGGATGCCATTATCAGGTTCCCCGAAGGCTAGAATGTTAGTCAAAGCCAAGGATGGGGGAGGGGCTCAAGTAGTAAGGGAAATTCATCAGAAACATCTGGTTTGCTGAATTGGCTAAAGAGTCAGGAGTGTTTTACACCTGCTTTCGGCAAAGATAGGGCTCATGGCTACGTGAAACAGTTTGTAGTCCGCAGCTGATTTATGGAATGTGTCTATCAGCCAAGTGGAAATCTGCTGCATAGATATAAAATAGGAACAGAAGTTAAACATTAGAAGTGTAAATAACTTCCTTCTCAAGAATAAGCAATAGTTAGAGAAGCTTAAGTTATTGATTAACAGGAGTACTTATCTGTAGTCCATTTGACTTGTGATATGTGAATCCAAGTCATGACTCCTTGAAGTTTACATGACTTGAAAGTTTACAAAAAGATAAAATTTCTTTTTCTTATTTATTTATTTAAGTTTATTCACTCTGTATTCCAGTTATAGTCCCTTCTCTCATCCCCTTCCAACCCTACCCTCTCTCCCTCTTCTCCTCCCATGCCCCTCCCAAGGTCCACTGATAGGGGTGGTCCTCCTACCCTTTCATGTGATCCTAGTCTAGCAGGTATCATCAGGACTGGCTGCTTTGTCTTCCTCTGTGGCCTGGTAATGCTACTCCCCCTTCAGAAGGAGATGATCAAAGAGCCAGCCATTGAGTTTATGTCAGAGACAATCCCTGTTCCTATTACTAGGGCACCCACTTGGACACTGAGCTGCCATGGGCTATATCTGTGCAGGGGTTCTAGATTATATCCAAGAGTCCTTAGTTGGATTATCAGTCTCGGAAAAAAACCCTGTGCCCAGATTTTTTTTTCTCTCCTTGTGGAACTCCTGTCCCCTCCAGGTCTTTCTACATCCCCGTTCTTACTTTTTGTTCTTGGGGTGTCCTTACAAAGTTGAACATCTGTGATGGGATTGTCCACCCAAGGACAGGCATCTGTATTAGATGGTATTAGAAATAGTAGAATCTTGTATCATCAAACCACATTGAATTATATAGCTTCCATTGATACATATATTTCATTCTTAATAATAAAGAAACAACATTTGGAGATATATTTCTATGTACACGCATATCCAGTGATGAACTTTAAAATGTATATGGATATGTAACAGTGGGTATGTAAATAAGATGATTATTGCATACATTGAAGCTAGTCAGATGGAGGAATGATTGAAGAATATGAAATAGTTTTGTTTTTTTGTTTGTTGGTTTCATTGGTATTTTAATTTGTATATGTCCTTTATGTTAATAGAGATACTGGAGCATAAATAATCCATGTATCGAAAGAAAGTAATTTTAGTGTTTAATCCTTCCCAAAGAGAAATATTTTGAAACATTTTTTACTATCTTAATTTGTAATGTCTAATCTTTATTGGTCAAATACATTATTTCTTCCTTTGAAGAGAATTATATTAAGAGTCTCATTCTGAAAAGGGTTAAACCAAAAGCAACCTGCCAAAAGAAATAACACAGAGGCACATATTTTAGTATATTTATCTCATCTTATAGGATTAGATAAGTAAGTATATACTATGTTTGTCTTTCGGCTCCTGGGATACCTCACTCAGATGATCAATCCTCACTTAGAAAGACAAATGGGATGGACATGGGAAGTAGGAAAAAACAAGTAACAGGACAGGAGCCTACCACAGCGGCCCTCTGAAAGACTCTACCTAGTAGTGTATCAAAGCAGATATTAAGACTCATAATGAAACCTTGGGTAGAGTGCAGGGAATCACATGATAAAAGGGGAAGTTAATATGACCAGGAGAGGACAGGAGCTCCACAAGACCAAATATATCAGGGCACAGGAGTCCTCTATGAGATTGTTTCTCCAACCAAGGACTATGTATGCATATAACCTAGAACCCCTATTCAGATGTAGTCCATAGTAGTTCAGTATGCAATTGGGTTTTCCTAGTAAAGGGAACAGGAACTATTTCTGACATGAACTCAATGGCTGACTCCTTTACCTCTCCCCCAACTCCCTGAGGGAGGACAAACCTTGCTAGGCCACAGAGGAAGGCATTGCAGCAAGTACTGAAGATACCTGATAAGGTACGGTCAGATAGAAGGGGAGGAGGTCCTCCCCTATCAGTGGACTTGGAAGGGGACAGGGAGGAGATGAGGGAGGGAGGGTGGGATTGGGAGGGAATTAGGGATGGGGCTAAAGCTGGAATACAAAGTAAATAACCTGTGATTAATATTAAAAAATAATTAATAAAAAAATAAATAACACAGGAGACATGATGTTTAATTCCAAGTTAAATTGTGGATAATTTAAAAGTTTAAAATCCATGTAATTTATAAAAATTTGAAAGATATCACATTCCAGGAACAGTCTTGTTCTTAGAAGCAAGTTTAATATTTAGATATTAACATCCATTGTAGGAAATTTGTTGTAAGATTGTATTAGGAATGGCAATCAGTAAAATGTTGTCCTTATATCAAAGATAAGTGTAATCTTCACTCCATATCAAAGAAACTTCCCTTTGAAACAGAAGAAAACAACTAAAAGCTGCAGATCCCAGGACCAGTAGATACACATGTAAAACACACCCTCATGTAAGTCTTAGGGAGCATTTTGGAAGGGGACACTTCAAGATTCTAAAGGCCAAAAGATCAGGGAATTTGCTATGAGATTGTGTCTCCTAAAAGCACCAGAAGCCATACACACAAAGTTTCACCAACATCACTGTCAAAATGTAAACCAAACAGGGATAAAGCCAATGAACTCACAAACTGGTTGGAGAAAAACTTACTTGGTTTTCAAAGTTATGGAAATAACTAAGTAAATCTTAGGGCAGGACAGGTGGTCTTTCCCAGAGAAGAGCAAACAATTAGATGTCTAGTGCCAAATGGTCAAGCCTGAAAACATACATACAAGTATGAATTTGAAGGAGAGTTATGAGGGATATATTACAAGGTTTAGAAGGAGAAAATGTGAATAAATTCTAACCTTAAAAGTAAACAGAAAAGCAAATAGGAACTGAAAACCAAAGCATGAAGGTTGGCAATTTAATTTCACTGAAGAAAATTATAGAATAATGAATTTTTCCTATGTAGAGTCCAAATCGTTGAGGGATAAGCTAAAATTAAGATAGTGCTTAGATGCTATCAGACTGTCTAAACCTATAAATAAAGAGGCTCTATCATTGCTAAACTAATGATTGGAATGAACTTTGTAAAAATTGAAATACATAAAATGCTCTTTAATGTACTGAATGAATTCCTGAATTTCTAAATCAAGTTCAGTTTGATAAGATATGAATATCTGATGAAATGAACTCACTTAAGATTCTTAAATGTTATATAATGTTTTCTTCTTTTTTAATATTTTGATTAGCATTCTCTACATTATATTGTTAATTTTCACAAAATTGAGTAAAAGTAGAAAACCACCGTGAAAATTTTAAGATACATCTGTAAAGTCAAGTAAAACAAATTAATATCTATGACTTAACATGCTGTCTACAAAATGCTGGCATTGGTGCAACAGACACTAAAAAGACTCAGTTACAGTAATAGTTTATGCTTGTAAATATATACTGTACTTAACCTGGCAGTTTTTCTCTTATTTATGAACATGAGTGATATATTATGACACTTCCTCATTTGATATATTAGCAAATATTTAACACTTAACATATTAGAATGTATCTATTTGAATTATATCTGTTGAAATTAACTTACTCTAACCATAAGTATAACTTAAAACTGAAAAATAATGCTAATATTATTATTATAGTAATATTCATTGAACATGCATATTTTACTTCAGACAGAAAAACTAATTTAAGAATACATTTTAATTAGGCATTTCATTTACATCTTTTTCAAAACTATTTTATGATCTTCAGACCTCTACTCTTGCCTGATGCGTCTAAAACAAAAAGGGGGAACTGTAGAGAGCTGCGGAATGCTATGCCTTAAAGATGGAGCTGGTTTCCGCCTTCCACCTTCCCGATGGTGAGTGCTCTCTGTCACGAACAATTCCACATTTGGCTAAGGCTGAGGATCTGGCTTGTATGTATGTGGACCTATCTGCATTGCCCACGTGGCACGCCTGGGTTGGCTACCCAGAGGCTATTTAAGCTGTGGGCTGGCTTTCCCCAGGGTCCGAGGATTGTTCAAGGTTCCTGAATAAACTGCATTGAAAAAAAAAAAAAAAAACTATTTTATGTGTAGTTCTCAGATCTTTGGAATACACAGAGCTCCAAGTCAGACCTAATGAAAGGAAGGTAAGGAGGTTAAAAAGCCACAATTAAAATTCTTAGCTTGATTAATTATTTAGCAATGAAATATTTTACTCAGTTTCACTCACATTTCATCATTTTTACGGGTGTAAATTTGATTTATTCCAGGATCCTTATGAGGATCCTTATGCTTTCTTTGTAATTTCTCTTAGACCATCATACTTCAAATCTTTTTTTTTTTTTTTTTTTTTTGTCTGTCATGAAGCTAACATTTCAGAAGAATGCTGTTTGTAGGCTGAATTCTCCCAACTTGCTTTTCAGTTATCTGATAATTCTTAGTGATTGGAATGAGGCTATGTGTTTTCAACAAGACAATCAGAAATCCCCTCATAGAATGTTCTCTTAGTTGCCTGATATCAATGTGTCTTACTACTGGAAACTCTTGTCTCTGTGTAAAAGCATTCCCTTTGATCATTCACCTTAAAGTTCTAACTTTAGATTTAGTAAATACTTTACACAGTAAGCCTATGTCAGTTCTCCACTTCCCATTGCAGTAACCTGTGAGTACATGAGCAGTCATTACGATTTCCTTTAACACTATGACTATTAGCAGACCAGTAATAGCAGGTTTTCTCTAGTATCCAAGATCCGTTAGTCACATGTGTAAGAATGACAGTGGTGACAGGTGTGGGTTTCATCTGTGGAACTGGAATCAAATACAATCATAAAGGGGGTTGATAACTACCATGATGTACTGGACACTATGACTTCTCTCAACTTTAACTGCACACACACAAGCATGCACACACACAAAAAAAATGTATACTTAGAATAGATGTTTATTAACACAGAGACCCACAACTAGCAAAACTTCAGAGAATAAGAGGTTTCAGAATACTCATTCCTAAATATTATATATATATATATGTATATATATATATATTCCCATATGTCCTTTCCCAAAGACAGGGTAGTTGTTATAGAAAATGGGGCATAAAGATTTTAAGAGCCTCTGCTTCGACACATCAATCAGTGCAGCATTTCAGAAACCCTCTGTAGTAGGCTTCTGGCCTGTTCCCTGTCTTTTCCCACTTCTGATGTCTATCTTGTTTGCCATTCTCCATAAGGATTAAGCACTTCCCTAAGGACTTCTTTGTTGATTAGCTTCTTTAGGACTACAGATTTTAATATGTATATCCTATATTATATGCCTAATAGCCATGTGTAAGTGAGTACATACCATGTGTGTCTTTCTGCTTCTGAGTTACCTCACTCAGGAGGATGAGACTCATAGCCAAACTTTGGGCAGAATGCGGGGAATCTTATGGAAGAAGGAGGAGATAGACCTGGAGTGGACAGAAGCTCCACAAGGAGACCAAGAAAACCCAAAAATATGGGTCCAGGGGATCTGCAGAGACTGATACTCCAACCAAAGACACTGCAGGGAGAGGACCTAGACTTTCTGCTCAGACGCAGCCCATAGACAGTTCAGTCTCCAAATGAGTGCCCTAGTAAGGGGAGCAGGGGCTGTCTCTGACATGAATTCAGTGGCCGGCTCTTTGGTCACCTCCCCTTGGGAGGTGCAGCCTTACCAGGTTCCAGAGGAAGAGAATGCAGTCAGTACTGATGAGAACTGATAGGCTAGGGCCAGATAGAAGCAGAGGAAGTCCTCCCCTATAAGTGGACTAGGGGATGGGAATGGGAGAAGAAGAGGGAGAGAGGGTGAGACTGGAAGGGGATGAGGTAGGGATACAGCCAAAGTAAATAAATTGTAATAAATAATAAAATAAAAATAAAAAAAAGATTGTAAGAGTCAGAAAGTTTAGAGGACTACAAGGAGACATTGGTGTATGCTTATTTTGTACCTGTGGATCATATTTGTTTCAGTATCTATTATTAATTTTAATTTAGTTTTTTTATATTATTATTGACTCAAGATTTCAACTGCTGTGAGTAATGATCCTCAAATGTTTTTACAAATCATGCTCTCATTTTGTGGTTATATTTTTCATTCCCTTGTCAATTGTTTTCATATGTCAGAAATCATTATTTAAGGGACTTCTACAGTTTCTTCAGTCATATTTTTGACACAGTATCAAAAAAAGTTAATGCCCAAACCATGTTAATGCATTTTGATATATTTCTTCTGTTTTTAGTAATTATATATTTTCATTCCCATATTTAGTTCTATCTTGAGTTAATATTTGTAGAGCATGAGGTCTGGATATAATTTTTAGTAATTATATGTTTTCATTCCCATATTTAGTTCTATCTTGAGTTAATATTTGTAGAGCATGAGGTCTGGATATAATTAGATTTTGCATGTGACAATATAATTGTTTAAGAAGAATTTGATACTATGTTTCCTCCATCACATGAGTATATAATACTTCTGCAAATAACTTTGCAAAAGACAAGTTAACTCTTCTCTGGGTCGAAAGCAGCTGACCCTGAGTGCAGTGCTTAAGGTCAAGCCTGCACAAGCCAGAATCACCTGAGTACGTAGCCTAAAGTGAAGATTTGTCTTGGTTGTCTTAACTGGTACAGGTAGAACCACCCCGAATGTTGGGGATACATTGGGGTAGTAGCCAAGAGAGATTACTTACCTCTTGCTTAATTGCTCTTCCCACATGCACATGACTTGACTTAACAGATTGTTATTGATTCCTTAGATGATACCAGAACCAGTGTTCTGCCACAGGCCTCAGGACCAGAATCTCTCTAGCAACTTCCCATGGCTTTTGACATCAGATGGGAATTGCTGAGTCCCTCAGCCTTGTTAAGTGAGTGACTACCAGACTGTCTTCTTTTCAGGCTCTCCAGTGTAAGACAGCTATAGAACATACTTCTGTGGAATTGACAATCACTGTTAGGTAACATGACAGCACAAACTTTTTAAAGACAGGGTCTCTGTGTGTAATCCTGGGTGTTAAAGAAATCACTGTGTAGAACAGATCTACTTGGGTCTGTCTCCTGAGATCTGGGGTTAAAGGCATGAGCCACCATGCCCAGGGGATATATATTTTTAAATTTTTATTAATTACACTTCATTCACTTTGTATCCCCCTGTAGCTTCCTCCCACATCCCCTCCCAATCCTTCCCTCCCTCCCCCTTCTCCACCCATGCTCCTCCCCAAGTCCACTGATAGGGGAAAGTTTTCCTTTCCTTCTTCTGATCCTACTCTATCAGGTTTCATCAGGAGTGGCTGCATTGTCTTCCTCTGTGGCCTGGTAAGGCTGCACCCCTTCAGGGGGAGGTGATCAAAGAGCCAGCACAGTATCAAAGCAGATGCTGAGACTTATGGCCAACCTTTGGGCAGAGTGCAGAGAATCTTATGAAAAAAGTGGGAAATAGTAAGACCTGGAGAGGACAGGAGCTCCACAAGGAGAGCAACAGAACCAAAAAATCTGGGCACAGGGGTCTTTTCTGAGACTGATACTCCAAACAAGGACGGTACATGGAGATAACCTAGAACCCCTGCACAGATGTAGCCTGTTGCAGTTCAGTGTTCAAGTGGGTTCCATAGTAATGGGGACAGGGACTGACTCTGCCATGAACTGAATGGCCAGCAGATATTTTTAAGTGTGAAAAGCTTCTATAACTGTCAAATGTTCTAAGCATTAACATAGTCTGTAATATTTAAATGAACGAGTTGGGATTGAGTTATTTTTACATTTAACCAGGAATTTTGCATAATTATATGTAATATAACTCATAGATGAATATTAAGCTATGTCTTAGCTTATAAACATGATTTTTGTTCATAAATCTTTTACTTTTCTTCCTGTGGCAATAACTGTAACAAATTTAAAATAATGTTCATAGCAAATGAATAGACAAACAATACTGAAATACATATTTTTGAAAAACACACAGACTACACATGGAGAGAAATCTAATTTAATTTTACCTCAAACAAATAATATATATATTCATATAAAAGACATTTCTGAAACAGATATAACACCATTTAATAGCACTATGTTAATGCCAATAACTAAAATCCAAGCTGCATGCTTTTTTAAAAAAATCCAAAGCAAAGAATGCAAATTTAACTTGGAAAGGGGCATGGTGGAGATGAGGGAGGGAGGGAGGGACTGGGAGGGAATGAGGGATCGGGACACGGCTGGGATACAGAGTTAATAAAATATAACTGATAAAAAAATAATAATAAAATAAAAAAGAATGCAAATTTAACAAAAACTAATAAATATTTATGACTTTCAATATGCTATTTTTTTTCAGCTGGGAATGTAATAAATCCCCAAATCTTTGGAAAGAAGTTGCATAAATTAAATTTCTATCACATACTAAAATTTTTATATATTTCATTTAATAAAATATCTGCTATTGGCAAAAACTTAGCAAAAATAACTAATAAGATTTAAATACAGGCTAGGCTAAAATCATAACCAGCATAAATACTATATCATAGTTGAAGAAAAAAAGTCTCATATATATTGTTACCAACATGACCTACTGCTTATGGTGAACACAAGCATGTGTTTTGGTTAAGACATTTGTGAAATAAGTTTCAGAAGGACAAAGTATTTAGGTTTAAAAAATAGCAGAGAGGCCTCTGAGATGATTCAGGTTAAAAAAAAACTTTCTGTCTTCCAGAAAAAATTCAGTTCTCAGCACCAGCATCAAATAACTAGAACTGCCTATAAGTCCAGATTCTGAAACCCTGGTTTAGCCTTTGCTGTCACCCATACACATATGGCATACACCCACCAAGAAAAACATGAATTCACATAAAGAAATATTTTTATTTTTAATTATACATTATTTACTTTGTATCCCCCCTCTAGTTATCTCCCTTCTCCTCTCCCAATCCCTCTCATCCTCCCCCTTCTCCACACACTCCCCTCCCCAAGTCCACTGGTAGGGGAGGATTTCTTTTTCTTCCTTCTGATCCTAGTCTGTTAGGTCTCATCAGGAGTGGCTGCATTGTCTTCCTCTGTGGCCTGGTAATGCTGCTCCCCCTCAGGGGGAGGTGATCAAAGAGCAGGCCAATCAGTTCATGTCAGCAGCAGTCCCTGTTCCCTTTACTACAGAAAAAAAAAAAAAAAAAGAAATATTTTTAACACGTAAAAATTAAAATGAGACACATTGGAAAAATATACTCAACAAATTTGAAAATATAACTGTGAAAATTTAAAATACCTCAGCTGTGGAATATTTTCTGTAATTATATGTTCTCCTGTTGCTTTGTACAGTATTTTACCATTCTGGAAATCAGCTCTCCAGCCATCATCTTTTGTCATCACAGAATCTTATTTACAGTTTAAGTGTCAGGCCCTAGACTGTATGCTTTAGATAATTTCTCAATAGAGTTGCCACTTTGTATCTAGTATATGAACTCATAATTTGTAATAATTTTATATATGAGTTAAATTTATCACATTTTTTCTTCCCATTTTCCATGTAACGAAAAATGTTTGTAGATACAGTGTATCTTTTTGGTAAGAAGTATAATTTCAATTGTGCGTTCAAAAACACATGAGAGTATTATTAGTAATTCTTATTGCTCTATTGTAATTAAAAGCCAAACAAAAATTTACCTGAATTTGTATTGAACTCAGTTTGGCCCACCTCTGCACTGCATTTCATATGCTCAGTAGTTGCATTTTCTAGGAAAATTTCTTACTCCGTGTTTCAGAAAGAAAAAATGTGTAGTTTGGCTTAAGAAGATGAAATGTAAATTTAAAAACTGAAAAGTAAATGCTAATCTCTGTCATGATTCAGTGAATATGTAAATTCAAAAAACTAGTAGGAAAATGTTTAATTAGGAAAATGTAATCAGTCTTCATGTACCAAAAATAATTATCTCAGCATGATACTATTCAGTTGTTGATTAAAAGTATATATTAATATATTTGTAATAATTATAGTTGCCATAATATTTCAGTGTGCAATGACTCTGAAGATAGTTGTTGAGTTTTCTAGGATTTTATGATGGACAGGCAAAGCACAGCCTTCAAAGTGTCCACTTAATGCACACTAATGATTGACAACATAAAATATTACTGTGTTGTTCAGTCAGGAGGGAGCCTGGGCTGTCAAGTGTCCGGGTCAAAGGAGCTCAGGACTCCAGAACCCAAGCCAGGGAGCACCAAGTGCCCACCTTAATTAGGGTGGGTCAGTGGCTACTTTATGAGCAGCCAGTAATGGAGACTTGCTCAGAGCTCCAAAACCCAGAGAGACAGGGACAAGAGTCTGGTTTTGTCCAGGCAGACAAAAATGACTGCTTCAAAAACAGCCAGTGGATTTGGGAACAACCAGCCCTTTGTTCCCACAGATGGGCAGAGTCACGCTAGGAAGATGGTGGCAAAAGTCCATGCTCACACACAGGAGAACAGTAGATGCTCGTGGTGATCAGCAGCACATGGTTGACTGCCAAGCCTCATGAGTTCAGCTGTGAATATCCAGGGAGAAAGGGCGTCCATCCTTCCTCAGAATAAATAAGACATCTCAGGAGGTCATGGTGGAGGAATAGAGTGATAGAGTTTATTTCATAAATCAAGGACTTATAAACCTTGGGCTGTGGGAGGGTTTCAGGGGGTGAATGTGTTTGCTTTGCTGGGGCAAAGTGATGCCAGAAATACTTAATGTATAAAACAGCCATCATAAGAGGGGAAAAAATGGTACTTAATTATCCTAAGGGTGGGGGAAGAAATCTGGTACAGTTAAGGGTATCTGGTTAAATGCCAAGACACGAAGACATCTTACTACCATAGGATTGCTGTTTCCAGGTACTTGGTGAATGAGTTTCTTATAAGGAAAGGTTTGGGTTTGTAATCCCCCTGAGGGCTATGTGACTTTCCTTAGGAGATCTGGGGTTTCCCAGATCAGGCAGAAAGGGGACCACACTAATAAGTGGAGGTCAGAGGCTCAGAGGCTATCGGGAAATGGCAGACGTTGACATTAAGAGCATAGTCTCACGTTACTGTTTCTCAGATACATTTTAGTGATGAAAATCACAATACAAATATTCATGATTAAATATATTCTTATATTAGCTATGTTTTAACAGATACAACACTTCCTTTGAAATGTACAGGAACAACAAAATTTTCAAGTTAATTACAGTGGGTGAGACTTAGAGACTGCAAAAAGGTGAGCAGTCTTAGAATAGTTACTATCTACGAAAACACTGGTAATGTATGAATATATAAAAAAATGGTTCCAGGTATCCACCATAAAAGAAAATTTCAAGAAAAATAGCAGCAAGATTATTTGTGCACAAATTATTCTCTGGTACTCATCTGAAAGACATCATTCCTAACAACTAACTATATACATCCTTTCCACAGGGGCTATAGTCTACATTCAGTTTTCATACTATCTTGTCATTTATATGTTCATTCTGTGAACAGCAAATAAGCATATATGAGTCTATTAAGAATAAGAAATATAAACCACAGTATCTATGGCATTGGAATTCTGGAAAAGGGGGAAATTTGAAAAAGCAAAGTTATATCTAACATTTTTAAACTGTGGTACATCTATACAATGGAGTATTATTCAGCAATGAAAAATAAAGAAATCATGAAATTTGCAGGTAAATGGTGGGACCTAGAAAGGATCATCTTGAGTGAGTTGTCCCAGAAGCAAAAAGACACACATGGTATATACTCACTCATATAAACATACAACATAGGATAAAACCGCTAAAATCTGTACATCTAAACAAACTAAGCAAAAGAGAGGACCCTAACTAAAATGCTCAATCCCCATCCTTAAAGGCAAAGAGGATGGACATCAGAAGAAGAAGAAAACAGGAAACAACCTAGGAACCTGCCACAGAGGGCCTCTGAAAGCCTCTGCCATGCAGACTGTCAAAGCAGATGCTGAGCCTGATGGGCAACTGTTGGGCAGAATGAATGGAATTTTATGTAAGAAGTGGGAAATAGTAAGAGCTGGAGAGCACAGGAACTCCACAAGGAGAGCAACAGAACAAGAAAATTTGAACACAGGGAACTTCCCAGAGACTCATACTCCAACCAAGGACTATTCATGGAGATAACCTAGAACCCCTGCACAGATGTAGCCCATGGCAGTTCAGTGAGTGTCCAAGTAGGTTACATAGTAATGTGAAGAGGGACTGCCTCTGACATAATCTGATTGGCCTGCTCTTTGATCACCTCCCACTGAGGGGGGAGCAGCCTTACCAGGCCACAGAAGAAGATAATGCAACCACTTTTGATGAGAACTGATAGACTAAGATTAGAAAGGAGAGGAGAACCTCCCCTATCAGTGGACTTGGGGAGGGGCATGCATGCAGAAAGGGGAGGGAGGGTAGGATTGGGAGGGGAGGAGGAAGGGGTTTATGGGGGGGATACAAAATGAATAAAATATAGTTAATAAAAGTTAAATAAAAAAATTTTAAAAAAGCTGTTTTCTACTCACAACTGCTTAAAATCATGTATGTGGGTGGTGTGTGTGTATTATGCATATATTTGCATATTCATAAATATGCATGTATGCATACATGGTGTGTGTTTATTTGTGTGTGTGTGTGTGTTTGTGTGTGTGTATGAGAAGGAGGTTTAATTTATTTGACTATTTCATAGATTTCTGTCCATTGTGGCATAAAATGTGTAAGAAAATAAAGTAATTCCCATCATGAAGGCCTGCAGCAGAGTGCACAAGGGAGATGGAAGAAATAGGGTGGGAAGAAGGAAAGGAAAAGAGAGACAAAGAGACAAAGAGAGACAGTGACAGAGAGCACATTCTGGGTACTCTGTGTGCATTAAGGGATGGTGTCAGCTGCGCTCAGTATTGATTTTTCTTCTTTAATCAATAGTCCTCTGAAGGAGGCAGCAACACCTCTCACAGACCCACACAAAAGTGTGTTTTACAAGTCTTCTAGGTGTTCTTTAACCCTATCCACTTAACACTCACTATTACTACTCAGCCAAAGTGGTAAAGTAATATATATTATATAAAAATGTATACTTTAGCATATATGAAGAAAAATGACAAATGGCTAGACTAAAATGTATTGGATGTAGAGCAATGTGAGACAGGCAATACTGAAAATAAAAGGAATGATTCAGAAAACAAAACTCAGGGAACCAGCCCCAAATCCTGTAAAATGATTGCTTCATGTGGGAGAAAACTTAGAGAAAAAAATTTTGGCTTATGCATCTTGCTAGGAAAAAAATGGGCAGTAGCCACAGCAAAAGTAATTGACTACATAAAAGTAAAAATGGAAAAGTAGAAGACAGGGAAATACTGGAAAATAAAAATGCTCATGACTAGGAAAAAATTCTTCAGATAGAGTTTCCACATCTTCAGAAACATTTCCTAATGGCTCACTGGGATTCAACTCATGTCCTGAGGCAGCTTCAACACCTTTACATGCTCTGTCATCCCACTAGCTCTATGGTGGTGATTTATCTTTTTATATCATGTCCTCAGAAGCGTAATCTCTGACACTTGTTTTTCTTATGTACTTTAAGGCTAGTGAGTATGATTTCAAGATTTCAGATTTATTTTTCATAAATTGGACGGCTTGGGCTTTTGTGAGAACCCTCATGGTAATTGATTGGATGAGTCTTTTCTCATTGTGTAAAGCCTGTGCTGAAACAATGTAAAGACTGCACTACATCTGCTTACTGCTTTAAATTATGTGTTCTCGAGCATTTCATGTCTTCTAATGTATTAATATAAAATGTTTCCCCATGTAATTATTTTTTCATACTTACAAACATACATTGAGGGTGTTATTGGGGAAATCATTTATTTACTTAAGTGTTTTCTTAATATTTTCATTCTATATTATACAAAATTTCTTCTTCAGATTTTTATTCCGGATAGTTTATTAGTGTATAAAAGCAAAACTGGTGTTGGCATTTTTATTCTATATTTTCTAAATTTGTTCATTATTTCCAAGGTTCTATCTATCTATCTATCTATCTATCTATCTATCTATCTATGTATCGGTATATATATATATACACACAATATATGTATATGTATATATATTATGCAATTCCAATATTTGTGAATAGAGATCATTTAGTTATTTCTCTCTATTTAGTTTGTATTGTATTTATTTTTCTGCTGATATTGTTCTGCTTGATGGTCAAAACATTAGAGCAACAAGCAGGAAGGAGAATGGTTATCTTCTCCTGGTTTCCAATCATTTAACTTTAAGATTTTCATATGTGACAAACAGTTTTTAAGACAATTTCTATTTGTACTTCATTTTTATTTTTTTTTATGAAACTATATTAAATTTTATCAAATTTTACTGTGTATGTTGAAAAATATGCTGTGTATACCATTTTGGCCATAATTTTTCCATTTGCTGTATCATAATAACTGCTTTTTATTAGTAAAAATGCTGAATCAGAGAAAATTTCACTTGGTCATGGATTGTGATCCTTTTAATATGTCGTTGTGTTACTATTCTGAAGATTTATGTATATTGGCCTGTAGTTATTTCTATTTCTAACAGGAACTCAATGGCAGGCTCCTTGACCTCCCCACCCCGCAAGAGAGGAGCAGTACTGTTAGGCCACAGAGGAGGACTTTGCAGCCAGTCCTGAAGATACCTGATAAAACAGGGTCAGATGAATGGGGAGGAGGTTCTCCCCTATCAGTGGACTTGGAAAGGGGCAGGGAGGAGATGAGGGAGGGAGGGTGCGATTGGGGAGGGACGAGGGAACGGGATACAGCTGGGATACAGAGTTAACAAAATGTAACTAATAAAAAATAAAATAAAATAAAAAACATAGTCAAGAAAGAAGAGAGCGAAATATTTTGGAAGGAAGAAGGGTACAAGGATGATTACAGGGTGCTGGAACTTTTTGTGTAATGTGTAAGCTTTGATTTTTCACCAAACCTACTTTATTTTGGCTTATTAAGCATCTTTACCTCCCTTCCACACCCCACCCCAACCTTAGAAAGGAGATTAGTAGGGAAAGGGTTTGTAGACCTCTTTCATCTACTTTCTGCTAATTAGGGTCATTGGTCTTTAGGGGATTACCAAACCCATTCATTAGGATACCAGCAGCCCAGTCTCACGGCCAACACCAAGCAGCAACAGGATTCAGAAGACTGAGGCCTATCAGTGAAAACTGCCAAGACTCTGTTGGACTGCCCTGAGAAATTCTCTCTGTGAAGTCATGTGTAAAAGCACAAAGTTCAGTGCAGCAATGTTGTCCCAAAAAGTGATGTCTCCTGTGAGTGGACCTCTATATATCTCCTCTCCTAAAAGTCCACCAGCTGAGAAGCTGGCCAAAGTCATGCCCCTCATATGTAAGTGGTCATAGCAAAACATCAAGTGCCCTCATAGGAGCCAACCTGGGCAAAACATCATGTGCTCAACTTGCAGCAAAACATCACATGACAAAACTCAGTCTTCAAGGAACCCAGAAACTTCCAGTTCAGTAAAGGGGGATAGATATAATCAAAGTATACATGAAAGTGTATATAATATGCTTCACTTAAACTTGTTTGTAATTAAGGTATGCCTATAAAAGAAATAATCAAATACCTAATAATGTTGTAATGTTTAAAAGCATAGACCTTGAAACTTTTGCATTATTTTCAGGCAGTCACAGTGGGCTAGGTTCTTATGAATCATTTGATTTAGCATGTATAGATATTTAAAATCTCAGACAATGCTTACACGGAATTGGGACACGGAGGCACTGATGTTCTACATGTATAAAGTTTTAGTTTTACATAATGAATGTGGCTGGAGAACTGACATGCATTATTGTGCCTACTGTTAGATGTATTACATACTTTATTTTAGACATCAAAATTTGTAAAAGAGCAATTACATGTTAAATGTTATTTTATTACTGAAATAAAAATATAAAGACATTTCTTTATTTAATATATTCTGCATATTTATATTTATATGTTACCACATATAAAATATTCTACCATCACCACTTTGTTGTAAATACAAAAATTTAAAAAAATATATTTTCAAGATATTTGCGTATTCATAGGACTTAAGTATTCCCTTGTAATAGTGACAGTCACTTTGGGACAGTTATTAATTGAATGATAGGTGAATGGAGATGACAAGAGTGGTCATTCTTTAAAATAAATCTTGGCTGAAATAGAAACTACAAAGGTAGGATATATGTACAGAGAAATAAATCCAAGAAACTTAATTTTATCTAAAAATTCATCATTCCACTGGTGTTAACATTTATCAAGACTGATTTAAATTTATTGAGAATTCTATCACATTAAAAGGCTGTCATTTGAAATATCATCCATACATTACTTTACATGCCTCATCTTGATGCAAATCATGCTGAAATGTTTCATGATCATTTATTTCTTCTGAATTAAAAATATTGCCTTCCTACAGTGAAGGAAAATGTTCAGTAATATAGATAGAACCCATGTAGAGAAAGCTATATTTCATGACACAAAAAGAAATGGTTTGCCCACAGTATTTCCTGCTTGAGATTTAGTATTTTCAGGTTCCAGAGAAGCCGGTGTTTACTTATTTTTCTTATTCAACAACACTTTTCTTACCACATCACATTTTTCTTCTAGATAATTCCAAACTTTTTCTATTTAGCCCCATTTTAATTTAATTTAATAATTTAATTTTACATCCTGACCTAAGTTTCCCTTTCCTCCTCCTTTCCCAATCTCCCCTGCCTCCATCTCCCTCTCCCATCCACTTGTTTCAGAAAGGGGAGTCTTCCCATGGATATCAATCAGTCACAGCATGTCAAGTTGCAGAAAGACTAGGCACCTCCTCTTCTATTAAGACCAGGTGAGACAATCCAGTAGAAGAAGGGTCCCAAAGGCAGGCAACGGAATCAGAGACAACCCCTGCTCCCAATGTTAGGAGTCCCACCTGAAGGCCAAGCTACACAACTCTAACATATACGTAGAGGGCCTGTATCAGTTCATGCAGGCTCTGTGGTTTGTGGTTCAGTCTCTGTGTTCCCCAATGGGCTCGAGACACTTAATTCTGTGGGTTTTCTTGTGAATTCCTGTAACCATTCTATTCCCACCCCTCTATCTAGACCTGTCCCACTACCTATATTACTCAGATGTTTAAAAAAATGATACCGTGAGCCTGGCGGTGGTGGTGCATGCCTTTAATCCCATAACTTGGCTGGCAGGGGAAGATGGATTTCAGTGAGTTTGAAGCCATCCTGGTCTCCAGGGTAAGTTCGTGGACAGCCTGGACTGCACCGAGGAATTTTGTCTTGAAAAACAAACAAAAAACAAAACAAAACAAAAACCCCCAAACCATTAAAAAATTAAATTAAATTTTAAAAAAGTTATCATGAAATTTGCCAGCAGATGGATGGGACCCAGACACAGTTCCAAACCTTTTTAAGTTTAAACTTGCTTACCCTAATCCCTCTTACTCAGTACCGCTTTTTCTGGAAAGCATCAAAAAAGTAACTGTACGTATAGAGCTGCAAGAAGTAAAAATTAGTGTAGTCCATGCATTTGGATAATACATTTGAAATGGGAATCCTGTACCTGATTTAGATAATTTACTTTGGTTTTTGATTATTTTATGCTGCCTGCTAGAATCCCTGTATCTTGAATAAAATCTCATGAAATAAACAACTTTATCTTTTATAAAAATAAAGGGACTAAATCCACTGCAAATGACATCTTGCAAGTGATTTTTTTTTCTGTCATAGGGTTTAATAGACAGAATCTATAATAAAATATATTTTAAAAATACAAAGTGGTAAGATATTATCAGTTTTCTAGTAAAGATAATATTATTTCAGACTGTGCCTTATTCAGTCCTAAAATATGAATGCCTCCCACTTCTTAGAACAGACTGTGAAAGTAAACATATATTTTATAGC
Organism: Meriones unguiculatus; assembly: GCF_030254825.1. NCBI lineage: Eukaryota > Metazoa > Chordata > Mammalia > Rodentia > Muridae > Meriones > Meriones unguiculatus. The sequence goes on from NC_083354.1 coordinate 99,510,293, forward strand.
CTTTATCATTGGAAAAATAGTTTGTATTCATAGGAGTAGACCAAAAAGTTCAGATTTACGTTTTATCGCAAACCAAACACCTGGGTCAGCACTAGAAGATTGTTACTACCAGCTCTAAAATCTCCCTCACATTTTTGTCCTTACCACTCACCTTCCTCACAAAGCTCCATCTTAATTTCTAAAGCAATAGTTCTTTATTTATTTCCTTATGATATAGCATTTATATTCACAATTAATTTTTATTGATTTTTCAAAACATCTTTTAAATGCAATCACACAGAATGACTTATGTTTTGTCTGAATTGTTGTACTAGTGCATTTTTCTCAATTATTTTATTGCTATAAATTATTCATGGAGGACTTTATATTTTAAGCACTTGGCTGATAAAAGGAGTAGGTGAGATTTACAAATAAACTCTTTACGATGTTATTGTGGACGTATTTAAGATATTCTTAGTTATATAAAATATTTAGCCGCTTACCCAAGAATAGAATTGCTAAGGCAAAGCAATGTTTATATTTGTCATTATATTTGTATTTATAATGTTAATAGGAAATTCCAGCTTCACCAAAGGTATACAAAGGTACAGTCATCCAGCAGTGTGTGAAAACTGCTGTAGCATTTGTTCTACTCTACCAAACAGTAAAGTAATTGACTTTCTCTCCAACTCCCATTTGCCTCATTCCATTTTCTTCTATTATTCCCCTCCCCCTCCTTACCTACAGTTTTCCTCACTTAGTCTTTTCTCTTCCTCCTGCTTCTTTCCTCCCTCTTTGTATTCTTCCTGTACTTTTTCAACTTTGAAGATGATAGTGGAGATTATTGTCACATTGAAGCACTAAGTTTAATTTCTCTAATGAATAATAGTAATTGCTACATTTTAGAATCCATTAAATTGCCAGGCCCATTGAAGATTTTCTATTTATCTTGCTTTATATTTAAAGAACGAGACTTTGTGTTATCTTATTACAAATGTTTTCAGCATGTGGCTTTTTGCAGTTTATTGCATGCTGGAGTCACAGCATTATTTCCTGCACTGGAGTCCCTCTATATTCAATGCTCTTTCTTATAGTGGTAACTTTTATCTAAGTGTTTTCTTTACAAAGATCTTGAGTGATATTAGTCCACATTTTAAAAGTTGCAGTTTGCTTTGAAAACACTGCTAGTTAGAGTCTTTCAGATGCGCTCAGTAGACTCCTGTCATACGTTCAATGCACATCCCATCTGTCTTTCTAAATGAGGATTGATCATCTTACCCCATGTCTGCTCAATTGATTATCTTTTTTAGGTGTATAGATTTCATTATGTTTATCATATCTTATAGGTCTATATAAGTGAGTATATCCCGTGTTTGTCTTTCTCCTTCTGGGATATTTCACTCAGAATGATCTTTTCTAGATCCCACCATTTGCCTGCAAATTTCATGATTTCCTCCTTTTTGATTGCTGAGTAGTATTCCATTGTATAAAAATACCACAATTTCTGTACCCATTCCACCGTTGATGGACATCTGGGTTGTTTCCAGGTTCTGGCTATTACAAATAGAGCTGCTATAAACATGGTTGAGCAAGTGTCCTTTTTGTGTACTTGAACAAACTTTGGGTATATACCTAGCAGTGGTATAGCTGGGTCTGGAGGAAGCACTATTCCTATTTGTCTTAGAAAGCGCCAGATAGCTTTCCAGAGTGGTTGTACCAGTTTACATTCCCACCAGCAGTGGAGCAGGGTTCCCCTTTCTCCACAAAAAGACTCATGACCAAACCTTTGGCAGAGTACAGGGAATCATAAGAAAGAAGGGGAGTTAGTCTGATGGGGAAAGGATAGGAGCTCCACAAGGACCAAATATATCTGGGCACAGGGTCTTTTCTGAGACTGACATTCAACCAAGGACCATGTATGGATATAACCTAGAACCTCCACTCAGATGTAGCCTGTGGTAGCTCAGTAACCAATTGGTTTCCCAAAGTGAGGGGAACAGGGACTATTTCTAACAAGAACTCGATGACTGGCTCTTTGGTCTCCCCACCCCCGAAGGGAGGAGCAGTCCTGTTAGGCCACAGAGGAGGGCTTTGCAGCCAGTCCTGAAGATACCTGATAAATCAGGATCAGATGAATGGGGAGGAGGTCCCCCCCATCAGTGGACTTGGAAAGGGGCACGGTGGAGATGAGGGAGGGAGGGAGGGAGGGACTGGGAGGGAATGAGGGATTGGGACACGGCTGGGATACAGAGTTAATAAAATGTAACTGATAAAAAAAAAATAAAATAAAATAAAAAAAAATAAAAGTTGCAGTTTCTAATTTTTCATGTTTGGAAACAGAATTTACATGGTATTCATTTTTGTGTATAGCATTGACCAATGGGTTCCTTAATTCTCTGTTTCCAAATGTGAGTTGGCTGATTCCCAGTTTTGAAAACATTCTTGTTAGCTATTACTCCTTGGATTTGTTTTTCTCAGTGGTTTATATAAACATAAGGTAACTAATACAACTTTCAATTTTAATTGTATACATTAATATCTCAATATTTTATAAAATTTGTATGATAATATTCTTTAATCTAATATTTCAAACCCATATAAAATTTGTTTAGAAATGCATAATTATTTCCTAAACGGAAAATAATTCCAAGCCACTATCAAACAGTTTTGAAATGAGTGGAAACGACACCATGTGTGCTTTAGTTTTTGTCATCTTAATGCAAATATGAGTCTCATAGGAAGGCTGAACCTCAGTTATTCATTTGTTGAATATATATTTACTCATGTACAATAAATGCTAAAAATCTAAAGAAAATAATTACATTTTACATTGAATGATTCTGTGCATTTGTAATTATGCAAAATGGGAAGCATAAGAGGGAGGAAGGAAGTGGATGTTGTTTGGAGTGGGAAAGCCTCAATAGAGTGAGACTTCCAAGAAAATCTGGTGTTGTTAAAAATTTTTAGCATGTGTGTTAATGCCTAAGAAGGTAAAAGGACAACAATACAAGAATATTTAGCTTTTTATGGTATCCAACCATGCTTGGGGAGAATGTCCTGCTTCAATGGCTGTAAAGGCCTGAATGATCATGGCTGCATCACACTGTTGTGAGACTCTAATCTTGCATATATACCACAGGCAAACCAAGGAGACCAACACCAGAAGGCCTGCTAACGCTCCCATGCCCGCCCATTCCTTCAGATGATTCATGGCTGCAGCAATCCATGTTGATAATCCTGTGGCTAGTCCTGCGTCCACTCTGGTAGAATTTACTGTGACAATGGCCACTCTCAGCGGCTCCATCGTAGTATCGAATTCTCCAGTCCAATTACCTAAAATATAGCTCGACAATTGTTTAGACAGATTTGCAGCACAGGAAAAATTCTCATGTTGTATGCTAGTGACACAAAGTCCAGCATACTTTCATTGACAGCCAGGTTGAGCGATTTGCCATAGGGTATCAATTTGCTCCTGCAAGAGGTCAATCCTCTGATTGAACACCATCAAGCTTCCTTTTAGTTGAGCATTAATTCCTTTATGTACAACTAAGGCATGAGCTACATTGGCTAAATGATTATTCAGGGTCTGAGCAGTCTGCCCAGTATGACTCATGGCTAATGCCCTGGTGGTAGCTCCAACAGCCGTCAATGAGATGGTAGTAACAATGGTGGCTGTAGTTCCAAGATCCCTTTTCTGTCTGAAGAGAGGCTAAGCACTGCACTCAGGGTCAGCCGCTTTGGACCCAGAGAAGAGCATGTCTGATTGCATGCGGGTTGATGCCCCAGGTCCCGCCTCTGAGAAAAAGGTATCAGACGGGTCTGATGCTCTTTGGGTGGATGACACCTAAATGAACATCTGTACAAAGTCCCAATTTATTTCTAATATCAGAGATCAGACCTCTACTCTTGCCTGATGCGTCTAAAACAAAAAGGGGGAACTGTAGAGAGCTGCGGAATGCTATGCCTTAAAGATGGAGCTGGTTTCCGCCTTCCACCTTCCCGATGGTGAGTGCTCTCTGTCATGAACAACTCCACATTTGGCTAAGGCCGAGGATCTGGCTTGCTTCCATGTATGTGGACCTATCTGCATTGCCCCCGTGGCACACCTGGGTTGGCTACCCAGAGGCTATTTAAGCTGTGGGCTGGCTTTCCCCGGGGTCCGAGGATTGTTCAATGTTCCTGAATAAACTGCATTGAAAAAACAAAACAAAACAAAACAAAACAAAATCCATAACAATAATGTAATCATACAGGGTCTTGCATATAAGAAGTAATCAATAAATCTTATCTACTATCTACAAAAAAAAAGAATATTTAGAATCAAGATTTTTAAAAAGGAATTCCAAGAAATTGTGTTGACTCTATATATTTGGAATCAGTGCATAATATACACTAGGAGACACAACATTGGAAAAAAAACTATAAAGAGAATAAAGAGATAATGAAGACACTGAGATTCAGACTCTGAGAGAATGAGGGAAAATGATACTTGCTATATTAAAGTCTTCAAAACGGAGAAGCTCGAAAACATTTCCAAATTTATAAATTTATTTTTTAAAATGTCCTAAATATTAAGCTATACAACTTCTACACAAAGTGGGGAGAGATACAATGGATATGTATATGTAAAGCAGACCAATATCCCTCTAGCTGAAATACATTATGTACCCTTGCACATTCCATTGCAGACTTTAGAATGAATACCATGTTTCAAAAAAGTAAAAAATGTCATTATGAAGAATTTAAGAATAGGAGAGTAAAATTTCGATGCAATAAAGAGAACTATCATGACTGTGTTGAAATTGCTTCCCTATGTGATAACTGAAAAAAAAAAAAGGCTTATAAGTCACACATTTGATGTTTCTTTTATCGGTTGAGAAAAGTAAATTATCATTGGTTACTGAAAGTTTCTTTTAATTTTCAAATGTAGTTTCATCTGCTGTATGTTTTGTCAAATACACAAAATTACTTTAGTAGCTTGAGTCAATGTGACTTATTAGTGTAATTTCTAGGGAGAGGGATTACAGTATCACAAAATATAAACATTGGTGAGTGTTAGCTTGTGATTATTATACATGGTCCTGAATAACTTACCAAAATTACCTAATGGAGTCCATTCCTCATTTTTCATTCATAGCATCTTTGCTCTGAAAATGTTCTTTAGCTATTTACCATATATTATTTCACAAAAGACTGAAAAATGAGGTTATATTATTAATAATTTATAGGCAATTTTTCAAAAACAAAGTTATAAAAAGAAACTAAAAGTAAAATGGCTTTTGCTTAAGGTGTGATGGAAAAAGAAAAACATAGCACAGAAAACTTGTGAGCCACTTGAAATTCTGCAAAACAGTAAAAAGCACAGATGTTTTGAATACAGTATATATCTTCTGCATAACATCATGAGTGTATGTCTTCCTACCCTTTCTCAATCATTTAGTGTCAGTGAATATACTTTGGCTTAGGACTAGATGTACTGAAAATAATTGGATGAAAGAGTAATTGAATAGAATCAATTGTCTTTACCTCTCGGTCTTTAAACCTGAACTCAATAATCTTAGCAAAAACGGAGTCAGTGTATGTGGTAACATAATTCTTAAATGAATTTGTTTCCTTCAAGAGATATGTTTTAATAACTTTTATATAACTGAATTACCTATTGCAAAATATACTATTTGTGAAGTAAGACATGTTTTTCAAGGATAGTTTTGTCTCCACAGCTTAAAGTATTTTCTTTGTATTTGTTTTATGACTAGAATAACACCACTTCCTTTGCTTATAAAAGGAATCTAGGTATATAGGAATCTCTCACAGTAAATAAAATGTTATTTTATACTTCAGAAATATTTACACTTCACTAAAACGAGTAATAGCATTTAACAAATGTCTATAGATCCTTCCAGTGCTTGAATTTAACAAAATATGTCCAGATAAGTAGTAAAATTGGTTACATGAAAGCTTCCTATCTTCTATCAATGTCTCTTTTATTGTAAATTATATATATGAATTTAAATATTACTAAACATATGTATATACATATCTGCATGTAACATACACATGTTCATATTAAAATATGATATATTGTGAATATTCACACTGCTTATTATGAAATCTGCAGATCAAGTATTAACATCTGTGTTATACTGGCTCTACACATATACTCACTTTTTATTCCAGCTTTTGACATTCGTCGTGAAACCATTGGCTTAAGTTATTACTAACATATACTCTAATCTGTCATTTGTTTTTTTTAATTTTAATTTTTTTCTTCATAATTTATTCTTTATATATCTCGATTGAACCCCTCCCTCTTTCAAATCTGCCCAATCCCACTCTCCCTTCCTCTTTCCCTTATCCCCTTCCTCAAGTCCACTGAAAGCTCACTATTTCCATCTTCCCAAAGCTTGTTAAGTCTCATCAGGACTGCCTGGATCCTCTTCCTCCCTGGCCTGGCAAGGCTGCATCTTCAGGGGCAAGTGATCAGAGAGCATCCACCTGAGTTCTTGTTAGAGGCATCCCCTGTTCCCCTCATTGAGAGATCCACATGTAGACTGAGCTGCCAAGAGACCACATCCGAGCAGGGGGTCTAGGTCCCGTCCATGCAGGGTCCTCTGTTGCATCAGTCTCTGGACTCAGGTCTTATAGTTTTGTTGGTCTCCTTGCTACAATCCAACCCTATTACTATTTATTTACTTTGAATCTAGTCTTTTGAAGGGTCGTTGCACCATGTGCCTGTGCCTGTGCCGTGCCCCCAGGCTTGTTTAGCAGTCCTTGCCATCTAAGCTCTTCCTATATGTCACCTGCCAACTGCTCCAGCCTTTAGCCTCCATTTCGCTCAGAATTCCGTTTCTTTTCTTGAAGCACTGTAATTTGAAACTGGGCCTCAAGTGTCAGAAAACTCATGTCTTTAAGATGTTGCTAAATGTTCTCAGCAGAAATAGCTAGGAAATTCATAATATTTACACCAGAATATACTTATTATTTACACAGACATGTATCATGCAGTCAGTATTTGTTTCTACAACTATTCATCTGCACATATAGAAAAAGTCATTATGAACATGAAGAAATATGACTGACTGCTCAACTGTCACATTATTTATTTAAGCTGTCTTTCTTATTGCTGATTCTTTTGACATAGAAAATACTGTTTTCTGTCATTTATTATTTACTCACTTGTTGAAATACGTTTTTGTTAGGATATTGAAATTCAAGGGTAAGGCAGAAGAATATATTTAATTCAAAAAAGTAATTTCTGATATATTACTTCAGTCACATATCTGGAGTTAAGTTTTATCTACTTTTATAAACTGCAAAATTGCTAAACTCACTTAGCATTTTAAATTGTTTTATCGTATATTTCACAAACTATTCTTTAAAGATTTTCAAGCTATCTGAGCTCAAAGATGATGTAATTAAAAAATTAATTTGTTTGCATTGTGTGTTTTTTGTCTTACTGCACAGCCTAGTTCACCAATGCAGCACTATAAAGTCATATAAACCAACATCTTTGCCTTGCATCAGAAATTTAGGAAACAATACATGAAGTCATTCTGTCTTGTAGATAATGATAGTTTTAACATCTTTGTAAAAACTCTTTACAGACTGGTAGACATTCATTCTTTTTTGGGAGGTTGGGTGGGGATTTGCATTGCATTTTATTCAATAATTTTTCCTGCACATGTATGTATGTGATATGTGTGTGTGTGAATTGTTTATGTGTACAGTCATATATCCCTATATATCCTTCATGATGCAATGATTCATTTTATAATGCCCAAGTAATTCTGTAGGAAAAAAATACATATTTATACACATACATACACACACATATGCACACACACACACACACATATGTATATATATGCATGTATGACTCCTTGGTATAATGAATTAGGTTTAATGTGCAGTTTGATTTAACTTTCAGAATTTATATTAATAATACAGCTTTTATGCTTGTGTTATTTGTTTCCTCATACATTTTCTCTAGTTTTTTTCTTTCATTTTTTATTTTAATTTTAATTAATTACACTTTATTCACTTTGTATCCCCCCTCACTCCTCCTCTCCCTATCCCACCCTCCCTTCCCCTTCTCCACACATGCCCCTCCCCAAGTCCACTGATAGGGGAGGTCTTCCTTTCCTTCCTTCTGATCCTAGTCTATCAGGTCTAGTTTTAAAATGAGCATAGAGCTGGTGACAACATTGTATCCCTGGGACTCACATGCTAGGAAAGGAGAGAGGACTCTGCAAAACTGAACTACACATGCATTCCATAGTATGCAGTGCATATACACGTACAATAACACAAATAAAAAAAAATAAAACTTTGAAAATAAAATAAAGGTAAACTTTACCCTATGGAAAAAGGGAAATAATTCTCTCTCATGTACTTTTCTCAGAGAAATATCTGCAAAATCATATTGAATTAAATCATTTCTTTAGTGTTTTAATTAATTAGTATTTAATTATATGCTTTCCTCCTTTTGCTACCCTCTGCTCACTCCTCCAATGTCTAATGCACCCCCACCTCCCAAATTCAAGGCCTCCTCTTCTTTAAGCATTGCAATATACATAAACACATACACAATCATATATATATACACACATACATACTCGTACACACAGAGATATGTATTGTCTTAGTCAGTATCCTATTACTGTGAAGAAACACCATGACAACTCTAATAAAAGAAAGGATTTCATTGGGGGTGGTTTATAATTTCAGAGGTTTGGTCCATTAATTATATGATGAGAAGCAGGGAGACACATAGGCAAACAGTGCTGAAAAAGCAACTGAGAGTTCTACATAGGTATCCACAGGCAGTAGGGCCTGGCTTGAGCTTTTAAAAACCTCAAAGCCCACCTTCAGATATACATTTTCTTTGTCAATGCCACACCCCAAAATCCTTTTAAATAGTACCACTCCTTGGTGACGAAGCATTCAAAACCATGAGCCTATGGAGAAGACTAATTTTCACTTTCTGAGAACTTGCTAATGGCCTGTAGCTTTTCATATATGGGTAGGGCACTGTGAGAGATTTTCTCCACTTACCCTACCTAGGATGTCAACTTTGGTTAGAATTTTCAGATCTTGTTCAGGCCTCCATGGTGTTTCAGTTTTGTGGCTGTTCTATTCAGTATTGTGGGTGTTCTATTTTGTGGCTTTCATAGATAGAAGGCACAATCTCACCGCAGACTTTCTGCTCTTAGAATATTTCCACCCCCTGTGGAAGGCTCATAGCCAAACTTTTGGCAGAGTGTAGGGAGTCTTATCAAAGAAGGGGGATATAGAAAGACCTGGAGGGCACAGGAGCTCCACAAGGAGACAGAGTCAAACAATCTGGGTACAAAGGTTCCTGCAGGGACTGATACACTAACCAAGGACCCTGCATGGAGAGGACTTAGCCCACCTGCTCAGATGTAGCAGCTAGGTATTCAAGTGGGTTCCCTAGTAAGGGGATCAGGGGCCATCTCTGGCATGAAGTTGGTTGCCTGCTCTTTGATCACCTCTCCCTTGCGAGGTAGCCTGACTAGGTCACAGAGAAAGAGGATCCAGATAGTCGTGATGAGACCTGATAGGTTAAGGTCAGAAAGTAGTAGAGGAGAACTCCCCTGTCAGTGGACTAGGGAGAGACATGGGGGGGGGTGGAGGGTGGGTCCAGGAGGAGATGAGGGAGTGGTATACAGCCAAGACTCAAAGTGAATAAATTATGATAAATAATGATAATAAAGAAAATGAATTAAAAAAATATTTCCATCCCTGTCAAAGTAGATAGATCAGCTGAGGCTGGCCACCACAGGTTAGTTGTTACATATATTTTGGCTTGTTGTAGATTTCTGAAATGGTTTATATTAGAAAGAAAGAAAGAAAGAAAGAAAGAAAGAAAGAAAGAAAGAAAGAAAGAAAGAAAAATAAAAAGGAAAAGAAAAATGCTTCTTTGATGAGACATGTAAGGTGTACAAATCAGCTTGGACCAGAGCACAGGCTGTATTTATAGGAGTATGTCTGGAGGATACAAGGTGGAGCAAGGGATATGATTGTTTGGTGTCCCAAGACTTTTAGACTGGCTCATGTACTTACTTAAATTTCTTATAAAATTTACCAGTGAAATCATCTCAACACAAAATTTTACTTGGAAAATGCCCTTTTTCTTGTTTGGGGGTTAGCGTCACTGAAATAGACCCTCATATTCTATAAAACTCTTTTTTAGGTAATCTGAGCTTTAAAAGTAATCTGATTTAATAAAATATAAAATTATCCATTTCATCAAAAATATAATCTCAACAATTTGCATATTTACATACGTTCATGCTATTGAACAAGTTGTGTTCCTTATATGTGAATATCTGTGAAACAGAAAAAATAGTGAAGATGTCATTACTTTACTCAGTTTTTTCATGCTGAGTTATGTTTCTGAGCCTGCTGTAATGATTGTAAGTAATTCCGTTCCCTCTGAAGTATTTTAGGCATGGCTGTTTCCACCACCACAAGATTGCCTAGATCTTTATTATCTTTTATATTACTTCACATTAGGAACCCCAAGCAATGTCTTAGAAAAGGTAACATTGATTACCTTCCTTGTACATTTCTGTGATGATAATCGTTTTTCCTATTTGTGTGTGTGCACTCACATGTATATTTATGTGGTATCACATTCATACATATTTGGGGACATATGCCATCTTAGTGTTTATTGCAATGAAGGGACACTATGACCACAGTAAATCTGATCATGGAAAGCACTAAACTGGGACTGGCTTATAAGTCAGAGGTTTAGTTCATTATCATCATGGTGGAAAGTGTGGCAGCATGCAGACAGACATTCAGCTGCAGAGAGAGCTGAGAATTCTACGGCTAGATCCATTGGCAGAAGGGAGAGAGAATAAGTTACTAGACCTGACTTGATCTGCTGAAATCTCAAAGCCCACCGCTTTCCAGTGAAATACTTCCTCTCACAAGGCCATACCTACTCCAAAAATGCCACATGGAATCAATCTATGTGGGCCATTTTTATTCAGAGCACCTGGGATGCCAAGAAGAACATGGGGTGTCCAGTTCTGTCACATCCTACCTTGTTCTCTGAGACAGGGTCTTTCATGGTTTATAGAGCTTTCCAGTCATTCTGCAAGCCAAGTGTCTTTTTATCTTCAAGCCTTGTGATTAGAGATACTGGTATAAACATGCATATATTTTTATGACGATGGTGGTGATTTAAACTCAGGGCCTTACATTTGTTTGACAAGCTCTCCTACCCCCTAAAACATATTCAGATTCCTGTGTTTTCTCTTAATTGCCCCAATCAACACTGGCTGTTGCTTTTCCACTTATCCATAATACAATGGAGCTGATGTGGTCACACGGGCTAAGCTTACACCTCATTGAAGATGTTTTTATTCTCTCCTGATGCAGAAATGGGGGCTAAAAAATAAATTTGTAGAAAAAAAATATAGCAATGGCATCTGCCATGCTTCCACTTGTTGATTTCTTTGGCTACAGAATAAATATGATGTGCTCGCAAGGTAAGAATGTATGTCTCATGCTATTAAACAGAGACCTAGACTTATAGGGTATAGCTTATTCTATAACTAATTCTCAGTGTAGGATTTCCTGTATATTATAAATGAAGTTTCCTAGCCAGAGGCAATATTCTATGCTATGACATGATGATATGACATGATGTAGAATGAGTTTTAGGTATTTTCTGCGGTTCTTTCTAAGGAATCATGACAGGCAATGAAAGTTGAATCTATACTCAGAATAGACATCAGCTTTAAGATTACAAAGTATTATTTTCTGTGTAATTGAAGACAAACAAAACATAGTCAAATATCATTACTGGGACTCTATGTTGCCTTATTATGATTTCCACTGCTGTCAGAAATGAAAGAAAAAATTAGAAAACTTTTCAGGAAGTAGGTGTTATTTAATTATAAATTCTCCGTGGGTACACTCACAATGAATCTCACTTATCCTTGTCAGTTCTATCAATAACTCAGGGACTCTCATTTTCACAGTAAGGAGTCAATAGTAAGATACTGCAACATAATGTTGACAATGAAAATAACTTGTAAGAAGTACTTGTTAGACACTTAAAATAGTCAAGGATAGTGGTTTTAATGACATTCCATTGTATTTCCATAAATATTCCACAGAATTTCATTTAAGTATCTTTGGGTAGATGAACTGATTCCAATTCAGTGATTTGACATCATCAAAATGAACTTTCTGGGCTCTGGTTGGGAGCTCTTGCCTAATAATTACAAAACCTTCAATTCCATCCTCAACACTGAAAAAACAAAAAAGTAAATATAATTGAGGGTAAACTGAGAAAAAAGCAACAACAGGAGAAGAGGTATAAATATCTTTTATGGATGAAAAGAGCTAAATTTATTGTTAACTTGAAACTTTTACTTCTCTTGTTCTTGTTTGTTGGCTGTGGGGAGTTATCCACAAATCTTGATACACAGATGTAACTCAGTATCCTCAGAGGCCTGGGTCACAACATTCTCTTGTCACCTGATTGTACTGGACATTACTGTATCAATTGCTTGTTGTAGTTTTGGTTGTCTTACTAAGAATTAAATAATTATTTAATTTTATGGTTCTAACTTTAATTAAAAAGTCTTTTTAATGAGTATAATCTTCCATATATATCAAAAGCTTAGTTAAAAAGAAAGTAGACAATATTGTTTTATAAATACATATTTTATTTGTAACAATTTTAGATTTATAAAAATTTTAGATGAGCATGATGAGTGCTTATACATCCCACATTAATTTTCCCTTCTATTATTTTCTGACACTTCTATTTTATGTTTCTCAAAGCTGAGAAATCAATACTAATATATTATTATAGAAGAAAAGTTCATATTTCATAAGATTTTCCTATATTTTATCCAGTAATATATTCTCCTCTACCATCCATCTTAAATATCACATTGTATTAAGTTGTCATGTAGCTTCAGGATCCTCTTGGCAGTAAGAGCTATTAAAGAACTTCCATGGGTATTGACACTAATCAAAGTATTTATCATTATAATTATTAAGGGAGATTTCTCTGTGCCCTTCAGTGGATATAATTAATGAAAGAGATAATGAATTATCCTTCTCTATCTTCCATGAGAAAAAGACTGAGTTTGTGATTTATTCAACCAACCAAGCAAAGAAGGTGAACCATTCCCCATTTACCAATCCAGCACAATCTACTGGAATTCATTTAAGGAAACCCAGAAGGATATCAACTTAAGTTCTTTGATACTTTACTTATGAGTCATAAAATGAATTTTCAAAATCTATTCCCTATAGTTTTGCCAATATAGACTTGACCTTAGTTAATCAAGGAATTTCCTGAAACTGACTTTATTTTGTTTGCAGAATGTTACAGGGATCTAAAATGATCATGAGGGAAAATTGTCATTGCCTTGAAAATGGATCAGTGACATTAGTAAAATTTAGTCAAGGCAACCAAATCGCTATGAGTATTTTGGCGCAAGAACTTGTATGGGAATAGGACTTTGCACTCAGTTTAAAATCTGAAGCAAGGAAGCTCCACAAAGGAAGAAAGGACAATAGAGTGTTCACCTACCAATTCTCCAGTTACCCACATTCTTCAGCAAAGGATTCTGGCTGATAAATAATGGGTTTGTCTGAGATGTTACATTTGGAAAAGAGAAGAAATAAGAAAGTGGGTATGGAATACTAGATGACAAGTATAAAAGTCACTGTGTTTTACTTTCTTAAGCTTTTGTTTCTCATTTCTTTTTTAATTTTTTATTAATTACACTTTATTCATTTTGTATCCCCCCATAAGCCCCTCCCTCCTCCCCAACCGATCCCACCCTCCCTCTACTTTCTGCATGCATGCCCCTCCCCAAGTCTACTGATAGGGGAGGTTCTCCTCTCCTTTCTAATCTTAGTCTATCAGTTCTCATCAAAAGTGGCTGCATTACCTTCTTCTGTGGCCTGGTAAGGCTGCTCTCCCCTTAGGGGGATGTGATCAAAGAGCAGGCCAATCAGATTATGTCAGAGGCAGTCCCTCTTCCCATTACTATGTAACCCACTTGGACACTGAACTGCCATGGGCTACATCTGTGCAGGGGTTCTAGGTTATCTCCATGAATAGTCCTTGGTTGGAGTATGAGTCTCTGGGAAGTTCCCTGTGTTCAAATTTTCTTGTTCTGTTGCTCTCCTTGTGGAGTTCCTGTCCTCTCCAGCTCTTACTATTTCCCACTTCTTACATAAAATTCCATTCATTCTGCCTGACAGTTGGCTATCAGGCTCAGCATCTGCTTTGATAGTCTGGAGGGCAGGGGCTTTCAGAGGCCCTCTGTGGTAGGTCCCTAGTTTGTTTCCTGTTTTCTTCTTCTGGCTTTCAGAGGCCCTCTGTAGCAGGTTCCTAGGTTGTTTCCTGTTTTCTTCTTCTCCTGATTTCCATCCTCTTTGCCTTTCAGGATGGGGATTTACCATTTTAGTTAGGGTCCTTTCTCTTGCTTAGTTTCTTTAGATGCACAGATTTTACTGGGTTTGTCCTATGTTGTATGTCTATATGAGTAAGTATATACCATGTGTGTCTTTTTGCTTCTGGAACAACTCACTCAGGATAATCCTTTCTAGGTCCCACCATTTACCTGCAAATGTCATGATTTCCTTATTTTTCATTGCTGAGTAATACTCCATTGTATAGATGTACCACAATTTCTGCATCCATTCTTCAGTTGAGGGGCATCTGGGCTGTTTCCAGCTTGTGGCTATTACAAATAAAGCTGCTACAAACATGGTTGAGCAAATGTCCTTTTCGTGTACTTGAGCCTCTTTTGGATCTATGCCTAGGAGTGGTATGGCTGGATCTTGAGGAAGCTCTATTCCTAGCTGTCTGAGAAAGTGCCAGATTGATTTCCAGAGTAGTTGTACAAGTTTATATTCCCACCAGCAGTGGAGAAGTGTTCCCCTTTCTCCACAACCTCTCCAGCATGTGTTGTCACTTGAGTTTTTGATCTTGGCCATTCTGATGGGTGTAAGGTGAAATCTCAGGGTTGTTTTGATTTGCATTTCCCTAATGGCTAATGAGGTTGAGCTTTTCTTTAAGTGCTTGGTACTGGCATAGAAACAGAATGGTGGATCAATGGAACCGAACAGAGGTTCCAGAAATAAACCCACACACTTATGGACAGCTGATCTTTGACAAAGACGCCAAAACCTTACAATGGATAAAAGATAGCATCTTCAACAAATTGTGCTGCTCCAACTGGATGTGTACATGTAGAAAAATGAAAATAGATCCATACTTATCACCCTGAACAAAACTGAAGTCCAAGTGGATCAAAGACCTCAACATAAAACCAGACACATTAAATCGGCTAGAAAAAAAACTGAGTAATACCCTAGAATTCATTGGTACAGGAGAAAACTTCCTTAACAGAACACCAACAGCACAGGCTCTAAGAGCAACAATCAATAAATGGGACCTCATGAAACTGAAAAGCTTCTGTAAAGCAAAGAACACCGTTATCAAAACAAAGCGACTGCCTACAGATTGGGAAAGATTCTTCACTAACCCTTTATCTGACAAAGGACTCATATCCAGTATGTATAAAGAACTAAACAAGCTGAAAAGCAGCAAACCAAGTAATCCACTTTAAAAATGGGGAACAGAGCTAAACAGAGAATTCTCAATAGAGGAATATTGAATGGCAGAGAAGTACTTTCTTTATCTTTCTGTATTTCAATACACAATGAATACAAACTGGAACTTGCCAATACCTTTATACTGTAATTTATCATTTCAGTCTAAGAAGTCCTTCTGAAAGTAATGGTTCTTATTGGTCATATCACTTACAATATTTTTCTTGTGACCATTTCTAATGTGGAGACATGGTGTAAAATGGTTTTGTAGACCATTTGATGTTATTACAGCAGGATACTTATGAAAGGCACAATACTTTATGAAGGGCATATACTTATTTTTCATAGGACAGGAGACTCAGAAGCCCAAAGCCAAGAGAACTGACAGATTCAGTGTTTGATGACAGTGTTCTAGAGTACTGCTTCCATAACTGAACAATAGATAGGGACAAACCCATAATTCTTTCATCAATGAAAAAACCACAGCTCAGCTTTCATCTTAAAGGAAATAAGAGAAAGTTTATATTGAAGTCCTTGTGAATGCCAATGGCCTGAGAACACAGATTTAGCTGCCCTCAAATTTCATGTCCTGAGATGAGTGAAGATTCACAGGGTTTTTATAGTTTCATACCACAAATAAAGTCATAAGTTAAGGCAAGCTTAAAAATCATTGGTACATCAGAGGGGCAGATACTTAAAGACTGAAGAAGAATTGTATAGGCCCCAAATGTTATATAATGATATTCTTAGCTCCTGCATTGGGGGAAGCTATTGTTCTGCTAAATTAATACCTTCCAAGAGGTTTTTAGTTTTGAGATGTTAGTCCTGAGTTAATAGCATCTAAGAAGTTTATTATTATTGTGATTATTTTTATATTCAACATCATCATCACAAGGTGTTAGTAGACATACAGAGTGGGCCAAGGAACAGCTGTTCCAGAAGGCTAAAACCAGCCCAAGATAATTAGCCTCTGAACCTACAGAATTCCAAACTCTCATAGTACTGAAATTCCAATTTGTTCATCAATCTTTGCAGACACAGATTTCTTCCAGGAGTTTTTCTGTTCAGACCTAGACACTTCTTATCTCTACCTGAAACAGACCCCCCAAAAAGGTCAGAGTGTCATAAGCTCTGGAGCAAGTGGCCTTCTGCCCTTCCTAAAGTTCATCCATGTAAGGTCTCCAGTAAATGCATGGGAGAAAGCAGAATGGCAATTTTTCCTGGGTCTTTCTTATTTGACTCTGATAGTTTCTGAATTGTAAGCAAACAACCCATTACTCATTTTTTTTAATGTTCTGGAGCCTGAGTGTTCTATAAAAATCCTATCAACCACACAAGCCTGTTTCCAATACCCTTCATTCACTAAACCTCAGGGTTCATTTAAGTTGCTTTGTGACTGATTGCCTTAAATTTTTGTATCATTTACTCCAAAATTAATGCATTGTCATATTGGCAAATCAAGCCAGAAGACATAAACAATCTCACAGTTTTCACCAAGTATATTAGGCTATCCCCTCAATGTATAATACACAAAATTTTATACTCAAGATTTATTTTATTTTATTTTTTATTATTAGTTACATTTTATTAACTCCATATCCCAGTTGTATCTGCTCCCTCATTCCCTCCCAAACCCTCTCTCCTTTCTTCATCTCCTCTCTGCCCCTTTCCAAGTCCACTGATAGGGGAGGACCTCCTCCCTTTTCTTCTGGGCTGTTTTATCAGGTATCTTCAGGACTGGCTGCAAAGTCCTCCTCTGTGGCCTAGCAGGACTGCTCCTCCCTTGGGGGGTGGGGAGGTCAAAGTGCCTGCCATTGAGTTCCTGTAAGAAATAGTCCCTGTTTCCCTTATTATGGGAAACCAGTTGGTTACTGAGCTACCACAGGCTTCATCCGCACAGAGGTTCTAGGTTATATCCATACATGGTCCTTGGTTGAGTGTCAGTCTAAGAAAAGACACCTGTGCCCAGATATATTTGGTCCTTGTGGATCTCCTGTCCTTTCCACATCATACAAACTCCCCCTTCTTTCATATGTTTCCCTGCACTCTGCTGAAGGTTTGGTTATGAGTCTTAGTATTTGCTTTGATACACTGCTAGGTAGAGTCTCTCAGGGGCCCTCTGCGGTAGGATCCTTTCCTGTTAATTGTTTTCTCCTATGTCCAATGCACCTCCCATTTGTCTTTCTAAGTGAGGATTGAGCATCTTACCTTTGGTCCTCTTTCTAGTTCATCTTCTTTAGATGTATAGATTACATTATGTTATCATACCTTATAGGACTAAAGTCCAAGTGGATCAAAAACCTCAACATAAAACCATAGACCCTAAATCGGTTAGAAAAAAAATTAGGGAACAGCCTAGAACTCATTGGCACAGGAGACAACTTCCTGAACAGAACACCAACAGCACAGGCTATAAGAGCAATCATCAATAAATGGGACCTCATGAAACTGAAAAGCTTGTGTAAAGCAAAAAACACTGCCTTCAGAACAACAGCCTACAGACTGGGAAAGGATCTTCACCAACCCTATATCCGACAGAGGGCTGATATGCAGCATATACAAAGAACTAAAGAAGTTAAAAAGCAATAAATCAAATAATCCAATTAAAAAATGGGGTACGGAGCTAAACAGAGAATTCTCTGTAGAGGAATGTAGAATGGCAGAGAAACACTTAAAGAAGTGTTCAACATCCTTAGCCATCAGGGAGATGCAAATCAAAACGACCCTGAGATTTCACCTTACATCCATCAGAATGGCTAAGATGAATGTCTCTAATGACAACACATGCTGGAGAGGTTGTGAAGAAAGGGAAACCCTCCTCCACTGCTGGTGGGAATGTAAACTGGGACAACCACTTTGGAAGTCAATCTGGCACTTTCTCAGACAATTAGGAATAGCGCTTCCTCAAGATCCAGCTATACCACTCCTAGGCATATATCCAAAAGATGCTCAAGTATACAACAAGGACATTTGCTCAACCATGTTTGTAGCAGCTTTATTTGTAATAGCCAGAACCTGGAAACAGCCTAGATGTTCCTCAAGGAGGAATGAATACAGAAATTGTGGTATTTTCACACAATGGAATACTACTCAGCAATCAAAAACGAGGAAATCATGAAATTTGCAGGCAAATGGTGGGATCTAGAAAAGATCATTCTGAGTGAGTTATCCCAGAAGGAGAAGGACACACATATACTCACTCGTATGCTCAAGATTTTAGATAAAAAAAAAAAATGGGCTCGGTCCCCTGTGAGGCAAAACATCTTCAGGGTATTGAATGAATCTCTAAGATGACCTGCTAGTTCTAGCTCCCCAAATCATAGCAGAGTTCATGAGATTAGGTGCTGTCAGCCTTCCACACTCTGAGGACACTAGAGTAATGTTCTGCTCCTGGACCTACTGCTACACCACAGCCTATGCTAGGGAATGAAAGAAAATACTTCCCAGCTCTAGTACATTGACTCAAAGTGTAGGACTCAAAGACGTTAATGGAATTACTGAATATTAGTCAAGTATGTTTTCTATAAAAGAGGAATAAAAAGTATATGTGTTAGCTTCTTACATTTTCAGTTCAAAATACCTTGCCAGTGATAATATGTAAGAAGTTTTATTTGGCCTGACAGGTTGCTAAACTACATTAGCCAATCATAGACTTAACCAATAATCAGCAAGAGCTGCCTAATTTGAATCATGATCAAATGATAGAAGCTTCCAGATCCAATAAAGATTCTTTCTTGAATGAAACAATAGCAGAACACCCTTTGAAATACCGTGGTAGGTCCTACATTACTGACAGAGTGTCTGTCTTTTGCTAGAGACAGACACTAACAGCATGCCAGTGCAGGGTCTAGTATTCCAGGACATATTCTTGGCTCAGGGATTTCTTCAGGTAGCCTCTTCATCTGTACCATGATGGACTTAGGTTCAAGCTCCACAACTCTATTTGTATTCCATTTGCACTTTCTAAGTAACATTTGATACTTTATTTCAAAATAATTAAAGCCAGACACTATTGTTTCAATAGGTTTTTTTTCTTTCCTTAGTTAACTAAGATTTCTTTTTGACTTTACTAAAGTTTACTAAATTTTACAAGTTGAATTATGTTCAGTTATTTTAAATGGTAAAAAAATGGCACCTAAAAGATTACTGGTCAGTAGATTTTTATAAGCAGGTCATTGGAAGGAGAATGGTTCTGAGGATCTATCAATAACAAGTACTTAAGAATGTGTGGCCACCATTAGTAGATTCTTGGCTCATGTTTGTGGTTCTCTTTAGTTGTAATAATAGATTTTTTATGAGAATGTTATAATCTTGCTTATTATCTCTGTATTATTATATGCTCACCAAGAATGATCTTAGAACTTTGAAGGATGCTATGAAGAATGGCACATAGTGAATTCAGCTGGAAGCTGTCAAAGTTTCTCCTTTCAAATATCTCACCCACTAAAGAGAGGTGCTGGATGATACTTTTAAAACTGTATAAGGATCTCAGATAATGAGTCATTTTAATTAAATTACTATAACATTAAGCAAATCAAAAAATGCATAACATATATCAAAGTATGCATAAGCCATTTTTTCAGAAAATAACTATTTATATCCCTATTTTATAGCTATTGTTTGTTTTTTTGTTTTTTTTTTGTTTTGTTTTTTTTCCAAATAGGAACTAAGTTATTTTCAAAGAGCAATAGATGTGGAAAATATTTGTCACATATTTTTAACGCGGACCATTTCCTCTTAAGATCATTTCATGTTCATGCCTGTTCAGCTGAATATCACTAACAATTGCTTACTATGGCTTCCCAGAATGCAACACCAACTGACTGGTACTTGCTAGCTGTGTATCCCAGGATATACCATTAACTGAGAAGCTTCTGTTGCCTGTAGATTTAAGTGTCTGATTACACGAATCACCCTATGGGCTGCATCTCCCATATGTACTATTAACTAACTGACACCTACTAACTGTAGTTCTCTAGTTACAAACAATTAGGTCCCCACTGGATTCAACCAAGGCCTTCTAGTTGGGAGGGCTGAAATAAATATCAAAATGATAGACTCAACTCTCTTCCATTTGAAAGATATCTCTGAAAATTTATCTAAGTTTATTTTAATATTTAGTCTTCCAATAATGACACACTATAATGACAGTCCATAATAAATTAATAACCAATGGGGCATAATAATCTAATTTCTATCATTGACTGTACAAATACAAGATGTTTCTAAAAATATTAAACTTTGGCCAAATTTCCATATTTTAAAGTTATTATTTATCTTTATAAAATTGGCTTTCTAAGTGAACTTTTCATTTTGAACCTGACTGCATATAGTTTAACTAAAATTTGGCCACTAAAATCATAATGATGGTTTTAAGCAGCTGAAATGCTGAGCTCTTCCTGCATCTGCTTTCATTGTACCTTTCACAAAGGAATTAAAAGTAGAAATTTGATTTCAAAGGTGGTGGTTTCGATGAGTAAAGCTCCCAGAGGTGCCTCATTTATTTGAATGCTTGATCTCCAGTTGGTGAATGCTTGGGAGGAGTAGGAGGCAAGTTGGAAGAGAAGTGTCACTGGTAGTGAGTGGGCTTTGAGGTTTAGAAGCACTCATCTTGTCCAGTCTCTAGCACTACCTGCCTTCCTATGGTTTAGGATGTAGCTTTCATCTTCTCCACAATCATGCTTGCTACAGCCTCCATGATGATCACGCACTAACCCTCTAAAACCATTAGCAAACACCTAACTAAATGTTTTCTTTTATAAGAGTTGCCTTGGTCATGGTGTCTCTTTTTTTTTCTTTTTATTTTATTTTATTTTTTTTTAATTTTTCATCAATTACACTTTATTCATTCTGCATCCCCCCATAAGCCCCTCCCTCCTCCCCTCCCAATCCCACCCTCCCTCCTCCCTCTGCTTGCATGCCACTCCCCAAGTCCACTAATAGGGGAGGTTCTCCTCTCCTTTCTGATCTTAGTCTGTCAGTTCACATCAAAAGTGGCTGTATTGTCCTCTACTATGGCCTGGTAAGACTGATGAAGACATCTAGCATGTCTAATTTTAATAATTATTTGTAATGATTCTAAAGTCAATTTATCTAGTGTTGTAACAAGATGCAATGCACAATTATCTACATATTTCTGGATAGAAAATATGACAAAATATATATAAACACAAACTTCACACATTTTAAACTCACTAGTATCACTTAAGCTCACTTTACCAATCAATGACATGCATTACTTTTCAGGGACACATTTGTGATTCCTTGAGATGGAAAACTAACCTTACTTTAAACTAGGAAGACACCTACTCTGACTTAACATGTTGATACTTTTATTTTTTACAGTAAAAGTCCTTTAATTCAATAGTTTTGATGTTTCTAACAAACCTATCATTATGTTTTCTGAAAGGTACCTGCTACAGATACATTTCTGTGATGAAGATCCATTACCTCTGTGGTTCAATTTAGTAAAGAAGGTTGCCTCTCTTAAAGATGTGAGGTGTGCAAACAACCTCCATGCAGTAGTTTCACTATAGTCTATGTCCTCTGGCATAGCTCATTGTCCCTGGATCCAGTGTGGATTCAGTAAGAGTTTTAAGGAATGGCATCACCCTCACTGAATTTATCATGTGTGCTCTTGATCAGGAGCTCTGTTGTGTTCTCCGAGCTGTTTCTTTCTCTAGGAGTCAGCTGTTTTTGGGGAAAGCAAGTGAACAGTGGCACACTTGTGGTTTCCAATGAACACATCATCTGCTTTTAGGGGCAAACGAAGGGCAGCAGCTCCAGTGTCTTCTCATGGGCACTTCTCTCATTCATGAGGACTTATTGGTGACCTAACTGTTTGTAAGACAATGACACATAAGGAATTAATATTTTAAAACCTGGACCTCTATTTTCATCCTCCCAGCACCACACTGAAGTAAAGAAATTGGAGGCATGATAAGGAAGCAAACAGTACCAGAAGCTGATCGTCATTTAACTCATAGACTCTGAGCGCTTAGATCTTCAGCTTTAGTTTAACATTACTAGGCATTAGTGCTTCAACATGTCCCTTGCACTGATTCAGTTCAACTGACCACCAAACACAATAGAAACATCAAATTCCTTAAACTGAAAAAACAAACAAATAAAAAAAAAAAACCCCAGCAACTTTCTGTTAGTAACCGAATGAGAATGAAAGTAATTAAAATAACCGTTATTTGGTTTGTCACCAGAAGAAATCCCTTCAAGTAAGTATAGCACATACACATTGATGTAAGGAATGAACTATGAAATGCATGTATCTAACATGCACATGAATACATTTTTGTGAATTAGTAAGGGTATGAATTAGTAAACCAAATGTATGCTTGAACATGCCACAATAATCATGAGTGGAGAAAAATATACAATGATGTTGGCACATAAGATTTCTGGTATCCGTCCATGATACAAACTAAAAGGATATCTGTATCCTTGCCTTATAGTGCTTTTGACTGCTTTGGCCAATGGCTTAAGCCTACGTATCAGTTACTAGCATAATATTTTCAAACGTGGGAATGAAAGGATAGAATAGAGCCAAGAGAAATAGAGTAAAGTTAGTCAAATACCAACAAAAATTCTTATAAGTTTGTAGACTGACTTATAATAGCAAAGTAGCAAGATTCAGAATAGCTATTATTGTTTTGAGATAAAAATGAGTATTAAGTTTGATTTTGACATTTTTATAGTTTGTACTTATAAAGAATTCACAGATATCATAATTACTTCTGTGTTTTGATATTTAAAACTGTAACAAGACTTGATAATTTTCAGACATCATGTTTAAAGTTCATTTGAATTTTCAATCCAATTTCATGTTTTTTTTTCTTTAATCTGAACAATAGTGTTCTGTAGTCCATTAGGATTATGTTAAATATGAAGAAACACTTTGTTGGTTGGTAATAAATTCACGCATTATGATTTTTAGAAGAATAATAATTCCGTGTACATAAGAATCAAGCCTATTCAAGTCAGTCATTCTGCAGATGAATGTGAAGTGTTCAGGCTTGAGCTGCACTATTGTAAATGTTCAGTAAATGCTGCTAATTTGTTATTTATCTTCATATTGACATCTACCTTACAGGTAAAACACTGGATTCCTGACCTATTGAAGAGTGAGATAAGGAAGTGATTTACTTACATCAATAATACTGAAGCCACAATCTGGTCATGGTAGATGGTCTTTATTCTTTGTTTTTGTTGTTTGTTTTTTTGACTGTTTTTGTTTTTTAATTTTCTGAGTTTTTTTTTAATTTTTTTAAATAGATGTTTTCCATAAAACAAATTCTGATCCTGATTTCCCCTCCCCATCCTCTCTTAATTAACTGTTCCTCTCTTAGACACAAAATGGTGATTTCTGAAGTGCAGAGAACTAAGCAGAAAACTTCAACTTAGATACATGATATCAGAAAAAATCAATAGTTTTGTTCTGCTTACACCTGAGTCAAAAAGAAATCTAAAGGTCAGTTGCCCATGTACTATCAACATCCTGGAAAAACAGAAGGGTGAGACCCATTGGCCCGATGAGAAACTCAGCCAGGCCTTAGAGACTGCAGAGGAGGAATGACTCAGATATGCGGTTCTTGAAGGAAGCAGCAGCATCCACACACAGTAGCACAGGTTCACCTTGTGTCATGCACTGGTGACTTAAACTCCATTTCTATGATGGAAGAGTTGAGATATTTTATCTGCAATTTTGTTTCTTTAAACTAGGAACCTGCATCATATGTAAACCAAGCAGGGGTTTTGGTAACTTTGATTTCAGGTCTCTTAGAGATTTTTGGTCTTGTAGAGGGATTTGAATCTAGCATACCTATAATCCCTATGCTTGAAATACAGAGTACATAATTTAATCCCTAACGATGTAGGTGAGGTTAGTTTTGAAAGTGACTTCTAAATGAGGAGAATACAAACTGTTTAATTTGACAAAATAAGTCAGAGATAGGATACACAACTCTCACAAGAACAGATAGAAAAAGAAGCTACTTAAGATCAGTACAGTAAAGTTGATAGAGTAGACCAGGGTACAGTAGAGAGAGAGTGAAGAAGACAGTAGAGTAGAGTAAGGTACAGCAGAGAGAGAACAAAGAAGACAATAGAGTAGATTTGAGTTCAGTCCATTACAGCACAGGCAGTTAGGTCAAGTTCAGTTGAGTGAAATTGGGTTCATGCAGTTCAGCACAGTTCAATGCAATTCAGTTCTTTAAGTTCAGAAGCAGAGCAAATCAGGAGAAGCTGAGAGAAGCTGGTTTGAATCAGTCAGCTTGGAGAGGAGTTTTGAGCCTGAACAGCTGAGTTGAACCTCACAGCAAGTGTTTAGGAAGAGATAGAAAGTATGAGCTTATTCAGCAGTAAGCCTCTGAGATGACAATTACATCACCCAAAAGTTACTTTTACATGGTCTCTGGTAAAAGATATTTTTTTTTATATATCTTTCTTATATATCTTTCTTGTCACTAGAATCACTTTATTGTTAGTGTTCAGACAATTCTCAAGGTAAACTTCTGTCTTCTGTGCTTTTTTTTTTTTTTTTTTTTTTTCCTGAGACAGGGTTTCTCTGTGTAGCCTTGACTATCCTGAAATTGCTTTGTAGACCAGACTGGCCTCCAACTAACAAAGATTCACCTTCTTCTTTCTCCATGAGTGCTGGAATCACAGGTGTGTGCCACCATGTCTGGCTCCTCTGTGGTTCTTACAGCCTCTGTTATTGCAAGATGTTAATTCCATACTCAGGGTTCTTGCTTGGAATCTGCTTTTAAATAGGGAAGTTATGATTGGTCAGAATTCATGTGTGACCAACAAAGAAGCACTAGAGCAAAGAGTGTTCTAAATCAGCCATCTATTATTCATTTTAAAGAGTTATTTTAGTTGTATTTCTTTTTTTTACAATTGTTAACAGAATTATATTTTTTGCAATGATGAAAGTTAACTATAATAAACATTTTACATTAAAATAGGAAATTTATTTCTTTTTCTTTTTTTTATTGTTTATTATTATTTGTTACATTTTATTAACTCTGTATCCCAGCTGTATCCCGCTCCCTTATTCCCTCCCAATCCCACCCTCCCTCCCTCAGCTTCTCCCTGCCCCTTTCCAAGTCCACTGATTGGGGAGGACCAAATGTAACTTTTTAAAATTTCTTTTTAACTTTTATTAATTACACTTTATTCATTTTGTATTCCCCCATAAGCCCCTCCCTCCTCCCCTCCCAGTCCCACCCTACCCCCTCCTTTCTGCATGCATGCCCCTCCCCAAGTCCACTGATAGGGGAGGTCCTCCTCTCCTTCTTTCTGATCTTATTCTATCAGTTCTCATCAGAAGTGGTTGCATTGTCAGGGTTCTAGGTTACCTCCATGAATAGTCCTTGGTTGGAGTATGAGTCTCTGGGAAGTTCCCTGTGTTCAAATTTTCTTGTTCTGTTGCTCTCCTTGTGGAGTTCCTGTCCTCTCCAGCTCTTACTGTTTCCCACTTCTTACATAAAATTTCATTCACTCTGCCCATCAGTTGGCCATCAGGCTCAGCATCTGCTTTGAGAGTCTGCAGGGCAGAGGCTTTCAGAGGCCCTCTGTGGCAGGTTCCTAGGTTGTTTCCTGTTTTCTTTTTCTTCTGATGTCCATCCTCTTTGCCTTTCAGGATGGGGATTGAACATTTTAGTTGAACATTTTAATTGAACATTCAATCTTTTGCTTAGTTTGTTTAGATGTACAGATTTTAGTGGGTTCTTTCTATGTTGTATGTTTATATGAGTGAGTATATACCTTGTGTGTCTTTTTGCTTCTGGGACAACTCACTCAGGACGATCCTTTCCAGATCCCACCATTTACCTGCAAATTTCATGATTTCCTTATTTTCCATTGCTGAGTAATACTTCATTGTATAGATGTACCACAATTTCTGCATCCATTCTTCAGTTGAGGGGCATCTGGACTGTTTCCAGCTTCTGGCTATTACAAATAAAGCTGCTACAAAACATGGTTGAGCAAATGACCTTTTTGTGTACTTGAGCCATTTTTGGGTATATGCCTAGGAGTGGTATGGCTGGATTTTGAGGAAGTGCTATTCCTAGTTGTCTGAGAAAGCTCCAGATTGATTTCCAGAGTGGTTGTACAAGTTTACATTCCCACCAGCAGTGGAGAAACGTTCCCCTTTCTCCACAACCTCTCCAGCATGTGTTGTCACTTGAGTTTTTGATCTTGGCCATTCTTATGGGTATAAGGTGAAATCTCAGGGTTGTTTTGATTTGCATTTCCCTAATGGCTAATGAGGTTGAGCATTTCTTTAAGTGCTTCTCTGCCATTCGATATTCCTCTGTGGAGAATTCTCTGTTTAGCTCTGTTCCCCATTTTTTAAGTGGATTACTTGGTTTACTGCTTTTCAGCTTCTTTAGTTCTTATTACCCTGCACAAAACTGAAGTCCAAGTGGATCAAAGACCTCAACATAAAACCGGACACATTAAATCGGCTAGAAAAAAAAGTGGGGAATACCCTAGAACTCATTGGTACAGGAGAAAATTTCCTGAACAGAACACCACAGCACAGGCTCTAAGAAAAACAATCAATAAATGGGACCTCATGAAATTGAAAAGCTTCTGTAAAGCAAAGGACATCGTCATCAAAACAAAGCGACTGCATAGCATACAGATTGGGAAAGAATCATCACCAACCCTTTATCAGATAGAGGACTCATATCCAGTATATATAAAAAATTAAAATGTAACTTTTAGAGGGCAACCTTTGTAAACTTCTTTTTCACTGTCTGCAGATCTTTGCTTGGAAAAGATGAGTAGAGAAAAAAAAAGCTGATGTTCAATTCTTTTTTTTTTTTTTTGTAATTGCAGGTGATTTTATTGTGAGAAGTGAAAGAGATTGCTAAACATATTACAATATGCAGGACTACTCCCTATAAGAAAGACTTACAGCACAATGTCTATTTTTCTACATACCCTATTTAGTATCTCCCCAAAATGCCAAGTTTTTTTTTTAATTTTATTTTTCTTATTAGTTACATTTTATTAACTCTGTGTCCCAGCTGTATCTTGTTCCCTCATTCCCTCCCCAACCCCACCCTCCCTCCCTGGTCTCCTCCCTGCCCCTTTCCAAGTCCACTGATAGGGGAGGACCTCCTCCCCTTTCATTTGACCCTGTTTTATCAGGTATCTTCAGGGCTCGCTGCAAAGTCCTCCTCTGTGTCCTAACAGGACTGCTCCTCCCCTGGGGGGGAGGGGGAGAGGTCAAAGAGCCTGCCCTTGAGATCCTGTTATAAATAGTCCTTGTTCCCCTTACTTTGGGAAACTACTTGGTTACTGAGCTACCACAGGCCACATCCGAGCAGAGGTTCTAGGTTATATCCATAGATGGTCCTTGGTTGAGTGTCAGTATCAGATAAGACCCTGTGCCTGGATATATTTGGTCCTTGTAGAGCGCCTATCCTTTCCATATCATACTAAATCCCATTCTTTCATATGATATCCCAAAATATCAAATGACTATATCATTGATAGTGTCAGTATTAACAGGATAGTGCTATAAATTTATAAATAAGCAAAATGATTTCAGTAATAGCTGATTTTTTATTTAATACAGTGTACATTTTAAAGAATATAACATGCTTATTTTGAAAATCGAAATGTGATTGGAAGCGCAAACATAATTGGAAAATTGGCAAATCATTAGTAATTTTGCTGACTTTCTACATACATATCTTACCATGTCACATATATTTAAATACATTAAAACCTTTTAGTTTTTCATTTTTCATTTTATCACTATCATTTATTAAATAACCTGTGTTTTCAACTTTCAGTCTCTGAAGAAAGAATTAGAAGAAGATATCAGATGTAATGATCTTCCATGCACATGGCTTGGCAGGATTAACATAGTAAAAATGACCATCTTAACCAAAAGCAATCTACAGATTCAAAGCAATTCTCATCAAATCAACAAAACAATTCTTACAGACCTTGAAAGAAAAATTCTCAACTTCATATGGAATAACAAGAAACCCAGAATTGCTAAAACAATCCTCTACAATAAAAGATCTTCTGGAGGTATTTCCATCCCTGATCTCAAGCTGTACTATAGAGCAACAATACTAAAAACTGGATGGTACTGGCATAGAAACCAAATGGTGGAACAATGGAATCAAATAGAAGACCCAGAAATAAACCCACACACTTGTGGACACCTGATCTTTGACAAAGATGCCAAAACTATACAATGGAAAAAAGATAGCATCTTCAACAAATGGTGCTGGTTCAACTGGATGTCTACATGTAGAAAAATGCAAATAAAGTCATACTTCTCACCCTGCACAAAACTAAAGTCCAAGTGGATCAAAGACCTCAACATAAAACCAGACACACTAAACCTGTTAGTAGAAAAAGTGGGAAAGAGCTTTGAACTCATTGGCATAGGAGATAGCTTCCTGAACAGAACACCAGTAGCACAGGATCTAAGAGCAACAATCAATAAATGGGACCTCATGAAACTGAAAAGGTTCTGTAAAGCAAAGGATGCTGTAGTCAGTACAAAATGACTGCCTACATATTGGAAAGGATCTTCACCAACCCTATATCTGACAGAAAGCTAATTTCCGGAATATGTAAAGAACTCAAGAAGTTAAACAGCAACAATCCAAGAAATCCAATTAAAAATGGGGTACAGAGGTGCTAGAGAGATGGCTCAGTGGTTAAGAGCACTGTCTGCTCTCCCAGAAGTCCTGAGTTCAATTCCCAGCAACCACATGGTGGCTTACAACCATCTATACACCCTTAACTACTTTCTTCTAGGATGCAGGTGCACATGCAGATAAAGCACGAATATAAATGCATAAAATAAATAAATAAATAAAATCTAAAAAAAAAACATTCTTTAAAAAAATGGGGTACGAAGCTAACAGAGAATTCTGTGTAGAGGAATATCTAATGGCAGAGAAACACTTAAAGAAATGCTCAATGTCCTTAATCATCAGGGAAATTGAAATCAAAACAACCCTGAAATTTCATCTTATACCCATCAGAATGGCTAAGATCAAAAACTCAAGTGACAACACAAACTAGAGAGGAAGTGGAGAAAGGGTAACCCTCCTCCACTGTGGTGGGAATGTACAACTTGTACAACCACTTTGAAA
Organism: Meriones unguiculatus; assembly: GCF_030254825.1. Classification (NCBI taxonomy): domain Eukaryota; kingdom Metazoa; phylum Chordata; class Mammalia; order Rodentia; family Muridae; genus Meriones; species Meriones unguiculatus. Next base: position 99,540,046 of record NC_083354.1, read on the forward strand.
ATCAATCTGGTGCTTTCTCAGATAATTAGGAATAACGCTTCCTCAAGATCCAGCTATACTACTTGTAGGCATATATCCAAAAGATGCTCAAGTATACAACAAGGACATTTGTTCAACCATGTTTGTAGCAGCTTTATTTGTAATAGCCAGAAGCTGGAAACAACCCAGATGCCCCTCAACGAAGTAATAGATACAGAAATTGTGGTACATCTACAGAATGGAATATTACTCAGCAATAAAAAACAAGGAAATCATGAAATTTGCAGGTAAATGGTGGGATCTGGAAAAAAATCATCCTGAGTGAAGTATCCCAGAAGCAGAAAGACAGAGGGTATATACTCACTCATAAGTGGATATTAGACATATAATATAGAATAAACATATTAAAATCTGTATACCTAAAGAAAGTAATTAAGAAGGACTCTGGCTAAGATGCTCAATTCCCATTCAGAAAGTCAAAGAGGCTGTTCATTAGAAGAGGGAGAAATTAGGGAACAGGACAGGAACCTGCCACAGAGGGCCTCTGAAAGGCTCTACTCTGCAGGGTATCAAAGTATGTGCTGACACTTATGGCCAACTTTTAGGCAGAGGGGAGGGAACCTTATGAAAGAAATGGGGAATAGTAATACCTGGAGAGGACAGGAGCTCTACAAGGAGAGCAACAGAACCCAAATATCTGGGCACAGGGGTCTTTTCTGAGACTGATACTCCAACCAAGGACCATTCCTTAGAACCCCTGCACAGATGTAGCCCAGGGCAGTTCAGTGTCCAAGTGGTTTTCATAGTAATGGCAAGAGGGACTGTCTCTGACATGAACTGATTGGCCTGTTCTTTGATCACCTACCCCTGAGGGAGGAGCAGCCTTACCAGGCCACAGAAGATGACAATGCAGTCACTCCTGATGAGACCTAATAGACTGTGATAAGAAGGAAGGGAGAAAGACCTCCTCTATCAGTGGACTGGGGGAGGGGCATGGGTGGAGAAGAGGAAGGGAAGGTGAGATTAGGAGGGGAGGGGGGAATTACAGAGGGGATACAAAGTGAATAAATTGTAATTAATTAAAAAAAAAAACGAAAAAGTTATTCTATATCTCAGAAAACCTGGCAGTCTCAACAGTGAGCCTCAACTAACTGCATCCAAGCAGGGGCTCCTGCACCCAGAAAGTAAATAATCTCATTAAGGAGATAACAATTTTGTTCATCTTCTTAGAATACCTTACAGTAGATCAGCCTTTTCTGAGAAGTAGTTTCCCTATTAGGTAACTGAATGAATTGTTAAGGGATGAAGCACTATTATGCTGGTCTATACAGTCCCAGAAGTCCAGCTCACGTTCTATTTTGTTCTGTTCTGTTCTCTTCTATCCTATTCTATTCTTATTATATCATTAGCACCCCTCCCATATCTCTGTTTTTATATTTATATTAATATCTCCTTTTTATATTATATTTTTATACATTTATATGATACATTTATATGATATTTTTTGAGGATCAAAAATAATGCTTTCCTCTCTACTGTTCTGAGGGAAACTGAAAGTCAGGATTAAAAGGCAGGTGCCTACTGCAAATTGTCCTCAAGCTTGCTCTTAATCTAACTACCCAATAATCTCAGCTTCTGAAAATTGCGGATGAGAAAATTTAATGACCAATGAAACTAACCAGAAAAATTGTATTCTGAAAATGGAAAATCCCAGAGAAAATTTGGAATGTAGTGATTAGAAACAATATTTTATATTTGTCTTTTTAATTTGAAGGTTGTTTTTTGTTTCTTTTTTTGTTTGTTTCTTTGTTTGTTTTTTTGTCATTCACCAGAGAGCACAGATAATAAAATGATTTTGTTATCCTCTGCTTCTACTTCATTTTGTAAGAAAATTTTCACCTTATTTTTTTCTGGAAGATTATGGAAGACTTTAGCATCTTTCCATTATTATAAGTTGGTACTAAAATTTTAGGATCATAGATTTGGGCAAAACCTTTTTTTTTCTTTTGTGTTTTATTATATTATTCTAAATATAATTGCTATATCTACTTATTTTGTTTGATGTCAAATTTCTGCAGATCAAACATTATTTTTTACCTTAACTAACTGCCTAGTAAATGGGGCTGTTAATAAATTTTCTTTAATTTTCTAACAGCAAACATTGGTTTATATTGTGTTTTCTTTTTTCTTTTTCTTATCATCATGGGCTGTATTAATTGTCCAGTGTTTTTTTTCTATGAATTTAAAAATTCAGTATATCTTTTTCCTTTTTCTCTCCTGAATGAAGATATTTTTTTTGTGGTGGTAATCATTTTGCAAAACATAATGTACAAATAGTTTTACAATCTCCTACTTGTCTCATTCATCATGTATGCATTTAACTTACAATTATTTTTAGGAATACAATATGATTTTTATTTTCAGTGGTTTCCAGGAGGTAACCAAAAAAAGAGCTAATAAACAAAAGGTAATTAACAGAGCCATTATCTTGCAATGTCAGCCTCTAGCATTCTTTCTATAATAATAATAGGGGCTATGCAACCTTTAAGGACTTTGATGAAAGTTTGCCTGTGAGATGGTAGCAAGATGCTAAAGGAAGGTTGTGTATGACTGGCCAGGAGGGTTATTGAAGTTGTATTTTAAATGATGCAGGAATTGATAAGAAAGATAAGAACTTTTTATAATTATTACTCTGCTCCATTTTCTCTGTTTCATAATGCTTTTCATTACTTCCAGAAAATTTTCAGGATCAAGGGTTTGATGTCTCCTCTGGCATGTCCAAGCTAAGTTTACATGGCAGAATTTCACCAATTTCAAGAAGTGTTTAATTACTGTATGTTGGGCATGATATCTGCCACAGAATTCACTAGATTTTAATATACACATGTCCCATGTTCCCTGGGTTTTATATATGATACAATTCTTTCCTAAAATGCAGTCTCTTAACAGTGTTACTTCTTCCTTTAACACATTTTACTAAACATCAAAAATAAGTTTACAAAAGAAACATTTTAATCTAAATAATCTTTTATTTATATTACCAAATTCATAAATAAATACATATATACAATATATATGATTATAGTTATATACATATATGTATACATATATACATGTATGTTTGCATACATACATATATTATGCATATATGTGTATATACATATATAATTGTATTCAAGACTATCTTATACCCCTTCCCCTACCTCTGTACTTACCTCAGCTACTTTTTGTTAGAGTTTTATTGTTTTAATTTATTATGATTTATTCACATTGTATCCCAGCTGTAACCACCTCCATCATCCCTTTCCCAATCTCTCAGCCACTTTTTAAACATTTCCCCTTCTACTTCAGTGGAGTTTTTTTTTTTTTTTTTCAATTTGATGTGTAGAACTACTAAGTTTAATTAGAATTGATCATATGAGCATGAGTAGGGATTACTTTCTGGAGGGTAGTCAGCATTCCAGTGGCTACAGCACAGAAGAAAATGACACTGTGAAATAATCATTGATTTCATTATCTTCCCTGGAGGGCTTTGTTTGCCTCATGGCCACCAAAAATAGTGATTGGCTTGATCTGTGCAAGAACACAGAAGTAGCTTCTTTTTGTCCTTTCATCACGGTTTCTGAAAAAGCCATGGATCCACCTGGTTCTCAACAATGATTTCAATGGGTAAATCATAACTGAATTATTGCTTCATATTTTCCCCCAATCCTTCACATCTCCTATTCCTTTTAAACTACTGAAGATAATTTTCATGTGTATTAGTGAATTCATTACATATATTTTCAACTAGGTTCTTCCAAGATCCTTTATGTAATTCTTTAAAAGTTACCCCAGTGTAACATATATATATATATATATATATATAATATATATATATAGTTTTTGTTTATTAGATTTATGTTTTGTTATAAAATTAAAATATCTTAGGGATTTGGAAGATGAAAAGTGTACTAAATTCAGACAAGCAGGCAAAAAATTGTGTAAGTTGGGTAAACAGAATACATATCTGCATGTATGAAAACATTTACTTAAAGGAGAAAGAAACAAAAGACTTAACGTTGCCATATCCTATGATACGCCGAATTCCCAGGATATTTTATCCATTCTTCAACAACAAATGGAACTAATATCAGATAATTCAAATTTTACTTGTCTTTAACTTAAAAAAAAAAGAGTCCAATTATGGTACCATTTCACTCACCCACCTCTGTTTTATCAGATAGAATTTTTCACATGATCTGCTTTGTAAAGTGTTAGTACTGATGCTGTCGAGATGGCTCAGTGGTATCTAGAACTTGTCACTGATCGCCCATATTTACTAGCCAGCCCCTATGTAGTTAGTCAGCAATATTTGTGTATCCAGTTCAAGAAGATCTGATTTTGTTTTCTGATCTTCATGGACATCAGGCACACACATGGTACACAAACGCACATGCATGAAAAACATTCGAGTGTGTAAAATAAAATTAAAAAATAAAATGAGTCTTGATTTTTAAAAAATATTAGTACTGTAGAATTTATCTGTATCAAATAAATATTTTTTCATTATTATTATTTACAATTTATTCACTATGTATCCCAGTTGTAGCCCTCTCCCTCTTCTCCTTCTGGTCCCCCTTCCCTTCCTCTTCCTCCCTTATCCATGTCTCCCCTAGTAGGGAAAATCCTTCTCTTCTACGTCTCGCCCTAGCCTATCAGGTCCCATCAGGACTGTCTAGATCCTCTTTCTCTGTGGACTGTCGAGGTTGCCCCACCACTGAAAAGTGTCAAGGAACAGGCAACCAAGTTCATGTCAAAGATTCTCTCTTCTCCCCTAACTAGGGAACCCACTTGGAGACTGAACCATCCATGGGCTACCTCTGAACAGCGGGTCTATGTCCTTTCTATGCATGGTCTTTGTTTGATGTCTCTGCAGTCCCCCCTGGGCCCATGTTTTTTGGCTTGTTGGTCTCCTATCCTCTCTGGGTCCTTCTATCACCCACTTCCATAAGACTCCCTGCTGACTGTCCAAAGTTTGTCTGTGAGTCTCTGCATCTGCTTCGATTCCCTGAGTATTTTAGAGCGGAGTCTTTTAGAGGATAACTGGTAGGCTCTGTCCTGTTGATTCTCATCTATTGCTTCCAGTGTCTATCCAGTTCTGAATGCGAATTAAGCATCTTCCCTAGAATCCTCCTTGTTTATTAGCTTTTTTAGGTCTGTATATTTTAGTATGTTTACCTTATATTATATTCCTAATATCCACTTATATTAGGAATAATATATACCATGTAAATACCATGTGTTCTGGGTTACCTAAATCTGGATGATCTTTTCTAGTTTCATTTGCCTGCAAATTACATTATTTCCTTGTTTTTCATAGCTGAAAAACATTATGTATTTGTACCACAATTTCTGTATCCATTCTTCTCATCAGGGACATCTAGGTTGTTTCCAGATTCTGGCTATTACAAATAAAACTGCTATGAACGTAGTTGAGCAAATGTCTTTGTTGTATTGTTGAGCATCTTTTGCATATAAGCCCAGGAGTGGTATAGCTGAATCTTGGGGTATCAGCATTCTCGGTTTTCTGAGAAAGCGCCAGATTTACATTCCCCCCAGCAATGGAGAAGGGTTCCCCTCTTTCCACATCCTTTCCAGCATGTGCTGTCACTTGAGTTTTTTTTATCTTAGCCATTTTGATGGCTGTGATGTGGAATCTCAGAGTTGTTTTGATTGGCATTTCCCTGAAGATTAAGGATGTTTTTCAGCCTTTTAATATTCCTCTGTTGAGGATTCTCTGTTTAGCTCTGGACCCCATTTTTTTTCTTTTGTTTATTTATTTAATTTTAAATTTTACTTTTTTCACAATGTTTCATTATATATCCTGATTGTGGGACTGGCGGGAGTTGAGGAAAGAGGCTTCAATGGTGATGTACCCCATTTTTTAATTGGATTATTCAGTTTGTTGGTGTTTAATATATTGAATTCTTTATATATTCTGGATATTAGCCCTCTGTTTTATGTACAGTTGATGAAGATCCTTTCCCAATCTACAGGCTGTCATTCTCGTTCTGTTTTGATGACAGTGTCCTTTGCTTTACAGAAGCTTTTCAGTTTCGTTAAGTCCCATTTATTGTTTGTTGATCTTAGAGCCTGTGCTGTTGGTGTTCTGTTCAGGAAGTTGTCTCCTGTGCCAATGAGTTCTAGGCTCTTCCCCACTCTTTCTTCTAACAGGTTTAGTGTGTCTGGTTTTATATTGATGTCTTTGATCCACTTGGACTTTAGTTTTGTACAGGGTGAGAAGTATGGATCTATTTGCATTTTTCTGCATGTAAATACACAGTTAGAGCATGACCATTTGTTGAAGATGATATTTTCTTCCCATTGTATGGTTTTGGCTTCTTTGTCAAAAATCAGGTGTCTGTAGATATGTGGGTTAATTTCTGTGTCTTTGATTTGATTCCATTGATTCACCAGTCCGTTTCAAGGCCAGTACTTTTTATTCAGTTTTTATTCAGTTGCTTTACAGTACAGCTTGGGATCAGGGGTGGATATATCCTCAGAAGATCTTTTATTGTACAGGATTGTTTTAGCTATTCTGAGTTTTGTCTCATTTTGTTTTGTTTTTCTTTATGAAGTTGAGAATTATTTTTCAAGGTCTGTAAAGAACTGTGTTGGAATTTTGATTGGAATAGCACTGAATCTATAGATTGCTTTTGGTAGGATGGCCATTTTTACTATGATAAAGGCCAAATAACATATAAATTAATAAAACTTCTGTAAATTCCAAGCATATTCATAAATTATTTAGAACTATTTTTTGAATCATAGCAAATTCTAAGTTGACAAATTTGTTTTATTTTAAGTTGTGTTTTCTAATTAACAGAAACCATTATTATTATGAAGGGATAACTTATAGTCTTATACATGAAATCATATATATGTTCATTGTTAGTTTATATATATTTCTGTACTCAATTTGCTTCTCTAGGTTCATGTCAATTTGAATGCACAATAAATATATTCATATATGTCTCTGAGAAATTTCCAAACAGTAATAAAATATGACAACAAATTCAACATTTTATAACTCAGTCAAATCAATTCATTACATCATGGCTTTTACATTTTTTGTTAAGTCAGTTATTTTCTATCTTCCTGAACTTTCTATAAGATTTATGGGTAAAACCATAATTCAAAGACAAGTGTAAGAAATGGGAAACTTTAACTGCATACAAATTTTGTTTCACTCACATTTTGTTTCACTCACTTGATGTAATCATTTAACCTGAAAATGTAGTCTTTGGGCTATGGGCTTCCTTTGAACAGGGGGCTAGGTCCTCACCATGCATGGTCCTTGGTTGGAGTATCAGTTCCTGCAGGACCCCCTGGAATCAGATATGTTTGTATCTGTTGTTTTCCTTCTGGAGTTCCTGACCCTTCCATGTCTTTCTATCTGCCCCTTCTTTCATAAGGTTCTCTGCATTCTGCCCAAAGTTTGGTTATGATTCTCAGCATCTGTTTTGATGCCTTGATGGGTAGAGACTTTCAGAGGTCCTTTATGCATATATACAAAATATTCTCAAGTATACAACAAGGACATTTGATCAACCATATTCATAGCAGCTTTATTCTTAACTGCTTTATTCATAATGGCTAAAATCTGGAAACAACCTTCTGGAAACAACTGAGGAATGGTTACAGAAATTGTGGTACATTTACACAATGGACAACTACACAGCAATTAAAAACAAGGAAATCATGAAATTTGCAGGCAAATGGCGGGAACTATAAATGATCATCCTGAGTGAGCTATACTAGAAGCAGAAAGACATACATGGTATATATTCATTTATAAGTGGATATTAGACATATAAGATAAATGTGCTAAAATCTGTGCTCCTAAGGAAGCTAATCAAGGAGGACCCTGGTTAAGATGATCAATCCTCACTCAGAAAGGCAAGCAGGACAGACGTCAGAAGAGGGAGAAAACAGAGAACAGGACAGAAGCCTACCACAGTTAGATCTTTTAAATATGTTGTGTGTGACTATAAATCCCACTGAGTGCCTCACTGCATTCTATCCACCTCTAGCAGTTTTGACCTCTGTTTCAAAGTATCTGGTAATACCAGAGTAATCCCTTCCTTATGATTTTGCTTTTAAAGAGAATCTGTTTCCCTCCCATACTTCTGATGACTTTCTCTTTTTCCTTCTGTTACTGACTTTTTGTATTTTCCTCTGATCAGCACTGATTCATGTTATGATCCTTATTTTATTTTATGTTATATATATATGTATACATATATATTATGACCCTTATTTTATATATTAACATATGTGCTATAGTATGTTGTGTTTACACATTGTAATAAAGTGAATTGTGTTAATGTAGGATAGTATGTTGAATATTTATATCAGGGATGAATTCCTGAATATTATTCATGTTAGATATAATATTAAATGCCACTCAACAGGTGTGGTACAAATGGGTTTGTTGATCCATGAGGACACAGAGAAAAAGACAGAAAAAGAAAATGGTAGAATATAGAAGAGAGAAAGGGAGATGGGTAGGACATCCCAGGAGATAAAGGCACAGAGAGTGCTTGAGTTGTCAGGTTGCTTTTATTTATATGTCCCTTCATAATGGCTGCAGGTGATGACATTGGAGGCTGCTAGGCAACTTATAGGCAGGCTGTCTAGAAGCTAACATTCTTCACTTTTTGTTTAATTTTTTAAAAAAAGAAGTAGAATGGGATGACAAGGTAGGACAGAGGAGGTTGGACTGCTTCTCATGCAAGACAAGTTAAAGCATATAAATATAGGTTCATTGGAAGCAGCTCTTGACCACCATGCAAAGGTTGTAAAGATTAAGAGAGAAAAGAAACAAGAGCACAAAAATGTTTGGATTATACTGTAATTTCAATATACTCAATCATACAAAATCTGTTGTGCTCTCTTTATGGACTATCTTTGTAGTTTTTAAGGCTCCAACTGAAACTTAAATCTTAGTCTTTAATGATAAGATAAGCTAAAGATCTTTTTTTTTTTGATTGAAAGATTAAGCTTTGTTTAGTAATTAGATCTACTTAAGACAGACATGGTCCTCAAACAATTACCTACAAAAATATGACATAATCACAGATCATACCATTCTATTTTGTGTGTAAGGTGTAGTTTAGATCAATTAAATAAATACAGGCAAAGATTGCTTAACTCACATATGTTAGCTTTCCAACCTTTCAGAGAGCTGCTGGATATGGCATTTTAACATGTTTATTTAAACATTATGACTGACAAAGAGTCCCAAATCCTAACAGGAGGTCTCCAAGAGGTTTTGAACACAACAGATGACTTCAACTGTGGACTGTGGTATGATAATTACTGGGCAAGATTGCTCCCAATATCTTGCCCTCTGACAGGGCCAACCCTGAACTGTGAACAAACCACACACCTAGAGAATTATTGTCTCAAGTTGTTGAAAAAGGTGAGATCAGTTTCTCACATTTTCTCTCTCCACAGAAAAAAATGCACAGGTCTTCTGCACCGCACCAGAAATCCAGACTGTCTGCTGATTCCCATGGAGACTGAGACACCTGTTTACCTAGTGGACTGTGGATTCACTAGTCATTTCTGTCATTTTGACAAATACATAGATTCATTTATATTATTATAGTGTATCCTTCTTAGGTCTCTGATTATATTGATGGCTAAGGTAATAGTAACTTGATAGCTAGAGAACAGACAATAAGCTCCGCATCCCAAGGTAATCCACTGTTTTAGTTCATTTTAATTTTAATTCGTTGTATTTTAATTCATCAGCTAGTTAAAACTATTAACTACTAGGTCACTTATTTAGAGAGGCAAACAGGGTTGTTTTACGCACAGACTTCATGATAAAATATAAAAAGGTCTCAGATACTACTTTTTACTATTCTTTTAACTAAGAGAACTTCCTTTACAGTCACTGTTCCCAGCAATTTCACCCATGTCTCATGGTAAATAATTGGATACAAGGTCTAAGGATACAGAAGTTTAAGTTATGAGAATCTAAGAAAATGTCTGAGGGTCTAAGAAGATGTTTCAAAGTTAGTAAATGAAAATTATGAAGAAAAGTTACTAAGAAATTATTCGAGTGAGGGTCTAAGAAGGTGTTTTAAAGTCATTGAGTGTAAGTTTTGAAGATTGAAAGTTCTAAAAAGGTGTTTAGAAAACTAGCACAGCCCCATGGGGGCTTTCAGAGACTGAGACGTCACTTAAGGAACATGTATGATCGGAACCTAGGGACCCTACACAAATGTAGCTAACGGGCGACCAAGTCTTCATGTGGGGCACCAGGCAAGGAGTGGAGGCTGTTTCTAATATGAACTCTGTTACTTACCTTTGTGTTATTTCCCCCTGACAGTGCTACCTTGCTGGCCTCAGGGTATGAAGAATGAAGATATAGTCAGTCTTGATGTGATTTGATATGCTAGGGAAGCTAAATATGAGGGGAGGGGGACTCCCCTTTTCTAGGGGGAAAAGGAGAACGAAAAGGGTAAAGAGAGGAAATGAGGGGGGCTGGGAAGAGGGAAGAGAGAGGCCACCCTCAGTTTTTAAAGTAAATAAACTAATATATGTATATATATTATATACATGTATATATATTATATATATGTATATGTATATATTATATGTATATATAATAATATATACATATATAATAACAAAAACAAACAAGAGAAAGAGTTGACACTGCAAAAAATTTAAAGAAAAAAAAAAGAAGGTGTTTTCAAGTTGATAAACACAAGTTATAAAGTTTTGAGGGTCAACAAAATGATTTAAGGTATCCAAAATAGATAAATAGTTAAAAACTTTTCTGATTTCTTCTTGCTGCTATGCTACTGTTGTATTAAGACTGTTCAGAACTTTGACATTAATCATTGGAATTTATTAATATAATTCTGGTTAAAAACATTTCACTATATAATCCACTATCATAGTTGCAAGTTCAAGATTTTAAATTTCCTTTAGTTTGCCTTTTAAGTATAGACTTAAAAAGTGTTTCGTATTATGCTAAATTTATATGCACCCGGTCTGCTGGACAGAGGGAAAACGCTCCTCTTTCCCAGAGAGTGTTTATGCCAGTAACACAAAGGTGTATGTCTACTGATTTTTTTTTTCTACAATGTGTATTTCACTGCAGAATACAAACAATGGTGTTGCTAACATGTTTAAAACTTATTATTATCATTATTTTGTAAACTTAAAAAGAATTCTTGTGAGCTACAGCAAATCCACCCAAATCTGCTTTGCAGGTCAAATGGAATCTAGATAAAGTACTGCTAATCAACAGCCTAAGTTTCTCCACTTATTGCCTATTCCAGAGGGTGGGTTTCCTCCCCCTTTCCCTGGTTTTGGTACTTTCCTCACCCAACTACCAAAACCATGGGTCCAAAAGTTTCAAATGTGCACCGAGACTCTTTAGGCTCTCCTGCCATCAGTGGTCCCTGTGTATGCTGAGACCATGCCATTGGGACCTTATTCCTTGTCTGCTTTTATGCTACCTGATTGCTACATTTCTGCACCCAACACGGGCTGATTGATCAGTTCACCTTCCTGGTCCCTTTGTCAGAGACATGCTTGCACTTCTGCTTCACTGGAGAGAGGAGGTAACCCACGTGGTTTTGGTGAGTACAGTTGCTCCTTCTTACTTACCTTCAGTTAGAACCTTTCCCTTGGGTTTCTCTTGAGATCCTCTCCAGCAAGGTTTCTTCTGCTGCTGAAAACCCTAGTACCAGGTAACCCATGTCTGTCCAGGCTATTCCTATGTCTGTCCTGACTATCCCCTTCATCTTGTTGTTTCATACCATGTGGTTATCTTAAGATGGTATTTAAAAACGTTTGTGTTTGTATATATGCTACATCAGGGCTGATGAACTGTTGGAATAGATTGCACTAATTTTTAATAATATTACCATATTCAGAAAACAAGACTGAACATGTTTTAAGGCACTAATTTTCAACCTTTTGGAAGTGAAGATAGAGCATAATGACCAAGTTTTAATATTGCCAACAAATGAGAGTCTTTAAAATTAATATATTCCAATGTAAAAGTATCTTTGGAATTATGTCACATGGTTTAAGAGTATTTAGCTCTAAAATCAAGAGATTTTAACTAATGACCCTGGCTTTAAAAAAATCGCTGGATGAACAACAACTCATTTATAGAGTCAACGATACAGTATAACAGTATAAACCAACTTTAAAATTACTTTTAAATTTATTATACCAAATCTATTGGCTAGACAGCCTATGATCAGTACAGAACACAAGCAGCTGGCAGGAGCAGAAACAGCATTCATTCATTCATGCATGCATGGATCTAAGAACTAGTAAAGACATAAGTAGTTAGAGACATATTTTAAATTAGCTTGTTTATCTGACTAGACCTTTATAACCCTGAATATTCAGCATCATATAAAAATATTTTGAAACAGGGTTAAGTAATAAATACAGCATGCTATAAAACCTTGAATTTGCATATAAATCCATACCAATTTAAAATGAGACTTGTTTCTTTCTTAGTCTCAAAGGAGATAAAATCATAAACAGAGAGTTAATAATGACTAAGAAGTTTGAGAAGTTGTTTCATAACATGTGACTATCTTAAGATAACAGGTATTTAAAAACCTCTGTGTTTGCATAGACTTTACAAATGCATATGGGGACATACATATGGCCTAAACTAGGGTTTGAATTTAGATTTTAAACATCATCCTCAATAAGCAAATTATAAATCCTTAGGTAAGGGTTCACCATGTAATTTTTTTAACTTTTTATTTTTTATTTTTTATTAATTACAGTTTATTCACTTTGTATCCCCCCATAAGCCCCTCCCTCCTCCCCTCCCAGCCCCACCCTCCCTCCCAGTTCTTCTCGCTTGCCCCTCCCAAGTCCACTGATCTGGGAGGTCCTCCTCTCCTTCCTTCTGATCTTAGTCTATCACCATGTAATTTTAAGATTTTGTTGGTTTGTTTTGAGAGCAGAAAAAGAAATCAGAGTCTTTATTTTTCAGAGTTGAAAAGTAGAATTTTAGAGATAAGGGCAGAAGTTAGGTATTTGGGAATCATCTCTCTGTGGTGGTTTTGGCTTTTAATGAGGCCAGGTTTTTGTAACAGAGAGCCAATAAAAGAGGGGGCGGCGGGAGAGAGTGCATTTGGAATTCCTGCAGAACAGCTGCAAGAGTGGGGAGGAGGGAGCCAGTCCATGTGGGAAGAAAGCCAAAGGGAGGAATTGGTCCAGGTGGAACTTAGAATCAGATCCACAGAAAAATCAGGAGTGGTTAGAGTTGGGGCTGTAGCAGGCCTCATACTTCAGCAGCACACTTTGTAGCACATTCGCATGTGCCCTGTGGGGCAGAGGCCCTCCCTCACAGCCCAAGACCTCCTGAGAGCATAGCCTGGCCTGGCCTCTGTGGCAGCCGCAGTGCTGGGCTCTGCAGCATGCATCAGCTGAGCAGGCAGATACAGCTACCGCAGTAGGGGGACACTGATACAGACAGGTGCTTTCAGAGGCCATTGAAATGGCCATTTGCTTACCTAACAATAGAAGGCCTGTCAGGAGCAACAGAGAGGCCAAAGCAGATTTCAGTGGCCATTGAAACAAGTGGTCCTGTGAAGGCTCTGTCTTGGGGCCATCTGTAATATCAGTTTAGGGATAGGTGGAACAGAAGACAAATTTGTTGCAGGCAGTATAGAAAATGGGATCCCCGGGGTGAAGACCACAGAAGTATTCATTGTGTTTAGGCAGTAAAGAGGTACAAAGAGTTTTATTGAGCCGTGAGGGCAGAGAGAGCAAAAGATAGAGACAGTGGGAGAACATAGGAGAAGTGAGAAATGGGAATGGATTGGGTGCTCCGGGAAAGGAAGTCAGAGAGAGTGTGCTCCATGGTGGCTGCAGGTGATGCTATCAGAGTTGCTAGGCAACCTAGAGGCAGGCTGCCTATCTATGTTATAGTAATTCATATCCTCCAAATTTTTAATTAGCTTTTGGTGTGCTCTATGCTTAGGTAAAAGTGCATTATTGCTTTCCCAAAGTGTGGTTTAGGTCTTCAATGTCCCCAAAGTTTTATATAAATAATATCATGGATACCAAACTGCATTGATTTAGGGAGTTGTGTTAATCCTGGGATTCATGAGGCAAAAACCAGTTCCACAATTTTGAGCCACATTTTAAGCAAACTTTAATGAAATCCTGGTTACCAGGGAATGGCCATTAGTCACCTTTTGCATGAGCTTAAAAGGAAAAACAAACAAACAAACAATCCCCACACACAATTCATTGCATTTCCCGTCAAATGCAATCAGGGGTAAGCATAAATCCCTACCTACTTCCTGCCTATATACCACCAGCTTATATGTGATTAAGCACATTTGGTGTCCTTGGCTGAAACAAACTTGTTTAGGAGAGTGAAAACATATGGCTCATTATTTCCCATGAACTGACGCATTCCAGGAAGTTACATTGTTCTTGGGTAGGTGGGGCCTATACGTTAATATTGGCTTTTACAGTTGGTTGAACCTATAGACGTCATGACCTACTAGAGAGAAGCTATGTCATTAGCTCTCTGCTCGTGAAGAGCATACTGAAAGCTCGGGTCCCTTCTTTGTTCTTTTTCTCTAGCCATATGCTGTGATATTCCCCCACCAGGATGCTCAGGCTGGAAACAGCCTCATAAATTACAGAAAAGCAACCATTAACTTACACCAAATGCAAAAATGTGCTCCTCCTCCTCATTATGAATTTGTTTTCTCAGAAATTTGTCAGGACAGTGGAGAGCTTCCTAATGCATCTGTTGTTACAATGGTACTACTTTTGCTTTTAATTACATCACTTCATAGATCTCAGGTTATCTCATGTCAGGTGAACATACCAAGAATACAATTTCTAAGATCAAAAGTTTCTTTTCAAGTTTTTAATTAATTTTTGAGACAAGGTATGGTTATGTATCTCAGGCTATTCTGAAGCTCAGGATCCTCCTTCCCACTTTCTTGGATTACAAACATTCTTCCAGAAATTCCCAGCTTTCCCAAGCTTCCTTTGGGTGCTTCATATGGAATGATTTGCCCAGGCCTGTTAGTCTTCTTTTTGAGAAATCACTCTAAATGGGCATGCCGCTGCTTTGTGGCCCGAAAGCTTCTGAAGATACACACCTGCCCTCTTGTCTAAACTGTTCTGTGTGTGACATGTATTTTTCCCATGCTGCTCTGAGGATTTGCCATAGGCTCTCAACCATTTCATTGCAGATTGCTTTAACATAGTTCTCTTTGAGAATATCATCTTATATTTTTAGTCTTCTTGAATGAAGAAATTTATAATTTTCAAGGAATTTTGGAGATTTTTGTTCATCACATATTTAAATGTTTTCATTTTCTTTTTTTCCTTAGTATTCTCACATTATATTTGATGACTACTTTTGCTAACTTGACTTTTGTATTGTTTTTTCTGTCCTTTTTTTGTCTTGTTCCTCACACGCCTAACAGCTTTAATTACTTCAACTTGTCATCTGCTTTTTGTTTGCCTCTTCTGTTGCTACATGATACTGCAGAATTTTGAAATTAAACCATTGACTCTGCAATTCTACCATGTCTTTCTGTGCCTGTTAGTGATTTTCTTCTAGAATTCTCATCTGTCGATGCACTTTTCAGCTTTACTTTGGTTATTTTCTCTTAGGTACTTGTTTCACAGAGTGTATTTAAGACAGCCAATATAATTCACACTAGTATGTTCGTGATTGTGCTCCTTAGAATACATGTTTAAAAAATTATTCTTTGAGAATTAAAGATATTACATCTTTCTCATATGCATGCTGATATTTTGTTGAGAAGTGAAATGTTTGTGAATTGAAATAAAATACATAAATCAGATTATCAGCTTAAGAGATTTGTTTTTAAAATCTTATCTACTGAGATCTGTATGTACCTGTTAATGTTTCTTTTCAAAAACTATTTTCCACTCTATTTTCCTGCTGTTTTATTTACTTTTCTCTATGCTGACCTGAGACAACTATCCTTAAAATTTTAAGACATAGCTTTTTTGGAAATCAATATACAGTTACGGAGCCAAATCAACAATAACTCAAATCAAATTTCGCATATTAACAGGATGTGTTTTAAAATAATTTATATTTCATCAATCATACCTTGATAAACCAGAGTGCAAAATCATTCTAATGATTAATGTTACCTCCATAATTTTAGTGTAAACTATCTAGCTATTTACATAAACTATCAATACAAAATTTGCAAAATACAGAATTTGTAAAACATTTAAATTTTATTTCTTTGTTACCAAAGTTGTCATTGCTATTATATGAATGTGTATTTTGAAGCATTTTTTGTCACTTAAATTTGTTTTTGTTTGTTTGTTTTTATTTTTTAAATTTTTTATTAATTACACTTTATTTACGTCACTTAAATCTTTTTTATTAATTATACTTTATTCATTTTGTATCCCCCCGTAAGCCCCTCCCTCCTCCCCTCCCAACCCCACCCTCCCTCCACTTTCTGCATGCATGCCCCTCCCCAAGTCCACTAATAGGGGAGGTTCTCCTCTCCTTTCTGATCTTAGTCTATCAGTTCTCATCAAAAGTGGCTGCATTGTCCTCTACTGTGGCCTGGTAAGGCTGCTCCCCCCTCAGGGGGAGGTGATCAAAGAGCAGGCCAATCAGATTATGTCAGAGGCAGTCCCTCTTCCCATTACTAGGTCAGTGTCCAAGTGGGAAGCATTTTTTATAAAAAGCAAAGGGACAAAATTTACTTTGATTTTTTTTGTTAGCTGATATACTCTTTTTTAATTATTTTTATTTTTTAATATTAATCACAGATTATTTACTTTGTATCCCAGCCATAGCCCCATTCCTCATTCCCTCCCAATCCGACCCTCCCTCTCTCATCTCTTCCCTGTTCCTTTCCAAGTCACTGAAAGGGGAGGTCCTCCTCCCCTTCCATCTGACCCTAGTTTAACAGGTATCTTCAGGACTGGCTGCAATGTCCTCCTCTGTGGCCTAGCAAGGCTGCTCCTCCATCGGGGAGGGGACAGGGGGAGATCAAAGGGCCAGTCATTGGTTTCTTGTCAGAAATTGTTCCTGTTGTTCTTACTAGTGAACTCACTTGGATACTGAGCTACCATGGGCTACATCCAAGCAGGGATTCTAGGTTATATCCATACTTGGTCCTTGGGTGGAGAAACAGTCTCATAAAAAACACCTGTGCCCTGATATATTTGGTTCTTGTGGAGCTCCTGTCCTTTCCAGGTCATACGAACTCCCCCATTTATCATATGATTCACTGTACTCTGCCCAAGGTTTGGCTATGAGTCTCAGCATCTGCTTTGACACACTGCTAGCTAGAGTCTTTCAGAGGCCCTCTGTGGTAGGTTCCTGTCCTGTTACTTGTTTTCTCCTACTTTCAATGTCCATCCCATTTGTCTTTCTAAGTGAAGATTGATCATCTTATCCTGGGTCCTCTTTCTTGTTTATCTTCTTTAGGTGTACAGATTTTAGTATGTTTATCCTATCTTATTAGTTCTAGTACTCACTTATAAGGGAGTAATACCATGTGTGTCTTTCTGCTCCTGGGATACCTCACACAGGATGATCTTTTCTAGGTCCCACCATTTGCCTGCAAATTTCATGATTTCCTTGTTTTTAATTGCTGAACAGTATTCAATCGTGTAAAAGTACCACAATTTCTGTATCCATTCCTCAGTTGATAGACATCTGGGTTGTTTCCAGGTTCTGGTTATTACGAATAAAGCTGCTATAAGCATGGTTGAAGAAATGTTCTTGTTGTGTACTTGAGCACCTTTTGGATATATGCCTAGGAGTGATATAGCTGGATCTTGAGGAACAAAATGACAGCCTTCAGATTGGGAAAGGATCTTCACCAACCCTATACCTGACAGAGAGCTGATACCCAGAATATATAAAGAACTAAAGAATTTAAAAAACAATAAATCAAGTAATCCAATTTAAAAATGGTGTACAGAGCTAAACAGAGAATTCTTTGTAGAGGAATAATGGCAGAGAAACACTTAATGAGATGCTCAACATCCTTAGTCATCACAGAGATACAAATCAAAAGGACCCTGAGATTTTACCTTACAACCATCAGAAGGGCTAAGACAAAACCAAGTGACAACACATGCTGGAAGGTTGTGGAGAAAAGGGAACCCTCCTCCATTGCTGGGAATGTAAACTTGTACAAGCACTTTGGAAATCAACCTAGTGCTTTCTCAGACAATTGGAATATGGCTGATATACTTTTAAAAGTGAAAAGACAATTCAATTCAACACATACATATTTTCAAATGACATTCCAAATTTTCCTTTGAATCATGTACATTAGCAATAATTTAGTAACAAGCTACTCATCTGACAACATTTTTCTTTTACTTTTGTTTCCTTCCTTAGGGCAGTATCATTTTACAATGTAGTCAGTTTCTTATATTAAGAGTATGATGGAAGAGAGTGTATGGCTGGTTCAGTCTCCTGAATCATAATAGAATAAAAATAACAAAATTTCCTCAAGAAATATCTAAATTTCTGCTTAGAACTAGAACATCATTTACTTTATAGGCCATCATGCGGTTGTTTTATCCCATATTTTAATTTGTGACATAGCTTTCTTGCAAATTTACTTAAGAAATATTTGTGAGTATACCAAAAAAAAAAAAAAAAAAAGAGCATTGGAGCATTGGAAGTATGGCCAAGAGTAAGAAATGTGAGAATGTAGAGTGACAAAAATAGTTCAGGTTCATAAATTCTTACAAAGAGGACTACTAAAACTATGGCCAGTCAGAGTCAATCTAATGTAACACATTAAATAATCAAATATTACTTAGTAATAAAGAAATTGGTGTAGTAATCACCTGCTTTAGAAAAATTGCTATAAACATTTTCAAATTTTTTAGAAAAACTTTTAACTTGATATCAATAAATAAGGCCATATAGTATACTTTTAAAGTGCTAATTTATTTGTTTTGAAGAAAGTGATTAAATTAGTATATAAATATGCATTCTTATTTACATAATATTTTTAATTTTATTATAATTTTTATTATTTATTTATTCTATTTATTATTATCTTGATTATTATTATTTTTTATTTTTATTATATACATAGTAAATGTTTTTAATTTTTTATTATTAATTACATTTTATTAACTCTGTATCCTAGCTGTGTCCCGCTCCATATTCCCTCCCAATCCCACCCTTCCTCTCTCATCTCCTACCTGCCCCTTTCCAAGTCCACTGATTGGGGAGTATCTCCTCCCCTTTCATCTGACCCTGTTTTATCAGGTATCTTCAGGACTGGCTGCAAAGTCCTCCTCTGTGGCCTAGCAGGACTGCTCCTCCCTTGCGTGGTGGTGGTGGGGTCAAAGAGCCTGCCATTGAATTCCTGTCAGAAATAGTCCCTGTTCCCCTTACCATGGGAAACCAATTTGTTACTGAGCTACCACGGGCTTCATCCAAGCAGAGGTTCTAGGTTATATCCATATGGTCCTTGGTTGAGTGTCAATCTCAGAAAAGACCCCTGTGCCCAGATATATTTGGTCCTTTTGGAGCTCCTATCCTTTCCACCTTATACTAGCTCCCCTTCTTTCATATGATTCCCTGCACTCTGCAGAAAGTTTGGTTATGAGTCCTAGTATCTGCTTTGATACACTGCTAGGTAGAGTCTTTCAGGGGTCCTCTGTGTTAGGCTCCTGTATTATTACTTGTTTTCTCCTAAGTCTAATGCACATCCCATTTGTCTTTCTAAGTAAGGATTGAGCATCTTACCCGGGTTGGGTCCTCTTTCTTGTTTATCTTCTTTAGGTGTATAGATTTCATTACGTTTAGCATATCATATATATATGATATATATGATATATATATATATATATATGAGTATATACACCTTGTTTGTTTTTCTCCTTCTGTGATACTTCACTCCGAATGACCTTTTCTAGATCCCACCATTTGCCTGCAAATTTCATGATTTCCTCGTTTTTGATTGCTGAGTAGTATTCCATTGTGTAAAAATACCACAATTTCTGTATCCATTCTTCAACTGAGGGGCATCTGAGTTGTTTCCAGGTTTTGGCTATTACAAACAAAGCTCCTACAAACAAGGTAGAGCAAATGTCCTTGTGTACTTGAGCAAATTTTGGGTATATACCTATAAGTGGTATAGCTGGGTCTTGAGGAAGCACTATTCCTAATTGTCTGAGAAAGTGCCAGATTGACTTCCAAAGTGGTATAATAAATGTTTTTAACATTAATGTTATATATATATTGAAACAGAAAAAAAATATGACATTAACATAACATAATATGACATTACAAATGCTTTATTGGTTATTTTCAGTATACTATCAATGTGGAAAACCTCTATTATGAATGTCCCCCACTAAAGTATGAACGTACATGTTTTCATATGTATTATGAGGAGTATTGTTCCACTCCCACTCTTTGCTGACACGACACCACTCTTTAAACATGATCAATTAGTCAGTCGGAATGGATTATATTTCCTCTTACACTTCACAAGCAAATGTTTCATTTAATCCCATAATGAGAGGCATGTCTATAGTATTTGAAGAGAAAAAGACATGGAACTCTATTTTACGCTACTGGAAGAAAAAAAAAAAGACACGGGCAGGTATGAACTGTGAAATACTTTCAAGGTCAGTTCTGTGAATAACCTAAATTAAGAAAATGAATAGGATGATCATGGGATTAGGTGATTTACTAGTGTTTTAATTTTTTTTTATACCAAATTTTTTATTTTTTTTTATTTTTTTTTATCAGTTACATTTTATTAACTCTGTATCCCAGCCCTGTCCCGATCCCTCATTCCCTCCCAGTCCCTCCCTCCCTCCCTCATCTCCACCGTGCCCCTTTCCAAGTCCACTGATGGGGGGGACCTCCTCCCCATTCATCTGATCCTGTTTTATCAGGTATCTTCAGGACTAGCTGCAAAGCCCTCCTCTGTGGCATAACAGGACTGCTCCTCCTTTCGGGGGTGGGGAGACCAAAGAGCCACTACCAAGGACCATGTATGGATATAACCTAGAACCTCCACTCAGATGTAGCCTGTGGTAGCTCAGTAACCAATTGGTTTCCCAAAGTGAGGGGAACAGGGACTATTTTTACTAGTGTTTTAAAAGCACAAAAGTGTTCATTGATTTTGGACATTTCCATACTCCATTTTCAAACATATAATTTACTTCAGCATTTTTCTCTGCAAAAACGTAATGGCAGCCTTTGTTACTAAACTACAGCGATGCCAGTTTTAATATAATCTTTTACATCTCTATGTGTTAATATAATAAAGAAATTATAAAATATTCTGTGACTAAGACAAATGCTGGAGAGTGATAAATTGTTCTTAACTTTGTGAAGCTATGACACAGTGGATAGACCACATCATACAAAATATGTTTATAATATAAAATATATTTAATTGAGTACAGATTTGTGCATTTTTATAATACAAACAAGACATTTCGATGAGTATATGTGGAGTAGTACGATGGGAGATGGGGTTTTGGTTTCCTACAGACACTGTTCTGACAGACTTGTGTTTTTAATGTTTCTTTGCCACTGTGAAGGCTATGAACTTCCTGAAGGTGAGGGTTGGGTAAAAAAAGTTGGTCCCTTAAGACTGATTCTTGTTAGATCTACTCAACTTTGGTTTCACTGCCATGAGAGGAGGCCCTGCAACATTCTTCTTTTTCCATGAACTTTACTATAGCTGTCTGTTGTCTGTTCTCTGAAACAATGTGAAAAAAAAAAAAAAAGAAAGAAAGAACAACCTCTCCTCATGTTGGTTCTGTCTGGTATTTTATCACAGAGTCTGAGAAAAAGTAAGAATACAATGGTTAACAGAAGGAGCTGGGGAAGGGGAAACTATCAAATTATAGTATATAAAAAAATAAATAAATAAACACTGTAATTTCAAATGGTCATTTTTTTAAAATACACATACTTAAAACATTATGCAGACTAAGAAGGCTGTTTTTAGAAATACATACATGCACACATTGCATATATATATACATATATACATGTATGTGTACACATATAAACATTGTAATATGTATATATATGTATGCGATAACAATTTTAAAAGGAGGTTATGAATTTAAGAATGAGAAGGTTTATGTATCAGAGGGTTTGAAGGGAGGAAAAGGGAATGATAAAATGATGTAATTCATTTAAAATCTCAAAAAAGTAATGTATAACATAAAATTAGTTTTATTTATTTCTACTTTAGATGAATCAGTGTTTGCCTTCTTATGTATGTGCAATACGTAGTTATCTGATGCCTGAAGAGATCAAAAGATGTGTCAGGGTTCTGAAGAAGTAGAGTAACAAAAGATTGGAAGTTACCATGTGGGGGCTGAAAATCAAATCTGGGCCCTCTCCAAGAGCAACAAGTAGTTTTAACTACTGAGATATTTTTCTAGCCTCCAGATGACTTTCATTTATCCCCAATTTATTGAACTTGATAAATTCCAACTTTATATGTTCAATAGTCATCTTAAAAATGAAAATCCTGTCTTAGTTATTGATTTCTCAAAGTCAAAGTCTTACCAGAGTTTCTTATAAAAATTAAATAGTTGTGTTCAGTAATTAAGTTCAGTTATTTTTTTTTCTAGAAGTTTGCTTCTGATGTTCAAAGTTGGCTTCTCTTTTTGGATTTTTTTCCTCTGTTCTGTATATACAAAACTGTGTTCTCGAAAATAGATTCTAGTATTAACTACTGGTTTAAACTTATATTTGTATGGCTTGAAGTAATGTAATTATCCAAATTTGGGAAACAGAGGAATATAAAACATGGTTAATGTTAAAAATCAGTGTAACAGTCCTATTTTTCTTCAACTGAGAATGGAGATATTTTCTCTATTTCTTAACTTTTTCCCTGTATTTATTTACTTACTAACTCACTTAATCACTTTACATCCTGATCCTGTAACCCTTTCTCCTCTTCTCCTAGTCCCACCCTCATGCCCCCTTCTCTCAATAACCTTCTCTACTTCTCAGAGAATAAGAGGCTCCCAAGGGGTATCAACCCCTTATCATCTCCCATTGAGGCTTGGCAAGGCACCCTAGCTAAGGAGAAGGGATCCAAAGACAGGCAACAGAGCCAGAAACAGCCCCTATTCCCATTGTTAGGGGATTTACATGTTGACCAGCCTGCACATCTGCTACATAGGTGTAGAGGGTATAGGTCCAGACATTGCATGTTCTTTGGTTGATGGTTTAGTCTATGTAAGGCCTCATGGGCCCAGATTAGTTTATTCTGTAGGTCTTCTTGTGGTGTCCTTGACTCCTCAAGCTCCTTCCTCCCACTCTTCTACAAGAATCCCCAAACTCAGCCTAATGATTTGCTGTAGGTATCTGCATCTGATTCTATCAGCTGCTGGATATGAAGACAGTTATGCTAGGCTCCTGTCTGTAAGCACAGAGGAGTATCACTAATAGTGTCAGGGGTTGGGTTTCTCTCATTGGGTTGGTCTCAAGTTGGACCATACATTGGTTTGCCATTACCTCAATATGAAGCATGTTTTTCCCAATACTTCTTAGAGGCAAGACAAGTTATGGGTCAAAGGTTTTATGGGTAGCTTGGTGTGGCCCTCCCTCTACTGGAAGTCACTGGCTATAGGAGATGACAATTTCAGGCTCCTTAACTCCCTCACTAGGCTTTTTAGCCAGATCATAGTTTAGACTCCTGGGAACATTTCTTTTTCCAGAGATATCCACCCACCACTGTTCTCTCTCCCAGTCCTCCACAAACATGCCCACCAATCACTCTCCCCACCCCTTATTCCCCACTCCTGCTATCTTCCCCAAACTTTCTTCCAAACAGTTCCCTTCCTCCATCTATTTCAAGTTCCTATTTTATTTCCTTTTCAGGGTGACATTCTTTCAGTTTCTTTATACAGTGGATTACATTGACAGACTTTTGTATGTTGATCCATCCCTGTATCCCAGGGATGAAGCCTAGTTGATCACATTGGACAATGTTTTTCATGTATTCTTGAATTCTGTTTAGGATTATTTTTTAACTTTTATTGGTTATACTTTATTCACTTTGTATCCCCCCCATAAACCCCTCCCTCCTCCCCTTATAATCTCACCTTCCCTCCCTCTTCTTCATGCATGTCCCTCCCCATGTCCACTGATAGGGGAGGTCCCCCTCTCCTTCCTTCTGATTTTAGTCTATCAAGACTCATCAGGAGTGGCTGCATTGTCAACTTCTGTGGCCTGGTAAGGCTGTTCCCCCCTCAGGGGTACATGATCAAAAAGCAGGCCAATCAGCTTATGTCAGAGGCAGTCCCTTTTCCCACTGCAACCCACTTGAACACTGACCTGCCATGGGCTACATCTGTGCAGGGGTTCTAGGTTATCTCCATGCCTACTCCTTGGTTGGAGTATGAGTCTCTGGAAAGACCCCTGTGTTCAAATTTTCTGGTTCTGTTGCTCTCCTTGTGGAGTTCCTGTCCTCTCCAGATCTTACTATTTCCCACTTCTTACATAAGATTTCATGAACTCTGCCCAACAGTTGGTCATCAGGCTCAGCATCTGCTTTGATAGTCTGCAGGACAGAGTTTTTCAGAAGCCCTCTGTGGCAGGTTCCTAACTTGTTTCCTGTTTTCTTTTTCTTCTGATGTCCATCCTCTTTGACTTTCTGGATGGGAATTGAGCATTTTAGTCAGAGTCCTCCCTCTTGGTTAGTTTCTTTAGATGTACAGATTTTAGTAGGGTTATCCTATATTATATGTCTATATGAGTGAGTATATACCTTGTGTGTCTTTCTGCTTCTGGGACAGCTCACTCAGGACGAGACTTTACAGTTCTTACCATTTACCTGCAAATTTAATGATTTCATTGTTTTTCATTGATGAGTAACATTTCATTGTGTAGATGTATCACAATTTCTGTATCCATTCTTCAATTGAGGGCCATCTGGGTTGTTTCCAGCTTCTGGCTATTACAAATAAAACTGCTAGAAACATGGTTGAGCAAATATCCTTATTGTGTACTTGAGCCTCTTTTGGAAATATGTCTAGGAGTGGTATGGCTGGATCTTGAGGAAGTGGTATTCGTAGTTGTCTGAGAATGCGCCAGATTGATTTCCAGAGTATTTTTGCATCAATGTTCAATAATAAAATCTGATTTGAAATTCTCTTCCTTTTTTGAGTCTTTTCTGGTGTAGGTTTCAGGATGATTGTGGAATCATAGAATGATTTGGCAATGTTAAGTCAGTTTTTATATTGTGAAATAGTTTGAGGAGTATTAATATTAGTTCTTCTTTGAAAGTCTGGTAGAATTTTGAAACCATCTGGCCCTGGGCTTTTATTTGGTTGGGGAGCTTTTAATGACTGTTTCTATTTCCTTAGCACTTATAAGTCTATTTAAATTGTTTAACTGATCTTGATTTAATGTTCCTGTTTTTCCTCTAAGTTTTCCATTTACAGAATTCCCTCAGGTTTTTTTTTTTTTCTTTTATTGATTCTACCTCCATTTTCAGTTTTTAAAACAATTATATTTGTTTCCTTCACCTGTCTACTTGTGTTTCCCTGTATTTCTTTAAGGGATTTCTTTATTTCTTTTTAAAGGCCTTTATCACCTTCATAAGATTAGATTTAACGTCATTTTCTTGTGTTCAAAAATATTAATCTACCCTGAGCTTGCTTTAGTAGGATTCATAGGTTCTGGCTGTGCCATATCGCCCTGGCTCTTGTTTGTGTTCTTTTTTTTAATTATTATTAGTTATATTTTATTAACTCTGCATCCCAGCTGTATCCAACTCCCTCATTCCCTCCCAATCCCTCCCTCCCTTCCTTCCTCATCTCTTCCCTGCCCCTTTCCAAGTCCACTGATTGGGGAGGACCTTCTCCCCTTTCATCTGACCGTGTTTTATCAGGTATCTTCAGGACTGGCTGCAAAGTCTTCCTCTGTGGCCTAGCAGGACTGCTCCTCCCTTGGGGGGGGGTAGGGAGGTCAAAGAGCCTACCATTGAGTTCCTGTCAAAAATAGTCCCTGTTCCCCTTACTTTACTATGGGACACCAATCGGTTACTGAGCTACCACGGGCTTCATCCAAGCAGAGGTTATAGGTTATATCCATACATGGTTCTCGTTGGAGTGTCAGTCTCAGAAAAGACCCATGTGCCCATATAAATTTGGTCCTTGTGGAACTCCTATCCTTTCCACCTCATACAAACTCCCCCTTCTTTCATATGATTCCCTGCACTCTGCCGAAGGTTTGGTTATGAGTCTTAGTATCTGCTTTGATACACTGCTAGGTAGTCTTTCAGAGGCCCTCTGCAGTAGGCTCCTATCCTGTTACTTGTTTTCTCCTACATCCAATGCACATCCCATTTGTCTTTCTAAGTGAGGATTGAGCATCTTACCCGGGTCTGGTCCTCTTTCTTGTTTATCTTCTTTAGGTGTATAGATTTCAATATGTTTATCATATCTTATAGGACTATGTGAGTGAGTATATACCATGTTTGTCTTTCTCCTTCCGGGATACCTTACTCAGAATGATCTTTTCTAGATCCCACCATTTGCCTGCAAATTTCATGATTTCCCTGTTTTTGATTGCTGAGTAGTATTCCATTGTGTAAAAATACCACAATTTCTGAATCCATTTCTCCGTTGAGGGACATCTGTTTGTGTTCTTTCACTGACCCTTAGCCATTTCTTTGTCTCTTTTAATGACAGGCCTCAGGTAATGCAGGGTAAATTGTGGAGTGAGTGCAGTTTTTCTCTGAAGGTCCTTGAGAGCCACAGATCTCTTTTTATCTCTGGTGGCTGCAGGCCTCAGCAGTTGGAGGCTGAGAAGGTGGTCCCTGATGGCTGCAGGGCTCAGTCTGGTTGGGCTGGCTGCTGACCTTCGGAGATGGAATCTGAGTTTCAGTGGTCACTGAAGGCTGTTGGCCTCTTTCCAAGGTGGTCACAGGCCTCTGGGGATGGAAGCTGTGGTCCCTGATGTCCACTGGTCTCTGGGATTGCAGGTAGACCTGTGGTTCATGAGATAGAGTGCCCATGCGTTAGGGCATATCTCACTATTGATGGCTTAACCTAGGGGCATCTAATAGGCAGGGGGCTGGAGCACCGACATCTCACCTGTCTGTCACAGGTGGCCTTAGGTCTCTGGGGATGGAAGCTGAATTGTGGGCTGAGAATTGGGTACATGGGGTACAGGGCAGGGCTCACTGAAGCTAGATTTGTTGGAAGGACAGGGCAGGCAAAGAATTGTGGGCAGAGAGGTCTAACCTGGTGGTCCTTGATGGCTGTGATCTGGGAGCTGGAACAAGCAAGGGGCAGGGTATAGGTCACTGCTGCTGGGCTTGCCTAGAGGCACACAGCTGGCAGGGTGCTGAAGTGTAGAAGTCTCACCTGTCTTTTCAGGTTGAGGCAAGGAGGGTCTCCAGGTACATAGGCTGAGCTGTGGGCAGGGAATTGGGTAGATCACAATGGGATACAGCTCTATTTGTCCTGTAAAACAAGTCTTGTAGATTATAGAAAATTCAATAACTACTTTTAAATGTCATTTATTAATTTGTTTGTTTGTTTGTTTGATTGTTTTAATTATGAGAGTGGGCAGTATTTTCACATGTGAGTGCAGGTGTCTACACATTCCAGAATAAGACTTCACATGTCCTGCAGAAGCTACAGGCAGTTACAAACGGGAATAAGTTCTAGGAAGCAAGTCAAGTAATTTTCAAGAGCAGAATGGGCATGTGGACTGTAAGCAATCTCCCCAACTCCTTTAATCAGTTCATGAGATAAACACTACCTCTACACTGTGGTCATCTGTCTATATAAGAACTTGCCTATGGCCTCTGTTACTGTGGACAGAGTATCACCCAACGCAAGCATATTTCAATGGTCCCTACTTTAGCTGTTATTTGTATCGTTACTAAGTAGGTCCACAGTTTTCAACATCTGGAGAAAGCGAGTATGGGTAAAACATGACAAGCTTGACATTTGTCATGAAGTGAGTCATTGTAGACATTTCTATGTATATGTCTATCTCTAAGATGAAGTCCAGGGAAAGAGAAAGCTAGGAGCTGCTCACTGAACTAGAGGACAGCAATAAACTATGAACCAATGTCACAGAAAGAGCTCATGGAAACACATAATGTATTCTCTGTGTTTATAGTGCTGAAAAAAAATCAGTGCTGACTGAATTTCCTTTAAAACTTTGGAATAACCTACTGTATATGTGAATATGTATCTTATATATATATTATTGTAGTTGCAAATATTTCACATAACTTTAAATGAGCAAAATTACCCTTAAACTTAATTCCTTAAACATGTAAGTCCATCTACACATATACATGCTATGCTCTCTGTCTCTGGTGTATTCAAAGGCATTTCTAACACGCTTACAAGTAATCATACCTCAGATGAGAGGTATCCATCTTACTATTTTTTCTTAGTAAGTCAGTCATCAGTTTTAATATATTACTCTAATCTCTAGATATTTATATAAAGTACACATTATTTGAATAAATAATAGTCCCAAAAAGAAAAGAAGTATATTAGAGTTAAGTGTACATAAAATTCATCCAAATGGTCTATATTTTACCTTCAGTCTAGCTGACATAATGTATACTCTTTTGATACAGTGATTGTTTAATAGGTATCCTTTAGTAGATTGGTTAGTATCTCCTGGTCTTCCATACATCACACATATTTCAATTAGAGGACTGTGAATTTCAGAAGAAAACTAATAAACAATTAGTACTTATTAGATGGTTATGCACAATATAAGAATTGTCAAATATTCTCAAATTGTGGAGCAATAAAGAGAAGATGGGGCTTGGCAATTTTCTTGGCTTCTATCCAGAAGTAAAGTCTATCTCCCATCTGGAGCATTTAGCAAAGTGCACCTCGGAAGTTGATAAATATGGCAAGGGAGAAAGAGAAAATGGAACAAAATCATAAAGTAAGAGGAGCAAATGTCAAACTGACAAGATTTTATGTAACAAAACATCCAGAGAGGAAAGCTGTCTTGTCTTACTAAATCTTTCACTGTAACATACATCTTTCTGGAATGCACACTGCCAAGCTAGACTAGGAGGAAAACCAATACTAAATGTACGATGCAATTAAATCACTCAGTGAAGTGACTTATTTTGTATCCAAAAGTATAAAAAGTGTAATAATAAAGGTTCAGTTATAATTGTTTATTCTCTGTGAGATCAGGAACTCCCTATGAAGTATTTAATAAAGGAGAAATCAGACTCCACTATCACTTTCAAACTAAAAACATTGTATTCTCCTTTTATTTTTATTTGCTTTATATTTTTAACTTGTTTTTAATTGAAATGGAGTTATAACATTTTTTTTGATTATTACTTCACCTATGCTACCAACAATAATCACAATAAACAAAAACTCCAGTACCAACGAGGAGGAGAAATCTCCTTTAGAATGGTTTGTCAGGGTAGTCCAAATGACTCCCAAAACAATAGTTTCTTGGTTTATTGCATGGTTACCCCTCATGGATTGACAGTAGCCCCAGTTACTGAAGACACCAGGCATAAACATTTAGGATACTTGGACTGTTGTTAATGACTCAAGCTGTATCATCCCTAAAAGCATCCTGTGATCTAGCTTCCATTGGTTTTAGAAAATACTATGCAAGTTGCCAGGGGAAGAAAGCATTTTAAAAGCCCTCTTCAGCTGCAACACCTATATACATGACAATGACAAGAATGGCAAAATTTCCAGGGAGATCTAGTGTGTGACACGCACGTATTGGGGGCAGCCAACAGCTATCTAAATGGACTTAAGGAACACTCAACAGAAAGGATACCATGTCTGGTACTGGAAAGCTAGCCAGATTTCCAGTGCTCATGAAGTCATGGACCATCAGAAAGAATCTGTTACTGTCACTTTGCCAGACCAGGATAATTCCTTACTATATTTCTGTGTCATCTTTAAAGACTGTATCTTAAAATTTTCTGAGATAGAACAACATGTTTGACTTTCAAAACAAAAATGCTGTCTGATATAACTGGACCTTTGATGCAAAACCATACAAGTAAACAGATCTGAATGTTAAAGACATACTGTTGAAAAAATGTCTTAGAGCACAATAAGCCTATCACATCTAATAAAGAAGTCAACTTATAAATGAACTACACAGGTAACATTTAAGAACAGCAAATTTGGTCATGTTTCCTAGAAAAATCACAGTCTTTACAAACTAGTATCGCAATTTTGTATTGCCCATCTTTGTCAGAAGACTAACATAAATACTTGGTAGATATTTAGCAATACTTTTTTCATCACTAATTCTTTTGAGTGCTTTTTTTTTAAATGAACAGTTTTTTTAACTTTTATTAATTACACTTTATTCACTTTGTATCTCCCCCATAAACCCCTCCCTCCTTCCCTCCTAATTCCACCTTCCCTCCCCCTTCTTCACACATGCCCCTCCCCCAGTCCACTGATAGGGGAGGTCCTCCTCTCCTTCCTTCTGATTCTAGTCTATCAGATCTCATCAGGAGTGGCTGCATTGTCTTCTTCTGTGGCCTGGTAAGGCTGCTCCCCCTCAGGGGGAGGGGATCAAAGAGCAGGCCAATCAGTCCATGTCAGAGACAGTCCCTCTCCCCATTACTTTGGAACCTACTTGGACACTGAATTGCCATGGGCTACATCTGTGCAGGGGTTCTAAGTTATCTCCATGCATGGTCCTTGGTTGGAGTATGAGTCTCAGGAAAGACCCCTGTACACACCACATCTTATGCGATGCCAATTCTTCAACAGAACTGGAAATACAACAAATAGTTCCAATATAATTTTCCAATATAAAAAAGGCCAGTGAAAGCCTGACCTTTGAAGTAAACCCGCCTCCAAACATGGAAAGCTACATTTTCTTTTTTTTTTACCCAATTGAAATGTAGCAGGTTAGATGAAATTTTCCATATTTCAGTAGGACTAGACCTTCTTTGAGGTGGACAAATAGGCAATTAAAAAACAATGGAAGCACAGAATAAGTCAAAGACGACAACTGCATGAGACCCATTACCCATGCCAACTGATGCTATGCCTTAAAGATGGAGCTGGTTTCCGCCTTCCACCTTCCCGATGGTGAGTGCTCTCTGTCACGAACAATTCCACATTTGGCTAAGGCTGAGGATCTGGCATGCTTCCATGTATGTGGACCTATCTGCATTGCCCACGTAGCACGCCTGGGTTGGCTACCCAGAGGCTATTTAAGCTGTGGGCTGGCTTTCCCCAGGGTCCGAGGATTGTTCAAGGTTCCTGAATAAACTGCATTGAAAAAAAAAAAGGGCACAATCCTATTGGACCAGGACCACTGACCATGTCAGGAGCCTCTAATTACCTCCTTAAAGCCCAATCTCCACCTGTAGCGACCTCTAACCAACCTGGCCTTCAGCAAATGCTTCTGAAGAGACTCGGTGTGGTCCGCACTGAGAAAACTCACTACAGGAACCACAGGATTCCTCACTTTCTGGTCGTGCTTGTGTCTGCTCCGCACAAAGCCAGACATTCATAGCGGAAATCCCGTTTGGTTTTGCGTATTTGTGAGTAACAACACCATAGTGTAGTTCCAGGATGTCAGGCAGTGGCCTCGGATACGGCTATAAGGAGTCTCGGTGGTAAGGACACCGCTGCCACACACTGAGAGGTAGAGACCGAGTTCTTGCAGTCAGTTTTGAGTGCTTTTATCTCCAAGATATTACTGAAAGATATGACTTATAGAAATGACTCATTCTCACAGTAAACAGTAATAAAAATGATATGGCATATAAGTTTTCATTTCAGGAGTTACTTAGTGTACTTTTAATAATATTTCCTTTTTAAAAGCGGAATGAATTCCCGGAAATGTCTTTGTCATTAGAACTTACTAGCAAGTATGTAATCTCATATTAAAGTACAGTTTCAAGTGATAGAAAATACACAGTACAGATTTGTTGAAACTCGAAAGTTTTGTTATTTCCTTGTTGGTAAATGCAGGATTACCTGCATTTTAAATTTTTCATAAAGAAAAAAATTAAAAAGTCACTTGGCTTTTACTAAGAAAGATACTGTACAAAGTCCCAATTTATTTCTAATATCAGAGATCAGACCTCTACTCTTGCCTGATGCGTCTAAAACAAAAAGGGGGAACTGTAGAGAGCTGCGGATTGCTATGCCTTAAAGATGGAGCTGGTTTCCGCCTTCCACCTTCCCGATGGTGAGTGCTCTCTGTCACGAACAATTCCACATTTGGCTAAGGCCGAGGATCTGGCTTGCTTCCATGTATGTGGACCTATCTGCATTGCACACGTGGCACGCCTGGGTTGGCTACCCAGAGGCTATTAAGCTGTGGCTGGCTTTCCCCAGGGTCCGAGGATTGTTCAAGGTTCCTGAATAAACTGCATTGAAAAAAAAAAAATCACTTGTATGTGATTTTTGGTAGGAATACTTACTCTATATTGTTGTGCCAACCATAAGATTTTTAGATGGGCTCTTGACTAGACTCACACAGTGTCTGTTGTCAGATCTCCCTGCTATTGGAACGACTTAAACAAATACAAAGACAGAATGTCATGTCTGAGAACAGCATGCCTATTAAAGTCACAGTGATCATAGAAGTACTCACACTTCAACTCATCTGGTCTGCAAAGTGTCCCTGCAAATGAATTTCTCATCCTTTAACTGCATCCACACAGAATATTTCAATTAGAAGGTTAATAGATATAAACCTAACTGGGAAATATATTTGCAAACTGTTACCTAGAACATGTTTAGTATCTATCTTTTTTTGTTTGGGCATGTAGTAATAAGTTAAAGGCAGGTAAATGTGGAGTCAAATTTACTTAAAGAACTATTTTTGTAGATGAAACCAGAAATCATGCCAAAATACAACTTAACGAGTAGGATGCCAGTTACACAACTATCATAATTATTAACAGTAATGCTGTGCTGTGTGAGGTTTTTCTTTTATGATTATGATTATTTTAAGAGGAACTGATCATTATTAATATTATTTTGTACTATATATTATTTTGTATGGCAGAGACTCATTTCCATGTGCTCTGGTATCTACTTTAGATGAAAACTCAAAAGTGTTGTTCAATCTGTTGCATTTCTATGTCAAACATGCATGAGAGTACAATTTATATTATAGATGATTTCTTTGTGCTAACAATTTCAGAGAATTCAGTCCATGAGACCAAGAAAAGATATTCACTTCATTGTGGTTCTGCCTTCCCCAGAAGTGTCCAGAGGCCACATGACACTGTGCCAAAACATGTGATTCTCTGCTGAAGAAAACAGGACAGGAGCCTACCATAGATGTCCTGTAAAAGACTCTACCCAGCAGGGGATCTGAGCAAATGCTGAGACTCATAGCCAAACTTTGGGCAGAGTCTTTTTTTTTTTTTTTTTTCGACTGATACATTTTGTTTATTTGATAAACATGGTGTGAACTTGATTTTTTTTTTCAACGCAGTTTATTCAGGAACCTTGAACAATCCTCGGACCCTGGGGAAAGCCAGCCACAGCTTAATAGCCTCTGGGTAGCCAACCCAGGCGTGCCACGTGTGCAATGCAGATAGGTCCACATACATTGGGCAGAGTCTTTTGAAAGAGTGTGTGTGGGTGGATAGAAGGACCCTGAATGGACAGGACCTACCCAAGGAGACCAACAAAGCCAACAAATCTGGACATAGGGGTCTTGCAGAGACTGATGTACCAACCAAGGATGATGCATGAAGAGGACCGAGACACCCTGTTCAGATGTAGTTGATAGGTCAGTCATTATGTGGGTTTCCTAGTAAGGGAAGCAGAGGTTATCTCTGACATGGACTCTTTTAACTGCTCTTTGTTCACTTTCACTGGGTGGGCGGCCTTGACATGCCTTGGAGGAAGAGGATACAGGCAGCCCTGATAAGACTTGATTGGCTAGGGTCAAATAGTTTAAAAGGAGGGCTCACCCTTTATGTGATCTAGGTAAGGGAGATAAGGAGGTAGAGGACAGAAGAGTGGGACATGGAGGAGAGTAGGAAGGGAGCTACAATCAGGATTTGAAATGAATAAATTATAAAAAAATTAAAAAGTGACAGGGAAAAAAAGGAAATGTTTAATATCCTGAGTCATCAGGGAAAAATAAATCAAAAGGACTCTGAGATTCTATCTTATAACCGTAAGAGTAGCTAACATCAAAAATTCAAGTGGCAACAGATGCTGGTGAGGATGTGAAGAAAGGGGAACACTTCATTATTGCTGGTGGGAGGGTACACTTGTACAACCACCTTGGGAATTAATCTGGTACTTCCTCAGAAAATGCAGGATAGCTCTACCTCAAGCTATAGCACTCCTGGAAATATACCCAAAAGGTGCTCTACCATACAACAATATCTGCTCAGTTATGTTCATAGTAGCTTTATTCATAATACCCAGAATCTGGAAAAAACTTAGATGGCCCTTAACCAAAAAATAAAAAAAAAATCAGTGAGGAAATTGTGGCACATTTATACAATGGAATACTACTCAGCTTTTAAAAACAAGGACATCATGAAATTTGCCAACAAATGGATGGAACTAAAAAAGATCATCCTGAGTGAGGTATCCCAGACCCAGAAAGATACACATGGTATGTACTCACTTATAAGCAGATTTTAGCCATATTGTACATGTTAGACTTACTACAATCACAGACTCAAAGAAGATAATTAACAAGAAGGCCCCAAGGGAGGATGCTTAAATCACACCCAGAAGGGGAAATAGAATAAAAGCAGAAGTGGCTAAAGAGAGGGAACAGGACAGGAGCCTAGCATAGCAGTTCTCTGAAAGGCTCCACCTAGCAGCCCATATCAGAAGCATAGGTAATTTTGTGTGAAAGTTGGAAGAAGGCTAGTATAAAATTCATGTAGAAACAACTTATCAATGACACTTGTGCTTATCTTGGAAATATTAAGATGGATATTCCAGTAGCAGATATTAGTTAGAAAGGTGAATAGAAACAGAAATGCTAAAATCATAAAACTATGAGCAATGCCTCATGCCACAAAGAGTGATTGGTTTGAACACATTAATAATAAACGCAAAGTTACTAATAATATGTTAGTGTTGCAGTAGGAAATGAAAACTCCTCTCCTTGATGTCATTTCACCAGTAGCAAGCCCAGTTTTGAATTCTTTGCTTTGCTCTTTCCGCATCTCCTGTAATTCTTATCTATTGGTTGTATGAGTCTGAACCTGTGTCGACCTAGAGGCTGTTTTTGAATCTGTCCCTGTGTGTCTGCCTTGAACAAAGGGCTTTGCTCTCTGCTCTATTAAACATCACATAAAGGATCACATTGGGGAAAGAATGAGAGGTGCTTTACAGGAAACTTTACTAGATTTTTATAAGGAATTAAGTCACTGACCACAACTCAAACCAACAGATAACAAACAAAAACCATTTAACAATGTTTGAATGCTGCTTTCAGCATATAGGGTAAAATTTTATTCTATGAGGCACTTTCTGTCTATTTTGTTTCCACCAAATGATTATCTTAACACACATGCATTATTCTTGGTTGAGAGGCATGGAAGAGTAAAAAATTTAAGATTGCACCTATGTGTCAGCTTATATTGTAAACATTGATTACATCGGAAATGTAAGGCAAGTAAGGTTGGTGGTTGCATTGTTCTTCTAAATGTAGGATAACCACATAGGCAGAGTGCACAGTAAAACAGCAGTCTGAGTTTTTAAGTGAACTTAAGGTGTGCTATTAACTTTGGCTGTGAGGTCCAGCTCTGGAGTGTGTTTCATATATCAGGTATCACATTGTTCAAGCAAACAGACTTTCCCTCTCCTAGAAAGCATCAAACGCCAATAACTTTTCAGAAATTGTGGAGTATTTGTACTTCACCTTCCTCATGGCTTTTTGTCAGGCTCAAGATTATGAGGTTTTTGTGTGTGCTGTTACAGTCTCTGTGAGCTCCTGTATGTATTAGTCCTATTGTGTCTGAAAATGCTGTCTCCTTAGAGGCACCACCCACGTATGACTGTTATAACTTTTCCACCTCCTCCTTATAGATCTCTGAATCTTAAAGGGAGAGGTGTACTAGTTTATGGCTGACCGCTTAATCTCTAGGTGTTGACCAGGTGTGGTTGCTGGTAATCGGCATCAGCTGTAAGAAACTTTTGTTATGAGGGATGAGTGATGATGGGTTTAGCAGTAAGTCATTAGGAGTGTGCGTAGGTTTGTAGGGATTTAAATGTGAGCACTTGTGATCATGGAGGCCAGCAGAGGGAATCAGTCCTCACTTAGCTATCATGAGCAATCATGAACAGTCCTACAGGGGTGTCTTGAGCTGTCCCATGGGGGTGCTCACAATTAAATTTGGGTCCTCTGTACGAAGAATATTTACTCTTAATAAGGTTGAGCTATCTCTCAAAGATTGAAACAACCTGCAAAGTTAATGAAACAAAAACAAGCTTCTACTATAGGTGTTGGGGAGACAGACAAGGTAGATTTCTGGGAGTTGATGGCCAGTATGGCATAGATAACAAGTTCTAAGACACACAGGGCTACACAACAACATGAACCTGTAAAAAATTCTCTAGGATCGATCCCATTTTTTTTACTAAGAAGTATGAAAATCAGTCATATTGACTTATTTTCTAAGTATAAAAAAAGGATTTGTGGACATTTTGAGGAAAAAATAAGCCATTTTTACCCCAGTCTCTCTGCAATCATATGAATATAATTTAAACATCTTTTATATAGGAGTCTTAAACTATGTTTCATCTTGACAAGAATTTCTTTTCTTCTGCTGTGGTTTATTATT
Source organism: Meriones unguiculatus (assembly GCF_030254825.1). NCBI lineage: Eukaryota > Metazoa > Chordata > Mammalia > Rodentia > Muridae > Meriones > Meriones unguiculatus. The sequence continues at coordinate 99,576,855 of NC_083354.1, forward strand.
CTAAAAACACATACTTCCTAGGTAGATTATCATAGGAAAATATCACTTAATGGAGGGATGTTTTAAACTAGTCATAATTAAAATAATATTCCCCAAATATTAATAATAAACCAAAATTTACATGACTTTTAAAAAGTAAGGAAAGCATTATTTATAGACTTTTGTAATATGAACAGAAATCTGATATGCATATATTAAACACATATGCATATATGAATTGATTCAATTCCCCAGTTGTCAGTGTACCCAAAGCACTGACAAGTGGATTAATCATAATTTTTATTCATCATCTGTCAGATTAGAATCACTTTAAAGACAGCGACTGAAGCTCTCATTTTTTCCCCTCCATTGTCCCTCATGATGCAGACCCAGAGAGACTAAGATACCCACTCTCATGGGAAGCACAAATATTCTTCTGAACTTGGCACAGATCAGCCTACTTGGCTACAGAGTCCCACAGTGTCTCAGACTATCTTAGCTGCTGTAAATTGTTTTTAATATATCTGGACAATAAAAGACCCCCCTATATAGGAGATAAAAAACACTGAGTAATCAATTAGTGCTTATCTGCTGCATGATCTACTTTAGTCACCTTCCCAAGGGTGAGACTAAATTTGGGAAAAAATTATCAGTAGTTAGAAAGTGTTGATAATCAGATAAAGAAATGACAGCAGCCAATGTGTGCTTCTCATCATTTACAGACCTAACATTTTCCAAAATCAGGAGTAGTTATGTAGGAAAGAGACTGGGGATACCGGAGAAGACTCACATGTAAAAAAATGACAGTTGATGCTTTCTAATTTCATTCCTTTTTAAATGAATTTGCATAATGTTTCCTGAAAGCATATTCTTTTATGTTGCTTCTACTCTTTCAGGCTCATTGCCTTAGCAATATTCTTATAATGCCAATGGCCAAGGATGATAAAGAGAAGAGAGGTTTTAGGGGGAAGCACAATAGTCTAGCTCTCTTGGATGTATGTGTACAGGTGGGGTACCCCAGTGTCTTTTTGTTAACCTTAGCAGTAATATCAAGGTAAGATAAGAGTTTATACTTAGGAATTTAGGAATAAGTATTTGCTTTGGTGGCATTTTTAAAACTCAGTCTTATAGATCAGGCCTAAACGTAAACACACACACACACACACACATGCACACCTTAGGGCATATAATCACAATACTCTTATGATATTCTATTGTTCTCAGTAAAAGCTAGTATTCTTGCAGTGCTGTGCTGCCCATATGCACTTTCTGCAATAAATGTCTGACATAAACAACTTTTTAAAAAGGTGATTTATTTTGCTCAGGATTTCAGAAGTTCTAGTCAATGTCTGCTGACTCCATTGTTTGTGGGCCAGTGGTAGGGCAGAACTGCATCATGAAATGGTTTTGCTGAGCCAAGATATTTGCCTGGTGGCAGCCCAGAAAGCAGAGAAAACAAGGTCCCTTCTTAGAATATGTCTTCCAACCTGTGAGTGGCTCTGTGCCAGAGACCTATGATCAAAATCACCCTTACCCTCTACCCTCAGGGCTATAACTGAGGATGTCAAAGATACAGTGACATTATCAGATTTACTGATGTCTATTAGCTCAGACAGCTATTGCTTCTGCTGACATACTTGTACTTATGTCAGAAAAGAATAAACAAATAAAAGAAAATCACCCTGACATGTCTATTTTAGGAATTCCATCAAATACCAGGAAGATGTTGTTTTTCCACTAATTTTCCAAGTATGAGCAATTAGAAGAAGATATGTACTTTAAAGAACTTAGTACATGTTCCTGTATTCTCACTATGGGTATGAGAGTTGCTTGTTTGTTAGCCCAATACAGACAAAAAAACTGATGTGTGAAAATAAAGAATGGATTAGTCTTATTCCTATCAATTTGGTGTTGGTTTTATGCACACAGGAAGCTAGCTACAAACCATGCCAGAATTTAAAACTTGAAATGAAATATATAATTGCTCTATTAACATTAAAAACTGTATATTTGAACTTGAAAAAATGAACTTTTCTGTGAGTTAAACACTATGCCAATTCATATTCACTTTAGAATTTATATAAACAGCCAGTATTCTGGAGTATAAAAAAGTAATATAATATAAATAAAATTTTATACTAATAACTGATATGGATGGTACTATAAATAATTATTCTTTAATTAATTAGTTAATTAATTAACCATTAATTTACTTTACTTCTTCCCTTCCCTCTTCTTTTCCCAGTTCCTCCCTCTCAAGTCCCCTATCCTTCCTTCATCCTTTCATCCTCTCATTCTCCCTTTCTTCTCCAAAAAGGGAAGATATTAACTGGTCTTGGCATATCAAGTTACAGTAGGACAAGGCATATCATTTCCTATTGTGGATAGACAAGGCAGTCCATTCAGGGAAAGGGAAACTATTGCCTAGCAATAAAATCAGAAACAACCCCTGCTCCTGCTCTTAGAGGTACTACAGGGAGAATGAGCCAGACAACTGTTACATATATGCAAAAGTTTAGTATATACAGGTTTGTTATTGAGTTTTGTGCAGGATGGTAGACATGAATCTCTTTGCATTCTTCTGCATGCAGACATCCAGTTAGACCAGCAGCATTTGTTGCTTTCCTTTTTTTTTTTTTTTTAATGTATAGTTTTTGATTCTTTGAAAAAAAATAATCAAGTGTCAGTAGGTATGTGGGTTTATTTCTGGGTCTTTAGTTTGATTCCACTAATCAACGTGGCTGTTTGAATGTCAATACCAAGTGCTTTTTCTTACTATTGCTCTGTAAGACAGCTAGAAGTCCTATACTTCCAGATGGTAATACCTCCGGAAGTTCTTTTATTATATCTGATTGTTTTAGCTTTCCTGTTTTCTTTGTGTGTGTGTGGTTGTTGTTTTTCCATATATGTTTAGTATTTTTTTTTCTCTTACCGTCTGTAAAGAATTGTGTTGGAATTTTGGTGGGAATTGCATTGAATCTGTAGATAGCATTCAGTAATATGGTCTTTTTTACTGTGTTAATCCCACCAATCCATGAACATGGGGGAAATTTCTGTCATTTCTTCTCAAAGACATGAATTTCTCATCATACAGGTCTGTCAGTTGCTTGGTTAGAGTTACACTAGGATACTTTGTATTATTTATGGCTGTAGTGAAAGGTGTTGTTTCCCTGATTTATTCTCAGCCCATTTATGACTTTTATATAGGAGGGCTACTAATTTCTTTGAGTTTACTTTGTGTCCAGCCACTTTGGTGAAGTTGTTTTTCAGTTGTGTAAGTGCCCTGGTAGAATTTTTGGGGTTGTTAATACATACTCTCATATCACCTGAAAAGAGCAATACTTTGACTTTTTTGTGTCACACTGATCTCCTTTAGTTACCTTATTGCACTAGTTAAAATTTCAAGTACTGTATTGAACAGATATTTAAATAATGGAAATCCTTTCTTGTTCATGATTTTAGTTAGAATTGCTTTTCAGTTTCTCTCTGTTTAATTTGTTGTTGGCTGTTATTGTGTTTGGTTACCTCTGATCTCTTCAAAACTTTTATTATGAACTGGAGTTAGATTTTGTCAAAAGCTTTTTAATCAGCTAATGAGATGATCAAGTTCTTTTTTTCTTCTTTCAGTTTCTTTACATGATGGATCGCATTGATGGATTCTCAAATGTTGAACAATCCCTGTATTTGTGGGATGAAGCCTACTTGATTATGGTGAATGATGTTTTTTTTTTTCAATCTGATTTTATTTATTTTTTATTTTATTAATTGCACTTTATTCATTTTGTATCCCCCCATAAGCCCTTCCCTTCTCCCCTCCCGATCCCACCCTCCCTCTACTTTCTGCATGCATGCCGCTCCCCAAGTCCACTGATAGGGGAGGTTCTCCTCTCTTTTCCGATCTTAGTCTATCAATTCACATCAAAAGTGGCTGCATTGTCCTCTACTGTGGCCTGGTAAGTTTTGTTATGTTCTTGGAATCAGTTTGTAAGTATTATATTGAATACTTTTGCAACAATGTTCATAAGGGAGATTGCTTTAAAATTCTTTTCCTTTTTTGAAGCATTGAATGAGTTTTAGGTTTCAGGGTGACTCTGGTCTCAAAATGAATTTTGGGGTGTTCCTTTTATTTCTATTTTGTGGAATAATTTATGGAGTATTGGTATTAGCTCTTTTTTGAAAGCTTGGCAGAATTCTGCACTAAAACCATCTGACCCTATGCATTTTTTGGTTGGGAGCCTTTTTAAAAATATGGAAAATATTTTTTAATTAAAAACACATATCAACATTTTATAGTTATTATTATACTTTGTTTTAAATTTAAAAGAAAAACAATGAAAAATTGCATATATGAAGATGTTTCATGATAAAAAAATATTTGGAGGCAGTCAGATCTCTGTGATTTTGAGGCCTGCCTGGGTCTACAAAGTGAGTCTAGGCCAGCCTTGGCTACACAAATAATCCAGGTCTCAGAACAACAACAACAAAAATGTCCATTTCATTTAGATTTTCTAATTATGCAAAGTGCAGGTTTTTGAAGTGAGTCTTAATGACTCTTTGAATTTCCTCAGTGTCTGTTGTTATCTTCCACTTTTCATTTCTGATTTTATTAATTTGGATATTATCTCTCGGCCTTTTAGTTAGTTTCATCAATGGTTTGTCTATACTATTGATTTTCTCAAACAACTCTTGAATTCTTTGATTCTTTGTGTTGTTCTTTTCTTTTCTAATTCATTCATTTAAGCCCTGCATTTGATAATTTCCTGTCATCTACTACTACTGACTATGCTTGCTTCTTTCTTAATCTAGATCATTGAGATTTGCTGTTAATTGCTAGAATGAGTTCTCACTGATGTCTTTATGAAGGCGCTTAGTGTCAAGAACTTTCCTTTCACTGTGCTTTCATTGTGTCACATAACTTTGAGTATGTTGTGAATTCTTTTCATTGAATTGAAGAAAGTCTTTAATTTCTTTCATTTTTAGTTTTTTTTTCAATTTTAATTTATTTTTCTTTATTAATTACACTTTATTCACTTTGTATCTCCCCTCTGGTTCCCTCTCTCCTCCCATCCCAATCCCTCCCTTCCTCCACCCTCTGCATGCATGCCCCTCCCCAAGTCCACTGATAGGGGAGGACTTCTTTTCCTTCCTTCTGTACCTAGTCAATTTGGTCTCATCAGGAGTGGCTGCATTGTCTTCTTCTGTGGCCTGGTAATGCTGCTTCCCCCTTGGGGGGAGGTAATTAAAGAGCAGGCCAATCAGTTCATGTCAGAGACAGTCCTTGTTCCTATTACAATGGAACCCACTTGGATACTGAACTGCCATGGGCTACATCTGTGCAGGGGTCTTAGGTTATCTCCATGCATAGTCCTTGGTTAGAATATCAGTCTCAGGAAAGACCCCTGTGCTCAGAGTTTTTGGTTCTGTTGCTCTCCTTGTGGAGTTCCTGTCCTCCCCAGATCTTACTATTTCCTACTTCTTTCCTAAGATTCCCTGCACTCTTCCCAAAGGTTGCCCATAAGTCTCAGCATTTAATTTCTTTCTTTATTTGTTCCTTGACCCAGTAGAAATTGTGTAGTTGGTTTTGTGTAGTTTGGTTATTTTTCATGAGGTTATAGGCTTCCTGTAAAGCCCAATTTCCATCCATACTTGTCTAAGAAAATATTGGGAAATTGAGTCCATTGAAATTGAGAGATATTAGTTACCAATTATTGTTAATTCCTGTTATTTTGATGTTAGTAGTGGTAGTGTGTATGTGTGTGTGTGTACTTTCATTCTTTTCTTCTTGCTGCTGTGGGAATATTGCTTTCCTCTGTTTTCTTTGGTAGAATTAATCTCACGTTGGAGTTTTCTTCCTAGTATCTTCTATAGGGGTGGATTTATGGATGGATACTTTTAAAATTTGTTTTTATCATTGAATATCTCGTTTTCTTTCTCTGTGTGATTGAAAGTTTTGCTGGGTCTAGTTGTCTGAGCTGACATCTCTTGTCTCTTGGAGTATTTAAGACATCTGTCCAGAGTTTTAGAGTCTCTGTGAAGAAGTTGTATAATCTGATGGGTATGCCACTATATATGACATGGCCTTTTTCCCTTGCAGCTTTAAATATATTTTCCTTCTCATATTGTATGCTAGTGACACAAAGTCCAGCATACTTCCATTGACAGCCAAGTTGAGAGATTTGCCATAGGGTATCAATTTGGTCCTGCACGAGGTCAATCCTCTGATTGAACACCATCAAGTCTCCTTTTAGTTGAGCATTAATTCCTTTTTGTGCATCTAAAGCATGAGCTACATTGGCTAAAAGATTATTTAGGGTCTGAGCAGTCTGCATAGTATGACTCATGGCTAATGCCACTGTGGTAGCTCCAACAGCCGCCAATGAGATGGCAGTAACAATGGCGGCTGTAATTCCAAGATCCCTTTTCTGTCTGAAGAGAGTCATAGCATGAGGGGCACCAACAGGCACAGGCACCCAGCAAGGCATGCGAGTAACCAGGGCATACCTAAATTCACTAGCATTCCAGCATTGGGCAAAAAAGCAAGTATCATTACCACAATTACTTGGTTCTATATGGCTAACAATGAATAAAAATGGGGGTTATAAACAACAGGTGTGGACTTATAGGAAATATTATGAGAAGCCTTAACCCCCTCATTGGAACATCCTGCATCAGTTCTAGAACTAGCGGTGGTGGTGTCCGAGGTCTGAGTAGGTTCAGGAGACCATTGCCGCCAGGGGCGAGATGTGCTCCCAGTAAATTGACTAACTCCATGTTTTCCTCCACTTTTGAAAGTCATTTAAGGTTCTTAAATTATCTTTTCTTTTTTTTTTCTTTTTTTTTAATTTTTCATCAATTACACTTTATTCATTCTGCACCCCCATAAGCCCCTCTCTCCTCCCCTCCTGATCCCACCCTCCCTCTCCTTTCTGCATGCATGCCACTCCCCAAGTCCACTGATAGGGGAGGTTCTCCTCTCCTTTCTGATCTTAGTCCATCAGTTCACATCAAAAGTGGCTGCATTGTCCTCTACTATGGCCTGGTAAGGCTGCTCACCCCCAGGGGGAGGTGATCAAAGAGCAGGCCAGTCAGAGGCAGTCCCTCTTCACATTACTATGTAACCCACTTGGAGACTGAGCTGCCATGGGCTACATTTGTGCAGGGGTTCTAGGTTATCTCCAGTTGGCTACCATAAAAAGCTAAAATGTTATGCTCAAGATGCGAGGCTAAGCACTGCACTCAGGGTCAGCCGCTTTCGACCCAGAGAAGAGCATGTCTGATTGCATGCGGGTTGATGCCCCAGGTCCCGCCTCTGAGAAAAAGGTATCAGACGGGTCTGATGCTCTTTGGGTGGATGACACCTAAATGAACATCGGTACAAAGTCCCAATTTATTTCTAATATCAGAGATCAGACCTCTACTCTTGCCTGATGCGTCTAAAACAAATAGGGGGAACTGTAGAGAGCTGCATAATGCCACGCCTTAAAGATGGAGGTGGTTTCTGCCTTCCACCTTCCAGATGATGAGTCCTCTCTGTCACAAACAACTCCATATTTGGCTAAGGCTGAGGATCTGGCTTGCTTCTGTGTATGTGGACCTATCTGCATTGCCCACGAGGCATGCTGGGGTTGGCTACCCAGAGGCTATTTAAGCTGTGGGCTGGCTTTCCCCAGGGTCAGAAGATTGTTCAAGGTTCCTGAATAAACTGCATTGAGAAGAAAAAAAAAAAAAAAAAAAAAAAGATCAGAAAGAAGGAGAGGAGGACCTCCCCTATCAGTGGACTTGGGGAAAGGCATGCATGCAGAAATGGGGGGAGGGTGGGACCGGAAGGGGAGGAGGGTGGGGCTTATGGGGGGATACAAAAGGAATAAAGTGTAATTAATAAAAGTTAAATAAAAAAATTTAATATATATATATTTTCGATGTTCTGTACATTTATTGTTTTGATTATTGTGTGGAGAAAGAATTTTATTTTCTGGTCCAATCTATTTAGGAGTTTTCTTCTATGATTGTGTTGAAAATATTTTCTGGACCTTTGTGCTGGTAATCTTCTCTTTCTTCCATTTCAATTATTAAGTTTGTTCTTTTTATTGTGTCTTGGATATTCTATGTTGGGAATTTTTTAGGGTTAACATTTTCTTTGAATGATAAATCAATTTCTTCTCTCATATCTTCTAGTACTGAGAGTTCCTATTCTATCTCTTATATTCTGTAGTTCCTATTCTCTTACCTATATTTGATGTCTCCAGGATTCCCTCAGTTTGTGTCTTCTTTATTGTTTCTATTTCTATCTTCTGGTGTTAAACTATTTTATTCATTTCCTTCATTGTTTGATTGTATTTTCCTATATTTCTGTAAGGGATTCATTCATTTTGTCTTTGAAGACCTCTATCATCTTCATAAGATATTGGGTTGAAGGTCATTTTCTCCTGCTGCTATTATGTTAGGATATCCAGGGGCTACTGAAGTAAAATCTGGGCTCTGGCAGTGTCACATTGCTTTGGCTGTTCTTTATTATGTTCTTATACTGGCCTTCAGCTGTCTGGGTTTTGCTGTTATTATAAGCCCAGATGACGATTTCTGAATTTATCTTTGTTTGATCCATGCTTTTTGGAATTTTTTCCCTTTGGTTTCAGTTTCTTCTCTGTCTTCTGGCCTGAGTATTCTGGGGTTCTTATACTAGTGAGTCTTCAGATCTAGTACATTGTCTCCTCTTAAGATTTTTGTGGACTGAATTGCCTCTAGGATTTTAGGCACTAACCTTGCCACTGAAATTCCGTAGCATGACATGGGGTCTCTGGTGTTGGCAGGCCTCCAGGAAAACTGCATAGACTCTGGAAATGACACACAGGGTATGAGGTGATATTTACTGCTGTTGGTTGTGCTTTCAAGGGGGTTGGTGGGTAAGTGATTGCGTGTGAGGGTGAGAAGGAGCCTATTTGGTATTCCTGGTGCTGGCAGTCCTCAAGGGAAGCAGGAAGAGTTTTGTGTGGGAGGAGTGGTGTACAGGCTTTGGGGTGCAACTTACCAATTTTTAGTGTATTTTCATGGTAGGTGGCAGATAAGAGTTTTGAGAGGACCATTTTCCTGGTGCTCCTGGTGTCACCATGCCTCTAGGAAAACAGGCAAGGAGTTGTGGAGTAGGAAAAATCAGTAAATGATTCTTTTGTTTCCTTAATTATGATACAGTATTAGCATAATTAATTGATATTACTAATTTTGAAAGTGAACATAGTATAAAAAGGCAAATAATTTCTTTTTTAGCAAATAATAGTTGCTGATAGATATGTACACCCTATTTAACTCTAACTAGCTCATGAGGAGATAATGTGGCACACTGAGATGATTACAAAGTTACCTTTTACGCATTTCATATCCAAAATGCAAAACCATTCCCCTGGATTTTTATTTTTATTAAGATAGTTTTCTCTATATAACACCATTGACCATTGTAGAAAGTTAGGGTTAAGTAAAGGTTAGTGAGCAAATTATTTTAAAATAATCCAGTTGAAGATTCAATGCTGAAAAATTGTAATTTAAGGGAAACATGTGGTTTACTTTTTAGAGACTCCCAGATAAGTTGACCAAATAATTATTTAATCTGTAACTACTAACAAATGGTACTTTTTAATTCATTATTATTCAATGATGATACCATTGGGGGGTTAGGAAATGGAAACAAGCAACACCATTTTAAAGAAGTGAAAGTTCCTAGGAATGAAGGTGGGCAGACAAAAGACAAATTGTAGCTCACTGTCAAATCCCAATAAAGACAAATCCTGTCACTTCATTTTTAAGCATTGCTCATTTCTACAAAGACAAGGATGAGGTAGTTTTCAGACATACGTAGATTGTGTTTTAATTTCTTATAGCAAAAGCAGAGGCAAGAGGTAGAAAGGTGAGAATGTGTTTCTTCCCTGTCAAAGGTATTATTGCACCATCACTCACACTCATGCTCAGGCTCATTTTTTCTAACTGTTCCAGGAACTGAAGCAGAGAGCTGCAGCTTTGCAGACAGCCTCTATTATATAGTGGGTTTGGTGCTATCCAGGTAAACTTAGTGAGACCTTGACTCAGGCAAAAATTTGAAAGAAGGCTAGTAATGCAATTCAGTGGTATAGCACTTACTTGTCATATAGTAAGCTCATGCTCAATAAAGTAAGATATGACTACATACCAGTTGAAGAAAGAAAATTTTTGTATATTTGTACTTGAACTTGTTTGTCATTATTATTTTTGATAAGATTAAAATTAATCCACTGAAATTTTTTTAACTAAAGAATATCAAAAAGAGTCTTAACTGAAATATTTATCATGTTTGTAATATACAAGATCTAGTAAAATAACGTGGGGATATTTTATCTCCCATGCCCACAACAGAAGTACATACCTCTATAACAGTGTTTCATAATTCACCAAACTTCCAGAAAAATGTCCTGGATGTTCAGAATTCATGCTGATTATGAAATATCAATTGTGGCTATTTAAAAATACTACGATTCCACCAGTTCTTGAATCTGATTCTGTGATATGTATATGTGTGCAAATGTGTATGTAGAATATGTATATGACATTTATCATGTTTTGATGTATATGATCTATATTGTGTATATGATGTCTATGTACATGTACATTTTTGTGTTTGCAATCTTATCTTTCTATACTCTCCATGGAGAAATGCCTGCCAAGTACCAGAAAAACTAGTATGGATCCTCTTATGTTTCTCACTGGGCTCTTACACTTCTAAAACAATTTGCCAAGTTCATTCATGCAGCATGTGTATAGTACAGAGAGTTCCCTGAAAATGCTTAAGGTTGTAAAAGGTTAGGAAACAGATTGTACTAGTATTTTTATGCTTTCAGGCTAGTGCTCAATTTCAAGTTTAACTCAGTGGTATATGTGTAATGACACTGATAAACCATGTTATGTATGCCCTTTAATAATTGAATGATAATTTGTGTTGGATGCCACAGAAAATTTGAGCCATGTATTTGGTACTTTTATTTTAATTAATTTTCTTATGAGTTTTGAGGGATATTTTAGCAACAATTAAAGATTACATTGCTATTGATAGAAGTAGTGTATAAACCCCACTTTGAAAAGTCAACACATTTCCCACTTGTTCATCTTAGTGTCATCAAGGGAAACAGGTTCTTAAAGTCAGCAACCAACTTAGTGTGTTCCATTCTGTCCTGTATTTGAACTACATGTATGTACACTTTACCAGGAAGATTTTCTGAGGAGTCTGTGTGTTTTACAGACAGTGGATTGTTGGACATTAAACACTGCTGTTTAATGTTGCTTGCAGTCCTCCCTGTTCAGATAGCCTTTCTGAACTCAGCTCTAGATGGAGGACTCCCTCTCCCAAGCAGGGCCTCCTACTCTCTGCCTGACCTCATCAGGAGAGTGTCTTTAGTCATAGATGCCTGTAATCATATCTGATATATGGCCTTTGACAGGGTTCTCTGCTGGCTCTCCCCTCTCTGTACCTAGAGGATAATTAGGTACTTACTGTGCCTATGCACAGGCGATAGGCCTGTGCTGTTTAATGCAGACGAAATACACTGTGAACACCCATCAGAGTACTTCCTGGCTGCCTCCCTTTTCCTATATCTTCCCCCTACCCCTGGAATAAAGTTGGTCTGCCTCTTTGCAGCTGGTCCCAGATGCTGTTCTTTCATGCTTACAGCCTTCTAAACCCTGTGCCCTGCTTCTGCTCCTCTGGCTCTAGTGAGCTGGTGGCCAAGAGATCCCAAAGGAATAGGAGATCCATAGTGGATTACATTACATATTAGGTAAAGGAGGCTCCCATGATGTTGCTATAGATAATTCTCACTTCTTATTTATTCAAAGAATAGTATAACTTAACAGTTAATCCAGCCCAACAGAAGCCCCTTGTTTAAAAAAATTATCAACATACACATGAAGTGTCATGACAGTGGCATTACTTTTATTTTCTTTTTTATTAGCTCCTGAAATACACAATAGCCTAATTAGGCTTGCAATATATTTCTGTTTAATCCAGAAAATAGAATGGACTTGCTATTTTCTATGGGTTTATTATTTGCTATCTTAATGATTTACTACTTACTTAGAATAAGCAAGCTAGAAATTAACATCTATCCTCAAGTGAGAAGACTAAAAATTAATTAGACTCCTTTCATAAGGCAACGAAGTAATTCTAGTCTTTTTGTCAATACACAGACTTTGATGACATAAAAATGAATCCCTTTCCATCTCTTTTAGAAAGAAATACAGTCCTGGTTTGTTTGTTTTAGTCAATAGGAACTCCTGATGTTTGTGATAAATTGGCCAATTACACTATCCAATCTCAAGGGGAAATTTAGGCAAAACTTGTATTTTATCTGATTTGAATCTGATTTGTATTAGGAAACAGGCAATAGTTTGTGTGCAATGAGAAGGCTGTGTGCTTTTAATGAATTTTAAGGTTGATGAAACACAATAAAATAAGCCAGCAAGACAATGTCTGAGTAGTGGGATTAACTTGTTCAGTTTAAGCCTCTATGAACCCTAAGTTGCTATCCCCTCTACCCCAGGTAATTGAGGCTCTTGGCTTTATATAAATATTTATACAAGAATTACATTTGTTCCCATTTGTTTTCTGCTGCTGTCATGAAATACTCTGACCGAAACAACTCGGGGTGGAAACAATTTACTTCAGTTTACTGGTTACACTCTATCATAGAGGAAAGCCAAGGAAGGAACTCAAAGTGAAAAACAGAAGTAGAAACTATAGATCAAAGCTGCTTACTGGCATGATCCTGCTGGCTTGCTCAGCTAGTTTCCTCATACAGCTCAGGCCCACCTGCCTAGGAATGGGATCTCCGACAGTGGGTGACTCATTTCCTCGTGAATTAGCAATTATGAAAAAGCAAGGCACACATGGCCCCAGGCAAATCTGAAGTAGGCAGTTCTTCAACTGATGTTCCCTCTTCTCAAGTGTTTCTACTTGAAAGTTGAAGCTGACATTGACATTTCACCCTTTCATAGTAACCAATGTTTCAAATAAAAGATGACACAAAATATTATCATCTACCCCTAACACTTGATTGAACATGCTTACCCTGTATGATACAGTAGGCAAGAATACAGTACCACATACATGCTTTTAACCCTTAATATAGATCTGGAGTTACATGATGCTCTGGAGAAAACTGATCTTATAATTTGGTGATCTTGTTCTGGCAAAGTATAATAAAACAGGGCACCTGTGATAAAACATCAATGCAGTATTTCAAAATCTTCCAATATTCATCTTTTTTTTTAATTATTACAGTTGAAGTTCACGTGAAATTCCTCCAATGAAGGCACAGAAGTAATTACTGAAGTATCAGAGATTTCTCCATTTTATTGACAGAGGAATCTCTCCCACTCTTGTTCCTGGTTCACTGCCCAAGCATCATCTGACACTTGTCAGGCTCACCAGCTCATGGTAATTTGATATGCAAATTCTCACACTTCAACCAAACCCTTAGGGGTGAAGATCCACATTAAAATTTAAAGCTATTTTAAGGTATAGAATCTGTGTATTTTAGATGATTCCACAAGACTGGCCTCAGGAAAGACTGAAATATACATTTATTAAAAAGATTAACAGTAAATTAAACTAAAAACTTATGAAAAGATTAGTAAAATTTAAAAGTTTAATAAAACAGTTGTAAAAAAATATGCACAGGCTGTCTACTCTTCTGTACAATCAAGAAACAACAAGAAATACAGTATCAAAGCATATTATTTATGAATAAATTAAACTGATAATTAATATTGAAGTAATAAAACACATGTGTGTATGAAATCTTCAAAGTTCTGCATTGAAAGTTAAGAAATCATAGTGAGAAATATTTTAAAAGAGTTAGTTAATTAGTATGAAATGCATAAAGAGCTACTACCATAGTAATGGGAATAGGGACTGCCTCTAACATGAACTGATTGGCCTGTTCTTTGATCACCTCCCCCTGAGGGGGGAGCAGTCTTACCAGGCCACAGAAGATGACAATGCTCCACTCCTGATGAGATCTGATAGACTAGGATCAGAAGGAAGGAGAGGGGGACCCTCTCTTATCAGTGCACTTGGGGAGGGGCATGCATGAAGAAGAGGAAAGGAAGGTGGGATTAAGAGGGGAGGAGGATGGGGTTTATGGGGGGATACAAAGTGAATAAAGTGTAATTAATAAAAGTTTAAAAAATGGAGTACAGAGCTAAACTGAGAATTCTCTGTAAAGGAATAAGGAATGGCAGAGAAAAACTTAAAGAAATGCTTAACATTCTTAGTCATCAGGTAAATGCAAATCAAAATGACCCTGAGTTTTCACCTTACACCCATTTGATCTTAGAATGGCTAAGATCAAAAACTCAAGTGAAAATACATGGTGGAGAGGATGTGGAGAAAGGGGAACTTTCCCCCATTGCTGGTGGGACTGTAAAGTTGTACAACCACTGTGGAAATCAATCTGTTGCTTTCTCAGACAATTAGGAATAGCACTACCTCAAGATCCAGCCAAAAGAAAAAAATAAGAAAAGAAAAGAAGTGTCATTATCTCCAAATCATGAGACACATGTAGTACTATTCTCATAAATCCCATATCAAATTATCATGACTTGATGGTTATTCTAAATTGTACTTACTTGAATAAAGTGAGAATCGCTAGAATTAGTCTAAAATACTACTTCACAATTTATTATAAATCTATAGTAAACATAACTCAGTTGCTTTTCTTGTTGCAGCAATAAAGTAATCTAACAAAAGCATATTAAGGGACAAGACTTGCTTTAGATCACAGCTCAAAGTTGAATCCATCTAGGCAGGAATGTCAAGGCATCAGGAGCTTGAGACAACTGGTCACATTATAGAACATAGGCATATTGCTTCAACCTCTTCATTTAAGGGATTTCCCAACATTAAACAATGTAATCAAGAGAATCTTCCACAGGCATACCCAGAGGGCCATCTCATAGATGGTACTATATTCAGTGAAGTTGGTAACAAGCATTAACTAAGTCAAAATACCATGTTGTAGTAAAAAAAAAAAAAAAAAAAAAGACAACTTAAATTAATGAAACATTTTAAAATTGTACACACAGCAAGAATATTTATATTTATATCTGGCAAATATAACATAAACACATGTGTTATATTTTGTCATTAATATTTACTATTTATATATATTTTAGTAAAGCTGCAGTTAATCCTGAACAGCTGTATACCCAAATCACCACACAGAGACTAGGATTTATTTAGTTAACCTAGAATACAATGCTGGGCAATAGTTACTCCATCCTAAACTTCCAAGCCCACATAGTTTCCTACCATTCAGATTCACCCATTATACTTGCTTTTAGTGATTTCTTAGGTCCAGTACATTTCTCCACCTTGTTTCAAGACCTCTCCTCCAGCTACTCCTGGAGCTTCTCTCTCCTACCCCTTCCTCTCTCCTGCTTCCTTCCTCTCCTCCCTCTCTGAACCAGGATGTTCCACTCCATCCTCTCCATTGCTCAACATTGGTTTTTTTAACTGACAATTTAGAGAACATTATGGTGGCATATTTACACAAACTTGAGACAGGTGATGCTTAGAATAAGTATCACAATGCAATGTCCAGATTGAAACCAGAGGGTGGGGGAAAGAAATCAGCATTTGAATGAACAAGGGTAAGGTGTATACATTCCACCAACATTATACCAACACACATGTCTAAAATTAACACAGACTGCTGACCAACACTGCTAATGATGGAAATGAAGTTGAAAGAGAAATAATGGAAAGGAAGAAAGTAAGACATCTGAAACTTACAGAAAACATTATTAAGAGAATTTCTTACCTTCTCAAAATTATTATAATTTATATTAAAATGCACATATATAAATGCAAACGTGCATACTCAATATCTATTTAGAAGCAAGGGACTTTAGAAATAATGCTTATCAAAATACATTCTAAAACAGAAAAAAAAGAAAGTTACAGACTGGAAGAGGAAATCAGAACACACATGATAAGAGTAATATAAAATAGTGAAAATGGACCACTAGGGTGGCTCACTGAGTTTATTTCTAGATTTTTTATTTGATTCCATTGATCAACCAGCTTGTTTTTGTGTGACTACTGTGTAGTTTTTATTCCTATTGCTCTGTAGTACAGCTGGAAACCATGGAAGGTTACAGCTCCAGAAATTCTTTTATTGTACCGGAAAGTTTTAGAAATCCAGGATTTTTGTTGTTGTTTGTTTGCTTGCTTGTTTTTCATTTTTCTATGTGAAGTTGAGGATTGCTCTTTTTGATTGTGTTGGAATTTTGATGGGGATTGTATTGAATCTGTAGGTTGCTTTTGGTCGATGTCTTTTTCTTTTTTTCTGTGTTAATCCTACTAATCGAAGATCATGGGAGATTTTTCCATCTTCTGATATCTTCTTGAATTCCTTTTTTCAGGGACTTCAAGTTTCAAGAACCTAAGCCCAAGTGAATCAAAGACCTCAACATAAAACCATATACACTAAATCTAAAAGAAGAGAAAATACTGAATCTCCTTGAACTCATCATTACAGGAGACAACCTTAGTAAAAGAACATCAACAGCTCAGGTACTAAGATAAACAATTACTAAATGGGACCTCATGAAACTTTAAAGATTCTGCAAGGCAGTATAAAATGGCAGGCTACAGAATGGGAAAAGACTTTTCTATCTCTATACCTGACAAAGGGCTAATATCTAAAATATATAAAAAGCTCAAGAAATTAAACACCAATAAATGAAACTAATAAAAAAAATGGGGTACAGAGATAAACAGAATTCTCAACAGATAATCTCTCATGACCAAGAAGCACTTAAAGAAATGGTCACACTAAATCCCCCTTCTTCCATATGATTCCATGCATTCTGCCCAAAGTTTGGTTATAAGTCTCAGCATCTGCTTTGAGACACTGCTAGGTATGGTCTTTCAGAGGCCCTCTATGGTAGGCTCCTGTCTTGTTTCTTGTTTTCTCCTACTTCCAATGTCCAAACCATTTGTCTTTCTAAGTGAGGATTGATAATCTTACCCCAGGTCCTCCTTCTTTAGGTGTACAGATTTTAGTATGTTTATACTATCTTATAGGTCTAGTATCTACTTTTAAGTAAGTATATACTGTGTGTCTTTCTGCTTCTGGGACACCTCACTCAAGATGATCTTTTCAAGATCCCACAATTTGCCTGCAAATTTCTTGAAGACGGGATCTCCACAAGGACCAAATATATCTGGACACAGGGGTCTTTTCTACCTTAAGATCCAGCTATACCACTCCTGGGCATAGACCCAAAAGTTGCTCTACCATACCACGAGGACACTTGCTCAACTATGTTCATAGCAGCTTTACTGATAATAGCCAGAAACTGGAAACAACCTAGATGTCCCTCAACCAGACAGTGGACAAAGAAATTGTGGTAATTTACTCAATGGAATATTACCTATTAAAAACAATGACATCATGCCATTTTCATACAAATGGATAGAACTAGAAAATATCCAGAATGAGGTAACCCACACCCAGAAAGACATGCATGGTATGTACTCAGTTATGAGTGGATAATATCCATGATGTACAGGGCAACCATGCTAAAATCTACAGACCCAAAGAAGTCTAGGAGGACTCGGGAGTGGGGGGGATGTTTGATTTTCACTCAGAATGGGAAATAAAATAGATATCTGAAGTAGATGGAGGTAAGGAATCTGGTGGGAGAGGCGGTGAGGATGGAGGTGGGAGAGGGGGTGGGGATCAGCTATGGGGAAAGCAGTGGAAGGGGTATAAGGGAGGACTAGGAGAAGGGTAAATTGGCTGGGGACATCTCTGGGACACGAAAGCTCCATGGGGTCTATTGGGGTGAGCCTAGCTGAGACTCTTAGCAGCAGATAAGATGGAACTTATAGTTATCATCCGCTGTAGCCAAGGGTGAATCCCAGTGGAGAGAAGGGCACACAAACACACCCATAAATCCATCCAAAATTTACCCTGCTTACAAGAAGTGCAGGGATAAAGAGGGAGCAGAGATTGTAGGAATGGCGAACCAAGGAATGTTCCAATTTGAGATCTACCCGGTAGGACAGAGCCAACCCCTGGCACTGTTTATGTTACTCTGCTATGTTTGCAAACAGAAGACTAGCATAAATGTCTTCTGAGAGGCTTCATCATGCTGCTTATGGGATGAGATGCAAAGACCCATAGCCAAACAATTTGCAGAGCGGAGGGAGTTTTATGAAAGAAAGAAAGGAAGGAAGGATTGTGGATCAAGGTTGCCACTAGAAGACCTACAGAGTAAACAAACCGGGGCCCATGGAGTTTCACTATGGCTGAACCACCAACCAAAGAAAACACATGGGATGGAACTAGGCCTCTTTTATATATATATATATATGTGTGTGTGTGTGTGTGTGTGTGTGTGTGTGTGTGTGTGTAGCTGATGAACAGCTTGCTCATCATGTGGGTCCCCTAACATTTGGAGCAGGGCTGTCTCTTAACTCTGTTACCGCGTTTGGATTCCTTTCCTTTAGCTGGATTGCCTTGTCTGGCTTTAGTGGGAAAGAATGTGCTTAGCCATGCGAACACTTGATGTGCCGGAGTGGCTTGGTTCCTATGGGTTACTTCCCATTCCCTGACCAGAAGAGTAGGGTAGTAGGGGCAAGGGAGGCAATAGGGAAGGACTGGGAGGAGTGGAGGAAGGGGGCATGATCAGGCTGTAAAGTAAATAAATAAATAAATAAATAAATAAATAAATGGGAAAGTGAGCAAAGACACTGGCACCCAAGACTGATGATCTAAGTTAAAACTGCACAACCTTCATATTGAAATGTTGTCATATGATCAGTTCACATAGGTCATGGTGTTCTTAACCTACACGTACACACTGAAACATAAAACAAATAAAATAAATATAAATTTTAAAATTAAAGAAATCAGAAACTATTAGAGTAGAAGCATAGACAAGTAAAATTACATTGATTTGTAAACAGTCCATATGTTAATATTTGTTTCTATATATGTCATATAGGTCTGTACATAATCAACAATGGATTAGCATCAAGATGAAGAGCAGAGCCAACAAACATGGATCAATAGTACACACTTCTCACAGTGCCAGAAGATATAAGTTCTGTCCCTTGAAACCATGTCAGGTGACACACAAATGCCTGTAAGTCCAGTTTTAGGTGATATAACTCTGTAGCCTTTCTGGATATCTGTACATATGTACATTTACACATACACACACACACACACACACACACACACAAACTAAAAACAAATCTTTAAAAATAGTATATTCAACAATCTAAAGAAATTGTAAAAGTATATAAATGAGAAGATTTGACAACTTAGATTAAATTAAATCAAAAAGGAGGAAATCATGAAATTTGCAGGCAAGTGGTGGGATCTAGAAAAGATCATTCTGAGTGAAGTATCCCAGAAGGAGAAAGAGAAACATGGTATATACTCGCTTATATAGACCTACAAGATATGATAAACATAATGAAATCTACACACCTGAAGAAGATAATAAAGAAAGTGGACACCGGTGAAGATGATCAATCCTCATTTAGAAAGACAAATGGGATGTGCATTGAAGGTATGACAGGAATCTACCGCAAAAGGCATCTGAAAGACTCTAACTAGCAGTGTTTCAAAGCAGACACTAAGACTCATAACCAAACCCTCGACAGAGTGCAGGGAATCATATGAAAAAAGGGGAGTTATTATGATACGGAAAGGATAGGAGCTCTACAAGGACCAAATATATCTGGGCACAGGGTCTTTTCTGAGACTGACACTCAACCAAGGACCATCTATGGATATAACCTAGAACTTCTGCTCGGATGTGGCCCGTGGTAGCTCAGTAACCAAGTAGTTTTCCAAAGTAAGGGGAACAAGGACTATTTCTAACAGGACCTCAAGAGCAGGCTCTTTGACCTCCCCCCCCCCAGGGGAAGAGCAGTCCTCTTAGGTCACAGAGGAGGACTCTACAGCCAGCCCTGAAGTTACCTGATAAAATAGGGTCAAATGAAAGGGGAGGAGGTCCTTCCCTATCAGTGGACTTGGAAAGGGGCAGGGAGGAGACCAGGAAGGGAGTGTGGGTTTGGGGAGGGAATGAGGAAGTGGGATACAGCGGGGACACAGAGTTAACCAAATGTAATTTAAAAAAAAAGTTGGCTTTTATAAATTTTCTCCTTCATTTTATATTTGGAAGTTTCATACATTTAAATAATGAATTTTAGTCATTTTCTTCCCCATTTTCTCCTCATTCCTCTTCCTCTCCAACAGAAAGCTTTATTCTTAAGTCCCTTTCCCAGTTTCATGTCTCATTTTGTGTGTACCCACCAATGTTTAATTGAAGTTTCTTGATTCAGGTTTAGGTGTAGATTTAAGGTTAGGATTAGGATTAGAGATACTTGACGACAAAACCAAATTTAAACGTCTAGTCACAAACACAGCCCTATAGAAGATACTAGAAGGAAAATTCCAATCCAAGGAGATTTACTACACCCAAGAAAACACAGGAAATAATTCCACTGCAGCAAAAGAGGAGAAGCACACAAGACACATTACCACCATCAACATAAAAATAACAGAAAGTTATGATCATTGGTCATTAATATCTCTCAAAATCAATAGACTCAAATAATTGCCCCCAATTAAAACAAAAGAGGCTAACAGAATGAATGTGTATACTGCATTCAAGACACACACCTCAGCAACAAAGAGACCTTAACTCAGAGTAAAGGACTAGAGAAATTTTTTCATAGAAAATAGACCCAATAAGTAAACTGGAGTAACCATTCTATTATTTAATAAAATAGATTTCATCCAAAATAATCAAGGAAATGTGGAAGTACACTTCATACTCAAACAACAACAACAAAACTAACAAGATCTCAGTTCTAAACATCTGTGTCCCAAATACAAGTTCACCCACATTCATAAAAAACAAAACAAAACAAAACAAAAAGCAAACAAACAATAAAGCCTAATAGCAGGAGACTTTAACATCCCACTCTCACCAATGGACAGGTCATTGCAATAGAAAGAAAACAGATGTAATAATAAAACTTACACATGTCATGAATCAAACTGACCTAACAGATATTTACAGAACTTTTCATCGAAACACAAAAGAATATGCTTTCTTCTCAGCACCTTAAGGAACCATCTTGAAAAATTGACCAAATATTCAGTCACAAAGCAAGCCTCAATCAATACAAGAAAAATGAAATGGCCCCATTTATTTTATCATACCACCATGGATTAAAGCTAGATTTCAACAACAGCAGAAACAGTAGAAAACCTACACACTCATGAAAACTGAACAATTCTCTACTCAAACATCAGGAGGGAAGATGAAGAAGAAGAGAAGAAAAACAAGAAGAAGAAATTAAAGACTTCACAAAATTCAAAGAAAATGGTTAATTTTCTTGATAGATTACACTTATCAAAGATAAATAAAGATTAGGTAAATAATTTAAATAGTCATAAAGTCCCTAAGAAAATACAGTCATTAAAAGTCTCCCAACCAAAGAAAAAAATGCACAGGGCCAGATGGTTTTAGCACAGATTTCTACCAGATTTTCAAAGAGGAACTAATACCAATATTCCTCAAACTATTCCACAAAATAGTGACTACCAAACTCATTCTATGAGGCCGTAGTCACCAAAACACCTAAACCACATAAAGACCCAACAAAGGGTATCACAGAAAAGTTTTCCTTATGAACATTGATGCAAAATATTCAATAAAATGCTCACATATCAAATTCAAGAACATGCTAAAAATATCATCCACAATGATCAAGTACTCTTCATCTCAAGTATTCAGGGCTGGTTCAATATACAAAACTCCATCAATGTAATTTACTATATAAACTGAAAACAAGCAAACAACTACAACATCATCATCATCTTATTAGATGATGAAAAAAAAATCCTTCACAAAATCCAACAACCCTTCTTGTCAAATGTGTTGGAAAGAACAGAGATACAAGGGACATGTGTAAATATAATAAAGGCAAATTATACCAAGCAGATAACCAACATCAACTTACATGGGGAGAAACTTAAAGCAGTTCCACTAAAATCAGGGGTAAGACAAGGCTGCACATTCATCTGTATATCTTCAATGTAGTACTTGAAGTCCAAGCTACAGCAATAAGACAACAAAAAGAGATCAAGGGGTTACAAATTGAATAGGAAGAAGTCAAAGTGTTGTTATTTGCAGAGGATATGATACTATAAATAGGTAAGACCAAAAATTGTACCAGAGAATTTCTACAGCTGATAAATACCTTCAGCAAAGTGGCTGGATGCAAAATTCACTCCAAAATTAGTAGCCCTCCTGCATACAAATGAAAAAGGGCTGGGAAGAAGATCAGGAAAACAATACCCTTCACAATAATGACAAATAGTATAAAAATGTTGTAACTCTAACCAAGCAAGAAAAAGTCCTGTATGATGAAAACTTTAAATCTTTGGAGAAGGAAATTGAAGATATCAGAAGATGGAAAGATCTTCCATGCTCATGGATCAGTAGGATTAATATAGTGAAAATGGCCTTCTTACCAAAGCCATCTACAGATTCATTGCAATTCCCATCAAAATATCAACATAATTCTTACAGACCTTGAAAGAATAATTTTCAACTTCATATGGAAAAAGAAAAAACCCAGAATAGCTAAAAACAATCCTGTACAATAAAAAACTTCTGGAGGTATCACCACCCCTGATTTTAAGCTGTATTACACAGCAATAGTAATTAAAAACTGCATGCTATTGGCATCGAAACACAATGACTGATCAATAGAAGCAAATGGAAAATGAAGAAATAAACTCACACACTTACAGACACTTGATGTTTGGCAAAGACTCCAAAACCATACAATATAATTCAATTAAAAATGGGGCACACAGCTAAACCCAGAATTGTCAGCAGAGAAATTCCTAATGGCATGGAGCTCTTAAAGAAGTGTTCAAGTTCTTAGTCATCAGGGAAATGCAAATCAAAATGACTCTGAGATTCCACCTTACACCTATCAGAATGGCTAAGATTAAAATCTCAAGTGAGAGCACATGCTGGAGAGGATATGAAGGAAAGGGAAAATTCCTCCATTGCTGCTGGGAGTGAAAACTTTTACCTCATTGGAAATCAATATCCCATTTTCTCACATAATTGTAAATAGTTCTACCTCAAGACCCAGCTATACCACTCTTGGGCACGTATGCAAAAATGCTCCACCATACCTCTTCAGCATGTGTTGTCACTTGAGTTTTTGATCTTATCCATTCTGATGGATGCAAGGTGAAATCTCAAGGGTTGTTTTGATTTGCAGTTCCCTGGTGACTACATTTTTATTTTTATTTTTTCCTTAGAAACTTTTACTAGAAATCAATCAGTTGGAGCTGGCTCAAAGTCAGAGGTTTAGTCCATTATTGTCATGGTCAGAAGCGTGGTGGCATAAGGGCAGACATGGTGCTAGGAAGGTACCTGAGATCTACACCTGGATTGGCAGGCAGCAGGAAGAGACATTGACAGACAAAATAGAGAAGTTTGTTCCACAGGAGGAGAAGTGATGGTGCATCTTTCTGAGATACACTGAGTTAAAGGAAGCATTGTGCAACCCTGCAAGCCTGACATCTTCTTAACACATAGAGACATTTATTCCTGTGACATTCCGTGTGGAATGTGCTATTTCATCCTCAGTCCTTTTACAGCCCGGAGTACCTTATGATTAGGCCTTTGAAATTAGAACAAAGGCTTCACATCTTTCCACAGCTGCTCTTATCAGTTTTAGGAGAACAGTTTGCCAACTTCAGAACAGTCTGTAAACTAAATGACAAAACTGAGCAGAACCAGACTTTGCTATTTTTATTTCACCAAAACTGCAGACGATTTTCAAACAATTGAAACAGATTTACGAACACTTTAAAATTAAGTTCAAATAATGCAAAGAAAGTAGTTATGATTATGTCTTCCATTTCACAAAAAAAAGTGATCATCTCTTTTTAAAATTTCAAATGCTTGTTTTTTTGTTTTGTTTTTTGGTTTTGTTTTTGTTTTTGCTTACCAACTCTCCTGTAATCTGACATTACAGATGCTGATCTTTTCCTATTTTGCTCTAAATAACTGGTAATATAGAAATTCATATTGCTGATGTGTTGTTGTTCAAATACTTCACATAGCCACAATGTGCTGTTTGAAATATTTCAAAAACATCAAAGGTGCCATCTGGGTGCTGAAGCAAGTGGGAACGTGAGGAACGGTAGTGGGAAAAGACAGAGACGCTGGAACATGTTTCTCTGTGGTGGTCCCACCTTAACTCTTGTTTTGATTGCATCTGCCAAATTAGCAATTATGTGCTTATTTAGTGTGTGAAATATAAAACATCTGAAGTGAAATCCCGTCAATATATTATTAACATATTTATATGAAACATCACATCTCACATAATCTAAGTTATAATATTCTGTATTCTGAGTAGTGTCATATTATCAGCTAATTTTAGAGTTCTTTCATTTTAAGTTACGTCTTCAGTAACATTGCTAACTGCCTGGAAAAAGTAGACCCATGTATTTGACCTGAACTGAAGAGTACAGGTTTAACCACGATAGAAAATTTTAGGGATTTGGGCTAGAGAGATGACTTAGAGGTTAAGAATACTGGCTGTTCTTCTTAAAGGTCCTAAGTTCAATTCCCAACAACCACACGATGCCTCATAACCATATGTAGCGAGATCTGCTATACAGGTACTCATGTAGACAGAATGCTGTGTAAATAATAAATAAATCCTTTTTTTTTTGTATTTTCTTTCTTCTAAGTCTTTTTAAAAAAACTATCTATTTATTTATTTATTACAATTTATGCACTTTGTATCCCCACTGCAATCCCCTCCCTGGTCTCTTCCTAGTCTCACCCACCCTTCTTCTTCTCTCCCTATGCCTTTCCCTAGTCTCCTGATAGAGGAGAACCTCTTCCCCTTTTATCTGACCTTAGCTTATCAGGTCTCATCAAGGCTGGCTGCAGCATCTTCTTCTGTGGCCTGGCAAAGCTGCACCCCTCAGGGGGAGGTGATTAAAGAGCCTGCCACTGAGTTTATGTCAGAGAAACTCCATGCACCATTTACTAGAGAACCCACTTGGTAACTGAGCAGCCAATGAGCTTCCTCTGAACATGGGGTCCACGTCCTCTCTATGCATGGTTCTTGGTTTGAGTATCAGTCTCTGCAGGCCCCTTGGGCCCAAGTTTTTGGCTCTGTTGGTCTCCTTGTGGAGTTCCTGTACCCTCCAAGTCGTTCTATTTCCCTCTTCTTCCATAAGGTTTTCTGCACTCTGCCCATAATTTGGGAATGTGTCTCAGTATCTCTTTCGATATCCTGTTGGGTAGTCTTTCAGAGGTCCTCAGTGGAAGTCTCCTGTCCTGTTCCTTGTCTTCCTCTATTTCCGATGTCTATCCTGTTTGCCCTTCTGAATGAGGATTATGCATTCTCCCTAGGGTCCTCCTTGTTGTCTAGCTTCTTTAAGAGTATAGATTTTAGTATGTTTATCCTATATTATATGTCGAACATCCACGTAAAAGTTAATATATACCACTTGTGTCTTTCAACTTCTGGATTACCTCACTCGGGACAATATTTTCTAGCTTTCACAATTGCCTGCAAATTGCATCATTTCCTTGTTTTTAATTGCTGAGTTGTATTTCATTGTGCAAATGTACCACACTTTCTCTATCCACTTTTCCATTGAGGGACATCTAAGTTCCAAATTCTGGCTATTACAAATAAAGCTTCTATGAACATAGTTGAGCAAATGTCCTTATTGAATGGTGGGGCATCTTTTGTGTATATGCCCAGGAAGGGTATAGCTGGATCTATTTTTTAATTTAATTTTATTATTTTTTTATTATTATTAGTTACGTTTTATTAACTCTGTATCCCAGCAGTATCCTGTTCCCTTATTCCCTCCCAATCCCACTCTCCCTCCCTCATCTCCTCCCTGCCCCTTTCCAAGTCCACTGATTGGGGAGGACCTCCTCCCCTTTCATCTGACCCTGTTTTATCAGGTATCTTCAGGACTGGCTGCAAAGTCCTCCTCTGTGGCCTAGTAGGACTGCGCCTCCCTTGGGCGGTGGGGAGGTCAAACAGCCTGCTATTGAGTTCCTTTCAGAAATAGTCCCTGTTCCATTTACTATGGGAAACCAATTGGTTACTGAGCTACCACGGACTTCATCCTAGCAGAGTTTCTAGGTTATATCCACACATGGTCCTTGGTGGAGTGTCAGTCTCAAAAAAGACCAGATATATTTGGTCCTTGTGGAGCTCCTATCCTTTCCATCCTAACTCCCCTTCTTTCATATGATTCCCTGCACTCTGCCCAGGGTTTTGTTATGAGTCTTAGTATCTGCTTTGAAACACTGCTAGTTAGAGTCTTTCAGATGGATCTTGAGATAACGTTAGTCCTAGTTGTCTGAGAAAGCACCAGATTGATTTCCAAAGTGGTTGTACAAGATTACATTCCCACCAGCAATGGAGGAGATTTCCCCCTTCCCCACAACCTTTCCAGCATGTATGAACCCTTGAGTTTTGATCTTAGCCATTTTGATGGATTTGAGGTGAAATCTCATGGTCGTTTTGATTTGCATTTCCCTGGTGACTAAGGATGTTAAACATTTTGTTAAATGTTTCTTTTCCATTCTATATTCCTCTGTTGAGAATTATCTGTTTAAGTGGGTACTCTATTTTTAAATTGGATTACTTGGTTTGTTGGTATTTAACTTGTTCAGTTTTTTTTTTTTCATTTATCCATTCTTTTTTAAAATATTTGTATTTTAATTTTTATTAATAACACTTTATTCACTTTGTATCCCTCCATAGCCCCCTCCCACCTCCCCTCCCAATCCCACCCTCCTACTCCCTAGTCCATGCATGCCCCTCCCCAAGTCTACTGATAGGGGAGGTCTTCCTCTCCTTCCTTCTGATCCTAGTCTATCAGGTCTCATCAGGAGTGGCTGCATTGTCTTCCTCTGTGACCTGGTAAGGCTGCTCCCCCCTCAGGGGGAAGTGATCAAAGAGCAGGTCTTTTCTGGATATTAGCACTCTGACAGATGTAGGGTTGGGGAAGATCCTTTCCCAGTCTGTAGATCATCGTGTCGTTTTGTTTTGCTAACAGTGTACTGAAAACTGGGCTGGAGAGATCGCTCTGAGGATAACACTAGGACCTAAAGGTCCTAAATTAAATTCCCAGCAACCTCATGGTGGCTCATAACTATCTGTAGTGAGTTTTGGTGTGCAGGTACACATGCAGGCAGAATGCTGTAGAAATGATAACTAAATATATCTTTAAAAAATTTTAGGAATTTTACTGCCAATGACTGAGCAATGCAACACTTGCACAAAGATTGTCTTTATAGTAGATTACTAAATCTTTGCTACATTTTATTGATTTTAGAGTCAAAACTTTAGGAATTGCACAGGAATCCTGTGTATAAATGGAATCTAGAGTTTTGGCATCAAGAGAAAATTTTCTATTTGGAAACTTTCCATCTTCATATTCTTTACTGCTCCCGGCTTGCTCCTTTGTTGCTGATATGAAACCACTGACTGACAGCAACTTAGGGGAGAAAGGGTTTATTTGATTTACAAATTACAGTCCATCAATTAGGTAAACCAAGATTTAACTCAGGCCAGGAACTTAGAGACAGGATTTGAAGCAGAGGACATGGAGAAAACCTCCATAATAATAGCTTGCTCAGCTAATTCTATTATACAGTTCAGGCCCACCTGTGGTACCACATATTGTGTGACAGGCCTACGTACATCAAGGAGTAATCAAGAAAATGCCTTTACCACATGCCATGGGCCAATCTGAGGAAGGTCAGTTGATGTTCCCTCTTACCGGGCACCTGTAAGGTTTGCTCAACTCAACAGCTGAATCAATATATGATGCCCCATATCAATTTAAATCATGGGTTTTAGTTTAGCATTACCAGTGGCATGAATTTACTTTCCCTATTATATTGCATACTTACAGCTCTAGTTATTATATGGATGTCTTAGGGAATACATGGCAAAGTTTTATTTTATTAGTGAGTTATTGAAAATTCATATCATGTGCCTTGGAGAAGTTATAAACTTACTGCACCATGTTATAATGTTCCATCTGCCAATAATGACACCTTTTGCTTGTCATCTGTCATTATCCTAGACAAGAGGTTCTCAGCAACTTTATAACAGGTTTACTAGTCTACCTTAGATACAGTTTCATGGGCAGCTATCGGCAATTTTTTTAATTTTTAGCAACAGTACCATGAGTATCACAGACTTTTTGCATGCATCTGTGCGAGAATTTACATATGTGTGGTGTAATGACTTTGCAAGGCATACTGCATTTTATTTTTGAAAGGTGTGATTAGCATTCATGCCTTAAATTTTCCAGAGCCCCCGCTTCTACCTAACTAGGTAAGAGTCTTATCACTTTTTAAGTAGTTCATTACAAATTCATGCACACTAAATTAGTTTTCAAACTGAATTTAGAAATTGCCCAGTTGATAAGCGTGGTAAATTAATGCACAATGAAGCAGCTTGTCATCTACAATGCTGGTTGTATATCGACATTTTTTTTTCACCGTTCCTTGCACATAATAAACAGAGTGAGTTTACTCACCTGTCACTCTAACTCCTGAATCACTACAGGGTAAGTGCTATATGTCATTTCTGAATTGTGTGTCAGAAAAAATTTTTCTTGGTTCTAGGATTGTGATTTTTTTTTCTATTTTGCCCCTAAAGCAAATGTAATACACTCACTCAAATGCCAGATGGAAAACTAATTATCTCTAAAGCAAATACAGCTGTAGCTAAAGTATTACTTTGATAAGTAGTGTGTCTTAGTCTGGCCTGAAGGATTGTACCTACAGACAATAACCAAGTGTAATATTTCCATGTCTAGTTTGTCACCTGAGAGTGCAGATAGTGACGTGCACTGTAAGGAAGCCATGTTGAGACACATTTAGAAGAAAGGACAGAGATTCCAATGTTATGCCTTGGCCAAAAGTTCTGATTGCTTCTGTTTTATGCTATATTTGAAAGAAATTTCAAAAGTTTGTCTTTTTATACTTTTTCAGAGGAGATTGAAGATCAACTCCACTAAAGACTGATGACTGTATTCTATATTTTGATAAACTTTAAATATGTAAAGTATATTCATGTCTAACAAATGCTTTTCTTGAGCATCTTCTATGTGAGAAGCATTGTGCTAAAAATAAATTTTCAACAGTGAATAAAAGATAATTCTGCTTCTCTAGAGTCTTTATGACAAGTGGAGAATATGGTCAAGATAGAAAGATCAGAGAAGATTGGTTGTAATTTTGAAGAGTATAGCAAGAAACACCAAATAGGTAAGGCTGCACCTACAAAATCCTCTGAAGAAGGTAGAAAGCAAGCCAAAGGGCATGTACGAATAGGATACAGATGATAGAAATTCACAGAGATGTGTGAGAACAGTGTTGATGAGTGATAGAATCAAGTTCTCTGCAATATTATTAGTCATTCTGCAAATGCTGGCGATGAGTGAGTGAGTTAGAAAACAGTGGGAGGATTTAGCTGAATAATCTCTATATTTGGATATCGATTAAGTGTCAGCACAGTTTCCATATTTGCAGACCTACTTAACAGAATAGTGATTTAGAAGTAATAGACCACTTAGGAGGTGAAGTCAACATTGACTTGAAAGGTCACTGGGTATCATGCTCTGGGGGTGTAACTAGTTACAAAATGCTGACACTGACCTTCGGACCTCTTGCTAGTGATGCATCCAATCTTCCCATCACATGAATCCCTTATTGAATTTTTCCATGAGGTGGTTATGCCAAGGAGAAGCCTGTGCAAAAGCCTAGGCCAAGTAGCTTGGATATTCTGCCTTCAAACAGAGATAAACATCTTTCTATGATATCACCACTATAATTCACCATAATGACAAGGCGCAGACTAATAAAAAGAATAGCATGACCTAAATGACATTATGAAAGATCATTCTGAGTAAAGGGCAGCTTCTTTCACAAGAATACAGTATGTATCATTTTGCTCTGGAGGAGCTGTTCTCAACCTTCCTAATGCTGCGAGCATTTAATATAGCTATTCATGTTGTCGTGACCCCCAACTATAAAATTATTTCATTGCTAATTCATAACTATAATTTGCCACTGTTAAGAATCATAATGTAAATGTCTTATATAGGATATCTGATAAGCAACCTTCAAAGGGGTCATGACTCACAAGTTGAGAAGTGCTGCTCTACAAGGGGGTCACAAGCATATTAAAAATAATAATAAAAAATTAAAAAACAGGGGACAGAGCCAAGATGGCGACTAGCACACACAGTTTCTGAGCTGTGTAATAGCTGAACACTGGAGTGGGTGAGTGGAAGGAATTCTGAAGCCAGGAAAATGACAGAGAGGCTTTCGAAATGACTGAGAACATCGAGGCAGGTGAGAACTTTGGTCTCAGGTCATCTGTGGACTTGTTTGGGGAAGGAGAGAAACAATACTTTGTTCCCCCTGCACTCCCCTTTCTTGGACCTCCCTCCACCTCCTCAGCACAGCTGGCTCAACAGAGAGTCTCAGCTCAGAGCTCACAGCTAGGAGTCAGCAGATGCTAAGACAAAGTCCCTAACCCCTTAGCAGCAACTGCCAGCTGTAACTTTCTTGTAGTCCCAGACACACAGCACCATCCTCCCAGAGTCCCAGGTCTGCTAGTCGCCATACTGGCTCAGCAGGGTCTCTCAGCCCCTGACTGAAGAGCTTGACCAAATCCCACCCCCCAAAAGCAGCTGGACTTCTTAACCTGCTGGCTGCAGCAGCACTGAGTTGGCAGAGCACTTCAGCCCTCCTGCAGACCAAGCACAGCAAATCCAGAGAGCAGAGAGCCCAGATACCACAATCCCTGCCAATGTGACCTGCTTGAGAGTGAGTGCACCCTTGAGTGTACTACAGAACACCATATCCAGGGTCCTTCTAAAATAGAAACCAAGCATCGGAACCCCCCACATACCCACTGTGGGAAACAGACTTGGGACATCAAAGATCCTGCTGTGCAGGTCCAACTGAGGAGTTAAGGCAGCTAATATCAGAAATTGCACAGCACCCATCACCAGCACCTGCTAAATATACAGCATAAGCACAAATAACCACCTAGAATCATGCAAGGCAGAGCCCCTCCCACAAACTCAAGGGTTCAACATTATCTATCACTCTGTCCCTTGAGACACACTTCCACCACACTTCCACACACTTATACACACATGCACACACTTGAAAGCCTGCCTTTGCACTTCTGCACCCACGTACTATCCTCCCACAGGTACGCTGAGGCCATAGGATCTCTCTCAGCTTCCTGACAAACTCTCCAGACTCCAGAGAGAGACAGTACCAGGCTGAAAGGCAGAATCCAGAAACAAACAGGGAAGCCAATGGTAAGGGGTAGGCAAAAGAACACATCCAAAATAAATCAGGACATCATGATTTCACCAGCAACCCCCAAAACTGATGGATACTCCAATTCATCAGAAGCACAGGAAAATGACTTAAAAGCTATGCTTACCCAATTATTTGAGGCTCATAAAGAGGAAACAAACAATTCTCTCAGAGCAATAGCCATGCAAATTAAGACAGTTAAAGATGAAATGAACAAATCTATCAAAGTTGAGCCAGTCAACTGGAAGCAAAGAAAGAGGAAATGGACAAAATTCTTAAAGAAACACACGCAAATATGGCCAAACAAATAGAGACACAAATAGAGATATAATTAGTGGCATGAAGAAAGGAATGAACAAAAAAAAAATAGAGACCATCGTAGAGAGACAGGAACCCGCATTCAAACAGATGAAGGAAATGTTACAAGGCATAAAAACAAAATTAGAATCAATAAAGAAAACACAAACTGAGAAAACCCTTGACCTGGAGAACTAAAAGAAAAGATCAGGAACCACAAAGGTAAGCATCACCAACAGAATACAAGAGATGGAATAGAGACTCTCTGGAGCTTAACACATACTCGCAGAAACAGATACTTCTCTCAAAGGAAAAGTAAAATCAGAAAAGTCCCAAACACAAAATATCCAAGAAATCAAGGATGCCATGAAAAGACAAAATCTAAGAATAATAGGATTTGAAGAAAAGGAAGAAGCCAGGCTCCAAGATCGAGAAAATGTTTTCACGAATATCATAGAAGAAAATTTTCCCAACTTAAAGAAACAGATGTCCATAAATATACAAGAGGCCTACAGAAAACCAAATAGACTAGACCAGAAAAGAAGCACATCACATCACATCATAGTCAAAACACTAAATATATAGAGCAAAGAAAAGATATTAAAAGCAGCAAGGGAAAGAGGCCAAGTAGCATATGAAGGTAGACCTATCAGAAACACAGTGGACAGACTTCTCAGCAGAAACTATGAAAGCCAGAAGGGCCTGGGCAGGTGTCATGCAGACTCTAAGAGACCACAGATGCCAACCCAGACTACTATACCCTGCAAAGCTTTCAATCAACAGAGATGAAGAAAACAAAACATTCCATGTAAAACTAAATTTATGCAATATCTACACAGCAAACCAGCCCTACAGAAGATACTAGAAGGAAAACTCCAATCTAATGAAAACAACTTCACCCAAGAAAACATAGCATACAGGTAATATCCCAACAACAAAATGAAAGAAAGCAAGCAATGGAACACAGTAAGAGCACCTAACTCCAATATGAAAGGAGCTAAAGTTCATTGGTCACTATTATCTATCAACATCAATGGACTCACCTCTCTAATGAAAAGACACAGACTAACAGAATGGGTACAGAAACAGGATCCAACATTCTGCTGCACCTTAATAGTGGGAGATTTCAACACACCACTTTCACCAAAGGACTGATTATCTAGACAGAAGCCTAATTAAGATACAAAGATACTTACAGGGGTCCTAAATCAAGTGTCCACAGACTTTCCACCCAAACTCAAAAGAGTATACCAAAGACCCAACAAAATAAAGAGAACTTCAGAACTATCTCTCTTATGAACATTGATGCAAAAATACTCAATAAAATCCTTGCAAACTGAATCCAAGACCACATCAAAGATAAAATCCACCATGACCAAGTAGGCTTCTGCCCAGGCATGCAAGTGTGGTTCAACATATGGAAACCCATCAATGTAATCCGCCACATAAACAAAGTGAAGGAGAAAAACTACATGATCATCTCCTTAGATGTTGAAAAAGCATTTGACAAAGTCCAATACCTATTCATTTTTAAAGTCTTGGAGAGATGAGAGATACAAGGCACATACCTAAACATCATAAAGGCATTATACAGCAAGCCTATACCCAACATCAAACTCAATGGAGAGAAACTTCGATCAATCGCACCAAAATCAGGGACAAGACAAGACTGCCCACTCTCTCCATATCTCTTCAACATAGTACTTGAAGTGCTAGCTAAAGCCATAAGACAACTAAAGGAGATCAAGGGGATACAAATAGGAAAGGAAGCAGTCAAAGTGTCACTATTCACAGATGATATGATAGCATACATGAGCAACCCCAAAAATTTCAACCAGAAATTTCCTTCAGCTGATAAACACCTTCAGCAATATTGCAAGATACAAAATCAACTTAAGAAAAATCAGAAGCCATCCTATATACCAAAGACAAAAAGGTCAAGAAAGAAATCAGAGAAACAACACCCTTCACAATAGCCACTAGTAGCATAAAATACTTTGGGGTGACTCTAACCAAGCAAGTGAAAGACCTGTTTGAGAAAAACCTCAAGTATCTGAAGAAAGAAATTGAAGAAGATATCAGAAGATTGAAAGATCTCCCGTGCCCATGTCTTTCTATCTCCCCCTTCTTTCATAAGATTCCCTGCACTCTGCCCAAAGTTTGGCTATGCATCTCAGCATATGTAAAACAGTCTTCTTTCTTTATTTATTCCTCTCTTTCTTCCTTTCTTCCTTTCTTTCTTTCTTTCTTTCTTTCTTTTTATTTAATATTAGTTATATTTTATTAACTCTATGCCCCAGCTGTATACCACTCCCTCATTTCCTCCCAAACCCTCCCTTCCTCCTTTATCACCTCCCTGACTCTTTCCAAGTCCACTGATTGGGGAGGAACTCCTCTCCTTTCATCTGACCCTGTTTTATCAGGTATCTTCAGGACTGGCTGCAAAGTCCTCCTCTATGGCCTAGCAGGACTGCTCCTCTTTTGGGGGGTGGGGAGGTCAAAGAACATGCCATTGAGTTCCTGTCAGAAATAATCTCTGTTCCCCTTACTGTGAAAAAACATTTGGTTACTGAGCTACCATGGGCTTCATCTGAGCAGAGGTTCTATGTTATATCCATACATGGTCCTTGGTGGAGTGTCAGTCTAAGAAAAGACCCCTGTGCCCAGATATATTTGGTCCTTGTGGAGCTCCTATCCTTTCCCTGTCACACTAACTCCCCCTTCTTTCACATGATTCCCTGCACTCCGCCGAAGGTTTGGTTATGAGTCTTTCAGAAGCCCTCTGCAGTAGGCTCCTGTCCTGTTACTTGTTTTCTCCTATGTCCAATGCACATCCCATTTGTCTTTCTAAGTGAGGATTGATCACCTTATTCCGGGTCCTCTTTCTTGTTTATCTTCTTTAGGTATATAGATTTCATTATGTTTATCATATCTTATAGGACTATATGAGTGAGTATATACCATGTGTGTCTTTCTCCTTCTGGGATACCTCACTCAGAATGATCTTTTCTAGATCCCACCATTTGCCTGCAAATTTCATGATTTCCTCATTTTTGATAGCTGAGTAGTATTCCATTGTGTAAATATACCACAATTTCTGTATCCATTCCTCTACTGAGGGACATCTGGGTGGTTTCCAGGTTCTGGCTTTTACAAATAAACTGTTAAAAACATGGTTGAGCAAATGTCCTTGTTGTATACCTGAGCAAATTTTGGGTATATGCCTAGGAGTGGTATAGCTGGATCTTGAGGAAGAACTTCCTAATTGTCTGAGAAAGTGCCAGATTGACTTCCAAAGTGGTAGTACTTATTTACATTCCCACCAGCAATAAAGGAGGGTTCTCCTTTCTCCACAACCTCTCCAGCATGTGTTGTCACTAGAGTTATTAATCTTAGCCATTCTGATGAGTGTAAGATGAAATCTCAGGGTTTTGATTTGCATCTCCCTGATGGCAAAGGATGTTGAACATCTCTTTAAGTGTTTCTCTGCCATTCTATATTCCTCTACAGAGAATTCTCTGTTTAGCTCCTTACCACATTTTTAATTGGATTACTTTATTTATTGCTTTTTAATTTCTTTAGTTCTTTATATATTCTGGATATCAGACCTATGTCAGATATAGGGTTGGTGAAAATCCTGTCCCAGTCTGTAGGTTGTCATTTTGTTCTGACAACAGTGACATTTGCTTTAGACAAGCTTTTCAGTTTCATGAGGTCCCATTTATTGATTGTTGCTGTTAGAGCCTGTGCTGTTGGTGTTCTCTTCAGGAATTTGTCTCCTGTGCCAATGAGTTCTAGGCTGCTCCCCATTTTTTCTTCTAACTGATTTAGAGTATCTGATTTTATGTTGAGGTCTTTGATCCACATGAACTTAGTATTGTGCAGGGTGATAAATATGGATCTATTTTAATTTTTCTGCATGTAGACATCCAGTTGGACCAGCACCATTTGTTTGAGATGCTGTCTTTTTTCCATTGAATGATTTTGGTTTCTTTGTCAAACATCAAGTATTCATAGGTCTGTGGGGTTTATTTCTGGCTCTTCTATTTGGTTCCATTGATCCTCCTTTCTGTTTCTATGCCAATACCATGCAGTGTTATTACTATTTCTCTGTAGTACAGCTTGAAGTTGGGGATGGAGATACCTCCAGATGATCTGTTGTTGTACAGGATTGTTTTGGAGATTCTGGGTTTTTTGTTTCTCCATATGAACCTGAGAATCTTTCTTTCAAGGTCTGTAAAGAACTGTATTGGTATTTTGATGGGAATTGCAATGAATCTGTAGATTCTTTTTGGTAAGATTGCCATTTTCACAATGTTCTGATATCTTCTTCAATTTCTTTCTTCAGAGACTTAAAGTTTTTTTCAAACAACTCTTTCACTTGCTTGGTTAGAGTCACCCCAAGGTATTTTATGTTATTTATTAGTGGCTATTTTGAAAGGTGTTGTTTTTCTGATTTCTTTCTCAGTATTTTTGTCTTTAGTATACAGGAAGGCTTCTGAATTTTTTGAGATGATTTCGTATCCTGCCACTTTGCTGAAGGTGTTTATCAGCTGTATATTGCCTTTACTATGTTTAGATATGTGCATTGTATCTCTGATCTCTCCAAGACATTAAACATGAATGGGTATTGGACTTTGTCAAATGCTTTTTCGACATCTAAGGAGATGATCATGTAGTTTTTCTCCTTCACTTTGTTTATGTGGCGGATTACATTGATGGGTTTCCATATGTTGAACCACACTTGCATGCCTGGGCAGAAGCCTACTTGGTCATGGTGGATTTTATCTTTGATGTGGTCTTGGATTCAGTTTGCAAGGATTTTATTGAGTATTTTTGCATCAATGTTCATAAGAGAGATAGTTCTGAAGTTCTCTTTTTTTTGTTGGGTCTTTGGTATACTCTTTTGAGTTTGGGTGAAAAGTTCTGTGGACACTTGATTTAGGACCTCTGTATCTTTATTTCTTTATTGGGCTTCCTTCTAGATAATCTGTCCCTTGGTGAAGGTGGTGTGTTGAATTCTCCCATATTAAGGTGTTGGGATCGATGTGTGTTTTGAGTTTTAATAATGTTTCCTTTATGAATGTAGGCGCTCTTGTATTTGGGGCATAGATATTCAGAATTGTGATGTTCTCTTGGTGGATTTTTCCATTGTTGAGAATGTAGTGCCCCTCCTCACCTTTTTTGATTAATTTTGGTGGAAAGTCTATTTTATAGATATTAGGATAGCTACCCCAGCTTGTTTTCTGGGTCTGTTTGCTTGAAAGACATTTTT
This sequence comes from Meriones unguiculatus, assembly GCF_030254825.1. Taxonomy (NCBI): domain Eukaryota; kingdom Metazoa; phylum Chordata; class Mammalia; order Rodentia; family Muridae; genus Meriones; species Meriones unguiculatus. The sequence goes on from NC_083354.1 coordinate 99,613,888, forward strand.
CCAGCCATTTACTCGGAGGTAGTGTTTGTCTTTGTTGCAGAGGTGTGTTTCTTGGATGCAGCAGAATGTTGGATCCTGTTTCTGTACCCATTCTGTTAGTCTGTTTCTTTTTATTGGAGAGTTGAGTCCATTGATGTTGCTAGATAATAGTGACCAATGAACGTTAGCTCCTTTCATATTGGAGTTCAGTGCTCTTACTGTGTTCCATTGCTCGTTTTCTTTTATTTCTTGTTGGGATATTACCTTTATGCTATGTTTTCTTGGGTGAAGTTGTTTTCTTTGGATTGGAGTTTTCCTTCTAGTATCTTCTGTAGGACTGGTTTGCTGTGTAGATATTGCATAAATTTAGTTTTACATGGAATGTTTTGTTTTCTTCATCTCTGTTGATTGAAAGCTTTGCAGGGTATAGTAATCTGAGTTGGTATCTGTGGTCTCTTAGAGTCTGCATGACACCTGCTCAGGCCGTTCTTGCTTTCATAGATTCTGATGAGAGGTACGCTGTGTTTCTGATAGGTTTACCTTCTTCATATGTTACTTGGCCTTTTTCCCTTGCTGCTTTTAATATCTTTTCTTTGTTTTGTAGATTTAGTGTTTTGACTATGATGTGATGTGATGTGTTTCTTTTCTGGTCTAGTCTATTTGGTGTTCTGTAGGCCTCTTGTATATTTATGGACATCACTTTCTTTAAGTTGGGAAATTCTTTTTCCCTATTTTCCATGAAAATATTTTCTGGACCTTGGAGCCTGGAGTTTTCTTTTTCATCAATTCCTATTATTCTTAGATTTTGTCTTTTCATGGCATCCTTGATTTCTTGGATATATTGTGTTTGGGACTTTTCTGATTTTACTTTTTCTTTGAGAGAAGTATCTGTTTCTGCGAGTGTATCTTCAGCTTCACATATTCTTTCTTCCATCTCTTGTGTTCTGTTGGTGATGCTTACCTTTGTGGTTCTTGATCTTTTCTCCAAGTTCTCCAGATCAAGTGTTTTCTCAGTTTGTGTTTTCTTTATTGATTGTAATTCTGTTTTCATACCTTACACCATTTCCTGCATCTGTTTGAATGCAGATTCCTGTCTCTCTACGATGGTCTCTATTTTTTTTTTTTTGTTCATTCCCTTTCTATATGCCACTAGTTGTATCTCTATTTGTGTCTCTATTTGTTTGGCCATATTTCTGTGTGTTTCTTTAAGAATTTTGTCCATTTCCTCTTTCTTTGCTTCCAGTTGACTGGCTCAACTTTGATAGATTTGTTCATTTCATCTTTAACTGTCTTAATTTGCATGGCTATTGCTCTGAGAGAATTGTTTGTTTCCTCTTTATGAGCCTCAAATAATTGGGTAAGCATAGCTTTTAAGTCATTTTCCTGTGCTTCTGATGAATTGGAGTATCCATCAGTTTTGGGGGTTGCTGGTGAAATCATGATGTCCTGATTTATTTTAGATGTGTTCTTTCGCCTACCCTTGCCATTGGCTTATCTGAAACCTTCCCTGTTTGTTTCTGAATTCTGCAGTTCAGACTGGTTCTCTCTCTCTCTCTCTCTCTCTCTCTCTCTCTGGAGTCTGAAGAGTTCGTAAGGAAGCTGAGAGAGGTTCTGTGGCCTCAGAGTATGCATTGGTGCACTATCTGTACCTGTGGGAGGAAAGTACAGGGGTGCAGAAGGGCAAATGCAGGCTCGCAAGTGTATGCATGTGTGCATGTAAGTGTGGTGGAAGTGTGTCTCAAGGGACAGAGTGATAGATAATGTTGAACCCTTGAGTGTGTGGGAGGGGCTCTGCCTTGCAGGGTTCTAGGTGGTTATTTGTGCTTGCGCTGTATATTTAGCAGGTGCTGGTGATGGGTGCTGTGCAATTTCCGACATTAGCTGCCTTAACTCCTCAGTTGGACCTGCACAGCAGGACCTTTGTTGTCCCAAGTCTGTTTCCCACAGTGGGTATGTGGGGGGTTCCGATGCTTGGTTTCTATTTTAGAAGGACCCTGGATCTTGGGTTCTGTAGACACTCAAGTGTGCACTCACTCTCAAGCAGGTCACATTGGCATGGATGGGGGTATCCAGGCTCTCTGCTCTTGAATTGGGCCTTCTTGGTCTGCAGGAGGACTGAAGAGCTCTGCCAGCTCAGTGCTGCTGCAGCTGGGCCAGGTTAGGATGTCTCCCTGCAGCCGGAGACTGGGATGCAGGTCCAGATGCCTCTGCGAACTCCTGGGGACCCTCCACTCTGCTCTCCAAGCCTGGGAGCGCCAGTACCTGGTTTGCCTAGTTTGATTATCAGGTCTGCTGTTCTTTGGTGGGTATATAGTGTATTATCTGTCACTGAGGGATTGGGCGGGCTGTTCAGTCAGTGGCGGAGAGACCGTGCAGAGCCCTATGGCAGCTAGCAGACCTGGGGCGCTGGGAGGATGGTGCCACTGGTCTAGGACTCCAAGACCAGTATAGCTTGCAGTTGCTGCTAAGGGGCTAGGGACTCCGTCTTAGCTGCTGTAGACCTCAGGCAGTTAGGTCTGAGCTGAGAATCTCGGTGAGTCCTCTGTGCTGGGTAGGAAGGAGGTCTGAGACAGGGTAGTGCCTGGAGATCAAAGGATCATTTCTCTCCTTCCCCATACAAGTCCTCGGGTGACCAGAGACCAAAGTTCTCACCTGCTGTGATGTTCCCTGTCGTTTAGAAATCCTTTCCGTCATTTCACTGGCTTCAGAAGTCCTTCCACTCACCAACTCAGGCGTTGAGCTCTTCCACAGCTCAGAAACTGTGTGTGCTAGTCGCCATCTTGGCTCCCGATTTGAAAACCAATCTTAATAGTCATCTCAACTATCTGATTGACAAAGAGGGTCTCAGACAGTCTCAGGGCTAAGAAAACCATTTTTAAAGCTACTGGCATTGAAGGGCTGATTGTATTCATAATTTCTATACAAGTAATAAAATTTATTTGAAATGCATTTCATATAAAAATAAGTATTAATTTATAGTATAATTATATACATATGGAAGAATATTCTGTTTGTAAAATTACTGTGCTTTAGCCATTCCTGATGTGATCTGATAGACTAAGATCAGAAGGAAGGAGAGGAGGACCTCCCCTATCAGTGGACTTGGGGAGGGGTATGTGTGAAGAAGGGGGAGGGAGCATGGGACTGGAAGGGGAGGAGGGAGGGCCTTATGGGAGGATACAAAGTGAAAAAACTTTAATTAATAAAAATAAATAAATTTTAAAAATTACTGAGCTTTGTCCATTGAGCTTAGCAAACAGATAAGGATATTCTTTATTTTGTCTTCATAAGTATTGAACCAATGGCCTTGTCCATGCAGGGTAAGTGACCTAATGCTGACCTACATTGAAAATCATTAAGATCCCCAATCTTGCTATTTATACTGCATAGCAACAGTAACAGCTGTGTTTTTCTGATTTCATTAATGATCTTTATTTTACTTTCCATTCTGACAGACATCACTACAAATGACAATATAAACATTTCAGAAAAATCTTTGTGTAATGTTAGACACCAGATTAAAAAGAAAATATTTATAGAATACCTCTAAATATAATCTTCATCCTAGTGTACAAACTAATAATTTTCAAACTATAGCTCCAAAACATTCAACATGTACATAGATTCAAAAGACATGTTTAATATATTCATATATATTAAATAAGTATAGGTTTATTTCAAAACATAAATAACTTACTTAATAATTAAAAAAGAACATCTAAGTAAATGACAAATTAAGATGAAGATTATCAAATATGTAATTTCAGAGAAGATTGAACTGTATGTCAAATGGTGTCACAAGGAATCTATTTAATATGATGAATTAACTTCATTAGTATGAGTTAACTTGGTTTCTAAGCATAATAAACTTTGTTTCTTTAAGCAATATCTATTTATTTTACTAAATATATCATTACTAAGACAACAGTTTTATTTATATTTCCACTAGGACTACATATTAATTTAATGCCCACTATCCAGCTATACCTTGAAGTGATGGTTTCTTAGATTGTTAATGAATTGCTAGGAAACTTATGCCATGTATTAAATGTTATCTATAATATTCTATAACAATATTTTAAGGGTCTCCAAATAGGAAGTGGTTTGCTATTTAAGTTGATAGTGAACCTTATCAATCCTCAACAGTGATTTATTTCATAAGTACATGCTTACTGTCTTCAAATCAAATAAATATCTTGTTCAAAATAAATGTTAACAGAACAACATTTGATCATAAATGGCATCCATTAAAGATGTATATTTAAATAAAAATTAACTTAAAATAATAAAGCTTTAACAATTAGTTTTCAAACACAATAGCTAGAGACTAATAGCCACTTACTAGTAACTACCCAGGAGTTAAATACCACAGTTTATAGCATTTACATCATTTCCGTTCAATTGATGGAACATGCAGAACCCAACTTTCATACTGATTATTTTTATATTTTTTTAGCAAGAATTTGTATTATTTCAGCTAGTATAGTTTTCTAGTTTGATTGGGACTTTAGGTTTATTCTTTATAGTGAACTCCAAAAGTCTTTTGAAGAACTGTATCTTTATACCTAGAAATATCAAATGGCTTGGAATAGTATGGGTCTGAGAAAAAAATAAAGGGTTTAGGTGTTTACGTATAATTTTCTTGTCTCTGAACTATATATTATCCATAAACATTCTGGGATGGCAGATAGGAAACATAAGAAATCTGTTTCCTCACACAATATTTAGCCTGGCAGAAACTGTCTGATGTTGATATTCCAAACCTACTGAAGAGGTGGTAGCCTCCAAAAGAGGGTCCAAGTTGCAGAGTTAATTATTTATGGTCAATTTCAGCTGTTAGTATAGTAGAAGATGCCCATGACCCAACTTAGAACCCCATGGCAGAAACCACATGTGCTTTGGAGCAGGTGCTAGTGTCACTGTAAAGAGTAGGGATCCCCTTTTCCTAAGGGCAGGCATCCTTTCTCTGAATAGCAATAGCTACCTCTCAGTAAGTATACTACAGGCAAAATGGTGATGTGCTCTGTTTTACCTTTACAAATTGTTGTAAGCTCCCTCCCATTGGAAGAAATGAGTTCTGGTATATTAATTGACAGAACTTAGTTTTTTTTCCCCCTTTCTTCTTTGGTATTTCCACCCTTTTTAGAGCCCATGATTAAAGACTAATGAACTTGAAAGCGGCTGAATTTGAAAGAAAATCATGTGGAAACAACCTAGGAACCTGCTACAGAGGGCCTCTGAAAGCCAGAAGAAGAAAACAGGAAACAACCTAGGAACCTGCCACAGAGGGCCTCTGAAAGCCTCTGCCATGAAGACTCTGAAAGCAGATACTGAGCCTGATGGCCAACTGACAGGCAGAGTGAATGGAATTTTATGTAAGTAGTGGGAAATAGTAAGAGCTGGAGAGGACAGGAACTCCACAAGGAGAACAACAGAACAAGAAAATTTGAACACAGGGAACTTCCCAGAGACTCATACTCCCACCAAGGACTATTCATGGAGACAACCTAGAACCCTGACAATGCAGCCACTTCTTATGAGAACTGATAGACTAAGATCAAAAAGAAGGAGAGGAGGACCTCACCTATCAGTGGACTTGGGGAGGGGCATGCATGCAGAAAGGGGGGGGGAGGGTGAGACCGGGAGGGGAGGAGGAAGGGGTTTATGGGGGGATACAAAATGAATAAAGTGTAACTAATAAAAGTTAAAAAAAATCCTCCACACTAATTTCGAGTGACAAAAAAAGCTAAAAGTAAACCCAGGTATAACACTCTTTGTCAAATGGATACAACATTCTAGGATAAAATGTTCTGCTTCTCAGGTACTTGATCATCCATGTTCATTGCAACACTATCTAAAATAGGAAATAAAAACAAACTAAATGTCCTTCAAGTGATGAATAAACACATATACACCATAGAAAAAATATTCAACTGTGAAATAAAATTAATTCATGAAATGTGCAGGTAAACAGAAAAAATTAAAAATATATTATATTCAATGAGATAACCAGGCCCAGAATAATAATCTCCAAGGTCTCGCTGAACTGAAAGCTTCTTTTTTAAGGACTAACTTCTATAGTACTGGAAGCTATGTTTCAGCTCTCAGTGAGTGGATGGGTAGGGATAATATATAATCCAACCTGCATGAGCTGTCCATGCAACCAGCAAGGCAAGCTATCCCTAAAGGCATCATTACAGTACAGGTTACACAAAATAGTACAGGTAACTAAGGACCACCGAGAGTTTCTCCCAAAGAACTGGGTTGTCTGAGGGATGAGCCCCCTAGTTGTTCATGCAGCTCCAAATAGTCATTCCTGAAATTATATATATATAATTATATATATATAATTTATTGTATTATATATATATATAATACAATATATATTGTATATATATATATATACAAACGGTACTAAGTGTACTAAGAGGGCTGTTTTTATATATCTAAGGATTTACGTATGATATAATAATAACAAAGAAAATGAAGCCACAGGAGTGGTACAAGCAAGGATAGGAGGGAGGATGGGGATGGAGCTAATAATGTAATTAAAATATAACCTAAAACATAAACCACATATTTGAATATAAAAAAACAGAAATATCAATTCACTACATATGTTCAGACTTAATATGGACATAAAGCAATCTTGAGCTTATATATTACAAGGAAATCCTTGGCACAGAGAAAACCCACAACAGTTTAAAAATGGCAAATTTCATTAAAGATAGGTATCTCATTTAAGAACAATACCATATAATATATGAGTTCAGTTTTAAACAAAATTAAAAATCTGACAAATAAAACAATCAAAGGATAAAGACAAGCCAACAAAATCTATTCCATAAAAACAATCAATGGAAGACATTCTGCAAAATATATTTTAAAGCAGCTATAAGAATGCCCAAAAAAGAGAAATGATGTGAAGAAACACAAGGAAATTTGTAAAATATATGTACAAACCAATTGAAAATATTTATTTATTTTTTTAACTTTTATTAATTATACTTTATTCACTTTGTATCCCCCGAAAAAAACCCTCCCTCCTCCCCTACCAATCCCATCCTCCCTCCATCTTCTTCACACATGTCCCTCCCCAACTCCACTGATAGGGGAGGTCCTCCTCTCTTTCCTTCTGATCTTAGTCTTGCAGATCTCATCAGGAGTGGCTGCATTGTCTTCCTCTGTGGCCTGGTAAAGCTGCTCCCCGCCCCCCAAGGAGGAGGTAATCAAAGAGCAGGCCAATCAGATTATGGCAGAGGCAGTTCCTCTTCCCATTGCTATGGAACCCACTTGGACACTAAACTGCCATGGGCTACATCTGTGCAGGGGTTCTAAGTTATCTCCATGCATGGTATTTGGTTGGAGTATGAGTCTCTGGAAAGAGCCCTGTGTTCAAATTTTCTGGTTCTGTTGCTCTCCTTGTGGAGTTCCTGTCCTCTCCAGAACTTATTATTTCCCACTCCCTTCATAAGATTCTATGCACACTGCCTAACAGTTGGCCATAAGTCTCAGCATCTGCTTTGATAGTCTGCAAGGCAGAGCCTTCCAGAACCTTCCACTCTGTGGCAGGTTCCTAGCCTGTTTCCCATTTTCTTCCTCTTCTGATGTCCATCCTCTTCGCCTTTTTGGATGGAGATTGAGCATTTTAGTCAGAGTCATCCCTCTTGATTAGTTTCCTGAGATATACAGATTTTAGTAGGTTTATCCTATATTATATGTCTATATGAGTGAGTATATACCATGTGTGTCTTTCTGCTTCTGGGATAGCTCACTCAGGACGATCCTTTCCAGTTCCCACCATTTACCTGCAAATTTCATGATTTTCTTATTTTTCATTGCTGAGTAATATTCCATTGTGTAGATGTACCACAATTTCTGTATCCATTCTTCAGTTGAGGGGCATCTGGGTTGTTTCCAGCTTCTGGCTATTACAAATAAAGCTGCTACAAACATTGTTGAGCAAATGTCTTTATTGTGTACTTGAGCCTCTTTTGGATATATGCCTATCCAATGGCTGTATCTTGGGGAAGCACTATTCCTAGTTGTCTTGTGAAAGCGCCAGATTGATTTCCAGAGTGGTTGTACAAGTTTACATTCCCACCAACAGTGGTGGAGGGTTCCCCTTTCTCCACAGCCTCTCCAACATGTGTTGTCACTTGAGTTTTTGATGTTGGCCTTTCTGATGTGTGTAAGATGAAATCTCAGGGTCATTTTGATTTACATTTCCCTGATGGCTAATGGCGTTGAGTATTTCTTTAAGCGTTTCTCTGCCATTCGATATTCCTCTATCAAGAATTCTCTGTTTAACCTAGAAAATATTTATTAAATGACAAACAGAACCAAAAATGCATGCAAATGAGTTAATGAAATACTTTTTCTTATTTTCAAGAAATGAACATGAGACAATATTCCCTAAGTTGTTGAAACAGCAGTATGGGGTGCATAGACAGAACACGAACATAATCAATATTCCTCACAACACTATCTCAGTGTATTCATCATTTAACTTTCACTATATTTACATTCATTTTAATAATTTTATGTTAATATATATGAATGTATAGCTATGGCATTAAAACATGTAAGGCGAACAAAGGACAACTTGAGGGCATCGGTTCTTTCCATTCACATATGCCTTGTGGAGCACCAACTTAAGTAATGAGGCTTGAAAGTAAACGTTTTACTTGCTAAGCCATTTCACAGGCCCTCAGAATAATTTTTTCTTGTATTTTAATATAAAATATTTTTACATAATATATTTCATTGTATCTTTTTTTTAACAATATACCCCAAACCTTCACCTCCCTACTCAGCTCACTTGTGTTCTTTATCTATCACTCTTTTCTTCAAAAAATAACAATTAGAAACAAAGAAAAAAGTGGAAATACACACACACACACACACACACTCCACAGGGCCTGTCCTGAAATGGGATTGTTATGCCCAATGATGCTTTATTAAAGAAAGCTGATTTTCCCATTTTCAGTGGGTATCAATAGCACATAGCATCTTGGGTAAGGTTGGGTCTCCATATTCACTTTCTTTGTATTTGAGTGACTTGAACTCATGCAGGTCTTGTGCATGATGCCATAGTCTCTGGGTGTTCATGTGTGCAACAGTCTTGTTGTCTCTGGAAGTCAACATTTTCTTGGAGTCATCTATCACCTCTGCGTCTTACAATCTTTCTGTCTCCACTACTATATAGCTCCCTGATCCTTGAATGGAGGTCTTTAATGAAAACCTTCCATTTGGAACTGAGCTCTCAAGTCTCTCAGATCTGTGGGTGTAGCAGTGTGTCATTAGGCGTCTTTTAATTACAGAATAATAGTAGTAGGTTTATCCCCTAGCCTGTGACCTATTTAGTCTCAGGATTTGTGCCACCTTAGCAGTGTCAGGTATGGTTTCCATTTCATGAAACTGGCCTTAAGCCCATGAAAAAGAAAGTAGTTAGTTGTGCCCATAACATTTATGCAACTATTGTATTAGTATATCTTACAGATAGGTCAATGTTGTAGGTTGCAAGGTTTGTAGCCAAATGATATGATGGTTTCTTTCCTAAGTGTAGTAACACATATGAAGAGACCTGTATTGTATATTTTCTCTTGTATGTGGATTTGTATGTGGTTTTAAGCTTTATATATGTGTGTCATAATCCATATATCCACAGAGGTTAAGTATAAAGTAACAGACTATTGAGGAAGAAGGAATTCCCCAAGAAAGAGAAAATAGAATAGATCGTTTTGGAGAGGCAGAGGAGAAACTAGATTAGGAGGATAAAATATGGAGGAAGATAGGAGAAAAAAAGTAAAGGAGAAATTATGGGTAGGGGCAACTCACAGTAAACAGCGTTTAAAAAAAACTATATGAAAGCCACTGCTGAAGAAGCTTCCTAAAATATATACATATATGGAAAATATCTAAATAGAGTCACCAAATAATAATGGAGGGAATGCCTCAACTAGATATCTTATGACACCAACTAAAACATCTAGTGGCAGAAATAGGTTACATCTTGTGGAGTCATTGGACAAAAAGGCCCCACTGAAAACTCCAGACATCATAGGCTATTGACAAGGATACTGGTTACTCTCTACAACTGATAGTAAAGCCCTGTGTTGTAGACACCACTTATGTCATCAGACAGAAAGAAGTCCAGCTGATGCCTAGTCATCTCTACTGATTAGTGTTACTCCAACCAAGTACCAGGCATGGAGATAACCTAGAACCCCTGCACAGATGTATCCCATGGCATTTCAGTGTCCAAGTAGGTTCCATAGTAATGGGAAGAGGGACTGCCTCTGACATAATCTGATTGACCTGCTCTTTGAACACCTCCTCCTGAGGGGGGAACAGCCTTACCAGGCCACAGAAGATGACAATGCAGCCACTCCAGAGGAGATCCACTAGACTAAGATCAGAAGGAATTAGAGGAGGACCTCCCCTCTCAATGGACTTGTGGAGGGGTATGCGCAAAGAAGGGGGAGGGAAGGTGGGATTAGCAGGGGAAGAGGGAGGGGTTTATGGGGGGACACAAAGTGAATAAAGTGTAATTAATAAAAGTTAAAAAAGAACCATTCTTAAACAATTATTTATGCAAGAAATTAAAAAACCATGACCTATTGAATATAAATTGGCTCAAAATATTTAAATTAATCATTTTGATAAGTCACATTGCCATAAAGAAAGAAAACGTAAAAGACAGATTCCTCTCAACTAATGAACTAAATATAATTGGCAAGCTTGAACATTCATTCAATTTTGAAAACATTTCACAAATGAGGAAATAACATCAGCTAAGGAGAGAGAGGCTAGGTTAGGAAAAAAGCAAGAATGCCTGTTTTGGGCACTGGTTTTAAACATAATATTAACAAGAAATTCTAACAAGAAAAATTATGCAAATAAAAATATTAAAGACACTCATATTAAAAAAGTTATCTCTGTTTTTATATTATTTGACCCTATACAAAAATAATTTCTCAACCCCACAAAAGACTGGAATTAATCAATAAATTTCTCATAGTAAATTATAAACTTAGCACAAAACACTGTAATAATGTGTAATCTGCAACACAAGTTAAAGAAATAATGTAAACTGAAAATCATCAAAGAATTTTTGAAAAGCTTCATTGAGTTTTAATGGAATATCAAGACACAACACAAAATATTAAGAATCACATTAGCAATTTCAAAATAGTCTAGGTAATTACAGAAAAAAAAAACAACAACTTGTAATTCTGCATATAGATACAGAAGTGCAGTCAGAAGCATACCCACAATTATATGAACAAAGGATTTTCTTTAAGAATCCAAGATTATTCAAAGAACCAAAACAATCTTTTCAATATTTGATACTGCAAAAGCAAGATTCAAGTCCAAGCGTGGGGTAGTAGTTACGATTAAACACTAATATACATGTAATTTCTACTGAACCATATATTTTTTCTTTATTAATTATACTTTATTCACTTTGTATCCCCCCTGTGGTTCCCTCCCTCCTCCCATCCCAATCCCTCCCTTCCTCCACCCTCTGCATGCATGCCCCTCCCCAAGTCTACTGATAGGGGAGGACTTCTTTTCCTTCCTTCTGATCCTAGTCAATTAGGTCTCATCAAGAGTGGCTGCATTGTCTTCTTCTGTGGCCTGGTAATGCTGCTTCCCCCTCAGGGGGAGGTAGTTAAAGAGCAGGCCAATCAGTTTAGTTCAGAGACAGTCCCTTTTCCTATTACAATGGAAACCACTTGGATACTGAACTGCCATGGGCTACATCTGTGCAGGGGTCTTAGGTTATCTCCATGCATAGTCCTTGGTTGCAATATCAGTCTCAGGAAAGACTCCTGTGCTCGGATTTTTGGTTCTGTTGCTCTCCTTGTGAAGTTCCTGTCCTCTCCAGATCTTACTGTTTCCCACTTCTTTCCTAAGAGATGACTCAGCTGTTAAAGGCTAGGCTCACTACCATAAAAATGTGTAAACAAATTTTTATTAAATCTGGGGATATAAAGATTATCATCTAGAGAAAACAAAAGTTATTTGCTTGATTGTATGTTAACTCTAATCTAAGATTTCCAAATTATAGTTTGTGTAAGTTCCCAAGTTAGTAACATCACAACAAAACAAACACTACTTTAAATGACTAACAAACTTTCTTCAGTTAATAAATGTGCTTGAATTTATTGCCAAAATTGGTCAAACTGTCTTCTTACTAGTTTACCAATTAATCTGGGATTAGTAGGCACAGCTTAGTGCTAGTATATTGACAATATTACAACTTTGAAGCAATTTCTTTTGCTTTAAATGAAAGTTGGCCTTGCCAAATTCACCAGAAAAAAGCGCCATTATTTTGAACTCTGTAAGAAGTGCAAAAACTGTGCATTTTGTTTCTATATCCCAAGACGATGAGTAGAGGAGAAAAAACAGCTAATTTACTTGCTAAAAAGCACAGTTATCTGAACATTTATAACAAAATAAATGCATAGCTTAAGAATGTTCTGTCTTATTTTTTTTTCCTTTAACAAAATGTTCTTCTTCCTAATTGGAAAAAAAATCTGTCTGGAAACTTTCAATCCTGACCTTATGATGCTCTTGTCAGTTGTTTTCCTGCATGACCTTGGGGACTTCACCCACCTATAACAAAGTCCCAGAAACTACATGAAATGACAGATAAAGAAATAGGTTTGGGTTACTTACATTTTACTCTATGAAAATCATTATATCTAATTAAAGATCAGGGTGATTTTCCTTTTCACACTGAGGGAGAATGGAACTCCTGTGCTTGTCATCAAGTCATACTTCATTTTCTGTTTTCTGGGTAACTCTGGATGCTGTTCACAGCAGAAATGAGACAATTTGTAAGACTGCAGACTTAAACCTGTTGGGAACCATTTCATTCTAACCATTAGTATTATAAGAATAAAATAAAAATATTGGACCTGCTGGAAATCTGGAGATGGTTCCAGGTATGTAACATACCAAGTTATATATATATATCTTGGTTCTTCTAATATGTTTTCTGAAAATGAAAGCACTTAACATTAATATTGACAGAAGGAATGAAAATGCAAATCTCAGCATCTCAGCTAAGTGATAACCAACCTACAATCTGTAGAGCCAGAGAGACTAGGTAGGAGGAAGATACGAGATGGAGCACATGGATCTTCCAAGGAAGGATCAAAAGGATAGGTTCTATGGGTGCACTGGGGTAGTGGGAGAACTGAAAGTGGAGTGTCAAATGAGGCAGGTGAGGGAATATGAGGAGAGCGAGCAAGAACTGAGTGTCATTTGAGGCATGGTATAGAAAACTGGTGTAGTGGAAACTTTCTAAAAAGTATGAAGGTGATCCTAATGAAGTCTCCAAATAATGGTGGAGGTAAATTTCCAACTTGCCATCACTTGTCACCAAGCAAAGCTTCCAGTACAGGGACTGTATTACATCAAATCGGGTTGTTGGGCAAAGAGTTCTATGGTAATTCCCCACAACTCAGGCTGTTGCCAAGACAACAGCTCTCCACAAACCAACAGCACGTCACTATTACTGAAAACAACAATAACAATTACTCATTGAGCATGAAGAGATAGAGTTAGTGTCTACATTTAACCTTCACCCCTAAGTTCTAGAGTCTTTGGTACAATATGGTACCTGCAGGCTACCAAAAGATAATGATAACACTAATGATGCCACAAAACCTTTGATCTACGTTGATTTCCTGAGCCCAAAATATTCAAAGGCAATGGTGGAAAAAAGCATGTGGGAGTAATCAATCAATGTATAATTTTATTTTAAGTCCACTCCACTTGATGTTACCCATACTTCATAATGACTGGGTGACCAAGAACAGATGGCCCTGAAATATGGGATAAAACCAAATACTATTGTTGTAACACAAGAATGCCACAGTAAAATGACTCATAATGACTTTCTGAAATATGCGTAAATCAGTGCCTTGTTAAGCCATCATCAGAGAAGCTACAGTAGATGGGAACAGATGCACAGATTTATAGCCAGACAATTCATGGAGAGTAAGAGAACTAGGAATACTCAACTCTGATCATGTTGTCTCCATCAAATTCTTCCCCTCTGGGCTCAGGAAACCCTAATGAAATGGAGGCTGAAAGAGTATAAGAGCTAGAGGTGATGAATGACAAACAGCAAACAAGGCCCTTTAAATCAATAGGGTTAACATATATATGAACTTACAGAGACTATGGCAGCATGCACTGGGCCTGTATGGGTCGGTACAAGACGGTATCCTAGAGCTGAAAAGAGAAGTGGAAACCCAGAAGATATTGCCAATTGATAACTACTTACAAATGAAATGTTAGTTTTCTCCAAGGTAGTCTCATTGTTCTTTTATATAATACATCCTGACCAGAGTTTCCCCTTCTCTCCTCTCCTCCAAGTCTCTTCTCCCCATTTCTCCTTTTCCTCAGATACACTCCACTTCAGTTTTCCTTAAAAACAAAAACAAAAACAAAAAACCTGCAGGTTTTTCATAGCTATCAACCGAACATAGCATAACAAGATTTGCTCTTTGGGTGGATGACACCTAAATGAACATCTGTACAAAGTCCCAATTTATTTCTAATATCAGAGATCAGACCTCTACTCTTGCCTGATGCGTCTAAAACAAAAAGGGGGAACTGTAGAGAGCTGCAGAATGCTATGCCTTAAAGATGGAGCTGGTTTCCACCTTCCACCTTCCCGATGGTGAGTGCTCTCTGTCAGGAACAACTCCACATTTGGCTAAGGCTGAGGATCTGGCTTGCTTCCATGTATGTGGACCTATCTGCATTGCCCCCGTGGCACGCCTGGGTTGGCTACCCAGAAGCTATTTAAGCTGTGGGCTGGCTTTCCCCGGGGTCCGAGGATTGTTCAATGTTCCTGAATAAACTGCATTGAAAAAAAAATATATATATATATAAAAAAAAAAAAGATTAAACACATACCCTAATAGCAAAGCTGGCTAAGGCAGATAACCCTTACTTCCACTGTTTTCAGTTCCACAAAAACAGCAAGCTACACAACCATAACACATATGTAGAGGACCTAGATTAGACTCATTCTTGCTTCCTGATCATCAGTTCATTCCTTGTGAGGCCCTATCAGTCCAAGTGAGTTGAAATGTAGACTATGTTCTTGCACTGTTCTTGGCTCCTCTAGTTCATACATTTGGCCTTCTGCAGGATTTCCAGAGCTCTGGCTAATATTTGACTGTGGGTCTGTGCATCTACTCCCATCAACTGCTGAAGGAAGTCTCTCTGGTGATAATAGGGATAGGCACTGGTCTATGAGTATAGCAGAGCATCATTAGTAATTATTCCGTTGAATATCTATCTGTCCGTCTGTCTGTCTATCTATCTATCTATCTATCTATCTATCTATCTATCTATTTGTCTGCCATGTTTGGTTTTACCCTATGTCTTTGGGGCATCCAGGTTCTAGTTCCTGGTCATCCAGGCAGTGCTGGACATAGCCTTCAACTCATGGCTTATGCTTCAAGTTAGAGCAGTCATTGGTTGGTCATTCATACAAACTCTGAGTCAACATTGCCCCAGTACATTTTATAGGCTCAAAGGTTTATGGTTGGGTTGGTGTCCCAGTAACCTTTTTTACAGCTGAGTAATATTTTATCATGTACATGTATCACATTTTCTTTATCCATTCTTCAGGTGAGGAATATCTGAGTTGTTTCCAGTTTCTGGGCATTATAAATTATGGTGCTACGAACATAGCTGAGCAAATATCTTTGATGTAGAATGGAGTGGTATGGCTGGGTTTTGAGGTAGGTTGATTTTCTGAGAAACTGACATATGAATTTCCAAAGTGGCTGTATAAGTTTGCAGTCTCACCAGCAATGAATGAGGGTTCTCCAGGCTCTACATTCTTACCAGAATGAGCTGTCACTTGTGGTTTTGATCTTATTCATTCTGACATGTTAAGAAAGAATATCAAAGCCATTTGGATTTGCATTTCCATTATGGCTAAAGATGTTGAGCATTTCCTTAAGTGTTTCTTGGTTATTTGAGATTCCTCTCTTGATATTTCTGATATTTATAGATCTGTACCCCATTTAAAAATAATATTATTTGGTTTGTTGATGTATATATTCTTCCGTTCTTTATATATTTTGGATATTAGTACTATCAGATGTGGAGTTGGTGAAAATCTTTTTTCCATTAGGAAGGCTGCCATTTTGTCCTATTGCCTGTGTCTTTTGCCTTTCTGAAGTTTTTTTTTTTTTCACGAGATACCAAAGAAGAAATTGAAGAAAATATCAGAAGATGGAAAGATTTCTCTTGCTCATGAATCAGTAGGAGTAATATAATAAGAATGGCCATCTTACCAAAAGCAATCTACAGATTGCAATCCCCATCAAATTGGCCATTGTCACGGTAAATTCTACCAGAGTGGACACAGGACTAGCCACAGGATTATCATCATGGATTGCTGCAGCCATGAATCATCTGAAGGAATGGGTGGGCATGGGAGCATTAGCAGGCCTTCTGGTGTTGGTCTCCTTGGTTTGCCTGTGGTATATATGCAAGATTAGAGTCTCACAACAGCGTAATGCAGCCATGACCATTCAGGCCTTTACAGCCATTGAAGCAGGACAGTCTCCCCAAGCATGGGAGCTAAAATGTTATGCTCAGGATGCGAGGCTAAGCACTGCACTCAGGATCAGCCGCTTTCAACCCAGAGAAGAGCAAGTCTAATTGCATGCGGGTTGATGCCCCAGGTCCCGCCTCTGAGAAAAAGGTATCAGACGGGTCTGATGCTCTTTGGGTGGATGACACCTAAATGAACATTGGCACAAAGTCCCAATTTATTTCTAATATCAGAGATCAGACCTCTACTCTTGCCTGATGCGTCTAAAACAAAAAGGGGGAACTGTAGAGAGCTGTGTAAGGCCGCGCCTTAAAGATGGAGCTGGTTTCTGCCTTCCACCTTCCCGATGGTGAGTCCTCTCTGTCACAAACAACTCCATATTTGGCTAAGGCTGAGGATCTGGCTTGCTTCCATGTATGTGGACCTATCTGCATTGCCCACGTGGCACGCTGGGGTTGGCTACCCAGAGGCCATTTAAGGTGTGGGTTGGCTTTCTCCAGGGTCAGAAGATTGTTCAAGGTTCCTGAATAAACTGCATTGAGAAGAACAAAAAAAAAAAAAAGAAAAAAGAAAAAAGAAAAAAAAATCAGAAAGAAGGGGAGGAGGACCTCCCCTATCAGTGGACTTGGGGAGAGGCATGCATGCAGAAAGGGGGGAGGGTGGGACCAGGAGTGGAGGAGAGAGGGGCTTATGGGGGGATACAAAAGGAATAAAGTGTAATTAATAAAAGTTAAATAAAAAATTAAAAAAAATTGCAACACAAGTCATTATTTTTAACTTTTAAAGTCTTTCTGTGAATATATTAAGACTTTTGTGACCATACCTGGCACTTTACATGGCTTCTGGCGATTGAACTAAGGTCCTTATGCTTGCACCGTAAGTACTCTTGCCCACTGTGCCATCTCTGTAGCACTATGATTCACTTCTGTTAGAACAAATTAACACATCTCTTCATATCTATACCAAGAACTCTGAAACTATGCTTCCTTTTTCCATGGAAGAAAAAATAGTTGGGTCTAGTTTTCCAGAGTGTTTTCCCCTTCTACAGGAATGTTTAGATAAAGAAAAGCATTTAATTTGTCCTTGCTTACAGCTCCAGAGGATTAGTCAGCTATCATCATGGTGGGGAGCATCCTGGCATGCAATTACACATAGTGCTGCAGAAGGAGCTGAGAACTGCACATCCTGATTCCGAGACAGAACAAAGAGAGCAACATTGGGCCTGGCTTATACCTTTTAACTTCAAATCCCATCCCAAGTAATACATTTCCTTCAATAAGCCCACATTCACTTCAAAATGGAAACACCTCCTAATTCCTTCAAATAATACCACTCCCCGAGGGCTAAACATTCAAATATATAGGGCTATGGTGGGATATTCATACTCAGAGCATCACTGATATCATCACTTTCACCTTTCCATGCTGGGACTCCACTGACTTGAACTTATGTAGATTTTGTACATGATACTACACCTTTTCTCAGTTCATATATTCATTCATACATCCTATTGATTCTGAAAAACACAGTTTCTTTGTATTCCCCCACCTTCTTGTTGTCTTTTAAAAAAAAGCAGAAATCCATTTTTTTCCAACTCTGACTGTTATCATGAGCGCCAGTGAAACATACTCTGTAAACATACATATTTGTTTATCTGCACTCAAAAACGTCAATCTGTGCTATAGGTTAACATATAAACCCTTCAATTCTTTACAATAATCAGACAAAATATGCCATAAAATTGTGTGTGTGTATTTTCTTTTCTGCTTCCTTACCTTGAAAATCATAAACTATTACATTTCTTTTGCTACACTTTGTGAAAACAGGTTATGCTGCTTTTCAAGCTGGATTGGACACTAAAAGATAAGTGAGATATCTTAAGCTAAAAAAGGTGTATGCTTATGAAAATGCTGAGAACAAGGAGAAAGACATTATTCTAACTAAATGTCAAAAGCTGAATTTCCTGAGTCAGGTTAAATTTAAAGGAAGACTATTTTTTCAGTTTCTTTCCTTGATTATTTTTCTTTCTTCAATTAAGTTACACAATTAAGAAATTGAGTGGTACTCATCCGTAGTTTTAATAATTCATTTGTATTATTGAACATGAGAGTTATCTAGATGAAAATCAATTTTATGAAAAGTTTATATACTAATTTTTAAAATGTTCTAGGAAGTAATCGCAAACTAATTCTACTTATTCATTGTTGTATAGCTTGAATCTGAACTATCCAAAGAAGTAAGATTAGGCGTATGTGAGATTATGGAATCCTGAGGATCTGATTTCTTTATCCACTGATGGGATAAAATGATAACATAGTTGATAGGTGATTAATGTGAAGAAGAATGGCTTAGTTAGAGAAACTTGTTAACATGTGCCCTAGCTAGTAATAAAACTTCAACACACAGAAGCTAACTACAACCAGGAAAACACAGGAAACAAATAATCCTATATCAGCAAAACCAAAGGAAAGAAAGTACACACCTTCTCCACCACTACCACTGTCAAAATAACAGGAAGTAACACACACTGGTCATTAACATCTCTCAACATCAATGGCTTTAACTCCCCAATAAAAAGACACAGGTTAACAGAATGGATGCAAAAATAGGAGCCATCATTCTGCTGCATACAAGAAACGCACCTCAGCAATAATGATAGACATTACCTTAGAGTAAAGGGTTAGAAAATAGTTTCCAAGCAAATGAACCCAATAAGCAACCTGGAACAGCCATACTACTATCTAATAAAATAAACAGTCAACCAAAATTAATCGAAAGAGATGAGGAAGAACGCTCCATACTGATAAAAAAAAAAATACATCAAGATGATATCTCAATTCTGATCATTTACGTCCCAAACGCAAGGGCACCCACATTCCTAAAAGAAATATTACTAAAACTTAAATCACACGTGGAACCCTACACAGTAATAGTGGGAGACTTCAACACTCCGCTCTTACCAATGGACAGATCATTGAGACAGAGACTAAATAGATAAATAATGAAACTGACAGATGTCATGAAACAAATGGACCTAACACATCTGCAAAACATTTTCATCCAAACATGAAAGAATACACATTCTTCTCCGAACCTTCTTCAAAATTGACCACACAATAGCCAAATTTTGAGCAGAGTACAGGGACCTTATGAAAAAAGGGGAAGATAGAAAGACCTAGAGGAGACAGGAGCTCTATAAGGAGACCAATAGAACCAAAAAAACCTGGGCCCAGGAGGGGGTGTGTGTGTTACAGACCTATACTCCAACCAAGGACCATGCATGGAGAGGACCTAGAACCCCTGCACAGATGTAGCCCATAGGCTGCTCAGTTTCCAAGTGGGTTCGCTAGTAAGGGGGTTGTCTCTTACATGAATTCAATGGCTGGCTCTTTAATCATCTCCCTTTGGGAGTTGCAGCCTAGCCAGGCCACAGAGGAAGATGATGTAGCCAGTCCTGATGAGACCTGATAGGCTAGGGTCAGAAAGAAAGGGAAGAGAACATCCCCTATCAATGGACAAGAGGAGAGGATTGGGGTGGGGGGGGAAGCATGGTGGGAGGGAATAAGAGGAGATGAGAGAGGGGGCTACAGATGGGATACAAAGTGAATAACTTTTAACAAAATAAATAAATATATTTAAATTTTAAAAAAGAAAAATTGAAGAAAATGGATATTTTTCTTGATAGTTTTCATTTACCAAAGTTAAATCAAGAGCATGTAAATAGTTTGAATAGCTGTATATCCCTTAAAGAAATAGTAGCAGTCATCAGAAGTCTCTCATCCTAAAAGAACCCAAAGTCAGATGGTTTTAGTGCAGAATTCTACCAGACATTCAAAGGAGAGCTAATATTAATACTTCTCAAACTATTCCACAAAACAGAAACAGAAGGAACATTGCCAAACTCATTTTACAAAGCCACAGTCAGAAATAAACCCACATACCTATGAACATTTGAGTTTTGACAAAGGATCTAAGACCATGCGATGGAAAAAAAGATAGTGTCGTCAACAAATGCTGCTGGTCTTGCTGGGTGTCTACATGTAGAAAAAAGCAAATAGATCCATATTGTTCACCCACAGGGGAAAAGGACATGCTCAGTCCTGCTACAACTTGATGAGCTGGTGAGGATGGGAAAGGGAACTCCCCTTTGCCTAAGGTATAGGCAAGGGGTAAGGGATAAGAAAGAAAGGAAGGGTAGTAGCGGGAGGGAAAGAGGGATAGGGCTGCTACCAGAATGTCAAGTGAGTAGAAAGTAAATAAATTAAAAAAAAAAAAAAAAAAAAAAGGAAAAGAAAAGTGGACTAGACTTGCCTGGTGGATACAAAATGAAATGTTGCTTTGTTCTCACACTGCTTGACCAAACCTCAATTGCAGTGAAACAGCATTATGTGTGACAGATTCTGCTATTAGGGTTTTAGATTATACTATCATTTTCCAGTAAAAAGCACAGGGTTCTTTGCAAAACAGATGGTTTTGTGGCTTCGGGCAGAAAAATGTTAATGACTCTGAAATGGTTTAATACTGTAAGAATCATAGAAGGTTATTAATCATATTTCTGCCATCTCTGAATCACTCAATGTGTTCTATGCATCCCAATTCTTTTCCTACTTAGCACAGAAGTGAGGTCTAAAATGTTCGTATATTATTGCCACATGTTGCCTCAAAAACAAGTGCTAATTGTGACTAATATTCAAGCTGACAATATAGTTGTGTTCGTCATTTATTTACTTGTTTGTTTATAGGAAACCTGCGGCTGTGATTTAAACATGATAAAGCCATCATAAACCCAGTTAGGTCTACAGTACTCCTGGGTCCTCCTCTTAGCTGAATTTTGAATAAGTATTTACCATCGTACATGCCTAGCTTTCATGGTAGAAGCGCCATGTGCAAATAATTGCCCCTTCCTAACGATTATAGTGCTACATAGATAATTGTGAAAATAGTTTACTTGGGCTGAGACATTCATTCTATTCAAAATTCAGTTGTTTGTTATGATGTCATTTTAAATGTAGTATTTTGTTAATTTTTATTATTAACAAAATTTAGTACTGTGATCAAACTTATCCACTATTCTTCCCCTTAACCCTTCTCAGACCTATTCCCCACCTCCCCATTTCCTCTCAATTCCATGTCGTCTCTTCTTAATAATCTATCAAGTTCAATTTGCAGTATTCATATCTGTACGGGTGACAAGCCACACAGTATTGCAATTTAAAACCACCAGGGGGCAGACCTATAAACAGTCCTGATTCTGCCTCTGCTACAAGACCTCAACTGTCAAGTTAGGGGTGGAGGATCATGCTCTCCTCCAGCAGAAGTGTAGGCTGACTGACTTCGTGTTAAACAGACTTTTATTTTTCAGGCAGCCACAGCTGCTATGAGTTCATTGTCACAAAGAGTCCAGAAAATAGAGCTTTGTCTCAGTCCTTCCCAAACCCCAACCTCAGACTCTTGTGATTTTTCCTGCCCTCACCCCTACTTTTTCTGGGATAATCCGCAAGCCCTGGCTAAGAAACAAAGAAATGTTCAACATCCACAGCCTTCAGGAAAGTATAAATCAAAACTACTTTGAGGTTCCATCTTAACACCTATCACAATTGCTAAGATCAACAGCACAAGTGACAGCTTGTGCTGGTGAGAATATAGTGGAAGGAGAACACACCTTCCTCATTGATGGTGAGGGTGCAAATTTGTAGAGCCACTTTGGAAATTAATGTTTTGTATTCTCAGAGAAGTGGGAATCAAGATTCCCCAATACCCAGCTATACCACTGTTAGGTATATACCCAAAGTATGCTCCATCCTATCACAAGGATACTTGCACAACTATATTCATAGCAACTTTATTTATAGTATCCCGAAAATAGAAACAACCCAGATGCTCCTCAAATGAAGGATGGATAAAGATAATGTAGTACAGTTATATAATGGAGTATTACTCAGCTGTTAAAAAGATGAAATGGAATTTGCCGCCAAATAGATGGAACAAGAAAAATCTCATCTTGAGTAAGGCAATCCATACTCAGAAATACAAATATTCTATGTACTCACTTATGTTGGTATAATTTTCTTGTGGAACGTACCCTTTTTCATTCAAATGCTGATTTCTCTACCCCACTCTCTGGTTTCAATATGGAGATTCCATTGTGATGCTTATTCTAAGCATCAACTGTCTCAAGTTTGTGTAAGCACGCCACCATTTGTTCTCTGTATTGTTAATAAAACACCCAACCCAAATGCTGAGCAATGGAGAGAATAGAATGGGACATCCTGGTCCAGAGGGGAGGAGAAGGAAGCAAAAGAATAGTAAGGAGGGCAGGCAGGGGATCTGGAGGAGAGAACTTGGAACCACATGGAGGGATGAACTGGATGTAAGATATGACAAATGCAAGTATAATGGGTAAAAGCTAAAAGGTAGGACTATGTGGGCTCGGAGGTTTAGGATGGAGTAAATATTACCCAGCATTGTGCTTTCGGATAATTAAATAATCCTAGTCTCTGTGTGGTGATTTGCACATATAGCTTGTTTAGGAATAATTAAAAGATAATTCAATAATAAATATTAATAACCCACAACACATTTATAAGACGATATTAGCTTTTACTTGATAATCATGCTACAAACCACAAACCCAGAGCAGCTAAGTAATGGGGAGGCCTGTAGGGTGGGCTCATGGATTTCCCTGGGAAGGGAAATAGAATAGATCTTTTGACTGGACAGGCAACAGAGGGGCATCTGAAGGGGGAGGAAGGAGGAAGGGAAGGAAGGAGAGAGTACTTGGAGAGGCAACTAGAATCGGGTTGCATTTCAAAGACAATGTGGAAACTATGAAGCTGATCCTAGTGAGGACTTCTAGTAATGGAGGACATGATGGCTGGATTGGACATTTACTAGTATTATAATTATTATTTATAACAAACAAAGCTTACAGTGGTGAGATTGGGACAACAATGCAACCACAAAACTCTCTACCTATAGCCTGTCCTGCCTGCAAGGTATGATGGGGCAATGGTAACTCAGAACTTGTGGGAGTGGCCAACCAATTACTGGTCTAACTTGGATCCCAAACCCAACACTGCCTGGATGGTCAGTAACCAGAAGCTGGATGGCCCAGAGACCTCGGATAGAACCAATCATGATTGGCAAGAAACAAATGAATGAATGAAGGAAGGAAGGAATAAAATGGTTCCTAATGGTATTGTGCTATATTCATAGATCAGTACCTAGCTCAATCATCATCAAAAAGACTTTCTTCAGCAGCTGATGGGAGAAGATGTGGAGACCCACAGCAAACATTAGGCAGAGCTTGAGGAATTTCACAGAAGGGAGGGGGAAGCCATAGGGGTTGAGGACACCAGGAGAACAGGGCACAAAGAATCAACTGAGCAGGACTTTTAGAGATTGAAGCAACAATCATGGAGCCTGCAGGTTTACTTCAGTCCTGTGAGTATATGTTGTGGTTGTTATGCTTAAAGGTTCTTTTTGTGTTTTGGTGTGTGTGTGTATGTGTGTGTGTGTGTGTGTGTGTGTGTGTGAGTGTGTGTGTGTCTTTGACTGTCTCTGGGTCTTTTGCCTGCTCTTGGAAATTTTTTCCTCCTACTAGGTTTACTCATCCATCCTTAATAAAGTTTTGTGCCAATTCTTGTATCTTGTTATTCTATGAGCAGTTGATATCCTTGGTAGGTCTGCTTTTTTTCTGAGGAGAAACTCAGGAAGAGTGGATGTGGGAGAAGAGATGTTGGGGAAAGGGACTAGGAGAAAGAAAGGCTGCAGTTGAATTGTATGAAAGAAGAATAAAGAAAAAAATTATTGTAAACTATATTTAAAATACATTCAAAAGTTCATCCACTAAAATCTAGTGTTGTTCATTGATTCAGCAGGCGAACATACTTAAATCAATAAACACAATCAGTCCTATAAAAAGATCCAAGGACAAAAGTCACATGTCTATTTCAATTGATTCTAAAAAGACTTTGAGTTCATTGCCAACTTTTATTTAAGAAGAGCTGGTTCATATTGAGACATCCAAATCTAAATTGGGGTTTTTATGCCTCAAAATTTAAAATTCTAGACTACTCAAAGAACTGTGTTGCTGTTCCTCTTAAGAAACTCTAATTCCACACGGTTTTGCCCTTACATAAGATGTTCACATGCATTCCAAGTTTACTTAAATATCTAGAATCACATCAGAGCCATAATTGTTAATTCTGGGCCTGTATACAACATATGATCTATTTTTCCAAGATATTTTTTGAAAATTATTTTCCCATTTCTTTTTTAGCAAATAAACAATTCCAGAGTTACTTCTGAGAAATGTCTTTTAAAGCCCAGAAGCTAAAAGACACACATGGTATATACTCACTCATATAGACATACAACATAGGGCAAACCCACTAAAACCTGTGCATCTAAAGAAACTAAGCAAGAGAGAGGACCCTAACTATAAAATGTCCAATCCCCATCCAGAAAGGCAAAGAGGATGGACATCAGAAGAAGAAGAAAACAGGAAACAACCTAGGAACCTGCCACAGAGGGCCTCTGAAAGCCTCTGCCCTACAGACTATCAATGCAGATACTGAGCCTGATGGGCAGAGTGAAGGGAATTTTATGTAAGAACTGGGAAATAGTAAGAGCTGGAGAGGAGAGGGTCTCCACAGGGAGAGCAACAGAACAAGAAAATTTGAACATAGGGAACTTCCCAGAGACTCATACTCCAACCAAGGAGTATTCATGGAGATAACCCAGAACCCCTGTACAGATGTAGCCCAAGGCAGTTCAGAGTCCAATTGGGTTACATAGTAATGTGAAGAGGGACTGTCTCTGACATAATCTGATTGGCCTGCTCTTTGATCACCTCCCCCTGGGGGGGAGGAGCAGCCTTACCAGGCCATAGTAGAGGACAATGCAGCCACTTTTGATGTGAACTGATAGACTAAGATCAGAAAGGAGAGGAGAACCTCCCCTATCAGTGGACTTGGGGAGTGGCTTGCATGCAGAGGGAGGAGGGAGGGTGGGATTGGGAGAGGAGGAGGGAGGGGCTTATGGGGGGATGCAGAATGAATAAAGTGTAATTGATGAAAAATTTAAAAAAATAAAAAAATAAAATAAAAGTCAAAAAAAGAAAAAAAAGAGAAAATAAAAAATACAATAAAAAGAAGATAAAGAAACATATTAAAAGAAATTTAGATGAATATTTTAAGAGTTGGATGAGAAATGAGTGATGTGCACTCATTCACTGAGTTCATAAGAAAATGATGAACAAGTCATCTCAAGACCTACGATAGTGCTTATGATCAGTTCCGTTGGATGTGACAAGCTTTTTTTAAACTTAAGTACTTCCACATGGAAGTACTTCTATAATGTCCTCTGTTTTGTCCTTATGTAAAATATGAAAAAAATCTCATGATAGGCTTTGTAAATTTAAATAACTTGTTATTATAATTAGCAAAAGATTCTGTCTTTTAGAATCTGATTAGACCTAAAGTTGAAAGCCCGCTTCATATTTTTGATGCTCAAAATGATGTAATTCTTGAACACACACACAAACTTGCAATAATTCATATATGCACATATGATTTTGGAACTAAATATAATGTACTTATGTTTTTCCTGTTTTTAATGTATTAGTTAATTTGTTTTATATATTGATGCTTTGTTTGCATGCAGGTGTGTTCATTATGTCCTTTGATGTTACAAGAAGGTGTCAGATTCTCAAAACTGTAACTTCAGATTTTTGCAAGCTAAGATGTGAGTACTGGGAAATAAACCACGATTTCTGAAACAGCAATATGTATTTTTTATTGCTGAGGTGTCGCCACAGCCCATGTGCTCACGTTTAATAAAATGACTTCTTTCTCTGTTTGTGACTATGTGAGAAGTCATGAATGTCAAGAAAAACTAGAAGTTCAGAGTTTTCTACTGTTTTAATGTATTCATAGAAAAATGTGGTGTTTGCTATAAAGAAAAAATTGAATTACACAATGTATGAGGAGAGAAAAGTCCAATTCTTTTATAAGTCAGAAAATACAAAACAGTTCAAGTTTTATTTTTCAGCACCTGGAAAAATCATATTCTAGTGTAGTGGTGCTGAACTGGCAAAGTGAATGAAGACAGCCAGGTGGATATGGGGATGATGTTGGCACATTTCTCACTGTACCTCTAGGTAAAGCCACTATGAAGTACAGATAATGGACTCTCAGACATTATATTTTCCACATTCTCTTCTGCTTTTTTGGTCATCATATTCTTCCAGTAAAGGTATCTATATTTCTAATAGCTCCATCTAATTTTAAAGCTATACATTTATACAAATATCCTAAGTGCCTATTAGTGCACAGATGCATATCTGTGTTCTGTCAATATCTCTCTCCAAGGGAAGACTGTAGCCTAGGAGGTCAGGATCTAGGCTGTTCAATTTCTTTGCCATCTCTCCATTAACAAAGTTTTGCCTACATTTTATTTTTCCTTCAACTACAGAGTAGATATGTATAGACAACTATATCATAACTATCCTGTACAATTCAACTGCTTAGTATATATAAAGGACTGTGAATGATTAATAGAAGAATATTAATTCTTACTTCTAAATTCAAGTTGTATTTTTCACATGTTTGTTTAAAGCCATGATGAGAGAAGTCATGGCGAAAGGAAAATAAATTTCTTTTTTTCCTCTGTGTGGTTTAGAGGTTTCTCTCCAAAATTTTAATTGAAAGTCAAGATTTATTTACAGAAATTTAAATGTTTAGAAATGTTCTAGGTAGGTGGAAGAGCATGAACTGCTTCTGGGTAGATGTTTCAACATGGAACCAGAATTTCTACTGAACTTAGAGTTTTGGGTTTTATAATTTGGGTATCAATTTCAGATTATCAGCATCCATATTTGAAAAATTGTTGATACATTTCATTTGGAAATAGTTCACACAAGGATCTACTTTGTTCTCTAATTAAACATTTCAGGAGAAGGTTAAATTTGCCTGAGATGTATGAACATTCTCCAAACCTCAAATAAAGTCCATCACATGACTTTTCTTCTCTTTTATGAAGAAGTTTCCTGAAGAATATGATTTTGAATCATATTTCATGCTGGAATGCCTTTCAATCACCTGCATATTTATATTTAAATCCCCCGTGAAGTAAACTCAATAAGACAATACAAGGAAAAAATGTCCCTGAATCCAGCTTTATCTTTCCATGCAAAATGGAGCCAGAAAGATTTGTTTTCCATTGTCATATAGGTGCAAAATCATGAGAAATATTTCATATTTCCCAGCTACGGTGCAATTGAGTTCAGCTCTATGATTATAAAGCAGCATATTCCTACTGACCACATAGTGCAGTTTGATGGACACATAGCTCATAGCTTTAAGTAATGGAATGAGACACGGGCAAGTTTATTAACCATTTCTTGTTAACACTGGTAGCTATTTAATAAATTAGCACATATTTTCTATATTACACAAATGACTCCCTGAATCAACTTCTTATTTCAAGTTGGTACAATAATTAATAAGAAACTTCTTCTAGTCAGTAATTTGCTTTTAAAAAGTGATGACACAATAGATAGTTTTTTTTCCCCCTTTAAGAGA
The DNA here is from genome assembly GCF_030254825.1 of Meriones unguiculatus. Lineage (NCBI taxonomy): Eukaryota > Metazoa > Chordata > Mammalia > Rodentia > Muridae > Meriones > Meriones unguiculatus. Next base: position 99,642,055 of record NC_083354.1, read on the forward strand.
TCTGGAAAACACTTTCAAATCTGGCTTGTTAAAAAGTAATAGAAATGAAAAGAAAATTTCAAAATATTTAATGAGATGTTTCAAATTGTGTTCAGTTCTATAGTCCGGCTTATGTAGTACATGTGAAGAAATTCCAAATTTTTGCTGAACTTCAGAAAAATGTCCAGCACTATTTGGAATAGGCAGTTTAATGAAACAATTTTATTTCTGAAAGAAACTATAAGAGGCAATCTCTCTGTCTCTCTCTGGAAACCCATTGAACATGTTGGCAAATGAATCAGAAAGTGATTTCCACTCTTTTTCATACCAGCCAATTTCAATTCCTCAGGTTCATCCCCAGCTTTGTAGAGTACCATCTGGAGCAGACTATTATTTTTTTTTCTTTCTTTATTTCTTTCCTTACTTCCAGGGAACTAACCAAACCCTCCTCTATAGCCATTCTTCCTCACCCCATCCCATTTCCTCACTTAACAACAGCTAGACACTCACACTGAAAACCTGCTGGTGACAAAAGCCAGGGAACAATATATTCATGGCCTATCCAGCATTCTTCCCTCCTGTAGACCCTCTGATTTTGCTCCTGCCTTCTAGTGCATTTCCATTTCTAAAAGGTAGAATGGTCTGCACAGAATTTATACTAACTCTTAGAGAGAAACTGTCAATCACAATAGACATCCCATGATAAAGACAAATGTAAGCACACCTGTCTACAAGTCAAGTTCTACAAAAGGCAGTAGCAGAATAAATCCATCCTCAGAAGTCTACCCATAGCCAAGAAAACACAAGTAGTAAATAACCACACAAACAAAAGAAAAGAGGGGGCAGAACCCCACACCAAAAAATAAAAAAAAAAAAACATAATAAGAATCAACAAACATTGTTTACTGACAACACCAATAGTCTCAATTTCCTAATACAAATACACACAGCCTAAAAGGTAGCATATGGAAAGAGGATTCAATTGATAGACAAATGTGAGGCTCATGATATCACACTGTTGTTGCAGCAGAAAGAGAAGATAGATGCACTTTCAACGATAGGAGCATCTTTTGGATATATGCCTAGGTGTGGTATAGCTGGATCTTGAGGAAGCTCTATTCCTAATTGACTGAGAAAGTGTCAAATTAATTTTGAAAGTGTTTGTACAGGTTTACCTTCCCACCAGCAATGGAGGAAAGTTCCCCTTTCTCCAGCATGTATTGTCACTTGAGTTTTTGATCTTAGCCATTCTGATGGATGTAAGATGAAATCTCAGGGTCGTTTTGATTTGCATCTCCCTAATGACTAAGGATATTGTACATTTCTTTATGTGTTTCACTGCCATTCTACATTCCTCTACAGACAATTCTCTGTTTAGCTCTGTAAGCCATTTTTTAATTGGATTACTTGATTTATTGTTTTTTAACTTCTTGTGTTCTTTATATATTCTGGATATTAGCCCTCTGTCAGACATAGGGTTGGTGAAGATCCTTTCCCAGTCGGTAGGCCGTTGCTTTGTTCTGGTGACAGTGTCCTTTGCTTTACATAAGCTTTTCAATTTCATGAGGTCCAATTTATTGATTGTTGCTCTTAGAGCTTGTGCTGTTGGTGTTCTATTCAGGAAGTTGTCTCCTGTACCAGTGAGTTCTAGGCTCTTCCCCAATTTTTCTTCTAATGGATTTAGTGTGTCTGGTTTTATATTGAGGTGTTTGATCCACTTGGACTTTAGTTTTGTGCAGAGTGATGAATATAAATCTATTTGCATTTTTTCTACATGTTGACATCTAGTTAAACCAGCACCATTTGTTGAAGATCCTGGGACATTAGTTCAACCATGTTCATAGCAGCTTTATTCATAATAGCCAGAACTTGAAACAACCCAGATGTCCCTCAATGGAGGAATATATACAGAAATTGTGATACATTTTCACAATGGAATACTACTCTGCAATTAAAAGACAAGGAAATAAAAAATTTGCAGGCAAATGGTGGGAACTGGAAAAGATCATCCTGCATGAGAGATCCCAAAAGGAGAAAGAAACACAGAATATATACTTACTTATAAGTGGATACTAGACATATAATACAGGATGAATCTACAAAATTTTGAACACCTAAAAAGGAGAGCTAGAAGGAGGACCCTGGGTAAGATGATCAATTCTCAACTAGAAAGACAAATGAGATGGACATTGGAAGAAGGAGAAAACAGGAAACAGGACTGGAGACTACCATGCAGGGCCTCCAAAAGACTCTACCCAGCATTGTGTAAAAGCAGATAATGAGACTCATAAACAAACTTTAGGCAGAGTGCAGGGAATCTTAGGAAAGAAGGGGGAGATAATAAGACCTGGAGAGGACAGGAGCTCCACAAGGAGAACACCAGAACCAAAATATCTGGGCACAGGGGTCCTTCCTGAGACTGATACTCCAACCAAGGACACCATTCATGGATATAACCTAGAACCTCAGCTCAGATATAGCCCATGGCAACTCATTATCCAAGAGGGTTCCTTAGTAAGGGGAACAGGGACTGTCTCTGACATGAACTTTGTGGCAAGCTCTTTGACTGCCTCCCCTGGATGGGGGAACAACCTTGCCAGGCCATAGACGAGGACAATGCAGCCAGTCCTGATGAGACTGGATAAGCTAGGGTCAGATGGAAGGGGAGGAGGACTTCCCTTTTCCTTGGACTTGGAGAGGGGCATAGGAGGAGATAAAAGAGGGAGGGTGGGATTGGAAGGGGAGGAAGAAGGGGGCTACAGCTGGGATACAAGGTGAATAAACTGTAATTAATATAAAATATAAATTAAAAAACAATGGTAGGAGCATTGCATAAATTATTCTAAGCATAATGGAAGTACAGCCTTCTGTGAAATAAACACCCAGAAATAGTGAACAGAGCCTAAGATCATTGAAATAACCAGCCTTATTAAATCTGAGGGCATGCATTTCCACTTTTGAGGATCCTAGAATTTATAGTGGAATAAAAATAGTGTGTGTATTGGTGAATACTTTTATCTCAAATTATTTTTTTCTTTTTTTAATTATTTAATTAATTATCATTTATTCACTTTGTATTCCTGCTGCAGCCCCCTCCCTCTCCTCTTCCCAGTCCTACCCACCCTCCCTCTTCTCACCCTATGCTCTTTTCCTAGTCCACTGATAAGGGAGGTCTTCCTCCCCTCCTATCTGACCATAGTTTATCAAATCTCATCAATACTGTCTGCAGCACCTTCCTCTATGGACTGACGATGCTGCTTCCCCCCACCCCCAGATGCAGGGGGTGGTAATCAAAGGGCCAGCCACTGTGTTCATATCAGAGAGAACCCCTGTACCCCTCACTATGGAACCCACTTGAAAACTGAGCCACCAGTGGGATTCCTTTGAACAGGGGGTCTAGGTCCTCTCCAAGCATGGTCCTTAGTTGGAGTATTGGTCTTTGCAAACCCCCTCCCCCAGGGACCAGGTATTTTGGCTCGGTTGTTCTCGTTGTGGAGTTCCTGTCCTCTCCAGGTCTTCCTACCTCCCTCTTTTTCCATAAGGATTCCAGCACTCTGAAAAATCAAAATTACTTTTTTCATTATATGAATCTCTATGATATATTTTTAAAAATACAAATGATTTTGGTAATTCTTTTGGAATAAACATTATATCAGTTTTGTTGCAACTGTAACATTCTCTTCTACAGGGAGAGGGTGGTTCATGAGATGCAAAATTTAAAGAAGTCTAACAAGTATAGGAAAGTTGAACTTTAAATTTGAAAGGCCTCTATATCTCTGCATTGTGTAGATGGATGGCTTTTAATAGTTCTGATGAATAAAGAATATCGTTAGGTCCAGAGCTTCAGAATCCAGAAAAGACAAAATATAACATAACGAAACAAAACAAGACAAAATAAAACTAGAGAGTAATGGCAGAGTACGAAAGTAGCTGAGAGCCGAGCAATGATGGTAGCAGCTACTGCTGCTTGTATTAAATCACCCACTCCATTATCAGCTCTGCTTTTCTGTGTCTATCCTCAGGCCAGATTTTAAGTCTTACGATTTCTGTAGGACTATGAAGGGTCTTGCCCTTATAAGATCTTGAAATATACGGAGACACTGTAACTGCCTTGAAGTAATAATGTTTTAATCCCATGGCATATGTTGGACATATAGGACAATAGATGTCATTCATATTTGTTTACTAGAGCTTTCATAGCAAAATACAGTGACAGGGTGCCATAACCAATAGAAATGTACCATATTATGGTTCTGGAGGCTAGAAGTCTCAAATAAAGGTGCCAGCAAGGTCATGAGTGCCCTTTCCTTGACTGCTAGGAATATCTGTCTCCTCACTGTGTCCTGGTTTGCATGATGTTTTTCTCACAGCTTATGCAGGCACACTTCCTACTTTTTGAACACTCACCATTAGTACTTAATTTCACCATAATTACCAAATAAAACACCTATGTGCAAGTACAGACACATTATGGATGAAAACACTGGCAATAGATTTAGGAATTACCTTCACCTTCTTCATTATTCACATCACCTTAGAGCTTTTGAGACTGTGAATGAACCACAGGGAACTCAGCTGGTGTTAAGGAGCCTCACCTGAATGGGAAAGTGTCACAGACAGTCACTCAAAACTAAACAAGACCACCTGGGCAGGAAAAGGATCAGACTTAATAATGAAAACTGGAAAGCACTGAGTAAGCGTGCTCATGAGAAAACTGGCATGTTTATCAGGCCATCGTAACAGAATGAGCATTTACATGAGAGAATCTGTGTGTTTATCGAGTCCCTAGTTTATAAGACCCTTTTCCCTGATTAGACTAGTTTCTGTTACTAGATTCTAACATACTCTCAAATATGGTCCTTTTTCTGAATTGGCCCAGAATTGTGCCTTAAATGATCTTTTTTAATTGGAAGGCATTTGACTTAAACGTTAGGTTTAGTGTTTTTTTAAATCTTCAAAGGAAACATATTTGGTTGTGGAATATTGAAGTACTTACTACTCAGTACCTTCCTTACTTTCCTTATGACTTGTGAACATTTCACACAAATTCATTCCTTCAAGGCATAACTGTTTCATTCCTATCATACCATTGTAACAAATCAGCAGCTAAATACTCGAACTGCAGAATTACTGAACATGCAGGAGGATTATCCTCTCAGAAAATAAATCCAAACCTGGAGGTCTTGATAAAGGGAATGAAGTGTGCTTCCTGTGAATAACTCCAATCAAATGTCAAAACGGTAGTGGATAAATTTTGTTGCTAAGAGATTAAACACATTGTTGCTTGCTGAACTCTGTTCAGTGAATTCTTGTTTTCTTGTTAAGCATGTTCATCAATGTCAGATTTCATTATGTTGCAGACAGTTGAAGTCAGTAAAACCCAAAATGTATTATAATAAGGAAATACATACAACTCAAGGTGTGCTAAACTCATTGTTTGTAAACAGGGTTCTAAAAAAACAACATGACAGGGAACAGAATGATTCTCTTGTATTGAAAAGATTGGAAACGAAGCTGTTCATTATTTGTCCCTGAGTTTGAAACTTACACACTTCACAGCCAGGCTTCTGGCCATCCTGCATGAAAATTTCTGTTGGTCCTAGTGACTAGCAAATAGAAATCAGAAAGAGTTGTCAACATTATCTACTGCATGTCAGCAAGTGAAGAATTAGTCAAAGTCAGCTTTATAGTTATTTGAAGGACAGGAAAGTGACACAAGCTGAATAAAATGTAATTGAGTGTTTGGAAAATCTTAAGAGTTATCTGAGTCAATTTGAAGTGACTTCTATGAAGACAGGAGTGACATTCTCTCTTTTGTATTATTTTTCTATCTGTTACAGAATAGTATAAACCCCCAGAAAGAATAAACTGAAATTATCAGGTCTTAGATCCATTGCTAAGAATTGCATGGCAACAGTTAAGTGAAGCTGATGGAATTTGATCAAGAAATTAAATAAGAGATTATATTCCTAGAAAAGAATAAAATTTGAAGAAAGCAAAGGATCAGCCTAATTAAAACTCATAGCCAAACTTTGGGCAGAACGCAGGGAATCTTATGAAAGAAGGGGGAGATAGGAAGACCTGGAGGGGACAGGAACTCCACAGGAGAGCAACAGATCCAAAAAATCTAGACACAGGGTTCTTCTCTGAGACTGATAATCCAACCAAGGACCATGCATGGAGATAACCTAGATTTCCTAGAACCTTGCACAGATTTAGCCCATGGCAGCTCAGTCTACAAGTAAGTTTCCTAGTAATGGGAACAGGATCTGTCTCTGACATGAACTCACTGGCTGGCTCTTTGATCACCTTCCCTTGATGAAGGAGCAGCCTTATCAGGCCACAGAGGAAGACAAGGCAGCCAATCCTGATAAGACCTGATAGGCTAGAGTCAGATGGAATGGGAGAAGAACCTCCCCTATCAGTGCATTTGGGGTATGAAGTGAAAGTGGATGAGGGAAGGAGGATGGGATTGGGAGGACATGAGGGAGGGGACTAGAGCAGGGATACAAAGTGAATAAAGTGTAATTTATAAAAAAGAAATAAAAAAAAAAAAACACTGAAATGAATGAGGCAAAAAGAGGTGAATGGAGATCAACATATGTGAATGGAAAGTGGTGAGTTAGACTTGGTTGAAGATGGCCATTAATGGGTCTTTAATGTGGCATGTTCCTTCTCAGAATTTATATCTTATAAACACCTAAACATTATTAATTCACATAATTACAGACACATGGAAAATTGGCACAAATTTGGCACAGCCTATAACTTTGTAATTCAAAGGAATTCTGAAATTGTTCTTCATGAAAATATTTTTATGCATAGACAATATGGTGTTTCTGCTCAGGAGTTTTCCACACACCAAAGGATACTGTCTTCTTCGCTAAATTGAGTCAATTTTAATTTTTTTGGGTTTTTTCTTTGCTTGCTTTTTTTCTTAAATATTAGATTTCATTGTATTATTATTGCTGCCATTTTCATTATTATTTTGTTACATGACTATTAACCCAACTAATTAAATTTTGCATTTTATCTTATCCATGAAAAAGCTTTAAGATCATTTTTGACAACTTTATACACATAATACAATATGATCACACTCTTCTCCCTGCCCTTTATTCTACTGAAAACCCTACTACCCCTCCACCTTTCTAGCAAGTCCTTATCGGGCTTTCAAATCATTCTGAATTGCTTCTGCGTTTTCTTTTCTTTGCTTTCTTTCTTTATTTTTATTTAGTTTATTCTCTTTACATCTCAGTCTTAGCCCCCTCCCTTCTCTCCTCCCAGTCCCATCCCCCAGTTTCTCCCTCATCCCCCATCTCTTGCCCCTCCCACCTGACGCCACCCACACAAACTCACTTCAGTATATTCAGTTGTATCAGGACTGTGTACTTCGTTTTTCTCAATGTCCTGGCAAGGCAGCCCTGCGAGGGGGAATGATCGAAATGCACGCAACAAAGACCATGTCAGAGAGTCTCTGACCCTCTTTTTAAGGGATGCACATGGAGGCTAAGCTGCCCATTGGGTATATACGTGTAGAGAGCTAAGGTCTAGTCTATGCATGGTCCTTGGTTGGTGCTTAAGTGTCCGCAAGCTTTTCTAGGCCCAGGTTAGGTGGGAATGTTGGTCTTCTTGCTGAGCTCCTGTCCCCTCTGGGGCCTTCAGTCCTTCCCCCTACTCTTCTACAGGGCTCTCTAAGCTTTACCCATTGCCTGGCTGAGTGTCAGTTTCTGTTTCCATCTTTTTGCCGGGCAGAGCCTCTCTAAGGACAGCTATGTTGGGCTACCATCTGCAAACACAGTAGAATGTCATCAGTAGCCTCAGGGATTGGCACACTCTCGGTTTGGGCTAGGCATTGATCGCACACTGCCTGAATCTCTGCTTTGTCTTTATCTTTATCCCTGAACATCCTGTAGGCAGGGTAAATTCTGGGGGGAAGTTTCTGTGGCTCGATTGGTGTTTCCCTCCCTCTACTGGACGTCCTGTTTGGTTAGAGGGTGGCAGTTTCTGAACCATAAATTTAAATAAGACCATATGAATGGACATGGAGGTGAAACTATGTACGACAGCATAAGCAACTCACCAGTGGCTACACCGCTGAAGAGCATGACTTTCCCCAACCGAGGACACCGCTACTGTCAAAACCTCCCTTAGGAGAGGCCAGACCCCATGGGTTCCTTCCACTTCTATGATTGAATGTTGAGGGCTCCATCCTTTTAAAGTAAGGTCTCACTATAGAGATAAGATTAGTCTCAAATACACAGTCTATATATTTCATCCTCATAAATTATGGGATTCAAGCCTGCATTATCACGCCTGAGTAACTATTTTTATTTATTTATTTTTTAATTTAAATTTTTTTTGTTTTATTTTATTTTTTAAATTTTTTATTTAACTTTTATTAATTACACTTTATTCCTTTTGTATCCCCCCATAAGTCCCTCCCTCCTCCCCTCCCGATCCCACCCTCCCCCCCCTTTCTGCATGCATGCCTCTCCTCAAGTCCACTGATAGGGGAGGTCCTCCTCTCCTTCTTTCTGATCTTTTTTGTTGTTGTTGTTCTTCTCAATGCAGTTTATTCAGGAACCTTGAACAATCTTCTGACCTTGGGGAAAGCCAGCCCACAGCTTAAAATAGCCTCTGGGTAGCCAACCCCAGCGTGCCTCGTGGGCAATGCAGATAGGTCCACCTACATGGAAGCAAGCCAGATCCTCAGCCTTAGCCAAATATGGAGTTGTTCGTGACAGAGAGCACTCACCATCAGGAAGGTGGAAGGCTGAAACCAGCTCCATCTTTAAGGCACGGCTTTAAGCAGCTCTCTACAGTTCCCCCTTTTTGTTTTAGACACATCAGGCAAGAGTAGAGGTCTGATCTCTGATATTAGAAATAAATTGGGACTTTGTACCACTGAAGTAACTATTTTTAAATGTTAATGAACTATATGGTAACTAAATATTAAAATGAAGCTATGAAAAATAAATTAAATACAACATTCTTTATCTCAGGCCTTAAATATTAAATACAGCCTGTGAACGTAGATGCTGTAACACGGGGGTGATAATATGTGTCTGGTGTCTCCCACCTCTAGCATGAGCATTCTCTATGGATAGACAGTTATTTCAAGGCACTCTGTGTTCAACTGAATGCTATGTTATTGGTACTTCTTTGTTTCACTAACTTCTTTTTTTTATTAAATTTTTATTTTTTATATTAATTATAGTTTACTTACTTTGTATCCCAGCTGTAGCCCTTTCCCTCATTCCCTCCCAATCTCATGCTCCCTCCCTCATCTCCTTCCTGCCCCCCCCCCAAGTCCACTGATAGGGGAGGTACTGCTCACCCTCCATCTGAACCTAGCTTATCAGGTGTCTTCAGGACTGGCTGCAATGTCCTCCTCTGTGACCTAGCTAGGCTGTTCTTCCCATGAGGGTTGGGGAGGTCAAAGAGCCCGCCACTGAGTTCATATCAGAGATAGTTCCTGTCTCCACTAACTTCTTTGTTCAAATATTTTACTCATTTTTTGTTGTAATTTATCTTTATTATCTAGTATTGGGTATATTTTGTATCAAAAAGCTTTCGCAGACAATGTTTGTCAAGTATTTTTCATCTATGCTATAATTTTTAAAGAGTAATAATTTATAAGACAGAAATTTCTGTTTGCTCAGTATTCTACCATCATTTCCTGAAAATCTTTCCAGTATTATCTATACTGTCACAATGAATGAAATTTAAATATTTTCCTAAATGCTATTTTATGAAACATTTTGAAAAATTTTCAATATTTTCTAAAATTTCTTATTTATATGACCTTGTGAATTTTCAACTCTTTTGTCTGTTTATTTTGAGCAGGGTCTCTCTACATAGACCTGGCTGTCATGGAAATAACTATGTAGATGAGGCTGGACACAAACTCACAAAGATTCTCCTGCTTTTGATACTGAGTGCTGGGATTAATGGCTTGCACTTCCATGCCTGGCCTGACCTCTCAATTTCTAAAGCTCCATAGTGTCTCTAGACATCCATGGAAAAGTGGTTCCAAGAAGTCACATGGATACTAAAATTTGGTAATGTTTTCTTTTTGTATTTGTAATATTAGCATTTGTAGTTTATGCATATTATTCTCTATGTTATTTTATTTTTAAAAAATTGCCATACATATTTATTTATTTATGACAGGTGGGAATGCTATTCCCCCAGCACTTGTTTAGATGTTAAGAAAATGATATGGAGGAGTCAGTTCTATTCTTCCACCATATTGTCCTAAGGATTGATATAAGGTCATCAGGCTTGGTAGCAAATGCTTTAACTACTTTAAAGTGTTTCTAAGCTCTCATTAGTATTTAAAATCACCTCAGATTATCTCTAATACCTATTACAGTGCAACTAATATGTTTGTGATTATAAATCCATAATTCTATAAAATTGGGTATGAACAAAAGAATGCGAAAGTTACATTATGTACAGAATTATTACTAATTGATTAATTAAATAATTAGTTAATTAATGAATTAATTTCAGTGTTCTGGATTGAAGTGAGGGTTTTGTGACAGCTACACTAAATGCTGACCACTCTCAGTTCCAAATGCAAAATTTGTATTAAAGTATTTCAGAAACCAAATTGATTCAATCCAGTAAATTAAATAGAAAAACATTATTATTTTAAAACAAACTCTAGGTTTTCCTTTGAAAACCTACTTGTGTTTCTTTGTAAATTGAAGAGGGGATATTTATGATTACTGTGAGTGTGACATGAACATCTGGGTCAAGTATAATTTCTATACATACGTGATTCAATGAATTATAAATAAGTGTTTATGTTGTTCTGGAGGCTGATGTTGCAACAGTAGACATAAAATTTAAGATACTAAAGATACTATGTATCTACAGATTGAAGAAACTGCTGGGTAAAAGAAAGTGATGACAAATGTCACTGATACCTGGAGGCAATATAGAGAGAACTGGGTACCCACCTCCCCTTGGGGGTTTCAGCCTTGCCAGATCACAGAGGAAGATGATGCAGCCAGTCCTGATGAGACCTATAGGGTAGGGCCAGATGGAAGGGGAGAAGGACCTCCCCTATCAGGGGACTAAGGAAGGGGCATAGAAGAAGAAAAGGGAGAGTGGCTGGGACTGGAAGGAGATGAAGGAGGAGGCTACAGCCAGGATATAAAGTGCATAGATTTAAATAAATAAATAGTCATTCCTCAAGAAGTAAATCATACATACCTAGTTCTTCTGTGGTTTATTCTTTATATGCAAACAGACTGAAACTCAGTAATACAGCCAAATCTGATCGCTCATGTTTATGGTGCAGAAGAAATCTGGTATGGTAGTTTGTAATTTGCATTTGAGATTTTGAAAACTGTCCCACAATATCAATATTAAATGCAAGACAATGTCCAATAAGAATTGGAGAGGGAAGTGATATAAGTCTAATTATATTAAACGTTTGCATTTTCCTGGAAGAAAGTGTTCTTCTTGATCAATTGCAGGCATTCTATATACTAGTGGATAATGAAAATATCTGCTATTGGAGGAGGCCAGACAGAAGCAGTGTAAAAAATAATTATACGTTGAACTAAACAGATTAAATTGATGAGCTGAGGAGCACACTTCTTCAGGGTTCTATCTGTTTCTCGTTTTTTATGATTTTCAAGGTTTTCTTTCTTAATAAGCTTATAAAGCATGTGCAACCCACAATCATAAATTGTGTGTAATTTATTTTCTTTCCAAAATTAGTTTAGTAGCTGTCCTAATACTTTATATTTTATAATGCTGGTGCAAAAACAGTTTAGGGAGTCTTGAATAGTCTCTCCAGTCAAGCATGTTGATTACCTCTTTGCCTGAAATAAATGGTACCTGATTTTAGTTCTCTAGGAGAATTCAATTTCATTTCTTGAATACACACATAAACTCTGAAGAAGATAAATTTGATTTAAATAGAAGTGCATATTTTGGCATATTTCACTGTGTAAATGTTGACACATCTCATAAGTAAACAAAGTAAGTAGGATGGTTCAGAATGAAGAGGTGTTTCACCGTAACTTCACATCTTTTCATAATACAACAGGTTGACTTGCAGAATAAAAGGACATGCTCAAAAGAGTACTTCTGGTATTAGACAATCTAAAAAAGTTATGTTTTGTTCAGTGTTTAATATTAATAGCACATATTTTAAATAACATTATTTTTTATTTTTTCACGTTTATTTTATTTTTATTTTTATATCTTTTTATTTTTTAATTTATTTATTATTTTATTTACTACAATTTATTCATTTGTATCTCAGGTATAGCCCCCTTCCTCCCTTATGCCCTCTTAGGCTGATGTACCCTCCCTTGTCTCCTCCCATTCCCCCCCCCCAAGTCCAACAATAAGGGAAGTTCTCCTCCCCTTCCCTCTGACCCTTGCCTATCAGGTCTCATCAGGACTGGCAGCATTATCCTCCTCTGTGGCCTGGTAATGCTTTTCTCCCATCAGGAAAAAAGGTGATCAACGAGCCAGCCACTGAGTTCATGTCAGAGACAATCCCTGTTCCCATTACTAGGGAACCCTCTTGGATACTGAGCTGCCATGGGCTACATCTATTCAGGATGTCTAGGTTTTCTTCATGCATGTTCTTTGGTTGGAGTATCACTCTCAGAAAAGACCCATTTGTCCATATTTTTGTTGTTTTTGTTGTTCTCTTGTTTTCCTTGTGGAGCTCCTGTTCCCTCACAATCTTTCTATCTCTCCCTTCTTTCATAACATTCCCTGCACTCTGCCCAAAGTTTGGCTTTGAGTCTCAGCATCTGATTTGATACCCTGCTAGGTAGAGTCTTTCAGAGGTCCACTGTGGTAGGTTCTTGTCCTGTTTCCTGTTTTCTCCCTCCTATGGTATCTATCCGGTTTGCTTTTCTGAACGAGGATTGAGCATCTTACCGAGGGTCCTCCTTTTTGCTTAGCATCTTTAGGTCTACGGAGTTTAGTATCTTTATCCTAAATTATATTTCTAATATCCACTTACAAGTGAGTATATACCATGTGTGTCTTTCTACTTCTGCAGACAAATGGTGGGAACTAGAAAAGTTCATCCTGATTGAAGTAATCCAGAAACAGAAAGACACACATGGTATATATATTCACTTAGAAGTGGATATTAACCATACCATATAGGATAAACATACTAAAATCTATAGTCCTAAAGAAGCTAAACAAGAAGGAGAACCCTAGGGAAGAAGATAAAACCTCAAGCAGGAGAAGAGAAGTCACAGGATAGGACCCTGTCACAGAGGACCTCAGAAAGACTCTACCTATCAGGGTCTCTAAGGAGATACTGACACTCAGCCAAACTTTGGGTAGAGTGCAGGGAATCTTATGAAAGAAAGGGTAGAGAGAAAGACCTGGAGGGGACAGGGTCTCCATAAGGAGACCAACAGAGCCAATAAACCTGGGCCCATGGCGGATTGCAGAAACCAATACTCCAACCAAGAACCATGCATGGAGAAGACCTAGACCTATGGTTTAGTGGAATCCCATAGGACTCAGTTTCCAAGTGGGCTCCCTAGTAAGGATATCAGGGGTTGTCTCTGACCTTAACTCAGAGGCCAGCTTTTTGATCACCTGGGAGGTGCAGACTTGCCAGGCCACAGAGGAAGATAATGCAACCAGCTTTGATGAGACCTGATACACTAGGGTCAGATAGAAGGGGAGGAATTCTTCTCTTATCAGAGCACTAGGGAAAGGGCATAGGGAGAGAAGGGGGAGAGAGAGTGGGACTGGGAAGAGATGAGGGAGGGTGCTGCATTGGTGATACAAAGTGAATAAACATAATTAATTAATTAATCAATTAAGCAATTATATTTCCTTAATTATATTAACTCATATTGGATGATCACAATAAAAAAATAAATGTTTTGAACAAGCATAACACATAATTTGTGTAAAACAGATCCTAAGTTGCAATGAAAACCTGGAAATTGATGCCTATATTAATAAAGTTGTAGGTTCTTGTAAATTTTCCAAAACATTTCAGCTAAATAAAATAGATTAAAAGAAAAAGGTGAAAACTGATAACATGAAAAAAACATTGAAGAACTGGGGAAATAAATAGAAAGTTCATCATAAAGAAAATAGAACAGGACATTTGCTCAACCATGTTTGTAGCAGCCTTTTTTGTAATAGCCAGAAGCTGGAAACAGCCCAGATGCCCCTCAGTGGAGGAATGGATGCACAAATTGTGATATATCTACAATATGGAATATTACTCAGCAATAAAAGCAAGGAAATCATGAAATTTGCAGGTAAATGGTTGGATCTGGAAAAGATCATCCTGAGTGAGCTATCCCAGCAGCAGAAAGATCCACACAGTATATACTCACTTATATAGACATATAATATAGGATAAACCTACTAAAATCTGTACAACTAATCAAGAGAGAGGACTCTTGCTAAAATGCTCAAGAAAACAGGGAACAAGTCAGGAGCCTGACACAGAGGACCTCTGAAAGGTTCTGCCCTGCAGACTATCAATACAGATGCTGAGATTTATGGGCAATCTTTGGACAGAGTGCAGGGAATCTTAAGAAAGAAGTGGGTGCAGCAATCTGTGATGATAATCCTGTGGCTAGTCCTGCGTCCACTCTGGTAGAATTTACTGTGACAATGGCCACTCTCAGCTTCTCCCTCGTAGTATCGAATTCTCCAGTCCAATTACCTAAAATATAGCTCGACAATTGTTTAGACAGATTTGCAGCACAGGAAAAATTCTCATGTTATATGCTAGTGACTCAAAGTCCAGCATATTTTCATTGACAGCCAAGTTGAGCGATTTGCCGTAGGGTATCAAATTGTTCCTGCACGAGGTCAATCCTCTGATTGAACACCATCAAGCTTCCTTTTAGTTGAGCATTAATTCCTTTATGAATCATCTGAAGGAATGGGCGGGCATGGGAGCATTAGCAGGCCTTCTGATGTTGGTCTCCTTGGTTTGCCTGTGGTATATATGCAAGATTAGAGTCTCACAACAGTGTGATGCAGCCATGATCATTCAGGCCTTTACAGCCATTAAAGCAGGACATTCGCCCCAAGCATGGTTGGATACCACAAAAAGCTAAAATGTTACGCTCAGGATGCGAGGCTAAGCGCTGCACTCAGGGTCAGCCGCTTTGGACCCAGAGAAGAGCATGTCTGATTGCATGCGGGTTGATACCCCAGGTCCCGCCTCTGAGAAAAAGGTATCGGACCGGTCTGATGCTCTTTGGGTGGATGACACCTAAATGAACATCAGTACAAAGTCCCAATTTATTTCTAATATCAGAGATCAGAACTCTACTCTTGCCTGATGCGTCTAAAACAAAAAGGGGGAACTGTAGAGAGCTGCGGAATGCTATGCCTTAAAGATGGAGCTGGTTTCCGCCTTCCACCTTCCCGATGGTGAGTGCTCTCTGTCACGAACAACTCCACATTTGGCTAAGGCTGAGGATCTGGCTTGCTTCCATGTATGTGGACCTATCTGCATTGCCCATGTGGCACGCCTGGGTTGGCTACCCAGAGGCTATTTAAGCTGTGTGCTGGCTTTCTCCAGGGTCAGATGATTGTTCAAGGTTCCTGAATAAACTGCATTGAAAAAAAAAAAAAAAGAAAGAAAGAAAGAAGTGGGAAACAGTATGATCTGGAGAGGACAGGAACTCCTCAAAGAGAGCAACAGAACCAAAAAAATCTGAGCACAGGGGTCTTTCCTGAGACTGATACTCCATCCAAGGACTATGCATGGAGATAACCTAATACCCTTGCACAGATGTAGCCCATGGCAGTTCAGTATCCAAGTGGGTTCAGAGACAGGGACTGTCTCTGACATGAACTGATTAGCCTGCTCTTTAATTACCTCCCCCTGAGGGGGAAGCAGCATTACCAGGCCACAGAAGAAGACAATGCAGCCACTCCTGATGAGACCTAATTGACTAGGATCAGAAGGAAGGAAAAGAAGTCCTCCCCTATCATTGGACTTGGGAAGGGGCATGCATGCAGAGGGTGGAGGAAGGGAGGGATTGGGAAGGGAGGAGAGAGCGAACCACAGGGGGAATACAAAGTGAATAAAGTGTAATTAATAAAGAAAAAAAATAAAATTAATAAAAAGAAAATAGAACAAAAATAAGATTATATAGAACAAATAATACAATGAAATTTTCCTTATAAATATAGGAGATAAAGTATTGATATGAGATTTCAAAATATAGTGAAGGAGAAAGCACCAGCTAACAATAGAAAGGTTAAAAGATAGTAAATGTTTTCTTTGAATGAAATAAGATCCACGGTAAAATGAATAGCCATTCTTTGCGGTGAACATGATAATTCCATTGGGTGTCAATGCAACCACTCCTGATGTGATCTGATAGACTAAGATCAGAAGGAAGAAGCAACCACTCCTGATGTGATCTGATAGACTAAGATCAGAAGGAAGGAGAGGAGGACCTCCCCTGTAGATGGACTTGGGGAGGGGCATACATGAAGAAGAGAGAGGGAGGGTGGGATCAGGAGGGGAGGAGGGAGGGTCTTATGGGGGATACAAAGTGAATAAAGTGTAAAAAAATAATAATTAAAAAGGAAAAAAGAAGTAAATGAACTGAGGCAGACAGCTCACTTTGGCAGTTGGTTTTTTTTCAAGTGGGCACTAACCAAGTCATATCTGAAAAGAGGAAATATAAACTGAAAAGTTGCCTAGAACATATTGGCCTATGGAAATAGCCAAGAGGCATTTTCTTTAAAATTATTGATAAGTGTGGGAGGGTCAAGGACACAGAGTGTAGTGTCAGCCCTGGGTCTTAAGGAAAGTGGGCTGAGCAAGTCCTGGGCAACAGCAGTAAACAGCATCCTGTATGCCCTCTGATTCAGTGCTTGGCTTCAGGTTCCTGCCTTGAATTTCCTTTCCATCTTCCCTTCAGGATGAACTCTGATTGGGAGGAATAAGCCAAATAAATCTTTCTTCCTCAAGTTGCATTTGGTCATGGTGTTTTGTCACTGTTGTAGGAAACAAACTAACACAGTTGTTGAATAGACACTGGGTAAAGTTGACACACATGTAAACATGTCATGTTATACGACTGAGCGTGACAAGAAGAGGGAAATTGAGGCTTACAGGAAAGAAAACATATTGTAGATAAAATTTGATTATATTATATGTACATATGTAAGCACTTTGTCTCATTTTATTTTTTTTACATTACTATTATAGTATTTTTTTTACTCCTGTAAATCTGTGGTGTTTTTAAAATAGATATTTATTAACAGTTTGAAGAACAGTATGCTGTGTATAGTTACGATAGATTTACTGATAGTAAATTTTGTGAGATTAAACTTAAGTTCAAAGCTATTTTTTTCTGTAATATTATGAAGTTCTGTTATAAGACTGAAGAAGTTAAGCATAGAGGTTTTTAATATAAATATTTATATGCCACTCAAGAAAAGTACGGATAATAATTTTTCTCTGTTCTCTTTTATTCTAGCACTTATACTTCAAGGACTTAGCAGTTCCTTGAAGTATAGCAAAATAGTAAATATAATTGCCTTTTAGAAAAAAATAATGGAATATTATTTCAAATATAAAAACTTTTTATTATATTATCTTGCATCATATTGGGGTTTAAAAAAGCATGTTCTTAGAATATGCTCTACAGTTCCACTGAAACCATTTGGCTTCAGTATTGTTTCCATATATTTTCTGTGCAAATCAAATTGTGAAAAAGAAACAATAAAATTGTTTATTCTCATTTGACCTTTATTATTTAGTAAGAATATTTAGAAGAGTCTCTTTTCCTTAATTTCTTAGTATTTATCTGAATGCACTCATGTTTTCTGATGATATTTATCCAAAGTTTATATGAAATTAAGTAAAGGCTAATAACAAAAGAGTAAATGTGCCAAATGCTGTGTCATCATGGGTTAAAAAGTCTGAAAACTTAGATCAACACTTCTTATATCCCATGTCTTTATGTGTTGTCCATGTGTGCGAGGGAAAATTTTCTTACTCTGCAAGCTGCATAAACTAATATTCCTTTGCTTCTCTTTTATTTTTGTCCATTTGTGTGTGTGTGTTATTAAACCCATAGATGTCATATAACTAGTTTAGTAGTATGTAGTAGTGTGTAGAAGAGACCTAAAAAAATACTAATTGTAGATTTCTTCAGTGCGGAGTCTCCGAACATTGTTCTAGTTACATTGTGACCTGTGACACTTAGGTAGAGTGTTCTAACAATGAAGGAGAAAGAGAAAATTTCTTAATTCCAATAACCAGAAATTGCCAGGATGTTAGTGATGTTACATCATGGTTGTTAAACAATCAATGAGATCATCAAGGCATAACAAATGATGAAAGAGAAACCAACTAACACTGATGGGCCTGTCCAGTAATGCACAGGATTTGCATAGTCAAATGAATAAAATTGGGCAAACACTTACATTCATTCATCTATTTTAGCAAAGCATGCTAAATTTTAACACACTCTGTGTGTGTGTGTGTGCGTGTGTGTATTATGTGTGCGAATTGATGAAAAATAAACATTGTTTTAGCTCTTATCAATTTTTTGTTTGTAGGCACCTGTGTTTTTCTGTAGTTGTGCTCATGCATGTTGGGGCCAGAGTACAACCTGGGATACCACTTTTCAGACCCTGCCACATATTATTTGAGATTGAGTGTTTGTCTGGACTATAAATTACCGAGCAGATGTTAATCCCACCATGTGGGAATAAAGATCATTATCCAATTAATCGAGTTTTATTTTACTGTGCTCAGGACTGACTCTCTGAAGTGATAACTGAGAGAACGGTGTGGATGAACCTTTCAGGCTCCATACACAGAAGAAAAAGGTGCAGACTAGGTATTTCCAGAGAAATTTGTTAATGTATGCGCTCTGCAATCTCAGAAGCAGACAACATTGTGTGAGAGATCATCTTTGCAGAACATCTCAGAACTCCTTGGCAGACCACTTTATATTACCAGGGGAAAGTTTAGGGTACTGTCACTCCCTAGGGTGTGGAACATGTAAAATTCCAAGAACAGGTTAAAGTCCTGGTCAGCTTAAGTTTTGCCATAAGTAGAAACAAATATATTTTGACCAGATAACAAGATAGCTTAAGGCTTGTCCATCACAGGCTATGCTAGATAGCTAGCAAGTCCTGGAGACATGCCTGTGTCTACATCTCTTGGATTTCAAGTGTCTGACTTACCCCCTGCTATTTTAAAATGTGTTTACTATGGATCTCATTTCAGGTCCTCATGTTTGCAAGACATTTTCTTTACTAACTGAGATAGCACCCACTTCTCATTAAAATCATAGAAGTAGAAAGGAGTCTACAGATTCAAGTTAGCACTTAAATTCTCAGTCTTAACTGTGATGCTTATATGAACCCCATCTCCATGTCTCAGGGATCATCCTGAAATAAGGGTTACAAAGCATACAAGAGGAGAATAGGGAAGAGATCTATAATGTACCGTCTTCTGGATGTGGCATGGCTGTTGTCTATGTGAACTAACAACAGGTGTAGTTGCATTCACAAAACCTGCGTAACACAAAGCCACTTCAAAGTTCTAATATGGAGGGTGTAAAACCCTCTAGTTGGTGAGCTCTTGCCAGGTAAAGACTGCTTGGAGACAAAGAGTCAGTTTTTATCATGGTATGGTCACTAGTAAATTCCCTTTCCCACACTGGATGACCCATACACTTGGGCATATATGGAAAGCACTAATTGGACTGAGTAGATTTAATTAATTCATTGATTAGTAACAGCATCACAAAGTTGGAAGGGAAATGTGACTGAGCCACACGGAGAAGTTGAAGTGGAAGAATAAAGGTAGGATGCCTTCAAGTTATACTGCACATATGTATGAAACTTCCAAATATTTTTTCAATAAAATGCTCTATAAAGATAAAAGAGCATATTACATTTGTAGCTGATGCAAAATGGATCACCTATGAACCAAAGCAGAACACCAATATTCATTTATTATTAAAAGCATATTTTACTATTGTCTTACTGTCTTTAATACTTAGAGTATGTGGTGCTGTGTGTGCATGGATTTTTGCTGTGCTTTTTCACATGAGAGTGGAAGTGTGCGTGTGTGTGTGTGTTATGCATTTAAGTGTGTACATGTGTTAATTTGATACTGCGTGTACTCCTCAATCACTTCCCAGTTGATATTATTTTTTTCTGATGCTGGGGATCTCATTGAATTTCGAGCTCACATTTTCTGGTTGCCCTACTTTAGTTAGTTTGCTCCAGCCTCATCCTCCATCTTTACTTCCTGGGTGCTGTTTGTAGTGGAGGAGCATAGGGGGAGAAAGGAGAGGGAGGGCAACTGAGAGGAGATGAGGGAGAGTGCTACAGGTGGGATACAAAGTGAATAAATTGCAATAAATAAAACAAATAAAAAGTTTTCTAAATATACTCAGATTTTACATTGGTTCTGGATATGATAACTCTCATCTCATGAGGCAAGGCACTAAGCTTTCTTTTCAGGCCATTTTATTTAAATTACACAGTCTATATGACTTATTCATGAAAAAGATTTCCTATATTATATGGTTAATATCCACTTATAAGTGAGTATACACCAAGTCTTTCTACTTCTGGGATACCTCATTCAGGATGAACTTTTCTAGATCCCACCATTTGCCTGCAAATTTCATGATTTCCTTGTTTTTAATTGATGAGTAGCATTCCATTGTGTAAATGTACCACAGTTTATGGATCCATTTTTCTGTTAATGGATGTCTAGGTTGTTTCCAGATTCTGGCTATTATGAATAAAGCTGCTATGAACATAGTTGGGCAATTGCCCTTGTTGTCTGAGCATCTTTCAGATTCATTCCCAGGAGTGGTATAGCTGGATCTTGAGGTAGCACTATAACTAACAATAAATATAAAAATCTATAGTCCTAAAGAAGCTAAACAATAAGGAGGACTGTAGGGAAGATGCTTAATTCTCATTTAGAAGGTCAAACAGGATAAATACCAGTAATAGTAGAAGAGAAAGAATAGGGCAGGAAGCTACCACAGATGTCCTCTGAAAGACTCTACCCAGCAGGGTTTCAAAGCAGGTGATGAGACTCATAGCCAAACTTTTGGGCAGAGTGCAGGGAATCTTATGGAAAAAGGGGGATATCAAAAGACCTGGAGGGGACAGGAGCTCCACAAGGAGATCACCAGAGCCAAAAAATCTGTACTCAAGGAGACCTGCAGAGACTGATCAATCAAGCAAGGACAATGCATGGAGAGGAAGTGGACTCCCTGCTCAGATGTAGCCCATGGACAGCTCAGTATCCATGGGTATTCTCTATTAAGAAGAGAACTTGACATGGACTCAGTGGCTGGCTTTTTAATCATCTTCCCTGTAGAGGTGGCCTAACTAGGCCACAGAGAAAGAGGATCAGGATCCACAGTCTTTTTTTTTAATTTAATTTAATATTTTTTATTATTAGTTACATTTTATTAACTCTGTATCCCAGGTGTATCCAGCTCCCTTATTCCCTCCCAATCCCACCCTTCCTCCCTCATCTCCTCCCTGCCCCTTTCCAAGTCCACTGATTAAGGAGGAACTCCTCCCCTTTCATCTGTCCCTGTTTTATCTCCAGAGTCCTCCTCTGTGGCCTAGTAGGACTGCTTCTCCCTTGGGGGGGGGGAGGTCAAAGAGCCTGCCATTGAGTTCCTGTCAGAAATAGTCCCTGTTACCTTTACTATGGGAAACCAATTGGTTACTGAGCTACCACGGGCTTCATCCAAGCAAAGGTTCTAGGTTATATTCATACACGGTCCTTGGTAGAGTGTCAGTCTCAAAAAAGACCCCTGTGCCTAGATATATTTGGTCCTTGTAAAGATCCTGTCTTTTCCACGTCATACTAACTCCCCTTCTGCCGAAGGTTTGGTTATGAGTCTTAGTATCTGTTTTGAAACAGTGTTAGGTAGAGTCTTTCAGATGCCTTCTGTGGTAGACTCCTATCATACGTCCAATGCACATCCCATTTGTCTATCTAAGTGAGGATTGATCATCTTAGCCCCTGTCTGCTTTCTTGTTTGTCTTTGGTAGGTGTATAGATTTCATTATGTTTATCATAGCTTGTAAGTCTATATAAGTGAGTATATACTATGTTTGTCTTTCTCCTTCTGGGATACTTCACTCAGAATGATCTTTTCTAGATCCTACCATTTGCCTGCAAATTTTATGATTTCCTTCTTGTTGATTGCTGAATAGTATTCCATTGTGTAAAAATACCACAATTTCTACATCCATTCCTCCATTGATGGACATCTGGGTTGATGAGACCTGATAGGCTAGGATCAGATACTAGGGGAGGAGGACTTCCTTTATCAGTCGTCTAGAGGAGGGACATATGGGGAGAAGAGAGAGGGAGGATAGGACCAGGAGGAGATGAGTGAGAAGGCTACAGCAGTGATACAAAGTGAATAAATTGTAATAAATTATAATAATAAAGAAAAATAATTAATAAAAATGGAAAAGTCTTCCATTGTTTAATATTAATTATTAGTGAATGATACATTGTACTGAATAATTACCTTAACCAGTATGACTATGAAACCATGAAAATAGGAGAAAAAAAAGAGAAAATCTTATTTCAGTACATTTTTAGGATTTATTTTTTTTACTTTTAGCTTTAATTTTATGTTTAGTTCTTTTGTTATTAATTTTTATATATTTATTATTTATTACATTTATTATTTATTCACTTTGTATCCTACCTGTATTCCCCTCCCACATCTTCTCCCAGTCTCCCTCCCTCCTCTCTTTCTATGCCCCTCCCAAGTCCAGTGATAGAGCAGGTTCTCCTCACCTTCTATCTGACCCTAGTCTATCAGGTCTCATTGGCACTGGGCAGAGGGCCAATATCCAGAGTATATAAAGAACTCAAGAAGTTAGATACCAACAAACCAAGGAGTTCAATTAAAATTGGAGTAAAGAACTAAACAGAATTCTCAATAGAGGAATCTGGAATGGCAGAGAAACACAGAAATGCTCAACATACTTTGTCATCAGGGAAATAAAAAAGACCCTGAGATTTGACCTCATACCCATTATAATGCCTAAGATCAAAAACTCAAGTGACAACACATGCTGGAGAAGATGTTGAGAAAGGGGAACCCTCCTCCATTGCTGGAGGTTATGTTTAGTTCTTTCCAACAGTTCATGTGGCTCAGTGGAGGTTCATGACTTTCGCATATTAGATTGTTATTGAGTAGTATGCTCATTTCTATGTTTTTATAAAACAATATTTTAACAAAATTTCAAATGATATAATCAGATAATTTGGGATTGACTATAAAACAGGTCAACAGTTAAAAGTATTGTGAAAGACCAGGGACATTTTAAGTTTTTATTCTGTTACTTGCTAATTAATACTCTAATTAATACTTTGATTACATTGGTTTACCAGAGACCCATCCCACCACAATTAGATTGCATTCTGTTTAATGAAAGGAAATAAGAATCCATTATATGGGAAGAGGGACTGCCTCTGACATAATCTGATTGGCCTGCTCTTTGATCACCTCCCCCTGAGGGGGAAGCAGCCTTACCAGGCCACAGAAGATGACAATGCAGCCACTCCTGATGAAACCTGATAAACTAAGATCAGAAGGAAGGAGAGGAGGACCTCCCTTATCAGTGGACTTGGGGAGGGGCATGCGTGAAGAAGGGGATGGGAGGATGGGATCAGGAAGGGGGAGGGAGGGGCTTATGGGGGATACAAAGTGAATAAAGTGTAATTAATAAAAATAAAAATTAAAAAAGAAAAAAAAAGGAATCTATTGTATACCTGACTGTAACAACTATTCATTTATTGGTGTGTTTTTTCAAACAAGTTTTGGGGTACATCACTATATATTTATATTATTGCTAAGTTTTGAAATGCTTTATATAAATATATTTGCATAAACATTGATCTACAGTCAGGACATTAATTTTAACACAATTTGTACATTTAAAACCCGAGCACATGTTTCTTATATTTTTGGTTATGAGCCTAACCTTTAATGGTTGAGCCATCTCTCCAGTTCTAGCTTCTTAATTTACATTCAATTATTGCATCAAATATATTCACAAAGAAACTTATACCTTGCTGTTTACTGTGCAAGTCAACATGCTAGTTTCAAAAATATCACTTAATTTTCTTACAGGTCTTCAATTGAATTAACTATATCACAATCCTATGAGATTATTTTTAAAATATAAATTTCTTTTCTCTTTTGTATTGTATATATATATATATATATGTAATACATAATATTTACATATGTAGATAAGAAATGGGGAACACTGAACACATGAAAACATGATAGATTCATTTCTACACAGACAGATATGAGCACATACAGCATGTATCAGATATTTACGTATTAATGTTTGGATCTGCATTTGATTTAATTCATATTCATGACTTATTTATTAAGCATGAAACAGACAAAAGTATAAATTATAAAGTTGATATTCAGTTCTCAAATGCAAACATTCCTAAAGAAAAAGTGTCTTGCAATTTTTCCATATGGGTAAAAATAGTTTACCTTGCACAGGTTGGACAAATGGCTCTGCAGTTAAGAGTTTCTAGTGTTCATTTAAAGGACTGGAATTCAGTTCCCAGTACCTGTTCTCTATAGCACAGAGTGCCTGTAACTCCATTTCTGGAGATCTGTCACTCTTTACTGGCTTATACAGGCTACTGCACACATGTGTATAGAACACTAAACATCTTACAATATACATAATAAAAATAAAATTAAAATAAAAAATAAGCATCTTCCTTAGGGTCCTCCTTATTGTTTAGTTTATGTCTGTAGATTTTAGTATGTTTATCCTTCATACGCTAATATCCATTTATAAGTGAGTATATGCCATGTGTGACTTTCTGTTTCTGGGATACCACACTCAGGATGATCTTTTCTAGTTCACCTTGCTTGCAAATTTCACAATTTCCTTGTTTTAATAGCTAACTAGTATTCCATTGTATAAATGTACCACGATTTCTGTATCCATTCTTCAGTTGAGGTATAGCTAGGTTGTTTCCAGATTCTGGCTATTACAAATAAAGCTGCTATAAACATAGTTGAGCAAATGTCCTTGCTGTATTGTTGAGCATCTTTTGGATATATGTCCAGGAGTGATATAGCTTGGTCTTGATGTAATACTATTCCTAGTTTTGTGAGAAAGCACCAGACTGATTTCCAAAGTGGTGGTACAAATTTACATTCCCACCAGCAATAGAAGAACCTTGCTCTTTCTCCACATCCTCTCTAACATGAATTGTCACTTGAGATTTTGATCTTAGCCAATCTGATGGGTGTGAGATAAAATCTCAGGGTCATTTTGATTTGTATCTCCCTGATGACTAAGGGCATTGAGCATATCTTTAAGTGTTTCCCCATTATTCGATATTCTTTTGTTGAGAATTCTCTGTATAACTCTGTACCCTAGTTTTTATTTTTATTTTTTTGTTTTTTGAAAATCATTTATTACAATTTATTAAATTTGTATCCAGGCTGTGGCCCTTTCCCTCATCTCCTCTCAAATTACCCTTTCTCCCTCTTCTTTCCCTTTGTCCCTCCCCTAGTCCACTGATAAGGGAGGTCCTCCTTCCATTCCATCAGACCCTAGCTTATCAGGCCTTATCAGGACTGGCTGCATTGTCTTCCTCTGTGACCTGGTAAGGTTGCACCCTCCCCCCGGGGGAGGTGATCCGAGAGTCAACCACTGAGTTCATGCCAGAGAAAGCCCCTGCTCTCCTTAATAGGGACCCACTTGGAGACTGAGTCTATGGGCTACATCTGAACAGGGGTTTTAGGTCCTCCCCATGCATGGTCCTTGGTTGGGATATTATCTTCAGGAACAGCAGACTCATTTTTTTTTAATTATTTTATTTTTATTGTTTTTGGCTCTGTTGGTCTCCTTTTGAAGCTCTCTTCCTCTCCACATCTTTCTATCTCCTCCTTCTTTCCTAAGATTCCCTACATTCTGCCCAAAGTTTGGCTTTGAGTTTCAGCCTCTGCTTCAATACCTCAATCATTAGAGTCTTTCAGAGGCTGTCTGTGTTAGGCTCCTGTCCTGTTCCCTGTCTTCTCCTGTTCCCGATGACTATTGCATTCATCCTTCTGGTTGAGGATTGTACCCTATTTTTAAACTGGATTATTTGGTTTGTTGGTGTAAACAAGCAGGACTCTATGGAAGACACTTATTTCTCATTCAGAAGGGAAATCAGGGTAGTCCCTAGAAGCAGTAGAAGAGAAGGAACAGGACTGGAGCCTACCACAGATGTCTTCTAAAAGACTCTAATCAGCAGGGGGTCATAGCAGATGTAGAGACTCACAGCCAAACTTTGGATGGAGTACAGGGAGTCTTCTGGAAGAAGAGGAATTTAAAAGGATATGGAGGGGTTAAGAGCAGCATAAAGAGACAAACCCAGCCAAAACAAAAAACAAACAAACAAACAAATACAAAAGCAGGATCCAGGGGAGAATGCAAAAATTGATGCATTAACCAAAGATCATAAGATCATGTATAGAGAGGACCTAGAGCCTCTGCTCAGATGCAGCCCATAGGCTGCTCAGTCTCCATGTGGGCTCCCTAGTAAAGGAAGAAGAGACAGTCTCTGATATGAACTCAGGTGTCTGCTCTATGATCACTTCTTGCTGGTGGGATGACCTAGCCAGCACACTGAGGAAGAGGTTCCAGGTAGTCTTGATAAGATCTGATAGGGCAGGGTCAAATAATAAGGGAAGAAGCCTTCCCCTATCAGCGGACTAGGAAAGAGGAATAGAGGAGGAAAAGGGAGGGACGGTGGGACCTGGGGAAAATGAGGAAGGGGGTTATAAAAAGTAAATTGTAAACAACAATAATAATAACAGTAATAATAAAAAGAAAAAATAAAGAAAATAATTTACACCCAGGTATGGAGGTATACCTTTAATCCCAGCACTGGAGAGGCAGAGGCAGACAGATCTCTGTGAGTTTGAGGCCAGCCTGGTCCATAAAGTGAGCCCAGGATAGCCAGGGCTGTTACACAAAGTATCCATGCCTCAAACTTCCCCAGTTCCACAAAAAAAAAAAAAAAAAAAAAAAAAAAAAAAAAAAAAAAAAAAAAAAAAAAAAATTCACAAAAACTCTGTGTTTTCTGGTATTCAGTTTTACAACTGAACATAGCATGTTTTGGAAGCCTGCATCAAAAGTAAAATCCACTCTAAGAAGAAGCTTCTCAGATAAGGGTAAGCAATGCACTGATCTGCAAATGGTAATTAGTATGAAGACTCACAACTGGACAATATGCACAGTTAGAGACCTTGGAAGATTTGACTTTAAATGAACGTCTTTAGTACACTTCTTCCCTCAAGGCTTGGAGATCAATGGGAAAGAAGGAGCAGAAAGATTGCAAAAGCCATATGACTGCACAACAGGGCTAATGCACACATGAACTCACAGAGACTGTGACAGCGTGTCCAAAACCTGAGGAAACCAAGCCAGACAAAATCCCTGCAAGGAGAAAGGAAGTCAGCACAATGTCCCACCTCCAGCCAAGAAGATATCTGTCATGATAGCCCCTGAAAAATGGGAAACTAATCCAATGGATGGCACAGGGTATATCAACCACATTCAGGATAGGCTCCTTGCTCAGAGGTAGCTGACAAACTACATGGACTGTACCAGTGTTAACTTTCTTATATGTGGAGATGTTTGTTTTGTTTTGTTTTGTTTTGTTTTTTTCTCAGTGAGAAAAAAGACAGTTGGTAAAGGGGATCTAGAGAAAATAGGGTGAGGAGAAAGAATATGTCAAAATACATGACATGAAATATTTACAAAGCAAAAAATAAAAATGTAATACACAATTACTAAGTTATGGAAGCCTTAAAAAGAAAAACTGTATTTCTGGGCTGTGCCTTGTGAAGAAGTCTTACAGCGCCCAAATCCACCCCTCCAGACCCCAGGAGCATATCAAATGCTGTACCAAAGAAAAATACCTCAGATTATAACAAAGACTGTCTTGAGGTGTGAACTGGGGGAAATATTTATTCTCCAGCTATTTGCACAAATGCACAAATGATGTGCCATCCTTCGGGTACTGGGTTGTTCCTAACTAGATTTCAGTTTTGCCTAGGGACATAATGAAATGCTTCCCAACCAAAATCTGTGAAAGTTCATTCCTGCCATGTGGTATACAGAAACGGATTTGATGGGACTGTTAGACAAATGAAATGTTTCTGTTTCACCTAATTAGGTAGAAATATGCCCGTTTGTCTAAACAAAACCTGTCCCATTATTGTCTTTCCAAATGAAGAATGTCAGTGGCCCATATTCTACTATGATTTGATTCTAAATACTTTAGTTAGCTTAAAAGAATTACCGTTTACTGAAAGGGACTTGTATTGAAGGATTTTGTCTCGCACCATAGTTTAAGAAGGTCCAAAACCATAATAAAACTTTCAGTTGTATTACTGTACCTCTTGAGATGATTCCCCTCCCACTCAGACTTATTCTATATGTCCCTTAAACCTATTATTTCGTACCATGAGATAAAGTCCCACTTAAATCATTTCAAAGGTTAGCTTACATTTTTACATCTTAATCTCAGAAATCCAATTTAGGACTTAATCCTTCTATATGATAATAGATGATTTCATTTTAATTTAGTTTTTGAAACAATTACATCTGGATTTGAATAAGTCCAACTCCTGCCAATGGAAGAGCCCAGAACTGTAATCCTGTATAAACCCTTCTTATTACAGAACGCTCATTCAATGTAGTTAGCTATTCTTCCATTTTATCAAATAACGACATTTGTACTATAAAGTAATAAAGGTAAGGCTTTAAAATTGATAAAGAACTTACTGGATTTTTTATTCATAACCCACTTTGTGGAACAATACGATTTAGGAAGTAAAGTAACATAGCTACGAACAAGATGGGAATTTAGAAAGAAAAATATACATCCAGTTTAAACACTTGCATGTACTCTGGGACATAAGTCATTGGTAGAATGTTGACTAAGCATTGCAAGAACCTTGTTTCAACTGTAAGCATTACAAAAATACAACCACCACCACCACCACCACAACAAAAAATCTCCAAAAGACGACCTTGGAGACATAATTTTCTGCTTCTGCTAAAAGAGTTGATATGATTGCCTATATGAGCTTTTAGAAGCCCTGGGTGTGACGAGGAGGTTAAAATGCTTAGGGTGTTGAAGAACACAGAATGATTGTTTAAACTGCTAAATACACACTTGTTCTGAAATTATGAAATAGAATCACCTTCCCTTGTACTCACAGCTAAAGCCTCCCCCTGTGAGCCAGCAGTTTCACAATTTAGTTGAAATGTTTTTAAAAAGAAGTTTAGTAAAGATCTGAGTGGCACCCTCCTCCTACCCAGCACCAGTCAAAACCTGGGAGGGCTGCTTTCACAGGGATGTTAGAGGGAGCTATACCCACTCACAGGACAGCATGGGTTCTCAGGTTTCTATGTTTTTAATTTTGCTGTATTTCCTAACTCTAAAGCAATTTCCACCAGGGCCACATTGCTGGGGAAAAACATATATATTGAGGTATTTTTGTTATCTTTTCAGAATTTTATTGTTCTGCTGTGAAATGCAGTCAAAAGAAAGAAAGAAAGAAAAAGAAAACATGTATCTAAGGGGAAAAAGGCGATAAACTCTTTTTCACAATTGTTTATATCTAAAGTTTGTATAATTTATAAAATTTAAATAAGGTGATAAGAATGTCTTTGTATACTAAGGCCAATGCATAATGAAGTCCTAGTGTTCAGGATTTCCTTCATGTGTATAGCATAATTTCTGTGATGTTGCTATTTACAAATAGGTTAGGAATTAAATTATGAGCTTTTCTTTCCACACAAATTCACACTTTTATTTCTAAAAAGTAACATTTGTTTTTCCTTTGGTGACTAACTTGGGAATACTTCTTAATAATTGATCTTTATGCATTTTTTACTGTCGTTATACTTTCAATTTCATTGCAAGCAGCAGTGAATTGTTTATAGGGAAGCAGGAAAGATGGGAAACATGTCAGGAGCTTGGGGTAGGGAAGAAGACTCTCCCTTACCTCCCACATGGACCTCATTTATTTCTTCTTCTGAAAAGTGAGTCATAAATTTGAACAAATGACTGGAGACTGATATACCCAGAAATATTAAATCTGTACACATGTCCGGAAAATCACATAGAAGATTATAAAAATGTCTGGCACATCATGCTGAGAATCAAATATACCCATGGTTCCTTTCAAGATCTGAATATAGAAAAAAAAAGATTTAATCATGTTGACTTTTTCTTTAGCATCCACATTTCTTCTTCCTGTGTATTCCTGCACAATATCATAATTAATTTATTCATGTAAATACCCAGTGGAGTATGAACACTCACTTTGCATTCTCCTTCACAATTAATTACAAATTCCACCATTAAATAATGTAACTACATAAGGTTTAGGTTTAAACTACAACACACAGACACCACTGCAAAGCTTAGGTGCATTTCTTCCACAATCCCTCACTTCACCATTTTCAGTTGTGGGGTCCTTGTGGTAAATAAACAACTTCAGTATTCTGGCTCTTCCTTAGTTCTCTCAAAAAATGGAGATCTCATGCTGAGATCTCATGCATGCTGAGGTTCTTGAGGACCACAATTTCTCTACAAACTGCACACTTGTATGTGACAGCAGTAAATGCCTTCTGCTGATGGTAGTTGAGATCTACATCAAAGATTGGGATTTTGCAAATCTGATAAAGATGTTAAAATGTTGTCATTAGATAAGTACCTTGGGAGGAAGAACATGAGGATTCAAAATCAAAGAATAGTATCTTAGTTGATAAGCCCAATAGAGTTTACTTTTATAACAATGCTTCAGAACAAGCAAAAGCAACCAGCAAGAGAAAGCTAAGATGCCACATGGTTAAACTTTCAGTCAATCTCAAACCTTTAGGGATCTAGTTTAACTCTGGCCACCTCCAGTGAGAGTTGTTTTAATTTTGCATCAAAGTTTTAATAAAACAGCAGAAAAACACCAGCCTTCTGAAAAATTAAAGCCAGCTCAAAATGCTAAGCACCAACAGTATACGAAGAAAATTCATAAGTAATCATAACCGATTTTTAAAATTATTCTACAATTGCGTTTTTAAACATCATGGTACATTTTTTGTTAAAATGTATTATTTTAATGTAACATTAGTATAAATTTTGCCAAGTAGAAAAATGCAGTAATGTGGTTAATATTTAATATCGATTCGTGTGATTATTAAATCAGCAGTTATTTAAAATTCCATTTTAGAACTAAAAGACACAATCACTTATTAGACTTTTTAAAGAATATGTCTCTCTCTCTCTCTCTCTCTCTCTCTCTCTCTCTCTCTTTAAATATGTCTTAACACTGGTTCTTGGCAGATCTTAACCTAACGCACCTTGTTATCTCCCAGCCACATATCCCACCCACAATTCCCATAAACCATTTGGGGTGCTACTTTCCATCATACCAGTCCTCAAAGCAAAGTCCTCACTGCCATGTGCTTCTTGTTCATGCTGACCATGGCAACCTGGTCCTTTCTCCCTTCTTCCTCCTTGCCTCCCCCTCTCCTCTCCTGAGATCCTTCTGCCCTCCAAGCTCATAAACCTTAGTTTCCCCTCCCCTTCTCCTGATCCCACCCACCTTCCTGCCCTCTTCCCCCTTTATCATCTCTCCTTCTCCGGAAGTCTTCCTACCACTCCAGTATCAACCCACCACAGGACATTAAGTCTCATGAGGCCAGGCAAAGCAACCCCACTAGAGGCAAGTGATCCAATAGCAGGGAACAGAGTCCATGTCAGAAACAGTCTCCACTCCAATTACTTTGTATCACAGTGGTAGCCCCCTCCCTCATACCCTTCCAATCCTACCCTCCCTCCCTCATCTCCTCCATGCCCCTTTCCAAGGCCACTGATAGGAGAGGTCATCCTCCCCTCCATCTGACCCTAGCTTATCAGGTATCTTCAGGACTTGTTGCAATGTCCTCCTCTGTGGCCTAGCAAGGCTGCTCCTCCATGGGGGGTGGGGGTCAAAGTGCCTGCCATTGAATCCATTTTAACAGACTGTGATAAACACTGTGGGATATATGTGCTCTAAGTCTCCATCCAAAATAAGACATGTTTAGGAAAAAAATGTGAATTTATACTTATATTAGAGCAAAAGTTCTACATGTGCAATTCTGTGTGACCCAAGTTGAAATATAAGCTTAGCCATTTTCCATATATTAGGATTTTTTTTTACTTATTTTTCTGCCTGGTAATTCTGTTTTGATGAAAAGAAATTTTAAATTTTAAGAGACAAATTTATCATAAATTCAAAATTATGTATTATTCAATTAATTTTACTTTCTTTTGAAATGTTTTTTCTTCTCTTTTTTGATCTTTTTTCTTTATTAATTACACTTTATTCACTTTGTATCTCCCCCCTCCGTTGGTCCCTCCCTCCTCCTGTCCCAATCCCTCCCTTCCTCCACCCTCTGCATGCATGCCCCTCCCCAAGTCCACTGATAGGGGAGGACTTCTTTTCCTTCCTTTTGATCCTAGTCAATTAGGTCTCATCAGGGGTGGTTGAGTTGTCTTCTTCTGTGGCCTGGTAATGCTGCTTCCCCCTCAGGGGGAGGTAATTAAAGAACAGGCCAATCAGTTCATTTCAGAGACAGTCCCTGTTCTTATTACCATGTTTGTAGCAGCCTTATTTGTAATAACCAGAAGCTGGAAACAGCCCAAATGCCCCTCAGTGGAGGAATGGATGCACAAATTGTGATATATCTACACAATGGAATATTACTCAGCAATAAAAAACAAGGAAATCATGAAATTTGCAGATAAATGATGGGATCTGGAAAAGATCATCCTGAGTGAGCTATCCCAGAATCAGAAAGATGCATACGGTATATACTCACTCATATAGACATAATATAGGATAAACCTACTAAAATCTCTACACCTAAAGAAACTAATTAAGAGGGAGGACTCTTGCTAAAGTGCTCAATTCCTATCCAGAAAGGCAAAGAGGATGGACATCAGAAGGAGAAAACAGGGAACAAGTCAGGAGCCTGACACAGAGGACCTCTGAAAAGCTCTGCCCTGCAGACTATCAATGTAGATGCTGAGACTTATGGGCAAACTTTGGGCAGAGTGGAAGGAATCTTAGGAAAGAAGTGGGAAACAGTAAGATCTGGAAAAGACAGGAACTCCACAAGGAGAGCAACAGAACCAAAAATATCTGAGCACAGAGGTCTTTCCTGAGACTGCTATTCCAACCAAGGACTATGCATGGAGATAGCCTAAGATCCCTGCACAGATGTAGCCCATGGCAGTTCAGTATCCAAGTGGGTTCCATGGTAATAGGAACAGGGACTGTCTCTGACATGAACTGATTGGCCTGCTCTTTAATTACCTCCCCCTGAGAGGGAAGCAGCATTGCCAGGCCACAGAAGAAGACAATGCAACCACTCCTGATGAGACCTAATTGACTAGGCTCAGAAGGAAGGAAAAGAAGTCCTCCCCTATCAGTGGACTTGGGGAGGGGCATGCATGCAGAGGGTGGAGGAAGGAAGGGATTGGACAGGAGGAGGGAGGGAACCACCGGGAGGGGATACAAAGTAAATAAAGTGTAATTAATAAAGAAAAAAAAACTGTTACATATCTTCATAATAGGAATTTGCATTTGAAAAATTTGCTAGCATGGGAGTTCTATCCCCATCCACATACAGAGCAAAAGACTCTAATTATGATGTTTTCACACACACGCAAAATGGCTATATAAGATTAGATTTTGTGGGGTTTTGAGCAAATTTGTCCTTTACAGTGGATCAGAAATAAAAACCCAGAAGCCTAATTTTAAATAGTTATTCTTTGTGAAAACATTACAGTCCTTTATTCTCTATGTGCGTAGGTATAAAACCGTCATGGATAATGTTCCATGTCACATGTTTCTCTTCATTTTCAGTGAATTCATCATACCTAGGGAAAATAATGTTCTGAGATGTACCTTTATTTGCTTTTTACAAGTAAACTTAAAACCTATTATATTGCTCTTTTCTGGGGAAGCCCAACCCTCCCACTCCCAGCTTTTCTCAGTTGCCCGTAGTTCATTGTCTAGAGTTGAGGCCTCTTGGCATTTTCCTGTCCACTTTGGCATGTTCATTGGTATCCTCCTTATTCAGTTCGTGTTTAGACAATCATGTTTGACAGACGTGGTAGTTTCTCATGTTATCAAGAGACACAATTTCCCAGCAAACTCTCAGATGCTCTGGCTTTTACAGTCTTTCTGCCCTCTCCACATTTTTTCCCGGAGCCTTAGTTTTAAGGATGTTTTATACATGTAAACATTTAAGCCAGTCTCCATAATTCTGTATTTTGATTAATTGTGTTTTACTGTGGTAGTATATATCTGTTGCAAAAAGAAGTTTCCTTGATAAGCAGTGAACTACAATTTTGTTTTCCAGTATGTGCAATAAAAATTAGTAAATAAAGAGGCCATTGATTTGAAGAAGCAGGGAAGAAAGTAAGGCAGATTTGGAGCTGAGAAAAGGAAGGGAGAAATATCGTGATTATGTCATATTTTCATAAAAATAAAAAGAAGGAATCTGAGATGCATCCCAGATGATATGCTAAGAGATTGCTCTCTAGACAAAGTGACATTTAGAGGAGAGATTTATATTACTTCTGCCTTGCATATCTAAGTTACAGTAATTTTCAGAATGAATTCCACAATATTTGTATTTCCAATGATAAATTATATATGCTTAAGGAACATAAAGAGATATCTCATAATTCCACACAAATTTGTACTTTATAAAATAATAAGCACACCTGAACTACTTCTTTGCTTTTTACAGTATGTGTTCTGAGGAGAATATAATTTAATAGTTTATGTGTTTCTTTATTCAGTGTTCTGGGAAGAACTTAACAAGCTGAATTTTGTCAAACCATTCATTGTCCCCAGAGAAAATGTTTATTATGATCTTCAGATGTATTTGAATACATGTGCGTTTCAAATTAAAGATAAACAGGACCTTCTCAAATAACCTATCTAGTAGTTTATAGAAGTGTGTGCTTTTGTGAAACGATATCAGAATATCTGCTAAACTTAGAGCCATTTTGTAGCTTATTTTCTATTCTGCCAGTGGGATGGTTTTGGGTAGTGTGTGCAGAATCAATGTACTTATATATTCATAAATTTAATGTGGAATACATGATGTTTGAATATCTAGTAAAATAGCTCTACATTGTTGATTTTCATTGTAGAAATGTACTTCACAAAATTTACTAAATTATAGGATTATGGTGACAAATACCTTAGTTAAAATATACTTACATAGATTACCCTTTCGTAAACTATTTATAATTTGAATATGCACATACAAACAATACATACATTTCTTTTTTCAAAGCTAAAGGGAGAAAAAGGGGAGAAAAAGTGGGGAAGGCATGAAGGAGGGATACACACACACGCACACATATAGAGAAAGAGGGAGAAAGAGAGAGAGGAAGACATGGAGAGGGAGAGAAAGAGTTACAGTGCATATAAATTTCTTTCATACCATTCATTCTGGCTTTGGGTAGCAGTTAATGACTTTCCATAAAGGTCTCCTATCTGGTAACATATCAGGTAAATATTTTTATGTCTTTGATTCCTAGAACTAATGCAAAAATGCACTGATTTAGTATTATTATGCTTGTTAAAGACTGCGTATTTATTCCAAAGTCAAACCGTTCATAATGACGGTATTTGCCTGTTGGAGTTTCAGGTTCCATACGTTCATATATAATATTCACAAGAATACTATAGGAGTATAGTTCCTGAATCTGTTTTAAAGAGTGACAATATGAAATTATAAGAGATAAATACTTTACTTAATCCACCATATTTAGTTTGGACAGAGGCTCAGAGTTGCATCAATCTTCAAATGAAAATTACCAATCATTAGCCATCATCTTATAATGTATTATTATTTATGTAAACAGCCTTACTTTTTATTCTTAAAAACTTAAGATTTATTGTTTTACGTGGGAAAACTCCATTCTTGTGCTACCTAAAATGTAATAAAAATTTAAAGGCTGATGTAAGATATTAAGTTTTAAAATGCAATTGACCTTCTCAGTGGAAATCATATCATACTTTTAATTAATGCATTTCACCAGTTTTATTGGGAACATGCTGAATCATAAATGTATGAATAAAGAAGCTATTTTTTTCTGTTATTGTTACAATAATGACTAAATTCCAGAATTTTTTTTCTTACTTAGGACTAATTTTCCTCTTTCTTATATTTGACTAATAAAAATTAGAATTACATGGATGCAGAAATCACATGATGATACATTGATTAATGTTTCACACATTAAAACTGAAAATATCAAGTCATTTCAGGGAATACAAAAATCAATTTTTCAAATTGAATTACTTATATATTTTAAAATTTTAGTTTTTATATTAATTACAGGTTATTTACTTTGTATCCCACCCCTGAGATTTCACCTTACACCCATTAGAATGGCTAAGATCAAAATCTCAAATGACAACACATGCCAGAGAGGCTGTGGAAAAGGAAGAACCCTTCTCCATTGCTGGTGGGAGTGTGAACTTGTACAAACACTTTGTAAATTTATCTGGCGCTTTCTCAGACAATTAGGAATAGTGCTTCCTCAAGATCCAGCTGTACCACTCCAAGGCATATATTCAAAATATGCTCAAGTACACAACAAGGACATTTGTTCAGCCATGTTTGTAGCAACTTTATTTCTAATAGCCAAAACCTAGAAACAACCTAGATGTCCCTCAGTTGAGGAATGGATACAGAAGCAGAAAGACACACATGGTCTATACTCACTCATAAGTATATATTAGACCTATAAGATAGGATAAACATACTAAAATATGTCACCTAAAGAAGCTGAACAAGAAGGAGGTTCCTGTGCAAGTTTATCAATCTTCACTTAGAAAGACAAATGGCATGGACATTGGAAGTAGGAGAAAACAAGAACCAGGACAGGAGCCTACCACAGTTGGCCCCTGAAAGACTCTACATAGCAGTGTATCAAAGCATATGCTGAGATTCATAACCAAATCTTGGGCAGAATACATAAATCTTAATAATATAATGGAATATCATTTAATAACTAGCAGAGGGTACGTTGTGTAGTATAAATACCTAATAAAATGCCATGTGAACTGAATGAGCAAAATCGGTATATTGGAATTCTATGTATGTGAAACACTGAGAAAAGCTTCATTATGTTAGAAGAAGCTGTTTGTTTGTTTGTTTTTGTTTTTTTATAGGGACGAAGATAAAATACTAAGATGGTAGAGGTCCATGAGATGTCAGTTAAGTCCCAATTCTCAGCCAGGGCCACTGTGATATACATGCGGGCATTTTGCTGTAATCATTAAACTCTATAATTATGAATTATGCATTTTCCACATTTATTACAATTTAAAATGATATTGAATAGGATTAAAATATTTTCTTTGAACAAAATAATTGTTTCATGTGAATGAAAGTATTTAACATAACATCTGTAAATGTTGCAGTTTTGCTGCAAATGAAACTTAACTATCTCCAAAGCATTATTTTGGGCAAAAAAATTATAGATGACATAAGAGCTTAACAGTTTTTTTTTAAATATGAGGAGCATATTCCATTCTCGCTGTAGCAGATGTGTTCATGTGCTGTGTGCACATGTAAAGGTGCATATTCTCATCAGTGATCCATATTCATGCTTCATTCTTTTGTGTTTGTGTTGTACAATGTGTATGTGGACATACATTCATAAGTTTATGCATAAATAGATTCATGCCCTGTGTATACATGAATGCATATTTGTTTCTCTATGTGTGTGTTCTTTTTGTATTTATATGGCCAGGTACGTGCAGGTATATTTTGTGTACATATGTATAAATATGTGTACTTGCATGAATACATATGTGTGTGTGTTTGTATATTTATCTAAAGTTGTTAAGGCTTGTTAAGGAGACCAAATCTTACCCTTCTTTATGATGGTTCTTAAGGGTCTTCTAATTCTGTTTCATTGTGATTTGGAAGCTTTTATTGAAACTGGTTGCCACCAATTTAATGGTGTTTTCCAGGACTGGCTTAACATCTGTATTAATATAGTTATTCACTTCTGAACTGAAGATTAAATCAAGGTTATAGTAGCTATGTCGCTATTAGCAGCTTTATTTGTAATAGCCAGAAGCTGGAAACAACCCAGATGCCCCTCAACTGAAGAATGGATGCAGAAATTGTGGTACATCTACACAATGGAATATTACTCAGCAATGAAAAATAAGGAAATCATGAAATTTGCAGGTAAATGGTGGGATCTGGAAAGGATCATCCTGAGTGAGTTGTCCCAGAAGCAAAAAGACACACATGGTATATACTCACTCATATAGACATACAACATAGGACAAACCCACTAAAACCTGTGCATCTAAAGAAACTAAGCAAGAGAGAGGACCCTAACTAAAATGTCCAAACCCCATCCAGAAAGGCAAAGAGGATGGACATCAGAAGAAGAAGAAAACAGGAAACAACCTAGGAACCTACCACAGAGGGCCTCTGAAAGCCTCTGCCCTTCAGACTATCAAAGCAGATGCTGAGCCTGATGGGCAACTGTTGGGCAGAGTGAACGGAATTTTAGGTAAGAACTGGGAAATAGTAAGAGCTGGAGAGGACAGGGTCTCCACAAGGAGAGCAAAAGAACAAGAAAATTTGAACATAGGGAACTTCCCAGAGACTCATACTCCAACCAAGGACTATTCATGGAGATAACCTAGAACCCCTGCACAGATGTAGCCCAGGGCAGTTCAGAGTCCAATTGGGTTACGTAGTAATGTGAAGAGGGACTGCCTCTGACATAATCTGATTGGCCTGCTCTTTGATCACCTCCCTCTGGGGGGGGGGGAGCAGCCTTACCAGGCCACAGTAGAGGACAATACAGCCACTTTTGATGTGAACTGACAGACTAAGATCAGAAAGGAGAGGAGAACCTCCCCTATTAGTGGACTTGGGGAGTGGCATGCAAGCAGAGGGAGGAGGGAGGGTGGGATTGGGATGGGAGGAGGGAGGGGCTTATGGGGGGATGCAGAATGAATAAAGTGTAATTGATGAAAAATTTAAGAAAAAAGGGAAAAAAGTAATTTAAGAACCTTAAATGACTTTCAAAATTGGAGGAAAACATGGAGTTAGTCAATTGGCATGGAGCACGTCTCGCCCCTGGGGGCAATAGTCTCCTGAACCTACTCAGACCTCGGACACCACCACTGCTAGTTCTAGAACTGACGCAGGATGTTCCAACAAGGGGTTAAGGCTTCTCATAAACTCTTATAATTTTCAAAGGAGAAGAAAAGGATAAGGAAAATGGAAATGTTTGGAAGGCCAGTACTAATGTTATATTACCCATTATAAACATTAGGTGCTAAACTGTTTTTCCCAAAATGTCCGTCAAGAAACTTTTAGTGACAAAATGTTTATTCCAGATTGGAAATTTTGTTAAGATGCATAACAGTTAAGAACAGTTTCTTTGGGGGATAAAAGAACTCTTCATTTATCACATGAGACTTTGTATCTTAACCATTTGGTATATTACATCAAATAAAATATATACATATGTGTGTATGTGTGTGTATGTGTGTGTTTGTACATATGTGAGAAACATATATAAGAGAAAGACAGAAAAAAATTCAAACAACATAGCTTGATCATGGGATCTCCTCCACCAGCTCCTCCTAGATTTTCCCAATCAACCAACCTAACTTTCTGCCTTCTTCTTCTCTGCTTTTCATTAGAGAACAAACAATCAAACAAAAGAAAACAGAATTTAAAAAATCAAATTAAAAAGAAACAAAAATTATAAGAAACACACATATATTATTTGAAAACATGGTGATATTAGTATTTCATATTAATAACCATGATCTCAGAGGGTAGTTCAGGCCACTTGCATCAATATGCCCCCTGCTACACACAGCCTATCAACACAGACTGCATCACAGACAACAGACATCCACAGAAATACCCACACAGACCTAGGATGCAGGAGGACCACAGACCAAGACGTGCCCCTTGGTGGTGACGTGAGCCTCAACATTACCTTGGCCTCAAGTGGCAACAGACGCCACTCATTTTATCATGGCCTATAAATAGTCTCTTTAAGAATCATGTTTAGAACTGTGTGTGGCATTCTAAGAGCTCTCAAACTTTGACTTTGAGAACAGATCATCCCACACCTGTAGTGTCAGTGTTTTGTGCGTTAACCGTTGTGACTATAGTGCAATGTTCCTTTTGTTTTCTACCACCAGAATTTAACAGTTTCCTGAAATTTATTTGGCTATTTATACTGCCATTATGAGGACACAGAAACTGTAGGAATTATGTCTAGTTGTTCACTGTAATGACTTTTCACTTACTAGCTAATGAATTTGTCTGTAAGTTCCTTTGAACCTCACATCAACAAATTTCTTTCCTTTTCTTTTTATTTAAAATAGATTCTTCACTCATGATGTTAGGGTATGGAATTTGCTGATGGAACAACTCAATCAGTAAGTAAAAGCAAAAAGCATTTATTTCTGCAGAAGTCCTGCATGCTAGGGCCAACACCTTTACAACAATGGTGACCCCAAGGGGAGCTATCAGGTCCCTTTTAAAGCCAAGAAGGGAATTCCTATTTTGGCTATATGACCTCGATTGGTATTAGCTGGTGCTCATATAGGCTTTGCAACATTGGTCAGGACTGGGTGCTTTTCAAATTGGTAGTTAAGTAACCTTATCTTCCTCAGGCCAGATGTCTTGACCATTTCTGATTGGTTGACGGTTTTCTGTGTGTGTGTGTGTGTGTGTGTGTTTTCCTGTAATTCTTAGGTCTGTTCTGTGTAGCAAGAAGATGAAGCCTGTCATGAAGTTTAGCCAGGCTCTCTCAATACAATATATCCTGACTACAGTGTCCCCTCTCTCTACTCCTCCCAGATATGCCCCCAACTGCCCCTCCCCACCCAGATCCATGCCCACCATATTTCTCTATAGACACAAGTAGACCTCTAAGATCCAGCAACCAAACAAGATAAAACAAGATACAATTAGACAATACAAAATTCATCATATCAAGGCTAGACAAGGCAATCCAGAAGCAGAAAAATGTCCCAAGAGCAGGGCTAAGAGTCAGAGGTATACCTACTTCAATTCTTAGGAGTCCCAAAAAAACCATCAAGCTAACAGCCAGTATATATATAGTGCAGACTCTTGCAGGTCTCCTGTTTGAGCTTCAGTTTCTTTGAACTAATATGAGCCCTGCTTATTTGATTCAGTGGTCTGTGTTTTTCAGGTTTTCTCTGTGTCCTCTGCCTCTGACAATCTTTCTTTCCCTCTTCTGTAGGGTTGTAATGGAGGATAAGGAGTCTGAAATTATCATCTTTTGTAGATACACAATGCTTCCAGTGGTGAGACTGGTTGCATTTAGTCAAGTTATTGGCACAGGGTGTCCCTTGGAGGTCCCTATATACACAGTCTGATGCTAAGACAGAGGGTCTTTTTTGTTTTTCAAAAACTGACAACAGGGGATTCATTGCAGAGGGTAACATCCACAGAGCTCATTGAAGGGAGAGAAGTCAAACTGGTGCCTGAATGGAGCCTTCACTCCTATGTTCTAGTCTCTTTGTTGAAGAAAAGTAATCAGCAGGTTACAAAAAGTGAAACCTGAAAATCATCCAAAATATAAAACTCTAAACCTACAACATGTTCTGCTTTAAGATTTGCTGAGGCAATGGTGGCACAAAACTTGTGGGAGTAGCCAACCGATGTCTTGTTTAACTTGAGGCCCAGGCCATGAGAGGGATCCCATTCCTTACACTACATGGACAACAAGGAACAAGAGAGTGGACAGCCAAAGACACACAGGGCAGACCCATACAAAACTGGTAAAAAAAAAGCAGTGAAACTATTCCTAATGATATTCTGTTATACTCATAGATCAATGCCTTGTTCAGTTGTCATCAGAGTGGCTTTCTCTGGCAACAAATGAGAACAGATAAAGAGACTCACAGCCAGATATTATGTGGAGAGAGTCTAAATTGGAGGTCTCAGTTAGGTCTTTGTCCCCAGAGATTGAGGTCAACCAATTTCAAGGCACATTTAGATACTGTGAGTTATGAAGACACCAATAGGGTTAACCTTCCCTTGACCACTATAATAGCTTGTCTATTAACGTGCTATTTAGGAATCCTATTTTAATTGGAATTACTGATATGCTTAT
Organism: Meriones unguiculatus; assembly: GCF_030254825.1. Taxonomy (NCBI): domain Eukaryota; kingdom Metazoa; phylum Chordata; class Mammalia; order Rodentia; family Muridae; genus Meriones; species Meriones unguiculatus. The sequence goes on from NC_083354.1 coordinate 99,684,332, forward strand.
GTCTGAATCTTACTTAAAATTATTTAGTTTCTAATTTGACTTCTTGAAATGTTTGTGTATATATTACTACATTCATTACCACTTACAGAGAATTAAATGTAATATAATATATCCAGTAATATAATGAGTATTGAATCTTTAAAGTCCTATCCATCTGAACTAAAACACAATTGTCTCTATTTTGAGTCAACTTATCAATTTTGAAACACTCTGATCTAGTAATTTTGAATCTCACATTATAATATATTAGAATAATATATTATATTAAAAGTATTAAATATTATATATTATATTTAAAATATTAAAATCCTTAGTTATAATTTCTAGATATTGTTAAGCATTGTGCTATATTATTTAACACAGAAGTTATTTGTGTAAAATCAAGTTGTATTTGTTAAAACATATATCAATGAGTTGTGATTTAGTTAAGCTGAATAGCTCAGAAAATGATGTAATTGTTACTTTTCTCTCTGCCAAGTGAATCTAGTTGTAAATAGTATTTTTTCTTAATTTTATTGTTTACTAACTATCCTTGACTGTTTTAAGACGGTTTTATGAGTAGAGAGGAGTACAAATTAAATGTGACTTTCCTACGCTGATGTGATCAAGCAGATAACAGACCATAATATCATAATTTCCTAACATTCCAGAATTTAATAAGTCCCTTTGAAAATCCAGACAGCAGGGCATCTTGGGTAAAGCTGAAAGCTACTGACAACCCCATTAAACTGGTCGATTGCTCTTGCATTTTGTTTGCAGAATTCAATTTCAATAAAATTGATTCTTTTTTAACAAAGGACTTTCGAGACTTTGATGTAATGTGTTTACAGTAAACCTCCAAATTTTCAATTATTGAGAAGGTGAAGGAACAGACTTCTCTAAATTTTAATAAAAACTCTAAGCCCTCAGCAAACATCAAATAAGGTGGATAGGAAACATAAATATATCAGAGAGCTTTGCTGGTCTTTGAAAAAATCATCAAAACAAATCAATATTTTTGCACTTAAGGTACTGAATAAAGACAATACTTTTCTGTACAGCCTTTAGAGGAAAGGTTAGAAGTCAAACAAAAAGCCTCACATGGCTATTTGCCATTCACAAACAGTGCTTTCCTGTTCATGTTAAGGACATTTCTCATAATGTTGATTTATAGGTGCACTTACAAAGAACAATTGAACAGGGTGCTCTTCAGGGTGAGCACTGGCCATGGATGAACATGCCGAGACGCTCCAACTAAGCTTCCTAGTGTCAGAAAATACAGCTATTTCCATCTGAACATTTGTGGACATAGATTTCAATTTAAGAACCCCAGTGCTGAAGCAGCTATTTCTCTTCTCCATTCTATTCCTTCCTTACTTTCAACAGTGTTTTTAAGATGAATAGCTTTTAATATATCCATTTTAGAGTGAGCAGTGAATAGAACAAACCGACAAGTTATTTAGTTGGTATTGCCCTTGCTACTGCTATAGTCTTAATAGAAAAACCAAGAACTTAAGGAAAGAAGGGCACAGATTTTGGTTAAAGGCTTATATGAGACCTGATAAATCAGGGCTAAAAGAAAGGGGCGGAGGTCCTCCCCAATCCGTGGACTTAGAAAGGGGCAGGGAGAAGCTGAGGGAGGGAGGGTGGGATTGGGAGGGAATAAGGGAGGGGGATACAGCTAGGATACAGAGTTAATAAAACGTAACTAATAATAATAAACAATAAAATTAAAAAAGGCTTATACTATCATACTAAATTTTAACAAAAAAAATTACATTTCTTTTTAGTTTAAATATGTCTTTCCAAAGAAAGAACATGTGACTTTTCTGGGTTTGTGTTTGGTTTATTTTTTTCATTTTTAATTAATTAATTCAATTTACATCTTGGCCATAGGCCCTGCCCTACTCTTCTCCCAGTCCCATTCTTTCTCCCACATCCTACCTCCCCTATTGCTCGGGATAGAGGTGTCCCTCTACCTAGACACCCCAGCTCAAATATTCACATGAGCACTGAGTTCATCCTTCTCTCCTATGGCCTGGTATGGCTTTCCCATTAGAGTGATCATAAGTCAACATAATCTTGTCAGAGATATCTCCCACTACCTCAACTAGAGGCTCCATATGAAGCCTAATATGCCCATTGGCTACTTATAAGTAGAGGGACTAAGTCCAGACCAGACATTGTCCTTGTTTGCTACTTCAGACTCCATAGGCTCCTCTGGGCCATGGCTAATTAGCTCTAATGGTCTTCTTGTGGAGCTTTTGTCACCTATATGTCCATTTATCCTTTCTCCATCTTTTCCAGTATGCTTCACCCAATGTTTTGCTGTGATTCTCAGTATCTGTTTTGAACCATTGCTGGGTGGAGCCTCTAAGAGGACAATTCTGGTAGGCCTCTGTCTGCAAGCTTATCAGAGTATCATTACTAGGGATAGGGGTTGGCTGTCTTCAATACAGTGGGTCTTAGGGTTGGGTTGAACTTGGCATTTGTTGGACATTCCCTTAATCTCTGCTCTATTTGCTCATCTTTGTCCCTGAAGGTCTAGTAAGTAGGGTAAGTTTTGGGTTGAGGCTTTTGTGGGTGGATTGGTGATCTTCTCCTTCCACTAGGAGTCTTGTAAAGATAAAGAGGGTCCTTTCACAGTTTCCATGCTACCTGATATTAGGAGTCTTAGCTAGAGTCTCCCTCATATCCTCCCAGAGGCCTCTTCTGATTTAGGTCTGCAGCTTGTCTCAGCCATGCCAATTATTCCCCTGAGGGTCTTCTGCCTTCCTGCCCCTATGCTCTCCAAGTCTGTTCTCTACCCTTCTTTCGTTCTGTGCTCTCTCTTCTACCTTGTTCCCACTCTTCAACCACTACCGTATTTATTCTATTTTCTCTTCTGAGTGAGATTTATGTATTCTCCCTTGGGTCCTCCTTGTTGTTTATTTTCTTGGGATCTGTTTAGAACCAAGGTAAATATACCTGCTAAAAATGAAAAAGAGAAAGGCTTTTCTGTATAAGCTTCAAAAAGTATTAATCATGTTTAAAATTTTGTATGTAGAAATACATTCAATAAAGGTAATTTGAGTGAATAAACCAAGTTTTGCCCATCTGTATCAGTGAGCTCAAATGTATTTCCTACATTCTCTCTAGCACATTCAGTGTGTCAGGCATTCTACTGCGGTCCTTGAGCCATCTGGAGCTGAGTTTGAAGCAGCATCCAGTTGCTGAGAACCATTTTTTTGGTGATCATGTCTTTCTTCAGTGTATATTGTTGGCTTTGTCAGAAATGTGGTGGCTCTAGCAAAGTCGGATTGTATATGGGTCCTTAATTCTATTCCATTCATCAAGTTTTGTTGATTGGTGTCAGTCATAGGTGCAGCAATGGAGAGGGAAGCTCACCAAGATGCTAAGCCTTTATTTTCTGAAAGAGCATTGGAGTTCAGCCTTCTTGGAAGAGACTGACACCCAGCCAGCCCACTCCAGTTACTCTCTTCATACTTTACAAGGACATCTGTGCCTGGGAAAGGTTCCAAGTACTAAATTTATCTTGCCCTTGTCCATGAGAGCAGGCAACCCATACGAGTCTCAGTCCCTTTTGAACACAGCTAGCCATAATCAAAAGTAAGAACTCCAGGCTTTCCAAGAGTATCTTAGGATCAAGATTGGTGCAGCTTCAAGCTCTTATGTAGCACCACATGAAGATTCTCCAGATAGATAACATTTCTTCAAATTTCAAACAGTTTCAAAACTATTTCTTAGATTCTACTGATTGACCCAAACAATGCTAAGGTTTGCTGAAACATTTCACTCAAAGCTCAGATACAAAGGCTTTACTATTCATTTAACTTAAAGCCAAATATGTGGTTATATAACCACAAGGTTGTCTCTTTTAAAAACCTGTGCTATGCTATTTTAGATATGTCAGCCCCATAATATAATGAGAAATATTGGGTAGTGAAACCTTCTGGGTTAGAGGGTAGTCAGCATTCTTTTGGTTATTCTGGGTCTTTTGTGTCCTTGAACAGGATCCTGATAGCACAGGCATTAAAAAAAAAAAAAAAAAAAAAAAAACATAATAGATGATCTCTCATAAAACAATATGTTCTGTGCTGCAAACAACATTGTCAAGATTAAATCAATATGAGAAAGATTCTTTAGCATCTAAACAATTGGTAGATAGTCACTGTTCAGAAATTTTATTTAAAAAGGAACCTAAAATCTAAACAACAAGGAATAAATTAAAATTGGGGCATAGAATTAAATAGTGTTATGAAAAGATGAAGTCATTGTGGAAATAGAAATTAAAAATACACTATTTTACCTTACCCTAGTAAGAATGGTCAAAACCAGTAATAACGTATAAGATGCTCATATATTCATACATATGCTAATATATGGTCTACAAAGTTTTCAAAGCCTTTGTATGTTTCATAAATGTTCATTCATTCATACATGTAAATAATGTGTTTTGATCATATCCTTCCCCATTACTCTCTCTTATCTCCCTTCAAGCCCCACTGAATCCTTTCTTCCCAACATGCTCCCCTTCCTTTTTTATTTCTGTATTCAATTAAATATTTCCCTTAGAGAAAAAATAAGCTCATTTTATCTTTTGCTTTTTATTTTGCAGGGTTTGAAGATTTTTTAAATTTCAGTTTATTTACCTTACATCCCAATGTTCCCCTCCTACCTCTTCTCTCAGTCCCCCTTCCTCTCCTCACTCTTTCTCCTCTCCCTTTTCCCCAGAAACATGGAAGTCCCCTTCCCCCTGAATCAACCCTCCCCAGCACATCCTCATCCCCTGAGTCCAGGAAAGGCAGTGATGCCAGGAGGAAATGATCCAAAAGTAGGTCATAGAGTCCATTTTAGAAACATTACACAGCCACCCCTTTAATTGTACCATAGCAAGACCAAAGCATCCATTGGCCACATATGTGCAGGGACCCTAGGTCCAGATCATGCATGCTCCTTAGTTGATGTCTCAGTCTCTGCAAACCCCATGGGACTTGGTTTGTTGTCTCTGTTGGTCTCCTTGAGAGGTTCCTGTACCCTCTAGGTCCTTATATATTTCCACAGGACCACCAGAGCTCCACCTCATGCTTGGCTGCAAGTCCCAGCATCTGTCTGGATGAACTGCTCTATGGAGCTTCCCAAAAGACAGTCAAGCTTGGCTTCTGTCTGCAGTCATAGCAGAGCATCATTACTAATGTCAGGGACTGGCTGTCTACCATGGCATGAGTCTCTGGTTGGGTCAATTATTGTCTGGACATACCTTCAAATTTTGTTCCCTCATTAAACCTGCAGTTCTTGTAGGCAGGGTAATTTTTGGATCACAGGTTTTGTCAGTGGGTTGTTATTTCCCTCCTTCCTCTAGTCCTGCCTAACTAGGAAGTTGTCACTGCAGTCTTCAACTCCACCCCTGTAAGGAGTCTCAGCTGGAGTCACTTCTGTATCCTCCCTGGAACCTACCCAGTCACAGGCTTCTAGCTTAAAAAGGAGATGTCTCCCCTCAGTTTGCCTTCTTGTTCCCAGCCCTCTCACCTCCAATCCCAGGTCTCCCCACATCTGATCCCCACCTTTGTTTCCTTCCTTTTGGGGGTTGTTCTGATGTTAGCCCTCAAGGTCTGATTACACCTCATAGATAACTATCCTTGTTATGTAAACCTGCCTAAGACATACCTGATTGGTTGATTAAAGACCCTATACCTGGGCAGGGCAGAATGGGTAGGTGTGGCTAAAGTTCCCTGGCATTTGATGACAGGAGAATCACCAGAAAGGCACAGACTGGACAGACTGACAGAAAGAAAGGAGGTAGGGAGATGCCACAATGGGTTAGTATGAAGAAGGAACTATGTGGGCTGGGAGGAAGGACTCCAAGGGTGGTGTGGATGGAAAAAACACCAAGATGAAAAATATAACCAAGTATATTAGGATTATGGATAGAAGGTAAACCAGATGAGATTAATTAATGTGGATGGAATTGGATGGGGCCTGGGAGGTGAATGGTGAGGTTTTTTGAGATAGAATAGGTAGAAATATTTGCCTGGCCCAAGGTAAATAAGGCAATTATAAAATCTGGCAGGTGTCTATGTCTTATTATTTGTGATAACAGATTAAATAATACCACTACAATAATTACAGGGCTTATAATAAACAATATTGTAAAACCCAACACATTATTTATTTATTACCTCACCTTCCCAATTCCATCTTCTGCCCAGTTTTCTCTCTTCATCCACTTCTTCCGTCTTTTCTATTTATCCATCGAGTGACATCCCTGCACCTTCCTCATGCTGGAGAGGATGTGGAAAAAGAGGAACATGCCTCCATTGCTAGTGGGAGTTCAATCTTGTACAACTTCTCTGGAAATAAATTTGGCATTTTCTCAGAAAAGTGGGAATAGTTCTACCTCAAGACCAAGCTGTACCATTCCTGGCCAGTTATCCAAACATGTTGCACCATACAATAAAGTCATTTATTCAACTATTTTCATAGTGGCTTTATTCATAATAGCCAGAAAATTGAAACAACGTAGATGTCCCACAACTGAAGAATGATACAGAAATTGTGGCACATTTATGCAATGGGATACTACTCAACTACTAAAAACAAAGAAACCATCAAATTTGCAGGCAAATGAATGGAAATAGAAAAGATCATCCTGAGTAGGCCAGACCCAGGAAGAAGCTCATGATATGTACTCCCTTAGAAGTGGATATTAGACCTATAGTACAGGATCATCATATTACATTTATCATCATATTACAATTATCAGATCCAAAGAAGCTATTTAAACTGGAAGACTATCATATATGTAAAGATTCATATATGAAGAAAAAATAAATCTGGTGGATGCCTAGATAAAAGAACTTAAAATTCAAAATCAACTCATTATACATCATGACTAGTTACAACTATGTATACATATATTATATTTTCTCAGTTTGAGTGAGCCATGTACGAAGTAGCTATTTCTGTATACTTTAGAGCTTAAGCAAGTTAAATCATATTAACTGTATTCCATTCAGATTTTTACTGTATTTCATGATTTCTGTTCATTTCATAAGATGTAAGCACACACTAGATGTAATGCAATCCATAATTTTACATTATACTTACATTTAATGACATGAGTGGGAAGTAACAGTAAATTATCTCCTGTGTTATGGCAATGGATACTTTTATAAGATAAATATAACTAAACACTAAGTTATTCATTCAGCTTCAACAGTAATATTAACATTATTACTTGAGAATATGTACAGATTTGGTCAAGATTTGGTCAAGGATGATTGCATCCATGTGTTCAATAAGCATTTTGTGAATAGTTTTATATTTTTCAATAGACGGTGCAGTAAGTTAAAATACTGGGTCGTTTGAAATGTAGAAACTGTGTTGTTTCCCATAAATAGTGATCTATATAGTATAAAGAGTATTCATAAATATTTATCTTGTTTTTTCACAAAAAGATTATATTGATTTTTTATTCAACATTTATATATATAATTCTTTCATGTTAAGCAGTTCTAAGAATCTCTGCCCTCTCAACTATATATGAAAAGAAGAAACTCAAAAGAAGCAGATGTTATACTCAAACACAGTTTGATAAGTAATAATTTACAGTGTAGGAATGTCTGAAAAGTTACTAGCAAGCATCCATAAAAAATCAAAACATTCTGTGACTAATTAGTGTTTAATAATACACCTTTGTAATAATGACTACAAGAAATCAAAGGACATATCATTTCAATAGTTAACATTACTATTTGATTGAGAGAACATAAACTAGAAAATTGCCTCACATAAAATAACTAATTCTAATGTATTATAATGGAGGATTGATCATCTTTATTAAAGTTACACTTATCTTTTAGTATAGTTACAGTTATGAAGAGTTTAATAGGACTTTTTCATATCCTGTTACAATATATATATTATAATTATTTTCTAAACTTTGGGATTTTCTGCATGTTACAAGTTCAGTAAGATGTTTGTATGTAGTAAAATGAGAGTCATACAATTATTATACTGTTACAATGAGTAAATATAGTCATTCATTTTATTTTTGTATTATTATCATCATCCTTTTATTATTAATTTTTTTACAAGTTATTCATTTTGTATCCTTGTTGTAGCCCTCCTTCATCTCCTCCTGGTTACACCCTCCTTCCATCTTCCCCCTATCACTCTACCCTAGTCCACTGATAGGGGAAGTCCTCATCCCCTAATATCTGATCCTAGCCTATAGGGTCTTATCAAGACTGCCTGTATTCTCTTCCTCTGTGGAGTGGCTAGGTCACCCCATGAGGGAGAAGTGTTCAAAGAACAGGCAACCGAGTTCATAGCAGAGACAGCCCTTGCTCTCCTTACTAGGGAACTCACATGGAGACTGAGCTTCCTGTGGGCTACATCTGAGCAGGGGTTCTAGGTTATCTCCATACATGGTCCTTGGTTGATGGATCAGTCTCTGCAGGACCCCCCTGGTCTCAGCTTTATTTTTGTTTTATTTGTTTGGCTTTGTTTGTCTTCCCATTGATCTCCTGTCTGTCCCAACCACCCTGGTTCTTTCTCTCTCCCCGTTCTTCCATAAGACTCATTGAGCACTGTCTAAAGTTTGGCTGTGAGTCGCTGCATCTGCTTTGTTCTCAAGCTGGGTGGAGTCTTTAGGGAACATCATAGGCTTCTGCCCTATCGCCTCTTTTCTACTGCTTACAGTGTCTATCTATCCTGTTTATCTTTCTGAATGAGAATTAAGTATATTCCCTAGTGTCCTTTTTGTGCTTTAACTACTTTACGTCTATAGATTTTATATTATATTATATTATATTATATTATATTATATTATGTTATATTATATATTATATTATATATCTGCTTATAAGTGAGTATATACCATGTGTGTCTTTCTGCTTCTGGCTTAACTCATTTAGGATGATCTTTTCTAGTTCTATCCATTTGCCTGAAATTTTCTTGATTTCCTTGTTTTTAAATTCCTGAGTAATATTTCGTTGTGTAAATGTACCACAATTTCTGTACCTATTCTTTGGTTGAGGAACATCTAGGTTGTTTTTAGATTGTGGCTATTACAAATAAAGCTACTATGAACATGGCTGAGCAAATGTCCTTAGATGGTTGATCATCTTTTGGATATATGCCCAGTACTGATATGGCTGGGTCTTCATATACCACTATTCCTAATTTTCTGAGAAAGCTCTGGATTAATTTCCAAAGTGGTTGTACAAGTTTACATTCTCACCAGCAATGGCAGATGGTTTCCTTTACACATCCTCTCCAGCATGTGTTGTCACTTGAGATTTTGATCTTAGCCATTCTGATGGCTGCAGGACAGAATCTCAGAGTCATTTTGATTTGCATTTCCCTGATGACTAAGGATGTGGAACATTTCTTTAAGTGTTTCTCTGTCATTAGAGATTCCTCTGTTGATAATTCTGTTTAACACTGTATCCCATTTTTAAATTGGATTATTTGGATTTTTGGTGTTTAATTTCTTGAGTTCTTTATATATTCTGGATATTAACCCTCTGTCAGATGTAGGGTTGGTAAAGATTTCCCAGTATGTACGCTGTTGCTTTGTTCTGTTGCCAGTGTCCTTTGCTTTACAGAAGCTTTTCAGTTTCATGAGTTCCCATTTATTTATTGTTGATCTTAGAGACTGATTTCTTGGTGTTCTGTCCACAAAGTTGTCTCCTGTACCATTGTTCAAAGCTCATCCCCCTTTTTTCTTCTAAAATATTTAGTGTGTGTTTTAAACTGCAGTGGCAGAGGAAACACTTGTGTCTAGTTCATTGCTTTGGACTGCATATCTGATGTTTATAGATATTCACTATTTGTTGAATGAATGATAGATCAATTAAAGCTAGGCTTCCATGGAATAGATGCAAATAATCTGATTGGCCTGCTCTTTGATCACCTCCCCCTGGAGGGGAGCAACCTTGCCAGGCCATAGTAGAGGACAGTGAAGCCACTTTTGATGTGAACTGATAGACTAAGATCAGAAAGGAGAGGAGAACCTCCCCTATCAGTGGACTTGGGGAGTGGCATGCAAGCAGAGGGAGGAGGGAGGGTGGGATTGGGAGGGGAGGAGGGAGGGGCTTATGGGGGGATGCAGAATGACTAAAGTGTAATTGATGACATTTTTTTTTTTAAAAAAAGGGAAAAAAATAATTTAAGAACCTTAAAGGACTTTCAAAATTGGAGGAAAACATGGAGTTAGTCAATTTACATGGAGCACGTCTCGCCCCTGGGGGCAATGGTCTCCTGAACCTACTCAGACCTCGGACTCCACCACTGCTAGTTCTAGAACTGATGCAGGATGTTCCAACGAGGGGGTTAAGGCTTCTCATAATATTTCCTATAAACCCACACCTGTTTGTTTATAACCCCCATTTTTATTCATTGTTAGCCAGATAGAGCCAAGTAATTGTGGTGATGATACTTGCTTTTTTTTGCCCAATGCTGGAATGCTAGTAAATTTAGGTATGCCCTGGTTACTCGCATGCCTCGCTGGGTGCCTGTGCCCGTTGATGCCCCTCACGCTATGACTCTCTTCAGACAGAAAAGGGATCCTGGAATTACAGCTGCCATTGTTACTGCCATCTCATTGGCGGCTGTTGGAGCTACCACCGCGGCATTAGCCATGAGTCATACTGGGCAGACTGCTCAGACCCTGAATAATCATTTAGCCAATGTAGCTCATGCCTTAGATGTACAAAAAGGAATTAATGCTCCACTAAAAGGAGGCTTGATGCAAATAAAAACGATAGAGTTGCTTCATTTTGGAAGCTATAACTCATAATATGTTAATAAAATGAGAAAATGAAATAAGGAAGACAAGAGACAATCTGTGAACTATACTATACTAAACTAGCCTTACACAGAATATAGGATCTTATGCTCTTTCCATAAATTACTTCCTCTGAAAAGAAAATTTGTCTCCACCAACTCTCTCACCAGTGGCAGAAAAAGGACTTTCTAATATGATATGTATCATATTAGATCTCTTCTGTACTGTGAAATACAAATGAAAGTGCATAATCTTTGTGGAGACTGAAAGAACAGAAAGGTCTTGGTCCTAATCTATCAGACTATATACCCATTTAGGCTGTTTATGCAATTATCTGTTTTTCTTAAAAAAATAAAATGAAATACATTATATGTGTAAAGATATCCTCATTTGGTCCAATGCTCAAAATTATGCTTTAACTATGCTATTTTATTTACTATTAATATAAACACTGAAGTTAACAATAGTTTTCTTTGTAAAGCTTATAGGCATGTTTGTGTTTCTATGTATTTTTCTAATATAATTTTTTCATAATGTTGTAAATACAAGCTGAATATTATTTTGTGCACTGAATGATGTTGAAAAAGTCTAAATCATCTTGATTTATCAGAGTGAGAGCAAAAGACAAAGTAAATAAGAATGAAAATGAATCATGAGTCATATAAACGATAATCTTTTTTTAACTTTTATTAATTACACTTTATTCATTTTGTGTCCCCCCATAAGCCCCTCCCTTCTCCCCTCCGAGTCCCACCCTCCACCACCTTTCTGCATGCACTTCTGATGAGAACTGATAGACTAAGATCAGAAAGAAGGAGAGGAGGACCTCCCCTATCAGTGGACTTGGGGAGGGGCATGCATGCAGAACGATCATCTTTTTAAAGACAAGTAAAGTAAAACTATAAAAATACATCAGCATTAACACTAAAGTCATATTTATTAATCAGAAGCCTGGCATACAATTAATGAAAATCAATTTTATTTTTAAACTTTATCTAAACAGTTATAGCTTTTAGAACTTGCATCTGTTTTTTCAGAAAATTTATCACACACTGTGATATGTAGCACACTGTATAGTTTGACCAATTACAATATACAAACTCTCACTAGGATGATTCATTAAAGTACAAATGAAATATCTGTAATTGGTCATATTAATATCACAAGGAGACAATGTGGGTGGTTACATAAAACTGAGACCTCTAGATGTAGTTCAACAATTATATTTTTTCCTGGTAAATTCCTGAAAAAGTGTCTCTAATATTATATTTAATTTTTTTGTGTGTGAAATTATTTTTCAAAGATTGTATAGAAGATAATATGTTATCCAACTTGAAACTGTATCAAGTCCAATGGATAAAAAAAAACAACAACATGTTCTCACATTCTGACTTTTTGTTTTCTTTTGTCAAGTGTCTAATAAATTCGGTGATCTAATGTTGCAGTTATTCTTCTGTCTGAACAAATAGAAAATTTAATGCTGTAAAGATGATTAATATAAGAAGCACTCCACTTTTTTCTTAACTCATCTCACTCTCTCTAAGAAAATATATATATAGAGAGAATATATAGCTGAATATATATATTCAGCTTTTAAAGACTTTTCAAAAAGTTTGCATCAAAATTTCAATTTTCCAAACTCTTTGAAAAGTAAAAATTTGCAAATAAAAATTAAGTAAAATAAAAAAGTAAAATTTGCAAATAAAAATTTTAAAACAAAAAATTTCTTTGTGAATAAAAATATATATTAGATCAACTATCACCTTGCAAATTTTCAGTGAGTGAAAAAAATGAAATATTAATAGAAAGATGTAGCTTGACTTCAGCAGGGTTTCAGCTCTATTGGTAGTTTTCATTAGCTTAGTGACATAGGAATTTGATAGGTTTCCTTTGGGGAAATTGGTTTTGTAGCAACGCATTTCTGGCTGTTTTCTCTCCATAAGGTGATTGAGCTTCACACTGGCATCTATGTAAAGTGTTACCTTCCTAACTGCAAGAGTTAATGGTCTATCACTTTAACTTTCAGAGGAAAAGAAAAGAGCAGACATTACTCTGCTGGTGATGTAAAGATAAACTGATGCACAGTTATTACTGCTAGCTTATCTTACAATGTACAGTAATTTACCCAGTATTTACTAAGGAACCGTTTGGGGACAGATCATCATTTGTTGTGTTTAGTTGTTTTTCTTCATATCTCTACGTGGAGAATGTCAACAATATAACAATTTAAATCTACCCAATTTTACTATGGTAGGTGATTGCTTAACTCTATGACAATGTATGATTATGGAAGTAGAAATGTTCAAATGCACGTCCATAATCCAGCCTATTGTGTTATGCATTTCTAATTCTACAAAAGACAAATGTTTTCATTTAGAATATTTATCCAAAGAATAATAGATACTTTGCATTTTTATTGCATGAAGGATTACACACTTCAAATTTCTTCATTGAGTGTGTTCTATGTCTGTTTTATAATTCTAGGGAGTTCTGGTTATTATATACATCTTTCAGCCCAGTTATAATAACAATATTTAAAATGCATACATATGGTAAATGTTTTTTTAAATGTGTTAAAATTTCATTTACCTGAATTTCAATCCTATAATTTGATACGATTATCTTTTCCTTCTTTATATATACAGTAGCCATGTTATGAAATATGTCTGGAGATAGATCAAAGATGGAGGAGCTAACCACACAGATTATATGAAAGATAGTTCAGCAGTGAGAAAAGGGTGACCTGCAGGGCCTTACTGTGGACCCCAAAACATCAACATAACCAACATATGTGTTTCTCAGGTGAGAGGAGAATCCACGGAGTTCTGCGAAGTTCTATCTTCAGGCCACGAGGCTAACACCAGGTAAGTATCCCAAGCCCCTACCTTGCACTGCCATGGACTCTAGGCCTCCTGCTCAAGCCCACCATCTGTGAATTCCTTCCTAGTATTGACAGCATCATAAGTCCTGAGAATTTTGTAGCTAACATGATTTATTGGTTATGCATGGACATTTGTGGCTCACCCATTTAAATTGCTATTCCATATAGAGGGACAAGAATATACATTACCTGTATTGATTTTTTTTATTTCCTTCTTCCTGTCTGCATCAAGACCTTCAGGTGGTTTTGTTCTGAAGACAGTGTCTTTTGCTATAGCCTACAGATTGGGAAAAGATCTTCACCAACCCAACATCTGACAGAGGGCTGATATCTGGAATATATAAAGAACTAAAAGAGTTAAAAGGCAATAATCCAAGTAACCCAATTAAAAAATGTTGTATGGAGCTAAACAGAGAATTCTCTGTAGAAGAATATAGAATGACAAACACATAAGAAGATGTTCAACATCCCTAGCCATCAGAGAGATGCAAATCAAAATGACCCTGAGATTTCACCTTACACCCACCAGAATGGCTAAAATAAAAAACTCAAGAGATAATGCATGCTGGAAGGGATGTGGAGAAAGGGGAACCCTCCTCCATTGCTGGTGGAAATATCAACTGGTACAATCACTATGGAAATCAATCTGGCGCTTTCTCAGACAATTGGGAATAGTGCTATCTCAAGACCCAGCTATAGCACTCCTAGGAATATATATAAAAGATGCTCAAGTACACAACAAAGACTTTTGCTCAACCATGTTTGTAGCAGCCTTATTCGTAATAGCCAGAACCTGGAAAAACCCAGATGTCCATCAACGGAGGAATGGATACAGAAACTGTGGTACTTTTACACAATGGAATACTACTCAGCAATTAAAGACAAGATAATCATGAATTTTGCAGGCAAATGGTGAGATCTACAAAAAAATCATCCTGAGTGAGGTATCCCAAAATCAGAAAGACACACATGGTATATACTCACTTATATAGCCCCATAAGATAGGATAAACATACTAAAATATGTACACTTAAAAAAGATAAACAAGAAAGAGGTCCAGGGGTAAGATGATCAATCCTCATCTAGAAAGACAAAGGGGATGGACATTGGAAATAGGAGAAAACAAATAACAGGACAGTAGCCTACCACAGAAGGTACCTGAAAGACTCTACCTAGCAATGTATCAAAGCAGGTGCTGAGACCCATAACCAAGCCTTCGGCAGAGTGGAGGGAATCATATGAAGGAAGGAGGAATTATTATATCCTAGAAGGGACAGGGAGCCCCCAAGGTCCAAATATATTTGAGCACAAGGGTCTTCTATGAGACTGTTTATCCAACCAAGGGCCATGCATGGATATAACCTACAACCCCTGCTCAGACGTGGCCCATGATAGCTCAGTATCCAAGTGGGTGCCCTAGTAAGGGGGATAGGAACTGTTTCTGACATGAACTCCCTGAGGGAGGAGCAGCCTTGCTAGGCCACAGATAAGGACATTGCAACCATCCTGAAGATACCTGATAAGCTAGGGCCAGACGGAAGGAGAGGACACCCCCTCTCAGTGGACTTGGAAAGGGGAAGGGAGGAGATGAGGGAGGAAGGGGAGGATTGGGAGGGAAAGCGGGAGTGGGCTACAGTTGGGATACAAGTGAATGTATAAAATTATTTAAAATAAAAAAAATATTAATTATAAAAAACGATCTTCAGGTGGTCTTCCTCTGTCAAATCTGGTTTTTTATCAGTTTAGATGGAATCTATAGAGTTTCTTTATTCTGTTGGAGCAAATGTAAAATCTCCTCTCCAATGCAACATACCTTCTTTTGTCCAATTTGTAATTAGGACCTTTACATGCTTATCAGTAGCCTTTCTAAAATTTGCTATTTTAAACAGTTGTGCTACTTGTCTCATTGAATTGTAAAAAATCCAAAGCCAACAAAGCTCCATTTAATCTAGCTCTGGGTAGTCTTTATCCCCTCTATTCTTCTGCTCATCCCTTTTAAATTTCTGTCAGATATTTCCATAATGGCTTGTCTTACAGGACTGCAAGATATATCTGTAGCAGATTTCATGCTATACTATGCAAAAAAAAAAAAAAAAAAAAAGAAAGAGACATTTGCTGGAACACCATGAGTCTCAATTTGTACAGCCGTTTCTATAATAGTTATAACTTCCAACAAATGTGCCATCTGAGAATCATCTTTTGCAAAATTCAAGGCTGAGGCCTATTGGAATTCTGAATATGCACCAACAGTTTGATTCAACAACATGTGCACATATTTTAATTCTCCACATTTTATGAAATGAAACACAAAATCCATTGTATGATATTGCTATAGGGTAGCATCACTAAGTACAATCTGAATCTTACTTTATTATAACTCTGTGAACTGCCATTCTAATTTCTCAAGCCTTTGGGAATTTCTCTCATCAGGAACTATCTATTTTTGTGTCATTGTCAGTTCCAGTATAGATTCCTCTTAAAGTTTTCTATATTTTTATTTTATTTTATTAATTACACTTTATTCACTTTGTATCCCCCCATAAGCCCCTCCCTCCTCCCCTCCCTATCCCACCCTCCATCCCCTTTCTGCATGCATGCCCCTCCCCGAGTCCACTGATAGTCCTCCTTTTCTTCTTTCTGATCTTAGTCTATCAGTTCTCATCAGAAGTGGCTGCATTGTCATCTTCTGTGGCCTGGTAAGGCTGCTCCCCCCTTAGGGGGAGGTGATAAAAGAGCAGTCCAATCAGATTATGTCAGAGGCGGTCCCTCTTCCCATTACTCTGTAACCCACTTGGACACTAAACTCTCATGGGCTACATCTGTGCAGGGGTTCTAGGTTATCTCCATGCATGGTTCTTGGTTGGAGTATGAGTCTCTGGGAAGACCCCCGTTTTCAAATTTTCAGGTTCTGTTGCTTTCCTTGTGGAGTTCCTGTCCTTTCCAGATCTTACTATTTCCCACTTCCTACATAAGATTCCATGCACTCTGCCCAATGGTTGGCCATAAGTTTCAGCGTCTGCTTTGATATTCTGCAGGGCAGAGGCTTTCAGAGCTCCTCTGTGGCAGGTTTCTAGGTTGTTCCCTGTTTTTTTCTTCTTCTTTTGATGTCCATCCTCTTTACCTTTCAGGATGGGGATTTAGCACTTTAGTCAGTGTCCTCTCTCTTGATTAGTTTCTTTAGATGTACAGATTTTAGTAGGTTTATCCTTCATTATATGTGTATACGAGTGAGTATATACCATGTATGTCTTTCTGCTTCTGGGATAGCTCACTCAGGACGATCCTTCTATTTTGATTCAAAGAATTAATCAATTTCTGCTGTCTGTCTAATCTAGCATCAAATTTCTCAGACTGTTTTTTTTTTCTCCAAATCTGTTTTAAGTTGTTTTTGTTTCTTTAGGAAGATATATAGATCTATGCTTAGCACTGAACATATTACTATTATTTAAATGTTGACAGTAAAACCAAAAATTTATGGGTCCAGATGACACTTTTTACAGTGTTTTCCATCTTTTTATATAGAAGTGTATTTTTAAAAATCTCTCTAAGTCTAGCTACGGAGACTTATTTTATTATTTAAACTCTGTATTTCTGACTTTTTATGTTCTATGATTATTTAGCATTTATGTACATTGAAAACATTTTACCCATTTTTCTTTTTTGTCTTATTTCTGTATAGATTTGCTTTCAAAGTGCATTTATTTATCTCTCTTTTACCACCTTTTAAAGTTAATATATTTTATTTAACTTTGTCAAAGCTCTATTACTTTACATGGCTTATTTCTTTTAATTTTCCATGAATGGTACAATTATGTTGCAGTGTTTTTTCCTTCCTTCACCAGGCTCCCTATATAAGGATTCATGAGACTCCAATTATAATTACAAATGCTAGACCACATTGCTAGGCTCTTCTCTGAAAATTTCATAACTTGTCACTGAAGTTATTCATCTTAGCCATTCAAGTGTCAATACATGCTGGAGAGGATGTGGAGAAACCAGAACCCTCCTCCACTTCTGGTGGGAATGTAAGCTTATACTACCACTTTGGAAAATAATCTGGCGCATTCTCAGACAATTTGGAATAGTACTTCCTCAAGATCCAGACATACCACTGCTAGGCATATATCCAAAAGATGCTCAAGTATACAAAAAGGACATTTGTTCATCCATGCTCGTAGTAGCTTTATTTGTAATAGCCAGAAGCTGGAAACAGCCTAGATGGCCCTCAGTTGAGGAATGGATACAGAAATTGTGGTACATCTACACAATGGAATATTACTCAGTGATAATAAAAACAAGGAAATCATGAAATTTGCAGGTAAATGGTGGGAACGGTAAAAGATCATCCTGAGTGAAGTATCCCAGAAGCAGAAAGACACACAGGATATAAACCCACTCATAAGTGGATACTAGACATATAATATAGGATAAACAAACTAAAATCTGTACACCTAAGGAAGCTAATCAGGAAGTAGGACTCTGCCTAAGATGCTCAACCCCCATTCAGAAAGGCAAAGAAGATGGACATTGGAGAAGGGAGAAAACAGGGAACAGGACAGGAGCCTACCACAGAGGGCCTCTGAAAGGCTCTACCCTACAGGGTATCCAGGCATATGCTGACTCAGAGCCAAACTTTGGGCAGGGTACAGAGAATCTTTTTTTAATTTAATTTAATTTTATTATTTACATTTTTATCCCCCTATAAGCCCCTCCCTCCATCCCTCCCAGTCCCACCCTCACTCCCCTTTCTTCATGCATGCCCCTCCCTAAGTACTCTGATGAGGGAGGCCCTCCTCTCCTTCCTTCTGATCTTAGTCTTTCAGATCACATCAGGAGTGGCTGCATTGTCATCTTCTGTGGCCTGGTAAGGCTGCTCCCCCCTCAGGGGGAGGTGATCAAAGAGCAGGCCAATCAGATTATGTCAGTATATATAAAGAACTAAAGAAGCTGAAAAGCAGCAAACCAAGTAATCCAATTAAAAAATGGGGAACAGAACTAAACAGAGAATTATCTGTAGAGGAATATCGAATGGCAGAGAAACACTTAAGGAAATGCTCAACATCATAAACCATTAGGAAAATGCAAATCAAACTGACCCTGAGATTTCACCTTACACGTGTCAGAATGGCCAAGATGAAAAACTCAAATACAGGGAACCTTATGAAAGAAGTAGAGATAGTAAGACCTGGAGAGGACAGGAGCTCCACAAGGACAGGGACAGATCCTAAAATTCTAGGCACAGGGATCTTTTCTGAAACCGATACTCCAGACAAGGACCACTCATGGAGATGGCCTGGAACCCCTGCACAGAGGTAGCCTATGGCAGTTCAGTGTCCAAGTGGCCTCCATACTAATGTGGACAGGAATTGTCTTTAACATGAACTGATTGGCCTGCTCTTTGATCACCTACCCCTGAAGGGAGATCAGCCTTATCATGCCACAGAAGTAGACAATGTAGCCACTTCAGATGAGACCTGATAGACTAGGGTCAGAGGGAAGGGGAGGAGGACCTCCCTTTTCAGTGGACTGGGAGAGGGACACAGGTGGGGAAGAGGGGCTGTGGGATTGGAAGGGAAGGAGGAAGGGAGGTACAGGAGGGATACAAAGTGAATAAACTGTAATTAAGAACAATAAAAATAATTAAATAAAACATTTCATAACTTACAATAACCCATTTATACTACATTCTGCATTAATCTAAATTCTGCCATGTTGCTCATTACCTTTGCTATGGTTCCATATGTCTGTCCTCCTCACATCTCACTGGTGAAACCTGTTCCTGGAACTATTGCAGAATCATTTCTGACTGTTGGGTATCCCATCTTCTATTTCCTGCTTCAGTTATAAGCCTTTAACCTTCTTTGATAGGCAATGCATCCATTTAAATACACAAAATATTCTCTCAACACTATATTTTTTAATAAAGAGAAAAATATAATCTGATAGAAATAAATTTAAAAACTGACATGAATATCAAGTCTTTTGTCATAAACTTGAAAATCAAAATAACTGGTCTTTTAAATCAACTTTTGAGTTGTTTTCTATAACTTATCGTAGTAATGTATTTCCAAAAATATTAAATTATTTGAATAATTTAAATTTTAATGTATATAATGTACTGTCAATAAATAACTTGTATTTCCAATTTTTCCTTAATCTATTATTAGAAGAATATTCTATATTTACATATTTTAGTAAAATAAAGAGAACTGAGTATAAGATTTTAATTAACCACCTTAAAATTTAGTTGTAGAGTATTGACTATTGAGAGCTCCTGAACATTGTCATGGTGTGTGATTTTTTAACTCCTGCCATCTTATATTATCATTTCCTAGTATTTGGAGAAGAAAATAAGGACTGGTTGTCTTACTGCTCGGTTAATTGTTTTATTTTCTAGCTGTGTTGCCATTTTTTTCTGGGAGTGCAGAGAGATGCCCAAATATATCTGTCATTTGATTACTCAAAATTGTCAAAAATAGTGAATATAAAATATTATCTAATACAATGACCAATTCTGTCAACTTCTTTACCTAAATTTAACTAAGTTTCTGTAATGGTCATCTTTTGTATCACAAGATTATAGAATTTGGAGAAAAAGAAGATATTTCTTATGAAACAAACTAGGGATTTTCTAGGATAAAATTGAACATTCTCAAGTGTGTATTGAATATTAAGCTATCTACAAATGGTACCAAACACTGTAATGAAAACACCCTTGTAGTGAAAAACATTGATATTATTATTAACCTGTCATAAATCTTCATTTCAAAAAGTATTCAAGCATTTAGAATGCTGACTTTCCCATTTAATTTGCCCCATTCATGCTAATCATAAAATGAATTTCAAACAGAATGTATACAAAATAGTTTTCAAGGGACTTACACTTTGCTTCATTCAGCTGTCTGGTATTCTTCCTTTTATAAATATCCAAGTGTATACAGTAATGCAAAATAGCACAAAATGGATATTGACAGAATGAATTTCTGGCTTTCATGAAGGTTTATGAAAATATACAACAAAAGGCAAGTTTAATTTATTGACAATGCACATAGAATTGATTTCGAAAGGAAATTCTATTAAGAGTATAAGGTCAGAATACAGGCCTCATTGGAAGAAACACCCATGGCATAGAATTTGTCCTTCCAACTGAACTTTAGTCTGCACTGTACAGAAGTGAGTGCCCTCTACAACGGAATGCAGTAAAAGTTGAAAATCAACATATTAAAAATAAGGAAACATGTTTACCTTAAGAAATAAAGGTTTCCAGAAATGGGAGATTGCTGCAAGTTTTCAGCCATAATTTAAAGACCAAGTTATGCCAATCAAAATTTGGCATGGAGACAGTAATGTGTCCCGAGAACATCTTATTGACTATTGCAGAATTCTCAGGCAGTCGTTCCCCATTGGTTTTTGGAACCTGCAAACTCTCAGTTTTTCTGCAGAAATATTAGGGACTCTACTTTATTTCTTGACTCAATAATTACAAAACATTTATCAAGATTCTGTTACTTTGTTTGCAAAATGTGTATTCACTTATAATTATAGGCTATTTGATGAATATGGGGTGGTGAAATATACTGGAGTCTGAAGAGTTATTTCAAAGTGGAACAGAAAGAAACTGTGGCTCTGATTGAAGGGCAGAAGAAATACCTTCTTTGGTCGAGGTTTGTAAGCTTGCCAGCAAGGTTACAAACGTATTATGGGTCAATTTGTTCTGTGCTCTTTGGTACTGTATTATCCAGGACATGTTAGTTTCCAAACTTTATTACCTGACTTTAGAATGCACCAAGGTCCATAATACATGACGGGGTCTGTAGACACTGACAGTGGCCTTGGAGAGGTGATGATATTTCTAGCAGAGTAAGAATAGTGCCTACACTTTACAGATATTCATATTACCTAACAGCAGTATTTTTGGAAACTCCACATATTTCTCAAATATTTATGTTAGCAAAGAATTGATAGTATTTTCTGCTTTCTCATTCATATATATTCAAAATCAACATATTATAGGAACTATTTCACTATGCGTACACAGCCCATTTTATAAAATATGCAATCCAACAAATTATTTTTCTTTATATTACTTTATGAATTGCTTTTAAATGGGCAGAGGTGAAGCATTCCTTAATTCCGAACACGCAAGGATCCCAGCATTTACAGGCAGAACTCTGAGTTTGAGGTGACGCTAGTATATTGAGCAAGTTTCACGACAGCTAAGGCTACACAGAGAATACTTTTCTCAGAACAACAACAACAACAAAAATATCTTTGGTACTATTTTATGCCTTTTTCCCTAATTATTATACTTGAAAATAAGCATATGACTTTGTTCTTCATTAGCTTCAGTGTTGCAATGTGGCTTTTGGACTATCTGTCATCTTTCTATTTCCTTCCATTATTGTTTTTTTTTTTTTTTCTTCTCATCAACACCATTCTGCTTTGTGATCACTGAATGAATTGAGAAATGTTTCATGAGAAAAGAAGTATTTACATTATGGAAGTATTCTTCTCTTAGAAATAAGACTAAAAACATAGCTTCCTTTTAAGAGAAGTTTCTTGACAGATTGCTTTCGAATACCTCATTTTTCACCATTTTTAAGATTGATTGTTCTTATTACATTTCAGGTCTATTTTTTTTCTAGAAAGCACAGAGTTGAGATATAATTTTTTGCCCTGTGGGAATATGTTTTCTATGAATTTATCACACTTGGTTTTATAATTGTTAAAATTAATTTATTTCTCTAGGAAAATTGATTGGGGAATTTATTTTTATTTTTATTTTATTTTTTTTATCAGTTACATTTTATTAACTCTGTATCCCAGCCGTGTCCCGATCCCTCATTCCCTCCCAGTCCCTCCCTCCCTCCCTCATCTCCACCGTGCCCCTTTCCAAGTCCACTGATAGGGGGGACCTCCTCCACATTCATCTGATCCTGTTTTATCAGGTATCTTCAGGACTGGCTGCAAAGCCCTCCTCTGTGGCCTAACAGGACTGCTCCTCCCTTCGGGGATGGGGAGACCAAAGAGCCAGTCATTGAGTTCCTGTTAGAAATAGTCCTTGTTCCCCTCACTTTGGGAAACCAATTGGTTACTGAGCTACCACAGGCTACATCTGAGTGGAGGTTCTAGGTTATATCCATACATGGTCCTTGATTGAATGTCAGTCTCAGAAAAGACCCTGTGCCCAGATATATTTGGTCCTTGTGGAGCTCCTATCCTTTCCCCATCAGACTAACTCCCCTTCTTTCTTATGATTCCCTGTACTCTGTCAAAGGTTTGGTCATGAGTCTTTGCTTTGAAAACACTGCTAGTTAGAGTCTTTCAGATGCGCTCAGTAGACTCCTGTCATACGTTCAATGCACATCCCATCTGTCTTTCTAAACGAGGATTGATCATCTTACCCCATGTCTGCTCAATTGATTATCTTTTTTAGGTGTATAGATTTCATTATGTTTATCATATCTTATAGGTCTATATAAGTGAGTATATCCCATGTTTGTCTTTCTCCTTCTGGGATATTTCACTCAGAATGATCTTTTCTAGATCCCACCATTTGCCTGCAAATTTCATGATTTCCTCCTTTTTGATTGCTGAGTAGTATTCCATTGTATAAAAACACCACAATTTCTGTACCCATTCCACCGTTGATGGACATCTAGGTTGTTTCCAGGTTCTGGCTATTACAAATAGAGCTGCTATAAACATGGTTGAGCAAGTGTCCTTTTTGTGTACTTGAACAAACTTTGGGTATATACCTAGCAGTGGTATAGCTGGGTCTGGAGGAAGCACTATTCCTATTTGTCTTAGAAAGCGCCAGATAGCTTTCCAGAGTGGTTGTACCAGTTTACATTCCCACCAGCAGTGGAGAAGGGTTCCCCTTTCTCCACAACCTCTCCAGCATGTGTTATCGCTTGAGTTTTTCATCTTGGCCATTCTGATGGGTGTAAGGTGATATCTCAGGGTCGTTTTGATTTGCATTTCCCTGATGGCTAATGAGGATGAGCATTTCTTTAAGTGTTTTTCTGCCATTCGATATTCCTCTGTCGAGAATTCTCTTTTTAGCTCTGTTCCCCATTTTTTAATTGGATTACTTGGATTGCTGCTTTTCAGCTTCTTTACTTCTTTGTATATACTGGATATTAGTCCTCTGTCAGATAAAGGGTTAGTGAAGATTCTTTCCCAATCTGTAGGCAGTCGTTTTGTTTTGATGACGGTATCGTTTGCTTTACAGAAACTTTTCAGTTTCATGAGGTCCCATTTATTGATTGTTGCTCTTAGAGCCTGTGCTGTTGGTGTTCTGTTCAGGAAGTTGTCTCCTGTGCCAATGAGTTCTAGGCTGTTCCCCACTTTTTTTTCCAATTGATTTAGGGTATCTGGTTTTATGAAAACAAATTCACCCATGAAAACAGGAAATACAGATAATGTCCCAACAAAAATGAAAAGAAAACAAGCAAGGAAACAGAGTTAGATCATCGACTCCATTACAAAAGGAACTAACATGCATTGGTCACTATTATCTATCAATATCAATGGACTCAACTCACCAATAAAAAGACACAGGCTAACAGAATGGTTAAGGAAACAGGATCCAACATTCTGTTGCATCCAAGAAACACACCTATGCAACAAAGACAAACACTACCTCAGAGTAAAGGGCTGGAAAACTGTTTTTCAAGCAAATGGTTCCAGAAAACAAGCTGGAGTAGCCATCCTAATATCTAATAAAATAGACTTTCAACCCAAGTTAATCAAAAAAGATAAGGAGGGCCACTATATTCTCATCAAAGGAAAAATCCACCAAGAGGACATCACAATCTTGAATATCTATGCCCCAAATACAAGATTGGGGAATTTTTAAAAAGTCAATATTTAAATGAATATCTTCATGTCCATTACTAAGACAACAAATGGCTCTAAACAGACAAGTTTCATAATATTATTTCAGATAACATATATTCAGGATTTCGTGCCTGAGATTAAGACCTAGCTTTACAGGAGATACATTTTGATTGGTTTTAGTTAAACCAATAGCCATTATCATTTTTATTTTTTTTATTTTTATTAATTACACTTTATTCATTTTATATCCCCCCATTAACCCCTTGCTCATCCCCTCCTGATCCCAACCTCCCACCCCCTTTTTTCATGCATGCCCCTCCCCAAGTCCACTGATAGGGGAGGTCCTCCTCTTCTTCCTTCTGATCTTAGTCTATCAGATCTCATCCGAAGTAGCTGCATTGTCAGCTTCTGTGGCCTGGTAAGGCTGCTCCCCCCTCAGGGGGAGGTGATAAAAGAGCAGTCCAATCAGATTATGTCAGAGGCAGTCCCTCCTCCCATTACTATGTAACCCACATGGACACTAAACTGCCATGGGCTACATCTGTGCAGGGGTTCTAGGTTAACTCCATGCATGGTACTTGGTTAGAGTACGAGTCTCTGGTAAGACCCCGGAGTTCAAATTTCTGGTTCTGTTGCTCTCTTGTGGAGTGCTTGTCCTATCCAGATCTTACTATTTCCCACTTCTTACATAAGATTCCATACACATTGCTCAACAGTTGACCATAAGAAGTCTTAACATCTGCTTTGATAGTCTGAAGGGCAGAGCCTTTCAGAGGCCCTCTGTGGCAGGTTTCAGGCTTGTTTACAGTTTTCTTCTTATTCTGATGTCCTTCCTCTTTGCCTTTAGGGATGGGATTGTCCATTTAGTCAGGGTCCTCTCTGTTAATTAGTTTCTTTAGATGTACAGATTTTAGTAGGTCTATCCTTTATTACATGTCTATATGAGTGAGTATGTACTGTGTGTCTTTCTGCTTCTGGGACAGCTCACTCAGGATGATCGTTACCAGGTCCTACCATTTACCTGCAAATTTCATGATTTCCTTATTTTTCATTGCTGAGTAATATTCCATTGTGTAGATGTACCACAATTTCTGCATCCATTCTTCAGTTGAGGGGCATCTGGGTTGTTTCCAGCTTCTGGCTATTACAAATAAGGCTGCTACAAACATGGTTGAGCAAATGTCCTTTTTGTGTACTTGAGCCTCTTTTGGATATATGCCCAGTAGTGGTATGGCTGGATCTTGAGGAAGCGCTATTCCTAGTTGTCTGAGAAAGCGCCAGATTGCTTTCCAGAGTGGTTGCACAAGTTTACATTCCCACCAGCAGTGGAGCAGGGTTCCTCTTTCTCCACAACCTCTCCAGCATGTGTTGTCACTTGAGTTTTTGATCTTGGCCATTCTCATGGGTGTAAGGTGAAGTCTCAGGGTTGTTTTGATTTGCATTTCCCTAATGGCTAGTGAGGTTGAGCATTTCTTTAAGTGCTTCTCTGCCATTCAGTATTCCTCTACAGAGAATTCTCTGTTTAGCTCTGTTCCCCATTTTTTAAGTGGATTACTTGGTTTGCTGCTTTTCAGCTTCTTTAGTTCTTTATATATACTGGATATTAGCCATTTGTCAGTGAAAGGGTTGGTGAAGATTCTTTCCCAATCTGTAGGCGGTCGTTTTGTTTTGATGATGGTGTCCTTTGCTTTACAGAAGCTTTTCAGTTCCATGAGGTTCCATTTATTGATTGTTGCTCTTAGAGCCTGTGCTATTGGTGTTCTGTTCAGGAAGTTGTCTCCTGTACCAATGAGTTCTAGCGTCTTCCCCAATTTTTCTTCTAACTGATTTAATGTGCCTGGATTTATGTTGAGGTCTTTGATCCACTTAGACTTTAGTTTTGTACAGAGTGAGAAGTATGGATCTATTTGCATTTATCTACATCTAGCCATCCAGTTAGACCAGCAACATTTGTTAAAGATGCTATCTTTTTTCCATTGTATGGTTTGGGCATTTTTGTCAACGATCAGGTGTGCATAAGTGTGTGGGTTTATTTCTGAGTCTTCTGTTTGGTTCCACTGATCCACCAGTCTGTTTCTATGCCATTACCATGCAGTTTTTATTACTGTTGCTTTATAGTACAGCTTAAGATCAGGGATGGAGATACCTCCAGAAGATCTTTTATTGAAGAGGATTGATTTTAGCAATTCTGGGTTTCTTGTTATTCCATATGAAGTTGATAATTTTTCTTTCCAGGTCTGTAATGAATTGTGTTGGTAATTTGATGGGAATTTCATTGAATCTATAGATTGCTTTTGGTAAGATGCCCATCTTTACTATATTAATCCTGCCAAGCCATGAGCATGGGAGATCTTTCCATCTTCTCATATCTTCTTCTAATTCTTTCTTCAGAGACTTGAAATTTTTTTCATACAAGTCTTTGACTTCCTTGGTTAGAGTTACACCAAGGTACTTTATGTCATTTGTTGCTATAGTGAAGGGTTTTGTTTCCCTTATTTCTTTCTCAGCTTTTTTGTCTTTTGTATACAGGAGGGCTACTGATTTTTTTGAGTTAATTTTGTATCCGGCCACTTTGCTGAAGGTGTTTATCAGCTGTAGGAGTTCTCTGGTAGAATTTTTGAGGTCACTCAAGTATATTATCCTATCATCTACAAATAGTGATAATTTGACTTCTTCCTTTCCAATTTATGTTTTTTTTCTTAACTGACCCTTCTCTTTGCTGAGGAAATATTATTGGTCATGGTACTTACCAAGGAAAATGAATAATTCCTATTTGAGGATATAGCCACTGACAATTTTCCCACACTGCTGTGAATTGCTCTGTACCTATGCACTTCTGGGAGGCTCTAATTTGACTAAGTTGTTTATCAAAAAGCAACAAAAATTTCATGACTTCCTTGTTTTTAATTGCTGAGTAGTATTCCACTGTGTAAATGTACCACAATTTCTGTATCCATTAATCAACTAAGGGACATCTGGTTTGTTTTCCAGTTCTGGCTATTATCAATAAAGCTGATACAAACACGGTCGAGCAAATTTCTTTGTTGTGTTCTTGAGCATATTTTGGATATATGCCTAGGAGTGGTATAGCTGAATCTTGAGGTAGCACTATTCTTAATTGTTTTTGAGAAAGTGCCATATTCATTACCAAAGTGGATGTGCAAGTTTACATTCTCACCAGCAATGGAAGAGAGTCCCCCTTTCTCCACATCCTTTCCCGCATGAGTTTTTACTTGAGTTTTGGATCTTAACCATTCTGATGGGTGTAAGCTGCAATCTCAGGGTTGTTTTGATTTGTGTTTCCCTGATAGGAAAGATGTTGAGCATTTCTTTAAGTATTTCTCTGTCATTCAATATTCCTCTATTGAGAATTCTCTGTTTAGCCCTGTACCCCATGAAATTTGCATGCAAATAGTGGGAACCAAAAAAGATCTTCCTAAGTGAGGTATCTCAGCAGCAGAAATACACAAATGGTATATACTCACTTATAAATGAATATTAGACTTAAAATAAAGGATAATCATACTAAAATCTGTACACCTGAAGAAGCTCAGCAAGAAGGAGGACCCTAGGTAAGATCAGTCTTCATTCAGAAAGACAAAAGGGATGGACATTGAAAGAGGGAAAAAAACAGGGAACAGGAAAAGAGCCTACCACAGAAGGACTCTGAAAGATTCTACCCAGCAGGGTATCAAAGCAGAGGCTGAGACTCATAGCCAAACATTGGGCAGAATACAGGAAATCTTATGAAAGAAGGAGATAGAAAGTTCTAGAGGGGATAGGAGCTTCACAAGGAGAAAAAAATAAAATCTGGGCAACAGGGACATTTTCTGAGACTGATACTCCAACCAATGACCATTGATGGAGATAACCTAGAACCCCTGCACAGATATAACCTGCTCAGTGTCCAAGTGGGTTCTCTGGTAATGGCAACAGGGAATATCTTTGACTTGAAATCAGTGGCTGAGTCTTTGATCACATCCTCCTGAGGGTAATGCAGCCTTACAAGGCCACAGAGGAAGACAATGCAGCCAGTTCTGATGAGACCTGATAGGCTAGGGTTAGAGAGAGGGTGAGGAGGACCTCCCCTATCAGTGGACTTAGGGTAGGTAATGGGAGGAGAAGAGGAAGGGAGGGCAGGATTGAGAGGGGATAAGAGAGAGGGCTACATTTGGGATACAAAGTCAATAAACTGTAATTAATAAACAATGAATAAATTAATTAAAAAAACAACAAAGACCACTCAGGGTGATGGCCTGGAACGCCTGCACAGAGGTACCCTATGGCAGTTCATTATCCAAGTGGCCTCCATAGTAATGGGGACAGGGACTGTCTCTGACAAGAACTGATTGGCCTGATCTTTGATCACTTCCCCCTGAGGGGGTAGCAGCCTTGCCAGGACACAGAAGAAGACAAGGCAGCCACTCCTGATGAGACCTGATAGACTAGGATCAGAGGGAAAGGAAGGAGGACCTCCCTTATCAATGAACTGGAAGAGGAACATGGGTGGAGAAGAAGGAGGGTGGGACTGGGAGGAGAGGAGGGAGTGAGGTACAGGGGTGATACAAATCGAATAAAATGTAATTAATAAAAATAAAAATAAATAAATAAAGCACAACAACAAAAAGCACATGACTTTGTGAGGAGGCCATGCTGGAAGTCAAATGAAAGGAGTTGAAATTGAAAATTGAGCATATGCAATGTCACTGTAGGCATAGATGCAATTCTCAAATATAAATATAAAATGATTCTTGTCATTTTTGTTTTTCCCCAAGACATGGTCTCTGTGTAACAGCCCTGGCTGTCCCAGAAGTTGGTTTGTAGACTAGGTTAGCCTCAAAGTCATAGAGATCCACCTGCCTCTGCCTCGTGAATAGAGTACTGAGATAAAAAGCATGCCTAGCTTATAAAATTTGAGGTTAAAAGAATGGAAAGCAGGTCAAGTATTTATCATAAGTGAGAAAGAAATCCCTGAAGAAATGTCCCATATGCACAGTTGTGCTTTTGTTTCTCATTAATGCTTACCAGAAATTGAATTTCATTGCCTTCAATTACTCCAGTTCTTGATGATAATCATGAGTTATAGAAATAGACAAGTAGGAAAGCAGGATACACGTGTAACAGAAACCAAGGAGAAAGGAAGCAGGCAAAGACAAAGTAGGAGCCAAAATTATTTTCCTAATTTGAAAATTTAAAGGCATTTTTAAGGAACGAATGAATAAAGATTACTAAATTTAGTAACTGCTAAAGTTAGTATTATATTATTTGTTTACATAGCACAATAGACTTTCCAAGTAGAAGCAGCCAGTAACAGGGATAAATATTTAAATCAAAACAATGCACTAATGTAGAACACAAGATTTCACACTAGTCAAGATCACATTAGGTAACAAAGCAACAAATACATGTTTGAATCACTGTGAGCAAAAGGAAAGTATGAGGTCTCTGCCTCTTACACAGAGTTGCTATGGATTTTACATTTCAGTATATTCAGTTGATATTCAAAGTAATTTTTCTTTGACTTGAAAATTTATCATCTGTTCTATTTGTTCCTCTCTCTCCACCTCTCCATTTTGTGAGAAACTCATGAGAAGAAGTGAAGCATGGTAAGTAATGGGGCAGAACCTGAGTGCATTGTGAAAGGGAACAAATCAGAAAGAACATTGCTGGAGGTCAGCGCCTGGAGTGTTCATTATTTCTAGATCTTCGGGGTAAGCTGGCAGGCAAGTATGACTTGCCTCATAGAGTACCGACTGAACCTTTCTAAGATGGACAAGTAAAAGAATATTTGCAATAGAAACCCTAATATTATACCATCTGCCATGTTTCATATATATGAGCATAAAAAAGATAAAGTAGTGATAGAACATAGCGTTTATGATAAACATAATATTCTATGACACTTCTTGATAGAAGGAAAACAAACTAGAAATATTCTTGCAATCAGTAATATAACATGTAGAATAATTTTCACACCAGGATACAGCTTGTCTGTTTAATAAAATAAAAGCATTAATTTGTAATGTAATTACATTTCTTTAGAATTATTAGTTAGTCAGTTTAGTTCTGTGTGGAGATAACATACTTTCAAGAGAAATAAAATAGTAAGAGCTGGAGAGGACAGGGTCTCCACAAGGAGAGCAACAGAACAAGAAAATTTGAACACAGGGAACTTCCCAGAGACTCATACTCCAACCAAGGACTATTCATAGAGATAACCCAGAACCCCTGCACAGATGTAGCCCAGGGCAGTTCAGAGTCCAATTGGGTTACATAGTAATGTGAAGAGGGACTGCCTCTGACATAATCTGATTGGCCTGCTCTTTGACCACCTCCCCCTGGTGGGGAGCAGCCTTACCAGGCCATAGTAGAGGACAATGCAGCCACTTTTGATGTGAACTGATAGACTAAGATCAGAAAGGAGAGGAGAACCTCCCCTATCAGTGGACTTGGGGGAGTGGCACGCATGCAGAAAGGGGAGGGAGGGTGGGATTGGGAGGGGAGGAGGGAGGGGCTTATGGGGAGATGCAGAATGAATAAAGTGTAATTGATGAAAAATTAAAAAAAATGTAAAAAAAAAGTAGAAATTAAAGTTTCTACTTGTTACCCATGGTGATTTTGTTAACGTTGAGTTTCTGTTGCCTTAGAATCCTTTTCGTGTTTCTTATGTCTCATGTTAGAATATTTTGTACAACATCAGTGTGATATAAATATCTTTGTATAAAGATGTAAGTGTTCTTTCTTCATTTTTCTTTTATTGTTTGTAAGAAGTTTTAAAGTTTATTGATTTTGAAAAAAATAATGTTTGGAAATTACCATAAATGAACCAATGACTTTGTCACACACTTTAGGGAAATAAAATATTTGTGTATGGAGAAAATTATATGAAGGATATTAGGGTCTTTAAGAAAGAACAGGAACGTATGCCAGGTTTAAAGAATTATTTTCTTGATATTTAGTGAATCTATTCATTTACAATTAAGTCCACAAAATATTGGTTAAGGAGGAAATCTCTGTGCTATCTAGATCTGTAAGGTCAATTTTTACCTATTTTCATGCTAGAATTTGTGATGCATGTAATCTTGATTATGGTGATTTTAACTAATAGAATGTTAAAATAGTTTTAATCTACATTTCTTTGACAGTTAAAATTGTTGATCACCTTTAAAAGTGTTTAATGTCTGCTTAGAGAACTTTCTGTTCAATTGCATAGCTGATATTACTTTTGTAAGTTTTTTGTAAAAGGTATGCAGTGAGATATATGGCTGGAAAAAAAATTTTCCAATTTGTGGACTGCTCCCCACTTCATTGACAGATTCCTTTGGTATATAAGCATTTTCACTTTTATGAATTTGCATGAGTCAATTGTTAGTCTGCCTTCTTGTGTTACAGGAGACCTACTCGGAAATGACATATATGTACCTATAAGTTGTCATCTGTTCTACTTTATCTCCTGTCAGATTCAAGGAATGGTGTCATACATTGTAGTCTTTGATCCACTTAAAGTTGAGTTTTGATTAATGTAAGAAGTAAGGGTCTCTTTTCATTTTTCTAAAGAGAACTGTCCATTTTGATCAGCACCAATTAATAAAAATTCTTTCTTTTCTCAGTGAAATATTAGGCTGTACTTATATCTGCTTTCCTGTATTCTCTTCCATTGATCAATGTGTCTGTTTACTATGCCAGCCCCTTGAGGTTTTCATGCTATTTCTGTAGAATACCTGGAAATCTAAGGTGATGCTAATTCTAACAGTGTTTTCATTGGCTTGATTTGGCTTTTTTTTTTTGTGGGTTTGTTTATTTGTTTGCTTTTGATTTTGTGTTTTTAAATTAAAATTTTATTTTATTTTTTTAATTTTGAGATGAGCTTTATTACATATTGGCATACATACCCATAAGGAAAACATATTTACATATAATTTCATGATTAATATAAATGATCATAATCTTGAAATATTAAAACATAAAAATTAAAGTATATAAAATAATACCTGATTATCTATGCTCTTATTAGGAAGGCATAATTCTTCATTCAGAATTTTGATATTAAAAACAATCACTAAAATCAAGAGCATTGATTTTCATTTAAACTTTAAGTCTGCAATTAGCTTCAAAGTTGCTGATAACTTGAGGAATGGGTGGTTTATGTTTTGTTTTGTTTGTTTGTTTGTTTTTAGTTTGTAATTTCTTTACCTGATAAGCTAGGATCAGATGGAAAGGGAAAAGGACCTTCCCCATCAGTGAACTTAGAGAGGGGCAGGAAGGAGATGAGGGAGGGAGGTTGGGATTGAGAGGGAATGAGGGAGGAGGCTACAGCTGGGATACAAAGTAAATAAGCTGTAATTATTACAAAAATAATAAATAAATAAAGGAAAAAATATTTTTACATTAATTACATTTTATTTGCTTTGCATCCTAACTGTAGCTCCCTTTCTCATTCCCT
Organism: Meriones unguiculatus; assembly: GCF_030254825.1. Taxonomy (NCBI): domain Eukaryota; kingdom Metazoa; phylum Chordata; class Mammalia; order Rodentia; family Muridae; genus Meriones; species Meriones unguiculatus. Next base: position 99,717,269 of record NC_083354.1, read on the forward strand.
CCCAAACCCATACGCCTACCCTTATCTCCTCCCGTGTCACTCTCTAAGCCCACTTATAGGGGAGGTCCTCCTTTCTCTGTATACCCTTGGCTGTCCTGAAACTTTGCTCTATAGACCAGGCTGGCCTTGAAATCAGAGACCCACTTGTGTCTGCCTTCTGAGTGCTGGGATTAAAGGCTTGTGCCTCTGCTTCCACCACCTACTGGCTTATTGCTTGTTTTATGATACTTTTTTGACTATCATGGGTCTTTGTTTTTTCCATATGAATTTTGAATTTTTGTAAAATTTCTGTGAAGAATTGCTTTGGAATTTTAATGAGGATTTAAAGGAGTCTGTAGATTATTTTGTGGGATATTCACACAACCTTGTGAATATGGGTAGTACTGACTGAAAAATGGGATTGCTGGTGTCAAAATAAAACAAATATGAATACAGGAAGAGCATGTAATCGGAGGCACTTGGCAAAAATGAATGCATACATTGTTTCTGGATATGATCAAAATGTGCTTTATAAATACAGAGAATTTTCAGTATTTAAAAAGAGTTATTTCTTGTTTATCTTCTTTAACAAGAAAGAGGACCCTGAGGAAGATGATCAGTCCTCACTTAGAAAGACAAATGGGATGGACATGGGAAGTAGTAAAAAACAAGTAACAGGACAGGAGCCTACCACAGAGGGGCTCTGAAAGACTCTACCTAGCAGTGTATCAAAGCAGATGCTGAGACTCATAACCAAACCTTTGACAGAGTGCAGGGAATCATATGATAAAAGGGAGAGTTAATATGACTGGGAGAGGACAGGAGCTCCACAAGACAAAATATATCAGGGCACAGGGGCCCTCTATTAGACTACTTCTCCAACCAAGGACCATGTATGGATATAATCTAGAACTCCTGCTAGGATGTAGCCCATGGTAGCTCAGTATCCAAATGGGTTTCCCTAGTAAGGGGAACAGGAACTATTTCTGAAATGAATTCAATGACTGGCTCCTTTACTGTCCCCCACCCCCTAGGGAAGAATAGCCTTACTAAGACACAGCAGAAGGCATTGCAACCAGTCCTGAAGATAGCTGATAAGCTAGGGTCAGATGGATGGGGAGGAGGACCTCTACTAGCAGTGGACTTGGAAATGGGCAGGGAAGAGATGAGAGAGGGAGAGTGGGATTGGGAGGGAATGAGAAAGGGGCTATGGCTAGGATACAAAGTAAATAACCTGTGATTAATATAAAAAAATAAAAATTACTAAAATAAAAAAATAAAAAGAGTTATTAAAAAGAAAGGAGAAAAATTAGTCTGAAGTTAGGCTAGAATGAGCAACAGGAGTTATCTGCATTCTGCCTTTTTTTTTTTTCTTTTCCCTTACCTAGTATCAGTTATATACATGCTGGCTGTTTTTGCCTTGTTTGGAAGGTAGATTTCTTTCCTCCCATGAGATGGACAGGGTCTACACTGGCACCATGTCATCTGACTGTTAATTCTCCTCGGAAAACATTTAATTGCTCAGACTACATTTCAAGAGGTTCCATCAAAGCAAGATGGACTATAGGTGGACAGTTTTTATATCTTTACTTCTGCTGTCACAAAATAGGTGAGTTTCCAACCAGACAACAAAAGAACATCAGACTATCTTCCACAGTGGCCGTAGGGGACACAAAGCTTACCTGGGAAGACTGATATGGCATGTGGTAAGGTTTGGGAAAGGGAAACATGTGGAACAAACATAGGTTCCACAATCTATGTTTCACCATAGCTAGTGAACGACTATTTTGTTGTTTGAGAAACTATTCTTCTGGCTGTAAATTTAGGCTGGTTAGCTTGCAACACATGAGAGAAAGCCAGGAATGGATTTTGTCATCCTTCTGTAGGTCTTGGGTATATTGCTTAGGTGTGTAACTGAATTTTCTTCAACTTGAGTTTCTGTTTGAGTGGGATGGGCATTAAATTCTACTTAAGACTGAAACATAGCTGCAGCACTTTGAAAATTTCATATCCTTGACTTTGTTTCATAGACTTGGAGGAATCAGAAATCTCATCATGTTTAGTAAGCATTTACCTGGGGAAAGTGGTTAAATCCGTTGTGTCACTTTGTTCTCCTTCCCTCCAGTCATTTTTCTCTCTCCCTTTCCCAGGTAATCCATTTTTTTCTATATCTCATTGTTAACTTCTACCCTTTTTCTCCTCAAGTCTTTCCATCTTGACATTTGTTCTTTACCTGACTTCTTCCTCAGCATGAAACTTTGGTCTTTGGACCTGGCTATGAGATTGGAGATGCACTGATGGCAGTTGGACCTCTTCTAGTGCTTAAGTAATTCAGTCTACTGGAGCTGACTTTACAGTTTGGCTTTAGTTACAACTCATAAGATCTATACCAGCAAACAATACTCATTAAGTTCTAGTTGAGTGTTTCATGTGAATCAGCCTCTGTGATAAAGATAATGAACTAAAAAATCAACATAAAATTATCTCCATTACAATGCTTGGGTTTAGTTAGTGGGGAAGACTGCCAATATTTTAAAGTAAAAGTTTTCAAGCCATGGGTTCTCAAATGTAGGAGATATTTGGTGTATTTTAGAAAGGTACACTGGGGAGATGATGTATGAACTAATTTTAAAAGAGATCTCCCGGGGAGGAGGAGGGGTTGGTTTATGTATATCTCAGACACAGTATAGAGATGTAGGGTCAAACTAGAAAGTTAGAATCAATGAAGTAATATTAATTGCAAATGAATGGAATAACCCAAAAAGCAGGCTTGAATAATGGAAACATTTAATAAAGGAAAGACAAGTGGTGCAGTAGAAATTAGAGTAAGTGCTTTGAGGAATGGGCACAGCCATGTTCTGAGATAATGATTAGTGGGAGATTGATTGGCATCACTTTCTCTTCTATTTATCAGAGGAATGAATTGTTTCTAGCTTTCTCCTCTTATTGCTGGAGAGCGGAGCTTAAGAAGAAGGGTGTAATCTACTACAGTTAATTGTTGAAGGTACAAGTGTGGAGATGGGGGAAGAGTTCTTGGGATGGAAATTGGTGAGCTTAAAGAGAAAGAGAAACTATAACTAGGAACTTGTATTATATAGAACATTAAGTAAGGTTTTGAAAGATGCTAGCCATAGTGAATGTTGTGGTTTGAACGTGAATCCTCTCCATGATCTTATTTGCTTATTTGTTTGAACATGTTCCTCAAAGTAGTGACTTGCAACATTACTTTGAAATTTTGTAGTGACTTAGAATCTTAAAACATCTCCATTCTAGATATAATATTCTTATGACATCCTTGTTATGATGAGCTGTAATCCATTCTAAGTCCAGATAAACTTTTGCTGTCCTAAAAATATTGATTTAGTGGTTCTTTATTGTCTCTGAATACATTAATCGCCTAACTCACCACTGTGATAAAATACATTGCTAACAAAACACAAAGGAAGGCATGATGATAGGGGCAGCTTGGGAATAATGGTGGCCTTTATAGACATCTGAGTGTATCAAGAAACACATTGAAAAAGAGCACAAGCAGGGATATCACCCATGATATTGTCTCTCAGAGACCTAATGTCCACCATGTAAGCTTCCATAACCTCCTGTAGAGTATGACCATCAATTCTGAGAGGAAAAACACGTTCAAATCACAAAGCACCCATCAACCTGAATGGAAAGAAAAGTTCCATTGGGAATTAATCCATGTGCAAATTAAAAGGCTACTGGTTCAGCAGCTCAGCATGTGCGTGTAATTCAACACATGTTATGTTTTCTGTTTATTTCATTTTAATTTTTAAAATTTTCATACTCCTCAGTTCTTTCCCATGTACCAGATATGAATGAAAGCATGGTGTATTTGTCTTTCTGTGACTTGTATATTTCACTCAACAAAATGTGTTCAGGTTTCATAATGGTATGACAAATACCATGGTCTCCTATATTTTTCGTGTGAATGATATTTTGTTGTGAATATTATTTATTCAGATTTATCTTTACTGATTCATCCTATGGCCATTTGGTTTGAGTTCAAAGCCTGGCCATTGTAAAGAACATTGCAGTGACCACACTGAGTGTGGGTACTTTTTTGGCATGTTGATTTTATTTCTTTTGAATAATTATGCATTAATAAATATAATAATTTTTTGGTTACTAGATCAAATAGTAGCATTGTTTTTCATTTTTGAGGGAGATTCATAGTAATTTCTATAACCACCCTACTAATCCTCTTCATCCTCTCCAACAAGTTTGTGATCTTTATTTGTGATCAACATTATAACAGCTATGAGCTGATACCTGGCTGTCATTTTATTTTGCATTCTTTTGATGGGTAGTCATATGAAATATGCATTTTGCTTAGGCCTATGTATTTCTTGAGAAATACTTGTTTAGAACCTTAACCCATTTAAAGTAATGTTCTTTTCTTAAGTTTGGATTACACGTCATTAATTAACTCCTTATCACATGTTTATCTTACAAAGTTTTTCCCTTCCTATAGAGAGGGTCTACTTTGCTGATGGCTACGTTGGCCTTTTAGTTTACAGTAAAGGCATTTGTTCACCTTTGATCTTATTGTCATTAATTTTGAAGCCATTAAAAACATTTCCATTTTAATGATCATTTATGATATTTTCTTTTTATTACAATTTATTCACTTTGTATCCAAGCTGTAGTCCCTTCCCTTGACCCACCCTCCTTCTTCTCCTCTCCCATCTGACCCTAGCTTATCAGTTCTCATCAGGACTGGCTGCATTGTCTTCCTCTGTGGCCTGATAAGGCTGCTTCACGATGTTTTAAATAATCACAACAGTGTGCAAGAGTTCTTTTCTTCTCCAACAGGTGTTTGCATTAGTTTTTAATTTTTTTTTACATCAATCCCCTAAAGCTTTTGCCCTGAGTTACACTTTGACTTGTTTAAATCTTATATTACTCATTGAACTTTTATTTTACTTTTTGCCTATTAGCTGAAACTTGAATCCAATTATACTCTTCTGCTTGCAGTTACCTAATTTTTACAATACCATTAATCAGAAGGTACCTTTTTCTGTTGTGAATACTCTTGGCAAGTTTTTAAAAATTAACTGACCATAAACAAATTAGATTATTTCTGGTTTTTATTTTTATCTTGTGATTCAGTGTGTCTGATTTTATCATTGAGATAAAATTCCTTTCATAAATTATTTTGTGACTCTATCAAATAACATTTATTTAACTCTATTAAACATGAACGCCCAGCTACTAATTTACTTAAAAAAGAATTTGTTGGCTTTCCTCAATTAGCTTATTTCGCTGTTGATGACAATAACTCTAGTTAATTTTACCCATGAAGTTTTTACGGTTAATTGTTGAAATAAACTTGTATACTTAGACACAATCCAAGGAGAGCCTATGGCTTCAAGAATGAGACACTAGAACTTTTAACCAGATGGCAAATTCTGGGGGATCCAGCAAATGAGTTTGTTGGCTGAGGCTGTTTAGCATTCAAGTCAGATACAAGGAGGTAGCTATATAGCAGCGATGGTCAATTTCACCACAGGAAAGCCTGCAGTAGTTCATACTATCTGTGGCCTAAACCTAAGTAAGGAATTTCTTTAAAGAAAGAAATCTGTCATGATCCAAAACCCGGAATCCCAATCATTTGGGTTTCAAAGACAGACCAGCTCAACACTGTGAAACTATTGCACACAGTCCATTTTTTTTTATTGTCTCCTATAAGCATGGATTGCTTTAGTAGGAGCCTGCTAAATAAGTTTTCCTCAAAAAGGTATAGTTGCAGGTGTTTTATATTATTAAAAAATATTAAAAATTTTGTGCTAGTAGAGAGTATAGAATAGTGTTGAGAAAGCAGTGTTTTTCATTCATCATTGAAAAAAACTGATAACCAGAGGGCTCAGATCTATACTCACATGCTTTCTGGGGGAATTTTTCAGAAAAAGAAGCCGATAAAGGTCAACCTATTTTATAAATATGCTAATGAAAAAAATCTAGAAACTGAATGGATGTGCTACAGTAGGAGTATCTCCAACTGTGGAGTTATCTAACCATGAGTGTTTACTTGAAACTCAAACTTCTATATATGTAGATACACATATACATCTATTTATTCATCTGTCTACATGAGCCCCACCATATAAATACTCAGTATATATGGGCTTAGAATACTGGTATCCTCCAAATTAGTATAACTTATAAAAGCCTTATAATAATTCTCTTATGAAATTTAGATAACTCAAGGAAGAAATAGGTCCTTTATTGTTTAGTGATATTCTTGCAAGTATATTTAATTTTAATAACTTCTTTTTAAATGAAGAACAAAACATACCTTGTATTTTGTGTATAGTTTGGGTAAGAAAAGAAAATCAGCCAGACTATCTAGATTTCTGAGGACAAAATAATGAATAAAATATAGCAGAGTAATACAGTACATTATTCAGTTATAAAGAAATAAGCACTGGATTTTCCATGCAAGTGGATGAAAAATGAAATAAGCTAAATCAGTATGGTAAATGCTGTCGATTTTTTCTCATTTGTAGAATGCAGATTTAAACCTCTCTCTCTCTCTCTCTCTCTCTCTCTCTCTGTGTGTGTGTGTGTGTGTGTGTGTGTGTGTGTGTATGTGTTATACCAAAGTAGAAAAGGGACCATGAGAAGAGAAGAAGTTAAAAGAGGCAGAGAGGGTATTGGAACTCATATGATGTGACAAGAGAAAGCAAGTTGGAAAGAAGTAAAAAAAAGAATTTGTGGGAAATGCGAAGGAACACTAACAACTTAAAATGACACATGCAAATTAAATTCCCATAACAAAATTTATTATTTTGCATGGTAACTAAAAAATAATAATTAGACAACTGTAAAAATATCCCAGTAAAGTTGCTTGACATCAAACTTTAAGATCTAAACCCAGGACCTACACGGGTAAGAAAAGATGTGATAATTTGTCCTTGAACCTCTACAGATGTCTTGTAACATACTTGCCCTCTTTCTCTCTCTTTCATACACACACTAAATAAAAGTAATACAAATGTAAAACATTAATAAATAAAAATAAAATTATCAAAGATAATTTTATATAACAAGAAGATTTTAAATTTACTCAGTTTTTCTGCATTTCACTTTAACCTAATTCTTTGATGTCATTAGTAAATTTTACTATTAAATGTTGTGTCTGATATATGGATCTTTATTTAATAATCTTCATTCCTCTGTTATCTTAGGATGTTATGTTAGGAGTTTAAGAAAAGATAGACAAAGGATATGTCACATACCTATTCTCCTCTCAAATTTCCTATGGTTATAAAGCCAAATCATAATATATATTATCAATGTTCACTCATTACGAAAATAAAGTGTATATTCAAATATATTTTCCACTTGACATACTGATAATATTGTCTCATAAATACCTGCTCTCTTCCAATAAAGTAGGTCAAATGAAATAAATAAACAGGTATGAACTCTGTTAAAAACAATTAACACTAATGATAATGAAATTAGCATTGAATAATATTCATTAAAAATATAGAAAAAAATCAGAAATTATAATTTGTTTCTTGAAAGTTGTTCCAGCCTTCCAGAGTTAAGAGAAGTTTTTGAGGCATGGTTTGACTGTGCAGACTCTCAGTAAGGGAGAAACTATAAGAACCTGAAACTATAGCCATGGATCCAAACAGAACAAGTATTACCAAATACTTTTTCTCATCACTAGAATGTTATCATTTGGCTTACTGATGTTTTTCTTTCTTGCTGTTCAGAAACTTGTATTCATATTACAGACAAAATTAAACAGAAATTTAGCTAACTCAAAACATAGACCTTTCTAGTCTAAATATGTGTTATATTGGAAACACATAGGAATACACTGTTAAGTTTTCATAATAATCAGTGTTATGAACAATTCCATTTTTGTAAAAACAAAAAAGAATTTATCATATTAATATTTCGTGTGCATATTTTTGTCTATGATTTTATTATCACAGTCAATTAGGGAGATCATAAGAAAATAAAAATCTATCTTCAGCCGAATAATATTCACAATGATAAAGATGTAGGTGACTTTTTCAAATATCTCACTTGAAATTTTATTTGATTCGTTACAGTCAGCAAGCATATCTTTTATTAGCAAAAGATATTTAACACAAATATAGTAAGAATAATGAATTCCGTTCTTACACGTGGAAAAATCGAGAAATCTTCATAATATATACATGTACCTAAAAGGTTAAATTCAACAGTGTCTGTTTGGGAGACTGAGTAAATTATTTCCAGTTAACATCGTACAAATAAGTTATAGTGATGGTTTGTCTTTAAAATCCAAATAGATTTCCTAAACATGTTGTTAAATATAAATTCCTCAATCTTTTAAACTCAGAAGAAGACACAAGATTGCCTTCTGCTTCTTGTTGTTTAGAGTGTAGATCCCTCCATTCAGCATGGTTTCCACCAGTAATGCTTCCTGCAGAGTAGTGGTCAATACCTCTGTATTGACTGAGACTCTCCTCCCACTCTTCTTTCAATCCATCAGATTGGTACACACACACAGTGTAACTTGGACACTAGAAATCCATAAATCTATCTTTATGGAAAACAAATTGTTTCATTTTAATCTTTTTTGTTACTAATGTGTATCAGGCCAAAATAAAAATCTGTAAACTTTTGGAATGTTCATTTAATAATAAACACTACTTAAAGTACATTTCAATTACTGTCCTAATTACTACGAGCTTAGTTATGGAATTTCATTATTCCCATTGTCCATTTATAGAAGTTCTGAGAGGTAAAATGACTACTTAAAGGTTCACAGTATAATATGAAGCAAAACTTGAAAATAAAAAAATTGTTATCTAAAATCAATATTATATAGAAATAAAACAAAGTCATTCACTCAGAGATCACAGGAGACTGTGAGTAAAAATAAGCCCTTAAGAGAATCCAATGTACATTTACTTTGATCTAATACAGGTATGATCACTGACTGACTTTAAAAGTTTTATGACATTTTATTCATGGAGCAAGTAGATTTAAATATATATATATATATATATATATATTTACATATCAAATCCTTTGTAAGAGGACAGAGAGTTGTCTCAGTGGTTAAAAACCCTTTGTTGTTGTTGCAGATAGCACAGGTTCAGTTCCCAGTATGCACATAATGGCAAAAAGACATCTGTGATTCAAGTGTCACAAGTTCTAATACCTTCTTCTGACCTCTGCTGGCCCAGGTGCTCACCTCACACAGTGTAGTGGATATACATTATATATAGATATATACAAAATAAACCGTGTCTACTTCATATTTCATGGGTGCTTTGTATTTTGCTAAAAGATGAAAAGATCATCTATATAAAAATATCTTTGAATATCTCTACCGACAGGAATTGTGTCAGCCAAAGTGTCAAGCTTTATGAGGTGCATGCCACACTATTGAGTAACTCAGCAGCTGCAGAGAGGATTTATTTTTTTTCTGAGACATCCCAATAGTCTTTAATAAATCAGCTAACCAATGGTGAGAATTATGCAAATAGGAAATAATGAAGGGATGGTATCTTTCTTCTCCATTTTTAGTTTGTGACGTTCATACTGGTGAACATGTCTATAACTCAAAGTCTCACATAGATCACAAGATGTAGATAATAGTGCAGTTCTGGATAGATAGAACTAACCACTTCATAGCAATAGGATGCCCATTTGGTTCTGGAACTGTAATGATTATGTGCCTAGAACTCTATTTTCTAGTTGAAGTAAATGATAATTTTCCTAGGTGTCATTTTCTGAAGATTGGGCTCTCCTTGTCTGTATTCTCACTGACATCACATGTTTTGCATCATTATACTTTCAAGAGTTTACCCAGCCTGTAGTGGTCACCACCAAAGATGTCCTTTCATACATGAAGAACATTTTTGGTTTTCAGTAATTACTAATTATTTTACTGTTTTATATTAATTACAGGTTATTTACTTTGTATTCCAGCTGTAGCTCCCTCCCCATTCCCTCCCAATCCTACCCTCCCTCCCTTATCTCCTCCCTGCTCCTCTCTAAGTCTACTGATAAGGGAGGTCCTCCTCTCCTTCCATCTGTCCCTAACTTATCCTGTATCATCAGGACTGGCTGCATTGTCCTCCTCTGTGGCCTAGCAAGGCTGCTCCTCTGTCTTGGGGGAGGTAGAGGTCAAAGAGCCAGCCACTGAGTTCATGTCAGAGACAGTCCCTTTTCCCCTTACTAGGGAAACCCTCTTGGATGCTGACCTGCCATGGGCTATGTCTGAGCAGGGGTTCTAGGTTATATCCATGCATGGCTGGGGAATGTAGCTCAGTGGTAGAGCATGCACTTCTCATGAAGCACTTTAAAAAATTATTTATTTATGTGTATGGCTGTTTCACCTAAAAATATGTATGTGTATTACACTGTGTGAGCACCTGGGCCAGTAGAGGTCAGAAGAAGGTATCAGAACTTGTGATACTGGAATCACAGATTGCTTTTTTGTGCATACTAGGAACTGAACCTGTGTTCTCTGCAAGAAAAAAAAAAGTGCTTTTAATCACTGAGACAACTCTCTGTCTTCTACGAAGCATTTGAAATGTGATGATGAAAGAATTATGTCCCAGCTCTTTCTCTACAGTGAAACTAGATAAATATGAGGCAAGAAAAGACATGCCATTCATAATTCACCATTCATGCTCTTTGACTGGCCTCTACAGTTTGTAGTTGTAGAGCAGAATCACTAACGACTCCTAAAATTGCTAGAAATGTAGACCGTCAATATTTAAAATATTGAAAGGAAACGGTGATTCATATTCACATTGAAGTTTGATAATACTTGGTACACTATCCTCGTTGTCAAGCATTCCTTTTTATTTTTTATTTTTTCAAATTTCAGTTCAAAGTCTTTGAAACTACACAGTTCTCCACACTCCCCGCCCTAAAACCTCAGGAGATACTTATAGACAGTAAATCAACAGTAAAATCACCCTGACTTTTATTAGGCTGGATGTAGCAACTCACCACAACCTCTGAAGCTGCAGAGGTACCACACTATAGAGGTTCCTAAGACACCTGATCCTCCTTAACCTTGCCCCGAAAATCTACTTCAGTCCTTGCCATTTTGTGCATGTTTGATAGCTCTTTAACATGAGTTAAATGGTAATACATTCACTTATGAAATATGTCAAATGTAAATTGAAGAGTTACTTGAAACAACGTGTTGGATATTCAACATTGTATTCTAGAGCTAGGAAATTTGAGTTATTGAGCTCTTTTTGGCTATAGTCATAGTTGCTCTTTAAATAATAAATGTTTCAAGCATTTGATAATGGAGTCTAAAAATATTTCTGGCTTATACAGTGAGGTAAGAAATACTAAGCATTTTCCCCCAACAATGTAATGCTTGCACCAGTGAATCATTGCTGATAACTGTCACTGATAATCTTTGCTGTAAATTTAACTGGATTTGGAACCATCTAGGAGACACAGGTCTAGGCATATCTTTGGAGACATTTTGAAAGAGGTTAAACTGAGAGGACAAGACCCACCCTGAAGGAAGTTGGCACTATATTATGGTCCAGGGGTCCACAATGTATTAACAGCTTGGGCAAGAAAAGAAAGATCAATGGATCACCAGGATTTATTTATATCTACTTCTGGGCTGTGAGCACAATAAAACTAGCCACCTGGTATCCCAACCTCCATTTCATAATAGACTGTATCCCCTCAAACCGTGAACCAAAATTAATTTATGCATTGAAATCTATGTCCAGTGTGGCAACATTTAGAAGGGTGGCACAAAGAAGTTATTTACAGAAGAGTTCCTCCTCCCTAGATAAATTAAAATCCTAATAAAAGAGGTTCATATTTGCTTCATTCCCTTTATTTCTTCCACCACATAAAGTCAAGGTACCCACCCTCCAGAAAATACAATAACAAAATGCCCTGTTAGAAAAAGGAAGCAGCTATCACCAGATACTAGTGTAGAATTTGAAATTCCTAACTCTCAGAATTATATGGAATAAACTTTTGTTCTGTATTAGTTGCACAAGTATGAATATTGTGTTAGTATAGCACAGACTAAAGAAAAGTGTTTGCCTTTACATTGTGTGAAGTAGCTATGAGAGTAGGTGAAATCCTTAAGATTTAATAAATGTCCTAAGAATGATGTACAAAAACAAAAGCTCAAAGTTAGTACCTGTTAAACTATTTCCTCATCCCAACATGTATTAATCAGGTTCTGACATTTTCCTGTAGAAATTAGCATTAGTGTCTACACACAGATGTCATGTAGAGGCTAATGATTGCTGCCAGGATATACAAGAGCAGAATTTTAAGACTTTTGACTGACCTACCTTTCTGCCTAAAAGCAGCCTCTATCCTTTCTCCTGACACACAGTCTTTGTCACTCCAGAAATTTAGCTTCGTACAGAATACAAACCATTTCAAAGCTAGTCTTAATAAAGCTTAATAAGCCCATGAACACAATAAACACAGGATTTATGGTCTCATTGCGAAGTCATGCCTCATGCTGACAGGGAAGATCCAACAGTGTAATTGTGAAAAGGAACTCTGTAATGAAACCAGAGGAGAATGTGATGTGCCCTACTGGCCTGCTATGTCCAAACCACCCTACCCCCCGCCCAGTACATGATGTAGGATTGATTTTTCCCACACAATGAAAAGTCTGAAATTGGTGACCTCTGATTATACTGATAGTAACCCTGAAAGTTTAAAGTTTATACCTTGTGACAAAAATGGCTCTGCATTTGCAGAAACCTCCTCACCTTGGTTTTGTTACCCACACACTTATAAGCACAAAAATGCACTTTGAACAGATAATTATATATTTCTCTTTGTATAACATGCTTGCTTCTTTCAGTTAGCAATTCTTAAGTTTCTTTTAGGTGATATTTTCCCATGAGATTTAGTCTTCTCTTTCTCCTTCTCCTTCTCCTTCTCCTCCTTCTCCTTCTCCTTCTCCTTCTCCTTCTCCTTCTCCTTCTCCTTCTCCTTCTCCTTCTCCTTCTTCTTCTTCTTCTTCTTCTTCTTCTTCCTCTTCTCTTCTTCTCCCCTCCTTCTTTTCTAGAATTTAGAATAAGAAACTCGTAAAGTGTGGAAAGAAGAGAGGAAGGGAAAACTGGAGTCAAAAAGGGGCATGTCTGGGACTAGCTAGAAACCTCGGACAATGGAAACGCCCAGGAATCTATGAGGATGAGCCAACTAAGTTCCCTAGCAATGGTTTATACTGAACCTGAAATGGCCAACTCCTGTAAGTGGAGAAGACTTCCATGGAGAGACGGGACACCAACCCAGCCACAAAACAACCAACTACAATTTGTCTTGCCAAATTCTGAAGTAGAATTTGCAGACAGGCAACTAGCATAACTGCTTCACCCAGCAACTGATGAAAACAGAGAGACCTACAGCCGAACATTAAACAGAGCTTAGGTAATCCTTTAGAAGAATGTAAGTAAGGATCATAAGAACCAGAAAGGTCAAGAAAAACACAATAAAACTTAGAGAATTAAGTTAGTTGTAACCTGGACCCACAGGTACTCACAGAGACTTAAACAATAACCAGAGAGCATGCATGGGGCAGACTAGGCCATCTGCACATAGGTATAGGTTGTACAGCTTGCTCATCATGTGAATCTCTCACGACTGGAACAGGGCTGTCTCTGACTCTGTTACCTGACTTGGACTCTCTTTCCCCTAACAGGGCTGTCTAACCTAGCCTCAGTAGAAGTTGTGCCAGTCCCACTGCAACTTGCAATGCCTAAGGCAGGTTAACATCCATGGGAGGGCTCCCATTTCCTGAGGAGAAGGGGTGGTGGTGGGATAGGGAAGGGAAGACTGACAAGGAGGTGAAGAAGGAGGAGAACATGAGATTAGGGTATAAAATTAATTAATTAATTAATGAAAAAGTATCAGAAAGCATAAAACAATTAATTTCGTTGTTCTATATATTTTGTATTTAAATTGTGAGTTAATTTTCCATATTTCACACAAATGAGTATATCATTTACAATAAATACATGTGGTAATAACCAGAGGTAACTTGTGTGAACTCAATAGTAAAACATTTAAAGATAGTCAATAACTAGCTTAAAATGAAAATATTGAATATTTTTTAAGTTTTTCTCTGCCATTCGATATTCCTCTATTAAGAATTCTCTGTTCATCTCTCTAACCTATTTTAAAATTGAACTAATTGGTTTATTGCTGTTTAACTTTTTGAGTTTTTTATATATTATGGATATTAGCCCTCTGTCAGATATAGACTTATGAAGGTCCTTTCCCAGTCTGTAGGCAGTTGTTTGGTTCTGTTAACAGTGTCCTTTACTTTGCAGAACCTTTTCAGTTTCATGAGGTCCCATTTATTGATTGATGATATTAGTGCCTACGCTGTTGGTGTTCTGTTCAGGAAGGTCACCTATGCCAATGAGTTCAAGGCATTTCCCCACTTTTTCTTCGAACTGATTTAGTATGTCTGGTTTTAGTCATCAGTGAAATGCAAATCAAAATGACCCTGCTTATTCACCTTACAGCCATCAGAATGGCTAAGATCAAAAACTCAAGTGACAATTTATGCTAGAGAAGATGTGGAGAAAGGGGAACCCTCCTCCATTGCTGGTGGGAATATAAACTTGTACAACCACGATGGAAATCAATCTGGTACTTTCTCAGACAATTAGAAATAGTGCTTCTTCAAGATCCAGCTATAACACTCCTAAGCATATATCCAAAATATGCTGACATATACAAAAAAGACATTTGCTCAACCATGTTCATAGAAGCTTTATTCTTAATAGCCAGAATCTAGAAACAACCAAGATGCCTCTCTACTGAGGAATGGATACACAGATTGTGGTGCATGTACACAATGGAATAATACTCAGCAATTAAAAGTAAGGAAATCATGAAATTTGCACTCAAATGGTCGGATCTAGAAAAAAATCATGCGGAGTGAGGTATCCCAGAAGCAGGACACATATGGTTTATACTCACTTATAAGTGGATATTAGGCATATAATATAGGATAATCATACTAAAATCTGTACACCTAAAGAAGCTAAGCAAGAAGGAGGACCCTGGGCAAGAGCTTGATCCTCTTTCAGAAGGGCAAAAGGGAGAGAAATTGGAAGAGGGAAAAAACAGGGAACAGGACAGGAGACTACCACAGAGGGCCTCTGAAAGACTCTACCCAGCAGGGTATCAAAACAGATGCTGAAACTCATAGCCAAACTTTGGGCAGAATGCAGGGAATCTTATGAAAGAAGGCAGAGATAGAAAGACTTTGAGTGAATAGGGGCTCCATAAGGACATCAACATAACCAAAAAAAAAAAAATCTGAACAAAGGGGTCTTTTCTGGGAGTGATACTACAACCAAGGACCATGCAGTACTCCTGAACAGATGTAGCCCATGACAGCTCAGTATCCAAGAGGATTCCCTAGTAAGGGGAACAGGGGCTGTCTCTGATATGAACTCATGAGCTGGTTCTTTGATCACCTCCCTCTGAGATGGGAGCAGCCTTACCAGGCCACAGAGGAAGACAACGCAGACATTCCTGATGAAACCTGATAGCTTAGAGTGAGATGGAAGGTGAGGAGGACCTCTCCTATCAGTGGACTGGGGGAGAGGCATAGGAAAAGAAGATGGAGGGAGGGTGGGATTGAGATGGGATGAGGGAGGATGCTGCAGCAAGGATATAAAGTGAATAACTGTAATTAATAAAAAAAATTATTAAAAAAGAAGGAAAACGTGAAATTTGCAGGCAAGTGGTAGGAACTAGAAAAGGTCATCCTGAGTGAGGCATCACAGAATCAGAAAGACACACATGATGATACTCACTTGTAAGTGGATATTAGACATATAACATAGGATAAATCTACAAAAATCTGTACACCTAAAGAAACCAAGCAAGAAGGAGGACCCTGGGTAAGATGATCAATCCTTTCTCAGAAAGGCAAATGGATAAAAACTGGAAGAGGGAGAAAACAGGCAACAGGACAGGAGCCTACCACAGAGAGCCTCTGAAAGACTCTGCCCACAACAGGTTATCAAAACAGATGCTGAGACTCATAGTCAAACTTTGGGCAGAAAGCAAGGAATCTTATGAATGAAGGTAGAGATGAAAGACCTGGAGGGGAGAAGAGCTCCACAAGGAGAGTAACAGATCCAAAAATTCTGGACAACTGGTTCTCTTCCGAGACTGATACTCCATCCAAGCACCATGCATGATGATAATCTAGAACCCCTGCACAGATGTAGTGCATGGCAGCTCAGTTTCCAAGTGGGTTCCCTAGTAATGGGAACAGGGACTGACTCTGGTATGAACTAAGTGGCTAACTCTTTTATCACCTCTCCCTAAAGGGGGATTAGCTTTACCAGGCCACAGACGAAGACAATATAGACAGTTCTGATGAGACCTGGTAGGTTAAAGTCAATGGGAAGGGAAGGCGGACCTCTCCTTTCAGTGAACTTGGGGAAGGGCATGGGAGGAGATGAGGGAAGGAGGGTGGTATTGGCAGAAGATGAAAGAGGGGGCTACAGCTGGGATACCAAGTGAATAAAGTATAATTAATAAAAAAAATAAAGAAATTTAAAAAAATTGAATATATTAAAATTACTTATGATATGAGAGTGTTTACTCTAGGTGGACCAGCAGTGGTTTACATTAGCAGAACAAGTGTTTTCTCTCTCTGCACTGGTAAGAATGTTCGTTACATCCACATATTTGCCTGCATTTGTGTGTATATGTGCATCTATGGGTGTTCATTCACTAATACATACTGATATAATGATTCTCTGGATAATCTGTACCAAAAACCTGTCAGAAAAATACTAAACAATTTTGGACTCACTCCAACTCATTTGTTGCTGTTTTAATAACTTTAGCAGTTACTAAAATCCTTAGTGAAATATGATACTAAAACACTTATTCATTAAAATTTTACTACACAAAAATATGTTTATATGCAAATAAGTATATTGCATATATAATCACATTTATTATTCTTGCTTAAGAGTCATAGATGTATACATATATATGCTTACACTTGAAATTATTATTACAAACAAAAATTCATGAGCAGTATAATTTTCACTATTCAATGGCACAAGTAAATACTGTTTTAATAATAAAATTAGTAACTACAGATAAACAGGATAATTATGGCATAAATAATTCTAAATCCATGAAGATTTTACTACTCATTATGAAAGCTTATAATCTGATATCAAACACAAACATTTTTGGAGAAATGAGACAAAATAATGTCTACTCTGCAATGATGTGAAACAAATCAAAATTACACAATATTTTTAAAAGTTTGCTGTATCTACACCATTGATAGTCTACTATTTCTCTTCCTTGTGAGCAGAAACTGGAGTCATTTCTCTTGTTGCTAATTCAAGACCAAATAACTTATCTATAACTTGGCATTTAGTAAATGTTTATTCAACAAAGTCATGGATTAAATTTTAAATCGCTTTTTTTCATCCAATTTTTAAAACTTATAAAGTTTTCTTTAAAGCATTCTCCTGAAGTGAAACTGAAGAAATTGGAATGTCTCATCACTGAGGGCATTATTTTTTTTTTTAAGTGAGGGACAAGGTTAGCAAAAGCTACAAGCATTGTTGCTTTTCTTAGCAGTTACTAATATCCTTGGGGAAATGTGATACTGACAGACATTAAGAAATGGCACAAACTTTTTGGCTACATCTGGGAAATCCAAAATGATTATACTGCACATAAACATTAGGGTTACAGAGACTAGCCTTGAAATAACGAGAACAGACTTCAGGGACAAAAGTGATAAAAAATAACACAAGATAACTTCATAAATAAGTTAGGGTCCATTTAAAACAACCCAGACTGTTGAAAACTGCCAAGTAATTAAGTACCTTTCATTTTGGGTTTCAGAATGCAATGAAAAGTTAAAAAAAAAAAACATATTTTAAAACTTCAGAAATTGTCCTTTTTTTGTCTAGTCAATTTTGGCTTTATTATCCCTTTCCTTTCAATAGAATGAGATGACTTAATAGGGTTCTTTCTGGACTTGAAAACAAATAGAAAACTCTGTTCTCCCTGCCCCTTCCTCACATCATTTTGTTTCTCTTTGCTTTACTTTTGTCTAGTTGTTTGTTTTATTCTATTCTAATAGTTGGAAGGGTGGTGATTTGAAAATGAGCCATGGGGACATGAGAAAGGAGAAATCATAATCAGAATACAGTTAAAAAGAAAAAAAAATTACTTTTTAAAAATAAATTAGTGAATAAATAAAATAAATTGACATACATAGAATTTATTTCTATCCAAGATCTTCTGTGCAGTCTAAGCTATTTGAATTAATAACAGCTATAATGTTTTTAGTCATAGTATCAATCAAGTTTTTGTTAGCTGTTGTCAAGAAAACAGTTTGCAAATGGTCAAAAGTTTTTGTGTTTTTTTTTTTTATCAGTTACTCATGTTCGTTCCTTTGATCTCTGTATGTACAGGATCACTTCTAGACCTCATACATACGATGAATTGAACAGTATTATAACATTATTAACCTTTGAAATACAATAGATCAAAAGTCATTGACCACAGAGGGGGACAAACAACGCAGTCTGATGAGACAATGCAGTACTGATGAGACCTGATTAGCTAGGGTCAAATGGAAGGGGAGGAGGACATCCCCTATCAGTGGACTTTGAGAGGCGCATGGGAAGGATGAGACAGGAAGGGTGGGATTGGGAGGGACAGAGAGAGGCTGCTACAGCTGGGATATAAAGTGAATAAACTGTAATTAATATTAAAAATAAGAATTATAAAAGTAATTGACATACTTTCTGATAATTTGTAATGACTTTACTAAGGTTTTAAGTTGGTGACAATATATATTACAAACTTTAAAAAAACATGTTCATAGATTAACATGTGATGTTACTTTCCCCCTTAATGATAGTTCCAAATATGTCTAGTCCTCAGGAGTAGATTTTTACTAAAAACAAAGTGGGATAAGGTTGGCATGAAAGTAGTCTCTAAACAATGGCAACTTTTTCACAGGATATTTCAAGAATTGCTCCTTCACACACTGAACAGAGGGTGAGTCATCTTTGCAAGGAGAGATCAATGGTTGCATACTTTCCTTTCTGTCATATTCTTCATATGCTTCAGTTTCAATTTTGAGTACAACCTGATAGATGAACTGGAATTGTGGATTACATGATTGTGAACATTGTTTTTTCTCCTCAGTAAGAGTAGGTCTTAAAGAATGGTATCCTTTATAAATGTTTGTGTAAGTATGTTGTATTTCTGGACTAGAGTCAATCAGCATCCAGTCTTCTAATCATCTCAGATCATGCTTGGTGGCCTCCCTAACTATGCAATTACTGAACATGTAATTAGCTCTGCGTTGGATACTCTTCTAGGAAATAGGGAAATAGCCTGGAGATAATGTCCTTGCCTGAACATATCACAGCAATATTTTGCCTATAGTGTTGAAAGAGAAATATAAGGATATGAGAGTAGTATAGAGCAAAACTGCTTCCCGACTATAAAAACATATATTCAAGATCTAGGTAAACTCTACAAAGCCTTTTCCTCATGGTTTGTACAAAAACAGTAATTTTCCTTTGTTTGCCCTATAATACCTATTTGTTCTGCATAATACAGGGCAGTGCTCTAGTGTATCATAGGGCTACAGTTAATCTACCAGTTGGTAAATCTGGGCCATTTTCCTTGTGTGCTTATTGGCATTATTGGTAGCCATTCTGTCCTCAATGTCAGGGAGTTTCCTTTAGATTTAGCATTTCAGCCTGTTAGTGGGGCAAGAGATGACATATGTTCCTCTGTAACTATTTGCAGGTGAAGCTAGATTCATTGGCAAGACCCAGGTAGGCTGGAAGACTACTCAAAGGTGAGACAGTGGGCCATTTATCAGAAGCTTCCGGTTAACTGACCCTGGTGAAGACACAGAGCAGTGACATTGGCTGGACCACTTTACATTAGCTTTCAGTAAGTACAGGGCTCATCAGTTTGCCATCTGCGGGTGGTCCCTGGATGGTGCTTGCCAGCCAAATGAAAATATGCTGAGACAAGTATAGACTAGAGACAGAAGTTAAAACTTAGGAACTTAAAAGAAAATCTTATATTAAATAATTTCGGGCCCATAGTCCTAGTAACTGGGGAAGGGGAGGAATCCCAGACCAGGGCGGAAAATCTAATTCCTAGGAATGCACAGTGAGGAAATGTAGGCTGTGCTTACCTAGCGTCTGTTTGTCATTTGGATCCAAGTCTAATAACTCTTTGACTCCCGAAACCTAAATGAATTACTAGCTTACAAAATGAAATATAAGTTTAGACCGCAGTTACAATTTACTGAAAGCTAAATTGTAAAACAGCTAGAATAGACTCACTTCTTTGAGTCCTAGTAAAACTATAGCTTTGGGTTAAAAAGCATGAAAAAAAAATCCCTTCTGTTCAGAAAACCAGGTATAGATTAGACAAAGATATTCTTAACCCAATGAGAAGCACCTTGAATCTATATTTAGAAGACAAAAAAAAAATTAAAATCTTGAGCTTGGGACTGAATAAGTACTCAGTGCTCTATCAGCTTATCAAAACTCCATTTATCAATGTGAAAACTCCAAATGTTTGCAATCCTAGTAGAACAATAGCATAGAAGGGGAAAGAATTCTGAAACAATTTTTAGTTCTTAAATACCTTAAATCAGTTTAATCACTTCTTAAGTTTTCACATCCTCTGACTTTTATAAGTTATAATTACCCATTTTAAGTTATAATGCGCATTTTCACACCTTAAAACACCCTTTTACACACTAAAACACTTTCTTAGATCCTCAAAATTTAAGATTTTGTATCCTCATAATTTACATAAACGTTAGTCCTTTTTATTCCTGTCATTCAACATGAGACTCAAGTGGTTGATTACTGGGAGAAGTAATTATAAAGGGAGTTCGTTTATAT
Organism: Meriones unguiculatus; assembly: GCF_030254825.1. NCBI lineage: Eukaryota > Metazoa > Chordata > Mammalia > Rodentia > Muridae > Meriones > Meriones unguiculatus. The sequence goes on from NC_083354.1 coordinate 99,738,202, forward strand.
AAAGGAATAGTAAAGTGTTACATTGAAATTTGTTTTGAGCGTTTACCTCTTTCTGAATCTGGTAGCAAGGTAAACTGTGTGGAGACCTAGCAGTAGCTGTAGAAAGGAAGGCCTGTGGGCTGAAGCTTACACATGAACAGAACTGAGAAAGCAGCTGAAGCCACAGTTGCTGCTGTCACAGTAACAGAGCTATCACTAGCCTTTCATCAACATGATCAGAGATTTAAGAAGGATGAATTTTACTTGAGTAAGCAAAACTACACACAAAGCCACTTCCAGATCTAATAAAAAGTCCAGAGACTTACTGGCTACCTGGACAGTCACCTTAGGACTTTTCATGATCATTAGGGGCAGAGGTCCCAGTTCAGTGCTACTCTTTGGCCACCAGGCCCAGAAGGTCTGACAGACTTTCCTAAGGAGTAAGACCTTGTGGGTAGAGCTAGCCTATGATGTTTAAGGAAGCAAGACAACCACAACATCATGCTTTTCCACAGTTCAGACAGCATCATGGCAGCAGTCCAGGTGAAGGGGAGTTTTTCTCCCAGTGGCCAGCTTTCCCACATTTAAAGCAAGCTCCAGGTGGAGGTTCTTCTGGTCCATATTCTTTGGAGGAGAGTAAGGAGCTTCCAGGAGCTGGTCAGTCTATCACAAAAAGCTTTTTTAAATTAAACAGTTTAAATGCCATACTCTGCAGATCATCTCTAAAGCATTTGAGGACCATTGTCTATTAAATATATATAATCTAGACAGACTTTGCTTCTTTATAGTTACTTTTTGACTTCAAAATCATATAGAGAAACCTAAATAAAGTTGTTACCTGTAATCAATGACATTAGTAAGTACCATGACTCATCATATATTTGTTAACAGATCAACCTTAATCATTCTCAACAGTTTATAATAAGTTTAATAGCTTTTGTAAGATTGGTATTTCATAGTTGTAACCCTGTTAAATTTATCCTTAAAAAATAACATTTTTTTTTATTTGAAGCTCTTTCAGTGTCAAGAAAAGACTTCTAACACATAAACACAGTTCACAAAAAGACTGGGAACTTTCCTAGTCCTTTTACAGTACACCATTGCATAAACTAACAGTTTTTATATGACTCAGTTTATCAAAATAACTTAAGCTTAACAAAGTTAGTAAAAAAAAGGAGGCCAGACATACATAACTGCCCCTTAGCAAGAGCAAGCCATGCAGTACAGATGACCCCGTGACAAGATCATTTCCCCAAATGGTGAAGCTGCTCCCTGAAGCAGGGTCTAGTGAGATGGTTCAAAAGGTAAAGAAACTTGTTGTCAAGTTGATTTCTGTCCCAAAGACTCACACGGTGGCAATAGTAAACCAACAGCCACACATTGTTTCTGACCTCACTGGTGTACCATGAAAGGTACATTAAGCCCGAAGAGCCCTTAGGTAAAGAGAAACATTCTCTAAGCCAGGGTTTCTGAACTGCTTTTTTGTTTTGTTTTGTTTTTTGTTTTTTGTTTTGTTTTGTTTTGTTTGTTTTTTTAATGCTGCAACCCCTCAGCTTGTTTTTCAATGTTGGGGTGTTCACCAAACACAACTGTAATCCCTCCACTGTTATGAATCAAAATTCAAACATTCAGCATGCAGATGACACTAAACTAGCCCTGTAAAGAGGTCTTTTGACCCCCAAAGAGTCAAAACCCATTGGTTGAGAAGCTCTTTGCCAGACTGCTTAAGGTCATTGTTTTACTGCATCATAAGATAGGAATATCTCAGTTTCTGACGTTAAGCTGTGACTCTAATTTTGAGCCTTATTATGTTTGCATATTTTAAAAGGCATTATAATAAACATCTTATAAGTTTAAAATGTTCCATAGCTATGTAAACTTCAATATTTTAAAAAGCTGTTCCTTAAAAATATACAGATTTTTAAATTTAAGTTTTCTGTAAAACAAATGCTGACACCCATAGCCAAAAGTTGGGAAAATTCAGGAACTTTTATGAAAGAAGGAGAGATAGAAATACCTGGAGGGTACAGGAGCTCAACAAGGAGAGCAACAGAACCAAAAATTCTGGACAAAGGGGTCTTTGCAGAGACTGATACTCCAACCAAGGACCATACATGGAGATAACCTAAAACCCCTGCACAGAAGTAGCCTATGGCAGCCCAGTGTCCAAGTGTGTTTCCTAGTAAGAGGAACAGGGACTGTCTCTGACAAGAACTCAGTGGCTGGTTCTTTGATCACCTCCCCCTGAGATGGGAGGAGCCTTGCCAGGCCACAGAGGAGGACAATGCAGCCAGTCCTGATTAGACCTGATAGTCTAGGGTCAGATGGAATGGAAAGAGGACCTCCCCTTTTAGTGAACTTGAGGACTGGAAAGGGAAGAGAAGAGGGAGAAAGGGTGGGATTGGGCAGGAAGAGGGAGGGAGCTCTGGGATAAAAAGTGAATAAACTGTAATAAAAATATATTTAAAAAGAAAATTTAAAATCTCTCAACTGTGTGCTCCTGTTATATCCAGAAAATAAGGTACTTTTTTGTTGTTGTTGATTTACTTCAAGAGGGAAGATACAGAGCACAACCACAATCTGCATAAGAACAGTCCAAGATTATGCACCCAATTCAAAGATCAACGTCTGGGATTCATTCCACGCTTTGAGATTTTCCCTAAGGGCTTGAATCACCTCATTGGCACCAACCTCAGCAGTATATGTATAGCTTGCTTATTACATACTCTCTGGGCACATTTCATGCAGCTGGTGTTTCTGCTGACTACCACATGGCATGGTCGCTCCAAAACTGCTCAGTTCCCTCACTATCACTGGGCTTTCTATAGGAATTTCAGCCCTGCCACACACTACCAGGCCTCAGCTGGCCTCCATGACTTCTTCATATCTTTAAGGCACAATCTTGCATGCGGAGATGCAACTTTAATACCTTGTTCTACAGCCCTAGCAAAGATGACAGTCAGCAAAACAGCTGCCTTTTGCCAAAATGGCAGTGAAGCCATGACATCTACAAATCCTAGCAAAGATGATGACCAGCCACATGCTGCTTATGTCCCAGAATGGAATCATGTTATCTATGTAACAGTGCAATTGCCTATGAACTGGAGAAGAGTGAGACACCCTGCGCAGATATAGCCATTAGGCAGTTTAGTCTCCAGGTGGGATCCCTAGTAAGGACAGTAGGGACTGTCTCTGATAGGGGCTCTATTGCTTGCTCTTTGATCACTTCCCCCTGGCAGGGCAGCCTTGCCAGGGCCCAGGGGAAGAAGATGCAGACAGTCTTTATGTGACTTATTAGGCAGGGGTCAGATGTTAGGAGAGGATGGTTTTCCCTTTTTGAGGATTATGGAAAGATGAAGGGGGAAGAGGAAAGGAAGGTAGAACTGGAGGAGATGAGAGAGGAAGTTACAATCAGGAAGCAAAGTGAATAAATTACAAAAATGTAAATTTAAATAATAGAAAGAAAGGAAGGGAAAAAGATTACCTATGCACAGAATTTTAATTATCAACATTATATTTCAACTTTTCAAGTTATTTTTGGTTACAGATATTACAGATTTTTAACCATACCAAATAAACTTATAGGCCAACATTCCCTTTATTTGTTTTGTTTTCTTATCGCCATCTCAGCTTTTGACTCTTGACTCTGGCCAGAAATAGAGACTTTAAAGCGTATCTGGATCTGAAAAAGGGTGAACCACAACCCAATTCCAGAGCCAGATTTAATAGAACAGCATGAAGCAATATTTTTAATATTATGAAAACCCAAATGACATTTGAATTTCTGTTACATTAAATCCACTGGCCAGAAAGCCCAGAGGTAAATTTTGAGCTAGGGCAGCTGGTGGCAGGAGAAACAGTAAGCCTACATATTCAACGATGTCCAGTCATACAAAACAGACAGAAATCTTATACAATGAATTCACACACTCAAGGAAGACCAGTCAGAACACACCATATAGCCATACATTCAAAACAGACAGACAAAACTAAGCTTTTGGTGCAGTTTGAGACTGTAAGACCAACATCTAAGTGGCCTTGGGAACTGCTGTAGTGAGTAGCTACAGTGTGTGGCAGTGGAGCTGATGTTCCAGCAGCCCATGCATGTCTGTACCAGAGCTGATGCACATCAGTGCTGCAGCTGCACCTGTTGCAGTGGGACTTCCATGGGCTTCTGCATGGGGCTGAGAGTCTTCAAACCTGTTTATTGAGCCCCAAGTCCATTGGCTAATGCATACTGCTACATACTAATATCAGATCCCAAAGTCCCCAAAACTCTGCTGTTTAAGACCAGTCAAAATACATAAAAGACATACAGAAACGACAAGAAACAGAGTCAAAATGACAATGAGACAACATCTAACAATTATAGTCCTCTGCTTCAGAAGTCAGTCTGAACAAGAAAATTTAACATATTGTCTTGCACAAGCCCTGCCCTGCCTTGTATCCCCATGCTGGGTCTTTTCAAGCTGCAGGTCTGGCCCTCAGTGACCTGGGTGTTCTTGGCTTTGTTGTGCTGCCTAGGCATTGGAACCTTGCTGATGGTGCCATGATGCTGGAGCTCCCTGAGTTTCCTGAACAAGTCCCCATCATCATTAGGGCATCCTGAGAGCTCCAAGGCAGGTCAGAAAACAACTTGCTACACTGTCTTAATTCCCACTTTACCAGAAATAGTTCAAGCAAGCCCACATTCCACAAAACAACACAAAATAACAACAACAACAACTAATTTAATGAATATTAGACTTGGTGCCCAAATGGTCTCTGGGAATGTTTCTGGGGACAACAGAGTAGAAGGACTACATTGCATCTAACTTCCCATCTAGAACCCTGCTTCTGGCCCAGAAAAGATGGCACAGACAAGGCATCAATAGGCAAGACAGAGACAAGATACAAAGGTGCCTTTTAACTTACAGTAGAGATCTAGGACCATAGGGAGGAGGAAGGGCTGAGGCTGAGTGAGAAGACTCTCTAAGTGGCTATTCCTACCCTGTGCAGTTCCTACCATGGGTAGGTCACTTAGATCTCAGGGAAATATCCAAATGCTCTGATGTTGAAAACCAGAAGGCAACACTTAAAGATGTTGCAAGACTCCTGTCCTTTTCCCTGTTTTCTCCAGCTTCTAATGTCCCTCCTCTTAGCCTTTCTGAATGAAGATTGATCATTTACCCCAGGTCCACCTTCTTGATTAGCTTCCTTAGGTGTACAGATTTTAGTATGATTATCCTATATGATATGTCTAATATACACTTATAACTGAGTATATACCATGTGTGTCTTTCTGCCTGGGACACCTCACTCAGGATGAACTTTTCAAGATTCCACCATTTGCCTGCTAATTTCATGATTTCCTTGTTTTTAATTGCTGAGTAGTATTCCATTGTGTGAATGTACCATTATATCACAGAGGGCCTATGAAAGACTCTACTCAGCAAGGTGTCAGAACATATGCTAAGACTCACAGACAAACATTGGGCAGAGTGCAGGGAATCTTATGAAAAAGGGGGGAGATAGAAAGACCTAGAGAAGACAGGAGCTTCACAAGGACAGCAACAGATCCAAAAAATCTGGGCACAGGGGTCTTTTCTGAGACTGATACTCCATCCAAGGACCATGCATAAAGATAACCTAGCACCCTGCATAGATGTACCCATGGCAACTCAGTATCCAATTGCGTTCCCTAGTAAGGGAAACGGGGCCTGTCTCTGACATGAACTCATGGGCTGGCTCTTTGATCACCTCCACTTGAGTGGGGGACAGCCTTACCAGTCCACAGAGGAAGATAAAGAAGCAAGTCCTGATGAGACCAGATAGACTAGGGTGAAATGGAAGGGGAGGAGGACCTTCGCTATCATTGGACTGGGGAGGGGCATAGGAGAAGAAGATGGAGGGAGGGTGGGATTGGGAAGGGATGGGAGAGGAGGCTATAGCTGGGATAAACTGTAATTAATAAAAATAAAATAAAAATTGAAAAAAAAAGTTTTTGCAAGACAAAGAATATGCTTTTTCAGTAATTTTCTTTTCATGGGCAAGAAGCAAGTTATAAGTTTATGGTAATACATGTTATAGGATTATGGTCAGATAGTTAATACACTATAAAACATTTTATGATCAGGCAGTTCTCAGAAAAATACAATTTACAATGTGTAATTCAAAAGATTATTGAGGAAGAACAAAGAAAGAAAGAGAGAGAAGGAGAGAGAGAAAGAAAGACCAAAAGAAAGGAAAGACAAGTTGACCTCCAGGTAAGAACATGATCAATGTCTAACATTGTTCAACTAAAAAGAAAAATGGAGTTATCTGTCTCTTAACAATCGAAAGAACAACAAGTTTGATGTTCTTTTCTTTATGAAGACAATGACTGATTGTAGTAATGTTCATATCATGCAGGAACATATAAGAAAAAAAGAAGTATCTATATAACATATTCTAAATATGATTCTTTTTAAAATAAGAATTATAGATGTAATTGAGTATTTGAAATACCTGGATATTTTAATAATTTTGTATTATCATGTTTTACTTTCTTGTAAAAGAGCCATACCACATACTATACTAACTAATCCTCACTCTTTCTTGGGATTTTAGGTGTTTATTCCTGCTAACACTGCATTTGTGAATGACTAGTTTCCATGATTATTCAACATTGTCTTTATCAGTATACAATACATTTATCACAATAATGCCTTTTTTGGTAAACTTGTTAAGATAAAGAACTTTTGCAATAAACAGGAACACTAACCTTGACCATTATGAAAATGACTCATGAGTGTATTGCAGAGAAATAAAAGTTAATGTATGGTTATACTTTAGGTGAGTCTCATAAAATAAAGGTTTTCATTATCATCAGTACAACAAAAGGAGAATAAAAACGAGCAGCTAAAACAAAGAACCTGGTTTCTTCATCATTAGTGGCTGTGTTTAAATGATAACTTTTGTATTTCCTATTTATTTATGTATTCATGTATTTATTTCAGTTTATTCACTTTGTATCCAGGCTATGTAACCCTCCCTAGTCTCATCCCAGTCGCAATCATGCTCCCTCTTATCCTCTCATGCCCCTTCCTTAGCCTGCTGTTAAGGACCTCCTCCACTTCTTTCTGAGTTTAGCCTATCAGGTCTCATAAGGACTGATTGCTTCATCTTCCTGTGTCCTGGTAAGGCTGCACCATCCAGAGGGAGGTGATCATTTAGCTGGCCACTGGGTTCATGTCAGAGACAGTTCTGTGCCAAGATTTTTTTGGTTCTGTTCATCTCCTTGTGGAAGTTCTGTCCTCCCCAGGTCTTACTATCTCCCCCTTCTTTCCTAAGATTCCCTACACTCTTCCCAAAGTTTGTTTATGAATCTCAGAATCTGCTTTGATACACTGCTGGGTAGAGTCTTTCAGAGGTCCTCTGTGGTAGGCTCCTATTTTCTCCTTCTTCCAATATCCATCCTATTTGTCTTTCTGAGGATTTGATCATCTTACCCAGGGTCTTCATTTTTGCTTAGCTTCTTTAGGTTTACATATTTTAGTATGTTTACCCTGTCTTACAGGTCTAGTACACACTTATAAGTGAGTATACGAAGTGTGTCTTTCTGCTTCTGGAATACCTCACTCTGGATGATCTTTTCTAGATCCCACCATTTGACTGCAAATTTCATGATTTCCTTGTTTTTAATTGCTGAATAGTATTTCATTGTATAAATGTACCACAATTTCTGTGTCCATTTCTCCCTTGAGGGACATCTGGTTTTTTTTTTTTTGTTTTTTTTTTTTCAGGTTCTGGCTATTATGAATAAAGCTGCTATGAACTTGGTCGAACAAATATTCTTGTTGTGTACTTGACAATATCTTGGATATATACGAAAGAGTACTAGAGCTGGATCTTGAGGTAGCACTATTCCTAATTGTCTGAGAAAGCACCAGATTGATTTCCAAAGTGGTTATACAAGTTTATATTCCCACCAGCAATGGAGGAGTGTTCCCCTTTCTCCATATCCTCTCCAGTATGTGATGTCACTTAAGTTTTTGATCTTAGCCATTCTGATGGTTGTAAGGTGAAATCTCAGGGTCATTTTGATTTGCATTTCCCTGATGACTAAGGATGTTGAGCATTTCTTTAAGTGTTTCTCTGCCATTCTGTATTCCTCTACAGAGAATTCTCTGTTTAGCTCTGTACCCCATTTTTTTAGTTGGATTGGTTGATTTCTTGCTTTTTAACTTCTTGGGTTCTTCTGGATATTAGCCCTCTTTCAGATATGGGGTTGGTGAAGATCCTTTCCCAGTCTGAAAGCTGTTTGTTCTGAGGACAGTGTCTTTTGCTTTACAGAAGCAGTTGAGCATTTCTTTAAGTGTTTCCCTGTCATTCAATATTCCTCTGTTGAGAATTCTCTGTTTAGCTCTGTACCCCATTTTTTAATTGGATTACATGGTTTGTTGCTGTTGGCCCTCTGTCAGATGCAGGGTTGGTGAAGATCTTTTCCCAGTCTGTATGATGTTGTTTCATTCTGTTGTCAGTGTCCTTTGCATTACAGAAGATTTTCCGTTTCATGAGGTCGCATTTATTGATTGTTGATGACTGTGTTGCTGGTGTTCTCTTCAGAAAGTTGTGTCCTATGCCAGTGAGTTCAGGGCTCTTTCCCATTTTCTCTTTTAATCTCTTTTAATCTGTTTTTGGTTTTATGCCGAGTTCCTCGATCCAACATACTCAGAATTGAACATGCCCTAATCACTCTATTCCATCACCATTTTACTTTGTGTGACCCTCCCTTGCTTCCTGTGTGAATTGGGAATCTCTCCAGAAAGTTAACTCTTAAGAGTTTGTGAAAGGAACACTATTACGTTTGCATTTTCACATGGAGAAAGTAAATTTTAATTAGTTAACCCATTTGCTCCAAACACATCTGTCATGTAACTGTGTGAGAGCTGGTTATGGTGTGATTTTTCGAACCGGCAGATTCTGGCTTTTCTACTTACAGATGTCTCAAGTCTATGCAGGTGCCTCATGGCATACTAGAGTGAACCGAAGGCAAGTGGATGGCACCAGTAATAGTCAGGAAGAGTCTATACTTCAGCAAACTATAACATACTGATGCTTCTTCTTCACTGACAGTGAGCTTAAACATAATAACAAACTGTTAACACCCTAGAGCATAAGGTGTTTGCAAGATATTAGGCAAAAGATACTTTAGAATGCCCTGGGCTATTTAAACATTTTAAACAAATATAGTTTCTAAAGATCATAAAAACTAAGATGAGAAAATGACCCAGATACATTATTGTGAAGCTTCAAATTGAGTGATGGAAAAGGCAAGAACTGACAAGTTGAATAGTTTTTCTCTCCTCTAGCTAACTTTATACTGTGTAGCAACTCTCTTCAAAGCATCAAGTGTGTTTTAGAGAAGATGATCTGTCACACACAGATTGACTTCAACCCTAATACAGAGATTTGTCTTTAAAAGTGTGCTAAAAGTATTACAGATAAAAAAAGAGAGAGAAAAATCAGGAGATCCCGTGATTTCAAAGGTCCCACAATGAAGCAGTGGCGCTGCCTAATCTTATGTCAGCTTGATAAAACCCAGAGTTGTCTGAAAGGAGAGAACCTCAACTGAGAGAATACCTCCACAAGATTCACATGTAGGGTATTTTCTTTTTTAAATTGATTTTTACATTGATTACAGTTTGTTCACTTTGTATCCTAGCTGTAGCTCCCTCCTCCATTCCCTCTCAATCCCACCCTCCCTCATATCCTCTCACAGGCCTCTCCCATTCCACTGATAGGGGAGGTCCTCCTCCCCTTCCATCTGAATCTAGCTTATCAGGTCTCATGAGAACTGGCTGCATTGTCCTCCTCTGTGGCCTGGCAAAGCTGCGCTCATCTCAGGGGGAGGTGATCAAAGAGCCAGCCACTGAGTTAATGTCAGAGACAGTTCCTCCTCTCATTACCAGGAAATTCACTTGGATACTGAGCTGGCCTGGGCTACATCTGAGCAGCGGTTTTAAGGTATATCCATGAATGGTCTTTGGTTGTAGTATCAGTCTCAGAAAAGACCCCTGTGCCCAGATATTTTGGTACTGTTGCTCTCCTGTGGAGCTCCTTTCCTCTTCAGGTCTTACTATCCCCCCCTTCTTTCCTAAGATTCCCTGCACTCTGCCTAAAGTTTGTTTATGAGTTTCTGCATCTGCTTTGATACACTGCTGGGTAGAGTATTTCTGAGGCTCTCTGTGGTAGGCTCCTGTCCTGTTTTCTGTTTTCTCCTTCTTCCAGTGTCCATCCTGTTTGTCTTTCTGAGTGAGGACTGATTATATTACTGATGGTCCTCCTTCTTGCTTTGTTTCCTTAGATGTACAGATTTTTTAGGTTTATCCTGTATTATATGTCTAGTATCCACTTATAATTGAATATATATTCTGTGTGTCTTTCTGCTTCTGGGATACCTCACTCAGGATGATCTTTCCTAGTTCCCACCATTTGATGGCAAATTTCATAATTCCCTTGTTTTTAATTGCTGAGTAGTATTCCATTGTGTAAATGTACCACAATTTCTGTATCCATTTCTCCATTGAGGGATATCTGGGTTGTTTCCAGGTTCTTGCTATCTAGGTATTATGAATAAAGCTTCTACAAACATTGTTGAACAAATGTCCTGTTGTGTACTTGACATATGAATATATGCCTAGGAGTGGTATAGCTGGATCTTGAGGAAGCACTATTCCTAATTGTCTGAAAAAGTGCCAGATTAATTTCCAGAGTGGTTGTACAAATTTACATTCCCACCAGCAATGGAGGAGGGTTTTAGGGTATTGTTTTATTTAGTGATTCATAGAGATGGGCCCAGTCCATTATGGGTAGTGCTAGCCCTTGCATGGTGGTCCTGTTTTCCATCAAACAGTGGCCTGAGCAAGCCAGGAGGTACTAACCAGGAAGCACATCAATCCATTATCTGTGCTTCAGCTTCTGCCTCTAGGTTCCTGCTCTGTGTGGATGTGGCAATATTAGCTAAGTAAACCCTTTCCCTCCCAGTTTGCTTTTGGTCATGGTGTATTTGTCACAACAATAGAAACCCTAAGACAGATGTTTGTTTGTCTCCCCTCCCCCATCAGGAGCCATAATTTTCTATCTAGAGGAGAAAAAAAGAAACTGACACATCTTTGTTGATTTAAAATGGACTTTTCAAGAGAGCAAGTTTTCCTTCCTGATGACTTTCTTCTAGAGAGATGTTAACACAGTCAGAATAAGCTATTTTTATCCACTCAGCAACCATTGTTATGAAAATTAAAATGAATCCACTTAGAGGTATTTCTGTATACTTCATTTTATCTCATCTAATGCATAGTCTTAATTCGTGCTACCATTTTACTAATTGTTTTTGCCACACTTATTCACTGCAGGGGAATGAGCAATTTTAAAAGTGCCTAAAAGATAATAGGTATCCAAAAATGATTATCCTGAAATTTCTAAGCATTTAATCATTTTCTTTTTTTAACTTATATAATCCCTGACTTCTCTGTGATATTAAGGCCCATAGGCTGGTAAGTGTAAGAATACATATAGATATATGCATGTGTGAATATACACAGAAACAAATTAAAAATTTGAATACAGAAAGAGTCAAAGGAGGGTGAATAGATGACACAGAATAAAGTCAACAATAAAGTTACAAAATTATTTTCAGACTTCCTAGAAAGTTTTACTAGCCTTCAAAAAAGTAATTCTATCTCAGGTTCATAAGGGTACAAACCAAGATGTGTCGCAGCCAAGGAATTCTACTGTAGCCACAGCATTAATCGTGTTTTCCTGACTTCACATGTGACTTCTTTGGCCATTTGTGAGGTATTTCATAAGACACACTTTCTAGCTATGCTCTCATTTTCCTCTGGATTTTGGGCATCTCCTTATTCTTCTTCTTCATATCACTTACTATAAACATCACCAATTGGCTACATTTTTATATGGCATAAAACTCCACTTGCGATCTCACAGGATAGGGTAAATAGTCATTCACATATGGGAGTCATTACTATGAAATTATTAATCATTTTCTTTTTTTATTTTTAAAAAAATGTTTATTTTTATGTTTTTTTTTTTCAATGCAGTTTATTCAGGAACCTTGAACAATCCTCGGACCCTGGGGAAAGCCAGCCCACAGCTTAAATAGCCTCTGGGTAGCCAACCCAGGCGTGCCACGGGGGCAATGCAGATAGGTCCACATACATGGAAGCAAGCCAGATCCTCAGCCTTAGCCAAATGTGGAATTGTTCGTGACAGAGAGCACTCACCATCGGGAAGGTGGAAGGCGGAAACCAGCTCCATCTTTAAGGCATAGCATTCCGCAGCTCTCTACAGTTCCCCCTTTTTGTTTTAGATGCATCAGACAAGAGTAGAGGTCTGATCTCTGATATTAGAAATAAATTGGGACTTTGTACCGATGTTCATTTAGGTGTCATCCACCCAAAGAGCATCAGACCTGTCCGATACCTTTTTCTCAGAGGCGGGACCTGGGGTATCAACCCGCATGCAATCAGACATGCTCTTCTCTGGGTCGAAAGCGGCTGACCCTGAGTGCAGTGCTTAGCCTCGCATCCTGAGCATAACATTTTAGCTTTTTATGGTATCCAACCATGCTTGGGGAGAATGTCCTGCTTCAATGGCTGTAAAGGCCTGAATGATCATGGCTGCATCACACTGTTGTGAGACTCTAATCTTGCATATATACCACAGGCAAACCAAGGAGACCAACACCAGAAGGCCTGCTAACTAACGCTGCCATGCCCGCCCATTCCTTCAGATGATTCATGGCTGCAGCAATCCATGATGATAATCCTGTGGCTAGTCCTGCGTCCACTCTGGTAGAATTTACTGTGACAATGGCCACTCTCAGCTGCTCCATCGTAGTATCGAATTCTCCAGTCCAATTACCTAAAATATAGCTCGACAATTGTTTAGACAGATTTGCAGCACAGGAAAAATTCTCATGTTATATGCTAGTGACTCAAAGTCCAGCATATTTTCATTGATAGCCAAGTTGAGCGATTTGCCATAGGGTATCAATTTGCTCCTGCACGAGGTCAATCCTCTGAATGAACACCATCAAGCTTCCTTTTAGTTGAGCATTAATTCCTTTATGTACAACTAAGGCATGAGCTACATTGGCTAAATGATTGTTCAGGGTCTGAGCAGTCTGCCCAGTATGACTCATGGCTAATGCCCTGGTGGTAGCTCCAACAGCCGCCAATGAGATGGCAGTAACAATGGTGGCTGTAGTTCCAAGATCCCTTTTCTGTCTGAAGAGAGTCATAGCGTGAGGGGTATCAACGGGCACAGGCACACAGTGAGGCATGTGAGTAACCAGGGCATACCTAAATTTACTAGCATTCCAGCATTGGGCAAAAAAGCAAGTATCATTACCACAATTACTTGGCTCTATCTGACTAATAATGAATAAAAATGGGGGATATAGACAAACAGGTGTGGGCTTATAGGAAATATTATGAGAAGCCTTAACCCCCTCGTTGGAACATCCTGCGTCAGTTCTAGAACTAGCAGTGGTGGTGTCCAAGCTCTGAGTAGGTTCAGGAGACCATTGCCCCCAGGGGCGAGACGTGCTTCATGCCAATTGACTAACTCCATGTTTTCCTCCACTTTTGAAAGTCATTTAAGGTTCTTAAATTATTTTTTCCCTTTTTTTTAAATTTTTCATCAATTACACTTTATTCATTCTGCATCCCCCCATAAGTCCCTCCCTCCTCCCATCCCAATCCCACCCTCCCTCCTCCCTCTGCTTGCATGCCACTCCCCAAGTCCACTAATAGGGGAGGTTCTCTTCTCCTTTCTGATCTTAGTCTGTCAGTTCACATCAAAAGTGGCTGCATTGTCCTCTACTATGGCCTGGTAAGGCTGCTCCCCTCCAGGGGGAGGTGATCAAAGAGCAGGCCAATCAGATTATGTCAGAGGCAGTCCCTCTTCACATTACTATGTAGCCCAATTGGACTCTGAACTGCCCGGGGCTACATCTTACCTAAAATTCCATTCACTCTGCCCAACAGTTGTCCATTAGGCTCAGCATCTGCTTTGATAGTCTGAAGGACAGAGGCTTCAAGTGGAAATATATTTGAAGTTCCTTATCTTTAAGAAATATTGAGTCTAAAACAACTCTGTTTCCAATACATGAGAGACATATCCATAAAATTAAAAAGATTATCTTCATGACTAATAATAAGTTGCCATTGAAACTGTATTCTATGCAGCACATTTCCCTTAGTTTATTTTTCTATCTTAATCTTTACAATAATATCACAGGAAAGTTATTATTATCACCTAAATTAGGATAAAGAATTGAAATAATTAAGAACTTTGGAATTTTCCCACAGTATGTGGGCAAATCTCACTGGGAATTTATTTAAGTGAAATACCAATATCATTTGTGCTTGGAGGAGGACCATGTAAAGACTGAAGACAGAACCATGAGTTGTTTTAATAGGGTAGCTTGGATGTGCGCTGCATCCCCAATTCAAATTAACCTAACAACAAAACATCATTCCGAAGTTATAGATGATTTAGTCATTTAAGAGTGACTTAAACTTCAAGAAGTTAAGTCTTACATAATAAAGCAAATTTGTATATTTATTGAACATAGATTTTTTTCATAAAAGATATTCTTTTTATAATTTTCTCTCTTCCAACTCTTCCAAGAGCCTACCCACCTCCCCATCCACCCAAATCTAAACTTTTTTTTTCTATTTTCTCTCATTAGGAAACAATCAACCATCCACAAAACTTAATATAATAGATAAGAAAAGAAAAGAAAAATTCAAGCAAATGAACAAGAAATAAAAGCACCGAAAAAAAAAAAAACAAACCACAATAACCACACACAGGCAGAGAAGCACACACATTCAAACACAAAAAAATCTCATATAAACACAAAACAAGAAATCATTATTAGATAAGCAAGGTATCTGTAAAGTCAGGGTAAAAGGAGAAGGAAAATGCCTAGACAAAGCATTGTGAGGAACACAAAACAAAAACAAAACAGGAACAACAAATCCTCTAAAATTACTATTGAGTGTGTTTTGTGTTGTCCATTTATTTCTGGGCATATGGACTTACATTATTTTTATTTAATTATTTTCATATATCTATATCTATGTCTCTCTATCTATCTCTATATATTTGTATTTTGATACCATCACCCTTCTACTTTTCATAGCCTTTCTGCCACACCCACTTCCTAACTTTATATGGCTTTTCTTTATGACATACTCTGTCCAATTAAATCTGCCCTTAAGAAAATGGACAGAGTGTTATGAGAGTGTGGATAACTGTTCAGAGGCAACAAACTAAAGAAACTGACTCCTTCATCAGCAACCATCAGGCTCCAATAGCTTTCAATAGCTGGGTTGTTTTCTTTCTGTTTCCTTCTTGGTTTCTTTCTTTTGTTCTTTTAATTTAATTTTTTTAAAATTTACATCCCAATCAAAATCCCTCCCTCCTGTCATCCCAGTCCTATTCTCCCTTCCTCATTGTCTCTCTTCCTTCCAGAGTCCTCAGAAGTGGAATGACATCCTCCCCTCCAAGCTGACCCCACCCTATCAAGTCTCATCAGGACTGCCTGCATCCTCTTCCCCTGTTGCCTGGCAAGGCCACCTAACTAAGGGGAAGTGATCGAGGAGAAAGTAACAGAGTTCATGTCAGCACAAGCTCTTGCTCCTCTTACTAGGGAACCCACATGGAGACTAATTTGCCACGGGCTACATCTGAACAGGGGGCCTAGATCTTCTTCAAGCATGGTCCTTGGCTGGCGCATCTGTCTCTGCAGAACTCCTGGGCCCAGATTTGTTGGTTGTGTTGGTCTTCTTGAGCTCTTGTCCTGTCTGACTCTTTCTATTCTCCCATTCTTCCTTAAAGACTTCCTGCATTCTGCATAAAATTAGGTTGTCAGTTCTAGAACTAGCAGTGGTGGTGTCCGAGGTCTGAGTAGGTTCAGGAGACCATTGCCCCCAGGGGCGAGACGTGCTCCATGCCAATTGACTAACTCCATGTTTTCCTCCAATTTTGAAAGTCATTTAAGGTTCTTAAATTACTTTTTTCCCTTTTTTCTTAAATTTTTCATCAATTACACTTTATTCATTCTGCATCCCCCCATAAGCCCCTCCCTCCTCCCATCCCAATCCCACCCTCCCTCCTCCCTCTGCTTGCATGCCACTCCCCAAGTCCACTAATAGGGGAGGTTCTCCTCTCCTTTCTGATCTTAGTCTGTCAGTTCACATCAAAAGTGGCTGCATTGTCCTCTACTATGGCCTGGTAAGGCTGCTCCCCCCCAGAGGGAGGTGATCAAAGAGCAGGCCAATCAGATTATGTCAGAGGCAGTCCCTCTTCACATTACTATGTAACCCAATTGGACTCTGAACTGCCCTGGGCTACATCTGTGCAGGGGTTCTAGGTTATCTCCATGAATAGCCCTTGGTTGGAGTATGAGTCTCTGGGAAGTTCCCTATGTTCAAATTTTCTTGTTCTGTTGCTCTCCTTGTGGAGACCCTGTCCTCTCCAGCTCTTACTATTTCCCAGTTCTTACCTAAAATTCCGTTCACTCTGCCCAACAGTTGCCCATCAGGCTCAGCATCTGCTTTGATAGTCTGAAGGGCAGAGGCTTTCAGAGGCCCTCTGTGGCAGGTTCCTAGGTTGTTTCCTGCCAACGAGGGGTTAAGGCTTCTCATAATATTTCCTATAAGCCCACACCTGTTTGTCTATATCCCCCATTTTTATTCATTATTAGCCAGATAGAGCCAAGTAATTGTGGTAATGATACTTGCTTTTTTGCCCAATGCTGGAATGCTAGTAAATTTAGGTATGCCCTGGTTACTCGCATGCCTCACTGGGTGCCTGTGCCTATTGATGCCCCTCACGCTATGACTCTCTTCAGACAGAAAAGGGATCTTGGAACTACAGCCACCATTGTTACTACCATCTCATTGACGGCTGTTGGAGCTACCACCAGGGCATTAGCCATGAGTCATACTGGGCAGACTGCTCAGACCCTGAATAATCATTTAGCCAATGTAGCTCATGCCTTAGTTGTACATAAAGGAATTAATGCTCAACTAAAAGGAAGCTTGATGGTGTTCATTCAGAGGATTGACCTCGTGCAGGAGCAAATTGATACCCTATGGCAAATCGCTCAACCTGGCTGTCAATGAAAGTATGCTGGACTTTGTGTCACTAGCATACAACATGAGAATTTTTCCTGCCCTGCAAATCTGTCTAAACAATTGTCGAGCTATATTTTAGGTAATTGGACTGGAGAATTCGATACTACGATGGAGCAGCTGAGAGTGGCCATTGTCACAGTAAATTCTACCGGAGTGGACGCAGGACTAGCCAGAGGATTATCAACATGGATTGCTGCAGCCATGAATCATCTGAAGGAATGGGCGGGCATGGGAGAGTTAGCAGGCCTTCTGGTGTTGGTCTCCTTGGTTTGCCTGTGGTATATATGCAAGATTAGAGTCTCACAACAGTGTGATGCAGCCATGATCATTCAGGCCTTTACAGCCATTGAAGCAGGACATTCTCCCCAAGCATGGTTGGATACCATAAAAAGCTAAAATGATATGCTCAGGATGCGAGGCTAAGCACTGCACTCAGGGTCAGCCGCTTTGGACCCAGAGAAGAGCATGTCTGATTGCATGCGGGTTGATGCCCCAGGTCCCGCCTCTGAGAAAAAGGTATTGGACGGGTCTGATGCTCTTTGGGTGGATGACACCTAAATGAACATCTGTACAAAGTCCCAATTTATTTCTAATATTAGAGATCAGACCTCTACTCTTGCCTGATGCGTCTAAAACAAAAATGGGGAACTGTAGAGAGCTGCGGAATGCTATGCCTTAAAGATGGAGCTGGTTTCCGCCTTCCACCTTCCCGATGGTGAGTGCTCTCTGTCACGAACAACTCCACATTTGGCTAAGGCCGAGGATCTGGCTTGCTTCCATGTATGTGGACCTATCTGCATTGCCCCCGTGGCACGCCTGGGTTGGCTACCCAGAGGCTATTTAAGCTGTGGGCTGGCTTTCCCCGGGGTCCGAGGATTGTTCAATGTTCCTGAATAAACTGCATTAAAAAAAAAAAAAAAAAAAAAAGAAACAGAATATGTCAGTAGTGTAGGAGACAAAAAGATTGGGAATATATTCTTAATTTGATAAACAAGAAATAAAAGAGTTTCAGATCTGAAAAAAAAAAAAAATTAGGTTGTCTTCTGCAGAGGATTGCTCCTATCCATATTGGAACGTTAACTGGTTTGGTCTTTCACAGGAGCAGCTACTAAGTTTTGAATAAAATGGCCTTGTCCTATACAGAAAACACTACTTCATAGCTGTCCTAGCTGACTTCTGGCTCTAAAATGTCCTGTCTTACTTGAAATTCTTTTTCATGATTGGTTGATATGGATGTTGCATTCATACCTGAATGTAAACAGACATATATTCTGCACAGGGTCTAGTTGTGAGGTTTCATGTTAACTGCAGTGTACTGCAGGGAGAAGCTTGTTGATAATGGGAGAAAGCTACCCTAGTCCAGGGAGAAAGATAAATATTTAGAAGGAAACTTGATGCTAAGACCATCATTTAAACATTGAAAAACTAGAGCAAAATCAGTATCCAAGATCTCTGTGCTAAAATATTGTGTAGTTAAAACTTAAATAGCTCAAAATTAAATTTGTCAAAAGGTATTTGTTTGAAAATATGAAAAATGTACTCTTATATTTGGATGTAATTAGACAATATGTATATTAGCCTCCTAAGATAATTTCTACATCTTATTTTTAGTAATTCCTCATGCACAGTATGAAGTATTTTTTTCTCAAATACAAACAAGATAAATGCTTGAGATTTGCACTGCCCTGTTGCCTCACAGGAATCAAACAGCCAATCAACCTGCACAGCATTGTCCTGCATCATGCCCCACTTTTTAAAATTCAAGATTCTACACTAGTTTCTTATTTTTTGTTACTGAACAGTTTACCTACAAGTTCTTTTGGCAAGACCACCTTGAACTCCTTCAGCTAGGTATTGAATTGTACTTTTAGCTGAGTCACTAGGTTTATTTGGATACCGCTTAATATCTCCTAAAAGTATGAAAAGCCTTTCTGTTGGGTGTGATGGGAGAGGAGTGTTTGCTCCAGTTTTCCACTTTTCACACTAAATGTTAATCACCTTGACCAGATCTCTTGGTTTAGTCTTATAATTCCATGTCCCAGAGGATGAAGCAAAAGAATTTAATGTAAAACCCAACCAGGGCTACACAGTGAAGTTCTGTATAAAAATTACATTCTGAAAACTAAGTATTTATTATATGCATAATATATGTCCGCATAAACCCATATGCCCTTTTCACTTGTCAGGAGAATATATTCATGCAAATACCTAGGAGACAGTGAAAATATTTTCTTCATTGTAATTCCAGTTCTTGGAAGGCATAAAATAGTGCACTGGAACAACAAAAGGCATGTCTTAAGAATAAATAAATATTTCTGATTATCAACATGTATTGACATGCAAACTATTCAAATGTCACAATCACATAAATGTCCATTTATTTCAGGTAATTCACCTGATATGTTACTTCTGTATATAGTATCAAAGTAAAATGGCATATCAATATTTATTACTACTTAATGGTTTCCTAGCAAGGGAATAAAAATGTGTCATATAAAAAACACCAAGAGAGCCTTCCTTAGGGTCCAAAACGCAGGACTGTGTTTGTTTTCGGCAACAATAGTCATAAAACTATTTATTCCGACTGGCATATGTGAGAGGACACTGAGTATGTAGGAGCAAGCATATAACTTAAAAACTGAAGTTATTATAACATATAGGACACAGGATTTAGATAGGCCCAATAGAGGAGAGAACCGAGAAGTAAAACTGCACATCTCAAAAAGCTGATATTTCAAATGGTGCTCAGAGCACACACTCAACAAAGACCACCACTTTCATTCAGTATTGCTAGGTAAATTATGTGATGAAGGCCGAAGTCTTTGCCTTAAACGACCTATACAGATATAATTAAAATTGGATAAAATGCTTAAATATGAGACAATAAACTATAAAATTAGAAGATGGGACAGTGAAAATTCTTTAGAATATTGGAATGGGCAAGGATAATTTGAATAACCCCAAGCATCTGCAGCAAAACATTAACAGAACTACTTCCAACTACATGATTCTACACAGCAAGGGGGAAAGTCCTCAGCATGTAGAGACAGCACATAGGAGGAGAAAAAATGTTTTCAGATTTCACCTCTAGTATGAGATTAATATCTAGAGCATACAAAAATGTTCCAGGTACTCATTATCAAAAGCACAAATGACTTTGTTTAAAAAGAACGAATAGGCCTAACAAACATTTTACCAAAGAAGAAATTCAGTTGGCTAACAGGTATGTGGAAATGTTTACTTTCTTTAAGTATCAGATCTATGCAAAACAAAACCATAATGAAACATGTCAACCAATAAGAAAGGATAGTCACAAGGCCTAAACATTACAAATATAGATGAAAATGCAGAGAAAAAGGAACACATGAAAACTGTATGTGGAAATGTGAGCTAGTCAAACCACGGGGAAAAACAGTATAAAGTTTTCTCAACATGTTGAAGTGGAACTACTATTAGTGGGTTGATAATAACAGAAAGTGGTATCACTGTTCAAAAGACACCTGAACTTCCATAAGTATTGTAGTCCTATTCATATTATCCAAAAGCAACAACTGAGGTGCATCAACTGGTAAACGAAGTACTATCCAGCCACTGAAAGTATAAAACATGGTGGTATATTATGTAATGGGAAAAACCAGATAGAAAGTATTCTCCTTTAAGGAATAATAAAGAATTGAGGAAATAGGTTTGATCTTACTTCAACATCATACAATGCATAGCATAATGAAATACTGATTCATTCATGCATAACACATTTAAAAAGATTTTATTGCTATTTGAAGAAAACAGTAAAAATATAAAAAGAAATCTTGTACTGGTTGTAAATTTCAATGTTTTGGAATACTATTTGTAAGATTTCAAAATATTCATTGTGTAAAATTCTTCATTCTGATAAAGATAATTAGCAATAAGAATCATTTTTTAAAATTTATTTACTTATTCACTTTATATCTTAATTGTTGCCCACTCCCTCCTCTCCTCCTTATCTCTCTTTCATCCCCCAATTCTCCCTCCCCTGCTCCCCAGAAAAGTGGAGACATCCCCCACCCACAGCAAACCTGCCAGAGCACATTCCATCTGATCAGGACTGTGTACTTTCTTTTTCAGAGTGTCCTGTCAAGGCAGCCACACCAGGGTGAAGTGATAGAAAGGCATGCAAAAGAGACCATGTTAGAAACAGATCCCATCCCCTTCTGGGAGACCCACATGGAAGCTAAGCTGTCCATTGGGTATATATGTGTAGAGGGTCTAGGTCTAGTCCATGCCTGATCATTGGTTTGTACTTCAGTCTCCAAAAACCACCGTGGCCCCAAATTAGTTGACACTATTGGTGTTCTTATGGAGCTCCTGTCCCCTGCAGGTCATTCTTTTCCTTCCCCTAACTCTTCCACAAGGCTCCCTACATGCTGCCCAAAGTTTGGCTGAGTCTCAGTTTCTGTTCCCATCTATTGCTGAGCAAAGCCTCTCAGAGGACAGCCATGCAAGGCTCCCATCTTCAAACAAAGCCCAGTTGTCATCAGTAGTGTCAGGGGTTGGCTTTTTGCCCATGGAGTAGGTCTCAGCCTGGACCTGTCACAGGTTCTACATTCCCTTGATCTCTGCTCTGTCTTAATCCCTGCATATCCTGAAGGCAATTCCGGATGGAATATTTTGTGGGTGGGTTGATGTTCCCCTTGCTCCAGCAGAAGTCTTGCCTGTTAGAGGGTACCTTCTCTAGTTTCCATGACCCTTGAAGCCTGGGGTTTCAGCTAGAGTCAACCCTATATCCTCCTGGGAATCCTGTTTGTCTAAAAGAGGAGTCCCTTCCATGGTTGATCTTCTCTCTGCAAGCCCTCTGCTCACCCTATATCCATTCCTCACCCTCACTTCCCTCAGTGTCCCCTTCTATTCTGTTCCCTCTCTTCAACCACTTCTGCTTACTATTCTACTTCCCATTCTGGGTGAGATTTGAGCATCCTCCCTCGGGTCCTCCTTGTTTCTTAGCTTTCTTGGAAGGTGAATTAGTATGGTTACCCTGTACTATATAGTTAATAACCGCTTATAAGGGAGTACATACCCTGTATGTGTCTTTCTGGATCTGTATGACCTCACTCAGGATATTTTCTAGTTCCCCCATTTGCCTGAAATTTTCATAATTTCCTTGTTTTTAATAGCTGACCAATAATCCATTGTGTAAATGACCAAAGTTTCATAATCCATTCTTCGGTTGAGGAATATCTGTTTTGTTTTGTTTTCTCAGTTTTTGGCTATCATAAATAAAGTTGCTATGAACATAGTTGAAGAAATATCATTGTTGTGTGATGAAACATCTCTTGTTTATATGCTCAGAAGTGGTAAAGCTGGGTCTTGAAGTAGAGTTATATCAAGTTTTCTGAGAATCAGATTGTTTTCAAAGTGATTGAGCAAATGTATACCCCACCAGCAAACTTGTGGCTGTGTTCCCCTCTCTCCACATCCTTGCCAAGAACATTGTCACTTGAGATTTTGATCTTAGCCAATCTGATGGACAAAAGAAAGAATCTCAGAGTTATTTTGATTTACATTTCCCTGATGACTAAGGATACTGAGCATTTTTTAAGTACTCCATTGGCGACTCTTAAGCTGAGAATTTTGTTTACTGTTTTACCCCATTTTTAAAAAAATATTTTAATTTTTATTAATTACACTTTATTCACTTTGTATCCACCATGTAGCTCCCTTCCTGGTCCCCTCCCAATCTCATTCTCCCTCTCCCTTCTCCATGCAAGCCTCTCTCCAAGTCCACTGATAGGGAGAGGTCTTCTTCCTTCTGATCCTAGTCTCATCAGGACCAGCTGCATTGTCTTCCTCTGTGTGGCCTGGTAAGTATGCTCCCCACTCATGGTGAGTTGGTCAAAGAGCAGGGCAATCAGTTCGTGTCAGAAACAATCCCTGTTCCTATAACTATGGGACCCACTTAGACACTGAACTGCCATGGGTTACATCTGTGCAGGTGTTCTAGGTTATCTTCATAAATGGTCCTTGGTTGGAGTATCAGTCTCAGAAAAGACCCCTGTGCCCAGATTTTTTGGTTCTCTTGCTCTCCTTGTGGAGTTCCTGTCCTCTCCAGGTCTTGCTATTTCCCATTTCTTTCATAAGATTCCCTGAACTCTGCCCAAAGTTTGGATATGAGTCTCAGTATCTGCTCTGGTACCCTGCAGGATAGAGCCTTTCAGAGGCCCTCTGTGGTAGGCTCCTGTCCTGTTCCCTGTTTTCTCTTTCTTCTGATGTCCATCCTCTTTGCCTTTCTGAATGGGGATTGAACATTTTAGCCAAGGTCTTCCTTCTTGCTTAGCTTCTTTAGGTATACAGATTTTAGTATGTTTATCCTATACTATATATCTAATGTCCACTTATCAGTGAGTATATACTCTGTGTGTCTCTGTGCTTCTGGGATATCCCTGATCTCTCCAAGACTTTTTTCATGAAATGATTTTGGATTTTGTCAAAGGCTTTTTCAATATCTAATGAGATGATCATGCGTTGTTGTTCCCCCCCCCTTTTATTTTGTTTGTATGGCAGATTACATTAGTGGATATTTGTACATTGAACCACTCTTGCATGCTTGGGATAAAGCCTACTTATTCACGGTGGATGATAGTTTTGATGTGTTACTGGATTCTCTTTGGGAGTATTTTTTTTAAGTATCTGTAATTTTTTTTAACATATTTTCAACATGCCCCTCCCCAAGTCCACTGATAAGGGAGGTCCTCCTCTCCTGCCTTCTGATCCTAATCTATCAGGTATCATCAGGAGTGGCTGCATTGTCTTCCTCTGTGGCCTGGTAAGGATGTTCCCCCCTCAGGGGGACGTGATCAAAGAGCAGGCCAATTGGTTCATGTCAGAGACAGTCCCTGTTCCCATTACTATGGAATCCATTTGGACACTGAACTGTCATAGGTTATGTCTGTGCAGGGGTTCTAGGTTATCTCCATCAATGGTCCTTGGTTGAAGTATCAGTCTCAGAAAAGACCCCTGTGCCCATATCTTTTGGTTTTGTTGCTCTGCTTGTGGAGCTCCTGTCCTCTCTAGGTCTTGCTATTTCCCACTTATTTCATAAGCTTCCCTGTACTCTACCCAAAGGTGTGCCATAATTCAAAACATCTTCTTTGATACCCTGCAGTGTAGAGTCTTTCAGAGGCCCTTTTGTGGTAGATTCCTGTCCTGTTTCCTGTTTTCTCCCTCTTCTGATTTCCTCCGATTTGCTTGTCTGAGTAAGGATTGTTCATATTACTAAGGATCCTTTTTCTTGCGTAGCTCTTTAGTTATACAGATTTTAGTACAAATATGTTGTTGATTCATTGTTATTTAAAATAACATAAGACAAAAATATACCATAAATTTCAGTGATAAATATTAAATACCAATTTTGGGGGAAATAAGTTGAGATATGGAGATTTTCAAGTGCTCTGGTTATCGTTAATGTAGATTAACAATATTGAGAGCCTAGCCCTTAAGAAATGAGTCAACCTACAAGCTAGGTATGGTAAATTTTTAATCTTAGTAGTACATATATGGAAATTCATGAACTAATTTATTTTTGTACAATAAAATAGTATAGAAAAATCAAAATTTTATTATGTATTTCTATTTTAAAGGCAGTGTAAATACAATGTCTTTCATAACACGGGATTGCCTATGCCAGACAACTATGCATATCTTTAATCTCAGCTCACATAAGGCAGAGGTGTGTTGATATTTGTGGATTTTAGGACATCCTGGTCTACATAAGGGGTAATAAAATAGCCAGAATGATACAGTGCACTCTGTTTCAGCATAAAAACAATAAAAAAATCATTGTCATCCTTGGGAAATTCATTAATCCACTACTGTTTTAATTAAACTCATATGTATCAGAAGTCATTTGATTCTGTCTCGTATACAGTGTTATTGATCTTACGTTTATCCTTTCTGCATTGCCCCCGTGGCACGCCTGGGTTGGCTACCCAGAGGCTATTTAAGCTGTGGGCTGGCTTTCCCCGGGGTCCGAGGATTGTTCAATGTTCCTGAATAAACTGCATTGAAAAAAAAAAAAAGAAACAAAAACAAAATAGAAAAAAAATGTAACTAATGAGAAAAATAAAATTAAAAAAATGAAAAAAAAAAAGAAATGTGGAGGGTGATAAAGATAAACTCAGTCTCTGGTTTTGATGAATGCATAAAATTAGAAAGTTTAATACAGAAGTAACGAGTTGTCTAGACATTGTTACAGGTAAGTTTTATTGGTTCGTAATTTTTGGTACCATCTGGCCTTGAGAATCCATTAATGTGTAAGATTATTGCAGTACCCCTTATGCCATAATGCTTACAGAGGAGAAAAATTACTGAAGGTGACTTGAATCAGTGCAGTCCTTGCCTTTATTTTATATTATACCACTTGTAGAGCTAGAGAGAGCCTTAATTTCTACATCGTATACATGATTTGTCTCTTCCTTCTCTTAGGAGAGGTAGTTAATGTTATCATTATGGCCATTGTAAGATCCAATTCACAAAGTTCAGTGAGAGGACAAAATGTGCTCTGCCCTCGGACTGAATCTTTTGTAACCAAAGGATACTTCTAAGTCAAATGAAATCATGTTAACTGAGTGTACACGCATTTTTGCCAATATTTTTCTTATCCTGAAGATTCTTTATTATCAAGTAATATATACTTTACCTTTATCATACATATGCCCTTACTGCACAGATTTGCCAGTTTCTTATTTTGTCACAACAGCCTAAACTTCTTAAAGTTAAAATTAGATGAGTGAAAATATTACTCCCTCTTAACTGAATATGAGTTTAGAAGACTGTTAATTATGAAAATTTCAAAACATATAAGATTTTAACAAGTATTTTTATGGATTTTTTTAAAGAGTGGTACAAAATATCATGATAAACTGTTTGAAATCTTCAGGGGTACATAATTTTGTTCAAAGTTAGAAGAAACTGAATAACATAAGGCGACTATTTTTTCTAGCAGGGTGTTGGAAAGTTCACGTTTTTAAACCCACAAAACTGCTATAGTAAGTCAGACAGAAATAAAATTATTCAAACAGAAAATATTGTATTTATACATACTGAAAAGTGATAAATTCGTTGGACAATAGTGATCATTTTTGTTTTCAACAGTCATAAATAATTGATAACTTACAAATGCACTTAAAATGTTTGATAAAATCCAATACTCACTTATGTTTAAAGTTCTAGAGAGATCAGGGATACAAGGCACTTACCTAAACATAGTAAAGGCAATATACATCAAGCTTATAGCTAACATCAAACTAAGCAGAGAGAAACTTAAATCACACCACTGAAATCAGGGACTAGGTAGGGCTGCGCTGTCTCTCCATATCTTTTCAACATAGTACTTGAAGTCCTAGCTAGAGCAATAAGACAATTAAAGGAGATCAAGGGGATATCAGAAAGGAAGAAGTCAAAATATCATTATTTGCAGATGATATGATAGTATACATGAGTAACCCCAAAAATTCTACCTGGGAACTCCTACAGTTGATAAACACCTTCAGCAAAGTGGCAGGATACACAATTAACTAAAAAAAAAAAAAAAAAAAAAAAAAAAAAAAAAAAAAAAAAAAAAAAAAAAAATCAGTGGTCCTCTTGTAAACAAAAGACAAAAGAAATTAGAAAGAAATAAAGAAATTAGAGAAAAACACCCTTCACAATAGCCACCTGGAGAGGACAGGAGCTCCATGAGGAGAGCAACAGAACCAAAATATTTGGGCACAGGGGTCTTTTCTGAGACTGATAATCCAAACAAAGTCCATTCATGGATGTAACCTAGAACCCCTGTTCATATATAGCCCATGGCAGTTCACTATCTAAATAGGTTTCCCTAGTAAGAGGAAGAGGGACTGTTTCTGACATAATTTCAGTGGCGGGCTCTTTGACCACCTTCCCCAGATGGGAGAGCAGCCTTGTCAGGCCATCAAGAATGACAGTGATGCCAGTTTGAGATTGTTCAGCTTGGTGCTGTTTAGAAAACAACAGTTTTCTTTCCATAGCAGATGGCTCCAGAGTCAAGATTTAAAATTTCCTTGCTCATTTTAATAAGAATAGTCATCAACTAAAAATAAAAACACCAAGGGAAAAAAAAAAAAGAATGACAGTGATGCCAGTTCTGATGAGACTGGATAAGCTAGGGTCAAATGGATGGGGAGGAGGACGTTCCTTATCCTTGGACTTGGAGAGGGGCATAGGAGGAGATGAGGAAGTAAGGGTGGGATTGGGAGGGGAGGAGGGAAGGGGTTACAGCTGGGATACAAAGTGAATGAACTTTAAGTAATAGAAAAATAAAAAAAAATATTTAAAAACACACAGAAAATTGGGTAAAGAGTTAAAAAGAAATTACTCAATAGAGGAATAACTAATAGCAGAGAAACAGTTAAAGACATGTTCAGGTTCCTTAGTCATCAGGGAAATGCAAATCAAAACAACTCTGAGATTTCACCTTATACCCATCAGAATGGCTAAGATTAAAAATTCAAGGGATGATGCATGCTGGATTGGATGTGGAGAAAGGGGAACCCTCCTCCAAGTCTGGTGAGAATGTAATTGTGTACAATCACTTTGGAAATAAAAATCTGGAGATTCCTCAGAAAATTAGGAATAGTGCTACTACTAGAACCACCTATACCACTCCTAAGCATCTACCCAAAATTCAATAATGACATTTGCTCAACCATGTTCATAACTGCTATATTAGCAATAACTAGACTTTTGAATCAAACTAGATGTCCCTCAAGGGAGGAATGGATAGAGAAAGTGTAGTACATTTACACAACAGACTACTACTCAGCAATTGAAAACAAGGAAATCATGAAATTTGCAGGCAAATGGTGGGAACTAGAAAAAAATCATCCTGAGTGAGGTAACCCAGAAGCCGAAAGACATATTTGATATATACTCACTTATAAGTAGATATTAGCCATACAATATTGGATAAACATACTAAAATCTATAGCCCTAAAGAACCTAAATAACAAGAAGAGCCCTAGGGAAGATGCTTAATTCTCATTCAGAAGAGCAAACAGGATAGACATCAGAAGCAGAAGACAAGGAACAGGACAGGAGCCTTCCACAAACTCTATCCACCAGGTATTGAAGGAGATACTGAGACTCATAGCCAAACTTTAGCCAGAGTTTCAGAATCCTTATGGAAGATGAGGGTAATAGGGACAGGAACTCCAGGAGGAGACCAACGGAGCCAAAATACCTGGGCACACAGGGCCTACAGAGTCCAGTACTCCAACTAAGGACTATGGATGGAGAGGAGCTAGAACCCTTTCTCAAAGCCAATTAGCTGCTCGGTTTCCAAGTGGGTTCCCTAGTAAGGGGTACAGGGGCTGTCTCTGACATGAACTCAGTGGCTGGCTCTTTCATCATCTCCCTGTGGGAGATTGCAGCCTTGCTAGGCCAACAAAGGAAGATGATGCAGACAGTCTTGAGACCTGATAAGCTAGGTTCAGATAGAAGGGGAGGAGGTCCTCCCCTATCAGGCAACTGCAGAAACATCATATGGAGAGAAGAGGGTGGGTGGAATTTACTGGGAGGAGATGAGGGAGGGGGCTACTATAGGGATACAAAGTGAATAAACTGTAATAAATAAATATATAAACAAAATTAAATGAAAAAAATGAAGTGCTTACTTCTGCCTCTTTCCCACAAGTGAATGAGTCTGTTTGAAGATGATCATATGAAAATTAAATTTGTGTAAATGGTTTCCTATCTT
Organism: Meriones unguiculatus; assembly: GCF_030254825.1. NCBI lineage: Eukaryota > Metazoa > Chordata > Mammalia > Rodentia > Muridae > Meriones > Meriones unguiculatus. The sequence continues at coordinate 99,767,122 of NC_083354.1, forward strand.
TATTGGTATTCATTGTCTAAAATATTACCATTATATATTTTTATATTTAAAACTTAAAACCACCAAATGGGTCAGCTCTGGCTTCATATAGGTCTTTAAGTAAAAGGAACCAGTGCTGTCTCTGACATAGACTCTTTTGCCTGAATTTTGATCACTCCCCCTGGCTGGGTTGCCTCACTAAGTCACAGGGAAAGAGGATTCACTAGGTAGGTTCTGGTGTGACTTGATGAGTTGAAGTGGATAGGTGGGAGCAGGGAGGTTCCTCTTTTCAGAAGAAAATGGGAGTAGGGATAGGGGAATAGAGAGGGAGGGGAGACTGGGAGAAGAGGAGGAAGGGTTCCACAATTGAGATATAAAGTGAATTAATTAGTTAATTATTTAAAAAATAAAACTTAAGAACACAGAAGTGACAAAACAGTGTTTCTTTTATCTGTTTGCTTAGAGAAGTAATAATATTACAAGACACATTTCCAAGAAAAAAAAAATCTTTAAGGATACACTGAGTGAAAAATTTATCCAAAGAAGTACAATTGCCTGACAATAGTAGACCAAGTGAGTCATTAGATAGTAGTGGAAGGAGAGTTCTAATGAATTTTCTAAGACTGGCTTAACTTGTACAAAAATAAATAAACAAACAAACTACCTAACAAACAAAGTAAAAATAAACAAACAAACAAACAAACATAATTGAAGGATTGCTAAGGTGTTCAAATGTTTTAGTTTATATGTTTGGTAAAATCTTGCTGCCCCTTTATCTTTCTGAACTTTTCTCAATGTCAGCGTTAACTGTTCAGTAAAATGAACATGAGCTCCTTGGTCTTCATGTCATCCTGTCTGCATTGCTCTCTGTGTTTTGATGCCTTCATCATATATCTTCAGTGGTTAAATGATTATATTCTAGGGGCGGGAGGGTGGGATCGGGAGGGCAGTAGGGAGGGGCTTATGGGGGGATACAAAATGAATAAAGTGTAGTTAATAAAAAATTTAAAAAAGTTTAAAAAATAATTAACAAATCGTGAATATTTTCCTAGGATTGTGGTCAAATATGCTTTGTTATGGATATGATTTTTTTCTATCTGATATATATTTCTCAACAACCTATTAATCTGACATACTATGTCAACAGGTCTCCTGTTATTGAAGCATTGACTCATTTATGAAACAAATACAAATGATTATGAGGAATTATGCGGTATATTACTAATTTCTGTTTCTGTTTATAAAATTAGTCTTAGGATACTTGCTTCCTTCTTCTGAATTATTTCTTTTGAAATATATGGTTTTCTTCTACTGGAATTTGATGATTTAATGCTTCAATTGAAACATGATCAAGGTCATTAAACCCCTTTAAATATTATTTTAGCTATATATCAAGACTATATATGTTCATTAGTTCTTTGGGTTTTTGTTATTATTTCTAAAGAAATTGTGTTTTCAGGTCAAAGTTCTGTTAGGAAACATATCTGCTTGATATGTTTGAAGTATAATGGAGCTTAGATAAATATTTTAAGAATTAGAGCTTAAGCATTTAGAATAAATGTTTTTAAAGTAATTGATGGATTAGATAAGTCATTTACAAGTATTCTTGCATCAGTGATGTGAAAGGAAAAGTTTGAGCTTAATGAAATATATTGTGTCCACTCCTATAATAAAATATTTCCTGAGATCTTTACATGCATTGAGACACACAGACACATTCTAACTTACACAGTCATGTTCAGCCTCTCACAGGCATACACAGAAACAGAAACATACACGATCATACTGAAACACAGACAAACACACACTCATTGATAAACATAGACAGACACATATATGCATTTACATACACAATATGCATGTACCAAACATTCCTGTACACAAACATACAAGAATGTGTGTTTTGGGTATAGAGATTTCACCTGTGTTTTCAGAACATTTCAAATGATAGTGGCAAATCTATGGCTCAGCAGCAGTTCTTGACCTTCCTAATGTTGTGACCTTTAAATACAGTTCCTGTTGTTTTGATGACCCAAGCATAGAAATATTTTGTTACTACTTCATAGCAGTACTTTTGCTAATTTATAAATAATAACATAAATATCTGATATGAAGTATATTTTATATGTGAACCCCATAGAGGTCGAGGCCCACAGGTTGAGAACCATTGGCTTAGAGGAAAACCAGAAGTTATCCTGGAACTTATCTGGATGTTTCCCTTCCTGTATTTTGTCTCAAAGCACAGCCCCTGTGAGCCTCAGCTTTATGTCTTACCCTTAGTAGGCTAAAGCTACCATGCTGCCTAGGTTTATGACAAGTTGACACAAGTTAGAGTCATTTGAGGGGAGTGAACCTCAATTGAGAAAATGTGACCATAAGGTAGGAAGAATATGGAGGGAAGAATACTGGGAAAGAGAACTGGAATGGGGGTGGGGGTGGGGGTGGGGTTTCTGGAACGACCTAGAAACCTAGTGCAATGGAAACTTCCAGGGATCTATATGCTAGGGGGACCCTAGCTAAGACTCCTAACAGTAGGGGATACAGATCCTAAAGTGGCCATTTTCTGTAAGCAGGCAAGACCTAGCCAGAAGGCCTCCATCCTACAGTCTGTCTTGACTACAAAATGTGCTGAGATAAAGATGGTGCAGAAATTGTGAGAGTAGCCAGCCAAAGACTAGTCCAGCTTGGGACTCTTTCCATGAGAGGGAGCCCACCCCTGAAACTGCTTGGGTTTCCAGAATCCAGAGACTGGATAACCAAGAGACCTGGGATAGAACTAAACATGACTGTCAAAAAAATGTCAGTGAAATAATGTCTAATAATATTCTGCAATACTCATAGATTGATGCCTAGCCCAATTGTAATCAAAGAGGCTTTACCCAGCAACTGATGAAAACAGATCCAGAGACCCACAGCCAAACCTTAGGCAGAGCTTGGGGGAGACCTGTGGAAGACAGAGAGAAGAGATTATAGAAACCAAAGGGGTCCAGAACACCACAAGAATAATCCACAGAATCAACTAACCTGGGCTCATAGGACCTCAGAGAGACTAAACCACCAACCAGTGAGCCTTCACGGGTCTAATTTCAGGTTATAGAAAAATCATCAGGTACATTTGTCAAAAATCCTTCTTACAATGGTGAAATGACCAGATGCTGAAGTGCACACCAGCTACCTAAGTGTGAGTTGTGTGCAATAAATTTCTTACAAGTGACATCGTGTGGGAAAAGTGGAAGTTGTCTAGCTGCCACTCAGTACAGGCAATCAACGTAATAACAACAGCGGGACATCATGGAGCCTTGCTATGATGTGGTAAGAATTCCACCTTTGTTGCTGTGATCTTCCCCCAAGGAATTATAACCTCAGTCTTATTAGGAAAAAAAAAAGTATCTGAAAAAAAAAGTCATCAGAAATAAGGAGAAGTATGAAAAGCTTACAATCTCACAATCGGTGGCATGTTAAAAGAAACTTATTAAGTAAATATAAGAAATGCTGGATGAATTTTTTAATAAGCAAGTGGCAGAAAGTCAAATACAGTAACATTTGAATAATAGTGTGTTCAATGCAGTTAATATTAACACATCACCCTCAATGATGATGTAATTTTGGAAAACGCACTCTTTATACCAATGTTGATGATGATCGTAACTCAGATGTTTACAAATGAAATTATCTGAGCATTACTGAAACTTTATTGGAAATCAGCTATTACAAAAATTAAAATTTTATCAAACAATTTCAAATAAAACAGTCAACAGAAACCTATCACTCCCATAAAGGTTCATAAAAACACACATTCTTCATGGGTACTTGAACATTCCGAGTCTGAATTTCACCTTTTCTTTTAAGTGCATTTATGAATAAATACTGTGATCCAGAAAGGGGTCAACATTCATGGAGATTTAACTAAAAAAAAAAAATTCCTCATAACCTTTTTCTTCAGACAGGTATAATCTAGTGACAGATGGATCTGGAAATCTAAGAATTCTGCCATTTCTTTCGTTTTTTTTAAATTAATTAATTTAGTTATTACAATTTACTCACTTTGTAATAACTCTGTAGCCCCCTCCCTTGTCTTCTCACAGTCTCACCCACCCTCTCTCATCTCCCCTTATGCCCCTTCCCTAGTCCACTGATAAGGGAGGTCCTCCTCCCCTTCCATCTGACCCTAGCCTATTAGGTAGCATTAGGACTGTCTGCATCATCTTCCTCTCTGGCCTGGCAAGGCTGCACCCTCCAGGGGTCCTCAATTTCTTTGTTCTCAGGACCCATAAAGAGGAGAGTCCCAAAGAGTGTCAGTACTTAGAGTTTCATCAGCACTGTAGCTGGATTTGAGGTAAGCAGCATGTCTTCTACTCTCAGTTACACCGCTTTGCCTTTTCTCATCCTGAGTCTGAGGGTCAATGTAAAGCATTTAGAGAATACAAAAACACAAATACAAAAATGGGAAATACGGAATTGAATATAAAACTCAAAACTCAGATATGCAAGGTTATGAATAGATTTTATTTCTAACTGAACTCTGGTTTCTACCCATTTCTAATAACCTGGTGGAACACTGAGATTCAAAACATCTTTCCAAACTTCTGAGCTAATGTCAGTGTATAGTTGAAGATGTGTGAGGGCCTGGAGCTTTAGCTAGCTTATGCTGGCTGTGTGATCAGATGTCCCCATGTGCTGTGTGTACTGCTGAGTAATCGGACCACTGGCCAGGAGGGCTCAGTGTCAGACTGCCATGATGAGATCTGAGTACTTGAGTCTCAGAGAGATGTTTCATACTTATTACACTGTTTCTCCTTGTAGATAGATAATTTAATATTCAAGCTGTGTAAGTCTAAATAGCTCAGCACAGCTGGTGGGGAGTCCTGCGATTTCTTGCTTTTCCTCTTATCTGTGCAATTTTAATAATTGGGAGTCTAAAATGGTATTGTAAATGGATGAAATTATGCAAGGAATCCATGTATTTGGCACATCATCAATGAGAGTCTTAAATCAGTTTTCTTGAACTGTAGGCCATGGTGCTATCTAAATGGAATGCTGGAGTTTAGGCTAATTCATTGCATGTTTGCCTCTGTAATTATGAGACTCCAGGTTGATGGGATTGTTCAGTACCTGTATTTTATGGCTTGAATGACTCTAGCAAATTTGTATTTCATCATAGGAACAGCATATCTTGTCTTTCTTTGAAGAACTACACAGTTCAATGAAATAAATTTCTATTTGGGGTATGGAAAGGAACAGCAAATTCAGCCAAATTTTGCCTTTTGTACCTTGATTTCTAAACCTTAGAAATATGTTTTGCCATGTTTGATTCCCCTAGCCACAATATCTCCACAGCTTCATGCTCAATCTTGAATGTCAGAACATATGTATTTATATTGTTCGGTGACTGACTTGGCTAGCCTTTATGTCTTAAGTCTACCATAATTTCCATAACTAAAAATTAAGAACCACACTTGCTGTACATAACCTTGTCTACAAAAAAGGGAAGCACATTTGATGAATAAAAAGCCTTTATAATTGTAACATAATTCAAGAAAAATATAACATATTCCTATGCATTGATTTTTAAAATATAAAATAATGAAATCTTCTAGAAAAGACCTCAATTTCCTCAGTCCTTACATTGCAGTAACTAACTGACACTGCTTTATGCTAGATTTTTGTATGAACACGAGGAAATATTTACATTTTGTTGTACACATCAGTAATATATGGTTTAGACAGCTACAGTCCAGCTTTTTTTTTTTTTCAATTAAATTGTGAGAGAAAAGATTGTTTTATGAGTGGGAGACATTCCATGTTCATCCTCTTTCTGAAAATGATCTGCCCTCTAGATACCAGTTCCCACAGCAGAAGGAGAATAAGTTAGAGATATTCCTGCATGGGATTCATCCGAATGAAACTTTAGGCATGAGGGATCTGATGAATTAAATCGCTCCTTCAATTCTTCTTTAGGTCAGCAGAATCAGGCTTAGGGGCACACTTTAATTTCTGTTAGCACTCTAAGTCATTCCAAACGTGTATTGGCATTGTATCTGTATGGTGCCTATATTACCAGACCTGTACAACTCAATTTCAGTGATGTATTTATACTTTACCTGATCATTTATTTCCATAAAAATAGGGTGGATCTAGTCAACTTATAACTGTCATTTTAAAATTTTTCAATTCCAATATATTTTCTCACTGCCCAAAATGGCAATATATATATATTTTCATTTCTTTGTTTCCTCTTTGCTGCATGTACCCTCATTTCTGTTTGTTTCTCTTGTCCAAACCCAGACTCAAACTGAATGAAACCAACTCCCACCAAACTTCCTCTAGCATCCCTGTATACCATGATCTTCTGCAGTATATGAGCAACATCCCAACACACCTGTGTGAGACCACGATAGTTTACTTTATATGTTTCCTGAAACAGAAAACAGTGGTGTAAAACAAAATCTCCTAAAACAGCAACCAGAGCTGGTTGTCCCTTGGAGCAGAATCTGGGGATTGAGCTCAGGGATGAAGAAATTGTGGTACATCTATACAATGGAGTATTATTCAACAATGAAAAATAAGGAAATCATGAAATTTGCAGGTAAATGGTGGGACCTGGAAAGGATCATCTTGAATGAGTTGTCCCAGAAGCAAAAAGACACACACGGTATATACTCACTCATATAGACATACAACATAGGATAAACCCACTAAAATCTGTACATCTAAAGAATGTGCATCTGTACATCTAAGCAAGAGAGAGGACCCTGACTAAAACACTCAATCCCCATCCCAAAAGGCAAAGAGGATGGACATCAGAAGAATAAGAAAACAGGAAACAGCCTAGGAACCTGCTACAGAGGGCCTCTGAAAGCCTCTGCCCTGCAGACTATCAAAGTAGATGCTGAGCCTGATGGCCAACTGTCCAGCAGAGTGAATGGAATTTTATCTAAAAAGTGGGAAATAATAAGAGCTGGAGAGGACAGGAACTCCACAAGGAGAGCAACAGAACAAGAAACTTTGAACACAGGGAATTCCCCAGAAATTCATACTCCAACCAAGTACTGTTCATGGAGATAACCTAGAATCCCTGCACAGATGTAGCCCATGGCAGTTCAGTGTCCAAGTGGGTTACATAGTAATGGGAAGAGGGACTGCCTCTGACATAATCTGATTGGCCTGCTCTTTGATCACCTCCCTCTGAGGGGGGAGCAGCCTTACCAGGCCACAGTAGAGGACAATGCAGTCACTTCTGATGAGAACTGATAGACTAAGATCAGAAAGAAGGAAAGGAGGACCTCCCATATCAGTGGACTTGGGGAGGGGCATGCATGCAGAAAGGAGAGGGAGGGTGGGATTGGGAGGGGAGGAGGGAGGGGCTTATGGGGGGATACAAAATGAATAAAGTGTAATTAAGAAAAGTTAAATAAAAAATAAAAAAAAACAACAACCAGAAGCTAAACAAACAAAAACGAACAAACTAAATCATTGCTTTTGTGGTCAGCTAGGTTCTCATAGGCTTTTATTCTGCTTAAACTATTGTTTGAAGCCATAACCATTTTGAGGACTTGACAGGCAATTAATAGGAAATCATAAAAGCAAGCTAGAAAATAATCTTCCTATTGTAGGGATGATAGGAGTAAGCTTTATGTTTTATTTTTTCATATGATTTTTAAAAAATTAAATATCCAAATATAGAAACAGACAAGAAATTTTTAAAACGTATTCATTTATTACAATTTATTCATTTTTTTATCCCAGCTGTAGCCCCCTCGCTGGTCTCCTCCCAGTCCTACCCACCATCCCTCTTCTCCCATCTGCCCTTTCTTATCCCATTGTGCAGGAAACCTTAAAGAATAAGAGGGATGTAGAAAGACCTCGAAGGTATAAGAGCTCCACAAGGAGAGCAACAGAGCCAAATACCTGGGCCCAAGGGGACCTGCAGATACTGATACTCCAACCGAGGTCCATGCGTGGAGAGAACCTAGACCTCCTGCACAGAGGAAACCCATAGGCTGATTAGTTTCCAAGAAGTGGGTTCTCTAGTAAGGGGATCAGGGGCTGTCTCTGACGTGAACTCAGTGGCCAGCTCTTTGATCACCTCACTCTGGGGAGTTTAGCCTTGCCAGGCCACAGAGGAAGATGATGCAGCTAGTCCTGATGAGACCTGATAGGCTAAATCATATAGAGGAGGTAAAGTATATATATATATATATATGTTTTTTTTTTTACAGTGAACTGTACTCAAACATAACTGTGGGTTTTGGAGTGGTTGAATTAGAATGGCCCACAGAGGTATATTTGTTTGAATACTTGGTCTCCAGTTCATGACATTGTTGTTTGGGAAGTGGCCTTAATGAAGGAGGTGAGTCGCTGTGGGCAAAAAGGTTTTAAAAGCCGGTGCTGTTTCTAGTTATCTCTCTCTGACTTTGGCTATGTCTCAAGATGTGATATCCAGTTACTGCTCAAGAACTATGCCTGCCTGCCAGCCACCATGCTACCCCTGACAGTCATTACTCTGTACATGAGAAACTTTAAGTCTCAAATTCTTTTTTTTTCCTTCATCTTGGTGTTTTGTAACAGTAGAAAAATAGGAAAGCTTTATTTGATAATCCATAACAAATTTTTCAAATATAAAATTACTTACTATTGTCACCTTTCATTTTCTTTGGTTTAATCAATTGTTTTTATTTCTAAGTGGGAAAAGAAGTCTAGAAACTGTGACTATAAACTTTGTGTATTAACAAACATTGTATTACTTTAATAAATTCCTCTCAGGATGTTAAAAGTAAACTTGATTAAATAAAAATAATTAATAAAAAATAATATTATTGAGACTAATTCCTTCTATTTATAAATATATCCATGTCAAACGATGTTTTCTTGCATGCACATGCATGTGAGGTTGTCTTGTGTGTGTGATCTGCTTTCTCTCTCTTTTTCTTGGTTTTTACTCTGTAATACTGATGAACTCCCATTTGGTTCACTGATTAATTTTAAAAAATCAAATATTTCACTTCACAGATTGTTTCTTTATTTGTGTTTTTTTTGTTTCATGTTCTGAAAACAAATGTTGGCTTAAATCTATATACTTTAAATGTTCAATGTCAGTGTGATTACAAATTGCATTTTGTGACCTTACACTAGTTAAAATGTTTCATTATTTTTGGAAACTATCATTCACAAAGAGTCATATATCTTTCTTTCAGTTCTGTCTTAACCTCTTCACACATTTATAATATGAAAAGGCCTGGCCACTAGATTCCAAGTCATCTAAGCAAGACAGATAACCTGAGATGACCTTCTTTTTTTTTTTTTTTTTTTTTCAATGCAGTTTATTCAGGAACATTGAACAATCCTCGGACCCCGGGGAAAGCCAGCCCACAGCTTAAATAGCCTCTGGGTAGCCAACCCAGGCGTGCCACGGGGGCAATGCAGATAGGTCCACATACATGGAAGCAAGCCAGATCCTCAGCCTTAGCCAAATGTGGAATTGTTCATGACAGAGAGCACTCACCATCCGGAAGGTGGAAGGCTGAAACCAGCTCCATCTTTAAGGCATAGCATTCCGCAGCTCTCTACAGTTCCCCCTTTTTGTTTTAGACGCATCAGGCAAGAGTAGAGGTCTGGTCTCTGATATTAGAAATAAATTGGGACTTTGTACAGATGTTCATTTAGGTGTCATCCACCCAAAGAGCATCAGACCCGTCCGATAACTTTTTCTCAGAGGCGGGACCTGGGGCATCAACCCGCATGCAATCAGACATGCTCTTCTCTGGGTCCAAAGCGGCTGACCCTGAGTGCAGTGCTTAGCCTCGCATCATGAGCGTATCATTTTAGCTTTTTATGGTATCCAACCATGCTTGGGGAGAATGTCCTGCTTCAATGGCTGTAAAGGCCTGAATGATCATGGCTGTATCACACTGTTGTGAGACTCTAATCTTGCATATATACCACAGGCAAACCAAGGAGACCAACACCAGAAGGCCTGCTAACACTCCCATGCCCGCCCATTCCTTCAGATGATTCATGGCTGCAGCAATCCATGTTGATAATCCTGTGGCTAGTCCTGTGTCCACTCCGGTAGAATTTACTGTGACAATGGCCACTCTCAGCTGCTCCATCGTAGTATCGAATTCTCCAGTCCAATTACCTAAAATATAGCTCGACAATTGTTTAGACGGATTTGCAGCACAGGAAAAATTCTATGACTCTCTTCAGACAGAAAAGGGATCTTGGAACTACAGCCACCATTGTTACTACCATCTCATTGACGGCTGTTGGAGCTACCACCAGGGCATTAGCCATGAGTCATACTGGGCAGACTGCTCAGACCCTGAATAATCATTTAGCCCATGTAGCTCATGCCTTAGTTGTACATAAAGGAATTAATGCTCAACTAAAAGGAAGCTTGATGGTGTTCAATCAGAGGATTGACCTCGTGCAGGAGCAAATTGATACCCTATGGCAAATCGCTCAACCTGGCTGTCAATGAAAGTATGCTGGACTTTGTGTCACTAGCATACAACATGAGATGACCTTCTTAAGTCAACGACCACATAGCTACATAAACAGTCACATATTTGACTTCAAAAGGGCTGGAAAAAATGCATTGAAAGTTTGTTATTGTTTACTCTTTAACACAGGCATATTTCCTAGTTATAAAGCCAATTAATTTTCCCAATTTATCTCCTATAAACATATTTATTCACATAATTAAAGACATGTGCTTGCTGTTTAATTTCACAAAAATTTTGCCAACTGCAATATACCGATGTGCCAATACTTTGTTCACATTTAACCGTAATTTTTCAGTGTTTAACATAGAATAAATGGCCTATAAGTGACTTGTACTTCAACTTATTTTGATAAGTTGATTTACTGAAAATAATTTTATACTTTGTATTCTGAAAGCAGAATAATTATCAGTAATATATTTCAGATAGAATTATTTGTGCATATGAATATCTACTGCAATAGTGTGAATCTTAATTTGTTGTGTGCTTTGAAAAAGCAATTTAGTATTTTAGTTTATTTTCTCTGCTATAGACCTTCTGCTTCAACTCATAGCAATCCATGTATTTCACCTTACTGAATATTAGAATGAAGACTGGGGCTTCTGAACCCATGAATAAATAATAATCATTTTATCTTTAAAAATGATGCTGCAGAATGTCTTTTTTCTTCTGAGAATAACATAATCATTCCTTTTGAGATTTTAGAATAGATTTTTGATTTGCCCTCTTGCCATGGTAGCATAGCTAATTGATCAGACAACTCTAGTGGTAGCCAAGTTCTGAATTGGTGATGGAGCCATTGGTAATATTCAGTAGAAGAAGGAAGAAGAAAGACACAAAGCATCTTCTTGGGTTACAGTTATTATTCCATCCTTCCATTCCAGCTTGTAGTTATTTTTGGAGTTACTAGAGTAAATTGGAAGAGGAAAGTGAACTGAAAAAGGAACCCCATGACATAACTTCCACGGGGTCTTCATTGGTGATAATGAGAATCTGTAGTGAATCATGTGTTTTAGGGTTGCTCATATTCATTTATATAAGTATAATAAATTAATCCGTTGGAATTTGTGTAACTTAATGTCAAAGTTTAAAGATAGTCTTCCTTATTTTCTTATCCTCTCTTCAGTCTTCAGAGCTATATGTACAACATGTATGAATGATCATTCAACTCTAATATATGGATCCTTATTTTTCTCTTTGATTGTTTTATTTTTTTGTTAATTTCACTTTGGTTAGAGAATATTCCTTTAGTAATTTTAATCTTTGTGGAATTTATCGAGCAATACTATGTGTTGAGGACCATTCCCTTGAGAAGAAGGGGGAGTGGAGGGCCTGCTGGACCTTCTACTCCACTTTTCCCCGTAGTGCTGACTGTGACCTCTAGTTTCAATTTGGTCTTCCTTTCAGATGCCCTCTTCCTTATGAGCAGTGAGACATTTATCCTTCCAATGTCACAGGTGCTTTTCTTAGAGTTGCAAAAGTGTAATTGCAACCTCTTCCTCTCAAAGCTATCACTGAATTAAAGAAATGTACTTTTTATACTTGCTTAAGGAAGTAACTGTCTCCTGTATACTTGAGAATGTTGTAGTCCCTGTCTAAATCAGAATGTAACATGTGAAAGATCCATTGCCCAAAGAAAGTTAAGAGTAAATGTCTTGGGGTGGGTAGTCTTTGGATTGGACACTGAAATAAAAGTGTGAATGCTGGCTGTTTTCTTTGCTAAGATAATTTAGAACCAATTCTGCAAAGGGTTAATGTTTAGGCCTTTTTCTGTAAGAGTATGGATAAAAGACCCATGAATCACTGACTGATGATGTTTCTAAATGGTAGTGATTCCTTGGTAATTCTAGCTGAGTGACATAAGGGCAAAGGGGGTCAAGCAGTCAAAGAAAGGCCTTGGTCAAAGTCACAAAGGCTGGCTATTACAAGCAAGTAAGTCTTTTTGCAAAGGTTGGTTACAAGGCAAGGGCAATGAACTGTTCATGGCCAGCCAATAGCAGAGTAGTATAAGAAAAAAAAAAAAGAAAGAAAAAAAGAAAATTCCAGACAAGCAACAAAGAAAGAATAAAAACCTGGAAGGATCACAACAGGTTTCAATGATGATGACTCCTCTGAGAACGTTGCATTGCACAAGTCTCTGCAAAGCCAGAAAACACTGTTTGAATCACTTAGCTCAGATTTGAGACTATGTAATAAATGCAGTGTTCTGAACATATAAGTAAAGTTTTCTCCTATTCTGGAGTCATAATGTTTTAATTGCTTAAGACATTTTTAATAATCTGGTTAATGTGCAAGGGTTTTTGCCTGCATGTATGTCTGTGTGCAACATACATGTCTGGTACTTGAGGAGGCCAGAAGAAGGAGTCTTATCCCCTAGGACCGGAGTTACAAACAGTTGTGAACCACTGTATGGCTGTTGGGAATCGAAATCAGGTCCTCTGTAAGAGCCACCGGTGCTCTTAAACCTGAGCCATCTTTCCAGCCCCAGAAAATAAAATATCTTAGTATATTTGCTGCAGTTTCTAAGAATAAAAGCAGAAAATTTAACTTGTCTGATCTGATGGATAAAATAGTTTTTGTTTGACAGAATTTTTTAATTGATTTTGGTTTTTGTTGTTTTACTTATAAAGTGCTAGCTTATTTTTAAAGTAGGAAATTTCTAGGACTCTAAACATTTTCCTAAGGTATATTATAAAATAAAACTACACATTAAAAATGTTTATTGCTTCCATGTATGTGGACCTATCTGCATTGCCCACGTAGCATGCTGGGGTTGGCTACCCAGAGGCTATTTAAGCTGTGGGCTGGCTTTCCCCAGGGTCAGATGATTGTTCAAGGTTCCTGAATAAACTGCACTGAAAAAAAAAAAATGTTTATGGGAAAAAAAGTTGGCACTTCCATCTAGTTCCTTCTTAAATTTTAATTGAAAAAAGTTATTTTCTATTTTTATCATGTTGTCTCTTCATTTTTATTTTGCTGTTGATGTGAGTTTATGGAACTATTTCTGAAATGTATAAATTTTTGTATGGGTGTTCATTTAAGTGAATTCTTTTTGTGAAGAGCCAAATAGTTCTTTGAGCTTAGGATAGCTAGAGAATGTAAAATATTTTGTACAAATAGTTTTTGTTACAAAATTATTATTAATATCTACTGTACTAGAGATGTTTTACTTTGCAATAACTTAATATTTGCAAACACTTTCTTCTATTTGCAACACTTTTTGATAAGCTACAGAATTAAATTATTTGGTCTGTGTTCATTTCAAATAAATAACCTATACGCAAAGTCCTAAAATTAGATTATTATTTGAAATCATTTTTTCTCCATAGAAATTTGTAATAATGAATGTAAATATAAAAGGTACTTTCTTACTTAAAACACAAGATCAAACATTAATACTTCATAGTGTTTTTATGAGAAAATTTTTATAAAAAATTTCCAATAATTCCTATCAATATTTTATGTATGTAAAATTAGTATGTAAGTTTGAAAATTCTGCATTTGCTGATTAACTTTACTGTAGTCAGTTTAGATAACTAACATAAACTGCTCCCAAAAAATAAAAAGCAACTCAAGGTTTGGGCCTGGAGATGGCTCAGTGGTTGAATATTTTCTTGGTTCTCCAGTGAACCTGAGTGGGTTCCAAACTCCTGGGATTCCAGCTGCAAGGGATCTGACAAAGCCTCCATCGGCACCCAATAACATGTGAGAAATACACAGAAAACAAAATAACCTCATCAAGAATGATAGCACGGAAGACATATTTAAGGACGGTATCTCTGGCTGCATCCCCAGTTCATTTCCCTTTGCTAATGAACAATCTCTGGTTGAAATCATTTTCACACCTCACAGCATCCAACCCTCAGTAGAGTGACGGATGAGTTTCTATGCTTGATTAAAGAAGAACAGTGTAATTAAGCCCACACCAGTGAGATACAGTTGGAAAGTACTTGCTGTTGTCTTTTTAAAAACATTTTAAAATTTATTAGGTGGAATTTATTTGTTCATACATATGCATATTGTAATAATAATAATTAGGGAAAAGAGTGTGTCATCTTGAGAATATGTAGGGTATGGAAGATGTTGGAGCAGCTAGGAGGAGCTAGTTAGGAGAAGCTAGAGGGAAGAAAGGGAGAGGGTAAAGTGATGACATTGTATTTTAATTGAAAAACAATTAAAAATTAAGAATAAATAAATATAAATTATATGTGTATTTGATGGTACGCATGAGACCAGAGCATTATCAGATTGCCCAGGAATTACAAGCGGATCTGAGCTTCCTTACATGAGTGCTAGCAACTGAACTTAGGGCTATAGAAAAGCAGTAAATTCTTATAACCCCAGGTTTATCTCCCCAGCCCTGCATATCTCTGTTTTATCAATAAATAATCCCATTATTATAATGAGATTCTCATAAGCATCATTGAACAACAAAGATTGTAAGAAATATATTTCCCAGGATTTCTATACATCCATTATTATTTCTCAAAAATAATTGTCAACATTGTCATCTAACAATTTGATATTTATTCATATATGAATATAATGGTCAATACATACTATTTTTAACTAGAAGTCTATCTATAAATTTAAAATTAATTTTGCTTGAGATATGGAAATGACACTAGCAATTTATTGATTCTTGATAATTTATTGTTCCTGTCTTGTAATGTATAGTTGACCAAAACATTGAAACAAATCAAGTTTTGGAAAAAAAACAATAAAAATACAGCCCTAATCACCAATGATCAAGGCATATATGTTAACTCATGACATATGGTGACGTTGTTTTATGATAAACTTGCACGTGTTTCTTTAATGCAGTTTGATACATAAAGTTAACATTTTTCAAAACTGTTATTAACTATCTGGTACTAAAACATACCTTTCATGTCTCCATTTATATATTTCAGTCTGATCACCTCATCACTTGGAGAACATTAAAGTGCAATATCTGTTAGGGTCTTTAAGAATTTAGAAAAGCAAACTAAAGTGTTTAATAAACTGAAGGTGTCTCATTTAAATGCAATGATGGACGATTCTATGAGGCAAATACAAGCATGCATGTTTTTTGTGGGTGTGCCATACATGACTTTAATAGGCTTCACAATAACAGAATGCAGTCTCACGTCTACACTGTCCTCAAACTGGTGGATACGATGTCAATGCAATGATACAAGGGTAAACTCGTGCAATTCCTACCACATTTTGTGCTCACAGGTATCATGTATAGAATTTTAATTGTTACAATGTGGTTTACCTTCAGTTCAAGATTCAGGAGGGTCAAGAAAAAAAATCTATCACAGAGAATTGCATTGCATTCAATGAGCAGTGGTAATGATATTTCATTGAAACTGAATTGAACTGAACTGACTATTTAAATGAAATATGCATACATTAGAGACTTTACTTGGATTCCAAAGAACAAAAGCAAAACAACAACAACAAAAAATCAACAAGCCTATATAGATACGTGGCTAATAGGCTCCAAAACAATTCTGAATAAAATTACATTTTTGAACTAAAAGATATATGCACGTTTTCTTATGTATGTTAGTTTATTACTATACCGAATTTAGAATGCTACAAAAACACTGTACTCTGACGCCTTACCTAGGCCTTTTATTTATGGATGAATGAAATAAGAATAAAATATTTATGAGTGAGGCAAAGCAGATTATTTAAGAACATTTTCTAACTTTGCTTTTAAAGATATTCTGTAGCCCTAAAGAAGCTAAACAACAAGGAGGACGCTAGGGAAGATACTTAATCCTCAGTCAGAAGGGCAACCTTGATAGACATCGGAAGCAGAAAAAGACAGGGTACAGGACAGGAGCCTACCACAGAGGGACTCTGAAAGACTCTAATGATCAAGGCATCAAAGCAGATGCTGAGACCCATAGCCAACTTTGGGCAGAGTACCAGAATTCTTATGGAAGAAGGGGGAGATAGAAAGACCTGGAGGGGACAGGAGCTCTACAAGGAAATTATCAGAGTAAAAAAATCTGAGTCCAGTAGTCCTGCAGAGACCAAGACTCCAATCAAGGACCAGGCATCAAGAGAACCTAGAACCCCTGCTCAGATGTAGTGCATAAGCAGCTCAGTCTCCATGTTGGTGATCTAATAAGGGGAGCAGGAATAGTCTCTGACATGAACTCAGTGGCTGGCTCTTTGGTCATCTCCACTCTGCCCAAACCCCCACATGGGTTAGCCACAGAGGAAGATTATGCAGCTAGTCCTGATGAGACCTGATAACCTAGGATCAGATGGAAGAGGAGACATCAATCAGTGGACTAGAGGAAAGGCAAAGGGGGAGGTATAGAGGGAAGGGTGGGACTGGGAGGAAATGAGGGAGGGACTACAGCTATGATACAAAGTGAATAAATTGTAATAAATAATAAAGAAAAAAATAATATTTGGTGAAATAAGTTAAATTATATATTTAGTAAATAGCCAAACATACAGGTTTTGGAAGCTAATATTGATAAAAGTGTCAAACTACTGTTTCACAAAAAAATTAGTAAATCTGCTTCTATTTTGTTTAAATGCAATATTCCATATACATTTACTAACCCACCAACATAATAATTAAAGATATAACATACATTTGTTAACCAAGCTCTCAAATTAATGTTTTTGCTAAATAAGGATGGATGGTGAGTCAATAGTTTGTGCCAAAATTAGTGATTTCAAACCTGGAACCTCTAAGAACCTGAAAAGTTTCTTATATTTTCTCAGCTTTTGTTTTAATTTAAAAAATCCAGTTTTCTCAGTATTACCCTATGGAATTGAAATATTTTACATGGGTATATTACATGCAGAACTTCTTAAAGATAAAGTTTAATTCTCTGCATTTTCCTTCTCTGCAGGGTTTACTGTGATTATTCTGAAGCATATGTTGGCAGATTGTTGTCAAAAAACATAAGAAATAAATAAAAGTGCTTGTCTTTTCTGTTTTATAATCACCAGGTTTTATTTCATAGTTCATTATGATTTTGATTTTAATAATAGTGTTCATATAATATAATGAAGGTTGATATTCTTGACAGAGCACTACTGAAGTGCATCAAGTATGCTGGAGTAATTGTTTCTTTGAGAAATAAAAAGCTCACATATGCGACACACTGTGAAAACCATCCTAATGTACCTCTGTAAAGATTTCTTTATTTCTGTTCTGAATGCACTACATATTTGGTTTCAATAACGGGCACTTGTAAGGCAATATCTGAAATTAATTTTACAACATTCATTACACCTACTTATTAAAATCAAATGTTTCTGAGATCCAGGGTACAGTTTTTTAACCTAAGGCAGAATGTTTCACCCTTGATTTCTGTAGTAACATAGAGAGATATTTAGAAAATAAGAAGTTATTTATTCAAATATCCGCATGTCAGTTGCCTTTTGGTAGAAACATACACCCCCTTTTTTTCAGTGTTCAGGGCAATTTCAGACATCACAAATTGCTACAAATTCACATAGCACAAACTAATTGCCACCCTTCCACAGAAGCAACAAAAGTGTTGTTTGCAAATGTCCTTTATTGGAATAATGGCCCTGCCTGAGCAGAATTGGGAGAGTCAGGACAGCATCCAACTGAGAGCAGTAACAGAGAGTGACTAACACTGTATGAGGAGCATACTGTACTCAGTTTATTTTTCTCAAATATAGGCAAACAATATGTGATAGGGTTATTGTAAATTATATTATTTTGAATGCATACTCAAATTTAGTTAAAAAATATTAACTGTGTTTTGATTAACGATAGACAAGATTATTTTTCCTTTTAAAATCTGTACATGAAAGAAAGGACATTCATTCTGCTCATCTTTCTTCCTGGGTCTCTCCCTCAAGAGGTGTCCTCAAGCTTCATCAGCTTGGATTAGGAGCGTGGTTTAACCTTTGTTCTCTGACAAAGCTAGGCTTAAACTGTGCTCACAAGAACCTTGCAGTCTGGGGGACTGAGCTCAGAAAGCCTCCACCTCACTATGTGCAGCTTACTTCCCTTCTTACTCCTCTGCTTCCCTTGCAGAGTCTCCAGCTGATACAGAAACAGAATACAAATGAGCACAGTACTTCTGTACCATTAAACCTGCATCATCTTTGTTCACAGTAATTCTTCCCTGTTTTTGTGCTTTAAAAAGCTTTGAATTTCCCCTGTTCTCATTTTGGGCATTGTTACCCCCTTTGCCAGCTAACCTGAAGCTTCTCCAATATTCAGTTTGGGTGTCTTTTCCATCCCTTCTGTGTCCTGCTTTGACACCATCCCAGGCTTATTTTGAACCTTTTGCTTCTCCTTCTCATTTTTCTTCTTTCCTTCTGACTTCAACTCCATGTCTCTTTGCATTGTCACTGGGTTACTCTGCATGCAGCTCACATCCATCCATCTGGCTCCTGTGTGTATAGCATGCTTTCATTCTAAGAAAGAAATGTGATCATCTAAAGGGTGCCCTGTGTAGAAGATGATGCTTGCCTTCTTCTATTACTTTCTCCATTTTGGAACTGTACAGAAGTAATCTCTTCATAACTTGATAGCTTGTCAACAAATATGAAAGAAATTATTGCTACAACCCAAAAAATTCTACACATTACTTTAAATAATTATCTTTAGATTTTTTTTCTTTGTGTGTTAAAATATCTTAGTTACACAAAAAAAAGTGAAGAAGGCCTGAATCCCAAAGAGATAAGGAAGCCAAGGGATGAAGCTGTATTACTTGTGAAGCAGGTCCTCAGTCTCTTTAATTGAGCTCATACTTGTTTTTCGATTGTTCTCTGTTGTAGTCTGATAGCTTT
Source organism: Meriones unguiculatus (assembly GCF_030254825.1). NCBI lineage: Eukaryota > Metazoa > Chordata > Mammalia > Rodentia > Muridae > Meriones > Meriones unguiculatus. Next base: position 99,786,396 of record NC_083354.1, read on the forward strand.
CATCCTAACTGTTTTGTTTCTCCCCTATTCTCATTTATAGTGCCAACTTACATTTAGGGTGGTGAGATTTAACTTGCTCACTCTGACATGGCAATCAATTAATCACCTTTAGATTTCCTCTCTGCTTTCCTATTGGCCAGATTATAATTGAGCCATGGGCAAAAGGCATTTCCAGCCAGTGCCTGACAGCTTGTTCAGCAGTTAATTTATTGCTTTGATAAGATAACCTTTTCACACTAACATCTAATCAAAAACATCTATTTTCACATACAGTGAGATTACTTAGAAATATGCATCTGGATTCTACTTGGGCCAGAAATAATGGGTAGAGAATTGTTCTTGGGACACCAGGTATAGAAACTTATAATGTTGTTAGTCCCCTATAATCAAACTCCTGGGCAAATATTGGCAAAGTCCATACAGTATGAGGCTGGTAGCTGCTATGTACATCAAAGAAAGAAATATGATTTCCCTTAGAATTCAATTTTATTATGTAAACCTAAATTTACCAAGCTGTGGATATTTAAGGTTTTTATTAAAGCACTATATTTTGTAAAGAATTTCATCTTTGTACTTTATGCTTCTTGATATCTAGTAAAATTATCCTGTTTCTCTCTTACGTACTCAATGCACCATGTTGACAAAATGTCTCATTTTCTTCAACTAGAAAAAACTGTATAAATTTTCCCTGTGATACTGGTTTATTTTACTGGAAAGTGGGGAGCCATGTATACTAAAGGAGACATCTCCAATACCCAGAGGAAACTACTAATACATACAGAGCTTGTGCTGTTGCCTCTATGCCACAGCAAACAAAATGGCACATGTTTTCAGAAAAGCTGAGCAGAAACATCTCCCTTCCAGAAAGGGTGATGGCTTTTTCTCTGTATATGAATATAAACTCCACCTGTTTTACACATTGTCAATCTAATTGAATAATTGTTTATTTTTAATGTTCGTGCGCTTTTATGCAAATTATGTTAATACTTACTTTGTTTGTATTGACACCCATCTTTGTAAGCAGCTCTTTCCAAACCAAGGAAGCATTAATACAAGAGATATAAGTTCTGGGAGAAATGGTCATTTTCTTACCTTGAGTGGTCCTTGTCATCATGTTTCCTTTCAAAAAATACTTAATTTGGTTTTGGTAGGAGCTGCTGGTGAGAAAACTACTGCTGATGGCACCTGTTTGGATACAGAGAACATCTGATTATAACTCTACACTCCTGGGAACTTTCAAAATAAAATGGTACATATTTTCTTTATATTAAGCATTAAGTGATGCTATATGTATACATTCTGTACAACAGATATGAATTCATGTTATGCACTATTAGCATGACCCTCCCAAAAAAGTGGGCTTTTGGAAATTATTGCTGGTAATCATTAAGCAAACCAGTTTTAGTCTAATGTGATCCACAACTATAGTGTAGGTGATTGAGTCTAAGGCCATCACATAGAGCTAGTCATTTCTTCTCCATTGTGCATAGTTTTGTTTTTGCTAGTCTCCTATTTGTTCTTCAGTTATTCAGGGTAAAATAGGTTTGTTGTTGTTGTTGTTGTTGTCTTCTATTCTTTCTGACCTTGTACCAGTGACTTTGCAACAATTAAAGTTTGTATGCAATTGTTTAAAATATTCTACAATGTTAATTTCTTTGACTATGCAAATGAAGATAGCAAATGCTCTCTTTTATCTTCCAAAAAGGAGTCCTTTGTTTTAATTTGTTATTCTGCTCATTTTTCTAAATAATTTCTTCTCATGTGCTGCTTCATGAACATGGATCAAGGCTTTACAGTGTTACATGTACAGATGTTTGGAATGTTGGAAGACAACATATATATGTATATATATAATGATTTATGACATATATGAATATATGCTTTAAAATATAGGTTTTAAATATACATATATACATATGTGTGTGTATCCTCTAACAAATGTTAAAGATTTTTGTGGCATTACCGGAATCATACAATATGTGCCAATGATAATGGAAAAGACAGAGGATGAGGTCTGATGCCATTTGTCTTTTTTTTTTTTTCTTTTTGCCACACTTGTTTATTCCACTGACTAGAGAAAGTTGGGGTTGAATGAAACTGATGAGGAGATTCCTAGCCACAGTCTTCATGTAAGTCATCCTTAACTGCAATGTGAGAAAGTAAAGAAGGGGAAAATTCAAGAGGCAATGCTCATTATGAAAATGCCTGCAATTCCCCTTGCCCTGCCCTCCTTCACCTGAGTGCCAGTAAGAATCAGGCAAAAAGCACTGATGGCTATCACCATGCTCTCCATTTATTTAAAACTTTTATTAGTTACACTTTATTCACTTTGTATCCCCCCATAAACTCTTCCCTCCTCCCCTTCTAATCCCACTTTCCTTCCCCCTTCTTCACCCATGCCCCTCCCCAAGTCCACTGATAGGGGAGGTCGCCCTCTGCTCCCTTCTGATCTTAGGCTATCAAATCTCATCAGGTCAGGAGTGGCTGCACTGTCATCATCTGTGGCCTGGTAAGATTGCTCCCCCCTCAGGGAGAGGCCAATCAGTTTATGTCAGAGGCAGTCCCTCTTTCCAGTACTATGGAACCTACTTGGATACTGAACTACCATGGGCTACATCTGTGCAGGGGTTCTAGGTTACCTCCATGCATGATACTTGTTTAGAATATGAGTCTCTGGAAAGACCCCTGTGTTCAAATTTTCTGGTTCTGTTGCTCTCCTTGTGGAGTTTCTGTCCTTTCCAGATATTACTATTTCCCACTTCTTGACTTCACCTTACACCCATCAGAATGGCCAAGATAAAAAAACTCAAGTGACAACACAGGCTGGAGAGGCTGTGGAGAAAGGGGAACCCTCCTCCACTGCTGGTGGGAATGAAAGCTTGTACAACCACTCTGGAAATAAATCTGGTGCTTTCTCAGACAAATAGGAATAGTGCTTCCTCAAGACCCAGCCATACCACTCCTAGGCATATATCCAAAAGATGCTCAAGTATACAATAAGGACATTTGCTCAACCATGTTTTTAACATCTTTATTTGTAATAGCAAGAAGCTGGAAATAGCCCAGGTGCCCCTCAACTGAAGAATGGACGCAGAAATTGTGGTACATCTACTCAATGGAATATAAAGAAATTATGAAATTTGCAGGTAAATGGTGGGACCTGGAAAGGATCATCCTGAGTGAGCTGTCCCAGAAGTATAAAGACACACACGATATATATTCATTCATATAGACATATAATATAGGATAAATCTACTAAAATCTGTACATCTAAAGAAACTAATCAAGAGAGTGGACCCTTACTAAAATGCTCAATCCCCATCCCGAAAGGCAAAGAGGATGGACATCAGAAGAAGAAGAAAACAGGAAACAATTAGGACCTGCCACAGAAGGCCTCTGAAAAGCTGTGCCATGCAGACTATCAAAGCAGATGCTGAGACTTATGACCAACTGTTGGGCAGAGTGCATGGAATCCATTTGTCTTCTATATATTCTTACACAGCTCATTTCATCTAGATGTGTCGGATTATCTGCCCTCCTGCAGCGTTTCTGAAGGATTAAACCATGAGCAAGCAATGTGAACTATCTGATTAGTAAAATATTGCATGACGTTTGTTGTTGTTGTTGCTATTGTTTTGCCAAACAAATCTTATATTAGACATAGTATATGTTTGTGAGGATAAAATAAGAAATCTGGAGAGTAATATCTCCTGGAGCTAACACTGAAAGTGTACTCAAAGGGCTGCACAACAGCATCTTCTTTCACTTGTGTGGTTTAGTTCAATGTAGTGTTTGGTGCAGACTATTCCCAGTTGGCTGTCAGAGTATTTATACCCCAGATAAATGTCCTGAATTTAAAGCTTGAAATTTATCTTTCATTTTGTTAATGATTACCACAAAGCACTTTATACATTAGCTTCTCAGCAAATATGGGTAACAACTGAAGAAATTTTGCTGACGGTTTTTCACAGATACCTCCATTACATGTTTTTATTTAATTTCGTATTCAAAAGTGTCTTGTCGAAATAGTATGCTTTATTTCATTCCTTTCTATGATTTTACACATTATTGGAGCTCGTAAGTTATCTTGGAAACCAGCATTGTTTATCCCATTTCAAACACAAGGAAACTGAGGAGAGACCCTTTTCTCACCCACCTGGTCAACCCAGGACCAGCAGGCTCTGTTACAAAGCTTCTTCTCCCACATCACTGTGGGTCTTTGCATTAAAAGAAGTTTACTCTTTGTACTAATGTTCATTTAGGTGTCATCCACCCAAAGAGCATCAGACCCGTCCGATAACTTTTTCTCAGAGGCGGGACCTGGGGCATCAACTCGCATGCAATCAGACATGCTCTTCTCTGGGTCCAAAGCGGCTGACCCTGAGTGCAGTGCTTAGACTCGCATCCTGAGCGTATCATTTTAGCTTTTTATGGTATCCAACCATGCTTGGGGAGAATGTCCTGCTTCAATGGCTGTAAAGGCCTGAATGATCATGGCTGCATCACACTGTTGTGAGACTCTAATCTTGCATATATACCACAGGCAAACCAAGGAGACCAACACCAGAAGGCCTGCTAACGCTCCCATGCCCGCCCATTCCTTCAGATGATTCATGGCTGCAGCAATCCATGTTGATAATCCTGTGGCTAGTCCTGCATCCACTCTGGTAGAATTTACTGTGACAATGGCCACTCTGGCCACTCTCAGAACATGGGTACAAAGTCCTAATTTATTTCTAATATCAGAGATCAAACCTCTACTCTTGCCTGATGCGTCTAAAACAAAAAGGGGGAACTGTAGAGAGCTGCGTAATGCCTTGCCTTAAAGATGGAGCTGGTTTCCGCCTTCCACCTTCCCGATGGTGAGTGCTCTCTGTCACGAACAACTCCACATTTGGCTAAGGCTGAGGATCTGGCTTGCTTCCATGTATGTGGACCTATCTGCATTGCGCACATGACATGCTGGGGTTGGTTACCCAGAGGCTATTTAAGCTGTGGGCTGGCTTTCCCCAGGGTCAGATGATTGTTCAAGGTTCCTGAATAAACTGCATTGAAAAAAAATAATACTAATAATAAAAAAGAAGTTTACTCTTCAGTGCATGCCTTACTCTCTATTACTACAGTCATTTTCTGGAGGAAATAGCTGGCTTACTTGAACTCAAACTCATTGACGACCTATCAAACTGGCTTAGCATAACGAAACATCAGTGTCTTCAATAACTCCTTGCTTACCCAGCAATGCTTATGAAGGAAATAAGGTTTCTGCCCACTGAGAGATGATATACTAAAAGGCCATTTTCTGAATTAAAGAAAAATGAAACAACAACACCAAGAAAACACAAAGGCCAGTGGAAATAGAATACCGCTCAACATGTTAAAGTTCTAGTTTGTATTTCCATGCCCAGTATCTTTTCACAAAGAGGTTTCCTTTTCCTGTCATGTACTTATATAACACACATGTAGATTACCATTATTATAAAAGTCAGAAATAGGACATTCATTTTGCTTTCAAGTAGTGAGAATTAAATACGAATTTTCTCTGTTTGGAATAACATGCTAAACTGGTTTCTCTGGGAATCTTAACATATTTGAGAGACCCATGCTGGAATAATGGAAAATTTGTATGTGGGATATGGCTGACCCACAACAGTTCTCAGAAACAGATGGCTATTAATGTCACTCATTTTCCCTGCAGTTAAAACTGAGTAAGTACTTCAGATTCATAAGATCCCATTTATTGATTGTTGCTCTTAGAGGCTGTGCTGTTGGTATTCTGTTCAGGAAGTTTTCCCCTGTGCCAATAAGCTCTAGGCTTTTCCCAACTTTTTCTTCTATCAGGTTTAGTGTATCTGGTTTTAGGTTGAGGTCTTTGATCCACCTGTACTTTAGTTTCTGCAAGGTGATAAGCACAGGCTCTAAGATCAGCAATCAATTAATGGGACCTCATGACACTGAAAAGCTTCTATAATCCAAAGGACACTGTCATCAGTACAAAACGCCAGACTACAGATCAGAAAAGGATCTTCATCAACCCTATATCTGACAGAGGGCTAATATCCAGAATTTATAAAGAAGTTAAGACGTTAAACAGCAACAAAACAAGATGTCCATTTAAAAAATGGGTACAAGAAAATCATGAAATTTGCAGGCAAATGGTGGGAACTAGGAAAAATAATCATCCTGAGTGAGGTATCCTAGAAACAGAAAGTCACACAAGGAATATACTCATTTATAAATGGATAGTAGATATTTAACCTAAGATAAACATACTAAAATCTATACACCTAAAGAAGCTAAGCAAGAAGGAAGACCACGGTAAGAAGATGATCAATCCTCATTCAGAAAGGCAAACGGACTGTATGTCAGAAGAGGGAGAAAACAGAGACAGGGACAGGAACCTACCACAAAGGGCCTCTGAAAGACTCTACCTAAAAGGGTATCAAAGCAGATGTTGAGACACACAGCCAAACTTTGGGCAGAGTACAGGAAATCTTATGAAAGAAGGGGGAGGCAAAACACCTAGAGTAGACATGAACTCCACAAGGAGAACATCAAAACCAATAAATTTGGGCACAGGGGCATTTTCTGAGACTGATAGGTCAACCAAGGATCATGCAAGGAGATAATTTAGAACCCCTACACAGATGTAGCCCCAGAAGCTCAGTGTCCAAGTGTGTACCCTAGGAACAGGGGCTGTCTCTGATATGAACTCAGTGATTGCCTCTTTGGTCACTTCCCCTGAAGGGGAGGGGGCTGCCTTACCAGGCCACAGAGGAAGACAAAGCAGACAGTCCTTATGAGACCTGATAGGCTAGGGTCAGATGGAAGTGTAGGAGGACTGCCCCTATCTGTGGACTGGTAGAGGGGCAAGAGAGGAGAAGAGGGAAAAAGGGTGAGATTGGGAGGGGCTGAGGGAGAAGGCTACATCTGGGATAAAAAAAATAATGAATTGTAACTTGTAAAAAATTAATTTAAAAAATATAGTACAAAGCTAAACAGAGAAGTCTCTATAGGGGAATATAGAATGGCAGAGAAGCACTTAAAGAAATGCTCAATGTTTTTAGTCATCAGGGAAATGCAAATCAAAATGATCCTGAGGTCACATTACACCCATCACAATGGCTAAGGTCAAAAACTCAAGTGACAACACATACTGGAGATGATGCACAGGAAGGAAAACCCTCTTCTATTGCTGGTGGGAGTATAAACTTGTACAACCACTTTGGAAATTAATCTGGCACTTTCTCAGACATTTAGGAATAGTGTTACCTCAGGACCCAGCTATGCCACTCCTAGGCATATATCTGAAATATGCTAAATATACAACAAAGACATTTGATCTACCGTGTTTGTAGTAGCTTTATTCATAATAACCAGAATCTGGAAACAACATAGATGTCCCTCAGTTGCTGAATGGATACAGAAATTGTAGTAAATTTACACAATGAAATACTATTCAGCAATTAAAAACAAGGAAATCATGAAATTTGCGGGCTAATGGATGGGATTATGAAAGATCATCCTGAATGAGGTATCCCAGAAAGACAAATATGGTATATACTCACTAATAAATGGACATTAGGTATATAATATATGATAAATATACTAAAATCTGTACACCAAAAGAAGCTAAGCAAGAAGGAGGACCCTGGATAACATACTCAATATCCATTCTATTTCTATGCTAGTACCATGCAATTTTTATTACTATTACTCTGTACTACAGCTTGAAATCAGGATGAAGATACCGCCAGACAAGGATGAAGATACCACCAGACAATCTGTTGTTGTACAAGATTCTTTTGGCAATTCTGAATTTTTTGTTTTTTCATATGAAGTTGAGAACTGTTCTTTCAAGGTCTGTAAAGAGTTGTGTTAGTATTTTGAGAAGAATTGCCTGGAATCTGTAGATTGCTTTTGGCAGGATGGCCATTTTCATTATGTTAATCCTACCCATCCATGAGGATGGGAGAGCTTTCCATCGTCTAGTATCTTCTTCAATTTCTTTCTTCACAGACTTGAAGGTATTTTTTTTTTTTTTCAAATAGGTCTTTCACTTGCTTGGTTAGTTACATCAAGGTACTTTATGTTATTTGTGGCTATTGTGAAAGGTGTAGTTTCCCTAATTTCTTTGTCAGCTCTTTTGTCTTTCATAAAAAGAAAGGGCTACTGATTTTTTTAAGTTAATTTTGAATCTAGCCACATTGCTGAAACTGTTTATCAGCTAAAGGAGTTCTCTGGTTGAATACTTGGGGTACTAGCATAGAAACAGACTTGTGGAACAATGGAATTGAAGATAAGATCCAGAAATAAACCCACACTCCTACTGACACTTGATTTTTGACAAAGAAGACAAAAAGACAAAAACCATTCAGTAGAAATAAGACAGCATTTTCAACAAATGGTGCTTGTCTAACAGGATATCTACATGTAAGAAAAAATGGCAATAGATCTATTTTTATCACCCTGAAGATAACTAAAATTCAAGTGGATCAAAGACCTCAACATAAAACCAGATACATGGTAGAGGGACAAGATGGCGGCGCCGGGAGGACTCTCATTCTGAGCAGCAGTACAACAGGATCAGCACAGTGACCAGCAATCAGAATTCTCGGCCATAATACACAGTTATTGTGTTTCCCAGGTGAGAGGATACCCCACGGTGGGGGATTCAATCAGCTTTTAACTCACCCGGCTAAACCGCAGAAGAGATCCGGTTCTGCCAGATGCTTGGCTGCCAGCCGCCAGCCCCAGCCCCAGCCCAGAGCCACAAGCCAGTGTCTCTGGTCATGGTCCCAGACTGAACCGTGTGCACCACACTATCAGAGACTGGAATTTTCAGTGGGGAGATAACCCCAGGGTACAGGAAACGATTGGGACCAGCCTTAGGTCACCCAGACATCCCCTGGAAAAGATTCGGGCGGGTTCCACGGGCACCCCAGGAGCCAGCCCGGAGCCAGAGTCGGAGACCCAGGTCCGGCACAGAGCCCTGCCTGCCTGCGTGCCTGATTCACCGCCGGAGATAGAAACGGCGGGTCTGATCTCAGAACACTCAGCTCACCCCCAACTTGAAAAGGTCCCTGGAAAATTACCCAGCTTAGGGAGCCACTCAGGCTCCCAAAAGCCGCAAAGGCAGACACAGGCAGTTTCTGTGCACCAGACAACTGACAGAGACTGAGCCGCCATCACACAGCTGTGCTCCAGGCACAGGCAATTTCTGCGGCCAGCCAGCTGGCAGACACTGAGCAGTGTGCACCAGGGCAAAAAAAAAAAAAAAAAAAAAAAAACAACTAGGAGTCCATGTCTCCAGAGAATCCACGGGGAAGGAAGGAAACTTGACTGATCTAAATCACCCAATCCTTCCCTAGAAAAAGTCTAGCAGTCTAGTGGGGCCGAGGTGCCAGGACTCAGCTGTGCTCCAGACACAAGCACAAACAGTTGAGGCGCGCCTGATGTCCAACTGGGTCACAGCAGCTGATCATTAAATTTGCAACAAGAAACCCAGAAACAGGGCAGCTGCCCCCAGGACTTCCCTGGGTGAGGGGAGAACCCTCTCGACTAATAAAGACCACAGTTACCACTCAGGTCTATATCCCTGAGGTGAGCAACTCCTGAAAAAACACCAGCCATCCAGGGACTATACCCAAAAAGCTGAGAAGACATCCTTCAGGAAAAACCAGCTTTCTGCAAAGGGGATTCTCTCCACCACAGGATCCCCAGGAACCACCAGAAAATAACCCCAAACACCTAAGATAACACAATGGGTAGAGGCCAGCGTAAAAGCTCAAGCAACAAAAGACAGAGCAATATGGCAACTCCAGAACCCAGTTACCCAGGGGCAAGTAGCCCTGGATACCCCACCATAACTGAAATCCAAGAAGATGACCTAACAAGTATGCTCATGAAGATGATAACAAAGGAAACAAATAAGATTCGTAAAGACATAGAGGAAGATAAACTCAAACAGAATATTGCCATCCATAAAAAAATACCATCCAAATGTCTTTCTTAGAATTGGAGACATCCAAATGTCTTTCTTAGAATGGTATCATTGTTCTCAGTAATTAATTTGTATCATTGTCTAAATCCAATAAAGGACAAATATTCAAAAAAAAAAAAAAAGAAATAGAGGAAGCTGCAGCCAGTTTATGGCCTTTAGAAAGGAAATGCTTAAAACACTGAATGAAATGAAAGAAACAGAGTTCAAGGAACTAAAAGAAAAACAGGAAAGTAAAATCAGACAGGTAAAGGAAGTAAACAAAACAACTCAAGACCTGAAGATAGAATTGGAATAATTAAAGAAAACACAAATGGAAGAAATAATGGAAAGGAAGAATCTAGGGAAGAAAACAGGAACTACAGAGGTAAGCATAACCAACAGACTACAAAAGATGGAAGAAAGAATCTCAGGTGTAGAAGATACAATGGAAGAAATCGATGTATCTGTCAAAGAAAATGTTAAATCCGAAAAATTCCTGACACAGAACGTCCAAGAAATGTAAGACAATATGAAAAGACAAAACCTAAGAATAATAGGTATAGAGGAAAAAGAAGACTCCCTTCTCCAAGGCCCAGAAAATATTTTCAACAAAATCATTGAAGAAAATTTCCCCAAGCTAAAGCAGAGGCCAATTACAATACATGAGGCCTACAGAACACCCAACAAATTTGACCAGAAAAGAAAATCCTCCCGCCACATAATAATCAAAACAGTATGTATACAGAACAAAGAAAAAATACTAAAAGCTGCAAGGGAAAAAGGCCAAGTAACATATAATGGCAAACCAATTAGAATCACACCTGACTTTTCAACAGAGACTATGAAAGCCAGAAGGGCCTAGATGGATATCATGCAGACACTAAGAGAACACAGATGTCAGCCCAGGCTACTATACCCCACAAAACTCTCAGTCCTCATAGATGGAGAAAACAAGATATTCAATGACAAAAACAAATTTCAACAATACCTACAAACAAATCCAGCATTACAGAAGACACTGGAAGGGAAAATACAACCCAAGAAAGCTAGCTACATTCAAGAAAACACAGGAAATAAATAACCTCACTTCAGTAAAACAAAAAGCAACCAAGCACACAACCTGATGACCACAGCCAACATCAAAATCAAGAGATCTAACAGCCACTGGTCATTAATCTCTCTCAACATCAATGGACTCAACTCTCCAATAAAAAGACACAAACTAACAGAATGGATACGTAAACAAAACCCAGCAATCTGTTGCATACAAGAAACACACCTAAGACACAAAGATAGACATTACCTGAGGGTAAAGGGTTGGAAGACGACTTTCCAAACAAACGGACCCAAGAAGCAAGCAGGAGTAGCCATTCTAATATCTGATAAAATAGACTTTCAACCAAAATTAATCAAAAGAGATGGGGAAGGACACTTCATACTCATCAAGGGAAAATTCCACCAGGAAGACATCACAATCCTGAACATCTATGCCCCAAATACAAGGGCACCCACATTTGTGAAAGAAACATTGATAAAATTTAAAGCACATATAGATCCCCACTCATTAATAGTGGGAGACTTCAACACCCCACTCTCAACAAAGGACAGGTCAACAAAACAGAAATTAAACAAAGAAACAATGTCTCTGACAGAGGTCATGAATCAAATGGACCTAACAGACATTTACAGAACTTTACACCCAAACACAAAAGAATTTACCTTCTTCTCAGCACCTCATGGAACCTTCTCCAAAATAGACCATATAGTGGGTCACAAAGCAAGCCTCAACAGATACAAGAAGATTGAAATAATCCCATGTATCTTGTCTGATCACCATGGAATAAAGCTGGACCTCAACAATAACAGAAATAACAAAAAGCCTACACACACATGGAAACTGAACAACTTGTTACTAAATGACAGCTGGGTCAGGGAAGAAATAAAGAAAGAAATTAAAGTCTTTCTAGAAATCAATGAAAATGAAGACACAACATACCCGAACCTATGGAACACATTGAAAGCAGTGCTAAGAGGAAAGTTCATAGCACTAAGTGCCTTCAAGAAGAAATTCGAGACAGCTCATTCAAGCACTCTAATGGCTCACTTAAACACCCTAGAAAAAGAAGTAGCAGACACACCAAGAAGGAGTAGACGGCTGGAAATAATCAAACTCAGGGCTGAAATCAATCAATTGGAAACAAATAAAACAATTCAAAGAATCAATGAAACCAAGAGCTGGTTCTTTGAGAAAATCAACAAGATTGACAAACCCTTAGCCAGGCTAACTAAAAGGCAGAGAGACACCACCCAAATCAACAAAATCAGAAATGAAAAGGGGGATATAACTACAGATACTGAGGAAATACAAACAATCATTAGGACTTACTTCAAAAGTCTATATGCCACAAAATTTGAAAATCTAAATGAAATGGACAATTTTCTTGATCGATTTGACTTACCAAAGCTGAATCAGGACCAGGTAAATCAACGAAATAGTCCTATATCCCCCAAAGAAATAGAAGCGGTCATCAAAAGTCTCCCATCCAAAAAAAAGCCCAGGACCAGATGGCTTCAGCGCAGAATTCTACCAGACCTTCAAAGAAGAGCTAACACCAATTCTCTTCAAACTATTCCACAAAATAGAAAGAGAAGGAATATTAACAAATTCATTCTATGAAGCCACAGTCACCTTGGTACCTAAACCTCACAAAGACTCAACAAAGAAAAAGAATTTCTGGCCAATCTCCCTTATGAACATTGATGCAAAAATACTTAATAAAATACTTGCAAACCGAATCCAAGAACACATCAAAGATATTATCCACTATGACCAAGTAGGCTTCATCCCAGGTATGCAGGGGTGGTTCAATATACGGAAATCCATCAATGTGATCCACCATATTAACAAACTGAAAGAAAAAAAAACACATGATAATCTCCCTAGATGCTGAAAACGCCTTTGACAAAATCCAACATCCATTCATGTTCAAAGTATTGGAGAGATCAGGGATACAAGGCAAATATCTAAACATAGTAAAGGTGATATACAGCAAGCCTATAGCCAACATCAAACTGAATGGAGAGAAACTTAAAGCAATCCCACTGAAATCAGGGACAAGACAAGGCTGCCCACTCTCTCCATATCTCTTCAACATAGTGCTGGAAGTCCTTGCTAGAGCAATAACACAGTTGAAGGAGATCAAAGGGATACAAATTGGAAAGGAAGAAGTCAAATTATCACTATTTGCAGATGATATGATAGTATATGTGAGTGACCCCAAAAACTCTACCAGGGAACTCCTCCAGCTGATAAACACCTTCAGCAAAGTGGCCAGATACAAAATTAACTCAAAAAAATTAGTAGCCCTCCTGTATACAAAAGACAAAAGGGCTGAGAAAGAAATTAGGGAAACAACACCCTTCCCAATAGCCACAAATGACATAAGGTACCTCGGAGTAACCCTAACCAAGGAAGTCAAAGACTTGTATGAAAAAATTTTCAAATCTCTGAAGAATTAGAAGAAGATATGAGAAGATGGAAAGATCTCCCATGCTCATGGCTTGGCAAGATTAACATAGTAAAAATGGCCATCTTACCAAAAGCAATCTACAGATTCAATGCAATGCCCATCAAATTACCAACACAATTCTTTACAGACCTGGAAAGAAAAATTCTCAACTTCATCTGGAATAACAAGAAACCCAGAATTGCTAAAACAATCCTCAACAATAAAAGATCTTCCGGAGGTATCTCCATCCCTGATCTTAAGTTGTACTATAGAGCAACAGTTTTAAAAACTACATGGTACTGGCATAGAAACAGAATGGTGGATCAATGGAACCGAACAGAGGAGCTGGTCTAACTGGATGTCTACATGTAGAAAAATGAAAATAGATCCATAATTGTCACCCTGCACAAAACTGAAGTACAAGTGGATCAAAGACCTCAACATAAAACCAGACACATTAAATCGGCTTGAAAAAAAAGTGGGAAATACCCTAGAACTCATTGGTACAGGGAAAAACTTCCTGAACAGAGCACCAACAGCACAGGCTCTAAGAGCAAGAGTCAATAAATGGGACCTCATGAAACTGAAAAGCTTCTGTAAAGCAAAGGACACTGTCATCAAAACAAAGCGACCACCTACAGATTGGGAAAGAAACTTCACCAACCCTTTATCTGACAGAGGACTCATATCCAGTATATATAAAGAACTAAAGAAGCTGAAAAGAAGCAAACCAAGTAATCCACTTAAAAAATGGGGAACAGAGCTAAACAGAGAATTCTGGAGAGGAATACCAAATGGCAGAGAAGCACTTAAAGAAATGCTCAACCTCACTAGCCATTAGGGAAATGCAAATCAAAACAACCCTGAGATTTCACCTTACACCCATGAGAATGGCCAAGATCAAAAACTCAAGTGACAACACATGCTGGAGAGGTTGTGGAGAAAGGGGAACCCTTCTCCACTGCTGGTGGGAATGTAAACTTGTACAACCACTCTGGAAATCAATCTGGCGCTTTCTCAGACAACTAGGAATAGCGCTTCCTCAACATCCAGCCATACCACTCCTGGCCATATATCCAAAAGAGGCTCAAGTACACAAAAAGGACATTTGCTCAACCATGTTTGTAGCAGCTTTATTTGTAATAGCCAGAAGCTGGAAACAACCCAGATGCCCCTCAACTGAAGAATGGATGCAGAAATTGTGGTACATCTACACAATGGAATATTACTCAGCAATGAAAAATAAGGAAATCATGAAATTTGCAGGCAAATGGTGGGATCTGGAAAGGATCATCCTGAGTGAGTTGTCCGAGAAGCAAAAAGACACACATGGTATATACTCACTCATATAGACATACAACATAGGACAAACCCACTAAAACCTGTGCATCTAAAGAACCTAAGCAAGAGAGAGGACCCTAACTAAAATGTCCAATCACCATCCGGAAAGGCAAAGAGGATGGACATCAGAAGAAGAAGAAAACAGGGAACAACCTAGGAACCTACCACAGAGGGCCTCTGAAAGCCTCTGCCCTTCAGACTATCAAAGCAGATGCTGAGCCTGATGGGCAACTGTTGGGCAGAGTGAATGGAATTTTAGGTAAGAACTGGGAAATAGTAAGAGCTGGAGAGGACAGGGTCTCCACAAGGAGAGCAACAGAACAAGAAAATTTGAACATAGGGATCTTCCCAGAGACTCATACTCCAACCAAGGACTATTCATGGAGATAATCCAGAACCCCTGCACAGATGTAGCCCAGGGCAGTTCAGAGTCCAATTGGGTTACATAGTAATGTGAAGAGGGACTGCCTCTGACATAATCTGATTGGCCTGCTCTTTGATCACCTCCCTCTGGGGGGGAGCAGCCTTACCAGGCCATAGTAGAGGACAATGCAGCCACTTTTGATGTGAACTGACAGACTAAGATCAGAAAGGAGAAGAGAACCTCCCCTATTAGTGGACTTGGGGAGTGGCATGCAAGCAGAGGGAGGAGGGAGGGTGGGATTGGGAGGGGAGGAGGGAGGGCCTTATGGGGGGATGCAGAATGAATAAAGTGTAATTGATGAAAAAATTTTTTAAAAACGGGAAAAAAATAATTTAAGAACCTTAAATGACTTTCAAAAGTGGAGGAAAACATGGAGTTAGTCAATTGGCATGGAGCACGTCTCGCCCCTGGGGGCAATGGTCTCCTGAACCTACTCAGACCTCGGACACCACCACTGCTAATTCTAGAACTGATGCAGGATGTTCCAATGAGGGGGTTAAGGCTTCTCATAATATTTCCTATAAGCCCACACCTGTTTGTCTATATCCCCCATTTTTATTCATTATTAGCCAGATAGAGCCAAGTAATTGTGGTAATGATACTTGCTTTTTTGCCCAATGCTGGAATGCTAGTAAATTTAGGTATGCCCTGGTTACTCGCATGCCTCACTGGGTGCCTGTGTCCGTTGATGCCCCTCACGCTATGACTCTTTTCAGACAGAAAAGGGATCTTGGAACTACAGCCGCCACTGTTACTGCCATCTCATTTGCGGCTGTTGGAGCTACCACCGGGGCATTAGCCATGAGTCATACTGGGCAGACTGCTCAGACCCTGAATAATCATTTAGCCAATGTAGCTCATGCCTTAGTTGTACATAAAGGAATTAATGCTCAACTAAAAGGAAGCTTGATGGTGTTCAAACAGAGGATTGACCTCGTGCAGGAGCAAATTGATACCCTATGACAAATCGCTCAACTTGGCTGTCAATGAAAATATGCTGGACTTTGAGTCACTAGCATATAACATGAGAATTTTTCCTGTGCTGCAAATCTGTCTAAACAATTGTCGAGCTATATTTTAGGTAATTGGACTGGAAAATTCGATACTACGATGGAGCAGCTGAAATTGGCCATTGTCACAGTAAATTCTACCAGAGTGGACGCAGGACTAGCCACAGGATTATCAACATGGATTGCTGCAGCCATGAATCATCTGAAGGAATGGGCGGGCATGGGAGCATTAGCAGGCCTTCTGGTGTTGGTCTCCTTGGTTTGCCTGTGGTATATATGCAAGATTAGAGTCTTACAACAGCGTAATTCAGCCATGACCATTCAGGCCTTTACAGTCATTGAAGCAGGACAGTCTCCACAAGTATGGTTGGCTACCATAAAAAGCTAAAATGTTATGCTTAGGATGTGAGGCTAAGCACTGCACTCAGGGTCAGCCGCTTTGGACCCAGAGAAGAGCATTTCTGATTGCATGCGGGTTGATGCCCCAGGTTCCGCCTCTGAGAAAAAGGTATCAGACGGGTCTGATGCTTTTTGGGTGGATGACACCTAAATGAACATCGGTACAAAGTCCCAATTTATTTCTAATATCAGAGATCAGACCTCTACTCTTGCCTGATGCGTCTAAAACCAATAGGGGGAACTGTAGAGAGCTGTGGAATGCTATGCCTTAAAGATGGAGCTGGTTTCTGCCTTCCACCTTCCCGATGGTGAGTGCTCTCTGTCACGAACAAGTCCACATTTGGCTAAGGCTGAGGATCTGGCTTGCTTCCATGTATGTGGACCTATTTGCATTGCCCACGTGGCACACCTGGGTTGGCTCCCCAGAGGCTATTTAAGCTGTGGGCTGCCTGTCCCCAGGGTCCGAGGATTGTTCAAGGTTCCTGAATAAACTGCATTGAAAAAAAAAAAAAAAAAAAAAAAAAAAGCAGATACACTAATTCTGTTAGAAGAAAGAGTGGGGAATAGCCTTGGACTCATTGGCACAGGAAAAAACTTCCTGAACAGAACATCAACAGCACAGGCTCTAAGATCAACAATCAATAAATGGGACCTCATGGAACTGAAAAGCTCTGGCAGCTCAGTATCCAGATGAGTTCCCTAATAAGGGAAACAGGGACCATATATGACAGGAACTAAGTAGCTGGCTCTTTGATCACCTCCTCTTCTGGGGAGGGCCAGCCTTACCATGACCTGAGGAAGCACAATGGATTATTACTCAGCAATAAAACAAGGAAATCATGAAATTTGCAGGCAAATGGTGGGAACTAAAAAAGATCATCCTAAGTGATGTATCCCAGAAAGACACACAGGGTACATACTCACTCATAAGTGGATTATTAGATATATAATATAGGATAAACATACTAAAATCTATAAACCTAAAGAAACTAATCAAGAAGGAGAACTCTGGCTAAGATGCTCAATCTCCACAAAGAAAAGCAAAGAGGATGGACATCAGAAGAGGTAGAAAACAGGGAACAGGACAGGAACCTACCACAGAGGGCCTCTGAAAGACTCTACCCTGTAGGGTCTCAGAGCAGATGCCGAGACTAATAGCCAAACTTGGGCAGAGTAGAGGGAATCTTATGAAAGAATGGGGATATAGTAAGACCTGTGAGAGGACAGGAGCTCCACAAGGAGAGGAACAGGACCAAAAAATCTGGGCACAGGGGTCTTTTCTGAGACTGATACTCCAACCAAGAACCATTTATGGAGATAACATAGAACCCCTGCACAGATGTAGCCCATGGCAGTTCAGTGTCCAAATGGGTTCCATAGTAATGGGAACAAGAATTGACTCTGACATGAACTGTTTGTCCTGCTCTTTGATCACCTCCGCCTGAGGGGAGAGCAGCCTTACCAGGCCACAGAGGAAGACAATGCATCCAGTCCTGATGAGACCCGATAGACTAGGATCAGAAGTAAAGAGAGGAGGACCTCCTCTATCAGTGGACTTGAGGAGGGACATGGTTGGAGAAGGGAGAAGGAGGGCAAGATTGTGAGGGGAGGAGATAGGGAACTATGAGGGGGATACAAAGTGAATTAACTGTAATTAGTAAAAATTAAAAAAATAATAATAAAAATATTTTTTAAAAAAATCTCAAAAAAAAAAAAAACCCAAAACAAACAAAGAAACAAACAAACAAAAAACTAAACCTGACTAAATTCTAGTGTATGCCCTTTCAGCTTTCTGGATTTTATTCATTTTCCCTTTCCTTGCTTATTAAATGAGAGTGATAATTCTATTATTTTATTAAGTTGTTATAATTAGTAAATAAATATTTACATCCTTTTGAGGTATTGCTATATTCTGTCTACCCAAAAAGAAGAAAATTTGCTATTTTCTTCAAAGGTCCAAAGTGTCTGTTTGTGTGTGTTTAAATATGTATGTATGATGCCAGATTTAAGACTAGTCACTTTTGTCAGAATGAGCTATAAAATGAAAAGAATGAAATAAAGCAATTGAAGATGCTCATTGAATTTTAGTTATTCCTTTTCTTTTATAGTTAAATTCCATTTTCATTTTATAACAAAGTGTGATTTTAAGGCAATATAAATAAAACCGAGTTTTCTTCATTGTAATTCTTGACTATGTAATTTATAAATGCATTACATGCCTCACTGAGCATATATACATCATACAAACAAATGCATTCAAGCACCTGGAGAATTCTAGGAAAAGAAATGGAACTTGAAGCAGAAATGAAGTCTGCAAGCTCCAGTGTGAGTGCATAAAGCACAGTTTTGAATAGGGAGGTAGCTCTGTGTCTGAAGTTAAAACTTAATCTACCATTATAAATCAAACCCAAGGTCTAATAGGAGAGAAGAGGGGCTGGGCGGTGTGAGTGAGTCTTTTATTCACACACAAATAACAGATGAGAAATACAGTGCAATTATATGGAGAATTCCAGCCACAATAAACAAAGGCTCTATCGTTATATTTGCCTCAGTGTGAAGGTAATATTTTAACATTCTGCTCTCAGCTTTTCAAATTGATTTCCCTTACTTGTGCTACATTTTCTTAAGTAAACAACTGCATTAAAAAAAATAAGTCGTTTCAATTGCTAAGCACTTTGTACTAGTATCTACCTTATTTGAAAGAGTCAAAGCAAGGTTAATGCAGGTGTATTGACGTCCTAATGATTCCTGACAAGGTAAGCGCTCCTTAGGAAGAAAAGCAAAGGGAAAGGGGCTGCACAGATATGCGCAGCTTAGCAAGGAGCAGAGGCTTATACCAGGTCCACTGTCCTTCAATTGTAAAGGTGATGAATAAGATAAAAGCTTTTCAAAAGTAGTGTTCTTATCTAAACCATCCATGTTATTAACCTGTGATCAAACTAGAAGTGACTTTTTTATTAAAATACCCACCGTAACGTTAAACCGAGTGAGTTAAATTCTGAGCCTGTCAGACTTGTTTTAAAAGTTTTAATTGCTTTCTTTTGATAGGAAGACATATGTAGCAGGCGTTCTTTACTTTGTAAAATGTGAGCGATAATAATAATAATAGTAGTAATATTAATAATTCATTGTTGAGTTTGTTATTAGTCTCTCTACCTTTCTTTGTCTTCCACCCACCCCCATCCACTGTGTTTGTGGTTGTATGCAAACTCATGTGTACCACGGATCACACGTGTTGTTCAGAGGAAAACTTTTGCTAGTGGTTTCTTCCTTCTACCATCATGTTTGTATAGCCCATATTTTCATTGCTAAGCCATTTTGCTGGCTCTATTTTTTAATTTTAATCCTGATTTAGTACATTAGAAAATGGAAATACTGCAGGACACCAAGAAGCCTGAACAACGTGGCACAGAGGGAAAAGAAAAGCTCAACTTCCTGGTTTTACTCATTAATCCCAATTTAATAAACTGTTTTTTTTTTCTTTTATAGAAACTTTAGGTTTATTTTGCTGAGAATACTTCCATATTCTGTGCATATATCTAGAAGCCAATTGATAAAGTCAATCTAACATTATTTTAGACTTTGTTCCATACATCATTTTAATAATATTTGAACTCTCAGTAAACATTTCACTTTAGAGTCGGTCTTAAATGGTTGATAGACTTCTCAAGCAGCTGTATTATTGAAGCAATATAAAAGAATAATTATAAATGTGTGTTTATTATTTTCCAATAAGCAGTCCAGTCACACCATTGCTTAAAATGTCCAGGATTTGGCAGGACTTAGGTAGTTTTTGTTTTTGTTTTTCTTATAGGTCTCATGTGGGCTTTTAATTCCTTCAGTACTAACTCTATTTAACAGCATGTTTAAAAGCAACTCCCCATTTCTTTAGTTAACAGGGTCATCCTGATAACCCTAACCCTGAATAGCCCTACTCATTTACAAGCCTGAACCACACGCATTTTGAGAACAAAAATGTGCTTCCTTTGCTGCAGAGGACTTTGAAGAAGTAATGTCTAAGGTTCAAATCTAGTTCTGAAGTATGGAATGTTATATTGTTTGACATTCATCTGTCACCACACTGGATTATAGATTTGTGACAACGTATACCATAATAAGCAATGTAATGGTATGGCTTGAGCAAAGTCTATTTGGCTGCCAAATAATGTACAATAAACACTGTTCTATACAGGATGCCCTTAGCAGTCTTAACCTTCACTTTGGCAGCTGTTTCTTTTTTATTTATTTTTATTCTTATTAATTACAGTTTATTCACTTTGTATTCCCCCTGTAGCTTCCTTCCTTCTCCTTTCCCAGTGCCACCCTCCTTCCTCTTCCCCACCAGAGTCCCTCCTCCAGTCCACTGATAGGGGAAGTCCTCCTCCCCTTCCCTCTGATCCTAGTCTATCAGGTCTCATTAGGAGTGGTTGCATTGCCTTCTTTTGTGGCCCAGTAAGGCTGCTGCCCCCAGGGCAGCTGATTTTTTTTTTTAATCACTGTTTCCCTTCTTAATTCCAGGATGAACAGTCATCTCTATTACAAATCACCTTTGTTGTTGTTGGATTGTTTGTATTTTTATCAATAAAAATTTGCTCTATATTATGTTATATAATTTTAATATTTGATCATTTTAATTTTCTTCCTTCAATATCTTGATAGCTATCTTTACCTTCCTCAAAGTAAATTACTTTTTCTTTTTGCTCTGAAATTGCTCCAGATTTTGACCCTTTTGAAAAATAAATTCTTTTTTTCTTAATTTCTTTTTTAACTTTTGTTAATTACACTTTATTCACTTTGTATGCCCCCATAAGCCCCCCACCTCCCCTCCTAATCCCACCTTCCCTCTGCCTTCTTCATGCATGCCCCTCCCCAAGTCCACTGATAGGGGAGGTCCCCCTCTCCTTCCTTAATAAATTCTTTAATATTCTGTTTTTATCCCAAAGTCTTTATCTGTGATTGGGTCTTATTGCATTCATAAGTACTTTCTTCTGATTTTTTTTTAATTCATCCACATTGAACACAATCTATTTTCTCACTTTAGTATTCTATATTCTGTGCTGTAACAAAATGTACTGTTCTATTCTCCACTTGATAATCTTTTAGGACATCTTTCAGTTTTAATAAATTAGAATTTGATATATGTATGTATATTTTCTGAAAGTTGCATTGCACAGTATATATTTGTTTCTTTTTGTACATAAATAAGAATAGAATTTCTCCTTAATGATACAGGTGAATGTGTAGTTTTATATGACACTAACAAATATTCTCCAAACTTTTACCATTTTACATTAATGCTACTAAATTATGATAATTCAAACTACTCTACAGCCTTCCCATTATTTTGGAGTGTGCTTTTGAATAATTTGCCCATTCAGCTGAGTACTGCATAGCAATTAATGAACTTCTAACGAGATGGAGACTAATGATATTGAACATTATTGATAGGTTGATAATAATGTATTTGTTTTTCCAGTAGTTGGGTGTCAGTTGTTCACATTTTATGGATCATGTTCTATAAGAGCTTGGTAATTTCTGATTAGAATAAATTTGTCATTTGATTATTAAAAATATTGTCTGAAGGATTTTATGTCATTAGCAACCTCCCTCTTATAACATTTAATATTACACTTATCTATTGAGAATGATTTCTAGGGTGAAAAACTTGATAATTTTAATGTGTGTGTTTTTTATTAGTCATAGATTCACAAGGTTCTATAAAAATTTACAGTTCGATCCTATGTATTTTATTCAATTTTATTTCATGTTAAAAGCTCCCATAGTAAAAACAAGGTTGACATCCATTCCATTAAAAACCTTTATTCAGTTTTACACATTTGAAACATACTTTGTGTGTGTAGTTTATGCGGTTTTGTGACTTGTCAATTTGTCTACTCATTATTTAAGTAACCATGTGTTTCATTAATGGTGTCACCCCTTGTCTTTTTTATATTTATGCCTAGAAATTAGTTTCTCTGTCTCTCCTCTTCTTTATCAGCATTGTTGGCAAATATTTAGCAGCAATATTATTCTTTGAGTAGTTTATAGTATGTGCCCAAAACAAAAGATCTTTTTATGACATTGATTGACCTTACTTATTTTCCTTTCATTTACTCCTGGAACCCCTGTTTTATATTTTTTGAAGTTACAAGATACCCAGAAATCCTAGATTTTCCCCAATTCTATGGAATTCAGAAACCTTATTGCCTTGTGCCCAGATGTTTCAGGAGACGCTTGACTTAAAACTCAAACTCTTGAATTGAGAACAATATGAAAATTGGTTTGAAAAAGAGGGAAGATATTTCAGACTTTCTGTAGTATAGATTTAGCAGGTATCTATGCTGTCCAGCCAAACAACATGTGGCTATCTCAAGAGTGAACACCAACTTACTTTCTCTTTAAGCTCTTCATTAAAAGTTGGGTTTCTTATAGCAAATATGAAAATATCATGCAAGAGAAATACATCTCTTTGTCTACTAGAACGAATGCACTGATCTTTATAATTTAGTGCCCATGTATGTCCTTGTGCATTCATTCAGTTGGGATTACTTTTCAATCTCCAGTACTAAAACGCTGGTGTCTTGATCTCATTGTCTAAATAACTGCATCAATCACCATCTGCTACCTACACTGTCACTCACAACTGTGGTTTATTTATTTGTTTGTTTGTTTGTTTGTTTTTTCTTATCACTGTAATTTAGGCTCTCTCAAAATTAAGTTTAAATTGACTCTAGTTCTTTTGCCATGTAGCCTATGCTAAAATGCTTTTAATCTTCACTTTGACTTTTGGCTCTCTAAAACAAATCAGAATCTGCCCTGTGGTGCACAACCCTGTGCTGGCCTTCTGGGTCTGATGCTTCCTCCATGTGTATTCTTTTCTAATATTGCTAACTACACTGAACAATTTTTAAATTTTTCTGTTTCTAGAAAATTGATGTTAGTAGAGCCTCTAATGATGTAAGATTTGTCTTATTTCTTAATATTTTGATAGTTCCATTAAAGATGCCTCACGTTGTTGTCCAAACTCTGTTAATCCTATCCGAGCCTGAACTCTGTCTTCTCCCCATACCTCATCAGCAGTCACTGTGGACACTCTTTTGGCAACACAACCCATTTCCTTCACTTAATATAGTCAAACAAGAAAGGCAAAACAAAATTAAACACTTAGTTTATGTATCCATTCATCTCTTCATTCTACCCTCCCAAACAACCACTGTCAAATAAAGCTAAGGCATGTATAAAGGTGGGTTTTCTTCTCCATAGTCTACTTAATGGAAAAATACAGTGCTAATAAGAGGATTCATAGTAAAGTGTCCCCAGCATAACACAGGGTTAGGGGTTTTAAAACTCACTTCGCTTAGGCGAATGTTAAGTTTCTTATTTTAAAAAGTAAGACAGTATTGTAAAAAGCTGTATAATTACATAATCCAGGTAGAGGAGCCCTAGATAGGAAGCAATGCAGGAACTAATACAGACTGACTAGTGGGTTTCCAAGTATTTCTTGACTTCACATCACATTCTGTCTCATGATAATGTGTTCTTACAACCATAACAGATGCAGGCAGGCTCTAGGGGAGGCTAATGACCTGAGGGTAAATGGAGAGATGGTGAGTGAGCCCAGATTGCAGCTTCCATGCTGTAAAGCAGCCAGCCCAAAGGAAGAGAGATAGCTTATAGCTGAGACGAAAACACAAACAGACATGTACCAAAGAAAATCAGATATGAGACTCCATCAGGAGAATTGCTTCTGACATGATTGCTAATGCTATTATTTATAGTTCTAGTAAGAATCGGGTATTCTTGACTGAAGTTCTTTTAAATACCCCCATTTCTCCAAAATCAAATTTGTAAAAGCTTTCTACAATTTGCTATTTGCAAAAAAGAGAATTGCTCCCTAGAATATCCTTAGTCACAGTCTCTTTCTCTGTCATATATATGTTTGTGTGTGTGTATGTATTTCTCTGTCAAATATATATATATACAGTATTTTTGCAAAATATTTTCAGGAATAAACATATAAACATGAATATGTATTCATCTATGCATAAATGTGTGCATATGTGTAATAAACACACCTACAATAGGTTATTATGAAGTTCTTTACCCATGGACTATGTAAATTAGATAGAATGAATTTTTTTATCTCAAGGTGAATTATTTGTTACATATTTCACTCTCAGTAAATGTTAGTTTGATTGAATCCTGTGGCCTTTAAAATATAGATATTTAAAAGAATTCAGAGTATTAATTTACTAGAGCAAATGGTTAAAATAAATATGTATTGCAAATATATCAGGAGTAGACATATTGAGGAAAATATATTCATGGAAATCTAATACATCTAACTGATAATTTTGCCTGAGGCTTGAATATGATCTTTAAAATTAAAACAAATGTCAAAGAAATATTCTCATTTCAGATTACTACTAAATAAAAACATTTTTATTCTTTCTACCGAGAATCAATAATCTGAAAGGTTAACATGTACTTCTTTGCATAGTAACAACAGCCAACAACCTGGCAACACTTCAAAATCAATACAGACACTGGAGAAATGCTACAACTCATGGTCACAAGAAATGAAACCGGAGAAGTGCCATAACACCAAATTGTGCCATCTAGTTCAACAACGCATACACACACATACACAGACAGAGAGAGAAAGAGAAAGTTAATAAGTTGTTCAAATATAGGACCTTACAAATGCTAAGAGACCACTTTCTCACTGAGAAACAGCTTAGTGACCCATTTTTGTCTTTCAGCAATGCATTAATGCATTAGTATGTAATTATGTTCGTGGTGTCTATTTTTGTGTGTGTTTGAGAGTGTGTATGGGTATATGGGGATGATTTCTGTTGTACCTCATTACCACATTTTATAGGAAAAAAAAAACTCAGATTGTTCATGCTCTCATGTTCCCACATTATTCTAAAAAATTCCAAACTCTATTCCACCTTCTTCTTTATAATTATTGACTTAAAAACTTAAAGTAAATGACTTATAAATAAACAATAAATAAAAATTATTTTTGATGGTTTATTGCTCTAAATATTTTATTTACTTTTCATTTATGCATTATGTATTTGGATCCAAGATACCTCATTTCTTTCCTTTCATTCCTCCTCTTTCCTCCCCTCCCAATTTACCTTTCTCGTTAAATGAACTTTCTTTCTTTCTTTTTTTAATTTAATAGCTAATGAATTCAGTTGGTACTGCCTTTATGAGCATAGGTGTATGCCAAACATCCTGACACAGTACAGAGATTCCACTGGCCCTCTGCTATCCGTGTTTGAATTATCCTTGCTTGATCTTGTTCAACATTTGTGCATTCACTCTGTCCTTTGTGAGGTTAAGTGTGCATCTGCGCTGTCATGTGACATATAGAGTATGAGATACTGAGATGGTCTCATCTTTAAATGAGACAAATATGTCATATTTCTCTGCATAACACTCAGCAAACATCACTGAAGAGGAGTCATGAAATTTGCAGATAAATGGTGAAATCTGTAAAGGATCATCCTGAGTGAGCTGTCCCAGAAGCAGAAAGACACACACGGTATATACTTACTCATACAGACAAATAATATAGGATAAACCTACTAAAATCTGTACATCTAAAGAAAGTAATCAAGAGAGAGGACCCTGACTAAAATGCTCAATCCCCAATCCCCATCCGAAAGGGAAAGAGAATGGACACCAGAAGAGGAAGAAAACAGGAAACAAGTTAGGAGCTTCCCACAGAGGGCCTCTGAAAGGCTCTGCCCTGCAGACTATCAAAGCAGATGTTGAGACTTATGGCCAAACTTTGGGCAGAATGCAGGAAATCTTATGAAAGAAGTGGGAAATAATAGTAAGTGCTGGAGAGGACAGGAGGTCTACAAGGAGAGCAACAGAACCAAAAAATTTGAGCACAGGAGTCTTTCCTGAGACTCATACTCCAGCCAAGTACCATGCATGGAGATAACCTAGAACCCCTGCACAGATGTAGCCCATGGCAGTTCAGTGTCCAAGTGGGTTCCATAATAATGGGAACAGGAACTGCTTCTGACATGAACTGATTGGCCTGCTCTTTGATCACCTCCCCCTAAGGGGGGAACAACCTTACCAGGCCACAGAGGAAGACAATGCAGCCACAGACTAGGATCAGAAGGAAGAAAAAGAAACCCTCCCCTACCAGTGGACTTGGGGAGGGGAGTGTGTGGAGAAGGGGAAGGAAGGGAGGGTGTGGGAGGGGAGGAGGGAGTGAACTAGAGGGGGGATACAAAGTAAATAAAGTATAAAAAAAATGAAAAAAACATCATTGGGTTAAATGTCTGCATAAAAACAAATCTAAAAGTTAGTTTCCCAAAGATGAATTGTAAGTATACTGACTAATACATGATTAAAATATTCCATAGAAAATAAAGCTATGTCATTAAGCATTTAACACATCAAGAATTTAAATCATGCATGATGAAATATTAATAGGTACACTAATGAATTATTTGCATTTGGGAACACATGCACGGATAAGTGGATGGATTAGTGAACGAAACTTACATTAAAACCAAAGCAACTTAGAATTTTAATTTTATTTTTTCATTTAAGTGGCATTAAAAAAAGTGTAAAGTTGACTCTACTGACATGATTAAGAGAATATTTTATACCTTTGACATGGATAAGAAAAGAATTTACACTAAAAGAGAAAAGATCTCTTAAAAGAGAATTTACACAAACCTTAGAGGAACAAAATGTTGTTACAAATGTAAAAGTTCATTCACTCAGCATCAAACATAGTAATAGATAATACATTTCACATGACTTTTTAATACAAAAGATTTCCAGATTTGGTCATAGTCCTCCCATGATCATGTTATTTCCAATGAGATAATATAAAATGCTTTGGACTCACTAACAAGTTTAATTTATGCACCTATAATAAATCAGCATGTAATTCTCATATCCTATGAAAGAAATTCTTGTTCAGTACTCTGATGAAGTAGTATGAGAGATAAAAATCAATATAGTAGCACAATAACATGTGGCTACTTATCATATGGATGAAAGAATGAAAAGTATTTATAATATATCCCAGATAAATTAAGTTTTAAAATATGTGATGATAAAATTAAGATCAGAAAAAATACCTAGATTCTGGATATTTTGAAAAGCAGAGCCAGTACAAACTACAGATGAATTAGGTAGGTATAAACAGGTCCCTACAGTATATATAAACTAATATATAAGTGTGTGTGTGTGCGTGTGTGTGTGTGTGTGTGTGTGTGTGTGATCTACTACATGATGTGTTGGTCTGGAAGTCTCCAGGCCAACACATCACAGAGGCTTGTACATCAATGTAAGTGATAAAACCTAGGTCTTTCATAACATATGAAGGAATAAGAAAAATATATGTATGCAAGGAAAGTCTTTTTTTTCCAAACTTAAAAAAATGAAATTATGTAATTTGTAAGAAAATGATGCAACTATAGATACTCATATTAAGTGAGTTTCTCCAGTGTCTGAAGACAATATCACATTTCTCTCATTTGTGTTTCCTAGATTGTTTTAGTCACCTAAAATCATGAATATGTCTATAAAACTGCATTAGAAGGAAAAGCAGATAGGCTTACTGCAGATCTTCCCTTCTTTGAGCAGTCCTCTAAGTCCAATCCCAAAGTCTTATCTTCATCTCTGCAACAGAACACTAATAACAGGACCACCACCCCCGCACAAATACCTCATCTCTAGTGGATCCTGAGGGTTTTCCCTCCTACCACTCCCCAGTCAATTGCTTTTTTCCAGTCCCCCACTTCAGCAGACTCTCCCAGGTACCCACATTCCACTCTGGCCAGGGAAGAAGATAGGCTAACTGCAGACCTTCAGCTCTCCCTCCATTCCTCCACCCCTCAGCCTCATCTCCAGCTCTGAATCAGAACACCTGCAGCAGCCTCCCTACCACTGCATCTCTAAAGGGTTCCCAGAGATTCTTTCCTCAATGCCTTTACCCCCACTGCTTGAATTGCCTTCCCCAAATTCATGAGGCATTCCATAGGAACTCAGGGTCATCTGGGAAGGGGAGCAGGTAGGCTAAACTGCAAATCATCAGCTCTCCCCCTGCTTATCCAAATCGATTTCCCCAATGTTATGCTCAGGTCAGCAGAAGAACGTTAGCTGTAGCTTTCTTTCTCCTTCGGGATCCATCTCTATATCACACAGATCTTTCTCTCCAAAGTCCCTTCCTTCATTTATTGTTTTGTCCCATTCCTCAGCTCAAGCAGGCATTGCCTGGAAACACTGATTACAAAGGAAAGTAAGCTATGAACATAGTTGAGCAAATGCCCTGGTTGTATTGTTGAGCATCTTTATGATCTATGCCCAGGAGTGGTATAGCTGGATCTTGAGAGCTCACGATTCCTAATGTTCTGAGAAAGCACCAGATTGATTTCCAAAGTGGTTGAACAAGGTTACATTCCCACCAACAGTGGAGGAGGGTTTCCCTTTCTCCTCAACCACTCCAGAATATGTCCTCCTTTGAAGTTTTTTCAATTTTTTTTTTTTAGTGTTAACTTAATTTTTATAGACCTTTTGACTGTATCATTAGGAATTCTGCCCCACCATTTAGTTAAGAGGGAGCCTTATCACTTTGCAGGAGAGTTGTTTACAGGAAAACGTTCATAAAAACACTACTCTGAATCCTCCATTCTTTTTTTTTTCCATTCTGATAGGTGTAAGGTGAAATCTCAGGGTCGTTTTGGTTTGCATTTCCATGATGACTAAGGACGCTGAACATCTCGTTAAGTGTTGCTCTACCATTTGATATCCCTCTGTTGAGAATTTTCTATTTAGCTCTTTACCCCATTTTTTAATTGGATTAATTAGTTTGTTGTTTAATTTCTTCAGTTCTTTATATATCTTGAATATTAGTCCTTTGTCAAATGTAGGGTTGATGAATATCATTTCTAGTTTGCAGGCTGTCTTTTTGTTCTGTTAGCAGTGTTCATAGCAGCTCTATTCATACTACCCATAATCTGGAAACAGCACAGATGTTCCTCATTGAAAAATAGATACAGGAAATTGTGGTACATTTACACAGTGGAATACTATTCAGCAATTAAAAACAGGAAATTATGAAATTTGCAAGCAAATGGAAAGAATGAGAAAAGATCATCTCAAGTGAAATAACCTATGAGCAGAAAGACACACAGGGTATATACTCACTTATAAGTGGATATTAGTATGATATAGGATAAACATACTAAAATCAATAGTCCTAAAGAAGTTTAACAAGGAGGAAGAGGCTGAAACCTCAAGAAGGTCAAACAGGATAGACAGCAGAAGTAGAAGAAGGCAGCAAACAGGTTAGGAGACTTCCATAAAGACCTCTGAAAGACTCTACCCAGCAGGGTATTGAAGCAGATGCTGAGACTCATAGCCAAACTTTGGGCAGAGTGCAGGGAATCTTATGGAAGATGGGGTTGATAGAAAGACCTGGAAGGGACAGAAACTCCACAAGGAGACCAACAGAGCCAAAAATCTGGGCCCAGAGGTCCCTGCAGAGACTGATGTATCAGCCAAGGACCATGCATAGAGAGGACCTAGAATCCCAGCTTAGCTGTAGCCCATAGACTCAGTCTCCAAGTGGATTCCTTAGTAAGAAGAGAAGGGGCTGTCTTTTACATGGACTCAGTAATCTTTGATCACCTCCCCCTGGTGAGGTGGCCTAGCTAGGCCACAGAGGAATATGATGCAGCCAGTCCTGATGAGACCTGATAGGCTAGGGTCAGATAGTAGGGAAAGAGGACCTCCTCTATCAATGGACTAGAGGAGGGACACATGGGGTGTAAATAACCAATCATATGCAGGTGGAACAACCCATTTTCTCCCCCATGAAACCTTTTCCACTGCCCCCAGCCTGTCTTTCTTCTTAAGTCCCAATATCTAGAAATACATTTATTTTTTCCTGGAACACCCAGGGCCCACAAGTATCAGGACTTACTATAGGCAACACATAGGAACCACACTCTCTTAAGAAGCAGAGAGGAAACAAAACCAAGGGGGGGGGGGAGAACGAACCAAACAAAGAGAAGACCAGAGATCTATCCTTAGAATTATAATCTCTAAACGCCTGATACTGAGATGCCAGAGAAAAAACACAATCAATAACCGACAGGACACTATGTCTCCTCTAGGGTCCAGCTAAACTACCAAAGCAGGCTTTGAATATTCTAACATGGCTGGAACACTAGTAGAATACCTTAAAACAGCCTGTATACATATATAGAAGTCCTTAAAAGAAGAATAAATAAATCCCTTAACGAAATTTTAAGAAACACAAACAATTAAAAGACATGAATAAAAACATTCATAACCTGAAAGTGGAAATAAAATTAATAATGAAAACCCTAACTGAGGGGAATCCAGAAACAAATAAAATTTAGAAAATGGAGCAGGAACCACAGAGCCAAGGTTCACCAGCTAATTGCAAAAGAGAAACATTCTGTGTGAAAGAAGAAATGGACATATCTGCTGAACCTAAAAAGAAAAAGAAAAGAAATATCTGGCACAAACATCTAGAAAAATCTGGGACAAGATGAATAAAACTAATCTAGAATAATAGGATTAGAGGATGGAAAAGAAACAGAGCTACAATGCATGGGAACTATTTTTTAACAAAATAATGTAGAAAAATACAGCAATTAATAATCATTGGTAACTGATATCTCCAAATATAGACTCATTTCCCCAAGTAAAAGACACAGAATAACAGAATGAATGCAAAAAGAAGATGATCCTTTTGTTATACACAAGAAACAGAGTTCAACATCAAAGATAGATATTACCTCAAAGTAAAAGTTTAGAAAAAAAAGGCTTTCTAAGCAAAAGAAGCATGCTGGTGTAGCCATTCTAATATCTAACGAAACAAGCTTTGTACAAAATTAATCAAAAGAGACAGTAAAGGACACCGCACACCATGATGTTCTTTCAATTCTTAATACCTATACCCTGAAATGCAAAGTCATACACATTAATAAAAGAAGCTTAAGCTACACACCGACCCTCACACATTAATAGTGGTAGATTTCAAAACACCGTTATCACCAATGGACAGGTAAGCTGGACAAAAGCGATCACATTCTTGGTCACAAAGCAAATCTCAACACATACAGGAAAGTTCAAATAACCCCTGCATCTTCTAAGACCAACAAAGATTAACAGTGGACATCAAAAACAACAGAAGCAACAAAAAGCCTGCAGACTCATGGAAACTGCACAAGTCTCTACTGAATGAACCCTCAGTCAAGGCCAAAATAAACAAAGAAATTAAAGATTTCTTCAAATTCAATGAATATGAATTCACATCATATGCAAACTTCTAGGACACAGCAAAAGTGGTACTAACAGAAAAGTTCATAACACTATGTACCTAAATAGAAAGAAAAATACAGATATATTAGCAACTTAACGACACATCTGAAAGCTCTAGAACAAAAAGAAGCAAGTACACTCACCCAAGAGGAGTAGAAGGCAAGAAAAAAAAATCAAACTGAGGGCTTAAATCAATGAAATAAAGAGAACAATGCAAAACTCAATGAAGCAGAGTTTGTTCTTATAGAAAACCAATAAGGTGGACAAACCCTACTCAAACTAAAAGACTGAGGTAGAATATCCATATTAACAAAATCAGAAAGAAAAATGGGGAAATAACAGCAGACATTGAGGAAATAAAAAAAATCATTAGGTCATAATTTAAAAACCTGTACTCCACAATGTTGAAAACGCTAAAAGAAATGTCTAACCTTTATCTTACAAAAGATAAACCAAACTGATGAGACCTGATAGACTAGGATCAGAGGGAAGGAGAGGAGGACGTCCCTTATCAGTAGACTGGGAGAGGGACATGGGTGGGGAAGAGGAGGGGTGGGGTTGGGAAAGGAGGAAGGAAGAAGGTACAGGAGGGATACAAAGTGAATAAACTGTGATTAATAAAAATAAAAATAATTTTTAAAAGTAAAAAAATAAAAAATAAAAGTTAAACCAATATCACATAAGCAACTTAAGAAGGCCTATAACTTTTAAGGAAATAGAAGCAGTCACTGAAAGTCTCACAACCAAAAAAAGTCAAACCAGATGGTTTTAATGCAGAATTCTACCAAACTTTCAATAAGAGTTAACACCATACTATGCAAATTATTCCACACAATAGAAATATAAAGAGAATTGCCAATTTCATTTTATGAGTCCACAGTTTTCATGATACACAAATTTTACAAAGATTCAATGAAAAATCAGAATTATGATCTAATTTCCCTTATGAACATTGATGTAAAAATATATGCAAATTGAATCCAAAAACATGTTGAAATGATCAGGTACCATGATCAAGTAGGCTTTATCCAAGAAATTCATGGATAGTTCAACATATGAAAGTCAGTCAATGTAATCTACCATACAAACAAACTGAAAGAAAGACAAGCAGACAGACATAGAGACAGACAGATGAATGGACAGACAGAAAGGAAGAAAGGAGGGACGGAAGGAAGGAAGGAAGGAAGGAAGGAAGGAAGGAAGGAAGGAAGGAAGGAAGGAATTATTTTCTCAATCGATTCTGAAAAATTCTTTGACAAAATCTAGGACCCTTCAAAATAAAAGTCCTGGAAAATCAGGGATATAAGAGACATACTTAAACATAATAATGACAAGATATTACCCAACTTCAAGTTAAAAGGAGAGAAACTCAAAACAATTTTATTGAAATCAGGAACAAGACAAAGATGTCCACTCCCTTCATATTTATTCAACACAGTACTTGAAGTTCTAGCTAAAGGAATAGATAACAGAAGGAGATCAAAGGATACAACTTAGAAAGGAATAAGTCATAGTAGTACTATTTGTAGATAGTATACACAAGGGACCATAAATATTCTACCAGGGAACTGCTACAGATGATTAATACCTTTAGTAAGATAATTGGATACAAGTTTAAGTAAAAACATATTAGTAGCCCCTGTATACCAATGACTACTAGACTAAGAAAAAAATAAGAACAAAACACTCTTTACAATAGCCACAAATAATATAAAATATCTTGGGGTAGCCTTATGCAAGGAAATGAGAGACATTTATAAGAAAAGCATCAAGTCTTTGAAGAAAGAAATTGAAAAAGGAGTCAGAAGCTATAAAGATCTTCCATGCTCATAAATCGATGAAAATAGCATAGTAAAACTGGCCATCTTACCAAAAGCAATCTACAGATTCAACACAGTCCTCATCAAAATTTCAACACCTTTTCAGACCTTAAAAGGATAATAATCAACTTCAGATAGAAAAAAAATCAGGATAGCTAACACAATTCTGTATAATAGAATAATATTAGGATATATCTGTATCCCTGATATCAGACTGAAGTATAGAGCTATAGTTTAAAAAAAGAAACTATGGTGTTAGAATTGAAACAGACACATTGATCACTGGAATCAAATCAAAGAACTAGACATAAATCCACACATCTATGGAAACCAGTCTATTTAT
This sequence comes from Meriones unguiculatus, assembly GCF_030254825.1. Lineage (NCBI taxonomy): Eukaryota > Metazoa > Chordata > Mammalia > Rodentia > Muridae > Meriones > Meriones unguiculatus. Next base: position 99,820,566 of record NC_083354.1, read on the forward strand.
TTATTTATTTATTTTACAATGAAACTGGAATTACAGAATAGAAAAAAAGAAAGCATCTTGAGCAAATGGTGCTTTTCTATCTGAATGTCAGCATATAGAAGAATGCAATAGATCCTTATTTAGCACTCTGCACAAAATGCAAGTCCAAGTGTATCAAAAACCCCATCATAAAACCAGATACACTAAACCCGACAGCAGTGAAAGTGAGTAATAGCCTTGAATGCATTGACACAGGAGACAACTTCCTGAATCAAACACCAATATTTCAAGCTAGTGCCTTCGTAGATCGACAATTAATAAATAGGATTTTCTGAAACTGAAAAACTTCTGCAAGGCAAAGGACACCATCAGTAAAATAAAATGGCAGCCTACTGAATGGGAAAATATTTTCACCATTCTATATCTGATAGAGTGGTAATATCCAAAACATAGAAAGTACTCAAGAAACTAGACATTAACAAACCAAACAATGCAATTAAAAAATTAGGTACAGATCTAAACATAGATTTTTTTTTCATTAGAGGAATCTGAAATGGCTGAGAAACATTAAAGGAAACTGCAACATCCTTAGATATCAGGGAAATATAAATCAAAATGACTGTGAAATTTCATATTACAGCTTCCTGAATGACTAAGATCAAAAACAATGGCAACTGTTTCTGGCAAGGATGTGGAGCAAGGGGAGCACTGCTCCATTGTTGGTGGCAGTGCAAACTTGTGCAGCCACTATGGAAATCAATATGTCATTTCCTCTGAAAATTGGGAATCGATTTTCTTCAAGATCAGCTATATCACACATACACTGAAAAGACACCCATTCTCCAAGAACACTTGTTCAACTATGTTTATAGTGGCTTTCTTCATAAGTCTCAGAAACTGGAAACAACTTGGATGTGCTTTAATGGAAGAACTGATCAAGTTTCATATATTTCCACAATGGTGCATTGCACACATGTTAGGAAAAATAACAGCATGAAATTTGTATGTAGATGGATAGAACTAGAAAACAAAACAAAACAAAACACTGTCCTGAGAAAGGCCTGACCCAAAAAGATATAAATGATGTGTATTTATTGGTGAGTGGACCTTTGCTTTTAAGTAAATCATAATCAAGATTATAGTTTTATAATCTAAAAATCCACAGAAGTTTGACGAAGGGGCAAGGTTTTAGTGGGAAGCATGAATCTCCTTGAGAAGGGGAAGTACAATAGCTTTTGTGATGGGACATGGTTCATGTAAGGATAGAAACAGTAGCGTTCAGGTTGGAGTTAGGGGATAAATGGAGGGAGAAAGTATGGGGAGAGGCCACTGAAATAGGTGGGCACTTAGGGGGCAATATGGAAACCTAATGTAGTGGAAACTTCTTAGAACCTATGGGGGTGGTCTTTGTGAGGATTCCTAGTAATGGAGGATATGAAGCCTAAACCAGCCATCTTCTGTAAGCAGTATTGGTTCCCAGCTGGTTGGACATCTAATCAGCTACAAAATCTATGACCTACAACCTACCTTGCCTAAAAGATGAGCTGGACAATAGTGGCTCGCTGCTAGAGGGAGTGTCCAACTGATGACTGCTTTAACCTGAGGTCCATGCCATGAGAGGGAGCTATCTCAACATTGCCTAGAGGGGCAGGATCCAGAAGTTGGATGGCTCAGAGATCTGGGCCAAAACCAAACTGACTGACATAAAGCCAAAATGAAACAAAAACAAACAAACAAGCAGTTAATAAAATGATTCCTAATGATATTTTACAACACTCATAGGATCATTGCCTAGCCAAATCATCATCAGAGAATCTTCCTGCGGAACCTGTTGAAAACAGATACATCCAAACATTAGGCAGAGCTCTTCAGAAGAAGAGTAGGAAGAATTGTAGGAGGTGGAGAGGTCAAGGACACCAGAAGAAGAGAGCCCATAGAACCAACTGAGTGGGGCTAATAGGGAGGTACATGCAGAGACTGAATTTATCAGCAAAAAGAATGCCTGCATGGGTCTGATCAGCCCCTCTGCATACATGCTGTGTTTTTATACCTGGAAGTTTTCTTAACAATTGGAGTAGGTGTGTATTTGATTCTTTTGCTTGTTTGTGGGACCCATTTTCTCCTACTGGGTTGCCCTGACAACTTTGGTATGAGGACATATGCCCAGTCTTATGGCATCTTGTTATAACAAGTTTAGTTGACATCACTGAAAAGTCAGCTAACTTATGAAGGAAAACAAGAGAAGTGTACTGGATCTTTCACCATACCTACTTTCTTTGGAGTTTTCAAACACCTTTACTTTCCTTCCACTCCCTACCTTAGATAGGAGATTAACTGTCTATAACCTCTTTTTTTCTACTTCCTGATGATTGAGGTCAATTGGTCCTTAAGCGATTACCAAACATAGGATACCAGCAGTCCAGTCCAAAGGCCAACACCAAGCAACAAGATACAGCAAGAGAAGTCAGTGAAAGCCACAAGACTCAGTTGGATTGCCCTGAGAAGTTCTCTGAAATGTTTTTCTCTGTGAAGACAAGTGTCTAAACATGAAGATCAGTGTAACAATGTCAATCGAAAAGCCATCCTCACTATTCATTGGCCTTTATATATCTTCTTTCCTCACAGTCCACCCTTGGATGTTTTCAGCTAGCCAGACTCACATCACTTTCATGAAAGAGCTCACAGCAAAACATCACATGCCCTTTCACAAGCCATCCTCCAGCAAAACATTCCCATCTTACAGGAAAACATCACATGACAGAACTGAATCTTTAAAGAAACCCAGAAACTTCCAGCTCAAATCTATCTAAGCAAGAGAGTGACAGAAGATTTGGAAGAGAGGGAGCAAAGGCTGAGGTTGGGATTTATTGTGTGAGAGAAAAACAAACAAACAAACAAACAAACAAATAAACTCTGTATCCCAAAAATTACAAAGTCTGAAAAAATGAATAATTTTCTTGATAGACACTACTTTCCAAAGTTAAATTAAGATCATAAGAAGAAGAAAACAGGAAACAACCTAGGAACCTCCCACAGAGGGCCTCTGAAAGCCTCTGCCCTACAGACTATCAATGCAGATGCTGAGCCTGATGGGCAACTGTTGGGCAGAGTGAATGGAATTTTATGTAAGAACTGGGAAATAGTAAGAGCTGGAGAGGACAGGGTCTCCACAAGGAGAGTAACAGAACAAGAAAATTTGAACACAGGGATCTTCCCAGGGACTCATACTCCAACCAAGGACTATTCATGGAAATAACCCAGAACCCCTGCACAGATGTAGCCCATAGCAGTTCAGAGTCCAATTGGGTACATAGTAATGTGAAGAGGTATTGCCTCTGACATAATCTGATTGGCCTGCTCTTTGATCACCTCCCTCTGGGAGAGGGAAGGGAATTTTATGTAAGAACTGGGAAATAGTAAAAGCTGGAGAAGACAGGGTCTCCACAAGGAGAGCAACAGAACCAGAAAATTTGTTGTTTTTTTTTTTCATTTTTTTTATTTATTTTATTTTTTTTATCAGTTACATTTTATTAACTCTGTATCCCAGCCATGTCCCGATCCCTCATTCCCTCCCAGTCCCTCCCTCCCTCCCTCCCTCATCTCCACCGTGCCCCTTTCCAATTCCGCTGATGGGAGGGACCTCCTCCCCATTCATCTGATCCTGTTTTATCAGGTATCTTCAGGACTGGCTGCAAAGCCCTCCTCTGTGGCCTAACAGGACTGCTCCTCCCTTCGGGGGTGGGGAGACCAAAGAGCCAGTCATCGAGTTCCTGTTAGAAATAGTCCCTGTTCCCCTCACTTTGGGAAACCAATTGGTTACTGAGCTACCACAGGTTACATCTGAGTGGAGGTTCTAGGTTATATCCATACATGGTCCTTGGTTGAATGTCAGTCTCAGAAAAGACCCTGTGCCCAGATATATTTGGTCCTTGTGGAGCTCCTATCCTTTCCCCATCAGACTAAATCCCCTTCTTTCTTATGATTCCCTGTACTCTGCCAAAGGTTTGGTCATGAGTCTTTGCTTTGAAAACACTGCTAGTTAGAGTCTTTCAGATGCGCTCAGTAGACTCCTGTCATACGTTCAATGCACATCCCATCTGTCTTTCTAAACGAGGATTGATCATCTTACCCCATAGATATGATAAACATAATGAAATCTATACACCTAAAAAAGATAATCAACAGAACCAGAAAATTTGAACACAGGGAACTTCCCAGAGACTCATACTCCAACCAAAAACTATTCATGGAGATAACCCAGAACCACTGCACAGATGTAGCCCAGGGCAGTTCAGAGTCCAATTGGGTTACATAGTAATGGGAAGAGGGACTGCCTCTGACATACCCTGATTGGCCTGCTCTTTGATCACCTCCCCCTGGGGGGGAGCAGCCTTACCAGGCCATAGTAGAGGACAATGCAGCCATTTTTGATGTGAACTGATAGACTAAGATCAGAAAGGAGAGGAGAACCTCCCCTATCAGTGGACTTGGGGAGTGGCATGCATGCAGAGGGAGGAGGGAGGGTGGGATTGGGAGGGGAGGAGGGAGGGGCTTATGGGGGGGATGCAGAATGAATAAAGTATAATTGATGAAAAATTAAAAAAAAGAAGAAGAAATAAAATCAAATAGGCAAATTTAAAAGCCCTATGACCCCTAGTGAAATAGAAGCAGTCATATTAATTTTCCCAAAGGGAAAAAAAAAGAGCCACATGTCTTTAGTCCAGAACCCTACCAGACTTTCCAACAAAAGTTAATTCCAATACTCTTCAAATTATTTTATGAAATAGAAACAGAAGGAATAACACCTAATTCTTTGTATTAGGCCATAGTTATGCTGACACTCAAACTACATAGACTCAAAAAAGAAAGAAAATTACAATTTCTTTTAGAAAAACTACTGCAAAAATACTCAATGAAAGAATTGCAAAAAATGTAAGAACACATTAAGAAAATCATCCATCATGATCAAGTAGGATTCATCCCAATGATGCATGAATGGTTCAATATAGGAAAATCAGTAAATGTAGTATACCATATAAACACACTGAAAGAAAATAAACCAAATGATCATCTCAATAGATGAAGAAAAGAACATTGACATAAGCTGACACTGCTTCATGGTTAAATTCCTGGAGAGATTAAAACAGCAACTGAGAAAAAATTTCCCAGATCTCTCTATAGACAACATGCTATCCAAAATGGACAAGATGTAGAAGCAGGCTAAGTTGACTGCCAAACTCTGCCATGATAGCATAAGCAAGTCCTTCACATTTCCTGCTTCAAAATTATTATGTCTGCCAGATAGCCTGGATGAAGATGATGCTCCAACATTATAGAGAAAGAATGGGTGATTGACCAGGCAGTAAACTGTCTCTGTCATCTCTTATTTTTGGAAGCTACTTGCCTGTACTCCCTAGTTAAGTAATAATTTCATTTCTTCTCGCCTCTCAGATGGGGTTGAAGACTAGTAGTTATAGTTTCAGTTAGGCTTAAGTTGTTTAGGATTTAAGAAAATGTTTCAAAATCTTGAAAGGTGTTTTTTTAAGTTGATAAATATAAAATATGGCAATGATTGATTTATATACAAAACTTCAGATTAATCTAGAGAGGGAAGTGAGCATTTTCTTCAAGGTTGCCAAATAGGAGCCAGCTAAACATTTTGAATATAACTTTTACATATGACTTTCCTGATTGTTTCATAACTTTTCTTACTGTATGTAGTTTATTATAAATAAAGTCCACATTCAAAAAAGATACAATGGACAAACTTACCACAAACCTATGGCCAACACCAAATTAAGTGGAGAAAAACTGAAAGCAATTTTACTAAAATCAAAAACAAGATGAGATTTTCCATTCTCTGAGTATACTTTCAATATATTACATGAAATTTTAGTTAGAAAAATGATAGAACTGAAGTAGATAAAGTGACTACTAATTGTAAAGAAAAAGTCAAAGTATCTTTAGTTTGTAGATGATCTGATTATATATATATATATATATATATATATATTCCTAAAAATTCCATCAGAAAACTTCTACAGCTGATAAACACTTTCATCAAAGTAACTACATAAAAAAATAACTCCCAGAAATGGCAAGAATATGGAAACAATACCCTTCATGATAGCCTCAAATAACATAAAATATATTGGGATAACACTAACCAAGCAAATGGAAGACTCATATAATAAAACTTCAGATCTTTGAGGAAAGAAATTGTAGAAGATATCAGAAGATAGAAAGCTCTCCCATGATTTTGGAACAATAGAATTAACATAGTAAAAGGATCACTCTACAAAAAGCAATTAAAAGCTTCAATGCAATCTTCATAAGAATACAAACATGATTCTTCACTGACCTTTAAAGGATGATTTTCACCTTAACGGGGAAACAGAAACAATTAAAAATAAAAAGAAATCATGTACATCTAGAACAATCCTGAATAATAAATAATTGCTAGAGGTATCATGACCCCTGACTTCAAGAAGCAAAATAAACCTATCATAATAAAAACAGTACGGTATTAGCTCAAAAGGATACACATTGATCAGTGGAACTGAATTGAAGACCCAGACATAAAACTACACACTTATGGATACATGATTTGTTTTCAAAACACACTGGAAAAAAGCATCAGCTTCAACAAATGGTGCTAGTCAAGCCAAATGGCTGCATGTTGAAAATTCCAAATTCATCCATATTGATCACCCTGTACAATACTCAACTCCAAATAGATCAAAGTCCTTAACATACAACCCTATAAAATGAATATAATAGAAAGAAAGTGGGGAATAGCTTTGAACTCATGGCACAGGAAAAAGACTTTCTGAACACTAAGATCAAAAGTTAATCAATAAGAGGCACTAGTATCTGCAAATAATTCATGAGACCTCATAAAACTTAAAAGCTTCTGTATGGCATAGTACATTGTCTTCAGAACAAACAGCAGAATACAGGATGAACAAAGGTTTTAGGAATCTAATAAAAGGCTAATACCTAAAATATATGCTAAAAAAATCTCAAAAATTGGGAATCAAGAAAACAGCAGTCCAATTAAACATACAGGGTACAGGTCTAAATAGGGAATTCTCAATAGAGCAAACTCAAATGACTGAGAAACAGTTAAAGAAATGTTCAACATGCTTAACCACCACAGAAAAGCAAATAAAAAATACATTGAGGTTTTATATGTTGCAGAATGGTTAAGATTAACAAAAAACATGTGACATCATGCTGGAAAAGATGCAGACAAAGAGAAACATTCATACATTCCTGGTAGAAGTGCATACACATGCAGACATTGTGGAAATAAGTTTGCTGGTTACATCAAATTGAGTTATTGGCCAAAGAGTCTCCACAGGCACACCCAAACAGCACAGGTTGTTGCCAAAATGAAAGGTTGCTCTCCACAACCTGACAGCGAGGTCCCATTTCTGAATACAATATCTACACAACTCACTGAAGTTGAACTGCTGCCTACCTAGAGCATTCACCTTCACGTCCAGTGCCTTTTGTACAGGAAGTTCCTCTGCACACTCTCAAAATAAAAACATAAACACCAATACAGGCATAAACCCTTTGTGTGTGTTTGTGTGGTGAATTTTTTTTTAATCCCTTACAGCCACATCCCAAACTCCTTCCCAGTCTCCTCCCACTCCTGCCTTCATGCTCCCTCCCTCCATTCAACCCCTCTCCTCCTTCTCAGAGGGTTTCCCTTAAAAGGTACCAACCCACCATGCCACCTCAAAGTCACAGAAGAATTAAGCATATCCTCTCCCACTGAGGCCAGGCAAGGCTGACCCACAAGGGAGAAGGGATCCAACGTATTCCAGAGAAGTCACAGATACCTACCACTCCCATTATAAGAGGATCTTCATGATGACCACGATGCTCATCTGTTACGCAGGAAGACCAAGCCCGGAATGCTCTTAGGTTGGTGGTTCAGTCCCTGTGAGCCTCCATGGGCTCAGGTTAGCTTACTCTGTAGGTGTTCTTGTGATGTCCTTGAGCCCACCAGCTCCTGCAATCTTTCCTCCCACTCTTCCTCAGAAGTCACCAAGCTTGGCCTATTGTTTGTATGTGGGTCTCTGCATGTGATTCCATCAGGTGCTGGATGAAACCTCTCAGAACTTTCCTGCCTGAAAGTATAGTAGAGTATCATTAACAGTGTTAGGGTTTGGTTCTCTCCTGTGAGGTAGGTCTCGAATTGGGCTGGTCATTCCCTCAATTTATGCTCCGTCTTTATCCCTAATGTCCAAGCCACCCATAAAACCTTCCATACAGGAAAAAGTTTTAATATTGTTGTTTGAATTGTGTGACCTAATTTCATTGAAATAACAATAGAATATAAAACTTCAATTATATGTGATCAGACTTCATGATAACACAATACAAAAAAATTCACTATAAATAAAATATAGCAAAATCAAGCCATAACTTTTTCTGTATGATAAAAACATAATCTGGGGGCTGGAGAGATGGCTCAGTGGTTAAGAGCTCTGTCTGCTCTTCCAAAGGACCTGGGTTCAATTCCCAGCACCCACGTGGCAGTTCACAACTGTCTGTAACGCCAATTTCAAGGGATCTGATACTTTCACACTAAATACACATAACATAAAAATTAAAAAGAAATTAAAAACATAAGATAATTTAAAGGATTTTAAATATATATATAATCTGAATTTCATTCTATATGGAAGACAAAATAAAGCATGAATTGTAAATGTTGGTGTGGTAATTTGAATGTAATTGGCCCCAATAGGTTCATAGAGAGTGACACTATTAGAGGGTGTAGCCTTTTGTATTAGGTGTGGCACTCCTGGAGGATGTGTGTCTCAGCTCATTTCTTGCTGCCTGTAGATCAAGGTGTAGAACTCTCAGCTTTATCTCCAGCACCATGTCTGTCTATATGCTGCACTCTTTCTTGCACTGATGATAATGGACTAAACCACTGAAGCTATAACCCAGCCCCAATTAAATGTTTTTCTTTGTAAGAGTTACTGTGTTCATGGTGTCTTTTCACAGCACTAAAACCTTAACTAAGGCAGTTGGCCACAGGACTGTGGAGTGCAGACTCAAATACATTCAAAAATTAAAAGTGGGTCTGCTTTGGTCTTACTATACTACCCTTGCCTGACAAATAAATATTGTTCAATAATTGAGGTTCACATTTACACTTTCTTCATGAATGCTTTAAAGATAGCATCCTCTTATTTATAGAAGATCTAAATTAATATTGAAATACCAAAATAAAGGCACTAATAACGGTGTTAATATTCCAAGAGATATTAGACTGAAACTATATCCAATATTTATTTATTTTAAATTGCTTGAGACCCCTGGGTAAGAGCCTCTACTAAAATTGTGTTCAGACATGTGAATCAGTTAGTTTAGAGCACAAGGAACAATCCTCTGCTTCAGGAGGTACACATAATAGCCATTTATATAGTTCCTAGTTCTTTAGATTTGCAGGAGATTGTGCTGGCTGAGCACTGCTGGGTTTGTTTGGCTGTACTAAATGTTTTAATCAGCAGACAACATCACAGGGAACACTCTCCTCTTCAGCTCACTGTGACACATCACATACTGTTACAGTTTGTTTTCTAGATCTCTTCATCAAACTTTGCTAAGATACAAAAGTTCAATCATTTATTTCAATAAGCTAACTATCAGGCATAGACCTTTAGAACTTCATACACAGCTTGCTTGTTTGAATATGTGACATTTTAGTTTTGTTAATTCCAATATAGTTCTATTTGAATGAAAACATGGCTAAAGAAAGAATACTAACAGCATATACCTATATGTGACAGACAGAGTGTGATAGAGTAGAAATACTCAAACTCCATTGCCTACATGCATACATAGCTCTTACCACTTAATATTTCAACAGGTGTCAGTAAGGACTGAATTTCTCCATCCACGTCTATATTTGAACTGTAATTATGATGACTTTTTCAGTGAAAGAATATGAAAGAAACAGAACTCAGCCTTCCTCTTTTAGGATCTGCCCATTCGTGGAGCTTACAATTTGGGGCTATGATGAGGGAAAAGGAGGGATAGATTATCAAGGCCATACAGCAGCCATACTAGGTATGCTAGAAAGTATAGCATACTAGTATAACATTTTGCATATTGACTGGGAGTGAATACCTAAGTCTCAATGTGTACAAAATATGCAACATAACATTCATTAGATTTTACAATTTGTTGTTACCACTTCAAGAATGTGCCATCGTTTAAGTTTATCATGGATATTGCTGTTTATATCTCCTTCATGACTATGCTATTTCCATTATAATAACTTGTGGCTACTGTTGATAATTATAAATAAATTAAATTAAATGTAAAAATCAAAGAAGACATAAGTTGAAGTTAAATGCATGATGATAGTTATTGGCTGACTATCTATATTTCAAATTAAAAATTTCTGATGGGAGCCAATAGACAGTTCCATTATTAACCCTATTCAATTTTTTAAAAAGGGTACATTTCCATAGTTAGGAATATATTTAAGAGTATCATGCTTTATCTCCACAATCCAGAGGTTACATTTATTTAAATTCTCTGTCTTAGTCTCCTTATATGTAAAAGAATACAATGCTGCTTTTCAAGAGATGATCATAATTATTAAATTATGTAATGCCAAGGTTTTTCTTAATTTACAATTTATTCAGCTTGTATCCCAGTTGTAGTCCCTCCTTCATCTTCTCTTGGGATCACTCTTACTCCCTCTTCCTCCTCTATCCTACTCCCCTAACCACTGATAGAAGTAGTACTCCTCCCCTACTAACTGACCATAGCCTATCTTGTAACATCATGGCTGCCTGGATCCTCTTCCTATGGCTGACTACATTGCCCCACCAGAGAGAAGAAATCAAAGAACAGGCAATCGAGTTCACGTCAGAGGCTGTCTCTTCTCCCCTTATTAGCCAACCTAAATGGAGATAGATTTTTATGGGCTACATCTGAGCAGGGGGACTATGTCCTCTCTATGCATGGTCTTTGGTTAAAGCATCAGTCTCTGCAGTACACCTGTACCCCAGAACCCTGGGCCCTGTTTTTGTTTTGCTTGTTTGTTTGTTTGTTTTTTTCTGTTGGTCTCCGTCTAGGGTTCCTGTCACCTCCAAGTCCTTCTATCTCCCCTTTCTTCCATAGGATTCCTTGTGTTCTGTCCAAAGTTTGGCTGTGAGTCTCCACATCTGCATCAATCCCATGCTGGGATTATAGGTCATGTGTGGTAGGCTCCCATCCTGTTCCCTCTATTTTCCTGTTTCCAGTGACTATCCTGTTTTCCCTTCTCAATGGTAATTAAGCATCTTCACTAGGATATGCCTTGTTGTTTAGCTTCTTTAGTTTTGTAGATTATAGTATGTTTATCATCTATTATATGGCTAATATCAACTTCGAAGTGAGCATAGACCATGTGTGTTGTTCTGTTTCTGGGATACCTCACTCAGGATGATCTTTTCCAGGTCTATCCATTTGCCTGAAAATTTCACAATGGCCTTGTTTTTAATAGCTGAATAATGTTTCAATGTGTAAATGAACCACAATTTCTGCATCCATTCTTCAGCAGAGGGAATCCTAGGTTTTTTCCAGTTTTAAGTTATGATAAATAAAGCTGCTGTGAACATAGTTGAACATAGTTCTTGCTGTATGGATGAGAATATTTGGATATATGCCCAGGAGTGGTCTTGAGGTACAACTCTTCTCAGTATTCTGAGAAAGTACTAGATTGATTTCCAAAGTGGTTGTACAAGTTTACATTCCCACAGCAATGGAGGAGGGCTCTCCTTTCTCCATATGCTCTCCAGCAAATGTTGTCACTTGAGTTTTTGATCTTAGCCATTCTGATGGGTGTGAGATGGAATCTCAGAGTTCTTTTGATTTGCATTTTCCAGGTGACTAAGGATGTTGAGCATTTCTTTAAGTGTTTCTCCACCATTAGATATTCCTCTATTGAGAATTCTGTTTAGGTCTGTACCCACTTTAAATTGGATTATTTGGTTTGTAGCTGTTCAATCTCAGGAGTTCTTTATATATTCTGGATGTTTGTTTTATGTTAGATGTAGGGTTGGTAAAGATCTTTTTCCAGTTTGTAGGCTATCCTTTAGTTCTGTTGACTGTTTGTTTGTTTGTTTGTTTGTTTGTTTTGCTTTATGAAAGCTTTTTGGTTTCATGAGGTCCCATTTATTGATTTGTTGATCAAGAGTCTGAGCTCTTGGTTTTATGCTCAGGAAGTTGTCTCTTGTGCCAATGCATTCAAGTCTCTTCCCCACTTTTTCTTCTAACAGATTTAGTGTGTATGGTTTTATGTTGAGGTCTTTGAGCCACTTCAACTTTTACTATGGTGCAGGATGATAAGTATGGATCTGTTGGCACTTTTCTACAAGTAGACATCCAGTTAGACCAGCACCATTTGTTGAAAATGCTGTCTTTTTTCTATTCTATGATATTGAATTTTTGTTAAAAATCAGGTGTCCATAGTTGTCTGGGTTTATTTCTAGGTTTTCTATTTGATTGCATTGATCCAACAATCTGTTTCTATGCCAATACCATGCTTTTTATTATTAGTGTTGCTCTATAGTATAGCTTGAGAACAGGAATGGATAAAACTCCAGAAGCCCTAAGGTCAGTGCTCTGTATCCAGCCACCTATCCACTCACTGTTTCTGAGTCTTGTATCCTCTGCTTCTCAGATATGATGCAATCTAGCTGAACAACTAGCTACTCAATGACAGATGAGTTAGGAAAGAAATAAAGAAAGAAATTAAAGACTTCTTATATTTCAATGACAATGAAGGGACAACATACACACACTTATGGGACACAATGAAAGCAGGGATAAGAGGAAAGGTCGTAGCACTAAGTGCCTTCAAGAAGAAATCTGAAACATCAAATACAAGCAACTTGAAATCTCACCTGAAAGCTCTAGGAGGAAATAAAAAGCAGACACACCCAAGAGGAGTAGACAGCTGGAAATACTCAAACTCACAGCTGAAATCAATAAAATAGAACCAAATAAAACAATTCAAAAAAATCAGTGAAACAAAGAGCTGCTACTTTGAGAAAATCAACAAGATAGACAAGCCCTTAGCAAAATTAACTAAATGGCAGAGAGAATCTATCCAAATCAGCAAAATCAGAAATGAAAGGGGGACATAACTACAGACACTGAGGAAACACAAACAATCATTAGGTCTTACTACAAAAGCCTATATGCCACAAAATTTGAAAATCTAAATGAAATGGACAATTTTCTTGATAGATTCCATGTTCAAAAAATTAATCAAGATCAGGTAGAGATATTGAATAGTCCTATATCCCCTAAGGAAATAGAAGCTGTCATCAAAAGTCTCCCTTCCAAAAATAGCCCAGGGCCAGATGGTTTCAGTGCAGATTTCTACCAGAACTTCAGAGAAGAGCTAACCTAAATTCTCTTCAAAATATTCCATAAAACAGAAACAGTAAAAATAATCAGGGGAAACTTAATTTATAAATGAAGTTATAGCATCTCTAGTGTCTTTGATATCTTGTTTGTTTGTCTGTTTTTTTTTTTAATTTTTTATTTAACTTTTTTTTTTTTCAATGCAGTTTATTCAGGAACCTTGAACAATCATCTGACCCTGGGTAAAGCCAGCCCACTTTAAATAGCCTCTGGGTAGCCAACCCCAGCATGCCATGTGGGCAATGCAGATAGGTCCACATACATGGAAGCAAGCCAGATCCTCAGCCTTAGCCAAATGTGGAGTTGTTCGTGACAGAGAGCACTCACCATCGGGAAGGTGGAAGGCGGAAACCAGCTCCATCTTTCAGGCGCGACATTACGCAGCTCTCCACAGTTCCCCCTTTTTGTTTTGGACGCTTCAGGCAAGGGTAGAGGTCTGATCTCTGATATTAGAAATAAATTGGGACTTTGTACTGATGTTCATTTAACAGAGCATTGGAACCTTAAATGAGATGAAAATGAGCAACAGATAAAGATTTAGAATTATGAGCTATTGCCTATAGCTGCCTATAGATAGAATACATTCTCTTGTCTAAAGCATTGTTCAATACCAGTATCTTGGTGACCATCAGACTTGTTCTAAAGAATGTGTGCATTCTTCATTTTGTTGTTAACAGATAATAACTACTATGTATAAATGGAGACATGGAGGCATAATAAACAACCATCTTGCTTAATATCTTAGTAAGTGACTTTTACTACATATTGGTAAAATTTTACATGGATCATTTTGTTTAGTGATCATAAAAAAAAACATGAAGACCAAAAAAAAAAAAAAAAAAAAAAAAACAGAAACAGTAGGAACACTACCACATTCATTCTATGAAGCCACAGTCACCTTGATACCTAAACCTCACAAAGACCCAACAAAAAAAAGAGAACTTTCAGACCTATTTCCCTTATGAACATTGATGCTAAACTACTCAATAAAATATTTACAAACCGAACCTAAGAACACACAAAAGATATTATCCACTATGACCTTGTAGGCTTCATCCCAGGCATGCAAGGGTGGTTCAATATACAGAAAGCCATCAATGAAATCCACTATATAAACAAACTGAAGGAGAAAAACAACAGGATCATCTCCTTAGATGCTGAAAAAGCATTTCACAAAATCCATTCATGTTCAAAGTCTTGGAGAGATCATGGATACAAGGCACATACCTAAACATAGTAGAGGCAATATACAGGAAGTGACAACACATGCTGGAGAGGATGTGGAGAAAGGGGAACCCTCCTCCATTGCTGGTGAGAGTAGAAACTTGTACAACCACTTTGGAAATCAATCTGACACTTTCTCAGACAATTAGGAATAATGCTTCCTCAAGATCCAGCTATACCACTCCTAGGCATGTATCTAAAATATGTTCAAGTACACAACAAGAACATCTGTTCAACCATGTTTGTAGCAGTTATATTCATAATAGTCAGAACCTAGAAAAAGCCCAGATGTCCCTCAAGGGAGGAACGGATACAGAAATGGTGAGACATTTACACAATGGAATACTATTCAGCAATTAAAAACAAGGAAATCTGAAATTTTCAGGGAAATTGTGGGTTTTAGAAAAGATCATTCTTAGTGTGGTATCCCAGAAACAGAAATACACACATGGTATATACTCACTTATAAGTCAATACTAGACCTACAATATAGGATAAAAATACTGAAATCTGTACACCTAAAGAAGTTAAACAAGAAGGAGGACCTGGGGTAAGATGATCAATCCTCACTTAGAAAGACAAATGGGATGGCCATTGGAAGTAAGAGAAAACAAGAAACAGGACAGAAACTTACCATAAAGGGCCTATGAAAGATTCTACCCAGTAGTGTATCAAAGCAGATTCTGAGACTCATAACCAAACCTTGGGCAAAATGCAGGGAATCATATAAAAGAAGGGGGAGTTTAGTGTGACCTGGAGAGGACAGGAGATCCACAAGGACCAACTATATCTTGGCACAAGGGTCTTTTCTGAGACTATATCTCCAACCAAGGACCATACATGGATATAACCTAGAATCACTTCTTAGATGTAGTCCTTGACAGCTCAGTATCCAAATGGGTACCCTAGTAATGGGAACAGGGACTGTCTCTGAAATGAACTCAGTGGCTGGCTCTTTGATTCTCCCCCCCCCCACCAAGGGAGGATCAGCCTTACTAGGCCACAGAGGAGGACATTGCAGCCAGTCCACATGAGACCTGATAAGCTAGGGTAAGATGGAAGGGGAGGAGGACCTCCCCTATCAGTGGACTTAGAGAGTAGCAGGGAGGAGATGAGGGAAGGAGGGTGGGATTGGAAGGGAATGAGGGAGGGGCTACTGCTGAGATACAAAGTAAATAAACTGTAATTAATATAAAATTTTAAATTAAATAAAATAAGTTCACTCAAAGATGTTTTTCCTTGCTTTCTTCAGTCTATATTTATGTATATCATAAAATCTAATACTGAAATGTCCTGCTAAAATAAAAATATCAGACATGTTATGAAAAGTATTCTTGTAATTATGTGAAATATATATATATATGATTCATTCTGTGTAGAATAAACTAGACATGTTAAAATTTAACATAGCAGTCCTAAAAATATTTAACTATCCTAATGAGACATTTGCTGTCTGAAACATTTTTTATTTACTTTTTTTGCAAACAGCTATTTATTTTGTGGTTTGTCTACTTTATGTCCTTAAATCAATGTTGAAATTTCATCCTTAGGAAAGCACAAAACTTGATCTTCACCACATTCATAGTGTGGGGCATGTTACCTTGACCTGAAACCTTGAGCTTGGCCAATTGCATGTCACTAGTCGTAGCTCATGTTGGCTAAATTTGAGGACTGTTTAATGCCAAGGGCTTTTGGAAAGTGTTTTAAGCTCACTCTGCCTTGATTTCTGTACATTCTATGTATCTGTTCTTCTAAAGCCATTATTTTCACTTCTGCCTGTGACTTGTACTGGCAGCTATCCTGTGGGACTCCAGACATTCTTTTGTCCTGCTGTATTTAGCTTTCTCACTTTCAAAACTTCCACAAATATTTTCAGACAAAATCTTGTTCAATTTGAAATTGCTCCCATAAATAATTACAACCTACAGTAAGAAGGGTGATAATTTTAATAAAATCATTATGTGGCGAGATCAGAGTTTATATGGGAACATGCTCAGTCTTGAAAGGAAACACTATACCTAAGAGATACCAGCTGGGTTACTGAAATATAATGCCGATTTCTTGATATAATTAGAACTGCTCCATTTTTCTTAAGTCTTCGCAACTATTTCTAAATTGAGAAAACTATAAAGGACACATGAAGAGACTAAATAGGAGAATAAAGAGTATGTGGGCAGAAGTGGGACATAGGAGACAAACATTTATCACAAATGCTTGTATTTATTGTTGTGTATATTTCTTACCCATATAAATAAATGATATAGCTTTTGCTTAGGCAACAACAGTGTTATATCAGTCAGGGTCTTGGTAATAATTAGACAACATGCAGATTTGTAATTTAAGAGACTATTTACAGAGCCATAAACAGAGTCCAGGGCAAATAAAAAAAAATGAAGTGCACTAAAATGCAGACCTAGCAACAGCTAGAAAATGTTTTTACTTTAAAGCTCAAGCAGTAAGGAGCTAGAGCAATTACTGAAGTCAAAAAGGTAGCACACTGAGTCACGACATAGTCAGAGCTTTGGCCTTCGGATAGGAAGGCAGCACTACAACATGAATCTACAAGGAGGCAGCACAGGCACACAGACTGCGACCTTAGACTCTTCCTACTCACCTCACCTACTACTATTAGCAAACAATTGTGAGGACGAGGCCAGAGAACCCTACAACATCATTAAAAGCAAATTCCCAGGGTACAGATCAGGTGTCTAACAGAGGGATGACTGAAGAGGGAAATAAAAAATTCTCTCCAACAAGCATCTATTGCCAACAAGAATGCAAAGGTAAGATTAGGTAGCTGCCCCCATGGTGAACCCTTACAAGGGTTCACATATGACCTCATGTTTGTAAAGTCTACAAATTATCTTTCTTTACTCTTAAAGAATCTAAACTATACTATCCCTCATATTTATGAGGCTATTTCAACTGAAATAACTTTGGAATTTTTATTCAGTTTATTATTGTATTCGTGTGTACAGTGTGTGTGTGTAAGTGCAGGAGTGCATATACCACTTCACATATGTGGAAATCACAGAGAATGTGTACAAGTGTGCTTTCTCTTTCCACCGTGTGGATTCCAGGAATCAACCTCAGTAATTAGGCTTATCACCATGAACTTTTATGCACGGAGGCGTCTCTCCTGTCCTGAACTGGATTGTTAACTGATATTCTATTATTTCTTTAAACAATGCCTTACTTTTGAAGCAATTTTAATTGTTGAAAGAATTATTAACTTGTTTTGTTGGTTTGATTCTTTTAAAAGGTATAATCTATAAAGGATTTTTTCCCACCCAAATCTTTAACATTAGTTCTTTACAAGGTTATAAAGGCTTACCACAAAATCCAGTATGTAGGTTTAATAAGGTAAATACAATAAAATATTCCTGAAAGCAGGCTTATTTTAAAAGACATTTTCTATTTCTTCAAATTAATGGCAGCTGGCTTGGTAATTGCATTTTTTATTTCCTCTTCTAACTTACAAATGACAAGATGCATTATCTCTTCAGAATAAGAAGACAGACAAATTGCTCCAAAGTATATCATACCAAATGTTTTGAGGAGAAATTGTGATCTAAAATGACATTGATTTTCTTTTTGTTCACTATTTACTTAAAATTTGATTATTGATAGTGGAGAACTCAGAAGAGACACATGACATAGAAATGTACGTTATATGCATGTATAGTTTTTACAATGGGATGTGAAAGCATTAGGCACTTTATTCATCAAGAGCAACTCCTTAAGTACTGTGTGTAAATAGCTAACGTGGGAATCACTTCAACTGTAAATGAAGGGAAAGAAATTCATGTCTCCAAATTGGTATGAAGTCTGACTTTATCCACTGTAACAATATTGGTCAGAAGCAAAAGAGCTATTTCCTCAAGAAAATGAAATCTCAGAAACTGTCCCTTGAATTTATGGCTGTTATATCTATTCAAACTTCAGAGACTGTCGTGCTTCCGGCAAGTAAGCACATCAGCACAGCATATGAGAGATGTGTTTGCTATACTGTCCTTGCCTTTTACCCAGATCTGGAATGGCTGCTGCCTCCTTCACAGTGTGTTTTCATACTTCTTTTTTGCATTGTCCACAATATATATAGAAAATGGATTTTACTGTCAAGAACAAGCTGTTATGTTGTAGGCTTACTGTACTAGAAATATTGGGAAAATAAATACAGCTGACCTTCCACATCCCTGAGCTCTGCTTCTACAGATTCAAACAAGCACAGAGAAAAACACTTTAAAAAATAGTCACTGTGTTGAACATAAGCAATCACTTTCTTGTTTCTTGCATAGCTAAGTACAGGAACTTTTTTTAAACATAGGAGTTCCATTGAATTGGATATTGTAGGCATCTAACACTGTATTCAAAATGAATATGTGGATGTGTGTAGATTATACAAACACTGTCCCATTTCATATAAGACTTTAGAGCATCTGTAGACTGTGGTATCGAAACATAGTCTAGGAGATACATGGGATGACAGAAATCAGAGCATCTGAAGGAAGGATATGAAATGGACCCAACAGAATAGTTTTTTCTACTGCAAAACCTTGCCTGTCAAGATCTTTTAAAATAAACAGACAAATTCATCAAATGTATCCTTTTATATATTAATTTGATATTTAATATATATGTTAGCTAAATATCTTATGATATAGTTATATAATGTATAATGACATATAAGATGATTATAACACATACGTATGAATTAAAAACACAAATTATTCAATTTCTTTATTAATTATCTGTGTGTCTAGTAATTGCATTATATCTTGTGTTAGTAATGTTATGAAACAGAGATATTTAACAAGCTGAGAGCGCACCAAAATATGAAATGAATTCTATTTTTATTTGTTAAAACATGAATGTAGCCAGCAAATCTAAACACTGCAATGGACTCATGTTGTTTATGTTGTTGCTTTTGTCCTCCAGAATTGGTCATGGTTCAACTTGCAGAGATCTGATTCATACAAACTAAACAAATACATTTGATACTTTCTTTATACTTACATCTAACCATCAAAAATAGAAAGTAAATCAAACTGAGTCTTAAAATGTTGCAACATATAAACACTTGGTACACATGTAATATGGGAAAACTTTTATTACTGTAATTTTATAACATTAAACGTGGACATGATGTGTTTGAGAGTTGGCAAGAGTGGAGTCCATAGGGAAATACTATTTTCACATTGATAAGAATACTGTTAATAAGGGAGGTCCTCATCCCCTTTCATAGATCCTAGCTTATCAGGTCTCATCAGGACTGGCTGCAGTTTCTTCCTTTGTGGCCTAGTTAGTTTGTACCTCACAAGTTGGGGGTGGTGGTGGTCAAAGAGTGAACCACTGAGTCAGAGACAGTCCCTCTTCTCCTTACAAGGGTACCCACTTGGATACTGAGCTGCCCTCTAAGGAGGGGTTCTTGGTTATATCCATGCATGGTCCTTGGTTGGAGAATTAATCTCAGAAAAGACCCTTGTGCCAAGATATATTTGGTCCTTGTGGATGTCCTTTCCTCTCTAGCTCTTACTAACTCCCCCTTCTTTCATATGACTCCCTGCACTCTGCCCAAGGTTTGGTTATGAGTCTCAGCATCTGCTTTGATACACTGCTACGTAGAGTCTTTCAGAGGCCTTCTATGGTAGGCTGCTGTCCTGTTTCTTGTTTTCTCCTGCTTCCAATGCACATCCCATTTGTCTCTATCAGTGAACTTAGAGAAAGGTAGTCAGGAGATTAGAGAGGGAGAGTGGGATTGAAGGGACTGAGGGAGGAAGCTACAGCTCGGATACAAAGTAAATAAACTGTAATTAATATGAAAAATAAAAATTTAATAAAAAAGAATATTATTGAAAATCTATTCCAGTAAAATCATGTATTAATTTGTTTCTGAACAAATGTGTTTACACAACACAGACTGGATGTTTCCATCTCACCATACCTTGAAGACACATCCATCTATCTGAAGTGTGATACTCATTATGACAACCTCTCCATGCATGAATTTTCTCTGCTTTTCCTCTCTTGTCCACTTGGTCTAAGGCCAAGTGGAGATTAATGTTTAATTTTTTTATTTCTATTATTTATGGTGATAATATGTGAATTAATTTTCAAATTACATATTTGTGTTCCAGAATAAAAATATCCTTTCTTCAATTAGGTCTCAACCTCATGTGCTAGAGTTGGCACTTCCCAGGTATGTAGTCCACCAAGGCTTATATTCCTTGTTTTTATATATGCTGTTATTTAGAACAATAAATTCCAATCAATCTGTCAGCTTATCCGCTGACAACATATTAATCACTCATTTAATTCGTGTTTTCTTTAATTTTATTTTTTATTAATTACAGTTTATTCATTTTGTATCTCAACTGTATCCTCCTCTCCCTTCCCCTCCCAATCCCATTCTCCCTCATCTCCTCCCATGCCCCTCTCCAGGGACTTAGACCCTAGCCAATCAGGTCTCATCAGGACTGGTTGCATTGTCTTCCTTTGTGACCTTGTAAGGCTGTACCGCTTCAGGGGAAGGTGATAAAAGTTTTTAAAACTTGTTCTATTTAGAAAATTAAACACCTGTACTTGCCCAGTAAATCATAAGTCACTTTATGTACATGTCACATTCTCTGCTGATTCCTGTATAACTTTTGAAAATCTAGGATTAATCTGTTTTCAGCTTTTTAGGTGGAATATTATAAAGCGAAGAAGGGGGATTCAGCTAATGTGCATGTCAGATTCTAATTCTGACCGACTAAGATCAGAAAGGAGAGGAGAACCTCCCCTATTAGTGGACTTGGGGAGTGGCATGCAAGCAGAGGGAGGAGGGAGGGTGGGATTGGGATGGGAGGAGGGAGGGGCTTATGGGGGGATGCAGAATGAATAAAGTGTAATTGATGAAAAATTTAAGAAAAAAGGGAAAAAAGTAATTTAAGAACCTTAAATGACTTTCAAAATTGGAGGAAAACATGGAGTTAGTCAATTGGCATGGAGCACGTCTCGCCCCTGGGGGCAATGGTCTCCTGAACCTACTCAGACCTCGGACACCACCACTGCTAGTTCTAGAACTGACGCAGGATGTTCCAACGAGGGGTTAAGGCTTCTCATAATATTTCCTATAAGCCCACACCTGTTTGTCTATATCCCCCATTTTTATTCATTATTAGCCAGATAGAGCCAAGTAATTGTGGTAATGATACTCGCTTTTTTGCCCAATGCTGGAATGCTAGTAAAGTTAGGTATGCCCTGGTTACTCGCATGCCTCACTGGGTGCCTATGCCCATTGATGCCCCTCACGCTATGACTCTCTTCAGACAGAAAAGGGATCTTGGAACTACAGCCACCATTGTTACTACCATCTCATTGACGGCTGTTGGAGCTACCACCAGGGCATTAGCCATGAGTCATACTGGGCAGACTGCTCAGACCCTGAATAATCATTTAGCCAATGTAGCTCATGCCTTAGTTGTACATAAAGGAATTAATGCTCAACAAAAAGGAAGCTTGATGGTGTTCAATCAGAGGATTGACCTCTTGCAGGAGCAAATTGATACCCTATGGCAAATCGCTCAACCTGGCTGTCAATGAAAGTATGCTGGACTTTGTGTCACTAGCATACAACATGAGAATTTTTCTAATTCTAAGAGAAATCATGGGTTCAGATGACCACAGACTTGGCCTTCATATTGACTTTTCTTAGGCCTTACAAAAAGACCATTTGGAGCATTAGTTATAATTATTCATGCAGTTGTAACAAACATTTATATTTAGCTCTTTTTTTTTCAATAAAATTAGTAATAAAAATGTACTTAGGGAGGAAAAAAAGAAAATCTATGTATTGAAGTAGAAAATTGTCTTTTTATTACGCAACTATGGAGGTAGGGTATCTGTGCAAATTTATGGACTTCTCAGAGTTTATTATTCATAAAAGGCAAACCAAAGTTTTTGGTAATATAGAGAGAAGAGCAAGGTGAGAATATTAGTTCCAGACAGAAAAAAAAATGTATTTTAGGAAAAAAATGTATTTTAGGATATTAAAGTAATATAACAGCAGTAAGATGCAGTAAATAATATCACATATTAGATGAAAACTAAAATATACAACTTGGAAATAGGCTTAGTGGGACATAGCTGTAACCTTATCATGTAGTAGGTTGAGACAGGGAGTTGATTAGCTCAAACTGAGCCTGGCTGTATACTAAGGTAGTGCCAAGAAGTGCAATCTACTTAATGAGACTCAATCTCATGATAACAAAAACAACATTACTCTCAGATAAAACACTAGCTAGGTACTAGCTGGGTGATAGTGATAAAAAAACAAAGCAAAACAAAACAAAATCTTTTAATACTAACTCTCAGGAGGCAGAGACAGGAGGTTCTCTGAGTTTGAGGCCAGTCTGGTCTAGGGAGAAAGTTCCAGAACAGGCAAGGCTACATAGAGTTACCCTGTCTCAAAAAACAAAAACAAACAAATATCAATAACAGAAAACTAGACAAGCACTTCTTTCAGCTGGGAATGGTGGCACACACCTTTAATCCCAGCATTCAGGGAAGCAGAGGTAGGCAGTTCTCTTTGAGTCAAGGCCAGCCTGGACTACAAAGAATCCAGGACAGCCAAGGCTACACAGGGAAACCTTGTATCAAAACAAAACAAACAAACAAACAAAAACCCCACAAACAAAAATCAAAAAGAGAAATACTATAATCAAAGCCCAAACTGCACTTTTTATTCAAGTACAAATATAGTGAAAACACTTCAACTTCTTTGTGTGTAGCTGTTAGTATTTGACATTTTTTGACATCTTATATTTTCTGTTCAAGACAAACCTATATTTTTTTCTGATTCAAAGACAGCTGTGTGGGTGTTTTCACATTATACTATGCAATATGCAGCATTCTGTAGCGATTAAATGAATCAGTGAATTTATAATGATTGAAGAAAACTACTGTGACACTTTTTTTATTAGTACAATCTACTTAGATACATAATATGGCAACTGCACGGAACTCAATTAGTATTAGAATTAATTTAACACTATTATTTCTCTTTTTGTTTAATGCACAAACACTAAGAGCTTAGGGTATGATAGTAAATGTCAGTGCTAACAATGGGTGAGATACCTGTCTGTTTTAAGGAATAGACAATTCATTTGACAATAATTACTTTCCATTATTGTCATTTGGGAATGGAAAGAAAGATCACAGAAGTAGACCAGGACATAAAAATCCCAGTATCAGTCAATAATGAAATGTATTTGGCAATTTTCATAACTGAACATGTCTATACTCTCATTTACGTAACATTTTAAGAACTTGGCTTCAATTCCAATTGCAATAGTATTGCCCAGACAGACAATAATTCCAATGTCAAATAATGTATGTATAAAGTTATTTGCTAACATTTTTAATTCATTTAACATTTGTAATTATTTCACGCCATATTCAGGAAAACATTACATTTAAGAGCAAAACCTTTCATTCAGGTGAAAACGTTATGCAGACTGAGATAAAAAGTTATTCATATAACTCTTTAGAGAATAGGTTTTTCGGCAAAACAGCAAGATCAAGTTTAAAAGGAGAATAAACATGAAAAAGTATGTTTGGGTAGTGTGTGTGTGTGTGTGTGTGTGTGTGTGTGTGTGTGTGATATCTTTGAAAGTAATTGCTTCCAGTCACCCATTCTCTACTTAAATCTGAAAATTATAGCTGTTATTCACCTGTCTATCACATCTACCTTTCTAGTACATGCACAGTAGGCTATTCTAAATAGAAAACATTTCGAGAATTTAGGTAGACATATCTCTAGTGAAGAAGTTGGACCAATGGTACATGTTTTAGAACCGTAATCTTTCTTTCTTTCTTTCTTTCTTTCTTTCTTTCTTTCTTTCTTTCTTTCTTTCTTTCTTTCTTTCTTTCTTTCTTATTTTAATTTATTCTTCTCTTACATAATACATTCCAATTTCCCATCTATCCTTTTTTTTTCAAGTCCTCCCCACCTATCTACCCTGCCTCTGATTACCTTCAAAAGGGGCATCCCATGGACATCAAAGCAACAAATATTGTACATCAAGTTGCTATAAAAGTAGGCATCACACCTCTTATTAAGGCTAGACATGGAGACCCAGTAGAAGGAAAAGTGCTCCAAAAGGGCAAAAGTGTCAGAGATATCCCAGCTTCCACTGTTAGGAGTCCCACCATAAGAAGAAGCTATTTGGAATTCTAAGGCATACACAAGGGTCATAGGTCAGACCCATGTAGGCTCACTGATTGATGTTTCAGTCTCTGTTAGCTCCTACGAACCCAGGTTAGTTGACACCGTGGATTTTCTTGTGGTGTCCTTGACTTCTCTGGTTACTACAATCCTCCCTCCTCAACCCCTCCCACCTTGCAGTAGTCACCACCTTCCCATAATGTATGACTGTTAGTCACTGCATCTGTTCCCATCAGTTGCTAGATGAAGCTTCTCTAATGATCATTATGTTAGGATCCTGACTACAAATATATCAGAATGACATTAGTGATCATTTCACTGGTGATTTCATTGTTGGTCTTGTTTCATTTTATCCCGAGTGTCTGGGCCAGCTAGCCTCTGATTTCTGGTCCTCTAGGCAGTGTCAGGTACTAGTAGTCTCTCTGTCATGGTATTGCTCACAAAACCAGATCAGTCATTGGTTGGCTACTGCTATAATTTCTTTTTTTTTTTTTTTAATTTTTTATTTAACTTTTTTTTTATCAGTTACATTTTATTAACTCTGTATCCCAGCCGTGTCCCGATCCCTCATTCCCTCCCAGTCCCTCCCTCCCTCCCTCCCTCATCTCCACCGTGCCCCTTTCCAAGTCCACTGATGGGGGGGACCTCCTCCCCATTCATCTGATCCTGTTTTATCAGGTATCTTCAGGACTGGCTGCAAAGCCCTCCTCTGTGGCCTAACAGGACTGCTCCTCCCTTCGGGGGTGGGGAGGCCAAAGAGCCAGTCATACCATGTTTACTGAGCACATTTTGGAGGCAGAACAAACGGCAGGCTAAATCTCTCCACTGGAAGTCTTACCTACTTATAGGAGATGGTTGGTTCAGGCTCCATATTACCTCATAGATTCCTAGGAATTCCCATTCCACTAGGTTTCTAGCTCATCCCTTAGATTCCCCCCTGATTCTAATTGTCTCTCTCAGTACACTCTCCCACCATTCTCACCATTTGATCTCTCCTGTTGGCAGCCTCGTGTCCTTCAGTGCCACACCACACTGATAGGGGACGTCCTCCTCCCCTTCTATTTGATCCTAGCCTATCAGGTCTCATCTAGACAGGCTATATTGTCTTCCTCTGTGGTCTGGTAAAGCTGCACCACACCCCCAGCAGATGGAAGTTATTATTATTTTTTAAACAGCTCAGAAATACCCCACAGTGTAAATGTACCACACATCTCCTTACCAACATGGATGTCCTTAAAGTGAAGATGTCCCTTCAGTTTAGGGAAATCTATGTTGTTTATAGTAGCTAGCTATTATGAATAAACCTGCATAGTTGAGCATGTCTACCTGTGGAAGGAGGGAACAATTTTCTGAGGAACTGTCATATTGATTTCCATAGTGGCTGTACAAGTTGGCACATCACCAGAAATAGAGGCTTGTTCCCCTTGCTTCACATCCTTGTCAGCATGTGCTGTTACCTGAGTTTTGATCTTTGCCATTCAGACATGAGTAAGATAGAATCTCTAAGTTTTTTTATTTGCATTTCCCTGATGGCTAAGAATATTGAACTTTTTCTTTAAGTGTTCCTTGGCCATTTGAGATTACTATGCCTAGACTATTCTGTTCAGATGTTCAGATCTGTACTCCATTTTAAACTGGATTATTTGGTTTGTTTTTTTTTTCTTCATAGTTTTAAATTTATTTTCCACAATATACTGTTAAGTGTGGCTTTAAAATATTTTAACACTTAAATAAATCATATTTTTTCATGTTGGAAAATAACAGAGATCTTACGGAAAATAGAATTTTCTTTGGCTGCTCATTTTTTTTATTATTAGTTACATTTTATTAACTCTGTATCCCACTCCCTCATTCCCTACCAATCCCATTCTCCCTCCCTCATCTCCTCCCTGCCCCTTTTCAAGTCCACTGATAGGGGAGAACCTCCTCCCCTTTCTTCTGACCCTAGCTTATCAGGTATCTTCAGGCCTGGTTGCAATGTCCTCCTCTGTGGCCTAGCAGTAATGCTTAGATTCTTGAGTTCTTTATATATTTTGGATATTAACCCCTTATTGGATGGGGAGTTGAGGAAAGTTTTTTACCATCCTGTAGGTTGGATTTGGTCTTATTGATTGTGTTCTTTTACTTAGAGAAGCTTTTCAGGTCCTTGAGATCCCATTTATTAATTGACAGTCTTAGTGCCTGTAACATTGGTCCTGTGTTCAGGAAGTTGTGTCCTGCTCTGATGAATTCAAGGGTACTTTCTCTTCTATCAGAATCAGTGTTACTGGTTTTTGTTGAGGTCGTTGATGCACTTAGACTTGAGTTCATGGTAGTAGAACTAGATCAATTTGAATTCTTCTACGTGCAGATCTCCAGTTAGAGAAACACTTGTTGAAGATGCTTTCTTTTTTGCATTGTAGAATTTTGGCTTTTTTATAAAAAATCAGGTGTACATAATGGGGGGGGTGTCTGTGTCTTCAATTTAATTCCATTGCTCAACCTTTTTGTCTGCTTTTATGCCAATACCATGTGGTCTTTGTTACTATAACTTTGAAATAGAGCTTGAAATCAGGTGTGGCAATATATTCATAAGTTCATTACTGTAAAGGATTGTTTTATCTGTACTGGGTTTATTGTTTGTCCATACAAAGTTGAGTATTGTCCTTTTGTGGTCTGTAAAGAATCGTGTTGGAATTTTTTAATCATTTTTTTATTTTTTCATATTAGTTACAGTTTATTAACTTTGTAGCCCAGCTGTATCCTGCTCCCTCATTCCCTTCCAATCCCTCCCTCATATTCTCCTTAACCTTTTCCAAGTCCAGGACCTCCTTCCCTTTCATCTGACTTTAGCTTATTGGGGATCTTCAGGCCTGGCTGCAAAGTCCTCCTCTGCGGCTTAACAGGGCTGCTCCTCTCTCAGGCGTGGGGGGGTGTCAAAGAGCCAACCATTGAGTTCATGTCAGAAATAGTCCCTGTTCCCCTTACTAGGCTACACACTTGGATACCGAGCTACCATGAGCTACATCTGAGCAGGGGTTCTAGGTTATATCCATATATGGTCCTTCGTTGGAGAATCAGTCTCAGAAAAGAACCCTGTGGTCCCTGTGGAGCTCCTGTTCTCTCTAAGTCATACTAACGCTCCCTTCTTTCATATGATCCCTGTACTCTACCAAAAGTTTGGATATGAGTCTCAGCATCTGCTTTGTTACACTGCTATGTAGAAACATAGGGATTTCATGTAAACTATAGATTGCTTTGATAAGATGTCCATTTTTATTATTATTTATTAATTCTACTGATCAATGAGCAAGAAAAATCTTTCCATCTTTCGATATCTTCAATTTTTTTTCCCTTCAAAGACTTAAATTTATCATACAGGTCTCTCACTTGCTTGATTAGTATTATGCCAAGATATTTTGTGATATCTGTGGCTATTGTGAAGTATGTTGCTTTCTTGGAACCTTTCGCATATCATTTATTATTTGTACGTAGGAAGGCTACTGATATTTTCGAATTAAACTTGTATCCAGCCACTTCTCTTAAGGAATTAATTGGCTGAAAAAGTTCTCTCATAGAATTTTTGGAGTTGCTTATACTTATTATTATTATTATTATTATTATTATTATTATTATATCACCCTGGCCTTATAAAATAAAGTTAGCAATGTTCCTTCAGTTTCTATTTTGTGAAACAATTTGAATAGTGTTGGTATTAGCTCTTCTTTGAAAGTCTGACATAGAAAGTCTGCAAAAGATGTCTGTCTCTGGACTATTTTTGTTTGAGAGACTTTTAATGACTTTTTCTATTCCCATAGGGGTTAAGGTTCCATTAAAATTGTTTATCTGACCTTGGTTTAACCTTGCTAAATGATATCTATAGAGTAAATTATGCACTTCTTTTAGATTTTCAAATATATTTAGTTTAGAGATACAAAGAAAAGAAACAAAACAGGTACTAATTTGTAAAATCACATAACAAGCATTTACCGGCAACATTTTCTTTATGTATTTACAACTACTGGTACCTTCACCTTTAAACATGGAAGAGAGGTATTTCACAGCTGGTGTTGTGATAAACAGTCAAGACCTGTATATTCTTAATTATGCAGGGCATATGAAGGGTTGATAATTGGACTGGAAAAGTAAACATATTAAAATGTATCAAGTAAAGAAATTAAGGATTTCTTTTGACTTTATGTTCTGAAAGCACATGCCATCCTAGAAGGTAAGGCATGCTGACAAGAGTTGAAAGGACCTCATCACATTTGGCTGCAGGCAAAAAAAAGTCAGAGGCAAATGGTGGTGCTCTATTTACTTGCCCCATTTTATTAATTTGGGCAACCTGATTAATGGAATGTTGTTGCCCAGGTTGAAGGTGATTCTTCCCTCCTTAATTAGGTTTATTAGAATCATTCTAAGAGAAACACCCATAGGTGTTTTTCCTAGGTCATGTTAAAGCACATAAAATGGACAATGAAAATTAAGTTTCACATGGAAGGGACTCCAAGATGACAGCACTCAGCATACATACTGTCTGAGTAGCAGGAGCTTAATGACTGTGGAATGTGTGACTGTACTTGATGCTGTCTCCAAAATGCCAGCATCTGTGATTCTCCAATGAAAGGAGGGTTCCACTTGCAGTGACACAGCATAGATCCAGCCTCTGACTTCCCAGCTATTCCCACCTTCCCAAGGATGACTCTTGGGTCCCAGGAACAAATGCTTCCAGCCTCTAATACATGGATTTGCTATCCTTCCAGATGAGATTTGCTGGAACTCAGGATCATACCAGTTTGTGTATCCATACCCCAACCCCATGCCTTTAGGTCCAACTGGAAAATAGCCTGCAGAGAGCTGCTGGCTTTTCTCAGAGGTTCAACCTCCAACCCACATCCATATCCACCATCCCAAGAATGGCAGCTGGCCCCAAGGAATACCCAGCCTCCATCTCAGGGCTCATTTAGCATGTTTAAATGAGCATACCTCAGCACCAGGAACAACCAATGAAGCCATGGACATGCAGATGGCTAAAAGCCAGTGTAAGAACACAAACAAACAAACAAACAAACAAAACCAACCAACCAAACAAACAAACAAAAAAAACAGGTCAATGTGGCAACAACAATGTGCTATCCTACCTAAGCAAGCCCTAGATACCCTAACACACAGGGAAAAAGAACTTAAATGTATGCTTCTGAAGATTATAGAGGCCATTGAAGAGGAAGCAAATAAATCCATAAAGAAATACTGGAAAATGCAGTCAAACAGATAAAGGCCTTTAAAGAAATTAATAAATCCCTTAAAGAAATACAGGAAAAAAAAAACTCACAAAATGGTAATAGAAACAATAAAGAAAACACAAACGGAGAAAATCCTGGAGAAAAAAACAGGAACTAATGTAAGGATCACTAACAAAATACAAAAGACAGAGGAGAGACTCATGGGCTTGGAAGATACAATTGAAGAAATCAATACATCTGTCAAAAATATTAAACCTAAAAAAGCTCTGACACAAAACATTGAAGACATCAAGGACACAGTGAAAAGATAAAACCTAAAAATAATAAGAACAGAAAAAAGAGAAGATCCCAGGGTTCAGAAACCACAAAATATTTTCAACGAAATCATAGAAGAAAATTTCCCTAACTTTTGAATATAAAAAGGGCTTACAGAATGCAAAATAGATTAGACAAGTATAGAAATTCCTCCTGCTACATAATAATCAAAACAATAACTATACTGAACAAAGGAAAATATAAAAAATCTGTAAGGAGAAAAGGCCAAGTAACATATAAATACAGACCTATCAGAATGACATATGATTCCTCAAAAGAGATTCTTAAAAATAAAAGAAGAACCTGTGACAGTTTCTCAAAGACCTTAAGAGACCATATATGCCACACTACTACTCTACCCAGCAAAACTTTAAATCTTCATAAATATAGAAAACAAAAAGATTACATTATAAATTTCCAAATTAAAACAGTATCTAAGCTGACTTTCTACTATGTGGTAGTTCTCAGTTTAGGCCATTTATTAGCTGGACATTCCCTCAATCTTTGTTTCATTTCTATTCCTGCATCTTGTGGGCAGGGTAATTTTTGGATAAAAGATTTTGCAGTGGGTTGTTGTTCCTTGAGTTTCTGCTAGTCCTGTCTGGCTATGAGGTGGTCACTTCAGTCTTCATGTGTCACACCCCACCCCTCATGCTCCTCCACTGTTAAGAGTCTCAGCTAGAATCACACTCATATCCTCCCTATTAAGGATGCTCTACTGTGCTTACATGCAGAAACCTTACCTGACTGTCCTCTAGGAGGTTCCAACCAGCAGCATATTGAGACAGATGCTGGGGCTTAGAGCCAAGCATGGGCAGGAGCTCCATGTGTCCTATGGAAGTGTTTGGGGAAAAGGAACAGTAACCTCACAAGAAGACCAACAAAGCCAACTACCTCAGTCCAATGAAAACTTTCAGAGACTGAGACATCAACAAAGGAGAATGCATGATCTGGCCCTAAGCCTCCTACACATATGTGGCAGATGGCAGCTTGCTCTTCATATGGGGTGCCTGGTGAGTGAAAGGGAGTGTCTTTTTCTAACATGGACTCTATTGCCTGCATTGGATCACTTTCCCTGGCAGGGCTGTGTTGCCTAACCCGAGGACATGAGGGTATACTCAGTCTTGATGTGACTTATGCTGGTGATGGTTGATATGGGGGAGAGGAGATTGCCCTTTTCTAGGGGGAAAGAGAGAGAAGACAAGGGAAATGAGTGACTGGAAGGAGAGGAGGGAGTAGCTACCCTTGGGATGTAAAGTAAATAAACTAAAAATTAAAAAATGTATCTAAGCACAAACCTAGTCATACAAACCTAGTATATAAATAACATCACTTCAGCAAAACCAAGAGAAGACAAACACATAAACACAATACCAACAACATCAAAGTAAAAGGACCTAACAGTTATTCATCATTAATATCTCTCAACCTTCATAACATCAATTCCCCAATAAAATGACACAGACTAATAAAATGGTTGTGTAAACAGGATCTATCATTCTACTGAATACAAGAAACACACCTCAGCAACAAAGGTAAGCTTTACCTCATATTAAAGGACTGAAAAAAAGGTTTTCCATGTGAATAGACCAAAGAAACAAGCTAGGCTAGCCATCCTAATATCTAATTAAATAGACTTTCAACCAAAATTAATCAAAAGACATTGGGAAAGACATTTCATTCTCATCAAAGGAAAAATCGAGGAAGAAGACATCTTAATTCTAAACATCTATGCCCAAAATACAAGGGCACCCACATTTGTTAAAACATTATTAAAGTTTAAATCATGCATCAGTAGCCACACATTAATAATGGGAGTCTTCAACATCTCACTCTAACCAATGGACAGGTCATGGACATAAACTGAAAGTAGAAATAATGAAATTAACAGATGTCATGAATCAAATGAACCTAACAAATATCTACAGAATTTTTCACCCAAACACAAAAGAATAAGAATATAGCTTCTTTCCAGTTCTGTACAGAACTTTCTCCAAAACCATATAGTCAGTCACAATGCAAGCCTCAACCTATATAAGAAAATAGAAACAACTTCTTGTATTTTACCAGATCATTGTGAATTAAAGCTGGACTTCAATAACAACAGAAATTTAAAAAGCCTACACACAGAAGAATTCTCTACTCAATGACCAGTGGGTCACAGAGGAAATAAAGAAAGAAATGAAAGGATTCTTAAAATTCAATGAAAATGAAAACACAACATGCCTCAAATAGGACAAAATGAAAGCAGTCCTAAGAGGAAAGTTCATAGCACTAAGTACCTTCATAAACAATGGGAGAGGTCTCATCCTAGTGACTTGACAGCACACCTGAAACCTCTACAACAAAAAGAAGCAAGCACACCCAAGAGGAGTACATGGCAGGAAATAATCAAATTTA
Organism: Meriones unguiculatus; assembly: GCF_030254825.1. Classification (NCBI taxonomy): domain Eukaryota; kingdom Metazoa; phylum Chordata; class Mammalia; order Rodentia; family Muridae; genus Meriones; species Meriones unguiculatus. The sequence continues at coordinate 99,853,365 of NC_083354.1, forward strand.
GGGCTGAAATCAATAAATTAGAAATAGAGAGAAAAATACAAACAATCAAGGAAAGCAAGCATTGGTTCTTTGAGAAAATCAACAAGATAGACAAACACCTAGCCAAACTAACTAAAAGACAGAAAAAAATGCTAAATCAACAAAATCATAAATGAAAAGGGGGACATAGCAATAGACCCTGAGGAAATCCAAGGAATCATTAGGTCTTACTTCAAAAGCCTTTGCTCCACAAAATTGGAAAATCTAAATAAATTTAGAATATATTTCAAAATATATTTTTAGAATATATATTTAGAATCTTTCAAAATATTCTTGAAAGATTCCACTTACCAAAGTTAAATCAAGATTAGGTAAACATGTTAAGTTGTGCTATAACCGGTAAGGAAATAGAAGCAGTCATTAAAATCTCCCAATACAAAACAGCCTAGGGCTAGGGGCAGAATTCTACCAGAATTCCAAGGAAGAGCAAATACCAATACTCCTCAAACCATTTTACAAAACAAGCAGAAGGAATATTGCCAAACACATTCTATGAGGACACAGTCACCCTGATACCTACACCACACAAACACTAAACAAAGAAGAAAAATTTCAGAACGATTTCCCTTATGAACATTGATGCAAAAACACTCAATAACACACTTGTAAACAAAATCCAAGAACACATCAAAAATACAATCCACCACGATCAAGTAAGCTTCATCCCAGGCATGAAGGGATGTTTAACATATGAAAATCTCTCAACATAATCCACCACATAAACAAAATGAAAGAAAAAAAAGATCACCTCACTAGATGTTGTAAAAGCCTTTAATAAAATACAACATCCCTTCATGTCTTGGAAAGCTCAGGTAAACAGGAACATGCCTAAACACAATAAAGGCAATATACAGCAAGCCTGGAGTCAATATCAAATTAAATGAAGGTAAGCTGAAAACATTTACAATGAAATCAGGAACAAGAAAAGGCTACCCACTCTCTCTGCATCTTCTTTTTTTAGCTTTTTAAAATTTTTTATTAATTACACTTTATTCACTTTGTATCACCCCATAAACGCCTACCTCCTCCCCTCCCAATCCCACCTTCCCTTCCCCAAGGTAGGTGTCCGGGAGGATAGTGGGGCGACTCTAGCTAAGACTCCTAGTAGTGGGGGTGGGTGGGTATGGAGACTGAAGAGGATACCTGCTAGCCAGAGAAGACTTCTAGTGGAGGTAGGAGAACACTTACCAATCCCTAAAAATTTTTATCCAAAATTTACTCTGACTATAAGGTGTGTAGGGGTAAAGATAGAGCAGATTTTTAGGGAATGTATAACCAATGCCTGCCCCAACCTGAGATCCACCCCATGGAAGAGAGTAAGCTCCTACTGCTGTTAATGACACAGCTATGTTTGCAGATAGGAACCTAACACAGCTGTTCTCTGAGAAGCTCCACCCTGTCTGGATTGAAACAGATATTGAGACACACAGCCAAAGACTGGGTGGAGCACAGGGAGCCTTGTTCAGTAGGAGGAAGGACTGATTGACACAGAGGGAACAAGAACTCCACAAATAAACAACAGAGTCAAATAACCTGGTACCAGGGAGGCTTATAGAGACTGAATCACCAAGCAAGGACCATACATGGATGACCTAGGCTCCCAAATATGCATGAAGCCATCGGGCAGCTTGGTCTTCATGTGGTTCTCAAAGTAAAGGGATCAGGGGCTGTGTCTAATGTGGACCCTGTTGCCTGCTTTTCCATTACTTCTCCCTGGTGGGGCTGCCTTGCTGGGTCTCAGTGGAAGAGGATGAACTCAGTCCTGATGTGATTTAATGTGCTAGCATGGTTGGGTAGGGGAGAGATAATATATTCTGAGGAACGAAAGAAGGGGTAAAAGGGGAAGAGGAAGGGAGGGTGGGACTTGGTGAAGAAGAAGGATGGGGTTACTATTGGAATGTAAAGTGAATAAACAAAAAAATAAAGGAAAGAAGGGGAAAAAAGTTCCTCAAGGATATGCCTTGTCCAGTTGACACCCAAATATTGTTTTATATCATTCCATGCTGTGCACCCTCAAGAGCTGATGGCTATCATAATGCAATTTGCATCATGTCTACCTCCAATATTCCTTTAGTCTTATCATTTATAGCATTTTCCAAAAGCCCAAAGTCTCCTTTGGACTCAAAATAAACTCCTAATTGTGAGAGTCTATAAATTCCAGGAACAAGCTGCACATTTCCAATATGCTATGAAGCAGAATAAGACTCTTATTCAAAAGGGAGCAAGAGGAGAAACAGAAGGAGAGAGGACAAAACCAAGACCTGCACTCAACAGAGACAACACCGAATCATACATATTTATGTCTGATATTTGGACTCTTTGTTGTATGTTCTGGTCCCTTAGTTTTTAGGACCCATTCCTATGTAATTCTAGCACATATCTCCTTCTTTTGGTCTCTTGAGTCAGTTTATTTCCATGACTGCAGCTTCCTTGTCAATTTTCTATTAGATATTTACTACATCCCAGGGTCTCATTTCCAAATTAGGCTTTACCTTAATAATTTCATGTTATCTTCTTCATAGTCCTTGAAAGGAACCTAAGCCTGACACATATAGCTTTACCTCAGCAATCAGGTCTCTACTACCCTATAAATTATGCATTTCCCATATCTGAAAAATCAACATCATATAGATCTTGTCATCAAATTCTGCTGTGTCTTAGGTTGAATGTGATTCCCTCCTACCAAAATTTTAATGGCCTCTGTATGCCTCAACATCTGAACTACTTAATTATATTTGTAAAATCTTGATCACTGTGAAAAAATTCTTAACAAAAGCAATTTAAGCAAAGTACGATTTTGTATTCACTGTTTAAGTATGAAGAGTTGTTCCCAGGAGTGATTCTTTGTTATCATAGAAGTAATATGAAGCAAGTGGGTACTTACATTACCATCAGAATTCAGAGTCATGAACATCTGGCTTCTTCTTCTTCTTCTTCTTCTTCTTCTTCTTCTTCTTCTTCTTCTTCTTCTTCTTCTTCTTCTTCTTCTTCTTCTTCTTCTTCTTTACTGATTTTGTTGAGTCCAGGATTCATGAGTTTGTATCACCTACAATCAGGGTAGATCTTCCCTCCAAGACTGCTCCTGTTTGGAAGCACCTTAGCAGATACATCCAGAGTTCCATCCTTAAGTGATTCTAATTGTAGTCAATCAATTTGATGTCCAAGATTAAGTACTACATATGACAAGAATTCAAGAACATTCAAACAAGTGACTAAGTCAACATTGTTTCTACCTTTAGAAGGAAAGTCATAAAAAATGTCACAAGAAGTTAATCAAAGTATTTACTCTTGTTGACACTTAGCCAAGAATGAGCCAACATTGGAATCCACTAGGTCACACTACTTGTGTCTTCCAGCAATCATTTTCATCTGTTGATTAAACCTGTGTCTGGTCTGCCAGAAGGTTATTTTGTCTGTCTTTTCCTGTGTCTTTGAATATCTGGGTGTTTCTAGAAAAGGGCTTTGCTTCTCTTTTCATTTACCAGTACAGAAAGAATCACACAGGAAAAGGATGGAGGTTTATTTACAAAATCTTTAGTAGAGCTTTACAAGGGATAGTCATCCCATCTGACCCACATAACACACAGTAATACAAACATTATTTATCAAACAACATCTTAACTCTGCTTTAATATTTATGGTGTATATTCATTTCATAGGATTGTTTTCAATACATAATTTGTTGTTTTTCTCAAATGGTTATCATACCATAAAAACACATTCTTCATTCTTGAATGAGGAACACGAGAGTGTACATAACTTATGATTAAGATTAAAACTCTGCATTAGTTTAGATTGTAAATGTTTACTTCATGGGAAATCCAAGTAAGGTTGGTTGTTATACATTTATGCTGAAGACAGTTAAACAAACAGGTTGAGGATATAGTAGGATAAAGTCTTAAGTGACTTCAAACTATATATATATATATATATATATATATATATATATAATTTTATTTTTTTTATCAGTTACATTTTATTAACTCTATATCCCAGCCGTGACCCGATCCCTCATTCCATCCCAGTCCCTCCCTCCCCCCCTCATCTCCTCCCTGCCCCTTTCCAAGGCCACTAATGGGGGGGACCTCCTCCCCATTCATCTGATCCTGTTTTATCAGGTATTTTCAGGACTGGCTGCAAAGCCCTCCTCTGTGGCCTAACAGGACTGCTCCTCCCTTGTGGGGTGGGGAGGCCAAAGAGCCAGTCATTGAGTTCATGTTAGAAATAGTCCCTGTTCCCCTCACTTTGGGAAACCAATTGTTACTGAGCTACCACAGGCTATATCTGAGCGGGGGTTCTAGGTTATATCCATACATGGTCCTTGGTTGAATGTCAGTCTCAGAAAAGACCCTGTGCCCAGATATATTTGGTCCTTGTGGAGCTCCTATCCTTTTCCCATCAGACTAACTCCCCTTCTTTCTTATGATTCCCTATACTCTGCCAAAGGTTTGGTTATGAGTCTCTGCTTTGAAAGCACTGCTAGTTGGAGTCTTTCAGATGCGCTCAGTAGACTCCTGTCATATGTTCAATGTACATCCCATCTGTCTTTCTAAAGGAGGATTGATCATCTTACCCCATGTCCACTCTCTTGATTATCTTTTTTAGGTGTATAGATTTCATTATGGTTATCATATCTTATAGGTCTATATAAGTGAGTATATACCGTGCTTGTCTTTCTCCTTCTGGGATATTTCACTCAGAATGATCTTTTCGAGATCCCACCATTTGCCTGCAAATTTCATGATTTCCTCCTTTTTGATTGTTGAGTAGTATTCCATTGTGTAAAAATACCACAATTTCTGTTCCCATTCCTCCGTTGATGGACATCTGGGTTGTTTCCAGGTTCTGGCTATTACAAATAAAGCTGCTACAAACATGGTTGAGCAAGTATTCCTTTTGTGTACTTGAGCAAACTCTGGGTATATACATAGCAGTGGTATAGCTGGGTCTTGAGGAAGCACTATTCCTAATTGTCTGAGAAAGCACCAGATAGATATCCAGAGTGGTTGTACCAGTTTACATTCCCACCAGCAGTAGAGGAAGGTTCCCCTTTCTCAACAACCTCTCGAGCATGTGTTGTCTCTTGAGTTTTTCAACTTGGCCATACTGATGGTGTAAGGTGATATCTCAGGGTCATTTTGATTTGCATTTCCCTGGTGGCTAATGAGGATGAGCATTTCTTTAAGTTTTTCTCTGCCATTCGATATTCCTCTGTCGATAATTCTCTGTTTAGCTCTGTTCCCCATTTTTTAATTGGATTACTTGGTTTACTGCTTTTCAGCTTCTTTAGTTCTTTGTATATACTGGATATTAGTCCTCTGTCAGATAAAGGGTTAGTGAAGATTCTTTCCCAATCTGTAGGCAGTCATTTTGTTTTGATGACGGTGTCCTTTGCTTTACAGAAGCTTTTCAGTTTCATGAGGTCCCATTGTTGCTCTTAGAGCCTGTGCTGTTGGTGTTCTGTTCAGGAAGTTGTCACCTGTGCCAATGAGTTCTAGGCTGTTCCCCACTTTTTCTTCTAACAGATTTAGAGTATCTGGTTTTATGCTGAGGTCTTTGATCCACTTGGACTTTAGTTTTGTGCAGGGTGATAAATATAGATCTATTTTCATTTTTCTGCATGTGGACATCCAGTTGGACCAGCACCATTTGTTGAAGATGCTGTCTTTTTTTCATTCAATGGTTTTGGCTTCTTTGTCAAATATCGAGTATTCATAGGTGTGTGGATTTATTTCTGGGTCTTCTATGCGGTTCCATTGATCCTCCTTTCTGTTTCTATGCCAGTACCATGCAGTTTTTATTACTGTTGCCCTGTAGTACAGCTTGAGATCAGGGATGGAGATACCTCCAGATGATCTGTTGTTGTACAGGATCGTTTTGGAGATTCTGGGTTTTTTGTTTCTCCATATGAAGCTGAGAATCTTTTTTTCAAGGTCTGTAAAGAATTGAGTTGGTTTTTTGATGGGAATTGCATTGAATCTGTAGATTGCTTTTGACAGGATAGCCATTTTCACAATGTTAATCCTACCAATCTATGAACACGGGAGATCTTTCCATCTTCTGATATCTTCTTCAATTTCTTTCTTCAGAGACTTGAAGTTTTTCTCAAACAGGTCTTTCATTTGCTTGGTTAGTGTCACCCCAGGTACTTTATTTTATTAGTGGCTATTGCGAAAGGTGTTGTTTCCCTAATTTCTTTCTCGGCCCTTTTGTCTTTGGTATACAGGAGGGCTTCTGATTTTTTTGAGTTGATTTTGTATCCTGCCACTTTACTGAAGGTGTTTATCAGCTGGAAGAGTTCTCTGGTTGAATTTTTGGGATCGCTCATATATACTATCATATCATCTGCGAATAGTGACACTTTGACCTCTCCTTTCCGATTTGTATCCCTTTGATCTTCTTTAGTTGTCTTATTGCTCTGGATAGGACTTCAAGTACTATGTTGAAGAGGTATGGAGAGAGTGGGCAGCCTTGTCTTGTCCCTGATTTCAGTGGGATTGATTTAAGTTTCTCTCCATTGAGTTTGATGTTGGCTATAGGCTTGTTGTATATTGCCTTTACTATGCTTAGATATGTGCCTTGTATTCCTGTTCTCTCCAAGACTTTAAACATGAATGGGTGTTGGACTTTGTCAAATGCTTTTTCAGCATCTAAGGAGATGATCATGTGGTTTTTCTTCTTCAGTTTGTTTATGTGGTGGATTACATTGATGGATTTCCGTATGTTGAACCTGAACCTCCCTTGCATGCCTGGGATGAAGCCTACTTGGTCATGGTGGATGATATCTTTGATGTGTTCATGGATTCGGTTTGCAAGTGTTTTATTGAGTATTTTTGAGTCAATGTTCATAAGAGAGATAGGTCTGAAGTTCTCTATTTTTGTTGGGTCTTTGTGTGGTTTAGGTATCAGGGTGACTGTAGCTTCATAGAATGAGTTTGGTAAACTATATTTTTAACTCTGGGTTTGGGCTCCAGCAAAAGTTCCAGTCTCCTAGAATGCAAGAGATATTTTTATAATCTTGGATCACAACAATCGGTAAAAAAACATTTTTATATAATTTATCTTTGTGTAGACAATATATACTAGGTTTTATATTCAAGTTAAAATATAGTTTCCCTACATTTATTTATTGGTCTGTGTGTTTTGTTGTTTATTGTGTATCTATGTATGTGAGAAGTAGTCATGTATGAAGTCACAGTAAAACAGCTGGGGCTGCTTTCTGTCCTCCACCATGTAGATACTAAAGAGTGAACACATGTTGTCAAGGTTATTAACAAGTATCTTAATTACCCAACAATCTTCTCACTTTGTTAATAAAATTTCAATAAGTAGTAAAATGAAATAGTAATACTGCAGTAAAATAATAGTTAGGCTTCAATTTGTTTTATATAGGACAAATACATGCTCAAAATTTTTTGTATTATAGTTTACTTAATCTTTATATATTTTCTCTGAAATTTTACAAAGGACTAAACATATGAAGAAATGATTAAAGAATTTATTCATTGTTATTAATATAATTATGTTTATCATTTCTTGGAAATTAGATATGCTTCTTTTGAACTTTCCTAAAATGTTTATAGACTGTGATGAGCATAACAGAAAATATATTCTTATTAAATAAAAAATATAAGGGATTAAGTGGAATCTGTAGAAGAATTAATAGATATTTGCTCATTAAATATAGTGATGGTGTTAACTTTGAAAATATGGCTTTTCCACTTTATTATTTAAAAATTGTTATGATATTTTTCAGACAGAGTCTCATCATGTAGCTCAGTCTGGCCTTACACATTTTACTATCCTTCTGCTCCTGTGCTGGAATTACTGGTTTTCCACATCCAACTTCTAGACTTTCTTCAGAAAAGGAAAACTAACACTATTGAACGAAACCAGAAAATAACTAGGAGAAATTTTGTATGCTGATGTAATAAGTGATTTAAATAATTTTAAAATATGAGAATCATAATTCTGTTTACTCTTTGGAATTTAACCTTTGCTTTAGGCACAGAGTGAAGGAGAAGATGTAATTTCTATAATGCATTCTGGACAGTGGGAAGCACAGCTCTCAGAATTTTCAACACTGTACCTTGTTTACAGAGGGTTAACACACACTTCTGTTATTCATATTGGTTACACAAATATGATCACTGGTGGTTAAGATTCAAATCATATCATAATTTTGAAACATAAATCACCTTTTAAAAAACATAAAATGATTAATAAAACAAGAATTTTTAGTTGACTTATTAAACTGAAATCAGAGACTTTTAATCAAAATTTGTGTGAAGTCTTTCTTTGAAATCAATTATATAATATCAAAATCATTACTGTTATGGCTCATATTTCTGTACACTTTCTATCTTTAATATTTAAAATATTTTGTATACTTTCGGTACTGAGTTTTCTCACAGAGAGAAATCATTTGCATTCCTTTCTTTAGGATATATTCACCATGTTGCTCAGGTAAGAAAGATGAGCACAGGCATATAAGATGCAGAAAATGAGAAGTCTGAGGTGATTAAGAACAAAGGAGTACACCCAAGCATAATAAACCTTAAGGAACATGGAAGAGACAAAAAATGCATAATTTAGTTTAGAAAACATGATGACACTAAAATATTTTTACAAGGAAATTATTTGGGCTCACATTTTTCCTAAAAAGAGAGATCGTTTTTTTTTTTTTTTTCTCTATTTCTATTTATGCTTTTTGTGAGTCCTGATCTCATTTAAGTTTCAAGTAAATAATTTAATGTTTTGGATCAATATGTTGACCAAAGAACAGTGTATGTAGATCAAACTTTAATTCATGGTTGAGGATATAACTCAGTGTTGGGACATTGTTGGAAGGCACATTGCCCTATTTTGAGTCCCAGCACTAGAGCACAAATGGATGAATTAATCTCCAAATGAAAAACTTATTTTCCTTCTAAAACAAAGCTTTCATTATTTCTGAACCTATTCCAATTTTTTTTTTTAAAGATTTTTGTAGTGTGTGTTTGTGTTCATGTATGTTTGATTTGTGGGAGTCTGTAGTTATAGTTTTGAGTGTGTGTATGTGTTTGTGTGTATGCATGTGTATGGTTATGTGTGTTTGTGTGGGTACATGTTCCCTTGTGTCTTTTCACCCACTTATTTCTGCCTGCATCTGTGAATGCGAGAGGCTGACTTGAGGTGTCTTCCACTTCATCTTCTACTTTGTTCTGTGCCACAGCCTCTCACTGAGCATGGAGCTCAGAGGATCTGCCAGTGTCCACCCCATCACCAACATTAGGATTACAGACATGTTCCACCAGGCCTGGTATTAAATGGGGATCAGCTATGTGAAATTACAGAAGAAACTTAGTTTTTTGAGCTATCTTCCAAGCTTTGGGTTCTAAGTATTTTTATATGTGTGATGGACTCTATGAAAATTTTATGTCACTTTTATCTAAAATGTTGCATTTTTATGCACTTCTGTGTAAAAATGGTTTCTACTTTTTATTATTGTCTTACACATTTGAGTAAACTTAAATCTTTTATTGCACACATATCCTTCCTTTGCTCTTTTACTAGGACAAAAACTGCAACTTGAAAATGACTATGTATATCCAATTCCAATAAAAGATATTTGGTTTTGATATTGGTGCCCTAGCAGTTTCTAAGACTTATTAAATTCTCTTTGCAATAGTGTATATTGAATTAAGAGCAATAAACCAGGGAACGAAGCCATTTGAATGCCTTTTGCCAAGTTTCAGCCAGGTAGGCCATAAAGAGATGATCAATGCAAGTTTCCAACTGATGAATCTGTTACAGCCATGAACCTTAACACTGAGAATTAAGTGACTTCACCTTTATTTATTTTGCCATTAGAAAGAATTATCTATTTAAGATTGCCTTTTGGAACTAGACCTTGAAATAAAATTTGACTGATTTATACTTCTAGACCTTTTAAATTTTGCTTCAGTAAGTGAGTTAACTTAACATCATTTAGTTCACCTTTGTAATACAACTAATAATTTCTACTTCAAGTAATTTTATAACATATATTTAAAACCATATCATGTACATGAATTTAATATTTATCAGTTAGTGCTTACTCATATCATGTAAGTTTAATAATTTATAAATATAAGTAATATAAATGGAAAATGTGACTGACTGGTAGGAATGTGGTCACCTGGCTTCCAGAATATTGTGCTGAGGTCATATTAGGTAAGAGAATCTGAGACCACATGGTATTACGCATATGTGTGCTGGTTAGTCTCCTTCCAACTGGATACAAACTAGCATCATCCTGGGAGATGGAAGAAACCTCAGTTTAAAAATTGAGCAAATGTCCTTGTTGTATATTTTGGATACATGCATAGGAGTGGTATAGATGGATCTAGAGTTAGCACTATTCCTCATTGTCTGGAAAAGCAGGATTATTTCCAAAGTGGATATTCAAGTTTACATTCCCGCCAGCAATGGAGGAGGGTTCCCCTTTCTCCACATCCTCTCCAGTATGTTTTGTCACTTGAGTTTTTAATCTTAGCCATTCTGATGGGTATAAGGTGAAATCTCAGGGTCATTTTGATTTGTGTTTGCATTTGAAGACTAAGGACATTGAGCATTTCTTTAAGTGCTTCTCTGTCATTAGATATTCCTGTATGCAGAATTCTCTGTTTAGCTTTGCACCCCATTTTTTTAATTGGATAACTTGATTTGTTGCTTTTTAACTTTTTGAGTTCTTTATATATTCTGTATATTAGCCCTCTGTCACACATAGGGTTGGTGACAGAGCTATTCAGTTTCATGAGATTCCATTTATTGATTGTTGATCTTAACCTGTGTTGTTGGTGTTCTGTTCAGGAAGTTCTCTCCTGTGACAATGAGTTCAAGGCTCTTCCCCACTTTTTCTTCTAACAGATTTAGTATTCTGATCAACCATGTTTGTAGCAGATTTATTTATAATAGGCAGAACCTGGAAACAAACCAGATGTCCCTCAATTGAGGAATAGATATATAAACTGTGTTACATTTACACAATGAAATACTTCTCAGCAATTAAAAACAAGAAAATAGTGAGATTTGCAGGCAAATGATGAGAACTAGAAAAAATCGTCCTGAGTGAGGTATTCCAGAAGCAGAAAGACACACAGAGTATATACTCACTTATAAGTGGATATTAGACATATAATATAGGATAATCATACTAAAATCTGTACACCTAAAGAAGCTAAGCAAAAAGGAAGACCCTGGCTAAGATGCTCAATCCTCATTCAGAATGGCAAATGGTGTAGGCTTCAGAAGAGGGAATAGGACAAGAGCCTACCACAGAGGGCCTCTGAAAGACTCTACCCACCAGAATATTAAAGGAGAGACTGAGAGTCATAGGCAAACTTTGGGCAGAGTGCAGGGAATTTTATGAAAGAAGGGGGAGTTAGAAAGTCCTTGAGGCAACAGAAGTTCCACAAGGAGAAAAATAGAACCAAAAATCTCAGCTCAAGGGTCTTTTCTGAGACTGATAACTAAAAACAGGGACTATGCGTGAAGATAACCTAGAACCCCTGCACAAATGTAGCCCATGGCAACTCAGTCTCCAAGGGGGTTCCCTAGTAATAGGAACAGGGGCTGTGTCTGACCTGAAGTCAGTGGCTGGCTCTTTGATCACCTACCCCTGAAAGGGTGGGTAGTCTTCCTAGACCACAGAGGAAGACAATACAGCCAATCCTGATGAGATCTGATAGGCTAAGGACAGTTGGAAGGGGAGGAGGACCTCCTCTATCAGTGGACTGGGGAAGGGGCATAGAAGAAGAAAAGGGGGGGATGGTGGGATTGGGAGGAGACAAGATAGGGGGCTACAGCTGGGAAACAATGTGAAGAAATTGTAATAAATAAAAACATTTTAAAAATTGAACCACTGAGAGGGCGTGGTGGCCGTGTCCATTTTGCGCGGGCGCCGCCAGGGCCGCACTCTGCAGAGAGAAACAGTAACCTTGTCGAAAGCACCTGCTTGGCCGGAACAGAGAGAACCCAGGACCACTGGTCCAGAAGTAACATCACCTACAGTAAAATGGGCCCTCCATGATGAATTACTAATTAAGAAAATTCCCGATTCTGAGCAGCAGCACAGCAGGATCAGCACAGTGACCAGCAATCAGAACTCTCGGCCATAAAACACAGTCATTGTGTTTCCCAGGTGAGAGGATACCCCACGGTGGGGGATTCAATCAGCTTTTAACTCACCCGGCTAAAGCACTGAAGAGATCCCGGTTCCCCCAGACACTTGGCTGCCGGCCACCAGCCCCAGCCCCAGCCCAGAGCCACAAGCCAGTGTCTCTGGTCATGGCCCCAGACTGAACCATGGGCACCACACTATCAGAGACTGGAATTTTCAGTCGAGAGATAACCCCAGGGTACAGGAAACGATTGGGACCGGCCTTAGGTCACCCAGACATCCCCTGGAAAAGACTCGGGCGGGTTCCACGGGCACCCCAGGAGCCAGACCGGAGCCAAAGCCAGGGACCCAGGTTCAGGCACAGAGCCCTGCCTGCCTGCGCGCCTGATTCGCCGCTGGAGATAGAAACAGCGGGTCTGATCTCAGAGCACTCAGCTCACCCCCAACCTGAAAAGGTCCCCGGAAAATTACCCAGCTCAGGGAGGCACTCAGGCTCCCAAAAGCCGCAAAGGCAGACACAGGCAGTTTCTGCGCACCAGAGAGCTGGCAGAGACTGAGCCGCCATCACACAGCTGTGCTCCAGGCACAGGCAGTTTCTGTGGCCAGCCAGCTGGCGGACACTGAGCAGTGTGAACCAGGGCAAAAAAAGACACTGGGAGTCCATGTCTCCAGAGAATCAACGGGGAAGGAAGGAAACTGTACTGACCTAAATCACCCAATCCTTCCCTAGAAAAAGTCTAGCAGTCTAGTGGGGCCGAGGCGCCAGCACTCAGCTGTGCTCCAGACACAGGCACAAACAGTTGAGGCGTGCCTGATGTCCAACTGGGTCACAGCAGCTGATCATTAAATTTACAACAAGAAACCCAGAAACAGGGCAGCTGCCCTCAGGACTTCCCTGGGTGAGAGGAGAACCCTCTCGACTAACAAAGACCATAGTTACCACTCAGGTCTATATCCCTGAGGTGAGCAACTCCTGAAAAAACACCAGCCATCCAGGGACTATACCCAAAAAGCTGAGAAGACATCCTTCAGGATAAACCAGCTTTCTGAAAAGGGGATTCTCTCCACCACAGGATCCCCAGGAACCACCAGAAAATAACCCCAAACACCTAAGATAACACAATGGGTAGAGGCCAGCGTAAAAGCTCAAGCAACAAAAGACAGAGCAATATGGCATCTCCAGAACCCAGTTACCCAGGGGCAAGTAGCCCTGGATACCCCACCATAACTGAAATCCAAGAAGATGACCTAACAAGTATGCTCATGAAGATGATAACAGAGGAAACAAATAAGATTCATAAAGACATAGAGGAAGATAAACTCAAACAGAATATTGCCATCCGTAAAGAAATAGAGGAAGCTGCAGCCAAAGAGTTTATGGCCTTTAGAAAGGAAATGCTTAAAACACTGAATGAAATGATAGAAACAGAGTTGAAAGAACTAAAAGAAAAACAGGAAAGTACAATCAGACAGGTGAAGGAAGTAAACAAAACAACTCAAGACCTGAAGATAGAATTGGAAAAATTAAAGAAAACACAAATGGAAGAAATAATGGAAAGGAAGAATCTAGGGAAGAAAACAGGAACTAAAGAGATAGGCATAACCAACAGACTACAAGAGATGGAAGAAAGAATCTCAGGTGTAGAAGATACAATGGAAGAAATCGATGTATCTGTCAAAGAAAATGTTAAATCCGAAAAATTCCTGACACAGACCGTCCAAGAAATGCAAGACAATATGAAAAGACAAAACCTAAGAATAATAGGTATAGAGGAAAAAGAACACTCCCTTCTCCAAGGCCCAGAAAATATTTTCAACAAAATCATTGAAGAAAATTTCCCCAAGCTAAAGGAGAGGCCAATTAGAATACATGAGGTCTACAGAACACCCAACAAATTTGACCAGAAAAGAAAATCCTCCCGCCACATAATAATCAAAACAGTAAGTATACAGAACAAAGAAAAAATACTAAAAGCTGCAAGGGAAAAAGGCCAAGTAACATATAATGGCAAACCCATTAGAATCACACCTGACTTTTCAACAGAGACTATGAAAGCCAGAAGGGCCTGGACGGATATCATGCAGACCCTAAGAGAACACAGATGTCAGCCAAGGCTACTATACCCCGCAAAACTCTCAGTCCTCATAGATGGAGAAAACAAGATATTCAATGCCAAAAACAAATTTCAACAATACCTACAAACAAATCCAGCATTACAGAAGACACTGGAAGGGGAAATACAACCCAAGAAAGCTAGCTACATTCAAGAAAACACAGGAAATAAATAATCTCACTTCAGTAAAACAAAAAGCAACCAAGCACACAACAGTATGACCACAGCCAACATCAAAATCAAGAGATCTAACAGCCACTGGTCATTAATCTCTCTCAACATCAATGGACTCAACTCTCCAATAAAAAGACACAAATTAACAGAATGGATACGTAAACAAAACCCAGCAATCTGTTGCATACAAGAAACACACCTAAGACACAAAGATAGACATTACCTGAGGGTAAAGGGTTGGCAGACGACTTTCCAAGCAAACGGACCCAAGAAGCAAGCAGGAGTAGCCATTCTAATATCTGATAAAATAGACTTTCAACCAAAATTAATCAAAAGAGATGGGGAAGGACACTTCATACTCATGAAGGGAAAATTCCACCAGGAAGACATCACAATCCTGAACATCTATGCCCCAAATACAAGGGCACCCACATTATCAATGTTTGTGAAAGAAACATTGATAAAATTTAAAGCACATCTAGATTCCAACACATTAATAGTGGGAGACTTCAACACCCCACTCTCAACAAAGGGCAGGTCAACAAAACAGAAATTAAACAAAGACACAATGTCTCTGACAGAGGTCATGAATCAAATGGACCTAACAGACATTTACAGAACTTTACACCCAAACACAAAAGAATTTACCTTCTTCTCAGAACCTCATGGAACCTTCTCCAAAATAGACCATATAGTGGGTCACAAAGCAAGCCTCAACAGATACAAGAAGATTGAAATAATCCCATGTATCTTGTCTGATCACCATGGAATAAAGCTGGACCTCAACAATAACAGAAATAACAAAAAGCCGACACACACATGGAAACTGAACAACTTGTTACTAAATGACAGCTGGGTCAGGGAAGAAATAAAGAAAGAAATTAAAGTCTTTCTAGAAATCAATGAAAATGAAGACACAACATACCCGAACTTGTGGGACACAATGAAAGAAGTGCTAAGAGGAAAGTTCATAGCACTAAGTGCCTTCAAGAAGAAATTCGAGACAGCTCATTCAAGCACCCTAATGGCTCACTTAAAAACACTAGAAAAAGAAGAAGCAGACACACCAAGAAGGAGTAGATGGCTGGAAATAATCAAACTCAGGGCTGAAATCAATCAATTGGAAACAAATAAAACAATTCAAAGAATCAATGAAACCAAGAGCTGGTTCTTTGAGAAAATCAACAAGATCGACAAACCCTTAGCCAGGCTAACTAAAAGGCAGAGAGACACCACCCAAATCAACAAAATCAGAAATGAAAAGGGGGATATAACTACAGACACTGAGGAAATCTAAACCATCATTAGGACTATTTCAAAAGTCTATATGCCACAAAATTTGAAAATCTAAATAAAATGGACAATTTTCTTGATCGATTTGACTTACCAAAGCTGAATCAGGACCAGGTAAATCAACTAAATAGTCCTATATCCCCCAAAGAAATAGAAGCGGTCATCAAAATCTCCCATCCAAAAAAAGCCCAGGACCAGATGGCTTCAGCGCAGAATTCTACCAGACCTTCAAAGAAGAGCTAACACCAATTCTCTTCAAACTATCCCACAAAATAGAAACAGAAGGAATATTACCAAATTCATTCTATGAAGCCACAGTCACCTTGGTACCTAAACCTCACAAAGACTCAACAAAGAAAGAGAATTTCCGGGCAATCTCCCTTATGAACATTGATGCAAAAATACTTAATAAAATACTTGAAAACCAAATCCAAGAACACATCAAAGATATTACCCACTATGACCAAGTAGGCTTCATCCCAGGTATGCAGGGGTGGTTCAATATACGGAAATCCATCAATGTGATCCACCATATTAACAAACTGAAAGAAAAAAACCACATGATAATCTCCCTAGATGCTGAAAAAGCCTTTGACAAAATCCAACATCCATTCATGTTCGAAGTATTGGAGAGATCAGGGATACAAGGCACATATCTAAGCATAGTAAAGGCAATATACAGCAAGCCTATAGTCAACATCAAACTGAACAGAGAGAAACTTAAAGCAATCCCACTGAAATCAGGGACAAGACAAGGCTGCCCACTCTCTCCATATCTCTTCAACATAGTGCTGGAAGTCCTTGCTAGAGCAATAACACAGTTGAAGGAGATCAAGGGGATACAAATTGGAAAGGAAGAATTCAAATTATCACTATTTGCAGATGATATGATAATATACGTGAGTGACCCCAAAAACTCTACCAGGGAACTCCTCCAGCTGATAAACACCTTCAGCAAAGTGGCCGGATACAAAATTAACTCAAAAAAATCAGTAGCCCTCCTGTATACAAAAGACAAATGGGCTGAGAAAGAATTTAGGGAAACAACACTCTTCACATTAGCCACAAATGACATAAGGTACCTCTGAGTAACCCTAAACTAGGAAGTCAAAGACTTGTATGAAAAAAATTTCAAATCTCTGAAGAAAGAATTAGAAGAAGATATGAGAAGATGGAAAGATCTCCCATGCTCATGGCTTGGCAAGATTAACATAGTAAAAATGGCTATCTTACCAAAAGCAATCTACAGATTCAATGCAATGCCCATCAAATTACCAACACAATTCTTTACAGACCTGGAAAGAAAAATTCTCAACTTCATCTGGAATAACAAGAAACCCAGAATTGCTAAAACAATCCTCTACAATAAAAGATCTTCCGGAGGTATCTCCATCCCTGATCTTAAGTTGTACTATAGAGCAACAGTTTTAAAAACTGCATGGTACTGGCATAGAAACAGAATGGTGGATCAATGGAACCGAGCAGAGGACCCAGAAATAAACCCACACACTTATGGACACCTGATCTTTGACAAAGACGCCAAAACCATACAATGGAAAAAAGATAACATCTTCAACAAATGGTGCTGGTCTAACTGGATGTCTACATGTAGAAAAATGAAAATAGATCCATACTTGTCACCCTGCACAAAACTGAAGTCCAAGTGGATCAAAGACCTCAACATAAAACCAGACATTTTAAATCGACTTGAAAAAAAAGTGGGAAATACCCTAGAACTCATTGGTACAGGGGAAAACTTCCTGAACAGAGCACCAACAGCACAGGCTCTAAGAGCAACAGTCAATAAATGGCACCTCATGAAACTGAAAAGCTTCTGCAAAGCAAAGGACACCGTCATCAAAACAAAGCGACCACCTACAGATTGGGAAAGAATCTTCACCAACCCTTTCTCTGACAGAGGACTCATATTCAGTATATATAAAGAACTAAAGAAGCTGAAAAGCAGCAAACCAAGTAATCCACTTAAAAAATGGGGAACAGAGCTAAACAGAGAATTCTCTGTAGAGGAATACCGAATGGCAGAGAAGCACTTAAAGAAATGCTCAACCTCACTAGCCATTAGGGAAATGCAAATCAAAACAACCCTGAGATTTCACCTTACACCCATGAGAATGGCCAAGATCAAAAACTCAAGTGACAACACATGCTGGAGAGGTTGTGGAGAAAGGGGAACCCTTCTCCACTGCTGGTGGGAATGTAAACTTGTACAACCACTCTGGAAATCAATCTGGCGCTTTCTCAGACAACTAGGAATAGCGCTTCCTCAACATCCAGCCATACCACTCCTGGGCATATATCCAAAAGAGGCTCAAGTACACAAAAAGGACATTTGCTCAACCATGTTTGTAGCAGCTTTATTTGTAATAGCCAGAAGCTGGAAACAACCCAGATGCCCCTCAACTGAAGAATGGATGCAGAAATTGTGGTACATCTACACAATGGAATATTACTCAGCAATGAAAAATAAGGAAATCATGAAATTTGCAGGTAAATGGTGGGATCTGGAAAGGATCATCCTGAGTGAGTTGTCCCAGAAGCAAAAAGACACACATGGTATATACTCACTCATATAGACATACAACATAGGACAAACCCACTAAAACCTGTGCATCTAAAGAAACTAAGCAAGAGAGAGGACCCTAACTAAAATGTCCAATCCCTATCCGGAAAGGCAAAGAGGATGGACATCAGAAGAAGAAGAAAACAGGAAACAACCTAGGAACCTACCACAGAGGGCCTCTGAAAGCTTCTGCCCTTCAGACTATCAAAGCAGATGCTGAGCCTGATGGGCAACTGTTGGGCAGAATGAATGGAATTTTAGGTAAGAACTGGGAAATAGTAAGAGCTAGAGAGGACAGGGTCTCCACAAGGAGAGCAACAGAACAAGAAAATTTGAACACAGGGATCTTCCCAGGGACTCATACTCCAACCAAGGACTATTCATGGAGATAACCCAGAACCCCTGCACAGATGTAGCCCATAGCAGTTCAGAGTCCAATTGGGTACATAGTAATGTGAAGAGGGACTGCCTCTGACATAATCTGAGTGGCCTGCTCTTTGATCACCTCCCCCTAAGGGGGGAGCAGCCTTACCAGGCCATAGTAGAGGACAATGCAGACACTTTTGATGTGAACTGACAGACTAAGATCAGAAAGGAGAGGAGAACCTCCCCTATTAGTGGACTTGGGGAGTGGCATGCAAGCAGAGGGAGGAGGGAGGGTGGGATTGGGAGGGGAGGCGGGAGGGGCTTATGGGGGGATGCAGAATGAATAAAGTGTAATTGATAAAAAATTTAAAAAAAAAGGGAAAAAATAATTTAAGAACCTTAAATGACTTTCAAAAGTGGAGAAAAACATGGAGTTAGTCAATTGGCATGGAGCATGTCTCGCCCCTGGGGGCAATGGTCTACTGAACCTACTCAGACCTCAGACACCACCACTGCTAGTTCTAGAAATGATGCAGGATATTCCAACGAGGCAGTTAAGGCTTCTCATAATATTTCCTATAAGCCCACACCTGTTTGTCTATATCCCCCATTTTTATTCATTATTAGCCAGATAGAGCCAAGTAAGTGTGGTAATGATACTTGCTTTTTTGCCCAATGCTGGAATGCTAGTAAATTTAGGTATGCCCTGGTTACTCGCATGCCTCAATGCGTGCCTGTGTTCGTTGATGCCCCTCACGCTATGACTCTCTTCATACAGAAAAGGGATCTTGGAACTACAGCCACCATTGTTACTACCATCTCATTGGCGGCTGTTGGAGCTACCACCGGGGCATTAGCCATGAGTCATACGGGGCAGACTGCTCAGACCCTGAACAATCATTTAGCCAATGTAGCTCATGCCTTAGTTGTACATAAAGGAATTAATGCTCAACTAAAAGGAAGCTTGATGGTGTTCAATCAGAGGAGTGACCTCGTGCAGGAGCAAATTGATACCCTATGGCAAATCGCTCAACTTGGCTGTCAATGAAAATATGCTGGACTTTGAGTCACTAGCATATAACATGAGAATTTTTCCTGTGCTGCAAATCTGTCTAAACAATTGTCGAGCTATATTTTAGGTAATTGGACTGGAGAATTCGATACTACGATGGAGCAGCTGAGAGTGGCCATTGTCACAGTAAATTCTACCAGAGTGGACGCAGGACTAGCCACAGGATTATCATCATGGATTGCTGCAGCCATGAATCATCTGAAGGAATGGGCGGGCATGGGAGCGTTAGCAGGCCTTCTGGTGTTGGTCTCCTTGGTTTGCCTGTGGTATGTATGCAAGATTAGAGTCTCACAACAGTGTGATGCAGCCATGATCATTCAGGCCTTTACAGCCATTGAAGCAGGACATTCTCCCCAAGCATGGTTGGATACCATAAAAAGCTAAAATGTTACGCTCAGGATGTGAGGCTAAGCACTGCACTCAGGGTCAGCCGCTTTGGACCCAGAGAAGAGCATGTCTGATTGCATGCGGGTTGATGCCCCATGTCCCGCCTCTGAGAAAAAGGTATCGGACGGGTCTGATGCTCTTTGGGTGGATGACACCTAAATGAACATTGTTACAAAGTCCCAATTTATTTCTAATATCAGAGATCAGACCTCTACTCTTGCCTGATGTGTCTAAAACAAAATGGGGGAACTGTAGAGAGCTGCAGAATGCTATGCCTTAAAGATGGAGCTGGTTTCCGCCTTCCACCTTCCCGATGGTGAGTTCTCTCTGTCATGAACAATTCCACATTTGGCTAAGGCTGAGGATCTGGCTTGCTTCCATGTATGTGGACCTATCTGCATTGCCCACGTGGCACGCCTGGTTTGGCTACCCAGAGGCTATGTAAGCTGTTGTCTGGCTTTCCCCAGGGTCCGAGGATTGTTCAAGGTTCCTGAATAAACTGCATTGAAAAAAAAAATTGAACCACTATGAAAAGAAATGAGATGATGCCTCAATGAATTTGACCTATAGGTGAATCTGTGAGCACATTCTCAATGAAGAATTGATCTGGGAGAACCTAACCAAGACTGGCCCTTGCCAGACTGCCTCCTATTTTCCTAAATGGTTTAGCAAAGGTAGCTGATCCTGAAGAACAGCTGGTAAGCAGACTCCTCCATTGCCTCTGTGTCAGTTCTTTCATCTAGTTTTGTTCCCTGTTTTAGTCCCTGCATTGGCTTCTACTGAAAATGTGCTATAAAGATTAAGATGAAATATTTCTTCTCAAAATGTTTTGGTATGTTTTTTATTATAGAGAGATAAAGCAAACTAAGAAAATCTGTGAAGAAATGTAGTTTACATAGGTAATCACATAATCAATTCGCACTCAGAGACATTACTTTCTGTCAAACTTTAATATAATGGAGTACAGATGGAACCAAAGAAGCTGATGGAGAAAAGGAAATTTCCAACATCTTATATGGATGCTTAGGTCCTTCCATTGCTCTTCATAAACATTGTGAAAACCTAGAATAATAAACAGAATATTCAAAGCAGTTTTAGCATATAATCAAAACTTATAGGACATTGAAGTAGTGAAATATTTTCATTTTCATAGGCACGTAAATAAAGGCACTTTTTTTGAATTATGTTTATAAGCCATAAATGATTTTAAATCAATGCTTTGAGTTAAGAGTATCCATAGTCAAGGACTTATCTTCTTTAAAACATCATTAGTTAACTTACAAAATATTAATATATTTACAGGACTATCATAGACATTTTTATCTTTCTCAATGTGCATCATTTACCTTCATCAGTCAGTAAAAAATTGTTAGGGCCCTTGACTTTATCTAGTATATTACTTCATTGTGTTAATTCTGCACCATACCAATCCTGTATTATTATTCTCTCCCTGAAACAATGTAAAATTGTTTTTAAAATTTTTATGTGTATGAGTTCGTGTTCATGCATGTATGTGCACCATATGAGTGTGGTGTTCACAGAGATTAGGAAAGGAGGCCAGATACTCTGCAATTGGATTGATCAGGCTAGCTTACCATGCAGTACTGAGAAACAGACCCAAGTCCTAGGCAAATGCAACAAATGTTCTTAACTGCCAAACTCTTTCTCCAGCCCCTTCCTGCTAAGACATTTTAAACAATAACTAGCTTGTTAAGTAGGTTGTTGTTTAACAAAGGAGAGATAGCCACTCTGTAGAAGATGAGCTACAGCCACCTTACTCCCAGCACTTTACAGATACTCAGACATCCTTCTTACCATACCAACGAGTCTCTTTTCTCGTCATTGTTGTGCATACATGGTCATGAGGACAATTAATCTGGTGTGTAATTTTTCCCCCCATAGTTCTTAGATACTTTACTAACAAACTATGTAACCAGTTCCAACATGCAATTTTTCTCAGCCTAAATTCAATTGCTTTTCAGTCCACTGATTACAGACTATACTAGCCGGGACCACAGAGATGAATCAGACATTTAAAAAAATGTTTTCTGTAGTTCCAGAAGATCCAACTTAATTTCTTAGTACCCAAATTAAATAGCCAACAATTGCCTGTAACTCTAGCTCCAGATGATCCAAAGTACTCTCCTGGTAACCAGGAGCACATGAAAAAAATGACGCAGATGATGAATCTCTGACTTATTTGGAAGAGTTCTTTTAGTGGAATGTGGATACCTAAAGAAGGCTGAGAGAAGCAATTCTAATAGAAAATTCAAGGAAAGGCATAATTGTTCATCATATGTATGCACTTCTAAAATGAAAGCAAAAGAAGTGCAGTGTGTCAAATGGAAAATAGATTAGATAAGCTCTTCTCAGGAAAATTTAGGCTTGGGTATAGTTGAATCCAGACTTCAGTTTAACTCTATAGGCCTTGTGAAATATTTCAATTGAAACTAAATGTTCCATGATTTCATTATACCTAGCTTGAAATTTTTAAATATAAAATGGAAATCATACAAGTTCTTGAATAAAAGCCATTATTTTAATTTTATCATTTTTTTTTGAGATGAATGTTCCAAGTAGGAAAAGGATGTAATGGTTGGCTAGAGGACAATGGCAACATTAAACACAGGTGTACACAGATAACATGAAAAATACATTTCTTTTGGGCACATTTTGGGAATTACAAATGGACATTGGAACTATTATGCTTAAAAGGATTTTGAAATATATATTCTATTAATTGCTTCCTTTCATGTTTATTTTAGGCATAGGATTATCCTTTTATGTAAAAAACTGTTTCTGACTCAAAAGAATTAAGCAGATTATTGTTTCTCCAGAATGAAGTGAAACACAGAATTCCTTGAAGGAAGTTCTTCCAGCTAATGCTTTCTTTATTCCTTGTTACTAGGATCCATAAGCTACTTTCTAAGTTGAGTTTAATAAAAATAAATTTCCATATTATGTTTCATTCTGGTGATACACAATAAAAATGTCTTTGAACCAAGAGAACTAAATAAAAATAACAATAGAAAATACAAGTGTAATGTTACTTTAGAAAGGAATGAGGACATAGCTACTGTAATGTTTTAGTGCAATTTGGAAGTTATTTGGAAAGTGTATCTTTTGCATAACTTTCAAAATACTTTCCTTGAAAATTAAGTCATCCACATCTACATCTGAAATTCTTAGAAGAAACAACCCCCAAGACCAGACAGGAGAGACTACTTATTGTAATTGCCTGTAAAGTTCTCTGAGATTAAAGGAAAGTGAATCTAAATGGCAATATATCACTTCTCATATATATGTGAAAAATCATTGAACTTTATATTTATCACAAAAATCCATTTAAATTTCAGCATAAAATCATTCATTGGCTTTCACTTTATGATCCCACACTGATGAGGAACTGGAATAACTTAACTGGATAGGAAAGTCAAGTGTGTATCCACACCTATAGGTGAAAAGAGTGCCACCTTCTCAAATCTGCAAGCAAATCTTCTACAGCAAGAAGATTATTGATTAATTTTCTAAACTTTGTCACAAGAAACACAAAAATAACTTACTAAATTAAACTCAAAGAAAATAGATTTGTACATAAATTGTTTCAAGAGCTCTTTGTTATTAAGACAAATTGTGACAGAATTGTCTGTAACTGGAAAGTTATCAAATATTAATAAATAATGTGGAGAAACTCATTCAAAGTTCTCTCCACATTTGACCTCTAAACTTACACCAGAAATCAGCCCATAGAACCACCAGTGATAGGCAGACACAAGAAAATGATGTTGCCACAGAATAAATAAGTCACAGTGTCTTTCTCCAAATAGCATTTGGTAATGGTTCATCTAACATAGTTTTAATCTTTCTTCAGAGTTACAAGAATGATTACAAATATGAAATCTGTGGTCCTTGCCTCACTTATAGATAGTTGTTACAGAATTAAGCCTTCAAGAATAGATGAGAAATATTGTGTCTTTGTTTAATTTCTGTTTTGTTGACCTGTCCTTTGTTGAGAGTGGGGTGTTGAAGTCTCCCACTATTAATGTGTAGGGATCTATATGTGGTCTAAGTTTTATTAATGTTTCTTTTACAAATGGGGGGCCTTTGTATTTGGGGCAGAGATGTTCAGGATTGTGATGTCTTCCTGGAGGAATGTTGCCTTGATGAGTATGAAGTGACCTTTCCCATCTCTTTTTATTAATTTTGGTTGAAAGCCTATTTTATTAGATATTAGAATGGCTACTCCTGCTTGCTTCTTGGGTCCATTTGCTTGGAAAACCATCTTCCAGCCCTTTACCCTCAGGTAATGTTTATCTTTGTGACTTAGGTGTGTTTCTTGTATGCAACAGATTGCTGGGTCTTCTTTACGCATCTATTCCGTTAGTCTGTGTCTTTTTATTGGAGAATTGAGTCCACTAATGTTGAGAGAGATTAATGACCAGTGGCTGTTAGATCCTTTGATATTGATGTTGGCTGTGGTAGTGTGTTTGTGTGTTTGGCTGCTCTTTGTTTTGCTGTAGTGAGGTTAATTATTTCCTGTGTTTTCTTGAAAGTATTCAGTTTTCTTGGGTTATATTTTTCCTTCTAGTATCTTCTGTAATGCTGGATTTGTGTGTAGGTATTGTTGAAATTTGTTTTTGCAGTTGAATTTTTTTTTCTCCCTCTAGGAGGACTGAGAGTTTTGCTGGCTATAGTAGCCTGGGATGACATCTGTGTTCTCTTAGGGTCTGCATGATATCTGTCCAGGCCCTTCCAGCTTTCATAGTCTCTGTTGAGAAGTCAGGTGTGATTCTGATAGGTTTGCCATTATTTTACTTGATCTTTTTCCCTTGCAGCCTTTAGTATTTTTTCTTTATTCTGTATACTTACTGTTGTGATTATTAAGTGGTGGGAAGATTTTTTTTCTGGTCTAATTTATTGGGTATTCTGTAGAGCTCTTGTATTCTCATAGGCCTCTCCTTTAAGTTTGGGAAGTTTTCTTTTATGATTTTATTGAAAATATTTTCTGGGCCTCGTGGAGGGAATCTTCTTTTTCTTCTATTTCCATTATTCTTAGGTTTTGTTTTTTCACGGTGTCTTGGATTTCTTGAATAATCTGTGTCAGGAATTTTTTTAGATTTAACATTGATTTCTTCCATTGAATTTTCCACACCTGAGATTCTTTCTTCCTTCTCTTGTAGTCTATTGGTTATGCTTACCTCTGTAGTTTCTGTTTTCTTCTCTAAGTTCTTTCTCTCCACAATTTCCTCCAGTTGTGTTTTCTTTAATTTTTCCAATTCTATCTTCATATCTTGAGCTGTTTTGTTGATTTCCTTCACCTATCTGACTTATTTTCCTGTTTTTCTTTCAATTCCTTCAACTGTTTGTTTGAACAATACTCTATTTCTTTTATTTCTTTCAGTGATTTAAGTATTTCCTCTATAAGGCCACAAATTACTTGGGTGCAACTTCCTGTAATTTTTACTGATGGCCATAATCTGTTTGACTTTATCTTCCTCTAGTTTTTTACGCATTTTGTTTTCTCTATTATCCCCTTCATAAAATCATAAAATCATCTTCTTGAATTTCATTTATGGTGGGGTATCCAAGGTTGCCTGCCCCTGGATGACTGGGTTCAGTAGATGCCATATTGCTCTTCCTTTTGTTGGTTGAGCTTTTACACTGGGCTATCTTAGGTGTTGGCTGTTAGTTTCTGGTGCTTCCTGAAATTCTGTGGTGGAGAGAATCCCCTTGGCAGGAAGATGATTTTTCCTGGAGGAGGACTACTTAGCTTTTTGGGTATGGTCACTGAATGGCCAGTGTTTTTCCGGAATTGCCACAGCTCTCCTCAGGTATACACACCTGAATGGGAACTGTGGGCTTTGTTAGTCAAGAGGGCTCTCCTCTCACTTGGAGAAGTCCTAGAGACAACTTTCCTGCTTCTGGGATTCTTGCTATAAATTTAGTGAGCTGCTACGGTAACCTAGGTATCCAGTGGTTTGGTCAGTTTAGTTAGGGATAACTGGTTACCCCTTGGAGCAGTAGCTGGAGGTTGATCTCAGGGATCCTAGGCTTCTGTAGGTCTGAGGTTGGAGCTCTGTGCTCCAGTACCCAAGTGGTAATCAGTGGCAGGTGAGCACCACTCTCATGTGTGTAGCAGGAAGCTAGAGTCTGGAGCCTGTTGATAACCAGAAACTTTTCTGGAGCTAGGTGTCCTGAGGTAGGGCCAGATCTTTCCCCCAGAGTGGGGTATTCTCCCAACAAGAAGACCCAGTCTGTGGTGTTTGGGGTGGCATGTAGAACATGCAGGCACTAGCAGGTGGTTTTTCCCCAAGCTGGTGATTGGGAAAGAACCTGATCTCAAGCTCTACTATAGAGAAACAATAATAAAAACTTGATGGTAATGGTATAGGAACAGAATGGTGGATCAATGGAATTGGATAGAAGACCCAGAAATAAAACCACACACTATGGACACTTGATTTTTAACAAATATGCCAAAACCATACAATGGAAAAAAGACAGCATCTTCAACAAATAGTGCTGCTCTAACTGGATGTCCGCATGTAGAAAAATGCAAATAGATCAATATTTATCACCCTGCACAAAACTAAAGTCCAAGTGGATCAATGACCTCAACATAAAAACAGACACACTAAACCTGTTAGAAGAAAAAGTGAGGAAGAGCCTTGAACTCATTGGCACAGGAGACAACTTCCTGAACAGAACACCAATAGCACAACCTGTAAGATCAACACTCATTAAATGGGACCTCATGAAACTGAAAAGCTTCTGTAAAGCAAAAGACACCGTCATCAAAACAAAACTAATGACTACAGATTAGAAAAAAATCTTCACCAACCCTTTATCTGACAGAGGGCTAATGTCCAGTACATATAAAGAACTCAAGAAGTTAAACAGCAAGAATTCAAGTAATCCAATTAAAACATGGGGTACAGAGCTAAACAGAGAATTCTCAATAGAGGAATATCGAATGGTAGAGAAACACTTAAAGAAATGTTCAAAGTCCTTAGGCATCAGAGAAATGTAAATCAAAACGACCCTGATATTTCACTTTATACCCATCAGAATGTTTAAGATCAAAAATTCAAGTGACAACACATGCTGGAGAGCTTGTACAGAAAGAGGAACTGTCCTCCACTGCTGGTGGGAATGTAAACTTATACAACCACTTTGGAAATCAATCTGGTGCTTTCTCAGACAATTAGGAATAATGCTTCCTCAAGATCCAGCTATACCACTCTAAGGCATATATCTAAAATATGCTCAAGTACACAACAAGGACATCTGTTCAACCATGTTCAAAGCAGCTTTAATTGTAATAGCCAGAAGCTGGAAACAGCCCAAATGGCCCACATGAATGGATACAGAAATTGTGGTACATCTATACAATGGAATATTACTCAGTGATAAAAAACAAGGAAATCATGAAATCTGCAGGTAAATGGTGGGAACTGGAAAAGATCATCCTGAGTGAGGTATCCCAGAAACAGAAAGACACACATGGTTTATACTCACTCATAAGTGGATATTAGACATATAATATAGGATAAACATACTAAAATCTGTACACCTAAGGAAGCTAATCAGGAAGGAGGACTCTGGCTAAGATGCTCAATCCCCATTCAGGAAGGCAAAGAGGATGGACATTGGAGGAGGGAGAAAACAGGGAACAGGACAGGAGCCTACCACAGAGGGCATCTGAAAGGCTCTACCCTGTAGGGTATCCAGGCTTATGCTGAAATTCATAGCCAAACTTTGGGCAAAGTGCAAGGAATCTTATGAAAGAAGTGGGAGATGGTAAGACCTGGAGAGTACAGGAGGTCCACAAGGAAAGCAACAAAACCAAAAAGTCTGGGCACAGGGATCTTTTCTGAGACTGATATTCCAGCCGAGGACCACTCATGGAGATGACCTGGAATCCTTGCAGCTAGTTAGCCTATGGCAGTTCAGTATCCAAGTGGGTTCCATAGTAATGGGGACAGGGACTGTCTCTGACATGAACTGATTAGCCTGCTCTTTAATTACTTCTTCCTAGGGGGGAACAGCCTTACCAGGCCACAGAAGAAGACAATGCAGCCACTCCTGTTGAGACCTGATAGATTAGGATCAGAGGGAATGGGAGGAGGGCCTCCCTTATCAGTGGACTGAGAGAGGGACACATGGGTGGGGGAGAGGGAAAGTGGGACTGAGAGGGAGGGGGAGGGAGGTACAGGGGGGATGCAAAGTGAATAAACTGTAATTAATAAAAAAAGAATAGATGAGAAAGTCTCCACACTCAGGATGCTGAAGTAGAAGATAATCATGAGTTCAAGTCTAGCCAGAACCACTAAATAGCTTCCTAGGGCAACAGGATTTACAGGGATAGGAAGTAGATGAAGAAAGAAATTCCTTTTTTTTTTTTAATTTTATTTTTCTCATTAGTTACATTTTGTTAATTCTATATCCCAGCTGTATCCCTCATTCCCTCCCCAATCCCACCCTCCCTCCCTCATCTCCTCCCTGCCCCTTTCCAAGTCCACTGATAGGGGAGGACCTCCTCCCCTTTCATATGACTCCGTTTTGTCAGGTATTTTCAGGACTGGCTGCAAAGTCCTCCTCTGTGGCCTAACAGTACTGCTCCTCCCTTGGGAGGTGGGGAGGTCAAAGAGCCAGTCATTGAGTTCCTGTTAGAAATAGTCCTTGTTCCCCTTACTATGGGAAACCAATTGATTACTGAACTATCACGGGTCACATCCTAGCAGAGGTTCTAGGTTGTATCCTCTCATGGTCTTTGGTTGAGTGTCAAGACCCTGTGCCCAGATATGTCTGGTCCTTGTGGAGCTCCTATCCTTTCCACATCAAACTCCCCTTCTTTCATATGATTCCCTGTACTCTGCCAAAGGTTTGGTTATGAGTATTAGTATCTACTTTGGAACACTGCTAGTTAGAGTCTTTCAGATGCTTTCTGCGGTAGACTCCTGTCATACGTTCAATGCATATCCCATTTGTCTTCCTAAATGAGGATTGATCATCATACCCCGTGTCTGCTTTCTTGATTATCTTCTTTAGGTATATAGATTTCATTATGTTTATCATATTTTTTAGGTTTATATAAGCAAGTATATTCCATCTTTGTCTTTCTCCTTCTAGGATACTTCACTCAGAATGATCTTTTCTAGATCCCACCATTTGCCTGCAAGTTTCATGATTTCCTCATTTTTGATTGCTGAGTAGTATTCCATTGTGTAGAACTACCACAATTTCTGTACCCATTCTTCCGTTGATGGACATCTGGGTTGTTTCCAGGTTCTGGCTATTACAAATAAAGCTGCTACAAACATGTTTGAGCAAATGTCCTTACTGTGTACTTGAGCAAATTTTGGGTATATGCCTAGCAGTGGTATAGCTGGGTCTTGAGGAAGCACTATTGCTAATTGTCTGAGAAAGCACCAGATTGACTTCCAAAGTGGTTGTACCAGTTTACATTCCCACCAGCAGTGGAGGAGGGTTCCCCTTTCTCCACAACCTCTCCAACATGTGTTGTCACTTGAGTTTTTCATCTTGGCCATTCTGATGGGTGTAAGGTGAAATCTCAGGGTCATTTTGATTTGCATTTCCCTAATGGCTAATGACGTTGAGCATCTCTTTAAGTGTTTCTCTGCCATTCTGTATTCCTCTACAGTGAATTCTCTGTTTAGCTCTCTTCCACATTTTTTAATTGGATTACTTGGTTTGCTGCTTTTCAGCTTCTTTTGTTCTTTATATATACTGGATATTAGCCCTCTGTCAGAGAAAGGGTTGGTGAAGATTCTTTCCCAATCTGTAGGCAGTTGTTTTGTTTTGATGATGGTGTCCTTTGCTTTGCAGAAGCTTTTCAGTTTCATGAGGTCCCATTTATTGATTGTTGCTCTTAAAGCCTATGCTGTTGGAGTTCTGTTCAGGAAGCTGTCTCCTGTGCCAATGAG
Source organism: Meriones unguiculatus (assembly GCF_030254825.1). Taxonomy (NCBI): domain Eukaryota; kingdom Metazoa; phylum Chordata; class Mammalia; order Rodentia; family Muridae; genus Meriones; species Meriones unguiculatus. The sequence continues at coordinate 99,883,480 of NC_083354.1, forward strand.
TTCTAGGCTGTTCCCCACTTTTTCTTCTAACAGATTTAGCGTATCTTAAGGAGAAAATGGTGAAGAATATAATGTGGTACTGCATTACTGTAAATGGAGAATCTAACAATGACGCAACTTTGTTTTTTGACAAATGTAAGATGTGAGGGAATTTTTCAAGAGGAAATTTAAGTATTAAGAATATACAATTCTATTACTTGAAGATATTAGTTCAGATCCTTTGAAAGTTATGTGAGAGCAATGTTATGTTCAAAATTAAAATGGAAATCAAGGAGATTGGGCCTGAAATTTGGAATATTAACAGATAGAAATAGGTGGTAGGCAGAACAATTAATCAAGAAATATTAGGGAATTTAAATAAAACTACTTTTAGGGAAAAACTCTTTCACTAAGTTCTGTATATGTTTTTAAATAAAATATTATTTATTAAATACTTTCCATTTCAATTAAATTTTTGAAAATAATACAGTAATACATAATCATCAGAAAAATTAAACAGTACAGAAATGTGGAGGGTTCATACAAGTGAAAAATGTTTATTTTTCATGTTATGTGTGTTGGTATATTTTCACATGTTTACTATTATTCCAGTTTTTTTTCTCTGGCTCAATTATTAACACAAATATTAGCTGGACTTATTTGGATATGTGTAAGTATCTGTGGTTTAGTTTTAAAATAAAACTTTTCTATGAAAAAGAATAATCTGGCTTTGCAGCAGAGCAGAAATACAATATTCAGTGCCAGCCAAAGAATGTATATGGTATCATCAATGATTAAAGTGCTCTTCAACAACACAGGACATGAAAAGCCAGACTTCCTGAGAAGGCAGTCTTCCTGTCATGAAACAAAACCGCAGATAAAATGTGTTTATACAACTGGTATCACTATTTTTAAAACCTCATTATGACCTAAAGGTCAATTAAAAATACATGTAGAAATTGTCAGCAGGTTTAGTGTTGCAACATTTTTCCTCTCTATGTCAAAATTCGTCTGAGGATATTTGAAACATTTAGTACATAAAACAGAATTCTAACGTTAAATTATAATTGGAAAATACATAGAAAGATAAAAAGCACAGGCCTTAGGAGTTCAGGAAGGTTCTTGTCAACTAGCTATGTCTTCATTATTTGCACAGATGTCAGCTCTGACCGGGCTGTAATTATAGAATTCATATTTCAGTAAACACTCTACTCAGAGTTGTAACATAAAGGAAAATGAGGCAGTTCAGAAATTTGAGTGTAGAGTCAATGAGCACAGAGAAAAATTGAGCAAATAAAACTTTAGAAAGCAAGCCATCATAGGTATAACCACAGAGGCCATGTAGAGAGAAAACGACTGGGGAATGGAGTGGATTTTTCTAGGATGAGGAAAGAGAATAAAGACTTATAGATGAGCAGAAGTTTGTATGTGTGTGTCGGGGGAGGGAGACACTGAAATGAGAGGACTGAATAGGGAGAGGGGAAATTAAAAAAATAAACAGACTATGGGTAGAGACAGCTAAAACGAGGGACCTTTTAAAGGGTCATATAAAAAAGGTGGAGTAGAAGCTTCCTAAAACATATACATATAAAGTTGATCTAAATAAAATTTACAAATCAGAGAGGATACATTGCCCTTACTACTCTTCATCAAATGATGCTTCCATTGTTGAAAATTGTTTACATATATTCAAGTTATTGGCCAAAGGGGTACCATGGAACTAATAAGCAATCCAGACTATTCCCAAAGCTGTTGTTGGCTTAACATAAAGTGAAGAACTAATGCTGCAGACAAGACCTATGCGATTCATTGAACATAAGAAGTTATGCAGGTGCTTTCATAATGACTTCACCTCTACAGAGTAGCATTCATGGAACTGGAAGGAAGTCTGCACACTTCCACATAAGAAATATCTCTAACTGGAAGCCCTTCCTTTACAACGGATACCTGCCTGTGAAATACACTGGTGCAACTATAGCACAAATCTTTTTTAAGTAACCAATCAATATCTGATTTGCTTTAATGCTCACTCTGTGAGAAGGAACCCAAAGCCAATGTTGCATGAGTAGCCTAGAATCTGAGATTCAGTGGTCTATGGACCTAGGGGGGAGACAAATATTAACCATTCTTCTAAAGAAATGTAGCAATAAAATGACCCTAATGACATTCTACTATGGTCTTAGATCAATGTCTTACTCACCCATCATCAGAGAAGCTTATTGCTGCAGCAGATGGGAACAAATACAGAGGGCCACAGCCAGATTTCACACACACACACACACACACACACACACACACAGAGAGAGAGAGAGAGAGAGAGAGAGTGAGAGAGAAAGAGAGAGAGAGAGAGACCCTGAATACTCAGTCCTAAATGAGATGTCTCCATCAAATCCTTCATTGCAGAATGCAGAAAAATTCCATGGAAGAGGAAGCAGTAATAATTAAGAGCTAGAGGACATGAAAGACAATAATCTTGACATAACAGGGATGGCACACATGAACTCAGAGAGACTGACTATACAAAGAGCAAGCATGAGTCTGTACCAGATGTGGTCTTAGAGGTGAATGGATAATTGGACACACATCGCCATCACAGAGGCGATCTCCAATTTTTAGCTCCTTGCAAATAAAAAAAAAATAGTTTTTCTAATGGAGTCTCACAGCAGAAACAAAACCCTATGGCCAGCAGAAGTCTGGCCACAGCAAAACAAATTCAACTTAATGGCATTATTTGGAGGTTCTTTGTCTCATAATTAACTCAGGATATTTTTTTTTAACTTACAATCCTTTTTCTTCAAATAATATGGCTTTCTATATTGTTTTGTTTGTTTATTAATGGGATTCCCGAGCATGCAGACATATATGACGTGTATGTATTTCTTGTGCTTTTTCATTGGTTATTTTTCCTATTTGATTGTTTTGTCCTATTTAGATTTGTTTTTGTTTTATATTACTGCATTTTATTTTATCTATTTATTATTCCTACATACCTATCTGTTTGCAGAAGAGAGACAGAGAGGGTATGGATCAAAATGCAAGGGGAGATGTGGTACTTGTGAGTGGTGGTGGTGGGAACCATAATCAGAATATGCTGTAGGAAAAAAGGTCTATGTTCAATAAAAGAAACAAAATCATGAGAATTTAAAAGTATTTGTTGTTGATGAGTTAATTTTTTTTGTGAACTTTTTTTTTTCAATGCAGTTTATTCATAGCCTCTGGGTATCCAACCCCAGCATGCCATGTGGGCAATGCAGATAGGTCCACATACATGGAAGCAAGCCAGATCCTCAGCCTTAGCCAAATGTGGAGTTGTTCGTGACAGAGAGCACTCACCATCGGGAAGGTGGAAGGCTGAAACCAGCTCCATCTTTAAGGCACGGCATTACGCAGCTCTCTACAGTTCCCCCTTTTTGTTTTAGACGCATCAGGCAAGAGTAGAGGTCTGAACTCTGATATTAGAAATAAATTGGGACTTTGTACTGAGAAATATCTTTTGAATTTAACATCAACATAAAAAACAAGCCGTCTTGAATGAGGAAATTCAAGTACAATTTTGTTATCTATCGGCATACTTGGTTCAGGATCTATTGTCTACATAACTGTGTCTAAGGAATGAATATAATAAATAAAACGTCAGAAAACAAGAAAAGAATCAACAGAATTAAAAATAATATAGACTCATCTGAACAAAATTTAAAGACATACAGTCTCTTCCTGGTAATAAAGCAAGTTGCAAGAAATAAGAAAAGACATCGGTCTAACAATAATTCTACTAACACATACAGACAGTTTCAAATCTAAAAAAATTTGTATGTGGTATGAAAAAATGTTAAATTCATCAAGGATTATGGTAGTGTGAGCCATAATATAAACATCGAAACTTTTTTTAAATAATTGAAAGATTTATCTTTTAAGAACCACACTAGGTATGTCCTTTGCTTTACAGAAGCTTTTTAGTTTCAAGAGGTCCCATTTATTAATTTTTGATCTTAGAGCCTGAGCTGTTGGTGTTCTGTTCAGGAAGTTGTCTCTGTACCAATGCATTCAGGGCTATTGTTCCATTTTCTCTTCTGTCAGTTTCATTTTATTTTGGTTATAGGTTGATATATATATATATATATATATATATATATATATATATATATACACACACACTCTTAGTTTTGTGCAGGGTGAGTCATATGGATCTATTTGCATTTTTCTAGGTGTAGACATCTAGTTTGATGATCACCATTTATGGAGATACTTTCTTTTTTACCATTGCCTGGTTTGGGGTTCTTTGTCAAGAATCAAGTGTCTGTACTTGTGCAGGTTTATTTCTGGGTCTTAGATTGGATTTCATTGATCCACCAGTCTGTTACTAGAATAATAACAGGTGGTTTTTTTTTTTTTTATTTGTTTGATTTCTTGCTGTGGTTTCTTTCTTTCTTTCTTTCTTTCTTTCTTTCTTTCTTTCTTTCTTTCTTTCTTTCTTTCTTTTTTCTGTTCCTCTAAAGTAAAGCTTGAATGTAGGGATGGAGATACCTACAGTAGTTCTTTTAGTCTGCTTTTTAATTACCTCCCCCTGAAGGGGGAGCAGCCTTACCAGGCCACAGAGGAAGACAATGCAGGCACTCCTGATGAGATCTAATAGACTATGATCAGAAGAAAGGAAAGGAAGACCTCCCCTATCAGTGGACTTGTGGAGGGGCAAGTATGGAGAAAGGGGAGGGAGGGAGCTACAGGGGGATACAAAGTGAATAAATTGTAATTAATGATAAAAAAATTAAAAGGAATGCAAAAAAAAAGAATATTGGATTAGATTAGCTTTTCTGGATTTTTAATTTTTTCCATTAAAGTTGGGAAATTTTCTTTCAAGGTCTGTAAAAAAAATTGTATTGGTATTTCTATAGGGATTGCATTGAATATATAGAATGCGTTTGGTAAGATAGTCATTTTTAAAACATTAATTCTACCAATCCAAGAACACGGTAGATTTTTCATCTACTCATTTCATCTTCATTGTCATCTTTTTATCTCTAATTTCTTTCCTCAAAGACTTGAATAGACTTTAATTTATTTTTTTTATACATTATGGGTTATTTACTTCGTATCCCACTGTAGACCCCTCCATTATATCCTTCCATTCCCATCCTCCCTCCCTCCCTCATCTCCTAACATGCCCTTCCTCAAGTCCTCCTATGGGGCACTGCTCCTCCCCTTCCCTCTGACCCTAGCCTATCAGGTCTCATCAGGGCTGGCTGCAGTCTTCTTCTGTGGGTTGGCAAGGCTGCCACAGAGTTCATGTCAGAGACAGTCCCTGCTCCCCTTACCAGGGAATCCACTTGGATACTGGGTTGCAATGGGCTACATCTGTTCAGAGGGTCTAGGTTATATCCATGCATGATCTTTGGTTGGAATATCAGTCTCAGAAAATGTCCCAGTGCCCAGATTTTTTGGATCTATTGTTCTCCTTGTGGAGCTCCTGTCCTCTCCAGGTTTTCCTATCTCCCCTTCTTTCATAAGATTCCCTGTACTCTGCCCAAAGTTTATGAGTCTCAGCCTCTGCTTTGATACCTAGCTGGTAGAGTCTTTCAAAGGTCCTCCATGTAGGCTCCTGTCCTATTTTATGTTTTCTCCCTCTTCCAATGTCTGTTCCATTTGCCCTCTAAGTGAGGATTGATGATCTTACCCTGGGTCCCCCTTCTTACTTGGCTTCTTTAGGTTTACAGATTTTAGTAATATTATCCTATATAATATATCTTATACCCACTTAAAAGTGAGTATATACCCTGTGTGTCTTTCTGCTTCTGGGATACCTAACTCAGGTTGATCTTTTTTAGTTCCCACCATTTGCCTGTAAATCTCATGGTTTTCTTGTTTTTAATTGATAAGTAGCATTACATTGTGTAAATGTACCACAATTTCCGTATCTATTCTTCAAGTAAGGGAGATCTATGTTGTTTCTTGATTCTGGCTATTACAAATAAAGCTCCTACAAACATGGTTGAGCAAATGCCATTGCTATATACTTGAGCATGTTTTGGATATATGCTTAAGAGTAGTAAAGCTGGAATTTGATGAAGCACTATTCCTAATTGTCTGAAAAAGCGCCAGATTGATTCCAAAGTGGTTGTACAAGTTTACATTCTTACCATCAATGGAGGAGGGTTTCCTTTTCTCCACATCCTCTCCAGCATGTATTGTCACTTGAGTTTTTGATCTTAACCATTCTGATGGGTGTAAGTTGAAATCTCAGGGTCATTTTGATTTGCATCTTTCTGATGACTAAGGATGTTGAGCATTTCTTTAAGTGCTTCTCTGTCATTCAATAATCAAATAGATGACCCAGAAATAAACCCACACACCTACTGATACTTGAGTTTTTTACAAAGAAGCCAAAACCATACATAATGGAGAAAAGACAGCATCTTCAACAAATGGTGCTTGTTTGACTGGATGTCTACATGTAGAAAAATACAAATAGATCAATATTTATCATCCTGCACAAAACTAAAGTCCAAGTGGACCAAAGACCTCAACATAAAAACAGACACACTTAACCTGTTAGAAGAAAAAGTGGAGAATAACCTTGAACTCATTGGCATAGGAGACAACTTCCTGAACAGAACACCAACAGCACAGGCTCTAAGAGCAACAGTCAATAAATGCAATCTCATGAAACTGAAAACCTTCTGTAAAGCAAAGGACACTGTAGTCAGAACAAAACGACACCGTATAGGTTGGGAAAGGATCTTCACTAACCCTATATCTGAAAGACATAAAGAAGTTAAACAGCAAAATGTCAAGTAATCCTTTTAAAAAATAAGGTACAGAGCTAAACAGAGAATTCTGAATAGAGGAATATTGAGAGACTTGAAGTTCTTGTCTTATAGGTCTTTTACTTTTTTGGTTAGAGTTACACTAAGATATTGTGTTATTTGTTGCTGTTATAAAGGATGTTATTTCCCTAATTTCTATCTCAGCTCTTTTGTCACTTATATACAGGATGGCTACTGATTTGTTTTGAGTTAATTTTGTATCAAGACATGTTGAAGAAGGTGTTTATCAACTGTAGAAGTTCTATTGTATAAGTTTGGGTGTCACTTATGTTTACTATCATATCATCGGTAAATAGGAATACTCTAAAGGACACTGCTAACACAATGAAATGGCAGCCTGCAGATTGGGAAAAGATCTTCACCAACCCTACACCTGACAAAGGGCTAATATCCAAAATACATAAAGAACTCAAGCAATTAAACATCAACAAATGAATAATCCAGTTAGAACTATGGTACAGAGCTAAACAGAATTCTCATCAAAGGAATCTCTAATAGCCAAGAAGTACTTAAAAAATGCTCATGTCCTTAGTCATAAAATGACTCTGAAATTCCATCTTATACCTCTCAGAATGACTAAGATCAGAAAAAATCAAGTAGTAGCACATGTTGACAAGGATGTGGAGAAAGGGGAACACTCCTCCACTGCTGGTAGTGCACAAACTTGTACAACCACTTTGGAAATCAATCTGGTACATTCTGGAAAAATTGGGCATGGTGCTACCTCAAAACCCAGCTATACCCCTCCTGAGCATATATCCAAAAGATGTTCCATCATATTAGGTCATTTGCTCACCTATGTTCATAGCAGCTTTATTTGTAATAGCCAGAAACTGGAAACAACCCAGATGTCCATCAACTGAACAATGAATAATGCAACTGTGATACATTTACACAATGGACTACTACTTAGCTATTAAAAAACACAGAAACATGGAATGTGCAGGCAAATGCTGGAAACTAGAAAAGGTCATCCTGACTGAACTAACCCAGATCCATAAAGACACACATGTTATGCACTACTTATAAGATGATATTAGTCATATAGTACAAAATAATTATACGACAATTCACAGACTCGAAAAAGGTAACTAACAAGGAGGGACCAAGGGAGGATGCCTGAATCTCACTCAAAAGGAGTAACAGAATAGACCTAGGTAGTGGATGAAGAGGGGGATAGGTGAGGGAATGCTGAGGGAAATGAAGGAGGAAATCACATAAGGGAAGTGCAAGCGTTGGGAACAGAAATAGAGAGAAGGTAAACTACGGGTGGGGACATCTCTGAGACAACCTGGAGACCTAAGACAGGGTAGCCATCAGGGAGAATAGGGTTTACTCTAGCTGAGATCCCTAGTAACAAGAGTTGTGGAGACTGAAAAGGACACCCTCTAACCAGATAGGACCTCTAGTGGAGTGAGAGGAACACCAACCAACCCACAGACTTTCACCCAAAACTTACCTGCCTGAAAGATGTGTAGAGATAAACATTGAGCAGAGTTTGAAGGTATATCCAACCAATGCCTGGTCCAACCTGAGATGATCACCAAGGGAAAGTCAACCCCTGACATTTTTAGGGACACTCTGATATGCTCAAAGCCTAGTATAGCTGCCATCTGAGATGCTCTATCTCAGTGGATAAATACAGTGGATAAATACAGATGATGAGACTAACAGCCAAACATTAAGTGAAATCCAGAGAGCCTTGTGGAAGAGTTGTGGGGGAGGATAAAAGATTCTCAAGAGGACAGAAACTCCACAAAAAGACCAACAGAGCCAACTAACCTGAGCCTGGGGTGGAGTGGGGTGAGTTTGGAGACTGAACAACAAACCAAAGACCATACATGGACTGAAACTAGGCCTCCTACACATGTACTCAATAGGCACCTTGGTCTTCATATGGATCCCCTAGTAAAAGGAGTGGGGTCTGTCTCTGACAAGGACCCTGTTGCATGTTTTTTGATCATTTTCCTTTGTCTGAAGAGGTCCCACAGTTTTTGCTTGTCAAGGATGGCAGAAAACTGTCACCAGAGAAGCCAGGACCCAAAAGCTTGTGGGTGTAGAAAGTAATTTGTAAAGGTGATTCAACAGTCATTTATATATAAATTCATAAAATGTCTAGGAGGTAGTTTACACATGAAGTATTTGCCACAGAAGCATAAGGACATGAATGTGATCTCCAGCACACTATAAGAGGCAAATCACGTGGCATATGTGTGTAAACACAAAGGTAAAGTGGTGGAGGTGGAGGCAGGAAGATCATTCAGGCTCACTGGCCAGCCAAACTAGCTGATTTGGTGAACTCCTATCTCAATGAAAGACCATGTTTCATGGGCAGCTTCTGAGAACATTGTTGTTTACTTATGTCCTCTACATACCCTAGATATCCATCCTCACATACAAAAGCACACACACACACACACACACACACACACACACACGCACACATGTAAATACATACGCACTCAAAGTAAGAAAACTCAAAATTAATATCTTTGTATTTGCAAATATCATATTATCTAAATATAAAATCCACAAAATATCCGCTCTAGCAGAGTAGAACTTTATTTAGCAAGATAATATGATGAATGCAACACAAAAATTTAATTGCATTTCCATATGTTAGCAAAAAGAACTGGAATAAACCTACATCATTTACTACTATATTGAAAATATGAAGTACTTACATATAATTTAAGTATAATTCATTATGCATATGGAAAGTTTCAAATAATGATGGAAGCAAAAGCTGCAATAAAATATGAATATTGATTGGAAAATCCAGTATTGTAAAGTGTACATTCTACTAAGAATAAGGCATTTAATAGTAAAATTGCAATCTAATTTTAAAAAAACTGCTTTATAACTGAATATGGTTTAATCAATATATTTTTTTTTCAACTTTATGCACAAAGTCAAGATAATTAGAATTTTCACGAAAAATGGAGAGCTGAATTAATTTAAATATACCAATTCAGAATACTCATGGTATCTATAAGAAATCACCAAATTGCCAAAGGTGAAATCATAAACACGCGGGTCAATATAATAGAGGATTTAGAAAGACATAGAACAGGTCAATCAATAAATCATTTTCTCAACACATGATCATGTGATTAGCAGATATTTCTATAAGGAACCTTGACCCAGATCTCAGATCTGGATTATTTCAAGGTAGATCAGAGTCCTATTTACAAAGTCACATAAGATTACTTAAGGTAAATCACATTTTTTATGAAATTTTAATTTTGGAATTCAGAGTGGATTGCCGCTCATTTTCTCGGTTTGACATCTAAGGTGAACAAAAATTGAAAGAATAAACATAAGGCTAAGCACCTTAGTATGAAGGGTCACTGAAGCAATGTCTGGACTGATGGGAAGAATTCCTACCACTTTGGTGGTGAATATATGCATCTATTAAACTAATAGCTAAAGTCTGCATTTTGCTTTTGTATATAGACAGTGACAATGAGGAGGTCAATTTGTAAGTAGAGACATTGTGTCAATAGAAAATGTTTCAAACTTGTATTTTTTGTTTTCCCCAAAGAAAGCAAGGAATCCAAGACATCCATGTTCTGTGCTGAGTTGTGTGCTGAATCACTGTGTCTTGGGTTATCCTGATGTTAGATGTTGCAGCTGGCCAGCTTCCTCTAGGAAATGTGTTTCTGGACACTAGGTCTACAGGCGGACCATGTGCCATGAGTTTGTTTACTTTGGAGATGGCTCTCATGGGCATATTATTTGAATTTTGAATCATATCTTCAACTAATTATATCAACATAAGCAAACCATATCACAAAAAAACATTGCATAGTATAATATTTCAAATTTCCCTCTGTATTTTTTAATTACTAACAGGATATTTATAGTCAGTAATTTGCCAAGCTTTTGTGTATTCCTAAGTGTTTTTGCAGAATAATCAGTTTATATGCTACTGGTTTGACAAATAGCTTTTCATTTTAACACATGCTCTAGCATACACAATACATATTTTTAGGTAAATATTAAATTATTTATCAGGGTGCAGCACTAGAATGGCTTTTTGTATTATTAAAAGCAGGTTGGAACATGACAGCATTATGTTTAATCATTTAGGTAAGCAATGAGAGTATTTTTCCACAGAATTTAATTATTTAATGCAATACAGTATTGACAATAAATCATTGTTTCTCCAATTTTTACTTTGTAATTATTATATACAATTTTGCTACATGAAACATTTCTAATTTTTAACCTGCAATGCTCAGTCTTATTTCTCATAATTTTTGTCACATAATTCTTAATATGGACTCCAGTTCACATTTTTAATAATATTGGTAAGTTACCATGATGGCTTTATAATTCAAGTTAAGGAGTGAACTCTGGAGAAAAAAATCATATTTTAAATTCAGTCTAAATAGATGTACTTCACAATATATCATTTAAAATGGTTTTGACAGTCAATCTCAGTATTTCTGAGTTTTCTTTTTTTTTTTTGCCATGCCTACGTGTGTGTGTGTGTGTGTGTGTGTGTGTGTGTGTGTGTATGTGTAAAGTTTGGTCTTAAGTTGTCCCCTGTTTTTATAAATCCACACCCTAAATAGCTCCTGCTCACTTCATAAAAAGTTAAATAATGGTCTGTACATGTTAAATGGTATTCTAAAATAATGATCTTTCATATATGAGAAAACCCATTTTGGTTATGTCAATCTAGACAATTAAAGCAACTTTCTAACTTCTAAATGAAAACAACATTCACAACAAAAGTTTTGTTTGTTCTTGTTAAACATTTATTACTATAATTTTATTTTAATCACTAAGTATACGAATAAAATCATGGTAATATCCTGATAATTTAGATAAGAAATAGATGAGGTCAGTCTTGGAATCCTCTAGATTAGGATCATGAAATACTAGAAGCTAACAATATGATCAGAAGCATAATTTTTGTATGGTATTAAATATATCTACATTCCTTTTTTCTCACTGTAGGCATTAACAATAAACTTTCACAATAGAAATTCAAGACAGTGTTTGGAATTTCTTGAAATTAACTTAGAAAGAGGAGTGTATTTTTCCTTTCCTAGCAACTGGGGAAGCTTTGCAACACAAGTTCTATAAATATTAACAGTGGTGATCCAGCAGAGAATAATGGCTCTTTTTAGGATTCACAGTCCATCATGTAGAGTCATATTTAGGAATGGTACCATTGCAAGTTATGGTTTGGGGGCAGCCTTTAGCCTCCAGATTCTTGACACAAAAGACAGTTATGGTGTATTTATAGCCTCTAAAGTCACTGATCATGGTTTTGATGGAGCATTATGCTTCCTAAAAGAGTGTGTTGTTGGAGCTATTGGCCGATGAAGAATCTCTTTCACACCGCGATATGTATGGTGAGTCCAACTGCCCAACAACATTGTGAAAGAATAGCTAGACCATTTTCTGCTTAATCATGCTGACGTCATTCTAGCTGACAGGAACCTGCTTCTGTGACACTTTCAGACTAGTACCTGAAGATAATTTGAGTCTCTTTGCCACGATTCACATTAATGATCTGCATGGTTATGGTTGATTACATTGTACAAATTATTATATATACTAACAAGCCTGATTGTTTAAATTTTGACTATCAGTGTTTAATGTTTTTTTAATTGTGCTCAAGTTATGTTTTCTTTAAGAGGTCTCACTTTTGTGAAAAAACAGTAAAATAAAAGAAAATTTAAAAGACACTTTTGCTGTTAAACTCTGTCAGAGTAATTCTCACTCAAGTACTATTATTCTAGACCACTATTTTTTTTTCCTGTTGTTGCATTTTAACTGTTTCTTCTTCAAGATAACTAAGATCTTGGATACCAAATGAAAAATAATGTAGAGTTTCCAAATAACTGTCATCCAGCTTATAACAAAATGTTTTACATAAACTAAAACATCTATAAAATAGACAAATTTGAAATTGGCACAGTTGGCACAATTGTGCACAGCTGAGCTCAGGGTTTATGTGTTTGCTCACTGTTCTCTGTTCTGTAATTCAAACTTGCAGCCTATGTACTCTTAGTTTTCAGATGTCAATGTTTTCTTTTCACATGCTGCATTTATTTTAATTATGTGTGTATGGAATGTGTGGATTTGATTCCCAAAGTGGTTGTACCAGTTTGCACTCCCTCCAGCAATGGAGAAGGGATGGAGGAGGGTTCCCATTCTTCCATATCCTCTCCAGCCTGTGTTGTCACTAAGTTTTTGATCTTAGCCATTCTGGTGGATGTAAGGTGGAATCTTAGAATCATTTTGATTTGAGTTTCTCTGACACCTAGTTCTTTTTATCAACTATCCATCCAAATTGATATCTTTGGTTTATGTATTCTTTTTTTTTTCAGTTTAATTATGATTGCTTGTATGAGCAGGGGCAGTTGTTTATTTTTCAGTAGGTATACCAATGAGGAAAATGGCAGATCCTCATATGCTGCAATGCCCTTCTTACTACACTGTTTCATGGGTTGGCTGGTATGAATTTAGCTTACCAAGAAGGTTAGCCTTGGTAGGTCAGGTTATCAACAGTGTCAAAACTCTCTATTTGCTCTACTATCTTTGCCATTATTGGAGGAATTCTTTTAAAACTACACAAGTGTTGGGTTTTATTTTAGACTTTGCCCTTCTCAGTCTTGCTTATAGTAGTTGTGTATGTGGTAAAGTAAAAGTGACATTTATTTTATGAAAGCCCTTCAAAGTAAATATTTCTTTTAACTATGACTCTCCCTACTGTGTGTGTGTAAGTATATATATATATATATATATATATATATATATATATTTATGGAATAGCAGATGGGTAAAGTGTAGGGGTTAAAATATCAAATACTGATATATTTTTTCAACTTCTTAAAGTTTTGTTGACTAAGAATTTAAAATCAGTTTTGGTATATCAGTGTTGTTTATATTATCAGTTGAGTTCACATATTTGTATTCTGCCTTTATAAGTTAATTTTCAAATTAGTTTATATTTCCTAGCCATTCTAAAATAATTTAGTTTTATATGAAACTTGGTGCCTTTGAATGGAAAAGTGTATTGAGAAACTATGCCCTTGATATTACTAATATGCTGCTACTGCCTTGAAATAGTGTGTGTGTGTGTGTATGCATGCATGTGTGTGAGTTTGTGTGCGTGTGTGTGTCTGTCTATTTGTATTCATTCGAATATGTGTATGTGTGAGTCAGAGAGAGAGAGAACATTTAAATTTGATGAGTTTCCTTAAAATTTTTGGGCACTACTTTCCTCTGTTTCTATAGCAAAGCCAGGAATCCAAATTGTCCTTAGCAACACTACTCATTTTTTTTAGTCTTTAAACTTTTCTGATTTGGACTGTTTTTTTTTTTTTTTCTACAGTTACAAATTATTATTTTTGTTGATTTTGTTGAAACTGTCATTATTGTTTCTTTGTGTGGTTTATTTCGCTTTAAACATGCTCATGTTGTTACAGAGCCCTGTAAGATTTGATTTTTTTAAACCTACTTTATTTGGGAGTTGTTAAGCCTGTAACTCTTTTGCAATTCCCCAACTTTTTGTAGGAGGTTAAAGAAAGTTAAGGGGGCCAGGGATGTAGACCCTTTTAGATATACTGTGTTGGAACAATTCTTTGTCATCAGGATGTACATGAGTCTACAAACTAACAAATCAGGAATCCAGCAATCTAGTAACAGCAAAAGTATTAATAAAAGTAATAGCAACAAGGAGGCAGAGCAGCAACAGCAGCAGCAACCTCCTTGAAACATTCTCCAAAGCGTTCTCTCTCTTTCTTTAATTAAATTTTTATTTTTAATATTAATTACAGTTTATTTACTTTGTATTCCAGCTGTAGACTCCTCCTTCATTTCCTGCCAATCATACCCTCCTTCCCTCATCTCCTCCCTGCCCCTCTCTAAGTCAACTGATAGAGGAGGTCCTCCTCCCCTTGCATCTGAACCTAGCTTATCAGGTCTCACCAGGACTGGCTGAAATTTCTGCCTCTGTGGCCTAGCAAGACTGTTCTTCCTTCTGGGAGGGGGGAAACCTCTGTCTACCTGGGAGGACCTTTATTTACCCAATCACTGGCAATATTTAAAAGCTTTGTTTGGATCTGTCATTGAGGTGAGGTTTGGTTACAGAAGCATGTAAACTTAGAGGCCCTGGTTAGAGCTGGCACTAGGTGTAGAAACTTAAAATTCTCCAGAGGACATCCTATCTGGAGGGATGAGTGTCTGGGTGTCTCCCACTGTGGGCAGAGAAGTTAGGGACCTTCCAAAGGTGTCCCAAAGGCAAGGTGTGACTCCGAGCAAGAGGGGTCCTACCTGGTCCAATAGCCAGTCAGCTTTTGGCCAGAGACCAGGGCACAGGTGCCCAGTGGGGCGCAGAGGAGTTGCAGATGCCCAGCAGGGCACAGCTGAGGGCACCACTGTTCACCTAGCACGAGCAAGGCGAGGGGGAGAAGGAACCGTGTGCGTGTGGAGACGTACTGCCCAAGAGAGAGTGGGGCCCTAAAATGGAGGTCAGCATAGAGGGTCGACCTTAGAAAGTTAAGGCTATGGCTGGGGGGGGTCCCTCCATCTCAAAAGATAGCACAAAGTTGCAGGAGCTCTGCAGTCAAGCTTCCCCTACCAATAGAGGCATTTTATGCTGGAAAAATGGAGTGAATTCACCAGTCTTGTAGCTGGTCAATAAGGAGAACTCACCAATCCAGCCAGTGTTGCATGCAGTAAATAGTAGTCTGGAAGTCAGGAAAAGAAGTACCAAAACCAGGAAAAAGCGAGCAGTCCCACCTTTTGAGATAGGCAATAGTGCAGTACTTCTCTGGAGTCCAAATGAACTGAGAGGTGGATTTAGGTGGACTTTCTGCAGCTTACAAGAATTACTTTTAAGTTTTAAGAAGGAGATAAAACTTTCAGCATGTTAGTATCACAATTTACTCTGCATTGTAGTAAAAGGCAGTAGATATACATATTTGTGTTAATAGCATAAGTATTTTTTAAAGTGAGCTCTGAAAAGGCAAAAGCCTTTTATGAAGTAAAAGGGAAACTCACTTGATCTTAACTTTTGGTATAAGCATACATATTATGGAGGCTTACAATATTGAGCTTAGAACCATAATAGTACATGGTATAGTGGAATGTTTTTGTATCAGAGCCAGATTAATAAATTAGAGCCCCATTGATAAAGGTCAGAATTCTGGACAGTCAATACAATAGTAGCATAACAACAGGAGGAAATATTAAGCCCTTTTACCTTTTTTAAGATACCTTCAATCACCTTAGACCATGCAACCTTTATAACTTGTATTTACCAACCTTAAAACATTTTTTAGATCCTCAAACATTTGTAAGTTGCATTACCAACCTTAAGATACATTTTTAGACTCTCAAACATGTATAACTTGTATTTACCAACCTTAAGACACTTTTTAAGACTCTCAAATATGTATAACTTGTGTTTATTAACCTTAGGACATCTCTCAAATATGTTTTTTGAGAGGGACCTTTGTATTTAGTTATTTACCATGAGACATAGTTGAAACTGCTATGAACATTTATTGTCCTTTAACTAAAGCGATGGTAAAAGGTTTCTTTTAGGCCTGTTTCTTGAGTCTGCACTGAGTCTAGGCCAAAAAATAGCAGCTCTACAATTTAGTCTTAAGGCCTAATCTCCTGCATATGAAGAGAACTGGGAAGGCACCTGAAGTCTCTGTCTAGGTCTGAAAATAGCAGCTCTAGGATTTAAGGCCTGGTCTCCTTCATATGAAGAGAACTGGGAAGGCACCTGAAGTCTTCCAACACAGAAGTTGGCAATATATCTGTGGGACCTCATTCTGAGGTCAAAACAGACCTGTGCGAGAGCTGTGGTGGTTGCTGTGTCAAGGAGCCATTTGTCCTCCGCCAGGCCAATGAGCTAGAAGGCTGGAAGTGTCTGTGGCTCTTGTGCTGGTTAAACCTCCATGGCTGGGCACAGAGGACAAGCCTGCTTGGGAGTATTTTGACTTCCAGATGCCAGTTTGCCAGCAGCCAGCTTTGGCATGTTGTATCAGCAGTGGGACCAGCATCTACTCGGCTGCATTTGGAAATGTCACTTGGCAGAACAGACGTTTGGCTATGCAAACCTCTTGCCTTTTTGCAGAAATGCCAACAGCTTCAGAGTGCAGCTAGGGTCTGGTGCCAGTCGAGACAGCTCACTATTTTTTACCAACTCCTATATGGTGACTCAAGGACTATCCTCAGCTGTTTATTAAAAATTGAAGTGAGGCCATGTTTGCATCTATAGGACTATAAATATGAGATGACTATTAACTTGCATTTATTAACCATTAAATATTAGGACTTTAGGTTTTGTCCTTGCTAAGTTAGAATCTTAAAAGTCATGAATATAATTTATTAAAGTGAGAGCATAAGAGTTTTTGTATGATTTAATATTCCCGGCCACTGCACCAATGTTAGTTACTATTTAAAGAAGCATGAGGCTGGGGTCAACCGACCTTCTATGCCAGAGGTTTATTAAGTTGGTATGGAGGGAGTGGGAGAACAGGACATGGTGGGGAGAGAGAAAGAAGGGGAATGGGGTGCCCCGAGAGAGAGAAAGAGAGAAAGTAAGAGTGTGAGAGAGAAAGAATAACAGAGAGAGAGAGAGAGAGCTAGAGAGAGAGAAAGAGAGAAAGACCACGTGTTGGGGTTGGCCCTATAAGGGGCAAGGTAACCATGCCTTCCAGGTGTTGCTAGGTAACCAAGGAGCAGGTTGTGTTCCAAAATACTAACATTATCTACTAGGGAAAATGAGGCTCAATCACCCACTCCAATTCCCTTATTGATTACAGGCTTGAAAGCTCCTCTTAGGATGGCTACAGTTGCTATAGCTCAAAAGACAAGGGGGCATTTTCCTTTGTCCACTGAGAGAGCAACTGCATCCCCCTTACAAGCTTCTTTAAAACAAACTAGGCAGAAAGAAGAAGATATAACTGAGTTTTCTGGTTTTCTAGTTCTAGAACAACCTGATGGGCAGGGTAAATATGATGACGGTCCATGCTCTTATATCTTTTAAACAATTAAAAGAATTAAAAATTGCATGTGCTCAATATGGTCCTACAGCACCTTTTACTCAAGCTCTGTTAGAGTCTTTGTGTACTGAGACCCTCTGCCCAGGGGACTGGAAGCAATTAGCAAGAGAATGTTTAGCAGGAGATCATTTATTATAGAACTCAAAACTTGCTGAGCAGTGTCAAGCTACAGCTAAAATATTTTTTTTTTTAAAAACTACTTCTAATTTCTCTAGTAAGAAAGTTAATGTTTAATTCTTCTACAAAGCCTCTGAGGTCATAAAAATCAGATTCAACAAATAGCAAGGTATTTGGTCTGTCTATTTTGAATATATAAGTTTACTATGTTTTATATCACTTAGTTGTAGATTATTGGTCATTGAGTATGTTTAAAATCTGTAACATAAAGTCAACTTACTTTAAACCTAGGGTTGGAGACATTTAAAACAACAAATGGATATGACTCATATCCCAGAATTTAAAAAATTAAAATATGTTCATGTAACAATTGATTTATCATTTGGTGGCTTTCTTAGCAGAAGCCACCAAAAATGTTGTAAGTCATTGCTTAAAATGTTTTGGTATGAGCAATAGTAATAAAAACTGCATGGTATTGGCATAAAAACAGAAAGGAGGATCAATGGAACCGAATAATAAAATGTAACTAATAAGAAAAAAATAAAATTAAAAATAAGAAAAAAAGAAGAAATAAAATTTCTGCAGTATATTAACAGAGATGTGTCTTATATATGTGGAAAGACTGAAATACTTCCATATAGACCAAGAACCAATTCAAAAGTAGTCTCCCTCTGTTCATCCAGTGGAGATTTGGAGCTGTAGACCCCTATCTTAGCTGACACATTTGCTCTTCTAAAAATACAGTGAAGGTGCACTCAGGGTCAGCCGCTTTGGACCCAGAGAAGAGCATGTCTGACTGCATGCGGGTTGATGGCCCAGGTCCCGCCTCTGAGAAAAAGGTATGGGACGGGTCTGATGCTCTTTGGGTGGATGACACCTAAATGAACATCGGTACAAAGTCCCAATTTATTTCTAATATCAGAGATCAGACCTCTACTCTTGCCTGATGTGTCTAAAACAAAAAGGGGGAACTGTAGAGAGCTGCTTAAAGCCGTGCCTTAAAGATGGAGCTGGTTTCAGCCTTCCACCTTCCCAATGGTGAGTGCTCTCTGTCACGAACAATTCCACATTTGGCTAAGGCTGAGGATCTGGCTTGCTTCCATGTATGTGGACCTATCTGCATTGCCCACGTGGCATGCCTGGGTTGGCTACCCAGAGGCTATTTAAGCTGTGGGCTGGCTTTCCCCAGGGTCCGAGGATTGTTCAAGGTTCCTGAATAAACTGCATTGAAAAAAAAATACAGTGAAGGATTACAGTTATCATTTGCAACATTCACACAGCAACAGGGTTAGAACACAGGGTAACGAAAGTCAACTGTCTAAAACAAGAGTGACTGTTGGCCTTGTGCAAGACATCTGAAATTCAGATGTTAGTAAGGCTTATGACTGCTTTCTTAGAATAACTCCAGTGACTCTTCCAGTATCTTTCCTATCTGTTATTGCTCCTCATAAAACCTCCTTCTTTCTCATAAACATGAATGTCTTTAAAGTACAGTAGGGTTTTTTAAACCTTATTTTGTTAAAACTTTATTTTGTTATTAGTTTTGCTTGTATGATGTACAGGTGTAACTATAAATAAGCCTGTGCCACATTATGTCTGTGAAAGTCAAAAGCCAATATTCATATGTGGTCATGGATTTCTGCTGTCTGACACACATTATCAAGATTGTAATGGGAATATTTTACATCTCTGACTCTTTGTAATAGTTCATTTTCTGTGCAAGATTATTTAGGCCCTTTAAACATCTTTTGTGATTTTTATAAGCTAGCTTTTACTACATTCCAGTTAAGGAAAAGCCACATGGGTACATTTTGTTTTCCAGAGCCATTCTCTAGTCTGGGCTCTGTATGAGATTCCTTCAAACATCATAAGAGGTCATCACTGAATCTCTAAATGTCAATTCAAAGAATGTCAAAGCTAATACCAAAAAGATTCTGTCTCATTGAAATGGTCTGTTACATGACCCTATAAATTTTTCTGAGGGTCAAAAATATATTACAGGTAAATCCATGTCTTCATCTTAATCAAAGAATACTTTACTAAGAACTATGACTTCTCCTTTAACCTTTAACCTTTCCAGGTAGAAATTTTTTTGCTTAAAGAAAGTCAGATGATATATACCAACATTTACTCACCCGGCTAACCTGGCTCCTTTATACTTCCTCTACATTCTGTTAGATAATAGAAAATCTTCCTTTGCACATCTCTTACATGTATTTAATGAACCTCAGCCAAAATAAACCAACAAAAGCCCCCAAATTTCAGAAAAAGCCTCAGTCTTCATCATGCATGAATAAGCGTATTTTCTGATCCTTACATTATCACTGAAGAAAATATTATTAAGACACATACCATAATTTGATAGGGTTTGTTTTTTTTTTTTTATATTTTGCCTTCTGCTTCCAATTCTTTTTGTTTCCCACTTCCCTTTAAGGTTTCAGCAGTCACACTAAAGTCAGTCAGGCTTTGAATTTTAATTCCTGACTTCCCAGCTGCACAACTGCTTCTCTAAATCTGAGACCATCTCAAGTAATTTAAGTTTTTGTTTTGTAGATGGTTCATTCTTGCTGCTAAATATTATTCACTACAAGTAGGGCACACAGCTCACATTTCAAAACAGCACTTCCTGACAATTCTTTTTGTCTTAAACGTCTATGAATTATGCCTGTGAACACCATTAACTGAGTGCTTAACTCCGTTACCATGGCTGTGTCAGCCAGTCCTGAGGAGACCTGATAAGCTAGGGTCAGATGGAAGGGGAGGAGGACCTCCCCTATCAGTGGACTTGGAGAGGAGCAGGGAGGAGATGAGGGAAGCAGGGTGGGATTGGAAGGACATGAGGAAGGGGGCTATGGCTGGGATACAAAGTAAATAACCTGTGATTAATATGTAAAAATTAAAAATTATAAAAAAAAAAAGATGTGGAGGCTGGAGTCAGATGTCAATGGCAACTGAATCTCTAATATGTGGTTGCTACAGCCTGGTGGGCTTTGCATGATTAAGCCTTTGAAATGGTTTTATATTAGGATGCAGTTTTACAAATCTACAGATAGTATGACAAAGTTAAAGTATGTGTTCTCACAAACATAGTCTGATGTTTAACCCACATCTATTGAAAAACAAATACCTCGCTGAAATTTATTTCAAAAAGAAGGAAGTTAAGTGAGAAAGAGCAATAAGGATAGTGTTATAAATTAATAAATGTGAAACAAGAAAAAAAGCATACTGGAGTAAATGAAAAAAAAAACTGGTACAAAATATTATAGTTTGACAAGGTTGAAAAAAATGAAAATATAAGAAAAAAATAGGATTCCCCAGAGCAAATATTAAAACCAAATATATATTTAAAAGTTAATTTTCAGAACACCTTTCTGAAAAGATACTGTAAGAAACATGATGAAAATTACAAATCTATATAGTTTTGTAACTATGTACTTTTTCATTTTATAGATTTTTTTACTATTCAAATTTATCAATAAAGTTATTAAGAGTTTCCAGGCATATATAATATCTAACATGTGTTTTATAATAAAAATAATAAAGAAAAAAATCATTCTATTTCTTTTTACATATAGTGTTCCAAAACACTCACTGAGAGCACATTAAAAGCATTAAGTCAATAATGCTTGAGTGCTAGCTCAGCATTTAAAAGCATATTCTGTTTTTGATGACGACTCAAGTTTGGTTCACAGCACCAACTTCAGAAGCTCTCCGCTACCTTTAATTCCATGTGCATGGGAATCCATGACATCTGCCCTCAGTGGGCATTCATGCACTAAATTTAAAAATCATAAAATAGGTCTTAACTGTTGTGTCAAAAGTCCAATTCACATCTAAAGATGAGGCAAAATGGTGTGTGCAGTTAGCGAAAGCAGACAAAAGGTAACTGTCAGTCAATTATATAATTATAATCATTCAACACAAACACAAATAAAAGAAAGAAAAGGTTGAATGCAGAAAATTTTGGATAGTTGTAAGATACAAACCCAGTCAATACATAATGTTAATAGACTAAAAATGCTGTCATCTAATTAAATTTAAAAGGATATCTGTTAAGATATGAATTCTCTTTCTGTTTAAAAGAATATTATTTCTTAGTAAGGGAAGTACTTTGATAAGGTCTAAAATGAAGGAAAAGGTAGGAATGGGTATAAGCAAAGAAAATATGTAACAGACACTGTGTTTAATTGGATATGAATTTAAGGCAGCATACATTTTTCAGAGGTCAACATAATCAAATGTTATAAAATTTTGAAACTAAACAATAGAAATCTATTTCCTACATTTCTTTAGGGTGAAGATATAGGATCTGGTGATATAATGGCTAGGAAGTTGGTTAAGATTCCCTCCCTTGATAATGAATAATTTCTTTCTTATTGTGTTCTTATATGAAAGAGGGGAAGGAAAAGATGGGGAACAAGTAAAAGCGAGAGTTGAATATTTTTGTTTTGTTTTGTTTTGTCTTGTCTTATAAAACATTGGTTCCATCATGGGGCTTTCATCATGTGGTTTCATCTAATTCTAGCTCATAAATGTTGTATTTGGAAGTAACTATAAAAGCAGAAATGAGAACGTCAATATGAGTATTAATAGAACAGAATTCAGGCCATATTAAAGCACTGGTTTGCTGATGTGTAACAACAGTTTTTCCTGGTTATTAATTCGTCTCCTGGGTTCATCTCTGAGAGGTGGATGTGATACCGCCAGGATCCAAGAAGTTAAATTAGCATAGCTGCATAATAAAAGCTGCCCAACTTGACCGTACATGGCAATATTCCTCCAGAACACCACGTCAGTTTGTGTTTCATCTTCAGTCTTTTATTAAGAATATACTGTTGGGATAAAGTGTAAAAACAGCAATAGGAGTGAACTCTGCAGAGAACTAGCAGGAAATCCAGTTAGTGCTTAGCCTCCACATCTCACACCCAGCCTTACAGTAATGAAGCTGTGTGAATATCAACTGCGGGTCTGTAACACCTTATCATTTCCTCTTAGCAAAGGGCTGATTCTGTAATTTGCATTTTTACTACATAACCAAGAAATTCATGTGTATTTTTCTATCCAGGCTTCTATCTTGACACTTTAAATAACACCTCAGTATATTAAATTTCATAATTTACATGCTTCACTTAATATGTGTGATTTTAAGTGCCCTTAAGCCTATTCACAGTAGCTAGCTGGTTTCTTTAATCATGTCATTAGTCCACTTTTCTACTGTACATCTACCTTATGCTATTTATTAGGCATCCTGACTTAAATTTGCATTCATTATGTAGTAGTAACTGCCTTAAGAAGAACTCACAGGACTCAAGGAGTTTTTACTTAGATGAACACATTATATAACATGTTAAAAAAAAAAGATCTGAATATAGTAAGTAGAAGTTTCACTTAACTGAAGTTCTATGGCCTCACAGACATATTTTAGCTCCATTCCTGGAGCATCCAGGATAAATAAATCAATCTTATCCCATGGTGTGGTTTCATTGTAGTAAGCTGAATATATTTTATAAGTTTCAATAGTATAAATAGTACCAGCTTTATCAAAGCTATATAAAAAATTAATTATTACCTAACAATGCTTCTGGTCCTGTCACGTCCACTGAAACACATAATTCAGGGAGAACTGGAGAATTCTGACAGATTTCTTTGTGTATGTGCCTTTGTCCCTGCATCTATATATCTTTCTTATGCTTTTACTTTGGCTCTTTTTCTCCTGGGAGTATGTCTCATATTCTTCTGGTTTGCTAGTCTTTATTTTATCATATATTCTTATTCTTATTATTATTATTATTATTACTACATTTAAATGCTTTTTGTATAACAGATAAAAAATCCACACTGGAAGGAAAACCATAAACAGAATATATTGTATGAAAAACAATATATTTTCAATTTAAAAATTAACCCACCTTTTCTAATAAAAATTCCTTCATAACCTTTCCGTTTCAAAAATTCAGGCTATCTGCAAAGCAGTAAAGTTTTCTCAACTAAATCTCACTAGTTTCACACATTATAAAATAATTGTTTAAAAAAAGACAAGTAATACTTTTTCAGGATTACAATGTTTTTTTAAGAAGTCACTATTTTAACATACTTTTATTTGTCTTACTTAAACAAAATACATTCTAAATTTTTCATGATGGGTTTCTTTTCTCGAAGTTTATGTCACACTTTCGCATGATTTGTAAACTGCAGAAAATTTATACATACAGTCTTACATCAAACCCCAATTCTCTAGTTTTAATAATATTTCTGTATCCTCTTCTAAAATGTGCCTTGAGCCTTAGGTGTGGGGGTTGTTCTGTTTGGGACTGTACTCTACAAGTCTCCATTGCAACTGATTGTGGATTTTCTGTAACGGGCTCTATTGATAAAAGAAGTTTCTTGATGAGGTACGAGTACTAGAAATATCTGTGTGTATAAGCACAAATACGTAGAACGTAGTAAGGGCTTATGCTTATTTAGTGAAGTTGTGGTTGTAGTTCTCCTCTCATATCCATGATTTTACAAGCCCTAGGTAGCTGGCCAGGTTTCTAGTGCCAAGCATAATTTCTTTTTCCCTTTGAAGGTCAGGCTTTAAGTCTAATCGGAGAGCTGTTAGTTACCAGCAATATGTGAGTTCAACTACTGCACCCTTAGAGTAAGGGTGTCGTGGTAGTCATTGTTGTGGTTCATATGTCACATCTCAGTAGGACGACTGTTTGCTTTTATCCTTTGGAAAATGTCATGGTACCAAAAAGGTGCCATGTAAGTTTGCTAGTCCTTAGGGAGGAGGCATCTGGGTCAACCTCATTACAAGGGTTTCTGATCCTTGATTTTGAAGTATGTTTTTTGGTTATTTGTTTTTCAATAGAGACTTAGCGCCCACCTCTGGGAGCAACCAATGGCAACAACAACAGTCTATAATGGTTTATGAATCTTTGGACAATCTAAATCAACAATACAAAGTAGAGCTTCTTATTCCTCCTGTCAGGGTTTTTATTCTGTATTTTGTTTCCGTTAGCAACAATTAGGTGTATTTTGTTACAAAATGTAACAAATGAGATATATGACATAATAAACAAGAAACAAGGAGTATAATAAACAAGAAAATTGTCAAATTGAACAGAAAACAAATCCAAAAGGAAAGCAAATGGGAATATGATGCATGATCAAGGGACGAGAATTAATGAAGGTGTTTTCCTTCTCTGGTTTCCAAGTGGATACATGTCTTAGTCACGCTGCAATATAATAAAATACAACACACAAGGAAGCCAAGGAACAGGAAAAACATGTTGCTATTGATTCTTATATGTCAAAGGCCAAATTATCAGCAAAATCAAGGTGGCATTGATGGCTTTTAGCTATGAACTTATTCATGGTAAAGAGCTTCACAGACCTTCTAATCACACTCCTAAAGGAGACAGTCTCACAACCTATTTATCTCTTGACATTCCCAGTTCTAATGACATCATATTAGTATTTAAGTCAGAACATGAGATATTTACACAACAGAACATTCACAGCATTGATTCTCTGTACTGGGAACATAATCATAAGGACTATTTTAAAGCTGGTTATCACATTTTTCAGTGCTAGATTTAAATGTATATTAGTGAAGTCAAGACTGGTTATGTAGGATTATTTTTAGTCTATGTGATGGTTAATCCTGACCATTAACTGTATTGTTAAACAGTATGCCAGGAAAGCACAGCTCTGCATATGTATGAGAGATTGGTTCCAGAAATGACTAACCAATCTATCCTGAATTTGCACACTGCAATCCTATAAATATACCTGATTATACCAAAAAGAAAGAAGAAACTTCTTAGCACAGGTAACTTTTCTCTACATGCTATTCCTATATGCTGTAATGTGAGCCTAGCCTTCCCAAACAAACTGAAAGAGAAACAATGAAAACAGTCAGATGGTCAGCCAGGAAAATATATGCATACAAGCATTACGAAGCCTGAGAAGACCGAATTTATATATTTAGGAAGGCAATTAATGTGGAAGTGAGCAAGATGGGGAGGGTACATATATGGCAGGGTTGGAGGGAGAACCTGTAAAGGGGGAAATTATTTAATTAGGTCCTAATTTCAAAACATAATAATGGTTTTTAAAATTCTACTCACCTAACAAATAAATTGAGTCACTGCAGTATTAGTTTTTTAAATTTTCTATTTTCTTTTGAGAAATTTATACAATGTGTTTTGAACTTACTTTTTTGGCTTTCCCAACTCCTCCAAGATTCCCTCCCACCTCCCTAGGGATGCACCTAATTTCATCTTATTTCTCTCTTTTGCAAAAAAGAAGAAAACATGGATTGCAAATTTTAGAAAATTATATAAGTTGAAGAAATCATTAGAAAATAAAAATGATTTGCCATGTTTATAAATCTATACAACAAATATTTGAGATGGCTATGCTTCCAAATCAATCAATATGTTACGTGCCATTCTTCACAAATAGAAAAAAGTAATTAAAGCTAGGTGTGGTGGCACATACGTGTAATCCCAGTGCTTGAGGAGACAGAGGCAGAGGCAGGCAGACTCTGTGAGTTTGAGGCCCACTGGGTCTACAAAGCAAGTCCAGGACAACCAAGACTACACAGAGAAAGTCTGTCAGGAAAAACCAAAATAAATAAATTAAATTAAATTAAAAACAAAAAAGAAAAGAGAAAGCAGTAAAAATCCAAACTGATCTACAGAATCCCTCACATATTCAAAGAAATTGTAAGTGAAATTAGCAATATAGTGAGATTATCAAACTATTTCAACTGCTAAACAATAATAACAAACCCATATGATAATAGTGCATAAGATATAGGTCTAATGAAAAAAGCTGAACATTCATTAGCTATAAGCATTTATTTTTGAGAAATATGCCAAAATATTAAAAATGTATTGAAGATAATACAAGCTTTTCAACAAATTCTGGTTGAAAAACTGGGAATTCACCTATGGAAAAATAAAAATATATCCATATGTAATCACATATTAAAATAATGCTAAATGGAGGAAATATATTAACACAAAATCCAAACTATTGAAAAACATTAGGGGTAAAATGAAAAAAAAAAAAGAAAATACACTTAAAATTCAGACATAAGCAAGAATTCTCTGAATGGGAATTCAGTCACTCAGGAAATAACACAATTATCAACTGAGGCATTATGAAACTAGAGTCTCCCATGCAGCAAAGGAAATAATTGAATAGGAAGAAAGTCTACAGAAAGAAAATTTTGCTAACTCCATTTGTGATGCAGAATTTATATCTAGAATATCAAATATCATAGAACTAAAAAAAATCTAACTCTCAGCAAACAATTCAGTCAATCATTAGGCTAATGAAATAGACAGCTTTTCAAAGAATGAAGATACCAAACATAAGAAAAAAAATTCAACATCAACAACAATTGAAAAAAAGGAGAATTGAAACCACATTTGAGTTCTAGCTCAATGAGGTTACAATGGCAGTTATTAACAAACCAAAACAAAGTTGATGAAGACAAAGAAAAGTGACTCATTTTACTTTGCTAATGACAATGTAAATCAAATTATCACAGCAATTGCTGAAGGTCTAAAAATAGAATTGCCATGTGAGTCAGCGATGCTGCTTCTGAGAACCCATTAGGCCTTCCATCAGCATATTTTAAACATATTTGCACATCAGTGTCTTTTACAGCACTGTTTGTAATAGCTATTATTTATCTAAAATATGTATTCAACAGAAGAAAAATAGATAAAGAAAATGTATAAGCATACAAGGAAATTTTATGTAACCACAAAGAATGATGAGAATTGTTTTGTAAGAAAATGATACAGCTGGAGATGAAATAGTGATATGAAGTGAATTAAGTCATGGAATGATAAATATTACTAGTATTTCTCAATTGTCTATCCTCAATTTCATACAGGTTTATAATAGGTATACGTATATGTAGCAGTTAATTAATGGCATGGTCTAATAATGTTTATTATTTGCCCTATAAATATGGTGCTATATCTAACCCCGCTATCACAGTTAGTAAAGGACACAGAAACTTGATAGAATAGCCTTATCACCTGGGGCAGGCAGATATTAACCCTTTAATATCTGTCTTTACCTCCCAGCCCTATCCCAGGCTACATCCCATCTATAATTCCATAAATACTTCCTTAGTCTTCAACTGGGCCACTTCCTCCATCCATGCCAGCCACGTGCTTTCCCCACACTAAGCCATGGTGGCGCTCTGCTTTCTTCCTTCCTAGCTCTCTTCCTGTTCTCTCCCATGATCCTTTTCTCCCCAAAGCCATTGAACCTTAGCCACGCCCACCTCCTTCTGCCCCGCTCGGGTATAGGCTTTTTTTTTTTTTTTTTTTTTTTAGTATTCAATCTTTTTTTTAAATTTTATTTTATTAATTACACTTTATTCATTCTGTATCCCCCCATAAGCCCCTCTCTCCTCCCCTCCCGGTCCCACCCTCCCTCCCCTTTCTGCATGCATGCCACGCCCCAAGTCCACTGATAGGGGAGGTTCTCCTCTCCTTTCTGATCTTAGTAGAGGACAGTGCAGGGTATAGGCTTTTTAATCCTCCAATCAGAGATAATTGGGGAGCATTCCTTCTCATTACATGGTTAGAGGAGACAGTTCAACGTTATAACATTACTCATGGCAGGGCAGTAACCAGATCTCAAAGCACTGAAATCAACATTTGAATACATAGCGCCAGACCAAACTACAACATAGTAAAGGCAATATACAGCAAACCTATAGCCAACATCAAACTCAATGGAGAGAAACTTAAATCAATCCCACTGAAATCAAGGACAAGACAAGGCTGCCCACTCTCTCCATACCTCTTCAAAATAATACTTGAAGTCCTAGCCAGAGCAATATGACAACTAAAAGACATCAAGGGGATACAAATCGGAAAGGAAGAGGTCAAAGTGTCACTGTTCCCAGATGATATGATAGTATATATGAGCGACCCCAAAAATTCAACCAGAGAACTTCTCCAGCTGATAAACACCTTCAGCAAAGTGGCAGGATCCAAAATCACCTAAAAAAAAAATAAAAAAAAAATAATCAGAAGCTCTCCTGTATACCAAAGACAAAAGGGCCGAGAAAGAAATAAGAGAAACAAAACCCTTCACAATAGCCACTAACCACATAAAGTACCTTGGGGTGACACTAACCAAGCAAGTGAAAGACCTGTTTGAGAAAAACTTCAAGTCTCTGAAGAAAGAAATTGAAGAAGATATCAGAAGTTGGAAATATCTCCTGTGCTCACGGATTGGTAAGATAAACATTGTGAAAATGGCCATCCTGCCAAAAGCAATCTAGAGATTCAATGCAATTTCCAACAAAATACCAACTCAATTCTTTACGGACCTTGAAAAAAAGATTCTCAGCTTCAGATGGTGAATAATTTTTATGAGTTCTTAGATTTGGTTTGTATTTTATTAAGTATTTTTGCATCAATGTTCATAAGGAAAATTGGTCTGAACTGCTCTTTTTTTTGTTGGGTCTTTGTGTGGTTTAGTTATCAAGGTGTCTGTTGCCTCATGGAATGAGTTTGATAATATTCCTTCTGCATCTATTTTGTGGAATATTTTAAAGAGTACTAGTATTAGTTCTTCTTTGATGGTTTGCTAGAATTCTGCACTGAAACCATCTGACCCTGGACTTTTTTTTTTTCTTTGTGAGGCTTTTGATGACTGGTTCTATTTCCTAAGGGGATATAATGATATTTAATTTGTTTACCTGATCTTGATTCTTTCAAAAGTTAAATGGAACCTCCTATGGGACAAGGAAAGGTTAGGCAATCCTGAGTAATTGATGACAGCCCCTGCATCTTCAGGTTGGTGCACTGTGACCGGTGAAGGCTGGACTTAGTTTTCTCAGGGACCAGCCCCTAGATTTCTTTCTTCCTCCTCCTCTCCTTTCTGGAGAGGCTCCAGCCTTCTGAAAACTGCCTAGGCAATATAATTAGGCAGATGTGCATCTGAACGTTTGAAGGCTATCTATCAAGTGGAATCTATCAAGAAAATTGTCCGTTTCTTTTAGATTTTCAGGTTTTTTGGCATATAGCTTTTAAAGTAAAACCTAATGATTCCTTGGATTTCCTTAGTGTCTGTTGTTATGTCCTCCTTTTCATGTCTGTTTTTGTTGTTTTGCTTCCTTTTAGTTAGTTTGGCTAATGGTTTATCTATCTTGTTGAACTTTCTTAAAAAACCAGCTCTTGGTTTCATTGATTCCTTGAGTTATTCTCTTTGTTTACTATTTATTGATATCAGCCCTAGTTTGATTATTTCCAGTGGTCTACTCCTCGTGGGTGTGTCTGCTTCTTTTTTTCCTAGGGCTTTCAGTTGTGCTGTTAAGTTGCTCATATGAGATGTCTCAAACTACTTTTTGAAGGCATTTAGTGTGATGAACTTTCCTCTTAACACTATTCATGGTTTTCCATGAGTTTTGGAATGTTGTGTGTTCATTTTCCCTGAATTCTAGGAAATTCTTTTTTATTTCTTCCTTTTTTTTTCCTTCACTGACCCAGTTATAATTGAGTATAGAGGGGTTCAGTTTCCATAACTGGGTAGGTGTGTTATTATTTCTGTTGTTGTTGAAGCCCATCTTTAGCTGATGGTGGTCTGATAAGGCACAAGGGACTAGTTCAATCTTCTTTTATCTATTGAGGCTTGCTTTGTAACCTGTTATATGGTCAGTTTTGGAGGCACTGAGAAGTTATATTCTTTTGTGTTTGAGTGAAAAGCTCTGTAGATGTCTGTTAGGTCCATTTGAATCATGGCATCTATTAGTATCATTATTTCCCTGTTTAGTTTCTGTTTTGTTGATGTGTCCTTTGGTAAAATTGCTTATTGGGTCTTCCACAATCAATGAGTAGGGATCAATGTGTGGTTTAATCGTTATAATGTTACTTTTACAAATGTATGTGCCCTTGTATTTGGGGCATCAATGTTCAGAACTGATGTCATCTTGATGATATTTTTCTTTTTATGAGTATGAGGAATATTCTTCCTCATCTATTTTGACTAATTTTGGATAAAAATCTATTTATTATATATTAGAATAGTGACTCCAACTTGCTTCATGAGTCTGTTTGCTTTGAAAACCTTCCTCCAGTTAGACCAGCACCATTTGTTGAAGATGTTATCTTTTTTCCATTTTATTGTTTTGGCGTCTCTACAAAAATCTAAGTATCAGTAGGTGTGTGGGTTTATTTCTGGGTTTTCTATTCAATTTCATTGATCCACCTTTTTGTTTCTATGCCAGTACCTTTCAGGTTTTATTAATATTGCTCTATAGTACAGCTTGATATCAGTGATGGAGAGTTGTTCTAGCACAGGATTTTTTTTTTTAATTCTGGGATTTCTGTTTGTTCATATGAAACTGAGAATTGTTCCTTCAAGTTCTATAAAAAAGTGTATTGGTATTTTGATGGGAACACAATGAATCTGGAGATTGCTTTTGGTAGGTTGGCCATTTTCAGAAAAGTACAAATAGATCCATATTTATTACCCTGCACAAAACTAAAGTCCAAGAGGATCAAAGACCTCAACATAAAACCAGACACACTAAACATGTTAGAAGAAAAAGTAAGGAAGAGCCTAGAACTCTTTGGCACAGAAGAAAATTTCCTGAACAGAATACCAACAGCACAGGTTCTAAGTACAACAATCAATAAATGGGAGCTCAGGAAACTGAAAGCTTCTGTAAAGCAAAGGACGCTCTCATCAGAACAAAAAAACACCCTGCAGATTGGGAAAGGATTTTCAGCAACTCTTTATCTGACAAAGGGCCAATATCCAGAATGAATGAAGAACCTAAGAAGTTAAACAGCAATAAACCAAGTAATCCAACTTAAGATGGGGTACAGAGCTAAATGTAGAATTTACAATAGAGGAATACTGAATGGCAGAGAAACACTTAAAGAAATGTTCAATCACCTTAGCCATCAGGGAAATGTAAATCAATACAACCCTGGGAATACACTTTACACCCATTGGCTAAGATCAAAAATTAAAGTGATAACACATGCTGGAGTTTCTATTATTATTGCTCAGTAGTACAGCTTGAGATCAGGGATAGAGATACCTCCAGATAATCTGAGCAGAGAAACACTTAAAGAAATGCTCAACATCCTTAGTCATCGGGGAAATGCAAATCAAAATGACTCTGAGATTCACCTTACACCCATCAGAATGGCTAAGATCAAAAACTCAAGTGACAATACATGCTAGAGACGATGTGAAGTAAGAGGAACCTCCTCCATTGCTGTAGTGAATGTAAACTTGTACAACCACTTTGGAAATCAATCTGGTGCTTTCTCAGAAAAATAGGAATATTGTTACCACAAGATATAGCTATACCACTCTTAGGCATGTATCCGAATTATGTTCACCTATACAACAAGAACATTTGCTCAACCGTGTTTGTAGTAGCCCTATTTGTAATAGCCAGAAGCTGGAAACAACCTAGATCTCCCTCAGTGGAGGAATGGATACAGAAATTGTGGTAGTTTTACACAATGGAATACTACTCAGCATTTAAAAACAAGGAAATCATGAAATTTGCAGGCAAATGGAGGGAACTAGAAAAGATCATCTTAAGTAAGGTTACCCAGAAGACACACCTGATATATACTCACTCATAAATGGATATTAGCCTTATAATGTAAGATAAACATACTAAAATATATACTCCTAAAGAAACTAAGCAACAAGAGCCTAGGAAAGATGGTCAATACTTAATCAGAAGGACAAATGCAATAGACATTGGAAGCAGGAGAAGACAGGAAACAGGACAGGAGCCTACTGCACAGAGCCTTTGAAAGACTCTACTGATCGAGGTATTGAAGCAAAGGCTGACACTCATAGCCAAACTTTAGGCAGAGGGAAGGGTATTTTTTGAAAGACGGGGGAGATAGAAAGACCTGGAGAGGACAGGAGCTCCAAAAGGAGCCACAATGGAGCAAAAAAAAAGAAAGAAAACTGAGTCCTGTGAACCTTGCAGAAACTGATACCATAACCAAGGACACTATATGGAGGGAACCTAAAACCCTGGCTCAAATGTAGCCCTTTGAAAACTCAGTATCTAAGTGTGGTCCCTAATAAGGAGAGCAGGGGCTTTCTCTGGCATGAACTCACTGACAGGCTCTCTGATCACCTCCCCTGAAAGGCTAGGATCAAATAGAAGAGGAGGAGGACCTCCCCTATCAGTAGACTAGGCTATAGGCACAAGGGAGATAAGGGAGGGAGTGTGGGAAGTGAAGGAAGGAGCCACAGCCAGGATACAAATTGAATAAATTGTAATAAATGTTAATAATAAAAAAATAAAGAGAAAGGAATCTTTAAAAAATGAAAGAAAGAAAAAGAAAACCTTCCTCCAGCTCTTTATTGTTAGGAAATGTCGATCTTTGTCACTGAGTTTTGTATCTTGTATACAGCAGAATGATTGATTCTGCTTATGCATCCATTCTGTTACTCTGTGTATTTTTATTAAATATTTGAATCCATTGATGTTAAGAGATATTAATGACCAGTTACATTGGTTATTTTTATTTTGTTGTTAGTTGTGGTAGTGTGTTTGATGTTTGTCTATTTTTGGATTTGCTGTAGTTATATTTATCCTGTCCTCTTTGGGGGGTGGTTGCAATTAACCTCCTTGGTTGGGAATTTTCCTTCTAAGATCTTTTATAAGGCTCAGTTTGTCCATAGATACTATTTAAATTTGGTTCTGTCATGGAGTATCTTGTTTTCTCCATCTATGGTGATAGAAAGTTTTGCTGGGTATAGTACTCTGGACTGGCAGTGTGGTCTCTTAGGGTTTACAAGATGTCTGCCTGGCCTTTCTGGCTTTTATGATCTCTACTGAGTATTCAGATGTGATTCTAATAGGTTTTCCAGTGTATTTGATTTGGCCATTTTCCCTTGCAGTTTTTTCTTTGTTCTGTATATTTACTGTTTTGATTTTTAAGTGGTAGGAGGATTTTCTTTTCTGTCTAATCTATTTGGTGGTCAGTAGAGCTCTTATATGCTTATAGGCATTTCTTTCTTTAGATTGGGAAATTTTTCTTCTACGATTTTGTAGAAAATATTTTCTGGTCCTTATACCACAGATTCTTCTCTTTATTCTATTCCTATTATCCCTAGGTTTTGTTTTTTCATGGTGCCCTTGATTTTTTGTGTGTTTTGGATCAATAATTTTTTAGGTTTAATATTTTCTTTGACAGATGTAACAGTTTCTTCCATTGTGTCTTCAACACCTGAGATTCTTTCCTCTATCTCTTGTAGTCTGTGGTATGTTTACCTCTGTAGTTCCTGTTTTCTTCCCAAGGTACTCCATCTCCTGGATTTCCTCAGTTTCTGTTTTCTTTATTTCCATCTTCAGATCTTGAACTGTATATTGATTTCCTTCACCTATTTGTTTGTATTTTCTAGCATTTATTTATTATTTAATTCAATTTACATCTGTATAATAGATCCCTCCCTTCTCTCCTCTCAGTCCTACATTCCCTTCTACCTCCCTTCTCCCCTACCTCTTAGAATAGGGGAGCTCCCCTACCCTGACATGCCAGTTCATCTATTCACATGAGGACTGGGTCCATCTTCCTGTCCTGTAGCCTAGTAAGGAATTCCCATCAGAGGGAAATGATCTCAACTAATCATCTTCATAAGCATAGATTTAAGTTCATTTTCCTGTGTTTTAGTTTTATTAGGTTATCTACGACTACTTGCTGTGAGATAACTGGTTTCTGGAGATGCCATATTGCTCTGGCTTTTGCTAGCCTTTAGCCATCTCGTTGTCTCTGGTGCTGGCTGGTAGTTCCTGCTACCTGCTTGAGTTCTCAGGGGGAGGGAGGGGTTCAGGAAGAACTCTAGGCAGGAAGCTGGATGTTCCTGCAGGAGCTCACCTCAAATTGAGCATAGTTTTGGACTGTGTAGCTGTTCTCAGAGAACTGCCTGCAGCTTTCCTCAGATGTATGATTGAGGACCTACTTGACCCCTCAGGAGCCTGGGGCCCCTCACCTCTCCACTACTGGCTTTCTTGCTCCAAGGTTAATGAGCTCCAGCTGCCCAGTCACCATGCTCAGACACGGTGCCACAATTTTATCTATCTATCTATCTATCTATCTATCTATCTATCTATCTATCTATTTATTTATTTATTTCAATGCAGTTTATTCAGGAACAATCATCTGACCCAGGAGAAAGCCAGCCCACAGCTTAAATAGCCTCTGGGTAGCCAGCCCCAGCATGCCACATGAGCAATGCAGATAGGTCCACATACATGGAAGCAAGCCAGATCCTCAGCCTTAGCCAAATGTGGAGTTGTTCGTGACAGAGAGCACTCACCATCGGGAAGATGGAAGGCGGAAACCAGCTCTATCTTTAAGGCACGGCATTACACAGCTCTCTACAGTTCCCCCTTTTTGTTTTAGACACATCAGGCAAGAGTAGAGTTCTGATCTCTGATATAGAAATAAATTGGGACTTTGTACTGATGTTCATTTAGGTGTCATCCACCCAAAGAGCATCAGACCTGTCCGATACCTTTTTGCCACAATTTTGGAGGATCTGTGAGTTCAGCAGTCTGGCTAGTTTCCTTAGGGAGATGGGTTGAGATTTGGAGCAGTGGGTGGGACTATTTCTTTGTATCCAAAACATCAGAAGGCTTGAGGTTGGAGTCTTAAGCCTCTGGTACCTGGAAGGTATCCACTGGACTGTGAGAGTGAGCAGGTGGCCAGAGGCTGAGACAGAGAGTAGATGAGAACCAAGGAAAATTTCTAGGAACTAGCCAGGCGATCTCAGGTTCAAAGCTCACCTCACTATGGGCTCTCCTGTCACTGGGATCTTGGGGTCCACAGCACGACCAGTCATTCACTCTGCAATCACTGCTGTACAGAAGTTCAGATGTGGTGTGTGATCTGTGCACCATCTTTGATCCCACCCTCACAAAATAACTAAATATATGCTTAGACCATTTTCCATTTGGCTTGATATATCTGATATAACTCATTATTATTATTCTCGTGTTGAACAAATAAAAGGCTATATTAAAATTATATTTTCAACTGCTTTTTCATACTTTCTCCAACATTACATGCTATGTCTGTAAATTTAAAGAAATGAGTTTATGTTTAACAAATTTGGAACATGTTACTCACTTTTTCCCATATCACTTGGCATTTCCTCTTCAGACCTAGGATGGTTGCCTTACTCTGTGATTTTCCTATTGGAGTTAAGAAATTTAGGTGTGAAATCTCTCAGCTGTCTACTATATCACATTACAATTTGGCTTCTGTTTTGTCAGTTTTGCAACAGCATTTTGGATTTTGCTAGGAGATATGATATCTCGAGACAATTCTATATGTTTCTGAGCTATCTTTCCACTTTGAAAGTGTTGTCAGAGTAAGTATTATTTGGAGAAGTCAGTCTGGATTATGCTGAAGGGCTGCACTGTGCAGCTGACACAAATTGATTTACCAGAAAACCTGCTGCATTCCTAAAACATACATCCACAGCCACCAGGGCAGCTCTGAAAATCTGCTGAACACAGATGAAAATTGAAATACAGCTTGGAAAACTCTGAATAAAATTCTATTAACACCTCAGTACATTTAAGATGCATTTTATTGATAAATTTTATGGAAAAGGTGTTACCTATTTAACTATTACTGTGTTATTAAAAAGCATTAATTTCCTCCAGTTAATGTAAGAAGTAAAATTATAAACAGTTCAAGAATATATATGTGAACGTTTGTAAGAAATTAAGTTCTTGGTTGAGGATAACTTCTATCAGGTTATATAGCATTTTTACCATAAATGTTCTGCATTTGAAGGATGTCTATGGCCTACACATTCTTTTATTATTTATTAATAATTGTTTGTTTCTTATTCTTTATATTAATTACAGTTAATTCATTTTGTATCCCAGCTGTAGCCCCCTCCTTCAGTCCCTCCTAATCCCACCCTTCTTCCCTCATCTCCTCCTATGCATGCCCTTCTCCAAGTCCACTGTTAGGAGAGGTCCTTCTCCCCATTCATCTGACCCTAGCCTAACAGGTCTCATCAGGACTGGCTGCATTGTCTTCCTCTGCGGCCTGATAAGGCTGCTCCCCTCTTACGGGGAGGTGATAAAAGAGCCAGCTACTGAGTTTCTGTCAGGGACAGACCCTGTTTCCTATTACTAGGGAACCCATTTGGATACTGAGCTGGCATGGGCTACATCTGTGCAGGGGTTCTAAGCTATCTTAATGCATGGTCCTTGGTTAGAGTATCAGTCTCAGAAAAGACCCCTGGGCC
Source organism: Meriones unguiculatus (assembly GCF_030254825.1). Lineage (NCBI taxonomy): Eukaryota > Metazoa > Chordata > Mammalia > Rodentia > Muridae > Meriones > Meriones unguiculatus. Next base: position 99,920,729 of record NC_083354.1, read on the forward strand.
CAGATTTCTTGGTTCTATTGCTCTCCTTGTGGACCTCCTGTCCCCTCTGGGTCTTTTTAGTTCCCCCTTCTTTCATAGACTCTCTGCACTCTGATCAAAGTTTGGCTATGAGCCTCAGCATCTGCTTTGATACCTTACTAGGTACAGTCTAAGATAAAAAATTCAATGAATGGGATCTCAGAAACTGAAAAGCTTCTGTAAAGCAAAAGACACTGTCATCAGAACAAAATGACAGCCTACACACTGGGAAAGGATCTTCACCAACCCTATATTTGACAGAGGGCTAATACCCAGAATATATAAAGAACTCAAGAATTTAAACACCAACAAACCAAGTAACCCAAATAAAAAACGTGGTATAGAGCTAAACAGAATTCTCAATAGAGGAATATAGAATAGCAGAGAAACACTTAAAGAAATGCTCAAGGTCCTTAGTCATCAGGAGAATGCAAATCAAAACGACCTTCAGATTTCAGCTTACACCTGTCAGAATGTCTAAGATCAAAACCTCAAGGGACAGTACATGCTGGAGAGGAATGTGGAGAAAGGGGAACACTCCTCCATTGCTGGTGGGAATGTAAACTTGTACAACCACTTTGGAAATCAATCTGGTGCTTTCTCAGACAATTAGGAACAATGCTTCCTCAAGATCCAGCTATACTACTCATAGGCATATATCCAAAATACACTCAAGTACACAACAAGGACATTTGCTCAACTATGTTCGTAGCAGCTTTATTCATAATAGCCAGAACCTGAAAACAACCCAGATGCCCCTCAGTTGAGGAATGGATACTGAAACTGTGGTACATTTACACAATGGAATACTACTCAGAAATTTAAAAAATGGAAATTCATTTTTAAAAATACACAAATGGATGGAACTTGAAAAGATCATCTTGAGTGAGGTATCTCAGAATCAGCAAGACACACATGGTATATACTTACTTATAAGTGGATATAAAACAATATAATACAGGATAAACATACTAAAATCTGTAACGTAAGGAAGCTAAGCAGGAAGGAGGACCCTCACTCAGTCCATCAGTCCTCACTCTGAAAGGCAAATGGGAAGGGCATCAGAAGAGGGGAAAAACAGGTATCAGGACAGGAGCCTACCACAGAGGGCCTGTCTTACACATATTTAACTGTAGAAATATTTCAATAAGACAGAGGCAATATCTTACAAATGCAGAAACATGGTTTTGCTGAGAGTGTTGGTAACACCAATAAATCAGTTGTTTTGGGGTGTGTATTCTAGCTGTTCTGCATAGAGATGCTTCACTTTCTCCACTGGAAGTAGGAGGTAGGTAAATCCTAAACACAATAACCTCTAACTGGAAGAGGAAATATGACTTACTAGATGGAAATTTAAAAATCTTCTCTTTTAATTTTATTTATTTGCTTGGGTTTCCTTTTCCTTGTTAAAATAATGGCAGGAGTTAATGGTATTAAAGTATAGATGTTCAATGGCTATTTGATTGGATTTCAGTGTTAGCCTCCTGTTTTGTTATTCTAGCAAATGATTAGAAATATTCTATCTCATATCATGATAAACTCAAAATAAGATTTCTGGCTCACTGGGCATGTGTCTAATGTGTAGAGCACATGAGTACCATAGTTCTGCCTTTATGTGAGCGTAGAGAGCTTATTGAGATTCTAGAAGGACCACACTGACTCAGTGGAAGAGAGAAAATTTTGTAGAGAACAAAAGCTGCTTCTTTATTTTAGCAATCAGGGATTTGAACTAATATGAGTGATGAAGTTAATGTTTAGGTGCTAAGTATAATATACACATATTTAAAATATGTGTATATTATATATATATAACTATATATATACATAGTAACTATATATATATATAGTTACTTTGTGTAATATACTAAATGGTGCAGTTAGTATGTATAGAGTTTTGATTTAGCATTTTTAGTTCATTGGATAACACACTAACTCATATTCCCACATATAGTAAATAAGATTTTCATTTCTCTTTTCATGTATATCTACCAGTGTTTATTGTTTTCTTGATGATAACAATTCTGTGTTAAGATAAAATTTTAATTTAGTTTTTTATTGCTTAATAATTCTTTACACATATATACTTTTCTCAAATCAAATCCTGTTCATTTTCATCTAATTTGTTTCTCCCTTCCTCTCTGCCTCCCCCTCTCTGAGGTCCTGTAGCTGAGGAACAAACAGGCACTAATATGGTGTATTTGTTAAATATTTAAACTTTTAATCACCTTACAACTTGATCCCAGCTCCCTTCTCTTCTCCCAGTCCTTCCCTAATCCTACCCTCTCTTTATTCTACCTTTTAGTCTCAGAGTAGGCGAAACCCCTAAGGAGTATGAACATATCTTGACACATGGGGACACAGAAGGAATAATGCTCCCACTGAGTCCAGGCAAGGAAGCCCATATAGGGGAAAGGGATCCAAAGGCAGCCAACAGAGTCACAGACAGCCCCTACTCCTGTTGTTAGGGAATCCACATGATGATCAAGCTGCACATCTGCTAAATATATGTGTAAGGGGTCTAGGTCTGGCCCATGCAAGCACTTTGATTGGTGGTTCAGTCTCTGTGAGCTCCGGTGGACCCAGGTTAGTTGATTCTGTAGTGTAGTGTCTTCTTGTAGTGTCCTTGACCCCTTTGGCCCCATCAATCCTTCTTCCCACTCTTCCACATAACTCCCCTAGTTTGGCTGTGGATTTCTGCATCTGTTTCCATCAGATGCTGGATAAAACCTCTCAGAAGGCATTTATGCTAGGTTCCTGTCTGCAAGCATGGCGGGATATATTTAACAGTGTTAGGTGTTGGCTCTCTCCCATGGGATGGGCCGCAAGTTGGGCAAGTCTTTGGTTTGTCATTTTTTTCAATTTCTGGTCCTTCTTTATTCCCATACTTCTTGGAGGCAGGACAAAATTTTGGGTCCAAGGTTTTATAGGTGGATTATTGTCTCCCTCCCTCTACTCAACTTGTTAAAATTGAATAATTACTTTTATGAGTAAAGTTTTTAATTTACATCAAGATTCACTGTATTTCATGATTTCCTTATTTTTCATTGCTGAGTAATATTCCATTGTGTAGATGTACCACAATTTCTGCATCCATTCTTCAGTTGAGGGGCATCTGGGTTGTTTCCAGCTTCTGGCTATTACAAATAAAGCTGCTACAAACATGGTTGAGCAAATGTCCTTTTTGTGTACTTGAGCCTCTTTTGGATATATGCCCAGTAGGGGTATGGCTGGATCTTGAGGAAGCGCTATTCCTAGTTGTCTGAGAAAGCGCCAGATTGATTTCCAGAGTGGTTGAAATTCGCAGGTAAATGGTGGGATCTGGAAAGGATCATCCTGAGTGAGTTGTCCCAGAAGTAAAAAGACACACATGGTATATACTCACTCATATTGACATACAACATAGGACAAACCCACTAAAACCTGTGCATCTAAAGAAACTAAGCAAGAGAGAGGACCCTAATTAAAATGTCCAATCCCTATCCGGAAAGGCAAAGAGGATGGACGTCAGAAGAAGAAGAAAACAGGAAACAACCTAGGAACCTACCACAGAGGGCCTCTGAAAGCCTCTGCCCTTCAGACTATCAAATCAGATGCTGAGCCTGATGGACAACTGTTGGGCAGACTGAATGGAATTTTAGGTAAGAAATGGGAAATAGTAAGAGCTGGAGAGGACAGGGTCTCCGCAAGGAGAGCAACAGAACAGGAAAATTTGAACACAGGGAACTTCCCAGAGACTCATACTCCAACCAAGGACTATTCATGGAGATAACCCAGAACCCCTGCACAGATGTAGCCCAGGGCAGTTCAGAGTCCAATTGGGTTACATAGTAATGTGAAGAGGGACTGCCTCTGACATAATCTGATTGGCCTGCTCTTTGATCACCTCTGTCTGGGGGGGGGAGCAGCCTTACCAGGCCATAGTAGAGGACAATGCAGACACTTTTGATGTGAACTGACAGACTAAGATCAGAAAGGAGAGGAGAACCTCCCCTATTAGTGGACTTGGGGAGTGGCATGCAAGCAGAGGGAGGAGGGAGGGTGGGATTGGGAGGGGAGGAGGGAGGGGCTTATGGGGGGATGCAGAATAAATAAAGTGTAATTGATGAAAAATTTTAAAAAAAGGGAAAAAATAATTTAAGAACCTTAAATTACTTTCAAAAGTGGAGGAAAACATGGAGTTAGTCAATTGGCATGGAGCACGTCTCGCCCCTGGGGGCAATGGTCTCCTGAACCTACTCAGACCTCGACACCACCACTGCTAGTTCTAGAACTGACGCAGGATGTTCCAACGAGGTGGTTAAGGCTTCTCATAATATTTCCTATAAGCCCACACCTGTTTGTCTATATCCCCCGTTTTTATTCATTATTAGCCAGATAGAGCCAAGTAATTGTGGTGATGATACTTGCTTTTTTGCCCAATGCAGGAATGCTAGTGAATTTAGGTATGCCCTGGTTACTCGCATGCCTCACTGCGTGCCTGTGCCCGTTGATCCCCTCACGCTATGACTCTCTTCAGACAGAAAAGGGATCTTGGAACTACAGCCACCATTGTTACTACCATCTCATTGGCGGCTGTTGGAGCTACCACCGGGGCATTAGCCATGAGTCATACTGGGCAGACTGCTCAGACCCTGAACAATCATTTAGCCAATGTAGCTCATGCCATAGTTGTACATAAAGGAATTAATGCTCAACTAAAAGGAAGCTTGATGGTGTTCAATCAGAGGATTGACCTCGTGCAGGAGCAAATTGATACCCTATGGCAAATCGCTCAACTTGGCTGTCAATGAAAATATGCTGGACTTTGAGTCACTAGCATATAACATGAGAATTTTTCCTGTGCTGCAAATCTGTCTAAACAATTGTCGAGCTATATTTTAGGTAATTGGACTGGAGAATTCGATACTACGATGGAGCAGCTGAGAGTGGCCATTGTCACAGTAAATTCTACCAGAGTGGACGCAGGACTAGCCACATGATTATCATCATGGATTGCTGCAGCCATGAATCATCTGAAGGAATGGGCGGGCATGGGAGCGTTAGCAGGCCTTCTGGTGTTGGTCTCCTTGGTTTGCCTGTGGTATATATGCAAGATTAGAGTCTCACAACAGTGTGATGCAGCCATGATCATTCAGGCCTTTACAGCCATTGAAGCAGGACATTCTCCCCAAGCATGGTTGGATACCATAAAAAGCTAAAATGTTACGCTCAGGATGCGAGGCTAAGCACTGCACTCAGGGTCAGCCGCTTTGGACCCAGAGAAGAGCATGTCTGGTTGCATGCGGGTTGATGGCCCAGGTCCCGTCTCTGAGAAAAAGGTATCAGACGGGTCTGATGCTCTTTGGGTGGACGACACCTAAACGAACATCGGTACAAAGTCCCAATTTATTTCTAATATCAGAGATCAGACCTCTACTCTTGCCTGATGCATCTAAAACAAAAAGGGGGAACTGTAGAGAGCTGCGGAATGCTATGCCTTAAAGATGGAGTTGGTTTCCGCCTTCCACCTTCCCGACGGTGAGTGCTCTCTGTCACGAACAATTCCACATTTGGCTAAGGCTGAGGATCTGGCTTGCTTCCATGTATGTGGACCTATCTGCAATGCCCACATGGCACGCCTGGGTTGGCTACCCAGAGGCTATTTAAGCTGTGGGCTGGCTTTCCCCAGGGTCCGAGGATTGTTCAAGGTTTCTGAATAAACTGCATTGAAAAAAAAAAAAAAAGATTCACTGTATTGAGTCATTTACATCAGTTTCCAAAATGCATATTGGTATATGTAGCACATTAACGTATGGAAAATTTTGTTTCTCCCTTTTCTCCCATCATGCCTGTCTAACCACTAATGATTCCTGTACTTACACTTTTGCTATCTCTTAATTGTAATTGTAATTACAGAATTGACTTATTTCATTCAGTATTGTTTTAAATCAATGTGTTTCCACACTTCAAATATTTCAAAAAATATTCCAATCGTGAGAAGTTACACAATATTTTTCACTGAAGTGAGCAAGATTTAATAGCAATATTTCTTAATACTCAGATGTTTTACATATTGTTTCAAATTTCATATATTTTACAGTTTCACCTACTATAATCTTGTTTATTATGTACTTTTCACTTAATTATACTCAAAGATACTTCCATTGACCATTTAATGGAAATCATGGTTAAATATCCCTAGTCTGAAACATTTTAGTTTGTTTAGATAAGTTTCAACTAAGCAGTCTCCTTTCTATCTTTCTAGAGTAGCTGTTGTTAATGTGGGGGTCACTAATTTTGGAGGAGGATCAAATGACCTTTTCAATAGGGTTGCTTAAGACCATCAGAAAACAGTATTTTTATATTATGATTAATAATTGTAGCAAAATGCAGTTATGAAGTATAATCTTATTGCTGTGGTTAACTACAACATGAGGACTTTGTTAAAGGATTATAGCATTAGTAAGGTTGAGAAACACTGTTCTAGAGGAAGTTGATTTTCTCTAATGTCTACACCCTTGCTTCCTAGAGAAGGGAGTAGAACACCAGAGAATGGCAGTATTCTTATTAAAACAGATATATTATGTTTTATCTCTTTCAATGAGTTTATCTGTGCAAAGCAGACAGGATTTACTGATGAGATTGGGATACAAATATAAACATCACTCTGCTTGTACATATTGAAAAGAACTGATTTTATAAAAAGGAATAAGAAAGGGAGAAATTATATTGAAATCATGAAAAGCTTTACCATAAGATATTATGGATATCTTCTTCAAGAAATGTGAAATGTAAAACACACCATCAGATTTGAGGAAAAATGTTGGAAAAGTACACTTTTCTTTCTTCCTGTTATAAACTGTGTCTTTCCAGATAAGGAACAAAGGATCTGATAAGGGATAGAAGTATCCTTAGTGTGTTCAGATATCACTATGCCTTCAAGATAACATTGTCAGTAAGATTCCTTAAATCATCCTTAACATATTAATAATGTTATTTTTGAAGGTATCTAGATATGTTAATATTCTTGAATCTCTACACTATTATAATAAAGTATATTTTAGTTTGCTGCTTCATGTAAATAAAAAAAATTAAGATTGCATGTTTTACCAAGACTGAGAAATTTATTTTCTGGTTAATTTAAATTATATTAAATTTAAGAAATAGATGATATTGAAATAACATGCCAAGTTTTTTCTTTCCAGTGATATTGTAGAGCTTCTCTTGTAACCAAAAGATTGGTGAAAATTTTTAATCTAAAGAACTCTATAGAAATCTAAGGTAATTATGTAATTATTTAGCTTAGAAACTTATTACCTTTTGACAGCCAGTAACTATTAAGTTCTTTTTCTGCTTTCCTTTGTGAGCATGCTGTCAAAAATTTAATAAAGAGCAGTGACAGTTTAGCTTCTTATTAACTACGGTCTATCGTCTTTTTATTTAAAACTATAAAAATGGGAGTTGGAGCTGGCGATTTGACTCAGCAATTAAGAGTGCTTGCTGCCCTTGTGGAAAACTGTGTTCAGCTTTCATGGTTCAAAAGAAGAGTAAAAAAATAAAATAAGAAGCCATGAATGTAAAAAAGAACAAGGAAATGTGTGGAACTGTTGGAAGTAAGAAAAGGGAGAATGGAATTTATGTAATTATACCTAAAAAATTAAAATTACTTTCTGTGACTCCAGTACCAGGTGAAACCACACTCTCTGCTGATGTCTACAGGCATCAACATGGATGCATGTGGTGCACATGTACTCATGTCAGACAGAACATTCACATAATTAAAAGAGGAAAAGGAAAAGAAAAGTGCTTGAGAGAATACCTATGTTTTTCTTTCTTTTATTTATTCAAAGCTTTTAATATTATAATATAATTGCATTTCCTTCCTAAAGCTATCCCATATGGCTTTATGGACTCTTTTCCCTAAATGTTATTGCATGCATATACTCACACACATATGGATGTATTTATACATATATGGTCTGGAGTCCATGTAACATTACTTGTATATACATCTTCAGTGTTTGCCACTGGAGTGCCAATTTGTGTATGAATCCCTGGTTTCTGGTACTTAGTACCTTTCCTGCTCCCAGAACTTCTCACTTATTTATAGTTCTTTCTGTAGCGTTGAGGTCTTGAGGGCTCTTCCCTGTCCACGGTGGCATGCCTTCCGGTGTTGTCCTTGTTCATCCCATGCTTGCCAGTGATACTGGTGGGACTTATGAATACATCATTATTAACAGGGACACAATAGCACAGCCAACTCTTTGATCCTTTGATTCTTACAATCTTTTGCCTTCTTTCCCACAGTGTTCCCTCAGCCATAAGTCTGGAATTGTGCCCATTGGAACTGGGCTCCAGATCTATGCATTTTGATTGGTTATAGAAGGCATCATCCATATTTCCAAAGAAGGGAAACAACCAAAAGTACCATGTAGGTACTATGAGGCCTACAAATCACACATAAACCTTCTACATGCCATGATCATACTAAGAGTATAGTAGTGATCCGCATACCTTAGCTAAAGTCAACAGCTCTCTAATTGTTCTTAGGAGCCCCTCTATAACATGGAAAAAATACTTGGTAATAGAAACCTAGTAAACTACCCAGTGCTAGTGAGGTCATGATTACTGGAGAATGATCTACAACTATTAATTCATAAAATCAACATAATCGCTAATAACAACCTATAAACCTATGTCCCAAACTCACAGATAATTGTGTTCTTCAGCTCTGATCAAGAAAATTTCTCTCAGGAGGGGAGGGGAGAGGGGAGGGGCTTATGGGGGGATACAAAATTAATGAAGTGTAATTAATAAAAAATTTTAAAAAATTATTAAAAAAGAAAACTTCTCTCTAAAACAGATGAACACTGTTACAGAAAAACTGTCCTTTTCTTTTCCCATTGTTATAAAATAACTCATAGTTAAAACTATTGGTTATTCTGAAAATTTTCAAACAGCCAATGGAACACTGTAGAGACCCTTAAGAAAGTTATGTTAGAATTGGTCTCCCTCAGTAGTAAGTGCCCATATTTATTTAGGTACACATTAATTTTTCTCATTGTCAAATTATTGAAAAAAATTCCTAGTGCCCAGTGTGGTGTTGACTTCCTGTAATCCCGCACTCAGGGAGGCAAAGACAGGCAGATTTTTGTGAATTCAAAGCCAGCATGGTCGACAAACCAAGTCCAGGACAGAGAAAGCTACACAGACAAACCCTGTCTCGAAAAACAAAACAAAACCAAAAGTAAAACAAATTACTAGTATTCTGATATTTTAGTTATAAGCATGGAAATTTTCTGTATAAAAATAAAGTGTTTTTTTATTCTAAAAATTTAAAGTTGCAGTCTCTTGTTAAAATACAATGTTAATTAACTAAAAAAATTTTAGGCTGAAATTTTTTAAATTTATTTTATTCTTAAAATTTATGTATTTTCACTTTTGGAAAATATTGCTGTAACAATTATATGCAAGAAAATGTATTCTTTTTCATTTATTTATTTATTATATATTTATTTATTTATCATAAAATATTTACTTTTTATCCTGGCTATAGCCCCTTCCCTCATCTTCTCCCAGTACCACTCTCCCTCTTATACCTTTATGCCTCTCTTTTAGACACTGATAGAGGACGACCTCCTTACTTTCTACCTGACCCTATCCTATCAGCACTCACTGTGACTGGCTGCATTGTTTTCTTCTGTGGCATGGGGGAGGTGATTAAAGAGCCAACCAATGAGTTCATGCCAGAGATAGTCCATGTTCCCATTACTAGAATACCCACTTAGATACTGAGCTGCCAAGGGCTACATCTGTGCAGGGGTTCTAGGTTATCCCTCTGCATGGCCCTTGGTTGGAGTATCAGTCTCAGAAAAGACCCCTGGGCCCAGATACTTTGGATATGTTGCTCTCCTTGTGGAGCTCCTGTTCTCTCCACGTCTTACTATCTTCCCCTTCTTTCATGAGATTACCTGCACTCTCCCCAAAGTTTGGTTATGAGTCTCAACATCTGCTTTGATATACTGCTGGGTAGAGTCTTTAAGCAGTCCTCTGTGGTAGGCTCATGTCCTGTTTTCTGTTTTCTCCATGCTTTTTTTCATTTTTTTATTTTTATTTTTATTAATTTCAGTTTATTCACTATATATCCCCCTGTAGCTCCCTCTGCCCTCCCCTCCCAATTACACCCTACTTTCCACTTTTTCAAACATGTCCCTCCTCAAGTATACTGATAGGGAAGGTCTTTCCTTCATTCTGATTCTACTCTATCAGGTCTCATCAGGACTGGCTGAATTGTTGTCGTCTTTGGCATGGTAAGGTTGCTCTTCCCTCAGGGGGAGGTGATCAAAGAGCAGGCTAATCAGTTCATGTCAGAGATAGTCCTTGTTCCTATTACAATGGAACCCACTTGGACACTGAACTGTAATGGGATACATCTGTGCACGGGTTTTAGGTTATCTCCATGAATTGGTTGGAGTATCAGTCTCAAAAAAGATCCCTGTGACCAGATTTTTTTTCTCTCATCGTGGAGCTCCTGTCCTTTCATGTTTTATGATCCCCCCTTCTCAAATCAGATTTCCTGCACTCCGCCCAAAGTTTGGCTATAAGTCTCAGCTTCTGCTTTGATAGTGTGCTTGGCAGAACCTTTCAGAGAGCCTCTGTGGTAGGCTGCTGTCTTGTTCCCTGTTTTTTTTTTCCTCTTCTGATGTCCATCCTCTTTGTTTTTCTGAATGGAGATTGAGCATCTTAGCCAGAGTTCTCCTTCTTGATTAATTTATTTGGTGCAGAGATTTTAGTATGTTTATCCTATATTATATGTCTAATATCCACTTTTGAGTGAGTTTATACCCTGTGTGTCTTTCAGATTCTGGGATAACTCACTTTAAGATGATCTTTTCCAGTTTCCACCATTTGCCTGCAAATTTCATGATTTCCATGTTTTTTATTGCTGAGTAATATTCTATTGTGTAGATGTACAACAATTTTGGTATCCATTTCTTAACTCCAGGGCATTTGGGTTGTTTTCAGCTTCTGGCTATTACAAATAAAGCTACTACAAAACGGTTGAGCAAATGTCCTTGTTTTATACTTGAGCATCTTTTGGATACATGCCTAAGAGTGGTATGGCTAGATCTTGAGGAAGCACTATTCCTAATTGTCTGAGAAATCTCCAGATTCATTTCCAAAGGGGCTGTACAAGTTTACATTCCCACCAGCAGTGGAGTAGGGTTCTCCCTTCTCCACAACTTCTCCAGCATGTGTTGTCACTTGAGTTTTTGTTCTTAGCCAGTCTGATGGGTGTAATGTGAAATCTCAGGGTCATTTCTATTTGCATTTCCCTGATGGCTAAGGACATTGAGCATTTCTTTATGTGCTTCTTTGCCATTCAATATACTTCTATAGAGAATTCTCTGTTTAGCTTTGTGCCCCATTTTTTAATTGGATTAACTGATTTGTTGCTGTTTAACTTCTTGTGTTCTTCATAAATTCTAGATATTAGTCCTCTGTTAGAAGTAGGGTTGGTGAAGATTCTCTTCCCAATCTGTAGCCAGTCCTTTTGTTCTGATGACAGTGTCCTTTGCTTTACAGAAGCTTTTCAGTTTCATGAGGTCCCATTTATTGATCATTGCTCTTAGAGTATGTGCTGTTGGTACTCTGTTTAGGAACTTGTCTTTTGTGCCAATGAGATCGAAGCTTTTCCCCACTTTTTCTTCTAACAGGTTTAGTGTATCTGGTTTTTTATTGAGGTCTTTGATCCACTTGGACTTTAGTTTTGTGCTGGGTGATAAGTATGGATCTATTTGCATTTTTCTACATGTAGACATCCAGTCAAAGAAGCACCATTTGTTGAGGATGTTACCTTTTTTCCATTGTATGGTTTTGGCATCTTTGTCAAAAAACAGCTTTCCATAATGTGTGGGTTTTTTTTCAGGGTCTTCTATTCTATTTCATATATACACCATTCGGTTTTTATGCCAGTGCCATGCAGATTTTATTACTGTTGCTCTATAGTACAGCTTGAGATCAGGGATGGAGATACCTCCTGAAGATCTTTTACTGTAGAGGATTGTTTTAGCAATTCTGAGTTCCTTGTCATTCCATATGAAGTTGAAATTTTTTCTTTCATGTATGGTAAAGAGTTGTGTTGGGAATTTCATGGGACTTGCATTGAATGTGTAGAGTGCTTTTGGTAAGGTGGCCATTTTTACTATGTTAATCCTACCAAGCATGGGAGATATTTTCTATCTTCTGATACCTTCTTCTAAATCTTTCTTCAGAGAATGGAATTTTTTCTTCAAAGAAGTCTTTGACATGCTTGGTTAGGGTCATACCAAGGTACTTTATATCCTTTGTGGCTGTTGTGAAGGGTGTTGTTTTCCTAATTTCTTTCTCAGTCCTTTTGTCTGGAGTAGTCAGGAGGACTACTGATTTTTTTGAGTTAATTTTGTATCCAGACACTATGATGAAGGTGTTTATCAGTTGTAGGAGTCCCCTGGTAGAATTTTTGGAGTCACTCAGGTATACTCTCATATTAGCTGCAAATAGTGATACTTTGACTTCTTCCTTTCCAATTTCCAATACATTTGATCTCCTTTAAATGTCTTATTGCTCTAGCAAGTACTTTAAGAACTATGTTGAAGAGATATGGAGATAGTGGGCAGCCTTGTCTTGTCCCTGATTTCAGTAGAATTGATTTACATTTCTCTCTGTTTAATTTGATATTGCCTATTGGCTTGATGTATATTGCCTTTACTGTGTTTAGGTTTGTGCCTTGTATCCCTGATCTCTTCAATACTTTAAACGTAAGTGAATGTTGGATTTTGTCAAGTGTTTTTTCATCATCTAAGGAGATTACCATGTGGGTTTTCTCTTTCAGTTTGTTTGTATGGTGAATCACATGAATGGATTTCTCTATATTGAACCATCCCTGCATGCCTGGGATAAAGCCTCCTTGGTCATAGTGGATGATATCTTTGATGTGTACTTGTATTCAGTGTGCAAGTATTTTGTTGAGTATTTTGCCTCAGTGTTCAGAAGGGAGATTGGCCTGAAATTCTCTTTCTTTCTTAGGTTTTTGTGAGGTTTAGGTACCAAGGTGCCGGTGGCTTCATAGAAAGAGTTTGGTAGTGTTCCTTTGTTTCTATTTTGTGGAACAGTTTGAAGAGTATTGGTGTTAGCTCTTCTTTGAAGGTCTGGTAGAATTCTGCACTGAAACCATCTAGCCTCAGGCTTTTTTGCATGGGAGGCTTTGACAACTGCTTCTATTTCCTCAGAGGATACAGGATTTTTAATTGATTTACCTGGTCTTGATTCAGCTTTGTCAAGTGTAATTGATCAAGAAAATTATCCATTTCCTTTAGATTTTCAAATTTTGTGGCATATAAGCTTTTGTAGTAAGACCTAATGATTGTTTGGATTCCCTCAGTGTCTGTTGGTATGTCTCCCTTTTCGTTTTTTATTTTTCTGATTTGGAAAGTTTCTCTCTGCTTTTTACTTGGTTTGTCCAAAGGTTTGTCTATCTTGTTGATTTTCTCAAAGAACCGGCCCTTAGTTTCATTGTTTCTTTGAATTGTTTTATTTGTTTCTAATTTATTGATTTCAGCCCTGAATTTGATTATTTCCAGCCATCTACTCCTTTTTCGTGTGTCTGCTTCTATTTTTTTCCTAGGACTTTTAGGTGAGCCATTAAGTTGCTTGAATGAGATGTCTCAAATTTCTTTTTGAAGGCACTTAGTGCTATGAACTTTCCTCTTAGCAATGCTTTCATTGTGTCCCACAGGTTTGGGTATATTGTGCCTTCATTTTCCTTGAATTCTAGGAAGACTTTAATTTCTTTGTTTATTTCTTCCCTGACCCAGCTGTCACTTATTAGCAAGTTGTTCAGTTTTCCATCATGTGTAGGCTTTTTGTTATTTCTGTTGTTGTTGAGGTCCACCTTTATTCCATGGTGATCAGGCAGGATACAAAGGATTATTTCAATCTTCTCATATCTGTTAAGGCTCACTTTGTGACCAACCATATGGTCTATTTCTGAGAAGGTTCCATGAGGTGCTGAGAAGAAGGTAAAATCTTTTGTGTTTGGGTGCAAGGTTCTTTAAATGTCTGTTAGGTCCATTTGATTCATGACCTATGTTAGAGACATTGTTTCTTTGTTTAATTTCTGTTTTGTTGAGCTGTCTTTGTTGAGAGTGGGGTGTTGAAGTCTACCACTATTAATGTATCAGTTCTATGTGTGGTTTAAGTTTTATCAATGTTTCTTTTACAAATTTGGGTTCACTTGTATTTGGGGCATAAATGTTCAGGATTGTGATGTCTTCCTGGTGGAATTTTCACTTGATGAGTATGAAGTGTCTTTCCCCACCTTTTTTGATTAATTTTGGTTGAAAGTGGTTCAGCCTGGGAAGGTGATCAGGACACATAGGAATATGGCTCTGGTCTGGAGACTGAGTGCCTGTGGGACCCAGGATCTCTTCTGGGTTTTAGCTGGGTGACCTGAGAATGGACCCAATTGATCGTTATAACATGGGGTTTCCTATCACCTGGGAAAAATGATTGTTGGTGTTTTAAGGCACAGAGTTCAGTCTCCTGGTCGCTGTACCAACATTGCTGTCCTGCTCCTCAGACACAGTGTCCTTCTGGTGCCTCCATCTTGGATCCCCCGTTTTCTCCATTATTAATGTTAGAAAAAAATTTTCTTTTCTTGCTTTCTAAAATTATTTTCTGGGTTTTGGGGCTAGGATACTTTTCTTCTTCTATTTCTATTATTTTGAGATTTGGTCATTTCTGGATATTTCATGTCATGATTTTTTTTTTAACATTTTTTTTGATCTATGGGTTGATTTCTTCTACTGCATCTTCAATGCTTGAAATTCTTCCAACTCTTGTATTTTGTTGGTGATGTTTGTGTCTGTATTTCCTATTCACTCCCGAATATTTTCCATCTCCAGGGCTCCCTCAGCTATGGTTTTCTTTAATGTTTCTTTTTACTTATTCAGGTCTTGTGCAGTTTTATTCATGTTCTTCTGTTTTTTGTTTGTTTATTTGTTCATTTTTTTTCTTGGCTATTTTGGCTTTTTTTAAAAGGTTTATTTGTTTCCTCCCATTGTTTCTATGTGTTTTTCTGGATTTCTTTAAGAGAATTATTGATTTCCCCAAGATATTGTTTGTGACTTTCTGATTTTATTTAAGAGATTTATTCATTTATTTTTAAAAGGCTTTTATCATCTTTATAAAATGGGCTATATGTTTTGTTTTCGTTTTTATTTTCTGTTTTGTTTGTGTTTTCTGTTGGAATATCCAGGGCTTGCTGTAGTAACATAGCTAGAGTTTGGTGGTGTCATATTGCCAGGGATGTTGTTGATTTTTTTCTTACTCTGACTTCTAGTCATCTGGCTTTTGGAGTAATTATAGGTTTAGGTGCCAATTTCTGAGCTTATCTTTGTTGAACAGATTTTTTCCCCTTTGGCTTTAGTTTTTCTGCTCTTCTGACCAGAGTATCCTGTGGTTCTGTTGGACAGGGATTCCTCAGGATCAAAATGATGTCTCTACTGGGTTTTGGGGTGTCAACATTGTACCTGGGCCTCTGTGGAGTTTGGAAGCTTCTGTAGCCTTTGAGGTTCTATATGCAGATAGAACAATGGGCTTCTGCTAGAGTATAATTGATATTTTTATTTGACAAATTATATTTTATGATGCCAGGAAATCCATATAACAGTTGTACTAGCAGTTCCATAAATTCTTTCATATCTTGCTCCAAAACCAGAGATATCTGTAAATATAATAATTATATAATATATATTACATATAAAATATGTATATTACATATATGCTGTTTTAACTCTTACTTGAGTACTGATAAAAGTAGTATAAAAAAGTAACTTTAATTGACTTCCAACACTTAAGAGTAATAACTCCTTTTATTTTTTTCTTTTAACAGATATCCTAAATTATGCAAGGAAGTCCCTGGGCCAGCAGCAAAGCTCAGTTGTAGAGCACATCCTAGACTGTGGAAAGAGCATGAGGTTATTATCTCTAAATACCAGAACTGTAGTTTCTTTCTGTCTTGAGTGTAGTAATACTATAGTGAGTGATAGTTGAGTATTATCAAATGCTTTTATTATCTCTGTAATGGTATGTCTTTTATTTATAATATGATGAATTTCAGTCTAGAAAAGTAAGCTAATATTGAATATGATTCAATAAGTTATTATGTAATAATGTATTAGATTTTAAAATATTTTATTAATGAATTTAGCACCTGTAATTCTACTTTATGGAAGATAAATTTACTCATTCTAAAATTTTTCATAGCAAGTTTTCAAGCCTATGTGTTATTTGTGGACATGTCAGGTATGGTTAAGGCCTTGTCATGAGATATGATAAGATTTCCCTGGCTTATTTGAGTAGAACAAGTCTAATCACAAGAAGGCTTTTCATAAGACCTCAAACTATTGAGTCCTGAGGACTCAGTTTGGTGATACTGTCTTTGTATGTAGAAGAAGAGGACCATGGTCAATGGATGTTTCTCAAAGCTACAAAGAACGTAAAAGCAACCAGAAAATTACAATGTTGGCATCATGGTTGAAAATAAATTAATTCTACTATCAATGAAAACAGATAAGAAATCAATTTATCATATTTTTTTTCTGTTCAAGATGTAGCCCGTGGCAGCTCAGTCTCCAAGTACATTCCCTAGTAATGGGAACAGAGACTGCGTCTGACAAGATTTCAGTGGCTAGATCTTTGATCACCTCCTCCTGAGGGTGGTGTAGCCTTACAGGCCACAGAGGAAGAAAATGCAACCAGTCCTGATGAGAGCTGATAGGCTAGGGTCAGATGGAAGGGGAGGAGGACCTCCCCTATCAGTGGACTTGGGGAGGGGCATGGGTGGAAAAGGTGAAGGGAGGGTAGGATTGGGAGGGAGGAGGGAGAGAGCTACTGGGAGATACAAAGTGAATAAACTAATTAATTAAAAAATAAATTAAGGTGGGAGCGGAGCCAAGATGGCGACTAGCACACACAGTTTCTGAGTGGTGGGATACCTGATCTTCTGAGTTGGAGAATGGAAGGACCCCCAACCCAGGAAAACCACAGCGAGGCTTTCTGAACAACAGGGAACATCGCAGGAGGTGAAAACTTTGGCCTCTGGTCACCCAGAGACTTGCTTGGGGAAGGAGAGAAATGACCCTTTGTTCTTGCAGCACTCCCTTCCCCCAGACCTCCTTCCTCCACAACACAGCAGCACAGCGAACTCTTCTTTCTCAGCGCAGACCTAACTGCCTGGGGTATACAGCCGCTGAGACGGAGCCCCAAGCACTTTAGCAGCAGACAAAAGCCAGCAGTACGTGTCCCAGAGTCCCAGATTCCCGCAGCAGCTGCACCATCCTCCCAGGGCGCGAATCTGCTACACACCATACTAGCTCTGCAGGATCGCCATCACTGACAGTACGGCCCGCCCAATCCCACAGTGACAGAGAATACGCTATATACTCTCCAAAACCAGGCAGAAACTTCATACAACCTGGACACACCAGGCGCTGGGCCTCCCAAGCTTGGAGAGCACAACGAAGAGATCACAGGACTTCCCAGAAAGCATTGGGACTAGCAACCCAGTCTCCAGTTACAGCAGGACGTGGCGGCAGAGCAGCACTGAACTGGCGGGGCACCACAGCCCTCCAGTTTAAGACTAACCAGGGCCAAACCAGAGAACAGAGAGCCTGGTTACCCCATCCCTGCTGAAGTGACCACCCTGAAATCTCCAGCTGCAGCAAGACCTCAGAACCTGGCAGTGACAGCAGCACAGAACTGGCGGAACACATCAAAGAAGCAGGGCCAAACCAGAGAGCAGAGAGCCCCGGATACCAAGATCTCTGCCAAGAGACCTGCCTGTAAGTGAGTGCACCCTTGAGAATCTGCAGTTCCCCAGATCCTGGGTCCTTCTAAATCAGAAGCCAGGCATCGAACCCCCCTCCCACCCACATACCCACTTTGGGAAACAGAGGGGCACTAGGGACATTGAAGTCCCTGCCCTGTGGGCCTGATTGAGGAGTTAAGACAGTTAATGCCAGAAATTGTGCTGCGATCATCATTAGCGCCTGCAACATATACAGTGCAGAGCCCCTCCCACACACTCAAGGGTTCAACATTAGCCATCACTCTGTCCCTCGAGAAACTCATCCACGCACACTTACACACACAGACACACACACACGTGCCCACACACGCTTGCATTTGCCCCGTTTGCGCCTGCGTACATTCCTCCCACAGGTACAGCTAGTCCTCAGCACACTCTGAGAGTGCTCAGCTTCCTGAAGAACTCTCCAGACACCAGAGAAAGACAGCACCAGTCTGATCTGCAGAATCCAAAAAACAAACAAGGAAGGTTTTAGATAAGCCAATGGCCAGGGGTAGGCGAAAGAACACTTCCAACATAAATCAGGACATCATGACTTCACCAGCAAACCCCAAAATTGATGGATACTCCAATTCAGCAGAAGCACAGGAAAATGATTTTAAAGCCATGCTTGCCCAATTATTTGAGGCTCATAAGGAGGAAATGAACAAGTCTTTCAAAGAGATGGCCAGTCAATTGGAGGCAAAGAAAGAAGAAATAGACAATATCCTTAAAGAAACACAGGCAAACATAGCCAAACAAATAGATACACAAGTAGAGGAAAAATTAGTGGCATATAAGAAGGAAAGGAAAAAAGAAATAGAGGCCATCGTAGAGAGACAGGAATCCAAATTCAAACACATGAAAGAAATGGTGCAAGGCATGAAAACAGAATTAGAATCAATAAAGAAAGCACAAAATGAGAAAACCCTTGAGCTGGAGAACTTGGAGAAAAGATCAGGAACCACAAAAGTAAGCATCACCAACAGAATACAAGAGATGGAAGAGAGAATCTCTGGAGCTGAAGACACACTTGTAGAAATGGATACTTCTCTCAAAGAAAAAGTAAAATCAGAAAAGTTCCAATCACAAAATATCCAAGAAATCAAGGATGCTATGAAAAGACAAAATCTAAGAATAATAAGAATTCACGAAAAAGAAGACTCCAGACTCCAAGGTCCAGAAAATATTTTCAAGAAAATCATAGAAGAAAATTTTCCCAACTTAAAGAAAGAGATGTCCATAAATATACAAGAGGCCTACAGAACTCCAAATAGACTAGACCAGAAAAGAAACACATCACGTCACATCATAGTCAAAACACTAAATCTACAGAACAAAGAAAAGATATTAAAAGCAGCAAGGGAAAACGGCCAAGTAACATATGAAGGTAGACCTATCAGAATCACACCGGACTTCTCATCAGAAACTATGAAAGCCAGAAGGGCCTGGGCAAGTATCACGGAGACTCTAAGAGATCACAAATGTCAACCCAGACTACTATACCCTGCAAAGCTTTCAATCAACATAGATGGAGAAAACAAAATATTCCATGACAAAACTAAATTTACACAATATCTACACAGCAAACCATCCCTACAGAAGATACTAGAAGGAAAACTCCAATCCAATGAAAACAAATTCACCCAAGAAAACAGGGCATACAGATAATGTCCCAACAAAAATGAAAGGAAAACAAGCAATGAAACAGGGTTAGATCATCAACTCCATTACAAAAGGAACTAACATGCATTGGTCACTATTATCTATCAATATCAATGGACTCAACTCACCAATAAAAAGACACAGGCTAACAGAATGGTTAAGGAAACAGGATGCAACATTCTGTTGCATCCAAGAAACACACCTATGCAACAAAGACAAACACTACCTCAGAGTAAAGGGCTGGAAAACTGTTTTTCAAGCAAACGGTTCCAGAAAACAAGCTGGAGTAGCCATCCTAATATCTAATAAAATAGACTTTCAACCCAAGTTAATCAAAAAAGATAAGGAGGGCCACTATATTCTCATCAAAGGAAAAATCCACCAAGAGGACATCACAATCTTGAATATCTATGCCCCAAATACAAGAGCACCGACATTCGTAAATGAAACATTATTAAAGCTTAAATCATACATTGATCCTAATACCTTAATAGTGGGAGACTTCAACACTCCACTCTCACCAAGGGACAGATCAACTAGACAGACACCAAATAGGGAAATAAAAGCACTCACAGAATCCCTAAATCAAATGGACCTAATAGACGTCTACAGATCATTTCACCCAAACTCAAAAGAGTACACCTTCTTTTCAGCACCCCATGGAACCTTTTCCAAAATAGACCATATAGTGGGCCACAAAGCAAGCCTCAACAGATACAAAAGGATTGAAATAATCCCTTGTATACTATCTGACCACCATGGACTAAAGCTCGACCTCAACAACAACAGAAACAACAAAAAGCCGACACGCACATGGAAACTAAACAACTTACTACTCAATGACAGCTGGGTTAAGGAAGAAATAAAGAAAGAAATTAAAGACTTCCTAGAATTCAATGAAAAGGAAGGCACAACATACCCAAATTTATGGGACACACTGAAAGCAGTGCTCAGAGGAAAATTTATAGCACTAAGTGCCTGCAAGAAGAAATTCGTAACATCACATACAAACAACTTAATGGCCCAACTGAAAACCCTAGAAAAAAAAAAAGAAGCAGATACACCCAAGAGGAGCAGACGGCTGGAAATAATCAAACTAAGGGCTGTAATCAATCAACTAGAAACAAATAAAACTATCCAAAGAATCAATGAAACAAAAAGCTGGTTCTTTGAGAAAATCAACAAGATAGACAAACACTTAGCCAAACTAACTAAAAAGCAGAGAGAAACTATCCAGATCAGCAAAATCAGAAATGAAAATGGGGACATAACCACAGACATTGAGGAAATCCAAACAATTATTAGGTCATACTACAAAAGCCTATATGCCACAAAATTTGAGAATCTAAATGAAATGGATAATTTTCTTGAAAGATTCCATCTACCAAAACTAAGTCAAGATCAGATAGAAAGACTGAATAGCCCTATATCTCCCAAGGAAATCAAAGCAGTCATTAACAGTCTCCCCTCCAAAAAAAGCCCTGGACCAGATGTCTTCAGCGCAGAATTCTACAAGACCTTCAAAGAAGTGCTAACTCCAATTCTCCTCAAGCTATTCCACAAAATAGAAACAGAAGGAACACTACCAAACTCATTCTATGAAGCCACAGTCACCTTAATACCTAAACCACACAAAGACCCAACAAAAAAGAGAACTTCAGGCCTATCTCTCTTATGAATATTGACACAAAAATACTCAATAAAATACTTGCAAACCGAATCCAAGAACACATCAAAGATATCATCCACCATGACCAAGTAGGCTTCATCCCAGGCATGCAAGGGTGGTTCAACATATGGAAATCCATCAATGTAATCCACTACATAAACAAACTGAAGGAGAAAAACCACATGATCATCTCCTTAGATGCCGAAAAAGCATTTGACAAAGTCCAACACCCATTCATGTTTAAAGTCTTGGAGAGATCAGGGATACAAGGCACATACGTAAACATAGTAAAGGCAATATATAGCAAGCCTATAGCTAACATCAAACTCAATGGAGAGAAACTTAAATCAATCCCACTGAAATCAGGGACAAGACAAGGCTGTCCATTGTCCCCATATCTCTTCAACATAGTACTTGAAGTCCTAGCCAGAGCAATATGACAACTAAAGGAGATCAAGGGGATACAAATCAGAAAGGAAGAGGTCAAAGTGCCACTATTTGCAGATGATATGATAGTATACATGAGCGACCCCAAAAAATCAACCAGAGAACTCCTTCAGCTGATAAACACCTTCAACAAAGTGGCAGGATACAAAATCAACTCAAAAAAATCAGAAGCCCTCCTATATACCAAAGACAAAAAGGCTGAGAATGAAATTAGGGAAACAACACCCTTCACAATAGCCACTAATACCATAAAGTACCTTGGGGTGACTCTAACCAAGCAAGTGAAAGACTTGTTTGAGAAAAACTTCAAGTCTCTGAAGAAAGAAATTGAAGAAGATATCAGAAGATGGAAAGATCTCCCATGCTCATGGATTGGTAGGATTAACATTGTGAAAATGGCCATACTGCCAAAAGCAATCTACAGATTCAATGCAATTCCCATCAAAATACCAACTCAATTCTTTACAGACCTTGAAAAAAAGATTCTCAGCTTCATATGGAGAAACAAAAAACACAGAATCTGCAAAATGATCCTGTATGTACAACAACAGATCATCTGGAGGTATCTCCATTCCTGATCTCAAGCTGTACTACAGGGCAACAGTAATAAAAACTGCATGGTATTGGCATAGAAACAGAAAGGAGGATCAATGGAACCGCATAGAAGACCCAGAAATAAATCCACACACCTATGAATACTCGATATTTGACAAAGAAGCCAAATCCATTCAATGGAAAAAAGACAGCATCTTCAACAAATGGTGCTGGACCAACTGGATGTCTACATGCAGAAAAATGAAAATAGATCCATATTTATCACCCTGCACAAAACTAAAGTCAAAGTGGATCAAGGACCTCAACATAAAACCAGATACCCTAAATCAATTGGAAAAAAAAGTGGGGAACAGCCTAGAACTCATTGGCACAGGTGACAACTTCCTGAACAGAACACCAACAGCACAGGCTCTAAGAGCAACAATCAATCAATGGGACCTCATGAAACTGAAAAGTTTCTGTAAAGCAAAGGATAAACTGTCATCAAAACAAAACAACTGCCTACAGATTTGGAAAGAATCTTCACTAACCCTTTATCTGACAGAGGACTAATATCCAGTATATACAAAGAACTAAAGAAGCTGAAAAGCAGCAATCCAAGTAATCCAATTAAAAAATGGGGAACAGATCTAAACAGAGAATTCTCGACAGAGGAATATCGAATGGCAGAAAAACACTTAAAGAAATGCTCATCCTCATTAGCCATCAGGGAATTGCAAATCAAAACGACCCTGAGATATCACCTTACACCCATCAGAATGGCCAAGATGAAAAACTCAAGCGATAACACATGCTGGAGAGGTTGTGGAGAAAGGGGAACCCTCCTCCACTGCTGGTGGGAATGTAAACTGGTACAACCACTCTGGAAAGCTATCTGGCACTTTCTAAGACAAATAGGAATAGTGCTTCTTCCAGACCCAGCTATACCACTGCTAGGTATATACCCAAAGTTTGTTCAAGTACACAAAAAGGACACTTGCTCAACCATGTTTATAGCAGCTCTATTTGTAATAGCCAGAACCTGGAAACAACCCAGATGTCAATCAACAGTGGAATGGGTACAGAAATTGTGGTATTTTTATACAATGGAATACTACTCAGCAATCAAAAAGGAGGAAATCATGAAATTTGCAGGCAAATGGTGGGATCTAGAAAAGATCATTCTGAGTGAAATATCCCAGAAGGAAAAAGACAAACATGGGATATACTCACTTATATAGACCTATAAGATATGATAAGCATAATGAAATCTATACACCTAAAAAAGATAATCAATTGAGCGGACATGGGGTAAGATGATCAATCCTCATTTAGAAAGACAGATGGGATGTGCATTGAACGTATGACAGGAGTCTACTGAGCGCATCTGAAAGACTCTAACTAGCAGTGTTTTCAAAGCAAAGACTCATGACCAAACCTTTGGCAGAGTACAGGGAATCATAAGAAAGAAGGGGAGTTAGTCTGATGGGGAAAGGATAGGAGCTCCACAAGGACCAAATATATCTGGGCACAGGGTCTTTTCTGAGACTGACATTCAACCAAGGACCATGTATGGATATAACCTAGAACCTCCACTCAGATATAGCCTGTGGTAGCTCAGTAACCAATTGGTTTCCCAAAGTGAGGGGAACAAGGACTATTTCTAACAGGAACTCAATGACTGGCTCTTTGGTCTCCCCACCCCCGAAGGGAGGAGCAGTCCTGTTAGGCCACAGAGGAAGGCTTTGCAGCCAGTCCTGAAGATACCTGATAAAACAGGATCAAATGAATGGGGAGGAGGTCCCCCCTATAAGTGGACTTGGAAAGGGGCATGGTGGAGATGAGGGAGGGAGGGAGGGAGGGACTGGGAGGGAATGAGGGATCGGGACACGGCTGGGATACCGAGTTAATAAAATGTAACTGATAAAAAAATAAATAAATAAAATAAATTAATTTTCAAAAGAAGAAATAATAAGTACTAGGTTTCCATCACAAAAGATTTCCAGGTGATAAATGATAAAAATGATAAAGTTACATCCTCATTTATTCCACAAATGTATTAATGGAAACTGCATAACATTGATGCAAATATTCCAGCAAAGAAAATGCATATTTCATTACAGTAGCCTTACATTGCTAACTGATTACTCTTAGAAACTTAAAAAAGAATAAATATGTATGTATTTGAATCACATATAAGTATTTTTCAAAATACAGAACAGAGAGAAACAAAATTCACATTGTTTAAAATTTTATTGGATGAGTATAATACTTTCTTCATAAACTAAACTGCAAGAAAAATGATCCAAAAGGGTGGATCAATCATGGTCAGAATGAAACAAAGTTAGAGGCAGAAGTAAGGAAGCAGTATGTTTGTATTCTGAGGCAAACAATGCTGTGATAGGAAAATAGACAGACATGATTCAATTAATGTTATTTTAATGGCATGTTATACTTAGCAACTCATAAAGATAAGTGACAATTACATTTATCCTACATACAAATGTGAAATAAGCTTAAGCTCAAGAAATATTAAGAAAATTAGAAATGATAACAATATGACAAATATAAATGAAAATTTGCTGTCTGAAAATTAATAAAATTTTATTAGATAAATGTGTACTTTAAAATGTGTAAGACATTTTAAGAGAATAAAAATAATGCAGGACAATGCAGGGATTCTAGGTGCTTTAGAATTTTTATGCATCTAAAACCTGTTTAAAGTATAAAATAATGAACATTTTGCTGGTCAAAGGAAGACTATCTAATTTTTCTTGATACCATAAAACCAGTTTGAGTATTTTTCATTTAAGACTGTAATAAATAAATAAATATTTTTTTAAAAAGTAGTTAAAAAAGAGGCTGTTGAGTCCTCAGTCATCATAGGACCACTATGATAAACACATTTGTTTATAGTGGAATGGTTTGTGCATCATGAAGGCAGGTGGACCTGGAGATTAGACAGTAGTGAGGAATAGCTTGATGTGAGAGGCCTGCATTGCCACCGGAGGCCATAGTAATATCTAAGCCCATGCCACTGCTGAGGACCATGTCTGAGTCCATTGGCCTTTTACAGCAGGAGCCTGTGTTGATGTCTACAGTGTATGTTACTACGAAAGGCCATGAGGACATCTGTGGTCCCGCATATCTAAAGCTGGAGAATCTGCATGATACTGGGCAACAACAGGATATATGTGAGCAGTCTCAATGAGGATCCAGTATTGATAGCTCAACAGAAGCCAGGGGCTTCGAACCAGACCAATGACTCATTTCAGTGAATGTTTGAATGTAAAGCAGTTTGAGCAAAAAGGTATACAATGTGACACAGCATAACACAGAACAGATTCCATCCTGAGATGTTATTTTTGTTGCTTTTGTTGGGGGTGGGATAGGGTTGGTTAGGTAGGTTACAAAGTTAGAGGATGGGTAGGACAAACTAGCAAAGAAGTGGGATTGGCATATGTGACATAAAACTCACAGAAAATCAATAAAAATTATGAGAAAATAAAAGACTGATAAGTCATGTCCCTAATAATCTAGGTACCATATCTAGCCCTAGGTACCATAACAAACCAGTTAGGTGGACATGTATTATGTGACAAGGTTTTTGTCTTTTCTTATTATATCTTGTATTTTTCCTGTTTGGCTGTTGTCTCTTAAAGATCTGCTCTTTTCTGAAGAGAAAATGAAGGAAGGAGGAATGGATGTGAGAGACAGAAGGCAGGTGGACATCAATGGAGCAGTGAAGGGAAGGAAAATTATGCTTGGGATGAATTGTATGAGAAAAGACTCTATGTTCCATGATAGATGGATAGATAGATAAATAGATAGATAGATAGATAGATAGATAGATAGATAGATAGATAGATAGATAAATGATAGACAGAAAGAAGAATGAAGTTATCCTTAAAAGTCCATGAGGTAGAAAATATTTTTCAAGAAAAAAAACAATAATTTTTTAAAAATAATTTTAACATGTTAAAAATTTGAGAGTGGATTACTCTCACTGTTCAATGAAAATTTAAAATTCCAAAAAGAGTAGAGAAATATTGAGAGACCAAAGAATTAAAAATCAGTCTGTATTGTTTTAAAGTTTCAAGCACAAGCCTGAATGAAGGCTAGCTAGGTGGAGATATGTTCAGCCACCTGGAGGAAAGAACTAGCCTCAACACCCTGAGGGGAAGAACTAGCCTTACTGCATTCTTTTACTGCCCACTAGAGATACAGTTGCTAGGAATCTGGCCCCTCTTCTCTAAAGCAGCTAAACAAGGGAAGCTAGACCATTAATGGTTTTGGGGACCTTCCTATAGCCAATCAGTTCAAAATGCAGCTTCTCCTTTTGTGTTTTGACCAATAGTTGCTTGCCAGGCAGGAATGCCCCTGCGTTGGGCATGCTTGGATGGACTGGACTCTTTAAATCATCCAACTAAACCTGAGAACAGGGAGGTGGGGAGGGCTATTGGTTCTTACCACTTACCTGGTGAGGGTGTGTGAGCCCAAGCTGGAGCATAAAGAAAAGATCCTCGTGTGTTTTGCAACAGACTCAACTCCTGGTGATGGTCTTTTGGGGTCTTTCAGCAATGTGGCTAGATTCAAAATTAACTCTGGAATGCTAGTAAATTTAGGTATGCCCTGGTTAATCGCATGCCTCACTGGGTGCCTGTGCCCGTTGATGCCCCTCACGCTATGACTCTCTTCAGACAGAAAAGGGATCTTGGAACTACAACCACCATTGTTACTACCATCTCATTGGCGGCTGTTGGAGCTACCACCGGGGCATTAGCCATGAGTCATACTGGGCAGACTGCTCAGACCCTGAACAATCATTTAGCCAATGTAGCTCATGCCTTAGTCATACATAAAGGAATTAATGCTCAACTAAAAGGAGGCTTGATGGTGTTCAATCAGAGGATTGACCTCGTGCAGGAGCAAATTGATACCCTATGGCAAATCGCTCAACTTGGCTGTCAATGAAAATATGCTGAACTTTGAGTCACTAGCATATAACATGAGAATTTTTCCTGTGCTACAAATCTGTCTAAACAATTGTCAAGCTATATTTTAGATAATTGGACTGGAGAATTCGATACTATGATGGAGCAGCTGAGAGTGGCCATTGTCACGGTAAATTCTACCAGAGTGGACGCAGGACTAGCCACAGGATTATCATCATGGATTGCTGCAGCCATGAATCATCTGAAGGAATGGGCAAACATGGGAGCGTTAGCAGGCCTTCTGGTGTTGGTCTCCTTGGTTTGCCTGTGGTATATATGCAAGATTAGAGTCTCACAACAGTGTGATGCAGCCATGATCATTCAGGCCTTTACAGCCATTGAAGCAGGACATTCTCCCCAAGCATGGTTGGCTACCATAAAAAGCTAAAATGTTACGCTCAGGATGCGAGGCTAAGCACTGCACTCAGGGTCAGCCGCTTTGGACCCAGAGAGGAGCATGTCTGGTTGCATGCCGGTTGATGCCCCAGGTCCCGCCTCTGAGAAAAATGTATCGGACGGGTCTGATGCTCTTTGGGTGGATGACACCTAAATGAACATCGGTACAAAGTCCCAATTTATTTCTAATATCAGAGATCAGACCTCTACTCTTGCCTGATGCATCTAAAACAAAAAGGGGGAACTGTAGAGAGCTGCGGAATGCTATGCCTTAAAGATGGAGCTGGTTTCTGCCTTCCACCTTCCTGATGGTGAGTGCTCTCTGTCATGAACAATTCCATATTTGGCTAAGGCTGAGGATCTGGCTTGCTTCCATGTATGTGGACCTATCTGCATTGCCCACGTGGCACGCTGGGGTTGGCTACCCAGAGGCTATTTAAGCTGTGGGCTGGCTTTCCCCAGGGTCAGAAGATTGTTCAAGGCTCCTGAATAAACTGCATTGAGAAGAACAAAAAAAAAAAAAAAAAAAGATCAGAAAGAAGGAGAGGAGGACCTCCCCTATCAGTGGACTTGGGGAGAGGCATGCATGCAGAAAGGGGGGGGAGGGTGGGACCGGGAGGGGAGGACGGAGGAGCTTATGGGCGGGATACAAAAGGAATAAAGTGTAATTAACAAAAGTTAAATAAAATTTTTTTTTTAAAAAAAAGAAGGGAAAGAATGATTATAAGATCCAGAAGCTCAGGACTCCTTCTGTATCTTCTATACATAAGAGGGAAGCTGCACCCATAAAATCTCAAAAATATTATTGTCTAAATAAGAGCTCCACAATGACAATACTGGTTAATATGTAGCTGTGGAAGTCTCAAGTTTCATAAGACCCTTCCCTTAAATGAAGATCCACAGGCAAAATGACAACTGAGAATCAATCTTTTCCAGGGACAAATCTATTGATACATTATTCAATATGAAATAATCAGCCCTAACCACATACACGTGAAAAACTCTAAATAGACTCAGTAGGTTGCATACATAGATACATATGTGTGTATCTGTAACAATAACTCTAAGAAGCTCATGAACAGGAGATTAGAAAAGACTGGATGAGTGTGTATTTTGAAAGATTAGGACTGCCTTGCCAGGCCACAGGAGAAAATGGCACACTCAGTTCTGATGCAACTTGATGTGATGGAGTGGATGGAAAAGGGAGAACTCTCCTTTCTGAAGAAAAGGAGAGTGGCAGGGAGAGAGGGAAGGGAAGGGAGAGTGGGACTAGAGAGGAGGAGGGATGAGGCTTCAACAAGAATATGAGGTGAATAAAAAAAGACTATGATAATAATCTCTACTATATTATTTTTTTCAATAAAATGCTTTGAACTTCAGTAAGAATAACAAGAAAAAGAGGAAGAAATTAGAGGGACACAGAAAAATACGAAGTCAAATTATCCTATCTGCTGATGTTATGAGACTATACATAAAAGATAACAAAAATTTCACCAGAATGTTATAAAAAATTATTATCACTTTCAATTAAGTGGCAGGATACAATATTGACTGACAGAAACTAGTAGCTTTTCTATATTCCACAAAGAAACATACTGAAAAAGAGATCCTAGACACTCTCAATCACAACAGTCTCAAAAACTGGGAAAACATAGACTGAAGAGATGAAAATCCTCTCTGAAACATTTAGTCTCTCACGAAAAAGACTGAAGAAAACACTAAGAGATGAGAAGAGCTCCTATGCTCAAGGAATGATCATTCTACCACAAGTAACTTGTATAGTCCATGCAATAGCAAGAGAGCCAGAAAACATTTTTTCAAGAAATACAACAAAAGTTCCCCATAATGAACTAAAAATGAATATTCAAAGAAATCTTTAACAAAAGGATGATTGAAGGATTACCTCTCTTGTCTTTTATTACAGAAAAAAAAACCTACATATTAGTCTAATCTATGTATTACTGAACTGTGGTAATAAAGATAGCATGGTATTAGCACAAAAATGAACACGAAAATTTTACATTGTGGACATCAATACCATGTCACATATGTTGTTCTGTGTACTTCTTAATCAATTAGCTCTTGCTCTATAACAGAGAACTCCTGGGTTTTATTATAGACTAGAAATTAAGTTGTCTATAATTTTATACTTTGGAAATTTGAGGTAAATTTAGCTAGATAGGACCTCTAAATGGTTCTGAAGATCTAGGAAGAGGTTTATTCTATTTTCTGAAGTAGTTGTATTTTGTGTTCTGCAGTCACCTTGTGGACAGCCTTAAACTAAAGAGTGAATGTTAGCCTTGTATCTTCCCAATGGTAGGATGTTATCTACTCTGATACAAATGACCTAGCAACGTCTGTCTCATTTAGAACATTGATCCAGGGAGTTTTGCTAATGGTAGATTGGAAAGACTCAAAGATAAAGGATGTAAGTATTCTTTAATTGAAACCTCAAAATTAGAATTCATATGCTTACATCATATTGTACTGTCAAAAGTAAGGAGAAAACTAAAGATAGTGCTGGTAACTGAGAGTTTAAAGTGATACAGATGTCATCTTCCCTGATTCACCATTACCCAGTGAATGCACACTTTAAAGTAGTACGGTGAATCACAAAACAACGCTTCATATTTATTTTAAAAATAATGAAAACTTTAAACAACACTATAGAATGAGGTGAAATGAATGTTGTAATCAAATATTGTAATCAAATATCTCACAGGTGTGTTACCTATTTTTATTCGGGTTTACAATTGGCATAATGTATCCCTACAAGAATAGCTTAGCAAATATTACACTCCCATAGAGAAGAGAGCCTAAATTCTAGCTCACCTTTACACAATATTTTATGTTTAAGATGTATTGATTTTTAAAATATATGTATGTACTTTGCCTGCATGTATGTCTGTGTACTACATGCATACCTGGTGCCCAAAGAGGTCGAAAAGGACATCAGATCCCCTGGAATTGCATTTATAAATGTTGTAATAATTAATGAAAAATTAAAAAAAAATCAAAAGGCTCCAGAAAAGCCAGAGGTTTCTATACACATTTTGTCAGAATGAGGTAAAAACTGATCTCATTTCTCCTTAGAACTAACCTTTCTTCCCCAAATAACTGTCAGGCCTACTCCTGTTGATTGAAACAATGGGCTAGACAATGGCTAAGCTAGGTGTAAAGACCATCATCTGCCAACCTGTGACCAAGTCTGGTGTCATGCTTTGGAAATGGATTGAGAACATCTCTCAGTCTATATATGCTGAAGTTTTATTCTCTTGGTGAATATTAAGGCTAGAACTTTTTCTGACTATTCCATTTAGAGACAAGACTTTTGTAGAGTGTTTAGAATTAAATGAAGTCATTAGACTTAAACCCCAATATGGGATCCTTTCAGGTTTAAATAAAGAATGACAGGCTACACATGTACACATAGAGACAATCAAACTGTCTGCCTCCAGCAACTGATTCTATGGTGCTTGCTGAGGACTTGGCTAACAAGATAATCATCAACAGATTGTCCTTCATATGAAATCTTCAAAAGGTGAGCTCCAACAAACCTCTTTCCTTCACAAGTACACTTCCTATGCTAGTGCAGTAGAGTAGGGAATGGCCCCATGTTTTGTTGTTCTTAGAAGAGGGAACTGTGCTATTTTCATTGGGTATCCTTCAGAAGAAGCACAATTTTTTTCTCAGTGTTTAGAGTTGCTCCAAGTGAATTTTGTGGAACAAAAATATGATGAGAGCCTGAAAAGGGTCTAATAACCCAAGAAATGAAGTGCATTGAGGATCTCAAGTTCTTGACTATACCCCAAAACAGTGACACTCGTCAGCTTGGGGAGCTGGAGCAGAGGAGAGTTGAAGCCAAATATTCCTGTTCTCTCCCAAAGTTCCAAGTTGTTAAAAAAAGAATAATTATCTGACAGAAATTGGTGAATATTAAGGCAAAAGTATGACAAAGTGCAACATAGGATCTCGTGGGGTTCTTGGGAAAGAAAGAAAAATGGATCTTAGTGGGAAAACTAATTAAATTCAAATAAGTTATATAGTAATAATTAAACTGTGCTGTGCCAAAGTTACTTCTTTAGTTTTAATGATTACACTATGATTATAAATGTTAATAACACTAGGGAAAGTGACTGGGGGCCTTAAAGATGCTCATTCTGGTCAACTTCTGTCAGTCTAGAATTAATAAAAGGCTAAAATCAACGTATAAATTTGAGTGAAGTCCCTTGGCCTTATTTCCTTTAGCAGCATGGATGTTTTTAGAGGCAAACAGCAAATGGCCAACTCAGGGACTTTAAGAGTTGCCTGGAGTTTGGAGGCCTCTTCCCTTGTATATCAGTGTAAGTGGGATTCAGGGATATTTTTCTGATCTATTCCATCTCCTTATGGACTTGCCTCAGGCTGAAGATTCTATTTGCTTTCTGATGAGTGTCAGCAATGATGGAGGTGAAGATCTCTCCTGTTTCGGAGGAAAAAGGTGGCATCTGATTATATAACTTTCTCCTAAGAGCGACATCTTTCCCAAGCATTCTATAATGGTTTTAATAAGAAGGACCACCATAGGCTTCTAGATTTGAATTCTTCACCATCAGGGAGTTGCTCTTGGTAGTTGAGAAAATTAGGAGGGGAGCCTTTGTTGTAGGAAGTGTGTCACCGGGGATGGGCTTTGTGGTTTCAAAAGTCCAAGGCCACTCCAGTGGCTCTCTTAACCCTACTGCCTTCAGATTCAGCTGTAGAACTCTCAGCTACTTCTCCAGCACCATGTTTGCCTGTGTGCCACCATGCTCCCCATCATGATGAAAATGGACTAAACCTCTTAAGCTGTAAGCCAGCCCCAATTAAATGCTTTCTTTTATAAGAGTTGCTGTGGTCATGGTGTCTCTTCAAAGCAGTAGAACACTAAGACAATCTCTAATCCTGAGTGTGGGAAAACACAGGTAGAGACCATATCTAATGATAGCCCACAGATCGTCTAGATACTATTGTGATTAGGTTAAATCCACTTTTGAAACCATGATAGATAAGCTTGGCTTCTCTTGGATAACACAGGTATATAAAAGAAAAATTCTTGAGTGAACTCTAACCTTTGACCAGAAAAAGAAACTTACATTTGGGAGATAACCAAAAGTATTATCTAAAATTATATTATATTAAGTATATAAAAACAGAAATATTTTCTGACTAGAGAGTGCATCAGTGGAGAGCACTAAACTGACCAAACAAAAATTTTGAAAAACAGAAATACTGTAGATTCAAACACATTTTCAGCTGATGCCTGTGGGTTATGAACCACTGTGCAATCTGGATTTGGAGTTTCCTCATACACACACCAGGAGAACAAAGTTCTGAGATCTTTAGTAACCAGCCTTTTTAATTATATCTTACACATGCACAGGCTGGATGGAGACCCCACTGCTTAGGAAGTTGCAGTATTTTTTTTTCCTTTTTCAATAGGTTTTTAATTAAAATAAAATTATATCATTTTCCCACTTCCCTTTTCTCCTTCTAGACCCTTCCAGGGAACTCTCTCTTCAGCTGTCCCATGCTTACTCACTTTCAAATTAAAAGCCTCTTATTTTTAAATTATTGTTGTTTCATATGTATATATGAATGCATATATGTGTAAAAGCACAAATAAAGCTTGATGATTCCATTTTTAAAAAAATAAATAAATAAATGTTGTAATTTGCCATGTATGTTCTGGGAATTGAATCCAGTTTTATGAAAGAGTAGCCAGTGCTCTTAACTGCTGGCCATCTCTCAAGTACTCACTGTGTTTTCACAGCTCAACCTGAAAGTAAATAATGAATGAATGAATGAATGAATGAATACACTATCAAGAGATATGGTTAGGATGACAAAGGGGTGGAAGTAGAAAGTCCACTGGACCTTGAAAAAAAATGAAACAAACAGAAACATAGTTACAATTTATAATATTCATATTTTAGTTACTGAGTGCCCAATACTCTCTTGAAGGTTTATTCCCAGGCCCATCTTAATACACTGTGTTCTCTTTAAGACCACAGCTTTCCTCTCTGCTTTGAAGATCTCAGGCATAAGTGCTTATTTGGTTCCACTTTTAATTATTTTTCACAGTGGTTATTCTCGGAAGCACTGGTCTTCTTGAGGTAGTGATTTCTTTTAATGCTTTTTTTTTTACATTAATTTTCATCATGGAAATAAACTGGAAAATCATTCTTAAAGGAGCCAAGGGACAACATGGTTTCATGAATTGTTAATGTGATGCATCCTATAAATCTCACTATTGTTTATGGGCATAATTAAATCACAAATATTTTAAAACATTACAACAGTACTGAGGAGGTGTAAAATTCATCACCTCATGCAGGTGTAATCATATCCATTAATTAGCAAGTGTTTATTTTTAAAATTCATCTTTAAAAAAGCATAAACTTAAAGTGAAATGGTGAGTAATGATTGTGAAAACATGACCCAGACACATTAAATATTTAATTGGAGGATACAGCTGTAAAATAAATTTAATAGAAATTGGAATTTTTAAACTCTTTACAGTTGTAATTTCCAAACTCTCTTATCAAGCTGAATATTTTTTATTTATAAAGCAATCACATAAAACTCTTGTCTTTATATACTTTGAGTCTATATTAATTTACTATAAGCTACCACACCATGGCTGAAAATATTTTACGTTTAATTGTATTATATTGTCTTCAAATTAACAAACTTAATGTGTCTGTCAAACCTTTTTTATGTTCTCAGCTGAACATGCTGGGTAGATGATCAGACATTACAATGCAGACCAATTGATGGGAGAGAGAGCAATAGTAAGAGGAGAGAGAGACAGAGACAAAGAGAGGAGACAGAAATTTTGTTGTACTTTTGCTTTCTCCTTCAGCAAGCGGTGAAGTAATTGCATGTGTAACTTGAAATAACAGATAAAATAAGCAATAGTTGAAGGCTACAGTGCTAAATGAGGCAAAGCTCAGTTGGGTATAGGCAGAGAAGGGCAATTTGAAGACTATATTAGTAGGAAAACAGAATAATTGTCTCCTGTCAACACTTTCCTTTCTTGGAAATCAGACCACCTTAGCTCATTGAGCAGAGTTAGTTACCTAAGTGGAATCCAAGCTTCATTCATCATTTCAGGAACACCGAAAAAAAAAAATTGAGGAAGTCGTAAGAAAAAACAAAACAAAACCAAAAACAAACAAACAAAAAATCTGTCTGATTTTTTTTTTTTAAGAAATAAAGGTATTTATTTTTGACTGTATACACTTGTAAAAACAAACCAACTGGCAGGAAAATTCAAGAGAAAATTTATCTCACTTCTTGTGGCAAAATTCTAGTTTTAGGGCATCAGTTTTGATGTTTTGGGTTTTTTTGTTTGTTTGTTTGTTTCTTTTATTCTTCTTTTTGGTTTCTCAAGACTGAGTTTCTCTGTGTAGCCTTGGCTGTCCTGGGCTTGCTTTCTAAACTAGGCTTGCCTCGAACTCTCAATGATCTGCCTGTTTCTTCCTCCCTGAGTGATGATATTAAAGGCACACACTATGACACCAGCCTAATTTTGGTCGTTTTTTAAAATTTCTTTTATATCCTTGTAGCCCTATCCCTCCTCCTCCCTACCCCAGTTCCATCCTTCTTCCCTTTCCCTCCTCCACTCCCCATTTCCTCAGAAAAGTGGAGCTCCCTTTTTCATCCAGCAAAGCTCATCAAGTTGCATCAGGATTGAAAATATGTTCTTAAGTCTCCTGTGGCCTGTTTTTAAGAACTGTGGCAGTTCATCCAGGGAAAGGTGTTCAAAAGGCTGGCAAGTGAGTCTGTGACCAACATAGCCCGCACTTCCCTTACTACAGTACCCAAATGAGGCCTAAGCTGCAGATCAATAACATCTTTGTAGAAGTCCTAGATCCAGTTCCTCTATGCTTCAGTCCCAGCAAGTCCCTCTGGGCCCTGATTAATTGGTTGTGTTGCTCTTCTTGTGGAGCTCCTGTTACCTCCTGGTCTTTTTCTATAAGGACACTGTCAATAGAAAGAAAGAACAGTCTACGGATTGGGATAATATCTTCACCAATCTTACACCCGACAAAGGGCTAATATCCAAAATATGTAATGCACTCAAGATATAAAACACCAATAAACAAAATAACTAAATTAAAAAACAACAGACAGAACTAAACAGAGAGATCTCAACAGAGAAATCTTGAATGGCCACCAAGCACTTAAAGAAATGGTCAGCATCCTTAGTCATCAGGGAAATGCAAATCAAAATGACTCTGAGATTCTATCTCACACAGGTCAGAATGGCTAACAACAAAATCTCAAGCCAAAGCACATGCTGGCGAGGATGTGGAGAAAGGGGAACACTCCTCCATTGCTGGTGGGAGTGTCATTTAATATTTTAATAAAAAAAAAAGATGTAATAAGTATCCACAACCACAAAATTTACTCTATAGAAATGAAATTTCTGTGTAAACACATTGATGAGAATAAGCAGATTCAATACAACTTAATTTTAGAAAATTAATTATTTCTAAACATATAAAAATGTTAAGCAATCATAAAACATGCTATGAAATTTAAAATATTAAAATATATGACCTAAATTAAATTATCAGAATACATAAAGGTGAATAACAGAAATTACAATTTTTGTTTTTTATCTAAAGACATATTTCTAGCTATATCGTAAACTCTGGGAGTGTTTTAAGTAAAACATCCATCATTGATTATGACATAGTTTTAGACAAATATATATTATTTACATTAGCAAATATGAAACCCTAATATAATATGGAAATTATATTAAATGAATGAAAGAAATATCTAAGACCATTGGGCAAAGAAATGCATAGAGTAGAGGAGCCTCATCAGCTGATATGGTAGCTTTTGCTATGTTCAGTGGAACAGGTCATGTTCTTAAAAGGTAGCAGTTCCTGTTCTTTGTAAGAAACACAACGGCATGCAATGACACAGTTCAACAGCTAGTACATTTTTCCAGTCCAGTCAGACACTCTTCTGCACCCTCTACTGAAAGTAATAATCCTGATATGCTACTACCCTTTGGTATATTGTTTCCCACTAAACAAGACTGCTAAGTTAACCTATTGATTAATTAACTACTTACTGAACCCCTATATGTGCAAGACATAATCTTAAACATTGAGTCTTGTGCCTTAAAATATCACAGGGACTTCATTATATAGTTTATCACTAAAAAGTTGCTTCAGTATGGGAAAAAAAAGAAAAGACATTATTCATAGAATTAACTATGTGTACTATGAAGTCATATTAAATTCTAAAACAAACAAACAAAAACCGTAAACAGAGTAAATAATGGTAAAAAGAGACAGATAAAGACATTGTTTCAGATGAGTGGCTAACAAAGATATCTCCAAAGAGATGGTAGTGGAATTGAAGTTTGATAAGGGTAATGAAATAAATGGTGCTTTTGCTGCTGCTGCTGCTGTTGTTATTACTACTTTTTTTTTTTTTTTTTTTTTGTTAAGAGCCCATTGGTTGAATGATTTTATTAATTGTGCCTATCCTCCATTTGCCAGATTTCTCTTTTTTTTTTCAATGCAGTTTATTCAGGAACATTGAACAATCCTCGGACCCCGGGGAAAGCCAGCCCACAGCTTAAATAGCCTCTGGGTAGCCAACCCAGGCGTGCCACGGGGGCAATGCAGATAGGTCCACATACATGGAAGCAAGCCAGATCCTCGGCCTTAGCCAAATGTGGAGTTGTTCCTGACAGAGAGCACTCACCATCGGGAAGGTGGAAGGCGGAAACCAGCTCCATCTTTAAGGCATAGCATTCCGCAGCTCTCTACAGTTTACTACTTTTATTATTATTACTATTATTATTTTTAAGCACTTGAGTACAATTAGTGCCATCCATATGCTCATGGATATGTGGCCATATCCATATGCTATCCATATGCTCATGCTCATGGGTATGTGGCCATCCATTGAAGCAAGCTACCCAACAGCAGCTATAACTCTAGAACAGAGTTCCCTCTGTAAACAACTGCAAAGAACTCTAATAAGGATGGCACATCAAAGCTTCTCCTCCCCCCATCCTGGACTTTGGAACATCTTAATCAGAAAAGCTGTAAGACCGAAGCTGCTTTTGGGTTGACACATGCGGCAGCTGTGTCATGTCCAGAAACCACTTTTCCACAGCTTGCCTCCCAGTTTACTTTGTCTTACATTTTTTCGGGCTGGTCTTCTTTGAACTTCCCTGTGCTCTTGAAAATGGGAATGAATGCTTAGTCACTAAGGAGTGGAACTGTTTAAAAGGATTAGAAAGAATAGGAAGCTAGTGACTCAAAGTCCAGCATACTTTCATTGACAGCCAAGTTGAGAGATTTGCCATAGGGTATCAATTTGCTCCTGCACGAGGTCAATCCTTTGATTGAACACCATCAAGCCTCCTTTTAGTTGAGCATTAATTCCTTTTTGTACATCTAAGACATGAGCTACATTGGCTAAAAGGTTATTCAGGGTCTGAGCAGTCTGCACAGTATGACTCCTGGCTAATGCCGCGGTGGTAGCTCCAACAGCCGCCAATGAGATGGCAGTAACAATGGCGGCTGTAATTCCAAGATCCCTTTTCTGTCTGAAGAGAGTCATAGCGTGAGGGGCATCAACGGGCACAGGCACCCAGCGAGGCATGCGAGTAACCCGGGCATACCTAAATTCACTAGCATTCTGGCATTGGGCAAAAAAGCAAGTATCATTACCACAATTACTTGGCTCTATCTGGCTAATAATGAATAAAAATGGGGGATATAAACAACCAGGTGTGGGCTTATAGGAAATATTATGAGAAGCCTTAATCCCCTCGTTGGAACATCCTGCATCAGTTCTAGAACTAGCAGTGGTGGTGTCCGAGATCTGAGTAGGTTCAGGAGACCATTGCCCCCAGGGGCGAGACGTGCTCCATGTAAATTGACTAACTCCATGTTTTCCTCCACTTTTGAAAGTCATTTAAGGTTCTTAAATTATTTTTTCCCTTTTTTTTTAATTTTTCATCAATTACACTTTATTCATTCTGCATACGCCCATAAGCCCCTCTCTCCTCCCCTTTGAGTCACTAGCATACAACATGAGAATTTTCCCTGTGCTGCAAATCTGTCTAAACAATTGTCTAGCTATATTTTAGGTAATTGCACTGGAGAAATCGATACTACGATGGAGCAGCTGAGAGTGGCCATTGTCACGGTAAATTCTACCAGAGTGGACGCAGGACTAGCCACAGGATTATCATCATGGATTGCTGCAGCCATGAATCATCTGAAGGAATGGGCGAGCATGGGAGCGTTAGCAGGCCTTCTGGTGTTGGTCGTCTTGGTTTGCCTGTGGTATATATGCAAGATTAGAGTCTCACAACAGTGTAATGCAGCCATGACCATTCAGGCCTTTATAGCCATTGAAGCAGGACAGTCTCCCCAAGCATGGTTGGCTACCATAAAAAGCTAAAATGTTACGCTCGGGATGCGAGGCTAAGCACTGCACTCAGGGTCAGCCGCTTTGGACCCAGAGAAGAGCATGTCTGATTGCATGCGGGTTGATGCCCAAGGTCCCGCCTCTGAGAAAAAGGTATCGGACTGGTCTGATGCTCTTTGGGTGGATGACACCTAAATGAACATCAGTACAAAGTCCCAATTTATTTCTAATATCAGAGATCAGACCTCTACTCTTGCCTGATGCGTCTAAAACAAAAAGGGGGAAATGTAGAGAGCTGTGTAATCCTGCGCCTTAAAGATGGAGCTGGTTTCCGCCTTCCACCTTTCCAATGGTGAGTGTTCTCTGTCAGGAACAACTCCACATTTGGCTAAGGCTGAGGATCTGGCTTGCTTCCATGTATGTGGACCTATCTGCATTGCCCACGTGGCATGCTGGGGTTGGCTACCCAGAGGCTATTTAAGCTGTGGGCTGGCTTTCCCCAGGGTCAGATGATTGTTCAAGGTTCCTGAATAAACTGCATTGAAAAAAAAAAAAAAAAAGAAAGAATAGGAAGAACAGGAAGGTGTGGCCTTATGGGAGGAGGTATGTCACTGTGGTGGGCTTTAAGGTTTCAAAAGCCCAAGATGAGTACAGCATCTCTGTCTTCTGCTCCTGTGGATCCCGATGTAGAAATCTCACCTACTTGCCCAAAACCATGTCTGACTGCATGCTGTCATGTTTCCTGCCATGATGACAATAGAGTAAACAGCTGAAACTGCCAGACACACTAAATCTGTTGTAAAAACAAGTGAGGAAGAGCCTTGAATTTATTGGCACAGGAGACAACTTCCTGTACAGAACACCAACAGCACAGACTCTAAGATCCAACAATCAATAAATGGGACCCCACGAAACTGAAAAGCTGTAAAGCAAAGGACACTATCATCAGAACAAAACAACAGCTTACACACTGGGAAAGGATCTTCATCAACCCTATAACTGGGTTATAAGGTTCTATAAGAGGGCTTATATCAAAATATATATAGAACTGAATAAGTTAAAAAGCAACAAATCAAGTAATCCAATTAAAAATGAGGAATGGAGCTAAACCAAAAAATTCTCTATAGAGGAAAATGGAATGTCAGAGAAACACTTAAAGAAATGTTCAATGTCTTTTGGATATATGCCTAGGAGTGGTATAGCTGGATCTTGAGGAAGTGCTCTTCCTAATTGTCTGAGAAAGTTCCATATTTATTTCCAAAGTGGATGTACAAGTAAACATTCCCACTAGTAGTGGAGGAGGGTTCTGCTTTCTCCACATCCTCTTCAGCATGTGTTGTCACTTGAGTTTTTGATCTTAGCCATTCTGATGGGTGAAAGTTGAAATCTCAGGGTATTTTTGATTTGCATTTCCCTGATGACTAAGGACATTGAAATTTCTTTAAGTGTTTCTCTGCCATTTGATATTCCTCTATTGAGAATTCTCTGTTTAGCTCTGTACCCCATTTTTTTAATTGGATTACTTGATTTGTTACTGTTTAATTCTTGAGTTCTTTATCCAAAAAATGCTCACGTATACAATAAGGATATCTGCTCAACCATGTTTGTAGCAGCTTT
This sequence comes from Meriones unguiculatus, assembly GCF_030254825.1. NCBI lineage: Eukaryota > Metazoa > Chordata > Mammalia > Rodentia > Muridae > Meriones > Meriones unguiculatus. The sequence goes on from NC_083354.1 coordinate 99,961,371, forward strand.
ATTTGTAATAACCAGAAGCTAGAAAGCCAGATGCCTCTCAGGGGAGGAATGGATACAGAAATTGTGGTACATCTACACAATGGAATATTACTCAGCAATAAAAACAAACAAACAAACAAGCAAACAAAAAAAACATAGAAATCATGAAATTTGCAGGTAAATGCTGGGAACTGGAAAAGCTCATCGTGAGTAAGGTATCTCAGAAGGAGAAAGACAGACAAGGTATACACTCATTCACAAGTGGATAGTAAACATATAATATAGAGTAAACATAGTAAAATCTGTACACCGAAGGAAGCTAATCTAGAAGGAGGACTCTGGCTAAAATGCTCAATCCCCATTCAGAAAGGCAAAGAGGATGGACATCGGAGGGCGCAGAAAACAGGGAACAGGACAGGAGCCTACCACAGAGGGCCTCTAAAAGGCCCTTCCCTACAGGGTATCGAAGCAGATGCTGAGACTCATAGCCAAACTTTGGGTAGAGTGAAGGGAATCTTATTAAAGAAGGGGGAGATAGTAAGACCTGGAGAAGACAGGAGCTCCACAAAGAGAGCAACAGATCCAAAACACCTGGAAACAGGGGTGTTTTCTGAGACTGATACTCCAAACTAGGACATACATGGAGATAAACTAGAACCCCTACACAGATGTAACCCATGGCAGCTCAATCTCCAAGTGGGTTCCCTAGTAAGGAAAATAGGGACTGCCTTTGACATGAGCTCAGTGGCTAGCTCTTTGATCCTCTCTCCTTAATGGGGGAGCAGACTTACCAGGCCCACAGAGGAAGACCATGCAGCCAGTCCTGATGAGACCTGATAGGCTAGGGTTAGATGGAAGGTAAGGAGGACCTCCCCCTCCAAGTGGACTTGTAGAGGGGAATGGGAGGGAAAGAGAGAGGTAGGAATGGTTTGGGAGGGATTGAGGAAGGGTGCTATAGCCAGGATACAAAGTGAATAAACTGTAATTAATATTAAAAAATTAAAATTAAAAATATAAATGTATCAGCTACAGATGACCAGTTAGAATTATTTGTTCTGGCCCTTGGATGTTACTTGTCTCTGCATTAGCCACTATCACCTGCAAAAATTAAGCTTCTCTGAACAAAGTTGATAAATTCATAAACCTATGGGATACATATTAGTATTCTGAACGCAGTTAAAAGCCTGACCACTTAGCTAAAACTATTAGTCCCCAGTTAAGTAAATGTTCTCTCTAGTCATGATTTATGTCTTTGCTATAGTTTCTATTACTGTAATAAAACATCATGACCGAAGAAACATGGGGAGGCAAGTATTTATTTTGCTTGTACTTCCATATCAATGTTCATCATTGCAAGAAGTCAAAATAGTAACTAACGCAGGGCAGGAAACTGGTTGCAGGTGCTAAATGCAGTGGCCAAGAAGAGCTGCTGCCTGTTAGCTTGCTTCCAGTGGCCTTCTTTGCCAGGGATCATACCACCAACAATGGTCTTGGCTTTACCTCATCAATCACTAATTTAAAAAAGAAAATGCTACACAGCTTAATATTATGGAAACAATTCCTCAATTAAAGTTCCTTCCCTGCGGATAATTCTAGCTTATCAAGGTGATATAAAACTAAGCAGCACGTGGAGAAAACATGCCAACTAGCATATAATTTCAGGGTCTTGGGTAAGAGTTTGAGTTTCAGGATTATATACTTCAACAATGAAGGTTTTAAAAGACAGTTGGCCATGTCTTTGAATTCTCTCATCACTCTGACTTGACATCACAATCAATCTCACGGTCACTTTTGTACATTTTTCAGTCTTCTCACCTAGATTGCTGTCTGTAGGAGGGCAGCCTTCGAATTTTTCATCATGTTCTTCTCTTGGTCCTTAGGCAGAGCACTTTGACCAGTGGATTCTTTTTTTTTTTTTAACTTTTATTAATTACACTTTATTCACCTTGTATCCCCCCATAAACTCCTCCCTCCTCCCCTCCCAATCCCACCATCTCTCCCTTCTTCACGCATGCCCTTCCCCAAGTCCACTGATAGGGGAGGTCCTCCTCTCTTTTCTTCTGATCTTAGTCTATCAGATCTCATCAGGAGTGGCTGCATTGTCATCTTCTGTGGCCTGGTAAGGCTGCTCCCCCCTCAGGGGAAGGTGGTCAAAAAGCAGGCCAATCAGTTTATGTCAGAGGCTGTCCCTCTTCCCATTACTTTGGAACCCACTTAGACACTGAACTGCCATGGGCTGCATCTGTGCAGGAGTTCTAGGTTATCTCCATGCATTCTTGGTTGGAGTGTGAGTCTCTGAAAAGAACCCTGTGTTCAAATTTTCTGGTTCTGTTGCTCTCTTTGTGGAGTTCCTGCTCTCTCCCTATCTTACTATTTCCCACTTCTTTCATAAGATTTCATACACTTTGCCCAACAGTTGGCCATAAGTCTCAGCCACCCCTAACTTGCACATTCGTGTTGGGAGCTGCTCTCAGACCATGCTTCATTCAGTGGAGTATTGATCAGCTGTGCCAGGAAGGCACGTAGTCACAGACTGAGGGGGTCTGGACACAGGAAGCAGCTGTACCTCAACACCATCCCTTTCTCTCTCTCTCACAATTGTTAGTATTTCAAAAACACCACTCCACTTCTACATCAATGTGGCTTAACTTCCCCATTCATTTGCATGCCTTTATTAATGGTAATTTATTTGTTGTGCCTTAGATGATGTTGCTACTGTTTTTAGGAGTTGACAACTGTAGCCCACAGACAACTTAGTGTCCATGTGGGTTCCCTAGTAATGGGAGAAGAGACAGTCTCTAACATGAACTTAGTTGCCTGTTTCTTGATCATTTTTCCCTGGTGGGGTGACCAAGCCAGCTCACAGAGGAAGAGGATCCAACCTGTCCTGATGGGACCTGATAGGATAACATCAGTCATTGGGGGAGGAGGACTTCACTATCAGTGGACAAGGGGAGAGACATAAGGGAGGAAGAGGAAGGGAATGTGGGATTGAGAGGAGATGAGTGAGTGGGCTACAACTGGGATACAAAGTGAATAAATTGTAAATAATAATAAAAGAAAGAAAAAAAGAATAGACAATTACTGAAAAAAAAAAAAAAACCTCCATGGATTTGAAAGGAAGCAGTGTATACTAGGGTTTGGGAGGGAGAAAAAGAAGGAGAAAATGATGCAGTATGTTATAATCTCAAAAAGTATGAAAAATAATAAAAATATTTACTTTACAAAAAAAAAGATGGTTGGATTACTTGTATGTAACCAAGGCAGAGAAAACAAAAACTGGATGTGTATTAAATGCAAGGCATGGTGTAAAGAGATATGAAGGCTAAGGCTTACCATTTAGCATCAGTGACTGGCTCAGTTACTTAAAATTAAATTAGCAAATTACTGTCCATCAAGATTTGAGAAGCTCTTAGAAACAGAAATGAAATTGGATATATGAGTATTTTTGTTTTTTAGTTTCACTGAGGTCAGAAAATAACAATGTTAATATCTATCATTTGAAATATACTTTGATTTATTTCATCTTAGCACATGGGTCTCTGAAAGACACTAATGAATAAATTAGAGATGAAACAAAAGTTACAGTATCAGTTACTAGAGGATGATTCCAACCATAGTAATTAATCTTATCACTTAGGAAGAGGAAGAATCAGGAAAATGGGGTCTAAGAACATAATATTTGGGGACTAAAGTTTTTGAAGGAATAAAATACTCTTTTAAAATTTTATTTATATGATAAGAAAGAAGGAGGACCCTGCGTAAAATTGTCAATCCTCACACTGAAAGGCAAACTCAATGCAAATCAAAAGAGCGAGAAAACAAGGAACAGAAGAGGAACCTACCCATAGAAGGCCTTTGAAAGATTCTACCTACCATTGTACCAAAGCAGAAGCAGAGGCTCATAGCCACACTTTGGGCAGAGTGCAGAGAATCTTATGAAAGAAGGGGGAGATAGAAAGACCTGGAGAGGACAGGAGGTCCACAAGGAAAGCAACAGAACCAAAAAATATGGTCACAGGGATCCTTTCTGAGACTGATACTCCAAACAAGGACCATACATGGAGATAACCTAGAACCTCTGTACAGATGTAGCCCATGCCAGCTCAGTCTCCAAGTGGGTACCCTAGTAAAGGGAACAGGGACTATCCCTGACATGAACTCAGTGGCTGGCTTTTTTGATCACCTCCCCTAGAAGGGGGAGCAGGTTTGCCAGGGCACAGAGGAATACAATGCAACCAGTCCTGATCAGACCTGATAAGCTAGGGTCAGATGGAAGAGGAGGAGGACCTTGCCCTCCAAATGGACTTGGAGAGGGGTATGGGAGGAGATGAGGGAGAGAAGGTAGGATGGGGAGGGAATGATGGAGGGGGCTACAGCTGGGATACAAATTATTAATATAATATATATATATAAATAAGAAAAAAGCTTATAATGTACTTACATTTCTCTATTCTTCTATTCCCATACCTTCCTCCAAACCCTCCTATATACCATTTCATGCTCTGAAATATGACTAATTTCAGTGAGGAGGATCAAAAGAAATCCAGGCAATAAAAATGTTACATATGGCAAGTTCCTGCCCATGTTAAAGGCTGCTGGAGAGTCAAGGAAAATCGAAACACATTCTCTCAAGTCTGTAGCAAGTAATATGCAGCTATTTCAATAATCTTTTTAGCTTAATTTAAGTCAGAAAATAAAGTTTTTCCTATATATCATGAAGTAAATCAAAACGATTTACTTCATCTTATCAAAAGAGCCCATGTAAGACATCAATTTCATTTCTCTGATTCTGTATACTTATATGCATACTTTGGTATCCTTATCATTAGAATCCTAATGAAATTTAATATGAGTTAATACTTTTCCATTTTTTGTAAGAATGTTATGACCTTGAATACTGTGTGGTCATCAACTGCCATCCTTTTCATCTAATTTAATCATCTGTTTACCTTTCCATTTTGACTTTCAACTGTCTCTTTCATTTCAACAGTTTCCAGTAAGATAATTTTGAAGTAATATAAACATTTAAATGACAGTTATTAAAATGAAGTTTTGACTACAATGGAATTTAAATTTTAGTCTTTAGGAAATGCCATTCTTATTAAGGTTACAAATTGCTTCTGTCACCATCTGCTACAATGCCCCCACACAGTGGGATTTTTTTTTTTTGTCCATCCTTTAAGCCCTAGTGTAGTCTGAAATCTGTTCTCTATTTTATGAGAAACTGGCATTTCATAATTTAGAAAATCATAGCTTCTTCTCAGGAAGGTGAACATGTTCCTAACCAATGAAAATATGTAACGACTGGAGATTGTTATGCAGGCATTTCTGCTTCTCAGGGTTTCCTGAATATGTGGTCAAGAATATGTGGTACAACTCCTGGACCACAGTACAGTGACCAGAAGTTTCATCTCAGATCTCAGTATTCAGAAATACTTTAGCTATCTCTATGTAGATGATGCTAAAGAACTTCACAGGATGGCAACTTTTATGTTGGTGAATGATCCTGAGAGAATTTGCTTCAGATTTATATACTATTATTATACTATTTATATACTCTCCTTAGCTAAATATTAGGGCAATGCCCTTAAAACTTCATTTTTGGTGTATGAAACAGAGGAGCTTGTGTTTGATATTCATCAGTGTCATATAAAGATATATTCACCTGAATACTGTTGGCCCCACTCACAGAATATTTGATCAAATATAATAAGCTTGAGTCTTGAGAAATTTGTCTGGCTCTCAAATAATGCAGATTCTTTATTCTAAAGACCAGACTTTTAAATCATGGCCAATGATGAAAACAACTAAACTTCAGGACATATGGTGAATTTCAAATAAAAGAGAAGGTAGGGGAGTGTGGTATATGTCTACATGTTTAGTAGTGAGTATAATTGTGTGCTTAACTAGACAACTGTCATATTTTGTAAGTTGGGAAAATAAAAATGGAAAAAAACAAACAAACCCACAGGTGTGTTTTTATGAGAAAAGACAGGGTTATTAATGACAGAACAAGACCCAGAAACTTGTTCTATTGATTTTCTTTACCAGTTTCTTTCTACTTCATCCTAACACAAAAATCAATTTCTAGGTGCTGTTAGTCATTTAATATCTTTTAGCAAATAGACATTGATATTGGAGATTATGATTGATTTAAAATATCAGTTTATTAGGAGAGCTAATTGTGTCTCCAGTGAAAAGCATGATGTTTTTTTTTTAAAAGGCCATAGGTTCACAACTGTTAGAAGAGAAGTTGCAATTAATTAATTAATTAAGAAAAAATGATTATGCAAGAACAATATTTCAGAATTTTCTCTAGCTGTAGGAGAAGCAGTAGGTCAACAGTATTCACATGAATAAGTTCATGTGAAAGTGATGACTATTAAACACAAAATTCTCTGTTCTGTATCCTGAAAAAGAGTGTCAAGAGCTTTTCTCAGATATTTAGTAATATTAAACACATCAGGTGTTTGTTATTGTTGATAGGGTTTCATTACTGTCTACCCAAACAGTTTACATGGATATATATTTAAAGCAATTTTAAGCAAATGAACATAGAGAACTCATTATGAACATGGGCATTTTCCTTCTCATTTTGTTTTTGTGCTCCCCTCTATATGCCTATAGCGGAGAGCACTGCAGTGCAGTGACAAGGTCATTGTTGACCTATTCCAAAATCAAGTGGCCAGGGTACAACAAGAAGATCTATAAGAAAATACTGTAAAGTAAACATAGTTATAATATAACTAAAGAGTATTTCTGGAAACTCTAAAGTCTTGGGTGGTGATGATAACATGCTATCACACTGAGCTACACTCTCCATTTTGGAAAGGCAGATCTGCTCAGTGAAAGAAACTACTCCTATTCATTAGATCCACAGCATCCTGACCTAATCATCTCCAAAAGGTACAGTGGCTCACAAAGTAAGTCTGTTGACCCACTCCAGATAGACTAATGCAAATATGCAAGACAGAACAAAAACCTTTCATTCCTAAGCCTTGAACAGTCACTGACACAAAAACAGATTGACAGTTGAAGGAAGTGTCAGGTCTCTAGTGCAATATAGATATGTTGAATCACGAAGTTGCTATGCATGGTAGTGCATGCCTTTAATCGCCACACTCAGGAGGGAAAGGCAGGCTAATCTTTATGAATTCAAGGCCGTTCTGGCCTACCTAGGGAGCTACATAGTAAAATTTGTATCAAAAAATGCTAAAAATAAAGGGTAATATAAATTACTAAGTTATCACTTTCAAGTCTCACAAAACATGATCAAAAATTCTATTGAAAACAGTTACCATGATGTTCTGCCCATATTTATCCATATGGTTTATACATTTATTTTGAATAAAATTGCTCAGGTTCTTTTGAATACTTATTATTGGTGTTGAATTCCATATCAATTAACAAATTGATCAGTTCATTAAAATAGTGTTTCTGGAATGGACATTAAATTTCAGAAACAAAGGAGAATATATCTTTGGGTATTTACATTCAATAAATTCTTGCTGTTTGTAGAGGGGTCTAAGTCCAGCCCTGCATGGTCCCTGGTTGATGCTTCAGCCTCAGCCAGCCCCTCTAGTCCCTTGTTAGTTGGCTCTGTTGGTCTTCTTGTAGAGCATCTGTAATCTCCAGGGCCTTTTCTCTCTGCCCCCACTTTTCCACAAGCCTCCCTACAAAATGTAGCTAATTGGCAGCTTAGGCTATCTTTCCATCAGCTGCTGAATGAAACCTTTCAAAGGACAGAACATTTTCAAAAGTCAAGAATTATATTTTAGGCTGTTCCCCACTTTTTTTTCCAATTGATTTAGGGTATCTGGTTTTATGTTGAGGTCCTTGATCCACTTTGACTTTAGTTTTGTGCAGGGTGATAAATATGGATCTATTTTCATTTTTCTGCATGTAGACATCCAGTTGGTCCAGCACCATTTGTTGAAGATGCTGTCTTTTTTCCATTGAATGGAATTGGCTTCTTTGTCGAATATCGAGTATTCATAGGTGTGTGGATTTATTTCTGGGTCTTCTATGCTGTTCCATTGATCCTCCTTTCTGTTTCTATGCCAATACCATGCAGTTTTTATTACTGTTGCCCTGTAGTACAGCTTGAGATCAGGAATGGAGATACCTCCAGATGATCTGTTGTTGTACAGGATCGTTTTGGAGATTCTGGGTTTTTTTGTTTCTCCATATGAAGCTGAGAATCTATTTTTCAAGGTCTGTAAAGAATTGAGTTGGTATTTTGATGGGAATTGCATTGAATCTGTAGATTGCTTTTGGCACCATCAACGGTGGAATGGGTACAGAAATTGTGGTATTTTTATACAATGGAATACTACTCAGCAGTCAAAAAGGAGGAAATCATGAAATTTGCAGGCAAATGGTGGGATCTAGAAAAGATCATTCTGAGTGAAATATCCCAGAAGGAGAAAGACAAACATGGGATATACTCACTTATATAGACCTATAAGATATGATAAACATAATGAAATCTATACACCTAAAAAAGATAATCAATTGAGCGGACATGGGGTAAGATTATCAATTCTCATTTAGAAAGACAGATGGGATGTGCATTGAACGTATGACAGGAGTCTACTAAGCGCATCTGAAAGACTCTAACTAGCAGTGTTTTCAAAGCAAAGACTCATGACCAAACCTTTGGCAGAGTACAGGGAATCATAAGAAAGAAGGGGAGTTATTCTGATGGGGAAAGGATAGGAGCTCCACAAGGACCAAATATATCTGGGCACAGGGTCTTTTCTAAGACTGACATTCAACCAAGGACCATGTATGGATATAACCTAGAACCTCCAGTCAGATGTAGCCTGTGGTAGCTCAGTAACCAATTGGTTTCCCAAAGTGAGGGGAACAAGGACTATTTCTAACAGGAACTCAATGACTGGCTCTTTGGTCTCCCCACCCCCGAAGGGAGGAGCAGTCCTGTTAGGCCACAGAGGAGGGCTTTGCAGCCAGTCCTGAAGATACCTGATAAAACAGGATCAGATGAATGGGGAGGAGGTCCCCCCCATCAGTGGACTTGGAAAGGGGCACGGTGGAGATGAGGGAGGGAGGGAGGGAGTGACTGGGAGGGAATGAGGGATCGGGACACGGCTGGGATACAGAGTTAATAAAATGTAACTTATAAAAAAAATAAAAAATAAAAAAAATAAAAAAAGAATTATATTTTATACTTGAGTAGAAAAAAATCTTCTAATTATTGTTTTTCCTTTTGTAATGAAATTCATTTTTCAATTTTGTTGATTTTGATATGTTATTAATTTTATGTTCATAAGTATCTTTTTAATTTATTTTTTAAAAACCTTTTGAGGAACATTTTTAACTATTTTTTTATTTGCATTGGTGTTTTGCTTGCATTTGTCTGTGTGAGGGTGTCAGATCCTTTGAACTGGAGTTACAGACAGTTATAAACTGCTATATGGGTGCTGGAAATTGAACCCAGGTCCTCTGGAAGAGCAAGCAGTGCTCTCAACCCCTGAGCCATCTCTCCAGCCCATTTTTTTTATTTGTTACACTTCATTCACTTTGTATCCCAGCCATAGTCCCCTCCCTCACCCCCCTCAGTCCTGCCCTACTTCACTTTTCTCCTCCCATGCCCCTTCATCACTCTACTGATAGGGGAGGTCCTTCTCCCCTTCCATCTGACCCTAGGCTATCAGGTCTCATCAGGATGACTGTATTGTCTTCCTCTGTGGCCTGGTAAGGCTGCCCCCCACCTCAGGGTAAGGTGATCAAAGATACAGCCACTGCGTTCATGTCAAAAACCGTCCCTGTTCCTCTTACTAGGGAAACTACCTGGAGGCTGAGCTGCCATGGGCTACATCTGTGCAGGGGTTCTAAGTTATCTCCATGTATGGTCCTTGGTTGGAGTATCAGTCTCAGAAAGGATCCCTGGGCCCAGAATTTTTGGTTCTGTTGCTCTTCTTGTGGAGCTCTCATCCCCTCCATGTCCTTTTAAAGGACAATTAAAATTACTAGGAACTAAGGATTCTGCAATTAATATTTTCCCCTAGATGAAGGATTTTATACCTTAATCTACTACACTAGAGTGCATTCTACTATGATTAATGTCTTTTAAAAATAGAACATTAGTGAAATTTTCAATTAAAGTCAAAATATATAGGGTGCTTTTTGATGAAAGATACAGAGTTCACTCATTTAAAATCTAAAAATCTTATCAACTTACTATGATATAAAGTTTATTTATATTAATATTTTATTCAATAATTATTTAAATGGAATCTAGGCTACAGCAAATTTTAGGATGTGGAAGCAACATTAGCACACATTTAACATTTCATTTTATTTGCATAAATGTTACAAATTATAATTAAGAAAGAACAATACTTGGGTAGTAGACATTTTAGGAAATTTTTGCTGGACCCAGTGGGTATGTGATCAGTTGAGAACTCTCCTGTAATTTGCTAAGTAAACTGCAGGCAACAATATATTTAATGGGAAATGACCAGCACTAATGGCATTACTGTGAGGTACTAGGAAATCTTTTATGAGCTTTAAATGCATTAACGTTTTTACTTTTCCCAAACCTCTGAAGGAGGTATTATTATAAAAAATGAACTAAGAAATTAAGTTTCTTATCCTATGAACTCACATTGCTACTAATTTTCAGAGCCAGGATTAAAGCCCGGGTAATGTGGACCCACTGCCAAAATTCCAAGCTTCTAGCTTTCTTGTCCCATATTCAGATAGTTAAACAAAATCTGACAGGTTTATGCACTTTGGTTCTACATAAGATAATTTGAAAGAATATTTATTAGTGTTATAATTAGGCATAACTTTGGATAAATAGGGAGAACAGAAAATAGCGTGAATGCACATGCATACTTAGTATATTTAATGAGAGTTGTTGGTGGTTTTATTTAGTTTTGAGAAACCATGCATTAATTTCTTCTTCTCCCTCCATTCAGTTGTTCATGTGAGAAACCTCACTATTGTTTTTGTACATAAAAGGAATTTAGCCATATATGTAACATTTAGTCACATGCTTTATTGTTTCAAAACACAAAATCCATTTGTAAAAGAACTACATGTAAACTTTGGACCATGAAACACATGGAGTAACGTAGGAGTGTTACAAATGTGAGGACAGGATGGAGGGAGGAAATCTGAGAAATAGGTGCTTGAAATGTTACTATAATTAAACATTTTAAAATTATGGAATAAAAACATATTCTCCATGTTAAAGAAGAAGGCATATTAAAGGCGGGACACATGATTGTGGTAGAACAATGTATAGACTTTTGAAAGTGTTTATGTTGATAGATAATAATGGCTATAAGTGCATATGCTATCATCACTTTATTACAAAGAAAATATCTACTACACAACCTCAACTACAAGTATAATGCAGTTTAAAGTAAAAATAGGTGATGTGAGAAGTATATCAAATAGTTAGAACATGGAATAAAGTTTTGATAAATCAAGTAACTAAAACTAATAATGGCCATGACTTCTGTGAAGAATTGTGAGATATTTTTCAGTCTTGAAACTCAGGTGGCTCAAAACACAAAGATAAAGAATCTAGAGGCTGACCAATGCTCTTTATTCTGTAGGTTCACAGGTTATTTATTCCTCACAGAGACATGAGTGTTAAAGAAAACAGTTGGGTAGTGGTCTTGAGTGAGACAAAGGGACTTGACTTTACATTATTCCTTAAAGCATTATTAAGGATAAAAAGTGTATGCTAAAACAAACAAACAAACAAACATTCCCATAGGATGCAGAACTTCTAGCCATGGGTGAGTGATATTGACAGAGTAAATCTGAGGAGGTGGGGAGATGCTCAGTGAGTAAAGTATTTTATGAACACCCATCTATACTTAATATCAGACCATGTAAAAGCTGGTTGTAATAAATGATCGCAACCCTAATGCTAGGACAGAAGACAAAGCAAGGTAGAATCCACTGACTTGTTGGGCAGCCAGTTTGTGAATGGGTGAAGACCAGGTTCAAAGAGAAACCCTATCTCAAAAACAATGTTAGAGAAGTTATTGAAGATATCCCATGCACCAGCACATGTATACACATATCCACATGCACAGGCACATGAACAGGGACATACTCTCTCTCTCTCTCTCTCTCTCTCTCTCTCTCTCTCTCTCTCTCTCTCTCTCTCACACACACACACACACACACACACACACACACACAGTAAAACTGACATCAGCACCCAATTCAGTTCTCTGGAACTTACAAGATACACAACATTCTTAAAACTATTTATGCTTTCAATATTGTTTCATTTCTGGTAAGAATTGTTGAATGTTTGTCTTGAGGATGCTCCTGCTTCCCACATTTCCATGTTGCAGCTTCAATGGTGAGGAATTTTGTCAGAACATAGAGAAGTCAGAAAGTGATAGGTTGATTAAACAGTGGACGACAGTCAATTTCTGTACTGTTGATTAAAGTGACAACTTTGAGTGCAAAAGAGGGGAGGACCAACAGCTCTGTGTAAAGCGTTATGTTTAGAAAAAGCTTATTCATGTTTTGGGTATATGCCCTAGAGCAGTATAGCTGGGTCTTGAGTTAGGACTATTCTCAATTTTTTGAAAAATTGCCAGATTGATTTCCAAAGTGGTTATACAACTTTGCCCTCCCACCAGCAATGGAGGAGTGTTCCCCTTGCTCCACATCTTTACTAGCACGTGCTGTCACATGAGTTTTTGATATGCATTTCCCTGACGACTAATGATTATGAATGATTCTTTCAGTGTTTCTTGTCCATCAGAGATTTCTTTCCTTAGCTCCATTTTTAATTAGATTATTTGGTTTGTTGGTATCTAATTTCTTGACTTCTTTATGTATTTTGGATATTAACCCTCTGTCAGATGTAGGATTTTTGAAGATTTTTTCCCATTCTGTATGATGTTTCACAATAACACAAGGACACTTGTTCAACTAATTTCATAGACGCTTTCTTCATAATAAGCAGAAAGTGGAAACAACCCAGATGTCCCTCAACCAAAGAAAGGATAAAGAAAATGTGGTACATTTACACAATTGAATACTATTCAGCCATTAAAAACAATGAAATTTGCAGGAAAATGGATGGAACTAGAAAATGTCATCCTGAGTGACTTAACCCAAGCCCAGAAAAAAGGCACAGGGCCGGTACTCACTTTTAAGTGGATATTTGTTATAAAGTACAGAATAACCAGGCTACAATCCAAGGACCCAAAGAAGCAACGTCACAAGGAGGGCTCAAGGGAAGATGCCTGAATCTCACTCAGAAGGGAAAATAAAATCGATATCTAAATTACATGAGGGGGGAAGAAACTGGTTGGGAGAAAATGGGCTGTGGGGTGGGGAACAGGGCTAGGGATCAGGAGTGGGGAGAAGGAAAGGCTGGAAGAGAGAATAGAAGTCTGTAAGGGCATCTCTTGCACTGGGGAGGGTCATGGTAGTCTATAGGGGTGACCCTAACTGAGACTTTTACAAGGACGGGGTTTGGAGCCTGAAGAGGTCACTTCCTGTAGCCAGGGGGGATCTTTCAGTGGAAGGAGGGGGACATCAAATCACCCACACATCCCCCCACCCACAATTTGTCCTGCCTGCAAGAATTAGAGACATAAAGATTGATCAGAGTTGAGAGAATGTCCAAACAACGCCTGACCCAACCTGAGACCCTCCCCATGGGAGAGAGCCAACCCATGACACTATTAATGATACTCTGCTATGTTCGAAGACAGAAGCATAGAATAAATACCTTCTGAGAAGCTCAATCCAGCAGTTGATGGAAACAGAAGCAGAGACCCACAACCAAACGTTAGGCAGAACTCATGGAGTCTTGTGGAACAATGGAAGAATGGACTGAGGGAGGTCCAGGAATCAAGGCCACCACAAGAAGACCTACAGTTAAACTAACCTGGGCCCATAGGGGGCTCACAGAGACCGAACCACCAACAAAAGAGCATCCATGGACTGGATCTAGGCCCTCTACATATCTGTAGTAGATGTCCAGTTTGTTTTTCATGTGGGTCAGTTAACAATTAGAGCAGGGGCTTTCTGTGACTATTGCCTGCCTTTGGATCTCTTTCTTATAGCTGCGCTGCCTTGCCTGGCCTCAATAGGAGAAAATTCACCTAGTCCTGCTGCTTGAGGTGCCAGGGTGGTTTGGTACCTAGTGGGGCCTCCCTTCTCTGAGGAAAATGGGAGAGGGATTTTGTGGGGAAGACTGTGAGGTTGGGACTGGGAAGAGAGGAGGGAGGTGGTTGTAATCTGGCTGTAAAGTGATTAAATCAATAAATTAGCAAAGATGTTATTAAAAATATTCAAAGAAAAGAAATGAAACTCTTACTCAGAAATCAATTGAATATAAACTTATTTAACTCCAGAGAAAAGTCCAGGAGTCTCCAGGAAATTTCAAATATTTGAGAATTTAAAAATAATTTTTGAGGACTTCTGGAAAATAAATGTAAGATATTTTTCTATGTAATCTACTGTTTATGATTGTTAAATTTCTAGTACTTTTCTCACTTGATAATAACATGAAAAAATAGGAGTTCGGTGACATCAAATTAAATTTTGAATTCTGTTCTTTATCTGGAGCTAGCCACATGTATCACAATCCCCTCCTGTGAGGCTGGGCAGTCATTGTGAGTGCAAGTTTCAATAGTTCAGAATTCAATCTTCAGTGTGTTTGGTGTTATGCAATAATTTCTGTGTTAGGAATATTAAATGATTCTTTGTGTTGAGATATTTTCACTCTTATGATAAATTCATCAGTGTGGAATTCCATGATGAATCAAAGTTCATCTGTATTGTACTCAGTAGACTACAAAGAGTTTTATAGTTCAATACTTCCTGTTGTCCACATATGGCTGTTGAACACTTAAAAGACACAAGGCAAATTTGTGCTATAGCACAAATATAACATACAGACTTTCTGATTCCAATATTTACTTCAGTAGAAAATGAAGAGAGCTCTTTCATAGTATACTCTGATGACATATTGAAACCATGTGATGAAATATTCTTAAATTGTCTTAAAAGATTAATAGAAATGTTTTACAAATTTCTTCAAATTTATCTACATCTCAAGTTGACTGTAATATGTGGAACTTTTGTAGAAGCTGTGGAAGTTATGAATACTAGAAACAGTCTGACTGGAGAGATCATTAGTACAAAATACTTCTAACCTCTGAAGTGTTTGAGTTTCATTAAAATTTTCTATACAGAAATAACCGTAATTTCCTACCTCTAAAAATCCATGTCTTATTGATATGTGTTTTCTATATTTTAGTAATTCACTTTTGAAAGCATTTGCTTTCTCACATTGGACTATAGATTTATTAAATCAGGGTTCAATGTCTTTTTCTTGTTCATGTCTTGAGTCTCACTCAGAAGGGAAAGTAAAATAGACTCTATGTGATTTTATCCACTTTTAGAACGTTTTTCTGACATCTAAGAAGATGGCTGGCATAAAAGAAAGAACCTATTAATACATGAGACCTTAAGGTGGCTGTCACTGTCTTCTTCATACCCCAAGAACACAGTCATCAGACCAAGTTCTGGAGACTGTGTTTCTACCTACATTGAGTTGTTTTGTATACAATCCTCATTGAAGATCTGGCAGATGTTGTTTCAGACTGGCTTATTTGAAGACACTGAAACACTGTCCAGGTATATTTGTGTTTTTTTTATGTTGAATTTTTTTATTGTTATTATTAGTTACATTTTATTAACTTTGTATCCCAGCTGTATACTGTGCCTTCATCCCCCCCCCCCAATCTCATCCTCCCTCCCTTCCACTTTCCAAGTCCACTGATTGGAGAGGACCTCCTCCCCTTTCATCTGATGCTGTTTTATCAAGTATCTTCTTGATGTCAGTGTCAACTTTCCCAGTTACACCAGGGTTCCAACAGATGCTACAGAAATCAGCTTGCATCTGAAAGAACTTACTAATATTTTTGTCATCAATACTATTCACTTGGGACATGCTTTCACAGCCAAATTACCTATTCCACTTTGTAGCTTTCTCGCTGTGTTTCATGCTTGTGAACGAAAAAGAGTCTCAGCCTTATACTTTAGAAGCAATGCCTTCCAATTTTTGCCACGCTGTTTCCATCATTATGATCTCTAAGCATAAGAAAAACTAAACCATTCCTTTAATGAGTTGTATTGATAATGGAATTTTATCACAGCAACCGAAAAGTAATCTATACATATTGAAGGGTAATTTGTTTATAGAGAAGGAACTTTTAAATGGAAACTAATGATCCATTAATTATCCTTCATCAAAAAAGCTAAAATGTTTTCAGGTTTTGCATAACACTTTTCCAAAAAAAAAAAGACAGGACAAGAAGAACATCCATATTAAAATATTAACGACTTAATAGATGTTAAGGAGAAGGAAGAAAAGTCCACAGAAGAACATAGTGAGTGAGTTATCTATCCTGAAGTGCCATGTAGGGAGGGAGGATGGAGAGGGAAGATGACACTGAGTGTGTCTCCTGTCTTCATCTTTCAGCGATTTAATATATGAATAATTAATTTTCTATATAATCAGACTTTTGAACTTAAAAAACCTGTAGTTTGTTCTGTGAATTTTTTAATTTATTTTTTATTAGTAATTACATTTTATTAACTCTGTATCCCAGCTGTATCCCGCTCCCTCATTCCCTCCCAATCCCACTTCCCTCCCTCATCTCCTCCCTGCCCCTTTCCAAGTACACTGATAGGAGAGGACCTCCTCCACTTTCATTTGACTCTCTTTTATCAGGTATCTTCAGGACTGGCTGCAAAGTCCTCCCCTGTGGCCTAACAGGGCTGCTCCTCCCTTGGGGGTTAGGGAGCTCAAAGAGCCAGCCATTGAGTTCATGTCAGAAATAGTCCCTGTTCTACTTAAGAGGGAAACCAACTTGGTCACTGAGCTACCATGGGCTACATCTGAGCAGAGGTTCCAGGTTACATGCATACATGGTCCTTGGTTGGAGAAGCAGTCTCAGAAAAGACCCCTGTGCCCAGATATATTTGGTCCTTGTGGAGCTCCTATCCTCTCTAGGTCATATTAACTCCCCCTTCTTTCATATGATTCCCTGTATTCTGCTAAATGTTTGGTTATGAGTCTCAGTATCTGTTTTGATACACTGCTAGGTAGTCTTTCATAGGCCCTCTGTGGTAAGCACCTGTCCTGTTACTTGTTTTCTCCCACATCAAATGTCCATCCCATTTGTCTTTCTAAGTGAGGATTGATCCTCTTACCCGGGTCTTTCTTGTTTATCTTCTTTAGGTGTATAGATTTCATTATGTTTATCACATCTTATAAGTCTAAATAAATGAGTATATATCATGTGTGTCTTTCTCCTTCCTTTATCATTCTAAGTTACCTCACTCAAAATGATCTTTTCTAGATCCCACCATTTGCCTGCAAATTTCATGATTTCCTCATCTGTTTCTGTATCCATTCCTCCCTTGATGGACATCTGGGATTTTTTTTTTTTTTCAGGTTCTGGCTACTATGAATAAAGCTACTATGAACATGGTCAAGCAAATGTCCTTGCTGTGTACTTGAGCATATTTTGATATATGCCTAGGAGTGGCATAACTGGAACTTGAGGAAATTGTCTATTCCTAATTTTCTGAGAAAGTGCCAGATTGATTTCCAAAGTGGTTGTACAAGTTTACATTGCCACCAGCAATGGAGGAAGGTGTTCTCTGAATTCCTGAATAAAAAAAAAATCTTAAATATTAAAAAAGGTTCAGTTTTCTTAAGAAATGAGAGAGGGAGCTACAGCTGGGATACAAAGTGAGTAAACTGTAATTAATATAAAAAATAAACATTTAATTAAAAAAATAACAATGAAATGAATCCAATATAAGGGCAGTATATATTACAAGAGTTACAAATGTATTTCCTCAAATCGTTACTGCTATCATTGCTATTGTTTTTTCCTTTGGTAGTTTAACTTGGAAGAAAATACAGTAACACTTAATTTTCTCATTTTTCTCTCTATAAAAATAATTCTGTGAATAATATTCCTGCTTTTTGTGAAAATCACACAAAGAGTTCAAATTTCATGAACTTTCAGTGATATTTCATTATATAAGACTTATAAATTACCATAATCAATATGATTTCTAATATCATATGGAAACAGATGTAGTATGTGATAAAATAAATAAAAATAAAAATAAATTAATTTAAACAAACACATTTTCCTATTCATATTAGTAATTTTATTGTTAGATTCTGACCTTTTCTGGGATATTCAAAATTGCACAAAATAAACAAGCAGCTCAAAATAAAATTGTTTTCTTAGGCAAGAGACTGAATTTGTCCTTGTCATCATAAGCTTACTATTTTTAACACATCTTCATACAGACCTAACAATTTTTCTGAAGCCTCTTTGATTATTGTCACTGATTATTTCTCCTCAGTGAATAATCACAAAACCAACATCTGAAATATCTGCCTGAAAATGGTGTTGCTGTGCCCTGGCCCTCTATTCCCCACCAAATTTATTTTGCTTTCTCTTTCTAGCTTTTATGGACAAAAGCAGGAACAGTAAAGTATGTATATCCTTTTCTTTACAATGCAAACAAACTTAATTTAAACTATAATTTAATGAGCACACTAGTTTTTATGAGAAAAAGGTACTAAGTTTACACATTTGTTATGTCGTCTCATACTTACTGTCATATTTAATATAAAATTTATGAATTTCTCTTCAATGTAATGTCAATATTTTATTGTGTACTCCCAAACAGTGGAATCTTTGGAAAGAAAGGTTCACAGAGGGACAAGTTTCATGAAGCGAAATATTAATAATGAAATTATTAATTGGGCTGTGGAGATGTCTCAGTGGGTAAGAGCACTCTTTTTGCAAATATGAGTATCTAAGTTCAAATTCTCAGCAGCCGCATAAAAATCCAGGTGTGCCCAGGGGTGGCCACCTGTTCTTTCAGCCCCTGCAGGGGGGTTAGGACCACCAGGCGAGGGCTATCCTGCCAATTGCCCTGGTCCAGGAAAAGTGAGAGGCCCTGTTTCGAGGGAATAGGAAGGAGAGTAAAATAAAAGGGCACTTGATGCCTTGCTCTAACCTCCACAGAAGAGCATACACAGTAATATATGTATAACCACACACACACAGACATGTGCTGAATCAAGTCCAGACAAAACTTATCACAAGTGAATAATGATTGCAATGTGTATATATATTCACTATTATTATTCATTATTCTTATATATGTGTATATATACATATATATGCCCTGTTTGTTGCTCATGGTTAGAAATATTTTTGTTATCTCTACTAAAAATAGTTGACCTTAGAGGTCATGCCTTTTTTATATGATCTACAAAGATATAAACTTAGACATCATTAATTTAATGAAAAACAGAATTTCCATTTGATGCTATTGCTAACACGTGTCTCAGAAAGTTGTTAAAGTCTTCATGTATATGTATATGAAATTTGTACTTAACAAATTTCAGCCTTTATTACTCACAAAATATTTACTCAGTAAAATCTATTTACTTAGTGTAAATAGAAAAGTCACAAGACTTTGTAGACCTCAGAACGTAAAAAGAATATTTCTTTTCTATGTAAGAATCATGTATTTAGAAATGGTAAGAATCGTAAGTTTGATGATTATAAATGCAGAAGGCATTTAAGTAACACAAACATGCAAATCACAAATTACTTAAAAGTCTGAAATTTAGAAAATAAAAGTTTGAGATAAATTTAAAGATTGCATGAGTGTTGTTGGCATTAGGTAACATAAGAAGCAGGGTGGAGACCTATTCAAAGGCAATGAAAAAGGGAGAAAAGAATAAGCAAATTGCTATAGTTTGGTTTCATAGACTACAGTTGGAATGAGGGATTTTAGAAGAATCCAAAATGTGGACATGGGGGTTGGGGCTTTAGCTCAGAGGTAGAGATCTTGCCTAGCAAGCACAAGGCCCTGGGTTCAGTCCTCAGCTCTGGAAAAAAAAAAAAAAAGACAAAATAACCAAAAAACAAAAAAACAAATAGACAAACAAAATTACAAAATGTAGACTTCAAGTTAAGTAAAGTCTTCTTTATTTCTATGCTGGAATAATATCTTTTGATTGTTAAAAATTATAGAAATTATTAAAAATATATCATTTAAGAAGATGAAGTAAAGTCAATCTTAAAATGTCTCCACTTTCAGGACTGAGCTAGCTTTAGAAGAACATAAGTCCAGATTACTTCATAGTATTATCGCTGCCATTTGAGAAACAAGCTATGGATTAACTAATTCCTTTGTTGTCTAAATCTGATAAAGAATGCCAGATTCTTAAAAAAAAAAGAAAGAAAGAAAAGAAAAGAAAGAAAAAAAGAAAAAAAACAATGCCATATTCTTCATAAGTAAATAAATGTATTTATTAAATATTTTAGAATACTTAAAACATAACTTTCCATATTATACAATCACTTCTTTGAGAATGTGAAATAAAAGAAACCTCTTTCAACACTGTAGTCCATAACTAGAATATTCTTTAGTGCTTCCCATGACAAAGTGACAATTGACGGACATACAGAATTACATGCCATCTCGAAGGTTTTTTGTTTTATTTGTGTTTTGCTGGGCTCCCAAGTACTGTCAAGAGCTAAGGATGATGGCCATGGCTGAGCTTCTCTTTTTGATGGAATTAATAGCTCATCAGATCCTCCCACCACATGTTACATTAAATAATAATGAATTGCATTAGGCCTGACAGCTTTCTTCCATTTATGTTTCTGTTTCTGCACATAAGAAAAAATAATAATAATTCACTCCAATTTAGTAGTATGAGAGCTACTGATGACAGCTACCGGTTTTTCTGTCAGCAGCAGATTTGGAAGAGAATGGACGTTTATGATGACTTAACTTCTAAGCCCAAACAAACTCTAGAAAACTTAAAATTTTTAATAATCCATTCTTAACTTTCAGTTTACTTACAGAAAACATCTATTCTGGAGAAGTCTTCACTGAGAAACCATGCATCTAAGGGTTGTTAGGCTTTTTGTTTTAAATGAAGTCATAATACAATAATATCATAAATTTTGGATAAAATGAATGTCAGGAGCATGTTTTTCAAAGAAAATATTTCTTATATTTTTTTAATTTAAATATTACTTTTGACACAATACAGTACAATTAGAACTGTTCGATTTTGGCTACATGCCTTCCCTCCACAATCTTCTTTGTTATTGCCAAAATTGAAGACTTATCTGTCAATCAAAGTTCATTGCCAAGCACTATAATGGAGGTAGTTCAAAATTCTAGGCTTAGGCAGCAGGGGGTACATGTTTTTATTCTCAACGATGAATCATTTTTTTTTTCTTTTAGGGAACATGATGAACGTGAAAATTAAATATGCATGCCCCATTGCCATTCATAAAACTTCAGTAATTCATCATCCATGAAAGGCTGGCACAGTGCATAATTCTAGAGTAAGTCAATCATGCTAAACTTTCTCTGCCTGGAACTCCATGGAAGTTCTGTCACTCCCTCTTACATACCGCATCAGTAGCAATGCTGAAATTCCCCAAACGCAGACCATGATGAAGCAAACAGGCCAGACACTGCCTTTGTATTGTTTTCTACACACAACATGTATTTTATATAAATGACATTCTGATATCTATTCCTTCAAGAGTCACACATACTGATGAACAATGAAGAATTCAGTTGTGACTGTTAAGAATAGTTTTTATAATTTCATTTATGTTCATCTCTTAGTAAATAAATATCATTTTAAAAAGAATTTTAAACTTAAAGTTCCAATATTATTCTGCTTTCATCATTTAGTGCAACAGTATTGTATTGGTGACATATAAATTTATAGCCAAAATAACATAACAGTCATAATTGTTTGATAAATGTAATTGATATCAGTAGATTGTCAGAAGCCCAACATTTCTAAATATTAAGAATAAATTTTAACAGTACATAGGAATACATAATGTGTGCAATGTTTAAGTAAATATGTATAAACCTAAATGATGCAATATTTGTCATAAAATGTAATTATTACTTGTTCCTTTAGAAGTAGTCAAAAATTAAATGTAATCAAATGTCTGCACAGATACAATGAAATAATCTTACTTTATTTTACAATAAAAAGTTTACAATAAAATATGTATTTTTAAGAATGGCCATAACACAGTTTTCATTAAACTGTGTAACAGTTTAAAATTATTATAAATGAATGAATAAAACAAAATGTACCTTTATTGTGATGGCTCAGCCTTGCAAGTTCAATGTCCTTAATCATGCTGGAAAGACAACTGCTTATGTTTTGTGCAATTAAAATTATGAACAGGGAATACAAATAAAATTATTATTGATTTAAAAAAAACAAAATGTACCTTGAAATATTATCACAAGTGAAACAAATCACTAATAATCTTTGAAATAGTATTGTTCTGTGGTGCATTGTTGTTGATCAGAATATAAAAAAAGGTGAGTTGATGCAATATTATTGCGTGTTTAACTTACACATAGAGAATAGAAATCTGTAGTCTCATTTTATCGCAACTCATATACCTAAATTGAAAATTCAGAAAACCTTATCAATGTACTTGTAGACAATATCCACCAAAAAATAATTATTGTAATGTTTAATTTATTTAGAAATGCAAATGAAAAATTGCCACAAAGTACAAGGCATTGTTTTATAAACTCCAAACACTGACTCTGGGGTTTTCGTCTAGTGTTTCATTTTTAGGACTTTCATGTTAATGTCTCTCTAACTAACTTTTCTGGCAGCACAGCACATAAATTCTCTCTTTCTCATAAATGGCATCCCCCTGCTTTTCCTGTACTCTATAATTTGTGTTATTGAAAATGTAAATCTTCTGGAAAAGAGACTCAGCAATGACTTTGCCAAAAAACTTTTAAAATCCTTATCTACATGCTTTGAAGTTATTATTTAAACTTTGCAGAGTCAAAGTTGTTATTTCTGCTATATTAAATTTGTTAGAATGATTTATGAGCTGAGCCAGCCAATAATGGTTTTACATTTTTTCCACTTTATTTAGTACATCTCAGTCTTGTAGATTTTAACACATTTTTAAGTTAACTCTTCGGATTAGGACAGTTCCCCATGAAAACTTGGTTGAAGGACTCTTCCTAGTGCCATACCTGATTACATATGTACATCTTTGCTTTTTGTTAACAAGATATACAGAACTAAAATTAAAATTAACATTGTCCGTGAGATAGCTATAGTGTCCATGTCTTCAAACTACACACTTAGAAATCACTCTTAAAACTTCATTAAATATAAATCTAATATGCACATATCTCTTGAGAACAGAGAGGGCTTCTAATGTATTTTTTATCATATTTGCCAAGAATTATTTTAAAAGAGCCCTGACAGTAACACTTACAGTAATGGGCATTACCAATTAACTCTATATTATCTGTCAACTTTTTATTGAAATGCTCTACGCACATCTCATAGTATGCTTATGTTTAGGGATGTACTCTAAGTTGCCAACTTACAAACAAAGGCTTTGGTACTTGTGGGGCTATTCTGGCAGAAGTAATGCTATAACCTCTGGAAATGCCACATGAGTGTTTTGCTAATGGAGCTCCATATGAAAAGTCCACTTGGGAAGGACCTGTGGAAACGATAATGGGGACCCCTGCACCAATCCTTCTAGGGAGAGAGGGTGCTTCAGGCTTTCCTGGACTTCACTACATTCACACTTAAGTTATTTTTTAGTTTCACTTATTTAGTCGTAATTGCTGCTGATATTACTGGGAACAAAAGGCCCTCATATGAATCTCTACTAATGATGAACCTGAAGTTTTTTTCTTGGAACATAGAAACCATTTCTGGCTATCTCTGGATGCCTCTGCAGTTATCCGGTGTAATCAGGAGTAAGACACAAAAGTTATTGGTTCTTGTTTACTTAACTGTTCCAGAGAAGAGATAACTACATTCTAGGAATTTGGGAGCTGGTTTCTTAAAACATGATATTAAGGATATATGAGAGATTGGGGAGTAGCAGCAGTGGCGAGATCTGCCCATGACCTCCACATGCCAGTTCCTGAGCACCAGCTCTGCATACAGTCCCAGAGATGGCAGCCGTTGGGCAATACTAGCAGTGGGGTCTGCCCTGTGACTTCAGTGTGTGATTTCCCAGGCATAAGCTCTGCCACCAATTCCAGAGATTGCAGCAACCTGCAACAGTTATGTCTGCCAGAGGCAGTAGCCAGCAGGAACTACCAGCAGCTTTGAGCTCCAGTTCCCAGGCCCCAGTTCTACCTGCAATCACAGAGGTAGCAGCCATCAAGAACTACCAGGGACCTCCAAGCCTGCCAACAAAAATGACAACCAGATGGCTAAAGTGCAGCACAAGAACACACTCAACAAAATATATTGGTAGGCAATATGGCATCCCCCAGAACACTGCCATCCTACTTCAGCAAGCCCTGAATCTCCTAACACAGCTAAAGTGTAGGAAAATGACCTTACATCTAATTTTATAAAGATAATAAATAGCTTTAAACAGAAAATGAGTTAATCAAAGAAATACAGAAAAATAAAATAAAAAAAGGTAAAGGAAATTAATAACTCCACTGAAGAAATACAAGTAAAAGAAGCAAACAGGAAAAAGAAATGACTAAAACTATTCAGGAGCTGAAAATGAAAATAGAAGAAATAAAGAAAGCACACAGTGAGGCAATCCTGAAGATGGAAAACCTAGGAAAGAGAACAATAACTATAGACACAAGCATCACCAACAGACTACAAGAGATGGAGGAGAGAATCTTAAGCATAAGAAACCAACAAATCAGTCTTGCTAAATCTAAAAATTCTTTAACACAAAACATCTAGGAATTTTGGGACACCATGAAAAGACAAAATATAAGAATAATAAGAATAGAAGAAGATTCCCAGCTCAAAGGCCCAGAAAATATGTTCAACAAAATAGTAGAAGAACAATTCCCTAACCTAAAGAAAGAACTACCTATAAAAGTACAAGGAGAAAAAATAAATAAATACAAGGATGCATCAACCAAAAATCATGCATAGAGAGTACCTAGATGCCCTATTCAGATAAAGACCATAGGCAGCTGAATCCCCAAGAGGGTTCTCCAGTAAGGGGAGAAGAGACAGTCTCTGATATGAATTTGGTTGCCTGGTCGTCAGTCATTTCTCCCTGTTTGGGCAACCTTTCCAACACAGAGAGGAAGAGGATCCAGGAAGTCCTGATGGAACCTGATAGGCTAGGGTCAGACAGCAGGGAAGAAGGACTTCCTCAACAAGTGGATAAGGAAGAGGGATGGAGAGTTAGAGAGAGGGGGAGAGGAGAGCCTGAGAGGAGAGTGTGAGGTATCCCACAGAGACACAAAGTGAATAAATTGTAAAATAGTAGTAGTAGTAATAATAATAATAAATGAAAAAGAAATTGGAAAGATCTCATACAAACAAAAACATCATATCTGAAAGCTCTAGAACCAGAAGAAGCAAACACACACAAGAGAAATAGACTGTGGGAAATAATGAAGCTCAGGTTTGAAATCAATAACTGAGGATGAATACAAAGAATCTATAAAACCAAGAGCTGGTTCTTAGAGAAAATCAGCAAGACAGACCATCCCTTATCTGCACTAAACAAAAGGTACAGATATAATATCCAAATTAACAAAACCAGAAATGAAAATGAGGAAATAACAACAGACACTGAGGAAATTCATAGAATCATTAGTTCTAACATCAAAAGCCTATACTCCACAAAACTAAAAAATCGGAATGAAATAGATGATTTTCTGAACACGTTCCATTTATTAAAGTTAAATCAAGATCAAGTTAACAATCTAAAGAAGTAGAAGCAGTCATTGAAAGTCTCCCAACCAAGAAAAGTCCGGGTCCAGATGATTTTAGCACCGATTTATACCAGACTGTCAAAAAAAGAACTAAAACCAATACTTCTAAAAGTATTCCACAAAAGAGAAACTGAAGGAACATTGCCAAACTCATTCTATTAAGCTACACTGACCTTGATACCTAAAGCACACAAAGATTCCACCAAAAGAGAAAATTTTAGACTAATCTTTCTTATAAACATTGATGCAAAAATATTCAATAAAATACTTGCAATCCTAATTCAAGAACACATTAAAAACATCATCCACCATGATTAAGTAGGCTCTATCCCAGGACACAGGGATGGTTCAACATACAAAAATCTATCAATGTAATCTATATTGATATAGACAATCTATATAAACAAACTAAAAAAAAACCACACACAACACACACACAAACACACACACACACAAACACACACATGATCATTTCATTAGATGCTGAAAAAGCTTTTGAGAAAATCCAAAACCGTTCCATCAGAAATGTTTTAGAGAGATCAGTGATACCAGGCCCTTACATAAACATAGCAGCAGCATTATACAGCAAGCCTATAACCAGCATCAAACTAAACAGAAACTTAAAGCAATTCTACAAAAATTATAGACAAGGCGAAGCTGTCCACTCTTTCCATACCTGTTCAGCCGAGTACTTGACATTGTAGGTAGTGCAGTAAGGCAACTAAAAGAGAGCAAGTGGACACATTGGAAAAGAAATATTTAAAGTGACAGTATTCACAGATGATATGATAGTACACATTAGTGACCCCCAATATTCTACCAGAGAAATCCTACACCTAATAAACACCTTCAGCAAAGTGACTGAATGCAAAATTAACTAAAAAAAAAAAATAATCAGTAGTCTTCCTTTATACAAAAAATAAACTTGCTGAGATGGAAAATAGGGAAACAATATCCTTATCAATAGCCACAAATTTATAAACAAGAAAGTGAAAGGTCTACATGACATGACAAACAACCCTGATTTCAAGTTGAACTACAGAGCAATAGTAATTAAAATTGCATGATATTCAGATAAAAACAGACAGGTTTATCAATGGAATTGAATTGAAGAGCCAGAAATAAACCCACACACACATATGGACACTTGATTTTTCACAAAAAAAAAAAAGAAAAAAGAAAAACACTACAGTGGAAAAAGACAGCATTTTCAACAAATGGTGCTCATCTAACTGGATGTCTACATGTAAAAAAAATGCAAATAGATACATATTAATCACCCTGCATGAAAGTAAAGCCCAAGTAGTTCAAAGACCTCAACATAAAATCAGAAACACTGAACCTATTAGAAGGGAAAGAGAGGAAGAATTTGAACTCACTGACATAGGAGACAATTTTCTGAACAGAACACCAATAGCTCAGGCTGTAAGATCAACAGGCATGGAGATTCCAAGATGGCGGCGAGCAGAGCACACCGTTTTGGAGAGGCAGAAGACACGAATCTCCGGAATTGGTGAGTGGAGAGTGAATCAAAGCTAGAATTTGGACTGTGGGGCTTTCTAAAGGAGAGGGGCCACCACAGAAGCGTGGAGTGCTAGTAGATTTAGATCGGGCACGGACTTCTCCGGGAAGGAAATAGGGCGCCTCCCTTGCCCGGGCCTCCTTCAGGGAAACCCGCCCACAGCACCAGGCAGCTGAGCGCAAAGCTCACATCCAGGAGATCAAGGCAGCAGAGACAGTGCTCCGGGCCCCTTACAGCAGCGGTCTGCTGTAACCACCCGTTGAACACCCGACCCCTCCTGGGACACGTTCCACTCAGGACCCTCCGGTCCCGAGGATCGTCCCCTCCCCCATCCCGCTGACGTGAGCCCTCGGCTTAGACCACAGCAGGAAGTGCAGTGGAGCTCACGCCCCAAGCGGCCAGAGCGCAATAACCCTAGAAACCTCCTCACAGGAGGAGCGCAGGCCCAATCACAGAGCTCCAACCACTGAGCCCTAACCACAGAGACTCAGATCCACAATACAATTCTTCCTGGATACCAAAGGCGCAAAGCTCAGTGCCTGGGACCCAAGACGGGCGGAGGCAGGGAGGCAGGGCTCCAGACCCCGCAGCCGCAGCGGAGAGCAGTAACAACCTGCTGAACGCCACCACTCAGAGGAGAACACACCCCACCTAGGGCCCTCTCACCGAGTTCTTGACCCGTGGAACACACTCCCCACTACCACCACCACCCGGCTATGCAGGAGTGCACGCACCACCGAAACTCCATCCCGCCAGAGCGCACACCCAATACAGTGCTAGCCACAGAGACTCAGACCCACAGTACAACCCGTCCCAGATCCCAAGCCTGCAAGTGGCAGCACTGACTACACAGGGCGGCCCAGCCAGTGACTGTATGGGCCATCCAAACCCTCAGTAGCAGAAAAACAGCTGAATAGACACTAAAGACCAGCAGACCGGTAAAATCAATACGCGCACGCATTCTTCAACAGCGCTTGCGATCCCTTAGCGCCTGCAACAACTTCAGTGCCTGCAAAGCACCCCTCTCACACACTGAAGGCCTCTTCATTCACCAACACCCTGTCCCTTAGGACACACCCACAAGCACACGCTCAAACACACGCTACCCCGCATTTGCCCTTCTGCGCCTGTGAACTTTCCTTCTACAGGTATAGCTGAATAACCAACGCACACACTGAAACCACTAGACCTCACTAGACTTTCATTTTCCTGAAGAATTCTCCAGATACCAGAGAAAAACCAGTCTGACCTGCAGAATCCAGGAACAGACAGTGAACACTACAGATAACCAAATGGCCAGAGGTCGGCGAAAGAACACAACCAACACAAATCAAGATATCATGGCTTCACCGGCAACCTCCAAAATTATTGGACACTCCAACTCAGCAGAAAAAGAAAAAGAAAATGATTTTAAAGCTATGATTATCCAGTTATTTGAGGCACATAAAGAAGAAACCAAAAAATCTCTCAGAGAAATAGTCATAGAGATTCAAACAGTTAAAGAGGATACAAAAAAATCCCTTAACGATTTGGCCTCCCAAATAGAAACAAAGACAAACGAGGTGAACGAAGAAGCTCTTAAAGAAACACATGCAAATATAGCCAAACAATTGGAGGCAGAAGCAGAGGCACTAAGAGAGGAAACAAACAAAAAAAAAAAAATAGAGTCCATCTTGGAGACACAGGAATCCACACTCAAACAGATGAAGGAAATGTTGCAAGACATGAAAACAGAATTAGAATCAATAAAGAAAACACAAACTGAGAAAACCCTGGAACTGAAGAACTTAAAGAAAAGAGAAGGAATCTCAAAGGTAAGCATCACTAATAGAATTCAAGAGATAGAAGAGAGAATCTCCGGTGCTGAAGATACACTCACAGAAATTGATACTTCTCTCAAAGCAAAAATAAAATCAGAAAAATCCCAAACACAAACCATCCAAGAAATCAAAGATGCCATGAAAAGGCAAAATATAAGAATAATAGGAATTGAAGAAGAAGAGGAGTCCAGGTTACAAGGTCCAGAAAATATTTTCAAGAAAATCATAGAAGAAAATTTTCCCAACCTAAAGAAAGAGATGTCCACAAACATATAAGAGGCCTACAGAACACCAAATAGACTAGACCAGAGAAGAAACTCCTCACGCCACATCATAGTCAAAAAACTTAATCTACAGAACAAAGAAAAGATACTAAAAGCAGCAAGGGAAAAAGGCCAAGTAACATATAAAGGCAAACCTATCAGAATCACACCGGACTTCTCATCAGAAACTATGAAAGCCAGAAGAGCCTGGGGAGAGATCATGCGGGCCCTAAGGGACCACAGGTGCCAACCTAGACTACTTTACCCAGCAAAGCTTTCAATCAACATAGATGGAGAAAATAAAATATTCCACGACAAAACTAAATTTAAGCAATATTTGAACAGCAACCCAGCCCTACAGAAGATACTAGAAGGAAAATTCCAATCCAATGAAAACAAATACACCCAAGAAAACATAGGTTAAAGATAATTTCCAACAAAAGTCAAAAGCAAACAAGCAATGATTCACAGTAACATCGCCAACTCCACAATAATAGGAAATAACATTCAATGGTCATTAATATCTATCAACATCAATGGACTCAACTCTCCAATAAAAAGACACAGACTAACAGAATGGGTGTGGGAACAGGAACCAACAGTCTGCTGCATCCAAGAAACACACCTAAGCAACTAAGATAAACATTACCTCAGAGTAAAAGGCTGGAAAACAGTTTTTCAAGCAAAGGGACCCAAAAAACAAGCAGGAGTGGCTATCCTAATATCTAATAAAATAGATTTTCAACCAAAACTAATCAAAAAAGACATAGAGGGGCACTACATTTTCATCAAAGGAAAAATTCACCAAGATGACATCACAATTCTAAACATCTATGCCCCAAATACAAGAGCACCCACATTCATAAATGAAACATTATTAAAGCTTAAACTACACATTGATGGCAATACCCTAATAGTGGGTGACTTCAACACCCCACTCTCACCAAGGGACAGATCAACTAGACAGAAACCAAATAGGGAAATAAAAGCACTTACAGAGTCCCTAAATCAAATGGACCTAATAGACGTCTACAGATCTTTCCACCCAAACTCAAAAGAGTATACCTTCTTTTCAGCACCTCATGGAACCTTCTCCAAAATAGACCATATAGTTGGTCACAAAGCAAGCCTCAACAGATATAAAAAGATTGAGATAATCCCTTGTATTCTATCGGACCATCATGGACTAAAGCTGGACATCAACAACAATGGAAACAACAAAAAGCCGACATGCACATGGAAACTGAACAACTTGTTACTCAATGACAGCTGGGTTAAGGAAGAAATAAAGAAAGAAATTAAAGACTTCTTAGAATTCAATGAAAATGAAGACACAACATACCCACATTTATGGGACACATTGAAAGCGGTGCTCAGAGGAAAATTTATAGCACTAAGTGCCTTCAAGAAGAAATTTATAACATCACATACAAGTAACTTAATGGCCCAACTGAAAACCCTAGAAAAAAAAGAAGCAGATACACCCAAGAGGAGCAGAAGGCTGGAAATAATCAAACTCAGGGCTGAAATCAATCAATTAGAAACAAATAAAACTATTCAAAGAATCAATGAAACAAAAAGTTGGTTCTTTGAGAAAATCAACAAGATAGAAAAACCCTTAGCCAAGCTAACTAAAAAGCAAAGAGAATCTATCCAAATCAGCAAAATCAGAAATGAAAAGGGGGACATAACTACAGACACTGAAGAAATCCAAACAATCATTAGGTCATACTACAAAAGCCTATACGCCACAAAATTTGAAAATTTAAACGAAATGGACAATTTTCTTGATAGATTCCATCTACCAACATTAAGTCAAGATCAGATAGAAAGACTGAATAGCCCTATATCCCCGAAGGAAATTGAAGCAGTCATTAACAGCCTCCCCTCCAAAAAAAGCCCTGGGCCAGATAGTTTCAGCGCAGAATTCTACCAGACCTTCAAAGAAGTGCTAATACCAATTCTCCTCAAACTATTCCACAAAATAGAAACAGAAGGAACATTACCAAACTCATTCTATGAAGTGACTGTTACCTTGATACCCAAGCCACACAAAGACCCAACAAAAAAAGAGAATTTCAGACCTATCTCTATTATGAATATTGATGCAAAAATACTCAATAAAATACTTGCAAACCGAATCTAAGAACACATCAAAGATATCATCCATCATGACAAAGTAGTCTTCATCCCAGGCATGCAAGGGTGGTTCAACATATGGAAATCCATCAATGTAATCCACCACATAAACAAACTGAAGGAGAAAAACCACATGATCATCTCCTTGGACGCCAAAAAAGCATTTGACAAAGTCCAACACCCATTCATGTTTAAAGTATTAGAGAAATCAGGAATACAAGGCACATACTTAAACATAGTAAAGGCAATATACAGCAAGCTTACAGCCAACATCAAACTCAATGGAGAGAAACTTAAATCAATCCCACTGAAATCAGGGACAAGACAAGGCTGCCCACTCTCTCCATATCTATTCAACATAGTACTTGAAGTCTTAGCCAGAGCAATAAGACAACTAAAGGAGATCAAGGGGATCCAACTTGGAAAGAGGTCAAAGTGTCACTATTCGCAGATGATATGATAGTATACATAAGTGACCTCAAAAATTCAACCAGAGAACTCCTTCAGCTGATAAACACCTTCAGCAAAGTGGCTGGATACAAAATCAACTCAAAAAAAATCAGAAGCCCTCCTGTATACCAAAGACAAAAGGGCCGAGAAAGAAATTAGGGAAATAACACCCTTCACAATAGTCACTAATAACATAAAGTACCTTGGGGTGACACTAACCAAGCAAGTGAAAGACCTGTTTGAGAAAAACTTCAAGTCTCTGAAGAAAGAAATTGAAGAAGAGATTCCAAGTTACACCTGTAAGAATGGCAAAGATTTAAAAAATAAAATAGGGTTGTTTTGATTTGCCTTTCCCTGATGGCTAATGAGGTTGAGCATTTCTTTAAGTGTTTTTCTGCCATTCGATATTCCTCTGCAGAGAATTCTCTGATTAGCTCTGTACCCCATTTTTTAATTGGATTACTTGATTTTTTTGTTGTTTAACTTCTTTTGTTCTTTATATATACTGGATATTAGCTCTCTGTCAGATATAGGGTTGGTGAAGATCTTTTCCCAATGTGTAGGCTGTTGTTTTGTTCTGAGGACAGTATCCTTTGCTTTACAGAATCTTTTCAGTTTCATGAGGTCCCATTTATTAATTGTTGCTCTTAGAGCCTGTGCTGTTGGTGTTCTGTTCAGGAAGTTGTCTCCTGTGCCAATGCGTTGAAGGGTATTCCCCACTTTTTCTCCTAAGCAGTTTAGTGTGTCTAGTTTTATGTTGAGGTCTTCGATTCACTTGGACTTTAGTTTTGTGCAGGGTGATAAATATGGATCTATTTGCATTTTTCTACATGTAGACTTCAAGTTAGACCAGCACCATTTGTTGAAGATGCTATCTTTTTTCCATTGAATGGATTTGGCATCTTTGTCAAAATTCAGGTGTCCATAAGTGTGTGGATTTATGTCAGGATTTTCTATTCGATTCCATTGATCCACCAGTCTGTTTCTATGCCAGTACCATGCAGTTTTTAGTATTGTTGTTCTATAGTACAGCTTGAGATCAGGGATGGAGATACCTCCAGAAGATCTTTTATTGTAGAGAATTGTTTTAGCAATTCTGGGTTTCTTGTTGTTACATATAAAGGTGAGAATTTTTCTTTCAAGGTCTGTAAAGAATTGTGTTGGTAATTTGATGGGAATTGCATTTGAATCTGTAGATTGCTTTTGGTAAGATGGCCATTTTTACTATGTTAATCCTGCCAAGCCATGAACATGGGAGATCTTTCCATCTTCTGATATCTTCTTCCAATTCTTTCTTCAGAGACTGGAAATTTTTTTTCATACAAGTCTTTGACTTGCTTGGTTAGGTTCACACCAAGGTACTTTATGTCCTTTGTGACAACTGTGAAGGGTGTTGTTTCCCTAATTTCTTTCTCGGCCCTTTTGTCCTTTGTATACAGGAAGGCTACTGATTTTTTGAGTTAATTTTGTATCCAGCCACTTTGCTGAAGGTGTAGGAGTTCTTTGTTAGAGTTTTTGGGGTCACTCATGTATACTATCATATCATCTGCAAATAGTAATACTTTGACTTCTTCCTTTCCAATTTGTATCCCCTTGATCTCCTTCAATTGTCTTATTGCTCTAGCTAGGACTTCAAGAAAAATGTTGAAAGGATATGGAGAGAGTGGACAACCTTGCCTTGTCCTTGATTTCAATGGGAATGATTTAAGTTTCTCTCCATTGAGTTTGATGTTGGCTATAGGCTTGCTGTATATTGCCTTTACTATGTTCATGTATGTGCCTTTTATCCCTGATCTCTCCAATACTTTAAACATGAATGGATGCTGGATTTTGTCAAACGCCTTTTCAGCATCTAAGGAGATGATCATGTGGTTGTTCTTCTTCAGTTTGTTTATGTGGTGGATCACATTGATGGATGCCTGGGATGAAGCCTACTTGGTCGTAGTGGATGATGTCTTTGATGTGTTCTTGGATTCGGTTTGCAAGTATTTTGTTGAGTATTTTTGCTCCTCCGCTGCTGGTAGGAATGTAAACTTGTACAACCACTCTCGAAATCAATCTGGCATTTTGTCACACAACTAGGAATAGCACTTCCTTAAGATCCAGCTATACCACTCCTAGGCATATAATCCAAAAGTTTCTCAAGTACACAATAAGGACATTTGCTCAACCATGTTTGTAGCAGCCTTATTTGTCATAGCCAGAAGCTGGAAACAGCCCAGATGCCACTCAGTTGAGTAATGGATGCACAAATTAGGGTATATCTACACAATGGAACATTACTCAGCAATAAAAAACAAGGAAATCATGAAATTTGCAGGTAAATGGTGGGATCTGGAAAAGATCATCCTGAGTGAGCTATCCCATCAGCAGAGGGATGCACACGGTATATACTCACTCATATAAACATATAATATAAGATAAACCTACTATAATCTGTACAACTAAAGAAACTAATCAAGAGGGAGGACTCTTGCTAAAATGCTCAATTCCTACCCAGAAAAGCAAAGTGGCTGGACATCAGAAGGAGTAAAGAGGGAAGAAGTCAGGAGCCTGACACAGAGGACCTCTGAAAAGCTCTGCCCTGAAGACTATCAATGTAGATACTGAGACTTATGGGCAACCTTTGGGCAGAGTGGAGGGAATCTTAGGAAAGAAGTGGGAAACAGTAAGATCTGGAGAGGACAGGAACTCCACAAAGAGAGCAACAGAACCAGAAAATTTTGAGCACAGGGGTCTTTCCTGAGACTGATATTCTAACCAAGGACTATGCATGCAGATAACCTAAGACCCCTGCACAGATGTAGCCCATGGCAGTTCAGTATCCAAGTGGGTTCCATTGTAGTAGGAACAGGGACTGTCTCTGACATGAACTGATTGGCCTGCTCTTTAATTACCTCCCCCCAAGGGGGAAGCAGCATTACCAGGCCACAGAAGAAGACAAGGCAGCCACTCTTGATGAGACCTAATTGACTAGGATCAGAAGGAAGGAAAAGAAGTCCTTCCCTATCAGTGGACTTGGGGAGGGGCATGCAGGCAGAGGGTGGAGGAAGGGAGGGATTGGGATGGGAGGAGGGAGGGAACCATGGGGGGGGATACAAAGTGAGTAAAGTGTAACTAATAAAGAAAAATAAAAATTAAAAAGAAAATAAGAAAGGAAATCATCACTCCAAATTAAAACAGTGTAATTTTTTTTTTCTTATTTGTATCCCTTGTGTTTTTTTCTCTTGCCTTAGTTCTCACACTGAGACTTCAAACATCATATCTGGGGGGCAGTCTTACCAGGCCACAGAGGGAGACAATGAATCCAACCCTGATGAGACCTAACAGGCTTGAATCAGTTGGAAGGGGAGAAGGAATTCTCCTATCAGTAGACTGGGGGAAGGGCATGGGAGAAGAGGGAGAGAGGGTGGGATTGGGAGGGGACTAAAGAGGGAGCTACAGCTGGGATACAAAGTGATTAAATTGTAATAAACAAAATTATAAATTAAAAAAGTGGAAAGATTAGGCACATTTTTATCATTAAGCAATGGTTTTAGTTTAATCTATGTAATACAAGTTTTCTTAAAAGCTTTTACATAGAAATGTCATGATTTTTGAAGTTTCTTCTTTCTATTCCTAGTTTCTTCTGTAATTTTTTTTTATGAAAAGATGTTGCCCTGTATCAAAGACCTTTTAAGATCTTTTTAAAGATCTTCTTGACTTCTTCACTGGTATCTCCTTTACCTCTAATTTTATTTATTTTAGTCTTCTCTATCTTTTTCATTATTTAGTTAAAGTTTACTGATATGGTTTCTCTTTCAAAAGACCAACTCTGAATCTTGATGAGCTTTCCTGTTGTTTTTTCAGTGCCATTTCATTATATATATATATATATATATATAATTTTTTCATTCTAGCACTAACTTTTCTTTTGGTTTGTTCTTGTTTCTATAAGACCTTGAAATATACCACAGGGCTATTTATTTGTGATATCCCAATTTTTTTTTAAATTTGATCCTTTTAAATTTTCATGTTTTGATTATATTATTTTTCACTCTCCAGATTCTCATCCTATTCTTACTCACTCAATTTCATATTTTTTCATTTATAAAGAACTAAACCAAACCAAAAGAAAAAAGTTTCTTCTGTGTTCCAACAGTTCTGATAAGTTTTACTTACACTTCCATTTAATTCTATGACTCATAATAATCAGCCATGATTTATTCAATAGCCCATTGATTAGTCAATCGAGTGTTGTTTCGTTTCTATCTATTTGTATCCTTTCTGTAGTTTTCCTTGATTTTATTTTCTAGTTGTCTACACTTGGATCTAATAAGATACAAGAAATCTTTCAATGCCCTTTTCATTAGGGTGCAAGTCAGAAAGTGGCTACTGAGAAGAATTTGTATCCACAATCATAGAATGGAATGTTCCATAAATGTCTGCTCAGTCTAGTTGACTGATAGTGCAGATCAACTCTAAACTTTCTTTCTTGACCTTTTCTGGATAACCCATCTGTTAAGAATAGTGGAGGGCAAACATCATCCACAATTATTGTATATGAACCTATTTGATTCCTTCAGACCAGTAGTGTTTGCTTTGTGAAAATTGGACCACAATATTTATCGAATATATGATTGTTATATTTTTCATGAAATTTTTTCTTTATTAACATTTAGTGATTCTTTATATCATTACTAATTTTCGCTAAAAAGTCCATTTGATCATATATGAGAATACTTATCCTTTTTGTTAATTCCCATTTTTATCAATCATGTTACATTGGTTTAAATTGTTTGATCCTCATTTTGGAGAGGAACATATCATATTTCATATAGGTTGCTATTGTATAATTCCTTTCATTTCAAATGTAAGACATTTATGAAATAATAGGTACAAATGTAATGTCCACAGGAAGGCTGTTGTCAAATAAATTTTGATACCATTTTAGGTAGATCCCTTTAATAAATGGTTTCATAGATCTTTTAATATCACAGTATGAATTTGCACATCCAGGTGTGAATATGTAATTTCATTATGGCATATGGAAACATACAAAAACATTTTAATTAAAACAATTTGAAGATGCTAATATGATAAAAACAATTAAGATCATTTTAAAAAATTCTTTTCAAGCTATCATTTCATGAGCAAGCCAATTATCTGGAGAATTGTATTTATGAGGCATAAACCTGAAACAAATTTAGCACTAATTAGAGACATAAATTATGTATTCTCTTTCTCTTGAAATCTCAGAAGACAGTCATTGTGATATAAACAACCTATAAGCCAGGCATGATGGCACAATAATATAAACACAACACTCAGAATACTGAGGCAGAAGATCATGACATTCAGGTTAGTCTGGGCTTAAGACTTTGTCTCAATTAATTTTACTTAATGAAAAACATGATCTGAAACTTTGACATTCATAGCAAAGGTTTTCAAAAAGATTGATTTAATAATACCATCTATTAATTACGTAGTAAATCACATCTTGATTTTTTTGTGATTTAAAAAGAAAAAATTTGGGACGATTAGAAGGGATAATCAAAAAGAAATGTTATATTGTGATAAAGAGTGGAGAAACAAGAGGGAAATGGTGTTGTGTTAGGAATTCGAGGAAGTCTTTCCATCATTATGACAAAGAAATTTATTCTCAAGAATGACAAGAAATATAATTAAAATAATTAAAAGTAGTATAACTTGGAGATACTGTAGAAATCCAGAATGGGAATTCTTAGCACAGTGGAAAGCCGAGTCTCTACTTCAAAGCTGTGTTCACAGTCAGGGCGTACACATATTCAAGTTGGCATCACCAAAAGTCTTGCTTCTTCACAGCTGCATCCTGGATAGGGAACCTCTCTCTCTCTCTCTCTCTCTCTCTCTCTCTCTCTCTCTCTCTCTCTCTCTCCTTCTCTCTCTTTCCTTCTCTCTCTTTCTCTCTCTCTCATTACACAATCATTTATTAGTTTCTTAAAATGTTTAGGTTAAAATTTTCTGTTTAGGAATGATGGGAAAGAGATTTTTAGAATGGTCTGTTTTGATATAATTTCATTCAACACTTTTTAAAAATGCTAAACAATTAAACCAAGAAAAGCTTTAAAATGAGTACAGATTAACAAAAGTATGTGCTCCGTATTCACTAATATGAATATTGTTAGTATTCAATATTTCTTTTCTTTTGAAATTTGCTATCATTATTTATTACAATTCACTCACTTTGTATCCAGGCTGTACCCCCCTCCCTCATCTCCTCGCTGTCCTACCTTCCCTTCCCCCCTCCCATTCCCCTTCCTTAATCCACTGATAAGTGAGGTCCGCCTCTCTGACTATCTGACATTAGCCCTTCAGGTCTCATGAGGACTTTCTGGATTCTCTTTTTCTGTGGCCTAGTAAGGTCACCCCACCAGGGGGAGGTGAGCAAAGAGCAGACAACAGAGTTCATGCCAGAGATTGCCCTGCTTTCCTTACTAGGGAACCCCTATGGAGATTGAGCTGCCCATGGGCTACATCGGAGCAGGGGGTCTAGGTCCTCTCCATGCAAGGTTTTTGACTGATTCATGAATCTCTGCAAGCCCTTGTGGGCCCAGATTTTTTGGCTCTGTTGATAGAGAGACTCTGGACACAATAAATTTGCCTGAAATATACAAGGAAAGCACCTTACTGCCCATTACATGTTCCTCCATTCATTTTCCTGTTGCTATCAGTGCCTTCAGGCATCAACCTGTAAAGCAGCTCCTGGATGAAGAGAGTGACTTGAAGAGTGAATTGATTTCCTCATTTTAGTGTCCTTCATAAAACTACATTGATATTTTGGAGACTAGATGCACCTTAGTCCTGATTTTTTCATTCAGATAACAAGACTACCTACCTATTCAAGTTTCATTAACTTATTATAATTTATAAAGCCAATTCAGATAAGTGTAAGAAGACATTTTAGGTTAAATAGCTCTATAATGCTATATACCTAGTTAATGTTTTATGTCTAAAACACCAGAAAAAATAGATTATTTTATTTAAGATTCCTCATTGAGTTCACTATTTCAAGCATATTATTGTGTTTGCCCTCACTTATGAACAGGAGAATTTCTATAAAAAGTTTTCTGACTGCTTTAGAATCAAGAAACAATTTTATTTGGGAATTACTTGATAAGTAAATGGAAAATAGCCCCAGTTCATATAAATCATGTATTAAAGAGTACTGCAAGTGAAAAATTTGTCTCCCTGCTATTTTCTCAGTGCTTTGTCTATAAAATAAAATAAAATAAAATAAAATAAAATAAAATAAAATAAAATAAAATAAACACTGACAGTTGACTGGCAACAAATATGTTTTGGGTCTTTTTTTTTTCCAGCTTCATTATTTCCCATGGTGATGGATTCCTGGAGTGACAGGTTGTGTTCAGTCTGGTTCTGCTACACCGACTTATGGCAATGTTTCAAATTCTTCCAAGATGATGAGAAAAAACAAACCCAAAAAAGATCTAGATATGATTCAGCACAGAGACTGCTGCACACCAGACAAGGCTTCTTGGTACTTAAAGTATTTTGAAAGTCCACTGAAAATGTCTCAGATGTTCATCATTCTAGTTTGGTTATCTGTCTTCCTAACTGCCACTGCTTATTACCAGCAGCCACAATTTAAAGTTTTTAATCCCTGCATCTTGTATTTTATCCCATAATCCACTCCCATTCTTATTGGGAGCATGATGTGGAGGAGATCTTTCTAAGATTTAACATAGATAATCAGTAGGGGTGTAAGCAACCTTGTTTCTGCTTCAGCTTAAAGCTTGTCAGGCGACTGTCAGCATTTTGTAGCAGAGCTCTTGTTAGCTAAATATTCTTGACAGGAACTCACAGATAGTATTTTTCTTTTGAAAAGTTTAAACAGCTTGACATTTTAGAGGTTATCGCTTTCTTTGCTGGCATAATTATTGCCAGCGTCAATAAGTATTTGTTAATGTGTTCATTAACAATAGAAATGTTGGGGATTTGTCTCCTAAAAATTTATTTCAGTGTAATTTTTAAAATAATATAGAATGGAATTAAAGGTAGGCTATATAATTATGACTTTCATTTTTTAACCTATAATTATTCTTCTATGCTTATTCTTCTGTAGTATGTCATAAAGCTTAGATAAAATTGTGGTTAAAGGTCTGAACATTGGGAAAAAAAACTAAAGTCATAAAAGTTTTAAGAATTGACACCTTTTCTAACATGAGACAGGGATGATTTCAGATTAAAATAACATAGCAGAGAAGTTGCACCTATGAACTCACCATAGTCGTGACAACGTGTACAAGACAGAACTCAAGCCAAATACAAACTTAACATGAAGAAGGGGAGCAGGCATGAGACCCCCAAGCCCAGCTGAGGAACTATTAGAAAAGGGTAGCTTCAGAGAGAACACAAAATTCGATGGCTAGTGAAGGTAGTGTGTTTGGGATACGTTGGGGAGTAGATGATATGATCAGAATTTATTGTATACAGTTTTCAGATAACTAACAAAAAATGAGGAAACCTAAGGTCATATTCAGAGTAGGAGTAAGCCTCGTTAGGATAATTCTTTTTTTTCCCCAGAGTTTG
Source organism: Meriones unguiculatus (assembly GCF_030254825.1). NCBI lineage: Eukaryota > Metazoa > Chordata > Mammalia > Rodentia > Muridae > Meriones > Meriones unguiculatus. Next base: position 100,001,948 of record NC_083354.1, read on the forward strand.
GGTTTATTTTGCAGTACAGAAATCATTTGGAGCCATTTTGAGACAGACATCATTGAAATTGAGGCTCTGTCAAATCAATATGGCATTGCAGCTTGGTTCATTGACGAAGATGTAGCTGGGATAAAAGGTGCTTCTGTATTTTACCTGCTTTACTATAATGTTCCCTTCCCCTTTCTCAGCAATTGTAGTAGGTTAAAGTACCATATACTGGCTTCCTCCAAACTTCCCACCCAACTTTGAGCCCTGGTCCATCATTATAACCGTAATTTCTTAGTTCTTAAGAGCAGCAGAAGCATAAGAATGAATGACAGTTACACTGCTGAAAATATACATGTTCTAAAGATACTATTTTCCAATTACAGCTCTGAGGCAGAGAAATATTTAAAAGGTTATTAATTATGTTTAATCAGATATGTTACAGAATTAAATGAAAACCATGAAATGAATGTGAATAATAAAGGAATTTTCATTTTTCAATATATAAAAATGTTCTTAAAATTATCTGATGAATGTTGTGGGATCTGCACAAATCAAACATAACCCAAATACCAGGTCAATACATATGACAAAAATTTATTGTAAGCAGGCCACTACTAATCAATCAGGACCACAGAACAAACTCCAGAGTTGAACTACCACCCCGAAGGGACATTGTACAGTATATTTGAAGGATGAAACCATAAAGTGGGGGGAGTGCAGTGGGCTGTTAGCATTGTCCAATCATATGTATTTATATATGTACATATATATTCATATATATATATGAATATATATATATTTCATGTATATATATATACATGAAATCACTGGAACTTTATTTCCCTCAGGCTTATAACTTGCAACCAAAGACATTGTGAAAAGAAAGTAAAGATTATGGAGACCATACACATCGGTAACACAGTGAATCAGATGGATAAAACGAAGCCATACACAACACTCTAGACACTGCAGTACTAAAATAGCATTGCCCATAATACAAGAACAAAAAAAAAGTCAGCAATGTTTATAGTAGACATAAATCTTAAACAAATCAAAAATCTTCTTCAGATCATAGAGCATAAATTGGAAAAATGTATGTGTAGATGGTATCTAACTACTGTACATTTGTCACCTGATAAAGTTGCTTATATGCAATACAGTGTTTAAAAAATAACTGAACAAATGAAGGTCTTGAAAATTGTCAGATGAGAGATAAAATAACCAGTGGCTTTAATGTCTCCTCCTGGTCATCAGCACTGTCGAAGATAAAAATCTCCACATCAGAACAAATGACAGAACCAAGCACACCCAACCAAATACCATGCAATGGAGAGGGCTCTGCTCTGAGGAAACCCATAGGCTGTTCAGTTTCCAAGTGAGTTCCCTAGTAAGGGTAACAGGAGCTGCCTCTGGCATGAACTCAGTGGCTGTTGCTTTGTTCACCTCCCCTAGGGGGTGCAGTCTTGCTAGGTCACAGAAGAAGATGATACAGACAGCTCCAATGAGGACCTGATAAGCTAAGGTCAGATAGATGGGGAGGAGGACCTCCCTTATCAGTGAACTAGGGGAGGGACATAGGGGAAGAAGATGGAGGGCAGGTGGAATTAGGAGGCGATGAGGGAGGGGGCCACAGCCAGGATACAAAGTGAATAAAATATAATCAGTCAATCAATCAATCAATCAATCAATCAATAACTGCTACCAAATTGGACCCACCTGTAGAAATATACTCTTCACTTACATCTTTTCCATCAAAGGCTTTTGTTTGTTTTTAATCTTTGAATCTTTGAGGCACATTTGATCACAATATGTTACAAATATTCATGTGTGTGTGTGTGTGTGTGTGAGTGTGTGTGTGTGTGATGATTCTTTGAGGCCATATGTTTGTTTGGCGCTATTCTAAAGCTACTTCTACATTTCAATGGGCAGAGAGATAACCCAGTGCCCAAGTGGCAAGTGAATTCACTGGGGAGAAAGGAGTGAGTGGAAGAAAATGTTCAGTTCTGCCATGGTAAGCTCAAGTCCACTTTGCTCAGTAGTCATCAGTCCCATCTGAGTCTGACTGTTCATTCTCATCCTGCTCCTCATTGCTGTCAAAATTGCTCAAAACAGGTTTGGCTTTGCCTTGATTTGTCCTTTTCTTGCCTTTCTCTGTTTCCTGGCCTTTCTCTTCTTTTTCCTTGAGCTTGATTTTCACCTTCACAGACTTCTCCTCTGATCTGACTCTTCTTCATCTTCCTTCTCCTCTTCATTGCTTTCTTACTCACTCTCTTCTTGTTGGGCAATTTTCTGCCAAGCAGTCTTAAACACTGACTGTAGTACAACGGAGTTTCCATAGGTCGTAGGTCTGGAATCCCTTACAGCAGAAGTTGTTAAGCTATCGGGATGTCCCCAGCCTTCCTAGGGCCTGTGTCCTTGAACTCAGTTTCTCCCTATGATTAAATGCAGTATGAAAACAAATGGTAGCAGTTAGAGTAAGTTTCTTTTTCTTATTCCCAATAATAAGGAGGTAAAACCAGAAGGAAAAGAATCAATGCTTGACACAGCTGTGCTTGGAAACTATCTTCTCAAATCAAAGTTATATCTACTTCCCCAAATCCATGTTTATAGTCCTGGTAGCAGACCAAATTGATAAACAATATAGATACTTATTATCAGTGCCCATGAATAAGCATGGTAAAGGGCAAAGGAGACTAAACATGTAATTAAGATTAACAATTTTGAAATGGTTCATTGCTGTGAATCAGCAGATATTTTTGATCCAATCACATAGTATAAGAACAGAGAACTTTCTAAAGGAGAAACGAGAAAATAGACAAAAGTGGCAGGCATAGAAATACAAAGCCTGAGGAAATGGTTTAAAGAAAGGAAAGCAATGCTTGAAGTAAGGTCACTAGAACCCAAGAACAACATGATGTTGGTGACTCCAGGGCAGCCCCAATACCCAGTAGTTGGCCAACAGAAAAGAGCTCTATGTTATTTGTTGCTGTTGTTGTTTGCAGGCCTTTGTTTAGTTTTGTTTTGTCTTGGCATTTTTTCTCTTACTGATTTGTTTTATTTTTTATTTTTTGAGAGAGAGAGAAACATGAAGTTGGGTGTGCAAAGAGAGCTGTGGAGGATGTAGGAGTAGTAAAGAGAGACGTTAAAACTCAGAAGTTGAAAACTAAGAACTTGTTGAAAACTACACCATGGACATCTACAAATGTCTATGGTACAACGTACAGTAAAGCAACCTCATGTTCTTGGTGATTTTTCTCTTGAAAAATTTGGTCTGCTAAACATCAAGTTAAAACTATTTCAATATGAGTAAATTCCCATAGAATATGGAAAAATGTCACTATACACTATAATGATAGTATATACATTAATATAGAAATATTAAATATGAAATAAAAAAATCTTTAAAACATTATGTACATGCATAGCTGTTCACGATAGACCATGTATGATTATGCTCCCTTAAATTTACCATCAGCTGAAAATAATGATAGCTACATAGTATGGTTGCCCCATTTTGTCATAGCACAGAATTTTCAATTAATTGTCACTGTTTTATCAGCCTGAAATAGCACACTTAAAAAGTGAATGATTTATTTTGGTGCATAATCCCAGAATATTTAGTCTGTAATTGTTTGCCTCTGTGGCTTTTGACGTATGTTAGCATAACACATTATGTTGGGAGTATAGGACACCTCATTCCAAAGATAAATCAAAGAGACATAAAGGAATGGATTAATATAATATCCCAGAAGCTCCCTCAAGTTAACTAATGACTTGCATTTCCTGCATTAAGTCCCATCTCAAAGGCCATCACAGGGTGATGACCAAACCTTTAACACATGGGCCTTTTTTTTTTTAATATGTAGAGCATGTTTATTTTTTTAAATTTTCTTTCTTACTTTTTTTATTAGTTACACTTATTCACTCTGTATCCCCCCTGTAGCTCCCTTCCCCTCCCTTCCCAATCCCTTCCTCTGTCCCCCTTCTCCATGCATGCCCCTCTCCAAGTGCACTGATAGGGGAGGTCTTCCTTTCCTTCCTTCTGATCCTAGTCTATCAGGTTTCATCAGGAGTGGCTGCATTGTCTTACATGGGCCTTTTGTGGACATACTAGATGCAATTGTAGCAAGAAGGCATTGCTCATACCTTTGTATCAATTCTACTGTAACTATAAATTGACTACTTGTGTTGTCCAGCATATAAAAATATAAACAGAGCTATACAATGCAGACTAAAAGAACTCAGAAATACATACAGGCTTATCTAGAGAATAATTGTGGAAGTGTTGAAACTGTCAATTTGAAAGGGACCAAAATGTGTCAAAGTGAAAGGAAGTCTGCCTGTTTCTGTATTTGTATCTGTGCAGCCTATCTGTGTGAGTATATGCTAACCGTCAAGACCAGAAATAAATGATTTCAAAGGCAGATTCACAGAGACAGAGGCTTGAGCTAGAGGGCATTCCTGCAGCAGAGGCAGGGCCTGTGAATAATCAGAGGTTAGATTGTCAACCACAGAGAATTATTCCAGGTTTTTTGGACCAATGTGTTTTGAACTTCCTTAGGACCCAATACTCCTCTATTTTTTTCTCATTCGTCTTTCACAATTACAATCTCTCTTGATTTGTCCCTTATTCCACATTAGAGCACCTGCCTTGTTTTCAATTCTACAACTGGATTGATAGACCCTATTCCTGGCCCGAAGATGTGTCACTCTCAGAATATCACCAACTCCTGCAGAGATAGTGTAGTTGGTACTTGGAACTTTGAGATTTAAGGCTTTTGGGTGATATTTAGCATTTAAGTTGATGGTGCAATAAATTCAACTTCTTGGGGTTGTTGGGATATGCAGAATGTCTTTCTTGTGTGATAGTTATGAATTATGGTGTGGCAGAACAGGTCTCAAAGCAAATCCAACCTTCCCAGACTGAAATTCATCATCCACTCTGCTAAACACATAAACTTTCCACAGAGGTGTGTGTTCTGTTTGTATATTTGTTCCAATACTCTAGTCAGTGCTTCAGGGTGAAGGTGTGGGGGGTAGTAGTGGTCTCTGTTACATTTCTGCTTTCTAATATTTGTAGGATTTCCTCCAAAAGCTTTGTGAATATACAGTCTTCGACGTATCATCATCACTAAGTTTTACAGTCATTGTTCTCTTTCCTGAATAATGTATGCAGTCATGTTTGTTTTCCTTGTGTCATTCTTACAAATATTTAAACATGATCAGTTCATTTATCACTTTAGTTAGTATATATGTTCAAAAATAATAGTTGTAGAGAACAGTTACTTATTATTGTTATTATTACATTTTCATTATTTACAATTTATTTGCTTTGTATCACAGTTGTTACCCTTTCCCCCATCTCCTACTAGTCACTCTTCCTGCCCTATCCCTCTACCTTAGTTCAATGATAGGGGAAGCCTTCTTACCCTACAGTTTGACCGTAGCTTATAGGGTCCCATCAGGACTGCATTGATCCCCTTCCTCTGTAAGCTGGCTAGGTATCCCCACCAGGGAGAAGTGATCAAGGAACAGGGAACAGAGCTCATGTCAGAGACTGTCTCTTCTCTAGGTAGGGTCCCCCTTCCTCCAAATTCTCTCCAAAATATGTTGTCACTTGAGTTTTTATCTGGCCAATTTGATGGGTGTGAGGTGGAATCTCAGACTCATTTTGATTTGCATTTCCATGACAACTAAGGAGGCTGAGCATTTCTTTAAGTGTTGGTTATAGGCTTGTTGTGTGTTGCCTTTACTATGTTTATATCTGTGACTAGTATTCCTGATTTCTCCAAAACTTTAAATGTGAACTGGTGTTGGATTTTGTCAACTGCTTTTTCAGCATCTAAGAAGATGATCATCTGTTTTATTTTCCTTTCAGTTGGTTTATATGGTGGATTATATTGATGGATTTCTGTATATTGAATCTTCCCTGCATACCTGGGATAAAATCTACTTGATCATGGTAGATGATATCTTTTATGTTTACTTGGATTTGGTTTGTGAGTGTTTTATTCAGTATTTTTGCATCAGTGTTCATAAGAGAGATTGTTCTGAGATTCTCTTTCTTTATTGGGTCTTTGTGTGGTTTAGGTACCAAGGTAACTATGACCTCATAGAATGAAGTTGGTAATGTTCCTTCTATTTCCTTTTCATGAAATATGTTGAAGAGTATTGTAATTAGCTCTTATCTGAAAGTCTGGTAGAATTCTGCACTGAAACTATCTACCCTGGACTTTGGGGAGAGGGTGATAGTAGACTTTTGATGACAGCTTCTATTTTCTTAGGGGATATATGATTATTTAATGTATTTACCTGGTCTTGGTTCAGCTGTGGTCAATGGAATCTATCAAGGAAATTGTCCATATCATTTACATTTTCAAATTTTGTTGCATATAGGCTTTTAAAGTAATAATTCTTTGGAATTCCTCAGTGTCTGCCACTATGTTCCCCTTTTTATTTATGATTTTGCTGATTTGGATAGTGTCTCTCTGCTATTTAGTTAGTTTGGCTAAGGGTTTGTCTATCTTGTTGATTTTCTCAAAGAACCAGCTCTTATTGATATCAGCTCTGAGTTTGATTATTTCTAGTCATCTACTCCTCTTGGGTGTGTCTACTTATTTTCACTCCCTAGAACTTTCAGGTGAGCCATTAAGTTGCTTGTATGAGATGTCTTGATTTTTTTTTTTAATGAAGGCATTTAGTGCTATGCACTTTCTCCTTAGCACTGCTTTGTGTCCCATAAATTTAGGTAAGTTGTGACTTCATTTTCATTGAATTCTAAAAGGTTTTTTAATTTCTTTCTTTATTTATTCCATGATGCAGCTGTCAATGAGTAGAGAGTTGTTCAGTTTCCATGTGTATGTAGGCTTTTTTTCCTGCTTCTTTTATGGTTGAGGTGTACTTTTTCAACTATAGTGGTCTGATGTGATAGAGGGGATTATTTCAATCTTCTTGTATCTGTTGAGGCTTGTTTTGTGCTCTATTACATGGTCAATTTTGGAGAAGGTTCCTTGAGATTCTGAAAAGAAGGTATACTCTTTTTTGTTTAGGTAAAAAGTTCTATAGACATATATTAAGTCCATTTGATTTAAGACCTCTCCCCCTCCTCTGAGGGCAGAGCAGCCTTGCTAGGTCACAGAGGAAGACAATGCAGACAGCCCTGATGAGATCTGATAAACTAGGGTCAGATGGAAGGGGAAGTTGACCACCCCATCAATGGACTTAGAGGTGGTGACAAAGGAGATGAGGGAAGGTGGGTAAGGATTGGGAAGGAATGAGGGATGGAGGAGGGTGCTACAGCTGGGATACAGAGTGAATAAACTGTAATTAATATAAAAATAAAAATTTGAAAAAATAAAACCCTCCATGATGTCTTTGATTTTCTGTTTCACTTCTCTCTCAATGGTCTATCCTTGGGTGAGAGTTGGGTGTTTAAGTTTCTCACTATTAAGGTGTTGAGATTGATGTATGATGTAAGTTTAATGTTTCTTTTATGAATGCAGGAGCCCCTGTGTTTGGGCCATAGATGATCAGGATTGTGATATTCTCCTGGTGGATTTTTTCCTTTAATGAGAATGAAGTGTCCCTCTTCATCTCTTTTGATTAATTTTGTTTGAAAGTTATTTTATTAGCTATAAGGATGGCTACTTCAGCTTGCTTCTTGGGTCTGCTTACTTGGAAAACCTTTTTCCAACCCTTTACTCTGAGGCAGTGTTTATCTTTGTTGCAGAGGTGTGGTTCTTGGATGCAGCAGAATGTTGGATCCTTTTTCTACAACAATTCTGTTAATCTTTGTCCTTTTTTTTTTTTTAGAGAGTTTAGTCTATTGATGTTGATAGGTATTAGTGACCAATGATTGTTCCTTTAGAGGTGGAGTTGGTGGTGACTGTGTGTTTGTGTGCTTGTTTTCTTTTCTTTTCCTTTATGTTGTGAAGGTATCTTTATCCTGTGTTTTCTTGGGTGTATTTGATCTCGTTGGGTTGTAGCTTTCCTTCTAGGAATTTCTGAAGGATTGGGTTGTTGCGTATCTATTGTCTAAATTTAGTGCTGTCATAAAATATTTTGTTTTCTCAATCTATGTGGATTGAAAGTTGTGCTGGTTATAGTAGTCTGGGTTGTCGTCTGTGGTCTCTTCGTGACTGCATGATATCTGCCCAGGCACTTTTGACTTTCATAGTCTCTGCTGAGAAGTCTGGTGTGATACTGAAAAGTCTACTTTATATGTTACTTAGCCTTTTTTGCTTGCCACTTGAGTATTTTTTTCTTTGTTCTGTAGATTTAGTGTTTGATATTATGTGGCAAGAAGACTTTCTTTTTTGGTCTAGTATATTTGTTGTTCTTTAAGCCTTTTGTATGTTTAAAGGCATCTCTTTCTTAAGGTTGGAGAAATTCTCTGTTTTGATTTTCTTGAAAATATTTTATATGCCTTGGAGCTGGGTATCTCCTTTTTTATCTATTCCTATTATTCTTAGTTTTCTTCTTTTTATGGTGTCCTTGATTTCATGGATGTTTTGTGTCAAGATTTTTCTGCTTTTATGTTTTATTTGAGAGAGGCATCTATTTCTGCAATTGTATCTTCAGTGCCTGAGATTCTCTCCTCCATAATTTGTATTCTGTTGGTGATACTTATCTTTATGGTTCCTGTTCTCTTCCCTAAGTTCTTAAACTCTAGGATTTTCTCTGTTTGTGTTTTCCTTGTTGATTTTAATTCTATTTTCATGACTTGAAGGATTTTAATCATTTCCTTCACCTGTCTGTCCATGATCGCATATATATTTTGTTTCCTCTTTATGTGACTTTAATAACTGCATAATCATAGATTTAAGATCATTTTCCTGTGTTTCAGTTGCATTAGAATAGTCATTGATTTGGAGGGATTCTGGTGAAGCCATGATGTCCTGGTGTTGTTGCCCATATTCTTACTCTGGCCTCTAACCAGCTAGTTGTCTGTAGCCTTGTCTTTTTATTCCTGGAGCCTATACTGCAGAGTAGTTCCACCTGTCTCTTAAGTATGGAATAGTCTACAGGAAGGTAAAAGTTGTCGTGGGGCTCAAAATCCTGTGCCAGAGATTCAGATGCAACTAAGGAAGGGAGAGTGCTCTGCTTAGTTCACTGTCTCTGTTGGCTCACTGTTTGTGATCCAAGTAGGCCAGGCAGTTGGGGTGCAGGTCCACATCTCTCCAAGCCTGGAGTTGCTCCCATAGGGTTCTTCAAGATGGTACACAATGGAACTTGGGTCTTATGCCTATATCGACTCTGCTGGGTTCACTGTCCCTGCTGGGCTCACTGTTTCTGATCCAAGTGGACCAGGCAGAAATATCTCCAAGTCTAGAGTTGTTCCAGTGATCCACAGGCCTCCTTGAAATGGAAGACAATGAAAATTTTGTTTAGCACCCAGCTCACCTCTTCTTGATTCGTTGTGTTTGCTAGCTCCTTTTTTGTGACCCAGGTATGCCAGGCAGCTGGGGTGCTGGTGGGAAGATCTCTGAGCCTAGAGATGCTCCAGTGCTCCACATGTTTCCTTGAGATTTTGGGCAATGAGACATGAATCACATGCTTATCTCAGCTCCACGAGTTTATTGTCTCTCCTGGGTTCATTGTTTCCAACCCAGGAGGGCCAGGAAGCTAGGGAGCAGGCAGAATGGAGTTATGCCTCTCCCTCCTCCAGGACCAGAAGAAATTCACTCTATAGGATGATGAGAGTGAGTCCCACTGTGACCAGGAAAGTATCCACAGGATGGTGAGAATGAGTGAGTTGGAGCCTAACCCCCCATACTAGAAGGTATCCACTCCAAGGACAATGAGAATGAGCACCCAAGGATGTAGCCTAGAGCCACTGGTACCAGGAAGATACCCACAGATTGTGGGATTGGGCTGGTGGCCTAGGGCAGTGGTAGTGCTGGGCAGGAGCCTGGGATTTTTTTTTCCAGTATATGCTGCATGGCCTGAAGATGAACACTCACTTTTCTAGGTGGATTTTTTTCCTCACCTGAGAGACACAGACATCAAGAATTTGTTGTCCACAGTAAGGCCCTGCTGGTCACTCTGCTCTTACAGCTGAGGTGCTGTTCAGATACCAGGCACCGCCATTTTGGATCTCCCAGAATCGTTATATCTTAATTTGGTCTTCTAAATATCTTGATACATTCCTTCCAAAAATATTCTTATAGTACAGATACAATTACTACTATTCTCACTCATCTTTGATCATAAAACTATATAAAGGAGATTCCAGTGTGGTCAGTGATCAATGGAATGAAGGCAGAAAACAGAAAATTCATCCAAAGGAAAAATTAAAAGATTTTAGTAGTGTTAATATTAATATTGTATTTCACTTTAATTTAGTTGATGAACAAGAACATATTTTCCTTTCCTCATCTTCCTTCTCTTCATTCATACCTCTACATTGTTTTATTTCTATATTTTGTTAATTACAATTCCTGGAAAGAAATTTTTTCATTCCAGTAAATAATGAACTGAATTTATTACATTCATTCAAATATGGTATCAACTGGGAAATGGGTAAGATCAGTGGATGTAATATATTATGGTGACTTGCTGCCTTCTACAGCATAAGATAGAAGAAAGTCTTGTTCTTAATATTTATATGTTAATAAAATTCTTTACTAAGATAAACTTGTTAGTGCTTTCGTAATGAAATAATTACTTTGTTGCATACTAAATAATTGGTAGTAAATGAACTCACCTAAAAATGCTACAAGAGTATTCCATCAGGAAAGCCAGTAGGTTAAATGTAGATTTTCACCTATATTTCTGTGTGTGTGTGTGTGTGTGTGCGTGCATGTGCATGTGTGTTTTAAAATTTCTTTCAGTCTATAGTATGCTTCCTGAAAATAATTCTTACAGCATAAATGCATTCACATATATTATGCTGGGTCAATGACATGGAAAAATACATAATATAAGATTAAATCTCTGCATTTAGCTTAGGTTGTAGAAGGTGATTCTATGGGAATTCTCAGCATAGTAATGTTGGTTATGTGTTATTTTTAAAGGCAAGTTAAATGTAAACAAGCTGGGTACACAGTAGAGAAACATTGGATGCAGACTCTTAAATGATTTTAAGACATATTATTAACTTGATTGCAAGATAAAGAAAAAGCTTAGTTTCTAAATCAAAGTGTTATTTTTGAAATAGCTATGCTAAAACTTGTCCTTTTTCCATTGTATGGTTTTAACATAGCTAAGACAGCATCATCAACAACTGGTGCTGGTCTAACTGGATGTCACATGTAGAAAAATGCAAATACACCCATATCTATCAACCTGCACAAAATTAAAGCACAAGTGGACCAAAGACTTCAACATAAAATCAGACACTAAATCTATTGGAAGAAAAAGTGGGGAACAGCCTCGAACTCATTGGCACAGGAGACAATTTCCTGAACAGAACACCAACTACTCAGGATCTAAAATCAACAAATGGGACTTTATGAAACTGAAAAGTTTCTGTAAAGCAAAGGACACTATCAACAGAATGAAACTACAACCTAAAGACTGGGAAAAGATATTTCCCAACCCTACATCTAACAAAGGCCTAATATCCAGAATGTATAAAGAACTCAAGAAATTAAACACCAACAAACCAAGTAATCCAATTGAAAAATGGGGTACTGAAGTAAACAGGAAATTATCAACAAAGGAATATCGAATGGCTGAGAAACATTTAAAGGAATGTACAACATCCTTAGTCATCCTGGAAATACAAATCACAATGACCATGAGATTTCACCTTACACCCATCAGAATGGCTAAGATAAAAAAAACTCAAGTGACAACCCATGCTGGAGAGGGTGTGGAGAAAGGGGAACCTTCCTCCATTGATGGTGGGAGGGCAAACTTATATAACCACTCTAGAAATCAATCTGATGCTCTCTCAGAAAACGGGAAATTGCACTACTTCAACATCCAGCTATACCACTCTTGGGCATCCACCCAAAATATGCTCTACCATTCAACAAAGACATTTGCTCAACTATGTTCATAGCAGCTTTATTTGTAATAGCCAGAATCTGGAAACAAACTACATGTCCCTCAACTGAAGAATGGATACAGACATTGTAGAACATCTACACAATGGAATACTACTTAGCTATTAAAAACAAAATTATGAAATTTGCAAGCAAATGAATGGAACTGGAAAAGTTCATCCTGAGTGAGGTTTTCCAGAAGCAGAGAGATATGCATGGTATATACTCACTTAAAACTGGATATTAGCCATATAATGAAGATAATCATACTAAGATCGACAGACCTAGAAGCTAAACAACAAGGAGGACCCTAGAGAGAATGTTTAATTCTCATTCAGAATGGCAAATAGCATAAATACCAAAAGTGGTGGAAGAGAGGGAACAAGAACAGGAGCCTACCATAGAGATCCTCGGGAGCCTCTGAAAGGCTCCACCCAACAGGATGCAGAGACTCCTACCCAAAATTTGGGCAGAGGCAGGAAGTCTTATAAAAGAAGTGAGAGGTGGTAGATAGAAGGCCACAGAGGGGGCAAGAGTTTTACAAGGAGACCAAAAAAGCCAAAAATATATGGATCCATGAGTGCCTGCAGAGACTGACGCTCCAACCAAAGACCATTCATGGAGAGGACCTACACCCCTACTCATATGTAGCCAATGAGAAGCTCAGTCTCCATGTGGGTTCTTCAGTAAGGGGAGCAGTGGCTGCCTCTGGCATGAACTCAGTTGCCTACTCTTTGATCACTTCCCCCTGGTGATGAGGGCCTTGCCAGGCCACAGAGGGGTTTAACCTATTTGAAAGGATTAAAATGATGAACACATGTGGCCCTTTTGAAGGAAGTGTGTCACTTTGGATGCGCTTAGAAGTTCAAAGCCATTTTTATCATATGATTCCCTGCACTCTGCCGAAGGTTTGGTTATGAGTCTCTGAATCTGCTTTGATACACTGGTAGGTAGAGCCTTTCAGAGGCCCTCTGTGGTAGGCTCCTGTCCTGTTACTTGTTTTCTCCTACTCCCCATACATATCCCATTTGTCTTTCTAAGTGAGGAATGAGACCTGATAGGCTAGGGTCAGAGGTTAAGGGAGCAAGACCTCCCCTGTCAGTGGACTTGGACATGGGAGGAGAAGAGGGAGAAAGGTGGAAGTGGGAGGGAATGAGGGAAGGGGCTACAGCTGGGATACAAAGTGGATTAATTATAATTAATTAAAAGATAAATACATTTTAAAAGATGAATAAAAAAGAAGTTCAAAGCCCATGAAAAGCCCAGAGTCATTCTCTCTCTTCAGATCAAGATGTAACACTCAGCTGCTGCTCTACGGCCTGCCTTTGTATCACCATGCTCTCCTCCAGTATAATAATGGAGTACACCTCTGAAACTCTAAGCAAGCCCCAATGAAATCCTTTCTTTTTTTTTTAATTTTTCATCAATTACACTTTCTTCATTCTGCATCCCTCCATAAGCCCCTCCCTCCTCCCCTCCCAATCCCACGCTCCCTCCTCCCTCTGCTTGGATGCCACTCCCCAAGTCCACTAATATGAGAGGTTCTCCTCTCCTTTCTGATCTTAGTCTGTTAGTTCACATTAAAAGTGGCTGCATTGTCCTCTACTATGGCCTGGTAAGGCTGCTCCCCCCGAGAGGGAGGTGATCAAAGAGCAGGCCAATCAGATTATGTCAGAGGCAGTCCCTCTTCACATTACTATGTAACCCAATTGGACTCTGAACTGCCCTGGGCTACATCTATGCAGGGGTTCTGGGTTATCTCCATGAATAGTCCTTGGTTGGAGTATGAGTCTCTGGGAAGTTACCTGTGTTCAAATTTTCTTGTTCTGTTGATCTCCTTGTGGAGACCCTGTCCTCTCCAGCCCTTACTATTTCCCAGTTCTTACCTAAAATTCCATTCACTCTGCCCAACAGTTGCCCATCAGGCTCAGCATCTGCTTTGATAGTCTGAAGGGCAGAGGCTTTCAGAGGCCCTCTGTGGTAGGTTCCTAGGTTGTTTCCTGTTTTCTTCTTCTTCTGATGTCCATCCTCTTTGCCTTTCTGGATGGGGATTGGACATTTTAGTTAGGGTCCTCTCTCTTGCTTAGTTTCTTTAGATGCATAGATTTTAGTGGTTTTGTCCTATGTTGTATGTCTATATGAGTGAGTATATACCATGTGTGTCTTTTTGCTTCTGGGACAACTCACTCAGGATGATCCTTTCCAGATCCCACCATTTACCTGCAAATTTCATGATTTCCTTATTTTTCATTGCTGAGTAATATTCCATTGTGTAGATGTACCACAATTTCTGCATCCATTCTTCAGTTGAGGGGCATCTGGGTTGTTTCCAGCTTCTGGCTATTACAAATAAAGCTGCTATAAACATGGTTGAGCAAATGTCCTTTTTGTGTACTTGAGCCTCTTTTGGATATATGCCCAGTAGTGGTATGGCTGGATCTTGAGGAAGCGCTATTCCTAGTTGTCTGAGAAAGCGCCAGATTGATTTCCAGAGTGGTTGTACAAGTTTACATTCCCACCAGCAGTGGAGAAGGGTTCCCCTTTCTCCACAACCTCTCCAGCATGTGTTGTCACTTGAGTTTTTGATCTTGGCCGTTCTCATGGGTGTAAGGTGAAATCTCAGGGTTGTTTTGATTTGCATTTCCCTAATGGCTAGTGAGGTTGAGCATTTCTTTAAGTGCTTCTCTGCCATTCAGTATTCCTCTCCAGAGAATTATCTGTTTAGCTCTGTTCCCCATTTTTTAAATGGATTACTTGGTTTGCTGCTTTTCAGCTTCTTTAGTTCTTTATATATACTTGATATGAGTCCTCTGTCAGATAAAGGGTTGGTGAAGATTCTTTCCCAATCTGTAGGTGGTCGCTTTGTTTTGATGACTGTGTCCTTTGCTTTACAGAAGCTTTTCAGTTTCATGAGGTCCCATTTATTGACTGTTGCTCTTAGAGCCTGTGCTGTTGGTGTTCTGTTCAGGAAGTTTTCCCCTGTACCAATGAGTTCTAGGGTATTTCCCACTTTTTTTTTCAAGCCGATTTAATGTATCTGGTTTTATGTTGAGGTCTTTGATCCACTTGGACTTCAGTTTTGTGCAGGGTGACAAGTATGGATCTATTTTCATTTTTCTACATGTAGACATCCAGTTAGACCAGCACCATTTGTTGAAGATGCTATCTTTTTTCCATTGTATGGTTTTGGCGTCTTTGTCAAAGATCAGGTGTCCATAAGTGTGTGGGTTTATTTCTGGGTCCTCTGTTCGGTTCCACTGATCCACCATTCTGTTTCTATGCCAGTACCATGCAGTTTTTAAAACTGTTGCTCTATAGTACAACAAAAGATCAGGGATGGAGATACCTCCAGAAGATCTTTTATTGTAGAGGATTGTTTTAGCAATTCTGGGTTTCTTGTTATTCCAGATGAAGTTGAGAATTTTTCTTTCCAGGTCTGTAAAGAATTGCGTTGGTAATTTGATGGGCATTGCATTGAATCTGTAGATTGCTTTTGGTAAGATGGCCATTTTTACTATGTTAATCTTGCCAAGCCATGAGCATGGAAGATCTTTCCATCTACTCATATCTTCTTCTAATTCTTTCTTCAGAGATTTGAACTTTTTTTCATACAAGTCTTTGACTTCCTTGGTTAGGGTTACTCCGAGGTACCTTATGTCATTTGTGGCTATTGTGAAGGGTGTTGTTTCCCTAATTTCTTTCTCAGCCCTTTTGTCTTTTGTATACAGGAGGGCTACTGATTTTTTTGAGTTAATTTTGTATCCGGGTACTTTGCTGAGGTGTTTATCAGCAGTAGGAGTTCCCTGGTAGAGTTTTTGGGGTCACTCACGTATACTATCATATCATCTACAAATAGTGATAATTTGACTTCTTCCTTTCCAATTGGTATCGCCTTGATCTCCTTTAACTGTCTTATTGCTCTAGCAAGGACTTCCAGCACTATGTTGAATAGATATGGAGAGAGTCTTGTCTTGTCTTGTCCCTGATTTCAGTGGGATTGCTTTAAGTTTCTCTCCGTTCAGTTTGATGTTGGCTATAGGCTTGCTGGATATCGCCTTTACTATGTTTAGATATGTGCCTTGTATCCCTGTTCTCTCCAATACTTTGAACATGAATGGATGTTGGATTTTGTCAAAGGCTTTTTCAGCATCTGGGGAGATTATCATGTGGTTTTTTCTTTCAGTTTGTTAATATGGTGGATCACATTGATGGATTTCCGTATATTGAACCACCCCTGCATACCTGGGATGAAGCCTACTTGGTCATAGTGGATAATATCTTTGATGTGTTCTTGGATTCTGTTTGCAAGTATTTTATTAAGTATTTTTGCATCAATGTTCATAAGGGAGATTGGCCGGAAATTCTCTTTCTTTGTTGAGTCTTTGTGAGGTTTAGGTACCAAGGTGACTGTGGCTTCATAGAATGAATTTGGTAATATTCCTTCTGTTTCTATTTTGTGGAATAGTTTGAAGAGAATTGGTGTTAGCTCTTCTTTGAAGGTCTGGTAGAATTCTGCACTGAAGCCATCAGGTCCTGGGCTTTTTTTGGATGGGAGACTTTTGATGACCGCTTCTATTTCTTTGGGGGATATAGGACTGTTTAGTTGATTTACCTGGTCCTGGTTCAGCTTTGATAAGTCAAATCGATCAAGAAAATTGTCCATTTCATTTAGATTTTCAAATTTTGTGGCATATAGACTTTTGAAGTAAGTCCTAATGATTGTTTGGATTTCCTCAGTGTCTGTAGTTATATCCCCCTTTTCATTTGTGATTTTGTTGATTTGGGTGGTGTCTCTCTGCCTTTTAGTTAGCCTGGCTAAGGGCTTGTCGATCTTGTTGATTTTCTCAAAGAACCAGCTCTTGGTTTCATTGATTCTTTGAATTGTTTTATTTGTTTCCAATTGATTGATTTCAGCCCTGAGTTTGATTATTTCCAGCCATCTGCTCCTTCTTGGTGTGTCTGCATCTTCTTTTTCTAGGGTTTTTAAGTGAGCCATTAGGGTCCTTGAATGAGCTGTCTCAAATTTCTTCTTGAAGGCACTTAATGCTATGAACTTTCCTCTTAGCACTGCTTTCATTGTGTCCCACAAGTTCAGATATGTTGTGTTTTCATTTTCATTGATTTCTAGAAAGACTTTAATTTCTTTCTTTATTTCTTCCCTGACCCAGCTGTCATTTAGTAACAAGTTGTTCAGTTTCCATGTGTGTGTAGGCTTTTTGTTATTTCTGTTATTGTTGAGGTCCAGCTTTATTCCATGGTGATCAGACAAGATACATGGGATTATTTCAATCTTCTTGTATCTGTTGAGGCTTGTTTTGTGACCCACTATATGGTCTATTTTGGAGAAGGTTCCATGAGGTGCTGAGAAGAAGGTAAATTCTTTTGTGTTTGGGTGTAAAGTTCTGTAAATGTCTGTTAGGTCCATTTGATTCATGACCTCTGTTTCTTTGTTTAATTTCTGTTTTGTTGACCTGTCCTTTGTTGAGAGTGGGGTGTTGAATTCTCCTACTATTAACGTGTGGGGATCTATATGTGCTTTAAATTTTATTAATGTTTCTTTCATAAATGTGGGTGCCCTTGTATTTGGGGCATAGATGTTCAGGATTGTGATGTCTTCCTGGTGGAATTTTCCCTTGATGAGTATGAAGTGTCCTTCCCCATCTCTTTTTATTAATTTTGGTTGAAAGTCTATTTTATCAGATATTAGAATGGCTACTCCTGCTTGCTTCTTGGGTCCGTTTGCTTGGAAAGTCATCTTCCAACCCTTTACCCTCAGGTAATGTCTATCTTTGTGTCTTAGGTGTGTTTCTTGTATGCAACAGATTGCTGGGTTTTGTTTACGTATCCATTCTGTTAATCTGTGTCTTTTTATTGGAGAGTTGAGTCCATTCATGTTGAGAGAGATTAATGACCAGTGGCTGTTAGATCTCTTGATTTTGATGTTGGCTGTGGTCATCAGGTTGTGTGCTTGGTTGCTTTTTGTTTTATTGAAGTGAGGTTATTTATTTCCTGTGTTTTCTTGAATGTAGCTAGCTTTCTTGGGTTGTATTTTCCCTTCCAGTGTCTTCTGTAATGCTGTATTTGTTTTTAGGTATTGTTGAAATTTGTTTTGTCATTGAAAATCTTGTTTTTTCCATCTATGAGGACTGAGAGTTTTGTGGGATATATTAGCCTTGGCTGACATCTGTGTTCTCTTAGGGTCTGCATGATATCCATCCAGGCCCTTCTGGCTTTCATAGTCTCTGTTGAAAAGTCAGGTGTGAGTCTAATGGGTTTGCTATTATATGTTACTTGGCCTTTTTCCCTTGCAGCTTTTAGTATTTTTTCTTTGTTCTGTATACTTACTGTTTTGATTATTATGTGGCGGGAGGATTTTCTTTTCTGGTCAAATTTGTTGGGTGTTCTGTAGGCCTCATGTATTCTAATTGGCCTCTCCTTTAGCTTGGGGAAATTTTCTTCAATGATTTTGTTGAAAATATTTTCTGGGCTTTGGAGAAGAGAGTCTTCTTTTTCCTCTATACCTATTATTCTTAGGTTTTGTCTTTTCATATTGTCTTGCATTTCTTGGACGGTCTGTGTCAGGAATTTTTCGGATTTAACGTTTTCTTTGACAGATACATCCATTTCTTCCATTGTATCTTTTACACCTGAGATTCTTTCTTCCATCTCTTGTAGTCTGTTGGTTATGCTTATCTCTGTAGTTCCTGTTTTCTTCCCTAGATTCTTCCTTTCCATTATTTCTTCCATTTGTGTTTTCTTTAATTTTTCCAATTCTATCTTCAGGTCTTGAGTTGTTTTGTTTACTTCCTTCACCTGTCTGATTGTACTTTCCTGTTTTTCTTTTAGTTCCTTCAACTCTGTTTCTATCATTTCATTCAGTGTTTTAAGCATTTCCTTTCTTTTTTTTAATTTTTTTAATTTTTTTTATCAGTTACATTTTATTAACTCTGTATCCCAGCCATGTCCCAATCCCTCATTCCCTCCCAGTCCCTCCCTCCCTCCCTCATCTCCACCATGCCCCTTTCCAAGTCCACTGATAGGGGGGACCTCCTCCCCATTCATCTGATCCTGTTTTATCAGGTATCTTCAGGACTGGCTGCAAAGCCCTCCTCTGTGGCCTAACAGGACTGCTCCTCCCTTCGGGGGTGGGGAGACCAAAGAGCCAGTCATTGAGTTCCTGTTAGAAACAGTCCCTGTTTCCCTCACTTTGGGAAACCAATTGGTTACTGAGCTACCACAGGCTACATCTGAGTGGAGGTTGTAGGTTATATCCATACATGGTCCTTGGTTGAATGTCAGTCTCAGAAAAGACCCTGTGCCCAGATGGCTCTAACTAGCAGTGTTTTCAAAGCAAAGACTCATGACCAAACCTTTGGCAGAGTACAGGGAATCATAAGAAAGAAGGGGAGTTAATCTGATGGGAAAAGGATAGGAGCTCCACAAGGACCAAGCATTTCCTTTCTAAAGGCCATAAACTGTTTGGCTGCAGCTTCCTCTATTTCTTTATGGATGGCAATATTCTGTTTGAGTTTATCTTCCTCTATGTCTTTACGAATCTTATTTGTTTCCTCTGTTATCATCTTCATGAGCATACTTGTTAGGTCATCTTCTTGGATTTCAGTTATGGTGGGATGTCCAGGGCTACTTGCCCCTGGGTAACTGGGTTCTGGAGATGCCATATTGCTCTGTCTTTTGTTGCTTGAGCTTTTACGCTGGCCTCTACCCATTGTGTTACCTTAGGTGTTTGGGGTTATTTTCTGGTGGTTCCTGGGGATCCTGTGGTGGAGAGAATTCCCTTTGCAGAAAGCTGGTTTTTCCTGAAGGATGTCTTCTCAGCTTTTTGGGTATAGTCCCTGAATGGCTGGTGTTTTTTCAGGAGTTGCTCACCTCAGGGATATAGACCTGAGTGGTAACTGTGGTCTTTGTTAGTCGAGAGGGTTCTCCTCTCACCCAGGGAAGTCCTGAGGGCAGCTGCCCTTTTTCTGGGTTTCTTGTTGCAAATTTAATGATCAGCTGCTGTGACCCAGTTGGACATCAGGCGCGCCTCAACTGTTTGTGCCTGTGTCTGGAGCACAGCTGAGTGCTGGCGCCTCGGCCCCACTAGACTGCTAGACTTTTTCTAGGGAAGGATTGTGTGATTTAGGTCAGTACACTTTCCTTCCTTCCCCGTGGATTCTCTGGAGACATGGACTCCCAGTGTCTTTTTTTGCCCTGGTGCACACTGCTCAGTGTCCGCCAGCTGGCTGGCCACAGAAACTGCCTGTGCCTGGAGCACAGCTGTGTGATGGCGGCTCAGTCTCTGCCAGCTCTCTGGTGCGCAGAAACTGCCTGTGTCTGCCTTTGCGGCTTTTGGGAGTCTGAGTGCCTCCCTAAGCTGGATAATTTTCCGGGGACCTTTTCAGGTTGGGGGTGAGCTGAGTGCTCTGAGATCAGACACGCCGTTTCTATCTCTGGCGGCAAATCAGGCGTGCAGGCAGGCAGGGCTCTGTGCCTGAACCTGGGTCCCCGGCTCTGGCTCCGGGCTGGCTCCTGGGGTGCCCGTGGAACCCGCCCGAGTCTTTTCCAGGGGATGTCTGGGTGACCTAAGGCCGGTCCCAATCGTTTCCTGTACCCTGTGGTTATCTCTTGACTGAAAATTCCAGTCTCTGATAGTGTGGTGCCCACGGTTCAGTCTGGGGCCGTGACCAGAGACACTGGCTTGTGGCTCTGGGCTGGGGCTGGGGCTGGCGGCCGGCAGCCAAGTGTCTGAAGGAACCGGGATCTCTTCCGCGGTTTAGCCGGGTGAGTTAAAAGCTGATTGAATCCCCCACTGTGAGGTATCCTCTCACCTGGGAAACACAATGACTGTGTTTTATGGCCGCGAGTTCTGATTACTGGTCACTTTGCTGATCCTGCTGCTGCTGCTCAGAATGAGAGTCCTCCAGGCGCCGCCATCTTGCCCCTTTTTCCTCGAAATCCTTTCTTATAAGAACTGCCTTGGTTGTGGTGTCTCTTCACAAAAATGGAGCAGTGACTAATGGAAACGGCTAAGTTGATATACATTTGATTTGAAATGTGTGAAAAAGTTTACTGAATACCAGATATTTATGAAGAAGCAGATGAATTTAAAAACAAATAATTCATCAATGAAACTAATTGAATTTTTAATTTTATGAATAATTGGGTACACTTTCTTAAAAAAAAATACAAAAATTACACCCAGTATAATGTGTAATAATATTTCTTTAAGAATAATGACATCTGAAGATAATATCTTATCTCACTGTTAAAAACCTATTTTAAATATGAAACTCCTAATGAGTGTATTCTGGGAATGTAGAACAAAATAAAACCCTTTAAATACCGGTTACAAAAATTTGTTCTTTTTTTTTTTTTTACCTTTGTACCATCAACATGCAGAAATGAGACAATATGCCATTCTTTTGTTTTCATTTTTCAAAAATTCTTTATTAGTTATACTTTATTCTCTTTGTATTTCCCCTGTGGTTCCCTCCCTCTTCCCTTCCCAATTCCTCCCTTCCTTCCCCCTCTGCATGCATGACCCTCCCCAAGTCCACTGATAGGGAGTTCTTTTCTTTCCTTCTGATCTTAGTCAATCAGGTCTCATCAGGAGTGGCTGCATTGTCTTCTTCTGTGGCCTGGTAAGGCTGCCCACCCACCTCAGGGGGAGATGATTAAAGAGCAGGCCAATCAGTTCAGTTAGAGACAGCCCCTGTTCCTATGACTATGGAACTCACGTGGACACTGAACTACCATGGGCTACATCTGTGCAGGGGTCCTAGATTATCTTCATGCATGCTACTTGGTTGGAGTATCAGTCTCAGGAAAGACTCCTCTGCTCAGACTTTTGGTTATGTTACTCTCCTTGTGGAGTTCCTGTCCTCTCCTGATCTTACTGTTTCCCACTTCTTTCATAAGATTCCCTGCACTCTGGCCAAAGGTTGGCCATAAGTCTCAGCATCTGCTCTGGTAGTCTGCAGGGCCGAACCTTTCAGAGGCCTTCTGTGTCAGGCTCCTGACTTGTTCCCTCTTTTTTCCTTCTTCTGATGTCCATCCTCTTTGCCTTTCTAGATAGGGATTGAGCATTTTAGCAAGAGTCCTCCCTCTTGATTAGTTTTTTTAGGTGTACAGATTTTAGTAGGTATCCAGTATATATAAAGAATTCAAGAAGTTAAACAACAACAAATCAAGTAATCCAATTAAAAAATGGGGTACAAAGCTAAACAGATAATTCTCAATAGAGGAATATAGAATGGCAGAGAAACACTTAAAGAAATGTTCAGTGTCCTGAGTCATCAGGAAAATACAAATCAAAATTACGCTAAGATTTCACCTAATACCCATCAGAATGGCTAAGATCAAAAACTCAAGTGACGACACATGCTGGAGAGGAACTGGAGAAAGGGGAACCTTCCTCCACTGCTGGTGGGAATTTAAACTTTTATAACCACTCTGGAAATCAATCTGTCACTTCCTCAGACAAGTAGGAATAGCACTTCCTCAAGTTCCAGCTATACTACTCCTAAGCATATATCCAAAAGAGTCTCAAGTACACAATAAGGGCATTAGCTCAACCATGTTTGTAGCAGCTTTATTTGTAATAGCTAGAACCTGGAAATAACCCAGATGTCCCACAATGGCGGAATGGATACAGAAATTGTGATACATCTACACAATGGAATATTACTCAGCAATAAAAAACAAGGAAATCATGAAATTTGCAGGTAAATGGTGGTATCTGGAAAAGATCATCCTGAGTGAGCTGTCCCAGAAGCAGAAAGACACACACTGTATATAGTACTCATATAGACATATAATATAGGTCACTTGAGTTTTTTATTTTAGCCATTCTGATGGTTGTAACGTGGAATCTCAGAGTTGTACTGATTTGCATTTCCCTGATGACTAAGGATGTCGAGCATTTCTTTAATTGTTTCTCTTTCATTAAATATTCTGCTACAGAGAATTCTCTGTTTAGCTCTGTACCCAATTTTTTAATTGGATTATTTGGTTTTCTGGGGTCCAACTTCTTGAGTTCTTTATATATTCTGGATATTAGCCCTCTATCAGATGTACTGTTGATGTATGGTATACAATCACTTATAATCAGATATTAGCCCTATAATATAGGATAAACATACCAAAATCTATAGACTTAAAGAAGCTAAACAACAGGAGAACCCTAAAGAGAATGCTTTAGGGTTCGTTCAGAATGGAAAAAAAGAATAGATATGTGTAGGGGCTGAAGAGAGGGAACAGGGGATTCAAACGAATGCTGAGATTCACAGTCAAACTTTGAACAGAGCACAGGGAGTTTTAAAGAAGAAGGAGGTATAATAGAAGGAAGCAGAGGGGACAGGATCCCACAAGGAGACCAACAAAACTAAAAATACTAAGCTCAGGGACTGATGCACCATGCAATGTCCATTCAAGGAGAAGACCTACACCTCCTGCTCAGATGTAACCAATTGGCATCTCAGTCTCCATGTGGGTTCCCGAGTAAGAGGAGCAGGAGCTGTCTCTGTTATCAACTCCTACTCTTTGATCACTTGCCCCTTGTGATGCAGCCTTGCCAGGACACATAGGAGGAGGATCCAGGAAGTCCTGATGAGACTGAACAAGCTATTGGCAGATGGCAGAGGAGGAGAACTCTCCCTTTCAGTGGACTAGGGGAAGGGGATGAGGGAGAAGAGGAAGGGAGGATGAGACTGGGAGGAGTTGAATAAATTGGAAACAAACAAACAAAACAAAACAAAACAAAACAAAGAAAGAAAACCAAACCCAGCACTGCAAACCTCTCTTACCTGGGCCTCTAAGTTAGTAATTAGAAATAATGAGAACTTGAACCCTTGAGACTCTTGTGATATACAAATTTACATTACTTCATAAGACAGAAATAATTATCATATTGAGTGATTATTAATAATTTTTATGAAGCCTTTATTACAAGAGCATATAGAATGCCATAGCATAAAAAGAAAAGTAAACAAAACAGTATATGAAGACAGTGTACTTCAAAGTATTAAAACTACAAAATTATCCATCATCTATTCATCCTATGTACATAGACACATATCTTTTATCTCTCAACAGAAGGAAATTTAAGTATTAAAATAGTCATTTATATCACACAAGGGTGCAGCTAATATTGCCTTAAATTTTAAACTTCCAGCAGTGTCCTGATAGAAATCCTCATCTGCCCAAGCAGTGACCCATAGCAATAAGATGACCTGCTCATCCCATAATGTAAACTATCAAAATTCAATTTGGTTATTGTAAAGCCCATAATTTAAACAGAACACTGCTGAGATTTTCATAAATTTAAAGTACAGAGTAAGTGATGGGAGAATATTACTTTTATCACTTTTGCATTCAGTTTTGGATTATTCTAATTTCCAAAGTACACCATTTTTATTGGATTTCTTCTCAACCACATTATAGTCTTAAAAAATCTTGAGTGGAACTTAATAAAGTTATTCCTCTGTTCAGTACAACCCCCAAAATATTTATGTTGCATAAGTACAGAATTGATTGTTATTTGGGATATTTTATAGTTCTTTAAGCAATATGATTTGAACATCATTATTTCTAATATGTGGAGAAGCTGATGTGACAAAATAATAAAATGGAGGACTCCTATATGAACCTTTTTATATTTATATTTATTCTCTTCAAATGTAATTAAGAAATGCAAAGAAAACTCCTGAGATATAAATAATAATTAATGAAAACTCATGAACATAACAAACACAAAAAATGATAACACAAACAAATATAAACTATGGTGTCTTTGTTTCTTATTGACTGACCAAATGCTTTCAAACTATATGATGTAGTCAGGTATCATTAAGTAATCACTCCTATTGGTGCCCGAAAAACAATCTCCTGGCAGGACCTTTGCTTTAAAATCATTCTGATAAGGGCATTTTGTTTAATACATTTGCTTCAGATTCTAGTGAAATTATGAGAAAAGAATGTGCAAAGATTTGTCCATATTTTTATAGAGATAATAGTGATTATGTACCTACAAAAAGACTGTCAGATTGATGTGTGAATGAATTATCATGAGAATCACTCTCATGGGACATTTGCCTTCCTTATTTTTCTGCATTAATGAGAAAATAAGGGAAAATATCCTTATATAACTATGCAGTTTCACAGTTACTCAGTACTGTCCCTTGGGTATTATTAAAGTTTTAGGAAGGGCTCGTGGGACACAGAAATTTATTCCTAGTAACATGTTTTAAGTATGTTTAATATACTAATTGAGTGGAACCCAGGTCACATTTGAGATAGGGATACAGTCAGAAGGCATCCTGGGAAATGTCACCTGTTATTATTTTTTCTTTATTATAAGTATTCAACCCCATTTTCTTGTTATTTCTTTCACTCTATCTATATATTACTTATATATTATGTATCTGTAACAGATATATGGAATATATATGTATATACTACATGTATCATTTTAAATTTTTCTAATAAAGACAGATACTAAATTATATGTATAATTAGAGGTCCAGATATAGATATATTCATATTAAATATTATTTTTTAATTATGAGAAAACTGAGTATGAAAAAATTTACAAATATGATATTTCCTTCTATAAACCATCTTATTTTTTATGTATTTCTAAACTATGTCAGTTGTAGGAGGCATAGTGGAAGCACTATATTTAGTGCCAGAGGAAGTTTTACATGATGTTTACATGATGTACATGTTTACATGTTTAGAGGATGTTGACATGATGTCCATGTAAAACACACACACACACACACACACACACACACACACCACATTTACTATAATTAAAGTATTTGTCACTAGATCCTTATAATAGTTGTGGTCCTGAGGGGCAGTTTTGAGGTTTCCCTCAGAGTTCCAATGCATCCCTGTTTGCTGAACTACTGAACCTAACAACACAAAGAGAGGTTTGCCTCCCATTTGATCACCTTAGTCCTCAGGAATCTGGAAAGAACACACATTGATAATCTCCACTTTCTGATTATCATACCATTAATTTGATTATTTGTCCTGTAGTGGCTCACTCATTCCTTTATTGTGACAAACTTTGCTGAACCTACAAAATAAAATATAAGTGCATATATGCAACCTAAGAATTGAAATGTTATTGTGCAGAGCTATTAATCACTCAATAAATTCAACAAGATTGTTATTAAGTCATTCTGTAGTAAGTTAAGCAAAATAAAATTATCTGAACTAAATTTTGGAGTGCCTTTAAGTCCGTCTTTCAGTGTAGACAATGGCTTGGTGGAATTTGATGTAGAAGATGTAAGGACATTATACAGGTAAAGATAGGGTCACCTGAAGACAAAGCCCACACAGAGCTGGGTGATTACTGATGTGTTTTGGAAAGAAAAATCATTGTATCCCAAATGAATTCCAAAGAAACCCTCAAGTAGGGTTTCTCTGGGTCTGCAGTCAGGGTTTTGTTGTCTAGGAGTTGCTTGGCTGAGTGGTCTGTGTGATATGAGAATCTGCTGCAGTTTTTTTTTTGAACAGGTTTTGACACCCTGAACAGGGCCTCACAGCCAGGCAGCAACTAATGACCCCTAATAGCACACAAAAAAACAAGGCTGGAAGGAGAAGTGTCTGAAGTACAAATAGAAGCAAAGAAGAAGCCGAGGACCTGGTAGAGCGCAGGTGGCTACAGAGCCTGATATATCTGTCCTTGAAAAAGTTATTAATCTTTTTGTTGTTAAGCAAAAACGGAAAAATCATTTTAATTTTCTCAAGGTTCCTGCTTGTAAAGTGGATGCCTTCAGTGCACAATAACAATAATGACTATTATTAACAGAGCTCATGACAATAGTTTGAATAGCTTTTCACGTGTAAATCTGAAAGATGGAAATCAGAGTTTCTGTTATATAAAGGAGGTAGTCATGACCTTGTCTTTAGATGAAACTGTCCATTTGACAGGCTCTTTCTCCCAGAGTTTTCCGATTAATGTGTGCACCAAGAAACACTAGAATTTAAAAAATGTTAAGCTTCAGCATTTTATCATTTAACAGAGAATGAGATGGGTAATTCCTATTTTGTTCGTCTTCCTTTCTCCCATTTCTTCTCTCTCTCTCTCTCTCTCTCTCTCACTCTCTCTCTCTTTCTGTCTCAGTGAATCTTGACTCATACATATAAAAAAAAGACAAAGAAAACAATGAGGACTGTACTAGGCTTTTTAATATTTAGAATTTAAAACTGAAAAAGTAACATATACAATTTATATTTAATATATATGTATCTCACTGTTACAATTTCTCACTGATTGTTTTCTAGGATCTAAGAACTAAGAGAGATTGCATTTCAGGACTTAAAGTACTGAGAGAATTATCTGCTAGGCCATTTTTCTTCAATAAAGGCAGTTGACTGGTCAAGATTAAGGTCTCCAGGCTTTCCACTCATTAGCTCTTGTGGGACCTGACTCATCATCCTTGATCTTATTGGCAAAAGTGAAGCATGGCAGAGTGACTTTGAGGGCTTTAAGAAGTACATCAGAGGGTCGCTATTTATCAGCTTATTTGCTGACTTATCTTGGCTTGGCTAGAAGGGATACTTAACTGCTGAAGCACATAGCCGAGGCAATTGAAATTTATGATATTTTTGTAGGTCACCTTTAGCATAATTAAACTGGAGTTAATTATACATATATTTTATTCCACAGGTAATAAAGACAAAGTAGGCAGTCCACTCAGGATAGTATAAGCTCAGAATAGACTCAGAGCACCACATATACAGGTACCCTAAGCTTCTCTTCATTCAGACTCTGATTTAGTAACTGTCCCAAACCAATAGTGCCTGTTAAGGAAGCTACTGAATTTAATTATTACTAGATCATTCAGTTCTGGAACAAAGCTAATCTTTCCAGTAAATCTGCATACATCTCAACCTTAAATAAAACAATAAAGAAGAAAGATACTTTGCACATGCCCTTCAAATAAAATAGAATCATCATTACAATTCTGATCCCCCATTTAAGTTTCTGTTTTTAAATTTTTGATGCTCTAAGTTCTTAGCTGGCTAAAATGTTTTGAGAAACCAAGTCAAAAATAATTCCCATTCAAACTTATGTTACTTTTTAAAAAGCACTTTAAAATTCTTCAAATTAAGAGTCTCAAATATATAACAATGGCTATTTTCTATTACTCTTATGTTTTGATGTGGTTAATATTTCCATTCAACAATTCATAAAATGAATTATGATAATTTTGCTCTAATTAGTAAAAATGCCTGTGTCTGTATGTTTATTTAACACAAAAGGTGCCATTTTTATTTTAAACTTTCCTTCATTTAATTAAGGTTTGAGTAATCCTATACAGCCTAAATACTTCATTAAGATTCAGTAGTAAAAGGAAAGCAAGGTGTTGCATCCAAGAAAAAAAAATCTCATAAATGACAAATGTTGGTGATGAGGAATCATTAAATGAATTTCTAAGTAAAGAGCTCTGAAGGAAACTCAAGTATAATGGTTGAGCTGCTGTCTCAAAATGGCATATTGTCTTAGCAATTCTGGGTTTCTTATTGTTCCATATGAAGTTGAGAATTTTTCTGTCTAGGTCTGTAAAGAATTGTGTTGGTAATTTGATGGGAATTGAATTGAATCTGTACATTGCTTTTGGTAAGATGGCCATTTTTATTATATTAATCCTGCCAAGCCATGAGCATGGGAGATCTTTCCATCTTCTGATATCTTCTTCTAATTCTTTCTTCAGAGACTGGAAATTGTTTTTAATACAAGTCTTTGACTTGCTTGGTTAGGTTCACATGAAGGTACTTTGTGACCTTTGTGGCTATTGTGAAGGGTGTTGTTTCCCTAATTTCTTTCTCAGCCCTTTTGTCTTTTGTATACAGGAGGGCTATCTTCTGGAGGTATCTCCATCCCTGATCTCAAGCTGTACTAAAAACTGCATGGCACTGTCATAGAAATAGATTGGTGGATCAATGGAATCTAATAGAGGACCCTGAAATAAATCCACACACTTATGGACAACTGATTTTTGACAACGATGCCAACCATTCAATGGAAAAAAGACAGCATCTTTGTTGTAGAAGACAACTATTATTTACTAATAATTATCTTTTTTAGTAAAAGCTGTTGTTAGTCCTAAACAGCTATATACACAAATCACCACACAGAGACTGGGGTTTTTAGTTAACCTAGAACACAATGCTGGGCAATAGCTATACCATCCTAAACCTCCAAGCCCTCATAGTTTCCTAACATTTTGGATTTCCCACATTATACTTGCTTTTTGTGAAATCTTAGGTCTGGTTCACGCTCCACATAGTACCAAGACCTGACCTCCAGCTCTGCTCCAAGCTCTCCTCCCTTTCTCCTCCCACTCATTTCCTGCCCTCTAGATCCTCCCCTCTTTCCTATCCTCTGGCCCCTCCCAGCTCAACATTGTGTCTAGTTGCTTTATTTTTCCCTATTTACACAGGAGTTGAAACAGGATGGTTAGAATGAGTGTCACAATGCAATATCTGTATTGAAACCAGAGAGAGTGTGTGTTGGGGGTGGGGGGACAGCATTTGAATGAACAAGGGTAAGGTGTATACATTTTAAAAGAACATTATACCAACATTTCCCACTTTAAGTCCAATAAAAGGCTCCTTTTCTTTCAATACAATAATAACTATGGAATTATGAAAACTGTTAGGTAAAATCTACATGTGCAATGTCCAGTCCATGTTTATTTAGTACATAGAGAGCATATCTTAGGAGAAAGTATCTGATTATCCTATCTATCTTGACAAGTTAAAAATTCTATACCTAAATTAACTTTTATCCTTATTGGTATTACCTATATGAAAAGATTTTTGAATTTCTAAACAACTCAAGGTTAATTGTGGCACTATAACTATTTGGTCTTTAAATCCCATCAGAGACTTGAGAAGGAATAAAATTTGTTATTAGAGTAAATAGAAAGTGCATGTTAGCAGCTTCCAAAAAATAAAAAAATTGAGAGAGACAGTTGCTGTCTGAACAGTCACCCATAACTTTCTGTAACATTGGAGCATCATCTTCAGTCTTCTGGCTCAGAATATTTGACAGACATATATGTGAAGCAGGAACTATTAAGGACTTGCTTACCCTATCTTGGCAGAGTTCAGCAATCATCTTGTCCTGCATTTAAGCTTGCCCATTTTTGGAAGAATTTGTCTGTCGTGACACGAGAGTATTTTCTTTACTGGAGTGGCTTGTTTGCCACATTTGAAGCCATCTCCAAATGGAGGTTCTTCGATGCTCATTATCTTCTTTCAGGTAGGTGGGGTGCTGCCAGGAATTGACTTGTCTCATTGTCAAAGAATCTTTAAAACAATAAAGACACTTTTAAATGCCATATTCTGTAGGTCTCTGAAGTTTTTGAAGACTACCTATCTATATATTTTCGATCTGTCTACAAAATCATATTTATCTGTTAAGCCTAGGATATATACACCTGTGATAAATTAGACTAGTGTATGACATGACTATGAGTTGAATAACTGGCAATTAATTTGCATATCTAATATCCTAACCAGTTTTTAATAGCAGTTTAAAAGTATTGGAAGTAATCTTGACTTTCTATCAATATACCAAAGCTTATACCAATGTATCAAAAATACTTATTTTTGCATCATTATGCAAAATCCTATACCAGACTTAAAATTAGCCTTATTTGGGAATAACAAATAAAACTCTAAGTTGAGTAGATTCAATAATCTACCTTTTTTCTATTCCTATAAGATATTGCTGTATATTCCTTATTTCACTTTGAATAAGACCATTAATAATAAACATCTCCCAATGACAATAAAATTTCGTAGCCATAGCAAACAACCCAAAATATACCCAACCCCCTTTAAGGAAGATTGGATGCCGTTCTCGTGGATTTCTTCTAGCTGACATTTCGAACATATAGAAATTCTGTAGGGGGCCCAAATAAAATTGGGAAAAAATGGTTAATTAAGTAAGCGATAACATTTGTGGTCCAATAACATTTGAATGTTGAGAAATGTCAGGCTTAATAAAAGTCCTCTTTGGAACAGTCTAAAACACTAGACCAGTTAAAATTAGTAGCTTTCTTCAAAGTTCTTTTGGGAGAAGGCTTTGATAAAAAACAGCAATTAAAACAGTTGAGGCAGGAACAAGCAGAATGCTGGAACATGCAAGATGCTGAAACAGATGTGTCAATGTCTCAGCATGCTGAAGAATGATTCTGTTAGGTTGGATCCAGCATCTCTGGAGTCTAGTTCTTTTGTTCTGCAAACATATAATTTCTCAGAAGCATTAAAGAGTACTAAAATTATGAAAGTATGAGATGTGCAGGATGAAACTAAGCTGTAAGCCAATTTTATCTATACAATTAAAAGGTTAGCATATAACATTTTGAGGATATTATAGCCAAGGATTTATTGGCCAAGTATTGTTGAAGTTTTTAGCTTGATACATATTTTATGTCTCAGTTAGTTTTAGAGTTGTTCCCAAGTAAAGGGATTAGCAATATAAGTTACCATTATTATTGAACATACAATCCTTATCATCAAAACAATGTTGGATAGATCAAAATATTTATTTTGGGCTCTTGCGTGCCTGTTGTATTAGGCCAAGTTGCCACCTATTTTCCCTAGAGAAGCCTCCCATTAAAGAGACAAGCTGGTTGCCTTGAGCAATACAAAATGCATGTTTTAAGTAAACTTTATATAAACTCCTTTTTAATTTAGAATATAAACATACTTTATGTATCTTGTACCTGTTTCTGAGGTGTAGTCCTAGATTTTTATATATGTTGTAACTATTTGACCTATCCCGATTCATACATAGAATGAGTAGTTATGCCTTTATAGCCAAACTTTCTTTAAACTTCCTCTAACCGTTAGCATTTAAGCATACTCTAAACATCTTGTACCTGGGTTTTACATTGATAGTGTCTATTTTTTAGTTTGCCCCTTATTTTGAGACTGGGTTTATTTAGGTAACCTAGAACACAATGCTGGGCAATAGCTACACCATCCTAAACCTCCAAGCCCTCATAGTTCCCTAACATTTAGATTTCCCACATTATACTTGCTTTTTGTGAAATCTTAGGTCTGGTTCGTGCCCCATGTAGTTCCAAGACCTGTCCTCCAGCTCTGCTCCAAGCTCTCCTCCCTTTCTCCTCCCACTCATTTCCTGCCCATCTTTCCTGTCTTCTGGCACCTCCCAGCTCAACATTGTGCCTAGTTGCTACATTTAGGCCAGTTTACACAAGAGTTGAGACAGGATGGCTAGAATGAGTATAACAATGAAATATCCGGATTTAAACTAGAGAGGAGGGGCGAGAAATCAGCATTTGAATGAACAAGGGTAAGGTGTATACATTTTAAAAGAACATTATACCAACACATCTTCAGGCAATGGTGCTGGTCTACCTGGATGTAAACCTGTAGAAAAATGCAAATAGATCCATACTTATCACCCTGCATAAAACTAAAGTCCAAGTGGATCAAAGACCTCAATATAGGAACAGACACAGTAAACTACTTAGAAGAAAAAGTGGGGAAGAACCTTGAACTCATTGGAACAGGAGATAACTTCCTGAACAGAACACAAACAGCACAGGCTCTAAGAGCAACAATCAGTAAATTGGACCTCATGAAACTGAAAGCTTCTGTAAAGCAAAGGACACTGTCCTCAGAACAAAATGACTGCCTACAGACTGGGAAAGGATCTTTACCAACCCTATATCTGACAGAGGACTAATATCCAGTACATATAGAGAACTCAAGAAGTTAAATAGCAACAAATCAATAATCCAATTAAAAAATGGGGTACAGAACTAAACAGAGTATTCTCAATAGAGGAATATCCAATGGGAGAGAAATACTTAAAGAAATGTTCAGTGTCATTAGTTATCAGGGAAATGCAAATCAAAATGACCCTAAGATTTCACCTTACACCCATCAGAATAGGTAAGATCAAAAACTCAAGTGACAACACATGCTGGAGAGGTTGTAGAGAAAGGGGAACCCTTCTCCACTGCTGGTGGGAATGTAAACTTTTATAACCACTTTGGAAATCAATCTGGTGCTTCCTCAGACAACTGAGAATAGCACTTCTTGAAGATCCAGCAATACCACTCCTAAGCATATATCTAAAAGAGGCTCAAGTGCACAATAAGGACATTAGCTCAACCATGTTTGTAGCAACTTTATTTGTGATAGCCAGAACCTGGAAACAACCCAGATGTCCCTCAATGGAGGAATGGTACATCTAAAAAATGGAATATTACTCAGCAATAAAAAACAAGGATATCGTGAAATTTGCAGGTAAATGGTGGGAACTGGAAAAGATCATCCTGAGTGAGCTATCCCAGAAGCAGAAACACACACACAGTATATACTAACTCATATAGATATAAAATATCCAATAAACCTACTGAAATCTGTACAGCTAAAGAAACTAATCAAGAGGGAGGACTCTTGCTAAAATGCTCAATACCCATTCAGAAAGGCAAAGAGGATGGACATCAGAAGAAGGAGAAAAGAGGGAACAAGTCAGGAGTCTGACACAGAGGGCCTCTGAAAGGTTCTGCCCTGCAGACTATCAAAGCAGATGCTGAGACTTATGGCCAACCTTTGGGCAGAGTGCAGGGAATCTTATGAAAGAAGTGAGAAACAGTAAGATCTGGAGAGGACATGAACTCCACAAGAAGAGCAACAGAACCAAAATATCTGAGCACAGGGGTCTTTCCTGAGACTGATACTCCAACCAAGAACCATGCATGGAGATAACCTAGGACGATTGCACATATGTAGCCAATGGCAGTTCAGTGTCCAAGTGGGTTCCATAGTCATAGGAACAGGGACTATCTCTGACATGAACTGATTGGCCTGCTCTTTAATCACCTCTCCTTGGGGGGGGGAGCAGCTTTACAAGGCCACAGAAGAAGACAATGCATCCAGTCCTGATTGACCTAATAGACTACGATCAGAAGGAAGGAAAAGAAGACTTCTCCTATCAGTGGACTTGGGGAAGGTCATGTGTGCAGAGGGTGGAGGAAGGGAGGCATTGGGACAGGAAGAGGGAGGGCACCACAGGGGGGATACAAAGAGAATAAAGTATAATTAATAAAAAATTTTTAAAAAATGAAAAAAAAAAGAATGGCATATTGTCTCATTTCTGCATGTTGATGGTACAAAGATCAAAACAAATGAACAAATTTTTAGTAACTGATATTTAAAGGGTTTTATTTTGTTCTACATTCCCAAAATACAGTCATTAGGAGTTTCATATTTAAAATAGGTCTCCCTTCCTGTAACTTGGTTCACCAAACATGTCTGGAAATCCTATGGGTTTACAGGGCCACAGAAAATGGATGATAATTTCAAATTTTGGACTTTGTTTTTTTTTTTTAAATCTTTAAAAACTTTGTGGAGGCTTAGAACATTTTATCTATTTCTACAAGTTAAAAATATTAATATTAGGAAATAATATATAAAAAAATTTAGAATACGGAAAAAGTTGATTTCAAACCTATGGATACCTTTTGCTTTTCAGTGAAGAAAGTAATGGACCCAAGATGTAGTGGATACTGACAATCTTAGGGCAGAACTTTAATGAGTAACAATTGAAACACATATGGCAATCTCTCTGTTTTGAAATCATAGTATCTGAATATAGAATCTACTTCTGTTGAAATTTACTTAACATTGTTGGAGTAATATTAGGTCTTTAAGAAGTTTTTCACCAGATTTGGGAAATAAACTAATTTGTTGAAATCAAGTCTTTCATGCATAAAATGCTGCTCTAAAATATCAAACTCCAGAGAAATCCTTGATGAAGAGAACACTTTACAGATGTAATGAACTTAACATCCTGATGTAAGTATATTGCCACAGCCTCCTCACCTTCAGCAGCAACTAAGGAATTAATAAATACTATCCACAAAGTGAATGGTGAAGGCCTTCACTGCAGATAGAATTCAACTAATTTGAAGGATCTTATGATCATTAGTATATTTAGCAATATAGTTCTTTTAAGTTAATGTATAGGGTTTTAGATACAAATCATCCAATATCTACATAGACAGCAAAGTATAATTAAGCTTTCTATGCACTGAGGAAAAAAAATAAACATTACTCATTTTATCATGATGCTTGCTTTCCTGTAGTGGTTAGGATTTGAACTTTCAGTTTCTGAGCTTTGCAATAGTAATCTGCAGAATTATTAAAATTTGAATTAGCTTACAAATATCCTAACCATGAGATATGAATTCTGATAAGATTTTCTAAAAACGACCTCATAGTTGTTCTTAAGAGAAATGCCATGAATAAATTCTTGTTATGGGGAGACATCAGTAAAATTTAAGTTGAGTATATTAAGACATTGGGATAATAATCATCAAGTTTGTCAGAAGCATCATTTCCAAGAAATTCAAAAGAAGAACAAACAATGAAAGACACTAAAGAGATACAGAGACAGGTGAAATGGGTAATCTCTCAAAGAAAATAGCTTGAGTGAAAAAGTAATGACATGGCTCACTTAAAAGTCTTGCATCAGTGTTAGTATTGAGTTTGGTTTTTTTTGGAACTTCCATGCCTTGATAAAATGTTTCAATTAGGATTAACAAGGGGATACTATTAAATTCAAATTTATATAAATCAATGATAGATAGATAGATGATACATACAGTAGTATTTTCCATCAAAATATAAGGTAAACATGTCTGTGAGTAAAAGGACTAAAGAAGTTAAATAGGAACAATACAAGTAATCCAATTAAAAATTGGGGAACAAAGCTAAACAGAGAATTCTCAATAGAGGAATTTCGAATGGCAGAGAAACACTTAAAGAAATGCTCAACATCCTTAGTCATCGGGGAAATGCAAATCAAAACAACCCTGAGATTTCACCTTACACCCATCAGAATGGCTAAGACCAAAAACACAAGTGACAATACATGCTAGAGAGGATGTAGAGAAAGGGGAACCCTTCTCCACTGCTGGTGGGAATGTAAATTTGTACAACCACTTTGGAAATCAATCTGGCACTTTCTCAGAAAATTAGGAATAGACAGTTTCCTCAAGATGTAGTTATACCACTCCTAGGCATATATCAAAATATGCTCAAGCACAAAACAACATGTTCATAGCAGCTTTATTCATAATAGCCAGAACCTGCAAAAACAAAAACAAAAACAAACAAACAAAAAAAAAACCAGATGTCCCTCAACAGAAGAATGGACACAGAAATTGTGGTACATTTATACAATGGAATACCACTCAGCAATTAAAAACAAGGAAATCATGAAATTTGCAGGCAAATGGTGGGATCTAGAAAAGATAATTCTGAGGATATATCCCAGAAGGAGAAAGACACAGAGAGAATATACTCACTTACATGTGGGTACTACACCTATAAGATAGGATATACATACTAAAATCTGTGCACCTAAAGAAGCTAAGCAAGAAGGAAGACCCTGGGTAAGATGATCAATCCCAGCTCAGAAAGACACATGGGATGGACATTGGAAGAAGGAAAAAACAGGAAACAAGAAAGCAGCCTAAAACAGAGGGCCTATGAAAGACTCTACTCAACAGTGTATCAAAGTAAATGCTGAGACTCATAACCAAACTTTGGGAAGAGTGAAGGAAATATTAGGAAAGAAGGTGGAGATAGAAGACCAGGAGTAGACAAAAGTTCCATAAGGAGAGAAACAGAACCAAAATATCTGGGCACATGAAACTGATACTCCAACAAAGGACCATTCATGGAGATAACCTAGAACCCCTGCTCAGATGTAGCCCATGGCAGGACAGTATCCAAGTGGGTTCCTAGTAAGGGGAACAGGGACTGTCTCTGACATGAACTCAGTGGCTGGCTCTTTGACCATGCCCCCAAGGGGGGCCCAGCCTTGCCATGCCACAGAGGAGGACAGGGAAGCTAGTCCTGATGAGACCTGATAGGCTAGGGTCAGATAGAAGGGGAGGAGCACCTCCCTTATCAGTGGACTTGGAGAGGGGCATGGGAGGAGAAGAGCGAGGCAGGGTAGGATTGGGAGGGAATGAGGGAGGGGGTTACAGCTGGGATACAAGTGAATAGATTGTAATTAATTTTAAGAAATAAAAAATTAAATAAAAAATAATAAACAATTAATTAAAAAGGAAAGTTACTGAAAATAAAATAAATAATAAATAAATGTTTCAAAACATAAAAAAAGTGAAACAGTTTTCACATACATTACAGTTTGTCAAGCATTACCTAGAAACATTGGAACACAAAATCTGCCATTTTTTATACTCTCTATTTTAAAACCTAATTTATTTTGTACGAAGAAACTTCTTAATTGATACTTTGACGGGACCAAAAGGAACATTTTCCCCTCTGATAATCCCAATAACAATCTTCAAATGTTAGCAGTTATGCATGAGCAACAGCTATTTTTCATACACTATAACAGGTCTCAATTTCTTTTGACCTTTAAATGGCTTTCTGGTCTCCGCTCACTCTCTTTTCCCTCTGGCTTTTGCTATTCTTTCTCACCTTCAGACATCATCAAATCTGGAATCTGGACTTGAAGGTGATTCTCTTCAAAGGTGGTCATTGTGGTATTAAAGCCTTACCTGTTTTGTACGAAGACTTTAGAGCTTAATCCTGCAGAAAATTAGAAATAGTTTATTTGTTGTATAGTTATTTTAAAAATCCCTTTGAAATGTGAACTTTCTTGTTTCCCAATGAATGATACATATAAATATTTTGATATTTTAATCATAGTCATTCCTATAGAATACAAAATTTTAAAACCGTTCCTAAAATTTAACTAATCTAAACATAATGAAACAAACTGATTTCTAGAAAAAGCCACAAAGTAAACTAATTCCTTCACTTATCTATTACAAATTAAGAGAAAGATTCAATAAGAGAGAAAGATCATAAAATACAGGAAAAAACTTTTAAACTCTCTTTTGGGAAGAATTTCTTGCACTCTTGAACTATAAAAATGAAGACAAACAACAAAATACCCTCAGTGTCTTTGTGATGTCTTCTTTAATTTCATACTGCCCGAGACATTTCAGTTATTTTGAAACCACTGGACTATTTAAACACCATAAATGTTCACGTATGAGTTATTACAAATAAAGAAATTCTTCTGTTTATTAATCTATATTTTGAGAGGAAATATTAATGTAAAATATTTTCTTCCAGTATGATATTAACTACACACAGCAAACAGAAAAAAAAAATCCATGTAACATTATATTCAGGTATGTGATTTTGAATGTGTGAATGTTTGCATAGGTTTTTCAGTCATCTAAAACAAGGTATCTCAATTATTAATCATTAATCTCAATTTATATCAGCATAATCACTAAGAAACACAGTGGAGTTAATTCTTAGTAAAAAATCGTGTATTGTGATGCGGTGTATATAAGGTTAAAATAACTCTAAAGCAAGTGAAATGTGAAACTTTCAAATAGAAGCAGTGAAACTGTAACTGTAATGAATAAAAAGAATTTTTGTATAAATGTTTTCTAACTCAGTGCTATCTAAAATGTTCACCAGTAATTTTAGGTTTATCTTGACATCCCAATATTTCAGATACGTACAGTGATCAGAGCTGTAGCTTATAATACAGTTTATAGGTGCATATGCAATTTCCATAATGAGAGAAATTGTTAGAAAATGTTTGCTTTTCTATTTTTTCTTTATTTTTTAACACTAACACCATATAAAGTTAAGTTTATATTACCTTGTTTATGGTGTGTGGTTTATGAAGAATTGAGGAAGGACTTTCATTTAAAAAGTTTTGCGCTGTACATTAGTTTCATTTATTTTTAACCTCCCAGTAGGATTGATAACAGTACTGCTAGCTTCCAGAGTACCATAAACTGACTAAATGCTGCGAAAATGAAGACTAATGGCCCCTTATTCAGAGGCATGTGCACTCTAATGGAGGAGTCCTTCCTCCACGTGGTTAAATAGAGTGTAATTCACCAGGACTAAGTGGCAGGGACCTCCCAGAGGAAGTGTGATTTATGTTGTCTGTGGTTAGTGGGTATTCATTTCAAAGGAATTGGCATGAAATTGGGCTATGGGATGTTTTGCTTTGCACCTCTGCGTTCTATTTTGCCTCAAGAAGCTCTCCTTCGAAAGTGTGATTTGATAATTACATAATTCCAGTTTTCTCTCATATGTTCAAAGATTTGGAAGAGAATATGTATGAATACATAGATATAGTATTATATTTATGCATCTGTATATATAAATAGATGATGAAGTAGATAGATAGATAGATAGATAGATAGATAGATAGATAGATAGATAGATGTGTGTGTGTGTGTGTGTGTGTTGTTTTTTTAGGTGGAGTAGAAGAAGGTTTTTAACACAAACATTTTTCAACTGAGCTCTTTCATCAGCCCTTGGACTCTTTTCTATACATGCAGAAATCATTTCGATTTAAGGTGGATAACTTTTAACAACCCCCAAGCTGCTTTTTCCTTTTAATTAACCTAGTCATAGCTAGATCGTAAGGTAGGTGTGAGTGCCACTGCAAAGTGGTTGTCACCAGCCCAGTTCTGTACATAACTGCTAGTGACTGCTGACTACCTCTGCCACTACCGATTCTAGATGGACACCCATACATAGCACTTAGTTGTGTGAGACCCTTAATGGTGGCTTCGCCAAGTGTTTTCTTGTGCAGAAATGCTTGTAAAACGCCTGATCATGCCCACACTGGTGAAGGCATTTCTGTATCCCTCACTGACTAGCACAGTCGCTGTGAAGTCTACTTGCCAGTCTCTCACAGGACACGTTAATTCATACACATGTCTCATCAACTCATCCACTTGTGGAGACTGTAGTCAGGAAAAGGCCTCAGACAGCACACAACATATGAGAATACTTGATGTCAGCAGCCTTAGTTATTTTCCCAACGTACATAGGGGAAATGACCCATACTTTGGTACAAGCATCTGCTTCTTGATTTTCAGGACAACATAATGGGCTGCAGGATTACACACCACACGGAAAAACTACCAGGGACTCTGATTTCTGTTGAACTGTTATACATTTCTTTCTGCCTTTGTTGCCCCTAAGTTGATGGCCTCTCACTTGCCTGTCCTTTTCTTACAGGACCATGCATAGACTGAGGCCGCTATTTCAGTCCAACTGTCATTACATATTGTCGAGGGCTAAGTCATCCATACTGCTCTTAAGTCAGCACATTGGCTACTTTTCCTTCTCCCTTTTACAGTCACATGGTATCTGTGTGCATCTGTACTGCTATATCTACCTACTCTTGTGTAGTGTGCCAACCAGTACCATCTGTGTAAAAGGCATCTCTAGGGATGGGTGGTTTACCTTCCAGCGCATTATCTGGCTTAGCTGTTGGTTCAATTCCTGGAGGATGCTAGGTGGCATTAATGGACACTCGTCATAGGACAGCCGTCACGGTATTGGTGATAGAGCTTGCAAATACCACACCTCATAGCTGGAAGTATACATGCCATCTTTGTAGAGTTTGATTCTCTGACACACTTGAAAAGGGTTTAGTCAGCAGGCCTTCAATCCAACCCTTTATTCGTTAAGCTCATTTTACAGTCAGTGGGGTGGAACTGGTTATAGATTCTATCTGTAGCACTGCTTTATATACCACTGTTTCTGTTCTACTGCTGTGTACCAAGGTTCTGCTCCTCTCCATGACTGAGATAAAAAATCTTACAGGAACCATTCATTTTGACTGCTTTTGCAATATGTTTCAATAGATCCTCTGGTCTTCTGGCAAGTTCTAATAGGAAGACATCCTGAGGTGGTGGGCCATGTGGTTGTTTAGCTTGTCCTACGCAAATCTTAGCATGCTCAAAAACCTCATACTGTTTCTCCATCAAGTTATACAGAGGACAGAAAGCTTGGACAAGATCCCCATCCGTGAATATCTACCAACATCCCAAGGGCTGCAAATATGCCTGTAGTTCCTTTACATTTACAGCCAATGGCTGTTATAGAATTTTGTCAATTAGAGTGTCAGGTATCACACACATCTTACTGGACCCTAATATCCCCATGAATTTTACAGCTGTGCTTGGTCCTTGCACCTTGTCCATATTGCTTTCCCATCTCTCTTCCTTTAGATGTACATGTATGTCCTTTAGATGCTTTTCTAGTGTTTTTAGATGCTAAACACTCAGAGGTTAGCATCATGCCATCTATCTAATGAATACTTTTTACAGAGGGTGAACAGGATAAAAGAGCAAGGTCCTGACTATCTGCCAGCCCATTACAAACAGTAGGGATGTGAAAGTAACCTTGCAGAAGTACTCTGAATATCCATTGTTGACCACTCTATTTGCATGCAAATTGGTGTTGGGACCCAGCAGCCAAAGGAATCTAAAGAAATATAAAAGCATTTGCAAGCCTAATACAGTACAGCATGAAACACTCCATTGCTAGAACTATTTTTTTTTCAGTTAAAAGAGCAATATTTGGTAAAGTGGCATAGATAGGAGGAACTCTTTTTTTTATTATTTAGGTCTCTCTCTTCTGCAATAATTCTATACAAGTCATGTGGCTTTTTCACAGGTCACATTGAGCTGTTGAAAGTGCTCTGAAATGGATGAAAAATCTCTGACCTTTCTAATTTACTAAGGGTTTGATAATTTCATCATGTCTTCTACTACAAGCATTCTATATTGCTTGACCTCAACCACTCTATTCAGAGTATGCAGTTTTACATGCTCCCATGTTGTCTGATCTTGCATGACTGGCTTCACTGTGCTTACTCTTAACAAAACTCCCAAGAGTGGTAAACAGAGTGTGACCGTATATCCGTCCCCAGAAGGTTTCCTTGTAGGGGTGAAGTACATACTGTATACTCTTGGGGCCAATAACTACCCACTCCAAGAACTAGCTTAATCCTTTTCAGCTGTACTGTCTTATCTATCTACTGGTGTCAAATGTCCTTCTTCTTCCATAGGAGTACTGTGGGAACCACCTGTAACTCCACATCTTCTGTTTCTTTCCACCCTTTGACGATCTGCTAGCCAGGCCTTAAGGGCTTCCAATGACTCACAAGAACAGGAGCTGGCTTTCTATCAATATTTCACCCAGGAACTCAGCTCAAAACAAATCTAAGCACATTTGCTTTCAAATGACTCAGACAGCAAGCACTGTCTGCTTACTGTTCTCCTCATCTCTTTCTATGTGTTTTAGCACCGTATGAATTCGTGCAACAGTCTAGATCACTCAGGTCT
Organism: Meriones unguiculatus; assembly: GCF_030254825.1. NCBI lineage: Eukaryota > Metazoa > Chordata > Mammalia > Rodentia > Muridae > Meriones > Meriones unguiculatus. Next base: position 100,044,147 of record NC_083354.1, read on the forward strand.
GCCAAAGCTCAGCCTATTTAATAATGATTCCACCCTACCATGAGGCTCAGCATAACCACTAAAACCCCATACCAACCTCGAGGTGCCTGTGGAATCAAGTGTTTCCTTGATTCTACCTTAAATACAGTTCTTTATAATACAACTTTAGAACCATACATGGTTTTTCTCTTATAGCTAGCTGGTTCCCTCAAAAGTATCCACCCCCCACCTATTATTTTCCATTCCTAGACATTCATGCAGACTTTGAACAGATACCCAAGTGTACCTAATAACTTTGATAATCCAGTCCATTATGCAGTGATTTCCATCATACTGACTCAGGTTATACAACATTTGTCTAAAGGAGGTAATGGTAGTTATTCAGTTATTCAGCCTCCAGAGCAATCAGGTGATCCCTTATTCTCTTCCATCCTACAGTCTCACAAGCCAAGCTACAACAGACTCTTTCATTACTTGTTTAAAAGTATTTCCCAATTTCATCAACTCAGGCATTGAATATTCCCTGATTGCTTTAGTTTCTTGCACTGCAACATTTTTTATTCCACATTAGCATGTTGGATTACTGATTTTCACTTTTATTCAATTAGAGAACATACCTGCTGGGTAAGTGTCTTCTTTTTACCATGTTCTGCTCTACATTGTTCTGAATTGTCCCATCAGCTCTAAATTCTCAGATCTGAGGAGAGCTTTTGAACATGGATCTAACTTGTATTTCTTCTCCCTTAGGCTCTCAGACTTAAGAAAAAGCCTATCCCTCCATTTCAAGCATTTTTTCATCTAATTAACTTGTCAAATCAGAGGGCAACATGGCAGATGTTAGCTACATCTTCCCATCTTGTTACAATTGCACCTCTACACAAAGAAGTTCTACTGGCCTGCCCTGTTAGCCTCAGATGCATTTCTAAGTACACCCAACAGGCCAGGCCACCTCTGCTGCTGCTACTGATAATCTCAATATTTGTGCACTAACCTTGTATTCTAAAACTGAAAACTTTCCCCAGAACTTTTAACTGTTTTCAAGGCATTTTGTATTCATGTGGTAGATCCTCTTTCATTAAATGGGAATGTCACTCATTCCTCATAGATAGTCTGTCATCCTTGGAGTTTACCCAGAGACACTTCTAATCCTAATGGCTCAGCCTTAGCGGTACATCTCACTACACAAAGCAAGAACTGTGCAAACACTGTGATAACCGAAAGGCACATTAACACATATCATATAGAAATGGATAACTGCATTAGAATTGCCTCCATGGGTGTTCCCCTCTTAGGCTGCAGACCAGATTTGCATGCCTTGATATGATATCTCAAAACTTATTAGAGGGCTAATAAGCAGCAGTACCTAGGAAAACAAGGGGTACTGAACCAACTTAATTGTTCAGTGGGTTGAAATCTCAACAGTGTCTAATGAGTTTTTTGACTTTAAAAGCATTTGATACATTTACATAAAAGTAACATTCTTTCCCAATACCATGCAAGTCCCCATGGTTAGCAATTAAGTCTATTGTTCTTTTGTTTGGGAGCATAACCCCAGCAAGAGAAATTCACTAGAGATATTCAGGGCTGTCTTCTGTAGATTCCATCGCCTAGTAGAGTTTGTTTTAAAGGGCCCTGGTCAGGTGTGTCTGGATGATGGCAGCTGTCTTGGTCCAGGGAGATCCAAGAAGGACGGCAGGTCCAGGGAAGAATGATTATTTCCCATCTCTCTCTGGTCTGTGGTAGTGTTCTTTCTTCTAGAGATAGATCTGTGAAGTAATCCCAAGGGGGGTGGGCACACCCTGGCAGGGGGTGTCTAGCAAGAGGTTATTTTCCCTTTACACTATAGGAAGAAAGAAGGTTAAAATACAAGGTAATCTGCTAACTGATTGACAGCACATCAGTGATCCCTTGGCTGAATGTCATCATTCTTTTTCATGGGCATTGGAGTCCCTGCATCTCTGAGATTATAAAGCTGGCTGGGGGGTGAGGGGAGGTGTCACGGGCAGAGGTGGAGCCTGACACCGTTGAGCAACAAGAGTTGGGGAGGACTTATCTCAGTGTGTTTTGGAAACCTTGGTCTTTTTAGCTCTCTGTGGCCAATGGGGAGCCAGACCTTTTGTTCTCTGTGACCAGTGAAGTCTCATAAAGGGGGTCTAGAGAAGAGGGGTGTTGTGGAATGGATAGTAACTTTTATTTAACTAAATCAGGTTTTTTGTTTTGTTTTGTTTTGTTTAAGAGCACTGCCATTTTAAGGCAGTTAAATCAGCTATTAGACAACTTCCAGGGTCCTCTTCTTTATTTGAGTTCTGCCCTTCATCCTCCTGTGTATTTTTCTCCTGATGGGTCACTCTGAGAGTTGGGGATGGGGGTTGTTAAGTATTGCCTTATAGCAGTAGCTATCCCTGAAAGAAATGAGAGAAACAAATGATAGCCTGCCTGGGATTTTTTATTACAAGCCAGATAAGAGGCATGGGTCCAGACATCTGGGTCTGAGATATCACTGAGTCTGTGATATCTGCCGATAGGACACAAGGTGAGAATTACAGCATCTCATTCCAGAATTTTAAGCCTTCTTTTTGGGAGATTTTTAAATCCTCTGGATTTAAGTAAAGTTCACAGGGAGTGAATTTGGAGATCTCGCTGATGTGATGTTGTGTTTCCTATAATTAGAAAAAAAAGAAAGTGCTGTTAAAGACTTAACATCTTTGAGGCAATCAGCTCAAGCCAGTGAGAGGCCCTAATGAGCACAAGCTTGTAAAGTAAAGAGAGAAAGTCACCAGACCTCAGGATAGGACAGTGAGGCAGAATGCTTATTACCCTTTATACCTGCTGCCTGCAAAGGGTGGGGTTGGGGGTGGAGCTGGAGAGCCTTCCCACTGCCTACTGTGATGGGGTGCTTGCAAACTTCCAACAATCTGGAGAACTTCCTTACCCATTGCCCACTGTGGTAAGGTGCTCCCAGATTCTTAACAGAGTCTGGGGCTGGAAACTATGCACTGCCTAGTTTCTGCAGAGGGGTGCTTGTAACCTTTAACTGTCTGGAGCCAGAGACTTCCGACTTCAACCATTTCTCAAGGGAAAGCAGGCATAGGGCCAACTACCCTTCAAATAGAGTTAAAAGGAGATAATCACCTTTCTTGGCACAGCCTAGTGCCCCATACTGAGTGACAGCTATGGTTCTCCTCCTGCCTGGAGTCCACAGAGTCAAGAACGGCACAAGGCAAGGTGTGAGGCTGGAAAGGCTGGCAAGCAATGTATAAAGATCAAACACTCTGAGAACCACTTCAAGGAGCTAGTTTAACTGTAATTCCAGAGAACAAAGGTTATGTAGCCCTTAGAGAGTGGGTAGGGGATTCCAAGGATAGGTATACATAATTGGTTGGAATGAAGAACTTCAAGGATGCTTGATTTTCATTATATAGCAAGCTCCTATCATATGAACAAAAACATAGTACCTAATTGTCACATAGGAATGAGGAAGGGAGTGCTAATAGGAAGCTGTGTCAAGGCCATATTATCATATATGGTTGGGGCATCTAAGTCTAGAGACCCTCTCCAGATGAAGTCAGGCAGAGAGCAGGAGGTCCTGCTGGGAAGAGAGAGCCCTGCAACTTAACTCTGAGCTCTAGACTGCAAGGATTGCAACTTCTAACAGCAAGGTTCTTCCAATACTCCTCCCCAACATATGTTTGGCTCTGTCTGTTCCTGTTTTGGTTCCTAATATATTGTGTGGCAACACTTTTCCAGGGTAGATGAAATACATATGCCTATTCAACCCAGATAGAAATTACAACCAACAGACCAAAGTGCAGTTACCAACAATGTCCAACTTGTTGAACCAATGAGTTTTATTAGAGCCACATCAAGTAATATGGGTGACAGTTTATTTATAGGTTGAGAAATGACTCAACAGCAGCTGCATCACCAAATTCCAGTCAAAAAAGGCTGACAGCTCACAAAAGTTTAGAAAAGGGAGCATACTGTGTAAACAGAAAGCAGTTCAACAGGTTGGAGAATATCCTTTCCAAGTGGCTCTCTTGGTCTAAACCTCTTCCAGGAAGCTTTGTAGGCTTAGCTTTTTCAAAAACCTACTTTATTTATGATTTTTAAATGCTTTTACCTCCCTTCCAACTCACTGACCAGACATAGGGAAGAAAAAAGACTATTGGAAAAAGGGGTATGTGTGGACTGTTTTAGAGGTAGTTCCTTGTGACAATTCAATTCTTCTTTGTCCTGATACCAGTATTCCAGTCAAAGCACAAATACCAAACAGCAACACAAATGAAGAATAGCAGCACAATTCAGAAGAAACATCAAGACTTTCGTGAATGGTCATAAGTCCACAAAAATGACCAGACTCAGCCAGAATGACAAGTGAAGTTCTCTGGAGTGTTTCTCCCTTTGAAGTGAAAGGTAAAAAACAAAGACCAGCAAATCTATGTGAACATTTGCACAGAATAGTGATGCAAAAGCATTTTCTCACTGTCTGTGGGCTTCTATTTATCTCTTCCTAAGAAGAGCCACAAGGATGCTTTTCAGCTGGAAAAAAAAATCCAAAAAATAAAAAACGCATCCCACTCCAGAAAAACGTTTCCTCTCACTAGTGTGTCTTTAGCTAACAAAGATCATCCCACATCCCACAGTTGGGACCAAAACAAAAAACACATCCATGTGGCACAACTGAGTCCTCAAAGCAGAAACTTTCACTTCACAGCTTGACCTCACAGTTTTATACTGTCTCTCCAGTTTGTTTTGCCTTTCAGAAACTTGGCTTCTTTTTCCTCTGGGAATTCCGTGACTAGTGAATCTCATCAGTTTCAGGAACTTCTTGAAGCTATTTTTAATTGTTTACCTTAATGCTTAAGGAATTTCCCTGAAGAATAGAATGTTGCACTCTTGTAAGAATTGTAGCACACTTTCATATCCACTACCTAAAGACTGAAAGACATGTAGAATTTAATACACTTCCTGTGCCATATTCCCTCTTATTGTAGGATAAAGAGCAAAGAGGTCCCCAGAGGAATCAAAAATTCCTCAAAGTTTCTGTTTCTCATAGGAAGATACCAACCTTAAAAATCTAGAAATTGTTACAAACATGGTTGATCAATTGTCCTTGTTGTATACTTGAACATATTTTGGACATATGCCTAGGAGTGGTATAGCTGGATCTTGAGGAAGTACTATTCTTAATTGTCTGAGAAAGCACCAGATTGATTTCCAAAGTGGTTGTACCAAGTTTACATTCCCACCAGCAGTGGAGTATGGTTCCCCTTTCTCCACATCCTCTCCAGCATGTTTTGTCACTTGAGATTTTGATCTTAGCCATTCTGATGGGTATAAGGTAAAATCTCAGGATTGTTTTGATTTGCATCTTTCTGATGGCTAAGATTTCTTTAAGTGAAATTTCTTTAAGTGTTTCTCTGCGATTCTATATTCCTCGATTGAGAATTCTCTCTTTAGCTCTGTTCCCCATTTTTTAATTGGATTAATTGATTTGTTGGTCTTTAACTTCTTGAATTCTTTATATATTCTGGATATTAGCCCTCTGTCAGATATAGGGTTGGTGAAGATCCTTTCCCAATCTGTAGGTAATCTTTTTGTTCTGAAGACAGTGTCCTTTCCTTTACAGAAGCTTTTCAGTTTCATGAGGTCCCATTTATTAATTGTTGTCTTAGAGCCTGTGCTGTTGGTGTTCTGTTCAATAAGTTGTTTCCTGTGCCAATGAGTTCAAGGCTGTTTTCCACTTTTTCTTCTAACAGGTTTAGTGTGTCCAACCATGTTTGTAGCAGCTTTATTTGTAATAGCCAAAAGCTGGAAAACAACCCAGAAGCAGCTCAACTGAGGAATGGATACAGAAATTGTGGTACATCTACACAATGAAATATTACTCAGCAATAAAAAACAAGGAAATTATGAAATTTGAAATTTGCAGGCAAATGGTGGGAAATGGAAAAGATCATACTAAGTGAGGTATTCCAGAAGGAGAAAGACACACAGGGTATATACTCACTTATAAGTGGATATTAGACGTATAATAAAGGATAAACATACTAAAATCTGTACACCTAAAGAAACTAATCAAGAAGGAGGACTCTGGCTAAGTTGCTCAATCCCCATTCAGAAAAGCAAAGAGGATGGACATCAGAAGCGGGAGAAAACAGGGAACAGGACAGGAGCCTACCACAGAAGGCTTCTGAAAACCTCTTACCTTGCAGGGTAGCAGAGCAGATTTTGAGACTTATAGCCAAACTTTGGGCTGAGTGCAGGGGATGTTATGAAAGAAGGCTGCGGGGCGATAGTAAGACCTGGAAAGTACAGGAGCCCCACAAGGAGAACAGAACCAAAAAATCTGGGCACAGAGGTCTTTTCTGAGACTGATACTCCAACCAAGGACCATTCAGGGAGATAAGCTAGAACCCCTGCTCAGATATAGCCCGTGGCAGTTCAGTGTCCAAGTGGGCTCCATAGTTATGGGAACAGAGACTGTCTCTGACATGAACTGATTGGCCTGCTCCTGGATCACCTTCCTCTGAGTGGGAAGCAACCTTACCAGGCCACAGAGGAAGACAATGCAACCACTCCTGATGAGACCTGATAGGCTAGGATTAGAAGGAAGGAGAGGAAGACCTCCCTTATCAGTGGACTTGGGGAGGGACATGGGTGGAGAAGGGGGAAGGAAGTTGGGGTTGGGACGGGAGAAGAGAGCAAGCTATAGGGGGGATACCAAGTGAAACAAACTGTAATTAACAAAAAAAAAATAGAAAATAAAAAAAATAAAAAATATCTAGAAACTGGAAAGCTAGTTGGCAGAGTGGCAGAAATTGCACATACTCCTACCAGAGGATCAAAAAGACACATACTAACAAGGGCTAATGGGACTGAGCACACAATGACAGAATTTAGATTATTTCAATGTGATTGAGCACACAGAAACAGAATCTTAACACATATGCAAGTATTGATCATATAGAGACAAAATCTGAAACTTGACCAGGAATGTAAAGGCACAGACACTGAAGGTACACCTACACTCACCATGAATTACTCTGTAGAAACCAGCTGTGCCCACACCTAAGTGAAGGCACACATAGGGACAGGTTCAGCCACCCTGTCCATTTCTCTTCATGTCACATTTATACTTTATTTCATATCTATTTAAAGTGTTGTGGACCAATTTTGCATTTATGCTTATTTATTTATTTATTTATCTATTTATTTAGTTATAGAGAGATAGATGATAGATAGATGGTAGATAAATAAGCACATACATACATATATACATACATATATATCAGATTTACAATTCACTGATGATCTTTTTTGACTTTTACTTTTTATGTTAATATTAACTGAAGTTGCCTTTATTGTCTGCCATCCTACTTATCTTTCCCTATTCTTTTTCCATGTAGTTCTCATACCCCTTGCTGTTCTCACATCCCTACCTTTATCACCAAATTTTTTCACATGCACACTGCTATCTTTTCACCTACTTCCCAAAAGAATCTTGACATTAAGGGGTTATTTACTAGTTTTATCTAACTAGAAGAGTATTTCCATATTAAACCTATCCAAGTCTCTGGTTGTTTCTGGGGTTACTAAAGAGATTCTGGCGAGCTTGAATGAATTGTATGAAGATATGGAAATAAAAAAAAATGAATTTGAAGTTTGGAAATGACAGTCAATTAAACAAATGTAAAATTCAATGGAAACTGAACCAAGAGTTGATCATATGTAAGACAGAATATCAGGGCTTTAGAGAAAGAATGTTAGACAAGATAAAGCAACAGAAGTAAAAGATCCCAAGATAAGACACATTTAACAGAGACCCACTTGTTTACACACTCAGGAATCCCATAGTAACAATAAACTAGAAAAAAAAAAGTATAAGCAGAAGACTGCTGCATATACTTTGGGGCTATTATTTATACCTGCTGAGATAGGGAAAATAAGTTTTCTGGACACTGGATATATCAACCATTCCAGAATAGACTTTATGTTCAAGAGGAGTTAACAAACGTACAATTAGATTATCATTTTGTTTTGGGGGCTGTGGTGGTTTTATTTGGTTTTCTTGGTTTGGGGGGAATTTTGTGTTTTATTGCTGTGGTTTATTGTTGTGTCACAACCTCTTTAGCAAGCCTTTATCTTAAAAAAAGGTTTACATTATATTCATAACAGTGGCAAAATTACAGTTATGAAATAGTGATAAAAGTAATTTTATGGTGGGTCATCAGAAGATGAGGGACTTCAAAAAATAAGGTTACAAGTGGTTTTTTAAAATGACTTTTATGGTTCTGGAAATAACAGAATGAATAGGAAAATGAGGTATGGAATTAAAAAGTTAAAGTACAGTAAAACTTATAAAAATTAATTGAATAAGTGTTCAAACAGAAATAAAATATTGCTTGCTATCTACCTGAAAATAAGTTCATATCTAGAATTTATAAAGGAAACATCTGAATAACAAAACATAAAAAAACAATAAATGTCCTATAAAATGAACAAATGGTTCTCATACAGTGAAATCTAGATGGACAATAAATATCTAAGTAAGTTTTAATATCATTAGCTGTACAGACAAGAAAAGAAAACTTTTTACACTGTGGTTCCATCTCGGCCCTTTCAAATAGATATCATAATACAAAGGGGTGCCCCAGCTCTGAAAGTTGTTCTTTTCTGTTTCAGAGTCCAGGATCACTAACCAGTATGTCTAGCATTTGAAACTCGTCCTGATCCATCAGTGTGTGGCTTTGATTTGTCAAGGTTCTGCTTGTGTCTTCACATGTAATTGAGTAAACTGTTCTAGATTTGCAAATGAAACTTTTACTTATCAAGCACTGCTTGTACATACACATCCAACTTCCAAGAAGAGAAGTAAGAAGTATCTCTCATAGCAGATGGCATTGTCACATTAAAGATATTTTTATTAGTTCTTGGGAAAAGCTACATATTGTGCTTTTAACATATTATCCCTTCCTGTGCCTCCGCCCAGATCCACCCTCCATTCCATATCCACAGAAAACTACATCCTCATTTTTCTAGGCCCATTATGTTCCATTGCTACTCTTTATTTCCAGGATTTCTAAACAGTACTTGAAACTTTCACTAATGAGACTTTCAAACTTTCATCCCTTCTAGATTTTAATATTTTAAAATTTAATTTTAATATTTTAAATTTTAAAATCCAAAGCATTTTTAACATAGAAAATATGCGATATTCAAGAGTAAACTTTCAACACTTAATTACTAGGAACAGACAGTGGCTCTAATTTTACAAGTCAACCAATCAGGTACCTTTTAAAGCATTATAAATGCAGGTGCAATCAGCAGATGTCTGCTCCCAAGAGAGAAGCTCCAGGTCTGGGGTGGTGCTGTTTTCCCCAGAAGGTTGTCCCTGACCTAGAGAGTAATTCCCAACTCTTCACATAGTGGAAGGATGCTGTTCACCTCTCTGTGAGCCTCAGAGCACTTTCTGAGAGAGCAACATTTGGTTCTTATTAGGCTAATTTCCAGGGCCTGTCATGGTCTATGCAGGAAGCTCCTCTTTTGCTTCAACAGGCTGCAAAACAAAGAACTACGAGAAGCGGTCAAGTCAAGGGCACTGTGCTGAGCTGAGTGTATGTTTACATTCAACTGCTCCTGGCACCAGCTCTGACAAAACTATAGAACCTGTTGGACCTTTGTCCATTTCTGATTTCATGTATTTCAATCCGTCCTGGTTGTTTTGAAGTTTTTAATGACTTTAAAATCCTATGCATATGTATTTAAAGATTATATGAATTTGAATCAAAAACTAGAACAAATATATTGCAGTATGGTGCCCCTAATAAGTTGTTGAGTGTCTTGTGTGCAAGCTTTATTTATAAATAATGATGATGTACTCAGCTAGATGACAAATAATGATTGTCGTGCCAATAGTAAATAATTCTGTCAGATGAAATTCCAGTTTTATCTATGGAATTTCAAGAAAAGTTTAAGTGGCAGTAAAATGATACACTTGTTTATTGATGAGATACTTGTAGTAACAAAATATAGGTGTGTAGTGTTTAGACAGATGACTCAGTAGTGAAGAGTGAGTTTCCTCTTCAGTAGACACAGGCTCAGTTCTCAGCATCTACATGGTGCCTCAAAACCACATTCCAGGCCAAGATGGCGACTAGCACACACAGTTTCTGAGCAGTGGGATACCTGATCTTCTGAGTTGGAGAATGGAAGGACCCCCAACCCAGGAAAACCACAGCGAGGCTTTCTGAACACCAGAGAACATCGCAGGAGGTGAAAACTTTGGCCTCCGGTCACCCGGAGACTTGCTTGGGGAGGGAGAGAAAAGATCCTTTGTTCTTGCTGCACTCCCTTCCCCCAGACCTCCTTCCTCCTCGGCACAGCGGCACAGCGGACTCATCTTTCTCAGCACAGACCTAACTGCCTGGGGTATACAACCGCTGAGACGGAGCCCCAACCACTTTAGCGGCAGACAAAAGCCAGCAGTACGTACCCCGGAGTCCCAGATTCGCACAGCGGCTGCACCATCCTCCCAGGGCGCGAATCTGCTAGACACCATAGTAGCTCCGCAGGATCGCCATCACTGACGGTACGACCCGCCCAATCCCACAGTGACAGAGAGTACGCTATATACTCACCGAAACCAGGCAGAAACGTCATACAACCTGGACACACCAGGCACTGGGCCTCCCAAGCTTGGAGAGCACAACGAAGAGATCCCAGGACTTCCCAGAAAGCATTGGGACTAGCAAGCCAGTCTCCAGTTACAGCAGGACGTGGCAGCGGAGCAGTACTGAACTGGCGGGGCACCACAGCCCTCCAGTTTAAGACTAACCAGGGCCAAAACAGAGAACAGAGAGCCTGATTACCCCATCCCTGCTGAAGTGACCACCCTGAAATCTCCAGCTGCAGCAAGACCTCAGAACCTGGCAGTGACAGCAGCACAGAACTGGCGGAACACATCAAAGAAGCAGGGCCAAACCAGAGAGCAGAGAGCCCCGGATACCACGATCTGGGCCAAGAGACCTGCCTGTAAGTGAGTGCACCCTTGAGAATCTGCAGTTCCCCAGATCCTGGGTCCTTCTAAATCAGAAGCCAGGCATCGAACCCCCCTCACACCCACATACCCACTTTGGGAAACAGAGGGGCACTAGGGACATTGAAGTTCCTGTCCTGTGGGCCTGATTGAGGAGCTAAGACAGTTAATACCAGAAATTGCGCTGCGATCATCATTAGCGCCTGCGACATATACAGTACAGAGCCCCTCCCACACACTCAAGGGTTCAACATTAGCCATCACTCTGTCCCTCGAGAAACTCATCCACGCACACTTACACACACAGACACACACGCGCGCGCGCGCGCGCGCACACACACGCTTGCATTTGCGCCGTTTGCGCCTGCGTACTTTCCTCCCACAGGTACAGCTAGTCCTCAGCACACGCTGAGAGTGCTCAGCTTCCTGAAGAACTCTCCAGACACCAGAGAGAGACAGCACCAGTCTGATCTGCAAAATCCAAAAACAAACAGGGAAGGTTTCAGATAAGCCAATGGCCAGAGGTAGGCGAAAGAACACTTCCAACATAAATCAGGACATCATGACTTCACCAGCAAACCCCAAAATTGATGGATACACCAATTCAGCAGAAGCACAGGAAAATGATTTTAAAGCCATGCTTGCCCAATTATTTGAGGCTCATAAGGAGGAAATGAACAAGTCTTTCAAAGAGATGGCCAGTCAATTGGAGGCAAAGAAAGAAGAAATAGACAATATCCTTAAAGAAACACAGGCAAACATAGCCAAACAAATAGATACACAAGTAGAGGAAAAATTAGTGGCATATAAGAAGGAAATGAAAAAAGAAATAGAGGCCATCGTAGAGAGACAGGAATCCAAATTCAAACACATGAAAGAAATGGTGCAAGGCATGAAAACAGAATTAGAATCAATAAAGAAAACACAAAATGAGAAAACCCTTGAGCTGGAGAACTTGGAGAAAAGATCAGGAACCACAAAAGTAAGCATCACCAACAGAATACAAGAGATGGAAGAGAGAATCTCTGGAGCTGAAGACACACTTGCAGAAATGGATACTTCTCTCAAAGAAAAAGTAAAATCAGAAAAGTTCCAATCACAAAATATCCAAGAAATCAAGGATGCTATGAAAAGACAAAATCTAAGAATAATAGGAATTCACGAAAAAGAAGACTCCAGACTCCAAGGTCCAGAAAATATTTTCAAGAAAATCATAGAAGAAAATTTTCCCAACTTAAAGAAAGAGATGTCCATAAATATACAAGAGGCCTACAGAACTCCAAATAGACTAGACCAGAAAAGAAACACATCACGTCACATCATAGTCAAAACACTAAATCTACAGAACAAAGAAAAGATATTAAAAGCAGCAAGGGAAAAAGGCCAAGTAACATATGAAGGTAGACCTATCAGAATCACGCCGGACTTCTCATCAGAAACTATGAAAGCCAGAAGGGCCTGGGCAAGTATCATGGAGACTCTAAGAGATCACAAATGTCAACCCAGACTACTATACCCTGCAAAGCTTTCAATCAACATAGATGGAGAAAACAAAATATTCCATGACAAAACTAAATTTATACAATATCTACACAGCAAACCATCCCTACAGAAGATACTAGAAGGAAAACTCCAATCCAATGAAAACAAATTCACCCAAGAAAACAGGGCATACAGATAATGTCCCAACAAAAATGAAAAGAAAACAAGCAATGAATCAGGGTTAGATCATCGACTCCATTACAAAAGGAACTAACATGCATTGGTCACTATTATCTATCAATATCAATGGACTCAACTCACCAATAAAAAGACACAGGCTAACAGAATGGTTAAGGAAACAGGATGCAACATTCTGTTGCATCCAAGAAACACACCTATGCAACAAAGACAAACACTACCTCAGAGTAAAGGGCTGGAAAACTGTTTTTCAAGCAAACGGTTCCAGAAAACAAGCTGGAGTAGCCATCCTAATATCTAATAAAATAGACTTTCAACCCAAGTTAATCAAAAAAGATAAGGAGGGCCACTATATTCTCATCAAAGGAAAAATCCACCAAGAGGACATCACAATCTTGAATATCTATGCCCCAAATACAAGAGCACCGACATTCGTAAATGAAACATTATTAAAGCTTAAATCATACATTGATCCTAATACCTTAATAGTGGGAGACTTCAACACTCCACTCTCACCAAGGGACAGATCAACTAGACAGACACCAAATAGGGAAATAAAAGCACTCACAGAATCCCTAAATCAAATGGACCTAATAGACGTCTACAGATCATTTCACCCAAACTCAAAAGAGTACACCTTCTTTTCAGCACCCCATGGAACCTTTTCCAAAATAGACCATATAGTGGGCCACAAAGCAAGCCTCAACAGATACAAAAGGATTGAAATAATCCCTTGTATACTATCTGACCACCATGGACTAAAGCTCGACCTCAACAACAACAGAAACAACAAAAAGCCGACACGCACATGGAAACTAAACAACTTACTACTCAATGACAGCTGGGTTAAGGAAGAAATAAAGAAAGAAATTAAAGACTTCCTAGAATTCAATGAAAAGGAAGGCACAACATACCCAAATTTATGGGACACACTGAAAGCAGTGCTCAGAGGAAAATTTATAGCACTAAGTGCCTGCAAGAAGAAATTCGTAACATCACATACAAACAACTTAATGGCCCAACTGAAAACCCTAGAACAAAAAGAAGCAGATACACCCAAAAGGAGCAGACAGCTGGAAATAATCAAACTAAGGGCTGAAATCAATCAACTAGAAACAAATAAAACTATCCAAAGAATCAATGAAACAAAAAGCTGGTTCTTTGAGAAAATCAACAAGATAGACAAACCCTTAGCCAAACTAACTAAAAAGCAGAGAGAAACTATCCAGATCAGCAAAATCAGAAATGAAAATGGGGACATAACCACAGACATTGAGGAAATCCAAACAATTATTAGGTCATACTACAAAAGCCTATATGCCACAAAATTTGAGAATCTAAATGAAATGGATAATTTTCTTGAAAGATTCCATCTACCAAAACTAAGTCAAGATCAGGTAGAAAGACTGAATAGCCCTATATCTCCCAAGGAAATCGAAGCAGTCATTAACAGTCTCCCCTCCAAAAAAAGCCCTGGACCAGATGGCTTCAGCGCAGAATTCTACAAGACCTTCAAAGAAGTGCTAACTCCAATTCTCCTCAAGCTATTCCACAAAATAGAAACAGAAGGAACACTACCAAACTCATTCTATGAAGCCACAGTCACCTTAATACCTAAACCACACAAAGACCCAACAAAAAAAGAGAACTTTAGGCCTATCTCTCTTATGAACATTGACGCAAAAATACTCAATAAAATACTTGCAAACCGAATCCAAGAACACATCAAAGATATCATCCACCATGACCAAGTAGGCTTCATCCCAGGCATGCAAGGGTGGTTCAACATACGGAAATCCATCAATGTAATCCACTACATAAACAAACTGAAGGAGAAAAACCACATGATCATCTCCTTAGACGCCGAAAAAGCATTTGACAAAGTCCAACACCCATTCATGTTTAAAGTCTTGGAGAAATCAGGGATACAAGGCACATACCTAAACATAGTAAAGGCAATATATAGCAAGCCTATAGCTAACATCAAACTCAATGGAGAGAAACTTAAATCAATCCCACTGAAATCAGGGACAAGACAAGGCTGTCCATTGTCCCCATATCTCTTCAACATAGTACTTGAAGTCCTAGCCAGAGCAATAAGACAACTAAAGGAGATCAAGGGGATACAAATTGGAAAGGAAGAGGTCAAAGTGTCACTATTTGCAGATGATATGATAGTATACATGAGCGACCCCAAAAATTCAACCAGAGAACTCCTTCAGCTGATAAACACCTTCAGCAAAGTGGCAGGATACAAAATCAACTCAAAAAAATCAGAAGCCCTCCTATATACCAAAGACAAAAAGGCTGAGAAAGAAATTAGGGAAACAACACCCTTCACAATAGCCACTAATAACATAAAGTACCTTGGTGTGACCCTAACCAAGCAAGTGAAAGACCTGTTTGAGAAAAACTTCAAGTCTTTGAAGAAAGAAATTGAAGAAGATATCAGAAGATGGAAAGATCTCCCGTGCTCATGGATTGGTAGGATTAACATTGTGAAAATGGCCATACTGCCAAAAGCAATCTACAGATTCAATGCAATTCCCATCAAAATACCAACTCAATTCTTTACAGACCTTGAAAAAAAGATTCTCAGCTTCATATGGAGAAACAAAAAACCCAGAATCTCCAAAACGATCCTGTACAACAACAGATCATCTGGAGGTATCTCCATTCCTGATCTCAAGCTCTACTACAGGGCAACAGTAATAAAAACTGCATGGTACTGGCATAGAAATAGAAAGGAGGATCAATGGAACCGCATAGAAGACCCAGAAATAAATCCACACACCTATGAATACTCGATATTCGACAAAGAAGCCAATTCCATTCAATGGAAAAAAGACAGCATCTTCAACAAATGGTGCTGGACCAACTGGATGTCTACATGCAGAAAAATGAAAATAGATCCATATTTATCACCCTGCACAAAACTAAAGTCAAAGTGGATCAAGGACCTCAACATAAAACCAGATACCCTAAATCAATTGGAAAAAAAAGTGGGGAACAGCCTAGAACTCATTGGCACAGGAGACAACTTCCTGAACAGAACACCAACAGCACAGGCTCTAAGAGCAACAATCAATAAATGGGACCTCATGAAACTGAAAAGTTTCTGTAAAGCAAAGGATACCGTCATCAAAACAAAACGACTGCCTACAGATTGGGAAAGAATCTTCACTAACCCTTTATCTGACAGAGGACTAATATCCAGTATATACAAAGAACTAAAGAAGCTGAAAAGCAGCAATCCAAGTAATCCAATTAAAAAATGGGAACAGAGCTAAACAGAGAATTTTCGACAGAGGAATATTGAATGGCAGAAAAACACTTAAAGAAATGCTCATCCTCATTAGCCATCAGGGAAATGCAAATCAAAACGACCCTGAGATATCACCTTACACCCATCAGAATGGCCAAGATGAAAAACTCAAGCGATAACACATGCTGGAGAGGTTGTGGAGAAAGGGGAACCCTGCTCCACTGCTGGTGGGAATGTAAACTGGTACAACCACTCTGGAAAGCTATCTGGCGCTTTCTAAGACAAATAGGAATAGTGCTTCCTCCAGACCCAACTATACCACTGCTAGGTATATACCCAAAGTTTGTTCAAGTACACAAAAAGGACACTTGCTCAACCATGTTTATAGCAGCTCTATTTGTAATAGCCAGAACCTGGAAACAACCCAGATGTCCATCAACGGTGGAATGGGTACAGAAATTGTGGTATTTTTATACAATGGAATACTACTCAGCAATCAAAAAGGAGGAAATCATGAAATTTGCAGGCAAATGGTGGGATCTAGAAAAGATCATTCTGAGTGAAATGTCCCAGAAAGAGAAAGACAAACATGGGATATACTCACTTATATAGACCTATAAGATATGGTAAACATAATGAAATCTATACACCTAAAAAAGATAATCAATTGAGCGGACATGGGGTAAGATGATCAATCCTCATCTTACAGACAGATGGGATGTGCATTGAACGTATGACAGGAGTCTACTGAGCGCATCTGAAAGACTCTAACTAGCAGTGTTTTCAAAGCAAAGACTCATGACCAAACCTTTGGCAGAGTACAGGGAATCATAAGAAAGAAGGGGAGTTAGTCTGATGGGGAAAGGATAGGAACTCCACAAGGACCAAATATATCTAGGCACAGGGTCTTTTCTGAGACTGACATTCAACCAAGGACCATGTATGGATATAACCTAGAACCTCCACTCAGATGTAGCCTGTGGTAGCTCAGTAACCAATTAGTTTCCCAAAATGAGGGGAACAGGGACTATTTCTAACAGGAACTCGATGACTGGCTCTTTGGTCTCCCCACCCCCGAAGGGAGGAGCAGTCCTGTTAGGCCACAGAGGAGGGCTTTGCAGCCAGTCCTGAAGATACCTGATAAAACAGGATCAGATGAATGGGGAGGAGGTCCCCCCCATCAGTGGACTTGGAAAGGGGCACGGTGGAGATGAGGGAGGGAGGGAGGGAGGGACTGGGAGGGAATGAGGGATTGGGACACGGCTGGGATACAGAGTTAATAAAATGTAACTGATAAAAAAAAAAGTTAAATAAAAAAAAAAAAAAAAAAAAAAACCACATTCCAGGGAATCTGAACTACTCTTCTGGACATTTTGGACACACACTAAATATTTTAATGTGCAACCATTAATACATTATTATCTCTTGATAATTTGTCCTCTCTACAAAAATTTGAAAGAATTTGCATTTTATCATTTTATTACTTAAGTATCACACAAGTCTGAAAGTTGCTGCTCCCACATGTGAATGCTTTATTTTATGTTACTATGTAGAATCTTTGTATTTGAGCCGAATTCCTTTATCATTTCATATTAGGTAACTTGGCAGTTTTATTCTTTTAGTATTTTCTTTCTTAAACCATCTCCCTCCTGGCCTGTAAGCCACTCTGGTAAATCCCCTTTTCATATGCATAGATTCATTCGACCAGTTATGCTTCTCTAGAGAACCCTGACTAATACAACATACTCTTTATTTCATTGTTTCTTATTGATCTAGGCTTTCTCTACTGTTCTCATTTTTTTTTCTTTAATTCTGCTGTTACCTACACTGGCTTGTTTTTGTGTTTGTAGATCATAATTTGTGCTGTCAATCCTGCTCTGCAATCCCTCTAGTAGCTTTTCAATTTATTTGTTGTAATTTTGAGGTACAGAATTTCTGTGTGGCTGTTCTTATGCATGCTCTCTCTTCTTGTGCTCTTTTCCATGATTATTTTTATGAGCTAACTGAATGTCTTCACGGCAATTATGGTAAAGTATTTTTAAGGTAATTTACATGTCTTTGTTTCTTTTGGCTCAATTTCTAGAAAACAATTTTACTTTTTGATTAGACTGTATTTCCATGTGTCTTTGAGCATCCTATAGTTTTTATGTTTAGGTCTATGCATTTGGAAAAACACAGCTATCTATTCCTGATGAAACAGCTTTTTTAATACTTTCCCCATTTAAGCCAGCTAATGATTATTGGAGATTTTCTCCCCCCACCCCCCGCCGTGGAATGCATCTGGTCCTTAAAATATATATACATAATCTCAACTGGAAGAATTTCCAGTTTCCTCCCGTCTTTCTGTCTTTCTGTCCTTCCTTCCTTCCTTCCTTCCTTCCTTCCTTCCTTCCTTCCTTCCTTCCTTCCTTCCTTCCTTCCTTTCTCTTTGAACTTGTCATTTTTTCTCCTTCATTTGTCTTCATACAATGCTGTGATCTAGGGAGTTCGAGGAGTCAATCAGCTGTCTTTTTTCCTTAGCACCAACTCAGAGCCTAGTGTATGTGAGTTTATATCAGTGTTCTAAGTCAGCAAGGCAGAAAGCCATACCTCAGGCAGCCCTGAAAAGACACAATTGTAGAAATATGTTTTACATGTATCTTTTTCATCCTGAGACAGAGATGGCCATCCTGCATTGATCTCTGTCTACATGGTTTCTCTGATGAGGGAGAATACCTTACAAAGTCTTTTATTCTCAGAGGCTCACTGACATTTAAAGATTGTATGACCTAGTGTCATTCTAACATGGTAAATTCAAACTAGTAACTTGAAAATTACATTGAAAATACAAAATTAAACAGATAGATCATAATTCTATCCATCTTGAAAGGCCAAATGAGACCTGAGTTTTCTTCTCATCATTGTATCTGAGACAATATAATATGATGCCTGTGTATCACTCAGATCATCATACCAGACCTCATTGGTTCTGAACAGCTTATGGGGTTTTTTTAGCCTTCATATTCAAACAAAACCTGTCCCTTAGACAGCTCTATGAAGTATCCAAGCAAAATATCTGTATCGGTCTTCACTCTTCCTCAAAGAAAGGCCAATGTCTGTGAATTTTCTTATAATCACATAACACTGAGTCAGGAAGAGAGACTAAGATAGATGAGTGTGAAAAACAATTGAGTAAAAATTAAATTTCATGCTCTTTATATGTTCGATGAAATTATTTCATTCTGTTTTGTACTTTCAACTACTTCTTAAAATTTTTAAATTCAATTTTCATCCTTGCTATAGCCCCGTCCTTCCTCTCCTCCCATTTCTACTCTCTCTCTGTCAGTTCAACTCTTCCTTCCATATCCCTCCCAGTTCCCTCTTCCTAAGAAAAGGGGAGTTCTCTTTTCCATCCAACCCAGCTCATCAAGTTTCATCAGTACTGAGCATGTCCTCTTTGCCTATGGCCTGTCCGGGCAGTCTCTCCAGGGGGAAGGAATCAAAAAGCTGGCAAGTGTGTCTGAGTCTCATGCATTCTATACTTCCCTTACTAGAGGACCCACATGAAGCCTAAGCTGCCATCTGGTATAGCTTTGTAGGGGGTGTATGTCCAGTTCATGCATGATCCTTTGTTGATGTTTCAGAATCAGCAAGCCTCTCTGGGCCCTGGTTAGTTTGCTCTGTTGGCCTTTTTGTGGAGCTCTGTCACCTCTAGGTCACTTTTTCTTTCCTACCACTTTTCCACAAGGCACCCTAGGCATCACCCAACGTTTGGCTGTGAGTCTCAGAATCTGTTGGAGGTGCTGCCAGGTAGTGTCTCCCCAAGGATAACTTTGTCAAGATCCTGTCTGCAAGTTTAATGTTGACATAAGGTTGACACTCTCTGATAAGGTAAGTCTTTGTTTTGGTCAGGCTTTTGTTGGGCATTCCCTGAGTCTTTGCTCTATCTTCTTTATCGTTCTCCCTACACAAATTGTAAGCAGGGTAAATTTTGGGTAGAAGTTTATGTGACTGGGTTGGTGTTCCCCAAACTCTGCTAGGAGACTAGTCTAGTTAATGGGTATTCTCTTCAATCTCAATGGTCTCTGCTACTAGGAGTCTCTGCTTGAGTATTTTGCATATTCTTCCAGTAGTCTACCCTGGCTTAGGTATCCAGCTTATCACAGAGATACCCACACACTCAGTTTCTCTTTTTTTCTACAGTCCTTCTGTCCTCTTGCTCTTGCTCTCCCCATATCTGTTCTCCACACTCCTAACTCTCTGTGCCCCTCTTCTACCTTGTTTCCTCTCTTCAGCCACTTCCTCTGTTTATTCTATTTCCCCTTCCAAGTGATATTTATGAATCTTCTCTAGAATCCTTTAGGTTACTTATCTTCTCTAAGTCTTTACCTCCTAGTATGCTTATCATCTATTGTACTGCTAAAATCCACTTATAAATGAATATATACCATGTGTGTATTTCTGGGTATGGATGACTTCACTCAGGATGATCTTTTCTAGTTCCATCTATTTTTGCCTGCAAATTTGATAATTTCTTTGTTTTCAAAAGCTGGGTAGTAATCCATAGTATAAATGTGCCAGAGTTTCTTTATCCATTTTTTGGTCAAGGGGTATATAGGTTGTTCCAGATTCTGACTATTATGAATAAGGCTGCTATGAACCATTTGAGCAAATGTTCCTGTATGGTAGAGGATCTCTTGGGTATATACCCAGGAGAGGTATACCTGGGTCTTAAGGTAAAGCTATTCCTAATTTTCTGAGAAAGAGCCAGACTGATTTGCCAAGTAGTTGTACAAGTTTATACTCCACCAGCAATGGAGGAGTGTTCCCCTTTCTCCTCACCCTCACAAGCATGTGCTGCCCCACGACATTTTGATCTTAGCCATTGTGATGTGAGATAGAATCTCAGAGTTGTTTTGATTTGTATTTCCCTGATGACTGAGGAAGTTGAACATTTTTTAAGTGCTTCTTGGCTATTCAAGAGTCTACTGTTGAGAACTCTCTGTTTAGTTTTGTGCCTCATATTTTAATTGGGTTATTTTATTTATTGGTGTTCTTGAATTCATTATATATTTTGAATATTTGCTCTTTTTTAGATGTAGGATTGGTGAAAATCTTTTCCCAATCTCTAGATTGTTGATTTATTCTACTGACAATTTCCTTTGCCTTACAGAAGCTTTTCACTTTCAAAAGGTCCCATTTATTAATTGTTGTTCTTGGAGCCTGAGCTGTAGGTGTTCTATTCAGAAAGTTGTCTCCCTTGCAATGAGTTTGAGGCTCTTCCCCACGTACTCTTCAAACAGATTTCATGTATTTGTGTTATATTGAGGCCTTTGACCCACTTGGACTTGAGTTTTATGCAGGAGGATAAGTATGGATCTGTCCCGACACGCGGGAGTTCAACGGGTTCTTAAACGGGGTGGAAAGAATGAGGTAGAACAACAGGCGCAAGGAATGAGGCCAAGTCTGTTTGTCTGATCAAAGCCTTGTTTAGTAGAAATTGTTACCCAACTTATATAGGGAGAAGGCAGGAAAAGGGGAAGGCTAAATTACTGCTGCAGGAGATAGGAAAACTGCTTTCATGGCTAGAATATTGCACCTGCAAGACACCATAAGGATGTTTTCTTAAGATATCTCACAGATGCTCTAAAACTAACAGATGGATGTCCTCACAAATCTATCATGATTTAGGGCCGTAGGTAACTCTTTCACTAAATAGCTTTAGGTCTCCACTAAATGACCTTTGCTCACTATTTGGCTTTGGCTTCAGTAAATAGCTTTGGCTCCCGGCATGGATCTATTTGCATTTTTCTACATATAGACATCCAGTTTGATCCACACCATCTGTTGAATATGCTGTCTTTTTTCCATTTTATGGTTTTGGCTCCTTTGTCAAAAATCAAGTGACAATAGTTATGTGGGTTTTTTTGTTGTTGTTTCTGTTTGTTCATTTGTTTTTGTTTTTGTTTTGGTCTTTGGTTTGATTCCATTGATCAACCAGTCTATTTCTATGCCAATATTGTGCTGTTTTTATTATTATTTCTCTGTATTATAGCTTAAAGTCAAGAATGGAGATACCTCCAGAAGTTCTTTTAATGTATAGGATTATTTTATCTATTCTGTTTTTTATTTGGTTGTTTGTTTTTCCATATGTAGTTGAAAATTTTTCTTTCATGGTCTGTAAAGAACAGGGTTGGTATTTAAATGGTGATTGCATCAAACCTGTCAATTGCTTTTGAGAGGATGGTCATTTTTACACTATTAATCCTACTGGGATATCTGTCTATCTTCTGATATCTATTTCAATTTTTTTCTTCAAACCCTTCAGGTTTTTGTCATACAGGTCTTTCACACTATTTGTTAGGGTTACCCCAAGATACTTTATATTATTTGTGGCTATTGTGAAGGGTGGCGTTTCCCTAATTTCTTTCTCCCCTTTTTGTCTTTTGTGTAGAGGAGGGATTCAGATTTTTTTAAATTAATATTGTATCCAGCAGCTTTGGTAAAGCTGTTTATCATCTGTAGTAGTTCTCAGGTAGAATTTTTGGTGTTGCTTATGTTCACTATCATATCAGCTGCAAGTAGTGATACTGTGACTTCTTCCTTCCCAATTTGTATTCTCTTGATCTCCTTTAGTTGTTTGATTGCACTAGCTAAACCTTCAAGGACTATATTGAAGAGGAATGGAGAAGTGGTAAGCCTTGTTTTCTCCCTTATTTTAGTGGAATTTCTTTGAATTTTTCTCCATTTAATCTGATGTTGGAAATTGGGGGTATAGCTTTTATGATGCTTAGGTATGACCCTTGTATCACTGATCTCTCTCTCCAAGACTTTCATCATGAAGAGGTGTTGAATTTTGTCAAAGGCTTTTTCTGCATGCAATGAGATGAGTATGTGATTTTTTTTTCTTTCAGTTTATTTAGATAGTGGGTTGGATTGGTGAATTTCTGTATATTGAACCATCAATGCCTCCCTGGAATAAAGCCTACTTGATCATTTTGAATGCTGTGTTTGATGTGTTCTTGGATTTGCTTTGTAAGTATTTTACTGAGTAGATTTGCATCAATATTCATGAGTGAAACTGGTCTGAAATTTTCTTTCTTTGTTGAGTCTTTGTGTGGTTTAAGTATCAGGGTGACTGTGGCTTTGTAGAATGAGTTTGGAAATGGTCCTTCAGTTTCTATTTTGTAGAATAGTTCAATATTATCTCTTCTTTGAAAGTCTGGTAGAATTCCACACTAAAACCATGTGGCCCTGGGCTTTTTTTGTTTGGGAGAATTTTGATGACTGCTTCAACTTCCTTAAGAGTTATGGGACTGTTTAAATTGTTTACTTGATCTTGATTTAATTTTGGTAAGTGAAATTTATCCATGAAATCCTCCATTTCATTTAGATCTTCTAATTTTTTTTGGAATACAGGGTTTTGAAGTAAGACCTAGTTATGGTTTTATTTCCTCATTATCTGTTGTTATGTCCCCATTTTGTTACTGATTTTGTTAAATTAGATACTCTCCATCTGCCTTTTAGTTTTACTGAGGGCTTGTCTATCTTCTTGATTTTCTCGAAGAATCAGCTCTTGGTTTTATTGATTCTCTCTTTGTTTCAAATTTATTGACTTTAGCCCTACTTTTGATTATTTTCTGATATATACTTCACTTTGATGTTTTTGAACCCATCATTTTTAGAGCTTTCAGGTGTACTGCTAAGTTACTAGTATGTGATCTTTCTACTTTCTTTATGAAGGCATTTAGTGCTATAAACTTTCCTCCTAACACTACTTTCATTGTGTCCCATAAGTTTGGGTATGTTGTGCCTTCATTTTCATTAAGTACTTGAAACTCTGATTTCTTTCTTTCTTTTTTTTCTTTCTTTCCTGATTGAGTGGTCATTGAGTAGGGAATTATTCAGTTTCCATGAGTTCCTTCTGTTGATGACTCCCAGCTTTAATCTATGGTGGTCTGATAAGATGCAGGGGGTTATTTCAATCTTTTTATATTTGTGGAGGCTTGCTTTGTGACCAAGTATATGTTCAGGTTTGGAGAAGGTTCTGTGAGGTGCTAGAAGAAGGTATATTCTCCTGTGTTTGGTGAAATGTTCTGTAGATATCTGTTAGGTCCATTTTATTCTTGCCATCTGTTAGTTTCTTTATTTCAGCATTTAGTTTCTGTCTTGATGATCAGTCTATTGGAGAAAGTGAGTTGTTGAAGTCTCCCATTATTAATGTCTGAGGTTGGATTTGTGATTTAAGCTTTAGTAATGTTTCTTTTACTAATGAGAGTGCCCTTACATTTGGGGCATAGATGTTCAGAATTGAGATATCATCTTGGGGGATTTTTCCTTTGATGAGTATGAACTGTCCTTCTTCATCTCTTTTGATTAATTTTGGTTGAAATCTATTTTTATTAGATACTAGAATGCCTATTCCATCTTGCTCCTTGGGTCCATTTGCTTGGGAAAACTTTTTCCAGCCCTTTATTCTGAGGTAATATCTATCTTTATTACTAAGTATATTTCTTGAATGCAGCAGAAAGAGAGGTCATGGTTTCACATACATTGTGTAAGCCTCTGTCTTTTTACTGGGGAATTGAAGCCATTGAGGTTGAGAGATATTAATGACCAGTGATTGTTAATTCCTGTTATTATGATGTTAGCGGTCATAGAGTTTGTGTGCATGCTTTTTTTTTTTTTTTTTTTTTTTTTTTTTTTTTTTTTTTTGGTTTTGTGGATGTGGGATTGTTTATTTTCTGTATTTTCCTGGGTGTAGTTAGTTTTCTTGGGTTGGAGTTTTCCTTCTAGTATCTTCTGTAGAGCTGGATTTGTGGCTACGTACTGTTTAAACTTGGTTTTGTCATTGAATATCTTGTTTTCTCCATCTATGGCGACTGAAAGTTTTGCTGGGTATAGTAGTCTGGGTTGATATCTGTGCTCTCTTAATGTCTGCATGATGTCTGTTTATGCCCTTTTTGGCTTTCATAATCTCTGCTGAGAAGTCAAGTCTAATTCTGATAGGTTTGCCTTTACATATGACTAGGTGTTTTTCCCTTGCAACTTTAATATTATTTCTTTGTTCTGTACATTTAGTATTTTGATTATTATTTTTCTGCATTTTATTTCTAACTATAAAGAAAATACTCCAGAATAAATAATATTCTCAAGTATTTTCTTTTCTGGTTCAATCTGTTTGGAGTTCTGTAAGTTTCTTGTATGCATATATGTATCTCTTTCTTTAGGTTAGAGAAGTTTTCTTCCATGATTTTGTTGAAAATATTTTCCAGGCCTTGGAGCTGGTAATCTTCTCCTTCTTCTATTACTATTTTTCTTAGGTTTGATTTTTTCATAGCGTCACAAATTTCTTAGATATATTGTATCAGGAGCTTTTTAGATTTAACATTTTTTTTGAATGATGCATCAATGTCTTCAATCATATTGTCTACCCCTGAGATTCTCTCTTCCATCTCTTGTATTCTGTTGGTGATGCTTGTGTCTGTATTTACTATCCTTAGATTTTGGTCTTCTTTATTGCTTTTAGCTCCATCTTTAGGTCTTGAACTTTTTTATTCATTTCTTTTTCTGTTTGAATGTTCTTTGCTGTATTTCTTGAAGGGAATTGTTCAGTTTTACCACCTTTTGATTATATTTTCCTGTGCTATTTTGAGAACTATATTTCTCTTCTTATAGCCTGTATTATTTTCATAACCTCAGAGTTAAGAACATTTTCTTGCATTTAAAATGTATTGGTATCTCTGGGGCTTGCTGTGGTAGGGTAGCTGTTTTTGATTGATTGCTTACATTTGGTTCTGGGATTTTGTTTGTTTGTGTTTATGCAGACCTCTAGCCATCTGAAACTCTCTAGTGATAACAGGCATGTTGGTCTCTGATGTCCAGGCAGTTGGGGATGGGGTGGAGAAGGCTGTAAGATGAATAATTTTTGCTCCCCCATCAGGTCTCCTTGGGTATGCAGAGCAGACTCATCCCCTATTGCCAGTCATCCAAGAAGGCCAGTGACCCCAACCAACATGACCAACACTCAGCTTAGAGCCCTTTCTCTGCTGACTCCAAGCCTGCCTCTCACCTGGGACAAGCTCTCTGCTTGAGACCAGGGCTCTGGGTGTCTCCTGCACCTGGTATTTGGGTTCTACTTTCAGGGAGGCAGGAGGAACCCATGGTTTGTCTATTGTAGTGGAGCTTCCCTGGAACTGGGGACACATGCTCTATATTGACAGGTCTACACAGATCATTGAGGGATCTTGTGCAACTCCTAAACCCAGGGAAAACAGCTTTGGGGTCCTGGAATTATGGTCTCCAGCTACTGGGATGTCACCGCCCTTTAGGGAAACACTGATTTTGGTGTTTCAGAGTCGCCTCTTAGGTTATTCACCATAACCACAGTCTCTGTTCATCTGCCACTCAGATACAGTGAACTCTGGCAGCCACTATCTTGGATTCCCCCTCAACTACATTTTTTTTAAAGTACAAAAGCCATTTGAATTTTCCAGTATAGATCTGAAGCATGATCACATTATTGATGTCTTTGATGGAGTGAGCTATGAACACATTTTGATTTTTACTTATTAAACATTTCTTACTCTTCTATAAACAATTAAAAAGCAACAATTTTAGTCTTGATTTACATGTTCATCATTACTATATTAGCCATTTAAAGAATGCATTGATAAGAAAAAATTTACCCATGTGGCATTCACAAGAAATCCCTATTTGTCAATAAACAGCAGAGTTAAAGGATGCCACTTTGGTAGAGTTTAAGCATCTACTTTTCCAAAATAATTTCTGAACTTCTTTTTAGAGGCAGGCTAATGGGGAAATTTTCATTTTTGCATTTATATTCAAGCTAAACCTTATTAATAAAACAGCTTTCTCCCAGTGAAAAAAATCATAGGGAAAAAAGTGCCAAAGAACAAAGAAGACTTTAGCTCAACACAAATTAGTCAACGGATTTGAAATGATTCTCTGCATTGATTTGCCTCTTAAGTTCTTAGAACCTACCAATTTAATTCTTTCAAGTCATTAAATTGTTGTTTTGCATTATTTTTCTGCCTTTCCACTGGGAAAAACATGCCAAATATGTGAGAGAAATAGAGAAAGGTTGGATTCTAATAGTCTGTCTGACTTCTCAATTCTTTGATATTCTAATACAAAGGAGAACAATAGCATATGTCTGATGATTTTTTTATAATTTCATAGATGCTATTATATTCTTAGTTTGCTTTTTTCTTTATTAAGTTATTTCTATGTAGAAAGATTTTTCTTTCTTTTAATGGTTTAAGTATTAAATGTATTTTTCTTATTGTTCAGAAATATTAAAAAGAATTGAGTGAAAGAAGCATTAATCTTTGCAGGAATCTCTTACCCTTGGACACTCACTCTGTCTGTTATGACATCAATTGATAAATGTGATTCAGTTTCCAATCATGCACTTCCTATGCCTGGAATTTCTATATCAATGATTTCACATTTAAAACATTTATGAGGATATACTAACTAAATAGCTTTGGTTGAATGGAAAGCACAAATAACACAGAGCCAATTAACATGCCTTACAATTTTGTATATTTTACTCTGTTTAAAATAGTCTCCATCCTTGTTTTAAATTATATATATATATATATAAACATAGTGTTGTATAAAATATGATTCATTAATACCTTTTCACAGGGAAGAAAAATATTCATAACTTTTTCTTTATAATGCATCTATAATTTTCTAGGACTTAATAATATATTCCTCTCAGATAATTTCCTACAGACATTAAAAGTATTGTGTTTAATATTAGTCTACCATGAAGATGAGACCTCTGCAAAGCTTAAGCAGAGCCATATAAGTTTAAATGCCTCCAAGGATTTCCACACCAGGAAAAAAAAAAAAAAAAAAAAACTCACAAAACATCCTCAGGGGCATGGCCATGCTCTTTTTTTTTTTTTTTTTTTCAATGCAGTTTATTCAGAAACCTTGAACAATCCTCGGACCCTGGGGAAAGCCAGCCCACAGCTTAAATAGCCTCTGGGTAGCCAACCCAGGCGTGCCACGTGGGCAATGCAGATAGGTCCACATACATGGAAGCAAGCCAGATCCTCAGCCTTAGCCAAATGTGGAATTGTTTGTGACAGAGAGCACTCACCATCGGGAAGGTGGAAGGCGGAAACCAGCTCCATCTTTAAGGCATAGCATTCCGCAGCTCTCTACAGTTCCACCTTTTTGTTTTAGATGCATCAGGCAAGAGTAGAGGTCTGATCTCTGATATTAGAAATAAATTGGGACTTTGTACCGACGTTCGTTTGGGTGTCATCCACCCAAAGAGCATCAGACCCGTCCGATACCTTTTTCTCAGAGGCGGGACCTGGGGCATCAACCCGCATGCAACCAGACATGCTCTTCTCTGGGTCCAAAGCGGCTGACCCTGAGTGCAGTGCTTAGCCTCGCATCCTGAGCGTAACATTTTAGCTTTTTATGGTATCCAACCATGCTTGGGGAGAATGTCCTGCTTCAATGGCTTGTGACTCCCAAAATATCACCACCATAAAGTTAATTGCAGAATGTTCCATCTTAATTCTATTCAAGAGAAGAAGTGGCTTTCATGAAAATTGCCTGATATTTCCAGTTCAATTTCTATCTCTTAATATTTTTTATTCTCTAGAGTTTCTGTATCTCTGAATCTGAACTGACACCAGTTACTTAATCAAATGGGTTTCCATTTTTTTCCAAAAATTAATTTTAGAAAATTTTTATTTTGTTTTTATACTATGAACACATGGCATTATATACTATGCATTTGTCCTTCTCTTTCTGTTTCTCTTTGTAAAATTATAGATTCTATGTTGATTCCTATGTAATTTTTATAGTTAAAATATGAAATATCTTAGAGCTTACTGAAAAGGGTGGCTTTTCAGTTATTTGGTTTCTACTAGTTTCTGGAAGATGGGATGAATGTTATTATTAATTCTCACAATGCTTTCTCTCTTCTTCCCAGTGTCACACAGCCACATTCACTGGATTGTATGCTGTGCATCTCCATGTATCTTGGATTGTCTCTCACATTTAAGAAGCAAGCATTATTGGATACTTTCTTATAGAAAGGGATTGTGAAGTGCTTTTGTTGTCGTTCTGGTAAGCCCAGCTGGTGGTTACCACTTTACTAAACTTTCTTAATCTATTCTTTTTCAAATTCTAAGAAGTTCATTCCCTTCCCATTTCATATATTAGAAAATAAATCTCAAGGTGATAATATTAGAATATGAGTCTTCTAAGTAGTAACAAGATTAACACAATAAAACAGGCGTGAACAAGAACATTTAGGAATAAGGCATCATTTCACCAGACAAAAATTCAGAAAGAAGTCCTTTATTTGCAAAATTTAAGGAACCTCTCACTAGAATCTGACCATACTGACATTTGATTGTGAGATTCCTATATCTATAATGCTGAGAAACAATTATCCATTGACTTTCAGGCATATCTATATGATATTGTGATTTAGTTGTCTGGGTTATGATAGGTCTAAGTTGACTGCCATTACAAACTGATTTATTTTATTTTTTTTCAAAGAATTTGTTCTGAAAATGAATGTGTCATATTAACTGTATCATGAAACTACAAATATTTAACTAGACATTTGTAACATTGATACTGAAAGTATGAAATGAAAATTATTTTCTTTTCAACATCCTTTGTGTCATATGCTTCAAGAGAGTAAAGCATTTTTAGGCATTTATGAAGTTATGAAATATTCTAATGACTTCATAGAACAAGGAATATTAAGACATATTAGTGAATCATTTACTTAAATATTCAAATTTGCATATAAGGAACACTTTACAATATTCATTTTCACATTTTTAATTTTTTTAATTAATTAGAGTTTATTCACTTTGTATCCCTGCTGTAGCCTCCTCCTTCATTCCCTCTCAAACCCACCCTTGTTGTATTAGCTTATTAATATTTACTATTGATATATCTTTTAGTAAATTTGAGGTTAATCTTAAACCAAATCACCACACAGACACTAGGATTTATTTAGTTGACCGAGAACACAATGCTAGGCAATACTTACTCCATCCTAAACCTCCAAGCCTATACAGTTTCCTACCATTCAGATTCACCCTTTATACTTGCTTATAGTGATATCTTAGGTCCTGTTCATTTCTCCATGAGACCACTCCTCCAGCCTTTGCTCTCCCAGGTTCTCTCCTGCCACTATTCTTCCTGCTTTGCCTCCCACTCCTTCTTGTCCTCTGGCTCCTCCCCTCTCCCTCCTATTCCTTCCTCTCCATTGCTCAATGTTGTGGCTCATTGGGTTATTTTGGCATGTTAACACAAAGGTAAGACAGGTGATGCTTAGAATAAACATCACAATGCAATGTCTGGATTGAAACCAGAGTGTGGGGGAGAGAAATCAGCATTTGAAAGAACAAGGGTAAGGTGTATACATGTCAAAAGAACATTGTACCAACACACCCTCATTCCTTTATCTCCTCCCCAGACCCTAACCAAGTCCACTGATAAGGGAGGTCCTCCTCCCCTTCCATATCAACCTAGTCTATCAGGTCTCATCAGGACTGGCTGCATTGCCTTCTTCTGTGGCCTGGTAAGGATGCATCACCCTCAGGAAGAGGCGATCAAAGACCAGACACTGAGTTCATGTCAGAGACAGTCCTGATTCCTGTTACTTGGAACAGTAACCCACTTGAACCCACTTGGAAACTGAGCTACCATGGGCTACATCCATGCAGGGGTTATAAGTTATTTCCATGCATGGTACTTGGTTGGAGTATCAGTCTCAGTAAAGACCACTGGGCCCAGATATTTTGATTCTATTGCTCTCCTTGTGGAGCTCCTGTCCCCTCCAGCCCTTTCTATCTCCCCCTTCTTTCATAAGATTCTCTGAACTCTGCTCAAACTTTGGCTATGACTCTCAACATCTACTTTCATACCTTCCTGGGTAGAGTCCCTCTGTGGTAGCCTCCTCTCCTGTTCCCTCTTTTCTCCTTCTTCAATGTCTATACCATTTACCTTTCTCAGTAAGGATTGATTATCTTACCCAGGATACTCCTTATGCTTAGTTTATTTAAGTGTACAGATTTTCGTATATTAATCCTATATTATATGCCTAATAGCTTCTTATAAGTGAGTATATACCATGTGTGTCTTTCCACTTCTGGGATACCTCATTCAGGATTATCTTTTCTAGTTCCCACTATTAGTGTACAAATTATATGATTTCCTTGTTTATAATTGCTGAGTAGTATTCCATTGTGTAAATGTACCACAATTTCTGTATCCATTACTCCACTGAGGGACAGCTGGGTTGTTTCCAGATTCTGCTATTACTAATAAAGCTGCTAAGAGCATTGTTGATCAAATGTCCTTGTTGTGTACTTGAGCATGTTTTGGATATATGCCTAGGAGTGGTAAAGCTGGATCCTGAGGAAGCACTATTCCTAACTGTCTGAGAAAGCAGAAGAATGATTTCCAAAGTGGTTGTACAAGCTTCCATTCCCACCAACAATGGTGGAGGGTTCCTCTTTCCCTGAATCCTCTCTAGCATATTGTTACTTGAGTATTTTTTTATCTCAACCATTCTGTTGGGTGTAAGGTGAAATCTCAGGGTAGTTTTGATTTCCATTACCATGATTACTAATGACGTTGAGCATTTCTGTGTTTCTCCACCATTCAATATTCCTCTATTGAGAATTCTCTGTTTAGCTCTGTAACCTATCTTTAATTAGATTATTTGATTTGTTGCTATTTAAATTCTTGAGTTTTTTTTTATATATTCTAGATATTAGCTCTCTGTCAAATATAGTGTTGATGAAGATCATTTCCCAATCTGAACACTGTCATTTTGTTTTGATGACCCTGTTCTTTGATTTACAGAAGCTTTTCAGTTTCATGAAAAGGTCCATTTATTGATTTTTGATCTTAAAACCTGTGCTGGTGGTGTTCTGTTCAGGAAGTTCTCTCCTGCACCAATGAGTTCAACTCTCTTCTACACTTTTTCTTCTACCAGATTTAGTGTGTCTGGTTTTATGTTGAGGTCTTTGATCCACTTGGACTTTTCTGTGTGATGATAAATATGGATTTATTAGCATTTTTCTGCATGTAGACATCCAGTTAGATAAGAACCATTTGTTGAAGATGCTTTCTTTTTTCCACAGTATGGTTTTGTTTTCTTTGTCAAAAATCAAATATCTGTCGGTATGTGGGTTTATTTCTAGGTCTTCCATTTGATTCTATTGCTCCATCATTCTGCTTCTATGCCAGTACCATGCAGTTTTTGTTACTATTGCTCTGTAGTATAGCTTGAGATCAAGGATAAAAATACCTCCAGACACCGTGTTGTACAGGATTCTTTTAGCAATTCTGAGTTTGATGTTTTTTTTTTTCCATATGATATTGAGAATTCTTTATATTCTTTCAAATTCTGTAATTAATTGTGTTGGTATTTTTATGGGAATTGCATTGTATCTGTAGATTGCTTTTGGTGTGATGGACATTTTCACTATGTTAATTCTACTGATCCATGAGCACAGGAGATCTTTCCATTTCCTGATATCTTCTTCAATTTCTTTCTTCAGAGACTTGAATCTTTTTTTCAAACAAGTCTTTCACTTGCCTGGTTAGAGTCACACCAACTTACTTTATATTATTAGTGGCTATTCTGAAGGGTGTAGTAAGAGACCAAAAGATTAAAAATCAAATATTATTTTAAACTTTAAGGCCTGAACTAAGGCTAGCTAGGTGGAGACATGTCTAGTAATACCCTGAAGGGAAGAACTCACCCTACTGCATTCTTTTCCCATGCACTAGAGATACAGTTAGTAGGAAACTGGCCTATCCCCCTAAGGAGGGATACCAGATCATTAATGGTTTGGGGACCTTCCTATAGCCAATCAGTTCAAAATGTAACATCTCTTTTGCATTTTGACCAATAGATGCTTGCCAGGCAGGAATCACACCTGGTTTTGGCATGCTGAGAGGTACCGGACTTTTTAAATCACCCAACTAAACTGAGTAAGAGCCTCTTGGCTCTCACCTCTTCGGCATTAGGGGTTGTGAGCCCAAGCTGCAGCTTGTAATGATTTGTAATAAAAATATCCTCCTCCCCTTTTATCTGACCTTGTTTTATCAGGTATATTCAGGACTGGCTGCAAAGTCCTCCTCTGTGGCCTAGCAGGGCTGCTCCTCCCTTTGTGGATGGGGTGGTCAAAGAGCCTGCCATTGGAAAGAGACAGAGAGGAGATGAGGGAGGGAGGGTGGGATTGGGAGGGAATGAGGGAGAGGGATACAGCCGGGATACAGAGTTAATAAAATGTAACTAATAATAAAAATAAAAATAAAATAAAAAGATCCTCATGTGTTTTGCAACAGACTCGACTCCTGGTGGTGGTCTTTTGGGGTATCACGATTTGGGCACAACAGTAGTTTTCCTAATTTCTTTCTCAGCAATTTGTCTTTAGTATACAATAGGGCTACTGATTTTTTTGAGTTAATTTTGTATCCAGGCCCTTTGAAAAAGGTGTTTACCAGCTGAAAGAGTTCTCTGGTTGAATTTTTATGTATGCTTATATATACTATCATACCATCTGCAAATAGTGATACTGACATCTTTCTTTTCAATTTGTATCCCCTTGATCTCCTTTAGTTGTTTATTGCTCTAGCTAATACTTTAAGTACTATGCTAAATAGATACAGAGTGTGCAGCCTTGCCTTGTCCCTGATTTAAGTTTCTCTCTGTTTACTTTGATGATGACTATAGGCTTGCTGTAGATTATCTTTACTATG
This sequence comes from Meriones unguiculatus, assembly GCF_030254825.1. NCBI lineage: Eukaryota > Metazoa > Chordata > Mammalia > Rodentia > Muridae > Meriones > Meriones unguiculatus. The sequence continues at coordinate 100,077,884 of NC_083354.1, forward strand.
TTTAGGAATGTGCCTTGTATTCCTGATCTCTCCAAGACTTCAAAATGAATGGGTGTTGTATTTTGTCAAATGCTTTTTTGGCATTTGAAGAAATGATTATGTGGTTTTTCTCCTTTAGTTTGTTTATATGGTGAATTACATTGATGGATTTCCACTTATTTAACAACCCTGTATGCTTGGGATGAAGCCTACTTGCTCATGGTGGATGAAATAATTTTGTTCTTGGATTCCATTTGCAAGTATTTTATTGAATACTTTTGCATCAATATTCATAAGAGAAAAAGGTATGAAGTTTGTTGGTATAAAGTTCTTTTAAAATGTATACATCTTACCCTTGTTCATTTAAATGGTGATTTCTCTCCCCCACTCTCTGGTTTCAATCTGGACATTGTATTGTGCTACTTATTCTAAGCATCACCTGTCTCAACTTTGTGTAAACATGCCAAAATAAAACAACCAGCCACAATGTTGAGCAATGGAGAGGAAGGAGTAGGAGGGAGAAGGGAGGAGCCAGAGAATAGGAAGCAGTGGGAGGCAGAGAAGAAAGAGCAGAAGCTGGGAGAGCAGGTCTTGGAACATTGTGGAGAAATGAACAGGACCTAAAATTTCACAAAAGCAAGTATAATGTGGGAAATCTAAATATTAGGAAACTAAATATTAGGCTTGGAGGTTTAGGATGGACTAACTATTGCCCAGCATTGTGTTCTAGGTCAGCTAAATAAATACCAGTCTTTGTGTGGTGATTTGGTTATACAGCTGGTTTAGAATTAACAGCAGCGTTACCAGAAGATACGCCAACAGTAAATAATAATATTCACTTACAACAGAAGTTCTTTTTTTTTTGTTGGGTCTTTGTGTCATTTATGTATTAAGATGACTGTGGTTTAATAGAATGAGTTTGGTAATTTCCACGAAATAGACAGAAGGAAAATTACCAAACTCATTCTATTAATGAGGAAAATTGGAGATAGCTCTTCTTTGAAGGTCTGGTAGAATGACTGCTTCTATTTCCTTGGGGGATATAGGACTATTCAATCTATTTACCTGACCTTCATTTAATTTTGCTGAATGGAATCTATCAAGAAAATTGTCTATTTCATTTAGATTTTCAAATTTTGTAGCTTATAGGCCTTTGTAGTAAGTCATAATGATTGTTTGGATTTCCTCAGTTTCTGCTCTTATGTTCCCCTTTTCATTTCTGATTTTACTGGTTTGGATATATTCTGTCTGTCTTTTGCTTAGTTTGGCTTAGAGTTTGTCTATTTTGTTGATTTTTCTCAAAGAACCAGCACTTGGTCTCATTGATTCTTTAAATTGTTTTCTTTGTTTCTAATTTATTTATTTCATCTCTGAATTTGATTATTTCCAATTTTCTACTGTTCATGGGAGTGTCTGTTTCTTTTTTTTTCCTAGGGCTTTTAGGTGTGCTGTATAGTTCTTGTATGAGATGTCTTGTATGAGCTGTTTAGTTTTCACATGTATGTAGGCATTTAGTTATTTCTGTTGCTGTTGAGGTCTAGTTTTAGGCCATGGTGGTCTTATAGGATACAAGGGATTATTTTGATCTTCTTGTATCTGTTGAGGCATGCTTTTTGCCTGACTATGGTTAATTTTTGAGAATTTTCCATGAAGAGCTAAAAAGAAGGTATATTCTTGAATTTGGGTGAAAAGTTCTGTAGACATCTATTAGGTCCATTTGATTAATGACCTTTGTGAGTGTTATTTCTCTGTTTAGCTTCTGTCTGGATGATCTATCTCTTGGTGAGAGTAAAGTGTTGAAGTCTCCCACTATTAAGGTGTTGGGATAGAGGTGTGATTTAAGCTTAAATAATGTTTCATTTACAAAGGTAGGTGCTTTGTATTTGGGGCATAGATGTTCAGAATTGTGATATCCTCCTGCTGGATTTTTCCTTTGTGAGAATGAAGTGCCCTCCTCGTCACTTTTGTTTAATTTTGGTTGAAAGTCTATGTTATCAGATATTAGGATAGCTATCCCAGCTTGTTTTCTGGGTCCATTTGCTTGAAAACATTTTTCCAGCCCTTTACTCTGAGGTAGTTTTTATTTTTGTTGCAGAGGTGTGTTTCTTGAATGAAGCAGAATGCTGGATCCTGTTTCTATAACCATTCTGTTAGTCTGTGTCTTTTTTATTAGAGAGTTGAGTCTATTGATGTTGATAGATAATAGTGACTAATGAATGTTAGTTCCATTTATTATGGAGTTGTGTTTCTATGCTTGTTTTCTTTTAATTTATTGTCATGAAGTTATCTACATCCTGTATTTTCTTGGATTGTTTTCATTGCCTTGGAGTTTCCTTCTAGTATCTTTTGTAGGGCTGGGTTACTGTGTCGAGATTGTTTAAGTTTAACTTTGTCATGGAATATTTTGTTTCAATCTATGTAGATTGAAAGCTTTGCTAGGTAGAGTAGTCTGGGTTGGCACCTGTGGTCTCTCTTACAGACTGCATGACATCTGCCCAGGTCTTTCTGGCTTTCATAGTTTCGGTTGAGAAGTCTGGTGTGATTCTGATAGATCTACCTTTATATGTTACTAAGCCTTTTACCCTTTCTACCTTCAATATTGTTTCTTTGTTCTGTAGATTTAGTGTCTTGACTATTATGTGATATGAGGAGTTTCTTTTCTGGTGTAGTCTATTTGGTGTTCTGTAGGCCTCTTGTATGCTAATGGACATCTCTTTCTTTAAGTTAGGGAAATTTTATGATTTTCTTGAAAATATTTTCTTGACCTTGGAGCCTGGAATCTTCTTTTTACGTTATTTCTATTATTCTTAGATTTCGTTTTTTCATGGCGTCTTTGATTTTTTGCATGGTATGTGTTTGGAAGTTTCCGATTTTACATTTTCTTTGAAAGATGTATCAATTTTTGCAATTGTATCTTCAGCGCTTGAGAGTCTCTCTTCTATCTCTTGTATTCTATTTGTGATGATTACCTTTGCGGCTCATGATCTTTTCTCTAATATCTCCAGCTCGAGGATTTTCTGTTTGTGTTTTCTTTATTGATTCTTATTCTCTGTTTATGTCTTGCACCATTTCCTTCATCTGTTTGAATGTGGATTCCTGTCTTTCAATGATGGCATCTATTTTTTGTTTGTTTATTTCCTCTCTATATGCCTCTACTTGTGCCTCTACCTGTGCCTCTATTTGTTTAGCTGTATTTGTCTCTATTTCTTTGAGAGTGTTGTTCTTTTCCTCTTTATGTGTCTCTAATAACTGGATAAGCATAGATGTGAAATCATTTTCCTGTGTTTCTGATGAATTAAAATATCCATTAATTTTGGGAGTTGCCTATGAAGCCATGATGTCCTGATTTTTGTTAAATCTGTTCTTAATTTGACCTCCAGCCATCTGCTTCTCTGTAACTTTTGCTGTTTGTTCCTGGAGTCTGTACTTCAGACTGGAATTGTCTGGAGTATTCTTCAGGAAGATGTGAGAGGTCCACCAGTTTGAGAGTGGATGATGGTGTTTCAGCTGTAGCTAAAGGAGGAACGTTGCAGGCACATGTGTGCAAGCTTGGCCATGTATATGGAAATATGCTTTGAAGATCAAGGTGCTAGAGTGTGTAGATGCCTCGAATGTGGAGCTTAAGTGCAGGAGGGGTGTGGGTGCTGGCACTCTTTGTGAACTCAATGTGCATGTGAAGATGCGCTGAATACCTCAGTGGTCTACAGGCTTGTCATTCTGTCCTCCTGGTATTCATATCTGTCTTGGCTCCAGGAATTACTTGCCTGGACTCCAGTGGAGACCCACAGAACAGGAGCTTCAATGTTGAGAATGCTGTACCAAGAATCCCTATGTTGCCCAAGTAGGGGTGTGTGTGTGGAATCTGATGGCTGCTAGGGTAGAGGGATCCTGGGTCCAGGGCTCTGTATGTACTCACTTGAAGGTACACTCACTTTCTCATATGCCTATTTGGAAAGTCCCGTGTTTCCCCCTGTTCTCTACTCTCAGATTTGGGGCTTCATGTGCAAATGAGAGTATCTTCTGTTTGGCTCTTGGGCAGGGATTTCTGTACATGGGGTAGCCACCTCTGCCATCGCAGTCACGGAGCACGGAGCCTCCTGTTTGGGCTAACCACCACCGTGCTGCCACTGTAAACTTGGGAGGATGGTAGAGCTGCCTGCTGGAAGGTCCATGCAGCACTATGCTGCAGCTGCAGACCTGGGAGGTCCTTACAGCTTCCTTACAGCTATCTTAGTCGCAGAGCATGGAGGCTCCTGCTTGGAGCAGTCACTGCTGCCTCCTCAAAGCAGGGAGACCAGTGCTTGAGGCAAAGGGGAGGGCAGAAGGATTGAATATTCTCCACTCTCAATGCTTGGAGATGTCCACAGGTGACCTGGATCCAAACTGTCCCAGATCACAGGTTGTCCCCTCTTGCCCAGGAAGCCTCAATGTCAATGTTCTAGTTTCCTCTGTCCTTCCACTCACCAATTTCAGAGTTTGAGAACTGGTGCCCCTCAGATATGGTGTTTGCTCTTTGCGACCATCTTGGACTCCCTTCATTTTCACTTTTAATTATTTATTTTCTCTAGGTTGTTTGTAAATAGCTAAAAACTACTATGCAAATATTATTCAAAGTGAATAATTAAGGTCCATTTTGTATTTTTAAACGTCATTCAACCAGCCAAATTATTTTCAAGACATCATCACCTCCCACATTTCTGTATCTATTAAATAGGCTGGTTTGCATTATTTTCCACCTCTGGAAGCCTTCTGTATATATAGACTTTGGACCTTGGATGTTTTATATGAATTAAAAGACCCAGTTGTTTAATATGAAGACACAACTATTAAAAGATTTTTAAAACATTTTATTATTGTAGGCTTTTGAATTCATGCCAGCATGTCTTGATTTTATTCTTGCATCTATGATGGGGTCAGTAAATAACTTGATATAAATTATTGCACTAAAATTTATTTTTTATTATAAAATAACATATTACTCTTAATTAAAATTTATTGTAACTAACCAAGTCACTTAAACTCAGCAGAATTAATAAAATACTTTAAAATATTATACTGTATTCTTCTATTTCTAGGTTAAGAAGTGATTGAAACAAATCATCCTAATTACCACCCTTATCTCATTAATTATTTAAGTACTATCTTTTACAATTTCTGTGTTACAACTGATAAACTATAGTTAAAATTCCTGCAGAAATTCTTCCAGGAAGGTGTTAATATCTCTAGCACTGATATTGGTAATTCTAGCTTTAGAAAATTTCATTAAATTCATACAGTGAAAAAGAATTCAAATCCATATCTTCCAGAAATGATGAGGAAACTTTCTAGCATTTTCCTTTCATTGTTACCCACTGGCGATACTTAAGTTCATGCAGCGAATGAATGCAAATACAGCTGTGATCACACACAGAGTATCACTCTCTATAGGATTCTCTTTATTCTCCCAGTTTCTGAAGAAGGAATCATATTGAATTTCAATCAGAGCAATGTAATGAGATTGACAGTAACTGACTGATACTAACAGCCAGGAGTATTCTTCATAGAGATGAATATACATACATGGGATATGATGGTTTGTAGAAATCAATTAAAATTCATTCTGCTGATATTTCAAGAGATTAAGTGAAAACAAAAACTAACTACATAAGATTGGTTCTACGTAACATACATATGTATGTTATATATATATTTGACATATGTGTGTGTCAAGCTTCCACCCACAAAGAAAGGTAACGTGAGAAATTTGTCTTTCTAAGTCTGAGTTACCTCATTCAGAACAATTGTTTCCAGCTCCATATATAGACCTATCCATTTATTTTTCCTTCCTTAGAATTACTGTATCTTATATCATTTATTCAGAAATTCATACACTGAGTTTTGAAAAATTTCTCCTCAAAACCACTAATTTGTGCCTTTGTTATTTTCTCCAACTACCAACTCCCATTTTTGTAGCCCATATATCCATGGATATCCTTGAATGTGTGGCTTTCCACTAGAGCATGGTCAGCTTACAAAGCTTCATGCTCTTAAAGAAAACTAACTGTCCTCCTGTTGTAAGTGGTGCTTAATATTTACTATGGATTTATCTTCTGGTAATGCTGCTATTAATCCTAAGCAGCTGTATAAGCAAATCACCACACAGACACTGGGTTTATTTAGTTAACATAGAACACAATGCTGGGCAATAACTACTCCATCCTAAACCTCCAAGCCCTCAGTTTCCTAACATTTAGATTTCCCACATTATGCTTGCTTTTTGTGAAATTTTAGGTCCAGTCCATCTCTGCACATGGTTCTCAGATCTCTCCTCCAGCTCTGTTCTCCAAGCTCTCCTCTCGCCCCTTCTCCTCACACTCATTTTCTGCTCCTCACCTCTTTCCTGTCCTTTGGCTCCTCCCAGCTCAACATTGTGTCTAGTTGCTTTATTTGGAAGTTTATACCAAGTTGAGACAGGATGCTTAGAATGAGTATCACAATGCAATATCCAGATTGAAACCAGAGAGTGGTGGGGGGAGAAATCATTTGAATTTGAATGCACAAGGGTAAGGTGTATACATTTCAAAAGAACATTATACCAACATTTCCCCCTTTAAGTCCATTAAAAGGCTCCTTTTCTTTCAATACAATAATAATCATGAAATTATGATAATTGTTAGGTAAAATCTACATAATCAATGTCCTGTCCATGTGTATTTAGCTACTTAGGAGAAAGTATCTGATTATCCTATCTATCTTGACAAGTTAAAAGTTCTATACCTTAATCAACTTTTATACTTATTCGTATTATTTGTATGAAAAGATTTCTTTTTTTTTTTTGCCTTTACATTTGTCTTTTTTTTAATTTTATTTTTCTTTTTAGTTACATTTTGTTAACTCTGTGTCCCAGCTGTATCCCGCTCCTTCATTCCCTCCCCAACCCCACACTCCCTCCCTGGCCTCCTCCCTGCCCCTTTCCAAGTCCACTGATAGGGGAGGACCTCCTCTCCTTTCATTTGACCCTGTTTTATCAGGTATCTTCAGGGTTGGCTGCAAAGTCCTCCTCTGTGGCCTAACAGGACTGCTCCTCCCCTGGGGGGGGGTCAAAAAGCCTGCCCTTGAGTTCCTGTTAGAAATAGTCCCTGTTCCCCTCATTTTGGAAAACTACTTGGCTACTGAGCTACCACAGGCCACATCCGAGCAGAAGTTCTAGGTTATATCCATAGATGGTCCTTGGTTGAGTGTCAGTCTCAGAAAAGACACTGTGCCCGGATATATTTGGTCCTTGTAGAGCTCCTATCCTTTCCATATCATACTAACTCCCCTTCTTTTTATGAAAAGATTTCTTAACTTCTAAACAACTCAAGGTTAATTGTGGCACTATAACTATTTGGTCTTCAACCCCTTCAGAGACTTGAGAAGGAATAAAATTAGTAATTAGAGTAAATAGGAAGTGCATGTTAGCAGCTTCCAAAAAAAAAAAAAAAAAAAAAAAGACAGAGACAGTTGCTGCCTGAACAGTCACCCAAAACTTTCTGTAACATTGGAGCATCATCTTCAGCCTTCTGGCTCAGAATATTTGACAGACCTATATGTGAAACAGGAACTATTTAGGACTTGCTTACCCTGCCTTGGCAGAGTTCAGCAGTCAACTTCTCCTGCATTTAAGCTTGACCATTTTAGGCAGAATTTGTCTGTCATGACAGGAGGGTATTTTCTTTACCCAAGAGGCTTGTTTGCCACATTTGAAGCCATCTCCATATGGAGGTTCTTTGATGCTCATTATCTTCTTTAAGGTAAGTGGGGTGCTGCCAGGAAATGACATGTCTCATTGTCAAAGACTCTTTAAAATAATAAAAACATTTTTAAATGCCATATTCTGTTAGTCTCTGAAGTTTTTGAAGACTACCTATCTTTATATTATCAATCTGCCTACAAAATCATATCTATCTGTTAAACCTAGGATGTATACTCCTGTGATAAATAAGACTAGTATATGACATGACTATGAGTTGATTAACTAGCAATTAACTTCCATTACCTAATGCCCTAACCTGTTTTTAATACCTGTTTAAAAGTATTAGAAGTAATCTTGACTTTCTATCACTATACTAAAGATTATACCAATGTATCAAAAATACTTATTTTTGCATCAATATGCAAAATTCTATACCAGAGTTAAAATTAACCTTATGTGGGAATAACAAATAAAACCCTAAGTTGAGTATATTCAGTAATCTACCTTTTTTCTATTCCTATAAGATATCCCTGTATATTCCTTTTTTTCACCTTGAATAAGACCATTGATAATAAATATCTCCAAATGACAATAAAATTTCATAGTCATAGCAAACAACCAAAAACATAACCAACCCTTTTAAGGAAAATTGGACGTCCTTCTCACAGATTTCTTCTAGCAGACAGTTTGCACTTATAGAAATCCAAATAAAATAGGGAAAAATGGTTAATTAAGAAGCAATAACATTTGTGATCCAGTCTTTGAGTGTTGAGAAATTTCAGGTTTAATGAACCTCCTCTTGAAACAGTCTAAAATACTGTACCAATTAAAAATAGTAGCTTTCTTCAAAGTTCTTTTGGGAGCTTTCATGAGAAGACAGCAATTGAAGCAGTTGAACAGGGACAAGCAGAATGCTGGAACATGCAAGATGCTGGAACAGATGTGTAAATGTCTCAGCATGCTGAAGAATGATTCTGTTAGTTTTGATCCAGCATCTCTGGTGTCCAGTTCTTTTGTTTTGTAAACATATAATTTCTCACAAGCATTATAGAGTTCTAAAATTATAAATGAGATGTGCAGGATGAAACTAAACTGTAAGCCAATTTGATTTATAGCAATTAAAAGGTTAGCATATAACATTTTGAGGATATTATAGTCAAGTATTTATTGGCCAAGTATTGTTGAAATTTGGAGACATATTTTTGTCTCAAGTTAGTTTTAGAGTTGTTCCTAAGGGATCAGAAATGTAAGCTATCATCATTATTGAACATACAATCATTATCATGTTGCAATCAAAACAAGGTTGGCTAGATCAACATATCTTTTTGGGCTCTTGCATGCTTGTTGTATTAGGCCAAGTTGCTACCTGTTTCTACCAAGTTGCTAGAGAAGCCTCCTATTAGAGAGGCAAGCTGGTTGCCTTGATCAATAGAAAATGCATGTTTTAAGTAAACTTTATATAAACTCCTTTTTTTTAATTTAGAATATAAGCGTACTGTAGGTATCTTGTACCTGTTTTGAAGTTTAGTCCTATATTTTTATATATTTTGTAGCTATTTGTCCTATCTCCATGTTTATATAGAATGTGCAGTTATGCCTTTATAGCCAAACTTTATATAATCTCCCTCTTACCTTTAGCATTTAAGCATACCCTAGGCATCTTGAACCTGGGCTTTACATTGAAAGTAACTATTTTTTGGCTTGCCCCTTTTTGATACTGACTAGGCAGTTATGCCTTTGTAGCCAAACTTTATATAAATTCTCTTAGTATTAGCATATAAACTCTCTTACCCTTAGCATTTAAGTATATACTAGGCATCTTGTACCTGGACTTTATATTGATAGTGGTTATTTTTTGGCTTGCCCCTTTTTGATACAGACTGGTCAGTTATGCCTTTGTAGCCAAACTTTATATAAACTCCCTCTTACCTTTAGCATTTAAGCATACCCTAGGCATCATGTACCTGGGCTTTACATTGATAGTGGCTATTTTTTGGTTTGCCCCTTTTTTATATAAAGTGGACAGTTATGCTTTATAGCGTAACTTTCCTGACCTTCAGCTCCTCCCAGCTTAACATTGTGTCTAGTTCCTTTATTTGGAAGTTTACACCAAGTTGAGAGAGGAGTATCACAATGAGTATCACAATTAGAATCACAATTAGAATGAGTATCACAATGCAATATCTGGACTGAAACCAGAGGTGGCGGGGAGAAACCAGCATTTGAATGAACAAGGGTAAGGTGTATACATTTCAAAAGAACATCCTCCCAGCAGCTATCAGTGGCCAATAGTTCTTCGAGGAGAGGTAGGTCTTCATGGTCAGCTCCTCTAGTAATGTTGAGATTTGGTCTTGCTTCATATTGCATGAGATTATGCATGCTATCATAACCACTGTGAACTCATGTTTATACCTGCCTATTCTCTAGAGGGTACTGTTTCCTTGTAATCATTCACCACCCTTCAACCCTTGTAATCTGCTTACTTGTAATCTGTTTAGCATTTAGGGCTAAGAATCAACAATGCATTATTCTTTGCACCTTGAGGAGTTGTGAGTTTCTGTGTTAATTACTGCCTATTTGAAATAGATGATTCTCTGATGCAGGCAGAGAAATGAACTAATCTCTGGAATTAAAGATAAGTCATTGGAGCCAGTTCAATATGATGTTCATTTAGCAGAATATTGGTAATATATTGTCTGGCTGAATACCCCTGTGCTTAGCCCAACAATGCTACCAGATATGGATTACGTCTTCTTGGGTAGTTATTTTCTCCATTAATTAATTAGTTAATTAATTAATTAGTTAGTTAAAGCTTGCCATAGCCTGATTGCTGCCCCCTCTCTTTTTTTCTTTCAGTCTCACCCTCACAAACCCCTCCTCCCATTCCCCACTCTCCTTCCCAGAGAAGGGGAGGCCCTCAATGGGTAGCAAACCATGGTAATACCTTATGTTGCAGCAGGACTAAGCATATTCTTTCCTACTGTTTCTATTTTGTGAAATAATTTGAGGAATTTTGAAAGTCTTCTTTGAAAGTCTGGTAAAATTCTGCACTAAAACCATCTGGCCCTGGGTTTTTTATGGACTGTTCTGTAGGTTCCAGTCAGGTCCATTTCACTCATAATATCAGTTAGTTTCATCATTTCTCTGTTTAGTTTCTGTCTCAGTGACCTGTCCAGTGGTGAGAGCAGGGTGTTGAAGTCTCCCACCATTAATATGAGAGTTACAAGGTGTGACTTAAGCTTTACTAATGTTTCTTTTATGAATCTTGGTGCCTTTGCATTTGAGGCATAGATGTGCACTACTGGGACATCATTTTGCTGGATTTTTTCTTTGATGAATATGAAGGGTCCTTCCCTATCTCTCTTGATTAATTTTGGTTGAAATTATATTTTTAAAAAATGTGTTTATTTGTTTGTTTGTTTCAATTTACTTTGTATCCTGACTGTAGCCCTTTACCTCGTATTCTCTCAGTTCGACCTACCCTCCCTCTTCTCTCCCTATGTCTCTTCCTTTGTCCATTGATAGGGGAGAACCTACTCACCTTATATTTGATGTTAGCCTGTCAGGTCTCATTAGGGAGCGTTGCATCATCTTCCGCTGTGAACTGGCAATGCTGCATCAACCAGGGGGAAGTGATCAAATAGCCTGCCACTGAGTTCATGTCAGAGACAGCCTTTGCTCCCCTTAAGAGGGAACCCACTTGGAAACTGAGCAGACAATAGGTTTGCTCTGAAGAAGGGGTCTAGGTCTTCTCCATGCATGGTCCTTGGTTGGAGTATCAGTCTCTGCAGACCCCTGTGGCCTAGGTATTTTGGCTCTGTTGGTCTCTTTCTGGATTTCCTGCCATTGAAATAATTCATTATATTAGACTACCATGGTCTAAAACTAGACATCAACAATAACAGAAAAAACAAAAAGCTTACACACACATGGAAACTGAACAACTCTTTACTCAATGACAACTGCATCAGGGAGGAAAGAAAGAAATTAAAGACTTCCTGGAATTCAATGGAAATTAAGGTACAACTTACCCTAACTTATGGGATGCAATGAAAGCAGTGCTAAGAGGAAAATTCATAGCACTAAGTGCCTTCATAAAAAAATTCAAAACATCTCATACAAGCAACTTAAAGGCACACCTGAAAGCACTAGAAAAAAGAAGAAGAAGCAGACACACCCAAGAGGACAATTTTTACTTTGTTAGCTATTAAAATGGCTACTCTACCTTGCTTCTTGGGATACATTTGCTTGGGAATCTTTTTTCCATATCTCTACTCTGAGGAAATGTCTGTCTTTGTTACTGAGAGGTATTTCTTGTATGCACAAAGATGAATCCTGTTTCCTCATCTATTCTGTTAGCTCATGTCTTTTTATTGGGGAAATGACTTCATTGATAGCGAGAGATATTAATGTCCATTGGTTGTTAATTTGATGTTGGTGGTGTTAGTGTATGTGTTTCTTTCCCTTTTTTATTTGGCTGGTACAGAATTATTTCCTGAGTTTTGGGTTGGATACGTTGGATCCTTGAGTTGGATGTTTCCTTCTAGAATTTATTCTAGGCTTGCCATGGTGGATAGATATTGTTTAAATGTGGTTTTTGTATCAGAATATCTTGGTTTCTCCATCTATGGTGATTGGGAGGTTTGCTGGGTATAGTAGTATTTGTTGGCATCTTTAGTCTCTTAGGGGTTGCAGACATCTATTCATGGTCTTCTACCTTTTGGAGTCTTTGTTGAGAAATTACTTCTAATTCTTATAGGTCTGCTTTTGTATGTTACTTGCCCTTTTTCCCTTGCTGCTTTTAGTAGTCTTTCTTTTATCTGTAGATTTAGAGTTTTGGTTATTATGTGGGGGTAGATTTTCTTTTTCAGTCTAATCTAAGGACTGTTCTGTAAAGTTCTTGTATGTTTATAGGCATCTCTTTCTTCAGGTTGAAGAAATCTTCTTCTATGATTTTGTTGAAAATATATTCTGGTCTTTGGAACTGGGATTCTTCACCTTCCCCTCTGTCTAATATTTTTAGTTAGTTCTTTCATAGTATCCAAGATTCCCTGAAAGGTTTTTTTTTTTTTGACAGAATTTTTTAGACATAGTATTTTCTTTGACTGACATATAAATTTCTTCTATTATATTTTCTATGCCTGTATTTTTTCTTCCATCTCTTGTAATCTGGTGATGCTTTTGTATGTTGTTTCTGTTCAATTCCTTAGGTTTTCTATCTCATGGATTTTCATTCATTTGTGTTTTCATTATTGCTTCCACTTCCAAGTTCAGGTCTTGGGCAGTTTTATTCATTTGATTTAACCACCTGTTCTATTTTCCTGTATTTCTTTAAGAAATTTATTCTTTTACTCTTTAAAAGTCCCTATCATCTTTATAAGATTGGATTTGAGTTCATTTTCTTGAGCTTCTATTGTGCTAGGCTATCCATGACTTGTTTGGTTCATTGTGTTCTGAAGATGCTATATTGCCTTGGCTCTTTTTGATTGTGTACTTACACTGTTCTTTAGCCATGTGATTGCCCCTGTTTGATGCTGGAGTATCTGGCTTGGTGACCTTGACAAAGCTCCTGTGAGAAGCTGGATGAATCTGGCTTGGTGACTGCAGGTGGATCTGTTGACCTGTTGAGTAGTTCTTAAATCAAATCAGAAAATGGTTGGTTACAACCAAGATGCTTATGTCACTATTTTATCTCTGAGTATGCTTTTCCTTGCCAAACCTTTATCACAGCTGGGTAAGAATAATAACTCTTTTTTTCCTCAGGTAAACTACAAAGTACTTTGTTGCACAATTGAAATAACCAGTAGAGATGAAGCTAAATAATATTAGGATGTATATACCACATTTTCTTTATCGTTCCATTAGCTGATGGATATCTAGACTCTTTCAAATGAATGGTTATTGCTAATAGAGTAGCAATAAGCATGTTACCCTATAGGTATCTCTATAGTAGATTATAGTAGATTACTCTAGGTATCTTTACAGTAGATAATAGTCATTTGAGTATCTGCCCAACAGTATTGTAGCTGGATCATGTGACTGCTCTATTTTTTTATTTTTTGGAAACTCTCAACACTAATTTCTATAGTTTCAAAGCAAATATATATATAGCCAAACTTTGGGCAGAGTGCAGGGAATCTTATGAAAGAAGGGGGAAATAGTAAGAATTGAAGAAGAAAGGAGTTCCACAAGGAGAGCAACAGAACCAAAAATTCAGGAGTCTTTTCTGAGGCTGATACTCCAACCAAGAACCATTCACGGAGCTAAGCTAGAACCCCTGCACAGTTGTAGCCTATGGCAGTTCAGTGTCCAAGTGGGTTCCCTAGTAATGGGAATAGGGACTACCTCTGAAATGAACTGATTGGCCTACTCTTTTATCACCTCCCTCTGAAGGGGGAGCAACCTTACCAGGCCACAAAGGAAGACAATGCAGCCACTCCTGATGAGACCTGATAGACTAGGATCAGAAAAAGGATCAAAACTAGGATCAAAAAAGACCTCTTCTATCAGGGGATTTGGGGAGGGACATGGGTGGAGAAGGGGAAAGGAGGGTGGGATTGGGAGGGGAGGAGGGAGGGAGCTATGGAGGGATAGCAAGTGAATAAAGTGTAATTAAAGAAAAATTAAAAAAATAAAAACTAATGTATTCATAATAGAGTTTTGAGAAGAGAAATTAAAACAAAAAAAGACACACTTCCAGGCACACATGCACAAATGTGATTCTATGCCAGCAGCTCTTCCTCCCTTACATTCAGCTGAAACACCAACGTATTCTCTCAAACCAGTGGAACTCTCTCATCTTCCTGAAGAATACTCCAGACACCAGAGAAAGATGGACCCAGTCTGAAGTACAGACTTCAAAATAAACAGAGAAGGTTACACATAAATAGATGGCCAGAGGTCGGCATAAGACCACACCCAAAAGAATCAGGACATTATGGCTCCACCAGCAACTCCCAAATCAATGGATATTTCAATTCATTGGAAACACAGGAAAATGACTTTAAAGCTATGCTTATCCAGTTATGAGAGGCACATAAAGAAGAAACAAACAAATCTCTCTGAGAAACAGCCACACACATGGAGGGAAATAAAGAGAAAATAAACAAAGCTCTCAAAGGAATACAGGCAAATACAGCCAAACAAACAGAGGCATAAGTAGAGGCACAATTAGTGGCATATAGAGAAGAAATGAACAAACAAATAAAAATAATAGATGCCATCATGGAAAGACAGGAATCCACATTCAAACAGATGAATGAAATGGTGCAAGGCATGAAAACATAATTAGAATCAATAAAGAAAACACAAACTGAGAAAACCCTGGGGCTGGAGACTTGGAGAAAAGGTTAGGAACCACAAAGATAAGCAACACCAATAGAATGCAAAAAATGGAAGAAAGACTCTCAGGTGCTGAAGATATACTTGCTGAAACTGATACTTCTCTCAAAGAAAAAGTAAAATCAGAAAAGTCCCAAACACAAAACATCAAAGAAATCAAGGACACCATGAAAAAACAAAATCTAAAAATAATAGGAATAGAGGAAAAAGAAGATTCCAGGCTCCAAGTTCTGAAAAATATTTTCAAGAAAATCATAGAAGAAAATTTTCCCAACTTAAAGAAAGAGATGTCCATAAACATACAATAGGCCTACAGAACACCAAATACACTAGACCAGAAAAGAAACACATCACGTCACATCATAGTCAAAACACTAAATCTACAAAACAAAGAAAAATTACTACAGGCGCAGAGGAAAGAGGCCCAGTATCATATATAGGTAGACCTATCAGAATCACACCAGACTTCTCATCAGAAACTATGAAAGACAGAAAGGCCTGGGCAGATGTCATGAAGACTCTAAGGAACCACGGATGCCGACAGAGACTACTCTAGCCAGCAAAGCTTTCAGTCAACATAGATGGAGAAAACAAAATATTCCATGACAAAACTAAATTTAAACAAATTTAGTTTTAAATTTAAATTTAAACATGGTAACCCAGCCCTACAGAAGATATTACAAGGACACAAATCCAATCCAATGAAACAACTACACCCAAGAAAACAGAGGATACAGATAATCTTCACAAAAAAAAGAAAAAGAAAACAAGCAATGAATCAAAGTAACATTACCAACTCCACAATAAAAGAAACTAACATTTCATTGGTAACTATTATCTATCAACATCAAAAGACTCAACTCTCCAATAAAAAGACACAGACTAACTGAATGCAGAAACAGGATGCAATATTCTGCTGCATCCAAGAAATGTACCTCTGCAACAAAGATAAAAACTACCTCAGAGTAAAGGGCTGAAAAGGTTTTCAAGCAAATGGACCCAGGAAACAAGCTGGGATAGCTATCCTAATATCTAATAAAATAGACTTTCAACCAAAATTATCAAAAAAGATGAGGAGGGGCACTTTATTCTCATCAAAGGAAAAATCCAGCAGGAGGACATAACAATTCTGAACATCTATGCCCCAAATACAGAACACCTACATTTGTAAATGAAACATTATTAAAGCTTAAATCACACATTGATCCAAACACCTTAATAGTGGGAGACTTCAATACTCTCCTTTTACTAAGGGACATATAATCCAGACAGAAGCTAAATAGGAAAATAAAGGCATTTACATAGGCCCTAATTCAAATAGACCTAATAGATGTCTATAGAACTTTTCACCCAAATTCAAAAGAGTATGCCTTCTTTTCAGCACCTCATGGAACATGCTCCAAAACAGACCATGTAGTTGGCCACAATGGAATCCTCAGCAAATACAAGAAGATTGAAATAATCCCTTGTATTCTGTCTGACCACCATGGACTAAAGCTGGACCTCAACAACAGAAATAGAAAAAAGCCTACACACACATGGAAGCTGAACAACTCCCTTCTCAAAGACAGCTGAGTTAAGGAAGAAATAAAGACATTAAAGACTTCCTATAATTCAATGAAATGAAGGCACAACATACCCGAACTTATGGGACACAATGAAAGCAGTGCTAAGAGGAAAATTCATAACACTAAGTGCCTTCAAGAAGAAATATGAAACATCTCATACAAGCAACTTAATTGCCCACATGAAAGCCTTGGGGGAGGAAAGAAGCAGACACAGGCAAGCGGAGTAGATGGCTGGAAATAATAAAACTCAGAGCTAAAGTCAATACATTAGAAGTAAATAAAACAATTCAAATAATGAATGAAACCAAGAACTGGTTCTTTGAGAAAATCAATAAGATAGACAAACCCTTAGCCAAACTAACTAAAAAGGCAGAGAGACTTTCCTTAGGTGTACTGATTTTAGTAGGTTTATCCTATATTATATGTCTATATGAGTGAGTACATAACATGTGCATCTTTCTGATTCTGGGATAGCTCACTCAGGATGATCTTTTCCAATTCCCACCATTTACCTGCAAATTTCATAATTTCATTGTTTTTTTATTGCTGAGTAATATTCCATTGTGTAGATGTACCAAAATTTCTGTATCCATTCCTCTGTACACTAATCAAGAGGCAGGACTCTTGCTATAATGCTGAATCCCTATCCAGAAAGGTAAAGAGGGTGAACATCAGAAGAAGGAGAAAAGAGCGAACAAATCAGGAGCCTAACACTGAGGACCTCTGAAAGGCTCTGCCCTGCAAACTACCAGATGAGATGCTGAGACTTATGGGCAACCTTTGGGCAGAGTTCAGGGAATCTTATGAAAGAAGTGGGAGATGGTAAGACATAAAGAGGAAAGGAACTCCACAAGGAGAGCAACAGAACCAAAAAAATCTGAGCAGAGGAGTCTTTCCTGAGACTGATACTCCAACCAAGTAGCATGCGTGGAGATAACTTAGGAATCCTGCACAGATGTAGCCCATGGCAGTTCAGTGTCCAAGTGGGTTCCATAGTAATAGGAACAGGGACTGGCTCTGACATGAACTGATTGGCCTGTTCTTTAATCACCTCCCCCTGAGGGGGGAGCAGCCTTACCAGGCCACAGAAGAAGACAAGGCAGTCACTTCTGATGAGACCTAACTTACTAGGGTCAGAAGGAAAGAAAAGACGACCTCCCCTATCAATGGACTTGGGGAGGGGGATGCATTCAGATAGGGGAGGAAGGGAGGGATTGGAATGGGAGGAGGGAGGGAACCACAGGGGGAATACAAAGTGAATAAAGTGTAATCAATAAAGAAAAAAATCTTGATGAAGTCCAAAAAAAAAAAAAAGAAAGGCAGAGAGATGCAATCAAATCAGCAAAATCAGAAAGGAAAAGGGGGATATAGCAACAGACACTGAGGAAATCCAAACAATCATTAGGTCTTACTACAAAAGCCTATATGCCACAAATTTTTTTTTATTTCACTCAAAAAAATTTTAATTGTTATACAGAATCACTACAATTGAAAGACATTGATCATCTCTCCTTCTGTTTGCTTTGACATGATTTTCTTTTTTTTTTAATTTTTCATCAATTACACTTTATTCATTCTGCATCCCCCCATAAGCCCCTCCCTCCTCCCCTTCCAGTCCCACCCTCCCTCCTTCCTCTGCATGCATGCCACTCCCCAAGTCCACTGATAGGGGAGGTTCTCCTCTCCTTTCTGATCTTAGTCTATCGGTTCACATCAAAAGTGGCTGCATCGTCCTCTACTATGGCCTGGTAAGGCTGCTCCCCCCCAGGGGGAAGTGATCAAAGAGCAGGCCAATCAGATTATGTCAGAGGCAGTCCCTCTCCACATTACTATGTAACCCAATTGGACTCTGAACTGCCCTGGGCTACATCTGTGCAGGGGTTCTGGGTTATCTCTATGAATAGTCCTTGGTTGGAGTATGAGTCTCTGGGAAGTTCCCTGTGTTCAAATTTTCTTGTTCTGTTGATCTTCTTGTGGAGACCCTGTCCTCTCCAGCTCTTACTATTTCCCAGTTCTTACATAAAATTCCATCCACTCTGCCCAACAGTTGCCCATCAGGCTCAGCATCTGCTTTGATAGTCTGTAGGGCAGAGGCTTTCAGAGGTCCTCTGTGGTAGGTTCCTAGGTTGTTTCCTGTTTTCTTCTTCTTCTGATGTCCATCTTCTTTGCCTTTCCGGATGGGGATTGGACATTTTAGTTAGGGTCCTCTCTCTTGCTTAGTTTCTTTAGATGCACAGGTTATAGTGGGTTTGTCCTATGTTGTATGTCTATATGAGTGAGTATATACCATGTGTGTCTTTTTGATTCTGGGACAACTCACTCAGGATGATCCTTTCCAGATCCCACCATTTACCTGCAAATTTCATGATTTCCTTATTTTTCATTGCTGAGTAATATTCCATTGTGTAGATGTACCACAATTTCTGCATCCATTCTTCAGTTGAGGGGCATCTGGGCTGTTTCCAGCTTCTGGCTATTACAAATAAAGCTGCTACAAACATGGTTGAGCAAATGTCCTTTTTGTGTACTTGAGCCTCTTTTGGATGTATGCCCAGGAGTGGTATGGCTGGATCTTGAGGAAGCGCTATTCCTAGTTGTCTGAGAAAGCGCCAGATTGATTTCCAGAGTGGTTGTACAAGTTTACATTCCCACCAGCCGTGGAGAAGGGATCCCCTTTCTCCACAACCTCTCCAGCATGTGTTGTCACTTGAGTTTTTTTTTTTTTTTCAATGCTGTTTATTCAGGAACATTGAACAATCCTCGGACCCCGGGGAAAGCCAGCCCACAGCTTAAATAGCCTCTGGGTAGCCAACCCAGGCGTGCCACGGGGGCAATGGAGATAGGTCCACATACATGGAAGCAAGCCAGATCCTCGGCCTTAGCCAAATGTGGAGTTGTTCGTGACAGAGAGCACTCACCATCGGGAAGGTGGAAGGCGGAAACCAGCTCCATCTTTAAGGCATAGCATTCCGCAGCTCTCTACAGTTCCCCCTTTTTGTTTTAGATGCATCAGGCAAGAGTAGAGGTCTGATCTCTGATATTAGAAATAAATTGGGACTTTGTACAGATGTTCATTTAGGTGTCATCCACCCAAAGAGCATCAGACCCGTCCCATACCTTTTTCTCAAAGGCGGGACCTGGGGCATCAACCCGCATGCAATCAGACATGCCCTTGTCTGGGTCCAAAGCGGCTGACCCTGAGTGCAGTGCTTAGCCTCGCATCCTGAGCGTATCATTTTAGCTTTTTATGGTATCCAACCATGCTTGGGGAGAATTCTTGGCCGTTCTCATGGGTGTAACGTGAAATCTCAGGGTTGTTTTGATTTGCATTTCCCTAATGGCTAGTGAGGTTGAGCATTTCTTTAAGTGCTTCTCTGCCATTCGGTATTCCTCTACAGAGAATTCTCTGTTTAGCTCTGTTCCCCATTTTTTAAGTGGATTACTTGGTTTGCTGCTTTTCAGCTTCTTTAGTTCTTTATATATACTGGATATGAGTCCTCTATCAGATAAAGGGTTGGTGAAGATTCTTTCCCAATCTGTAGGCGGTCTCTTTGTTTTGATGACGGTGTCCTTTGCTTTGCAGAAGCTTTTCAGTTTCATGAGGTCCTATTTATTGATTATTGCTCTCAGAGCCTGTGCTGTTGGTGTTCTGTTCAGGAAGTTTTCTCCTGTACCAATGAGTTCTAGGGTATTTCCCACTTTTTTTTCAAGCCAATTTAATGTGTCTGGTTTATGTTGAGGTCTTTGATCCACTTGGACTTCAGTTTTGTGCAGGGTGATAAGTATGGATCTATTTTCATTTTTCTACATGTAGACATCCAGTTGGACCAGCACCATTTGTTGAAGATGCTATCTTTTTTCCATTGTATGGTTTTGGCGTCTTTGTCAAATATTAGGTGTCCATAAGTGTGTGGGTTTATTTCTGGGTCCTCTGTTCGGTTCCATTGATCCACCATTCTGTTTCTATGCCAGTACCATGCAGTTTTTAAAACTGTTGCTCTATAGTACAACTTAAGATCAGGGATGGAGATACCTCCAGAAGATCTTTTATTGTAGAGGATCGTTTTAGCAATTCTGTGCTTCTTGTTATTCATATGAAGTTGAGAATTTTTCTTTCCAGGTCTGTAAAGAATTGTGTTGGTAACTTGATGGGCATTGCATTGAATCTGTAGATTGCTTTTGGTAAGATGGCCATTATTACTATGTTAATCTTGCCAAGACATGACCATGGGAGATCTTTCCATCTTCTCATATCTTCTTCTAATTCTTTCTTCAGAGATTTGAAACTTTTTTCATACAAGTCTTTGACTTCCTTGGTTAGGGTTACTCCGAGGTACCTTATGTCATTTGTGGCTATTGTGAAGGGTGTTGTTTCCCTAGTTTCCTTCTCAGCCCTTTTGTCTTTTGTATACAGGAGGGCTACTGATTTTTTTGATCATTAGGTCTTACTACAAAAGCCTATATGCCACAAAATTTGAAAATCTAAATGAAATGGACAATTTTTTAATAGATTTCATTTACCAAAATTAAATCAAGATCATGTAGAATGATTGAATGTTAGTCCTATATCCCCCCAAGCAAATAGAAGCAGTCATCAAAAGTCTCCCTTCCAAAAAGGCCCAGGGCCTCATGGGTTCAGTGCAGAATTCTCCCAGACCTTTAGAGAAGAGCTAATTTCACTTCTCTTCAAACTGTTCCACAAAATAGAAACAGAAGGAACATTACCAAACTCATTCTATGAAGCCACAGTCACCTTGATACCTAAACCACACAAAGACCCAACAAAAAAAGAGATCTTCAGATCTATCTCTCTAATGAACATTGATGTAAAAATACTGGCAAACAGAATCAAAGAACACAAAAAAGATATCATTCACCATGACCAAGTAGGCTTCACCCTAGGTATATGGAAAGCCATCAATGTAATCCATCATATAAACAAACCAAAGGGGGGAAAAACATATTATCATCTCCTTAGATGCCAAAAAAGCATTTGACAAAATCCAAAACACATTCATTTTTAAAGTCTTGGAGAGATCATGGATACAAGGCACATACCTAAACATAGTAAAGGCAATATACAGCAAGCCTATAGCCAACATCAGGCTAAAGGGAAAGAAACTTAAATCAATCCCATTGAAATTAGGGATAAGGCAAGGCTGCTCACTCTTTCCATTTGTTCAACATAATACTTTAAATCTTAGCTAGAGCAGTAAGACAGCTATAGGTGATGAAGGGGATACAAATCGTAAGAAAGAAGTCAAAGTATCACTATTTGCAGATGATATGATAGTATGCATGAGTGTTGTTCAGAACTCTTTGTTTATCCTAAGTCTTTTGTGTGTTCATATGAAATTTAAAATTACCCCTTCAATTTCTGTGAAGAACTGTAGTACAATTTTTATGGCATTGCAGTGAATAGGTAGATTACTTTTGGCAGGATGTTGTTTTCACACTATTAGTTTCACAATTCCCCAAAATGGGAGTTGTTCTCCTCAATTTTCTCTAAGATTTATAAATTCCATCCTGTGATGAAACTCTTTAATACCCAAAGTAAACAACTCCAAATAGCATCAGGAAGTTCCTGAAACTGAACAGATTTATTCAGTATCTCCCTCGCAAGAGTAAACAATAATATTTTCCTTTGAGTTTTTCAATCATTCTTAGTGTGTTAATGTTCATTATCCTTTATCCTTCTTTCTTCCTCCACATTGCCATTACTGCCTCAAAAGTCCTTCCCCCCTTTTCCAGTTTCTTCCTTCATAGCACCTGAGTCTTAACAGACAGATTTCTAGAGCTGTTCTTCCCATCTTCCTGGTCCCTTTTTACTTCTCACTTTCTGTTTTGCAGGTTGTACATTTGTAACCAAAGATTTAAAACTAAGAAAATCAAATAAAAAACTATGTAAGGCATTTATCTTTGTGGGTGTTGGTTACATCACTTATAATGTTTTTTTAGTTCTATGTATTTGTTTGCAGAATTTTGATTTAAATATGAACAACTTAGTAAAATCTTATACTAACTCTCTGTACAGGTATGCCCTCAAGAAAACATTTCATATCATTTGCCTATTTCTGACTCTTAAGTTCATTCTGATCTCTCTTATCCAATGCCATCAAAACTTGTTCAGCGATGGTCACCAAAGCAACATTTATTCTAAGCATCATGAACACCAAGGAATCTCTGTATTCAAATCTCTGTATGTATTATTGAATAAGGATGAGAGGAGCATTTCTCTATGATTATAGATACATAGACAGTTTGGTACAATACCAGTTTAGTTTAAAAACTGTAGAGACAGCCCTCCCAGAGTTTATAGCCTCCAGTAAGGGGCATTTTTAACTGGGGATCACAGAAGCACACATGTTCATTTTATCCCACCACTTAGGTACTTACTTATCCATGCTCATTGGTGCTCTATGCACAATAACTGAAAAATTTACTCAACCTTGTTGTCTATCAAGTAATGAATGATAGTGTTGTTATAAAGTTATGCTTTTAATAAAAACAATGCAATATTTGAAATGGAAATTTATTTTATGAGACTATATGCAGTTACAATTATATATGTGATATGGAAACATTTTAATCCTGAAGTCCAAGATAAAATGTAAGATTCCCTTAGCTCTATTTTCTGGGGGAGGTTTAGAAAACAAACAATATTGGTAAATTAGAGAATAAAGATAGACAATTTAACATATTCCATAAAGGTACAGAATTTTAATGTTTTTGTTCACATATTTTTTCATTTATTTATTTTATTAACTTTATATCCTTATAGCCCCTTCCTTCATCTCCTTCCACTCTTTTCCTCTCCCGTCTCTCCTCCCCTTTTCTATCTCCTCACCCCACCTCATCAAGTTGAATCAGGACTGAACTTGTTTTCTTCTCCTGAGGCCTGATGGGGCAGTTCCGTCAGGAGAAAGTGGTCTAAAAGTTACTGAGTCCATGTCCAATGCAGTCCCCACTTCCCTTAATAGAGCACCTACTTGAAGGCTAAGCTGCCCATGTGCTACATCTTTGTAGGGGGCGTAGGTTCAGTTCATGCATGATCCATGGTATTTGCTTCAGTCTCAGCAAGTCTCACTGGGTCCTGATTAGTTGGCTCTGTTGGTCTTCTTGTGGAGCTCCTGTCACCTCCAGGTCCTTTTATCTTTCCTCCCACTTTTCCACAAGACCCTCTAGGCATCAAACAATGTTTGTCTGTGAGTCTCAGCATCTGTTTTGAGACCCTGCTGGGTAGAACCTCCTAGAAGACAACTCTGACAGGCTCTTGTCTCAAACTTAGCAGAGAGCATCATTCATAGTGTCAGGGGTTGGCACTCTCCAGTAAGGTGGGTCTTTTGTTGGGGCAAGCATTGGTTTGTCACTCCCTCAATCTCTGCTCTATCTGCTCTCTCTTAATCCCTGCACATCTTGTAGGCAGGGTAAATTTGGGGTTGAAGTTTTGTGGGTCTGTTGCAGTTCCCCTCTATTTACTAGGAAGATAGCCTAGATAGAGGGTGTCCTCATCAGCCCTTACTTAGGTCTCTGGTTTGTCACAGAGATGTCCCTACACTCAGATTCTCTTTCCTCTACAGGCCTTCTATCTATCTTCTTGCCCTTGCTCAAATCAGATCTGATCTCCATCCTCTTTATTCTCTTTTCCCCCTCTCTACCTTGTTTCCTCCTTCATTACCTCTGTATATTCAATCTCCCCTTCCCCCTTCAGAGTGAGATTTATGCATCCTCACTTGGGTCCTACTTATGACTTATATTTTTTGGGTCTGTGCTTATGAGTATGCTTATCCTGTACTATGTGGCTAAAATCCACTTATAATTCAGTATATATCTTGCATGGATTTATGGGTCTGGGTTACCTCACTCAGGATGAGATTTCCTAGTTCCATCCATTTGCCTGCAAATTTCATGATTATTTGTTTTGTTTTTAATATCTGATAGTATTCAATTGTGTAAATGTAGCACAGTATCTTTATCTATTCTTCCATGGAGGGATATCTAGGTTGTTTCCAGATCCTGGATATAGCTTCGGTGAACACAGCTGAGCAAATGTCCTAATTGTATGCTGGAGCATGTTTTGGCTATATACCCAGGAGTGGTAAAGCTAGGTCTTGAGGTAGAGCTATTCCCAATTTTCTGAGAAAGAGCCAGATTGATTTCCAAAGTCATTATACAAGTTTATATTCCCACCAGCAATGAAGGAGTGTTTCCCTTTCTCCACACTCTTATCAGCATATGCTCTTGCTTGAGATTTTGATCTTAGCCATTCTGACTGGGGTAAGATTGAATCTTAGAGTCCTTTTTGATTTTCATTTCCCTGATGATTAAGGAAATGACGCATTTCTTTAAGCATTTCTTGGGCATTTGAGAGTCTATAGATTGGACAAGAAAAGAATTTTAGTGTTATTAGATTGTGATGAGTTATATACTCTAGAAAGTAGAATATTAGTGTATAAATTTGGTTGTCAGATTGATCAAGTGGGAAGTTAACAATGGGAATAAAGACTAAAAGCATTAATTCTTAGAGCAGTGGAAATATCTGTGGTTCTTCATTTCAGTGAATAACAACAACACAGAGATAACAATACAGGATGCAGCAATACACACACACACACACAGAGAGAGAGAGAGAGAGAGAGAGAGAGAGAGAGAAAGATTTAACAGATTTTAGGTAATCTGAATTCTCACTAATACATTTAATACATTTAGCGTTAATATCAATACTTTAATGAAATGTTGAAAAGGAACACAAAGGTTATTGTTTTGTTTCTACTGCATTTTAAGAGTACCATAGTGATTAGCTTGGTGTTTTTTGGTTTATTTGTTTTTTTTATTTCTTTGTTCTGGAAACATAAATTTAAACAGTACATTAATCTGGACTTTCAGAAGGCAGCTCCAGAAATATATGTACAAATCTGATAGATTTGTTTGCCTGTCACGGGGAACCTCTGCGCAGGTGTGAGATCATTTTATACTGAGAGTTTTATACATGTACACAGCATTGGACTGATGAATTACTAAAAAATGTGCTTACAATACACTTGATATTATTTCAAGCTAAAAAAAAAATCAAATTGAATGCTTCAAGTACACACTGCCCAGAAGAAATAATAGTACCTTTTTATTGTGTTCTTTTAAACCCATTATCACAAAATGTCACCTAATAAATGCCTAACAACCCCTGAATTCAAAGCCCTTGTCCTCTGATTCTTTATTTCCATGCAGTGCAGAATACTGAAATCTTCCCTATATTCATAACAGATACAGTAAACCCAATGCAGTTTCCTGCACCCAGGTTACTAACTTCAAATACTGCTAAATCCAAATGGGAGAAAAGTAACTGAAACACATTTTGGAAAATAAAATTAAAATTTAATTTAATTGGCTCTGGTCAAAGTTTTGATCTATGTGTAATCCAGTAATTGAGCATGTTCCTGGGATTGGAGAAACAGCTTAGGGCATAGTCCCATAGCTTGTGCAAGATCATGGGTTCAATTACTAGTGTATCAAAAATAAATAATTCCTGTCGCTCCATCTATATGCATTTCTTGTGTATTCTCTTTGGCTATTTTCCCTGCTTGTTTGTTCCTATTTGATTGGGATTTTGTTTCTGTTTTTCATTTTTAATTTTATTATTATCATGTAGATGACTGTCTGCTAATAAGATACAGAAATTGTATAGATACAGATCAGAGCGAAGGTGGGCAGAAACTGGAAGGAATAGGGGTTGGGAAAACCATAATCAGGATATGTTATGTAAAAACAATCTATTTTCAATAAAAGCAAAAAATTAAAGAAGTAAATAAATAAAATAATCTTGCTAATTGTAAAAGATTTAACGTCATCCATAAAACATAAATAATATGTTTTTAATTTCCTTTGCTTTGTTTTCCATAAAAATTTCTGGAGATATAAAATCATTTTAAATAATTATATCAGAAAATTACAAATGAGTAATCAAAATTATACATTAGCTGAAAAGTATCTAGAATAAATAGCCTGGAAAAAAAACACTGTAAGACAATACTTATAATAACTCAAAACCTGATGAACAGAACAGCTTTGGATCACTCCCTGACTGCTTTGTTAGGTTTTCTCCTAAACAGGAGTGCCTTTGCATCTCTAGTTCTTGGGAGCTCTGATGTGGCACTTGCAAAAACACTTTCTTACCTCTGGGAAAGATTCTTTATTAACATGGGATTTACTTGAGGCTTGAACAAACAAATAATCAGTTTTATTTCCATACTTCTTACATTTGTGTTGAAGACAAATTAGAAAAGCTTTAGCCCTTTTCAATGTACAAAGGATAGTATTATGAATTAGAATTGGTAAATATTTCAAGGTAAACAGTTCTTCTTAAACTGAAAAATTAAATTGGCTATGAATAGAGTCATTTCAGCTATCTGACAGTGAAAGTCAAAACTCTAGATTATTCCATTGTGTAAATGTATCGCAATTTCTGTATCCATTCCTCAATTGAGGGACATCTGGGCTATTTCTAGATTCTGGCTATTACAAATAAAGATGCTATGAACATGGTTCAGCAAATGCCCTTTTTGTTTACTTGAGCATATTTTGGATATATGCCTCTGAGTAATATAGCTGGATCTTGAGGTAGCACTATTTCTAATTGTCTGAGAAAGCATCAAATTGATTTCCAAAGTGGTTGCACAAGTTTACATTATCACCAGCAATGGACAAGGGTTCCCCCTTTCTCCACATCTTCTTCAACATGTGTTGTCACCTGACTTCTAGATCTTAGCCATTCTGATGGATTTAAGGTGAAATTTTGGGGTCATTTTGATTTGCATTTTTCTGATAAGTAAGGATGTTGAGCACTCTTTAACTGTTTCTCTGCCATTTGATGTTCCTCTATTGAGCATTCTCTGTTTAGCTCTGTAACCCCTTTTTAAATTGGAGTACTTGACTTGTTGCTTTTTAACTTACTGAATTCTTTATATGTTCTGTCAGATATAGGGTTGGTGAAGATCCTTTCCCAATCCATAGGCTGTCAACACAATGAAATACTACTCAGCAATTAAAAATAAGGAAATCATGGAATCTGCAGCCAAATGGTAGGAATTAAAAAAGGTCATCCTGAGTGAGGTATTCCAGAAGCAGAAAGACACACATGGTATATACTCACTTATGAGTGGATATTAAACATATAATACAATTACATTAAAAGCTGTACTCCTAAACAAGCTAAGCAAGAAGGAAGACCCTTGGTAAGATGCTCAATCTTCATTCAGAAAAACAAATGGGATTGACAATGGAAGAAGGTGAAAATGCCACAGAAGGTCTCTGAAACACTCTATCCAGCAGGGTATTAAAGGGGATGATGAGACTCATATCCAAACTTTAGGCAAGGTGCAGGAAATCTTATGAAAGAAGGGGAAGATAGAAAGACCTGGAAGGGTCTGGAACTTCACAAGGAAAACAACAGAACCAAAAAAATTCTTCGCCTAGGGGACTTTTTTGAGACTGATACTCCAACCAAGGACCATTCCTGGAGATAACCTAGCCACGCTGCACAGAGGCAGGTCAGTCTCCAAATGGGCTCCCTAATAATGGGAACAAGGGTTGTCTCTGACGTGAACTCAGTGGCTGGCTCTTTGATCACTTACCCCTGAGGGGGGAGCAACCTGACCAAGCTACAGAGGAAGACTATGAAGCCAGTCCTGATGAGATTTGATAGGTTAGGGTCAGATGGAAGAGGAGGAGATCCTCCAGTATCAGGGAAGGTGCATGGGAGGAGAGGAGGAAGGGAGGGAGGGTGGGATTTGGGGAGGGATGAGTGTGGGACTACAGCTTGGATACAACGTGAATAAATTGTAATAAATAAAAATTATATTAATTTTTTTAAAAAATATATAGATTATGTAAACTTAACTATTTAAGAACACACTATCAACTGATCACTCTGCTTTCCAAATCTCATGTTTAGGAAAGAAATTCAGGAAAACACAATTTAGTCTTGCTGAAATGATGTAACACAACCTAAAAAGGCTTAGACTTCTAAAGATCAGACAGCAGGTTTACACTATTTAGCTTAATACCTATAATAATGTAATGCCTGAAAACACTATGACATAGACTGTAAGCATGCAAAAGTTCTGGGTTCAATACTCAACAAAGCTTCTATAAGGACAAGGACACTGTCAATAGAATGATAAAACCGTCTATAGATTGGAAAAAATCTTCACTAATCTTACATCCGATAAAAGACTAATATCATATATACTTCAAAAAATTAAATAGCAACCAACAAAACAATCCAATAAAAGAATGGAACACAGAGCTAAACAGAACTCTCAACAGGGAATATCAAATGGCAGAGAAGCACTTAAAGACATGCTCAATGTCTTTAGTCATCAGGGAATTGCAAATCAAAACAACTGTGAGATTCCATCTTACACCTTCAGAATGGCTAAGATCAAAAACTCAAGTGACAGCACATGTTGGTAAGGTTGTAGAGAAAGAGAAACACTACTGTTGGTAGGAATGTAAACTTGTACAACCACTTTGGAAATCAATCTAGCACTTCCTCAAAAAATTGGGAATAGCTCTACCTCAAGACCCAGCTTACCACTCCTGAGTATATACCCAAAAGATGCTCTACTATACAACAAGGACACTTGTTCAACTATGTTCATAGAAGCTACATCCAGAATCTGGAAACAATCTAGATGTCCCTCAACTGAAGAATGAATCAAGAAACTGCGGTACATTTATGCAATGGAATACTACTCAGCTATTAAAACAAAGAAATCTTGAAATTTGCAGAAAAATGGGTGGAAACTGGAAATCTCATCCTGAGTGAGGTAATCCAGACACATAAGTACATGCATGATACGTAATGACTTATAAGTGGATTTTAGCCTTATAGTACAGGATAAACATACTAGGAGGCACAGACCCAAAGAACAAAAATAACAAGGAGGATACAAGGGCGGATGCTTAAATCTCACTTCAAAAGGCAATAGAGTTGACAGAGGTAATGGTTGAAGAGAGGAAATCAGGTAGGGGAGAAACACAGCAAGATATACTGGTGGAGATCAGACCTGGTCTAAGTGGGAGCAGAAGGACAAAAGGCCTGTAAAGAAAAGAGGAACTGATGTAAAGATCCTCTCTCTGACAAGCTTGAGACCAAAGTCAGGGTAAGCTCCTGTGGGTATATAAGAGGGAATCTATCAGAGACACCTAGTAGCAGAGGCCATAGAGAGTGAAGAGGTCAACCTCTAACTAGACAAGTCTCCTAGTAGAGGTAGGAGAATACCAACCCACCTACCAAATATTTTACTCAAAATTCACCCTGTCTGCAAGATGGGCAGGCATAACTATAGAGCCTTTAGAACAGAGAAAGACAGGAAGGTACAGCCAATGCCTGACCCAACCCAACCCCCACCCCATGGGAGAGAACCAATCCCTGACACTATTAAGGATATTCTGCTAAGCTTTCAGACAGGAGTCAAGCAGAATTGTTCTCTGAGAGGTTCCACCCAGCAGTGCCTTGAAACAGTTGCTGAGACTCACAGCCACACATTGGGCAAGGTGTGGCTAGCCTTGTAAAAAATTTGGGAGGTAAAGGACCTGTAGATGACAGGAGCTTCACAAGACCAACAGAGACAACTAAGGAGGGCCAAGAGGGGCCTGCTGAAACTGAAGCACCAATGAAGAACCCTGCATAGACTGGACAAAGGTCCAAAACACAGATGTAGCTGTGTAAGCTCAGGCTTCATGTAGGGAGAACAGGGGCTCTCACTGGCATGGACTTTCGTACCACCTTTTCAATTACTTCTCTGTGGAGGGACTGTCTTGCCAAGCCACAAGAGAGAAGGACACAATCAGTCCTAAATTGACTTGATGAACTGGGATGGATGGGAAGGGGGACTCCCCTTTTCTGATGAATAGGGAAGAGGAATGGGGAAGGGGAAGAGAGAGTAGGACTGGGGAGGGGAGGAGGGATGGGACTATGATGAGGATATAAAGTAAATAAGTAAATAAATAAAATTTAAAAAATCAATCAGTCAATCAGTTTTTATTTAACTGGATTCTCAAATCAACTCAAGTTTCAAAGAAATGTTGTTTCTATTGATTCCCCTTATATATGGTCTTTTGAGTGTCCCCTTTAGACAATTTCCCCAACCACTGCCACTCTACTATTCCTTTGAATGACAACAGTGAAAATTAGAAAGTAGTAGACTAAAATCTTTTTGGTTTAATCTATCTTGCATGTCTTTTTTTTTTTTTTTTTGATAAACTTACTATCTGTTCATAATCCTCTACTCTTGGAAATCCCTCCAGGTTTGTCTGTGACTGACAATGACTGAGAAGACAGATTTGACTGTCTTGTCACCACTTGAGGTGGTGTCTGCAGATTCATGACTGTGAAAGGCTGCCCTTGCATGAAGCTGCTGCTCTAAACACCAGTGTGGTTCAACAATGGCATCAGGATACTCAAGAATCTGTATTTCAGTGCCAATGAGTCAGATGTTTATTGTAAACTCATCATGTTCATTACTAGGCATGAACTATGCTTAATAACAAGTAAGCATTAGTCAATTTACAAACCGTTAAATACTACAATATCTATGTGAATTTGCTTATCTGTAAGCATAAATTTAAAATTGCCATCACCCCAGCTTGGGCAGATCTCCACTAACAGTAACTGACTTATCCAAAAGTTTGAATTAAGTAGGGTAAATTTTTGAAAATAACTTAAGTGACTGTCGTGTGCCAATTTTCATAATAGTCATCACATCTTATATGAACAAGAATTGTATATGATCACAGCTCAGCAATTTAGTCTGTGAGAAGTAAGGCAAGAGTAGTAAGAACTGTAATAAAAAATAAAAGTGCCTGTTACAGGCATGCAGCTATTAGTGTCTTGCATTTAGATTGCCATGTGCCTTGTAAGCCAATCAACTCTTCTCTGATTCCTGTTAGAAGCTGAATTTGCTTATACTCAAATATAACTTCACAGCCTTGCTGTCAAAAACAAAAAAATCAAAGAATATTTATAAAATATAACATGCTGTTGATTGATAGCATTAAAGGGAAAAATCATAAACATGTGTGTTATATTTATATATGCTTGCACTTATCTATGTGGGTGCAAGTGTAAATTAGAAGTTTTTTGAGAAAACATCTTTCTTTTTCTTTCTTTGAAACTCAAACCTGTGGTTCTTTTTATTCATTGCAGAGACTCTTGGGTTGGATCCAGAAGTTGCTAGAGCAAACACCTTGGGTTTTGTTGGATGCCTTTCTTCAGTCCAATACAACCACATAGCACCATTGAAGGCAGCTCTCCGCCATGCCAGCATTGCACCTGTGACTGTCCAAGGGACCTTGACAGAATCCAGCTGTGAGTCCTTGATGGACACTGATGTGAATCAGTGACCACTGTGCATTCTTCATCAGGTACTTTCCAGAGGATGCTCTCCTGAGTTTCCATCACTAACACCCTTTCTGATGTCTAAATAAGGTAGTATACAACCTTATTTAAGACATCTTTCTTAATAACTTCCTTCTCCTAGTTATGGAGCATCTCTCACGGAATCTGGATCTTGTTGTTTCAGCTCTAGTAACCGGTTGGCAGGCTCTCTGGATCCACCTGCCCCATGATCTTCCTGGGCTGGTCTACAGGTGAACAACACTGTTCCCAGTCTTCTTAGATTCTGGGTTGCTAAGCTTGTGTTCCTGTGCTTGATAAGCAAAAGTTTACTCAGCCATTTACACAGTCTTCAGCACTAGTTTCTGGAACCGAGTAAATTTCATAAACTTTTCATTGATAATGTTTAGTAAAATAAGCTGGTAGAGTTAAATTACTTTTGTCATTAAAAAATAAAGAATTTCATATGGAATATTTAATGAGACAATAGTTGCTATTTCTAATACAATAGCTAGCATTAATATTTTAAAGTAAATACTTCATGTGAATTAACTTACATATATTTATACTATTTACCAGGAAGATTATTTATGAATTATTTGTATATACCAGGTATTATAAGCCAGTGAAAATTTTAGTATATTTTTGAAGGTTGAATCTTTTATGAATGACTTTTTATTTCCAATTATTGATATTTTTTCTGTGATTAGCTACGTGGTCTGAGGGGTTGTACAGACAAACCTCTCATCTTTAGAGAATAGAGTAAGGCAATTAGCTTACCAATTAAATTATGTAAATCTGTGGTTGAATTATGGCTTTAATCATCCTTTTCACTTTGACTTCAAATTATGTGTCAGAGAAACAATTATGCAATACAATTTTGATAGACCGAACAGAATGATTTTGTGGGCTTCTATGAAGGAGGGACAAAGTATGTTTCTGAAGCAGAGGGTATCTTTAGAATATTTAAGTGGACTTAATATTAAGTAGACTTAAAATCAATTACACAAAACAGTTAATTTGAAATCTGACTCAATTTATTAAATGGAAAAATGAGAAAAAAATTCCCTACACCATTTGTAGACTTGAGAAAAAGTACAATGCATTTGAGTGCTTGGATAACTGAGTTGTTAAAGTTCAAATTAAAAATTTCTCATGTGATATTCCCAACCTCTAGTCTTGTCCCTGTTCTTTTAACTGCTCCTCTAGTCAGGTCTGGTAAATTTCCTATACCTTAGTCCTTTATCACTTTCCCCAATCTAACCCAGGTTTCACATCCCATATACTTCACTTCACCCTGTCTGGAATGTTTGCTTGTGCCTACCCTACACTTGCTACACCCAACATCACATCCTGTCTAGTCTGGTATATTCCCCATATAAGCGATTACCTCTATCCTTTCCCACTCCATAACTATCTACAGTCACATGCTTTTGTACTGGGTGTTTGGTGAGATTCACAAACTCTGACTCCTCTGGGCTTTTCCCAACCTCTTACGTTGGCACAGTCCTTCACCCTCTGGAATAGGCATTACTTTGAACCCTAAGTTTACCTTGCTGTATCCTACCTACAAACCTCAACTTTGGTGCACATTTGTGTGACAGTCCAGAGTAGGAAGTACCATGAAGCCTAGCCTGCCTGTTATCTATCTATCTATCTATCTATCTATCTATCTATCTATCTATCTATCTATCTATCTATCTATATCTTTTATGACTGTTTGGTTAAAAAGTCACAAAAGAAAATTAACTAAATACTTATCTACACAGATACAAGATGTACACAGGACACCAAAATCAGCAAGAACAGAAAATAACCTTCCCACAAACATGGTTTAAGAATCTGGAAACAACATAGATGTCCCTCAACAGAAGAATGGATACAGAAACTGTGGTACATTTACACAATGGAATACTACTCAGCAATTAAAAACAAGGAAATCATGACATTTGTAGGCAAATGGAAAGAACTAGAAATGATCATCCTGAGTGAGCTAACCCAGAAGCAGAAAGAGATACATGGTATATACTCATTTACAAGTGGATATTAGCCATATAGTATAGGGTAACCACACTAAAATCTACAGACCTGAAGAAGCTAAACAACAAGAACTCTATGTAAGATGCTTAATACTCATTCAAAAGTTCAAATATGATAGATACCAGAAGCAGTAGAAGAGAGAGAACAGGACAGGAGTCTACCACAAATGTCCTCTATAAGACTCCACCCAATCGGTGGAGATACAGAGACTCATAGCTAAACTTGGACAGCGTGCAAGGAATCTTATGGAAGATGAAGGAGATAGAAAGATCTGAAGGGAAAGGACAGGAGCTCCACAAGAGGACCAACAAAGCTGAAAAAGCTGGGCCCAGGGGGCCCTGCAGAAGCTTATGCATCTCAAGGACCTCAAGGATCATGCATGGAGAGGTCCTAGACCCCCTGCTAAGATGTTGCCTGTAGGTAACTCAGTCTCCATGTGGGTTCCTGGTAAGGGGAGAAGGGGCAGTCTCTGGCATGAACTCCATTGAGCTGATTAAGAAAAATGATCCTTTATTATCCATAAAAAATCAACTTTTATTAATTACAATTTATTCACTTTGTATCCCACCTGTAGCCCCCTCCCTCCCTCATCTCCTACTATTCCCCTCTCCAAGTCCACTGATAGGGGAGGTCATCCTCCCCTTCCATCTGACCCTAACTAATCAGGTATCATCAGGACTGGCTGAATTTAGGAGGACCTCCCCTATCAGTGGACTTGGAGAGGGGCATAAGAGGAGATGAGAAAGGGAGGGGGGTTTAAGAGGGAATGAGGGAGGGGGCTACAGGTGGGATATAAAGTGAATAAACTGTAATTAATATAAAAAATACAAATTTAATGAAATTTAAAAAAATTACCTTAACTTCAAACATATATACCATCTTAAAGTGAAAGTATGGGGAAAAAAAGTATTCTAAGGAAAATAAATAAGGAAGCAAAATTAAACAACAACAACATAAAACCCTACATCCTAATATCTCAGAAAATTAACTTTAAACAAAAATGAATCAAAATAAAGAAGGGCATGCAATTCTAATGAAGTGCATACATTTATAAGAAAAGGAACAATTATCCAGGAAGAAATTGTAATCCTAAACATATACCTTTCAAATCCCAGCACATCTCACTTCATAAAAAGCATGTTACTGGACTTGAAGAAACATATGAGTTCAAGCTTAGTAGTAAATGATTTTAATACTCTAATTTCCCCAGTAGATAGCTCATTTGAATGAAAAATAAACATAATATCAGAATTAAATGGCATCACACATCAAAGGGATTTAAAAGGTACCAACAAAATATTTCATACAAATACCAAAGATTATGCATTCTTCTCATCAGTCCAGAAAATAGACCACATAGTGGGATGAAAGTTTAGAATATTACAAGGGATATTACTTTATAAATATGTACTCCATTACATTAAACTAGGGAAAATAAAATGAGTTATTGTCTAGATTTTCTTCAAAACAGCAAGGTTTTAAACGGAGAAGATATCAACAATTTACAAAAGAACCATAAAATTTAAAAGGATTGAAGCAAACTAAAAAGAAAAACCTCTAAAAAGCTCTAAAATGAAAACCTTAAATATCTGAAGAAAGCAATTTGTAAAGACAATAGAATATGGATATATCTCTTATGCCCATGGACTGGTATAATTATTACAAAAATTAGTATTCTACCAAAAGTAATTTATAGTCTCTGTGGCATATCAATTAAAATTCCCATGCCATTCTTCCTAGAACTAGAATAAAATTCTAAATTCCACATGGAATAATAAAACAACCCACAGATAGTGAAATTAATCCTGAGCAAAAGGAGCAGTGTTAAAATTCAAGCTATTTTACAGAGTTATGGTTTAAGAAAATCTGTATAGGTGCTCTTCATTCATAGTCCATGGTTGGTGTGTCAGTTTCTGAAGGACCCAATGGGTTTCGATTTCTTGGCTCTGTTGGTCTCCTTGGAGAGTTCCTGTCCCCTCCAGGTCTTTCTATCTCCCCCTTCTTTCTTCCCTCCTGCACTCTGCCCAAAGTTTGGCTATGAGTCCCAGCATCTGCTTTGATACCTGCTGGGTAGAGTCTTTGAGAGGCCCTCTGTGGTAGGGTCCTGTCCTGTTCCCTGTCTTTTCCTACTTCCAATGTCTATTGTATTTGCCCTCCTGAATGAGGATTAAGCCTCTTCCCAAGGATCCTGCTTGTTGCTTAGCTTCTTTAGAGCTGTAGATTTTAGCATGCTTATCCTATGTTATATGGCTAATATCCATGAGTATACACCACGCTCAGATATAGCTGGTAGACAGCTCAGTCTTCATATGGGTTCCCTACTAAGAGGAGCATGAGCTGTTTCTGACGTGAACTCTATTGCCTGCTCTTTGCTCCCTTCCCTCCAGGGGTGGTGGTGGCGGGGCTGCATTGCCAGGGCAAAGAGGAAAAAAATGCAGGCAGTCCTAATGAGACTTGATAGGCTGGATTCATAGAGTAGAGGAGGAGCCCCCCCCTTCTGAGAAATAGGGGAAGGATCTAGGGAGGAGGGATGTAGCATGGGACTGGGAGGAGATGAGGAGGGTACTACAGTAGGGATGTAAAGTGAATAAACTATAAAATATACATTTAAATAAAAAATACAAAAGTAGTGAAAAGAAAAACTGTGTACTACTGGAACAAAAACAGAAAACAAAATACGTGGAACAAAATAGAAGATGTAGCCATAAGGATACATGATTACAGAAGCATCATATTTGAAAAGGATGCCAAAATTTATAGTGGAGATATGAGAGCATCAAAATGATTTTGCACCAAATGATTCTGCAAAAACTGGATGTCCTTATAAAGAAGAATAAAATTAGGCCCATATCTATCACTCTGCCCCCGAACCCACTTCAAATGGGTGAAAAAAAATCCCAACATTAAATCTGAGACTGTTAGAAGGAAAAAAGGAAGTGTACTTCACTTAAGGACTTACTAAATGATTTTCTAAATAGGACTCTACTGGCTCTTGAAATAAGACCGACAATTGATGTATGTACCTCATAAAACTAAGAAACCTCTGTACCACAAAGAAAAGATCAAGCGAAGAGAAAGACAAAAATGGAGAAAATCTTTACGAGCTGTGCATCTAACAGAGGATTAAATTTCAGATTATTCAAAGAATTAAAAAACAAAAACCAAAAAACAAAAGTTAGGAAAACAAAGAGGCTGATCAAATGTTAGGCTATGGCTTTACACATAGAATTCACACAAGATGATATGAAAATGGTTATGAAATATCTTAAAACTGTTCACCCTCCTTATGAATCAGAGAAATAAAAATTAAAACTATTTGGAGATTGATCTTCACAAGCCAAATGTTTAACATCAAAAAAATACCTGCTAGCAAATACTGTTAAGGATTTGGGGAAAGAGGAAACTTTGTTCAATGTTTTGAAAATGCAAACTGGTGTAGCTACTAAGTAAATTAATCCGGAGAATTGTCGAAGAGCTAAATGACTAATGGATTTGCCATCTACTCCATAGAGACATCTCAGCCATGTTCATTGCTACTAGAAAATAGAAACAACTAAATTGAACTTAAACTTATGAGTGGATATTGAAAATGTAGTATAACACAACCATTGTAATCATAAATATTCAGTAGCTAAGGCTGCTTGCATAGGTCTGGGCCTATCGGTAGCCAATCAAGAATTATGGAGGAAGTTCATGGTGCTTTATCCATCCATGCCGAATTACTAGCAATTTATTGGCTCAGAAAGAGAGAGCCATTTTCTTTAGTTGTGTAAACTGGAAAGCTTTAAACAGGTGGCCTCCATAGATAGTTCCAAACATAAGACTACACAGATGGTCCTGGTTAAAATCAGAGGATTACAAAAAATAAATAACAATATCACAAAAAATAAAATAGATAAAAAAAAACAACATGAAAGGAACCTGTAGGTAAGAAGGAAATGACAGATGTTGGAGCGAGATAAAGGAGGGTAGTGGGAGAGGGTAAACAGATGTATCATATACACGTATTAAATAATAATAGCACAAGTTTAATGAAGAAAAATAAAATATAACAGCGATTGATTAAAGCCTTTACATTTTCTTGATCAGCATTGAATTTGTGCAGCACGTAGGAAAAAAATGGTACCAGCACTTGGATAAAACTAACTGGTAAAACTGTACCAGATACAGACTCCTTAATTGTCTCTTTTTCTTCCCAACATGTTAGTTTTTATTTATTTATTTTTTACTTGCCATATCAAAGTACCTCTCTGTCTCCAGTAGATGTCTATATCTATGGCAACATGTGCCAAATATAAAATTCTTCTGTTTCCAATTTTACAGACCACTTGTGCTTCCTTTTAGTGAATTGTAGTGCCTGAGCATGCCCCAATATTGCCCATTATCTCCTCCTGCACTCTCATATATTTCCCATGTTAAAATGCTGTAATATTTTCAGTGCAAGTCTGAGCATGATAATCTATTTTAAAATCCCACAGTGGCTTTTGCTCTTGTTAATAAAGTCCCAAGACCACAAAGTCATTCATAAGGGCTAACACCTCTGATAACAGTGCTGTTCATGCTTCTCATCCCAGACGGTCTGGTCTTGTGTGCTCTCTGGCCTGCCATCTGCTTCCAAGTCCTCAGAGTCTCTTGATCCAAAATTAGCCTTTCTCAAAACACTGCCCTTCTCTTTCAAACTTCCAGTCATAACTCTGCCGTGTTCCCAGAATTTTCTTCCACATGCCATTTCTCATTCATTTTGTGATTACATAATTGCTCATGCAAATCACCTCCAGGTGTGTGCTACATCTTTGCTAAAGAATGGAAGTACAGTCTGTTTTTCTCACCCTTGAATTACGCTAACGTACATAAAGTCTGGCACATGGACAGTGTTTAGTGCAATATGAATGAGTGTCCAACACAACAGACAAAGGGTCAAATCCTAGCAAACAGTTATTCAACTGAAGTAACTGGTAGGGATTTACATGCAAGCATTCATATTGGTTTTCGAAGAGGGGCATCATTTAACTTCATATTCTCTTAGGCGTAAGCTAAAAGCCCTGAAATCAAAATCTCTTCAGCACTGAAAATTTGCTTTAAAGACCTACACTAGACAGATATGAAATGACATCTGGTCCCATTGTCTCTCATTCAGGGAGAATGCCATGAACAGCATGCAGAAAATTGACTTGTATATGTGCTATATATACTAAAGGATTCCTTTCCTTTTGGAAGCAAAGGAAAATACTCTTAACTCCAACTAACCCAGTATTTACCCTCAAATTATAAAAATGTATTTTGGGCCAAAATTGTCATTTTTAACTGTAATACATTGTCTAACTATATTTATGAATATTGCTTTTCTGCATCTGTTGAATAGAATACCACTTTTATTTTTTGTTTTTTATTTATTTATTTTTATTATTAGTTACATTTTATTAACTCTGTACCCCAGCTGTATCCCACTCCCTCATTCCCTCCCAATCTCACCCTCCCTCCCTTATCTCCTCCCTGCCCCTTTCCAAGTCCACTGATTGGGGAGCACCTCCTCCCCTTTCATCTGACCTTGTTTTATCACGTATTTTCAGGACTGACTGCAAAGTCCTCCCCTGTGGCCTAGCAGAACTGCTTCTACCGCTTTTCTTAAGACTGACCTGAGCGTAACATTTTAGCTTTTTATGGTAGCCAACCATGCTTGGGGAGACTGTCCTGCTTCAATGGCTGTAAAGGCCTGAATGGTCATGGCTGCATTACGCTGTTGTGAGACTCTAATCTTGCATTTTTACCACAGGCAAACCAAGGAGACCAACACCAGAAGGCCTGCTAACGCTCCTATGCCCACCAATTCCTTCAGATGATTGATTCATGGCTGCAGCAATCCATGATGATAATCCTGTGGCTAGTCCTGCGTCCACTCTGGTAGAATTTACCGTGATAATGGCCACTCCCAGCTGCTCCATCTGCACTCAGGGTCAGCCGCTTTGTTCCCAGAGAAGAGCATGTCTGATTGCATGCGGGTTGATGCCCCAGGTCCCGCCTCTGAAAAAAAGGTATCAGACGGGTCTGATGCTCTTTGGGTGGATGACACCTAAATGAACATCAGTACAAAGTCCCAATTTATTTCTAATATCAGAGATCAGACCTCTACTCTTGCCTGATGTGTCTAAAACAAAAAGGGGGAACTGTAGAGGGCTGCGGAATGCTGTGCCTTAAAGATGGAGCTGGTTTCTGCCTTCCACCTTCCCGATGGTGAATGCTCTCTGTCACGAACAATTCCACATTTGGCTAAGGCCAAAGATCTGGCTTGCTTCCATGTATGTGGACCTATCTGCATTGCCCACGTGGCACACTGGGGTTGGCTACCCAGAGGCTATTTAAGCTGTGGGCTGGCTTTCCCCAGGGTCAGATGATTGTTCAAGGTTCCTGAATAAACTGCATTGAAAAAAAAAAAAAAAAAAAAAGACTGACCTATACTTTTGGATAGCTGTAATTAATGTAACAGACTATAAATGTTATAAAACAGACTTCTATTATAAAAGTGTGATTATATTTGTAGGTATCTTGTTTGTATAAAATCTTGATAACCTTTATAATTTAAATTTTCCTTAATTGATTTCTGAAAATATGTAGTGGCCATGACCTCTGCTTACAATTTTGAAATATTGGGATAAAAAAGTTCAATGTTTTTGTTGTTGGACAGCGCTTTAGTTTGGGCTAAAACAGAGGCTTTTCTAACTTCAATGTCATCATTGTGAAATCATCTCAAGGTTTTTTTTTGCTTTTTTGTTTTTTTTTTTTTTCCTCACCTGTGTCGACAAAGGGAAGAAATGTTTGTTTGCAATCTTAGAAATAACACTTGAAGACACTGGAAGATCTACTAACCACGGTGGAGGCATTCATGCCACCTTTTCAAGTAAATGCACAAAGAACAAACGTTATCCCAGAGATTGTACCCTGGCTGCCTTGTTATCACAGCCACTGTGAGGTCAGAGCTGGCTGAGGACATACCAGCTATGTACCTAACTAAACTGAAGACGTACTAGGATATAAGAAAATTCCCTACCGAATATTTCTGTAGGATATATATTCTAAAGACAAAATATGCAAACCTGAATTCCACATCTGCTACTTTTTACCTTCATAATCTGGGAAGATGCTTCTCTGTTCCATGTTCTTATCTTTAAACTGCGGTGACAACTGTCTCCAAATCATGGTTGATTTTAGGACTAACAGAAAACAAGCTCCTTAAAATCTATTGACCCTCACTTTGCTAGCTGCTCTATCTAACTTTTAGTGAATGTGGCTAGCCCCTTAGGCATATTTAAATAAGTAACACATACCTACTGAGTACAGTCATGACAGTAACCTTATCTGTGGTGCTACAGATGTAAATGTTCAAGTGTACTGTTACCGTACAAATGTATTAATGATGGATATTCAGTTTATGTTTTTAATGTGTATTACCAATATGTTAGTATGTAAAATATATTCATGATGCAACATGACTACTAACTAAAGGCTAGCCCCTTCCTCCTCTCCTCCCAGTCCCACCCTCCATCCATTTTTTTTCCCTATACTCTTTCTCCTACTCCTCAGAGAAGAGGAGCCCCACCACTCCAGCATATCTTGAAGCATTAGGACTGAGCACAGCCTCTTCCCCAGTAGTCTGGAGAGGCAGCCCTGCCAGGAGAAAGCTAGCAAAAAAGCAGGCAACAGAGTCCATATCAGAGCACCAATTCCCTTTACTAGGAAAACTACATGAGGACCACACTGCCCATAGGCTATGTCTGTGCAGAGAACCTAGGTCTAGTGCATGCATAGTCCTTGGCTGGTACTTCAGTCTCCACAATTTCCCCTGGCCCCTGGTTGGTTGGCTCTGTTAGTCTCCTTGGAAAGCTCCTGTCCCTTCTGGGTCTTTCTAGCCTTCCTTCACTCTTCCATAAGACTCCCTGCACTCCACCTAAAGTTTTGTTTCGAGTCTCTGTATTTGTTTCCATCAGCTGCTGGGTGAAGCAATTCAGAGGACAGCCAATCCTAGGCTCCTATGTTTTTAAGCATAGCAGGGTATCAATAATAATGACAGATGTCGGCTCTCTCCCTTGGGGTCAGTCTTGGGTTGGACCAGTCATTGGACATTCCCTCAATCTCTGCTCTATATTTGTTCTTCCACATTTTGTAGGCAAGGTATAAATTTTGAGTTGACAGTTTTGTGGATGAGGTGGTATTCCCTTCACTAGGAGTTGTGCCTAGTTAGAGGGTGGTTTCTTCAGTCTCCATAATTCCTGCTACTAGGAGTCTCAGCTAGAGTCACCCTCATATCTTCCCAGGAGCCTACCCTGTCTTAGACCTCCAGCTTGTCACAGAGAAGTACCACACAATTGTGTCCCTTCTCTACGCAAGCCCTCTGTCTTCCTGCCCCAACTCTCCCCTGATCTGATATCCACCTTTATTTCTCTCTGTGCTCCCTCTCTTGCTCCACTCCCATTCTTCAACCAGTTCTGCTGTTTATCCTATTTCAACTTCTGAGTGAGAGTTAATCATTCTCCCTTATGTCATGCTTGTTACTTATCTTTGGTTCTGTGAGTTGTAATATGATTGTCCTGTGTTATATAGCTAAAATTCATTTACAAGTGAATATATAGCGTGTGTGTCTTTCTGTGTATGGATTACCTCACTAAGGATGTTTTTTTTTTTCTAGTTCCTTCCATCTGGTGGAAATTTTTGTACTGTCCTTG
Organism: Meriones unguiculatus; assembly: GCF_030254825.1. NCBI lineage: Eukaryota > Metazoa > Chordata > Mammalia > Rodentia > Muridae > Meriones > Meriones unguiculatus. The sequence goes on from NC_083354.1 coordinate 100,120,637, forward strand.
GTTTTTTGTTTGTTTGTTTGTTTGTTTGTTTCCTTTATTGTTTTGTTTTTTTTCATTTGTTGTTGTTGTTTATGTTTTCTAGCAATATATATATATATATATATATTTAATAAATTATGGTTTGTTCACTTTATATCCCAACTGTAGCACTCTCACTCATATTCTCCCTCTTCTCCTCCCATGAAGCTCCCCAAGTCCAATGATAGGGAAGGTCCTCCTCCCCTTCCATCTGATCTTAGCCTATCAGGTCTCATGAGGAATGGCTGCATTGTCTTCCTCTATGGCCTGATAAGGCTGATTCCCTATCAGGAGGAGGTGATCAAAGAGCAAACCACTGAGTTCATGTCAGAGACAGTCCCCATTCCCATTACTAGGAAACCCACTTGGAGAACAATGAGGTGCCATGGGCTACTTCTCTGCAGGGTTTCTAGGTTATCTGCATATATGGTCTTTGGTTGGAGTATCAGTCTCAGAAAAGACCCCTGTGCCCAGAGTTTTTGGTTCTGTTACTCTGCTTGTGGAGCTCCTGTCACCTCGAGGTTCTCACTATCTCCCCTTTCTTTCAGAAGATTCCCTAAACTCTGCCCAAAGTTTGGCTATGAGTCTAAAGATTTGCTTTGATACATTGCTGGGTAGAGTCTTTCAAAGGTTCCTGTCCTGTTGCCTGTTTTCTCCCTTTACTGATGTTCTTCCCCTTTGCCTATCTGAGTGAGGATTGATCATCTTACCCAAGATCTTCCTTCTTGCTTAGCTTCTTTAATTGTACATATTTTAGTATGTTTTTCCTATATTATATGTCTAATATCCACTTATAAGTGACGATAAACCATCTGTGTCTTTCTGATTCTAGGTTACCTCACTCAGAATGATATTTTCTATTACCCACCATTTGCCTGAAAATTTCATGATTTCCTTCTTTTTAATTGCTGAGTAGTATACTATTGTGCAGATATACAACATTTTTTTTTTTATCCATTCTTCCTTTGAGGGACATCTGGGTTGTTTCCAGCTTCTGTCTATTACAAATAAAGCTGTTACAAACATAGTTGAGCAAATGTCCTTGTTGTATACTTGAGCATATTTTGGATATATGCCTAGGAGTGGTATAGCTAGATCTTGAGGACACACTATTCCTAATTATCTGAGAAAGCACTAGATTGATTTCCAAAGTGGTTGTATAAGTTTCCATTCCCAGCAGCAATGGAGGAAGGTTCAACTTTCTGCACATCCTCCCCAGCATGTGTTGTCACTTGAGTTTTTGATCCTAGCCAATCTGATGGGTGAAAGGTGAAATATCAGGGAGGTATTGATTTGCATTACTTTGATGACTAAGGACTAAAGATGTTGAGCATTTCTTAAGTGTTACTCTGCCATTCAGTATTCCCCTATTGTGAATTCCCTGTGTAGCTCTGTACCCCATTTTTTAAATTGGATTCTTGATTTGTTGCTTTTTAACTTCTTTAGTTCTTTATATATTTTGAATATCAGCCCTCTGTCAGATATAGGGTTGGTGAAGATCCTTTTCCAGACTGCAGGCTCTCATTTTGTTCTGACGACAGTGTCCTTTGCTTTACAGAATCTTTTCAGTTCCATGAGGTCCCATTTATTGATTGTTGATCTTTAAGCCTATGTTGTTGGTGTTCTGTTCAGGAAGATGTCTCCTGTGCCAATGAGTTCAAGACTCCTCCCCACTTTTCTTCTAACCTATTTAGTGTATCTGGTTTATGTTGAGGTCTTTGATCCAGTTGAACTTTAATTTTGTGCCCTCTGATAAATATGGATCTATTTGCATTTTTCTGCTTATAGATATCCAATTAGACCAGCACCATCTGTTGAAGATACTGTCTTTTTCCATTGAATGGTTTTGGCTTCTTTGTGAAAAATCAAGTATCAGTAGGTGTGTGGGTTTATTTCTGGGTCTTCTATTCGAGTCCATTGATATGACTTTCTGTTTCTTTACTAGTACCATGCAGTTTTTATTCCTATTGCTCTGTAGTTCAGTTTAAAATCAGGGACAGATATCTCCTGATGATCTGTTGTTGTACAGGATTGTTTGAGCATTTCTGGATTTTTGTTGTCATTCTTGTTTTTCCATACGAAATTGAGAATTGTTCTTTTAAGGTCTGTAAAGAATTGTATTGGTATTCTGATGGGAATTCCATGGAGTCTATAGATTGCTTTTGGCAGGATGGCCATTTCTACTATGTTAATCCTATTGATCCATGAGCATGGGAGATCTTTCCATCTTCTAGTATCTTCTTCAGTTTCTTTTATCATTGAATAGAAGTTTTTTGTTTTTTGTTTTTTTTTCAAACAGGTCTTTCACTTGCTCAGTTAGAGTCAATCCACTGCACTTTATGTTATTAGTGGCTATTGCGAAGAGTGTTGTTTGCCTCATTTTTTTTCTCAGCCCTTTTGCATTTGGAATACATGAGGACTTCTGACTTTTTTTTGAGATAATTTTGTAAGTTCAGATACTCTGCTGAAGGTATTTATCAGCTGAAGGAGCTCTCTGGTAATTTTTTGGGGTCGCTTATGTATGCTATCATATTATCTGTGAATAGTGAAACTTTGACCTCTTCATTTCTGATTTGTATCGGCTTGACCTTCATTAGTTGTCTTATTGCTTTAGCTAGGACTTCAAGTACTATGTTGAAGACATATGGAGAGAGAGAGAGAGAGAGCAGCCTTGCTTAGTTACTGATTTCAGTGGGATTGATTTAAGTTTCTCTCCATTTAGTTTGACGTTGGCTTTAGGCTTGATGTATATTGTCTTTACTATGTTTATATATATGCCTTGTATCCCTGATTTCTCTAAGACTTTAAATATGAATGGGTGTTTGATTTTCTCAAATTTCTTTTGTCATTTAAGTTTGTTTATATGGTGGATTATCTTGATGGATTTCTGTATATTGAACCACCCCTGCATGCCTGGGATGAATTCTACTTGGTCATGATGGATGATATCTGTCTTTGGATTAGGTTTGCAAGTACATTTTTTTTAATTTTTAATTATATTTTTATTAATTACATTTTATTCACTTTGTGTCCCAGCTGTAGCCCCTTCTCCCATCCTTTCACAATTCCACCCTCCCTTGTTCTTCTTCTCCTATGACCCTCCTCTAGCTCAATGATAGGGGAGGTCCTCCTCCCCTTCCATCTGACAATAGTATATCAGGTCTCATTAGGACTAACTCTTTGTGGACTGGTAAGGCTGCTCCCTCCTGAGGGGGAGGTGATCAAAGAGCCAGCCACTGAGTTCATGTCATTGATGGTCCCTGTGCCTATTATTGGGGAACCCTCTTCGACACTAAGCTGCCTTGGGCTACTTCTGTGCAGGGGTTCTGAGTTATCTCCATGCATGGTCTTTGTTTGGAGTTTCAGTCTCAAAAAGGGTCCCTGTGTACAGATATTTTGGTTCTGTTCTCTCCTTGTGGAGCTCCTGTTCCCTCCAAGTCTTACTATCTCTCCCTTTTTTCATAAGATTCCCTGCAGTCTGCTCAAAGCTTGGCTATGAATCTCAGCATATGTTATGATACCCTATGGGTAGAATCTTTCAGAGGCCCTCTGTGATAGGCTCCTGTCCTGTACCCTGTTTTCTCCCTCTTCTGATTTCCATCTCATTTGTCTTTCTGAATGAAGATTGACCAGCTTACCAGGGTCCTCCTTCTTGATTAGCTTCCTTAGGTGTACAATTTTTAGTATGATTATCCTATATTATATGTCTAATATCCACTTAAAAGTGAGTATAATCTATGTGTTTCTTTCTGCTTCTGGGATACCTCACTTAGGATGATCATTATTAGATCCCACCATTTGCCTGCAAATTTTATGATTTCTTTGTTTTTAATTACTGAGTAGTATTCCATTGTGTAAATGTACCACAATTTCTGTAGCCATTCCTCAATTGAGGGACATTTGGGTTGATTCCAGCTTCTGGCTATTACAAATAAAGCTGCTACAAACATGGTTGAGCAAATGTCCTTGTATACTTGAGCATATTTTGGATATATGCCTAGGAGTGGTATAGCTGGATCTTGAGGAAGCACTATTTTTAATTGTCTGAGAAAGTACCAGATTGATTTTCAAAGTACTTATAAAAGGTTACATTCCCACCAGCAATGGAGTAGGGTCCCTCTTTCTCCACATCCTCTCCAGCATGTGTTGTCACTTGAGCTTTTGATCTTAGCCATTCTGATGGGTGTAATATCAGGGTAATTTTGATTTGCATTTATCTGATGACTAATGACATTGAGCATTTCTTTAAGTTTCTTTGCCATTTGATGTTCCTCTATTGAGAATTCTCTGTTTAGCTCTGCACCCCATTTTTTAATTAGGTTAATTGATTTTTATCTCTTTACCTTCTTAATTTTATGGATATTAACCCTCTGTCAGATATAGGGTTGTTGAAGATCCTTTCCCAATCTGTAGGCTGTTTTTTTTTTTCTTTTTCTGATGACATTGTTCTTTGCTTTACAGAAGGTGTTCAGTTTCATGAAGTCCCATTTATTAATTGTTGCTCTTAGAGTCTGTGCTGTTGGTATAATGTTCAGGAAGTTGTCTCCTGTGTCAATGAGTTCAGGGCTCTTCCCCACTTTTTATTCTAACAGGTTTAGTGTGTTTTGTTTTATGATGAGTTCTTTGATCCAGTTGGATTTTAGTTTTGGGTAGGGTTGTAAGTATGCGTCTATTTGCATTTTTCTGCATGTAGACATCCAAGTAGACCAACACCATTTGTTGAAGATGCTATCTTTTCTCCATCGTATGGTTTTGGAATTGTAGTAAAAAATCAGGTGTCCGTAAGTGTGTGGGTTTATTTCTGGGTCTTCAGTTTTATTCCATTGATCCACCCTTCTGTTTCTATGCCAGTGCCATGCAGTTTTTTATTACTGTTGCTCTATAGTACACCTTGAGATCAGGGATGGAGATACCCCCAGAAGATCTTTTATTGTAGAGACTGTTTTAGCAATTCTGTGTTTCTTATTATTCTTTATGAAGTTGAGAATTTTTCTTTCAAGGTCTGTAAAGAATTGTGTTGGTAATTTGATGGGAATAGCATTGAACTTGTAAAGTGCTTTTGGTAAGATGGCCATTTTTACTATGTTAATCCTGCCAAGCCACAAGCATGTGAGATCTTTCCATCTTCTGATATCTTCTTCTAATTCTTTCTTCAGAGACTGAAAGTTTTTTTCATACAAGTCTTTGACCTGCTTGGTTAGAGTTACACGTAGGAACTTTATGTCCTTTTTGGCTATTGGGAAAGGTGTTCTTTCCCTACTTTCTTTCTCAGCCCTTTTGTCTTTTGTATATAGGAGGGTTACTGATTTTTTTAATTGATTTTTATATCCAGCCACTTGGCTGAAGGTGTTTATCAGCTGTAGGATTTCCCTGGTAGAAATTTTGGTGTCACTCATGTATACTATCATATCATCTGTGAATAGAGATACTTTGACTTCCTCCTTTCTAAACTGAATCTCCTTCATCTCCTTCAAATATCTTACTACCTCTAGCAAGGAGTTCAAGTACTATGTTAAAGAGGTATGGAGAGAGTGGGCAGCCTTGCCTTGTCCCTGATTTCAGTGCGATTGCTTTAAGTTTCCCCCATTGAGTTTGATGTTGGCTATAGGCTTGCTGTATATTGTCTTTCCCATGTTAGGTAAGTGCCATGTATCCCTGATCTCTCCAGGACATTAAACATAAATAAATCTTGGATTGTATCGAATGCTTTTTCAGCATCTAAGGAGATTATCATGTGTTTTTTTTTCATTCAATTTGTTTATATGGTGGATCATATTGATGGAATTCTGTATATTGAACCACCCCTGCCTACCTGAAATGAAGCCTACTTGGTAATAACGATTGATATCTTTGATATGTTCTTGTTTTATTGAGTATTTTTGCATCAATGTTCATAAGAGAGTTTGGCCTGAAATTCTCTTTCTTTGTTGTGTCTTTGTTCAGTTTAGGTATCAAAGTGACTGTAACATCATAGAATGAGTTTGGTAATGTTCTTCCTGTTTCTATTTTTTGGAATAGTTTGAAGAGTATTGGCGTTAGCTCTTCTTTGAAAATCTGGTAGAATTCTGCCCTGAAACCTTCTAGCGCTGGGCTCTTTTCTTGACTGGAGAACTTTGATGACAGCTTCTATTTCCTTAGGGGATATAGGATTATTTAATTGATTTACCTGTTCTTGATTCAGCTTTGGCAAGTGGAATTGATCAATAAAATTGTCCATTGCATTTTGGTTTTCAAATTTTATAGCATACATGTGAATTCTTTATTTGTTTATAATTTATTGATTGCAGCCCTGAGTTTGATTATTTCCAGCCATCTACTCCTTTGGGGAATGTCTGCTTCTTTTTTATTCTAAGACATTCAGGTAAGCATTTAAGTTGCTTCTATGAGATGTTTCAAATTTCTTCTTTATTCTGATAGGTCTACCTTTATATGTTACTTAGACTTTTTCCCTTGCTGCTTTTAATATTTATTTTTTGTTATTGTTGTTCTGGAGATTTAGTGTTTAGAATATGATGTGATGTGAGGAGTTTCTTTTCTGGTCTAGTCTATTTGGTGTTCTGTAGGTCTCTTTTATGTTTATGGACAACTTGTTTTCTCCATCTGTGAGGACTGCTGGATATAGTAGCCTGGGCTGACATCTGTGTTCTCATAGAGTCTGCATGATATTCATCCAGGCCCTTCTGGCTTTCATAGTCTCTGTTGAGAAGTCAGGTGTGATTTTTTTTTTAATTTTATTTTTTTCTTATCAGTTACATTTTATTAACTCTGTATCCCAGCTGTATCCCGTTCCCACATTCCCTCCCAATCCCACCATCCCTCCCTCATCTCCACCATGCCCCTTTCCAAGTCCACTGATGGGGGGACCTCCTCCTCATTCATCTGATCCTGTTTTATCAGGTATCTTCAGGACTGGCTACAAAGTCCTCTGTGGCCTAACAGGACTGCTCCTCCCTTGGGGGGTGGGGAGGTCAAAGAGCTAGTCATTGAGTTCCTGTTAGAAATAGTCCTTGTTCTCCTCACTTTGGGAAACCAATTGGTTACTGAGCCACCACGGGCTACATCCAAGCAGAGGTTCTAGGTTATATCCATAGATGGTCCTTGGTTGAATGTCAGTCTCAGAAAAGACCCTGTGCCCAGATATATTTGGTCCCTGTGGAGCTCCTATCCTTTCCCCATCACACCAACTCCCCTTCTTTCATATGATTCCCTGTACTCTGCCAAAGGTTTGGTTATGAGTCTTTGTATCTGCTTTGAAAACACTGCTAGTTAGAGTCTTTCAGATGCGCTCAGTAGACTCCTGTCATACGATCAATGCAAATCCCATCTCTCCTTCTAAACGAGGATTGATCATCTTACCCCATGTCTGCTCTCTTGATTATCTTTTTTGGGTTTATAGATTTCATTATGTTTATCATGTCTTATAGGTCTATATAAGTGAGTATATACCGTGTTTGTCTTTCTCCTTCTGGGATATCTCACTAAGAATCTTTTCTAGATCCCACCATTTGCCTGCAAATTTCATGATTTCCTCCTTTTTGACTGCTGAGTAGTATTCCATTGTGTAAAAATACCACAATTTCTGTATCCATTCCTCTGTTGATGGACATCTGGGTTGTTTCCAGGTTCTGGCTATTACAAATAAAGCTGCTATAAACAGAGCAAGTATCCCTTTTGTGTAATTGAGCAAAGTTTGGGTATATACCTAGCAGTGGTATGGCTGAGTCTTGAGGAAGCACTAGTCCTAATTGTCTGAGAAAGTGCCAGATAGATTTCCAGAGTGGTTATACCAGTTTACATTCCCACCAGCAGTGGAGGAGGGTTCCCCTTTCTCCACAACCTCTCCAGCATGTGTTGTCACTTGAGTTTTTCATCTTGGCCATTCTGATGGGTGTGAGGTGAAATCTCAGGGTCGTTTTGATTTGCATTTCCCTGATGGCTAATGGGGTTGAGCATTTCTTTAAGTGTTTCTCTGCCATTCGATATTCCTCTGTCGAGAATTCTCTGTTTAGCTCTGTTCCCCATTTTTTAGTTGGATTACTTGGTTTGCTGCTTTTCAGCTTCTTTAGTTCTTTATATATACTGGATATTAGTCCTCTGTCAAATAAAGGGTTAGTGAAGGTTCTTTCCCAATCTGTAGGCAGTCGTTTTGTTTTGATGATAGTGTCCTTTGTTTTACAGAAGCTTTTCAGTTTCATGAGGTCCCATTTATTGATTGTTGCTCTTAGAGCCTGTGCTGTTGGTGTTCTGTTCAGGAAGTTGTCTCCTGTGCCAATGAGTTCTAGGCTGTTCCCCACTTTTTCTTTTAACAGATTTAGAGTATCTGGTTTTATGTTGAGGTCTTTGATCTACTTGGGCTTTAGTTTTGTGCAGGGTGATAAATATGGATCTATTTTCATTTTTCTGCATGTAGACATCCAGTTGGACCAGCACCACTTGTTGAAGATGCTGTCTTTTTTCCATTGAACGGTTTTGGCTTCTTTGTCAAAAAATCAAGTATTCATGGGTGTGTGGGTTTATTTCTGGGTCTTCTATATGGTTTCATTGATCCTCCTTTCTGTTTTTATGCCAATACCATACAGTTTTTATTACTATTGCTCTGTAGTACAGCTTGAGATCGGGGATGGAGATGCCTCGAGATGATCTGTTGTTGTACAGGATTGTTTTGGAGATTCTGGGTTTTTTTTTTTTTTTTTTTTTTTTGTTTCTCCATATGAAACTGAGAATCTTTTTTTCAAGGTCTATAAGAATTGAGTTGGTATTTTGATGGGAATTGCATTGAATCTGTAGATTGCTTTTGGCAGGATGGCCATTTTCACAGTATTGATCCTACCAATCCATGAGCATGGGAGATCATTCCATCTTCTGATATCTTCTCCAATTTCTTTCTTCAGAGACTTGAAGTTTTTCTCAAACAGGTCTTTCACTTGCTTGGTTAGTCAGGTGTGATTCTAATGGGGTTGCCATTATATGTTACTTGACATTTTTCCCTTGCAGCTTTTAGTATTTTTTCTTTGTTCTGTATGCTTACTGTTTTGGTTATTATATGGTGGGAGGATTTTCTTATCTGGTCTAATTTATTAGGTGTTCTATAGGCCTCTTGTATGCTTATTGGCCTCGCCTTTCAGCTGGGAAAATTTTCTTCTACGATTTTGTTGAAAATATTTTCTGGGCCTTGGAGGAGGGAATTTTTTTTCTCTATTCCTATTTTTCTTAGGTTTTGTCTTTTCATATTTTCTTGGATTTCTTGGATGGTCTGTGATAGGAATTTTTTGGATTTAACATTTCTTTATCAATTTCTTCTATTATATCTTCCATACCTGAGATTCTTTCTTCCATCTCTTGTAATCTATTGGTTATTCTTACCTCTGTAGTTCCTGTTTTCTTCCCTAAGATCTTTCTCTCCATTTGTGTTTTCTTTAATTTTTCCAATTCTATCTTCAGATTTTGAGCCATTTTGTTGATTTTCTTCACCTGACTGTATTTTCCTTCAATTCCTTCAGCTGTTTGTTTGAACATTCTTCTTTTTCTTTTATTTCTTTTAGTGACTGAATTATTTCCTCTCTAAAGGCCACAAAATGTTTTCCTGCATCTTCCTGTATTTCTTTATGGATGGCCGTAATCTGTTTCTCTTTATCTTCCTCTGTTTCTTTATGGATGGCCATAATCTGTTTGACTTTATCTTTCTCTAATTCTTTACACATTTTATTTGTTTTCTCTATTATCCTCTTCATAAGCATAGATATAAGGTCATCTGGAATTTCAATTATGCTGGGGTGTCCAGGGATGCTTTTCCCTGGATAACTGGGTTCTGGAGATGCCCTATTGCTCTGCCTTTTGTTGGTTGAGATTTTAAGCTGGCCTCTACCCATTGGGCTATCTTAGGTATTGGCTGTTAGTTTCTTGTGCTTCTTGGAATCCTGTGGTGGGGAGAATCCTATCGGCAGAAAGATAATTTTTTCTGAAGGAGGCCTACTGGGCTTTTTGGGTATGGTCACCGAATAGCCTGTTTTTCTCAGGAATTGCCACAGCTGACCTCAGGCTTATAGACCTGAGTGGTAACTGTGATCTTTGTTAGTCAAAGGGGCTCTCATCTCACCCATAGAAGTCCTGGAGACAGCTGCCCTGTTGATGGGTTTCTTGCTCTGAATTTAGGGAGCTGTTGCTGTTGTTCTTACACTGTTTTTCCAGCACAGCCCTTTTGAAGAACCCAAGAGCCCCGCGGTTTGGTCAGTTTGGGTATGGATAACTGGATGCCCTTTAAAGCAGTATCTGGGGTCTGATCTCTGGGATCCCAGGCTTCTGTAGGTCTGAGATTGGAGCTCTGTTGCCCTGTACCCAAGTGGGAACCATTGGCAGGTGAGCACAGCTCTCATGTGTGCAGCCGGACGCTAGAGCCTGGAGCCTGCAGGAACCCAGAAACTTTTCCGGAGCTGGCTGTCCTGAGGTTGGACTAGATGTTTACCTCCCACCGTGGAGTTTCCTCCCAACAGCCAGACCCAGTCTGTGGTGTTTTGGGGTCCACATTTTTTTCTGTAGTGGTGCATAGAGCGTGCTTGAGAGTGGTGGCTCCAAGCTGGCAACTGGATGCCTGCAGGATCCCGGGAACTTTTCCCAAGAACTTTTCCATGTGTGTGTGTGGGGGGGGAGCTACTGAAAGCTTTAAGGTCAGACCAGCTGATTCCCTTGATATGGAGTTTTCTCCCAACATGGTTACTCAGTCTCTGGTGCCCTGGCACCCACAGTTCTGTCCAGGATAGTGAGTCGGTCACGCTACAGGTCTCTAGGCTGGTACTGTGTACCCTGCTCTGGGCTGGTGGTTCTGAGCCTGCTGGCCCTGAGGACCTTTTCCAGAGATTGACTAGGTGACCTGAGGTTGGTCCCAATTGATTCTTACACCATGGGATATCCTCTCACTTGGGAATCACAGATGATGGTGTTTTAGGGCCCAGAGTTCAATCTCTTGGTCTCTGTTCTGAGACTGTCATCCTGCACTCAGACACAGTGTCCTCCCAGCCTGCAATCATGGATCTCCAGGTTTTGCAAGTATTTAATGGAATATTTTTGCATCGATGTTCATAAGAGATATAGGTCTGAAGTTCTCTTTTTTGGTTGGGTCTTTGTGTGGTTTAGGTATCAAGGTGACTGTGGCTTCGTAGAATGAGTTTGGTAATGTTCCATCTGTTTCTATTTTGTGGAATAGTTTGAAAAGAATTGGAGTTAGCTCTTCTCTGAGGGTGTGATAGAATTCTTTGCTGAAACCATCTGGCCCTGGGCTTTCTTTGGAAGGGAGACTTTTGATGACTGCTTCTAATTCCTTGGGGGATATAGGACTATTCATTCTATTTACCTGATTTTGATTTAATTTTACTGAATGAAATCTATCAAGAAAATTGTCCATTTCCTTTAGATTTTCAAGTTTTGTGGCATATAGACTTTTGTAGTGAGACCTAATGATTGTTTAGATTTCCACAGTGTCTTTTGTTATGTCTCCCTTTTTATTTCTTGTTTTGCTGATTTGGATAGTTTCTCTCTACCTTTTACTTAGTTTGGCTAAGGGTTTGTCTATCTTCTTGATTTTCTCAAAGAACCAAGTCTAGGTCTCATTGATTCTTTGAATTATTTTTTGTTTGTTTTCTTTGTTTGTTTCTAATTTATTTATTTCAGCTCTGAGTTTATTTCCTATCATCTACTCCTCTTGGATGTGTCTGCTTCTTTTACTTTCTAGGACTCTTAGGTGTGCTGTTAAGTTGCTTCTTTCTGTAGGCATTTAGTGCTATGAATTTTTCTCTTAGCACTGCTTTCATTGTGCCCTATAACTTTGGGTAAGTAGCGCCTTCATTTTAGATGAAATTTAGGAAGTCTCTAATTTCTCTATTCGTTTCTTCCCTGACCACGCTGTCATTGAATAGAGAGTTGTTTAGTTTCCATGTATAAGTAAGATTTTTCTTATTTCTGTTGTTGTTGGGTCTAGTTTTAGGCCATGCTGTTATGATAGGATATAAGGGATTATTTCAATCTTTTTGTTTCTTTTGAGGCTTGCTTTGTGCCAAGACTATGTGGCCAATTTTTGAGAAGATTCAATGAGGTGCTGAAAAGAAAGAACACTCTTTGTAGTTTGGGTGAAAAGTTCTGTAGAAATCTATTAGGTCCATTTGATTTAGGACCTCTCTAAGTGTCATTATTTTCATATTTAACTTCTAGCTAGAAGATCTTGGTGAGAGTGGAGTGTTGATGTTTCCCACTATTAAGGTATTGGGATTGATGTGTGATTTAAACTTTAACAATGTTTCATTTACAATTGCAGGTGCTCTAGTATTTGGCCTGTAGATATTCAACAATGTAATGTCCTCCTGGTGGATTTTTCCTTTGATGAGAATGAAGAGCTCCTCCTTATCTTTTTTTGTTTAATTTTTTTATCACACCACCAATTTCTTTTTTTTAATTTTATTTTTTTCTTATCATTTACATTTTATTAACTCTGTATCCCAGCCGTGTCCCACTTCCTCATTCCCTCCCAATCCCACCCTCCCTCTCTCATCTTCACCATGCCCCTTTCCAAGTCCACTGATGGGGGGAACCTCCTCCCCATTCATCAGATCCTGTTTTATCAGGTATCTTTAGGACTGGCTGTGAAGCCCTCCTCTGTAGCCTAACAGGACTGCTCCTCCCTTGGGGGATGGGAAGGTCAAAGAGCTAGTCATTGAGTTCCTGTTAGAAATAGTCCTTGTTCCCCTCACTATGGGAAACCAATTGGTTACTGAGCTACCACAAGCTACATCTGAGCAGAGTTTCTAGGTTATATCCATAGATGGTCCTTGGTTGAATGTCAGTCTCAGAAAAGACCCTGTGCCCAGATATATTTGGTCCTTGTGGAGCTCCTATCCTTTCCCCATCAGACTAACTCCCCTTCTTTCTTATGATTCCCTGTACTCTGCCAAAGGGTTGGTCATGAGTCTTTGCTTTGAAAACACTGCTAGTTAGAGTCTTTCAGATGCGTTCAGTAGACTCCTGTCATACGTTCAATACACATCCCATCTGTCTTTCTAAAGGAGGATTGATCATCTTACCCCATGTCTGCTCTCTTGATTATATTTTTTAGGTGTATAGATTTCATTATGTTTATCATATCTTATAGGTCTATATTTTGGTTGAAAATTGATTTTATTTGATCTTAGGATAGCTACCCCAGATTTTTTTCTGGGTCTGTTTGCTTGAAAAACCTTTTGTTTCCTCTCTGTATGCCTCTACTTGTGCCTCTACTTGTTCCTCTTTATGTTTGGCTGTAGTTGCCTGTATTTCTTTGAGAGCTTTGTTTGTTTCCTCTCTATATGTCTCTACATGTTCCTCTATTTGTTTGGCTGTATTTGTCTATATTTTTTTTGAGAGCTTTGTTCATTTCCTCTTTATATGCCTCTAATAACTCGGTAAGCATAGCTTTACAATCATTTTCCTGTATTTCTGATGAATTAAAATATCCATTGATTTGGGGGGTTGCATGTGAAACCATGATGTAGTGATTTTTGTTGGATGTGTTCTTACGCTGACCTCTAGCCATCTGCTTATCTGTAACCTTCACTGTTTTTTCCTGTAGTCTGTAATTCAGACTGGGTCTGTCTGTCTCTGCTGTCAGGAATATTCTTCAGGAAGATGAGAGAGGTCCACCAGTTTGAGAGTGGGTATTGGTGTTTCAGCTGCAGCTAAGGCAGTAAGGTTGCAGTTTCATATGTGCAAGTGAGGGTATGTGCTTGGGAGTGTGCCTTGAGGGAGAGGGTGCTAGAGCATTTCGATGCCTGGCAGTGCTGGGGGAGGTGCGGGTGGCACTGTTCTTGGGCTCAATGTGCATGTGCAGATGCCTTGAATATCTCAGTGTCTTACAGGCCTGTCATTCTGTCCTCCTGTTATTCAGACCTGTCTGGGCTCCAGGACTTGTTTCACTGTATTCCAATGGTAGACATACAGAACAGAGGTTTCAAAGTTGCGAATGCTGTTGCAAGGATCCTAATGCTGCCCACTGTGGGGGTGGGGGTGGGAGAGATCAGATGCCTAGCTGCTAGCAGAGAGGGATCCTGGGCCTGGGGCTTGGCAAGCACTCAGTTAAAGGCACACTCACCGGCTTAAATGCTTAATTGGAAAGCATAGGGGTTCCCCCTGTTCTCTGTTCTCAGATTTGGGCATGCAGGGGCAAATCAGAGTGTAAGACAGCAAGCAGCTCATGGTGTCCACTGTTTGGCCTCAGGGCAGGCAGGCCTGTACTTGGGGTAGCTGCCTCTGTAGTCTTCGTCACTGAGCATGGAAGCTCCCGCTTGGGCTATTTGCAGGCCTGTTGCAGCTGCAGCCCTGGGAAGCCAGCCTGTACAGTTACAGTCACTGAGAGGAGAGGATCCTGCCCAACTGCAGCTGCAGCCTTGGTAGGCCTGACTCTGCCATTTCAGTCACTGGGCATGGAGGCTTGTGCCTGGGGCAACCGCTGCTGCCTCAGCTAAGCAGGAAGGCCCTGCTTGGACCAGAGACCAGTGCAGGCATCCTCAGCACAGCAGGGAGATTCATGCTTGGGGCAAGGAAAAGTTCAGGGGGATTGAATATTTGCCACTCAGTCCCTGGAGAAGTCCACGGTTGGCCTGGATGCAAACTGACCCAGTGTACTGATTGTACCCTCTCACCTTTAGCTGCTCCTTCACTCACCAGTTTTGGAGTTTCAATCCTGTGCCCCACAGATACTATGAGTGTTGGTTGCTGCCAACTTGAATCATCCCCATGTCCTTGTTGATAGCTGAGTAGTATTCAATTGTGTGAAAGTACCACAGCTTTTTTATCCATTGCTTTGGTTGAGGGACATCTAGGTTGCTTCCAGATTCTGGCTATTATGAATAAAGCTACTATGAACGTAGTTGAGCAAGCGCCCTAATGATTTAGAAGAGCTTCTTTTGGGTATATACCCAAGGGTGGTATTGCTGGGTTTTAAGGTAGAGCTATTCCCAACTTTCTGAGAAAGTACCAGATTGTTCTCCAGAGTGGTTGTAGAAGTTTGCACTCTGATGAGCAATGGAGGAGGGTTTCCCCTTTCTCCACATCCTTTCCAGCAGGTGCTGTCACTTGAGTTTTTTTAATTAAATTTTTATTTTTATATTAATTAGAGTTTATTTACTTTGTACCCCAGCTGTAGCCCCGTTCCTCATTCCCTCTCAATCCCACCTTTCCTCCCTCATCTCCTCCCAGCCCCATTCTAAGTCCACTGATAGGGGAGGTCCTCCTCCCCTTCCATCTGAACTTGGCTTATCAGGTCTCACCAGGACTGGCTGCAATGTCCTTCTCTGTGGCCTAGCTAGGCTGCTCCTCTCATGGGGGGGGTGGGTAAGTCAAAGCACTAGCTGCAGAGTTTATGCCAGAGACAGTCCCTGTTCCCCTTAATAGGAAGCCACTTGGATACTGAGCTGCCATGGGATATGTCCGAGCAGGGGTTCTAGGTTATATCCATGCATGGTCCCTAGTTGGATAATCAGTCTCAGACAAGCTTCTGTGCCCAGAGAAGCAGGATAGGAGCCTAACATAGAGGGCTTCTGAAAGACTCTATATAGCAGTGTATCAAAGCAGATGCTAAGACTCATGGCCAAACTTTGGGCAGAGTGCAGGGAATCATATGAAGGAAGAGAGAGTTAGTAAGACTTGGAGAGAACAGGAGCTCCACAAGGTCACTTGAGTTTTTGATCTTAACCATTTTGATGGGTGTAAGATGGAATCTTAGAAAGTAAAACCCTAAGGACTAAGGACAGTTAACAATATTTTGTGCTTCTCAGCCATTTGATATTCCTTTGTTGAGAACTCTCTGCTTACCTCCGTACCCTATTTTTAATTAGATTCTTTGATTTATATACCTTCAGCAAAGTGGCTAGATACAAAGTGTACTGTCCTATATTGTGTTTTTCTCTCTTTCTCATAATGACTAGGCTTAAATCTGTGTTAAAACATTTTCTTAAGAAAATTTTGCATTTTTTTTTCTACATGTAGACATCAAGTTAGACTAGCACTATTATTTTGAAGATGCTGTCTTTTTTCCATTGTATGTTTTTGGCTTCTTTGTAAAAAATTAAGTTTCTGTAGGTGTGTGGGTTTATTTCTGGGTCTTCAATTCGATTCCATTGATATACTAATCTGTTTCTATGCCAGTAGCATGAAGTTTTTATTACTGTTGCTCTATAGTAAAGGTTGAGCGCTGGGATGGAGATACTGCCAGAAGATCTTTTATTCTATAAGATTGTTTTAGCTATTATGAGTTTTTGTTTCTCCATGTGAATTTGAGAATTGTTCTTTCAAGGTCTCTAAAAGAATTGTGTTGATATTTTGATGGGAATTTCATTGAGTCTGTTGATTGTTTTTGGTAGTATGGCCAGGTCTGCTGTTTTATCACCTTTCACATGGGAAGTAGAGCTTTTAGCCAGCCACAGAGGAAACTGATGCAATCAGCCCTGATGAGACCTGATAGGCTATGGTCAGATAGAAGGGGAGGAGGTCCTTCCCTATCAGTGGACTAGGGAAAGAGCATAGGGAGAGAAGAGGGAGGGTTGATGGGACTGGGAGGAGATGAGGGAGGGAACTACAGCAGGATACAAAGTGAATAAATTGTAATAAATAAATAAATAATTAAAAATTTAAAAAAGAAACATTGCCTTTGCTTCATCAAAGTAATCAGTATATGATCAGAGAGGTCATCATCATTTCTAGTCAAATGTAATGCCAAGTTGGATGCTCTCAGTTCAATCAACTGAAACAACTGAAGTAAAAACAACAGGATGATTACGTTATTAACAGGCATATTTTTAAATTAGTTCTCTGAACTTCCTACTGTTTAAGTGCATTTTATCAAAGTTATTTTCTTTTCTCATAGTGTTTGAGCAGATATTAGGTGCTAGATACTGTTCCGGAATTCCTGAATATCACACAGAAAAAACATTTTCCCCACATGCTTTATACTCTTATGATGATGAAATCTGTCTCTCACTTTGTAATGATTAACTATATAGAATATAAATTTCCTTCTCTTACCAATATTTCTTAGTTTTCCTGAAGTTTTTCTAAAAGACTTTTTAGTTTCTAATTAGAATTTGTCCTTTATGCACCAGAGAACAGGAGCTATGCTTATTTAAATTTAGCATTATTGTGAGTAAATTAATGATTAATGTAGAGTAAATATATAATTCTAAAGTGGAAAATAGAATTGTGCCTAAATAAATCCAAACATGTATTCATATACCAAATCAGTATGCCCTCTGATTGTTTTAATTTACTTTTTATTTATTATAATTTATCCACTTTGTATCCCAGCTGTAGCTCCCTCCATCACTCCCTTCCAATCCCACTCTCCTCCCACTTCTCCTCCATGTGCCTCCCACAGTCCACTGATAGGGGAGGTCCTCCTCCCCTTCCATCTGAACCTAGCTTATCAGGTCTCACCAGGGCTGGCTGTATCTTCCTCTGTTGCCTGGTAAGGCTGGCCCCCCATCGCCCTCATGGGGAGGTGATCAAAGAGCCAGCCACTGAGTTCATGTCAGAGACAGTCCCTGTTCCCCTTACTAGGGTACCCACTTGGATGCTGATCTGCCATGGGCTACATCTGAGCAGGGGTTCTAGGTTATATCCATAAATGATCCTTGGTTGGACTATCAGTCTCAGAAAAGACACCTGTGCCCATATTTTTTGGTTCTGTTGCTCTCCTTGTGGAGCTCTTGTCTCCTTCAGGACTTTCTAGCTCCCACTTCCTTCATAAGACTCCCTGAACTCTGCCCAAAGTTTGGCTATGAACCTCAGCATCTGCTTAGATACATTGCTGGGTAGAGTCTTTCAGAGTGGTGGGCTCCTGTCCTGTTCCCTGTTTTCTCCTTCTGATGTCTGTCCCATTTGCCTTTCTGAATGAGGACTGAACATCTTACACAGGGTCCTTTTCTTGCTTGTGTCTTTAGGTGTACAGATTTTAGTATGTTTATCCTATCATATAGGTCTAGTATCCACTTATAAGTGAATGTATAGCATGTGTGACTTTCTGCTTCTGGGATACATCAGGACTTTCTTTTCTAGTTCCATCCATTTGCCTGCGTGTTTTTTTTTTCATGATTTCCCTGTTTTTTAATTGCCAAGTAGTATTCCATTGTGTAAATGTACCACAATTTCTGTATCGATTCCTCAATTGAGGGGCATCTGGGTTGTTTCCAGATTCTGGCTATTACAATTAAAGTTGCTATGAACATGGTTCAGCAAATGTCCTTGTTGTATACTTGAGCATATTTTGGATATATGCCTAGGAGTTGTATAGCTGGATCTTGAGGTGGCTAGACTAATTGTCTGAGAAAGAGCCAGATTACATTGATTTTCAAAGTGGTTATACGATGGGTGTAAGGTGAAATCTCAAAGCCATTTTTTATATATAATCTTGAAAGGGAGTACAAATAAATTTAAGAGTGTCATCTTTCTTTTCTAGACTGTTTTTTTGTTTGTTTGTTTGTTTTTGTTTTTTTTTGCCAGAGCTGAGGATTGAACCTAGGGCCTTGCGCTTGCTAGGCAAGCGCTCTACCACTGAGCTAAAATCCTCAACCCCTAGACTGTTTTTTTTTTTTTAAATCTGCGTCTATTTTGTCAGTTGATGCAGTTTACACTTAAGTGTCAATTTAACAAGCTTTATTTATTTATAATATTAATTCCTTAATAACTGAGGCTACTTCTATCATACATCTGCTGCCTCAGTCTATCACTTGATAGAATAGATAGGTATGAGCTACTGTGAATGGCTTCTCACTAATATCTATTACTTGGTAATTTTGTTAGCTATTAGCTCAGTTTATATCACTTTTTGTAGATTTCTAAAGTGTTAATATAGGCAGCTTTTATAAGACCTCTTCCTTTCAAATGCAATCATGCACAACAATATTCCTTTGAATCCTGAATTTGTTGCATGCTGCAAATTTTCTTCTTTTTTTTTTTTTTTTTTTCAATGCAGTTTATTCAGGAACATTGAACAATCCTCGGACCCCGGGGAAAGCCAGCCCACAGCTTAAATAGCCTCTGGGTAGCCAACCCAGGCGTGCCACGGGGGCAATGCAGATAGGTCCACATACATAGAAGCAAGCCAGATCCTCGGCCTTAGCCAAATGTGGAGTTGTTCGTGACAGAGAGCACTCACCATCGGGAAGGTGGAAGGCGGAAACCAGCTCCATCTTTAAGGCATAGCATTCCGCAGCTCTCTACAGTTCCCCCTTTTTGTTTTAGACGTGTCAGGCAAGAGTAGAGGTCTGATCTCTGATATTAGAAATAAATTGGGACTTTGTACAGATGTTCATTTAGGTGTCATCCACCCAAAGAGCATCAGACCCGTCCGATACCTTTTTCTCAGAGGCGGGACCTGGGGCATCAACCCGCATGCAATCAGACATGCTCTTCTCTGGGTCCAAAGCAGCTGACCCTGAGTGCAGTGCTTAGCCTCGCATCCTGAGCGTATCATTTTAGCTTTTTATGGTATCCAACGTAGCTCATGCCTTAGTTGTACATAAAGGAATTAATGCTCAACTAAAAGGAAGCTTGATGGTGTTCAATCAGATATGACCTCTTGCAGGAGCAAATTGATACCCTATGGCAAATCGCTCAACCTGGCTGTCAATGAAAGTATGCTGGACTTTGTGTCACTAGCATACAACATGAGAATTTCTCCTGCGCTGCAAATCTGTCTAAACAATTTTCTTCTTTTACTCACATTCATTTGTAATGTTCTAAATTCTCTTGTGAGTTTTTATTAAATCTGATGGTATGCTTCAAAGTATGTCAGTAGAGTTCAACATATTTGAAAACTACCGTTTTTCTGTATGTTTTTAATGTATGATATTATCTTGTTTATCCTACAAAAAAATGGTATTTTGAATTAGTGAATTTTTAATTCAATTGACACTTCTTTTGCAAAACAACTCTGCCTGTACTTGAGAATCTTCTATGTCTACTCATTAGATTTCCTAATTATGGGGCTATTCAATTCCTCAACTGGTTATCAATCTTCTTTCTAGAAATACTCTTTATTACTGAATGAAATAACATCTCAGCTCTGATTTTTATAGCTTTCCTTTCTTCCCTTTAATTCTGTTAGTAATTGCCTTAAATGTTTTGACATTATATTTTGCTTTCTCATGTTCATGGGATCCATTGTTTCATCACATAATCCTTGCCTTTTGTAATAGTTCCTGATGCTGTCTACTTTGCCAAACACTGGCAGACCCACAGATCCATTCATGCTGCCTTTATTAACTTTACCACTTTTCATTTCTAATTTATAGTTTCATCTTTGTATTGGATAATGTTAGTTTCAAGACCTCCTTCACAGACACCACATTTCAGAATGCTGGAAAATGTGGATTAAGTAACACAGGGTTACAGATAGCCTGGGCAATCACCCTGTGGGTATTACATAATATCCAAATCACTTACAATATCTAATACTTATGCAATGAAAAGCTTTGTAATAGCTCTTATTCAAACTCATTCAGTGGAAATGAGAAAAAAGTGGAAAACCATTTTCAATGTAGTAGATTTTTCTCCTCAAAGTTTCAACCTGCAGCTGATTTAATTGTGGGTGGAGATTTCTTTCATTCTGACTGAATACTTGAGATAGCAAAACTTTAAATACTAAGAGCTTTAAATACTAAGTACTTATATAACAAACTTTAATTGGTGAGTGATTTTTGACAATGAATATTTAGATACCAATTTCTTCACATACTGAATATTTTAGATGCAACCATTTTAGTATTTCAGTCAAAGATACAAATGCAGACAGTCTTGCAAATGGCATAGTATTTTTACATTTCTAAAAACTTCTTATTTTGGAAGATTTCTATCTTTTCTTTAAATAGTTTAATGTATTTGATCTAACTGAATTGCTGATAAAAAGATCTTATTTTGTTTCATTATGTTTGTTTTCACTGTTATTATACTTTTATTCCCCACATCCTCATCATTGTTATCAATTGATATTTTATAACTAAGCATTCTAAATCATTAATCTTTACTTTTGCATATTTTTGAAATATTTGATCAATGGAATTGAATAGAAGACCCAGAAACAAACTCACTTACTTATGGACACTTGATTTTTGACAAAGAAGCCAAAACTGTACAATGGAAAAAAGACAGCATCTTCAAAAAAATAGTGCTGATCTAACTGGATGTAGAAAAATGCAAATAGATCCTTATTTATATCCCTGCACTAAACTCAAATCTAAGTGGGTAAAAGACGCCAATGTAACACCAGATACACTAAATCAATTAGAAGAGAAAGTGGGGAACAGCCTTGAACTCTTTGGCACAGTAGAAAACTTTCTGAATAGAACACCAACAACTCATGTTCTAAGATCAACAATTAATAAAAAGGACCTCTTAAAACTGAAAAGCTTCTGAGGCAAAGGACACAAATTGAACAAATCAACAGTCTACATATTGAAAAAACAAATTCAACAATCCTACATCTGATAAAGGGCTAATATCCAAAACATGTAATGAAATCAACACCTCTAAATAAAATAACCCAATTAAAAAATGGGGCATAGAACTAAACAGATAATTATCAACAGAGGAATCTCAAATGGCCAAAAAGCACTTAAAGAACTGTGAAACAGTTTATGTCAAAGACAGTCCCAGTTCCCATTACTATGGAACCCATTTGGACACTGAACTGCCATGGGCTACATCTGTGCAGAGTTTCTAGGTTATCACTATGCACTGTTCTTGGTTGGAGTATCAGTCTCAGAAAAGACCCCTGTGCCCAGACTTTTTGGTTCTGTTGCTCTCCTTGTGGAGCTCATCACCTCCCCTGAAGGGGGAGCAGCCTTACCAGGCCACAGAGGAAGACAATGAAGCCACTCCTGAAGAGACCCAATAGACTATGATCAGAAGGAAAGAAAGGAAGACCTCCCCTATAGGTGGACTTAGGGAGGGGCATGCATGGAGAAGGGGACTGCAGGAGGGATTAGGAGGGGTGGTGCGAGGGAGCCACAGGGGGGATACAAAGTGAATAAAGTGTAATTAATAAAAAATAACAAAAATTGAGAAAATTCCTTTGCTTTCAGAAGCTTTTCAGTTTTATAAGGTCTTATTTATTGATTGTTGTTCTTAGACCCGGTGCTTTTGATATTTTGTTCAGGAAGTTTTCTCCTGTACCAATGAGTTCAAGGCCCTTCCCCACATTTTCTTCAAAACAAGTTTAGTGTGTCTGGCTTTATGTTGAGGTCTTTTATCCACTTGAACTTCAGTTTTGTACACGGTGGTAAGTATGGATCAATTTACATTTTCTACATGTGGACAACCACTTAGATAAGCACTATTTGTTGAAGATGCTATCTTGTTTCCATAGCATGGTTTTGGTTTCTTTGTAGAAAATCAAGTATCCATAGGGGTGTGGGTTTATTTCTGGGTCTTCTATTTGATTCCATCAATCCATCAGTCTGTTTCTATTCTAGTACAATGTCTTTTTTATTACTGCTATTCTATAGTACAACTTGAGAACAGGAGTGGAGATTACTCCAGAATACCTTTAATTGTACAGGATTGTTTTAGCTATTCTGGGTTTTTTTGTTTTTCCCTATGAACTTGAGAATTGTTCTTTCAAGGTCTGTAAAGAATTGTGTTGTTATTTTGATAGGAACTGCTATGAATCTATAGATTGCTTTTAGAAGGATGGCCATTTTCACTATGTTAATTTTACCTATCCATGAACAAGTAAGATTTTTCCATCTTTTGTTATCTTCTTCAATTTCTTTCTTTGAAGACTTGAAGTTTTTTTCACACAAGCCTTTCACTTGCTTACTTAGAGTCACATCAGTCACTTTATGTTCTTTGTGGTTATTGTGAAGGGTGTTGTTTCCCTAATTTCTTTCTCAGCCTGTTTGCCTGTTGTATACACTAGGGCTTCTGAAATTTTTTGAGTTAATTTTGTATCCAGCCACTTTGCTGAAGGTGTTTATAAGCTGAAGGAGTTCCCTGGTAGAATTTTTGGGGTCACTCATATATGTTATCACATCATCTGTGACTAGTTATACTTTTACATCTTGCTTTCTGATTTGTATACCCTTGATCTCCCTTTGTTGTCTTATTGCTCTAGCTAGGACTTCGAGTACTATGTTGGAGAGATAAGGAGAGACTGGGCCATCTTGACTTTTCCCTGATTTCAGTGGGATTGATCTAAGTTTTTCTCCATTTAGTTTAATGTTGGCTATAAGCTTGCTGTATATTGTCTTTATTCTGTTTATGTATGTGACTTGTATTCCTGATCTCTTCAAGACTTTCCACATGAATGGATGTTGGATTTTGTCAAATGATTTAGGGTATCTGAGGAGGTGATCATGTTTTGTTCTGTTGTGTTTTCCCCTATTTCAGTTTGTTTATATAGTAGATTACATTGATAGATTTCCATATATTGACCTGCTCTTGCATTCCTGGGATGAAGCCTACTTAGTCAGGGTAGATGGTATCTTTGATGTGTTCTTGGATTTAGTTTGTAATTATTTTATTGAGTATATTTTATGTTATAGAATACTTTATATTTTATTCAGAATAATCTTACAAATTTTCATTTATTTATCTTTTCTATCTCCATCATTTGTGAAAAATCAACAGCTGTAAGGACCTCAAAAATACACTTTTTACATTCTTACCTAAAGACACATAGCTTCATTGCTTTTCCTACGGCCAGTCCTCTGGATCTACCTAAGATTCTTCACTGAAGCATCATAGGAATGTCCCAGTAACAAAAGTATAGGCCTGTTCCTGTGAGACACAGGACTCTTAAAATAGGGACACTTGAATAGAAAGTTCTCCACTGGCCGGGCATATTATTCTTCATGCATTGTTACTGTAGTCTGAGGCTTTCTCTTTCTGCCACTTCAATCCTTTATAAATATTAGACATTCAGCAAGAGACGAGAGCACTGTGCTCTGTCTCCTGTCTCTTTTTTCATAAGGCATTTACTGTTTTTATCACTGCATCAGACAGTGAAAATATTGTTGCTGCTCAATATATCATTGGGAAACATATATTTTTAATTGACTGATGACTTCCATAGAGAATGACCATAGCCATACTTTGGGCAGAGTGCAGGGAATCTTATGAAAGAAGGGGGAGATGAAAGACCTGGAGTGTACGGGAGCTCCACAAAGAGAGCAACAGAACCAAAAACTCTGGGTCAAGGGATCTTTTATGAGACTGATATGCCAACCAAGAACCATGCATGGAGCTAACCTAAAACCCCTGCATAGATGTAACACCTGTACAGATGCTAGCTTAAGTGTCCAAGTGGAATTCCCTAGTAAGGGGAACAGGGGCTGTTTCTGGCATGAATTCAGTGGCAGAGTCTTTAATCACCTTTTCTTGGGGGGTACAGCCTTGCCAGGCTACAGAGGAAGACAATGCAGCCAGTCTTGATGAGACCTGATAGGCTAGGGTCAGATGCAAAGGCAGGAGGACCTCCTCTGTCAGTGAACCAGGGAAGGGTCATGGGAGGTGAAAAGGGAGGGAGGATAGGATTATGAGGGGATGAGCGATGGGGCTACAGCTGGGATACAAAGTGAATAAATTGTAATAAATAATAAATAAATAAACACAAATGAAAAATACATTGAGTATAACTGTCATTTTTGTATATGTCTTAATAAGAGAGATAGGTCTGCACTTATTGTTGTTGTTGCTGGGTCTTTGTGTGGTTTAGGAATCAAGGTGACCATAGTTTCATAGAATGAGTTTGGTCATGTTCCTTCTGTTTCTATTTTGTAGAATAGTTTGAAAATGTCTAATATCTAGAATATATAAAGAACTCAAAATGATAAACACCAATAAACCAAGCAATCCAATTTAAAAATTGGCTATAGAGCTAAATAAAATTCTCAATGGAGAAATACCGAATGGCAGAGTAACACATAAAGAAATGCTCAACCATCTTAGTCATCAGGGAAATGCAAATCAAAATGACCTTGTGATTTCACCTTACACTCATCAGAATGTCTGAGATCAAAAATTTAAGTGACAATACATGCTGGAGAGGATGTGGAGAAAGGGAAATCCTTGTCCAAGTGTACAACAAGGACATTCACTCAACTATGTTCATAGCAGCTCTGTTAGTAATAGCCCGAAGCTGGAAACCACCTAGATGTCTCTCAACTGAAGAATAGATAAAGATACTGTGGTACATTTACACAATGTTATACTACTCAGTATTAGAAAGAAAGAAATCATGAAATTTTCAGGCAAATGGATGGAACTAGAAAAGATCATCCTGAGTGAGACAACTCATACCAATAAAGACATGCATGGTATGTACTCTCTTATAAGTAGGTTTTAGCCATATAGTACAGGATAAGCATACCATGATGCAAAGACCCAAAGAAAACAAATAACAGAGAGGATCCAAAGGAGGATGCATATATTTCACTTGGAAGAGGAGACAGAGTAGAAATAGGTAGTGGTTGAAGAGAGGGAACAATGTAGGGGAGGGGCCTACAGTTAATGGTGTAGAGATCAGACCTCCTAGAGAGATAAAGGGAGAGAGGACAGAAGTCCTGTAGAGAAAAGAGAAACTGATGGTGGGGGTATCTTTGTGACAAGCTGGAGACCTAAGTCAGGGTAGGCTCCTAAGAGGATATAATGGAAATTCAATGAGAGACTCCTATTAGCAGAGGCCAGAGACCGAATAGGACACCCTCTAGATTAGTCTCCAGTAGAGGGTGGAGAACACCAGCTCACTCGCAAAAATTGAACCCCTAATTTACCCTGCCTACAAGATGTACAGGGATAAAGATAGGGCAGAGATTGAGGGAATGTCCAACTAATTCCTGGCCCAACAAAAGACCTACCCTACAGAAGTGTAGCAACCCCTGACACTGGAAAGGATAGTCTGCTAAGTTTGCAGACAAGAGCCTGTCAGAGCTGTCCTCTGAGAGACTACCCAGCAGTGTCTCAAAACAGGTGCTAAGACTCACAGCCAAACATTCGTTGATGCCGAGAGAGTCTTGTGGAAAAGTGGGAGGAAAGATAAAAGGACCTGGAGGTGACAGGAGCGCTCCATAAGAAGACAAACAGAGCCAACTAACTAGGGCCCAACAGACCTTGCTGAGACTGAAGCATCTGCCAAGGACCATGCATGAACTGGACCAAGGCCCCTACAAAGATGTAACAGATGGGAAGCTTAGAGTTCATGTGGTTCCTCTATCAAAGGAAGTGGATACTTCATGGGACATGGACTCACTTGCTAGCTTTTTTATTTTTCCCCGTGGTGGGACTGTCTTGCCAGGGCACAGGGGAAGATGACAGGCTCATCCTGATATAACTTAATGGTCTGGGATGGATGGGTTAGGTAGCTCCCCTTTACTGAGAAATAGGTGAGGGAGAGATTAGTGCAGAGGAAGGGGAGGAGGAATGAGGCTACAACCTTTGTAAAGTGAATAAAAATAAATAAATTTTAAAATCACTGTTTATATTCATCATATATCATGCTTTACTAGATTTATGTCAACCAACCTGTTAACTAAAACAGTTACCAAGAATGTAATGGAAAGGCAGCATATCCAGTTGGGTATATACTAAGTATAGGATGCTTTTCACAGAATAATGAGTATACACACAGAATGATGTGTATATACTGAGTATAGGATGCTTTTCACAGTATGATGGCCGAAGATTTCATCAAGCTCTTTAGAATGATGTTCAGTTTGATACTTTTATATTGTTTATTTCTGTAAGTTATCAAAATTGTTTTAGAATGTAGTTTATTAAAGTTAATTATGATTTTTAAAAATACTCATATTTGAATGACTTCTCTCTGGAAATAGGATTCTTCTATTTTTTTTGGGGGGGAGGCGATTTTGTGCTTTAAGAAACTTTGCTTCTCTTACATCTTTTTTTTTTAAATTGTTGAAACCTGAAAGGTGCATTTAATTTGAGATCTTCTGAAATTGTCTTCTGCAATGACCGTATTCCTTAATTGAATTCCTTGTCACATGTGGTTTTTGAGTCCCTTTTATACATATTCAATTTAAATACAGCTTTGATACACATTCATTTGAACACCAGGGAAGAAATATCTCAGATGAATTAACATACAGGATCACCAACAGCAAAGCTACTCTGACTGATGACTTCTGCATCTAAGCTTTCATTCGAAGCCAGCCCAGCTCAAGCTGAGTTTAGCATCATCCCACAGTGAAAGATGGGTGCCTTTTTGGATCTACATTGTCAATGCCTTTTACTATGAACATGCTAAATGTCTTTCCAATTCCTATGTAAAGAAAGCTGTGCTAGAATTATTCTTTTTATTCTGCATGGAATGGCTGCCCAGGTTTGCTCCTGAATTTTAGACAGTCAAATCAAAATGAGCGCTTTTGTTCCTTGTAACACAGAGTTGTGGTTTGTTTATTTATTTACTTCATTTACATTTCTGTCACTGCATCTTCCCCTCCCTCCTCTCCTCACAGGCCCTCCTTCTCACCACCCCATCTTTAATTATCCTATCTTCCCTTTTTTCTCTCAGAGAAGGGGAGACTTCCCATGAGTATCAACCTGCCTTGGCATATCAAGTAGGACTGGGTCCATCTTATTTTATTGAAGTTAGACAAGGCTGTCTATTAGGGGAGAGAGATCTCAATGCTATAACAGACTCTGAGGCAGCCCCTGCTCCTGTCGTTAGAGGACCGAGCTGTATATCTGGTACATATGGGGTGCAGGATTGTGGGGGTGGAGGGTGAGGAGATGGGGTGGGAGGATAGACTAAAACCATACCATCGATACTCTCTAGTTGGTGGTTCAGTCTCTCCAAGATCCTATAGGCTAGCTTAGTCGGCTCTGTAGGTACTTGACCTCTCTGACTCTTTCAGTCCCTCTTCTCCCTCTTCCATAAGATGTCCTGATCTCTGCCTAATGTTTGATTGTGGATTTCCACATCTGTTTATATCAGATTCTGGGTGAGTCCAGCATAGCTCTCTCAGGGGTCAGTACAGCAGAACATGGTTAATAGTGTCTGCACTACATGTCTTCTTGATAGACAAGAGAGACAGAAATAGAAAAAGGCAAGTAAACTCACCAAAATGAGTTTTGATGATTATTTTCTTTAAAAAAAATTTTATCCCATGAAAATACCAACACAATTCTTTTTAAAAAAGTTTTTATTAATTACACTTTATTCAATTTGTATCCCCCCTATGGTTCTCTCCCTCCTCCTGTCCCAATATCTCCCTTCTTCTACCCTCTGCATGCATGCCCCTCCCCAAGTCCACTGATAAGGGAGATCTTCTTTTCCTTCCTTCTGATCCTAGTCAATTAGGTCTCATCAGGAGTGTCTGCATTGTCTTCTTCTGTTGCCTGGTAATGCTGCTTCCCCCTCACGGGGAGGTGATTAAAGAGCAGGCCAATCAGTTCATGTCAGAGGCAGTCCCTGTTCCTATTACAATGGAACCCATTTGGATACTGCACTGCCATGGGCTACATCTGTGCAGGAGTCTTAGGTTATCTCCATGCATAGTCCCTAGTTGGAGTATCAGTCTCAGGAAAGACCCCTGTGCTCAGATTTTTGGTTCTGTTGCTCTCCTTGTGGAGCTCCTGTCCTCTCCAAATCTTTCTGTTACCCACTTCTTTCCTAAGATTCTCTGCACTCTGCCCAGAGGTTGCCCATAAGTCTCAGCATCTGCACTGATAGTCTGCAGGGCAGAGCTTTTCAGAGGTCCACTGTGTCAGGCTCCTGACTTGTTCCCTCTGTTCTCCTTCTTCTGATATCCATCCTCTTTGCCTTTCTGGATAGGAATTGAGCATTTTATCAAGAGTTCTCCCACTTAATTAGTTTCCTTAGGTGTACAGATTTTAGTAGGTTTTTCCTATATTATATGTCTATATGAGTGAGTATATACCATGTGCGTCCTTCTGCTTCTGGGATAGCTCACTCAGGATGATCTTTTCCAGATCATCCCACCATTTACTTGCAAATTTCTTAATTTCCTTGTTTTTTATTACTGAGTAATATTCCATTGTGTAGATGTACCACAATTTCTGTATCCATTCCTCCACTGAGTGGCTTCTGGGCTGTTTCCAGCTTCTGGCTATTACAAATAAAGCTGCTACAAACATGGTTGAGCAAATGTCCTTATTGTGTACTTAAGCCTCTTTTGGGTACCTAGGAGTGGTATAGCTGGATCTTGAGGAAGCACTATTCCTAGTTGTCTGAGGAAGCACCAGATTGCTTTCCAGAGTGGTTGTACAAGTTTACATTCCCACCAGAAGTGGAGGAGGGTTTCCCTTTCTCCACAACCTCTCCAGCATGTGTTGTCACTTGAGTTTTTGATCTTAGCCATTCTGATGGATGTAAGGTGATATCTTAGGGTCATTTTGTTTTGCATTTCCTGTATGACTAAGGACGTTGAATATTTCTTTAAGTGTTTCTCTGCCATTTGATATTCCTCTATTGAGAATTCTCAGTTTAGCACTATACCCCATTTTTAATTGGATTACTTGATTTGTTGCTGTTTAACTTCTTGAGTTCTTTATATATACTGAATATTAGCCCTCTGTCAGGTATAGGGTTGGCGAAGATCCTTTCCTAATCTGTAGGCAGTCGTTTTGTTTTGACGACAGTGTCCTTTCTTTACAGAAGCTTTTCAGTTTCATGAGGTCCGATTTATTGATTGTTGCTCTTAGAGCCTGTGCTGTTGGTGTTCTGTTCAGGAAGTTGTTTCCTGCCAACACAATTCTTTACAGACCTTGAAAGAAAAATTCTCAAGTTACATGGAAAAACAAAAACCAAGAATTGCTAAAATGATCCTGTACAACAACAGATCATCTGGAGGTGTCCCCATCCCTGATCTCAAGCTGTACTACAGAGAAATAGTAATAAAAACTGCAAGTTACTGGTGTAGAAACAGAATGGTGGATCAAAGGACTCAAATAGAAGACCCAGAAATAAACCCACATACCTATGGAAACTTGATTTTTGACAAAGAATCCAAAATTATGCAATAGAAAAAAAGACAGCATCTTCAACAAACCGTGCTGGTCTAACTGATATCTACATGTAGAAAAATGTATATAGATCCATGTCTATCACCTTGTAGGACACTAAAATACAGTGGATCAAAGACCTGAATATAAAACCAGACACAGTAAAATTCTTAGAACAAAAAGTGAGGAAGAGCACAGGAGACAACTTCCTGAACAGAACACCAACAGCACAGGCTCTAAGATCAACAATCAATAAATGGGACCTCATGAAACTGAACAGCTTTTGTAAAGCAAAGGACACTGTCATCAGAACAATCTGCCTTCAGACAGAGAAAGGGTCTTCACCAACCCTGTTTCTGATAGAGAGCTAATATCAAGAATATACAAAGAACTCACGAAGTTAAACAGCAACAAATCAAGTAATCCAATTAAAAATGAGGTACAGAGCTAAACGAGAATTCTCAAAAGAGGAATATTGAATGGCAGAGAAACACTTAAAGAAATGCTCAAGGTCCTTAGTCATCTGGGAAATGCAAATCAAAAAGATTTCACCTTACCCTCATCAGAAGGGCCAAGATCAAAAACTCAAGTTAGAACACATGGAGAGGATGTGGAGAAAGGGGAACCCTCCTCCACTGCTAGTGGGGATGAAAACTTGTACAACCACTTTGGAAGTCAATCTGGTGCTTTCTCAGACAATTAGGATTAGCGTTTTCTCAAGATCCAGCTATACCACTCCTAGGCATATATCAAAAATATGGTCAAATACACAACAAGGACATTTGCTCAACCATGTTTGTAGCAGCTTTATTAGTAATAGACACAACTTGAATACAACACAGATGTCCCTCAACAGAGGAATGGATACAATATTTGTATATCTACACAATGGGATACTACTCCTCAATTAAAAACAAGGAAGTCATGAAATTTGCAGGTAAATGGTGGAACTAGAAAAGATCATCCTGAGTGAGGTGTCACAGAAGCAGAAAGTCACACATGTTATACACTCACTTACAAGTCGATATATAATATAGGATAAACATACTAAATTCTGTACACCTAAATAAGCTAAGCAAGAAGGAGGACTCTGGATAAGATGATCAATCCTCACTCGGAAAAGCAAAGAGGATGGAAGAAGGAGAAATGAGGAAACAGGACAGGAGCCTACTACAGATGGCCTCTGAAAGACTTTGCCCAGCAGTGTATCAAAGCAGATGCTGAAAGTCTTAACCAAACTTTGGGCAGAGTACAGGGAGCCATATGAACAATGGGGAGATAGAAAGACCTGGAGAGGACAGGAGTTCCACAAGGAGAGCAACAGAACCAAAAAAATTTGGGCACAGGGGTCTTTTCTCAGAACTCCAACCAAGGAACATTCATGGATATAACCTATAACCCCTGCTCAGATGTAGCCCATGGCAGCTCCATATCCAAGTAGGTTTCACTATTAAGGGTAACAGGGACTGTCTCTGACATGTATTCAGTGTCAGGCTCTTTGATGATCTCCCCCTCAGGGGGTAGCAGCCTTGCTAGGTGCACAGAGGAGGACAGTGCAGCCAGTCCCTAGGAGACCTGATAAGCTAGAGTCAAATGGAAGGGGAGGAGGACTTCCCCTTCAGTGGACTTGAAGAGGGGCATGGGAGAAGATGAGGGAGGGAAGTTGGGATTAGGAAGGAATGAGGGAGAGGCTACAGCTGTGATACAAAGTGAATATACTGTAATTAATATAAAAATAAAATTTTAATAGAAAAGAAGTGAAATCATGCTTATCAAATAGGTAGTACACGCAGTGTTTTAGATAAATCACAAAATATACCAATTAGTAGTATATAATAATTGATGTCCAATAAATTTGTATCTAATAAATTAGTAGGCAATGAAAAAATTTTACCCAATGTATTTTGATTATATTCTCAACTCCTCTCAGATTGAATCCACCCAAGTTTATGTCCTTCCTCTCTCTAAAACAGCAAAGCCAGAATCAAAACAAGAACTAAAACATCACAAGGAAATTGAGTCTGTTTTGTATTAGCCAACTCCCCCTGAGTATGAGCCCTTTCTCAGGTGTGGTTGATATCCCAAATGTTCGGATTCGTCATTGACTTGGCTGTTTTAAATCTCTCACTGTTCTGAAGAGTTCTGCACAGAGCTGCCTCACGTGATTCTATGATGATGAAGAACATGGGTGCTTACCTGTCCACCCTGGGAGATAGCATGCTAATGACGAAATAAGCCGACTTCACCTATGTGTCTCTGAAACATACTGGGCATTTTTACCTGTTTGCTTTGCCTGGAAATCAGCCATTATGCTGACAAAAAAAAAAAAAAAAAAAAAAGCATGATAAAGAAATCAAACTCCACCATTCAGTCTCTAAATGCAAAGTAACCAAATGAAATTGTACTTCGGACACCAACTTGGGAACTTCAAATAAGAGAAAGCAGGAGGACATCTATTGTGTTCTGTTGTCCAAAACTGTTAATAAATGAGGGAAAATTGGGCCTAGGATAAAATTTACTTCATCTGTCTTAGAACAATGGGTTAAGGTTGTACAATGAACTGTTTAGTTCACTCAATAGTGTTACTGTTTCTTCATAGTCCCTATGCCTGATCTCTGCTTGCATTCTTAGATCTACCCTGAATTGAGACACAGGTACACACTGATAGACAAATATGTCCTCAATGTGTTTTCATAATTGTGACCCTTCTTAAACAATGAATGTGAGAATACACTGAGCATTTCTCCACTTTCGACCTTATTTTGTTACTGAACATTTTTTATATTTAAATTTTATTTTTTATTTAATTATTTCTACTTTCATTAATTATAGTTTATTCACTTTGTATCCCACCTGTACATCCCTCCCTTCTCCCCTCCCAAACCCACCCTCCCTCTTCCCCACCTGTGTTCATTGACAAGGGATATCCTCCTCCCCTTCCCTCTGAACCTAGTCTATCAGGTCTCATCAGGAGTGGCTGCATTGCCTTCTTCTGTGGCCTGGTAAGGCTGCTCCTCCCTCAGAGGGAGGTGATCAAAGAGCAGGCCAATCAGTTCCTGTCAGAGACAGTCCCTATCCCCATTACTATGGAACCAACTTGGATACTGAATAGGCTACTTCTGTGCAGGGGCTCCAGGCCATCTTCATGAGTGGTCCTTGGCTGGAGTATCAGTCTCAGAAAGGACCCCTGTTCCCAGACTTTTTGGATCTGTTGCTGTCCTTGTGGAGCTCCTGTCCTCTCCCAGTCTTACTATTTCCCACTTCTTTCATAAGATTCCTGACCCATCCTGCAGGTCTGTCACCAGGGATTCTGAATGGGGGAGTGGGAATGAAAAAGGGAACAAGGGCGTGGAGAAATGAAGACCAAGACAGTTTCTCTGATCAAAGTCTCCGTTTATTATTTTTAGTATATCCTTTACATAAACAGGGCGAAAGGAATGTAATTGCCTTTGGCAGGGTTACTAAGTGGCTAGAAATCACAGGATGACCCACCAAGTTGTGCTAATAATGGTTGTTTGAAAAGTTCCTCAGAAGTGTTACTTAGGAAACCCAGAGCGGGGAAGAAGGATTTAAGGTATTTCAGGAAGATGACCTTTATCACAAGCCCCAGGTCAGCCAGGAATGCACTCTTATCATTAAACCAAATGCCAAGAATTCTGGGGGCAACAAGGTGCCAGAAGGCCCCCAACAGATTCCCTGCACTTTGTCCAAAGTTTGGCTATGAGTCTTAGCATCTGCCTCAATACCATGCAGGGTAGAGCCTTTCAGAAGCCCTCTGTGGTAGCACCTGTCCTGTTCCCTGTTTTCTCCCTCTTCTGATGTCTATCCTCTTTGCCTTTCTGAATGGAGATTGAGCATCTTAGCCAGAGTCCTCCTTCCTCATTAGCTTCCTTAGGTGTACAGATTTTGGTATGTTTATCCTATATTATATGTCTAATATCCACTTGTGGGTGAGTATACTGTGGTCTTTCTGCTTCTGGGATACCTCACTCAGGATGATCTTTTCCAGGTCCCACCATTTACCTGCAAATTTCATAATTTCCTTCATTTTATAGATGAGTAATATTCCATTGTATAGATGTACCACAATTTCTGTATCCATTCCTCCACTGAGGGGCATCTGGGCTGTTTCCAGCTTCTGGCTATTGCAAATAAAGCTGATACAAACATGGTTGAGCAAATGTCCTTGTTCTATACTTGAGTGTCTTTTGGATATATGCCTAGGAGTGGTATAGCTGGATCTTGAGGAAGCGCTATTCCTAATGGTCTGAGAAAGCACCATATTGATTTCCAAAGTAGTGGTATAAGTTTACATTCCCACCAGCAGTTCCACTTCCTCTCTGGCATGTGTTGTCACTGGAGTCATTCATCTTACCCATTCTGATGGGTTTAAGATTAAATGTCAGGGTCGTTTTGATTTGCATTTCCCTGATGACTAAGGATGTTGAGCATCTCTTTAAGTGTTTCTCTGCCATTCTATATTCCTCTATTGAGAATTCTTGTTTAGCTCTGTACCCCATTTTTTAATTGCATTACTTGATTTGTTGCTGTTTCACTTCTTGAGTTCTTTATATATTCTGAATATTAGCTTTCTGTCAGATATAGGGTTGGTGAAGATTCTTTCCCAATCTGTAGGCAGTCCTTTTGTTCTGAGGACAGTGTCCTTTGCTTTACAGAAGTTTTTCAGTTTCTTGAGGTCCTATTTATTGATTGTTACTCCTAGAGCCTGTGCTGCACATTTTTAAATAATGGGTGAAATGTTGCTTACTTTTCTACCTTTCTTACCACCTTATGTTTTTTAATGTCTAAAAACCCTAAGCAAGAAGACAAGAGTGGTTCACTTCCACCCTTGAAATTAAGAATACCCTTTTTAGGTTTTGAGAGACTCACAAGACAGGTTGTAACAAACATATAATACCTTATTTGGGGACTGTCTATGATCCTCCATCAAATTAGCTGGCTCTTACTATGGCAGAATTCTCAATAGTAATGGTCCTTTGAAACTTACAAAACTCTCCTGCCTCAGACTCTTTTCAGAAGATCTGGCTAGTTTGTAAGTCCTTTGCCATCATGCACCTTATTTCTTCTTTATTTTTTATTAGTATTTGATTTAAGCCCTCTGACAATTTCTTTATTGTTATTCTTTGAGACTGAGTCTATGGACTATATCTGAGCCAGGGTTTTAGGTCCTCTCCATGCATTGTCTTTGTTTGGGATATCATTCTCTTCAGAGTCCCCAGGGATCAGTTTTTATGGCTCTGTTGGTCTTTTGGAGCTCTTGTCCCTTCCAGATCTTTCTACCTCCTCCTTCTTTCCTCAGATTGCCTGCACTCTGCACAAAGTATGGCTGTGAGTCTCAGTCTCCACTTCTATACTGTGATCCGCGCGGACTTCTCGCCAGCAAGAACGCACACGCAGACACTAGGATCCTTCTGCAGTAAACGTTTATTACGATGAATAGAGGAAGACAATAACCGCCAGAATGGTGCTGCTTAAATACACCTTATGGCGGCGTGTACTCCACTGGTTGGCTGCTTGCCCATTGCCCCGTGTGACGCCCTGGACTGGGCAGTAACGCCCCCAGGCTGGACAGTGGCTTGGCGCGCTTTTGCAACTTGCAGACGTGGTCTATTGTTTGTTCATTAGGGCCAGGGCCAGGTATCAGCGCCATCTCGTAATGGCGATTGCACTCTCTCGGCTCTCCACACTATACTTTGATCAGTAGAATCTTTCAGTGGCCCTATCCAAAAATATGCTGAATCATGTTCTTAGCAGCTCCATACATAACAGCCAGAAGCTGAAAACAACCTAGATGTCCCACAACAGAGGAATGGATAAAGAAATTGTGGTACATTTACACAATGGAATAGTACTTAGCAATTAAAAACAAGGAAATCATGAAATTTGCAGGCAAATGGTAGGATCTAGTAAAGATCATCTTGAGTGAGGTAACGCAGAAGCAGAAAGATACTCATGGTATAGATTCACTCATAAGTGGATATTAGCCACATAATATAAGATAAACATACCAAAATCTATACTCCTAAAGAAGCTAAGCAACAAGGAAGACCCTAGAGAAGATGCTCAAACTTCTTTCAGAATTTATTCATTTTATATCTCAATTGTAGCCCCCTCCTTCATCTCCCAGCCCCCACCCTCCCTGCCTCTTCTCCTTTTTCCCCTTCCCCTAGTTCACTGAAATAGGGAGTCCTGCTATGCTGCCCTCTGATCCTAGCTTATTAAGTCTCATCAGGACTGCTTTGATCCTCTTCCTCTGTGGCCTGGCAAGACCACCCCACCAGGGGGAAGAGATCAAAGAGCAGGCCAAAGTGTTTAATTTTGGAAACATCCCCTGTTCCCCTTATTAGGGAGCCCACATGGAGACTGAGCTGCCTATTAGCTGCATCTGAGCAGGGGGTCTAAGTGTTCTTCATGAATGGTCTTTGGTTGGTGCATCAGTCTCTAGAGGTACCCCTAGTCCCAGGTTTTTTGGCTTTATTGGTCTCCTTGTAGAGCTCCTGTCCCCTCGGTGTCCTTCCATCCCCCCTCCTCCTTCTTCTGTCAGACTCTGTGTTCTCTGCACTCTCCCCAAAGCTTGGCTGTGAGTCTCAGCACCTACTTCGATTCTCTGTTGAATGGACCCTTTCGGAGAGCCTCTATAGTAGGCTCCCATCCTGTTTCCTCTCTTCGACCTGCACAGATGCAGCAGGTTGGTAGTTCAGTCTCCATGTGAGTTCCTGAGTAAGGGGAGCAGGGGCTGACTTTGTCGTGAATTCAGTTGCCTGCTCTTTGATCACTTGCCCCTGGTGATGGGCCTTGCCAGGCTATGGAGGAAGAGGATCCAGGCAGCCCTGATGAGACTTGATAAACTATAAGCAGAATGTAGTGGAGAACTCCCCCTTTTAGTGGAGTATGGGAAGGGGATGGAGGGGAAAAGGAGAAAGGGTGGAATTGGAAGGAGTGGGGAAAGGGGCTTCAATCGGGGTATATAATGAATAAATTAAAAAAATAAAAATAATCAAAACAAGATGAATACCCACCAGTCCTTTTTAGAACTCTAAGCCTGAGTTGTAATAAATATATTTCAAGCTTTATTATAACTCCATACTCTCTACCTCTTTAGTTGGAGCAATAACTTATTAAACATTTATAAAACAGCCACAATGTCTATGTATCTATTTATTTATCTAATAGACATGTTGTCGATAAATTTGATGAATTAAGAAAATAGTCTATCATTTCAGAAAATGATTAATAACATAATTGTTGTATTTCAACTGAATTTCATAATAAAAGGCCTACACAGCCTATTTTCAATTGGTAACTGCACTTTGAAAAAGAATTGATATGATGGAAAAGTAGATATTTGAATGGTGAATATCAATTGTAAACTAAAAGAAAGAAACACACTTTTCTACTTGAGGATATTTAAGGCCACATAAATTAATCTTGGTTTAAATAAAATATGACATGAAATTTTAGGGTAAATTTGACAAGTTGAAAATGATATTTCAAAAATCAATAAAATATCTTGGAAATCTCTTGAGATATTTACCTTAAACCTGCCAAAGACAAAAGATCAATTGTTGACATTATCATAAGCAATGCTCTTTTTATTGTAAGAGGACTTACTAGATAAGATAGCTGAGATCTAAGAAGATTCACAAAGAGGGAGACTGTCAAAAACCTGATGCTATGCAGTGAGACAGAGTCTGAAAACTAATGCTAAATGTCATAGTCATCATGCCTCTGATTTATTCAGAAAAATTACTATAAAACACAAGAAAAAGTGATGTCTAGTAACTATTAAAAGTGACTCCTTTCTATTTCCCTAATCCTGGCTACTACTGATTAAGTTTTACACAACAGAGGGTGAAATCACAGTTGAGACATATTTTGATATTTTATGGATACAAATAACAAGTTGTTGAAAAGTACCATGGCTTTTCTTTGACATATTTCCCAGTGTGCTGTGCTTCTCTTTATGCTCCATGCTGTCTCTGTGAACTGCTATTAAAAACATGCTTAACTGGGATGATATGTTTAATGTGCTTTTAAATTTAAGATGTATAAAAAGGAATATTTATTATAGAATAAGAATATAAATCTTATTATTTATGAAGTGTTTCCACAAATAGCATTCCTATTATTTTCGAGAAATATTAATAATATATAAATACCTTAAAATGGTAGAATTGAAATAAAAAGGCACTTATGGTAAACTTAACGGAAGTATTATATTACTATAAAAATTGAGACAAAAGTCACATTATTTTTTAGATAAAATTGCTTTTATAGAATTGTGAAATATAAAAATAAAATGCAACTAAATAATTTTTAAATCAGTGTGTAACAATATTAAGGTAATATATTTGAATAAGTACTGATTCGTTCTAACATTCATTGAAATAACTGCATGCTGAACTTATATTTATAGATTAGTAGAAATTGTATACAAATGTACTGTTGACTTATTTAAAGTACATCAATGAACTCTACAAATACATGTATCTATGAACTACAAATACAGGCATATTTAGATTATTATGCATCTACATAAAAATTAGAATTTATAATATGTCTAATTATAATATATTATAATTATATGTATTCTATTATGTTATATACTATACAATTATATTTATTATATATTTATATATTATATAATTATATTTATTATATGTTATAATTCTAATGTACTATAATTAGATTTTAATATCTATTGCATTCATTTGAAGTAGCTAAATGGAAGTAATTTCTAAACTGGTATTAAGTACAATGCCTGTACACATTTAGTAAAGCTTTTGTGCACAGTGAGACACTGAGAACCCAAGTTTAATAGTTGATACCAGTATTTGCTTTAGAACATGAAGTTTACAACCAAAATAATAAAATAAATTTAAAATATTAGATGTTTGTAATATTTTATTTACAGATTGGAAAAGTATTAACACACACATAGTAAATTTTTTTTTCAGTGTTCTCACTCAGCTAAATAATCAAGATTAAAAGAATTCAAAGGCCACGTATGGAAAGGACGTAGGCCCCCTACATGTAGGGACCCAATGGGCAGCTTAGCTTCATGTGGGTGCTAGTAAGGAAAGCAGGGGCTATCTCTGACAAGGACTTTCGTACGTGCTTTTCGATAACTTCGCCCTGGCAGAGCTTCCTTGCCAGGCCCCCAAGGTAGAAAATGTGCTCAGTCCTGATATGTCTTGATGTGCTGGGATGGGTAGATGGGAAAAGGGGGGTTCCCTGTCCTGAGGGGGAAATATGAGGAAAAGAGAAGGAGGTTGGGGCCAGGAGGTAAGGAGGGAGGGGGCTACAATTGGAATGTAAAGTAAATGAATGAATAAATAAACAAATATAATTTTAGAATATTAAAAAAATAAATTAAAGGCACCTCGATGGCCTAGAGACGGAGGACCTGAGCTCAGCCTGTCAGCACTCAGATAAACAATATAGGACCTCAAACTCAGCACTGAGGAGGCTACAGCAAGGTTCCTGGGACTTAGTGGTCAGCCACTGAAGAGAAACCATGTTTCAGAAATTAAAATAGAGAGGAAGACACGTGCATCAACCTCTCTTTCCCACATGTGCATGCACACTCAGTCACAGACAGAGATCCACACGCATCTTACCCACTCCACATCATGCACACTTGCTCAGAGGTACACACAAACCGTACTCATTCCATGTGTATATTCACACTTGCTTATACACAGATATGCACACTGTACACACATCACATGCGTATGTGTGCTTGCTCACACACATATACACACAAACCGTACGTATGCACAGAAAGGAGAGAAGAAAGGAGATGAGGGAGGATTAAGTCCTCCATATTATGACATAACACGCGTGTCTCTGAGCTGGCGTTCTATCACTGATTAGAACAGTTTCTTGGATTCACTCATGGCTGGGCAGGAGATAGACACTCCTCCCCCGCTCCCTCCACCCCACATTGTATTTACCAGGAGGAGTTTCATATATCTGTCTAGGAGAGGTTGTAACAGAACAACTTTGAGAGGAGAGTCAAGTAAAACTACATTTGCTATTGACCAAGATTACCCTTTGTTTGGAGAAATGGGTAAAAGTACTTTTGTTACATTCTTCGTACTTTTTGTATCATATTACAAAAAATAGATATCTCAGAATAAATTTTAGAAAACTTAAAGCAATCACTTTCTTCACAGTTTTGAGAAAAAAATTAACTAAGTTTATTAGTAACATATT
Source organism: Meriones unguiculatus (assembly GCF_030254825.1). Taxonomy (NCBI): domain Eukaryota; kingdom Metazoa; phylum Chordata; class Mammalia; order Rodentia; family Muridae; genus Meriones; species Meriones unguiculatus. The sequence goes on from NC_083354.1 coordinate 100,160,888, forward strand.
TCAAGAAGAAAAAAGACACATTTTAGTGGATGCATTTTGTTCTAAGAAACAGTATAAATCCCTCACCTTAAAAAGCAGAGTGGCTTCAAAACAGGATTTGTAAGAACACAGAATTCCAATTGTAGACCTTCATACCTTTTCCCATCTGTGTGTGCCACTGTACAATGTTAAACAACATAATACCCAGTTCACACAACACCTTCATTCTGAGTTCAAAGACCCCTCTGTGTAGGTGAAATTCAAGTCCCAGTGTCTCCTGAGAGGATGGGAATGGAGTACATAGGTGAACTACAGTCAAAGAGTTAATTGCCTGGGTGCCAGGAGAGTCGGCCATCCTTCGCTGAAAGAGAAACTCTGGAACACAGAGGGGCATGAGGAACAGAACACAAGTTCACGTGTTAGAAAAATAATCCTTTTATAACTTGGGCCATTCAAACCCTTGTGTAATGGAAATTCACTTGAAAATATATAGCTATCATAAAATACTTTCAGATGTTCAATAGCTCTTCAGAACTGTTTCAAAACCGTTTGCGGTTCACTGCTTGGGAAGTGGATAAATCAGTATCTACAGTGTGTGGGTCAACACCCATTTCTTGTAGCATGAAAATGGAATTTTAAACAAAAGTATTAAAAAGCGTAGGTCATTATTCTGTAGTAACAGGCTGCTTCAACAAGTATATAGCTGCATTACATAATATCATCAGAGTATCAGCATGGTGATCTTTTATCTGCCTATTTTAAAAATAAAGCTACAGCTAATTTTCAGGGCTAAAAGCTTACTTTACACATGGGCAAAAATTACAGAATCATAAAATATTACTGAATTATAGTCTCAAATTTTAAGAAAGAATGCATTTAAATTATATTTACCCCACTAATAGATATTAATATTATTAACATTAATTTCTCTAAATGATCATTTAAGATACTCACTATAATTACGATTTAATAATAATACATGCATATAATATATTTTGATTAAATCAAATCCTCATTTCCTTCCATCCAATTCTTCCCCTATGGTATTCCACTACTTTTCTCATACTGTGTTTGTTCTCTCTGATTCTGTTTCTCTCTTTCCTCCTTTTTCAACATCTCTCTCTCTCTCTCTCTCTCTCTCTCTCTCTCTCCTGTAGGTCTTTGTCTCTATCTCTCTCAAACATACAACTCTCACAGATACAAACAAAGAGAGAGGAAGAGAGAGAGAGAGAGAGAGAACGCTAATCTATGGGAATTATGATAAGAACTTGGAGGCTAATTTATTCCTTTGTTTAGCAAAATAAGTACTAAGTTCTCATCCAATGTTTTCAAATAACCAGTGACAAAAGCCTGAATCTCAATGGAATATTGAAAGTTTCAGATTTAATTTCCTTTAACATATAGAGTCTTGTAATTTAACCAAACAATTTCTTGAGGGTGTTTTCTATTTGTTAAAATAGCACATGGCTTTTGTTGAACAGGCAAATACCCTTATAATTCATCTACAACTCTCACCTATAAAATTATCAACTGTTCACAGGATTTTCATGGAGCAAAAAAGTTAGTAATAAATGCACAGGATATAGTAATATTGTTTTCTATAATATGCCTAAAATAGGTTTCTGGTGATTATGAATGCACAGTGGAGCAGAGCAGAGGTAAACAAACATATCCAGTCCACTGAGATGGCCTCTGGCTGAGTTTACTATGTGCTGTAATGAGTGCTATAAGAATTTATAACTTTCATAAGCATATCCAGTGTTGTGTGCATTCCACACACAGCCAGAAGGCTTCCCTGAATGCCCACAGCTTCTGAGACTAACTCATTTGACATTTTCACATGGCAGGGCCCTCTACTGACTGCTGGTCCTTTCCAGGTGTTTTAACTTACAAATCCCCACAAGCACATAACTGAGCAATAACTATATATATTTTGAATGCTAGAGAAATAGTATTCACAGAGAAGTTTGAATATTTTTTCCCTCGACCATATACAGCATTGTAGCATTTATAACCAATAAACCGGTCCCAAATTAGCTTTCTCAATATATACTTTGCTTTGTTGGTGTTCTGTGTTTGCTGTTACTGTGCAGTGTCCCCCAAAACCGCCCCCACAGTTGTGGTTTCTTAAGCCTTCCATGCAGAAAGTTTACAAAGGCTCTGGTGATGGTTTGAGAGTGCACAGAGACTGCTTATTCAGTCCCCATGTGACTTGTAACTATGAGACAACACCTTGGCTCCTCTTTCAGTTCTCCTCACTTTTAGGATAATAGTTTATATGTTACCGCCAGTGGCCACACATGTATGTGCTGTCTCTGCTCCTACCCTTTCTTTGTTTTCTATATTCCTTCAAAAGGATAAGTTTACTACCTGGAAGTAGAGCATGGCTGCTGGGGCAGAAATTTGTAAATGACAGAATATTTACATCTGTTGTGTAGTTTAAAAATATAAATTGAAAATGAATTTTAAAAGCATAAGACAAAGCTTTAAGTTATTATAACTTTAAAAGAGTTTATGTTAACATACATAACACACTGAATAAGTGCTATTTGTAACTTATGTATTAATATTATACAAATATTCAAGAAAACAATGATACAACATGATTCATAGTTAAAGAAACAAAATGTTTTCATTCTTGGGAATTTGTGATATACGTGTGTTTATTGTATACTACCAGTTGAATATTATAAAAATTAAATACAATGCAAATAAATTGGTCATACAAATCTTTTCTACTTTAGGAGTAATGGATGCTTATACTTGAGGTAGACAGTTGATTTTCTCTCAGGCAGTGAGCAGTGGAAAATGGTGGGAACATAGAATGGCAACCATGTAGGGGTTAGGACTCAGCTTTATTGTAAGCTTTTCTCAAGCTTACTGGAAGCTCTTGATTTCTTATAATGTGCTGTAAAATATATATTCTAAATTACAACCCCTTTGTGTTTTTAAGATATAAAATGTTAATGAAAAAAGATAGACAGAAGTTCTATATAACTTGCTATCATGTACCATTACTTAGAAATCAGTCATATTGTCTTTTCTAGATTCCAGAGAGAATGGAAAAGTACAGTCCTTATCTGAGAGATACTGAAACACATGATTGGAAAGATGAAAACTACCCACCTCTAGTATTCTCTCAAGCACCCAACATCAGTACATCTCAACACTTTCCCAAGAGACTCCAGCACTAGTCCTTCTTAAATTACTAAGTCAACAGAATCCAGAATGTCTGGGTCTTCCCCAACCACCTCTGAATATGATTTCCTCTTCCCTAGTTACTTGGAAAACAAAGAGAAAATAAGAAAATGATTATTTCTAGCTGGGAAAGACAGAGTATTTAACACCCAAAAGTCAGTGTTCTCTTAAAATAATAAGCCTTGACAAGTAGCGTTAAAACTGCAGGCATTGGCAGTGAAATGTGCCAATGCATACAGCTGTACCATGAGTACCTTTGTTAACACATGTGTCCTGAGTCTCTTTTTTGACACACGATCCCATGACTCCATTACTAATACCTGCTACTTGGTTCCCTTTGTTGACTTGTGCACCCTAATATGATTCTGTTCCTAATAAAGGATCATATGTCTTTGATCTCTAAACATGAATAAATAAATTCATTTTATTTTAAAAAAGAATGAAAAGAGACCTATAAAGATAAGACCATGAGCGTTACTAAGAGTAGGAAAAGTAAAGGTAATGATATAAGCAAACACATAAGGCTGATTTCCGGAAATGTGAGCTCTAATAGGATAGGGATAAACTGTAAAGTCCTGTTCCTTTCATAGCAGCAGGTCCAATATGCTTCTGTGTTAAAATCTAAATAATGCCTCTCTTTCTATTTAAATAGTGTCAAATACAAATATATCAATAATCAATATAAAATAATCCATGTCCTACTTAAATTTTGAAAATACAATTTTATACAAGTAGTTTTTAAAATTAAAAAAAAGTATAAAAATTATCCAATAAAGTTTACTGAAATTCTTATAAACTTTACTGAAATAAATTAAAAAACATACATAAATAAGTGTTTTTAGCATGGGAACACTTAACAATGTACAGATGTAAAACTCCATGTTACTATCTGTTTATACGCTCTAAATCATAAGAGCGTTTCCCTGGGACTGTCAAATAATACTTCAAGTTCATGGAGAGTGGGAACCCTTGAGAATTTCTGAAAAAAAATATGGAAATGAATACAGTGAGAATTAAGAAATGTCAGAAAATGTAGAGCAGGGGCAAAACAGTTAAAGAAATGTATCTTAGTTGTAGAACATTAGGCTAACAGGGAAAGGTGATTAATCAATTGTTTTCATGACACATGGAAAATAATTAGTCATCTGCTATTTAGCAAAAAATGCATAAACACCAGATGTTTCTGCTCTTCTATATATGACACAAGCAATGCTCTTTATCACAGTACCTGAAGACAGAGTCAACTTTTGAAAGCAGAAAATGTCTCTTTACATAAAAATTAAACAAAATTATTGCCATAATGTTTACATTTTACTAATATGAATGGCTATCTACAAAATTCTGTACTATGAAATCTGAAGGAGGCTACTGACTAGTAACTATTATTCTTTTTTAATTTTTATTTTTAATATTAGTTACAGTTTGTTAATTTTGTATCCCTGCTGTAGCCCCCTCCCTCATTCCCTCCCAATCACACCCTTCTCTCCTCCCTGCCTCCTCTCCTCCCTGCCCTTTTCCATGTCCACTGACAGGGGAGAACCTTCTCCCCTTCCATTTGATACTGGTTTATCAGGTGTCTTCAGGACTGGCTGCAAAGTTCTCCTCTGTGGCCTAGAGGGCTGCTCCTCTCTGGGGCTGGGGAGGGGGGAGAGGAGGTCAAAGAGCCCACCATTGAGTACATGTCAGAAACAGTCCCTGTTCCCCTTATTAGGGTACCCACTTGAATACTGAGCTACCAAGGGCTACATCTGAGCAGAGGCTCTAGGTTGCATCCATACATGGTCCTTGTTTGGAGAAACAGTCTCACAAAAGACCCCTGTGCCCAGATATATTTGGACCTTGTGGAACTCCTGTCCTCTCCGGGTCATATTAACTCACCCCCCCTTTTTTTAATTCCAAAAGTTTGGTTATGAGTCTTAATATTATACACTGCTAGGTAGAGTCTTTCAGAGGCCCTCTGTGGTAGGTTCCTGTCCTGTTACTTGTTTGTTCCTACATCCAATGTCCACCCCATTTGTCTTTCTAAGTGAGGATTGATCATCGTACTCTGGGTCATCTTTCTTGTTTCTCTTCTTTAGGTGTATAGATTTCAGTATGTTTATCCTATTTTATAGGTCTATATAAGTGAGAATATACACCATGTGTGTCTTTCTGCTTTTGGGATACCTCACTCAGGATGACCGTTTCTAGGTCCTACCATTTGCCTGCAAATTTCATGATTTCCTTGTTTTTAATTGTTGAGTAGTATTCCATTGTGTAAAAGTACCACAATTTTTGTATCCATTCTTCAACTGAGGGACATCTAGGTTGTTTCCAGTTCCTGGCTATTACAAATAAAGCTGCTACAAACATGGTTGAGCAAATGCCCTTGTTGTGTACTTGAGCATGTTTTGGATATATGCCTAGGAGTGGTATAGCTGGATCTTGAGGAATCAGCCAAAGCCATTCAGTGGAAAAAAGACAGCATCTTCAACAAATGGTGCTGGTCCAACTGGATGTCTACATGTAGAAAAACAAAAATAGATCCATACTTATCACCCTGCACAAAACTAAAGTCCAAGTGGATCATAGATCTCAACATAAAACCAGATACACTAAATCAGTTAGAAGAAAAAGTGGGTAAGACATCAGAACTCATTGGCACAGGAGACAACTTCCTGAACAGAACACCAACAGCACAGGCTCTAAGAGCAACAATCGATAAATGGGACCTCATGAAGCTGAAAAATCTTCTTTACAGCAAGGGACATAGTCATCAAAACAAAACGACAGCCTACAAACTGGTAAAGGATCTTCACCAATCCTATATCTGACAGAGGGCTGATATCCAGAATATATAAACAGCTAAAGAAGTTAAAAAGCAGCAAATTGAGCAATACAATTAAAAAATGGGGGTACATAGCTAAACAGAGAATTCTCAGTAGAGGAATACAGAATGGCAGAGAAATGTCCTTAGCTCAACGTCCTTAACTCAACGTCCTTAGCCATCAGAGAGATGCAAATCAAAACGACCCTGATTACACCCACCAGAATGGCTAAGATCAAAAACTCAAGTGACAACACATGCTGGAGAGGTTGTGGAGAAAGGAGAACCCTCCTCCATTGCTGGTGGGAATGCAAACTTGTACAACCACTTTGGAAATCCATCTGACGCTTTCAAAGACAATTAGGAATAGTAACTATTATTCTTATTGCCTTTAATAGATTGCATAGTCAAGATGCTTTAGGGAGATAACATGAGATACCATGAAAATAAAAGTGTGCATTAAATAAACGTAAGTATACTTTTAGGGATCAAAGAACTAATACAGCGACAGAAGACCCCCAATTCAAATTTTATAGTAAAAATGATCATTAGGATGAACAAATATTTCATATCAAAAAAGAAAACACTCTCAATAGCCGTTTTCAGCAACATTGAATGAAGGGTGTGCTTTGTTAGAAACTCATTTATGGTAAACTATATCTCCACAATCATTAAATGCCACTGTTTCTTTACACAAACAGTTTTGCTTGTACTTATGCTTAAATTACACTATTTGACGTGTGCAGGACATGTGGAAGCACCCAGCAATAAGAATATATTATCCAATCAGAATAATGAGCACTTACACCATGTACACTCTCCTCTGGTTCCCGTGAGGTGTATTACCTATTGCACATCCTTAAACAGTGCTCTAATTCATGTTTTCCTATTTTTGTGCTGTGACTGAATAGAATGGACAATTATAGAGAATTACCAGAAGTTTGTCGTAATTTACAAGATCTAGTAATAGACATGAAAAGTGCGGAGCACACCACTAAAAGAATAAGGTTGGAGGACCTAGGATTTTGAACTCTAAAAGCTTCATTAAAGAATTTAAATTGGCTTATATATTTTAAAAATAAATAAATAACAAGATAGACTACAGAAACGTAAGAATTAAAAAAAAACATATAAAATTTTTAATTAATTTTGTTTATCCATTATTTTTTACATTTTATTCACTTTGTATCCCTGCAGGAGCCCTCCCCCCTCCCTCATCTCCTCCCAGTTCCACCTACCCTCCCTATTCTCTCCCTTTGCCCTTCCCTTAGTTCCTTGATAGAGGAGGACATGTACTCTCCTTATGACCCTAGCTTAGTTTTAAAGCTTTAGTTTCATTATGTTTTATTAGTGATTTGAGAATTTTGTACAGGGTGTTTTCATCATATACCCCCCAAGTTGTTCCAACTCCTACTGAATCAACCTATTTTTTTCACCCACCCACATTTATATAGTTTTTATTTTCTCATCAAATGTAGTCTGTGCTGTTCTTATCCTCTTAGGTTAGTGTGATTGCACTAAAGCTTGGTCTACATACACAGGGCAGCATACTTATTCTATTTAGTTCTTACATTTTTTGATAAAAAGGACTTTCATCTTATCTGACATGTAAACAATTAAAATGTTAATCCAAGGTTATCCTAATTTTGAGTTCTTTGAAAATTGAAAATGTATAACCTCATACATGCATCATTTTGGTTTATTGCAGATTACTAGAATATGGCAGTATGCCCCATATAATTACAGATTTTAAGTTTTTAATTTACAGTTTTATATCATTTGGAATTAACGAATTTAAATCATATTTCCTAGCCAAAAGAACACTCCAGCCAAGAGCCTGACAAGATCCGGAATTTCCTTTAGATGCTGTTGAATTAGTTGAATCAGGATAATTCCCATCACCATCACCAAGAAAATAAAACAAATAATAGTTGCTACAGGGTGGAAATCTGCAAAATTTCAACACTATCACAAATTTAGAAAAAAATAAAATAAAATGTGAAGATCAAGGATAATAAAGCCTTCAGGTGTTAAAGAACATAGCACTCATCAGAGTTAACCTAATTTATTTGTATGTTGTTCCCACGGTCAGATATTAAAGAAGCAGAAGTACCGTGAGAAAGGTTAAGATTTTTACTGTCTAGTACTTCCAAGGTACTAAACATTGTAGCTAATAGCTTGGTAGGTAGTTGAAGGTTCTTGATAACTTTCCCATAATGCCAGGAACTCTCCTGGTAGGTGTGTCTTAGCAATGGTGGTGAAACAGACTGTTACTCTCAAGAGAGTAATGAGACTGCTTTAAAACCACACTAAATTCAGAAAATCTTTTTCTTTCAGCTGCTTGCCAAACAAAAAGTGTTATTTTACAAATTTCAGATGTGATAAGACACGAGTGAATCTTAGAGGAAAGAACTGAGAACCATAAAAATCAATATCCCTAGAGTGTCATGCCTATGACAGGAGCTAGGTAGATTCAAGAACATAACAAAGATATTGTCCATTATGACCAGGTAGGCTTCATCCCAGTAATGCAGGGTGGTTCAATATATGGAAACCCATTAATATAATCCACCATATGAAGAAACTGAAAAAAAAAATACCATATGATCATCTCCTTAGAGGCCAAAAAAGCAATTGTTAAATCCAACACCCATTTACATTTAAAGTCTTGGAGAGATCCAGGATAAAAGGCCCGTATATAAGCACAGAAAAGGCAATATTGAGCAAGCCCATAGCCAACAACAAAACAAAAAGAGAGAAAATTAAATAAATTCCACTGAAATCAGGGACAAGGCAATGTTGCCAATTCTCTCTGTATCTCTTCAACATAGTACTTGAAATCCTAGCTAGAGCAATAAGACAAATAAAGGAGATCAAGGGGATACAAATTGGAAAGAAAAATGTAGAAGTATCACTAGTCGCAGATGATATGATAGTATACATGAGTGACCCCAACAATTCTACTAGGGAATTCTGTCAGCTGATTAACACCTTCAGCAAAGAGGCTGGATACAAATATAACTCCAAAATAACAGTAGCCCTCCTGTATGTAAAAGACAAACAGGCTGAGAAAGAAATTAAGGAAACAACACCCTTCACAATAGCCAGGAAAAAACTAAAAAGTATCTTGTTTTTTTTGTTTTGTTTTGGTTTTTACCAAAAATGTTTCTAAGAAGTAACTCTAACCAAGCAAGTGAAACAGTTTTATGAAAACAAAAACAAAAAACAAAAACCCTTCAAATCTATAAAGAAAGAAATTGAAGAAGATATCTGAAGATGGAAAGATCTTCCATGCTCAGGGACCAGTAGGATTAACATAGTGAAAATGGCCATCCTCCCAAAAGCAATATATAGATTCAATGCAATTCCCATCAAAATATCAACATAATTCTTTACATAACTTGAAAGAACAACTCTCGATTTCATACAAAAAAACAAAAAACCAAAATTGTTCAAACAACCCTCTACAATAAAAGCTTTTGTGGAGTTATATCCATCCCTGATATCAAGATGATCTGTAGAACAACAGCGTTAAAAATGGCATGGTACTGACATAGAAACAGAATGTTGGACCAATGGAATCAAATTGAAGACCCAGAAATAAACCCACACACCTACAGATACTTGTTTTATTGAAAAGAAGCCAAAAGATAGCATCTTCAATAAATTGTGCAGGTCTAAGTGGATGTCCATATGTAGAAAAATGCAAAAAAAAAAAACATATCTATAATCCTGGACAAAACTAAAGTCCAAGTGGATCAAAGACTTCAATATAAAACCAGACACACTAAATCTGTTTTAATAAAAAGTGGGGGAAGAGGCTTGATCTCGTTGGCACAGGAGCCAACTTCCTGAACAGAATACCAACATCACAGGCTCTAAGATCAAAAATTAATATATGGGACCTCATAAATTAGAAAAGCTTCTGTAATGCAAAGGACACAGTAAAAACAACAAAATGACAGCCTACAGACTGGGAAAAGATATTCACAAACCCCACATCCAACAAAGGGTTAATATCCAGAATATATAAAAACTCAAAAAATTAGATACCAACAAACCAAAAAATTGGGCAGAGTGAATAGAATTTTATGTAAGAACTGGGAAATAGTAAGAGGTGGAGAGGACAGGGACTCAACAAAGAGAGCAACAGAACAAGAAAATTTGAACACAGGGAACTTCCCAGAGACTCATGCTCCAACCAAGGTCTATTCTTGGAGATAACCCAGAACCCCTGCACAGATGTAGCCCAGGGCAGTTCAGAGTCCAATTGGGTTACATAGTAATGTGAAGAGGTACTGCCTCTGACATAATCTGATTGGCCTGCTCTTTGATCACCTCCCTCTGGGGGGGGGGGGGAGCAGCCTTACCAGGCCATAGTAGAGGACAATGCAGCCACTTTTGATGTGAACTGATGGACTAAGATCAGAAAGGAGAGGAGAACCTCCCTATCAGTGGACTTGGGGAGTGGCATGCATGCAGAGGGAGGAGGGAGGGTGGGATTGGGAGGGGAGGAGGGAGGGGCTTATAGGGGGATGCAGAATGAATAAAGTGTAATTGAGGAAAAATTAAAAAAAAGGGGGGGATAATTTAAGAACCTTAAATGACTTTCAAAAGTGGAGCAAAACATGGAGTTAGTCAATTTACATGGAGCATGTCTCACCCCTGGGGGCAATGTTCTCCTGAACCTACTCAGACCTCGGACACCACCACTGCTAGTTCTAGAACTGATGCAAGATGTTCCAAAGAGGGGGTTAAGGCTTCTCATAATATTTCCTATAAGCCCACACCTGTTTGTTTATTTTTTTTTTTATTTTTTTTAGACAGCTCAAGTACTTTAATTTGGTATAACTCTTTTTTTTTTTTCTTTTTTTTTTTTAGAATATTCTTTTTTTTTATTTTATTTTATTTTTTTTCAATGCAGTTTATTCAGGAACATTGAACAATCCTCGGACCCCGGGGAAAGCCAGCCCACAGCTTAAATAGCCTCTGGGTAGCCAACCCAGGCGTGCCACGGGGGCAATGCAGATAGGTCCACATACATGGAAGCAAGCCAGATCCTCGGCCTTAGCCAAATGTGGAGTTGTTCGTGACAGAGAGCACTCACCATCGGGAAGGTGGAAGGCAGAAACCAGCTCCATCTTTAAGGCATAGCATTCCGCAGCTCTCTACAGTTCCCCCTTTTTGTTTTAGACGCATCAGGCAAGAGTAGAGGTCTGATCTCTGATATTAGAAATAAATTGGGACTTTGTACAGATGTTCATTTAGGTGTCATCCACCCAAAGAGCATCAGACCGTCCGATACCTTTTGCAAGCAGAGGGAGGAGGGAGGGTGGGATTGGGATGGGAGGAGGGAGGGGCTTATGGGGGGATGCAGAATGAATAAAGTGTAATTGATGAAAAATTTAAGAAAAAAGGGAAAAAAATAATTTAAGAACCTTAAATGACTTTCAAAATTGGAGGAAAACATGGAGTTAGTCAATTGGCATGGAGCACGTCTCGCCCCTGGGGGCAATGGTCTCCTGAACCTACTCAGACCTCGGACACCACCACTGCTAGTTCTAGAACTGACGCAGGATGTTCCAACGAGGGGTTAAGGCTTCTCATAATATTTCCTATAAGCCCACACCTGTTTGTCTATATCCCCCATTTTTATTCATTATTAGCCAGATAGAGCCAAGTAATTGTGGTAATGATACTTGCTTTTTTGCCCAATGCTGGAATGCTAGTAAAGTTAGGTACACCTGTTTGTTTATATCGCCCATTTTTATTCATTATTAGCCAGATAGAGCCAAGTAATTGTGGTGATGATACTTGCTTTTTCGCTGGAACGCTAGTGAATTTAGGTATGCCTGGGTTACTCGCATGCCTCGCTGGGTGCCTGTGCCCGTTGATGCCCCTCACGCTATGACTCTCTTCAGACAGAAAAGGGATCTTGGAACTACAGCCGCCACTGTTACTGCCATCTCATTGGCGGCTGTTGGAGCTACCACCGTGGCATTAGCCATGAGTCATACTGTGCAGACTGCTCAGACCCTGAATAATCTTTCAGCCAATGTAGCTCATGCCTTATATGTACAAAAAGGAATTAATGCTCAACTAAAAGGAGGCTTGATGGTGTTCAATCAGAGGATTGACCTCGTGAAGGAGCAAATTGATACCCTATGGCAAATCGCTCAACCTGGCTGTCAATGAAAGTATGCTGGACTTTGTGTCACTAGCATACAACATGAGAATTTTTCCTGTGCTGCAAATCTGTCTAAACAATTGTCTAGCTATATTTTAGGTAATTGGACTGGAGAATTTGATACTACGATGGAGCAGCTGAGAGTGGCCATTATCACAGTAAATTCTACCAGAGTGGACGCAGGACTAGCCACAGGATTATCACCATGGATTGCTGCAGCCATGAATCATCTGAAGGAATGGGCAGGCATGGGAACTTTAGCAGGCCTTCTGGTGTTGGTCTCCTTGGTTTGCCTGTGGTATATATGCAAGATTAGAGTCTCACAACAGCGTAATGCAGCCATGACCATTCAGGCCTTTACAGCCATTGAAGCAGGACAGTCTCCCCAAGCATGGTTGACTACCATAAAAAGCTGAAATGTTATGCTCAGGATGCGAGGCTAAGCACTACACTCAGGGTCAGCCGCTTTGGACCCAGAGAAGAGCATTTCTGATTGCATGCGGATTGATGCCCCAGGTCCCGCCTCTGAGAAAAAGGTATGGGACAGGTCTGATGCTCTTTGGGTGGATGACACCTAAATGAACATCTGTACAAAGTCCCAATTTATTTCTAATATCAGAGATCAGACCTCTACTCTTGCCTGATGCGTCTAAAACAAAAAGGGGAACTGTAGAGAGCAGTGTAATGCCGCGCCTTAAAGATGGAGCTGGTTTCCGCCTTCCACCTTCCTGATGGTGAGTACTCTCTGTCACAAACAACTCCACATTTGGCTAAGGCTGAGGATCTGGCTTGCTTCCATGTATGTGGACCTATCTGCATTGCCCACGTGGCATGCTGGGGTTGGCTACCCAGAGGCTATTTAAGCTGTGGGCTGGCTTTCCCCAGGGTCAGATGATTGTTCAAGGTTCTGAATAAACTGCATTGAAAAAAAAAATAAGGTACAGAGTGAAACAGAGAATTCTCAACAGAGGAATTTCGAGTGGCAGAAAAAACACATTACACCATTACACCATTCAGAATGGCTAAGACCAAAAACTCAAGTGACAATACATGCTGGAGAGGATCTGGAGAAAATGGAACCCTCCTCCATTGCTGTTAAGAATGTAAACTTGTACAACCACTTTGAAAGTCAATATGACACTTTCTCAGACAATCAGGAATAGCGCTTCCTCAAAATCCAGCTATTCCACTCCTGGGCATGTATCCAAAATATGCGCAAGTATAAAACAAGAGCATTTGCTCAGCCATGTTCATAGCAGATTTATTCATAGTAGACAGAAACTGGAAACGATGTCCCTCAATGGAGGAATGGATACAGAAAGTGTGGTACAATTACACAACAGAATACTACTCAGCAATTACAAACAAGGAAACCATGAAATCTGTAGGCAAATGGTGGGAACTAGAAAAGATCATCCTGAGTAAGGTATCCCAGAAGCAGAAAGACTTGGTATATACTCACTTACAAGTGCATATTAGCCATGTAATACTGGATTAACTTACTAAAATCTACAGACCCAAAAGAGCTAAACAACAAGGGGGACCCTGGAGAGAATGTTTAATCCTCATCCCAAATAAGAACAACAATAATAGTAGTAATTATTATAATAATAAGTCCTAGTAATATAATGAACATCGAGATTTAACTGTGGTGATCACACTGAAGACTAATAATGACATTGTATTTGAAGCAAATTCTACTTATTCATTTGTATTGACAGCTGTAATATTTTAGTGAAATCTGGAAAGCTGTATTAAAATCCACACCCATAATTTTTGTTACTCTGAAATACTTGGATGAATCAAAACAAACCAAAAAGCTCTCCTACTACGAAAACACTTAGCATGTATCAACAATTTACTAACTTGTCCTTTGCTAATCAACTTCCTCATCCATAAGAAATAGGAAAGAACATGTACCTACTCCATAAATATGTTGCAAAGATTCGCTACAATAATACACAAGACAAATGTATCTAGTTCCCTATCACTAAAGAGTTTATGTTAGCAAATGAATTTCATGCAATTTCTTAAGATGCTTATGTTTTACTTTCTTAGTTATTTCCTCTTTAGAATATGAGAAGGTTGAAATTCACTTGATAGGCTCATTTGCATTAATAGAATAATTATGTGAGTCCTCTCACTTTGTTTTTGTGCATACACTGTCTGATTCATACTCACCAACTACCCAGACCTGGTTTCAGAGTGTATAAAATGCTATGCTAAGAACAGCTGAGCAAAGGGGTTACATAGTTCATTTCTGTCAAATTTATTGACCCTAAGGCCATCTGTCCTGAACTGAAATGGTCAGGGTTGTCAGTAGTTACTTTATTTATGTGATAATGAGTGATATACCACAGATATTAACTCAAATGTCTGATGTAAATGGTCCAAAAATAGTCACAGGACTCTTCTCTCCCAGTTTTGAAGCATAATAAAATGTGCTTATCCTCTAAAAGGACTGATTGACAGTTGTGCTCTGCCTCTCAGACAGAATATAAAATGTGATTGCAGGTAAAGAGACCATCTTTTCAACTGTAATATCCGTTTAAATACATTCATTCTGGTGCACTTGAATTATTATTAAATATTTAAGACAAAAAAATTATATAAAGTGATAAAAATCACCCAGGTAGGCACTGCCTAGTCTCAGAACTGAAATACGATCAGGACAGGTGATGGGGTTCTTTTGTTGAGGGAACCTCCCATCTGCTGGCATCACTCTAAAGCACCTTCATGCATTGACATGACTTATTCCTACATATCTAAAACTGTGTCTATTTTCAAGGATATACTAGGATACATGTAAAACTTTAAAATTCTAATGTATGTGACATTCGTTGAGCTGAAGTATTAACATATGCTTTTCTCTTATCCCAAAATATATCCAGATGATGTCATATTTGAATTCATCTTTAGTCACATATCATCTATGACTACTGGCTTTGTAGATAATGTTTTCAGTAGTTCAGAGAGATGTTCATACCTTTCAACCTAATTTGCTACTCGTGTGGTTTATATGTTTTGTTTTCTGTAATTTTACATCTGGAATTGAAATCCAAATTATGGCCCATTTGTCTGAAACATACAGGAATTTGATGAAATAATTTTAAAACTTATCAGTAGACATTTGAAAATGTGAAACATTAATCATTGTTATTTTAGATTTGATGCATCTTTATCAAATGAATCAATTTGGTCTCATGAAATCAGACAATGAGAGAGAAAAGACAAACTCAAAGGAAGAAAAAAAATCCCAGAGTATAGCATAATCCAATTATTTTCTCAAACTATGTGTCCTAAATACTTGATGGACCTCCATCTATATAAACGAGAGCTGCCCATGTTCCTAGGTTTCTTACATTGATTACGAGTGTTACTACATTTCTGGTATTTTTTCCAGGGTTGACTGTTCTCTGTTAAGGAAACAAACAAGAAATCCGAACAAATTTATTAAGCCATCATTAACTAAATGCCAATTTTGTGAAAACTAAGCTTCAATAACAGGAGGTACTCCATAATTTGGTTTGTAACTATACATACTGATGCATTTGATAGGCAAACTTTGGCATCTTTGTCTCGCCCTTTTCATAATTATGTTGTATTATAGAGATTATAGATATAGCTTCCATAATTATTGTAAGCTATCTCTTTTTTACTGCTTTCAAAATGGGTATTTTTAAAAAGTGAATATGTTTATCAGCTTTTATCATATCTTGTAACTATTTGCTATCCAGGGTACAAATCATAATGTGGCAATTATAAATTGTATGTTTCCATGGTACTGTTTAACATTGTATTTGTACCATGATAAAATATTCATAACTTTATGCTTTATAATACACTTATTCGTGTTCTTATAAATGTTAAAACACAGTAAATGTATTTTGCACTACCCATTGTCCGTTATTATGAATAAAGTGTTCTAGTTACTACTGTTTCCACAAGTAGCTTTGTATATATTTGAAGACACTTAGAAAAATAGTAAAGAATGTTGATTTTACACTTCATGTGTTTGAAAATGCATTTTCTATTATCAGTAGTACAAAATGTAGACTCTCTATGTTCTCATTCATGAAAAGAAAATAATAAAAATATATAGAATATGTTACTTAAATGGTTTACAATGTGATGATGTTAAAAGTGAAACTGGAACACAGTTAAATCAACTAAAAAGCTCATATTGCGTTAAGAATTCATATAATTTATCAAAATGATATTAGTAATTTCTACCAAGGTTGTATATTATCTACATTTTCTTTTTTAATTAATTTATTTTTATTGCTTACAGTTTCTTCGCATTTTATCCACTCGATAGCCCCCTCCCTCATCTCCTTCCAATCCCACACTTCCTCCCTCCTCTCCTTTCATGCCCCTTCCCAAGTCCACTGATAAGGGAAGTCCTCCTCCCCTTCTTTCTGACCTTACCCTATCAGGTCAAATGAGGACTGGCTGCACTGTCTTCTTCTGTGGCCTGGTACGGCTGCTCCCATTTAGGGGGAGGTGATCAAAGAATCAGCCACCGAGTTCATGTCAGATACAGTCCCTGTTCCCCTTACCAGGGAACCCTCTTGGAGACTGAGCTGCCATGGGCTACATCTGTGCAGGGGTTTTACGTTATCTCAATTCATAGTCCTTGGTTGGAATATCAGTGTCAGAAAAGACCCCTGGGCTCAGATTTTTTGGTTCTGTTGCTCTCCTGTGGTGCTCCTGTCTCTTCCAGGTTTTTCTATCTCCCACTTCTTGCATAAGATTCCCTGCACTCTGTCCAAAGTTTATCTGAGTCTCAGCATATGCTTTGTTTGTTTGTTTTTTCTTTTGTAGGGTTCTTTCAAAATCATCAACCCATTCTTTACAGCAATGCAATGGTGAGCCAATATCCATTTGTCCAGCACCACTCAACTTCATAAGGAGCTGTTCAACCCTGTAAGGAACTCTGATGTATACCACGGTCTCAGTGATGTTGCTATGGCAGCAGAAGTGGTGATGGTTGTGCAAACGTGGGCTACTTATGTATGGTGCAAAAGTTATATAATAAATATGTTTCTGCTCAATTTTGTTGTTTAAAAGAAAGAACTCATTTTATCATGACCCATTTATGTAAATGGTGATTGGCTTCTTCTGTAAGTTATATTTTAACCTAAGTTTATTTTAATCAATTAAAAACTTAACTAGCTTTGTACTTTGAGTGGGGATTCAGACCAGAATTAGAAAAACAACAACAATAAATAAAGTATCATGTAAGTGTAAATAAAGTGGTTCAACAATAGAACAAATATTTCTTTGCCAAAATAACCAGTGCTCCTAAGGACAATGATGATAACTCAGTGACTCAAATTAGCTAACCAAAATTAACTATGGTCCCTATAATTTTAGTATAAGTACACAGACAGTCATTCAGTGGATACTGGTTTGAATCAAGCTTTATAAATACACTAATTTTCACACACAATAATTACTTATGGAAATTTTATTTACTTTACTACCTGTGTGCACTACTCTTAACAACTGAAAACAATGCCTCTGAGAGAAATCACCGGGCTCCACACTGTCTTCCAAAGGCTTTGCTGTCAAGTCACTGCAGAGCTCTTGGATGACCATGTCATTAATTTTGTATCAATGTGTCTTCTACTTAATTCATTGAGTTTCTGCATGGGTAATCCTGCTGTTCCTGGAAATGATTTGCAAAATTTCTTGCAACGAAGCAGCTGAATTAAGTGTAGCCTTCATCTATTTAATAAGCTGCACCACTCTTCATGGATTAACAATACTCTGAGCACCAAAGCTACCCACTAACTGTAACCACTAATCCAAGTACAGGCGAGACAAACAGCATCTTACAAATATTACAAATCACTCACTCTGTTATGAGGTTGCTAATGGGATCTGAGGCCGATTGGGGCTAGAACACAAGACACATTATACTACAGTCAATTAACATAGTAATTGCTGTAGATCAACTTTGTCATTGAATTCAGATACATTTAAAGATAATGAAAATCTTGTGTTTAGTAAGTCTAGGTAGATTTTGTTCTGTCTGAGAACTATTTTGAAATTTAGACAACCGATACTCAGGCAAGCAGTAATTTTCTCAAGATCTTTTCACCTATGCAGTGGAAAATTTGGGAAGTCAGTGAAATTCTGATTATTTCCTAATATTCACTAAACCCTGCAAAATGAGAATATCCCACTCATAATATTATTTCCCACCATCATTTTTAATTAAATAAAATTTGAACTAAAGTGATTTCTTAACTGTGAATTTCTACATAGCCATTCACACCCCATCTTAGTAAGCAAAAAAATCTGAAACCTAACTAAGTATATATTTTCACAACAAATAGATAAAACCCAGCAGAGTAACATAATTTCAGCCAGTCAAAAATAGTAACTGTGGAGACCAACTCATATGTGGAAATCTCAATCAAGAGCCAGTTAAGCTGTCCCTATATGCCACTCCATCTATCTGTCTATAAACACAGTTTGGCTGCACTGGTAAGTGAAACTCTGAAGTTTACTTGGTTCTATGCTTTGCAAGATTCTTGCTGTTTTGTTTGTTTGTTTGTTCAAACGGTCTGCACTAAATTTAGTTATTTCATCATAAGTGTTATACAAATGGAACAATAAGGAGCTAGCTAGATGGCTTTGCAGCAAAGAGCACTTCCTGTTCTCAGAGAGGTCCAAGTTTTGATCCATGCATCCACATATTTTCTCATAACCTTCTGTAACTCAAGTCCCAGGGAATTTGACATCTTCTTGCCTTCACAGGCACTCATGTGCTGCATGTACATACGTATAGACTGCTCAGACCCTGAATAACCTTTTAGACAAGGTAGCTCATGCCTTAGATGTACAAAAAGGAATTAATGCTCAACTAAAAGGAGGATTGATGGTGTTCAATCAGAGGATTGACCTCGTGCAGGAGCAAATTGATACCCTATGGCAAATCGCTCAACCGGGCTGTCAATGAAAGTATGCTGGACTTTGAGTCACTAGCATACAACATGAGAATTTTTCCTGTGCTGCAAATCTGTCTAAACAATTGTCTAGCTACATTTTAGGTAATTGGACTGGAGAATTCCATACTACGATGGAGCAGCTGAGAGTGGCCATTGTCACGGTAAATTCTACCAGAGTGGACGCAGGACTAGCCACAGGATTATCATCATGGATTGCTGCAGCCATGAATCATCTGAAGGAATGGGCGGGCATGGGAACGTTAGCAGGCCTTCTGGTGTTGGTCTCCTTGGTTTGCCTGTGGTGTATATGCAAGATTAGAGTCTCACAACAGCGTAATGCAGCCATGACCATTCAGGCCTTTACAGCCATTGAAGCAGGACAGTCTCCCCAAGCATGGGTGGCTACCATAAAAAGCTGAAATGTTATGCTCAGGATGCAAGGCTAAGCACTGCACTCAGGGTCAGCCGCTTTGGACCCAGAGAAGAGCATGTCTGATTGCATGCGGGTTGATGCCCCAGGTCCCGCCTCTGAGAAAAAGGTATGGGACAGGTCTGATGCTCTTTGGGTGGATGACACCTAAATGAACATCTGTACAAAGTCCCAATTTATTTCTAATATCAGAGATCAGACCTCTACTCTTGCCTGATGCGTCTAAAACAAAAAGGGGGAACTGTAGAGAGCTGTGTAATGCCGCGCCTTATAGATGGAGCTGGTTTCCGCCTTCCACCTTCCCGATGGTGAGTGCTCTCTGTCACGAACAACTCCACATTTGGCTAAGGCTGAGGATCTGGCTTGCTTCCATGTATGTGGACCTATCTGCATTGCCCACGTGGCATGCTGAGGTTGGCTACCCAGAGGCTATTTAAGCTGTGGGCTGGCTTTCCCCAGGGTCAGATTCAAGGTTCCTGAATAAACTGCACTGAAAAAAAATAAATAAATAAAAACAGTAGTATACTGTGCATAAAATTAAATTAATAAAGACCAAAAACAAGTAGAAGGTAACAACAATAAATGCAACTACGATAAAGCACTTGTACATGTCCATTATGCTGGTATTACTCCTGATCATGCTCAGTTGCTGTATGGTTATGTTTACATGCAGGGTTGAACGATCAAGGGAGAGAATCATGGTCATTTCTGTGAAAATGCATGTAGTAATCACCCTGATAAAGTAGAGCAGTTGCTTTGCATAAAACCCAAATCTTTAAATACCATTTAAGAGCACATGGCTAATGTGAATACTTTTGTTAAGAAACATTTCCTCATCCACTTTTAACCTTTTTAGTTAGATAGCCATAATATATGCTATCTGTGTGCATAGAAGTCATTTAATTCTTGTGCTTGTGTATTTGTGAGTAAATCTTACTGGAAACACTTTGATAGAATTCCTTAATAACATTCTTTTATAATACTTGATAATAAAGGTAACGAGTCATGAGACTGTCTTGAGCTATTCACTGTGTAGCTTGGGAATATGTCTTTTTATTTACTTGAATATTCTCTAATGGTACTGTTTCCTAGATTCATGAGATTTACAGACATGTAAATTTTTTGCTGTTATTTTATTTTCCCTTGTGAAAAATAGAGAATAAAGGAGGTTTTAAGTTGTAATGAGCCCTAACATTAAAGGGACTTTACACTGTCTATTAAATATTTCAAACAAGGTTTCCTTGGGCTTTGAAAATATATGTTTCTTTAATACATCAATATTTGTGAATCTAATTATTTAATTTTGCTAGCTAAATGTTCCGTATGAATTGTGATTTCTAGCCCTTTGAAATAAAGGGAGAAAGCTGAAAGTTTGATAAATACATATTAAATGTACTAGGTCACATACTCTGTCTGACTCCATTCCTCACCAAAATGAACATGTGCATTTCCACAGAATTAAAATCTATAAATCTGCCAGCGATGCACAGTAAAGCTGTTTGATTTGCTCATCTGATAGAGCAATGCAGAGCTTGATCAAAGGACTTCCCAGCAGGCTTTTCCTCCCCCTCCTTAGTCCAATCCCCTTTGATTTTTCCAGATCCATTTCTGCAGAGCGGCCACAAATTGTAAGTTGGATTGATTCATTTCACCCCGGGACTGTTCAGCTAGGTCACACAGGTGGCTTTGCTTTGATTCTTCCTTTTATTTTTGGCTCGGAGATTAGTTCTTCTCTGTTGCTATCACCACTTGTTATCTCCCCCACTGTTTCCTTTTCTTCTGAAGTCAGACTTAAAGCAGGATAAGACATTTTTACTTCAGTGTTTTTATCATTCCAACAATATATCTATCTGTAATGGGAGCCCACCTGTGATTTAACCACCAGAACTGAAACTTAACTGTCCATGAAATTTATTGTCTATTGTTTGATTCATTTACAGCATGCCACGCAGACCATGAGCTAAATTGTAAATTTGCCTTCATATTGTTTTGATAATGAATCATTGGATATGCTTCATATGCAAATATAATGCTGGCTGGCTCTTCTCAGATTTTTTTTTTTATTGCTTTGTAAGATTTAGAGTATGGTGTGTTTTAAAATTTGCTTCACCACCCAAACGACAATGGTTTATTCTTTTTTTTATATATGTTAATCACAGGTTATTTACTTTGTATCCCAACCATAGTCCCCTCCCTCATTCCCTCTCAATTCCTCATCTCCTCCCTACCCCTTTCCAAGTCCACTGCTAAGGGAAGTCCTCCTTCCCTTCCATCTGACCCTAGCTTATCAGGTATCTTCAAGACTGGCTGCCATGTCCTCCTCTGTGGCCTAACAAAACTGTTCCTCCCTCAGGGAAGGGGGTGGTAAAGGAGCCAGTCATTGAGTTCATGTCAGAAATAGTTCCTGTTCCCCTTATTAGGGTATCCACTTGATTACTGAGCTACCATGGGCTACATCCGAGCAGGAGTTCTAGGTTTTATCCACACATGGTCCTTGGTTGGAGAAACAGTCTCATAGAGGGCCCCGTGCCCTGATATATTTTTTCCTTGTGGAGCTCCTGTCCTCTCTAGGTCATACTAATGGTTTATTCTTAACTTAGGAAGCATGTTTATATTTTTCGGGACTGATTCTAGTAGGGTAATTATATTAGGAATCTTTGTAATTGAAACGTTTTCTGCAGTATACCATGCTAAATATAAGCTTATCAAGCAATCTAAACCTACCAGCTGGCTGGAAGCTCAGGTGTGGCTTACTTCATAGTTGAAGCCTTTTAAGCAGCTCCTTACATTGTTACCTGAAGAGTTCCATTTCACCCTACATGAGCGTTCAATACTTGCTAATTGGCATCTTGCCCTTTCCAGCTACCCTTCTGTCCTATTGCTCAGTGGAACATTTGCAGTTATTAAATTTGTATTCTTATAATGCTTATTTTATCAAAGAAATAGGAGATGCAAGCTTGCAGATAGCCTATAATATAGAGGAAATATACATTTTTGGAAGCATTGTAATATTAGTTATTTGAATTTAAGGGACATAGAGTCAAGAATTTTTATGTATCCTACATTTGCTTTCATCTAGTCCCTAAATATCACTGAAGTCTATTTCTAGGACCCATAAAACAAGGCAAAATATAAACATGATTAGGTTCCTCACATAAAATGACATTTTCATGTCTTAAATATATCCTCCCTTAAATTTTTTCTACATTACTTATGATACCTGCAAATAATTGTTAATTTGTGCTCAAAACAATGACAAGGGTAAAAGAACTTGCAAATAATCAATAGGATGCAATTGCTGATGGTTTTGGATTCTCTGATGTAATCTGACAGATGTGAAACCTAGATAAGGAAAACTGGCTGCATATTACAAATATGTATACTAAATAGAGTTCAGTTATGAAATGTACACCTAGTTAGGCCCCACTGTACACATAGTTCTTTGATGGACGTGTTCAATAATTAAGTATTTCAATGTGCATTACTTGAGTTTACTAGTGCTGTCAAAATCATGGCATGAACAGCTTAAGGGAAATATTTGTTTGGCTGAAAGCTCCAGTGGTTCCAGTGTGCTGTCCTCAGTTTTACTGATTCTGACCCAGGTGAGGCAAGCCATACCAGCAGCAGAGACAAGAAGCAGAAGAGAGCAATATTGTGACACAGGAAAGTAAGCATCTTCAGACTCATGTTCCAAGTCACCTACTTCCTTCACCTTAAGTACAGTCTCCTAATGTTTCAACTGCCTCCAAAAGTCATCCCGGTAACTAAGGATCACACAAACATTCAGTACAGGAGCATGTTGGGAACCTGTTTTTCTATGACAGTAGTAAAATCGATGATAAAGATATCCTTACAGGCTATCAGGACAACTCAGAGGACGCCGGTCCACTTCCTGTATGAGCAGTACTTGTACATATGCCTGTTACTCTTTACTCCTTCTGCTATAGCACACCTCTTACGGTTGCTGCTTGTTAGCCACATCACGGAAGCAGTACTTACCTGATACGTAGGAAATGTGTTTTCTCCTTCTTCTGACGTCCATCGTCTTTGCATTTCAGAATGGGGATTGAACATTTTAGCCAGAGTCCTCCTTCTTGATTAGTTTTTTTAGGTGTACAAATTTTAGTAGGTTTATCCTATTTTATATGTCTAATATCCACTTCTGAGTGAGTATATACCCTGTGTGTCATTCTACTTCTGGGATAACTCACTTAGGATGATCTTTCCCTGCAAATTTCATGATTTCCTTGGTTTGTTTTGTTGTTTTGATTTTTGTTTGTTTGTTTTTTGTTTGTTTGTTTGTGTTTTTTTTTTTTTAGTTGCTGAGTAGTATTCCATTGTGTAAATGTACTACAATTTCTGTATCCATTCCTCAGTTGAGGGGCATCTGGGTTTTTTCCAGCTTCTGGCTATTACAAATAAAGCTGCTACAAATATGGTTGAACAGATATCCTTGTTGTGTACTTGAGCACCTTTGGATATATACGTAGGAGTGGTATAGCTGGATCTTGAGGAAGCATTATTCTTATTTGTCTGAGAAAGTGCCAGATTGATTTCCAAAGTGGTAGTACAAGTTTACATTCCCACCAGCAGTGGAGGAGGGTTCCCTTTTCTCCACATCCTCTCCAGCAGGTGCAACAAATCAAGTAATCTAATTTAAAATTGGGGTACAGAGCCAAACAGAGAATTCTCAATAGAGGAATATCCAATGGCAGAAAAACACTTAAAGAAGTGCTCAACATCCTTAGTCATAAGGAAAATGCAAATCAAAATGACCCTGAGATTTCACCTTACACCCATCAGAAGAGCTAAGATCAAAAACTCAAGTGTTTTGGTTTTTGTAATTCATATTTATTTTTACATTAATTTAGATAAAAAAAATGTATACTTATTTTCATTTACCAAATTACATTGTGTGTGTGTGTGTGCTTGTGTGAGCATGTGTGTGTACATGCTCACAACATGGCTTAGATATGGAGGCCAGAGAGCACCTTGCAGGAGGAGTACATATTTCCCGTTCAACTTGTGGATCTGGGGTGGAACTCAGGCCGTCAAGTTCAGTGGCAGGTACCTTTACCTGCTCATTATCTCATATAGTTGCTTTTTCTTTAAATCCACACAACTGAATACATTTTAAATAATCATTTTAAAACTCATTATCTTCCTTGAGGTTGCCAAGGCTAATGCATTGTGCTGTCAGCGTCTGTAAAAGTAATCTGACTTTGAGGAAGAGGCTACACATATCGTTTTCTGGTCAATTATAAGTAACATGAGACGTAACCTTATTTATATATCTACTGATATTCCAAACTAGGAAGGTAATGATACATTAAGGCTGTAGAATTGGAATAAAGAGATTTTAAACTCAGAGACTGTGAACAATAAATGCATTAGTGTATAAACCACTGACCTGTACATATTACAGTATCCTGATTCATTTTAATGTTTATAGTAAAGGAACAGAAGTTTTACCCAATTTAACCACTGCCTCTCTGAATGATGAGAAAAAGTACGTGTAAAATTTTAATCTCGATTAAGTTGTCAATTGAAATTAGGCATCAGATCTCAAAGTTAAATGAGCATGTATTGACTTTGCATTTAAGCAGAGTCTCCGGATGTTGAACTTCCACCAAAATAAGTTTACTTACAGCAATAACAGGCTATACTTACTAATAAATTTTTAATATTGAACAATGATATGAATGATATCTAACACCAATCAGTTCTAAAAGCACACATATACACAAAATGTGTATATATATGATGCCTCCTGAAATTGGCATTCTCAATATTTTGTGTTTCTCATTGAGGAAACTGAGAAACAAAGATATAAAGGAAGGTGATTAAGCCTGGGAACAATTGCTTATGCATTATTGACATCACATGGCTTACAAATTACTTTTCAGAAAACACTAAAATTTTCCTCAGCAGTATTAAATAGTTCCACAAAGCTAAAAATAAAACCAATGATGTTAAAATAATATGAAACATTTATGACATCAACAAAATTGTTGAAAATTGGGAATTGGTTTAACAAATAATTTCAACTCAGAGAAAATTGTTTGTTTTTATAATAACCATAGAAAATAATGTAGAAAATAAACACGAATTTTGAAACTAGAGATTGGATACTATTATTCAAAAGTCTGTATTAGTGTACAAAGTTTTAATTATTCTATTAAAGGAAAAGAAACAGGGGAATAAGGAATATAGTCTTAAGTTTTTATGTTCCACTGAAATTTCTTATAATAGGTTGTTGGAATTATTAAAGTCAGTATATGAACATGCCAAGAAAAACATTACATAAATAAATCAAATGATGTATAATAAATCTGATTGTTCCTGTATGCATGAATTAAAACAAAGTCAATTAAAGTACTTAGAAAGAAGAGAATGAACCCTTGATCTCATCAGCTGTTATTCTGTTGCTATGTTGTCCTGAGACCATTCATGTAATGTGCATAAGCCAGTGAACAACATAGCTGTAGTTTGTATCTTGTGCCCCCTCGGTGTATATGTACATTAGGTATTGAACATGATGGCTGTTGGTCAGCTCTTGTAATACCCCCACATATTCATGTTTATACCCCTTTTGTTTCTTCTGTTTTGGTCCAAAACTCTGTAAAATCCATTTTATGCTGAACATGACTCCTCATCTTGCAATTTACATTCACCTCTATCAGTACACCATGCCAGATCTGGACTTGTCATTTCAGCCTTACGTTTTATTTAAGCTTCTTATTGCTTCTGTGATGTCCACTTGCCTCCAGCCCTAATTCCAACCCCAATGTGCATAACAACATCAGAAAAAATGTACTAGTCCACAATTATTGGTTCTCTGAGAAAATATTCTTGATAAGGGCAATGAACTTAATGGGAAGGAGAAACTGTCAAGGCTAAGGAGAGAAATACAAATAAAGTTAAAGTAATAAATACAGAAACAATAGTAGTGACTAACAGGATTATGATAATACAATGAATGGGTAAGAAGATGCAAAATAAAATGTAGAGAGGAAGTAAAACTAGAAGATACAAATTTAATTGACAAGAAGCTGAGAGTTTTTGAACTCATGCATCAAGAAAGTCTAGATCCAAGCTACTATATAACATCGTTGGTCTAGGTCAAGGGCAATCAGTTTACATTCTATACCTGGGTATCTCCTCCTCAAGTCCTGCACCTGATGCTTTAACCCAGGGAGGATTTGGATCAAGGTAACACACAAAATTTGCTACTGGCATGTATGTGTTCTACATAGTTCTCATCTCACAAGGTCGGGGGTGTAGATTGGGAAAAACTTATGCTGCAGGAAATAAAAAGATGCCAAGGAGAAGAACATGAGTTGTGTATAAATAAACCAACTTTGACCTCTTTTCAACAGGGAAAAATATGGTGTTGTTGCTTTATTTTTCTGTAGTTCTTGCTTGGTACTGCTGTTAAATTATGCATTATGAAGTGGTACATTCATTTTCTTTACTTTGTTTCCTCCTGCAGTGATGTGCATAAGGAAACTCAAATTGGAAGTGGCACATAGATGCACATTTTCAAAGTATCCCAAGGAGGCAGAATACTGGGACTGCTGCTATATTAATAGCCATGTCTTGGTATCAGTAGGTATACAGAGTTTACTCAAAGGAATGTTTTTGTTTTTATATTTTACATTTTTATGTGTTACTTCTCACACTGAAAATTCCAAAATAAATAATTTTGTTTAATTTTTAATTAATTTACCTAAGCAATTTTGCAAAGTAGCTATGATGTTTTAAATACAGTGCCAGATATGAAAGAGGTCTAGCAAAAATAATGTGGTCTCTGCAGTGAAGAGCTCATATTTGATATCTGTGTGAATAAATGTGAAGCTTATGATACATTGTTGAATCCACACTCTATTTTCAGTAAGTAACAAGAAAACATGGTTAAATATATAAATCAAGCAAGGTTCCCACCTTGCCTAAATATGTTAGTTACTTATCATTTTACTTTGATAAAAGTTCAAAATATCAGAGGTTAGAGAGTTTAACCTTTTCTCTTTATTATTATTTATTACAATTTATTCACTTTGTATCTCAGCTACAGCTACCTCATCTCCTCCTGGTCCCACCCTCTTTCCATATCCCCCCCCCCAAAGTCCACTGATAGGGGAGGTCCTCCTCCCCTACTATCTGACCCTAGCCTATCAGATCTCATCAGGACTGTCTGGATCCTCTTTCTCTGTGGCCTAGTAAGGAATCACTGCCAGGAGGAAGTGATCAAAGAGCAGACAATAGAGTTCATGCTCCTCCTCTCCTTACTAGGGAACCCACATGGAGAGTGAGCTGCCCATTGGCTATATCTTCACAGGGGTTCTAGGTCCTCTCCATGCATGGTCCTTTGCTGATTCATCACTCTCTGCAGTACCTCCTGTGCCCAGAATTTTTGACTTTGTTGATTTCCTTGTAGAGCTCCTGAGTTTGACTTTGATTATTCCTGAATACTTCTGTGCTTCTTTCTTCTTTTTTTATTTTTTAATTATACTTTATTTACTTTGTATCCCCCCTCTAGTTCCCTCCCTTCTCCCCTCCCAATCCCTCCCTTCCTTCCCCTTCTCCACATACTACCCTCCCCAAGTCCACTGGTGGGTGGGGGTTTCTTTTTCTTCCTTCTGATCCTGCTCTGTTAGGTCTCATCAGGAGTGGCTGCATTGTCTTTCTCTGTTGCTTGGTAAGGCTGCTCCTCCCTCAAGAGCAGGTGATCAAAGAGCAGGCCAATCAGTTCATGTCAGAAGCAGTCCCTCTTCCCATTACTATGGAACCCACTTGGACACTGAACTGCCATGGGTTACATCTGTGCAGAGGTTCTAAGTTATCTCCATGCATGGTACTTGGTTGGAGTATCAGTCTCAGGAAAGACCCCTGTGCTCAATTTTTTTTGTTCTGTTGCTCTCCTTGTGGACCTCCTGTCCTCTCCAGCTCTTACTATTATTTCCCTCTTCTTTCATAAGATTCCCTGCATTCTGCCCCAAGTTTGGTGTTGAGAGTGAGCTATCCAGGAACCAGAAATCACACACAGTATATACTCACTCATATAGACATATAATATAGGGTAAACCTACTAAAATCTGTACACCTAAAGAAACAAATCAAGAGGGAGGACTCTGGTTAAAATGTTCAATCCCCACTCCAAAAGGCAAAGAGGATGGACACCAGAAGAAGAAGAAAACAGGAAACAAGTTAGGAGCCTCCCACAGAGGGCATCTGAAAGCCTCTACCCTGCAGACTATCAAAGCAGATGTTGAGATTTATGGCTCCTTTCTTCTTAATCACTGAGGTACAGTCTTTCTTACTGTCTTGCAAAGATGCTGTGTTTATTACCATATAGCAGAGAGTATAGCTTTGCAATTCTCTGCCTACAGACAGTTGTGCAACTCTGTCTTGAATACCAAGGAATTCATTGCTAATGTGCTAAGAGACTACTTCCTGAATGGTAAATCTAAATCTGTCATTTATTTGTTTAATTTTAAAATTAAAGTATGATAAGTATGTTTATCCCTTCCTTTTCCTCCCTCCTAACATACCCCAATGCCACCCACCAAGCTGCCTGTTAAAAACATTGCCTTTGTTCCTTAATTGTTACTATTACATATAAATTCAATTGACTAAGCATTTAGTGTGCTTCATTTCACATGATTTCAGAGCTGACCACTTGATTTTAGATAACTAGTTAAGGGCTCATGCATTGAATCTTCTCTTGCTTGTAGTCTTTTTGTAGGGACAGAATCCTTTTACATTAGCATGTCTATTGGTACTCATACAGTGAATTGGTCACTTATTAAAATGTTTTATCATATCATCATGCCATATTATCTCTAGGACATATCAACATGTTTATTTTCCTTTTCTCTCACTAGAGAAAAAAAAAAAGGAGTACAACAAGTTAGGCCCATTTCCATCTCAAGGGTCTCAGTATTTCTACTGATGTCCATGTCAGAATGAAGGGGACACTTGTGCACATATTCACTCCTTCCTTAGATATAGTGACTTAGCCTGATGTTAGAAGCTACTCTCTAGGGAGTCTACATATTCTTGAATGTTCTCACAGCACACAGAATAATATTCACTCAAAGATAGTCATTCTTATTCTGTCTCATCTACGAATGTGTCACTTACAGATAGAATTTAGAATATCAACTCTGAAGTGGAAACATTAATCCAAACAATATGTGTTACTTCACTGAGTTATGGAAAGGCCCTACTATAGATTTGTGAGAGGGGAATTTAATGAGGAAGTGAGGGGTGGGAAGAATGGATACAAAATAACTAAATTATGACTGATTGTGGAAACATAGGAAGAAACTCTTAAGGGAAAGAACTCAGGAGGAGGTGTCTAGCAAATGCAAAAGAAAGAGATAAAGAGTCATGAAATCATGACTCTAGAGCCCAATAAAATTACATTGCATTTCTGACTAAACCAATTATAAGACAGTTCATATTGATGACTTGAAACAAGTGATAATCTGTTGCCATACCAAGATAAACTGAAATAGTGTGAATCATGTAGTTTGTAGCACAAAACAGTGTCATTACTAGTGAACCACCCGTCCCCATCATTGATTGAGATTATGTGACAATAGAACTAAGCCTTGTAATCAAGGTGTCTGCATCTCAGGGTTGCTGTGATGGAGACAACTCCAGACAGCTCAGTGCCTCTCTTGAACCATTGCAGGAAGAAAACAACAAACTGATACCGTCTGCTTCTCAGCTGTCGTCGTAAGCTAGTACCCAGAGACCAGAGTTCTAGCAAATTTCAGATATCCCATTCAGAAATCACACCGATGCTGCCCTGCTTCCTTAAATAGGATGTTATATTGCCCATTATCTCACTGATGGTAGAGACTGCAGGTGTAGGGAATTCCTTCAGGAAGTTGCAAGCGGCACTACCAGCGTACTTTGTTGGTTAGTGACATTGGCCTCAGGAATGGTGTGATGAGGGACTTTAAAAATCTTAAGGACGTAGAAATTAACTTTTACAAGGATTAAATTTTACATGAAAAAAAATCTTAAAAACATAGGAAACTTGGGGAGGTTTCATCATTTCAGACCTGTGAATGCAGTCTGGGTGTATAGCTATGGAAGTCCAGAAAGCATCTTTCCCTTAGGCATGGGAACATGAATCAAACATTCTTATTATTGATAGATATTCTCCATTATTGACCAAGATCAGCCTTTGAAATATTAAATGAAATAAACCTTTGTTATCTGTGGATATGATAGAAACATCTC
This sequence comes from Meriones unguiculatus, assembly GCF_030254825.1. Lineage (NCBI taxonomy): Eukaryota > Metazoa > Chordata > Mammalia > Rodentia > Muridae > Meriones > Meriones unguiculatus. The sequence continues at coordinate 100,191,703 of NC_083354.1, forward strand.
ATCATCCTAAACAAGGCACACACATCATCTATTCAGGATAGCAGTTGTATCATAGTAATTAGACTAAAACAAAAGTGAACCCTACTAAGGCATGAATGTGTACATGACTTTCGGGCCAGTCAGTCACTTCATCTTTTAATAGAACCATTTGGCATTCTTACATGATGGATCTTAGAAAAGCCTCTGTAGGATAGTACACATGACCATAGGGACTCTCCAGCTGCAGCATACACCACACTGTGCATCTTGACAGCAACAGATCAGCACAGGCATTTGCTATTCAGCTGTTAGCCTGATAACGCATGCTTCTCTCCACTCTTCCGCAAGTGCCGGTGGGGACATCTTATTTTTATCTGGAAGGCACTCCAGTATACTGTCACGGTTTAAGCTTAAGGCTACACAAATTCCCTAGGTCTGTGGCATATCCTGTTCGGAGATCTTCATCACTTGACATTCCTCAAATGTCACACTGGTCTTTATGCTGATAAGATGCTGACTTGAGGTTGATAACAAGGAAAGTTGCGAATAGTTTATGTGACACAGTAATAATAGACAGTGAAAGAAAACACACACGAGTTTGGAAACTTCCACTTCAGTGAGGCATATGAGTTCAAGATCATATGCAAGTCACAAATTCCTTTATAATATTTGAGATAAATTGCCGCAGTTCACACTGCTCGCCCACAGCAGAAAATATGCAGAGTTAAAATGGTTGGCAATCTCTCTGAATTTTAAAGTGGATGTTATATTAGAGAGTGCCTCCTGATCATGTCTACAAGATCATCAGGCTAGTAGCTGCTGAGAGAAGTGCAAGGTACAGCTCTGCAGCAAGTGAAGGCCACAGGGTAAAGTGATCTAGCATGTGATCTCTACGAAGTAGCTGATCTACAGAATACGGGCTTATCAAATGCGTACACAGCATGGCAGTCCTGGCAAGCATGACCTGGTGACTGTAATTAAAAAAACTGAGAGATTTAAAAGAAATCTGTGTCCTTTTCACAGAGAACTTCTCACGTTTGGAGAATTAGTTTCTTGGGCTCCTTGCCTACGACTATAACTGGTAGGACCTTTATATAATGTAAGACATAAGCTGACCATTTGGCTGAGCATTCCACTATGCATTTTGCATTATGTGACCTGTGAACCCATAAGTCTTGTTACTTTCTATAGCAATTGTCAGGCCTGGAATGCATGGACTGTAAGACTATCATGTGCTCTGCATGTAACCCAAAACACAATCCCTCCTCAGGAGACTCACACAGGTGTTGTAACACTTTTGAGAAACTGGGATTATTGATATCTCTTCCTGAAAATGACTTGAGTGTTTGGCATACTAATGAAAAAAAAGTGCCACAGCAAGAAGTAGTGGCCAGTTTCAATATGAAAATTTTTTCCATACTAACTTTGACCAAATTACTGCCTCTGTTTATTGGCTTTTTGTCAACAGCAGAATCCCAAATCAACTCTTAACATAGCACCATTACTCAGTGATAAAATAGTTGTACTACCATAACTGAGCTACACATTAATACTCTGAACATGCAACTGCTTTTCATGCCAGTAATAATTGTGGCATATCTTCACACAAACTCAGAATTTTTAATCTAACAAAATGTAAAAGGATTTATTTAATAGCAAACATGCCCCATACGTAGATAATTATACAATATCTCCACTTCAAGTATTTTGATTAGAAGATAGTGTAGAGGGCTAAAATCTAAAAGATGGTGTCAGGTAAGAGAACTGAGATGTGTTAGAAGCATTCAATCAATGGTCATATCATGGTATCAACAAGTTGAGGGGTCATGAAATCAATGAGTAGTGATTCAGTTCACTAAATAATTTTGAGAGACTAAGATATACTTTGGGTCTAGATGGATATAAGAGAATATAAATCTGGAATACTAATGAGCACCTGAGTGAAGAGCATTGACTGAGTGAGGAGTCACCAAGTGAATGCCATGTCTCAGTGGACTGGCTGGGCAGAGGTGGTTGTGTGAAAGTTTTTGAGAAACAACAGCTACTGGAAAAATATCTGGGGAATGTTGATGTGGAACCAAGTCCCCAGTGCCACCCTCACATCAGACAACTCTGCTCATTGCACAATTGACGTTAGGTATATGACAGCAAACTGCCAGGGCATTTTTCATGGAATATCTTTTGAAAGTGAGTCCCCTGGGCTGGAGAGATGGCTCATTTGTTAAGGGCAAAGCTCACAACCACAAATATAACAGTCACCATGAGGACATGCAAAGCCAAACCACAATATAGGTACATAAAGACATGAATAACCTTAATTTAGTAAGGACAGGAGAGTTCAAACTGAATAAAATACACCAGCTATGATTCAGAACTTAGACATATTTTTTTCAAAAATGATAATTCCTTTCCATGTTTAAATATTTTACCGCCAAGCTTGATGACCTGAGCTTCAATTCCAGGACCCACAGGTCGATAGAAGGAAAGAACCCTAACTGGATAAGTTTTGTCTAGCCCCAGGAGAAGAAAATGTGCCTAGCCCTACTTGATATGCCAAGGTAGATTGATACCCATGGGAGGTCTCCCCTTATCTGAAAAGAAAGGGAGGGGAGCTCAGGGTGACAACAGGGGAGGTGAAAGTGTAGTACTTGAAGGAAAGAAGGGAGGGGAACTTCCTACTGGAATGAGAAGTAGATAAATAAAGGAATGAATAAATAAACATTATCTCATTGGCCTCTGACTTCCAAGTAACATGCACATGTGTTATTTGAACACACATACAAACACAGAGGCAATTATATACACTCAAAATAAATAAAAGACAAAAGATGTATAAGACAATTAAACAATTATTTTGAAACTTTTTTATAACTTGGAAATAAATTCTATGTAGTAAAAAAAAAACTAAGGTTTTAAATTTTAAAATAAAAAATGCAAGCATACCAACAATTTAAGTAGTCTTATGTCAGAATGTTATTTTCACAGTACTCATGGAACTTTCATTTATATTATTCGGGCAATATGTAAATGAGTAAGAGAATATGGTGCTGTTTGTGTTAAATTAAACTGAGTCAAATCTCATAGGAAATTAGAACACTGATAAATATTGAAACACCACACACATTTTTAGTACATAGAAAGGTCACTTCTTTGTACATGGACTATATTGGTACGTACTGGTCCTGCACAACTACAGAAAATTAGAATATCTTTTTGTTATTATTAAATACAGTTTATTCACTTTGTATCCCTCCCTCCTCCCCTCCAGATCCCGCCCTCCCTCCCCCTTCTTCGCACATGCCCCTCTCCAAGTCCACTGATAGGGGAGGTCCTCCTCTCCTTCCGTCTGATCTTAGTCTATCAGATCACATCAGGAATGGCTGCATTGTCATCTTCTGTGGCGTAGTAAGGCTGCTCTCCCCTCAAGGGGAGGTGATCAAAGAACAGGCTTATCAGATTATGTCAGAGACAATCCCTCTTCCCATTACTATGTAACCCACTTGAACACTACACTGCCATGGACTACATCTGTGCAGGGATTCTAGGTTATCTCCATGCATGGTACTTGGTTGGAGTATGAGTCTCTGGGAAGACCCCTGTGTTCAAATTTTCTTGTTCTGTTGCTCTCCTTGTGGGGTTCATTCTTTGGTTAGTCAGTATGTGGTTTCCATGATGAAGAACCCTCCTGTTGGTAGTTTGTCATTGCTATGACTAAATACTTGAGAAAAAAATGATTTGAAGGGAGAAAAGGTTAATTTTGGCTTCCAGTACAAGTTAGGGAAAGAATACAGGAGGTCAGCTATTACATTGCCTTGGCAATCAGGAGGTAAAGACTAGACAGGAAGTAGTCTAGACAGGCTGGAAAACTTCAAGACCGACTCTGAGGGACTCATTTTCTCCAGCAAAGTTGTGTGTCCTAAACTTTCCATAGCCTGCTGTGAGGCTCCTCCAGATGAGGAAAAAGCATGAGCCTATGAGGACGTTTCACATTCAAACAAGAGTCACTGCAGTTGTTGGACATTTTGCTACACTTTAATGACATGTCTTTTTTTTAGCATCTGTTCATAGGATCCACAAAAAAAGCAAAATTTGAAGTTAATATTTTTAATTATAATTTCATTAAGAACAAAATGTAGATCTATATTTCAAAACAGAAAATGTGTGCAGTATTAGAGGAATGTAATTTCCAGTGCAGAAGGCAAACTTGATTCTTTCCTGGGTAACTGCACTTATGTCTCAGCTTGCCAAGAAACACTTAACAGCTCAATGCAAGCCTTTGAAACCTAGTGTGAGAATAATAAACCTAACTTTGCTTCCCCCCCCCCCAGATGCTATGGTGGGAAGAGTTGTTTTCTGCTAGTAATTTCCATTTGCAATGATAAAAATTATTGTTGCCACATCCTTCTAGTCTATTTTTTTCTGCACACAGTGGGTGCTCTGCCTCTGTTGATGACTAAATGGCATTAAGGACTGAAGTGAAGTGCTGTGATTATTTTCACTTGGTTGCCATAGAAACAGCCAGAAAGCCTACTGTAGAAGTCAACCTCTCTTGATTATCTCCCCAGGTAGCCATGGGTACCTGAGGTATGGGAAGGACAAGCTGGTGGAACTCACACTGAGAAACCTTTCTCTCATCCATGACCACCATGAATTTGAGAAAAGGTTTCTTTCATACTGCAATGTTTGTCCCTCTAACTAGATTAGATATTTCTCTAGGAGAAATTACTTTTGTTTCTACATGCAACTATGATTTTTAGATATTTTTTTCCACAGGGCATGAGAGTAGGTGGCTTTATTTCTGTTCTTGGATGAAGTTTTCAAAACATGAGAGAAAATGTCCTGCCTGGAAGGAGTCCTGTTTTTGTGTTTTTCACGAAGTCACACTTACTTGGTGTATTTGCCATACATATTCCTTGTTGCTTAATACAATCATCTAGTGTCCCAAAAGCAGAAGCAGCAAAGTACAGAAAGAAAAAAAGTATTATATTGCACTATGAGAGCACTCTTTGTGTATGTCTAATTAAATGTAAACATTTTTGTATATTTATATTTCTATATTTTAAGCTTGAATGACCTATGTGCTGCCTTGATATCTTCCCTCTCTTTCAGCTGAGTAGAAAACTGATCTTTCATCAGGCTCCTGAGATTCCTGACCAAATTCTAAATTGTTCCCAACTGTATGGCCTTCAAAGAAAGGGAAATGATTACATAAGACTGGAAATATATATGTAACATGATTCATTTAGGGCATTGCAGACATTAGCCTCATTTTAGATTCTTTCCATCCAAATCTCAGCAGTAGAGACTTATAATCATAATTAAAAACCAACAAATATAGCTGTATTCATCTGCTTCAGATAGTATGTGATGTTTTTGCTTGTAATTATTTCTATTTTTGCTTCACACATGACTGTAGATTTGTCACTTTCTGTTTTTAAATTAACATGTTTTATTTTATATATTTGAAACATATTTTGTGTATATGTCAATTATTTTATATTATTATTAAACTTTTATTTTATTTTTATCATTAGTAATCCACTAATTAATAACATTTACCTAATAAGAAAATTTAAAATAGAAACTTGAAGCCATCAACCAAAAAATTCAGAACTTGACTTTGACTGGATATACATTCAGAGAAAACTAAATCTAGGATGAGTGAGTTTGTGTTTAAACAAGTCTTGTTAGACAATGGATTGGTGAAATAATACAAAGGAGAGAAGACATGAAAGCATTGGGTGCTAGTCTTTTGTTTTAGGCCCAGTGAGAACAAGGATGTTTTTTAGTTGATTTAGCAATCAATTTGTTCATAAAGAGAGAGATGGCATACTCAAACCTTGTATATTAAAAATAAATGAATTGGAAAAATTTAGAACTGTGATTGTTAATTACCAGGAAAACAGTGAACTTAAATTGAATCTGAAGCAGAGAGAGAAGAGAGTGATAACCTACATCAATGTGCTGAAAGAGGCCAAGAGAACAGAGAATCTGTAGATGATTAAAAACCAAAAGGCTGAGGGGCTCCAAGATGGCAGCGACCATTGTGCACCATATCTGAGGAGCACAGGATCTGAATCTCCGAAATTGGTGAGTGGAAGGGTAGCTGAAGCCAGAACATCGATACTAAGGCTTCCTGAGAGAGAGGGAACAGCCAATGAGCTGAGATAGTTTGGATCCCGGTCACCTGTGGATATCTCCTGGGACTGAGAGTGGCGAATATTCAACCCCCTTGCATGTTCCCTTGCCCGAGCACAGGCCTCCCTGCTCAGCTGCTCTGGGTGGTGGCTGCTGCCCCAAGCACAGGCCTCCCTGTTCAGAGACTGAGACAGTAGAGGCAGCTTCCCCAAGTATGGGTTTTCCTGCCCAGTGGCCAAACAGCAGACACCACTGAGCTGAAGAATCTCCTACATTTTAATTTGCCCCTGTGGGTACAAAACTCATAGTAGAGAAACAGGGGAAATCCTGTGCATTCCCCATAGGACTATAAGAAAATGAGTGTGCCTTCAAGTGAGTACATGCAGAGCCCCAAATTGAGGGTCCCTCTATGCTAGCAGACAGACATCATATATCTCCCCCCACACCCCTCACCGTGGGCCACATAGGGATCCTTAGGACAGGGTTCTCAATATTGAGGTTCCAGTTCTGTAGTTCTCCCAGTGGAGTCCAGGCAAACAATTCCTGGAGTTCAGACAGATCTAAATACCAGAAGGACAGTACAACAAGCCTGTGGGTCACTGAGACATTCAGGACATCCGCACATGCCCGCACCCCTACCTGCTCTCATGCTCCTCCTATCAAGGCATCTAAACACTCTAGCACCCTGTCCTTCAAGACACACATCCATGAACAACTCCCACACTTGAACACATGCGCCTGCGATGTTCCTCCCTTGGCTACAGCTGTAACACCAGCATCCATTCTCAAACCAGTGGACCTCTCTCATCTTCCTGAAAAATACTCCAGACCCTAAAGACAAAGGGACCCAGTCTAAAGTACAGACTCTAGAAACAAACCGTGAAGGTTATGGATAAGCAGATGGCTAGAGGTCTACATAAGAACACATCCAACAAAAATAAGGACGTCATGGTTTCACCAGCAACCCCAAAAATCAATGGATATTTTAATTCATTGGAAACACAGGAAAATTATCTCAAATCTATGCTTATCCAGTTATTAGAGGCACATAGAGGAAACGAACAAAGCTCTCAAAGAAATACAGGCAAACACGACCAAACAAATAGAAACACATGTAGAGGCACAAGTAGAAGCATGTAGGGAAGAAATGAACAACAACAACAACAAAAAGAAGCCATAATGCAAAAACAATAATCGACTTTCAGACAGATGAAGGAAATGGTGCAAGAAATGAAAAGAAAATTAGATTTAATAAAGAAAACACACACAAAAAAAATCCAGGAGCTGAAGAACTTAGAGAAAAGATCAGGAAACACAAAGGTAAGCATCACCAACAGAATACAAGAGATGGAAGAAAGACTCTCTGGCAATGAAGATACAATTGTAGAAATTGATATATCTCTCAAAGAAAAAAAATTGGAAAAGTTCCAAACACAAAGCATCCAAGAAATCAAGGATGCCATGAAAAGACACGATCTAAGAATAAAATGAATAGATCAGAAACAAGATTCCAAGCTATAAAGTCCAGAAAATATTTTCAAGAAAATCATAGAAAATTTTTCCAACTTAAAGAGATGTCAATATACAAGAGGCCTACAGAATATGAAATAGACTAGACCAGAAAAGAAAATCCTCATGTCACATAATAGTCAAAACACTAAATCTACAAAACAGAGAATAAATATTAAAAGCAGAAAGGGAAAAAGGCCAAGTAACATGTAAAGGTAGACCTACCAGACCTCTCAAAAGAAACTATGAAAGCCAAAAGGGACTGGGCAGATGTCACACAGACTCTTAGAGACCACATATGCCAACCCAAACTACTATACTCAACAAAGCTTTCAATCAACATTGATGGAGAAAACTAAACATTCCATAACAAAACTAAATTTAAACAATATCTACACAGCAACCCAGCCCTACAGAAGATACTAGAAGGAAAACTCCAATCCAATGAAAACAACTACGCCCAAGAAAACACAGTGTTTAGATAACTCCACAACAAAAATGTAAAAGAAAACAAGCATAGAAACACAGTAACACCACCAACTCCACAATAAAAGGAACTAATGTTCATTGGTTGCTATTATCTATCAACATCAATGGACTCAACTCTCCAATAAAAAGACAAAGATTAAAAGAATCTTTGAAACAGAAACAGGGAGGATCTGGCTTGCTTCCATGTATGTGGACCTATCTGCATTGCCCCCGTGGCACGCCTGGGTTGGCTACCCAGAGGCTATTTAAGCTGTTGGCTGGCTTTCCCCAGGGTCCGAGGATTGTTCAATGTTCCTGAATAAACTGCATTGAAAAAAAAATATTCTGCTGCATCCAAGAAACACATGTCTGCCACAAAGATAAACACTACCTCAGATTAAAGGGCTGGAAAAATGTTTTTTAAGCGAATGGACATAGTAAACAAGCTAGGGTACCCAGCCTAATAGCTAATGAAATGGACTTTCAACCAAAATTAACCCCCAGAAAAAGAAATGAGGAGTAACACTTTATTCTCATCAAAGGAAAAATCCACCAGGAGGACATCACAGTCCTGAACATCTATTCCCCAAATACAAGAGCAACTACATTTGTAAATAAACATTATTAAAAATTAAACCACACATCAATCCCAAAACATTAATTGTGGGAGACTTCAACACTCCTCTCTCACCAAGGGACACATCATCTAGTCAGAAGCTAAATAGGGAAATAATGGTACTTAGAGAGGTCTTAAATCAAATGGACCTAATAGATGTCTACAGAATTTTCACAAAAACTCAAAGGGTGTACCTACTTTTCAGCACCTCATGGAACCTTCTCAAAAAATTGGCCATGTAGTCGGGCACAAAGGAAGCCTCAAAAGGTACAAGAAGATGAAAATAATCCCTAGTATGCTATCAGGCCACCATGGCCTAAAAGTAGACCTCAACAACAACAGAAAGAAAAAAAGCCTACATAAACATGAAAACTAAACAACCCTGTGCTCAATGACAGTTTGGTCAAGGAAGAAATGAAAAAAGAAATGAGACTTTCAAAAATTCAATGAACATGTAGGCACAGCTCACCCAAACTTATGGAACACAATGACAACAGTGCTAAGAGGAAAGTTCATAGCACTAAATGCCTCCAGAAAGAAGTTGGAGATATCTCATAAAAGCAACTTAATGGCACACCAAAAAGCCATGGGTGGGTGTGGGGAGGAAGCAAACATACCAAAGAGGAGTAAGCAATTGGAAATAACCAAACTCAGAGCTGAAATCAATTAATTAGAAACAAAGAAAACTATTCAAGATCTTTGAGAAAATCAACAAGATAGACAAACCCTTAGCCAAACTGACTAAAAGGCACTGAGAAATGATCCATATCAGAAAATTCAGAAATTAAAAGGGGGACATAATGACGACAATGAGGAAATCCAATCTTACTACAAAAACCTATATGCCTTAAAATTTGAAAAATCTACATAAAATGGACAATTTTCTTGATAGATTCCATTTACCAAAATTAAATCAAGATCAGGTAAATAGATTAAATAGTCCTTTATCTTCCAAGGATATAGAAGCAGTCATCAAATGTCTCCCTTCCAAAAAACGCCCAAGGCCAGATGGTATCAGCACAGAATTCTACCAGAACTTCAAAGAAGTGCTAACTCCAATTCTCTTCAAGCTATTCCACAAAATAGAAACAGAATACACATTACCAAACTCCATCTATGAACCACAGTCACCTTGATACCTAAACCACAAAAAGATCCAACAAAAAAGAAAAGTTCAGACCCATCTCTCTTATGAACATTGATGCAAAGATACTCAATAAAATACTTGCAAACCGAATCAAGAACACATAAAAGATGTTATCCACCATGAACAAGTAGGCTTCATCCCAGGCATGCAGGGATGGTTCAATATATAGAAATCCATAGAAAAACTACATGATAATCTCCTTAGATGCTGAAAAAGCATTTGAAAAAATACAACACCCATTCATGTTTAATATCTTGGAGAGACAGGGATACAAGGCACATACCTAAAAATAGTGAAGAAAGTATACAACAAACCTATAGCCAACATCAAACTAAACATAGAGAAAATTAAAACAATCCCACTCAAATCAGGGACAGGTCAAGGCTGCCCACTCACTGTGTATCTCTTCAACATAGTACTTGAAGTACTAGCTAGAACAATAAGACAACAAAAGAAGATTATGGAGATGCAAATCAGATACAAAGAAATCAAATTATCAAATTATCACTATTTGCAGATAATAGGCTAGTATACATGAGTGACCTCATTAAATCACCCAGAGAATTCCTTCAGCTGATAAAACACCTTCAGCAAAGCAGCTGGATACAAAATTAACTAAAAAAAAAAAATCTGTAACCATCCTGTCTATGAAAGACAAAAAGCCGAGAAAGAAATTAGAAACAATACACCCTTCACAATAGCTACAGATGACATAAAGTACTCTAACCAAGCAAATGAAAGTTCTGTTTGAAAAATATTTCTAAAAAGTCTCTAAAGAAAGAAATTGAAGAAGATATCAGAAGATGGAAATATCTCCCATGCTCATGGATTGGTAGGATAAACGTAGTGAAAATGGCAATACTGCCCAAAGCAATCTACAGATTCAATGCAAGTCCAATCAAAATACCAACACAATTCTTTACAGACCTTGAAAGAACAATTCTCAAGTTCATATGGAAAAACAATAGAACCCAGAATTGCTAAAGCAATCCTGTACAACAATAGATCATCTGGAGGTATCTCCATCTCTGATCTCAAGCTGTACTACAGAGCAACAGTAATAAAAACTTCATGGTACTGGCATAGAAGCAGCATGGTGGATCAATTAAATCGAATTGAAGACCCAGAAATAAACACACACACCTATGTATACTTGAGTTTTGAAAAAGAAGCCAAAACCATACAATGGAAAAACAACAGCATCTTCAACAAATGGTGCTTGTCTAAACAGATGTCTACATGTAGAAAAAAAAAAAAAACAAATAGATCCATCTTTATCACCCTGCACAAAGCTAAAGTCAAAGTGGACCAAAGACCTCAACATAAAACCTTAGACTCTAAATCTGTTAGAAGAAAAAGTGAGGAAGAACCTTGAACTCATTGGCACAGGAGATAAGTTCATGAACAGCACAGGCTCTAAGAACAACAATCAATAAATGGGACCTCATGAAAGCAAAGGACACTGTCATCAGAACAAAACAACAGCCTACAGACTGGGTAACAATCTTTACCAATCCTATATCTGACAGAGGGCTAATATCCAGAATGTATAAAGAACTAAAGAAGTTAAAAAGCAAGAAATCAAGCAATCCAGTTAAAAAAAAATGTGACATGGAGCTAAACAGAGAATTCTCAAAAGAGGAATATCTAATGGCCAAGAAACACTTACGTATTCAACATTCTTAGTCATCATGGAAATACAATCCAAAATGACCCTGAGATTTCACCTTACACCCATTATAATGGCTAAGATCAAATATTCAAGTGACAACACTTGCTTGAAAGGATGGTGAAAAAGAGGAACCATACTCCATTGCTGGTGGAAACAAATTTTTACAACCACTTTGGAAAATAGTCTGTTTCTCAGACAATTAGGAATAGTTCTTCATCAAGATCCAGCTATAGCACTCCTAGGCATATATGAAAAATATACTCAAGAACACAAGGATATTTGCTCATCCATGTTTGTGGCAGCTTTATTAATAATAGCAAGATTCTGGTAAGTGGAGGAATGGCAACAGAAACTGTGGTACATTTACACAATGGAATACTACTCAGCAATTAAAAATAAGGAAATCATGAAATTTGCAGGCAAATGGTGGGAACTAGGAAAGATCATCCTGAGTGAGGTATCTCAGAAGCATAAAAACAAACATAGTATATACTCACTTATAAGTGGATGTTAGAGATATAATGTAGGATAAACATACTAAAATCTGTACACCTAAAGAAGCTGAGCAAGAAGGAGGACCCTGGGCAGATGATCAACTCTCATTCAGAAAACAAATGGGATTGACATTGGAAGATGGAGAAAACAAGAGACAGGACAGAAGCCTACCATACAGGCCCTCTGAAAGACTCTACACAGCAATGTATCAAAGCAGATACTGAGACTCATAGTCAAACTTTGGGCAGAGTGCAGGGCATCTTGTGAAAAAGGGGGAGATGAAAGTCCTGGAGAGGACAGGTGCTCCACAAGAAGAGCAACAGAATAAAAAATCTGGGCACTAGGGTTTTTTCTAAGACTAATATCCCCACTAAAGACCATGCATGGAGATAACCTAGAACCCCTGCATACATGAAGCCCATGGCAGCTCAAGTCTCCAAGTGGGTTCCCTATTACCAGGAGCAGAGGCTGTGTCTGACAGGAACTCAGTGGCTGGCTCTTTGATCACCTCCCCTGGAGGGTGAAGTATCCTTACCAGGCAGGAGAGGAAGACAATGTAGCCAGTCCTGATGAGTCCTGATAAGCTGGAGTCAAATGGAAGAAATGGGGTCAAATGAAGGCTTCCTCCCGAAGCCTCCCCTATCAGTGGAATTGGGGAGGGTTATTGGAGGAAAAGAGGAATGGTGGGTGGGGTTGGGAGGGGATAAGGGGCTACAGTTGGGATACAAAATAAATAAATTACAATAAATAAATAAATATTTTTAAAAAGGTGCCAAAAGACCCATGAAGACCCATGGCTTGAGCCCAGAAGAAGGACTGTTACAAAGCTTCTCTCCTTTCTCATGATGCTTTCATGATGATACTAGTTGAGGACAAAACTTGGGAGGTAAGAGGGCCTTTTATGGCATCATAACACCGGTTCCTGGAGACAGAGAGAGGGAAATGGTGCTGAGTCATAGTCCTACTAAAATGAGCAATCAGAGTTACAACCCGGTATATTGGACATATTGAAGGGCAAATGGGTGACATAAAGCATTTCTGACTGTGAAAAGTGAAATCAGATTTGGAAATAATTCATTTCAAAATAGTGAAATGGACATACAAAACCAAAAATGAGTCAAGTCTTATGAGAACAGAATGGAAATTATAAAGAATTGGAAATGATCTTAAGCTATTTTGACAAGTAAGTTTGGAAAGAGAATCAAATGCAGCTTAATCAATATAAAAGCTTAAAAAGGAACTAGAAATATCTGTGACCATTAGAGAAGTGCCTTCCAACTAATTGCATTAAATGCCAAATGTTGAATTCATATAGTTGTACATTAAGATATTTTTTTATGGAGAAGGGAAAAAAATAAATTAGCACAGAACTTTAGAGAAAAGAGATATAACAATTCATCAGCAGGGGCACAGGAATGTCTTCCAGAAAGAGGGAAGTGACATAGAGATTATTTGTACCAACTAGTGCTATATCACCCATCCATCACTCTTTAAGCAAGCAATCTTAATGGATGAGCCAGCATTTCCATGAGTGGTCCTCTGGAAGGGGGTTGTTTTTTGATCTCTGGGGCATTATCTGACTATGATAAGCTTATGACAGGCTAAAGTTTCTGAAATGAATCACCTGTGAAAACAGCTTTACTCAAAGCACGGGGGAATTTATGCTAACTAATGTAGCTCCCTTAGACCTCAAAGGAGCAGTATATCCTGTATTGGCTGCCTGAGCATTTTACTGGCATTGTGGTCCTGCAGTCCACAAAGGTGCTCCTTTTGATACTCATTCTTTCCCTTCCCATATTACTTTTGATTGTTGCTTTATGTACCAATTTTGGGTTTGTGTCAGCTTTGCTGCATTTGTGTTTTTGTATTATGCAACTGAAATTCTCTAAACTTCAGCTGGGTTTCTAAAGTAGAAATAAGAAGAAATAGCATTGACTTCATTCATGTGCTAATGATCTTTCATTTTTATAACAAGTGCATCAGGTAATCAACACACAGCTTTTTTTATATCTCAGGGTTTCATGCTATTAGGGTCTAAGAAATTTGATGGTTGCTTTGGGATTGTGAATAGCGGCACATTGTTGATGAACCCTATGCAAAACAGAACAATTTACCTCATAGCTAGAAAAAAAAGAGATTGAAATTCCATAATAGTCTTGTGATATTACCCTAGTACTTAATGACCTCTCTGCAGGTAGCACCAAGAGAAACACCAAGCTTTTATGAAGCAATGTCTAATGCCTCAATTATAGCAATAGATACATTGTAAGAATTCAATAAAGTAAAATACATAATGAGCACCATTGCAGTTGAGATACATCAAGTATCAGTATTGGGTGACTTTTTTTTTTTTTTTTTTTTTACTATTTCAGCAAACTCTTCACTTTACAGTATTTCACAAATGTGTGATTATATCCTTGAAGAACATAGTGCATAGATGAAAGGGGTATAGGATAACAATAAAGTCTTAATGTAGCCTCAGCCCAAACCATCCAGACACTTGAGTAACTGAGGATCCAACCACAGCATACCAGCTACTTACAGATAACCATCTGCCATTATTCCTGCCATATTCCTCCCTTGCCTTTTATTCCCTTTGATTGACAAGATTCAAATTAGTTCTTGCTTATTACTTCCCACTAATTACTTAATCTTTTGTAGGACCCAGAAATATGACAAATGCAGTATCTTTATTTGACCTACACAGAAATCTAAGGAGCTAAACTTTAGCTCCTCTTGTTATACATCCTCAGCCTTACACACTTCCCTGTCTTCTCAGGCTTAGTCAGATTGAAAACGCAGAAAAGTCTCTTTACACCTGTCAGGAATGCTGAGTCTCAGGCCTTTGTTATGAAAAGCAGACCTCTGTGTAAGAATAGAGCAGTGTATAGAGCCAACTTGTACACCTGTGTGAGTGTCTCAACAGAGCATCTATTCTCTCTTCTTGGGCTAGGACACACTTCTTACCTTGGCCATCAAATCTTTTTGTCAATGCTCTTAAGTTTTAATGAGTAAATATTAAAAAATAAATCAACATAAGGATCTATTAAGTACCATCCGCCTTCGAGTGTTTTCTTAATTATATTGATGCTAATATATTTTTCTTCTCATCTGCAGTAGGCGTCAGCCTCTAGGGGCCAATGTGAGGATTCATTGCCAAGGTAAAACTGTGAAACAGTGGCAGAAATTGTATGTATCATTCATTTTGTGCATGAGGAAAGGTGACCCTTGAAGTCATAATTGCAAATAGTCTGAATAAGCCACCTTAAAACTGGAAGGTTATCTCAGTTTAATTGTAGCTGTGTTCATTTAAAGTGATAAAAATAGCTGTCTAATGAGCGTATTATATGACGACTCAGTCAATTACTGCCTTTGACAGCACTTGAATATTTTCAATGCTTATTCAGTATTTTGATCCTTATCATTTTTACAAAAAATTTTAATAGCATTATGTTTTTCTGATGGGCTTATCTGAACTTTTAAAATTGAAAAGTTTAAAAATTATATGTAAAAAGTTAGCTATAAGAATTTTATTGGTTCTAAATGATTCTTTTCATAGAAAAATGAAGATTGTATGAAAAATTTTCTCTAATGAGGACATTTTGCAATCACCCTACCATGAATACTTAATCTGTAATCATGAATAATTAATTCATCAATTAGGGTATAGAAAAAGAGAAAAATTTAATAAATGCATTATTTTATGTTATCCTTTCATGGAGTCAAACTGTACTACACACTTAGCTTTATAATGGTATGTATATAAAAGTAAATACTGAGAGGAAATAGCCATTAAGGGGCTGGCAGATGGTTCAGTGGTAAATCTTTGTCATTCAAGATTGAGAAACTGAGGTCACATGTCCAGAACATACATAAACATTGGGTATATGTGTCTCTAATTCTGTTCTTTGTCTCATCTCAAGTGCTCATTGGCTAAGCAGTATAGCAGAAAAATAAGATGCAAAAATTAAAGTGGAGATTGAAGAAAATACTGTGCCAACCATTGACTTTCCTGTTCTCCTGAATGTACAATACACACATCCAACACACACACACACACACACACACACACACACACACACACACAGGATTTTATTTTAAGGACTACATTTATTTTGCAACTATTTATTTGTTTTTGTTGTTAATTTTACAACCTTGTAGGTTCACTTTTGAATGGCTCTAAAATTTGGTTTCTGGTTAAAATATTGATTCTTCTTTGTAGTCTGGTCATTATTGAGTGTTTAAAAATAAAATAAGGTTAGCATTAAGATTTATATTACTTATGTATTCATAACGGCATCTATCTGTTGATAGAAGGTAAAAGGATTCACAGCTGTATTTAACCTGACTTGGCATTTCTTTTTTAATAATTATGATTTATTTGCTTTGTATCCCAGCTATAACCACCTTTCCCATCCCTTCCCAATCCCATCTTCCCTCCACCTTTTCCTCCCTTGTCCTTCCCTCAGTCCACTGATAGAGTGGTCCTCCTCCCCTTCCATCTGACCCTAGCCTATCAGGTCTTATATATCATTAATTCTAAATCTAAAACACTGTGTGCTTTAGAGTAGCTCTTTCCCCAATTTATCACCATTTCCTTTTTGTCATGTGTTTTAGCATACTTAAACCAGGTATGCATTGCCTATAGTGAGTGCCATGGAGGCTATCAGACCATTTATACACAATATGATACATTTTCATGTTAATCTCAAGAGACTAACTAGTTCCTGCAAAACAAGTCAATAAATTAAATCTCTGTTTTGCTTTTTGCAAGTCACAGAGGGGTGACTTGTCTAAGGAGAGGTGGCTCTCTGACTTTTGACCTTTATATCTTTGTTGAAGAAGTCAGTCTTGTCACTTGATACAATCAGATTCTTCAGTGTCAGGTGTTGTTATATGTCATCTATTGGACTCTGTGATTGTCTCTGTTAATTTCACTGGTCCATAGTCTGAAGATGAGATTGGTCTAGAGAAACCTGTCTAAACTATATGGCAACTGCCAATTACAGTTAGTGGTGATTGGCCAAGTTTCTTATTTCCTGTGTAGATAATTTACCTTGGCCTGGTACATTTGTTAGTTGTAGAAAATGAAATATCTATCAAATATTTTAAGCAATTACTGACTACTATCTCCAAAGAGAAATGAAAGAATGCATTTAATTAAATAGCAATGTGATAGTGAGAGAAAAACATCTCGGCCTCTACTAGCCAAAAGGAAGAAGTAGTAGAGAGTGCAAGTCTCATCATGCATTATTCAGCATCACAGCAGCAACAACAACAAAATGACCAAAGTCAGTCTCCCCCAATCTAGGGACACTTGCTTTATCTTCCACTTTTCTTTATCCATTTTTCTTGCCCATTTGTCTTCTTAACAGACCCGAAAGGCAATCATGAAAAGATGTTGAGGTTTCAAGGTGTTCAGCTTTGTAAGATTTGTGTACCGTCTGCTGAGAACAAGCAGCTGGGAGTCCTGCATATATTTATCACATACTTACTCTCTGGTGCCTTACTGTAATCATTTCAGAAAATACTGTATTCTTCAGTTTCATTTCTGATGCGCTTTAAAGCACCTTCCCTCTCACTATGACCTGCCTGTCATTGAGCAGGTGTTTTCTCCATGCTGAGCACAGTAACAGTGCGTATTCATTGCAGTTCAAATGACTGCCTGATAACTGATGAGTAAGTTTTAATTAACTGAATGGGGTAATCAGATATGGCTAAATAGCTGGGCAATACTTTGACAGAAAATAAGCACTTAGTTTCTAGGTAGCCATTTTTGGTCTTTTATGTATAATATATCAATATAATATACAAAGTGGAAATATAAAATGTAAAATACAGATGCAGTCACAGTAACTGTTTCATCTGTCTGTAGGTTATGCTTCCTAAAGGCATTATATTTTAGATCAATACCATTATTAATTCAATATAAAATCCAATGTAACACAATAACAAATATCCAATTCATTCAGTAAATTTCATAATTAAGCTACAGTAGTTATTGCAACATTTAGAATTTAGAATGTTCATTTTTTGGTGGTTCACTTTCTCATAGTCTCTGAGAATTTTAATAGCTATGAATACATGAATAATTCATTTCAGTTTTATAAGATGTTTTCCATAAACACTGTTAGAAAATATCTACCACATCACTTAATGGTTTAAAAAATAGCGATTAATTCATGAGAAATAATCCTGATCCCCTACAAAATGGAAAATGCAACTGTGGAATAGTAAAACTTAATGTTGCAATGTGTTAGCACTATTTTAATATTTTGAGCTCCTGATGAAAATTAAAGAAAAATTAATATGTATGCAGTGGGATGTATAAATTAAAATTTACAATGTATTAAGAAGGCACAAAGCATCATAAAGTTTATTACAAAACTTTTGGGTTTGTTTGTGTGCCTCTCTCTTTTTTTTTCTCTCTCTCTCTGTGTCCATGCATGCATGAGGGAGATGGACAGAGAGAGAGAAAGTGAGAGAGAAAAAAACAAAAAAATTCTGAGCAAACACAAGCCAAAGGTCATGACTCACATTTGTTAAATATTGTACTTGCAGCAAACTTACTCATCCAATTAGTATCAGATTACAAGGACAAAATCAAAATAATTATAATGTAGATTTAACTGGTTTATCTAATAATGGGATTCTTTTTTCTTTAAAATTCTTTATTGCTAAACTCAATAGCACATAGGGGAAATAAATAAAAATATCAAATGGCAGAGAAATGTTCAACATCCTTATTCATCTGGGAGATGCAAATCAAAACAAACCTGAGATTTCACCTTACACCCATCAGAATGGCTAAGATCAAAAACTCAAGTGACAACACATGTTGCAGAGGATACAGAGAAAGGGGAACCCTCCTCTATTGCTGGTGGAAATGTAAACTTGTACTACCACTTTGGAAATCAATCTCATGCTTTCTCAGAAAATTAGGAATAGTGCTACCTCACTATTCCTAATGGTGGGAACTAGAAAAAATCATCTTCAGTGAGGTAATCCAGAAGCAGAAATACACACATGGTATACACTCACTCATAAGTGGTTATTGGACACATAACATAGGATAAACATACTAAAGTCTACAGACCTAAAGAAGCTAACAAGGAACATCCTAGGAAAATGCTCAATGTTCATTCAGAAGGGCAAATGCGATAGGCATCAAGAGCAGGAGAAGACAGGGAACAGAACAGGAGCCTACCACAGAGGGCCTGTGAAAGGCTCTACTGATGGAAGTATCAAAGCAGAGGATGATACTCATAGCCAAATTTTGGGCAGAAGGAATGGAATTTTATGAAAGAAAGGGGAGATAGAAAGTCCTGCAGTGGTCAGGAGCTCTAAAAGGAGACCAAAGAGCAAAAAAACATAAAACATAAAACAAAAAAAAAACCTTAGCCCTGAAGCCCTGGGGGCCCTGCAGAGATTGATACCTCCACCAAGCATGGAAAGGATCTAAGTGATTTCTCTAGTAAGGGGAGCAGAGGTTATCTCATGCATGAACTCACTGACAGGCTCTCTGATCACCTTCCTCTGGGGGGAGGGGGGTACAGCCTTGCCAGGACACAGAGGAAGACAATGCAGCCAGCCAGTCCTGATGAGTCCTGATAGGGTTCTGTCAGATAGGAGGGGAGGAGGTCCTCACCTATCAGTGGACTAGGGGAAGGGCAGAGGAAAGAAGTGGGAGGGAAGGTGGGATTGGGAGGAGATAAGGGGAAGGGACCACAGCCAGGATACAAAGTGAATAAACTGTAATAAATAATAATACTAAAAAATTACAACTGAAAACAAAAATTTGAAGTTTCTTAATTACACTCCTTTTATCTTGCCCAATTCCTGAAATGTCTTAATGTCTTTTCCATTCTAAGCACTATTTTTCATTATTATTATTATTATTATTATTATTATTATTATTATTTATTACAATTGATGCACTTTGTATCTCGGCTGTAGGACCCTTCCTCATCTCTTCCTGGTCCCACCCTCCCTCCCTCTTCTCCCCCTTTGTCCCGCTCCTAGTCCACTGATAAAGAAAGTCCTTCTTCCCTACTGTCTGACCCTAGCCTACAAGGTCTCATCAGGACTGTATGGATCCTCTTTCTTTATGGCCTAGTTAGGCTGGATGTCTACATGTAGAAAATGCAAATGTATCCATATTTATCACCCTGCACAAAACTTAAAGTTCAAGTGGATTAAAGAGCTCAACATAAAATCAGATACACAAAATCTGCTAGAGGAGAAATTGGGTAAGAGCCTTGACCTCACTGGCAGAGGAGACAGCTTCCTGAACAGAACATCAACAGAACAAGCTCTAAGATCAACAATTAATAAATGGGACCTCATGAAACTGAAAAGCTTCTGTAAAGCAAAGGACACTGCCAACAGAACAAAACAACAGCTTACAGACTGGAAAAGGATCTTCACCAACCATACATCTGACAGAGAGCTAATATGGAGAATATATAAAGAACTGAAGAAGTTAAAAACCAACAAACTAAGTAATCCAATTTAAAAATGGGGTACAGAACTAAACAGAAAATTCTCAACAAAGGAATATCAAATGGTCAAGAAGCACTAAAAGAAATACTCAATGTCCTTAGTCATCCAGGAAATGTAAATCAAAAATGATCTTGAGATTCCTCCTTATACCCATCAGAATGGCTAAGTACAACAATGGGATTCTTAAGTAAAAGTGATTAAAATTACAACATTCTAATGTTGTAATTTTCAGGGATTTTCTGAGACTTTCTGAGTTGTTCTATGCTAAGTCTTTTCAGTTTCATTCCTTGCCATAGTCTCAACGTGTCCTTTCAAGAAGGAATGTTTCAGTGTGGAGAAAATTCCTGAAAAACCAACAAAAGAAAGTTTTGTAGTGCTATTTTAATATCTATTATTTAAAACAGTGTGAGGACTTTTGGTGTTTAATCGTCTTTAAAATTTGATTAAGTTTAGCAATGAGGGGGACTGGAGAGACTGGAGACATGGCACATAGGTTAAGAGCACTGGCTGTTCTTCCAAAGGTCCAGAGTTCAATTCCTGTCAACCATATGGTGACTTATAGCCATCTATAGTGTGATCTGGTGCCCTCTTCTTCTGAGCAGGCACACAAGTAAGCAAAAGGCCATATAAATTATAAATAAATAAATCTTTTAAAAAAGTGATTAAAATTCTTATGGGCCAAATCATTTCCAAAATGCATTTTATAATTATAAACATATAAACAGACTTTCTACTGTTAGATACATATCTTTTTTAGTTTCTACAATGAGTAATGAACATAGTCCATCCTTCCTTCTTCATTCAACTACAACTTTAGTGTCCTAAGTTTACCAAATAAATACTACTAATTTCTATGCCAGAATGTTTTGATCAATGTAGCTTTATAAGGTCTCCTAAAAAGCGGTAGTGAGGAGCTTTCAAAAAATTTGAGAAGAGTGCAATAAACATTACCAAAATAGCTTATATGGAATACTTTATGTTAAATAATAAGAATTTGGAAAAAAAAATCTCTAAAAGTTGTTTTAACCATCTCTACAAACTTGCATTTCAATAAGGAGCATCTTTCCATTTTTTTTAAGACATTCTGAGGGAAATCTGCAATCTGCAGGAAAGCTGACAAAAATCTTTTCCAAATTTTAGTGAATATTTCCTGTTATTATTTAGATACCAATTTCACTTTAGTTGTTAAAGCATATGAAAGTTTCTTTTCAGTCATTCAAACTTTAAAATTTCAAAGTGATCAAGTCCATATTGTCTTCTAATATTCAAGGCCTGTTCATCTTGAGACTTGAAACTCCATACTTATCAAAAATTCTGCTTTGATAGTCTGAAGGGCAGAGGCTTTCAGAGGCCCTCTGTGGTAGGTTCCAAGGTTGTTTCCTGTTTTCTTCTTCTTCTGATGTCCATCCTCTTTGCCTTTCTGGATGGGGATTGGACGTTTTAGTTAGGGTCCTCTCTCTTGCTTAGTTTCTTTAGATGCACAGGTTTTAGTGGGTTTGTCCTATGTTGTATGTCTATATGAGTGAGTATATACCATGTGTGTCTTTTTGCTTCTGGGACAACTCACTCAGGATGATCCTTTCCAGATCCCACCATTTACCTGCAAATTTCATGATTTCCTTATTTTTCATTGCTGAGTAATATTCCATTGTGTAGATGTACCAAAATTTCTGCATCCATTCTTCAGTTGAGGGGCATCTGGGTTGTTTCCAGCTTCTGGCTATTACAAATAAAGCTGCTACAGACATGGTTGAGCAAATGTCCTTTTTGTGTACTTGAGCCTCTTTTGGATATATGCCCAGTAGTGGTATGGCTGGATCTTGAGGAAGCGCTATTCCTAGTTGTCTGAGAAAGCGCCAGATTGATTTCCAGAGTGGTTGTACAAGTTTACATTCCCACCAGCAGTGGAGAAGGGTTCCCCTTTCTCCACAACCTCTCCAGCATGTGTTGTCACTTGAGTTTTTGATCTTGGCCATTCTCATGGGTGTAAGGTGAAATCTCAGGGTTGTTTTGATTTGTATTTCCCTAATGGCTAGTGAGGTTGAGCATTTCTTTAAGTGCTTCTCTGCCATTCGATATTCCTCTACAGAGAATTCTCTGTTTAGCTCTGTTCCCCATTTTTTAAGTGGATTACTTGGTTTGCTGCTTTTCAGCTTCTTTAGTTCTTTATATATACTGGATATAAGTCCTCTGTCAGATAAAGGGTTGGTGAAGATTCTTTCCCAATCTGTAGGTGGTCGCTTTGTTTTGATGACGGTGTCCTTTGCCTGTGCCCATTAATGCCCCTCACGCTATGACTCTCTTCAGACAGAAAAGGGATCTTGGAACTACAGCCACCATTGTTACTACCATCTCATTGACGGCTGTTGGAGCTACCACCAGGGCATTAGCCATGAGTCATACTGGGCAGACTGCTCAGACCCTGAATAATCATTTAGCCAATGTAGCTCATGCCTTAGTTGTACATAAAGGAATTAATGCTCAACTAAAAGGAAGCTTGATGGTGTTCAATCAGAGGATTGACCTCTTGCAGGAGCAAATTGATACCCTATGGCAAATCGCTCAACCTGGCTGTCAATGAAAGTATGCTGGACTTTGTGTCACTAGTATACAACATGAGAATTTTTCCTGTGCTGCAAATCTGTCTAAACAATTGTCGAGCTATATTTTAGGTAATTGGACTGGAGAATTCGATACTACGATGGAGCAGCTGAGAGTGGCCATTTTCACAGTAAATTCTACCGGAGTGGACGCAGGACTAGCCACAGGATTATCAACATGGATTGCTGCAGCCATGAATCATCTGAAGGAAAGGGCGGGCATGGGAGTGTTAGCAGGCCTTCTGGTGTTGGTCTCCTTGGTTTGCCTGTGGTATATATGCAAGATTAGAGGCTCACAACAGTGTGATGCAGCCATGATCATTCAGGCCTTTACAGCCATTGAAGGAGGACATTCTCCCCAAGCATGGTTGGATACCATAAAAAGCTAAAATGATACGCTCAGGATGCGAGGCTAAGCACTGCACTCAGGGTCAGCCGTTTTGGACCCAGAGAAGAGCATGTCTGATTGCATGAGGATTGATGCCCCAGGTCCCGCCTCTGAGAAAAAGGTATCGGACGGGTCTGATGCTCTTTGGGTGGATGACACCTAAATGAACATCTGTACAAAGTCCCAATTTATTTCTAATATCAGAGATCAGACCTCTACTCTTGCCTGATGCGTCTAAAACAAAAAGGGGGAACTGTAGAGAGCTGCGCAATGCTATGCCTTAAAGATGGAGCTGGTTTCCGCCTTCCACCTTCCCGATGGTGAGTGCTCTCTGTCACGAACAACTCCACATTTGGCTAAGGCCGAGGATCTGGCTTGCTTCCATGTATGTGGACCTATCTGCATTGCCCCCGTGGCACGCCTGGGTTGGCTACCCAGAGGCTATTTAAGCTGTGGGCTGGCTTTCCCCGGGGTCCGAGGATTGTTCAATGTTCCTGAATAAACTGCATTGAAAAAAAAAAATTCTGTAATCTTCCGTGTCTAACCACTTTTCTAATTTTTGTTCGCTAAGTATCTTAAGTAAGGAAATTATGGAACACTTTCACTTTGTGAATGGCGTGTGCCATTCAGTGTTCATCAGGATTGCAGCCTGCAATAGGAGTGTCACCACTGTGGAATAGTGATGAATGATAGCTTATTATAAGGATCAATGTCATTGTCTTTATTCCTTCCTCTGTGAATAGACATTTAGGCTGTTATGAATAATGTTTTAGTTGAGAGGAATAGGCAAAAGAGGTGAGTGATCTGTTAAATAGGAAGATAATCAGAAAGGCTGGTGTTTCTTATGCCTTGTTGTAAAGTGTTTCAAGAAAGAAGAGACATTTAATAATTCAGACAGACATTTATTTTAAATAGAAAAGTGAGGACTTGGGTAGTTGGTTGCTGGTAATCAAAAGCTGGCATATTGTATGGGAAATACTGCTGTCAGGAAAGTAACTCAAATAGGAGAGAGACAAGTTTATGGTCTTTTATTGTGTGCTTTATCAACAACAATAAATGTGAACAATTACAGAAGTTCTGAATCCTTATTAAATGTGTTAGTCCACCAAAGTTGTAAGTATTTGTGCTCTCTATCTTCTTCAAATAGGATTAACTGCTGAATATCCCGAATTACTCAAGTTCAAGACTCCCCAGAAAGCTTTCTTCCACAGAAATGGCCACTATCTTTATGCAGGAAAGAGTCATATTTGTAATGGTCTTAAAAGCTTAAGTTCATGATCTTCTCTATATGTTTGTCTGTGTTTCCATAATACAGACACTAGGCATGCACAGTGCCTATGGGCTGCATGTTAGCCCAGCATATATGTCCTTAAAATTTGGGAACCCAAATCTCTTCTTGGCTCACAAGCCATTGTTCCATGTTTCCCATTTTCACCATTACAAAGCAGTCACTATTTAAAATATCTAATCAGATAAGAACTCTTCAACCCCTAAGTATACAACGCTTTCCAACTTATGTAGGTTCCATCATTATCACAATTTGAAATATCTCTCTAGAAAAAAAAAATAACAATGATGGTGATAATGAAGATGTGAAGAAAATAAAGAGGGCAAAAAGGATGAGAAAAGAGTAGAGGAAGGAGGGAGAGGAACAATGACATGGAAGAAAAGGGAGAGACCTTGAAGAAACTTGAGTTATTTTTAAAAGTAAGATTAAGGCATGAGCTACATTGGCTAAATGATTGTTCAGGGTCTGAGCAGTCTGCCCAGTATGACTCATGGCTAATGCCCCGGTGGTAGCTCCAACAGCCGCCAATGAGATGGTAGTAACAATGGTGGCTGTAGTTCCAAGATCCCTTTTCTGTCTGAAGAGAGTCATAGTATGAGGGGCATCAACGGGCACAGGCACGCAGTGAGGCATGCGAGTAACCAGGGCATACCTAAATTTACTAGCATTCCAGCATTGGGCAAAAAAGCAAGTATCATTACCACAATTACTTGGCTCTATCTGGCTAATAATGAATAAAAATGGGGGATATAGACAAACAGGTGTGGGCTTATAGGAAATATTATGAGAAGCCTTAACCCCTCGTTGGAACATCCTGCATCAGTTCTAGAACTAGCAGTGGTGGTGTCCGAGGTCTGAGTAGGTTCAGGAGACCATTGCCCCCAGGGGCGAGACGTGCTCCATGCCAATTGACTAACTCCATGTTTTCTTCCACTTTTGAAAGTCATTTAAGGTTCTTAAATTATTTTTTTCCCTTTTTTTTTAATTTTTCATCAATTATACTTCATTCATTCTGCATCCCCCCATAAGCCCCTCCCTCCTCTCCTCCCAATCCCACCCTCTGCTTGCATGCCACTCCCCAAGTCCACTAATAGGGGAGGTTCTCCTCTCCTTTCTGATCTTAGTCTGTCAGTTCACATCAGAAGTGGCTGCATTGTCCTCTACTATGGCCTGGTAAGGCTGCTCCCCCCAGAGGGAGGTGATCAAAGAGCAGGCCAATCAGATTATGTCAGAGGCAGTCCCTCTTCACATTACTGTGTAACCCAATTGGACTCTGAACTGCCCTGGGCTACATCTGTGCAGGGGTTCTGGGTTATCTCCATGAATAGTCCTTGGTTGGAGTATGAGTCTCTGGGAAGTTCCCTGTGTTCAAATTTTCTTGTTCTGTTGCTCTCCTTGTGGAGACCCTGTCCTCTCCAGCTCTTACTATTTCCCAGTTCTTACCTAAAATTCCATTCACTCTGCCCAACAGTTGCCCATCAGGCTCAGCATCTGCTTTGATACTCTGAAGGGCAGAGGCTTTCAGAGGCCCTGTGTGGTAGGTTCCTAGTTTGTTTCCTGTTTTCTTCTTCTTCTGATGTCCATCCTCTTTGCCTTTCCGGATGGGGATTGGACATTTTAGTTAGGGTCCTCTCTCTTGCTTAGGTTCTTTAGATGCACAGGTTTTAGTGGGTTTGTCCTATGTTGTATGTCTATATGAGTGAGTATATACCATGTGTGTCTTTTTGCTTCTGGGACAACTCACTCAGGATGATCCTTTCCAGATCCCACCATTTACCTGCGAATTTCATGATTTCCTTATTTTTCATTGCTAAGTAATATTCCATTGTGCAGATGTACCACAATTTCTGCATCCATTCTTCAGTTGAGGGGCATCTGTGTTGTTTCCAGCTTCTGGCTATTACAAATAAAGCTGCTACAGACATGGTTGAGCAAATGTCCTTTTTGTGTACTTGAGCCTCTTTTGGATATATGCCCAGTAGTGGTATGGCTGGATCTTGAGGAAGCGCTATTCCTAGTTGTCTGAGAAAGCGCCAGATTAATTTCCAGAGTGGTTGTGCAAGTTTACATTCCCACCAGCAGTGGAGAAGGGTTCCCCTTTCTCCACAACCTGTCCAGCAAGTGTTGTCACTTGAGTTTTTGATCTTGGCCATTCTCATGGGTGGAAGGTGAAATCTCAGGGTTGTTTTGATTTGCATTTCCCTAATGGCTAGTGAGGTTAGTTGTACATAAAGGAATTAATGCTCAACTAAAAGGAAGCTTGATGGTGTTCAATCAGAGGAGTGACCTCGTGCAAGAGCAAATTGATACCCTATGGCAAATCGCTCAACTTGGCTGTCAATGAAAATATGCTGGACTTTGAGTCACTAGCATATAACATGAGAATTTTTCCTGTGCTGCAAATCTGTCTAAACAATTGTCGAGCTATATTTTAGGTAATTGGACTGGAGAATTCGATACTACGATGGAGCAGCTGAGAGTGGCCATTGTCACAGTAAATTCTACCAGAGTGGACACAGGACTAGCCACAGGATTATCATCATGGATTGCTGCAGCCATGAATCATCTGAAGGAATGGGCGGGCATGGGAGCGTTAGCAGGTCTTCTGGTGTTGGTCTCCTTGGTTTGCCTGTGGTGTATATGCAAGATTAGAGTCTCACAACAGTGTGATGCAGCCATGATCATTTAGGCCTTTACAGCCATTGAAGCAGGACATTCTCCCCAAGCATGGTTTAATACCATAAAAAGCTAAAATGTTATGCTCAGGAGGCGAGGCTAAGCACTGCACTCAGGGTCAGCCGCTTTGGACCCAGAGAAGAGCATGTCTGATTGCATGCGGGTTGATGCCCCAGGTCCCGCCTCTGAGAAAAAGGTATCGGACGGGTCTGATGCTCTTTGGGTGGATGACACCTAAATGAACATCTGTACAAAGTCCCAATTTATTTCTAATATCAGAGATCAGACCTCTACTCTTGCCTGATGTGTCTAAAAGAAAAAGGGGGAACTGTAGAGAGCTGTGGAATGCTATGCCTTAAAGATGGAGCTGGTTTCCGCCTTCCACCTTCCCGATGGTGAGTGCTCTCTGTCACGAACAACTCCACATTTGGCTAAGGCCGAGGATCTGGCTTGCTTCCATGTATGTGGACCTATCTGCATTGCCCCCGTGGCACGCCTGGGTTGGCTACCCAGAAGCTATTTAAGCTGTTGGCTGGCTTTCCCCAGGGTCCGAGGATTGTTCAAGGTTCCTGAATAAACTGCATTGAAAAAAAAAAAAAAAAACCACACACACACACACAAAAAGTAAGATTAAAATAATGCTGCAGAATCTTGCTCTGAGATTTTATGGAACTAGTAAGGAATAACTGGCTTTAATTAACATTAGTATTAAGGTGAAAGACCTCTTATGTTGGTGAACTTCAATGCAATTACATCAAGACCTGCAACCACCTTGATTAAACTCTTCATTCTTCTGTAGAGTGCAAATTTCTGAAAATATTAAAGTTATAAACAAGATCTTCCAGCCTGACCAGCAACTAATCCTGTTCTATGAATGGTTACCTTCCAACTTTCCACTTCCTGTATGGTTCAGGAATGCTCTTCAGTCTTCACACAATGCTCCACAACCTTCCAGGCAATGCAAGAAGTACCAGAATTCTGGGCAAACAGTGACTGTGGTTTCCAGTGCATTCGAAAATGAGCGACCTTACAGTCAGTAAGATGGATTATCATGTAAAGACCTCTATGGCCAAGCTGATGGTTAGCCTGAGCTCAAGCCCCATAACCCACATGGTAGAAAAAAAATAACTCAATCTTGCAAGTTGTCTTCATATGTTCACACACTCACAATGCTGTGTCCTCATAAACAAACATATAAAAGTGTAATAAAAAGTGAAACTTCAGGTATAATTAGGATAGTATAATTTTGTAAAATAAATTTAGAAATAAAAAAGTGACATTATCACTTGACTTATTAAAAGAACATTTACCTTGATGTGTTAAATGAAGAAAAACCTTTTCAAATATTAGAATTCCATTAATAGTGAAAAAATCAGAAAAAATACTCAACAGTAGATTGAGTTTTCTATCTTCCCAGAAGTTAGCAAAGTTAATGGATAGAAGAAGAGGAACCTTCCTCAAGCACCACCACTCGATTGTTTGGCATGTAGTCATTATTTATTTATTCATCTCTCATACAATACATTTTATTTGCAGTTTCCTCTTTTGTCACTCCTCCCAGTCCCCCAAATCACCACTACCACCTCCCTTCTTCCCCAGATTCACTGTGATTCAGTTTCCCTTAAGAAAAAGAACAGCCCTCCTAAGGATATCAAGGCTTAAGAGCACAACAAGATACAATGAGACTAGGCAAAACCCCTGATACTGAGGCTGGAGGAAGCAACACAATAGAGAAAACAAGTTCCAAGAGTGGACAACTGAGTCAGAGACACCTCCACTTCCACTGTAGTAGTTCCATAAGAACACCAAGCTAAACAACCAAAATATATATGCAGAGAACCTAACTTAAACCCATGCAGACTCGGTGATTGTGGCGCCAGTCTGTGTGATCCCTCATTTATTGATTTTGTGAGAAGTATTCTCCCGGCATTCTCCAGGTATCTCCCAACCCTCTGGCTCCTACAGTCCTTCCTCCCTGTCTTCTGCAGGGTTCCTCAAGCTCCACCTAATATTTAGTTCTGGGGCTTTGTATTTGCTCCAATCTATGAGTGTATTGGAATATTAATGAGAATAATTTCATTGGCTTTTCTTTTTTCTTTTCTTTTCTTTTCTTTTCTTTTCTTTTCTCTTCTTTCTTTCTTTCTTTCTTTCTTTCTTTCTTTCTTTCTAGTTGTGTTTGCTTCTTTCAACTCTGGCTATCCAGACTCAGGGTGTTGGCAATTTCTGATATGAACTCAATGACTGGATCTTTTACCCCACCCCAAGGGAGGAACAGTCTTGCTAGGCCACAGAGGAGGACATTGCAGCCAGTCCTGAAGATACCTGATAAGCTAGGGTCAGATGGAAGGGGAGGAGGACCTCCCCTAGCAGCGGACTTGGAATGGGGCAGGGAGGAGATGAGGGAGGGAGAGTGGGATTGGGAGGGAAAGAGGGAGGGGCTATGGCTGGGATACAAAGTAAATAACCTGTAATTAATATAAAAAATTTTAAAGTTTAAAAAAAGAACAGCAATTGGTCTGCCATTCCTGCAAGTTTTGTGCCACTATTGCCCCATACATCTTTCAGGCAAGACACATTGTAGTGCAAAGGTTTTGTGTTTGGATTGGTGTCCTAGTCCCACCATTGCTAGCATTAATTAGTTACAGAAGATGGCTGGCCGCATACGTTTAATCCAATCACTCCATAGGCAGAAGGAGGCAGAAATTCAAAGTCACACTTGTCTGTAGAGCAAGTTCAGAGCAGCTAAGGGCTACACATGTAGCTGTAAAGAATATAAAAATGTAGAGCTTCTAATCTTATATACAAGCAGGGTTGATGCAGCAGCACCAGCTCTCTTGGGTTGCTTCCCAGAAAGTACATTCCACAGAAAAATTCTAGACCCAATTACAAAGTTTCTAATTTACAAAGGAATATGATAAACCATATGTGAATGTGAAGAGAAAGAATTGCATGAGGAAAGATTCATAAGAATCTTATGAAAGAAGGGGGAGATAGAAAGACCTGGAGCTCCACAAGGAGAGCAATAGAACCAAAACATCTGGGCCCAGACCAATACTCCAATCAAAGACCATGAATGGAGATAACCTAGAACCCCTGCACAGATGTAGCACATGGCAGCTCAGTATCCAAGTGGGTACCCTAGTAAGGAGAACAGGGACTCTCTCTGATGCGAACTCAGTGGCTGGTTCTTTGATCACCTCCCCCTGAGGGTGAGCAGCCCTTACCAGTCCACAGAGGAAGACAATGCAGCCAGTCCTGATGAGACTTAATAGGCTAAGATCAGATGGAAGTGCAGAAGGACCTCCCCTATCAATGGACTTGAGAAGGTCATGGGACGAGATGAGGGAGGGAGGATGGGATTGGAAAGGAATAAGGGAGGGTGCTACAGCTGGGATACAAAGTGAATAAACTGTAATTAATATAAATAATTAAAAGAAAAAATTTTAAAAAGAATTGTATGAGGTATTTGAAAAATTTAAGGGCAATGAACATGTATATAAAAATGGAGATATTATGGACATCAGAAATCACAGAAGAGACACAATCTTACTATGAATAGGGACAGTCAGCAGTCTCCTTTCACATTACACAATTACCGAAATGTAATTTTTTATAAGAGTTGTAACAAATAGTCACATATTCATCTACTAAAGTACAGCCATGTGACAGCCACTGGATAGTCATCATGAGATAACATGGCTTGCATAAAATGCAGTTTCGTGTTTATTCATCTTCATTCTTACTGTAATGGACATTTCTCTGAAACAACTAAATGATGCCAACACATTAAATCAGCAAGGGTGCCTAAAATACTAGGATCCTGTTTTCTGCAGTCAGATACTATGCTATAATTCCTAACAGTTAATGAAAGTTCTTGCCAGCCAGAACTGTTCTTTGTGATTCCACTGAGCAGCCAGGACTGACCCCCTACTATTCGAAAGTTGTTGGTTTGCTATTTCTTAAAATCCTCTTAATTTAAAGACAAACAACTGTGCTACATTAACTTACTTTCATCAAAAGTAATTATACTGCTATTTTCAATGCTCACTATGAAATTACTCATCTTCATTTGTTATTACTGTATACATATAATGGTATACGTTTTCCTAGATTTAAAATTTTTGTTTCGTGTATGTGAGCATGGTATGTGTGTAAGCCCATGCACCAAGGCTTACACATGGAGGTCATAAAATGAGTACATGGAGCATTTCTCTTCATTCACCTTTACATGTGTTCTAGGCAGCAAACACAAGTTATCGGACTTTTGCAAGAGGCACCTTTCCTTAACCATGGAACTGTCTCACCTGCACTCAGATCAGCAAATATCTCTGAGATGAGCCCAATATGTTTGCACAGCAACTCAAACATACTTCAAAGTTGTGTTACATGTTCTTCTCTGAACAACTGAGGCTTCCTTTCAACTTCAAAACAAATTGTCACTTTTTTGTTTAATTTTAATTTTATTTTATTTTATTAATAACAATTTATTCACTTTGTATCCCAGCTATAGCTTCCCTCCTCCATCCCCTCCCCATCCCACCCTCCTTCCCTCTTCTTCTCCTATGCCCCTCCTCTAGGCCACTGATAAGGGAAGTCCTCCTCCCCTTCCATCTGACCCTAGTCTATCAGGTCTCATCAGGAGTGGCTGCATTGTCTTCCTCTGTGCCTTGGTAAGGCTGCTTCCCTCTCAGGTGGAGGTAATCAAGTTTTTATTTTTATTCTAAAGCCTAAATACAAATTTCAAAACACAACACCTTTTGGGTATATTTAGATATTTATAGTCATCACCCTCATTTGGCTTTATTCATATTTAATGGATTAAAATCGGAATTTTTCAGCTAAGTAATTTTTAAGATATAAGCAAGCAAAATGAACATAGACAAACACACACTCCCTTCTCTCTCTTCCTTCCCACCCACATTTTTATTCAGTACTTGCCATTTTTCTTTGAAATAAGACTATTATTCAAAAATGCAAAGTGTTTAGCTTTTTGAACCTCATGAAATGATTAGACAAATGAAACAATTTTACAAGTGAAGAATACTTCAATAGAGCTCTAATAAGGATTTGGAAACTAAACTATAATCAATTCAAACTCCATAAGCATCCATTAAAAAGCTCTCTAAGATAATAATTACAAAAACCAAAATATAATCAACAACGGCTCTCTCACTGAAGTTTCTTAAATTCCTTCAAAAGATGACCATTGTTCTCCTAGTAGTCGACATGTACCTTTTGAACTTTCAACATTTAGCCCTATATTGACAGATTAACACAAGGAACACAAAGAGAGAAAAATGAACACCCAACAACACAAAGCATTACACGGTATGTTAAATTTATGGCTTTGCAAGAAGGCTTTTAAACCAAGAAGATAGATCTTCAGAATTACTCTAAAAAATTGTTTCAGAGAAGGCAAAGAGTTAGCGGGGGAAGGATGTTATCAGGAGGTGTTGTAGAGGATATTCCTTCACAGTTAATAGCCCGAGCAAAGACCCACAGTAGAAACTATACAAAGCATGCCAAGAGAATAATGAACAGTTGCCCTTGCTCAGAGAACAGTGTGTATCCGGTGAGGAAGCAGCTCCTACATGTAGCAGTAGCACTTTGCAGGCAGGGTATAGGCTATCAATACCACAGAGAGAGGACATGTCATCTAATCGTCAAGCCCGAGGGTGCCACTGAATATACACTAGCAGTTTTGTGAGGTGACACCTGAGCAGGAAGATGTTAGGTGGAAGTGGGGTGGGAGGTATGTAGACCTGTCATCACCAGGAGTGACAGACTGAACATTGAGTAGATTGCTCAGTGTGAGCATGTGGCAAATTGCTAGGTGATAAAGCATGAGAGATGAATATCCTGTGCTTCCAGCTTCAGAATGATGATGGGGAATGATGACAGCTAACAATCTGAGTTTAAAAATGTATAAAAGAGATATTTTGAGAAGCATTTATATAAAATCTGGCTACAAGTCAAGTCTTAGAGGCGTCATAAGTATGTATAATGTGCAGTCAGAGAAAACCACACAAGAAGGGAAATAATTGCAGCCTTAAAGATGAATGGAGTTTACATTCCTTGGGAAAGAATGTGTTTACTCATGGGAGCCATGTCTAGCATTCCTCTATTGCACTCAGGCACCTGGCCATTAACTTCAAGGCAAAGGCTCCACACATGTGTGTGGAAGCTCTGTTTACTACTTAGCTTAAAATTTCCCTTTGCTTCCAGTGTTTCTGCTAACTATCTGCAAAAGGTTCATTCCAAACACTGAGAGGAGAATCAAAGGTTCAGAGTCAGCTAGGCAAAATGCACATACTATTTGGGAAACTGAAAATAACTTCCAAAGATGTAGGGGCACATTATAAGTAAAGCTGAGAAGTGGGGTAGAAACAAATGCATAATCATTTCATTTAATGTATTTACTATATTATTTTAGCTAGTGAATGTTTTCAGACAAAGGATAACCTAGTCAGAAAACCTCTAAAAATATCATATAGGAGAGTTTATAAGGAGACTAAAAGACCAAAAACAGCCAATACTAAAGCCATCACTTTCTTACTGCAGCAGAGGGGATGATGACATATTTTGAGGACTTACAACTCTTCACCAAAAAGAAAAAGAAAGGTGGCATGACAGTATGTCAGCTTTGAGCTTAATGACTGACTCAGTGTTAAATTGGGGCCATGAGAGAGGATGAAGGGCACAGAACAACTCAAACATTGTCCTCATGTAACAAACCAAACAGTCCTTGCTCAAAAGCGTCTTACTGACCATGCTGGAAAATGTTTATAGAAGTTTATCCCAAGTCCAAAGAGTTCTTTTATTTATAATAAACAAAACATTATGATATTCTGTGCAAGGCTCTAAAAAGGAAAAATCATATTTACCTCATCTCGTGACCAAAAATTACTATTAAAAATACACCAACAGCACAGGCTCTAAGAGCAACAATCAATAAATGGGACTTCATGAAACTGAAAAGCTTCTGTAAAGCAAAGGACACCATCACCAAAATAAAACGACTGCCTACAGATTGGGAAAGAATCTTCACCAACCCTTTATCTGACAGAGGACTCATATCCAGTATATATAAAGAACTAAACAAGCTGAAAAGCAGCAAACCAAGTAATCCACTTAAAAAATGGGGAACAAAGCTAAACAGAGAATTCTCAATAGAGCAATATCGAATGGCAGAGAAGCACTTAGAGAAATGCTCAACCTCATTAGCCATTAGGGAAATGCAAATCAAAACAACCCTGAGATTTCACCTTCCACCTATGAGAATGGCCAAGATCAAAAACTCAAGTGACAACACATGCTGGAGAGGTTGTGGAGAAAGGGGAACCCTTCTCCACTGCTGGTGGGAATGTAAACTTGTACAACCACTCTGGAAATCAATCTGGCGCTTTCTCAGATAACTAGGAATAGCGCTTCCTCAAGATCCAGCCATACCACTCCTAGGCATATATCCAAAAGAGGCTCAAGTACACAAAAAGGACATTTGCTGAACCATGTTTGTAGCAGCTTTATTTGTAATAGCCAGAAGCTGGAAACAACCCAGATGCCCCTCAACGGAAGAATGGATGCAGAAATTGTGGTACATCTATACAATGGAGTATTACTCAGCAATGAAAAATAAGGAAATCATGAAATTTGCAGGTAAATGGTGGGACCTGGAAAGGATCATCCTGAGTGAGTTGTCCCAGAAGCAAAAAGACACACACGGTATATACTCACTCATATAGACATACAATGTTGGACAAACCCACTAAAATCTATGCATCTAAAGAAACCAAGCAAGAGAGAGGACCCTAACTAAAATGTTCAATCCCCACCTGAAAGGCAAAGAGGATGGACATCAGAAGAAGAAGAAAACAGGAAACAACCTAGAAACCTGCTACAGTAGGCCTCTGAAAGCCAGAAAAGGAAAACAGGAAACAAACTAGGAACCTACCACAGAGGGCCTCTGAAAGCCTCTGCCCTGCAGACTATCAAAGCAGATGCTGAGCCTGATGGCCAACTGTCGGGCAGAGTGAATGGAATTTTATGTAAGAAGTGGGAAATAGTAAGAGCTGTAGAGGACAGGAACTCCACAAGGAGAGCAACAGAACAAGATAATTTGAACACAGGGGACTTCCCAGAGACTCATACTCCAACCAAGGACTATTCATGGAGATAACCTAGAACCCCTGCACAAATGTAGCCCATGGCAGTTCAGTGTCCAAGTGGGTTACATAGTAATGGGAAGAGGGACTGCCTCTCACATAATCTGATTGGCCTGCTCTTTGACCACCTCCCCCTGAGGAGGAAGCAGCCTTACCAGGCCACAGTAGAGGACTATGCAGCCACTTTTGATGAGAACTGATATACTAAGATCAGAAAGGGGAGGAGAACCTCCCCTATTAGTGGACTTGGGGAGGGGCATACATGCAGAAACGGGAGGGAGGGTAGGATCAGCTGGGGAGGAGGGAGGGGCTTATGGGGGGATACAAAATGAATAAAGTGTAATTAATAAAAAAGAAAAAAATAAGTGCCATAATAAAATATAGGAAGATGAGAATGATACTCTTTTCAGCTTTCAACCTCAGGGATTCAAGTGGAGTTTCATTGTGGATTTTATTCTTCATTACAAGAGGGATGGAAGTTAGGCTCTGTGCTGACCCCTTACCCAATTAATAGACTGCAGTTGTAAAGGAAATCCACAGATCTCAAGTTCAAGATCACAGTATTGTTTGAATATATTTCAGTGTGCTGAAGCTCCTAGGCAGCCTGGTTTCTTCATTTATTTCTATCTCTACCTACCATCTCAGTCCTCCTGAAATGGGGGAGATACTGTTGATTTCTCTCCCAAAACAAAAGTGGGAGAAGGAAGGCTTCCTCCTGTTCTCTCCACTTCCTCAGTTGGGCTTCTGAGGCATTTCATAATAACTGATCTTACTGAGTAATTTACACACTACATATGCTTCTCAATACATAGGTGGCACTTGCTCACGGAATTGTCTATGTCCTGTAAATGAGGCCATGAGGGTTATGAGAGTTAAGCTGTTTGGAATGACAGACATAGGGACATGTGTGCTTGGATTTAAAGCTGTGATACCCCAACCTATGGTTTTATTTCTTTTTTTAAATATTTGTTTCATTTTAGTAGGTGTGTATCAGACTCTTTGTCTCTGTTTCTCTCTGTGTGTCTTTCTCTTTGTCTCTCTGTTTCTGTCTCTCTCTGTCTCTCTGTCTCTCTGTCTACCTCTGTTTCTCTCTCTCTTTCTCTCTCTCTCCTCCTGAGGTTAGCAGGGAGTGTGTAGCTGTGATCCTGTGAGGTGGGTGGCAACAACCATCCTCTGACAAAATAGAACGTACTTTTAACGTCTGAGCCCTTTCTCTAGTCCAGTTTAAGTATTTTAGTATTAAACTGCGCTGAATCATTTATCTGGCCAAACTGTGCCATGTAACATAAAATAGTTTTGATCTGTGTAACATGTAAGAATTATTAAGCCGAAAAGTTATCCTCACACTTACAACTTAAAATATGTTCTATTTTCTGCCCCACCCCATTTTAAGTGGAGGCATTCTTTAGAAGAACACTGCTAAACTAAATTCAAGCTGAACTTTGTTATTAAACTTTATCCCAATCATCACATTTAGATGGTTAGAAATGAGATTTTACAACTGAACAGCATAAGGCAAAACCAACAAAATGATATGAGATACATCTGAAAAAATATATAAATATTTTTTATATATATAAAAACATATATAAAAAACATATATCAGATATAAAAACATATTTTCCATATTAGATCGAAAAGAAAAACAATACCAAAACCAGGAAATTTTGTATCTATTACAGAGCCTGTACCTCAGCAAGGAGATTAAGCACATGGAAAGCAAGTGGCAGTATCTTGTTGATGTCACAGTACAGATGCAGCAGTACTGTAACCACCTCTACTGCAGCCTCGGAGCCCACGATCTCACATTTCTACCAGCAATTTCAATGTGGACATTTGAGTTGCATTGGAAAGGAATAAAATATATGATCCGTTTTTACACACTTCCCACATTGCTTCAAGTTTGGGCAAAGCATCCATCTTTAATTTTTAAAATATTTTATTATAAATCATTTCTCCCTGTGGTACTTTTTTTTATATTGCTCTACATTTATAGGGCCTCAGGGAAAATGTTGCTCTGGCAGTAGAGGCCCACCTTTATACTTGCATAAGACAATGAATCTCTGTATTCACACTGTATTCATTCGAGCATTCCGGACTTAACCACAAATCAGTCTTTAGCTGACAGAGTGTGTTACACACCAGCAGAGAAATAGCCTAGTGTTCCTCAGTATTTTTGTGCTAACCCCATCATTCATATTATCATTTTCTTTGTGTATTGGGGGTGAAGGGACACTGGGATGAGTATAACCAAAATAAATAGTAAACATGAAAATTTCGTACAATCAATAAAACATCATTTCTAGAAATGTTTTAAAAATACAGATTGTACATTTGTGGTGCGTTGTTATAAAAGAATGAAAATCCCAACCATTCTGTTATACCAATAAAGACTCAGTAGCCAAACAGTGGGGTGAAAACCTGCTAGTTCAGAGAGGGAGAGAATGATCCCAGCTGATATTCCTACTCAGCTTACCTCCTGATGGAAAGTGCCCAAAAGGCTTACTAGCACAGCTGACAACAGGAGGAAAAGGCCAAACTCTTGCTAGCTCGAAGCTCAAAAATCTGCCAAAAGACAGAGAGCTAAAGCTCAAGAGCGAGAAAGCCAAAAGCCCTTCTACTTCTCCATGCTGTCTTAAATACTTCTCAAGTCAAAGTCCATCCTACTCTTTGATCTCTGTTAACTGGTTTCTTGCTCTGCCTCTTGACCTAGGATTAACTTTATTAAATCCTGTGTATAGAAAGTTCTTGTATTAAAGATGTGTGATGGGGCTCAAACACACCAAACAAGAAACAAGGTTTTACAGTTCACATTTTGGGGACTCACAATGAGATCAAATATCTGGCAACAGTGGTGAGAGAGGAACAAAAGGTACAAACATCAAAATAATGATAAAATATGAAAAAGTTAATGTCCACTTCAAACACAGAACATAGTAATGAGGAAAACTCACTACAGATGGACCAAGATTAATTCAAAGAGCTGAAAGTATCTAAAGTTATATGCGAAGTTTTTAAATTCCTTTTTTAATTTTTAAGATAAAAAAATTAATTACATTTCTCTCTTCCTCTTCTCCCTACAAATCCTTCCACACACCACTTCTTTCTTTCAAATCTGTGGCCTCTTTTATTAATTGTTCTTACACACACACATACATCATATACATACACACATATTTATGTGTATGTACATATCCATTCCTAAATTATGTTTTATTTAGGAAAATTTTATATTTAGAAATACATACGTTCAGTGTGTATAATGTTACCTGCATATATGTGACATTTTTTTGCACCGGTTCATCTTGGTTACCAGTTTGGGCTATGATACGTAACACTGTCATGAATGTAAGTGAAAAAGCATCCTTTCAGGTCCTTTTGTATGTACTTATAATTGTGAATTTATCTAGAATAAAATAATTGGGTCATTTGGCAAATATATTGGTTTTATTCTTTTATGAGTCACTATGACATTGTTTTCCACGACAGATGCAACTTTTTACAATTCCAACAGTTTTCAAGGATTTCAGTTTATTTATACCTTTGCCGACAGTTATATAATTATATTAATTAACTTACTTTGTATAACTTTGTTTTTTTTCTTTTTTTTTATTACTTTATTTTTTTTTATTTTTTTATCAGTTACATTTTATTAACTCTGTATCCCAGCCGTGTCCCGATCCCTCATTCCCTCCCAGTCCCTCCCTCCCTCTCTCATCTCCATCATGCCCCTTTCCAAGTCCACTGATAGGGGGGACCTCCTCCCCATTCATCTGATCCTGTTTTATCAGGTATCTTCAGGACTGGCTGCAAAGCCCTCCTCTGTGGCATAACAGGACTGCTCCTCCCTTCGGGGGTGGGGAGACCAAAGAGCCAGTCATTGAGTTCCTGTTAGAAATAGTCCTTGTTCCCCTCACT
The DNA here is from genome assembly GCF_030254825.1 of Meriones unguiculatus. Lineage (NCBI taxonomy): Eukaryota > Metazoa > Chordata > Mammalia > Rodentia > Muridae > Meriones > Meriones unguiculatus. The sequence continues at coordinate 100,231,261 of NC_083354.1, forward strand.
TTGGGAAACCAATTGGTTACTGAGCTACCACAGGCTACATCTGAGTGGAGGTTCTAGGTTATATCCATACATGGTCCTTGGTTGAATGTCAGTCTCAAAAAAGACCCTGTGCCCAGATATATTTGGTCCTTGTGGAGCTCCTATCCTTTTTATTTCTTTTTACTTAGAAACAGGGACTCAATAAATCAACTAAATTGTGATCCTCTACCTATGATTTGTATATGCTGGGATTATACACATGTGCTACCACAAGGACATTTCTTTTTTAATTTTTATTTGTTTATTATTTATTACAATTTATTCATATTGTATCCCAGGTGTGCCCTCCTACCTCATCCCCTCCCAGTCCTATCCTACCTATCTCTTCTCCACCTATGCCTCTCCCCGTTCCACCATTAGGGGAGGTTCTCCTATGCTGCTATCTGACCCTACCCTATCAGGTGTCATCAAGGATGGATGCATCATCTTCCTCTGTGGCCTATCAAGGCTGCACTCCACAGAGGTAGGTGATCAAAGAGCCAGCCACCGAGTTCATGTTTGAGACATTTCCTGTTCCCCTTACTAGGGAACCCACTTGGAAACTGAGCTTCCATGGGCTACATCTGAGCAGCAGTTCTAGGTCCTCTCCATGAATGGTCCTTGGTTGGTGCACCAGTCTCTGCAGGCTTCCCTGGACTCAGATTGTTTGGACTCTGTTGGTCTCCTTGTGGAGCTCCTGTCCCCAGCCATGCCCTTCTATCTCCTTCTTCCAAAAAAATCCCTGTACTTGGTCTAAAGTTTAGCTATGAGTCTCAGCATTTGCTTTGATATCCTGCTGGGCAGAGTCCCTCTGTGGAAGGCTCCTGTCCTGTCCCCTGTCTTCTCCTACTTCTGATGTTTATCCTGTTTGCCTTCTGAATGAGGATTAAGCCTATTCCCTATGGTCCTCCTTGTTCTTTAGCTTTTTTAGGACTATAGATTTTAGTATGTTTATCCTATATTATATGTCTAATATCCACTTCTAAGTGAGTTTATATCATGTTGTCTTTCTGCTTCTGGGTTACCTCAATGTTATACTACTCAGCAATTAAAAACAAGGAAATCATGAAATTTGCAGGCAAATGGATGAAACTAGAAAAGATCAACCCGAGTGAGGTAACAAGGACACTTCTTATTTTGTGTCTTTTAAAGTGTAGTCTAATTAAAGTGTATAAGGTAATATAACATTAAAATTTTGAATTTTACTTATTTAATCTTCAGAAATGTTAAGTATTTTTTATGTGCTTAGAAACTATTTGAATGTTTTCAATATGGTAATTTACTTTTTAAGACACTTACTCATGTTTGAGTCTATTCTATACACAGTTGAAAAGTGATCTCCCCAGAGAAGAGATTGAATGAAACCAGAATTCTACAAAATCTGTCATCACAAGGAAGAAGGGCTGGGCTGAGTCAGGTACTTCAGAAGTTCAAGTTTTGACAGAGGTGAAAGACAATCCTATTGGAAAGTGAGAAGAGGGAAATGGAAGGGAAGGGAGAAAGAAACCCTTGGAGACACCAAAAGAAGGAATGAAGGAATGTGGCCTCTCAGGAAATAACAGTGCTGTCTCCTTACTTCCAGGCAGTCATACTCATAACTCTAACCCTGCTACAATACCCCATGTGCTGTATGGAGAAGAAAGAGGGATAGTGAGAAATGGAGCATTTCCTATAACCACAGACAAAAGGAAATCTAAGGAAGAGAAAAAGAGCTAGAAAATGCAGAGTAAGCTATTTCCTCTTTGAAATGCACTGCTCTGAGAAAATAGTTTCACATAAGAAATAAATATCTCTTTTGCATATATGAGCAGAACATTGTAAGAGACTCGACTCAATAACATTAAGGCATTTTTGTCATATTACCATAGAAAGTTCTATGCAGTATAGAATGAAGAATCCCAGAAGTTTTGTATTTGATTATAAAGCATATATATTTACAGAATATATTAAAATTAATTTATATGTAATAAATTATATTAAAATAACTATGTTGTATTATCTAACTCTTAGATAATATGCTGGCTCAAATATTATTGGTAATTAAAGAGAAGAGTATTTCATAAAATAGTATTTAAACTATATGTAATTCAAATTAGCATTTCAATGAACTTTTAATATGTAAATTTTATATTAGAAAAATAAAATATACTTAGTTAACTAATTTTAACATATCCTTAATTAGATAAAATGAAAAATAAAGTCTGAAGACTTCCATGAGCTGCAGAATCAATTGAATTTTAAGTGTATAGTAAATTATGCATAATTGATTTATAAATTTACTTGGTGCCTGTAGCACAAAATATATCACAAACACTTCTATATGCAAGAAAAACTGGATATTTCATAAGTAGAAGATAACAACAGTGTTTCCTGAACAATAGTCTGTTTCTGATTTTTAACTTCCATTTTGAGCTCTTCTCATTTTTTTAACTTTTCTACATTCTATTAGCAATACTTTTGAAACATAGAGTCAACTGCAATCAATTCCAATCCCTGATTTGTTAATTATAAATAAGCACATAGTTATGAATTTTAACAAGCAAATATGTTATGAATATAAAAGCAAAACTGGAAAACTATACTAATTTTCTCAGTGGCACATGTTCTTAATTTTTCATATAAAGTGTACTTCTTTCTACCAAAAAGGTAAATATAAAAATTTGTAATTATGTTTATTTATATATAAAAATAATTCATATGGTATTTGGTATTCATGTTTTTCAGTATTGATCCTGTAACAGCCTGCACATTTTATATATTCATCTGGTTAGCCTTGGAACAATGTACAAACATTAGAAAGATTCACTTTTTCTTACTTTCATGTTGGTTTAGCCTCAAACATAAGAGCTTGAATAAACCCTGACACAAATTCAAAAAGAGTGATTTAATTAAGAAGTTTGGCACCTTATAGGATACAGTGTAGTGAGTGGTCAGTTATGAATAAAGAACTTGAATCAATATTTTATACCATTTTCTTAGTTTTCCAGGAAAAATTAGAAGTCTTTGATAGGCTAAAAGTAGATACAGTTTGTGGAATAATGTAATAAATTTAAGAATTTTAATCTTTTTTAATACTGGTATGTTAAATCCAATTCCCAACATACTCTACTATTTAAACCTGTATTATGAGTTTACACATTAAAATGTACTATATACGGACCCATTGCTCTAACCAAAAATTTAAAATAAATAACAAAAATGAAAAAAGGATAAAGAAACAAATAAACCAAAACCACAACAAGGGAGTCAGGTTTAATTCTGTCACACAATTGAGAGAAATGTAGTCCATAATAATGAGGAAGTCTTTCGGGAGAGGAGGTGGGTGGTGACGTGGCATGCTCAGACTACAAACAGTTATGTGTGTGTTGCTGCCTTGCCACTTGTTTTCTTTCCTTTGTCATTTTATTCAGCTGGAGACAACAACCCACTGCATAGGGCCGCTCACACTCAGGTAGCCATTCCCTCCTCAATTAACTAGCTAGCCACTCTATGTCTGTATCAGATGCCTGCAGAGACGGAAACACAGCTGCCTCTACTGGGTGATTACGAATTCATTCGAGCTGATAGTTGAAATTAACCTTCACAACCGCCTAGTTTTAAACCATTATTTGCTCTAAGTGTTAGTATGTTTACAATAAAAGATAAAAGAAAGAGTTGACAGGTGGATGTTCTGTTTTGTTAAGTGCTATATCCATAGCCTAGAAGATTCTGTCTGGCACACAGCAGTGACCAGACACCTTTTGAAAGGATGAGCAGTACTTGCTTTTCTATTGTAAGTTCTTGCAAAGAGGTGATTGAGTCTAGAAATTTTTTTTAAATTATTATTGTGTGTTATTTCCAAGAAGAGGCTTCACTTAGTACACAAAACTGAAAAGCTTCTGTAAGGCAAAGGACACTGTCATCAGAAAGAAATGACAGCCTACAGACTGGAAAAGAATCTTCACCAACACTATATCTGACACAGGGCTAATATCCTGAACATATAAAGAACTCAAGAAGTAAAAAAGTAACAAATCAAGTAATCCAGGTAAACAATGGGGTACGGAGCTAATTTCAGCACCCAGACTCTACCTACAACTTAACTAGAATAAATGAATAGTATAATACATTGATGAAGTCCAATGACTCATAATGTAACATTCTTTAGAAGCCCATCAGTTGGCAACCCCATAATAGGTAAACCAAAATGCACATTTTACAATGCAAACTGTGATACGATTCTTTCCATACATGTGCCTGTAGGAACACTGGTTAAGTTGAAGTTAAAAGAGATTCTTACTCACCTGCCAATGTAATGGAAAACAAAAGTGCATAAAGATCTACTCAAATATTCTTTTCCAGATGATTAAAACTTTCACTGTTTAAGTTAGAGTACCAATATGTCACTCACCAAGTCAAAATGTCAATCTTTGTTCAAAGCCAATCTACAATATATTATAAAACATAGTTAATTTGACAGTATTTTCACAATCATTTTCAAATACTTTATTATCTAATTTTAATTGATTTAAAACCGAGTCACAAAATGATACAATTATTTTTATACTATCAATGAGAGAAACTAATGTTAGAGAAAGAAAAAGATATATGTCTGTTTCTGAAAAGCTCTGCCCTGCAGACTATCAATGTAGATACTGAGACTTACGGGCAACCTTTGGGCAGAGTGCAGGGAATCATAGGAAAGAAGTGGATAACAGTAAGACCTGGAGAGGACAGGAACTCTGCAAGGAGAGCAACAGAACCAAAAAATCTGAGCACAGGGGTCTTTCCTGAGACTGATACTCCAACCAAGGACTATGCATGGAGATAACCTAAGACCCCTGCACAGATGTAGCCCATGGCAGTTCAGTATCCAAGTGGGTTCCATTGTAATAGGAACAGGGACTGTCTCTGACATGAACTGATTGGCCTGCTCTTTAATTACCTCCCCCTGAAGGGGAAGCAGCATTACCAGGCCACAGAAGAAGACAAAGCAGCCACTCCTGATGAGACCTAATTGACTAGGATCAAAAGGAAGGAAAAGAAGTCCTCCCTTATCAGTGGACTTGGGGAGGGACATGCATGCAGAGGGTGGAGGAAGGGAGGGATTGGGACGGGAGGAGGGAGAGAACCACAGGGGGGATACAAAGTGAATAAAGTGTAATTAATAAAGAAAAAAGAAAAAAATAAAAATATTCAATAAGCTCAAAAAAACTGAATTGTAGTTGAGAAATGTTTTAATTTGTTTTAGCATAAAAAATAAAAGGTTACTGTTTAGCTCAATAGTGACAGCAAATTTTAATTCTTTTTTTGTTATTGTTATTTGTTATTATTTGTTTCTGTTATTCTGGTATACTATGATAGAAAAATGGAAAAATTGGGCAAAGAGACCTAACTGGAGAAAGGAGAGACAAACAACCCAATAGGTAAAGGATTCAGTTATACTGAGGATATTTGAAAAGGCCATTCTAAATCATTATCTTATGACTTGCAATTACATATATATGCATATATATTAATAAAATAATATCATTTGAGTGACAATGCTCTCTCCAAAAGTCATCATTGCGTAACAACAACAAAAAGAAAAATGCAATCCAGAAAAAACGGTGCTGGTATGGGAAAACTTCTTTTGAGTTGTTGGTCAAGGTAGTCCAAGAGAGTACCCCAAAATAAAATATTATAATATAGGCTATTATAATTACTGTTGGTCACCATCAAGAACTCAAAAGTAACACCTTATTGTTTAAGACAATTTAGCTAGTGGACTTAGAGGAATCCTGGTACAACTGAGTGTGATTCTCTCCCATTGTCAGTACTGGAAGGTGGTATTCAAGCTCCAAGTGAGAAAAGCAATCAATAATCCATTTAGCTGTGTTACCTAAAATTACAGCAATGACTAGAAAGATAAGATATCTCAAGTGAAATAATAGCATTTTTGTACTAGTAGCAGCTAAGAAACATCTAACATGACTTAAGGAGCACTCAATAGGGGGGAATTCATGCCTGGTACTGTAAAACTAGCCACTATCCATGGCTCACCAATGAGGTCATGGATTCTAGAAGAAAAAATACCACTGACATTTCCCTAAGCCAGTAAAACTGACTGCATTCCAAATTTGCCACTGGATAACTGTAGTCATTACCCTCATGAGAGAAGGTTTTTCTTTTTTCCCAGCAGCAGCAGCAGCAGCAGCAACAGCAAAGACTACTGATGAAAACCACAAATGATCAAAATAAAGGGGAATAATTGACTTGGAGGTGTCCACCCAATTTTATATTTTCTTTATTCTCTGCCACGCTTAGCTTCTTAAATTTCACTTTAATGACTTGTGCACCATCAAAATATGACAGTCAGTTATTGTCAAAATGAGAAGTTTGGAAATTTAGTAACTTTCTTAGAAACATTCCAGAGTTACCGTGATAGCATTACGATTGGCTGCTATTTTGAATATTATGCTGCTAGTAATGTACTCTAATTGACACATTCCTGATGTCTTGACAACCATATTAAATTGTTAATCTAACGCAAGCTTTGGTAATTCCTTTCACTGGTGATACTGTTAAAATTTTAATACTTTCTATTAAATTAACAGTTCATTTTAGATTCTAACTTACCTTTCAAAAGCAGGTTTTTTTAATCCATGCACGAAACATATCAAATTGTGTCCTTTTGGAGGTTTCATGACTTTGTGCTTAATTATTATGTTATAAGCATTCAGACTTTTAGTTGCTTTAGTGAGACAGAACTTACATAATTTAATATTGCCTTGCTCATATATTTAAACTCATGTATCATTTTGTTTTCTCCAATGCTAAGAATAAAAACTAGAGTCCTTTTTTTTGCATGCAGGCATTTAGATTTTCCACATACAAAATTATGTCATCTGTAAATAGAAATATGTTTACCTCCTTTTCTACCTCAATGCCTTTCATATTCCTGTTAGATTATCAGGTTATCTCCATTTTCACACAGCACCGAGTGTATGCGGTGAATTTAGGCATTCTTTATCTATTCCCAGTCTTACTGGCCATCACTTTGATATTAGGTATAGATCATTTAAATTACATATTTACTTCATTTTTACACCTTCCTTTTTCTGAGTATAACCTCTCATAGGTATCCCACACCCTGATTCTCTCTGTCAGATCCATGCATGGCCACCATTTATTTCATCAATTGTTGTTGGTATTGTTGCATTCATGTTCCTAAGCATATAAATACAATGTGCTCAATAGTATACTATTTGTATGTATATGGTATTAGGGCTGGCCACTTGTATTTAATAAACAAGCAGAGAGTTCTACCCTAAGAAAGACTATTTCACCAACTCTTTTCTTGCCAATAGTTCTTTGTCTGGTGTTAGGACCCAATGGATGGTCTACTCTTTTGAGGTATCAAGCAGACCCTAGATAGTCAAACATTAACCTAGGTGTTACTGCAAATATGTTTTGTAGCTATGAATACCTACAATAAACTGATGTTTAAATGGTTAGGCCTGAAAATATGGATCAATTTACCCAAGAGTTTTTATTGACCCAAAGGTTTTAATAATAGAAGCGAGGTTTCTCATAGGAAAAGGAAGTGCTAGTTTAGCTTTAGCTGCAGAATTTCCAGACCTCCTTTCCTGAAAGTTTATACTATTGTAGTTCTGAACTTGCCCTCTAGCCTCTATGATCACATAAGCCATTTACTCTCAATAAATACAAATAAATTACTCTTAGAAGGAGTATGGTCTGTTGCCTAGTTTAATGAAAAGAATCATTTCTGTGACCTGAGCTGTATGGTTGCAGAATAAAGGATTCCACATTTTTGTACCTGATTTGATCTGTGTGTGTGTGTGTGTGTGTGTGTGTGTGTGTGTGTATGTGTAACTGAGAACCTGATGGAAAGGTGAAGGAAACTACACTTACTGCATGAAATGTGACAATACCTAATTTCTTATATTTGCATTTTAATGATGTTGAAATCTTTTGGTTTGGGTTGTATAAAGATTGAATTTGTGATTCTGTGAATGAAAATCACCTGTTCTACCACTGAACAAAAGTTCCACTCTTGTTTTGAATCGAGATTTTGTTGTATAGCTCAGACTGAACTTTGCATCATTGTGGCCCTCTGTTGCTGCTCCACCCCCAGAAAAGCAAATGTGCCCTATCATTTTCAGCCACGTTTCCATGGAAAGATTCACAAAACTTAGAGGTGAACAATTAGCATTTTCTGCATATATAATTACAAGTAACAAATTAAATTATTCATTGGACAATGCAAACAAACAACCAGTCTTCCACAAAATTACTTAATTGACTTTGAATATCTCAATTGTTTTTTTTATTATACTGTCTCATTTTCTCTTTCTCTGATTGCATTTTTGTCACATTAAGAGTAATTCAAAATCATATTGTCATACTTTTTTTGATGCAGATCCATATGCATGGAGAAAAGTGTACCGTTTCCTACTAAACAAATTATGAAGGAAAAAGGAGATTCCAGGATGGCAATAAACATAAATCAGCATGCTGTTCTTCAAGAACATTTTATTCTCTCCCATTGTTTAATAATTCTTTGACTTCCAGAAAGGTAGACTACAGTAACCATTAAGTTTATTTCTACCCCTACTATTTAATGTCCATGTATGTCAATTCTTCTAAATATTTAGCAAATATTTGTCTGATGACTTAAGACTAGGTGTCATACATACTATTATCATAATTATATGGAAACAACTGTTAAATTGATTTTAATTTAATTAATTTAAATTTTAATTGATTTTAATTGATTTAAATAGTTATATTTAAAATATTAAGTGAATGATCACAACTCAAAGCAATAATAAGAGGCAACTATTAGTGCATTATTGCTTTAAAAAGGCCCTTAAAGTATATATACATATATGTATATTATATATACATATTTCAAGCATATATGTGTTAATATGTATAAATGCTAAAAACAATCCTTTGTGATAACTGCTGAATATGAATCAATAAATAATAAGAATTGAATCTAGTCATTTGATCACCTTATGAACACTCAGCTTTGGTCAATACCATCATTTAAGTAAGATATAAGATAAGTAAAGACGAGGAAGACAAATAATGAAATATAATATATATGTATAAATGATAGAGATAGATAGATAGATAGATAGATAGATAGATAGATAGATAGATAATTGAAAGGAAGATATACAAATTAAGAGACACTGGTTAGCTGCCCAGAACTACTTCTGACTTTGCAAAAATACTAATTAGCTACAGTAAAGACTTTCTGATACCATCTCTTTCTTTTTTATTAAATTTTTATTTTTATATTAATTACACTTTATACACTTTGTATCCCAGCTGTAGTCCCCTCCTTCATACCCTCCCAATCCCACCCTCCTTCCCTCATCTCCTCACATGTACCTCTCCAAGTCCACTGATAGGCGAGTTCCTCCTCTCCTTCCATCTGACCCTAGTTTATCAGATCTCATCAGGACTGGCTGCATTGTTCTCTTCTTTGGCCTGGCAAAGCTGCTCCCCACTCAGGGAGGGAGGGTCAAAGAGCCAGCCACTGAGCTCATGTCAGAAACAGTCGCTGTTCCCTTACTGGGAACCCGCTTGGATACTGAGCTGCCATGAGCAGGGGTTCTAAGTTATATCCATGAATGGTCCTTGGTTAGAGTATCGGTCTCAGAAAAGACTCCTGGGCCCAGGTATTTTGGTTCTGTTGCTCTCCTTGTGGAACTCCTTTTCTCTCCAGGTACCATCACTTGATTTGTTAAGTTGCATATAACTTAGTAACTGTCGGTACTCAGTTATATTTAACTATTCTAAGGAAAGTTCTATATTTCACCAAACTTGGTTTATAGCATATGAAATATTTTCCTCTACTTCAATTTTTTACTATTTTATTTGTTCCTTTGAGTTATTAATATTGAGTACTCTATGACCCCTCTGGTGATAGAGCAGACATGAGACTTCCACAAGTCAGCTCTGTGTGTAATCTTGACAGCACTAAATTCCTCAAATCCTGCAGAAGGACATTCCCCATTTGATAGAAAGAGGTGAGGGTGAATGCCTGCATGGTACTTAGATGGAAAGCTAATGAGCATACGTATTACAGTCTTGGCTTCCCAAGCTTTCTAAAAGTCTTTTCAAATCACTTTCTACATAAATCAGTGTTAATGATTGTGCAAGTCTCTCTTTAAAAACCACTATTGATAAAGTAAGACAGTATTTTGTGGTAAACACTTTTCATATATAGTAAGAATAATTCTATTCATACCTGTACTCACACCAAAGGGGAATGAGCTATTTTGCATTTGTTCCTCGGTGCAAAGACATTTAATTTCTGAGGCAGTTCATGGTAACTTAGAGTAATGTGCAGACTCTAAAAGAGAAAACACATACAACTACAAGTTGAGTGGACTGTCTCGTTCACAGACAATAACCAGTCCTTGGTGACTCATTTTCATCTAAACAAATGGAGTAATGTGACAAAGGTAGGGAATATTTTTCTCCCACAAGGAAAAAAATACGTAGAGATATGCTAATCATGTTTGTTTTATGTGACTACTTTTAGACTGTATTCTCATCCTGTGACAGAATATGCCTTAACATTGCTACTATGTAAGTAAAAGAAAGGGATGAAGAACTCACCGATAAAAGGGATTGTTTCTTGAGCAATGACTGCGTTCTGAGTCCTGATCTAAAATTTGATACTAAATGACAAAAATGTAAATTAAAAAAAATGTTCTTTGTTTTGTCCTTGTGATGTTGGTGTCTTTACTTGTCTGTCAAAGTTATTGCTAACTAGAAATTACATTAACAATAAAAAGTGTGTTTTCAGGTCATAAATGTATTTAGTTTTCATGTTGTATGTGTTAATCAAGCTGTTATATTTATCTGTTTCATCTCTCATCCATTTCCTTAGAACATTTGTCCTGAGAATCAAGAATTAAATACAAAATACTCTTCTTTAATTCTCTCTATTCTCTTCTATACAAAGAGGCTTCTTTGATGTCTCTGCCTTCTGATTGCTTTGATTGCGCTTTAAACTCATTTACACTATAATCAGGGTTTAAACTATCCTTCCAAACTGACATTATAAATGTGAGCACCAGTGCTGACTGAGCTGATGAGCCTAGAATGAGGAAGATCCCATATACTTTTGTCTTCTCCCTTAGTTTGTCTTCATTTCACATTGAAAACTCCCTTTACTTAGCCAAATTTTAGAATGAACTCCATGAATCTCCTCACATAAAACACAAGCAGCAGAATGTATTTAACATGCGGAAATTCTCTCCTGATCCACTTTTGTAGATTTTGCTGGAAAGGAAAATCGGTCTTAAACAGGCAGGGGCTGCTTTGTACTGAGAGAAAATTAAATTCCCGCATCCATGTGCATGCCACATGCATGATGTGTTTTCCTTAGGATTGCTGCCTGCATGATCATCTCTCAACACTGTAAAAAGAAAAAAAAAAAACGCTCGGGAGCAAAGGAAGGTCAGGAGGTATGAGGAGAGCAACAAGAAATAGAGATGAACTGAAAATGACTTAATTTCCATATACATTTCATCCTAAGTGAAGCCTTGGAAGAGAAAAATGCTCACTCATCCTCTTTTTACAAAAACCTTCCCTGCAGCCACACTTCAGTTAAGCAAGGGTGAAAGAGGCTTTTGCATTGAGCTTCCTTGCTTTCTAAGATCAGTTATCACAAGAATGCTGAATGCTCTCTGCCTATGGCCCAATTGTCAGTAGGGGATTTCAAAGAGTAATGATAAGCATAAGTGAAGGGCATTTGCAAATATTCTAGAGTCTTACCACATTCATGCCATTTAATCCTCGTGAAAGCAACCACCAAAGATAATTTAATAATCACTGGTTTGGCAGCCACAAAACTCCAAACAAAATCCTTACAAGATGGCTTGAGGCCTAATGATCTTTATTTTCAAGGTCTAGACACAGATTGGGCATACAGACAAACAAATCGTCTTCCTTCACTTGGTTCTGTTTGGTGTCAGATCCCTTCTAGGATACTGTGCTGTTCTACACATTCATATCATCCTGATCTCCCCAGACATGCGACCACACTCCAGTCTTGCCTTTTCTTACATGACTTTGATTTGCTGTTGTTGTTGTTGTTGAAGAGTCCTGGTCACACATGTTAGTTTTGAAGTGTCTGATCTCTCTCCTTCTGACTACTAAATTTGTTTCAAAGGGAGCAGGGCAAAAAATGATGTGTTGTTACAGACTATTATCGAGATATACATACAATGTCAAGAGATATCCTTACTGGGCAATTTCTTGATTCACTGGTTAAATTCATGTCAATAGACTTCTCCATTTTTGTCACTACCTTTACAGTTTATAATGAATGCAAACATTAAGGAATATATTATGAAATTATGTAAATAACATCTTTCAAATTTGCCTCAATGTGTTTCTATCCATTAGCAGATCTTGCTTCCAATAATTATTACCATGTTTCAATTTGCTCCATTGGTTCTACATTTGAGGATTAACATACTTGAGGGTAAAGAGCTGTCCTTTCTCCTTTACTTGCCATTCACTAAAACATTTATTTTTATTAATGTGAATGTAATGATATTTATTCCAATCAATAATATTTAATTCAACGCTACTATGACAAGCAGAGCAATGGTCTGTAAACAATTCCTGATAACTTAAGCATCATAATTTACCAAGGAAAGATACCTTGGAATGTACAAAAGAACAAATGTTAAAATACAGATAACTATCTCATATATATATGAGTTATATATATGTATATATGTATATCTATATGAATTATCAAGTGGGCCCAATCTATTCACACAGGCTATGGTCACTGGGTTTTTAGGGTTATAACACTCTTACCCAGTCCTGGTTCCAGCCCCAGCTTCAGCCTCTCTTCCAGCTGTTTATAAAATTATAAACAAGTTCATCTGCAACAGCACACTCACCAGCATGTCTTCCGCACCATAAAAGGGCCATGCCCTCCGATCTCAAACCGTAAATAAAGAAATATACGTTCTCTTTCAAGTTGCTTCTTTTTAATTTGGAAATGGAGAAGAAAATGGTAAATTCCTAAAGCATGTTGAACTGGCCTTTTTAAAATTTTGTTTTGTTCCTTTTTTTGTTTCTTTTCCTGTTTTTGTGTTTGGTGAGGGGGTAGGTTGGACAGTGCAATCAAAACAAACAAGTTGTCTTGTTCTTTCCACTGTTTAAATGGAAAGAATTGGAGCACAAATACAGCAATGAAGTAACCTCTAAGAGCTTAATGGCTCCTGATGGAAAGCGTTAAATAAATTATAAAACAACAACCAAAAGAGCAAAGAAAGATATTCTCCCTTAAATTCATCAGACAGGCAGACAGTCATTCAGGTCTGTCAACATCAACTTAGCTAGCTGCAGCTGATGCCATTTTATTGAGGCAAAATGAAGTGAAAATGACTTAATTTCCATACATTCATCCTAAGTGAAGCTTCAAAAGGTTTATGGAAATCTGTAGTACAGTGTGTTTGTGTGTGTGTGTGTGTCTGTGTGTGCCTGTGTGTGTTGTGTGTGTGTCTATGTCTGTGTGTGTATGTGTGTGTTAATAACTGTCTTTTCCCTCTGCCTTTACATCATTTCAGTTTTCTGACCAGAAGCACCATTAGTGCAACTAGTTCTTTTGATGGTTATTAGCATCTCCCCACTTAACACAACTACACAGTTATCCTTATAAGCAGAACTGAATTATAAGTCTGATTGTTTTATACATATAGAATCCATTTAAGATTCTTTCTAAATGTTCAGAGGACAACAAAAGAGGATGCAGATTATCAAAATGTAGACTTTTTTCAGGAAATATTTTTAGAGCCCAGTTGACCTCAGATACTGGAATAGCTCAAAATGAAGCTGAATAATTAGGGTAATGTACCAACTCATCACTTTACAAGGCACTTTCCCTGCCAGGTTCAGAGTCTTTTGCCTGCAGCACTTAGGATGTAAAACACGTGAGAATGGAAAGTTTCTGGCTAGCCCTGGCTTCACAGTGCATTCCTAGTCTACCCTGGCTACTTATCAGGACTCAGTCTTAAAATAATACCTTTTTAAATAAATAAATAAATAAATAAAAAGTCTCCTCTCTTTTTTTAACTCCAGTGCCATTTTCTTCATTTTAATCATGCTTGTGAGCCTTATTGTCTCTTGTACAAATTATAGCAGTAATGGCTGTGTAATGGCTTTTTTTCCCCTGTAACCACAGAGCACAAAAATATTTATGAATCTTCTCCCATATGTTAATATTTTAGCCTGATGACAAACTAAACAACCTTCATTAACTTTAGGGTTCTCCAACCCATTTCCTAAATCATAACTCATCAGAATTAGTTACTCCTTAAATTTCCTAAGAGGTACATTTTCTTACAGTAATTATTAATGTACAAAACAAAACCCAACTATAAATAAATATGCAATAATTACAGAGAACGAGAGAAAAGAATATAATTTATATGTTGTTAAATTCCACATTTATTTTTCTACTAATAGCATACTTGGAATTGAATATTTCTGAAAGCCTTAATGATAAATAGAAGTCTATCTTCGAAGTATGCAATACTCTGTTATATACTCCTAACTAAATAATAGGATAAAAGAGAAAACTGAGTCGGGGGTACATGTGGCAAACAAATGCTCCAGTTCTTTAAGGACAGTCTAATGGGGATAAAACATTATAAATGCCACAGAATGCACACTGTTCCTTTGCTGATTGCTTTCATGTATGAAGCAACGGCAATTGTAACCATACTTGATAGTCTCTGCCCTTTTGTCAGTAGACCATCTTCCCTTTAAAAATAAATCCCTAAATGAATATTTCCTCAAATTTTAAACAGAACATATGACCTGTAGTCTGACAAACAAAGATACTGCAAGATTGCCAACCTCTTGGTTCTAGAATTGATGCTTATGAGTCAAAGTGATGAACAGGGATTTTGAGATATCATCTCTAATGCTAAACACACTTCTATCCTGCATATGCATATCTATTTTTAAGAACAAACAGGAAGACTACTAAGGTCATGATAAATATAAATTTGATCTCTTTAGTATTTAGTTCATTATTCATTTTTATCTTTACTTCACAATCAAAACGCTTGTTACCTTTTTCCATATTTATCACTTAGAAAGTGAAAACTATTGCATTCAGGCGTTTTTTGGTTTGTTTTTTTTTTTTTGTTTTGTTTTGTTTTGTTTTGTTTTTTTAATGCAGTTTATTCAGGAACCTTGAACAATCATCTGACCCTGGGGAAAGCCAGCCCACAGCTTAAATAGCCTCTGGGTAGCCAACCCCAGTGTGCCACGTGGGCAATGCAGATAGGTCCACATACATGGAAGCAAGCCAGATCCTCAGCCTCAGCCAAATGTGGAGTTGTTCGTGACAGAGAGCACTCACCATCGGGAAGGTGGAAGGCGGAAACCAGCTCCATCTTTAAGGCGCGGCATTACAGAGCTCTCTACAGTTCCCCCTTTTTGTTTTAGACGCATCAGGCAAGAGTAGAGGTCTGATCTCTGATATTAGAAATAAATTGGGACTTTGTACTGATGTTCATTTAGGTATCATCCACCCAAAGAGCATCAGACCCATCCCATACCTTTTTCTCAGAGGCGGGACCTGGGGCATCAACCTGCATGCAATCAGACATGCTCTTCTCTGGGTCCAAAGCGGCTGACCCTGAGTACAGTGCTTAGCCTCGCCTCCTGAGCTTAACATTTTAGCTTTTTATGGTAGCCAACCATGCTTGGGGAGACTGTCCTGCTTCAATGGCTGTAAAGGCCTGAATGATCATGGCTGCATTACGCTGTTGTGAGACTCTAATCTTGCATATATACCACAGGCAAACCAAGGAGACCAACACCAGAAGGCCTGCTAACGCTCCCATGCCCGCCCATTCCTTCAGATGATTCATGGCTGCAGCAATTCATGATGATAATCAGGTTTTTTTTTTTAAAGGTAACTGACAAGGTTCTCTGAAATATAACTAATCACTGTCACTTTCTTTGGTATCAAGTTGTTAGTGACTATATCCAGGCCCTAAGTAAGTCCTGTATCACAATTTTGTCTAAAAATCATCAAGAACTATCCTAATCCAATGTTCAGTCCCATCACACATTTCCTTTAGGCAAGCCTTTACATTTTATTTTATTCAAATGTCCTTGGACTTTCAACCTAAAATTTGTTTTAGAATAATTTCATCCTCAAGGCCACCTCTAAATAAAAATCATGAAATGTGTTCTATTAGGTATCTATGCTCATGGATCACTTTTTATGACTCTGATTCCACTCCTCCTATCAATGATGATCAATGCTATGAATATACAATCTACTGATGAAAAACTGAGTCAGTCATCACTTCAGTTTGCCTCAATAATAATAAGTTCTGTGAGTATGAGTCAAATATTAAGTTAAATATTGTCTTTTGATAAGTTAACAAAGGGACACTTTTATTTGATAATTGTAACTGGTTGTTTCTTTATTCTTCTTTTTTACTCATTTTTTAAAATTTATGTTTTATTTATTACAATTTATTCACTATGTATCCCAGCTGTAGCCCCCTCCCTTGTCCCCTCCCAATCCCACTGTCCCGCTCTCTTCTTCTTCCATGTTCCTCCCCAAGTCACTGATAAGGGAGGTCCTCTTCCCCTTCCCTCCAACCCCAGTCTATCAGGTCTCATCAGGACTGGCTGCATCGTCTCTTTCTGTGGCTTGGTAAGGCTGCTCCCCCATCAGAGGGAGGTGATCAAAGAACCAGCCACTGAGTTCATGTCAGAGACAGTCCCTGTTCCTCTTACTAGGAGACCCATTTGGAAACTGAGCTGCCATGGGCTACATCTGTGTAGGGGTTCTAGGTTATCTGCATGCATGTTCCTTTGCTGGAGTATCAGTCTCAGAAAAGACCACTTTGCTCAGATTTTTTTGGTTCTGTTGTTCTCCTTGTGGAGCTCCTCTCCCCTCCAGGTCTTTCTATCTCCCCATTCTTTTGTAAGATTCCCTGCACTCTGCTCAAAGTTTAGGTATGAATCTCAGCCTCTCCTTTAATACCCTGGTGGGTAGAGTCTTTCAGAAGCCCACTGTGGTAGGCTCCTGTCCTGTTTCCTGTTTTCTCCATTTTCTGAAATTTATCCCATTTGCTTTTTTTTAATGAGGATTGATCATCTTACCCAGGGTCCTCCTTCTTGCTTAGTTTCTTTAAGTGTACAGATTTTAGTGTGTTTATCCTATATTATAGGTTTAATATCCACTTTTACGTGAGCATATCCTATGTGTGTCTTTCTGTGACTGGGATACGTCACTTTTCTAGTGGGATACGATCTTTTCTAGTCCCCACCATTTGCCTGCAAATTTTGGCACTGGCATAGAAACTGACTGGTGGATCAAACATTAAAAGTATACAGAAGTTGAGCTTCAGAAAGGCAGTGGAAAACAGAGAAATTATCTCAAGAGTTAGACAGAAAAGAGCCAATGATCTCAATACTCTCCTAAGATTTAAACTTAAAAAGACTGCAATGTCAGCCACAGACATTTAAGTCATTGCTAAATAATAGATGACTCTCATATGAAATGAAAAGAGCAAAATAAAACAAGAATAGAAAAAAAAATCAACTGAGGAGAGTTACAGCAATCTTAGCATCCCAGATTGAGGTCTTCCATCCTTATATTTAACAGCCTAAAACACCCTGCATAGTGCAAAGTGTAAAGATCATATAACAAATTATGTCTATATGTTAGGCTACAGATCTAGAGATTGTGTGTGTGTGTGTGTGTGTGAGTCGTAATTTATTTTCTCAACAAAAATGGCCCTATGAAGGGTACTTTATTACTATTACTGTTTTTGCCATCAGGAAAGTACATTTCTAAAACCAGGAGGAAATGATGTATAGGTTTTGAATTATAGCAGTCTGAATATAAGAAACCTGGAAAATATTTGAGAAGAAACAAAATTGGAATTCACAGGCGGCTGTAGGAGTGAGGAAAAAGAAATACTTGTGTAGGATACTATGTATTTCTACAGAAAATAATTTTTTGGACATAGCATATTAACAGTTAACTTTAATTCTATATCTATATTTTGAGGAGCATTTTGCAGATTTTTAATATTTGTCAAAGAAGGACAGTCTGATGGTTTGAATGAGAATGACCCTACAAGACTCATATGTTTGAAAGTTTGGTCTCCATGTGGTGGAACTATTTAGGAAGAATTAGAAAATGCAGCCTTACTGAAGGAGGTGTGGCCTTAATGGAAAAAGTATGTCACCAGATGATCAGCCTTTTCGGTTGGCTTTCCTGTGCCTGTGGTTGTTCTCTCAACATGTAAGCACTCAGCTACCATTCCACTGCCATGCCAGCCTGCCTGTTGCCATGCTAGGCACAATGAAGGTTATAAACTCTAGTCCCCTCTATAACTGAAGCCCAAATTCATTCTTTCTTTCTTTCTTTCTTTCTTTCTTTCTTTCTTTCTTTCTTTCTTTCTTTCTTTCTTTCTTCCTTCCTTCCTTCCTTCCTTCCTTCCTTCCTTCCTTTCCTTCCTTTCCTTCCTTCCTTCTTCTTTCCTTTTTTCTTTGTTCATTTTACATCTGAATCGTAACTCCACTCTTTCCTCTCCTCTCAGTCTCAGCCACTACTCACTTCCCTCATACCCCATTCTTCCCCCACCTAGGTACCAACTTACCCTGGCACATCAAGTAACATCAGGACTAAATGCCACTTTCTTCACTGAGGCAAGACAAGGCCACCCTGCTAGGGAAACAGGATCTTGACAGAGACAAAAGGGTCCAAGTCAGCTATAGCCCCTGCTGCAACTATTAGGGAATCCAGTTGAGGAGCAAAGAAGCCCATCAGTTTCATATGTCTAGGGGCCTAGGACTAGTCCATGCTTGTCTTTTGTTTGGTGTTTGAATTTCTGTGAGCCACACTGGGCCCAGGGAAGTTGGCAATGTAGGTCTTCTGTGGTGTCCTTGGACCTACTTATTTTTATACATTGTCTTGGTCACTATGTTTTGTCACAACAATAGATGAGTAACTTAGATGGAAAGAAATTCCCTTTGGCTTTTTCTAGAGCTAAAAAGAAGAGAGCAGCATTCCAATATTCTCTGCAAGTTCCCCATAGCTCTGATCTAGTGAAACTAAGTTAATTGTTTTCTCTCTTGGTTTCCCTTTCTGACACTTCATAAGAAGATATGCGATGGTCTTTCTGTCTCTCTTTGCCAATGTACTGCTTTGAACTGAAACAATTAGCAAGGGCATTAAGTTTACCATCAGCTTTTATTAATGTAATTATTTTTATCTTCCAGTCACTGTCTTTTCCTTTCTCATTTGATTCCATTTTTTTAAAAAAAGTAATAGAGCTATAACTATTCTGAATCACCACTCTGCATGTCATACTATAATATAAATGTGAGAATCTGAGACTTGCATGGATAGACATAACAAAGAATAGGTACAAAAAAGGAAATCTGATAATATGCCTATTACCAAAGGCTGGAAGTCAAGGGATACTACCTATAGATGATGTCTTGCAAAGTTGAAGGGTACATTTTATCCAGTACTCCTCTTTTCTGCTCTCTACATTCCCCTGATTTTAAATAAGTACTTCTTAAATGCAACTTCCAAGTCTTTTGAGTTCCTGACTCATCCTGATTCAGTGCTGGCCCTGGGGCTGACATAATTAATTTGCTGAGGTCTGCCAAGTCCTTTACTACTTAATCTACTGCTTTCCAAATATTGCTGCTCACCTCTTTGCTCAGTTTCTTTTTGCCTTTCCAGAATTATGCCTTTATGAAAATTTTTGTGCCTTTATTTTTCTTTTTCTGCTGACTCAAAGAGAATAAATGTAAATGAATGCATTTGGTCTGCCATGTTTAATTTGAAGTCCTGCTGTTTGTTTTAAGACTGTCTGTATCTGCAATTTAGAAAGTCTCTGTACTGCAAAATTTAATTAATTCTCTCCTTTATAGACCATGAAAGAAAATTTCTCAACTTCATGAGGAAAAACAAACAAACAAACAAAAAGAATAGCTAAAACAATTCTGTACAATAAAAGATCTTCTAGAGGTATTGCCATCCCTGATCTCAAGCTATACTATGGAGCAACAGTAACAAAAACTGCATTGTACTGGCATAGAAATATACTGGTGGATCAATGTAATTGAAGTAAAGACACAGAAATAAACCCACACACCTATGGACATCTTATTTTTGACAAAGACAAAACTATTTAATGAGAAAAAAGACAGCATTTGCAACAAATGGTGCTGGTCTAACTGGAAGTCCAAATGTAGAAAAATGCAAATAGACACATAAAATTAAAGCCCAAGTGGATCAAAGACCTCTACATAAAACCAGACACACTAAATCTGTTAGAAAAAAAAAAGTTGAGAAGAGCCTTGAACTCATTGACACAGGAGACAACTTCCCGAACGGAATACCAACAGCACAAGCTCTAAGATCAACAATCAATAAATGGGACCTCATGAAACTGAAAAGCTTCTGTTAAGCAAAGGACACAGTCAACAGAACAAAATGACAGCCTACAGGTTGGGTAAACGTCTTCACCCACCCTACATCAGACAGAGTGCTAATATCCAAAATATATTTAAAAACTCAAGAAATTAAACACCGGGGAGATCCAAGATAATGATGACCAATGAGCACCGTATCTGAGGGGCATAGGATCCGAAACTCTGAAATTGGTGAGTGGAGGGGCAGCTGAAGCCAGAAAATCGACATTGAGGCTTACTGGGAGAGAGGGGACAACCCATGAGCTGAGACCATTTGGATCCAGGTCACCTATGGATGTCTCCAGGGACTGAGAGTGGAGAATATTCAGTCCCTGTGTGCTTCGCCTTGACAGACCTATATACTCGGTGGAGGGGTCCTCAGTGCCACCTGCTCCAAGCAAGGACCTCCTTGCTAGGTAACCGAGAAAGCAGAGGCGGGCCTCCCAGGTCTGCAGCAGTGGGCTGCTATATGGGCCTCTCAGGTCTGCTAGCAGCTGTACAGGCTTCCCAGGGCCACCCAGCAGGAAACTGAACCAGCTTCTAAGATCTGCAGTGGTGGAGGGAAGCTGTATGGGCCTCCAGGACCTGCCAGCAAGGGGATGTACCAGCATCCCAGGTCTGCAGTGGTGGCAGCAGGGCGGCAGCTGGCCCTAACATGAGCCTCCATGCTCCGTGACTGAGACAACAGAAGTGGCTATCCCATGTAAGGGCCTCCCTGCCCAGTGGACAAGCAGTAGAAACCTCTAAGCTGACAGATCTCCTACACTCTCATTTGCCCCTACAGGCCCAAATCTGAGAGTAGAGAACAGGGGGAAACCCTTGTGGTTTCGCAATTAGGCCTGGGAAAGAGTGAGTGTGCCTTCAAGTGAGTGTGTACAGAGCCCTCCCACCCACACACCCGCTGTGGGCAACATAGGGATTCTTGGGACAGCATTCTCAACATTGAAGCCACTGTTCTGTGTGTCCACCATGGAGTCCAGGCAAACAATCTGACTGTATCCCAGTCAGATCTGAATATCAGGAAGACAGTACAACAGGCCTATAGGCCACTGATATATTCAAGGAACATGCTCATGCTCATGCTCATGCTCATGCTCATGCTCATGCTCATGGCACCCAAAAACAGCACCAGCACTCCCTCCTGTGCTTAAACTCCACCCTTTTAGGCATCTACACACTCTACCACCTTGTCCTTCAAGGCAAACTTCCATGCACAAGCCCTTGCTGGCTTACCTACACTTGTGCACCTGAGACCTTCCTCCCTTAGCTACAGGTGAAACACCAACATTCACTCTCAGACCAGAGGACCTCTCTCATCTTCCCTGAAGAATACTCCAGACACCAGAGAAAGATGGAGCCAGGCTGAAGTACAGATTTCAGGAACAAGCAGCTAAAGTTACAGATAAGCAGATGGCCAGAGGTCAGCTTAACAATATATCCAACAAAAATCAGGACATCATGGCCTCACCAGCAACCCTAAAAATCAATGGATATTTTAATTCATCAGAAACATAAAAAAAAATATTTAAAAGCTATGCTTATCCAGTTATTAGAGGCATATAAAGAGAAAACAAACAAAAAAATCTCTCAAAGTACTAGCCACACAAATGAAGGCAATAAAGAGGAAATGACCAAAGTTCTCAAGAAAATACAGCCAAACAGAGGCAACAGTAGAGGCACGAGTAGAGGCATATAGAGAGGAAACAAAAAAGCTCTCAAAAAAATACAGGCAACTACATCCAAACAGAGGCACAACTAGTGGCACATAGAGAGGAGATGAACAAAAAATAGAGGCCATCATGGAAAGAAAAGAATCCACATTCAAACAGATGAAGGAAGTGATGCAAGACATGAACAGAATTAGAATCAATAAAGAAAACACAAAGAGAAAACCCCAGAGCTGGAGAACTTAGAGATAAGGAAACAGAAAGGTAAGCATCACCAACAGAATACAAGAGATGGAAGAGAGAATCTCAGGTGCTGAAAATACACTTGCAGAAATTGACACATCTCTCAAAGAAAAAGTAAAATCAGAAAAGTTCCAAACATAAAACATCCAGGAAATCAAGGATGCCATGAAAAGACAAAATCTAAGAATAACAGGAATAGATGAAAAAGAAGATTCCAGGCTCCAAAGTCTTGAAAATATTTTCAAGAAAATCATGGAAGAAAAATTTCCCAACTTAAAGAAAGAGATGTCTATTAACATAAAAGAGAACTCCAAGACACCAAATAGACTAGGCCAGAAAAGAAACTCCTCACATCACATCATAGTCAAAACATAAAATATACAGAACAAAGAAAAATATATTAAAAGCAGCAAGGGAAAAAGGCCAAGTAACATATAAAGGTAGACCTATGAGAATCACAGGAGACTTCTCAATAAAAACTATGAAAGCCAGAAGGGCCTGGGCAGTTGTCATGCAGACTTTAAGTAGACACAGATGCTTCATCCAAGGCATGCAGAGGTGGTTCAATATATGAAAATCCATCAAAGTAATCCACCATATAAACAAACTGAAGGAAAATAAAAACACACATGATAATCTCCTTAGATGTTGAAAAACCATTTGACAAAATCCAACACTAATTCATGCTTACAGTCTTGGACAGATCAGGGATAATAGGCACATACATAAACATAGTAAAGGCAATATTCAGCATGCCTATATCTAACATTAAACTAAAAGGAGAGAAACTTTAATCCCACTAAATTCAGGTTCAAGGCAAGGCTGTCCACTCTCTGTGTATCTCTTCAACACGGTACTTAATGTCCTAGTTAGAGCAATAAGACAGCTGAAGAAGATCAAGGAGATACGAATTGGAAAGGAAGAAGTCAAAGTATCACTATTTGCAGATGATATTATAGTATACAGAGAAATCCTTCAGCTGATAAAGACCTTCAGTAAAGTGGCTGGATAAAAAATTAACTTAAAAAAATTCAGTAGTCCTCTGTATACCAAAGACGAAAGGGCTAAGAAAGAAATTAGAGAAACTACACCTTTCACAATAGCCACAAATAACATAAAGTTCCTTGGTGTGACTCTAACCAAGCAAGCAAATGATGTTTGAATAAAACTTCAAGTCTGTGAAGAAAGCAATTGAAGAAGACATGAGAAGATGGAAAGTTCTCCCATGTTCATGGATCAGTAGGATTAACATAGTGAAAATGACCATCCTGCCAAAAGCAATCTACAGATTCAATCCATTTCCCATCAGAATACCAACACAATTCTTTACAAACCTGTAAAGAACAATTCTCATATTCATACGAAAAAACAAAAAAAATCCATTATTGTTAAACAATACTGTATAATGACAGATTATCTGGAGGTATATCCATCCCTGATCTCAAGCTGTATTACAGAGCAACAGTAATAAAAACTCCATGGTACTAGCATAGAAATAAAGTGGTGGATCAATGGAATCAAATAAAAGACCCAGAAATAAACCCACACACATGAGAATACTTGATTTTTGACAAAAAAAAATCCAAAACCATACAATGGAAAAAAAAGACAGCATCTTCAACAAATGGTGCTGGTCTAACTGGATGTCTACATGTAGAAAAATGCAGATAGATCCATATTTATCACCCTGCACAAAACTACAGTCCAAGTGGATCAAAGATTTCTACATAAAACCAGACAATAGAGAGGTTAGAAGAATAAGTTGGGAAGAGCCTTGACTTCATTGTCTCAGCAGACAACTTCCTGAACAGAACACCACCAGCACAGGCTCTAAGATAAAAAGTAAATAAATGGGATCTCAGAAAAATGAAAAGCTTCTGTAAAGCAAAGGACACTGTCATCAGAACAAAACAATATCTTACAGACTGGGTAAGGATCTTCACAAACACTATATCTGACAGAGGGCTAATATCCAGAATATATAAAGGACTCAAGAAGTAAAAAAGCAACAAATCAAGTAATCCAATTAAAAAATGGGGAACAGAGCTATACAGAAAACTCTCAATAGAGTAATATCAAATGAGAAACTTAAAGAAATGTTCATCGTCCTTAGTTATCAGGGAAATGAAAATCAAAACAACTCTGAGATTTCACCTTACACCCATCAGAATACTCAAGTGACAATACATGTTGGATAGGATGTGGAGAAAGGGGAACACTCTTCCATTGATGGTAAGAATGTAAACTTGTACAACCACTTTGGAAATAAATCTGTTACTTTTTCAAACAATTAAGAATAGTGCTTCCTCAAGATCCAACTAAAGCACTCCTAGGCATATATCCAAAATATGCTCAAGTACACAACAAGGACATTTGTTCAACCATGTTTGTAGCAGCTTTATTCGTAATAGCCAGAATCTGGAAACAACCCAGATGTCCCTTACTGAGGAATGGATTCAGAAATTGTGGGACAGTTACACAATTGAATACCAATCAGCAATTAAAAACAAGGAAATCATGAAATTTGCAGGTAAATGATGGAATCTAGAAAAGATCATTCTGAGTGAGGTATCCCAGAAACAAAAGGACATGCATGGCATATCCTCACTTATAATGGGATATTAACCATATAATATAGGATAGTCATACTAAAATTTACAGACATAAAGAAGCTAAACAACAAGGTGGATCCTAGGGAGGAAGCTTAAATATCATTCAAAATGGCAAACAGGATAGATACCAGAGGGGTGGAAGACAGGGAACAGGATCTGAGCCTATGATAGAGGTCCTCTGAAAGGCTCCACCCAACAGGGGATGGAAGGAGATGGCTGAAACTCACAGCCAAACTTTGGGCAGAGTGCAGGGAATCTTATGGAAGAAGGGGGTGGGGAGATAGAAAGACCCGCAGGGGACAGGAGCTCCATAAGGAGACCAACAAAGCCAAATAATCACGCATGGACTTAGACACCTGCTCAGATGGAGCCCAATGGCAACTCTATCTCTGTGTGGGTACCCGAGTAAGGGGAGCAGGTGTGGTCTCTGACATGAACTTGTTTAACTGTTCTTGGATCGCTTCCCCCGGGGCAGTGTGGCCTTGCCAGCTCACAGAGGAATAGAATAGGATCCAGGCTGTCCTGATAAGACTTGATAAGCAAGGGTCAGATGGCAGGGAAAGAGGTCTCTCTCTTTCTGTGGACTAGCTGAAGTGGATGGGAGTGGGGAAAGAGAGGGTGGTTGAGACCAGGAGCAGATAAGACAGGGGGCTTCAATAGGGATATAAAAATGAATAAACTGGAAAGGATAAAAAAAAAATCCTTCCTACACAACTTTGATGATCTCATATATCTTACATTGTTTCAAACTTCCTTATTAAATTTCTCTTACAATATTACCCTGGAAGCATCCTTGTCGCCACATACCTTTAATTTCTTTGAGTACCTCTAACACGAGGGGCAATGCTGCTACTGAGTCAATAAGTGACAGCATTGTGAGAATTTTGTCATCAGTCCCATTAGCTACTTCCGCAATATTGACTGGCCAAAGGTAATCCATCTAATTATCCTATTTATTTTTATCCCCAGTAACAAAAAAATACCTATTATTTATGCTCTGAAGAAAACCTTAAGAAAAAAATACCGGCTTCACAAAGCTGAAACATCTTGTTTCTTTGATCAACCACCTAATTGGCTGATGAAACTGGAAGTCTTCAGTACTGAATTCACTTGTCAATCTGGCAGCACTTAGCATGCATTCCCCTTTTCAGTTCTTGAAAGCTGTTCTGTTCTTCCAATGAAGTTCATCTGCCTCCCATTGCTCCCATGTCTCAATTATTTGCTGGTCATCTTTCTCTTACAGCACAAAGAATGTTGTAATACCACAGAGGTTGGTTTGTTTGTTTGTCAAATGTTTGAATTCTTTGATTTGGATGGTTTGCTTTCAGACAGACTTGCTCTGTAGCCCAGTCTGATATCAAACTTGAGCTCACCCTGACTCATATCTAAGTGTTGTGATTATATGACATACCTTCACCTGTCTGGCTTCCTACAGGCTTAACTCTCCACAGGTTCCCTCTTCAATTCCATTCCTTTCCTTAGTCTCTATAATCATTTCCAGACTCATCATCTCCCACCAGCATTTTACTTCCAGGCAACCGTGTCTCTTCCTGAGACTCACTCTTTTGTCTTAATTGCTAACGTCTTCCTCGGTTTTGTTCCCTGCAAGGCTGCTAAGGGACCTTATAATGCAAACATATCTGCCATCTTCTTTATATTTGTTTTGAAGTTGACATACTTGAGAAGAGGAAATTTAAATTGAATAACTGCCTCAATCAGACTGGCCTGTGGGCATGTCTGTGGATGTATTTGTTTTACCCTTTTAATTAGTGTCTGGTTTTCTTCGGAATTTACGTACCTCACCTTCTCTGAGGATAATGATGCTTTTTCATTCTGTTCCTACAAGTTCATCTTATTATGGCCAATGAAACATAAGAGGAAGGTTTAAGACTCGATATTTGATTTTTTTTTCAATTTGTTTGTTTCCTGGAATAATATACTCAGAGAATGCTTCATTCCAGATCCTGGGATTTTGTTTGTGATTTAATATTTAAAACATTTGAAAAATGTAAATTTATTTTTAAGTTCCTACACTTGTTTATATAGATATGTATGTTTATAAATATGTACCTGTATTTTCTAAAAAAAGTATAAAATAAAGAACATGCATAAATATAATTTTCAAATGTCATATATAAAAATATCTTGTAAAATTGAGGCTAAACAGCCTATGACTCTTTGTTAAACATTTTAGTATTTCATCAGGGCATTTAATGTAGAAATTGTTTTTTTCTGAGTGAATACATGAGTGATTATTCCGTTTCACAGGCTTAGAGAATAAGAGTATTTTTCAGGATGCTTTAAAGCAGGGCAGGACAGTCCATTTGGATAATGCACGCTGTGGGCGACCTCTCTGTCACCCTGCTCCACTATACAAGCATGGCCTGAACTCCCTTTGCAAGTCCTTTCTGATTATCGCTGATGTCGCTTTTTCCTCCCCAAATGAAAAATATTGAAAATGCAGAGGAAAATATGATGCATTTGGAAATGTTTATGCCTAGACATCATTCATCGATTTTTGCCTCCTGAAGTACAAACTGCACGAAAAGTATTAACAGAGTTTTGGATCTATGTGAGCACAATTCTGCAGCTTCAGTCTTGTTAGCAATTGTGGTTAAACAAAGGATCAGGTCAAGTTCAATTTCTACTTTCTGTGACAGTATTGAATAAACTTCATAAGAGTAAGTTCAATATTAGACAAATGTATTCTGAAACTTATTGAACCGTTTCCCACCTGGGAGGCAGCCTGCTGTTTCCATCCCCTCTGCTTGAAGAGGTTGCATGTACCTGAAAGAATACTGCATGACATTTATTCTGTGATACCACCACCGAAATCTCCCTTCGTTCTTGAACACCGCGTAGCTTCTTAGGCCTCAACTTTGGAATTAGGAATTAAATTCTGTCTCACAACTTCATTCTATCTCATCATTAAGTTTCTCTACTAAAAATAAAATAAAATAAAATAAAATAAAAAGTGAGATTCCATAGGCTTTCAATCCAAGAGTAAATACGAGGACTGTAATAGAATTAAGTAGAATATTTCATCTAGGTGAATGAAGGCTTAGAGAACTCATCCTCTAACCATACTTTCTATAGTTGAACAGGAATGACATTAAAATATAATCTCATCAGCCATAGAAAACCCAAGCAATCTTTGGATTGTTCTTTTCTTCTCTACTTAGGCATAAAGAAATATAACTAAGGCTTTGAAAAGATACCTCTACTTAACCAAAGTTAAATAAACAACTTTCAATAGTAAACTAAACCATTTTCAGTGTATTTCATATGATAGCTCATTGAAAATATACTGGATGAGGACCTCCCCTATCAGTGGACTTGGGGAGGGGCATAGAAGGAGATGAGAGAGGGAGTGTAGGATTTGGAGGGAATGAGAGAGAGGAATACAGCTGGGATACAAAGTGAATAAACTGTAATTTATAAAAAAATAAATAAATGAAAAAAATGGCCAACTTAAAAAAATACATTGGAATAGCGCTTCCTCAAGATACAGCTATACCACTCCTAGGCTTATACCCAAAAAAGGCTCAAGTACACAATAAGCACATTAGCTCAACCATGTTTGTAGCAACTTTATTTGTAACAGCCAGAAGCTGAAAACAGCCCAGATGCCCCTCAGTGAAGGAATGGATACAGAAATTGTGGTACCTCTACACAATGGAATATTATTCAACAACAAAAATCAAGGAAATCATGAAATTTGTAGGTAAATGGTGGGATCTGGAAAAGATCATCCTGGAGCTATCCCAGAAGCAGAAAGAAGCACACGGTATATACTCACTCATATAGACATATAATATAGGAAAAACCTTCTAAAATCTGTACATCTAAAGAAACTAATCAAGATGGAGGACTCTTGCTAAAATGCTCAATACCTATCCAGAAAGGCAAAGAGGATGGACATCAGAAGAAGGAGAAAAGAGGGAACAAGTCAGGAGCCTGACACAGAGGACCTCTGAAAGGCTCTGCCCTGCAGATTATCAATGCAGATACTGAGACTTATGGGCAACCTTTGGGCAGAGTGCAGGGAATCTTATAAAAAAGTGGGAAACAGTAAGATCTGGAGAGGACAGGAGCTCCACAAGGAGAGCAACAGAACCAAAAAATCTGAGCACAGGGGTCTTTCCTGAGACTGATACTCCAACCAAGGACCATGCATGGAGATAACCTAGAACCCCTGCACAGATGTAGCCCATGGCAGTTCAGTGTCCAAGTGGGTTCCATAGTAATAGGAACAGGGACTGTCTTTGACATGAACTGATTGGGCTGCTCTTTAATTACCTCCCCCTGAGCCTTACCAGGCCACAGAAGAAGACATTGCAGCCACTCCTGATGAGATCTAATTGACTAGGATCAGAAGGAAGGAAAAGAAGAGCTCCCCTATCAGTGGAGTTGGGGAGGGGCATGCGTGCAGAGGAGGGAGGAAGGAAGGGTTTGGGACAGGAGGTGTGAGGGAACCACAGGGGGATACAAAATGAATAAAGTGTAATTAATAAAGAAAAATATATATTGGATAGAATTTCAATGGTAGATGGATCCTAATTACACACACACACATGCACGCACACATAGACAAATTTAAGCAACTTTTCTAATAATTTTCCATGACTTAAAATAATGAGTCTCAGTTCTATCTGGTTTAAACAAATTATGAAAATGATTTAAAACCTTAGATGGTCAGAATGAGATTTTTTTATTAATTTTTTTTGCATTAATTACATTTTATTCCAGCATGTATCCCAGCTGTAACACCCTCCCTCAATCCCTCCCAACCCCACCTTCCCTCCTTCATCTCTCCCTGTCCCTCTCCAAGTCCACTGATAGGGTAGGTCCTCCTCCCCTTCCATCTGACCCAAACCTATCAGGTCTCATCAGGACTGGCTGCAATGTCCTCCTCTGTGGCCTGGTAAGGCTACTTCTCCCTCGGGGAGTAGGGAGGTCAACGAGCCATGAGTTCATGTCAGAGACAGTCCCTGTTCCCACTAGGGTACCCACTTGGATACTGAGCTGCTGTGGGCAACATCTGAGCAAGGTTCTGGGTTATATCCATGAATAGACCTTGGACCTTGGTTGGAGTATCAGTCTCAGAAAAGACCCTTGGTCCAAGATATTTTGGTTTTGTTGCTCTCCTTGTGGAGCTGCTGTCCTCTCCAGGTCTTACTATTTCTCCCTTCTTACATACTATTTCCTCCACTCTGCCTAAAATTTGAATATGAGTCTCAGCATCTGCTTTGATACACTGCTAAGTAGAGTCTTTCATAGGCCCTCTGTGATAGGCTCCTGTCCTGTTTCTTGTTTTCTCCTACTTCCAATGTCCATCCTGTTTGTCTTTCTAAGTGAGGATTGAACTATTTGAGAACATACATTGGCCCTGGAAGAAGAGACAATATTCTGGGCTTTGTTGATGTCTACATTTGTTACTGGGAACAATTTTCTTAACAACTCTGAACTTCAGTGTAATCATCTGGGGAAATGTGAGATTAAAACAATCTCCAAGGACCAGCTAAACTTTAAAACTATGATAATTTTTCCAAGACTTGTTTCAAATCTTATGACTATAATAGATAGGAAAGTTTGTTGTTCTGGTTCTTTTTTTTTGAGTTCTATTTGTTGCTTATTATTTTTAGTGAGACTATTGAAATATGTGGCTTGAGTTAGTGCAGAGCAACAGGGCACAATCCCTGAAATGAATGAAATGAACCTGACAAGAAATCACTCTTTTTCAGTTTCTACTTTTGATGTTTCAGCCTATCTAGGCAGATCTTGACAGTTGGACATGGGATCCAATAACCTGAGGGAATGGGGAGACTACAGTCTAATACACTGTAGACAAAATTCTTTCAGTTCTAGTGTACTTTTATACACAAAGAATATGATGATCCAAGAAAGGTTGTTTGAGTTAAAAATAAACATGGTTGGAAGAACATGTAAGTAAATACCAGTAGCACATACTAAATACTAACTTTCTCTGGACAGAGCAATTTAGACAAAATTTCCTGACACTTACTATGGAATATATCTCAGGAATGCATGGAAGCAAGGCCGAAGGCTACATCCAGATCCTGAGTACACTGACCAGATTGGGTTCTACAGCAATGTTCTGATTCATCAAGAATAAAGATGACCTGTAAATGGAATGTAAATGCTTTTCACAGGAGATAGGAAATCACTCCAACAACAATCCAGGGAACAAGATTTGCTTGCAAAAAAAGAGCCTCCACCTTTTTTTTTTTTTTTGAGTCTCTCTCACGTTCCCCAAGGGAAAGACTATGGGTCATTTTTTTCACAGTGTTCCAACACTCAGCCTACATTATTATGAGACTCAGGTTGCAGTTCATTTTAAGCTTAACATTCCTATGTTAACTTGTGAACTTACTTTTCCACATAGTAATAAATTTAAAACTTTATATTTTAAATTTTAATGTTTAAAATCTCATCAATATTTTAGCTTAAAATACCTGTTAATTTTCTAAGATGCTAGACTGGGTTAAATAAATTTAAAAAAAAAACAGACTTTTGCACACAATCTCAAAAAAAAACATAAAAGTTCTTATGCCTCTGAGTTGAAAAATGACATTATCAACTTAGATTGTATACAAACATCTTTTATGTGATTGGTTCATAAAATTGTAAATTTTCTATAAAAGAAACTGATATCTAAACATAGCATAAAATCTACTCAATGCACAAAATAACTCAGTTACTTTTGATAGATAGAAATGACTGTACTTTCTCTTCTAATCTGTTTTATAAGTCATAATCTAAGCATTTCAATGAATTGGCTATCATCCGATTCCCAATTGCCAGCCAACCTAAAAGATGAGTACACAAGCTCTCGTCGAGCAGGATGTGATGAAATGGGAAGTTTGTCGTTTCTAAGTAGGTGATTGCAGAGATAGCCTCTGGAAATGTGTAACTGAAATACTGTTCTGCATTACTTCAAGAAGGCTCACTTTAAAACAGGTGAAAATAACGCTTTAAATAGAAATATGCTTTTCTCAATCTCCTCCCTTGCAGTAATCATCTCACATAATTATGATTATTATAACTTAGAGATTAAAGAACTTCTAAGGTAGATTGTGCATAAGCCAAGAACTATTATTATCACCACAGTCTGAATTAAGAATAATCACAAATATTACATCACTGAAACCTCTAAGATACACTGACTTCTGTTATTGTGAACACTAGGAGAAGAAAAGGTTAACACTAGCAATGATACATATGGAATAGCTGTCTCACACATCAAGAGACACTCTTATGGGCTGGATAACAACACAGCAACCTGAAAACTCCAATCTGCTGGTAACGTAAAAATAAATCTTCCCAGATTCAATGAAAATTATACACAAAACTTATAAGGACAATATTTCAGAATCTACAACAGCATCCACAAGACACTTGTATGTGGGTGACAATGGAAAAAGTCTCTCAGAGAAAGATGAGTAGTTCATTAAAAAAAAAAGTCTTAAGAGCTAGCTTACGCTGAGTAAAATTGAGATGCCTTCTAGCTGGCATTTGCTGAATGTCTTTTTACCAGGATTGGAATAGATGTGGCTTAAATGATCTTTTTTTTTTTCTTTCATTCAGGTTCATGTATTTCAAATTACAGCATGGAACTGAAGATGTTTATATTCCAGGGCTTTTGATAGTAATGATTTTTTTTTCTTTTTTAATGAATCCCTTTATTTATTCATTTATTCATTTTCTCCCTTTCTTTTTTTTTCCACTTATCCACCTTAGTCATCCAGGTAACAGATATTTATATTTAGTATGCAATGTTTGTACCCATTAAAGGATTTTTTTTTTCTCTGTATGTCTAGAAAGGGTGGATTGAATCCAGAGCCTTCTGTGTGCTAGCCAGGCAGGCTAGCACTGAGCTACATTGCCTGTCTTTGCTTAGTTTTAAAATTAAGCCTTTTTTTTAATATGTCTGAAATGAGTATGGGTTCAACTGAATCTTATTTCCAACTGACCTGACCTTTCCTTAAACTGATCTAATGTGACTTAGAAAACCTAGGACAGTTTTCTTCTTTATTTCCTGCCAACATTTGTACCACACTGGTCTTTCCTTGTTTTCCTTGTCTGACCACTCATCCTCTCCTCTGCCCTTCTATTTTCACCTCAAGCTAGTAATGAAATTTTAATGCATGTTTAACAACTTCTTTCTCCAGGTTTTTGCAATGGAGAATGTTCATGGCATGCTATTTATAACTTTTATGGAAGTGCTTCTTTAAGAGTATTTTCCATCACACTGTTGTGAGACTCTAATCTTGCATATATACCACAGGCAAACCAAGGAGACCAACAGCCATTGAAGCAGGACATTCTCCCCAAGCATGGTTGGATACCATAAAAAGCTAAAATGATATGCTCAGGATGCGAGGCTAAGCACTGCACTCAGGGTCAGCCGCTTTCGACCCAGAGAAGAGCATGTCTGATTGCATGCGGGTTGATGCCCCAGGTCCCGCCTCTGAGAAAAAGGTATCGGACGGGTCTGATGCTCTTTGGGTGGATGACACCTAAATGAACATCGGTACAAAGTCCCAATTTATTTTTAATATCAGAGATCAGACCTCTACTCTTGCCTGATGCGTCTAAAACAAAAAGGGGGAACTGTAGAGAGCTGCGTAATGCCGCGCCTTAAAGATGGAGCTGGTTTCCGCCTTCCACCTTCCCGATGGTGAGTGCTCTCTGTCACAAACAACTCCACATTTGGCTAAGGCTGAGGATCTGGCTTGCTTCCATGTATGTGGACCTATCTGCATTGCCCACGTGGCACTCCTGGGTTGGCTACCCAGAGGCTATTTAAGCTGTGGGCTGGCTTTCCCCAGGGTCAGATGATTGTTCAAGGTTCCTGAATAAACTGCATTGAAAAAAAAAAAAAAGAGTATTTTCCAGTAAGCCAACAATAGCTGTGGTTATAATTAGTTAGAAGAGTAAAAGTGTAGTAAGATGGAATTCATATATATATATATATATATATATATATATGCATATATATGAATATACATACAGATGTGAACATATGTATGTGTGTTCAGAGATTATAAGAGATATGGACATTTTTAAAAAATATTCCCTTGATGAGTTAATACCTTCCCAATTCTCCAAGAATTTAATGTGTTAAAGTATTTATTCAAAAATATTGGAAATGGCTGTTCAGCTCAACCACTGAGTAACAGAGTGACTGATAGGGAATGATATGGATGTCTGATTTACTCTGAGGATGCCAAATTTGTTGGAGTTTGAATGTTTTCTGCTTTACAGACCTGGAGATCAGAAGTCCAAAATCACAGTGCTAGGTCACTGGCCCCCAAGGAAAGTGATAAAAATGATCTAGCCCACGCCTTCTTCCCAGATTTATAAATGTCCGTCCTCATACTCACAAAGTGAATATGTGTATTTGTCACGAAGTTCCCCATTATTAAATGTAGATCCATCTTACTAATCTGGGACCTGCTCTAAAGACCTTATAGCCACTTCATTAAGTCAAAAGATTTTGTCTGTTAATGAAGTCACATTCTGAGGGCAAGAGCTGTAGAATGCAATGTAGAATTTTGGACACTCTAAGTTTTGAACCTAAGCAATGGTGTTTTAATCTCTCACATTTAATGGTTTCCTAATCTTGAGGAAAAACATGAGGTTTTTTTACTAGATAATTACTCGTTAGCTCTCTTAGACACATGTCAGGGCACTCGTGTTCTATATCTGTTTACTTTATCCCACAGACATCCTCTCTTACATCCATTTAGAATAGTCTGCAGTGAACTCTATGTGGTAACTCTTGTATAATTGTTCTTAGGTAGGATCTTATTATATACCTAGACTGGTTTTAATTTCCCTTTTGCCTTAAACTCCAGAGTACAGTGATTACTGTATTGGGCCACCAAATTATCATGAGAGCAAGTGGAGAACTGGGAACTTTCTTTAATTTTCAGAGGTATCAGATAGCTAAAAAAGAGAGAGAGAAAGGTTCTAGCTAACCTGACCCAAGAGAGTACTTACCCATAATTTAGTTTTTAAAAGACATATAAATGTAGGCCTAGAACAAATTTAGAAACCTAATTAAAGTTTGATAATTTATAGAATCCTTTCACAACTGATGACAAATATGAATAGAAAAATGATACAAACTTACACGTTGTTAAAATTCTTTTGAATTTTTTGGGGGGTCTATTTCGTGATTTTTTAATTGATATGTCACTGTTCCTTATTTTCAAATATACTTGAATTAAATATATTTATTTTTTAATTTAATATATTCAATTTGGCTTTCCCTTTTGTCTTTTCTTCTCCAACACCTCTCATGCTCCGCTTCGGTCTCTTTCAAACTGGTGTCTTCATTTTCTTTGATTAAATGACTCATAGTAGTTGGAAAGCCAGCATTCAAATCAGTATTTAAAAGCAGGGTACCATTGTCCTTATACTTTCAAGATCTGTGAGGACATGAATATTTAATTTCTGGATGCCTAACCCAGAAAGACAAGGGCTAATAATTTACATTCTTAAAGTTTCAGTTTTCTCTTGTGTCAACTTGAATAATAAAAGTAAGTTTTCAAAAAGATGTCTGCTTCATAAGAGGTTGTTTCTAATTATTTTCTTCTTGCAGTAAAAGTCAAATTTCTCAATATTTAGTCTGTTACTTTGGTTCTCGTCTCCACTGTCTGGAAAACTACCAAGAGGTTCTATACCTTTAGGGAGCTAAAGGTCTTCTTCATAAGTTTAACTCTGAAGATAGTCTTGAGAACAAATTTTCCAATAATACCAAATAATAATAGTAATAATTAGATGTCATGAAGGAGATGGTTCCTTACATTAGCTTTATTTATTTATTTTTTTAAAGAAAACAACTATAAAACAGAAACAGAAATCTTTTATTAGAGCTTACATGGCAAAAATATTTGAAATGGACCAAGGTCAAGTTTTCTCTTAAAGAAAAATCATAGACTATAAATTGTGCAGCTTTTTGAAAAGATAAAAACCTTGCCAAAGAGAGGTTTTATACCTTTCATATAAGTATTACTTGCTTTATTTTCAGCTTTTTCTTTTGTTCCTGCTGTGAATGTCAAAGACATGACATGAATGTAAAGACTTTTAACATTTTAAAAACATAAGATAGGATCTGAGAGCAGGCTCAAGCTTTTGACACTCACTGATGTTTGGCAGGAGTGATATTTAGTTATGGAATCAGAGGTGGAATACAAAGTGAAAATGAGGGCATTCAACAAATACCAATTAACATTCCCAGTAAATAAGTCTCCAGGGAAGCAGTGAAAAATGTTGCACGTATTGAGATGAAGGCTACCTCAAACAAACAAACAAACAAATCCCAAACATAATAATATGAATTTTCACATACTAAGCATAAGACAGCATCAAAATGAAGGGCCTCAAAAACATGACACTAGCATCCTCTTTGATAATAGAATATGCAAACTCCCTCACCTTTACAGTCAGGACTGCTATTTTTACTTCCCTGGAGATTCCTAGATTTTCCTTCCTACTGTGTCATTAAATATAAATGACCATGGATTTTTCATAGGTAACCTCACAGAAAAAAAAAAATTTTCAATGCAGTTTATTCAGGAACCTTGAACAATCATCTGACCCTGGGGAAAGCCAGCCCACAGCTTAAATAGCCTCTGGGTAGCCAACTCCAGCGTGCCACGTGGGCAATGCAGATAGGTCCACATACACGGAAGCAAGCCAGATCCTCAGCCTTAGCCAAATATGGAGTTAATAAAAGAGCCTTTAGGTGCTGGAGAGATGGCTTAGCAGTTAGGAGCACCAGCTGCTCTTCCAGAGAACTTGGTTCAATCCCCACCACTCACATGGTGGCTCACAACTGTCTCTAACAGTTGCAGGAGGTCCCATAGCAATGCAAATAAAATAAAAAATGAAATATTTTTAAAAAGTAAAAGAGCTTTAGGATCAAAAACTCTAGTGACAAAACATACTGGAGATGATGTTGAGAAAGAGAAACACTCCTCCATTGCTGGTGGGAATGAAAACTTGTACAACCACTTTGGAAATTTGTCACTTTCTCAGACAATTAGGAATAGCCCTTCCTCAAGATCTAGCCATACCACTCCTAGCCATATATCCAAACTATGCTCAAATATACAACAAGAACATTCACTCAGTCATGCTTGTGGCAGTTTTATTCTTAATAGCCAGAATCTGGAAACAATCCAGATGTCCCTCAACTGAGGAATGGATACAGAGATTGTGGTACATTTACACAGTGGAATACAACTCAGCTATATAAAACAAGGAAATCATGAAATATGCAGGCAAATGGTGGAACTAGAAAGGATCATCCTGAATGAGGTATCCCAGAAGCAAAAAGGCACACATGATATGTACTTACTTATAAGTGGATATTAGACATACAATATAGGATAAACATACTAAATTCTGTACACCTAAACATTTGACAAAATTCAGGTTGGTTAGAGTCACCCCAAGGTACTTTATGTTATTAGTGGCTATTGTGAAAGCTGCTGTTTCCCTGATTTCTTTCTTGTCCCTCCCTTTTGTCTTGGGTACTTGGGTGTACAGGAGGGTTTCTGATTTTTTTTTTTTGGAGTTAATATTGTATCCAGACACTTTGCTGACAGTGTTTATCAGCTGTAGGAGCTGTCTGCTAGAATTTTGGGGGTCACTCAGATTTACTATCATATATCTGAGAATAGTGAAGCTTTGATCTCTTTCTTTCCAATTTGATCTCCTTTACTTGTCTTATTGTTCTAGCTAGGATTTCAAGTACTATGTTGAAGAGATATGGAGACAGTGGGCAGCCTTGCCTTGTGCCTGATTTCAGTAGGACTGATTTAAGTTTCTCTCTGTTGAGTTTGAGTTGGCTAAGGCTTGCTGTATATTGCCTTTACTATGTTTAGGTGTGTGCCTTGTATCCCTGATCTCTCCAAGACTTTAAACATGAATGGATGTTGAATTTTGTCAAATGTTTTTTTGGCATCTAAGGAGATTACCATGTGGTTTTTCTCCTCAGTTTGTTTATATGGTGGAATACATTGATGGATTTCTATATATTGAACCTCCTTTGCATGCCTGGGATGAAGCCTACTTGGTCATATTGGATTATATCTTTTATGTGTACTTGGATTAGGTTTGCAAATATTTTATTGAGTATTTTTGCATCAATGTTCGTAAGAGAGATAGGTCTGAATTTTTTTTTTGTTGGGGGTCTTTGTGTGGTTTAGGTATCAAGGTGACTGTGGCTTAATAGAATGAGTTTGGTAATGTTCCTTCTGTTTCTATTTTGTAGAAAAGTCAACTCAGTATCCAAGTGGGTTCCCCTAGTGAGGGTAAGGGGACTGTTTCTGACATGAACTCAATGGCTGGCTCTTTGACCTTCCCCCCTCCCACACACACACACAGACAAACACCAAGGTAGGAGCAGCCTTTCTAGGCCACAGAGTGAACATTGCAGCCAGTCTTAAAGATAGCTAATAAGCTAGGGTCAGATGAAATGTGAGGAAGTCCTCTCCTATCAGTGGACTTGGAAAGCAACAGGGAGGAGATGAGAGAGGAAGGTGAGATTGGGAGGGATTGATGGAAGGGGTTACAGCTGATATACAAAGTAAATAACCTATGATGAATATTAAAAAAATAAAAATTAAAAAAAATTACTTCTGAGCTCCGAGGGCCTCACTTCCATTCTCTATGTATTTTTTTTTTCAGTTACTGTCATTTACCTTATACCTTTTGTCTGGTTACTTTTATTAATTACTTCTGCTTAATCAACTTCCAGATTAATACAGCTAATTTGCACATTAAACTATCTCATTAATGCAAGGAAAACACAGGTACTTTCCCAGTACATCATTTGCCCCATTTTTTTAAAAAACTGAATCAAGTTTATTGATAAATTATTCATATTAATATACTATACACATAAAATTTATCTAACAATACAAGCAAACTATCTGGCATTTGTTCCTGATTTGCTCCTACATGTAAGATCTTCAGTGTGTTGTCAGTAAAGAAATATGATTAAATTGAAAATTTTCTTCAACATTTATAGTTGGTGGCTTTTTCATGTTAAATCAAGTCACATATATTTTGTTTCATTTTACAGAAGGAAACACAAAGTCGGATAAAATGAACAGTGGATTTAAATACATTTAAAGGATTATTGTTCACTAAAAATACAAGTAATTTGTTAACAAAAGGATGAAGCCATTGAAGTTAGAACAACAAGAAGTAATTCTTCAATAATATCTTGTTGCCTGATAATTGAGGAGGGTCACTTCAAGTTCTACATCCAGCACTCAGAGTTTAGTGTTGCTTCAAAGAACTTATCCCATTTCCCTTAAGAATATTTAATAATGTTCAATAATAAACAATAACCTGTAGGGCAAGTATTAATGGATATGAAATGGAGATCTGTATTTTCCCAGGCTCAGTCCCAAGAGCTAAATGATTTATGCTGATTGCTTTTGCCCGTACAATATTTTTCTGCAAATAATGGCGAAACCCCAGCCTTTCCTCCAATGTGAAGACCTCAATTGACTTCTCTCTTTGCACTGCCTATTATTAGACCCCAGAAAGGAAAACTCTGTACTCAATCAATGCTTCAGCCTATGGTATAATCACAGTCTAAATGTAAAATAACCCGCCGAAAATATATATATGTATAAGGCTGTCAGATAATAATTACATAAAAGACACAAAAGCTCAGTGTGGGAAGAATGTGTCTTAAGAAAACTAGTTGAAGTATTCTACCTGTTGAATTTTGAGATTTTTAATTTATTTTAAATTTAAAAAACTTAAATATGACTGTGATCAGTGACATCTTGGAACTTATTGTATCAGAACAATCGGGAAGTTGTATTTAATGCAAACATAGTGTCTAGCACATAAATGTACAGGTGTACTATTATGGACACATGAAGATTAGCAGGTCACCACTTTTCCTTTTCATAAATTCTGTGTCCACTCTTGAGTTGTGTCCAGAGCAAAAGAAAATAAGTTCAAGAGGAGATTTAGACTGCTGTTATGTTCTGAAGAACCACACTCCACACTCATGAAAACAATGAAATGGAAAGCCAGCCTGCCA
This sequence comes from Meriones unguiculatus, assembly GCF_030254825.1. Lineage (NCBI taxonomy): Eukaryota > Metazoa > Chordata > Mammalia > Rodentia > Muridae > Meriones > Meriones unguiculatus. Next base: position 100,271,406 of record NC_083354.1, read on the forward strand.
TTAGTGTGCTTAATGAAAACACATGAAAAGTGGGAAAGGAAAATGAACACTAATGTCTGAAACAATAAGGAAACACATTTTTGAAAAAATTTCCCACAACCAAATCAAATGTTCACTGTAAATTTTTGCTATTCTCTTAACACCACCAAAAATTACCTATTACTTATAAGTGACTTATGATGCATAATGAGAAAATTGTTTCATTTGAGGAGCAATTTTGATTTCTGATAGAGCATATTAAATAATCACATATTCCACTTATTTGAACTAGTATATCTAGCACATACACAATATATTCTAGTTTAAAATATACTACTTACATTTCAAATTCAAGTTTGTTTCATATGCTCTATTTCTTTTTAGATAAGTGATTATTTTTACGATAGACTTTGTTTCAAATTATTTTAAAGCAACATATTTATTCAGTTTGGGATACTGCAAAAGTTTTGTTAATTTTGATGACAAAGCTATGTCATAATTCTGTACATAGAATTATTAAAACAAGAAAGCTTTCTGAGAAAGAACATTGGTCACAACATTTCGTCTGTGATGACTAACTGATGTTCTCTCTGACTTACAAAAATCTTCATTTTTATCATGCACTATAACCAATATAGCATCACTGAGAACAGATGAATTTTCTCTTGCCTTTCTTGGCTCCAGCTTCTATGCAGCTTTTCTTGGAAAATGATACTTTCATTTTAATCTTACAGAGTTTGTTCATTTGCATGTAAAGCATCAGTTCTAAAACCTTAACAAGGCCATTCACTCATTCCAACACAGCAGCTAGCTCACTCTAGTCACCCACGGTCTCTAACGCTCTGAAATATAACCTTGTGAGCTGGCCTGAAACAAGCACAATTAAACCAAGCTTGACTTGACAGGAAGTGCTGGTGAGCTTGTTCAGCTTCTGCACAATAATCCCCTGAGAGAAAGTCTCCATAACGGTGATCTGAGGATGCTCCAGTTTTAAGTCAATACCCTAACCCATGATTAGCTGGACATTACTTTTCAGCACTTAGTATGTCTCCTTCAGAAGTAAAAGAACTGTCTTTTAAAATGAAAGTCTGATACATTCTCCAGAGCAGGTTACATTTATGAATTTGTATTATATATACCTATGTGCATTTAAGAACAATAATGAAAAGGAAGCCATGAATTTAAAAGAGAATAAGGATGGGCATATGAGAGTTTGGTGGGAGGAAAGGGAAGAATGATGCAATTATACTAAATAATAAATAATAAAACAGTATTTTAATCTATCAGAATAAGAGCCACACACAGGACTCTATCTTGCAAGCCATGTACCACTATAAATATTTTTTCTACACAAGGAGTTCCATAAACTAACATAACTAAGCAAATTAATAACTAAAGCAAAAAAAGCAGAAGTGGCAGCATTTCTCACCACAGTAAATACTTTTCTCTTTAAGTCTTTCACTTAAAGAAATGCTCAACCTCATTAGCCATCAGGGAAATGCAAATCAAAACAACCCTAAGATTTCACCTTACACCCATCAGAATGGCTAAGATCAAAAACTCAAGAGACAACACATGCTGGAGAGGTTGTGGAGAAAGGGGAACCCTCCTCCACTTCTGGTGGGAATTTTAACTTGTACAACCACTCTGGAAAGCAATCTGAAGCTTTCTCAGACAACTAGGAATAGCGCTTCCTCAAGATGCAGCCATACCACTCCTAGGAATATATCCAAAAGATTCTCAAGTACACAATAAGGACATTTGCTCAACCATGTTTCTAGCAGCCTTATTTGTAATAGCCAGAAGCTGGACACAGCCCAGATGCCCCTCAGTGGAGGAATGGATGCACAAATTGTGGTATATCTATCTACACAATGGAATATTACTCAGCAATAAAAAAAAAAAAAACAAGGAAATCATGAAATTTGCAGGTAAATGGTGGGATCTGGAAAAGATCATCCTGAGTGAGCTATCCCAGCAGCAGAGGGATGCACACGGTATAAACTCACTCATATAAACATATAATATAGGATAAATCTTTAAGTCTTTCTAAAGAACTCACTCACTCTCACCTTGATCTTCTTTTCTCCTTGTAATTAACTGGGAGAACTTCCAGCCACAATAATAACACCAAGATGACTATTTGAACAAATAGTTGAGCCCTGGACTCTAGCAAAGTCTGCATATGAAATTGGCCCTCAAACACTCAAAATAGAATAAGTAAGCTAATTAATTAGCAAATTAAAACCCTTTTGTTTGTTAGCTTACCTTCAAAATTATAGATTATGAGGCATTATAACAGGGAATAGGAAAAAATGTGTAGAAACTAAAAATTACCAATTTAGCCCCACACAAACCATAAGCTATCTTCCAAAAGTATCCCCTGCTATTCCCAAATGAACAAACCATCATCTCCATCATTTGGCCTCTGTATTAAACATACAGAATTTCACTCATGGCCAAATCTCTCTGGAGTTGCCATTTGTATCATGACACATAAACAATAGATTTCTGCAATGGTTAAGCTTGAATGCTGTTTGTTGGGTGAGGTTTGCTTGAAAGAACATTGACTGTAGACCTCCATGGATTCCTTGGAAATTTAATCCATTCATCTCCAGAAGTATCTTCCTAATTAAATTATATAAACTTGATATGCATGCATGAAATTTTATATTCTCTACATGAGCACATGGGTCAAATTTTTTTCTGTCCACACTTATTTCTTATCAGGAAAATAAAAAAAAAGGTTTCATATCATACTCTTTATAGTATGGAGGCCATCATAGTGACTTTGGAAGCAGAAGTGTTCATTCTGTAAGGACAAGGAAGACTTAACTCATCCAAGTTGCCCCGTGTACCTGCTTCCTGGTGTGCAACTGATTGCGCTCTGTAATTTCCTTTTGCCCTTCGTTCCCATCTCACCGCCCACGATACTGAGAGTATCATAGATTCAAGGATGTTAAAGCAAGAACACGTTACCTCAATTTTGCTGCTTATGCTACAATACAATCCTTTTGACTGGTTTATTAGAAAGCCTTGACTTTTAATTATAATAAAGTTGTACTACCATGTTCAATTCTGAATCATTTGTCCAGAACCCAGAATGTCATTTCCTGTATTTATTAATGTCAGTTTCCTGGAATAGGCTAAAACAATATTCTAAGTGCACTTCATTTAGTGAATTAGGTTCATTTTATTATAAATAGAAAATCTTTCAGCACAGTTGACTAAATCATGACTGTCATCTACAATACAATATTGGACACCAAGGATTATTTTTTCACCCAACCAGGAAAATTAGCCATTTGAAGATTTTTGTAATTCCAGCTTTCATCCACTAACCATTTATAGAAAATATTTCTATAGCATGCATATATGTGTATTTGCTAAAAAAATAACTATGTACATTAATGAACACATATCCTTTTTGCTAGGTACCATGGCAAAGGAAAGTGTTAATGTTTTCCACTTTCAGTATCAAGAAAAAAGAAATACAGGGACCAGCAGATAACACCCTCTTATTCACCATTTATTTTCTAAAATAAGCTCTGAGAAAGTAAGCCCTAACATTTTTTGACATCTTGTGGATAAACTCACCTAGAACTCTTGCAATTATTGGGTATTTGTATGAAGAAAAAAATAACAATCTATATTCAAGTGATGTGGTCAAATGTGGGCTAGCCTTGAAAATTCTACTAAAAGAGCTAACCCAGCCTGTCTTTCCAGAAATCTCAGCTCTCTTCCTGTCCTTGCTTTAGAAGACTTGAATGAAAATGCAGAACAGTTAAAAATACAAGTTTACCTGGAGAGAGAAACTAGAGAAAATAAGAGAAAGTCCCCTTTGCCTGCCACACAGGAAGGGCAATGTTTTTGTTTTATGTATAAATCTTTAAACAAAAATTTATTTTAGGGTGTGCTTAGTCACATCATTATTTAATTTTTCAAAGATACTTATGAGTAATTGTAATATACGCCTTTTAACCTGTATCTCATGTTCCATTATGCTTAATTATTCTGCTTACTTATTAAGCCTTTTAAATTACAATGATTAATCATATACATTGCAAAACTAAGTTGTGAAAAATGATTAATCATCATTGTATTATTGTTTAATTACACTACATATTTCATTTTAACTAGAAAACAGAAAGTGTTTTAAATCACAGGAACTACATGTGAATAATTTCCCTAGCTTTATTACAGGTTAAAAAAAGAAGAAGAAGAAGAAGAAGAAGTAGGTTGAGGGACTGCTCTGAGGTGAAACCGGAACAGTCCTTGCCCTTAGTCTGAGTCATGAATGGCTCAGAATGTTTACCTTCTAATGGGGAAAAACAAACAATTTTTTTTCTGACTGCTGAATATGACAACGGCTCTTAAATTATTTGCTCTTTTCTAAAACCCTAAGCTTTACAAAGACTTCACTAAATATAAATCACCAACTCTGTCAGTTAATAAAGCACCGACCAGTAAAATGTATTTCATACTCCTGGCTTTAGGGCCCTTAACATCTGAAAGAGCTCAGGGCCCCTCCCCCATGGCCTTCACGCAGATTTCATGTTGACATGGCAGTGTTAACAACCTTGGATCCTACAGAATGTTCATCACCCTCCCTTTTCTCTTTACAAGAAAAAGGAAGGGACCAGTGGAAATTAAAACAAATGATATATTTTTCTGCTCCCTAGGAGCTGGAAAAGGGGAACAACACACCAGTTGGTTGTCCTTTGCTAGCTAAAGGGTCAGGCTTGAAAACATGCATACAAGTAGCATTATACAACCTGAACAGTTTATATTTAGGAATTTATTTGTGTAAACATAATAATATATGCATGCAAGAATAATTAACTTAAAAAAGAAGTCATGGATTTGAAGGAGAGCAAAAGGGGTTTTTGAGCACACATGGGGAGAAGAAAGGTAAGGGAGAAATAATGTAATTACATTATAATCTAAATAAATAGAAATAGTAAATGTTTCCTCTTAGTAAACTACATTAAGCTTTGCTTTATTTACTAACAAATATGAGTTGTTGAAATAAGTTAAACTTGTACCCGAAAAAATAAAAAAAAACCCAAACAATATCAAAATGTCTCTCTTTTCATCCCTTATAGAATATAGCATCCAAGCAACAATCAGCTTGTATAATTTCAGTGCATCTCAGTTCAATTTGAGAAAAAAAAATGTGCTTAATAGACAACAATAAGATGGAGGTGTTTAAAGGGGTCCTCCAGGTTTAGCTGGCTGTAGGCAAAAGACTTGGGGTAACTCTTTTACCAGTTCTCTATGAAAAGATGAGAAAGTATCCATAAGAGTAAACTGGAAAGCTATTAATAAAGAGGAGTAATGGTTAAGTAGTGAAAACTAGATGTGTAGAATGTATACTGCAGAGTACAATTATTATACTGGAATTCTTTTCCAAGATATTTGGGATCTGGAGAAGCTTAACATTTCTTCAAAGCATTATGTGCATATGTTAGCCTGTGTGTGTGTGTGCGTGCGCACACTTCTCTTGTGATTAACAAACCAAATTACTTCTTTGAGTACTTCATCTGAATACAGTTACTGTATTTTTCTTTGAAAATACGCTGTAAAAATTAGTGTTCATTTATAGTATATCCTCACATGAATGCAACTATTGTCATGGGAAGAACTTTAAATAAATACTCCAAAACCTTTTTTGAATTACATGTATTTTTATTACATGTGGTTCTCTCACATGCTTTAGTAATGTATCCTCTTCTGAGTCCTTGGCTGTAATGCAGATTCAGGATATGATCCCCTTTCTGTTCTCTGCGTCCATCTTCTTGCTGCAAATGCCATGGTTACGATATCACATTGTTAGGCATGAATTTTCAGGCTTTAAAAGGAAGCAGGGTTGATATATTGCTTCTTAGAATACTCAGCTGCAGCAACATTAGATCACATATTTGCTCATGAAAAAGTGGTTGTCTGTAAGATAAGGTGATGTAGACCATTAATTATAGATGGAAGCTATGAGATAAGGAAGAAATGATTATTTATATAGCCTGGTACCTTATCAGAATGCTTTATAGTGCAAGGACTAATAAAAACTACTCTAATAACTTTGAATCCAAGAGGTAATTTACATTTTATTAGGTGGAAGAGATTTGAAATTGTTTGTTGCAGAAGATTAAAAAGAATTGAAATAAAGAGAGAGAAAAAGATTGAAACTTGAATCAGAAATGAGATTCATGATTTTCCTTTTGATCCACAGAACAGAAACTCTATGTCCTGAATTATAACTTTATATGATTTCCCATCAGCTCTTCTAAAAAGTGACACTGTAAATGTGACAATGCTGAAAAACAGTGACCAAAAAGAATAATGCTTTCCTTTTTCAGCATTACTGTTTCCTGTAACCTTTTAGTTGTGAGGTAGGATACATAAAGATTATATTATTCCTACAGTATTTAATATCATATCCCCCAGATTTCCATTTTTCGACTTCACACAACTTAAATTTCTGAAAACAATATATCCCTAAGCTTCTTAAATTTTGAATATAAATCACCTATCTACAATTTATTGAATGGCATTTTAAATAAAACACTCAATATTCTCTCCTTAATTATGTGTGGACATGAATAGGCATTTTACATAATTAAAACCTCATTTGCATTTTGTAGTATATAATTTGTTCATTGAGTTCATTTTTATGGAGTACTCACTCGTACATGGTCCCATCTTAGAAGTATTCTATATTGTTTAATTTAATTAAAAACCATTACCTAATCCAGCATATTCCACTCCCCTCCTGTACACACTTAAGAGAAATACTTGAAAACCCGGTAACATACATTAAAATAGTTATAAATATAAGTTATATATTTAATATACATTTTGTTCCAGGCCTTTCACACTTGAGTAACAGAGAGAAATACACATTTATAGATCTGTACCACATAATGAAATAAGAAAGTTAATGTAGTGGTATGTTAAGTCTAGCCTATATGAGACTGGAATAATTATTGTCTCTTCAAATCCATAGCCAATGATTGCAACTTTAGTGGTAATTTTGTTTACAATTTCATTATCTAGGTTCTACTTGAGAATGCATATACATATACTGCAGACACACCAGGAGATGAATTTTTTCCTTCCTTAAACCCTGCATCGGTCATTTCTTTCTTTCTTTTTTTTTACATTTTTTTTATTGTTTATTATTATTAGTTACATTTTATTAACTCTGTATCCCAGCTGTATCCCACTCCCTTATTCCCTCCCAATCCCACCCTCCCTCCCTCAGCTTCTCCCTGCCCCTTTCTAAGTCCACAGATTGGGGGGACCTCCTCCCCTTTCATCTGGCCCTGTTTTATCAGGTATCTTCAGGGTGAGCTGTGAAGTTCTCCTCTGTGGCCTAGCAGAACTGCTCCTCCCTCGGGGGGGGGGGGGGGGGAGGAGGAGGAGTCAAAGAGCCTGCCATTGAGTTCATGTCAGAAATAGTCTCTGTTCCCCTTACTATGTGAAACCAATTGGTTATTGAGCTACCACGAGCTTCGTCCGAGTAAAGGTTCTAGGAAATCATGAAATTTGCCGGCAAATGGTGGGATCTAGAAAAGATCATTCTGAGTGAAGTATCCCAGAAGGAGAAAGACAAACATTCGCTTATATAGACCTACAAGATATGATAAACATAATGAAGTGTATACAACTAAAGGAGATAAACAAGAAAGCAGACACAAGGTAAGATGATCAATCCTCACTTAGAAAGACAAATGAGATGTGCATAGGACGTATGACAGAAGTCTACCGTAGAAGGCATCTGAAAGACCCTACCAAGCAGCGTTTCAAAACAGATACTAAGACTCATAATAAAACCTTCGGCAGAGGGGAGTTAGTATGACAGGGAAAGGATAGGAGCCCCACAAGGACCAAATATATCTGGGCACAGGGTTTTTTTTTTTTTTCTGAAAATGTTTCTCCAACCAAAGACCATTGGTCATTTCTTAATATTTATATTCTGCAATTCTGCACAAGTATCAGATCCAAAATGGATCATTGATACATATAGCCTTAACCCATGATGATGATAATGATGGTAATAAAGGCACCTGAATCTTGAAGTTCAGAGAGGGAACCCTATAAAGCATAATTAATATACTACTATTTTAGAAAAACTGAAACTGCTTTCTACTGACCTCAATAGGCCTTTTATATTGGGAGAAAGAGTGCATGTACATTGCATAAAATATCAAGAGCAGCTGAGATTTAGGGGAAGACAGATTTTATGGTGTTGCAGATAGGAAAAGCTGCCAAGGGTTAAATCAATTACCCTACACTAACCTTAACTGAGAAATTATTTATAGAAGCCAAGAAATGTTAATTGAACAATGAATCACTTAGACTGAAATATAAAATATGTATAGATTGATCTCTAGAAAGAAAACAAAAGATTGAAAGAAGTTAGGAGGACTTGAGTACCTTACAACTTGAAGACACTAAATAAAGAATTCCATGGATGAAAGCTATTAGCTATCAGAAAAACATGCCACACACAGTTTGCAACTCCCAGTGCATGGCCTGGTTGGAAAACGGTGCTTATTTTTGTGCTCCGTTCTTCAAATGAGTGCAAATATAGATTAGAAAAAAATCTAGCATTTGTTAGCAATGATATTTAAAGGTTGTTTTTCCTCTAGACTTGCAAGCTTGAGACGTTAAGACAGCTGTCATTTGGATGTTTGGAACACATTGGTCTAGTGAGAATTAGATAATTTCTTACAGGGTTCATAAAACAGCTTTATTTCAAGACAAAAGTGAACATGTTATGTATTTTCATTAAATTTTTTAAAAAGTTGGAAAAACGAGACATCTTGGGAAAACAAAATTTTGAATAAACAAAGGCAAAGATTTTTCAAATGAAAATTTTAATTGTGTGATTTTCCTAAATGTTCAGAGTATAATCTTTCTCCTACTTTATTTGCTGACAAGCTTGACATCAATTTCGTGATAGTTCTTATTCTGAGATGTTATGACCTGATTCTTCATGGAAAATTGCTCTGAAACTTTTTTTTAAGGTAATAGACATTCTAGCGTAAACAGACACAGTAATTTGGTTTTTTGGTTTTGTTTTTCTAAGAGTTACTGTGAATGCTTTCAGAACACAGCTCTCATTTTCAGTGCTTGTTTCTCCCAAGAAATCAGACTGTTATTTTATGGGCAACTTTACGCTTTGTGGATTCTCTGATTGACTTCTACCACTTAAGCTAAAGCCATTTACTGATGTTAACTGAAGTTGTTTCACTCCTCTGAAAGTTAAGGCAAGGAGACAACCCTGAGATTACAAAGGTGATTTTTATTTTGCACTTTGTCAGGATATGCATACAGTATTCCTTCACTGGTTTGGAAAATGGTTAAGAAATCAATACACATTTGTTAACATCCTAAGTCAATTCACTGTGAATTGCCAAAGTTTGTTAAAAATATGCCCTGGAAACCTCAGGTGAGTAATAACTGACCATTTTTCTACAATGTACAACTGATTTATATGTATGTACATATATGCACATATATATGTGTTTTATACATGTGTATATATAGGTATTTTGGTACTTTTTGTATCTTTCTTGTCATATTAAAACTTAATATATAAGATTTATATGGTTTTGTACATATATATTCAAACTTTTCATACATATGATTTATATGTATTTATATGTATATATTAAGTACCTATATTTATTCATGATTTAGACTCCAAGATGATCTAATGTGCTATCCACTGAAAAATGATGGATTAAATAAAAGACAACAATGAATATGCCTTGATTTGTTTATTGTTGACTCTGTGGAAAGCCAACATCTATAGAATGACTATACATATATAGCTTTGTGAACATCTATATTGTATTGACACAAAAGAATATTTAAAACCATCATTTCTCAGCTATGATAACTGCTTGGTAATCAGCCTCTAAAGGTGCCTTAAGACAATTGGTATCAGAGTAATTTTTTATATAACTGTAGTTGACATGAAAAAAGTGACTCAGTTATTCTCCCAACTGATGTTTGTGATTTGTCTTTCACCAAGTACTATACTTAAGAAAGAAAGAGTAACATGCAATATGCTGAGAAGATTAACAAGGAACAGTAAAAATGAGAGATACTTCCCATGTTACATTGTGTTACCATGGATTTGATTATTAATGTTTTATTTGTAATTATTCAATCTGTGGTTAAGTAGAATTTATGAAATGCTTATACAAACAAGGTAGGAGGAAAGAAATTTCTCTCAGTAACCTGAGGGAGTGCATTAGAATTACGGTGTTGAGGTTAACTGATTCATATTGCCAAAATATATCATGAGAACCAGTCAAGTATTTGGCCCTTGGTCAAAACAAAAGTTCCCAAAGTGACTGTAGTTACACTCCTTTTATTCACTTTACATCCTTGTAGCCCCTTCCCTCCTCCCCTCCAAGACCTACCCTTTCTCCCTAGTGGTTATACACTTGATAATACAAGAAACCACCATGGAAAAGAGTTACAATTAGAAAGAACAGGAAGATTAATTAATAACAAGCAGGGTAAGTGTGAAAGAATCCAGCCCAGTTCTCACATGGTAACTCACACATAGACATCTGTACACATACATCTATAGTTGAGTTATAATAGTTGAGTTTCAGGAATTTAAAGTTTTTATGTTCAAAGAAACCATGATAATCATTGGTTGAAATGACACATTTTACAGAGAAAGAAGGTGGAAGTCACAGATAATAACCTAATTCATCCTGAGGCTAGCTCATAAAGAGCTAAGATCACAGAATTGGATTGCCAGTTGTCTTCCATAGTTCCTGAGTGGCATGCTCTACAGAGACCAGAAATGTTGCTGTACTCACTGTTCTGAAACTTGTATTTTATGTTTGTGCTATTTAAGATTGGCTGGTGTTCCCTTAGTGGGAGATCAAACATCTACCTAATATACAATGTACCAAACAGCAAAACTACTTTTTTCTTGGGTTGGGAGGGAATTGGGATGACAGTTCTGTGACACTGACTATGTTATTTTGGGAAGATGCATCATACAATATTCCTTTAATCCCCATTTTAGATAATCAAAAGAAGAAAGCTTCTGTAAAAGAAGAAAGCTGCTGTTATGGGACAGTAAAGCCCTAAAGTGCAGCTTTTTAAACAGTAATTGTTCCCACACTTACAGACTCAAACAAGATCTGTAACAGCTGCTAAAGTAAAGTGCTCAAACTTGATACACTTTGATATTCAATACTGTTTTTCACAGGAAGAAATATTTTTTAACAGATGGATGTGACTGCAAAGATAAAAACTAGCCTGTATTTTTAAATAGGTTTCCCATACATTTTAACAATGAAACTTATGCTGTAGCATAGGGTCAAAATAGATTCTAAGATGTTTATAGTGGTGATACATACTCTCAAAGAGGAGTTTTGTATTTCATATGTTTAATAACAATATTCAGAGAATATAAACTTGTGCAACCACTTTGGAAATCAATCTGGCACTTTCTCAGACAAATAGGAATAGATCCTCAAGATCCAGCTATACCACTCCTAGGCATATATCCAAAATATGCTCAAGGACATTTGTTCAACTATGTTTGTAGCAGCTTTATTTGTAATAGTCAGAACCTGGAAACGACCCAGATGTCCCTCAATGGAGGAATGGATGCAGAAATTGTGGTACATTTAAACAATGGAATACTACTCAGCAATTAAAAACAAGAAAATGATGAAATTTGCAGGCAAATGATGGGATCTAGAAAAGATCATCCTGAGTGAGGTATCCCAGAAGCAAATAGACACACATGGCATATAGTCACTTATAAGTGGGTACTAAGCTACCACAGGCTACATCTGAGTGGAGGTTCTAGGTTATATCCATACATGGTCCTTGGTTGAATGTCAGTCTCAGAAAAGACCCTGTGCCCAGATATATTTGGTCCTTGTGGAGCTCCTATCCTTTCCCCATCAGACTAACTCCCCTCCCCCATCAGTGGACTTGGAAAGGGGCACGGTGGAGATGAGGGAGGGAGGGAGGGAGGGACTGGGAGGGAATGAGGGATCGGGACACGGCTGGGATACAGAGTTAATAAAATGTAACTGATAAAAATAAAATAAAATAAAATTAAAAAAAAGCCAGCCACTAAAAAAAAAAAAAAAAAAAATAAGTGGGTACTAGACCTATAAGATAGGATAAACATACTTAAATCTGTACACCTAAAAAAGCTAAACAAAAAGAGGTTCTTTTCTGAAGGGAAACAGGAGCAGTGCATCATGGGCAGTGGGAGGGGATAAGTAAGGGTGGGTGAATGGGAGGAGTGGGAGATAGGGGAAGCTGGAGATGGGATGTGTTATATGAGAGAAGAATAAATAAAAAGAAAAAATAGCATCCAATATATAAAAGAATTACAGGCAATCCTTATTTAGTATACAAGCCAGCTTCACAAAAGTTTATTTATAGCCAATCATAATTTATATTTAAACTTACTTTAAATTTAGTAAATTTACCTTTCTTTGCATGTCACTCAAATGAATAAATTTACAAAAATATTCTATGACCACTTTAAAATATTGAGAATATAGTAAATATTGCTTACAATTATTCAAATTACAATTACTATTTGTTTTTTCTTCAAATCACACATTTGTGATCAACTGTACTTTTGTTTATTTTTATTTTCTTTTTGTTAACTAAATGAGGATCTAAAATTTTGCTATTTTAATTATTTGTCTATTTTGTCTTTTTTCCAACATAATATTTTTATTGATTATTTTGGAATTTCACATCATGCACTCTAATTATACTCACTTCCTAGTCATCCCAGATCCTCCCTCTCATCCTTGTGACTCCTCTGACCCCAAAAAAGGAAGAAGAAAAAAAATCCAATTTGTGTTGCCATATGTTCACTGAAACATGGTGGAACACACAGTGGCCAACCCCTTAAAGAAAACTCAATCCTTCTACTCTTGCACCTCTTCCAGAAGCGATCAGTTGTCACCATTTTTAAGAGTTCTCTTACAATCCATACCTCCATCCCAGGTCCCTCACCCAGACAAAATGTACTATTTTGTCTTCTTTGAAACAGTTTCATTTTGCTGCCTGAGGTGGCCACAAACTCCTAGACTTAGGTGACTCTCCCATTTCCGCCTCCAAAAATTTGGTAAGGAAGAGTCAAAGCGAGTGGTGAGAATACTGAGCTGTAGTAGACATATCTATCCACAATGACCCTGCTTAATCAAAGAGGCACATTGAGATCATTACCTATTTGTTTTATTATTTTTTTACAATTAAGATTACAGTTTCATCACTTACCATTTCATTTTAGTAGAGAGCTATCTCTATAATGCATGGTGCCAAATGGAAATCTTTACTGCCTTTAAAAGTTTATTTTGCCAGAAGATGTCTATATTCACAGTTTTTTAAAGGTCTTTGGTAGCACTAGTGTGTGACCCTGCATTATGGGATGAAAATGGGTAAATGTTAATGGATGCACAGGAAACAGCACCACCACAAAGGTAAGATGCCATGAGATCTGATATCATCCCTGCACTTCATCCCAGAAAGAGGAGAACTTGCTCCTGTGAGCACTGGTAGTTGCTCTGTCATGATCAGATCAGTCAGACTGGAGCTCTATTGATTAATCCATACATCACGATGGTTGTTTTATCCAGGTAAACAGATTTCCCTTTTTAAATTGTTTGTAATTATTGCCAACAAGGTATTACTAAGGTTGGAAAATGTGACTTTAAAAGAAATCTTAGTGGCATTCAATTCTGTCCCAGTGGTTAGAAGAGAAAAATGGCATGCAATTAGATGCAATGGAAAGACTATGATTCTGAGGCATTGCAAGTGATCAATAGAACAATTTCTTAAAGAGGACAGTTGTGGAGAGCATGTCCTGATAAATAAGCCCTATTATCTACAACATGGGCTCAACAGAGATCCATGCTGCCTCCTCCATTTGTTTTCCAGGGTTAACATCACAAAGCACCAGAAGCGGAGGTTTAAAGAGCAGAAGGTTAAGCCATCAAGGTAGAGGCTGGAGGTTGGATTCCAAAGGCCTGGTTTCCCTCTGTAGGCTGGAAGAAGGGATATATTTCCAACTTCCCATTCATGAACCTGAAAACCCTCAGCTGCAGTAACAGCAGTGCAGCCACCTGCCTTCACATGTGTTTCCCATGTTGTCTATCCACGTGAATTTCCCATCATAAGAAAAGCAGAAACATTGCGTCTGTGTTCGCCCAAATGACTTGTTCGCCCAAATGACTTTGTCCTAAACAACCACTTCTCAAGCAACTCCACTGCATACGATGCTGAGTTTGAAGATTCCAGGATCTAGAACTTTATCTTAGGTATTTTAAAGAAATATAAATCACCTCACAACACCAAAACAGAAGGACCACTGTGTGATTTACACTAAAACATCAGTACGGTCATTACACTGGCAAGTAATGACTTAAAAGTGAAACTTGAAACATTTTCCCTAAGGGAAAAAGGCATAATGTGGAGTGCTAGGGATGTTGAGGCATAAGGGGTACATAAGAAACCATTAATTCAAAAAGCTTCACTGTAAGTAAAAACAATGTGTTCAGTACAGTTTATGTTCTAGAAAGAGATGAAAAGATATCTTATAATAGGTTTGTTTACTTCAGCTCTTATCCAGCATACCTTGGACCTATGAGAGAAGGTGTCTTGCTCTCTCTCTCTCTCTCTCTCTCTCTCTTTCTCTCTCTCTCTCATTCTCTCTTGATTGATAGATAGATATGAGTATATATATATTATATGTAAACTCACACACATTTGTGATCTTTCATATATATGTATGTATATATATATATACATATATACATACATATATATGAAAGTTTATTTTGAATTATGGCTCCATGAGGGAGGATATGAACAGGGTGTAGGCTTAGATTTTTCAATAAAGCTACTTTATTTAAGGTTCTTCAAACCTTCTACCTCCCTTCCACCCACTGACCAGAAGTACGGTAGAATAGGAAGGTATTAGGAAAATTTTATTGGGGTTGTAGACCTTTTTAGAAGTAGTTACATGGGATGAGTCCACTCTTTGTTGTCCATATACCAGCAGTCCAGTTAAAATGCCAACACAAAACAGCAACACGGATCAGCATGATTCAGCAGATGGGTACAAGTCAGTGAAAGCTACAAGACACAGTTGGATTGCTACAAGAAGATCTCTTGAATGTTTCTCTCTAAGAAGTCAGGTCAAAGAAGGACAACCAGTGCAGCAAAGATGATCCAAAAAGCGTTGCTTCACTGTCTGCGGTTTTCTATATATTTCTTCTCCTCAGAGTCCACCCATGGATGTTTTCAGCTGGCCAAAGTTACACCCCTCTCAGGAGACACTTTGCAGCAAGACATCGCATGCCCTTTCAACAAGACAGCTTCTAGCAAAACATCACAGGATATGTCTGAGTCTTCAAAAAAATCAGAAACTACAACTTCAGCAGGGCAAGGCTGACAAGAGGCAGCTGAAAGGTCACATCTTCAACCACAAACAAAAGTAAAATAGGAGAACTAGAAGTAGATCAAGGCTATTCTCTCAAAGCCAGAACCTCCAGCCCCTCATCCCCCAGCCCCACCCCAGATTCCCAGTGACAACGATCTAGATCTATTCCTTCAACAGAACTCCACCTCTTAAAGATTGCATAACCTTCCTTAAAGGCATCCCTAACCAGGGATCAAGTGTTCAAATACCTGAGCCTGTAGGAGACATTTCTTCTTCAAGTTACCACAAACAATTTAATTCAGCAACTGACTACTTAATTCCTCAACATTAGCTCCCAGAGTTCCCTGCTCTAACCTCGCCCTCCAAATATATCCTTATCATTGCTTATACAGAAACTCTTAGTCTTGCCCCTTTCAGCCTCACTGCATATGATTCCATAGTGTATCTTTCATGTTAATATGGGATAGCATATTCTATAAATATATGGTGTAGGTAAACCCACATCCTTGTACTACTGGACTCATCCCCAGATGTGAAATTTCTAATGAGTTACATGTTAAGAAGGTGAAACCTTAAAACCCGACTTGAAAGTCCGTTTCCATTTGAGGAGTCTCATTTCCTCGCCTACCTTTACTCGATGCCTGAACAGGTGCCAAGTCCACTCCAAGCCTCTGGAAAGGAAGTGGGCACAAGAACCTGAGCGCACAATGACAACGCAATTATCTTTCCTTCCGCAGAGTGGAGCCCCATGTAAGGAGCAGGTACAGACACTTGTGATTCCACAGAAACATTCTCGCAGATCTAAGAGCCTGATAAAAACCCATCTCATTGCAGCCCTTTACAAACTATTAAGACTTTGTTCTACTGCATGTGGCTTTCTGGAAACTCATTCTCTTGTGCTTCTTATTTGGTTTTTTGTTTGTTTCATATTCTTTTTTTTTTTTTTTTTCTATTGGTTTTCCAATCTTCAGCTTTATCAAACCTTCGCTTTCTGTTATGCAGGCACAGTAAGCTGAGGCTTTGGCAGCATTCTTTTATTATTTATTTATTTATTTATTTATTTATTTACTTACTTACTTACTTACTTACTTATTTCCATGCAGCTTAGATTCAGGAAGTCTAAGCCTTGTCTCACCTACAGTGTAAGCCTTTTAGGAGGAAACGCTCTGATTTCTGGGTTAGACACCAGGCTTCTGCCTCCCCCTACTGGTCGCAGACCATACCTTACATTGAAGTGCCACTTCTAAGAAAATCAGAAACTCCCAAACAATAGACTATGGTCATGGTACTTTGTTGCCAAATAGCATAAAGGATGAGATCTTACCACAGAAAACACTGTTTGCACACATGACACAGTTGAATCATGCTAGAAATGAGTTGGGATCCTTCCTAGATCGCATGAATATTGTCAGAAGGTCCCATACAGGGTGCAGGGAGAGCACAGGTATGAAGAGCCTTACCCAGATGTAAACTCTGAAGGTCATGCCAGTCGCTACTCATTGATGCAATGGTGGTGTGAGGATTAGGGTGGTAAGCGACTTTCTTTTTAAATCTGAGGATGGCTACGTTGAGGAAACAATTCAGCTCTATTATAAATCTGGTCACTAAATTGACTAGGGCACCACAGGGCCTAAGGGAAAATCTGTTAGTGATGTTTTGCTGAATGAATTTGTAGTCAAAGTGCCTTTCTGAGAATTTATGTTGATTTTCGCAGACTAGTATTGCTCTCTCCCTCTCTATCAGCTTTGGGAAGAGAAGCTTTTGCTTATTTATTTATTTATTTATTTATCTATCTATTTATTTATTTGCAATGAGCAACAATTACTCAATAATCATAACCGATGAAAGTGCTGAGAATGTCTTGAGGACTCAACCCTAAACAACAGTATCACCTCTTTCAAGGCACAGAAAATATTCCAAAAATGTGGCCAAAAATATTGTAAAAGCCGTAATATGGAGAAGAGTTCAATGAAATGCTAAATTCTGCACATGGCATAGCATTGCAGTAAAGAGCACACTGCATCTGTGTTGAACTGCACACGACCATAAATGTTTTTATTTCCTGAAATGAAGGGATGAGAGGAGAGCCATTCCCAAGATGTTCTAGCTCTTTCTGAACTCTCACTGGCTATTTCAACTCAGCTCTTTTGGCCCAAACTCCTCTCCAATCTAACCGAATCAAATTGGATTCTCTCATCTTCTGATTGAAGTGCTCTGCCTGGACTCAAATTCTGGGCAATAGTTTTTAATCTTCTGGCTCCTTCTTATTCTCTGTCTCATTCTATCTCATCTGTACATATTCTGCTCTCTCTGCAACCTATAGAACTGTGCGAGAAAAAAAAATCTCTTAGAAAAACAAAAACAAAACAAAAAACTTCCCTCTTCCTGTGCCCTCCTAAGTAGCCTCTGTTTCCTGTCCTGTTCCTATGAGAGTTGGATATATCCCATCTGTGACTCATTCTGTCACATCCTTCTCTGATTCATTCCTTTGTCTGCCCCTCAAATTAGACATCTCTTTCAAACATGGCTTCTTCCTTCTATAAACTAATCTTATCTTCATTGTTTGAGATTAAAGGTGTGTACTAAGAAAATGTCTGTATCTTAGCCAGATCATACTGTAATCCGGAGTATGTCTGCACTCCAGTTGGATCACATAGACCTACAAGGTCTCTTGGTGTAATCCCTTGCCAGGGCAGCCAAGTTGCTGAATTACAATTCCTCTATACACAAACTCCGCATCTATATTTATGCTCATCTATATTTCTGCTCATCTATGTTTATGACATTAAAAGTATAAAGTGGACAAGTTAAGTGGATGGGAAGGAAAGCAAGAATGGATAAGTATGCTAAAGAAGGCCAATAGGGAGTAAATGGGCTCCTAAAATAAATGTGGTATTGTCAAAAATTAAAAAGAAAAAAAAAAGACAAAAGTAGCAAAACAATCTCAAGAAAAAAGCTCTTCTCCAAAATAGCTGTAAATTTATTTTTAAAAAAGAAATATGATCAAAGATCTATATAGTTCATAGTGTCAGGGTTTGGCACTCTTCTATAGGGTCTGTCTTTGGCCGGGCCAGACATTGTTTGGGTATTCCCTCAATCTCTGTTCTATCTGCTCTATCTTTATCCCTGCACATCCCATAGGCAGGGTAAATTTTTTGTCGAAGTTTTTGTGGGTGGGTTGGTGTTCCCCTCCCTCTGCTAGGAAATTAGTCTAGTTAGAGGGTGTCCTCTTCAGGCTCTACAGTCTTTGCTACTAGGAGTGTCTGTTCGAGAACCTCTCATATCCTTACAGGAGCCGACCCTGACTTAGGTCTCCAGCTTATGACAGAGATAACCACACTCTCAGTTTCTCTTTTCTCTATAGGCCTTCTGTCCTCCTGTCCTTGCTCTCTCCAAGTCTGTTTTCTACTCTTTTAACTCTTTGTGCTCCCTCTACTACCTCTCTTAGACCACTACCTCTGTCCATTCTATCTCCCTTTCTGAATGAGATTTATGAATCCTTCCTTGGATCCTTATGTTATTTATCTTCTTTGAGTCTGTGCCTTCTACTATAGTTATCTACGTAATATTTTTATATATAGCTATACTATATGGCTAAAACCCACATACCATGTGTGTCTTTCTTGGTCTGGCTTGCAGAGAGGAGCCTGACAGAGTTGTTCTCTGAGAGGCACTACCAAGCAGCACCTCAAAACAGATGCCAAGATCCACAGCCAAGCATTGGGCAATGCGTAGGGAGTCTTGTAGAAAAGTGAAAGGAAAGGGACCTGGAGGTATCAGGAGCTCCACAAAAGGACCAACAGAGCCAACTAAGCAAGGCCCAGGGCCCCTGAGATGAAAGCATCAACCAAGGACCAGGCATGAAATGGACTTAGTCGCCCTGCAAAGGAGTAGCAGATGGGCAGCTAAGGCTTCATGTGGGTCTTCTAGTAAGGAGAGTGGGGACTGCATTGGACATGGACTCACGTTTCAGGTTTTTTATCATTTTTCTGTGACAGGACTGCCTTGCCAGGCCGCAGGGGTAGAGGACATGCTCAGTCCTGACACATTTTGATGAGCTGGGCTGGATGGGAAAGGGAGTTCCCCTTTTCCTCAGAAAAGGGAAGGGGGAGACTGGGAGGGAAGGAGGTGTGGGGTTAAAATCCGGATGCAAAGTGAAAATAAATAAATAAATAGGAAAAAGATTTTAAAAATTAGAGATCTTTGTAGTTTACTATTAAAGAGAATGAGCAAAGTGTGTATTGAGGACTTAATTTTCCAAGCATTCTATTTTGTCTTTGCAGATAGGCATCCTCTAATTCTCTGAATTTCTAAGACAGCTGCTGAGGCTCACTAGGTAGATTGTCTCAAGAAAGAACGGAGGAGATTAAACAGTGATAATCCTTCAATAAGCAGATGACATGCCTGGAGTTTTTAGTTTCACCACTTCCTGTTTCTCTCTAACCTAGGACCTATGTCCACTGACGCCTGAACTCATAGCAAATTCTTTCTTTTATTTTTTAACTGAATATTATACCAATTCTTTTTTATTAATTAATTAATTAATTTATTCCCTTTACAACCCAGTCTTAGCCTTATCCCTCCTCTCTTCCCAATCCCAGTCACCTCCTTTCTTCCACTCCTTCTCCTCTATAGTGTAGAGGTTGACTTTCTCCTTTGCAGTGGGTCTCAGGTTGGGCCAGGCATGGGTTAGACATTCTCTAAATCTCTTTCTGCTCTATCTTTATCCCTGCACATCTTGTAGGTAGGGTAAATTTTGGGTTGAAGTTTTTGTGGGTGGGTTGGTGTTCTCCTCTTTCCACTAGGAGTCCTGTCTAGTTAGAGGGTATCCTCTTCAGTCTCCATGACTCCTCGTACTAGAAGTCTCAGATAGAGTCACCTTCATATCCTCCCAGGAGCCTACCCTGTCTTACATCTCCATCTTATCACACACAGTGTGTCTATCATGTCCTCTGAGATCAAGGAGTCTCTTCGTTCTACAGGTCCTCTGTGCTTCTGTCCCTGACTCTTCTCAGGTCTAGTCTTTACCCTTATTTCTCTCTGCTAGCCCTCTTCTATATATACCATTAGTCATCGGGAAAACAAAAATTATACGACTCTGAGATTCTGTCTTACACCCATCAGAATGGTTAAGATCAAAAACTCAAAAATAAAACAAACAAACAAACAAAAATACCAAAACCCTCAAGTGACAGCACATGCTGGTGAGGATGTAGAGAACAGGGAACCCTCCTCCATTGCTGGTGGAAGTGCAAACTTGTACAGCCACTCTGGAACTCAATCTGGCACTTTCTTAAAAAAAAATTGAGAATAGTTCTACCTCAAGATAAAGCTATACCATTCCTGGGCATATACCCAAAAGATGTTATACCATACAACAGGACATTTGCTCACCTATGTTCATACCAGCTTTCTTTATTTGTAATAGCCAAATTCTGGAAACAACCTAGATGTTCCTCAACTGAAGAATGGATAAAGAAACTGTGGTATATCTAAACAATGGAAAACTATTAAAAATAAGCTATTAAAAATAGCTAAGATCAGAAAGGAGAGGAGAACCTCCCCTATTAGTGGACTTGGGGAGTGGCATGCAAGCAGAGGGAGGAGGGAGGGTGGGATTGGGATGGGAGGAGGGAGGGGCTTATGGGGGGATGCAGAATGAATAAAGTGTAATTGATGAAAAATTAAAAAAAAAATAAGCAAATCATGAAATCTGGAGGAAAACAAATGAAACTAGAAAATGTCATTCTGAGTGAGGTAACCCAGACCCAGAAAGACACCCATGGTATGTAGTCACTTATAAGTAGATTTTAGCCTTATAGTACAGGATAAACATACTATAATTCACAGACTCAAAGAAGCTAAGTAACAGGAAGACCCAAAGAAGGATAGATAAATCTCACTCAGGTGGGGGAGATATAATAACAGCAAAGTCCTTAATGTGCCATTTTGACATTCTCAGAAATACTTAAATGCAGCTATCTAACTTTGTGTACTGTAGCCATAATTATACTTTCTATTGTGTAAGAATGAACATAGATGTTGTGGAGAAAAATCTGCAGTAGACTCAAACTCAGAAGTCTAGGTTTTCATTTCAGGGATGCATCAGTGCAAAGCAGCTGCTAGCTGATTTGTGTGCAAGCATGCTCCAAGCAGAACCTGGACTTTCTTGCACCTTATTCTAGATTCCCTAGGACACATGTATACTATGTGTTTAATTAATAAGTCCCACATATTTTATGTAAATAAAATAGTTTTTGTATTGAACATAATATTTATTGTATAAAATTTAAAGTGTAAGAGTGCAATCTCTCACAGTGCAATGCATGATGGGAGGAGGAAAAAAATGTTTGTTCTCAATGTAAGAGCTTACTCAAGTGGACAGGCATGAGCTCAGAAACTTCAAAAGTTTATTATTTTAACATTTATTTAACCCAGTTTTATTAATCACATAAATTGTGATGGAACACCATTACTACAGCTGCTAACGTTACTAATGCTTTTACTATAAAATTGAAAGGAGGATAATCATGACAGTAAATCTACATTCACATAAATATCATCACAAATGATGCTAACAATCTTTTTACAAAGCTATATCAAAATCTCTGCAATGACTGTATGATAGGCAAAGACTTTCTGGAAGTATTATCAGTAATTCGTATAAAACTTACATTTGCATTTATGATATGTTCTGAGAGGTATTTCTCGTGGGATTTGATTTTTTTCTCTATCTCTGAAATTTTAATGTATAAAATAAATAATAAAATAAGTACTATTTCAAAATTAGTATCCCTGTTTGTTATTCCCTATGACTATAGAATGACATCAGCTATATTACTCATTACTGTTTCCATAACATTTCTTGCTTATTTTCAATATATTATGATATATTTTCAAGCTATTGTCACGGATTTATGCAAATTTAAATCTTCCCATTCACTGCTTTTAAAAAATGCTTTTAATTTATATCCTTCACTTACAAGATAATGTCAAATCGTCCTTTGAGAGGCATGCACCTTTTCTTCTTGATCAAGTTTCTGTTTATCTCTTTAGTGCCCCCTTTTTACTCCTACCTCACACTTTCCAATTCGGTAGTATAGAACTGATGACACTTACAGATTAAAACATAACATCCATTTGTCTGTGTCAATGCTGATGCCTTCCCCATCCTGGCTTTCTCTACAATCCTACTCTGCTCAGAGGTTTTCTTCCATCTGCCTACAAGGTCCTGACTCACCTCTACAAAAGCATATTCTAAGGCACAGTCCCTAGTCCTTTTAACTATCAAAACTCTGTTACTCATAGTGATAAACAATATTGTCGACAATATAATTCTAGCACTATCTTAAGCATGCTACTTCAACTAACTGTGCAATTCAGATGAACACAATGTTGCTAATACTGCCATACATAAGAAAATGCAGAAGAAAATGTCCTTTTAACAAAGATGAAAGAAACCCTCAGGGTCTAAAGCTGAGAATTTACATTCACTTAATCTTGTCCCAGAATCCTTTAGTTATGACCACTTTGTAGATGACACATATAAGGTACAATACTGCATGAAAATAAGCCTTTCAGATATTCATCCACCTACCAAATTTCACCAGAGGGAAAATAACTTCCTTCTTATTTCTACATACAATACTGAATAGGTCATAGTGTCCAATAAATGTTTGCTGAACGTAACCATACTTCACTTTCTGACTGAAATTATTTTTAAATTAACTAAAACTGTTCAAGAGGAAATTATGTAAGTTCTTGGAGCAAATAATATACATAATAAATTATCCTAGAGAGAATTTGACATAAATGAATAAAAATCACATACATAATAAAGCAATTAAATTTTATGTAATAAAACAAAACACGCAACTTACTCAACTATTTTTTTTAAACACTTGAAATAACCTGTTGAAAGGTGTCATGGATGTGGTCGCTCTGTTATGTGTTCCTAGTGCTCCATTCCCCTGTTCAGAACCAATGATACAGGACAAATCTATCAATGTGTAACTATTATGCATTGAATCTAAGGTTGACTTTCTCAGCAGCAGAAGCAAAAATGCCTAATATGTGTGGTTTCTTCTAAAAGTGAACAACCCCTGAAGTTTCAACATTTGAGACAGTGGGACCAGTGCTCAGATGTGACTACATGCTCAGCATGCGCGAGTCTCCGGCACCAAATCACTGGTCCCAAGAAAAGAATTTTTAAAGAAAAGGAAGATTAGGAAAAAGGGAAGGATGGACGAAGGGAGAGAGTGAGTGAGAGAAAACATTTTAATTGTATTGACATTAATTAGTTTGCTATATTTTCATATATTACTAAGTATTTTGAAGAAAAGGAATAAAATTGTAATTAGTATTTTACAATGTATATATTTCTCTTTAAATGTATATATGCCTTTAATTTAAAGTATTGTATGTATAGACTAATTTTATGCACAGATATGCATTCATATAGGTATGTAGTTACATTTACAAATACAGTAAAATAGTAATATATAAAGAATTGTTCTCAAATACTGAATTTCAAATGTATATTTTACATCTACTTCTTTATGTGTTTTCAAGGGTTAACCCTAATAGCCAATCTCTAAATCAGGCAAAGACTACATTCTTTATGGACACTGCTTGAACTTTTCCAAATGATTTGCGGATAATAAAGAAAATTCTGATACCTAGCATGTATGTGTGTATTATATACACATAAAGAAGTAAAAGTCAGGGCTGGAGAGGTGGCTCAGTGGTTAAGAGCACTGTCTGCTCTTCCAAAGGACATGGATTCAATTCCTTGCACCCACGTGGCAGCTCACAACTGTCTGTAACGCCAATTCCAAAGGACCTGACACCTTCACACTAATGCACATAAAATAAAATTAAAATAATAAAAAAAAAACAGAAGTAAAAGTCACATATGTACAGGACAGACAACTACTATAAGTAACTTCCTGTGTTGATAATATATTAGAATTGTTCAAATTTTTACTGTTTTGACTAAGCATACTTATGTGCTGTATTTGTTTATTATGAATGAATATTACTGAGACCTTGCAAATGACAAACGCTATTTTCCTGTGGATTGTTAAAACTTTTTAGAGCTAGTTAAAGAAAGGAAGGAAAGAAGGAAAGAAGGAAGGAAGGAAGGGAGGGAGGGAGAGAGGGAGGGAGGGAGGGAGGGAGGGAGGGAGGGAAGGAAGGAAGACCGGTAGAGAGAAAGAGGTTTTGAGATCAATGTAGAGACTGAACAGTTTTAATTTTATTTCTGCCTTGATTGACTTCAAGGAAGTTTCTGAGAGTGAACTCCTGTCCCCCCTTTACTTAAAAGGTTTGCTTTAGAAAACTTTCTGCTACAGTTTCTTTTTCTTTAAAATACTAATGTTTCTGTAAATTTATTTTTTAATTTTTATTTTTTACATTAATTACAGTTTATTTACTTTGTATCCCAGCTTTAGCCCTTAATTCTTTCCCTCCCAATAACACTCTCCCTCCCTCATCTCCTCCCTGCCCCTCTGAAGTACATTGATAGGGGAGGTGCTCCTCCATCAGGTCTCTTCAGGACTGGCTACAATGTCCTCCTCTGTGACCTAGAAAGGCTGCTCCTCCCTCAGGTGGGATGTCAAAGAGCCAGCCACTGAGTTCATGTCAGAGACAGTCCCTGTTCCCCTTATTAGGGTACCCACTTGGACACTGAGCTGCCATGGGCTCCATCCAAGCAGGGGTTCTAGGTTATATTCATATGTGATCCTTGGTTGGAGAATCAGTTTCAGAAAAGACCCCTGTGCCCAGATATATTTGTTCCTTTTGGAGCTCCTGTCCTCTTCAGATCTTACTAAATCCCCTTTCTTAGTTATGATTCTGTGCACTCTGCCCAAGTTTTGGTTATGAGTCTCAGCATCTGCTTTGATACACTGCTAGGTAGAGCCATTCAGAGGCCCTCTATGATAGGCTTCTGTCCTGTTACTTGTTTTCTCCTACTTCCAATGTCATTTCCATTTATCTTTCTAAGTGAGGATTGATCATCTTACCCAGGGTACTCCTTCTTGTTTACCTTCTTTAGCTGTACTTTTCAGACCTTGAAAGAAAATTTCTCAACTTCATATGGAAAAACAAAAAAACCTAGAATTTCCAAAATGATCCTCTACAACAACAGATCATCTAGAGGTATTTCCATCCCTGACCTCAAGCTGTACTACAGAGCAACAGTAATAAAAACTGCATGGTATTAGCATAGAAGCACAATGGTGAATCAATGGAACTGAATAGAAGACCAGGAAGTAAACCCACACACCTATGGGTACTTGTTTTTTTTTACAAAGAAGCCAAAACCATTCAATGGATAAAAGATTGCATCTTCAACAAATGGTGCTGGTCCAACTGGATGTTTACATGCAGAAAAATGAAAATAGATCCATATTTATCACCCTGCACTAAAAGTAAAGTCCAAGTAGATCGAGCACCTCAACATGAAACCAAACACACTAAATCGGTTAGAAGAAAAAGTGGGGGAGAGCCAAGAACTGATTGTCACAGGAGACAACTTCCTGAACAGAAAACCAACAGCACAGGCTCTAAGGGCAAAAATCAATAAATGGGACCTCATGAATTGAAACACTTCTGTAAAGCAAAACACACTGTTGTCAGGACAAAACGACAGCCTACAGATTGGGAAAGGATCTTCACCAACCCTGTAGCTGACTGAGGGCTGATCGAGAATATGTAAAGAACTATAGAAGTTAAAAAGCAACAAATCAAACAATCCAAGTAAAAACGGGGTACAGAGCTAAACAGAATTCTCAATAGAGAAATATCGAATGGCAGAGAAACACTTACAGAGATGCTCAACATCCTTAGCTATCAGGGAAATGCACATCAAAATGACCCTAAGGTTCCACCTTATACCCATTATAATGCCTAAGATCAAGAACTCAAGTGACAACACATGCTGGAGAGGATGTGGAGAAAGGGGAACCCTCCTCCATTGCTGGTGGGAATGTAAACTTGTACAACCACTTTGGAAATCAATCTGATGCTTTCTCAGACCAATAAGAATAGCACTTCCTTAAGTTCCAGCTATACCACTCCTAGGTGTATATCCAAAAGACACTCAAGTATGCAACAAGGACATTTGCTCAACCATATTCATAGCAGCTTTATTCGTACTACCCAGAACCTGGAAGCAACCCAGATGTCCTTCAATGGAGGAATGTATGCAGAAATTGTGGTACTTTTACACAATGGAATACTACTCAGCAATGAAAAACAAGGAAATCATGAAATTTGCAGGCAAATGGTGGGATATAGAAAAGATCATCCTGAGTGAGGTACCCCAAAAGCAGAAAGACACACGGTATATACTCACTTATAAGTGGACACTAGACCTATAAGGTAGGATAAATATTCTGTAAACTTTTGAGAATTTCACAACACAGCAATGTATTTTCTAGGACCAGAGAGTCACCCTCATGAAACTTGACCATACCTATCACCAAATAGATTCTCCAGTTAATTTGCAAAAGTGTTGTTTGGCTGTAAATATTGTGGTGGTGGGATTCTAGACATGTCTAACTTATTTTGTTCATAAGAACCATTTTAACCATATATTTTTTAAAACAATGGATAAAATTTGTAGATAAATCTTACTTTGTCTCATATCTATCAAGTTTTGTACAACTTGGACAATGCATATGTTTTACTAGTTTTTCTTGTACATTTGTATTAATTACCAGAGATTTTTTTGCTTTTATTATAAGTCTTCCTTGTCCTAATATAAAATTCTATTTTTTGTTTTTCTTAATCTTTTATTTTTTATCAATTACATTTTATTCACTTTGTATCACTCCTATTGCTCCCTCCCTCCTCCCCTCCCAATCTCATCCTTTCTCCACCTTCTCCACCAATGCCCCTCCCCCCTGTCCACTGATAGATCTTTCCTTCTCATCCTAGTCTATCAGGTCTCATCAGGAGTGGCTGTATTGTCTTCCTCTGTAGCCAGGTAAGGCTGCTCAACCTCAGGGGGAGGTGATCAAAGAGCAGGCCAATAAGTTCATGTCAGAGACAGTCCCTGTTCCCATAACTATGAAACCAGCTTGGCCACTGAACTGCCATGGGCTACATCTGTGCAGGGATTCTAGGTTATCTCCATGAATGGTCCTTGGTTGGAGTATCAGTCTCAGAAAAGAGCCTTGTGCCCAGATTTTTTGGTTCTGTTGCTCTCCTTGTGGAGCTCCTGTCCTCCCCAGGTCTTACTATCTCCACTTCTTGAAAGACATACATGGTATATACTCACTTATAAGTGCATATTAGTCATATAGTATAAGATAAACATACTAAAACCTACACACCTAAAGAAGCTAATCAAGAACGAGGACTCTGGCTAAGATGTTCCATCCCCATTCAGAAAGGCAAAGAGGATGGACATCGGAAGACAGAGAAAACAGGGAACAGGACAGGAGCCTACCACAGAAGGCCTCCTAAAGGATCTGCCCTGCAGGGTATCAAAGCAGATACTGAGACTCATAGCCAAACTTTGGGCAGAGTGCAGGGAATCTTTTTGTTGTTGTTTTGTTTTGTTTTTATTTTTTTTGTTTTTATGGACAACTATAAAATGTGTTCCTTGGCAATTTAAAGTCTTCTTCCGGTCTCTTTAATTTTTCTGTGGCATATAAAAGATGCATGCAAAGCCAGAAGCCATAAAGGTAGCAAATAAAATTAATACAATACATATGTATAGCTGCTACTATTAAATAAGGCTTTAATATGTTTCCTTTTCTTAAATAGCAAAATAGTTGAGGGAAACTTAGAAACACAAACACATATATGCCAGCAATTTTTTTTAATATGAGGAGCTGCTGATTCCCACTATTTTTTGTTGAAGAATTCATAATAGTTCACATTTAAAATGAAGATTACTATATTTAAACTAGAACCCCATAAAATTGATGATTTGATATAAAAAGCCTTTGAACTGGTTATAAAAAATAATTGAACTATTTAGTCACAATGTGACTAGATTGGCATTTAATAGAGGAAAAATCCAAATGTCTAATGAGATGTGATATTGAATCAATACAATAAAATATATGCCCTTTGATTCAAAAATAGAAGTAAATGAAATGAGTGTGTAGATGAAAGTGTTTTTAAATTATCAAAGAAGTTTACTTCACAGAATGATGCCAAGTAAATGAAAGATATTTCTGGAATCTCACTTTCATAAGGATGACTATTATTAATATTTTCAGATATTAATTTTTTAAATATTGTTATTTTAATTTTTTATTAATTATACTTTATTCACTTTGTATCCCCCCGTAGCCTCCTCCCTCCTCCCCTCCCAATCCCACCCTCTCTCCTCCTTCTCCACCTATGCCCTTCCCCAACTCTACTGATAGGGGAGGTCTTTCTCTCCTTCCTTCTAATGAAGAATTTTAACAGTATTTTATCAATTCTTTGAGAATATCATATAGTATGTTTTGATCATATTCATTCCCAAATACTCCCCTTAAGTCCTCCTGTATCTACCACTTCCGTAGCCTCCCAATACCCGTGCCCTCTTTGTTTTAAATATAATAAGCTATCGATTCCAGTGTGCTCTATAAGTGGGGAACAAGGAAGACATGCAAAGAAAGTCACTAAACCACCTGAGATGTTGGTGGCATATTGTACTCATTTAACCTGTGATCACCTCGGTTTACTTTTCTTTGAAACTTCTTTTTAAATTGTTCATTGCTTGACAATATTGCTTTAACAACAGCAAAGTAAATTATAAAATGAGTGATCCATTACTTTAAACTCATAATTTCTGTAGTGTGTTTCGTTACTACATAAATATTGTTACTACAAAGTTACTACATAAATATTGTTTATGTACAAAATTACTACTCTATGTACAAATATGTACAATATGTACAAAGTTGCTACATAAATATTGTTAGATCACAAAATAACAGTTTCACAGGCAGAAAACAGATAATCTATGTCATTTGGAATGGGTCTGTATTTAAATGAACCTGTTAGTGCTAGAAAAAGCCCATCTTTTTATTAGAATCCATTACATTTAGGACTTTTAAAGGCATTTAAACATAAAACATATAAACAACTCTACAGACACAGTGACCATTATTCACATGAACACAGAGCAAAATCCATACATTTGTTTACATGGACCTTTAAGAGAAATGAAAAACATGAAGGTATGTGGAGACATTTCTCTCCAGTTTTTTATTTTGCCCACACAGCACTAGTTCAAACTTTATCAAGAAGGCCATATCTTTCTTTTGTCACAAGAAAAGCAATGAAAACTGCGAAACTAAAGCAGAGTATTACCACTTCCCAGAACTGATAGGGTCAATCAGTGTCAAAAGTGACAAGAGAGGACACCAAGGCAATATAACTTATCAGAGCTCATCTTTGGGTACCTCAAATAAAAAGTCTGTGAAAGCCATGAAAAAAGGGAGTAAAAAACAGAATAAAGACAAGATGAGAGAGTCACATCAACTCAATGATGCTTTGAGCAAACAATGGGCCTGTGATACAGTCTAGAGGAAATTCAGGGCACATTATTCTTACCTTCTGATATTAGTTTCTACTAATCATAATTATATGATTATCTAACACAATTGTCTTTGCCTCTATGTGAGCAAAAGTCACAGCTGTGCCTTTAGGCAGTAACAAAACAAGGCCAAATCTTCTTTCTTATTAATATTTGTATGCCTAAATATAAAATCAATGCAATAACGGGACATTAAAATAAATACATAGTTGTGGGTCTGACAAACAAAATAAAATTTCAAAAATAGAATGAAAAATTTTGACAAACGTGTCATAGGCACCAACTGAAGAAATAGAATTCTCTTCAGGAAAAAGCCTCGGAAAACTCATCTGTCACAGGCATAGCAATGAAACCACATTCTTCTACCTAACCAGATTCTTCTATACTAGTCACCTCAAAATGAATAACAGAGAAAATTGAGACCTGAATTTCTCTAACTCTTACAAGAAAGCTCAATAGAAATGCTTTATGACTTTGAAATGGCAAAGGTTATTTTTGGACAAGATACCAAACACAAAAGCAAGAGTAGACAAATGAGATTTTATAAAACTTGTGTTCAGGAACTGAAACAAATGACTAAGACAAGAAACAAGCCACAGATTAGGGGAAATTATTTCCCAACTGTGTCTGATAAGCAGTTGGTATCCAACAAGGCACACAGCAGAACAGTGTCCACAATCCCGGCAGAATAAAAACAAATAGCACAATTAAGAACTGACAATTGACTTAAACTGATATCTATCAAAAGTATTCCCAGAAATGGGCAACAGGACCACAAAAATGTCTACCACCGGTAATCATCAATAAAATGAAATTAAAACCATTATGAATATCACATCACATCATGTAGAATGGCTGTTAGCAAAAAGATAAACGATAATGTTCTGGCAAGCACAGTGGAGGGGCAGAGGGGAGAAAATTTACACACTGCTAGTGGGAATGCAGAAACTGACACTGTTTTTCTGAAATGTTTTCTTTCACACTCACTCTTGCAGACTCCTGTGCAATTTTACAGAATGCTGTGCTGGCAGCTACTTTCTTTCAGCACAATGAAGTCATCAGACTCTTCTCTGACTTGTAACACTGTTAAAAGGCTCTACCTGCTTCAAATGCAATATGCTGCAATTTTTTCACAGTTTCATTAAGACATGCCTCAAAATTTTTATAAACTATATTAGCATATAATCATTGCACGGAGAAACAGGATTCACAATGGCACTTGCACTCAAGTATATTGTACAATGTGACCCTATCTATCCATTACCCCCCCCCCCCGCACGCAGTAGCCCCCTTTTTTCCACAGAGTCAGTGTTAAATGTTTAATATAGGCTTTTTATATGAGGGAAATGTGGAGCATTTCTTTTACTGAATTGAGTTTATTTCACTTAGAATGTGGTCTTCCATTTCCCGCTATTGTCCTACAAAGATTATGATTTTATTCTTTGTGGATGAACAACTTTATTCTACCAAGCACAGTTGTTTTATCTATTCATCTCTTGATGGACAGCTGCAATATCAAACAAGAAAGAAGTAGAGTAAAATTTCTGTACCCTTCTATAGACTTGAGAACCACACAATCCCAACAGCAGCCACTCCGGGACACATGAGTACCATTTATAAATTGTAGAAAATGGCTTTTGAGTTCAGGCACTCCTGTGAATGTAAACTTGACATTTTATGTTTAGCCTCGGTAAAGCTTTGTTTCTTTAGGTGTAGAATCCCATTTGTTTGTGCAGGAGATGTGAAAAACTTACTGAGGACCTGCATGAAGAAGGCATAGGAGGTATTGGTGGTGGTAATTACCATTGTAGCTTCTTTTATTAGTAGAAATGCATAAATACATAGTTCATTGGGAAATAGTTCTTATAACAATTGGAGTACATAACTATATATAACTATAGAAATCTCTTTATGGATCCTAAACTCAGGGCAATTTTTACTAGTCCCAATATGAAAAAAAAAATTAAATCAGCATCCCTTCTTGTAATCTTCTATTTGTAAACTTTTGTGAATCGATATTAATAATTCAGAATGCCATTATGGGAGTTTATATTTTTGTTGGTATCTTGGAGAAAAATAGAATTATACTATAAACATAACAGAGAAAATTGAGTTTTCAATTATCACAAACATGTTTCCAGTTCTATAAACCTCCATTATCATTGCTTCACACTACAAATACTGGAACACCAAATGCTGAAAAGTTAACAAAAAAAGAAGCTTTTGTTTCTTTTTTTTTTTCTGCTCCTCCATTTCATTCAATTACCAGATCTTAACCACTATAAATGCTCTGTATCCTTAGTGTAAACATTCTTTTTCACTCACTAAAAATCTTATGTGGCCATTGTATTGTATCTCTGAAATTTAGAGTCTAAATAGACCCTTTGCCTTGGGGAATTTATATCAAGAACAAACTGACAATATCATGCTTATCAAGCCCATCTCTGCTGTATTACATTTTTGCCTAAATATTTTTTTTTTTCTTTTTATGAGAGAGTCTCACTTTGTAGCACGTGCTGATCTGTATGGAACCCAATTAGCCTAGGCTGGCCTTGAGCTTATTTTAAATGATTTGTTTATTAATTTTATTCATGAGTATAGTATAACATTTACTTTATTTTCATCACTCCTTCTCCCATACACTCCTACAACTACCCTTTATACCTACTTTTTTAATTCATCATCTCCTCTTCTACATTTATTATGTGTATACAAATATATGTATGTATCCATATACAAGCCCTGGAGAAACTGATTCTACCTCCACCTGTAGCAGCTATTGACTGCTATTGACTGCTACTTCATCTAGTGGTGAACTTTGGGAACTTTATTTCATCACTGCTAGTTTTGACTAGTATTGTCATTTTGTAGGTCTGAGACAAGCACACATTTGCAATACCATGGGTACAAAACTTCTGTCTTGTCAAGAAGACACTGTGCCACTGGCTCCTAATCTTCTAACCCCCTTCTATGAAGTTTCTTGAGCATTAGGTGTCAGGCTGCTTTGTAGATGAACTAAATGGAATTGAGCACATCATGGTTGTGTATTCTTCACATTATGACTATTATGGATCACTGTAGTAACCTCCATCAGACCCAAAAAGAAGCTTTGTTTCTGCTGAAGAGTGAGAGATATAATAATGTATGAGTACCATTTTAAGTGTTTAGAATCTATCGAGATTATTTATTAATGGCATAAGCCATTGCCATTGCTTTTCGTATCCATTAATAATTTGAAGACAGCCAGGTACAGTGGTGCATGCCTGTAATCCTAGAACTCAAGATGCAGAGGAAGATACATCTCTGTGAGTTCAAGGCCAGCCTGGTCTACAAAGAAAGTCTAGGAAAGCCAAAGATACACAGAAATACTCTGTCTTAGAAAAAACAAAAACAAAAAGGAAGGAAGGAAGGAAGGAAGGAAGGAAGGAAGGAAGGAAGGAAGGAAGGAAGGAAGGAAGGAAGAACTTTGAAGACAAGATTCTATTTATAAAGACATCATATGTTAGACACAGGACCTTGAGGAATCAAGCTGGTACTGAACTAGAAACCACCTCCCTAGTTTTCATGGTATTGGAACATTTTTAAATGTATTTCTAAGGGACAAAGTAAGCAGTAGACCTACCCAAGTGTTAAGCCTTTTAGCCAAAATTTGACTGTTCCAGAAGGACATCCACAATGGTTCAGTAATGACACATCTTGTGGTATCAAACATGTGCTTAACAAGAATTAAGTTCCAGTCAATATGAGCTAACTCTTACCAGGTACTGTAAACTACCCAACTCCCTTGTCTGGACTGGTTATAAATCCTATAGGAGAAACCATTCATGGCAATGAATTTAACCTCCAGATGTTGAGGATGCAAGTTTGCCTTTTCCTATCCATCATTTATTTGCTTAAAGTTCTCTAAATCTCCAACATGAAAAGGTGAAGATTATCATGTGTTATTTAAGAGCTTTTATAATGGAACTATTTATTTCTCCAACATATCTATTGCATCTCACATCTTCTGCCTTTTTTTCATGCCAACTCTGGTGTTAACAGTTTCCCACTTGGGAGGGAATGAGGGATCGGGACACGGCTGGGATACAGAGTTAATAAAATGTAACTGATAAAAAAAATAAAAAAATAAAAATAAATAAAAATAAAATAAAAAAAATAAAGAGAACCACTCTTAGATTAAAAAAAAAAAAAAACAGTTTCCCACTTGAACCACATCCTTTTGTCTTATCAAGGAAGCCTCTCTTCTCTCCTTGGAGTATCCATTCCATGAATGAACACACATGAAGGGTCTCCACCTCAAAAGAGCTCTCACCCATGTAGTTTGTACTCAAGTCCACAGTTCACATTTCCTTTCAGAATCAGGAAGACAGAGATTTCAGTAAAAGACACATAATTTTCAATTAAGGAGACAAGAATCTTTAGTAATGTTTGAAGACTACTTCTTGTTCAGTCATTCCAGTTTTCAAGAGAAGCTTGTAATGTGGGAGAATTTATGTGATTACCTGAATTCTTTTTAGGGTCTCACAATGTGGCCATTATTAGGAAAGCTTCCTTGTGCCACAGATAGTGGTTAACCGAGAGAACAGCAGCTGGGCAAGATGAAGGGGATGAAAGACTGAAGAATTCTCATCCCTAGTGGGGTTATCTAATTAAAATCAATACACCCAAAGATGAGGTCCATTGCAGAAGACAGTAGAAAGATTGAAAGTATAGAGGTGGTGAGTGTCTCCAAGAAAATGGTGTGTTCCAGACACAACCACATGAGCTAACAGTGGTAATGACAAAATGCACAAGATCTTCATAAATTCAAGACAGAAAAAAAAATTCCAGAATGGTAAAAATAAGTAGGCATTTAAGCTGTGGGCTGTCTAGGATTACCAGGATGGTGCCATCAAAATTGGGCTGGACTCCCTTATATTAATAAATAATTTTAAAATTGTAAAAAAAAAATTCTAACCACATGTTGAACAGTTATTTGGTAATTGTTATCTGCTGGGAAAGAAACAGTAGGCTGTCTTTAAGAGTGTGACCACCTATTTTCTGAGAAACCACCAAATTGATTTCCAAAGTGGCTGTACAAGTTTGCACTCCCACCAACAATGGAGGAATATCCTTCTTGATCCACATCCTGGCCACTTGCATGAGCTGTCACTTGAGTCTTTCATCTAAGCCGTTCTGACAGGTTTAAGATGGAATCTTAGATTCTTTTTTGATTTGCATTTTCCTGATGGCTAAAAAATATTAAAAATTTCTTTAAATTCTTCTCAGCCATTAGAGATTTCTTTGTCAAGAATTCTGTTTAGACCTATATCGAACTTTTTAATTGGATTATTTGGTTCGATGATGTCTATTTTCTTGACTTCTTTATATATTTTGGATATCAACCCTCTATCAGATGAGGTGTTGTTGAGGACCTTTTCTCACTCTATAGGCTTCTGGTTTGTCTTTTGACAGTGTCCTTTGTCTTTCATAATCTTTTTTTGTTTCATGAGGTTCTGTTTATTAATTGGTGATCTTAGTGCCTGCACAATCTGCACAGGAGCCAGAGGGGTTAACAACACCAGAAGAAAGCATACAGAATCAACTAATCTGGACTCATAGGAACTCACAAAGACTGGACTGCCTACCAGGAAGCCTGCATGAGACTAATCTAGTCCCTCTGCATATATGTTACAGATGTGTAGCTTGGTCTTCAAGTAAGATTCCTAACAACTGGAACAGAGGCTTCTTTGACTCTGTTTCCTACATTGAGGTCCTTTTCCTCCTACTGGGCTGCATCATCCAGTCTCAACAGGAAAGCACACACCCATTCTTACTGCAACTTGATAAGCCAGGGCTTGTTGATATCCATGGAAGTCCTCCCTGTCTGAAGAGAAATGGAGCAGGAGTAGATGGTGCATGGGAGGTGGAATGGGGAAGGGCTGTGAAGAAGAGGGACGGAAAAAATATAGGTGGGATGTAAAGTAAGTTAATTTATTTTAAAAACAGAGTCTATTTATGGTTGTGAGCCTAGCCTTTAAAGGCCAAGCCAAGTTAAAATGGTGGAGAATAAACCTGCAGAGAGCAAGAACAACAGGACAAAAGGACTGTAGAGAAAAGAGAAACTGAGGCTGGGGGTAGCACTGGAGACTTAAGTCAGGGTAGGCTCCTGGGAGGATATTCGGAGTACTCAAGCAGAGACTTCCAGTAGCAGAGGCCATTGAGACCACTGTCTAGACTAGTCTCCTAGAAGAGGGAGGGGAAAAACGGCCCACCCGCAAAAACTGTGACCCAAAATTTACCCTGCCTACCAGATGTGCAGGGATAAAGACAGAGAAGATAGAACAGAGATTGAGAGAATGCCCAACCAATGCCTGGCCCAACCAAAGACCCACCCTATCAGAAAGTGCCAACTCCTGACACTAATCATGTTCTGCTAAACTTGCAGATAACTGACAGAGTTGTCCTTTGAGAGGTGCTAACCGGCCGCACTTCAAACCAGATGTAGGGAATCACAGGCAAACTTTGGGTAATGTGTATGAAGTCTTGTGGAAAAGTGGGAGGAAAGGAAAAAGGACCTGGAGGTGACACGGGAACCACAAGAAGACCAACAGGGCCAATGAACCATGGCCCAGAGGGGCTTGCTGAAACTGAAACATCAACCAAGGACCATGCATGAAGTAGAACTAGGCCCCTTACAAATATTTAGCAGATGGTCTGCTTGGGCCTAATACGAGCCCTCTAGTAAGGAAAGTGGGGACTGCATTGGACATGGAATCAATTGCCACTTTTTGATCACTTCCCCCTGGAAGGACTGCCTTGCCAAACCACAGGGGAAGACGCCAAGCTCATTCCTGATGCAACATGATGAGCTGGGATGGATGGAAAGGGGAGCTCCAATTTTCTGAGGCAAAGGGGAGGGGAAAGGATTGGACTGGGAGGGGAGAAGGGATGGAAGTACAATGATGATGTAAAGTGAATAAAAGTAAATTAGTTAATTTTTAAAACGTGTGAGCCCTAGAGGGTCAATGAGACTCCAGTAGATGAAGATCATCCTAATTAATATGGAAAATTGAACTTTATTTATTTTTACAACTTATTCACTTTGTATCCCAGATGTAGCCTCCTCTCTCATCTCCTCTCAGTTCCACACTCTCTCCCCCTCTTCCTCCTATACCCCTCCCCTAGTTAATTAATAGGGAAGGTCCTCCCCCTCTACTATCTGACCCTAGCCTATAAGGTCTCATCAGGACTGGCTGTATCCTCTTCCTCTGTGGCCTGATAAGGCTGAGCCACCAAGGAGAGGTGATCAAAAAGCCATCCACTGAGTCCATGTCAGAGACATCTCCTGCTCTCTTTACTAGGAAACCCACATGGAGACTGAGCTGCCCATGACCTACATCTAGCTGGGTGGCTAGGTACTCTTTATGAATTGTCCTTAGTTGGAGCATCAGTCTCTGCAGGGTTCCACCTCGGCTCATATTTTTTAATTTCCTTGGTCTCCTTGCAGAGCTCCTGTCCTCTCCAGGTCTTTCTATCTCCCCTTCTTCCATAAGATTGCCTGCACTCTGCCTTGAGGTTGGCTATGAATCTCAACATCTGCCTCCATACCCTGCTGGGTAGATTCTCTCAGAGGCCCTCTGTGGTAGTTTCCTGCCCTGTTCTTTGTCTTCTCCTGCTACCTTCTGAATAAAGATTAAGCATCTTCTCTCAGATACTCCTTGTTCTTTAGCTTCTTTAGGAGTATAGATTTTTGTATGTTTATCCTATATTATATGGCTAATATACATTATCCAATTAAAAAATGGGGAACAGAGCTAAACAGAGAATTCTCGACAGAGGAATGTCGAATGGCAGAAAAACACTTAAAGTAATGCTCATCCTCATTAGCCATCAGGGAAATGCAAATCAAAACGACCCTGAGATATCACCTTACACCCATCAGAATGGCCAAGATGAAAAACTCAAGCGATAACACATGCTGGAGAGGTTGTGGAGAAAGGGGAACCCTGCTCCACTGCTGGTGGGAATGTAAACTGGTACAACCACTCTGGAAAGCTATCTGGCGCTTTCTAAGACAAATAGGAATAGTGCTTCCTCCAGACCCAGCTATACCACTGCTAGGTATATACCCAAAGTTTGTTCAAGTACACAAAAAGGACACTTGCTCAACCATGTTTATAGCAGCTCTATTTGTAATAGCCAGAACCTGGAAACAACCCAGATGTCCATCAACGGTGGAATGGGTACAGAAATTGTGGTATTTTTATACAATGGAATACTACTCAGCAATCAAAAAGGAGGAAATCATGAAATTTGCAGGCAAATGGTGAGATCTAGAAAAGATCATTCTGAGTGAAATATCCCAGAAGGAGAAAGACAAACATGGGATATACTCACTTATATAGACCTATAAGATATGATAAACATAATGAAATCTATACACCTAAAAAAGATAATCAATTGAGCAGACATGGGGTAAGATGATCAATCCTCCTTTAGAAAGACAGATGGGATGTGCATTGAACGTATGACAGGAGTCTACTGAGCGCATCTGAAAGACTCTAACTAGCAGTGTTTTCAAAGCAAAGACTCATGACCAAACCTTTGGCAGAGTACAGGGAATCATAAGAAAGAAGGGGAGTTAATCTGATGGGGAAAGGATAGGAGCTCCACAAGGACCAAATATATCTGGGCACAGGGTCTTTTCTGAGACTGACATTCAACCAAGGACCATGTATGGATATAACCTAGAACCTCCACTCAGATGTAGCCTGTGGTAGCTCAGTAACCAATTGGTTTCCCAAAGTGAGGGGAACAGGGACTATTTCTAACAGGAACTCAATGACTGGCTCTTTGGTCTCCCCACCCCCGAAGGGAGGAGCAGTCCTGTTAGGCCACAGAGGAGGGCTTTGCAGCCAGTCCTGAAGATACCTGATAAAACAGGATCAGATGAATGGGGAGGAGGTCCCCCCCCATCAGTGGACTTGGAAAGGGGCACGGTGGAGATGAGGGAGGGAGGGAGGGAGGGACTGGGAGGGAATGAGGGATCAGGACATGGCTGGGATACAGAGTTAAT
Source organism: Meriones unguiculatus (assembly GCF_030254825.1). NCBI lineage: Eukaryota > Metazoa > Chordata > Mammalia > Rodentia > Muridae > Meriones > Meriones unguiculatus. The sequence goes on from NC_083354.1 coordinate 100,310,451, forward strand.
AAAATGTAACTGATAAAAAAAATAAAATTTAAAAAAAAAGTATATATCATATGTGATGAGTCTCAGCATCTGCCTCAATACCCTGAAGGGTAGAGCCTTTCAGAAGCCCTCCATGGTAGGCTGCTGTCCTGTTTCCTATTTACTCCATCTTCTGATGTCCATCCTCTTTGCCTTTCTGAATGGAGATTGAGCATCTTAGCCAGACTCCTCCTTCCTGATTAGCTTCCATAGGTGTACAGATTTTAGTGTGTTTATCCTATACTATATGTCTAATATCCACTTCTGAGTGAGTATATAACCTGTGTGTCTTTCTGCTCCTGGAATACTTTACTCAGGATGATCTTTTCCAGTTCCCACCATTTACCTGCAAATTTCATGATTTCCTTATTTTTTATTGCTGAGTAATATTCCATTGTGTAGATGTACCACAAGTTTTGTTTCCATTCCTCAACAGAGGGGCAACTGGGCTGTTTCCAGCTTCAGGCTATTACAAATAAAGCTGCTACAAACATAGTTGAGCAAATGTCCTTTTTTATACTTGAGTGTCTTTTGGATATATATCTAGGAGTGGTATAGATGGATCTTGAGGAAACACTATTCCTAATTGCCTGAGAAAGCGCCAGATTGATTACCAAAGTGGTTGTACAAGTTTACATTCCCACCAGCAATGGACAAGGCTTCCCCATTCTCCACATCCTATCCAACAAATGTTATCACTTGAGTTATTCATCTTAGCCATTCTGATGAGTGTAAGGTGAAATCAGAGTCGTTTTGATTTTCATTCCCCTGATGACTAAGGAAGTTGAACATTTCTTTAAGTGTTTCTCTGCCTTTTGATATTCCTCTATTAAGAATTCTCTGTTTAGCTTTGTACCCCATTTTTTGGTTGGATTACTGGATTTGTTGCTGTTTAACTTCTTGCGTTCTTTAAGAGCTCCCATGCTTATGGATTGGCAGAATTAACATAGAAAAAATGTCCATCTTACCAAAAGCAATCTACAGATTCAATGCAGTTCCCATCAAATTACCAACACAATTCTTTACAGAACTTGAAAAAAAATTCTCAACTTCATATGGAGTAACAGGAAATCCAGAATTTCTAAAACAACCACTACAATAAAAGATCTTCTGGAGGTATCTCCATCCCTGATCTCAAGCTGTACTATAGAGCAACAGTAATAAAAACTGCATGATACTGGCATAGAAACAGAATGGTGGATCGATGGAATAGGATAGAAGACCCAGAAATAAACCCACACACTTATGGACAGCTGATTTTTGACAAAGATGACAAAACCATACAATGAAAAAAAGATAGCATCTTCAACAAATGGTGCTGGTCTAACCAGATGTTTACATGGAGAAAAATGCAAATAGATCCATATTTATCACCCTGCACAAAACTGAAGTCCAAGTGGATCACAGACCTCAATATAAAATCAGACATACTAAGTGGGGGAGAGCCTAGAACTGATTGGCACAGGAGACAACTTCCTGAACAGAACTCCAGCAGCACAGGCTCTAAGGGATGACAAAGAACATTGTCATCCAAACAAAACGACTGCCTACAGACTGGGAAAGGATCTTCAAAAACCCTATATCTGACAGAGAGCTAATATCCAGTGTGTCTGGTTTTATGTTGAGGTTTTGATCCACATGGACTTTAGTTTTGTGCAAGGTGATAAATATGCATCTATTTGCATTTTTTTCTACATGTGGACATCCAGCTAGATCAGCACCGTTTGTTGAAGATGCTGTATGGTTTTGGCTTCTTTGTCAAAAATCAAGTATCCAAGTATCCATAGGTACGTAGGTTTATTTCTGGGTCTTCTATTCGATTCCATTGATCCACCATTCTGTTTCTATGTCAGTATCATGCATTTTTTTATTACTGTTGCTCTATAGTACAGCTTGAGATCAGGGATAGAGATACCTCCAGATGATCTGAGCAGAGAAACCCTTAAAGAAATGCTCAACGTCTTTAGTCATCAGAGAAATGCAAATCAAAACAACTCTGAGATTTCACTTTACACCCATCAGAATGGCTAAGATCATAAACTCAAGTGACAATACATGCTGGAGAGGATGTGGAGAAAGGAACCCTCCTCCATTGCTGGTGGTAATGTAAACTTGTGCAAACACTTTGGAAATCAGTCTGGTGCTTTCTCAGACAATAACGAATAGCACTTCCTCAAGATTGAGCTATGCTACTCCTAGGTATATATCCAAAATATGCTCAAGTACACAACAAGAACATTTGCTCAACTATGTTCATAATTTGTAATAGCCTGAAATTGCAAGATACCCCTCAGTTGAAGAATAGATACAGAAATTGTGGTACATCTACACAATGAAATATTACTCAGCAATAAAAAACAAGGAAATCATGAAATTTGCAAGTAAATGGTGGGAACTGGAAAAGATCATCCTGAGTGAGGTATCCAGAAGCAGAAAGACACACGGGGTATATACTCGCTCACAAGTGGATATTAGACATATAATATAGGATAAACATTCTAAAATCTGTACACCTAAAGAAACAAATCAAGGAGGAGGATTCTGGCTAAGAGGCTCAATCTCCATTCAGAAAGGCAAAGAGGATCGACATCACTGGAGAGAGAAAACAGGGAACAGGACAGGAGCCTACCACAGAGGGCTTCTGAAAGGCTCTACCCTTCAGGGTATCAAAGCAGATGCTGAGGCTCATAACCAAACTTTGGGCAGAGTGCAGGGAATCTTATGAAAGAAGTGGAAGATAGAAAGAACTGGAAGAGACAGGAGCTCTACAAGGAGGGCAACAGAACCAAAAAAATCTGGGGCAGGGTTTTTTTCTGAGACTGATACACCAACCAACCAACCAAGGACCATTCATGGAGATAAACTAGAACCCCTGCACAGATGTAGCCCATGACTGTTCAGTGTCCTAGTGGGTTCCATAGTAATAGGAACAGTTACTGTCTCTGACATGAACTCAGTGGCTGGCTCCTAGATCACCTCCCCCTAAGGGGAGAGCAGCCTTACCAGGCCACAGAGGAAGACAATGCAGCCATTCCTGATGAGGCCTGATAGGCTAGGGTCATATAGAAGGGGAGGAGGACCTCCCCATCAGTGGACTTGGAGAGGGGCATGGGAGGAGATGAGGGAGGGTGTGTGGGAACTGGTGCATATGAAGGAGGGGGCTACAGCTGGGATACAAAGTGAATAAAGTGTAATTAATATAAAAAATTCAAATTCAAATTAAAAAAATAATGTTGGGAAAATTAAAAAAATCCTGGTCTCTGATTATATTTATACCCCTGAGTAAGTATAGTAATATGTTATATATCATCTATTTAATGGGAGTAAAATGAGAAGCAAAAAATATTAGGGAAAGCATAAGAAACTAAAAATATTCATATATTATAATGGTAATTGTGGTTAATTTGAAATCAACAATATCAACATAACTCAATGATACATATATTCATTGAGTATATATGGGTTACATAGAATTCAGGAAAAATTCTGTGCTCCAATCTGGCCCAATATCCCTATCATGATATCTTTCCTGCCATTTTCCCACTTCTTGAAGACATACAAAGTTTAGGTAACTTGAACTATAGTTACTCATCTACCAACTGAAGTCACAATCATATATTTCTGACTTCAGTGTCATATTTTGTAAGCTACAACTAGAGGGGAAATATTCCCAAGCTTCAGAAGAATTAAAAGGAATAAGAAACTTCAAAGAGAAAATGTAATCATCTGAAAAAGTGTGATAAAGTATGCTCATTGGAATTGAAATGGTCCTTGGTTAAAAAGTTTAAGAAAGTAAATTAAAATGCCAAGCACAACGGGTAACTTCGCAATAAAGAATGTTGTACTCTCACTCACACTGTAAAAGCAAAAGAGATCAGTCCAATTAAATATTCATGAAACAAAAGATCAAGGCTTTAAGTCTTAGATCAAGTTCAAGCCTGGACATGAACTAATGATCTAGTATTCCATAGGAATACTAAGCCCTTAATAATGGAATAATTCAGATCTACATTTTGGAACAGATTCCTTTTGGATTTAGTTGACCAACAGTATTTTTTGATAATTTTGAATAAGAAGTTGATTGATTTAGGGTAGTGATACCCAGGACTATATCTACACTAAGCAGCCAGTAAATGATGAGCAATTTTATAGAACAGACATTACCATGACCATGTGGAAGATGTGTTGATTCTTTTTACTTTATCAATATATTCGTTGTTATTTTCTCAAATCTTTTACCTTCACACATCTATGAACATAATATATACTCATTGATATGAATATATATATATATATACAAATTTACTAACTGTTATTTGACACCAAAGTTGCTAAACACTTATGTTGAAGAATCATCAGAGGTATTCTTACCTTTTAGTTAGTAATAAAGATAACAGTGTGTGCATTAATCATTTGAAGTGAAAAATCCTCTCAAGACCTTCACTAGAAAAAGGAGTGAGCAATTTCATTTCAAAAGATTGACTGCATAGAAATACAGGCAAAGAAGCTTTGACCAATTTGACATCCTCTTTAGAAAGATCCAAGAAAAGGGAAGGTTAATCCAGCCTCAGGCAGAATGCCTCTTCTGGGAACATATCAGCTGGTGAAATGAGCAGGAGGTTTGGAAAGCAGCAGAGAGGTCCAGTGAAAATAATCACCAACTCTTGATGCCTACAGGTAACAAGCACTGCAGGTGAAGTAAAGGGCCAGACTCAATCTATCCTCAGTGCAGCAGGCCTGAGGCCATACTTCCTGGGAGAAGGCACATTGTCCGTCACTACAATTGATCCAGCTGAAGCATTTTATCTTTTTATTTATTTTCAAGTTGTCAACAGTGTTTGAGAAAGCCAAGGCAGACACAGCTTCTTCTAAAAAGCCCAAGGCATCTGTTATTCCTTTTGAATGAAATGACCTGCAGTCATTTGTGCAAAACCACTAATAATAAAAAATAAAAATAAAAATAAGTAGCTCTATGTTGACTGAAGCAGAATAAAGCTTGAGGAGTCTATAGTATGACAGAGCACAGTGAAATTTGGGGACAGGGATATAGAGGCAGAATAAAATGTGCAGTCAGATGGGTCCATTCCCATTTGGTTAACCGAGTGTTTGCTCACAGTATCTGGATTTTGGACATATTCAAACACTGGAATTTGAAATTAAACTCTAAGCACACACTGAAACATTCACTGAAATAAGTCACTGATATAAGAACTAAGATATTCTGTTGAAGACTTCATTGATCATATTTAACATTTGCTTGCCCTGTGTTATACACTGTGTTATACTATTAGTTTTCAGTTTGCTCCTTAATTGACACAACATGCAATTTACTGTTGTTGTCATAAAATGCATGTGGAATATTTGCTACATGTGTTGATAACTTTTTGAAGCCAATATTTTCTTTGTTAGATCAGTATAAGACATTTAACATATTTATGATTACCTAAAATTGTTCATTAAATAATTACATTAATGTGTAAATATTTTTTGTGATTAAGGATGAAACTACATACATTTCAAAAGATTCTCAAACAGCACCATATAGTCATTCTCAGTGTTGTTTGAAAATCTTTGGAAATACATACAGTTTCATCCTTAATCACCAAGGACCATGCATGGAGATAAATCTAGAACCCCTGCACAGATATAGCCCATGGCAGCTCAATATCCAACTGCGTTTCCTAGTAAGGGGGACAGGGGCTGTCTCTGACATGAACTCAGTGGCTGGCTTTTTGATCATGTTCTTCTGATAGAGGAGCAGCCTTACCAGGCCACAGAGGAAAACAATGCAGCCAGTCCAGATGAGACCTGATAGACTAGAGTCAGATGGAAGGGGAGGAGCACCGGCCCTTTCAGTGGACTGGGGAAGGGGTAAGATGGGAAAAAAGGGAGGAAGGATAAGGCTGGGAGGGGCTGAAGGAGGGGGGTACAGCTGTGATACAAAGTGAATAAACTGTAATTAATAAAAAACAAATTAATAAAAAATAATAAAAATCAATATCAATTACAAAGTGAGTTTTGAAAACAGTGAAGTGTAAGAAAAGCCTAGGTCATCCTCTGTGGCCTAGCAAGGCTGCTCCTCCCTCGGGGGAGGGGAGGTCAAAGAGCCTGCCACTGAGTTCATGTCAGAGACAGTCCCTTTTCCCCTTTCTAGGGAACATTCTTGGACACTGAGCTGCCATGGGCTACATCTGTGCAGGAGTTCTAGGTTATATCCATGCATGGTCCTTGGTTGGAGAATCAGTCTCAGAAAAGATGCCTGGGACCAGACATATTTGAACCTTGTGGCGCTCCTATCCTCTGCTAGTCCTGATGAGACCTGATAAACTAGGGTCAGATAGAAGGGGAGGAAGACCTCCCCTATCAGTGGACTTAGAGAGGGGCAAGGAGAAGATAAGGGAGGGAGGGTGGGATTGGGAGGGAATGAGGGAGGAGGCTACAACTGGGATACAAAGTAAATAATCTATAATTAATATAAAAAATAAAAATTATGAAAAAAGGAAAAGCCTAGGTTAAAAAAATTGTGGTAAAGTGAAGATGAGAAGAATTTCTGTTAAGAACAAAAACAATACTATTGGTTATGACCACTGGTTTTCAAATTGTGCTGAGGTCTCTTCCTTGTGGTGGTTGGAGGAAGACCATGGCATAAATGTATGATAGTATATTGAAGAGGAATGATGTTATATTGGCCTCATCAGGTGATATCTATATAGCAAACATGAGACCACACATATTCAGTCACCACAATTAATATGACCCAAAATAATTGCTACTTGATTAGATCAATATGTCAGTGCAATGGCAGTTTTAACAAATTGAGAAGAGGACAAGTAATGTAAAAGATTCTGTTAACCAATAAACTATGAGAAAATATAGCCCTAATTGTTTAGAGTATAGGAAATAAAAGAGTGAATCTTTATAAAATATAGATAAGAAAATTTTAATACATGGAAGAATAGAAAGCTCCAATCACTTCCTTTAAGAAAGCATAAAACACTATTAGATGGTGGTTATATTCATTAAGTTAATTACATTGAATGAAAGTCTCAGTTGTTTATGAATAGGTGTCAGATAATTTTGATTCAGTGCTAGGTAGTTGTTTTCAACTTGGTACAAACTAGAGACCTTTAGGAAGAATGAACAAAACATCTCTCCATTAGACTGACCACTAGGTGAGTCTGTACAGCATTTCCTTGAGTAATGATCAATGCGTAAAGGCTCAGGCTACCAAGGGTGGTACAACACTTAGGCAGGTGGTTCTGGGTTGTTTACAAATGCAATCTGAGCAAAAAAACAGGCAGCAAGTTAGTAAATAAAGTTTCTCCATGACCCAAGCTTCAGTTCCTGCTTGAAGATTCCTTCTTGAGTTCCTGCCCAGAATTTCCTGAATAAAATGGAAATGTAAGCCATTTCCTTCCTAAGTTGTCTCTGTTTTTAGTCACGGAATTTATCACAGCAATGGAAAACTTGGGACAAGTGTTTTGTGTGGTGTGTGTGTGTTTGATATTATATGAGAGATACACACACATACATACATACTTATATATGTTTATATATAAATTTATATAAGTAAATATATATATATATATATATATATATATAATGCTGGTATAGTATATAGGTGCAGAGATATTGCTCACTGGTTAGGCTTTTCTGCTGCTTTTACAGAAGACCAGGGTTTACTTCCCCGCAGCCAGACTCCACGGATCATGGCTTTCTATGACTCTCCTTCCAGGGAATCCAGCATCCTCTTCTGGCCTTAATGCAAAATCGCCTGCATGTGCACATTCACATGAACACAAATAAAAATAAATGAATGAGATGGCATCTAGAGTATCATAAATGCTTAAAAACTGACACTCCATTTAAAAGAAAACATTAGGAATTCCGTTCGTGATAGCACAGAAATAACCTTACTAGTGACTGTAGAGGAATGTGCAGTTACAGCATTGATCACAACTTTAATTATCACAGTAGCACTGAAGACCAGTCCTGAGAGGTCTTAGTTATGAACAGAGCTTACCAAAGCTAAATCCCAAATCTGCTAGTTTTTCCTTTGCTCCATCATCCTTCTGTTGGCTCTTTTGACTCCAGTTATTATAGAAACAAATGGCTTTTATGAAACAAAATAATTAAGATTTGACCACATTGTAATGAAATGATGGGAAATATTTTTGCAAATTGAAAGGGGAATCAGAATAAAAAGAGATGGTATTGCAAGCAGTGTGTAGTGAGCTGCGTACAGTCTCTGGAGTGTGAGTGTATGGCATGACACAAGATCAAAAGCCAAAGACAAGTAATTATTCTAACAAAACTGGTATCAGCCAATTTTCTAATTGCTATTCTTAGGAAACCCATAGCCATTTTAAACTATCCCCCAAATGATAAGTTTAGTGGTACATTTAACATCATTAGCCTCTGAAAGTATTTAATAATTTCCAAAGTATTTAATAATATGCATGACACATTAAGAATTTGTTTTTCTCTTGAATGTTATGAGTGGAATTGCATTACTCAAAGAATTGTTGAAACTCTGCCAAATACTCCTAAAATAACAACTTTGTCACTGATGTGATCTTTTTAAAAAATCTTATTATATTTTGTGTCTTGTTATATATTTATTATTATCCCTTATAACTCTGTTTTCTTTTTAATGAAAAACAGAAAGGGAGAGGACCTAGATGGGAGCTGTGTGGATGAATTGGAAGGAGCAGAATGAAAGAAAATTGTAATCAGTATACAATATGTGAGAGAAAAAAATTGTGTTTTCAATAAAAAGGGAGAAAATGAAACCAGAGTTTTCTTTTTTTTATTTTTTTATTATTATTTTTTTATCAGTTACATTTTATTAACTCTGTATCCCAGCCGTGTCCCAATCCCTCATTCCCTCCCAGTCCCTCCCTCCCTCCCTCATCTCCACCGTGCCCCTTTTCAAGTCCACTGATAGGGGGGACCTCCTCCCCATTCATCTGAAGATACCTGATAAAACAGGATCAGATGAATGGGGAAAACAGAGTTTTCTAAGGTTCTCTCATTCCTATTGATTAAATAACTATCTCCAAACATTAATACCCATTATCTTGTGAGATAGCAGAAAGTGGCATGGTGTTGGAAAAATCCAGGCAGGCTAATTCTAACGCAAAGTGTCCAGCTCACTACAACTTTCCCATATAGCGATGTTCCACTAATGTAAAACTCAGGAGAGTGCCCTTGAATAGGTATGGAAGGTGGCAGTTTTCAGTATTTGTAGCCTCAAGGTGTTTTTGCTTCTGGATTTTATTTAAAATCATCAACAGTTTTACCCAGCTGTGAAGTCTATGAGCTAGAAAAATAACCCTTCCAAGATATGCACATGGATGCAATAGTGGCATGCATATACTGAGGATAACCAACTCCTTTATGGTTGTGTTTAAGGACAACTCTACAGGAGGAAACAAAAACCTATTACTGTAAATCTGGCCAAGAATTCATGGTATGGTTGGGAAGCTAACAGACCCAAGGGTGAACCTATACTACTGCTGAGGAGAAATGCTAACCAACTCCCTCTAAATTCATATCTCTCTATCCCTACAATAGTGCAGGCCTCTGACCTTATCAGAGAAATTTCTTTGTAAGTGGCTGGTGGTCAATTCAGAAACTCACAACAGGTCAAAGTACAGAGAATAAGTGAGAGAGAGTGCTCATCTCTCTCATGTGGATGTCAATGGGACATCCACATCCTTGAGTCTCAGGTACTATTGTCAAAGGGGTAGAAAGATTATAAGAGCCAGAAGTCTGTGCCTGACAAAATCAATATTCTTTGGACATGACTGGACCTCTGTACTCATGACCTCACAGCAGCCATGGTTATCTACACAGGAATTACTCAAGATCAAGCATCCTACCATGGCGGGGGAACGCAGATCCTGAGACCTTCTCTTACTGAAGCAGCTCTTTACAGTTAGTGACTGACTTCTGAAAAAGGAAGGGTCTATGTTCTTTGATATGTTTTTCCTAGTAAGCCAAGAGTGCTCCAACAGAAGGACCCACATCTTCATCAATACAAACTGGACTCAGTGTGTTTTTAATTAAAAAAAAAAAAGTAAAGCTTATGGAGAAGGACTGGAGAAGTGAGAGTGGAGCTGTGAGAAGTTAAGGACATTAATACAAGGTGACTATCAAAATACACTGTACAAAATTGTCAGACAGTAAAACAGTATACTTAAATATTTTAAACAATTTGGGCATATTTCTAAAAATTCGAATACATCCTTTGTATTGTGTGACCTCCTAAGTGGACAAAGGTAATTTCTCCTGAAGTTAGTTGTGCTATTTTATTTCTTTATATCAGAGAGTGCTGTACTATTTTCATACTTTTTAAGTTGAAATTGTCAATTCCTGAATTTATAGCGACGTTTCTGTTGCTATGATAACATACCATGATTAAGGAAGGCACTTTATGGAAGAAGAAGTTGATTTGGGCACACAGTTCCAGAGACTTGAGAGTCCTTCACGGTGTGGGGGGACATGGCGGCAGGTGGCAGGTTGGCAGCAGGTGCAGAAAGCTGAAAGGTCATAGCTGTTAGCACAAACAGAGAAGACAGAACAAGCTGGAAGAAGGGTGAGGCTAGCTGATATCACAGCCTTCCTTTCCCCAGCATCCTGCTCCCTCCAACACGGCTCCAGTACCTTGACCTCCCAGACGACACCTCCAAGAACCCAATGTCCAATTACCAGAGCACATGGGGATATTTCTCGTTCAAACCACCACACCCTGCTCCCAGGGTGGATGAAACGCTCTTCAAACTTTTTTTTCTGAGTTGCTAAGTTACAACAGGCAGATGTAACCTATTAGTCTTAAAAATCAAGAACAGCATGACTCCTCTTTTTGGGAATGCAAGTGCCTTAGCCAGTGCTCCGGTCACTGTTTCCTGCTGTTTACATTTATCTTGTACCTTTTAACCTCAATTTTGATTTCATATAATTAAAATAATTTAGACCTATCTCATCAGTTTTACTAATAATTACTCTTCATGATCTTTCACGCTTCCCTTGGAAAGATTTCACTCCCTCCTCTGGTACTTCCGGTTTTATTATTTTCTATGATCTCATTGAGTGTAATTGGTTTCGTTATAGCATTTTCATATATATGTGTTACTGACACCTGCCTCTTATTTGTCCTCGCTTGTATCCTCTAACCTCTCTTGTTGATCCTCTCCTTCCTCCAAATTGTCCTTTCTGCTTTGAGGTCACATGTCTTCACTGCCCTCCCTTGCTCCTTCTTCCCTTCTGCCTGCTTCTCAAGGACCACTTTCTGCCTTTATATTTCTACACACACACACACACACACACACACACACATACACCCACAGTGAGAAAGAGAGAGACAGATATAGAGAAAGACAAAGACAGATAATAAGAGAGAGAAAAGGACAGATAGAGAGAACTCAAGTTTCTGCATATGGCAGAAGTGATTCTGAAGTGGATTTGTCTCACTGAACATGATTTTCTGTTATTCCATTTTCCTACAAATGTGAAACTACCTTCTCTCACAACCAAATAAAATTCCATGTATAAAACACAACTTTTAGATTTCCCTTTGGTGATGAGACTTTTTCTTCTGGACTTACAAAAGATGCCCTTTTTTTGTATCATAATATTTTTGGAATTTGTTTCTACACTTTATAAAGGTCTATGCTGGCTATTCTTTTCACTCAGCACACAGGTGCTATCACTTCATTCCTGGTGCTGTTGATGTTGGTGCTGAGACAGAAACTGCTCCACACTCCCTTCAACTACCCTCCTTATTCTAGAAAATTCTCCAAGAATTATTTATTCCAATGTCACTTTCTCCCATTTTTCTTTATTTTTGCTCCTTCTGGAATTCCAATTAAACATATGTTGGACTTTTGTATGATCCTATTCTACCACTTTTATATCTGTTTTATGTCTTCCTTCTCATCCTGCCCCTTTGTTTTATTTTGGATATTTTCGTCTATTAAATCTTGTAATTTACAAATGTTCTCGTTTTTTTTTTTTTTTTTTTTTTTGTTCAATTAGTGGCTAAATGTACTCATTAGCTCATTAAATTTTACTTTCAATTATTTTATGTTTTCTTTGATAGTCTTTTTGGTTAATTTTCAATTCTGTTTCATTCCTTTTATTGTTTTCCACAACCTGAGGATCTCAAGCCTGTTTTCCTTCAAACAGAGAAACTACCACAGAGTGAGTGGCAGAATTTGAAGCTCAGGTTTTACAGATCTGGTCTCTGAAGAGAATTTTCTCTTTCTAGTGATTGTGTTTGTTTGATTTAGTTTAGTTTTTAACTCTAGTTCTTAACAGCTGAATTATGACCATGTGTGAATTCTTTAAGGTCACATGGCCATGATTCTCTCTACTCAACAGTCACATTCTTCTGAAAATCACATTGACACAAGCCCCTTCAGGGAAAAAGACATCGCAGAACATTTGTAACAGGCCAGGTGATGCAAAGTGTTTGGCAGATCATAAACATGGAACTTAAGATCACGTTGTACTGTAAGATTTCTCCCCATTTGCTCTGTTCAGGGGAACCTGGGCCTGGCTATTTTCCTGATCACGTCAGTTTGTAGATGAATTACAAGGAATTTCTGCCTCCAACTGTATGAGTTTGGAAATTAAATGATTTAATACTAAAGACTTTTTGCAAAACTCATAGAATGTGAGCTTTTGTTTTTTATTTTTACCTTTTTAAAGGAGAAAAGACAAATAGCCAAACATAACATTTCATAAAAACAAAGAAGAGTAACTCACTTTATGAAGGCATAATAAAAATCAGATAACTAAAAGCTAAGCTAGACTGGAAGTAAGGAAACATTTCAGGAAAGGCAGCATGGAGAAGTGGAGACCCTGTAGCCCATGGTGAGTATTTGAGGTAATGGTCTCTGCAAAGCAGAATCTTGTTTCCTTCAACTTGAGTAATTAGCTGCTGAATATGGGACTGTCTGCTCTAGCTGTTTAATAAGTAAGTAAGTGTTCGATTATAGCTTTTAAAATAATATGAATTTATGATATGATAGCAAATAAACACTATGTAAAATACAAGAGGAGGAAATTTAAATACCGCAGAGTGAAAAGTCATCAGGCATACTTTAACTAGCAAGTCACGAGGGCTCTTTATATGTGTTGCAAAAGAAACAAATCTCTGGTAAGTGAAATTTTTTTTTGTATTATCATTTGTATTTTTAAATCTACATGGCTAGCTCAAACAGCTGAAGTTAAATCAAAAAGCCTGAAAACCATAGGTGAAGCTAAATCAAGCAAAGACTCATAAAAATAGTAAGCCCAAATCATTGAAACATTCTACTATATAAGGAGAAAATTAAGAGAAATTGAAGTGTGGTAAAATTCATGTTTGCTGAAAACATTCCAGCTCTCACACAATTGAATTATTTAAAAACAATTGTGTGTATATATTTTTCATACTTTTAGGACTTAAATGTGCTTGGTATAATTATAACTTAGCAATATTTATTACAGGCCTGTTTATACAGTTTAAGTTTGTGATAAACGATTTGACTTGCAATACAGGAGTGTTAGTGCTACCCAAGATTTTTGCTTGCATTACAGCTACTATGGTTTGAATAAGAAATGATACCATAAGCTCGTGCATTTAAATACTTTGTCCCCAATTCTCTGGGAGCCTTTAGGAGGTAGGGTCTTACTGGAAGAGGAATTTAAGCTGGAGCAGGCTTTTTTTTTTTTTCAATGCAGTTTATTCAGGAACCTTGAACAATCCTCGGACCCTGGGGAAAGCCAGCCCACAGCTTAAATAGCCTCTGGGTAGCCAACCCAGGCGTGCTACGTGGGCAATGCAGATAGGTCCACATACATGGAAGCAAGCCAGATCCTCAGCCTTAGCCAAATGTGGAATTGTTCGTGACAGAGAGCACTCACCATCGGGAAGGTGGAAGGCAGAAACCAGCTCCATCTTTAAGGCATAGCATTCCGCAGCTCTCTACAGTTCCCCCTTTTTGTTTTAGACGCATCAGGCAAGAGTAGAGGTCTGATCTCTGATATTAGAAATAAATTGGGACTTTGTACCGATGTTCATTTAGGTGTCATCCACCCAAAGAGCATCAGACCCGTCCGATACCTTTTTCTCAGAGGCGGGACCTGGGGCATCAACCCGCATGCAATCAGACATGCTCTTCTCTGGGTCCAAAGCAGCTGACCCTGAGTGCAGTGCTTAGCCTCGCATCCTGAGCAAAACATTTTAGCTTTTTATGGTAGCCAACCATGCTTGGGGAGACTGTCCTGCTTCAATGGCTGTAAAGGCCTGAATGATTGTGGCTGCATCACACTGTTGTGAGACTCTAATCTTGCATATATACCACAGGCAAACCAAGGAGACCAACACCAGAAGGCCTGCTAACGCTCCCATGCCCGCCCATTCCTTCAGATGATTCATGGCTGCAGCAATCCATGTTGATAATCCTGTGGCTAGTCCTGTGTCCACTCTGGTAGAATTTACTGTGACAATGGCCACTCTCAGCTGCTCCATCGTAGTATCGAATTCTCCAGTCCAATTACCTAAAATATAGCTCGACAATTGTTTAGACAGATTTGCAGCACAGGAAAAAGTCTCATGTTATATGCTAGTGACTCAAAGTCCAGCATATTTTCATTGACAGCCAAGTTGAGCGATTTGCCATAGGGTATCAATTTGCTCCTGCACGAGGTCAATCCTCTGATTGAACACCATCAAGCTTCCTTTTAGTTGAGCATTAATTCCTTTATGTACAACTAAGGCATGAGCTACATTGGCTAAAAGATTATTCAGGGTCTGAGCAGTCTGCACAGTATGACTCATGGCTAATGCCCTGGTGGTAGCTCCAACAGCCGCCAATGAGATGGTAGTAACAATGGTGGCTGTAGTTCCAAGATCCCTTTTCTGTCTGAAGAGAGTCATAGCGTGAGGGGCATCTACGGCACAGGCACCCAGTGAGGCATGCGAGTAACCAGGGCATACCTAAATTTACTAGCATTCCAGCATTGGGCAAAAAAGCAAGTATCATTACCACAATTACTTGGCTCTCTCTGGCTAATAATGAATAAAAATGGGGGATATAAACAAACAGGTGTGGGCTTATAGGAAATATTATGAGAAGCCTTAACCCCCTCGTTGGAACATCCTGCGTCAGTTCTAGAACTAGCAGTGGTGGTGTCGAAGTCTGAGTAGGTTCAGGAGACCATTGCCCCCAGAGGTGAGACGTGCTCCATGCCAATTGACTAACTCCATGTTTTCCTCCACTTTTGAAAGTCATTTAAGGTTCTTAAATTTTTTTCCCTTTTTTTTTAAATTTTTCAGCAATTACACTTTATTCATTCTGCATCCCCCCATAAGCCCCTCCCTCCTCCCTCTGCTTGCATGCCACTCCCCAAGTCCACTAATAGGGGAGGTTCTCCTCTCCTTTCTGATCTTAGTCTGTCAGTTCACATCAGAAGTGGCTGCATTGTCCTCTACTATGGCCTGGTAAGGCTGCTCCCCCCCCCCCCAGAGGGAGGTGATCAAAGAGCAGGCCAATCAGATTATGTCAGAGGCAGTCCCTCTTCACATTACTATGTAACCCAATTGGACTCTGAACTGCCCTGGGCTACATCTGTGCAGGGGTTCTGGGTTATCTCTATGAATAGTCCTTGGTTGGAGTATGAATCTCTGGGAAGTTCCCTGTGTTCAAATTTTCTTGTTCTGTTGCTCTCCTTGTGGAGACCCTGTCCTCTCCAGCTCTTACTATTTCCCAGTTCTTACCTAAAATTCCATTCACTCTGCCCAACAGTTGCCCATCAGGCTCAGCATCTGCTTTGATAGTCTGAAGGGCAGAGGCTTTCAGAGGCCCTCTGTGGTAGGTTCCTAGGTTGTTTCCTGTTTTCTTCTTCTTCTGATGTCCATCCTCTTTGCCTTTCCGGATGGGGATTGGACATTTTAGTTAGGGTCCTCTCTCTTGCTTAGTTTCTTTAGATGCACAGGTTTTAGTGGGTTTGTCCTAGGTTTTGTTGCATGGCCTCATTTCCTCTAGTTTAGAGGAAATGCAAGGAAGTTGCTTCCTGATGTCCAGGCCGGGGTGCCATGGTGGAATCAATCATCTCTGGAACTGTAAGCCAAAATAAATGTTTTCTTTACTAAGTTCTCTATATTTTATTACAGCAACTGGAAATTAATATAATAGTCAATGGTTAGTGCCTGGGGGCCACACCTGTAATGAAACATAGAGAAGATTTGGTCAAATGTACAGCACCCAGTAAAGTATTGTGGAAAATATACTCTTAAGGGGAAAACAAACAGGAAGTAATATCACATGCTTGATTTTTAATAATTTCACGCCAAAATGACAGTTAAATTCATGTCCATGCAGACGAATCAATAGGTGGTTGGAGAATTCATCACTGACATAAATATATGTCACTGAAAGGACATCTAGATGTTTCTTTCACTTTGTTGCATTTGAACCAAGTCTATTTATATTCCCATTTTATTCATTGCTGCACACTGGTAAGGCTGAGTGAAAGACATATATAGCACAGAATTAACCAAGATGTTGAAAACTTGAGGCAAAGAAATATGGTTGTATTAATAGAAATAGAAAAACACAATTTATTTTAAAAGTTCAGACAAGATTTTTTGCATTCACTATGGTAGCAACACAACACAAGAGAAAGAGTGACCCTCAGAAATTTACATCACTGTCAGTGTAAGATGATGCCAACTCACTAAACAACAAGAGCACTTTACTATTAGGCAGCTGAGTGGGAAGTCAGCATGATCCAGGTGCAGTAAACTCTAAAACTCTTGACATATACTTACAGTAGCTAATATTTAAGTAAATAAAACCATTTTCAGAATGATTGCCATAACAGCTGAGCAGCTCTTAGTTACAAATCTGCATCCTTTTTTGGTATCTGTAATAAAATTGCATTTTTTTTTCCTGCTGGGCACACTGCTTGTGCTTTCCAAAGCTCATGGGTTTAGGTAGATTTCTAAGAAAACATTTAAGTTTGTCTTAGAACTTCAAAAAGACACAGATTACTCTTGGGAAATTATTTTTCCTAGTAGAATTAATAAAAATATAAACAATTTGTACTACTTTTAGAATTTAATTTAGGGGTGCCACAGTCCTTAAATTAAGGTAAGAAAACTTTCTGGCTCAATTATTTGAAGATTTAGTCTTCTAAATATGCTTAGAAAAAAACGAAAGTAGTGTTCACTAGTTCATTAGAACAACAATCATGTATCTGACTTCATTCCTCTTGGCAGAATTTCTTATCATGAACTATTTACTTTTATAAAAATAAGTCATTCAAATCTGTAGGCAACAGAGCTATCTAACTTTTAAAAGTAATAAACTATTGCCACTGGTTTTGGTGTGTGTGTGTGTGTGTGTGTTGTTTATGGACATTATTTTTGTTGGATAGATTTGCAGTACAGAAGTGATAACCTGAGTCCTCAAAATAACTTAAACATTTTAAAATAATTAAACCAATAGTATAATAAATCAGAAAAATATACCCACAGGAACTCTTTTTTAATTTTTTATTATTTTTATTAATTACAGTTTATTCACTTTGTATCCCAGCTGTAGCCCATTCTCTCATTCCCTCCAGTCCCAGCCTCCCTCCCTCATCTCCTCCTAGGCCCCTCTTTAAGTCCAAGGAAGGTCCACCTCCCTTCCATCTGACTCTACCCTGTCAGGACTCACCAGGACTGGTTGCATTGTCTTCCTCTGTGGCCTGGTAAGGCTGTCCCCAGCTCAAGGGGAGGTGATCAAAGAACCAGCCACTGAGTTCATGTTAGAAATATTTCCTGTTCCCCTTACTAAGGAACCCACTTGGAGACTGAGCTGCCATGGGCCACATTTGTGCAGGGGTTCTAGGTTATCTCCATGCATGGTCCTTGGTTAGAGTATCAGTCTCAGAAAACACCCCTGGGCCCAGATTGGTTCTGTTGCTCACCTCCAGGTCTTTCTATCTCCCCCTTCTTTCCTAATATTCCCTGCACTCTGCCCAAAGTTTGGCTGTGAGTCTCAGCATGTTTTGATACCTCACTGGGTAGAGTCTGTAAAAGTCTTCTGTGGTAGGCTCCTGTCCTGTTCCCTGTTTTCTCCCTCTTCTAATGTCTATCCCGTTTAGCTTTCTGAGTGAAGATTGATCATCTTACCCAGGGTCCTCCTTCTTGTTGAATTTAAACACCAACAAACTAAGTAATCCAATTAAAAAATGTGGTACAGAGCTAAACAAAGAATTCTCAATAGAGGAATATTGAATGGCACAGAAACACTTAAAGAAATGATCAAATTCCTTAGTCATCAGGGAGATGCAAATCAAAAGAACCCTGAGATTTCACCTTACACCTGTCATAATGGCTACGATCAGAAACTCAATAAAAATAAAAATAAAAAAATACGCAAGTGACAACACATGCTGGAGAGGATGTGGAGAAAGGGGAAACCTCCTTCATTGCTGGTGGGAATGTAAACTTGTACAACCACTTTGGAAATCAGATTGAAAATCAAATTGCTTTCTCAGACAATTAGGAATAGTGCTTCTTTAAGATCTAGCTATAGCACTCCGAAGCATATATCCAAAAGATGTTGAAGTACACAAAAAGGACATTTGCTGAACCATGTTCATAGCAGCTTTATTCATAATAGCCAGAACTTGGAAACAACCCAGATTTCCCTCAACTGAAGAATGGATACGGAGATTGTGATACAGTTACACAATGGAATACTTCTCAGCAATTAAAAGCAAGCAAATCCTCTTTTCCTTTCTGGATGGGGTTTGGACGTTTTAGTTAGGGTCCTCTCTCTTGCTTAGTTTCTTTAGATGCACAGGTTTTAGTGGGTTTGTCCTATGTTGTATGTCTATATGAGTGAGTATATACCATGTGTGTCTTTTTGCTTCTGAGACAACTCACTCAGGATGATCCTTTCCAGATCCCACCATTTACCTGCAAATTTCATGATTTCCTTATTTTTCATTGCTGAGTAATATTCCATTGTGTAGATGTACCACAATTTCTGCATCCATTCTTCAGTTGAGGGGCATCTGGGTTGTTTTTGGACATCAGAAGAAGAAGAAAACAGGAAACAACCTAGGAACCTACCACAGAGGGCCTCTGAAAACCTCTGCCCTTCAGACTATCAAAGCAGATGCTGAGCCTGATGGGCAACTGTTGGGCAGAGTGAACGGAATTTTAGGTAAGAACTGGGAAATAGTAAGAGCTGGAGAGGACAGGGTCTCCACAAGGAGAGCAACAGAACAAGAAAATTTGAACATAGGGAACTTCCCAGAGACTCATACTCCAACCAAGGACTATTCATGGAGATAACCTAGAACCCCTGCACAGATGTAGCCCAGGGCAGTTCAGAGTCCAATTGGGTTACATAGTAATGTGAAGAGGGACTGCCTCTGACATAATCTGATTGGCCTGCTCTTTGATCACCTCCCTCTGGGGGGGGGGAGCAGCCTTACCAGGCCACAGTAGAGGACAATACAGCCACTTTTGATGTGAACTGACAGACTAAGATCAGAAAGGAGAGGAGAACCTCCCCTATTAGTGGACTTGGGGAGTGGCATGCAAGCAGAGGGAGGAGGGAGGGTGGGATTGGGATGGGAGGAGGGAGGGGCTTATGGGGGGATGCAGAATGAATAAAGTGTAATTGATGAAAAAAAAATAAAAAAAATAAAAATAAAAAAAAGATAAAAAAATATAATGCCAATACGTACACAAATTTTTGACTTATTAAAGGTTATGATGTGGAAATATATGTTATGTACATTATTAGTATCCAGAAAAGAAACCAGAGCATTAATAGTAAGTAAGTTGCCATTATTATCACACTTTGATTTCATAACTTTGATTTCATAACCAAGTTGCTAGACTATGGTAAAATGAATGTTTTTTTTTTAATTTAGTTAATAAACTTGTATCAAGTGGAAAAAAAATAAAAGCAAGCAAATCATAAAATTTGCAGGCAAATGGTGAGAACTAGGAAAGATCATCCTGATGAGGTATCCCAGAAGCAGAAAGACACTCATGGTATATATTCACTTATAGATGGATATTAGACATATAATATGGGATAAACATACTAAAATCTGTACACCCATCTCTCTCTCTCTCTCTCTCTCTCTCTCTCTCTCTCTATATATATATATATATATATATATATATATATATATATCTTTCTCTTTTACACACACACACACATACAGAGAACATACAAAGAGAGAGAGAGAGAGAGAGAGAGAGAGAGAGAGAGAGAGAGAGAAAGAGAGACCCTTCTTAAATAGGCCATTCCAAAATTCAATCACTTGAAACAAAAATAATTCATTTCTTCCCAACATTATTTAAGGTGAGCCTAGTGTAGACTGAGATCATAGGGCAGCTCTACTGATCTTGACTAATCTAAAGGTCAACTTGTCTCAGCTAGGCATGGCTTAATTGCAGAGCCTGGGTTAGCTCCACATGCCTCATCTGTCTCCTGGATCCAAAGTACTAGTCTCCACATGTTGACATGGACACTATGTTTATCTAAGCCTCCAGAAAACAAACAAAAAAACAGGGATGTGTAAAGCTTTTATAAGCCTTTGCCTGGAACTGGTGGGACAACAGCCCATAGAGAGAGATTCACCAGAGCAATTCATGGCATCAGACTCAAAACCAAAGAGAGAGAAATATCCTTGATCTCTAGAGTTGATCTACTTAAATACATAAAACGCTTTACAACAATGCCTTATAACAACAAATGCTTGAGATTGATAAGGAACAAATGAATAATGGAATTAAAATGGGATGTTTGCTTTTCTATTTTATGTTTTACTCTCATAGTAAGTAGAGAAAGGAGCCACAAGAATATTGCAGTATTCTGTGGTTCTTGGTTTTAAAATAGCAAAGATTCTAATTATTATTGCTGGAGGTTTGGATAGTTATAAGAATTTGATCGCAGCTGATGGTGACTTGGTCCCCTAGGACAATGGCAGAAAACAGGTGATAAGCTTCCCCTTGAGGTCTCATATGCCAGAGCTCACCCCGGTATTAAAGGATCCTCCACAATGATCAAAGGTACAAATCCTCAAAGAGAGCAAGATGCTATAATCCTGGACCTGGAACATAGGATATGACAATTACACTGGAGGCAGAGGAGAGAAATAGGCAGCACCCTAACAAATTTAGGTAACTTGTTGTCCTCCAGTCCATACCTAGGATCCTGTGGTGAGCTTCTCACTAAGAACAAAAATAAGCCTTACAAGTAGTCTAGCACAAAGTTTGTAAGCTTGTCAGAATCTGGACACATTCTTTAAATTTCTCATTCATGTCCCTCTGATGGCGATGCTAAGCAATGACCCTAAACCTCTGTGACT
The DNA here is from genome assembly GCF_030254825.1 of Meriones unguiculatus. NCBI lineage: Eukaryota > Metazoa > Chordata > Mammalia > Rodentia > Muridae > Meriones > Meriones unguiculatus. Next base: position 100,331,850 of record NC_083354.1, read on the forward strand.
TCTCTCCTTGAGATCAGGCACTTTATGCTCAGTTACTTCCCATTCCTGCAAGACTGATTTCCCAGTCACTTCATGATCTAAGGGGTTTGAGGAATGTCCTTGAATCTTCTCCTTTCATTTACTACCTAAGAGTTTTTGAAACACCATAGTTAAGTGTTGCTTCTTCCATCTTCTCTGCTGAGTTGCCTGTTATGCCATAGTGATCCAGAACCAGCATCAACTCTATCCTAACAAGATTTACAGAGCCTGGAGTACAGAAGGGACAACTGTGTTGGTTCCCTTGGACTTCTGACTTGACTCTGAGAATGTTCATATATTGAGTAAATTTTTTAAAACATGTTATACTTTCATATAAAACTATTATAAAGTTATATACAACACTGCATATTTTTATTATAAAACATCCAAACTTATCCTAAATTGGATGAAAGCAATGCATGAATTACATTATGCAATAAAGGGTAACAACAGGACTTCTTGTCTTCTTATACTCCTTTTCCATCTCTAAAAAACAAATCAAGTTCCTAGGTTGTTTCCTGTTTTCTTCTTCTTCTGATGTCCATCCTCTTTGCCTTTCAGGATGGGGATTGAACATTTTAGTTAGGGTCCTCTCTTTTGCTTAGTTTCTTTAGATGTACAGATTTTAGTGGGTTTATTCTATGTTGTATGTTTATATGAGTGAGTATATACCATGTGTGTCTTTTTGCTTCTGGGACAACTCACTCAGGATGATCCTTTCCAGGTCCCACCATTTACCTGCAAATGTCATGATTTTCTTATTTTTCATTGCTGAGTAATACTCCATTGTATAGATGTACCACAGTTTCTGCATCCATTCTTCAGTTGAAAGGCATCTGAGCTGTTTCCAGCTTCTGGCTATTACAAATAAAGCTGCTACAAACATGGTTGAGCAAATGTCCTTTTTGTGTACTTGAGCCTCTTTTGGATATATGCCTAGGAGTGGTATGGCTAGGAACCTGCTACAGAGGGCCTCTGAAAGCCAGAAGAAGAAAACAGGAAACAACCTTGGAACCTGCCACAGAGGGCCTCTGAAAGCCTCTGCTGTGCAGACTGTCAAAGCAGATGCTAAGCCTGATGGGCAACTGACAGGCAGAGTGAATGGAATTTTATGTAAGAAGCGGGAAATAGTAAGAGCTGGAGAGGACAGGAACTCCACAAGGAGAGCAACAGAACAAGAAAATTTGAGGGCGACTAGCACACACAGTTTCTGAGCGGTGGGATACCTGATCTTCTGAGTTGGAGAATGGAAGGACCCCCAACACAGGAAAACCACAGCGAGGCTTTCTGAACACCAGGGAACACCAGGTGAAAACTTTGGCCTCCGGTCACCCAGAGACTTGCTTGGGGAAGGAGAGAAACGATCCTTTGTTCTTGCTGCACTCCCTTCCCCCAGACCTCCTTCCGCCTCTGCACAGCGGCACAGTGGACTCATCTTTCTCAGCGCAGACCTAACTGCCTGGGGTATACAGCCACTGAGACGGAGCCCCAAGCACTTTAGTGGCAGACAAAAGCCAGCAGTACATGCCCCAGAGTCCCAGATTCGCGCAGCAGCTGCACCATCCTCCCAGGGCGCGAATCTGCTAGAGACCATACTAGCTCCACAGGATCGCCATCACTGACAGTACGGCCCGCCCAATCCCACAGTGACAGAGAATACGCTATATACTCACCAAAACCAGGCAGAAACGTCATACAACCTGGACACACTAGGCACTGGGCCTCCCAAGCTTGGAGAGCACAACGAAGAGATCCCAGGACTTCCCAGAAAGCATTGGGACTAGCAACCCAGTCTCAAGTTACAGAGGGAAGTGGCAGCACAGCAGCACTGAACTGGTGGGGCACCACAGCCCTCCAGTTTAAGACTAACCAGGGACAAACCAGAGAACAGAGAGCCTGATTACCCCATCCCTGCTGAAGTGACCACCCTGAAATCTCCAGCTGCAGCAAGACCTCAGAACCTGGCAGTGACAGCAGCACAGAACTGGCGGAACACATCAAAGAAGCAGGGCCAAACCAGAGAGCAGAGAGCCCCGGATACCACGATCTCGGCCAAGAGACCTGCCTGTAAGTGAGTGCACCCTTGAGAATCTGCAGTTCCCCAGATCCTGGGTCCTTCTAAATCAGAAGCCAGGCATCGAACCCCCCTCCCACCCACATACCCACTTTGGGAAACAGAGGGGCACTAGGGACATTGAAGTTCCTGCCCTGTGGGCCTGATTGAGGAGTTAAGACAGTTAATGCCAGAAATTGCGCTGCGATCATCATTAGCGCCTGCGACATATACAGTGCAGAGCCCCTCCCACACACTCAAGGGTTCAACATTAGCCATCACTCTGTCCCTCAAGAAACTCATCCACGCACACTTACACACACAGACACACACACGCGCTCGCACACACACGCTTACATTTGCCCCGTTTGCGCCTGCGTACTTTCCTCCCACAGGTACAGCTAGTCCTCAGCACACGCTGAGAGTGCTCAGCTTCCTGAAGAACTCTCCAGACACCAGAGAGAGACAGCACCAGTCTGATCTGCAGAATCCAAAAACAAACAGGGAAGGTTTCAGATAAGCCAATGGCCAGGGGTAGGCGAAAGAACACTTCCAACATAAATCAGGACATCATGACTTCACCAGCAAACCCCAAAATCGATGGATACACCAATTCAGCAGAAGCACAGGAAAATGATTTTAAAGCCATGCTTGCCCAATTATTTGAGGCTCATAAGGAGGAAATGAACAAGTCTTTCAAAGAGATGGCCAGTCAATTGGAGGCAAAGAAAGAAGAAATAGACAATATCCTAAAAGAAACACAGGCAAACATAGCCAAACAAATAGATACACAAGTAGAGGAAAAATTAGCGGCATATAAGAAGGAAATGAAAAAAGAAATAGAGGCCATCGTAGAGAGACAGGAATCCAAATTCAAACACATGAAAGAAATGGTGCAAGGCATGAAAACAGAATTAGAATCAATAAAGAAAACACAAAATGAGAAAACCCTTGAGCTTGAGAACTTGGAGAAAAGATCAGGAACCACAAAAGTAAGCATCACCAACAGAATACAAGAGATGGAAGAGAGAATCTCTGGAGCTGAAGACACACTTGCAGAAATGGATACTTCTCTCAAAGAAAAAGTAAAATCAGAAAAGTTCCAGTCACAAAATATCCAAGAAATCAAGGATGCTATGAAAAGACAAAATCTAAGAATAATAGGAATTCACGAAAAAGAAGACTCCAGACTCCAAGGTCCAGAAAATATTTTCAAGAAAATCATAGAAGAAAATTTTCCCAACTTAAAGAAAGAGATGTCCATAAATATACAAGAGGCCTACAGAACTCCAAATAGACTAGACCAGAAAAGAAACACATCACGACACATCATAGTCAAAACACTAAATCTACAGAACAAAGAAAAGATACTAAAAGCAGCAAGGGAAAAAGGCCAAGTAACATATGAAGGTAGACCTATCAGAATCACACCGGACTTCTCATCAGAAACTATGAAAGCCAGAAGGGCCTGGGCAAGTATCATGGAGACTCTAAGAGATCACAAATGTCAACCCAGACTACTATACCCTGCAAAGCTTTCAATCAAAATAGATGGAGAAAACAAAATATTCCATGACAAAACTAAATTTACACAATATCTACACAGCAAACCATCCCTACAGAAGATACTAGAAGGAAAACTCCAATTCAATGAAAACAAATTCACCCAAGCAAACAGGGCATACAGATAATGTCCCAACAAAAATGAAAAGAAAACAAGCAATGAATCAGGGTTAGATCATCGACTCCATTACAAAAGGAACTAACATGCATTGGTCACTATTATCTATCAATATCAATTGACTCAACTCACCAATAAAAAGACACAGGCTAACAGAATGGTTAAGGAAACAGGATCCAACATTCTGTTGCATCCAAGAAACACACCTATGCAACAAAGACAAACACTACCTCAGAGTAAAGGGCTGGAAAACTGTTTTTCAAGCAAATGGTTCCAGAAAACAAGCTGGAGTAGCCATCCTAATATCTAATAAAATAGACTTTCAACCCAAGTTAATCAAAAAAGATAAGGAAGGCCACTATATTCTCATCAAAGGAAAAATCCACCAAGAGGACATCACAATCTTGAATATCTATGCCCCAAACACAAGAGCACCGACATTCGTAAATGAAACATTATTAAAGCTTAAATCATACATTGATCCTAATACCTTAATAGTGGGAGACTTCAACACTCCACTCTCACCAAGGGACAGATCAACTAGACAGACACCAAATAGGGAAATAAAAGCACTCACAGAATCCCTAAATCAAATGGACCTAATAGACATCTACAGATCATTTCACCCAAACTCAAAAGAGTACACCTTCTTTTCAGCACCGCATGGAACCTTTTCCAAAATAGGCCATATAGTGGGTCACAAAGCAAGCCTCAACAGATACAAAAGGATTGAAATAATGCCTTGTATACTATCTGAACACCATGGAATAAAGCTAGACATCAACAACAACAGAAACAACAAAAAGCCGACACGCACATGGAAACTGAACAACTTACTATTCAATGACAGCTGGGTTAAGGAAGAAATAAAGAAAGAAATTAAAGACTTCCTAGAATTCAATGAAAAGGAAGGCACAACATACCCAAATTTATGGGACACATTGAAAGCAGTGCTCAGAGGAAAATTTATAGCACTAAGTGCCTGCAAGAAGAAATTCGTAACATCACATACAAACAACTTAATGGCCCAACTGAAAACCCTAGAAAAAAAAAGAAGCAGATACACCCAAGAGGAGCAGACGGCTGGAGATAATCAAACTAAGGGCTGAAATCAATCAACTAGAAACAAATAAAACTATCCAAAGAATCAATGAAACAAAAAGCTGGTTCTTTGAGAAAATCAACAAGATAGACAAACCTTTAGAAAAACTAACTAAAAAGCAGAGAGAAACTATCCAGATCAGCAAAATCAGAAAAGAAAATGAGGACATAACCACAGACACTGAGGAAATCCAAACAATTATTAGGTCATACTACAAAAGGCTATATGCCACAAAATTTGGGAATCTAAATGAAATGGATAATTTTCTTGAAAGATTCCATCTACCAAAACTAAGTCAAGATCAGGTAGAAAGACTGAATAGCCCTATATCTCCCAAGGAAATCAAAGCAGTCATTACCAGTCTCCCCTCCAAAAAAAGCCCTGGACCAGATGGCTTCAGCGCAGAATTCTACAAGACCTTCAAAGAAGTGCTAACTCCAATTCTCCTCAAGCTATTCCACAAAATAGAAACAGAAGGAACACTACCAAACTCATTCTATGAAGCCACAGTCACCTTAATACCTAAACCACACAAAGACCCAACAAAAAAAGAGAACTTCAGGCCTATCTCTCTTATGAACATTGACGCAAAAATACTCAATAAAATACTTGCAAACCGAATCCAAGAACATATCAAAGATATCATCCACCATGACCAAGTAGGCTTCATCCCAGGCATGCAAGGGTGGTTCAACATATGGAAATCCATCAATGTAATCCACTACATAAACAAACTGAAGGAGAAAAACCACATGATCATCTCCTTAGACGCCGAAAAAGCATTTGACAAAGTCCAACATCCATTCATGTTTAAAGTCTTGGAGAGATCAGGGATACAAGGCACATACCTAAACATAGTAAAGGCAATATATAGCAAGCCTATAGCTAACATCAATCTCAATGGAGAGAAACTTAAATCAATCCCACTGAAATCAGGGACAAGACAAGGCTGTCCATTGTCCCCATATCTCTTCAACATAGTACTTGAAGTCCTAGCCAGAGCAATAAGACAACTAAAGGAAATCAAGGGGATACAAATCGGAAAGGAAGAGGTCAAAGTGTCACTATTTGCAGATGATATGATAGTATACATGAGCGACTCCAAAAATTCAACCAGAGAACTCCTTCAGCTGATAAACACCTTCAGCAAAGTGGCAGGATACAAAATCAACTCAAAAAAATCACAAGCCCTCCTATATACCAAAGACAAAAAGGCTGAGAAAGAAATTAGGGAAACAACACCCTTCACAATAGCCACTAACAACATAAAGTACCTTGGTGTGACTCTAACCAAGCAAGTGAAAGACCTGTTTGAGAAAAACTTCAAGTCTCTGAAGAAAGAAATTGAAGAAGATATCAGAAGATGGAAAGATCTCCCGTGCTCATGGATTGGTAGGATTAACATTGTGAAAATGGCCATCCTGCCAAAAGCAATCTACAGATTCAATGCAATTCCCATCAAAATACCAACTCAATTCTTTACAGACCTTGAAAAAAAGATTCTCAGCTTCATATGGAGAAACAAAAAACCCAGAATCTCCAAAACGATCCTGTACATCAACAGATCATCTGGAGGTATCTCCATTCCTGATCTCAAGCTGTACTACAGGGCAATAGTAATAAAAACTGCACGGTATTGGCATAGAAACAGAAAGGAGGATCAATGGAACCACATAGAAGACCCAGAAATAAATCCACACACCTATGAATACTCGATATTCGACAAAGAAGCCAATTCCATTCAATGGAAAAAAGACAGCATCTTCAACAAATGGTGCTGGACCAACTGGATGTCTACATGCAGAAAAATGAAAATAGATCCATATTTATCACCCTGCACAAAACTAAAGTCAAAGTGGATCAAGGACCTCAACATAAAACCAGATACCCTAAATCAATTGGAAAAAAAAGTGGGGAACAGCCTAGAACTCATTGGCACAGGGGACAACTTCCTGAACAGAACACCAACAGCACAGGCTCTAAGAGCAACAATCAATAAATGGGACCTCATGAAACTGAAAAGTTTCTGTAAAGCAAAGGATACCGTCATCAAAACAAAACGACTGCCTACAGATTGGGAAAGAATCTTCACTAACCCTTTATCTGACAGAGGACTAATATCCAGTATATACAAAGAACTAAAGAAGCTGAAAAGCAGCAATCCAAGTAATCCAATTAAAAAATGGGGAACAGAGCTAAACAGAGAATTCTTGACAGAGGAACATCGAATGGCAGAAAAACACTTAAAGAAATGCTCATCCTCATTAGCCATCAGGGAAATGCAAATCAAAACGACCCTGAGATATCACCTTACACCCATCAGAATGGCCAAGATGAAAAACTCAAGCGATAACACATGCTGGAGAGGTTGTGGAGAAAGGGGAACCCTGCTCCACTGCTGGTGGGAATGTAAACTGGTACAACCACTCTGGAAAGCTATCTGGCGCTTCCTAAGACAAATAGGAATAGTGCTTCCTCCAGACCCAGCTATACCACTGCTAGGTATATACCCAAAGTTTGTTCAAGTACACAAAAAGAACACTTGCTCAACCGTGTTTATAGCAGCTCTATTTGTAATAGCCAGAACCTGGAAACAACCCAGATGTCCATCAACGCTGGAATGGGTACAGAAATTGTGGTATTTTTATACAATGGAATACTACTCAGCAATCAAAAAGGAGGAAATCATGAAATTTGCAGGCAAATGGTGGGATCTAGAAAAGATCATTCTGAGTGAAATATCCCAGAAGGAGAAAGACAAACATGGGATATACTCACTTATATAGACCTATAAGATATGATAAACATAATGAAATCTATACACCTAAAAAAGATAATCAATTGAGCGGACATGGGGTAAGATGATCAATCCTCCTTTAGAAAGACAGATGGGATGTGCATTGAACGTATGACAGGAGTCTACTGAGCGCATCTGAAAGACTCTAACTAGCAGTGTTTTCAAAGCAAAGACTCATGACCAAACCTTTGGCAGAGTACAGGGAATCCTAAGAAAGAAGGGGAGTTAGTCTGATGGGGAAAGGATAGGAGCTCCACAAGGACCAAATATATCTGGGCACAGGGTCTTTTCTGAGACTGACATTCAACTAAGGACCATGTATGGATATAACCTAGAACCTCCACTCAGATGTAGCCTGTGGTAGCTCAGTAACCAATTGGTTTCCCAAAGTGAGGGGAACAGGGACTATTTCTAACAGGAACTCAATGACTGGCTCTTTGGTCTCCCCACCCCCGAAGGGAGGAGCAGTCCTGTTAGGCCACAGAGGAGGGCTTTGCAGCCAGTCCTGAAGATACCTGATAAAACAGGATCAGATGAATGGGGAGGAGGTCCCCCCATCAGTGGACTTGGAAAGGGGCATGGTGGAGATGAGGGAGGGAGGGAGGGACTGGGAGGGAATGAGGGATCGGGACAGGGCTGGGATACAGAGTTAATAAAATGTAACTGATAAAAAAATAAAAATAAAAATAAAAAAAAAGAAAATTTGAACACAGGGAACTTCCCAGAGACTCATACTCCAACCAAGGACTATTCATGGAGATAACCTAGAACCCTGACAGTGCAGCCACTTCTGATGAGAACTGATAGACTAAGATCAGAAAGAAGGAGAGGAGGACCTCCCCTATCAGTGGACTTGGGGAGGGGCATGCATGCAGAAAAGGGGGGGGGAGGGGGGACCGGGAGGGGAGGAAGGAGGGGCTTATGGGGGGATACAAAATGAATAAAGTGTAATTAATACAAGTTAAATAAAAAATTTAAAAAAAAATCAAGGAGATCTGGTCTGGCTGCTTTTCATACATGTCATTTTGTTTCTTTGTTTCATAGGAGGAAATTTTTTTAGTATGTTCTGTTTTTCAAAGATTATATATGTAGACAAAACAACAATCTATGACTTAATTGTCCATGATACTTTAAAATCTATGACATAATTGGTGTAATTACAAGAGCTACTTCTCTGTGGCCTGGAATCTCATAGCAGGATAGTCTGGCTGGCCAAAGAACCCTGGAGACCCACATATTTTCACTTTTCTGACACTGGAACACCTGCTAGCTGCCATGTTTTGCTTTCTCACATGGGTTTCAGGTATTGAAATCAGGTTCTTGTGCTTGCGATGCAAACGCTTTACCGACTGGTCTCACTCTGTAGCTCTTAATATTAATCATGCCTTGAAAAACAAAATGATCACTTAAAGCATATATTCTAAGACTTTAATATTTAATGCATAAAACTGAAATAACAAAATAGGGAGAAACAGACTAACTGAGAAAGAAAGAACCAGAGTAACAAAGACCATCCTTGTTCTTAGTTAGATTGCACAGAGAACAGCAAGATGTAAACCAAGAAAAAAAAATGACAGGGTTTAAACTGGAATTGTATTTCTTATGTTTATTCCCACTTGCTGTGGTATATTGACAAGTTAGCATCATACACAAGTGCTAATTAATAAATCATAATTCTCACTGTGGGAATCACTTCTTAATGTGTAGACTAATTCAGAAGAAAAAACATGGAACATGTAAAACCTCTGCAAATCCGTAAGCCAGAGCTTCTAATTACATCTTGCTGGGTGTTTCACAACTTGGGGGGTTCCATAAATCTCTGCTGAGAGGTTAGAAGACTTTGTGGAAATTTCTGGACTTTGCCACAGGTGGTCTAGATGTAAGTGAACAGATCGAGCTGAGAATAGAGCCAAGCCTTTTAAACTGTCAAAATTCTATGACACGTTCACTGCTCTCATCACTGCTGATGACAAGCCTATAGCCCTTACTAAGTACAACATAGCAACGTGGTGACATTTCTTACATGTTGAGTTTTCACTGCAAAACTCAGTCCAAGAATGTCAATAATCCAAACCCTATGCAAGCCTTATCGGATCCAATTAGCAAATATCAATCACCACTATGCTTCTTTCGTGCACTACAAGAATAAAAGAAATAAGCTTTTGTTCCATCAGCACTTTTCAGAAAGCATTTCATTGTCTTTTTAAAAACACTTCCTCAGATCATCATGTCTAGTGCTACTTAATATAGGAAAGGCGCCATCTGAACAATTCCCTCAGTCAAGAGTTCTCTCTCTGCACAACTTCTCATTTACATTATTTGTTCAAATATATGATTTGGAATCAAAAGATTAATCAATCAATCATGTAGCACATTTTGCTTATATTCCACAAATTGCAGAATTGTACAATGAAAGAGTTTAGCCTGCTGTGCTAATGAAGACACAAAGTCCAATTCATGCTATTTTTGAAGAAAGGCTATACCATTGACATTCTAAATATTTTTCTAAATAATATAAATTTTCAACTTAGTATGTTGCTCAGTTTTTTAAGTATAAACAATATTTGTTCTTACTTAAAAGAATATTATTTGGTTTTAGTGAAATAGTCCCACAACTACCCTAAATGATAAGAATGGTATTTTCCATATCTTAGGTTTTTTCTTTCTTCTTAAAAAAATCTATGAAAATTATTGATAAAGACTTATTAATTAATGTGTAAATGAAAAGAAGTAACTCTAGTTCTCTATATATATTTTGAAAATGAATCATATTTTCTATTTATCTTAAATTATACATAATACAGATAAGTGTGTTGTAAATGATGTTTTTATTTCCTCAGATGAGAGGATGTGATTAGAACTGTTCCCAAGCCTTTCTAGCTCTTTCTGAACTGGCTGGTAAAACTTAGCTATTCTGGCCTAAATTCCTCTCCAAGCTCACTGATTCCAACTGGCTTCTCTTGCTTCTGACTGAATTGCTCTGCCTGGCCTCAAACTAATTTTGTGAGTATTATCTTCTGGTTGCTTCTCATTCTATGAATCAGTCTGTCTTCACCTGTGTCTAGGTTGTTCTTGTTGCAACCTGTCTCTGTAAAACTATCCCAGAAAGAAACTCTTGGTAAAAAAGTTCTCTTCTCTCTCCCTGTGCTGTTTCAAGTAGCCTCTCTTCCCTGTCCCGTTCTCATGAGTGTTGCGCATATCTTCTCTCTGACCCATTCTGTAAGATCTTTCTCTGATTTGTCATTTTGTCTACCCCTCAAATTGAGGTCACTTTCAAACATGGCTGCTTCCATTTTTTTTTTTTTCAACCATGTTTATAGCAGCTTTATTTGTAATAGCCAGAACCTGGAAACAACCCAGATGTCCATCAACGGAGGAATGGGTACAGAAATTGTGGTATTTTTACACAATTGAATACTACTCAGAGCTGATGATTTTTATGAAATTCTTTTTTTTTTTCAATGCAGTTTATTCAGGAACCTTGAACAATCATCTGACCCTGGGGAAAGCCAGCCCACAACTTAAATAGCCTCTGGGTAGCCAACCCAGGCGTGCCACGTAGGCAATGCAGATAGGTCCACATACACGGAAGCAAGCCAGATCCTCAGCCTTAGCCAAATGTGGAGTTGTTTGTGACAGAGAGCACTCACCATTGGGAAGGTGGAAGGCAGAAACCAGCTCCATCTTTCAGGTGCGGCATTGTGCAGCTCCCTACAGTTCCCCCTTTCTGTTTTGGACGCATCAGGCAAGAGTAGAGGTCTGATCTCTGATATTAGAAATAAATTGGGACTTTGTACCGATGTTCATTTAGGTGTCATCCACCCAAAGAACATCAGACCCGTCCGATACCTTTTTCTCAGAGGCAGGACCTGGGGCATCAACCCGCATGCAATCAGACATGCTCTTCTCTGGGTCCAAAGCGGCTGACCCTGAGTGCAGTGCTTAGCCTCGCATCCTGAGCGTAACATTTTGGCTTTTTATGGTAGCCAACCATTCTTGGGGAGACTGTCCTGCTTCAATGGCTGTAAAGGCCTGAATGGTCATGGCTGCATTACGCTGTTGTGAGACTCTAATCTTGCATATATACCACAGGCAAACCAAGGTGACCAACACCAGAAGGCCTGCTAATGCTCCCATGCCCGCCCATTCCTTCAGATGATTCATGGCTGCAGCAATCCATGTTGATAATCCTGTAGCTAGTCCGGCGTCCACTCTGGTAGAATTTACCATGACAATGGCCACTCTCAGCTGCTCCATCGTAGTATCGAATTCTCCAGTCCAATTACCTAAAATATAGCTAGAAAATTGTTTAGACAGATTTGCAGCACAGGGAAAATTCTCATGTTGTATGCTAGTGACTCAAAGTCCAGCATACTTTCATTGACAGCCAAGTTGAGCGATTTGCCATAGGGTATCAATTTGCTCCTGCATGAGGTCAATCCTCTGATTGAACACCATCAAACCTCCAAACTATGCTTACCTTCATTGTTTGGGATTAAAGGTGTGTGCTAAAGGCATGTCTGTATTCCAGACGGACCATACTGTAGCCCAGATCATGTCTACATTCCAGCCAGATCATGTAGACCTAAAGAATAGCCATGTTCTGGAATTAAAATTTGTCTATACTATGTTTATACATATATACAATATATATGTATATAATATATATTGTATCTATGCATTATACTCTATATAATGTATATATTTACAATATATAATGTGTATATATACATTTACAATTTACAATATATACATTATATATGTATTATACATTATATATGTATTATACATTATATATGTATTATATATATATTATATATACATATACAATATATACATGTATATATTGTAAATATATACATTATATTATATATGTACATTATACTATTTTATATATATATATATATATATATATATATAGAGAGAGAGAGAGAGAGAGAGAGAGAGAGAGAGAGAGTTAAAGAAAGTCAAGACACTTGGGCTAAAAATGACCACAACAGGAACGCTAGACTAACAAAAATCTTTGTTCATAGTACAAGAAACCTACTTTTAAATGATTGGTCATGGTAGTCTAAGTGACTCCCCAAACAATACAGCCTTTGGTTGCCTGTCATGGGTTGAGGGTGCTCCAATATTCCTTCAGACACTACGCTTAAGACACAGAACTTCAGTGATTCCATCTGGATCTGACCCAAAATTACTGTGCTCTAGCTTCCTTGGTTCCAGAAAATGTTGTGCAATTTGCCAAAGAAGGGAGAAATTAAGCTCTCTTACCCAGTGACAATACATATTCATTATGAAACTTAAGAAAATATTACTTATCAACATATTTATAAGCTTGAATTTTTTAGTGGCATTTAATAGCTAAATTAATTACATTAATTACATGTATTATATATGTCTATATGCAACTATGTATATCCATGCACATGGAAGTCTATGTAGCTGAGAATACAAGGCGGCATGGTTATAGTTGAGAAAGGGTGAAAAGAAGAAAAAAAACTCCATAGGACCATCTAAAGGCTAGAGTGTATCAAATCAAAGCACACTTACGTCCTTGACAAAGGACTGTTCAAATTAAATTGAAATGCTGCATTTCATATTATAAAGTTCCTTTTAGTAACCCTAGCAAGAAAAAAAAACCTGACAGTCATAAATACATTTTTAAATATTTTTTTGCTTGTGTAATTTAAGAAAATTTCATCAAAACCATTTTTCTGAGCTTATTATTTCAACAAGAAGAAATGCTCCACAGTCTTTTGTTATTAAAGAATGTGCTTATAGTGTGATAATTTATGTCTAGTTCGTTAAGCAGGTGTTCTGGGCAAGATAATATAGGGGAAATGGCAAACATGACACACTGTTTTCCATTAACCCCTCTGGCACTGGCAGCCGGAAGTTCCCCTTATGAAGGCTAATCCATTTTGCTTAATGCTTAGCATTTTCATATCCCAGCTCTGAGTGCCAGGAGGTTTTATGTTTGAAGTACAAGAAAAGCATGTGGCAATTTTGAGCACTGAACCAGTTATCCCTTATGAAAAATCAATTGATAAAAGTCAAAGCCATGAAACTCAGAAAGGCTTTGTACAGTGTGTCTTACCGAACCAGGAAGTCTTATTCTCCTTTCGAAGTACTGAGGCTAGAAACTTGCTTTTATTAAATTGGCGCAAAAAATATAAATACATAAACAAATGTTATTACATATATATATATATATATATATATATATATATATATATACTATTTTTCACCCCTCAGTAGTTTCCTTGAACCACCATCCAGAGGGGTCCAGGAAGAAAAACTGTTCAGGAAGAAAAATTTTCAAAGAAAAAGTAAGGTAATATAAATATGAGTATTGACTCTACATACCCTGAGTTATACACACAGAGACAACCAGCCTCCCTGGTAAATTCACTCAGTGGCTCACTTTATCAATTGGATGTAAGTTACTTTGAAAATTATGTATTATTTTCAGTGTGCCATATTTCTCATGGCTCTGCTATCATGATTTCTAGTCTGCTTTACTCAGGTTTGTAAGTCACCACAGTTATGTGAATTAACAAATCCTACCTAAACATTTATCTCTGCAAATTATGGCCCATTAATTTCCCTACTTGGTTTAATTTTTCAGAATTTGATATTGTAACAAGTAGTATCATTCATATTTAAAGTCATTCTAGTCTTTGGCAAAGGATCAAATAAAATGCAAGTTACAAGAGTAGCCATGTCAACAAATGCTGCTGGGACAACTGGACATCTCTATCACCAGTAGCCTTTCATATTCGTAACATATCTAAGCATAGGCCTTACAGAGTCATAAAAAGCCTTGCATTGTTCATGAACAAACTGATGAGACAACTCAATTTCACAGAAAGTTTAAAGTGCCTACATTTATAGAGACAAGGGAATCTCATTTCAATTTCACAACAGATAAACAAGGAATATCTGACACAGAAGGAACAGCTTTTTATTTTTTTATTTTTTATTATTATTGTTTATTATTATTAGTTACATTTTATTAACTCTGTATCTCAGCTGTATCCTGCTCCCTTATTCCCTCCCAATCACATCCTCTCTCCCTCAGCTTCTCTCTGCCCCTTTCCAAGTCCACAGATTGGGGAGGACCTCCTTCCCTTTCGTCTGGCCCTGTTTTATCAGGTCTCTTCAGGACTTTGCAGCCAGGAACAGCTTTTTAAATATAAGCACACTCCCCACCACTGTGAAGAAATACACTAATAGTTAACTTGCACTAAAACCAACATAAGGAACAGGCACTGCTTTGCATTTAATCAGTGTCGGAAAAATGTTGGATGTTGTCTGGGTTCCGAAAGAAAAAAATATAATTGATTAATTATACAGTATACAGAGGTCATAGAAAATATGAATCTAAAGTGGTTATACAAGTTTACACTCCCACTTTCAAATATGTATTTGAAATTCCAGTCTCATATTTTTATTCATCAAATTAAGAAAAGATGGCCATATGGAATTTCATCTTTGGTGCAATAACCTATATAGACAATGACCACATACTCTGCTCATAGAGATAAGATGGCTGTTTAGGGAAGATGATAAGAAAGGAGTGTTTTGAGTAGCTTCAGGCTCTGTGAAAGATTTTTAGTTCACAGTATAGTTTGTTTACCCTTAGGCCTTTTTCTTTAAATACTGGGCATTTATATCTTGACAATATCTTGAAGAAAGGAGGGTTCCCTTTCTCCACATCCTCTCCAGCATGTGTTGTCACTTGAGTTTTTGATCTTAGCCATTCTGATCAGATTAAGATGGACTCTCAGAGGTTTTTTTTATGATTTGCATTTCCCTGATGACTAAGGATGTTGAGCATTTCTCTGCCATTCGATAGTCCTCTGTTGTGAATTCTCTGGCACTTTCACAGAGAATTGGGAACAGCCCTACATCAAGAGGCAGCTATACCACTCCTGGACATATACCCAAAAGATGCCCCACTATTCGGCAAAGACATTGGCTCAACTATGTTCATAGCAGCTTTATTTGTAATAGGCAGAATCTGGAAACAAACTAGATGTCCATCAACGGAGGAATAGATACAGAAATTGTGGTGCATTTACACAATGAAATACTACTCAGCAATTAAAAACAAGGAAATCATAAAATTTGCAGGCAAATGGATGGAACTAGAAAAGATCATCCTGAGTGAAGTAACCCAGAAGCAGAAAGACAGCTATGTTATACACTCGCTTATATAAGTGGTATTAGTAGTATAATATAAAATAGCCATGTACAACCTAAAGAAACTCAACACTAAGGAGGACCCTAGGGAGGATGCTTAAATCTCACTCAGAATGGCAAACAGGATAGACCCCAGAAGCTGTGGAAGAGAGGAAACAGGATGGGAGCCTACTATAGAGAGTTCTCTAAAAGGCTCCACCAAACAGGGGAATGAAGCAGGTGCTGAGACTCAAGGTCAAACTTTAGGCAGAGGGCAGGTTGTATTGTGGAAGAAGAGGGGTGTGGGGATAGAGGGACATGGAGGAGACAGGAGCCCCACAAGGAGTCCAGCTAAAGGATTGGGGCCCAGGGGGTCCTGCAGAGACCGATGCACCCACGGAGAACCATGCATGGAAAGGACCTAGACCCCAGATGTGGTCGATTGACAGCTCAGTCTCCATGTGGGTTTCCGAATAAGGGGAGCACAGGCTATCTTTATCATGAGCTCTGTTGCCTGTTCTTTGATCACTCACCCCTGATGATGCAGCCTTGCCAGGCCACAGAGCAAGAGGATACAGGTAGTCCTGATGAGACTTAACAAGCTATGGGCAGACAGAAATGGTTGGGAACTCCCTGTTTCATTGGACTAGGGGAAGGGGATGGTGGGGAAGAAGGAGAGGGGGTTAGGATTGGAAGGAGTTGAAGGATGGGGCTCCATTGGCGATATATAATGAATACATTGTAAAAAAAAATTAAAGAAGAATTCTGAAAAACAATGTCACCATATTGATTTTCACTTTTTAAATAAAAATGTAAGAAATAAGTTTTTTACCATGTGGTAAAGCAAATAATAAAAATAATTTTGTATTTCAAGAGAAAGAAAATAGCAATCTATGAATATTTGTTATTACAAAATTGTTGATATGCCCTGGGAAACTGTGAAATAAATTACCTGTAATCTTATAATTGAGAGACTGAGTCAAGAGGATTGCCCCAAATTCAAGGCCATGTTATTATAAATTCTGAATTTCAACCCAGCCTGGGCTATAAAGTGAGACATTGTCTCAAGTAAACAAATACTTAAATACAACCATGAATATGATTTAAATGTAAGAGGTCTATCATTAGTCTCTGTGATATGCATTCATTGTCAAGATATAAATGCCCAGTATTTAAAGAAAAAAGGCCTAAGAGTAAACAGACTATACTGTGAACTAAAAATCTTTCACAGAGCCTGAAGCTACTCAAAACACTCCTTTCTTATCATCTTCCCTATACAGCCATCTTATCTCCATGAGCAGAGTATGTGGTCATTATCTGTGTAGGCTATTGCACTAAAGATGAAATCCCATATGGCCATCTTTTCTTAATTTGATGAATAAAAATATGAGACTGGAATTTCAAACACATATTTGAAATCAAGGACCTAAATTGTGTCAGCTGATTGCATTATTTCTCAGTCATATATGATCCCCAGTAAAAGCTGTCCAAGAAAAAAATATCACTGGTGTTTGACCTTTTATCTACAACCAGAAAATGAGATAAAACTGATCAGGTTTAATATGTACAAATAATTTGAATTTATCTACGGAAATGTTTACCTGTACACATTAGTTAGTAATATTTGCAAAGGTAATTTTATGCCACTTTAACTTCCCTTAAGATCAGTTCAGTTCTCTATATATGAGACAGTATGTCTATCCCCACCATCCCTGCCTGGACCCAAATGATAGTGACAGAGATGCTGAGAGTTACTTTCGTTCTGGAAACACTCTTATGGTATCTGAAAGAATTTTGTGATAATTAGTTGGGATCAAGGAAATTAGTTTTGGACTGCAAAGAGTAAGACAGAGTAGGCATAAACTGAGGTATGTGAGGGAATAAGGGGCTTATGGGCTTTCAGGACGATGTGAGAGGACATCGTCAGTAGTTTGCTAACCTCCCAAACTCATAGGAATAGTGAAGTCATAGACAAAGGCAAAGCAGCTGTCTGTTGGTGTCTTAGAAGGCCAAGGCCTGACAGTTGAGAGGAAGTGAAGATTGTACACTAGTCTGGGGATGACTGAGCTCTGATAAGTGGGGAACAAGAAAGAAAGAGCCTGGACACACATGAGAGGCTGCATCCATAGAATGAAAGCAAGAGTTCTCAAAGACAAAAATAAAAAAGGATTTTATCCAGCATCCCAAATGTTACTGATAGTTCAAATAAAAGGACACATGAGAAATTCTTAGCTCATAAGCTTTTCTATTTTATTTTATTTTTTATTATTAGTTACATTTAATAACTCTGTATCCCAGATGTATCCCCTCCCTCATTCCCTTCCAAACCCTCCCTCTCTCCCTCATTTCCTTCCTGCCCCTTTCCAAGTCCCCTGATTTGGAAGGACCTCCTCTCCTTCCATCTGACCCTGTTTTATCAGGTATCTTCAGGACTGGCTGTAAAGTCCTACTCTGTGGCCTAGCAGGACTGCTCCTCCCTTGTGGGGGTGGGGAGGTCAAAGAGCCAGCCATTGAGTTCCTGTCAGAAATAGTCTCTGTTCCCCTTACTATGGGAAACCAATTGGTTACTGAGCTACCACAAGCTTCATCCAAGCAGAGGTTCTAGGTTATGTCCATACATGGTCTTTGGTGGAGTGTCAGTCTCAAAAAAGACCCCTGTGCCAGGTTATATTTGGTCCTTGTAGAGCTCCTATGCTTTTCATGTCATACTAACTCCCCCTTCTTTCAAATGATTCCCTGCACTCTGCCAAAGGTTTGGTTATGAGTCTTAGTATCTGCTTTGATACATGCTAGGCCAACATATATGAAGAACTAAAGAAGTTATAAAACAATAAATCAAGGAACCCAATTAAAAAATGGGGTACGGAGCTAAACAGAGAAGTCTCTGTAGAGGAATATAAAATGGCAGAGAAACACTTAAAGAGATGCTAAGTATCCTTTGCCATCAGGAATATGCAAATCAAAACGACCCTGAGATTTCACCTTACAACCATCAGAATGGCTAAGATGAATAACTCAAGTGACAACACATGCTGGAGAGGTTGTGGAGAAAGGGGAACACTCCTCCATTGCTGGAGGGAATGTAAACTGGTACAACCACTTTGGAAGTAAATCTGGTGCTTTCTCTGACAATTAAGAATAGTGCTTCCTCAAGATCCAGCTATACCATTCCTAGGCATATACCCAAAATTTGCTCAAGTACACAACAAGAACATTTGCTCAAACGTGTTTGTGGAAGCTTTATTTGTAATAGCCAGAACCTGGAAATAACCCAGATGTTTCTCAAAAGAGGAATGAATACAGAAATTGTGGTATTTTTACACAATGAAATACTACTCAGCAATCAAAAACGAGGAAATCATGAAATTTGCAGGCAAATGGTGGGCTCTAGAAAAGATCATTCTGAGTGAGGTATTCCAGAAGGAGAAAGACACGCATGGTATATACTCACTCATATAGTCCTATAAGATATGATAAACATAATGAAATCTGTACACCTTAAGAAGATAAACAAGAAACAGGACCTGGGGTACAATGATCAATCCTCACTTAGAAAGATAAATGGGATGTGCATTGGACATAGGAGAAAACAACCAAGAGGACAGGAGCCTACTGCAGAGAGCCTCTGAAAGGCTCTATGCTCTCCATATAGCCCTCAATCTCAGCATATCTACAAGAGAAAATAACATCTCACTTTTGAAAGTCCTGAAAGCTATTTCTGGCCAGAAATAGAAAAGCTAAGTATTTCATTGACTTTATTTGACCAAGTTTGACTCTCCTCCACTCTCTAATAATTTTCAATAGCAGTACTCTATGTGAAATCATAGTATTCAGCCCTTATCTGCCCAGAGTGTTAGGAGAAAAAGCTCAACAGCTCAGCAGATAATGAGAAGAACTTTCTAGGCCTCAGATCTAACAGTGATTAAAAGTCTTCAGCTGCAAATTAACCTGCCTGGGTGTGAAACCTAACTCCATTACTTACTGAGTAGGTGAAATTAATACCCCAGTATCTCCACTTGCGAAATAGGAAGCAATGTCAATAATGGCATTATTTATACAGTGATAGTGTTTGGGTCAATATTTGGTATATGACTGGATATATAAATCTACTAGTTCATTTAAGTTTAGAAGCTTGAAAATCATTTGCAAGGATAGTTAAATTAGCTTTGCCCAAGTTCTGTCTAATTCTACTAAATAAGAAACATGAGGGCAGGGGCTAGATCTATGTGTTAATAAAACAAACATGATAATGACTAGTCCTCAGTGGAAACTGTTTGTTCCTTCTACATTCAAAAGGGTCATAATTTTGCCCAGCATCTCAAATGTTACTGATAGCGCAAATAAGAGGACACAAGAGAAATCATTAGCTCCTAAGCTTCCCTGCTGCTCACCATGTAGCCCCCAATCTCAGAATATCTACACAAACAAAAAAGCATCACACTCTCCAAAGCCCTGAACACTGCTTATGGCTTCAGATCCTCTTCTAGAATGTTCTTCTCATTATCTTTTAGGTTGCAGAATGCTTTCTTCTAACAACCTGGCTAACATGCTTTATAGCACAGCACTTGGAGTACATGCTATACTTACAAATTTTCATTTCCTATTTAAAATTATTTAGAAAGCAGATGCAAAGTCACAGTTGGACTTGGACATAGCTCAGTGGTACAGTGCTACCTCATTTGTGTGACCCTGAGAACAATCACAAGCACAGTAAAGTGATAAATTAAAACACACACACGTACACAAATGTGGTTTAGTAAGGAAATTCAGTTATGTTTAAGACTCTATCATACTGATCAGAGAGTAGAATTTGTTTTAAGAAAATAAAGTGTAATGAAAAAAATTACACTATGAGCTAAGGGCACAGTTTAGGAGAGAAAGGGACAAAGAAAAAAAACAGTGTAGTCTGATAGAGAACAAACATCTGAAAGTAAGCAAAACTGCTTGAATGGGAAACACATTAAAGCCAATAAATATCATACACCTAAATAAAAGAACTCCACGTAGTCAAAACTTTATAAAAACAAACAAAACCCTGTAGAAAAAAAGCAATAAATGCAAACACACACAAAAGAAACACACACACACATATATATATGTATGTAAATCAAAAAGAAAAGAAAAAAAAAGTCCCAATAAATCAGTATGAGACAAAAAAAAATGTTTTGTGTTTTGTGTTGGCCATAAGCTCATGGGCTGCCGTGACTTGTGGTAAATATACTCAGTGAAGACTGAATTGGAGAAGACTAAAGTTCCCTTCACAACAGAGAAATCTTATAATTCTGAAGAGGCAAGCTGTGCTCAAGTTCTGTTTCCCTCTACTTCCTTTTTCTGTAACTTTTTTAAACACACTGCCTGTGGCCATATTTTTTCTAGGACTGTAGAGGTCTTTTCCAGAACCTTCCCCGTTTCCCGTTTTCTTCATTCATGATGCTTACTTATAGACATGCTTATGTATTATACTTAACATTTGTTAGATTAGGAGCCAATAAAAATGGAAACTCTGAAGTCTAAGACAGCTGAGACCAGATTGTACCATATCTGAGAAGGACAAGATCTGGAACTCCAAAATTGGTGAGTGGAAGGGCAGCTGAAGCCAGAACATCTACACTAAAGCTTCCTGGGTGAGAGAGGTCAACCCAAGAGTTGGGGCAGTTTGGATCCAGGTCAAGCGTGGACATCTCTGAGAACTTAGAGTGGCAAATATTCAACTGCCCTACACTTGTCTTACCCCAAGCATAGGTCTCCGTGTTCGGTGGAAGTAGCCTCAAGCATAAGCCTCTGGCTCGGTGACTTGGACATCAAAGGTGGATGCCCCAAGTACAGGTCTCCCTAGGGAGCAGCCAAAGAGTGGACACCACTGAGATGATAGATCTCCTACACTCTCATTTGCCTCTGCAGGCCCAAATTGGAGAGTAGAGAACATGGGGAACACCAGTGCTTTCTGATTAGGCCTGAGAGCTAATGAGTGCACCTTCACATGAGTGCATGCAGACCCACAGATCCAGGGTCCCTCTATGCTAGCAGACAGACATTGGATCCCTTTCACCCACAACCCCACTGTGGACAACATAGGGATCTCTGGGACAGTGTTCTGAACATTGAAGCCCCTGTTCTATGGGTCTACCAGAGGAGTCCAGGCAAACAATTCCTGAAGCCCAGACAGATCAGAATACCAGGAATACAGTGCAACAGACCTGTGGGCCACTGAGATATTCAGAGAACCTGCACATGTACATTGCGCTCAAGAACAGCACCAGCACCCCCTTTGTGCTTATGCTCAATCCTTCTAGGCATCAACACACTCTAGCACCTTGTCCGTCAAGGCACACTACCATGCACACACCTGCACCTGCACACATGCAACTTCAACCTTCTTCTCTTAGCTACAGCTGAAACACCAACATCCATTTTCAAACCAATGGATCTCTCTCATCTTCCTGAAGACTACTCCAGACACCAAAGACAGACAGACCCAGACTGAAGTACAGACTCTAAGAACAGACAGCAAAGGCTATAGACCATCAGATGGCTAGAGGCAGGCTTAAAAACAATTGCAACAAAAATCAAGATATCATGGCTTCACCAGGAATCCCCAAAATCAATGGACATGCTAATTCATTGGAAACACAGGAAAATTATTTTAAAGCTAAGCTTGTTGAGTGATTGGAGGCACATGAAGAGGAAATGAAAATAAAAAAGAGATGCCATCATAGAAAGACTAGAATCTACATTCAAACAGATGAAGGAAATAGTACAAGACATGAAAAAAGTATTAGAGTCAGTAAAGAAAACACAGAGAAAAACCTGGAGCTAGAAAACTTAGAGAAAAGATCAGGAACCACAAATGTAACATCACCAACAGAATATAAGAGATGGAAGAGAGAATCTCAGGCGCTGAAGATACAATTGCAGGAATTGATACATCTCTCAAAGAAATAGTAAAATTAGAAAAGTTCCAAACAGAAAACATCCAAGAAATCAAGGACGCCATGAAAAGACAAAATCTAAGAATAATAGGAATAGATGAAAAAGAAGATTCCAAGCTATAAATCCAGAAAACTTTTTTAAATAAAACTATAGAAGGAAATTTTCCCAATTTAAAGAAAGAGGAGTCCATTAACATACAAGAGGCCTACAGAACACCAAATAGACTATACAAGAAAAGAAACTGTATGGTACTGGCATAGAAAAAGAATGGTGGATCAATGGAAGCAAATAGAAGACCAGGAAATAAACCTATACACCTATGGATATTTGATTTTTTGACAAAAAAAAATCATACAATGGGAAAAAAAAAACACCTTCAACAAATAGTGCTGGACTAACTAGATGTCACATGTGGAAAATGCAAATAGATCCATATTCATCACCCTGCATGAAACTAAAGTCCAAGTAGATCAAAGACCTCAATATAAAACCAGACACACTAAACCGGTTATAAGAAAAAGTGGGGAAGAGTCTTGACCTCATTGGCAGAGGAGATAACATCCTGAACAGAATACCTGTTAGAGCACAGGCTCTAAGAGCAACAATCAATAAACGGGACCTCATGAAACTAAAAAGCTTCCATTAAGCAAAGGACATGTCATCAAAATAAAACAACAGCCTACAGACTGGAAAAGGATCTTCACCAAGCCTATACTTGACAGAGGGCTAATGTTCAGAAAATATAAAGAACTAAAGAAGTTAAAAATCAACAAATCATGTAATCCAATTAAAAAATGGAGTATAGCAAATGTCCTTGTTGTGTACTTGAATTTCTTTTTGATATATAACTAGGAATGGTATAGTTGGATCTTGAGAAAACACTATTCTTAATTGTCTAAGAAAAAGCCAGATTGATTTCCAAAGTGGTTGTACAAGTTTACATTCCCACCAGCAATGGAGGAGTGTTCCCCTTTCTCTACAACCTCTCCAGCATGTGTTGTTACTTGAGTTTTTAAACTTTGCCATTCTGATGGGTGTAAGGTGAACTCTCAGGGTAGTTTTGATTTGCATCTCTCTGATGGCTAAGGACATTGAGTATCTCTTTAGGTGTTTCTCTGCCAATCGATATTCCTAAACAGAGAATTCTCTGTTTAACTCAGTACATCATTTTTTAATTGGATTACTTGATTTCTTGCTTTTTAACTTCTTTAGTTCTTCATATATTCTCGATATCAGCCCTCTGTCAGCTACAGGGCTGGTGAAGATCCTTTCCCAGTCTGTAGGTTGTCATTTTGTTCTGGTGACTATGTCTTTTGCTTTACAGAAGCTTTTCAGTTTCATGAGGTCCCATTTATCGATTGTTGCTCTTAGAGCATGTGCTATTGGTATTCTGTTCAGGAAGTTGTCTCCTGTGCCAATGAGTTCCAGGCTCTTCCCCACTTTTTCTTCTAACCAATTTAGTGTGTCTGATTTTATGTTGAGGTCTTTGATCCACCTGAAATTTAGTTTTGTGCAGGGTGATAAATACGGATGTATTTTCATTTTTCTGCATGTAGACATCCAGTTAGACCAGCACCATTTGTTGAAGATGCTGTCTTTTTTTCCATTGAATGGCTTTGGCTTCTTTGTCAAAAATCAAGTGATAATTAATAGGTGTTTGGGTTTATTTCTGGGTCTTCTATTTCTCAACCATGTTTGTAGCAGCTTTATTTGTAATAGCCAGAACCTAAAAACAAATCAGATGTCCATCAACGGAGGAATGGATACAGAAATTGTGGTACTTTTACACAATAAACTACTACCAAACAATTAAAAACAAGGAAATCATGAAATATACAGGCAAATGGTGGGATATAGAAAAGATCATCCTGAGTGAGATATCCCAGGAGCAGAAAGACACACATGGTATATACTCACTTATATAGACTTATAAAATAGGATAAAGATACTAAAATATGAGCACCTAAAGAAGATAAACAAGAAAGAGGACCTGGAGTAAGATGATCAGTCCTCTCTAAGAAAGACAAATGGAGAAAACAAGTAACAGGACAGAAGCCTACCACAAAGGGCCTCTGAAAGACTCTACCTAGCAGTGTATCAAAGCAGATGCTGAGACTCATGACCAAACCTTCCACAGATTGCAGTGAATCATATGAAAGGAGGAGTTACTGTGACCTTGAGAGGACAGGAGCTCCACAAGGACAAAATATATGAGGACATGGGGTCCTTCTATGAGACCGTTTCTCCAACCAAGGACCATGTAAGGATGTAACCTAGAACCCCTGTTTGGATGTAGCTCATGGTAGCTCAGTAACCACGTGGGTTACCCTAGTAAGGGGAACAGGAACTATTTATGACATGAACTCAATGACTATCTCCTTTACCTCATCCCTCTTTACCCCCACTGAGGGAAGAACAGTCTTGCTAGGCCAGAGGAGGACATGACAGCCAGTCCTGAAGATACCTAACAAGCTAGGGTCAGATGGAAGGGGAAGACGACCACCCCTAGCAGTGGACATGGAAAGGGGCAGGAAGGAGATGAGGGAGGAAAGGTGAGTTTGGAAGGGAATGAGGGAGAGGGCTACAGCTGGGATACAAAATAAATAACTTGTGATTAATATTAAAAAATAAAAATTAATAAAAAATGGGCTACAAAGCTAAACAGAATTCTCAACAGAAGAATGTAGAATTGCAGAGAAACACTTAAAGAAATGCTCAAGGTCGTTATTCATCAGGAAAATGCAAATCAAAATGACCCAAAATTTACCTTACAACCATCAGAATAGCTAAGAGGAAAAAACTCAAGTGACAATACAGGCTGGAGAGGGTATGGAGAAAGGGGAACCCTCCTCCATTGCTGGTGGGAATGTAAACTTGTACAACCACTTTGGAAATCAATCTGGCACATTCTCAGACAATTAAGAATAGTGCTACCTCAAGATCCAGCTATACCACTCCTAGCCATAAAATATGCTCAAGTATACAAGGACATTTGTTCAACTATGTTCATAGCATCTTTATTCGTAATAGCCAGAAACAATCCAGATGTCCCTCAACTGAAGAATGGATACCAGAAATTGTGGTACATTTACACAATGGAATACTACTCAGCAATTAAAACAAGTAAATCATGAAATTTGCAGGCAAATGGATGGAACTAGAAAAGATCATCCTGAGTGAGGTAATCCAGAAGCAGAAAGACACACTTGGTATCTATTCACTTATGAGAGGTTATTAGACATATAATATAGGATAAACATACTAAAATATGTACACCTAAAGAAGCTAAGCAATAAGGAAGACCTGGGTAAGATGATCAATCCTCATTCAGAAAGGCAAACAGGATGGACATCAGAAAAGGGAGAAAAAAAGGAACAGGACAGGAACCTACCACAGAGGGCCTCTGAAAGACTACCCAGCAGAAAATTAAGTCAGAAGCCAAGACTCAGTCAAATTTTGAGTAGATTGCAGGGAATCTTATGAAAGAATGGGGAGATAGAAAGATCTGGAGGGGTCAGGAGCTCCACTAGGAGAGCATCAGAAAGAAAGAATCTGGCCACAGTGCTCTTTTCTGAGACTGATACTCCAACCAATGACCATGCATGGAGATAACCTAGAACCCCTGCACAGATGTAGCCCATGGCAGCTCAGTGTCTAAGTGGCTTCCCTAGGAACAAGAACTGTCTCTGACATGAACTCAGTGGCTGGCTCTTTCATCACCTCCCCCTGAGAGGGAAGCAGCCTTACCAGGCCAGAGCAAGACAATGCAACCAGTCCTGATGAGACCTGATAGGCTGAGGTCAAATGGTAGGGGTGGGGAGGACCTCTCCTATCAGTGGACTGGAAGAGTGTCAAGGGAGGCAGTGGGGGAGGGATGGTGAGATTGGGAGGGCCCAAGAGAAGGGGCTACAGCTGGGATAAAGAGTGAATAAACTGTAATTAATAAAAAAGTAAATAAAGAAATGGAACTCCATTTGTGAAAAAAAGAAGAATTTAAGTGCTGTATTTTTCATATAAAACAAAAAATGTTGGGATATCATTTGATCAAATAATAATCATAATAATAAATCCCAATTAAAGAACAAAGCATTTTTAGCAAAATCCTATAGATCATGCAATATTTTCTCATTTTCTACAGAGAAAAAATCAAATAACTATCAAATAAATATATGTGTGCATGTGTGCACATCTGAGTGTTAGCCAAACACATATATTTACCTTATTTTATAAATAAAAAATCTGAATCAGAAAGGTAGGAATGATTGGTAAAAACAAAGCTGAATTCCAGCCCAGAGCTCATGCACACAGAACAACTCACATCTATAACCCAAAAAGGGCATGACTGGCATAGCTACAAAGACCAGCACGTGGTGCAGTTGAGATCCTCATATCTGTCTGTTGAAAACAACATCAGGAAATCATAAAAGAGGATTCAGAAAGCTTTCCCAGGGGAGCTGGTATTTCAGTATACATAGAGTCTTCAAGTGAATATGAAAGAATTAGAATATGAATCATCAGAAACAAAAGCAGAAATCAAATCCACAATGCTGCTGTTGTCACACTCCTCCGACAGGGTTCACGCTTCTGCCTTGTCTGCTCTACAGCATCAGCACTTGTCACAGATGTCATGGTAGAGCTGACACTTCGAGGACTTTGCAGGAAGACAATTAATCACACCCTTGCAGGATAGGGCACCATGGATTGCTAATGAGCTCAAGGTGTGTGGAAATCTTTAGACGGTGTTAAGGCAAAGGTACTGTGTACTGTCCGTACATCTCTACTGACAACAGGCAGGCCTATAAAATGAAATGACATCAACAAAGGACAATGTTTAGCATAGTGAGTTATTAAAATACCTCCTGATAGAACAAACTGCCACATTTTTAGGCAGACTGCCATAACAAAGGATATATTCTTCTGTAGTTTTGAACTAAAATTTAACCATTTGTGATGTCAGGAGGGTACAAAATATATGTTTTATAGACACAAATAAGCAGATTATTTTTTTTTTTCAATGCAGTTTATTCAGGAACATTGAACAATCCTCGGACCCCGGGGAAAGCCAGCCCACAGCTTAAATAGCCTCTGGGTAGCCAACCCAGGCGTGCCACGGGGGCAATGCAGATAGGTCCACATACATGGAAGCAAGCCAGATCCTCGGCCTTAGCCAAATGTGGAGTTGTTCGTGACAGAGAGCACTCACCATCGGGAAGGTGGAAGGCGGAAACCAGCTCCATCTTTAAGGCATAGCATTCCGCAGCTCTCTACAGTTCCCCCTTTTTGTTTTAGACGCATCAGGCAAGAGTAGAGGTCTGATCTCTGATATTAGAAATAAATTGGGACTTTGTACAGATGTTCATTTAGGTGTCATCCACCCAAAGAACATCAGACCGTCCGATACCTTTTTCTCAGAGGCGGGACCTGGGGCATCAACCCGCATGAAATCAGACATGCTCTTCTCTGGGTCCAAAGCGGCTGACCCTGAGTGCAGTGCTTAGCCTCGCATCCTGAGCGTATCATTTTAGCTTTTTATGGTATCCAACCATGCTTGGGGAGAATGTCCTGCTTCAATGGCTGTAAAGGCCTGAATGATCATGGCTGCATCACACTGTTGTGAGACTCTAATCTTGCATATATACCACAGGCAAACCAAGGAGACCAACACCAGAAGGCCTGCTAACTCTCCCATGCCCGCCCATTCCTTCAGATGATTCATGGCTGCAGCAATCCATGTTGATAATCCTCTGGCTAGTCCTGCGTCCACTCCGGTAGAATTTACTGTGACAATGGCCACTCTCAGCTGCTCCATCGTAGTATCGAATTCTCCAGTCCAATTACCTAAAATATAGCTCGACAATTGTTTAGACAGATTTGCAGCGCAGGAAAAATTCTCATGTTGTATGCTAGTGACACAAAGTCCAGCATACTTTCATTGACAGCCAGGTTGAGCGAATTGCCATAGGGTATCAATTTGCTCCTGCAAGAGGTCAATCCTCTGATTGAACACCATCAAGCTTCCTTTTAGTTGAGCATTAATTCCTTTATGTACAACTAAGGCATGAGCTACATTGGCTAAATGATTATTCAGGGTTTGAGCAGTCTGCCCAGTATGACTCATGGCTAATGCCCTGGTGGTAGCTCCAACAGCCATCAATGAGATGGTAGTAACAATGGTGGCTGTAGTTCCAAGATCCCTTTTCTGTCTGAAGAGAGTCATAGCGTGAGGGGCATCAATGGGCATAGGCACCCAGTGAGGCATGCGAGTAACCAGGGCATACCTAACTTTACTAGCATTCCAGCATTGGGCAAAAAAGCAAGTATCATTACCACATTTACTTGGCTCTATCTGGCTAATAATGAATAAAAATGGGGGATATAGACAAACAGGTGTGGGCTTATAGGAAATATTATTAGAAGCCTTAACCCCTCGTTGGAACATCCTGCGTCAGTTCTAGAACTAGCAGTGGTGGTGTCCGAGGTCTGAGTAGGTTCAGGAGACCATTGCCCCCAGGGGCGAGACGTGCTCCATGCCAATTGACTAACTCCACGTTTTCCTCCAATTTTGAAAGTCATTTAAGGTTCTTAAATTACTTTTTTCCCTTTTTTCTTAAATTTTTCATCAATTACACTTTATTCATTCTGCATCCCCCCATAAGCCCCTCCCTCCTCCCATCCCAATCCCACCCTCCCTCCTCCCTCTGCTTGCATGCCACTCCCCAAGTCCACTAATAGGGGAGGTTCTCCTCTCCTTTCTGATCTTAGTCTGTCAGTTCACATCAAAAGTGGCTGCATTGTCCTCTACTATGGCCTGGTAAGGCTGCTCTCCCCCAGAGGGAGGTGATCAAAGAGCAGGCCAATCAGATTATGTCAGAGGCAGTCCCTCTTCACATTACTATGTAACCCAATTGGACTCTGAACTGCCCTGGGCTACATCTGTGCAGGGGTTCTAGGTTATCTCCATGAATAGTCCTTGGTTGGAGTATGAGTCTCTGGGAAGTTCCCTATGTTCAAATTTTCTTGTTCTGTTGCTCTCCTTGTGGAGACCCTGTCCTCTCCAGCTCTTACTATTTCCCAGTTCTTACCTAAAATTCCGTTCACTCTGCCCAACAGTTGCCCATCAGGCTCAGCATCTGCTTTGATAGTCTGAAGGGCAGAGGCTTTCAGAGACCCTCTGTGGTAGGTTCCTAGGTTGTTTCCTGTTTTCTTCTTCTTCTGATGTCCATCCTCTTTGCCTTTCTGGATGGGGTTTGGACGTTTTAGTTAGGGTCCTCTCTCTTGCTTAGTTTCTTTAGATGCACAGGTTTTAGTGGGTTTGTCCTATGTTGTATGTCTATATGAGTGAGTATATACCATGTGTGTCTTTTTGCTTCTGGGACAACTCACTCAGGATGATCCTTTCCAGATCCCACCATTTACCTGCAAATTTCATGATTTCCTTATTTTTCATTGCTGAGTAATATTCCATTGTGTAGATGTACCACAATTTCTGCATCCATTCTTCAGTTGAGGGGCATCTGGGTTGTTTCCAGCTTCTGGCTATTACAAATAAAGCTGCTACAAACATGGTTGAGCAAATGTCCTTTTTGTGTACTTGAGCCTCTTTTGGATATATGCCCAGGAGTGGTATGGCTGGATCTTGAGGAAGCGCTATTCCTAGTTGTCTGAGAAAGCGCCAGATTGATTTCCAGAGTGGTTGTACAAGTTTACATTCCCACCAGCAGTGGAGAAGGGTTCCCCTTTCTCCACAACCTCTCCAGCATGTGTTGTCACTTGAGTTTTTGATTTTGGCCATTCTCATGGGTGTAAGGTGAAATCTCAGGGTTGTTTTGATTTGCATTTCCCTAATGGCTAATGAGGTTGAGCATTTCTTTAAGTACTTCTCTGCCATTCGGTATTCCTCTACAGAGAATTCTCTGTTTAGCTCTGTTCCCCATTTTTTAAGTGGATTACTTGGTTTGCTGCTTTTCAGCTTCTTTAGTTCTTTATATATACTGGATATGAGTCCTCTGTCAGATAAAGGGTTGGTGAAGATTCTTTCCCAATCTGTAGGTGGTCGCTTTGTTTTGATGACGGTGTCCTTTGCTTTACAGAAGCTTTTCAGTTTCATGAGGTCCCATTTATTGGTTGTTGCTCTTAGAGCCTGTGCTGTTGGTGTTCTGTTCAGGAAGTTTCCCCCTGTACCAATGAGTTCTAGGGTATTTCCCACTTTTTTTTCAAGCCGATTTAATGTGTCTGGTTTTATGTTGAGGTCTTTGATCCACTTGGACTTCAGTTTTGTGCAGGGTGACAAGTATGGATCTATTTTCATTTTTCTACATGTAGACATCCAGTTAGACCAGCACCATTTGTTGAAGATGCTATCTTTTTTCCATTGTATGGTTTTGGCGTCTTTGTCAAAGATCAGGTGTCCATAAGTGTGTGGGTTCATTTCTGGGTCCTCTGTTCGGTTCCATTGATCCACCATTCTGTTTCTATGCCAGTACCATGCAGTTTTTAAAACTGTTGCTCTATAGTACAACTTAAGATCAGGGATGGAGATACCTCCAGAAGATCTTTTATTGTAGAGGATTGTTTTAGCAATTCTGGGTTTCTTGTTATTCCATATGAAGTTGAGAATTTTCCTTTCCAGGTCTGTAAAGAATTGTGTTGGTAATTTGATGGGCATTGCATTGAATCTGTAGATTGCTTTTGGTAAGATGGCCATTTTTACTATGTTAATCCTACCAAGCCATGAGCATGGGAGATCTTTCCATCTTCTCATATCTTCTTCTAATTCTTTCTTCAGAGATTTGAAATTTTTTTCATACAAGTCTTTGACTTCGTTGGTTAGGGTTACTCCGAGGTACCTTATGTCATTTGTGGCTATTGTGAAGGGTGTTGTTTCCTTAATTTCTTTCTCAGCCCTTTTGTCTTTTGTATACAGGAGGGCTACTGATTTTTTTGAGTTAATTTTGTATCCTGCCACTTTGCTGAAGGTGTTTATCAGCTGTAGGAGTTCCCTGGTAGAGTTTTTGGGGTCACTCACGTATACTATCATATCATCTGCAAATAGTGGTAATTTGACTTCTTCCTTTCCAATTTGTATCCCCTTGATCTCCTTCAACTGTCTTATTGCTCTAGCAAGGACTTCCAACACTATGTTGAAGAGATATGGAGAGAGTGGGCAGCCTTGTCTTGTCCCTGATTTCAGTGGGATTGCTTTAAGTTTCTCTCCATTCAGTTTGATGTTGGCTATAGGCTTGCTGTATATCGCCTTTACTATGTTTAGATATGTGCCTTGTATCCCTGATCTCTCCAGTACTTTGAACATGAATGGATGTTGGATTTTGTCAAAGGCTTTTTCAGCATCTAGGGAGATTATCATGTGGTTTTTTCTTTCAGTTTGTTAATATGGTGGATCACATTGATGGATTTCCGTATATTGAACCACCCCTGCATACCTGGGATGAAGCCTACTTGGTCATAGTGGATAATATCTTTGATGTGTTCTTGGATTCGGTTTGCAAGTATTTTATTAAGTATTTTTGCATCAATGTTCATAAGGGAGATTGGCCGGAAATTCTCTTTCTTTGTTGAGTCTTTGTGAGGTTTAGGTACCAAGGTGACTGTGGCTTCATAGAATGAATTTGGTAATATTCCTTCTGTTTCTATTTTGTGGAATAGTTTGAAGAGAATTGGTGTTAGCTCTTCTTTGAAGGTCTGGTAGAATTCTGCGCTGAAGCCATCTGATCCTGGGCTTTTTTTGGATGGGAGACTTTTGATGACCGCTTCTATTTCTTTGGGGGATATAGGTCTATTTAATTGATTTACCTGGTCCTGGTTCAGCTTTGGTAAGTCAAATCGATCAAGAAAATTGTCCATTTCATTTAGATTTTCAAATTTTGTGGCATATAGACTTTTGAAGTAAGTCCTAATGATTGTTTGGATTTCCTCAGTGTCTGTAGTTATATCCCCCTTTTCATTTCTGATTTTGTTGATTTGGGTGGTGTCTCTCTGCCTTTTAGTTAGCCTGGCTAAGGGTTTGTCGATCTTGTTGATTTTCTCAAAGAACCAGCTCTTGGTTTCATTGATTCTTTGAATTGTTTTATTTGTTTCCAATTGATTGATTTCAGCCCTGAGTTTGATTATTTCCAGCCGTCTACTCCTTCTTGGTGTGTCTGCTTCTTCTTTTTCTAGGGTTTTTAAGTGAGCCATTAGGGTGCTTGAATGAGCTGTCTCGAATTTCTTTTTGAAGGCACTTAGTGCTATGAACTTTCCTCTTAGCACTGCTTTCATTGTGTCCCACAAGTTCGGGTATGTTGTGTCTTCATTTTCATTGATTTCTAGAAAGACTTTAATTTCTTTCTTTATTTCTTCCCTGACCCAGCTGTCATTTAGTAACAAGTTGTTCAGTTTCCATGTGTGTGTAGGCTTTTTGTTATTTCTGTTATTGTTGAGGTCCAGCTTTATTCCATGGTGATCAGACAAGATACATGGGATTATTTCAATCTTCTTGTATTTGTTGAGGCTTGCTTTGTGACCCACTATGTGGTCTATTTTGGAGAAGGTTCCATGAGGTGCTGAGAAGAAGGTAAATTCTTTTGTGTTTGGGTGTAAAGTGCTGTAAATGTCTGTTAGGTCCATTTGATTCATGACCTCTGTCAGAGACATTGTTTCTTTGTTTAATTTCTGTTTGGTTGACCTGTCCTTTGTTGAGAGTGGGGTGTTGAAGTCTCCCACTATTAATGTGTGTGGATCTATATGTGCTTTAAATTTTATCAATGTTTCTTTCACAAATGTGGGTGCCCTTGTATTTGGGGCATAGATGTTCAGGATTGTGATGTCTTCCTGGTGGAATTTTCCCTTGATGAGTATGAAGTGTCCTTCCCCATCTCTTTTGATTAATTTTGGTTGAAAGTCTATTTTATCAGATATTAGAATGGCTACTCCTGCTTGCTTCTTGGGTCCGTTTGCTTGGAAAGTCGTCTTGCAACCCTTTACCCTCAGGTAATGTCTATCTTTGTGTCTTAGGTGTGTTTCTTGTATGCAACAGATTGCTGGGTTTTGTTTACGTATCCTTTCTGTTAATCTGTGTCTTTTTATTGGAGAGTTGAGTCCATTGATGTTGAGAGAGATTAATGACCAGTGGCTGTTAGATCTCTTGATTTTGATGTTGGCTGTGGTCATCAGGTTGTGTGCTTGGTTGCTTTTTGTTTTACTGAAGTGAGGTTATTTATTTCCTGTGTTTTCTTGAATGTAGCTAGCTTTCTTGGGTTGTATTTTCCCTTCCAGTGTCTTCTGTAATGCTGGATTTGTTTGTAGGTATTGTTGAAATTTGTTTTTGTCATTGAATATCTTGTTTTCTCCATCTATGAGGACTGAGAGTTTTGCTGGGTATAGTAGCCTGGGCTGACATCTGTGTTCTCTTAGGGTCTGCATGATATCTGTCCAGGCCCTTCTGGCTTTCATAGTCTCTGTTGAAAAGTCAGGTGTGATTCTAATGGGTTTGCCATTATATGTTACTTGGCCTTTTTCCCTTGCAGCTTTTAGTATTTTTTCTTTGTTCTGTATACTTACTGTTTTGATTATTATGTGGCGGGAGGATTTTCTTTTCTGGTCAAATTTGCTAGGTGTTCTGTAGGCCTCATGTATTCTAATTGGCCTCTCCTTTAGCTTGGGGAAATTTTCTTCAATGATTTTGTTGAAAATATTTTCTGGGCCTTGGAGAAGGGAATCTTCTTTTTCCTCTATTCCTATTATTCTTAGGTTTTGTCTTTTCATATTGTCTTGCATTTCTTGGACGGTCTGTGTCAGGAATTTTTCAGATTTAACATTTTCTTTGACAGATACATCGATTTCTTCCATTGTATCTTCTACACCTGAGATTCTTTCTTCCATCTCTTGTAGTCTGTTGGTTATGCTTACCTCTGTAGTTCCTGTTTTCTTCCCTAGATTCTTCCTTTCCATTATTTCTTCCATTTGTGTTTTCTTTAATTTTTCCAATTCTATCTTCAGGTCTTGAGTTGTTTTGTTTACTTCCTTCACCTGTCTGATTGTACTTTCCTGTTTTTCTTTTAGTTCCTTCAACTCTGTTTCTTTCATTTCATTCAGTGTTTTAAGCATTTCCTTTCTAAAGGCCATAAACTGTTTGGCTGCAGCTTCCTCTATTTCTTTACGGATGGCAATATTCTGTTTGAGTTTATCTTCCTCTATGTCTTTACGAATCTTATTTGTTTCCTCTGTTATCATCTTCATGAGCATACTTGTTAGGTCATCTTCTTGGATTTCAGTTATGGTGGGGTGTCCAGGGCTACTTGCCCCTGGGTAACTGGGTTCTGGAGATGCCATATTGCTCTGTCTTTTGTTGCTTGAGCTTTTACGCTGGCCTCTACCCATTATGTTATCTTAGGAGTTTGGGGTTATTTTCTGGTGGTTCCTGGGGATCCTGTGGTGGAGAGAATCCCCTTTGCAGAAAGCTGGATTTTCCTGAAGGATGTCTTCTCAGCTTTTTGGGTATAGTCCCTGGATGGCTGGTGTTTTTTCAGGAGTTGCTCACCTCAGGGATATAGACCTGAGTGGTAACTGTGGTCTTTGTTAGTCGGGAGGGTTCTCCTCTCACCCAGGGAAGTCCTGAGGGCAGCTGCCCTGTTTCTGGGTTTCTTGTTGCAAATTTAATGATCAGCTGCTGTGACCCAGTTGGACATCAGGCGCGCCTCAACTGTTTGTGCTTGTGTCTGGAGCACAGCTGAGTGCTGGCGCCTCGGCCCCACTAGACTACTAGACTTTTTCTAGGGAAGGATTGGGTGATTTAGATCAGTACAGTTTCCTTCCTTCCCCGTGGATTCTCTGGAGACACGGACTCCTAGTGTCTTTTTTTGTCCTGGTGCACAGTGCTCAGTGTCCGCCAGCTGGCTGGCCACAGAAATTTGCCTGTGCCTGGAGCACAGCTGTGTGATGGCGGCTCGGTCTCTGCCAGCTGTCTGGTGCGCAGAAACTGCCTGTGTCTGCCTTTGTGGCTTTTGGGAGTCTGAGTGGCTCCCTAATCTGGGTAATTTTCCGGGGACCTTTTCATGTTGGGGGTGAGCTGAGTGCTCTGAGATCAGACCCGCCGTTTCTATCTCCGGCGGCGAATCAGGCGCGCAGGCAGGGCTCTGTGGGGGAACCTGGGTCCCCGGCTCTGGCTCCGGGCTGGCTCCTGGGGTGCCCGTGGAACCCGCCCGAGTCTTTTCCAGGGGATGTCTGGGTGACCTAAGGCCGGTCCCAATCGTTTCCTGTACCCTGGGGTTATCTCTCGACTGAAAATTCCAGTCTCTGATAGTGTGGTGCCCAAGGTTCAGTCTGGGACCGTGACCAGAGACACTGGCTTGTGGCTCTGGGCTGGGGCTGGGGCTGGCGGCCGGCAGCCAAGTGTTTGGAGGAACCGGGATCTCTTCCGCGGTTTAGCCGGGTGAGTTAAAAGCTGATTGAATCCCCCACCGTGGGGTATCCTCTCACCTGGGAAACACAATGACTGTGTTTTATGGCCGCGAGTTCTGATTACTGGTCACTTTGCTGATCCTGCTGTGCTGCTGCTCAGAATGAGAGTCCTCCCAGCACCGCCATCTTGCCCCTCCTCCAGATAATTTTTAAGTAAGCTTGTGAAACAAACAAATTTAGTAGCTCACGAATATAAAATACATTATACTTCCAAAATACATTCTTTAGATACATTAAAATAAAAAGAGATATGTGGGTTCTGATTTATAAAATTATATTGAGTACCACATTTTGGCAACTTGAGGATGGAGAAATAGCACAGAGTAGAGTGTTTGCCTATCAGGTACCACACTTTAGTTTGTCATATTAGCCACTTCAAAAGAAAGAAGGGTAAGGAATAAGAGGACAGTGAGGGAAGAAGAGCTAGAGATCTTAATATGAAAACGCTATAAATTTAAAGAGATATATTTTAGTTGATAATTAAAATTGTCAGCTAAAATAATGGCTTACATTCACACTGTGGAATATTAGTCTGCTGTAAAGAAAAATGGAATGATGAACTTTGCGGGTACATAGATGGAACTAGAAGAAGGATCATATTGGGTGAGGTAAACCAGACACCGAAAGACAAATATTCTGTGTTTTGTTTCATCTAATACTCCTATCTCCAAATCTTTATTTATGAGTACATATCCTGCAATATTTTCAAAAACAAACAAACAAACAATAACAACAACAACAAAACTAAAAAAGGACCATTACTAAGATGAGAAATGAAAGCAATAAAAAGAAAAACAGCAGGGTATAAGTTAAGGGAGCAGGGACATGGGAAAATCAAAACGATTTAATTAGGGAAGAGTGGAAACAAATACAAAAGGAGGGAAGACGATGAAATAACAGTAACAATGTCTTAAAAGTCATAAGGAATCATACTATTAACTACTAAAAACCCTAAAGTATACATATAATCTATGTATAAATATAAATATATGACTTGAATCAAAATGTCTCATTTGGGCTGATAATTCTCCTTCCAAGAGCAAAAGAACATCTAACAAGAACCCCCCATAGTGAGAACTGAAGTAGAATTTTCTGGTTTCTTTGAAGACTCAATTTTGTCCTGTGATGTTTTGCTGGCTGTTTTGCCCAGGTTGGCTAGTGAGAGGACACATGATATTTTGCTGTGACCCCTCACATGTGAGGGGCATTACTTTAGCCAGCTGAGAACATCTGTTGTGGATGTTGAGTAGAAGACACATATAGAGGCTCAAGCAGAGTGAGATATCACATTTTGGATCAACATCTCTGTGATGATCTTCGTGCTCTGACATGACTTTCCAGAGAGAATCATTCCAAAGAGCATCTCCAGGAACTCAAAATGAGTCTTGCAGCTTTCACTGACATTTTATGTTGGCCTTTGGACTGGATTGCTGGTGCCCTGGCTACTGAATCTGGTGATCCTTTTACAATCCATTGACCCTGATTAGCAAGAAGTAGATAAAGAAGGACTACAGCCCTTTTCCCTACTCATCTCCTACCTAAGGTTGCAGAGGTAGGCTTGGAATGGAGGCAAACGTAATTAAGAACCCTAAATGAAGTAGGTTTGAGGAAAAATCTAACCCTACAGAGAAATTTTGGTTTTCTTAAAAATACAGCAATGTTATGGAAAGATGTTTTTGTTTTCATCCCCAGGTATGGAATACCAAGCTGCTTCAGATTGTCCGCCCATCTGACTAGGATTGGCCCCATGCTCTAGCAGGGGTGTGATTTTTCCTGCAAGTGTATGACATTTGGAGTTCTGAGAACTCTTGAGAGGGGCTGCAGCAGCTGTTGTTGTTGCTGCTGCTGGTTGCTGGATTCTGGCTGTGGTTGCTGGTTGCCTTTGTTGCAGTTTGTCGTGTAGTATGTACAAACAAACAAGGAGAAGAAATTGAATATCCTGATGGCAAAGATGTCCCACCTATCCCAATGCCAACCAGCAGTAATACTCGAAAAAAATAGTAATGTCCCCTTTCTCCTCTTTCTTTCTCCCCTACCTAGTGTTGGGGAGCTGGAAGAGTGGAATAAGGGTAGAAAAGGTTGGAAGAGAGTAAGGAACCTACAAAGTAGCACATTCCAGCTGCATACTCCTAATATTCGTAGAAGCCATCTTTTGTGTTTGGGTAAAGGCTATCCAAATATTGCAGGCTACTGATATTTCCCTGAGTTTCTCCCCAGAAGTAAAAAGTAAATTCTATTGCAGAAGGCACCAAGTACTCTAGATTCGAGGCTCAGAGGCTTTTTGTTTGTAAGTGACTTGAATTCTTCCTCTCTGAGGATGCTAACTTTTGTGGTTCAAAGAGGCACAATGAAAGCTTCCAATGGAGAGAAGCAACTGAAAGTCCTAGCCAGCAATGGTACCTATAAACTACAACAGCCATGATGACCTAAGAGTACAGTAGCACCATATATAACTTAGTAACCAACAGCTCACTATTTGTGTTTGAGACCCGCTCAACGAGGGAATTATGTCTGATACTAAAACCTAGTTAACTACTCAGGGCTAGCGAAGTTACTGTAGTTCTTGGAGAACCTAGAACTTCTTTACTAAACCACCATAATCCCTAATTACATTTTAAACATTTATTCTTCGACATCTTCAGAAAAATCTTCTCTTTGAAATGGTTAAGTCCATTGCAGAAAACCATAAGCAATCAAAAAACAAATGTGTGGACCCAAGTCCCAAAAGATAGATCTTCAAAACAACCCCAGTGGCCAAAGCTCAGAGGACATTGTGGAAACCAAAAAATCAGGGAGTTTAATGTGAGATTGTCTCACAGTAACATCAGAAGTCTTATTAATAATGATTCGCTAATGTTACACCCTAAATATGAGCTGAACAGTGGCAACAATAGGTATGTTAATGTGGACATGAGAAATCCCATGAGGCTTCAACCCTACACAAAGAAAGTGAATAAAGAATGCTGGGAATTGGAGAAATATTTCTCCTCAGAGAAGAGCACATCAATTGGTTAGACAATACCAACACTCAACCTTGAAAATATATTTAAATAACACTCTACAAACTGTTCATGTTGTATTTATATATTTAGGAATGTTGCATATATAATATATTATATATATGCAACAATGAAAGAATGAAAGAAAAGAGGACATAAATTTGAGAGGTAGAAGAGAGAGTATGTAGGGTGAAAAGGAGGGGAGAAATGTTGTAACTTAGATTATAATCTCATAAAATTTTAAAAAAATGATTACAAAAGACATATATTATAAATAAACAAGTTTTATATACTTGACATAGAGTTGGTTCTAGAAAATCATGCCTTTTCCTAAATTTCCAGGACACAAATAAAAAGTAGAAAGTGTTAGTTCCTTAACCACTGGGCATTTTATTAATTAATTGCTTCAATTGGTCTGAATTAACTACTCTAAATAACACAATTGCAATTTGAACCTCTCAAGCTGGTAGAAAAGAGAAGTGGGGCATCCTCTAACCCTCGTAGGCAAGAGAAGAATAGCCTGCAGAAAGAGAACACCTGCCTCTAAACTAGAGCCACAATTCCTGATCCTTAGCATTCTATTACATCAAAACTGTCATCACATCAACAACAATAGAAATCTAGACATATATTTCTGCAGAGTTTGCGTGATTATCTGAACAGTTGCTTAAAGTCAAGTCCTTTGCCTCTTGCGTGAAGGAGTGCAGTCTGTCGCATAGTACATTGCTTTAGCCTTTAGTTCAAAGTTTACTCTCTCAGAAAAGCCTCAGTTGATCACTTTTTTTTAGGGTCTTTTCTGAGACTGCTTTATTTTCTTAATGTTATTTTTTTCCCTTTTTTTTAAATTTTTCCTCAATTACACTTTATTCATTCTGCATCCCCCCATAAGCCCCTCCCTCCTCCCCTCCCAATCCCACCCTCTCTCCTCCCTCTGCTTGCATGCCACTCCCCAAGTCCACTGATAGGGGAGGTTCTCCTCTCCTTTCTGATCTTAGTCTATCAGTTCACATCAAAAGTGGCTGCATTGTCCTCTACTATGGCCTGGTAAGGCTGCTCCCCCACCAGGGGGAGGTGATCAAAGAGCAGGCCAATCAGATTGTGTCAGAGGCAGTCCGTCTTCACATTACTGTGTAACCCAATTGGACTCTGAACTGCCCTGGGCTACATCTGTGCAGGGGTTCTGGGTTATCTCCATGAATAGTCCTTGGTTGGAGTATGAGTCTCTGGGAAGTTCCCTGTGTTCAAATTTTCTTGTTCTGTTGCTCTCCTTGTGGAGACCCTGTCCTCTCCAGCTCTTACTATTTCCCAGTTCTTACCTAAAATTCCGTTCACTCTGCCCAACAGTTGCCCATCAGGCTCAGCATCTGCTTTGATAGTCTGAAGGGCAGAGGCTTTCAGAGGCCCTCTGTGGTAGGTTCCTAGTTTGTTTCCTGATTTCTTCTTCTGGCTTTCAGAGGCCCTCTGTGGTAGGTTCCTAGGTTGTTTCCTGTTTTCTTCTTCTTCTGATGTCCATCCTCTATGCCTTTCCGGATGGGGATTGGACATTTTTTTAGGGTCCTCTCTCTTGCTTAGTTTCTTTAGATGCACAGGTTTTAGTGGGTTTGTCCTATGTTGTATGTCTATATGAGTGAGTATATACCATGTGTGTCTTTTTGCTTCTGGGACAACTCACTCAGGATGATCCTTTCCAGATCCCACCATTTACCTGCAAATTTCATGATTTCCTTATTTTTCATTGCTGAGTAATATTCCATTGTGTAGATGTACCACAATTTCTGCATCCATTCTTCAGTTGAGGGGCATCTGGGCTGTTTCCAGCTTCTGGCTATTACAAATAAAGCTGCTACAAACATGGTTGAGCAAATGTCCTTTTTGTGTACTTGAGCCTCTTTTGGATATATGCCCAGGAGTGGTATGGCTGGATCTTGAGGAAGCGCTATTCCTAGTTGTCTGAGAAAGTGCCAGATTGATTTCCAGAGTGGTTGTACAAGTTTACATTCCCACCAGCAGTGCAGAAGGGTTCCCCTTTCTCCACAACCTCTCCAGCATGTGTTGTCACTTGAGTTTTTGATCTTGGCCATTCTCATGGGTGTAAGGTGATATCTCAGGGTTGTTTTGATTTGCATTTCCCTAATGGCTAGTGAGGTTGAACATTTCTTTAAGTGCTTTTCTGCCATTCGGTATTCCTCTACAGAGAATTCTCTTTTTAGCTCTGTTCCCCATTTTTTAAGTGGATTACTTGGTTTGCTGCTTTTCAGCTTCTTTAGTTATTTATATATACTGGATATGAGTCCTCTGTCAGATAAAGGGTTGGTGAAGATTCTTTCCCAATCTGTAGGCGGTCGCTTTGTTTTGATGACGGTGTCCTTTTCTTTGCAGAAGCTTTTCAGTTTTATGAGGTCCCATTTATTGATTGTTGCTCTTAGAGCCTGTGCTGTTGATGTTCTGTTCAGGAAGTTTTCTCCTGTACCAATGAGTTCTAGGGTATTCCCCACTTTTTTTTCAAGCTGATTTAATGTGTCTGGTTTTATGTTGAGGTCTTTGATCCACTTGGACTTCAGTTTTGTGCAGGGTGATAAGTATGGATCTATTTTCATTTTTCTACATGTAGACATCCAGTTGGACCAGCACCATTTGTTGAAGATGCTATCTTTTTTCCATTGTATGGTTTTGGCATCTTTGTCAAAGATCAGGTGTCCATAAGTGTGTGGGTTTATTTCTGGGTCCTCTGTTCGGTTCCATTGATCCACCATTCTGTTTCTATGCCAGTACCATGCAGTTTTTAAAACTGTTGCTCTATAGTACAACTTAAGATCAGGACTATTTCTATAGTTCGTTACTAGAGAAGTTGATCACTTTAAGGTTTATCCTCCAACTAAAATATCTCTTGTATACACATACAGGCATGCATGTGTGCCCCCACACACACATGCACACATCTTATTGTAGTCTGGTGTATTAGTATATCAAAACAAGCAACTATTCTCAAAATGGGAGTCAAAGACTTCAAGAATACTATCAATCTCAGCATAACTATAACTTCAAACTATGCTTAAGTAATACCAAGATGTATTTGCCTTTTGAATTCTCATTGTCTCATTACTATATAAAGTTTAAAAGTTCACAACATGGTTTCAGAGTCAATATTATAGCTAGCCTTGTAGTTATAAGCTGTTTTCCAATAAAATGATTATTTTTCATATTGAGAATATTTTATAAACATTCCTTAAACAATCAATGTAAGCATAAAGCCACATATATTCACATGCAATATTTAAACATTATGTATAACATATATATGTATCAGATGACTTAGCTAAATAGTACCTCTATTATCAAATGTGTATAGACATTTATATGGTTACAAACATTCAAAGTTCTATAGAGTATGTAGATAGCACATTATAAACTTTAAATGAATTAACAGCAGATTAATTAGCATAAATTTGTAGAATGTTGTTGTCTTTTTTGCTCCTCAAGTCATGAAAATATTAAGATTCAATCATAAAATAAAACCTTTATGAGGTAAATAACATTGAGAAGTACTATCTTTACATGTTATATTTT
This sequence comes from Meriones unguiculatus, assembly GCF_030254825.1. Taxonomy (NCBI): domain Eukaryota; kingdom Metazoa; phylum Chordata; class Mammalia; order Rodentia; family Muridae; genus Meriones; species Meriones unguiculatus. The sequence continues at coordinate 100,374,639 of NC_083354.1, forward strand.
CATGTAAATTATACCGGGAAAAACTGTTCATGTTTTTTTTTTCCCCAGTACTTTAACCTTGGCAAGGCAGTTCAAACAGCCATCTGCCATGAGACCTTAAGATGAATGTATTGCAAGTCAGCAATCTTCTCAGTCAATGGGGACAGTTGTACTTGAAACGTGAAGCTAGTTAGTTCCATCAGCCCTGAAATGAATTGATCCCAAAAGCAATGAAAGGGAGACCTGACCACCTGCACTTCTCAGGAAGATAAATAAATCAGATCCTGACTCCTGCAGCAGCTCTCAGTGTGATCAGAATGCACCTCGCTGTCCAGATCATGGATGAGTTCTATGCAAGGTCCTGTCTCAGCTGGCACCAGCTGTTCTGCCTGGCAGCCATCAAGGAAAAGAAAATATTTTGCTGTTGTGATTTTTCACCTTAAATGTTTTAACCAGGTTTTTAGCTTGACAAAAATAAATAATAAGGGAGACACTCATTCGCTTATTCCTTTCTGCCTGTTGACATGGCAGAGAAAGCATCTCTGAAGCTTCTCATGGCTCTGCTCTCGTGTCTAAGTCAGAGTCTCCCAAGGAGTCTGGACAGCTATGCATTTTCTTCCTCATAGAGAGCTTCAGAACAACCAACAAGAGTCTGAGGAGCCATTTTTAGCAATGGAGGACACTCACCAACTGTGTGGTAATGAGAAATCCAAATACCAAGAGATCCAGGGGCTTTGGGTTTTTCATATACACCATTTGGAGGAAATGGATGCCACTATCAATGAAAGACCACTCAAGGTGGATGGAAGAGCTGTGGAACCTAAGAGGGTAGTGTCAAGAGAAGATTCTCAGAGACCAGGTGCCACATAACTGTGAAAAAGATCTTTGTTGGTGGTGTTAAAGAAGACACTGAAGAACATCACCTACTGGATTAACTTTGAATACTATGGGAAACTTTAAGTGGTTGAAATCATGACTGACAGAGGAACTGGGAAGAAGATGGGCTTTGCTTTTGTCACCTTTGATGACCATGGCTCCATAGATAAGATTGCTTTTCAAAAAAAAACTGTCAATGGCTGCAGCTATGAAGTAAAAAAAAGCCCTTTCAAAGCAAAAGAAGGCTAGTACTTCATTCAGCCAGGGAGGTTGAAGTGGTTCTGGAAACTTTGGTGGTGGTCATGGAGACAGTGTTGGTGGCAGTGACAATTTTGGTCGAGGAAGAATCTTCAGTGGTTGTGGCAGCTTTGGTGGTAGCTGTGGTGGTGGATATGATGGCAATGGGGACGGTTATAACAGATTTAGTAGTGATGGAGGCAATTTTGGAAGTGGTGGAAGCTACAATAATTTTGACAGTTACAACATCAGTCTTCAAATTTTGGACCAAAAAATGGTGGAAACCTTAGAAGTACCACCCTTGTGGTGGTGGAAGCCAGAACTTTGCTAAACCACAAAACCATGGTGGCTACAGAGGTTCCAGCAGCATCAGTAGCTATGGCCGTGTCAGGAGGTTCTAACTACATCACAGTCAGAAAACAAAGCTTAGGACTAGAGGAGAGCCAGAGAGGTGACAAGGAAGCTACAGGTTATGGCAGATTTGTGAACTCAGCCAAACACAGTGTGGCAGGACCTAGCTGCTACAAAGAAGACATGTTTTTAGAAAATACTCACGTGTATGGGGAAAAACAAACAAACAAAACTCCAGGACTGAATTTGTGACTAATTGTGTAACCGGTTATTTTAGTTTCTGCTCTGTGGAAGGTGTACAGCATTCCAACAAAGGGCTTAAGACCTTTTGTCACCCATGCTGTTGATTGCTAAATATAATAGTCTAAGCGTGACACTGAATATATACATCTTTAAAAAAATAAATAAGAAATAAAACAAATACAGGAAGAGGTTCATGTACAACAAAAACTATTATCAGATAAAATGGGAGCGTGTCACTTTTAAAAATAGTTTGTCATAGTCTTAAATAATTTCAAAAAATGTGGTGATTTGAAAAATCTACCATTTCTGGTACCTCCCATAGAGAAGAAGTTCTGAAATTCTCACAGCCCTTTCCTATCTCATTCCCTTCCTAACAACACACACATGTTCAGGCAGAAGCTTATTCTAAGACGGCCAGAAGGAAGATCTGTGTACCTCACAAGGAGGCCTCTCTTCAAACTCCTATGAGATCACATAAAAGGCTGCTACGGAAGTCAGGCAACTTTGGGGCCACACCAGATCCAAAGACTTACTACCTCAGAGGCTAGCAAGGCAAGCTGAATCAGGCCTTCCTTCACACACTCTGGAAGGTTTCTCTTCTTTTTTTTACTTATTTTCTTTTAAAAATTATTTTCACAATTTATTCATTACATAACCCATATGAAGACCGCTGTCTCAACTTCTCCTAGTCTCAGCCTCTCTCCCTCTTCCCCCCTATTCCCTTCCCCTAGTCCACTGAAAAGGGGAGTTGCCCTCCTCTGCCATCTGCCATAGCATATCAAGTCTCATCAGGACTGCCTGTATCCTCTTGCTCTGTGGCGTGGCAAGATGACATCTCCAGGAGCAAATGATCAAAGAGCAGGAAACCAAGTTCATGATAGAAGCAGCCACTGAACCCCTTACTCAGGAACCTACATGGAGACTGAGGTGCTAATAGGCTATATCTTAGCAGGGAGTCTAGGTCCTCTCTGTGCATGGTCTTCGGTTGGTGCATCAGTATTTGCAGGACCCCCTGGGATCAGCACTTTTAGCTTGTTGGTCTTCTTGTGGGGCTCATGTCCCCTCCAAATCCTTCTCTTTCTCCTGCCAGGGAGTCTTCTATTTCATAAGACTCCCTGCGCTCTGACCAAAGTTTAGCTGTGGGCCTCATCATCTGCTTCAATACCCTGTTGGATGGTAGGCTCCCATCCTGTTTCCTCTCTTCCACCACTCTAAGTGAGATTTAAACATCCTCCCTAGAATCCTCCTTAGTGTTGAGCTTCTTTAGGTCTATAAATTTTAGTATGCCTGTCCTTTATTATATGGCTAATATTCACTTATAAGTGAGTGTATGCTGTGCCCATCTTTCTGTTTCTGGGATACCTCACTCAGTATACTCTTTTCTAGTTCCCACCATTTGCCTGCAAATTTCATCATTTCTTGATTTTAATAACTGAGTAGTATTCCATTGCATAAATGTGCTACAATTTCTGCATCCATTTCTCCATTGAGGGACATCTAGGTGGTTTCCAGATTCTGGCTATTACAAATAAAGCTGCTATAAACATAGATGAACAAATGTCTTTGTTGAATGTTGGGCATCTTTTGGGTATATACCCAGGAGTGGTATCGCTGCATCTTGAGGTAGTGCTATTCCCAAGTTTTTGAGAAAGCACCAGTTTGACTTCCAAAGGGGATGTACAAGTTTGCATTCCCACCAGCAATGAAGGAGGGTTCCTTTTCCTCCACATCTTCTCCAGCATATGGTGCCATTTGAGTTTTTTATCTTATTCATTCTGATGGGTGTGAGGTAGAATCTCAGAGTTGTTTTGATTTGGATTTCCTTGATGACTAAGAACAAAGAACATTTCTTTAAGTGTTTCTCTTCCATTCAATATTCCTCTGTTGAGAATCTCTGTTGACTCTGTACCCCATTTTTTACTCAGATTATTTGGTTTGTTGGTATCTAGTTTCTTGAGTTCTTTATATATTAGCCCGCTATCAGATATAGGGCTGGTGATGATATTTTCCCATTGTGTAGGCTGTAATTTTGTTCTGTTGATAATGTCCTTTGTTTTACAGAAGCTTTGCAGTTTCATGAAGTCCCATTTATTAACTGTAGATTATAGAGTCTGAGCTGTTGGTGTTCTGTTCAGGAAATTGTCTACTGTTACAATTAGTTCGAGACTCTTCCCCACTTTTTCTTCCAACAGATTTAGTGTCAAGGTTTTGAGATCTTTGATCCAGGTGGACTTTAATTTTGTGCAGGGTGATAAATATAGGTATATTTGCATTTTTCTACATGTGGACATCCAGTCACACAAGCGCCATTTGTTGAAGATGTTTTCTTCCATTTTATGGTTTTGGCATCTTTGTCAAAAATCATGTGTCCATAGGTGTGTTGGTTTATTGCTGGGTCTTTGATTTGATTCCATTGATCCATCATTCTGTTTCTATGCCAGTACCATGTCATTTTTATTACTATTGCTCTAAAGTACAGCTTGCGATCTGGGTCCAGGCCACAGAAATGTTAGGAACTTTCCATCACTTGAGACCAAATATCTGAGTCAGTAAACATGAACTGTAGAATTCTCCAGTCTCGGGTCTCTGCCACCAGTTCAATTCTGATAGACTCATCCAACAAAAGATAGGTAAAAGTTTGGTGAACATGTAAGTGGTACATATACCAATCAGTGAGATCTGAGAAACAACCAGTCCATCGTCCAGCAAAGGCTGTGCTTATTACAACATCCCCATCATGCTTCACCTTTCTATTGTGAGAAGAAAGTTAGGAAAAGTAACATTGTCCGAATAAAACAGCTCTCTATTTTAATATACGACAGTCAATGAAACTTTTTAAGGGAAATCTTACTGAAAAAAATAAATTACTAGGCAACACTGCCTCAACAGATGCAGCTGTGAAAACTCTACAGCTGCACAGAGCCATGAGAAATGACAAGCAATTCCTCTCACTCACTCTGCTATTACTTTTCCATCTTCAGTCTCATATTTCATATTTCAATGTCATATTTTTTCCTTGCAGGGATGCCAGAGAGAAAAAGCATTATTTTACTGAAGGTGATAAAAATAAACTGTCTATCATAATTAAAAAGGAAAGGAAAAAAACCATCTGACACTAAGGCCTGGTTAAAGACGTGTTTAATACTATTTTAGCAGGGTAGCTTCTGAATAATAGGTTAATAGTTAATAATAGTTAATAATAGGTCCATGATCTTAGAACAAATAACATGAATTGAAGTACTGCATGGATGCTGTTGAAGGAATAATGTCACACTATAAAAATAGCTCTGCTGAGCCTGGAGTTTCTGACTTCTCACCATGGCCAAAGAGAAGCTGCCTAGAAATCAAGACAGGTCCTCACCCCCAACACCCAGGCACAGAACGCCATCCAGCATTGTCTTTAAAAGATGGAGGATTAGAATTTCTTTTAACTGTAAGATTCTCTGTGTTTGATACTGATGCTTATTGTATGAGAAACAGATGGATAACGGGCATTCTTGCCGGTGGAAATGTGAAAGACAACAAAATGTAGGTACTAACCATATCAAAACAATTTATGTAGAAGATGGAAATCTAGTTACTCTGCTCCTCATCCCATGAGACTACTTTTGAAGTACTTATTCTCTCCGTTCTTGATCATAAAACTCTCTTTCATTGCCTTCATTTAAATATGCCAATTACAGAAGATGAATTTTTTCAAATCATGTTTGTGTTTCCCCTTACTAGAAAATGCTATGTGTTCACTCTTTTAAATGCAAAGATTCAGGGAAAGAAAATGAGAATCATCTCTCATCCTGACCTCCAACCTAAGCACAGTTAACGTTTTGTACACAGAACTAGTGAGTGAAATTTGAAATAAGCTTCCAGATATTGGTTTATCGAGTGATACTAAAGAGCACTGAGAATGAATCTCTGTTCAGAACTCTCAGCTACATATTCTTCCTGCTGATATTGACCTTGGCAGCACCATGGCAAATAGATATCACTGCCAAACAAGTAATTATCAAGGTCCAAGAATCTATACTGGCAAAGTAGAATAATGAAAGAAAAAGAAAATAAACTTTTATGCTACAATTTGCTGAGCAGAATGGACTAAGAAATTAATTGAGTGTCCCAATTAAAAGGGTTCCACTTCTTCATTACCCTGTTAAATAGCAGGCCTGCTTAATTGGAATAATCAGCAAGGCAGAGTCTGGGTTCAGCGCATTTGCCTGATTCCTAACAATACTTAACTGGCATGCCCATCCCATTTAAAGGAAACACCTGGCGTTAGCTCTCAGCCTTGTTCCCCGGAATAGGCTCCATGATATTCACTTGTGTCAATGCAAACAGGGAAGAGGTTTATTGTTTCCTCACTCCTTTCCTTTGTATTTATAAAAAACAAACAAACAAAAAGGTTTATGAATGCTTTAGATTCCTTCCTGACACCTTTATCAACTAATTGCACATTTCACACTAAGAATCCCAAATGGTAGGCTGGGGTTAATGACACACTAAGAGCCTTACTAAAGACTATACCTTTAAAGAGATTACCTTCAATGCGTGAAATACCTATTTTGTGACATTACCATTATACTTAGATGTCACATTCAGCTTTTATGGCAAAATTCCATTGATAAGAATGACAACAAAACACAAGTGTTAACTTCAAATGAGGTTAGTTCAAATTATCCAATTACATTTTTACTGCTATCAAACAGATTTTCCCTTAACCTGCTTCTTTAAGCAAATAACCATTAAGGCTACTGTTTCCAGGAATAACCAGAGGAGAATTTCAGTTCATATTGTATAAGCTAAAATTGAAAAAGAATTCAGTCCCTTATCCTGAGAGTTCTTTGTGTATTCATAGAGACATTTGAAGAATGTACGCAAACCTACTGCTGTGTCAAGACCACGCAAAGGCATGTGGCCCTTCAGCAATTTTTGTATTCCACCAATGGTATCACAGAAAGAGGGAAAGTAATACAGAACACTGGCTCTCTCTCTCCTAACTAAAGTGGTAGAGAAGTGGCAGAATCAAAAAAGGAATGCTTGAATATTAAAAAACTACTGGACAAATTTTGAGAAATGTTATTGTTATATCTGTTTATTGACGAGACTGACCATACAGAAGTCTAAAGAAGTGCTTTAAATTATGCTCTTTTCTCTTGCACATTGCCATGAACCTCTGATCCATATGTTACACTAATGAACCAGAAGCAAGCAGGTACAATATAGTATACGATAGTGACTGTCACAGGTCGAATCCTCTTGAGGCAAGTGCTGGGGTTGCAGACCAGTTCCATAAAATGAGATGATATCAGGACAAGGCAGACAGAATAAAATGGTTGCAGGTGGACAGAAGCCACTGCAGGAAGTCATAAATAATCAAAGAGTGATACTAAGTGACTATGGAAGTGAGGTCCTAAGTGGAACATCTGTCTGACCCTCCCTTCCCCCAACAAGTCTTGCTAAAAAGGAGGCAGGGAGAATATAAATGCTAAAGGAAGAGGAACAGGGCTGGGAAATGCTACCTCTGGACAAGTCATAGAGCTCACATTCATAAAATCACAGCATTTGTGGTTACTTACACAAGGTTTGTACAAGACCAAGTGAGTAAAAATTCTAACATAGGTAGGAGAGGTATGCTAAGGGTACCAAACCTAACTGAAATGCTGTCGTAAGTTGATAGCTGCTGGTTGAGTCATCCTTCATTGGAGGTGTTCATGCCTCACACCCATGCACAATTTGACAGTATGAATAGTGCTTCATGAGTTTTTTTTTAATTAAAATAACATGAAATTAGGAGGTAGATTGTGGGTGGAATCTCAAGGAAATTTGGAGAAAATAATTAAGGAAAAGATATTATCATTTTTATTATAGACATATATGACATTCTCAAATAATACATTAAAATATTTTCAAAAATGTGCAGACTATGTTGCAGGGCTACACGTTTTTAACATCATCATAGTTTAATTTTTATTATTTTCAACATGTATTATAGAGGAGGTGCCTGCAGAGACCAGAAAAGGCAACCAGAGCCCTTGAAACTGAAGTTACAGGCAGTTTTGAACTGAAATTTTCTATAGTGAGTTATCTCTAAAGCCCAAGTAGGATGATTTTGAGTAAGCACTGCCAACACAGTAGCCCATAATCTAGCTAAAATGAGCAGGATTTAGTCTCCCACCTGAGTAAGCCACTAAACATAAGCTTCTCTGGAGTGGCCATCGACTCGCTGAGGCAATCTTTTTTTTTTTTAATATAATTTATCGTGGGTTTGTTGTTGTTGCTGTTGTTGTTTTTTTTAAGAGACCATGGCAGAACAAGACATAGCATTTGGCAACACTGTGTAAATTACCTTTGGAGTTCTAATTTCCTTTGACCCTGTGTCCCCATCCCATGACCACTCCCTGCCTTTCCTTTCCACTTTCTTCTCTGCCTCACCCATCTCCCTGGTCCTCAATGCACATAAATGCCAGTCTCTTTGGCCCATTAATGAACGTTAAAAATCCACGTTCTTTGACATGTGAGGTAAATCTCAGTTTGTATCTGTCTCCTTAGCTGCCGTCGCAGTTTCCTCCTGAAGACAGCCTTACATCAAGGACTTTTAGAGGCTCTCCCACTGTGTAAAGTTACTTCAATCCTGAATAATTTGCCCTGCTCAGCTTAGGGAAAAAATGCTTGCAGACTTCTGGAGGATGTAGTTTATGCATCTGTTTGAGGCAAAAAGGGAGGAACCCTTGGAGAGAGCCACTGTGGTGCTCCCCAAAGCGAGATAGTAAGTCCTTTTATAAAGCAGAGGCTACTGGTACAGCTTCATCTATTATGCCATTGCAATGGGCAATTACACCTAGACTCACTAGCAAGAATAAAATACGCAGTAGAGATAAATAGTCAATATTTGAGAGGATTTTTTTTTCATCCTTTGCCTCTTTCTTTCCATTTACTAGACTTTCTGCCAAAGGACATTGTTCTTTCCACCAGTTGACAAATCATTGCTTGCTGAACCATTGGTCATCAACCAGCTCACAAAGACTCCCTTTGTTACCAAAACGATGGACAATGTTCACATTTATTTCCTCTTTCAACTTGTTGGTATTTATCTCAGCTGCTCAATTTCTACATCTTGAAATGTATTTTTTTTTTTAATTTTGCCATTGATAATTTCACAAGATTTTACTGGTAGTGTAGGCCTACAATGCAGTTACTTGGGAGGCTGAAGTTTAAAGATTGCAAGTTTAGGCTACTGTTTAAATATCTTCTCTCAAAATAAAGTGTAATTTAAAAGGACGTTTTGGGCTATAGCTCCATGGCGGTATACTTGCATAGCATATGCAAGAGTTGGCATTCACTCCCTTGTACTGGAATAAAAACCACTACTCATGATTATAGCCTCAGTTCTTAGTTCTCATATCTACTCACTATTTCTCAAACTCTCTCGTCATTCTTTCTGAATTTTGACATGTCCTACTCCCTAGCTTTCAGCCATATGTTTCATTCCTGTTTGTATTCATTCCCTGAGAAATGTCTGTGGTCATGAACCCTTATTTATTGTCTCTGTCCTCATCATTACAGAACCTCAAAGGATTTGTCTGATCGGTGTCTCCTCTTGCTTGATTGCTATGCTTCTTGAACAAATTGATTGATCCCTTATTTTATTCCTAAACTCCAAAGAACTGATTTTCTTCTTCCTTTTCCTGGTTTTCAGTAACATGATTCATCTTATAACTCAAGGAATTTTGAATCATTGCCTGTAGTTTTTAACGTACCATCAAATCTCTCCAGTCGTCACAGATGAATTTATCGATAAATTTTGTTGTGATCAATTGAAAATAAATCCAAAATCCATCTGTTTCTCACCAGTTCTACTGCTGAGGCTCATGCTTAAGACACCATCAGTTTTTGAATGTGCTATTCTAGCAATCTCTTACCCACTCTTTGTTTAACATCCCCACCTACTCTCCTCACAAAACATGGAATTTTGTAGTTTGAAGATAATACTCTAGAGGAATCCAAGATGGGGGCGACCAGCGCACACCATATCTGAGGAGCAGAGGATCTGAAACTCCGAAATTGGTGAGTGGAGGAGCAGCTGAACCCAGAACAACGCCATCGAGGCTTCTGGGGCTTCTGGGGAGAAAAGGGACAAACCCTGAACTGAGACCAATAGGATACTGGTGAACTGTGGACTTCTTAGACTTCTCCTGGGGACTCAATTCCCAGGCAACCCCCCCCCACACCCTTTAACAAGCAGAGGCAGCGGCGGAGGCAGCAGAGGTGGCCTGCAGTACATGCAGCTCTTAGCACAGAGCACAGTACTGGCTGTTCCTAGCATAAAACATCCCGCTTGAGGTTAGAGACAGAATACTCAATCCCCGGGCATTTCCCCACTACAGGCCTCCCTTCTCCCTCCTTGGCAGAGGCGGAGGCTGCAGACACAGCCCACAGCAGCCGCCACAGAGCACAGTGCCCAGCCTGCACTGCCCACAGCTCCTAGCACAGATCACAGTATCAGCAGCTCCACCAGGCCAACCAGGCCTACTGCATCCCAGGGCCTACCAGAAGGCAACTGTGCCAGCGGCCTCCTAGTTCTGCCACAGTGGCTGGACTCCCAGTGGAAGGCAACACCAGCCCCCAAGTTCTACAGCAACATAGGGGTCCATGGGACAGCATTATCAACATGGAAGCCCCTGCTCTGTGGGCCTACAAGTGAAGACCAGGCAATCAACTCCTGGAGCCCAGACAGATCTGAATACCAGAATGACAGTATGACAGGACTGTAGACCACTGCGGTATTCAGGGAATAGGCTCAGTTGCCCATCTACAAACTGCTCCCTAGAGCAGTGCTAGCATCCAGGCCCCTTACTGCACCTGCACCCACCCCACATTCCAAGCATCTACATTCTTTAGCATACTCTCCTTCAAGACACGCTTTCACTCATGCATGCAGGCTTCCTCCCCTGCAATTACAATTCTGTGCCAGTGGCTCTTCCTCCCTTAGGTACAGCTGAAATACCAACACACACTCTTAAACCTGTGGACCTCTATCATCTTCCTGAAGAATACTCCAGACACCAGAGAAAGACGGACCCAGCCAGAAGTATTGACTCCAGGAACAAACAGTGAAGGTTACAGATAAGCAGATGTCCAGATGTCTTTGTAAGAACACACCCAACAAAAATCAGGACATCATGGCTACACCAGCAACCCCCCAAATCAATGGATATTCAAATTCATCAGAAAAACAAGAAAATGACTTTAAAGATATGCTTATCTGGTTATTAGAGACATATAGAGAAAACAAACAAATCTCTCAAAGAAATTGCCACACATTTGAAAGCAAATAAATAGGAAATGAACAAACTCTCAAAGAAACACAGGCAAATATAGCCAAACAAATACAAGCACAAGTAGAGGCACAATTAGTGGCATATAGAGAGGAAACAAACAAAAAAAGAGACCATCATAGAGAGACAGGAATCCATATTCAAACATATGAAGGAAATGGTGCAAAGCATGAAAACAGAATTAGAATCAATAAAGAAAACACAAACAGAGAAAACTCTGGAGCTAGAGAACTTAGAGAAAAGATCAGGAACCACAAAGGTAAGCATCACCAACAGAATACAAGAGATGGAAGAGAGAATCTCTGGTTCTGAAGATACACATGCAGAAATTGATACTGCTCTAAAAGAAAAATCGGAAAAGTCCCAAACACAAAACATCCAAGAAATCATGAAAGACACCATGAAAAGGGGAACTCAAAGAATGAATAGGAATTGATGAAGAAGACAACTCCAAGCTCCAAGGTCCAGAAAATATTTTCAAGAAAATCATCAAAGAAAATTTTCCCAATTTAAAGAAAGAGAAGTTCATAAACATGCAAGAGGCCTACAGAAAACCAAATAGACTAGACAAGAAAACAAACTCCTCATGTCATATCATAGTCAAAACACTAAATCAACAGAACAAAGAAAAGATATTAAAGGCAGCATGGTAAAAAAAACCAAGTAACATATAAAGGTAGTCCTATCAGAATCACACCAGACTTCTCATCAGAAACTTGAAAGCCAGAAAGGCCTGGGCAGATGTCATGTACACTTCAAGTGACCACAGATGCCAACTCAGACTACTATACCCAGCAAAGCTTTCAATCAACATAGATAGAGAAGACAAAATATTTCATAACAAAACTAAATTTAAACAATGTCTACCCAGCAAACCAGCCCTACAGAAGATACCAGAAGGAAAATTCCAATCCAAAGAAAAACCTAAGAAAGCATAGGATACAGATAATTTCTCAAAAAAAAATTAAAATAAAACAAGCAATGAATCACAGTAAGAACACCAACTCCACAATAAAAAGAACTAACATTCATTGGTCACTATTATCTATCAACATCAATGGACTCAACTTTCCAATAAGAAGACACAGACTAACAGAATGGTTGTAGAAACAGTATCCAAAATTCTTCTGCATCCAAGAAACACACCTCTGAAACAAAGATAAACAACACTACTTCAGAGTAAAGAGCTTGAAAATGTTTTTTAAGCAAATTATCCCAGTAAACAAGCTGGGGGTAGCTATCCTAATATCTAATAAAATAGATTTTCAACCAAAATTAATCAAAAAAGATGAGGAGGGGCACTTCATTCTCTTCAAACAAAAAATCCACCAGGAGAACATCATAATTCTGAACATCTATGTCCCAAATACAAGAGTGCCTACATTTGTAAATGAAACATTATTAAAGCTGAAATCACACATCAATCCCAACACCTTATTAGTGGGAGACTTCAACACTCCACTCTCACCAGGTGACAGATCACCTAGACAGAAGCTAAATAGGGAAATAAAGGCACTTATAGAGGCCCTTAATCAAATGGACCTAATAGATGTCTACAGAATTTTTCATCCAAATTCAAAAGTGTATATCTTCTTTTCAGCACTTCATGGAACCTTCTCCAAAATAGACCATATAGTTGGTTACAAAGCAAGCCTCAGCAGATACAAGAAGATTGAAATAATCCTTTGCATTCTATTTGACCACCATGGACTAAAGCTGGACCTCAAAAACTATAGAAATAGCAAAAAAACTACACACACATAGAAACTGAACAACTCCCTACTCAATGACAGCTGGGTTAGGGAAGAAATAAGAAAGAAATTAAGGACTTCCTAGAATTCAATGAAAATGAAGGCACAACATACCCAAGCTATGGGACACAATGATCAATTCTCACTCAGAAAGTCAAGCAGGACAGACGTTGAAGATAGAGAAAACAAGAAACAAGACTGGACCCTACCATGGAGGGCCTCTGAAAGACCCTACCTAGCATGGTATCACAGCAGAGGCTGAGACACTTACCAAACTTTTGGCACAAGCAGGGAATCCTGTGAAAGAAGAGGAAGATAGTGGGACCTGGAGAGGACAGAAGCTCCACAAGGACACCAACAGAACCAAAATATCTGGGCACAGGGGTCTTTTCTGAGACTGATACTCCAACCAAGGACCATTCATGGATACATCCTAGAACCCCTGCTCACATGTAGGCCAGTGGCACTCAGTATCCGAGTGGGTACACAAGTAAGGGGAACAGGGACTGTCTTTACATGAACTCTTTGACCATCTCCCTCAGATGGGGAAGTAGCCTTGCCAGGCCACAGAGAAGGACAATGCAGACAGTTCTGATGAGACCAGATAAGCTAGGGTCAGATGAAAGGGGGGAAGGACCTTCCCTGTCTGTGGACTTGGAGAGGGGCATAGGAGGAGTTGAGGGAGGGAGGGTGGGATTGGGAAGGGAGGAGGAAGGGTACTGCAGCTGGGATACAAAGTAAATAAACTGTAATTAATATAAAAATGGTATAATAAATAATAATAATAAATAAAATAATAAATAACAAATAATGCATAATAAAATAAATAATAAAAAATTAATATAAAATACTTTAAATTGTTTACTATGACATATAGTAATTCTATATATTCTAAGCACTTATAAACCCACATAAATTTACTCATGTCATTCATAAACATGTTTTGACATATATATACATTTTAAGAGTTATCAATTTTTAAAACATCAGCTTTGCACATTGGTGAGTCTCTGTGCTTCTTTGCGAGTGATTAACTTTGGAGAGCCTTGTGCAGTGTAGTGGTGGCAATGCTCAGTAGTTCTGTTTGCCAGTTGTTTTGTATATGATAATTAGTGAGCTTTTTGGAAAGGCCAGGCCTCTAACCTGTTTTTCTACCTCACATCTTTTTTGATTGGTGAAGGATCAACAATAACCAAAATGTGGAATTAACATAGGTAACAACATCAGATGAATGAATAACAAAGACATGGTGTATTCACGCTACAGAGGGTTATTCAACCTAAATATAAATGAAATTGTGTCATTTGCAGGGAAATGAATGGAACTGGAGTTCATCGTGACTTAGAAATACAATGTATTGTGTTTTTATTCCTTTATAGTGTCTACATTTAAATATGTGTGTGTTGTGAAACTAAAATGGGAAGAGCATAGGGCTCTAAAGACAATGAAAAGTAGAGAAGAAGAGAGTCATAAAGGAAAGAATACAAAATATGGCCTTTTTCACATAAACAAAATATTGTATTTATGTACATATTACATTTCACATATGTATGAACGTATAAGTGTATTTGTGTGGAGGAAGGGCTCCAGTCAGAAGGATGAAGTGGGGTCTGTGATGGAGGAGGAAGAATAAGAGCAAAGTACAATCTAGGTATGTATGTAAATGTTGTAATGAAACCATATTTATTTTCTGAATAAAAATTAGTAGATGCACTGAAAAGAATTTAAAGGAAGAAGAAATGAATCACTACATACTGTAACAACATATATAGATACACTTATGTAAATTTCAAGAGGTGTGTGTGTGCTCAGAGGCTAGATTCACCCCCTCACTCCTTATGTGACTGCAAATTCGTGCAACTGCGTTATTGGTTGAGATGGTTTCCCCAAAACCTAAAACATTAAACAAGGTTTAAAACCTTATATAAAAACTCAAATGTAGGTACCTCTACTATTTACAGTTGTAGTTTGAATGCTTAGATTCTACACGAGAGGCTGTTAGATCTGACATAAAGGGAGCTGCGGTTCAGCACACTATGACTCGGGGAGAAAGGTTCAGCAGGCAAAGGGAGTTCCTCCAGTCCCCAGTACTCAATGAGCTGCAGAGGCACTCATGGTGCTTGAAATTATGTCTGTTCCTATAGAAACCCCCTGAAAACCACAACTGTTTATATAAATGCAAAATGGTTGAGCAATAAATCCCACTGTGAGGGTGATATATAACAGGAAAAACATTTGAAAAGGCAGAAGATAATAATGACTTCACACCATGAAATAGTAGTGTCGTGGATAGATCGCATGCTGTATTAATGTTCCTGCATTTGGGTTTCTGAGAAGCGAGCTCTCAAAATACTTTTACTTATGTTAGAATCTTCCTATTACCTATTTGCTTGACCAAAAAAAAAAAAAAGCCAGAGAATTTGTGCTTATTTTTTTTAATAATTAGATATTTTTTCTATCAAATGCCAGCATTATGAGTTTTTCAAAATTATATTTCTCCAGTTTCAACTTCTTTTTAATCAAGAATAGTTAAGCAGAACACATTTTGTTTTTAAGAACTCATTTGATAGCTTAGGCATTCGAGGTTCACCACTCTGGGTGACATTATTCCACTACCCCAGTCCACATCACTCCCTCTGCTCCTCTGGTCTTGAAAAATTACTGTCTTTAGAAATCTGTATTGTAGTTAGAATTATACTTCTTCTAACATACCTTTAAAACATGTCTAGAGTTACATAATAGAGCTTCATGTTATATTAAGTATCTTTATATATGTAAATAGTTTGTAAAACGCTTTTCTTCATTATTACTATTATTATTACAATTTATTCATTTTGTATTGCAGCTGTATCCTCCTCCTTCATCTCTTCCTAGGCCCACCCTATCTCCACATTCCTCTCCTATGTCACTCCCCTAGCCTACTGATAGGGGAGGTTCTCCTCCCCTACTATCTGACCCTAGCCTATCAGGTCTCATCAGGACTATTTGGATCCTTTTTGCCTGTGGCCTAGTTAGGCCACCTTGCCAGGGGAATGTGATAAAAGAGCAGGCCACTGAATCCAGCCCCTGCTTTCCTTACTAGGGACCCACATTGAGACTGAGCTGCCCATGGGCTACATCTGTGCATGGTGTCTAGGTCCTCTCCATGCATGGTCATTGGTTGACTCACAACCCTCTGCCAGAACCCCTGAGCCCTGTATTTTGGGCTCTGTTGGTCTCCTTGTGGAGCTCCTGTCTCCTCCAGGTCTTCTATCTCCCCCTTCTTCCATAAGATTCTCTGGGCTCTGCCCAGAGTTTGGCTATGAGTCTCAGCTTCTGCTTTGATACCCTGATGGGTAGAGCCTTTCAGAGGCCCCTGTGGAAGGCTCCTGTCCTGCTCCCTGTCTTCTCCTACTTCTGATGTCTATCCTGTTTGTCCTTCTGAATGAGGATTAAGCATCTTCCCTAGAGTAGTCCTTGTTGTTTAGCTTCTTTAGGATTATAGATTTTAGTATGTCTATCCTATATTATATGGCTAATATCCACTTATTAGTAAGTATATACCATATCTGTCTTTCTGGTTCTGGGTTACCTCACTCTGCATGATCTTTTCTAGTTCCATCTATTTGCCTGAAGAGTTCATGATTTCCTAGTTTTTAATAGCTGAGTAGTATTCCATTGTGTAAATATGCCCCAATTTCTGTATCTATTCTTCAGTTGAGGGAAATCTAGGTTGTTTCCAGATTCTGGCTGCTATGAATAAAGCTGCTATTAACATAGTTCAGCAAATGTCCTTGGTATATGGTTGAGCATCTTTTGCATAAATGCCCAGGAGTGGTATAGCTGGATCTTGAGGTAGCACTATTCCTAAATTGAAAAAGCACCAGATTGATTTCCAAAGTTGTTGTACAAGTTTACATTCCCACCAGCAATGGAGGAAGGTTCCCCTTTCTTCACATCCTCTCCAGCATGTGTTGTCACTTGAGCTTTTGGTCTTAGTCATTCTAATGTGTGTAAGGTGAAATCTCAGAGTTGATTTGATTTGCATTTCCCTAATGACTAAGGATGTAGAGCATTTCTTTAAGTGTTTCTCTGCCATTCTATATTAATCTTGAGAATTCTCTGTTCAACTCTGTACCCCATTTTTTTAAATTGGATTGCTTTGTTGCTTGTGTTTAACTTCTTGAGTTCTTTATATATTCTGGGTTAGCCCTCTGTCACATATAGAGTTGGTAAAGACCTTGTCCCAGTCTGTAGAATGTCATTTTTTTTTCTGTTGACAGTATTCTTTGCTTTACAGAAGCTTTTCCACTTTATAAGGTTCCATTTATTGATTGTTGATCTTAGAGCCTGTGTTAAAAATAGTTTAAATGGGAATAAACTTTCAGTTATTAAACTACCACTTCTTGAGAAAAAGGATAACAAAAATATCAGTCTTACAAATTATGTGTTCTATTAGACTTAATGTATGTGAGTGTATATTAAAACTCGATAGAATTAGAGTTTTTTTTTTATTTAGTTCTCAGAGTAGACTTGTAATGAACTATTGTTGGGAAAATTAATGTTTTGAATAGCTCCGTTATGTTCAGAGCTCTGTTATCTTTATAGTCTGTTATAATTTTATATCAAGAGAATAGAACAAGATAATCCATGCTAATAATTTCAGATTCATTGCCATCTGTAACATAAACCAATGACAGAACACTTAACCCTATTTTATTCACCCTAAAATACCATGAAAATTCAGTCTGATGTATCTATACTTAGAGTACA
The DNA here is from genome assembly GCF_030254825.1 of Meriones unguiculatus. Classification (NCBI taxonomy): domain Eukaryota; kingdom Metazoa; phylum Chordata; class Mammalia; order Rodentia; family Muridae; genus Meriones; species Meriones unguiculatus. Next base: position 100,392,157 of record NC_083354.1, read on the forward strand.
AGCAAATGGATTATTTGTGAGCTTTATAGAAAAATAGCAGTCATATTTCTTTTGCGAACTTACTTTAGAATATTAATGCAAAAAATAATTTGTCTTTTACTTACAATTCAGTTTACTTCTTCTTTACTTTTGAATAACATGTCACCTGGAGTTAATCTTAAATAAATAGCCAATGGACCTTGGTATTGAAATATTAACAATTATCTCCCTTCCCAGAAAAATATATAGTGCCATTTTTCCAATAACAGACTAGAGCTGAACAGCAATGGAATTAAATTTCTCTTGCAATATATGTCATTCTGATGCATTATTAATTTTGTGTCTTAACCAGTATGTAGGGATGCAGTTAAGGTCTGAGCCCATTGGATAATTTAAAATTCATAGTTTCTTGAGCTTCTCAGAGTTAAGGTGCTATATAAATATTAATAGAAATAATAATGATAATGATGAACTTATTATTCTAATCTCAATCTTGCACACTGTGCAAGTAATTCTCAAGAACTTCATAGTTGGCCATATGAACACACTTGCACATTGAGGAAAGGGTCAGGGTTATAGAATTCTGTTTCACATCAATGGTATTGTCTCAATCATCTCAGTTCATCAACAGACTGGTGGGCATGGGGGAGAAAGAGGAAGGGCACCATACTTTGAGTAGAATCAAGTCATATAAAGAAAATATTCCGCAAAATGCCTACAAAGTGACAAAACATGAACAATACCTCTGATATTAATTTAAATTCATTTCTAGTCTCAGTTTTCAGGAAAAGAGAGTTTAAAAGAATAACTGACAATTTAAAACCTAAATAATCACGTGCCTTATTTTGTAAAAAAAAAGAAATATAAACACCCCACTGTTTTAGGTAAAAGATACAATTATGTTTATCTAAGATTTCCAACAAATTCCTTAACATGAGCTGGCATTTGAAAATATCTCCGGCACATCATGTTTTAAAATCCTCTTTGTGTTTGCTAAAATAGGTTGCTGTAACGCTGAGAGGAAGATTGTATTAACAGCACAGCTTTCTGCATTACTGAGAACTAGATCAGCACCTGTGGCCAAGGAAATAAAAATTAATGCCTTGAGAACAGATGTGACAGTGTATCTACTTATAATTAAAATACTTGTAACCACAATAGAATCATATTTAATATAGAAAACAGTGCAAAAATGCAGAAAACTGTGTTAATTCGAACTGCTATTCATATAATTCAAAAGCTCTCTCTACCCTAAATTTATCTTCAGAACTGTACTTATCCTAGAGATAGAAACCATATTTATAGAAACAATCGCTTACAGGTTCTTTAAGGTAAGAGGGCACAAACCAACACCTATAAATTTATAGTTTACTCAGCCAGCTAGTTACCATGGAAACAGATTGACCACTTACACAGCTAGCCCTGGTGAATTTAACCCGGCTTCTCTTCCTTGAAAACTGCTAACAATGTAATTTGCTTGCCTTGTCTGAGAATGCATTATCATTCAAACAGCCTACCCACCAATCAAATATATCTAAAACATGTATAGTGTAAGTTCTCCTTATATATAAATGCTTTGAGCATGTCTAACACAAAAGTTGAACAAAATCTTTTTGTTTTAATGGAATCTTGTTTTTTTGGAGGAGGATAAAGAAGTGCTGTCTTGATAAGGCTGTGGATTCTGTGCAATGTACCCACATTGTTTCTCACGTATTTTACCACATCCTTTATTGTGCTGTGACTCCTCAGAGCTGCAAACTGTGCGTATCATTTTTTTCCTTTATTATATAAATAGCCTTATCCATTTTGTGTTGCTGCAAAAAAATCTCTGAGCCTCTGTAACTTGTAATGAACAGATAATTATTTCCCATGATTCTCGGAGGACAACAAGTTCAAGACTGGGATCCCAGCAACTGGTCAACCTTATATCCTTACAATTATTTTATTATTTGAGAATTACAAACATGAATGTAGTGTTTTGATCAAATCCATCCACTATTCACTTCCCTCCAATATCTGCCATACTGGCTCTGCTTTAATCCTTCCTCAAACACTATTCCTCAAGTTCCACCTAAGTTTTGGCTGTGGATGTCTCCATATGTTTCTATCAGGTGCTAAATGAAGCCTCTCAGAGGACAGTTGTGATAGACAAGCATTGCAGAACATGGTTAATAGTGATAAGGGTTGGCTCTCTCTCAAGGAATGGATCTCAAGTTGGATTGGTCATTCATTGGTTGAACATTTCCTCAATTTCTGTTCCATCTTCATCCTTGCAAGTCTTGTATGCAGAACAATTTTTTTCAGTCAATTTTGTAACTAGCCAGATTTCTGAAGGTGTTTATCAGCTGAGGGAGTTCCATGGTAGAATTTTGGAATTTACTCTTGTATACTATCATATCATCTGTAAATAGAGATACTTTGACTTCTTCAGTTACAGTTTGTATACTCTTGATCGCCTTTATTTGTCTTGTTGTTCTACCTATAACTTCAACTCTTACTTTGAATAGTTACAGAGAGAGTAGTCAGCCTTTCTTTGTCCTTGATTTTAGCAAAATTGCTTTAAGTTTCTCTCCATTTAATTTGACATTGGCTACCAGACTGCTATGCATTTCCTCTATTGTGTTTAGGAATGTGCCTTGTATCCCTGATCTTTTCAAGACTTTTTACAAGAAGAGGTATTGGCTTTTCTCAGAGGCTTTTTCAGCATTTAATGAGATAACTGTGCATTTTTTCTTTCATTTTGTTTATATGGTGGATTACATTGATGGATTTTTATATGTTGAAGAGTTCCTGCACTGATGTGATGAAGCCTATTTGATCATGGTGGATAATATTTTTAATGTGTTCTTTGATTCATTTTGCAAACATTTTATTGAGTATTTTTGCATCACTGTTCATAAAGGGCATTGGTCTGAATTTGCTTTCTTTGTTGATTCTTTATGTGCTTTAGGTATCAGGGTGAGTGTGGCCCCATAGAATGAGTTTGGCAATGTTCCGTCTGTTTCTATTTGTGGAACAGGTTGAGAAGTATTGTTATTAGCTTTTCCTCGAAATCTGGTAGAGTTCTGCACTAAAACCTTCTGGCCTTGGGCTTCTTTTTTGGTTGGAAGATTTTAATGAATGCTTCTATTTCCTTGGGGATTATATGTCTATTTAAATTGTTTACTTGTTCTTTATTTAACTTTGATAAGTGGTATCTATCAAGAAAATAATGCATTTCATTTAGATTTTCCATTTCCAATTTTGTGAACTGAAAGATTTTTGAAGTAAGACCTAGTGATTCTTTGTATCTCCTCAATGTCTGCTGTTATGCTCCACTTTTCATTTCTTATTTTGTTAATTTGGATATTAACTCTCTGACATTTAGTTATTTTGGTTAATGGTTTGTCTAGCTTGTTGATTTTCTCAAAGGTTTTTTGTTTCTTTGATGTTTATCTTTGTTCTTAGTTTATTGATTTCAGCTCTAAGTTTAATAATTCCCTGCCATCTACTACTCCTCTTGGGTTTGTTTGCTTCTTTTTGTTCTAGAGCTTTCAGGTGTGCGCATAAGTTGCTAGTATGTGATTTCTCCAATTTCTCTATGAATGCACTTAGTGTTATGAACTTTCCTCTTAACACTGCTTTCATGTGTCCCATAAGTTTGAGTACGTTGTACCTTCATTTTCATTGAATTATAGTAAGTCCTTAATTTCTTTCTTTATTTCTTCTTTTACCTAGTAGTCATTGTGTAGAGAATTGTTCAGTTTAAGTGAGTTTGGAGGCTTTCTGTTGGTTCTGTTGTTGTAGAAGTCCACCTTTGATCCATTGTTATCTGATAAGATACAGGGGGTTATTTCAATTTTTCTTGATTTGTTGAGCTTGCTTTGTGACTGAGTATATGGTCAGTTTGGGAGAAGGTTCCATGAGATTCTGAGAAGAAGTTGTATTCTTTTGTTTGGGTGAAATATTCTGTAGATATTTGTTAGGTCCATTTGATTCATTATGTCTGTTAGTTACATTATTTCTCTATTTAGATGCCATCTTGATTACTTGTCCATTGGTGAGTTGGGGTGTTGAAGTCTTCCACTATTAATGTGTGGGGCTCAATGTATGGTGTAAGCTTTAGTAATATTTCTTTTACAAATATGGGTGACCTTGTATTTGATGCATAAACGATCAGAATTGATGTATCTTGGAGGATTCTTCCTTTGATGGTTATGAAGTATCTTTCTCCATCACTTTTCATTTATTTTGTCTAAAATCTATTTTACTAGATATTAGGATGGCTACTCCACCTTGCTTCTTGGGTCCATTTGCTTGGAAAAAAATGTTTTCCATCCCTTCACTCTGAGGTAGTATCTATCATTGTTGCTGAGATGTGTTTCTTGTATGGGGCAGAATGATGGAGCCTGCGTGTGCATCCATTCTGTTAACCTGTCACTTATTATCGGGAATTCAGTCCATTGATGTGGAAAGATACTAATGTTCAATGACAGGCAATTGTTAATGCCTGTTATTTTTATGTTGGTAGGGTAGTGTGTGTGTGTGTGTGTGTGTGTGTGTGTGTGTGTGTATCCCTTCTTTTGGTTTTGCTGGTGTGGGGTTATTCATTTCCTGTATTTTTGGGGGGTAGTTATCCACCTTGGGTTGGAATTTTACTTGTAGAATCTTTTATCAGGCTGGATTTGCTGATAGCTATTATATAAATTTGGTTTGGACATGGAATATCGTGTTTTCTCCATTTACGGTGATTCAAAGTTTTGCTGGAGATAGTAGTCTTGGCTGACCTCTGTGGTATCTTAGTGTCTGCAAGACATCTCCTAAGGCTCTTCTGGCTTTTAGAGTCTCTTTTTAAGAGACTCTGCCTTTTTATGTTACTTGGCCATTTACTGTTCAGCTTTTAATATTCTTTCATTGTCCTGTAGATTTTGTGTTTTGATTATTACATAGCAGGAGGAATCTTCTTTTGGTCCAATGTATTTGGTGTTCTGTAATCTTCTTGTATGTTTACAGGCACCTCTTTCTTTAGGTTGATGAATTTTTCTTCAATGATTTTATTGAAAAATGTTTTCTCGGACTTTCAGCTGGGAATCTTATTCCATTCCTATTATTCTTTGATTTGGTCTTTTCTTAGTGTCTCAAACTTCTTTTAAGTTTTGCATCAGAAAATTTTTAGATTTTACCTTTTTGACATATATATTGATGTCTCACTTATATAGACCTATAAGATATGATAAACATAATGAAATCTATACACCTAAAAAAGATAATCAATTGAGCGGTAAGATGATCAATCCTTGTTTAGAAAGAAAGATGAGATGTGCATTGAACGTATGACAGGAGTCTACTGAGCGCATCTGAAAGACTCTAACTAGCAGTGTTTTCAAAGCAAAGACTCATGACCAAACCTTTGGCAGAGTGCAGGGAATCATAAGAAAGAAGGGGAGTTAGTCTGATATGGAAAGGATAGGAGCTCCACAAGGACCAAATATATCTGGGCACAGGGTCTTTTCTGAGACTGACATTCAACCAAGGACCATGTATGGATATAACCTAGAACCTCTGCTCAGATGTAGCCTGTGGTAGCTCAGTAACCAATTGGTTTCCCAAAGTGAGGGGAACAAGGACTATTTCTAACAGGAACTCAATGACTGGCTCTTTGACCTCCCCACCCCCCAAGGGAGGAGCAGTCCTGTTATGCCACAAAGGAGGGCTTTGAAGCTAGTCCTGAAGATACCTGATAAAACAGGATCAGATGAATGGGGAGGAGGTCCTCCCCCATCAGTGGACTTGGAAAGGGGCAGGGTGGAGATGAGGGAGGGAGGGAATGAGGGATCGGGACATGGCTGAGATACAGAGTTAATAAAATGTAACTGATAAGAAAAAAAATAAAATTAAAAAAATGTGTTTTAATACTTTTTAAGTTCATCACACCCATTAATTCCTTAAGCATGGACTTAAATAAGCCAAAACCAGTGCCACTTTATAACAAGGACGACCTTTATTCTAATCCCCAATAAGATATTCCTTAGTTCTGCCTGATACACCATCAGATGGGTTTTATTGTACTTCTGACAACATTTTGATGATGATCACTGAAGTAATATCTAGGAAGAAAAAGTGCATTTCTACTATTCTCTTCAACCTTTCTCAGAAACTATTGCCAACAGAGCATCAATACCAGCTTTTGCTCTCTGTTCTTCAAAACTCCTCCCGCCTTGGCCGTTATCTAATGCCAAGGCTATTTATGCCCTTTGAAGTATTTTTACAGACACATGCCCTATTTCTAGGACCAATTTTCAATCTTAGTCCATTTGGGGCTAATATAACAGAACACTCAAAATTGGACAATAAATAATGAAAATTCTCACTTGTTTCATAGTTCTTAAAGCAAGATTGAAAGACTATCATCTGTTAAGAGCCTTTCTGCCACATCATCCAATGAGAGAAGGTAGAACAGCACATAAGGAACAAAGATAGCAAGTGTGCTTCACAGATGCTGAGACTCATAGCTAAACTTTGGGCAAAATTCAGGGAATCTTATGAAAGAAGGAGGCGATCAAAAGACCTGGAGGGGACAGGAACTCCACAAGGAGAGTAACAGAACAAAAATTCTGGCCACAGTGGTCTTTTCTGAGACTGATACTCCAACCAAGGACCATGCATGGTAATAACCTAGAACCCCACCACAGATGTAGCCCATGGCAGCTCAGCTCAGTGTCCAAGTGGGTACTCTAGTAAGGGAGACAGGAACTGTCTCTGACATGAACTCAGTGGCTGGCAATTTGATCACCTCCCCCTGAGGGGAGAACAGCCTTACCAGGCCACAGAGGAAGACAATGCAGCCAGTCCTGATGAGACCTGATAGGCTAGGGTCAGAGGGAAGTGGAGGAGAACCTCCCCTATCAATGGGCTTGGAGAGGAGCATTGGAGGAGATCAGGGAGGGAGGCTGGGATTAGGAGGGGATGAGAGAGGGAGCTACAGCTGGGATACAAAGTGAATAAACTATAATTAATAAAAAAATTAATTAAAAAAGAAAGTGTGCTTCAAAGCCTTCCTTTTGTAGAGAATAGGATTTCACAATAGTGCCATTAAACTGTTAATGGCATTAATTATTTGAAATGATTATAGTATTAATTAAGTAATGAGGCAGCTATCTGATACATCTTAAAGGTCCTATCTTTCTTTTAAAGTTATTTTTATTGAAAGTAGATTCTCTCATACACTATCTCCCAACTTCATTTTCCCATCTCTCCTCTCCTCCCGAATGCCCCCACCTCCCTTGTCTCCGAGATCCACTTCATTTAGTCTTCTTTTCAGAAAAGAACAGGCATCCAAGAGATAACAGCCAAACAGGACAAAAGAAGATACAATAAGACAAGGCAAAAAGCCCTCATATTGGTACTGGACAAGGTAACCCAAAAGTTTCTTTCTTTCAAAACTTCAGAATTATAGATTGGTTTTCTACATGGATTTTACAGGGCACATTTAACCATTGCATTGACTTCACGTCATTTTCAGTTTCTGTGTAATAATCCAGAGGCTAATAACTATTCCGTAAGACCACACTCTGCTAATAAAACACAATCCCAAGTTGATCAGTGTACAAGGAGGAGAATGATTTGGGCACATTACTTCTGCGCCTGTAATAGCAAACATGGCAAGAATTCATGGCTAAACCAAGATAGTCACCTTGTGTGTCATCCAAAAAGAAAAGCAAGAATGAGAAAAGACAAAGGTCCCTCATTCTCCGAGGCAGCACTCTTCTCCATAACTAGTTTCCTACTAAGTCTCACTTCTTAATATTTTCCATCACCTCCCAGTAGCACCACAAGCTAAGGATAAAGGATTTACCTCCTTAGACTTCAGGGACATTCCATCTCCAATTTATAGTAAATATTACTTATTACCAGTATGTGAAGTGAAGTGAAGTAAGATATACAGGTGTCTTTCATCTATTTTTTCTTGTTACTTAATTAATATAAATTGTAGGTGTGGTTTTTATTACTCTAATACATCTCATACATTAAAGTAAAAAACAGCCCAGAAAGAAAGGCATCAACACCCATATGAGCAGAAGGAACTGAAAATAATACAATGAGAGTTCTCAACCAAGCCAGAAGTAAATAAATAAAATATAAAGTTACATTGCACAGAGTTAAAATTCAGAAATTGTCCAAACCTGACTCTTTGTTCTAATTCTACAGTTACTGAACTTCAAGGCAATATTGCAAGGCTGCTAGAGATTTCTAATTAACCATACTTAGTATAAACTGAAATTTCTCTGAACATACAAATTGTATTGTATTAATGGCCTCCTTTTTTGGACCCTTGGTGATCATAAAGATTTAGCAATAGCATAAGCTGGGCATTCAAGTATAAAGAATTTAAAAATTATTGTAGAAATACTAGTAAATAAAGAACTCCTTGTGTCTGTTGTCATACATCTTTTGCTATAAAATGCATTCAATTGTGCATTCTGCCCATGGTAATGATATAGACAACACACTGAAAAAAATTCTTAGTGTTTCTGCAATACTATATATAAATCAAGGCTTTTGTTATTTTTAAATTTTATTTATTCATTCATTCATTCATTCATTTATTACAATTTATTCACTTTGTATACCTGCTATAGCCCCCTTCTTCATCTCCTCCTCTTCCTATCCACCTTCCCTCTTCTCCCCCTATTTCCCTTCTCTAGTCCTCTGATAGGGAGAGACATCCTCCCCTTCTATCTGACCCTAGCCTATCAGGTTTCAACAGGATTGTGAGCAATGTCTTCCTCAGTGGCCTGGCAATGCTGCACCCCCCCCACATGCTGATCAATTAGCCAGGCACTGAGTTCATGTCAGAGGCAGCCCCTTTACCCCTTACTAGGGAATCCACTTGGAAACTTAGCAGCCTATGGGCTTCCTATGAGCCTATGGGGGTCCACCATGCATGGTCCTTAGTTAGAGTATCAGCTTCTGCAAACCTCCTAGGTTCAGTTTGTTGTTGTTGTTGTTTTGTTTTGTTTTTTGTTTTGTTTTGTTTGGCTCTGTTGGTATCCTTGTGGAGTTCTTGTCCCCTCCAGGTCTTTCTGTCTCCCTCTTCTTCCATAAGGCTTCCTGCATTCAGCCCAAAGTTTGGCTATGAGTCTCAGTATCTCCTTTGATACCCGGCTGAGTAGAGACTTTCAAAGACCCTCTGTGGTAGACTCCTGTCTTGTTCCATGTCTTCTCCTTCTTCTGACGTCTATTCTGTTTGCCATTCTGAGTAAAGATTGAACCTCTTCCCTAGTGTCCTCCTTGTTGTTTAGTTTCTTTAGGACTAAAGATTTAGTATGTTTATCCTATATTATATGGATAATATCAACTCATAAGTGAGTATATACCATATGTGTCTTTCTGTTTCTGGGTTACCTCACTCATGATGATCTTTTCTAGTTCCCACCATTTGCCTGCAAATTTCATGATTTCCTTGATTTTAATTGCTGAGAAGTATTCCATTGTGTATATATACCACACTTTCTATATACATTCCTCCATTGAGGGACATCCAGGTTGTTTCCAGATTCTGGCTATTACAAATAAAGCTTCTATGAACATAGTTGAACAAATGTCCTTATGAAATGGTGGGACATCTTTTGGATATATGCCCAGGAGTAATATAGCTGGATCTAGAGGAAGCACTGTTCCTAGTTTTCTGAGAAAGCACCAGATTCATTCCAAAAGTGGTTGTACAAGGTTACATTCCCACCAGTGATGGAGGAGGGTTTTTTCTTTCTCCACAACCTCTCCAGCATATATTGTCACATGAGTTTTTGATTTAGCTGTTCTGATGGATGTGGGGTGGAATCTCAGGCTCATTTTGATTTGCACTTCCTTGATGACTAAAGATGTTGAACATTTCTTTATGTGTTTCTCTCCCATTCAATACTTCTTTGTTGAGAATTCTCTGTTTATCTCTGTACCCTTTTGTTTTTAATTGGCTTACTTGTTTTGGTGGTGTTTGTTTTCTTGAGTACTTTATATACTCTGGATATTGGCTCTCTGTTAGATGTAGCGTTGGTGAAGATCTTTTCCCAGTCTGTAGATTGTCATTTTGTTCTGATGACAGCGTCCTTTGTTTTATAGAAGCTTTTGAGTTTTATAAGGTTTTATTTATTGATTGTTTATCTTAGAGCCCCTTGCTGTTGATGTTCATAATTTCAAATGCTGAAAACAAAAAAAAAAAAAACAAAAAAAAAAAAAAAAGAATTTAAGAACAACACACCGGCTTTCTCCTTCCAGTGTAGGTTATTAAAAGTTAAATTATACATTGTATTTGATGTTTGTGGTAAGGAGTTAATTTAGAAAATTATCGCCTCTGACCTTTTAAACAGAGTAAAAATAAAATCCTTTCATAATATTTTTAACTATAACTTTCGCTAGTATATAAAATTGTCTGCAACACAAATCAAACTTCTGAATTAGGTTGGCAAATATTTATAAAATATATCACATTTTATGTCTCTCACCTATTTAAATGCAGTTCTTGAAGAACAAAGACCATATGTTATTCAGTATGTATGTGCAATCTCAGCATAGAGCAACTTGCTTACTTGACAACCAATGAATAAATTTCTGAGCAATATAACCTGCTAAATAAATCAAAGGTGTTAGCCAAGGCCAAAGATACTAAAATGGTGTGAACTATCTTTAAGGTGTTTGTTTGTGACATGTTTATATCATATACTTATAAATGTTTAATCATTGTGGAGGAAGACATGTTTATTTATATACTTCAAATAAAGCATTGGTATAGCATTTCTCAAATACTTCTTGTTAAAATGGCTAAAGCTAAGAAATATAAAGAATATCAGAAACTTTAATGTGTAACTGTATAAGTGACTTAACAGATTTATAGCAGCGACCTAGCAGCAAGCTTATCCCACATGTGAAATGAGTCAAATTCTTTCAAAATACAGAAAGTGTGTTAAAGGAACAGGAAACTTTTTTAAAGAGCTCATGCCGCCTCTATAATGTCTATTTTTTTTTTTTTTTGCACTGGGAAAAATTTATTTCTTGGAAAAAAAAAGTAACTTACTTGTCATGATTATATTTTTAGATGCCCTTGAGCCTAACCTGAGCCTGCATATCCATTTTTAAGAGTGTTAAGTTTAAAAAACTGTATCACACGCTGACTTTCATTCACAGGTCTTCTTTGTACAAGTTTTAATATGAAGCTAAAGTCACTCTTTAGCATATACTAAATAATTTCAAAGTTCTTCAAGATTAAAAAAAATTCTCTTGATTCAGCATTCAGTGACGATATTATTTTCTGCATAACAAGAGGTATAAGCAGGCACCAGGATCCACTGATTGCTGTACTATTGGATGCATTGTGGGGTTGGGAAGACTCTCTGCCTTGCCCCCACAAGGCAGAGACCAAGCTGCTGACCCTCTTAGCTGGATACTCTAGGGAAGAACCTACTTCTGGGTTTGGCCAAGGTGACAGCACAATCTAGTCTCAGGCAGGTCCTGGTTTTGCGATGCCAGTTAACCATTCTTCACCTGTGCCCTGGAGCCCATAGAGTGCTCCATGCATCTTCAGGGCTGAGGATTGAATAAAGATTACTTTTCCAGGATGGATTCTTTCCTTCAGGAAGATTTTAGTTCATACATAATTAACTTGGCTTAGCCATTTAATATCAGTGTAATATCAGAAATAAAGCCAGATACCATTTGGGTCATCTTAAATTGTATTTGCTTCAAACCCATACTAAAAATTCAGTAGTTCAAAGGGTAATAAAAGTTCTGTTATGATTATTTTAAATAATACTACAGTTTTAAAATAAAACCCAAGTGAAGTAAAACATAAATGTGTGTCATTTGTAAAATGTCTTCATTCAACCTACATATGACATATGACTTGGTGTTGATATTGTTATATTATACCTAAGAAAAGTTATGTTAAAGGGGAAAAAATGATGTATTTTTCACTTATGGTCTCAAAGGCCTCAGTCCATAGTGGGGTAGTTTTATAACTTTGGGAGTGAAAAAAGGCAAAAAAAAAAAAAAAAAAAAAAAACCACACATTTGTAGGAGCTTTTGGTAGAGAGACCTGCTTAGTTCATGGTGGTCAATAAGGAGGACTAATGAGAAGGGAGCTTGGTTTAAAGTGCGAATCAAAGGATACCCACAAGGAAGTGTTCACTTCAAACAAACCCCACTATCTAAATTTCTGTCACTTTCAATAGACCATCCTGGAGACAGCAACTGATTAAATCATTGACAAGTTCAATGCCCCTGTGAGCATTTGGCTTCTCAAAAGTCTATGAGGTAGAAATTTAAGTAGTTCATGACAAGCATATGAAATTTGTGGGAACATTTCAGATCCATAGTATAGCACAAGATATTACAATTGAAAGTGATTTGTATTGCAAGAATTTGAAAGGTTAATCAAGATAAGCTAAATCAATGACGTGGCCTTTAAGTACTAACATATGGAGAAATTCATGTAGATTCAAGTGAAAAAGTAAAAATTATGTCACCACAAAACTTTAAGTCTCCCAAAATTTGCTCAAGTAAACAACAAGGACATTTGCTCAACCATGTTTGTAGCAGCTTTATTTGTAATACCCAGAACCTGGAAACAACCCAGATGTCTATCAACGGAGGAATGGACACAGAAATTTTGGTATTTTTACACAATGGAATACTACTTAGCAATCAAAAATGAGGAAATCATGAAATTTGCAGGCAAATGGTGGGACCTAGAAAAGATCATTCTGAGTGAAGAATCCTAGAAGGAGAAAGACAAACATGGTATATACTCGCTTATATAGACCTACAAGATATGATAAACATAATGAAGTCTATACACCTAAAGAAGATAAACAAGAAAGCAGACATGAGGTAAGATAATCAATCCTCAATTAGAAAGACAAATGAGCTGTGCATTGGACGTATGACAGGAGTCTACTGCAGAAGGCATCTGAAAGACCCTACCAAGCATCGTTTCAAAACAGATAGTAAGACTCATAACCAAACCTTCGGCAGAAGGGGAGTTAGTATGGCGGGGAAAGGATAGGAGATCCACAAGGACCAAATATATCTGGGCACAGTGTTTTTTTCTGAAACTGTTTCTCCAACAAAGGACCATGTATGGATATATCCTAGAACCTTTACTCGGATGAAACTCATGATAGCTCAATAACCAATTGGTTTCCCATAGTACAGGGAACAGGGACTATCTCTGACAGGAACTCAATGGCAGGCTCTTTGACCTCCCCACCCCCCAAGGGAGGAGCAGTCCTGCTACACCACAGAAGAGGACTTTGCAGCCAGCCCTGAAGATACCTGATAAAACAGGGCCAGAAGAAAGGGGAGGAGGTCCTCCCCAATCCATGGACTTGGAAAGGGGCAGGGAGAAGCTGAGGGAGGAAGGGTAGGATTGGGAGGGAATAAGGGAGCAGGATATAGCTAGGATACAAAGTTAATAAAATGTAACTAATAATAATAAACAATTAAAAAAACTTTAAGTCTTTGAAAGTATCATATCAGTAATCATATTAAAACAAATTGGTACTAAGAAATATTTAGCAAAAAAATCAGGTAGATAAAATGTTTTCAATTCAGTAAAATAAGTCTTAGTGACTTAAATGATTAATAAAACATAATTAAAATTTAATATAATTGTATACTTGTGAATAAATGTATGATTTCTTACCCAATGTAATATAGCATGGCAAAAAACACTTTTAAAAAAACTTGTAACCTAGACCAAATAAAGAGGGTGCTAGGATACACGAATTTTATCCATGAAGATTTAAAGTAATTTTTATAGTCCTAAAAGATTTACTCTTTTGCTAACTGTGTAGCAAAATTCACTCAAAGGCCAGTAACGAAATCAGAAAATATTCTAATTAGCCTTAATAAAAACGTAGCAAAAAAAAAAAAAAAAAAAAGAGAAAAGTCCCACATGTGTCCTTTTTCTTTTCTGGGGCTCAGCCAACAGGTCAGCAGAGTAGTGAGAATCCAAGGAGTGAAGCAGACAGAAGTGAGAGTCACCATGTTGCTGACCGAAGTTGGCACAGCAGAAATGAATTACCAAAAAATCAATAATCCAACATGCTGGTGGCAATCCCACAGAGACAAGAGACAGCTCTGCATGAGGTATTCTCCTCTAAGTTTTCTTGATAGTCCTAATTATTTGTTATTTGGTATCTTCTCAACACATTCTTATAGCTGCCTTGCATGATTAATTTGCAAAAGACAATACCCCTCACAAATATAAAAACACATCTCATCACCATTTATCGTAATAATTGTTTCCCATAATAATAATTACATTTGATATAATGCTAGCCAACCTTTCTAAGGAAATAAAAACTCCAATAAGGAATTTTCCTACATTTTTATTGCAATATACTTAGTATCTCTGTATCAAGTAATCAGTATATATTTAACAGATGATTAAATAAAACAGAAAATGTGCAAATACTATATTTTAATTTTAAATTTAAAAAGAAACATAAAATTTACTGTAGAATAATTTCTGGTAGAATAGGAATAAATGAAAGAAGGAAGGAAGAAAGGAAAGAAGGAAATTTATGTGTGTATATGTGTGAACAACACACGTGTGTGTAAAAAATAAAATCTGTAAACATATAGTGATGAATTATTGGATCTTAGAAACAAGATGGATATTTAAAATTTACTATTTAAAATTTAAATAATAATATGTTATATAGAATACAAAGATAATATATGATTCTGTAATGTATAGCATGGTATATTGTTATGTAGAATAAATATGTATTATACATATTATAAATGGGAATATTGGAACTCACATTTCTGATTTTGAAGATCACACAAAGCTACTGTAATCAAAACACTATGAGAATGGCATAAGACTAGATAATTAGGTCACTGGAATAGAAACTGGATTCCAGAAATAGTCAGCCACTCAAAATACAGTGATTTCTAAGGAAACACAACAGGTAAATAATAGTGATACCCATAAAACTGGATATTCAATTGTTAAAGAATGGATTTTGGCCCTTGCTCACTGTCTAAAACAAAAACACGTTTTAAATGGATTTTGACCTAATCTGAATATGAGACTAAAAACAATCCAGAAATTCATCAGTGTGACGCTGAGTTAGGAAAAGCATCTTAAACACATGCCACGAGCACAGCGCACACACAATAATAAGCTGAATTTCATTGTCAATTTTACTTCACAAGAAATTTAAAGAAAATTAAATGAAAACTTTGAGATAAAATATTCACAAAATGACTATCAGATAAAATATTTGCACCCAGAATATATAAATAAATACTGCAACTTAAAATCCAAATCATATATTATCAGAATAATCCTGTTTCTAACATAGACACATAGTGGTCAGCTACATGACAGAGGCTCAATGCCCTTTGCATGCAGAAAAGTGAAAACCAAGATGACATTTGATAGCACTTCACTGCCACTTCATTAACTGTGATTAATATGACATGTAATGAGAAGTGTTGGCAAGGATAGGGAGGCTCAGGAACACCCACACATTTCTTGGGAGATTATAAAATGTTGCAACAAGCTTGCTAAACATTTGGGAAGTTCTTTAAAATGTTAAACATGCATGCATAATAAAATGTTTCCATAAAAGCCAGGAATTGTTTCGTATAAATTGAGCAAAGAATGTTTTTAAACACTTAAGATGGTTTTAGTAATTTTATCTAAATATCAAAAACAAAGAAAACTAGTATCTAGCAAGTTAGGAAATGGATGAATTTCACACAGTAGATTCATGCAATGTAGTATTGTTTGGGAGAAATAGAAGATGAGGTGTTGACATTTCACAACATGGAGAACTGTAAAGACATGCTAAGTGAAAGAAAATTAAGACATATTATCAAATATTATATGATTTTGCCTATATAGAGTACCTAGAATAGACAAACTTTTTATATCACAATTTTTTATTTTCACTTATATTTCTTTGACTATCTTTTCTATTTACATATTTTTCTTGCTTTTAATTTTAAGTTAATTTTATTTTATTTGTTACAATTTATTTATATTGTATCCCTGCTGCAGCTCCCTCTGTATGGAAGAAGAGTGAGATACAATAGACAAACTTAAAAATTGGCTTGTTTTGCTAGGACTGAAGAGAATATAGAAATGAAAAATGATCTGAGATATTTTGGGTTTTCTTAGGGGAGGGAAAATGCCTTTAAATACATTATGATGACCCAATACTGTGTGAATATATAAACAGTGATGCATTATGTATTTAAAATCAATGATTTAAATGGCAACTGAAACATAGTTCAAAAGCTGCTGAAGAAGTAGGAGTGGATGCAACCCTACTCTATCCTAGAAAGGAAAAGTAATCTCAGAGAAGACAAAGTAATGAAATATAGTTTACTGCATTTAAAGACTTCTCTGAAAGTGCCCAGACATCGTGCAAATAATTGATTAATTGTGCCTTCTTTCCCTAGAAAGAAACTAGAAAATGTCCATGATATGAATAACCACATAGGAGAGAGCTCCAATGAGAATGTGTTAAGAAAGCTCAGCTGAGGAATGGATACAGAAATTGTAGTACATTTACTCAATGGAATACTCAGCAATTAAAACAAGGGAGTTATAAAATTTGCAGGGAACAGAAAAGATCATCCTGAGTGAGGTATCCCAGAAGCAGAAAGACACGCAGCATATATACTCACTCATAAGTGGATATTAGAAATATAATATGGGATAAACATACTAAAATCTGTACTCCTAAAGAAGATAAGCAAGAAGGAGGACCCTGGGAAAGAGGCTCACTCCTCACTCAGAAAGGCTAGTGGGATAGACATTGGAAGAAGGAGAAAACAGGGAACAAGACAGGAACTTACCACAGAGGGCCAATGAAAGACACTACAGAGCAGGGTATCAAAGCAGATGCTGAGACTCATAGCCAAACTTTGGGCAGAGTACAGGGAATCTTATGAAAGAAGGGGGAGATAGAAAGACCTGGAGGGGACAGGGGCACCACAAGGAGAGCAACAGAATCAAGAAATCTGGGCCTAGAGGTCTTTTCTGAGACTGATACTCCAACCAAGGACCATACATGGACATAACCTAGAACCCCTGCACAGATATAGCCCATTGCAGCTCAGTCTCCAAGTGGGTACCCTAGTAAAGGGAACAGGGACTGTCTCTGAACTCAGTGGCTGGCTCTTTAATTACCTCCCCTTGAGGGAGGAACAGCCTTACCAGGCCACAGAGGAAGACAATGCAACCAGTCCTTATGAGACCTTATAGGCTAGGTTGAGATGGAAGGGGAGGAGGACCTGGAGAGGGGCATGGGAAAAGATGAGGGAGGGAAAGTCGTATTGGGAGGAAACGAGGCAGAGCTACAGCTGGGATACAAAGTGAATGAACTGTAATTAATATAAAGAAATAAAAAAAGAAAACAGCGCTATCTACAGGATGCTGCAAGGGTGGTCCAGCACATAGCAAAGCAGCATGAGCATTACATTCACCTTCCACACTGATTTTGACATTAATTTCATACCACATTTGCTTCACTTTTTCTTTCTCCACCCCATCATTTTTTTTATTTAAAAGACATTTATTTATCTCTCCTCTCATTATTATCATTCTTATTATTATTATTTTACAATTTATTCACTTTATATCCTGGTTTTAGGCCCCTCCCTCATCTCTTCCCAGTCCCATCCTGCCCCCCTCTTCCTCCTTTACCCATTTCCCCTACTCCAATGATAGGGGAAGTCCTCCTTCCTTACTGTGTGACACTAGCCTATCAGATCCCATCACTTGCCTGGATCCTCTTCCTCTGTGGGCTGGCTAGGTCGCTCCACCAGGAAGAAGTGATCCAGGAGCAGGCAAGCCAGTTCTTGTCAGAGACTGTCTCTTCTCTTCTTACTAAAGGACCCACATGGAGACTGTGCTTTCTATGGATTATATCTGAGCAGGGGTTCTAGCTCCTCTTTATGCAGGTCTTTGATGCATCAGTCTCTGTAGTCAGTCCTGGGCCCCAATTTTAAATTTGCAGGCAAAAAATTGAAACTTGAAAAGATCATCCTGAGTGAGGTAACCCAGAAGCAGAAAGACAAGTATGGTATATACTCACTTATAAGTGGCTATTGGCCATATAATAACAATTGGTCAAAAATCTACAGACCTGAAGAAGCTAAACAACAAGGGGGACCCTAGGGAAGATGCTTAATTCTCATTCAGAAAAGAATACAAGATAGACATCAGAAGCTGTAGAAGAGAGGGAACAAGATGGGAGCCTATCACAGATGTCCTCTAAAAGACTCCAACCAGGAGGGGATCAAAGCAGATGCAGAGACTCATAGCCAAAGTTTGGATAGAGAGCAGGGAGTCTTAGGGAAGAAGGGGAGATAGAAGGACCCGAGGGTGTCCGGAGCCCCACAATGAGACCAAATAATCCAAAAAGAGCTGGGCCCAAGGGCGACTGCAGACACTCCATCACTCTTACCATCCTACATGAAATTCTGTGTGAACTTCTGGTACCATTTTCTACCTCCCTATTACTTTTCTGAAACTTTCCCTTTAGAGAATTCGTCAGTACAGTATTGCAACCATATAAGTAGAATGATTTACAAGTGCAAAAGATTAGAGACCACTTACATTTCAACTAATATGAAAATTCATGTGCTATGATATAGCCTTGCAAAACCATGTTATAAAAAGTACTACTGTATGAACTAATGCTACATTTATTATTTTAAATCATAAAAGCAATTTTAAGCTTAAATTCTTTTCAGTATTTAAAATTTTTAAATTATATAATACATAAACCCATAAACACATTTAAGGTACAAAATCAAGTTGAAAATAATAAAAAAATCAACTCACATATCTTTTGATTTGTGAAAGTTTAAATTTTAATGTAGCTAATTCATCTGGTTATTCTTTTTTTTTTTTTTTGAAGTGGGAAAGGGTTTATTTTTTTTTTAAATTTTTCATCAATTACACTTTATTCATTCTGCATCCCCCCATAAGCCCCTCCTCCTCCCCTCCCAATCCCACCCTCCCTCCTCCCTCTGCTTGCATGCCACTCCCCAAGTCCACTGATAGGGAAGGTTCTCCTCTCCTTTCTGATCTTAGTCTGTCAGTTCACATCAAAAGTGGCTGCATTGTCCTCTACTATGGCCTGGTAAGGCTGCTCCCCCCCAGAGGGAGGTGATCAAAGAGCAGGCCAATCAGATTGTGTCAGAGGCAGTCCCTCTTCACATTACTATGTAACCCAATTGGACTCTGAACTGCCCTGGGCTACATCTGTGCAGGGGTTCTGGGTTATCTCCATGAATAGTCCTTGGTTGGAGTATGAGTCTCTGGGAAGTTCCCTGTGTTCAAATTTTCTTGTTCTGAAAATAATAAAAAAATCAACTCACATATCTTTTGATTTGTGAAAGTTTAAATTTTAATGTAGCTAATTCATCTGTGGCTTATTCTATGGGTTCACTTTTTTGTTTTCTTGAAACTGTCCTTGTCAATCACTCAATCTGAATGCTATGCCTTAGGTTTTCTACAAATGTTTGCTCCCTGGAGTCTCCTAAACCACTTGAAACTGATCACTGTACATAAATAGAATCTAAACTTTTTTTTTCTGTGAAGTTATTTGTCCCCAAACTGTTTTTGTTTCCTGTCTCTTGTGGTATATAAATCACACTGGCAATGATCAAGGGCTGTACAGTCACAGAATATTTTGTTGTATGAATTTTTATTAATGTTTCCTCTAAAAAGGCTATTGAAATTGTTTCATATGTGTTGATTTAACTTAACCTCAGACTTTGTAATCTACAAAAATAATGGACCTTCACCTTTCAGTTTCAGCCTCTACATTTAAATACTAGTACAGAATCTTAATATTCAACAGATACTCATAGGCAAGCTTTATTAATTTTATACCTAGCTATTTGTTCATACCTTGCTTTGGTGTAGTTAAAATAACTATACAGGTGGCAGGCACGCACTGAATACTCTTAGTGTGGTTATTAGAGTTTTTTCTTTATTATTAATTACATTTTATTAACTCTGTATCCCAGCTGTATCCTGCTCCCTCATTCCCTCCCAAACCCTCCTTCTCTCCCTCATCTCCTCCCTGCCCCTTTCCAAGTCCACTGATAGGGGAGGACCTTCTCCCCTTTCATCTGACCCTGTTTTATCAGGTATCTTCAGGACTGGCTGCAAAGTCCTCCTCTATGGCCTATCAGGACTGCTCCTCCCTTGGGGGATGGGGAGGTCAAAGAGCCAGCCATTGAGTTCATGTCAGAAATAGTCTCTGTTCCCCTTACTAGGGTACCCACTTGGATATGAGCTACCAAGGGCTACATCTGAGCAGAGGTTCTTGAGTTTTTTTAAGTGTATTTTTTTTTAGCTTTAATGTTCGACATCAATGCTTTTGATCTTTCTTATGTTGATTTTGTGTTTTTAAAAACTTGCTTCAGTTTCTTATTAGTTATACTCATCTGTAGATTTTCGTGGATTTGCTTCTGGCTTTACTACATATTTTATTGCATTGTGGCTATACCTTTCAAGTTTTTCTTTTCTAAAAAAGACATATCTTAAATAATTGATAATTTTCATCTGTTTACCCTGTAGATTTGTTCTCATTATATTAATCTTATTCCATATCTAGTCAGGTTTCCAGGTGCAGACTCTCAAGTGTATATTAATATGTAATAATTGAATAAATCAGAAGTCGATCTTGAAATAATTATCTCTAGAAGAGAGGCAGAGACAAAGAAGTAGACAGCTGGCTGTGATACCAAACCTTGCTTCAGAGAGAATCAAACCTGAGGTGATATGGTCCACCAGGTGTTTTCCAAGCTTGTGATAGAGGCCCTGTCCTTATTTTCCTTAACAGTTCTTTCATTTTTGAATCAAGCCACAGGGAGAAAAAAGACATGACGTTAGGTAAAGAGACCATGGAGTCATTTTCTTGAAATGGTCACTAGCTGAGCTTGGTCTCCTAGCATCTTTCCAAGGTGCTATGCCACTAGCCATTGTACCACAGGTAGTAATCGGTGGTACCCCAGAGTGCCAGTTAAACACGCCCCACAGTAATAGACTTTGGGATTCAACACTTTCTTATATGGCTGGATAAACTATCTTTATGCATAATGTGATAATTTTATATATTTACTGGTAAGTTCACTTTACTAATTTAAACTTTTTAAAATTCTGCTATATTTTTGCATTTACGTTCATAAGAGCCATTGGTCTTTAGCTAAATGTTGAACATTAAAAGCATTCTGTGTGGGTCCAAAGCGGCTGACCCTGAGTGCAGTGCTTAGCCTCGCATCCTGAGCGTAACATTTTAGCTTTTGATGGTAGCCAACCATGCTTGGGGAGACTGTCCTGCTTCAATGGCTGTAAAGGCCTGAATGGTCATGGCTGCATTACGCTGTTGTGAGACTCTAATCTTGCATATACACCACAGGCAAACCAAGGAGACCAACACCAGAAGGCCTGCTAACGCTCCCATGCCCGCCCATTCCTTCAGATGATTCATGGCTGCAGCAATCCATGATGATAATCCTGTGGCTAGTCCTGCGTCCACTCTGGTAGAATTTACTGTGACAATGGCCACTCTTAGCTGCTCCATCGTAGTATCGAATTCTCCAGTCCAATTACCTAAAATATAGCTCGACAATTGTTTAGACAGATTTGCAGCACAGGAAAAATTCTCATGTTATATGCTAGTGACTCAAAGTCCAGCATATTTTCATTGACAGCCAAGTTGAGCGATTTGCCATAGGGTATCAATTTGCTCCTACACGAGGTCAATCCTGTGATTGAACACCATCAAGCTTCCTTTTAGTTGAGCATTAATTCCTTTTTGTACATCTAAGGCATGAGCTACATTGGCTAAATGATTGTTCAGGGTCTGAGCAGTCTGCCCAGTATGACTCATGGCTAATGCCCCAGTGGTAGCTCCAACAGCCGCCAATGAGATGGCAGTAACAATGGTGGCTGTAGTTCCAAGATCCCTTTTCTGTCTGAAGAGAGTCATAGCGTGAGGGGCATCAACGGGCACAGGCACCCAGCGAGGCATGCGAGTAACCAGGGCATACCTAATTTTACTAGCATTCCAGCATTGGGCAAAAAAGCAAGTATCATTACCACAATTACTTGGCTCTATCTGGCTAATAATGAATAAAAATGGGGGATATAAACAAACAGGTGTGGGCTTATAGGAAATATTATGAGAAGCCTTAACCCCCTCGTTGGAACATCCTGCATCAGTTCTAGAACTAGCAGTGGTGGTGTCGAGGTCTGAGTAGGTTCAGGAGACCATTGCCCCCAGGGGTGAGACGTGCTCCATGCCAATTGACTAACTCCATGTTTTCCTCCACTTTTGAAAGTCATTTAAGGTTCTTGAATTATTTTTGAAGAGCATGTCTGATTGCATGCGGGTCGATGCCCCAGGTCCCGCCTCTGAGAAAAAGGTATCAGATGGGTCTGATGCTCTTTGGGTGGATGACACCTAAATGAACATCAGTACAAAGTCCCAATTTATTTCTAATATCAGAGATCAGACCTCTACTCTTGCCTGATGCGGCTAAAACAAAAAGGGGGAACTGTAGAGAGCTGTGTAATGCCGCGCCTTAAAGATGGAGCTGGTTTCCGCCTTCCACCTTCCCGATGGTGAGTGCTCTCTGTCACAAACAACTCCACATTTGGCTAAGGCCGAGGATCTGACTTGCTTCCATGTATGTGGACCTATCTGCATTGCCCACGTGGCACGCTGGGGCCGGCTACCCAGAGGGTATTTAAGCTGTGGGCTGGCTTTCCCCAGGGTCCGAGGATTGTTCAAGGTTCTGAATAAACTGCATTGAAAAAAAAACATTCTGTGTGGCGTATATGCCAGGCATACAAGACACCTTTGAAGAATATGATCTCTTTGATTTTATAGAAGCTAGGTATTACTTTTCACTTTGAATATTTATATCATTCTTTGAAGTCCTGAAGTTTTACAAAGACATTGTAAAAATTGTTTCACTCTAGGTAAATTGCTTTTTCTTTAACAATTTATTTATAAATATTTTTTTCTTGGTACAAATGAAAAATTAGTTTTCTCCAACAGGATCTCACTGGGTATACAAAACACTCATCAGGACGGACCCCAGAAATATATGACTAACACAAAATGAATTCAATAGTATTTTTGGAGGTTACTTACTTGTCTCATATTGCTTTGTCTGGGCATTATTTTTACTTTTATTTTTCTCTTTCTTTAAATTTTTCCCATTACAGATCTTTTGCACATATGTTTTGGTTTCTGGTGTTATGTTTGTATGGAATATCTGTGTATTCAAATGTGTCTCTGTGTTTATATGTTTATTATACTTTTTGTGTGTTCTTTCTCTCCTGGCAGTTAGTTTCCTTTATCTTATTCTGGTTTGCTTCTTTGTTCTACCTCATCTTATGTTATTATTATTATTATTATTATTATTATTATTAGATGGCTGTTTGAGTCTAATGAGGTAAAGAAATTGTGTAGACTTGTGTGGGTGGGGTATGGGGGTTGCTGGGAGGAGCTGGAGAAGGAAAACAATGATCAGAATATATTGTGTGAAATAAAAAACCTATCCATGGTTCACAATGGGTGAAAGCTATTTGTTACTAATGGTTTTATATTTATATTTCAAAAACTTTATGTGTAAGTTGCATATAGTAGTTTATAAAACATGGTGCTATAATTTAATTCATATATTATATTATATTATATTATATCATATCATATTATGGCAAAATCCAGGTCATTTTCCTTTCTGTACCTTTCAGTACCATTATGTCTTTGCCTCCAGCGCAGTATGGATAAAAATTGTAGAGTATCATTGGCCTCCTCTGTAATATGTTAGAACTATCTTTTTCTCTCCTTTGTGTTTGGTACTCCTATATTAATTTTCTCTATGCATCACCTTTCTCTGTCCTTCTTTGCTGAATTTCTTTGTGATTAGATTCTATAGATGGCGTAACTGAGTGAGAACGAATGGTATCTGTTGTATCAATGTTGCCTATGTTCTGCCTACCTCTCCCAAATGCTTTCTGTCTGCTTCTCACACTGTTAATATAAAATTCTCCTACCGAAACCTCTAACTCACCCTGATTATGAAGACTCTGACTCTATGGCAAGTGTTTGGGGAGTGATATGACACTTTGATTCACATTTAGGTATCTGCATTGGTACCCTGGGCTCATTATCTTAGAAATCTTAGATATCAGTGGGGTCCATGTCTGAGGAGTAGATTCTATGTTCTAGAAAAGAACCAGACAGACCCACTAAGACAGGGAGACACTGTGTTACTTTTAATTTCTCCATTAGACAAAGCTAAGCTACTTTCTATGCCAATAAAACTCTATAAAAATAAAACACTAATTACACAGACTGGATGAGTCTGGTAAAGCTTAGAGAGTAAAATTTCTCATCTGTGATTTAGAATTAAGTTGGCCAAGATTTTTTGCCATCACAGAAAAATTCAGGTGAATTGCATATTGAGATGAAAAGGCACATCCATAGGATAAAAAATAAAATTATACTAGATTTCCAACCATGCAGTGACCTTATATCCAGATGTTAGCCAATCCTTTGAGAACAGGATGAAATCCTAAAGCTCACCACAGCTTCCATGTGATCTCTTTACATTACTTTGGAAAACAGGTTGAAGTGGTATCTCTAACACTAGTCTATGTGACATGGATAATGAATGCCTTTGTCTCCCCACTTCAGCATTGTGTATACACAATCCTGAATATTATATTTCAAAGTTGAACCAAAATGTGGTGCAGCTGATCACTACCCTTCCTCCTTTTGCCCAGCAGAATCACCTGGGACCAACTCAAAACTACAACACAAAAGGAGCAGACACTACCACCATGTACAATGAGAAGTTTCTGTGTATTTATATAATAGAGCAACTGAATAAAAATGAAATATCTGATTTCCCAAATAAGCAATCTATTAATCAGCAATTTGGTTAGGAAAAAAAAAAAAAAAAAAAACATCTAAAATCACTGGCCCTGTCCATCACTTTGACCTAAAATCTTTGCAGCTAAATAACTATAAGAAAGGAATGCTTTGACTGCCCCCTCCCACCCCCAGGGAGGAGCAGCCCTGCTAGGCCACAGACTGCAGCCAGTCCTGAAGATACCAGATAAACCACGGTCAGATGAAAGGCTAGGAGGTCCTCCCCTATCATTGGACTTGGAAAGGAGCAGGGAGGAGATGAGGGAGGGAGGGTGGAATTGGGAGGGAATGAGGGAGTGGGATACAGCTGGGATACAAAGTTAATAAACTGTAAGTAATATCAAAAAAATTAAAAATTAAAAAAGAGAGGAATGTAGAATAGAATTTCTCAATGCATTGCTGCTCCTCTTGAACACTAGTGATATTTATTCAGATATAAATTAAACATCATCCTCTTTCTTCCAAGCCTGTTCATCTTCCAGGAAATTTTTCCTTCATTCAAGTCAGAATCCAAAGTATTCTCTTTTATTTCCCAAATTTAGTTATAAAAATCTTCTCAGTTTCATTCAAGTCTCTCTCAATTACAAAGGTATAAATAACCCCACTTCCTTTTTCCTGCCATTTCACTCACAGTATTAACTGTCTACCTGTTATTTATTCAAGTGGATGAAAAAAATCATGTTTGTATTAAAAATCAGAAGTCTCTGTTAAGTAACTTTTACTATGCTACAACCCAAATGAGCCTTGGTATCAAGTACTAAATAAGAATATTGCTGCTTTCAACTTCCATCCAAATTTGTTTCATTGTTTCCTGCATAGTATTTTCTTTTTATTTCCTTCAATTAATTTTTCAAAATTAAAACAAGTGTTAATTTATTTTTTGCTTTATTTTTATTTTTATTTTTATTTTTTTCAATGCAGTTTATTCAGGAACCTTGAACAATCCTCTGACCCTGGGGAAAGCCAGCCCACAGCTTAAATAGCCTCTGGGTAGCCAACCCAGGCGTGCCACGTGGGCAATGCAGATAGGTCCACATACATGGAAGCAAGCCAGATCCTCGGCCTTAGCCAAATGTGGAGTTGTTCGTGACAGAGAGCACTCACCATCGGGAAGGTGGAAGGCGGAAACCAGCTCCATCTTTAAGGCACAGCATTCCGCAGCTCTCTACAGTTCCCCCTTTTTGTTTTAGACGCATCAGGCAAGAGTAGAGGTCTGATCTCTGATATTAGAAATAAATTGGGACTTTGTACCGATGTTCATTTAGGTGTCATCCACCCAAAGAGCATCAGACCCGTCCAATACCTTTTTCTCAGAGGCGGGACCTGGGGCATCAACCCGCATGAAATCAGACATGCTCTTCTCTGGGTCCAAAGCGGCTGACCCTGAGTGCAGTGCTTAGCCTCGCATCCTGAGCGTATCATTTTAGCTTTTTATGGTATCCAACCATGCTTGGGGAGAATGTCCTCCTTCAATGGCTGTAAAGGCCTGAATGATCATGGCTGCATCACACTGTTGTGAGACTCTAATCTTGCATATATACCACAGGCAAACCAAGGAGACCAACACCAGAAGGCCTGCTAACTCTCCCATGCCCGCCCATTCCTTCAGATGATTCATGGCTGCAGCAATCCATGATGATAATCCTGTGGCTAGTCCTGCGTCCACTCTGGTAGACTTTACTGTGACAATGGCCACTCTCAGCTGACCCTGGGGAAAGCCAGCATTGTGTTGTTGATTGTCAGGAAGTTCTTGCTTGCTTGTACTCACTCCAAGAATTTGTAATCCATGTAAAATTAAAGTTATAATTAAAATTTAGTTTCAGTAGTTGCGAATCCAAAATAAACTATGGTCTTGTGTTAAATGGGAGTGAACTGAATCTGTAGATCTCCCAAGCAATATTGGACATGTTTATAGTATTCAATCTTCATAAAACTAAGGGCTACTTTCCACCACCTGATAAAATTAATTACCAAACAAAAGAGAATTTTAAAAAAGGATAAATTTGAGATAAGAAAAAAGAACAAAGAATAATGCTGACTGTCAAGTGCAAAAGTATTTTTAACAAAGGAACAAGTTATGTATGTGTGTCCACTGTCATCTGATATGATCACTCAATACTTCATTTAAATAACTCAGCAACAAGTTGCTATTTCATTATCATAAATAGTTAAATTAGAGAAAATCTAATGTTGAATAATTGCTAAGGTGTGATACTTTTAAAGAATTAAAGCCAATAAATTGTGTAAGAATTAATTTGAAAGGAGACCTCTTGAAGGAAAAAGCACCAGAACTAATTTGTGGTGATTGGCATGTTAAGAATTTTCAGCAAAGAAGATTTATGACAGGATAGTTTTATGATTGTCTGAAAAGATAATTTGAAATTTGATAGATTTGTAGTGGGTATTTTTAACCTTGTTAATAATTTAGAAAATAATTTTGCCTCAGGTTACCTCAGGAAACATGGCTGACATTCAATTCCTAAGCCAGCTAAAATTAGGGTTTAATGCAATGAAGATTGTATGGATAAAATTGCATTCTCTTTAACATGTGAAGTCCTTTGATTTGGAAAATGTGATAAAAGATAGAAATTAATGATATCTGTAATAGCTCCTTTTATACTAAAACATATGGCAGAATTAAAATACATCAAAAATTTGACCTCTTAGATGTGAATTTTGTGATTAGCGTGATGCTGAAATAGATTACAGAAAAGAACAAAGTGCACTATCAAAGCATGAGCTAAGTACCAAACAAATATTACTGGGAATTTGCTACTTCTAATGAAGTGACATTTCAGTTTCTGCAATTTGTCCCTAATGATAACCTATTTGCATCATATAATCACTCATAATACTTTCAGAATTCATGTTGGAAAGAGTAATAAGTATCAAAATGATAAAGCTCAAATTCTCCCAAAGCCAAAAAAAAAAACGTTTTTCTAAGAAATTATTTATTTAAATCTAATTAATGCTTTTAAATGATATACTCTTATTCAGAAAGCTCATACAACACACGGTGATCCATTATTTATTTCTACACTTTCTATATTATTATTGCGTCTTCCTCTACATGTAAAAGTCACGTACATATTTATACACATATAAATGTATCTTAATACTGTTCAAAATGTACACATACATTCATGCAAACTTAAGGAAGCATATAAGCATGAAAGGAGTTAAGCAACAAGCCTCCTTCTCTCTTGTTACACATATCCCTCAACTGAAAAATGGGTACCGAAATTGTGGTACATTTACACAATGGAATACTACTCAGCTATTAAAAACCAAGAAATCATGAAATTTGCAGGTTAATGGATGGAAATAGAAAAGCTCATCCTGAGTGAGGTAACCAGAAGCAGAAAGACACACATGATATATATTCACTTATAAGTGACACAAGGGAGGGTGCTGGAACGTTCCTCAAAAGGGAAAATAGAATAGACAGCCAAAGTAGATGAAGAGAGGGAGCTGGGCAGGAGATGGAATGGGGAGGGAAAAAAGTGTGGGGATCAGATGTTGGAAGACTGGTGGTGGGAGGTGAGAAGTCTGGGAATAAGAAGGGAAACTTTGGGGCGTCAGGGACATCTCTTTGTCAAGCTAGAGGCCTGCAACAGGGTAGGCTCCTGGGTGGACATGAGTGTGACCCTAACTAAGACTCCTAACAAGGCGGGGGGGGGACATCAAGACTGAAGTGACCACTTCCTAGCCAGGTAGGACTAGTGGAAGGAGGGGAACAACAATCCCCTTGACAAAACCGGTGATCCAAAAATTACCCTGCCTACAAGAAGTGCAGGGACAAAGAGGGAACAAAGATTGAAGGAAAGTCCAACCAATAATTGGTTCAACATGATACCTCCCACAAACACAGTAGAGAGCCAGCACCTAACACTAATAATGATACTCTCCCATGCTTGTAGACAGGAGCCTAACTTGACTGTCCTCTGGAAGGCTCCAGCCAGCAATGGATCAGGACAGATGCTGGGTCTTGCAACCAAGCATTGGGTGGAGCCCTGGGGGTTCTGTGGAAGCGTTGGGGAAAAGATGGAAAGTCCTGGAAGGGACAGGAATCTCAGAAGAAGAGCAACAGAGACAGCTAACCCAGTCTGATGAGAGCTTTTAGATACCGAGACAGCAACAAAGGAGCATATATGGTCTGGACCTAGGCCCCCTGCACACATGTAGCCAGTGGGTTGCTTGGTCCTCATATGAGGCACCAGCAAGTGGAGGAAGGAGTTGTTTCTAACATGGACTTGATCGCCTGTTTTTGGATCACTTCCTCCTGGCAGGACTACATTCTCTGGCCCTCAGGGGATGACAGTCCTGATGTGACTTGATGTGCTGGGAGGGTTGATATGGGATGGGACAGCTCACCTTTTCTGGGAGGAAGGGGAAAGAGTGTAAGGGCAAGACTGTGAAGAGAGGAGGGAGGGGCACCATTGGGATGTAACATAAATAACAAAAAAGGTAAGAAAAATAAATTAAAAAAAATGATGCTTGTGTGTCTTCCTGTTTTCTGAAATACACTGAAGTAAACAATCCATTGAAACATGAACAACTGAGACATTTTAATAGGAAAGACTTGAAATTCAATAAGAAGATATTTAGACTAATGAGATAAGATGTTTAAGATGCATGCATGTCAAGAAAGAGTCTCTTGCCTCTTCAAAATAGGATGCCAAATGTTTGCATGGTCTTTGAAATAATCAAGAAATTGTCTGGGTATTTAGGTCAGTGATAATACCTCACACCGTATGCCTGAGATCATTGGTTCAATTTCTAGCACAGAATGAGAACAAAAGAACTCCTTACCTAGTGTTGTTAGCTAAGATGTTCTTCTGAGAAGAGCCTGTGCTGAAGACATCTGTTCTACTTTTCTGCTTGATATGAGTAGTATCTCCTGCATATCTTTACTCTGTTTAACTGGATTTAATCATTTTTATAGTTTTAAATTTTGGATTTGGGGGGAAAAAACAGTCATAATTAGGACACATATTAACCGGAAAATTCAGGAAACAAACAAAAAATGTACATTCTTCAATTTAAACTTCCTACCTTTTATCTTGAGATAATATTCTAGAACCCTCATACAGTCGAACATCGCTGTCTAATGTAACACCACACAGCCCTTGGGAGCACATCTGTGAAAAAGGATACCACGCAGATTTACACACATGAAGATGCCACACACCGGTTTTAACACCCAGGAGAGAAGTGGCAGTTCTCGAAGAGGAAATGACTGGAAAACTTGCCAAAAAAAAAGAAAAATTATCAGAGGTATTCTTCAAACCCATTCACTATAAAATTATGTAAAATATAACACAGCTGGATACATAACAAATCTTACAGATTTTGTTGCTGTTGTTGTTCTGATTTTTGTTTTGTTTTTTCAGTTACTATAATGGCAGTAACTTTGTGTATTATGACTACTGGTTCCTTGGCATCTATTGATCTCAGTAATTTGATCTATTTGGATGCTCACTAATCAATATCGGCAAAATCACACATTCCTTCAAGACATGGTACTGGTTGATTTTCTTCAACCAACTTATTTAAGAACAATTGTATGCTTTGTAAACCGGAGAGAATGATCTGCCTGCTTGGAATTATTTATCATTCTTGATTTGTACATCTGAAACTTGCAATTAAACTTCACTCTCCACTCACTGTGCTGTAAATTGTTCCAGGAAGAAGCATTACTTAAATTGCTAATACTCATGTAAATATAAATAAACGAAATGCTTTTTAAGAAGTACAGAAAAATAAATGATTATGCAATCCCAAAGATGCATGAAGGGTGAGGATATAGTGAAGTTAAACTTTATCTGCTTCACGAGTTAGTAACTGAACTCATAATCAAGAATTTGGCAAAGAAAGTCAGAAAAGCTTTTTTTAATTTATTTTATTTTTAATTACACTTTATTTACTCTGTATCCCCCCCCTAGTTCCCTCCCTCCTCCCTTCCCAATCCCTCCCTACCTCCCCCTTCTCCAAGCATGCCCCTCCCTAAGTGCACTGGTAGGGGAGGGTTTCTTTTTCTTCCTTCTGACCCTAGTCTGTTAGGTCTCATGAGGAGTGGCTGCATTGGCAGTTCAGTGTCCAAGTGGGTTCCATAGTAATGGGAACAGGGACTGCTTCTGACATGAACTGATTGGCCTGCTCTTTGATCACCTCCCCCTGAGGGCGGAGCAGCCTTACCAGGCCACAGAGGAAGACAATGCAGAAAGGCTTTTTAGCTCTGAATTTAATACTTTATTTTTGTTTTTATTTTCGGTGAGAGTGAAAGGGAGAGATTTTCCTGATAGACATGCCCACTCTCTTCAGGTAGCCCAGAGATCAAAGAAACTTCAAAGCCAAGAGGAAAGGAAGAAAGGGCTGCTGAGCATCTTACATCACATGAGAACTGGAGCAACCACTTCCAGGGATGCCTGTGCCGCCTGAGGCCATCCTATGCAGAGCCAAGATTAAGAATTCGTCACAACTCAAGATTCAATTTGCAGGTAACCAAGATTGAAAAAGACCTGTGGCTTCATATTCCACAGTGTGATCAGTCATTTCCAGGAGGATGACCAGTGTTCAAAAACAGAATCAATTCCAACTAGGTATGAAAACAGAGTTCAATCACTGAACACAGAAGGTCCCAAGCCTTGCTGTTCTCTACAAATTGCTGAAAACATTGTTTGGAGAAATTTTAAATTATAAAACTGTCTATTCAATCTTTTTTCTACCCAAAATAATTCTAAAGTTGTTTCTTTTCTTTTCATTCTTTTTTTTTTTTTTCTATCCATGCTGTGCATGGGCAAGCAGCTCCAGCTCAGCTAAAGGCTGTTAGACTTACAGAATGCCAGGTTCTTAGATAAAAGACGGGATAACATGGCGCCAAATATCTCTGTTTTTTGTAGGAACTTGTGGCACACAGCTCTAAATTATGTGTTTTTTTGTTTGCTTGTTTGTTTTTTGTTTTTGTTTTGTTTTGTTTTGCTTTTCACAAGTAAAGCAAGTCTCTGACTTCTTACTGGGAAAAGGCAGTTGCATAGATTATATAAGCATGGTACACTGGGATAATCGAACATGAACTTAGTAATGGTTAGTGATGCTTCAAGGTATTGTGCTTTTATTGATTTATGACATAAATAAAAGGAATAAAAGTCAAATCATATCCTCTTAAGATATATCTGTGTGTCAACTCTCCTCCTTTTGCTCATGTTTCTTCCTTTTTAGTCTACCTCCTAACATCACTAATACCCAACACAGTCAATACTTGAAAGATGTTTAGCAAGCCATGAAGAGCAAGCCAGTAAGTAGCAGCTTTCCATGGCCTCTGCAGCAGCTCCTGCCTCCAGGTTCCTGCCCTGCCTGAGGTCTTGCTTTCACTGTTTTTGATGCTGAAATGTTATATGGAACTGTGAGTGAAATAATCTCTCCCCCACAAAAAAAGGTATTTGCATATAAGATCCTTTACAAATGCACTCCATACTTTCAAATATAAATGGCATTATAAAATACATACGTAATATTATTGAATTCAACATATTATAGAAAATAAAGAGAAATTTTGAATATGCAAAGTATCATGATTTTAACATAATATTATCAGCTTTCATCACTAAACTAAATCCTTCCCATAACACAAATTAGGCAAAGGTAAAAGTGAGTGAAGAAGATGTCTTCTCACTGAAAATTCAATTGTTTTATTTTTTTGTTATTGTTATTGTTTGTTTGCTTGTTTGCTTTAGGTAAATGACATTCCTACTCTCATAAGTCTTTCAAGATAATAATGGAGCCACTAAAATGTGTTCTAATATCCACATCTGATCTGCATAGTATTAAAATAAACGGTTGTGTTGGTCTTTCACTCTACTCCATCCCAAGTTCTCCAGTTTAAATACCAATGGCCACTCCTGAGCATATATCTAAAATATGCTCAAGTACACAACAAGGACATTTGTTCAGACATGTTCGAAGCACCTTTATTTGTAATAGCCAGAAACTGGAAATGACCTAGATATCCTTCAAAGGAGGAATGGATACAGAAGTTGTGGTACATTTACACAATGGAATACTACTCAGCAATTAAAAATAAGGAAATCAATGAACTTTACAGGCAAATGGTGGGATCTAGAAAAGATCATCCTGAGTAAGGTATCCGAGAAACAGAAAGACACATATGGTATAAACTCACTTATAAGTGGATACTAGACATTTGATATAGGATAAACCAACAAATATCTGTACACCTAAAGAAGCTGAGCTAGAAAGAGGACCCTTTGTAAGATCAATCCTCATTCAGAAAGACAAACTGGACAGACATTGGAAGAGGGAGGAAACAGGAAATAGGACAGGAGCCTACCACAGAGGGCCTCTGAAAGGCTCTACGCAGCAGTCTATCAAAACAGATACTGAGACTTGTAACCAAACTTTGGCCAGAGTTAAGGGAATCTTAGGAAAGAAGGGGGAGTTAGTAAGATTTGGAGAGGACAGGAACTCTACAACAAGAGGGACAGAACTAAAATATTTGGGCACATGGGTCTATTCTGAGACTGATATTCCAACCAAGGACCAGTCATGGATATAACCTAGAACCTCTACTCAGATATAGCCCATCCAGTATCCAAGTGGATTCCCTGGTAAGGGGAACAGGGACTCTCTCAGACATGAACTCAGTGGCTAGCTTTTTGACTGCCTCCCCCTGACTGGGGCGCAGCTTTGCCAGGCCACAGAGGAGGACAATGCAGCCAGTCCTGATGAGACCTGATAAGCTAGAGTCAGATGGAAGGGGAGGAGGACCTCCCCTATCAGTGAACTGGTGCAGGGGCATGGGAGGAGAAAAGGGAGGGAGGATGAGACTGGGATGGGATGAGGGCTACAGCTGGGATACAAATTGAATAAACTGTAAATAATATAAAAAAGTAAAAATTAAAAAAAAAATACCAATGGCATCAAACTTTGTTGGTATAACATTGGCTGTCTCTTTAAACTGCAATCTCTTCCTTTTCCCAAATTAACCAGTAATATAAACCACTGTCACACTAAAACATGTAGGGACTGCCATTTGCATCTTCATTATTTTTATCATATTCTGTTCATTATAGAAGAAATTATAAGCTCCTTATCAATGTGCTTAGGTTACCGTCTACATTGCCAGACATATTTCAGATCTGTACCTCTGCCACTTTTAACTGGAAAGCTATACTCAGTTTATAAAACACATCCACGTATTCTTGTACCTCTGTGATTTTAATTACCCTCTTCTCTCACATAGAACTCTATTGTATTGCTTCCCACATCTTCTGTTGATTCCTGTTTTCCAACCTTTAAGGCACAATTTTATGGCAATATCTTAAACCTTTGTGTGGGTTTTCTTTAGTTTCTTCTTTGCCTATTGTGTTAGTTAAGGTTTCTATTACTGTAATAAAACAACTGAAGGGGAAATGGTTTATTTTATCTTACAGCCATAGGGTCAAATTCCATTGCTGAGAGAAGTCAGTCAAGCAGTCAAGGTAGGGAACTAAGCAGAGGCCATTGAGGTACGCTGATTCCTGGCTTGTTTCTCATCGATTACTGAGCTTTTTTTTTTTTTAACACAACCAAGGATAACACATCCAGAGTAGTATTGGTGCTTGTGTGATGGAAACACCACTTTAGTCATTAATCAAGAGCATGCGACATTGGCTTGCCTACATACCAACCAGGAAGAGGCATTTTCTCATTTGTGGCTCCCTCTTTCTAAATGATTCTGTTCTGTGTCAGCTTGACTTAAAAACTAGCTAGCACAATTGGCCCCTTGTCAGCCTGGCACACACACACACTACTGTTAAATAAAAACTTTTTTTATTCCAAACATCTCCTATCAATACTGGTATCATAAAATGTTTCTAGTTTTAAGTCCCAGTCTTTAAAAATTCAAAAACACATTTGAAAGTTCAGTCTCCTTAAAACACCCAAAGTCTCTCAGTTTACCTAAAATATTCAAATTCTGAAAAAAATAGCCAAAGTCTCTCTAAATTTCTCAAATCTATCAAATTACATATCTCTCTAAAATCCCCAAGTCTCTTAACAAAATCAAAACTAAGTTAATACTTATTATTTTAAACAGGAAGAGTAAGACACAGTCATAATCAAACCAACCAAAGTGTTTCCAAAGTGGACATAATTCAGTGAGTCACATCTGAGACCCACTCATGAATCTCTGGGCTCCAAAGAGCGTAGGCGGTTCCACCTCTCCAGCTCTGCTAATCATGAAAAACGCAGCTCATTTTGTAGGTTTAACAGCGCCGCTCCACAGCAGTTGCTGTTCTTGGTGATTCTTGCTGTTTATGATACTGACATCTCCAAAACTTTCAGATTTCTACTGCAGTTCAGCTTTGCCTTGACAGTAGCCTCTCCTGGACTCTCTTCAGGGACTCTGACCCTGGTATTAAGCCTCAGCATCTCTCTATGAGCCTATCAATCCTGGGGCTCAGGCTTCAACTGAGGGTGCACCTTCACTATTGCCCTCTCCTGATTTCTCTTTGGGGAACCCATCTCTACCACACAGTGCAAAGCTTCAATTTAGCTCCATGACCCCTTCCTGGCTTTAGAGCATGTATCACTTGGGAGTGTCTTACACATTACCTAAATCATCTGCCTATAAAAGGTACAGCCTTGGCCCACTCTACACTACAGCTTCTCTGTTCTGACCCTGGGAAACACTTCCCAGAAGATTTCATATTAATGATGCTAGTTTCTTCTTAATCATCAGTGATTCTTCAACCCTAGCCAATAAATTTTGAATGCCCCTGCACAGCAAAGGTCTTATTTTAGTGGTTTCGGTCTCTTGGTGATCACAGTAAATTCTTCAGCTCCAGTTGACCAGAACCACAGATTTGATGTTCATTCAAAGCATTAGACATCCCTGAGAAGGTCTTCAAGGAACTCCCAGCTTCTCCCAAAACTTCACAAACCAAGCTTCCATCATCTGTACTGCTCCCAAGTTCTCTTTCAAGTTCTCACAATAACTAAGAAGATCTAACATTATAATAATTGCATAACAAGTCTTATTGAGGTGAATATTCACTTTACTATAATGGATGAAAAAAATTTAAAGTTATCATGAAACATTATAGAAAAAGGATAATATGGATTATTAATTGGGTCACTAGTAAAACATAGTCTTAAAGACAAATCTACAGGTGAGTTCACTGCACATTATGTGCTGTGATTTTTTTTATTTTCAATAATTTTTCAACAATTATGGTAGTAATGATGCCAATAAAAAAAAATCTCAAAGATAATTGTCTAAAGTCAAGCTGTAGGAGGAGCAACAAGTGATTTCATTTCATTCTTTCCATTTCAACAATCCTAATATGGCAAACATGAGATCCAAACCCTTTATCTAGTCAGTTGTTCTAGTGCAGTTGAGTTACTGCACTAACTCAAAGGTTCATCAAGTGTAAATATGTGGGCCGTTCTCTATCAAGTAATCAATGTTTGAGTCAAGACTTTCCAATCAGTCAATCAGTAAGTAACTGAATCAATAAGACATTTATCTTATGCTGATAATGTGATTTCTTTTGAATTGCCTTCTTACATACCTTTTTTTTGTTGGTGGGTGGAGGGGATTAGGACAGTGTCTCTCTCTTTCCCTGGCTGTCCGAGACTTGTTTGTAGACCAGGCTGGCCAAGAAATCACAGAGATCCACCTGTTTCTGCTTCCTGAGTGGAGGATTTAAAAACCTACACCATCATACCTGCCCAACTCACATACCTTAATGTGGACTTTATTAGGCCACTTTTGTGAGACATAAGATAATGTAACCTTTACTTTTTTTTTAAATGGAAGAGAAGCTGAGTAGTTTCGAATTTTCTTAAATTTTTGAACATGTAGTACTTGTCTATACCTACTATTTTTAGACTTATTTATACTAATTGTTGGGCAAAATATCTGGAAATTAATACAAATATAAATAGCAGTAGTGGTTGTCTCTTAGTCTTCATGACTATAATTTGTAATGTTTCAAAATAAAAGTTAGGCATAAGTACCATCCCCATTTTAGTCCACCGAATGGGAATTTACTGAAGTTATCCTTCTGTACAAAATTAAATAACTATTGAAGGCAATAAAAGACCCATCTGGATATCAGATGATATAACTCTGTTATTGATCTGTATGCCACATGTATTTCAGTGTCTCTGATGATTTTTTAAGTGCATAAATAATTTTCTACAGAAAAAAAAAAAAACAAACCAGAAAGTGTGCCTTTCATTTAAAATAGTTGGAGTTATCAGTGTGTTCTAAATCGTGTTGGCTACATGACAGTAGACTGTGGACCTAAAGTATGTGTCACATGTATTGTATCAAAGCAAAAACTCTAGTATTTGGACCAGAAATGATAATTCTATTCAACCAAATTTCACATGTTGGTAGTTAATCTATTAGGTCTGTGAATATGAAGTGATTAATAGAGTCTTTACTATTAATCCATTCTCGGGTTTATGAACAAACCCAATGGCCATGATAAATTATATTTTTTTCAATTCACCTGGATACCATTTGCTAAAAATTAGTATTTATCATCTGTGCTCATAACTTAGATTGATGTATTCACTTTAATCTTTCATATTAAATTATTTAAAGCTTTTTTCCTTTATGTACTGGAAAAATTTAAATACCTGCCAATTACTCTTTGATGATTTTTTTAAGTTTTTGATTTTTTTTATTTTTCTCATTAGTTACATTTTGTTTTTTTATTAATTTTTCATCAATTACACTTTATTCATTCTGCATCCCCCCATAAGCCCCTCCTCCTCCCCTCCCAATCCCACCCTCCCTCCTCCCTCTGCATGCATGCCACTCCCCAAGTCCACTGATAGGGGAGGTTCTCCTCTCCTTTCTGATCTTAGTCTATCAGTTCACATCAAAAGTGGCTGCATTGTCCTCTACTATGGCCTGGTAAGGCTGCTCCCCCCCCAGGGGGAGGTGATCAAAGAGCAGGCCAATCAGATTATGTCAGAGGCAGTCCCTCTTCACATTACTATGTAACCCAATTGGTCTCTGAACTGCCCTGGGCTACATCTGTGCAGGGGTTCTGGGTTATCTCTATGAATAGTCCTTGGTTGGAGTATAAGTCTCTGGGAAGTTCCCTGTGTTCAAATTTTCTTGTTCTGTTGCTCTCCTTGTGGAGACCCTGTCCTCTCCAGCTCTTACTATTTCCCAGTTCTTACATAAAATTCCCTTCACTCTGCCCAACAGTTGCCCATCAGGCTCAGCATCTGCATTGATAGTCTGTAGGGCAGAGGCTTTCAGAGGCCCTCTGTGGTAGGTTGCTAAAACAATCCTCTACAATAAAAGATCTTCACTTTGTATCCCCCCCCCCCCGTGGTTCCCTCCCTCCTCCTGTCCCAATCCCTCCCTTCCTCCACCCTCTGCATGCATGCCCCTCCCCAAGTCCACTGATAAGAGAGGTCTTCTTCTCCTTCCTTCTTATCCTAGTCAATTAGGTCTCATCAGAAGCAGCATTTCCAGGCCACAGAAGAAGACAATGCAGGAAGATTTTTTATCATACTTTATAAAATAACTGATTTTTTTCTTTTTTTAAGAATAAGGCTTTAGCTTCCACAAGCTTACTTATAATGGCAATTCTACTTAGGAAACAACATGGTGATGCATTAATTTAAAAATGATAACATTATTAGTATTGTATTAAATACACTCATTTTCATATTTTGCATATGCTTTCTTATATATAGTTTATATATTTTGTCACTGCACAAAATATTTTCCTCATTCTTCCCAAAGTAAGATGGTTTTCACAAGTGTATCTCAGTCTATGAAAACTGTACCCCTACAAAACTTTCTCACTTCCAACCTCAAGTATTTTCATTTATCTTTTTTAAATCAAAATCATGTTAAATTGTGTATTTTATTTTCAAAGAGGCAAGACGTAAAAGAGTCATATGGCATACTGTCATGGTTAGACCAATCGTAGTTAGTCACATCCTATTCTCTGGAACCTGTGAGCGTGTGGTAGAATGTATTTAGAAATGCAAGTTACAGATGGCATTAATTTGCTTATTAATCGGCCTTAACTAGAGAAATCACACTTAGTAGTCTAGACAACTTTAGTATAAGCAGAGATAGTTATAAGAAGTTAAGGAAAGTCCAGCAGAGTAGGAGAAATGCTTGAGGAGAATCACTGAACTGGCCATCACCACCTTTAAAGAAGGATTTGGTCAGAGAGCTGGGGAATGTTACAGGGGCCAGAGCCATAAATCAATCAATCAATAAATAAAAATAAGGAGCTATTCCCAAGGGCTCTGAAGAAGCTCCTATCCCAAAACTTTGATTTTAAGTTTTCTAATCCATTTCAGCTTTCGGACTTTCGAAAAACCACTCTGAAAGGCTTATTATTAAACTGGGTTTGTAGACTAAGGAATGAACTTTGAACACAGAGAACAATGACCATGGCCAGCCTCCCACGTAAAACCTCATACACATACACACTCATGGTTTTACAAGGACATCTCTACACAGGAACTTTCATTTTGATTTCTCACCACTCAAGTGATGCATCAATAACTGCAATATGAGGGCAACCATGAAGAAAACAAAACACTTAATTTTTGTTGTTTCCTTTATGCATAAGCATCATGGAATAGGATTCCCAAATGATTTATTATATCAATAAATGTGAGGCACAGCATACAGGTGGATGGCATGTTCATTTTTTTCTTTAATTATTTTTATTTTTAGTTACATTTTATTAACTCTGTATCCCCTCTGTATCCTGCTCCCTTATTTCCTCCCAATCCCACCCTCCCTCCCTCATCTCTTCCCAGCCCCTTTCCAAGTCCACTGATTGGGGAGGACCTCCCCCCTTTCTTTTTTATTATTGATTCTCTTTAATAGTGATCATGCGATTTTATAGTCCATTGGCACTGTACACCTAAGAACACCCTATCCACCAAATGATATGTTTACCAGCTTGAGCAGGTGCTTCATGGTTATCACCTAGGTGAATATAATTTAGACATTTTTAAAATGATAGAACCAAAGAAAAATCAAAATGTTACTCACAAATGTTATTTAAGCACTGATTCTTCCATGACTGTTTAAAATGTGGTTCATAATTGAAGTGAATTACATCTGCATTCCAGTGTTTGTTCCAATTTATGGATGAGAAAGGTCAGTAATACATTAAATTGAGGGTTGAGAACCAGTGTTCTAAAGGATGGGATGTAAGACTTGAATTGTGCTGTCTGTGATCCACACATTCGATGCTTTCTTCTGCAGCTTTTAGATTTGGGAAAGGAGGGTCTGTGCTGTTGTTGCTTTCTCCTCCTCACCCTCAGTGTTTCATAGCTCATTGTTTTAATGTAATCACTTTCATGCATTACTGACCTCTCCCCTTTCATCTGACCTTGTTTTATGAGGTATCTTCAGGACTGGCTGCAAAGTTCTCCTCTGTGGCGTAGCAGGACTACTCCTCCCTTGGGGGTTGGGGAGGTCAAAGAATCAGCCATTAAGTTCATGTCCAAAATAGTCCCTGTTCTCCTTACTAGGGTACCCACTTGGTTACTGAGATACCACGGGCTACATCCGAGCAGAGGTTCTAGGTTATATCCATACATAGTCCTTGGTGGAGAAACAGTCTCATAGAAGACCCCTGTGCCCAGATCCAAATATATCTGGGCATGTTCATTTTTTGCTTACTTCTTACCTACCATCTTTTATCCATAGTTTTTGGGATGTGGGGTATTTTCAGACGGGAACCACTGTCCTCAGTTTTTCTTTAAAAGAAAACATTATTCTTTGAAGACTGGAGGTAGTATTCTCAGTTTGCTGCCTGGTACAGATTCTGGATCCTCAAGAACAGTTAGAAGTCAATAATGAGAAAACAAAATACGTGCCATTGTCTGTCACATATGAAGGGAAGACACTGATTTATTTTTAAATAAGTCATATTCAGGTTACCAATAGAGAGCTTATTGCAAGAAATCCCAGCATCAGCTCTCCTGGCTGTTATTCTATTCTGTGCAACAGTGTTGACATTTTTTTGAGGTGATGAGGAAATAAACATGTCAAGGCTGCTGTGGAGGTGTCTTATTAAATTACATCAGATTCTTAAAATTTATACAGACATACTTTGGGCAATTAAACTATCATTTCTGAAATATAGGTTAGGAGATATGTTTAATTTATTATTTGAGAATTTTATACATCTATAAAATTAAATATAATAATATCTATTGTCCGCTGACTCTCTCAGAATCTGCCAAGCATGATTCCTTTTCTTTTATAAGCTTTTATTTTTTTAATGTTTAGACTTTTCTATTTTGTTTAATGTGTGTTTTGTCTGCATGTATGTATGCTTACCACTTGATTGCAGTGAAAGGGCGGCAAAGGACAGTAGATTGTCGAAAACTGGAAGTGAGCTCCCACTTGAATACTGAGAACTGAACAGAGGTCCTCTGCAAGAGCATCAAGAGCTCTTGGAGAGAGTGCGTGGAGAGTCTAGGTAAAGGTGTTGGGTTGCTTTACAGATGCTTTTCAGTTTCATGAGGTCCCATTCATTGATTGTTGATCTTAGAACCTGTGCTGTTGGTGTTCTCTTCAGGAAGATGTCTCCTATGAAAATGAGTTCAAGGCTCTTCCCCGCTTTTTCTTCTAACCAAGTTAGTGTGACTGGTTTTTATGTTGAGGTCATTGATCCACTTGGACTTTAGTTTTGTGTAGGGAGATAAATATGCATTTTTCTACATGAACATATCTAGTTAGACCAGCACCATTTGTTGAAAATGCTATCTTTTTTCCCATTGTATGGTTTTGGCTTCTTTGTCAAAACTTAAGTTTCTGTAGGTGTGTGGGTTTATTTCTGGGTCTTCAATTTGATTCCATTGATCAACCATTCTGTCTCTATGCCAGTATGTGGTTTTTATTACTGTTGCTCTACAGTACAGCTTAAGGTCTGGGATGGAGTTACCTCCAGAAGATCTTTTACTGTAGAGGACTGGGTTACTTATTCTGGGTTTTTATTTTTCCATGTGACGTTGAGAACTGTTCTTTCAAGTTCTGTAAAGAATTGTGTTGGGAATTGCATTGAATCTATAGTTGCTTTTGGCAGAATGGCCATTTTCACTATATTTATCCTACTGATCCACGTGCATGGGAGATCTTTCTAACTTCTGATATCTTCTTCAATTTCTTTCTTCAAAGACTTGAAGTCTTTTTCATACAGGTCTTTCACTTGCTTGGTTAGAGTCACACCAAGGTACATTATGTTATTTGTGGCTATTGTAAAGGGTGATGTTTCCCAAATTTCTTTCTTGGCCCATTTCTCTTTTGTATACAGGAGAGCTTCAGATATTTTCATCTGAGTTAATTATGTATCCAGCCATTTTGATAAA
The DNA here is from genome assembly GCF_030254825.1 of Meriones unguiculatus. Lineage (NCBI taxonomy): Eukaryota > Metazoa > Chordata > Mammalia > Rodentia > Muridae > Meriones > Meriones unguiculatus. The sequence goes on from NC_083354.1 coordinate 100,434,486, forward strand.
GGTGTTTATCAGTTGAAGGAGTTCTCTGGCAGAAATTTTGGGGTCACTCATATATTCTACCATATCATCTGCAATCAACAGCTTACAGACTGGGAAAAGATCATTACCAACCCTACATCTAACAAAGGGTTAATGGCCAGAATATGTAAATAACTCAAGAAGTTAAAGACCAACAAACCAAGTAATCTAATTTTAAAAATGGGGTACAGAAAAAAACAGAGAATTAACAACAGAGGATTATTGAATGGCAAAGAAACACTTAAAGAGATGTTCAACATCCTTAGTCATCTAAGAAATGCAAACCAAACAACCCTGAGAGCCTACCTCATACCCATCAGAATGGCTAAGATCAAAAACTCAAGGAATGACGCATGCTGGACAGGTTTTATAGAAATGGGAATCCTCCTCCATTGCTGATGGGAATGTAATCTTGTACGACCACTTTGAAAAAATCAATCTGGCTCTTTCTCATATAATTAGTATTAGTGCTACCTCAAGATCTAGCAATACCACTCCTAGGGATATATCCAAAATATGCCCAACAACAAGGACATTTGCTCAACAATGTTCATAGCAGCTTTATTAGTAATATCTAAAATCTATAAAGAACCCAGATGTTCCTCAACTGCAGAATGGATACAGTAATTGTAATGCACTTACACAGTGGACTACTACTCACAAGTAAAAGCAAGAAAATCATGAAATTTGCAGGCAAATGGTGGGAATTAGAAGAGATCATCCTGAATGATGTATCCCAGAAGAACATGATATATACTCACTTATAAGTAGATGTTTTAAATTTAATATAGGATAAACATACTAAAATCTGTACAATCTGCTAAGCAAGAAGGAGGACCCTGGTAAGATGATCAATCCTCATTCAGAAGAACAAGCAGGATGGACATCAGAACAAGGAGAAAACAGGGAAGAGGAGAGGGGCCTAAGACAGAGGGCCTCTGAAAGACTCTATCAAGCAGGGTATTAAGTCCGATACTGAGACTCATAGCCAAACTTTGGGCAGAGTGCAGGAAATCTTATGGAAGAAGGGGGAGATGAAAGACCAGGAGGAGACAGGAGTTCCACAAGGAAAGCAACAGATCCAAAAATTCTAGGCCCAGGGGTCTTTTCTGAGACTGATACTCCAACCAAAGACCATGCATGGAGATAACCTAGAACTCCTACACAAATGTAGCCCATGGCAGCTCAGTGTCCAAGGGGGTTCCTTAGTAAGGGGAACATGTCTTTGACATGACCTCGGAGGCTGGCTCTTTAATCACCTCTTCCTGAGGGGAGAGCCCCCTTACCAGGTCACAGAGGAAGACAGTGCAAACAGTCCTGATGAGACCTGATAGGCTAGGGTCAGATGGAAAGGGAGGAGGGCCTCCCCTATCAGTGGACTGTCGGAGGGGCATGAGAGAAGAAGAGGGATGAAGGGTGGGGAAAATGGAGGGGCTACAGCCAGGATACAAAATGAATGAATTATAATTAATAAAAAATAAATTAACTTTTAAATACGATCCAGCTCTAAGAAACAGTCCTGGGCATATATCCAAAAGATGCTAAACCATACAACAGTGGCATTTGCTTAACTATGTTCACAGAAGATTTACTTATCATTGTCAGAATATGGAAACAACCCAGATGTCCCTCAACAAAGGTTTGGATACAGAAATTATGGTACATTTACACAATGGAATACTGCTTAACAATTAAAAACAAGGAAATCGTGAAATTTGCAGGCAAACAGTGGGGACTAGAAAATATCATCCTGAGTGAGGTAATCCAGAAGCAGAAAAACACACATGGTATATACTCACTTATAAGTTGATATTAGCCATGTAATGTAGCATATATATACTAAAAGCTACAGTCCTAAAGAAAATATACACCAAGGAAGACCCTAGGGAAGAGGCTGAAACAACACTCAAAAGGCAAACAAGATAGATATCTAAAGTCAGAGAAGACAAGAAACAGGATAGGAACATTCCACCTGGCGCCTCTGAAAGAATATACCCATTAGGGTATCGATGGAGATAGTGAGACTCATAGCCAAACTTGTTCTTTCAAATTCTGTAAAGAATTGTTTTGGTATTTTGATAGAAAATGCATTGAATCTGTAGATTGTTTTTGATAGGATGGTCATTTCCATTATGTTAATCCTACCGATTGATGAGCATGGGAGCTCTTTCCAACTTCTGATATCGTCCACATTTACAGGACAATTCTTCAATTAGGAGTTCCGCAAGGAGAGTAACAGAGCCAAAAAGTCTGGATCCATGGGTACCTGCAGAGACCGATGTTCCAACCAAGGACCTAGACTATCTGCTGAGATGTAATCCATGGCAGCTCAGTATCCAAGTGAGTACCCTAGTAAGGGGAACAGGGACTTTCTCTCACATGAACTCAGTGGCTGGCTCTTTGATCACCCCCTCGAGGGGTGCAGCCATTCCAGGCCACAGAGGAAGATGATGCAGCTAGCCCTGGTGAGACCTGATAGGCTAGGGTCAGATGGAAGAGATGGAGGTCCTCCCCTATCAGGGGATTAGACAAGGGGAATAGAGGGAGAAGAGGGAGGAAGGGTGAGACTGAGAGGATAAGATGGAGGTGTCTACATTAATTACTTACAATTAATTGTAAGTAATTAATTTTAAAAAGGATGTAAAATGGATAGGAATGGGATGTTCATTGTTATAACATATAAACACTATGTTCAGTGTAAAAAAAGAGGGGGAAAGGTGTTGGGTTGTTTAGACCTTGCATTACAAGCAGTTATGAGCTGCCAATAGGAATGCTGAGTACTAAGCTCGGGTCTTCTACAAGAAGAGAACCGGCTCTCAACTACTGACCCAGCTCTGCCTTGCCTTTCCAGCTTCTCTTCCTCTTTCTTTTAAATAAACCATCATCCCCATCTGTGTTTCCCATATGTACATGAGTATAGGGCCATCCGTGGGTGCACACCTCCATTCCGAAACTGTATTCTGCTCTTACTTCCCATGAAATAGTAAAAATTAACATGGCTATAGTGGTTAGATGTGTCCTTGAGTACACACTTCTGGAAACACTTTTGTTTTTAACAGGGATTTTTTTTTTTTTTGCCTTTTAGTTTGTCTTAGGTTAAAATAAACAGAAAACTTGAACACAGTAACACTTTTACTCCATACACACATATATACATTCTGATGTCATACTTAAACTCATCCACAAATACTGGGAGCAAAATTTGTGGGAGCAAAATTTGAGGGAGAGTTTTGATAATAAAGCCATGCTAAGGGCTAGAATCATACGGTCCTTATGTGACTGTGGTGAACTAGTGAGGACCTGATCCCCTCGTGCTGAAAAGGTGTTTGACTTGCATTTTCCCAAGTGTTAAAAATGTTTGTCTTTTTCTTATATAAAAAAATCTGACCATATATATACATGTATATATGTTTTGGATATATATATATATATAATATTTACATATATATTAAATATAACATATTGCTCATATTTCTCTTATGCTAATAAGAAAAAAATGGGTTTTGGGTGAAATGTGTTTATATTTTAATTTGTGATTTTAACAGGAAATTGTCTGTATTCTAAAGTGCTACAGAGCCATCAAATAAAGCATTATTCTATTTCTGCCTCATTAACATGACTAGTTTTGTTTATATCTGGTCTAGCTCTGAGAAGAACCACAGAAAGCACAGGACTTAGTAGCAAGTAACCATGGAAACCAAGGTCTATATGTGTTTGCACAAAATGAAAGAGCTTATATCAGGATGGAATTTCATTTAAATTAAATGTTGTGATTGTTTTATCAGTTCAGATTCTCTAAAGACTTTCAAAGCATTTCTTGTGCCCATGGCTTATCTGTAAGGTTCAAGAACCTTGTTTTCCATCAGAGTAGATCTGATGGAATTGTTTTCAAGATTTTGCAAATAAGAAATTGGGAAGTCGAAAACATTGTTTGTTAAGGTACAAAGTGTACGTTCTCTTCTTGGTATTAACCTGGAGAAGATGATACTAAAGAAAACAGAGCCAGAAATCCGGAATGAGGCAAGCTTTACACAGGAATCATTAATATGTTTGTGCAGCCTCTTTCAAAGGAGAGTAGTGAACACCACACAGGAGATATTTTAGTATGTAACTTAGACCCAAGAACTGCCTTGCTATTTGTAGACATGATAAATACATCAATAGTGCATCTATAAGATTAAACCAAATATATCCCATCAGTGTGAACAAAAAAACACTTAGATAAACAAGGTATTTCCTCCAGACATGTTCTTAGAAGAAAGAAAAGCAGGAAAAGCTGAGAAGAGCAGTTAGTGAAGAGCAACACTCTGCTCATTTGTAGATTCTCAAACATCGCTAGATCTAAAGATTCTTTCAATTCAGTTTTTTGAAGGTCTAAGAAAGAAGGTAAGCTATCTCTTTTCCTTCAACATTTATTTTTCTCTGAAGGGCACTGACACTTTTTGGTTATCTTAACTATTACTGGCAACAGAATAAGCTTTGCTAAAAACTGCTTCTCAGCCTGAAAACAACCTTGTTAAAGATTTGAGGGAGAGTTTTGATAATAAAGCCATGCTAAGGGCTAGAATCATATGGTCCTTATGTGACTGTGGTGAACTAGTGAGGACCCGATCCCCTCGTGCTGCAAAGGTGTTTGACTTGCATTTTCCCAAGCATCTTCTTTGTAGTTTCCCAGAAAGGCTTGGAGGAGACAAAGTCTAGTCCAGTGCTCACTATCATAGCCGATCTCTTGGTTGGGATTCTATGACAGATAACAATAACTTGTGTACTAGAAGTTCTTGTCACTGGACACTAATGGAAAGTCATCCAACAAGATGTTTGTAATACTTTTTCTGATCCTATGTAGAAAGAGTAAAGAAAATAAAGTTCTTGCCCTTGCAGATGTTAAGGTCTTATTAAATCCCTTAACCAAAGCAAAGACCCAGGAACACTGTGCAAGTGGGGTGTAGAAAGCATGAAGCAGAGATTCAAAGAGAGAGTAGAGAAAGGTAAGTGTTAATGGCTTTACACTGAAATGCCCCTGTATGTTCATATTTTGAACCTTTGTGCATAGCTTTTTGCTTTAAGGTGAGGGGTGTGGGAGCCTGGCTGGATGAGGGGGATACCATGAACAGGCCTTTGAAGCTTACACCAGCCTGTTCCCACCTGACCAGCAACCACATGATCCCCTCAGACTCCCATGGCCCTGCCTTCCCCACCGTGCGAAACTCTGAAGCCAGAACCCAAACAATCCTTCCACCCTGTTTCTGCTGAGTATTCTGTTGAGAAGAATTGGAAATAAGAAATATTTGAAAACAAGTTAAAAAAAAAACTAGAGAATTCTTGGAAGAGATAGAAATTAAAATGGCGTTATTTTTCACGAGCAAATAAGACTACATATTTATTCTTTTAATGTTCTCATATACATTTTAAAGTGTAGGTATGAAACAATAATATACTTCCATGACAGAGAAATTCAAAACCTGCATCCACTGTTATTTTACAGAACTTCAGAAACTTGGGATTTCAGTGAAACTGAAACAGATGTTAAGACAATTATTTTCTTGTTATGCTGGATGTTTATGCAATGCTCGCCTAACAATTGAATACTTTAATATTTTGTGCCCAGAATTGTTTTTCAAAATAAGACAATGAGAACAAGGACGTACACATGCTGGAGAAGTGTAATTAGGCATCCTAGTGCTCCGCTGATGCTATTTTTATGAATCCTAAACTCCAAAGCTAGTTACATTTTAAATGCTCCTTTTATTGTTAATATCTCACAGTACAGAGCTGTTAATATAGACAACTTTCTTTGCCGCTTTATACTTCTTGGAATAAATCAAGGGAACCCAAATTATACTTTTTTTGTCTTGGTAAAAATAACATCATGAAAAAAAGTATAGACTTAAAAATAATAATAACATCATAGCACTAAATTTCAGTTTTCAATAAATTCTCACTGAACTTCACAGTATGTTGGCCAATTCCCACTTTACCTAACTCCTTAAAAGATATCACTTCTGAAAATATGCGCACTCTTTCTGAGGTATTCTTCACTGCACAAGGAATTAAAAACCAGTGATTATAAGCTGCACTAGTCCATTTAACTTTGTCATTTCGTTTCCTCATTCTCCCCAAAGTGCATATTCCATTTGTCTGAATTAAGTTTCTATGATCAAGTTTATCAGATACAGAACCGACCACATATGGGTAATAATAATTCAGTTGCTGTAGTACCCAAATATTTTCACATTGCAGATACAGATAAAATACCCAGACACACATAGATCCTTGTTATTTCCAGGTTATACTGTGAGCTCAGCACATTGTTCTAATGTGTTTGATATGGCTTATCTTTGGTGTTTCTGTGCATCTTCTTACAGGTTTAGGGATAAAGAAGGTAGTAGCTCCAAAGAGCTCTGGTGGAGAATGGTACCTAAAAGACCATTTGCAGTTTGGTATAGCATCACTGTGCCTCTCACATCTAGCAAACTCCTTCACTGATGATAGAATTAGGGAGAATCTTCAGTTTACAACTACATCAAGTCTAAACCCTGATCCCACCTTTCCTGAGCTTTGTAGAACTTGCTACCAGGTGTGGCACAGATACCACCAGGACACAAGAATACCTACTAGAGTTTTGTGTTTCAGTTAGGTATTTATTTAAATAGTTGTACACATTTTTATATTAAAACAGAAAGCAAGTTAAATCATTGAATGATTAATGAAAAGTTTAATTCAAATTTTGTATTGTAAGTACTATAACAAATCCAGAAGGTTTTATACAATTCTTTGAAGGTCTAAAATAAAAAAATTTGCATTTGCTTTGCTAATTTTTGCTCCTTTCAGTTGGGAAAGCTTCAAATGTTTCTTGTCATTTTGAGATAACTTCTTTTTGAAATGTTTCTATTCACAGTGTTGGTTGGTCTTCATTAATAAGCTGCCCTTGATGCTTAAATTAATCTGAATTTACTTGTCTATACATATGTTGATTTCTAAATCATTTTAAGTTTGGAGCTCAAATTTAATAACCATAAATTATCCAAGATTATGCTAATTCCCAAATAAGATAATCGATGAAGACAAAAAAGCTTTTCAAATATAATCAACTATCATTCAAGAATTTAGTTTGAGTTATAAAATCTTTAAAGAAAAACATTAATTCTACTCTGAGCCATCATACAACTTCTTTTTTGAAAATGGCAAAAAAAAATGCATAAACAACTCTTTTCTGAGAATTGAGAAAAATCTACATGCAAGGCAAGTCCTCAGCAAGAAAAGATTACAGTGACTCACAAAATGTCCCAGGCTTGTTATAGATGGGCATTCACCAAACAGTGCAAGGACAAAGACCTATGTCAAGGACAGCTGTTCTCTTACATATAATAGCTCAACATAATAATTATTTTTATATTATCATGTTGTGAAATTGATACTCATTTAGAAGAAACTGTATTTCCAACTTTGAAGTTTTGCCTTTTCCTGGGCTGGTGACAGGAGCTTCGCTGGCAACATCAGATAGGCAACCACACCTTCAACCAAAGCAGCTAAAAGTGCAGCATTGCTGTGTGCTGCATAGCCAGGCCCTCCGGGGCATGTGCTTTACGTGCAGGTAATGCATGTGAGAGTTATGCTATTTTCATGTGATGGGTGTGCTGGGTGTTCGGAACATACTCTAGTGCATTCAGGCTCTTAAGCACATCATCATGCTGCTTCCTCTCTGATTTCCTTCAGTTGTCTTACTGTGCTATGTTAGACTTCAAGTACTATATTGAATAGGTATGGAGAGAGTGGACAGCTCTGCCTTGATCCTGATTTTAGTAGAATTGCTTTGAGTTTCTCTCCATTTAAATTGATGCTGCTACAGGCTTACTGCAAATTGGATTTATTATGTCTACATATGTCTCTTGTAGCCCTAATCTCTCCAGAAACTTTATCACGAAGGAGTGCTAGATTTTGTCAGAGGCCATTTCTGTATCTAATGAGATTATCTTATGGTTTTTTGTCTTTCAGATTTTTTACACAGTCGATTACATTTAACTATGTACGTGTATTGAACTATCTCTGGGATGAAGCCAAATTGATCATGGTGGCCGATCTTTTTTAAATTAATTTTTTTAATATTAAAGTTTGTTAATTTTGTATCTTAGCTGTAGCCTGCTCCCTCATTCCCTCCCAATCCCACCCTTTCTTCCTCATCTCCTCCATACGCCTTTCCAAGCCCACTGATAGGGAAGGACCTCCTCCCCTTTCATCTGGCCCTAGCTTATCAGGTATCTTCAGGCCTGGTTGCAATGTCCTCCTCTGTGCCTAGCAGGGCTGCTCCTCCCTCAGGTGGTGGAGGGGGAAAGGTCAAAGAGCCAGCCATTGAGTTCATGTCAGAAATAGTCCCTGTTCCTCTTACTAGGGTACCCACTTGGATACTGAGCTAACATGGGCTACATCTAAACAGGGATTCTAGGTTATATCCATGCATGGTCGTTGGTTGGAGATACAGTCTCACAAAAGACCCCTGTATCCAGATATATTTTGTCCTTGTGAAGCTCCTGTCCTCTCCAGGTTATGCTAATTCCCCCTTCTTTTATATGATTCCCTGTACTCTGCTGAAAGTTTGGCTATCAGTCTCAGTATTTGCTTTGATACACTGCTAAGTAGAGAATTTCAGAGGCCCTCTGTGATAGGCTTCTGTCCTGTTACCCATTTTCTCCTACATCCAATGTCCATCCCATTTGTCTGTCTAAATGAGGGTTGATCATCTAACCCAGGTTCCTCTTTCTTGTTTATCTTCTTTAGGTGTACAGATTTCAGTATGTTTATCCTATCTTATAGGTCTAGTACACACTTAGAAGTGAGTATATACACATGTGTGCCTTTCTCCTTCTGGCATACCTCACTCAGAATGAGCTTCTCTAAAGCACAAGACACTGTCATCAGAAAAAAAAAAACTGATAGCCTACAGACTGGGAAAGGATCTTCACCAACCCTATACCTAACAGAAGGCTCATACCCAGAATATATAAAGAACTAAAGAAGCTGAAAAGCAGTAAATCAAGCAATCCACTTAAAAATGGGGTACAGAGCTAAACAGAGAATTCTCTCTAGAGGAATATAGAATGGTAGAGAAACACTTAAAGAAATGCTCAATGTCCTTGGCCAGCAGAAAGATGCAAATCAAGACCACCCTGAGATTTCACCTCACACCAATCAGAATGGCTAAGATCAAAACCTCAAGTGACAACACATGCTGCAGAGGTTATGGAGAAAGGGGAACCCTCCTCCACTGCTGGTGGGAATGTAAACTTGTACAACCACTCTGGAAATCAATCTGGCGCTTTCTCAGACAACTAGGAAAAGCACTTCCTCAAGATCCATTTATACCTCTCCTAGACATATATCCAAAAGAAGCTCAAGTACACAAAGAAGACATTAGCTCAACCATGTTTGTAGCAGCTTTATTTGTAATAGGCAGAACCTGGAAACAACCCAGATGTCCATCAGTGGAGGAATGGATGCAGAAATTGTGGTACATCTACACAATGGAATATTACTCAGCATTAAAAAAAAAGGACATCATGAAATTTTCAGGCAAATGGTGGGAACTGGAAAAGATCACCCTGAGTGAGCTATCCCAGAAGCAGAGGGATGTATATGGTATATACTCCTCATATAGACATATAATATAGGATAAACCTACTAAAATCTGTACACCTAAAGAAATTAATCAAGAGGGAGGACTCTTGCTAAAATGCTCAATCCCTATCCAGAAAGGCAAAGAGGATGGACATCAGAAGAAAGAGAAAAGAGGGAACAAGTCAGGAGCCTGCCTTATAGGACCTCTGAAAGACTCTGACCTGCAGACTATCAAAGCAGATGCTGAAACTTATGGCCAACCTTTGGGCAGAGTGCAGGGAATCTTATGAAAGACGTGGGGAACAGTAAGATCTGGAGAGAACAGGAACTCCACAGGAGAGCAACAGAACCAAAAAATCTGAGTTTAGGGGTCTTTCCTGAGACTGATACTCCAACCAAGGACCATGCATGGAGATAACCTAGAACCCCTGCACAGATGTAGCCCATGGCAGTTCAGTGTCCAAGTGGGTTCCATAGTAATAGGAACAGGGACTGTCTCTGACATAATCTGATTGGCCTGCTCTTTAATCACCTCCCCCTGAGGGGGGAGCAGTCTTACCAGGCCACAGAGGAAGACAACGCAGCCACTCCTGATGAGACCTAATAGACTAGGATCAGAAGGAAGACAAAGAAGACCTCTCCTATCAGTGGACTTGGGGAAGGGCATTCCTGCAGAAGGGGAGGGAACCACAGGGGGTATACAAAGTGAATAAAGTGTAATTAATAAAGAATGAAAAAATGTACTCCTCTTTGTACAACACACATCTTTATTTTATAGGTACTTGATAGGTTAGTGCTAATTTCCTGGACATTACACAAAATTATTCTCCCTTGATGGTGATTATTACCCCCTTTTGGGAACATTCCATCCCTGCTAAATATGCGTTTCTCAAAGAAATAGCACCTCTGGAGAAGAAGGATCTGAGTCCTTAATCTCATTGAATTCTTCAGTTACAGCTCAGTCTTTACTGTTTTGTTTTGTTTTGTTTTGTTTTGTTTTGTTTTGTTTTGTTTTCAAAAGGATGCATCAACTTGTTCAAATAATCATAAAACATGTTTATTTTACAGTCAACCCTCTTGGCATTAGATTAATAGTACACATTTTCTTATTTAAAAACATTTGCCCTTTAAATAGTTTTATTCTGTTACTGTTCCTGTAAAGGATACAAAATTTGTTCAAACCCTACAGTGGTGTATTTTCTGTGTTCTGAGTCATTGGCCTCCCACATATTTGAACGTCTAAGTGAGCCACATTTTGAGGCCCATCCTTCTCAGTGTTCACCTGCACAGCTCATGACCATTTGGATTGTTCATCCTTCTGTCACATCCTTCTGCCACATCCTTCTGCCACAAATTATCATCAGGAAGTCAGTAGAAACACATGTGTTTTCTTATTTTTATAGACAAATTTTTGAGCACCAAAAGGAGAAAAAGCCAAAATAAGTATGTAGTGTCAAATGTCAAACTTCAGTCAACAGTCCTTCTATCTGTCCAAATCCACAGTCAACCTAGCTATGTAACAGGATCTGTAATTCTTCAACTCTTTCTTCATCTTCTCTTTTTCTACAATGCACACTTGCTTGTCTTCCAGATAAAAAGAAAATTTTTCTTCAAAGCTGGCAACAAATACCAAAAGTCGTCCCACTTCTTACCTCTATGAATTGTCATCATATACCTTATTGCCTTTGACATGTCTCTGCATGAAGTGCCTACAGCGCCTATGTATTTGCTCAAATGCAAAGAAATCTCAGAATCCCTTTAGATGCTTCTCTCTCTTACAGCTTGATTCTCTCCCTTTAGTTTCATACCTTCACAATACAATTGTTCTTCTTGTATTGAAAAATAAAGCCTCCTGACATTTATTTCCCTTTAGACATTGTTTTATCTTTCACTTTTTCTATACAAGTATCCCTTTGAAAAGGTAGTCTCTGGAGGTGTGTGTCTTCTGTGATTTTCCTGGATCCAATTCCTTCACAAATAATTTTGCACTGAATTTGTTCCCAAAGAGGTTACAGGCTGCAGGTCTAAGTGCTACCTACAAACAACATTTCTAAGCACCGTTTCCTGTTAGTGCTCATGAGAAGTGGATCTAGGACATCAACCTGCTCTGTAGACATGGAAGTTAGCAGGCATTTATGAATTTTCTATAGACTGGCATCATATTTGTATGTAACTTATGCACATTCACTTGTATGTTTAAACCACCTCTGAACTAGTTCCAATATCTAATAAATACAGTGATAAAACTATGTAAATAACACCCTTAATCATTCTGTCATCTCCTTCATGCTCTGTTAGTATAATTTATTTTCTGGTTGCAGGTTAAGACGTTAAAAAAAAGTTAGTAACGTATATTTGAAAATCATGCTCTCTTATCATTGCAATGTGGCTAGTAAACCTAGTAGCTTCTTTTTGTTAAACCACTCAACCTGTTGACTAGATGAAAAGACAATTGACAAAGTCAGAAAGGATATGCTTATCTTCTGGGAAATAAAGGCTCTATTTTTTAGAGCCTTGAGAGAAAGTTATGTTTTTAAAAAAGTCTTAATAGCTATATAATCAGACTATTGCCACCCAATTGCACCATAAAGAATACCAGTCATGGATATAATCATAGAAAATTGCCAGGCGATTGCAACATTAAGATGCATCAATCATAGATACAATCACAGAAATGACTACAATCAGTAGTAAAACTTTAAGCAATTACAGCTTTTTAAGGAATTATTATGTGGAAAAATTATTTAAATAGAAATTCCAAGTTCTTAACTTTGAAATAAATTTAAAAGAATACATCAGATGAATGAGTGTCTCCCAGTAACAGGCCACATCTGAGGCTTTCTCCACCTCCTTCCAAATGTCGCAGACATTTCACCAGTAAGCTATCTGAATATCAAATCTCAAATTCAAAAAAAGTCATCTTCCATACCTACGAAATATAGTCTACAGAGTAAAGTAATCTATGTCATATTTTAAAAAATAATTCTGGGTTCCATAAGGAGATGGTCTCTAAATCTAAGCCATTTAAATACTGGTATCAGGTTTAAAAAGTAACACCATAACTATTACAAATAAACATGAGCGATTATTAGTGTTACATAAGGAAGTCAAAAATATAAATTAAAAAAATTAAATTATAAGATTTTTACAAACAAAATATTCGAATTTCTCTGTCGACCCACATTTGAGATAAGTGTTCTTTGCAGTGCTTTTTGCTTTCTATCTTATTCTTTTTTACATGCATCAGTAACAAACTTAAATATGCTTAATCCAAGCCTTCCTGTGCCCTTGAGTAAAATGGAAATCCAATTTTGTGAAAATTACCCAATGAGAGATTGCTGTAGGTACATTCTGAACTAATGAGTCTTTTTTATTTATATATTTACTTTACATCCCAATTGTATCCAACTCCCTCCTTTCACCCCATCCCTCCCTCCCACCCTCTTGACCCTATCCCCCTTCCCTTTGTCCTCAGAAAAGGAGAGTCCCCCAACACCACCAATACATCCCAGCACATCAAGTCCCATCAGGACTGAGTCCTCCTCAACTGCTATGGCCAGGCAAGGCAGCCCAGTTACGACAAAGTAATCAAAAGCAGGCAACAGAGTCCATGTCATTGACAATACCCACTCAACTTAGTAGGAACCCACATGAAGACTAAACTGCCCATTGGTTACATATGTGTATGGGGTTTAGGTCTATCCAGGCCATGTATGCTCTTGGGTTGGTGATTCCATCTCTGTAAGCCCTCATGGGTCTAGGTTAGTTGACTCTGTTGGTCTTCTTGAAGCATTCTTGTCCTCTCTGGGTCCTTCTATCCTTCCTTTCCCCTCTTCCACAGGACTCCCCAGTTCTGCCTTGGTTGTGAGTCTCAGCATCTGATCTGACCAGCTGCTGTGGGCACCTCTCAGGTGACAGTTAGGTTCCTGTCTGTAACATAGCAAAGTATCATTAATGGTGTCAGGATTTCGCTTTCTCCCGTGGAGTGAGTTCAGGTTGAGCCAGGAATTGGTTGGTCATTTCCTCAATCTCTACTCTATCTTCATCTCTGCCAATCTTGTACATAGAGTAAATGTTGGTCCAACGGTTTTGTAGGTCGATTGGTGTTCCCTTTCCACCACTATAGGCCTTGTCTGGCTCCAAAGGTGTTCTACTCAAGTCTCACATTTCCGCTGCTAGGAAGCTCAGCTAAAGACAACCCCATATCCTCCCTGTAGCAAACCCTGAGGCATGTCTCTATCTTGTCTCAGTGATGCCACAGCCTTCAGTTTTCCTTTTTTTCCAGGCCCTCAAACCTCCCTTCAGGACTCTCCCCTTGTTTTCCTCCCCACAACCTCTCCTGTCCAGTTCCATCACAACTTCCTCTTTCACTGTCTATTCTATTTCCCAATCAAAGTGAGATTCAAGGAGGGCCTTCTTTGGGTTTAGTTTCTTTGGGTCCATATAGTTACCCTGTAATATATCCTGTATATATACATATAATATATGTAAGTGAGTACATACCATGTGTGTCTTTCTGGGTTTGGGTTACCTCACTAAGGTTGATCCTTTCTAGTTCCATCAATTTGCCAGAAATTTTTATGATATCCTTGTTTTTAATATCTGAGTAGTTTTCCATTGTGTGAATGTACCGTATTTTCTTTATCCATTCTTTGGTTGAAGAACATCTAGGTTGTTTCCATTTCTGTCTATTATGAGTAAAGCCTCTATGATCATAGTTGAACAAATGTCCTTGTAGGTATGGAGGAATATCTTTTGGTTTTATGTCCAGAAGTAGTATAGCTGGGTCTTGAGGTAGTACTATTTCTAATTTTCAAAGAAAGCACCAGATTGATGTCCAAAATTGTTATATAAGTTTGCACTCTCATCAGCAATGGAAGAGCGTTCCCCTTTCTCTACACCCTCACCAGTATGTGCTGTCACTGAGTTATCAGTATTAGCCATCCTGACAGGTGTAAGATGAAAACTCAGAGTCATTTTGTTTTTCATTTTCCTGATAACTAAAGGCATTGAGCATTTCTTCCAGTGCTTTTCTGCCATTCTATATTTTCTATTGAAAATTCTCTGTTTAGTTTTGTACCACATTTTTATTTGGATTATTTGGTTTGTTGGTGCTTAATTTCTTGAGTATATAATATAATTTCGAGATTAGCCCTTGGCGAGATATAGGGTTAGTGATGATCCTTTCCTAATCTGTAGGCTACCATTTTGTTCTCTGGACAACTAATGAGTCTTGGTATCAGAAATATGTGCCTTTCTAAAACCCCCAACCCAAGTGGTGTTCTTCTTTGCTATTGTCTTATTCTGCAAGTAGATTGTTTGGACTTCCATTATCTCTTCCTGGGATTTTCATGAGCCTTAAGGCATACATATGCCAATAATAAGTGTGCAATCCCTTGAGGCCTCACCACAGATGACCTGTAACCAGGCGGCCATGACCCACCCCCAGAACACTCTGATGGCTAGAACCAGCCTCTTGAAAAAATCACAGGCAGCCAAGCTCAGTACTACAAAGTAAAAAGCCCAAACTCCCACCAATCCCCACCATAGAAATCTCCACCCTGAAAAGCTCCTCTTTTCCATTCTCCCTCCCACTCACCCCCCAAAAAAGCTCTGTGAAGCCTGCCTTCTGCTCAGTTATCTGCTGCTTCTCTCCAGATCAGAGGAAGGACCCTCTGTATCTTTCCCAATAAATCTCTGTATAAAGTTTGTTGTCCAGTGTCACTTTGTGGTAGTCCTTGGGTCCTGGCTGCCAGAATATTTTTGCTTTCAAAGCTCTAGCACATTAGGGAAACCTTTCCCCCTCAGTGCTGTAACAGTTGCATTGAGGATATCTTTCCCCTCAGAGCTGTATCATTTACAATGTGTTTGTTCAAAACCATAAAAATTAAAGAAAGCTCTGAAAAGCCTTATCAATTCAGAAAGAAACAGAAGCCCAGACCATACTATATTGGAACTCAAGTTATACAGTCTTGCTAAAAATTGTCACACACACATTATGGAAAATAACCTGAGAATTTATTAGAACATAAATTTTTGATAGTGAAAATCTGTGAAAATTATTAAGGAATTCTAATCCATTAAGAGACTTGGTATTGAAAGACTCTACTCATGAAAAATTACACCCTCAAAGTAGGCTCTTCACCCAAGAGGATAGAAGTATTGTAAGTGAGGAGTGCAAGGCAGAAAAAGCCTTCACAAAACTTTCATATTATAAGCTAATGACCACTGGGACTGAGGATCACTAGGAAACAGAAGAAATGACAAGAAGAAGTCATGAAAAGTCATCAAACATAGTCACAATTTAAGTCAAGATAACTCATGGAACCAATTCCATTTCAAGCAATCTTTCTACAAATGTTTCCTCTTTTCCCATGTCTCTTGCTCCCATTAAACTCCTGTTCTCAAATCTCTAATTCAACTTATTTCTCTTATTGTCAGCTCAGACAACTGCTTACTAATTACACTTTCTTAGTGTACCAGAAAATGTACTAGTAAAAATAAATAAGCATATAATAACAGCTATGTATTATAAAGTCATCTCATAGCTATGTGTGTGAGCAAATATACAATTCTGAATGACCAAATTACTATTCAACTCTAGTTTAAATTCTGCACCATGATGAAGAAATTCCTTTAGCTCATCTATGATTTTTGCTTCAAATTAAAATATATTGAAGACATAAAGAAGTGCTTTAAAATAGTTTGCTTTGAAAACACATTGAGGACATGCAAGAAGTTTGGACTGAAGAATAAGAGAAGGCAGAAAAGTAGCATGAGAATTTTCCATGAATTAACTTTCAAATGCTACATGGGTCCCCTGAAATAAAGGGGAGAGGGATTGGAGTTTTGGGTTCAAATTAAAATCTCCTCTGCTTCATGAGGTCTCAGCTGAAATTATTTGGTGGCTACCTGTAGCCAAGAGTACACCACACAGTTAAAGAGGTTGCCAGAGCAGTAACCAATTGGTTTCCCAAAGTGAGGGGAACAGGGACTATTTCTAACAGGAACTCAATGACTGGCTCTTTGGTCTCCCCACCCCCGAAGGGAGGAGCAGTCCTGTTAGGCCACAGAGGAGGGCTTTGCAGCCAGTCCTGAAGATACCTGATAAAACAGGATCAGATGAATGGGGAGGAGGTCCCCCCTATCAGTGGACTTGGAAAGGGGCAGGGTGGAGATGAGGGAGGGAGGGAGGGACTGGGAAGGAATGAGGGATCGGGACACGGCTGGGATACAGAGTTAATAAAACGTAACTGATAAAAAAAATAAAAATAAAAAAAATAAAATAAAATAAAAAAAAATAAAAAAAAAAAAGAAACTTCACAGTGATGAGGGCAGGCACAGAGGGGGCTAGAGAGCAGCATAGAGACACAGGGTGGAGAGTCAAGGGGGAGGGGATGTGCATGAGAAAGGTCCAGGGAGGCTGCACACAACCGGGGCTAGGAAGGAGTCCTGGATAAACGAATGCTCATCGCAGTTTTATGTGGCGGTTCTGACGGTGAAGGAGGTACAGGGATGACCCGTGCAGTAAGTCAGATACAAAGGCTGGCTGTGGTCAACAAAACTGCGCATGGGCAGAACACTACTCGCAAAAAGGCTGAGAGTTAAAGGGAAGCTCTAAGCCACTGTTCACCTACCGGGGCTTTGCTTCATTCCCAGATCAAGCTCAGGGCCAATAAGTAGACAGTGAAAGCATCACTAGGTCCTTCAGTATTCAACCTGGAGGTGCAGCACAGTGCTGCAACAGCTCTATCTGTTCCATCGGGAGAAAGGGTCAGACTTTCCGTACCAAGTCACTTGAGCGCTCAGCAACAACCTGCTGAACTAATAAAACACGGCTGGACAGCATGGGGATCAGTGGCTGTATCTGCCTTCCATCTGCCTGCAAGGAAATACTTCTGCATTACATGAACTCAATGACTGACTCATTGAAGTTCCCCCCACCCCCCGAGAGGAGCAGCCTTACTAGGCCACAGATAAGGACATTGCAGCCGCCCTGAAGATACCTGATAAGCTAGGGTCAGATGGAAGGAGAGGAGGACCTCCCCTATCAGTGGACTAGGAAAAGGGCAGGGAGGAGATGAGGGAGGGAGGGGAGGATTGGGAGGGAAAGAGGGAGCGGGATACAACTGGGATACAAGTGAATGTATAAAATTATTTTTAAAAAATATTTAAAAAATAAAATATAGCTCATAAAAAAAAAGAAAATGCATTGAGAAAATGAGGTATTGAGTGACATAAGGTTTGAAACTTGCTATATAGTTCACAGACTCCCAAGTGAAAGGGGAAATTTTGTCCACTTTCTTCTTTTTCTGGATACTGGCACTATCATTTGCTAAACGTACTAAACAAGCCCTTTGGGTTTTCATGTTAACTTTCCCTGGAAAACATAATATTGCGCTGAACCTTTTATGAAACCCTGTGAGCACAGCCAATTTTCCCAGATGCTCTGTGCATATCATCTTGGTCCTCCAGAAGCCCCTTGAGATTTCTGCTTTTTTTTTTTTCCTATTTTACAGATTAGAAAACTTAAGCTCAGAGAGGAATTGAACTAGTTATTAGAAAAGGTGATGTGCAAGTATAAGTCAGTCTGACTCTGAGGCTTGCGATCTTTTCCCGTGAAGCAACAGCCTTAGTAAATGGTGACGCTAGGCCATCTTAGCTCTTCATAAAAAACACTGCGGCTTTCCATGGTACATTGTAGTATAATTTAATATAGGATTTTCAGAGAAAGTTGAAAAAGTTCATGAGTCCCACAGCTCAGACTGAGGAGATTTAGCAAAGTAAATAGCCATTCTCTTAAAATGTCAAGGTTAGAAAACACAAGAAATTCTGAAAAATAATTCTAGCGTATATGAAACCAGAGAAAGACAGTGAGTGGGCACAGGAGTGGGTTAGGGATTTTCTAGACTGAAGAAAAGTCAAGTTTGATTGACACGATGGAAGAAATTGAAGCTATGAAGTATCAGCTAATAATAATTTGTAGTAATGATGCTTCCTGGTTTTTCTGTTATATATATTGTGTAATGTATGGTGTATGAGTGCAGTAAAGAGGATCACGTTTATACAAATTCTGTAACTCTAAGGTAAGTATTAAATCATTTCATATCATAAGAAAAAGCAAATAGAAAGTGGAGCAAGTGATCAATCATTAAGACCTTTTCCATAGGATCCAGGTTTAATTTATAGCATCTCACCAGGCAACTAAGAACCACCTTTAACGACACTTCCTGGGTATCCTACTCCCTCTTATGGCTCCTATGAACAATGCACACACATAGGTCACAGACATACAAAATCACTAATACACATAAACAAAACAATTTAAAGAAGATAATAAGTAAAATATACAAAGAGGAGAGGATAACCTAATGACTCATAAAACGTTTTCGTGAAAATTCTTGCTACTTTAGGTTTACCTAAAACACAGGATTCCCCTACCTCAGTATCCCAAACTCCAGGATGATAAGCATATGCCACTATGCATGGATCAAATCTCACAGTTTTGTATTCTATCAAATGCGTGTACTTTAATAATAAGAAAAACAAATAGACACATTGACTTTAATTTCATTTTTTAAAAAAGACTACTCTGTATTCTCTGTAGTAGATCTCCACAGACTTCATGAGATTTTTGGTATGTTTTGATTCATGTATGTGACTCAAATTGGGTTACAGTGTTGAGTGTGGGGATTTCAGGCAAGTGTCATCAAGTTTGGCTCTTATTTTATATTTTAATCATAATCACGCAGAGACTTACAAAATAAAAATTCCCCTGACACTTTAAAAGATGGTTAATTTATGCTCAGTAAAACCATTTGTTATAATGTGCATGTATGTTGATGGTTATCTGAGTGCTATATAGACTCATTTCCACTATGCTTTCTATAGTCCCTTTTACAGAAGCTTACAACTACCTGAATCTATACTGCCAGAGGGTCTAACACCTTTGTGTGGACTCTGGGATCCTGCATACATGTAATGTTTATACTGCACATACACATAGGCATCAAAAATAAATAAATATGTATAAAACATTTTCTGTTTTCTTCCTCTTCCAATGTCCATCCCCTTTGCCTTCATGAATGAGGATTGATCATCTTATCCAGGCTCTTCCTTCTTGTTTAGCTTCTTTAGGTGTACAGATTTTAGTATGTTTGTCCTATATTATATATCTAATATCCACTTATAAGTGAGTATATAGCATGTGTGTCCTTCTGCTTCTGGGAAACCTCACTCAGGATGATCTTTTCTAGTTCCCACCATTTGCCTGAAAATTTCATGATTTCCTTGTTTTTAATTGCTGAGTAGTATTCCATTGTGTAAAATCACTACAATTTCTGTATCTATTCCTCAGTTGAGGGACATCTGTGTTGTTTCCAGATTCTGGCTACTACGAATAAAGCTGCTACAAAAATAGTTGAGCAAATGTCCTTGTTGTGTACTTGAGCCTCTTTTGGATATATGCTGAGGAGTGCTATAGCTGGATCTTCAAGAAGTGCTATTCCTAATTTTCTAAGAAAGTGCCAGAATGATTTGCAAACTGGTTGTACAAGTTTACATTCCCACCAACAGTGGAGGAGGGTTCCCCTTTCTCCACATTCTTTCCAGCATGTATTGTCACTTCAGTTTTTTTATCTTAGCTATTCTGATGGTTGTAAGATGAAATCTTAAGGTCATTTTGATTTGCATCTCCCTGATGACTAAGGAGGTTGAGCATTTCTTTAAGTGTTTCTCTGCCATTTGATAGTCCTCTATTAAGAATTCTCTGTTTAGCTTTATACTCCATGTTTTAATTGGATTACATGATTTGTAGCTGTTTAATTTCTTGAGTTCTTTATATATACAGGACAGGAGCCTACTACAGAGGGCCCCTGAAAGACTCTACCCTGCAAGGTGTCAAAGAAGATACTGAGACTGATAGCCAAAATTTGGGCTGAGTACAGGGAATCTTATGAAAGAATGGGGAGATAAAAAGACCTGGAGGAGAAAGGAGCTCCACAAGAAGAACAACAGAACCCAAAGATCTGGACACAGGTGTGTTTTCTGACACTGATACTCCAACCCAGGTCCATTCATGGAGATAATCTAGAACCCCTGCACAGATGTAGCCCATGGCAGCTCAGTGTCCAAGTGGGTTCCCTAGTAACATTAACAGGGATTGTCTCTGACATGAACTCAGTGGCAGGCTCTTTGATCAACTCCCCTTCAGCAGAGTGCAGCCTTACCAGGCCACAGAGGAAGACAATGCAGCCACTCCTGATGAGACCTGGTAGACTGGGAACAGATGGAAGGGGAGGAGGACCTCCCCTGTCAGTGGACTGGGGGAGAGGCATGGGTGGAGAAGAGGGAAAGAGGGTGGGACTGGGAGGGGAAGAGGGAGGGGGTTACAGGTAGGATACAAAGTGAATAAACTGTAATTAATTAAAAAAAAATGAGTAAATGCAAGAAAAAATATTTCCTGAGTTCAAAGAGATACATTGATCAATTTCCTTTCCTATTTCTACAAGGTACAGAAAGATGTAATTAAGTGACTTTCAAGAGTTTATTTGCATCTTGCTAGTTCAAGGAGAATCTAGTTTTTGCTCTGTAATTATGTAGAACTAGAAGAATCAATTCTAATAGGTGATTGACAGTGGCTGTTGATAGGTCATGGATACCAAATTTAGAAACTGAGTGGGAATGCTTTCATTTTCATTTTTACTAAGATATAATTACATCATTACCCCTTCCTTTTCTTCCCTCTACTTCCTCCCATGCACCCTCCTTTCAAACCCTCCCATGTCTCCCACTCACACTCTCTCAAATTAATATCCTCTTTTTCTTTATATTTTTCTTACAAATATATGCCTCAGCTTATAAATATAGCCATCTGGTTAATATTACTGGTTTGAATGTTTTCA
Organism: Meriones unguiculatus; assembly: GCF_030254825.1. NCBI lineage: Eukaryota > Metazoa > Chordata > Mammalia > Rodentia > Muridae > Meriones > Meriones unguiculatus. Next base: position 100,456,019 of record NC_083354.1, read on the forward strand.
GGATTGACCAGTTGCTATGAGATATGGAGAATCTCAGGAGATTATCCCTGAGATTGATTCTCTCTCTCAACAGTTACTAGTTGCCTGTAGTCCTTGAAGAGTGGGGATCCATAAGACTTCCTACTTCTTAGTTAACATATTGCTATCTTGATTATTCAGGACTTGTTTAAGCAATTATATTGTTGAAGTATCATGGAAGAAGAATCCCTGTTGTTTTTTAGAAGATAGAATCTTACAGTGAACATCTGGCCTTTAAAATCTTTCTTTTTATTATTATTATTTTTTATTTTATTTTTCTTTATTAATACACTTTACTCACTTTGTATCCCCCCCCTGTGGTTCCTTCCCTCCTCCCATCCCAATCCCTCCCTTCCTCCACCCTCTGCATGCATGCCCCTCCCCAAGTCCACTGAGAGGGGAGGACTTCTTTTCCTTCCTTCTGATCCTAGTCAATTAGGTCTCATCAGGAGTGACTGCCTTGTCCTCTTCTGTGGCCTGGTAATGCTGCTTCCCCCTCAGGGGGAGGTAATTAAAGAGCAGGCCAATCAGTTCATGTCAGAGACAGTCCCTGTTCCTTTCACAATGGAACCCACTTGGATACTGAACTGCCATGGGCTACATCTGTGCAGGGGTCTTAGGTTATCTCCATGCATAGTCTTTGGTTGGAAGAGCAGTCTCAGGAAAGACCCCTGTGCTCAGATTTTTTTGGTTCTGTTGCTCTCCTTATGGAGTTCCTGTCCTCTCCAGATCTTACTGTTTCCCACTTCTTTCATTAGATTCCCTGCACTCTGCCCAAAGGTTGTCCATAAGTCTCAGTATCTACATTGATAGTCTGCAGGGCTCAACCTCATTAACCATCAGGGAAATACAAATCAAAATAACCCTAAGATTTCACCTTACACCCATCAGAATGGCTAAGATCAAAAACTCAAGAGACAACACATGCTGGAGAGGTTGTGGAGAAAGGGGAACCCTCCTCCACTGCTGGTGAGAATGTAATCTTGTACAAACACTCTGGAAAGCAATCTGGTGCTTTCTCAGACAACTAGGAATAGCGCTTCCTCAAGATCCAGCTATACCACTCCTAGGCATATATCCAAAAGATTCTCAAGTACACAATAAGGACATGTGCTCAACCATGTTTGTAGCAGCCTTATTTGTAATAGCCAGAAGCTGGAAACAGCCCAGATGCCCCTCAGTGGAGAAATGGATGCACAAATTGTGGTATATCTACACAATGGAATATTACTCAGCAATAAAAAAGAAGAAAATCATGAAATGTGCAGGTAAATGGTGGGATCTGGAAAAGATCATCCTGAGTGAGCTATCCCAGAAGCAGAGGGATGCACATGGTATATACTTACTCATATAGACATATAATATAGGATAAACCTACTAAAATCTGTACACCTAAAGAAACTAATCAAGAGGGAGGACTCTTGCTAAAATGCTCAATTCCTATCCAGAAAGGCAAAGAGGCTGGACATCAGAAGAAGGAGAAAAGAGGGAACAAGTCAGAAGCCTGACACAGAGGACCTCTGAAAAGCTCTGCCCTGCAGACTATCAATGTAGATGCTGATACTTTAAAATCTTTCTGTCCCATCTTCTTAATGTTCATGGAGAGTTAGGTATATGTGATACATTGTAATGGATCTGTTGGTGCAGGACATACCATGGCCACATGATCTCAATATCTATCTATCTATCATTACAAGTTATTGACTTTATATCCCTTCTGTAGCCCCCTCCCTCGTCTCCTCTCAGACCAACCCTTCCTTTCTCCTCTCCCCCTATTCCACTTCCTTAGTTTACTGATAGGAGAGGTCCTCTTTTCCTTCCTTCTGACCCGAGCTTATCAGGTCTCATCAAAGCTGGCTGCATTGTCTTCCTCTGTGGCCTGGCAAGGCTGTACCCCCTCCCAGGAGGAGGTGATCAGAGAGCCTGCCACTTAGTTTATGTCAGAAACAGCCCCTGATCCCTTTACTAGGGAACCCATTTGGAACCTGAGCTATCGGCTTCCCCTAACAGGAGTCTACATCCTCTCCATGCATGGTCCTTGGCTGGAGGATCAGTCTCCACAGGCCTCCCTAAGCCCAGGTTGGTTTGGTTTTTTTTTTGTTTTGTTTTTTGTTTTCTTTTTTTTTTTTTTTTGGTTTTTTGTTTTTTTGTTTTTTTTTTTTTTTTTTTTTTTTTTGGCTCTCTTGGTCTCCTTGTGGAGTTCCTGTTCCCTCCAGGTCTTTCTATCTCCCTCTTATTTCATAAGGTTTTATTACCTTGATGTGTGTGGAGGGGGGAGGGTGTTGATACTATCTGTCTACTGCAAAGGGAAGCTTCCTTTGTGAGAGGTAAAAGCAACACTTACAGATGGATATAAGGATATGTTTTAGAATGAGGAACTATGCTGATCTGCTAAAGCAGTTCTCCTCTAAGATTCACAAAGTCACTAGTCCCATATGGCTGGCTAGGTTTCTAATGGTAGGCATGATTTAGCAGTTCTTAAGTACAGTTAGAAGCTGTTGGTTACTGCTAAGGAATATGTGCCACTTTTGCATCATTAAGATATTTTGCCATGCTATTCATTGCTCATGGGCATCACAGGTAGGTAGGAATATTGATTACTTCCCTTGATTGACAACTAACATTTTACTATAGGAGCTATATTGTAAGACTTCAGCTTTTAGATCAAATATTCAGTGTCTTAAGTCTGAAGCATGTGGTATATGCAGCAACAGAGACATACCTTCAACTTCTGGGAGGGAACAAAAAAGAACAATAATAGTTTGTTTTGTTTTGGTACTCTTAGAATATTCTTAGAGTACTCTGACCATCAACTCAAAAGGAGCTTTCTGTTATCTGGTATTAGGTTTTTTGTTAGATAGCCTATGGCTCTTATGGGGGAAATTGTTAGTCCAAATAACATATACAATTTTATATGTTTATATATGATTAAACATATAAGTATGTATAAAATATATAATTATAAAAATTTATTAAATACAATTTTTAGATAAATATAAAACAACATAATTCCTTAAGCATATTTAAAGTATTCATAGTATAATTTGTTTCTCTCTCTTTTGGTAATGACCATTCTCTCCCCTAGAAATTTAAACTCCCCCCCCCCCCATTTTTCACATTCCTGTCTTCATATCACCTGTATTCTGATGCCTCTCTCTCTCCTCCCAATGGTCCTATTTTACTATTCTAGTATCTTTGGTTAACACATGTTTTACACTAACATCTAAAGAATCTGAGCTATAAACTATAGATGATGGAGAATACAACGTATTTGTCTTTCTGGTTCTAAGTTATCTCATGTAATATGACCATTTCTTAGTCCAGCCATTTACCTGCAAAGTTCATGAGTTCCTTTGTTCTTTAAAACTGAATAGTGATTCATTGTTTATACATACAGCATTTTCATTATTTTTTTTCATCTTTTGAATGGCATTAAGATTGTTTCCATCTCCTAGATGTGGTGAATGGAAGGTTAGTGAATATTGCTGAGTAATTAACTGTGGAATAGGATTCTAGTCTTTGGGATGTGTGCCAAAAAGGTGTATATGTGTATATATATACATATATATGTGTGTGTGAGTGTGTGTGTGTGTGTATCTATGTCATAGATAGATTTACTTCTAACTTTTTGAGAATTCTCCACTGATTTCCAGAGTGAGTAAACATGTTTACAATCACACAGATAGTGAATGTGGGTTTCCACTTTCCTCAAAATCCTCACCAACATTTTATATCATTTCTTTTTGTTGATCTTAACCATTCAGACTGAGGTAATATGATGACTCGTTTATTTCAAATTGAATTTTTTTATTGCTAGAAATGATAAACAGGTTTTGAGACATTTCTTAGTCATTTTTATTTCTTCTTTGGAAAACTCAGTGTTCTTTTCCATGGTACATTTTTTAACTGGGTCATTTGTTTTCTTGAGACTTAGTTTTGTATTTCTTTATATATTCTATATATTAATATGCTGGCAGTTGTATAGCTGGTAAAACTGTCTCTCACTCTGTGGGGTTTTTTTATTCACTTGATTATTTTCTTAGTGGTAGAAGTTTTTAGTTTTATGAGGTCCCACTTGTCAATTCTTGGCCTTAATTCACAGGCAAATAGAATCACAATAAAAAAAAAAAAAAGTCCATATTTTCTAAGATACTGACTATTCGTTTTTTGTTTTTTTCTTTCTAGCCCTTTCATTACTTTGGGTTAGAAGTTGAGATTTTAGAAATAAGTGAAGACTATTCTCTGTTCGGTGACATTTTTCCCATCAATTACTGCCGCATATGTAGAAATGGTGCTAAAGCTCATAGTGAATATTCAAAATCAATTACTAGGAGCGTCATACATTTTTTCTAAGTATTATGCTTTGGGTTTTAAGGCTTTTAATTTTTTTCTTTAATCTGTATATCAAGTGATTTGATGGAATTTGTTACTTAGTCATTCATCTCAGATATAATCAAAATTAATTGAAGTTATCAGGTACTAAGGTGTGATGGTATATCCCTATAAAATGCCTATAATCCCAGCATTTCTAAGATATATTAATGGGATAATAGATCTGAAATTAGACAGGATTACAAAGTGAGTTCAAGATGAACCTAAAACATAAAAAGAAACTCCATCCTAAAACAAACAAAAGAAACAAAGTCATTATGTACCACTCTTTTTAAAAATATATATGATTTCATGAAATTACAAAGAAGCATGTTGGTAATGGGAGGAAAAGAGAGAGTTGCCTGAGTTTCTGCTCAGTATGGAAAGAGACTAAAAGAAAGATCATTCAGCTGGGTTTGTAATGCTCTACCTAAGAAAATTCTAAGTATAATGAGACTGAAAAGACAAGTTTGAAACTGTAAGGAGCCATGATAAAACAGCCTGTGTATTAACTGGTAGAAGCTGTGTTGGTTGTCATTAAGAGATCATGATTTTGTTAATTCTGCCCAAGTACTACTTCTTTTTTTGCATTTTTTTATTAATTACAGTTTATTCACTTTTTATCCCAACTATAGCCCCATCTTTTATCCCCTCCCAATCCAAATTTTCCTCCCTCATCTCCTCTTATGCCCCTCCCCAAGACCACTGATAGGGGAGGACCTCCTCCCCTTCCCAATGACCCTAGCCTACCAGGTCTCATTAGGACTGGCTGCATTGTATTCCTATGTGGCCTGATAAGGCTACTTCCCCACCAGGGGAAGATGATCAAAGAGCCAGCCATTAAGTTCATGTCAGAGACAATCCCTACTCCCCTTACTAGGCACCCACATGGAAACTGAGCTGCCATGAGCTTCATAAGTGCAGGTTTTCTAGGTAATCTCAATGCATGGTCCTTGATTGGAGTTTCAGTCTCAGAAAAGACCGCTGAGGCCAGATTTTTTGGTTCTGTTGCCCTCCTTGTGGATCTCCTGTCCCCTCCAGGTCTTTCTATGTTCCCTTTCTTTCATAAGATTCCCTGCACTCTGCCCAAAGTTTTGCTATGAGTCTCACCATCTGCTTTGATACCTTACTGGGTAGAGTCTTTCAGGGGCCCTCTGTGATAGGTTCTTGCCCTGTTCCCTGTTTTCTCTCTCTTCTAATGTCCGTCCCATTTGGCTTTCTGAGTTAGGATTGATCATTTTAAACAGGGTCTTTCTTCTTGCTTTGCTTTTTAGGTGTACAGATTTTAGTATGTCTAGCCTATATTATGTGTCTAATATCCACTATAAGTGAATATATACCATGTGTGACTTTCTGCTTCTGGGATACCTCACTCAGGATGATCTTTTCTAGTACCCACCATTTGCCTCCAAATTTCATGATTTCCTTATTTTTAGTTGCTGAGTGGTATTCCATTGTGTAAATGCACTACAATTTCTGTATCCATTCCTCAGTTGAGGGACATCTGTGCTGTTTCCAGAGTCTGGCTACTATGAATAAAGTTCCTACAAAAATGGTTTAGCAAATGTCCTTGTTGTATACTTAAGCATCTTTTGGATATATGCTTAGGAGTGGTATAGTTGGATCTGAGGAAGCACTATTACTAATAATCTGAGAAAGAGCCAGATTAAACCCAGAATTGCTAAAAACAATCCTGTACAACAACAGATCATCTGGAGGTATCTCTATCCCTGATCTCAAGCTGTACTACAGAGCAATAGTAATAAAATCTGAATGGTACTGGCATAGAAACAGAATGGTGGATCAATGGAACCAAATAGAAAACCCAGAAAAAAACTCACACACCTGCAGAAACTTGATGCTGACAAAGAATCCAAAACCATACAATGGAGAACAGACAGCATCTTCTACAAATGGTGCTCATCTAACTGAATGACTAAATATAGAAAAATGCAAATAGATGCATATTTATCACCCTGCACAAAACTAAAGTCCAAGTGGATCAAAGACCTCAACATAAAAACCAGACACACTAAACCTTTTAGAATAAAAAGTGGGAAAGAGCCTTGAACTTATTAGCATAGAAAACACCTTCCTGAACAGAACACTAACAGCACAGGCTCTAAGAACAACAATCAATAAATGGGACCTCATGAAACTGAAAAGCTTCTGTAAAGTTAAGGACATGTCGTCAGAACAAAACGACTGCCTACAGATTGGGAAATGATCTTCACCAACCCTATATCTGACAGAGGGCTAATAGTCAAAATATATAAAGAACTTAAGAAGTTAAACACCAACAAACAAAGTAATTCAATTAAAAATTGGGGTACAGAGCTAAACAGAGAATTCTCAATAGAGGAATATCGAATAGCAGAGAAACACTTAAAGAAATGCTCAACCTCCTTAGTCATCAGGGAGATACAAATCAAAACAATCCTGAGGTTTCATCTTATACCCATCAGAATGTCTAAGATCACAAACTCAAGTGACAACACATGCTGGAGAGGATGTAGAGAAAGGGGAACACTCCTCCATTGCTGGAGTTTACATTCTCATGTAAACTTTTGCATCCACTTTGGAAATCAATCTGGTGTTTTTTCCAAGTACTACTTCTTTGATTAGTTTGTTGTTGTTGTTGTTGTTGTTGTTGTTGCTGTTGTTGTTTTGGTTTTGGTTTTGGTTTTGGTTTGATTTTGGTATTAACTAGGGGTGAAGTAGGCCAGAGGTGTATGAGACTGTCTTTCTTCTTCAAACATTCTCCACATTTATTATTTGAGACAGGGTCTTTCACTGAACTAAAGCTCATGGATATGGTTAGGCTGGGTAGCCAATGAGCTTCTTAGATCTGCCATCTTTCTTCAAGGAGCAATCTTTGCCTGGATGTTATGAAAACAAACTGAGGTCCCATGAATGCACAGACAGCATTTTTCCTATTGAGCTAGCTCCTAAACTCCATTTCTCTATATTTGTATTCTAAAGTATAAAATGTTTAGCATCCATTTTTGTGTAAATATTTGTTTGCATAATATTAAAGAGAAATATTTAATTTTTTAACTTTTCTTTAAAATTGAGATTACAATTCAAATACATTTCCCCTTCTTTTTTCCTCTTTTCAAATCCTCTCATATATTTTTTTCATTCTCTTTTGAACTCATGGCCTCTTCTCTGATTGTTATTTCATGCATGTATATTTAGACTATATACATATATACATATAAAGACTATATACATATATATAGACTGTATACATATAGACATATATAGTCTAAATATAACCTTCTCAGTCTACATGATACAATTATATGGATGTTTTGCGGGATGACTGAACAATTCGCTGATGTGCCCTTCCCTCAGGAAATTACCTATCCTATTTCCAAGGTCAAGACCTCATGGGCTTTTCTTCAACAATTTAGCAAGTTCATTGCCATCATTCCTTTTCATGTTACATGTGGGCAGTCATGTTGGTAAGGCTTTATGGGTGTAGCTTCAGATATTACTAGTAGACACAATCTCACAGAAAGCGCCATAGTTTTTTTGGCTTTTACAGTCTTCTCTGTCCCTCTCCCGTGATGTCTTCTGAACCTCAGATACCGGAGTGTTTTGTGTCTATTGGGACTGGGCTGTGGATTTGTGGATTTGTTTCAGTCTGACAAAAAGGAGAGGGGGTTCTTAGATTAGGGGTGAAGACTTCACTGACCTGTTGGTATAAATACAAATATTTATAGATTGTTTGTTGTGGCTCTCAGTCTGTGAGTCATGACCCCTTTGGTGGTCATTTAAAAACACATGTGCATTATACGTTTTGTATACTGTTAGTATACATACGTATATAGTAGTATATATTTAGCCCTAAGCCAGAATCTTAAAGGGAAATAAAAAACCACAACTTCAGCGAAAAAAAAAAAGCAAATGCATTCTCTCTCCTTTACTATTTAATAATATATTGAAAGTTTAGCCTGTATCTATGGTGAAAACTATACGGACATAAGAACTATGTGGGACAAATAGTAATAAGCATATTTATATAGAAATATATGCATATTAGTATAAAAATATGATTCCGTAAAAAAAACCACAGAAATGCAGTTTTGTTCCTTTACAATCTATATGGAGAAACTATAAATCAAAAACCAGATGTAATTAAATAGAATTTTTAAATAGTCTAACATTATTCTTAACCAGTAAAATAAAACAGATGGCACAGAAGTATAAAACAAAATTACACAGCTAAAATGCCAATATCCCTAATATTTAAATAACACTTTTGAGGGAAAACATCAAAACCAAGTAAATATGAGTACAAAATTTACATAAATGTCAAAAGCACGCTGGCTAAAATTAAACATAAAATTAAGCATAACTTTACTCATGGTTTTAAAAAACAAATCTCATCTATACTGTGAATCCATGTGTCACTAAATTTGAAAACAGCTCAAAGTTTAAAAACAATCTGTTGAAGATTGGGGAAACAAGCCCACTCATGAATTACTGTCATGAAAGAAAAATTGATCTAATCCTATGAGAAGAAGTTAGCAATACCTAATAAAATTGCATATGTGTTTACAGTTTACTCTGAGTAGCCCATGTTTAAAGTTTTCACAATTACTTAAAAAGAGATTTTTAAAAATTTATATACCAGAGATAGAACAAACTTCTGTTTTTATAATATAGGTTTCAGTATAGCTTTAAACAAAAATATGAAGAAAATATCGTTGAACTTGTACTGGCTGATTTTATATGCTATAAAATGAAAATTAAAGTAAATTTAATAAAGTATATACAATGCTTTTTGTGCAATAAAATTATCATGTATATTATATATGATATATTATAATGATATGTGCGATTTATAAAGGATATAGATATTAATTATGAAAAACATAAATACAATAATGAAATTGACTGGGTGCAGAGAGCATATGACAATATGCTATCCACTCCTTTTTTGGAGAAATGCTAATTTGGCCTAAGTCAATAAAAACACAAGTTAACTAAAAAGCCACTTTCATTGACTAAATAAGGGACAGTTTGAGCAAGATGAGTAAGAACATACTAAAATAAAAACTCAAGTCCATGTTGTTATTGAATAAATAGTAGCAATAAAGAAAGGGGAAAACAAATCTATGGAAATACCAGCTGACAAATACTGACAATAGTGGAAATAGAAACCTAGCATTTTGTAATTATTATAACAACACCAATGAACAATCGTTGCTAAAATATTTGTGAATCAAGACAGAAGTATCTGTATGAAGATATTTGTATCTTCATCAAAGCTCTAGTCAGATATAATGCTTATATGAACATAGGTGTTAACAGTTTTAATAAGTAAAGATTGATTAAGGGAATGTGGAGCTGATAAAGATGGCAGGTAACATCTTTGCCAAATGATTGAGCCACACTTCACAGTCAGGAGGATCCACAGGAATCATAATCTACCCAGAAGAAACACACACACACACACACACACACACACACACACACACACACACACATACACACACACACCTGCTGAAGATGTTTAGCTTGACTCAATACTAAACAAAATCTTAGGGTAACTTGTATCAAGCTATTATTTCAGCGTAAGAATACTTGAGCGATGACTGTATTCTGAGATGTTGCTAAACTACATACTTTCACATAAAAAAAATAAATAAATAAAAATTCTCTGAGCCCCATCAACCAGTCAGTGGTGCTTTACTAACAAGCCTTAATTTAACAAACTAAAAAGAATCAGGAAACACAATGTGTTCTTGATACTATAGCCAGTAGCTTTTAGATCTGCTTTGGGTCCTGTTAGGAAAAAAAAAAAAAAAGAGGAATCTGACTATGAACTATATGTTGAATAATTACATTTTTTCAATGTTACGTTGCCTGAATGTGATGCTATTGTTATTCAGTATTATAATACATTGATCTTGTTTTTGAAGATATATGATGAAGTGTTAAGCAGTTACAAAAAAAGGTATGCCAAAAAAGTTGTTTAGCAATGTGCTGTTCCTACAATTGTTGCTTTGATTTTTTTTTCATAAATAAGAAAAGGAAAAATAATGCCCGAATTAGATAATGATATTATGCATGGAATTAATTAAACTTCAGAGGTTTATGTTTTTATTTTTTATAAAAATTATAGAAGTCTGATTGCTCTTTCTTAGATGTTATTCTACAGTGACTGCCATTGTTATAACTCTACTTATGATTTTGTAAAGAAACTGCCCCTACTAAAAGTGCCAAACATTTTTCTGACCTCTCAGTAATAAAAGTATCACACAATTGAATGAAGTATACTACACAGAAGTGAATAAGAGGATCTTCCATTATAGAATGACACTAGAATTCCGTGAAGGAGTGAGAATCGACCCTGAAATCTGCCATCAGAGCAGAGCCTCAAAGACCCACCCACCTAATCTCAGCTTCTCTCTTCAGCTTCCTATCCCCGCTATTTTCTGCCACCTTGTATCCCATTTTTAGCCAATTGCTCTACAGCAGAGAGCCCTCCCTCCATTGTCTGTCTCCCTGTCTCCCATTTTTAGCCAGTTGATCTATAGCAGAGCTCTTGTTGAAAGATTTTGCTTTTATTGTGGAAGATAATTACTCATGGCCTTCTCATTGCTGAGTGCGCCTAAACACACATTGATTAAAATGCTTCTGCTGCTAACAGTTCTTTCTGCTTTAAAAATAGCTGTGATTGAAAACAGCAATAATGGCAGGGGAAAAATCTATCTGTATAGCAAAACCAAAGTCAATCTTCGAAGTTGGCCTCTTTCCAAACAATAATACACAACTCTATTTCAAGTATGTAAGTTAAGAATCACGGCTTTATTAAGGAAATTAAACTGGGTCTGTGTCACGAATCACCGTCCCCTCCCTTTCTGATCTTGAAATAACAGCCTGGTCACCACTGACAAGCTTCAGCATCAATTTATGGTTTCCCCAAGTTGTGTTCTTTTTGATGTTTAATAAGTCCCACCATGGGTTTCATGTAGATGATTGTTCCTTGGTTTATACACACAACTAGTAAAACTTTCTTTGTTACACTGCTGTTTTTTTGTTAATGTTTTTTCTTTAATGCACTTTGCTATAGGTTAACAAGTAGAATATCTTCTCTTAAATGTCTCTGCCACAAGCACTGCTATGGTGACAGCATGTAAACACGGGGCCTTTCAGACGACATTGGATCATAAGGGCGCCTTCTTTGTTAATGGGATTAAGGAATTTATCAAAGAGGTTTCACACTGTGGTCAGCCTGCTTTCATTCCAACTTTATGTACAGAAAGTTTTCATTAGACCTGACATGAGTACATTGACCTTGGACTTCTCGATCTGGAAAATTGAAAGAAAGAAATATATCTCTGATCTTTATGAGTTACTCATTCTGATGTATTCTATTACATCAACACAAAATAGACAGAGAGTCCTCTACCTTCAAACTGACATAGTATCAGTGACCCTATGTTCTTAAAAAAAAAAAAAACTTATAAATAGAAGCATGGAATTATAGGTAATACATATGTCTTTACCCTTCTCACATAAATATGACAAATCCCTTTCTGAAATTAAAATAAAATTTTGAATTTGTATCTTTCGAGATTATTGTACTTACTAATGTACTCAAGCCAGTTCTAATTGTAAAATTCCAAAAAATTATAGGCATTTTTAAGTATTCCAAAGTGATAAGGTAGTGTTTAAATAGTCCTACACACACACACACACACACACACACACACACACACACACACAATGGCTTACTTATGCTCCCCTCAAGCCAAAGCACTGTCAAACAAAAGACAATGTCAATTATAAGCACCAGATCACCTATAAGCACCAGCTACCTTGTGATCCTAAACACACACGCACATGCATTTACATTTGAGGAGACAAACCACCAGCATCTTCTGTTTCGTTACCCATTCACTGTCATGATGGCAAGCATTACTCCCAGGTGCACAGTGATATTCGTTGAGTGATCGCTAAAGAGCAACTACAGAAGTGTTCATATAAACGAAACACTGAATAAATCATTGGGGCCTGTAGGAAAGCATTTTTATGCCAACATGAATCTAGAAGTTTTGTTTTGTTTTGTTTTGCTTTGTTTTTGGTAAGTGATGTTTCAAGATCTCCAGAATATTTTCTTTGCTGGCAGGAACAAATGCCCCTGGGACTGTGGAAAAGAATTAAGAAATTCTGTAAAAACATGTTCAACAAATAGGTGATGTTCATACCAGAGAAATGTCTTTTAGTTAAAAGAATATTTATCATATTTATCATACTATGAATGACTATAAAGTATAAGTCAACATTCTTAATCTCAAATACAATGAAATATAGTAAACATGTGAATAATTTGGGTGAGATATAATAGATGAAATAAAAATAATAATTTAAATTAAGCTTATGCAGATGATTAAAATACCAAACAACTAAAATCTGAAAAGAAAAATAGATGCTCAACAGTTTGAGATTATAAAAGAAGCAGCATAAGTATTGCCAGCTTTAATTATAAATCAAAGATTATATGGGAAAACTTTTACATGTTTTATCATCAAGTATTAGTGCTAACACAAAATGAAGAAAACACTAAAATCAAACTGTGGAGAATAAAGGAAATGGAAGGAAAGGTGCTGAGCAAAGAATGGAGGCAATGAAAATTGTTCAAGATGACTCCAAAGCCAATTTTACAAGTCAGGATTCTACTAGGAATGCATTTAAGAAAGATATTTATATTTCTATATACTGTGGAAACAGATCCCAATTTTACTAAGTAAAACTGAGTCATCTGTAACTGTAGATATGGTTCAATTTGTTCAAAATTCTTGTCTAGCATTTCACAGGCTCAGGGTTGGATTCTCAGCCCAAAAGAAAAACAAAACAAAAAAAAAAAGAGGTAGAGGAAGAGAAGAGAGGAAGGCAATGAGCAAAAGAAGGAAAAGAAGTAGAGAGGGAGGAAAGAAGGGAGGGAGGGAGGGAGGGAGGGAGAGAGGGAGGGAGGGAGGGAGGGAGGGAGGGAGGGAGGGAGGGAGGGAGAAAGGAAGAGGGAGAAAGGAAAGAAGAGAGGAAGAAATGAAGGGAGGAAAGAAAAAAAAAGCTTTGTAGCTTCATTCAAATTGAATTAGCAAGCTAATGCTAGTTAGTGAATTACTCTTTGACAAAGTGAGACAGAGCAGATATGGTTTAACTATGTACAGGAATCGCTAAATTAGGGTAACCATGACCTTATGAACATGCCATAAAACAAAATCCCAAACCAGTCCGCAGTGCACAGAGAGCACTGTAAGGAATAGATGCCAATACCATGACTCCATGGAAATGAAAAAAGAATGCCCAGTGTTAAGGAGACATATGTAAGAGAAAAAGCTAATGTCATTTGGCTATTAAAAGTTAACATAAGTGATGGCTAGCATGAATGGCAAGAAGAATGAGTCTTATTTCAGACCTTCAAAGGTTTGAAATAAGCTATCAGGATCAAAGCTATCAGGAAGCTTTACAACAAAAAAGACTGACAAAAAAAAGAACGTGAATTCTATTAAAGACTATGGTTTGCAAAAGGAAAAGTTGCAGAGAGAAATTAAAGTATAGATGTTTATAGTCTTAAATATCTGGCTTGTGTAATTTTATAGAAAATGTACATTGAAACCAAATAAATTCAAAAGGCAATATGCAAAACATTAAGTCACATCTAGTTTTAATTAGAAATTTGAAAGATCTAAGTGCTTTCTTTTTCCCCATTCTGTGAACTTGATGTTCACAGAGGGCGCCCTAGGCACCCTCTGCATACAAAGAGAATAGAATTTCTCACAGGAGAAATGCAAGGAGTGATAATATGTCCATATTTTATTTCCAGACAGCGGATTTTCTTGGAAAGATTTCAAGTGTTGAAGGCCAGCCTGTTATTACTACCCAGTATCCTGTGGCTCACTGTCTTGTTTAGAACACGAAATCCTGAGGCTGAAGTGTCAAGCTGCAGATTTGGATAGATCCTTAAAAGGACTGTGAATTCTTCTACCTAGAACGTAGAATACACAGGCTGATGCTTCACAGCAGAAAGACTACTGCACAAAGGAATCAAAAGCATAAGTGTGTCCCTGTACAGCAGCCCAGTCAACTGAGTGTCTGAGACCCCAACATGCATTACCACAGATGTGCCCAGACTCAAGAACACACCTGCATATACAACCACTGGTGAGTTACCCTAGAGCTTTGTTCACACTGCTCCATCACAACATGTTCTTCAAGGCATCCACCTGTGTGCATGTTCTCTGGGTGCAGGAAAGCACATTCTGAATAAGTCTCCATTAGGTACAACAACTGACAAATGACACTTCATAAAAACAGAAGGCCTCTATACAGCCAAGAAAACAATCTGAGAGGTAGCCCAAAGGGTGGGAGAAAATCTTTGCTAGCTAAGTATCTAATAGAGGATTAATAACCAAAACACTCAAAGATCTAAAAACATCAAGAAAGCAAATGAACCAATTACCGAAATGAGCGATGGATTTGAACAAAGCATTCCCAAAAGAACAAGTAAAACCAGCTAAGAAATATCTCAAATAAAAAAAAATTCAATATCCTTAACCAGAAGGGTAATGCCAATTAAAAATGCTTTGAATCAAAATGGCTAATGTCAACAAATCAATTTAAGTGCTGGAGAGGATGTTGGTTACAGGTCATTGTCATTCACTGTTGATAGGGCTACAAATTGGTGAAGGCTTGCAGGGTATCAGTACGGAGAATTTTCAAAATTCTAAAATTAGATGACCATTATGACCCAATTATACCGCTACTTCACATATGTACAAAGAAGAGATATCCTACTACAGAAAACCTAACTCAGCCAGGTTTGTTATTCCTATATTCAAAATGTCTAAAAAATGCAGGCAGCCTAGATGCCAATCAGCTGATGGATGGATAGGATAATGTGGCACATGTAAGACAATCCAGAAAGACAAATGCCACATGATCTCTCTTACTTGTGGATCCTAGGTCTGAATTATTTGATTTGATTACATAAACTGGGGTTTTCACAGAGGCAGTAAGTAGAAAGGGACAATGATACCTTGGAGAGGGAAGGTATCATTCCTCCTAGAGGGAGGAAATTAGGACAAAGGTACTATAAATCAGGAAAGAGTAGGTCATACATACATAAATATTATAGAGATATGTAGAGGGGAATATATATGTACGTGTATACAAAGTAAAGGATGTCAAGAGTTCCAGAGGGAGTTTGGGGTGGGAGAAATCAGAGGTAGCAGAGAAGGGGATAGAATTGTGTCAATACAACATACTCATGTATGAAATTCTAAAACTAATTTCAGCTGGACTCAGTGCCTGCCTTTAATCCCAGGATTTAGGAGACAGAGCGAAGCAGATATCTGCAAGTTTGAAACCAGCCTGGGTTTTCAGGATAGGTGGGGCTACATAGTGAGGTCCTATAGAAAACAAATTTTCCATTAATAATTTATGGATGTCAGGTGAGGTCCCTTTGGCCTCCACATGCACACATTCAGGCGCACCTTTGCACAATACTCCTGTTCATGAACTCACACAAATATACACAAGAAAAAAAAATGTATTTATATTTCTCCGAAGATGGGAGAATCACGAAATTAGCATCACGGTATTTCCTTTTCACAAATGGATTTCAGTGTCTTCTGAATCAAAGTGAGAATACAGAAATGGAGGTCTTGCAGTCAGTAGCTCAGCTCACTTTCAAAGCCGCAAATACAAGTGAGAAGTGCTTTCAAGAACAAGCAAGCCTCCTAGAGCCCTGCTGAGGCAGTGAAGGAAGACAGAATAATCACGATTAAAGGGAAATAAGTTGTGGGTCTTCGGGACCCTATGCAACCCCGGCACATACTCAATTGCTAACCTACATCTCCAACCTTAAAGCGCCATCTATTTTTGATAGCTTTCTAAAAAATGCATTTCGTTTCAGTTTCTCTGTCTCTAAATGAACATTTTAACAAACTTCTGAACATTTTCTATGAACTTATTAATAACTCTGTAACTTTCAGTATTATTTTACTCTCGTATGTCTTTAACTCTGACTGTTTGTAGTGGCTGAGGATGGCTTGTTACATTAACGGTTTGTTTTGGGAATGATCCTAGCTTGGATGCTTCCTCTGCACCGAGATTGCCATTCTCTATTATGACCGTCTTTAAATTTAATTTTTAAACTTAGGATTCTGTAACCTGAAAATGACAAGACTAAGACTGCGAAAAAGTAGAGAAAGGAGGT
This sequence comes from Meriones unguiculatus, assembly GCF_030254825.1. NCBI lineage: Eukaryota > Metazoa > Chordata > Mammalia > Rodentia > Muridae > Meriones > Meriones unguiculatus. The sequence continues at coordinate 100,472,646 of NC_083354.1, forward strand.
GCGGTGTGTGGATTCCTAACTTCCTTTCCTCGTGATTTGGTCCCAAGAGGTCACTAACCACCAAGCGGTAAAGAAGGCTATCAGAACACCGTGGAACGCCATGTGGCTGGCAAGATTGACAGCTCTCCTGGTGTCACAACTTAGCTTACAAAGCATCCCATTGGCTCCTGTGTTCCCATGCACTGACAAGCCAAAAGGAGGAAGACTGGACTGATCCAAAGAGACTGAAGTTATTATAGCCTGTGAAAATGTTCAGTTGTACCAGGTTCTAAGTTGTATTTCCTCCCATCGCGAGGTATCAATTAGCTTAAGCAGAGAGCGAATAAATTACACTTGGCTTTGCACAGTAGAGTACGGTGGGAGTTAAGTTTTATGAACCAGGCATAATTATGATTAAACCTTTGAAAAGATGGCATCCACTCCAAGATGCATGCTTTTAAAAGAAGACATCTGAGAATACTTTTTTTTAAATCAAAACAATAACTTTCTAAAGTTCTCTTATAGCACTAATCACCTGTCTCTGCAGGATTAATTTAAATCGCATTTTCAACCTGACAGCTCAAAGGTCTTTAGACAACTTTAATTATTACTGTCTTCACACCCAACAGGAAAAAAAAAAAAGCTAACAAAATTTAGACAGAAAAATAGCTTATTTTTGCTACTAAGTAGCAATTATTATATAAAAGAAATATTACTGATTTGGTTGATAATGTTTAATTTTCAGTATTGTATTTTTTCATACTTTAATACAGACTTTGGCAAATAATTTCTGAATAAGAAAATCCAATAAGATTAAATATAAAAACGTTTCTGTTGGGTGGCATTTTGTGGGTAAATGTTAGTGAAAACTATCACAACCAAGTTTTTCCATATTGATGGCTTTTATTATCTTCTTTCTAAGTTTTGTAGGCTCGTTCAATAGAAAGCAGGAGCTAAACTCGGTTCTACTCAGTGTACACAAATCTTTATCAAAGTGTGGACCAATGCTCATCAGTGGCTCACGCTGCAGAGTGCATTTATGACACCAGCTTTGTAGCATGCCAGATCCATTCTCAGTAACTAAATTTTCCCCCAGAATTCTTGCCTACGAGAAGCATACAAGATTTTCAACCTTTCCTAAGGAAGAAAATGGTTTAGTTATTTCCTAAAGCCTCCTCAACTGAAGTGTGAATTGAAAGGTAATTGGACTTAGATCAAAAACCATTTTCAATATGAGAACAGGGCAGAGGGGAACAGATTGTGGGCTATTGCAAATATCTGAAGCACATGCCTCTTACTTCCAGGAACAGGGCATTGATTCTATGATTATCTTCTTTTTTAAAATAATTTTTATTTTCTTATATTAATCACGGGTTAGTTACTTTGTATCCCAGCCGTAGCCTCTATGATTATCTTCTAATTCACCTGGAACCTTCCCACATTGAGTCATGTAATCTTTCTACTACGCTGTCATTTCTACCAGGCCAAGGCTTTCTTGTTTTTCTTTAAAAACTCACCCCAGGCTTAGTGCTGGCACCCATAAGTTAATATCTGTTTTATGGTCATATCTTCACTCTTAGAAATTCATAATGAAGCAACATATTTGCATCATTTTGCATCCCCTCGGTGTCATTGATCTGGTGTTCTATTTAATTAATTTTGTCAGTTTATGATGACTAAGAGACAAACTTAGGAATACTTTGACAGATGCAATGACTATTTTATTGCTAATCTCTCATTAGCAGATGAAATAAAACAGTCTCCTACAAATCACCAAGATGGAAAATGTTTGATTTAGCAGTGTATCAACAGGTCATCATGACCTCTAAGCTTTAAAAATAAATCGCTATCTCTAGTGAAAAGACCTACAGCCACAACTGTACGCAAAAAGTTAAAAACTGGCATAGAAACAGACATATCACTTACATTCCTAACATTCTACTGAACAGAAACATAATGTAAGTAATTTGAAAACAATTGTAACATGAGAATATTTGCATTATGTGACTTTTAGGTTTATCATTAAAGATAAACAAAAAATGTGAAAAAGAGGAACATCTAAATCATAAACAGTTAAAATGTAATTCATTTGCTCCCATAACTTGAACTCTTAATCAGAAAAAAGATATGGAAGAGGCAAATAGATACAGTGGTACATACTGGTAATCCTAGATCTCAGGTGGAGACAAGACCATGGCATAGTATGTGCAGGTTTAAGATTAGTTTGGACTACCCGGTGAATCTCAAATTTAAAAAATATAGACATTACAAAACACACACATGCACACATGAGAGAGACAGAGAGAGGGGCAGACCCAGAAACAGAGAGATTTTCACATTCTGAAGAATGTCTCAAAGAAAAGACTTAAAAATAAACACAGAGCGCAGCTCACTTTGCATCTGCAAATAATAATAATATGAACTGTGCTACTGCTGTTGTGAACACAAAATCTAGTGGCTTCCTTAAAATTGTTTCATATGTGGAGGGATGGTAGGAATTACTAAATGAGAAAAAAGAATCACTTTCCCCCGTAGATCACTTTAGTTTTTACATTGGGAATTTAATAGGTCAGACATAAATAAGTTCCTGTCGTGATATTCCATAAACGTCATGTCATAAATTAAGTAAAAAACAGATGTTTTGCTGCAGAAATTTAAAAATGAGCACAGAACATTCTGTTCTAGCAGATGATTTTTTGTCTATCTCTTTATACTGCATATAAAGGAAAGTTAATAGATTATTACTTAATTATTCATACTAAGTAAATTAAAATATATTTCATTTAAGTAAATCATTACTGTAACAATATTCCTTTGTTGAAGATGAAGGATTTACTTTACTGGTAGAGCACTTGTAAGTGTGCACAAGGTCCTGGGGGTTTAATCCCAGAATAAAATTAATTATTTATAATGTCATATGCAACTATGGAGGCTTAAATCGCACATATGTTCAAAGACATACCATATGTTTCATGATTTTTAACATAGAGCAATATTTGTATGAAAATGATGAATTAGATAAGTTTGAAAATAGTTTTATATATTAATTTTATCAAATAAATTAATTACATTGTATAAGAGATTTGCAATATTTACGAAGAAATATTTGCAATAACTATTTATGTGGGAAATGCCACAGAAATGTAAAATGATGTTTTATTGACCACAGAAGTTATAAAAATAAAGTTAATCTATTTCAGCTAAGAATATTGATTTGGCCATGAATTGATTCTTTTCAAATTTACCTGCCTATTCCCTCAGCACAAATCGTAACTATCCCCCTTGCCTCTAGGCATTTCACAATGTTTCTACAGTTAGATACCTTCTTGTTGGGAGAATATTGTACATATTTGCAGTTGTATAGCCCCAGGCCTTATGGCAGAATTCTGTCTGTACATTGTGATGTTCACCGTGTTTACTGGATAAGCATTGTTTAAGACCATTGGGTTTTGTGGAGAAAAATGTCATGGGTACATCAATGTCACTCCGTGTCAAGGGTTGCCTTAATATGCCTGGACAGATTTTTAAATTAAGAGCAATTTAGATTTGTGAGAGAAGCTTATCAGTAATATTGTCATCGTCAATGTCACTGTTGTGATTTGGATATGAAGTAACTCCTAAAGGCTCGGCAGACAGCTCTCTCTCTCTCTCTCTCTCTCTCTCTCTCTCTCTCTCTCTCTCTCTCTCTCTCTCTCCTGACTGCCTGCCTGGCATGGTAAGTGTGGTCTTCTTTTGCTACATGTTTCTGCCAAAATTGTTATGTCATACCATATGTCTAAAATGGAGATCTCCAAACATGAACCGAAACCTCTGAAGCAGTGAACCAAATCAGTCCTCCTTTCCTCAAACTGTGTTTTGGGAAATTGCCATGATGGTGAGAGGTAATACAGTGACCATGATCCTCATCATCATCATAATGACTACTGTGGGAAATGCAGAGGTTAACAGGTATTTACCCCCATATAAATCATTTTGAAACACTGTATTAGTTTGCTTCTCTGTTGCTATAATAAAACAATGACCAGAGCCAACTTGGAGAGAATAGGGTTTAATTGACATAAATGTTACAGTTCATCATCAAAGAAATCCAAGACAGACACTCAAGGTAGGAACATGCAGGCAAGAACTGAAGCAGAAAGAACAAAAAATAGGAGAATAAGAGCATACGCAGCTTGCTATCTTATGCAGTCCTAGCCCATCTGCCTAGGGGCAGCGGTCCACAGTAGGCTGAGCCCTCCAACACCAAATAATGAACAAAATGCTTCTACGTGCATGGTCGTAGGCTCACTGTCAGCTGATAATGACAATTTCTTCAACTGAAGCTTCCTCTTCCCAGATGAATTTAGTTTTCCAAATTACAGAAACTAACCAGTACACTGTCCCAGACTTGAAAAATAGCAGGTTATATTGATTTTAGATAAAAAGAAATGATAATTCTGAAACTGTAGTAAGGTTATGCAAGGTAGTTAGTCATGCAAGTGAGAAACAATAACATCAAGGAGTGTGTATAAAATTTTGCTCTTTTGGGAACCGTCCTCCATTGCTGGTGGGAATGCATGGAGCCAATCGAGCTTTGTGGTACAAGCCTATACCACCAGCACGCAAGAGGTGGGGGCAGAAAAAGCAGAAGTTAAAGGTCATCCTTAGCTACATAGCAACTTCAAGGCCTCTCAGGGCTACATGAAACATTGTCCCCCCCAAAATTATCCAAGCCTAAATATCTATTTGAGTAGTGAAATATAAAAACCCCTATCTCATCAGGTTCTATGGGAACTAATTGATGTAATACATAGAGAACAATATGTAGTACTCCGAAATATAGATTATCCTGGTAGCAATCAATACGACCAGGAACGAATAAATGTACATAAGTTACTGAGATGAAAAAAGTGGCAAAAAGTGAAATGAGTAGGCCACGGCTGTATTCAGTCTGGCAATAAATGTTGTTAATTTAAAATAGAGTAGTAGAATGAAAACAGAAGAATGAACGTAGTGAAAGAGAGAAAATGGCTTAGCATATGTAGAATTTGTGAGTGAAACGTGAGTTTTATGAAATTATGAAGAGGAAATGTCAAGCATGATTTCTGATGTGTGTGAGAGAAAAGATGAAGTAGCCATAGGTTTCATCACCAGGAAGATGGCAAGGCATCAGAGTAAAAGATCTGTAGTAATAGATTTGTGTGTTCTCCCTTCACATGAGAGCAATGGTCAAATAGGTCACTGCAGATGTGGACAGTACAGGTGAAAAAAAAAAAAAAAAAGCTCATCAGGACAGAAACCTCATCTCTCATTAATCCACATGTGCAATTCATACATGGCCAAAACAGGACTTTAACATGTCTCCTTGTTTTACTGTGTCTTTTCTTTTAATACTCCTGCCTTCTGGATGTCTTTTCTGCATCTTCTTTGCCTGGATGTACGTTCGTATCTTTCACGTTAAACTGATGTCTTCCCTAAAAGCCTGCTTTGTAAGCAGCTAGGCACCAACAAACTTGATGGGTTATGCTTTCTTTCTGTTTTTAATTTCGCCTCGTTTTCTGCTGCCCAGGAGGTTAAATATGACCATGTAGTAAAGTTATCTTCAACAAACCATGTGTCCTTTTCAGGCCTGGCCCATAATAAAGACTTCTACTCTTCTTGTCTGTCTGTCTCATGTATGATATGCTTCACTGTTGGACTCTGGGGCCCTAGGAGATATGTAGTGGAAAGGTATGCCCCAGCATGCAGATTAAATTAGTAGAAATGCTTGAATGAGAAAAACACTGAGCTGGGTTAAACGAGTATTTTGGGGAATCTTTTCAAATGAGCATGCCCTGATACCCTCCCAAGTACCTACTAATATCGTAGGTGACCTTACATGTTCGCAAATCCCACATCATTTTTGTGCCTATATATTTTCCATATTGGGTACCAAGCTGATATCTGCACCTGCATACCACAAGTTAAACATCCAACTATAGGAAAACATTTCTTTTATATATTTTAATTGTTTATTCACAAATTATTCATTATATATCCTGATTGAAGGCCCTTCTCTCAACTCTCCCCAGCCCCACCCTCCCTCTCTCTTCTCCTCATCCCCTTCCCCTGTCCAATGAAAGGGGAAGCTCTCCACTATTGCCATCTGCCCATAGCTCATTAATTCTGCTTGGAACCTTTTCCTCTGTGGCCTGACAAGCCTGGATCATCAGGGGCAAGTGATCAGAGAGCAGTCAACTGAGTTCATGATAGAGGCAGCCCCTGATCCCCTCCCTCACAGATCCACAGGGAGACTGAGCTGCCAAATGGCCACATCTGAGCAGTGGTTCTATGTCCTCTCCATGCATGATCTGTCATTGGTTGCATCAGTGTCTGCAGGACATCCTGGGCTTAGATCTTTTAGTTTTGATGGTCTCCTTATGGTGTCCCTGTCCCCTCCATGTCCCTCTAATCCCACCCCTCTCTTCCTTGTTAAGACTTCCTGCTCTCTGCCCAAAGTTTGGCCCTGAAAAGATGCCCCACCATTCAATAAGGACATTTGCTCACCTATGTTCATAGCAGCTTAATTTGTTTTTTTTCTTTTTTTTTTTGTTTGTTTTTTTTTTTCTTTTTTTTTATTTTATTTTATTTTTCAATGCAGTTTATTCAGGAACCTTGAACAATCATCTGACCCTGGGGAAAGCCAGCCCACAGCTTAAATAGCCTCTGGGTAGCCAACCTCAGCATGCCACGTGGGCAATGCAGATAGGTCCACATACATGGAAGCAAGCCAGATCCTCAGCCTTAGCCAAATGTGGAATTGTTCGTGACAGAGAGCACTCACCATCGGGAAGGTAGAAGGCGGAAACCAGCTCCTTCTTTAAGGCACGGCATTACGCAGCTCTCTACAGTTCCCCCTTTTTGTTTTAGACGCATCATCAGGCAAGAGTAGAGGTCTGATCTCTGATATTAGAAATAAATTGGGACTTTGTACCGATGTTCATTTAGGTGTCATCCACCCAAAGAGCATCAGACGCGTCCGATACCTTTTTCTCAGAGGCGGGACCTGGGGCATCAACCCGCATGCAATCAGACATGCTCTTCTCTGGGTCGAAAGTGGCTGACCCTGAGTGCAGTGCTTAGCCTCGCATCCTGAGCGTAACATTTTAGCTTTTTATGGTAGCCAACCATGCTTGGGGAGACTGTCCTGCTTCAATGGCTGTAAAGGCCTGAATGGTCATGGCTGCATTACGCTGTTGTGAGACTCTAGCCAGATAGAGCCAAGTAATTGTGGTAATGATACTTGCTTTTTTGCCCAATGCTGGAATGCTAGCGAATTTAGGTATGCCCTGGTTACTCGAATGCCTCGCTGGGTGCCTGTGCCCGTTGATGCCCCTCACCCTATGACTCTCTTCAGACAGAAAAGGGATCTTGGAACTACAGCCACCATTGTTACTGCCATCTCATTGGCGGCTACTGGAGCTACCACCGTGGCATTAGCCATGAGTCATACTGTGCAGACTGCTCAGACCCTGAATAATCTTTTAGCCAATGTAGCTCATGCTTTAGATGTACAAAAAGGAATTAATGCTCAACTAAAAGGAGGCTTGATGGTGTTCAGAGGATTGACCTCGTGCAGGAGCAAATTGATACCCTATGGCAAATCACTCAACTTGGCTGTCAATGAAAATATACTGGACTTTGAGTCACTAGCATATAACATGAGAATTTTTCCTGTGCTGCAAATCTGTCTAAACAATTGTCGAGCTATATTTTAGGTAATTGGACTGGAGAACTCGATACTACGATGGAGCAGCTGAGAGTGGCCATTGTCACAGTAAATTCTACCAGAGTGGACGCAGGACTAGCCACAGGATTATCATCATGGATTGCTGCAGCCATGAATCATCTGAAGGAATGGGCGGGCATGGGAGCATTAGCAGGCCTTCTGGTGTTGGTCTCCTTGGTTTGCCTGTGGTATATATGCAGCTTAATTTGTAATAGCCAGATTTTGGAAACAATCTAGTGTCCCTCAACGGAGGAATGGATAGAGAAATTGTGGGTATTTACACAATGGAATACTATTCAGCTATTAGAAACAAGAAAATTATTAAATTTGCAGGCAAATGGATGGAACTAGAAAAGATCATCCTCAATGAGGTGACTCAGAAACAGAAAGACAGGTATGGTATACACTCACTAATAAGTGGATATTAGCCTTATAATATAGGACAGCCATCTACAGACCAAAAGAAGCTCAACATTAAGGAGGACCATAGGAAGGATGCTTAAATCTCATTCAGAATAGCAAACAGGATCGATACCAGAAGAGTTGGAAGAAAAAAAAAAGAGAATAGGCTTCTAATATAGGGGGTCCTCTGAAAGACTCCATTCAACAGGGAATCTAAACAGATGCTGAGACTCAGGGCCTAGACCTTGAGACCTAGATCCCCTGCTCAGATGTGGCCTATTGGCAGCTCTGTCTCTATGTGGATCTCCTCATGAGGAGACCAGGGGCTGCCTCTAACATGAACTCAGTTGACTGCTCTCTGATCACTTGCCCCTGATGAGGCAGCCTTGCCAGGCCACAGAGGAAGAGGATCCAGGCAGTCCTGATGAGATTTAACAAGTTATGGGCAGATGGCAATAGTGGAGAACTCCCCCTTTCAGTGGACTAGTGGAAGGGGATGAGGGCAAGAGGGAGGGAGGATAGGACTGGGGAGTTGAGGGAGGAGGCTTCAATCAGGATATATAATGAATAAATTGTGAAGAAAAAATAAAAATTAAAAAAAAATGAATGAACAAGTCATTCTGCATATCCAAACATTCACCGATGTTTCTGCCTTTACTGAACTGATGTCATAATATGAACTAATTACGACCAGTTAATTACAAAGAGTTCAGTTCCTTTACCTCTGAGTAATTCCACATTGCATTTCCCTTATTTGATTCTATCTGCTAATGTCCACCATCCCCTTGAATTTTGAGAAGTTAATTTTATTTCATATAGTTACTAAATAAACTTTCATTTTTCATAACTATCACTTTTATATAAAATATCTTCATTCATTTACAACCTCTTTACCTTCTAAATTAATATGTGTTTTCTTTTCCTTTCTATTTCAGCCAAAAATTAGCCTTTATTTCTATCTTATATGTGAAGACTATCTTCTGCTTTTAGATTTCAAAAAAATTATTTCAATTAATTTTTTTTTTAATGGACATTTCTTGGACATAAATACTTGAAACTAAAAGTGCATTCTGCTTTTCCTTGGCCCTAATGTTTTGCAGTTTTTCAAAACCAGTTTGGCATCTTAAAGTGCCATGAAATAATTAGGGAGATCACAGAAGGCTACCCTTCTCCTTGGCTGGGGAACAGAATATGTCACTGTGCCATATGCTTCCCCTACACTTCAATGCAGCCTTCTGAAAACTCATCATTTCCAACTTCAGCGTTTCTAAGCAACCACTCTAATATTTTCAGCCTCAAATTGGATGAGGGTCCCAGTGAAAGCATACAAAGAAGACGAATTCATGGAAATGTCCCTAGGAAATACCTCCGTGTGCTCAGATGCAAAGGAAGGAACCGCGCATTTCCTCAGAGGATATGTGATTGCAGCAGGCAGCTTCTTTTTCCTCACAATTAACGTGAGTTGTGTGGCAATCAAAAATGCTTTAAATATCAGCAATTCCGAAATGAGGCTTTAGCTAAATTTTCTGTATAAATTGTAGGGTTGGGGATCACACCCAAATGTTCTGTGGATGTTAGGTAGCATTTGGCCACTTAGCACCTACATTTGATGTATTTATTGTTTATGTTGATTTTAAGATTACAGGTGGCTAAGTATTTGAATCTAAATGCGGCCCTTGCCCCTAGGATGTTAGCTATAGCTTTCAGTTATACAGTATCATTGGTACTTAATGTTTGCTTATTCATCTTCTCACATAGGCAGCACTGAATAAAAGATACATAAAAAACATGATTCAGGATTTTGTATTATACTAGGAAAGAAAAGATATGAAGGTAACAATTCTTGATTTTGACCTCATATTTATCCAGTGGGCAATCATGAAATCTTCTGAGGAATAACTGAGCAGACCAGTGAGAGAATATGGGATTGGTGTTTGTGAATCTGTAGCAGAGCTGACAGAGGACATCTAGTATATGAATCCAGGTGGCTTGAATTCTAGTCCACCATTTATTCACTGTCTGACTCTAGTCAGGTCATTTAAGTTCCCACTGCTCTAAAATGAATGCTACAGAATGTATCTATGTAACCATGACAAGAAAAGGAACATAATTAGCCACTCATTATTATAAATTTATGTCTTCCTTCTTAATTACCTAACCTTCTTAAGGGAAATAATTTGATGATATTTATTTTTCCAGGAAATAAACACCTTTCTGCCTCTCTGAAAATGCTACTGTAAAATTCTTCAGGAAGCAGAGCTTGTCAGGGAATGTGTTAGCCATTATTCTTCTACATCCATTAAAGGTTTGCTTTCTGCTGTTATTTATTGTACTCTAATATATCAAAGGTCTTGGGCCCTTTCTAGGTCTTCTTTTCTCCCTCAGAGACTCTCAAGCCTCAGTAGTAATCAAACCTATCAAGTGGATGAGTAATGAACCAAAATGTCACATCTCTGGCTGGAGTCTACACACAAAGCATTGTTGCCTCCTTATCCTCTGCCAAAACCCAGATTCACTGCAGGCAGAGTGTCCCCAGAGCAGCACAGTGACACCTCTGGCCTTAAGTGCTTTGCCTCTGGCTCCTCTCTTCAAGCTTGAAATTGTTTATTAGAAGAGTTCTCCAATGAATGTTGACTTTTCTTTTTATTACCACCCTGAAGCCAAGAGTTTATCCTCTTAGAAACAAGAGAATCCTTTCTGGGCTTTTATACAGATCACATTCAGTTTGTAGCTTTTCTCTGAGAATTTTATGACTCTGGCGACTATATCCTAGAAGAAATTGATACTTTGTACACGAATAGTATTTCTGACTGTTCAATATCTTCTACATAAGTTGTATTTCATCCCATGAAAGAGACTAGACAGGTACTACCATACCTCAGCATAATGTGATTGAGATTTAAATGGCTTACCAGAAGCTACATGGCATGTAAGATCTGACTTGAAACTCCTCTGACAGTTCAGCTTCCTTTCTAAAATATTACCATGATTTTTTAATTTATTTTTATTTTTCTTAATTACAGCTTATTCACTTTGTATCCCCCTGTAGCTCCCTCCTTCCTCCCTTTCCATCTGACCCTATCCTAACAGCTCTCATCAGAACTGGTTGCATTGTCTTCCTCTGTGGCTTGGTAAGGCTGCTCCCCCTTTAGGTGGAGGTGATCAAAGAGCCAGTCACTGAGTTCATGTCAGAGACAGTCCCTGTTCCCATTGCTAGAGTACCCATTTGGAGACTGAACTGCCATGGGCTACATCTGTGCAGGAGTTCTAGGTTAACTCCATAATTGTCCTTGGTTGGAGTATCAGTCTCAAAAAAGACCCTGGGCCCAGATATTTTGGTTTTGTTGTTCTCCTTGTGGAGCTCCTGTCCCCTCCAGGTCTTTCTATCTCCCCCTTAAACATTTTAAAAAGAACTATTGATGTACATTGTCAGGTGGTTCTGATTAAAACCAGAGATTTTTCAAATGCAACACCAGTATTTGAAGTTCGATACTTATAAATCTCCAACAAAATAACTCATAAAATAAGTTGCTGGTAAGCTACACTATGACCTTGAGGGTAGCTGGAGACTACTACAAAAGCAATTCAAATCATTCGTTATTCAAATATCAAAGAATCCATTTTCTTTATTGCTTAAGTGCAAATTATTGATTACATTATTTTAATTTAAAATTATAGAAAATAATAATCTGAAGTCTGGAAATTGTCATGATAGAAAATTCATAGAAATCATTCAGGAAAGCTACACATCAATGTTAAAAACGAGGAGAATTTAAAGTGTGCCCTAGGAGGCTGCATCTCAGACAGCAGGGCATCCCTGGATTCGTACTAGTCAGACTGCAGGCACTTCTCAGCTCAAGCCCTTCTGGGCAGATATGGGCAAGGAGTCCTGCCTCTACCCACAGGGCACACTCTCCGTTACAGCTGGAACATCTGGGAAGAACTAAGGCCTCTTATCCCTTCCTAGCACGCTGTGTGGCTAGACATCCATGCTCAGAGAGATGAGCCAAGATAAATAAGGATGCCTGCTCCATCACAACACACAACAGTGGCCTCTAGTAAGTGGCTTATAAATATTCCAGGAAAGACCAAGTTTCTGTCCCCAGTCCTGGTGCAGCAGCATGGTGTGCTGGACAGGAAGAAAGGTGAGCTTTAAGGTTACCTGGACATTGCTCAGTAGAGAACCTATGCATAAAAAAATAGTGTGCCTCTGTGCAGAGCAGTTACAGAAACAGCTGATAACTCTAAAATGAGCAAAACTACAGAAATTTTAAAAGTTAATAGGGATGAACCAAGAAACACCCAACACAAGTTTTCCTGTCAGCAGAGTCACCTCCAGCAGTCCTGGAAGCTCTGGATGTGAGTTCAAGTTTCACCAGGCACCTCTGATGCCGGGTGTCAGCCATAAATGCAAGGGAGGAGAGGTATAAGAAGCCTCCCCTTTACATTCTAGATATGGCTTAATGTGAAGTGCCTTCCTTTTCCATGTAGCTTAGCCAACCCTTAGAGAAGGGCCATCTTTATCTGGGACAAGACCTGACACAAACAGTATAAATTTATACTCTTTGCTTATTTTTTTTTTTTTACTGAGCTCACAGTTCCACCAATTGACCAAAGAAGATTTTCTTAGTAGATTGGTAGTTCTGCATTTTCCATAGATGTGCAAACTTAATTATTGATGCTCAGCAGCATCCAGGATACAACTCAATTCACTCCCTGATCATCAGCTGCCATTATAGTCATTTTCTGATCTACTGTCCCATCTCTAGGTCTTTCCTCTTCCTTTTCCTCATTCAGTTGGCCTCGTCTGAATTCTCTGTATAAAGGGAAACACCTTTTACATAATCCCATAGTGCTTGTTATCACTATTGCAATAATCCCTTCTTCCGTTTTACAATAATTCTTTTTTTAATTAAAACAATTACATCATTTTCTCTCTCCCCTTTTTCCTATCCTTTCTACACTGCCTCCTTTTCCACTCACATCCCAGCTTCCACCCAATTCACAGCCTATTCTTCTTTAACCATTGCTGTTACAAACACATGGAAAGAAATGCATATATAAATGCAAATGGCTGAGTTCATTCAGCATTGTCTACATTCATATGTTTCTTTCCTTCCTCATCCCTGGGGAAAAACACTTCTCTCTCTCTCTCTCTCTCTCTCTCTCTCTCTCTCTCTCTCTCTCTCTCAGCAGTTGTAAATTGCCTATAACATTGCACCTAGAGTTTAGGGCTCAATAATCTCTCTTTTTATAATCTGGTGTTTTTGTTTGTATGTTTGTTTGTTTGTTGTTGCTTGCTGTCCTTAAACACAGCTAAACAAATACTAAGTATGAAAGTATTTTTATAACCAAAGACAATATCTAAAAGCCTAAATTTTAAAACATAAGATGGTTGTCAGAAAGGTTTGTGAGAATGTACATCTTAGGAAAAGTCAGAAATGAAATGTCCAAGCCAATATCATCAGGCTGAAGAAGGAACGTCTTAATTCCCACTTCAAGTTACCCAGGGAAGAATAATGATGAGGGGTTCCAGTGCTCAAGGAGAACTTTAATAAATATATAACTATTCCAAACCAGGAGCTTCTTTTGGATTTAAGGGATAAAAATGACAAAAAAAGTAAGTGACAAAAAGAAAAAAAAAACTTATTAGGAACATCTCAGGCTGTCGCATGGTAGGGCTTAGCAGGACCCTAGAGTACGTCATGCCAAATCACCAAATAAACAAAATAGCCAATACCCAAACAGCTTCCTCAGGAGACTCGGTATCCGGTATTATGACAGAATATAATCTAAGATGCCAGGAAATTGACAAAACATTGGGAGACAAGCAAGGGAACAAGAAAATATGACCCTCTTCTTGGGACAAAGGTCAAGTGCTAGAAACTGCCTTTGAGGGGCCCATGGGGTGGATTAGGAGGCAAATTTTTTTAAATCACTTAGATAACTAAGAAGTAAAGAAAAATACATTTAAAGAGGTTTTGAAAACACAGGGATGAGTGTCGTGAGATGAAGAATAGCAGATACTAAATGCACCAGACTGAGCTGAGGTGTGTCAGTGAAGCAGACAACCACGAGAAGGACTCAACAGGGGCTTTGAAGCAATAGAAGGACCAATAACCGGAGAGGGAGCCACGGTGATGATGGAATCTGAAGGATAAACAGAAAAAAATCGTCTCAGTCTCAGAAAGACCTGGGACACAGAAAACACACCAACATATATGCAGAGGAAACATTTTAAAGACACGGAGAAATAGTAAGAGAGATAAGGGCTAAAAACCTTACGAGTGTGGTGAGAAACTTTATGCATTCAAGGGCTTCTAGGAACTTTAAGGAAGAGATGTTCAAGGAGATTCATGGAGAAACATGGCAGCTCGACTGTTCCAAGACAGACACATAAAACTCTTAAATGTAAGAAGAGATAGAAGACACACATACCCAAAGGAAGCCCAGTAAAATTAATAGCTGACTTTTTCTCCTGATGGAAAAATCATTCGATTTTTGATTCCTCAGAAGAGGTTCACAATCTAGAAAAACTTGTAATACCTCTTTAAGTTAACATCAAAGTAATAGGCTTTGCGATGGCCTCTTCAAGACTGTATGTCATTACAGTTTGCTTCTATGTATTCCAAGGACACACAACCAACCCTGTTAGTTCTCTACCTCCTCCATAACTGATTTCTTCTTTTTTCTTTCCCTCCTCTCCTCCAGGTCCCACCTCCAGAACTCTTACCCCCCCTTCTCCTCAGCAAAAGGAAAACCCTCCACCTTCCAACCCACCCTGCCACATCAAGTCGCATAATGACTAAATGCATACTCTTTCCCTGAGCCCAGACAAGGCAGGTAGGGGAAAGTTATCCACAAGCAGGTAACAAATTCCATGTCAGAGACAGCCCCCTGCTCCTCTTGCTAAGGGACCTACATGAAGACCAAACTTCCCATCAGCTACATATGTGTAGAGAGGCTAGGTACAGTCCATGCATGGTCTTTGGTGCTTCAACCTCTGCAAGCCCCCATGGATGCAGATTAACTTACTCTGTAGGTCTTATTGTGGAGTTCTTTTCTCCTCTGTGTCGCCCTATCCTTCCTCCCATTCTTCTGCAAGACTCTCTGAGCTCTGTCTAATGCTTGCTGTGGCTCTCAGCATCTGTTTTTTTTTTTAATTAAATTTTTATTTTTTTAATATTAGTTAGTTTATTAACTTTGTATCCCAGCTGTAGCCTGCTCCCTCATTCCTTCCTGATCCCACCCACCCTCCCTCATCTCCTCCCTGCTACTTTCCAAGGTCCACTGATAGGGGAGGTCCTCCTCCCCTTCCATCTGACCCTAGCTTATCAGGTTTCTTTAAGACTGGCTACAAAGTCCTCCTCTGTGGCCTAGAAAGGCTGCTCCTCCCTGGGGGCTGGGGGAGGGGGCGAGGAGTCAAAGAGCTATCCATTGAGTTCATGTCAGAAATAGTCCCTGTTCCCCTTCCTAGGGTACCCACTTGGATACTGAGCTACCATGGGCTACATCCGAGAAGGAGTTCTAGGTTATATCCATACTATCCATACATGGTCCTTGGTTGGAGATGCAGCCTCAGAAAAGACTCCTGTGTCCAGATATATTTGGTCCTTGTGGCTTGCCTGTCCTCTCCAGATCATACTAACTCCCCCTTATTTCATATGATTCCCTGCACTCTGCCGAAGGCTTGGTTATGAGTCTCAGCATCTGCTTTGCTACACTGCTAGGTAGAATCTTTCAGAGGCCCTCTGCGGTAGGTTCCTGTCCTTTTACTTGTTTTCTCAGCATCTGTTTTGATCTGCTGAGAGTTGGAGCCTCTCAGAGGACAGTTATGCTAGGCTCCTATCTGCAAACATAGAGTATCATTAATAGTGTCAGAAGTTGGAGCTCCCTCATGGGATGGGTCTCAAGTTGGGCCAGTCATTGGTTGGCCATATCCTCAATCTCTGCACATCTTGTAGGTGAGGTTAATTTGTGGTTGAAGGTTTTGTGGGTGGGCTGATATCTCCCTCCCTCCACTGGAAGTCCTGTCAGGCTAGGAGCTAGCTGCTTCTGTGTCCATGTCCCCCGCTGCTAAGATGCTAAGTGTTTCAGCTAGAGTCATCCCCATATCCTCCCAGGAGCATACCCTATCACAGGTCTCCACCTTGTCTCAGAGATATATCCCCTCCTACTCCATTGGTAAACCTTCTCTCTCCCAGCCCTTCTGTCTCCAACCTCTGTTCTCCCCACACCCTCTCCCACCCAATTCCCTTTCTTCATCCACTTCTGAAGTCTATTCTATTTCCTTTCTGAAAAAGGTTCAAGCATTGTCCCTTGGGCCTTCCTTGTTACTTACCTTCTTTGGGTATGTGAGTTGTATTATGGTTACCCTGTAATAGATGGCTAATATCCCTTATAAGTGAGTACATACCATGTGTGTAGTTGTAGGTCTGGATTACTTCACTCAGGATGAGCTTTTCTAATTCCATCGTTTGAAGTGACTCACTAGCTGCTTTTCCAGAAGACCTGTGTTCAATTCCCAGTACCCACATGGAGTTCACATTTTCTGTAATCCCAGCCCTAAGGGATCTGGCACTTTCTCCTGGCCTCTATGGACATCATACAGGACTGATTTTTTGTTTGTTTGTTTGTTTTTATCAGAAACTGTGATGTCTAGAAAGCAATGTCCAAGAGCAAAAAGAAAAACATTTAACTGAGAATTTTACACCCAGAAAAATTAAAATTCAAGACTGTATAAAAAATATATATATCTATGCTTAGACATATATATTTGTATATATACTTATATATACATATATGTATTTGCAGAAAAGCAAAATATTTGTCAGTAACAAGCCTCCTTTATAGAAAGAACTACATGAAGTTTCTCAGGTGAAAATTAATTCAAATCACACACAGTAAAATTAAATAGTGTCAATAAGGCAACTGTGTAGGTCACTGCCTGGTTCCTAGAAGCTGGAATGACAAGGCAGCCAGTCTCCTTGCCAGCCTTCCGTGAAGAGCACAACCCTGGGTAGCCCTTGATTGGCAACCAGTGAGAGCTTATCTTGAACTTTGTTTGTTTGTTTGTTTATTATATATTACAATTTATTCACTTTGTATCCTGGCTGTAGCCCCCTCCCATGTCTCCTCTTGGTTCTACTCTCCCTGCCTTTTCTCCACATATCTCCCTCCCCTAGTCTATTTATAGGGGAGGTCCTTCTCCTCTTGCATCTGACCCTAGCCTATCAGATATCAACAGAACTGGCTGTATTGTCTTCCTCTGTGGTCTGGCAAGCCTATACCCACCAGAGAGAGGTGATCAAAGAACCAGTCACTGAGTTCATGACAGGGACAGCCCCTGCTCCCCTTACTAGGAAACCCACTTGGAGACCGAGTTTATTGGCTACATCTGAACAGGGGTTTTAGGTACTCTCCATGCATGATTGTTGGTTGGGGTATCAGTCTCTGCAGGGCCCCCAGGGCCCAGTATTTTTTATTTTTTTATTTTTGGGGGGCTGGGTGCTCTGTTGGTCTCCTTGTGGAACTCCTGTCTCCTCCAGGTCTTTCTATCTCTCCTTACTTTCATAAGATTCCCTTCTCTCTGCCCAAAGTTTGGCTATAACTCTGCTTAATACCAGGAACAGTAGAGTCTTTCAGAGGCCATCTGTGGTAGGCTCCTGTCCTGTTCCCTGTTTTCTCCTACTTCCACTGTCTGTCACATTTGTCCTTATGAATCAGGATTGAGCATTTTCCTTAGGATCTTTCTTGTTTAGCTTTTTTCAGAGTATAGATTTTAGTATATAATTTTAGTATAGATAGATAGATATAGATAGATATGTTTATCCTATATTTTATGTCTAATAACGATTTATGAGTGAGTATATACCATGTATGTCTTTCTGCTTCTTGCAATGCTCTAAAATAAAAGTTCCTTTTCAGCCACTAAGTTTGTATTAAAAAGATTTGGTGAGAACAGTCAGATACCTTGTTCATAACCGGAACATTACTCACAAAGAAAAGCTGAGACCTGGAGAGATTTACAGTGAAGTGTATCAAAGATTCAAAATCCCAATCCTGCTCAACCTCCTTGAAAAACATAGACAATTTCTCTGAGTCACTCAATGGAGCCAATTTTACTTGAATATCAAAGTTAGAGGAAGATATCACCAGAAAAAAACATAACTGGAAGCCGTTATCTTTCCTGAGGAAACTGAAACTATAATAACAAACAGTCTCAGAGTCATATGTAGGAGGTATGGTATGGTGGCTCATGCCTTTAATATTGGCACTCAGAAAGCAGAGGCAAGTGGATCATTGTAAATTCTGGTCCACCCTGATCTACATAACAAGTTCTATACCAATCAATGCCACATAGTGAGACCCTGTATCAAAAAAAGATATGATATAGTTATTCTATGATGCACTGAGAATTCTTGGCAATTATCACAATTGTTCATATTATTGTTAATAGAACTTTTAAAAACAAAAACCTTCTAAATTGAGGCAAAATCACCTTTAGCAAAATCCCGTACCCTATACCCCGTGTCCAAATAAAACATTGGAACAAAATTTAATGTGCTGCAAATCTGTCTAAACAATTGTCGAGCTATATTTTAGGTAATTGGACTGGAGAATTCGATACTACGATGGAGCAGCTGAGAGTGGCCATTGTCACAGTAAATTCTACCAGAGTGGACGCAGGACTAGCCACAGGATTATCAACATGGATTGCTGCAGCCATGAATCATCTGAAGGAATGGGCGGGCATGGTAGTGTTAGCAGGCCTTCTGGTGTTGGTCTCCTTGGTTTGCCTGTGGTATATATGCAAGATTAGAGTCTCACAACAGTGTGATGCAGCCATGATCATTCAGGCCTTTATAGCCATTGAAGCAGGACATTCTCCCCAAGCATGGTTGGATACCATAAAAAGCTAAAATGTTATGCTCAGGATGCAAGGCTAAGCACTGCACTCAGGGTCAGCCGCTTTGGACCCAGAGAAGAGCATGTCTGATTGCATGCGGGTTGATGCCCCAGGTCCCGCCTCTGAGAAAAAGGTATCGGACGCGTCTGATGCTCTTTGGGTGGATGACACCTAAATAAACATCTGTACAAAGTCCCAATTTATTTCTAATATCAGAGATCAGACCTCTACTCTTGCCTGATGCGTCTAAAACAAAAAAGGGGAACTGTAGAGAGCTGCGGAATGCTATGCCTTAAAGATGGAGCTGGTTTTTGCCTTCCACCTTCCCGATGGTGAGTGCACTCTGTCACGAAAAACTCCACATTTGGCTAAGGCCGAGGATCTGGCTTGCTTCCATGTAGGTGGACCTATCTGCATTGCCCCCGTGGCACGCCTGGGTTGGCTACCCAGAGGCTATTTAAGCTGTGGGCTGGCTTTCCCCGGGGTCCGAGGATTGTTCAATGTTCCTGAATAAACTGCATTGAAAAAAAAAAAAAAAAAAAAAAAAAAAACAAAACAAAAAACAAAAAAAAAATTTAATGTGATACTTTAGATCTATGAAAAACTCCCACAAGCTTGATGGTCAAAGAAACCTGTTTTCCCCATATCAGAAACAAACCAAAGACACCACTGCTGTCTAATGCTGTACCTTAAGTTCTGGCTAGATAAAGTGAGGAAATAACGAGAAGAGCTAAGCATATGTGGGAGCAGAGAGTACAGGGAATTTCTTTTCCTGAGCACCTAAAAGGCCAACTTTAGCCAAAAACAAGTTAACCAACTATTACCTAGTAATAGTTATATTAGTCAGCAGTTATTGTTTAGTCGGTTAATTTCTCTGTGATGAGCCAAACTCAGTCTGCAAGGTTTGCTTTGCCTTGTGTCCTTGGGGAAATAAAATCTTCTGTTTTTGAAAGTTAGGATATTTTACTTCTCTCAGGTGTAAAGGTTTTATTAACAGGACAGGATTCTCTCTGCCACAACCGGAGCCTATTGTTTGTTTGTCCTAACAGGAATGCCTGCAAAAAGCAATAAACTGAAATAAGCAAACACACCCCATAGGGTAAAAGTTGAAAGCCTAACTCTTTCTACTCATTCCACTTGATATAACTGGAAGAAACTAGTTTTAATAACAATTTTGAAATGCTTAAAATATTCATCTCTATCTAAAGATAACTACAGAATGTGTATGTGTATAAGATATATATCATAAATATATATCATGAATATATATCATAAATATAAATTTTTCCATTACTCGTGACTCTTTATCCCCACAATATCTTTAGCCCTTTTCCCTAAGAGCAGCCCAAACTTCCAGAAACTTCTTCAGCTCTTGTGGCCTATTCTCTCATGGATATAAATATATAAGTGTGCCATTTTTACATGACATATTTTCTAAATTATTCGAACTATTTGTCATCTTTGAAACAGAAGCATCGTGTCTGCAATTAATGATTTACTGCATTTATTTTCTGGGTTTTTTAATTAAATATTGCATTCACATCAAAACATGAAAATGAAATGAATATTGATATAGTTCTCAGCTTTAAAACATTTAAAGATATTGAAATTCTCTGGACTATTCTTAGTTGGTTTGCTACATTAAATACAGATGCAAATACCACACTGAATTTTATATATTTCATATTATTTTATATATAATTAAATTTTGTTAGAGTTGTTATTGATTCAGCATTGTTTGATGATTTATTGAAATTAACAATATTGTATGTATGCTTTTCTAACATATTTTCATTGCCAGTGTGTGAAACCAGTTTTCTCATTTTCACTATTTTATATATTTTCTATCTTAGAAATATGGCATTATGCCATTTGGTTTGGATATTTGAGTCTACTTTCTGCTAATAAGTAAATACAACTGTGAATATTTCTATGCATGTGTCTTTAGTCATGTCATGAACTCTCTGGGTATACCAAGAGACTGTTAATGTTATTTTCCTTTGTACTGGCAATACAACAAAAAAAAAACACAGTAAGTAATGAAGTTTCTATTTAGGATCACATCCTGATCAATATTTGCAATCCAAAGACTTTTAAAATGTCACTGCATTGATGAGTTTATAATAATAATCTTAATGATTTTAATTAGGATTTCTACCAACAAATGGAGTTCAATGATTTATGTTTATTAAACATTTTTCTTTTAAAAACTCTTCCAGAAGGAGAAAAACCACATGATCATCTCCTTAGATACCGAAAAAGCATTTGACAAAGTCCAACACCCATTCATGTTTAAAGTCTTGGAGAGATCAGGGATACAAGGCACATACCTAAACATAGTAAAGGCAATATATAGCAAGCCTATAGCTAACATCAAACTCAATGGAGAGAAACTTAAATCAATCCCACTGAAATCAGGGACAAGACAAGGCTGTCCATTGTCCCCATATCTCTTCAACATAGTACTTGAAGTCCTAGCCAGAGCAATAAGACAACTAAAGGAGATCAAGGGGATACAAATTGGAAAGGAAGAGGTCAAAGTGTCACTATTTGCAGATGATATGATAGTATACATGAGCGACCCCAAAAATTCAACCAGAGAACTCCTTCAGCTGATAAACACCTTCAGCAAAGTGGCAGGATACAAAATCAACTCAAAAAAATCAGAAGCCCTCCTATATACCAAAGACAAAAAGGCTGAGAAAGAAATTAGGGAAACAACACCCTTCACAATAGCCACTAACAACATAAAGTACCTTGGTGTGACTCTAACCAAGCAAGTGAAAGACCTGTTTGAGAAAAACTTCAAGTCTCTGAAGAAAGAAATCGAAGAAGATATCAGAAGATGGAAAGATCTCCCGTGCTCATGGATTGGTAGGATTAACATTGTGAAAATGGCCATACTGCCAAAAGCAATCTACAGATTCAATGCAATTCCCATCAAAATACCAACTCAATTCTTTACAGACCTTGAAAAAAAGATTCTCAGCTTCATATGGAGAAACAAAAAACCCAGAATCTCCAAAACGATCCTGTACGACAACAGATCATCTGGAGGTATCTCCATTCCTGATCTCAAGCTGTACTACAGGGCAACAGTAATAAAAACTGCATGGTATTGGCATAGAAACAGAAAGGAGGATCAATGGAACCGCATAGAAGACCCAGAAATAAATCCACACACCTATGAATACTCGATATTGGACAAAGAAGCCAATTCCATTCAATGGAAAAAAGACAGCATCTTCAACAAATGGTGCTGGTCCAACTGGATGTCTACATGCAGAAAAATGAAAATAGATCCATATTTATCACCCTGCACAAACCTAAAGTCAAAGTGGATCAAGGACCTCAACATAAAACCAGATACCCTAAATCAATTGGAAAAAAAGTGGGGAACAGCCTAGAACTCATTGGCACAGGAGACAACTTCCTGAACAGAACACCAACAGCACAGGCTCTAAGAGCAACAATCAATAAATGGGACCTCATGAAACTGAAAAGTTTCTGTAAAGCAAAGGATACCGTCATCAAAACAAAACGACTGCCTACAGATTGGGAAAGAATCTTCACTAACCCTTTATCTGACAGAGGACTAATATCCAGTATATACAAAGAACTAAAGAAGCTGAAAAGCAGCAATCCAAGTAATCCAATTAAAAAATGGGGAACAGAGCTAAACAGAGAATTCTTGACAGAGGAATATCGAATGGCAGAAAAACACTTAAAGAAATGCTCATCCTCATTAGCCATCAGGGAAATGCAAATCAAAACGACCCTGAGATATCACCTTACACCCATCAGAATGGCCAAGATGAAAAACTCAAGCGATAACACATGCTGGAGAGGTTGTGGAGAAAGGGGAACCCTCCTCCACTGCTGGTGGGAATGTAAACTGGTACAACCACTCTGGAAAGCTATCTGGCGCTTTCTAAGACAAATAGGAATAGTGCTTCCTCCAGACCCAGCTATACCACTGCTAGGTATATACCCAAAGTTTGTTCAAGTACACAAAAAGGACATTTGCTCAACCGTGTTTATAGCAGCTCTATTTGTAATAGCCAGAACCTGGAAACAACCCAGATGTCCATCAACGGTGGAATGGGTACAGAAATTGTGGTATTTTTATACAATGGAATACTACTCAGCAATCAAAAAGGAGGAAATCATGAAATTTGCAGGCAAATGGTGGGATCTAGAAAAGATCATTCTGAGTGAAATATCCCAGAAGGAGAAAGACAAACATGGGATATACTCACTTATATAGACCTATAAGATATGATAAACATAATGAAATCTATACACCTAAAAAAAATAATCAATTGAGCGGACATGGGGTAAGATGATCAATCCTCCTTTAGAAAGACAGATGGGATGTGCATTGAACGTATGACAGGAGTCTACTGAGCGCATCTGAAAGACTCTAACTAGCAGTGTTTTCAAAGCAAAGACTCATGACCAAAGCTTTGGCAGAGTACAGGGAATCATAAGAAAGAAGGGGAGTTAGTCTGATGGGGAAAGGATAGGAGCTCCACAAGGACCAAATATATCTGGGCACAGGGTCTTTTCTGAGACTGACATTCAACCAAGGACCATGTATGGATATAACCTAGAACCTCCACTCAGATGTAGCCTGTGGTAGCTCAGTAACCAATTGGTTTCCCAAAGTGAGGGGAACAGGGACTATTTCTAACAGGAACTCAATGACTGGCTCTTTGGTCTCCCCACCCCCCGAAGGGAGGAGCAGTCCTGTTAGGCCACAGAAGAGGGCTTTGCAGCCAGTCCTGAAGATACCTGATAAAACAGGATCAGATGAATGGGGAGGAGGTCCCCCCTATCAGTGGACTTGGAAAGGGGCACGGTGGAGATGAGGGAGGGACTGGGAGGGAATGAGGGATAGGGACACGGCTAGGATACAGAGTTAATAAAATGTAACTGATAAAAAAAATATGTATAAAAAAAAAAACTCTTCCAGAAACTCTTATGAGCTTTTGTTGGAATTTTATTAATAGATTTGAAAACCTTTTGTAAAAACTAGGAAACTCCTATTTAGTATGCACATGAGTTATCATCCATGTAAGGCTTATCTTTTCAATTTACTATAGTGTATCCTTGAAAAGATCTGTCTTTAAATTTAAAACAGAGGTGTTTTCAAGACTTCCATTTCTTCATATTCCTTTTTACTCCTAAAAATGCACTTCCAATTCTTGGAATTAGTCCCTTTAATTCATGTATATTGTACGTTTTGTTTTTTATAGTTAGTTTATTTCTTCATAATTTTTTTAATTATACTTTGTTTACTTTGTATCCCCCCTCTAGTTCCCTCCCTCCTCCCCTCCCAACTCCTCTCTTCTTCCCCCTTCTCTGCACACTCCCCTCCCCAAGTCCACTGGTAAGGGAGGGTTTACTTTTTCTTCCTTCTCATCCCGGTCTGTTAGGTCTCATCAGGAGTGGCTGCATTGTCTTCCTTTGTGGCCTGGTAAGGCTGGTCCCCCCTCAGGGGGAGGTGATCAAAGAGCAGGCCAATCAGTTCATGTCAGAAGCAGTCCCTGTTCCCATTACCTTGGAACCCACTTGGACACTGAAGTGCCATGGGCTACATCTGTGCAGGGTTTCTAGGTTATCTCCATGCATGGTACTTGTTTGGAGTATGAGTCTCAGGAAAGACCCCTGTGCTCAATTTTGGTTCTTTTGCTCTCCTTGTGGAACTCCTGTCCTCTCCAGCTCTTACTATTATTTCCCACTTCTTTCATAAGATTCCCTGCATTCTGCCCAATGTTTGGCCATAAGTCTCAACATCTGCTTTGATAGTCTGCAGAGCAGAGCCTTTCAGAGGCCCTCTGTGGGAGGCTCCAAACTTGTTTCCTGTTTTCTTCTTCTTCTGGTGTCCATCCTCTTTTCCTTTCAGAGTGGGGATGGAACATTTTAGCTAGAGTCCTCCCTCTTGATTAGTTTCTTTAGATGTACAGATTTTAATAGGTTAATCCTATATTATATGTCTATATGAGTGAATATATACCGTGTGTGTCTTTATGCTTCTGGGATAGCTCACTCATGATTATCCTTTCCAGTTCCCACCATTTATCTGCAAATTTCATGATTTCCTTGTTTTTAATTGCTGAGTAGTATTCCATTGTGTAGATGTACCACAATTTCTGTATCCATTTTTCAGGTGAGGGGCATCTGGGTTGTTTCCGGCTTCTCGCTCTTACAAATAAAGCTGCTACAAATATGGTTGAGCAAATGTCCTTATTGTGTACTTGAGCCTCTTTTGGTTATATGCCTAGGAGTGATATAGCTGGATCTTGAGGAAGCGCTATTCCTTGTTGTCTGAGAATGAGCCATAATGATTTCCAGAGTGGTTGTACAAGTTTACATTCCCACCAGCAGTGGAGGAGGGTTCCCCTTTCTCCACAACCTCTCTAGCATGTGTTGTCACTTAAGGTTTTGATCTTGGCCATTCTAATGTGTGTAAGGTGAAATCTAAGGGTCCTTTTGATTTGCATTTCCCTGATGGGTAATGACATTGAGCATTTTTTAAGTGTTTCTCTGCCATTTGATATTCCTCTATCCAGAATTCTCTGTTTAGCTCTGTTCCCCATTTTTTAATTGGATTACTTGATTTGTTGCATTTCAACTTCTTTAGTTCTTGGTATATACTGGATATTAGATATTAACCTCTGTCAGATAAAGGGTTGGTGAAGATTCTTTCCCAATCTGTAGGCAGTCATTTTGTTTTGATGACGGTGTCCTTTGCTTTACAGAAGCTTTTCAGTTACATGAGGTCACATTTATTGATTATTGCTCTTAGAGCCTGTGCTGTCGGTGTTCTGTTCAGGAAGTTTTCTCCTGTACCAATGAGTTCTAGGCTCTTCCGCACTTTTTCTTCTAACTGATTTAATATGTCTGGTTTTATGTTGAGGTCTTTGATCCACTTTGACTTTAGTTTTGTGCAGGGTGATAAGTATGGATCTATTTGCATTTTACTACATGTAGACATCCAGTTAGACCAGCACCATTTGTTGAAGATGCTATCCTTTTTCCATTGTATGGTTTTGGCATCTTTGTCAAAGAGCAGGTGTTCGTAAGTGTGTGGGTTTATTTCTATTCTATTCGGTTCCATTGATCCACCATTCTGTTTCTATGCCAGTACCATGCAGTTTTTATTACTGTTGCTCTATAGTACAGCTTGAGATCATTGATGGAGATACCTCCTGAACATCTTTTATTGTAGAGGATTGTTTTAGCAATTCTGGATTTGTTGTTATTCCATATGAAGTTGAGAATTTTTCTTTCAAGATCTGTAAAGAATTGTGTTCCTAATTTGATAGGAATTGCATTAATCAGCAGAGTGCTTTTGGTAAGATGGACATTTTTACTTTTAATCCTGCCAAGCCATGAGCATGGGAGATCTTTACATCTTCTGATATCTTCTTCTAATTCTTTCTTCAGAGACTTGAAATTTTTTCCATACAAGTCTTTGACTTGCTTGGTTAGGGTTACACCAAGGTATTTTATGTCTTTTGTGGCTATTGTGAAGGGTGTTGTTTCCTCAATTTCTTTGTCAGCCCTTTTGTCTTTTTTTTATTTTTTTATTTTTTTGTTTTTTATCAGTTACATTTTATTAACTCTGTATCCCAGACGTGTCCCGATCCCTCATTCCCTCCCAGTCCCTCCCTCCCTCCCTCATCTCCACCATGCCCCTTTCCAAGTCCACTGATAGGGGGGACCTCCTCCCCATTCAACTGATCCTGTTTTATCAGGTATCTTCAGGACTGGCTGCAAAGCCCTCCTCTGTGGCCTAACAGAACTGCTCCTCCCTTCGGGGGTGGGGAGACAAAAGAGCCAGTCATTGAGTTCCTGTTAGAAATAGTCCTTGTTCCCCTCACTTTGGGAAACCAATTGGTTACTGAGCTACCACAGGCTACATCTGAGTGGAGGTTCTAGGTAATATCCATACATGGTCCTTGGTTGAATGTCAGTCTCAGAAAAGACCCTGTGCCCAGATATATTCAACGGTGGAATGGGTACAGAAATTGTGGTATTTTTATACAATGGAATACTACTCAGCAATCAAAAAGGAGGAAATCATGAAATTTGCAGGCAAATGGTGGGATCTAGAAAAGATCATTCTGAGTGAAATATCCCAGAAGGAGAAAGACAAACATGGGATATACTCACTTATATAGACCTATAAGATATGATAAACATAATGAAATCTATACACCTAAAACAGATAATCAATCGAGCGGACATGGGGTAAGATGATCAATCCTCGTTTAGAAAGACAGATGGGATGTGCATTGAACGTATGACAGGAGTCTACTGAGCGCATCTGAAAGACTCTAACTAGCAGTGTTTTCAAAGCAAAGACTCATGACCAAAGCTTTGGCAGAGTACAGGGAATCATAAGAAAGAAGGGGAGTTAGTCTGACGGGGAAAGGACAGGAGCTCCGCAAGGACCCTTTTGTCTTTTGTATACAGGAGGGCTACTGATTTTTTTGAGTTAATTTCGTATCCGGCCACTTTGCTGAAGGTGTTTTTCAACTGTAGGAGTTCCCTGGTAGAGTTTTTGGGGTCACTCACGTATACTATCATATCATCTGCAAATAGTGATTCTTTGACTTCTTCCTTTCTAATCTGTATCTCCTTGATCTCCTTCAGTTGTCTTATTGCTCTAGCAAAGACTTCCAGCACTATGTTGAAGAGATATGGAGAGAGTGGGCAGCCTTGCCTTGCCCCTGACTTCAGTGGAATTGTTTTAATTTTCTCTCCATTTAGTTTGATGTTGGCTATAAGCTTGCTGCATGTTGCCTTTACCATTTTTAGATATGTGCATTGTATCCCCGATCTCTCCAATACTTTAAACATAAATGGATGTTGGATTCTGTCAAATGCTTTTTCAACATCTTAAGGAGATTATCATGTGGTTTTTTTCTTTGAGTTTCTTAATATGATGGATCATATTAATGGATTTCCATATATTGAATGACCCCTGCATACCTGGGATGAAGCCTACTTGGCCATAGTGGATAATATCTTTGATGTGTTCTTGGATTCAGTTTGCAAGTATTTTGTTGAGTATTTTTGCATTAATGTTCATAAGGGAGATTGGCCTGAAATTCTCTTTCTTTGTTGAGTCTTTGTGAGGTTTAGGTACCAAGGTGACTGTGGCTTCATAGAATAAGTTTGGTAGTGTTCCTTCCATTTCTATTTTGTGGAATAGTTTGAAGAGAATTGGAGTTAATTCTTCTTTAAAAGTCTGGTAGAATTCTGTGCTGAAACCATCTGGTCCTGGACCTTTTGTGGATGGGAGACTTTTGATGACCGTTTCTATTTCCTTAGGGGATATAGGATTATTTAATTGATTTACCTAGTCTTGATTCAGCTTTGGTAAGTGGAATCAATCAAGAAAATTGTCCATTTCATTTAGATTTTCAAATTTTGTGGCATATATACTTTTGAAGTAAGTCCTAATGATTGTTTGGATTTCCACAGTGTCTGCTGTTATGTCTCCCTTTTCATTTCTGATTTTGTTGATTTGGATAGTGACTCTTTGCCGTTTAGTTAGTTTGGCTAATGGTTTGTCTATCTTGTTGATTTTCTCAAAGAACCAGCTCTTGGTTTCATTGATTCTTTGAATTGTTTTATTTGTTTCTAATTTATTGATTTCAGCCATGAGTTTGATTATTTCCAGCTGTCTACTCCTCTTTAGTGTGTGTGCTTCTTTTTTTCCTAGGGCTTTTAGGTGAGCCATTAAGTTGCTGGCATGAGAGGTTTCGAATTTCTTCTTGTAGGCACTTAGTGCTATAAACTTTCCTCTTAGCACTGCTTTCATTGTGTCCCACAACTTTGGGTATGTTGTGACTTCATTTTCATTGAATTCTAGGAATACTTTGATTTCTTTCTTTATTTCTTCCCTGACCCATCTGTCATTGAGTAGCAAGTTGTTTAGTTTCCATGTGTGTGTAGGCTTTTTGTTATTTCTGTTGTCGTTGAGATCCAGTTTTAGTCCATAGTGGTCAGATAGGATACATGGGATTATGTCAATCTTTTTGTATCTGTTGAGATTTGTTTTGTGACCAACTATATGCTCTGTTTTGGAGAAGGTTCCATGAGGTGCTAAGAAAAAGGTAAATTCTTTTGTGTTTGGGTGAAAGGTTCTGTAGACATCTGTTAGGTCCATTTGATTCATGACCTCTGCTAGAGTCATTGCTTCTTTGTTTAACTTCTGGTTTGTTGACCTGTCCTTTGTTGAGAGTGGGATATTGAAGTCTCCCACTATTAATGTATGAGGATCTATGTGTGGATTCAGTTTTATTAATGTTTCTTTTACAAATGTGGATGCTCTTGTGTTTGGGGCATATATGTTCAGAATTGTGGTGTCTTCTTGGTGGAGTTTTCCTTTGATGAGTATGAAATGACCTTCCCCATCTCTTATGATTGATTTTGGTTGAAAGTCTATTTTATTAGATATTAGAATGGCTACTCCTGCTTGCTTCTTGGGTCCATTTGCTTGGAAAACCGTCTTCTAGCCCTTTACTCTCAGGTAATGTCTATCTTTGTGACTTAGGTGTGTTTCTTGTATGCAACAGACTGTTGGTTCTTGTTTATACATCCATTCTGTTAGTCTGTGTCTTTTTATTGGAGAGTTGAGTCCATTGATGTTAAGGGAGATTAATGACCAGTGGTAGTTATGTGCTTTGAAATTGCTATTGGCTATCATAGTGTGTTTGAGTGTTTGGATACTTTTGGTTTTGCCATGGTGAGGAAACATTTGTTTCCTGTGTTTTCCTGAATATAGTTAGTTTTCCTGGGTTCTATTTTTTCTTCTAGTATCTTCTGTAATGCAGGATTTGTGGGTAGATATTGTTTGAATTTGTTTTTTATCATTGAATATCTTGTTTTCTCCATGATGACTGAGAGCTTTACTGGATATATTAGCCTGGGATGACATCTGTGTTCTCTTAGGGTCTGCATTATATCCGTCCAGGCCCTTCTGGCTTTCATAGTCTCTGTTGAAAAGTCAGGTGTGATTCTGATGGGTTTGCCATTATATGTTACTTGACCTTTTTTCCTTGGAGCTTTCACTATTTTTTCTTTGTTCTGTATACTTACTGTTTTGATTATTATGTGGCAGGAGGATTTTCTTTTCTGCTCTAATTTATTGGGTGTTCTGTAGGCCTCTTGTAATCTTATAGGCCTGTCCTTTAAGTTGGGGAAATTTTCTTCTATGATTTTGTTGAAAATATTTTCTGGGCCTTGGAGCAGGGAATCTTCTTTTTCCTCTATTCCTTTTATTCTTAGGTTTTGTCTTTTCATATTGTCTTGGATTTTTTGGATGGTCTGTGTCAGGAATATTTTAGATTTTAACATTTTCTTTGAGGGATACATCGATTTCTTCCATTGTATCTTCTACACCCAAGATTCTTTCTTCCATCTCTTGTAGTCTGTTGGTTATGCTTACCTCTGTAGTTCCTGTTTTCTTCCCTAAATTCTTCCTCTCCATGATTTCTTCCATTTGTGTTTTCTTTAATTTTTCCAATTCTATGTTCAGATCTTGAGTTGTTTGGTTTATTTCCTTCACCTGCCTGATTGTATTTTCCTGTTTTTCTTTTATTTCCTTCAACTCTGTTTCTTTTATTTCTTTCAGTGATTTAATTTTTTCTTCTCTGAAGGCCACAAACTGTTTGTCTGCATCTTCCTGTATTTCTTCACAGATGGCCATAATCTGCTTGTCTTTAACTTCCTCCATTTCTTTATGGATAGCCATGATCTGTTTGATTTTATCTTCCTCTAATTCTTTACGTATTTTATTTGTTTCCTCTATTATCCTCTTCATCAGCATAGATGTAAGGTCATCTTCTTGAATT
Organism: Meriones unguiculatus; assembly: GCF_030254825.1. NCBI lineage: Eukaryota > Metazoa > Chordata > Mammalia > Rodentia > Muridae > Meriones > Meriones unguiculatus. The sequence goes on from NC_083354.1 coordinate 100,503,556, forward strand.
TCTATTATGCTGGGGTTTCCAGGGCTATTTGCCCCTGGATGGCTGGGTTCTGGAGATGCCATATTGCTCTGAGTTTTTAAGCTGACCTCTATACACTGGGCTGTTTTAGGTGTTGGCTGTTAGTTTCTGGTGCTTCCTGGAATCCTGAGGTAGGGAGAATCCCCTTGGCAGGAAGATGATTTTTCCTGAAGGCCTCCTCTGCTTTTTGGGTATGGTCACTGTATGGCCACTGTTTCTCAGGAATTGCCACTGCTCACCTCAAGCGTATAGACATGAGTAGTAGCTGTGGTCTTTGTTAGTCAGAAGGGGTCTCTCCTCCCACCCGTAGAAGTCCTCAAGACAGCTGCCCCCCTGCTGGGTTTCTTGTTCTGAATTTAGTGAGCTGCTGCTGTTGTTACACCATTTTCCAGGTACAGCCCTCTTGAAGAACCTGCTGATTCCCTAGCTGTGGGGTTTTCTCCTAACAGAAAAACTCAGTCTGGTACCCTTGGGCACACAGTTCTGTCTGGGAAGGTCAGAGGAGTGCCCAGCAAGTCTCTGGGCAAGAGGCTGAGTGCTCCACTCTCGGATGGGAGATTGTGCACCCAAGTTTGAGATGGCGGCTGCTTCAGTTCTTGCTTCCAGGTTTCTGTCCTTCTTGAGTTCCTGCCCTGACTTCCCTTAGTGACAGACTGTTACTTGACAGTATAAGATGAAAGAAACCCTTTCTTCTCCACATTGCCTTTGATCATGGTTTTTAGCACAGAAATAAAAGCCCTAAGATATAGCCCAGAACTACATTCAAAATACATGTATCAAAACATAATGAAGTTCCCTCATTTTCTCTCTCTCTCTCTCTCTCTCTCTCTCTCTCTCTCTTTGTCTCTGTCTCTTTTCCTCTCTCTTTCTCATCATAAATGTGTGCATATATTTACAGATGATGGTTTAAATGTTAAGATATGCTTAAAATATATATCTCAAAAACACAAAATGGTTATGCTGCATTCATGCTTTTGTATTTGACATTGCCAATTTTATACCTCAGGTTCTCATTGCAGTGCAAGATGAGAATAACTACAATGAACTTTCTTAATTGTTTTTACTTAAATTATATTTCTAACATTTCTCTGTTTATGTTTGCTAAAGTGCATGTTTATTAAATTTTCTGTGCTATTTAATAATTGTAGAGATCGCACGTTCTTCTTTGAAATTAGCTTCTACTAAATCTAAATTCTGAATCTTTGTGCATCCTAAAATTCATATGCTGATCTTTCATCCACAGAGTGATAGCATGTGGAAGTGGAGCTTAGGAAAATGCAGGAGTCTGGGTGAGGTCCTGAGAGAGAAGTCCAGGATAGAACTGGTGTACTTCTCTAGGGATGAAAACAGGAAGGTTGCCTTTCTTTCTATACACTTTTGATGTCTATAAACTCCCTCACTCCTATTTATGGGCATGGCTTGTTTGAAAGAGTAATCAGTGACATCTTACTTAAAATACTCTTTTCTTGAATTTTATATCGTGTACAGCCAAAGCTATACCTAAGTGTGAATACTAATCACTAAATTAAAATCATTCTATATTTGTCTTGCCAAAGGTTTTAGTGTAAGTTATTAGTAAATACAGCATAAAATTTTTACATGTGATTTTTCTCTTCTACTTTCTTATTCTAATGAGTTCCTTAATGGATGATTAATTTGCACTCTGAATTTTCATGTGTTGTTATTTCTGCTTACTTCTCCTTATGGTGTTTCTTCCGGTACTCTTCTGATATCCTTATTGTGAATTTCTTTCTCTGGAGTTTCTTCATGGGCATTTTTTGAGTTTTCCTAAGCACATTTTAAAACTGATTTTCACTTGCCTCTGCCAAGTTGAGTCTTGGTAAACTAAGCACAAGGCTTGTTTTAGAATATATTCTCAAAACTGAGGATTTTACATGCACATGTTCATGAAATCCAGCCAGTTGTCACAGTTGGGACAAGCAGTTTACATGTGCATGTGATGAGAGAAAAGTGTTTCCTTCTCTTCATACAACAGGAAATAGGACATGGACAAAACCACAAACCGGCAGGGTGAAATTTTGTTTGTTTATTACAAGATGTGTTAATGTGTTTAAAACAGTTTCTTCAAGATGAATTTACATAAAGGTGCCAATCTACTGTGTTTGTGTCCTGTTCTTTACACAGTGAGACCTTTCTACTTGAAGCTCTCTGCCCTCAGGTGTTGAAAGCTGTGGTGCACACTTACTTGGGATCCCTTACTCTCTTCTGATCTTACATGAATTTTCACATCATTGTCTTCTCCTCTGGTTGACTTATAAAGATTTACCAAACATGGTCCTTACCCACTAGTGTCTGTAAAACAAATATATTCACATTTACGGAGTTGTGTAGACATGGAATCATAAATGATTTCATATTACATTTCCTTTGCTCTTTGGATGAATTAGAACCTGAAATAATTTTAATAAGAAGACTCCTATGAACCCAGAAGGAAACAGCATCCAACCTCTACCATAGTCATACGTACATATAACAACGTGGTTGTAGAAACTATGCTGCTATATTCAGGAAATGTTCATCCATTATTTGCTGGTGTATAAGAGAGCATTTGGGGATCATATGAACAGTTTTTATACTGAAGACTGGCATTTTAGATGAAAATAATTGTAATTTTTAAATATGCTGCTATGGCAGGGCTGTGGTGGTGCACGCTAGTAATACCAGCACTTGGGAGGCAGAAGCAGGCAGATCTCTGTGAGTTCCAGGCCAGACTGATCTACTGACCAAGTCCCAGGACAGCCAGGGCTACACACAGAAACCCTGTCTCAAAAAACCAGAAAGAAGGAACAGAAAAGAAAAAAAAAAGAAAAGAAAAGAAGCAAACTTCTATGGACAATTATGTCCATATGCTCCTTATATCACTGATATATATAGAGAGAGAGAGAGTTTGTGAAAGAGAGCTAAAGAGCCTTCCCACTAGCAATGAACAGGAGCTCCTTTGTTCTGTGTACATCCACATTTCTTCGTGATGCTGAGAGTGTGCTGTTGCCTCAGAAAGGTTGAGTTGTGGTTTCCTGATGGAGCACTTTTTCATTCATTGTCCATTCTTCTCTTTATTTTACTTCTGTTAATTGCATATTTTAGTTTTTGTCCAATTTTCAATGTATGTATCTGTATTCTTAAAGTATTATCTTTTCTCAATTATTAATACAAATTGTATTAATCTCTTCAACTTGACAAAAGGCCACAAACCATATATGGGTTGCAAGTTTCCCTTCCTCTTAGAAATTAATTACCTTAATTTCTAGAAAATATGCACATAAGAATGAGGTATATAAGGAATGCCTATAGGTTTCATGTGAAAATTATAATATTGAAGCTAAGATATAAAGAATAAATGTGTAGAATATTCACCTCATAGCTGGAAGCTCCTACAGAAAAAAAATGAGATGGAAGTGAGCTGTGCATAAACCTACTCAAGAATTCTGAGAAAGAAAAAAAAGATGATGAAACCCAACAGATGAATTTTTAAATGCAGAACACAAGATAGATTTAAAGAAAAAGAAAAACAAATCTACATAGAGATGTTTATTATTAGAATTACACTGACACCAAACGGAATGACAACATGAAAATTATCTACGAAAGAACACAATTGACAGTAGGTACAAGGTTGCAGGGGGATAGTATAAGCAGCACCGTAAAAGAGGGTTCACGTGAACCTGACATGATTTTAAGAAAAATGTGTCCTACGATCCCAGAAGGAAATAGCATGGAACCTCTAACAGAATCCTATGTTCATGTTAAGTTTTGGAGACATATATTAGTATCCACCAAGACAAAGACTTCTAAGGGATGAATCCACATACATGACTGCATATTGAGTGCACAGGGTCTGTGGAGGAGGCAACAATGTTATAGGCAGTGAAGATTGGGTGAGAAAACACATAATAAAGAAAAAATGACTGTGTTTCATGGAGCACTCCAAAATAGAAACTCTCAGGTTCTGCTGGCATCCTATGGTTTGTGCCTCCTCCTGCCCTCCAAAAGACAAACTGTTACAATACAGCACAAAAACAAGCACATTCTAATGAGACTCTGAATTCACAGTGACAATTAGAGAACTCTTAAATCTCCTTGAGAAACAGATAATAGGGAACAAGAAGTATAACAAGTTAGAAAATTATTTGAATATTTAAATAAACAATTCTGTACTGATGGATTTATAAAAGCTACATACGAGAAATGTTCACTATCAAGCACTTAAAACAATTTCAAAGTTGACCAAATCAAAGCCAACATTTCAGTTGAATAAGGATGTGACATACTATGCTTACAGTGACAAAAAAAAAAATGCTGTTCACTGGACCATGCATGAAGATAACTTAGAACCCCTGCACAGAAGTGCCCAAGACAGCTCAGTATCCAAGAGGGTTCCCCAATAATAGGACCAGGGACCATCTCTGACATGAATTCAGTGTCTGGCTCTTTGATCACCTCCACCTGAGGGGGTAGCAGCCTTACCAGGCTACAGAGGAAGACAGTGCAGCCAGTCCTGATGAGACCTAATAGACTAGGGTCAGATGGAAGGGGAGGAGGACATCCCCTATCATTGGACTGGGGGAGGGGCATAGGAGAAGAAGAGAGAGGGAGGGTGGGATTAGAGGGGAGGGGGGAAGGAGCTACAGCTGGGATACAAAGTGAATAAACTGTAATTAATCAAATGAAAATAAAAAATGATATCCACAATCCTATTATGTAAGTACTATCAAAAACACAGAGGGTGTAACCTATTATAATCTGCAAACAAAACATAGAAGAAATACGAACAGAGGCTAAAGCATATGACTGATAAAGAAATAAAGGTATGCTTGGCCTCACAAGAACTTAGAGATTAGTAAAATTATTCTACTCTTCAACTCCAAGTTTGGTAAATTTGTAGTACTCAAATGGAATGGTGGGGATACAATAATCCCACAGAGGCCCTTGTATTCAAGGATTTTTGCTCAGGTGATGGCATTACTGAGAGGTGACTGGATCATGATGGTGCTAACATCATCAGCTGACATTAACTTCATCATCATAGTTTATTGACATAGCCCACTGCAGAAGTGCCTTGTCCAAGGGTACATACACATTGTCCTCTGTCTCTTGCTCTATCTTTGCTTCTTGGTTTCCAGGTGAGCAGCCTTTTCTCCTGCTACCATGATAATGGCCCAGACACAAAGCAATGCAGGGACCAACCAAGACTTGGAACGTCTTTATGCATGAGCCCAGGGAAATCTGTCTTCCCCTAAAAGAGCTCTCACAGATGATTTGCAACAGTGGTGAAGTTCACTAATTCCCCACATACTTCCTAGAGTTCTCATACAGAGATTAGGATTTTTCATTTTCTGTTGATGGCTCAAGTTGGTAAGCCACTATGAAGAGCACTATGTAACATTTAGGTGAATTAGTTAAGTCTCCATGCACCTCCCTCATGACTCAGGAACCTCTCCTCTAAGTGTATAAGTGAGAAAATTTTACCTGATTCTTTGAGGACATGTGCACAAGACTGTTAGTGAATTTATCCTCTGAAGGAAACAGAAATGAAGGCAATTATAATCAGCACCATCGGATGTATCTAAAAGTAGACAGTAGAAATAGATACCATAGAAAATTATGCAGGAGCAAATTCTCATAACACATATTCACCATTGTGTATGAAACTTTACATGCACCATCTCACCTGTTGATGGCATGTCTTCCTTTAACCTGCTTCTTACGTCATTGGAGTTATCTGACCTGATAGAGTTGTTTCTTTATATATTTGTTTATGGTGATGATAGTGATAAGAATTTCCAATTTTCTGCTCACCCTCATTTTCTGTTTTCTTTATATCTCTGAAAACGATCTTGTTTGAATAGGTCCAGATTACAAATGGGGAGGCCACACAATGGAGGAAGTGTACCCATACAAGAGCCTGAGGCCCAGGAGAGGTTTCTGTGCTTAATCCAAAGCAAGAGTCAGTTGTGTATCTCCTTCAAACAAAATCTACAATCCATATCGTTACTGCCTTCATATTTAGCTGTCCGGTCACTTGCTATGTTGGTATACGCTGCATACTGAATTTTTTTGGTTTCTTTTACCAGTTTGTAGGGGTGGTGAGTGCTTCACCAACTGAATTATATCCTAAGTGCCATGTTAAAAGTTATTTTTTTAATATTTTTGAGACATAGACAATTATGGAACTTACTATATAGACTGGACAGGCCTACAGATCACCAACCTCAGCCTGCCTCTACCACGAGAGTGCTAGGATTAAGGGTATATGCTGCCAGACCCTGGCCATGTTGAGATTCTTATTCTTCTTTACCTCTTGTGCTTTAGACATTTTCATATTTCTTAATCCAAATGTAATTTATTAATATATTCATTTTCAAGGAGAGGATATAAAAATTAAAGAGATAAGAAATAATATTAATTGGGAATATGGTAATTTAATGTTAATGCTTAAAATATTTTAATGGCAAAAGTAGTCAGGAAAATTAAAATCATCACAATCTATATTTTTAAATGAACTAGTAGTGAAATTCAGTGGTAGAGAACTTGCCTGGCATGTGTGAGGCCCTGAGCTCAGTCTCCAGCACTATGAAAAAACAGCAAAATACATACATAAATTTAGGGCTAAGCATGTAGATTAATGTACATGAAATACTAGGTTCAATCCCTTGGGTAACAAAAACAACAACAATAATAACAAGTAATTTTCTTTCTTTTTTTCTCAATTTTATCAGTCACTTAAGAATGGCATACCTTGAGCTTGTTTGGAGGTTCTAGCAGGGGAGCGCAGCTACTCATATACCCTTGACCAAAGACCGGTCCTTCTCTATTCCGGGAAGGTCGTCCTCTTCGACCGAGCATGCAGCTTCGGGAGGGACGCACATGGAGCGGTGAGGGAGGAAGGGGACACCCGCAAGGGCCAAATATATCTAGGCACAGGGTCTTTTCTGAGACTGACATTCAACCAATGACCATGTATGGATATAACCTAGAACCTCCGCTCAGATGTAGCCTGTGGTAGTTCAGTAACCAATTGGTTTCCCAAAGTGAGGGGAACAAGGACTATTTCTAACAGGAACTCAATGACTGGCTCTTTGGTCTCCCCACCCCCGAAGGGAGGAGTAGTCCTGTTAGGCCACAGAGGAGGGCTTTGCAGCCAGTCCTGAAGATACCTGATAAAACAGGATCAGATGAATGGGGAGGAGGTCCCCCCATCACTGGACTTGGAAAGGGGTACGGTGGAGATGAGGGAGGGAGGGAGGGACTGGGGGGGAATGAGGGAGCGGGACACAGCTGGGATACAGAGTTAATAAAATGTAACTGATAAAAAATAAAATTCAAAAGAAAAAGAAAAAAAAGAATGGCATACCATGTACTTTGATCACATTTACCAACACCTCCCATATCCACCCCCATCTCTTACCGAACCAACTTTATGTCCTCTTTTTTTTTTTTTTTGTAAATTAAACTCACCAAGTACAGTTTTCATTTTCCATATAATATTTTTGTTGTTGTTTGTGTCCCAGTTTTATTAAAAGACAGGTTCTTTTCTCATCGAGTGAAGCCTGATTACAATTTCCTTTCCCAGTTCTTCTCCACCATACCACCCATTGTGATCCACTCCCTTTCTGTCTCTCATTAGCAAAAAACAGGGTTCTGAAAGATAACAACAAAGCATAAAATAAAATATAGTAAAATAAAACAAAAACCATCACATTGAAATTGGACAAGGCAAACCAACAAAAAGAAAAGAGACCCTTGAGAAGTCACTAGAATTAGAGACCTTCTCATTCACACAATCAGGAATCCTTTTAAAATGTTAAGCTAAAAGCTGTGAAATATACGCAGAGAAGCTGGATCCGACCCATATCAGCCTTGTGCATGATGCTCCAGTCACCATGAATTCATATAAGCTTTGCTCAGTTGATTTATAGAACCTTATTCTCCTGGTGTCCTCCATCCCCTCTGACTCTGGCACTCTTTCCACATCCTCTTCCATAGGGTTTCCCTGAGCTCTAAGTGAAGAAACCTGATGGAGACATCCCATTTATAATTGTGTATTCCAAACTCTGTGTGTATGTGTGTGTATGTTTTTAATGTCTGGCTGTGGATATCTGTATTTGCTCCTATCGGCAGTGAGAGGAAGCTTCTGATGCTAGCTGAGAAAGGCACTATTGTATGAGTATTAGCAGAATATTATTAGTAGTAATTTTATTTTGGCTTTATAGAATAGTAGTATTTGGCAGATGATGAAGAAGCAGAGACCAGGTAACCCAGACAACAAACAATTTTTAATTGATACATTTTATCACTTTTCTAAATATTCTTTTACTGAGTACTTTGTTTAAACCAGAAGCATTTTTTATTCTTTGAAAATTTCATCTTGATCAAATCTATCCCCAACTCATCCTTCCAGCTCCTCCAGAAGTAATTTGGTACTCTAAATTCTCTCTTTGTCTTTATAAATGAAATCCTGTATTTCATACTAGACTTTACACATAAAAATGAAAATTTGCATATTCTGAAGCTTAAATAGTAAGAGCTGGAGAGGACAGGGTCTCCACAAGGAGAGCAACAGAACAAGAAAATTTGAACACAGGGAACTTCCCAGAGACTCATACTCCAACCAAGGACTCTTCATGGAGATAACCCAGAACCCCTGCACAGATGTAGCCCAGGGCAGTTCAGAGTCCAATTGGGTTACATAGTAATGTGAAGAGGGACTGCCTTTGACATAATCTGATTGGCCTGCTCTTTGATCACCTCCCTCTGGGGGGGAGCAGCCTTACCAGGCCATAGTAGAGGACAATGCAGCCACTTTTGATGTGAACTGACAGACTAAGATCAGAAAGGAGAGGAGAACCTCCCCTATTAGTGGACTTGGGGAGTGGCATGCAAGCAGAGGGAGGAGGGAGGGTGGGATTGGGAGGGGAGGAGGGAGGGGCTTATGGGGGGATGCAGAATGAATAAAATGTAATTGATGAAAAATTAAAAAAAAAACTCTCAGATTTCTATCCACAGATACTTCACAATGCTTTGCAAAATACTTTCTGTTCTTTTATGCCACCTATTGGACTGTATGCCAACTCCTATATCACATTTGTCATTTGATTAAACAATATACAAACCCAATTCATTTTTAAATTTCCCATCTCTATTATGAGATATATGTGCAAGATCTGATTATTTGGTTTTCTAAGATTACATGCACTAGCTCATATTCTTTTCCAAAACTACTGAGAGAAAACTTTAAGCAATCATTTCCTTCATCAGAACCTCAGTCTAAACCTTGTGTTCACAAGATCTTAGAAGCACCAATGACTTGGTGTTAATGTGTTCTAGCTGGCTGTAATCACTTTCTAGGTATTTTGGTTGTCACATCAACTAACCCACATTGGTAGGAATCTACAGCCTGAGTAGTGTGCTTGTCTGCCTGGCTTTCTGCTGGCTGGGCTTTATGGTTCAGATCTCAGCCATGAGCTTTCTCTGTCCAGGGTGGTGTTGGGTTTCCCACTATGTTCATGGATTTCATAGTAATGGCCTAAAACCTACCTATCTCACATACATTCAGGTTTTCTTTTATAACAATTGACTGTGAGTTTCCTTTCTCTCAGAATTTTAGGTGCTGTATTTCTGATTTTATGTACAGATATAAATTTTTAGTTTTACATGAATTCATATAAAATGTTGAGAAATATGAATAAACCATGAATATATTTACATATCTCCAACAAGAAAGTTAAATTCAAATGAGCTTATGTTATGTATTTATAAACTTCCTCTATCATATCTCTGGCAGGAGAGCATTAAATCTCTTCTTAAAGATGGAGAATTTATTAGCGTGGTTAATTTCTGTAGTAAAATCAACTCTTTCTCTATGTAACATTTATTCAATTGTTCTACATTTTACTTCCAGAAATATACACAATATACTTAACCCTGCATAACCAATAACTGAAGGTTTTACAGATCAACTCTTTCATGTGCATTGTTTCCAGACAAACTAATGTCAAATTTTGACACAAAATATCCATCCCATTCTTAGCAAAAGTCCCAAACTTATCTGACCTATAATAAGATAATGTTTGTGAAGAACATAGAGCATTGCCAATAGGATTATTTCTAGTATCTAAAGTGGACATCAGGAAGCTAGTGGATTAATGTAGGACAGACACTGTTGGATTAAAGTAGAATAGACAATGTAGCAGCTTTGTCAAAAACATTTGAGAAAATAACATCTGAAAAGTCAAATCCTTACAAAAAAGAAAAGCTTGAAAAACAAAACTCTAATTGAATGACACCGTGTATAATGAAGGTCGTGACTTTTCAAATTCGCGTTAGAAGCACAGTGAAACATTGCATAACTACTTTGGTAACAAGAATTCTAAGCAGAATCGAGCTAGAAGCTGTGGCAGACCTTAACACAAAATAAATCTCCAAGTTATTGTTTATCTGTGAGAGTGTGTAGCAGGAAGGAAAAGGTCAGGTGTTCTGATACCATCTGTGGACACACGTCTTAGTGACAAAAAAAAGGTGAGAGGTGATAACAACAACATGAGCACATCACTGGGGTACATATAATAAGTAAAAGGTGAGCTGACGTCAATGGAGTAGGGATCTTTATACCACCTTAGACATCTTTTACTGACATAAAAAGCTAAAGGGTGGCTAAGTGCGATAACTACAAAATGAGCACAGCAGTGGGATATATAGTGCATTATATACATATCAACAATGCTCTACTTGCACTTAGAGCAGCGAGTAAAGGAACATATTGTGAAATACCTGTTAAAATAGGTTTTGAAATCAAGCCAGTAGAGATTTAAACTGTATGCTGATTTGAATCCTTGCTATTCAGTGACATCGTTACAAAAAGACTATGAAGTTACATTCAAACCCTCATCACCTCCATGACCCCTAAGGAGCTTCTGACCTCTCCGAAAACCATCTTCTTCTATCCATGCAATGTGGATGAACATTAAATCCATTAATGAAGTCAATTTCCCCAGAACATGAAAATCACCTCTGCTACCATATATCTTGCTGAAAAGTGATTCATAACAGGACAAACTTTTGAGGATGGCAGTTACAAGTTATAGGCTAAATTTTGTATTTATAAACATATAAAGTTGGCTTTTAGTATCAAAATGGGAAATAATGAGAGAAAGGAGATAGAAATGAAAAAGAAAATAGGGTAGGATAAAAAACTAGAAGGAAGGGAGAGCAGTGAGTAGAAAGGGGATCCAATTCTAGTGCGCAAGGGAACGCTATCCTGTGCAAAACTAAAGGACAGGTGACAAAAATATTCTGACACTTACCACAGCACTTTGGCCATTTCATTAGCTCAAAAATCAAAAGTCTATAAGAATGAAGAGTAGATCTTCACAGGAGTTGCATTTCACACATATGAAGAAATACCTTCAGCCTGACAGTAGTGAGACAAAATGCACCGACTAGAAGCTTTTCAGTTTCATGAGGTCCCATTTATTGATTGTTGATCTTAGAGCCTGTGCTGCTGGTGTTCTGTTCAGGAAGTTGTCTCCTGTGCCAATCAGTTCAAGGTTCTTCCCCACTTTTTCTTCTAAAAGGTTTAGTGTGTTGTGTCTGGTTTTATGCTGAGGTCTTTGACCCACTTGGACTTTAGTTTTGTGCAGGGTGATAAATATGCATCTATTTGCATTTTTCTATATGTAGACATCCAGTAAATCCAGTAAATCTTACTGAAGATGCTATTTTTTCCATTGTATAGGTTTGGGTTTCTTTTTCAAAAACCAAGTATGTTTAGGTGTGTAGGTTTATTTCTGGGTCTTTGATTTAATTCCATTGATCCACAAGTTTTTATGTCAGTACCATGCTGTCTTTATTATTACTGTTGTTCTATAGTACAGCTTGAGATCAGGAATAGAGATACCTCCAGAAGATCTTTACTGTATAGGGTTGTTTTAGTAATTCTGAGCTTTTTGTTTTTCCTATGAAGTTGAGAATTGTTCTTTCAAGTTCTTTAAAGAACTGTGTTGGTGTTTTGATGGGAATTGCACTGAATTTGTAGACTGCTTTTGGTAGGATAGCCATTTTCACTATGTTAATCATACTGACTCATGAGCATGGGAGATCTTTCCATCTTACGATATCTTCTTCAATCAGGAAAAAATTACTCAATTAGGAGCTCCACGAGGATACAAAAGAGATAAAATATCTGAGATCAGGGGCCTGCAGAGACCGATGCTCCAACCAAGAACCACGCATAGAGAGTACCTAGACTCCTGCTCTGATGTAGCCAATATGCAGCTCAGTCTCCAAGTGGGTTCCATAGTAAGGGGAGCAGGGCCTGTCTCTGACATGAACTCATTGACTGACTCTTTGATCCCCTTGGGGGGGGGGGTGCAAACTTGCCAGGCCACAGTGGAAGACAATGCAGCCCCACAAGGAGACCAACAAAGCTAAAAAAAAAAAAATCTGAGCTCACATCTAATTTTAATAAACTGGTTATCTCACCAGTTGGTCTTTCTGCATATCAATAATCCTAGTCTGTTTTCAGACATAATTTTCTTTTCTTACTATAGAATCATGAGATTAATGTATATGTAACTGTATGAGTCTGACAATTTTTTTGAATGCAATATATAATTTCTCCCATTAGCAGAAGAATGTTTCAAATCACATCTATTTAAGTGACCTGTTATGAAGGAGGATTCAATATTAATGACAGTCAAATAATTCCTGATTTCAAAAGAGGTATATCTCAATAATAACAAAATATTTTTATTTAATGCTAGAAATATGGTCTTCTCATATCTCCTTTGTTTATTACCAATCAATAAATCTCTTGAACTATTGTTCTCAAGATTTATTGAATAAAACAGATATTTCTTGAAAATTACATTTTCTTCTCTTCCTGTCAGGCTAGCTGTTGCCTCACTGGTGAATTATTTTAAGAAATGAATGCTGTATCTCCCTTTCAGATGACAGGTCTCTGCATTTTGCTCTTTATTGGTTTTGTTTGTTGTAACTTAAAATGCAGGGTCTATTTTTCCCTAGTGTTGTTGTTTTTTTTTTTTTTTTAAGTGAGCTGAAAGAAGATAAACAGAACATTCACACTTACAAGTGACAGCTGAGATGTCCTTCAAACCTTTTAGGAATTTCTATGACACACTCTGTGAACCCTTCAGATCTTGGGAATATACAATATCCTAATGCACAATTTAAGACAAGCCTTTAGATCTTTGTGTAGAAGTTGAAAAGTATATAAATTCATTCCCTGGGTCACAGAGGTATATCATTGAAGTATCTTTAATCTGTTGACATTGAGATGAGAACAAGAATAATTACATATTAAAGCAATTTTTAAAGGAGCAAGTTCATAGAATTCAGTTTTCCAATCATCCATCCATCCATTCATTACAATGGTATTGTCTAACGTGAGTGACAGGCACTGAGTTAGATGCCAGAAGTAGCAGAAATTAGTAGCTCTGCCCCTGAGGTCAATAATTTCATTCTACTTAGATGAGAAAGTATAAACAAAAAGGTTGAATTTTAATGTAGAAAGTATTTTAAAGGGTCAGATTAACCAAGGCAAATGTAGTATGTTGCCAGGGACTACTTTGAACTTCTAATCCTCCTGCCTCCACATCTTTATGTGGTATTGACAGTCCAATGCTGGGCACCAATCATTGCTAGTCAGGCACTCTAACCATTGAGCTACATCCCAGCCAGAATGCATTTTAGTAGAGGGATTCTTCTCATGACTAAGGTATGTAGGAACATAAATAAGAATCCATTTCTCTCAAAAAAATTTTACGGAGGAGGATGATCTTTGACAAATGATAGACAGACACTGAAGGAAGATAGGCATCCAGGTGCGGGCAAAGGCAATAGTAAGTATACAACTTTAATTCATTTTTTATTGTCATTTTATGTTGGTGCTCAAATTTCCTGGTATATATAAATAGGATCATACATTTCTTAAGCAGAAAGGGTGAGAAGGGATTCATGCTAGTACAAAAGGCAGAAGTAAATAATGTCCTAAAGAAAACTGGATTTGGTACCATAAGTAATTGGAGTGTCTAGAATGGCTACAATCAAAAACTCAACTCAAGTTCAGCACATTCTAGCATGGATGTGAAGCAACAGGAACACTCCTCCATTGATGATGGGAGTGCCAACTTGTGCAACCACTATGGAAATCAATCTGTCAGGTTCTCAGAAAATTAGGAATAGTTCTACCTCAAGACCCAGCTATACCATTCCTGGGCATATACCTGAAAGATGCTCCACCAAACCACAGGACATTCGCTTAGCTATGTTCATAGCAGCTTTATACATAATAGCCAGAAACTGGAAACAACCTAAAGGTTCCTCAACCCAAGAATGGATTTTTAAAACTGTGGTACATTTCCACAATGGAATACTACTCAGCTATTAAAAACAAAGATACCTTGAAATTTGCATGAAAATGAATAGAAATAGAATAATTCATCCTGGGTGAGGTAAACCAAATCTAAAAGACATACATGGTATGTACTCCCTTATAACTGGATATTAGCCATAAAATACAGGATAACCATGCTATAATCCACAGACCCACAGAAGCCAAGGAGGGCCCAAGGGAGGACGTTTAAATCTCACTAAAAACAGAAAATAAAATAGACATCTAAAGTAGATGGAAGGAGGAAATTGAATTGGAGAGAGGGTGTGGAAGGGAGGAGGACATAGAGAGAACAGAAATCAGTTGGGGTCCCAGGAGAGGCTCCCAGGAGTCTATGGGTGTGGCCTGAGCTGAGATTCCTTGCAGTGAGGGTTAAGGAGCCTGGAGTGGCCTCCTCCTGTGGGCAGGTAGGACTCCCAGTGTAGAGAGGGAGACACAAACCTACCCTTAAAACTTTCAACCCAAAACTTGTCACACCTACAAGAAGTGTACGTGTAAAGATGGAGCAGAAATCAAAGGAATGGCAAACCAATGACTAGCCCAATTTGAGAGCCACCCCCGTGGGAGAGAGACAACCCATGCACTATTTTTTTTTTCAGAATATGCAAACTTATAGTGTTTCCACTGTCAACATTTATGATCTTGGTCTTTCTTTCTAGTCTTTGTACGGGACCAAGAGAGACACACTGGCTACTTTAATAGCCTTAAAGCAGACTCCAGGAATATCACCTACAGCATGACCCTTTCAACCAAATCCAGCAACCAGAACATCATCGTTTTTCTCAACAAAGTTCAAGCAGCTGACATTGAGCGTAAATGCTGTAATCTTCTTGCCATTCTTGATCAGCTGTTCCCTGCACACTTCTGGATAGCAGAATTTGGCTGTTTGGCTTCAACTTGTAATTTTTCCAGAACAATTCACTTTGCATGAGAGGCACCACCAAAAGGATTGGCCTTCAGGGCTGTTCCCAAGTGGGCTTTCTTGTATTGTTTATCATGACACTTCTGGACCCATCAGTCACTACAAAACTTCCTGGAAACTACAATACTTGCCTACACTATTAATGACACTCTGCTATGCTTGCAGACAGGAGCCTAGCAAAACTGTCTTCTTAGAGGCTTCATCTAACCACTGATGGAAACAGACACAGAAACCCACAGCCAAACAATAGATCAAGCTAGGAGAGTTTTGTGGAAAGTGGGAAGAAGGATTGAGGGAGGCAGAGGGGGTCTAGGACATCAGAAAAAGACTTACAGAATCAACTAACCTGGGCCTAAGTGGGCTTACAGAGACTGAACCACCAACCAAAGGGCATGCATGAGCTGAACCGAGACCCTCTACAAATATTTAGTAGATATGCAGCTTGGTCATTGTATGGGTCCCGTAACAATGGGAGCAGGAACTGTCTCTGGCAATTTATCTGCCTTTGGAGCCTTTCCATTAGCTGGGCTGCCTTGTCTGGCTTCAGTGGAAGAGGGTACACTTGGTCCTTCTGTGACTTGAGGTGCCCAGGGTAGGTTGGTACCCCATATGGGCCTCTCCTTCAGAGGGGAGATGGGAGGATGGGGCATGAGAGTGCAACTAGGAGGAAAGAAGGAAGGGGACTTTATCAGGTTGAAAAATGATTAAATAAATAAATGAGAAAAAAGATATGGTACTTTGAACTAGAGGGAATTTTGTCTAAATAAGAGGAACAGATAGGCAGGGTCATAAAAAATCATGAAACTGTTTCCCTGGACACACTGGGAATGGGCTACATGTATATATAAATCACATATTAGGATATATTACAGAGAATTATAGAGACTAAAGGTAATGACATAATCTTAAAGTTGCTTTAGTGTCCATATTTGTGTGCTATATTCAATAATGCTCCTCTTAAAATTTATGATCACTTCCCCGTGACAGGGGAACAGCCTTTTCAGGCCACAAGAGAAGACAATGCAGCCAGTCCTTATGGGACCTGATAGGCTAGGGTCAGATGGAAGGGGAGGAGGACCTCCCCTATCAGTGGACTGGGGGAAGGGCAAGGCAGAAGAAGGAGGAAGGGTGGGAGTGGGAGGAGACAAGGGGGGACTACAGTTGTGATACAAAGTGAATAAAGTGTAATTAATAAAAATTAAATAAATTATATAAATAAGAAAAATGTGTACTTAACTAGAGAGAAGAAACTTAGAACCACAGAACTAGTTGAAAGATTGGTTTCTGTTAATAATACCTATTACTCTGCATAGGCATATTAAAATTGAAAATATTTCCTCCAAGCATACTCTTTCCCCAATCAAATAAAAACAACATACATATCACATTGAGCAACTAATTCTAATGCTGCTTACATAAAAACATTTTTCTCATTACAGCTTGAAATATCATTGCCCATAGCATAGGGAGCTTGAATCACCATTTGACAATGAGATGCTCACACAAATACAAAATAAATAACAAATGTTACTTCGTCATGCAGTTGTTCCTCTGTTGATATTTTCCTGTATTGCTTAAGTGTGTAGTTATTACTGTTCATTAAGCAGTCAACATGGAATACATTCTATGATCCACATTAATCTTGCTTGATCTTTTCAGGTAATGGATTAAACAGTCAGTGAACAACAGAAGAGAGTGACATACAGCTGGCTTTAAAATAGAGGCTCTTTCAAAGTAGAACATCTGTGTTTGTAACAGTTTACAACTGCTAAGTATACCTTTAAAAAGCATGTCTGTATAACAGGAAGTCTTTCTCTCCAACTTATGATCCTAAGTGGGAACCACATTCACCCTCCATTGTAAATATACCTGCCAAAGACTGAGAATTCTTGAAGCCCAGTAGCACCCGTTCCATAATGAAGGAAAGGATGAGAACTGAGGCATCTGGGGATATTTTTTAATTTGAATTTCTGAAATAGTTAAGGAAGCCAAAGATGTCTTTACATGTGTATGGGGCATTGTTTTATTTGTCTTGGGAAAAAGTGTGTAAGTTTCTTGACCTACTTGATCATTGACAATTGGAGAGCATTCTGTTAGGTCATTTTCTTCTTTCCTTTTTTATTTTTATATTTTTTCAAATTGTGTTTGCTTTTAGTTGTAACCCAGATGGACCTTGTACTCACAATCCTCCTAGCTCAGCCTCTCAAGTGCTGTAATTGCAGGCACGTATCATCTTATTTTATGTTGTATTTTTTTATAAATTTTTCATTAGTGAATTTCCTATCAGATATAACATTTTCTGATGAATAATTCAAATTGTGGGTATTTTCTCTTATTTCAAGGATTATTTTAAAATTTTGTTATTCTTTTTTTCTGTGCAGGGAAGATGCCTTCCCGCTTGGTTGTTGCTTGTTGATTTGTGATATCAAATATCACAAATGTTAATGCCAAGCATGTCTTCTCCTGATTCTTTGGTTGGTTCTTTAGTTGGTTGGCTATATTTCAGCTTTGCCATCTCAGGACCTATATTTAAATCTTAAAATTCACTTTGAATTGGCGTGTGTGTGTATGTGAGAGAGAGAGAGAGAGAGAGAGAGAGAGAGAGAGTAGGGTTTAATGTAAGGGCCCAGCCTCTTTAGCTCCAAATATTAAGTTTTTCCCAACCCCATTTATTGAAAATGTGATAAACATTGTAACTTTGAGGTGGCCTTATTGCAATTTTGTTGATTATTCTATGCTTTGGTTATTTGTGGACTCTCTCGGTAACATGCTTTGAACAGGTTGCTATCTTTAACTTTCCAACTTGTGAATATAGAATATCTTTTTCATTTTGATATTCCCATCAGTTTATCACTGAGTATAACATATCCAAAATGACATCAGCTTTCTGCAGAGCTGTATGCTCCCTTGTTATTACACTCTTCACACAAACCATGAAACAGAAATAACAGTAATGCCCATCAGAGAGTGATTAAAGAAAGAAAATCTCTCTCTCTCTCTCTCTCAAATGCTATTTAGTCATTTAAAAAGAGAAACACCCATTTCCAACAATACAATTAAATTTGCAAGACAGTATACTAAAAGACATAAGTTAGGCATAAAAAGAAAATGCTTATACAATATCACCCATATATATAATCTAAAAAGACAGTGAAATATGTATTAAAAAAGAGTAGAAGAGTGATTACTAAGGGTAGGGAGAGGGGGGGAAGAGGGAATCATAAACCCGAGTATTCACTGTAGCTGTCCACAATGAACAAGTAAGAATAATTACTTAACATTTGAGCTATAGTTAGTTCTGCATGGTATTTAGAAAATATGCTAAGAATATAAATTTTCAGAACTCTTAATGCATACATTGGTCACTATAGAAGGTAATGGGCAGGGTAGTTGGTTTGACTATGGTAAATTATCCCGTGATGTATAGGTAGATACCAAAACATTCTACTGTACCACACAGATCATGAATACATTTCAAAAGATAAAAAGATTTTAAAACCAAACAAACAAAAGCCTTAGTGTTACAGGACTTTGGGGGCTGGAGAGATGGCTCAGCAGTTAAAAATACTTACTGTTCCTAGAAAAGACCAAAGTTTTATTCTCAGCAACCATATTTAGAACTGGTTCCAGTGGTGCCTGCTGCCCTCTTCTGGCTTACTAGCACAAGCATGCACACACATATACTAACATGCAGACACATACAAAGAAGTAAAGATGTGGAAATAAATATAAAAAAAAAAAACAAAGTAAAAAAACTCAAACAAAAGATGGTAAATTAAAGAAAACAAAGCTAGATGAGTAAACCTGGTTATTAGAAAACTGAACATACATTCATTGTTTCCCTTAATTACATCCAAAAATTCAAGACCTGTAAGCTTGCTTCCTGCCCTACACAACAGACTCCCTGGGATGGTTTTTATTCTGTAAGTGTTCTTGGTGTAAGAGAGGTAAGAAATAAAACCAGAGTCCTCATTTTATAATCATATCACAAAAAAGATTGAGACAGCAATTTACACAGCCTGTGTTTTTCCTGTGTGCAAAACTGCTTATGTGGCTGTTTCTACCAAGAAGAGACAGCCTCAAATGGCATGATAACCACTGGGTGATTTTAACCTTGGCTCCCATTTGGAGACAGAAATGCGTGAGAAGTAAGTTAAACTTCCAACTCCCATTCCAGCCACTTACATTAGTTGTGGGTTTTCCAATAATAATAACAACAATAATAGAGTTTTGCTCCTGTAATAATGAGACAGTTAGCAGAGCTAAAGTGAAATAACATCCTGTGTCACCGTCTCTTGGCCTACTTTTCTGCTGGCAAGCTCACAGCATGAAAAAGCCTGCAAGTGGTTCTAGACATCAAAAGACAATGAAAAGGAATTTATATCTATGAACTGTGTTCTAGAAGAAGAGACAACGTCCCTCCATCTACCTCCATGCAGCTGCCTCCTGGCAATCCTTACTCGGAAACTTGACCTGTCACCATTGTGGGTTCAAGTTTGTGATGTTCACGTCATGTCTAAGTCCAAAGAGAGGCTGCAAGCGACGCACAGAGATTTCTCTGTGTTCTCGAAAAACCTTGTTAAAACCCAGAGCATGTATACTGTAAGGAAAGAACCTCCCCATGCAGGCACTTTAACCTACATACGAAAGGGTAAAATTCTTTAAAAGATGAGAGGTTTTTTTCAACATTGTGCAAACTACCCTCTCCATAGTAATAGCGTGTATCGTCCTTACATTCCACAAAACATGAACATTTGATTCCTCTGTGAG
This sequence comes from Meriones unguiculatus, assembly GCF_030254825.1. Lineage (NCBI taxonomy): Eukaryota > Metazoa > Chordata > Mammalia > Rodentia > Muridae > Meriones > Meriones unguiculatus. The sequence continues at coordinate 100,523,694 of NC_083354.1, forward strand.
TTTTAATGAAATCCTGGTTGCCATATCTTAGACTCTTAAGTACTCTGATAATACTTTGATATCGTCTGTCCCAATCTTGTTCTGATCAGGAAAGAGAGATGGGAAAGGATGCTTCATACTCAAAACAAAAATCCAACAGAAAAAAATGAAATAGTAATTATATAATTAATATCAAAACACACAAATTATTTTGTTTAACAAAAGCAAATTAGAAGATTTATCAAGCAAGAAAGACACAAAATTCCACTAGATAGAAGTCCATACTGAGACCATGAAGAATACAGGTTTTTGTTTTCTTCTTTCATCATTCTCATCTTATTAATGACAGCAATAAAATTATAATAGACAACTTTAACAAAAGTAATAATTAAAAAATTTAAACTGCACATTAAGTTTTCCCCAGGGAACTGACTTTCCAACAGCAAAAGTCAGCCCTGAAAACATACATACAAGTAACATTATACAGACTGAGCAGGTTGCACTTAGGTATTTAGTAATGTATGTTCATATTCATATATTTATACATTTGTAGATATTCCATATATTTATATGTACACTTATGTATGTACGGAAAACCAAATAATGAAGAAAGAGGCCATAAATTTAAAAAAGAGCAAGGAAGTGTACATGAGAGTGTTTGGAAAAGTGAAAGGGAAGGGAAACTTATGTAAATATATTATAATCTCAAAAAATAAAATAAATGTTTTATATCACACACCAAAATATTTATTATTGTAAACACTTTAATAATAATGCTTAAATAAAAATATTTTCAGAATTCAAATAATAGTATTCTAAGAACAGTAACTTAATATGTTGTAAATATCAGTCTAATATATTAGCTTGCAATACATATTTTACAGGTGAATTTATGTAGGTTTTCTCAGAATTTATTCCATAAACAATAACAAAGACTAGTTTTTTTTATTTGCTTATTATTTAAACAACAGACATATAAATAGGAAAAAGCATTTAATTTTAAATTTGTTATATATATACACATTTTTATTATAATTTCTCCTGTATATATCTGATATTAATATACCCCCAGAATACTTATATTTCCCTGCAAACACAGACCAATGACACATCCCTGTTTGGCAGAGCAATATTAAATAAACTCCTTCCCAAGCCAACAACTGCAAACTTAGCTATAATATTTACAGGCAGGATAAGCAACCATTAATTCATATTCCTTTGGGAAAATAAATATCTGATAAGCACAGATCAGAAATGTTAATTTTTCCTGCCCTAAGCATAAATCCACTGTTTAGACAGATAAATGATTTCCTAACTATCTGTTTGTATCTGAAATCTCTGCCCGAAAGTCACACAATGTTAACTGATAAAGTGGTGGAATAGTAGTGATCAGCCCTGACCACTATCATGATCTAAGAAATGTTGTGTCTAGACTAAAGTTCTGCAATGGTTTACCATGCTAAATTTTTAAACAGAGCATTTTCTCAGAGAAAACGTAAGAGCAAAACTATTTGGGAATTAAAGTTTTAAAAGCCTCTTCACAGCATCAGTTGTGGGTTATAGTACTAAATTGACTATAACCCAAAAGATCTTTGGTAGGTTAGATGTCCCGTAAGAATATCAGAGGTTCTATGCACCTGGTATACTAATGTAGTAAATGATGATTATAGTACATACATTTTAACATTAAACACATATATGGGGGGCTGGAGACATAGCTCAGGTGCTAAGAGCCTCTTGCTCTTGCAAAGGACCTGGGTTCAATTCCCATCACCCACATGGTGGTTCAAAACTATCTGCAATTCCAGTTCCAGGAGACCACAGTTTCTGACACTGTCTTCTGATCTCCATGGGCACGAAGTATACAGACCATGCAAATATATACAAGTAAAACACTTCATATAAAAGAAAAATGAATAAAACTAATTTAAAGCACAAATGTGAACATATCCTAGGCCACAATATGAACTAGACCAAATTTGAATTTCCTTCTAGATATTATACCTTCTCCCCTTTCTTTTTGGAAAATACATTTTATGAAAATCTCTGAGGGAGATAAAATACAATATAAATTCAATGTTATTTCTTACAGATAAATTCCCATTTTATAAATCTTCTCTAATTAGAGAATAACTTAACTAAGCTTGAATAATTCTGCAGTTACACAGAATGGGCTTTGGAATAAGACAGAAACCTCTGCTGGAGAAGCAAGCTTAAACAAGGGATGTTCTTTTTTATTTCAATTGTCTTATCTATATTCAAATAAACCGAATTTGTGAATGAGTCTGGGACGGGACAGTATGTTGAAAAATATAGTACTTGACTCAGTAGCCCCAGAAGCCATTGGTTCACCCCACTATGAGTAGGCACTATCCAATTCTTGGAGTGTCTTCATGAGACAAGCTCAAAGGAGGAGTTCATCACTGTTTCACATTTTTTCCTGTATTAGTGCCTGATCAGAATACCCACCATTGCCTGTCCCAAGGCAAGTAATGCATACTATGGCCTCCTGTTTCTCAGGCTTCAGATTTGCAGTGTTTCATGGCTTCCAGGATTCAGACAGCAAAGATATGCCAGCCATCGGAAATATACAAGCAACTCCCAAGAAAAATAGCCACATATGCACAATTTTCAATGGGTCTGACCCGAACGCCCAGTACTTAAGCACAAAAAGTATGTTCAAAGAGAACATGAGTCCAGAAATACAAGAATGCAAAAAGGATTGCATTAGAGAGGTAAATAAATGAGCATGCAATGCCTTCCATATCAAAAATCAAACACGTGGTCATGGTTGGGAAACTTACATTAAAATATCTGAGGTGCAGATGAATGTGATAGTCTTGTCAAATGAACAAAACTCAACATATATACTCTGGGCAATAGGATGTGAAAAGAGAAGAATACAATCCTTCCTCTCCCACATCCTCCTGCCCCTTATATGATTGGAAGTGGGAGAGGAGCAACATAGAGCAAGCAATTGCCCAATGCTCTAGACTTGACTGCCCACATTTAACTCTTTTTTTATTTTTTTATTTTTTTTATCAGTTACATTTTATTAACTCTGTATCCCAGCCCTGTCCCGATCCCTCATTCCCTCCCAGTCCCTCCCTCCCTCCCCCATCTCCACCGTGCCCCTTTCCAAGTCCACTGATAGGGGGGACCTCCTCCCCATTCATCTGATCCTGTTTTATCAGGTATCTTCAGGACTGGCTGCAAAGCCCTCCTCTGTGGCCTAACAGGACTGCTCCTCCCTTTGGGGGTGGGGAGACCAAATAGCCAGCCATTGAGTTCCTGTTAGAAATAGTCCCTGTTCCCCTCACTTTGGGAAACCAATTGGTTACTGAGCTACCACAGGCTACATCTGAGTGGAGGTTCTAGGTTATATCCATACATGGTCCTTACATGGTTGAATGTCAGTCTCAGAAAAGACCCTGTGCCCAGATATATTTGGTCCTTGTGGAGCTCCTATCCTTTCCCCATCAGACTAACTCCCCTTCTTTCTTATGATTCCCTGTACTCTGCCAAAGGTTTGGTCATGAGTCTTTGCTTTGAAAACACTGCTAGTTAGAGTCTTTCAGATGCGCTCAGTAGACTCCTGTCATACGTTCAATGCACATCCCATCTGTCTTTCTAAAGGAGGATTGATCATCTTACCCCATGTCGGCTCAATTGATTATCTTTTTTAGGTGTATAGATTTCATTATGTTTATCATATCTTATAGGTCTATACAAGTGAGTATATCCCATGTTTGTCTTTCTCCTTCTGGGATATTTCACTCAGAATCATCTTTTCTAGATCCCCCATTTGCCTGCAAATTTCATGATTTCCTCCTTTTTGATTGCTGAGTAGTATTCCATTGTATAAAAATACCACAATTTCTGTACCCATTCCACCGTTGATGGACATCTGGGTTGTTTCCAGGTTTTGGCTATTACAAATAGAGCTGCTATAAACATGGTTGAGCAAGTGTCCTTTTTGTGTACTTGAACAAACTTTGGGTATATACCTAGCAGTGGTATAGCTGGGTCTGAAGGAAGCACTATTCCTATTTGTCTTAGAAAGCGCCAGATAGCTTTCCAGAGTGGTTGTACCAGTTTACATTCCCACCAGCAGTGGAGGAGGGTTCCCCTTTCTCCACAACCTCTCCAGCATGTGTTATCGCTTGAGTTTTTCATCTTGGCCATTCTGATGGGTGTAAGGTGATATCTCAGGGTCGTTTTGATTTGCATTTCCCTGATGGCTAATGAGGATGAGCATTTCTTTAAGTGTTTTTCTGCCATTCGATATTCCTCTGTCGAGAATTCTCTGTTTAGCTCTGTTCCCCATTTTTTAATTGGATTACTTGGATTGCTGCTTTTCAGCTTCTTTACTTCTTTGTATATACTGGATATTATATATAAAGGGTTAGTGAAGATTCTTTCCCAATCTGTAGGCAGTCATTTTGTTTTGATGACGGTATCCTTTGCTTTACAGAAACTTTTCAGTTTCATGAGGTCCCATTTATTGATTGTTGCTCTTAGAGCCTGTGCTGTTGGTGTTCTGTTCAGGAAGTTGTCTCCTGTGCCAATGAGTCTCTTTTCTGAAACTGACATTCAACCAAGGACCATGTTCTAGGCTGTTCCCCACTTTTTTTTCCAATTGATTTAGGGTATCTGGTTTTATGTTGAGGTCCTTGATCCACTTTGACTTTAGTTTTGTGCAGGGTGATGAATATGGATCTATTTTCATTTTTCTGCATGTAGACATCCAGTTGGTCCAGCACCATTTGTTGAAGATGCTGTCTTTTTTCCATTGAATGGATTTGGCTTCTTTGTCAAATATCGAGTATTCATGGGTGTGTGGATTTATTTCTGGGTCTTCTATGCGGTTCCATTGATCCTCCTTTCTGTTTCTATGCCAATACCATGCAGTTTTTATTACTGTTGCCCTGTAGTACAGCTTGAGATCAGGAATGGAGATACCTCCAGATGATCTGTTGTTGTACAGGATCGTTTTGGAGATTCTGGGTTTTTTGTTTCTCCATATGAAGCTGAGAATCTTTTTTTCAAGGTCTGTAAAGAATTGAGTTGGTATTTTGATGGGAATTGCATTGAATCTGTAGATTGCTTTTGGCAGGATGGCCATTTTCACAATGTTAATCCTACCAATCCATGAGCACGGGAGATCTTTCCATCTTCTGATATCTTCTTCGATTTCTTTCTTCAGAGACTTGAAGTTTTTCTCAAACAGGTCTTTCACTTGCTTGGTTAGAGTCACACCAAGGTACTTTATGTTATTAGTGGCTATTGTGAAGGGTGTTGTTTCCCTAATTTCTTTCTCAGCCTTTTTGTCTTTGGTATATAGGAGGGCTTTTGATTTTTTTGAGTTGATTTTGTATCCTGCCACTTTGCTGAAGGTGTTTATCAGCTGAAGGATTTAACTCTTTCTATTGTTTTGGATGGTGAAGAAGCAAGTTTCCAGCTCCAGGTTTTGACCTTCTGGAGTTCTGTCTCTGTACTCTAATAGAAAAGAATGTATCTTTTGGAGACTCTTCATACTCAGGACCACAAAAATTCATGTTGCTCCCTTCAAAAAGAATAAAAATTTCAGTCTTCCTCCAAGAATCAATGCATCTTCTTGCCTTTAACCACTTGATAAATTTACTTTCTCTTGCTAGCCTCTATACTACAGAACACTAGATCGCTGATGAGGTAATGACTTCCATTGTAAAGTTATGCAAATGAATTCCAAGCATGCTGTCAGATGATGAAAGGAAAAATTATCACAATTTATTCTACTTGTTCTAGAGTAAACATTGGTAAACTAATTACATGACACACCTTCACACAGTATCTATGAAAAGAGGAAGAGTCTTTGATTACTGGTTTTGTCTTCATGTCTATTCGATAAATTGTATGCAATTACAGTGCAATTAGGTAACACCTTTAGCATTAAAGAAAAATAATCCATGTAATAAGGTATAATTTCTGATAACAGCAAAATTCTCATGATTGTAAATAAAGAAATCACATGATAACTCTGGAATTCATTAGGACAGTTTACTTTTTATGGTTTTTTTAAAGATTGATTTGTATATATAGAACTATATTCAAACTATCAATTCTGAAATCCCTAATGAAAAGGAAACTGAAGTAATTTACCTTTAATGTGAGTATATTTAGCAATAGATTAAAAATCTATACACACAATGTAGCCTTGGAAATTTCAAAAACTGTTTACCCACTTATCCTCAGTAATTGAAGTAACAACTAATTCAATCAACTCATAACTAGTTAATCACAACTAAACAATCAATTTGAATTACTCTGACAGGTTACATTCAAGCAGGAATTTCCTGTATTTCTCTTTATTCCACTTGAATGTTAATAACAGACCTTTCATGCATTTCACATCCAAAGATGAGAGACTTGGAACTGCCTGAATCAGAGCTTCTTTGTTTAATGATGTTTCAATATTAAATTTTTAAATTAAGAAATAGTATTCAAACTACAAAACAATATCAGTAACTAAGATTCACTCTCATTACTACGTTCTGTTGCTTTAAAAAAGCAAGGAACAGATGAGGCTGTGGTAACATTGTTACATTGCTGTACCACTAGGTTGGGGCTCAAAGAAGATAAGGGAGGGGCATCTCCATTTCTTTCTCCCAGCTGCTTCCAATGTGCTCTTCCTATTTCTTTCTCTCATGATTGGTAAATGAAGATGTTTGCTGCATGTCACTTTAGGACATATGGCAAGATTTCCATACCATAGCATAGCATGCACGTTCAGAGATTAGTTCCCTCTGTTATCTTAGATCTGCACATTTCCCCTGGTATCACACTCTAAAAGTCATCTGTGCTCTCCAGGCCAATGAAATAACTGTGTAGGACAATGGATTCTTTTTCTTAGATCCCATCGGTCTATGCTGATCAGCATTTCCACAGAAACGGCTTTTAAAATCTTCTTGCCACTGCTACTTGTAGCATTTGCCTTCCTAATTCCCCTTGTGCTGGTCTCTGAAGGCCTGAGAGTGTTGCTAACAAGTCATACAAAACGGATCATCACTCCTGCCTCTGTTGTGGTGTACACACGTCTGTGTTACTTCATCCAGTGACACCTTTGAATGGAATCGAGATGTCATCTACAAAAACTTTCAGCTCTGAACATTAAATTCAGACACCATCTTGTCAAAAATGGTAGTACATGTTTGTAATCCAAAAAGTCTGCAGGCAGAGGCAGGAGGATCAAGTGTGATGCTAGCTTGAGCTACAAAGTGAAACTGAGTCGCAGAAAACCAGAGGTGTTTAGATCAGGATGTTCAAGGCCCCAAGTTTGACCTCCAGCCAAAAATGATAATATGAAACAAATAAAATATTCAGGCATAACTCCCCTGTCCTCCATCTCATTTCTGAACCATTTCCATTACATTTATTTGCTTACCTGTTTAGGACTGTCAAATCTCCAGGTTGCCCTCTTTATTCCTATCTATTAACCCCCCCTCCATTTATCTGTACTCACAGGAAAGATGGTAGGGTACCACCATGGTGCATATTTGAACAAGACACCAACATCTCTAACTACTGAGGGGAGTACACAATGAAGATGGAAGAGTCAGAGAATGGACATAAAAGGTGAACCTCAGTTTCTTCTGCTCTCCTCCCATCACTATTAAATTGTTTTGTAAAAAGAAACTGAAGAAACCATCCTCATGTATTAATAATTTCATAATAGAAAAACTCTGCTCGGTCAATGAAGCATTTCTGTGAAATAAAAGGTGAAGGTGAGACCCTTCGAGTTGGAGAGAAATAGCCATGATATATGATGAATATTATGACCTAATAGATACATCTTTTCAGCTTGAATTTCCTGTACTCTCTCAGTCTAGAAAGCAGATTCCATGATCTAATGCCTCTTCCTGCAAATGGAGTGGCCACAGTGTCCCCCCCTGTCCTTTAGCTCTACCAGGCAGGGTCTCTCTAACCCCCCTCTTTTGTGAAAACTGTTGCACATGCGGGAAAAATCACACCACTGAGGTAATTAAAATTATAATTGATAGCTGACTCCACCTTGCTTAGGAAACCTCCAACGCTTCCTGAATTCCTCTGATCTATTTCTCATTTCATGCCTTTCCTCTTGTTCCAATAGAACAGAAAACAACACAGAAGTCATGCGGGAAAAAATGGGTACCACCCGTTCCCACTCATTTGTGTAAACTATTAATAGGTCATTCTTGGGGGAAAACTGGAATGTAATAGTGGCCACTAGAGGGTAGGAAGATCAGGTAGTGGGAAGAAGTCAATAAGACACAATATACAAGTAGAGAGGAGAAATTGTTTTTTGTTTCCTGCAGAGAAGTAAAAGCAGATTAAAACAATTCATGGAATATTCCAAAATGATATAAAAGATGGACTTTCCAACACAATGATGATTTACATTTGAAACATGAATACACATATAACCTGATTAAGTAAGTATATAAGGAACATATTGCCAAATTACTATATTGTACATCATGGAAATATACTGTACAAATATATTTTTTAAATAAAATTATTTTTAAATAAATACTTTCATGATGTCAAGTAAGTTCCTCTAAATGCTGGTCTAGCTCCTCCTCTTCACTGGTTAAGCTGCCTAAGAGTAAGAAGCTTCCTGTACTGAGGTGTTTGTGCCTTTATTGTGCTCTCCCGAATCTTCTGTAGCCTGAAAAATCTACCCTATCACACAGGTGATAAAGTCTTTATATTTCTGACCTTCAGCACAATGCAACTGAGAAAAGCATCACCTTCAGCTATATTCTGATACAGCTGCGCCGCCACCTCAGGACCACAGCAGGCTTAAGGGACAGAGCTGAAAATCTAAATGACATCCATGGGCAGCAACAAGGGAAGCTCTCTTCTTCATTCCCACTGTCTCATCTCCAAGGCCTCCTCATCCCTTAACTCCCAGGAAGTTCACGTTGTTGTATAGAAGAGCCTTCCTGCTTCTGCATTCCTCCTGTTTGTCTTACTTGCCTGTTCTCCCAGTAATAGAAAAGCAAAGCTTGACAGTTTGCCAGAGAAGTCAATTTACACTTGAGAACATGCTCTGATTCTGGCTAGCTTTTACCTGTTCAGAAGTAAGAACATTAGCTTATAAACATGCTTCTTAAATTCTTCTCATTCATATACACATACAAACACACACGCGCACACACACACACACACACATTTATATATGTCTTCTTTAAGTTCCATATTGTCTACCATAGAGGTCATCTCTCATTGAGCTCCACACTCATGAAAATATATTTAAGTGCAGAAGGAAGTGCTATTATGCCATCTTCTTTTTTTCATAAAGGGATTCAAAACCGTCTATTGCCAATATTTGTGTATAAATCTTAATCTCAGCCCACTCCACACAAGCTCCATCCCCTGCTCTTTTAGTTTGACTATTGTGATATTTGAAAGAAAATGTCCCCCATAGGCTGATAGGAAGTGGCACTATTGGGAGGTGTGCCCTTATGGGAATAAGTGTGACTTTGATAGAAGTGTGTGACTAGGAGTGGACTTTGAGGTTTCAGGTGCTTAAACAGTCCCTGTGACTCATTGTCTCTTCCTACTGCCTGTGGATTCAAATGCAGAAGTCTCAGCTACCTCTCTAGCACGAAGTCCTGTGTGCTGCCATGCTTCCCACCATGATGATAATGGACTAAACCTATGATATGTAAGCCAGCCTCAAGTTAAATATTTTCCTTTATAAGAGTTGCTTTGGCTGGTAGCTGAACAGCCAGGGCTACACAGAGAAACCCTGTCTTGAAAAAAAAAACAAAGAAAAAGAATGATCAATAACCTATATACTTCTTTTGATTTAGATGTGGGTTGAAATATCTAGCTTTCAATATCCAACTTCAAACCACAACTTCTCTGTGTAAGTGTCTCTGTCTCTCTGTCTCTCTCTGTCTTGCCTCTCTATTTCTCTCTCTCTCTCTCTCTCTCTCTCTCTCTCTCTCTCTCTCTTTGCCTTCTGTTGAATAGCTTGGGTCATCTCTTCTTGGATTTATCTCCTTTGAACAACCAATGTCCCAAACCAACATTCTCATCTACTCCCTGTATATTGGTGATTATGAATTGTTAAAATAATATATATATATTCATATATATTATATATATATAATATATATATATATGTTAACATGATTTGAGTTTACAGTCATGGAATGGGCATAATGCTATACACAATATACTTTTATGGTATCTGCTTCTGTTATATCTCTATGAGAATAGAAATTAATCTAACTCATGTGCAGTATTTATAAGCATTGCAAAGAAGAAGCTTCATCCTATATTTCTGAGTCACTCTCAACACCATCTCTATCACTGATGACAGTTTTGGTACTGTGCCTAGATCGTGTCATATAAGTCATTTTAATTTCTAGTTTTTAGTAGCATGGAAATTTGTGTATTGTAAATTAATTATATTTCAATTAATTTTTATTTTGGCTTCACTTCAGTGACAGTGAATTTAGAAAAACTAATTAACTGCAGACAAGATACAAAACATGATTATGCAAAAGGTCCATATCTAAGACCACATAATAAATAAAATGTCATCTGTCATTTTAATTTACTGTCCACTTATCAGTTAACTCTCAAGTGGTTTCATTCTGACATTTATAAGAAAGATGCTGTGAATAATGAAGATCAAGATTTTTTCTAAATACAACTTTATTTTCCTAAAGCATAATAACAAAAATGCAGGTATCATGTAATTTGTTCTGCTTTTCACACCATCAGCTTTGCCTAGAAACACACAGCAGCTGAACCTGGTATCTGTTGCCTAGCAACCATCTGACTACTGTATGCCTTAGATGACCTGGATATATATCTGATGGTTAACCCTTTTACAACTGAGTTAATTAAATACATAGAAGTTATTAGGTTTTCTCCATGAAGCAATATTGGAGTTGAATTTAATTTCAACTTTTGATAACTTAAAGAGGTCATTTTCTTATTAAAGAAATTGAATAACTGGAAACCAATATGGTAAATAGTTTTTAAAATAACAATGAAGTATTAAAATGGACTAATATTTTGCATTTCCTCACCTAGTAGGCATAATGATAAAAGGTACACATTCTTGTAATTGCAATTAGAACTACCTTCATCCTCTAATTTATATGCACACTTATTTTGCCACATTCTCAACATTACAAGAAACAGAAGAATGAGGACAATAGTTCACTTTTGTCAATGACAGGCTTCAGCAGTGCTTAAAATAAAAATCATAAAGCTAAACAAAGATGTTCCTTTGCCAAGCAATCGGGCAAACACGCTAAGCTCTCATGTAAATGTGGAGCTATAAAACTAAGAAGTACATCTGTTGGAAGTAGTTATACTTTCAGAAAACTTATTTACCGCATATATTATATAAACATTCACATATGAAGGATAAAATTATGGAAGTGGGAGACAAAAAGTCTTTGAAAAAGTGATATTTAAATACACATTTTTCTGCTTCTTGGTGCTAAAATAATTTAATACTTTACTGCACTGTGTGACATTGTTTTCTTAAAGTGTCAATTTCCACTCCTAAGGACCAAGTGCTTAAGAAAAGTCTCTTAAAAGCTAACCATGAATAAAGTATTTCTTTTCTTCATCCCAATAGTTAAACTACTAAGATACTTGATATTGGTTAAAGTGGGAGGGATAGTGTGTGTGTGTGTATGTGTGTTTGTGTGAATGTATGCATGTGTCTTTGTATGTTCATGATTCTTATACCTTTACCTCCCTTTCTACCTTTATTCCACCCTAATCTTTTCCAACTCCCCAACACTAGGTAGGGGAGAAAGAAGATTAGAGGAAAAAGGGGACCTGGACCTCTAAAAGCTACTTTCTGGTAATTAGGGACATGGAGTTCATCATCTTCATCATCAGACTATCCAGCAATCCAGCAGTCCAGCAAACCAAGAATCCAGCAATAGTAAATGCAGCAGGAGGACGAACTAGCAGCAGCAGGGGTAGCAACATCCACCCCACACCCACTCAGGACTCTCCCAATTATCTCTGTTCAGAGTCACCAGATTCAAACTACCTACAACTGGCAAAAATCATACCCCTGTTAGTACATGAGGCAAATTATAGTCACTCACTATAAAGCAACCTTTTATCCCACACCTGGGATTAAAACAACAGCATACTCACAGAACACAAGTAGGTTTTTTGTTTTTGTTTTTCTGTTTTTTTCTTTTTCCTTTTTTTTTAATTAATTACAATTTATTCTCTTTTTATCCCAGCTGTAGCCTCCATTCATGTTGGAATTTGGGCTAGCTTGATTTTATTCAAGTCTAGTACATGCAGCCATACTCTGTGATTTCATCTGTGCTAAGGCCCTAACATGTCTGAAAATACTGCTTTAATTATCAACATTTTTCATTAAGAATATTTTCTACTATAAATAAATTTATCATAAAGATCAATAAATCTTGCATAATTAATCAGATCAATTTATATGATTTATAGTATTACAGGAATGGCTCTCCTATTTACAAATATTTGATTCTATAGAGGTAAAATATAATGAAATAGCATGTAATTGCCTGTGAGAATATTTGAAATAACTGTTTTAAATAATGAAATTAATTTATACCATTGGCTTAAGTTATATAGCATTGCACAATATACAAATATTCCAACTGATATTTTTAAAAATCAATCAAAACTTTTTAGAATTCTTTTTTATTTTATTTTAATTATTTTATCAATTACAGTTTATTCACTTTGTATCCCCCCTGTATCCTCTCCCTATTCCACACTCCCTCTCTCTTTTCCACCCATGCCCCTCTCCCAGTCCACTGATAAGGAAGGTTCTCCTCCCCTTCCCTCTGATCCTAGTCTATCAGGTCTCATCAGGAGTGGCTGCATTGTCTTCCTCTGTGACCTGGTAAGGCTGTTCCCCCCTTAAGGGGAGGGGATAAAAGAGCAAGCCAAACAGTTCCTGTCAGAGACAGTTTCTGTCCCCATTACTATGGAACCCACCTGGACACTGAATTGCCATGGGCCACCTCTGTGCAGTGGTTCCAGGCCATCTCCATGAGTGGTCCTTGGCTGGAGTATCAGTCTCAGAAAAGACCCCTGGGCCCAGACTTTTTTGATCTTTGCTGTCCTTGTGGAGCTCCTGTCCTCTCCAGGTCTTACTATCTCCCACTTCTTTCATAATATTACCTGCACTCTGCCCAAAGTTTGGCTATGAGTCTCAGCATCTGCTTTAATACCCAGCAGGGTAGAGCCTTTCAGAGGCCCTCTGTGGTAAGCTCCTGTCCTGTTTCCTGTTTTCTCCCTCCTCCGATGTCCATCCTCTTTGCCTTTCTGAATGAAGATTGAGCATCTAAGATGGACAGATTGGTCAAAGCCAGTATAAAAGCACAACCAACAAAAGGCAAAGCAGTATGGCTAGAATTCTATTAACAAAGTAAATTATATTACTAATAGGGGAAAATTTAAGATGACCATGTTTTAAATTTTTTATATTAATAGAAAAAGAAAGCACAGACTTTAAAAGCAAAATCATAAATCTGAACATATATTGTTATTTTTATTGTAGGCTAAAAGCAAATACTGTCAACCATGGAGAAGAAAGAAAATGCATTAATTACAGTGGAAGGGAGAGCATGGCTGATAGATGAGGGTGAGGGTGAATTTGTGACTAGGAAGGAAGGAAAAGCTCAAAAATATTGGTGGAAATACATCATCTATATTAAAACTGAGCTGCAGTAGTGAATGCATAAACTCACTTTATATGTGGCAGTAAATAGTGGCTGAGGGGTTGTGAGGGATCATGTTATTGTCCACATTAGATTTGGATTCCGCTTGGTGATATGCCCCTGAGTGTGTCTCTGAGGGTGTTTTCAAAGACAATAAAAAAATAAGCAGCATTTCCAACATCAACACAGCAGCAATCCACAAAGTTCTAAGTATGCCAGGAAAAGCCTCGTCTGAAGCCACCATGCTTGCTGAGTTCCAGCTCGCCTGGTATCCATGCCCATCTGTGGGTAGAGAGCCTGAGAAAGAGCCCAGAGAAGCTAAAGCAAGTACCTTCACACTGCCTCCTGCAAAAGGCCTTTAATTGTCCTGGCCACACTCCTTTAAATATAGCATACCCTGTGTGCAAATCAGTAGTCAAATAAATAATAAATAGATAAATAAATAAATAAATAAATGGATAAATAAATAAATATTTAGTCTGTGGGATAAGAGGGAGAAATAATTTACCTTTTTAATAGAGACAGAGTTAAATCTGAGTGTTTCAAAATTGTACAGTTTTATGCCCACTAGATTTTGATACCAGATAAACCCGGAAGCAAGTATAGGTTTTGAAATGTCATAGCTATATAGCTTGAGGGGAGGAATGCTATTTTTATGAGATGAGATTTTCCTCCTCTGTTGAGCAAAGAGATGTCTTATTAAGACGGTATGCTGGTTAGTTTTATCAACATGACACTAACTAGAGTCTCCTGGAAAGAGAAGAACTGTGTTGAAGAATTGTTTCTGTCAGATTGGTCTGTGGGGCATTTTCTTGATAATGATTGATGTGACAAGGCCCAGCCCACTGAGGGTGGTGCTACCCCTAGGTACATAGGGCAAGGAACTAAGTAGCCAGTAAGTACCTTTGCAATTCATTGTTGCTGCATTGGCTTCCCCCGATGATGGACTGAAGCCTATAAGCCAAACAAACCCTATCCTCCACAGAAGCACTTTGGGTTATGGTGTTTATCAGAGCAACAAGAAGAAAACAAGGACGAATAAAATAAAATTGAGTATGTAAAACACAGAGCACATACATACCTGTGCAGAAGCACTTAAAAACAAAGGGAGAATGCATGTGACCAGGAATTGGAGGACGTTTGCAGACATTCCAATACTATGAAAAGAAAAAATATAATAGATTTAATTTTATATCTACTCTGTCATCAAAGTGATATGTCAACTGTTTAAAAGTAGTTGTAGACACAGTTACCCTCACACACACATGAGCATAATGTAACTCAAATAATTTTTACACCATATCAAGATTCACCTGTTCCGCAGTTCCTAAAACAAACTTGTCTCCAGTGGTTTTCTAACACTCTGGAGACTGACAAGGAATAACTAAGGACAAGGACAGCCAGAGCCATCCTTCTAATCTGAGCCAGATTTATTCAGAAGCCCCTTTTCCTCTCATATTCTACTCTCTAATTTGAAACAGCTAAACTGAACATCCTTTTCTCTCGTGGAGAGCAACAAAGAGAATTCTAACAAGGTAGCCACAGCTTTAATCAGCATAAAATATCCAAACCCTGAATTGAGCAGGTTTAGTCTATAAATCCCAGAGGAGAGTTAATGAAACCAGAATGTTGAATATTGTTACATATATATTCAACAGTAATTGGCCAGGAGTAAATGTTGGCTTTACACAAGCAATCAAGCCAGAATAATTATATTGTTTAATGTTAGTAAGAATTCAAGCTAAAGGTTAATGGAACGGCTCATGCATTCAATGAACACTTATTGAACACCTCCAAAGTGCCAAAGCATAACTTCTAGGTTAGGAATTACAAGGGCGAGAATGAACAAGCCAAACAAGGGTTGGGTGTAGTCTTACATAAGGAATAAGAGAGTAGACACATACAAGACACTAACAAGGCACTCTGCTCAGGAAGTGAGGGTCATATAAATGTTTTTCTAGAGAAAGGTGCATTCACAATGTAACTAGAACTCTGTGATTTTAAACATACTTCAAAAGCCCATGTACTAAATGTGTGATCACTAGCCTGTGAACCTTTGGGAAGTGGTAGAACCTTCACTGGAAAGGGTCTTGTGGGAGAAAGCTCGTCAAAGCATGGCTTTTAAAGTGGGTGCATCCTTTGTCTTTCTTGGTTTGTGATCGCCATGAGGTGTACACTCCCACCATGACACTGTACCTCACCCTGTCCCAGAAACAACAAAGCCAAGTGTCTATGGACTGCAGTATCTGAAAATATCACCAAACTGACACTTTCCTCCTATAAGCTGTTTGTGTTAAGGATTTTGTCAAAGCAATGCAAAGCTAAATAGCATACTCCAATTACACTGATGGCTTCAACAATTGGTATAGAACAAGAAATGGCATCAGTTAAGGAGGCAGGCTTCCAAGTGCGAACACCGCTCATAAAGAAGATATTGGTGAGGGGAGGGGAGGAGGGCAAGACGGTGAGTGACTCTCTTTAGGTTCTTTCAGGGCCAATGAGAGGCCAGGGTGGCAGTCTCTGCTCTTGCTGCCCGCTAGCCATCACAGGCCCGCCAGTCCGCTGGAGGCCTCCTTCTTCCCTGTCTTCCACCTCGGGGGCAGGCCAACATCCTGGGACACCATGTCAGACTCTGACGAAGAGAGCCAGAAAACCCAACTGAAAATCACCTTGCTGGGGCGTGGCACCTCTGGGAAGACCTCCGTAGCTACCTGTTTTGCCCAAGAGACTGGAGAAATGGTACAAGCAGACTGTAGGACTGGGTTTCTTTTTGAGAAGGATAACTTTAGCACGAAATTTGAATGTTACTCTACAAGTTTGGATATAGGAGGGCAGACAATAGGTGGCAAGATGCTGGATATTTATCTATGGAGCACAGGGAACCCTTTTGGTGTATATTACTAACTACCAAAGCTTTGAGAATTTAGAAGATTGGTATTCTGTGGTAAAGACAATCAGTGAAGAGCCGGGAATTGAGCCCCTGGTTGCTTTAGTGGGCAATAAAATTGACTTGGAGCACAGGAGAACAGAAAAACCAGATAAGCACTTAGGATTTTGCCAGGAAAATGGTTTTAGTAGCCACTTCATTTCAGGCCAAGACAGGAGACTCTGTCTTCCTGTATTTTCAGAAAGTTGCGGCAGAAATCCTAAGAATCAAATTAAACAAAGCAGAGTTAGACCAGTCTCAAAGAGCAGTGAAGGCAGACATTGTAAACAACAACCAGGAGCCCATGTCAAGAACTTTTAACCCGCCGGAGTATGCCATGGGCGCAGTTCAGTGAGCACACACTGTACTGATAGTTCCGGCTGCTCTTCCCCCGGGTAGCGCCCAGGCTGTCTAGCAACATGTTTTATCAGTGACCATCTCTGTGGTCAGCTCACACTTTCCTCCCGCTCAGCTTCTTCATCCGTAAGTTGCCTCACGGTAGCAGGCAGCTCCCTGGACTGGAAGAAATTCAGCTTCAGGACCACACATTTTGACATCTGAATGGAAAGTCCGTTCTCTGGTCTGTGACTGCCTCCTTGCCTCCTTGCTCCAGAAAACCGTCTTGCTTCTTTATGTCCTCACTTCTTTTCTCTCAGATATATATATATATAAATTAACCAGAGAGCAAGATGCTCCTAGCTTTAATCATCATTTTCTATCTGAATTTGTGTATGTGAAAATGTACTTCAGAGCACTGATGGTGAAACAGTTACTCAAGAAGGTACTTCTTACCCTTGCACAGATGTAGCCCAGGGCAGTTCAGAGTCCAATTGGGTTACATAGTAATGTGAAGAGGGACTGCCTCTGACATAATCTGATTGGCCTGCTCTTTGATCACCTCCCCCTGGGGAGTAGCAGCCTTGCCAGGCCATAGTAGAGGACAATGCAGCCACTTTTGATGTGAACTGATGGACTAAGATCAGAAAGGAGAGGAGAACCTGCCCTATCAGTGGACTTGGGGAGTGGCATGCATGCAGAGGGAGGAGGGAGGGTGGGATTGGGAGGGGAGGAGGAAGGGGCTTATAGGGGGATGCAGAATGAATAAAGTGTAATTGAGGAAAAATTTAAAAAAAGGGGGGGGAATAATTTAAGAACCTTAAATGACTTTCAAAAGTGGAGCAAAACATGGAGTTAGTCAATTTACATGGAACATGTCTCGCCCCTGGGGGCAATGGTCTCCTGAACCTACTCAGACCTCGGACACCCACCACTGCTAGTTCTAGAACTGATGCAAGATGTTCCAACGAGGGGGTTAAGGCTTCTCATAATATTTCCTATAAGCCCACACCTGTTTGTTTATATCCCCCATTTTTATTCATTATTAGCCAGATAGAGCCAAGTAATTGTGGTGATGATACTTGCTTTTTTGCCCAATGCTGGAATGCTAGTGAATTTAGGTATGCCCTGGTTACTCGCATGCCTCGCTGGGTGCCTGTACCCGTTGATGCCCCTCACACTATGACTCTCTTCAGACAGAAAAGGGATCTTGGAAATACAGCCGCCACTGTTACTGCCATCTCATTGGCAGCTGTTGGAGCTACCACCATGGCATTAGCCATGAGTCATACTGGGCAGACTGCTCAAACCCTGAATAATCTTTTAGCCAATGTAGCTCATGCCTTAGTTGTACATAAAGGAATTAATGCTCAACCAAAAGGAAGCTTGATGGTGTTCAATCAGAGGATTGACCTCGTGCAGGAGCAAATTGATACCCTATGGCAAATCGCTCAACTTGGCTGTCAATGAAAATATGCTGGACTTTGAGTCACTAGCATATAACATGAGAATTTTTCCTGTGCTGCAAATCTGTCTAAACAATTGTCGAGCTATATTTTAGGTAATTGGACTGGAGAATTCGATACTACGATGGAGCAGCTGAGAGTGGCCATTGTCACAGTAAATTCTACCAGAGTGGACGCAGGACTAGCCACAGGATTATCACCATGGATTGCTGCAGCCATGGATCATCTGAAGGAATGGGTGGGCATGAGAGCGTTAGCAGGCCTTCTGGTGTTGGTCTCCTTGGTTTGCCTGTGGTGTATATGCAAGATTAGAGTCTCACAACAGCGTAATGCAGCCATGATCATTCAGGCCTTTACAGCCATTGAAGCAGGACAGTCTCCCCAAGCATGGTTGGCTACCATCAAAAGCTAAAATGTTATGCTCAGGATGCGAGGCTAAGCACTGCACTCAGGGTCAGCCGCTTTGGACCCAGAGAAGAGCATGTCTGATTGCATGCGGGTTGATGCCCCAGGTCCCGCCTCTGAGAAAAAGGTATCTGTCGGGTCTGATGCTCTTTGGGTGGATGACACCTAAATGAACATCAGTACAAAGTCCCAATTTATTTCTAATATCAGATATCAGACCTCTACTCTTGCCTGATGCATCTAAAACAAAAAGGGGGAACTGTAGAGAGCTACGCAATGCCGCGCCTTAAAGATGGAGCTGGTTTCCGCCTTCCACCTTCCCGATGGTGAGTGCTCTCTGTCAGGAACAACTCCACATTTGGCTAAGGCTGAGGATCTGGCTTGCTTCCATGTATGTGGACCTATCTGCATTGCCCACGTGGCACGCCTGGGCTGGCTACCCAGAGGCTATTTAAGCTGTGGGCTGGCTTTCCCCAGGGTCCGATGATTGTTCAAGGTTCCTGAATAAACTGCATTGAAAAAAAAAAGAAGGTACTTTTTTGCTGGCTATTAAGAGTGAAATATACAAAGATGCATATAATTAAAAGTGCTTCAGATGAGGCTGTAATAGAAATATTTTTTTCATTTTTAAAAAGAGCCTAACTTGTTTATATTGCAGTTTATAACTCAGAAATACTGAGCATTTGATATTGTATTTTTATTAGTGTGTCATGGTCATTGCATATTTTATCATATTTGGCTTAGATGGCTTTATGTAATTGGATAAATGGCTCAGCTGATCCTTCACATGGAATTTCTCATACAGACTGCAGGAGATGAGATGCTTCCCGATGAGTCATGACAGCCTTGGATCTTTGTGGATTGATCACACTGTACCTGGTGTTCAGATGTTTTTCTCACATGAATAAATTTATTTAAGTTACAAAAAAAGAAGATGCTAGATTATTCCAAATTAAAAAAATAAATAAAACACTGGGGAGTGTCTCCTTATTGATGTTTGAATGGAAATAAAATAATTAGTTTGAAATATTAAATAATTAGTTTGTAATTAAAATGTCTATGGGAACAATTCCACATTTGGCTAAGGCTGAGGATCTGGCTTGCTTCCATGTATGTGGACCTATCTGCATTGCCCACGTGGCACGCCTGGGTTGGCTACCCAGAGGCTATTTAAGCTGTGGGCTGGCTTTCCCCAGGGTCCGAGGATTGTTCAAGGTTTCTGAATAAACTGCATTGAAAAAAAAAATGTCTATGGCAATGAACATTAAACAAAATATAGAAATAGACTTTAGAAGGAGTCCTAGTTGGAATGCAGATAGAAAGTCTCTAGAACATTACAATTTATTTTTTGCACTCTACCAACTGACCTACATTTCAAGCCTCAGTTGGATTCTGTTTTATGTGTGAATAAAACTCTTTTAAGCAGAGGATCGTATGTGTTTTGGAAAGATAGCTGGGTTTTCAAATGTTCAAGCTTCTGCTGTGGTCCAGGCAATATAGTGAATGAGAGTGGAGAGAAAGAAAGAAGTGCATGGATACAGCAGATATTGCTGAAACAGAACCAATGAGCATGGCTATAAAGACAAAGAATGGGATGAGGAGAACCCCAAATCTAGAGTTTTACCTTGATGATGAACTCCTTAAGGGTATATGTTATCATTCTTGTGGCCATCCAACAAAGATTTCTTTATTATTATTAGCTTATTAATTCTTGTCCTGGACACTGGTGGATCAGAAAACCTTAAGAATGACTCTTGTCTCATTGGCTTGCAGATTAGTGGGAAAGAGCTGCCCACTCACCTTAAAGAAAGCACTTCTGTAAGGTTTGTATGTTAAACTACTAAAGCATCTATAAAGGCCAGTGATGGAACTCATGTCTACTCTCCATCATGGATATAATATTGATGGATATAATATTGATATTGTAATGGGCAGGAGGTATTTTGTAACAACTGTTCATGCCATTGATCTGAGAAGGCATGAGTAATTATTATGATAAATATTGCTTAAAGTAGATGCTAACGAATAATACCAAATAACACTTATTTGCAAAAAAAAAATAAAAAAAAAGTACCAATCTCTTATTTTTACATCACTTAAAGGCAGCACAGATGAATGGCTTATTCTGTTCCCTTAAAAATGCATTTGAAAAATACAGCTAGTCACTTGTGTTGAGACATTGTAATTTTAGCTCATGGTAAAGTCTGAAGTTCTCATTTCAAAGCACATCACATCACTCAGAAAATAAATTTTCATCTTGAGGGTGATCACACAGTGAATTTCATGCATCGTATTACATTCAATTATTGTTAAATTGACCAAACATCACTGTATACTATTAATATAATGGATTAGTCAAAAATTGTGCAAAACAATTAGTAAAAAATGTGGCAATGTAAAAGCAACAATTTTAATAATGACTGATATTTGTTGAATGTCACTATGCAACCGACACACTGTCAAATACTTGATATTTAAAAGAAATTCTTGAATAATAATATAGAATGATACAGATGGAGTAACAGCCAAACAAATAAAGAAGGGAAATAACATTTTATTAATGTCAACACTGCTCCAACATTGTTGCATATATTACTAAATTTATTCTCAAAATCCTTATTCAATGAAACTTGGTTTCAAAAACATATCTGTTCACACACACACACACACACACACACACACACAGTCCTTGTGTGTTTTTTGTTTGTTTGTTTTTTCTAAATTGTGTGACTTTGTTACCAGTGCTCTGTAGTTTTGTTGGTATGGGGGAGAAATTGTTTCTTAGATAGCTCAAAGTCATAGTCTGAAAAAGCTGTTAAGAGACATGATTAAAAGCTCAGTATCCAAGTGGGTTCTCTGGTAAGGAGAACAGAGGTTGTCTCTGACATAAACTCAGTGGCTGGCTCTTTGATCACCTCTCCCTGAAGCTGGGGCAGCCTTGCCAGGCCACAGAGGAAGACAATGCAGCCAGTCCTGGTGAGACCTGATAGGCTAGGGTCAGAGGGAAGGGGAGGAGAATTTCCCATATCATTGGACTGCTAGAGGGGCATGGGAGGAGAAAAGGTAGGAAGGATGGGATTGGGAGGGGATGAGTGAGGGAGCTACAGCTGGGATACAAAATGAATAAATTGTAAATAATAAAAAATAAATTACTTTTTAAAGGACAGTTTAATTTTTAATTTACGTTTTAAATATTATTTTTATTAATTACAGTTTATTCACTGTTTCCCACCTGTGTCTCCCTCCCTCCTCCATTCCCAATCCTACCTTCCCTCCCTCTTCTCCATCCATGCCCCTCCCACAGTCCGCTGATAAGGGAGGTCCTCCTCCCCTTCCTTCTGATCCTAGTCTATCAGGTCTCATCAGGAGTGGCTGCATTGTCTTCCTCTGTGGATTTTTTAAACTTGAACTATGCATATGTGTCTCTGTATGCATATGTGCAAATCAATGCAGATGCCCACTGAAGCCAGAGGCCTAGTGCCTTGGGTTCTATTCATTATAGTATATAATATATACTATTTAGTATATATTTAATATATAGTCTATATATTTAATATATAGTCCATGCATTAGTATAAGCACAAGCGCTGAGCCACCTTCCACCCTACAGTGTTTGAATTTTTATGATATGACAACAATTTCATAAGTGATGTCTTATTGGTAAAATAAAAGAAAGCAGATCGTGGCCAATACAGTTAGTGGATGCTGAAATTAAGGTATGAGGATGAATTTTCAATGCTAAGAAATGAGTTGATGGAAGTTTGAACAGAAGAACAAATATATTCATATGAATAGGGCAAGAAATGAGAAAAGCATCGTAACCACACACCCATAGAATTAGCCACTTTTTGTTCGTTTACTTTCTCTTTTCTTTTGTTGGAAATAGAATTCTTCTCACATAATATACCTTACTCATGGTTTTTCCTCCCTCTCCTCTTTCCAGTTCTTTCCTACCTGCCATCCCATTCAGATCCACTCCCTTTCTGTCTCTCATTAGACAACAATAAGGTTTCTATGGGATAATAATAAAATAGAATAGAATAGAAAAAAAAATGCTAACGCATCAAAATTGGACAAAACAAATAAACAGAAGTAAAAGAGCTCAAGAGAAAGCACAAGAAAAGGAGACCCCCTCATTTATACATTCAGAAATAGCATGAAAACACTAATGGAATACACAATATGTACAAACAGAACCTGTTACTGTCATGCTGCTTGAGTCTGTGAGTTCATATGAGCTTTACTAAATGTCGATTTAAAGGGCTTTGTTTTCTTGGTGTCCTCCATCTGGCTCTTGCACTCCTTCTTCGTCATCTACTGCAGGGTACTCTGATCCCTTAGGTGAGATATTTGATGACTATATCCTATTTAGGACTAACCACATTCAAAATGAGTAAAAATATTAATACTAGAAAACATTATACACTGCAGTGAAGTCTGCTGCACAGAGGACATTTATGGTAGGTCTCTATCCTGTTCCTTCTCTTCTGGGAAAGATTCTGGGAAAAAGATCTGACAGGTCAGGCCAGAAGATCATTAACCATCTGGGGATTGGATGAAGAAGAAGAAAAAGAAATTCAATCCTGAAGTTAACAGTGTTTTAAAAGATCTTTCCAGAGAAGACACCATTATTCTGGTTAATGTAGGTTTTAAAGCTATTCAATGCTATAAAAGTAAGGGCTAAAACACACAGAAACTCTATGTGGAGGATGGTAATGTGAGCACCACAACTAAAAAAACACATTCTCATTAGTGAAACATAAACAGGTCTGGAACTTTTGATAGGGTGAGGCATGTCTTCGAAAGGATAACTAGAAAAGTATAGATGCTCTAATGACTCATTATACTTTCATTCTAAAAGGATGGGATATAAATTATAACACTAAACTGCATGTCTTTCTCTTCAAACAAAACAGGGTTGTATTTGTGTTTAATTTTAAGGAAATAGAATTTGACAGATCAATCTATGAGGTGAGAAATTGTGCTTGAGTCTTACCTTCCTCAATACAGAGCAAAGTCATAAAGAAAAATGAAAATGTAAGGCTGGTTTGAGTTAGTTTTCTTCATTAGTTTGTTAGTAAATATAAAAAACATACCCATTTGACGATCTGCTAGGCAAGACACACGAATTTTTTAAAGAGGTTATTAAATTGTAATGTACTCTTTTACGACTCCATTAATTTCTCTGAAATTGTAGCAGTTTAATTTAGCTATTCTTAAAGTAATAATTGTACTGAATAGTAAATGCAAAAAAAAATAATGTATAAAGAAATTTGAAAAGGTTACTACTTACTTTTTCTTTTAAAAATTGCAAAGGAGAAAAATATTTAAAACAGAATAGACTTTGAGCAGCCATACCTATCTACATTTGCAAATATTGAGACCTGCATACATTTTGTAATGAATTGATATTCAGCCCACCTCCGTAATTTCAATGCCTCACATGTCTCTTCCCCATCAGCTCATTCAAATGTCTAGGGTTTTACTGGTTTTGAAGACAAGCTCTCTTGATACTGTGCCTTTGACTGAGTGACATGCAGGGTGTATGCCTTCCACACACACAAAAGATATCAGCGAATGTGACACGATAAAATCAAAGCCTAATATCCTTCTGACAAATTCAAAAGTTTAAACCCCGTGGAATTTACTGTCATGTGTAACCTTGTGAACTACAGCACATTCTTTTTCTTTCCTATTTTGATTATGAAAATTTCCAGCTACATGCAAATGTAGGGAAAAACAGCATAGTGAATCTCAATTTTGTGTACTACTGAATTAAAT
The DNA here is from genome assembly GCF_030254825.1 of Meriones unguiculatus. Lineage (NCBI taxonomy): Eukaryota > Metazoa > Chordata > Mammalia > Rodentia > Muridae > Meriones > Meriones unguiculatus. The sequence goes on from NC_083354.1 coordinate 100,548,311, forward strand.
CATCTATTATTTTAAGATTATCCTCTAAAAGATGCGCCCTTATGAAAGAAATGATGAGCTACGGGGTAATAAAATGAGTCACTGCTGAATTTTACATCATAATTTTAATTTAAACTGAATCCGATAAACCTGAACTTAGTAAAAACAGAATTTATACGCGTTCAGGGTGCACTTGTGCGTATGCACACCAGCGCCCACACACTCATTTACATATACCTTCCTTCCATCTTACAGTTGTTTTGGGTTGCAGGACTATTTCCTTCATTTTCTTGTTAACATCCCAAATCTGAGGCCCCTTTTAGCTCCCGTAAGTCCTTCTATATCCTCTGTACATAGGCCCAAACATCTGACAGCCAGCAGAGGAGTATCAGGTTCTTCTCGCACAGCCTGTCTCTCACTCAGCAAGAAAGTGTTCTCCGATTTTATTGTCCCATATAATTAGATTGTAACCACTTGAAAAATCCAAAATCTCTCTTTCTCTCTCAGGATGTAAAACCTTAATCATGCTTTGAAAGTATTTTTGCCATGTAAAGTAACACATGAACTAGGGCCTCTGATATAGTCATCTTTAGGAGGAAGTTATTCAACCAACCATACAATTATACCTTCAAACTACAATTAAATTGCCTACACCTGAATATCGCTTAAGAAAGGGCGTCCTGCAGAACATGCAAAGTTCAAATTAGCCTCCTATAATAGTAATCCAGCAAAATTAGAAAAAGCAAGATAGAAATTTTTCATGAAGAGTTCTACTCATTCATTTGTTTTATTCAATTATCAACATGTATTCTAAGTGTCAGTCACTGTACTAGGGAAGCATTTAAAAATAATAAGAATCCTCTTGACTGCCATGAACCCACAATATAAATGTTTATACTACAAAAAGAGCTGCTGTGGCCTACAGCTTTAAATGCCCTTTCTTTTGGAATGCAGAACACAGAGAAATTAGTCTCCAACTAACTGGATAAATCTCCTTTTTGGCTAGTATACATAGCTCCACAAAGTGCTTTGAAGGCTGTTTTGGGAGAAAAATACTGATGGTATTAACGAAATCAGGACCTTGCATATTGCAGTTACAATACTGACTTTCAAGATATGCTCACTGGTATAATATGCTCACTGGCATGATGGTTATCACGGCAGCTACATTCTGATTGGTTATGAAGTATGCTTCACAGAAGAGATTTCACTACTGGCACTAAAAACCTAGTCAAAAACCATGACCGGAGAGATCATAGCACCTATGAGGAAACCTCCCACTCTTTTGTTAAATGGCTGCATTTGAAATGTAACAGTAGCTTTATGTGACCAGTATCTTTTTGGGTACCAGAACTAAAGGGTTGTTTATCCACCAGTGTGTGACCACACACCCTTGAGCATATGACCAACACTGATTGGACTTAGAGACTTAGTTAAATAAAATGCTATGGAAACGTTCTTTGAAGGAAAACATGCTGGGGTGTTCTAAAAGCCTGTTCATAAGAAGATATCAGAAACCTCTGAACAAAGCATGTGGTCATGTTTTCAGAGGAACCTCAGTTCTGTTTTCCACAATAACAGTATGACTTTGATTTCTGTTGCCAACAGTAATGTGTAAAGGCTGTCTCCCTCAGTCCATCCTTATAAGCATTTGTTTTTGTTTGATAATAGTCCTTCAGTCTGCTTTGTTTTGTGGGGGTATTGTTTTGGGGATGCTTCATATATCCTGGATTTTAGTTCTCAGTCAGAGTAATGTGGGCTGTATTTGTTCTCTTGACTGTGTCCTTTGTGGTGCTGTGGCTTTTTATTATGCTGTAGTTAACCTTGTTTTTGAGCTTTAGTTATGCCAGTCCTACCAAATATATATATCAGCATATATGAGGAATTCCTATATAACCATGATTATTATGGTACTATTTATGATAGCCAAGTGTTAGAACCCACCTGTGACCAGAATGAATAAAGACAACATGAATGAAATAAATGTCATTTGGATGAAAATGGGTGGACTAGAGGTCTTTGTCTTAAGCAAACTAATTAAGGTGCAGAAAGCCAAGTAACCCAAGATTTCTCACGCATATAGAAGCTAAATGGGTGAGAAACCTGGGAAACTAACTCAGGTGATAGATAGTGTCTGCCTTGCAAACACGGGATCTAAATTTGATTCTAAAACTTTTTATAAATGTCAGGCATAGAAGTAGATACATATAACCCCAGCACTGGAAAGGTGGTCAGCCAGATGAGCCTACTTGGCTTACTTTCAAGCAAATAAAAAAACCATGTCTCGACAGATTTGCAGCGCAGGGAAAATTCTCATTTTGCATGCTAGTGACACAAAGTCCAGCATACTTTCATTGACAGCCAAGTTGAGCGATTTGCCATAGGGTATCAATTTGCTCCTGCAGGAGGTCAATCCTCTGAGTGAACACCATCAAGCCTCCTTTTAGTTGAGCATTAATTCCTTTTTGTACATCTAAGGCATGAGCTACATTGGCTAAAAGATTATTCAGGGTCTGAGCAGTCTGCACAGTATGTCTCCTGGCTAATGCCATGGTGGTAGCTCCAACAGCCGCCAGTGAGATGGCAGTAACAATGGCGGCTGTAATTCCAAGATCCCTTTTCTGTCTGAAGAGAGTCATAGCGTGAGGGGCATCAACGGGCACAGGTACCCAGCGAGGCATGCGAGTAACCAGCTAGTAAATTTACTAGCATTCCAGCATTGGGCAAAAAAGCAAGTATTATTACCACAATTACTTGGCTCTATCTGGCTAATAATGAATAGAAATGGGGGATATAAACAAACAGGTGTGGGCTTATAGGAAATATTATGAGAAGCCTTAACCCCCTCGTTGGAACATCTTGCATCAGTTCTAGAACTAGCAGTGGTGGTGTCCGAGGTCTGAGTAGGTTCAGGAATGCAGCCATGACCATTCAGGCCTTTACAGCCACTGAAGCAGGACAGTCTCCCCAAGCATGGTTGGCTACCATCAAAAGCTAAAATGTTAAATGCTCAGGATGCGAGGCTAAGCACTGCACTCAGGGTCAGCCGCTTTGGACCCAGAGAAGAGCATGTCTGACTGCATGCAGGTTGATGCCCCAGGTCCCGCCTCTGAGAAAAAGGTATCTGTCGGGTCTGATGCTCTTTGGGTGGATGACACCTAAATGAACATCAGTACAAAGTCCCAATTTATTTCTAATATCAGAGATCTCATAAGGGAATATTAATCGCCAGCACTGGATGAGCCTGTGGGAACTGAGGAAAGATGGTTCCACTGCATTTGTTAATTACAGATGCAAAGTTCATGCAAAATGTCCCAGGCAATATGGCCAGGGCACCAGTCTGTCTGTGATTAAGAAAACCCTTACATCCATTGTTTTCTTTTTCTTTCAACTTGACCATCCTGTTTTATTGGAGACCTGCTTCATCTGCAGTTTTGTGTAACCACAGAATTAAGGCAATTTAGAAAAACTGTTTTTAAACCCTACATTCCTCATTTTGGAGGAGAACAAAGAAAAATAATTAATCATCTCCAAACTCCTGTCCTGAGCTTGGACACCTCCTGTATTCAACCCTTCCCAACTCTGTCCTATCTGTTGGCCAGCTGAATGGTTCCAGTTTCCCCTCACAGCCTCAGCTTCCTGCTCTACCTACTGGTTGGTGAGTACTTGCCTTTCCTTGAGCTGCTACGTTTAAAATTTCTAGGCTTTATCAATAAGAATTATGGAGTTAGATCTCCTTCTAGTCTGCTGCCGTCATCATAAAAATGTGAATAACATCCTTAGATCAAACAGTACATAAAAGAAACTTTAGCCATAAAAATTAATAGTGTATCCATTCACCGCCTTATGGTCTGCTGCTTATTGAATTAGTCCAGTGGCTGGGGATAAAATCATAAAGCCTGCTAAAGAAAAATAACATGAAAATGCATTTGTTTATGATCTTTCAATAGAAGGAGAGAATCAGATTTGTAATTTGAAAAATGTTTTTCAAAATATAAGAGTGAAGAATAAAACACATTTGCTTTGACTTCATAAGCTATGCTAACACTGCAGGGATAAGGCGAAGAGCCCCTACCAGGTACAGTTTTTCAAGGTGAAAGAAAATCCGCACCATATCCCAGAGTGGAAGGAAGTAAAGAAGGAAGATAAATGACTCTGGTGTGGGACAAAATAAACCTTGAAGTCTAAACAATCTTCCATCACACAAAGCATGTGAATTCATTATCACTCCATTTTAATTGTCAGGTTCTTATTTCTTAACTATGGTGGACATCTTTAAATATGCAAATGCTTCTGGCATGAAAACAGAATTAAAGAAATTTCGAGCTGTATAAATATGAGCCATCTCTCAAAGCTCGAACACACATAAATCTCTTAGCTTCCCCTGCCATCATCCTGAAATCCTGAATCAATATTGTTTGCACTCTGAGCCATACAGTCATAAGTTTGGGTCCAGTTTCTAGCTGCATAAACTAAATGTCAGCGCTGCTCAGAATGCCTGTCCTGTGGCTTTTCTTGGATTACTGTGCTGATCCTGTAGCCAGACACCCAGGCAGCTTATCAGCCTCCCCTGGAGTCACTTGCCTAACAGATTCTTTTTTGTTTCATCTATTGTTAGTGGCATTTTGTTTTCTTTTGGTTGGTTGGTTGGTTTTGAGACAAGGTCTCATGTAAAACAAGCTGGCCTGGAATTTATTATGTGATTGATGCTGGCTCTGAACTCTTGATCTCCCTGTTTGATCTCCCAAGTATTGTGCTTAAGAGCATGCAATATCTAACAGACTCAAAGCTATTGTATTTCTTTCCTGTTTCATTTAAGATTTATGTTTGGAAGATTATAGATGGTTCTCTTTCTGACATATGCTTTAAGTTGATTTAATAATAATTAAATTTGAATATTAATTTCTCCTAATAATAAAATAGTAGTGGTTTTAGGAGAGAATTCTTATACTATTCCTTTGTACAAAGTGAGGTAACACTAGCTGTTGTTAAAAATGAATCTGAGTGATTTTCCGTTTAACATCACTGAGCAGGAGCCTATGCTGGCAAGGCAACACTTCCAAACAGCAATGAAGAGACCCAGTCTCACAGCAACTCTAAAGGTACAGCCCGGGTGCTGTTTGTGGGATGATATATGGACGGTCATATAGGTAACGAAGACTGGAGATGGCATCCAGAGCTTCGAGATTTTCCTGGCTGAACTTCAGACACATAGCTCTAAATACAAAGGACATTAGAGGTGTTCTATAGCAACAATTGAGTTTATAAAGCCACAGATTATAAGATCAATATAGAAGTCAATTCCTGTAATATACCCACTCAGTCATTGGTGCCCTTGGGACCATATGTATATACTATAACATCTTGCAGTGTTCAAGACCTTTGCATAAAATGACAGTGTTTGCATTAACCAAGCCACATCATCCTATGAACTTTAAGCCAGCTTTGGTTGATTGCTTGACTAATACAATGTCAAGGCTTTGTTATACTACATTATTTAGAGAATAATGACATAAATAAAGATAAATATGTTTAGTACAGTTAGAATTTTTCTTGCTATTTTTAGCTGTAGTTGGTTGAATCTCTTGATAAAGACCCCATGCAGATGGAGCAGTGACTGAACTAACAATTAATAATTGGAAAACAATATTTGAAAATCAACATATTTATAATAATATTGAACAAATGTGCAGGTATATATTTAAGAAAATGTGTGAAAGACCTATATGATACATATATGTATATATATGAATACTGGGGCTGGGGAGATGGTTCAGTAGGTAAAACACTTGCCTCACAAATATAAGGATCTGACTTCAGAGCCCCAGAACCCACGTGAGGACAGCAGAACAGCACAGGCAGCTGTAATCCCAGCATTATTGTGACAAAAAGGGGGGTGAAGGCAAGATGGTCACAGGCCATCCTTAGGTGGTCCTTAGTTGGTCACAGCCCAGCTATCTCACCATATGCACCAACAAGTTAGAGGTCGAGATCAACACTTGAAGTTGTCTTCTGACCTCTATACACAGTTCAGTGCATTGTGCTCACATATGAAAGTGAATACAATCACATGTAGGCATACACACTCACACCACCAATGGACCCACGAAGAGACAGAAAGATTTAAAAAAAAAAACTAACGAAAAAGTCAAGGTGGTCCCAAATTAAAAAAAAAATGATGTTCATAAATTTTAATTCTTTATATGATAAAATTCTTCTTTCTCCAAGTAGATTCAAGTGGATATCAATTAAAATTACAATTTAATTAAATTAAATTAAAACAGGTTAGTTCTAAACTTTGTGAGGAAAGATAAAATAATTAGGAATATCAGAAATATTTTAAAAGCAAAGCCTCAAAGTTAAAATACACATGTAATTTGAAGGTTTTATATAAACTATACTAATTATTAGAAAATGCCAGGCTGTACAGAAGCCTGAAAGTAGACCCCCAATCAATATCATTTGCCTGCTCTACCTTGCTAGTCATATCCAAAAAACTACTAAATCCAATGCAATCCAGTGCTCAAACTATGTATGTGTGTGTGCATGTGTGTGCATCTACACATGTGTGACAAATCAAATGCTGGTTCTGCAATGTAATAGTAGTTATTTCATAACAAATCTTTAGTGTAGGATATTTTACTCAAATTCACTCACTTAGAAGAACGTTAACTGAAGCTTGAGGTTGGCAGTCCTCGATTTTTCTTGGCCTGTGCCTTTCTTCGTGGGATTAGTCAATCCTGGCCATTACAGTAACCTTCTTTTTCTCTATTCCATACCAAAAAAAAAAAAAAAAAAAAAAATGACTAGCACGTAGGACTTGACCCTTCTGCCATCTCTTAGATATTTTTAAAATAAAAATCTTTGGGTTTGGGTTACAGTTCAGTCACTAAAGTCCTTTTTCACTTTGATAGCATGGTGATTCCCGTCCCTATGTTTGGCTGTTGAGTTACCTCGAGCCAATAGTCTGACTTCATTTTTCTTCCTACTAGGCCTCTGTCATCCCACTTGACCACAATCTAGTTGATATTTTCAGATATGGAAGCAGTTTAGTAATGGTTGCATTGCATGCAGTGATGGTCAGTGGAGATATGCTCAGCCAAGTATACACAGAGAGGCACAGGATATCTCAGATATTTGCACATTATCTCCAGTGAACGAGGCCTGTGGAAATTGAAATATATATATATTAACTATAATATATTTATATATATATAAATGTATATATATAAATATATATATATTAACTCATATAAAATGAGAATGTTTGGAGGCCAAGAGATATTTAAGATACTTCACTTAGAGAGAACAGTCAGAATCAGCTTCTAAAATCAATCCAACAGTGATCTAGCAAGACTGATGAAAACTTGAATGGTCCTTTCAACTTCAGCACTAACATCCTCCATTGCAGGTTTGTTTGAATTTTCTCTAAATCTTTTCATTTGTCATAAATGCAAATATTTTCTCTAAACTTCTAGCTTTTGCTGTAATGTTTCACATACATCAATATCACAGCTTTTATTTTTTTATTTATTTTCTTTGTATGAGCATTTTGCCTTTGTTCATGTATGTGTATCACATGCATGCCTGGGGCCTGCAGAGGTCAGAAGACATTGGCTCCCTGGAAATGGATTCACTACAGTTGTGAGTTAACATGTGAGGTATAAAAACAAAACCTAGATCTTCTTCAAGAGCAACAAGTGCTTTTAACTGCTGAGCCATCTCTCTGCAGCCTTATCATAGCTTTTCTAATTAAATTTTTATTTTTATATATCAATACAGTTTATTCATTTTGTACCCCAGTTGTAGCCCCCTCCTTCATTCCCTCCCTATCCCACCCTTCTTCCCTCATCTCCTCCCATGCCCCTCTCCAAGTCCACTGATAGGGGAGGTCCTCCTCCCCTTCCATCTGACCCTACCTTATCAGGTTGGATCAGGACTGGTTGCATTGTCCTCCTTTGTGGCCTGGCAAGGCTGCTCCTCCCTTGGGGAGGAGGCAGTCAAACAGCCAGCCCCTCAGTTCTTGTAAAATACAGTGCCCGTTCCCCTTACTAGGGAACCCACTTGGATACTGAGCTGCCATGGGCTACATCTGAGCAGGGGTTCTATGTATGGACCTTGTTTGGACTATCCGTCTCAGAAAAGACCGCTGTGTCCAGATTTTTTTGGTTCTGTTACTCTCCCTATGGAGCTCCTTTCCCCTCCAGGTCTTGCTAACTCCCCCATTGTTAAGATTTGCTGCACTCTGCCAAAAGTTTGGTTATGAGTCTCAGCATGTGCTTTGCTATACTACTGGGTAAAGTCTTTCAGAAACCCTCTGTGGTAGGCTCCTGTCCTGTTCCCTGTTTTCTCCCTCTTCTGATATCCATCCTCTTTGCCTTTCTGAATGAAGATTGAGGATACAAATTGGAAAGAAAAAAGTCAAAGTATCAATATTTGCAGATGATATGATAGTATACATGAGTGACCCCAAAAATTCTACGAGGGATCTCCTACAGCTGATAAACACCTTGAGCAACGTGGCTGGCTACAAAATTAACTCAAAAAAAAAAAAATCAGTAGCCCTCCTATATACAAAAGACAAAGGGGTTGAGAAAGAAATTAGGAAAGCAACACCCTTCACAATAGCTACAAAAGACATAAAGTACATTGGTGTGACTCTAACCAAGCAAGTCAAAGATTGTATAAAAAAAAAAAAAATTCCAGTCTCTGAAGAAAGAAATAGAAGATATCAGAAGATGGAAAGATCTCCCGTGCTCATGGCTTGGTGGGATTAACATAGTAAAAATGGCCATCTTACCAAAAGCAATCTACAGATTCAATGCAGTTCCCATCAAATTACCAACACAAATTCTTTACAGACCTTGAAAGAAAAATTCTCAACTTCATATGGAATAACAAGAAACCTAGAATTGCTAAAACAATCCTCAGAATTGTTTTGATTTGCATTTCCCTGATTACTAAGGACATTGAGCATTTCTTTAAGTGTTTCTTTAGCAAAACTTTTTTAAAGTAAATACAAACGTACTAGCTGACACACAAACATGAATTCATATAACATTTGCTTAGCAAATAAAATTTAAAAACACAAAAATAGTCCCATGATATTTTAAAATAGACATTTCTTCAAATCCCAGGAGTAGAGGCTGCTTTCATAGCTTTATTTTTTTTTTCACAATAAATTAGAGAAACTGAAATCCCCCTTTAGAATTCAGAGTATCCAAAGGTCAAAACACAGAAATATGACTCTAAGCCAAGTAGTCTATTAGTAGTTTAATAATTCTCAAAGCATATTAGGACACCAATTTGGATAATATAAATCCCTACTAGAAAAAAAAAATCCAAAACAGCTTGTCTCAAACATAAGACATAGGAAAAAATAACAGTGCAGAGCAAGATTCAAGAGCACCCTTTTAATTCCTTTTCTTTTAGGTTTCCATGACTGAAGTTAGACCAACCATCCATGATACCATAATAGCTATAGAATGTTAGTGCTCTATCTCACAATGACTATTTTTTGTGAAGGAGAATGAGTTCTGTACAAGGTCAAAAACACTGTGAATTGTTGTACAAGGAAAAGTTCTTTGGGGAAAAAAAAAAATTCATTTAAGGGCATTTACCACCATGGAGGCAGAAACGTTTTTCTTATCCACATGAGCCAGCAGAGCTGCCATGAGTGCCCAGCACAGGTGTCCCAGTGATAGGAGTCATTATGCTTCCAGCAGATGCTGAGTCTCGGAAGGTCCAGGGTGCTGCTCGCTGTTCCGAGATACTGCAGCCCATAACATCTAAGCAATCAAAGGTCAAACGAGGCGAGCACGAGTCTACTATTATGGAAGATTATTTGGCACACACTCTCAATTTCACTGCCTTCCCCTGGTGCTCAATAACATTAACCTGAGATGCTATAAATTTTATAGAGCGCTTGCCACAGGAAACATGATTCCTTTAGATAAACTTGAAAGTGCCTTGCCTATAACACAAATAACTAGCTGTTACATGCCAATTCACCCCTTTTGGTTAGCTGTCATGCTGACTGTGAGTGGAAAGGATCCTTGAGATTCAACTAGTTTCAGTTTTACTTTGACCTACTCTGATCTCTACACAGCCAAAGCGGAGAGAAAAGCCCCAGTGAGAAGCAACAGAAAGAAATTCATGTGATTAACTATGCAGACAGCTGAGATTTCTTTTGCAAGCTACATCTTAAATACACCACAAAAAAATGAATACTTCTTACTGAGGTATTCACAGGAAATATTTAAGAGTTAAGTAATGGCAGAAACAGAGCTGTGGGTGTACTAAAATCCATCGGATGATCTGATAACTTGCAATATCCTTTCTGTCTTCATTTGTATTGATTGCTGTTCTGTTTAAAACCAAATGTGAGCCCATGCCTGCGCTGATTTTAGCTATCACATCCCTCCTTCTCCTTTGTGCTTTGATCCCTTGCTTGTTCTCTCCTAAATTCCTTGCTCCTGTCAGTCAGAAGAATTAAGATCAGTTTCCATCCCTGGCCTTCAAGTGCTTCAAAGATCTTCTGTGCTCACCTTCATTCCTTAACTAACCCTTAGGTTGAGCCACCACAGTTCAAAATTTCAAGATATAAAACACTCCAAAAACCAAAACCTCGTGGCTGTCAATGTGACGCCAGGAAGTGGCCCGCCTGCCTGCTATGAAAGGAAGGGAAAGAACACTGCACATAAGTACACCTGGAATGCAAGAAAGATTCTAGAGTCTGAACATATTCTTTAATGAGATTTAAATGTCTTTGTAACTTGTTATTTAAATATTTGTGAAAATGTTGGGGTTTGAGAGGCAAGTACCTCAAAATAAGAAATTATTTATTTTTTACATTTTTAATGAAAATCTAGATTTTTTTTGATGTTTTCTTTTCTTTGACTTAAAATATCTAATGACTTATAGTTAGGAAAATAAGCCAAAAGCAGAAAATAAAACAGTTCTACATTTTAAAGAAAAATGTAAGACGTTGTTTCATTCTTTTCTATTTCTAATATAAATACATGCACACAAAATTTTCTATGCTTACAAAAATATGTATTTTCTAGCCACAACATCAAGAGGAATAAAGAAGCTAAGAGAAAGTGAAAATGAAGAATAAATGACACAAGAATGAGCCTATAAAGAAATCGTGAAACAAGTGTTCTCAAGTATGTTTCCATTTCCCGTTGAAACCCTGATTAGAAATATTGATCTTCACCCAAAGAGAAAAACGCTTATTTATACAGAAGATAAACAACCTTTATTAAGTTCGCAGACTCTGTGAAGCAAGTGCATACTGTTAAGTTTTAAAAATTCAGTAATCCCTGTTAAAGCACAGCATGGCCGAATAGTCAGGTCCACCATGGCAGGAAAGGAAATGCTCGGATAGTGTTATCATAGCAATGAGATTCACCCCAACTCCAGTCTAGTCAGGTGGAAACTGAGAGCCAAAAAAGTAGGATGGAGATGAATGAATGGAAAATTACCAAGAGAAGATCAAAAGCAAACGTGGCTAACCTAAGCTAACACACTAGGTTGTCTGTCCAGGGAGGCAGTAGGGTTCGTCAGATGTTTACAGGGCCATACAAATTGCTGTGTACCGCATCTTTTTATATGCTTTGCTAAAAGCGTTAAAACTGGAAAAACTCTTTACAAATTTCAGACAAGAGCAGAAAGTAGGTGTTCTTATCACGTAGTTTTAAAAATAACTTTTTTTTTCTTAAAAAGATGAAAGGAGGCAGATTTCAGACTGTGATACAAAATCGCCGGTGAGAATCCCTGAGTGCGCTTTGACCACCGCAGATGAGAACAAATTGCTAACAGCAAGTCCCGGTTTTTCGACAGAATGTCATCAAACTGAGCTAAATGTCCTTAATAATTGACTATCAAAAGATGTGAGAGGGGAATGTGCATGGAAGGGGTGGAGAAAATATCCAAAAATGAAAAACAGAAACAAAAAGCAGTTCAAAACGCTAAAGCAGAAAATGAAGAATTTGCCAGAGTAGCATCAATGAGCAAACTTTCATCATTCGGATCTGAAGTGTAGTTGGTAACCTTTGTTCATACTGTAGCCCACAGTACAGAAATTTTATTAGTAAAAAACGTAAAATAATTACGCGTGTATTTGAAATAATACATGACTTGGCCGTAACTAACCTGTGCTTCTGCAGATCTAATCTTGTCTGCTGTTTAGAAAAAATAAGTAAATAAATAAAAAATAGGTTTTTAAGTCATAAGCAGGAGCTCTAAGTCTCACGGACCACGTGGAGCTCTTTTTCATTAGGTGGATCCATCTATGCCGCCTGCGCTTTCCACAAATCGCTGCAGAGTATCTCTGCACTCCTGATGGAGATTCCCAGCCATTCTTTGCTAGGCCTCTGCTCTCAAGCTCACAAATCATCCCTCTGTGGCTGTTGGTAAAGAGTACTTTCTTGAATAAATCAAATAAGGGAAGCATTCCTTGACAGAAAAAGAAAAAAAAAAAAAAAAAGAAGAAGAAGAAGAAGAAAGAAAGAAAACCTATAGACCATATTAACAAAAAGAAATAGGCGTGATTCCTGCCACTGCCCCGCCCCTGCTTCCCAGTGCATGCTGGGACGCTGCAGCGCACTGCTGGAAGAAAAGCTCATTCTTGCTCCTCAAACACACAGCTTACTGTCATAGCTCTCAGCTCTGGGAGGAGATTCAGCAGATTTGTTGAGTCTCAGAGCTGGCAGCTGGGGAACAATTAGCGCCATTTGAATTAGCCACAGTCAATGCACAGAATTACATAGTTCCTCTCCCACTGTCTGTCCATCAGAGCAGACTCAGTCTTACTGCCCTCCCTCCCCAAAGCCCTTAGAGCAGAACGATTTCCTTCTGAGAGTCAGAAGTGGGTTCTCTCTCACCTTGTCTATTACAGCAACTCCTTTATCTTCTTTCCAAAGCCAAGTTTAATAAATCAGAGCATTCCCGCACCTGAATCCTGTCGGCCAGAACCAGGTCATACTTAATCATGAGTGTTACGCACTGTATGAATTTTGGTCCTCAGGATGGCCTGGACTCTTTTACTCTCAAAAGAAAAACTTCTGCTGACAAAAGGTTTCATCTTTTTTTACTCCAACTCCCGAATTAAAATCATTATATCCAGAGACTGTGGAAACAGAAAGAGTGGGGGAGGGTTGGCAGGGAAGCCAGGCCGACTTTCCTAACCACCAGCAACACCAGATGTTTGGGAAGGGTCAACATTTGAGGACAGGTGCACATGAATAACACTCTGCTGGTGTTAGGGGTGGGAGCAGAGAGATGATCCTCTACACAAAGAATATGGAATGACGAGAAGAAAAACACATCCCTGTCAATATATGACAGAACACTTCTGATGTCTGTTTAAAGACTAGAGATTAATCTTCAAGTTTTATCACTATACCAAGATACAGAAATACACAGAAAGATACACTTTTTATTTTCTGAAGGCATTTTTTTTTATTTTTATGTAGACAAGTGAACCAATTAGTTTTACTCTATTGTTTTTATTTGAGTATGGACTATAATGAGGTAGAGAGCTAACTCTTAATAGCTAGCGATGTTTTCAGCATTGCTACCTAAACTGTAATTTTTTACTGGTTTGAAACCTCTAGAGACACACAATCCTTATCTATTTTTAATAATACTTATTCATCCTGAAAATATTTAAGAGCATCTATGAATTAGCCAATATCTGGCAATTTTTCACTATGTTTTTAATCTTTGAAAGAACACATTTTATTTATTATTTGACATTTCATACTTGTATACAACATATCTTGATCATATCTACCTCTGATTCTCCCCACTCCATTTCCCCCAACATACCCATTCCCACCTTCCAGTCCTCTCTGTGTTTTATAACCCATTGAGCCCATTTTACTGCCCACGGCAACGTTGACTGATCTTGCTGTATTCACCTTGCTCATGTCTTGCAGGTAATGATATCTCTAGTGATTTTATGAGTGCAATGACTATGGCATGTTCAGAGCAGAATTTCACAACACTCCTCCCCGTCCTCCAGCACTTATTCTTTCTGTTCCTTCTTCCACAATGTTTCCTGAGCCTGGCTGGAGCAGGCAGGAAGAGGAATTGATACAGATGTCCCATTAAAATGGAGCATTCAACTCTCATTTGGGTCTCAGCACTTTTAGCAGTTATGAGTTTCTGCATTAAATGCTGCCCAATGCAGGAAAAAAAAATCTAGACAAAGTTGATAGCAGCATTAACCAATGGGTATAATATGAATATTTAGAAAGCAGTTTGACAAAGTCTCCATTTAGCAAAACAACTGTAGTGGGTTCAAGGGTTTACTAGAGCCTATGACCTCCTAAACCAGAGGCTTTTGACCAGGTTTACAGTACCCTGTACATTACTCCACCTGCTGTGGAACAGGCTCCAAATATATTATTATTATTATTATTATTATTATTATTATTAATGTAGTTGATTGCAGCAGTAAACAGTCTTACCAGTATTGTACCCTGAGCACTTGACAGCATTGTAGCATTCAAGACAAAAACGGTCTGAATAGTCCCCTCCAGGGTTGAAATCTGCTGAATAAGGTTGAAGTATGACATCTCCAGACAGCCATTTGTTTGTGCTTGGTCTATGATGGTGGACTATCTTTTCTCAGTGGGGCAATAAAAGTCTTCTGCCCCCAACCCCATTCTGAGTGATCCCAGATTTTGTAAGGAGGATCACATAGCCCTTAGGGAAGATTACAGGTCAGACCATTTTGTGATAAGAAAACCTGTCCAGCAAGGATCTGGGAATTCCTAGAAATACCCCACCCTGATAAGGATCTTAGTCTTCAGCAGTGACCTTCAATTGGACATGTCAAGTCTCCCACCCATAGGATAATCAAGATCTGTGTTCTCCTTCTTGCCATAGGACCATCCTATTGCGTGGAAAATGAGGCACTGTACCACTACGTAAATCAAGTATCCCTGACACCCTGAACCCAACAACACTCAAAATCCTTCCCATTGCTCAAGGTTTATAAATCCCTTATTTCAAATAAAATTACTGGCTGATTGCTTGCTGTATGATAACATCAGCCTTCCACCATAGATGCCTGAGATTCCTCACTTCTCCTGGGGGCTGGAGGGTTCCCCCCTCCCTGAGGACCTCCTGGACTGCCTGATGCATGACTGGAGGTCAGTTTGCCACATGCTGCTAGCCACTGTTCACTGGACATGTCAGCATCAGGTTCAAGCAACCGCTGAAGCCTGCCCTATCACTGGTGCTGACCTCTGGCAAAGCACTCACCAGTCCTGCTTTAGGCTCTTCTGTGTCTCACCCCTGCCTTCTGGCCTACTGGGCCCAGGCCTCACCAAGCCTGTATCTTGGCTGCAAGCCCACCAAGGATGGGTTTTCACCTGCACCTGTGATGCTCAGCACAGCAGCTTAACCAAGAGCTGTAACATTTTGGTATGGCCATAGGCTTTGGTGATCTCATGCTAAAAAAGCCAAACTGTAACACTCTAGAAAACTTTCCACACCCCAGCTTAAAGCATGTGCTTCACTCTAAATCACTCTAGTCTCTCCTGAAAGAAACAACACCTCTTGTCTGTAAGGAAGCCAAGTTCCAGGACCCACCCACTGAAATCCAGGCTCCTGCTGAATGGAGAACAATACTTCAGCATTATGTAGGCTAGCTAGCAGGTAGATAGCTGTAGGATGACTAATGAGGTTGAATACTTTTTAAAATATTTCCTAGTCATTTGTATTTCTTCTTTTGAGAGCTCTCTGTTCTGTTCAGTTCCATGGCCATTTTTGGAGTGTGGGGAGTAAGAGGGTGTTGTTTTTGTTCCTTGTCCTGCCTTGGTGCTTAGTTTATTAAATTCTCTGTATTTTTGAAATGTTTTTAGTTCAAATACTTTTCAAAATTTTCATGATAGCATTAGTTTCTTTGTAATGTTTATTCACAAACAACATAGTCCTAAAAACACTATTAGTCACCCTATAATTAACCATAAGAATATTTCTTCCTAGAATTGACTTTGATTCCTCAATGTATATGTGCTTTATGTAATTTTTAGTAATGAATCTTTATCAGCCTTTGCATAGAATCAATTTTTATAAAAATCACTCATAAGTGTTTTAAAATCACTCTCAAATTGTTAAATTCAGTTTCATCTTACTAGTTAAGCCTATGTTCACACTGATTTTCATTCCTGAATGCTTTATGGAAATATTTTGAGTAGAACACTTGGTTATTCTTTTCTGTCCTCCAAAGATTTTTTAAATCATAAATTTTTCCAAAGGAGATAAATCTTAAGTTGTATATTTAAAGGTCATAATATTTTACCAATGTGATGGATTTTTCATCTGTCTGTAAGCTGCCGTTCTGCCTAACACATTTTCAGAAATCCCTGTGTATGCTGGACACCACACTAGCTTCCTAAAGAGCCAAGCTGCCTGCTCATGTATTTAAAGTGTATCTCTCCCACACCGATCCTACATTGGATATGGAGCCTGTGTGGGCATGGATTACCAAACAGGACACAGAGGCTTTTTAAACCCTAGCACTGAGTTGTATTCTCTTACAATCCAGTCGCTAAGCTGTAAAGAGCTCTAGGGGAGTCTCCTAGACAAAGAACCTAAGGAAAGACTACTGGACAAGACTCCAGGTGGTTAATCAAGGAGTCCAGGCCATGCTCTCAGCCCAAATCACAGCACTGAAGAAATGCTTGGCCAATACCGGATCAAGAGAAATAACAAATGCTGTCATTTTAAGTGTAGGGTTAAGAATTTTTGTTTGGCAACAATAGAAAACTGATTTTTTTTATTCCTGTTTAAATTTGATGGGATTCAATATTTTTCCTGTTTTATCATGTGTTGGTGAAGGCTATTGAACAACAACATATAAATTCCCCATATATAAAGCATGTCCACATGAAAGTTAGAATGACCACATCAGGGGGGAACTCAAACAGAATTCTTTTTCTTTTCTCCTGAAAATCAAGAATCCTTGCATCATTCCAGCAACACTTCATCAGTGATCCTGCTGAAAGATGCAGGATGATTTGTCAGTGAGCAGAAGTTTCAAAGCCCTGGTGCTTCATTTCTACATCACGCATTCTTTAGAAAACTCAGGGTGTCATGCACAGTTCTGGACCAGTTTTTATTAATTTGTTGTAAACTTCTTTAATAAATGAGAAACATGGTATACACCCTCATATATATATATATATATATATATATATATATATATATATATACGTAACCATATAAAGAAACATATTTTGCATATAGTTTGAGTAATCATCTAAAGCCATATCACAGATTAACTAACAAAAAAATGCAACAGTTTTCTAATACATTTTAACCAACTTATTTGTTCTCACAAAAAGCTGACTTGGAAGACCAAATAAAATTTTAAAAAAAATGGAACTTTCATAATTGAAACAAAGATGGAGTGTGAAAACCCACCTATGCCTCCAGTCCTCAACTTATGAATTTCCACATCACATCTTTTCACAGAGAATAGTCTGCAAGGCATCACTTTTAAATGACATGATAAAATAAGAGAGGTAGAGAAAAGCCATGAATGGGGGTAAGAGAAATGAGTGCCAAGAAAAAATGAGCAGACTTTGAACAAGAAGGAAACTGGCTTCACGTCAGAGAAAGCAAAATGGAAAAAAATACATAGTGCCATGGACAGTGGCAAATGCTCAAGGGCAAAGCAGTAGTGACCTGCTCTTCTGAAGGAGTCAGCTGGCCATGTATGCGATGCATCCCAGACAGACAAGAGTACACCTGTGGTCCAATTGTAATGAACCATTCACTCTCGAAAGGATCCCAGTGTGGAAGATGAATCCACCTAAACACAGCTCCGGTTCAGTCTGAGACCCATTAGTGCTGACATGTCCTTGTCCTGCAGTCACAATATCATTCCTTAATCAGTTTCTGCAGCATCCAAGAGTGAATGTACAGGCCACTTAAACAGCCAGGAAAATGGATTAGTTCAGGAGGAGAATTCTTCTTTAACTGACAAAATTCTTAAAAAAAAAAAAAAGTATTTCTTTCTCTATGTTTTCACAATGGCTTAATAGAAATGTTGTGGCTGAAGCAGATGAGGAAAAAGAGTGTCACATTTACCTTTACTTTTTCTTTCACAAAAGTAAATTGAAAGTTCTAATACCTTAAAATGTATCACCATTTTGAGTTCCATCCTATAGGATTATGTCTTCACACTTTGGTTCTTTTTCCAATTAATGGTCCATTTGTGGAATGCATATGTAGTTATTTCAGTTCTGCATGGCTCATTAGAGAGCCTTCTCAGTTCCGGGCTTCATTCCCCTTGGACTGATATGAATGTATTCATTTAGGGACACACTATAAAATAACTAATAAAGTAAATTTTGAACATTTAGAAAGAAGCAATAAAGCCCAACTTACCTTCCTTGAAAAATAATTTTATCTGTTGTGGCTGTTTTAAAGATTTGAAATCAGGAAGGCACTTTTTATAAGTGGTTTTTATTATAACCTGGAACCTGACTCCTCATTTAAATGTGCATATTAATGTGCAATGCATATCAGAGTAACTCCTGTGGGAAGGATAAATGTGTTAGATTGTGCAAGTATAAAGAATGTAAGAATAAACATGAAACCTGGCAGCCAGTCAGATGGGAGGGGCCGCTATTCTGTTTCTCCTTCCTGGGTAATTTCTCAGTTTGTATGAAGCTTTTGTTCTCTTTAAACACTCAAACTGATTGTGATTTCATCTGGCTTGAGGACAAAATCCTACCTAAATGTGCTGGGGTTTTGCTATTCTACTTATTTTTTTTTTACTTGTTCTTTTGATAATTTCAATGATAAAAATATCTGTTCCTGATGAAAAAGTAATATCCTCAAAAATCTACTTCAGACATTCTGACAAGTTTCTATTAAAGACAAAATCCCAGATATTTCCACTGGCAAGCAACAATTAAAGTTTGTTTCCATGCTGCTCGCTTAAAAGATTAAAAATAGTTATCAAGAAACTATTGATTAGAAAAGGCAGACATGCTAAATGCAACTTATATATGAATTGTAGATGGCTTACATGAGATATGAGGCTAAGTGCACTGCCCGTTGCCAGGCTGTGGGGGTGTTCATTTGATCACCAGCCAGGCCATCAGTCCCAAGGGAGTAATGCCCCAGTATATGGTGGCCGGATACTCAGTGGTTCCTTCACATGGATAAGTCCCTTAGATTCACACACAAGCTTCAATTCAACCTAGTCCTATAATCTATTTAATAGTTAACCCACAACCATAAACAATGTTCAAAAAAAAAACTAAACTAAAAAACAAACAAACAAAGAAACAATAAAACACACCTTGCTCTCCTCTACTTCCAATGTTAACAAAGCGTTGTGGAAACTCCATTTTAAGCTTTCACTCATGGTCCGTTGCCCTGAGTGAGGCAGAATTAACAAAGTAAGCACTTTATTATTGATGCCAGGATACATGGTGGCTTTGGTGTTTGATACAGTCATTCAAAATTGAAACACCTAAAGAAGACATGAACTGTGGTTATACCATACTTGGATTATTCTCAGTCACATATAAGATTTAAAACATTTAAAAAAAAAAAAAAAGCAAAATTTCACCAGGCATGGTGGCACATGCCTTTAATCCCAACACTCAGAGAAACAGAGGCAGGAGGATCACTGTGAGTTTGAGGCCAGCCTAGTCTACAAAGGGAGTCCAGAACAGCCAAGGCTACACAGAGAAATCCTGTCTCAAAAAAACATAAAAAGAAAAAAATATATATAGCAAAATGTATTAGAAACTGATTTTTATAAAATATACATCAATGCTAGTACTTCAGAAAGACTGAAGCAGACTATAAATAAATGACATAAAAGAGTTTTCGGCAGGAGTGTTTAAATGTGCTTTAGAGAACTTAGGTCTCTAGTCTGCACAACTTTTGAGTTAGAAAGTCGATTTAAGAGGAAGAAAGTCAGCTATTGATTTTCACACTATCCAATCTCTGCTTGTGAGGTGTTTTTCTATCTTGCCTCCTCCATCTTCTCTTCTAGATTCTTACACTAGACAGCCAGTCTTTAAACAGACTGAGTCATGATAAGCCACACTCCTAGAATTGTGTAACTCTCACAATGAAGCATATTTGCTGGGCATTTAAGATAGTAACATTCTTCTTTGGCAAGAAGGCCAATGACCAGAGGTGAAGCTCGGGCTTTTGGCCACCTGCACCACACAATAGGACACGGAAGGGTTTTGCTTAAAGATAAAGATAGTGTACACTAGAATATTTTGTTTAAAGGACTAAGGAGAGAGATGAGAAAAGGAAGAGAGGAGAGGCGACAGCAGGAAGAAGAGAAGGAAAAAAATGAGCAAAGAACTGCTGTTTTTATTGATCAAACTCAATCTCTCAAATGGCTTTGCTGACTACAAGCCATGACTCCAAATTCTGAATGCTTTGTGTTCCTGTAAACAGAATGTACCACTACTGATAGGCACAGTCATGTGTCTATCCTTATTCTCAAGTGCCCTATGAGATACCAAATGCTGAGGCAGAAAGCTTCTCAGAAAACAATGGGACAGGTTCTAGAACTAAGTCTGTGACAGACGCATAGCTGAAGGCAGCATGGTTCTCAGGGACTCCTTTTTTGTTCAAAATCCAGAAAAACACTGTTCATCCATGTTTTCTCATACGTGGGTCCTCACAGGTGTCAGAACTTCCTTCCCTGGAAAGTTGTCTGGGATCAGCTGGCAAAGAGGAGTTAACGTGTAAGCCAAAACCGAAGACAGTGTGCATCATACACTACAGCATCAAGTAGAAGACTGAAAAATCCTTCATGTCTCTATGATTTCATTCCTTATCCCCAAGGGAGAAAACAACTCTTACTTCATCACTGTGTCCTGAGTTTTTAGATGTCAGGCTTTCTCTGTTTTTTTGGAGTATCTGAATCTTAGGCATTCAGAGGCCCAGTAGCTTGGTATCTTCACTCACTTCTAAAGTAAATTTATTGTAGTACCCCTACTTTACATCCAGTTCATTTTAGATGGGATTTCCTAGCAAACAAATTCCCATCGTATCATAAAACTATCAGTACCACCCACTCCCCTGTAATCCCGATATTCAGTAGGATCCCGCTGATTTTGGAGAGCCTCTAACTAGACTTGCTCCATCTTAGGCAACATATACAGCCAGAGCGATGTTCATTCATTTCCACTTACCCTTCCTTCCCTGGCTCATATTTGTCTCCAGCTTAGGAACTGCCACTACTGTAAATGTCTCAGTAGTGGAGGAATGTGATCAAGCTGTCACTATTTGGTTTCTATAAACACAAACAAAACTTAATGGTTTACTCATCTCTCAAAATTAATTTCCATTACCTGAAAATACACTGAAAACATACTTTAGACAAATGAAAAATAGCAAAATTAATATCTAAAACTATGAGAGATCACCGTACTTAATTTTACATATCAACTTCTAATAAACATTCCTTTGCCAAATTTAGTTTTTCTTAACAGCTTGACTTAAAAACATTCCTTTTGTGTCAGTTGTGGTCATATATGCCTATAATCCCAGCACTCTGAAAGGCAGAGGCAGGCAGATCTCCGTGAGTTTGAGGTCAGCCTGGTCTACAGAGGAGTCTAGGAGAGCCAAGGCTACCTAGAGAAACCCTGTCTCAAAGAAAGAAAGAAAAAAACAGATAGATAGATAGACAGACAGACAGACAGACAGATAGATAGATAGATAGATAGATTGATAGATAGATACAGGTAGATAGACAGATAGATAGATTCCTTTTGTGCTTGTGTTAATGTTGTCATCAGCTCGTCCCTAACCTACCTTATCTTCAGTACTTTTATTTTTGCACCTCCTTGTCTAATGGTTCTTGGTTCAGGAATGTATCTGTGGTTCTGCTTTACTGTTTGATGTTGCCGCTCTAAAAAGCCACAGCTAGAAATAGTCATGGAAATGACTGGATCATGTCAAATATTTCAATTTATTTATTTACTTATTTGCTCTTTAAATTTTATTTTGGTATCATAATATAATTACAACATTTTTTCCCTTACCTTTCCTCCCTTTAAGCCTTGCCATATACTCCTAAAAATGTTCCTTCAAATTCATGGCCTCCTTTTAGGTAGGTAGATGACAGAGATGATGCATAGATGGTATTTTTTTGTTTTTTAATTTATTTTTTTTAATTGATTCACTTTACATCCTGATTGTAACCACTCCCTTGTCTCCTCCTGGTCCCACCCTTTCTCCCTATTCCCCCTAACCCCTTCCCCTAGTCCTCAGGACTACTTCTCCTAGTCCTCTACTACCAACTGACCCAGCCTATAAAATCACATCAAGACTGCCTGCATTGTCTTCCTCTGTGGCCTGGCAAGGATACCCTGCCAGAGGGAAGTCATCAATAAGCAGGCAACAGAGCCCATGGCAGGAACAGCACCTGCTTCCCTTACTAGGCCACCCACTTGGAGACTGAGCTACCTGTCAGCTACATCTGAGCAGGGGTTCTATGGCCTCTCCATGCATCACAGTTCATTGCTGCGTCAGTGTCTGCAGGCCCCCTGGATCCATATTTCTTGGCTTTGTTAGTCTCCTTGTAGAGCTCCTGTCCTCTCTGGAGCCTTCTATACCACCATTCTTCCAGAGGACTCCCTACCCTCTGCCCAAACTTTGACTGTGAGTCTGAGCATCTGCTTCAATTCCCTGTTGGATGGAGTCTTTAAGAGGGCATCTGTAGGCTCCAGTCCTGTCCCCTTTCTTCAACCACTATATGATAGATTATAGAAAATAGACAGATGATAATTAAATGCATACACAAATGTGATACATGTATCTTTTTCTCTTAACAATGGCTATTATCCATGACTTGCCTCTCTAAACTAATCAAAAAGGAATCATATATTGAAATCATTGGATTATTAATTAGCAGATATGTGAACAACAAACTACTAATATCTGGTTTGATTCATATCACTTTCTGCTATCACCTTGATTTTTATGCGTGCAGTCTATTATTCAGAACAGTGGTTCTCAACTTTCATAAAGCTGCGACCACTTAGTACAGTTCCTTATGTTGTGCTGACCACAACCATAAAATTATTTTTACTGCTACTCCAAAAACTGTAATTATCCAATAAAGATAGAGGTTTGCCAGAGGGCTTCTGACCCACATGCTGAGAAGCACTGATTTAGAGCACAATCACTTCTTGCAGGATGGTTTTTCTACCATTCTATAACTGGCATTTTGAATGCAGAGTGGAAGATGGAGTTCTTCTCAATAACTCACTAAAAGGGCCTCAAGTGCTTTATCCTGCCCACAATAAAATTATAATTATTTATTTGTAACTTCCAGTTCTTTTCTACATTAATCACAAAAATCAGAAAGCCAAAAGATCTAGAAGGAAAAGACATGGGCACATTTAGACACTTCACAAATTCCATTTAAGAAACAATGCACTTCCACCAGGAAAGCAGTAGGCTAACTGCGGTTCTTCACTTCTTCCCCTTCTCTTCCACATCCATTCTCCCAGTCTGACTCCAAGCTCTGTAAAAGAACACTTGCTGCAGCCTTGCCCCACACCTGTCTCCAGTAGACCACACACATCTTTTCCCCCAAACCTCCTGCCCCTACTCAAAGTTTCGTCCCAGCCTCCAACACCAACAGACGTTCTTTGGAGACCTGCAGGCCGATCTGGCCATAGAATCAGGTAGCCTAACTGCAGATCCTCACTTCTCTATCCTCACCTTAAACCAATCTTCCAGGCTTACCACAATTCTGTAGAAGACCACCTGTTGTGACCTCTACCTCCTCTCTGACCCCATCTCCAGTGGATCACACAGATCTTCATCTCCAATCTTCTTCCCCATCCATGCTATCTCCCAGCCCTCAACTCCAGCAGGCATTCCTGGGAACCCACCAGCCATGCGTGCCAGAGTAGGCCAACAAAGCTGACAAGCAGCCTTCAGATCTTCACTCTCCCTCCTCTCCCCCATGTCTAATTTCCAAGTCTCATCTGCAGCTCTGTAGCAGATTACCTGCTGTGGCCTCTCCTCTACTTCATTCTGAAGGGAATAACTCAATCCTGGTGGAACACCCGGCTTTTCTCCCTTCGGTGAACTTTCTCAGCATCTCCACACACATCCCCATTATAAGTCTCAGCCACCAATACCTAGAAATATATTTTGCCTGGAACTCCCAGTGGCCATATCTAGCAGAATCCCCAAAAAATCCCCACCAAGCAAAACATAGTGACCACACACTACTAAGAACCAAAGAAGGCTCCAAAAAACAGGGAACAAAACAGCCCCCTAAAAGACAAGATCAAATATTAGCACCTGGAATTACAGTTTCCCAAAGCCAGATGCCTGAATACCGATGTAAAACTAAAGGCAATACAGCAAAGACAATATGTCTATACTAGAGTCCAGCAACCATACCTGAGAATTTCAACACAGCTGAAGCACAAAACAAAGTCCTTACAATAGCCCTGAAGTCTTAAAAGAGAAAACGAATAAATCTCTTAAATCTATCAACACAAACAATGAAAGGAAATGAGGGAAACACTTCAATACCTGAAAGTGGAACTAAAATCAATAAAGAAAACACAAAAAAGAGGGAAATCTGGAAATGTGAAATTTAGAACTTGATATAAACGCCAGAAGCAAGCTTCTTAAACAAAATACAAGAGTTGGAAAAGAGAATCTCTGGTACTGAAGACAAGATAGAAAAAATGGATACTTTGATCAAAAAAAGTTAAATCTTTTTTTAAAAACCCTGGCCGAACAAACAAACAACAGCAACAAAATCTAGGAAATCTGGGACATTATGAAAAGAACAAATTTAAACACAATAGAAATAGAGAAAGGAGAAAATACCAAGTCAAACACTCAGAAAATACTTTCAACAAAACTATAGAAGAAAAATTTCCTTAACACAAAGAAAGAGATGCCTATCAAAGTACAAGAAGCATACAGAACACCAAATAAACTGAAACAGAAAAGAAATTTGCCTCGGCTCATAATAATCAAAACACAAAATATACAGAACAAAGAGAGAACATCAAAAGCTTCAAAGAAAAAAGAGAAAGTGATATATAAAGGCAAATCTATTAGAATTATACCAGGCTTCTCAATAGTGATTCTATAAGCTAGAAGGTCCTGGACAGAGTTCTGCAGATAAGAGCCAGCAGATGCCAGCCCAGACTACAATACCCAGGAAAACTTTCAATCACAACAGATGGAGAAAATAAGATATTCCAAGATAAAAGAAAATTTAATAAATATCTGTCTCTAAAGCCACCCATACAGAAGGTGCTATAAGAAAAACTCCAATCTAAAGAGATTAACCACACCAATAAAACACAAGGAATATATAATTCTAGACCAACAAATCAAAAGAGGAGAAGAGGACACAAGAGCACGCATGGGCACACACACACACACACACACTCTCTCTCTCTCTCGACAAAATAACAGGAATTAACAAGCATATATCATTGATATAACTCCAAATCAATGATCTATGTTCCCCTATAAAAAGACACAAACTATAAAAATGGAAGTGAAAACAGGATCCAGCCTTCTACTGTATCCACGAAGTACACCTTAACATTAAGGATAGGCACCACCTCAACTTAAAAGGATGGGAAAATTCCAAGCAAATGCATCTAAGACACAAGATGGTGTAGCCATTTTAATGTATTCTAAAAAATAGAATTCAAAGCTAAACAAATCAGAAGACATATGGAAAAACACTACATACTCTTCAAAGGAAAAAATCCAACAAGAAGACATTGAAATTTTTAACATCTATGCCCAAACATAAGCACCCAAGTTTGCAAAAGAAATACTACTACAGCTTAAATTATATCTTGATCCTCACACAGTGGTAATGGGAGACTTCAACACCCAAGTCTTGCCAATATGCAGTTCAGCCAGACAAAAACAAAACAAACAACAACAACAAAAAATGCTGAAACTAACTGATGTCCTAAGTCAAATGGACCTAACAGATATTTACTGAACATGTCACACAAACACACAAAAATATACAGTCTATTTTGAATATCAACAACAGAAAGCTTACAAAGTCATGGAAATTATACAACAGTATACTGAATTTAAAAAAAGCATACTAAGAAAAAAATTAAAGACTTTCTAGAAAAGAATAAAAATGAATATACAGTAGAAGAGCAAAGAAGTTAATTCCAAGAGACAATTTCATAGCCACAAGTGCTTACATAAAAAAAAAAAAATGGAGAGATTTCACACTAGCCACTTAACAGCACACCTGAAAGCTCGAGAACAAAAAGAAATTACACAAGAACAAAGTCAAGAAATACTTAAATTCAGGGCTAAAGTCAATAAAATAAAAACAAAAAAAATATGATACAAAGAATCAATGAAACAAAGGTTTTTTCTTCTTATTTCCTTTTATTTAAAATATTTTTCTCATATAATATATCCAGATTAGAGTTTGCACTCTCTATATTCCTCCCAGTTCCTTCCCCTTCCCTCTACTCAGATCCACTCCTCTTCTGACTCTCACTAGGAAAGAAAAAGAAAAAGCTTCTAAGAGATTATATATATACATATATATATGTGTGTGTGTGTGTGTGTGTGTGTGTGTGTCCCTGTTCTTACTACAAACCTTGTACACCAGCCCAGTCAACTGAGCACTGCAGAGCCCAGTCTGTACTACCTTTGACCTGTCCTGACTCAGCTTGGGCCACACCTGCACACACCATCATTTGAGAGTTACTCCCAGGAGTAGAGATAGTGAGGAACTGCAAAAACAGACAGGGAGCAAACTGTAATCAGGATCTACTATGTGAAGGAGAATAAAGCTATTTTCAATAAAAGGGTAGGAAACAACAATTGTTTTAACAGAAAACAATCACACAAATTAGAAACAAAGAGAACAATTCAAAGAATCAACAAAACCAGGAGCTGGTTCTTTGAGAAAATCAACAAGATAGACAGACCCTTAGTCAAACTAACTAAAAGGCAAAGAGGCACTACCCAATTCAACAAAATCAGAAATTAAAAGGTGGACATAGCAACAGACACTGAGGAAATACAAAAATTCATTAGGTCTTCCTTCAAAAGCCCGTAGGCTATAAGAATTTTAATTTTTATAGAGCTCTATAGAAACACATTTCCTCCATTACCAACATTCTCTGTCCTGCAAGAGCATGCTTAGGTAACTGTAAAGCAAAATCGTAATGTACACACATTTTCAACAGTTCGTGCTTTTGTTCAGTGCAAAGCTTGGAAATTTGAGAACTTCATACAACAAGGACCAAAACACAGGTGCCAAACACTGCTGCATGGCACCACTTGAATTGCTATTATCTGCAGCCCTGTGAGTGTTACTGCTTTCTAGTAAAGAAATGTTTTCAGTTATCCCATTCAGAATCATACTTCTTTGTCATTGTTTGGAATGAAGATAAGTTTGGTTTTGGGCACCAGGACATGATACTAGGCACAAAATGTTGATCCTCTACCATGCCTTGGGCATACACTTAGGCATCAATAATTTCATACCATCTTCCTATGTTGCCTCAGAGAGCATCATCTTGTCTCCTTTGGCAGCTCTGGGATCATTCATAGAGCTGGTTGGTATAAAATTATGGAATGCCAATTGGAGACACCTCAAGAAATGTTTCTCAAATATAATTCACTTCCTTTAAAATGGGGATTATCGGCTCTAAAATGCAATTTAATTATGCACTTAGATAACAACCCATCATCCTACTACACTTGACACTTTAATATAGACTCTATTTCTGTCACTAGTATCAATGACAAATGACAGAATGAAGGCCTTGTTAAAAATTATAACATCTAAGAAATTTTATATAATTATGGGCAATTAGAATTTTAAAAACATTTAAGTGGATTTCAATTCTTTCTTTAAACCCAGCAAGCTCATAAGAATGCTAAAGCAAGAACTGGGTAAATAATCAAGAGTTCAGCATAGAGGGGTCACACAGACAGTAAGACACTGGATTGTCATGGCACCCCTGGCCTGCCTTTGAACTTGGATGAGTCCTCATCTTCCCCAAGGTCTTTAGACTTTCCCAAGGTCTATAACCCTAAATTGAAAAGTCTTAGGGTCCTATCAAGCAACAGATTAATAACCCTTTCCTATGTACTTGGAATAAATATCTCCAGAAACTTCTTGATAGTGGAATATCTTCACACAGCCACTGTCCAGAGGAACATGAGTCTGCTTTAAGAAACAGTAAAAACACTTAGAACATAATAAACACTAATTCATAAGCACCAGCTAAATTTCCAGAGATACAGTGTTATATAACTTAGAAAGGGGGAGATGAATAACAGAAATCTCTACACAAGCATCCAGACTCTCTGAAGTTAACTCCAATCCCACTTCCTTAAAGCTCTGCCAGCTGGTAAAGCTGCCCTGGGGTAGACTTCCACATAACTAACATGTCATCATCTGGTTTTCCATTTCTGGTTTGTTCCATTCACCTCAGCTCTTCTATACAGTTCCAAATCCTCAAACATTCTGGAGTTGGGTTTTGTTTTGTATTTTATTCTTCTCTCATATAGTACTTCCCAAACAAAGTTTCCCCTTCCTCCATTCCCCCAGCTTCTTCTCTTCCCAATCTGCCTTTTTTTCTAGAATTACACACACACACACACACACACACACACACACACACACACACACATGGATGCACGCATGTGCACACACACACATCTCCCCTCAGAAAAGAGCAGGCCTCTCAGTAATATCAACTAAACATTTCATAACAAGCTACAATAAGACCAGGCACATATCACCATATCAAGGCTAGACAAGGCAACCTAGTATGAGGAAAAGGGTCCCACAAGTAGGCATAAGAGTCAGGGATAGCTCCCACTGCCACATTAGGATTTCCACAAGAGCACTAAGCTACACTGCTGTGACATATAGGCAGAGGACTAGGTCAGACCGCTACAGGTTTCCTGATCTCTGCAAATTCCCATGAGTTCTACCTGATTTGTGGGCTGTGTTCTCATGGTATGTCTCTAAACTTCTGGGTCTTCCAATCCTTCCTCCTCCTCTGCAGGACTCCCTGAGTTCCACCTAGTACTTGGTTGTGGTACTCTGCATCTGCTCCTGTCAATTGCTGGATGAAGTTTCTTTGGTCTCTTCCATGAAGATTCTGCTAGATTTTGGTCAGAGCCCATACTCTACAGACATACCTAAAACCCCTTCATGATAAGAGTCTTGGAAAGATCAGGGATACAAGGCCCATACCTAAACATAATAAAGGCTATATATACAGCAAGCTGATAGCCAGCATCAAATTAAATGGAGAGAAACTTGAAGCAGTCCCACTAAAATTAGGGACAAATCTGTCCACTCTCTCTTTTTGTCAAAGGCATTTTCAGGATCTAATGAGATGATCATGTGTTTTATTTTCTTTCAGTTTTCTTATATGGTGAATTACATTGATGGATTTTAATATGCTGAACACCATCCCTACATCTCTGGGATGAAGCCTACTTGATCATGGTGGATGATGTTTTTGATGTGTTATTGGATTCAGTTTGCAAGCATTTTATTGAGTATTTTTGCATCAATGTTCATAAGGGAGATTAGTTTGAAATTTTTTTTCCTGGTTGAATCTTTGTGTGTTATCAAGGTGACTGTGGATTCATAGAATGGGTTTGGCAATATTTCTTCAGTTTGTATGTTGTGGAATAGTTTGAACAGTATTGTTATTAGCTCTTCTTTGAAAGTCTGTTTGAACTCTGTGCTAAAACCATCTGGAAGTTTTTAGGTTGAGAGACTTAATGACTGCTTCTATTTCCTTAGGGGATATAGGACTATTTAAATGGTTAGAAAGGTCTTGGTGTAACTTTGGTAAATGGAATCTATCAAGAAAATCATCCATTTCATTTTGATTTTCCAGTTTTGTGTAGTATAGGTTTTGAAATAAAAACTAATGATTTTTTGGATGTCTTCAGTGTCTGTTGTTAGGTCTTTTCATTTCCAATTTTGTTAATTTGGATATTATCTCCCTGCCTTTTAGTTAGTTTGGCTAAGGGTTTGTCTATCTTGATGATTTTCTCAATGAGACAGCTTTTAGTTTCATTGATGCCTTGTATTGTTCATTTTCCAAGTTATTGATTTCAGCCCTGAGTTTAATTATTTCCTGCCCTCTACTCCTCTTGGATATGTTTTCTTCTTATTGTTCTAGTGCTTTTGGATGTGCAATTAAGTTGCTAGTATGTGTAGGCATAAGGTCAATGTGTAATTCAAATGCTGATTTCTGTACCACCCATATCTGTTTGCAATCCTTCTGAGAATCTCCTGTCTCAGTGTTACATAAACACTGCTCCCCAATTGTTCCTCAATATGCCAATAAAGTAACTTACAGCCAGTCGCTGAGAAGGGAAGAGAATAAGGCTGGACTTCTTGCCAGCAAGGGGAAAAGGAATTAAAGAGGCAGTAAGGAATTCAGCCACAGGCAGATGTCCAGAAGGGACCTGGAGAGAGAACTCAGCAAGGAAATCTACAAAGTCCAAGTATCTCTGGAATACATACTGGGAGGAAGTCAAATTAGCTTAAAGGGTTAAAAATAGATTAATAACTGCTAAGTTCTTGTGCTATGAAGCTTGTTAAAAAATAATATGAGAGTCTCAGTTATTTGTGTATAGCCGGGTTAAAAGAGAAACTGAGAAAAAAACACAGTTTTATAAAAATAACCTCAGCAAGTATGTGATCTCCAATTTCTTTATGAAGGAGCTTAGTGCTATAAACTTTCCTTTTAGCACTGTTTTCATTGTGTTCCATAAGTCTGGCTATGTTGTGCCTTCATTTTCATTGAATTTTAGAAAGTCATTCTTTCTTTACTTCCTCCCTGACCCAATGATCATTAAGTAGGGGGTTATTCAGTTTTCCTGAGTTTGTAGGCTTTCTGTTGTTTTTGTTGTTGAGTTCCAGCTTTAATCCATGGTGTTATGATAAGATACAAAGGGTTATATCATTCTTCTTATATGTGTTGATGCTCGCTTTGTGACCACAATGGTCAATTTTGAAGAAGATTTCATGAGTTGCTGAGAAGGTATACTCTTTTGTGTTTGGGTGAAATGTTCTGTAGATAGCTGTTAAGTCCATTTGATTAATAACATTGGTTAGTTTCATTATTTCTCTATTAAATTTCAGTCTTGTTGACCTGTCCATTGGGGAAAGTGGGATATTGAAGTCTCCCCTATTAATGTATGGGGTTCAATGTGTGATTAAGTTTTAGTAATGTTTCTTTTATGAATGTGGATGCTCTTGCATTTGGGGCATACATATTCAGCATTGAGGAATCATCTTGGTTGACTCTCCCTTTGATGAGTATGAAGTGTCCTTCCCCATCTCTTTTAATTAATTTTGGATAAAAGTTTATTTTATTAGATATTAGAATAGCTATTCCTGCTTGTTTCTTGGGTCCATTTCCTTGGAAAACCTTGTTCCAGCCCTTTACTCTGAGTTAATGTCTATCTTTGTTGCTTTGGTGTGTTTCTTGTATGCAGCAGAGTGATGGATTCCCTGAGCACTTAGAGGAGAAAGTTGATGGAGACATCCAAAATAATGTCTGCCTCAGAGTCTCTGTATCTGTTTCCATCTGCTGCTAGAGAAAAATCTGTGCAATGATGACTAGATAAGGAACTGATCTATAAATATGGCAGAATATCATTAGGAATATTTTTTAGATGAATCATATGTGTTTCATTCTATTCTAGGTCTCTGGGCTATCTAGCCTCTGATTTGTTGGTGCTAAAAACTCTACTTTATTTGGGGTTCCTTATGCCTCTACCCCCCCTTCCAACTCCCCAAACCACCAATCCTAGGTATAAGAGAAAGATGGTTAGAAGGGAAATGGGATGTAGAGCTCTTTAGACTTAGTTCTGGCTGGTTGGGGTTGTCAAGTTTTTTTTTTTTATTATTATTATTTTTTA
Source organism: Meriones unguiculatus (assembly GCF_030254825.1). NCBI lineage: Eukaryota > Metazoa > Chordata > Mammalia > Rodentia > Muridae > Meriones > Meriones unguiculatus. The sequence goes on from NC_083354.1 coordinate 100,580,252, forward strand.
ATGTCAATACCAGTCTTAGTCATCAGGATATCTAGGAGTTCAGAAACAGCAAACAGCCAATGCAGCAGCAGTGAAATCAACAAGCATCCTTCTTCCTCCATTCATCCTTCTGAAGCCCTCTTTTCTTCCATCCATTTCCTTGAAGCCCTTGCTCTCTCTGAGATCTGGTATTTATACTCTCCTAGAGTCCTCAGAATTCCACTAAATCCAGCTGGCAAAAATCACATACCTCTCTGAGCCTATACAAGGATGTTACCAGCTGGCAAAGACCATGCCCCGACACAAGGCAATTATCAGCTGTGGACAAACTAAATGCAACTCCATTAGGATTAAAACAAAAACATATTTACATAACATAACTGAGTGTTTAAAGAAACCAAAACTTCCACTAAACTGGTTCTTAGTTACCCAAGCAGTGTCTGAGGTAGGTATGTTCTCATTGAGTGGTTCTTAAGTCAAATCAGACATATATTCTGTCCTACTGTTGCCCTAGCCTATTTTTCAGGGAGGACAAATTGTAGATTAGCTTAGCAGATGGGTTGGTGTCCATGTTTCTTTTTTGGTAATCTGTAGAGTACCTTCCTGTACCAAAGAGGCTAGAATATAAGGTGTTCTAGAACATAAGGGTGGAGCCTCCATGTAGCACTTGCTTGACTCCTCCATGTTCAATGAGCATGTCAATGTTGTATTCAGCTATGGGTTCATGTTTAGTTGTTCAATCATATTCCATTGGTCATTGTGTGGGTTTTTGTGCCAATGCCATGCTGTTTTTATTACTATGGCTCTATAGTACAATTTGAGATTGGGGATGGTTCTTTTATCATTTGAGGGTATTTTAACAATTTTTACTATGTTAATTCTACTGATCCATGAGCATAGGTGATCTTTCTGATATATTTTTCAATTTCTGTTTTCAAAGACTTAAAATTTTATCATAAAAGTCTTTCACTTGCTTGATTAGAGTTAACCCAAGATATTTTTTTTCATTTGTAGCTATTGTGAAGGGTATTATTTCTATGATTTCTTTCTCAGCCCATTTGTCATTTTTGTACAGAAGGGCTAAATTTAGTTTAGTTTTTTGTTTTTGTTTTTTTAATTTTGTTTCTAGCCACTTTGTTGAATGTATTTATTAGCTGCAGGAGTTCCCTGGTAGAATTTTTAGGGTCACTTATGTATTATCATATCATATGTGAATAGTGATAGTTTTGTTTCTTCTTTCCAATTTTTATCCCCTTGATTTCCTTTAGTTGTCTTATTGCTCTAACTAAAACTTCAAACATTAGATTGAATAGATATGATGAGAGTGGACGGCCTTGCCTTGTTCCTGATTTTAGTGAAATTGTTTTAGGTTTCTCTCCATTTAATTTAATGTTGGCTATAGGTTTGCTGTAAATTTCATTATTATGTTTAGGTATGTCCCTTTTATTCCTAATATCTCCAGTACTTTTCTTATGAAGAAATGTTGGATTTTACCAAAGGATTTTTCAGCATACGATGAGATGATCCTGTGATTTTGTTTTTCAGTGTGTTTATACAGTGGATTACATTTATTGATTTTCATATGATGAACCATTTTTGAGTCTTTGGGATGAAGCCTACTTGATCATTGTGTTAAGTATTATTGTGTGTGTGTTCATAAAACAAATTGTTCTGTAATTCTCTTTCTTTGTCGAGTTTATGTAATTTGGGTGTTGGTATAATGTTCTTTTGAAATGTATACACCTTACCCTTGTTCATTCAAATGCTGATTTCTCCCCCCTACACATACACTCTCTGGTTTCAATCAGAACATTGCATTGTGATACTTATTCTAAGCATCCTGTCTCAACTTTGTGTAAACAGGCCAAAATAAAGCAACTAGCCACAATGTTGAGCAATGGGAGGAGCCAGAGGACAGGAAAGAGGGGAGGAGCCAGAGGGCAGGAAATGAATGGGGGTAGAAAGGGTGAGGCAGAGCTAAAACAGAGGCAAGAGAGATCTTGGAACAGCATGGAGAGAATGAACCAAACTTAAGATTTCACAAAAAGCAAGTAAAATGGGTAAAATCTAAATGTTAGGAAACTATAAGGGCTTGGAGGTTTAAGAGAGGGTAACTATTGCCCAACATTGTGTTCTAGGTTAGCTAAAAACCCAGTCTGTGTGTGGTGATTTGGGTATCCAGCTGCTCAGGATTAGCAGCAGCGTTACAGAAGATAGACCAATCATACAACGTTTGGATGTTAAGTAAGGGCTGCTTCACAAAATGCATTGGTCAGTGTTTACTCTGTTTCTATTCTGTGAAGTGATTTGAAGAGTACTGCCATTAACTTTTCTTTGAAAGTCTGGTAGAATTCTGTGCTAAACAGATCTGGCCCTAGACTCATTTTCATAGGGAGACTTTAATGAAAGTGTCTGTTTTGCTAAGAGTTATATGTTTACTTAAACTGTTTATCTGATCTTGATTTTCCTTTGTCAAATGATACATATTGGGGAAATTAAGCATTTGTTTATATTTTCTAATTAGTGGTATACAGGTGTATAATGTATGTTTTAATTCTCTGAATTTTCTTGGTGTATGATATTGTGCCCCCTTTTCAGATTTTATTAATTTGGATATTCTCTCTGTGTCTTTTAGTTAGTCTGAATAAGAGTTTGTCTATCCTATTTTATTTTCAAAGAACTAACTCTGTTACACTGATTCCTTGTATTGCTCTCTTAGTTACTAGTTTATTGATTTCAGCCCTTGGTTTGGTTATTTCTTGCCTTCTATTCCTCTTGAGTGCACTTACTTCTTTTTGTTCTAGAGCTTTCAGGTGTGTTGTTAAGTTGTTAGTGTGAGACTTCTCTTAGTGCTGTGAACTTTCTTCTTAACACACTTTCATTGTGTTCCATAAATTTGTATGTGCTCTTATTCATTTTTATTGAATTTTAGAAAGTCTTTAATTTTTTTCTGTATTACTATCTTAACCCATTTTTTCACTGAGTAGATATTTGTTCAATTTTCATGAGCTTGAAACCTTTTCTGTTGTTTCTATTTTGTTTATATTCAACTATAAGGTGTAATGGTCTAATAGGATACAGGAGTTTATTTCAGTTTTCTTGTATCTGTTAGCTAACTCTAAGCATACATGCCTTGCCTGGTCCATTGTTTCTTATGGAAACCATAGTAAAGATTTTGGTCCATATTCTCTCCTTTCTCTTTGCTTCCTTTCTGGTGAATTTACAACTAATAAATATTCTCATCTACTGGCCTGGCTTTCTGTCATACTCCTTCCTCAGGATATACATTAAATGTCACATACAGTTCTACATTTGAAGTTAGCTTGCTGTATCTGGAGCATCTCTATCTATATATCTGTCTATCTCTCTATCTACCTATCATCTATTTCTCTATCTCTTTGCATCCCCGTGTGTGTGTGTGTTTATGAATGAATTAAAACTATTTTCTTCAGTCTAGAATCTTGATATATAGGTCTCCAGACATCTCATCTTCATAAGACTCTCAACACAAGCTAACATGCAATAGCACAATTGTGTTAAGGGTGAAAACAATAGATTGAAAATTTATTTTAAGTTGATATTACTCACAGTTCTTGAATCAACTACTTAGCACTCTAGACCTTAGTTTTCTTCAGTAAAGCAGAACTAATACTCATATCTACATTATAGAGTAATTGAGAGGGTTAAATGAGATAGTATAGGTGAAATGAATGAGTGAATGAACTGTCACCTCCTCTAGAAGCCCTCCCTTACTCCAGAAAAATTCTCATCTCTGCATGTGCCAGCTCTTCCCCATCTAGAACGATCTCTTTTTTTTTCACATATATTAATGGCATTTCCTGAGAATAAGACTGCGAGAGCTTTCCAGATTAGCTTCAACATCATTCCCAGTGCTGGGGCAGTGCCCAGCTCAAAGCAAGAGCTCAATAAAGGACACTGAGTTGAAGAAAAGAGAAGAGTTCAAAGACTCAATCCATTTCACAAATGAGAAAAACAGGGCCCTAAGAAATTCAATGAATTTCCCACATTAGAGAACCACAAACTAGTAACTGATCATGATTCCAAGCTGAATTTGTTTCACCCTGAATTTCATTTTATTTTGTATATGTACTAGCCTACAGAAACTTGAGATGTAGACAAGAGAACCTGGGGCTCCTTCCCTTTAAGCATAATTATAAACTCTGGAAATAATACCAGAGCAGTAAAGTAAAAATTTAAAGTAGTGTAAGACCCCTATGACAAGAAAAAAATGTTGATAGTCCTTCCCTTCATTAAAGCACAACTTATTAAACAGAGTTTAATAAAACTTAGTGGGCAATAAAAGGCTTATCTCTCCCCACAGAAGGACCAGCATCCCTTTCAAATGTCCAATGGGAACCACACAACTGGTAAGGCAGATGGTCAGGTGAGCCACTAGCAACAGTCAGTGGTGCTGTTCTCCCACCATTCAGAGGCTGTTTGTTTGTGAGCTGTGGATAGATACAAGTATTCCAGTAACAAAGGCAAGAAGAATCTCTTCACATATCCCAGTACACTGAGAAATGCCACCGTACTCCTGGGATGAAATCTCTCCCTCTTACTGAGAGACTCTAGCTCTACAGCTTCATACTGTCTGCCTTTTGAGGTTGCATTAGCAGAGTCAGTAATGGTGATATCAACACCTAAACAACCAAGGAAACCCAAATAATACTGTAAAAGCTGTTTTTGGAGCCAAAGCTCAAAGTACCAGGGAAAGTGCTCAAACAGAATAGGGGTAACTATTTACTAAGTAAAGATTTAAAAGGCTACATAGCGCCTTACCAAAATAGACGAAATGTCCAGAATGCAATCAGAAATTACACATCATGCCCCAAGTCACAAAACTATAAACTAAATGAACAATGTTAACATCAGCTGATGAATCACAAATTATAATCATCTAGAATGGACTTAAAGTATCCACCATAAAATGTTGTACAACCATTTACAAATTCTCTTTAAATAAATAGAAAACATCAGCAAAGAAATAGAATTAGTAACAATTAACTAAATGTGAATTGGAGAGCTGAAACTTACAAAAACAAAAATCATAAACTTTTTGAGTTTTCTTAGAAGTGGAGAAACAGAATTTGGTTAGTGAAAGAACAGGAGAATATCCTCAATCTAAAAATTAGATGGAAAATAGATGAGAGGAGAATTATAGACCTAAAAGATAATAACAAACAGGTCAGGTCCAAAACAAATATGTCAATCGAACATCAGAAGCCAAGGAAAAAGTCACTCAGAGAAGTAAGTTCAAGACTTACTTAGGTTTCTCTGAGTCAAGAAGATAAATACATCTTAACAGAATAAAAAAAACTAAATCCTTACCAATACTCCTCTTAATTAAAATTCTCTTTTAGGTCTATATAAGCGAGTATATTCCATGTTTGTCTTTCTCCTTCTGGGATACTTCACTCAGAATGATCTTTTCTAGATCCCACCATTTGCCTGCAAATTTCATGATTTCCTCCTTTTTGATTGCTGAGTAGTATTCCATTGTGTAGAAATACCACAATTTCTGTATCCATTCCTCCGTTGATGGACATCTGGGTTGTTTCCAGGTTCTGGCTATTACAAATAAAGCTGCTACAAACATGGTTGAGCAAATGTCCTTATTGTGTACTTGAGCAAATTTTGGGTATATGCCTAGCAGTGGTATAGCTGGGTCTTGAGGAAGCGCTATTCCTAATTGTCTGAGAAAGCACCAGATTGACTTCCAAAGTGGTTGTACCAGATTACATTCCCACCAGCAATGGAGGAGGGTTCCTCTTTCTTCACAACCTCTCCAACATGTGTTGTCATTTGTGTTTTTCATCTTGGCCATTCTAATGAGTGTAAGGTGAAATCTTAGGGTCGTTTTGATTTGCATTTCCCTAATGGCTAATGGGGTTGAGCATTTCTTTAAGTGTCTCTCTGCCATTCTATATTCCTCTACAGAGAATTCTCTATTTAGCTCCGTTCCCCATTTTTTAAGTGGATTACTTGTTTTGCTGCTTTTCAGCTTCTTTAGTTCTTTATATATACTGGATATTAGCCCTCTGTCAGAAGAGGGTTGGTGAAGATTCTTTCCCAATCTGTAGGCAGTCATTTTGTTTTGATGACGGTGTCCTTTGCTTTACAGAAGCTTTTCAGTTTCATGAGGTCCCATTTATTGATTGTTGCTCTTAAAGCCTGTGCTGTTGGAGTTCTGTTCAGGAAGTTGTCTCCTGTGCCAATGAAATGAAATCTATACACCTAAAGAAGATAATCAAGAAAGCAGACATGGGGTATGATGATCTATCCTCATTTAGAAAGACAAATGGGATATGCATTGAACGTATGACAGGAGTCTACCGCAGAAAGCATCTGAAAGACTCTACCTAGCAGTGCTCCAAAATAGATACTAAGACTCACAACCAAACCTTTGGCAGAGTGCAGGGAATCATATGAAAGAAGGGGAGTTAGTCTGATGGGGAAAGGATAGGAGCTCCACAAGGACCAAACGTATCTGGGCACAGGGTCTTTTCTGAGATGGACACTCAACCAAAGTCCATGAGAGGATAAAACCTAGAACCTCTGCTCGGATGTGACCCGTGATAGCTCAGTAATCAATTGGTTTCCCATAGTAAGGGGAACAAGGACTGTTTCTAACATGAACTCAATGACTGGCTCTTTGACCTCCCCACCTCCCAAGGGAGGAGCAGTACTGTTAGGCCACAGAGGAGGACTTTGCAGCCAGTCCGGAAAATACCTGACAAAAGCGAGTCATATGAAAGGGGAGGAGGTCCTCCCCTATTAATGGACTTGGAAAGGGGCAGGGAGGAGATGAGGGAGGGAGGGTGGGATTGGGGAGGGAATGAGGGATACAGCTGGGATACAGAATTAACAAAATGTAACTAATGAGAAAAATAAAATTATGGAAAAAAATAAAATAAAATAAAATTCTCAAAACGAAAAAGGAGGAAATGTCTTAAGCCTTCAGAGATTTGCTGTATCTCTAACAGAGAAATAGAATTATAGGGACAGCACTGTTTTTCTACCAAGCCTTGGAAACCAGAAAGATTCAGTGAATATGAACATCATGGTTTTTCTAGTAAGCACATAGATAAATGTCAGGTGGTGCTTAGAAACAAACAAAATAGACCACAAATTTATCTTTGTGGATGAATAACTTTACTTTTCTGAAGGCAGAAGCCTCACAAGTCCTCTGAGTTTCTTACTATACACAGTCTATCTTTCACCGAATGATTTTAAGCTGGCTTCCTAAATTTGGGATAATCTTCTAAGCCATTTTCATGAGATGCAGTAGCCATCAGAGATAAACTTAATTTATTCATAAGGATAAGTCAGGAGAACAAGTGTTACTTTGGTGTTGGTGCATCTTACAGACACACACTCAGTTTTCATGGGAGTGTGCACATCTTAAGCCTGGACTAGCCATGGGTGTGTCTAAAAGAGGATGCTTATGTTAAAACATGCACAGTAATTACTGTCGTGGATATACATCAAATATAGTTTTCAGGCTTTCTGATGAGATTAGAAGGGCCACTGATGACTGCAAATGCTCAGTTTTCAAATAGTAAGAAATGTGGAAAAAGCTGCAAAGGAAATAAAAATCACTGATCAAAACCTCTTTGCATGTTGCTGCCATTATTTGGCCTTGGAATTTCGTGTGTGTGTGTGTGTGTGTGTGTGTGTGTGTGTGTGTGTGTAATGAGTATAAAGAAGTCAATAAGTCTTTCAAAAACCAAAGGGGATCTTTTAACTAGGAAGGTATTCTCCCTTTGCCTCTGTAGTGTATCTTCCATGCACTATAACTCGAAAATGGATTTTCTTATCATCCATGAAAAGGTTTAAACTTAATCTAGTTTCTATTTCTTTATCTCAATACCCTTTTAATTGACATGTTGCATCATCAAATGAAAAACCACCCTCTACAATTGCAGCCATTAGAACCTTATTTTGGCCTTGTCAAGACTGTCAGGCAGTTGAAGTTTAGACACTGAGAGTTGAAAATCTTCTAATCCCAAAGCCAGTAAAAATCTTCAGTATCCTGACTGCATACATATATATTATTCTCTATACCTAACTTCAAGAGGATTTAGGATGACAGATAACAAGTTTCAAGAAAGCTTTAATGCACTTTAATTCTAGCTTCAAAGGTATTAGGCACTATGCTTTCCCCCTCAAAGAAATGTTTAAATATAGAAAAAAGCTAAAGGCAATTATGCAGGCTTCTTTAAACATGAAATCCACTCCACTTTTAAAAATAATTGAATTTGTCCAGTATCCATGGAAAAAAACATGAGCCTAAATCTATGAATTTATGTATCAAAATCCCAAATCATAGTTTATACTCAAAGTGTAAATATATTCATTCAGATGCAGCTGGTGATGATTGACTGTACAGTAGCAGCCAAAAGCGAAGTTCAAAGCTGCAAATTAATGATTCAGTAACCCTAGTGACTAAATGTTCAGCCCTACTTAAAGAGTGGAAAACTGTGATGGTGCTGATAGTGCACTCACGGTGGGTAGGCAATCACTGAGCTTGTTTCCTGGCACAAATAAAGAACTGAACTCCTGGGAAAGACAGAAGACCAAGCCACAGAGAAAGGGAAAGTAATAGTTTATCCCTTTGGTCTGGGATGAATCCTGGGGCTGAGAACCTTCTAAACAGATGCTATAGTTTACAGAATCTCTGCATTCTCCCTTTTCTTCTGTTGGTCCTGTTAAATATTGCCACCATGCCTTCCCACCATTTCATCTTATAATGGCTTCCTGAAAGGAATTGTAATCTTGGCACACTCACCACAAGAGTACAGGTGCCCACACAGAGATAAATGTTTAAAAATAAATATGGACAAAAAAAAAGAGTGTAACACACAACCTAGCAACCCTGCCACTGCATAAATGTCCAAAAAATAAAATCATTATCTTATAGACACGTCCGCACCCCATGCTCATGGCTACGTTGTTTGAAACAGCCCTGATGTTGCAACTACCAAAATGTGCATTTTGAGATAAATGGATAAGAAAATGTTGCATACCTGCAAAGTATACACAGTTTACACAGGAGGACATTAAGCATGGGTGAGTCTGGGGAACTAAGAAAACTGAAGCAGGCCAGACACAGAAATAGAAGCGCTTCATGACCTCAGGCATGTCAACACAAAAACACAACTCTGTGTGTGTGTAAGTGTGTGTGTGTGTGTGTGCCTATAAGTGTTCATGTATGTGAATACTAGAGGTCCATCTTGAGTGTTTTAATCCCTCTCCACCTTATGTTTTGAAAGAAGGCAGATTAAAAAAAGAATTTTCCCCCCATAGATTCCTGTGTTTAAATGCTTAGCCCATAGGGAGTAGCACTATTAGGAGGCATGGCCTTTTGGGAGTCAGTTTGGTCTTGTTGGAGGAAGTGTGTCACTGAGGTTTGGCTTTGAGTTCTCTTAGGCTCAAGCTATACCCAGTTTGACAATCTCTCTTAACTGTCTTCAGGTCAATATATAGAACGCTCAGCTCCTCAAGTACCATGTCTGCCTGCATTCTGCCATAATTCCCACCAGGACGATAATGAACTAAACCTCTGAAACTGTAAGCCAGCCTCAATTAAATGTTAGCCTTTATAAGAGTTGCCTTGGTCATGATGTCTCCTCACAGCAATGGAAATCCTATCTAAGACAGTCACTTATTGAAATATACCTCAGCAATTTGGCTAAACAGATGGTTCAGTAAGTCCCTGGGATCCTCATGTCTCTGCCTCCTGAAGGCTTAGATTACAGATGTAATTTTTTTTTATGTAAGCGACTGGGAACCAAACACAGGTTTTGGTGCATGTGTGACAAGCACTTTACTGACTGAGTCACACGTACACACAAACATATGAGCATATACACGTGCACACTCGTACACTCACACACAAAACAAACAAAAGATGTTGGATACATACACAGACAATAAAACAGTGAGGTTAGTAGGAGTAAAGAGTAAATGATGGAAGATGCAGGGTCAGAGATTTCACGGATGAATAAATCTGGTGGCCTGGTTGCTGCAAAGGTACTAGACTTTATCATACAGTCTATGAAATATTTTGCAAAAACAGTACATTCTTGATACACTCACCACAAAAATACCTGTTCCTCTGTGAGCTAATGGACATTAATTCATCTGCTGAAATATCCATTTCACTATGCATAAGACTATTTAAATGTCATGTTGTATATCTTTAAATACATATAATAATTGTTTTTAAAATGAATTACAGAGATGGATGGTGGTAATGGCTGTATAGCACAATGAACATTTTTAATATCATTGAACTATGTGTGTTCATGTAGTGGTATCCATGCTTACGATGTTAAATTTAGACTATGAATATATTAACAAGATAAATAGTTTCTCAGCAGCATATCAATGCACTGCTTTGCAGTCATATATGATTAACATATGTATGTAGAGCAACATGCATGCTCTAATGACGCATCACAGCTGAACTTCCATCAATGTATACAAGTAAAAAGAAGTCTCATGTTTGCTGAGCTTGTCCGGTCTGCTCTCACCCTTAGGCTTAGAGGTTTGATAATAGCCTTCAGTCAATTAGGCAAACACATATCCCTGCAATGACAGAAAGATATGGTCATTTGCTTATGTATAAGTGAACTAGAGACCCGCTTGGTATTCAGTTGGCAATTAAAGTTTAAGATCTTCAAAGAAATGTCAAAACTTTCCACATCATCCATCATTTCAGATGGCATGTGCTAAAATGATCTGATGTAACAAGTAACTAGTAAGACTCATGCCCTTGTTAATGGGATAGAATGTGATCAAAGTGAGCTTGGATTCTTTACTGGGAATTAAATTCAGTAGTACATTTATCACTTATCTACCCATATTCGCATCCTGGAAGTTTGAATTCTTATGGAAAGGTTGTTACTGGGATATGCTCATTTAAGATCTCATCTAATGCCAAGGTTACATATTGGAAGTTTATGTTCAAAATATCTACATAAATAGCTCAGTGTCCAAGTTGGTTGAGGTCATAGCACAGATGTTTCAACAACTAGACATGCTGTTCCATTTTAAATAACCCCAGTAGTTAAAAGAGTGGAGAAGCAAATGGTTCTTTTTCAGTAAACAGTACCATCATTTTAAAACATTCCAAACATACATCTTTCTTGCTTCCTGACTGTTGAATTCCCTTGAAAGTCAATCAACAAGTCACACACACACACACACACACACACACCACTCTGCTACTCCATCTCCAAAACTGTAACTCTCTTCTCTTTCCTGTCCAAGAATCTAGTTTGGCTTCTGAAACACAGTTTCTTCTAGTATTTCTCCACACACTGTTAAAATATAAATTAAATAAAACAATGTCATGTCTTACCTACACAATTTTTATTTCATATTATTAAAATTCTTGCAAATTCCTGGCATATTTAACATTTAACTGGGAAGTGTTAACATAACAGTTATAACATAACAATAGCACTCTTTTCTATTGTTTATAGTTCTCTGAGATACTTTTCTGACTCCCCAAAAGTTCCACGCCCACTTTTCAACAAGAAGCCTTTGCTCTAAGCAGCCCCTTGCCCAAGATAGTCTTAAATTTTCTGTGGTTGTCTCTACTCAAGGAAATCTGTGCTTTCTTGTTACTTTTTCAGAGAAACTTTGCCCAGTCCCAAGTACAAGGAAACCACACAGTAATTCTAGCATGTCATTTCATTGACTCTGTAGTATTTATCATCTGTCTTCATATTAACACTTATTTAATGGATTATTGATTAGTTATTGACTACCTGCCTCCCACCAGTATGAATCCAATTCAGATAAACAAAGATCTTCGCTCTTTTATTTACACCTGTATCATTAGGCAAATCTGATAAAGTGTAAGTGACCTGCAAATTGTTATTGTTGTGGTAATCAATGGCTCTCACTGCTTTTTCTCTTCTACTCATTGGCAATCCTTTATGTCTAAAAACATGCTGACTTCAGAGGCAGCTCTTTCTCATTTTTTTTATCTATCCCAAAATATTTCATTCAAGTCAGCCAAACTACAATAGCTTTACCTTCTTGCATTTTTTATTTCTTTTTATTAATTACACTTTACTCACATTGTATCCCAGCTGTAGCCTCCTCCTTCTTCCCTTTCAAATCCCACCCTCCCTCTCTCATCTCCTCCCATGCCCCTCCCCAAGTCCAATGATAGGAGAGGTCTTCCTCTTCTTCCATCTGACCCTAGCCTATCAGGTCTCATGAGGAGTGGCTGCATTGTCTTCCTCTGTGGCCTGGTAAGACCACTGCTCCCCCCTCAGGAGGAGGTTATCAAAGAGCCAGCCACTGAGTTCAGGTCAGAGACAGTCCCTGTTCCCATTACTAGGGAATCTACCTGGAGACTGAGCTGCCATGGGCTACATCTGTGCAAGGGTTCTAGTTATCTCCATGCATGGTCCTTGGTTAGAGTATCAGTCTCAAAAAAGACCCCTTTGCCCAAATTTTTCGCTTCTGTTGCTTTCATTGTGGAGCTCCTGTCCCCGCCAGGTATTTCTATCTCCCCCTTCTTTCAAAAGATAACCTACACTCTGCCCAAAGTTTGGCTAAGATTCTCAGTGTCTGCTTTGATACCCTGCTGGGTAGAGTCTTTCAGAGGCCCTCTGAGGTAAGCTCCTGTCCTGTTCCCTGTTTTCTCCCTCTTCTGCCATTCGATATTCCTCTGTCGAGAATTCTCTGTTTAGCTCTGTTCCCCATTTTTTAATTGGATTACTTGGTTTGCTGCTTTTCAGCTTCTTTAGTTCTTTGTATATACTGGATATTAGTCCTCTGTCAGATAAAGGGTTAGTGAAGGTTCTTTCCCAATCTGTAGGCAGTCGTTTTGTTTTGATGACGGTATCCTTTGCTTTACAGAAACTTTTCAGTTTCATGAGGTCCCATTTATTGATTGTTGCTCTTAGAGCCTGTGCTGTTGGTGTTCTGTTCAGGAAGTTGTCTCCTGTGCCAATGAGTTCTAGGCTGTTCCCCACTTTTTTTTCCAATTGATTTAGGGTATCTGGTTTTCTGTTGAGGTCCTTGATCCACTTTGACTTTAGTTTTGTGCAGGGTGATAAATATGGATCTATTTTCATTTTTCTGCATGTAGACATCCAGTTGGTCCAGCACCATTTGTTGAAGATGCTGTCTTTTTTCCATTGAATGGAATTGGCTTCTTTGTCGAATATCGAGTATTCATAGGTGTGTGGATTTATTATAGAAAGCAGAAGAGCAGAAGGATTAGTGACGCGGATATGTGGGTTGCATCAACTAGACTCAGTCAAGCTCCTGGGGTCTTTGGGAATACTCACTTTGCACATGAAGAGCACAGTTAAGGCAGTTCTGTGAACCAGGCTGCACGGCAAAGGTGAGAAACACAGCAGAGAAGAGGGAGGAAAAGGAAGAGAAGAAGGACAAGAGCAATGGCCAAAATGAGAATAGACAGAGGAAGAATGTAAGTGCACATACTGTGTACACACTATATACAGATTGTTTTACTGTGATTTTTTTATTGCATGTTTCCCATGCCTAATCTTGTGTGGTTTTCTTAGGAATATAGTCTATGGCTTTCCATTTAATTTCTCTATTAAAATTTATACAATTCATATCCCATAACATCTGACCAAGGTAGTAAAAGCAAAGAAGGAAGAAAATACACTTTTTAAAAGGATTTATGTTCCCTTTAAAATAAGTGATCTTCTTCCCAAAGATGACTGAATGAATCTATATCTTACCATCTCAAACATCAAACTAGTTCCAAATATTTAATAATGTAATCACCATATCAATAATCAATGACTAAAGAATATCAATATTTCAGAAAAATCTTACTAAGGCCTATTTAAAGGAATTATTTACCACCTGCTCGCTTTGCTTAATGGCAAATCTCAGAGCATTGCTACTTAGAGAGATCCTACAAAGAAAAAAAATACTAATGATGTGTCTAATGGTCTCTCTTAAAAAAAATACTTGAAAATGAAGCATCAGTATTCAGAAAGACAGAGAGCAGGAAATTAACGTCATTATCTGAATCATCTCCAATACTTTTAAAAACAATCCCTCTCCTAATGTATACCAGCTAAAAAATGAAGCTCCAAATTTAGCATACCAAAGCAGTCTGCAGTCCCTAATTTAGCATCTCTAGAAAAAGCAGCAATAAGATTTGCATGCATTGATTTTTTCCTACTAGAATCCCATGTCATTTGTTGTTCTTTACTTAATTATTCATAGTTCTATAACTTTAATAAAACCTAACTCAATCAAGGAAGTATAAATTTATTCCAATTCAGTTTGCAGCATTTACAAGGAGTTAAATAGTAAAACAGCTACTAGGGCAAAAGTAATCCTTCAAAGGTAAATCAAAAGTCATTTGTAAAATAAATGACTAAGTCAAATTTGATGCTTGTGAAAACACACAAATGTTATTACAAGCAAAGATATTCTTATAAAAAATTACTCACAGCAGAATGGATTAATTAAAACTAACAACTCTCTCCAAGATGGTGGCACAGAAAAGGACGCAAAAAAGGATGCCCTCTACGTACACAGGACTCCTAGTGGAGGGAGGGAAAAATCAACCCACCTACAAAAACTTGGACCCAAAATTTACCCTTCCTACAAGCTGTGCAGGGATAAAGACAAAGCAGAGATTGAGCGGATGTCCAACCAATGCCTGGCCCACCTAAGATCAACCCCATGAGAACCAACCCCTGCTACTAACAATACTCTGCTGTGCTGGCAGACAGGAGCCTACCACACCTGTCCTCTGAGAGATTCCACCCATCAGTGGATTCAAACAGGTGTAGAGACTCACAGCCAAACATTAGACGAAGTATAGGGAGTCATGGGGAAAACTTGGGGGGAAGGATAGACGGACCTGGAGGTGACAGGAGCTAACAACAGAGCCAACTAAACAGGACCCAGAGGGGCTTGCAGAGATTGCAATCTAAATGCATAGATTGAACCTAGGCTCCCTACAAATATGTACCTGATAGGCAACTCTGGCTTCGTGTGGGTTTCCTAATAAGGGGAGCATGGGCTGTCTCCAACATGGACCCTACTGCCTACTTTTGATCACTTCCCCCTGTAGGGGGTGGGGGTGGTCTGCCTCACCAGACCACAAGGACACACTCAGTCCTGATGTGACTTGATGAGCTGGGTTGGGTTGTTAGGGGGAAGCACCCCTTTTCTGAGGAATAGGGGAGGTGAGAGGAGAGAAGAGGGAAGGAGGGCAGCACCGTGAGGAAAGGAAACAGGGGGCTACAATCAGGATAAGCAAATAAATAATTTTTTAAAAGACTAACAATAATAATCTCAAAGGAGCCCCTTCCGGTTATAGTTTTGAGAGTGTTTGTCATGGGTCCAGTCATCCAGCCACAAATCGTAGAAATTGGATCCCGGCAGAATCTATCATGGTTCTAGCCTTAGGAAAACCAAAAATACGACCACTCCTGGCCTCAAAAAACACTTTCGGAACGTGGGCTGACCTTCCCCAGATGCTGCCTGCATCAGGTACTTAACAAAATTTCACATACCAGGTGCCTTGAATGTCAGGAATTAAGTTACAGTGTTGAGGGTCCAAAGGTGGCCGTGGACTACTTCATTTGGTGAGCTCTTTTCCTTGGCACATGGATGATGATGTACTGATGTCTTCACGTGACCCTACTTTATGTGTGGTTTTCTCCTCTATGTTTCCTTTCAGAAGTTGTATATGACGGTGTCACTGTGGTCAACAAAAACATAGTGCAGTTGTCACAATAAGTAACAGAGAATTTTGGATGTCCCACCAAAACAATGGGATAGGAAAATGTCTGAAGTGATTTGACATGCTGGAATTTTAGCCATTACACAAGGTAAACGTTTATTCCAGCATCACACTGTCCTCTGTAACTTTGTACATTTATGTTACTTAAAATATGGATGAATAAACACATGACTGTTGATTGTTGAACCTTTTACAGAACTGTGTACTTTATGGCAGCAAAGACTCTTGTTTGGCGCTCAAACACTTGTCTCAAACTGTGCCAGGAGCCTAAAACCCTGCCCACATGTGTATTGAATAAGTGACTGAAGCAGATGTACCTGGTTTCCTCCTAGAGGCACAAGGCAGCTGGATTGTTGCTGTCACTGCTACTGCTCTTCTTCTTTTTTTTTTTCATCCTCATTGCAGAGCAGTGCATTGAAGACGCATTCTTGCAGACTAAGCTTGAGCCTTGGTGACATCAGGCAAGCAGAGAAGTGGGGTGAGCAGTCATTCAGAATCACAGCCCTGTGAACAGGCTGAGGGCAGGTGAGAATTTGATCACTGAACTGAAACTGGAGGGCAGAAGTAAAGGGAATTATATTTTTCTTCTGACTCGTTTTTGTAAGATGTGTCGGGTGATAAGATAAATCACTGTGTCCTGTGGTCCAGAAACAGTGACTGCTTACGTCATGAGCACATGCATTCACTGTCTGCACACAAAGGGAGAGGCTCTAATAAAATCCATAACTTTGTTTACTATCCTGAAACATTAATGAAAGTGAAAAGAGTATCTAAAAACAAGACTTAAATTGTTCTGCCAGAAAGAAATGATAAATGCCTGAATATGCTAATGACTGTGAATTGGTCACATTCGTACATATTCAGCTACAAGGGGCAGAAAACAAAGAAAATAGTGTAGTGACAGGAGCTCATTTCTTGTTCTTTCATAGAAGTCTGGGTGGATGGCTCTGCGCTTGCCACATTTTCTGATGTCATCCAGGCTCAGTCTATCCAGTTTCTATCATGTAGGTGACCTCAGCACCATGGTCTAAAGGACAGAATTTGCATTCAGTTTACCATGTGAACGATTCCATGCAACCATCGCTGTTCTTCTTCATAGCTGCATAGGGTCTACCAGGGATGACAAACTTGAAGCAGTCTGCCATTAATCACCATTAGGGTTCATTCTTTGTTTTCACTAATGTCAACAACCCCAGCATCAGCACACTTGTCCTTTCAGGGTTGTCTACTTGGGATAAATTCCTGAGAATAGCAGCTCTAGGATTCAGTTTTCTTAACAAAGCATCTTTGCCAGTAAATGCATCCTCAAAATTGTTCTTGAATTTCGTTCCCAATCTTGAGACTGAAAAAAAAATAGTCCCAGAATGTCAGCGTCACTGAGGGTCAGCAGGGAGCACCAGGCCTTTCTGGGATGCACAGCACACCGCTTGGCACTGCCAGATCCCACTTTGATCTTGCTCAAGCACCAGTCATAGTGGATTGGACCCTCTTGTAACCTTGTAACTTCATGTAATCATAATCATCTCTTTTAAGCCCTGTCTCCAGCCAGACATGGTAGCTGCGTGCCTCTATCCCAAAAACTTGGGAGGGAGAGACACATGTATCCCTGTGAGTCTGAGGTCATCCTACAGAGTAAGTTCCAGGCCAGGGGTGCCAAGCTACTAGCAAGACCCTGTCTCAGTCAATCAGTCAGTCAGTCAACCAATCAATAACTGTCTCCAAACACAGTCACAGCTCAAAGTACCATGGATGAAGACTGCAAAGTAGAAAGGACACAACTAAGGCTATGGTCCCCTCCTCAACAATTCTACTTCCTCAGCCCTTGTGAAAATCTGTGTTCTCCTCATTCTATGCCCACTCTAAGCCTCTGCACTCAACACTCTACACTGCCCTCTTTCTTACCTCATTCTACCATGATCCAAAAAGAAGATAAAATACTGATCCCTTAGAATATATTTCCCAAAGGTAAGCTCCTGCCTGGAAAATGAAGAGTTTGATAAACAATCCTATGAAAGCATTTAAGATCTGCCAGTCAAAACAAAACAAAACCTTTAGTACTAGGGTTTCAGGAAAACATGAGAAATTCATTTTTATTGGCTCCTAGTTAAGTCACAGAAAGATTTTGTATGTATCAAGACCACACCTTTTCCCCCAAGTACCTGTTTTCTTTCATAGTCTCTAAATATTTTCTCTCATCTACCAAAGGTATGAAAATTTAAACAATTACTTTACTTGTTATAACAAAGAATACAAGTTTATATTTTGTTACAATTCTATTCCAGAGTCCATAATCCTCAGAAATTTTCCAAGTACTCATGCTCTTCTGACAGGAGTGGCAATGATGGAGCCATTTGGAAACTAATTTCCCAACACAGAAACCCAGAGCTTTACAACTCTTTACTGAGACATTTAAATCCAATGAAATTTTAGCATAAGGACATATTCCAAATACGGATAGCTTTTTTCAAAGGTATTTATTGCTGCAGGTCAGGATATCCCTAAAGAGGGAGTTTGCAAGCAGGTCAGAGCACAGATAAAATAACAATAAATAATGGTGATTTAACACCAGAACTGTTGCCTCTGACTTGGACAAGACTGTCATCATGTTGAGGCAGAGCGACAGAGCAGTAATGAGATTCTCAGCAGTAGGAGATCCTCAGGAGGCCATAATACTTGACGAACATGGAGAAAGGGGAAGGCGCCCTGCAGACTATTAAAGCAGATGCTGAGACTTATGACCAAACTTTGGGGAGAGTGCATGAAATCTTATGAAAGAAGTGGGAAATAGTAAGATCTGGAGAGGACAGGAATTCAACAAGGAGATCAATAGAACCAGAAAATTTGAACACAAGGGTCTTTCCAGAGACTCATACTCCAACCAAGTACCAGGCATGGAGATAACCTAGAACCCCTCCCTGCACAGATGTAGCCCATGGCAGTTCAGTGTCCAAGTGGGTTCCATAGTAATGGGAAGAGTGACTGCCTCTGATTGGCCTGCTCTTTGATCACCTCCCCCTGAGCGGGGAGCAGCCTTACCAGGCCACAGAAGATGACAATACAGCCACTCCTGATGAGATTTCACAGACTAAGATCAGAAGGAAGGAGAGGGGGACCTCACCATCAGTGGACTTGGGGAAGGGCATGCATGAAGAAGGGAGAGGGAAGGTGGAGTTAGGAGGGGAGGGGGAAAGGGTTTATGGAGGGATACAAAGTGAATAAAATGTAACTAATAAAAGTTAAAAAATATATAAATAAAGACCTTCAAACAGCCTTCAGAAGATCCCTACCAATCCCTTCTCTCCTGAGGTGCAAATCACCACTTTATAAGGAGTAAACATTTGACTCAGGGAGACTTCTGGGTAGTTCAGCTTTCTGGGAGCTTCCTGTGGTCCTGTAAGTGAACTCACTGACTCTTTTCTTTGGTGTTAGTAGAAACCTGGGGTGAGTGATGATTCCTCTGTATCTTCCCAGGAAGAGTTACACAACATTGAATAATGGAGCACTTTTGTTGTCAGATACCAAGTATTTTACATGTACTTCCTGATTTAATCAAGAAGATAGTATCATGAACTGAATGTTATTACACCTATCTTACAAGTTGGGAATTAAAGTTTTGTACAGAGAATGGAACTGGTTAAATTTAAGCTGTTATGAAGTGTTGGAGTCAATGTACAAACTGCAAAATGTAACTACCACCTATTGTGACCAGGGCCAACTTCTCAAGTCTACATCACTGTCAGTTGTTCCTTTTTTCCCACAAGGAAGCATTTAAAGGAGTGTAAGTTCATCCTAGGATGTTCAGGAATGGCAGTTGTGTATTCAAAAGAAATATAGTTTAAAAGATGAGACTTAAGGAAAAATTGGCTAGCCTACAGCAATAGTTCTTAGTAGGGGAGTCAAGAGGACAAAAAAATGTTCAAGATATTTTATGTGATCCTTAAATGTCAATATTTATTCTAATAAAATTTTAAAAATAGTGACTGCTTTATCATGCTTATTCTTTTATTCATGTAGTATTTACAAATGGAATGCAAAAGCCAAACAAGAATTTAGCTTTACATAAGATTTGCAATACATAAGATTTGCAAAAGTTTCCCAGCATGAAACTATATTCAAAATAGTTTAAATGTTTTTATTTCAATTTTAATATAGTAACATCAGTGTAGATATAAGTTAAACGAGCAATAAGTCTATGGTGTCCTCGGTTGTTTTTTTTTTTGAATGTGAGAAAGTATTTTAATAAACAATAATGCACTAGTGATGCAAGCTCAATACAATGAGGGAACTGATAGATCAGTAACAAGTAGATTCTTCAAAAGAGTAATGGCTTTTATTTTATGTAAATTTACAGGGATACCTTCTGAACTTTGGTTAAAATACAAATCTATGTGATCATGTCTAAAACCTGGAGAAAGAAAGTTATCCACAGGCCATTTTTATATTTATGAAAGCTAACAAATTAACCACAGTACTGCCTGGTTGTCTTTTACAAAAAACTTTCATGGTGATTCATCCTTTCTTTTTTTTTTCATTATGCATATTTTCCCATTTTAATATTGATCTTTTTTAATAATATAATTGTTTTTTAAGCCAAACAGTATCTTTACAATCCATAGATGAGTCATATATATTAATACAATACATATAACTTTTTTTTAATTTTTCATCAATTACACTTTATTCATTCTGCATCCCCCCATAAGCCCCTCCCTCCTCCCCTCCCAATCCCACCCTCCCTCCTCCCTCTGCTTGCATGCCACTCCCCAAGTCCACTGATAGGGGAGGATCTCCTCTCCTTTCTGATCTTAGTCTATCAGTTCACATCAAAAGTGGCTGCATTGTCCTCTACTATGGCCTGGTAAGGCTGCTCTCCCACCAGGGGGAGGTGATCAAAGAGCAGGCCAATCAGATTATGTCAGAGGCAGTCCCTTTTCACATTACTATGTAACCCAATTGGACTCTGAACTGCCCTGGGCTACATCTGTGCAGGGGTTCTGGGTTATCTCCATGAATAGTCCTTGCTTGGAGTATGAGTCTCTGGGAAGTTCCTTGTGTTCAAATTTTTCTTGTTCTGTTGCTCTCCTTGTGGAGACCCTGTCCTCTCCAGCTCTTACTATTTCCCAGTTCTTAACTAAAATTCCATTCACTCTGCCCAACAGTTGCCCATCAGGCTCAGCATCTGCTTTGATAGTCTGTAGGGCAGAGGCTTTCAGAGGCCCTCTGTGGTAGGTTCCTAGGTTGTTTCCTGTTTTCTTCTTCTTCTGATGTCCATCCTCTTTGCCTTTCCGGATGGGGATTGGACATTTTAGTTAGGGTCCTCTCTCTTGCTTAGTTTCTTTAGATGCACAGGTTTTAGTGGGTTTGTCCTATGTTGTATATCTATATGAGTGAGTATATACTATGTGTGTCTTTTTGCTTCTGGGACAACTCACTCAGGATGATCCTTTCCAGGTCCCACCATTTACCTGCATCAGTGTAGATATAAGTTAAATGAGCAATAAGTCTATGGTGTCCTCGGTTGTTTTAAAAATGAAAAAAAAAAGATACTGAGATCAAAAGAGACTAAGGTGTCACTAACCTAAATAAATGTTCAGTGATAATACAGTCCCTATCAGTGGCTACAGGTCAGTAAGGAAAATATTCTGGAGGGATGCCACATTCCTATCAATCTCTGGATGTTTATTCCACCTGTGGACACCTCGTCAGCCTGATTCTGCTTTTAAGTTCTTGCTACTGCCTCAAGATCTTTAAGTGAAGCAGAGTGCAGAAGACTAAAGCCATAGCCAACCCCAGCAATGAGAGACTAGCCATGCATTTGTCTTTGAATCTGCTGCATGTCTGTTGAGCACCCATGCAAATCACGAATATAATATAGTAATATAATATAATAATATCAGTAGGCAAGATGTAAACCCATTTTCTTGTTCCATGGTAATCATCCTTTCCACTACACTAACATGAAATAATGCTTTAAAATACCCTGTGTAGTTATTTATTACTGCATTATTGCCAGGCAGGAACGCCACCATCCTCTGAACCACCTCCTTCTTTCACACAAGCCTCTTTCCAGTAGAAGAAACTGATAGAAATATTCTGCTACATTTTCTTGAATAGAAATTAGTTTGCCCTTTGCTCTCTTAAGGAAGACAATCCCTTGATACTAGCAATGAGAAAAAGCTCTGTTTGGTTTCTGGTGATAATAACATCACAAGGCTAACACAGTAATATCTCCTGCCACTTGTTATTCTTCATGGTTCTCATTCTCTGCGTCACTTAATCCTTACAACAACCTCTGAATAAAGTTTTGCTGTCTCTGTTGTACGAATGAGAAACTAAGCTCAAAGTAACTTATCCCCGTTCACACAGCTACTAGATCACAGCACTGATATTCATACCCAGATTTCCCCAGGGACAATGTCTTATATTCCCAGTTGTATCACCAGTTCTTGCATAATTTTTGTCATTGTTCATTTGCAAGCACTGTGTATAATGGAATCGCCCGGTTGGTTGACGATTTCCTTGACCACTTTACAGGGATGCTTAGATCTAAACACAAGGGCACAGGAGACAGAAGTGTTTTATTCCTTCCAGCTACTAGTGAGTTTTCTTTTAAGGTAGTTTTAGTTCCTGCTGTGCTATGGTTCCCTAAAAGTTTACATAACCTGTCATGAAGTAAATGAAATGATTAGTAGCAATAGCTTCACCATCTATTTTGTATTCAGTAAAAATAATGAATGAGTCTCTTCCTTTAATGCTAACTCAGCCACCAGAGTGACCTCAAGTGATCTGGAGCGAATGGGAAGAAATATGGATGGTGGCAAGGACAGTTAATTGAACATTTTATAGAACATCGAGAGAGTTCAGGGAAAGTGCATTTCCCATTTTTTATCTTCCTGTGTTTAATGAAAATCTTTCTATTATGACTGCATAGGAGAAAGAAGAAATAAAAGAGAATTATCATTTTTATTTCTACTTAGGAGCTCATCCGAGCTTACAGCCTGCAGGTCTGGAGGAAAAACATGGACAGTTGGATGAAAGAGGTAGAAGGGAACTAAGAATATGCTCTTCCTGTTCTGCCCATTCAAACTTCCTATTTTCTTGCTACAAAATGTAATCTTTAAAGTATAGTCAGAAATAGGCAAAGACTGTCTTCAGTGCCTCTGAGCTTTAAAATTTATCTCTTCTGTCATTTTTGGTGGGGAGCCCATTTCATTCTTCCTGGGTGTTCAGTGCCCCAAACAAACCCCCTCTCCCCCAAAAAAGCCCTTACAAAGACATAGGAGTTAGGAGCTGTATAGGGAAATGCAGATGCTTTCATCTTGCTGGGCCATCTATGCAAACAACAGTGACTGTCCCCAGTTGAGGAGCCTCTATCCAGGAATGCTGAGCACAGAAGTTAAATGGGTCAAAGCAGAGCTATGCTGATAAGATGTTTCCTTGTTCGTTCGTTGTTTGTCAACCTGACATAACTTAGCATCATCAGGGAAGAAAAAATTCTCAATAGGAAAAAATGCCCTTATCAAATTGGCCCATGGGAAAGTCTGGAGGTCATTTTCTTGATTAACAGTTGATGTGAAAGGGACCAGCCCACTGTAGGGGGTGCCATGACTGGGCAGGATTGTATGCATGTGTGATTTGTATATACAGCCTGAACAAGAGGAAGCCAGTAAGTAGCATTACCCTGTGGTCTCTGCTTCAGTTTCTTGGCATTCCTCAGTGATGGACCTATGAAAGGGATGCATAAACTAAATGAATAAACCCTTTCCTCTCCATGTTGCTTTTGGTCATGGTGTTTTATCACTGCAGTAGAAACCTAACTATGACAAGAGCTTAGGATGCCTCCAAGAGAAGGATAGGCTTGTCCTTGAAAGTAAGATTCTTTGTCCCCAGGTGCCCACTAAGGCCAAGTTACCTGAGCAAGTTTGAGGTGAATAGAAGAGGAAGGAAGAGAGATGGGAAAGGAAGCTTGGAGAAGGAAAGACAAATTGTTATCATATTTATGCACAATATATTAACCGAATTATATTTTTATATACTGGAAAATTGATAATTTTTCCATACAAATTTATTTGGTAGTAAAACATTTTAAGTATAGCTAATGACCACAAAATTAAAATGCATTATATTATTAGCTAACTTAAAAGCAATAGAGGAAAATCTACAGTATTTCTCTTACCCAGCAGTACAGCTATGCATACTTGAGATGCACTCAAAGGGAAACAAGCCAGGGTTTGTAGAGTGCATTGGTCCAAAAAAGGAGATAGCTCAACTGTGAAGTGACTCAAGAAGTCTGTGGAGAGATGAACATTGCGTGTTTCTTTTGTCTTTAATGAGTTCTTAACATTATACTCTATGGATATTTTTTTAAGGTTTGAACCCACACACAATTTGACTTTTAAAAATCAATTTAACGTCCTGGTAAAATTGTACTAACTTTAACTTTCACTTTCAAAATATAAGATCTAAGTTTATCTTGTATTGTTTTCCCCTTCTGTCAATCGTTAAGTAGTAAAACATGGATTCTGCATATTTCTGGGTCATTTTTCATTTGCCTTTCTATGGTTAATAACTTAAATCATTTCAAATGGAAAGAGGCAATGGGAGAAATAGCAAAGCTTAAAGCCTGCAAGAAGTTTAAGTGAAGTTTAAGATGGTGAAGATGTTCAACCATTGCCAGGCTCCACCACTGTGGCCCTTTTAAGAGAAACAAGATAATAGTTCCAGCGCAATCACACTTTGCAAACTAGCAATCAGTAAATTTGAGCTCATTCAAATATCCTTAGTGCTCTCTATAGCATTGGTTTTATTACCCCGCAAAGTCCAGCAAGCCTCATCCTCCCTTCACGTGAAAACTCTGCTACCTCATAACATCCCTTTAAAAGCCAATATCAAGAAAATGCTGACTGCTGAGTTAATTAGTGGCTGGTTAAGGAATTGAAAGGCATAAGTTGGGATAATATAATGAAAAACTCAATTAAGTAAATCGTTAAAATGGCTTAATTTCCTTCTTAGTCAACTTCTCTAACAAAAGCCAAGGAAGTAAGAAAAAAAGTGTGAAGAACTCTGTTGAACAATCAGCATTTCTATAGCTCGTGATACCCTAGGTCCAGGAACAATGTTTATTAAAACATGTACGTTTTTAAGTGATTACTGGTGCTGGTGACAATTGTTGAACAGGTGGCCACCATCTAACTGAAGCTATCTATAAGAGATAATCCTATTGGCTAGGAAAGCCAGTGAGTGAAGAGGTAAGTGTGAATGAATAGAAACTTTGTAGTGCACAACCACAGGAAGCTAGTTTCTCTCCACTTATCTAGACAGTCTACAGCAAGGAGCTGAGAGACAAAGAGGAGGAGCCAGGAGCACAGTGAGCTGCTTCGAGGTCATTTCAGTGTGTGCGGTAAAGTATTAGAGATGGTAAACGTGGCAAGAAAAAAAAAAACATTTAAAATACTCTACAACTGCTCATCTATAAAACATAATCTCATGAATGGTGACTATGAAGGATGGTTCTACTGTGTCGATTTTCCCTGTGGCTTCAGAGAGGCTGAAAATTCATTATTCTTTTTGTGAAGAAAACAAAAAAGATGACAAAGTACCTGCTTCATTTATATCCTTGATAATGGAGTAATTCATAAAGTCAGTGTATCAAGCAGGTATTCTTTTAGGGGTGAATGCTTAACTGTAGCTATGCAAAATTATGAATGTTTACTGTAAAATACATGATTCGGTGACAATGAAGTCTGGGAGTTTGACAAAAAAACTTGGTTGTAAACATTACTAATTGTTTGAGTGATGATAATGCTAAAATTAAGAATCTTATTCTTGGGAAATGCTCCTTGAAAATATATTTCTGGAAATAGTAAAAAGAGCCAGAGTTGAGATAAACCTTCAGCTCACATGTGAAAAGCTCTCAACAAGGTGAGAAGGATATAGAAATTGTCATCATCATTAGCTTAAATCCTTTTCACTGTTTCACTTTGTGGCAGAATTCTAGGCAGCTCTCTTCAGTGACTGAAACTAACCTGTGTTATTTGTAAGCATACTGTTATGGGAGGCTGAGTTAAGAGGAAAAAATAATTATCTCACTGCTGATTTAAAGTATGGCTTCATCTCTTGAAATTCAGACTAACAATCACAATGTGATAGACTCATCACAGGTACAGCCTTCAGTCAACTACCAGGGCTAGTTAAAAGTGCCCTTTTTAAAGAAAAATAACAAACTATTGTTTTACATTAAGACACATATTAACATATACTAGAATGAAAGCAAACAAAAAAGCTTATTCCAATAGAAAATACTTTCAGCTGCCAATAGCTCCTAGGTTAGGGCTCTAAAGGCAGCAAAGACACATGTTGGGTTTTTTTTTAGCTTACTAATTATTATTATTATTATTTAGAAGCCTGTTTCTAATGAGAGATAGAAAAGAAATAGAGCTAGATGGTAAGGGAAGTGTGGAGGAACTGAGAGGAGTAGAGGGAGGAAAAACTGTAATCAGGATATATCATAAGAGAAAATATATTTCCAATAAAAGAAAATAATAAAAAAGAAAGAAGGGGAGGGGAAAAGAAAGAAGAATGGAGAAGGAAAGAAAGGGTGAGGGAGAAAGGAAGAAGGAAAGGAGGAAGGAGGAAGGAAAAAAGGAAGAAGAAAGGAAGGTGGAGGGAAGGAAGAAAGGAACAAAGGAAGGAAGAAGGGAAGGAGGGAGAAAGAGGAGGAGGGAGGGAGGGAGAGAAGAAGGAAAGTAAAGAGGGTAGGAGAGACAGAGGGAGGGAAGGAGGAAGGCAAAGAGGAAAGGAAGGAGGAAAGAAGAGAGAGGAAGAAAAAGGCACCCCTGGAAGCAGTTTGGAACCTGGTATGATATGCGACTCAGATAAGAAAAACTGCCAACACAGTTTCTAGACAAACCAAGAAACTATGTGATTATTACAAACAGTAACTCAAGTAATATCAAGATAACTACATTTGTAAAATGTGGGAGCAAAAAAGAAGATGAAAATTAACTGAATGACAGAATACACTAAGATGCAGACAAGAAATATGATTAAAGTATTGCCTAGCTGCATGGAGATAACCCTTCACAGCTGTAGCCCATGGCAGTTCAGTATCCAAGTGGGTTCCATTGTTATAGGAACAGAGACTGTCTCCAACATGAACTGATTGGCCTGATCTTTAATTACCTCCCCCTGAGGGGGAAGCAGCATTACCAGGCCACAGAAGAAGACAATGCAGCCACTCCTGATGAGACCTAATTGACTAGGGTCAGAAGGAAGGAAAAGAAGACCTCTCCTATCAGTGGACTTGGGGAGGGGTATGCATGCAGAGGGTGGAGGAAGGTAGGGACAGGAGGAGGGAGGGAACCACAGGGAGTATCAAAGTGAATAAAGTGTAATTAATAAAGAATTAAAAAAAAGTATTGCCTGGCTTTTTTTAAAAAACCTAACTATCATTTTCTTAGGGCAGTTACAAAATAATTAATTTATTATATGAGTCAATAACTTATTCTATAAGTTTATAATAATAATAAAAGTAGAAGAGAATTTGAAATAAAAGAAAAAATAGTACAATAAAATCAGCAAATATATTTTTAAATAACTGTATTAGGAAATTTCCATAAAACCTTATCAAGAATAAAAGAATGATTGAACTATACGGGCAAGTAAAACAAAACATGAACAAAATGTCAGATAGCAAAGTAAGAGAAAGAGCCACCACTCTATTAAGTGAAAAATTGAAGGTTAAAATATTTGAACAAGGGGGAGAATTAGCAGGTTAAGAGTTCAAACATGAGAACGTGAGCCCAAATCTCCAGCTGCCACGTAAAACGCCGGGCATGGGCACAGGTCCTTGTGACCATCAGCGCTGCAGATGGGAGCTGGCAGGAAGATCACTGTGGCCACTGACCTCCATTCTACTTGAGGTTCAGCGAGAAACTCTGGTCCTGGGAAAGGTAGAGAGTGCTATGTCAGGACGGCTGACACCATCCAGCCTCTGCACAGACAAGCATGTGCAGAGGCACGTGCACAACATATCTAGGCACGTATACCGCATGCATTACACACAGTTCACATGCACACAAGATAAATTCCGGAATTTGGAAGGCTGCTGTGCAAGCATCAAAGTTCAAGACCAGCCTGGGCTATGTATCAAAACCCTGTCTCCGAAGACAAAATTTAAAAATAATGAAATATGCTGGAAATAGAAAACTAAGAAATGTGACGTAAAATCTCTTAAAATGAAATAATATTCAGGTGAAAAACTATAAAATGTATGAAAATGCTAATTTTGAAAGTTTTACAGACAGACTGTTTTAGCATGATGCCCCTTATAATCTTTAAGGTAATATTGAATTCCATTTGTTACTAAAAGTTCAGCCAACTGATAGATGAGATGAAAATATAAAAATCAATAACCACCATATAAATAACAAGCAATTAAAATGCAATGAAGAAAAAAATCATTTATAATAGCTAGCACAAACAACATAAAGTACACAAGTAATCTTAGCAAATACGATGTCACTCCATGAAAAGTACACACTCAAGATGTTCTGATACATCATCAAATATTTTAATGAATGATTCTCAACTCCAGTAAGATGAAGAGCTGGAGGAAAAAAAATAAATTTTGTCCAATCTAGCTAGACAAAAATAGTGTATGAAATCCATAAATAATTACAAATCATAACAGATATTTCTGTCATGCTAGCTTTGAGCCGTGTCCTCATTACACAGAAAGCCTACATAGTTCTCATGTCTACCTAGTGGGAAGGAAATTACTTTTCAACATTTTTGTAGCAGCAAACAAAAGCTCAGAAAAGAAACAGTCAAAGGTGACAGAGATAACAGATTTTGCAGGCAAAACTCAAGCCAAATCACAACTACAAAATCTGAGCTTTCACTATTGTTATCCTTACCTGGTCATTCTGAGGCATCCTAATAGCAGAGGAAAGTGCACATACACATGTTCTGGGAAGAAGGGAATAAGTCTACATAGTGCTAAGTAAAAAGAACAGCAAAAGCAACATAAATCATAGCTCCTCAGCCTATTACCTTGTCTTAGTGTCTGAGGGTAGGTAGAAAGAAGGCTTTTCAAAAATGGACAGACAGACACTAAAGCATTAGTTTCAGGTCTGATCATATACGTTTTCTATACATTCTAAATGTTCTATAAGCAACAGATAACACAATAAGCAAATAAACAGGAAAGCTTTTTTAGATAGTAAACATGAGTTAAGTTAATAACCATCCTATTAAAATTATTGATTTTTTTGTCTTTTTTTGTTATTTTGTCTCCCCCCACCCCAAAGCAGAGGACTGAACCCAGGGCCTTGTGCTCGCTAGGCAAGCACTCTACTACTGAGCTCAATCCCCAACCCCTAAAAAATTATTTTTAAAACTATTTTGCTTAAGTGAGGTATTCAGAAACAGAACATGTTCTGCCTTTATCTTCTAAATAAATAGAGACAAGTAAAGGCCGATCTTGAAACAAAGCTACAAGTCCCACCTTCCCAGAGCAACACCTCACTGTATCCTCACGCTATTCCCAAATACAAATGAAACAGGAGTCTACTGAGCGCATCTGAAAGACTCTAGCAGTGTTTTCAAAACAAAGACTCATGACCAAACCTTTGGCAGAGTACAGGGAATCATAAGAAAGAAGGGGAGTTAGTCTGATGGGGAAAGGATAGGAGCTCCACAAGGACCAAATATATCTGGGCACAGGGTCTTTTCTGAGACTGACATTCAACCAAGGACCATGTATGGATATAACCTAGAACCTCCACTCAGATGTAGCCTGTGGTAGCTCAGTAACCAATTGGTTTCCCAAAGTGAGGGGAACAGGGACTATTTCTAACAGGAACTCGATGACTGGCTCTTTGGTCTCCCCACCCCCGAAGGGAGGAGCAGTCCTGTTAGGCCACAGAGGAGGGCTTTGCAGCCAGTCCTGAAGATACCTGATAAAACAGGATCAGATGAATGGGGAGGAGGTCCCCCCCATCAGTGGACTTGGAAAGGGGCACGGTGGAGATGAGGGAGGGAGGGAGGGAGGGACTGGGAGGGAATGAGGGATCGGGACACGGCTGGGATACAGAGTTAATAAAATGTAACTGATAAAAAAAATAAATAAATAATAATAAAAAAAAAAAACAAATGAAACCGCAAGCTAATGGGAATTAAAGTTGACATTAAAAGATTATATTTGCAGACAAATCCCAAAACA
Organism: Meriones unguiculatus; assembly: GCF_030254825.1. Classification (NCBI taxonomy): domain Eukaryota; kingdom Metazoa; phylum Chordata; class Mammalia; order Rodentia; family Muridae; genus Meriones; species Meriones unguiculatus. The sequence goes on from NC_083354.1 coordinate 100,610,245, forward strand.
CCATGTATTTACACATTTTAAGTCATGTGAAACTTTATTTAGTTTCTTTTACTCAGTTAGTATGCAAGGCTCAAACTGTGCGGCAATCTGCCTACATTTAAGTGGGATCCTTACAGTCTCCATGGCAGGTTTTGACTTTCATAGTACTCTAGTGAAATGAACAAAAGAAGAAGTGCATTGAAAATTGTTATATGCCGTATTTTAGGTATGTGGTTTATACCTAGATGAGAATAATACCTAGAGAAAATTCTTTGTCTTCAGTTCCGACACTGGAGTCTTTCCCCACAAGAGAGAGAGAAAGACCCTAACTGCTCAACTCTGCAGTTACTTGTGTTTTTCCTGGCCGTCTGCTCATGTCTGCTGCTCCTAACCCCCAGGTCTCAGGTTTGAATTGTGTACCACAACAAGACTGCGGTAACAGCCCTCCATAATGAATGTGGCAACACAGCCTCTGTCTGCAACCACGGCCACTTTCAGCATTCGGTTTTTATTTAAAAGGCTTAATTGGAAGTTTTTATTACTCCCAATTAGGCTTTTTAATTAAAAGGAAAAGTTGAGAGAGGCTGCAGGCAAATACTGCTGCAACCCATATCAGCATAAAATCAAAGGAAATAAAAACAAAATTACGCTACTGTAAAACAGCAGTAGCAAGCACAGCTTTCACTAGTATTTACCTCTGGTCATATTTAATGTTATGGTAGCACATTGACAATGACAAAGTGGACAATGAGTACAATAACAAGACTGTATCTAATGTAACAATAAAATTCATCACAGTGATAACTTTAAAAACTACATTAGCATTCAAGACAAAAACCTACCAAAATGCACAGTTGATGATTCAAGCAGTTAGAAACTCTTAATTCACCTACACAGCAAGAACTCCACACAAGGATGCAGACTCCAGAATTCCACACGTAAACACAGCAGGCAAGGGTTTATTGTAAGATGATTGGCTTTTTAATTCCTTAAAGGATATTTCTTCCTACATAAAGTCTTAACTTGTCGTTACTGTCAAGCTCTGCACTGCTGATGGGTTTTTAATTCAAAATGAAATTAGAAGCTGCATTCACTTCACTTTTTGGCATCTTTAAAATTCCTGGTAATGTCTTGAGAGCACAATAAGGCTTCTTATACAAAGGTGAACACTTCATCAAAGTAAGAAGAGACATACAGAGATATTAGATCCTTGCCAGAGACAATTTTATACCCAATCAACTTGGCTATTTACCCTGAATCATATAAATCACACTAAAATTCAGAAGAAATATGCAATGATTCACACGATCATCTACGATTTTGAAGAAGCTATTTCAGCCCACATATCACATTGATATGTCTCCAATTTACACTATCAGATTTTGGATAAAAACAAATATCCAAGCAGAAAGAATATATTTCCTTTTGAGAACAAGGTCACAGAAATCTTAGTTCTCTGTGTCTGGTTCTTTCAGGAGCTTAGTTTTCCATCTGAAATCTGGGCTAAAAGAACCTGGCAGGGGAAGGCAGCCTTTTCCAAGAGGTGAGAATCTGGCCTGGTCTTCTTCCCCAAGAAGCAGGTCCATAAGCACAGGAGGGCCTGTGCTAGCTGGGAACCACCGGAATTGCCTGGAGAACTGCATTCCTCAATTCTTGATCTCCACAACTCCTTTGCTATAAAAAGAATTTCTTTCAGGCATCGATCATCCTCATTTCCTTTTTGCCACTCTTATCCTTTGCTGACATACAGCTTCTTGTTATGGCTAGAGCAGGATATAAACCCCTAAGCAAAGTCTGTTGGAGTCCTATCTGATCTGACTCTCTGGTTTCAATGTGGTCTCATGAATGTCTCCCCTTGGCTCCCCATCTTCAGGTCTGGAGTTGGCCTACCCTTATAGACATAGCAACACAGCCTTGCCTTTCTTGGGGCATCAGCATAACTCTTGTTCTCCGCCTGGCACAGTGTTCCTTGTACTTTTCCAGCATATTTTCCTTGTTTCTCAGTTCCAACATAGCCTCAGTGGGTTTTACAGAGATGTATTTTCTAAGTATTTAATGAGCTTTCAAAGTTCTATCCCATTGATTCATTTATATTCCCCATCACACTTACTAAAATTGTGGTTATGGTACTTGCTTGACTATTTTGTTTTTAATGTTAATTTTCTTCAAAAGATAACACCCACAAAAGCACCAATCATGGCCATCATATTTATCAAATCCTATCATCTAAGACCTAGCCCCAAGCTTGACATAGAATAAACACTCAATAAATATGTTACATGGAGACATGGAGAGAGTATGAAGACAAATTATTAAATATCTCAAGTTTCCAGTAACAAAATTACTTCACATTATTTATAATTATTATAATAAGTTAATAAGGATTTTTTTTAAAACTAGTCTATCATGGTCAGCTAAGAACTTATAAGCCAAACACACTTCTATTAAAATATGAACTGATCTCTTCTATCATTTTGTTATGGATTTGGGAGCTTGTTTTAATGTTTATTTTGTGATCTAAGAAGGTTTTCCTCCACTACATCACTTTGCTTCAATTTCCACACATGGTTTTACTCCAAACATTAAGTATAAGTTGTTATTTAAGATCAAGCATGCACATTCCACAGGAGAGTAAAGCAGTATCTCATATGCCAAAGCTAATTTCCCATCACCTTACATTTATAACACTGGAAACAGAGTAAGAATTAAAAATTACATAAGTGGCAAATGTAGGGGGGAAAAAAGGAAAACTGAAAGAGAAGGGTGGGCTGGTTCAATTCAGTAACCATTAGGGAAGCAATTGGGGTGAAGGCATTAGGGGCGGGGTTCCCACTACCTGTGCTTCCATCCCACAGACTGGGAGAGCAAGCCAAGAATTGCTCCAGCCATAACTGAGCACGTGCAGTTTCAGGAAGGGGTGTTTGCCCAGGGTGAGCAATGAGAAGGAACTAAGTCTGGAGGCTCAGGGGTGGATGGACTAACGGGCACTTTGAAGCAATGGTAGAAGCACTCTCACACCTCAGGAGAAGAAAATAGGCAGAAATACAGCCAGGCATGTGGCACATCCTTGTGACTCATTGAATCAAGGCCAAGTGGCAACATCTGTGCTGTTATTGCAGTTTACCCAGAGTGGGATCAGAGAAGAGCCACAAGTGAGGCAGGTCAGGAGACCAGGGCCAGGATGCACACAATCTTCTCCAAAGCTCAATGAACTCTGACTGAAAGAGCTTTTAGCTCATTTACATTTCACTTCTTCCTTTAGCTTTTGGTGTTTTGTTTTCTATTTTGTTTGTTTGGTTGGTTGGTTTGGGTTTGTAATTGCAAGAGATAGATCCATGGTGCTTATTTTAGAAATAAATTTTTAGATTTTTTTTTCAGAGCTAAACCAAACATCACTGAGTGTGTAAGGGACCTGGGTCTAAAGTTATAAGGGCTTACACAGCATACACAAGGCCTTGGGGTTCAGTGTCATGGGAGAAATAGGAATCTGGAATCTTTGATCCAACTTGGTAAGCTAGAGTCACAAGAGACTGTACAGTCAAAGTAGCCCTTCGCAATTTCACAAGAAACAAACTGCATACAGATTAAGGCATTCACCTTTACCTCTGAGAGAGGTAAATCTCAATTTTAATCTTAGCTCTCTCAATTGTAAGCTTTATAAACAAGACCATTACCACATTTGCTTTTACAGTATCATAACAGATGACCTGACCTGAAGTGCCTGAAACAACCTTAGTATCTTACCGGTCTAGAAAACAGAAGTCTAATGTGGGTTTCATTCAGCAAAACTGAAATTCTTCCAGTCCCTGTTGTTTTCTAAAGACTAAAACCAAAGCCATTCTCACCTGCCTAAGAGGAGAAATGTGAGTTTCTGTATTGCAGGGTTGTGAGAACCAAACGTGACCGTACACACGTTTAGCTTGGCATCTGCCATGTGCAGATGCCACTAACTTGTCACCACTAGAAGTTACCACCTGTTTCTGATGGGTTCTCATTCACTTCTACCAAAATCCACAATTACTAGAGCTATTGATTTTTCAACTTTCACTTAACTTTCATCTTTATAATTCCTTATAGAGATGTTTGGTTTGGCTCTGGGGAAAAAAAAAAAGAAAAAAGAAAAAACCTGTAAGTCTTCTAAAATAAGCACCATTGGTGTAGCTCTTGCAAATCTAAACCCAAACCAAATCAACCAAACAAACCAACCAACAAAATAGAAAACAAAACACTGCCTTTATAATTCTCTATAAAATTATCTCATCTGTAAGTATATCTTGAATCTTTTATAGCAATTTTTTTCAGAAGCCAAGAGAGATATTACCAGGAGATGGAGCTACCCAAATGAAGACCTCAAAAGCCTCCTCTCCCTAATGAACCCTCCTTACAAAAACCCTTGCTGATCCTTCGTAGTTGCTTTTCACTCTGAACAAAGCTCATCTTGAAACTCTACACTGGGAGCTACATTCTTTTCACTCGGGCCATGGCTGAACTTTCCAGGCAGCTGGTCAGTCTCTTCTTGCTTTCAGACATCCCACTGTGACCAGGTTGCCAGCGTTCACCTGGAGGATGACATGTTACATAGCAAGTTTAAAGAAAACAATTTGCAGTTACCCAAGAGGAAACAACACATTTGCTTATCTCCAATCTCTCCAGACAGACTGTATTAAATGTTCTATAATCAAATTTACCGCAGGGCTGGGGACAAGCACAATTTCTGCTCAAAGTTTCTTGGTATTTGAAACTGCCTTCAGAAGAAGCTGAGAGCCTCAGAGCAATCCACCTATCTTTTTGGCAAAACTCACCTCTTCCACTTGAGAAAACTTCCTGGACATCTAATTGCTCTGCAATGCAAGATAAAAGTCAGCCCAAAACACAGTCATACAGCAAAGTGGACAGTGCCTTTTACTGCTGAGATTTCAGAAATATCATATTTAATATCATCAAGCAGTCCAACGGTGATGGGATAGCACTGATTTCTGTGACAGCTTTGAAGCTTGACCCAAGTGTTCAAACCAGTAGAGAAAAAAAAAAAATATTTCGTAAAAGTCACTTTCCTAACAATGTCTAAACAAAGTATGTGTTTGAGCACAGCAACCCCAGAGCCAACAGGTAATGAAGCAAATTGAGAGGTGCCCTCCATCTTCCCAGCACTGGGCAGCCCCCAGTAGGGGATGCGCATATACAGTTGGAATACAAATAGAATCTCATTAAATAAATTTGGTGTAGTCACCATTCACAGGCAGAGAGGGAGGGGGAGGGGTGGAGGAAGAAAAAGCATGTTGTATTTGAAAACGAAACCTCAATTCCCATCCTTGCCCAGCAAGTGAAGGGGAGAATATATGAGGACATCAAGTGTGAAATGTCAGCATACTAAGTAGGGTGCACAGCACGAGCTTCTTGATAGGGAGTGGAGAGCTCTCAGTGAATGCTATTTGAAAGTCCATCTGCCACAGAGCAGTGCTACACACCTACACGTCTGCTGTTCTCTGAAGCTGCTTGGCTGGCATGGACGGAGCGCTGTACCTCAAAACATCCCGATCAACACCCACAGCTGTTCCAGGGAGTGCCACAGGGAATGGGGTGTGCTAAAGAAAGTGCCTTGGGAAATGAGAACAAGCTTCTGAATTCAAACAAGAAAAGAGAAAGAACTGAAGTAGGAAAAAAAAAATAAAACACGGCTGCCTTACCCCACGAGAAAAGTGCGCGTGAACGAATGCTGTAAGATTGTTTACTAAGGTTACACGTGAGTGGGAGAATATCTTCCAAAGGATCTACATCTTTTGTTGTTGAAATCAAAGGGAGGGAAGAGAGCAGTCCAGGGTGGCGGTGCTGGAGGCAGATAATGAAAGCTCGAAATTGAAATGGTGATAAACGCTGTATAAGTCCTGCAGATTGAATGAATGTTTAATAAAGCTGCATTTCACAGTCTACCAAAGAGTACATAGCATCTTAGAGAATAATTTTAACAGTCCTCGTCACTTTGCTTCAAAAGAAAGAAAAAGAGGATGTCATTTACATGCATGAATCTGAATTCATGAATGGTCATTGTCACTACATTTTAACGTGTGTCTCATACCAAAGATTCCGCCTAATGGCCTCCCAGATCTAACAAGCTGACATCAAGTGATAAACAGGATCGTTTTATACACACAAGGCTATTGCAGCACCTCAGAGGAGAAAGTGTAGTAACACCAGTCTGAGAGGCAACACGTCACCAAAGTGCCCGGAGTACGAGGCTAACACTGAGAGATCAACCATGTATGAAATGTAGTCAAACCCTGCTGCCAGGAGCAGGTATTTCAGCATCCTTGGAACACTAGAACGCTTAAAACTTTTAAAGACATGATATTGCCATTTGAAAGAGAGTCTGTCTTTTAAATGTGGTTTTGATATGCAGCTACACAGCCTCAAAAGTAAACGGGCATCCAAGTGCAGCAAGGATCGGTCCTAAGGAAGGCACACTTGAACACCAACTTGGCAAAACGCAAGACTGAGCAAAAGATATTACAGTCTGTTTCATTTGAACCTTGTCTCTGAAAAAGAACAAAAGAGCAAAAAATAGATCCTCTCATACCAAGGAAAAGATCGTCCATTTTACAAGGATTGGTATTTCTGCAAATGTCTTCTTGGTCTCTCTTAATAAACCAGTAATAATTTTGAGTACAAAATTTTTGAAAGTCCATCTGCCACAGAGCAGTGCTACACACCTACACGTCTGCTGTTCTCTGAAGCTGCTTGGCTGGCATGGACGGAGCGCTGTACCTCAAAACATCCCGATCAACACCCACAGCTGTTCCAGGGAGTGCCACAGGGAATGGGGTGAAGGAATAAGAGGCTGAAGGTATAGTGATCTGAGACAGTATTTTTTAAATCTACCTAGTTTATAAAATCTGGGACTTTAGTTATTTTATTTTACTCATCGAGATAATTTGTCAAAAATACTGCCCTTACAATACCTTTCTAGGTAAATGTTATCGGATAAATGGTGATCTATCTTCTAACTGTGCCTTCTGCCCCAGCTCAAACTAACCGAAATTGCTAAGCTCTTTTATGCTGTTTTATGTTATTTTGTTAATATAAAGTGGCAGGAGGAAGACATCAGGAGGTAAAATGGCCTTTTTGTTGTTCTTTCCTTCCTCTCACCCAGCTAATAGAAAGAAAATGAAAAACAGAAAGAAAGGGAAAAAAAAAAAAAAAAACCTGTCCGACTTGAGCTTTTAATTACTTAATCTTCTAGGCAGGTGAGTCTGTGTTGCTAAGTGCTGCTCCGGTTTCAAATAATCAGCGAAAATGAATGCCTGGGGTGGGATTAACTATTGCCTCATTACCATTCTTCACTCCTGCCACAGTGTGAAGAGAAAGAAAATGCAAAGAGGAAATAAAACAAAATGTACACAGTACACAGTTCCGTTAGGTTCTTGCCACTGACCACGTCCCCATGACATTATTTCACTGTGCACATTGTGATGGTAACGTCATTGCCAAATTGTCAACGTGTCTATTTACCTGGCACAGCTTTTCTCTCTTGGCAGAGACTCTCATGCTTATTAGGTACCAGAAACACCCAAGAACTTAGGAACAGCCATGGTCTCCAATGCAAAAGATTGTGTTCTAGCATCATCTGGGATCCAGAAATTTCCCTTCAAGCCAGGATGAGACACGTATGAATGAAGTCAACGGATGGGCTTGGAGAGACACCACACAGACATGGTTCTTAGAGCAGACTAGTTGAGACTTCATTTTAAGCTATTTCACACTTTAATAAAGCCACGTATGTTTGTAAGAAGCATAAACAATGAGAACAGAGGCAGGAAACACCAAAGACACTGTTTTGCTTTCCTAAGGATATTGGACACACATGCACATGGACATATAAAAGCACAAACTCACACATAAATCCAACCATATGGAAATAAAAAAAGATAAATTCTGTTCCCAGAATAAAATAAAAAGTGCATTCTCATATTTTCCTAAAACATGAAGGAAAAATGGCATCTTTATGTGTTTACCATACAGCTTACCCCTCACTACGATAGACGTGTGTATATATTTTCATACATGTGAAAGAGTGCAGTTTGTTTATCATTAAGAGACAAGAAAAAGGAGTCTGTGTACATGCTCTGTTCTCTCATCTTCTCCCCTCCACCTGGAATCACTAATTTGAGGTATCTTACCGGCTGCCTTATGGGCTTTCAGTTATATAATTAAGCTTGTAGTTCAAAAGATGCAATAAAAATAAAGAAATAAACGCACCTATTCTTCAAAACTCTATGGCAAATGTTTTCTTAATACCTACCTTATACATTAGGTAACTGCCCTAAGGCAAAGCTATTAAAAAAAAAGAAAAAAAAAAGAAAGAAAACCTCTCTCTTCTTGTCCCAGGCAACATCATTGTGGACATGAATGCAAGAACTCTCACAAAATTTATATGAGCTTACAGTTGACATATATGTGAGTTTATAGAACACATACACACCAGACTGATTCTTTCCACCCAACACCCAAACCTTGTGTAACCTCATCCACCCATAACGTTAACTCTTGTGACATGACTGTAATTTCTCCCTAAGGAATTATACTCTATCCTCAGGATTCCTAGGTGCCACGGTCCTTTTCAGTCCCATAAATACCCTTTAAGATTTGATGGGGTCTTTGCTTTCTAATGAAGCGCTGTCAAAATAAACCACCTGTAACAAAATAGACATTATTTTCAAATGAAAGAATAAAAAAAAAAAGGAAACACCACCTAGTCCTAGAAAACAAAGTAGGCTATAGGCTATGAAAAGAATGACACATCTATGCCACTTCACCAGTTTTACCAGGGTCGTCTCAGCTGGAGAGTAAATGACATAAAAAGTATTTGAAACAGAATATACAGCTAATGAAATGGCAAAGACATATGTAGATAACTGATAAATCACAGTATTAAATGACACACTATATTACCAAACAATACAGCCCAAACAATTTTTCCAGCACATCACCACTATGCCTAGGAGTAGTGGGTTATTGTTTGCTATCAAGACACAGAGTATCTGAATCTAAGGGAAACACAACCAGAGCTGCCGAAGATCAGATTTCCGGGCTTTCTATGTTGCTTGCAAGCAGAAATGCAAAAGTTGCTGTTTCTGCTACATTAATAACAATCCCCATTTCCCTGTTGAAAGCTGTCAGGCATGTCCAGCCTCCAGCCTACCCATGTGGCCCAAAATAGCTGTGACTCATTGGGGTTGGGGATTTAGCTCAGTGGTAGAGTGCTTGCCTAGCAAGCGCAAGGCCCTGGGTTCGGTCCTCAGCTCTGGAAAAAAATAAAAAAAATATCAAACCTAACACAAAACCATAAGCTCAAACTTACACATTATGAGACATTCTGTGATTGTGTGTATGTATGTCTAGTTTAATTTTTCTAAGAATGAATGACTGTCATTTGGAAATCATACAGATTTACTAACTATCAAGTATCCTAACAGAAAATAAAGTAAGGCTATTTGAGAAAATGTTTTATGTCATTTTTAAATGCTTATAAAATATGAATTTATATGGTGACATCCACAGTTAAATTCCAGAGTACTGAGTAGAAAACAGTACGTATTAGAGCATCCTAGCACAGAGGTGCCTACTGAGAAATAGGAATCTGGAGAAGGCTACCTCTCTCACTCTTGGCAGGAAAGAATTCACTAATTGGTTGTCCAGTGCCAAGTGGTCAGCCCCAAAAGCACATCCACACCGGGATCATTTTTGCAGACTACGCAGGTTGTGTTTAGGTGCATATACTACAAACGCATGTATAAAATGAAACTTGATGAAAGGGAAGATCATGAATTTGAAAGAGAGTGCGAGTTTGTGAGAGGGTATGGAGGGAGGAAACAAGGTAATAACAATATTGTTTCATAATCTCAAAAGATAAAAAAATATTCATAAACATGAAAATATATAATAAAACATAAAAGAAATAATTACTAAAAATATTTTAACTTTTTTGTAATTTTTTAAACTTTTATTAATTACACTTTATTCACTTTGTATCCCCCCCATAAACCCCTCTCTCCTCCCCTCCCAATCCTTACCCTTCCTCCCTCTTCTTCACGCATGCCCTTCCCCAAGTCCTTCTGATAGGGATGGTCCCCCTCTCCTTCCTTCTGATCTCAGTCTATCAGATCTCATCAGGAGTGGCTGCATTGTCATCCTCTGTGGCCTGGTAAAGCTGCTTCCCCTTAACGGGGAGGTGATCAAAGAGCAAGCCAATCAGTTCATTTCAGAGGCAGTCCCTCTTTCCATTACTATGGAACCCACTTGGACACTGAACTGCCATGGGCTACATCTGTGCAGGGGTTCTAGTTTATCTCCATGCCTGGTACTTGGTTGGAGTATGAGTCTCTGGGAAGACCCCTGTGTTCAAATTTTCTAGTTCTGTTGCTCTCCTTGTGGAGCTCCTGTCCTCTCCTAATCTTACTATTTCCCACTTCTTTTATATTTTAATTTTTAAAAAGAATGTTTAGGTTTTAGATGAAAACCTGCATTAGAGTATGACTTTTATATATAATGTATCTAAATTTTCTCTTTTATAACATTGAAAAAAGTCTTAATTTTTAAAAATCCTAATCTATAGAAGGTTTAAACAGTAAAATACTTGAAACAAATGTTCTGACAAGAAAATGAGCATTTTGCAGACAGCCTCTAAATTCATATGATGAAAAGAAAAAAAAAAAAAACTAAGGTAAACATATCACCAAGACATTTCTTGGTTGAAAAACAGAAGCAAAAGTAGATTAATAAAAGAATCACATTCAAATACAACTATTTCACATGGGAAATGTAAAATCTATTATACCTATTAGTAAATAATACCTCCGAATGTGTGATTTAATGCTAAGCAAGTCAAAAAAGTTGAGGCAGGTTTAAAGTGTGTTATAAATTGTTGGGTGAGAAGTTACTATTGTAATACATTTTGTGAAGTCAAATAATAGGGACGCTCTAATTTAATTTTCTATTAGTGTAATAAACATCCTCACAAAACAACTAGGGCACAGAGGGTTTTATTTTTATTCACATGTCACAGTTTGTGATTGAAGGAAGTCAGGAGAAGAGCAGAGGTAGAAACCTGGAGCTGAGAACTGAATCAAAGACCATGAAAGAACACTGCTTACTCACTTGCTTTCTGTAGCTTGCTATCTTTTATCACACAGGACCACTTGGCATGGGTGTATATATATACACCCATATATATATGTATATCCACCCATATATATATATACATCCATATATATACAAATATATATACATATACATATATAGTGATATATATATGGGTGGATATACATATATATATATATATATATATATATATATATATATATATGGGAGTTTCTGGTTTTCTTGAAGACTCAGTTTTGTCATGTGATGTTTTGCTGCAAGCTGGGCACATGATGTTTGACTGTGAGCTCTCTTTGGCCAGGGCCATGACTTTGGCCCGCTGAGAACATCCATGGGTGGACTCTGAGGAGAGGACATTTAGAGAGAGGCCCAAACACTGTGAGGATTGCTTTTCAGATATACGTAGAGGCACTGATTTTCATGCTTTGGCACTTGACTTCTCAGAGAGAAACATCCTATAGAACTCCTCAGAGCAATCCAACTGAGTCTTGCAGCCTTCGCTAATTTCATGTTGCTGCTTGGTGTTGGCCTTTGGCCTGGACTGCTGGTATCCTGATGACTGAGCTGGGTAATCTCCTAAGGACCCACTGACCCTAATCAGCAGAAAACAGATAAAAGAGGTCTATAGCCCTTTTCCCTATTAATCTCCTACATAAGGGGGGGGAGGTGTTGGAAGGAGGAAAAGGTGCTTAAAAACCCTGAATATAGTAGGTGTGGTGTGAAAAATCTAAGCCTACATATATCAGTATGTATACTGATCTTTTAGTATTAGCTTCATGTGAAGAAGAAAATCCTAACTATGCAATAGAAGTGATTAAATTATGACTTTTTCTTGAGATGGATGAAGATGATAAGCAACATAACTAACATTTCCAATCCAAAATGTAGTTTTATTTTTCTCCTATCCACTAACCCATGGATCAAAAGTCTGTTCCAAATTTTTTCCCACTGTAAATCCTCCCTTATTCCAAGGACTGTTCAACGTAATGTTTTCTTCATTATTCACAGCACAAGCAGACACCAATTGGCAAGGAATTCCACAGTGGCATATGTTGTTATCCAAAAAACTGAGCAATCACAGTTCATAAATATTAATGATTGTGGCCAAATCAACACTTACCAGACCAATTATTACGAATTCAAAAGCGTGAAGAGTCCCGCGTGTCCTAGCGTGTAATGTGCCCCAGCCTCTGGTGTGAAATGCTTAACTTTTTACACTGTTATATTCTTGGGGTCAGCAATTTTCCTGCATATTCTATATATTATTAACTTGCATGAAATTCTTAGAAACTAATTATTATTTACTGTGTGGTTTGACACTAAAGGTTTGGCTAGAGTTACTACTTGGCGGGACCACAAACGTGCTTAGCTGGATGTTATTTAAGGGTTATTCTTAATTGCTTTGTGGGACATAAAGTTGCCAGAATAACTCTGATTTAATTTTTCAGTTCTCTCTATTTTAAGTATTTTCAGGTAAATGACAAGAAAACACAGAGGTTCAAATGGAGAAAAAAAGAAGGGCAGAGTTATTGACGTAGCGAAGAAGAGCTGGATTCTCCATTCTAATGCTAGAGGTCCAACACATATAAATATACCTGAATATGAATATTTAAGAATCACATCAGCTTGGATTCAGTTTTCAGGCAAAGCCAGGACAAATGCCAGACCGCCAGAGCTTTATGCTAAATATTAAGATATCCTAACTTCCATATTAAAGTTTTTTCTCAAAAATATATATCAAAAGTTTCATGTAACATGCCCTATCTCTGGTAATCATCAAAACCCCCAGATATGGCTCCATTTCTGCTGAAGGTAGTTCACTTTTTATCCACAGCAAATAAAATTATACTCATTTTTCATGGGTCAATGGATATCTGAGTTATTCTGTTAAATTTTTGTTGATTATTTAAACTGATACTTTCTTACTTTGAATATTTATGTTTTAATTTAATTACATTTTATTTGTTTGTTTGTTTGTTTGTTTTCGTTTTTTCGAGACAGGGTTTCTCTGTGTAGTCGTGACCGTCCTGGACTCAAACTTACAGAGATCCACCTGACTCTGCCTCCCCAAGTGCTGGGATTAAATTAAATTTATTTATTAAAACTCTACAAATATACACATTCATAGAAAGCTATGTAATGTTCCAATCAATCTACAAATCACACAATGCTTAAGTAAGTATAAATATATCTTTTTCCTTGACCATCTCTTTTTTTTTTTACAATAAAACATTTAAAATCTTTTCTTGTTGCTCTTAAATATACCACAAATTATAGTCTATGATCACCCTGCACTGCCACATGAGGATGTCTCCCTCCTGTCATTAGATAAAAGTTGAGCAATCCTTGTATCTCCCACCAAACCTTCCTTCAGCAGCTCCAGTCTGAGCACAGGCCATCCTGTGCTCAACTTGGATGAGAGCAGCATTTCAGACTCAGCAGCTGAGTGAGATCATGGAGCACATGTCTTTCTGTACCTGGTTCATCTATCATAATGCTCTCCAGATCCATATGTGTGCGGGGACATGCATATATATGTACATACAGTGATGATATAGGCATTTATAGCAATATCTGTATAGATGGTGGCAAAAGACAGGGTTCCATGCTTTCTATGACTGCATCGTATTATGCATATGATCAATTCTCTTTATCCATTCACCTACTAATATACACTTAGGTTGCTTCCATTTCTTGGTTATTGTGAATAGGGCTGTAAAGCACATGAGGACAGACATCTTAATCATACCGTTTTTTTTCCAGATATAGATTATAGAAATAGATATTATTTAGATTCCAGGGTTATAAGATAGTGCTTTAGTTATTTGAGAACTTTGGTCCACAGCAGGTGAACAAATTTGCATCTCCTCCATCATTGTGTAAGGGTTCCTTTTCTCCACATCCTGTCAGCACTTGTGGTCTTTGCCTGTGGCTAGGTTTGGTGTTTTTAGAATAGCCATCCTTTTGTGGGTGACATGATACCTCACTGTGGTTTTAATCTTCATTTCCCTGATGACTTATAAATAAATACACTGAGTATTTATTGATTGATTTGTAGGCCATTTGTATGTCTTCTTTTGAAAACTGCATATCTGGATCTATTTGGAATTGTTTTGATTTGGTTGTTGACATTCTTTGTCAATGAGCTTTGAGATTTCCTTTTATTTTTCCCTTGTCAGATATATACATTTCAAGATATATTTTCTCTGATTTTTTTAAGGTTCTCTCTTCACTCTACTCACTGTTTTTATGCTCAGAAGCTTTTTAAGGATGATGCAACTGTTAGTCTTCTTTGACTATTTAGAGATTAGGTAACCCAGGTAAAAACAAAATTATATACTCTCTCATGCTTCTAAATCCCCTGGTATATACTGTCATCTATTAATGGCAACATATGTTTGCTACTAATTCATTAAATGCTATAGACATCAATGTTTACTGCCTACAGCGTTCCTAAAGCCATACTTGGCCAATCATGTACATTCATTTGAACTCATTAGCAGGAACACAAGTTGTTCAGTCATCTGGCAGTAAGTTCAGTAAGTGATTGAATAGTACGTGAAAAGAAAATAATTCTGTTCATTAGCAAAGATGAGATTAAGTGCTGTAATGTACATGAACCAGCTAGGACATGTAGACAGACTAGACAGGCTGTGGCCTGCTGTGTGAGAGGGTCTTTCCTCATGGAGACCACAAGTGCTTCCTCTATGCTGTCCATTCCACCTGGGCGGGCTGTCAGCACACACAGGCTCTGGTTTAGCGCTACTGGAAAGCACATGGAGACATTTCTGGAATTTCTGATAGTATTTTACGTACAAATAAAAAGACAATTTTTCTGTGTCCTCTTTGTTAACATTTAGAATCATGTATTGGCTTCCAGTGATTGTTTGAGATGATTTTTCTCAGACGTTTTAGATGGGGGAAAGGGACACTAGCTACTGAGATTCCCCTGAGAATTACAAATCCATGCCTGAAAGATGTTCTGTCCATACTAGCTCAAAATTCTAAAAACAGCACATATCTACATATATATATACATACATACATACACACACATACTACATATATATATATATATACATGCACACACACAAAAGCTTTTGAATAAAATTCTGACTTCCTCAGCAAAAGAAAAATGGTTATTCGCAGACCTTGCAACATGTGTGATCTATTCCTCCATACGCACATTATAAATTTAACAGGGTTTTAATAATGAGCCTCCACATAGGGCAAACAGTGAAAAGAAGTTCATAGCAGGTCCTGGATTTTCACTACAAGGCTCTCTAATCAGTTAACAGGCTCCTGGAGTAATCAAAGAAAATATGTTGTTTTTTAGCAATTACAGATCCATAAGGCTTTTCCAAACCGTATGGTGTTATGTGCGGATGGCAGCCACAGAATCCCTTTGGTCCAGTAGAAGCTACATCATGCTCTAATGGTGACATTTTCCTCCAAATATCACTAAGTTTCACAGAAGCCAGCAGCTTCAAAGTGCTGGAGGCAGCAAGCTTGGAATCAGGAGACATCTAGTCCCTCCTCTGTCACTATATTTCTGTTCACTTAGTCTCGCTTCATTTTGCTCATGAAAAAAAAAAAAGGAAAAAGAAACCGTTGATTTTTATTTAAAAGCAGTAGGAAGAAAATAAATAGGTGCCCATATATGAACAGATTGATTGAGATGATTAGAAACAAAGAAAAATACTTACATATCCAACATTCAGAATGTCCCCACCATAATTAGCTGAGCAGCCCATGCATTTGGGTGGTGTCATTTTCCTTTCTTATTTAATTCAACAGAGGGTTAATATGTGACATTTTCCTCCAAATATCACTGACTTTCACAAAAGATGGGCACTTTCAGGTGCTAGAGGCTGAGTCCTTCCCAAAATGGCACAAGAGCATACTCCGTATCTGGGAGCAAGGCTGGCCTTTTCCATTTGACAAGGAAAACACCGCCCTTGGCAGCCTCTCTCTTCAATCAAGAAATAAAAAAATCACTTGTATGTGGTCAGTTAATCAAATCATAGTGAGGAATGCCAGTTCTAGACAAAGACACTTTGGTACACTTAGAAAAGGAAAGGGAATGGCTGCCTCACTCCCCAGCAGCTGATCCGTAACCTCACACAGGAAGAAGCTCGCAAGGGGAAAGAGCAGTAATGTCAGGGAAATGAACCCACAGTCATCCACAGGACTCCACAAAGGACAGAAAAGCACTAAGTCCATGCAGAGAGTGGAGAGTAGTGCCATCTCAAGACAGAAAGATGAAAATTAAGGTCAGAGAAAAAGCTTGGTGTGTGTGTGTGGGGGGGGGGTTAATCTAAAAACACTCAAATAACTGAGGAAACAGAAAATCCCTTACAACCCTGCACTTGTGAGTAGCCAGAAAAGGTCATCTTAAATAGCTGTTCCTCCAGGTTTTTCTTCTGTTTTTTTAATAAACTGAATTAATGAGTAGGATTTCTGTGCCCTTTTAAAAAGTAGGCAAAGAAAATAAGCCACTGTTGACAAACACGGCATTAAAAGATTGTTGAAATAGTCTGCAATACTTGTGCTTAGAGCCTGCAGCTATATCCAGCTGTGGGCTCTGGGTGACAGCTGCAGAGACCACGCAAGGCTAAAAGTATCATTTTGGAATCCGGGTGGTTGGTTTTGAGGGTTTGTGTGCTCTTTTTGAAGTGATCATTTGGAATGATTACATCAGAGACTTAAAGGAGATCAAAAGCTTCGCATGATGTAACTCCCTTGTCTGGAAAGAGGGCTAATTGAACCCGACACAGACTTGAATACAGTTCCCTAAGAAAGCCCCAGAGCCTCTGCTCAACCCTCAGAACTGCAAGATCCAGAGGGCTCCCACTCATTTACTGTCTCTTTCTCAAGGGAGAGTTGTCGTTAGACATCTTCATCGTTCGTAGGACTGCTGTACTTCCTGTTTAGGGTGACAGGAAAGAACATCAGAAAAATTCACAAGCACTTTTCCCTCTGCTTGCACTTTTATATGAAAATTATAATCACATTTAAAGAAAGTAGGTCTGTGTGAACACATGGTTGTAATGAGCTGGGATAAATATGGCTCCTCGTAGAAATCTGGACAGAGGATTTGGCAGATCTGGCAAAGTCTAATCCCCAGCACAACCATATGGAAGGGCATCTCATGAAGAGAAACTCAGAATTCCAAAACAAATGCTTATCTCTGTGTATTTATTTTTTAGGCAATGTGTCTATATATTTGTTCTTCTTACCTTGTCAAGTGCTTGCCAGACAACTTCTACGTTCCAATTTTGAAACACAAAATGAGAGAGCAGTTGAGATGTTTACTTTCAACGCCGTATTGACAGTCAGCCTATCAGAAAATATTCCATCATACCCTCAGGGCACATAATACTGCTGTGTGCGAATGGCGGTATGTGTTAAAGAACAGATTGCATCTTTGAACCAAAACAATGATTTCAGGCACACAAAGCATGTATGTTGGAGGCCTCATATTATACTCTGGCATTAGAGACAGCCAATGAAAAAACAGGTTTCTTAGAGGAAATTTAAGGGGGACAAGGAGGTTGTTGTAGTTTTGGTTTGGTTTTTTGGGGGGGTCTTTTGGATTTTGTTTTGGGGGGTTGTTTGTATGTTTTGCTTTGTTTTAACTTTGGTAAAAATTAATAACTCTGCAGCCGCTCTCTCCTTGCTACACACTGCCACCTACAGGACAGTCAGTAGCCAGAAGCTAAAAACTTGTTTTCTTTCTCAGAGCTGAAAATAAATGTCCTAATTAATTTCATGATGTCCCTGTTTTCCATGCAGCATTAAAGTTAAGTATGCAAGTGCCCACTGGGTCTGTGTCTATAATCGTAAAATAAAAATGCTGCCTAGAGTTTGAGATTAGTTTGGGGATGCTGAAACGTCCCCCTGGGCACACACATTTCACAGCAAAGCATACAAGGCATATTTCTGTCCCTGTTGCATTTCGTTTCAGGAAGCAAGTGTCAAACCCAGGTGGACAAGAGAATCCAGACAGGGATCCAGGCCCTGCTGATAGTGACAATGCAATGTTCAGATGCAGCATTTAATGATGAAGGTAGAGGGTGGCCATGAGTTTCACTAATTATGATAGGATTGATTAACCACCCTTGTTCAAACAAAGCCCTGTGAATAATTATGTATTATTTAAGAGCATATTTTGAGAAATTCAGAGAAAGGAGTTAAAAGTAAAAAGTTATCCCACTGATATACATTAAAAATAAATCCAAGTCTTAGTTTTCTGCTGACTGTAAATAAAATAATCAAAATATGTCTATTAGGAGGAGGCCATTATGAGCTAAAAGAAATCATTTGCTTCTTTCAATTTGGTAGCAAGAACATTATGACATTTTCTCTTTGGAAAGAATTATCAAATTACTTGCTTGAAAAAAAAAAATGATGAAATCCGGCCAGAAGAGCAGCTACCATGGCAACGGACGCATTAGGAGATCATAGACGTCCTGTATCCTCATTTAGCATCTTGATGATACAATTCAGAGAAACTCTATGGGCTTTGGATGAACTAAAAGATAAGTGTGATCATACTGATTGAAGAAATCTATGACAAGATTACTGGTAAAAATAATCAAGATTTTCAAAGAAGGATTGAAGTATTTGTCAAATGGTTCAAATTGACCCTGAATACAAATTACTCAGAAACAAACTTCTATGGGAAAAATAACATCCCCCCATTTTTGTTCCATGATAACAGTGTGACTAAAACCTGCACACAGCAAACATCTGCTATGCAGCTCACATCTGGGAGTGCACTGAAGGAGCTCCCTGTCTTTGAGAACTGCATGGCGTATCATGTTGTAAAATGAAATCTTTTTATAGTACAAATAGTAACCATTTTCTCCTCTGTGTACCTGTAAATAATAAAGCTCAGGTATTGAATTTTCTTAAAGTAAGACAACAGCTATTTGCAAATAACACAATGCCAAGAGACACTTTCAGAAATTACTCCTTGAGAATGCAGAATTCAAAAGTGCAGTACTGCAAGAATTGCTGCAAAGATGGTTAGAGTTTCTTTTTCCTGTGTGAAAGGTGATAAGCATTTGTGAATTAACCAGGTCTACAGTCAGATAATAAACTTCCTTCAGCCTTAGGGTAAGTTTAGCATAGCAAAACCCCAATGGCTTAGCTTTGCAATGTAGTCTGACTTGATGGCCCTTGAGAACAGAATGCCGGAAGGCTCATCTCCCCCACTGAAGACTTTAGTTTGCACAATTTGAAATGCTGAAATGATTATTTCAACTTTGTGCCACCCTAACTTTCGTCTTGACAAAAATAGCCCCTAATTAGGCTATAATGCACCTAATTATAACACATTTACATATAACGAAATTGCTAAAACTAAATACAATGTTCTGAAGACTTCATATAAAAAAGCTAATCTTGACTAGTCTTTATGTGGGGCAAAAGCAGCTATTCGCCTTAATCTTTGAAAACATTGAAAGAGCTTGAGGTGAAAATTTAGGATAGTTTAGATCATTGTCTGAAGGTTGAATGAGACAATTCAGAGTGTGACCATTCTGTAAATAGTTGAAATCAAAAGGATAGTCCTTATCCCCTATCTCAACTTTATTTATTCTTGTACAAAGAATAATGCTAATAATGCTAATTCCCAGGAAAACCCTAACGTGTTCTTATTTTGGGAGCACTATTGTACCCTAGTTAGCTTCAACTGTCAATTTGATTCAGCCAGCCAACAGGAGGGGGTGAGCCTGGTTTTAATTTATGTGAGAGGGTCCACTCATTGTGGGTGGCACCATTCAGTGGACAGATGACTCTGCTGTGCAGAAGAAAGCTAAGCATGAGCTTGCAAGGTCATGGTTTTCACTTCAAGTTTCTGCTTGAGTTCCTGCCCTTTCTTTCTTCAGTGATGGCCTGTGATCTGGAAGGGTGAGCCAAATGAACTCTTTCTTCCCCTCACTTGCTTTTGAATAGTGTTTTGTCACAGCAACAGAAATTAAACTAGGACAGACTGGAAACTGCCAGCTCTTTGCCAGCCACCCTCAAACAGCCACTGTACTCTGGGTTACCTGAATTCACTCTCTTGTTTTATCCCTTCCTACACTGTTCTGTGCATGGTGTGTATGTGACCTGCACCTTACAGCAGTCACCTCTGAGGTCAGGTTCCTTACGTCTGCTTCTTGGCTGCCAGGCACTTCTTCACCTACATGATCCAACTAAAATCCAATAGAGAACCAAGCTTTTAAAAGCCATCTGAGTTAGCTTCCGACTCTGCGAAAGTGGTGGGAAATTGGACTGTCTCAAAACTACACGCTTGCTGTAGCCTCCTGAAAGAGCCTGGGGCACCCATCTGAGACGT
This sequence comes from Meriones unguiculatus, assembly GCF_030254825.1. NCBI lineage: Eukaryota > Metazoa > Chordata > Mammalia > Rodentia > Muridae > Meriones > Meriones unguiculatus. Next base: position 100,630,724 of record NC_083354.1, read on the forward strand.
CCCAACACCTATATGAGATAATGAGTGTTTGTGTCAAACTGCTATGTTTACAGATTATTTTAACACACACACAAACAGAAAGAGAGAAAGAGAGAGAGACCTACCAATGTGGACAAATAGGCATACATTTTGTATTCCCTGCCATTTGAAGAGTATGACAGGGGTCACATGATAGAGTATGATAGGAGTCAAACCAAAAATTATAGAAGCAAATATCCATTTCTAAAAATAATGATGAGCAGGTTTAGGTTACCCAAGATTGGTGATCCCTTAAAAAGGATTGAAGAAAGTATGCAAGTCTAAAAACCACCAATACTACTCTGTGGTACAAGAAATATATGAGGTAATTGAAATGTGAGACCATTGAAACATTCTTGCTAGAGGAGAGACTTGAAAAATACCAAAGAAATCTAAAAAGTGTCAAAAAGACACTTGGATACCTGTCTGGCTTTTCTGTGTCATATCAGAGGGTCAGAAAGAAAATTAAGGCAGAGAAATTATAACCTAAACACATTCCAACACTTAGCAACGCATAGTAAGAGACTTCATCGCAGAGTGGCGAGCCCCGAGAAACAGCTGATGAAATAATGTGAACCTAGAAGAAACAGCGAAAGGAAATCTGCGACTTGTGTAGGTAGCCTTGCACTGGAGTGTTTAAATGTATGTGCTAGGGAATTAAGTCAGAATTCAAATATCTGGCTCCTATTTTTATCCTGTGGACAAGAGTCAGCACTGAATTTATGCTAACAAGAAGGTGGCTCCCGTTAAGAGCTGAATTTCAGAGTGTCATGTCTAACAAGTTCCATAAAATAGAGCACTTTTAGAGAAGGTGTAATGAACAGATCTTCCTGCAAGATCCTTAAAACATTACTATGAATTTAGCATTATTTGGCCCCATGATTGTATATGAAACTGAAAGGCATTTTGCCATCTAGGACACCTATTCTTTTTGTTTCAGTCTTGTCTGAAGTCCCTTCAAAAGCGTCTCCTTTGCACAGAGGGCACCCTTTTTATCTTGTCCTCTGATTCTTAATACTGCCTGAGTTGTAAGAAGGTGACGAAAACTTCTTTTGAGGTTAGTTCAAACACCCTTTCAGGGGATCAGTAAAACAAGTCCTAAGAAATTTGGTACTCACCCCCTACCATGCACTTCTCAGTCTGTGAAAGGACCCAAAACCTTCAAAATACATGACTTATTCCTCTTCTATCAAACACATTTCTTTGAACCTTGTTTTATAAGAGACACTAGCCCATTTGCCTCTTGTACAATATAACCATGATACAGAATAAATAAAGGGACACTACCCTAAGCCATCTAAAATATAGCTTAAGTTAATTAGCTACATAGTTTTTAAATTTTTAACTAATATGTTTGTCAGTTTGACCTTTAAGATGGAATTTTACATAGTTTCTTCATCATCTGTGACACTCCTAAGGCAATCTATGTTTGTTCTGTCTGTGAGAACTTTTCTGCATATGGCCCTTCCCCTCTATAGGATTAAATCCTACCTCAACTTTGGCATATTTACCTAGCACTGAGAAGCTAGAAGGAATACGTGACACAATAGACATCAATCTTCTGTCTTTGAAACAACTTTGAACAGGAAACACTTAAGGTTAAACTGTATGGCTGTCTCTTGGATTAGCAATATTTACCTCCTGGAATTCACCAACAGAGTTTGTTATGCAAGGCTCAACTGTGATTTAAATATCTGTGAAAAATTGTCAGTACTTCCTGTAGGTAAATGTTTTCCAAGCTGTGGTTCTTGGGTGGCAGGCATCAAAATCCACTGAGATGTCCTTGCTAACATGGCTCCTGTGCTCCACTCAGCGTCTTCCAAGTTGGACTCTCCCACGGTCACCCTGAGACAACCTGTTAAGTCCTGTTCGCTCTATTTTGAACAAGCCACACCACCGAATTGCTACAGTAAGAAAATTAAGACAAATAATTGTGGTACCATGTTTACTTTAAATGTTTGTTTGTGAACATTGACCATTGTGCTATAGAATAAAGAATAAAGAATGTTTAGCTTTCAGGATAAAGTGCAGTTTTTTCACAGAACAACTTTTAGGATCTGTTATTTGTTCCGACAGTTTAGAAACAAATTTTAGTCTTCAATCTTAAAAATACAGCAGCATATAATTGAGTTAATTATTTCAATAGTTTCATAATATTATTTTTAACATAGATAGTAAACTGACTGAAATCTGATATGGTACAAAATTTGAATATGGATCGATTTATGTTCAAAAAACTGTAAGAACACAATCTAAGACTTCTTTCGTAGTTTTGATATCCACATGATACATTCAACTGTCAAACTGACATCCATATGTCTCATCACATGTGCTTATGTTGGTTGACGCTGTCTGAGATGCGAACACCTCAACAGACCAATGGCAAACCAAGGAAATGATCCCTCCTTAGTCTAGCTTGATGATCTAGTGAGCTGGTTAAGGTTACATTAGTGGTTCAGGCAGCTGCATCATGGAGCCACGCCCCAGCACGGATGATGGATGAGTCATGAAAGCTACATTACAGAACCCACCCAGCATGGGCAACGACCCAGAAGCTGCATCGCTAAGGATTTCTTTTCCACTTGCAACAGGAGCTCCACAAGGAAAGCAATAGAACCAAAAATAGAACCAAAAAGTCTGGGCACAGGGGTCTTTTCTGATACTCAAGGACCATGCAAGGAGATAACCTAGAATCCCTGCACAGAAGTAGCCCATGGCAGCTCAGTTCCTAGTAATAGGAACAGAGACTTTCTCTGACATGAACTCATGGGCTGGCCCTTTGATCACCTCCCCCTGAGAGAGGAGCAGCCTTACCAGTTCACAGAAGAAAACAAAGAAGCCAGTCCTGATGAGACCTGATAGACTATGGTAAGAGGGAAGGGGAGGAGGACCTCCCCTATCATTGGACTGAGGAGGGGCATAGAAGAAGAAGAGGGAGGGTTGGTGGGATTGGGATGGAATGAGGGAGAAAGCTACAGCTGGGATACAAGGTGAATAAACTGTAATTAATAAAAAAAAGTTAGAAAAAAAGAATATTTTGTTGTATACACTTAACTAAAATATTAAAAAAAAACTCCTTGGGGAACTGTTTACTGCTTGTGTTATATTTGTGAGGGGCCCAAAGCTACAGTTTTCTAAGTTTCTTTTGAGTTTCAGGAGCCTATGCATCATCTCCTCCCCATAACTTCCTTTTTTTGGTGTTTACATTCTTTATCCCTCAGAACTGCTTCAATAGCACAAATGAAAACAAGCGGGGATGACAAAGGTAAGAAGCAGCTGGAAGTGTGGCTCCAGATGTACAATAGTGTCAAAAGACAATGCCTATCGAAGCAACATGGTAGACATTGACATTGTACCAATGGGTCATTTCATCTGTCACCTACCCAGAGATTCTAGCACCCAACACACATTTTAACTTTTCTTCTTCAAAATAAGCATGTCACAAGAAAACAAATCATGTGTAAAATTCCATAGGCATTAAAGGGTGCTTCCCTGATAGTGCTAGATGTGTCAGTTGTTTAAAGGGAAAATAAATGTCGCTTCGTGTTAGCTACTCCACTGATGCCCAAGGCCCATTCCCCTTACTGCTTCAGAAATCCTCAGTCAAGTACTTCCCAAATTATCTGTCCGGCATAACTAACAATTTTTTTCCAATCTATCAAAGACTGACAGACTTTCACAGAATATAATAAACATAATTTGATGGAAAGTAAATCAATGGAAAAATTAGACAAAAATATAGATTTGTTTTTATTAATATTAATTTAAATTTTAAAAAATGAAACCTGCTATTAGATCCATCAAATAAATTATCTGAGCAGTGTTGAAAACTTCTATATATTTACCTGTTCTGGACTCAACACATGGAGACAGACTTCCCATAGCTATCCATAAACGGCCCCTCCAGGATGTCACTGGCTCATAGTGTGCTTACTCCACTTCCTACAAACTTGCAGAAAATGGATTACACTTGGCCTCTCAATATTCTTAACCTCTTCTACTGCACACAACTACTCAATAGCCACTGAAAATAGATTAACAACCCCAGTAGCAAATCCTTTTAGTGGCTGTGTCGTATAATTAGATCAAAGCTCATTAGAATAGCTAAAAGCACTTTCTCAAAAACATGGAAAAGCCATTTCCTTGTGACCATTGCTTTTCCTAATGTTTTAAATTCAAAGATGATTGTCTTTGTGGTGGTGGTGGTTTGAATAAGAATTGTACCCAGGGATTCATATATTTGAATGCTTAGTCACCAGGGAGCAAAATTCTGCTTTGAAAGAATGAAAAGGATTGGGAGGTGTGGCCTTGTTGAAGGATGGGTCACTGGGGTACCCTGTGAGGTCTCAACAGCCACACCAGGCCCACACTCCCTCTCTCTCTGTCTGCCTGCAGGTGTGTAGCTCTGAGACACTGCTTGTGGCCATCCCTGTCTGATTCCCGCCATGATAATAATGGACGAAGCCTCTGAAACTGTAAGCAAACCTCCAATTAAACACTCTAAACAATTAAGAATTGTTTTGTCATGGTGTCTCTTCACAGCTATGGAGCAGTGACTAAGATAAGTGTTCTCCAATATCAGGGCCTGGGGCATGAATGAGGCCTCCACGGGTGTGTGGGAAATGGAATCTCCAGTGTTGAGAGTCTGTATCGGATGAGAGGTGTGAAAGCATGAGGCTTAACCCTTTCTGAATGGTGTCACGCCTCAATGTGAGAATGGACATGTTACGAAAGCAAGTTTAGCCATTCCTAAACTCTGCCACCCTTCCACTTTCCACCATGAGATAATACAGCAGAAAAGCCTTCTCAAGATGCCAGCAAACTGACCAGAACTTCCCAGCCCACAGAGCTGTGGGAAATAAACCTGCTCTCTATAAATGACCTGGCATTGCGTATTCTGTTGTTCCTGCAAAGAGCAGACTGTGACTCCAGGTTGCCCTTCTTTCCGGTACATGATAAGCTATATTTCTGCATGCCATTTCAAATGAGCAGAACTGTGTGATTAGTCCTAGACACAAGACAACAGTAAGCCCGTAAGCCACTTTTCAACAATCTCTCTTTCCTTGAACAAATAAACACAACCATAAGAAAATAACAACAATAACAAAAATCCCCACCCAAATGAAGGAGCACTTGCTCTAGCAAGTGTATCTACAGCACACAGAACTTGTCCCAATGGTCCAGTCTTCAGTGATGGTTAAGCACTGAACCCATTCATTACCTGCACTAAACCCAAAGCAAGAAACAAGCAAGAAACAAACCTCTGTTGTTTTATGTGCTTGCAATTTCAGACTTGGTCATTGCTAAACCATGAGCTAATCTAACTAGATGAGTAAAATCTTGTTATTGATTTATTATTTATTACAATTTATTCACTTTGTACTAGGACTGTATGTCCTTCCCTCATTTCCTTCCAGTTCCACCCTCCCTCCTTCTTCCCCCCCGTACCCCTCCCCTAGTGACCTGATAGAGGAGGTCCTCCTCCCCTACTATCTGACCCCAGACTGTCAGCTCTCATCAAGACTGGCTGCATCATCTTCCTCAGTGGCCTAACAAGGCTGCATCCCCCAGGGGGGGAGATCAAAAAGAGAGCCACTGAGTCCTTGTCAGAGACAGCTCCTGTTCCCCTTACTAGGGTAACCACATGGAGACTGAGCTACTCATGGTCTACATCTGAGCATGGAAAGTCCTCTCCATGAATGGTTCTTGGTTGATTCATCAGTCTCAGAAAAGACCCCTGGGCTCAGGTTTTTGGCTCTGTTGCTCTCCTTGTGGAGCTCCTGTCCTCTCCAGATCTTTCTATCTCCCCCTTCTTTCATTAGATTCCTTGCACTGTGCCCAAAGTTTGACTATGAGTTTCAATATCTGCTTTCACCCTGCTGGATAGATTCTTTCAGAGGCAATCTGTGGTAGACTCCTGTCTTGTTCTTTGTCTTCTTCCAATGTCTATCCTGTTTACCCTTCTGAATGAGGATTGAGCTTCTTCCCTAGGGTCTTCCTTGTTGTTTACCTTCTTCAGGACTATAGATTTTAGTATGTTTATCCTATATTACATGGCTAATATCTTTATAAGTGAGTATATACCATGTGTGCCTTTCTGTTTCTTACCTCACTCAGGATGATCTTTTCTAGTTCCATCCATTTGCCTATAAATTTCAAGATTTCCTTGTTTTTAATTGCCCAGTTGTATTCCACTGTGTAAATGTACCACAATCTCTGTATCCATTCAGTAGAGGAACATCTCGGTTGTTACCAAATTCTGGCTATTACAAATAAAGCTGCTATGAACATAGTTGAGCAAATTTCCTTATATGGTTGAACATATCTCGATATATGCCCAGGAGTGGTATAGCTGGATCTTGAGGTAGAACTATTCCTAATTTTCTGAGAAAGCGCCAGATTGATTTCCATCCATTGCATAACTATAACAAAATACCACAAGTGAGTAGTTTATTCACAGAAATAGCTTTCAATTGTGGAGGCAAATGCCATGACTAAGGTAAGATTAGCAGACTGAGCGCCAGCTAAGGACTCCTTCCTGGTTTGCTGATAGTATCATTTTGTTCTGTCTTCAAATAGTTTGAGGACAAATGAGCTCTCTCTGGTACTTTTCTGTGTTCTTGGCTGTTTAGTTGATTGGTTTGGTTTTCTGAGTCAGAGTCTATGTAGCCCAAACTTATGTCCTACTGGCCTCTGTGTCTCACATGCTGGGATCACAGATGCAGCTCCACACAGAGCTTTTGGGTCCCCTTTAATGACATCATGAATTATACTAATAAAGGCTTTTTTCTCATGATCTAGTCATCTCCCAAAAGCCTCACCTCCTCTTGTCTTAGAAATTCCAGGGCAGTTCAGAGTCCAATTGGGTTACATAGTAATGTGAAGAGGGACTGCCTCTGACATAATCTGATTGGCCTGCTCTTTGATCACCTCCCTCTGGGGGGGGAGCAGCCTTACCAGGCCATAGTAGAGGACAATGCAGCCACTTTTGATGTGAACTGACAGACTAAGATCAGAAAGGAGAGGAGAACCTCCCCTATTAGTGGACTTGGGGAGTGGCATGCAAGCAGAGGGAGGAGGGAGGGTGGGGTTGGGAGGGGAGGAGGGAGGGGCTTATGGGGGGATGCAGAATGAATAAAGTGTAATTGATGAAAAATTTAAAAAAAAAAGGGAAAAATAATTTAAGAACCTTAAATGACTTTCAAAAGTGGAGGAAAACATGGAGTTAGTCAATTGGCATGGAGCACGTCTCGCCCCTGGGGGCAATGGTCTCCTGAACCTACTCAGAGCTCAACACCACCACTGCTAGTTCTAGAACTGACGCAGGATGTTCCAACAAGGGGGTTAAGGCTTCTCATAATATTTCCTATAAGCCCACACCTGTTTGTCTATATCCCCCATTTTTATTCATTATTAGCCAAATAGAGCCAAGTAATTGTGGTAATGATACTTGCTTTTTTGCCCAATGCTGGAATGCTAGTAAATGTAGGTATGCCCTGGTTACTCGCTTGCCTCACTGCGTGCCTGTGCCCGTTGATGCCCCTCACGCTATGACTCTCTTCAGACAGAAAAGGGATCTTGGAACTACAGCCACCATTGTTACTACCATCTCATTGGCGGCTGTTGGAGCTACCACCAGGGCATTAGCCATGAGTCATACTGGGCAGACTGCTCAGACCCTGAACAATCATTTAGCCAATGTAGCTCATGCCTTAGTTGTACATAAAGGAATTAATGCTCAACTAAAAGGAAGCTTGATGGTGTTCAATCAGAGGAGTGACCTCGTGCAGGAGCAAATTGATACCCTATGGCAAATCGCTCAACTTGGCTGTCAATGAAAATATGCTGGACTTTGAGTCACTAGCATATAACATGAGAATTTTTCCTGTGCTGCAAATCTGTCTAAACAATTGTCGAGCTATATTTTAGGTAATTGGACTGGAGAATTCGATACTACGATGGAGCAGCTGAGAGTGGCCATTGTCACAGTAAATTCTACCAGAGTGGACGCAGGACTAGCCACAGGATTATCATCATGGATTGCTGCAGCCATGAATCATCTGAAGGAATGGGCAGGCATGGGAGCGTTAGCAGGCCTTCTGGTGTTGGTTTCCTTGGTTTGCCTGTGGTATATATGCAAGATTAGAGTCTCACAACAGTGTGATGCAGCCATGATCATTCAGGCCTTTACAGCCATTGAAGCAGGACATTCTCCCCAAGCATTGTTGGATACCATAAAAAGCTAAAATGTTACGCTCAGGATGCGAGGCTAAGCACTGCACTCAGGGTCAGCCGCTTTGGACCCAGAGAAGAGCATGTCTGGTTGCATGCGGGTTGATGCCCCAGGTCCCGCCTCTGAGAAAAAGGTATCAGACGGGTCTGATGCTCTTTGGGTGGATGACACCTAAACGAACATCGGTACAAAGTCCCAATTTATTTCTAATATCAGAGATCAGACCTCTACTCTTGCCTGATGCGTCTAAAACAAAAAGGGGGAACTGTAGAGAGCTGCGGAATGCTATGCCTTAAAGATGGAGCTGGTTTCCGCCTTCCACCTTCCCGATGGTGAGTGCTCTCTGTCACGAACAATTCCACATTTGGCTAAGGCCGAGGATCTGGCTTGCTTCCATGTATGTGGACCTATCTGCATTGCCCACGTGGCACGCCTGGGTTGGCTACCCAGAGGCTATTTAAGCTGTGGGTTGGCTTTCCCCAGGGTCCGAGGATTGTTCAAGGTTCCTGAATAAACTGCATTGAAAAAAAAAAAAAAAAAAAAAAGAAATTCTGACTTCAATATAAGAATGTTCAGGACACACAATACATGAATATTATTTATTTCAGTTACAATAAAATCTTTATTACTTCATTCAAATACATATATAATTACTTGAAAATACCTTATTCTCTAAAATGCACACATTTTCTTCCAATTTTCCTTATTTCTCTTTTTATTTCAGTTGTTTTCTCTGTACAATGGCATGGCGAACAGCTTAACTTAAATTTGAGTATGTCTCCATGGAAAGCAGAAAACACTTGAAAAATTAGGAAACAAAAAAAAATAGAATCTTTTTGCTAGAAATTATTTAAGGTTTCGGTTCGCATATAGCAGTCGCTACAACCCTTCTGATTCCCTTTGTCATTGAAGTATAAGTATGTTTGGAACAACTCCTTTCACCTTCCATCTGTCTTTAATCCAAGAGCCCTTTTGCATCTTAAAGATAAATGCAGAATAAAGACTACAGAGCAGACGCCAACCACACTGCACTTGCCACTCAAAACAACATTTTTGTTTCCTCTCCTTTTCATTTTGTATTTGGATACCCAATCTTGTATTCAGCTTTCAATCTTTGGATAAGTAAGCCATTCAATTTGACATTTACCCTAGGTGTTGCTTTCCAACTCATTTTGCTGATAATCAGTAAAATCACCTGCATAATCATATTTGCCTTGATTTACTTCTTATCTCAGCTTAATGAAAAGCTACCCTTAGTCTATGCCAGTCGTTCACAAGTTAGAATCAGATTAACAGTTCACATAATTATCAACGCCACCTCCTTTTGCAATGTCTAATGTACTATAAACATGTTTTTGTAACACAGAAATAATTGTAATTACTGTCTGTTTTTTGCAAAAAAAAAAACAATGAATTTACTCTTCTCCTTGACAGTCTCCATGCTGCTGAGTCATATGATGATTAATTATTCTAAACCTGTGTGCCTTGCTCTGCATGGCTGGATTCTGGGAGCATAAAGACAAGATAGATCTAGGTATTCTTCAGCATGAAATATGTGAGAATCCCGTGAAAAACTTTACACAGTACCCTTGAAAGCTGTCACTGCTTGCCAGGATAGGCCAGAGAATCTAACATATTAAGTGTCCCTTTGTCGTTTGACTCCTCTTTTCCTCTCCTTCTAACACTGGCCACCCACTGAGTAGCCTCCCAAAAGATTGCTTAAAACTTACCAGAATCTGATTGCTAAAAATCTGCCATGTTGATAGCAGGGCATTTATCTTTTCTAATAATGGGAATTTATAACCTGTCTGGATTCAGGGTACAATATTTAAGATCAGCCAATACAACTGGATTCTCAGAGCAATGTTCAATTTTTTTATAATTCTGCTCTTTGTAAAAGAAAAATTCTTAGATGATAGAAGAGAGAGTTAATGAAAAGATCATAAGAACTCACCTTACAAAAGAATGACTTTCAGTCTGTCCCCAAGGGCCTTTCTACCTTCCATACAGATGACAATTTAAGCTGATGAATGAGCAACGTCTGTCCCAGCTTGAAAGCCTGTAATTTACTTCTGTGTAGAGAAGTTTAAGGGAATTTTTCTTTCACTTAAACCACGCTTTTTGTCATCACTGCCTTCTCACCGTATTTACTCATCAATAGTGTGAAGAGATTAAGGGCCAGCTGCAGAGGTGACCCAGCCATATAGTGCTTGCTGAGCAAGAGTGAAGCACCTGAGTTTGAATCTTCAAAACCTATGTACATCCAGGTAAGGTAGCGAATATCTGTAATCTCGATGATTCTATGGCAAGACTGAAGGTGGACACAGACTCCAGAAGCTCACGGATCATGAAGCCTGGAACACACTGTAGAGAATAACAAAGAGAGCCTGTCTCAAACAAGGTAAATGGCAGAAATAAACTTTCCCCTAACCTCCACACGTATGTCATGGCATACATGCACCCACAAGGACATATACATACACACACAATACACACACATATCAAACACACAATATACATACATGACACACACACAACATATACACATATCACACATGCTTGTGCCACTCCCTCTTTCTCCTCTCATGGACACACATACAAAATAATAAGTCATTAGCACTGAGGAAGTGGTTCAGTCAGTAAAGTGCTTAATTTAGGCATGAAGACCTAATTCAAATCCATAACACACATGTGAAACTCCAAGAATAGCAGCATGTACCTCTAATCCTAGTGCTGACCATGCAGAGACAGGAGCATCACTGGACCTTGCTAGTCAGTTACCAAATCAACCTGCTCCAGATTCAGTGAAAGACCCTGTCAAAAAAGTAGAGAGCAACTGAGGAAGATACCTCTACTTCTGGCTTCAAGGGATGCACAAATGTGCATACACATATATAGCACACATGTTCTCCCTCTCACACCTCTCTCTCTCTCTCTCTCTCTCTCTCTCTCTTTCTCTCTCTCTCTCTCTCTTTTTCTCTCTCTCTCTTTTTCTCTCTCTCTCTCTCTCTCTCTCTCTCTCTCTCTCTCTCTCTCTCTCTCTCTCTGCCAAGCAAGCTTCCAAAAGATGGAAGCAGCTAGTAGTCTTAACCCACCTATGATGCCTATGAACTACATCGATGACCAGAACAGCACAATGACACCAAGATTTCGGTAGTGGCACACACACCCCGGTAGTAACCAACAGCTCTCTAATTGGACTTAAGACCCACTTGACAAAAGTGAAAACATGCCTGCTACTGGAAACCTAGCTAACGACTCAGTGCTAATGAAGTCATGGTTATTGGAGGAAAACCCTACAAGCACTACTCTAATAAGCTTAAATAATCCCTGAAAACACTCTAAATATTTGTACTTATATCCATAGGTAAGTATAATCTTCACCTCTCATCAAAGAAACTTCTCTTTACAACAGGTGAAGATTAGTACAGAAAACCACAATCAAAATGCAGAGTTCTGGAGCCCAGTCCCAAAGGATACCTCAACAAAACAACTCCCTCCCCTAAAGGATCAGGAAACACTGTGGAAGACAGGGAAGAAAGATTATAAGAGCCAGAGAATCAGGAGTTTGCTGTATCTCCCAGTATTTTAGAAGCTACAGTGATAAAAGTCTCACCAATGACTGCCCAAACGTGAGTTGAACAAGGACAATAACAAGAGACGTTACTGTCATCTCCTGTAGAAAGGAAAAAGCCGATGAGTCTTCAATGCTACACAAAGAATTACAGACAACTAAGGAATGCTGAGTGGGAGAAATAGTCTTTTCCAGGAAGAGCACATTAATTGTTATCTACTACCAAATGGCCATCCCTGAAGACATACATACAAGTAGTATTATACAGACTTATGTTATGTATTTAAGAATATATTTGTATACACATATATGCAGCAATAACAACTAATAAAAACAGAGGCGGTGAGCTTGCAAGAAAGCAAGGAGAGGTATATGGGAAGGTTTGGAAGGAAAAAATAGAAGGGAGAAATGCTGTAATTATAATCTCAAAAAATTTAATGAATTAAACAGTAGGTTATTTGGTATCTTTCTAAAAAGAACTGATTCTACAATGGTGACGATGAATGGCTACGTTTAGCACACATAAAACAGCTTGGGCATCTTATTCATCTATAGCTGCCACTTTAAAGCCTAGAATTCAAGTGATTTCTCTCAACACAAAGAAGCCCATGTCTTGCCTCAAGGCATATCTTGGGGTCTCACATAAATCGTAGGACCAGGAAAAATCCTAGACATGCTTTTATATTTTGTGCCATTTTTACAGAGCAGAAGATTCCATTGGACCTAAAATGTATCCCTAACCTTCCTGAGCATCTATATATGTGAGAAAAAAAATTAAATTTTTGAAAGCTTTAATTATTTTAACTTAGATAAAATGTCAAACACTACATGGTGACTTTTGTTTGCAAAGCGTTCTACTACACACAGCTCTCAAAAATGGACTCAAAACATTTATTAACACTGATGCAAACTTAAAACTCCAATGAACAGTTGATTTTTCCCAGATATTTTGTTGCAGCAATAGAAAATGCCTAACAGAAAATCAGCACCAAGCAATAGGATCATAGCTGAGGGTACCTGACTGCGCAGCTGACAGGTCTTTGGAGCTAGTTTGTAGATGTTTGGAAGAAGATGTGGCTTAAAAAGGCCTCAAACCCAAGCAGAGCTTAATGGACAGTTTTGATGGGCATTCACAACTCCTCTTCATTTTTGTTTGTCTTCCTTTTCATGGTTGAGTCTAAAGAGGACACAGTAATCTAATAGAGGCAGTCTCAAACAGCACAGCATGCAGTCTGTGGCATGGGTTTTGATGTTTGCTTTTAACAAGGTGTTCAGTGAAAGTCAGAAACTATAATCCCAGTACTCTGGGAGGCTGAGGCAGGCTGATCTTTGTGAGTTTAAGGCCAGTCTGGTCTACAAACTGAGTGCAGGTGAGCCAAGGCTACACAGAGAAACCCTGTCTTAAACAACCCCCCCCCAAAAAAAAGAAAAAGAATGTAAAAAACAAAACTTTAAAAAACCTTCAAGCATCATAAGAAAGAAGGGGAGTTAGTCTGATGGGGAAAGGATAGGAGCTCCACAAGGACCAAATATATCTGGGCACAGGGTCTTTTCTGAGACTGACATTCAACCAAGGACCATGTATGGATATAACCTAGAACCTCCACTCAGATGTAGCCTGTGGTAGCTCAGTAACCAATTGGTTTCCCAAAGCGAGGGGAACAAGGACTATTTCTAACAGGAACTCAATGACTGGCTCTTTGGTCTCCCCACCCCCGAAGGGAGGAGCAGTGCTGTTAGGCCACAGAGGAGGGCTTTGCAGCCAGTCCTGAAGATACCTGATAAAACAGGATCAAATGAATGGGGAGGAGGTTCCTCCTATCAGTGGACTTGGAAAGGGGCACGGTGGAGATGAGGGAGGGAGGGAGGGACTGGGAGGGAATGAGGGATCGGGACACGGCTGGGATACAGAGTTAATAAAATATAACTGATAAAAAAAATAATAATAATAATAATAATAAAATAAATAAATAAAAAACCTTCAAGCAAGCTAAAACCAAAACATGCTTAAACTTAAGACCAATGATACTTTGGTTGCAAAAGAAATTAGCACTGTTTGAAATTATCCATGGACTTTCACTAAGATGATAAGAAATGACTTGAGAAAGTCTCAGGAACCGGCCAGATCTCAGGAAAGGATCAACAATGATGTGAAAATATGAACTCATTTAAAAGGCTTTCCTTGGGAAAGACCCAAGGTTTCCTGCTCACACCAAATCATTGTTCCATAGGAGTCAGAGAATGACAATAGCTGTCCTTTCTATTTCGAGTGAGTGTGTTTATTAGGTACATAGCAAACAAACAAAAGTAAAAAAATAAATAGCCATTAGCAAATAGAGAGATACAGCAAATAGATAATAAAGCATAATTAAATTGACAGGTATCTAGAAGGAATTAATTGGGAAGCCCCATTGTGGCAGTCAGCTAGAATTCCCCAATTACCAATGAAAAGAGATTTCCAGGGCACTTTCTGGTGAGGCATCCAAACAGCAAATCTTTCAGAGAATGCCATCAAATATTTGGGCACTTACAACATTCAGCAGAAAGCTCTTAGGGAGAAAGAGGCAGTGACCTAGAGTTCTCAATGGAGGATTCTCTCCAGGAATGAGCTTCTGATAGCAATGCCTTCCCATTGCCAGAGTAGGCACGTTTGTATTATGAGATAAGCAACGGGAACTCTAAGGAGACCCTTGGAGTTGGTCCAAACACACCTCGTTCTCAGCACAAAGAAGATTTATTACCCTGGAGGGACAAGTGGGGTGGAAGAGGGGTGGTGGCTGCCTCTGGATCAGACAAAGACAGACAGCAGGTGTTTTTTTCAGGAGTGGGTTTTTTAAGGAGAGAAAAAGGGGGAGTCTGTGTTAGAATGAGTTAGTAAGTCCTGACTGGACAGTTGAGCCAGTGTAACCAAATAATTAACTGTGATTACTGGACCTTGGTGTTTAGCCTCAGGAATGAGTCAGTGGCTCTGAGCTGAATAGATCTGAAGAGAATGGATCTCAGGAGTTAGCTTTAGGAATGTAATCTAATGATTAAGCACAGGAGAAGGAAGAGGAAACGACAAAGCCTGTCAATTCCATGTTTGCCGTGCTCAGGCATGTTAAAGAGGCCTTCAGTAGTCCCGGTTACATATACTTTACTTCTAGTTGTTCTCAAGAGCACAATTCTTTTTTTAATTTTTTTATCTTTATTAATTACAGTTTATTCACTTTGTATCCGACGTGTACCTCCCCTCCTCTTCCCCTCCCAATCTCACCCTCCCTCTTCCCCATCCGTGTCTCTCTCCCAGTCCACTGAAAAGGGAGGTCTTCCTCCCCTTCCCTCTGATCCTAGTCTATCAGGTCTCATCAGGAATGGCTGCATTGTCTTCCTCTGTGGCCTGGTAAAGCTGCTCCCCGCTCAGGGGGAGGTGATCAAAGAGCAGGCTAATCAGTTCATATCAGAAGCAGTCCCTGTTCCCATTACTATGGAGGCCTCTTGGACACTGAACTGCCACCTTTGTGCAGGTGGCTACCTCTGTGATACTGCTACCTCTGTGCAGGGGTTCCAGGCCATAAGAGCACAATTCTTTAAGGCCCTTAGCTTACTATTATTCTTATTATTATAGAGTGAAACCAGGCTAGCCCAGGGTGAGGAGAAGACGAGATCTGAAAGCACAAGTAGAATCCAAAACAGCAGAGCCTACCTCACTACCTTTTCTGCTTTCCATAAGCACACCTCTATATAACAAACTAAGCAAAGCTAGGGGTTAGCATGTTAAGTGAGATAAGCCAGGCACAGCAGGACAAATACCACAGAATTTCAGTTCCTAAGTAAGAGACAAGGCACTAGAAAGGCATCAGTCATAAGATACAAAATTTTGGTTAGACGGAGGGATGAGTCCAAAATGTCCATTGTACAACATAGTTAAAAAAGCAAGTAAAGTACGGTTGGAGTTCTGTACCTACAGATTCAACAGTTGTAGAGTTAACAGTAAAATGAAAATATTCTTTTAAAAAACTAAACTTTTTGCATACAATTATTCCTAAAATATATAATGTGACAATTACTTACAAAATGTTTACATTATGTTTTGCATTTAAGGCACATGGATGATCATACACCATGCTACTTTATATTAAGAACTTTGAAAGTGCCCAGATTTTAGTACAAGCTAACAGATCTAGAACTAATCCCCATGGAGACCACAGGACAACTGCACTTCATTTTGAAAACCACAAAGAGAATAGATTTCAAGTGTTCCCATCTCTCTCTCTCTCACACACATACACACATACTTTTTGAATGTATCCATGTGCACACACACCACACACATGTTATGTTAGTTAGCTTTGTTGAAATATTTCATAATTTACATATATCTTAAAGTATCCAGCTGTATACAATAAATTCAACCTTTTATATTTCAATAAAAGTAAAATGCATGCCACTTATGTACCACAAAAGATGTATTTTTAAAAACCTGAGGCTTATATGGAAAACTGGACATTTCAGATTAAAGACAACACAAAACTAAGAAAAAATGTATTAAGTGAATGTAATTCAAAGGAAAGATGGGCTTTCATATTGCTCTAAGAAGGTAGGGCCCAGGGTGCATCTCTATGGCATAGCATTTGTCTGGCCATGGATTCAATCTCAGGTACTTGAAAAAAAAATAAAAATGAACATTAAAAATAATTCCCAAATTACAGTCAACAAGTGGAAAATAAAGGGAAATACCTTGACTAGTTATATGGCATTTCTATCAGATATGTTTTATAATCTTCCACAAAGAGCAGTGAGCTTTCCTAAGAGAATTCAGAGTTTTCTCTAGTAACATCTGAGAACTGAGATTTTGAAATCTTCAGCTGGACACAAGCCATCCTTCAATCTTTATCTTCCTGGCTTTGGGGCGCTTTCACTTCACCCAAAGTGACCCACACACTTTCCCCTCTGCCATTTAATCAATTCTCAGTACCTGGTTTCCTACCATGTTCTCCAGCATGCCACTATTTCTGACTTTATCTGCTAGGAAACCAGTAACTTTCCGAACAATGTATCAATAAATGTCTTGTGCAAAGACTGCAGTCAATGCTTTTTCCACCTGCCCAGACAGTCACGGTCATATAAACCTCTTCTGCTTTGTATTTAGTTGCAAAGTAGCCTTAGCCATGATACATTTTTAGAATGCCAAATTTATAGAGAGGCCAGCATTGGCCAACAGGTTATTGAATCCAAAGTCCTACTTTAGATTCAGTTCAGACATTATTCTCTCTGGTTCTTTTAACTTAACTTCATTACCATCCCCCCAGTAATCAGGGGCGGGAAATCTTTTTCCATATGCGTGTAGACCTTGTACTCTATTTCAGTCTTCATCTCATTTTGCTGTGTACATTATTTACATGTTCAGGTGTCTCTGCAAACAGTGAACCCTGCAAACAGTGAACCCATCAGGGATAGAGACTGTTTTGTTAATCAGATCTAACAAAATAGCTAGCACCCTATAGGTATTCAATCAATGTTGACTAATGAATAAGAAAACAAATGAATGAACAAATTATGGATACAGATGTTAATGTGAGACAGATCTTGAAAAATGAATGGGGTTGAATGGATGACCTTTGAAGTACAACTCTGAAGTGCTTTTAAATCTAAAGGGAAGCAGTTTGTTTTTCATGTTGAACAACCTTCTTCAGTCATTGTAGGGATATTGATTGAAGAGTACCTGCTGAGAGCAAAGCCCTTGAGAATTCCCATTCGGTCAAGCAGCGCTTCCCAGAGCCGAAGACTATAAAGTGCTTTAAGCCACTGCACCTACAAAATGTGCCTATTATCGGCTTGCATGAATGTCCGTTTAAAAGTTAATGGGATCCAAATGCATAGAGCAGAATAAAAGAGTGGAATACTCAGACCAAATTACACAAGAATTTATGACGCTCTGTCTCTGTGTGTTGAATCAAGGGATTTGGGTTATAGAAGAGAGCATCCTAATGAAGGCTTTTCATCTGTCCTGCTCATCACTGTCCTTCGATTAGCTACACATTGGAAAGGAGAACATGGCACAGTACCAACACGCTAATCTTTTGTTTGAGAGGGTCCCACAGTCTTTATGTCCCCTTCATGTGCCCTTAATCTTCTTTAATTAACTATGAGTTTCTTAATTTGTATTGTTTATCATTCTGTCCAATTGGCTCTCCTCATGACCATCTGCTCTAATGTATATTTTATAAGTGATCTTCATATTTTTGATGCCATACCACTTTAGGCAATGGTTTATGCAATTGTTGCTAAGATGACAGAATATCAATTTTGACTGCCTGAATATTTAATATTTAAATTATGTAAATCAAAAAATTTTCTCCAAATATGAGTGTCTGTCATTAAGCTTTAAACAAACATATTTTATTGCACTGAATCCATAATGCCAGGTTTTTAGCAAGTGGGCTTTTCTATATGTGTATTCCCTGGGATTCCACAGTATTGTAATGGGATCTGGTTAATTATAAAAGCTGACATTTGCTCACCTTGAGACAATCTTCCGAAGTTGAATGTCTGCCTCTTGAAAAACTACCCTCCTTTGATCTCAAGCATTTGAACTTTTCATATTCTTAAGATTTACTTAATCTTATTTTATGAGTATAGGTGAGTTCCTGCTGCCATGCCTGGATCTCGGGGAGGTCAGATGGTGTCAGGTTCCCTAGATTTGGAGTAACAGGTAGTTGTAAGCTGAAACATGGGTGATGAGAAACATACATGGGCCTGCTGGAAGAACAGTCTATGTTCTTGACTTCTCAACCATTGCCTCAATCCCTCATATTCTTAAAATGGAATCTATTGTCATGTGGTGCTCATCATTCCGGAATTTCCTGCTAGACCTCAATACCAATACAAGAGATGCATCTATTGCCCAGGTAACAAGAGAGAGGAATGCGACCCTTGTCTTGTGTTCTATAGATAGCAGTCAGAGTGGAAGATCTTACCCCTCAACACTTCATATACTACTGAAAGCAAAAGCATTATGCTTTATCCCCGTGAGTTTTATTCTTTATCTCGTTTTCAGGACTGGGGTGGTGTCTCGGCCTTCTGCATGCTGGACAAGCACTCTACCTGAGGCAGTCTGCCGTGCTTTTATTTTATTGTTAATGCACAAGGAACAGACGGGAAAACTCACAAACTACTTCCAAAACAAATCTTTTCCTCTAATGACAAATGATTTATTCCTGGGGGATGTTTGTTTCCCTGACACGGTCCACTGAAGCCAGGTTGTTGATAAGCACCACCTAACTCCTCTAATTAATATAATACACTGCCTAGCTCTCTCCACCCTGACTACTTCCCATACTAAAATGCCAGCTGGGCTGAAATCGGAATTCTTGCCAATTACTAATGCTGACATCCTAAATGCCTTCTTTTGTTTAGCAAGGAATTTTATAAAATTTAACAAAGCATGCAGTTAATCTGTTTATGAAATAAAAATGACAAAACGGAAAAGTGTCCCGTGTCCTCTCAGATGAACTGCTTCATGTGGATAAGCACATTGGCTGGTCATTTTATTTCGAAACTGACAACGAGGTTTCCATCTAGCAATGTCAGCAACCATAACATTCTACAAAAGCTAAAGTCTGGATCCAGAAAAAAAAAAGAAAAAGAAAAAAGAAAAGAAACGGAAATCAGTAGAAGACACAGAACACAGACTTTCTTCTTACTTTCTTCTTTCTACTTACACAAAGCCTTGGAAAAGAAAAACTTTGAAAAATGAGTTAAGGGAAAGGAATCTTCATAATCTTCACAACCCCTGAGAAAGACCACAGAGGACCCATGATTTAGACGAGCCAGAGACAATGCAAGCTAAGCATGCAATATTGTGTACTCTTCCCAGGAAAGGCTTGGAATAAGGAAATGTTGCCACCCAAATATTATACTGCGTCCTCCATGCTTGGCACCAAATGTAAAAGGCTTTGAGATCTGGGTGCAGTGGTGCACACCTGTAATCCCAGCACTTGGGGAGGCAGAGGCAGAGGCAGAGGCAGGTGGATCTCTGTGATTTCAAGACCATCATGGTCTACAAAGTGAGTCCAGGACAGCCAAGGCTACACAGAGAAGCCCTGTCTTGAGAGAGAAAAAAAAGGCTTTGAGGCTGTAGAGTTAATGTCATACAGCATAACTTTATGCACTCACTCCCTTTTCTCAAAAATGTGACCTTAGAGAGGAGTTTTTATTTCTATTCTTTATTTATTGTATGGTAAAACTACAGGTTAGAGGACATCTCAGAAATTCCCATGGGCTAAGGAAAGAGAATATATTTCAGTGTCTTCTAAAAACAAAAGGACTCTGGGAATGGAGGCAATGAATCTGGGCTCTGACAGCACCTCCATCGGTGATGGTTATTGGTTACAGGGCTTCACTGCTACCTGGACGTGTAGATTGCACCCTTGAGATTGTTCTGTGCATAACCTTTAACTCACACTCAATAGCAAACAAATGAAAGAGAGGCAGTGCCATCAGATGGGATGATTTATTTTTAAAGCACAAGTTTTTTTGTTTAATATAAATGTAAAAACATAACTTTCCCTTCAAGCCAGCCAGGTAGTTTAGGCAATTTATCAAACGAAAGCACTAAAGCTCTGCAGTGGGAAGGAAGGAAAATGCATTGTGCCCAAGTAATTGTCTTTCTCTGCCTGAAATCTAGTAAGATAGATTCAGGGCATACATGACTCCAAATCATGATTACAGTCAAACAAAGAAACTTCTTGAAGCAATTAGCCCAATTTCATTTCACAGGTGCTACCTACCACACAATTTGTGTTAGATTTTCCTTTTGTTCTTTGAACAGTTTTGGGAATTTTATTTCTTCAAGAAGTCATTTTGGAAAAAAAAAAGTAAGGAAGAAAGAAGAGATTGTCAGAAGCTCATTTGGGTAGTGAATAGAGCCCTTATAATGCCAGTTTTCCTTTTTCTTCTCTCTTCTCTGATGCAAGATGTTTTACAACCTTTGTACAAATCCTGCTCAGCTAGTTATAAATGTGATTTCAGGAACTACTGTGTGACACCTAGAGAAATCTATGGGAAAAGCATGAGGACATGAGTTCAGATCTTCAGGTCTCCAACACCCATATAAATAGCCCAGCATAGCAACACATACCTATGATACCAGCACTCAGAAGGGAGAAATAATAATATACTAGACTACAACCTATGGCCAGCTAGTCTTGCTGAACTGATGAACTCTGAGTTCAATGAGAGAACTTATCTCAAAAACTGAATTGTAAAGCAATAGAAGAAGACACTTAGCATCAACCTCAGACACACACACAACACACACACACACACAAAGTGGGGGAGGATCCACTATCTGAGAAATAAAAGCTGTGCTGTGATTATTCGTACACTCTAGGATTTATCCAAGTAGTATGCCAGAAAGTACACTGGAAGCTAATACATGCAATAATTAGGAAAAATTACAAGATCCCTGAAAATAAAACACTGCCCAACACAGTGTTGGAAGATACTGGTTAGAAAAGAGAAGTAAAGCAGGACATTTTAAGTGCATGATCAAGTGTAAGAATGGAAAGGTTTTTGTTTGCTTGCTTGCCTTTTTGCTTGTTTTGTTTTAATTGACTAACACTGTAAATAAGGACTCTTCGAAAGAAGGATGTTTGAACTTAACATCTGGATAGTAAGAAGGACTGGGCACAAGATGATGGAAGGGAGTAATAAGTGCCGAGACTCCGAGTCTGGGAAGGTCTTAGAGGGTCTGGGACTGCAAAGTGATGGACGTGGTTGAGTATGTCTTGCCCTGAGGAAAACACTAGTAGCAGGCTCCAAAGAGCCACACATCACCTCCCAGTCTAACATATTAAAGAATGAATTGATTTCAAGGTGCAGTTTGCAGAGAGACAAAGATTTTAAACAAAGATATCATATGAAGGTCATCAGGAAGAGGAAAAAAAAAGAAAGAATAAAGTAATGTTACTGCAGTTTTGCTTATGAGTTTGCTTGATTTGGGCCAAAAGTTTAAAGTTACAGAATATAACAGGATGGCATAGCACACCCATTCTACAAACTGAATGATTTCTTACTGGCTGTAGCTGAATAAACTTATTAAATGACCTTGTACTGAAGGTTCATAAAGTGGAGAGAGCAAGGCTGCTGATGAGACAGACACTGATAAGTAAAGATTTGCACAGGGACTGACAGTGAATAACATAGATAATGCTAAACAAGAAGCTGAACTCAGAGGCCAGGGAAAGTACCCAAAAGCTGAAGGATGGCTTGAATCATTAGGGAGTTAACTTGGTAAAAAGGATTTCTGCTCTATGGCCAGGGCAGTAGCCCACCATTGCCTCTTTATTAGCACCTTAAGAGTCATCTTTCTGAACAACACCTACCTTGGGAGGTCTTGGCTCTACATGTTCCCAATGCATATTCAACAATAGCAAAATGAATTTTTTTAAAAAGAGGAAGAAAGAGAAAGTCAAGTGACAGGAGTAATATATTTGAATTAAAATATAGCATTTTCACTTCAAAATCTGAAATTGCTACAGAGCATACAAATATTAAGAAACTAGATAATGCTTTAAAATGTTAAGAGCTGTTAAATCCTGCACAATTTTTTTGCTTCTTCTCAGAACAGTATGGAAAAACTCACAGGCAATTCTTACCAATATGAGGCCACAGAAAGTTAAGAACAAATTTTAGTGAAAATTTCTGTATCTTTTTAAAACAATGTTCTTAGTGCCACTGGAATGTTGCATAAACTTTGAGCCACATTTCTGACGATGAAGAAAAACTCCTAATTGAAGACATAGCTGAGCTGGTCTGTATTTTGAATGTCAGTTGCATCCAAGAAATTATAAAACAGGAATCGTCTAAGTAGGTAAAATGGTTTGGCTGAACATTATATAGCACAGTTCCACAAATCTGGCATTAGGAAATGTCTTTTTAAAGGACTGGAAATTCATCTTACCTGACTTCCTTTGACAAGCCTTTACAACCTGCTTACACTGAGGATATCATGCCATTTTCCTTCACTGTGGACCTCTGCAACATGAAGACTCAAATATTTTACCATCTCAGAAGCAATTCTTGTCATTCCAGTATACCTGGTGTAGTTGGCAGGTACTTGTCCTGCACATGTTCCTTCCAACATTACATTATATTTTGACCTTCAGACTGAATGATCACAGGCCCAGTGAAAGAAGCAAAGGCAAACACTGACAGTATCCAAGCATACCCAGAGAGCTTGACCTTTGGTTCTACTCAAAAATAAATAAATTTAATTTTTATTGAATACTATAATGAAACACAGATAACAATAATTCTATAATAATTCACAGATATGAAAAATCAATGCAAGGCAATCTGAAGATTTTCTTTTCTTTTTCAAGCATTTATTAGTTGAGTACTAATTACCAGCTGACTTTAAACACTAGGACGTAAATGCAGAACTGCCAAAAGTTTGAGACTGAGACACTACACATGTTGAGCTTCAGGCCAGCCAGGCATACAGAGTGAAATGGTGTCTTGACAAGCAAAACCACCTCATCTCACTGCATCTGAAATTCAGTTAATTATCTGATCTTTTGGAGTGTTTCTCTGGTACCTACTGTTGCATTCTTCCTAGGAAATGAAGACAGTCATTAGATTTATAAGCATTACACTTATATCTCTTTGAAGAAAGAATAATTAAAGTAAGTATCCCTTTGTTAAAGAAAGTGTGTAACTAGGGGCAAGCTTTGTGAGTTTAAAGCCTCGTGCCAGTCCCAATTCACTCTCACTTCCTGCTTCCGGTTGTGGGGATGAGTTCTCAGCTTCCTGGTTCCATCATTGTGCCTGCTTGAGACCTGAGACCAGCCTGAGACCTGAGACCTGAGACCATTATGCCTGCCAAAATGGGCTCTTATTGCTCTGAAACCATAAGGACAAATAACACATTCCTTATATAAATTGTCTTGGTCATGTGTTTTGTCACTGCAACAAAAAAAGTAACTAATGCGAGTTACAAATGAAGGTATGTAAAGATTCATAGTGTAACTTCATAACCTAAAATGAAATTTTTACATTATTTCTGCCTCCTCCTCTGTGGGGTTCCCTGAGCACTAAGGAGAAGGACTTGATGGGGACATCCTAGAGCTGTGTGTTCCAAGGACTCTATTTCCATGTAATGCCTGGCTGTGGGTCTCTTCATCTATCTCGTCTGCTGCAGGAGGAAGCTTCTCTATTGATGATTTCATTAGATATTGATCTATGAGTATAGTGAAATATCATCAGGAATATTATTTTATTGCTACTTTTTTTGACCAGTGTTTGGTCTTATCTAGATCTCTGAACTATCTAGCCTCTGATTCTTGGTCACTCAGGCAGTGTTGAGTATGGGTATCTCATGGAGTGAGCCTTAAGTCAAATCAGAAAAATTGGTTCTATATCATCATTGCCTTGGCACGGCATTTCTCAACTTTCCTAATGCTGTCATCCTTTAATACAGCTCCTCATGTTGTGGTGACCTCAAACATAAAAAATATTTTTGTTGCCACTTTATATAATTTTACCACTGTTATGAATTGTAATGTAAATATCTATATCTGATATGCAGAATATCTGATATGCAACATATGTAAAAGAATCATTTGACCCCTGCCCCAGAGGAGTCACAACGCACAGATTGAAAACCACTGCATCTTTCAGGAAGGACAGATTGTAAGTCAAAGGTTCTGTGTTGGTGTTTGTTTTTCTTTAGTTAGTGTCTTCCTGCACTAAAGACACTAGAACACAGGATTGAAGGTTCTATGTTGGCACTAGATCAGCTTCATGTTAAATGAATTGTATGGATGTTGTCCTTGGCAATAGGGCCCCTAACTGTCAGTTTGCTGAGAGCAACCTACAGTCTTAGCAGCAGCCTGGGTTGTTTGAGGATTCCCATTGAACTTGCTTGGCCAACAACTCAATTGAACCCAGTCCTTGCACTAAAAGACTCCCTTGGTGACAAGATATGGCCAGTTGGGACTCTGTATCTCCTTTTATTAGGAGAACTCACTAGGGTCTTCTTTATGTATTTTAGGAATTTCACGACTCTCTGAATCAATTCATCAAGGCTCATGTGGACTAAAAGAGGTTGATGCAGCAAGCATGGGATCTACATGGGTCTGTACCAGGTCCTTTGCACACATTTGTAGCTTTCAGCTTAGTGTGTTTAAGGAACTCCTGAGTATGAACAAATGGGTCTCTGATTCTTATGCCTGCTTTTGGGCTATTTTCCTAGGGTTCCCTTGTTCAACCTTGATGTGATGGTTTAGTTTCATCTTATTATATTTTATTTTGTCATGATAATTGTTAGTTTTTAGAAGCTTGTTTTTTTATTGTTTATTATTATTAGTTAGATTTTATTAACTCTGTATCCCAGCTGTATCCCGCTCCCTTATTCCCTCCCAATCCCACCTTCCCTCCCTCAGCTTCTCCCTGCCCTTTTCCAAGTCCAAGGATTGGAGAGGACTTCCTCCCCTTTCATCTGGCCCTGTTTTATCAGATATCTTCAGGGCTGGCTGCAACGTAGAAGCTTGTTCTTTTATGACAGACAGAAAATAGATCTAGAGGGAAGTGTGGAGTAACTGGGAGGAGAAGAGGGAGAGGAAACTATAATCAGGATATATTGTGTGAGAAAAGAATGTATTTGCAAAAAAAAAAAAAAGAAAACAACAAATATTTTTAAATCAACCTTTAATTAAAACTATTAATTATAGAAAATTAAAAAATTAACATCAAAAAGAGGCTTGTTGATAAATTTGTTGATGCTATATGGTAACTCAAAAAAAATATGTGTATGTTTAGACTCAGGGCTATTTTAGTTCAACCGCAGTCCACCATGACTACATTTTACTTTAAAATAAAAAGATTAGTACCACAATTTTTTGTATCTATTCCTTAACTGAGGGGCATCTGGGTTGTTTCCAGGTTCTGGTTATTACGAATAAAGCTGCTATAAACACGGTTGAGCAAATGTCCTTGTTGTGTACTTGAGCATCTTTTGGATATATGCCTACAAGTGGTATAGCTGGATCTTGAGGAATTACTATTCCTACTTGTCTGAGAAAGCACCAGATTGATTTCCAAAGTGGTTGTACAAGTTTGCATTCCCACCAGCAATGGAGGAGGGTTCCCCTTTCTCCACATCCTCTCCAGCATGTGTTGTCACTTGAGTTTTTTTATCTTAGCCATTCTGATGGGTGTACACAATGGAATACTACTCAGCAATTAAAAATGAGGAAATCATGAAATTTGCAGGCAAATGGTGGAACTTAGAAACGATCATCCTGAGTGAGGTATCCCAAAAGCAGAAAGACACACATGGTATATACTTTTATAGACCTATAAGATAGGATAAATATACTGAAATCTATACACGTAAAGAAGATAAACAAGAAAGAGGACTCGGGGTAAGATGGCGAATCCCCACTTAGAAAAACAAATGGGATGGACATTGGATGTAGGAGAAAACAAGTAACAGGACAGGAGCCTACCACAGACGGCCTCTGAAAGACTCTACCTAGCAGTGTATCAAAGCAGATATTAAGACTCATAACCAAACCATTGGCAGAGTGCTGGGAATCATATGAAAGAAGGGAGTGTTAGTAAGACCTGGAGAGTACAGGAGCGCCACAAGGAACAAATATATCAGGGCACAGGGGTCTTTCATGAGACTGTTTCTCCAACCAAGGACCATGTATGGATATAACCTAGAACCCCTGCTCGGATACAGCACATGGTAGCTCAGTGTCCAAATGGGTTCTCTAGTAAGGGGAACAGGAACAATTTCTGACATGAACTCAACGGTGAGCTCTTCCACTCCCCTCTCACGAGGGAAGAGCAGCCTTGCTAGGCCACAGAAGAGGACATTGCAGCCAGTCCTGAAGAGACTTGATAAGCTAGGGTCAGATGGAGGGGGAGGAGGTCCTCCCTGTTAGTGGACTTGGAAAGGGGCAGGGAGGGAGGGTGGGATTGGGAGGGAATGAGGGAGGGGGCTATGGTTGGATACAAAGTAAATAACCTGTGATTAATATAAAAAAATAAATAAATAAAAATAAAATAAATAAATAAAATGATTAAAAAATAACATCAGCAAAGGTCATCCTGAGTGAGGTATCCCAGAAGCAGAAAGATACACATGGTATATACTCACTTATAAGTGGATATTAGGCATATAATATAGGATAAACATATTAAAATCTGTATGCCTAAATAAGCTAAGCAAGAAGGAGAACCCTGGGCAAGATGGTCAATCCTCACTCAGAAAGGCAAATGGGACAGACATCAGAAGAGGGAGAAAACAGAGAACAGGACAGAGTCTACCACAGAGGGCCTCTGAAAGACTACCCAGCAGGGTATCAAAGCAGGTGCCAAGGCTCATAGCCAAACTTTGGGCAGAGTGCACAGAATCTTATGAAAGAATGTGGACATAGAAATACCTGCACAAGGAGAGCAACAGAACCAAAAAAATCTGGGCACAGGAGTCTTTTCTGAAATTGATACTCCAACCAAGGACCATGCATGGAGATAACCTAGAACTCCTACGCAAATGTAGCCCATGGCAGCTCAGTGTCCAAGTGGGTTCCTTAATAAGGGGAACATGTCTTTGACATGACCTCGGAGGCTGGTTCTTTAATCACCTCTTCCTGAGGGATTTGAAGAGGGGCATGGGAGGAGATGAGGAAGGGAGGGTGGGATTGAGAGAGAATGGGGGTGGGAGCCAAAGCTGGAATACAAAGTGAATAAACTGTAATTAATATAAAAGTAAAAATAATAAATAAATTTAAAAAATAACTTCAGCTTGATGCCTAGCTTACATACAGATTTAGATTTAATTTCTTCTAGAAAACATGTTCATGAGGTTGAAATGAGGTTGAATGAAAGCATATCTGAAAACCACCCGTCGGTAGCTACTACATATTAGATACTAAGGAACTTGATTAAAATTTCTCGTTTGTGCCCTTTTAGATTGAAGTCATCAAGTTAAGGGTCATCTTACCAGACTATAATATCATAGTCTGAGGAAGCAGAATGGGCAACTGGACCACTGGTCAACTCAACAGAAACAGTCACGGTTATAAACATTTATTTCATTAAAGTCAAGAGGAATGAATGTGGATTCCAAAACTAAGACAATAATAAGATTTTCCTCTCTAGGGCCTCATAATTTTATTGCCAAGATCACACAGACTGGTGTAACTTGCCTAAGATTCAAGGTTCGGTGAAATGTGATGGCCCTTTAGCAGACTCAAGGGTCCTCACAGGATTATCACAGACCTCAGATGCATTGAGCTGAGACAGAACTGGCAAGATGGAGCAGCCACACGACAATTAAAAACCAATCAGTGGGTCTTTTGAAAATGCAGGAACAGCTGCCTCTCCTTTCTGTGTGCCAGTGTCTCTGTTTCATGGAAGTCATGTATGTTGGTGTTTACTTAAGGCAAATGCTTCCTTTTTCCTGCCTAATGATATGGGAGGGGGGTTGGTCACTGGAGTAGAAGAGTGGGAGAGCATTCAAACCCCAATAAACATGGCATCTCACTGAAGAAAGAGCCAAAGAAAATCTGGTAATTAGAATCTTCATAAGCCTGCTCATCTGTGAAACTCTTTGCAAAGATGTTTAACCTAGACCAAGTTGTTCTGTAAAAAATATGTGGTTTGTGTGCCAAATTTGAGCATTTTTCTTATACAAGTCTTTTAAAAATAAACAAATGCAGTATTTCAGTCCTTTATTTCATTTAATTCAGTATTTTGAAAATATTTTGAGATATAATCAATACAGATAAATATTTAACATTCCTTTTTATAAATCCAATGTATGTTTTATACACACAGAAAAAATGAAATAATAACAAGCTTGGCTTTAACTTTCATTTTTAATGAGAATATGTCTGAGCAATAAACAGAAAATTTTAAATACACTCTATATAAAATCCTTATCATGCACTTTCTGAATCAAGTTTTCATCTATTTAAATTCTTATTAACAACCTATGAGACTTAACTATCTTATCTGATAATTTAAGCAGTGAACTACAAGGAAAACTCAGAAAAACAATGTCAAAGCCCACACTGCAATATTTTATACTAGATAACTATGACTGCATGAGGATATTAAATATTTTCTGAGTTTATGGAAAATGGAAGATAATAAAACATTTAAAATGTATAATCTCTATTTTGTTAGTATAGATGAATGATGTTTTATTAAGGCCTGTAAAATATTATACCTATAGAAAAATGTAGGTAGATGGCTAGATAGAGAGCTAGACAGACAGACAAACAGGCAGGCAGGCGGACAAATAGATGACAAACAGAATACAATGAATCTTTTAAATATTCTTTTTTGGCTAAAATATGTTTATTTTCTGAAAATTACAAACTCTTCTAAACTGTTCAGTTAAGAGTGTACCTTTTGTGTCATAACAGACAGAGTATAAAATAAAGAAATCTGGGATGAATAATTTAAGTGAAAAATTAAAATCTAAAACCTATTTACTACATTTCTTGAAGATTGCCTAAGTTTGTAAAGGAAAACATTGTTTTTACTTTTGATGGCGTTTCCATTAAAAGCTCTTGATCACTTCTATTCAGTGCATTATTGCTACATCCTTCTTCCCCAGTCAGCATGTCCAAGGTACTACATCAAGGTCTCATTATGAGACAGTTTTCATTACACTTTTCTCATACTCAAGGACTTCATTTCCACCAACACATCACCTCTAAACTCTTTGCATCTTAAATCTTCCATCAGTTACCCATTTCTAATAATGTCTCCTGACTTGCTCTCTCATCAGCCACTCCTCTTCCTATTGCTGCACGTTCTGTACCTGATAAATTATTTATGCCCAGAGTCTCTGAGAAATGATGGAGAGAGGCATGCCAAAGTGCTCTATGAAATTCCATTCTGTCCTTTCTACGACTAGCCTGGGTGACCATGAATCAGCGGGAGCAGACATTTTCCTAAACATGGCCAGGGAACAGCTATAAATGTGAATGATGAAATTATGAGTTCAAAAACACAGGCCTGGACAATCTGATCTTATGGATTCTAAAACACAAAGTGAAAAATCTGCCCAGCTGACATGTTAAGAACTCTTTCCAGGGATCAGATAAATAGATAATCCTCAAGCCCTACAGAGCTGCCCAATCTTAGGGCTTTCTGTAGTGTTTGACAATCTGTTTTGTCAAAGTCGCAGAGATACATCAAATTAAATGTGTTGTCCTTGAACATTAATTAGCCTTAAGATTGGAAAAATATTTTATATAACTAAAAAAAAACAGATTCTCTGGAATTAAGACACTTTTCAGATTAACAAAATTCACAGCCAATTCTTATTTCTTATTTTACCATGAAGGAAGACCTCGGAATTATTAACATGTAGTCAAAAATATAATACAGGCAACTTGCATCGTGAAACAAGTATCTCTATTCAAACACTTACTGTCAACTGAACCAAAAAAAAAAAGAAAAAGGAGACAATTCAGGAAATTTATCTGGTTCCCCATGAGACCCATAAAAGAGGCATTGTATCTGAGCCCTCCACTGCTAGATTCAAAGTGTTCCCAATGACAGATACCCCACAATTGTCTATCAATTCTCTCAGTCATTCAAAACTGCTTTATGAGCAGTCTGGTTCATCTGTGAGTTGTGAGCCCCTCTGGGGTCAAACTGTTACAGAGGTTATATATCAGATATCCTAAATATCAGATATTTACATTACAATAATGATAATAACAAAATTATAGTCACGAAGCAGCAATAAAAATATTGTTATGGTTGTGGGCTCACCACATCATGAGAAAACTGTATTAAAGGGTCACAGCCTCAGGAAGGTTGATAGCCTCCGCTCTAGGTGCTCAAGAGTATAGGGCTAAGTCCTAGGATGTCTGTAATATTTTCTGTGGTCCTATGTCTTACTCTGTTTTCCAGAACTCCAGCGATCCACATTTTAAAAGGCAGTGTTTGAAACTTTGATTCATAAGCTACTCTTGTTAAGAGAGAACCATCACAGGAAATGCTGACATAAGGCATGCTCAAAATATTCTAAACACCACCATGTAGTTTTGGGATGTCAGAGTTGTTCTAAACAACTGCCTGCATCTACATCATATATAGTTTTCTAAAGATTAAAAGTACAGTTAAATTCTTTCTTTTCCAAATACTGAGAAATTCTTATTGTTTATTGGAGTTATAATTATATGGGAAAGCTGCAAACATTTCATTTTACTTCAGTATTATTCTTTCCCAATATAAATTTCTATATAAAATAGTTGTTCTTTTGAAAAAAGAAAAAAATAATACATAACAATTAGATCTTTGAAAAAAAGCTTCAAACAACACAAGGTTCTACTGCAAAGTAATTATGTTAGGGTTATAAGCATTAACATGTGGCTGGTTTATTTAAAAATATGTCAAGCATTGATGTAAACATTTTTTCAATATTTCCCGTTCCTTATTCAGGTTACTAGTCAACTCCTCTAGGATTATAAAATATATATGAAATTCAAATTGATATATTGCCAAAAATATACAATAACTATATTACCTCATTCCCGTACATACAAAGATGTTTTCAACAGAAATGGAAATTCCCTGGCACAGACTCAGCGTACTATAACTATACATATGTTGTCCTATGTGCCCTTTCACTGACCCTTCACATAGAAATTAAAAGGGACTTCAGATAGGGAAAGTGAATTTGGGGTACATAAAAAGACTATGCAGCCCAGGTCCCGCCTCTGAGAAAAAGGTATCAGACGGGTCTGATGCTCTTTGGGTGGATGACACCTAAATGAACATCAGTACAAAGTCCCAATTTATTGCTAATATCAGAGATCAGACCTCTACTCTTGCCTGATGTGTCTAAAACAAAAAGGGGGAACTGTAGAGAGCTGTGTAATGCCGCGCCTGAAAGATGGAGCTGGTTTCCACCTTCCACCTTCCCGATGGTGAGTGCTCTCTGTCACAAACAACTCCACATTTGGCTAAGGCTGAGGATCTGGCTTGCTTCCATATATGTGGACCTATCTGCATTGCCCACGTGGCACGCTGGGGTTGGCTACCCAGAGGCTATTTAAGCTGTGGGCTGGCTTTTCCCAGGGTCAGATGATTGTTCAAGGTTCCTGAATAAACTGCATTGAAAATATATATATATACATATATATATATATATATATATATATATATAAATTTTAAAAGTGAAAAAAAAAGACTATGCAGAGGTCATAGTAGAAGATCTGGATACAATTTCCATCTATAACATTGTAGCCTATGACTCTTTGTCATAAGACTTTCTCTGAAAAATTTTGATGAATCACAGTTCTTCTAAAATGAGTCTAGTATAGATTTCTCTCTCTCTCTCTCTCTCTCTCTCACACACACACACACACACACACACACACACACACACAAACAGAAATAGGTTTTAAAATTAAAACATCTAATCTAATCACTTCTCACTTTCCTTGCCTCACTTTCCTTGTATTTCCTGTGATGAAATACAAATGAGCAGTTAAAATGTGAGAGGTCTAGGAAAACAAAATATATTTAGTCAGAGGTCTGGTTCCTCTTTGAATGAACCATTCTTTCTATCGGCTTTACACTCCTTTTCTGTAAGATGAGTTTAAGCTCAGAGAAGGGGTTCTCTGAGCTGTTATACAGGGCCCTGAGCTCAGAGCTGTCAGCAAGTTGAAAGAGAAAGGAAGCATTCTGTTTACTGGCCTCTTAAACTGCTGTCTAAGTTGTGAAGTTACCTTCCGTACCACTCACTGTGAATTATTTTGAAAAGAGGACTCTCTAGGTTTTTACAATGAGAAGTAATTAACTTGCATGCTGTGCCATCACATTTTAGCTTTTGAGAGACCTGTGTAGTGGGAAGAAACTAAGTTGCCAAAATTCAAAGGCAAGTTCCTCAGCAGAGCTGCAGAATAGAAGAAAAGGTCACCTTTGACTGACTTCTGCTCTTGGCTAGCAAAGGTGAACAGATTTTCACAGCACCCTGCCCCTGTGTTCTTACAACCCCCTGATGGACGCTTCTGAGGGAAGGCGGGAAGGAAATGTTAAAGAAGTGAAAAGTTTAAATGAAGCTTTCTCTCCAAAAGAAGCTGTCTTCTATTGTAACCACTTCCAGATCCACCATGGTGCACTCTTAAAAGAGACCCCTTACAGGACCCTAAAACTACAAGCGAAGAATAAAAATAGAATGCTTTTAGATTTGTTTTGAAGGTTCTGTAAACATTTAGAGACCCACAGACAGAATATATAGGAAGGATACTGCCAGAGACTAAGTGAATGTTGACAAATGCATCTCTAAAGAGCAAGGCTCAATTGAACAAGAATGCACAGCTCTAGCATATATTTTCTGCAATATTTCAAATTCATGGAATTGGGAAGTTAAACAATGGGCAAGCAGAAAGAAGTATGCAGAGCTGTAAACCGAAGTGAAGCTATTGTAACCACCTGCCTCCATAGCAGCAGGATAGTAAATGTCAACAATAATGTTAATATCCGTGAGACAAAATAATTCTGACATTTTTCCTCTGACCTTAATAAGTCAACAAATTGTTTCCCAATCATATAGAAAAATCTAAAGAATTAAAGAACATGATGAATAAAGAATTATTAATTACGAAACAAGTGTAAAGTCTTAGAACTTAGAGATCTAACTAAAACATAGAACTAACTAAAACTGATGCTGCTTAAATTTGTGTATCCCACGAGAAACACATTCCAAAAAAAAAAAAAGCCATAGAAATAGAAAGTGCATTGCTTCCAGTGAGCCAGAAAACTCGTTTTTTTTTTTTCAAGCATGTATCATTAAATTGTAATCTAATAGCTTGTGTTTTGCAGCTCTTTGTTTACAGAAACAGCGCTTACAAGCCGCCATCAGCCAACAATATAGACACAATTCCTTTTTCAAAGCAGCAACTTATCCTCCTCAGGAAGGAGTAGCTGGACACAGAATTATAGTGGGGATGAAAGCCACTCTGAATTCTTCATGTGGATCTTCTTATAAAAATCATGAATCTCACACCTGATCAAAGCGCAAAGAATAAGTGACTGTAGAATGTTCATCCCAAATCAGGACATCTGCCTTATACCTCCAGCCCCAAGGCTCAAGACACACTTCAGAAGAGGGCACAGAAATACAGGAGCCAGAATCCTAGGAGGACTGCTTGGAATCAATGTCTCTGGAAACCACAGAACCATTGCAATCATGAGCTCACAGCATCTGTGGGAGTTTGCACAAGATCAAGCCCATCAGCTTTCTGGAGCCCTGTTTCTAACTGAGGAGCTTTTAACTTTCTGGGTAAAGGCGAGTCAGTTTTCTTCAGTAGGTTAGCCATGCTCCAGTGGATAGTCTACACCCTTGCACATACATTATATACATAAATTATTTTATTAATTTGTTGATTGGTTCATTTTACATCCGAATCCAAGCCTCCTCTCTCCTCTCTCCCTGGTTCCAACTTCCCTCCCTCTTCTCCCTATTCCCTCTCCTCTGCCCCTCAGAAAAGGGGCCCCCTCCACACCTACCCACCCCAGCACATCAAGTCGCATCAGGACTGAGCACATCCTTTTCCACAGTGGCCTGGCAAGGCAGCCCCACCAGAGGGAAATTTGAAAAGCAGGCAGCAAAGTCCTTGTCAGAGGCAGTCCCAGCTGCTTTTACTAGCAAACTCACATGAAAACCAAGATACCCATCAGGTACATACATATAAGGGGTGTAGGTCCAGTCTATGTGTGGTCCTTGGTTGGTGTCTCAGTCTCTGCAAGCATCCCTGGGCCCAGCTTAGTTGGCTCTTTTGGACTTCTTGTGAAGCTGTCCCCTCCAGGTCTTTCTATCCTTTCCCCCACTCTTCCACACAGCAATCTGTGCTTGCCCAGTGTTTGGATGTATTTAAATTATTAATCTAAATCCCTTAGCTATGTGATTTCCCAGTTCTTCCAATGAGGGGATAGTTTCTCATTAGGCTCAGCCTTTTGATTGGTTTTAAAATATATGGGGCTATCACATGGACAAACACACTTTCCAAACTGAATGTTTTCATTGGACATTTATGGTGACCATGATAAAAACACTTTGTGCACCATAAACCAAAGGCAATCCATAATCAACCTCAAACCCAGTCCTGACTGGATTCAAACCCTGCTTTCAAGCTGGCCTACAGACTAAAGCAGAGCTACTACAGCAGAATTACAGATTTAGTGGTAAGAAAAAAAAATGGTTTTGATCTTAGTTATTTTGACAGTTTTAAGATGGAATCCCAGAGTTGTTTTGATTTGCATTTCCCTGATGAATAAGAACATTGAGCCTTCCTTTAAGTGTTTCTGAGCCAGTCATGATTCCTCTGTTGAGAATTCTCAGATTAGGTATGTACCCCATTTTGAAGTGGATTATTTGGTTCACTGGTGCTTAATTTCTTGAGTTCTTTATATATATTGGATATTAGCCCTCTGTTGGATGGAGTGTTGGGCACAGGGATCATTTCTGTGACTGATACTACAACGTAGGACCACACATGGGGATAACCTAGAACCCCTGAAAAGATGTAGCCCATGGCAGCTCAGTCTCCAAGTGGGTTCCCTAGTAAGGGAAACAGGGACTGTCTCTGACATGAACTCAGTGGTTGTCTCTTTGATCACCTCCCCCTGATGTGGGAGCAGCCTTACCAGGCCACAGAGGAAGACAATGCAGGCAGTCTTGATGAGACCTAACAGGCTAGGGTCAGAGGGAAAGGGAGAAGGACCTTCCCTATCAGTGGACTTGGAGAGGGGCATGGGA
Organism: Meriones unguiculatus; assembly: GCF_030254825.1. Taxonomy (NCBI): domain Eukaryota; kingdom Metazoa; phylum Chordata; class Mammalia; order Rodentia; family Muridae; genus Meriones; species Meriones unguiculatus. The sequence goes on from NC_083354.1 coordinate 100,666,334, forward strand.
GGAGAGAGGGAGGGTTTAGGAGGGTATGAGGGAGAGGGCTACAGCTGGGATACAAAGTTAATAAACTGTAATTAATAAAAAAATTTAAAAATCAAGTGATAACACATGCTGGTGAGGTTGTGAAAAGGGGGAAACATTCCTCCATTGCTGGAGGGAGTGCAAACCTGTACAACAACTTTGGAAATCATTCTGGCTCTTTCTCAGAAAATTGGGAATAGCCTTAACCCAAAACACAGCTATGCCATTCCTGGGCATATGTGCAAAAGATCCTTCATCATACAACAAGGACATTTGTTCAACTATGTTCATATTAGCTTTATTTGTAATAGCCAGAAACTGGAAATATCACAAATGTCCCTCAGCCAAAAAAAAGTGTAAAGAAACTGTGGTGCATTTACACAATGGAATACTACTCATCTATTAAAAAAAAAAGATATCTATAAATTTGCAGACAAATGGATGAAACTAGAAAAGATCATTTCGAACGAGGTAACCCAAATCCAAAAAGGCATGCATGGTATGTACTCACTCTAAGCAAATTTTAGCCATATAATACAGGATAACCATACTACAATCCACAGACCCAAAGAAGATAAATAAGAAGGAGGACTTAAGGAAGGATGCTCAAATTCCACTCAGAAGAAGAAATAGAATAGACACCATAAACAGTTGGAGAGAGGAAACAGGGTAGGAGAAGGAACTGAGAGAGAAATTAGGGTAAAGATCAGAGGTGGGAGGAGAAAGGGCTTGCAGGGAGAAGAAAAACCATGGGTAAGGTTATCTCTGTGACAAGCTAGGGACCTAGAACAGGGTAGGCTCCTGGGAGGATATGGGTGTGACTCTAGCTAAGATTCCTAGTAGCAGAGGTCATGAAAATTGAAGAGGCTACTCTGTGACTAGACAGGACTTCTCGTGGAGGAAGAGGAACACCAACCCACCACAGAAACTTTGACCCAAAATTTACCCTGTCTTCGAGATGTGCAGGAATAAAGATGGAGCAGAGATTGAGGGAATGTCCAACCAATGCATGGCAAACCAGAAACCCACCACATGAAAGAGAGCCAACCCCTGACACTATTAACTCTGCTATGCTTGCAGACAGGAGTCTAGCATAGCTGTCTCCTAAGAGGCTCCACCTAGCATATCAAAATGGATGCTGAGACTCACAGCCAAACTTTTGGCAGAGCTCAAGGAAATGTGTGGAAGAGTGAGGGGAAGGATAGAAGAGAGGGGAGAGCAGCTCCACAGGAAGACTAATCGAGCCAACTAATAGGCCCAGTGAGGCTTGTGGAGACTAAAGCACCAACCAAGGAGCATGAATGGACTGGACCTAGGCCCGCTACACAGATGTAGCCGATAAACAGCTCAGTCTTCATGTGGGTTCCCTAGTAAGGGGAGTGGAGGCTCTCTATGACATGGACTTTGTTGTATACTCTTCAATCATTTCTCCTGGTTGGACTGCCTCACCAGGCCACAGGAAAAGAAGATGTACTCAGTCCTGATGTGACTTTATGTACTCTGGTGGGTTGGGGGTAGGGATCCCTTTTTCTGAGGAGTTTGGAATAAGGGATGGGGAAAGAAGGACCAGGAAGAGAGAAGGGAGGGGGCTACAATTGGAAGGCAAAGTGAATAATTAATTAATTAAAAAAATAGAAAACCATATTGGTCATTTAAAAAAATCCTCTGGTTTCTTCTATGGTGTGCTTTGCAGCATTACGTAAGTAGTGGTTGCTTAATATATATTAAGAAAGTAGGCCTCAAAGCCAAGGAGATTTAGATGTAAATAGACATTCTGCCATCTATCTGTATAAAATGGAGCTTCACAGCCTACCTGGTCTGAATTTCCGCATTCACAAATAAGAAATTGTAAAATTATAAAATGTTTGCTTCTGTGCTGCTATAAAAATTAAAAGGCATGTGTATGTAAAACAAGCAGAATATGCCTGAGATACTACCCGCTATGAGCAGTTGCTATCATCATGTTCTAATCATCTTTGTATCCTAGACTCTCTTTTGCATCTTTCCAGACAAGGGTAGCATGTATCATAACATAGGTCATATATGTGTGTACAACAGTGTCACATAGAGTAGAGCAAGTATTTCTTTCCTAAGACTCATTATTTTGACTTCAGTGCTATTTCAAAGTAAATTATGAAGGTGGTCAAATATAAAGGATTTTCATTGTTTTTTATAACAAAAGTATTTACTCAAACCAACTCTTTGAGTCCATCAAAATGTAAGGCCAGAAGTGAATTGCTTTAGTAACAAAAACACACAGTTCCAGTTTTCTGGTTTTTAAATCCATTTGATAATATGGCATAGTAGTCTGTGTGGTCTAGACACAAACACACACACACAGACAGAGACAGAGACAGAGAGAGAGAAAAAAGACAGAGAGAGAGAGAGGCTGACACACACACACACACACACACACACACACACACTGTAGACTCTAGCAGAATTCTCATTAAATCATGGACCCTGATGTCAGTCTGTTCAGGCTGCTTTAATACAAGACAATAACCTGTTGACATAACGAGCCTCATAGTTCTAAAAGCTGGAAGTTTGAGATCAGACAGCCATCACGGCCAGGTAATGGCCATCTTCCTAGATTTCAAGTTATCTTCTCCTTGAATTCTATCAAGAAGAAAAGGAAGAGCGATCTTCTATTTTATACCCTTCTTAAGGTCCTAGAGAGTTCCTGAGTTCTCTAATATCACAGGCTAATTACACCTCCAATAGCTCACCACTTAGTATCATTACGTTTAGGATTAGGATTTCAACATACGACGGAGGGACAAGATGATCAATCCACACCATCCTGTGGCACCACCACAGATGCTAAGCCCTCCACCTTCAACAGTGCTGCATTTCCTTGGTCATGACCTTAGCAGTATTGCTGACAACATGAATGTGTAACTACCGGAGTCACTCAGTATTAGCTTTTCTATTTCATCTGTCACGTCCGCCAGCAGAAAGCCAATGCCATAATCCCCTCTGTAATACGACCACACAGGAGCGTTAGTGGAAGCAATTCTCCGATTCTTCACTAATAGCCCTTTCTCTCATCATACCCAAAAATGAGCCTATCATCTATCATGGAAGGAGGAGACTGATCTAGGACAAAGCTGAGCTGGATACTATTCTGAAGCTTTATTATTTATCAGGTTAAGCTTGATCGATACACATCATTTCCTGAAGTGACTTATTTTCCATGTAACCCATCAGTCTGTTTTTCATAAATTACCTTTCAGTATACCTAGTGTCACCAATATTTGAAAGACATGCACACTCAAGATCAGGCCTGACCTCCCTGCATAAGGAAACTGTCCCTTATATTGCAAAAAAATAAAAAATAAACTGCCCAGACACACATGCACAGTCACATACCAGCCACCCACTCACACACACATACAGACACACACAGACACATACAAACACAGCACACACACATAGCCTGATGTTCTATAGTATTTTCTCTTTTCTCAAAAGTAATACTCCAACCAAGGACCATTCATGGAAATAACCTAGAACCCCTGCACAGATGTAGCTCATAACAACTCAGTGTCTAAGTGGGTTCCCTAGTAATGGGAACAGGGACTGTCTCTGACATGAACTCAGTGGCCGGCTCTTTGATCACCTTTCCCCGAGGGAGGAGCAGTCTTACCAGACCACAGAGGAAGACAGTGCAACCAATCCTGATGAGACCTGATAGGCAAGGGTCAGATGGAAGGGGATGAAGACCTCCTCTATCAGTGGACCGGGGGAGGGGCATGGGAGGAGATGAGGGAAGGAGGACAGGATTAGGAGGGTATGAGGGAGAGGGCTACAGCTGGGATACAAAGTGAATAAACTGTAATAAATAAAAGCAATTCCATCTTACTTCCTCTTGCTCAGGATAACAACATTAAAGTCATTGAACCTCTGTTTCATTTCACATCTGTACCAGCAGCACACGCACCAGGCCTACTTTAATACATGTAGAAAGTCCAGGGACTTCTCACCTCTTCTACTACACTGATGCTAATTCAAGCCCAAATCGGCTCTCCTGTGCAGTCTGTTGTGTGTGCATATGTGAGTGCATGTATGTAACACACACACAAACACACATACTTGAGTGGATATGCTTGCTCACCTGTGGCAAGAATGGGACATACCTTTGTTTATAACTCTATACCTTGAGAAAGGAAGCTCGCCATTTCAACCAGGCTGTCTAGACTGCAAGCATTATGATTGGCCTGCCTCTGCAGCAGCATATTGCTGTTACAGGAACATACTTCTGATGTAGGTACTGAGGATTCAAACTGAAGTCCTTGTGCTTGCACAGGAAGCACTCTTCTCCAATCATCCTCTTTTCCATCTCCTTACCTGGGCAGTTTTTAACCTCCTAAGTGGTCTCTGTTCTCTGTACTACCATATTTGGTTTTCCATAGTCTTTTTCTCAGTACAGAAGCCCACTGATCTTTTAAAAAAAATGAATTAGAAAATGTTTCTACTTTGGCTTTGGCTTTTACTGCTTCTCCATTTTACACACAGCAAAGGCTAAAGTTCTTCCAACATCCCATAAGCCATGCACCAGGTCTACTTTAAAAAACATGAAGAAAGCCCAGGTTCTCCTCACTTCTTCTATGACATTGATGCTAATCCAAGCCCAAATCAGCTCTCTCTATGCAGTCTGTTGTAGTTTGTGCCTGTGTGCATCTCTTGTTGGCCTCGAACCTTTTCGTTATTGTGTCCCAGATTGCTGGTCTCCCTGTTATTTCTTATTACCCAGGTCTGTTCCCACCAAAGAGCCCTTGTTCTAGCTAAATCTATCCATTACTTTCCTGGAAACACTCTCTTAGCTAGCATCTTTTCACATTGTGCTGGTTACTTCTACATCTCTGTGATCACTGTAACTGATGGAATGGACTATGGGATAAAAGACTTATTTTGGCTCTTGGTTTCAGAGAGTGTCACTTTATCATGGCAATAAAGGAATGGAGAGATGGCTCAGTTCATCGTGGTGACAGACAGAAGAAAAGAGAGTATCAGGAACCAGGATTCAAGTATAACTTCAGAGGTCCATCCCTAAACACTTAGCTCTGCCAGGTAGCTCCAACCCTTAAAACTTCCACAGCCTCCAAAAACAGCACCAACCTCTAGGCACCAGGCATTCAAAACAAGCCTGCAGGGATATTTCAGATTCGGCCTGTAATAACCACCATAAATACATCAAACTCTACATATTCATGAGTTCCAATCCCATGAAATCAGCTATGATGGATCTAAATGCTCTGAATAAAAATACGTTCACACTAAACATGCACAAATGGTTTTAGCATTGTTGTTATTCCCTAGATAATGTAGTATAACAGCTATGTGCATTGCAGTAATGCACATAGTAATGTATTAGGGACTGCCAACGTTGGGGTTGCTATTACTATGATGAAGTACCATAACCAAAAGCAACTTGGAAAGGAAAGGATTTGTTGTGCTTATACTTCCGTACCACGGTTCATCACTGAAGGAAGTGAGGGTAGGAACTCAATCGAGAGCAAAACATGGATCCAGGCACTGAGGCAGAGACTGTGGAGGAACGTGGCTTACTGGCTCCCTTCTGGCTCGTTCAGCCTTGTTTCTTCTAGAGTTTAGGACTCGGAGCCCAGGGAATGTCCCCATGTATAATGGGCTGGGCCCTTCAAGCTCTCGTTATGAAAATGTTTTACAGGATTGCCTGCCTACAACCCAATCTTGTGAAAGTAATTTTCTCAGTTGAGGTTCCTTCCCTTCCAATGACCTTCACTATGTCAAGCTGAAATAAAACTTTAGAAATTATTTTTAAAATAGAAGAAAGTTTTCACATGTCACATACAAATGACACACTATTTTACATAAGGTATTTGGTCATCCCTGCATGTCTGTGTCCATGGGAGTCCCAGTGCCAATCCAGTTCTACTCATCTTCCTCAAACAACCCACTTACTCATACCCCTCACCCCGATCCACTTCTTCAATTGGCTTTTTTCAGAGCCCATTTCAACACTTACCAGAGTACTAATTATTCATTTAGTGGTTTTTTTATCTTTTGACTCTCTCTCCTTTCCCTCCCCATTTTCATTAGAATGTGAGTTTTAGAAGGCAAGAGGCTTTGTTTTTTTCATCCACTTTTGCTAGACACAAAGATGCACACATATTTGAGAAAATAATAATTTTACAAATTAATTTTAATTTAAGTAAAGTAATGCTTGCCATAGTGGTAAAGGCGCAATGAGTCTTTAAACAAAACATGTTTTCCTCTTCAGTTCTAGGGCTTTTTTTTTTAAATATTCTGTATACACATCATTATTTTATGTCTACCCACATTGTAATTATTTTATCCATTCCATGTTTTACAGAACACAATACATTTGTTGGCATTCAACCTATCTCTTGATTTGCAAATAGAAATTAGTCTAAATGGTTACAGCAGAACATAATTTTCACTGACAGGAAAAATTCAAAACTGCCAATATAAAAATTCACAGATGGTGTAAATGTGGAAGATACTTTTGAATAACTAAAATGAATGCTGTGTGTCAGCTTCATAAACGTGCTTTATTTACATCTCTTGAACAAAGCGTGTGTTTATTCAAGCTCATACAAATATTTCCAATGCATCACAACTTGTTAAAAAGCAAACAGCTTCTCTCCCCACTCCTGAAACCCTTTCTTCTCATAAGAAGAAAAATGACATCACTATTTACCCAGATACTTAGTCTTCTTCATCCAATATACACTAGGAACTAATTCCTGTCAGTTTTGCCTTGTAAATGTTTTTCAAGTCAGTTCCCTTCACAATGATGTTATTATAACACCACGTCGTCATAGTCAGACTCCATGCTTGCCTCATTACCTGGGAACATTCCTAATGTACATGTTCTTTAAGTCTTATCTTTCTCAAATCCTCCTGTACAGTGTCCAAGGGATCAGGTCTTACTACTGCTGGAGACTCCTTTAGTAACTGGCCCCTGTTTTTACAGTCAAATAAAAACCTTATGTCTCACAATTCATAATAACTAAGAAATAGAACCAATGTGGATGTTCATCAACAAATGCATAGTTACAGAAAACATGGCACATATACACGGTGGGATTTTATTCGTCTGTAAGGAACAGTATACCACCTGCAAGGAAAATGGGTAACACTGAATATCATTGTGTTAAATGAAATAAGCCACACTCAGAAAGACAAACACATCTTCTCTAACGTGCAGAGTTTGTGTGTGTGTGTGTGTGTGTGTGTGTGTGTGTGTGTGTGTGTTTACTGCTTATACATATAGAGGATGTTACAAAGGTAGAAAGAGAATGGAGAAAGACAAAAATATTTCTAAGGGTAGGGAAAAGAGAGATGGATATGGACTACATAACTTTTCCTAAAGAGGTGTGAATAAATGTCTGTTCATTCTAAAAAAATACATGGTTCCACCCAAGTCTAGCTTGGTAGGCCAATGACTTTATTTGTGTTACTGAAAGGGTCGTGGATGATTCAAAGGAAGCCACATTAGCAGAAGCCACTCCAACAAGTGATGACTCACAAAACCTGTGTCCTAGAGCTCCCTAGGACAACGTGTAAGCATTCCCACCAGAGCATTTCTTCCTCCTCCTCAAAACTATTTACTGTTTATATGAATTTATCAGTCATGTAGCGCTCTGAACTTCATAAATCTTAAGTTTCATAAGCTTCTTGGCTCAATGAACCTCTTTTTTTCCTCCATGAAGGATTGTTTCAAGTCAAAAGAAATAAGGGGACAACACTGGAATGACAGCAGAAGGGGTGTGAGTTAAGGGAAAGTGAATAGCATTAGGGAACAGATAGGAAGGGTTAAGAGAAAGGGATGAATCAGAACATAATGACACATGTGTATGAAAATGTCTCAGTGGAACCCAATACCTTACATTTTGATTATTTTTAAGCAAAACATAAGGGGAAAACATGAAATTAGTTTACTAAAAATCTTTAATATCTTAATAGTGCCTGACTCTAAAAATCCATAGAAAAGAAACACTTGAGTGAAAAGATCAGCATGATAGTTTCAGGAAGTAATTTGAGTTGGGTTTCCCCAGAAACAAGCCATGATTAAGATTTCAATGTAAATAAATGATACAGGAGTTGACTCAAAAGTATTAGACTGAGAGAAAGTCTCAGCTAGAAATTACAGGTACAGCATGGGAACCTGCAATAAATGAAGACTGTAAGTGCCTCGGGGACCCAGGAGGTGCCAGCAACACGCGCTGTGGTATTAAAAACACAATAAGCCTTTCAGGGGAAAAGTAACCAGGGCAATGAAAAATCTTGACACTACTTAGCATGAATGATGGCTGAAGAAATGAAGAATGCTTCACCCAGATAAAAAAGTAATATGAAATCAGAAATTCACTTTCTATCTAAAAACACACTTAACCTTGCGTGATTGAAGGGAAATTGAAAAAACAAATCACTTGGACATAAAACTACTTTCGTTTACTCAGTTTCTAAATTACAATTGTTTTCCTTTCTGCTGATAAAAGAAAAGATGACATCTAGAATACTTATGACCTGGAGACCTGGGAGACTACAGAAAACACATACTTGCTAACTAATACATTTAAGAAAATTCTGACAAGAAAATTTGAACATAGGGAACTTCCCAGAGACTCATACTCCAACCAAGGACTATTCATGGAGATAACCTAGAACCCCTGCACAGATGTAGCCCAGGGCAGTTCAGAGTCCAATTGGGTTACATAGTAATGTGAAGAGGGACTGCCTCTGACATAATCTGATTGGCCTGCTCTTTGATCACCTCCCTCTGGGGGGGCGGGGGAGCAGCCTTACCAGGCCACAGTAGAGGACAATACAGCCACTTTTGATGTGAACTGACAGACTAAGATCAGAAAGGAGAGGAGAACCTCCCCTATTAGTGGACTTGGAGAGTGGCATGCAAGCAGAGGGAGGAGGGAGGGTGGGATTGGGAGAAGAGGAGGGAGGGGCTTATGGGGGGATGCAGAATGAATAAAGTGTAATTGATGAAAAATTTAAGAAAAAAGGGAAAAAAATAATTTAAGAACCTTAAATGACTTTCAAAATTGGAGGAAAACATGGAGTTAGTCAATTGGCATGGAGCACGTCTCGCCCCTGGGGGCAATGGTCTCCTGAACCTACTCAGACCTCGGACACCACCACTGCTAGTTCTAGAACTGACGCACAATGTGCCAACGAGGGGTTAAGGCTTCTCATAATATTTCCTATAAGCCCACACCTGTTTGTCTATATCCCCCATTTTTATTCATTATTAGCCAGATAGAGCCAAGTAATTGGGGTAATGATACTTGCTTTTTTGCCCAATGCTGGAATGCTAGTAAATTTAGGTATGCCCTGGTTACTCGCATGCCTCACTGGGTGCCTGTGCCCATTGATGCCCCTCACGCTATGACTCTCTTCAGACAGAAAAGGGATCTTGGAACTACAGCCACCATTGTTACTACCATCTCATTGACGGCTGTTGGAGCTACCAACAGAGCATTAGCCATGAGTCATACTGGGCAGACTGCTCAGACCCTGAATAATCATTTAGCCAATGTAGCTCATGCCTTAGTTGTACATAAAGGAATTAATGCTCAACTAAAAGGAAGCTTGATGGTGTTCAATCAGAGGATTGACCTCGTGCAGGAGCAAATTGATACCCTATGGCAAATCGCTCAACCTGGCTGTCAATGAAAGTATGCTGGACTTTGTGTCACTAGCATACAACATGAGAATTTTTCCTGTGCTGCAAATCTGTCTAAACAATTGTCGAGCTATATTTTAGGTAATTGGACTGGAGAATTCGATACTACGATGGAGCAGCTGAGAGTGGCCATTGTCACAGTAAATTCTACCGGAGTGGACGCAGGACTAGCCACAGGATTATCAACATGGATTGCTGCAGCCATGAATCATCTGAAGGAATGGGTGGGCATGGGAGTGTTAGCAGGCCTTCTGGTGTTGGTCTCCTTGGTTTGCCTGTGGTATATATGCAAGATTAGAGTCTCACAACAGTGTGATGCAGCCATGATCATTCAGGCCTTTACAGCCATTGAAGCAGGACATTCTCCCCAAGCATGGTTGGATACCATAAAAAGCTAAAATGTTATGCTCAGGATGCGAGGCTAAGCACTGCACTCAGGGTCAGCCGCTTTGGACCCAGAGAAGAGCATGTCTGATTGCATGCGGGTTGATGCCCCAGGTCCCGCCTCTGAGAAAAAGGTATCAGACGGGTCTGATGCTCTTTGGGTGGATGACACCTAAATGAACATCTGTACAAAGTCCCAATTTATTTCTAATATCAGAGATCAGACCTCTACTCTTGCCTGATGCGTCTAAAACAAAAAGGGGGAACTGTAGAGAGCAGCGGAATGCTATGCCTTAAAGATGGAGCTGGTTTCCGCCTTCCACCTTCCCGATGGTGAGTGCTCTCTGTCACGAACAACTCCACATTTGGCTAAGGCCGAGGATCTGGCTTGCTTCCATGTATGTGGACCTATCTGCATTGCCCACGTGGCACGCCTGGGTTGGCTACCCAGAGGCTATTTAAGCTGTGGGCTGGCTTTCCCCAGGGTCCGAGGATTGTTCAATGTTCCTGAATAAACTGCATTGAAAAAAAAAAAAAAAAAAAAAGACAGAAAATTCTGAAAAGAAATCAAAGTTTGAACATGATTTTTTTCTATATTGAATGGAAAAAATGCTCAGATGTATTTTTGTGTCATAAAGTGTAAAATATTTTTTTTAATTTTCATCAATTACACTTTATTCATTCTGCATCCCCCCATAAGCCCCTCCCTCCTCCCCTCCCGATTCCACCCTCCCTCCTCCCTCTGCATGCATGCCACTCCCCAAGTCCACTGATAGGGGAGGATCTCCTCTCCTTTCTGATCTTAGTCTATCAGTTCACATCAAAAGTGGTTGCATTGTCCTCTACTATGGCCTGGTAAGGCTGCTCCCCCCCAGGGGGAGGTGATCAAAGAGTAGGCCAATCAGATTATGTCAGAGGCAGTCCCTCTTCCCATTACTATGTAACCCAATTGGACTCTGAACTGCCCTGGGCTACATCTGTGCAGGGGTTCTGGGTTATCTCTATGAAGAGTCCTTGCTTGGAGTATGAGTCTCTGGGAAGTTACCTGTGTTCAAATTTTCTTGTTCTGTTGCTCTCCTTGTGGAGACCCTGTCCTCTCCAGCTCTTACTATTTCCCAGTTCTTAACTAAAATTCCATTCACTCTGCCCAACAGTTGCCCATCAGGCTCAACATCTGCTTTGATAATCTGTAGGGCAGAGGCTTTCAGAGGCCCTCTGTGGTAGGTTCCTAGGTTGTTTCCTGTTTTCTTCTTCTTCTGATGTCCATCCTCTTTGCCTTTCCGGATGGGAATTGGACATTTTAGTTAGGGTCCTCTCTCTTGCTTAGTTTCTTTAGATGCACAGGTTTTAGTGGGTTTGTCCTATGTTGTATGTCTATATGAGTGAGTATATACCATGTGTGTCTTTTTGCTTCTGGGACAACTCACTCAGGATGATCCTTTCCAGATCCCACCATTTACCTGCAAATTTCATGATTTCCTTATTTTTCATTGCTGAGTAATATTCCATTGTGTAGATGTACCACAATTTCTGCATCCATTCTTCAGTTAAGGGGCATCTGGGTTGTTTCCAGCTTCTGGCTATTACAAATAAGGCTGCTACAAACATGGTTGAGCAAATGTCCTTTTTGTATACTTGAGCCTCTTTTGGATGTATGCCCAGGAGTGGTATGGCTGGATCTTGAGGAAGCGCTATTCCAATTGTCTGAGAAAGCGCCAGATTGATTTCCAGAGTGGTTGTACAAGTTTACATTCCCACCAGCAGTACAGAAGGGTTCCCCTTTCTCCACAACCTCTCCAGCATGTGTTGTCACTTGAGTTTTTGATATTGGCCATTCTCATGGGTGTAAGGTGAAATCTCAGGGTTGTTTTGATTTGCATTTCCCTAATGGCTAGTGATGTTGAGCATTTCTTTAAGTGCTTCTCTGCCATTTGGTATTCCTCTCCTGAGAATTCTCTGTTTAGCTCTGTTCTCCCATTTTTTAAGTGGATTACTTGGTTTGCTGCTTTTCAGCTTCTTTAGTTCTTTATATATACTGGATATGAGTCCTCTGTCAGATAAAGGGTTGATGAAGATTTTTTTCCCAATCTGTAGGCGGTCGCTTTGTTTTGATGACGGTGTCCTTTGCTTTGCAGAAGCTTTTCAGTTTAATGAGGTCCCATTTATTGATTGTTGCTCTTAGAGCCTGTGCTGTTGGTGTTCTGTTCAGGAAGTTTTCTCCTGTACCAATGAGTTCTAGGTATTTCCCACTTATTTTTCAAGCCGATTTAATGTGTCTGGTTTTATGTTGAGGTCTTTGATCCACTTGGACTTCAGTTTTGTGCAGGGTGACAAGTATGGATCTATTTTCATTTTTCTACATGTAGACATCCAGTTGGACCAGGACCATTTGTTGAAGATGCTATCTTTTTTCCATTGAATGGTTTTGGCGTCTTTGTCAAAGATCAGGTGTCCATAAGTGTGTGGGTTTATTTCTGGGTCCTCTGTTCAGTTCCATTGATCCACCATTCTGTTTCTATGCCAGTACCATGCAGTTTTTAAAACTGTTGCTCTATAGTACAACTTAAGATCAGGGATGGAGATACCTCCAGAAGATCTTTTATTGTAGAGGATTGTTTTAGCAATTCTGGGTTTCTTGTTATTCCAGATGAAGTTGAGAATTTTTCTTTCCAGGTCTGTAAAGAATTGTGTTGGTAATTTGATGGGCATTGCATTGAATCTGTAGATTGCTTTTGGTAAGATGGCCATTTTACTATGTTAATCTTGCCAAGCCATGAGCATGGGAGATCTTTCCATCTTCTCATATCTTCTTCTAATTCTTTCTTCAGAGATTTGAAATTTTTTCATACAAGTCTTTGACTTCCTTGGTTAGGGTTACTCCGAGGTACCTTATGTAATTTTGGCTATTGTGAAGGGTGTTGTTTCCCTAATTTCTTTCTCAGCCCTTTTGTCTTTTGTATACAGGAGGGCTACTGATTTTTTTTTTTGAGTTAATTTTGTATCCGGCCACTTTGCTGAAGGTGTTTATCAGCTGTAGGAGTTCCCTGGTAGAGTTTTTGGGGTCACTCACGTATACTATCATATCATCTGCAAATAGTGATAATTTGACTTCTTCCTTTCCAATTTGTATCCCCTTGATCTCCTTCAACTGTCTTATTGCTCTAGCAAGGACTTCCAGCACTATGTTGAAGAGATATGGAGAGAGTGGGCAACCTTGTCTCTTCCCTGATTTTAATGGGATTGCTTTAAGTTTCTCTCCGTTCAGTTTGATGTTAGCTATTGGCTTGCTGTATATCGCCGTTACTATGTTTAGATATGTGCCTTGTATCCCTGATCTCTCCAATACTTTAAACATGAATGGATGTTGGATTTTGTCAAATGCTTTTTCAGCATCTAGGGAGATTATCATGTGGTTTTTTTCTTTTAGTTTGTTAATATGGTGGATCACATTGATGGATTTCCATATATTGAACCACCCCTGCACACCTGGGATGAAGCCTACTTGGTCATAGTGGATAATATCTTTAATGTGTTCTTGCATTCGGTTTGCAAGTATTTTATTAAGTATTTTTGCATCAATGTTCATAAGGGAGATTGGCCTGAAATTCTCTTTCTTTGTTGAGTCTTTGTGAGGTTTAGGTACCAAGGTGACTGTGGCTTCATAGAATGAGTTTGGTAATGTTCCTTCTGTTTCTATTTTGTGGAATAGTTTGAAGAGAATGGTGTTAGCTCTTCTTTGAAGGTCTGGTAGAATTCTGCGCTGAAGCCATCTGGTCCTGGGCTTTCTTTTTTTTTTTTTGATGGGAGACTTTTGATGACTGCTTCTATTTCTTTGGGGGATATAGGACTATTTAGTTCATTTACCTGGTCCTGATTCAGCTTTGGTAAGTCAAATCGATCAAGAAAATTGTCCATTTCATTTAGATTTTCAAATTTTGTGGCATATAGACTTTTGAAGTAAGTCCTAATGATTGTTTGGATTTCCTCAGTGTCTGTAGTTATATCCCCCTTTTCATTTCTGATTTTGTTGATTTGGGTGGTGTCTCTCTGCCTTTTAGTTAGCTTGGCTAAGGGTTTGTCGATCTTGTTGATTTTCTCAAAGAACCAGCTCTTGGTTTCATTGATTCTTTGAATTGTTTTATTTGTTTCCAATTGATTGATTTCAGCCCTGAGTTTGATTATTTCCAGCCGTCTACTCCTTCTTGGTGTGTCTGCTTCTTCTTTTTCTAGGGTTTTTAAGTGAGCCATTAAGGTGCTTGAATGAGCTGTCTCGAATTCCTTCTTGAAGGCACTTAGTGCTATGAACGTTCCTCTTAGTACTGCTTTCATTGTGTCCCACAAGTTTGGGTATGTTGTGTCTTCATTTTCATTGATTTCTAGAAAGACTTTAATTTCTTTCTTTATTTCTTCCCTGACCCAGCTGTCATTTAGTAACAAGTTGTTCGGTTTCCATGTGTGTGTAGGCTTTTTGCTATTTCTGTTATTGTTGAGGTCCAGCTTTATTCCATGGTGATCAGACAAGATACAAGGGATTATTTCAATCTTCTTGTATCTGTTGAGGCTTGCTTTGTGATCCACTATATGGTCTATTTTGGAGAAGGTTCCATGTGGTGCTGAGAAGAAGGTAAATTCTTTTGTGTTTGGGTGTAAAGTTCTGTAAATGTCTGTTAGGTCCATTTCATTCATGACCTCTGTCAGATACATTGTTTCTTTGTTTAATTTCTGCTTTGTTGACCTGTCCTTTGTTGAGAGTGGGGTGTTGAAGTCTCCCACTATTAATGTGTGGGGATCTATATGCACTTTAAATTTTATCAATGTTTCTCCTGCTTGCTTCTTGGGTCCCTTTGCTTGGAAAGTCGTCTTCCAAACCTTTACCCTCAGGTAATGTCTATCTTTGTGTCTTAGGTGTGTTTCTTGTATGCAACAGATTGCTGGGTTTTGTTTACGTATCCATTCTGTTAATCTGTTTCTTTTTATTGGAGAGTTGAGTCCATTGATGTTGAGAGAGATTAATGACTAGTGGCTGCTAGATCCCTTGATTTTGATGTTGGCTGTGGTCATCAGGTTGTGTGCTTGGTTGCTTTTTGTTTTACTGAAGTGAGGTTATTTATTTCCTGTGTTTTCTTGAATGTAGCTAGTTTTCCTGGGTTGTATTTTCCATAGTGGTCAGATAGGATACATGGGATTATGTCAATCTTTTTGTATCTGTTGAGATTTGTTTTGTGACCAACTATATGCTCTGTTTTGGAGAAGATTCCATGAGGTGCTAAGAAAAAGGTAAATTCTTTTGTGTTTGGGTGAAAGGTTCTGTAGACATCTGTTAGGTCCACTTGATTCATGACCTCTGCTAGAGTCATTGCTTCTTTGTTTAACTTCTGGTTTGTTGACCTGTCCTTTGTTGAGAGTGGGGTATTGAAGTCTCCCACTATTAATGTATGAGGATCTATGTGTGGATTCAGTTTTATTAATGTTTCTTTTACAAATGAGGGTGCTCTTGTGTTTGGGGCATATATGTTCAGAATTGTGGTGTCTTCTTGGTGGAGTTTTCCTTTGATGAGTATGAAATGACCTTCCCCATCTCTTGTGATTGATTTTGGTTGAAAGTCTATTATATTAGATATTAGAATGGCTACTCCTGCTTGCTTCTTGGGTCCATTTGCTTGGAAAACTGTCTTCTAGCCCTTTACTGTCAGGTAATGTCTATCTTTGTGACTTAGGTGTGTTTCTTGTATGCAACAAACTGTTGGGTCTTGTTTACACATCCATTCTGTTAGTCTGTGTCTTTTTATTGGAGAGTTGAGTCCATTGATGTTAAGGGAGATTAATGACCAGTGGTAGTTATGTGCTTTGATATTGCTGTTGGCTATGGTAGTGTGCTTGAGTGTTTGGCTACTTTTGGTTTTGCCGTGGTGAGGTTATTTGTTTCCTGTGTTTTCCTGAATATAGTTAGTTTTCCTGGGTTCTATTTTTCCTTCTAGTATCTTCTGTAATGCTGGATTTGTGGGTAGGTATTGTTTGAATTTGTTTTTGTTATTGAATATCTTGTTTTCTCCATGATGACTGAGAGCTTTGCTGGATATATTAGCCTGGGCTGACATTTGTGTTCTCTTAGGGTCTGCATTATATCAGTCCAGGCCCTTCTTGCTTTCATAGTCTCTGTTGAGAAGTCAGGTGTGATTCTGATGGGTTTGCCATTATATGTTACTTGGCCTTTTTCCCTTGGAGCTTTCATTCTTTTTTCTTTGTTTTGTATACTTACTTTTTTGATTATTATGTGGCAGGAGGATTATCTTTTCTGGTCTAATTTATTGGGTGTTCTGTAGGCCTCTTGTAATCTTATAGGCCTGTCCTTTAAGTTGGGGAAATATTCTTCTATCATTTTGTTGAAAATATTTTCTGGGCCTCGGAGAAGGGAGTCTTCTTTTTTCCTCTATACCTATTATTCTTAGGTTTTGTCTTTTCATATTGTCTTGGATTTCTTGGATGGTCTGTGTCAGGAATTTTTCGGATTTAACATTTTCTTTGACAGATACATCGATTTCTTCCATTGTATCTTCTACACCTGAGATTCTTTCTTCCATCTCTTGTAGTCTGTTGGTTATGCTTACCTCTGTAGTTCCTGTTTTCTTCCCTAGATTCTTCCTTTCCATTATTTCCTCCATTTGTGTTTTCTTTAATTTTTCCAATTCTATCTTCAGGTCTTGAGTTGTTTTGTTTACTTCCTTCACCTGTCTGATTGTACTTTCCTGTTTTTCTTTTAGTTCCTTCAACTCTGTTTCTTTTATTTCATTCAGTGTTTTAAGCATTTCCTTTCTAAAGGCCATAAACTGTTTGGCTGCAGCTTCCTCTATTTCTTTACGGGTGGCAATATTCTGTTTGAGTTTATCTTCCTCTATGTCTTTACGTATCTTAATTGTTTCTTCTGTTATCATCTTCATGAGCATAGTTGTTAGGTCATCTTCTTGGATTTCAGTTATGCTGGGGTGTCCAGGGCTACTTGCCCCTGGGTAGCTGGGTTCTGGAGATGCCATATTGCTCTGTCTTTTGTTGCTTGAGCTTTTACGCTGGCCTCTACCCATTGTGTTATCTTAGGTGTTTGTGGTTATTTTATGGTGGTTCCTGGGGATCCTGTGGTGGAGAGAATCCCCTTTGCAGAAAGCTGGTTTTTCCTGAAGGATGTCTTCTCAGCTTTTTAGGTATAGTCCCTGGATGGCTGGTGTTTTTTCAGGAGTTGCTCACCTCAGGGATATAGACCTGAGTGGTAACTGTGGTCTTTGTTAGTCGAGAGGGTTCTCCTCTCACCAGGGAAGTCCTGAGGGCAGCTTCCCTGTTTCTGGGTTTCTTGTTGTAAATTTAATGATCAGCTGCTGTGACCCAGTTAGACATCAGGCGAGCAGCAACTGTTTGTGCCTGTGTTTGGAGCACAGCTGAATGATGGCCCCACTGGTCTGCTAGACTGCTAGACTTTTTCTAGGGAAGGATTGGGTGATTTAATTCAGTACAGTTTCCTTCCTTCCCTGTGGATTCTCTGGAGACACGGACTCCCAGTGTCTTTTTTGCCCTGGTGCACATTGCTCAGTGTCAGCCAGCTGGCTGGCCACAGAAACTGCCTGTGCCTGGAGCACAGCTGGGTGAATGGCGGCTCAGTCTCCGCCAGCTGTCTGGTGCACAGAAACTCCCTCTGTCTGCCTTTGTGTGGCCTTTGGGAGCCTGGGTGCCTCCCTAAGCTGGGTAATTTTCTGGGAACCTTTTCACGCTGGGGGTGTCGGCTGAGTGCTCTGAGATCAGACCAGCCATTTCTCTCCCTGTGTGTTTGCACCGGACAATGAAACTCATTCGCTGGTGCCCTGGTGCCCACAGCTCTATCTCAGGCAGCGAATCAGGTGCGCAGGTAGGCAGGGCTCTGTGCTGGAGCCTGGGTCTCGGGCTCTGGCTCCGGGCTGGGTCCTGGGGTGCCCGTGGAACCTGAGTCTTTTCCAGGGGATGTCTGGGTGACCTAAGGCCGGTCCCAATTGTTTCCTTTACCCTGGGGTTATCTCTCGACTGAAAATTCCAGTCTCTGATAGTGTGGTGCGCACGGTTCAGTCTGGGACTGTGACCAGAGACACTGGCTTGTGGCTCTGGGCTGGGGCTTGGGCTGGCGGCCGGCAGCCAAGCGTCTGGCGGAACCGGGATCTCTTCTGCGGTTTAGCCGGGTGAGTTAAAAGCTGATTGAATCCCCCACCGTGGGGTATCCTCTCACCTGGGAAACACAATCACTGTGTTTTATGGCCGCGAGTTCTGATTACTGGTCACTGTGCTGATCCTGCTGCTGCTGCTCAGAATGAGAGTCCTCCCAGCGCCGCCATCTTGCCCCTCTCCAAAGTGTAAAATATTAAAACTCTTTTATAGTCATTATATTTTTCTCCATGATCAAACTTTAAACCAGTTTTTTTTTTTCAAAATACATCATGTTTTAATTAATTACAAAATATAACAAAGCATTTCCAATGTAGGAGATAAATGGGTTTTCTCAAATTGTGCCTTCTAATGATTTCAGATATATATGAGCATCTACTGCGTTAGTGGGCGTTCCTGGTCTTGAAGTTCTGTCCCCTACCTTCCCCACAGCCACCAAGAGCAGAAAGAGCTGGGATGAGTTTAGTTCTGAGGCCCTCATCCTGTACAATCTTCTTCTTCTTGAGGAAGTTTGCACCATATGTGACAGAAAGCAGCAGTGTTCCTGGCCACCTTCTAAGCCCTATCTGATGGGAAGCTTCTATGCATCCACACAGACAACCACCTATGGAACTTCCTGTGGAAGCTTACCACACAGGGAGCACATGACAGACCAAAGTCCGGACACCATCAGAGTCTAAATGAATCACTTACTTAGAGGAATATGGGTGACGAGTTACTTACAGGAGCAGAAATGACTGAAAGACAGCTTCTACCAAGGCCCAGCCAGCATGGGTGACAGCCCACAAAGCTGGAAACCTGGAGCACACTGCACAGTCTATGAGCAGCTCAGTACATCGGAGTGCCCTTTCCGACTGACCGTGATCTAAAACCCTTCCAGAAATCTTGTCTAGTTTCTGCTTCTTCCAGCCAGCCGCTCTGGTCTCAGTCTTTGCAGCTTGGCTTCTCTGGGTCTTTCTGGAAGCGTGGCTTCATCCCTCTGAAGACTTTCAACTTTTAATGCTTACTATGGTGGGCGGGGAGAGAGGGGGCTATGAATGTAGTAAGTTTCAGAGACTTCCTGAAGCTATTTTCAGTGTATAGGAAAGGAAATCAGCTAAGAAATTTATCAGTGATGCAGCTGTGTGATAAAACAAATAAATATTAAAAAGTCTGAAGTGTTTCATCAGACCAGGAGCCTAAGAGTAAAGGCGCAAAGATAACAAATGGGAGGGAATGTATGTGTTAAGGCAAAGAATAACCAAAAAAAATAAAAATAAAAAATAAAAATAAAAATAAAGAACAGAAAAGGAAAATCAGCTCTAGGGTAAAAGACATCTACAGAGAGTCTTAGGTAATGCCTGATCTAATAGAATTAGGTTTGATCACCAGGTGATGTGAAATATAGCATAAAAAGTCAATACTAGGATATGTGGACATGAAACCATCTGTACAACATTTATTGTCAAAGTAATGACATTAGATATGTTTCCAATACACTACAAAAAAAATGAGCTATGTGATGTCTAATGTTAGGAAACAGAGATGGGGAGAGACAGAAAGAAGGAAGGAAAACGAATCTTATTTCAGGACAAAAGTTAAAATTAATGAGTCAATCATATTTCTTATGTAAAGGAGGAACACTGAAATGTGTAATTAACAAGTAAATAACTGGAAACATTATTTGTACTGTAACCAAGTATTGTTCTGATTATCTCTTTGACTTCTGTATTAAGGGCTTGTAGCAACTGCTAGTTATAGAAATGAACAATACACCTAAAAGGCTTTCCACCCTTTTCAGTATGAAGACACTCTGGCTGCTCATTTCAAGTTAGAATGAGAAAAGAGTTTAAGACATTCTTCTTATCACTCTTGTTTATTTGATTGACTCTTGGACTTTGTAACATACTGCTCTGTTCTGTCTTGTGATGCCAGATGACATTTACAGTCCCATGAAGCATCCTTACATGGTGATGGAACAGACCATGATGAGACAATGGAAAGTCTAATTACTGACTGATGAAGTGCCCTGCCCCATAAGCAGATCAAAAGCCAGTTCTCACTTCCCTCTCACCTTGACCCTCTGCCTTCCATGACTTTAGGAAACTGTGTGCTCTCATTTGTGTGTAGATAACAGGATAATTACAGGGTTCCTCTCTGGATGTTCTTATCCATAGAAACACAGAATGTTATAGCAGTCTATCTAATTGCACTGTATTTTCCCTCTCAACTTGAAGATTTAAAAGTAACTATAAAAATTCAGAGATGTGTTCCAAGTGATGTTTATGAACCCATTATAACTGTAAGACATAGGTTATAAATACTTACCTGTTTTATATTTGTAAAGAAAAAAAATTAAAAATTAAATAACTTTGGTTCTGTGTACACAAAAATAAGAGCACCACCACAAGAGCATTTTCTCAGCTATGTTCACAGCAACTTTATTTGTAATAGCCAGAAGCTGGAAACTACATAGATGTCCCTCAACTGAGGAACGGATAAAGAAACTGTGGTACATTTACACAATGGAATACTACTGAGCTATTAAAAACAAGGACATCCTGAAGTTTTCAGGCAAATGGATGGAACTAGAAAAGATCATCCTGAGTGATGTAACCCAAACCCAGAAATACAGACGTGATATACAGCCACTTATAAGTAGATTTTAATCATATAAAATAGGATAAACATACTACAATTCACAGACCCATAGAAGATATATAACAAGGAAGACCCAAGGGAGAATGCTTAAATCTCACTCAGAAGGGGAATAAAATAGACAGTGGAAGTTGTTGAAGAGATGGAACAGGATAACAGAGGGTGTACAAAGAGTAAGGAGGGTCGATATCAGACCTGGGGAGAGCAGGGGTGGAAGGACAGAGGGCCTGCCCAGAGAAGAGGCAGGGGCATCTCTGTGACATGCTGGAGTCCTATGACAAGGTATGCTCCTGGGAGGATATAAGGGTGTAATGGAGACTAAAGAGGTCACACTCTAACTAGATACCACCCCTACTGGAGAGAGGGGAATACCAACCCACTCACAAAAACTTCGTCCCAAAACTTACAAGGAGTGCAGGTATAATGATAGAGCATCGATAAGAGGAAATGTCCAAACAATGTCTAGCCCAACTTGAGACCCACCCCATGGGATACGGCCAACCCCAGACCCTATTAATGATACTCTGTTATCCTTGTAGACTGGAGACTAGCATAACTGTTCTCTGGGTGGTTCCACCCAGTAACTGGTGGAAACATATGCAGAGACCATGGAGCACAGGGAGTGTTGTAGAAGGGAAGGGGGGAGGATAGAAGGACTCAGAGAGCTCCACAAGAAGACCAACAGAGCCAACTAAACAGGGCCAAGGGGAGCTGTGGAGACTGAAGCAACAACCAAGGACCAAACATGGACTGGACCAAGAGCCCCTACATAGATGTAGCCAATGGGCAGCTTGGTTCCCATATGGGTTCCCTAGTAAGGAAAATGGGGCCTGATTTGACATGGACTCTGTTGTCTGCTTTTCTATCACTTTCTCCTGGCAGGGCTACCTCACCAGGCCACAGGGGATGAGGATGCACTCAGTCCCTATGCAATTTGACATGCTGGGTTGGGTGTGTAGTGGGAGAGCTTTCTCTGAGGAGTAGGGGAGGAGAGATAGAAGTAACAGGGAGGGAGGGTGGGACTGAGAGGAAAGAGGGGAGGCATCTACGACCAGGATATAAAATGAAGAGAGAAAGAAAGAAAGAAAGAAAGAAAGAAAGAAAGAAAGAAAGAAGGAAGGAAGGAAGGAAGGAAGGAAGGAAGGAAGGAAGGAAGGAAGGAAGGAAATTTTAAAAAGAAAAATTAAGTAACTTTGGTTTTTTGTACACAAGAGCACTTAGTGATAATAATGAATACAATTATAACGGATTTTTCAGAAGACTATTACATACTTTTAATTAAAACTTAAGTAATAAAATTAAATCTTTACCTTCCTCTTTATCTCACTTTACATCCTGCTCTTATTCTTTTCCTTGTCATGAAAATAACCTTGGCCTAAAGGCTCAAGAAACACTACAGAAGAAGACCAAGGAGTTTAGTGTGAGACTGTGTCTCCCAATAATATCAGAAGCTACACCCATGAAGTCTCATGAACAGGATAACCCAATGTGAGTGGATCAAGGATGGCACCAATGGACATGCCAGTATGGATGGGGAAAAGCCCATAAGGCCTCAACCCTATGCCAAGAACTATAGGAAACTAAAGAAAGCTGGGAGAGGTGGCTTTTCCCAGTGAAAAACACATGGACTACTGAGTTGTCCAGTGCCAAACAGTCAGCCCTGAAATCATACATACAAAAACATTATACAAACTCAGCATATTGTATTTAGAAATGTGTGTTTACATACACATATGCATGCAATAGCAATTAATGAAAAAAGAAATACTATGAATTTGAAGGAGAAAGGGGATGGGTAGATAAAAGAGTTTGGAGAGAAGAAAGGAAAGAGAAATGTTGTAATTATATTGCAAACCTAAAAACAAACATTGAAATAAAACCTTGGATTGTGAAACTTGACAACAGGCACAATAATCTACATTCTAGGTTTAATTTAAATATTTGCGTACATCGGTTGTCTCTGTTTTTTAAATGCTATAAGCTCATTTCACAATTTACTACTCAAAAACTTGCATCTCAACATTTTTGTTGTTCTCCCTCTTTTATACTGAAAGGCATTTCAGTATAAATTAAAAAACAAAAACAAAAAACAAAACAGCACGTTCTCACCTGCAATAATTCTCAACCATTAGTTGCCATCAACAGACCAGTGTGTCGCTCATAGCCAGTTAGGTATCAGCATGTCTTAGGTAGCTTAAATAACAAAGTACAAACTTGACCTGCCTTTTGTAGTGGCTAATCCTAGTTGCCAACGTGACACCCTTGAAAAGAGGAACCCACCTCAACTGAGGAAATGCTTCCATCATATTGTTTGTGAGGAGTTTCCTTAATTGTTAATTGATACAACATAGCCCACTGTGGGTGGTGCCATCCTTAAGCAGGCTGGCCTGAGCTGTATAAAATCTTAGCTGAGCAAGGCAGAGAAAGTAAGCCAGTAATCAGTGTTCCGCCACGCTCTCTGCTGCAGTTCCTGTCTCCAGATACCTGCCTGCAGCTTCTGTCCTGGCTTCCCGCTATCTGGTACTGTAGCCTGAAAGCTAAAATAAACCTTTTCCTCCCTGTGTTGTTTAGGGTATTGGTGTTTGTCACAGAAACAGAAAGCAAACTAAAACACCTTTCTAAAACTAAATTACCTCTGAACTTATATCTAAGACATTGCATCTCTTGTGTGTCTGTGCGTGTCTCTGTGTGTATCTGTGTGTTATGTGCAGTTGTGAGTACTTTGCCCTTGTGCATGCACATGAATGGCAGATGTCTACTGAAATCTAGAGCTAGACTCCCCCTGTCCCAAGCGCCCACAGCGCTGGACTTAAAGGTGCATTGCAGCAATGCCTATCTTTTTCACTTGGGTACTGGGGATTTAGAGTAAGGTCTTCACCCTTACTCAACACAGAATCTTACACACTGGGCAACCTCTCCGGCCCAAATGTTACACTTCAATAGTCTTGCATAATGGCATGGGATGCTTTTTTAAAGCAAGAGACTAAAAAAAAAAAAAATAGTTGAGCCTTAGAACCTTAAAAATTGCTATGTTTACTGAGACTATGTTTACTGTTGTGAAGTCAGTTTCTCCTCTGAATTGTGTACTATGGAAGCAAGATAGTCTGATAATCGCTTAGTCTGTGTTTCAGGTCTCTCATGAAATTCAACAGGTTTGGCAATGTTTGCTTGATTCTGTTAGTTTCATTGTTGTGGTTTGGTTTGGTTTGGTTTGGTTTGGTTTGGTTTGGTTTGGTTTGGTTTGGTTTGGTTTGGTTTGGTTTGGGTCTGAGCAGAAGGGACAGAATAATTGGCACCAAATATCAAATACTTGTAATGATGAACGCTTTGTCATAGGCTTGCAAACAAAGTCTTACAAATGACATTTTATCGTTTAGAAAACAGATTGCATGACATGTTATCAGAGAAGATCACACGGTTCATTACAGAGCTTCAGTCCCCAGGTCTATCTTCCTCTAAAGTTGTTCATTTTACAAGAATATGCTCTTGGCATCAAGCTATCTTTCAGATCGATGGGGATACTCAAAACCATTCTCACCTCTCAAATACTGCACAAAACCCAACTTAGTACGAGACTGGCTAAGCCAAGAGTCAAACTTGAAAATGGCGAAATGAAGAGAACAAGAATAGATGAAAGGAAGGAGAGAGAGAAAGACTGGGAGGACAATAGAAAGAGGCAGGGAGATATGGTCCCTGAAGACCAACAATTTCTTCCCTTCTCCCTTCTTCTATCTTCCCTTGGTGCATTTCAAGTGCAAAATAACTCCAAGGTGGCCCCAAGTACATTGCAACAACCAAGGCAGGTGTGCTCTGTTCTGGTAAGTGCAGACGTGGGAGCCAATCTAACAGCTCAATCTCTCTGCCACTTTACCGGATGCGGCATACTGTGCACATCACAGTTCCTTAAGACAAATGCACTTCAAAAGGAAAATTAGTCTTGAACGTTCAAACTCGCAACTGTGTATATTTTACCAAATGTCAATCGCCATTTGCTAGGTAATTTGAGTTAGTCTGATTCATTATGCGGTTCCAAGCCTGAGAAAGTTATTTCAATTTGAAAAACTAAAAATGGCTTGTCCCAAATCTTAGACTACATGCGGTTTCCAAAAGTGCAATTTAAGCCATTACCCATCATTCACTTATAATTTTGCTTTCTACTCCCTTGCTGCCAGCTAGGTTACAACCTCCTGACCATAAGGAAAATTGCTTCAAATCTCACCTTAATTCTTCCATTTGAAGATAATTTCAGATAAAAGCATATATTTTTTCAAGTGACTACTGGACCATTCTCATTTTTCTTCTTATTAAATTCTAGACAGAGCTCATTTTTATTTCAAGTTTTTCTTCAGAACTTTGTCATTCTTCATTAGCGGTTAACTGCGCTATTGTTCCAATAATAAAAAAAAATCTCAAATTGTGTGTCTTTTTGGCATGATTGTCAAATTGTTGAGTGAAAGATTATTTCATCATTATATAATTGAGTGAATTAAGATTGTTAGTCTCTGTAGAGCAATATTCTAAATGGCCACTACTGAAAATAACTATGAATATGTTTCATAGCTCATATTGTGTTATAATAACTATCTTTGTTTTCTATACACACATACATACACACACTCAGACAAATTAGCTCATTTAATTATCAAAATATTCCAAGGAAGACTTATTTATTCCATATTTAAAATATTTCCTCCACTTAAGTTTCAATCTTAGGAATTGGTTGGTCATCAAGAACAATCTGCCCTGGAGAGAACAGGAGCTCCACAAGGACCAAATATATCTGGGCACAGGGCCTTGTCAGAGACTGGTTCTCCAACCAGGGACCATGCATAGATATTACCTAGAATCAGTGCTAGGAAGTAACCTATGGCAGCTCAGTCTCCAAGTGGCTTCCCTAGTCAGGGTAACAGGGACTGTCTCTGGCATGAACTCTGTGGCTAGCTCTTTGACCTCCCCAACCTCCATGGGAGGAGCAGCATAGCAAGGCCACAGAGGAGGACATTGCAGCCAGTACTGATGAGACCTGATAAGCTAGGGTCAGATGGAAGGGGAGGAGGACCTCCCCTATCAATGGACTTAGAGAGGGGCAGGGAGGAGATGAGGGAGTGAGGGTGGGATTGGGAGAGAATGAGGGAGGGAGCTACAGCTGGGATACAAAGTAAATAAACTGTAATTAATATAAAAAATAAAGAGATAAAAATCTTGACACAAAAAAGAACATTCTGCAAATTTGGAATACATTTGTGTCCACAAATGTGTTGACTTGTGGTCCCATATACAATGCACAACAACTTCTTTTACACTTTACTTTTTACTGGTGTTGGATAGTCTGTAATTCTTTAGCAGAAAATCTCCTAATTTGACAAGCAAAATAACACTCTCCCATTGTTTCATTTGCACACTGCCAAGTTTGTTTGCCTGTTTTGTTTCCTAGTTGTCCTTTAGTACCTTACTCTGCTACCATGAGGTTCCTCTTGTGCTATAATTATTCTCAGGCTGAATGAATGCTCTAAGCACAGAGATAAGGAGCTGTCACCCCACTTGATCTTATTCCTTTGTTTTATTTTCTGAGGCCCTCAGCCTCGTTCTAGTCAAATAACTGAATCTTTTATTTCAATCCACCTGAATTCTTCCATCATAAACTACTGATGGTTCTTGTTACTTTCCGATTTCTCAGCCCTTCAGTGCCCCACTTAACCAGCATAGCAAAAAAGACATCCTTAATCCTTTAAACTTCCCTTACCTCCAACCTTGTAATCTAATCTTGCAAATCCTCTTCATAAAAAATCAACTTTCTTTCCTTATCTCCTTTCCTTTAGTTCCTATCCCTGCCCCCAACATCAACCAGGCCCTTATCCTATTCACCGGATCAACTCACGTTTTTTTGTTGTTGTCGTTGTTTTGTTTTGTTTTGTTTGTTTTTTACTTTCAATCTTACTTTTATTCTCTGGTCCGTAAACAAAACCCACAGCCATTACACAAAAAATAACTTTTTCCCCTATCCCAGATACATCAGACATAGGCACCATCCCCCACATAGAATGTGCTGTGTAATCCATTTCAAAGTTCTCTGCATTTTCCTTTGAAAACCTTGTTAAAGAGATACCTTTAATTACACCTTGTATATTCAACATTATAACAGCAATCACTTTATCACAAATAATCAAACATAATAGCACCGGACTTAGTCTCCATACTTGAAAACAGTTTCACCTTCATCCTGTCCTGCAGAGAATGTATTTCTTCTTGGATCTAGGCAGTTCTTATCACATAGGCTCTCAGCAATTTCTGTTCATTACAGGATAAAGTCTAAACTCTAAAGGCCACTCCTTGCGTTCACTAGAGCAGCCATGCATTCCATGTACTCTACAAAATCTGCTTCAACTACATAGATGCATGAGCTACCCACATGAAAGAAAAATTTGCCTTCTTTCAACCTTCCATGAGACGGTACAGAATCATTATTAACTCATACACTTCATTTATACCATGAGCAAAGGCCCTCACTGCTGAATAGGATAATGCTATCAGTGAAGAGATATGACATCAGATAGCCCTTTCCAAGCCTAATCCAGTCCAACAAACAACTTACTGTCTGATTTATTATCACCTGAATTTTTTTGTCCTGAAATCAAAATATGTTCTTTAAATAATAGATGTTCACAGTGAAACTCTTTTTACTGCAGTGATCCAGCTCTATCTACATATCATTTATGAGATAATCTCTACATATTCTGCAAAAAAAGCTGCAAGGCTTTCAACCCTAACCCTAACCCTAACCCTAACCTTAACCCATTGTCCTACTGCAAGTTACAAATGAGACTAATGTGTTTTGTTCGCTTGTATGTAATAATGTTGTCTATTGCTTAGACTAATTTTTTTTTATTTTATAACCACAGCCATTCATTCCTTTTACTACAAAGCTTAAAATCATTTGAATTTTTGTTTTTAATTAAATTTTTATTTTTTATATTAATTACGGTTTATTTACTTTGTATCCCAGCTGTAGCTCCCTCCCTCGTTCCCACCCACTCCCACCCTCACTCCCTCATCTCCTCCCTACCCCTCTCTAAGTCCACTGATACGGGAGGTCCTCCTCCCCTTCCATCTGACCCTAGCTTATCAGGTCTCACCAGGACTGGCTGCAATGTCCTGTTCTGTGGCCTAGCTAGGCTGCTCCTCCCACAGGGGTTGGGGAGGTCAAAGAGCTAGCCACAGAGTTCATGCCAGAGACAGTCCCTGTTCCCCTTACTAAGGAAGCCACTTGGATACTGAAATGCCTTGGGCTACATCCAAGCAGGAGTTCTAGGTTATATCCATGTATGGTCCTTGGTTGGAGAAACAGTCTCAGAAAAGACCCCTGTGCCCTGATATATTTGGTCCTTGTGGAGTTCCTGTCCTCTCCAGTTCTTACTTACTCTCTCTTCTTTTCTATGATTCCCTGCACTCTGCCCAAAGTTTGGCCATGAGTCTCAGCATTTGCTTTGATACACTGCTAGGTAGAATCTTTCAGAGGCCCTCTATGGTAGGCTTCTGTCCTGCTTCTCGTTTTCTCCTACTTCCAATATCCATCCAATTTGTCTTTCTGAATGAGGATTGATCCTCTTACCCAGGGTCCTCCTTCTTGCCTAATTTCGTTAGGTGTACAAATTTTAATACGTTTATCCTATATTATATGACTAATATCCACCTATAAGTGAGTATATACTGTGTGTGTCTCTCTGCTTCTGGGATACCTCACTCAGGATGATCTTTCCTAGATCCCACTATTTGCTTAAAATTTTCATGATTTCCTTGTTTTTAATTGCTGAGTAGTATTCCATTGTGTGAATGTACCATAGTTTCTGTATCCATTCTTTCATTGAGGGACATCTGGGTTGTTTCCAGGTTCTGGCTATTATGAAAAAAAGCTGCTGTGAACATAGTTGAACAAATGTCCTTGTTGTGTACTTGAGCATCTTTTAGATATATGCCTAGGAGTGGTATAGCTGTATCTTGAGGAAGCACTATTCCTAAATGTCTGAGAAAGTGCCAGGTTGATTTCCAAAGTGGTTGTACAAGTTCACATTCCCACCAGCAATGGAAGAAGGCTCCCCTTTTTCCACATACTCTCCAGCATGTGTTGTCACTTGAGTTTGTTTTTACAATTTATTCACTTTATATCCCCCCTGTACCTCCCTTCCTACTCCCCTCCCAATCCTACTCTCCCTCTTCCCCACCCTTGTCCCTCTCCCAGTCCACTGATAAGGGAGGGCCTCTTCCTCTTCCCTCTGATCCTAGTCTATCAGTCTCATCAGGAGTGACTGCATTGTCTTCTTCTGTGGCCTGGTAAGGCTACTTCTCCCACCCTCAGGGGCAGGTGATAAAAAAGCAGGCCAATCAGTTCCTGTCAGAGACAGTCCCTGTCCCCATTACTATGGAGGCCACTTGGACACTGAACTGCCATAGGCTACCTCCGTGCAAGGGTTCCAGGCCATCTCCGTGAGTGGTCCTTGGCTGGACTATCAGTTTCAGAAAAGACCCCTGTGCCCAGACTTTTTGGATCTATTGCTGTCCTTGTGGAGCTCCTGTCCTCTCCAGGTCTTACTGTCTCCCACTTCTTTCATCAGATTCCCTGCACTCAGCCCAAAGTTTGACTATGAGTCTCAGCATCTGCTTTGATACCCTGCAGGGTAGAGCCTTTCAGAGGTCCTCTGTGGTAGGCTCCTGTTTTGTTCCCTGTTTTATCCCTCTTCCGATGTCCTTCCTCTTTTCCTTTCTGAATGGGGATTGAGTATCTTTTTTTTTTCATTATTTAACATATTTTTAATTTATTTTTTTATTAATTACAGTTTATTCACTTTGTATCCCCCCATAAGCTCCTCCCTCCTCCCCTGCCAGTCCCACCCTCCCTCCCCCTTCTTCACGCATGCCCCTCCCAAAGTCCACTGATAGGGGAGGTCCTCCTCCCCTTCCTTCTGATCTTAGTCTATCAGATCACATCAGGAATGGCTGTATTGTCATCTTCTGTGGCCTAGTAGGGCTGCTCTCCCCTCAGGGGGAGGTGATCAAAGAACAGGCCTCTCAGATTATGTCAGAGGCAGTCCCTCTTCCCATTACTATGTAACCCACTTGGACACTACACTGCCATGGACTACATCTGTGCAGGGGTTCTAGGTTATCTCCATGCATGGTAGTTGGTTGGAGTATGAGTCTCTGGAAAGACCCCTGTGTTCAAATTTTCTGGTTCTGTTGCTCTCCTTGTAGGGTTCCTGTCCTCTCCAGATCTTACTATTTCCCACTTCTTACATAAGATTCCCTGCACTTTGCCCAACAGTTGGCCATAAGTCTCAGTGTCTGCTTTGATAGTCTGCAGGGTAGAGCCTTTCAGAGGCCCTCTGTGGCAGGTTCCTAGGTTGTTTCCTGTTTTTCTTCTTCTGAGCATCTTAACCAGAGTCCTCCTTCCTCATTAGCTCCCTTAGGTGTACAGATTTTGGTATGTTTATCCTATATTACATGTCTAATATCCACTTATGAGTGAGTATATACCATGTGTGTCTTTCTGCTTCTGGGATACCTTACTCAGGATGATCTTTTCCAGTTCCCACCATTTACCTGCAAATTTCATGATTTTCTTGTT
This sequence comes from Meriones unguiculatus, assembly GCF_030254825.1. Lineage (NCBI taxonomy): Eukaryota > Metazoa > Chordata > Mammalia > Rodentia > Muridae > Meriones > Meriones unguiculatus. The sequence goes on from NC_083354.1 coordinate 100,696,879, forward strand.
TTTATGGCTAAGTAATATTCCATTGTGTAGATGTACCACAATTTTTGTATCCATTCCTCAACTGAGGGGCATCTGGGCTGTTTCCACTTTCTGGCTATTACAAGTAAAGCTACTACAAACATGGTTGAGAGATGTCCTTGTTATATATTTGAGTGTCTTTTAGATATATGCCTACCAGTGGTATAGCTGGATCTTGAGGAAGTGCTATTCCTAGTTGTCTGGCATTTGAAGTTTTGTAAAGACAAATATAGGCTTATATTTTCCACCAAACCTACTTTATTTAGGATTCTTAAGTACCTTTACCTCCCTTTCAAACCCACAACCTTAGGTAGGAGATCAATAGGAAAAACTGCTGTAGACTTCCTTTATCCACTTCCTGCTGATTAGGGTTGATGGCTGTTTAGGGGATTACCAGATATCAGCAGTCCAGTCCAAAGGCCAACACCAAGCAGCAACGCAAAGTCTGCAAAAGCCACAAGACTCAGTTGGATTGTCCAAAGAAACCCCCAGAACATTTTATATATATAAATTTATTGGAAGGGGAGGAGGACCTCCCCTATCAATGGACTTGGAAGAGGGGAAGGAGGAGATGAGGGAGGGAGAGTGGGATTGGAAGGGAAAGAGAGAGGGTGCTATGGCTAAGATACAAGTGAATGACCTGTGATTCAAATAAAATAAAATTAAAAAACTGTAAAAAAATGAAATATATATATATATAATGTCTGTCAGAAGAGGCATACAATTGTTCCTTGGCTATTTCATCCTTCAGGCAAAGTATGGAATCTGTGAGGCCCTATGTTATACTTCTGCCTTTCTTCACTGCAATTCTCTTGGGTTCATGGCTGCAGCTGAAGCATGCACTACAGTAAAAGTCTTATCTGATGAGTTCCACTTAAAGCACCAAGTGAGGGATTGTTCCACTACTTCAAATGAGATCCAATGGTCACATTAGTGGAAAAATATTTCTGCACACTTTATTCATCATTGCAGACCATGATAGTTCAGAACATGACTTCAAATCCTGACCTTGCCAACCCAGTAAGGCCTAGAGTGCCAAAGTAACTCGCAGCTCTCCTAAACTTAGATTTTTCTCATGGCAGGAGGGAGTTAACAACACCCATCTCAATGTGTCATCGTGGTGATGTAGCAGGATAACGCACAGACTGGGTCCAGCATAGAGTAGCAATGTAACTCATCTTAAGTGGGAACTGATTGTTGACATAGGAATTGTTTCATTACGACAAATGTAGTTTTTAACTTCAGTGAGTAAGCTATAGTGGAAGTTGTTTGGAAGTATAATCCATTGCACATATTTTTGGAATAGCTACAATGAATCATACTCAAAAAGAAAATATTTTAAAATATTTTATTTTCAAGCATCATCAAAGAAACAAATAAATGCACTGAGAATAGATTGATTCACGTGCCTTATTTTTCCCTTCCTATGGATGTTATGTGAACTCATAATGAACAAGCTTTACTAGAAAAGAGTATTGCTATAACTTCCCAGGCTTCTTACTCATGTTCTGGGAAACAGATCCCCCTGAAAGGTATAAAATGCATTTTCATTCATGCCAGTTTTACAAGACTTAATCTATGTGTTGAAGTAAAGCAGGCAGAACAAGTCTTTCCTACACCCTCCAAAAACCACCAGTTTTGTCTAACAGAGACTGTCTGGCCACCACCACAGCACACTGGCTTCTGTTCTGAATGGAAGAGTTGAAATGCCCAGCAGGGCCTAAGGTTCTTGGTGTTGTGAACAGCCACAGCTGTAATTTCCAACCTTGATATTGAGCAAGTCCCAAAAGCCATTTCGCATTCTTCATTGCTCTACTCTTACAGCCACATCTTTATGAATCTTAATTAGCCACAGCCAATTCACTACACAGTTTTATGCTCCAAATAAAGGTCACCAGCATTCGTAAATGAAACATTATTAAAGCTCAAATCACACATTGATCCCAACACCTTAATAGTGGGAGCACTTCAGCACCCTACTTTCACCAAAGAACAAATCATTAAGACAGAAGCTAAATGGGGAAATAATGACACTTACAGAGGTCCTAACTCAAATGAACCTAATAGATGTCTACAGAACTTTTCAGCCAAACTCAAATGAATATACCTTCTTCTCAGCACCTCACAGAACCTTCACAAAAAATGATAACCAGCACAAATCAAAACTCAACAGATATAAGAAGATTGAAATAATCCCATGTATCATATCAGACCACCATGGCCTAAAACTAGACCTCAACAAAATAACAAAAAGCCTACATACACATGGAAACTAAACAACTCTCTGCTCAATGACAGCTTAGTGAGGGAAAAAATGAAAAACAAAATTAGAGACTTCCTAAAATTCAATGAAAATGAAAGCACAACTTACCCAAACTTATGGAACACAAAGAAAACAGGGTTAAGAGGAAATTTGATAGCAACAAGTGCATTTAGAAAGAAGTTTGAGACATCTCATACAAGCAACTTAACAGCACACCTAAAAGCCCTAGAAAAATAAAAGAATCAGACACACCCAAGAGGAGTAGACTATTCGAAATAATCAAACTTAAATAATCAAACTCAGAGCTAAAATCAATGAATTAGAAACAAATAAAACTATTCAAAGAATCAGTGAAACCAAGAGCTGGTTCTTTGAGAAAATCAACAAGATAGACAAACTCTTAGCCAAACTAACTAAAAGGCTGAGAGAAACTATCTAAATAAGCAAATTCAGAAATTAAAAGGGGGATATATTGACAGAGACTGAGGAAATCCAAACAATTATTATGCCTTACTACAAAAGCCTATATGCCACAAAATTTGAACACCAAAATGAAATGGATAATTTTCTTGATAGAGTCCATTTACCAAAATTAAATTAAGATCGGGTAAATAGATTAAGTTGTCCTATATCACCCAAGGAAATAGAAGCAGTCATCAAAATTCTTTCTTCCAAAAAAAAGCTCAGGGCCAGATGGTTTCAGCACAGAATTCTACCAGACCTTCAAAGAAAAGCTAACTCCACGTCTCTTCAAAATATTCCACAAAATAAAAACAGAATGAACCTTACCAAACCCATTCTATAAGGCCACACACAGTCACCTTGAAACCTAAACCACGCAAGAACCAACAACAAAAAAAGAACTTCAGACCTATCTCTCTTATGAACATTGATTAAAAAAAATACTCAATAAATACTCACAAACTGAATCCAAGAACACATAAAAGATATCATCCATCATGACCAGGTACGCTTAATCCCAGGCATGCAGAGGTGGTTCAGTATATGAAAATCCATCAATGTAATCTACCACATAAACAAACTGAAGGAGAAAAATCACATGATCATCTCCTTAGATTCTGGAAAAAGCATTTGCCAAAATCAAAAACCCATTCAAATTTAAAGTCTTTGAGAGATCAAAGATGCAAGGCACATATCTAAACATAGTAAAGATAATATAAAGCAAGCCTATAGCTAACATCAAACTAAACAGGGAGAAACTGAAATCAGGGACAAGGCAAGGCTGCCCACTCTCTCTGTATGTCTTCAACATAGTACTTGAAGTCCTAGCTAGAGCAATAAGACAACTAAAGGAGATCAATAGGATAAAAATTGGAAAGGAAGAAGTCAAAGTTAAACCATTTGCAGATGATACGATAGTATACATGGGTGACCCAAAGAATTCAACCTGAGAACAACTTCAGCTGATAAACACCTTCAGCAAAGTGGATGGATACAAAATTAACACACACACAAAGTAGCCCTCCTGTATATGAAAGACAAAAGGGCTGAGAAGGAAATTAGGGACACTACACCCATCAAAATAGCCATTAACAACATAGAGCACTTTGGGGTGACTCTAACCAAACAAGTGAAAGACCTGTTTGAAAAAAACTTCAAGTCTCTGAAGAAAGAAATTGAAGAAGATATCAGAGGATGGAAAGATCTCCTATGCTCATGGATCAGTAGGATTAACATAGTAAAACTGGCCATCCTGCCAAAAGCAATCTACAGATTCAATGCAATTCCCATCAAAATACCGACATAATCCTTTACAGAACTTGAAATAACAATTCTCAATATCATATGGAAAAAAAAACAAAACAGAATTGTTAAAACAACCCTATACAACAACACATCATCTGGAGTTATCTCTATCCCTGATCTCATGCTATACTACAAAGCAATAGTAATGAAAACTTCATGGTACTGGCATAGAAACAGAATAATGGATCAATGGAATTGAATAGAAGACCCAGAAATAAACCCACACACTTATGGACACCTGATCTTTGACAAAGATGCCAAAACCGTACAATAGAAAAAAAGATAGCATCTTCAACAAGTGGTGCTTATCTAACTGGATGTCTACATGTAGAAAAATGCAAATAGATCCATATTTATCACCCTGTACAAAATTAAGTCCAAGTGGCTCTCAAGACCTCAACATAAAATCAGACACACTAAACCTGTTAGAAGAAAAAGTGGGGAAGACTAGAACTCATTGGCACAGGAGACAACTTCTTGAACAGAACACCAACAGCATAGGCCCTAAGAACAACAATCAATAAATGAGACCTCATGAAACTGAAAAGCTTCTGGAAAGCAAAGGACACTCTCATCAGAACAAACAACAGCCTACAGAGTGGGAAAGGATCTTCACCAAACCTATATCTCACAGAGGGCTAATATTCAGAATATAAAAAGAACTCAAAAAATTAAAAAGCAACAAATCAAATAATCCAATTTAAAAATGGGTTAGAGAGCTAAACAGAGAATTCTCGATAGAGGAATAGCAAATGGCATACAAAGACTTAAAGAAATGCTCAACATCCTTAATCATCAGGGAAATGCAAATCAAAACTGCCCTGAGATTTCATTTTACACCCATCAGAATGGCTAAGATCAAAAACTCAAGTGACAACACATGCTGGAGAGGATGTGGAGAAAGGGGAAACCTCCTCCATTGCTGATATGAATGTAAATTTCTACACCCACTTCGGAAATCAATCTGGTGCTTTCTCAGAAAATTAAGAATAGTGTTACCTCAAGATCCAGCTATACCACTCCTAGGCATATATCCAAAAGATGCTCAAGTATGCAATAAGGTAAATTGCTCAACCATGTTCATAGAATCTTTATTTATAATAGCCAGAATCTGGAAACAACCCAGATGTCCTTCAACTGAGGAATGGATACAGAAATTGTGGTACATTTACACAATGGAATACTACTCAGCAATTAAAAACAAGGAAATCATGAAATTTTCAAGGCAAATGGTGGGAACTAAGAAAAGATCATCCTGTGGGAGGTATCCCAGGAGCAAAAGACACACATAATAGATACTCACTTATAAGTGGATATTAGGCATATTATATAGGATAAACACACTAAAATCTGTACACCTAAAGAAACTAAGCAAGAAGGAGGACCCTGGGTAAGAGGATCAGTCCTCATTGAGAAAGGCAAGTGGGATAGACATAGGAAGAGGGAGAAACAGGGAACAAGACAGGAGCCTGCCACAGATGCCCTCTGAAAGACTCTGCCCAGCAGGGTATCAAAGCAGATGCTGAGACTTATAGCTAAACTTTGGGCAGAGTTGAGGGAATCCTATGAAAGTAGGGGGACATAAAAAGACCTAGAGGGGACAGGAGCTCCACAAGGAGAGCAACAGAACCAAAAAATCTGGGCACAGAGGTCTTTTCTGAGACTGATTCTCTAACCAAGGACCCATGCATGGAGATAACCTAAATCCCCTGCACAGTTGTAGCCCACAACAGATCAGTATCCAAGAGGGTTTCCTAGTAAGGAGAACAGAGGCTGTCTCTGACATAAACTCAGTGGCTAGCTCTTTGATCACCAACCCCTGAAGGGGGAGCAACATTACCAGATCACAGAGGAAGACAGTGTAGCCAGTCCTGATGAGACCTCATAGTCTGTAGTCAGATGGAAGGGGAGGAGGACTTCCCCTATCAGTAGACTGAGAGGGGAATGGGTGGAGATGAGGGATGTAGGGGGGACTGAGGGAAGGAGGGAGGAAGCTACAGCTGGGATACAAAGTGAATAAATTATAATAAATAAATAATTTTCAAAACAAACTCAAATATAGTTTTTCTAAATGATTTTCTTAATCCTTTAATGCTTTTTTTAAAAGTAATAACTTGTTTGAGATCAATACATAAGATGTAATGTCTCTAATTTTACTTTTTTTTTGAACACTCATTCACTGACTGCTCTTCCAGAGGACCTGGATTCGATTCCTAGCAACCACGTGGCAGCTCACAACTGTCTGTAACTCCAAGATCTGACATCCGCAGACTTACACGCAGGCAAAACATCAATGCACATAAGATAAAAATAAATATTTTTTTTAAAAAAGTTACCTCTAGCCAAGCACAGTGGCACATGCCTATAAATCTAGCACTCTGGGGGGGCGGAGCCAAGATGGCGACTAGCACACACAGTTTCTGAGCGGTGGGATACCTGAACTTCTGAGTTGGTGAATGGAAGGACCCCTAACTCAGGAAAACCACGGTGAGGCTTTCTGAACAACAGGGAACATCACAGGATGTGAAAACTTTGGTCTCCGGTCACCCGGGGACTTGTTTGGGGAAGGAGAGAAACGATCCTTTGTTCTTGCGGCACTCCCTTCCCCCAGACCTCCTTCCTCCTCGGCACAGCAGCACAGCGGACTCATCTTTCTCAGCGCAGACCTAACTGCCTGGGGTATACAGCCACTGAGGCAGAGCCCCAAGCCCTTTAGTGGCAGACAAAAGCCAGCAGTACGTGTCCCGGAGTCCCAGATTCACGCAGCGGCTGCACCATCCTCCCAGGGCGCGAATCAACTAGACACCATACTAGCTCCACAGGATCGCCATCACTGATGGTACGGCCCGCCCAATCCCACAGTGACAGAGAATACGCTATATACTCACCAAAACCAGGCAGAAACGTCATACAACCTGGACACACCAGGCGCTGGGCCTCCCAAGCTTGGAGAGCACACTGAAGAGACCCCAGGACTTCCCAGAAAGCATCCGGACCAGCGACTCAGTCTCCAGTTACAGCTGGACGTGGCTGCGGAGCAGCACTGAACTGCCAGGGCACCACAGCCCTCCAGTTTATGACTAACCAGGGCCAAGCCAGAGAACAGAGAGCCTGGTTACCCCATCCCTGCTGAAGTGACCACCCTGAAATCTCCAGCTGCAGCAAGACCTCAGAACCTGGCAGTGACAGCAGCACAGAACTGGCGGAGCACATCAAAGAAGCAGGGCCAAACCAGAGAGCAGAGAGCCCCGGATACCACGATCTCTGCCTGTACAGCTAGTCCTCAGCACATGCTGAGAGTGCTCAGCTTCCTGAAGAACTCTCCAGACACCAGAGAGAGACAGCACCAGTCTGATCTGCAGAATCCAAAAACACACAGGGAAGGTTTCAGATAAGCCAATGGCCAGGGGTAGGTGAAAGAACACTTCCAACATAAATCAGGACATCATGACTTCACCAGCAAACCCCAAAATCGATGGATACTCCAATTCAGCAGAAGCACAGGAAAATGATTTTAAAGCCATGCTTGCCCAATTATTTGAGGCTCATAAGGAGGAAATGAACAAGTCTTTCAAAGAGATGGCCAGTCAATTGGAGGCAAAGAAAGAAGAAATAGACAATATCCTTAAAGAAACACAGGCAAACATAGCCAAACAAATAGATACACAAGTAGAGGAAAAATTAGTGGCATATAAAAAGGAAATGAAAAAAGAAATAGAGGCCATCGTAGAGAGACAGGAATCCAAATTCAAACACATGAAAGAAATGGTGCAAGGCATGAAAACAGAATTAGAATCAATAAAGAAAACACAAAATGAGAAAACCCTTGAGCTGGAGATCTTGGAGAAAAGATCAGGAACCACAAAAGTAAGCATCACCAACAGAATACAAGAGATGGAAGAGAGAATCTCTGGAGCTGAAGACACATTTGCAGAAATGGATACTTCTCTCAAAGAAAAAGTAAAATCAGAAAAGTTCCAATCACAAAATATCCAAAAAATCAAGGATGCTATGAAAAGACAAAATCTAAGAATAATAGGAAATCATGAAAAAGAAGACTCCAGATTCCAAGGTCCAGAAAATATTTTCAAGAAAATCATAGAAGAAAATTTTCCCAACTTAAAGAAAGAGATGTCCATAAATATACAAGAGGCCTACAGAACTCCAAATAGACTAGACCAGAAAAGAAAACATCACGTCACATCATAGTCAAAACACCAAAACACTAAATCTACAGAACAAAGAAAAGATATTAAAAGCAGCAAGGGAAAAAGGCCAAGTAACATATGAAGGTAGACCTATCAGAATCACACCGGACTTCTCATCAGAAACTATGAAAGCCAGAAGGGCCTGGGCAAGTATCATGGAGACTCTAAGAGATCACAAATGTCAACCCAGACTACTATACCCTGCAAAGCTTTCAATCAACATAGATGGAGAAAACAAAATATTCCATGACAAAACTAAATTTACACAATATCTACACAGCAAACCATCCCTACAGAAGATACTAGAAGGAAAACTCCAATCCAATGAAAACAAATTCATCCAAGAAAACAGGGCATACAGATAATATTCCAACAAAAATGAAAAGAAAACAAGCAATGAAACAAGGTTAGATCACCGACTCCATTACAAAAGGAACCAACATGCATTGGTCACTATTATCTATCAATATCAATGGACTCAACTCACCAATAAAAAGACACAGGCTAACAGAATTGTTAAGGAAACAGGATCCAACATTCTGTTGCATCCAAGAAACACACCTATGCAACAAAGATAAACACTACCTCAGAGTAAAGGGCTGGAAAACTGTTTTTCAAGCAAATGGTTCCAGAAAACAAGCTGGAGTAGCCATCCTAATATCTAATAAAATAGACTTTCAACCCAAGTTAATCAAAAAAGATAAGGAGGGCCACTATATTCTCATCAAAGGAAAAATCCACCAAGAGGACATCACAATCTTGAATATCTATGCCCCAAATACAAGAGCACCGACATTCGTAAATGAAAAATTATTAAAGCTTAAATCATACATTGATCCTAATACCTTAATAGTGGGAGACTTCAACACTCCACTCTCACCAAGGGACAGATCAACTAGACAGACACCAAATAGGGAAATAAAAGCACTCACAGAATCCCTAAATCAAATGGACCTTATAGATGTCTACAGATCGTTTCACCCAAACTCAAAAGAGTACACCTTCTTTTCAGCACCACATGGAACCTTTTCCAAAATAGACCATATAGTGGGTCACAAAGCAAGCCTCAACAGATACAAAAGGATTGAAATAATCCCTTGTATACTATCTGACCACCATGGACTAAAGCTAGACATCAACAACAGAAACAACAAAAAGCCGACACGCACATGGAAACTGAACAACTTGCTACTCAATGACAGCTGGGTTAAGGAAGAAATAAAGAAAGAAATCAAAGACTTCCTAGAATTCAATGAAAAGGAAGGCACAACATACCCAAATTTATGGGACACATTGAAAGCAGTGCTCAGAGGAAAATTTATAGCACTAAGTGCCTGCAAGAAGAAATTTGTAACAACACATACAAACAACTTAATGGCCCAACTGAAAAACCTAGAAAAAAAAGAAGCAGATACACCCAAGAGGAGCAGACGGCTGGAAATAATCAAACTAAGGGCTGAAATCAATCAACCAGAAATAAATAAAACTATCCAAAGAATCAATGAAACAAAAAGCTGGTTCTTTGAGAAAATCAACAAGATAGACAAACCCTTAGCCAAACTAACTAAAGAGCAGAGAGAAACTATCCAGAACAGCAAAATCAGAAATGAAAATGGGGACATAACCACAGACACTGAGGAAATCCAAACAATTATTAGGTCATACTACAAAAGCCTATATGCCACAAAATTTGAGAATCTAAATGAAATGGATAATTTTCTTGAAAGATTCCATCTACCAAAACTAAGTCAAGATCAGGTAGAAAGACTGAATAGCCCTATATCTCCCAAGGAAATCGAAGCAGTCATTAACAGTCTCCCCTCCAAAAAAAGCCCTGGACCAGATGGCTTCAGCGCAGAATTCTACAAGACCTTCAAAGAAGTGCTAACTCCAATTCTCCTCAAGCTATTCCACAAAATAGAAACAGAAGGAACACTACCAAACTCATTCTATGAAGCCACAGTCACCTTAATACCTAAACCACACAAAGACCCAACAAAAAAAGAGAACTTCAGGCCTATCTCTCTTATGAACATTGACGCAAAAATACTCAATAAAATACTTGCAAACCGAATCCAAGAACATATCAAAGATATCATCCACCATGACCAAGTAGGCTTCATCCCAGGCATGCAAGGGTGGTTCAACATACGGAAATCCATCAATGTAATCCACTACATAAACAAACTGAAGGAGAAAAACCACATGATCATCTCCTTAGATGCCGAAAAAGCATTTGACAAAGTCCAACACCCATTCATGTTTAAAGTCTTGGAGAGATCAGGGATAAAAGGCACATGCCTAAAGATAGTAAAGGCAATATACAGCAAGCCTATAGCTAACATCAAACTCAATGGAAAGAAACTTAAATCAATCCCACTGAAATCAGGGACAAGACAAGGCTGTCCATTGTCCCCATATCTCTTCAACATAGTACTTGAAGTCCTAGCCAGAGCAATAAGACAACTAAAGGAGATAAAGGGGATACAAATCAGAAAGGAAGAGGTCAAAGTGTCACTATTTGCAGATGATATGATAGAATACATGAGCGACCCCAAAAATTCAACCAGAGAACTCCTTCAGCTGATAAACACCTTCAGCAAAGTGGCAGGATACAAAATCAACTCAAAAAAATCAGAAGCCCTCCTATATACCAAAGACAAAAAGGCTGAGAAAGAAATTAAGGAAACAACACCCTTCACAATAGCCACTAATAACATCAAGTACCTTGGTGTGACTCTAACCAAGCAAGTGAAAGACCTGTTTGAGAAAAACTTCAAGTCACTGAAGAAAGAAATCGAAGAAGATATCAGAAGATGGAAAGATCTCCCGTGCTCATGGATTGGTAGGATTAACATTGTGAAAATGGCCATACTGCCAAAAGCAATCTACAGATTCAATGCAATTCCCATCAAAATACCAACTCAATTCTTTACAGACCTTGAAAAAAAGATTCTCAGCTTCATGTGGAGAAACAAAAAACCCAGAATCTCCAAAACGATCCTGTACAACAACAGATCATCTGGAGGTATCTTCATCCCTGATCTCAAACTGTACTACAGGGCAACAGTAATAAAAACTGCATGGTATTGGCCTAGAAACAGAGAGTAGGATCAATGGAACTGCATAGAAGACCCAGAAATAAATCCACACACCTATGAATACTCGATATTTGACAAAGAAGCCAAATCCATTCAATGGAAAAAAGACAGCATCTTCAACAAATGGTGCTGGACCAACTGGATGTCTACATGCAGAAAAATGAAAATAGATCCACATTTATCACCCTGCACAAAACTAAACTCAAAGTGGATCAAGGACCTCAACATAAAACCAGATACCCTAAATCAATTGGAAAAAATAGTGGGGAACAGCCTAGAACTCATTGGCACAGGAGACAACTTCCTGAACAGAACACCAACAGCACAGGCTCTAAGAGCAACAATCAATAAATGGGACCTCATGAAACTGAAAAGTTTCTGTAAAGCAAAGGATACCGTCATCAAAACAAAACGACTGCCTACTGATTGGGAAAGAATCTTCACTAACCCTTTATCTGACAGAGGACTAATATCCAGTATATACAAAGAACTAAAGAAGCTGAAAAGCAGCAAACCAAGTAATCCAATTTAAAAATGGGGTAGAGAGCTAAACAGAGAATTCTCGACAGAGGAATATCGAATGGCAGAAAAACACTTAAAGAAATGCTCATCCTCATTAGCCATCAGGGAAATGCAAATCAAAACGACCCTGAGATATCACCTTACACCCATCAGAATGGCCAACATGAAAAACTCAAGTGATAACACATGCTGGAGAGGTTGTGGAGAAAGGGGAACCCTCCTCCACTGCTGGTGGGAATGTAAACTGGTACAACCACTCTGGAAAGCTATCTGGCACTTTCTAAGACAATTAGGAATAGTGCTTCCTCAAGACCCAGCTATACCACTGCTAGGTATATACCCAAAGTTCATTCAAGTACACAAAAGGGATACTTGCTCAACCATGTTTATAGCAGCTTTATTTGTAATAGCCAGAACCTGGAAACAACCCAGATGAAATGGGGACAGAAATTGTGGTATTTTTACACAATGGAGTACTACTCAGCAATCAAAAAGGAGGAAATCATGAAATTTGCAGGCAAATGGTGGGATCTAGAAAAGATCATTCTGAGTGAAATATCCCAGAAGGAGAAAGACAAACATGGGATATACTTATTTATATAGACCTATAAGATATGATAAACATAATGAAATCTATACACCTAAAAAAGATAATCAATTGAGCGGACATGGGGTAAGATGATCAATCCTCATTTAGAAAGACAGGTGGGATGTGCATTGAACGTATGACAGGAGTCTACTGAGCGCATCTGAAAGACTCTAACTAGCAATGTTTTCAAAGCAAAGACTCATGACCAAACCTTTGGCAGAGTACAGGGAATCATAAGAAAGAAGGGGAGTTAGTCTGATGGGGAAAGGATAGGAGCTCCACAAGGACCAAATATATCTGGACACAGGGTCTTTTCTGAGACTGACATTCAACCAAGGACCATGTATGGATATAACCTAGAACCTCCACTCAGATGTAGCCTGTGGTAGCTCAGTAACCAATTGGTTTCCCAAAGTGAGGGGAACAAAGACTATTTCTAACAAGAACTCAATGGCTGGCTATTTGGTCTCCCTACCCCCAAAGGGAAGAGCAGTCCTCTTAGGCCACAGAGGAGGGCTTTGCAGCCAGTCCTGAAGATACCTGATAAAACAGGATCAGATGAATGGGGAGGAGGTCCCCCCTATCAGTGGACTTGGAAAGGGGCACGGTGGAGATGAGGGAGGGAGGGAGGGACTAGGAGGGAATAAGGGATCGGGACACGGCTGGGATATAGAGTTAATAAAATGTAACTGATAAAAAAATAATAATAAAATAAAATAAAATAAAATAAAATAAAAATCTAGCACTCTGAGAGGCAGAGGCAAGTAGATATCTGTGAGTTTGAAGCCAGCCTGATCTACAAAGAGAGTCCAGAATAGCCAAGGCTACACAGAGAAACCATGTCTCAAAAAAAAAAAAAAAAAAAGAGTTACAGGTAAAGATGTGTCTATGTGGTGAAGTGGGAGAGCATTTGGCCAATGTGTACAACACGGAATTCCATATTAAGCACTGCAAGAAGACAAGTGTTATAACAAAGCTAAGAATGGCAAGCTTTGACCATTTTCTTGGGAGACTCGTGGGCTATAATAATGGCATCTCTTGTTATCTGAGATATAGCTGCTTTATTGAAACATAAAAAACTAAACCACAACTTAAAATTGAGTAATTCTTTTCTTGAAAAGAATAGCAAGTTTAACAGGCTACAATCTCGAGTGTCTTTTAAAGTTTAAAAGTATTAAGATTTAATCGGCAAGAATGACTGGTAACACATGGGAATTTCCATTTTCATTTGGTTTTAGACTTCAATAAAATTATATTTGGAATAATAACCACTCGAGTCTTGCACTTCCATTTGAGCAATCTTGGAGATGAGTCTTAAACCACAGGTAATTACTGGAGATTGTGATGCCTCTACACGTGGCTGATTTAAACAGATCAGAACTTAGTGTCTTAGCACTGCTTTCTTCTAGGGTTCTGGCTGAGATCTGCCAAGCAAGAGTGGGAGGAGGGATGAATATTTTAAAAATAACAAATATGTGCTGATCTCATTTCTTCGGTCTTTCCACACCTCCCAGTTCTCACTCCTTCCTTTTCTTCTGCATTTCTGCCTGTATTTCTTTTCATCTTACATTGGGGGTCAGGGTAAGGCCACTGGCACCCAGTGTACCTTACAGCCAACTACTGCAAGCTCACCCTTGTACTCAGGACAGCAGGAGCTCCGCCCCTGCACTTCTGCCTATAGAGGTTGCCCCTGCACTCTGAGGGTGGCATGTGTATAGGTGTTTGGCAAAGAGTGTCAGGTTTACTTGAAGATTATTCATAAAATCAGAGTTAGAGGCAATCATGCAGACTCACTTTCCAACTTCTTGTTTGGGGCTTCTTCTTATTCTCCTGGTCTTATTCTCCTGAACACCATCCTGCTTGACCTGTAAGAACCCCCCAAGACCAATACCAGTCTTGAGGACATATCTACTGTTAATTACATAAGATCTTGTCCCTTTAATGAATCCTCAGTTGTGTGTCAATTAAGATTTTCTTCACACTGTTTCCATCTTGACATTTGAAATGAGCGAGTTTGTGTGATTTTTCACTTCATCTTTTATTTCTTCTGTTAGTAAAATCATTATTTAAATGAAATCTTTTTTCCCTTTTATTTAAAATTTTTCATCAATTACACTTTATTCATTCTGCATCCCCCCATAAGCCCCTCTCTCCTCCCCTCACAGTCCCACTCTCCCTCTTCCCTCTGCTTGCATGCCACTCCCCAAGTCCACTAATAGAGGAGGTTCTCCTCTCCTTTCTGATCTTAGTCTGTCAGTTCACATCAAAAGTGGCTGCATTGTCCTCTACTATGGTCTGGTAAGGCTGCTCACCCCCAGAGGGAGGTGATCAAAGAGCAGGCCAATCAGATTATGTCAGAGGCAGTCCCTCTTCACATTACTATGTAACCCAATTGGACTCTGAACTGCCCTGGGCTACATCTGTGCAGGGGTTCTGGGTTATCTCCATGAATAGTCCTTGGTTGGAGTATGAGTCTCTGGGAAGTTCCCTGTGTTCAAATTTTCTTGTTCTGTTGCTCTCCTTGTGGAGACCCTGTCCTCTCCAGCTCTTACTATTTCCCAGTTCTTACTTAAAATTCCGTTCACCTGCCCAACAGTTGCCCATCCGGCTCAGCATCTGCTTTGATAGTCTGAAGGGCAGAGGCTTTCAGAGGCCCTCTGTGGTAGGTTCCTAGGTTGTTTCCTGTTTTCTTCTTCTTCTGATGTCCATCCTCTTTGCCTTTCCGGATGGGAATTGGACATTTTAGTTAGGGTCCTCTCTCTTGCTTAGTTTCTTTAGATGCACAGGTTTTAGTGGGTTTGTCCTATGTTGTATGTCTATATGAGTGAGTATATACCATGTGTGTCTTTTTGCTTCTGGGACAACTCACTCAGGATGATCCTTTCCAGATCCCACCATTTACCTGCAAATTTCATGATTTCCTTATTTTTCATTGCTGAGTAATATTCCATTGTGTAGATGTACCACAATTTCTGCATCCATTCTTCAGTTGAGGGGCATCTGGGTTGTTTCCAGCTTCTGGCTATTACAAATAAAGCTGCTACAAACATGGTTGAGCAAATGTCCTTTTTGTGTACTTGAGCCTCTTTTGGATATATGCCCAGTAGTGGTATGGCTGGATCTTGAGGAAGCGCTATTCCTAGTTGTCTGAGAAAGCGCCAGATTGATTTCCAGAGTGGTTGTACAAGTTTACATTCCCACCAGCAGTGGAGAAGGGTTCCCCTTTCTCCACAACCTCTCTAGCATGTGTTGTCACTTGAGTTTTTTATCTTGGCCATTCTCATGGGTGTAAGGTGAAATCTCAGGGTTGTTTTGATTTGCATTTCCCTAGTGGCTAGTGAGGTTGAGCATTTCTTTAAGTGCTTCTCTGCCATTTGGTATTCCTCTCCTGAGAATTCTCTGTTTAGCTCTGTTCCCCATTTTTTAAGTGGATTACTTGGTTTGCTGCTTTTCAGCTTCTTTAGCTCTTTATATATACTGGATATGAGTCCTCTGTCAGATAAAGGGTTGGTGAAGATTCTTTCCCAATCTGTAGGTGGTCGCTTTGTTTTGATGACGGTGTCCTTTGCTTTACAGAAGCTTTTCAGTTTCATGAGGTCCCATTTATTGACTATTGCTCTTAGAGCCTGTGCTGTTGGTGTTCTGTTCAGGAAGTTTTCCCCTGTACCAATGAGTTCTAGGGTATTTCCCACTTTTTTTTCAAGCCGATTTAATGTGTCTGGTTTTATGTTGAGGTCTTTGATCCACTTGGACTTCAGTTTTGTGCAGGGTGACAAGTATGGATCTATTTTCATTTTTCTACATGTAGACATCCAGTTAGACCAGCACCATTTGTTGAAGATGCTATCTTTTTTCCATTGTATGGTTTTGGCGTCTTTGTCAAAGATCAGGTGTCCATAAGTGTGTGGGTTTATTTCTGGGTCCTCTGTTCGGTTCCATTGATCCACCATTCTGTTTCTATGCCAGTACCATGCAGATTTTAAAACTGTTGCTCTATAGTACAACTTAAGATCAGGGATGGTGATACCTCCGGAAGATCTTTTATTGTAGAGGATTGTTTTAGCAATTCTGGGTTTCTTGTTATTCCAGATGAAGTTGAGAATTTTTCTTTCCAGGTCTGTAAAGAATTGTGTTGGTAATTTGATGGGCATTGCATTGAATCTGTAGATTGCTTTTGGTAAGATGGCCATTTTTACTATGTTAATCTTGCCAAGCCATGAGCATGGGAGATCTTTCCATCTTCTCATATCTTCTTCTAATTCTTTCTTCAGAGATTTGAAATTTTTTTCATACAAGTCTTTGACTTCCGTGGTTAGGATTACTCCGAGGTACCTTATGTCATTTCTGGCTATTGTGAAGGGTGTTGTTTCCCTAATTTCTTTCTCAGCCCTTTTGTCTTTTGTATACAGGAGGGCTACTGATTTTGTTTGAGTTAATTTTGTATCCGGCCACTTTGCTGAAGGTGTTTATCAGCTGTAGGAGTTCCCTGGTAGAGTTTTTGGGGTCACTCACGTATACTATCATATCATCTGCAAATAGTGATAATTTGACTTCTTCCTTTCCAATTTGTATCTCCTTGATCTCCTTCAACTGTCTTATTGCTCTAGCAAGGACTTCCAGCACTATGTTGAAGAGATATGGAGAGAGTGGGCAGCCTTGTCTTGTCCCTGATTTCAGTGGGATTGCTTTAAGTTTCTCTCCATTCAGTTTGATGTTGGCTCTAGGCTTGCTGTATATCGCCTTTACTATGTTTAGATATGTGCCTTGTATCCCTGATCTCTCCAATACTTTGAACATGAATGGATGTTGGATTTTGTCAAAGGCTTTTTCAGCATCTAGGGAGATTATCATGTGGTTTTTTTCTTTCAGTTTGTTAATATGGTGGATCACATTGATGGATTTCCGTATATTGAACCACCCCTGCATACCTGGGATGAAGCCTACTTGGTCATAGTGGATAATATCTTTGATGTGTTCTTGGATTCGGTTTGCAAGTATTTTATTAAGTATTTTTGCATCAATGTTCATAAGGGAGATTGGCCGGAAATTCTCTTTCTTTGTTGAGTCTTTGTGAGGTTTAGGTACCAAGGTGACTGTGGCTTCATAGAATGAATTTGGTAATATTCCTTCTGTTTCTATTTTGTGGAATAGTTTGAAGAGAATTGGTGTTAGCTCTTCTTTGAAGGTCTGGTAGAATTCTGCGCTGAAGCCATCTGGTCCTGGGCTTTTTTTGGATGGGAGACTTTTGATGACCGCTTCTATTTCTTTGGGGGATATAGGACTATTTAGTTCATTTACCTGGTCCTGATTCAGCTTTGGTAAGTCAAATTGATCAAGAAAATTGTCCATTTCATTTAGATTTTCAAATTTTGTGGCATATAGACTTTTGAAGTAAGTCCTAATGATTGTTTGGATTTCCTCAGTGTCTGTAGTTATATCCCCCTTTTCATTTCTGATTTTGTTGATTTGGATGGTGTCTCTCTGCCTTTTAGTTAGCCTGGCTAAGGGTTTGTCGATCTTGTTGATTTTCTCAAAGAACCAGCTCTTGGTTTCATTGATTCTTTGAATTGTTTTTTTGTTTCCAATTGATTGATTTCAGCCCTGAATTTGATTATTTCCAGCCGTCTGCTCCTTCTTGGTGTGTCTGCTTCTTCTTTTTCTAGGGTTTTTAAGTGAGCCATTAGGGTGCTTGAATGCGCTGTCTCAAATTTCTTCTTGAAGGCACTTAGTGCTATGAACTTTCCTCTTAGCACTGCTTTCATTGTGTCCCACAGGTTTGGGTATGTTGTGTCTTCCTTTTCATTTTTTTCTAGAAAGACTTTAATTTCTTTCTTTATTTCTTCCCTGACCCAGCTGTCATTTAGTAACAAGTTGTTCAGTTTCCATGTGTGTGCAGGCTTTTTGTTATTTCTGTTATTGTTGAGGTCCAGCTTTATTCCATGGTGATCAGACAACATACATGGGATTATTTCAATCTTCTTGTATCTGTTGAGGCTTGCTTTGTGACCCACTATATGGTCTATTTTGGAGAAGGTTCCATGAGGTGCTGAGAAGAAGGTAAATTCTTTTGTGTTTGGGTGTAAAGTTCTGTAAATGTCTGTTAGGTCCATTTGATTCATGACCTCTGTCAGAGACATTGTTTCTTTGTTTAATTTCTGTTTTGTTGACCTGTCCTTTGTTGAGAGTGGGGTGTTGAAGTCTCCCACTATTAATGTGTGGGGATCTATATGTGCTTTAATTTTTATCAATGTTTGTTTTACAAATGTGGGTGCCCTTGTATTTGGGGCATAGATGTTCAGGATTGTGATGTCTTCCTGGTGGAATTTTCCCTTGATGAGTATGAAGTGTCCTTCCCCATCTCTTTTTATTAATTTTGGTTGAAAGTCTATTTTATCAGATATTAGAATGGCTACTCCTGCTTGCTTCTTGGGTCTGTTTGCTTGGAAAGTCGTCTTCCAACCCTTTACCCTCAGGTAATGTCTATCTTTGTGTCTTAGGTGTGTTTCTTGTATGCAACAGATTGCTGGGTTTTGTTTACGTATCCATTCTGTTAATCTGTGTCTTTTTATTGGAGAGTTGAGTCCATTGATGTTGAGAGAGATTAATGACCAGTGGCTGCTAGATCCCTTGATTTTGATGTTGGCTGTGGTCATCAGGTTGTGTGCTTGGTTGCTTTTTGTTTTACTGAAGTGAGATTATTTATTTCCTGTGTTTTCTTGAATGTAGCTAGCTTTCTTGGGTTGTATTTTCCCTTCCAGTGTCTTCCGTAATGCTGGATTTGTTTGTAGGTATTGTTGAAATTTGTTTTTGTCATTGAATATCTTGTTTTCTCCATCTATGAGGACTGAGAGTTTTGCGGGGTATAGTAGCCTGGGCTGACATCTGTGTTCTCTTAGGGTCTGCATGATATCCGTCCAGGCCCTTCTGGCTTTCATAGTCTCTGTTGAAAAGTCAGGTGTGATTCTAATGGGTTTGCCATTATATGTTACTTGGCCTTTTTCCCTTGCAGCTTTTAGTATTTTTTCTTTGTTCTGTATACTTATTGTTTTGATTATTATGTGGCGGGAGGATTTTCTTTTCTGGTCAAATTTGTTGGGTGTTCTGTAGGCCTCATGTTTAAATGAAATCTTTATTGTAGTTCTAAACGGTAACTCCAAAGATCAAATGCTATGATATTCGTTTGAAATACATACATGTGTCAACCAATTTACCCTCTGAACATGAACAATGTCTTCTGAAATGTATATACATAACAAACTAAAAATCGTTGAAAACCTTTTTCCATAGAAAAAAGTCAGTGTGTCGATATAAAATTATGACGTACATCACTGACACCGCACACACTGTGTGAGAGTCCACATGAACATGTGGTAGATCCCAACAGCCTGCTCTTATGCCTCATCCCTCTTTGTGCTTCCTGTGAAACCTGTGTGCTTAGCTCCACCCGTTTCTTCATCTGTAAAATGGGAGTAGGAGTAATACTTAGGCTATAACTTACTGTGCATCGTTAATGGGCATCTCTTAGAATAATCCTTGGCATAGAGTCGAAATCTCGCAAGCACCGATTAGCCATTTCAGAACGCCAGCAGTGATCAACAGGTTAAAGTTCTTTCTACTCAAGGTATTGTCATTATAACAAACATCTCTGGCACTCATTTTCTCACATACAACCTTCAAGTGGCCCCAGAATGAGCCCTATCGAGTCCTGATCTCACTGTGGATCTCTACCCTGTGCTGCTCTTTCAGTGATTTTCCATTTGATCCTATTAGCATGCTGGCCACATAGCTCTTCCCTCTAGGGAATCCTACAAACTTTTTGAGTTGGGCTTGGGAGCCTAAAACAATTATCCTAGTAATTCTAAGGAGAATTACAAAGAATTGTTCAAATCAATCAGGTTCTACCCCTGGAGCTATAATAAATCCTTCAGACTTCACAGTGCTTTACACTGGAGGAGCAACAGAGAGGATGTGGGGAAGACTAGCCCAATCCCCTCTAGGTTGCCACATACTTGTGAGCTAATGCTCTGGGGAATGTTTTCCTGAGTTCTGTCTTTCGTCACTGTTTAGCTCCTGTGGTATGAATTATGCATATTTTAAACACACTAATACCACGCCAGTTCCCACCCCCTTGAGGAATTTATAATTCTTTAAATTGATGTCCTGGCTGCTTAATCACAGTGTGCATAGGAACAATAGCACTGAAAGTCCAGACTTTAAATGAAACCTTGCCTTTGTTTCTTGTTACTTTTGTAAACGTGGATGAAGTTGTTGTCCACCAGACTGAGCCTCAGTTTTTTCACTTGAAAAAAAAAATGAGGATAACACCACATTTATAATGCAAAATTGGGGGCTTAAGAAATAGATCAGTGGTTAAGAGCACTGGCTTACAACCATCTGTAATGGGATCTGCTGCCCTCTGCTGTCTTGCAGACATACACGCAAATGGAGTATTCATGTACATAAAATATATAAATAAATAAATCTTTATAACATGATATTGGGAAGAAATAAGATAAACTGTGGAAAATATGTATTAATCATTATTGTTTCTTAAAAACTGACTTGTACGGGACAGCCCAACTTTAGCCTCAGTGCTCAGGAAGCAGAGGCAAGCAAATCTCTGAATTCAAGACCAGCCTGGTCTACAGAGCAAGTTCCAGGATATCCAGAGCTATGCGGAAAACCTCTATCTTGAAGGAAAAAAAAGAAAAAAGAAAAACCCTGCCTTGTGAGAAGCTGACTAAGAGCTTCCATAAGAC
This sequence comes from Meriones unguiculatus, assembly GCF_030254825.1. Taxonomy (NCBI): domain Eukaryota; kingdom Metazoa; phylum Chordata; class Mammalia; order Rodentia; family Muridae; genus Meriones; species Meriones unguiculatus. The sequence continues at coordinate 100,718,106 of NC_083354.1, forward strand.
CCAGCACTCAGGCTGGGAGACTCACAAACCTCCAGTAACTGAAGGTTCAAGGAATGCAAGGACCTCTTATGGCCTTTGTAAGCATTGGCACACATGAGGCACCCATATATAGAGAGAGAGAGACATTCCTACACATAAATTAAAAACAAATATTAAAACACCTGTCTTGTACAATATGGTAAAATAATTGTTCCTTATTACAATCAGCCAAATACAGTGTTTACTGCATGGGGCACTAGAACTCTAAAACTGAAACAAATAATCTCTAACTATGGTCAGCAGACAAAGGGGGAAGTGTTTTCTAGCTGCAGAGTGCTTTTCACCTGTCCTGAGAGCACACCACAGACATATCGGACGTTCACACCAAAAAAAAAAAGGAGGAAGAGGATGAGGAGGATGAGGAGGAAGGAGAAGGAGAAAGAAGGGGTGGTGGAAGAGGAAGAAGAAGACAAAGAAGAGGCAGAAGCATAAAAAGAAGGAGAAGGAGAAGAAGAAGAAAAAGAAGAAGAAGAAGAAGAAGAAGAAGAAGAAGAAGAAGAAGAAGAAGAAGAAGAAGAAGAAGAAGAAGAAATTATTTCCTAATGCCCTTTGCTAGCATAATCTCTGTTTATCTCTGAGATAGCCTGAAAATGTTTTCAAGTTGGAACCAAAAAGGGAAATTATCTATCCTATTTTTAACACTAATATTTTAGAAAAACAGACCCTGAGAAATGATTATACGTTAAGTTGTCTTAGAAAACAAGTCAGGGAATAAATTAGCTGAACATAAACTATTTTTAGAACCATTAACAATCTGTATGACCCCCAACCCTTCCCCAATGAATCTTCCAATTTGCCACACGCTATTTTATACTTTTGTTAAAATCTCTTTATGCATTCACATTACTTATTCACAGCCAGGAGATCAGAGCCCTAAAACAGAAATCACATTAAATGCTGCAGACAGAACGTGGCAAGGCTGTAAAATTACCCATCCATAGTTATGGAGCGGTTATTAACCCTGTGGCAGCAGGCCAATTTAGAGAAGTTATTTAAAGTTGTCACTAAAGGAGCGTTAACACTCTGTGGTCCCATATTTTCCACATCGATTACATTTGATTCATACATTTTCACTTCTGTAATGCCCAACATTTGGCCATCGATACGTCCAGCCTTTTGTAGCTAGTTATATTTAAACAGAAATTGTACTTTATATTTTGACAATAAATTTGTGGAGTACTTTTATGCTCCTGTCTTGATTTTACATTATCCTTCAACAGTCAAATTCTGAAAATTCAATGGCCTCAGCTGCTATCCCCAAGAGTCTGATTAAGTAAGTAAATAAATAAATATAGGTGTTCTGTATCTGAGTGGAAGAGTCGAGGTGGAGAAAGTATGAACATTTCTAGATACCCTGTGATAATTGTTCTTGTCAACATACTTATTAAAATTTAATCAAATGTATTCAAGGCATGGCAAAATGCCTCATCAAGTTTGCCGCACAAGCTTGACAACCCAAGTTCTATTCTCAGAGGCCTCAGTATAAGGAAATAACCAAGTCCTGGAGTTACACACTGATCTCCATGTGTGCACCCTATTGCACATGCACACACATACATACCCACATGCACACCAAAAATAGATGTTAACACACCAAATGTTAAAGAAAATAATATATTTCTATCTATCTCTCTTTTATTTTTTATATATTAATTACAGTTCATTCATTTTGTAGCCCCCTTCCTCATGCCCTCCCTATTCCACTCTCCCTCCCTCCTCTCCTCCCATGCCCCTCTCCAAGCCTTAAGATTACTTTGTATCATGAGGTAACTGAACAAATTTCTATTAAAAATGTAAAGAATAATATGAAAATTCTCTTTACTGACAAATTCAAACTACATCAAAGTGAAAAGTAAAAACAAAATAATTCCAAGAGGCAAGGAAGCACTTACTGCTAATTAGCTTGTATTGTAAATAAGGACAAGTCTTAAGATTCCTTTTAAAATGTTCTTGATTTCATAGTAATACTTACAAAAGTACAACATGATTTAAACAAACAGAAGCAAGGTTAAGCAATGTTACTTATAAATATATTGCATATATTTATGGTTTTTCAAAGGAAACAAATGTTAGCCATTGATTTATAGTTAATCATAAGTGCAAAATATAAGTATGACTGTCTGAAGACGAGACAGGGCTGTGAGAGGAAGAACAGAGAAATGAACACTACTGCTGGTACTCCAGCCCATCTGCTGCTTAAGCATGCTGCTCAGGGCAGCCCATCCGGTCAGCAAACATGTTTTACTGCAAAACCATATCTGTTTATGGGCTGTCGGTAGATATTTTATCAATGCCTTTTCCTAGGTATTGATAAAGTCATGAAAATATTTTTAAATTCTATTTTTTACTTTTATTAAAATATAATACATCCTTTCTTCTTCCCTTTTCTCACTCTCAACCTTCCCATATACTCCTCCTTAATCTTTCATAGTCATAGTTTCTATTTTCATTAGTTGTTGTTACAAACATGTATGAGCATATGTGTGTTTCCAAACATTTACAGACAACATGCTAAGTCTGTATAATGTTACTTGTACACACACACACACACACACACACACTATTCAGGGCTGACTATTTGGTATTTGATAACCAGCTGGTGTGATCTTCCCTGGGAAAGACTATTTCTTGTGCTCTCTGGGGCCTTCTGAGCTTTCCCTGTCCATAAAGCCTATCTCTTGGATTATTCTTGCTCATCTCATGTTTAGGCAGTCATGTTGGTGGGACTATAGACGTAGCTTTTTATACTCCTAGGACACACAGTCTCCCAGAAATCTCTTTGTTCCTCTGTCTCACATTATTTCTGTAAGCCTTGGGTATAGAACCTTTACTATAAACTTACCTCTTTGGACTGGGCACCAGAGCTATACATTTTGATTGGTTGTGGTTCTCTGTAATTAATGTTCTCTGCCCATTGCAAAGACAAGTTTTCTTGATGAGAGGTGAGAACTACATGTGTCTCGGCATATAAGAAAAACTGTTCTGAAAGTAGTTAGGGATTTGTTCATTTAGTGAAATGCAGTTGTAGATTCTCCTCCAGTACCCATAACATCCCTGGGTAGTTGGCTGAGTTTCTAGATCCAGACATGGTTTCTCTCTTGCTTGAGTATTAAGTCTATCATTGGGCTGTCAGTTACCGCCAAGCTAGGTATGCCACTACCTGACCCTTAGTGATATTGTGTCATTCTTGTCATTGCTGTGCTTCGTAGGCATCATGCCTGTGTAGGACTTTTGGCTGCTTCCCTTCATTGGAAGCTTGCAAGATGCCTTCTGGTACCATGAAAACTAGTCTTCAGACAGGAAACTTTCAGGTAGGTTTCTGTTCAGATCCACTGCACCCTGTATCTGAAGTACATGGTGTCTTCAGAAATGTACCTTCCACTTTGGAGTGGGGACCAGGGGCAATAGCAACAGCTTATAATGATTTGAGATTCCTTGGACAACCCTGACCAACAACTCTAAGCTTAGTGTTGGAGTTTTGTTAGATTATCTTTGACTCTTGGAGGGAGCATTGTCAACCTACAGAAAATTTTTATTTGAATTATATATGTGTATCTATACATAAAGTTATATGTATTGTAGCTGTTTTAAGACAGATAGTTAATAGTTTACCTTATGGTATATGTAAAATAATGTTCTCCTGTTGTTCCAGAGGGAATTTCTAAGGGATAATATTTGCAATTAGGTCTCATCATCACACTCTCCATTCTCACTGTCAATATGCTCAGTCTAGCCTACAAATCTTAAACTATTTGTTATTTTTGTTTCTAAAAATAAATTTAGCAGACCTCTGGTTTAGCCTATAAAAATTGTGACTTCTATTAATAATAATTACTCATAAGTATTAGTCTTTCATTTATTCCATCTTTTCCAATCCTCATCCTTAAGGAAAAGTGTTTAGTCAGCATAAAATTATGCACAAAACAGAAGGAGAGTCAATCAATTTTAGAAGAGAAAGCTACATTAGACTTTCCTTCATTAGAAAGAAAATAAAAGATTACCATATTCCTTTTGGAGTGGACCAACAAAAGGGCTTTCAGGTCCTAGAATGCTAAAATGGTTTTACAAACATCCATTGAAACTAACTCACTGTGACCTAAAATAATTTAATGAAAGTAAAAGAAAACCATTCTATAGATTGTAATTTTCTAGTAATATACTAATAAGATTATATATAACTTGTTCAGTCTGTATAATGTTACTTATATGTATATTTGTGTGTGTGTTTACACGTAATATATATGTTTTCAAGGCTGACCATTTGTCCTTTAATAGCAAATTAGTATGCTTTACTAAAAAATTGGTATGTGGAAAACTATCTCTCTCACTCTCAGCATTCCTTAGGTCCCTGTACTCCTGTGTATGACCTTGAGGCCTCCTGAGTTTTCCCCTGTCCACATAAGCATGACAATTGATTACTTGTTGTTCAGCTCATGTTTAGTCATTCAAATCAGTGAGGTGTGAGAGCTTACACATGTAGCTTCTGACATTAGCAGGATGACTGTGGTGTTCAGCTGTCCTGTACACTTTCCCAGGAATTTTAGGATTTATATAGACCAAGGGTGCTTCATGAAGTACTGTTTTGGTACCTTCTCACCACTGAAAGGTGACATTTGGCATCTGAAGACATGGAAGTTTTAGCTGTAATAATGAGGAAGCCTCATTATTAGGATCTTTTGGTTGGAGGACACGAATGTTACTAAGCATATAGAGTACATATGTCAGCACAGAACCATCTAACCGGACTACGATTAAAAACACTTGAGGCAGACTCTAAGCTTGAGCACATTGGCAATAAAGCAGGGAGCAGAATGATAAACTCAAACCACAAGAATTGTTCTTTTAAAATCCCATCAGGATTTGATATATATGGTATCTATGCTGACATATATACAAATTCATCCTATATATTCTTTTTTTTTTTTTGAGTCAGGGTTTCTCTGTGTAGTCTTGACTGTCCTGGACTCAGTTTATAGAACAGATTGGCCTCAAATTCACAGAGATCTGTCTTCTTTGACCTCCCTTTGTGTTGGAATTAAAGGCATGCACCACCACACCCAGCTCACCCTAAAATTCCTAAGGCACACATTCTATATAACAGGAAAATTCTAAGATAAACTTTCATAATTCAAACTATTTGAATACCTATTTTTTAATTAAAATAATATTTAGTCTGAGTTACTCATACTAATGGCCTTAGGTCTTTAGTTAAGCCTTCAAACAAGTAGACAGCACCCAGATGTAATTTTAAAATTACACCCTTCCTAGGGCATTATCATTTCATCTAGATAATTGACAATCTTTCAGAAATGTGGGTTGGAAAAGGACATTTTCATGAGGTTTATTATTTGTCATGGAGCATTAGCGAGACATCAGCATCTGTACACACCTTGGATCCCATCCAAATGATATTATTGATCAAACTAACAAGAGTGTCTGGAAAATTAGATGGCAACACTGAAATAGTCTGGCTGCAGTAAACAAGGTCAGGGAATAATTTTAGCAAATGTTTCAGATGCATCTCAGGAAGGTTGTGAACATTTTCATCGAAATCAAGAATCTACTCTATAATTAGTATTCCATATGTAACTACTCCCTTCCTAATTAGAGTGAATTAATGGACATTCCTAATCTTTACAGGAGAATATAAGGCAACTTTATTTTTCACTACAAGTCTCATTAACAGAATCTATAAAAATAGGCTTTTAAACAACCAAAAATAGTAAATGTTAATAGATAATTCTGAAACTTTTAAAGGCATGCTGTGAGATTGATAATCGGGGCCAACATGTTTATCACTACTTATTTATAGATGTCACTGGTGAAGAGCCAGTAAAACATCAATTAAGATAATTTCATTCTTGTTCTTTGAAATAAATTTATCAGTGTGGTAACTGATGTGGCCTGCTATAAACTTCAAAAATATTAGAGTTTAGAGATAAGCTTTAAATTACAGAGTTCATCAAGTAAATATGAGTCATGACTAGAGTCAATTTTAAGAAAACATCCATCGCCCTTATCAGGAGTAACATGAAGAATGGAGCATATATACCTTAGACTAATTTCTACTCAATATATTTAGACTCCCAAAGGCCTTTCAATTTCATTTTATTGTTTTCAATTCACTCCAGTCCTTCCAATACATTTTTTCTTCCGTTAGTGCAGTGCTCTTAAACATAGTAGGTGTTTCACTCTATTAGAATATATACAATATGACACATGAACATGTGTGTGTGCGTGCGTGTGTGTGCGTGCGTGTGTGTGTGTGCGTGCGTGTGTGTGTGTGTATTCAGGTTAATCTCATTTCCTGTAATCCCTTTACTCCTGAAAAGCTGGTATGGGCCTATGTCCTTAAAACATGTGAGAGTTTCTAGACAAGGCCCTTTTAAGAATTTTTAAGATTTATAAGATTCTTATTAAAGTATGTTTCTTACTTAAGGAAACATTTAATCTTACATTGTATGTGAAGTTGCAAAAATACCAATTTTAGATATAGTGTGCAAAGGTAAGTATGTACTGTAATTTGAGCAGCAGGCATCTAAAAGTAAAACAAAAGTGTGTGTTTAAAATTTTAGTAGAAAAGTTTTTTATTGATTTATTCTTTTATTAATTACAATTCATTCACAACAAAATTGGTAATTCTGTATTTATGTTTAATCAGAAATGATAAGATGGATAAAAGGTAACCAATATTGATATGGAATGGATGCTCTCAGCAGAACTTGAAGACCTAAAAAGAAGTTGAGGGCATCAGAGGATGCTAGTGGGGTGTTCATACTACCATACCATCCCTCCCATGGTCTGAAAACCTGCTGAGTAGGAATAACCAGCTAACACTTTCAAAGTTCTCATCGGCAATAACAAAAAATATTTGTTTGAAGCCATTTTCCATTTGTCTCCGAAGCACCTGCTATTAGATAACAGGCTGCTATAGTGACATGCATATATTTCAGTTTGTTTGTAAAACACTACTGGCATGAGATTTTTGTATATCATCTCTTATAAGCTAGATGCCATAACTATGTTTTTTTTTAATTAAATGAAAATTTTCTATTTATCTTTTTAAATTCTATAAAGTCATAGGACAATGATTTGTAGCTTAACAATTCTGAAAAAAAATGTGATTGATAAGGAAGAAAACAAAATTTAGGTAATACAAAATTAAATATAACAAAATGTGATACAACAATGTAAAGTAGTCATCATAACATTCTGAGTTCTCTGGGTCAAGAGGCAGTTTTACACACCTTAATATTTACCGTAAGGACTAGTGTAACAACTTAGAAAAATTTTAACCAAATTTTTAATTGTGTTAAATTGTATATTTACACACAAAAGTATTATTAGTATTATGCATAACCTAAATGGATTTGACAATGTCAATGAAATAAAATTATTAAGTGGGCCACACTAAAAATTAAAGTTAAATTAATTAAAAATTTTTAAGTATCAGACAAAATTCAACTGACCTCAACCTTCAATCATCAGTAAAAGTACTTTGTGCAGCCCAGGCTGGCCTCAAACTTGTGATCCTCCTGCCTCTGCCTCCTTCAGCATCCTACCGGTGTTGTTGCCCATGGCAGTTCAGTGCCCAAGTGGGTTCCATAGTAATGGGAACAGGAGCTGTCTCTGACATGAACTGATTGGCCTGCTCTTTTATCACCTCCCCCTGAGGAGGGAGCAGCATTACCAGGCCACAGAGGAAGACAATGCAGCCACTCCTGATGAGACCTGGTAGACTAGGATCAGAAGGAAGGGGAGGAAGACCTCCCCTATCAGTGGACTTGGGGAGGGGCATGTGTGGAGAAGGGGAGGAAAGGGTAGGATTGGGAGGGGAGAAGGGAAGGGGTCATTGGGGGAGTGAATAAAGTGTAATTAAAATAAAAAAGTACGTTGTGACAAAGAAACAATGTCATACATTTTCATGGAGAAGATATTATGTCTCCACCTTATACCAAGATGGGTTATAGACAAACATTAGTCTAAATTAAAGATACTTGCCAATATTCAAACACTCAAAATATGATTTTTTTATCTTTCTTTTTTTATGGGGGGGTGGTTGGAGGCAGCATTGGGAATTCAACTTAGCTCCTCAGATATATGAAGCAAGCACTCTACCACTAAGTTACAGCAATAGTGTGAAAGACTTCTATTCACTTTAGAAATTCATTTCAGTGCTTATGAGTAAGCAAAGATGGACAATCAAGGATTTTTGAACATGAAGATCAGTAAGTTCTCTCAGGATTTCAAAACAAAAAAACCTCAAAGTGACAGTTTCTTGGCAGTTTGACAAAGTACCTGGTCCAAATTAGGAGAGAAAAGTAGCCACACTCTTGAGAAGAAATCCCTCATAAGGAGTTCCAGTAGCAACATAAAAGCACATATCATGAAACACTTATATTCTGTCCATAGAGCACATTACAAAGTGGTGGATTTAGGATGATTAATGAATATCAGGGTAATTTTTTGCCCTTAGTTTTAGTGAGAGCCTTTCACACTGAAGTCTTGACAATAGAACTTTAAGAAAGGAATTCTGTAGGCAATGTGTTTGGGTAGGCTAAAGAAGTAAAAATTTAAATACTCTTGTGCAGTCCTGAGGTCTAAACTGAACTAAAAGACCGAGGCTTCACAATAACAGTACAGTTTATTTACAGCGGAGCTGGACTCTGAGATATTTATGCAAATGCAGAGAAAGCATGGAATGGCTACCTACAGAGGGATATAAATAATGCACGGGGTACTGGTACCAAGTCAGCCTGTCGGGGAACAACAAAGGGAAAAGTGATCACAGAATCATATACTAACATGCAAATAAAATTTGCAAATAAAATTACAGATCAAATAATTTGGAAAGGAATGGCAACAGTGGTACAAAGCCAAGAACTAATCTTTGAATTAACATATGTGTTTACTATATTTATATATAACAAGAATGATTCATGAGACATGATATACTATAGAAGTCTTAAAGGAACAAGAGTTAAACAGCTAATAATGTTAATTTCAATGACTGAAAGGAGAAAATAAATTGAATAGAATGAGTTACATGTATACCTTCATAACAGAAGAGCTTTTGATATTTTTTCATTGTATGTAGACATGATGCTTCATATTTATTTTTTAATATTTTTATTTTAATTTTTATTAATTACATTTTATTCACTTTGTATCCCCCCATAGCCACCTCCCTTCTCCCCTCCCAATCACACCCTCCCTCCCCCTTCTCCACCCATGCCCCTCCCCAAGTCCACTGATAGGGGAGGTCTTCCTCTCCTTCCTTCTGATCCTAGTCTATCAGGTCTCATCAGGAGTGGCTGCATTGTTTTCCTCTGTGGCCTGGTAAGGCTGATCCCCCCTCATATTGAGGTGATCAAAGAGCAGGCCGATAAGTTCATGTCAGAGACAGTCCCTGTTCCCATTACTAGAGAACCCCCTTGGACACTGAACTACCATGGGCTACATCTGTGCAGGGGTTCTAGGTTATCTCCATGAATGGTCCTTGGTTGGAGTATCAGTCTCAGAAAAGACCCTGGGCCCAGATATTTTGGTTCTGTTGCTCTCCTTGTGGAACTCCTATCTTCTCCATGTCTTACTATTTTCCCCTTCTTTCATAAGATTCCCTGTACTCTGCCCAAAGGTTAGCCATCAGTCTCAGCATCTGCTTTGATACCCTGCAGGGTAGAGACTTTCAGACGCCCTCTGTGGCAGGCCCCTGTCCTGTTCCTGTTTGATATTTCTAATGTGGTATTTTGAGAAAAAGGCTATTTTATAGAGTTATGGGATTAGTCAACCAAAGATCTCATAACCTGTGAAAATGATAGTTTATGACAAGTGAGCAGGCAAGGTGCAACATTTTAATATAAACTCTTTTGTACTACTTGAACTTGGAGCATGACCATTCTATTTTGATAGAAATTGGATGATTTTAAATAAGATTTGTGCAAGTATTTCACACATAACGATATATATCCTTGACTAATGAATACCTTGAATACTTTGTCATTTAATAGAAGAAAATAGAATAAAGAAGTTAATCAATGAATAAGAACTAATCAATCAACTAATTAATCAATAAATAATGTTAATGACTAATAAGATTAAAGCAAATTGCTTAGTGATAAACAAGATCATATACGTAGATACAAAATAATCTCTGTTTCATTATCAAAATGAAAATAATATTTTAAACTGTTCTGGAAGCAATACTCTTTGTATAAGCTAAAAGATATGCAAAAAATCAGCAAGTGAGCAATTACAATGTTCAGCCACCACTAAAAGTATCCATCTAATCAATAATGAAAAACATTAACAAAATTATTTCAAGCACATCAGCTTCCTTTTATTTTGTAGTATCTTTGGTGTTTGTTGTGTGGATCTTTTCAAGTGTTGGCTGAGGCAAACCTGTGTCATAACAGTATGTGCAAAGGTCAGAGAACATTTCAGGAATCAGTTCCCTCCATCAAATGTGTTCAGGGGCAGGGTTTGTGTCCTTGGTTCTGTTGACATAATGCATTTCTGTCAGTGTTCTGTGGACTGGCCAGTTTTCCTGTTCCTACCTCCAGCTCGCTGTAGGAATGCTGGTGTTGCAGGTTCATACCGTGTGTTACATGAGTTCGAGGCATCAAACTGAGGTTTGTACAGGAACCACACTTGCCTGACGAAGCATTTCACTGGCCTTTCTATTCACTTTCTAAGGAAGGAATGGAAAAGATCTTTGACAGTAAATTATATGGAATGATATTTTATTTGGAATTACGGTTTCAGTCCAGAGTGTCTGGCCATTATTTCTTTGCGCCTGTGGTGACACAATACACAATGGGAGCACACAGCCTGTTCACCTCCTGAAAGCCTAGAAACAAAGATAAACAAGAGGCCAGGTTGCTAAAAATCCTGTGAGATTATAACCCCAATGACTTTCTTTTTATCCATGAGGCCCAACTCCCCAAAGAATATATCATCTTCTAATTGCTCCACTGTGATGTCCAACACATGGTATTCAACACATGGGCCTTCGGGGAACATTCCAGATCCAAACTGTAACATATAAAAATGTTTAACTGTATTTCAGTACTGAGAAACATAGATGAATAATGAAAATGGTGTCTTATTCTTTAACATTTTCAACAGAATTACTGAACCATTCACAATGCTTCAGTTAAAATTGATCAGACACCCATTAAGATAATAGGTAAAAAGTCTCCCTCCAAGATAGTATGTTAAGATTAATAAGGCTTTCTCTCCATTTATTGACTCTCTTCCTCTATGCCAAATAAAACTACAAACTCCTTCAAGATATTTTTAGAAATTCCATACTTCAAACCATGCAAGGAACATGCTATTTAAAAGCTTGCAAGTTAACAGCACTCGGTTAGCTTAAATCCTGAAAACATAACTGACTTGTAATGCCTCAGCTTCATCCTTCCTGCCTGCAGGCTGCACTCACCTTAATTAGATTCATGAATCTCTGATACTTGTCAGAACACACCTACTTTCCCCTGTACGCTATGAATGTAATCTTGGAAAGAAAAGGACATCGCCTGTCCCTTCTCCACATCTACAATGAAACTTCAGGGAAGAAGGTCCCCTTCTTGCATCATGCTAATTACTTAGTTTCTTATAGCGGCGTAGTCAAAGAATCCTGTTGGCCCTAAAATACAACTATTGACAACTGCCTTATGTCAAGGTAGCTCCTGCTGTATTAGTAAAGACAGGATAATAGAACAGGGCAATGTGTGCTGGGTTGCTGTGCTTAAAAAATGGGCCTCTAGCGTGTAAAGACGTGGTTCTACATTCTTGGAAAACAATCACTAAAAAGAGACAGACAATGGGGAGCCTTCTATAGTCTGCTGGTATTCTAGACTGAGAGAAAAAAGCAATAGCTCATGGTGAATCAAGAATGCATTTGTGTTAGTTATCTCAACACAGTTGCAAATACATTTAAAACTAGATTAATCTGATGTCAGAGCTTACTTGCTTGAACCAGTTGCTCAGCTGAAAAAGATTCCCACACAAAATATGAGTATGCAGTCACAAGTGCCATGAGTTCATTCATTCTGTCACATATAAAAAGCATTGCTTCATCATTACTGTCTACTTTAAATTCAACCTAACATTTCTTTTTCTCACTGGATCTGTTATGATTTCAAAATGTTGCAATTGCAGTTAGAATTTTCATATTTGTTGAACATTGAATCATATCCCTTGGTAGTCAGATCTAATAAGTAGAATGACTGAGGTATAAAAAAAAATGACTTAAGATTCTTCCAACCCTGTCCTGTTTTAAAAGAGAGAATTTTAGGACCATTTGGAATTTAAAAAACAAAAATTCTTGGATTTTGGGGTTGGGTTTTTTTAATGAATTTATTTTTTAAATTAATTAGAGTTTATTCACTTTGTATCCCGGCTGTAGCCCCTTCCCTCATACCCTTCCAATCCCACCTTTCCACCCTCATTTCCTCCCTTGCCCCTTCTTAAGCCCACTGATACTGGAGGTCCTCCTGTCCTTCCATCTGACCCTAACCTGAAAGGTCTCATCAGGACTGCCTTTCATACTCTTTCTCTGTGGCCTGGTAAGGCTGCTCCCCCATCAGGGGGAGGTGATCAAAGAGCCGGCCACTGAGTTCAGGTCAGAGATAGTTCCTTTTAGCTTTACTATGGAACCCACTTGGACACTGAGCTGCCATGGGCTACAACTGTGCAGGGGTTCTAGGTTATCTCCATACATGGTCCTTGGTTGGAGTATCAGTCTCAGAAAAGACCCCTGTGTCCAGGATTTTTGGTTCTGTTGCCCTCCTTGTAGAGCTCCTGTCCCATCCAGGTCTTTCTATCTCCCCCTTCTTTCATAAGATTCCCTGAACTCTGCCCAAAGTTTGGCTAGGAATCTCAGCATCAGCTTTGATACCTTGCTGGATAGAGTCTTTCAGAGGCCCTCTCTGGTAGACTCCTGTCCTGTTCCCTGTTTTCTCCCTCTTCTGACGTCCATCCCATTTGCCTCCCTGAATGAGGATTGATCGTCTTACCCAGGGTCCTCCTTCTTGCTTAGCTTCTTTAGGAGTATAGATTTTAATATGTTTATCCTATGTTATATGTCTAATATCCACTTATAAGGGAGTATATAACGTGTATCTTTCTGCTTCTGGGATACCTCACTCAGGATGATCTTTTCTATTTCCTACCATTTGCCTGCAAATTTCATGACTTCCTTGTTTTTAACTGATGTGTAATATTCCATTGTGTAAATGTACCACAATTTCTATATCCATTCCTAAGTTGAGGGACATGTGGGCTATTACCAATAAAGCTGCTATGAACATGGTTGAGCAAATGTCCTTGTTGTGTACTTGAGCATATTTTGGATATATACTTAGGAGTTATATAAATGGATCTTGAGGTAGCACTATTCCTAATTGTCTGAGAAACACCAGATTGATTTCCAAAGTAGTTGTACAAGTAATTCCCACAAGTGATGGAGGGAATTCCCCTTTCTCCACATCCTCTCCAACGTGTATTGTCACTTGAGTTTTTTATCTTAGCCATTCTGATGGGTTTAAGGTGAACTCTCCGGGTCATTTTGATTTGCATTTCCCTGATGATTAAGGATGTTGAGCATTTCTTTAAGTATTTCTTTGCCATTCGATATTCCTCTGTTGCGAATTCTCTGTTTAGCTCTGTACCGCATGGAAGAAAGACAGCATCTTCAACAAATTGTACTGGTATAACTTGATGTCAACATGTAGAAAAATGCAAATAGACCCATATTCATCACCCTGCACAAAGTTAAAATCCAAGTGGATCAAAGAAAGACCTCAACATAAAACCAGACACACTAAATCGGTTAGAAGAAAAAGTGGGCTCATTGTCAAAGGAGACAACCTCCTGAACAGAACACCAACAGCACAGGTTCTAAAATCAACAATCAACAAATGGGACCTCATGAAACTGAAAAACTTCTGTAAAGCAAAGGAGACTGTCTGCAGAACAAAATGACAGACTACAGACTGGAAAATGATCTTCACCAACCCTATATTTGACAGAGGGCTAATAAGAAGTTAAAAAGCAACAAATCAAGTAATCCAATTAAAAATGAGATTTTTCACTTTTAAGATATGTGAATATGAGAGTGGGAGACAGCTCAGCTGTTAAAGGCACTGGCTGCTCTTCCAAAGATCCTGGGTTCAATTCCCAGCACCCACATGCAGTTCATAATCATTTTTGACTCGAGTTCCAAGGAACCTGATGCCTTTTTCTCACTCTGTGGGTACTAAGGCAAGCAAGTGATGTACAAGAAACATGCAAGCCAAACACCCATACATATGCAATAAAATTTAAATTTTTAAAAATATTTGTGGATATACTTAAATTTAGATTTATAGATAAATGGATAGACTCGTTGGTAGGTAGACAAATAAAATAGGCAAATTGTTAGCAGACAAATAATAAATAGTTACAGTTGTTAGAAAGATGCTGTATAAATGGCAGACAATAGATAGGTTTTACCTAGATAAATAGGATTGATGTCTTGATTGGCTGATTGATAGAAAAATAGATGATATCACTAGATAGATAAAAGATATATATCCTTTTCTGATTACTTAATAATATATAACATAAGCCATGCTATCAAAAGCTTAAAATAATAAAATGAATGAATTAAACCCAAAACTATATATATGTATATATAAATATAAAATATATATATATAAGTATATATATATATATATATTTGAGATTTCATCAAGAAATTCTTTGGCTGACATACAGGTCAAGCGTAATATTCCATGTCTGCAGAATATTTCATGGTTAGTAACCTTCACATGCAAAAGCAATGCCTTCATTGACTTTCCTATTCTCTAGGTTGGCTCAGGTTTTTAGAAGTTTCTCTCTGATAACAGCCATCTGACAGAGCATGATTGCTGCATGTAATATATTATGACAAGCCAGCCCATTAACTTTTTCTCTAAAATACTCCTAAGTAACTGACTTAATACAATATTTAGAATGGGGCGTCAGCTGGGAAGTCCTGCTCTTAACCATAGTTGCTGCTGGGCATAAAGACTGGAGCAGTTTCCTGGCAGCCTTTATCTGTAAGCTTTCAGTGGCCATTTGTTCTCCTGGGATCCGTTGTCACAAACCAAATCCGAGTTTTAAAAAACTGTTCTTTGAGAGAACCAATATTAAAATATAATGAAGAAGATTTCTTCTGCTTGCTTTGCTGTGTGTCTGTGATAATGTTCACTGCACTCCATCCCCACCGCTTACTCAACTCTAAAATCTATTCAGAACATTAAAATTAACAAGGCTGATAGCTCTTTCTTTCAGAAGAATTTTCTACATGTTACTTTTCCTGGCTTCAGCTTTTACTTTACACTCAGAGTTGCAATTGTAGATCCACCATTAAGCTGCATTTCTCCAGCCACACTGAAAGGATCAGTGTCCCCAAAGGACACCACAGATGTTTGCCTCTGTGCAATATTACCTATCTCTTACCACAGAAAATTATTTTTAAATGTAAATTTCATAGCATGTTATCCAAATGACTGAATCAGAGTCTCTAAGAGTAAAGAGAGGTAAACTGCATTTTGAAAACTTTCCTCAAAGCTCTTTTGGAATATATTTTGAAGTATTCCCATAACAGATTATGTAACTCCCCACCTAGAATCCTAGATTTATTCCTTGAAACTTTACAAAGAATGGAAGAATACATTTATTTCCATTACATAGGTATGTACCCACCTCCTCACCCACGTGACACTGCCTCCCAATGGCCCCATCCATCTTCCCACCATGGCCACTCACACCTGCCCATCAGCAATGTCTATTGTATTTCTCCTTCATAGGGGGATTCATGTGTCCTCCTTGAGCACTCCTTGTTACTTATCTTCTCTGTGTCTGTGGATTATAGCATAGTTATCTTGTACTTTACAGCTAATATGCACTTATAAGTGAGTACATACCATGTTTATCTTTTGGGATCTGGGTTACCTTACTCAGGATGATTTTTTTTTCTACTTCCAACCATTTGCCTGCGTATTTCATGATGTCATTATTTTTAACGTCTGAGTAATACTCCATTGTGTAAATGTACGTTTTCTTTATCCATTCTTCAGCTGAGGAACATATAGGTTGTTTCCAGTTCCTGGCTATTACAAATAAAGTTGCTATGAACATAGCTGAGTGTCTTTGTGGTATAGTGAAGCATCCTTTGGGAATATGCCCAGGAGTTATATCGCTGGGTCTTGAGATAAATCTATATCCAATTTTCTGAGAAACTGCCATATTGATTTACAAACTGGTTATACAAGTTTTCATTTCCACCAAAAATGGAAGAGAGTTCCCTTTGCTCTGTGTCCTTGCCAGCATGAACTGTCATTTATATATTTTATTTTGGCCATTCTGATAGGTGTAAGATGGAATCTCAGAAGCAGATCCAAGATGGCAGTGCGATGACGCACTGTATCTGAACATCAGGACAGCAGTGATAACAGAGCAACAGACAGGTCGTGTGTAGACCACAAAACCCCAGAACCTATGTTTCCCAGGTGAGAGGAGAGCCCGAAATGAGGGGTCCAATCTCAGTTCACCCAGCTATTCCTGGGAAAAGTTTCCAGGGTCCTGCCTGCATGAGGTCAGCCTCTAGCCACCAGCCTACTCTTAGCATCCTGTGGATACCTTCCAGATACCAGGGGCTCAGCTCCAACCTCAGGCCTCCTGATGTCGGGATTCACAAAAACAGCCCCAGCCCAGCTCCAAACCTCAGCTTCACAGTTTCTCCAAAATGGCCGTGCCCATCAAGCAGAGTGTCTGAGCACAGCGTCTGGGCAGCTGGAGCTCATTAACCTTGGAGCAAGAAAGCCAGTAGCAGCATGAGTGATGCAGGACTTCCTCTGGTGACAGGAGAGTCCCCAGGCTCCTGAGGAATCCAGTTGGTTCCCAGTATTATATACCTGAGGAGACCCTCGGGCAATTCACTATTAACTACCCACCAAGCAGAGACCATACCCACCAATCCCAGGAGCATCCAGCTTCTTCCCCAGGGTTCTGCTTGCAATCCCAAGAACTCCAGTGTGCACCAGGGTTTATCAGCCAATGCCAGAGACAACCAGATGAATAAAGGCCAGAGTAAAAACACAACAAAAACCAGTGCAAAATGTAATCTCCAGAACCCATTTATCCCACAGCAAGCAGCCTGGGATAACCTAACACAAAGAAAACACTAAATGAAAATCGTATTGCCACATAATAATCAAAACATTAAATGTACAGAACAATATATATATTGAAAGCTACAAGGGAAAAAGACCAAATAACATAATGGCAAACCTATCACAATCATACATGACTTCTCTAAGTGACCACAGATGCCAGTCGAAACTACGATACCCAGCAAAACTTTCAATCACCGTAGATAGAGAAAACAAGATATTCCAAGACAGGTCCAAATTTAAACAATATCTATGCACAAACAGCCCTACAGAAGGTACTAGAAGGAAAACTCCACCCCAAAGAGGTTAACTACCCCCCCACCAAAAAAAAAAAAAAACACAGGATATGAATAACTTCACTACAGCAAACCCAAAAGTAGACAAGCACATAAACATACTACCACAACCAGCATCAAAATAAAATAAAAACTGTAACAGTCCCTGGTCATTAATATCTCTCAACATCAGTGAACTCAACTCAACTCAATTGATCATAAAGTCAGTCACAAAGAAAGCCTCAACAGATACAAGAAGACTGAAATAATTCTGTTGTGGTAAAGTTAAGAGGTATGGCCTGATAAATGTTTATCATTGAGCTATAATTATTACGGCAGTATTATCTAAACCACTATCAATCAAATAAAGACACAGGCACCTGTTATATTTTATAAAATAGCCTTTACCTGATACATTACAGATATTAACCATCTAAACTAACTTTACCTCTCAGCCCCAATTTCAAGCTACCTCACACCCATGGTCCCAAAATACTTAATGGTCTCCATATCCTCCCTCCATCCACACTGCTCCTCCATGTACTCCTTTCCCTCACTAACCCAGAGAGCCTTCTTCTCTGATTCTCTTCTCCTTTTTATCCCTCCCTTCATGGTCCCTCAACCCCAGCCTGCAAACTCCAAACTCCACTTCCCTGTCCTCTGCCAAGCTTCAACATTTTTTTAAACCAATCAGCTTTAAATTAGGTGGAGCAGGGTTTACACAATAAGGACAGATATACATGTGAATGTGCTCATCAGAGCAGAGACAAGATCTTAGAGGCCAGTGATTAACATTAAAATACGTAGTACCAGGCCAACCCCCAACATAATTGCTTGTATCTTATCAGACCATCATGGACAGAAAGCTGTACCTCAACAATATAAACAACATAAAGCCTACAAACCTAAGGAAACTGAACAGCTCTCTATGCAATAACAGAAAGAAATTAAAGACTTCTTAGAATTCAATGAAAATGAAGGAACAACATATCCAAATGTATGGGACATAATGAAAGCAGTGCTAAGGGGAAAGTTCATAGCACTAAGTGCCTTCATTAAATAAATAAATAAATAAATAAATAAATAAATAAATAAATAATGGAGATATTTCATACAAGCAACTTAATGGCACACCTGAAAGCCCTATTAAAGAAGAAGAAGAAGAAGAAGAAGAAGAAGAAGAAGGAGAAGGAGAAGGAGAAGGAGAAGGAGAAGGAGAAGGAGAAGGAGAAGGAGAAGGAGAAGGAGAAGGAGAAGGAGAAGGAGAAGAAGAAGAAGAAGAAGAAGAAGAAGAAGAAGAAGAAGAAGAAGAAGAAGAAGAAGACACACCCAAGAGCAGTAGAGGGCTAGAAAAAGTCAAACTCAGGGCTGAAATCAATAAATTATAAACAAAGAAAATAATTCAAAGAATCAACAAAACCCAGAGCTGGTTCTTTGAGAAAATCAACAAGATAAATGAACCCTTAGCCAAACTAACTAAAAGACACTATCCAAATCAACAAAATCAGAAATGAAAAGAGGGACATAAGGATAGACACTGAAGGAATCCAAAGAATCATTAGAATCAAATGCCTATATGCCACCAAATTTGAAAATCTAAATGAAATGGACAGTTTTCTTGATAGACTCTGTTGAAGCCTGGAATACTAAAGTCTGCTTTGAGACATAACTGCAGCCATTTCAACCTCCATTTTGTTTCTAAGGTGAAATTAATTTCAAATTTTTAAACTTTTCAGCTCTGGTTTCTGAAAGCAGCAGTTGTTCATAACTGGCACTAGGAAACCCTTCCAGAGGGTCAAGCAGACTTTATATTTTACTATGATTCAATAGTGTTATAACTCGTGCTTTATTATGTATTAACCTGGCTATACTCTGGTTGTATCCTTCTTGTCCGAACTCCTGGCTACACATTGGATATACTCTTGAAGACCCTAAGCACTGCCTCACTTACCTCACCTAAAACCAATCAGCTTAAAGGTTATAATACTTTGTCTACTTAGCCAAAAACATAATATTGCTCTCTAATGCCCTTCCCATGTTTTTTGCACTTGGTTCTTTCAATAAAAATCTTGCTGTGAGACCTAGTCACTGTCACAGTTAGACTTTCTTGTGGCCCTGATTGATCAGCTTGGAAAAGGTGCTCCAATAAACCATATCTAAATGAGACCAGAGTCTGAGTGGTTTTTGAGGCTATTCATTTTTTTTTAATTTTTCATCAATTACACTTTATTCATTCTGCATCCCCCCATAAGCCCCTCCCTCCCCCCTCCCAATCCCACCCTCCCTCCTCCCTCTGCTTGCATGCCACTCCCCAAGTCCACTAATAGGGGAGGTTCTCCTCTCCTTTCTGATCTTAGTCTGTCAGTTCATATCAAAAGTGGCTGCATTGTCCTCTACTATGGCCTGGTAAGGCTGCTCCCCCCCCCAGAGGGAGGTGATCAAAGAGCAGGCCAATCAGATTATGTCAGAGGCAGTCCCTCTTCACATTACTATGTAACCCAATTGGACTCTGAACTGCCCTGGGCTACATCTGTGCAGGGGTTCTGGGTTATCTCCATGAATAGTCCTTGGTTGGAGTATGAGTCTCTGGGAAGTTCCCTGTGTTCAAATTTTCTTGTTCTGTTGCTCTCCTTGTGGAGACCCTGTCCTCTCCAGCTCTTACTATTTCCCAGTTCTTACCTAAAATTCCATTCACTCTGCCCAACAGTTGCCCATCAGGCTCAGCATCTGCTTTGATAGTCTGAAGGGCAGAGGCTTTCAGAGGCCCTCTGTGGTAGGTTCCTAGGTTGTTTCCTGTTTTCTTCTTCTTCTGATGTCCATCTTCTTTGCCTTTCCGGATGGGGATTGGACAGTTTAGTTAGGGTCCTCTCTCTTGCTTAGTTTCTTTAGATGCACAGGTTTTAGTGGGTTTGTCCTATGTTGTATGTCTATATGAGTGAGTATATACCATGTGTGTCTTTTTGCTTCTGGGACAACTCACTCAGGATGATCCTTTCCAGATCCCACCATTTACCTGCGAATTTCATGATTTCCTTATTTTTCATTGCTGAGTAATATTCCATTGTGTAGATGTACCACAATTTCTGCATCCATTCTTCAGTTGAGGGGCATCTGGGTTGTTTCCAGCTTCTGGCTATTACAAATAAAGCTGCTACAAACATGGTTGAGTAAATGTCCTTTTTGTGTACTTGAGCCTCTTTTGGATATATGCCCAGTAGTGGTATGGCTGGATCTTGAGGAAGCGCTATTCCTAGTTGTCTGAGAAAGCGCCAGATTGATTTCCAGAGTGGTTGTACAAGTTTACATTCCCACCAGCAGTGGAGAAGGGTTCCCCTTTCTCCACAACCTCTCCAGCATGTGTTGTCACTTGAGTTTTTTATCTTGGCCATTCTCATGGGTGTAAGAGGCTATTCTTAAAGTAGAACAATTCCGATTACCAACGTTGAGTCAAGATTAAGTAAACAAATTAAATAGTCCTATACCCACTAAAGAAATAGAAGCAGTCATCTGTTATGGATATAAACATAGTTTTGTTTTGATCCCAGGTGTGGCTGATTCAGACTGTCCACAGCAGCAGACTATTTGCCTCATGTGGGCTCTGAGAGAAGCTCTTTGACAGCTGCAGATAGCTTAACTCTGAGAACTCTGGAGAGAGAATAAATGCCTGACTTCAGAAAGTGTGGGAGCTCTGAGAAAAAACAAGGATACTCCTGCTTACCCCATGCTGCTCCTGGTTGCTGTAGTGAGACATGAAGTTGGAAATCTCCTGAAATGAGGCTTGAACTGGCTCCAAGGAACCCAAAGACCCTCACCATCAGGAAGCATCTAAAATTGTAGCCCCTTTCCCACTCACCCTTTCTCTCTCCTATCTGGTGTTGGGGTGTTGGAAGGAATTGGGGTGGAATAGAGAGAAAAACATAAAAGGAATGTAAATGAAAGAATTTTTTTTAAAGTATAACCTAGAAACCCTGTACAGATATAGCCTGTGGCAGCTCATTCTCCAAATGGGCTCCCAAGAAAGAGGAACAGGAGCTGTCTCTGACATGAACTCAGTGGCTGGCTCTTTGATCACCTCCCACTGAGGGAGGGGGCAGCCTTACCACACCACAGAGAAAGACTATGAAAGACAGTCCTGATAAGATCTGATAGGCCAGGGTCAGATGGAAGAGGAGGAGGACCTCCACTATCAGTGGACTGGGGAAGGGAAATGGAAGGAGATGAGGGAGGGAGTGTGAGAGGGAGAGAAGAATTGGGAGGGGTCAAGGATGCAGGCTACAGCTGGTATACAAAGTGAATAAATTGTAATAAATAAAAAATTATATTAAAAAAGTGGGCCTACAGTCATCAAAAGTCTCCCAACCATAGACAACCCAAAGCCAGATAGTTTCAGCTCAGATTACTAACAGACCTTCAAAAAGTGAAAGGCAAGTCTCTTCAAATTATTCCACAGAATAGAAACAGACGGAATCTTGCCAAACTCATTTTATCATGCCACAGTCACTTTGATAACTAAACCACACACAGACACAACAAACAAAAAAATAAATTCAGACTAATTTTCCTTATGAACATTGACACAAAAGTTCTCAATAAGATACTTGAAAACTGAATCCAAGAACACATCAAAAGTATCATCAACCATGATCAAGTATGCTTCATCCCAGGCATGCAGGGGTGGCTCACTATACGGAAATCCATCAATGTAATCTACCAAATAAACTGAATGGAAAAAAGTGAATGATCATCTCCTTAGATGCCAAAAAAGCATTTGATGAAATCCAACACCTATTTGTGCTAAGTCTTAGTGAGATAAGTGATAAAAGGCACATATCCAAACATAGTAAAGGCAATATATAGCAAGCCGATAGCCAACATCAAAATAAACTGAGAGAAACTTAAATCACTTCCATTGAAATCAGGGACAAGGCAAGGCTTCCCACTCTCTCCATATCTTTTCAATATAGTACTTGAAGTCCTAGCTAGACCAATAAGCCACTGAAGGAGATCAAGGGGATACAAATCAGAAAGAAAGAAGTCAAAGTATCAGTTTTTGTGGATTATATGATAGTATACATAAATGATCCCAAAAGTTCTGCCAATAAACTCCTACAGCTGATAAACACCTTCAGCAAAGAACCTGGATACAAAATTAATCCAAAAAATCAGTAGCCCTCCTGTATACAAAAGACAAAGGGCTAAGAAAGAAATTAAGGAAACAATCCATCACAATAGCTACACACACACACACACACACACACACACACACACACACACAAAGTGAAATATTTTGATATAACTCTAACCAAGCATGTGAAAGACTGGTATGAAAAAAAAAAAATTCAAATCTCTGAAGAATGAAATTAAAAAAAAATCAGAAGATGTAAAGATCTCACATGTTCATGGTCATTGGGATTAACATAGTAAAAATGGCCATCTTACCAAAAGCAATCTATAGATTCATTGCAATTCTCATCAAAATACCAATATAATTCTTCACAAACCTTTAAAGAAAAATTCATATGGAAAAAAAGAACAGAGTAGCTAAAACAATTCTGTACAATAAAAGATCTTCTGGAGGCATCTCCATCCCTGATCTTAAACTGTACTATAGAGCTATGGTAATAAAAAGTGCATGATACTGGTGGATCAATGTAATCAAAACAAAGATTCAGAAATAAACACAAACAGCTACAGAGAGTTGATTTTTGACAAAGAAGCCAAAACCATACAATAGAAATAAGACAGTTTCTTCAACAAATGTTGCTGGTCTAACTGGATATCTACATATAGAAAAATACAAATAGATCTCATGAAATTGAAAAGCTTCTGTAAAGCAAAGGACAGTCAATAGAACAAAATCACAAAAAAAGACTGGGAAAAGATCTTCACGAACACTACATCCAACAGAAGGCTAATATCGAAAATATATAAAGAAATCAAGAAACTAAACACCAACAAACCAAATAATCCAATTTAAAAATGGGGTACAGAGATAAGCAGAGGAATATCAAATGGCAGAGAAACACGTAAAGAAATGTTCAACATTCTTAGTCATCAAGGAAATGCAAATCAAAACAACTCTGAGATTACGTCTTACACCCATCAGAATGGCTAAAATCAAAAACTAAAATGACATCACATGCTGGCAAGGATGTGGAGAAAGGAGAACCCTCCTCCCTTGCTGGTGGGAGTGCAAACTTGTACAACCACTTTGGAAATCAATCTGGTCCTTTCTCAGAAAATTGGGAATAGCCATACCTCAACAACCAGCTATACCACTTTTGGGCATATACCAGAAAAATGTTTCTCTATACCGCAAGGACATTTGCTTATCTATGGTCATAGTAGATTTATTTTAAAAAAATATGTAATCTCAGATCAGGTGTGGGGAGGATGAAGGAAGAGACAACTGGAATAGAGGGCAGAGAAGCATCTCTAGGATGAGCTAGAAACCTGTGACCCTAGCTAAGACTCCTAGCAATGGAGGAGCTGGCACCTGGCCATCTCCTGTAACCAGGCAAGACTTCCAGTGAAGGAACTGGGACACCAAAATAGTCACAAAACCATTGACCTACAATTTGTCCTGCCTACAAGGTGTGCTGGGGTAAACGTAGTGCAGAAATTGTGGGAGTGGCCCACCAATGTCTTGTTAGGCTTGAGATCTATGCCATGAAAGAGAGCCCACCCCTTTTTCTGGAGGTCCAAGACCCAGAGACTGAATAGCCCAGAGACCTAGGATAGAAAATGACTCCTAATGATATTCTGCTATACTCATAGATTGGTTCCTAGCCCAGTTGTCATCAGAGAGGCTTCACCCAGCATAGAAATAAATGCAGAGACCCACAGCCAAACATTAGCTGGAGCTCATAGATCCTGCAGGGGAGGAAGAATTTTAAGAGGAGTCAAGGACATCACAAGAAAACCCACAGAATTACCCAACCTAGTCTCATAGATACTCAAAGAGACTGAATTGCCAACCGGGAAACCTGTATGAGACTGACTAGGCCCTCTGTATAAATTTTACAGTTGTGTAGCTTGGTGTTCTTATGGGACTACTAACAGTGGGAGCAAGAGTTGTCTCTGAATTTTTGCCTGCTTTTGGAACCCCTTTCTTCCTAATATGCTGCCTTGTCTAGACTCATTACAAGAGGAGGTACCTAGTCTTAGAGCAACTTGGCATGCCATGGTTGGTTGATATCCAGGGAAGACCTACCCTTTTCTAAAGAGATGAAGAATAGGAGTGGATGGGGTAGGTAGAAGGGAAGTGGGGTAGGTAGAAGGGAAGTGGGGTAGGATA
The DNA here is from genome assembly GCF_030254825.1 of Meriones unguiculatus. Taxonomy (NCBI): domain Eukaryota; kingdom Metazoa; phylum Chordata; class Mammalia; order Rodentia; family Muridae; genus Meriones; species Meriones unguiculatus. The sequence continues at coordinate 100,742,918 of NC_083354.1, forward strand.
AATGTAAGTGGAAACTGGTTATGATGTAAAAGAAGAAAGAAAGAAAGAAAGAAAGAAAGAAAGAAAGAAAGAAAGAAAGAAAGAAAGAAAGAAAGAAAATGTTTTTAGATAAACTAGCATATTGTCAAAGTATATTTAGGCTTTAAGCTTAAATTCAATAGCCATACAATAATGTTTATTAATGTTATTTGAAAGCACATAAAAAATATCTAGCACATATCCAAAACTCACATCAGTAAAGTCACTGCTTATTCTGCTGCAGATCTGTGCCAAGCCTTCTACTCATACTGTGGAAGCAAATATAGCTTAGACACACTCTTTCTGGTAGACTATGTCTTTCCAGTAGACCTATGTGGGGCTGAGATAAACTAGTAGACTTTCACTCTCTGTGCAGGTGAGTGCGATTGAAGCCGTTTAGCAATGCTGACATTATGCCCGTAAGGAGAGTGAAGGAAAATCAATGGCAATTGTGTGAGATACTTAGTGAATAAAAGAAGGAAGACGATTAACTACAATGAGGCTAAAGAAAGGTGAGGGTAAAAGTACTGTGAGCTTAATTTTTAAAGTTATATCCTTATAGGCCAAAAATAAGACTTTAAAAGTTCAGGACATGCCACTCCCCAAGTCCACTAATAGGGGAGGTTCTCCTCTCCTTTCTGATCTTAGTCTGTGTGGCATGCAAGCAGAGGGAGGAGGGAGGGTGGGATTGGGAGGGGAGGAGGGAGGGGCTTATGGGGGGATGCAGAATGAATAAAGTGTAATTGATGAAAAATTTTAAAAAAAGGGAAAAAAATAATTTAAGAACCTTAAATGACTTTCAAAAGTGGAGGAAAACATGGAGTTAGTCAATTGGCATGGAGCACGTCTCGCCCCTGGGGGCAATGGTCTCCTGAACCTACTCAGACCTCGGACACCACCACTGCTAGTTCTAGAACTGACGCAGGATGTTCCAACGAGGGGGTTAAGGCTTCTCATAATATTTCCTATAAGCCCACACCTGTTTGTCTATATCCCCCATTTTTATTCAGTATTAGCCAGATAGAGCCAAGTAATTGTGGTGATGATACTTGCTTTTTTGCCCAATGCTGGAATGCTAGTAAATTTAGGTATACCCTGGTTGCTCGCATGCCTCACTGCGTGCCTGTGCCCGTTGATGCCCCTCACACTATGACTCTCTTCAGACAGAAAAGGGATCTTGGAAATACAGCCACCATTGTTACTACCATCTCATTGGCGGCTGTTGGAGCTACCACCGGGGCATTAGCCATGAGTCATACTGGGCAGACTGCTCAGACCCTGAACAATCATTTAGCCAATGTAGCTCATGCCTTAGTTGTACATAAAGGAATTAATGCTCAACTAAAAGGAAGCTTGATGGTGTTCAATCAGAGGATTGACCTCGTGCAGGAGCAAATTGATACCCTATGGCAAATCGCTCAACTTGGCTGTCAATGAAAATATGCTGGACTTTGAGTCACTAGCATATAACATGAGAATTTTTCCTGTGCTGCAAATCTGTCTAAACAATTGTCGAGCTATATTTTAGGTAATTGGACTGGAGAATTCGATACTACGATGGAGCAGCTGAGAGTGGCCATTGTCACAGTAAATTCTACCAGAGTGGACGCAGGACTAGCGACAGGATTATCATCATGGATTGCTGCAGCCATGAATCATCTGAAGGAATGGGCGGGCATGGGAGTGTTAGCAGGCCTTCTGGTGTTGGTCTCCTTGGTTTGCCTGTGGTATATATGCAAGATTAGAGTCTCACAACAGTGTGATGCAGCCTAGATCATTCAGGCCTTTACAGCCATTGAAGCAGGACATTCTCCCCAAGCATGGTTGGATACCATAAAAAGCTAAAATGTTACGCTCAGGATGCGAGGCTAAGCACTGCACTCAGGGTCAGCCGCTTTCGACCCAGAGAAGAGCATGTCTGGTTGCATGCGGGTTGATGCCCCAGGTCCCGCCTCTGAGAAAAAGGTATCTGTCGGGTCTGATGCTCTTTGGGTGGATGACACCTAAACGACCATCGGTACAAAGTCCCAATTTATTTCTAATATCAGAGATCAGACCTCTACTCTTGCCTGATGCATCTAAAACAAAAAGGGGGAACTGTAGAGAGCAGCGGAATGCTATGCCTTAAAGATGGAGCTGGTTTCCGCCTTCCACCTTCCCGATGGTGAGTGCTCTCTGTCACGAACAATTCCACATTTGGCTAAGGCTGAGGATCTGGCTTGCTTCCATGTATGTGGACCTATCTGCATTGCCCACGTGGCACGCCTGGGTTGGCTACCCAGAGGCTATTTAAGCTGTGGGCTGGCTTTCCCCAGGGTCCGAGGATTGTTCAAGGTTTCTGAATAAACTGCATTGAAAAAAAAAAAAAACACAAATGATATTTTAGACTAGCAAACTAACCTGTATGAAACTGTAATTGTGGTTATGCACAATTTTACATCTGTTCAGTCCACAGAACCAACAGAAAAAAAATGGAAAAGGATGTGAACTGCTAGATTTAATAAAGTCAATCTTGTATAACTTCTGAAAAAAAAAGTTCAGGACATAGAGAAAAAAAAAAACAGGATCCAGAATGTAATTAAATACACATAAAATAAAAATGACTACAATTTAAAATAAAAATAATAATAATAACACATGAGGATGTTTCTATGGAGTCATGACTCCTTGCTCCTATCGGAAGGGAAATAGGACTAAGCATTCACAGACATGGAGAAATAAGGCTCTGTACAATGTTCTGTGATTTTTCAGAGCAGCAGCAAAAGTCTGATCTAACACTAGGGTGCCATGGGGTTTAGGGAGGAAAATTAAAGATCAAATGTATCAGAGAGCAAGGGCTTTATAATCCAGATCCTTCAACAATGACAAAGACTCCATTCAGGGTACCAGAGCTGATGGCCTCATTGTCAATACAAGCGATCACATACAATTGACAGCATCCAATAAGAGCTAACATTGTGATAGTAGCTATAATGATGGTGACTAAAACACATGTCTTGATGTACCACTCATAAGATCCTTTCAAAATTATTCTCTAGTTTCCAGGTAAACTTCTTTGTAACAGTACTCAGATGCCAGCCTTCTCAGCAAATTAATCTTAGCTGAGGAAAGCCATCTTCCCCAAGGTTTTGATTCTCTCCCAACTACATAAAGTCTGTAGCCAACTGCTGGCCAGTGGAAGGAATTCTGACTCCTGAGCCACTTTGCAATGGAGCAGAAAAGCATTCCAGTTTCTTTGTTTCCAAAAAGTCACCATGACCCTTTTCTCCATCCACTTTAACTTCCTTAACCCCCTCCAAATAGCTTTCATGTGAAATTCAGGATACCGAGTCAGATTTTAATTTTAGACAATTATGTTCCATGTATTATATTTCATATTAAAGCCATCTGTTGTTCACTATCCATACCATTTTAACAAGTCATTCCATGTTTTGTCAGCATGGTCATTCTACCCACAGGTAAAAATTCAGAAAGTACCCTGTGCTAATTTTTTTTTTTTTTTGCACTATTCTTATCTCAGGTTCAGCTCTATGGAATCTACCCCATGTAATGTTACTGAGTTTGGGGTACTGGACAGATCAATCCTACAAGATCCCTGGAATCTCTCCTCTGGCTCTAATAAAGTATACCCAGAGGTTTACTAAGGTCAAAAGTACTGCAGCTCCAAAATTCCAGAACAGAGTTTCTAGACCCCAATCATGCCTTCACTCCCTGGAGTTACAAGACAGGATTCATTGTACAACAAAGATGTTACAAAGCACTACAAGGAGCTTTCTTTCCATGGAAGGACTCAGGATTTTTTTTTTTTTTTTCATTTTTCATTACTTCTTGACTGAGCAGTTTCTAACTTTCTCAAAGATACACTGATGTGTTCAGTTAAACAGCTGGTTTGTAGGTTTGGGGTTCACACCTGCTTTTCTTTTCTGCTGTTAGAGTCATTCTTCAGTGCCTCCTGATTACTGTTTACAGTTATCACATCCTCCCTCTCCAAGGACTCTTCAAGCCAAATAAACATTTCCTGATTCCATTGCTCACCATCAAGTTCTGGGCTTCCAATTAGGCATCATCTGGTAATGTGGTGACTCTGTGAACCAGCTCAGTTCACTAATGCCTTTGATGTTTTAATTTTCATTAAAGGGAATCTGCCATGACCACTGCAGAAAGGAGGCCTCCAGATATTTCATACGGTCTGGCACCTTGCTAAATCCACAAAAATCTGAATCCTGCTTAAAAGGATTTTTTCTTAATTTCAGTCCTAAGAACAGACCATTTGCTAAATTGAGTATGTTTAACTGATTTTCTAACTGTTCTCATCTAATCTAATAAGTCACATTGAGGTCCTTATTTTTTTGGACATTTCCCAATACCTACTAATATTTCAGAATTAGCCTTTTTTTTTTCAGAAAAGGTTTGAGGACAAAGAAATATTTTATAGAATGTTAACAATGAATTTATCTGTAAGTTCACATAAATACTTGTAAAGATTTTTAAAGCCGAGAGTGGATAAGGTATAATAAAACTATTTTCTCAAAATGCAAACATTTTAGTGTCATCCCCAGAGGCCACGCCAGCACCAGGAACCCCAGGTAAAACCCTGCTCTGTGCCGTATCCCTTCCAACTCCCCTTAAATCACGTCCAACAGCCATAAACTACACCACCTCCCTGGGCTCCATATTCCAGCCCACAAATCTTCCTGATTTCTTAGAGGCCAGGCTGGCACCAGGGACCCCAGGTAAGACCTTACTCTATGCCTTATGCCTGCAAACTCCCCTTAAAGCACAACCAACAGCCATAAACTGTGCCCCATGCCCTGGGATCCATATTCTTGTCGCAAAATTTGGAAGATCTCTCCCTTCTTGGACACCATGCTGGTTCTAGGGATCCCAGAGACAACATTGGCACTCAAAATTCCAGAGGTCACACAGGCCACAAAAACCCTAGCAGAGACACGCCACAGTATATGAAGAGTCAATGGTCACCAGAACCCCAGGTCACCCAGGCCAGAAGACTGAGACACAATAAAGAAAATGCACACTGAGGGAATCATGGAGACTGAAAACCTAGGTAAGAAAAGAAGAACTAAAGATGCAAGAATCACCAACAGAAAGCAAGAGATAACCCAACTTAAAAATGGGGTAAAGATCTAAACAGAATTCTCAGCAAAGGAAACACTAATGTCCAAGAAGCACTTAAAGAAATGTTCAGTGTTCCTAGTCATCAGGAAAATGCAAATCAAAACATCTTACACTCAGCAGAATGGCTAAGATCAAAAATTCAAGCAACAGCACATGCTGGTGAGAATGTGGGACAAGGGGAACACTTCCATTGCTGGTGGGAGTGCAAACTTATACAACCACTTTGAAAATTAATTTGTCAGTTTCTCAGAAAATTGGGCATATGTCTACCTCAAGACCCTGCTATACCACTCCTGGACATGTACCCAAAGGATACTCCACCATACCACAAGGACATTTGCTCTCAACTATGTTCATAGCAGCTTTATTTGTGATAGCCAGAAACTGGGACAACCTAGATGTCCCTCAACTGAAGAGTGGATAAAGAAAGTGTGGTACATTTGTACACTGGAGTATTATTTAGCTACTCAAAACAATGACATCATTCAATTTTCAGGCAAATGGTTGGAAATAGAAATGATCATCCTGAGTGAGGTAATCCAGACCCAGAAAGATATAGTATGTATTCACTTCTAAGTGGATATTAGCTGTAAAGCAAACAATGACCATGCTACAATCCAAAGACCCAAAGATGCTAAGTAACAGGAAGAACTCATGGGCAGGGGGGAACTCCTGAATATTACTGAGAAGTGGAAATAGAATTTGTCCTACCCAAGATATGCAGGAATAAAGATGGAGCAGAAATTGAGGGAAAGGCCAGTTGAGGGCCTAGCTTGAAATCCATGCCATAAGAGGAAGACCATCCCTGACACTGTTAATGATATGCTGCTAATGATATGCTGCAGATAGGAGTCTATCAAACTGTCATCAGGGAGGCTTCACCCAGCAACTGATGGAAAAAGATGCAAAGACTTGGAGTCAAACATTAGGTGGAGCTTGAGGAATCCTGCTGAAGAGGGGTGGGGAAGGATTGTAGGAGCCAGAAGGAACAAAGGCACAACAAAACTTACATATGAAGGCAAACTTATCAGAATTATACCTGACTTCTCAACAGAAACTCTAAAAGCCAGAAGATCCTGGACAGATATCTTACAAACAATAAGAGACCACAAATGTCATCCCCAACTACTATACCCAAGCAAAATTTCTAATCACCATAGAGGGAGAAAACAAGATATTCCACAACAAAAACAAATTTAAATAGTACCTATCCACAAATCCAGCCCTACGGAAGATAATAGAAAGAAAACTCCAACCCAAAGGGCTAACTACACCCAGAAAAACACAAGAAACAAAATTACCACACATCAGCAAAACCAAAAGAAGGGAATCACACACACAAATACACACACACACACACACACAGCCAACATCAAAATAACAGGAAGTAACAACTGGTCATTAATAAAAGACACAAGTTAACAGAATAGACACGAAAACAGGAACCATCTTTCAGCTGCATACAAGAAACTCACCTCAGCGATAAAGACATTATCGCAGAGCAAGGGGCTGGAAAAAATGTTTTCCAAGCAGATGGACCCAGAAACAAGCTGGAGTAGACATTCTAGTATATAATAAACTAGACTTTCAACCAAAATTAATCAAAAGAGATAGAGAAGGACACTTCACCGTCATCAAAGAAAAAAAATCCACCAAAGTACCTCTCAATTCTGAACATTTATACCCAAATACAAGTGCACCCTCATTTGCAAAACAAACATTACTAAAGTTTAAATCACACATTGGACCCCACACCATTAATAGTGGGAGACTTCAACACCCCACTCTTCCCAAAAGACAAAACATCAACAGAAACTAAGGGAAATAAAGAAATTAATCATGAACCAAATGGACCTAATAGACAGCTACAAAACTTTTCACCCAAACACAAGAAAATATACCTTCTTCTCAGCACCTTATAGAACCTTCTCCAAAACTGACCATATTTTTGGTCACAAAGCAAGCCTTAGCAGATACAAGAAGACAAAAATAACCTCTTGCATCTTATCAGACCACCATGAATTAAAGCTGGAACTCAAGAAAAGAAAGCCTACAAACTCATGAAAATTGAACAACTCCCTTCTCAATGACCACTGAAATAAAGAAAGAAATTAAAGACTTTCTGCTATTTAAAGAAAATGAATGCACAACATACTCAAACTTATGGGACACAATGAAAGCAGTGTTGAGAGGAAAGTTCATTACACTAGGTGCCTTCATAAAGAAATTGGAGAGATCTCATACTAGTAACTTAGCAGCACACCTGAAAGTTCTATAACAGAAGGAAGAAGACACACCAAAGAGAAGTAGACCATAGCAAATAATCAAACTCAGGGCTGAAATCAATAAATTGAGAACCATACAACAAATCAATGAAACCAAGAGTTGGTTCTTTGAGAAAATCAACAAGACAGACAAACCCTTAGCCAAATTAATTAAAAGGCACAGGAAGCATACACAAATTAACAAAATCAGAAACAAAAAGGGGGACATAACAACAGACACCAAAGAAATCAAAAAATCATTAGTTCTTACTTCAAAAGCCTATATTTCACAAAATTGGAAAATCTAAAAGAAATGGATGATTTTCTGGATAGATTTCACCTAACAAGCTAAATCAAGATCAAGTAAACAGTTTAAACAGTCCTATAACCACTAAGTAAATGGAAGCAATCATCAAGTCTCCCAACCATAAAAACCTCAGGTCCAGATGATTTTAGCGCAGAATTCTACCAGACATTGAAAAAACACCTAATACCAATACTCCTCAAATTATTCTACAAAATAGAAATAGAAGGAACATTGCCAAATTTATTCTGTTAAACCACAGTCAGGCTGATACCTAAACCACACAAAGATTCAACAAAGAGAATTTCAGACCAATTGCACTCATGAACATCAATGCAAAAAAACTCAATAAAATACTCACAAACCAAATCCAAGAACACATCAATACATTATCCACCATAATCAAGTTGACTTCATCACAGGGATGCAGGGATGGTACAACATACGAAAGTCCATCAATGCAATCCACCATCAAAACAAATTCAAAGAAAAGAAATCACATGATCATCGCATTAGACATGAGGCATAAAAAGCCTTTCATAAAATCCAACAGCCCTTCCAGATGAAATTCTTGGAGAGATCAGTGATACAAGGCCCATATCTAAACATAATAAAGGCTATATACAGCAAGCCGATTGCCAACATCAAATTAAATGGAAACTCAAAGAAATTCTACTAAAATCAGGGAGAAGACAAAGCTGCCCAATTGTTCCATACCTCTTCAAGATAGTACTTGAAGTCCTACCTAGAGCAATAAGACAACTAAATGAGATAAAGAGCATACAAATCAGGAAGGAAGAAGTCAAAATATCACTATTTGCAGATTATATGATAATATACATAAGCAACCCAAAATATTCCACCAGAGAACTCCTACAGCTGATAAATAACTTCAGCAAAGTAACTTAATACAAGACTAATTAAAAAAAATATATCAGTAAGCCACCAGTACACAAAGGACAAACTGGCTGAGATAGAAATTTGAGAAACTACATGCTTCACAATATCCACAAATGATATGAAGTATCTTGTTATAAATCTAACCAAGCAAATGAAAGACCTGTATCACAAGAACTTCAAGTCTTTGAAGAAATAAATTGAAGGCGATATAAAAAAAAAAGGAAAGGTCTCTGATCCTCATGGACTGGTAGGATTAATATAATAAAAATGGCCATCTAACCAAAGGTAATCTACAGAATCAATGCAACACCCAACAAAATATCAACACAGTTCTTTACAGACCTTGAAAGAACAATTCTAAACTTCATATGGAAAAATTAAAAACCCAGAAGAGCTAAAACAATGCTATGCAATAAAAGAACTTCTGGAGGTATCTCCATCCCTGACTTTAAGCTATTCTACAGAGAAATAGAAATAGACTGGCATAGAAATAGACTGGCTTATCAATGGACTTGAATCAAAGACCCAGAAATAAACTCACATACCTACAGTCACTTGATTTTTGACAAAGGAGTTAAAAACCATACAATGGAAAAAAAGACAGCATCTTCAACAAATGGTGCGGATTTCTATAGGTAGAAAAATGCAAAAAGATCCATATTTATCTCCAAATACATATCCAAAATATATAATGAACTCAAGAAATCAAAAGCCAACAAAACAACCCAATTAAAAATGAGGCACAGACTAAACAGAGAATTCTCAACAGATAATCTCATGGCAGAGAAGCATTTAAAAAGAAATCATCAACCTCCTTAATCATCAGGGAAATGCAAATCAAAATGACTCTGAGATTCCATCTCACACCTATCAAAATGGCTAAAATAAAAATCACAAGGGACAGAACATGCTGATGAGAATGTGGAGAAAGGGGAACACTCCTCCATTTTTGGTGGGAGTATAAACTTGTACAACCACTTTGAAAATCAATCTGCTGCTTTCTCAGAAAATTGAGAATAACTTTACCTCAAGACCCAGCTATACCTCTCTTGGATATATACCCAAAAGACACTCTACCACACAACAAGAACACTTGCTCTACTATGTTCATAGCATCTTTATTCATAATAGCCTGAATCTGGAGACAACCCAGATGTCCCTCACCCAAGGAATGAATAAAAGAAATTGGCACATTTACAATGGAATACTACTCAGCTATTTTAAAAAAGAAATAATGAAATTTACAAGCAAATGGACAGATCTAGAAAAGATCATCCTGAGTGAGGTAACCCAGACACAGAAAGGCACACAGGGTATGTACTCACCTATAAGTGGATGTTAGATATATAGTACAGAATAAGCGTACTATGAGGCAAAGACCCAAAGAAGATAAGTAATAAGGAGGACCCAAGGGAAGCAAGCATAAATCTTACTCTGAAGGAAAGATAGAATTAGACAGAGGTAGAGAGGGAATAAAGTAGCAAAAGGGGCCCAAAGAGTTAAGAGGGTAGAGATCAGACCTGGGAGACCAAGGAGAGAACAGAAGGCCAGTAGAGATAACAGAAATTAAGGATGGGGACATCTCTATGAAAAGTTGGAGCCCTAAGTCAGGGTAGGCTCCTGGAAGGATATAAGAGGGATTCAAGCAGAGATTCCTAGTAGCAGAAATCATAGAGACTGAAGAGGACATCCTCTAACTAGACTAGTCTTCTAATAAAGGTTGGGGAACACTAACCCACCCACAAAAACTTTGACCCAAAATTTACATTGCCTATGAGATGTGCAAGGATAAAGACAGAGCATATAGAGCAGAGACTGAGGGAATGCCCAACCAATGCCTGTCCCAAACAAAGACCCATGCTATCAGAGAATGCCAATCCCTGACACTATGAATGATATTCTGCTAAAGTTGCAGACAGAGCCTGTCAGAGTTCTCCTCAGAGGCTCTACCCAGCAGCTCCTGAAAACGGATACTGAGACTTACAGTCAAACATTGGTCAAAGCGTAGGGAGTCTTGGGGAATAGTGGGAGGAAAGAGAAAAGGACCCAGAAGTAACAGGAGCTCCACAAGAAAAACAACAGTCAACTAAGCAGGGCCCAGAGGAGTTTGCTGAGACTGAAGCACCAACAAAGAAAACATGAATGAACTGGACCTAGGTCCCCTACAAAGATATAACAGATGGGCAGCTTAGGCTTCAAGTCGGTCCTCCAGGAAGGGAAGTGGGGACTGCATGGGACACGGACTCACTTGCTACCTTTTTGATCGCTTTCCTGTGTTGGTACTGCCTTGACAGGCCACAAGGGAAGAGGACAGACTCAGAACTGATTCATCTTGATGAGCTGGGTGGATGGGAAGGGAGCTCCCCTTTTTTTGAGGAAAAGGGAAGAGGAAGGGTGTGGGAGAGAAAATGGGACTGTGAGGGAGAAAGAAGAGGGCTACAAGGATGTAAAGTGAATAAAATAAAAGAGAAAATACTTTTTTTTTTTTTTTGCTTTCTAATACTTGACAAGACTTTGAAAGCTCTTTTAAGGGGTCTAAGCAAATACTAAACTTTCTGAAGTCAAGTACCTGGAGTTTGAATCTTGATTCCATTCTTGGATATTAGAGAATACTTTACTCTAGAATCTCTGTGACAAAATGCCTGACAGAAACAACTTAAAAGAAGAAAGTTTGTCTTGGTTCAGGGATTCAAAGATATTTTAGTTCATTATGATAGGGAAGGAAGAGCTACAGAGATGATTCTGTCCCTGTTGCCAAGAGCATGAGGCAGGGCCTGGTTCACACAGTAGCAGACTGCAAAGCAGAGAAGGCTGGCTAGATGAGTGCTAGCCATCGCTGCAATGATTCTCCTAATGACCTCCTACTGCCAGCCAGTCCATACCCTTGTAGGCTCCACTGCCTTTGAAACAAGACATGAAACTCAGAAGAGAGCACCCAAAATGTGAGGCTATGGGAACATTGTAGTTGAACCAGAACAGACCATTATTTAATTCTTCTATGCCTTGTTTTCTTCACCTAAAAATAACTTCCTTTTAATGTTATGTAATGATAATTAAATGTGCTTATTCTCATAAATCACTTAGACTATGGCATACAAGAAAATTGGCACAAATTTTCACGTAGTTCAATGTTCAATAAAATTTTAGATGTTATTCATTTTAGAGAGTTATGACATTTATATGATCTTGGGACCGTTTTTTCACATCCCTTTAGAATTTAAGTATTTGGAATGAGACAAAAACATAGACATATTCAATAAATATTTACTTACAACTAGACATAAGTAGAAATACATTAGAGGGACAATTTTATTAGAAACTAATATTGTGCTCTTTCTGACATTGTTACAGATATTAAATTCATATTGTTGATGGAAATTATGCCTAATTTTTATAACACCTATGAGAAATAATAATAGCCCCAAAGTGAGGGACTACATACATCTTATTCCTTGTTTCTAAAAGTAAAGTTGCTAATTCTACAAATATTGCCTTACCACTTCTGTTTTAGACACTTTCAAGTATAAGCAATGTGATTATCAAAAAGGAGTATTCTGATACTTATAGTAAAAGAGAAATCAAAATAAATTACAGACATGTGAAACTTAATCTGATATGCATTTGAACATATTAACTGAGTAATTTGGCAGTCAAATAGGTCAGAGGATTTTTCTCTAAAGAGGCGAACACTGGGATGTATCTAAAAGATAAGAGAAAGTGAATGGATGAAATATCATCCCTAATAAACTTATTAGTATGAGCAAAGAATCTGATGAAGAAATTAAGATGTGGAAATTTCAGAAGAATAAAATGCTTCCTGGGATGAGACATGTAGAGATTACAGGCCGTATTGTAGAGTTTTACATGCCACAGCCACTGGGAAGGACTGGAAAAAAAAACTTAAAGTAATGCAAGAATGGAAAACGTGGACAGGTTTCCTTTTTGACAGAAAATATATTGCTGTAATAGGAAGACAGATTGGTGAAGAATAAGGGAAAAGTTAAGTACATTGTTTGGGATGTCATTTCAGCTTGATAAATTTCCCTAACAAGTGAGTGATGGAGATAGGGTGCTGTTAAAATTCAAGGCTACTGAGGGATTTCATGATGCTCACGATGAGAGACATGAGGAATGTGGAGATGTCAAAGTATCTCTAAGTTACTGACTTTTATAAATGGACCAGATTCAGAAATGAAAGGCAAATTGTTTTTTCCCCCTCAGACATGTGGTATATGGAATGCTTTTGAAAGATTCAAGTAAAGATATCAAGTTGGCAGTGAGAAAACTGACTTTAAATACAAAACATAGCTTACCAGACTTTCCTCCCATAGTAAATGACTATAAAACTGCACGGAATACACAGGGCGACATTCTAAGATATTGTTCAAAATGAACTGTTCTACTCTGCTCCCTCTGAAACAAAAAAAGTATAAATTGAAGCCTTTAATTTCCCTGAACTTCTTTCTGGAATTTTTTCCAAACTATAGAGCAAGGCAAATGGAGTTTAAAAGATCACAGCTTTATCACTGACTTTGGGAGGCACCAATACACTAGGGATTGGTAATGATACTAAAGTTTGTGCAGCTGCATGTAAGAGATGGAGAATATGAATAGATGATGCTTCAAGCTTCCATATAGTGACATTCTCAAGATTTTGGCTACAAATACTCAGTCTATATGCATGTACATGGTGAGATGAAAGAAGGCCTGTCAAAGAAAAGAAGTGTTCAACTTCCTTCATCATCTGGGAAATGCAAATCAAAATAACCCTGAGATTTTACCTTACACCCATCAGAATGGCTATGATCAAAAACTCAAGTGACAACACATGCTGGAGAAGATGTGCAGAAAGGGGAACACTCCTACATCACTAGTGGGAATGTAAACTTGTATAGCCACTTTGGAAATCAATCTGGCTCTTTCTCAGACAATTAAGAATAGTGCTACCTCAAGATCCACCTATACCACTTCTAGGCATATATCCAAAATATGTTCAAATATGCAACAGGACATTTGCTCAACCATGTTCATGGCAGCTTTATTCATAATAGCCAGAAGCTGGAAACAACCCAGATGTCCCTCAATGGAGAAATGAATAGAGAAATGGTGGTACATTTACACAATGGACTGCTACTCAGCAATTAAAAAGAAGGAAATCATGAAATTTGCAGGCAAATGGTGGGAACTAGAAAAGATCATCCTGAGTGAGGTATCACAGAAGCAGAAAGACACACATAGCATATACTCACTTATAAGTGGATACTAGATCTACAAGACGGCCATTTTTAATATGTTAATATGTTAATCCTGCCAAGCTATGAGCTTGGGAGATCTTTCCATCTTTTGATATCTTCTATTTTTTTCTTCAGAGATTGGAAGTTTTTTTTCATACAAGTTTGACTTGCTTGGTTAGAGTCATGCCAAGGTACTTTATGTTCTTTATGAGTATTGTGAAGGGTGTTGGTTCCCTAAATTCTTTCTCAGCCCTTTTGTCTTTTGTATACAGGAGGGCTACTGATTTTTTTTTATCCAGCCATTTTGCTGAAGGTGTTTATCAGCTACAATAGTTCCCTGGTAGAATTTTTGGAGTCACTCATGTATATTATCATATTGTCTGCAAATAATGATGCTTTGACTTCTTCCTTTCCAATTTGTATCCCCTTGATCTCCTTTAATTGTTTCATTGCTGTAGCAAGGACTTCAAGTACTATGTTAAAGGGATAGAGCAGCCTTGCCTTGTCCCTGATTTCAGTGGGATTGGTTTAAGTTTCTCTCTTTTTGGTTTGATGTTGGCTATAGACTTGCTGTATATTGCCTTTACTATGTTTAGGTAAGTGCCTTGTATCCTGATCTCTTGAAGATGGACATGAACAAGTGTTGGATTTTGTCAAATGCTTTTTTTAGCATCAAAGGAGTTTATCATGTGGTTTTATTCTTTCAGTTTGTTTATATGGTGGATCACATTAATGGATTTCCATATATTGGACGACCCTTGCATACCTGGGATGAAGCCTACTTGGTCATAGTGGATAATATCTTTGATGTGTTTTTGGATTCGGTTTGTGAGTATTTTGTTGAGTATTTTTGCATCAATATTCAGAAGGGAGATTGGCCTGAAATTCTCTTTCTTTGTTGAGTCTTTGTGAGGTTTAGGTACCAAGGTGACTGTGGCTTCATAGAATGAGTTTGGTAATGTTCCTTTTGTTTCTATTTTGCGGAATAGTTTGAAGAGAACTGGAGTTAACACTTCTTTGAAGGTCTGGTAGAATTCTGCGCTGAAGCCATCTGGTCCTGGGCTTTTTTTGGATGGGAAACTTTCGATGACTGCTTCTATTTCCTTAGGGGATACGGGACTATTTAATTGATTTACCTGGTCTTGATTCAGCTTTGGTAAGTGGAATCGATCAAGAAAATTGTCCATTTCATTTATGTTTTCAAATTTTGTGGCATATAGACTTTTGAAGTAAGTCCTAATGATTGTTTGGATTTCCTCCGTGTCTGTAGTTATGTCCCCCTTTTCATTTCTGATTTTGTTGATTTGGATGGTGTCTCTCTGCCTTTTAGTTACTTTGGCCAAGTGTTTGTCTATCTTATTGATTTTCTCAAAGAACCAGCTCTTGGTTTCATTGATTCTTTGAATTGTTTTATTTGTTTCTAATTTATTGATTTCAGGCCAGAGTTTGGTTATTTCCAGCCATCAACTCCTCTTGGGTGTGTCTGCTTCTTTTTTTCCAGGGCTTTCAGGTGAGCCTTTAGTTGGTAGAATAAGATGTTTCAAATTTCTTCTTGATGGCACTTAGTACTATGACCTTTCCTCTTAGTACTGCTTTCATTGTGTCCCATAAATTGGGTATGCGTGCCTTCCTTTTCATTGAATTCTAGGAAGACTTTAATTTCTTTATTTCTTCCCTAACCCAGTTGTCATTGAGTAGTGAGTTGTTCAGTTTCCATGTGTGTGTAGGCTTTTTGCTATTTCTGTTGTTGTTGGGGTCCATCTTTATTCCATGGTGATCAGACATGATACAAGAGATTATTTCAATCTTCTTGTATCTGTTGAGGCTTGCTTTGTGAACAACTATGTGGTTTATTTTGGAGAAGGTTCCATGAGGTGCTGAGAAGAAGGTAAATTCTTTTGTGTTTGGGTGTAAGGTTCTGTAAATGTCTGTTAGGTCCATTTGATTCATGACCTCTGTTAGAGATATTGTTTCTTTGTTTAATTTCTGTTTAGTTGACCTGTCCTTTGTTGAGAGTGGGGTGTTGAAGTCTCCCACTATTAGTGTGTGGGGATCTATGTGTGGTTTAAGTTTTATCAATGTTTCTTTCACAAATGTGGGTGCCCTTGTATTTGGGGCATAGATGTTCAGGATTGTGATGTCTTCTTGGTGGAATTTTCCCTTGATGAGTATGAAGTGTCCTTCCCCATCTCTTTTGATTAATTTTGGTTGAAAGTCTATTTTATCAGATATTAGAATGGCTACTCCTGCTTGCTTCTTGCATCCATTTGCTTGGAAAGCCGTCTTCCATCCCTTTACCCTCAGGTAATGTCTATCTTTGTGACTTAGGTGTGTTTCTTGTATGCAACAGATTGCTGGGTTTTGTTTACTCATCCATTCTGTTAGTCTGTGTCTTTTTATTGGAGAGTTGAGTCCATTGATGTTGAGAGAAATTAATGACCAGTGGCTGTTAGATCCTTTGATTTTGATGTTGGTTGTGGTAGTGTTTGTGTGCTTAGCAACTTTTAGTTTTACTGTAATGGGTTTATTTATTGCCTGTATTTTCCTGAAAGTAGTTAGTCTTCTTTGGTTGTATTTTCCTTCTAGTATCTTCTATAAGGCTGGAATTGTGGGTAGGTATTGTTTAAATTTGTTCTTGTCATTGAATGTGTTCTTTTCTCCATCTATAATGACTGAGAGTTTTGCTGGATATAGTAGATGGGGCTTACATCTGTGTTCTCTTAGCGTCTGCATGATATCCAGGCTCTTCTGGCTTTCATTGTCTCTGTTGAGAAGTCAGGTGTGATTCTGATGAGTTTGCCATTATATGTTATTTGGCCTTTTTCTCTTGAAGCTTTTAGTATTTTTTCTTTGTTCTGTATACATACTATTTTGATTATTATGTGCCAGGAGGATTTTCTTTTCTGGTCTAACTTATTAGGTGTTCTGTAGGTCTTATAGGCCTTATATGCTTATAGGCCTCTCCTTTAAATTGGGGAAATGTTCTTCTACGATTGTGTTGAAAATATTTTCTGGGCCTTGGAGATGGGAATCTTCTTTTTCCTCTATCCTATTATTCTTAGGTTTAGTCCTTTCATGTGGTCATAGATTTCTTGGATGGTTTGTTCAAGGAATTTTTTAGATTTATCATTTTCTCTGACAGATAAATCAATCCTTCCATTGTATCTTTACACCTGAGATTTCTTCCACACCTGAGATTCTTTCTTCCATCTCTTGTAATCTGTTGGTTATGCTTACCTCTGTAGTTCCCTTTTTCTTCCCTAAGTTCTTCCTTTCCATGGTTTCCTCTGTTTGTGTGGTTTTTTTTTTAATTTTTCCAATTATATCTTCAGATCTTGAACTGTTTTGTTGATTTCCTTCACCTGTCTGACTGTATTTTCCTTCAATTCCTTTATGTCTTTCTTTGAATATTCCTGTTTATTTTATTGCTTTTAGTGATTTAATCATTTCCTCTCTAAAAGCCACAAACTGTTTAGCTGCATCTTCCTGTATTTCTTTATGGATGGCCATAACCTGTTTGACTTTATCATCCTCTATATCTTGATGCATTTCATTTGTTTCCTCCATTATTCTCTTCATAAGCATAGATGTAAGGTCATCTTCTTGAGTTTCACTTATGTTAGTGTGTCCAGGGCTACTTGCCCCTGGATAACTGGGTTCTGGAGATGCCGTATTGCTTTGCCTTTTGTTGGTTGTGCTTTTACTATCCTTTACCCATCTGGCTATCTCGGGTGTTGACTGTTAGATTCTGGTGCCTACTGGAATCCTGGCATGGGGAGAATCCCCTTGGCAGGAAGATGGTTGTCCCTGAAGGAGGCCTCCTCAGTTTTTTGGGTATGGGCAACCAAATGTCGGTGCTTCTCAGGAATTGCCACAGCTCACCTCAAGCATATGGAACTGTGTGATAACTGTGGCCGTTGGTGGTGAGAGGGTTTGTCCTCTCATCAGGAGAAGTCCTGGAGATGGCTGCCCTGCCGCTGAGTTTCTCACTCTGAATTTAGTGAGCTGCTGCTGCTGCTCTTACACTGTGTTTGCTGGGCACAGCCCTCTTGAAGAACCAGGGAGCCCCGCAGTTTGGTCAGTTTAGTTAGGAATATCTGGTTGTTTGGGGCAGTATCTGGGGCCTGATCCAGTGGATCTCAGGCTTCTGTAAGTCTGAGGCTGGTGCTCTGTACCCCAGTACCCAAGTGGTAATCAGTGGCAGGTGAGAGCAGCACTTAGCCATTCAGCAGGAGGCTAGAGCCTGGAGCCTATGGGGAACCCAGAAACTTTTCCAGAGTTGGGTGTGCTGAGATCAGACCTGATGTTTACCCCCACTGTGGGGTTTCCTCCCAACAGGGAGACCCAGTATGTAGTGTTTTGGGGTCCACAGTTCTGGTGGATAGAGCACACAGGCGCAGGCAAGTGGCTCCAAGCTGCTGACTGGGTGCCTTCAGGAACCCAGGAACTTTTCCTGAGAACTCTTGGGGTGGGCGGGTCAGCTGAGTGCCCTGAGGTTGGACCTGATATTTCTCTCACCATGGTGTTTCCTCCTGACAGGGAAACCCAGTCTCTGGTGCCCTGGGACCCACAGTTCTGTCTGGGAATGTGAGTCAGGCACACAGGCAGGTCTCTCGACTGGCTGCTGAGTGCCCGCTGAACTCCAAGACCTTTTCCAGGGATTGTCTGGGTGACCTGAGGTCAGTCCCAATTGCTTCCCTCACCGTGGGGTTTGATCCCAGCCTCTGGTGTTGTGGTGCCCACAGTTCAATCTGGGATGGTGATCAGAGCACATAGGCCTATAGCTCTGAGAAGGCAATCAAGTGCCTGGCAGGACCCAGGAACTCTTCTGGGGTTTATCTGGGTGACCTGAACCTGACTGCTTTCCACACTGTGGGGTTTCCTCTCACTTGGGTAACACAATTGTGGTGTTGTAGGGCTCAGAGTTCGGTCTGTTTGTTGCTATGCAGTCACTGCCATCATGCTTTTCAGACAGGGTCGTCCTGGCATGGCCATCTTGCGAATTTATCGGAAATTCTTCTGTAAATACGATATATCCTTAACTACAAGCCAGTATAAATCTACAGATAATAAAATAAAAGCTAACCGTAGATGTGATTGCAGACGGTTGGATCACTGGACGATCAATGATAACCTGAGTTTAATCCCAGTTAGCCACAACATAGAGGGACTCCCACAAGTTTTCTATTGACCGCCATGGTCTGGCATGCACACACATGGATAGCACACATACACACATAATAAATACTTGCAATTTTTAAATTTTATGAATAGTATTTTACAAAAAAATAATGCAAAGAAATTCATGTGACAGGATTCATGATGGATAGGTATAGGAAACAAGTTTATCTTAAGACTTTAATTTGGTTCATTATAAGCCATGTGCAGTTATTTAACAATTAAAATTCAAGCCCAAGAGCACAACCACTCCAAAGAGAGAGCGTTATCTGCTGTATTGAATAGAGAGTGCTATCTGCTGTATTGTTAATTGCTAATGCAATTGAGGCCTCTGGCCACCCTGTTTTGTCTAGAAGGAAATAAACCAGAGAGATATAGTTCACACCGTCGTCCTGGACAGCTTCTGGTACTATGCTAACAGATAAGAATCCTGGGGAAGGGAGAGAGGGATACATTTAAACAGGTCAGAGATTCTACACTTGGTGGCACCCTCCCCGACACTCCCAGGATCAGGAAGATGAGACCTCAGTACTCAGCCATGCTCCTGGAGGGGTACTTAACTCTGCAAGATAGTCTATCTGTGAGGATTGGACCTTGCGATTAAGTTTTTCTGCTACAAAATCAGAAAAAAGGGGTGACTGTAGTGTGGAAAGCTATGCTTAGGTTTTTCTATTTTGGGCATGTTCCCACTGAACAGGTTTCTTTTTAGTTTGTTTAAGTGCACAGTGTTAAAGGGTATTGATTTACTGGAACTAGGCAAGTAGACTAGAGTGAGGTGGAATAAGCGATGATTAATCAATAAAACCAGCCCTTAGAAGCTCTTCTGAAACACCCCAAACTCACCTCACACTCACTCTTGTTCGTTGTTCACAAAGTCTCACTTGAGGTTCTCAGCTTCAGACTCCCTTCTTGTCTGGCTTCTTAAAGGCCCAGACTACTCACAAAGCAATAGCTCTGTCAATCTTCCTGGCATGGCCGTTCAAACACAGTCTATAGGCCTGAATGAAAGGAGATAGCAAAGCACTGGCTTCATTCCTTAAACCATTCTCCTTCTAGTGTAACACATACAGAGAGAAACAGACACACAGACAGACACACAGACACAAAGAGAGTTTCAACTGAAACAAATATTGTGCCACAGAAGACATCTCTGTGCTTTCGAAGTTTAGTTTAATAGTTCAAAATGTATGTAGCACAGAAAAACAAGAAAGGAAATGTCCTGTCAAGTATAACAGCAAAGACATTTAATGCTTACTGGGTACAAGACACTTTGTACCTGTGTTGATGATTCTAAGTATCAGTATTGAATCATTTTATTCTAAAAGTTACATGCAATAATGTGTTCCATTATCTTCATCTAAGACGAGAGGCTAGAGAGTTAGATCAGTGACTAAAAGCGTTCTTGTCTCTTGCAGAAGATCGAGGTTCCATTTCCAGTCTCCACACGGGGGCTCACAATCATTTGTAACTCTAGTTCCAAGTGATCTGACACCCTCTTTTGACCTTCTTGGACCCCAGGCACTCACATGGCTTGCACATATGCAGTAAAGCACTCATACAAATAAATCTCTTAAAGAGACATGGGAATTAGTGGGTGGAGAGGTTAAATGGCCCACAAAACCTTAAAGGGTTTTGAACGAGGTGGTATGGCTCCAGAGACTGTGCAGTTAGCCCACATGATACCCCTCAAACAATCTGAAGTCCTTCAGAGTGAAGTTTGTCCTCTGAAGCAGCTCCTGCGACACAGTAAAGACACGACATATTCAAAAATAGAATGTCTCCATGGTAACTGCTCAGGATGTGGCCAATGAGTATACCCGCAGGTAACTCCTATATCCTCAAACTTCCTCAACATTCCCAAGATCTGCGCAGTGTGCGAGCATCACAAAAGGCAAGATCGCCATTTCAGTTTCTGCTGTATCATTACCCTTCCTCAAAAAATATGAGAACCAACAGCCTTTTATCTGCCTTCTCACTGGTATAATCTAATTCTGACTGAAAGACGTGGAATTTTAAGTTAAAAAAATGATTATGTATCTGCAGGGCCAGGAAAGTGGTAACTTTTCTCGATTTGCTGACTAAGAGAATACGAAATGGGGAAACAGTAAAGTGACTCTGAGATTACACACTCAGAGGAGAAGCTACAGTTTATGACTGAGGGTGACAGCCAGGAGAAAGATAAGAAAACATATAGACTACGGTGCTTCTGCAATATTGAGACTGTCAACAAAGACATCTGTTAGCTTAGATGTTCTGCAACGGTGAGTCAAGTATTTATTGACTGATTCTGGGGAAGATGCTTGGCAGTAAATATTATGTGAAGAGAAATACATTATATGACTGCCATCAAACATGTTCGAGAGATTTCCAGCTCCCGAAAGCCCTGTCTGAATAAATCTGGATAGTTCATTAGCATCCAGAGAAACATCCATGTCTGAAAGGTCAGTCATCTTAAACCCTCCAGTGGGAAGGCAGTCCATAAAAATAATCCAAAATAAAGTGTTTCTTATCATTTAAATAAATCAGCGATATTGTGTTTTTTATAGGCATCTGCTTCTAGACTGGATTTTAATGTCATAATTAGAACAAATTTTAGGGCGATAATTTATTTCACTTAAGGATAATCATTGCTTTTCTGTAAAAATGTTCTGGTTTGTTTAATTATTAAGTAATGAGGAATATCATTCTGAAGTATTTTTCCTTTCTCTCAAATGCCAATTTCTTTTTTTTTTTGTTTTGTTTTTAATTTCGATTTATTTTTAAACTGGTACATAAACATGAACCTATAATAATTGCAAACAAAATGGCATCACCCTTACTCTTTTTTTTCTCATCAATTACACTTTATTCATTCTGCATCCCCCCATAAGCCCCTCCCTCCTCCCCTCCCAATCCCACCCTCCCTCCTTCCTCTGCTTGCATGCCACTCCCCAAGTCCACTGATAGGGGAGGTTCTCCTCTCCTTTCTGATCTTAGTCTGTCAGTTCACATCAAAAGTGGCTGTATTGTCCTCTACTATGGCCTGCTAAGGCTGCTCCCCCCCAGAGGGAGGGCCAATTTCTTAAAACTTAAGATTTGCTGTTCATTAGCTGTGAACAATCATTTGGGTTTATTTGTGAAATTTTTTATGAATATTATTTGCTTTTCTCAAACGTTGGTCATTTATAGCCATGTTACCATTTATATACTAATATAGAGTTACATTATTCATTAATATATTAGTTCTCAAGCAGCTTTTCCAGTGGACTGGGTTTGGGAACATAGAAGCGAGCTTCAGTGAACAAAGAAAGAAAATTAAGAGACCAAAGTAATTGTGCTCAGGGCCTTCATAACTGAATTTCTTTGCTATAACAAAACATTCAAGGCAAACAAATTAAAAGAAAGGAAGGTCTCATTTCAGCTCAGAAATTCAGTAGTTTCCATCCGTGCTCAGTTTGGCTCATTTTTATTGGGGTGGCTGCGTTGAGGATTACAGTGCAGCAAAGTCTGTTAGCATCAGAAAGTAAATGGTGGGGGAGTGCCATGGTCCCAGTGCTCCTCTTCAGGGTACACTCCAGTAGCCTAATTAGCCTAATTCCAGGTCTCAACAACCAACAGTGCCACAGACTGGCAGGTGAGCCCTTACATTTGAAGGCTTTGGGGACACTTAAAATACAAATGATAGTACCATGTTACAGTGTTTTGTGGGATTCTTTTCAGTTACCAGTCATGAGCAAGTGTATAAAGCTGTGCCCTTCAAAAGAAAATTTTTTCAAACTGGCATCTAGTCTTTGCACTTTAGAAAGGATCATTCTGCTTGCAAACTAATATATTTCAGCTAGCCCCAGCTAATGGTTCATATAACCAATATTAAGCAAATTCTCAAATGTAATCAAATATTATAAAATATTTAAGCCAAAGCTTAGCATAATACACTCACAGTCTGGAAAGGATTTGATATTTACTACCTTTTCCTAAGATAATTGTATTGTAGTATATGCATCCTGTTACATTCTTAGTTATTTGTGCTGAAATTGACTATTTTCTTTTCAAGGTAATCATAATTTTTATGAGTTTGTTTTTCTGTTCTTCAACATGAATAAAGATGAAACATTTTAATCTAACAGTAAAATTAAATTATGTCTTATTTCTGGAGTTCAAGCATAATTTCATTTCAATTTGTTCATTTGTGGTATTTCTAACTTCATTCCAAGAACTGTTGCTGTTCTAAAATTTTTCTACTCTCATAATAAAAACTGCCTCAGTAATCTCATAAAGATTCTCCAAAGTCTATTTAAGGTCATGTGGATAAGAAATAGTCAAAGCTTTCTAAAATATGTTCCTTGTAAATGTCAGTGTGTAGCCAAGTAGGAAGTAGCTATTGATGAGAATCATTTTGCACAAAATTAAATTGTAGCTTCCTGTTATTCCTTATTTCCTCCTTAAATTAAGAAAAACTAATGATTTCACAACACTAGACAGAAATTTGAAATTTGAACTAACATACCTGTCTGTAATTTAGCATGAAAAAACTAAAGGCCTACAAAAGAGAAATAACTTCCATCTAAAATAATAATAATAATAAAATTAGCTCTAAATGTGTCTTCTCGCTAAAGTCCACTCTACATAATTACTACATAATTTATAAGTATGGAGTGGGTATGTCTATTGCAGTGGGGAGTATGTGTGTACCTCTCTATATAAAAAGGAACAAGTTTTTATTTTTAATAATTTTTGTTTTTTTATTTTTAATAACAATAATTTCATGTGTTGATGTGGTAATGTGCAATATTTTGAACAATGTGTATTCACGTGCACAACACAACACAGGTGTGTGTGTGAGTGAGTGTGCAAGGAAATGATGAAGTGATAAATTAGACTTTTTCATTTCTCTATCTTTAAACAATTTCTCTATACTAAACGTCTGTAAGCTCCTCTCTCTAGTCTCTGAAATATATAACAAGTTTCTGTGAACTATCTTCACCCTGCTCTGTGGTAGAGCATTAGAACATTCTCCTCTTTCTAACTATATTTTTACATTTATTATGTGGCCTTCCTCTAACCTCCCCTCCTAATCTCCTAATAGCAATGATAGAATGTAGCTGTATGGGCCACTCATGTGACAAGCAAGTAGCAGATATGAAAAAGAAAAGTCTGCAACAATGCGTACCTTTCAGAGGCACCCCTTCAGTGACCAACTTTCACTAACAGGCAGCACTTCTTGGAGCTCCTTTAGCTTTGCACTCATCTATTGATTAATCCATTTATAGAGTTATCATCCTCATGATCCAAATTCTCTCAGCAGCACCACCAGCTAGGAACCAAGCCTCCAACCTATAAGCTCTTGGGAAACAATCCAAATTCTATCCCATAACTAGCTACCTCTAGTGTATGAGATCAATTCCTTTAGCTTCCACACATAAGCAAGGATATACCATTTGTCTTTCTGTGACTGGTTTATTTCACTTAATACTATCCAGTTCCACCCATGTTCCTGTGAATGACAGAATGTCATTCTGTTTTATAGCTTAATATCCCACTGTGTGTATGTAGCTGTTACCCATCATCTATCCATCAACTGATGCTTCTATTGGATCCACAGTTTTGCTATTATGAATAGTGCTATAGCAAACATGGAATGAATGTAACTCTTTGCTATAGCAATTTTATTTTGTGGGGATGAATACATATGAGTGGAAAAACTCAATCATATGAGTGTTTTATTTTTACTTTCTTGGTTTTTTTTTTGGTTTTTTTTTTGGTTTTTTTTTTTTTTTTTTTTTTTTTTTGAGGAGCATCCATAGTGTTTTCAAAGTGGCTGAACCATCTCACAGTTCCACCAGCATGGAATGAGTTCCTCTTTCGTGGCATTTGTTATTTTCTGCCTACTTCTTTAAATAAAGCTGTTCTAACTAGGATAAGATTATAGTTTTAGGTCATGATTGCTTTCCTTGAATTTTGTCTTCTCTAGAAATTATAGCAAAAATGAAACACATTAGACATGTTCTATTTAAATATATTGATGAGATTACTGGAATAAAATTTGCTACCATTAAAATTAAAACTTGCAGATGCTGTCAGTAAACGGTATATGAAAAGTATGGTTGCTTTGACTGTTTAAAATCCATCCTCCTGAAATTCATTTCAGTGAAAACAGAAAGGTAGATGGCCTCTAGACTCTCCTTTCCCACCAGCCTGTCTTTGGCTTCTCAACTTTCCCAGGCTGCTGGATATAGAATTTGTTGATAACACTGTTCATTGGTGGCTTGCTTGAATTCCTCTAACCCATCCAAAAACTTTATTATTAAACGTTTTTGCATGAAGTTGAGTTACTTTATTCTGTAATTGTCATAAATGTTCTCATTGTAAGTATATGTCTGGTACCATAGCTTATAATCCTTTTCAACAAATGAAATAAGCAATGAGAAAGTCTAATTTAATAAATAGACAAAGTTGGGAGACACAAAATTTACCTAGAACTGTGGTAAGAGGACATGAGGGCTAATCACTTGGGGAGCAACATAGAGACTCAACATTTTCAAAAGCAAAGAGCGAGATGTGGCAGGCAGAGGAGGTGTGCTCATGGTTGGGAGAGATCTGTTCTTAAAGATATCTGGGGAGTACTCGAGATGAAGGACTTTGGAGATCACAAGAAACAAGTAATTATTAAAAGCTATTATGACTACAGATGAAAAGCAAACTCCTGTTGGTAGGCAGCTATGACTGAGATTAGCTACAACAACTAAATATCATTGGAAGAAAATACAGTGTGATCTAAACCTGTCAATTAAGCCAACAGTGGGATTGTAAAATAAACACATTCCACCCCACTACATGAAAACCAAACAAACCATTTCCATGAACCACATTCAAGTGTGTAACAGGAAAATTTAAGCTTCCCTATAACTATCGCCAATAGTCACTTTACTTGGCCAATCCCCCTCCGAGCGTTTTATTTGAATTAATAATCTCTAAGATCTGATTTTGTGTTTTCTGAAGATTACTAGTACGCCATCTTTTATTTCACTCACTCTTGCACATATGGCCACCAATCAGCACCCAGAATTCTGCTCAAAATTAGTATAATTTTTAATAGCACATACATGAAAATATGAAAGGACACATATTTAAGGAAGCTCTAAGTCTAGATGGTCTCCTAATGACTGTAATATAGAGCACAACAGAAAATGACTTCCAAAGGTGTTATAAAGAACAACACAGCCTCCCTCTGGTCACTGGAGCATTCTTCTAGAATAAGGAGTGACTATTGAAGGCATGGCTGTTGAGAAAGGTTTCTATCGTGAGACCATCTAGCACAGCTCTCCTGAGGCTTCTGTGTTCTGAAAAGCAGGCCATGGAGGAAGGCTATGTTATAAGTGTTCTATTTATCAGGCCAGGCTTGGGACTTAAGAGACAAAAACCACACACTTACTGATTATTCTCTGCCCTAAACAGTAGGTCACTTCTCCCCAGGGAAGAAGCAATTATAAAAACAATAGTAATATGTTTATCACAAAACTACAGTGAAAAATTTTTAATACAATAAACTTCACTAACAAGTGCCTTTGAAAGAAATTAAAATTTAAATACGAATATTTCATTGTCTCTCTCATTTAATTTATACTGCCATGTCAAGCATATGAGATGTTTTGTTTTGTTGTTTTTTTTTTTTCAATGCAGTTTATTCAGGAACCTTGAACAATCCTTGGACCCTGGGAAAAGCCAGCCCACAGCTTAAATAGCCTCTGGGTAGCCAACCCAGGCGTGCCACGTGGGCAATGCAGATAGGTCCACATACATGGAAGCAAGCCAGATCCTCAGCCTTAGCCAAATGTGGAATTGTTCGTGACAGAGAGCACTCACCATCGGGAAGGTGGAAGGCGGAAACCAGCTCCATCTTTAAGGCATAGCATTCCGCTGCTCTCTACAGTTCCCCCTTTTTATTTTAGACGCATCAGGCAAGAGTAGAGGTCTGATCTCTGATATTAGAAATAAATTGGGACTTTGTACCGATGTTCATTTAGGTGTCATCCACCCAAAGAGCATCAGACCCGTCCAATACCTTTTTCTCAGAGGCGGGACCTGGGGCATCAACCCACATGCAATCAGACATGCTCTTCTCTGGGTCGAAAGCGGCTGACCCTGAGTGCAGTGCTTAGCCTCGCATCCTGAGCGTATCATTTTAGCTTTTTATGGTAGCATATGAGATGTTAAAGAGAAAAATAATTTAAATTTTGCTTGCATCTGTTAAGTCACTACACAACAGAGTCACTCGTGTTTCTCATCTTTGTACTTCCAGTTCTAGCATCTAGCATACGGCAATTCTTTAATAAATAAAAAAAAAAACCTATTCCAAACCTTTAATTTCTCAGCTGAAGAAATCACGACCTAGAAAGGTCATTTGTCTCCTCACCTCACTCAATAAACACAATTAAAAGGACAATAAAATGAATCCGTACCTAGTATAAGTGTTCCACTTACAATGCACAGACGGGCATACACATATTGTTAATCAGCTATATGCTCATGTTTAATATTCTCTCTATGAAGTTAAAATTTGGGGCCACAATAGACTATGTCTAGGACACTGTTGTAAAACAAAAGAAGGAACACCTAAATATAATCCTTTGAAGGCATTCAATCAGTTTCAGAATTATTTGGAATTAAAACTTCTTTGTAGCTGTGATGTAAGAGCCACTTGTGTGTGGTCATATATTTTAAGTATTTTAGCATATTAGAGGTCTTTGTGTAAAAGCTGAAAAGCAAACATTTCATGATATTGAATTTTAAACTGTAGGATTAGAGAGAGGGCTCAGTGGATGAAACATGATGATCAGATACTGATAACTCATAAAATCTTGACAATGAAATCTTAGGATTTTTTCTTAAACTCTCATGTGCCAACATAAAATTGTCTACTCTCCTTGGTGTTCACAATCCAAAGGAGCATAGACATGTGGAAAAAAGTATAATCAAAAAGAGCTATACTATATCTACAGTGCAATTTTAAGGGTAAATATTAGAATGATTAATTCTTATTAAGAAAATACTGGAAGCTCACTGAGAGGATATTATTTTGAGCCAGACTTGAAAGAATACAGAAAATGTGAGAAGGAAATAAGAAGGAAAAATAAAACTCAATTTGATGGAAATTTCCTATAATCTAAATAAGAAATGAAACAAGCTCATCCCTTGATGCAGTACACCTAAGACATGGGATCTGGTTAAAGAAGTTTATCAGTATTGAGTCCCAAAGAGGTCTGGAGCACATTACAAAGGTCCTTTTACATTATCAGAGTTTCAAGTCATTTTACAGGTAGAAAATGAGAACCAGTTTCTGAGAAAGGGTATAATATAATTTGGTTTATAAATCACAAAATGAATCAACTGGAATCAGGAAGAGAAGGAATAAAGAAAAGCCTTGAGGCTGAGATGACTGAAATAGGTCAATGTGATGACAAGAACAGCACAAGAAGGGGTGGGCTGAAGGTCAGAGATCCTAGACATCTCTGAAGAGGGCCTTCTTCTAAATCAAAAGACTGACTACAGACCATGAGGGAAAGGAATAAATCAGACTTGGTAAGCTCAGGAACCACATGGATTCTAACAGTTTTAATAGAGTAGTGTAAATGCACTAAAAGCAATAATTGAGAGGCCATAACATCTCTAAGATACAACAGCAATCATTTGAAATTTTAAAACTTCAATAGTTGATGTCACTTTATCCCACTGCCTAAGATACTCATGGGTTTTCTCATGACTGCACATTTTGAGCCCATACCCAGGCCTATTCAACATTCAATTACTGGTAATTTCGTGAGTGTATATTTTATGTAGATGTATCTAAAGTGAGCCGAAGTTCATGTATTTACTGTTTTAAACTTGACTAGTTTAAAGTCATCTAGAAATTAAGGTGTGTCTATGAGGTGTTTCAGAGGGATCGGCTGAGAGGGGAACCTCCCCGAATGTGGGTAGCCCCATCCCATGAGCGGAAGGTTCAAGAATAGTAAAAGCAGAAAGAGAGAGAGCCTAGCTGCTCTGGCCTCCTTTTTGCTCCACTTTTTTTTTGGGGGGGAGGGGGCTGCGGTGAGTGGAGGGAGTTGCTCTAGCTCCCTGCCATGACAGTGAACCCTTGGAAACTGTGGGCCCAAATTAATCACCCTTTTAACTTGTTCTGTCGGGATTTTGTCACAATGATGAAAAGCTGATTCATGCAAATAGCCCGGCTTCTCCTAATGAAATCATATGGCAGGCAAAAGCTGTGCTAATTGCGATGTTATCTTCCGTGTGGAAGAACTTTCATTACATCACTTTATTTTCTCCTTACATAGTCCTCAGAAAGAGGGGCTGAATCTAACAACATGATGAGTCTAGAGTAACAGCCAGCTGGAGTTCCCTGAGAGCGAAGTAAAGATGAGGTTAGACACGAGAGATGTACCTGGAGAAATAAGAACGAAAGGAAGAGAAAACTTTCAGAGCCCAAAGCTCTACAAAAACTAAGGAAAACAAGCCTCCTTCTAGAAAGTCATTCCCAAAGAGGTTTTACAAAATCAATGGAAATCCACACCCAAAATTGCCTATGGAAACAGTCTTCAGAAACCAGCCAGCCTGGCGGACAGCGTCGGAGCTCAGTCACTGTCCAAAAGCAGCTCCTGGAAATACTGTACAGCAGGTGTGTCTGTGGCTGCCACAGCACAACCAAGACGCGAGTTATCCATCTTCTCTGCTCTTTCTTTGGGGGCCAAACTTCCTCAAAAGATTTGTTTTTGGACTTTTTGAGGCCTGGAAGTAAGATTTTAGACTGTGAACATAATTGAGCTGATGTCCTTGTTGTATGGTTGAGCATCTTTTGGGTATATGCCCAGGAGTGGTATAGCTGGATCTTGAGTAGTGGTATTCCCAGTTCTCTGTGAAAGGCCAGACTGATTTCCAAAGTGGTTGTACAAGTTTGCACTCCCACCAGTAGTGGAGAAAGGTTGCCCTTTCTCCACATCCTTGTCAGCATGTGTGGTCACTTGAGTTTTTGATCCTAACCATTTTGATGGCTGTGATTTGCATTTCCCTGATGAAAAGGATGTTTACATGGAGAGGACCTAGATCCCTGCTCAGATGTAGCCAACAGGCAGCTCAGTCTCCATGTGGGTTCCCAAGTAAGGGGAGCAGAGGCTATCTCTGTCATGAACTCATTGCCTGCTCTTTGATCACTTCCCTCTGGCCATACAGCCTTGCCAAGCCACAGGGGAAAAGTATCCAGGCAGTCCTGATGAGACTTGATATGTTAGATTCAGATGGCAAGGGAGGAGGACTCCACACTTTCAGTGGACTAGGGAAAAGTGATGGGGGGAAGAGGGAGGGCTGGTGGGGCCACAAGAAGATGAGGATGGGAGCTACAATCAGGATATAAAATGAATAAATTTTAATTAATTAGTTAATTAAAGAAGAGATTTAGCCTGTGAAGAGCAAGGAGACTGGTGATTATTTTCACAAGAGGATTTATGAGGTCATGTCTGATAATATACCTTTGAGCAGAGACTAGAAATATGTTAGAATACTGACATACATATGCAGAAACTGAGGCTTCCCAGGCAGGTATGACACATAGCTTTAGTTTTTACTTTATCCATGTGTAGAAGTTTACATCTGGCTATCTAGAAATTTGCAATGGGACTACTGGTTTGGTTTTGTTCCTCTGGGCTGCTTTGAAAGGCTTTAAGCCTTGAATCTCGTGATTTTTTTTTTGTGTGTTAACCACAGATTGTAGCAGCTTTCACTGTGGACGGTATTGTGTACATACACCAGTACTACATCATGCCAGCTGTAAGAAATAAGATTATGAGCATTGCCAAAGGGTTGGCCTAAAGCTTACTGGAGCAGGCTGGGATGCAGGACTTTGCTTCTGAACTTGAGTTCACCCAAGTACAGCTTCCTAAACACTGTGGCTGAGACAAAGGTCCAAGGGCAATCATTTTACACAGACACCTATCAGGCATAAAAGGACAGGACCTGTGCTGTTATTGTGTTAAGGATCTGGCAGCCACTTATGTGGGTGCTACACTGAATCTTTAAGCTTCTGGTTTTACATGACCAGTATCAGGCATAGACAAACAGTACAGAGAAGGAATGCAAATAAAAGAGGCTTTGAATATGGGATGCCAAAGAACCTTCTTTTTTTTTATTACAATTTATTCACTTCATATCTCAGCTGTAGCCCCTTCCCTCATCCTCGCCCAATCCTGCCCACCTTCCCTGTTCTCTTCCCATGTCCCTTCCCCAGTCCTCTGATAGGACCTCCAAAGAACCTTCTTAAATGAAGTCTGCTTCTTCAAGTTTGCATCAACCTCTAGCAGCCTCTAAACTTTCCAGCACCGTTTCAAGTGTCACAATCTGGAACAAAAGTCAGCTCACAGGCAAACTCCTCCTCACATGCCTGACACAAAAATTAGCCTTTTACTATTTGCTCCCTCCATGCTTGTGACTCCAAGACAAGTGACATAAACCTACTAGTGTTTTAACAAGCTAACCCAAGACTACACGCTCAGTCTGAGTGCCCTCCGTTAGACCCCACGGAGCTGGTACTGTGTTCTTTGGGAGCAACAGTTGATTAGATTTGATCCTGGTTCTGGCTTCCACATTTCCTGCCTCCTAGAACTGTTCCAGAGACAGACTGATTTCAAAGTAAGTTAGACCTGAAGCTACAGTCATCTGCTGTGCCAAGTTCATCATTTGAACTCCTTCAAATCATGTAGGTCACAAATCATTTGGCATTCGGTTACTACAGCTAAGGGCCAGAAGGATCTACACCCATTCGGGAAGAGACCAGCTATGCTGTGGCTTTCAAACCCAATTGAACCAAGTACTCAGAAACCCTCTAGCTTCCACTGGGCAGAAAATTAACTTTTAAAACTGAATTTCATCAGCATTTTCTACCACAAGAGCAAGAGAATTTGATTTTGGACTTTATTTCCTTCCTGCTTCTCATTAAACTTGAATGTATGAGCTAGTTCCTTCCTGCTTGCTCCTCCTGTCTGCTCTCCACCTGCCTGATGACCCGGGTACTGTATGGTGCCTTTCTTGTTCCCTCTTGATTCACCCAGAGAATCAATTAAAACAGAAGGGAAAGGACGCCAGGCTACCTTCTCATTCAACTCGCCAGTGGCGTGTCTCTACTGAAAGTTTCCTTGTCCTATGCGAACATGCAAGCTGGTAAGTCACTCATGCCCCAGCAGATGGCAACACCAAGGTCAGGAGTTCTTCCAGCCAAACGACAGTCACAATTTACAAAAGAGAATACCCCACAAATAAATCCCCTGAAGGCATGCAGAGTATTTGATCAAATTATTTGTGAGACTTTTGTGACCTGTAGCTTAAGTGCTATATCATTTTACAAAAACGTGCTCTATTTTATCAAAAATATTTCCCCATCTGTTACTATATGTTGCTTTTGCCCTCAATAACTACCAATATAAAATCTGGCTTTAACATCCTAAAATATGTAAAAGTATCTAATATAAATGTTGAAGACTGTACAAAAGTTATTAGGTGGTAAAATTCAATAATATACATAAGGACACATTACAACTTGTGCATAAGTATGTTCACAGCATGTGCTTTATGATAATCTCTATGATTTAACAGAGGCAGCATTTCCTTTCACAGCTGTCACAAGGACAAGATGACCAAGTCACACAAGTGTAGAAAGAGTATCAGTAAAGAGTTAATCAGCCTCACTAATTCAGGAAGATCTGACTGAACAGCTCTGTGGAGGTCTAGACTTTGGGGATGCACACAGTTAGCACGGTATCTTGCTTCTGCTATTTTGGTCAAGGCAACACAAAACTAGCACCCTGTCCTTATAACTCTAAGAGCTGGACTTTTGTTGCTTCTCCCTTCCCAGCATATTCAGGCCCCATGTCATGACAAGCTCCTCTGTTGATAAGCCCAAAAATATCCCATTTCCTTGTTAGGATACCCATCCCTGACCACACAGGTATAAACACACCCTTTCATGGTGATATCTGCTTCCTGCTAGGACTAAGTGGACACCATGAAAGGGAAGTTAACCCTGGAAGTTTCATTTCTCCCAGAAAATTGAATACTAGGAAATGATTACATCATATGACTGGACTTCTTTTTTCTGGTTTTTCAGGACAGGGTTTCTCTGTGTAGCCCAAAGGAAACTCTCGGGAATCTTTGAGGGTGACCTTAGCTAAGACTCCTAGCAGCAGGAGATATGGAACCTAAAATGTCCACCCTCTGTAACCTGGCAAGTATTCCAGTGGAGGGATGGGGATACCACCCAACCCACAAAACTTTTGAACCAAAATTTGTCCTACCTACAAAATATGCAGGAATAAAGATGAACAGAAACTAAAGGAGTAGACTGACCCAATTTGAATCCCATCCCATGAGAGAGAGCCAACCCCTGACACTATTAATGATATTCTACTATATTTGCAGACAGGAGCTTAGCACAACTCTCTTCTCAGAGGTGTCACCCATCAGCTGATGGAAATAGATGTAGAAACCCATAGCCAAACATTAGGCAGAACTCGGATAATCTTGTCAAAGAGGAGAAGGAAAGATTGAAGGAGCCAGAGAAGTCAAGGACACTACAAGAAAACCTACTGAATCAGCTACCCTGGGCCCATAGAAGCCCAAAGACCACCAACCAAAGACCATGCATGGGATGGACCTATGCTCCCTACACATACATGACAGATGTGTAGCTTGATCTTCATGTGGGTTCTCTAACAACTGGAGCAGAAGCTGTCTGACTCTGTTGTCTCCCTTTGGATCCCTTTCCCCCAAACTGTGCTGCCATATCTGGCCTCAATACAAGATAGTCCTAATCTTTCTGAAACTTGATATGCCATGTCAGATGGATATCCATGGTAGGCCTCCCCTTCTCTGAGGAGAAAGGAAGAGGGAGATGAGGGAAAGAGAGGTGTGAAGGAGGGACTGGGAGGAGAGGAAGGAGGAGAAGCTGTGATCAGGATGTAAAGAAAATTAATCAATTAATGAAAAAAAAAGAAAAAATCGAGGCTCAGCCAATGAAATTCAGGTTTGTGAAAGATTCAACACATGAACTTCTTCTATCTATAACTGAGAAAATAGTATTTGAGGAGGGAATGGTTATTTCATTGATCAAGTGTTCTGCATCACGCCTGTCCTAGTTAGGGTAACTACTGTTGTAATAAAACACTATGACAAAAAGCAAGTTGTAGCCAAGTGATGGTGGCACATGCCTTTAATCCCGGCACTTGGGAGGCAGAGGCAAGTGGCTCTTCATAACTGAGGCCAGCCTGGTCTACAGAGTAAGTTCCAGAACAGCCAGGGCTACACAGATCAAGCCTACCTCAAAAAACAAAATACGTCAAATAAATAAGTATTAATTAATTTTTAATTATTTTTTAAAATCAACTTGTAGGGGAAAGGTTTTGTCTTACAGCTTCACATCACTGTATATCCTCAAAGGAAGTAAGGAAAGGAACTCAAACATGGCAGGAACCTGGAGGCAAAAGCTGATATAGAGGCAATAGAGGAGTGCAGCTTACTGGCTTGCTTTCCATGAAAAATTCAGCCTGCTTTCTCATAGAACCCAGGACTACCAGCCCAGGCATCTTCCCACCCACAATGGGATGGGTCCTCCCTCATCAATTACCAAGTAAGAAAATTCCCTACAGGCTTGCTATGCTGGTTTTAATAGGAATGACCCCCATAAACTCATGTGTTTGAACTCTTGGCCAATAGGGAGTGGCACTATTAGGAGGTATAGACTTGTTATTGTAGGTGTGGCCTACTTGGAGGAAGCGTATCACTGTGAGTGAGGGCTTTGTGGTCTCCTGTGCTCAAGCTATGCCCAGTGGGGAACGCAGTCTCCTTTTGCTGCCTGTGGATCAAGACATAGAACTCTCAGCTTCTTCAATGTGTCTGCCTGCCTGTTGCCTTGCTTCCCTCCATGACAATAACAAACTAAACTTCTGAAACTGTAAGCCAGCCTCAATCAAATGTTTTTCTTTATAAGAGTTGCCATGCTCATTGTGTCTCTTCATAGCAATTATACACTAACTAAAACGCTCACCTAGAGCCTGGATCTTATGGAGCCTTTTCCTCATTTGAGGCTCTCCAGGGACTTTGGCCTGAGTCGGGTTGAGATAAAACTAGCCAACACAATGTCACACTCATCTACCACAGAATTTATTGATAAAAACACTCTCATGTCAGGAAACACACTAAAAGAAGAGTGAAATTGTTGTTCCCAAGGAATATACAATATGGTTGAGATTACAGAGCATATAGATGAAGAGACAAAGATCCTATACACTCTGATAGTGGGAGACTTCAACCCCACTCAGCAACAAAAAGGTCATCCCACCAAAAAAATAAATAAACAGAAATACTGATGTCATAAACCAAGTGAACCTGGCAAATATTTACAGAACATTCCATCCAAACACAAAGAATATGCCTTCTTCTCAGGACCTCATGGAACCTTCTCCAAAACTAACCACCTACTCAGTCACAAAGCAAGCCTCAGTAGATACAAGAAATCTGAAATAAGCCCCTGTATCCTCTCAGACCACCACAGATTAAAGCTCGATATCAACAACAACAGAAATGAAATCTTATAAAGTCATGAAAACTAAACAACTTTCTACTGAATGAAAAAAAAGAGTAAAGAAATTAAAGAAAGAAAGAAATTAAAGACTTTCTAGAATTCAATGAAAATGAACAACAGCATTCCCACATTTATGGGACACAATGAAAGAAGTTCTAAGAGGAAAGTACTAAATGCCTTCATAAAAAAATTGGAGTGATTTCATACTAGCAACTTAATAGCATACCTGGAAGCTCTAGAAAGAAAGAAGAAGAACAAGAACAAGAAGAAGACACACCCAAGAAGAAAAGGTGGTAGGAAATAATCAAACTGAGGGCTAAAATCAATAAAATAGAAACAAAGAGAACAATATTTAAGAATGAAACAAAGAGTTGGTTCTTTGAGAATACCAACAGAATAAATAATCCCTTATCTAAACTAACTAAAAGACAGATTAAATATCCAAATTAATAAAATCAAAACCAAAAGAGGACTATAACAACAGGCACTGAGGAAATCCAGAGAATCATAGAACATATCTTAGAAACATAAACTCCACAAAATTGGAAAAACTAAGAGAAATGGATAATTTTCTCAATAGGTACTATTTACCAAAGTAAAAATAAAGATTGGACAAATAATATAAGTAGAATTTAGCCCTCAGTAAAATAGAAGCAATAGGTAAAATTCTCACACCCCAAAAAACCCAAGTCCAGATGGTTTTGGGTTTAGTGTATAATTCTGCCAGACTTTCAGATAAGAATTAAAACCAATACCCTCAAATTATTCCTCCCCCAAAAAAGGAATATTGCCCATCATTTTACAAAGCCACAGTTACCCTGATACCCAAACTACATAAATACTCCAAAGAAAGAGATTACAGACCAATTTCACTTAAAAGCATAGATGTAAAAATACTCAATAAAATACTTGGAAACTTAATACAAGAATACATCAAAAGTATCATTCACAATGATCAAGTAAGCTTCATCCCTGAAATGTAGGGGTAGTTTAACAAAAGAAAGTCAGTAAATATCTTACATCACATCAATAAAGTGGGAAAAAAAACAGATGCTCATCTCAGTAAATGCCAAAAGAAAAATTAAACACCACCTTATGATAAAAGTACTGAAAAGATTAGGAATACAAGGGACATACCTAAACATAATAAAGGTAATTTACCACAAACTGATAGCTAATATAAAATTAAATGGAGAGAAATGCAAAGCAATTCCACTAAAATCAGGAACAAGGCAAATCTGGGCACCCCCTTCACACCCATACTTTAAAGCACTTGAAGCTTTAGCCAGAGCAATAAGACAACTGAACAAGATCAAGAGGATACAAATTTGAAAGGAAAAAGCCAAAGTATCACTATTCACAGAGGGCATGATAGTTTATATAACTGACCCCAGAGATTCTACCAGGAAACTCCTACACCTGATAAACACCTTCATCAAAGTGACTGGATACAAGATTAACTAAAAAATAAATAGATAAATCAGTAGCTGTCCTCTATGCAAATGATAAATGGATTGAGGAAGAAATCAGGAAAGCAACACTTTTCACAATAGCCTTGATAAGTCTTTAAAAAAAGAAATTGAAGAAGATATCAGAAGATGAAAAGCTCTCCCATGCCCATGGGTCAGTAGGATCAATATAGTAAAAAAAAAAAAAAAAAAAAATGACTATCATACCAAAAGCAATTTCCAGATTCAATGCAATTCCCATGTAAGTTCCAACACAATTCTTGAAGATCTTGAAAGGAATTCTCAACATAAACATGTCTGTTTATGACACACATGAACATATGAAACCCCAAAAACAAGGATAGCTAAAACAATTCTGAACAGTATGAGAACTTCCAGAGGTATCACCATGCCTGATCCCAAGTAATAAGAGAGCTATAGTAACAAAATCTACATGGTATTGGCATAAAACAGACATTTTATCAATGGAATTGAGTTAAAGACCCAAACATAAATCCACATGCCCATGGAAACATGATTTTTGAAGAATCAAGTTTGAAGAATCCAGAAATACTAACTGGAAAAAAGATAGCATCTTCAGCAAATGACACTGGTCAGACTGGATGACTGCATGTAAAATAATACAATTAGATTCATATTTATCACCCTACACAAAACTCAAGTCCAACTGGACCACAGACCTAAACATAAGTCCATATACACTGAACCTAATAGAAGAGAAAATAGGGAACAAATAGCCTTGGATGCATTGGCACAAGGAATAAAAAGAGAACACTAATAATGCAGGAACTAAGATCAAGAATTAATTAATGAGCTGGGTACTGTGGCACGTAGCTGTAATCCCAGCATTCGGGGTGGGCAGTGGCAGAGGCAGGCAGATCTCTGTGAGTGCAAGGGCAGCCTGGACTACAAAGTGAGTCCAAGACAGCTAAGGATACACAGAGAAACCCTATCTCAGAAAACAAAAACAACCAACAAAAAAAATAATAATAAATGGAACCTTGTGAAACAGAACAGCTTCTATAAGGCAAAGGACACTGTTAATAAAACAAAACAACAGCCTACAGAATGGGATAAGATTTTCACCAACTCTACATCCAATACAGGTCTAATATCCAAAATATATGAAGAACTCAAGAAACTAGATATTTTTAAAACTAAATAAACCGATTTTTTTCTTTTTTTATTTAACTTTTATTAATTCCACTTTATTCATTTTGTATCCCCCATAAGCCCCTCCCTCCTCCCCTCCCGGTCCCACCTTCCTCCCCCCTTTCTGCATGCATGCCTCTCCCCAAGTCCACTGATAGGCGAGGTCCTCCTCTCCTTCTTTCTGATCTTAGTCTATCAGTTCTCATCAGAAGTGGCTGCATTGTCAGGGTTCTAGGTTATCTCCATGAATAGTCCTTGGTTGGAGTATGAGTCTCTGGGAAGTTCCCTGTGTTCAAATTTTCTTGTTCTGTTGCTCTCCTTGTGGAGTTCCTGTCCTCTCCAGCTCTTACTATTTCCCACTTCTTACATAAAATTCCATTCACTCTGCCCGTCAGTTGGCCATCAATTTCTTTTTTAGATACATATCTAAACAGAGAATTCTCAATAGAGGAATTTCAAATGGCTAGAAACACTTAAAGAAATGCTCATTATCCTCAGCCATCAGGGAAATGCAAACCTCAAAACTACTTTGAGATCCCATCTTACACCTGCCAGATGGCTAAGATCAATCACTTGTATAAGTGACAGCTCATACTGGAGAGGATGAGGAGCAAGGGGAGCACTCGTCCATTGCTGGTCAGAGTGTAAATTTATATAGAAAAATTGGAAATCTGGGAATCAATATACCTCAAGTCCCACCCATACTACTCTTGGGCATATAACCCAAAGGATCCTCCATCCTACCACAAGGACACTTGCTTGACTATGTCCATTGCAGCTTCATGTATAATAGACAGAAAATGGAAACAACCTAGATGTCCCAAACACAACTGGCAAAAAAGAAAAGAAAAGATTCCTAATGATATTCTGTTATACCCATAGATGGGTGTCTTGTACAGTTGTTATCAATGAGACTGTTTCCAGCAGCAGATGGGAGAAGGAGAGTCTAAATTTGAGGTATCCATTGGTTCCCTCCCGGTGGAGGTGGGGGCACCCTGTGGAAGAGGGAGAGGAAAACCTGTACAAGTCAGAGGGGTGGAGGGCAGCAGGAGAACATGGCCCGCAGAACCTTCTAAGCAGGGTTCACATGGACTCACTGAGACTGACTTGGCAAGCATGAGGCTTGCATGGGGGGTCAGCACCAGGTCCTCCTCTGCATGCATGCTTTGGCTACTAGCTTGAGGATCCTAGCAGTGGAAGCAGGTGCCTCTCTGGCTCTTTTGCCTGCTCTTGGGACTCTTATTGAGCTGCCTTGCTCAGCCTGGATATGAGGGCTTTCGCCTCCTGTACAAACCACTCCACTGGAGCAATCCCTCTTCCCAGGTGGCTATAATTCTGTCAGATTGCCAATACCTAGCAAGAACTCCAACAAAGGGCACAGAAACATACCGCTTCCTTGTAAAAGTGGAAGAGTTTCTACAGACAGGAGCAATTTCCTATTATCCATCATCCTTCGAAAGGTTAGACAGGAAGTACTTGGAGAACTTGGGAGCAGAAGACTCAGGCATCTTTCTGAGGGAAGAGCCTTCTGGGCTGAAGCCAGCTAAGAATTATGAAGTGCTTGAATAGTGTAGAGTGGACAGTCTCTAGTTAGAGATACATACAGAGCAAGATAAAGAATAAACCAAGACATGGCCAGATGTCAACATAGTTTGTGAATAGTTTTGGGGGATTCTCTAACTTGAGTTCTAACTTTTTCCATAGTGCCTGGTTTCAGCTGAACTGGGGGTAATTTTAAAGGTAGTTTTAAAACGCATCCATTTTAGGAAGAAATAGTATAAGGGAGAGAGGTTTCTCTAGAGCTCAGAGAAGAGTGTGAGTGTGAAAGTGGGAAGGGGAGATGTTCGGGAGAGTTGTTCAATACACACCTGGTGAAGCAGCTGCTTCCTACGGACCCCTAAGGACCAGTGGTTTGGAAGGCAAACCCAGAATCAAATAAAGACAGAAGAGAAGGAAACCCAGGGCTTTGCGCCCACAGAACCAGCACTCACAGACCAGCCAGACATTTTTCCAGTGATCTGCATTTCTTCACAAAGAAATGAATGAACAAACTGACTGAATAATTGTCATTCAGACAATGCTTA
This sequence comes from Meriones unguiculatus, assembly GCF_030254825.1. Lineage (NCBI taxonomy): Eukaryota > Metazoa > Chordata > Mammalia > Rodentia > Muridae > Meriones > Meriones unguiculatus. Next base: position 100,783,254 of record NC_083354.1, read on the forward strand.
GTCTGACTGGGTGATAGATTTGGGTAACTTAAGGTTCCTTGCCTGTCAATCCCAATATATGACTGTCCCAATGTAATGGCCAGCAGACTCACGCTCTTTGCTAAGCACCCCAAGCTTTAATTATAAAAGGTGCAGTCCCCTTTCCTAAGCACTGTTTCAGTGACACTGAAAAGAAACACACATGCTTAGAAGGGAAGATATCACTGATGAGTGAAAACTAGACCTGAAATATGCCTTGAAGAAAGGAAGGGATTTATAAAAGATTGAAATGATTGGTGAGATAGCTCATTTGGGTAAGGGTGCTTGCTGACAAGCTTTAAGCCCTGAGTTCAACCCTGGGCCCCTCATGGTGGAAGGAGAGAACCAACTCATGAAACTTGTCCTCTGCCTTCCACACACAGACAGTAGCATGTGTGTGTGCACGTAAACACACACACACACACACACACACACACAATGTCATTTTTAAAATTCTAAAACAGAAAAAAATGTTAATGATTTTGTAGGCAAAGGAAGTGTAGGTGAAGATGAGCTCAATGAAGAACACCTGGCGGGTGGCGTGCTGTACGTGAGGTGCAAGGGGCGGTGTGAACTGTGTGGCATGCAGTGTGCGGTATGTGGTTGGTGGCGTGTGGCGTGTGGCATGTGGCGTGCAGAATATTGGATGCGCTGTGCTGTGTGCAGTGGTGTGCAATGTGCAGTGTGTGCTGTGTGGCGTGTGCTGTGGGGTATATGGTGTGCGGTGTGCAGTGTGTGCTGTGGCGTGTGCAGTGTGGGAGGGGCGGGGTGGGTGCAGGATAACGTATTCGCAGCATGGTGTGCGGTATGTGCTGTGTGTATGGGCTGTGTGTATGTGCTGTGTGTGGCCTGCAGTGCGCGCTGTGCGGTCAACGTGTAACGCGTGTGTTGTGCTCTGTGAGTGGGCAGTGTGCGCTGGGTGGTGTGGAGTACATGGTGCGCCACATGCAGCGTTCAGTCTGCAGTGTAGCCCATGTGGTGTGTTACGTGTGCAGTGAGTGTTCTGGAGTGTGTGGTGTGAGCGTCCAGCATGTGCTGTGAAGTGTTTAGATGTGTGTACATGTGTACTTTATAAGTGTATACACACATTTATGTGACTACAGATGTATATTTCTGTGTTTGTACATGTTTATATGTTTACATGTGTATGCTTCTGTGTGTACATGTCTATATTTATGTTGTGTGTATACATGTGTCTATTCATGTACGCTCATGTGTGTGTTTCTGTGTTTGTTTATATATTATATGTTTTTATGTTTGCATGTGTATGTGAGTATATTTAATTTTGTGGGTGTACATATATGTTTATGTGTGTGTTTGTGTGTACATGTGTATTTTGTTGTATGTATGCATATGTACATGTATGTTTGTGTGCACACATGTTATTTGCACGTGCACATGCATGTAAATATACACATAAACATAGACATGTATACACACAAACATAAGCATTCACATGTGCAGGTGAAAATATTCATATTTACACATGCGTGAACATACACATGTGCACACACAAACATAAATATACACATGTAAACATACATAAATATGCATATGAACACACATGTAAACATACAAATGGACACACACATAAACATGCACTTCTACACACAGATCTATATACATGTATGTATACATACACACACATGTACGCAGATAAATACACACATGTTCACATAAGCGTGAATACACTCCTGTACAAACGTATATTCACACACGTGTACGCCAGTGCAAATGTGTACATGTATGCTCAATCTTTGCCTACTTGTCATAATCAACTTTCTACAATCCTACATGAACTGACGCTTTCACTTCCTCAAATACCACTGTGAAGGGGACTCGGCTACTAGATGTTTTCCAGGAGTGACAGTTGGTTAGATGAGTGAGTATATTAATTAACTTACCCAAGGAATACATCAAGGGGTAACAGCAAAAATAAAACAGGCAGCCTGGCCCCTGCACCATGCCCTTGGCTGTCAGAGAATAATGAACAAGCTTGTTTGGATAATGTGTTTGGTGAGAGGCGAGCTGAAGATAAAGTGGACGGGGCGGATTAAAGGCTCCGCATTGCCCTGGCACAGCATCTGTCCTTCACTCTTTCCTGTGGACCTAATGAAAGATTCTGAGGAATTGGAATCTGAATGAGACTGATGAGGTTGTTTTACAAGCGCTGGCTTATTACCTCAGATTTACTTTATGGTCCCTGTACAAGAACATGGTGTAAACGGCAGCTCTAGAACTGTTTGCAACCAAGACCTGTGGAGAATCAGGTTAGGAGTAGGATGCAGAGTAGGGAGCGGGCGGAAAGATGGGTAGCTACGGATCCTCATACTCACTAACGCTTCTCGATTAAAGACAGATACTTAAAGCAAAGCTGCATCGGTGTGAGAAGACTGCTAAGGAGGAAGCAGAAGGGAATGGTGGGACTATGAAATGAGATCAGCATTACCGGAAACGTAAATCTGCTGTTTATTAAGAGAATGTGGTCCCATGGGTAGAATCTGAAACTGTGGCTCAAAACAGCAAACACTATTCCTGAGCTACAACCACCAAAGGGCAAACTGATGGGTTTATTCTGAGTATTGAATCCTAAATGCCTTCTTCGAAAATTTTAATCCACTGAGTTTTTCCAAAACCGGGGAAGCAACAGAGTTACTGTATGTACGCAAGCAAAGATACCATATGTATACAGAGAGTGGCAGTACCTAGGGTTTGACTACAGCCATCTACTAAGAAAGTTTAGTCCCCAGCTGATGGCACCATCCTGGGAGTTTGTGGAAACCTAGCTGGAGGCAGAGGTCACCCGGGGCATGTCCTAGGGGACTACATCTTGCCCCGGCCACGCTTGTGGCCACTTTCCTCTTTGCTTCCTGACTGCCGAGAGAACAGCTTCCCTCCACTGTGCCTTTCATCCTGCCTGTCCACCTGTGTGAAAGCAATGGAGCCAGACAGCCATGGACAAGAACCCTTGAAAACAGGAGCCTTCCTTGAGTTGTTCTCTCAGACATTGGGTCACAGCAATGAAAAGTCTAGCATGCTCATGCTTAGCAAAAGGAAGAGGGTAAGACCGGCGGGGGTGCTGTACACTTTTAATCCCAGCACTCGGGAGGCAGAAGTGGGTAGATCTCTGTGAGTTCAAGGCCGCCAGCCTGGTCCAGAGAGCTAGTTTCAGGACAGCCAGGGCTACACAGAGAAACCCTGTCTTGAAAAAAAAAAAAAAAAAGGAGGAGTGTGAGTACTACAGGTCGATTGGTGAGAAGCAGGTGGGTACATAGATTGACAGATGTCATAACTGAGTATATGCACACCTGGACACACACACAAGTGTTATTGCATGTTTAGTCAGTTTCCCAGTATCTAAAATGTGGAAGTTGCAATGTGATAAGACCCCAAGAGTTAAAAGCTACCCTTGAATCTTGATTTATATGGTCCATGTACCAGCAAATGGGAAAAGGAAAATGACTGAAGGCCTTGGTAATTATTTCTAACATCTGGGTTTAGACTACTAATAGTTGTGCTTCAGGTTTAAATTGTGGGGTATTTTACATTATTAAGAAGTCTAGTGAGAACTGGAGCTTGAAAGACAGCATTTTACCTAAATGATGAAAGCAAGTACTCAGACATGTTCCTTCTCTTGGAGCACTGAGAGGCTGCGCTTTCTTCGCAAGCAACAGTATTTAGAACAGTCTTCGCCATATGTATTGGATTTTGTTGTGTGTGTGTGGACTATGTTTGTGTTGTGCTGGCTGGTTTTATGTGGAAGAAACCTCAACTGAGAAAAACGCCTTCATAAAATCAGGCTTTGAGCAAGCCCACAAAGTATTTTCTTAATTAGTGATGGCTGGGGAAGGCACATCCCATTGTGGGTGGTGCCATCCCTGAGCTGGTGGTCCTGGGTTCTATCAGAACGCAGGCTGAGCAAGCCATGGGGAGCAACCCAGTAAGCAGCACCCCCCGCCATGACCTCTGCATCAACCCTTGCCTCCAGATTCCTGCCTTATTTCAGACCCTGTCCTGACTTCCTTTGATGACAAACAGTGATTTGGAAATGTAAGCCAAATAAACCCTTTTCTCTACAATTTCATTGGTCATGATGTTTCATCATAGCAACAGACCAGGACATATGGCACAAAAATTGGCATTACAGTTCATAACAATTAAGCCATACTAAATTGCAAATTTAAAAATAATTTATTGAAATTTCTATGAAAGTAAATCAAAATAGAAACATGTATTATTATATGCAATAAAAAGAACCTCACATCTCTTGTCTAGATAATTTATATTTTATTGTAGCATAAATGGAAATTTAAGTTAAGAATTTTTTCTACTGCTTATACAGTATTTTGAGACAAAAGTTAATTCTGCAGATGTGCTCTAAAAATATTTTCACTTTTAAATCATTTGTTGCAGCATAAAGACAACTAAAGAGTTTTCTAACTTATATTTTTAGACAGTATAATGAGATCATTATTTCCAGAGAATAATTCCTCTTTCCAATTGCCTGAAAGCACTACCATAATAATTTGATTTAGATTGGGGAAAAAAAACAATCATAGTCTCTTTTCAATTAAAAAACATATTTCATTTTCCAATACCTTCATTCTTTTCACTTTTTTCCCAAACTCATTACAAACTGAACAGTTTCAGTCAGCACAAGCAACTTTTATTAAAAAAGCAATCAAAGGTAACCCTGTCATCGTGATGTGGTAATGTGGTCTAGCTTCCGGGGGGGAAATGTTGGTGTGAGGTACATATTCAGCTTTTTTTAAATATTTTCTTAATACAGTTAGCTGTGGGGAAAAAAAACTAGAGTATGTCTTCATGATGCACATAATATAGCACTGCCAAATTATTTTTGTGAGGCTCAAGTATGTCAATAAACACAATGGTTGTTGTTGTGTGGCTGAACAGAGAAATCAAAATGAAGCTTTGAATGACCACATGCCAAGAAATCGCTTGTAAGGGCCACAAAAATCATAATGCCACCTTCCAGGTACATTTTTTAATTGGAAGTATAATTTCAGAAGAAATTCAAATTTTTTTTCTTTTGAAATTTACTAGTCAAGCAAGATTTTGTAGCAAAGTTTATTCTAGAGTAGTTTGTTTAAATGCAGATTTAATGAAGAAAAGCAGAAGCTAATTCAACTATAATTTGCAATCCTAACCTTTCCAACATTATATAAGTATAATTATTTCTTTTACTCTTCAACTTTTCAAAACTTCAGAAACGTTTAACATTGCCTGTATTATATAAACAGAGGCTCAAAGACAGAAAAGAACAAGTATTTAGCCAAGATCAAACCACTGGTCATGGGAAACATAAGAATACTAGGCCAGATGTCAATCAATAGCTCTTCTTTCATTGACATGGAAATTCTTTACCCTCTGTGCTATAGTTTCCTCTGCTCAATCACATTAATGTCAACTTTGGCAAGGATATGGGGAAACCTAGAAGGAATATGGCCTTGTAAATATTTTAGAGAGTAAGTTAATAGAACCTATCATAGCTAAAAATAATCACCCATTTCTCCTAGCAATTCACTTTTAGGAATCCATGCTCTATAAAAATTGCTTATTTTTAGGATCCATACAAGGATATGGGTTTCAGCTCTGAATCTTCATACACATGTGTCATTATAGTCATTCTTACTTCTTTCCCTCTCCCACAGGCCTCCTTCAACCTCCTCTTGCCTCCAGCTATTTCTCTTTCCTCCTGTAATTAGCTCCATCTTCTGCTTTCTCATCAGTTTTCATTACCCTATTTTTTTCCTCCAGTGCTACAATTCCTTCAATAAGGCCGCACCTACTCCAACACCCCTAATCCTTCTAAGTAGTGACTAAGTAGATGACTACGTACACAAATATATGAGCCTGTGGGGGCATTCTCATTCAAACTACTACAGCTATAACCACTTGTGGTAGTCATTCTGATTGGGTGAAATGGAATTTTAAAACAGCTTTAATTTGCACCTTCCTCATGACTAAGGGTGTCAAACAATTTTTAAGTATTTATGGTCATTTTTGTCTTTCTTCTTTTAATACTTGTCCATTTAGCACATTTGTTGATTGGATTTTGTTACTTAACTTTTTCCCTGTCTTTATATACCTTCCCTATAAATCCCATCTGATACGTGGTTGGCAAATATTTTCTTTTCTGTTATACGGACTGTCTGTTTACTCTGGCAACTGTTTCTTTGCTATGCAGTGGCTTTTTAATTTCATATAATCCCATTTTTTTGTGGTTCTTCCCTATATTTTGAAGTGTTTTCCATGTTTTCTTTGAATGCTAAAAAACTCTTGCTATGCATGTAATGCTAAAAAACTCATTGGAGCATGTAAGTTCCAAACTCCAGAGCAAGGAAAGCAGGGTCACAGGATGCTGAAGATGTAAGGAGTCACAGGCAGATAAGACATGCCTAGTTCACTCTGGATGAAGGCTGACAATCAGAACTCTAGGCAGGCAGATGCATTCAGGCACCAGGTACACACACAGGCATATACAGGTAAACTGAGGCACACATGTAGAGTAGGACGCAGAGCACATGCAAATAGGCACACAAGCCTACAGAAAGACACACAAAGACAGTGGCAATGATAAAGACAACAACTCTGGCCTCTGACCTCAAGCCCATGTTTATACAGAACCTATACAAAAGTGGCATTCTGCCAGAGATTGTTACGTAACAGAGTTCACCACTGTTTGAATCTGGGTTCCCTAGATCTCCAGTGTCAGCCATTTTCTGCTGCCTCAGAGGCACCACCTTCACCAGATGTCCAGCGTTACCATCTGGACCCATTCATATCAGTACTGTTGTCTGAACATCAACTGGCTCCTTGGAGACCTCTGTTCTCAACAGGATATTATTCAAGACTGCAACAAAAAAGATGTGAACAACCTGGGAATATTTCACTATAATATGTTATGCCACATCACAATAAAATACATGGTGTACTTACGTAGAAAGCTCCCTAAGATATATCCATAAGAGGAAAAGCAAACCAGAATGTTAAGAAAGGTATAACCTCCTTTATGTGGCTTTATCAAAATGCAAATTGATGATAAATAACAAAAGAATCAGAGAAGAGAGAGCACCCAGAGACATTCTCTCCTGCTGCTCCCACTACACTGTAAAATTAGGCCCTACAGAAAAATAAGGAATGAGGAAAAAAGAAAAGAGGAAGGAATGGAGGAAGAGGGGGAGAGAGGGGAAGGAAGGGAAAACTGAAGCAGACTCTCCTATCTTCCAACACTAGCTTTATTCTGATGGTTATAGTATGGCTTTTAGGTTTACTAGATGATGTTACAGGTCAAAGAACAAGAATTGAGTTTCCTGTGCCTTTCTCACAGGTTCTCCAGTACTGAATCTTGCACTGCCAAGCCAGTCACAGAGCATACCTAATACCATTCTTAAGCACTTTCAGGGTATTCCCCTAAGCTCACCCTCACTGTGATTACGACCTCTCTGTGACACCCACAGTAACAGTTGCTCTTCTCCACGGCTGACTTCAGTATGAAGTCAACTTAGTCACCTACCAAGCATTCCTTGACTGTCTGATATGATCTAGACTCTCATAAGTGTCAGGGTAGAAAGATGAACTAAATTAGACAAAGATCCCTCTGGAGTAAAGCAGCCAGTGTGTCAACATATGCGCAAAAATCGCATCATTTAAATAAATTGATAGGTGTGATTTGAAAAGTACAAACACCAAGGTAAAAATTCATCAAATGATCTGTAAATCTTAAACCCAGTTGTGCATCTAATTGCCCTTGTAATTTTTCCAATAATGCTTTTGAAATGTTGCTGGCTCTAACACATTCTTGCATGCTGTATGATCAAGTAACAAGCACATAAAATTAGAGATGCCTATATGTGCTTGCTGGCCAGGTCTAGACATATGAGTGTTGAGCCTTCTAGTGATCACAGACTCTGCCTTCAAGTCTTCTCTGAGACCACCAAACCTAAAGTGTAGAGACAGGTCATCACTGTCCAAATTACTGACCCACAAAATCCATAAGCACCACACATGACATTTTTAAGGAAGATTCAGTAAAATCAGAATGAGGACAATGTTGGGAGACTTGTTTTGAAGAGGAACCAAGACAAAGCAAGGTGTCTGATACAATTTAAGAGCACACTGCAAAGTCTAAATAAACAGGCTAATTTCCATGTTAGTCAATCTCAAAGACTGTCCTCTTTGCTACATCCAACATCTTTTTGCTGCCTCTCCTTTGCGTCTCTGTGGCAGGAAAGTCTAACCCCAACAGATACAGTGCCGTGTGGCTAAAATCCTGATCCTAGCACATGTATGGGTGAGCTAGGAAGATAAAGAGTTCAAATTAGCCTGGGCTAAAGAATTATAACTTGTCTAAAAGAAGAGCAAAACTTGCTTTCTGTTTCCTGTTGCCATTCAAGTCAATACATGGCAAACACACAGAGAGAGAGAGAAAGGGATGGGGATCATCATTTGAAAGGTCTGTGTATGTGATGAAAAATTAAGCCGGTTGTTATTGGAAATAGGAGCTTGAACCTTTCCCTCTCTATGCATGCCTCTAGTTTTCCCTCTTTACATTCCTCCCTCCATTTTCCTATCCCTCCATCCCTCTTTGCCTCCCCTATTCTTTTCTTCCTTCACTGAAAACACATATACGTAATACTTTGTCCACCCCAGGTGTTGTGAATACTAATTACCTACTGGCACATTCTGCATAACCAGTGGCCTTGAAGGGAGAACAACACGTGGTCTAGGCTGGATTTAAAAAATGTTTAAATAAGCAAATATCTAACCAATGCTTTGTATAAGCAAAAATATACACTTTTTCCCACTTTGGTCATTAGCTTTGCAACAGGTCAAACCTTTTTGTTTTTATTTCCTTTTCATCTTTAAAATGGTGTCTCACTATGTTGCCCAAGCTACCACAGAACTCTTCTGTTCAGGGGTTCTTCTTGCCTCAGCCTGTTGAGCAGCTAGAACTTTAGGTGTGCCCTACCATCCCTGCTGACACCACCCTTTAAAAAAATTTATGTGTGTGAAGGTTTTGTTTGAATGTATGCATTTGAACCATGTGCGTGCCTCCTGTCCTCACCAGAAGAGGACATCATCTCCTGTGGATATGTTAGAGACAGGTGTGAGCCACCATGTGGGTACTGGGAATCAGACCCAGGTCTTCTTCAAAAGCAGTAAGCACACTTAACTCCCGAGCCATCTCTCCAGTTCAATGCCATCTCTTTTTTATTAATTTTTATTAATTGCACTTTATTCACTTTGTATCCCCCCATAAACCCCTCCCTCCTGTCCTCCCAATCCCACCTTCCCTCCCCACTTCTCCACGCGTGCCCCTCCCCAAGTCCACTGATAGGGGAGGTCCTTCTTCCTTTCTTTCTGATCCTAGTCAAGGAGATCTCATCAGGAGTGGCTGCATTATCTTCCTCTGTGGCCTGGTAAGGCTGTTCCCCTCTCAGGGGGAGGTGATCAAAGAACAGGCCAATCAGTTCAACACCATCTCTTAACTGATGAATTAAAGTATTTCAACTGATCTCCTAGCTTCTACTGTTTCAGTAGTTCATTTCTAAGTCTTTTCTAAGAAAATTTGGTTTTAGCAAATTTGAAAAATCAAAAGTGAGGCTTCTGAATCCATAAAGAAGAGGCAAATGTATGATTTCCCAGTTCACCTTTAAATAAACAAAATATCCTGGACATTATAAAACAAATACAGGAATAATCAAAGGTGGAAAGGAGAACACTGCGACACAAGGAGTAAGTCAGAAGCAATTGTCCTGGCTTTTCTATATCCCTTACATATCCTACCTATTCTGTTAACTTCAATAAGCAAGGGTTGGTCGGTAACCCGAGGCTATGTCCTAAATTTATAGCAAGGCTTAATTTTTTTTTAAAGCTCTCTTTTAGCAATCCAAAATTGGAATCAATGATGATGGCAACCCAGGGACACAAATAAAATTTGAGACGCCAAGGTGAAGAAATGAGAAGCAGGAGGGAATGGACAGACGCAGAGCACTCCTTGTGTGCTTCTGGCCAATCTTCAGAGTGCAGTGGAGGAGGAAGCAAGATTATCCAAACGAGGGCCATTTCTACCTCAAGGCCACGTGTGCTCACTAAGGTGCAAATTCACCATTATATGCAAGGAATGAGATTTTCCTTTGAAAGATATATCAATCGGAGATTGAGAGACTTTAGTAGATTCCCAAGTTATTAGAAATAAAATTCTATGTGAGTGCCTTTGTAATAGATACATCAAAAAGGAAAGTTGATTATTGACACGTTTATAATTCACTTCATAAGATATGTTCAAATACATTTAAGCGTTCCTGAAATTAAATACAATATTAAGAAAAATCAAAATCAGAGACCTTTGGAGTTTTTTATTTTATTATTTTTATTTTAATCACAGGTCATTCACTTATATCCCAGCCATAGCCCCCTCCCTCTTTCCCTCCCAAGCCCCCTTCCCTCTTTTAACTCCTCCCTTCCCCCTTCTAAGTCCACTGAGAGGGGAGGTCCTCCTCTCCTTCCATCTGACCCTAGCTTATCAGATATCTTCAGGACTGGCTGCAATGTCCTTATCTGTGGCCTAGCAAGGCTGCTCCTCCCTCGGAGCCAGTCATTGAGTTCATGTTAGAAATAATTCTTGTCCTCCTTACTACGGAACCCATTTGGATACTGAGCTACCATGGGCTATGTCCAAGCAGGGGTTATAGGTTATATCAATGCATGGTCCTTGGTTGGAGAAACAGTCTCATAGAAGACCCCTGTGCCCTGATATATTTGGTCGTTGTGGGGCTCCTGTCCCCTCTAGGTCATACTAACTCCCCCTTCTTTCATATGATTCCCTGCACTCTGCCCAAGGTTTGGTTATGAGTCTCAGCATCAGCTTTGATACACTGCTAGGTAGAGTCTTTCAGATGCCCTCTGCAGTAGGCTCCTGTCCTGTTACTTGTTTTCTCCAGAGCAACAATCAATAAATGGGACCTCATGAAACAGAAAAGCTTCTGCGAAGCAAAGGACACGGTTGTCAGAACAAAATGATTGCCTACAGATTGGGAGAGGATCTTCACCAACCCTACATCTGACTGAGGGCTGATATACAGAATATATAAAGAACTAAAGAAGTTAAAAGACAATAATTCAAACTATCCAATTAAAATATGGAGTATGGAACTAAACAGAATTCTCAGTAGAGGAATATGGAATGGCAGAGAAACACTTAAAGAGATGTTTAATGTCCTTAACCATCAGAGAGATGCAAATCAAAATGACCCTGAGATTTCACCTTACACCCATCAGAATGGCTAAGATCAAAAACTCAAGTGACAACACATGCTGGAGAGGTTGTGGAGAAATGGGAACCTTCCTCCATTGCTGGTGGGAATGTAAACTTGTACAACCACTTTGGAATTCAATCAGGCGCTTTCTCAGACAACTAGGAATAGCGCTTCCTCAAGATCCAGCTATACCACTCCCAGGCATATATCCAAAGATTCTCAAGTACATAACAAGGTCATTTGCTCCACCATGTTTGTAGCAGCTTTATTTGTAATAGCCAGAACCTGGAAACAACCCAGATGTCTATCAACGGAGGAATGGATACAGAAATTGTGGTACTTTTACACAATAGTATACTACTCAGCAATTAAAAAACAAGGAAATCGTGAAATTTGCAGGCAAATGGTGGGATCTAGAAAAAAATCATCCTGAGTGAGATATCCCAGGAACAGAAAGACATACACGGTATATACTCACTTATAAGTGGGCACTAGACCTATAAGATAGGATAGACATACTAAAATCTGTACACCTAAAGAAGATAAGCAAGAAAGAGGACCAGGGGTAAGATGATCAATACTCACCTAGAAAGACAAAGGGGGTCAACATTGGAAGTAGAAGTTTTTATTTTTAAGGTTCAAATCAGTTCTGAAACTGGGGGGTGCTATATGGAACAGAGACTTTGACACAAGAATTATAAGCTCTATATCAAATGTAATCTCTCCTGCATGTTTTAGTTTGAACATTTGAAATTCTCAGTGAATGCCTTTGAATAATACTTGCTGACATTAAAAAACCAATACTATGCAAGTTAGGTCTGATGGTGCAGACCTGTGATCCCAGCTACTTGTAAGACTGACAAGGTTCAAAGTTCAAGCCAGCCTGGCAAAGTTACTGAGACCCTGTCCCAAAATATTTTTCAAAGGTGCTCATGAGCCAGAGCTGTGGTTGTAGCTCAGTGGTTCAGTACTTTTCTAGCACATGCCAGGCCCTGATTTGACACCCAGCACAACAAAACAACAGTACAACAGTAGCAACAATAGTATAATATTTAGTGTGTGTGTATACATATACATATATATATATATATACATATATATAGTTCAGTAACCATACTGTGTCATTGTTATGCAACATTAATACATTTTACTTTATTAATACAATTGATTTCTTTTAGCATGTCATGCTAAATTTGGCCACTGGGTGGCCCTTCTTACAGTCTATCTTGTGAATGTCTCATACAAATATTTTCATAGTATCTGATTTCTTTAGAGCCCTTTTAAAACAAATAGTACTGGAATGAAGTCAGTTTAAGAAAATGGAGGAAACTCAAAGGGTGTGTGGGTGTGGGTGTGTGGGTGTGTGTGTATGTGTGTAAAAGAGAGGAAGGCTCTTATCATAACTCTCCTCTTAAAAGATGGTCATGATGTCATGAATGCAGGACTATTATAGAAAGGAAAAAGGCGAACGAGGGAGGGTAGGAGAGGAGACTTGGGAGGAGGACAAATAAGAACAAGTAAGGAAATGCCATCATATATTTCATCGTTTTATATGCTAGTTGAAGACGGTGAGATGAAAATGAAAACACCTGACTAACGCAGCTCGGCAGCAGATCTCATCTAGAGCAGGGTCTCTGACACTTACCTGGGAAACCAGGATTTCTCCAGTTTTACAACGGCATGTCCTCCACTCAGTGTCTGACGTGGAGCAGCATTTGAAATTTGTTCCTTTAAGAAACAGCTTTGCTAGCATTTGAGGGAAACTGAAAGAACAAAACAGACATTCATTCCAGCAGAATATACTCTTCCAGTCTATATTTCATACCATAGTAAACAATAGAGCACACAAGGTCATCATTTAAACCCAGCGCCCGCATAGCCTGTAATCCCAGCACTAGTAAAGTACATAGTACTTTAATCCTAGGATGCAGAGGCAGGTGGATCTCTGTGAGTTCATGGTCAGCTCGCTCTACATAGTGAGTTCCAAGACATCCAGGGCTGTATAGAGAGGTGCTGTTTCAAAAGTAATAACAAAATAAGTAAAGCCAGCATTCGTGCTGGCTGGGCCCCAGGAGTGGCTGTGCTTGTTGCTGTAATCTGCATGAATTTAGAAAGAAATTTTCATTTGCTTAAATGAGAAGTGAATATAAAAATATAAGGTCACTGAAGAAAAAGCAGTCAACCTAAGTAAAGATCAGAGAGGACTTTGCCATGTTTAAGTACTTTATAAGTATTAGTTATTATCAATATTACTATTACTATTATTATATTAAATTTATGGTGAATTTAATCTCATTGATGAATTTCTTGACATTCCTCCCATCGAGGGTCAAATTTTCAAGCTGAGAATAGTGCTGCATGCCTCTAACCACCTGCTCTAAGTTCTAAGCCTATCAGGGTTACAGAGTAAGACCCTGTCTCAAAATAAATAAATAAAGTCTAATTTTCTTTGGATATGGGCTGGTCTTAGTGAGGTATGACTGATGAAAAGCACAGAAAGCCATCAAGAATAGTTAACAAAAAGGACAGAACTTCAGAGTCATCTTTCCTGTATCTACACAGGGAGCCCACTTACAGCTTTTATGAGGACACAAGAAAAAGTCATGTGGGTGCTCTGCCAAGATGACTCAGTTAAGGTACTAGGTATGCTTCATGAGCATCAGTTTGTAGATATACATATGAAGGAACCTACAGGGATCCAAGTCCCCATTCTCCAAACCACACCAGCCATGGTTATGGGAAACAGAGCTGAATTGAGCAAGATATAGGAGAAAAAAATCAGGGTTCTCATTGCCAACTTTATTTGTGGTTAGTCACACACAAATTAATAACCAAAATAAACACCACACCCCAAAAATAAAAAAACTAGTCAAAGAGCAGTGTAGAAAGCAAGCTGTTATCTGCTTAGAAAAGGGTGAGCCTTACATCTGGAGTTCAAAGCACTCGTCTACTGTGTTTTGCCTCCAAGCACACCTGTGATTTCCTTTATTTGGAGTTTCTGGTGTATTGGTTTCTAAAACACATCACTGATAACCAAATCTGAAGATGCTGTTGTCCCCAATACAAAATGGTGCAGTAAAATGGGGCTGGAGCTCAGTGGTAGAGAACTTACTATACTCCAGGTTTAATCTCTAGTGCCCCAAAAAAGATAACGATAAAGAACATATTAATTTTCTATGTAAGAAGTGGGAAATAGTAAGAGCTGGAGAGGACAGGAACTCCACAAGGAGAGCAACAGAACAAGAAAATTTGAACACAGGGAACTTCCCAGAGACTCATACTCCAACCAAGGACTATTCATGGAGATAACCTAGAACCCTGACAATGCAGCCACTTCTGATGAGAACTGATAAACTAAGACCAGAAAGAAAGAGAGGAGGACCTCCCCAATCAGTGGACATGGGGAGGGGCATGCATGCAGAAAGGGGGGGAGAGGGTGGGGCCGGGAAGGGAGGAGGGAGGGGCTTATGGGGGGATACAAAATGAATAAAGTGGAATTAATAAAAGTTTAAAAAAACATATTAATTGGATATAACTTTATGCGATTCTTCTGGAGACTTTAAATCATGTCTACATTATGTATGCCTAACAAACAGTTGTTACACTAAAATGCTTAGAAAAATAACAAGGGAGAAAGTTAGCTCAGAATGGTTTCAAGGATTTGTTTTGTACTATTTATGTTTAATGTTTTGTACTATATAATGTTTAATGGTTGAATCCATTTATGAAAACCACGTAGATACTGAGGACCAGCTTTGATACCTGCTGTCTAATGATGGGCTGCTCCCCTCAAAAGCCACTTCTCTGCTTTCAGCTTCACCTCCTTCTGAGTTACTCTGGACATTAGAGACAAAGCAGCCTGTCTAGGTGCTGGTCTAACTATGGGTTCTTTCCCTTGTTTTCCTTTTCTTTGTGGTGGTTTGAGGTTTTGGTTTCTTTAGAGTCTAATGCCAATGTGATTAAATGTGCCACAGTGGATTTATGAGTAATAAGCAACCACTTGGCACTGGGCTACAAGATCAGTCTTTGTTGCCTGTCTTCTTTTCATCCAGAAATGGTTCATTTCTAAGCCTTTCGCCCTTGCTTTCATAGCCTTTGATGACCTGGTCCTCCTTTGCTTCTTGCTCTATCCTGAGCCTCCATGCCCACTGGATACACTGTGCAGCTGACTCTCAACTTTTTCTATTTCATTTTACATCTCCTTCTGAAATTCAAGTAATTGCCAGCACCCTGCAAAACCCAGTGTCTTTTGTTACCCCAGGCATAATTCATGAGTCTGTCTCTGAACATTTGAATGGTTTGAGTAGGTCCGAAAATACAGGATTCTTAAAGACCATGCCAGTATATTTCTGATGCTCCTTCTCCCAAAGGTCTGCCCTCGTAAGCAGCTCACACAAGTTCTGGTTTTCACTCTCTATGAAAACCACAGCTCCCCACTTCTTGAAAAATCCATGGATACCAAGTTTCCAATCAAGCCTGAAGGTCAAGTTAATCTACGCTAGAGTGATCTAGAATAGACAGGCAGTCAGCAGATTCCGACCCTAGACTTCCACATGTTCTCAAAAGGAAAGTACATGGAGAAATTCCTGGGAAAGATGGTATCCACTTCGTGTCTGTTGCTGGAAGGAAAAAGAGTGGCGGGAGAGAAAGAGAGAGAACACTGAATACTAAGTTATGCAAATTCCTAATCAACAAAATGAACCCTTGACCTTAAAAGTCAAGGATATGTAGAAAATTATATGTGTTTGCATAATGTGTTGCCGCTAAAGCATCTGATTCTCCCATGCTATTTTTTTACTTCCAGACTGGGAAATACTGTATGTACACACACACACACACACAGGATCTCCTCCTCACCTGCCTAACTCCCCATCCTTCAGGTTGCCCTTAAACATCATTTCTGGAATCTTTCACTGCCTCCTCACCCCACAGACTGATTTGGCAGCCCTCCTATGCATTAGTTGTTTGTAGCTTACCACTTGTGGGCTGTGCCTGCTTGCTCTGCCTCCTTCCAACCCTGCTATGAGAAGCATGAAGGCAACAATTCTTTTTAGATCACCACTATTTCACTCACAGAACATGATCCATTGGTGTTGGGTAGATAATGCTGATATTGAAAAATGAATGAGATGGCATATACAGGATGACAAGCCCTGAACCTGATGTGATCCCCAACCCTATGTGAAACTGTTCTTCTCATCCTTCTGCTGATCAGGTACTCTAAGGCAATATCCAATCTTGTGTTCGGAATGCGTTCATATTTATTACCTTAAATCCCTATCTTTATCTAACTGCTGACTGAGGCCAACAAATATAAAGCATTCATTATGCAGCCATAGCCTCTGCACACACAAAGTGTTCAAGATGTGTAGGCTGGCTGGATGAATGGGGAGACAAACAGGGACACGGTTTTAATGCCACATGATAGAGGCCAAACTCACACAAAGGACAAACAGCAGCATTGAGGAAGAAATGTCAGATAAGCTACAGAACATGATTTAAGAGAGAGAGATTTAAAATGTGAACATTAGGTCAACAAGATGGTTCAATGGGCAAAACCCTTGTAATGCAAGCCTGGTGCTGGAGTTCCTCAAAAACCAAAGGTGGAAGTTGATAATTTCACAAAGTTGTTCAGTTACTTCCACATGAGCACCGTGACACAGACATATTCATGTGCATACACACACACACACACACACACACACACACACACAAATAAGTAATGTTTTCAA
This sequence comes from Meriones unguiculatus, assembly GCF_030254825.1. Taxonomy (NCBI): domain Eukaryota; kingdom Metazoa; phylum Chordata; class Mammalia; order Rodentia; family Muridae; genus Meriones; species Meriones unguiculatus. The sequence goes on from NC_083354.1 coordinate 100,800,286, forward strand.
AGCTTAAAAAAATACAAATAAATAAAATGTGACCATCATGAATTGTCCCCCCCCCCCCCAAAGGGAAGGGAAGAACCTGTATGGATCAGATAATGAGCAATATTACACGATTCATCTGGGCTCCGGGGTCAGGAAAGAGTAAAAGAAATTAGGAAAAATGAGGCCAGGGAGAGAGGCAGGACCACATGCTGAAGTTCATGGGTAGAAAGGTCTTTCAATCTCATCTTGAAAGTGACTGAAATAATAATAAACTTTGAGAAGATGGATTATAACATAGGTAGATTCTCATTCTAGTAACAAAGTGGAGATGGGATGTGCAGTGTCAGGAACTGAGTGTGAGTGGCGAGGGCCTGGGCTTACAAGGAAAGGGAAGTCAAAGCATCAGAGAAGGGAAGCAATTGACAGCTTGCTTCTGACAAGAGCCCGCATGAGGCAAATAGTCTGCGGGTGGACACCTGAATCACTCCCACATCCCACCCCTGGGACCAAAACAAAAACATGTTTCATCCACAACAATCTCTCCCTTTCTGTTGTTGTTGTTGTTGTTGTTTAATGGCTTTTCTTTTAACATAAACAAATCTTGCTGTTAATTTCTTAAAAGAAGATAATCACGGAACCAAACTCTTTTGGGTCAATAATTCATTTTATAACTTGATTGACTTTGGGCTTCTCTTGTCCAGATCAACTCATACTTTTTGCTGTTGAGCCTTGAGCTAGGTTCCTAACTGCCAAAAGTTACCTAGACATGCTTGCAGAGACGCTGCCAGAAACGGCTCTTTCGCTTCTCTGGCAGAACCTACCATACTTCTGAGTTAACGCACTGGCCATTTTAAGCTCTGAGGCAGCGCTGAGCTTTTTGGTACCTAAAACTTTGGCAGCTACTGGGAAGCTTCTGGTGTTAATCTCTGAACTGAGGCTGCTCCTCTGGCAGCTCAGTTTGCTCAAGATTGCCCTGTTTTCCTGAAACAGGCTTTTTCCTTTAACCTTTTCGGCCTGTATAACCTTCTGCAACTCCGGCTCCCCAGCCTGCCCAGAGGCTATGGGAACTTGACACCAAAAATGCTAGGGGCGAGCAGGGCAGCAACTGGGGAGAATTCCAGCCCTTAGTTACTATGTATTCTCCCTTTACCAATGATGCTCTTTGTTTTCCAAGCATTTCAACCTCAACCTGAAAATTTTCTAGTTGTATTGCCAACGCTGCAATCCTTTCTAATTGTTCAGTCATTCTCCCAACCTTCTTTAAAATGGAATGCAAGAAGATTATGAAGAAAACCAGAGAATCCCCTCTGGGAATAAAGCCAGAATGAAACCAGTGGTAGCAGCCTCAGTGACCTTATGCTCGTATCCTGAAACAGTATATTCATCTCTCCATACCCTACTGTCTCTCTACAGCATTGCTCATTATTTTAAGCCCAACGTCTGGGTGTCATTTGTTGGTTCATTTTGTTAAAACTCTGTTATTTACATTTCTTTCTTCTCCACCCCAATCCCTTCCAACACCTCAAGACCAGGTAGAAGAGAGAAAGGGTTAGTGGGAGAGGGGTCCCAATTCTCTTAGCTGCTTCCTGCAGGTTAGGGACATAGGGTTCCTTGGAGCCAGTCCAATTCTCGTATCAGGAGATCTCCAACTTCTTGTGTCACTGCAACAACCACAACAGGAGCTGAAGGAGTGGGGAAATGAGAGCAGCCTTCTTTCTCAGAGCTTACCACACTCCCTGGGCTCAGGCATTTATTCTCTCTCCGGAGTCCTCAGATTTCATCTGCAGGTGGCAAAGAGCTCCTCTCACAGCTCTTCTCACAGAATATATGAGACATATATTCTGCTGGTGTGGGCAATCCGAAACAGTCCCACATCCCACATCTGGGACCAAAACAAACAAAAAAATGTTAATATCCACAGCAATTCTACATTGACATGGTCAGTCAGATAAATGTCACATGTGGAACAGACTCCTTAAGGCCTAAACTCATCCATTCCTAAAACCTCTTCTGTATCTCCAGCTTCAGGTAATTGAGCCCATAAATGTTCTTATTTATGTTTCAGCAATAATTTTATATCTGCCCAACACTACCTGTTTCAGACCCTGGGATTAGCCTGTGAAATTACCTAAGAGAACAGGCAAGGCAATATCTCAGGCTGAGGAGGTGGCCATCCTCAGCAGAAAGGTGAAAAGATGTTGGTTAAACTATTGGTTGCAGTAGGAAAGAAATAGCCTAAGGGTCTCATTCTTTTGTCTTCAGACCTCTTCAAATAGGATCCAAGAGGGCATGATGATTAGGGCACTCCTGTGAATTAGTACCCCTTCAAATGATGAAGGAGACACTGAAGGCCATTGAGATGGCTCGGCAGGTAAATACACTTGTTGCCAAATTTTAATTCCTGAAGCCACATTGTGGGAAAAAGTCAACTCCCACAAGTTGTACGTTGATCTCTATATGCTCACCATGAAACAATAGTGTTGTTACACACACACACAACAGTAAGAAAGAAAGAAGGAAGGAAGAAAGGAAGGAAGGAAGGAAGGAAGGAAGGAAGGAAGGAAGGAAGGAAGGAAGGAAATGATATTTTTTAATGTTTAATATTCAACTATTTACACACCACACCCAGAAGACATACATGTGATGGTTAGTGTGAACTGTCAACTTGACAGAATTTAGAATTAGGGTTGTCTTGAGGGACTGAATGAGGAAGGAAGAGCTGCCTACTGTGGGTGGCTCCATTCCTCTGGCTGATCCTGGACTGCACATGTGCAGAAAAGATGCTGAGAAGATGTATTCATCCATCTGTGCTTGATGAGCATGATCAGCTGCATCAAGCTCCTGCTGCTTTGACTTCCCCCAGTACAAGGAGCTGTACTCTGGAGCTGTGAGCTAGAATAAACCTTTTCTTCCTTAAATTGCTTTTCTTTTCTTTTCTTTTAATTTATTCATTGTATATCCCAAGTGTAGCCCCCTCCCTCAACTCCTCCCAGTTCCATTCTCCATCCCTCTTCCCTTCATCCCCTCCCCATAGTCTACTCAAAGGGGAAGTTCTCCTCCTTTCCCATCTGACTCTAGCCTATCAAGTCTCATCAGGACTGTCTGGATCCTCTTCCTCTGTGGCCGAGGAAGGCAGCATTACCAGGAGCAAGTGATCAAAGAGCAGGCAATGAGGTTCATGACACAGGCAACCCCTGCTCCCCTTCCTTGGGAACCCACATGGAGACTGAGCTGCCTATTGGCTACATCTGAACAAGAGGGCTAAGTCTTCTTCATGCATGGTACCTGGTTAGTGCATCAGTCTCTGCAGGACCCCTGGGCTCGTTTTGTTTGTTTGTTTGTTGTTGTTTGTTTGGGTTTTTTTTTTTTTTTTTTTTTTTTAGCTTTGTTGGTCTCCTTATGGAGTTCCTATCCTCTCCTTGTCCTTCTATCCCACCTCCACCACCCTTCTTCGGTAAGATTCCCTGTGCTCTGTCCAAAGTTTGGCTATGAGTCTCAGCATCTGCTCGATCCCCAGTTGGATGGAGCCTTTCAGAGGCCCACTATAATAGGCTCCTGTTCCCTCTTTTCCACGGCTTCTGGTGTCTATCCTCTTTGCCACTCTGAGAGAGATTTAAATATCCTCCCTAGGGTCCTCCTTAGTGTTTAGCTTCTTTAGGTCTGTGGATTGTTGAATGGTTATCCTGTATTATACAGCTAATAGCTGCTTATAAGTTGAGTATATCCCCTTTTCTCCACATCCTCTCCAGCATGTGCTGTCTCTTGAGTTTTTTATCCTAGCCATTCTGACAGGTGTAAGACGTAATCTCAGAGTAATTCTGATTTGCATTTCCCTAGTGACTAAGTATGTTGAGCATTTAGTCCTCTGTTGAGAATTCTCTGTTTAGCTCTGTACCCCATTTTTCAATTGGATTACTTGGTTTGTTGGTGTTTAATTTCTTGAGTTCTTTATATATTCTGGATATAAGCCCTCTGTTGGATGTAGGGTTGGTGAAAATCTTTTCCCAGTCTGTTAGCTGTCATTTTGTTCTGTTGACAGTGTCCTTTGCTTTACAGAAGCTTTTCAGTTCATGAGGTCTTATCTTAAGTTACTTTTCAATATTAATTTGGATTTATAGTCTCCCATACCTCCTCTCTCTCTCTCTCTCTCTCTGTGTGTGTGTGTGTGTGTGTGTGTGTGTGTGTGTGTGTGTGTGTGTGTTATCTGAGTACCACAGCATGTGTTTGGAAGACCTCTTTTTCTACCCTGTTGATCCTGGGAATGGTACCTAGGTTGGCAGGCTTTTCAGCAAGTGCTTTAAGCCACAGACCCATAGTCCTCGCCCTACTTGCATATTCTTATGTCTGGATCTATGCCTTACCTGTTTCTATAGCCAGGGTTATACCAATATCTATATGGCATTAGATATTGATTATACCAATATTTCCATGTATATATGCATATATATTTATCAATCTATGAGTATTTTTATCTGTATGTCTATAAAGAAGTATGTGCTTGCAGGTACATATATAATACTTTTACTAGGTTTATTGTTATGATAGGGTCATTAAAACATTGTTGGTCAATAAATATTTGCTAAGTGACTGAAAAAAAAAATCCCTACAACATTTTAAGCTCTGTGAAAAGTTAGGCGTTACATCTTGCAGTAATTGTTGTAAAGGTGATAACAACAGAAAATCCAGAATTGAACTTGATTCTCACTAGGAATTGCATTGTCTCAGGCAATCTCAGGTTGAGCATCAGAGTAGACTTGAGGGTCAGTGGTGTCACCCAGAAGCTTTGTCCTGCTTCCCTCTGTCCTCCTGGTACTGGCTTCATTTCAGAGTGAGTCTCCACAATAATCAGAATTACTGTGTGTCCTTGTCTGTGTGCCCTCAGGGGTCATAAGGCTCCTCTTGGTCTTTCTTTGGCTTGTTTCTTCACATCACTATGAGACAAACTCTGTCCAATTTAAGAAATGACATTTTTTATAAAGATGCGAACTATCTCGTATAAATTCTGAAAATCTTGTAACAATATAGCCAGTAGCAATTCTTAAGGCAAACCTCAAAACTCCTGAGCATTCATCCCCGAATCCCAGACACCTATGTAGCAGGCATCCTCAATGGCTCCTGTAATCATAAGTGCCCATAAGGCCTGAGAGGGCAAGCATGTGACCTTTGGGATGTGTGGCGTGGGCTCTGACTGCTTGTGAGTCATAGGGTAGCAATGCCATAGACACAAAGAGAGTCAGAGAGTGGGCATCCAGGAAGGCCCACTCTAAGGCTGTTACAAGACCTTTTCACATAAGCCACCCACGTGGCACGCAGCTTCCCAGGAAACAAAACTGAAAGGGTTGACTCACCACTCTGCAACGCTTTAGGACTCCAGCCAAAGAGAAAGAAGCTTCTTTATTATAAAGATCAGACTTCTGCAGCTCCATAGCTCTCCCTCATCTGGGGTCTGGTAGCACCCCTGGCAGCACTCCAGCATGCAGCCGTGTCAGGCTTGAAGTCAAGAGACAGTGCACAGTCTAATTCCTGTTAGGGCAAAGGTTACCATAGCTCCGTCAAGGCGAGCATGACTCAGGACAGCAGCAAACACAGTGACAGCGGCTCCTCCAGCATCGGTGGCAGGGAGCAATAACCAGCACGGGTTCCCTGGAGCCTGGAATGCTCCCCAGGGAGGCTGAAACTAGAAAGGGGATAGTTACAGGCAATGGGGATTCCTTAACAAGCTAGTGAGGATTTAGAAACAGGTATTAGCGATTAAAAACCCCATCTCTCAGGGAGCATGAAGACCACATTTGTGATTGGGGAAGCACCTGTCATCTTCCTGGACTAGAAACGGCACTCGGAAGGAAAATGGAGGCTTTGCTAATTAGTTTGCTTCCTCTGTCTCCCAGAAAACACATAACTGCTTTCCTGAAGGCTTGACCTCCAGATTTTTGCAAGATTGTTTTCTTATAGACTTAACATCTCAGCAATTTAGGCCTTTTCTCTCTCTCTCTCTCTCCAGAACGACTTGAGTTGGACACAGAACTTTTTCACTGCCTCTGCCTCATTTTTTTATTACTGTGTTTTATTATCTTCAAGGAATAGAAGTCTAGCTAAATTCTTAAATTTATTTCATATACCTATTGACTACCCCTGCACACGTATCCATCAGAATGTGATTTCCATGAGCACAAGGACCTCGCACATCTTGTTAGTGAATTCCTCTAGGCCTAGAGCAATAACTGCTGCATATGGCAAGCGCTCAGCAAATGCTGTTAAATGAATATTAAGATGCAGCTCCTCACAGAGTTGGGACCATTTTATATGCCCCTACGGAAATTCAGACGCACTAACAAATACCTATAATCCAGCAGTAAGGGAGATGAAGACAGGAGGGTATAGAGTGTGAGGCCAGCCTGGGCTACACAGCAGGACCTCATATCACACACACTTTTACTAGGTTTATTGTTATGATAGGGTCATTAAAACATGTCATTAAAACACATGCACACATGCACACACACACATACATGCAGGTCCTCAAGCCTTCGTTTGAATTGTAGCTTTATTGTATTACATTTCAAGGAATTTGTGCATAATCACCTTGGCCTACTCTTGCTTGGGATAGTTCTCTACCTCAATAAACCCCTAAACTCCATTTCAAAAACACTTTTCACCAGGTCAAACACTTCCCAATCTTCCAATTTTCCTGTTTTGTTTCAGTCTTTCAACAAGGAAAATGAGAGAAGTGCCATTCAACAATTGCAGGAGACAGAAGGTTGAGGACAGAGCAGGCACCGGGTTTGGGGGCCACGACTAGGATGGGTAAGTGTTAGGACTGGCTAATGGCTCCTGAGAAAGAAGAGAGAAGAAAAATCAGGTTTGGTTTTGTTTTGTTTTTCTAGCTATGATGTTAATTTCATGATTACATAACTCCTGCAACTAGGGTAAGTGAATTTTCAACCACTGTCTGCAGTGATGTGAAAAGCATAAAAGAGTGCAAAACTGAGGATGCAGGCTGGAGACAGAACTAGGTGTGAAGTCCAACATACTAAGAGGCTCACCTTTCAGAATGACACACACCAACACACACACTCACACACACTCATACACACTCACACTCACATTCCAGCACATTCACAGGGGATCTGTAAAGTTCCATCTACAGTAACAACAATGTTTAAAAGATTATGTTGAGAATTAGGGAAATTAATGTAATGTGATCACTAGCTTTATTGAGGATGGGTGTCTAATACATACATTTCAAATTGTGACATTGTATACTTATTGTCAAGCTTATCTCAATGAAGCAGAGAGAGAGAAGTAACTAGGATAGGGAAAATACAAAAACATCGATTAATGTACATGATGTTTCAGGTCTTTCATCTCCCCCTGGGAGAAAACAGGGAACAGGACAGGAGCCTACCACAGAGGGCCTCTGACAGATTCTACCCAGCAGGGTATCAAAGCACATGCTGAGACTCATAGCCAAACTTTGGGCAGAGTGCAGGCAGGATTCTTTAATCCCCGTTCTGGAAGGTTGTTTTACAAACCAAGATGTTGAAAACACTAACACTGTGAGGAACTTAGAGATTTCGTTATTTAGTCATGAGCCAGAAGTATTTTTCAAACCAACTTAAGACAAAGCCTTAAATGTCCTATGCAGTCTGATTCATCAGTCTATTTAAGTTCAGAAGTTCGACTTCCTGGTTTTCAATTTATTTTTGCTCTCCTAAGGCTTTTCATGGAGCTTAGTGCTGCTAACTAGACTATGGAGTTTGTTTTGATATACAGTTCTGACTCCAAGTAACATAAATTCCAAGTGTCAGATCAGAAGTAGAGCTCACAAGTCTCCTGGACCTTCCAGTAGCTTACAAATTGCCCTCAGTAATTACTGATATTCATTCTCCTTACCCCTACTCACTCTGCGTTTGTTCCTACAGCGTCCATATGTTTCCTCAAAACAAAACTCCACTGAGAAGGTGTGGGTGTCGGAATCACTAACCAGAAAGAAAAGAAAACACGTTAAAATTTCATTCACTCATTTTCAGTCATTTATGTGTTCAACCTAGCCCTACCAAACTTAGCCAGGGGTTCTGTCAAGCAGTGGAAGAGAAAACCGCACCTTTCCTTGCCTCAAAGAGTTTACATTCTGGTTCAAGAAGCAGACATGGAGATGAGCATATCTGCCAGAGAGGGAGACAAAGACACACAGGGGTTTGTCAAAAGGAACATGGGCACTGGGGTGAGGAGATAGAGCTAAGAGCCTTGATTGGTATGCGGGACACAGGTAAGTCCCAGACCTGAGCAGCGGCAAACCATACAGAGAGATGAACTTGAGAGCTCCGAGTGCCGAATGATGGCTACAGCTGTACTTTGAGGTGCATCTCCTACAGCAGGTCCCCAGGAAGTAGCTAACTAATTGATTTGGCTGATTGTTATGTGGGTGATATAAACTTCATGGACATGCTCATAGGCCTCTGAAAAGCATTTTGTTTTGCAAATTGGAACTAGAAAGTACAAAGATCTAAAATGATCTTGTAGAAATGTGAATGTGTATAAAAAGCCAGGTATTTAAAAAAAATAAATGTAATTATGAATACTAGGCCTTATTTGGTGGTGAGGGTCAGTGGGTAGATAGATTTCTAATACATAATTCAGTGTGAGGCTCAACAAATAAGCACTTTGTATATAATATGAGGTCAGCTTCCATTCATGAACCAAGAAAAATAAGCTAATAGAGGGTGGCTTTCTTGATTCCATGTAGGGTGAACAAAAAGCCATTACTGATAAGATCATATTTGACATAGTCTAAAAGACAATCAGAAGCTTGCCTCTGTCTGGTTACACCCTCCCAACACCTTTCAGTTCCATCAGACTGTCTCCTAACCCTTCTTCTATACCCCACACTAGGCTCCGACCTCTCTTAAGCCTTTCCATATGTGCAGAGAGGCCAGCGTCATCCTTTAACAACCCTTGCTAACCCCTAAAGACGAGTACAGATTTCCACATTCATAAAATTCATGGAAATTTCCCAGGTTTCAGACACTAGTTGAAAATGCAGCAGGAAGAAACATCAAAGCCACCTAGAAGAGGACAGAGCGTATGAGGAAGTGTATGCATTGGCTCTCTGAGCTCAAGAAAATGTTCCAGATCCTTCTCGGTAAAACTGAGGCTTTTCTTGTGGACAGTAAGCACACTCTCAGCTCTGAGTCTGATTTGGAGGAAGAATTTTCATCCCTTTGATGTGTTCCCAGTAGGATTTCCACACAGCATGAAAAAATTAATCAATGACAGCAATTTTCCCCGTGCCATGACAAGTATCAAATAACCCTCTGCACGTAAGATGTTGGGGAGGTTACAGATTGCGGGGATGGATCCAGGTGTCACATTGCCGAGCTGCGGCTTTGCTGACTTCCCAGCACTCCAGAAACAGATCACCTGTGGTTCTTTCTCTAGACTCACACTGTCATGACAGTGAGAAAACAGAACAAGTGGAGTACAGATCCTAACTGGCAAGATGATGGGAGCACCACCTATGGAGAACAAGCAAGCGCCACTGAATTAATTTTTAAAATTTAATGGGAGTATTTCGAGTGCTTTTTTAGTTATAAGTTACCGGGGAATTATTTTCCTGCATTGTATATCGTACAGAGGCATTGAGGGGATGAACTAATAATGCTCCCTTATGAAGTGTGGGGAGTGTTGAGGTCAGCCTTTTGGAGTCCCAGGGGGAATGGCGGGTGAAGCGTCAGTGACTCCTATGACTCCTGGAAAGGTCCTGACCAATGCACAGGGTGTTTATCCACTAGGGACTCCCAGCACACTAGTGAAGTCTCAAAATGGATCTAAAGCTAGGACAGTGACTGCTTCTCCCTTCTTACAAAAGTCTCCTAAGGTGACCTTGCCCACACACACACACACACACACACACACATTTATAGTCCCGCCAACGTGATTGATTGTTACTGGTGCTTGAGGCTAGCATGGGATGCTCTGATTGGCCTTTCAAACATTTACAGGCCTTTACACTGGACATTAAAGTACGACCTGCACCTTTGAGTCTGGTCTCCAGAGTCTGATTCCTGGGATTCTGTGTGGACTCCGTCGCCACGCACCCCTTCCCTGGGTTCCTGATCCTCACAATGAAGCTTACCACACTTTATTTTGAAATCGTACACTTAAATTCTTATCTTTGTATTTTTCATGTGGGGTGTGAAGCTTGCATGTGTGGTCATTCACTCATATGTAGGCATATGGAGATGCTTGCACACATGTATCCGGATCACAGGTACCATACTTCATCCTTTATTAAGTAAAGAGCAATCCATGCTCTTTATTTTTACTGAGGTAAGGTTTGTCCCTGAGCCTGGAACTAATTCAGATAGTCTAGAAGCCAATTTGCTCCAAGGATTTCCTGTGTCTACCTGCCAAGAACTGGGATATAACACACACACACACACCACACACACACACACACACACTCCTGCCTTTTCCCTGTGAGTACTGGGGATCTGAGCTCTAGTCTTCACTCTTGTCCAGCAAGTGGTTTATCCATTGAGCCCAATTTAATGTTTGTAAGACTTATTGGTGTCTACTATTAATTTTCAGTTTGTCTGTGTTCCTTGTACTTTTGGTTTTACACTAAAGCACCAACTTTCACCAGCAAAAAGCTATTATGTTGAAATAACCCATGAGATTATTTCAGAGAGTCCAAGGAAAGTCAAGAAAGGGGAAGGAACTGATCAATTCTAGAGAAATTAGCAGTGGGACTTTCTGTTATATATCAACCTTTTCTTTCCTCAACCCTACCTCTATTTTAACTCTTTGGAAAGAGCTCCTGTTGGACACAAGTTGGATCAAATATATTCTACTTGAAAAAAGAAACCCAGTTTAATGAAAATGGATATTAACAGGGATATAAACCTAGCCTCCAGAGAAGCCAAATGTATAAAGACAGAACAATTCTTTAGAAGGAAAAAATTGGGTACTGATAAGCCACTTCAAAAGATACCATCCCATTTCAAGTACCTCTTTCCAGCTGAGTTTTACCCTCTTCTCTCTCACCCCACTAACACCTCAGGCTGATAATAGCTGTACATCTTATTTAACAATACCCTGGATGAGCTAAAATGCCCTTTTATTGTAATACAAACATTCACACACATAATACATAATAACAAAACGTCAGAAAAGTAATCTTTTTCTGTATGTTATGCAAACAATTCAGTTCAATTGTGGACACTGTATAGAGTGTAAACTAAATGTTTTGTAAGTAGGAGTTGGCCAGTATGTTTGGTCTATGATGATGTAGTAGCTCTTATCTGACTACACATAGAATGTCCTTCCTTGACTATTAAACTTATTTACTGTTTCCTGAAAGTTAAATCTAGACATTTATCAATACCAGAAAATATGTGAGATATACATATGTGTGTATATATATATATACATAAATTGTATGTATGCAAATCCATTCAGTAACTGTAAAAAATATTCTTGTAAAATTCCAACAACTTTTCAATATCTTCTTCTTTCTTCAAATTATGATATCTGTACACTTTTTATTTTAAGTTTTGCTTTCCTTGGCCCCTGTAGCCACAGTTCATTTTCCTTTGTTTCACTTTTTTTCTTCCCTTTATTTAATGACATTACTCAAGGACAAATTGCCAATTTCATCCTGAGAACTACCTTCTTGTTTTCAAAGAATTCTGTTTCATTCATGCTAAAATGGAAGTATTTTTCCAATAAAAGCTACAGTTATGTCAGAAATCATATAATCATTTTATATTACCACTATCAATTTTCCTCTTCTTGGTATTGCTCCAAAACCCTAGAAATCATGGAATGATATTTAAATCAGATGCACAACTCTATTGAGAAATGGTTCTGTAAACTTTGATATAAAACCATCAAATGATAGTGTTACTAAAACATTATAGGTTTTCAAATGAGCAAATCTAAACAGCTTGGTATTTTTATCACTTGGAATAAATTACTAAGATATTCAGAAATCTTTGCCACAATCCTAAATTACATGAAACGAATATGCAATAAAATGGTTTTCTATCTGCCTATTCTTCAAATCGGTTTTCATCCATCAAAGAGATGCTAATTATGGAAAATGACTAATAATCTAGCGCCAGAGCCCAGTGATAACTACAAGTCCCATGATGCAAAACTCGAGCTTAAACCTATCTACCCACAGTGCCTCCTGGGAATTGAAGTCTTTTAGTCACCTACTTGGCAAACTAGATATCGCAGCCCTATTTCTGAGAAAGTCACTTTTAGTAATAAAGCCTGTGGAAAAACTGTCGATCCACTCTGAGGAAATTAGATTCGTTCGGGCTACTGCAGAGACAGCGACCAACAACTCTAGCGTGAGCCTCCGAGGGAGGCGGTACCGTGGCGTGACGTCACTTCCGGGAGCGGCACCCCAGGCCAACCCTTCCCTCCGGTTCGCGGGAACCCGGCTGGGTGGCGGAGCTGAAGCGCTGAGCGGCTGCTCCGGTGCGGAGGGTCACGGTAGGTGTCCCGGGAAGGAGACGACCCGCCCCAGTGGAAGAGCAGCCGCGGTCCTTCACCTGAAGGCGCGGGGTGCGCCGAGGTAGGACGCGGGGGCACCTGCCGCCTCGGCGGCGGGAGGACGGGTGCGGGGTGGCTGCGGGAGCCCGACCCCGCCGCACCCCCCGGCTGCCCGGACACGCGGTCGCCCCGCAGGGGTGCAGGAGCCGAGGGGTCGCGGCCCGCGCCCACCGCGCCGCCCTGTCCGCTCCCCTGGGCCTGCGTTCCGCCACCTGGCTGTCACCCACCTCGCCGGTACCCGAGAGCATCCTCCTGGGGGACACGCGTCAGGCGGCCCCCCAAGAACGCGACACGCCCTCCGGCGGCCCCGCGGCTGGAAGTCCCCGGGGGCACACGGAGGCCGTCCTTGACAGCCCGGGCCCTCAGGGGGCACCTGTCAGAGGCCAGCCAGGAGAACCCTGAGAATCAGGCTCAGTTAGTCCTCGGGGGTTGGAGGGAGGGGGGCGGCGTCGAGAAAACACCCGAGAGGTGAGTAAGCAGCTCAGGTTTCTTGACTACTCCTCGGTGAGGAAGGTTGCACTGGCCGCGCGAGGTGAAAAGCCCTGTTTCAGCGTCTTCTCAAGTCCAGGGGAGACTGCTTGCTGCCAGTGGAGTTGAGTAAGAGTTGGGCTGGTAGATTCCCCTGTTGCTGTGTATAAACAGGCCCGTCATTTCCCCTGGTTGGGACTTAAATTTTCTGAGTTTATTATTTAAGGACGTAACGGGAAGTCATTACTTCTTTGTACTACAAAATTAATCTGACATAAAATACAACCATGTTTTGCACCCTAGATTAATCTAGAAACTAGAGCAAACTTTTAATGGTTTCATTTGGTTGACTGTAAACCTGATCACCCTTTTATTTTTCATTTACTCGATCAAGTTTACTTTTGAACGCTATCTGATTCTAAGTTTTGTTTTATTTATTTATTTATTTTACTCTCAGAACAGTTGTTGCTGGCTCTGTGGTACAGGTGTGTATCCTAGCACCTCTGGAGGCTGGAGGAAGATCAAAAGTTTAAGCCTACTTGGGCTACTTAGCAAGTTCACAGGCAGCACCTAGAAGTTATCGAGACCCTATCTAAAAATTAACTTTTTTTTTTTTTTTTTAAGGAGAGAGGTTAGAATACCTGGGTAGCATTTGCAAGTCTCTACCAAAATAAAAGAGCACTCCTTAATAATAATCTAAGGCTCTGATTGACTGTGACAAAAATGTCTTAATTTCCTTTTTTTTTTTTTTTGCAGGGCAGGAGTGGGGGCACAGTGGGTATGTGTTCGTATGTGTGTTGGGATTAAGTCCATTTAAAATGAATATTGCAAAAATAAAGGAAAGTAGACAAAAAAGATGTGTGTTATGGGGGTAAAGAAAAAAGATATAAAGTAAGTTGTTTTTTTTACCGTGCAAAGGAGGCCACAGAGATGATCAGATTAATCCTGTGTTAGGAGTATGTCTTCATTTAAAAAAAAAAAAAAAATTGAACAAATTAAAAAGAACACTTTGTTTTCTTTTGCATTTATGGTCTAGGTTGAAGACTAATACTTCGATATGTCCTTCTCATTTTTAGATAGTGAATTCCTAAGAAGAAAATAATGAAGTGCACATTAGTTGTTCTTTAAGAGTTTGGACTCAAAGGTGTTACAGGTTTGTTGCCAAGGCCAAAGAAGATGGCAACCCCTTACGTCCCAGTTCCTATGCCAATCGGAAATTCTGCCTCCAGTTTCACAAACAGCAGAAATCAAAGGAGTTCTTCTTTTGGTAGTGTCTCCACAAGCTCAAACTCTTCCAAAGGCCAGCTAGAAGACTCAAGTATGGGCAACTTCAAGCAGACGAGTGTGCAGGACCACATAGATGGTCCACCCTCAGCCTGTGGCAGTCCTCTCATTAGGACTAAGTTTACAGGTACAGATTCTTCCATCGAATATTCTGCTAGACCAAGAGACGCTGAAGAACAGCACCCTGATGTGCTGAATTGGGAAGATAGACCTTCTACACCTACAATTCTGGGTTATGAAGTTATGGAGGAGCGAGCCAAATTTACTGTAAGTATTGGCTCTGCTGCGCACCAGGAATAAGTAAAAGATTGGTTTACTGGTGTGCTTACGTGTGCGCTGATCAAGGCAAGCCTATACCTCAGATTCTTGACCACAAAATTCTGAGCCTTTTACCCAGTGAGTTCTTCTGTGCTATTTTAAACCAGCAGACATACCTCTGTAACTAGCACCTAGAAGAAGAGAAAACATTAGCACGTATAGAACTTCTCCATGCTCCCTGACAGTCAGTACCTACCCCACTCAGCCAGTATTTTTCTGGGCACCTCTATTAATCTTGCCTTTGTTTGTACTTGACATGTGATTATTGAGCACGTAGTCTTTAGGATCCGGTTTTGTTACAGCATTACCCTTGTGAGAGTCACCCTTAATCTTGCATAGATTTAGGGAGCTCATTTTGATTCCTAGTAATACTTGTGTTTTAAGGTTCTTTTAGACACCACTGCTGTGATCAGTTAGTACTGATCACTTGAGAAACACATGTATACATTTCCGTTTGAAATCTATGTAGCAGTAAAGTGGCTAGCTCACTCGACCCGCCTTGGAAGATACTGGTGAGCCATGCTCTGTAGGGGCATTCCATGCAGTGGTGGGTGCCCACTTATTCCACACCTTCCTAGTGTTGCCTTCTTCCTTCCTTCTTATTTTATGTATTCTAGTTTAGAAGGTGAATTGTCTTAATGACTAGTTAGATTAAAACATTCAAACCCTTTTTGGCTATTTGGATAGTCGCTTATACCTTCTCTTATACACCTCTGTTTTTCAGTTTTCTGTGTTCTAGACACACGTCCTTTTTCAGGTGTGTGTGTGCTGTGACTGTTTCTATCCTCTGTTGTCTCTCTTGGTGCATGTGATCAGCATAGCTTTAACAGGCCCCAGATTCCTATTTTATTACTAACAGCCTCTTCTCTTTTTCCTTCATTTTTAAGATGTTCTCTCGCTGAGTGGACTAGGCTGTTCTCAGACTCACCATGCTGCTGCCTCTGTGTCCCCAATGCTAGGATTAGGTCATGTCCACTACACCTGGCCCTGGCCCTGGCCAGCACTTCTTTAAAACCTTTGCCTCCTCTGGTGCTGTAAAGATGTTGCTGTGCCTTTGTCTAGCAGTTTCTTGTTAGACCTTTCACATCTGCAGACTGTCCAGAAGTAACTCCAATGTCCACGCTATGATGAAAGGCCCAGTCAGTTCTATTTTTCTATGAGCTCACTTAATCAGACTTTCATTTAAAAGCACTCTTCATTTGCAGTATTGCCTGTGACATAAGGCATAAAGGTGAGTCTGCTGTGCTCCATTCTTGTCTGTTACCAGTTCCACAATCCTAATAAGTAAAGCATTTAATAGATCTTGTTACACAGCGCTTAAACTGTGTTGTTTCTGAGGATGGCCTGTGTTGTTCTCTGCCCTATGCACTGGGTTTTGTTAGATTTATAAACCAGCCAAAGGGAACCATCATCTTCCCCGGTACTGTCTTCAAACATCTGGTGAACCCATTGCCCTAAACCTTTAATTCCTCCGGTAATGTTTTGTAGTTGTCCATGCAGAGGTCTTGCTGTCAGATATATGTCTGACTATTTAATGCTCTTAGAAGAGATGTATATTTATTTGTTTTCTATATTTTACCTAACTTTTTTTTTGTTGTTCAAATCTGACTAGCTTTAGTATTTTAGGGTTTGGTATGGTTTGGTTTGTTTCTTTTCTCATATTTTCAGACAGGGTTTCTCTGTGTAGCCCTTGCTATCCCCAAAAGTCACTGGGTAGACCTGGCTAGCCTTGGACTCCTACAGTTCTGCCAGCCTCTGCCTCCCAAGTGTTGGGATTGTAGGTTTGGGCCAGCGCACCTGGCTTGGTATACATGCTTTAGTATTGTGTGTTCATGCATGTTGGGCTATATGTGTTTATCGTTCACCCTGCTAAAGTCACACTAGATCAAAGACTTGTTTTTGGATTTTCCTGCAGTAGTTTTTATGTTTATTCTGCCACTTTATGCTGTAAGCTTCTGCCTGGAGGAGAGGTTCTTCAAGAAAAACTGTTGGCATGATTTTTGCAGAAACAGTGTAATACAGGATGCAGTGATCATCCTGCTGGGATGGGCTGAGAATCTGCATGGAGCTATCATTCAGAACATTCTACCGATTATAACCTGATGGCTGCTTCCTTACATTTACACATCTTATGAAAGAATGTATACTGTTAAGAGTATGCTAGGGTATGAATGCTTAAGGTGATGCTGCTAAGATGTAGAACCGAGCTGGTGAGATGGCATGGTGAGTAAAAGTGCTTGCGGCCAAGCTTTATAACCTTGGTTCTTTGCCAGGCCCCACACGGTAGAAGGAGAGAGCAGTTCCTGATTGGCACTCTGACCCGCACACATGCTGTGGCATTTTGTCTTGGTCATATTTTAAAAAGTTATTGTGGTTTCTTCACCTCCATATATTTGATTCTCTAAATGATTTCATATTTCTTGCATAAAAATTGTTGGATATACCAAGTAAAGTTTTCTACAAATGTTTGATCTCTTTCTTTCTCTACCCCCTCTTTCTCCCTCTCCCCTCTTTCAATATCGCTTTTCCTGTCTTTTTCCCTTTCTCTCTTTCTAGGTTTATAAAATACTAGTAAAGAAAACCCCTGAAGAAAGCTGGGTAGTTTTCAGAAGATACACTGACTTCTCTAGGCTTAATGACAAAGTAAGTGGTCAACTCTCAAGCCGCCTTTCAATTGTGAGGTATGCATCTGTCCCTGCATCTTTCTTCATTGTGTAACCTTCCTTGTAAGGTATCCAGTCTTCATGGGTTCATGATAAAATCATATCGTTCATTTCACTATAGTGATCATTAGTGAAATGTCTAATAGAAATATACAGTTCGCTGCATATTTATAAATAAATTGTTCTAATAAATATGAAATGCTTAATAGTACTTATAAGATTATATAGCCTCAAAAGTTTGAGGAAAATCTGCTTAATATCAGTATAATTAAAGGAAAGCGAAAAAAGTACATAATGTTAATATTAGTTCTGTTGCTGCCTACACTGTTAAAACTCTTAATAGTGGTTTAGAATAGGGGTGCTGTGTTCTTTAGGACCAGGCAAGCTCTCAGTAAGCTTTGGCCAGGCTGCACTCTTATCCGCTGTCTCTGGGGAAGCATCGGCTTCCAAGTTCATTCAGGTTTTGGTCAGAGTTTAGTTTCTTGACGTTGTCGGACAAGGCATGTGTTTGATTGATGGCTGTCAGCCAGTGATCATTCTTAGGGCACGGATCCATGCATTTATGTGGGTTCTCCATCTTTAAAGCTGCAGCCTAACTTTTTTAAATGGGCTAGTCAGCAGTCAAATAGATAATGCACCAGAGAAGATTCACAAAGCCAGCTAGGCAGTACTTAACTGTTTATGAAATGAGAAATGCAAATTACAGCTGTAGTGAATCTGACTCCTTACCCACTGGGATGCCTAGAAGGAGAAGGTGGGAAAGAGCATGAGCAGGCACTAGTGTGGAGCAACTGGAATGCCTGCAGACACAGCTGTAGGAGACATCAAGATGCAAAGCAGAAAAGGCTTAGCTGGTTAATTATAAGCTTGTTTGGTGAATAATTTAACATAGTTCACGGTATAAAATAGTGTTCAGTTCGTGTAATTGAGTTAAACATTCTCTCTCTCTCTCTCTCTTTCAGTTAAAAGAGATGTTTCCAGGCTTTCGATTAGCACTTCCTCCAAAGCGCTGGTTTAAAGATAATTACAATGTGGACTTTTTAGAAGATAGACAATTAGGATTACAAGCATTTCTTCAAAACCTAGTAGCTCACAAGGACATTGCTAACTGGTATGTAACAAATTGAAGTAAGAGATTATAAAATCATTTCAAAAACTAGTTTAACCTGAAGAATAAAATTAGGTCAGCTTCATAATGGAGGGTGGGGCTATAATTACTTCTCTCAAATACATGGAATTGTCTTGTTTTGTTTCAGTTGAGGATTTTATTTAGCATTTCATTTGTATTAAAACTTTAAATATGAAGAGAAAAATCTCAGTGTGCAAAATCCTCAAACTACCCAGCTGTAACTTAATTTTAGTACCCAACATTAGCAGTCATGTAGACAAAATGGCTCACATAATGCTCATTTTTGGTTAACGTAAAAATAACTTTGAAGCTAATATTTTTTATGTCTCTCCAAAGTAATATAAAAATTAGGAAGATAGATTAATTCACGTAGTAACGTAAAATTTCTGGAAACATTGAATAGTATGAAAAGAATTGAAGGGTTTTTGGTTTTTGGTTTTGTTTTGGTTTTTTGTTGTTGTTGTTTTGCTTCTGAATATAAGAAAATCCTTTCATGAATTACCATGTTTGAAGGATTTATGTTATTAGAAAAATTAGAGCTGTTTTTGAAAAAAACAATGAGCAATAGCATATGGTATGTGTCTGCAGCTGTGTTGTTTTTCAAATAATGATGGAAAGTAACTGCGAACCCCCATCTCTTTCTCCGATTTTTTCACTCCATCTTTATATATATTGCCTTCAACCTTCCCTGATACCTGCACACTCTTCATGAACATCCTGCTCTTCAGTGGACAGTGCCTCAGCTTGAAGAATAGTCTTCAGACAGTTTTTGCCCAATTTCTATATCATTATCTACCCAGACCATATGTCGTCTTTCACCCATCCCTTACTACTTTACTCTCTTCTCTTAAGTTTTAGCACTCACTCAGACTTGTCGACTTTTTCTCTATCACTGCCATGTCCATCCTGGAGCAAGCATGTCTCAACCTTAATTCTTGTAGTATTTCCTGCTTATCTTCCTCTCCTCGTTCACACTTCTTTCCATAGCTCACTAGAGCCCCTGATCTTATTGCAGTGCAGATTAATGATTTCATGAAATCATTCTGGCCCCAGCCTCCTTGCCTATCTTTCCAGCCATGAGTTTGTTCTTCTCCATTTACCCATTCTGTGTGCATGTGCCATATCATCACTTCCTCTAATGTTACCCTGCTTCCCAGTCTTTAAATATGCTAAATCCTGCAAAGGCAGCATTTCAAATTACTGCCCCACTGTGTCTCCTATACATCCCAAAAGTTTCAACACAGGCTTCACGTCATTAAGTAACTCGCCTTTTTGACTAGCCCCTTGCCTTTCCACCACCAAAAACAGGGTCTCCTCTTTTTCATAATTTTTGCGGGAGCCCTTCACTGTCTTGAAAGTTGTCTCCTAATGCTTTAAGACACCTGTGGTGCGTAATGAACGTCTGTCTTCTAGGTAGGATGGCATTGACTTTGTACAAGTCTTAAGAATTGAGAAAATAGCACTTAAGTCAGAACCAATACAGTTTAGTTCTCATGGCACCAGTTACAAAAGGCTAGTTGCTACTTGACTTTCATCACATTTTGGGTTGCACATTATTTTTGTGATTATTTGGGTTTGTTTCTTTCACCAGATTGTAAGATCTAGTTATGTGATTATTTTATTTACTGTGCAGTCCCATGCTTTGCATAATACGGACTGAGTCAGTTCTCAGTATCTCTTGGATGGATGGATGGATGGATGGATGGATGGATGGATGGATGGATGGATGGAGAGATGACAGAACTGTTAGTATTCTATTAGAAAAGGGAAGTTTGTACATATGAATATATGTGTGTGTGTATTTCTCAAAACACAAAAAAAGAAAGATTATCATTAATGCCAGGATAAAAAAAAGCAGTAGCGAAAATTAGTACTAGAAAAGGCCTTTAAAGTTTATCTTATACTATACCATAAAGAAACATTGTAAGATAAGAAATCTATTCATACTTTCTCTTTTGTCTTGACCCATAATCAGTAAGCCTGATGTCTTTGTACTAAAAATGTGCTAAATTATACTCTATGGACCACTTTAAGTAACTTTTTTTATAATCTTATTTTTAAGAAGCAAAATGTAACCTATTTAGATGCATATTTTTTTTTTAATTACCAATTACAGATTTTAGTCACTAAAAGTTAGGCATTGCAGCCAGGTGTAGAACAGAAGCCTGGAATATCAGCATTTAGAAGGTAAGCCTGGAAGATTGTACATTTGAATTAAGCCTAGACTACCTAGAAAGTCCATGTCAAAAACAAAGTAGATGAAATAAAATCAATCAAACTACTTATCAGTAAAAATAAAAAGAAGAAAAATGTAGATCAGTAAAAAACATATTCCTTACATGCACAGGGCTCTGGTTTTGAACTCAGAACTGCAAATAAAAAAAGAGTAGACTTAAACTAGGCATGGCAGCACAGACAGCACTTGAGGAAAAGGCAGTTAGATCTCTGTAGGAGTTCAGGCTGGTTTCTATAGTGAGTTCCAGGACAGCCAGGGCTATGTAGAGATAGCCTGTCAATAAAAAAAAGTTTACTTTGTTAAGGTCATTCAAGATTCCTGAAACTAGAGAGTTGGCTCAGTGGTTAAGAGCACTTGTTCCTCTTGCAGATGATCTGGTTTCAGTTCTCAGCTCTCACTTGGTGGTTTGGAACCATCTATTATTCCAGTTCCAGGTGACACAAGTCCTTCTTCTGACATCTCTGTGCAGGAGGCATGCACATAATATATTTACATACATGCAGACAGAACACTTACACACACAAAATAAATCTAAAAATGTTTTTTAAATGATCTCTCAAACAGCTCACTGAGCTTTGCTCAATTCAAAAATGTATATTTTAGGAAAATGAACATTTCTTACCAAATTAAGTAGATGAAAGTTTTCATTCCTAAGTGAGGTATCCCAGAGGCAGAAAGACACACACTCACTTATAAGTAGATACTAGACCTATAAGATAGGATAAGCATACTAAAATCTGTACACCTAAAGAAACTAAACAAGAAGGAGGACCCGGGGTAAGGTGATGAATCCTCACTTAGAAAGACAAATGGGAAGGACGCTGGAAGTAGGAGAAAACAAGAAACAGGACAGGAGCCTACCATAGAGGGCCTCTAAAAGACTGCCCAGCAGTGTATCAAAGCAGATGCTGAGACTCATATTCAAATTCTGGGCAGAGTGCAGGGAATCATATGAAAGAAGGGATAATTAGTAAGACCTGGAAAGGACAGGAGCTCCACAAGAACCAAATATATCTGGACACAGGGGTCTTTTCTGAGACTAATACTCCAACTAAAGACCATGCATGGGTATAACCTAGAACCTCTGTTCGGACATAGCCCAGGGCAGCTCAGTATCCAAGTGGCTTCTCTAGTAAGGGGAACAGGGACTGTCTCTGACATGAACTCAATGGCTGGCTCTTTGACCTCCTTACCCATGCCCCCACCCCCACCCCCACCCCCTGTGGAAGGAGCAGCCTTGCTAGGCCACAGAGGAGGACATTGCAGCCAGTCCTGAAGATACCTGATAAGCTAGGGTCAGATGGAAGGGGGAGGAGGACCTCCCCTATCAGTGGACTTAGAGAGGGGCAGGGAGGAGATGAGGGAGGAAGGGTGGGCTTGGGAGGAAATGAGGGATGGGGCTACAGCTGGGATACAAAGTAAATAAACTAATTAATATAAAAATTTAAAAAAGAATATTAAAACTTAGGAAGTATCTAGTTTACCTCAGCATGTCTTGGCCTATATCTATTATCTTGTCTTACATCATCAGACATTTGGGTAATCCACTTAATTTATATTAGAAAATAGGATACTTTTCTTTGTCATGAAGTATACATTATTTTTTTCTGAATGATATGTAGCATTTATCTTACAGTAAAAGAGGTTCCTTAAATTGTTAGCATAAGATAGTGAAGAGAAGGATTATTCATCTGTCATAAGAGTTTGTCCCATAACTTCTTGGCCTCATGTTCTGTTGGGAAATTTGGCTTTTGTTTGAATGAAAAAGGGAGGTTTGTAAACTGCTGCTGTGTGTGATGCAGATTAGTAAAGTAGAGGCACTGGAAGGAGGGCAGTACTGGAAGTAAGGTTGAGATTGGGGGTAGGAAAATGTATGGATCAGGAAGGAAGAATGAGAAAATGTATAGTAATTCCGAGGCTGCCAAAGAGCTATTTACAAATTCAAAAGCTGGCGGTATTCCCCTGCTTTATTTTTGCATTGTCTATCCACCTTTGAGGACTGTTTACTCTACAGACATAAATGCTGCCTTCTCAGCCTGTCAGAGGCTGAATTACTTGGAGCTATTCTGCAGTCAGTGGTGCTGCTCCTGTTGCACTCGGTGCACAGACTTCCATGGTCTCTTCAGGCTCAAGTCACATAGTAGAGGGAAGAAAGGAATTCACTGTTCAAAGACAAGACTTTATTGTACTTAAAAACATAGGTGAGAAAGTCTTTTATTTTTTTATGCTGAGAAGGGAACAGAGGAAATCCCTCCCAAGGGAGAAAGAACAGATAAAATTTCTACTTTATGATAGATCACTACAAAGAAATGGATAGTTGTGTACCATATACTCCCAGCACTCAGTAGGTGAGGCAGGAGGGTCTCAATTTTCAGACCATCCTGGCCTAAATGAGAGACCCTGTTTGTTTGTTTGTTTGTTTGTTTGTTTGTTTGTTTTTTGTTTGCGGGTATCAAAGTGTTTGCTCAGTAGTTAATAGCACTGACTGCTCTTCCAGGGGACCTAATTTCAAATTTCAGCACCCCTACAGCAGCTGACAAATATGTGTAATTCCAGTTCTAAGAGGATCTAACACCCTCTTTTCTTCTCTAAGAGCACTGTGTGTGTGTGTTACACCAATGTACACATGGGCAAATACCCATCATATACATCTAAATATCAAGAAAATCAAAAGTAAACAAAGATCAAGTTTAGTGTATCTTCATATAGCCAACTAATTGTTCATGTATTAAGTTATTCTCTCCTTTCTGATAGACTATGCACACTTAACTTTCTGATCACCTGTGCTATTGATCACCTGTGCTATTTAATGACAGCTATTGTCATTAAACAGCTAGCAGCTCTTAGTAGTTAGAATTACTTCAACTGCAACAGGAGAAAGTGGAGGGAAGATGAAAGAAAATTAAGAACTCTTTAAAGTTTAAAGTATTGAGAATATTGTTTTCAGCACTGTTGATAAAACACAAAGCAAAAACAAAAACAGACTGTTTCCATGATAACAGGATTTTATTAGAAATTTTACCTGTTCAACAAATATTTACTTAGAGCTTATTGTATGAAAATATAGCTATACAAAGATGAATTGGGTGTTGGTCCTGTATAAAGTGAGAAGATATGCCCGGAAAAGTGATAATGGAAAGAAATATATCTTTTAGTGAAGGAAATGTCAGAACTTATGACTGGCTGACATTTGAACTAGTCTCTAAAGAATTAATGATATTTGGACCATCTTTGAGACAGTGAAGAAGGATTTGCCAAATGAAAGAGAATTTTCTAATTTTACAGAAGTAAAGCCTACAGGTTATATGCTGGGAACAGCACAAAATTTGGTTTGTCAAAGTGAAGCACATTTATTTGCACCGTCTCAGTTAAGACACATCTGTGTCTTAGGTTCTCTCTTACGCTGGCATAGCACCATTGATGCACCACAGCAATATTTAGTATTCTTTGTTTTCACAAGCATGTCCATGTTTTTCTCTTTTTAAGCTCTTTAATCTCCCAGTTAAACCTTAAGAAGTCCTGTGAAAATAAGCTTTCAGACAGTAGCACCAGACTTAGCAGAGAAGGGGTGGGAAGGGACCTAATGAGAAACTCTTGTGTATAGTACTAAAATCAGCTGAACCATGAAGATGAAGAGTCAGGTTGAGGTGGGAAAGCTGACCCCAGGGTAATAGCCAGTGTGAATAGAGGCTCATTAGCATGAGACACAGCTTTAGATACAAGGATCTAGTTCGCTGGAGTCTCAGGAAGAAAATTAACACTAGGCAACTAATTGCTTTATGCCAGTTCTGAGAACCTAGCTCTACTCCATCTGTAGATAGTATGGTGAAATATTCTGGCTCAAAAAGGACCAAACTGGTTTGTAGAGGCTCTAGTGGGTGGAAGGTGATCAGACTGTTGCACTACACCTCCCACTACTTCAAAACTTCACTTCCACCCACGATTCTCATACACTATGACTGTCCCGCACCAGCCGTGCCTCCTCAGTCTTCTTCAGTGTTATGGTTAGTGTCTTTTTATCTGAAGTCCCTCTAATATTTTTATACAGTGGCTTCTGTGCCAGATTTGGTATTACTATTTTTAGTATACTTAGATTTTGTCTTAAGAGGCAAGGTTCTGCTATATAGGCCAGACTGGCTTCAGACATAGAATCATCCTGTCACAGCAAGTGAAGTAGAAAGACCATTTAGCTGCTAAACTATTAGTCTTTCAAACACTGGGAAAGTCTAAAGAAATAAATAATCTATAAAAGACAAAAAAGGACAAGTAACAGTAAATATAAGGTAAAGGCTTGATGAGATATTTTATTAGGAACATAGTTTAAAAGTACAATTGAACTCTTAAGAACACCTTTTTAAGAGAATTAAAGATTCAAGTTACAGTACAGAATCCATTAAACCTATGTCATTTAGTGGAGAAGTTTCCATGCTGCTTTTCATAGTGGCTGTACCAGTTCACATTCCTATCAGCAGTGAATAAGAATACCTCTTTCCTCACATCTTCCCCAGGACTGCTCATTTTCTTGATGAAGCCATTCTAACTGGGGTGAGATGGAATCTGAAAAAAGTTTTAATTTGCATTTTCCTAATGGCTAAGGAAGGTGAACATTTTTAAGTGGTTATTAGCCATTTGTGTTTCTTCTGAATTTTTGGTTCAATTTATTTATTATTAATTGGTTTTAACTGCTTTTTTTTTTCATTTATTTCACTGCTGTTGTTTTTAACTGCTTCTGTATTTCATCCCAACTTTGTCCTGTCAAACCCAAGAACAGTTGCTTTCTTATGACTCACTTGTATCTTAAATGTAGGAAAGATGGATAGATAGATAGATAGATAGATAGATAGATAGATAGATAGATAGATAGAGAGTTGGTGGGTATGGTTATAATTCCTACTTCCTACACTGGAAGACTGATGGTCCTGTTCTACTCTGTGCTCTTAAACCAGTTTCAGTATTCTAAATGCCAGAACTTGAGAGTGGTACATGCACCTGAACATGTTCAGAGAAGTGGCCTAAAAAGAAGTATTTAACCAGGGTTGGGGATTTAGCTCAGTGATAGAGTACCTGCCTAGTAAGCGCAAGGCCCTGGGTTCTCTCCTCAGCTCTGGGGGAAAAAAATTAACAGAAACAAAACATAAGACAAAATAATTTTCAGCTAGAAAGGGGCACAGATTTATACAAGACAGATGTTAGGTCCATCTCTACCACATGCATTATGTCACTGAGAAGGTCATTTTTCTGTCTAGACTTTGATATCATTTCTGAGATAGAGAAACGAGTATCTTGCCTTCCAGAGCAGCTGTGAGTGTGAGAGTGGTATGATTCATTGTGAAAGTATGAGTGTATTGGTGTTACTTCTAGGATATTAAGCGTTAGAGGAAGTGGAGTAACATCCGTAATGCTTGGTTTTATCATATAAAAGATTTGGTGTTACCCTGAATGGTCCAAAGAGCTGAACAGACACTCAGAGGTGCCTTGGGGAGACAAAGTACTGCTTAGTAAAGAAAATAACTGATTTCACCCACAGGGTGGTTTCTGTAAAAAGACAGAAATGGAGCATCACCTGTTGTTGCCTGAACAGCAGAGTTGGTGGTTCAGCTACATCACATTGAAGTTCATCCATGATCATGGATGGACATTTGCTTTTTCTCAGCCTCCCTGAACATGTGTTCTTTCCACATAGTATTGGAAATATTTAACAGTCTCCAGTTTGCTTACCATTTGCTTCTTTGCTCTGTCTTTTATGTTCCTATTTTGCTTTTGAAGAGATCTCACTGAATAGCCAACTTATGTCTTCGTGATTACACAGCCTTGTCATTATAAACCTCTCTGGCCCAATATGACCCCAAAGCCCCATTATCTTTTTAACATAGGGTGGTGTCTCCTTTATGTAGTATGTCAATTAATCCTATGCTTGTCTTTTACAAATAAGAGAACTTTAAACTGCATGTATATGTGAAGTTCTGTCTCAGGCTCAAAACTGCTATTTAGAAGAAGAGAGCATGTTTAAGAGGAAGTTTGATGGGCTGCCCATCAAACTTAACCCATAGTGAGGAAGTTTGATGGGCTACCATTTTAACTCACTGCCAATGACACAAGTATATCCATGGGAGTATTTCATTATATAAAACACTTGCTAATTAAGGGATGGTTAGAATTGTTCCTCTTAATATCTTCAGGGAAATATGTACATGAAATAATAAACATAGCAAGGGCAGTTGTTAAGGTATTTAAGAGTAAAGGCTTTTCAGACCTTAGTAACTTTTCCCCAAGGAGAGTGTAAATTAAGAATCACTTTCCTTCATAGCAATTTGACAACTATTCAGCTGTTGATACTAAGGCTTCTTTGAAAGTCAGAGTGAGAATGGCCACTGTTGCTCTTCTCTGCCGTTATTCTGAATTGTGTTGATTGTGATATGGTTTGTATATATCTACTGTAAACTTGTAATTTTTATTTATATTTGTAAGATCCTATGAATAGCATAATACCTTTGTATCTTCTGTAGTTTGATGTTTGCATGTGGCTACTAATGTGAATACATTTTTATATTATCTGCAAAACTGTTTGCCTCACACATTGTATAGCTTCAATGTACCCTTTGCTTTCTGCTGTCTTTTGTAAACCTAGTTGTATGCCACCTAATTTTTTGCCTTTGAAAAGCCTTGCAGTGAGAGAATTTCTTTGTCTGGATGATCCACCGGGTCCATTCGATAGCCTAGAAGAAAGCAGGGTAAGTGCTGTATTATATGTCATATGAAAGAGGAATAATAATACAGTACAAGTACGACAGTGTTTCTTGGATGGATTAGCAAACAGCAATATATTATTAGTTCAAACTATAGTGGCTGTGGTAAGACAGCTCTTAATGTTTGGATCAAAAGTTTCTTTCATTGAAATACATGGATCTAGTTTAGTGAAAAGATAAAAATTCATACATGGCATGTAATGAATGAAAATCTAAAATGAAATTCTTTCTACTTTTTTAATGCTTAAAATTAATAAAATGCTACAGGACTTAGATTTGTTTCATTTGGCAATATGATTTTATGATGATCATTCCTTTTCTAAGGCATGCAGGTGAGGAACCCCCTGTTACATTCAAATTGAGCTGATCTTCAGCGGGAGACAGGATTGTCTTGTTAGCAATTCAGCTCATGTTTGATGGTACTCAAATTACGATAATTGACGCATTAAAGTGGCCCATTTCTTGAAGCAATAGGCTAGATTCGCAAAACAGATTTGGTAATAATAGATTAGCTGGAATTTTATGCAAGTTTACCCCCAAACGTTTAATGGCATTTAAATGAAACAGATTTAATTGGTAGGCTTGTAGTTTTGTGCAGTTAAACTGTAGCACTTCTTTGTGTTAGAGTAAATGCTGTAGCTGTTTTAAAAACACTTTTATTGTAGTAAAATCTTCAGAAGCTGTATTCATTTGTTATTTTGTTATTCCATTGTAAATTTACAGCTTAATAGTTTGTAGTATTGATACAGCTATGGAACCATCATCATAATCTAGGTTAGAATATTCACATTCCCTCAAAAATTTTTCCTCAAAACAATCCCAAGACAACCCGTAATCTGCTTTCCTTTTCTATAGATTCGCTTTTTCTGTTTGTTCATGCAATAATGTGGGGCATGTTTATGCATATAATTCACATACCGTGTACATAATCTTTTGTGCATATGATGTGTTTACATATTTTAATCTTTTCTACCTTTCACATAGCATGTTTGCATGTTTGCAGGGCATCCCATTTTATAGCTTTTATCACCGTTTTTTAATGCATGCATCAGTTTGCATTTCCTTAGTTACTAACTGAATGATTGTTTGCAGTTTTATTCCATCATAAGTCATTATGGACAATGTCTTTTAAACACTGGTACATGCATGCTTTCCTTTCTCTTGCGTTGTTTTCTGGGAAAGGAATTAAGTTCTTGTAATGGATCCTGATGTTTAACTTTTCGAAGAAACTGAAAAACTTTTCTAAACTAATGGACTGTTTTACCACTAATAGTTTAGGAGTTTATGTTTCTCCACACCATCACAAACATGTGACGTTATATAACTTCCTTTTTGCTCCAAGATTGTTTGTCTTCTACACCTTGGATAGGTCATTTTTGCCTTCTCTATCAAGCTAGAGGAAAATCTATTAGTCAGCCTTTAATTGTATTGTCATTTCCACATATATGATGGATACTTTTACTCTGTTTGGAACATCTGTGTTGTTGACCTTTGATAATCTGATTGTGGTGCATCAATACACAGCCCCTATGTTCATCACACTCAAGCTTTCTGAGCCTGGAGGCTGACCCTTTGCCTCAGGTGTGGAGGTGTCCTACCATTACCTCCTCAAGTAGTTTTCAGTCCCCTACTCTCTTCTCCCTGTGTCTCCTTGCAATTTTCATTTTGTTGTATAACTCTGAAGTATTGTTGATTTTTCTTTAGTTACTTTTACTTGATTTTTTTTTTCATTGTTTGCAAGACTGGATTGTTTCCATTGGTTTGTCTCCGAGTTCCGGGATTCACAGTTCTGTCCTCTCAGGTCTGCCACTCAGTATCTCTTACTAATTTTTATTTTAATCCTTGTTTTTTTTTAATTCCAGAATTTTCATTTGCTTCTATTCTCCATTTACTGAAAAATAAATATATCTTTAATACTTTTGGTTTTAGTGTATCCAACATACAAACTGCTTCAAAAATCATTATTCTGTATACCATTATTGAAGGTCATTTAGAGATAGCTTCTATTAACTGTTTAGGGTTTTTGTTAGTTTGTTTGCGCTGTGTAATTTCTTTATTTTCTGCATGTTAGCACTTCAACAACACTACAACCATAAAGAACAATTTCCAAGTTCTATTAACTGTTATTTTTCCCAGATTGTGCTTGGTTTTTTGTTTTGTTTTGTTTTGTTTGTTGTTGTCGTTGTTGTTTTCATATTTCCTATCATTTAGTTGACTCTAGACACTTCAACGCATTTAGCAACCTTCGGTCCGGTTTCTGCTCTTTGATTGATGTTACTGGCCTCCTCGTGTCCTGTGAGGCTTGTCTCTACAGCACATGTAGTCACTGGATTTGGCTCATTTTCTTATTGTGACCTGGTGTGTTTGGGAAGTTCTGTTTTAGGTGGATAGTGTGTGCTATAGAACAGCTGGCATTACTACTTCCTTATCTCATAGAGCTCATGGTTTCCAATCCTTTCAAGTAGTGTTTATTCTCCTACAATACAGTTCTTAAACACTTTTAAGTTTTACATTTTTTCCTTTTACAAAAAAAAAATCTTTTAAATATTTTTAATTCAAAATATGCACTTGGCTAGTTGGGAAAGAGTGGGAGTTGGCTTGTGTTAGAGTTTATGGAACTCCATATTATCTTGCACTAGGGACTAGATTATTTTTTTGGCAAGGGGAGCTGACCAGTTCATTGCCATATTGTTTGGAATGACCAGTTTAAATAAATCATTAAAGCTATATTAAGCCTGTACATTCAACAAAGCAATGTGGAATGTAACTCCTAGAATTTTTCTGTACAATAGATATAGTTTCTCGTAACTGTATTTGAAAATGAATATCTATTTAGAAATTCTCCACTGGCTCTTTTACTTAAACCCAGAAATTACTACAGTGGCTTACAACACAGGTTGCAGTTTCCTCCAGTTGCCTCTTATTTAAGAAATGTGTAAAATGACAACAATCAACATCTTTTCAGTACAAGTTGAAATTAATCAAAAGATAAAAGGCCTACTTTTTCAGACTGCACCCTATTAAAAGAAGACATTTCTAACCCTCCAAATCATGCACCAAGGAGGAAACTAAGGCTGGGGTGTTATCTTGGACTGACCCTTGAAGAAATTCAGAACTGTACCTCTGTGGAAATAAATCACTGGAAGAAAGGAGGTTGGGGCACACTAACAGTAAATAGGTTGTGATTGAAGTGAGCAGCAATAATCGCGTACAGTGACACATAGCACTAGTAGGTGGACCAGTGCTGGATTTGGCTTAGATGAAGACCCAGTCTCAACAATCAAAGAAATGTATCATGGATTCATATTTTTTAAAGGAAACATTAGGACTACAAATAATTAAAACCTAAATCCTTAGACTTTTTGTCTCCCACTTAAATTCCAAGCTTGAGGTAGTCTGCAGTTTAGGAACTTAATTTTTATTGTTCCCAAGTTTGAGAAAACCAGAAAGGCATGTGACAAATGTCTCTGAGTTGAGACATGTTTTGTAGAAGCTGCTGCTAGTCACAGAAGATTATGTACATCTCATTCATCATCATTTAACAGTCCAAGCCATTCAGAGCAGTTTGGGATTGCTTGTTTTCTAAGAATGCAGACTATTTTGAGGTCTCACTAAGGGCTAAATTTTTCTATCAGCATATTTTTTCTGATGGTTATTCTGAAATCGTAGTCCCTAGGGTACACCTTTTTTAAGATAACACTCCTTTGTGGGGATGGTTTTTAATCCTGGAAGAAACCCAAAGGTTTATAGAATGCTTACTTGTAGAGTAGAATTTAGCTTCACTACATTTGGAGAGATATTCCCTTTGTTTGCTCTGTCAGTTGACGCATCTTCTCAGCAGTGTGTTTTCCCAATGCTGCCTATTGGCACTCATCTATAATGTTATTACCCTTTTAATTCTAGACTGTGTGTCTTGGATAACAGCTGGAAATTCTGTATTAATAGCTACATGAGGTGCTTCTATAATTGTCCCATTATAATACTTCATCATATTTTCTGTGATTTTTGTATTCTATACTCCAGGACACAAATGTTAACTGTAATTTTTTTTTATAGTAAAACTTGTTTTTTATTCCAGTACTTTAATTGACTTGGCCTTTTTTAGTGGGTGATCACTCATCCCAATATTGCTTATTGAAGTGGTCACCTTCCTTCATGAGCTAAAATTTCCCTGTACCAGAAATCATTCCCCTTGCCTGTTTGTAGCCAGTCAATTCTGTTTGAGTTAGTGTCCCCTCAGGCCAGTTCCAAACAGTTCATTACAGTAGCTTTAGAAGCATACAGTCCACAGAGCAAGGTTCTCCATGTTGATTTTTTTTAGGTTTTTTGTTTATTTTTTTTCTTCAAAAATTGGCTATTTATTCTTTCCTGGGAATTTTATAATCAACTTGTAAATTCCTTGAAAATCCTTTTGCATATTACTGAGAATATTCTTCAGTAAAGGCTTGGTTTCTTTCCCTCCTTCCACTTTCAAGACAGTATTTATTCTTAATCATTCTGTTAATAATTCTGTTTTATAATCTAAATTTTTTCGATTGACTTTTTGGATTTTGTGTGTTTATTTCACATCCCTACTATATCTTTGTAGGTCCTTTTGAATTGTCTGTGTTGCTGTTTTCTTACAGGCCTTACCTCCACAGTTTTCCCTTCTGGTCCCTAATATCATGCATGACATTTTCCTGTATTAATGTGTTTGCTAATATTCATGGAAATTAATTGAAATCATCAAGTGTCATCGTTAGATGTTTTCTGTGAGCTGTTGGTAGTTGTGGTTTGTTTGTTCACTTGTTATTGTCTCTTTTTGTGGCTAAAGAAATTATTCCCTATTCTTAGTTTGCTATGTTGTAGGATGTATGTTTCTGTGTGCTTTTGATGGTTTTATTTACATTTGTAAGGATAATTTTATGAGCGGTCTTTTCTTTAAACATCACAAATTATTCATAGATTTTCATATGATAAAGAATTATTTATGAAATAAAAATCCTTTTATTTGCTGAATTTAGATGGTAATATTTTGGATCAAATTCCTGAATGTATTGTTTTCCTTTCCATCTCTTGGTAAATCTAATATCAGGATTTTTCCAGTGACCTAAACTCAGGAATAGTTCTTCTTCTGCTGTTCCCCTGACTACTTGAATACTGTTAATGGCTTTTGTTACCTTAGTCTTCCTTTAGATTATCAGAGTTTAAATAACCAGCTCTATTGTTTTTAGTAAATGGCTGTAGTTTAGTCAGATTATCTATTCTGGGGGGCATGGGAAACAGTTTTGTGGGGTTTTTTAGAAATTGACGTTTTTATCATTTTAAAAATAAAGCCATGTACTCATCAGGGTATCAAAGGAGATGCTGAGACTCATAGCCAAACTTTGAGCAGAGTTTAGGGAACCTTATGGGAGAAAGGGGAGATAAAAAGACCCAAGAGGGTACATGAGCTTCAAGGGAGACAGACAGAGCCAAAAAACCTGGGCCCAGGGAGTCTGCACCAACGAGGAGCATTCATGGAAAGGACCTAGACCCCCTGCTCAGATGAAGCCCTTAGGCTGCTCAGTTTTCAAGTGCATTCCCTAGTAAGGGGAGCAGGTGCTGTCTCTGACATGATTTCAGTGGTCAGCTCTTTGATCACCTCTCCCTGGGAGTGCAGCCTTGCCAGGCCACAGAGGGAGATGCTGTGGCCAGCCCTGATGAGATCTGATAGGCAGGGAAAATAGAAGGAGGTCCTCCCCTATCAAGGGATTAGGGAAAGGACATAAGGGGAGAAATGGGGAGTGGGTAGGACTAGGAGGAGGTAAGGGTCCCTACAGCCAGGGTACATAGTGAATAAGTTATAATAAATAATAATTAATTTAAAAATAAAGCCATATAATGCTATTTTTCATTTTCTTACATGATATTCTATTACTTTCTCTGTAATTGTCTCTCTACTTTCAGTGTTTGCTACTTAGTGTTCTCAATGATGAGAACTTACTGGTTCCCCTGGTGCCTGGGAACTGAGTTTCAATATAGTAGTAATCTAAAAAGACAAGAGTGAAGAACAAATTGTTTGGATTTTTACATATATTACTTTGATATCTGTGTTCCTAACTCTTTAGAAATACTTTCGAGAAAAGACTTGCTTTAGTACATAATTTTTCCTTTGCCTTCATGTTCTTTGTAAAGGCTTTCTGTGAGACTCTGGAAGAGACTAACTACCATTTACAGAGAGAACTACTTGAGAAGCAAAAAGAGGTGGAATCCCTGAAGAAGCTGCTTGGGGAAAAGCAGCTTCACATAGACACATTGGAGAGCAGACTCAGGTAGGTCACGGCACTGCTAGTTGCAGGCTGGCTGTGCCGGCGCTAACACTCTAGGCTCCTAACACTCTAGGCTCCTTGTCCTTTAAACTTTAATGTGGCTCAGGAAACTTCTGACTCCAAAAGTCCTGGGCTCTTGGCCTACTTCCTTATAAACTGTTTGAATGTAGGAGGCTGAACATTTAAAGATAAGAAACCTCAGGAAGATAAAGCTCTAGCTGATTAAAAAGTTAAGAGTTTTCATGATATACTAACTTCTAACTACAAAAGCTGGAGTTTGCCTCCTATTGGTATATTCTGAATGCATGTAGAAAAAAAGTCTAAATTACTACAGCCACTGATTTCACTGTCAGTTCCCTCATTTTAACAGTTAATTGCCGCATGACTGCATAGGCTAAGCCGCTGGAGGCTAAGAAAGCTGCATGTTTTCATGACAGTGAAGGCACACCTGTATCATTCAGAAGAAATAACTTTCTGTTGTAACACTTTTAGAACATTGTCTTTAGAACCTGAAGCGTCACTGTATGTGTCACGAGCAGAAGGTGGACAGATCCTAAGGGTGGAGTCCTCTGTACTTCAGGTCAATCGGGATGTCTTGGATGAAGAATCTAGGTATATAATTGACTAAGTTAGGGCTGCTATGACTGTGGTGAAGCACCATGAACAAAAACAAGTTGGGGAGGAAAGGGGTTAATTGGTTTATATGTTCATTGTTGGAAGGAAATCAAGACAGGAATTCAAATAGACAGGAGCCTAGAGGCAGGAGCTGTTGCAGAGGCCAAGGAGAGTTGCAGCTTAATGGCTTACTTCCTCTGGCTTACTCTGCCTGCTTTTGTAGAGAATCCAGGACCACCAGCCCAGGGATGACACCACCCACAGTGGACCAGACATTTTCTTATAATCACTAATTAACAAAATGCCTTATAGGCTTACCTTCAGCCCAACCTTATGAAGGCATTTTCTTAGTTGAAGTTCCTTCTCTGATGACTTTAGCTTGTGTCAAGTTGACATAAAATTATCCAGGACAATAACGTTTACTACAATCTGATCATTTAAATCCAAAGAGTACTCTTTTTGAACTTTTGTTACTATATCATGAATCTGCTCATCAAAGAAAGAAAGAAAAAAAGGAAGAAAGCCACCCTAGTTAGTCCCTAAGAAAAGAGTTTCCTGGCCAGATAACCTTATCTAACTGGCAAACTCCAGGACAGTAAAAGAGTTTGTCTTGGAAAATTAGGGAGAGGCCAGTCAGATGGCTCACTGAGTAAAGGTGTTAACCACTATCCAGTTCCTTGGTGCCACTCAGTGAAAGGAGAGAACTGACTCTCTTAAGTCATGAGTACACACATACAATCTAAATAAATGCATGTAACTTTTAAACGGATAGCATATGAGGAATGACACCTAAAGCTAACCTCTGATTACTACAAGCATGCACATACATGTTCATGCACACACAAATACATTTCTGATTAAATAAATGATTATTTTCCATTAAATATATAAGTCGCCTTTCTGTGGGAAGATAACAGTAAAGTGAGAGCATGTATTTGTCTGTCCCTTTGTCCCCTTCACTGACATAATCCTCTTTCTTTACAGAGCTGATAACAAGCCACATTTCAACTCTAGAGAAGCCAGAAATGCAATAGCAGACATAGAAGTCGCACAATTGGCATATAATGCTGAAGATGACTAATACTGCTGACAGTTCCCTCCATTTCATCATTTCAGCAGATTTTCAGCAGAGAGCCAGATACCACCCTAAAGACTGAAACAAAGAAGAACAGGAATGCACATGTAAAAAAGTTTACATAAAGTTATTGTTGTTGTTTTTTTTAAGTGATTGGAATAGGAACTATATTCACTGCTGCTTCTGACTTTTATCCAGCATTGTATTTACTACACTGAAGAAAAAAACTAGTTAGAATTGTTATCAGGGCCCTTATTCTTAAATACATTACATAAATTATTACAGTGTCTTGCCTGTATATTGCTCTAAAGTACTGTGGTTGTGTGTGTGTGTGTGTGTGTGTGTGTACGAATGTGTGTGCTTGCTTGTCTTAAATCACCAGTTATAATAGGTGAAAATTAATTGCATGTTAGAATCTGGGTAACGTCTCTATCTCAGACATGATATGGGTTAAAATCAGTGAACACACAGGGAAGATAAATATGAAACCAGTTTGAAATGTTGATATGTCTATCATCTCTATATAAAAATTGCTTATTTAAAAAAAGATGACTTTCTAGAACCAAAGATAATGTGTTTTGAAGAGCTGTAATTAGATAGGCAAAGAAATAAAACAGCCTTGATTTAAATGATGGTTAATTAATGTCAAGATACTTACTGTAAGTGTGCTGCTTTATTAATATGTTATACTTGGATATTTTCTGCATAATCTTCAATTCAATTTTCTACCCATAAATTCAGTGGGGTTTGCCTCATTCAGAACACTACCTCTTTTTGCTAATCAAGGCATATTCTTTTCAAAATATATTACAGTTCTGAGGCAAGTGTGTTACAGAAAAACAAAATAAATAACCACATATACTGCAAAGTTCCCAAGTAGCTTGACTCCTGGTGTTGCATTTGTATTTTTGTGTATGTGAAGATGTTATGCTGTATTATGATTTTGTTTATAATGTATTTAGCCAACTGATGCACTTTATAATTAAACTCATTTGTGCCAAGTTCAATTGGTGAGTTTCTTTAGTAAGTAGAGTTAACTGGAAGGGTGATATGCCTTTACTCTTATTACAGAAGTCTCCCAGGATCTTTGAGCCAGGCTTGTGAAATAGATATGCTTATTTCAGCTCAGTGTGCAGTTATGAAAATACCTTGTTTCATCTTGATAGTGTCAACTTACATGCTTTCCATTTCTACTGTTTGCATATTATTCTTAATGTACATTGTAATCACAATTCCATCTTGGAATCCCAGTTGGCATTGGACTACATAAGTTTTCTAAAATCTGAAAGAACCTCCTGGAAGAATAAAATAAAATCTTAATTTCTCCTTTTCAGTATCTTTTTTTTCTTTGTTTTGTTTTCTTTTTTATTGTTTATTATTATTCATTACCTTTTATTAACTCTGTATCCCAGCTGTATCCCACTCCCTTATTCCCTCCCAACCCCACCCTCCCTCCAGCTCAGCTTCTTCCTGCCCCTTTCCAAGACTACTGATTGGGGAGGACCTCCTACCCTTTCGTCTGGTCCTGTTTTATCAGGTATCTTCAGGGCTGCCTGCAAAGTCCTCCTCTGTGGCCTAGCAGGACTGCTCCTCCCTTGGGGGTGGGGAGGTCAAAGAGCCTGCCATTGAGTTCCTGTCAGAGATAGTCCCTGTTCCCCTTACTATGGGAAACCAATTGGTTCTTGAGCTACCACGAACTTCGTCTGAGTAAAGATTCTAGGTTATATCCATACATGGCCCTTGGTTGGAAAAACAGTTTCAGAAAAAAAAAACCCTGTGCCCATCTTAAGATACATATTGAGAAATAGTTGTTTAAAATTCTACTAACACAAGTCACTCATGTTAACCTTTGATCCTACAAGGAGAATACTTTTTAACAGAATACTAAAATTAAGTCTTTGTCAGAAAACACAGAATCGGAGCATTTTCCTCAAAGGGTATGAAAAAAAATCTGCATAGTTATACTTGGAGATAGAAATATTAATAAGTTAGTCTGGTTAGTCATGTTAAATTATTGTAGGCTTTGCAAAAAGCATGAAAAGAAAGATCGCTTAAGTTACTCAGTAACAGCCGGGCATGGTGGTGTACGCTTTTAATCCCAGTACAGAATCCCAGGCAGAAGCAGATAGATCTCTGTGAGCTCAAAGTCAGCCTTGTCTACACAGTGAGTCCAGGATAGATGACACTACATAGAGAAACCCTGCCCGGGGAGAGGGGGGAGCCTGGCGGGGGGGGGAGGCGGGGGGTAAGAAACCATTTGACTCTAATAAAACAGTGATCTTTGCAAACTGCAATATGTTGAAGTACTATATGCCTGTTTTAAAGGGAACTAGATACTTAAAATCCAGCTTCTCAGGATATATTTAAAGTTCTAAATCACTGACAAAGTTTGTTTATTAGGTGAACTACTATTATTTATATTTAGAGGTTGCATATTTTACTTTTACATTTTTTACTTCTGAGTATTATCCCCATTTAATAATGACTTTTCCATTTACAAGAACAGCTGTGTTGTTCAGATGCTGACCACATTCCTCCTGTTTGCTTTCTCTATTCTCCCTGTCCCTGCAGCTTTCATAAGTCAAATTCCATCTAATAGCTGCGCTTCACAGGAATGGAATGAACTTACGATTTTTTTTTTTTTTAGGTTTATACTTGAAATCTTTGGTATTCTATAAAGACTTTGTGAATAGGTGCCATGCCCTTTAAATCAACCAGTATTCACTTAAAAATTGGAATGTAGTTGAAACAAAAGGTACTTGTGAATAAACTTACAACTTAAGACTCATGCTACTGATTTGCAATAAGCCAAATTGTTCTTCCTTAGAAACGTATCTTGAGGTTAGATCAGTGAGTTTGGATAGTACATTTAAGATGTTGGCAATTAGGAGGCCATCAAAGGACAATATAAAGTTAGGACTGTGGGTTGACCACAGTCTCAAATGGGACATACATTACCTGCCTTTGTACATCATTTACAAAGATCTACATCATTATGTACACAAAGCAAAAAGCAAAACAGCCAGGGTGTGCATGAAAAATGAAATGGAATGCTTTGTAATAGAGCCTAATGAGGATAAGTTGAGTCTTAACAGACTTAATACAAGGTTTGTAGCTGAAGTGAATGTGATCAAGGAAGTAGTACTACCTTACATACAACTAAAGTCCTTAGGAAAAGTGTAGTAAAGGTCTCTTCCATGGACTTCTGAGTTGGTCTTCTCATCTAAGTTTGTTCTTTTAGACATCAGCCACTGTCCATGAGCTAAGTGTAAATGGAGACTATTTATTTGCAACCCTTATTGCTTTGTAAATTGGGTTAGTTGACTCTTGATGTTCTTGTGGTGTTCTTGCCCCCTCGCAGTCCTTCTATCCTTAACCCCTACTCTTCCATAGGACACCCAGAGCTCCTCCTTATGCTTGGCTGTGAGTCTCAGCATCTGATTCGATCCTCTGCTGGGTGGAGCCTCTCAGAGGATGGTTATGCTAGGCTCTTGTCTGTAAACATACCAGGGTATCATTAATAGTGTCATGGGTTGGCTATTTCCCCTGGGGGTGTGGTATCTTGAGTTTGTCCGTACATTGGTTAGACATTCCCTTAGTCTCGGCTCTATCTTTATCTCTGCATATCTTGTAGGCAGGGTAAATTTTGGGCTGAAGGCTTTGTGGGTGGATGGGTGTTCCCCTCCCACACTGTCTAGAAGGTAGCCTCCTCAGTCTCCCACGTCCCCCATTGCCAGAGTCAACTAATGTAGTCTCAAGGGGACTAACAGAAGTACCAACCAAAGAGCATGCATGGACTGAACGTAGGCCCCCTACACATATGTAATCAATGGGCAGTTTGATCTTCATGTGAGTCCTCTCATAGGTTGAGCAACTGCTGTCTCTGACATGGACTCTGTTGCCTGCTTTTGGAT
Source organism: Meriones unguiculatus (assembly GCF_030254825.1). Lineage (NCBI taxonomy): Eukaryota > Metazoa > Chordata > Mammalia > Rodentia > Muridae > Meriones > Meriones unguiculatus. The sequence goes on from NC_083354.1 coordinate 100,839,567, forward strand.
TACTTCCCCCTAATGGGGCTGCCTTGCCTGACCTCAGTGGATGAGGATGAGCTCAGTCCTGATGTGATTTGGTGTGCTGGAGGGGGTTAGGGAGCTTCCCCTTTTCTGAGGAGAAGAGGAGTCGGATGGGGGAAGAGGACTGGAGGGTGGCACCAGGAAGAGAGGAGGATGAGGCCTACAATCTACAATTGGAACGTAAAGTGAATATATAATTTTTTGGTATTTTTTTAACTTTTATTAATTGCACTTTATTTACTTTGTATCCCCCCATAAACCTCTACCTCCTCCCCTCCCAATCCTACCTTCCCTCCCCCTACTTCACGCATGCCCCTCCCCAAGTTGACTGATAGAGGAGGTCCCCCTCTCCTTCCTTCTGATCTTAATCTATCAGATCTCATCAGGAATGGCTGATTATCATCTCCTGTGGCCTGGTAAGGCTGCTCCCCCCCTCAGGTGATCAAAAAGCACGACAATCAGTTTATGTCAGAGGCAGTCCCCCTCTTCCCATTACTATGGAACCCACTTGGACACTGAACTGCCATGGGCTACATCTGTGCAGGGGTTCTAGGTTATCTCCATGCATGGTAGTTGGTTGGAGTATGAGTCTCTGGAAAGACCCCTGTGTTCAAATTTCCTAGTTCTGTTGCTCCCCTTGTGGAGTTCCTGTACTCTCCAGATCTTACTATTTCCCACTTCTTTCATAATATTCCATGCACTCTGCCTAATAGTTGGCCATAAGTCTCAGCATCTGCTTTAATAATCTGCAGGGCAGAACCTTTATTTATTTAATTTTTTTTAATGGTAGGAATTGGGAAAATTAACTGCTGTGTTTCTCAGCTCTCAAGGGTAGATCGTAGAGCCGGTACCCTGATTGTAGCTAATGAAACAAGTGGAAAGTAACAGGTTGACACTGGGAATGTGTTCCTGTAAGGCACTCCTGTACATACAGTCTCACCTAACTCTTTTTCTGGGTTGAGATGAATCCATCCCCTGCCCCCACAACCCCACCCCACCCCCAGGACTCAGATGATGTTCAGAGGTGCCAAGGATATGGGGCAGGATGCAAGTCTCAGATTCGGGCCATGTAAGCCACTACAAACTGAGGGGTTTGATCATTATACTGAGAAAATCTATCTGAAATGTGGATTGTAGGTTATAAAGGGGGGGGGGGACCTTCAAAAATAGAAGGAAATGTCCTTCAAACTCAGAAACTGCCACTTGGAGGGTTAAGCTATGCCTCATACACACAGAGACAATTATAGCAGCTAGGCTGGTCAACAGTTTACCCCGTGCGTAGAGATGCAGAGTACAGCATGAGATTCTCCCCTGCGTTTCCAGATGCTCACAACCATTTGTCAGCTGTGCACACGGCTGATGGGGGAGGGCTAGAGCTTCATTCCACCGGTATGAACCAGAGAAGCCCTCATCCTTGCTGAGTAAGGCTTTCCACGTGTTCCTGGTGGAGTGTTAGAGGAGTGTCCAGATCACTTTAACCCCTACCTAGGCTCTGTAAGGAAGCCCAATAAATTCATTGGTTCTCCAGAATGAAGTGGGGTGGAATTGTGCCTCTGCTGTGAGGAACCTCAGAGGAGAGGTAAACATTGCTGTATGTTTCCCCGGGAAAGGAATTTTAGCAACAAATGGTAATGTATACTTTGTTAACAAAACAGAAGTTAGAGAGGCCAAAACTACTTTTTTGAAAATGAGAGAACATTTATTAGACATAAAGAACATGGCAGTTTGAGTAAGAATGGCCTCCATAGTCGTATATATTTGAATGCTCAGTCACGAGGAAATGGCACTATTTGAGAAGGATGGGATTTGAGTGGCCTTTTTGGAAGAAGTGTGGCACTTAACGTAGGCTTTGAGGTTTCAAAGTCCTGTGCCAACCAAGCCTAGCGCCCCCCTCATCTGTGTCTCTCCTCTCTCTTCTCCTTTCCTGTCCACTCTGTTTCTGCCTGAAGATCAAGATGTAGCTCTCAACTACCCCATGCCACTATGCTCCTACCATGATGATACTGGACTAAACCTCAGAAACTGTAAGGAAGCCCCAAGTTAACTTTACCCTGGACATTATGTCTCTTCGCTGTGCAACAGTGACTAAGACAGAAGTTGTTACCAGGGAGTGGGGTATTGCTATGACAGGCCTGGTCATGCTTTCTATTGAAGGAATACTGAAGATTTGGGAACTTTGGACTGGAAAAGCAATTGGATACTTTAATGGGCCATTCTAATAAAAGCATAGAAAACTGGGCCAAGAAGGATTTCAACTGTGGAGTCCCAGCTGAAGAGTTTCAGAGGGAAAGAATATTAGTAACTGGCCTAGAGACCATTCTTGTGATATTTTGGCAAAGAATGTGACTGTTTTTTGCCCTTGTCCTAAAAAAATCTGCCTGGAGCTAAATTAAAGTTTTGAATTAATGGCATTGGCAGAGGAGATTTCAAGGCAGCCTAGTATTGACTCTGTCTTATGGTTATTAGTAATCATTATTATGCAGATCTATAACGAAAAATGCAAGCTGGATAGAGAGAAATACAAACTGTACAGTTTGAGGAGAAAAGGAACACCAGGAAGTGTAATAGAGTAAGGCCTATACTCAAGGAGCTAAAAAGTCTAAAGAAAGGCCCAATGCTAAATGGAATAAAGGGAGTGATGACCTCAGAGCAAGACTCTACCCAGCTAAACTTAACATTTTGAGAAAGGAATGAAAGGAAAGCTTAAGCACTGGGGGAAGGAGAAGACATCAATAACAGAAAGCTGATGCAAATGTAATTGAAAGGGGTCATGTTCCAACCCCAGCAAGCAGCAGAGCTTGGCAGCCTAACTTTGGCCTTGTGGTTCTGGCTTTAGAGTCAAGAATACGAGGAAGGGGTTGTGAAATCTCCCTCCCCAGCTAAGTAATGCTACTGAAGTCATGCATGTGTGTCAGGGTTATCTCTTCATGAAGGCCCAGAGAAACCATTGCATGAAGCTTGACAGTGAAGCCTAGGTTGTGTTGCAGACCTTAAGATGTTGGGGATGCCACAGCTGTGGGATACCTGCCAAAGATAGCTGCAGAAATGATGGAGAACCAGCCCAAGAGTGTGTTGCAGTCAACAAAGCTGAAAGGAGTTGGAGATCAGATGATCAATTTGGCATCAGACATGGAGATGCAGAATTTGGAATTTGCCCTTCTGGTTTTCAGTCTTCCTTTGGTCCAGTATTTCCTCATTATGCTATCCTTCCTACCTTTTGGAATGGTAATGTCTATTCTATGCCACTGTATGTTGGAAGCAATTGCTCTGTCAATTCTGTGCCATTGTATGATGGAAGTATATGATCGGCCTTATTTTCATTTTACAGGGACTACAGTTAGGAGGTTGTCTGGAATCTCAGAAGAGACTTTGAACTTTTAAACAGTGTTGAGACTGATAGACTATGGGAAATTTTGAAGTTGGACTGCATGCATTTTTGCATTGTGATAAAGCTACAAAGCTTAGGGAGGCCAGGAGCTGGAATGTGGTGGTTTGAATAGGAATGGCTGTCATAGGCTCATTTATTCGAATGCTTCTTCGCCAAGGAGTGGAACTATTTGATAGGATTAGAAGTATTAGAGGGTGTAGCCTTACTAGAGGATGTGTGTCACTCAGGTGGGTTTTAAGGTTTCCAAAGCTCCTGTCAGACCCATTCTCTCACCGCCTTCTCCCTCTCCCTCTCTGTCTGTCTCTCTCTGTGTCTGTCTCTCTCTGTCTCTCTTTTCTCTCTCTGATTTTGGATCAGGATGTAGCTCTCAGCTATTGTTCCCATATCATGCTTGCCACTCTGCTCCCTGCCATTATGATAACGGACTGACCCTCTGAACTGTAGGCAAGCCCCCAATTAAATGCTTTCTTTTATAAGAGTTGCCTTGGTCATGGTGTCTCTTCACAGTAATAAAACAGTAAGTAAGACACTTTTTTTTTCAGACAAAGTATGTATGAAATAGACAGTACATAGATATAACAAACTCATGTTGCTATGGTAAAAGCCAAAATCTGGATTACTTAAACAACAAATTTATTTTCTCATAGGTCTGGAGGCAGGATGTTCGAGACTGAGGTGCTGGCAAAGAAGGTTTCATATATATTCAAGGACTCACTTGCTTTGCTCAGGCGTTGAGCGTGTGCCCTGATGCCTCATTTCTCCTTTGTTTTTGACAAGTTCATATGTGATGCAATGTATTATGGTCATATTCAGCTCCCATTGCCCTCCTTTATCCTTCTCCCACTGATGGTTCCCTTCTTCTCAGCAGTCTCCTGTCTAACATCTACTTTCATGCCTTTTTTATTTCTTCCTCAAGTTGCTTGTGGTCATGGTCTTATGGCAGCAATAGAAACCTCACTAGGATGCTACCAAGTGTTCACATGTTGCCTGCTCGCCCTCTAGCACATCAGACCCCAGTGCCTCCCTACCTTGCCACATCCCTGGACCAACCGCCATGGTAGAGGGTCCTTCCTAAGTCTATTCTAATTGTTCCTCTTAAAGCATTCTTTCCGCCTCCCAAATCCCAAGTTTACTGTCTACATTTTACTTGTCTGTTTCACCCACCCCCCTCCACATTGCTCCAGAAAGCAAAGCCTTTCTCTTCCCCTCTATTCTTTGCCCTGCATCTTCTACTTAGAAAAATATCTATACACAGTGCATGTCCAGTTGTTATGGAACGAGTGACATCATAAAAACTGCAACTGGATTATTGGAGAAACTGAAAGTCAAAAGCAAGGGATATTTGAAAAGAAATGTTCAATCTTGAGGGCTGATACTCTCTTGGCCTCATACTGTGCTACTGAAGGAGAGGATGGTAGACACAGTCTTGGTTCATGGGAGCACACTAGCTATTGTTACTTGGACAGTTCAGGTGGAGCTCCCTAGTACACAATTAGATACAGCTGTCCCTAGTAAAGGGGAAAGTCCTGACTTGAGGGTAGGGTTAATTGAGATACTCAACTCCCCCTTTGTATTTCTCAGCATCTCTCACCCATGCAACACTGGTCTAGAGGACATTAGGGACCCATGTGTTAGCAGAACCGAAATGAAGAAGACTCCACATAAGCCATGGTGACAAGTGTCATGGAAAAATGCTCCCAGGGCCCAGGTGTCTCATCCAGTTAATTTGTTTTTCTTTCCTGAAGTAATTGGTTTTCACAGAAGATCATGTTTTCCTTCCAGAGAAATATAATAATAGCACAGTACCACAGAGTTTCAGCTCTGCTTATTTTAATAAAACTTAGCATGTAAAACAAAGTGAAAGAAAAAGACATTCAAATACAGTTAAGTTTGATCTCATAAGTAGTCAGAAGTGCAGCACAGCCACGGACACAGGAAGAGGCAAGCTGTTAAGGACTCTGTGAAGGTGTTTCCACTGTGATCGGTGGACATGAACCCAGCATGGCTGGTAGAGCTAATCAGACAAAGTCCAACTGTCAGTGGTGTGCATTGCAGCCATTCCACTGGAAGGCTGAAGCCATAGGTATGATGCATGAGGTTTGTCTCAAAGGATGAACAACATGTTCGCAAATGCTTCAACGCTAAATTTCCATATGAACAGAACTGCCAGGTTGCTGTAGACACACAAACCTACAGTGACACTTTTGGAGAAGTGACCCTGCCAAAGAGGAGGAAAGATGCCTGTGGTATAGAAAGGAGGAGGCTACGAACAGAAGGATCTCACCATCAGAGGCTGGAAGCCATCTGTTTGTGTGTCTGCACAGGAAGAGCTAATAGTGAAATGATGGCACATTTCTCCACAGATTATGAAGAAATCTTTTTTCTTTTTTTCATGTGCCTATATATTTGGTTTGTTGGTGTTTAATTTCTTAAGCTCTTTATATGTTTTGGATATTAGCCCTTTGTCAGATGTAGGGTTGGTAAAGATCTTTTCCAAGTCTGTTGCCTGCTGTTTTGCCCTATTGACAGTGTCCTTTGCCTTATAGAAGCTTTTCAGCTTCATGAGGTCCCAATTATTGATTGTTACTCTTAGAGCCTGTGCTGTTGGTGTTCTGTTCAGGAAGTTGTCTCCTGTGCCAATGAGTTCAAGGCTCTTCCCCACTTTTTTTTCTGTTAGGTTTAGTGTGTCCAGTATCATGTTGAGGTCTTTGGTCTACTTGGACTTAGTTTTGTGCAGGGTGATAAGTATGGATCTATTTGCATTCTTCTACATGTAGATTTTTGACAAAGATGACAAAACCATACAATGGAAAAAAGACAGCTATCTTTTTTGCATTGTATGGTTTTGTCATCTTTGTCAAAAATCAGGTGTCAATAGGTATGTGGGTTTATTTTTGGGTCTTCAGTTTGATTCTTTTGATTAACCCATCTGTTTTTATGGCCAATGCCATGTGATTTTTATTACTATTCCTCTGTAGTACAGCTTTACAACAGAAGTTCTTTTATTGTATAAGATTGTTTTAGCTATACTGGATATTTTGTTTCTCCCTATGAAGTTAAGGATTTCTTTTTCAAGGTCTGTAAAGAATTGTGTTGGATTTTGATGGGAACTGCATTGAATATATAGACTGCTTTTGGTAAGATAGGCATTTTTACTATGTTAATCATATCAATTCATGAACATGGGAGATCTTTCCATTTTCTGGTATCTTCTTCAATTTTGTTCTTCAAAGACCTGAAGTTCTTGTCATACAAGTCTTTTACTTACTTGTTTGGAGTTACACAAAGATACTTTATATTATTTGTGGCTATTGTGAAGGATGTTATTTTCCTAATTTCTTTCTCAACTTGTTTATTGCTTGTATAGACAGCTGATATTTTTCTTTATTATTATTACTGTTATTATTATTTATTATAATTTATCCACTTTATATCCCAGTTGTAGCACCCTCCATCATCTCCTCCCAGTTCCACCCTCCCTCCAACTTCCTCCCCCATGTACCTCTCCTAGTACACTGATAGGGGAAGTCATCCTCTTCTACTATCTGACCTTAGCCTATCAGGTCTCATCAGGATTGTCTGGTTCCGCTTTCTCTGTGCCCTACTAAGGCCACCTCACTGGGTGACCAGTGAGGGGGGCCAGGGGTGGGGGAGGAATCAAAGAGAAGACAACCAAGTTCATGCCAGTGAGTGCCCCTGCTCCCCTTACTAGGGAATTCCCATGGAGACTGAGCTGCCCATGAGAGCAGGGATCTTTATCTGAGCAGGGGGTCTAGGTCCTCTCAATGCATGATCCTTGGTTGATTCATCAGTCTCTGCAGGGACCCCTGGGCCCAGATTTGCTGGCTCTGTTGGTCTACTTGTGGGGCTCTTGTCCCCTCCAGGTCTTTCTATCTCCCCCTTCTTCCATAAACAAGAAATTCTTGAAATTTTCAGGCAAATGGATGGAACTAGAAAAGATCACCCTGAGTGAGGTAACCCAGAAGCAGAAAGACACATAGTGTATACTCTCTCATAAGTATATATTAGCCATGTAATATAGGATAAACATACTAAAATCGATAGCCCTAAAGAAGCTAAACAACAAGGAGTACCCTAGGGAATAGGCTTAATCCTTATTCAGAAAGGCAAACAGGATAGACATCAGAAGTAGGAGAAGACAGGGAACAGGACAGAAGCCTTCCGTAGAGGGCCTCTGAAAGAGGGTATTGAAGCAGATGCTGAGACTGACAGCCAAACCTTGGGCAGAGTGCAGAGCTGATATTTTTTAATCCACCCACTTTGCTGAAGGAGCATTGTCTGGCAGAATTTGGAGGGAGGGGTCACTTATGCATACTATCATATCATCTGCTAATGGTGATACTTTGACTTCTTCCTTTCCAATTTATATCTGCTTGATCTCCTTCAGTTGTCTTATTACTCTAGCTAGAATTTCAAGTACTATATCGAATAGATATGGAGAGGTGGGCAGCCTTGTCTTCTCCCTCATTTTACTGAAATTGCTTTAAGTTTCTTTCATTTCATTTGATGTTGTCTGTTGGTTTGCTGTACATTGCCTTTATTGTGTTTAGGTATGTGCCTTATATACCTGATCTCTCCAAGACTTTTAACATGAAAGGACTGTTGGATATTTTCAAAGGCTTTTTCAGCTTCTAATGAGATGATATGTGGGTTTTTTTTTTCCTTTCAGTTTGTTTGTATGGTAGATGACATTGATAGATTTTCATATATTGAACCAGCCATGCATTTCTGGGATGAAGCCTACTTGATCATGGTGGATGATGTTTTTTGGTTGGTTGTTTGTTTGTTTTGTTTTTTTTTTTTTTAGTGGTATAGTGCTTTAATAGTAATCTTTTTTTTTTTCAATGCAGTTTATTCAGGAACCTTGAACAATCATCTGACCCTGGGGAAAGCCAGCCCACAGCTTAAATAGCCTCTGGATGATGCTTTTGATGTGTTCTGGTATTCAGTGTGTGAGTATTTTATTGAGTATTTTTGTGTCAATAATCATAAGGGAGACTAGTCTGAAAGTTTCTTTTTTTGTTGAATCTGTGTGATTTAGGTATCAGAGTAACTGTGGCTTCATAGAATGAGTTTGACAATGTTCTTTCTGTTTCTATTTTGTGGAATAGTTTGAAGAGTATTGGTATTAGCTCTTATTTGAAAGTCTGGTAGAATTCTGTACTAAAACCATCTGTCCATGGGCGTTTTTTTTTGGGGGGGGGATGGAAGACTTTTAATGACTGCTTCTATTTCCCTAGGGGTTATATGTCTATTTAAATTGTTTACCTGATCTTGATTTAATGTTGGTAAGTGGTATCTATAAAGAAAAATCATCCATTTCATTTAGATTTTTCCAATTTTCTGGAGTACAGGTTTTTCAAGTCAGACCTAATGATTCTTTGGATTTTCTCATTGTCTGTTGTTGTATCTCCCTTTTCATTTCATATTTTGTTAATTTGGATACTGTCTCTATGCACTTTAGTTTGCTAAGGGTTTGTCTAGCTTGTTGATAGAACTAGCTCTTGGTTTTGTTGATTATTTGTACTGTTTTCTTTGTTTCTAATTTATTGATTTCAGCCCTGGGTTTGATTATTTCCTGCCATCTACTCCTCTTAGGCGTGTTCCCTTCTTTTTGTTCTAGAGCTTTCAGGGGTGTTTTAAATTTGCTAGTATGAGATCTCATCAATTTATTTTTTTAAATCTATGCACTTAGTACTATGAACTTTGCCCTTAGTGCTGCTTTCATTGTGTCCCATAAGTTTGGGTATGTTATGCTTTCATTTTCATTGAATTCTAGAAAGTCTCTCCTTCTTTACTTTCTCCCTGACCGAGTGGTCATTAAGTAGGGAGTTATTCAGTTTCCATGAGTTTGTAGGCTTTCTGTTGTTTCTGCTGTTGTTGAAGTCCAGCTTAACCCATGGTGGTCTGATAAAATACAAGGATGTATTTCAATATTCTTGTATCTGTTGAGGCTTGCTTTGTGACCAACCATATGGTCAGTTTTGGAGAAGGTTCCCTGAGGTGCTGAGAAATGGGTATATTTATTGTGTTTTGGTGGAATATTCTGTAGATATCTGTTAGATCCATTTGATTCATTACATCAGTTAGTCTCATTCTGCCCATCTTGAGACCCACACCATGGGAGAGAGCCAACCCCTGACACTAGTAATGATACTCTGCTATGCTTGCAGACAGAAGCCTAGCATAATTAATTGTCTTATGCTCGGCTTCATCCAGCAGCTGATGGAAACAGATGCAGAGACCCACAGCCAAAGAATAGGCTGATCTTGTGGAATTCTTTGGAAGAGTGGGAAGAAGGATTGAGGGAGCTGGAGGGGTCAAGAACACCACAAGAAGATGTACAGAGTAATCTAACCTAGGCCCATGGAGGCACACAGAGCCTGAACCACCAACTTAAGAGCATAAGCAAGGTAGACCTAGACACCCTGCACAGAAGTAGCAAATGTGAAGCTTTGTCATCATGTGGGTCTACTAACAAAGGGAGTAGAAGCTGTCCCTGACTCTGTTGCCTGCCTTTGGGTCCCTTTCCCCTAGTTAAGCTGCCTTCTCAAGCCTCAGTGGGAGGTGATGTGCTTAGTCCTGCTGGGACTTGAGGTGTCATGGAGGGTTGATACTCCTTGAGGGCCTCACCTTCTCTGAGAAGAAGGAAGGAGGGAAGGGAATGGGGTATTTGTGAAAATGGGACTGGGAGGAGAATAAATAAATAAATGTAAAAAAAACAACCAATCCAATTTTTGTTCTAACTACACATTCAATAAATGGTAGTTATCAAATTAAAATGACTTTTAAATCTATAAAATATTGAATGTTTGTGCATTGTTTGAATGAAATAAAAACAACATTCAACTAGTAATTTACAATAATAATGATGCAGTCATATTTTTATCTGAAAACATGGGGCCTGAAAGAAATAGTTTAGTTGGAGCTGAAAGTAAGTGGACACTGGAAAGAATCTGATGAATTTCAGAGTGACTTAGCCCAAATAGGTATCACTGATACAGGCTTAAAATCTACTAAAACTGGACAGCTGCACACCTTAAATAAGTACACCAATAAACATGGCAGAAGATTTATTTCTGAGGACACATATACACACACACACACACAAAAAAAAATGAGGACTGAGCTATCTGAATCCTCCTCTGGTATTTGCACAGGAGGTCTTCTCAGGGTTGGTGGTCATTGCAATGTATATTGGATAATGATATATCCAAGTCACAGAAACATGGAAACCCCTGGCTCTTACTTTCCTTCTATATGTGCCATTACACTGGGCAAGGCCAATACATCCCTGAGGGACCTGTCTGCTCCACATATGGAAATTGTTCATCTGTTTAGTCTATCGACCATTAGCTCTGGTATTTGTTGTTGTTGAGACAGGGTCTCACTGTGTAGCTTTGGCTGCCCTGGAATTCTATGTAGACCAAACTGGCCTAGAACTTGTGGTGAGCCTCCTACCTCCTAAGGGCTAGGGTCACTGGCATGTTCCATCACCTGTTTTCTTCGAGTTGCTGACAAAGGAAGAAATACAAACTTGCCTTGACTTGAATTATCTATGTGTGTAATAAGGTAAAGGAAGAAAATGACACAACACATGGGCTCAAGCATGTCAGATGACAGACAGAAAGATGAGCAGGGAATGAAGGCAGCTACACATAAGCCAGAGGAGGCTAGTTCCGTAGGTTCATGTTTTCCACAGGCCCAGCCTCCACTCTTCAAATGTGTCTAAGACATTTGCTAGGATCTTGGAGAGTTGTTTTAATAATAGGTGAACAATGTAAGGCCCAAAGCAAGACCTTCATTGCCTGCCCTGAAAGACATAAACTAAGTAAGACACTGAGAACTGTCTCATTTTTTCAGCTGGATGACAATTTCTCACCTAAGGGCTGACCTTACCTACAGGGACATACATAAATACGAGGCTTGTCCAGACAGTTGAGTTTACTTTCCCCAGTGCTTTGTATCTGCAAAATGCTTCTGAGTTTGGAACAGTTTGAGCCCTAGATCCTCCCATTCTTAATCCTTCCACTTAATCTACTCTAGCTAAGAATACACTTCAAAATTGCGTTGGCCTATGCTTACAGTTAGATTCTGCTTCTTATCCAAGGAGGCAGGTTCGTTCACTTCTCTGAGCGTCACTGTTCATGTGTGAAGGAGGACTTGGAAAGAATATACAAACTGGCCGGCAGAGTGCTTGTAATCCTTACAGTCATTTGTGGATCCAGCATCACTGCCTCAGGGAGCAGGCTCGTCCGGTTCACACTGAGCAGTGCGATGCTTTCTATGTCAGGTAATGGTAATGCTACCCCAGAGCCTGCTGCACTTTGCTCCAGGAAGATATCAGCTCCCTGAGGATCAGAAGCAAAGCAAAGGACACCTGCAGTGATGAGTTGGCTGTATCCTACCTCCATGGGCCTGCTTAGAGAAGCTGGCATCTCAGGCATTGTCACAAAAGTTTTTAAAGCACCCACCTAGATAATAAATGGGAGCTTAACCTTTTCTGCCTCGTCACCCATTACTCTCCAGATGCTCAGGTCATATTGGTCCATTCCTGCTTCTTGAGTCTTCTGAAAACATCCTACCCTAAAACCTTCGAGCAATTCTTTTCTCCCCATTCCCTCTCTGTAGGGAAAGAATGCTTACCCAAGGAGATTCCAAATCCCCACCTTCATGTTTCATTATATGATGCTTACAAATTGTTTTTATAAGCACTGAAAATTAAAACTTTCCACATAAAGGTATCAGACTTGCCCTGGTACAAATTATGAGCACAAAGAACTTGGAAGAAAAAAGTTGACCTATTCAGCAGGGAAGGAACGGGTGGTGCACACCAGTAATCCCAGCACTCAGGGAGGCAGAGGTAGGTGAATCTCTGAGTTTGAGGCCAGCCTGGTCTCCAAATCAAATCCAGGACAGCCAAGACTACACGGAGAAAAACCTCTTGACCTGTTGGGTATCAAGTGTCAAATTCCTCTAAGTTTTTTTCTTGGAACCTTTCTGTTCCTTTTGGCTCAGTCTTATCTTTCAGGAATAATAGAGATTTTGTTTACTGTAGACATCATACACAGAAGGCATTGCTAAACTCTCAGGGCACAAAATGGTCACCCTGATAAATAGCATGCTTTGAGTGCAGGTTCCTCACATAACTACATAGGTTTTCATTTAAAAAGGTTGAAAGTGAGCATTAGTTGAACCTTGAAGGGACTCATGTGCTTCTGGGTGATCTTGTTTGGACCCTGGATTAGGCACAGACCACACCCAAACACCGAGTTCCGAGCACAAACCAAATGCAAAGACAGCTTTTATTAAGCAAGGTGAAAAGACAAGGTGGCTGAAAGGGAATCAGGCAGAAATAGCAGCAAATGGCTCTGCAAGTGTCAGTTTTAACAAGGAGAGGGGGGAAGGTCTGTGATGGAATGAGCTAGCACATGCTGATAAGTTCTGATTGGATAGTTAATTAGGTTAGTCAAAATAATGGATTTTGGTCACTGGACCTTGATGTTTTGATAGTTGCACCTTAGTGCTCAGTCTCAAGAATGAGTCAGTGGCCAAATAAGGGACTAGACTTTGGTGGCTGGGTTTAGGAGTATAATCTAAGGGTTTAGCAATGGGGAAAAGAATAAAAGGCAAAACCTATTGGTACCACGTTTGCCATGCTTGGGCCTGCCAGAGCCATTCAACCCCCTTTTCCACACTTTTCTTCACCGGCTTCTGCTAAAACAGGAGAGTATCCTTTTAAAAGTTACCTTGAATTATGACTAAGAATTCCCTCCTTTTTACTGATCTGCCCTGAGAACCCTGCCTTTTGTCCATGGAGTTCTGGAAAATCAAGGACAACAGAAGCGCTGTATTCACTGGCGTGTGTACCAGTTCCTGTGCATGAATTCAGATGTGAGTGTGTGACATCTGGAGGCCAAAAGACATTGTCACCTGTCAGGTCTCACCTTCCTCCTTGTTTGAGACACTGTCTCTCTTTTACACACGCCAAGTGCTGCTCCAGGCCAGCTGACCCACGTACAAGAATTCCAGGAATTCTCCCATCTCTGCCTCCCACCTCAGCACAGGGGTGCCGGGATGACAGGTGCGCACTCCCGCAGCCTGCTTCACACGGGTTCTAGGTATGTTAAAGCGAGGGTGTTACACCTGCACAGCAAGCTCTTTATCAACTGAGCCATCTCCCCAGCTCCATAGCACAGTGCACGTTAAACTGTAATCCACAAAGATTTCCAGCTGGCTGTGTGGCAGGACGTGTGTTTGACACGTGTTACAATGAACAGAGACCTTCGTGACACTAATACTTCTCCAGACCTCTCTGCATAACAATGACCACCAAGATAACAACCTCCCCTTGAGGTAGCTGAGGACATCTGAGACACCTACCTCCACACAGGCTGCAAACACTGCCCCATCCGACACCACTCACCAAGCCCCTGGCCCCACAGCCAAAGGAGGAAGAAGTACCTGAGCCCCTGGAGCAAGGGCTAGCTCCTTAGGACCATGCCACATATGCTGAGCTAAGCTGGGAAAAGGGGGGAAGTCCAAGGGTCTGTCAGGGCAAGTATGACATCTACCCTAACAGGACCTCAGGCAATAGACACTCAAATTCTCCCTCATAACCCCTTTGTAAATGTCTCTCCTTTACTGGCTGGTTTTATGTCAACTGACACAGGCTAGAATCATCTGAGAGAAAGGAAAACTCAACTGAGAAAGTGCCTCCGTAAGATATGACTATTGGCATGCCTGTAAGGCATTTTCCACCATAGTGATTGATGGAGAAGGGCCTAGCCCACTATGGGTAGGGACATCCCTGGGATGGTGTTCCTGGCTTCTATAGGAAAGCAGGATGAGCAAGCCAATAAGTGTCACTCCTTGATGGGCTCTGCATTAGCTCCTGCCATCAAGTTCCTACCTTGTTTGAGTTCCTGTCCCTACTTCCTTCTATGATGAACAGTGATTTGGAAGTGTAAGCAAAATAAGCCCTTTCTACTCCAAGCTGCTTTGGCCATGGTGTTTCCGCACAGCACCAGTAACCCTAACTAAGACATCTTCCCCCCACCCCCCACTCCCCACCCCCCCACCCCCCCACCCCGCCCCGGACTCCACTTTCATCTTCAAAAGCCACTCAGTTCCACTGCAGTTTCTGTGAAGGATGCCGGTCCTTGCCTCCTTAGCTTCAACAGCTAAGAATGAGACAAAAGCCTATCTTTGTTCTCTGTGGTCTAGAACACAGGAGAGGAGTGAAAACCCCCTTCACACAGGACGGACCCACCAGGCACAGACTCAAAGAGCCAGAGCATCATGAATCCTGGCATATGGGGACAACCAAGATGAACTTTTCTGCTCATCAAACTTCAGAGTCATTCCAAGTTCAGGACAGCTCAGGCCCCTGGCGCTCAGACAGAAGCATAGCAGACAACGGTCGTGATAACACGTGGGGGCCCTTTGCTCTAAACGCCACGTGAACTGCATGGCTGCTTCAGATATCACAGAACGTTGGTTTTTAAAGCCTCCCTACCTAGAGCCTTCCCCCGTGCGATTTCTCCCATGGGGCCAGTGTGGCTCTTTACACCCATCTGCTTCTGTAATTTCCCTCATTCCACTATGTGCAGAGAGAAGAGCTCAGCTTTGTTCCACTGCATGGCTACCACCTAACAAGATGCGTGTTCATTAGTAAACCATGCTTAGAGGGGTCCAAAGATATTTCTGTAGAGATTGTTTCATGCTTTAATTCATGACAAGAAGTAAGCCCCCACACTCACTCAAAATACCCAACAGAATTATACATGAACTGACTCATAAAGCAAGTGCTGTGTCGACTTAACTCCCAAATGTCCCTGTCCTTTTTGAGCGCCATCTCCTGGCGAAGACTATGAAACTGCAACGTGGTGGCTTTGAAGACAAGAGGAATGAATAGCCAGAAACATTCTCCCTCGGGATCACAGCCCTACTACGCCCTTATTGTAGCCCTCTGCGACCCTCGAGCGAGTGAATTCTGGCACATAAGATTTAAGGCGTCTCGTTGCAAGCCCCTGCAGCCTGTGGCGATAGGTTTTTCAGCAGCTGGAAACATACAGAGCCCCAGTCTCCGGCAAGCCAGAGTGGAGTTCTCTCTCTCTCAACCTGCACTTTTTCCTTTGCAAGAATTGGAACAGACTTTGCTCACCTAAGTGGGTGAGAGGCAAGACCGTGGGGCACGGTGTAGGACCTGTGGTCCTCCCTGTAAGGCGGGCCGTGGTTCCCGCGGCCAGGGCTACAGCCGCAAGGACCTGACAGGTCTACGAAGAGGAGCCAGAGCCCTCCTTGGATCCGGGCTGCTGTTTAGAGTAAGCTCTAATCTGATCAAGGTTTCTGGGTCTTCCCTAAATTCTTCCCTAAGCGTAGGCATCTTTCCCGGCCACCACAGTCCCGGCCATCTGTAGTAGAAGACGGGACGCACTCTCACGTGTCATTGCCACCTGTAGCCTGACCCCAGCGGTCCGCTGTGATGAGAGAAGAGAGAAGGCAAGCAAAAGCCTTCTCAAAAGCCGTATGCTCTCCCAGACTCTGCTAAATCTTACACGATCTAGCGTACTGTCTCGTTTTGAAGCAACTATTTTTATTTACAAGGTCCAATTAATAAAATACAAACTGTTACCAATCTCCCACAATTAGAGACAGATTTTAGAGCGTGCGCCTTCCTAGCATCTACGATGAGCTTAGAGTGCCGCCTCGTGGCTATTGTGAATAACAGCCCACAAGATGATATTCTCCTCAGAAAGCCGATGGAGAATCAGCCTGGTTAAGGATTAAAAACCCCAAGGTTTCAGATGACTGGCCAGCTCATATTTCATGGACTTGCCCGCCCTAAGGGAGATACATCCCTACACTTATCTTAGATGACTGACCGACTACCCCAGCTAAAAATGGAACCAGATAAATCAGTGTGTCACTCATTCCGTTTACCTCTCAAATAATTTCAACAGCAGATTTCATTTACTGAGGACTCTCCTGACTAACTCTTCTCTTCACCATTAACAAGAGAACACAAAATTGATCCTGTGTGTATCTGTGGTCAAAACAACTGAGGGGAAACTTTTAGAGGAAAAAATATTTATTGTGGCTCCCGCTCTCAGAGCTTTGAGATGGAAGTCATTGGTTCTGTGGGTTGAAAGCAGACTAGAAAAAGAGCAAGAGCATGAACAGGAGGAGGCAATTCACCTCATGATGAAAGGAAGCAGCCAGGTAGGGCTGAATCCTCAAAGGCCCAACCCCCACCAGCTACTTCCTACAAGTAGGTTCTACCTAATGTTTCCAGGACCTTCCGGGGAATGGAATGAACCATAAGAACCCACAGAGGAATCCTCATAGCCAAATCATAGTATCCTTTTAGCCCATGCTGTCTTTAGACACAATATTTAATATACGCAATACTGAGTTGTGCTTTTAGTTTTAATAGACTTTCAGTTTACTCGTTTCTAATCTTTCACCTGTTGTAGTAGCTACTTTCTTGTTGAAATGTCAAATACCTGACAATAGCAACCTAAGAAAGGAAAACTTGGGGCTGGAGAGATGGCTCAGTGGTTAAGAGCACTGTCTGGTCTTCCAGATGGGCCTGGGTTCAATTCCCAGCACTCACAAAGCAGCTCAGAATAATCTGTAATTCAAGGTGCCAGGGCTTTGGACAACCATACTCTGTGAAGCAGAACACTAATGAACATAAAACTAAAATAAATTTTATACATACATATATATTAATAATAATATTATATTAATACTATTCTAGTATATTATATATTATATATATAATATATATATTAAAGAAAGGAAGACTTTATTCTGGCTCAGTTTGAGAGTCCAGTCTACCATGAAAGAGAAGTCACAGTAGCAGGGGTGATGTGCTGGTCCCATGATACCTACAGCAAGGATGCAGAAAGAGGTCAATGGTGGTGCTCTGCTTGCTTTCTCCTAAGGGTAGTCCACAACTCCACCCACAGAATGACATATTCACTCCAAGGGTGAGTCTTTCCACCTCAGTTGACCCAGCCAAGGAATTTCCTCACAGATGTGTATAACCACATTGTCATGGTGACAATCCGAATAAGCCATCACACCTAGTTCTCATGGGATGCCAGACAAGAGATAGTGATTGATGTGTGTCTATTTCTAACAAGGGGTTGATGGGCTGCTGTACTCAAAGATTCAAGGACCTTAAAGACAGCACTGCTGTGTGGCTAGCACAGAGTAGGACATTTTTTTCTGTGCTGTCAAAAAAACATGACAATGACTAGGAACCCCCTGGATTTTCTTTTTCCCCACCCTTCTTCAGCAGTCATCACACTAGCTAGAGCTTGACAGGATCCCCTCTCCCTGCATCTTCCTCTCTAGAGCCATGATTTTCTGTCTCCAAACAGCATATTCCACAGAGCCTTCCTAGTGCCAAACTACCTCCATCTTATATCTGTTCCTCTTCCCCTCCGCCCCAACTGTCTCTCATCACAGTGGTGCCTCCTGCTGAGCTTTCTGCACCAGAAACTCCTCCCTGCAACCTGCTGCAAACCCCACGGCCACTCTCTCTGTTCCCCTTTGTACCATTTTGTGGCAATGAAGTTTACCTTTCTCGCATCCATTCTCTATCTGTGCAGTGCTTTTAATGCTATAAAAGAAAACTGATGATTTAATAATATTTCACTGGCTAGGGAAATATATATCATACAAATGGGAATCAGAAAACTAAATAGTCACAACTACAATCACATCAAATGAATTAGACTTTAAATCAAAATCTGTTAAGGAATTCAAGGAATGCTATTATATTGATGAAAGGGTCGATTCAACAAGATACGACAATTGAAAGCATGTTTGGTCCAACCCAACATCTTTCAAATACATAAAACAAATATTAAACATAGAAGGGTCAATAGACATGGAGAACTTCTGCACTCTGCTTTCCTCAATGGACAGATCACCCAGACAAAGAAAATTGAATGAAGAAAAATGTGAATTGACCCATATTTTAGAACACAAATGTATAGAACATTCTATCCAACAGCTGCAGAAGCAACT
Source organism: Meriones unguiculatus (assembly GCF_030254825.1). NCBI lineage: Eukaryota > Metazoa > Chordata > Mammalia > Rodentia > Muridae > Meriones > Meriones unguiculatus. Next base: position 100,858,036 of record NC_083354.1, read on the forward strand.
TTCTTCTCACTAGCCCACAGGAGAGGGCTAAAGAGAGATCTCACTATCCAGGAGGGGACCTATGTTAGGCCTCAAATACAGTTAATACATCATGTAAAAACTGGAGTCATTCCTTGAATGACAAATCAATAACAATTTAAAAAAACAAAGCGTACAAACACAAGGGGAAATTAACAGCATGTCACAGATGATTGCTGATCAAGCATAGAAGACGTTTTGAAAAGATTAAAACACTGAAATTAATGAAAACAGCAACACACCACATCATGCTGAGAGCTTTACAGCAGAAAGCACGAACATCAAAGATCTGGGGATGGAGAGATGGCTCAGCAGTTAAGAGCACTGGATGCTCTTCCAGAGGACCCTGGTTCAGTTCCCAGCAGCCACATAGCAGCTCACAGCTGTCTGGTCTGTAATTCAAATTCCAGTGGATCTGACTCCCTCACATGGACATATATGTACCCCAAACACCAAAGGTACATAAGAATGAATAATCTTTTTTTAAAAAAAAGGCACAAAGATCTCAAGTGAGTAACATGATAATTCAAAGTAAAAAACAGACCGAATTCCAAGTGAGTGGACAGATGAGCGATAGATGAAAAGCCAAGTAGGCACTGCTGTTCCGGTGCAGTCCTCTTCCAAACACACGCCCTCTTGCAGTGCATCGGCATTGGCAGTAGTGCGCACCTTTAATGCCAGCGCTCAGAAGGCACGGGCAGGTGGAGCTCTGCAGTCCAGGCTAGCGTGGGCTATGAATCAAGAGAAACCCTATCTGGAAAAAAAACAATAAACAAACAAACAAACAAACACAAAGTTGGTCCAAAAAAAAAAAAAAAAGCAGAAGTTAAAGCTTAAAAAAATTGCAGGTCAATGACACAAAAAAATTGAAAGATAAAGCAAAATCGATAAACTTTTAGCTAAGCTAACCAACGATAAAATGAAAAACAGTTGGGTCTGTTGTTGTTCCTTGAGCCTTTTGTTAAGCTCTTCCCTGTTTGTGTACTATTCTGATTTGCTCGGTTTTGTTCTATCTTATTATATTTTAGCTTATTTTACCATTATCCCTTAGAAGCCTGTTTGTTTTCTAATGAGAGACAGAAAAGGGGGTAGATCCAGAGGGGAGGGAAGTGGGAGGATCAGGGAGGAATAGAGGGAGGGGAAACCGTAATCAGAATATATTGTATGGGGGAAAATCTTTTTAAATAATAGGAAAAAAAAAGAGAAAAACGAGTAGAAAAGGAGACATTACAGCCATCATTACAGAAATAACAAAGAAGATCAAAGAGAGCTCCTATAAACTAAAAGACTATATTCTTTAAAAAAAATAAAAAAATAGTAATTTTAGAACAAATAGAGAAATTCCTGAATGGTTACAACCTGCCAATATTAACTGGAAAAAAAAAAGAAAAGAAAAGAAAATCTAAATTGGTTGATTTTATATGATGGAATTGAAGTAATTAAAAAATATCTAAAACAAAACAAAACAAAACAAAACAGTCTAGTCTCTTTGTAGGAAAAGGGAGACGGCAGAGCAGGGACGCAAAGCACTCTCTCCTATTATTTTAGTTTCTTGTCTCAAAAGCAACTGCCACAAAACCGACAAAGGAAGAATTGCTTTGGCTCAGAGTTGGAAGGTACTCTCCGTCATGAGGGGATGCTCTCATGGCAGAAGCTTAGGACAGTTGGCTGCTGCTGCCCTGGGCAACAGGAATGCTGCTGCCTGCTTCCCTTCGTTAGTCCCAGCCGCCATGAAATGGTGCTGTCCACAATTACAGTGGGCGTTCCCACCTCAGGTGACCTGATCTAAAAACTCCCAGGCAGGCTTACCGAGAGGTTTGTTACCACCGTGATCCTCAATCCCATCCATCAAGATTAGTCACCACAACTCCCATCCCCATGAACGGAAAGAAAACACCCTCAGGAAGGAGGGTGTGCACTTGGGAGAGTAATGAAGGCCCTTGGCAAAGAGCAAGCGTGAAGGAGACAACACAGAAACAGAAACGCTACAGACTAACACACAGCACTGAAGAGAAGGAAAGCGACAGGGGAGGCAAGACTCCTCCCACGGGCTGGATTTGAACTGGAAAAGGGAAAGTTTCCAGAAGTGAATACTGCAAAAACACAATTTTGGAAGGAGGAGCCACACACTTCATGAAGCAGACCATGGGAAGAACTAGTGTACATCACTTGTCTTAACAGTTATGCTGGGGCAAAGACCACAGAGAGAGAGAAAGAGTGAGAGAGCAGATCCTGAAACTTGGTAATTAAAGTGCTTCTGCAGGAGGCACAGCCAAGAGACCTGGAAAACCACAGAACCACGTGAACAGCTCTCAGGCGCCAACAGACAGCTCAAGACCTGGAAAGACCAGTACACCGAGCCCAAAAGGGAAACACGAACACGGGGCTGGCTACTCAAAGAACCTAGACATGGAAACTCATGGAGGGGAGAAGCTGAACCATCCGGCAAAAACGAAGAAGGGTGAAATTTACCTTGAAACAGCACTCTAGTTAAGGACTGCTAAGGGAGGACCAACTCCACTCACTTCTGGGCAGAAATTCAACCCAACAACAACAAAAAAAAAAAAAAAAAAAAAGGGTGACTTGTTTGCAACCCGTGAGCAGCTGCACACCACAGAATCTGATCTAACAGGTTTGAACTACAGACACCAACACCAGCTCTCCCATTAGTATTTGCTCTGCAACACCTCTCAAGGAAGGGAAGGATCCGGTGCCCATCCCAGAAAGGATCTCCTTTATTTTTACTTTTTTAGTCTTTGCTCTTGCATAGCTAATTTTTTTCAGCTTTTGTATTGCGTAATTAAGTTTCGGTTGTTCTATTTCTGTGCCTAGTCCATTTCATCCTCTCTAGTATTTCTTACCTAAAGCCCATAGAGCTTCCCTCTCATACCTATCTGGGATTCTTTTCCCAGTCACCTTGTTAATCCCACAGATTGGAGGAGAAAGATCAGTGAGCCAAATCATGGGCAAAATAATTAAAGTAGGCTTCATTTGTGTACACAGGCTGTCTCTCCCTAAGGAGCGATTCAGGAGAATGGCGCTGGACAAGGGGAAGATACGGAGTAGGAGTTTCCAAATGGGGGATTTGGCAGGCAAATAAGCTGGGTCCTAAATCAGAGCATAGGCGTAACAAGTTGGTCATAACAACCTTTTGAAACAAAGGCATGGCTGTAAGGTGGTCATAACAAGCTATATCCTAAAGTAAGAGCTGCGAAAGCTGAGAAAGAGCAAGATATCATGAGGAATATTATAACTTCTCATCGGTGAGCCAAGAAAAGGGAAAACATGAGGTAGGGCTCAGAGAACACTACTAAATAGGCGTTAAGGCAAAAAGGAGAGTTTGGGGGAGGGGGGCTGGCTTGGGGTGTTCTTTTGTTTGTTTGTTTGTTTGGTTGGTTGGTTGGTTGGTTGGTTGGTTTTTGGTTTTGTTGTTGTTGCTATTTTTGAGACAGGGTTCCTCTGTGTAGCCTTGGCTGTCAAATCTTGCTTTGAAGAAGGTTTTCAACGGCATGCCCAGCACACTCAAAGTAATCTAGAGTATGTGTAATCTGTGCTTAACATATAGGTGTTTCATTTACACACATCTGCAGGGAATATGGCTCCAGACTATTAGAGGACATCTGAAATCATGGGCGGACCAAATCCTGTACACACTCTGTTTTCTCTCATGTATGCACGTTCTTACACACACACACACACACATACACACACACACACACACACACAGGGTTTATATATTAAGCAACATTAGAATTTAATTGAATATAATACAGTAAATAACACAATATAATACAGTAAATAACACAATAAAATTATTTACATGTGCCTCTATTTTTCCTCTTGGAACACATTATGAAGTTAAACTAAGGGTTACTTGGTCACAAGCACTGTAATACTGCGACAATCTGCTAATCAAGAAAGGCCCCTAGTTAGCTATTAGGCAGGCAGCACACAGCTCGGACACACAGGACAAAACACAGGTCACACCCCTGGCCAGATGGTGGTGAAATCACACAACTTACAATTCTTCTTTCTGATTTATTTCCCTTTTTTGTGTTCATGTGTCAGCCATCCGAGGGTAACAGAAACCACGAAAATCAAAACTGATACTTCTGCAAACAAAATAATAACTATACATGCACCAGATTCCACAGGGAACCCGAAATGAATTTTCCTGCTTCCAAACAGGACCAGTTACTCTCCTGCATTATAAACAATGAATCTCTAGCTTTCAATAGTATGTCGGCACAGGAAACGGCCTTGATAGTCAGAGGACCCCTGTGAATGCTGACTTTGAGCATGTTTGTCCTGCTGCACACTCTTCAAGCTTTCCTAGCTTGTTCTCCTCTAAAAAATAGCTCAAGTGTTCTGTAAATAGTGTGATAAAACTTCTAGTAAGCCTAAAAAACCAAACGATATTAACTGAGTCTGAAGATGGAGGAGGATTCCAGCTATTTTAAAAAGCGTGTTCTCCAACAGAACAATTAATGCCTGTCTTAAATTAAAGGGATGGGAAAAAGAAAGTGGAGAGGCAAGACAGTTTATTTCCTGGAGCTGTAGTGTAATTGTTCCTTATTAGTCTTAGCATCTTTGTTGTTTGTTTCTTTGTTTTAGTCTTGCTAGGAAGGCTGGTTTTACCATACTCTCTAATTTGTTTACTAAGACAGATGCCAGTGTGAGATTTAAACTGTTTGCTACTTCAGTTTCCACTAAATAAACCAGTGCTCTGATTCTGTCTTCCAAGGAAGAAAATACTCCAGTTCGGACTGAAAAGTTCTCCACTGCAACCTGGGCATCCGTGGCAGAAGGTGGCAGGAAATTTAGGTGAGCACAAGTTCCTCCTCTGCACGTAAGCCCACCTTGATTATAGCATTTTATCAACCCCGATCTTGCTTTTCCACTTTGGGGGTTCCAGATGGCTGGCCCAGGGGTACTTACATGAGCCTCGTTTGGCCAGTCCAATGTTCCGACCCTGGAATACAACTCCTGAGGACAACAAGGCCTGCTCAATAATGACAGTGTGTTGTTCCCAGAAGTCTCTCATCAGTGGCTGCCCTAGATCCCAGAGTCTCCCTGCTTTGGGATGCTCCTTCCATTTGCATTTTAGGAATTTCCTTTGATTCTCACCACTAACCTGGGCTTACTTTTGTTGTTGTTGTTGTTTGGTTTTTGTTTTGTTTTGTTTTTGTTCTTGCTCTTTTAAATTATCTTGAATGTATTTCTTACACAATGAGCAAACAAAGCCTGGGATCCCCACTGCTATCCCTGACAAGGGCAAGGCATAGCTTTAGTGAGTGTCCCAGAATGTGCAAAGGCAAAGAGAGTTTTTCTAGGCCGAGAATGCTTTGCCGCAGTAGCCTAATCAGAACCTCTCTGCCCTTAGAACTGGCGTAGTGTGCCTTTACCATGCCTCATTTGTTTCACTCCATATTGTCAATACAGGGCAGCATTAGGATTCATTTCAAAAACTATTTTTGCTTCTTTTCAGGCTGATATCATTTATACTTTTTAAAAATTCTTTATTAATTACACTTTTCATTTAAACTTTTAAAAGCCACTTTTTTGTACTTCAGCATTTTAGTGCCTCAACCCATACATTACCTGAACACTCAATGATAGGGGGAGCTGGTCTTCCCAAAACTAACCAATGGAAGTGTAATGAGACCGTCCTCATAGTTTTAAATTTCTCAGTAACTACATGTTTTAAAAAAGGAAAAAGAAAAAAAATGGGCAGCATAAATTTCCAATAATGTATTTCATTTAATGCAATGCATTTAAAATCATATTTCTACATACAGTCAACATACAGCTATTGCAATATTTCACAGCTTTATAGAATGAATGTTTGAAATCCAATGCATAATGTACACTTACAGTGCATCTCAGATTAGCCGTAAATTTCTGCCATAAATGTTTTGCCTAGTACTGGTCACAGTGATGCCAGCCTATAATTCCAGAGCTTTGGGAGCTAAAGCAAGAGGAGTGAGGTTCAAGATCAGCCTGAGGTGCAGAGTGAACTCGTGTGATATATAGATAGGCTCAAAACCAAAGGGGGAACAAGGGAGGGAGGCAGAGAGACAGAGACGGAGAGAAAATACTGGCCCAAATATAGACCTCCCAAATTTAACAGTGGAAAAGGCAAAACCAAGTTGTTGGAACACTTCCATGATTCTAATAAATGTATTGAGAAACAGTTTTTAATTAAATTAACTAAGATTAAGCATAGTCAAAACCCACTCTAAACAAGCTTATTTCACAGGTCTGGTGGGGACTTTGTAGGACCCTCCCCGGCTCACAAAGCTTGCACTATCGGGCATGTGAGTCAGGTGTTTTAACCAGGACAGAGAGATGGTAAAGCATCGCAGATCTTCCATGCGGTACATGTACAGGAGAACATGAGGCTTAACACGTTAAAAAATGTCTACAGTAACTTTTGTCAACCTTTCCGCTTGAGCTATTGCTGTGGTTTGAATGGGTCCTTTAAAAGTTCATGGCAATGACTGGCTCTTTGGCCTCCCCACCCCCCAAGGGAGGAGCAGTCCTGTTAGGCCACAGAGGAGGGGTTTGCAGCCAGTCCTGAAGATACCTGATAAAACAGGATCAGATGAATGGGGAGGAGGTCCCCCCCCATCAGTGGACATGGAAAGGGGCACGGTGGAGATGAGGGAGGGAGGGAGGGACTGGGAGGGAATGAGGGATCGGGACACGGCTGGGATACAGAGTTAATAAAATGTAACTGATAAGAAAAAATAAAATTAAAAAATAAAAAAAAAGTTCATGGCAATTCTCAGATTCACATGCTAATAGTATGCAGAGCTAGGACCAGTAGGAGGTGGTTAGGATGTGGGCGTGAGGCTTTCTAAGAAGAGGGGTCCCACTCAGGCACACTCTGCTTACCACACAGTATGCTCCCCCAGGGAGCCAGAACCATCCATGTGGACTTTCCAGACTCGGAACTGTGAGTCAATTGAGTCTTTTGTGATTTATCTAGTCTCAGGAATTGTTACAGCGCCAGAAAATGCACTGACAGTTATGCTGAATCTTATTAAACTACAACTTGACTGTTTTGCCAAATTTTAAGTTTGGTCATTATTTCCTCAAGAAGTTTTTGTCTGGTTCTCTTCCCCTGGTACCCTCTAACTCACTCTGCCAGGCCATGGGCACCCGGCTAGGACTCCCACTGCTGGGTGGCTTAATATGATCCTACAACTCACCTCTGTCTCTGTTCTTTCTGGTTGGCCCCAATCTCTTTTTGTTCTTTGCTTATGTGTTTGTGGTAATATCTCTTAAGTGTTTAAGTGTCTTCAATTAAACAACTCTTTTCTTCTGCAATACCTGAGCTGTTAACACCTTTATTGGTAATCTCCCTGCCCCCCCCTCCAGCTGCTGTAGGATGTGTTGTTTTTAATGACACCTGCCATTCTTCTCCTTACCCCAGGTATACTCTGCTGTCATTCTAGCACACAGAGAGCAGTGGCAGAGAGAGCAGCGGCAGAGATCATAGGATGCGTGCCTGTAAGAGCTGCTTCAATATTCTTGTCTTCTGTCATCCGTGCGGGTTTGAGTCTGTTCCTATTGCTTTTCTTCCTTTCTTTTCTTATCTTTCATTTATTTCCTGATTTTTTTTTCATTTATCTGATACCAATGTGCTATTGGGTATCATGGTGTTTTCTAAGTCATTTTGTTATTGCTAGCTTTTTATGCTCCTTAAGCTGTTTAGATATATTCTTATGGAATGAAAATTAGTTATATAGAATCATTTGATGCTTTGAGGATGATTTTTAGGCTTCTTAGATATTTTTAGGCTTCTTGGTTTTCAGTATAGGTGTACTTTGGCCTCCTGCCATGAGGATTCAACCGGATACTGCCCTAATTAAGAAGTCTCTCCATTCTGGAAAATGGGAATGAAGAGTACTCCTGGCACAGGAGACAGTCTGTCTACATTTGTCCAGTGGTTCTCTTAGCTAGTCCTTCCCTCATATTTGCTCACAGATCCATTCAGCAGGTTGGAAGGGACCATTGTGCTCATGTGTTTTATCTCTGGTAGACTGTTTGGGCTGCCATGCCATTGTCCTAAAACTTACGAACATCAGGAATGCACTCATCACAGACTGGAGGCAGCAAAGGCCAAGATCAAGGCAGCAGGGCTGGTGAGGATGTGCACTGGGACATCGACCACCATCTAGCCATCTTCTACACGGATGAAGCTCTCATGAACAAGTTCCTTCAGATTTAAACCTTATGAGGTCACTGTTCCCGCCCTTAGGTCCTGCCCTTGGGATCTAAGCATGTCCTAAAGAGCCCAACCGCCTAAACCCATCATCCTGAAGGTGGGATTTCAAGTATGAGTTTGGGGGATGGATATTCAAACGTTTATAGTTTACACCTTCCTGCTCTCACACATACATTTCTATCTCTGTAACAGTCTCTTTTCCAGGACTCTTCCCAAAATATCAACTCACCAAGACCACCTGGCTCTGTTCCCCTCTGGTGAGCCAGGACACTGGAGTGTTTCTGCAGCATTCTCCCTTCTCCGAGGCATCACTGTCCAGTGCTGTCTTTAGTTCAGTGTCTAAACGCTGTTGCTTTAGTCCAATAATGGTGCTTCACATGCTGGTCCAATCTTACAATTGTTTAAGGGCAGAAGGTAAATCATGTTGGTCTATCAGTTGCTGTGCAGTGAGTAAATGTTGACAGACGGCCTGCTGTACATGAGAGATTGCAAAGACTCTGAAAGATATATAGTCTCATTCCTCACCTTACCATAGCCCAACAGGAGAAAGCTTTCCGGTTACGGGTGTGATAGAGAGCATAAAAATGTCATGAGAGTAAGCAGGGTGACAAAAAAAAAAAAAAAATACAGTAGGAAGATCTAGTTTAGTCCAAGAAATGAAAAATAAATAAATAAATGAATAAATAAATAAATAAATAAATATATAAAATAAAGCAAGAAAGCTACCCAAGATGGAATATTTTAGTCAGAATTTAAAGAATGAGGAGAATTTGGTATGTGTGCTCTGCAGGGCAGGAAGAATGCCAAGAGAAACAGCCAATGCCAAACACGTGTGGCAGAATGGAAACCCTGGGATCATCCAGCCCAACACTTAGACTTCCAAATCCAGAACAATGGCCCAGAGACCCCTTGCCAGTACAGAACGGGGCCCAGAGACCCCTACTCCAGTGCAGAGCGGAGCCCACACTGAAACCAGGACTCCTATTTCAAGCCTGTGGTTGCTCAAATGAGCAGAGAGAACACCAGAACATCTTGCATCGTGGTATTTGTCATTTTACGGTCTGTGATATGGCATGCATTACACCTAACTTTGGAAGTTATTTTCATTTAAAGAATAATTATTGCCAAAATTTTACTCAAGATATATTTTTAATTGCCAGTATTTTAATATATTTACAAAGTACATGCTGTGAAGTGTTTGCTTTTTGCTTATTTTTGTTAAAGTACAAGAGAGCACAAAACAGAAAAGAAAGAGCAGTCCTGTGAAACCAAAAAAGAATCTTAATGGCTGGCATGTGTTCACTCAACTTCGTAAGTGGCTGATGAGACCCGGGAGGATCCCACTCGGCAGGCTAATCTGAGAGTGCTTTCAGACATTTGGAGAGAGGCAGCCACTGCCCCACTCAAAGCTCAGTGTGCATAATAAATGGCAGTTAAAGCTCCCTGAAGATTTTCAACTGTGAAACTCAATTGAAACTATGTATACATAGATTCACTAGAACAGACTTCGGATCTGTTCAAGGTATATTTACTTTTACCATGGGTGACCTGGCTGCACACAGCTGCCTTGTATTTGCATAGCTATTTTCCCTCGGTTACCCTAGGTATTTCTCATGGATGGCTTATAAGATTGAATGCGTGTCAAATGTCAATAGAATTCAATATATGGCGCTTTTAATACATATATACAAAGAATCAACTATGTACCAGGACTAGAAATACAGTCCCAAATCCATCAATCTGGAAGGGTCTCCTATGATACTACTGGCCCCTTTCCATCCCTGACTGTGTCTAAACATGACTTAGCTTTTATTAAAAAGACAATCCGCCATATAAAACAGGCCTCTGCTAACTTCTAAGCTTTGCAAAAATGTGTAGTAGTTCAATAATTTAGGTGTCAAATTTTTCCATTTTAGTTTAAGTAGCCCAAGCTGCCAGCTGCTTGAAGTCATCGTCTTCCTCCGCCCTCCTGGAAGATGCTGGAATGTAAGAGTGAGAAAGAGTCAGTCATTAGTGCCATTTATACTTTCAGCACAGAAAACAGGTAGGAATTACGCAGAAAATGTGTTTCCGAACACAAATCAGGTAGAAGCAAGTACTGAAACAGCAGGCCCGGCTAGTGTTCTGGGAACCCCTGTGAACACAGGTCGCAGGGAGGGTAGCAGACCTGCTCTCGACCGCTGCACAGAGGAGGGCACGGCCTTCCTACTGGGCTGTGCTGGCAGGGAAGAGGAAGGCACATTCGGAAGCTCCATGTTTGTCATCTTCTTATTTAATTCCTCCTGCTCCAGTTCCTCCAGTTCCGCCAGCAGCTCATCCTGAACAAGGGAGAAAGGAAGAATTACGCAGTTAATGTTTTCTGGAGGTGGGCTTCCCTAAATACAACACAGGAAACATCTGCTACCTGAATAAAACTGTTACCCAGTGAAACGGAGTATTTATTTTAAAACTAAGCTCTTCTTTTTTTGCAACACTGAGCAATGATTAGAAATGAATATTTTGGGTTGTACAAATTTGTTGTGGTTAATCTTATAATACTTCAGTAAACAGCTATTCAAGTAATTTGTGCTGAATATATAATCTCCTCAGGTTCTGGAAATTCACACCTTGATTGTTATTTTCCGAGTGTGCTCGCTTTTTTTTCTCCTGTTGAGAATCTCTGCAACTTTAATTCAAGGAAATAAATATTTTTATTTGAGTTAATGCTATTGAAAATAAAACAAGCATAGAAAACATATATTGCACAGAAAGATTTTTTAAAAGATACCATAGTGCCTCTATCAAATCATCAAAGTCAATATAAACTGTGTGTTTATGTGATTTTGTTCACAGTGCTGGGGACAGAATGCACCTTGTTAGTGCTAGGCAAATGCTCTTCCCCTGAATTATGTCCCCAGCTCATGTGCTTGTTTTAGTAAAACATCAAAATTGGTGTAATGTGTATTTTCATTTACAGTGGCCCCAGAACATCTGCCTTCATCTTGATGCAACCTCTACCCCACACCTGTAGAAAGCTAAGGTCAGCTTGCGGCCTCAGAGATGTGGACCACCTCTTGCCTAGTCTGAGATAACTCACAGCTACCTGACTTGGGAAGCCCTCCAGCATATATTGGCCCTGCTGGAAGCGAGTGGTCATCCCACAGACCTGGCAATATGGATGATTAATGTAATCCACTCTGAATGCTAGGAAGAGAACCCAGCTCCTCTGCAAACGCAACAAGCGCTCTGAACGTCTGAGCCATCTCTTCAGCCCCAGACCCCTACCGTTTTTTAACACTGCTTAACAGCAAACCGTTTCCTAAGCCTCATGGGCCCCATCTCCACTTGTTGGACTCATCGTCTGTCAGATGACATAGAAACAGGAAGCTGTGCTATTCTGTCCCTTTGGAATGTGCCTAACTACGCCCTCATCCTGGACCCGTGTGGCTTGAGGGGAACCACTGAAATTTTCATTGTGGGCACCACGAGTGTAACCAGAGTCTTCCTGGACTATGGGACTGAATAATATCAATGGAATGGGAGTGTAAATACTGCCTTTCCACAATTACACAATTACTTGTTTTATAGGCTGAGTAATAAACAGAGGCAGCCTAACTCCCAATTTAACAGCCACAGAGCACAATCCATCTGCTGCTCACAGAGTGACACCGTCTGCTCCATTTGGCCAGATGTGAGAGCTCACGCTCCCTCATAATGGGACTATTTATTCTCCAACCATTACAAGTCACTAACTTTACATAATCACGTGCTGTTTGCTTTTTCCTTAATAGCTGGAAACCTAATTAAGAAGCTGTTTCCCAAACTAGTCATCTTTCCTTGAAATCAGCTACTAACACCTCATTTCCCTTCTAGCAAACTCATTTGCAATAAATATCATTTATCTGCTAAGCAGAGAACAAACTGTCTGTGTCATGTGATAGGAAGCTGTCACCAACAGCAGCTGCAGTACACACGCTTTGGTATGGCACCCACCTCATCAAAGCCGTCATCAAACTGAACCCTCTGAGAGAATGCTTCGGAGATTTCCTGGGCAATATCCTGCTGCTCTGTTATATCCTGCATCAAGTCGTCGATCTTGTTCAGATCCCTGGGAAACATTTTTTTGGGGTTTTAGAATCTCATCTTACAATTATGAAACTTGACTTAATTACATGTGAAAACCAGATGATTCCAGATATACTCTTTAGTTATTTCAGCACCATAACAACGATCCCTTGGTTCATCATTTAGCGATTAAAAAAGAGAAATATAATTGCATGTCAAAAAATTTAGCCATCCTATAGAATCACACGTGTTTTCAATATTACCTTCTACCTCTGAGAATCACTTGAAATGACACAACTGTGTAAATAACATTATTTGTACATCAGTCTGGGAAGTGCACGTGGTAAAGTGTGGCATGACCATGACTAAGACAACGAGACAGCTCCCAGCAGCCTTTCCTGAAGCAGCTCTGTACAGAAACTAAGCTCTGGAACAGGAGAATTACTTTCTATAACACAGTAGCTCTTCAATGCTGACTCCTCGAAGGTTTTCTTCTGCAGACAATGTATGGAAGGGGGCTAAGGACAGCTGGATTTGAGCCAGCATGCTCTCTCTCTCATGAAGGCCGCAACCTCAGCAAATGAAGGCAGGCAGGTCCAGGCTCAGGACAGCTGCTTCAAACTTAGTCCCTGCAGGATACAGGCCAGATTCTATCTTGATTCTGTAACAGTGTTTCTGAATCATTCCTCCAATTCAGAAACTAGGCCAAGCTGATTAGCTAGAAGGGAAGTGACAGTGTCCTGCATTATTAAGTAATCTCAGCCCTGAAAGTTTGTGCCCAGTGAAACTCTTCTTTTCTTCAGTTTCTCAGACTACTACTACAAAAACTTCAACATAGCCTCATATGCAATCAAAAAGAATTCTTTTATCATTTTCCTACCACCCCTAATGCTCAATACTTATTAGAATTGAAGCAAATGTATTAATTAAAGGGAGTGTATGACCGAAGTTTGTGACTGAACTTCTGTCCAAAAAAGGACTGTTGTCTACTAAGAGAACCAGAGACAAAGCCTGGCTTTGCCACCCACTTCTGTCAGCACTCAGCTTAGCACAACAGCAGTGGACTGGGACAGCAATCTCTGAAAGGCTAGAATGGCAGCTGTTTGATGAGTCACCAAGGCAACAAGATGTTCTTAAGGAGGTCTTCACAACCCCAGTCGATACAGTCACCTCTTCCCATCCTCTGGAATTGGAACCGTGTCTAAGTCCCTCAGCACTTGCTGTGCACATGCTCCCTTGGACAGGAGTCTACTCTCACTGCTCCGAATCAGCCAAGGACCAGGTCTGCATTCCCCACTGAGAATGCAGACCAAATGCATTCAGAGTACTGACTGAGTGCTCACTGTGTGACAGGAACTGTGCTAGATATATCCAGCATCTCACTGAATTTCACAACAACCAGAGGAGGTAAGCAAGAACTTACAGGTGAGGAAACTGAGTTGGCAGAAAGTCTTTGCCAGGGTATGTGGCAATTGTGGGAATAAGATTTCAGCCAAAAACTATAAACCCTGGCCCCTGTAATTAATACTTTATCTCAATGGTTTTCTTTATTTATTTATTTTTATTACAATTTATTCACTTTGTATCCCAGATGTATCCCCCTCCCTCATCCCCTCCCAATCTTGTTCTCCCTCCCTCTTCTCCCCCCATGCCCCTCCCCCAGTCCACTGATGGGGAGGTCCTCCTCTCCTTCCCTCTGACCCTAGCTTATCAGGACTGTCTTCCTCTGTTGCTTGGTAGGTGCCACACACACATACCCCCCAACAGAGAGTGGTTTTCAGATATTAGAAAGTGTCAGTCCCAGCCTGGGGAACTTGGTTGAAAACAAAAGGTCTAATCTCTGTCTTAGCTGATGGAGGGTGGGTTTCTGCATGCTCTTGTGCAGCTTTCAACTAGATGACAACCATTATTCTACAGTTCTTACCCTTTCAGTGATGTTGCCATTATTATAATTATAGAATTGTGGTCTTTACAGCTGGGATTTCATAAAGGAACTGAGAAATATTGGAAATATTGGTAATAGAGGAAAATTCTTTGTTTTTTTTTTCCTTCAGTTTTTTTTTTTTTAATTTTGTCACTGTACATTTGAAACTACCTCTGAGAGAGCATTCCATTCAATACACTGAACAGTGACCCAGTCCTTCCAAAATCATCATACAATTTGAAAGGCTCTTCTCAACAATGAAGACAAGGAGTCTGGGTCACTCACATGTTTTCATGAACTGCTTTCATGGCCTTGGCTGCGAAGCCCATGTTCCGTAAGACCTCAGTGTTGGTGTGTGAGTTCTCTAGAGCTTCTCGCTGGAACTCGATGGTGGAAAGGGTGCCGTCAATCTGAGTGAGCTGCTTCTCAAACCTCTTCTTTCTCTTCAGGGCCTGCAAGGCAGCTACATCAGGAAGAAAGCAAGGTCTGTATCAGGCGAATCAGCTATGCTTACTTACGAGGCTCAGACCATGCGTGATGCATGGACTCAGAACTGTTGAAACCTGAAGACAAACAGCACATTAATCAACTCAGAGGCACTTACAAGGCACATCTGCCGCTCCATCTCTACACCAGAACTTCTCTCTCAAACACCCTCTCATTCTTTCTTCCAAAGATCTGGCAAGTGTAAAAGGATGGGGAGTCCTCTTTCATAGTCACAAAATAAGCCACAGAAATGTTTATGCTAAAGCTGGATCTAGGGGAAAGTATAGGTTAGACATATTAAGAAAAGCCATGCAATAAAAAGAAAATCAATCTTTACAAAAGGAAAGGTTGTCGTCAAATCTAGTCTTGTTTTCTTAAAGGCAAATTTAGCAAGACCCCAAAAAAAAAAAGTGATTTGCTTAAAGGCAGACAGCTTCTGGAGGCTGGAACCTAATGTGCTGAGCTGAACACCTTGATCTGAACTGAGATGGCCCTCTTAAGGTTTCATCTAACATGAGTGTACATGACACACAGCTAAAGTTCTGCTCAAGAGCTAGATGGCTCTCTGGTGAGAGAATGAAGCTGTGCCTCTGAGAAATAAGATCTGACTAGTCCCCTACGGGCCCTTTACCTCCTTCACCATGAAGCCATGAAACCAAGAGGATCCTTTTGACTGAGGCACCCAGTCGGATACCGTCCAAAAAGGCCACAACATCCAGTTTGGCAAGGCATTTGGGGAAAATACAAGAACAGCAGAAATGTGCTCTAATATGTGCAATACATAATACACAGATAAAAGATACCAGATTTGGCAAAAGAAGTGCAATAGTTTGTGGATTCAGAAGGAAGCAGGTAAGTTATCACAACAAATGTTAGGAAAAAACTTCCTCAGTCTGCTCTGGTCGATCTGTTTCTGCAGATCCAATGGATTCAGTCATTTATTCCAAAGATTTCTCATTGTGCGGAGACTCACACAGCCCTGACCTTTTGGTTTTCACTAGTGATTGATGCAGCTCTTTTCCTCCCCTCTGGCTGCCTGGGGGGCAGCACCACCAGGAGTGACACAGTAGCTGCCTGAGCCAGGGAAAACAAATGCTTACTAATGAAACCCTCCACACTGAGAAGGGAACAGAATCTAAGGCAGAAATTTAAGAAAATGTACAAGACCACACCCCACACACCCGTTCCATCCTTGCATCTGAATTCAGAATCCGCTTTGGTGGCAGCAAGATGCCTGGCTTTGGCATGGTTTGTGATTCTTCTGATGCTAAGCAAAATCAACCCAAATGTAAAGTGGCCAGCTGTGGCATAGTGTGAGAAGGAAAGCCATGCAAACAGTGAAAGGAATGTAAGAACCAAATGAAGACTCTCAGGACTGCAGAAAATCTCTCCTGTATTTTGCTGTCCTGGATGCTGGCTTCTGCAGTCCCGTCATGATTGGCAATTTTTTTTTTTTTTTTGTTAAAGAATAAACCTCAAAAACTTTTTTGAGAATCCATATATATATATATATATATATATATATATATATATATATATATCCTCAATCCCATTTTATCCCTCTTTCCTTAAATTCCCTTTTACTTTAAGTTTAATTAGCATTCTGGTCTTTTAAAATTATAATCAGCATGCAGTATTTTTTTATGTGACTCTATTTCAAACATGGTTCATTAGCTTGTTTAGTTGTCCATGAGACAGGATCTCATGTAACCCAGGCTGGCCTCAGACTCATGAATGTCTTGCCCCAACTTCTAGCATCGGAGAATCTCAGGATTGCAAGACCATGCCTGGCTCAAAACTAAAATACCTGTTGCAAATAGCATATAACTGACAACATCCTTGATAGCCATTATTTTTAATGCATATTGTAGTCTCATTTATTGTAATAACTAATTTATTACAAATATGATATTTTGTACATTTTCTGCTTATTTACTCATTATCCTCTTTTTTCCCATTATGTGGGATGATAAATATCTTTGTTCATTTTTTACTTTGATTTGTTTTTATTGATTAGTTGTACATACTAAATTTAGACCTCTGATGCATATACTTGTATTTATATTTGTGTATACACACATATACATATATATATTTATATAGTTGTAAAACCCTGTTAAATAAATTAATATCTACATGTTATTGTTTGGAAATTAGATTCTCCTGGCATGACAGTCTACAATATCTCATTGAAATAATCAAAAAATTTACTTCTATAACCCCATCATTTCAGAGACGTAGGCAGGGAGATCACAAATTTGAGGCCTAACGCACCATAGCCAATGTCAATGCCTTATCTACATAAAGAGATCATTTTATTCAGTAAGATACATTATTAATAATAATCAGGAGTTTGGTTAGTTGATGCTTGCTGATCTTTTTATGACTTCAACTTTAAAGGACTACTGTTAACACCCCTATTAAACTTATTTTGATTGACACGGAATATAGTGTTTACTGGTTTATTTTCTTACTGTTGCTCCCTGTATCTCACATAAGTCTAGTTCTTAGATTTAAAACATTTCTCTGGAGTGAGTCTTTTTTGTTCAGGAAAATATTTTCACACACACACTTACATATGTAAACATATAAAGGAAGATACACATAAATCCTTTGAATACCTACGTGTCTAAAAACGCCTTCACTTTATTTAAAAGTGCTAACTTAAATTTTACATACCCTTTTATTAAAACTATTTCAAATATTTAATATACTATTCTACTGTCTTCGGGCAGTAACATTTCAGCAATTCACTTAAAAACAAAAACTAATTACTTTGTAGGGAGATAATGTGCTTTTTCCAGAACTCTTCTGAAAATAGTTAATATTTTGTTTTCATCTACAAGTTATGAGAGTTCAGCAGTAGAAGAATGGGCCCTGCCTTTCTTTTCTTAACTAACCATAGGCATTACCTTATATTTTACTAACCATCCAGTGGGTACTCCCCGGCAACACACAGAGCTGAGACAGCCGGTGATGTCTTTCCTGTTTCTGAGGTGTGGGGCTCAGGCACGCTTGTGGGCCCAGGTCCACTTCATCACCACAGGCTGCAGGGATGACGCTGACTCTGCAAAGGGCCACACATCACAGCGGCACTCCTTGCAGGCCACGTGTGGTGCTGCTGAGGGTGACTCAGGCATCCTAGTTGATGGTAGATGATGGAAGTGCCTGGCTGTCGCTGGCCTGACCTCTGCCTCGTGGCCACCACGACCCCTTTGAGATCGGCCGCGGGCCCCACTCCCAGTCTTGCAGTGAATCTGCCCATTGTAACACAAGGAGTTGAGGCAGTCAGTGCTCTGCCATCTTCTTCCTCCTGAGCAGGAAGTTCCGCAAGGCCATCCATTGCAGATGAGCAGACATAGTGGCCGCTCTTCTCGCTATGGTGTCTGGACACTTTTATATTGTAGAATCAGGTCTTCCTTCAGCTTGAGAAAATGATTTTTCTATTATTTCCTTTGTTTCTCCTCTGTTATTTCTATGTACTCTCTTCTGAAACCCTTATCTTTATTTAATTTACACCTTCGCCGCCTTGGTGAACATTTTCTTTTTTTTTTTTTTTTTTTTTTGTTTCTCTTTTGAAATCCCTGTGAGTCTCAATACTGACTCTGTCCTACTTTTCCTCACCATGCTTCTTTGCAGAAGATTTTCTGCTGAATCCAAGCAGGGGGCAAAGAAAAGTTGTTTTGAGCTTTTTGATAGGGTCTTGCATGGCCCAGGCCGGCCCTGAACTCCTGATGCTACTGATTTAGCCTCTTGTGGTGATTTTAGTACGTACTACCACAACTTCCATGATGTTTTTAATTTCTAAGAACATATTCTAGTTTCCTAGTTGCTGACTATGATGGCAGCCTATTCTTGCCTCATAGAAGCAATAGCTTCCTCAGTCTTCCTGAATACAAACATAACTTGATTTTTTAAAAATCTTTTATTCTCAACATTCTCTCTCTACTGGGACAATTGTTTGCTTTGTTTATTTTCCTTCTCTTGAAATTCTTATCTTCTTCTACAGGTTCATATTTATAAATTTAAAGACTAGAGAATAGTATGACCTGTGGGTTGATATGTAAAATAGCTCCTGGAGAAGGCCATCGCGCAGTGGAGAAAGAGCCATGATTTCCTTCCATGGCAGGCATAAGAACAGCTGGTGATTCCTACACCCTGGCTTTGGGACACTATCAATTTCTCAGCAAATATTAATGTTCTTCCTTGCCCTCCCTGTCCTCTCAGATTCTCTGCCCACCTGCCCAGCTGGAGGTTGAGATCTGCCTAGAGTCTACTTTCTCTCCCTTTTTGCATGCAACATCCACAGTTGGAGCCCTTGATAAACAACATCTACATTGTAATTACAGAACAGTTCTCATTTATGTAACCTGTACTTTAGGGATTATCTAAAACTATTTTTTTAAGTTAACTGATCTAAAGTCCTTGTTATAATATCACACTTAAGTAAGGCTGAGCATATTAATGACCAGGCTGGATGAGGGACTCTCAGTGCACAGGGAGAATGGCCAAATGACCCTATTTTTGTCACTGCCCAGGGACTCAGAACTACTGTTGATCTAGGACACTGGTCTTGGTCATTTACAAAGTCTGTTCCACCACACCTCAACTATGCCTAATTATAAGCCCTTTAAAACTGGTAGAGCTGCTCATGACCCTATTTTCTCAGCAACTGCTCAAGTTCCTAGTGCAGTCAACAAAACTAGGAATTTCTATATATTTTAGTGTGGCAGTTTGAGTAAGAATGGCTCCATGAGCACATATATTTGAATACTCAGTTTCCCACAGACTAGAAGTATTTAAAAGGATTAGAAGGATTAGGACGTATGATCTTGTTGGAGGAAGTGTGTCACTGGGGACTGGCTTTGAGAGTGCAAAAGCTCATGAGAGGCCCAATTTCTCTCTCCTCTCTCTCTGAGGATTGATATGTAAAACTCTCAGCTCCTTCTCCAGCATCATATCTGCCTGCCTCCATGCTCTCCGTCATGATGACAGTGGACTAAGCCTTTGAAAGCACAGGCTGAAGAGCACAGGGTTCTGCTGCCCTCGGGGTGTGGCTCTTCTTATCTGGGAGAGGAGCATTAGCAGGAAGCTAGCCACCAATTAAATGCTTTATTTTATAAGAATTGCCTTGATCATGGTGTCTTGTCAAAGCAGTAGAATAGTGATTACAACAGCCAGACTGGGGTTAAGTAATTTATAAGATTTTTGGCATTTAATCCTCAAAGAATACCAAGAGAAAGTAGTATTATTAGCTTTACAGGAGGTGCAATAAGTATTAATTGAAAACTGCCATAGCTTTCTGTACCTGTATAATAGCACAATATCATAGAAAATATATGGTCCTCAAGCCTGGAGTGTGAATCTTCTATGCCTTAGCAAATACCTGCCCTTGGGAAAGTAATTTCCTCATCTCAAAGTTCAGCTTGCTATTCTACAGATTTATATTAAATATGACTAAGGGATTATAAGAATTAATGATATATAACAAGACCACCTTATATACTACTTGGGTTTTATTTAGTAATTAAATCCTATAATCTATATAACTTTCCCAATTAATGAGTGTATATATCTTATTTGTAATTACTTTGGCAAACTGTCCACTGCTTTCCAGATAACAGCCAACATGAACACAATACAATAAAACACCTCCATCTTGTCATAGGCAGCAAACAGTGCTATTCAGCAGACTATTCCTAAGAAGCCAGACTCCAAGTGCATATCTCTTCCCAGCCACTATGTCATCCCTGTCTTATCAGGCTGGGTCTATGCTTATTGAAAATTCAGCAATGTGTATGGTCCCAAAGGTGTTCTTCATTTTGTAAAGAAATTTAAGTTCTCCGTTAATAAGAACGACATGTTTACCATTTTTAAAAATCTACAGATTACTCTTGGGGGTTGGGAGACACCATTTGCTACAAGAGAGGCTTTGTGATCTGTGTCTGTGGTTTAATCTTACCTCAACCACGAAATAGCCTGGGTGTATGTTGACCTAGATGTAGTGTGACCAGCTCTCTTCCTGCTAAGGCTCCTCTCCCAGATAACAAGAGCCACACCCTGAGGACGGCAGAACCCTCTGCTCGGAGGCCTGTGCTTTCAAGTCCCTGGCTTTGTAGAAATTGTGCAGTTTCAAGGAAAAAGACTTTCAGCTGTTAGGCATTAGGCTAAGTGAATACGAACAAGGTCCACTGTGGCACCTGAACGTTAAGAGTCAGACCACCACGCCCATTTCCTAGACAAGGAGTCAAGAGTCCCACAGAGAGAGCCACAAGACACAACCCCAAGCCTCACACACGTTGTTTATCAGACATTAGTATATCTGCACGTGCGTCCACGTGCAATGTGGGGAGTGCGCAGTTGCCACTGCAAGTGTGGGCGTCAGAGGAGAGCTTTCAAGAGTGGGTTCTCATCCTGCTGCTTGAGGCAGGATCTCTCTCGGTTCTGGACACTACACAGCAGAGCATGCAGGCCAGCTGCTTCACCTGACTCCCCTGTCTCTCCCTACTTCACACTCAACCACACTGTAAACGCCTAAGCCGACATATGGTTCTTTGCTTTCAAAACACTTCAGAGAAGTGTGAAAAATCCCTCTAGAGTTGGCATCTCAACTCCAACGCTATAGTTTCCGATTCTGGAGACCACAAACTGGCCTAAGCCAACGGGAGAAAAATGGGTGGAGCAGAGGAAAAGTCATTGAAAAGGCCAGCTTTGTTTTTCTCCTATAAGAGAGTAAAAAAGATTCTGTATGATGAAAACAATAGTAATAATAATAGTAGTGCCAGGATGGCAAGAAATGGCACTGGACACGAGCCTCCAGCTCAGAGCACCAAGATAAAGAGGCATGACCCAGGGACGTGGGGTATAGCCCTGCTCTAGCACAACTGGCTCCATCTAGTGGGGCCATGCAGCCATGTGTTCCAAAGAAGCAAGGCATGTAGATGTGCATTCAAGATTGACATTTGAATTGTTTTATCTTAATCCTGTGTGAATAAACGCAACATCTTCTGTGTGGTTGAATCTGATCCCAAGACACTTGAAAACCACTGTGGCTTTTTCCCTGGTGCCTTACTACTTCCCCCAGTCATCAAGAAAAAAAGCCGTCAGTTCCTAAAAGCCAAGAAGTACAAATAGGTCTCTCCATGAAATGCTTCTATATGAAGTGATGAGGCCCCTGAGTGAACTTGACTTTGGTTCCCAGTGAACAATTTAAGAAACAGCTCTCTCCCTCCCGCCCCCAGAGGCAAACAAGTGCTACAAGGCAACCATTACTCTGATTTGGCAAAGGACACTTTTAGAACCATGTAATTTAACTCACTTTGAAGGTATAATTCAATCTCCCAACCCCCTGCATGTGCTGTTGAGCGGCTTGTGAAACCTGGACAAGATTCTTTCTATAACAAAGGCATCTATTGTCGGCCCTCCTGGGCGAGAAAGAGCCAGAGGTTCGTCTCCTCCCTTAACAGTGACATGCCCTTAGCCCGGGAGCTGAGAACAGTGCACTCTGTAAGCGCACTGCTAACAGGACGCCTGCTGAAACATTTCAACCCTTCCCTAAGGCCAAATGTAAGAATCATCCACGCAATACAAAATTAAACCAGACTGATAGAATTCCAGTCTACCATGCCACCCAAGGAGGGACGTTTTCCACAATCAATGTCACAGAATTCAAGACAGCGGAAAGAACTGCCACTTCATTGTTCATATTATAAGCAAGACATCTTGACTTTAAAGGTCAGTCTATTCCCCCTTCATCCAAGGTGTATAAAAGGGGCCATTGTTAAACCGTAAGAAACTTGGGGAGGCTGACAAATGCAGTGAACATAGGTAAACCTGTTTGTGAACTACGCATGGGAATATGGTTGTCCTTCTCTTGCTCAGGAGTGGCTGATGGACTCTAAAGAACTAAATAATGAGGCTCCAAAAATTCAGCCAAGTTATGAGCGTGCTTAAGAGACAGACGTCATACATAATTGGTTAGGTCATCTTCTGTTTCTTACTGGAAAGTCTCATGATCATGTTTTACTAGGGACTTTTAGTATAAGCCCTGCTCTTATGCATATGCAAAATATCCATTAGAAAATGCCTCCATTAGTGGTACATAGCTTTAGTTCCCACAATACAGCTTAAACAGTTCTGTCCAAAGTCATGGATTATGTTCAAAACAGCTGAGGAAACAATATAAAATTTTAAGACTTTTACCCAGAATCATCCCATTATGAATTTTCCTGGACCTTTATACTTTGAAAAAGATTTTCC
Organism: Meriones unguiculatus; assembly: GCF_030254825.1. Taxonomy (NCBI): domain Eukaryota; kingdom Metazoa; phylum Chordata; class Mammalia; order Rodentia; family Muridae; genus Meriones; species Meriones unguiculatus. The sequence continues at coordinate 100,881,000 of NC_083354.1, forward strand.
TCCTCCTCCTCCTCCTCCTCCTCCTCCTCCTCCTCCTCCTCCTCCTCCTTCTCCTCCTCCTCCTCCTCCTCTTCATCTTCTTTTTCCATTCACTTCAGTCTCCTAAGTACATTCTGAGTATATACCACATGCCTGGCACTATTAGGTGACAATTTCAGGAAGGCAAGACGTGAAATGGACACCTAATCACATATTCCTCGTTCCATAAGCCATACCCATTAATTATGGATGGGGCGGGGCTCAGCAAGAGAAGGTTGTGAAGTACTTTGGAGGCCCTGTGAAAAAATAGGGCGGTGGCATTTATGACTACTATGTAATGTATACTGTGCATTAACATACATAAATTACATTTGGTCTCTAGTGGTAGAGAAGACATACAGGAAGAAAATAAAAGAGATTTATGGGGTAGAGTGGGCACACATATATTTCAAAGCCCTATATACATACATGCAGCATGCTGTTCAATAAAATGCATGATGTCTTCCCAATGCACATTTCAAACCAACATGAACTTTCTAGCTTGGATATATGGGAAATCAGGAACTATATACCTTGAAAATATCAGCAAATCACATCAGCTGCTTCCTATGTATAACCTCAGTATTTTCAGAGGTCTCCAGTAAAGAGGGTAAACAGCAACCTGCTTTAAAAAAAAAATGACTAGAGCACAACAGTGATGTGTGGGATTATGTAACAGGAGGATAGATAAAAACGAGTAAAACTGGGAAGCTAAATGAACAGTATTCTGGAGAAGGAGCACTTGGAAGTGATCTATTCTGTAAGCAAGCCACTATCTGTGAACCACATTTTGTGTTTTAAAATATTGATGACTGATTAATATCACGGTATAAACAATTAGAGAGCCAGGCTGATCAGCATACTCGTCCTTCTTCAGGGGGACGGGGTGGGGGGAGCACAAATCAACCAAGAAAATTGAAATTATTGTCTGATAAAAAAGAAAAATGAAGCTCCTGTCCTCATTTCTAAAGATGCGGCCATTCTTGCAGGAGAGTATCGTTGAAGAGAGTATTAGACGAGGTAAATCTAAGAGGTCATGATTCAAAAACTGCTATTGACCTCTAGCTGTCTATGACATAAGCACAAAAGGTGAATTTCAAATACCCAGTAAAATGCTCACTCCTTATAATTAATTTCTTCAGAGGTCAATTGCCAAGCAGGTGCAGTACTCAGTTATTAGAGCAACATACAAATATATTCATTAAAATCTACTTGATATTCTTTGTAAAAAGCCAATTAATTATTTGGCTCTGGGCAAAATACACAACAAACTGGAACTGTTTATTTTTATTTGCTGCTGTTATTTATAACCTCACAAATTAGCAAACTTTACGACTCAGTTGTGACTTGAAATGTCAGGATAATGTGTAGGTAAGAAACTAGCGAATATTAACAGAAGGTCTGAGGGATAGAAACTGTGCTGAATTTCACAGGGGAGACATGCTTACGGATATCATTTATTTGGCATATATAACATGTTTTATATAATTATTTTATACATATTTAATATGGTTCTCTACTGTAACTGTAAAATGTATCATGAGGAATTAAAGTTTGAAAATCCAAAGTGTTTCTCAAGTATTTGATTCAATAATTTTACCAGCAGGAACTGGAGAGATGGTTTAGTGATTAAGAGCCCTAATTGTTCTATTCTTCCAGAAGGCCAGCGTTCAATTCCCAGCACCCACAGTGACGCTAGATACAGAGACTCCAATGCCACCTTCTGGCCTATGCAGACACAAGCCATGAGGTGTACAAGCAAAACAGCCATACATATAAAATAAAAATAAGTTATAATAATCAAAGTAAATTTTATTAGCCCAAATTTCTATTCAAGCCTGGTATAAATATGTAAACTTAACTTTATTTATGGTAGATATTAATTTTTAATTGTCTAAATCAAGAATTTAACTTTTTAAAATATTTATTTATTTGTCTATGCATGAGTGCTCTATCTACATATGTACCTGCAGGCCAGAGAAAGGCATCAGATCACATTATAGATGGCTGTGAGCCACGATGTGGTTGCTGGGAACTGAACTCAGGACCTCTGGAAGAACAGACAGTGCTCTTAACCATTGAGCCATCTCTCCAGCTCAAATTTAACTTTTAATGTAAGATTTTCACTCTAATTCAAAATGATTTCCTTTTTCTTGCCTGTAATTCTAAAGATCACAGTTCTTGCATGCTTGCTTGCTTGTTTTCTTTCCTGGATAGTGATTAACGTTGTTGTAGTTTTAAGTCAATAGCAGGCAAGATTCAGGAAGAAGAGAGGGAGGTTCCACAGAACTTTGAGATTTAAAAAGCCTACACCAGATCTAGTCTTGCCCTGTCTGTGCCATGCCTATGGGTAAGGATGTAATGTCCCAGATATTAGCCCAGTGGCATGCCTGCATGCCTGCCTGCCTGCCTGCCATCATGCACCTCACCATGCCACCTTCTGAAACGGTAAGCAAGCCCCCGATTAAATGATTTCTTCTATAAATTGCTGTGTTCATGGTGTCCCTTCACAACAATAGAACAATAACTAAGATAAGCACCAAAATAGATGACTTACGCCCATTTCAAAACTGACCTACAAAGCAAGAATCATAAACTCAAAAACCTAAGTATAACCTTGCCTTAAAGGTCATTGACTAGAAGATAATTTTATTTTCTGTTACGAAACGGTCTGGAATTGAGTAGTTCTGCATGCCAACAAACACAACAGTAACACTAAGTCCACCCAGGAGTGGCTCAAAGGACTCCCTACCACAGCTTCTCAAAGGTGTTCACAGCTCATCATTACAGTCCAATCACAGTCAGTAAAATATTTTCTAACTTACTTTGGCTAAATCAATAAAATGAAAACAATATAAATCGAAGAAAGTTCATGTCAAAAATTCATGTCACATTTATTTGAAGAAGGATTCAAAAGTCTACACACTCTCAGTTTCAAAGAGGTTGGAAAAGAACGCAGCAATTGCGAGAAGCCAATATGGCTTCCAAATATAAAAATTACGAAATCAACCTCATGGCTTCTTTTCTTGGTGGCATACTGGTGAAAAAAGAAAGCCACAGGCCACCCATGGGCCTTCTGACTCAACCCACAGCAGAAGCATCCAGAAACTGAGCACTTCGGTTCTGTCATTCACGCTCAGTCTCTTGAAACACAGTCTTCTAGTGTGTAATTGTAAAAAGCTCCTCAGTGGATCTCATGATGCTAACATATTTTCAATCCCTAAACCAGTGTCTGTGAACCACAGCTGCGTGATGCTATTTTAGGTTTGGAGACACAACTTGCAAGGTATGTAGGGTGTGACTAAAGAAAAAAGGTAACAGAAATAAGATGACAAAGGTTGGAAATATAGGCCAGTTGTTTCACATCTAAATGAATAAAAATCTTCTCAAGTATTATCTATCAAAAGGCCATCAAAAGGCTTTGCCGAATCTTAGATGAAACATCCTGCTATTCTGCAGTGGCCATCTTGCAGAGATCTCAGGCAACATGCCATAGGGCCTTGGCCTCACATCTTTCTTATCAAATATTTTAATAAATGTTTATGTGACAACAAAAAAGTCTGATTATAGCTGGTTTACCAAAATAAAATAGTTCACATAAAATAGGAACTTTTTTAAATTCTAAGACAACTACATATGTTGTTTAATAAGAACAAATGTAAAATACTAAATATAAGCTTAACATAGAGATTTAAACAAGGAGAGGGGATGTTAGTAAGGATGAGAGTTGTGGTAGGTTGAAAGAAAATGGCCGCCTACAGGCCCACAAGGAAGCACTTCTAGGAGGTGTGCCCTTGTTGGAGCAGGCACAGCCTTGTTGAAGGAAGTGTGCCATTGGGAGTGGTTTCAGTTGTTCAAGGCAGGCCCTGCGTCCCTCTCTCTTCCCACTGCCTGCCAATCCAGATGTAAAATTCTTGGCTACCCGTCTGGTACCATGTCTGCCTGCTTGTTGCCATGCTTCCTGCCATGATGATAAAGGAGTAAACCTATGAACTGTAAGCAAGCCCCAATTAAATGCTTTCTTTAATAAGAGTTGTTTTGGTCATGGTGTCTCTTCACAGCAATAGAAACCCTAAGACAAGAATTTAAATGTTTTATTTATTAGTCTCTCTCTCTCTCTCTCTCTCTCTCTCTCTCTCTCTCTCTCTCTCTCTCTCTTCTCTGTGTGTGTGTGATATGTGAGTATGTGCAGGCACATGTTATGATGCTTTTGTAAGTTGGTTTTCTCCCCTCCAGCTGTGTAAAGCCTTCTTACTTACTCCAGAAGAAAATAAATAAATAAGAAAGAGCTAAGAAAACAACAACAAAAAAAAAACTTAGTTCACTCCATGAGGCACAGTACCTAAGCATGTGGCTGAAAATATAAGTTTTACAGAGTCCTTATCAGGGACTGGAGGGACATGAGAGAGGGGAGAGCCAGAGTGGGTATGATTCTTAGGGCTAACACAGATTTTTGAGGTTAGCCCATTGCAGAATGAATGTCTGTGTGGAGCTTCTGGGGTGAGATGGACAGAGGCAGTTGATTGTGAAGTAACACCTTGCGTGGATACTGGTTAACGCTCTCCTTATACAACTCCATGCAGGAGCTAGCACACTGAAAGGAGCACAAAAGGGTCAGACAACCGGAAGCCAAGAAAACAACACATGATAATGGCTGGTTTTAACTGGAGAATGGGATAACTTGAGTATGGGATAAGTCTGAGACCTTCCACCACCCAACAAACTCCTAGAACCATAATTCCCAGGCACGACCATGCAAGCCAAACCATGAAGTCAACCTACGTGCCCACCCACAGATCACCAGAGAGGGAAAATGTAAGCTGCATCGTGTGCCCGTCAGCATCTGTCACTGTGATGATGAAAAACAGCCTAGAGGAGGAAAGGTTTCTTTTGCTCCTAGTTTCAGACATTGTTCCTGGTCCACAAACTCCATTACATAGGTCCTGCAGCAAGGCTGACCATTATACAGAGGAGCACGTGGCAGGAGTCTGATCACTTCATCCTAACCGATCAGCAGCGGAGCGTGGGGGGATGAGAGTACAAGACAGAACCCCCAAGAGTGCAGTCCCAAGGAGCCCCACTCTTCAGTGATGGCTCACCTAATTAGTTTCTATCATCTTTCAACAGCCAATCACGTGATGTGCAATCACTTGACAGATCCACTGATAAGGTCAGAGAACTAAAGATAAAAAGATCTCAAAAGCCCACTTCTGCACACTGCTAAACTGGGGAACAAGCCTTTAACTTGTGGCCTTTGGGAAATATTCTCAACATAAACAACTCATACACCATAGATTGTTGCCATACAGAAGAGTAAAATGTTTTCGAACACAGGCAAATCGATAGAACTGAAAGATTGTACGTTAAGCAAAATGAACCATATGCAGAAAAACTTTATCTCATACTTTCACTCATATAGGGAAAACAAAACAAATGAAATGAATGTAGAAAGGGGACCATTAGGGATAGAGAGAGAAACTAAGGAGAAGATAAGAAAAGAAAGGATTTATTATATCAAAATTGATTTATGATATAAATGTATATATGTATGTAGAAATGCCACAGCGAATCCTATCAATGCGTAATTAATATGCATTGTTACTATTGATAATAAAAAGCGTAAGAACAGTATGAACTTCCTTAAGAGCTAACTCAGGGTGCTAATGAGGTTCCCAAAGAAGCTCCTGAAACGTTTCTTCTGGAATACACACAGAGGGCATGGGAAGTAGCTATTTCTCATCCAGGTTCCTGAATGCCAGCCAAAGGAGAAGTAATGGGAAGGAAACGAGAGCAGCTGGCCCTCCCATTTCTAGCTTCACTGAATAACAGGTCGTTAGTGGTGATCAGAATCACTGAGCATCTTCCAAATTCAGCATGTGGAATCTACCAAGCAGCTCCTAAGTTAGAAGCTCCCAGGGGAACCTCAGAGTGAGCATTTTAATAAGCATCCAGAAAGAATCCCAGCGCCATTGTCCAAGAGCCACTCGCTTTCTCTTCAGAAAGGAGGCCATCAGGTAAGCTACCTCTCCCAGGGGACTCTCCCCGTGATCTTGCAACTTAGGGCTGTCTCCCTTTACCTGAATTGTGTTTGCCCTCCCTGGGCTGGCATTCAACCAACATCCTCCTGGTCCCAGTGTGTGAGGTGGAAGAAGGTGGAAAGTGAAATCAACAGCTGAGCTAAGAGTGGGCTGGGAACACGGATCTGCTCCATATGGTCCCCATTCCGGTGCATTACTACCCAGCTCCATCTCCCACCCAGCCTTGGCAGTTTATGTCTGCATCCAGGTTCAACCTGTCCATTCACACCCAGGCTCCAAAGTGAAGTAGTTTGTTTCCATGAAGGACTCTGCCTCAGAAACTCATTTCCCCAAACAGACCTTGGAGGAAAAAAAGCACCATATCTCACTGAAATCATGTATAATGCCACTGAAGAGGCCTTTGCCTAAATCTGCTTGCCCTCTATGCCCTCTTTTCTATCAACGTGCTCAATGCCTATGGCCTGCTAGATAACCCCAACTAGATCCACACCATATCATGTAATTACATACTTGCATATCCTGCTCCAAATGTGTGATTTGGGGCCCTGGGTGAGATAAGCAGCAGGGCCAGGACTAGACAGAAGGAGCCATAAAAGCATTAGCTAAGGCAGCACTCACTCTGAGGGTCACAGTACCCTGTCCCAGGGCATTTCACCAGCCTCTCTAGGCCCAGCATAGTTAGCCAGCCTTGGCACAAGAAAAGTCTTCAAGGAAATGGAAATGGGGAAGTTGAGGGAAGGAGGATTTGAAGAATTGACTACTGTCCTCAAACATATGAAAGGAAATGGAGAATTAGTTAATGCTATTCTGGGAGACAAAGCTTGAGCTAATTTCAATTTCAAAAAAATTGCTACAGACCAGGGGCTGATGTTTCTACAGCTGTGTCACTCATCCACGCAGCTCTGAGTATCTGTATTCTCACTGCTATGTGAGAAGTAACTACACAAGCCTAGCAGTAACTACACAAGCCAACTGACTGGTCTGAGGACGACAGCGATACAAAGTTACAGTGAGGACTGTAAACCAAAGCAGGACTAACTGCTCTAAAACCAGGGCTCTGAAGTACAGCACCAAGTGCTCTGGGTCAAATTACAACACTCAGTCTGGAATACTATATTTTAGCAAAATCCCCAGCCATCTATCTGGGATGTTATGTAAAAAGGCCTCATGAAGAAAAAAGAACAGACACTTATAAGGGGTGTTGCCAAACCGACGCATTTGAAGTATGCTAAGATATACCACACACTTCGGCTTCTGAGGCCACCAGCCTGGAGCATCAAGAGTTAGGTAGATTACCCTAGCTCAAGAAAGTGTACAAATATTCGTCGCCTCTGTGACCTATGATGGGGATAGGACCCTGGAAGCTGGGGAGGGGGACAGACCGGTTCTTCAACCTCATTAACAGTAGAAAATTACATTGGACTTAGATTTCCCACTCAGAACGGGGCAACAGGGCAGAATCTGGAATCCCTTTCTTGAGAACCTGACACCTGAGTACAATTCTAATCAGTTAGAATTAGAAAACTCTGGAGGCAGGACCTGGTGTCCAGGTGACTTCAACAAACAGGCAGACGATGCATTGCTCTGGGTGACACGGCAAAGAAGGAGGGAAAGAATTAAGTGAGGTGTAATAATTTGCCCAAAACAGAGCACTAGATGTAAAGCAAGAGGTCTAGTAATCTGAATGAACTGCATTTAAACATCTCTGGCCTCCTAAAGTTTTTAGTTAAGTTATAAACTCTTGTTTACTCTTTAGGACCATGAGATCCTTGACTATAGTGGTACCACAGGTACTGCAGAGCCTGTCTGGTTGTGTTGCACAGTCACACTCTTTCTAGTACATGGCCATAATAACCTCTAGAGAAGTTTGAGGTCAAGAGGTCAGAGTGAGCTACTTCTCGTTTCCTTGCTGCTAGTTATAATTCAACCGATTTTCAGGAAAAACGGATCAGCAGGTGTACTCTTAAATAAATACCCAGTAGTGCGCTGGCAAAGCAATTTGTTTATCTGATTTATGAGATCAGTGAAGCTCTAACTGTCCGTTCGGGTGCTCCAGTACACCATGATTGGAATACTGAGGCAGGCTGTGACAGTGCCAGTGCGTGGAGTATGCCCAATGGGAGGAACATTCCATCAAAATCCAGCTCAGCCACTATCCCTGATTTGAGATCAAACAGGCACCATGCTGACGTTCACCTATGGGTCCAAGAGATTCCCATCACCTGTTCAAACCTGGGGAACTGGAAAGTACCCCTAAACCACTGTAGTCAATCTGCACATTTAGAGTATTTGTAGTTTCATCAGTGAGGTCCATCTTTTGACGTGTACTTTGCTTATTTAAAAACTAGCCAAGAGTGGTAATGCCTGCCTTTAATCCCAGAACTTGTGTAGGGGCAGCAGATCTCTTTGAGTTCAAGGCCAGCCTTGTCAGCCTGAAATATACTGATGTCCACTACACTGAAGGACTTATGATTTGATAGTCAAAGAGCTGCGAAATTGGAGGGACTGTTTTCTTGCTATTCTCTTTCTGATGTCATTCAGAAACCTGAATGAGAAATACCTGCTTCCCACATCCTCCATTTACTCCAAAAGAAACATTTCAGGAGCTTCTTGGGGGACCTTCTTGGCACTCTGATTTAGTTTCTTAAGGAAGTTCGTATGGTTCTCACAATACAAACTGTTTGGCATTGTAGTTCAGAGCTTGGGATTCAGAGCAGCGTGCCCTGATTTGATCTATTGTCTTCATTGTCACTTAGAAAATTCCAGGTCTCAATAAACAAACAAACAGATAGATGAAAGATAAATTTAAAAAAAATTAAAGTTACTCATTTCACCAGTAAAGCTCCCTTTGGGTAATCAAAATGCTGTCGATGTTTCTGTTGTTATAGAGACATTCTGACTGAAGAACTTGTAGTTTCTAGTGTGGCCATTCAGCTAGGCTGGCTGACACATCAGCTTAGCATCTATAGAAGTAAAGCTTCGACTGAAAATACACTGTATCTCTCAGGCGGCAGTGTAAATTACAGCTAATTTAGCAGTGTCACTGTAGAGCACAGAAACCTTTTATTGCTCAACAGTTCCGGTCTTTTTTCCCTATAAGTCTAACGTGGTCTTCATGGCTAACGGAAGGGAATGGCTGTGTGTCTACAGAGTTACCTGGTTTATTTGGGAGACACAATGCTATTGATGGTGCTTCTAATGTACAGGCTTGTGACTGAATTCATTCCATATCTTACATTAAAGATGATCTCTTGCAAGCCAGCCTCGACTCATTCCCAGGGCTACTACCATCAATGAACTCACATACCTAAATGATGATGAATCAGTTTTTGCTCACAATTGCTAGCTCACAAAGCACCTGTAACTCCCCCGACTTAAGGAAGCTAGATTGGTACTCAGCATTCTCTTCAGATGTTTTGTCCTTGTTTGTCATGTAAGCTGCACATAAGAAACACCTTAGCACACATTTCTGGAAACCAGTATAACCCATATTATGGTACATTTCATTCCTTGCAACAAATCTACATTTTTACAAATTCCTAGAAGCAGATGTTCAATCTCCCCTATGATTAAATGGACATTTACTGATTTGTCACTGGAAACCAAGGGAAGATGAGTACACACTTCCAAGCAAGCGACAAGGTGCCTGTGCCTTGACCGACACTCAGCAAGTCCTAAGAGTGTACAACTGAAGAGAAGGGTGGAGTCAGAGTGTGGCCGCTGACTTTTCAGCCAGCTGTAATGGCATGGTCTCTGCTCAGAATACCACCAAATAAGCTCCCAAAATAGCTTTCAACATGGAATAAAAATAAATACCAGGCCTTAACTCTAAGTCATACTGTATTGTGACAAAGTCACAGGCAATAGCAGAGAAGAAGGAAACTTGGCCTTTCCATGGTGGGTAACAAGGGCATGTGTACCAGACCCACTGCTCTACGACCAGGCAGAGTCTAGGTCACCTCCATGAGGCATCACTGCTTTCTTGCGTTGAACATGAGTGTCATCAGGATGAGCGAATTCTTCTCAGGGCTTCACTGTGACTAACCTGGACTGGGGTGTGACCCAGGGGTAAAGCCCTTGCCTGGCATGCATGAAGCCCTGGGTTCCGTCCTTGGTACCCCCTAGACCATGGCAGATGAAAGCGAAGGATGAGCATGAGGAGAAGGAGAAGGTCCCTTCCCCCAAACCACTGATAAGGAACAGAAGTCAGACATGGGGTCACAGATACTCAGTTTGTCGGTCGGCAGGGTCGTGCACTAACCTGGTATGAAGACCTAACCACTTTATCTCCTTCCTGCTGGGTTCTCATGCACACGGCAGGTGCTGATGAGGCCTAGCCCGGTAGAGAGCTCACCTTGCTGCACCAACCAATGAACTCTGACAAAGAGCAAAAGGTTCAAGGCACGTCAGCCTCACCGAGAGTCATTACCGACTCAAAGTCCTTTGTGTGCACTAAAAGCCAGTGACAGGAAACTTAATATTTAATTCCTTGATTCTGTGTTGTGTTTTGTTTTGTTTTGTTTTAAGATTGCAACTGCACAGCAGGCCAGTGAAGTTTTCAATAGAAGAGGATAAACAAGATAAACTAATAGAACACTGGAGATTTATTTACATCTGTGACTTGATCACAGACATGCAGGAGAAAATTGGTGTGTATAGTAATAGAGTCAGCAGAGCTGGGCTAGACAGCGGTGAGCCAAGGGTGAAACCCAGGGGGTGCCGGAGAACGAACTCACAACTTAAAATTCCTTTTGTTGCAATATTTTTAAAACTCAAAAATAATACCCAAAATACCACACACACACACACAAAGAATTTTAACAAAGAATTACTAAACCCAAGACATGAGTCCAAGACAGGAGGAAAATGACCAGTAATATTAATTTTGCCATTACAGTTTTGATTCCAGGCTAATCATAGATCGGTTTGGGTCATTTAAATATTAAAAACAAATGTTGCTCATGGCAATTACTGGACGTTTTGGCCCTGCACATACTGCCAGCCTGGCAGGTCCTGGCTCAGCACAGCTCAATCACCAGGCTCAAGGGGTCAGGTCAGTTCCTAGAAGAGCGGGGGTAGGGGGTAGGGGGTGTTGGGGGCGGAACCCAGGCTGGAGATAGTCCCCAGGGTAGGGCAGGGAGTGTGTGAGAGTGGCTTGGCCTGGGGCGCAGCCTACCTCGCTTGTTCTGGGAGCCGTGCTTCTTGGCTAGGGCAAGCTCCCTCTGGATTCGGTTCTCCAGGTACTCCTGCTTCTTGGTCAGCATCTCCTCGGTCTCCCGGAGGCGGGCCAGTGCCTCCTGGGCGCTGGGAGCCGCGCGGGCCCGGGAGGAGCGGGTCCCTTTAAAGAACTTGCCCAACTTGCTCATGGCGGAGAAGTGGAGGGCGAGTGGCCCTGGGCACTGCGGACAGGTGAACCCCACTTGGAGCCGACTTTGCTCCTGGAGTCAACAAGTTGTTTCGGCAGGTGACACCCACTCCAGGGCATTTCCTGGCCAGGCTCGGCCCCGCCCTCGGATAGCCACCCTGGAGGGGGCAGGGCGGCCGGCGCCACCGCCCTCTGGGGAGTCAGAGAGCAGAGAAAAGTTGACCAGAGCGAGAGGCTTTATCTGCACTAGGAACACATCCAGGAGAGACTGCTGGAAAAAAAAAAAAAAAAGGCTCAGCTCAGAGAAAAGCAAATCCACCACATTCCAAGGGTCTTTGGCCAAGCCTGAAAGACCTGAGTGCAGGTGGCCCACCTGGATATGCAAACTGCTTTTTTGAGAGTGTGACAGAGTTCACCGGATTGCAGTCTCCGTTCTTATGAACAAGAATTATTCCGTCATGTTCCTGAGTGTGTGTTAGGACACTGACCTCCCCCATCATGAAGGTGTGGGCACAGCAGAGGCTGGTCTCCCTAGCTAGGTGGACCTCTGCCTTTGTACAGTCCAGCAGGCTTGATTGTGCTTTGGTATAGATGATCATCACAAGACTTCAACTATGTGGAAGATGGTGGCCACCGCTTTTCTTAACCCCAGGGCTTTTGTATGTGCTTGGCTGTCACATTCACCTCTGTGATTAGGAATACCAAGCGTACAGGATTGTTGTGTCTCTGAACTTTAAATGGGGCTACTCTAGCGTTTGGATCTTTGTCAGACACCTTTCCATGGATATCCAAACAGAAAGTAGAAAATACCCTGGAGGAAACAAATCATCTTTATTCCATGCTCCTTCTGTCAGCCCCACCTCTAGGAGGGGTGAGCAGCATCTTTGGTCAGGGGCCAGAATACAACTCAAAGCCCCTTTGAAGGAAGTGTATTGCCAAGAAACGGCCCACAGCATTTAGTCTTGGCTCTGGTTTTCAAGGACTTGCCTTGTATGCCACACTGCCATATTTGAACAGCATCATCAGAATCTATATGGGATCATAAAAGCACACTACTGCTAAAGACATCATCTGTCATCTGTCAGTGACAAATTCACCTTTGATACCTAAGATCAGTAAACCAATTTGCGTGCCATCATGGCCAATTGATCAGTTTTTATCCAACATTGGTGCATCTAGCAGAAATTTTGCCAAAAATTAAACATTGAGATTTACTAGTATCACACAGAGAAAGAGGAGGAGGAATTTTCCATAATAGCCACAGGCTTGTATCATATGGTACTGTCCATCTAAAGTTAGTAACATGCATTTCGCTCTAATTTGGAATGTATTCAAGTGTAACTGGTATTTTTGTTAACTATCTAAAAGCTCCTAGAATATGTTTCCATACTTGTTTCCCTGATCACATTTTCTCATGCAGCTGTTTCCAGCTCTGGTCACTCGACCCCACCTTAATTGGGTGTGTTCTCTATCTGAGATGCTGGGAAATCAAGCTGGAACTTAACATCTTAAAATTAGTGGTAAAGGTTGAAAGCTTTGAGCCCCAACTGTGTGTCACGTACACAATGTGCAGTATCAACCATCCGCAGATAAACCTGACTAAATAGCTATTTCTACATGTTTATTGTAAAGAACTTAAATAAAACAAAAACGCTGCCAACTCATTCATGACTCCACAAAGGTACCTTTGTGAAGCTGCCTCAATCAACACTACACTTTTTAGGATGGAAACAGTTTATTTTTCTCCAACCCATGAAGTCCTTTAGACTCAGTTGGTAGCTGGGTCAAATTCCCACAGGCAATCAAAGTGGAGGAGATGCTTCAGGCTTAACTCTTTCCTCTTTGGTCTTCCCAGCAGGTCTGGTGGTGTGCCCCTGTCGTCCAAGCAAGCTAACCTGGGCTAAATAGTAAGATTACGTTCTCTTCATTGTTTATACAACTCCCCCACCAAGTTGGTCCAGAAGAGAAATTGATTAAGTATTTGTTTAATTAAATAACATGAAGTGAAGGGAAGAGGTTGTTATGAGGCCTTAAAAGTAATAGAGCCTATTGGGGGCTAACCCATGGAAAAGACTGAGCCTTCTCTTAGCAGCCATGAGTAGCCTGTAGCACCTCATCTGGAGTGACGGTTTTCCAATTCCAATGGGCCAGCTCTAAATACATATATGTGCAAGCAACACGAAATGGTCTCAGCAGCTGTGTGTGTGTGTGCGTTTATATACATAAATGCGTGTGTGTGTGTAAGATAGATAGATAGATAGATAGATAGATAGATAGATAGATAATGTTAGCATATAGGCAGCCTGCTTCTGGGTTGCCTAGTAACCTATGATGTCATCATGTGTCACCCTCCAGGTGTGTGGCAGACACAGTAGGCAGCTCAGCTGTGCATGAGATAGAAAAGGACCAACCCACCACTTCATTGCCCTCTTGCTCTCCTCTCTTGCACTTTCTCTGCCTCACTTTCTTCCCTGGGCCACTCCCCACCCCCACCATGTCTCTCTCTGTCCTTCCCCCTCTCACTCTGCCTCCATCCAATAAAACTCTTTCACATCATATCTGTTGTATGTGACATTTTTAAATAAATAACAGATAGATAGATAGATAGATAGATAGATAGATAGATAGAGTCATGAACTTGAGAGAGAGTTAGGGGGACAAGAGGAGAGTCGAGGGCTGGAAATGATATAAATACTCATATGAAAGTCTTAATTATTTAATTAAAAAGAAAAGGGTCCTATAAGCATTATTACATTTTTTGAATGCTTAAATAGAACTGTATCCAATATATTAAAGCATTATATGGTAGTTTACCAATTGTACACTTTGGTTGGTGGTGGTACTGGGAGAACAGTGAACAAGCAGAACATGAGAACCGCAAGGGTTCTGTGTAACCAGCTGTGTAAGCAGATGTATATTCATCTATCCGACATACACTGTCCATCTCTATCTCCCCTAGGGTTGTAGAGATGTTAGGGGATATAACTAGAAACAAATAAAAATGTTTTCACAGAGCTTACAGCTTGGAGGAGAAACCCAGAAGTTAAACAAATTATCGCACAAATGATAGCCTTGGTAAAGAAAAGTCTTAGCAATTTCCAAGGAGAAATCTGGAGATTATTAAAAAAGTAATAATAATAGAGAAAACAGGTATTGTCATGAACTCAAAGAGGAGCCTGGGGGGTGGGGGTGGGGAGTGAAAACTAAGCTGTTGTTTGAAAAATGATAGAAGACACAAAAGTTTGCACAGGGAAACTAGTGTCCCAGTAAAAGAAATTCCTTCACCCATGTAATCATCATTTTTCTTAGGTGAAGTTTTAAAAGATTTATTTGTATTGCTACTGCATTTGAGTGTGTATGCAGGTGCTTACACTGGGAAGCATTCTCAGAGGTCAGAAGAGAGTCAGATCCTTTGGAGCTAGAGTTAGAGGTGCTTGGGAGCCACCCAATATGTGTGCTGGAGTCCTTAAGTCTGGTCCTCATGACAAAGCTGTGAGCTGCCTAGTTTTATGTCAGCTTGACACAGTCTAGAGTCATCTGAGAGGAGAGAACCCCTGCTGAGGAAATGCCTCTCTAAGACTGGGCTGGAGACAGGCCTGTAGGACCTGTTGTTAAATTATTGATGGGGGAAGGCCCAGTACATTGCAGGTGATGCCATCCCTAGGGTGGTGGTCCTGGGTTCTATAAGAGAGTAGGCTGAATAAGAAATGAGGAGCGAGAGAGTAAACATCCACCTACCATGGCCTTTGCATCAGCCCCTGACTCCAGGTTCCTGCCCTGTTTGAGCTCTTGACTTGACTTCCTTCAATTAGCTATGACTCAGGATAAGTAAGCCAAACCCTGTCCTCCCCAAGTTGCTTTTGGTCATTGTGGTGGCTTGAATAAGAATGTTCCCCAATAGGCTTATAGATTGGAATGCTTGGTCATTTGAGATGGGGCTCCTTTACAGGAAATAAGAAGTGTGGCCTTGGAGTAGGTGTGGCCTTGTTAGATGAAGTGTATCACTGGGGGGGTGGACTTTGAGGTTTTAAATGTTCAGCCAGACCTCTCTCTCTCTCTTCCTGTGGCCTGAAGATCTGGATACAGAACTCTCAACTACCTCCCTAGCACCATGTCTGCCTGCAAGTCACCATGCTTCCTGCTATGATGATAATGAGCTAAGACTCTGAACTATAAGTCAGCCCTAAATTAAATACTTTCTTTTATAAGAATTATTATAGTCACGTTTTCCTCACACCAATAGTAATCATAACTAAAACCATCATGATCTTTCATCCTACAATAATAACCCTAACTTAGACAAGCAGTAAGTGCTCTTAATCAGTGAGCCAGCTCTACAAACCCTTGAGTGTGTTTTATACCTTCAAGGCATCCATGTGTTTCTGCTCCTACATTCTGATTAAGAGGAGACATACAATTAATAAAGTAGCATATTGTATCACAATATGAAAGAATGTTACAGATAATTATAATTTAGATATATTAGACACAAAGTATCCAAATATTGCAACCTATAGTATTAGAGTTTGAAGGAAGTCCACAGAAAAGGAGTGTTGAGATTTCCTTCAAAGGCACACAGAGTTCAGATCACATGGGGTCTATAACACGCACTAGGAGTTCCATATTTTAGCAAAAGAAGATAAAATAAAGTAATAGTTAAAAGAAAGAACCTACTCGATGATTTATAATTCAACAGAAAACTATTTCGCCAAGTTTAATGCATGGCCCTTCCAGAACTGCGTGCTGTATGCAAAGCAAAGCACATTTAAAATTAAAAAGCATTCCCTCCCACTAATATATAAGTTCAGTGGAAGAAAGATAATGCTTGCCAGAAAATAAACCATACACACATACATTAGTATTTAATCTAGCAGTGAGATATAGAAAAGAAATTGGTAAATCAATGGCTTAGAGGCTGAAAATAACACATTAATCTTCATTCAATACTCATTCTACAAATGTGGTTTCATAAAGAGTTCTCAGCGTCTGGAGGATTTTTCATTTTCTAATCTCAATTGATCTCAGCTAATAAGGAGGCTGTTGTTCAAAAGAATGATCTTGTTCAAGATGATTTACCGTGGTTAAGATGGCAAAGGAAATTGGAAATTTATAGATCTGTTAAAGAGACCTAGATGTCAGGCTAATTGATACATTTTGGCTACCCTTTGAAATTGCATCCATTTTTAGAATGTCAAATGAGCTCTCTAAAGCAACAAAGAAGAATCACTCTTTAAACACACTGCAGAGCAGAATCAAATAGTTATCCATTAAGCAGCTCAACAAGCATGTACACATTCTTTCTATCAGAATTTCTGGTTCCTCAGAACCAAATACGCATGGCATGTAACCCTCACGCATAATAACAAGCACAAAGGTAATCATATTAAAAAGGAACGATTCTGTAAAACTAAAAGTCTGATTGCCCTAACTCAAAATGAAAGCATATAGTACTTGTGGCTAAAACAGCTCTTTATCCATCCCTGCTAAGAAAGATGTTAAAGAACCCAAAGGTTCTTAGATTAGGCTGTAAACCTGGCCACCTGGCCCCACCGAAATGGCTGTTCTGTGCTTGGAACTCTAGTCAACTCTTACCAACAGTGCATCAGTAGACTAATAACAGAACGCCCTGTAAACACTTGTTCTTGCAAAGTCTTCCCACACAGAGCTAGAGTAAGCCTGGGTCAAAATCTATGGTAACTTCCTACCTTACTTTAAAGCCATGGTCTTCAACAAGTCTCCAAGCCCGGCCAGAGATCAATACCAGCTCCTGTTGTTCACAGCATTCCCTGTGCTTCCAGAGTTTTAGTCAGTGCCTGGCTGCTAGACTTACCTACCCATCCTCAAGTAACAGAAAAAGCTGAAAGGGGAGAGAGATGTACTCACTGTGTTCACATTGGGAAGAGGAGCAGAGAGGCCCAGGGATACTCCTAAATTCATCTTGGGTCCTAATATGAAGCTCAGATTTAAGCAGAAGTCAAGGAATGTGTATCACAGAGCCGTCATGGTCAAAGTGGGATCTTCCCCATCATTATCTCCACTCCAGTCTCTCTTGAAAGATACTGACAAGGTGGCAGAACTATATGGAATCTCTTTCTGGAAGACAAGTTTCTCCTCTGGTTGGCATCAGCCTTTGGCCTTTTTGTCTCAGCATGAGATTCCCCGAGTAATTTTCAGTTTTTCAAGGACAAATGTTTCAATAGTCTGATAAACCACAGGGAGGGGCACAAGCATCTCTTTGGAGTAGCTTCTTTTCTGCCAGAATAATTATAGCTGACCATGCCCTCTACCACTCCCAGGCTCCTCTGCTTCAGCCCCTTGGCCTCTTGGCTCTGGCTGAAATGAAAAGTACATACAGGCTACTCCTCTGAGTAGACCCACCCTGCAGACTCCCCATCTTACTCGCTCGGTCCTCACCACTCTCTCACATTTAAAATTGTTACCTATTTTCTCAAAGTCTAACACCCACAGGCTTCCCATCCTCCCCAGTACTGTTTGTTCCACACCATTTACCACCACCTACTGTGTGTTGGGTTGCTTTGTAGCCTATTTCTTTTCCATTCCCTCTGCCTCTAGAACGCTTCCCAAGAGAGCAGAGGCTGGTGTTTATTTTGCTCACCCATGTCTTCCCAGTTTGAAAAGCAGAACCTAGCACACTGTAGATACTCTAGCAACATTTGTTGAAGAAAAGATGAATAGAGAGAGCATAACTGATAAAATATCTAAATCATTTACTAGCTCCAACAATCTGCATCATCATTCTGACGGTGTAGAAGACACACTCTTTTTATGGACAGAAGTTCTGACAAAAGGTTGGCCCATTTTTACAGGGAGAGAAGAAATCCTAAGATGCATGAGGCCCATAGCACTGAGAAGGGTTTTATGCAAACTATCCTTGATAGAAAATAAATCATAGTTTAACAGATTTCATTCCTTTTTTGATTGGTACGAATCTCAAGGAGTGATGCTAATAGTAGCTGTTATTGCATCATCAAAAATCTCCATAGTTAATTAGACTAATTATACTTGAAGATTCAACTCATGCCAAAATGTAATTGAAGATATCATCTCAAAATAATTTTATGTATGCCTGTCAGGACTACTAAAATTATCTCTCAAGAGTAATTACTTAAGAAAATGTTACAAATGTACTGGTTGGTGAAAAACTCTTGATTAAAAGATATTTTTCAACACGCACACATGCATGAGCGCAAACACACAGCGTGCAGGGTCCCACATGTAGACACATAGACATGGCCTTGATAAGGAGGAGGACAGGCTGTGATAACAGACCTTCTTCTGCATCA
The DNA here is from genome assembly GCF_030254825.1 of Meriones unguiculatus. Classification (NCBI taxonomy): domain Eukaryota; kingdom Metazoa; phylum Chordata; class Mammalia; order Rodentia; family Muridae; genus Meriones; species Meriones unguiculatus. Next base: position 100,899,725 of record NC_083354.1, read on the forward strand.
GACCCATCTTCGTCTCCATTACTCAGACTCTAGACATTACTAACACCTTGAATTTTATATCATTTGAGTTCCTTTCACCATCCTGCCTCTTTCTTTTTGCCCCAATTTTTTTTTTTCACACGTCAAATGTGAACCAAGTAAAATGTTTCATTTATTTTTGGCCGAGCAAGCAGAGTAAAATAAATGATGTTTATGTTCCTTATTCTGTAATTTATATTTTTTAGTATTCCTCATTAAAATTACAATAGATTAGTAGGCAGCTATGTGCCAATGATGACTTGTTTGTTCACTAAATAGTAAACAGGTTTTTTTTTTCTCTCTCTGTTTTTGCACACAGGATCTCCACCTCAGCCTCCATCTCCTGGGTGATGTGATTACAGTTCTAAGCCACCTGATTTCAATAGAGTTTGTTTTTTTTTTTTTTTTTTTTGAGGCTTTATTCCAACCATCCTAGCAAGGACAAACATTCTGAAGAGAAATGCTTGTACCCCTCCCTCTGGCTATTATACTATTAAAATAATAACACCAAAGAATTGAAATTTCCATAGGATTTTATGCTGGGACAAGGGAAAGGCTGAACTTTTGTGGCAGCCAGAGGAGGACCTTGTCTCCCAGACGAAATTTCACATACTTCTGACATTGTAGGACAGACCAGAAACCAGGACAATGGTTTCTTGAGCCAGACTGTTTACATGGGCATAACTCTTATTTTTTTCTAAAACTAAAGCTCACAGGGAGGGGCACAAGCATCTCTTTGGAATAGCTTCTTTTCTGCCAGAATAATTATAGCTGACCATGCCCTCTACCACTCCCAGGCTCCTCTGCTTCAGCCCCTTGGCCTCTTGGCTCTGGCTGAAATGAAAAGTACATACAGGCTACTCCTCTGAGTAGACCCACCCTGCAGACTCCCCATCTTACTCACTTGGTCCTCACCACTCTCTCACAACCTCAAAGAACTTGGTTGACATTGGATTTCTTTACTGTTCCTCTTCCCAATGTGAGTAGGTTGAATAAATCTCATTTCTCTGCTTCTGATTGCTTGTCTCCTACATTGGTAAATCAAGAGTCAGGAGCTGATTGTCAGGGCTACCAGAGCTGCCTTTAACTCCAATAACTCTTATCACACTAGCTGCTCATCACATAATCCCAATTAAAAGTCTATGCCACACCCCCTGCTACTATAATTTGAAATTAAAAAGTAAAACACTAAGCCGGGAGCGAGGGAGCACACCTATAATTCCAGCACTCGGGGAGGCAGAGGCAGGCAGACTGCTGTGGGTCTGAGGTCAGCCTAGTCTATACAGTGGGTCTAGAACAGCCAAGGCTACACAGAGAAACCCTGCCTCGAAGAGGCGGGGGGGACACTATTGAAGTTTTCATGCAATGCTAATAGTGTGGGCATCTTCACAGAAAACTTAGAATTTAAATGTCCTCCGGCTATTATTAGTTTCGGTACTAAGTTTACGTTCTTTTGTAAAAATTTAATTATATGTCTGTGTTTGTGTTTGTGTTTGTGTGTGGGGGGTGTGTACACATATAGAGGTGCCTGAGAAGGCCTGAAGGGGGCATCAGATACCCTGGAGCTGGAGTTAAAGGTGGTTGTGAACCACTAGGTGTTTGTGCTGAACTTGGGTCCTCTGGAGAAGCAGCAAGCCCTTCATGACCATGGTATCACTTTATTCCCAAACTCATACTCTTACTCATGTAAGAGGTTTACTAGAAAGTTCAAGCCAGAGTTAATCCCTATTTCATAAATGTGTCAAATAGTCAAGCCGAATATAGTTTTCTGTTCTCTAGCATATGACCTTTTTCTTTTCCTTTTTCTTTTTTCTTCTTTCACACAATACACTCCCTTCACTCCTCCCAGTCCCCTTCCCCACCTCTCCTCTTCCTTAGATCCATTCCTCCATTCCCCTTCCGAAAAGATCAGGCCTCCTACGGACATCAACTGAACACAGCATAACAAGTTACAGTAAGACTCGGCACAAACCCTCCTATCAGGGCTGCATGAGACAACCCAGTAGGAAGAAATGGCTCCCAAGAGCAGGCAAAAGAGTCAAATGAGACATTCCCACTCGCACTGTTAGGAGTCCCACAAAAAACATCAAGCAACACAACCATAACATATATGCAGAAGGACATCATGAAGGCTCCATGATTGTCACTTCAGTCTTTGTGAGCTCCTATGAGCCTTACTTAGTTGACTCTGTGGGCCATGTTCTTCTGGTGTCCTTGAGCCCTCAGGCTCCTACAATTCTTCCTTCTCCCTTTTCTTCGGGAGTCCCTGAGCTCTGCAGGGAAAGGACCTCAAATCTCTAATTTGAGCTCTCTCCGAGCCTACTACTTGGCTGTGGGTCTCTGCATCTGGTACCATCAGCTGCCGGCTAGGATCAGTCTATGAGTACAGCACAGTATCACTGGGAATCATTCTATTGATCTGAATGTGTTTCTATGCTATGTCTCTCGGCTACCCAGCCTCTAGTTCCGGGCCGTCCAGGCAGTGCTGAGCATGGGCCTCAGATTAGACCAGTCAGTAGTTGGCCATTCCCACAAATTCAGTGCCTCCATTACCCCCACACACCTTGCAGGCTGGATAGATTGTAGGCCACAGGTTTTGTGGCTGGATTGGTGACTGAGTCCTACAACTGGAAATTTCCTGATTACAAAGAGGCTCCATACCCTCCATTAATAAGAGTCCTCGTAAGGGTTGTTCTGCCCAGTTCACGAACCTCAAAAGACCAGGAAGAAACAGACTCGCTGTAAATACATGAGGTTCTTTTATTGTAAATTACAAGCAGCAGCTTGGGCCCAAACCCCCCCACCACCAAAGCGGTGGGAGCCAAGAGCCCTACCCCAGGTTAGTTGGGTGATATTTAGATTCTGGTCCCTCCCAGCATGCCCAAGGCAGGGGCAATTCCTGCCTGGCAAGCATCTATTGGTCAAAATGCCACATTTTGAATTGATTGGCTATAGGAAGGTCCCCAGACCATAATGTCCCTCCCTAGGGGGATGGGCCAGTTTCCTAGCAACTGTTATCTCTAGTGGGTGGGGAAAGAATGCAATAAGGCAGTCCTTCCCCTCAGGGCATTACTAGACTTCTCCACCCACATACTTCAGGCTTTAATTAATAATAGCTGCTAATTTTTAATCTTTTTTGGTCTCTCAGGCTCACCCTCCGGACTGCCTGGTTTTGTATGACAACTTGACACAAGCTAGAGTCATCAGAGACAAAGGAGACTCAGTTGAGAAAATGTTTCCACGAAAAGCAGGCAGGCTGAGCAAGCCATGGGAAGCAAGCCAGTAAGCAGCATCCCTCCACGGCCTTTGCATCAGCTCCTGCCTCTATGTTCCTGCCCTGCCTGAGTTTTAATCCTGACTTCCTCCAATGATGGAATACAATCTGAAATTGTAAGCTGAATAAACCCTTTTCTCCCCAACTTGCTTTTCAGTCATTGTATTTTTATCACAGCAATAGAAACCCTAAGTAAGACACCCTCATGGAATCCTGGGCGTTTCTACTGCACTAGGTTTCCACATCACACACACACACACACACAAATACGCATACTTCCTGTACTCTCCCTACCTCCCCCCAACTTGATCCCTCTTGTTCACATTCACATTACCCCTGGTCTACCTGCAAACTCTATTTCCCCTTCCAAGAGAGATCTATGTGTCCCCCCTTAGTGCCCTCCTTGTTATGGGTCTGTGGGTTGTACCATGACTATCATTTACTTAACAGCTAATATCTACTTATAAGTGAGAATATATCATGTCTTTCTGAGTTTGGGTTACCTCACTCAGGATGATCTTTTCTAGTTCCATCCATTTGCCTGCAAATTTCATGATTTCCTTTTTTTATTTTTTTAACAGCTGAGTAGTATTCCATGTGTAAATGTCCCAGATTTTTTTTTCTTTTTTTATCCATTCTTCAGTTGAGGGACATTTAGGTTGTTTCCAGATTCTAGTTATTGTGAATAAAGCCATCGTGAACAAAGTTAAGCTTGTCTTTGTGGTAGGATGAAGTGTCCTTTGGGCATATGCCCAAAATTGGTACAGCTGGGACTTAAGGTAGATTGATTTTGTTTTCTGATGAGCCACCATTTTGCTTTCCATAGTGGTTGTGCAAGTTTGCACTCCCACCAGCAAAAGAATGTTCCTCTTGCTTCACATCCTTACCAGCCTGAGCTATCACTTGTGCTATTGATCTTAACTATTCTTAGTATTCCTTTCTAAGATGGAATCTCAGAGTAGTTTTGATTTGCATTTTCCTGATAGCTAAGTATGTCCAACATTTCTTTAAGAGTTTCTTAGCCATTTGAGATTCCTCTATCAAGAAGTCTCTGATAGAACTGTATCCCATGTTTTTATTGGATTATTTTTTTCTGTTGTCTAGTTTCTTGAGTTCTTTATATATTTTGGATATTAGTAGAGTTGGTGAAAAATCTTTTCCCATTCTTTAGGCTGCTGTTTTGCCATTGATGGTGTCCTTTGCCTGACAGACAAAAAAAAAAAAATCAGTTTCATAAGGTTCCATTTATTAATTGTTGATCTTAGAGCATATGGTATTTAAATAAACATTTTAATTCCAAAGCCTAACAATGTATACAAAAATGAATAAGTGCATTTTACAGACAGATTAATAAGGAGTTAAACAGAGAACAAAGAAGCCAGATTAGGGCATCCAGAAGCCTCTACCACCTCATGTATGTTACCAAACTCCTTTCCTCAACAATACAGGAATCCTCTTTGTGGTGCCCAGTAACAGTTTTCTTGATCTTTCTTCAGAGGCATAACACTAGTCACCAGTTCTTAAACAGTGAAGTAACACCTCTTTGGATTTTACTTAAGTGGAATGACACAGTGCACATTCTTTGGCTTTTATCTTCCCATTTATTTTTACCTTTTGTTTCATGAAAATTCTTGCATGTGGCTGTGGTTAACTGATTCCCAATGGGGTAATGATGACTGTATCATGATTCATTCAGAGTTTCTGCTGCTGGTGAATGTTGTCGCATTGTTTTGTTTTCTGAATTTGAGCTGTTAATAGCAGTGGTGATCTGAGTATTTTTCTGTCTGTCCTTTATTCACAGTCCTTCCAGCACAGAGTGACATTGTTGGGATCTGTAAGCAGGCATCTCTACGGCCAGCCCCAAGGGACCTGACAAACCGGATATCAGGCATCTGTGAAGCCACCTACCGACCACCTGAAACCACCTGCGCATGCTCTGGGTCATCTTATAAGAGAACTCCTACCACCTCTAATCTCTCTCTCTCTCTCCTGCCCTGCCCAGACACTATCGCTGATAATTCTTTGCCCTTCCCTTAATAAACTTCCCACATGGAACCAGTCGCGAGGTGTGCTTTGTGAACCTGCCGTGTAATTTTGCCGCACAATTCTAGCAGACAATACTTTGTCAGATGGATAGGTGGTGACTTTTTTCCATTCTAACACCTGAGAACAATAGCTCTACCCCCATCAGGAATAAAGGAAAAAAAAATGTAAATGTTATAGATAGAGAACAAATTTATAAAGACTGCAACATCAGATTATCACCACATAGCCCAACCTAGTAAATGATGAGATAGTTGTAAGAATAACTATTAATTCACTTTGTAAAAAGCTAAACTTCTAAGAGCCATAATGAACTGAATACATTTGAAATAGCTTTGTGAAGTTATGTCAAAAGACATTCCAAAGCAGGGGGGATAACTCAAGAATGTAAAGGAAAAGAAGGTAGTAGCAGGTACAGACACCGGTGGTAAAATCAGTTGGACAAGTGCATAGACTAATCTAAAAGAGGGCTTTTCCAATAATCTATTCAATGATTTTTATTTAACATCTTTAAAAAAAAATAGGTTCCAGGCAATTTTAATCCGATGGAAAATAAAGGGAGCCAAACCTGATTTCAAGGAGCTTATACATTAGAGGGGAACACAGCCAGCCAGTTAAGTCACATTTAAAATGCAAAATCAGGCCTGGGACAAACACTTTGGAAAAGACACATCATGCATATAGGAGCAGCAAGACTGAGTCTGGTTAACGACGAAAAATAAGATTTTCTAAACAAAAAAAAATTAGTGACAGCAGGAAAGCTAGACTTGGACAAAGCACAGCGGAAGGATGAACATTCCAAATAGAGAAGCAGCTGAGGAAAGGGCCTACGGAGACTGGGTACAGATTGATCAAGCCTTCAGGAAATAGCAGGGAAAATGTAGGTGGGGTCAAATTTTGAAAGATGTAAATGCCAAAGGCCTTCCATCTCAGACAACCTTGAGTTCCTTGTGGCTGTAGACTGCGGAGTATTTAATTCTGTATCAAATGCAGAATAGTGCTTCAAATGTAGGAGATGTTCAAATTGCTGGCTGAGGTGACCCAGGAACAGATTTTATTTTGTAGATAATAGAACCTAGGGCAGGGGTTGGGGGTGGGGAAGAGGAATGGAGAGCCGAGTCAAGTAAATTATAATAGCATGGTTAGCGCTATTAAGAAACCTGTACGAGTGCTGCTAGAGATGCCTGACGCCCTGGGGGACCGGACTGTATCTGAGCCTTCCACAAGCTTGGCCAGATGGAGTGACTAAATTATACGCCAAAAGCATAGTAGGGGACAAAGGGTTTCCTAAATGTACGTGATAAGAGTGAGTGTGTACCCAATTACACAGCTCCCTTCAGCCACCCTCTACTCCCACACTGAGGCCCATGGAGAAGTGTGGCAGTTAGATTGATTGACAAGCAGGCACACGACTTCAAGGAAATTTGGGAACCCTTGACTTATGGAACTCTCTGGAGAAAGGAAAATGGCAGCTGCGATGCATAGACATAGTAAAGAGCCCAGCTGTCTACTGGACAAGGGGAGACGGTGTGAGGGTGTAGGTGGGGTAGGAGAGGTGAGGACACATTTGAAAAGCTTTGCTGGATAGACTAAAGAATTCTGTGCCTAGTGAGCAATTGAGGGGAGATCTTGGGGCCAGGAATGACTTTTTACAGGGGAGAATAATCCAAAGAAATCGATAAACAGAGAATGAAGAAGTGTTTCTAAGGAAGACACAATGGACACGTCTTCTACGGAAGACAGGGGTCTAGTGGCCATTTCCATGACACAGATAAGAAAACGCAGGTAGGAAGCGAATTTGAGCTTTCTAGAGGTGTAGACTGTACAGAGGAAATGGTACACTTAAAAAAAAAGCCTTCGTTTTACAGTTAAGTTTTATTGCCAAATAGCACAGAGCAGGTACCTATATACAGTGCTAGCCGAGGGGAACTCACGTTTGGAAAAAAGTTCATTACGGTAGAGGAGTTTCTGATCTTGAAATCATTGGGATTTCATCTATATGAGAACATAGGGATGAAGGTATCAAACACAAATATATAGAGAAATAGATTTATGTAAATAATATTTAAAGGAAAAGCAGAAAAGGAGACTCAGAGATAGGAACGGCTAAACTTCAGCCTTGCCTATTCTGACTATCTAATGCTCTTTGAGACCTCTAAGAGCTGAAAAAAAGTTCTGTTATGATTGGATTGGTGATATATATATATATATATATATATATATATGTCACCTATTTAGAACATTCAAGCACAATAAAATTCTAGAAAACTTGCTGTTGCTTGATTCCACCAGCTAAAATAAACATCAGTAAAATTTTAGGTAAGCTGCTGAGCCTTAGCTTCAAGAACTCTTGAGAGCTGTGGAGGTGGCTCGCTGAGCAAAACGCTTGCTGCCCAAGCGTGAGGACCCACGTTCTAATGTCCAGAAGGCACTGAAAAAGTGTGGTGTGTGGCAATGGTATCCACTTCATTCTCCAGAGGAGTATTTGGGGAATCTAAGTCACATGGAGATAGTGAGTTACACTTAGGGTTTCCGTCATGAGTGCAGTTGTCACTCATCCACTCATCGTCAGAATGATGTCTGACGTCTTGCCTGTGGAATGACATCCTTCCTACCTAGTAAAATGGCTCATCGGCTATCCAACAACTCCCATATTCCTGTGTGCCAGGAGCTTGCCTTGACACTGTGGGATGAGTAAGTATGCGCTCTCCACACGGAGGAATCCTGTGCACTTTAGTTATATGTACTTTTTTTTTTTCCACTACCAGAAATCAACTAAATAAGAAGAAACCGTTAACAATAAAAAAAAAAAAGCCAAATGCTTCCATTAGGACATTTACTTCAAACTAAGTCATCATGAGACTAGTGATCAGTGTCCGGGTATGTCACATGATCATTAGAGCATTAGGTCTGTGCAGGGCTCCTGGGAATTACAGTCACTTCAGAAAAACAAGAAATCCTCGCGAGGGCGTTCTCAGTTTTGGAGGCTCAGCGCAGAGAACAGAGGAGCTGAGCTTTTCTCAGTCTGTAGAGCGAGAACCTCGGCTCCAGGAGGCCTCCTCCGGTTCTTTAGGAAGCTTTAACCTCTGCACGTCACACTAGCCTCAGGGCAAAGGACTCGTTAGTTCTTCGCCCAGGCCCCGCCCCGCCAGAACGCCCCGCCCCTCCCAAGCGCCCCGCCCCGGGCCCTGCCTATGCCGGTGACGTTCGCAGCGCTGCCCCGCCCCCTGCCCTGGCGGCGGCGGAAAGATGGCGGAGTTAGACATCGGGCAGCACTGCCAGGTGCAGCACTGCCGGCAGCGAGGTGACGCTGGAAGCCCCATCCCCGGCCGCGGGAGACCTGGGCCGGGTTCTGACGGCCGGGGCGGTGGCGGCGGATGAGGGGGGACGCGGGGCGCGAGCGGCTTTCCGGGGAGGTGTTGGTGCTTTAAGCTGCTGTCCCTCAGTGCAGGGGTGCAACTTAGGGCCTCCTTGTTTCCACTCAGATCTTGAGAGCAGACCTTGCAGGCTTCTCGGGGTTCCAAGTCATCCTGGGTCGCGAAGGGGCGTAGATCAGGGACTCCAGTGCCCTTTGGTCTTTATCACTGCGACCCTGGCGCATCCACGACTTAAGCTTTTTTCTTCAGTAATTTGTTTGTTTTTGCCAGACCAATGAGTTGAACATCAGTTTCTAACTGTGTGTTCGCAGGTTTTTAGAAATCTTGGAGTGTCTGAACCTCAGGCTGTTTCAGCGGGTCTTAGGCACTCTCCGACTCTGACCAGCGTTGATTTTGGTGCTAGATTCACTTAAGTGGTTAGTGGCAGAGTAGTAAACGGCATTTTAGGAAGTTACCTCCATTGAGCAGATAGATACCCGGTCATAAACATAGGCCCTGTATGTAGCAAGCTTCAGGGTGTTCAAGCGTTAGACACAGTCGTTGCCTACTGGATCGCACTCCAAATATGTATTTAGGGTTTTATCCCGCTGCAGCGTCAGTCAATTTGTAGCAAGTTCCTGAATCCAGCTCTTGGATGTGTCCCGGTTGGGTGTGATAACAGCAGTAAGACAACAGGGGCAGGTGACATAATTCATTATTACTTATCTATGACCTTTACCGTGGGCTGTACAGTAATGATCAAAACTTGTTTTCGTGTAGTATTTTCCTATGGAAGCTTAGCTGTTTGGGTTTGGCTATTAAGTTATACACATCCGGTCAGACTGATTTACATTAGAATCTCTAAAAGTGTCTGCTGCCTGTGATACAGCTCATCCTTTCCAGCTGAACATATCTGTAATGTTATTAATTAAGATGAGGCCTGTTTCTTGGATAGCAGAAAATGGTTAAAATTAAGTGATGATATCAAATACTAGGGAGTTATCTTGATCATAACTCTTCATGGGCTTCCTTGAATGGTGTATATAATGTTTGTTTGAACACTCTAAATCTCAAAATATCAAACATGCCCAATTTTTCACGTTGAAAGACGCCGTGGGCCAGTGAGATGGCTCAGTGAGCAGTCTGCAACCCAGAGCCCCAGGACTTCTCTGATGGACAGGAGCAGTGGCACTAGCACAGGAAGCTCATATATTCAGAGGGCACTGGCAGGGGTAACGAGAGAGACCCTGCCCCAAAATCATGGTGGAGAAATAGAACAGATTCCTAAAAAGGTATTGTCTGACCTCCATGTGTGTCAAAGCACAAAAACACACACACACACAAATAATAAAAATAAATCTAAAAACAGATAAAAGCATTTTGCAGATTATTGTTTCAGTTTTTCACAGTGACACGTGTCTCTAATTTCCTGTTGTGACATTAAAGCTCCAGTATCACTCTTTGTTTAATAATGGCAGTGATAGTTCACCAGGTACATTTTAGTTGAGAGAAGCATCATTCAGGCCCTTTGTCTGCAAGCATGATTACCTTGAGGGTCCCTTTTGTTTACATATAGCTTCTTTGCATTTTGGACTAAGATACCCAATAGGGTGCCATCTTTTCTAGAATATTATAGTTTATTTGTTTTTGTTTTTTTTTCTAAAGGAGACTGAGAAGTATCTTTTGGTTTTCATTGTGAAAAAAGTATGATTGGGCATATCTGGTGTCATATGGCTACTTGATATAATTTAATATATGAAATATATTGAAGTCAATTTAGAAAAGTGATTAAATCAAGTATGGTGGCTCACACCTATGTTTCTAACACTCTACAATCTGAAGTTTAGAGGAGTTTAGAGGCCAGTCTGGGCCAGGTGAGACCTGGTGTCAAAAAATAAACACATAAAAAGTGATTGATTATCTCTATCAATAATTAGTTTCCATGTCTGACAAGTGATACTTGTGTAAACTTTCCAAAATATATGTATATAGACAGCATTAGGATGAAATAACTAATAAGGAATGATAGATTCAGATACAGATCATATTGACACACATACATACAGACACACACACAAATATACGGTATATACTACATCATGTATAGTTATGGCTTTTTTTAGGTAATCTAAATTGACGTTCAGTGGAGTCAGAATTAAAACCCAGAATTTTCATGACAAATACAGACCTTCTGCAACAACAAGACCTAGCAAATCTCAGAAACGAAACAAAAAAGAAAAATTCCCCTTTTTTTTTTTTTTAACTTAATGATGTTTGTAACATCTATCTCCCGCTGATTTGTCCACTAGAGCTGAGGATTTGGTAGTTTTTGTTTAATGGGAATTACATAGTAACTTCCCACAGAGAAAGACAATTTTTCTTTTAGAGTTGGTCACTAGATTTCTTTTGCTTAGGAAAACTAAATCAAAATCAGATACTGACCAGTACCTGTCATATTTTCCTCCAATTTTAGATTTTCTTCCATTTGTGTGTGACGGTTGTTCAGGAATATTTTGGTAAGTTAAGTTTTTGGGTAGAATTTGAAAAGAATTTTGTTGTTTGTCAATATGGAGTTAATTTCTGAACACTATAGTGATTTAAAAGTGGTTTTAACTTTGTCCATTGACAGTTGATATTCAGCATTGTAATAGCTTGTGAAAAAGATAAACCGATGACTCATAATTATATATAATGTCATTAATCTTTAAGTTTCCAGAAATGCAGTCATAAATGTGGATTTTACTTTAAGATTATGTGTCGTAATTACAATGAGAAAATAATACCCATAAAATAAAGGATATGGCTCTTAACAATCCAGCCATGATTATTCTGTGTATTTTAATTAACATGAAAAGAGTCCAAACTATAATGTTCTTAAAACTAACAGTGCATGCTGATTGACACAGATCTTGCAAGCATGACCTGTGCACTACTCAGGGATTTGGGAAGTCATGCCCTGACATGTCGTATGATCATTTAACTGATTCCTTCCTGGAGAAACTCTAACATTCCCATCGTTCACATGCTCCTTAAAACACTTACAGCAAAGATAACGAGAAGGTGTGTTGTTCTTATCAGTGGCAGGTGAGCCTTTGTGGCTGAAAATGCTCGAGCTTGGAGATGCGCCTTCTTTCTATGGATTTCAGTTTGCTCTTTCGTGACAGTCACTAGTACAGTGAACATAATGTGTCATGTTAAAGTGGTCTGCCTTACTTGAGGTAGCGTGAAGTGCATTAACTGATCGGATTTAAAGCCAGGAGTGGGGGTGCACGCCTGTAGTCCCAGCACTGGGGGAGGGAGGCAGGCGGATCTCTGTGAGTGGTCTACAAAGCCAGTTCAGGACAGCCGGGAATACACAGAGAAACACTGTCTCAACCAAATCAAACAACAGCAAGATAAACTGACCTTATGTAAATAAACTGGTTTTGTTGTTGTTTTTTTTTTTAATTCAGCCTTGAGCACAGAAGCAAGGACTCTCATGGCTGTCCTGAGGTATGCCTCTTTTCTCTTATCTGACCTAATTTATATATGTGTAATCATGTACTTCCTTTTAGAATTGATTAGATTTAATGCTAGTATACAGGCATTAAAGTTTAGAATTCTTTGCTGCATCTCTTCTATTTTTCTCTGTTTGGGAGAAAACTTGTTCTGTTTGGTATTTACCCATTTTTGTCCTCATGGTTCCTCGTGGTTCTGTTTGGGGAGCCCATGCATATCATGAAGGTGTGCACTTGTGAGACACGCTGGCCTTTGCTCCCACATCACACTGTCCATCCAGTTCACTGTTCCCCTCATCGTAGCAGTTGTTTTCGCTGGCGTCTGGTGATAGGGTTCTATAGCAGTCAAGTTTATGGGGACCCAGTCAGCCTTAGACCACAAAGAACAAACCCTTAGTCCAACTAAATAAAATCCTTAACCCGATTCCAAACAGATGCACAAATTGAGACGGGAGGTTGCAGATAGAAAGCAAAGTCACACTGTATCGCTACTAATAAAGGATGACCCTGGTGGCGAGCGAGGTGGATCTTCTTTGGAAATGGGAAGCAGCCGTGCGCAGTAAACTGGGCACAGTGGTGCTCCCCTGTGGTCCCAGCTCTCAGGATGTGAAACACAAGTACTGAAAATTCAGAGCCAGTGGGGTATTGCAAAGCAAGACCCAGTCTTCAAAAAATAAAAAAATAAATAAATAAGGAGAGAAACTAAATAGTCATTTTAATTTAATTTAAAACGTAATTATAACACATTAGAAAAGTTATGACAATGTAGATGAATAAGCCTTATAGTCATTTCTCATACAAACTTTACTTGTAATTTTTGTGTAAGAATGTATCACCTAGTCTAAGAAGTTCAAACTGAAATGATAATGGATGATGCCTTCTAACACTTGCTTTTGTGTTGTTTTAAATGGAACTATAGCACCATTTCCCCCTCTTATGGTGTTAGGTGAATGTCAAGAAGGAGAGACTGAAGACAGATGAACACAAATCTTACCCATGCTCATTCAAGGACTGTACTGAAGTAGAGCTCGTGGAGGTGATATGTCCTTACTGTGAGAAGAACTTTTGCCTAAGGTAATCGCCTAAGCCATGCAAGCTTTGTGTATGTGTTTAGAGTGTATAAATCATGAACAAGTGCCAGCTCCTCTGTTACTTGTAGACACCGTCATCAGTCAGATCATGGGTGTGAAAAACTGCAGCTCCCACAGCCTCGAATGGCTGCCACACAGAAGCTTGTCAAAGACATTATTGGTGAGTCCCAGCAAGCTTCTGCAGCTGCTGTGCTCCTGGTGGACACCTGTTATGTCACTGCTCCTTTGAATTCTGTGCACGAGTGTTTGGGTTGTGTGTATGTCTGTGCACCACTTATATGCCTGGCACCCTTGGAAGGCAAAGAGGGTATCAGATCTCCTGGAACTGGAGTTATGAGCCATGTTGGTGCTAGGAATTGAACAAAGATCCTGTGGAAAAGAAGCCAGTACTCTTTAACAGCTGAGCCCTCTCTATAGCATCACAAACTTGTGTTTTGATGACATTCTTGTCAGCATATTTTGTACAAAGCCTTCAGGAAATGGTAAGGTTTCCATTAGGTGGTCTGCGTTGTTGGGCAATGTTAATCCGGTGTTAACAGATGAAGGTAGGGATGTTGATGAGGCTGGCATGGTGGACTGCCCTGTCTACAGGATAAATTCTACTAAGCTGTGCCCCAAGTGCTGCTGATAATATGAGGCACAGGAAAGAGCATGGCTGAAACATAGTTTAGTTGCTCCGGCATTATGCTAGCTCAGTAGAACTTTTGTTCCATATTTAGGGTGGTGTCCTTGTTAATAGCTACAGTGTTTTATAAAAGCAGTAGTAGTTGCCTTAGATTAAATAGGTTAGGTGAGAAAGAAGTGTGTGCCTATGGATTTTCTGAGGCAGAAGTTACTTAGATCGACCGTTAGTAATGTAAATATACTTATTAGAGCTGTACTATGCAGCGTACAGATGCTGAAGGCCACAGTGGCGAGGCTGGGCACAGTGGTGTACTTCCATAATCTCACCAGAGGCAGGCGCCGCTCAAGCCAGCCAGCATTACAAGGGGAGACCTTGTTTTCTCAAAACAAGAGGGAAAAAAAAAAGGAAAAGTAGGAAAAAATGAAAGAAAACAAAATCGGGAGATTGTGGTGGAAAGGGCTTACATGCTTACTCTTCTTCCTTAGATGCCAAGACAGGAGGGGCAGCTAATAAGGGACGGAAAGGCGCGAAGAGCAGCGCGACAGCCGCAAAGGTGGCGCTGATGAAGCTGAAGATGCACGCCGACGGCGATAAGTCACTGCCACAGGTGAAAAAGCAGATGTGCCGCATGATCCTGAAGGCTCCTTTCTCTTCCTCCCTTTAACTGAACACAGCGTAAACCTGATAAGTAGTGTTTTTAAAGACCACATGCTGAGGCGTCTATATATACCACATCTCTGTGCATTTTCCCACTTGATAGAGATGGCGGTGAAGCATACATATCCTTCTTCAATGTTTTCCCCAATTTGCACCATATTTTTAATATTTATCTATACTCATGGTCTACTTCATTCAGTAGCTACACATTATTCTGTTTTATGACTACAGCCTACTTTATTTCTGTGAATAACCTCAGATTTATTCACTGCATTGCTATTAACAAGTGTTCTCCAGTGAAGATGCTGTGTTTAGGGAAGGGAACCTCTCAAGATTGTATGTTGAAAATCCAACACTCTGGAGACAGATGTAGGATGTAGGAGATCAAGAGTTTAAGGTTAACCTGAGCTATGGAGTGAGTGCCAGGCCAGCCTGGGAAAAACTCAGAAGAATACAAGCATACATAGTTACATGCTCAAATACAGAGTCCTTAATTAACATTTAGTCATGTGTCCCAGTTTGCTTCTCTGTTGCTGTGACAAAACCCTGACCAGAAACAACTCAGGGGGTTTTATTTGAGTTTCCATGTCACAGTCCATCATTGAGGGAGATCAGGGCCTAAACTCAGGCAGGAGCCATGGAGGAATGCTGCCTAGTGGCTGGCTCACCTGCCTTGCTCAGCCTGCTTTCTTATGCAGCTCAGAACAACCTGCTCAGGGATGGCGCTGCCCACAGGGGCTGGGCCCTCCTCCATCAATTAGCCATCTAGGAAATGCCACACAAACATGCCAACAGTCCAGTGTGGTAGAGGCAATTCCTCAGTTAAGGGTTCTTCCCAGGTGTCTCTAGCTAGTTTGCGTAAAGTGAGTAAAAACTATTCAACACAATATGTTACACAGTTTGTATATTATATATAAAATCTATCTGTATACATACATACATACATGCATATATACATATACAAAAGCCCCTCAAAGTCAAGATGAACTTGTAGAATCAATAAACTTAAAGTTTAAGTCAAAGTAATAAATATAGCAAATCTAAAAAGACAAAGTTTTGGAAAGGCACAGTGAGATATATTATGTAATATTGCCCATAAAAAGGAATGCATTATAAAATGTAAACAAGTGGAAATAAAACACGATGTAAGTATCCAAGAGGAAAAAAAAAAGTTAAAAATATGGCTTCTTGCATGTATGCACATATATATGTGTGTGTGTGTATATATATATATATATACACACTCAATCAGGTAGATTATGTAGTTGTCTCTGAATTTATGTCCCATTGCCTAGTAGGAAAAAACCAGAAGGGTGCTAGCACTGCTGAAATTGTCTTTTAAAATGTTCATCATATTCCATGATACATCCCACTGACCCTCAACAAATCCAAATCCCTTTCCGCTGAGACAGGAATTGTTTTCACTTTATTATTTCTTAAGATAACGTCAGTTCTCCAGCATTTATATTAGAGATGTCTCACTGGGAGCGTTTTTATTTTACAGAAATTGACCTTCCTACAGAAGACAGCCTCCCTAAAACAGTTTTTAGGAATCAGGGAAGATTCTATTCCCACTATTTTTTTTTAACTAAACATAATTAAATAATAAAATTATTTGAAGAAAACAAATAAGACACAGATTATGTTAGAAAAGTTTCTGAAACCCTATTTTATTAGTAAAGTATTTTTCTGGGACTTTATTGTACTTTAATTTTTTACTTTCCTTGTTCTCAGAAATCTTGATACCTCTGATATGTAGTAAAGTCTTTCACATGTTTTTGTAACAAGAAGTCCTGTCTCGAAAGTGACAGGAATTTGATTTCAGGAAGTATAGTTGAAATCAGTTTGTTTCCTCACAAAAGAGAACAGAGGGACTGTGTAAGGGACTCTGACGTTGTTGAATGATTCATCAGTTTTCTTGATTTCTCTCTATTCATGTTGAATTCATTCTTAACTCAGGAATGGCTGAGAGATCTGAGGAAGCCTACAGTCCAGGTTGCAATCACTAGAACTCAACAGAGAAAAAAAAAAAGAGAGTTCCTCTGCCTCCAGTTCCTGAACATTAAATAAAAGGGGAGGGGGGATTGGAAGGGAGTGAGGGAGAAGGCTACAGCTGGAATACAAAGCAAATCAAATGTAATTAATAAAAAAAAAAGTCACACAACTGTCATTACACAGATCTCTTAGCTAGGGTTTTGAGTCTTTGGACGTGCAGTTAGGTAAGCGGGCTACAAGATTGGTTTTCCCATTAAAACTTACATCATTATAGGGTTATTCTATGTTGACCAAAAGAAGAGGAAGGAGCCTGGAGTGGTGGCACACTCCTTTAATCCCAGCACTCTGGCAGGCAGACGCAGTGGGATCACTGTGAGTTGAAGGCCAGCCTGGTCTACAAAGTGAATCCAGTACAGCCAAGGCTACACAGAGAAACCCTGTCTCAAACAACTAAGAGGTGGGCACAGGGGAGGAAAAGGCAGCACTAGCTGAAAAAGCCATGTCTTATTTCATGTGTCTAATCTATATGTTAACTTTTTCTTACACAGACAGAAAGAATTTACTTTCAGGTTTACCTGCCAAAAGGGAGCAAAGAGAAGAGCAAAGCCATGTTCTTCTGCCTCAGATGGAGCATTGGGAAGGTTGTGGATTTCGCAGCCTCGCTAGCCAGTCTTAGAAATGAAAACAACAAGCTGACAGCAAAGGTGATGGCCGGTTACCGGTTTCCCTTATGTTTTGGGATGTGTTGTCCACAAGTACGTCGTTACCACTATGTGACTTGTTTCTGTCTCAGCAGAAGCTGAAGTTGTGCCAGGTCCCTTCAGGGGAAGCCTTGCCGTTGGATCACACTTTGGAAGCATGGATCACTAAGGAGGACTGCCCTTTATATAATGGAGGAAATGTTATTTTGGAATATCTAAACGACGAAGAGCAGTTTTTAACAAATGTTGACTCCTACTTGGAATAGTCATTCAAGGATGCAAGTCAGAATTTACAAGCAGGAATCATTCTATGCAGATAATCAATTTCTTTTACTGCAAATACTTTTTAAGAACTCTCAAAGTTGTTTTTTTTATGATTTATTTCCATCAGGTCATAACTTACATCAATTGTTTTCTATTAAGTTCCATGTTTTATGTTTAAAGCTTAACTATGTATTGGTAGTTATTGGCAAAGTACTATTTTTATTAGTTGTTTCTGCATTAGGCTGTAGAACTATCAGCCAAAGTATCTTTTGTGTTAGGCTAATGCCAGCTGTTGACTGACTGCTGTGGCACGTTCTAATACCACCTCCACCACACAATCCCCCTCATACAACACCCACCTTTTTGTGATTTTGCCATTCTGTGGCAGAGGACGATGCATTTAGCAGATGCTTCAGTGAGGTCTTACAAGTAGTACTTGTTGCCTTTGTTTTTAACAAGTCCTATGATTAAGCCTAATATTATGGGCCCAGAATACATAGCCTTACTGTATACCCAAAATCATGATATATAAATTGATATATGCACATGAATTGCAGAATCTTCGAGATTCTCTCATTCGGGCTTCCAAGCATTTGGATAAGAAACCTCATACCTTAGAGGGAAAGTTATTTTTTTGGTATCATGTAATTGCACTGGATGTATTTCTGGTAATGAATTTTCTCCAATAGGATTCATCTTTTTGTTGGTATGAATCTATTACAAGTAAGAAGAGTGATGGAATAGACTAACTTTGTTAGAGTCTGTTTCACTGTACCAAAGCAAAACAATTACTGCATTTTACCTATAAATTGAAATGTCCTTTTGGGGAATGCTTCCTTTTACACTGGAGGAAAATGAGTGTTTTCTGTCTGTACTGGATAAAGGACTACACTATAGAAGCAAATAAAGTATTCTTAGTTGCCCCTCCCCTTTTTCTGTGCTGATTTTCACGACTTTAATGTTATAGGGTCTACTTAAATCCAAAATAACTCAAACACCATGTCTATGCAGATGACAAAAATTTATTGTAATCAAGCCACTACTTATTGATCATGGCCACAAAATAGACTTGGAAGCTGAACTGTAACGGTGAAAGGACATTGTACAGCATATTCAAAGGATGAAATTATAAAGTGAGGGGAGCAGGGTGGGCTGGAGCATTGTCCAGTCATATCTTGACATAAGGGGTTGAGCAAGAGAGTTTCCATCAGTCAGGATAGGAGTTGGCTCCTGGGCCTAGGAACATGAACTTAGTTGACCCTGCCAGCAAGATGGAGAAGTTGTCACTGAGATGTCTGGACTCAGACAACTGTCTCATTACAGCAGAAGCTGGTCAGCTTTTGGGAAGTCCCAGCTCCTCTAGGGCTTGAGACCTTGAACTTAGTTTTCCCCTATGATTAAGTGGAATTAAAAAACAAAATGGTAGTACTTAGATATAAAGTTACTTGTGCTTGTTCCTAATAATAAATTTAATTAAAGGAATAAACTCAGCATGTTCATTTGGTTCTTTTCTGCTCTGTCTTTTTCATGTTCATATCATAAATAGTGATAATTTCTAGCTTTCTTCTGGTTCTAAATTCATTCTTTTATAGTTACCTGATACCTACCTGAAACATTAATGTCTAATTGCCAATGGAGGCATAATGAAGATATAACTCAGATAGAAGTTATACTTAGAACTGTCATACACAGTTGTAAGGCAAGTTTCAAATGAGTGAATAGACAGTACAGCTATTTATGTACTCATATTTATCAAATGAGTGAATATACAGTACTGAGTTCCAGTAGCTCATTTATTAGAAACTATCAAACGAGATAGAAATAGTCTTTAAAAACCCATATGCCAGAATTTTTTTGAGATACCAGAAAGTTATAATACCAACCAATCACAATTCTTACACATAATAAGTGGCCAGAACATGTAATTGAATGAAAATTAAATATTCCAGAAAAAGAATACCTACTGAGAAGACTGTGGCTGGCTTGAATTGAAACCTAGGAAGAATGAAAAAAAAAAAAAAAAGTCTTCTCTCATTGACCAGACAAAAGAAACAAGGCTATCCAGAGATGGACTTATAACAGTGGACACACTGGCCATCAGCTAGGTCAAGTCCTAGATGGTGGAACCTGCAGGGCTGGAGAGTGCCCGGGATGAACATCCTTGGTACTAAGAACTGGCAGCTAGGGCATGCATATTCTAAAGCAAACGAGGTATGGGCGAGGATCTCAGTCCTCTTAACTCCCTGTGTCCAAATAAATATTCGGAAAGTAGAACTCTCGGACTGCAAGTTAAGTCTGCCTAAAGAAATGGGAGGGTTGCACTGTTCCCATCATACCTTGTATTTTTACTGGCCGACTGTTAAAACTGTAATGGAAATGCACAAAACTGTAGATGAACAGTTGAAATGACACTTTGATGCTAATGAGCTTCAGTCTAAAGAATGAAGAAATACGTGAGAAAACTGGATAATAGGATTCTTCCTAGCTACATTTGTCAGGTTATGATTGTGATGTTATCAGATATGAAGAAGGATTGGGAGAGCTGAAAGACAAAAACAAGTGAACAAAAACTCTAGATAAAGTGCTTGGAGAAAAAAGCAGGCACTTAACATTGCTTAGATCTGGTTAAAGTTCGTGCATTAAGGTATTTGGTCACGTAAAGGTAACTGTTAAGGTTATTTTTATAAAATTGTGTTTGTTTCTTTCTTAACCCGGCTCCATTATATCATTTTGACAAGCTTCACAGCACAGACCTGAGCAGTATTAACTCTGTTCTTAGCCCTCCAAGCTAATTTGGCTTCCTCCCTGCATACATCTCAGAAATACTTGCACTTTGTAGTTTTTCTGCTCCAGCTCCTTCTCTGATGCCTCTTGAATATTTGCCTGTGGTTGAATCCCCTATTTACTCTTCTAACTCCTCCTCTCCTGGCTGGTAGGAAGTCCAGCCCTATTCTTTCTTCTGGCCTGCTCCGTGATTGGCTGTTAGCTGCTTTATTGGCATAGCATGGGACAGTTGGGGAGGAGTGTTTACACAACATTGAGACAGTAGATTCTCATAACAAGGATTGCAACCAGATATGGGGGAGGGGGTACAGAAATCAGCATTTGAACTGCACAATAACCTTATGACTACAGGTAATTTTTAAAAGTTAGGTTATTTAGTTTTAGCGTATGGAGACACTTGTGTGTTATCAGAGGACAGCTTGTAGGAGTTGGCTCTTTCCTACTGTGTGAGCTCTGGGGATCAAATGCAAGTTTTCACCTTGGCAGCAAGTCCCCTTACCCACTGATATATCTCAGTTGGCTCTTTATTCACTTTGACAGGGTCTTAGTATGTACCCCAGGCTGGCCTTAACCTTGACTTTTCTTGCCTTAGTCTACCTACGGTCGGGTGTTTTTGTCACTTTAAAGTTTCTTGGGAAGCTGATTATGGTGGCTCATGCCTTTAACCCCAACTCTAAGGAGGCAGAAACAGATGCAGATGAGTGAGTTCAGGACCAACCTCATCTACATAGTGATTTCCAGGACAGGCATAGCCTCACAGTGAGACGTTGCCCTAAGAAAGGTTCCTTGGGAATTTGACTGGTGTCACTAATTACCCTTATTCCCTGTTCTCACCATTGGCAAATGTGTCTTAATGTCGTACATGGGAATAAACCCATGATGCCAAATTTAAAGATTAACCTACCTACACAGCCTTTAAAAAAAAAATCTGTCAAACTGTGAAAATGCCATGATGATGCTCATTACTTCTGTATTCTGACATACACACAAAAGAATAGACATTTGTAGTAGTGGTAGTGAGGGGGGTTTCTTGTTTATTTTTTTTCTGCTTCGCATCCTCTCACTTGGGAAAGCACATCTGTAGATTGCTTTCCTCATCCATGGAAGCTGAGGCACAGTTGGCTCACTGCCAGTGACCCTAGACGTGCACAGTGAGTCATGTTACAAAGACTAGGACATTTGAATTACGACCAGTACCTTTCCACTATCGAATTCCAAGCGCCCAGTAGCCACGTAGGCAGACTATGCCTTTGACCACCTACTCTGTATGTTTTTAAGTTAACCGGTGACTGGTTTCGTACTTACAGACACCAAGGCTATCTTAAGAGTTTGTTTTGCCTGGTAAAATTTCTCTAAAACTCTAGAGCAATTGCTAGAACTCTAGAACTATAAGCATCAAGGATGATCTCAAGGCCAACCAGTGGAGCCAATGATGGCAGCCACGTGACTAACCTCAAGAGAGCAAAGTTCATGCCTAGCCGAGTCCCTGGCTCTTAGTTTAGAGGTCCAGTGTTTGGGTGTGAGGCAAGGTGCATAGGGCATCTGCTTCAATTTCTAATTGTTTGTGTCCCTGAACAAGGAATTGGACTAGGAATAGACACATGGATGGTGATAGGAAAAGATATAGTTTATTAAGAAAGTTTTTCCAAAGGTGGAATGGGGCCAGGCCTGGAGAAAGAAGTTTACTGGTGCCTGTTCAAAGCAGATTGGCACATCTGTACTACATGGACATATCTGTCTATCTATCTATCTATCTATCTATCTATCTATCTATCTATCTATCTATCTATCTATCTATCTATCTGCATGCTCTGTTACAAGACGGCCTTGGTAGAAGGGGCTTCCAGTCTTTCAGCTAACTGGCTTCTTCCATATGCCAGTTTTCACTCCTCTCTGTCTCCATCTCTCTCCCTCACTCCCTCTCCCCATCCCCGTCCTCCACCTTTTCTCTCCCCATGACACACTCTCTTGTCACACCAGCATGCCAGCATGTAGCGAGGCTGTTTGATTCTGACTTGCTGGAGTGGTAATACTGATCTCCAAGCTATAGTATCTATCTTAGGTTTTTGTTCTGTTTTGATTTTTTTTCCTGGTTTATTATTTTCCTTAGGACAAGAGAGAACTAAAAAGTACTAACTCCAAGAGTTTATTCTCAGGTAATAAGGAACGCAGGAAGAGAAATTAGGGTTTTGTTTGTGGTAAATGACATCTGTTAAATGCAAGGGTTTAGTTTTCTGTTTGCTGAGCTGCAAGTTAAACTGGTTGTGTCACTCCCTGTTCAAAGTACAACAGTCCCTCCTCCTGCACCTTGATTGGCCAAACCCTTACTCTTGCCTAAGCCACATTTACACCTTCAGTCACTGAAGACCTGTAAGAAGAACATTCTTTTGTTTTTCTTAATAAATCTGAGTGGGCATGTATGGTTTGTTTAAATTTTAAACATGTCTTGGAAATCTTTTATAATTGTATTTTTGTTGGTGACCTCAGGAGAAGCAAGGAAGACATTTCTCAGTTTTCTGAACATACAAAATACAGATATACTGTCGTTTACAAAAACAGAAGAAACTGTCATTGTAAGGTCCAGCTATAAAGATAAATGGCCTAACTCCAGCTACCTCTCTGTGAAGTCAGAAGACCCTAAAGTGCTGAAGGTGGTGAATGTGACCAAGACCTCACTGGGCATCACAGACTTTGCCATCAAACTCATGACCTTCCCAGGAGAGACGAATCTGACCATGCAGCTCTGGCATTCTGAAGGTAGGCAAAAGACACTCATCGAAGAGATAAGGAATGTCAAAGTGAGAGTGCTCAGACAGACCAAGGGCGGCAGCCTTTTCCAGGCACCGGTGCCTGTCAACAGATACATCTTTGTGCTTCTTTTATCGATGATCGTTTTAAATAAATGTGCCTTTGGCTGCAAGATTGAATTGCAGGTACTTCAAACAGTATGGAAGAGACCTTTGCCAATACTTCTTGGGGCGGCTATACAGTTTTGTCTTATGCCATTTTGTGGTTTTCTTTTGGCTCAGATTTTGGGACTGCCGAAGGCACAAGCGTTTGGATTTGTGATGACCTGCACATGCCCAGGAGGAGGTGGGGGCTACCTTTTTGCTCTCCTTCTGGAAGGAGATGTCACTTTGGCCATTTTGATGACCTGCACATCAACGTCTCTGGCCCTGATAATGATGCCCATCAACTCTTACCTATACAGTAGGCTATTAGGGTTGGCAGGGATATTTCATGTTCCTGTTTTAAAGGTTGTGTCTACTCTTCTTTTTATACTTATACCAATATCATTTGGTATAGTCATCAAGCACAGGGCGCCTGAAAAAGCAATCTTTCTAGAGAGGGTAGTACGACCTCTGAGTTTGACTTTAATGCTTGCAGGGATCTATTTGGCTTTTCAGATGGGCTTGGTGTTTCTGAGAATGGCTAGCCTACAAGTGTTTCTTTTGGGGCTTTTGGTTCCTGCACTGGGCTTTTCATTTGGCTATGCCTTTGCTAAAGTCTACATGCTGCCTCTTCCAGTTTGCAAAACGGTTGCTATTGAAACTGGGCTGTTGAATAGTTTCTTAGCGCTGGCCATTATTCAGCTCTCTTTTTCACAGTCCAAGGCATATGAAGCTTCTGTAGCACCTTTTATAGTAGCCATGTGTTCCGGGTGTGAAATGTTACTGTTCCTTCTGATCTACAAGACTAAGAAAAGAGACATTCTTAGCACAGAAAATGAAAAAAATTCTCTAGTCTAAAACCTACAGCACCCTTAATTCTCATCCTGGCTGGCGTGCTGTAGTAGATTCGAACTACACATAAAATAATGCCTTTCTAAAGTCACAGTAAAACTTGTTAAAAGCTTGACATGGGAAGTGAGGAAATTATTTCCTCCAATACTTTCATGTGTATGTTTGATATGTGTGTGTGTGTAACATATGGGTGTGTATGCTGTTACATACATACGTGTGTTTATGTGTGTGTATTATCCATTACCCATACCTTGTATGTACCTGTGACTGACACAGTACATACTGAGAAGGGGGATTACGATACCCTTGCAGTGTGTTAGTTTGGTAGTGATTTTATAATCTCTTAATGAGGAACAGCAGTGGAAAGAATCAGTGACTCTTGTCTATCCTAAGTTTTTAGGGAAAGAATGTCCTTATGAAGGGGCAGTAAATGCTGACTCAGGGAATGAGCATGCAAATTCCTACCCGGCATCCCCACTACTTCATTTAGAGGCAGTGTGTCTTGAAGCTTTGTTTTCACAGCCACATGTGCTTCTGACTTCTGTACTCCCCACCAAAGGCACTGCCACTTATCTGGAAAGGGCACCTCCGTCATCTGTCCTTTTTAAAAATGGTCAACCTCAGTATTGCAAAATATTTCATCTGATACCTGCACCAGCTTCCTCCCTAATTCCCAGAGCTATTGCTTTTGTTATGGCTGCTTCCCTAAACCTTTCCAAACTGCCTTTGGCTTTAATTCTACTTAGTCACATTAATCTTATAAAAGTCTAACTTGGATTGCATAGTTTCCTTGCAAATGGTACAAAACCTGTTTGCCTACATAAAGCTTTGGTAAGGCATTTGTGCATTCAATTCAATACAACTTTCCAGTTTGTTTTCTACAACTTCTTGACATAAAAGTCTTTGCGTGCCATTAGGGCTTTGACTCAGGTTCTGGCTCTGCATAATGCACAGGTTTTTGTATTATCCGGATCTTTGCTTTTGTGTAAAGCAGAATTTAGTGTCTCTTGGATGTACCTTGTTTTTTAGGACAAGAGGGATGCCAAGGGTGGTGCCTTAGCCAGCACTCAGGAAGCTCAGGCAGAGGACTGCTGTGACTTTGGACCTGTCTTACTCTAATAAGTGAGTTCCAGGATAGCCTATAGCAATTAATCATCAATAAATAAATAAATACAGAAAGCACTGATGGGCCAGGTTTTAAATTTTATCTTTAGTTTTTAAGTTTGTCGTTCTTGGGAGTGATAAGTCCACTCCACTATTCATAGAATAACAATTCTATGATAATGATATATATCCTTATAACCTGGAACCTGTTAACACTACAAAAAATGTTAGATATTTTGACTGTTTGCAACTCCTACCTATGTTCCACAAAACATGAAATCATATTAAATAACATGGAGACAGAGTCTCCTCCTGAGTAGCTCACTTGGTCTATATAGACTTGATCATTTTACTCTCAGTCAATAATTAATTCTTTTGTGGGCTGTGGGAGATCACATGGTTTTATGTATTTGCTTAGGCTAGCAGATCAGAGCCCTCCTCCTGTGTGTGTGTGTGTGTGTGTTTAAAATTTCTCTGTCATCTCAGAGTTTTCCTCTTGTCATATATGGAGGTCTCTACAATGAGCAGAACCAACTTCCAAATACTCAATAAGAGGGCTTCGTACTTTGTGGCTCCAGCTTGCAGCAGTGCTATAATGGAACCAGAACATCAGACACTGTTGTGGACTTCAGTATCAGAAGGCACTTGGCAGCAAAATGGACTGTTCCTGCTGAAAAACCGCTGGAGTTCCTGCTCATCCGATGTAGGAAGCTAGTAATAGCTTTAACATAAAGACGTCTGATATTTGTGCCCTCGTCCATCTTATTTCAAAATGCTTACATTGAGTTTAACAGCTTTGCCAAGTCAGTGGAACAACTTTCACTCATGAAAAGTTTAAAGATGGTATTTCTTCAAACGCCTAGGGAATTTCATTTGGCCTGTCAGCATGCATTTGATACAATATTTATTTGGTCTTTTGACAGGTCAAAAAAACACAAGTATTTGATGGAGGTATCCAAAGCCGTTTATTAAGGAGGCATTTTTCAGAAGGGCAGAGACAGGTCTCTGCTTTTTGTGAGATTTACAAATTGGATTCACATTCCTGCCACTCATCTGAGACATCATTGTACATTGTTAATAATTTCTTGTCCTGATTAAATCAAGAGAAACAGTCATTTCACAAGCAATAATGTCAGGACATTGGGTCCTCTTGTGGGTAGGTCATCTGTGTGGACTTTTCCACTTAAAAGTAACATACCTACCATGATACCTGACCTGTTTCATGTGAGGAAACATTTCAAGAACCATAGACTAGTCCTTCTTGGTCATACAGAGTAACCTGGCTTAAGCCATGTACATTCTCTGTATGTGGACTTTGCAGTCAGGGTGCTTTGCTGTATTCTTGCTGTGTGAGTTTGGGCCAAATCTCTTAACTTCTCCAAGCCTCAACTTCCTTATCTGTATAATGATGGGAATCTTCATGATATTGTTACAGCCCTTAAGTTTAAGCATGTAAGAAGACAACTGCTGTCTGGTGTGGTGACACATGCCTGCAACCTGAGAACTCCAAAAGTGAAGGCATGAGGGTCAAAGACTTCAGAAGCCAAGCTAGGCTACATACCAGGACATTGTTAAAAATCCATGGCTGGGAAACCAACCAGCTCAACGATAGAGTGCTTGTATATTATTTACAAAGCCCTGGGCGTCATCCTTAGTACTGAAGCTTGGGAGGAGGGAAGCGGGATCGTCTTCAGCATGTCAAGTCCACAACAAACAACAACCGCTATGTCGAAGAATTACTAAGAAGAGAGTTGGGGCTGACAGTCAATCATCAAAAGTTAAAAATCTCCGTTAGGCTTACCTACTACAGGTTTAGCAAATGAGCGCTGCACAGTTACAGTCACAACTCCAATTCATCTGTGACCAAAGAGCAGGATGGAACGCAAAGACAAGGAAATAGGAAACCATGAACTAATAAAGACGAAAGTGGAGATTTTTCAAAATAGGGGATTCTTAGAGAAGGAAGGAGGGGTATGTAGGAGAATGCCAGAAAAGACCTGCTTCAGACCCCTGACCAGGTCTTGCAAAGCCTAGGACCGCCCAGCGATCAACTCCGGGCCGAGCGGAGACGTAAGGGCGGGGTTTCTAGACGCCGGTCCCCGCCGAAGGCCGAAAGGGGGCGGGGCTTCCTGTCGGAGCAATCCCGGTTACCTCCGGAAGAGCAGCAGAGCCGAGCCTTCGGACGCCGACAGTTGGGCATCGCGGGGCGCTCGCGCGAGGTGAGTCGGTTCTGTCCCTGCAACCTCGCGCAGCGTTATTCGGTGGCCAGGGTTCTGGCGAACTGCAAGCAGCTGCACCCATGCTGGGCCGGGGCGGAGGCCGGGCCCTCCTGCCCGCAGTGCTCTCCGTAGTGCTCCGGAAACAGCCGAGCGGGTTCGTTAAGCGGTCCTCCTTGATCTCTGAGGTTCTATGTCGCAGAGTAAACCCGACTCTGCCGAAGCCCTCAGGGATATATGTGGCAAGTTCCCTGGGGCAGATATCACAGGGTTAGGGATGGGCAGGCCCAGGTCCGGTGATGTCCTGCATGAGAAGCCAGGGCAGGTGACGGAAATGGCACGGCTGTACAGGATAGAAACTGTTTCAGTCTGTATGACTTTGTTCCCAAAGTGAAGGCTGATAGACTACGACCCCGTGAAAACAAGTCTTGAGGCAAATAGGTCTCTGAAATAAAGGGGTTTATTGAACCATTTAAATACACTAGCCAGGAAAAGGACCAAGACTTGGGGCACGTTTTGTAAACTACCGGCAACAAGGCTATTTTAAAAGTGCCTCTGACGTCTAGAGCTAATGGTATTTTTGGATTTCAAGGCACCCCACCCCAAATTGACTCGCCTTATCATTTCTCCTCTTCTGGACCTCTGTAAATTTTAGGGCATCTTAGAAAATTTGATTTATCACCCCTCCCTTCCTCAGTGAATACATTCAGACTGAGAAGATGTAGCAGGCATACAAATGACCAAATGCTACGTAGCAACATCAGTTTTCTGTAAATGTCTATTGGTTGATACCTGTTGTGCTGGAGAATTCCTTGAAGATATGATGAATAGCTTTTGGAATGGTCTTGGGGAATTGGTGGGTATTTTGTCACAAGGTGATGACTAAGTGGCTTTAGCAGTTTCTGCTAAGGAAGAAGGCCCAGCTCAAGAGTGTCCGGTTGTGACGAGACAAGAAGAGTGCAATAAGAACAAGAATGATAAAGTTTAGAAACCATTCTTGAAGGGCTCTAAGGAGTTTACTCTATAACCTAAAACGTAGCTTTTTATGTAGTTACTTGAATACTTGTATCACAAGGAAAGGGCACTGAGGCATGAATTCATAGCCTGCAACCCTAGCCAGCAAGCATTTTGAAGACTGAGCCAGGATGGCCAAGAGTTTGAAGCCAGCCCATCAGGCAAAGGGGAAAATAAAGCCGCAACCGGCAGAATCTCGTACATCTGCTCTGTCCCCCTGTGCTTCCCTTCCTGTTCAGCAGGGTGGAGATTTCAGATGCCCTTCAAGAGGATGCACAGTGTCACTTGTTCTCAGTGTGAAGCAGGCAGAGTTAGTGTGGCCTTAGAAAGAAGGCCAGTTCTTCTGTTCGTGACAGCTTCCTTGCTTCCCAGTGCTGGGAACCCATGTTAGTGTGTGGTCAAGCCTGTGGTGAGTCTAAGAAGCCAGCAGAAAGCTGGCAGGTCACGTGGTTATGCTTCCCTGATCCAGGAACCCGAGTTAGCGTGTGGTCAAGCCTGTGGCAAGTCACACAGCTACACTTCCCGCTCCCTGAAGCCCAGGAGGTAAATGGCACATTTGCTTTTATAATAGTTTTAGACCTGGAGTTTTAGACCTTTCCTCAGAATACTGTAACGGGAAGCAAGGACTGTTCAGATCAGAGTTGAGTATACATTCTGTAAAATCTGCCCGTATAACATGGGGCAAAGTACTTCTAATCTGTGCACCTTAAATTCTTCACCTTTACCAGCTTGTCTTTTTAAATTCCATATACAAAGCACTCTACTTCTGGAGTTCAGTTAACACAGACACCTGTGGTTCCTTTCTCCTTAAAACTGTTCCCATCTCAGCCTTCCCAGTGTTCTTTATCTTATTCCTCACCCACTCATACACCTAACCTTTAGACTGTTTCTTGACCTTCTCTATTACCTGAGCTTCAGTTGGATCCCACGGTTCCACCCAATATGATATGGTATGGCTACTCCCCTAAATGTGATATTGTATGGACACCTTGGGAGACAAGTTCATAGAACACTTTTTGCCTTGATAATGCTTCTGTTACATGCCTGTAATCCTAGCACTTGGAAAGGGTGCTAGGACAGGGGAGTAGAAGCTAGGGCAGAAGAGGCAGGGGATCAAGAGTTCAGGGTCATCCTTGGCTGTTTATTGAGTTTGGCACCAGCCTGGACTATAGGACACTATAAGATACTGACTCAAAGCAACAATAGTAACAAAAAATTTGTGTTAGTATAAAATTGATAGTAGGAGAAAGGCGAAATATGTGATATTTCAAAATGACTTTTACTGGGAGAAAAACGTTGAGCTGTAAAGCAGGGAAGGGTGTGAAGCAAAATAAAAGTGTTGCTAACTGAGATGCTTGTGTAAATGAATGCTTGCCGAGTTTGTAACTATTCTGTGCTGGTCTGTGTTGACTATGTTTAGAAGATGGCAGACCCGTGGCAGGAGTGCATGGATTTTGCAGTAACCCTCGCGAAAGAAGCCGGAGAGGTACGAGCTACCGTGTCGTTGCCCAGTGCGATGTGTGTAGACATTGCAGTGTGGCCTTGTTCAGCGAGGCTTGTTCTGATTAAGCTACATTTGCTGTGTTGCTGAACACTTTCAATACAGTGAAAATTGAGTGTGTGTGTGTCACTAGGGATGTGTGCGTGTTAAGCAAGTACTGGTGCTGCATGGCACGTCCAGCCAGTTTTTCAGTTTGTGCCGTTCGGTTTTTGTGATGATAGTCGCGAATCTAAAATAAGCTATGAAATTATGTGACATTTTACCTAGAAGGTCGTAACTCTACAGTGTCTCACTTCGTAGACATTTTTGAAAGAAAAGGCTTAAGAACGTGTAAGACTGATGGCGTGCTTGAAGTTATTTTTGTATTTTTTGTAATTTACCTTTTTGGTTGACTGAGAATTGCTTACATCTTTTTTACTTGCTTACCAAAACATCTTTTTAGATGGTTCGTGAAGCCCTGAAAAATGAGGTGGATGTCATGATTAAAAGTTCTCCAGCTGACTTGGTAACAATCACCGACCAAAAGGTTGAGAAAATGCTCTTCTCTTCTATAAAGGAAAAGTACCCAGCTCACAGGTATTTCCTGCACCGCTTTAAATGGAAAAAAATTAAGCCTAGGCTATGTATGAGGCAAATGCTGTTTCTAGGTAGAGAGTTGAAAGCTAGTTGACTGAAGCTTGAAAAGGAGCTTAGTTTGAGGGTATGGAGCAGCTCAGGCCAGGATGATGGGGAGGAAAATTGAAAACCTGTAGGTGACGTCTGGGTCGTTGATCGTGTATGTGGTCTTGGTCTTGACTGATAGCTCTGGCTGTTTCTGACTAATCTTTTATATATTTCTACCTCACTGGTTAAGCTCCTGAGCAGTTGCCCCTGCGTGCTGAGTGAGGTTAATTGCCTGTACTATGGTTCTAGGGGTCGGGGAGGAGGGGATCTTCAGATTCCTTCAAGACAGGAAGAATGTTTGGATGGTGGAAGCAATTATCTGCTCCCACAGGCACAGTTGAAAAGCTCAATTAAACTCCCTGCATTTCAAAGTTCCACATATGTGAAAGAAATGCTGCCATTAAGAAGTTTGATGGAATATCCTAAAATCAGGACTCTTCACAGACAGAGAAATTTAGCAGAAAGAAACATGTTGTCAGCCAGGCAAGGTGGCAAATGCCCCTAATTCTAGCACTCAGGCATGTGAATGTGTAGCCAGCAAGGGCCTCACAGTGAGACCCTGACTCAGGAAACTATGGGCTGGAAATGAGCTCAGTGGTAGAGCACTGTTTGCATGTGCTAGTCCCTGAGTCTGATCCCAGAACCCTGACAAACTGACAGCCATCCTTTGAAAATTTCATGCTGCAGTTCTGTTACTTCTTTCTCCTTGCACCATTGGCCACTGTCAGTCTTTTAGCCGTTGAGAAGGTGAAATACTTAAAGTTGTAACTGAACATATTTCCTTCCAATAAAAAGGCTTAGAAGTAAGGAAAAAGAAGACAAATATTTATTAGGACAGTTCAGTGTCAAGTGATAAAAACAGAAAAAAGAAAACAGGAGAGAAGAAAACCAGTGACCTCAGACACCGTTTATAAAATTGGCTTGTTGTTGTACACAGTCGTGTCGGTGGGTAGTTTATATTCCCATCCCCTTAGTGACTGTTATCAGTTATTCCTTTAAGAAGGACACTCATGCGCTGTTGAGATGGCTCAGAGTTTAAGAGCACTGGCTGGTCTTCCAAAGGTCCTGAGTTCCATTCCCAGCAACCACATGGTGGCTGACAAACATCTAGAATGAGCTCTGGTGCCCTCTTCTGGCCTTCAGGCAGGACAGCGTATACATAATAAATTAAATAAATCTAAAAAAAAAAAAAAAATCACTCACCTGTGTGGTTGCTGGTGACTT
This sequence comes from Meriones unguiculatus, assembly GCF_030254825.1. Lineage (NCBI taxonomy): Eukaryota > Metazoa > Chordata > Mammalia > Rodentia > Muridae > Meriones > Meriones unguiculatus. The sequence continues at coordinate 100,931,495 of NC_083354.1, forward strand.
CAGCTCCCCAGGGGTGGTCTGCTGGCAGCTTCCTCAGTTCCTCACTTCTGTGGCATTCCTCTCAGAGCTACATGGAAGCTGGCTTCTCCTGGGCCAGGTTGGGAGAAACAGATGAGCAAGATGGAAACTACCAGGCCAGTACTGAAGCTGTCCAGTGCACTCCTACCATAGTCTTTGAATTAGAAGTCAGGTTCACACTCAAGTGCTTCATGGGCTCTGCATCTTGCTAGAATCTAGAGAATCTGTGGCCTTTTAGTATTTCCATTTGTTTGATTTTAAGACAAAAATCTCACTTGCCCTGCTTAGCCTGGAGCACTTTTCTCTCGCCTGCACCTTCCTGAGTGCTGGGATTATAGGCATGTACAACTACATCTTCCTTGTGCTCTTTTATCATTGCTCTATTTCCCTAATTTTTCCTTTTAAGGATGACCTTTCCAAATGTGTGTGTTTATCTCTGTGTTTATGCCAGCATTGCATTTAGAACTGAGGATTCTGTCCTGTTCACATGCCTTTCCTCTGGAGAAATAGAGTTTCATTCATGTTTTTTTTATTATTATTATTATTGTTATATTTTTACCTTTTTAGAAAGAAACAAAGAGCAACAATAGAACAGTAGTCTAGACTTGGCTTGTGATTCAGGTAGACCCTGTAGCTAAAGGAAATGAAGCTTAAAGACTTGAATCCAATTTAGAGGTTAGGAGTTTGTATTTCTTGCTTTCAGTTTCATTGGTGAAGAGTCTGTGGCAGCTGGGGAAAAGACAGTCTTCACAGACAAGCCCACGTGGATCATCGATCCTGTTGACGGGACAACTAACTTCGTGCATGGGTATGCCTTTAATTCTAATGTAATTACTGTCGTGTGTTAACTGCATGATTCTCTGTTCAAGGCAACACACACTTTAGGAATTGTTTAAGTTGTTTATGCTTCTTTATTCTAAGAAATTGTATATTAAATGTAGCGGTGGAGCTAACTGTATTATGCAGGTCTTTCCAAAGATGTGGAGGAAGTGAAGAAAAGGTACTCTGTGGACTTGTGTGATATGCCTGGTCACCATTCTTTTTCTCACTGTGAAGACTACAAAAATATGAGGGAGTAACGTGGGCACTTTAGATCAGTAAGGAAATTGGTAAGTTTAGTGATGGGATATTCTCTGTGCACAGTGAGTTCACTCTAGCAGAGAAACAGGAGTGTTAAAAGGTGTGGGCGTTGGGATGTACATGCTGATATATGCATCCTGGTGCCTGTTCATTGGCTTTGTGACTTTGGGCAAGTTAGTCTTTCTAAGCCTCGGTTTTAAAAACCCTTAAGGCCAGGGCTAGAGAGCTGGCTGAAGTGGTTAGGAGCACAGGACCCAGGTTAGATTCCCAGCACACACGCGGTGATTCACAACTGTCTATAGCTCCAGTTCCAGGAGATCTAACACTCTCGTCTGGTTTTCTCAGGCACTGCATGCATGTGGTACATAGCCAGACATGCAGGCCAAACACCCATTCACATAAAATAAAAATAAAGGTTAAAAATGACTAAAAATCCAAATGTTCTAGTTTGCTTTTTGTTGCTGTGATAAAACCATGACCAAAAGCAACTGAGGGAAGAGAGGCCGTACTTCATCTTACTCTTTACAGCCTAACGTTGAGGGAAGCTGAGGTAGGAACTCAGGGCACAAGCTATTTGCACAAAGCTTGGAGGACTGCTTACTGGTTTGCTTCTTTTGGCTTGCTCTGCTACCTTCTGTGACCCAGGCCCACTTGCCTAGGCATGGTACCAGCCACAGTGGGCTGGCCTTTCTTAAATTAACTGCTACTTTAAAAAATGCCCCACAGAAAAGATCTTTGCCAACCCTACATCTGACAGTGGGCTAATATTCAGAATGTATAAAGAACTCAAGAAAGTTAAACACCAACAAACCAAGTAATCCAATTAAAAAATGGGGTACCCAGCTAAACAGAGGAATATCACATGGCAGCGAAACACTTAAATAAATGTTCAACGTCCTTAGTCATCAGGGAAATGCAAATCAAAACAACCCTAAGATTTCACTTTCCACCATCAGAATGGCTAAGATCAAAAACTTAAGTGACAACACATGCTGGAGAGGATGTGGAGAAAGGGGAACCTTCCTTTATTGCTGGTGGGAATGTAATCTTGTACAATCACTTTGGAAATCAATCTGGTGCTTTCTCAGAAAATTAGGAATAGTGTTTCCTCAAGATCCAGCTATACCACTCCTGGTCATACACCCAAAAGATGCCCCACCATTCAATAAGGACACTTGTTCAACTATGTTCATAGAAGCTTTATTCATAATAGGCAGAATCTGGAACCAACCTACATGTCCTTCAGTTGAGGAATAGATACAGAAATTGTGGTACATTTACACAATGGAATACTACTGAGCAATTAAAAACAAGGAAATCATGAAATTTGCAGGCAAATGGTGGGAACTAGAAAAGATCATCCTGAGTGAGGTATCCCAGAAGCAGAAAGATACACGTTCTCACTTATATACTAAAATCTATAGTCCTAAAGAAGCTAAACAACAAGGAGGACTCTAGGGAAGAGGCTGAAAACTCACTCAGAAGGGCAAAAAGGATAGATGTTGGAAGTAGGAGAAGACAAGGAATAGGATAGGAGCCTTCCACAGGGAGACTCAAGATTCTTATCCATCAGGGTATCAAAGGTACTGAGACTCATAGCCAAATTTTGGGCAGAGTGCAGGAAACCTTATGGAAGAAGAGGGAGATACAAAGACCTGGAGGGGACAGGAACTCCACAAGGAGACCAACAGAGTAAAAAAATGTGGGCCCAGGGGCCCCTGCAGAGGCCGATACTCCAACCAAGGACCATGCATGGAGAGGACCCAGATTCCTCGAGGAAGCCCATAGGCTGCTCAGTTTCCAAGTGGGTTTCCTAGGGATCAGGGGCTGTCTTTGACATGAACTTAGAGGCTGGCTCTTTGATCACCTCACTCTAGGGGATGCAGCCAGCCCTGATGAGACCTGATAAGGAAGGGACAGATAGAAGGGGAGGAGGACCTTCCCTATCAGTGGACTAGGGGAGGGGTATAGGAGCAGAGGGAGGGTGGGTGGGACTGGGAGGAGACAGGGAGGGAGCTACAGCTGGGATACAAAGTGAATAAATTGTAATAAATAAATAAATAAATAAATAAATAGAAAAAGAAAAAAAGTGTCCCACAGACACTCCCACAAGCTGATTCCTCGATTGAGATTTTCTCCTCTCAGATATGTCTAGGAGTGTGTCAAGTTGACAAAAACTGTGACACCAGGAATGAGTGTATAATCCTAGTGCTTGGGAGGTGGAGGCAGGAGGACCTTGGATTTGAGGCCAGCCTGGGCTACATATTGAATTCCAGGCTACTTTTAACTACATAGTAATATCTTGTCTTTAAAAAAGAAAGAAAAAAGATGTTACAAAATGGCCATATTAATGGCACTTGCTTCACAGAATTGTTGGAATTCAATGAGTTGTACACTTAAGAACTTAGTATAGTACCTAAGGACAAGAATATAGTACTAAGGATAAGTAGTCTTGTAGCTGTGTGTGTGCACGTGTGTGTGTGTGTGTGTGTGCACGTGTGTTGAGCGTACCTCTTCCTACCATCCGTCTTCCATCTCTTGGGTTATGAGAATTGATTTGAAAACATTTCATATCAGTACCTGTTGAAATTAAAATCTGCTTTGCTTAGTTTGTGGACTTTGTCTTTTTTTTTTTTTTAGGTTTCCTTTTGTAGCTGTTTCGATTGGCTTCGTTGTAGATAAACAGGTATGTCTTAGATATATGGTCCATGAAATAACCTTGCTTTCCTTTCCTGAGAAAAAGTAAATCTTTCTTGTGTTTGGTTTGTGCCACCCGGAAATGTGAGCTAGGAGGCTGGGGAAATCTTCACACACATTTCCGGTGGATAAGGCTTGTTTTCTGAGAAGCCAGAGCTGGAAGAAAAAGTGAACACAGTATAGAAAAATCACTGTCATACGTCAGACACTTGCACACAGCTACAGCATGAGTTTATGTGACTTTAAAATGCCTCGGAGATGAGGTGGGACACTTCTGAGCATGGCTGCATGTGTCAGGGGCTGAAGGGTGGCTGGAAAATGGGGTGTATTCAGGAACATAGGCAAAACTGAATACCTACATACACAAGCCAGGAAAGTCTAATCACTGTGGTCCTCTGTGTTCTTTCCCTGCTGTTTGGCTGTGCCGCTGCCGTCTTCAAGGACCTGGTGCACTGCATTTGGTCCGCAAGAACACAGAACACTTACACATTTCTGAACTAAAAGCCCAGGGCTAAGTAAGTGGTAGGGTACACACACACACACACACACACACACACACACACTTAAAACATAAATCAGTATGAATGAACTCTTGTCACAGTCTGTACAGGTCACTTAGCATGCTACATGAAAGAGACAAGAATAAGAGCACGTGGGAAACACGAAGCTTTATGGCTGCAGGTCTCCAGTTCTTGAGACAAAAGCTTGAGGTCAGTAAGTGTTGTACAGTTGCGTAGAATGGCTGGCCAGTGTAGAACTCACGCTGTGGGGTCTCAGCGGGAGGTAGACCGCTCATGCAGGAAGTGTACTTTCGTTCTCTGACAGTGAAGGGCAAAGGCTGGTTAAGTGGCTCTGTCTTGGCTGCTTTAGTAGAACCTGGGAGACTAGGTAAGTAAATATAGACCCGCTGGCACACAGTTGTGGGGGCCGGGCTTCAGGTTAGTGTCCGGAGAGGACATTCTCTTCCCAGGTCGGGCCTCCTGTGCTGCTGGGCAGGAAGAGGGCTAGGTGCTCCTGAAGGCCACACCTCCCAGTACCTTCTCTTAACAGTTAGATTGTAGCATGAATTTGTAGGGGGAGAGAACTCAGATGAGCAACAGGGAAGGAAGAAACTTAGTGAGAAGGTACCAAGGAGAAGAAAGAGCAGTGGGTGAATGGAGGAGTGGGATTCCTGACAGGAGAAGATCCATTTCACTGTAGAAAACAAAGGCCGTGTCCGCCTGAGCAACGAGAGGGGCTGTCTGCATCTAGACCTGAGTGGGGAGCTAAGGATCATGGTCTGACGACTGCTGTGTTGGGGCTGCACCTTCCCACAGTTCAGCTGTCTGAATATATTTTATTAATATAGATTTCCCTGCTGCTTTATTCATAAAATGATACCAGTTCATTGAAAAAGACCCAGGTTTGCTGAAAGGGACTTGTTTTCCAATGCAGATGGAGTTTGGAATTGTGTACAGCTGTGTGGAAGATAAGCTGTATACGGGCAGGAAAGGAAAAGGCGCCTTTTGTAATGGTCAGAAGCTTCGCGTCTCAGAGCAGACAGGTAGGTGCGTCCTGCAGTGCTGGTGCCCTCTGTGAGGAGTGCTTGTGTTTTACATATTTGTATATTGACAGGAGGGTTAGTGAGTATTAGACGGGTCAAGATTGTATTATTTCTCGCTTTTCCCTTCTGACCTCCGTTTTTAGTGTCAGAAAAGCAGATGTCATTGAACACAGGCACTCGGGGCGTCAGTAGGAATGAGTTGATGGTCGGCAGGGCTTCTGTTCTGAGAATTCATGACTCAGTGCTTCAGTTACACTGTCTCATTCTTCCTACAATTTCTTGATTTGATTTGATGCCACTTACACCATTATTAGTAAATCATAAATAATGCATGTTAAAACTGAGATCACTTGGGCATCTTCCTGGAATCCCAACACTTAGCAAGTGGAGGCAAGGGGGATCAGGAGTTTGAGTCCAGCCTGAGCAAAGCAAGTTCCAGAGCAAACCTACACTTCATAGCAAAACTCTTATCAGAGGGAAAAGAAAAATGTACCTTTTCCTAACAAACAAAACCACCTGAGGATCCTTAAGAATGATACACAGTACTTTCTCAGTCTCTGTGTGGGGTTCGGGTCCCTTAGATAAAGTGATGTGTTTGCATATAACCTGCCCCCATACCTTGGTTAGTTACAGGTAATGCCGTATTGATGCTGGGTACATTGTTGCTATACTCTGGCCTAAGGAGACGATGAGGGAGAGTCTCCATATTCTGTCAAGATAGGAGGTTTCTTTGCAGGGAGTTGCCATCTGAGAGGAGTGAAGTCTGACTTGGACCTTGTTTGTTGAAACTAGTTTATGGGTGTGTATTTGTACACAGAGAAGTAAACATTAGCATTTGAACTGTTTCTTTATGATAGTTATTCACATTTGGAGTAACCTACCATATTTTCTAGTTTGCACCTTAGGATCCTTTCAGTGTAGTAAGAAGTAGACTTATAAACAGTCTTGATTTTGGGATTTTTATAGACTTTCATAAACTGTCCTTCCTCTGTTTCTTTCTCCCTTCCTTCCTTTTTCTCTTTCTGGTTTTGTTTTGTTTTTAATCAAGGTTTCACTGTAGCTGGAACTAGCTATGTAGACCATTTTGATCTTAATCTGAGAAATCCCTCTGCCTCCTGTCTCCTGGGTGCTGGAATAGCACTATGGAAAGTACTATGCCCAGCCCTAACCTTTCTCTTGTAGGCTAAATTCAAGGGTATATTTTCTGTTTGTTTTTGTTATTTGTTTTTAAAAATAATTTTATTTTTTATTTACAGGTTTGTGTCAGACACTATACCTAATTTATAAGTATTTTAACATTTGAAGGTTGGGAAAAAGAGTTAGAAAAATAGAAAAAAGGATTTAAATGTTCCATCTCATTCTGAAATTGTGTTAGGTTTGTTGTAGAGTTTTGGTTGTTGAGATCTAGTGGCTTATTTGAGATTGCTCCCTTCTTCAGACATTACCAAATCCCTCTTGATAACTGAGGTGGGCTCCTCCAGAAAGCCAGAGACTTTGCGGACCGTTCTCTCCAACATGGAGAAGCTGTGCTCCATTCCCATCCACGGGTAAGGTCCATGCTCCCACCCAACGTCCACATAACTTAACTTCTCAGAGGAATTCATTTCTGTGTGTGTGTGTGTGTGTGTGTGTGTGTGTGTGTGACCATGGTCTTAGAGTTGGAAGCTAGAGTTGATCTTGGGTATCTTCCTCATGGCTTTAGGTGGATTTTGTTTTGGTTTTGAATTTTACAACAGGGTTTTGCTGTATATCTCAGGCAGGCCTCTCAAGGTCACAGTCTTGGCCTCCCCGTGCCTCAGAAGTCCCTCTGCCTCGGCCTCCTCAATATTAGGTTTAGAGATGTATGCTGCATGCGCAGCCTGGCCTCTCTAGTTTCGACTCTCTATTTGAAGTGTGTCTCTTGTATAAAACATAGACTGGAGTTTCGATTTATGAGTCAATTTGCAAATGTTTTTAATAGACAAAATCATTAGTACTGATGCTGCTATTCTACTTTTATTCTGTATTGTGTTGCAATTACTATCTGTATTATTTGTAGTTACTGTGTGTATTTCATGCGTTAGTTGCTTTGTTTTTAAATTTTTGCGTTTATAAAGGCTTACATTTTTAGCTTATTTTTACTAAAGTTTTCTATAATGTTCTTAATATAATTTTTGTTTTGTTTTGTGGAAATAGGATGTCACTGTGTGGCATATCCTGGCCTGGAACTTGAGATCCTCCTGCCTCAGCTTCTTGAGTGCTAGGGTTGTATGTTTTACACTCATGTTATCATGGAGTAATGATAGGTTATATAAGTGGATAAGCCACAGTGGATATTGCTGAGAGTGATGGCAAATGTTAATACTGCTGCCTCTTCAGGAGGCTGAGGCAGGAGGATTGCTTGATTCTAGAAGTTAGAATTTAGTCTGGAAAAAATAGTGAGACCCTAGCTGGAAAAGTTGTTTCTTTGTTTTTGAAGCAAGCACTTATCCTAGAAGTTTTAGGAAAAGCTGGTGATTTTATGTCCTTAAATTTAATACAGTTATTTGTATTATATAAGTAACACTCTGACATTTATTGTGGTTGTTTCAGTAAACATAATTATTAAAAAAGCCACTGAAGCAAAACGTGGTAGAGCGTACCTGTAAGCTTGGCCTCTAGGAAGCTGAGACAAGAGGATTGTGGAGAATAGCGCAGGGACAACCTGAGCAACAAAAGAATAAGCTGTCTCAACTGAATGAGAAGCCAGACTCTGTCACTGTGCATGCTGAGGCAGGAAGACTGGGTGTTTGGCCAGCCGGAGTTACATAGTGAAAGCTCATTTGAAAAATTAAAAAAGCCTGTTGAATAGCAATAGCATTTTATGATTTTCTCATATTGCCAATTGTTACTATCTTTTTTCTTCTGAAAATATCATCAGGTATAGACTTGAGAACTCACTAAGGATTGTTTAACATAGCCTTGCTTTATAGATGAGTTCAGAAGTTCATGAAGTGGCTACAGGAGATGACAGCAGCTAGATGAAGATATAACTATAGTCCTGGCTTGCAGAGCATTCTTTAATAATTAACTTCCCTCTTAGGAGTTGAGAAGTTTCAAGTACATTTTGACTATGGTACAAACTGTGATTTGGGACTATAAATCTGTGGTCTAAGTAGGACAGAGTAGGGAAAATGAGAGGTTCTGTCACTCAGCTGTTGAACTTCTTGGAACATGGAGCTTTGAGGCCCAAGGAGTAATGTCCTTGAGGCAAGAACACCATGTTCCTTAAAGGCTGTTTCAAAGTATGGACTTTATAAACACGGGCAGCAAAGTGGCTGTAATACAGCTTCAAGTGGTTTATACTTTAGCTTTTAATTTTGTTATTGGCTGAAGGAAAAAATAATTTTTAGGTTTTTTCCCCCATTGTTTGAACCAGGAAAATCTTAACAAGGATAAGTATTGTCCTACTCTTTTTTTGTGCTGTTGTATTCAGTTGGTTCTTTAAATTTTCATTGTCATTTCAGAATTGCTCATACGAAATACAGTGAGATAGAAGAGTCATGATTTGTCTGACAGACTGAGATGGGTAAACCTTCTAGCTAGTTCCCAAGTAGTTTACAACAGGCACGAGACAAAGGGGATAATGATGAATCAGTTGCTTAATTTGGGGGAATTAATGCAGAGATGTTGAACATTTTGAGATTGTGGCATAACATTGTCATCTTCAGGTTCATACTTGAAGCTGCACAATCAGGTTACAAAAATAATCATATACAGTATCATAATGTTTCGTGTTATGTCTACAGTTTTGTGTAAATTCAAACTGGACAGGCCCAGTAAAGAATAGATTTATAATAAACATGGTACTTCTTACTAATATATTATTTGTAATCACTGCATTTGTGGTATAAGGTAAACTGCTCCCACTTCAGTGACAAAGCGAAAGTTTGGCTGATTCGGAAGCAGCCGAGCCTAAGAGCAGACCCAGATCTTTTGATACAATTGCAAACTCTCCTCCCTCCCAGGCACACATGGTCTCTAGAAAGATCTGGTGAAAGTCCAGTGCAGACCACTCAGTGCAGGGCCTGGCCTTGCCTTTGTGGCCTGTGAGCAGTGATATCTTGGGTAATCCTTAGGGGTTTGTGTGGCTGTGAATCCCTTCCTGAGAGCGCTTGATGCTCACCAGACGTCAGCAGACGTTTCCTGTAGGGATGACTGTTCATCCTTTGCTTTAGGGGTCTCAGTGATAGACACTTTTTCTAGAGCTTGAGTTCTCAAATACCCCAAGTCCCATATATCATGTAAGAAATAGGGAAATAGACCTTCCTGGGGTTTGGCTTCAGCTTGTTTCCTTTCAGGCGCAGTCTTACTCTGTAGGTCAGGCTAGTATCAGATTTTTAGTCCTCCCTGAGCCTCCTGAATCCTGGAGTTCCAGGCACCGCCATCATATCACTTCACCTTTATAAGTTAAAACTTGACACTTGGGGTTAATTAGATTGGCTTGCTAGTTCTTCATTAAATTTTCTATGAAACAAAATGTGAAAGACACTCCAAATCAGAGATGTTTTATTCAAGGAGGCTGGGCAGTAAAGAAACTGCTGACATGACTGCTCCATTGTGTGGTTAAGGTTTTTGTTGTAGATAAGAGAGAAAGAACCACCAAGGGCATCTGGAGGAGTCTAGAACAGAGAGAAAAATATGTAGATTGAACATGTGCAGGACTGGGAAATGGGAGCAAATAGTGGAGATAGCAAGATAGCAAGAGATGGAGAACAGAGCATATGGAAAGCAAGAGGCTATCAAGGGGGCAGGGGCGGTGGTCAGAGGCAGAAGCACACAGTGAGGCGGTGAGCGTAGTTATAAGGAGGGTGAATAGCCAGGGGAAGGGGAGGGCCAGGAGACTAGTGTAGAAGCTTTGAAATGTATCTATAACTAGTACTTTGAGTTGGGAATGAGGGAACATGGAAGCTGAGTGGGCTTTGCTGCATAGCCACAGGTATATGTCCCTTCTGCCAGCGGTAAGGAACATGACTCCTTCCAGATGGAACCGGTTTTACAAGTTCCAGAGGACTGCTGGCTTTTGTCTAACATCAGAAATCCTATGAAAGTCTATGTTGAGCTGGGCCTAGGTTCAATGTTAGAGTCAGTGGGTTTGCCCTTCTTGGGGGAAGTAGGATACCATTTGGACCTGACAGGTGTTATGTCATTTCTATCCTTTTAAAATTGGCTTTGTGAAGGATGTTGGTCTAGTCTTTGTTTTTTTTTTTTTTGTTTTTTTTTTTGATACAGGAAAAAAACCAGAATTCAACAGTTTCCCAGTATTTTTGAAAAATATACTTTGAGAGAATGAATGTCAGCCTTGCCCCCAAGAGTTTAAATGTTTGTTACAAAAGAAGCTTGAAGCAAATATGGTGGTACCCTCCTGTGACCTCAGCACTAAGGAGGCTGATATAGGAAGATGGCAAGTTCCAAACCAATCTGGAGCATTTAGGGAAACGTTGCCTCAAAACCAACCACAAACACAGCCACCACCACCCTTGAAAACCCAAAAAATTAAAAAGGAAATTTGAGTAGCAATTTGGAAGTAACTTACAGACATGATGTTTCCTTCCTTTTTGTTGCCGTCAGTTTGTTTTTGAGGCAAGGCCTCGCTCTGCCCAAGCTGGCCTCAGGCTTGTGCTCCTCCTGGCTAGCCTTCCAAGTCTGGGGTTGCAGGTGGAAGCCACCCCTCCTGGCCTCCTCCTCCTGCCTACATGTTGAAGTGTTATGGCTTCCTAAAGGAGATAGTCATTGTGACCACACGAGGGCTCAGGGTTTCTGCAGATGCTGCAGTTCAGCCGTTAGGGTCGCAGGACCACAGGACGGCTTACAGGAGTCAGCTCTCCCCCTTCACCGTAGTGGCAGAGGGTAAACTCAGGTCGTTGGACTTGGTGGCACTCAGCTTGACTCACTGAGCCATCTTGACAGCCCTCTTTGGTTTTGAGACTAGGTCTCACTTTGCAGCCCCTGCCTTGCCCTCCCAAGTGCTGAGATTCAGGTATGTACCACTGTACACAGCTTGGTTAACATTGCTCATCCATTTCCTTGACTATAGTGGATCTATAGTCATCGTTTGTTAGGAGCTTGACATTTTTAGCATTTTAAAGCTCCTATTTGTAGAAAACAATGCCACTTTTAGAAATTAAAGACTGAATGTCCATGCAGACCCAGGAAGCCTGTTGTGGCTCAAGCATGAGGCCTCCCCAGTTGGCAGTGAGCAGTAGCATGATGTTTTACACTCGCTGGAGCCTAGTCACACTGCATTGTCTATGTAAAAGTGAAGTGCCGGGGACCAGGCACAAGGATGTAGGCAAGGCTCGGTACTCTGCAGTGCTTGTCTGTTTTTGTTTTTTGATAAGATATAGTGTACTCCAGGCTGGCCTTGAACTTGCCATCCTTGTGCTTCAGCCTTTCAGCTACTGTGATTCCAGGTGTGTGCTAACACATCTGGCTCTCCTTGGTGTGGTTTACATAGTACATAGTGATTACATTTTTTTTTTTTCAGGACAGGGTTTCTCTGTGTTGCCCTGGCTGTCCTGGACCTACTTTGTAGACCAGGCTGGCCTGGAACTCACAGAGATTGCCTGCGTCTGCCTGGGATCAAAGCACCACCGCTTCTGGCTCATAGTGGTTAGATTTTTTTAGACTTATTTGTATTTTATGCATCTGAGTGTTTGCTTGTGCATGTGTGTGTACACCACATGAGTGCAGTGACTACAGCTGTTAGAGGTCACCAAACCCCCTGGAACTAGAGTTCCTGGTGGTTGTGAACGATCATGTTCTTGCAAGAGCCCAGCCCTGATAATTCAATTTTAGTTTACTTTATTTTAAATTACCGAACACTTTTATCCTCATGATTGAGGCAAACAGTCTCACCTGGTGTTGAAAATGACCTTAAGGAGCCTTTTTGAAAGCTTTTTTTTCCCTCCAATCTTGTTTTCCATGTTAGAATCCGGAGTGTTGGAACAGCTGCTGTTAATATGTGCCTTGTGGCAACTGGAGGGGCCGATGCGTATTTTGAAATGGGGATTCACTGCTGGGACATGGCAGGAGCCGGCATCATCGTCACTGAAGCAGGTGGAGTGCTTATGGATGTCACAGGTAAAATCAGGGCAACCGCATCTCATTTCCTTCACATGTTCGGCCTTTTTTCTGTGTAGTTTCTGGAGACATGGTTGATACATGTCCTAATAGGAAAAGAAGCTGTGTAAATAAAATCAGTTAGGAGATGGAGGCAGTGGTGGTAGCCAGCTGTAATACATAGTGAGAAATGATTGAGACTCTTCAAGTGCCAGTATCAAGAGCTCCTGAGAGGCCTCGGAGGCTTGTACATGGACTTTGAACAGAACCATAGTGATAGTGGACATCAGGCATTGGCCACCACCTCCCTTGCTCTAGCCTAGGTCAGTCAAATATTAGCACTGAACAGAAGGTGAGATTGGAGAGAACAAGCCTGGGTTCAAACAGTTGACCGGTAACTAAAGAGCTATAGCACAGGGGAGCAGGAGGTGGGAAGAGCGAGATGTGAGAGAGCCTGTCCACAGACCTGAGGCTGGGAAGACGTGGGGGAGAGAGAGGAGGTGGCGTGCTCAACTTGAAATCCCTCACATTGGTGTTTACTCGGAAAAGATGCCTAGAAACCTACACCTTCTCCAGGTTGAAACGTCGGGTGATGATTGTTTTAAGAAAATGGACCGTGTTAAAATGTTAGCATTGCCATGGGATACAGCTGTGGACTCATTGCCATGGGATACAGCTGTGGACTTGCTTCTCTCCTAATTGTATTTGTATAGGGTGTAACTTTTTTCATATTTGGTTTGATTTCAGGAGAACCATTTGATTTGATGTCTCGGAGGATAATTGCTGCAAACAGTAAAGAATTAGCCGAAAGAATAGCCAAAGAAATTGAGATAATACCTTTACAAAGAGACGATGAAAGTTAGTCCTAAAGAACAGTGTCCAGCTTTGTCACACTCACCGTCCCCGGGATGTTAAGATGGATGATGTCACTGACTTAAATTTATCTTTGAGGTCCTGATTTTAAAATGGGAACTTTTTTTTTTTTTTTTTTTTTTTTTACAGAGGACATATTCAAAATAGGGTGGCATATTTGATTGTTGAAAGAAAATTTGCATGTGATAATATTCTTGGGGAAAATATACAGAAAGTAATGAACTAGCCATTGAAATAGTTCCCAGTCCATATGATCCCTTAAACTTTAATGTACTGTTTATATGCACAATTCTCAATTAGAAACTTATCTTTTTGTGTAAGTTTTCCTCTTTGTTCCAGAAGCCATATTTAATGAAGCTTGTAAGGCTCTAACAAGCAGGCCTCTCCTTGTAGAGAGCCTTTTTGCTTTATTTATTTTTATTTTTTTGTTTTTTTCCTTTTTGTTTTATTAATCACTGTAGTATAGCACCCGGCACAGTACCTGTCAAGCAGCAGGCAGTCTGAAATCGTCACCTCACAGTGACCACTTGAAACTACAGCCCCTGCTTATAATGGCCATGATAAGATAACCATTCTGCTTTTGCTTCCTGTACTGTCCTTTTTGTATTTCATAGGGTCACACTGCAAGAGACGATTGCATATTGTGGGCATTTCTGCAGTTAGGATACTACTGTGTGTCGTAGGTTCTGCTTAAAACCCCTGTGCTAGAAAGAAATTTTCACAGAACTCTTCCATGTATTTGGTGTAGTTAGTTACAGTGTAACATTTTACTAAATGCAGTATTGACATTCACATATTTACACTGGTTTTGGCTGTGCTGACAGATGTACTGTGACGTTAATGGTGAGACATTTGATTTCTTTCCAAATTTCTTGCTTAATTTCATCACTGCTATCTGTATATTCTACAAGGGTCTTGGACCTCTCAAACTCAAGAAAATTTAATGGCTTGTATTCCTTTTTAAAGAATTAATTTTTTGTCTAGCCTTGACCCTTGGCATATGAACAGATGTTTTATCGTTAGTGTGTTTGAACTTTGTATTTAATAAAATGAAGTGTTCTTGTAAGTTTCAAGACAGGTATCTTATTATTGGGTCATTTAATACATTAAATGTGTATGATACTCTAATTTGGGCGCTGTAATTACTGTATTTATGCTGTTAATTACATGCGTTTAAAATGTCACATACCATGTAAATTCTATTGCAAGACAGGCTGTTTTTGCAATTAAATTTATTTTAATTAAGACTATTGAAAATACCATTGTCTTGTATTTATTTATGTATCCCAGGCTGGCCTCACAAATGTTATGTGGCTGAGGTGAACTTGAGGTTCTGTGGTCCTGCCTTACTCTCTTAAGTTCTGAGATGCAGAGATGGCCCACTCCATCTGAACCAATGTATATGTGGTGCTGGTGACTGAGCGCAGGGCCTCATGCTTGCTAGATTAAGCACTGTGCTGCAGAGCTGCACTTCGACCCATGAATAAATTTAAATTACAAGTGCAATTAATGATGTTTTAATCACAGTTTATAGTGTCAGCACTTTTTAGGTGTTTTGAGTTGAGTTACAGATATTTGAAACTATTTTTTACTTCCCAATATAGGTAAACATTTGATTTTTTTTTCTCTATGACTAGATAAAGTGAATATGGTCTGGCTACTTAGATATTGAAAAAAAGATGAAGATCCTTTCCCAGTCTGTAGGCTGTCGTTTTGTGCTGATGACAGTATTCCTTGCTTTACAGAAGCTTTTCAGTTTCATGAGGTCCCATTTATTGATTGTTGATCTTAGAGACTGTGCTGTTGGTGTTCTGTTCAGGAAGTTGTCTCCTGTGCCTATGAGAGGACCCTGGGTAAGATGATCAATCCTCTCTCAGAAAGGCAAACGAGATGAACATCCTAAGAGGGAGAAATCAGGGAACAGGAAAACACAGAGGGCCTTTGAAAGACTCTACCTAGCAAGGCATCAAAGCAGATGCTGAGACTCAGCCAAACTTTGGGCAGAGTGCAGGGGTCTTATGAAAGAAGGGGAAGATGAAAGACCTGGAGGGGACAGGAGCTCCACAAAGAGAGCAACAGAACCAAAAAATCTGGGCACAGGGGTCTTTCCTGAGACTGATATTCCAACCAAGGACCATTCATGGAGATAACCTAGAACCCCTGCACAGATGTAGCCCATGGCAGCTCAGTGTCCAAATGGATACCCTAGTAATGGGAACAGAGACTGTCTCTGACATAAACTGATTGGCCTGCTCTTTGACCACCTCCCCATGATGGGGGAGCAGCCTTACCAGGCCACAGAGGAAGACAGTGCAGACAGTCCTGATAGGCTAGGATCAGATGGAAGGGGAGGAGGTCCTCCCCTATCAGTGGATTTGGGGAAGGGGATGGGAAGAGATGAGGGAGGGGATGAACGAGGGGGCTACAGCTGGGATACAAAGTCAATAAACTATAAAAATTTTTTAAAAAGTGAGATCTCACTTCAAGTGATTTAATTAAGAAAAAGATCAGAAAGTAAATTATACCAAAATAATTGGAATTTTTTTTTTTTTTTACATAACATAACCTTTTATGCTTAACATGTTACTGTATCCCAGTATTTACCTTCTCATGTTCTCCATTTTCAGGGTGCTTCTTTCCCTGATCCCTTTACTTTTGAGTACCTTCAGCTCTCAGATTTATGCTCCGTAGTTTTAGAAATACATTAAAGTTTGTGTGATGCAGCTTGACGCTGTGCACAGGGAGACCTGCAACCTTAAATGCAAGGCAAAGAAACGGTCTACGGGACTAAGTCTGAGTCTTTGTTCTTGGGATTAGAACAAATGAAAGAACCTGCAGAAGCCTTGTTCAAATAAATGACGTCACTGGAGAGGAGGGCAGTGCCGTTGCTTGTGTAAGCAGCAGGGTTCAGGTAGCGCTGGTGCCTGAGTCACGTGCAGGAGCGTAAGGAAGGATCAGATACTCAGGTACTGCTAACGAAAGCTGTGCACACAGGACGGCCCCAAAGTGTTACTGAGGAAACATGTCAAAGAGCCTTTAAAAAAATTACATTCATTGGTGGGGGTGGGGTGGGGTGTGTGCTGGCGCCAGTGTGCCTATGGCTGTCAGAGGACAGTCACCAGGCTTGGACAAGCTCCCTTCCCCACTGTATCGCCAGCCTGAAGGTGAAACACGAAGTATACGCAGGCTTTGGAGCCCTGCGTGTTGCTCAGTTCTGAGTTCTCCCAGATGGGCATCTAGTTACAGTGCATTCCAGTTAAAATCCCGATGGTATTCGAGGGAGGTAGGAGGTGTTAGCTTTCTGTCTTCTTACAAAATGCCTGAGATGATTAACTTAGAAAAGGTTTGCTGTGGCTCACCTGGGATTTCAGCCCGTGATTGGCCTTGTCGCTTTGTTGCTGTGGCGAGACAGTGCATCACCTCAGGCTTTATAGTTTATAATGGTAGTGCTCACTCATGGTGTGGAAGAACAGGGTGAGGGGACTAGGGTCCCACGGTTGTCCTCAAGGGCATGGCTCAAGTGGCATAAAGGTCTCTCTTCTCACCTAGGCCCAACGTTTTCACTATTTCCACAAATATCACCCTGGGAAATAAGCCTCTCTCTCTCTCTCTCTCTCTCTCTCTCTCTCTCTCTCTCTCTCTCTCTCTCTCTCATCTATATGTCTGTCTATCTATCTATCTATCTATCTATCTATCTATCTATCTATCTATCTATCTATCTATCTATCTATCTATCAAGTCAGGTTTTTGCTATGTAGTCCAGGCTGGCCTAGAACTCACAATCTTCCTATGTCTGCCTCCCTAATGCTAACATTACAGGCATGTACTACCACACTGGCTGGGACCAGGGTGGGCCTTTGGAGGTTGGCTAAAACCAGGGGAACACAAAGGGCAAGGTTGGAGTCCTGCTGCTCACCAGACATGAGTAGAGTGCTGTGATTAAAGCAGTGCTGTTTGCTCACGGCCAGGCGGGTAGATGAGTAAGGCGAGTCCCAAGCAGACCACAGTCTAGTTTGTGCAGGATGCCACTGCAACTGGGTAAAGAAAAGGGTTGGTCTTCCCTGCGAGTGGCACGGAGTTGGATGTCCATGGAAAGAGAAGTACTGATCTGCCCCATCAAGCAAAGACATCTGCCTGCGAGAAATCACGAGGACACTGCACCTATGTAGGGTCAAAGTAATTTGCAAGGGAATTGGAAGGTTGACTGTATGATACCGAGTCACGAAATATGTCAGCACTAGGTAAGGAGTAACATATTTGGGTGTGATCCCAACCCTTAGGACAACCAGGCAGGGGGATTTCAAGTTCATTGCCAGTAGGGGCAATGTAGAAAGACTTGGCTCACACTACCAACAGAACAAAGAATTGCTTCTTTGGAGTGTCAGCCCTGGTTTTGAGTTGGGTCTGAACATTGAGTCTCACCAGTCTGTCTAACAGTGGTTCTCAACCTTCCTACTGCTGTGACCCTTTAATACACCTTGTGGTTCCTTATCTTGTGGTGACCCCCAACAATAAAATTATTTTTGTTGGAACACGCCTTTACTCCTAGCATTCACTCGGGAGACAGGCAGGTGTATCACTCAGTATGAGACCAGCCTGGTCTACAGAGTGAGTTCCAGGACAGCCAAGAAATGCAGAGAAATCCTGTCTTGAAAAACAAAAAGCAAAACAAACATTAAAAATTCTTTCATTGCTACTTCATAACTGTGGTTTTGCTGGCTATGAATTGTAACATAAATATCTGTATTTTCCAGTGGTCTCCTGTGAACGGTTTCTTTAACCCCCACCAGAGCGATCACGACCCACAGGTTGACGACCTCTGGTTAAGGGGACCAAAAGTCATTTTAACTTTTTAAACATTTTAACTGTTTCCAGTATTACATATAATATGTTCACTTGTATTCGGTGCTATATCATTTGAAATCTTTCCAGCTCTTGTGTTTTTATTAACTCAGACACAATTACTTGTCTTCTGGCTTGTTGAAGCAGCACAAGTCAGACAATGTATTTGCTATAATATCTGTCAGAGTGGCTGGCCATAAAAACTCTAGTGCCACATTCATCGGAAGGGCACTCTCCATGACAGCAGTTAATTTGGTGATGCTTTTTAGAGTGTTTCAGGACAGCATGGTATATTCTTCCTTCTCATCTCGGGACTATCGTGGAGTCTAAACTGGATGAAGACTCTGGGCTGCTGTAGTCAGACAAAATATGTCATCTCCTTGTGGCTCATCAGCCGTTGTGAGGATAAGGAATCCCTCCCTTATCCTGGATCTTGCCCTGATAATTTCTGTAGTGTCCGGGTGTTCAGCATTGAGTGTGATGGTCTCTCTGAGGGTCTTTCTGAATTAAATCTGCATCTTGGCTGCAGTTTCACTGCAGATGGTGGATGTGGAAGGAAGAACAGCCAGGGGCTCATGGAGCTTCCAGCTCAGAGGCCTTTAAAATAACTCAGAGGATTTTCTTTGATAATATTAATTTTTATTCAAGCAAGAGGTTCATATGTTCAAGGCCACTTATTTATCTATTTGCTTATATTCTAGGCTAGAGTATTCTAGGCTAGCTTGGGCTCCACAGAAAGACCCTGGTCTCAAAAATAAGCGTTTGCATTTCTGGAGCACAATGTGTCATGCAGAACTTTGGGATAGTTAATGTATTTATTACTCATAAAATGCTACGAGTGGTGGCGGTGTATGCTTGTAGTCCCAGCACTTGAGAGGCTGAGGCAGGGGAATTGCCAGGAGTTTGAGGCCAGCTTGGGATGCGTAGTGAATATCCACCCAGCCAGCACTACCAGACCGAGATCCACCTCAGTAACTAAGAACAACAACAAACAATTATTCTGAGGGAAGCTGTGATTTTCGTAGAAACAGATGCTTTGCTTCCCTGCACAGATAATGCAGCCAAGCCACGAGCTCCCATGGAGACCCCTGGCTGCACATTGGAATCACCAGGGAGCTTTGCACACGTGCCACTGATGGGGACTCAGCCAATGAATCTGATTAGCGAGGCCGGAGTGTTGTGGACCATCTGTATTTTCTGTTTCCCCGGTAATGGCACCAGGTAGCCAGGATGGAGAAGCATTTTGCTTCCTCTAAAGTACAAATTTTTTAGAAGTATCCAGGTTACTTACCGCCTACTCTCCTGCCTCCACAAAGTAAAAGTTTCATGGTAAAGTTTGGTACCTTCATGCAGAAATGCTGCTGGGTCAGCTTTTCGCTTGGAGGGGGGAAAAAATCTAACAAGCTTTTTTTTAAAATTCCAAAGTGAACACTAGATGGCAAACAGCACACAGGGAATCGTCATATTTATTGCTCTAGCATGCTTATTTCTCATTTAAATAACAACTTCAGCCAGTTTTTGACGTTAATAATGCAGCATTCAAGCCAGGAGTGCTGGTGGGCGTAATGCAGCAGCAGGGGTGGTTAGTGTGAGGCCCTGGGTTTGGGCCTCCATCCCTGTAAAGTAAAATATAATAATAATATAATATAATATAATATAATATAATATAATATAATATAATAATATAACATATAATATAATTAATATAATGAAAAGTAAATAACACGGGAATTTTTTTTTTTTTCTGAACCGCGCTGTGGGTCAGCTCACAATCCCTTACCCAGAGCTGTGGGTACCCATATATGTGAATCATTTTTTAAGGTAGCTAACTTACAAACACAAACAAAACACAACACCTGTCATTTGTTACTGTAGTTGAGAATGGTTTTTTTCCATTAATGTCTTTTACTATCCCTCTTTAAGCAATCGACCCACTTAGAAAAACATTGACACGTCTTGCTTTCCTTTCTGGGGCCACTGTGTCAGCCCCAGAAGGATACAGCAGAGGGCGCCAACGCACCACTCTCCGCCACGTACCTAGCTTCCGGGAGGACTGAGACTCGGAGGCAGATCTGTGAGAAATAATTACAGCGATTGCATCTTACATCAAAGACTGCTAAAGTAACATCACCATTGCTGAGTTCTCACAACTCTCAGGCCCCACACCTCCAGATGGCTGCAGTGTGCCCAGCCGCGGGTTTGGCAGGGAAAGTGCTCCTCCGTTGTCTGTTTCTTTAGTGTCTCCTGCTTTCAAGGGTGGAGTTTTTCATATCACGCATTCGAACTTTCTCATGAGAATAGGTGAGGGATGTAGAGGCTCAAGTACCGATTTACAGCTGCCCACATTCTCCTGAGACACAGTATAGATTGATTAGCCTGGACAGCAAGGTCATTCAAGTTTGCTTTTGAGCTTTAGCAATATACTTTTCTCTGGTATGAATGCTCAAAGCAAGCTTATGTTTAGACTTGCTCTTCTTTTGTTAATTCTAACCCGTGCTTTCATTGTGAGCCCCACCTGAACTCATATTCAAACCAACCTTTCCGTGTCTAACTTGGGCTTACATTTCCCGACATATTTGGTCTTAGTTCACCCATGATGATCTTAGTTCACCCGTGACTTCCCCCAGGACACTTTACTTCCTCTTCTGAGAGGTCTGTCTTTCTTCATTCTTAATTTGGTGCTTGAGATCAGGGGTAGAGTGTGTGTTTAGCACTGGACAAGGCCCAGGGTTCAACCCCAGAAACAGAAGGAAGGATCAAGCGTGGTGAGTGAGGTGTACATGCAATCCCAGCTGTTAGGAGGTAGAGGCAGGGGTCAAGGGTTCAAGGCCATCCTTTACTAGAGCCGTAGCAAGTGTGGGGCTACCCTGAGCTACAGAAAACCCTGACTCAAAGAAGAGGCGTGGGACCCAAGTCCAGTGCTTGCCACACTGTGTTACTAGTTGTCTCTGATTTGTGAAGATGGGCAATTGCTCATCAGCATTCTCAGCATCTAAGCCCAGGACTTGGGAAACAGCAGATCTATGAGTGTTTGTTGAATGCATGAATAGAGCTTCAGTGCTTGCTGACATCGCTCAGGCCACCTTTTACTCAGATTTGAAAGTAGGAACATTATTATTATTGTTGTTGTTGTTTACAATTTATTTGATTTGTGTCCCAATTGTAGCCCCCTCCCTCATCTCCTCCCAGAACCACCTCCCTCTGTCTTCCTCCTCTATGCCTCTTCCCTAGCTCACTGATAGGGGAGGTCCTCCTCACCTACTGTCTGATGCTAGCCTATCAGGTTCCATCAGCACTGCCTGGATCCTCTTCCTCTGCGGGCTGGCTAGGGCACCCCACCAGGGAGAAATGATCAAAGGGCAGGCAACCGAGTTAATGTCAGAGACAACACGTGCTCCCCTTACTTGGGAATCCACATGGAAACTGAGCTATCTATGGGCTACATCTGAGCAGGGGGTCTAGGTCCTCTCTATGCATCAGTGAGAGCAGGAACTTTTTTTTTTTTGCAAAACACATGAGGGTCTTTTTATTGTAAATTACAAGCTGCAGCTTGCACCTACACAGCCCCACCGCCAAAGCAGTGGGAGCTGAGCGCACTGCGCCCAGGTTAGTTGGGTGATATATAGATTCTGGTCCCTCCCAGCATGCCCAAGGCAGGGGCAATTCTTGCCTGGCAAGCATCTATTGGTCAAAATGCTACATTTTGAATTGATTGGCTATAGGAAGGTCCCCAGACCATAATGACCTAGTGTCCCTCCCTAGGGGGAATGGGCCAGTTTCCTAGCAACTGCTATCTCTAGTGGGTGGGGAAAGAATGCAGTAAGGCAGTCCTTCCCCTCAGGGCATTACTAGAATTCTCCACTCACATAGTTTAGGCCTTAATAATAGCTGCTAATTTTTAATCTTTTTGGTCTCTCATTTCCCCCTTTCCCATGATCATTTGAAGACCCAATCTTGGGTCTTCCAGATATGACCCCTTGTATCTTATAGATTTACCTTTTTATAATGGGATCTGAATACCATTAGTGTAATGCTCTTAAGCATTTTTTTTTATGAAAGCCATTAAGCAATTGCAAATACAAGGCCCAAAGATAAAAATCAAAATGAGTAGGGGTCCCTTCAGGGTGGATATAGGGGTAAGCCAAGGAGAACTATTATCCTTTTTCTTTTTAGGGTCTCTCTAGGCTTTTAGCCCAGTTACTGCAATATTAGTTTCCATTTCAGGTAAGCAGATGTCCAAAATAATAGCTAATGCCAGGGAGCCCCTTCTGACTTAGCATTTCAGCCTGAGAGCAGGAACTTTAAGCAGGCCTGGAAACCATACTTTGCCTAGAATTCCAAATTGTCCCTCTCCCAAAAACACTAAAGACCACAGTTTAGTTATTTTTTTTCATTATTTTTCATTATTAAATAAGTTATTTAATTTTTATTAATTACAGTTTATTCACTTTGTATCCCAGCTGTAGCCCTCTCCCCCATCCCTTCCCAATCCTGCCCTTCCTCTGTCTTCTTCTCCCATGCCCCTTCCCCAGTCCAATGATAGGTGAGGTCCTCCGCCCCTTCCATCTGACCCTAGTCTATCAGGTCTCATCAGGACTGGCTTCTTTGTCTTCCTCTGTGGACTGGTAAGGCTACTCCCCCCTCAGGTGGAGGTGATCAAAGAGCCATTCCATGAGTTCATGTCAGAGACATGTCCCTGTTCCTATTATTGGGGAACCCTTTTGGATACTGAGCTGCCATGGGCTACTTCTGTGCAGGGGTTCTAAGTTATCTCCATGCATGGTCCTTGTTTAGTTTATTTCTTGATATGTGAAAAATCCAGAGCCAACAAAGCTCTTTGGAACACCCCAACGCCTTTTGGATCACTTCAGATTCAAAGTTAGGGGTAGGAGATGTAAAAACATATAATAAACTTTCTCTTCTGCTACAAAATTGAAAGTATGTGATTATGTAGCCTTCATAGATATTGAGAGTTTCATTATGTTGAGAACTTTGGGTGAGCAGGACCCTTAAACCAGTCTCTGAATCTCCCAGGGAGCAATTTGCATGGTGAGGATAAGTCCCATCCCACACCTGCTCTCCTGCCTCCTCCCTGCACTGAGACTCAAGGCTGGAGGAAGAACACGCTTTGAAGATAAGATTAAACTGGATTACATCCCCTCAAAAGCTCCTGAGAGTTCCCAGCTAATCCTAGGTGCTGCCAGTGACCTATTTACCAAGAGCCTCCTCATTTTCTGTTTGGTATTAAGACAGCTCGGTCCTTCTCAGTTCCCGTCCTAGCTCAGGCCAAACTAGCAGAACGCACGATCCTGGAGATGATTATTACGGTTTTGCTTCCCTGTCACCCAGTCTCAACAAAGCGGGTAACTGTACAAAAGCCTAACCTGAAGGTCAGTATAGTTAACCATCTGCAGACACCCACCTCTCTGCCTGAGTGTCTGTTGTAGTTACAAGTTTCTCTTCGCCACTTCCTACGACAGAGTCCTGTCTGATTTTAATGTAAAAACTGCCATCCTGAAGTTTTATTCTCTCTCTTTCTCTCTCCCTGTCTCTCTCTCCCTCACCCACCTTGCCTGAGAGATCAAAGAATTTATAACATAACAAGTCTCAGGGTCTCTGTTGCTGTACAGGCGATGCAGCTGGCCTGCCTTCAGGGTTCTGGCAGTTGCTTCTGTCATCACCTGCGGCCACCACCAGGTGTGCCAGGTGTGTGCCTGCCACCCCAGCTCTCTCTATCTCCCTGTTCTCCCTCTATCCCCCCTCTTTCTGTCACAGGAGCCCCCTTTCTCTCCCTCCCTGTCCCACCCCTCTGCCCTCATGGCCCACTCACTTTATTCCTTCCCCAGGCCCCTCCCCCCTTCCCATGATAAACATCCTTTACACCAGATCTGTTGCGTGTAATTCCTCAGGGGGGCACACCTTGGCATGGCCTGCCATGGTGCCCCTGCCATTCCGTTACACAGCCATCTCACCTCAGGTCTACATTGGAAAGTCTGTGGGTGACCCTGAGCAATTGTGGCCTTGGAGGGTCCTTCTGGTAACTCAAGTGATTCGCTTCACTACTTGGGTAGTGGTAAATCAGTGACTTGCTAGTAGCTAGGTAGACTAGTAAACTCTCTTGTTCTCGAGCTACCTGCGTCGCCTGTGCTTTTCATCTTTGGCTTGCCTTTACTCTTTCTTTGACCTCATGTCACCTTGAGCCTGTTTTACAACATGGCAAGGGACAGCTATCGGACTAAGGTGTTGATAATTATTGCAGTCAGCTTCTGTAAAGAAAATAATATTCCTGGTAATGAGTGGCAGCTGAGCACCTTTGGATGACCTGGAGACGGTAGTATGTATGCGTGTGTGTCTGTGTGTATTTGTCTGTCTGCCTGTCTGTGTCTGTTTGGATATGTGTATGTGTGTATACGTGTGTATGTGTATGTGTGATCCTTGCTGACTGGAAAGGGAGGAGGAAATTGTACATGTGAATTAAAGGGCAACTTATTATTATTATTTTTTAATTTTCTATATAAGAACTAGTGTCCTGACTGGGTCTGCTGTCAGATACCTGTGATTATAGCCTTCAGGAGTCTGAGGCAGGAGTATCTTGAGTTCCTAGGCAGAAAGTTCTAGACCAGTCTCAGTTCTAGGGCAATATTCTTTCTTGAAAAACTAACCCCCCCAAAACAACAGCAGGGGCGACTGTACTTCCCTATTTCTCTTCACTGAGCTAATTGAACACAAACCACCCAGAATCTGTCTTCAGAAACAGAGATTTGAATGTTTGGCAAGGGCAAATTCCCTCTTTTTGCTCTTTCTTAGGTCCCAAACCTTTCCACCTTAATCCTTGTATTATTGTTCATCCCTTGATCACTAATCCCACAAAAGACATTAATTATGGGTGCTTTATTGTGTGGTCCTCAGGTTTTGATAAGCTTCCATGAGAAGAAATTCACTCTGCTCTTCCACTGGGGCTACAATCAGCCAGCCTTCTTGAGAGTCCCAGGAAAAGGAGCCAAGCCCAGGTTCCATGAAGGGTCTGTGCACTTTATCTACTGTGTGTGTGTGAAATCAGAAAAAGTTATCAGTAGCTGGACGACTACTGACGAAAATAGGGAAAGATTCTGGGAGTACAATGAACAAAGTGCCATAAAACCTTGGAGGGAGCTTGGCAGGCTGATTAATTCAAGAGGCTGAGGATGTAGCCTCTACAGTTCAGGGCCAGCCTGGGCTACACAGTGAAACCCTGTCTCAGGTTCTCGCATATGTAATAAATTACACATGTTACATATCATATGTTTGTATACAGGGTAGACTGGGAGAACTCGGCCGTAAAACCCAGTCTTGAGCCTCGTCAATTTGTGGAGGTCCTGGGCTGGTGAGCCTGCTGCTCGCTCCTAAGTCGTTCTGGGGCAGAGTTACAGCCTGGACAAACATTTGTTCCTGCCAGAACCAATTCAAATGGCAAGATTACTCCTTGAGTATCGGCAATTCCACCACTGGCAAACACAGAGAGAAAGGGCACTAGATGAATGACACCTGTCACACTCTCAGATCCTGGCTGTTAGCGAGTTAAAGGAGTGGGAATATCATGGTGGGAAAACGGCTAGCACACACCCAACGGGAATGATCCTGCAGAGACCGGCTTTACCAGCTCTAGAATCACTCAAATAGGTTTCCGGCTGCCAAGGGTGGGGTAGCCCACGGTGCCATGTGCTATTAGGGAAACCCAGGGAATTCAGAAGTGACGGCAAATGAGCATCTGCTGAAAGATTTTGAATTTCCCAAGGAACCAGATTGTTTCTGTTACACTCATTATTCACGCACTGAAAACGGGAGAGTCCCACATCTCTAAAACGATGTCTTTGGACAGTTGTCTGAATAGTCTCTCCACCTCACCCCCCCCTTTTTCTTTTTTTGCTTGGTGTCCAGTGCACTGAGAACTTTGGAGTCAAATACACCTGTGTCTATAGCATTCATTCCCTTTATCACCTACATTCACATGTGTGTGTGTGGGGGGGGTGAGCTTCTGGAGAGATGATAGTGCCAGCTTTGGCTGCTGGCGCTGTGGGGATAACAAGCCAGCCACCCCCTCCTCCTTTGAATTGGAGGAGACATCTTTTTGTGGAAAAGATGATGGTGATGCCCAGAACAGGACCCTGAGCTCAGTCACTGGCAGTCTCCTTGGCCAAGTGACTGTGTGAGGGAAGCACCTGATGGCGTTCTTGTCTTTGCCCTGTCCTGCCCGTGTAATCTTCAGCACACTCATGGCTGTTCTCTGCCTACTGTTGGACCACCCACTTTAGCAGTAAGTTCAGACAGTGCCGTCACAGTCTGGCTGTTAGGGAGCACGGGACGAAGGCCCTGTGATGTTTCAGGCTCCCTAGAGCAGAATTTGGAATTGTTTTCAATTGTATCTCTGGTGCTTACAGACAGAGGGCAGAGCTTTCCTAGAGACAGAAAGACTTTAATGACAAAGAGCCATCTTAGAAAATAGACCATGCGGCAGTTAAAGTTCAGCCACAGAAAATTACAAGCTGACAGGACCTCAGAAAATTAAATACAACTAAGTAACTTTTTAAGGGACTCTAAGCCATGAAACAGAAGACAATGCTCCGAAGTTATGATTCTATCATCCCCAGAGGACCAACAAGCATGTCTGTATTTTTCTTTGTCCTCAAGAGGGAGCATGTTAGTTGCATGTCAGCTTTCCTCAAGGTCGTCTAAGCTCTAACCTGCGAGAGCTGGATGTAGCAGCTGACTTCTGATAAGTCCCAACAACTGGGAAACCGAAGCAGAAGTCATGAGTTCCAGGCCAACCTGGGCTACAGAGGGAGGCTTTGAGAGTCAAATAGAACGACCAAAGAACTAGAGTAAATGACCTGCCCTGCATATTTTTACTGAGTCGGTTTAAAGCTTTGGAGGGTGTCAGAACTCATTAGGCAACAGGCAAAAGAAATGATCCAAACATGACTCCCGTGGTCATGAAATATTGTAACACAAGACTCAAAACCCGAGGAATGAATTTGTTCACATTTTACTAAAAGCAAAAAGAAAAACATATGTCACAAGCATCTGTGGATTTTCATCCCTTTGCCCTCAGAGGACAAGGTCCTAAAAATCACATAGAAATGTTTATGCTTCCCTATCTTAGAAATCTGGAGCCAGTATTCGCTTTCGCTCATGGTCCCCGCCTGAGCAATACAGCACTTTGCTTTTCATTCTGATTTACTTCGCTCCATCTCATATTCTTGCCGTTTTTATAAAGTATACTTGGTTACAAGGAGAGCTGGATGAAATACAAGTTGAGATGGCGAGACAGGAGGCAAAAGCAGGGCAGTAATCCTCTCACAGAGCGTGGAAATCCTCTAATGGTAGGACATGTGGGCCGAGGCTGCCTCTGCATCCAGAGACACTGGAACCCAAGGACCTTCCTCAGGAGATTGTGTGTGCCTTCCTGGGACTCTCTGGTATGAGACACTCTTTACTAAATGCAGATTATTTCATCATAATGAGAACAATTTTAGAAATGCCCGTGACGCTGATTAAATAGAAATGGAAGAGCGTGTGTGGCAGCACAGGCCTGTACCCAACGCTTTGAGGGGGAGCAGCAAGATGGTGAGTTGGAAGCCAGCCTGTGCGGTGTGACAAGCTCTAGGTCTGCTAGGGATACAGAATGATGTTCTGTCTCAAAAAAGAAAAGGGAGAAAGAAAGCGAGAAGAAAGAAGGCGGAGTAAAGATGGAGGGAAGATGAAAGGAGGGAGGAAGTTGTATTGCGTCCAAAGGGTGTCTGAAATTCTAGAGACTCAAAAATTCTACCAAAGTCATGCTGTGGTTCAAACTGACGGCGCCCACTTCACAACTGCTAGGATTACACTAAACCCAGATAAGAACTTTGAAACGGTTGAGTATTTTTTTTTCTAGTAAGACATTTCAGTCTGTACAATGAGTGTCTATTTTTCATAATTCA
The DNA here is from genome assembly GCF_030254825.1 of Meriones unguiculatus. Taxonomy (NCBI): domain Eukaryota; kingdom Metazoa; phylum Chordata; class Mammalia; order Rodentia; family Muridae; genus Meriones; species Meriones unguiculatus. Next base: position 100,959,584 of record NC_083354.1, read on the forward strand.
CTGTTATTATGTATACTATATTTAAGATTACTATGAATTTTGCCAAATGGAAGGAAATCTAAGTTTGGCCAACTTAGCACATCTTTTTGACATCCTTTTTCCTGAACATACTGATCAAGTTTTCTGAGACTTGCCCTTAGCCCTGACCTCTGACCTCTCTCTGAGCTGTTCTCTCTGGTTGCCTGGCCCCTCTACTAGAATAGTTTGTGATCCCCCCGTTAACACAGGCAATGAATGTGTTTGATGTTCTGCATGCTTTCAGGAGACTTCTCTTGAATAGCCAACTCTAGATTTATCAAAACACGGATTTGCTGTGTATACCTCTGCCTTCTGGCTTCTTTTAGTTACTTTGTCCTCCAAACGTATATACTGTTTCTCTTTCCTCTAGGCTACTCTGTGTGCTTTCTTTTCTCAGATCCCAATGAAGTGTATTCGCACAGGCACGTGTGCAACTGTGCGTGTGCGTGTCTGTGTCTGTGTATATGCATGTCTGTGTGTGAGGGGGGGCTTTAATAAACTTAGATAACCTGTTTTAGTGAATTGCGGCTCATGTGGCAAAGTCTACTAAACCGTTGAATTAAATAACAGACATTTTCTCTCATGTAGTTTTGGAGAACAGAAATTTGAACTCTATTGTCACTAGACCTTAAACTAAAACACCGGTTTGGGTGACTGCGTTCTCAGTGGGGGTGCCATGCGAAGCTGCTCTCTTGCCTTCTCCTGCTTCCGGTCCCCTCTGCCTGTGCTCCTTGGCTTTGGGCCTACTACTCCAGCCCTGTGTTCACATGGTCTTCTCTGTCCTGTGAAACAGAGCCCTGTGATGACCTTTAGCACAGCTCAGAAAACCCAAGGGTGACCTCACCTCCTGGTAAGAACACTTCACTATTTAATATTAGCAAAGTGTTATTAACAATATTTAATAACACTTTAAATTTAATTACATCTGCAGGGGCATATTCTCCTGAACCCTGTGGTGTGTGCGTGTTTGTTTGTATGTGTGTTTGTGTCTGATATGCATCTCTGTGTGTGTTTCTCGGCGTGTGTGTTATGTGGAGCATGTGTATCTGTGTGTGTGTGTGCTATGTGTCTGTGTATGTCTGTGTCTAAGAAAAACCTTTTGCTTTAGTACTTGTCCTGTTGACTAAGTCTTGAGTTTATCCCTGCCCTGCAGTGCTGCTGACCTCCAGTGTGCTTAGCCCACGTCTGCAGGCCTGTGCACAGATTCCCACATCTCCCCCTGAGCTGCTGTCACCTCTGTGCCCCGGAGTTCACCATGTGTCTCATTGTTGTATTGATTACTGCTGCATTTTTGGCCAAAATACACAACAGAAACAACATAAGGAAGGAAAGATTCATTTTTGAATTTCAGTTTTCATCCGTGTTACAAGAAAGACACGGTGGGTTTGGTGGTGGTGGTGGGTGTGTGTGGTGGAGTACCCGCCCATGATGGTAGAGCAATAAGGGCTCAGGGCGAGCCTCAGTGGCCCACCTATACCTGATTCTCCAGCCAGGCCCTCCCTCCTGAAGGTTCCATTGCCTCCAAAAATGGTGACACCAGAAGGGACAGAGCTTAAAACATGAACCTGTGGAGAATGTTTCAGATCAAAACTTAAACAGCTGCTTACTCTCAGGTAAGAGAATCAAACGAAAGATGATTGGTTGTGAAATTTCAAAGAAAGCCTGCTCCAAGTGGCCCTTTGTGTCATGTGTGGACCTTTCCTGGTACTGGACCGCCTGTCCTGTGATGTTCTCTACCAGAGAACATCTGGGCCAGCAGGATCCTGGGAGCATCCACCCGGGGGGCTGAGCCTCCTCCTTTAGTAAGCAGCCTTCCATACCTTACAGGGAATGCCTGCCTGGCAAGCAGGATTTTACTGATCTCACTCAGAGGAAGATCAGGTGAAAAGCACGGAACTGTATAAAACTGCCAGAAATGGATCCAGTATGGTGGAGCATGTCTGTAATCTCAGCAGGTGGACACTGAGGCAAAAGAGTCAGGAACTGCAGCCTAGGCTGTGCCACAGAGTGAAACCTTGCTTCAAAGCTCTGTAAAAACCAATAGCCAAGAACTCTGCAGTTTGGCCTAGGGCATTTTGGGGCAATAAATGACTCAGTCTCCACCTAAGACAGTTGTGGAATGAGTGCCAAAACAAACAGGTGCTCAGCCTTCAGGTCAGGTTAGGGACCTGCACATAGCATATCCTTATGTCGTAAGCCTCCACACACCCACTTCTAAAGCCCAAGTGGAGCAAAGACAAGTAAGAAACACCATCCCACTAAGCACCTAAGGGCTAGAGAGGGGGTGTGAAGGACCAAAGGTCTTGGTGGATTTTTTCTTTGATGAGTATGTGGTGTCCTTCCCCATCTCTTTTGATTAATTTTGGCTAAAAGTCTATTTTGTTGGGTATTAAAATGGCTACACCAGCTTGTTTCTTAGGTACATTTACTAGGAATATCTTTTTCCAATCTTTTATTCTGAGCTAATGTCTATTGTTGATGTTGAGGTGTGTTTCTTGTATGCAGCAGTAGAGGGAGTCTGTATTTGTATCCATTCTGCTAGTCTGCATCTTTTTATTGGGGAACTGAGACCATTGATATTGAGAGATATCAATGACTAATGATTATTGATTACTGTTATTTTGTTATTGTGGTTGTTAGTGAGGGTGGTGGTGGTGATGATGGTGAGGTGTGTGTGTGTGCTTTCCTTGTTTGGTTTTGCTGGTGTGAGATCATTTATTTTCTGTGTTTTTGTGGGTTAACCTTCTTGGCTTGTAATTTTTCTTCCAGCAACTTCTGTATGGCTGAATTTGTAGGTAAATATTATTTAAACTTGACTTTATTATGGAATATGTTTTTTCTTCCATCTATGGTGATTGAAAGGTTTTCAGTGCTGGCATCTTATAGTCTGCAGTATATCTGTCCAGGCCCTTTTGGCCTTTAGACTCCCTATAGAAACTCAGGTGTAATTCTAATAGGTCTATTATTATATGCAACTTGCTTTTTTTCTCTTGAAGCTTTTAATATTTTTTCTTTGTTCTGCATGGTTAGTGTTTTTACTATTACATGGTAAGGGAACTTTCTTTTCTGATACAATCTATTTTCTGCTCTGTATGCTTCTTGTACCTTTATAGGCATCTCCTTCTTTAGGTTAGGAGATTTTTCTTGTATGATTTTGTTGAAAATATTTTCTGGGCCTTTGAACTGGGATTCTTCTCCATCCTCTATACCTGTAATTTCTAGGTTTGGTATTTTCATAGTGTCCTAGATTTCCTGGATGTTTTTAAGGATTAACATTTCCTTTGACTGATGTATTCATTTCTTCTACCATATCTTCAATGCTGAGATTCTTTCTTCCATCTTTGTATTCTATTGGTGAATCTTGCCTTTATAGATCTTGTTCAAATTCCTAAAATTTTCATTTCTTGAATTTCCTCAGTTTGTGGCTTTCCTATTACTTTTATTTCCATTTTCAGGTTTTGAGCACTTTTGTTTCTTTCAACTTTTTGTTTGTGTTTTCCTGACTGTTTTAAAGGAGTGTTTGTTTCTTTCAATTTTTTTGTGTTTTCCTGGCTTTCTTTAAGGCAGTGGTTCGTTGCATCTTCATAACTGTAATTTTGATACTGTTATAGAATTGTAATGTAAATATCAGATATGCAGGATATCTGATATATGACCCCAAAAGTTGTTGTGAACTACTGGCTTAAGAGATTTATTTATTTTGTGTTAAAGAACCTCTAGCATCTTTATATAGCTATGTTTAAGACCTTTTTCCTTGTGCTTCAGCTATGTTGGACTATTCAGGACCTGCTGTGGGAGGATGCCTGGGCTCTGGTGGCACACTGGCCTGACTGTCATTGTGTTCTTATGCTGGCATCTAGGCATCTGAGTTTAGGGTGATTATTAATCTAGGTTCCAGTTTCTGGTTTTGTCTTTGTTGGGTGGGTGTTTTTCTTCTTGGTTTCTGCTCCCTCTCTGGAGAGTGCGATGGTTGAGTGTTGCCTGTCTTACTGACTTCCATGACAGGCCTGCTCCCAGGGAATACCTGCTAGTGTTGGAGGCTGAGATGCAGCCATGAGTGGGTGAGGCAGGCCAGAAGGGCATGGTCCATGGGATCCACAGTAGACACGAACAGTCAGATGGTGTTCTGTTGCAGTGCAAGGAAGACCCTGAGGGATTATGGAGGTATTTTTTTTTAACTGAGGTTCCCTCCTCTCAAGTGACTTTACCTTGTGCCAAGTTGACATAAAACTGTCCAACACAGTACTGGTTAAAATTTTCATCACTATGACAGAAACAACTTAAGGGAAAAAAAGGTTCATTCTGTCCCATGGCTGAGATGACACAGTCCACCATGGAGGAGAAGGCATGCCTGTACGAGTTGCCTGAGCTTAGCTCCAGCAGAGTGAAGTGACTGGTTACATTGGATTGACAGTCAGTAAGCAAAGGTCTTGGCCCAAGCTCCGAATCTATGGCTGAATGTGTGTCAGAATGGTTCCATGTATAAAACGTTCCATATCCTTCATACACATGAGCCTTTGAGAACACCACCCTGAAACCGTACCAGCTGCAAAAAGCTTTTGGTTACAAGGTTGACTTTGTGTTACTTTAGAGGTAGAGCACTTTCTTAGCACATCTTCAGAAGCAAGGCAAAAAGAGTGATCTTTGCTTAGCTTGATGGTTCCCAGTCTAATTAGCTCATAGAATAATATTTTGGTATAACATAAAAATTTTTCCTTGGGACTATTGGCAAATTTAATAAAAATACATAATGAGAGAGAAAGACATGTCTGATATCAGCCCTCTGTTGCAACATTCAGTGCTGGGATTCTGATTTGACATGATTTAAAAATAATCTTGAATAATTTAAATAAATTGGACTAATAGCTAAAGCCAAAATGTGTTGATCACTCTGAGTCCCTGCTCCTGCTCAGAGGATGTATCAACTTTATCTTCCACATGTCGGAGAGATGTCTTTGTGCACTGTGTAAAGATCATCCTTGTATTATCCAAATGTTGATGCCTGTGCTGGTGCAGATCTGAATACAGGCCAAGCTTTGGCCCTGTCATGTTTATGAAGCATCTTCTGTCAGAATGTTTTGTAAACATTGTTCTCCATCGCCTTCTGATTTGTTTTGATAAAAATATGATGGCTTAATAAGAAAATTTAAAAAAATATGATGGCCAATAAGCTGAGGCAGGATTAGGAGTCAGAATTTCTGGGCAGAGAGAGACAAAGGGTCTCAAGTGGGGACGAGAGAGCGAGTCACCATTGGGACGCAGATGAAAAAGCTGGTGCTAGGGCAAGACTAACATGGTAGATAACAGGCCGCATGGTGAGAAGTAGACCAGGCCAGTATTGTCAGGTTAGAATGGCTGAGTATCTGCCCAAGTACAGTGTCTGAAGCTTTTAATAAATAGAAAGGTCTTGGTGTCATTATTCATTGCAATGGCGGGCACAGAAAAGCTGTATGATTACATCCACAGGCTTCTGAAAGTGTGTGAACACTGAAGTGGCTGATGGCCAAGAACACATACAGAATCCATGCAGTAACATCAAAATTACACATTACTACTTGACATCCTGTGTCCAAAAAGCCAGCCCAAACCAGACAACATTAGATTGTGATGGCATACATCTGCAATGCTAGCACTTAGGACACAGAGAAACAGGGATCACTGGTTGATGGCCAGCCTGGGCTACCGAGGGAGACCTTAAATCGATCAGAACAAAACACAAACAGGCAGATATTAGCATCACGTAGAGATTTTTTATTTACAAAATCATAGTCGTGAGCAGATTTTGGAAAATATGTTACGCCAGGCGGGAATTGTTGGGCAATAACAGGAAGTAAACTTTCAAGTTGGGGTCCTTCTATAAAGCCTAGAGCAAGTTACCCACAGTGCCCTGGGCTTGTTGGTTGTTTCTCTGCATACAAAGCAATGACTTGAAAACGACCCCGACTTTTTTACTGGTTTGCAAGGGCCAGAGCCTAGAAAAACAAGCAGCATTTGGAATAACAAAGTTTGGCATCATTTAGCCTCTGCACATCTCTAACTATGTGGCTTTTCCTCTTTGAAACGAAGTTTCTTCATTCCTCGAGAAAGATAGGCTCTTTGAAGACAGATTGCAATGATAAATTTAAAGACTATTCCCATCCAGGGAGGATCTTTCTGAGACTAACAATGGGCTGTGACTTGTCTTAAAGTGAAGGGTTTAGTTTCCTTGCAATGAGTGTGGTGGTGCATTCCCATAATCCCAGTACTTGTAAGGCGGAGGCAGGAGGATCAAGAGTTCAAACTTATCCTTGGCTACACAGAGAGTTTGTGACCAGCCTCGGATACACAAGACTGTCTCTAAACACCAGAGCTCCCAAATAAGCAAAAGTGCAAGTGAACGCAGCCCTCTGCGTGAGCCGGTAGCCTAGAACTGCTTGCCCAGAAAGCCGGAAGAGCATGCTACGGTGCTCCAGCCCTGCTATGCTGGGACGCAGATCGGAGGCAGCAGCCCTGCTTTAGTCTTCATGTATTCAAACCAAGAGGGGGCAGAATTGCCCAGTCACCTACCTGCCCTCTCCAGAACACAGGGGAGCTACATGGCTCCTACTGTGGGTGCCAGCTCCTGAATCCCCAGGCTGAAGACTCCACTGACCTCACCGCTGTTGAATCTGGCTGCACTACAGAGCCTCACCAGAAACCACAGAGTGAAAAACCTGCTTGACAACTGCCTTAGGTTCTCTTCAAAGCCTCTTTTTTTTTTTTTTTTTTTTTTTTGTTAAATCAGCATTTTTTTTTTTTTTTAAGTCTTAACTACAGCAAGTGCCAGTAGAGGAAAAGGTTAGTTTCTTCAGTCTTTTCTTTTTGTCAGTAGCTTCATCAAAACTGCAGCTTAGGCTAGTGCAGAGCATTGGATTGGTTATCAGCTATGAATTGCCTTCAGAAACACTACTGTTTTTCCTTTCTCACAAAGAAATAATCACTCTACTTTACAGCTCGTGAATTCAGAACAATTATGATTTGCCAGAGACAAATTGTGAAAATGGATTGCTATTTGGAGGGAAAAAAAAATTCTAATAAACTTCGTGGCTTGCAGAGTCTGGAGAGAGACAGTGGAGTGTTCTCAGAGAAGACACAGGGCCCTCACTTAGAGTGGGGTGAGTGGCCCCTTGGGATGGAAAGTATGGCCATCCCATTTGCCATCTTGGCCCAGTGACACTGCAAGGAACTTGGCTTCAGCAGGCCATGGAGATACCCTGGAGGGTGACTGTGGCAGAGAATGCGGACTTGAATGTCACGGCGTCCGGCTCTGCGCCCTGATTGCTTTCCCAGCTGGGTGCTCTGACCTAATCTAAGTCAGTGTTTCTGTAAATAAGGAAATAATTATTCTTTTGTTACATTGTTGAGGCTAACTGAGCTAATGACCTTGAAACCTGGTACAGGGCCTCCCGGGTTGGGGGGGGGGGAGACAAGGAATAGATGGGAAGTGGGAGGCAGGGATGGTTTGGACTTGAGAAGCTCTGGGTGATGAATGCTACCCACACACAGATGTGCTTTGTTTGGCTTAGAGAGGGATGACCCAGAACAAGTCTGTAAAATAACTTTCCTGAGTGCCTTGGATAGGATGTAAGGGTGGAGCCTTTCATTTTTTTCTTAGAATTCCTAAGATTGGGGCTTTGCTCCAGCACCTTTTTATGAATGTAGATGTGGGATGGGTCTTCTTATTTCCTGTTCCTAAACCTGAGCAAGGCAGAGAACCACCCAGGGACAAAATAGTGGGGACATTTTCAAAGTCTTTGATTGTTCTTGCAGACCACTGCTTCAGGCATATATAAATACAGCTGGGGATGTGGTGAGAAACAGTTTTGCTGGGAAAATAGCTTTCACATTTTTTCTCCCTCAGACTGAGTTGAGGAAAAAATAGAGTAGTTTGGCTAGGAGTGAGGATAAAGAGAAGGAAAAATAAACTAATGCATTACTTTCCCATATTATGATGTCTGAGCTTTGCACTTCAACAAAGAATTGTTTGAACTCTGCAGGATTCCTTTTTGCTCCTCAATTACTGTAGGGCCATTTAGAAATGAAATGCTTCCTCCTGGAGGAGCCTTTAGGAGTGCCTTTCTCCTTTCCCAGTCTAGGGAGCAGGCCTCATCCTGCGTGTCTCTTGCGAATTCCCAGCAGGTGCTGCAGTGTCTGGAAGAGGACTGGCTCTGTTAGCAGGAAGGACTTGTCCATGTCAGCTTAGCTGAGGAGAGGTTGGCTAAGGGTCCCTCAACTGACACCCATGGCAGATACAGAAGTCAAGGTACCTGGCAAAAGGAGAGGGACTTCATGGGAGCCCCATTCATGACCCATTTCCTCGTGTTCCCCTAGTCTTCATTCTATCAGATACCATAGAATCTCAGCTGAGGGAAGCAAGTAGGACCTAGATCCGCAAGGAAAACAAACTCAGAGCCTCGATCAGGAAACCTGGGCACAAAACATCAAATAAAACAGTGAACTTCCTTCCCAGCGAAGAATTGCTAAGTGTTCAAAGAGATACCTAATGAAATTAACTTTTTTTTTTAATTTCAATTTTTAGTATTTTTTTTAACCTGGTGTACATGTAAACTCAATGCTCTGTGTATTAAAGTAGCAAGAATCTTTACATCCCCCAAAGAATCCAACATGTGCTCTTTCTGAGACAGAAAGTTGGGCTTGCCTTTAAATTTTATTATTAGTGCACTAGGAATCAGCCATGACTAATCACTGAACACGTGTCATATCAACCCACTTAGAAAACATGCTTTTAAAATTTGTTCTGGGTGGAGGGGCTTTTTAACTTGAAAAATGACCCCTTCCCTTAGTATAAAACTATATCAAATAACTATTAAGGTATTACTTGTTATGTAAATTGTATTGCTATACATAAAAACAAAGTGTGGCTTTAAAATATCTTGGGGCCTGCAAAGAAAGGAATTTGCAATAGGAATCCAAAAGAGAATGTTACAGGAACACTTATAGAGTTGCTCGCTTGCATTCTAAGGCAGAAGAGTCTTAAATTCATAGGTGTTTTGTTGAGTGGATGGGGCAAGTTTAAAGGCAAGGAAATTGTCACAACGGCAGAGACATCCTCTCACTATCGAGGCTCTTCTATTTGGAAGTTCTTTTGTAACTCACATGCTCCTAGTACCTTGGTCATGTGATCACCGAGGCTGTGGCTGACTTCGTTTGGATCAGGCTCTGGGCATCGGCTAACTAGAGGAGAGAAAGAGAAGGCAGGCCCAGCTCACTCACTGTACCCATGCACGAGCTGGTGGACGTGTTTCCTACAGTGAAGATGAGTTATCTTCCCAATCTGCTGTCATTTTCCCAGAGTGGCAAACAACGCAGACCCCCAAGTTACTACAGCGGGGATGGGCAGAACCCTTACTCCAGTGTCTCTGCAGCCTTGTAGATAGGTTCAAGACTCCCGCTGGCTTGTATTCCTCCCAGTAGGGAGAGGGTTTGGAGTGATGTGTCCTCCTGTAACTTATAGCATAGGGTCTTTTTTTTTTTAAATCTCCCACCCCCTTTTGTGGGAAATAATCTAGCATTTCCCCTCCTTTCCAAACCCAAGAAATCACAGAAAGGATCCAAGCCAAGAATAACATTCGTGCAATTCTCATGTCCCTTTGGCCCAGAGGGAAGCTTGGGTAACCTCTTTCTCCCGTGCTCCCGCGGCTCCTGACCTAACTGGCTTCTCAGACTCCTCTTGCCAGTGTGCTGACATCGGCCATCACAGGCCTCCTGCCCAGGGAGGCCCAAGGCCATGGGTGCCAGGGGTCTTTATCTGCTCCAGACTAATCAGGATTTTAAGACCAAGTTAAATAATTCTAGGACACAATTTTTTACTTAAAATAAATGCTTCATTTTCTATCTTCCCATTGATTAAAAAGAGAGAGAGAGAGAGAGAGAGAGAGACTGCCTACAGAAAACAAGGTGAAAAACTATAATCTTGTTTTTAAATTAACATATTCAACCCAGGAGAGACAGAAACTCCCAGAGGTTTGAAACTTCTAGCCCATTTCAGCAGGCTCTGACAGTGCCTGTGCTTACAGATCTCTTCCTGAACCAGAATCGTATTCCAACCTGAAAGCAGTGCATTACCATGTGACTTCTGTCTGGGGATCTGTTCAGTTCAGGAGGAGGAGAGTGCCTAGAATAACCCACCAACGAGGAAACCAAGTGATAAGAAGGAGGTTCGAGTTTTAATTTCCTTCCATCTGGGAATACAGACCAAGAACCCAAATACTTAAAATATAATAGCTGTCTTAAAATATTTGCAAGACAGAGTTGTATCGTATCCGCTTCAGAAAAGCACAACAATGCCCAGTAATGAAGAGTTAGGAAATGGATATAAGGAAGCCCACCCCAGAATGTTGAATCTCCTAAACATAAGAGGTGCCCAAGAAAGAAGCGCATTTTCCTTTGATTGAAATCATGTGAGTCAATAAATACCAATTGCATATGTAAATTAAAGGCAGTGTTTTTAGTATAGAGATATGTGAGTAAAGTTGAGAAAAGCCATCTCAATAGCCAGGCGTTGAGATGTTTTTAGGAATCCTTGTCTTGGAAGAGGAAAGTTAAATCTTATTATTTCTTGTGATTTTTTTAAAGAGTTTATGTTTTTATTGATTATAACTTCTCTGAAAAATCAAGATCATTTCTTTCCTCTTGGTTTAATGAGAGAGGGTGTCACTGTGTAGCCCAAGGTGGCTTTGAGTTGAAGATCTTCCTGTCCCAGACTTCCAAGTATTGGGATTTTAAGTGGGTGTCGTCACACCTGGCTTTAATCAGACATTCTAAAGCTAAATTTCCTTTCAAACACCTTAACTTTTGCTTCACATTCTGCACATCTGTACATTGACTTATTTTAATTAATGAAACAATCCGTTGATCGGTAGGGTTTTTGTTGTTGTTGTTGTTTGTTTGTTTGTTTTGAGACAGGACCTTACTATGTTGCCTAGCATGGCCTGGGACTGGCTATGTATCTCAGGCTATGTCACTCACGGCATTCTTCCCACTGCAGCTTCCCAGCTGCGAAGATTATGAATCACTATGCTTAGTCTACTGTATGCCTGCACATTTAACAACATGCTTTCCACACCATCATTCAGTCACTAGCAGGAACAACAAAGAGAGCAAGAAAGACACCAAGCATTTCTGCTGCTTTCCACTCAACAGTAAGTCATTGTCATGGACGAGAAAGGGAACTTGTCTCCTGCAGTGCTAAACACAGATTTAAATAAGCATACACCACCACATCCCTCTCGTTGTGCCTATTATTTAAAAAAACAAAACGAGACTATCATCTGGCTCATTGGTCACTGTATTTTTTCATTTTTATTTCTTGTCATTGTTCAGTTTTTTTGTTTTTTTTTTTTTTTAATTTCCACCAAAACATGACTTAAAGGTGAGAAAGACAGGTGAGGTGCTTACTGGCAAGCATGAGGACATGACTCAACCCTTAGAACTCACATTAAAACATTGGGTGTGCTGTCATATACGTGTCATCCTAGCACTTGGAGGGTGGAGACAGATCTCCTTGGCTTGCTGGCCAGCCAGCCTAGCCTACTTGCAAGCCAGTCCAATGAAAGTCCTTGTCTGAAAAACCAAGGTAGACCATGCCTGAAAAATGACATCCACTGTTGTCCTTTGGTCCCATATACAGATATATGCAAACCTCCACTCAGCAAAACACAAACACACTGTTCTGGCTAGTCCTAGGTCAACTTGCCATGAGCTCGAGTTATCTGAAAGAAGTGAATCTTAATTGAGAAAATGGCTCCACAAGATCTGGCTGTAAGGCATTTTCTTAATTAGCGATTGATGAGGGAAGGCCCAACCCATCATGGGTGGTTCCCTCCCTGGGCTGGTGGTTCTGGGTTCAATAAAAATAAAGACAGAGTAAACCGGGGGAAGCAAACCAATAAACAGCACCGCTCCGTGGCATCCACTTCTGCATCCAGGTTTCAGTTTGAGTCCTTCTTGACTTCCTTTAATGATGAACAGCAATTTGGAAGTTTAAGCCAGCTAAACCTTTCCCTCCCTAATTTGCTTCTTGGTCATGGTGTTTCATTGCTTCATTAGAAACTCTAAGACAGGCAGACACATGGGCGCACACACAAAATACAATTTAAATCTTGCTTTAAGGTCAAGAGTAATAGAACATCCATATTTGAACCATCAAATATAATGACGTTGTTTTAGCTAAATCAAGTTGATATTAAAAATATTGACAGGGTCAAGCATGATGATATACATTTGGAGGTAGGATCATGAGTGTGAGGTCAGACTGAATGACAGGGCGATTTCAGAGAGAGAGAGAGAGAGAGAGAGTGAATAAGAATGAACGAATTAGTGTCTGCAGGGTACATTCCAGACTCATCTATTGACATGCTGTTGGCCTTACTGTTCCCTACCATGACCACACTGAATATCATATGTGTCATGTGAAAATTAAAGAGTCATAGATCCCTAAACCAGAAATCACTTAGGTACTCTCTCCAACTTCGCTACATTTCCACTGAGATGGTAAAGAAGTGTGGGAAGTAAAATGTAGAAGTTGGTGCCTTGCTCTCTCTTGTTTCCTGTCTCAGAAAACAGCACCATAAGCCTCTCAGATTCCTAAGCCTAAGTCTGGCTAATGTGTTCAACTCATATCATGGGTCTCACATCTGCAGTTTCAACAAGCTGTGAGCTACAGATATTTGTGAGGAAACATGTTTCTAAACCAGGCATGGTAGTGGAGGCAGGAAGGCTGAGAGTTCAAACCCATCTTTGGCTATATTGTGAGTTTGAGATCAGCCTGGGCTGTGTGACACTCTGCTACAATAACTCTCTCTCTCTCTCTCTCTCTCTCTCTCTCTCTCTCTCTCTCTCTCACATATCTATTCCCTAAGATATTTACCTACACCAAGTAGATACCTGTCTAATTCATATTTATGTGTCAGGTAATACTTAAGGCGTTTAAGACATCAGTGAACAAAATAGAGCAGAAAACTTTACTGTGCTTTGTGGAGTCTGATGTAGCACTAGAGGCCACTCAGCTCACTGTTCCTTATAGTCAAGACCCTGCTACCAATATTATCAACTTATCTACTTTTAACTCTTCCAGCAATCTAACGACTGTCTTCCTTTTTATCTGTCTCATCTATTCTGCCCACAGTAGCCCCAGTAAAAGTGTTGGAGTACAAGTCTGATCAAAATCAGTGGGCAGTTAAAGTCTTTCCACAGTTCGCCATGCCAGAGGAGACCATGAATTCTCTAATGCATACCTGTGCACTGGCCTTCTCATTCTTCTGGTGACCTCTTACAATGCCCCCTGGTGTACGGAACTTCTTCCAACTGCCCTGAAGGACCTGGCTCACTCCTTCACACCTGGAGCTGTCACGGTCACTGTCTGACTGGAATATGCTTGCTTCACTCTCTGGGTGGCTACAGAAGTGCCATTTTCTCATGGAAGACTTTCCTAAGTCCTAGAGACTGGGCAAGGGCTTCTGTGTTGACCCTCTCCGGCATCACATGCCAGATGTCATCTTGTCTCTGTCACGTGTTACCGTGATGATGTATGGCTTGTCTGAGCTTCAAAGAGGATTACAAAAGTGACGTCGTGGGGACACTTGTTTGCCTATATTTTCTTCTGTATCTTAAAGACAGCACAGGGTAGGGCATGTCATACTATGTGAAGGAAGGCAGAAGAACATGAGCACACGGGTGAATCAAGTGCTTGGAGGAGGGCTATCCACAGGCCACAGTGGAAGTCAGAGCTTCAAAGATGGCGAGAAGCAGTGCCCTTATTCCTCCTTCTTACAAATTAAAGATAACCATAGGACCAAAAACAGGTAATGTAAGCCAGGCAGCAGTGGTGCATGCTTGTAATCCCAGCACTCAGGGAGGCAGACACAGAGAAACCCTGTCTCAAAACAAAAACAAAAACAAAACAAAACCAAAAAAAATAAGTCGTTTAGTCTCATAATGTGTATTTTAGCTATGTATTTCTTACAATGTCCATGATAAATTAATTTCCTTCCATTTTTGGAAGAGATTTTCTTTAACTTAGAAACCACTTTTCAGTGGCATTTGAATTTTTAAACTACGTTTACCTTTTGTGTGCCCATGTGAGTATGTATGTACATGTGTGTGCACACTCGTGCATGTAAAGGTCAGAGGACAACGTGAAGGGTTAGCGTTCTCCTTTTACACTTAGGTTCCTGGAATTGAACTCTGGTCCATCAGGCTTAGCGGCAAGTGCCTTTATCTACTGAAACATCTCGCTAGGTTTCATAGCAATGCTGAAACTTAACTTCTGATTCCCAAATACTGCATATCTCCAAGAGAACAACTAGAGAGCACACGGACTATTAGGAAGCTAGTCATTTTTCCCTAGCACTCATATGTTGAATTTCTAGGCTCAGGGTCTTGGAGTGTGTTTGCACTCAGAGACAAGGCCTTAAAGATTAGTAATGCTCAGTGAGATCATGATATGGGTCTTAATCCAATATGACGGTATCTTTAGAAGAGGAGGAGGAGGATGCTAGGGGTATACTGTCTGACCATCCAAGGACACAGTGGGAAAAGGCTACCTGAAAGCCAAGGCGACAGGTCTCGGGGAAAAACCAAATGTGACTCTGAACTTTTGGCCTCCAGTACTGTGTGAAAGAAATACCTATGTGTTGTTTAAACGAGCCAGTGAGAGGCATTTTGTTATAGCACCTTAGCAGACTAGTATGTAAAATCATGATAGGTCAGTCTATGACTTGTAATTCTCCAAACTGAACTATGGGGTAGAGTATCACTGAATTTGCCTTGAATTTCTATCCCTGGGGAAGCACTTGTCCTGCTAGCTCTTACTATCTATAGAGAACTCACTGTGACGTGATGAATGCACAGGTGCTTCTAGATCCTTCCACAGGGACAACAGCTGGATTTAGTTGTTTTCTATGCCTTTGTTGCAACATGGGCCCCAAGATCCTGGCATCTCCCACAGTGTTTCTCAAGGTTTCACATTTTCTAAATCCTCCCCTACCCCCCCCCCCACCTACAGCCCAGGAATAATTTTGACTCATCGTCTTCTTCTTTACCACCTACATGATAGATAGACAATGACAAATTCCTGTAAATCCTTATTTCAAAATGCCTTTTTCACACCCCCGTCATCAGGTACTGCTTCAGGCCAGCTGCTGTTTGACCCAGTCCTCCTCGCTTCTATCTTTCCCTTCCATCTTGCAGCTACCTAGCAGCAAAGCTTCACAAATCACTCCTTTTCAACATCCTACTGAGGAACTTAGTGTTTTTTCCACGTCTACAAATTAAAACACAGTCTCTCACCCGCAATTTAAACATTTCCTGGCCTGAGGAAGAGAGTGGATTGCCTTTCGTGAGTGAGTAGATGACCGCCAAGATGATTATTATTATGATAGATCCCACTGTATCAATCCATTGTCACTTCTAAATTCCAGCTGGCCAGCTTCCTCCACATTTCTTAAACCCTTCTGCTCACTGCCAACTAGACACCAATTTCCTCACACTCTTTCTCCACTCTCCCTCTTTTTGATGCCCCCTCCCCTCTTCTCTCTAAGGCACAGAGTTCTGTGTGTTTGCCATGACCCAGCCTGACCTCAGTCCCCAGACAGCTTTTCAGACAATTATGTTCATGTTGCTCTCAGATCAACTCTGCGGCTTATATAATTAAAAATGCTCATTTATTTGCTGTGTGTGTGTGTATATGTATGTATGTGAAGTGTTTCTAAGGCCTTTACATTTCATAAAATAATGACTTTAGGATTTTCAAGTTTTGGTTAGTCCACTGAGGATATTGCATCTTGATGGGCCTCGACTGCAGCTCATTAAGGTTGAATTCAGATAGAATATTAAGCTTTCATCATTACAGTCCCAAATTTGTAGTCATTGTAACTACACACTTTTATTTTGTTCTCTGTCTGTTGAGCTAATCGTGGTTCCTCTACAACCCCTAGACTGAGCTGGAAGATTCAAACTCTCAGTCCATTCCAAACCCAAACCCAGAATTTTATTGCTCCCCCTCAGCGCATTTCAAAAAGTTGTGATTCTTGAAATATGCTTAGCCAGGCGTGGTAAATAACACGCGTTTCAGAAAAGAAAAAGCTGGACCACTCTTGGCAGAATCCAATTTGTAATGTGTACAGCCTTCAGAAAAGCAGGCAATGTAGCTGCACACATCAAAAGCTTTGGGTGAGGGTCAGATGTGAAACCAGAGTGGCCCCAAACCAAACCACACCTGCCTGAGGTCCCCAGTCCTCATTGCGCATGAAAGTCACAAGAGCATTTCAAACCTCAAATGAACCAGATCCTCTTGGGTTGGGACTTAGGATCAGTATTTATGTGCCATACTGATCCCCACAGGAGTCTCCTCTGCAGTCATTAAGACAAACTCATGGCATAGTCCCTGCTCTGCGGCAGGCTCCGCAGAAAGGGATGGTCATTTCTGCTCACAGCCACTGAATAGTCGGTGAGTCCACACAGATCAGCCCCTCTGGGGAAGGGGATAACAGACATTTTATGAAGCATCTTGAGGAGGGAATCACAATGTTTCTCATATTGGCTGAGACTGATGCAGTAACTGCCTGACTTTCTGTAAGTGGAGTAAAGGTGATTGCTTTTGGTGCCTCGAGGGAGTCTTCAGATTGTGTGAGCTCCCCATGTCCTTCCTGCATGTGTCTTTCCTTCATGGAGCCTGCTGGAGTTAGCTGTGGTGTGGATTTGTGTGGCTCTTATGCCTTTACTAATGCAGTCAGTTGTAAGTGTGCACACACTCTGATTTCACTCATATTCTGCCCTTAACATATGTCCTTGTTAAGTGGGAAAGAGGAGAGAGGGAGGAAGTGAGGAGGGAGCAGACCTATTTCACATTGCATATCTCCTGTGAAAATATCCTGTCTATAAGAATCTCCACTCACTGCTCAGCCACAAATGGGACACCTACACTATGCCATCACACCCTCTCTCCAGTGCTGAGGAGCCATCTCTGAAGAAGGGGTAGAAAGAGTGTAAGAGCCTGAGGGGAACAAGGGCTGGTGATGGGCTATTAAAAAAAGAACACAAGGTCACTGAAGGTGCGAGGTGGATATGATCAAAATAAATTGCATGAAATTCTTGAAGAGTTAATAAAAAAAAATACTTGATGAAATCTGTGCTCATGAAAGCTCTACTCCCATGAGGGTTCTAGAAATCTGCAGTAGCACAGACCGCTTGCCAGGCCGTTAGCCAGGCCGATGTAGTCACATCAGAAGTTGCGTCAGTAATTTTTGGAACGTCTCTCCACATTAGCCCTTTGCACTCTTGGAGTACTTCGGGTATTAGGACAACGAGATTCTATCTTTGGCTCGCCATTGCATTCCCGACAGCCACCACAGTGTGGGGCTTCGGAGGGGGACTGAATTCACGACGACTGAACGAACGCTGAGCGGATGAACAGCAGACGTGGAATCTCAGCAGAAGCAAGAGCATGGGGAAGAAAACCGGCAGTGCGGGCAAGTTAGGCAGGGAAGCTGGGCCCCTCTAAGACAGAGACAACTTGACACCAGTGGGAGGGCTTCCAGACAGTGCGCTAAACGTCCATCATTTGCAAAGCCACTTTTGAAACAGTTCCGTGGGCAGCAGCCTTTCCGTCCCCTGGTAGCAGATGGGCAAGTGCTCGGCCAGTCTCAGACAGGCTCAGACTGACCCGGTTATGTGAGCAGAGTCTTTGAAACTAAACTTAGGATTGTAGATTACAATATCGTCTCCCCTCTTCTGCGCTTCCTTCCTCTCCTCCTCCCTGCCTGTTCCTCTTCTAAATTTTTTAGATCTAGACTCTCTTGTACGCAATGTGCCTTAGCCTCCTGTGCTGGGATTGCAGGCATGTGTCATCACGCTCAGATTCTTGGTGCTTTTTGTTTTAATCCTTTTTATTATTATTAAATGCCACTATTATTGGTTGTTATTTTATTTAAATGGATTTTATTAAACTTTGGATTAGCATACAAAGTAAAGGGTTTCATTATTTTTTTCAAACACACACGCTCATTATACATTTTTGTTTTTCCCTCTTCCTTATTGGTTTTTTTCCACACTGTAGCTGATTTTCCTCAGTCCCCCAGAATTTCTTCCCTCTGCTTTCACACCATACCTATCCTATTCCTTTTTCTCTGCTCCCTTCTGTGTTTGTTTGTTTGTTTGTTTGTTTGTTTCCAGACAGGGTTTCTCTTTGCACCCTTGGCTGTCCTGGCCTCACATTATATACCAAACTGACCTCGAACTCACAGAGATCTGCCTGCCTCTGCCTCTCTAAGTGCTGGGATTACAGGCGTGTGCCACCTCGCTCAACATCCCCTTCCATTTTAAAGAATTATTTAGATAGTGTTTTCATCTCTACAAGTATGTGCCTGGGTGAGTTTATGTGTATAATATACACTCAGGGGTCCCTGGAGGGTGAAGTGGAATTATAGGCAGTTGTGAGTCACCTTGTAGATGCTGGGAACCAAACCCTGGTCCTGAGCTCTTAGCCACTGATCCATCTTTCCAGCCCCACCCTTCTGTTTTAACCCTTAAATCTATCTTGCATTATCTTTTAAAACCCCCGGGGAATTTTTTATGTGCATTACATCAGAAGAAGACAGATCCAAAATCCAATAAAATTTCAGAACATGAAGGTGCCTTCAGCGAGGGTCTGGAATCCACAGCCTCATTACCCAGCGCATTATTTCACCTTTTCTGGGTCTTCATGCCAGGATAATTTGATGGTTCTTGTTATAACAATGAGATCACCACACTCAGGCACACTTCCAATTCCAACTAATTACATGTTCCTCAAGAGCTCCTTCTTGGGGTAGGGGTACCAGCTTAAAGGGGAAAGGACAACAGGGGAGCTAGCTCCCACTGCACACTGCTGCTTCCTGTGTGGGGAGATCCAAGGTTATTAAGCCTGAGTTCTGAAGAGAGACACCTGGTTTATCTGAAAACTTCTACAGTCCCAGTTAGATGAGGAGTAAGTCCTTTAGCCTTCCCATCGGGTCTTCCTTCAGTGTGTTTGCTCATCTTTCTAACTTTTCTCTCTCTGCTGTTTGTATTTCTCTATATTAAACAGGTCAGCAGGGTGGTATGTGTGTAGGGGCAGGGGGCTTGGAGAAGAGTTCATTCCCAGAATTATGGATGTGTAAGACTAAAATCTGGAGGGTCAAGTCAGCGAGCTGGAAACACTAAACAAAACAAAAACAAATACAACAAAATAAAAAACCCTAGCAGCAACAACAATGAAAAACTGCCTCTGATATCAGAAGGCTGTCTGATGCCCAGAATTCCTCCCTGCTTGGGGGATGTCGGTGTTACTGTTCCTTTGGTTCATCAGCTGATTAGATGGAGTCCAGGAAAAGTAATCTGATTTATGCAAAGTCTGTCCACTTAATTTCTAAGGCAATCAAAGAATGCTTTTATTCTCTCTAACACACACAGGGAAGAAAAATACTCTAGTATGGTATAATTTAATGAGGGGAATTATTTCTGAATGCTGTATGCAATGATGGTGAATCTTCTAAGAAAAAAAAAAACCCTCTCGCTCAGGCTTTGCTTTCAGTCTAATTCAGTTTAATTGCCATGGAAGATAATGTGCACTTGTGTGTTTGATTCTGGCATGCTCTTGGCCTGGGCTATGGGTTGTGTTCACAGAGAAAGAAAGGAAGGCGGCTCTTTGCCCCTTGCTTTGTGGCATACCCAGGCACGGAGTGAGTACCGGGCCTGTAGATGAGCCACGAATATCTGAATGCACCAAATATCTCACTACTGTATGCTTCTTCTCTATGTATACTTCACTGCTGTATGACTTCTTGGAGGTTCACTTTTTGCACTAATCTAATTTTTTCATATTTATAAAATGGAGATAACAATAAACATATCAGTGGAGATCGTTTTTAATAATATGTGAAATGAAAAAAAGTGATTTGGCACACAGCAGATGCTCATAAAAGTAAAAAAAAAAATCCTCCCTTTTTGAACTTGGTCTTCCCAGGCTACTTCTGAGTAGTACTTGGTACTGAGTGCTTCTGAGGCTAGTAAGAGTGTCAGGTGCACAAAACTCAAAGCGGGTCTGAAATGTGTCTCAAGCAAATACACAGTTTATGGAAAAATTAAACAATGGACACAATGAAATGGGCAAAAGCTGACTGTCTCTGTCTTAACCACTAGCTTTAGGGGTCTGCTTTGGGGCGCAGGTAGAACAGTAAATGTTAATTGCAGGATATGCTGCAATCAGTTTTGTTAAGCTGTTTCTGCCGGAGCCTGCTGAATGAAACAAGTAACCTCTCCTATTAAAATGAATGCATAGTAATTAAGAAGCTGGAATGGGTCAGATGAACTAGTTTGTCTTAAGAATTGCTTGCTTGCAAGAGCATGCTTGACTTTCATTGACACCCAGGGGCATTAAGGTCAGTGTGTAAGGCAGAGACTAAATGGGAAGGGAGAGAAAAACATACACACAAATAGTCCTTTCATTTAGCTATGGGGTGTGATATCCACATTTGTCTATGGAGGGCATGTGTTCCACACACACACTTTGGTAATAGACTCTGTCACACTTGTGATGTTAAAGAGAATCTGATCCATACATCAGGGCTCTTAGCAAGTAAAAGGCTACATCTATTTCTCGAGTTTTGAAAATGTTCAATTTCAGCTTTCCTCTCTCTTGCTAAGAAACATGAAAACCCCTGTTAAACCTCTTTTATTCTTCCTCACAGTATTCAGAAAACAAACACAAAAGGAACAATTGAGTTTTTGCGAAGAACAGTCAGTCACACATCTGTTTGAACAAGCAATAATAACCCCCCAGAGGGAAAATGCTGTACTCTGTGGTCTTGCTTCAAAAGAAGCCTGGGTGTTCTGTGACTCAAGGAGGGCATGTGGAGACAGGCAGCTGCCCATACTGGAGGCGTTGTCAACAGCTAAGAAAAGGGAACATAAGCCACAAGGAACAGGGCACTCGAGGCTCTGTGGCTGCCATTTTCTCAGAGGTGTCTATGTGAGTGAAAAACGGTGTCTCAGGAAATCTTGGTGGCGTAAGTGGTAACAAGCTAGGTCTTAAGTAGCTGTCTTGCTTGGACATTGTCTAAACATGCTGAAGTGATCTTGGGCCTGTGTCTGTGAGGAGAACTGGTGTCCAGGTTTCTTTAACACTGCCTTTCAACCTGCGCTCTGTAGACACAACTCGAGGTTGCTCATAGGACCTTTCCATCCTTCCCTCAAATGCAGTTTAAACTGAGTTCATTCTGGGACCAAATGACTTCTCCCAAAGGCTGAGATAGTGAACTCAGAAAAACCTGATTTTGCACTTTTTTAATTTTTTTTTTCATGCCTGAGAAAGGTAACTGAGGGGTATGCCATTTGTTGTGGTTGTACTTGGATTTCTGCTTTTGGTCTTTAAGAATTTCTTTTTAAGGGAGCCAGATCAGGCTTTTGGTTCTGGAAATAAATCCTACAGTGGTTCTAATTCTGGTACCCCTTTTGGATGGGGGTCAGCATCATGCAGGGTCAGGCGAGGAGGGTTTTAATGGAGGCTTTGACTCAAGCATGGAGCCCTCTGGCTGGGGAATGTAGGCAGTGGGGGTTGGTTGGTTGGTTGGTTAGTAGGTAGGTAGGTAGGGTAAGTAGGTATAAAATGGTGGGGTTCAAATTTTTTCTAAACTCATGGTAAATATATTGTAAAATAAATATGTACTAAATTTTCAGATTGGTTTGCTTGGTGTGGGGTATATTCAGCAGTATTTTTGACATTTTTTTTCCTTAGAAAATGAGGAAAAACTAAATGAATTTTATAAGTTTTGTTATAAGTTTAAATACTGAGTGGGTAAAAGTGAACTGCTGTTTGCCTAATTGGTAAACCAACACTACAATTGATCTCAGAAGGTTTCTCTGTAATCTCTCATTGGATTTGTTAAATGTATTCTTTACACGTTCAGAGTAGAAACCATTGGTTAGAACTACATTCTTTTCTTCTTATTTTAATTTGAATCCCACCCTATGAATTTTCTCCTTAGGAAATCTCTATTTGGGAGATCATGATGTCATGGTGTTTGGTTCTTTTGGTTTTGTTGTTAACACTTGTCTTCCTTCATACACAAAAGTAATTGTACTTCATTTAATCTCCGTAGTTCATCTCATTTCCAATGTTCGTGGAAGTAGCACTTCGTTGAAAGCATTGCTATAACTATTCTGCCATAGGAATACTTCTGTCTATCTGCTTTCTCATCCAAGAAATTGTCATCACACTGCTCAGGCTTCGTCTCTGATGGTGGGTGTTCCATTTTCATCCCCTACTCTATATTTCATAGAGTTGTATCAAGGCTATGAATGCAAGCCTGTAATATGGAACCAGAAGGCTGAACTTTTGAAACCTCATGTAGGATTGATGATGTTGCTGAGGCATGAAAGGCTAGTATGAGTGAGAAAAGGAGCGAGTGCATGAAGAGACTTGGTGGTGTAAAATGGATATGTATTTTTTTTTTTTTTTTACTTGCAGAGATGTGTCCCTCAATCCATACGAATGATTTTGCATCAAAGGACACGCACCTCTTTTGGAAGACTTGAGTTTTGTTCTTAGGAAGGCCGCTTTAGTTGAATGTGTTAAGTGAAATGCTTATACTTTCCTCCCCCTCTGTCAACTGCTGCGGATGCTGTATGGTGTGTGCACTCCTCTGTTATTGATCTGGAGGAGTAGAAACCTGAGCTGAAGCTGATAGGCTGAGAACACAGACTGAGCTTATGGAGTGCTTTGCAGAAGAACTTGGAAGCAGAGTTCTCCAGTGAGCTCAGGTGTCTAAAGGAGGGTGGAAGTTCTCATATCTGTTAGCTACTCTAAAGCTGTGGAAGAGAGGAAACAGGATGGGAACCTACTATAGAGGGTTCTCTGAAAGGATCCATCAAACAGTGGATAGAAGCAGGTGCTGAGATACACAGTCAAAATTTGGGCAGTGTGCAGGGTGTCTTATGGAGGAAGAGAGGGGTAGGGATAGAGGGACATGGAGGGGACAGGAGCTCCATAAGGAGACCAACAGAGGTAAAGGATCTGAGCCCAAGGGGTCCTGCAGACACTGATGCACCAACTGAGGTCCATGCATGGAGAGGCCCTAGACCCTCTGCTCAGACGTGGTCAATTGGCAGCTCAGTCTCCATGTGAATCTATGAGTGAGGAGAGAAGGGGCTGCCTCTATCATGAACTCATTTTCCTGCTCTTTGACCACTCCTCCCCCTCCCCTGTGATGCGGTCTTGCCAGGTCATGGAGGAAGAAGATCCAGGCAGTCCTGATGAGACTAGCTCTGGGCAGATGACAATAGTGGAGAACCCCCACCCCCTTTCAGTGGACAGGGGAAGGGGATGGGGGGAAGAGGGAGGGAAGGTGGGACTGGGAAGAGTTGAGGGAGGGGGGCTTCAATCGAGATATATAATGAATAAACTGTGAAAAAATAATAAAAATTAAAATTAATAAAAAAGAATGTTGTTTGCTCCATTTCTGTATCCTGTGCTTGGATGCTTTTATTCTTATTTTTTAAATAAGTGTTATCATTGTTGGACATTCTTAAATAAAACTGATTTAAATAATAAAATAATTATTATGTATAAATGTTCTGTCTGCATGCACACCTGCACGCCAGAAGAGGGCATTAGATCTCACTATAGATGACTGTGAGCCACCATGTGGTTGCTGGGAATTGAACTAAGACCTTTGGAAGAGCAGACTGTGCTCTTGCTCTTAACCTAAAAAAAAAAAAAAAAAAAAATTAAAAAAAAATTTCACTTTATTTTAGAGGCAGTGTCATACTATGTAGACACAGGGTCTTTGCATAACACATTCTTGCCTGTTGTTCCCCATCTCTGTTTTTTGAAATAACAGGCATGAATCACCATGCCCTGCTTGGGAAAACATCTTGTAGTCAATCTATTTCCTGAGATGAATGTGAGATTGGATTTATTTTTACACTGTTATGTGTTCAGAGATGTTCAGATCTGAAATTTTGGGTTGGGGGTTAGGAAGTTGGTCTGCTCCCTTTGGCCATCATCCTCGTATCACTCTTGATTCATTCTCTCAAGGTGACAGTGAGAGGACATTTTTGCTTCTTTCCTTTCCTAGACCTTACTCCTATGTCCCAAATACTGTCCATATCCAAACCTTCCCCTGCTCCTTCCACCTCCATTCTGACAGCTCTCCCTGTTTCTGGTCCCTGTTCTAAATAGACTCCCTTCCCCCAAACCCCTAACATGAGCTCAGTTGGAAAGTTCCGTTTGAGGTGGTTGAATAAAAAGGAGCTAGATGGACACAGAACAAAGGTGTGGGAAATAGAATAGGGCCTAAGAAGTGGCTCCCATCTTCTCTTCATGGTGGATCAGTCTCAGATCTTAGGGAGATGAACAACAGTGTTTATTTTCCAACAGCTCACTATTTTCCATTTGCGAACATGAAACATTTGAGATTTTCTTTCATGGTTTTGGGTGGCTGAACTGATGTCTCTTCACCACAGACACCTGAGAAAAATAAGCTCATCCTTCTTCCATAGTGAGCAGCTCCTACCTATCGCAGACACCCCCCCACACACAAAGCAATTATGATGAGTACCATATAGCTTAGTTTTAACTATTCTGCTGTGTAGTACAATCTCAAAGTTTCTTAGAGTGCTACTTGGGGATACAATCCATTTCTCTTACCTCTTGTTTCCAAAATCCGTACAGTAAATGATCAAAGTCCAATGAATTTGATTGATTTCATTTAAAATATGGAGTAATTAATATCTTCCTTCCTTATAACAGTGGGTCACATAATTTTTCAAAGTGCAGCAGTAACCAAACAAGTTTCCCCACTGTGGAGATAAAATCGTGGTTATATGTGTTTGAACACCCAGCCCAGGGCCGGCATTCTATATGTTCAAACATAGCCAGGAAATACCTTCAGACTAAGTAATATGTGGCCGTAAATGTATGCGAAACTGTCCTCAGATATTTCAAAGGGCTGGGTGTGGTGACATATACTCATTCCTACCATATTGGGAAGTAGAAGCAGGAAGACTACAAGTTCCCGGTCAACCTGGACTAACCTACTGAATTCCAGGCTAGCTGGAGTTCCCAACCCACCAAAGGAAATCAAAGGAATATCAAGAGAAATGATTGATCAGACTTTTAATTTTACATTTTATAGTACTGCAGACAAAAACTAAAGAGGAGAAAGTTCAGGAAGATAAATGTGGATTTTATAAGATTCATTTAGTCATCATCGTCACTTGACCAGAGTACATTATAGCTGTGGAAAGCGAAAAGTCAAGTAGAAAGTTTGACTACATATGAAAATTTGTTCAATATTCCCCTTTTTAGGTGGGGTCTCCCTATGTTGCCCAGGCTGGCTTAGAATTCTTTATATATTCCGGGCTAGTCTGAAACTCATGATTTTCCCAAACGATGTGATTACAGATCACTATGCCTGGCTAACAAATATTTTTTGAGTACCTGAAACCTGCAAGGTGTGCATCTTAATTTCTGTGATACTTCCAAGCAAAGTCGTTCATTTCATAGAGTCTTTGCTCTCGTGTGGGACAGGGAGGCGGCTATCAGGAAGTCAGCACACCCTAAGCATCGAGTGTCAAGAACATAAAATCACACCATGTTTTAGAAGGTGACAAGGGGTAGCGGTATGGACTACTTACGTGTAACTCGTGAGCTGTCACCGGAACTTACTGAGGGGGAAGGGTTCTCGGAAGGCTGGCTGGAAGCTTTAACCGGGAAGAGTATAGTAAAAGCTTGGCACAAAACCAAGGCAAACCTGCCCAGCACGACGAGGAGACTTCCAAGGGTTTTTCTCAAGATGTTTTAACCACTCTGCAATATTAGTTGGATATATCTGCAACATTCAATAGCACATTCTAAACTAGTCAATGTTCTGATAAAAGAAATAAGATACCTACTGGTTAGAAATAGATATTACTGGTAATACATGACTTCCTGGCTCAAATGGAGAGAGCCCACTGCAACCTGTGTGGCCCAGCGTGCTGGAGACTTCTGGGGAGTGTTATCTTAGCAGGTAGGATGGCGTCTTAGTTGCTTTTCTGTTCTGATAAGACACCATGATTGAGGCAACAGTTTCTGAGGATTCAAGTCCTTGACCATCACGACAGGGAGCATGGCAGCAGTAATCCAGGCCTGGCCCTCGAGCAGTAGCTGAAAGTTTCCATCTTGTTGCACAAGCTAGAGGCAGAGATTGCTGACTGAGAATGTGGTGAGCTTTTGAAACCTCAAAGCCCACCCCTAGGGACACACCTCTTCCAACCAGGCCACGCTTCCTAAACCATTCCAAACAGTTCTACCAACTGTGGATTGAGCATCTAAAATGTGAACCCGTGGGGGGCCTAACCATTCCAACCATCACAGTTGTCTATTTGTAGAAGGGAAGTCTGTGGCAGAGAAGCAGCAGCAGGGTTTCAAACCCTACTGGAAGGGATGAGAAGCAAAGCAAGCTTTTGTCCTTTTTGGCTCTTCTGTTTTTGCATGGTGGTATGGTTTAAATGTTAAATGTTCTTGTGGAGTTCCTGTCTTCTCCAGATCTTACTATTTCACAAGAAGAGCAATAGAACCAGAAAATTTGAACACAGGGGTCTTCCCAGAGACTCATACTCCAACCAAGTACCAGGCATGGAGATAACCTAGAACCTCTGCACAGATGTAGCCCATGGCAGTTCAGTGTCCAAGTGGGTTCCATAGTAATGGAAAGAGGGACTGCCTCTGACATAATCTGATTGGCCTGCTCTTTGATCACCTCCCCCTGAGGGGGGAGCAGCCTTACCAGGCCACAGAAGATGACAATGCAGTCACTCCTGATGAGATCTGATAGAGTAAGATCAGAAGGAAGGAGAGGAGGACCTCCCCTATCAGTGGACTTGGGGAAGGGCATGTATGAAGAAGGGGGAGGGAGGGTGGAATCGGGAGGGGAGAAGGGAGGGAGTTACACGGGGGATACAAAGTGAATAAAGTGTAATTAATAAAAAAAAAATAAAATAAATGTGAACTGTTTCCTGGAGGCTGGGGTGCTTGAACACTTGGCTTCCAGCTGGTCGTGATGTTTGGAAGGCAGTGGGACCTTTCGGGGCTGGAGCCTGTTGTAGGACGTGGCCATGGAAGCAGGTCTGGTTTATCAGTTTAGGCCTGTTTTCCTGTCTAGTCCTTGTTGCCTGGCTGCTGAGGCAACGTGACCAGCCGGCTCATGCTCCTGCAGCCCTGTCTTCCTCACCATGGTGGAGTGTGTCTGTCCTTAAGTTGTGAGCTGAATAAACCCTTCCTCCCTCGATTGCTTCTTGTCAGTTATTTGATCACAGAGTAAGGAAAGTGACATATGGTGCTGGGGATTGACTCTGGGGCTTGTTTTTCTGGGTTAGCTCTCTACCACTCTCTATAGGGGCTGACAGTACAGGTCAGGGAGGCCTTGAACCTGGGACCTTCTGCTTTTGTCTTGTGACTGCTGGGATTTCAGGCATGTGCCGCCCACATTCTAGGATTTTAGGGAGAACAATGTGTTGTAAACACAAGATACAATTTGAGTTGTATCAGAGGGCATACTGTTCAAGAATGAAAGCCAGAGGGAGGGAGAGATGAGACTTTTGTTGATCTGAAGGGGTTTGCAAACTGAGGATGGCGTCTCAAAGGCAGATGGTTGGTAGCCAAAGCTGATGCATGCTTCAGGCGCTGGCATTGAACTTCAGCTTTACGGTGTTCCTGTCGTACATAACTCACATAGGCAGCACACTCTTAGTGAATCCGGTTACTTCTGATAGCCTGCTGTGCCAAGAGCTTGTGGCTGATGCCCAAGTCGCCATCTCTCAATCACACTTTCGTTTCATTTCTAATTCTTGTTGTTTTGCTTTTCTATTTTTTAAATATTGGAATAATTTTAGATTCACAGAGAACTTGCAAACACAGTGTAAAGAGTTCCCAAATAAGCCTCCTGCATTTCCCCATTGTGCTAGCATTTCATATTTTAGGGTATTGTTTGTCAAAACTAAGGGGAACATACACTACTTATACAAGTAACTACAAGATTTTCCAATTTCTCTGTCCTTTCCATTCACATATTTTCCTATTCTACATCCCAAATAAGGACCTGGCCTTGAACAAAGTCACTGAAACCAAGGAAAAACCCAAATCTACCCTCTAGCTTCTGCTTTTGTTATGTTTTAGAGACCACGGAATCAAGTACTGCACTAGCTTTGCTGATGTTCTGTTCATAATGTTAGCGCGTGCCTGTACATTTGTCTTCTCTGTTCCTGAAGAAGTTGGAGGGAGCTCAAACAGGCAGGAACCACGAAACCTTCACTTGAGCCTATGCAAGTGCCTGATAGGTAATCGTTCAAAGGAAGGAGGCCAGAATCTCCGTCCCAGAGACATTGCTATTTTCTGAGCAGTCGTCCAAGGAAGACAAATGGCACATGGGCCCAATATGCTCTACTGCCAATCTTTTCCAACTCCCAAAGCACCCTGCTTCTTTACTCCATCAAACCTCCCACAGCCTCAGCCTGACATAGATTTGAGACTATGGCTCCAACCACATTTTGTCACCTCATGAATAGACTTTCTCAAACTCTTCCTTTCCATGATTGGCAGAGCACTTGGCTGGCAAACTGGCTCATTTGGTAAGATCTTTTTTGCCTTCCTCCATTCTGTGACAGTCTCTCAGGTTTTCTTTGTTAAAGCGATGCGTTTTGCAGAGGCTCATATGGAAACTCTCTCTTTTCTCTTTATGTGTCAGCTATTATGACTCAGTTTGCATCCTGGGCATCCAGCAGGAAGACACAGAGCCCAAGCACTTCTCCTGGCACCCATGTATGTCAACTGGTGCCACACTGGGCCACACGCTAAAGTGATGTCTTCTGGTTTCTAAAGTTATAAGCTTTCTCTTTCCTTACTGAGTCTAGGTATGGGACGCAGTTTCGAACTTCAGCATGCATTAGCGTTACCCAGAGACCTAGTTAAAAGTACCATTTTTTAGGCCCCTTTTTCACAGTTTCTGATTTAGCAGGCCATAGATAGAGTCAAGAATTTGTCTTTCTAGGTACTGCTGTTGGACCTATGGACCACGGCCTGGGGACCTAAAATACCTATTCGAGATAAAACACCCCAACAAAAGCAGTTTAAGGAAGGAGGTTTCCTTGAGCCCACAGTTCTAACTACAGAGCATCATGAGAGCAAGGAGCGGTGGCAGGAGCTTGAGGAGATTGCTCGCATCACATCCGAGGCTGAGAAGCAGAGCCACAGATGCCTGCTGACACACAGCTCCCTTCCTCCGTTTTATGCACTCCAGCATGCCCCACCCCCCCTCGCCCAGGGAATGGTTTCTTCTGCCACCACACACATGGGCTGAGAGGGAACTTCTCACACCAGTGAACACAATTAAGATAATCCCCAAGGAGTGTTCCCAGAGCTCTGTTTCCCAGGTGATCACTCTGACAATCAACACTAATCGCTGCGGTCACACCCTAAGTACCCCTAGTCTAGAGAAGTTGTTTAATTGCTGGGCCTTAGATTTGAGTCATTTCCAGACAGACACTGGAGGTATATCTGGGGAAAACTCTAGAAATATAACATACATTCCCAGGCCTAACCCTAAATTCTGATTAAGAAGGCAGGGCAGCTCACAGGAGTTGGCACATTCATTAGTGCTAACCATGGTGGGGAACCCCTGGGAACTGTTATCCCACAACAGCAGGATGAAGTCATTTGCTGACGGCCTGTGGAGAAGGCTTAGGCAGCAGCTGGTTCTAGCAGCTTCTGCTACAGGAAACCAGGGCAGCAAAGCATGGGAACCCAGCAGGTCTGAGTCACAAGCCTCAGGCCACCTGGCTCAGACTGCTCATCCTTTATTCATCCCACCAGGAAGCCTTCACATTATTGTGATTTATTGGAGCCACATGGTTTTTTAGAGACACACAGCACCAGCCAGCCAATTCCCACATCAGAGTGGATTAGCTGAAATCCTGTGACAGAAGGAATCACGGCCAATACAGCCTACCTGCACCTCAGGCTTATTTTATTGTCTAAATCTTGAGTCTTTTAGTATAGACGCATCCAGTGAAGTTGTAGGATACAGATTTTTAAAAGCAAACAGATGGTTGGGCATGGTAGTAGCAGGAGGGATAGGGTCTAGAGGGGTAGTAATGATTTTTTTACTTTTTTTGTGTCGCAGTGATAAAACACTATGACCCAAGCGACTTGGGGAGTGTAGGGTTTATTTGTCTTATACTTCTACATCACGGTCTATTGCTGAGGTAAGTCCGGGCAGAAAGCAAGCAGGAACCCAGAAGAGGCAGGGCTCAATCAGACCATGGAATGGAGGAGTGCTGCTCCTCAGGGCTTGCTCAGCTCATTTTCTTACACAGCCGAGGACCACCTGCCCAGGAATGGCAGCACTCATGTGGGCTGGGTCCTTTCCCATCAGTACTTAATCAAGAAAATGTCCCACAGGTTTGCCTACTGGCCAATCTAATGAAGACAACGCATCAGCTACAAAAAAAAAAAAAAAAAAGTTCCAAATAAGTCTAAAGGATATTTAATTCAACAAAGTCCTTATTTTAGCATAAAAAGATGTAAAACTTTTAAAACTAGTTTCTCCACATATTTCTTTGGGCCATCCTAACAAACTGCAACAACTTTGGCAGCTTTAAAGAGCAGACAGGACTAGGAGTGTTGCTAGTGTTTAGAACACAAGCTTAGCATGGAGGAGGGTGAGGGTGTCATGCCCAGCACCGGCATGGGTGTGTGTTGGCAGGGTGGTGGGGCAGGGCAGTACAGGAGGAGGGCAAGATTATGCCAACAAACAGCTTCCAGAGGCCCCGGAGCAGAGTCCGTTGCTGGGTTCTGCTTTGATGCTCTTTGGCTCATGACTTCCTGTCACTCTTCACGCACTTTTCCTCTGTCTCAAATTGTCTCCTTCCTCTTCGAAGCACACACCCGACTGTGTTTAATGTGTGGCTGAATTCACACATCTTTATGTAAAGATTCCCTTTCTAAATGAGTTCACATTTACAAGTACTCAGGGTTAGAGCGTAAACATGCGAGGGACATGATCACAGGTGTATGGAGATTTTGGTACCAGGCAGTGCCACCTGACACCTGATTGATGCCTGTGAATGGGCTAGTGCCAGTTATTCTGTTCAGCTTCCTGTCTGCCTGCACAAGGCAGGGCCAATGAAAACAGCTCAGGGCCTCCTCGAGGCTAAATTGCTATTGCTCTCGGTTGTCTTCAGTAAGCAAATGTCCAGGGATGGCCAGGCAGGACTGCACTTTCCCCAAGTTCCTTCAGGACTCTTTCTGCAAAGGCAGCCAGTGTAACAGAATCCGACAGCTCTTTGGGGTGTTGTTATCATTTTTGCTCTACCACTAATTTTGTATGAGACTTCCCTTATTTTCAATAAGTTTTAAAAAGTAATTCTGAAGGTTTTCTCTTACAGCACATTTTTGATCTAGGTACATGAAAATTACAACAGGTGGATTATATAAATGCTCAGGGGCACCTCTGAAATGAGCTTTATAAATCAGCAGGCTCACTGGCTACTTGCGTTAGCCCCAGAAAAAAGCAGACAGCAGGGATTTTCACCTTATTAATTTCCTAGTCAATTATTTTTAATTTCCTCTATCTTTCTGCCTTGCAGCACACCAAGAATAATCTTTTTAAAAATCCCATCCATAAGTGATCAACAAACTTTTATAAAAACACCAGACTTTAGCTCTTTATGTCAAATTTCTGTTGTCTTTACGCATAATTGTAAAAATGCCTTTTCTCTCTCAAGTTCTTTCTTCCTTTTGTTTTTTGGATGGGAGGATTATTTGTGTGTGTGTGTGTGTGTGTGTGTGGTGTTTTGAGACAGGGTCTCTCTATGTAACCATGGCTGTCCCGAGATTATGTAGACCAAACTTCCTTGAACTCATAGAGATCCATCTGCCTCTGCCTTTCAAGTGCTGGAATTAAAAGTATACGTCAGCATGCCTGGTAGAAATGTCTTGATGAAAAAGCTGTGGGATGAAATATGTGAGCTATGATTCCTTTAGCTTAAGAAAGGAAAGCTTACAAAGTCTTTCTGTGCGGCCCAGGCTGGCCTCAAATTCACGGCAATCCTCCTGCTATGGCCTCCCATATACTAGTATTAAATCTGTCATCTCACCTTGCTGAAAATGTTTTTTTTTTTCTTTTATGGAGCCAGATGATGAATCTGTTAGCTCTCTAAGTCAGTACTTCGAGCTGCAATTACTCTGCTTTGTTATTACAGCATGATAATATCTCCATATCTGCAACTAATAGAGCCATTTACATGTATTGGCTAGATTTCACACATGGTTCAGTTTGCCAACATTCTCTTAAAAATACCAACTTAATCTGGGCTGACAATGCTCAACACAAGAGCTGTAGATCATTTAACAAAATCCCCAACACCAGGCATGAGAAGCCCCTTTTTGTCCAAAGACTTCCCCGAACAATACAAGTTGTTGCTGTTTTCCGTGGCTTCCTCCAGATGTGGAAGGTAAGTCCCTATTTCTGAAGATACCATGCACATTAGACTTAGGGCTCAGAGGCCCTGAGCTGGAACTGACTTGAAAGCCTCCCCGCTAAAGACTAGCTTTCATAGTAACAGAAGGGCCACGGAAGCTTCCAAAGGAGGGAAGCAACCAACATTCCTACCTAGCTATGATGCCTACACACCACAACAAGTAGCAGAATGGCCTGAAAATCCTAAAAGTGCAGTAGTGGCATGCATACTCTGGCAGTAACCAACAGATCTCTAATTAGACATATGGCCTATTTAACCAGAGGGGGAAAAAATTATGTCTGGTACTGGAAATCTAGCCAACCACCCAGGGCTAGTGAAATCAAGAATCTTGGAGGAGAACCTTCAATCACCACTTTACTTAACTGGCATAATCCCTAAATACATTCTACGTATTTGTCCCTATACCCACAGTTAAGTATAATCCTCACCCCTCATTAAGGAAAGGTCTCTTTGCTGCAACAACAACAACAAAAATGGAGACCATTGCAGAAACCTACAACCAATCAAAATGCAGAGTTGTGTAGTCCAGTCCCAAGTGATAAATATACAACACAACTCCTATACCCATGGCTCAGGGATCATTGTGGAAGAGGGGAAGAAAGGTTGTAGGAGCCACAGGATCAGAGGATTTGCTGAGATTTTGTCTCCTAGAAATATCAGAA
This sequence comes from Meriones unguiculatus, assembly GCF_030254825.1. Taxonomy (NCBI): domain Eukaryota; kingdom Metazoa; phylum Chordata; class Mammalia; order Rodentia; family Muridae; genus Meriones; species Meriones unguiculatus. The sequence continues at coordinate 100,992,838 of NC_083354.1, forward strand.
GTTATGTCCATAAAGTCTTATCAGTATGGTTCCTTAAACATGGCCCAAACAAGCACAACATGAACAAACATGTTAACATTGATGGGAGAAAGCTCATCAAGCCTTAACCTTTCACAAAAAACTATAGACAACTAAGGACTACTGTGAGGCAAAATAGTCCTCTCCAAGGAAGAGCACACCAATTGTTTATACCAAGTAGTCAGCTCTGAAAACATGCATACAAATAACATTATATGCATTCAACAGGTTGAATTTATGTATTTAGGAACATGTGTGCATATGTTTGCAACAACAATTAAAGAATAAAGAGGAAGGGAGGGTACATGAGAGAAATTGGAGAGAAAGAGGAAGACAGAAATTAGGTCATTATAATCCTCCAAATTATTAAAGAACAGTCACACATTTTTATTAAAATGGCAGTGAGAACTTAGAAATCTGATGCAGAATAAATAATCACTATTTTCCAAACACTTTTTTGTTGCTGTTAGACCTTACAGGGGTTACACAGCATCTCTGTCTTACTATAAGCAGACATCTATTCCCAGTGAGAGGAAGACAACCTCATCTTTCTCTCATGCTTTCTCCTTTATTCTCCATAGTCTTGATGCTATTTTTTTTTCAGATTTTAGGAACTTTGTTTTCCTTCCACCATTTTCCCCTTTGCTCAGGCGTCTGCATAAAATCTCAGGATCACTCATTAGTGGCTCCAACTCAGTTGGTGACCTGTGCTGTGGGAGCTGCTGCCCAGTGCCCAGTGATGCTATTTATTATGTCTGAAAACGTATATGGTTTGGGAGTCTTGCATTCTCTGGAGTGTAATAAACTGGTACCCTGCTCTTCATTCCCTCTCATAAATACTTAAAAGAAAGAATCCTAATGTGGCTTTCTCTTGAACAAACTCATGTTTCAAATATAGTTTAAAAGTTAAAAATATAAAACATATTAGGCAGGCTTGGTGGCACACACCTGTGATCCCAGTACTTGGGAGGCAGAGGCAAGTGGATCTCTGTGAATTTGAGGCCAGCCTGGTCTACAAAGTGAATCCAGGACAGCCAAGGCTACACAGAGAAATCATTTCTCAAAAACACACAAAAAAGTTTCATGTTGGTAAGCTCATTTGATATCATGAATATTGCAAACCAATAATTCAATAAAAAATTGAGCAATAAAAATCCCGATTCTACAGCTTCTTGTTACATTGTTAGGCATTCACATGAAAGCATGGGGAGATTTACTACAGTGTCAAATCATTCATCATGCTGGGAGTATTTTGTGTGTCTCCTGTAAGCCCCCTGTAGAAGGAAAGACAGTGTGGGGATCTCTCATTCTGTAGGCACTAACGTGTGTATTGTGTATTGTGCCTTGTTTAGCTCTAAAATGCTTCAAATTGCTTAGATGAAATAATTCAGTATGCTCAAAAGCTGGAAGCTTGGATAGTAAGATGTTCATCTCCTTAGTAGTAGAGTGTTGAGCTGTATCCCATCAGTCCAGAAGTTACATCATTTATGAGGAAATCAGGAGCATATCAGCAGGAGGGATCACGCAGCCGCCAGGTTTCCTTCGCTCTTCTAGGTTGCCATGGAGTTTGGTTCACTGAAATGAAGGGAATCTGAAGGAAAAAAAAGACAGATGGCACATTCAGCTATCTCCCCAGCCTCACTACTTCTCCTGACCTGGCTATAATAGTAGATCAAATAATGTATTAGGAGTGTGGCTCAATGGGGACACATCTGCCCATGGTATTTAAGACGCCAGGCTTGATTCCCAGCAGAACCAGAATTAAAATTGCATTTTGTAATGATAGAGTCAAGTGACAGACATTCGCGCTACTCTGCAGCTGCCAAAGAACACAGACAGCAGTGTGCGGCACATACCTCTGTGATAGCTTGCCACACGGGCCACACACATCCTGGAGGATGACCACAGGGTGCTGCAAACTCAGACTCTACCAGAACCACGGCTGGCTGTGCTTGGTGGGTACCTGCCTAGCACAGACTAGCACACCCTTGTTGCGTAGTTGCAGACAGCAATTGGTCATTCTTCTCCTTCCCAACCGAGAAAGACTGGAAAGGGTAATCAAAAACTGCATTTCTGTGGAGCAGACAGTATTTGTCTACTTCTTGGTCCCAGGGCTGTGTTACACAACCAGGTGAGACTGAAATGTGTGGACATCCGCTGTTTCCCTCCCTGTGTGTCAGAAAGGATGGGAAAGGCGAGGCTAACACGCTGGAGCATGTGCAGTGTGGAGTGAGGCGGCTGACGTTGGTGATGAGCTCGCTCGGTGTGGTGGCATGTCCCCCGGAATCCCAGTGGCATTTCAGAGCACTCAAGGCCAGTTTGGTCTACATAGATATTTTCAGGCCGTCCACAGCTATACAGTGAGACCAAAAACAAAAGCAAAACAGAGAAAACCAGAACATGATCCTGAGGCTTGAGAGATGGCCCAGTGCTAAAGAGGACATACTTCTCTGTTGGAAGATCTGAGTTTGGTTCCTAGCACCCACAACTCCCTGAAACTCATGTCTCCAATGGATCCAACATCTCTGGCCCCTGAGGGCACCTGCACTCATGTGCACATAGCCACACATGGATACACACATCCAATTAACAAATAAGATGAGCAGGGCACATGCCTGTAATTCCAGCATTCAGGGAGGCAGAGGCAGGTAGATCTCTGTGGGTTTGAGGCCAGCCTCAAACTGACTCAAAGTGAGTTCCAAGGCTACAAAGAGAAATCCTCTCTCCGAAAAATAAAATAAAATTCAAAATTGGTCCTTATTGAGTGTTCTTCTACTCTTGTAGAGTTGAAGAGTTCAGCTTAGTCAAAGCCATGTAAGGTAATCTCATTAAACATATGAATTGCTGTATTTTGCCTCTTCCTCTAACATTTCTATAGAAACCTTCGGTTCATGGTGGTGATACGATGAAGGAATGTTCCCCAGACTATGTTGCAGATGAAACAATCTTCTTGCTTTGGGTGGAGCAGCATGCCTGAAGGAGATACTCAGAAAGTTGGGATACAGTAACCACTGGAGCCACATGATCGACAGACCCTCCGATGCTGGATGCTAGTGATAGGGAGAAGACGGTATTGCCAATGTGTGCATATGGGAGCATTACCAGGTGGACTTCTGATATTTTGGGGCAGGGCACCCATCAGCAACACAGACATATGTGCCATTTAATGAAGAGTTCCTGTGTTATGGAGTCGAGTGGCAATGGAATTCTGAACTAGAGGACGCCACGGGGATGGAGCTACCCTTTGTTAGCTGGATTCTATAGGTCCGTAGAGTCATTGCCCCAACGCAGGCGGAGCAGCAATATACTACAAGACTGTGCATCTGAGATTAAGCTTAGTAAATCTCAAAGTCACCAGGTAATCCCATAAACAAGCAGCCCTGACTCCAATGTCACCTATCACAATACCAGAAGCCTCCCACCCTCAGATAGCACCTACAAATATGGAGAGGGGTATAGCCAATGAAAGGGGCTGAAAAGCCTGAACATGCTTTCTGCATTAGCCAGCTCAGTGTTGGGGATGGGTTGCAATGGCCAATAGTTTCTTACTTTAGTAGTGGTGAGGGGCTTAAGAAATAGTGAGGAAAACTGTTCTCATGGACAAAGTGGTATATCTGTCACCTCTTTCATGTGGAGGGAGCAGTGGCTTGGGGCAGGAATACAGATACAGTAACAGATAGACTAATAGCATAGGCTGTTTGGGAGGATGGTCTAGAGAGCTGCAGGCAGGCGTGGCTGGTGCAGAATGCAATGCAGTGTTTGACTCATATTAATGACCACCAGAAGGCATCCACCGCTTGAACAACCAAGCAGACAGAACAGCTTTGCCAGGGAAGCTTGGCTAGTGCTTGACCTTAGGATGCTGCCTCATCACTAGAGGAGTCAGGTGTTAGAGTCAGAAGTCAGCCTGGACTCTGTGTCATGGCTCGGCCACTGGCACCTCTGAAAGCCTAAGTTATTGGGCACAGAGCAACATCATCCCACCATGGTGCGTTGTTCAAGGACGTTTCAGCCAGCTGTGTCCTTATGATGGAGGGACACTCTGCAGCTAACACTGGTAAAAGCACGTTCATCATAGGAATTTTAATGTCTTGTATTTGAGAGCCTCCAGGTAATTTCTTGCCGATTACTCGTGGCTACTATTGAGTGGTCATAAAGTTACAATATTTATACTTTTACATAAATAAATCATGATGCCAGGTTGTTTAACTCGGGGAAAAAAAATAACAACCAGAATATTATTTTCTTCTTACCACGATATTTAGTCAATAGTGTCCATTGTCTCTTAATCTTCTTAGGCAAATAACACTAGTTGCTTCATTTAAGTTTGTTGAATAAATTGTTAGGAAAACAGTTGACATGGTTAAGTATCTTCACAGTTGTTGTAGGGTTTGGAAACTGAACATTTTAATGGGAGTTACAAAACATACATATACCACCTTTCCTGTCTTAAAAAGTTTTGTAACACATTTCTTAACGTCCATATGCCAACCTATAGACATAATCAAGCACTGCTTAGAACTCCCCTGGAAGTCCTCAGGGGCTGGGGGCATGTAAGGATGAGTTTGTCCTTTGGATTGCCATTTGGAGTCAAGTTCTCCGTGTTTACAGTCCTGTATTCTGAGCTAGTGGAAATACTTCTAGCTATTAGACTGTTCCAGTCAAGGTTGGAAAGAATAGACAGCACTCGGAATGAAGGAGCTAAGAATGTTGGTGCCGTCAGAGCAAGGCAAGCCTAAGCTGATCAGTACTGGGCCAGGTGTCTGCAAAACATAGTTTCTTTCCTATCATTTTTGTTACAGTCTTTCGCTCAGTAGCATATAATGGTTGTTCTGAACTTGACTGCATTTCTAGTCTCAAATGTCAGGCACTGTGTATGCATAATCTCTGGGCTTTAGTCCAAATTATCAAGAAGAATTATGAAGGAATATTAAATCACCAGCCAGCCAGCCAGCATGGTGCCTTTTTTTTTACAAGTCACCTGTAGCACAGGAGTCTTGTGGCATAAGAAGACACAGGTATGTGAAGGTGGCTAGTCCTGGAGAAAAGAAGTAGCCGCGCCCCCACTAGTGCTGGCTTAGTTGCGGCTAATCCTGCTGCAGGTTACCGCAGCGCATTCTTGGTGCTGTAGAAAGGTTTGTTGTTGTTTTGTTTTTCATTTAGATGGCAGAAAGGGAAAATCTTAAAGTGTTCCTCATTTTTCCCTCCTAGTTTTCTCTATTCAGAATTCTATTAAAAGCAGGTCCAAACCCGTTTCAGAGAACACCAATGCACGCATTCATATGAGGCGTTTTCGCTGAGAGGTGATGGTGGACCAGCTTCAAGGAACATGGAAATCCATTTCTTGTAAAAATTTTGAAAACTATATGAAGGAACTGGGTAAGCCATGTTATGTGTTCATCATATTCAGTACAAAAGATACCCTGATGGTACGTGATTTGCTGTATGTGAGTCAAGAGTAATCCAGCTCCTCTAATTTTCCACATTATTATGTGTGTACAGGACGTCTGTGTGAGCACATGCGCCATGTTGTTGTGTAGAAGTTAGAGGACGTCTTTGCGGGATCTTGCTTCTTTCCTCCCACATTGTGGTGGGTTCTGGTGTTGAATTTAGGTCAGGAGGCTTTCCTTCCCCTCTGAAGGAAAAGCACCTGCCTGCCTTCTCTTATGAGCAGACTGTGATTACAATGAGGGTCTGCTCACCGTAGGGATAATCTCCATACAGTCCTCGTGCGGCACACCTCCTGAATCCCCTCAGCATATAAGGCAATATCCACAAGGTCTATGGATATTTAGTATATTAATTTAGAAGCTATTGTCCAGTCAGATATATGCCACGATTATATGTCCTCAGGAAACACGAGACCCACATTATAACATTTTCTCAAGTCAACTGTCAGAAATCTAGACAGTGTTGCCTTGGAATTCTATTTCTATTGACATGTACTACCAAAAACTGTATGCACAAGACTCTTAACTGAAGCATTATTTGTAGCAAAAAAGAAAGAAAGAAAGAAAGAAAGAAAGAAAGAAAGAAAGAAAGAAAGAAAGAAAGAAAGAAAGAAAAAGAAAAAAGAATCAGCCATCAATGGGGGATAGAAAAAAATAAACTTTGGCATATGCATTTCATAGAAAATGATGCACATGCAGAAAACTATATGTCTCTATGTACTGACATTAAAGTCTACAAGAAATAGATATGAGAAGGAAAGAAAGGTGAATAACATTGTATTTAATGAATTTTGGGTCTGGTGAATTTTGACGTGTAATGTTTTCATTTATTTGTTAAGTTTTTAATAACAAAATGCATAACATTAAAAGTGTAATAGAGAACAAAAAACCCATACACATCTACGCATTCACTACACACAAACAAATAAATACAATAAAAATGGGTATTCAAATTTATATAGCATGAAGTCTGCTTGTTGCAGAAACTTCTTCCTTAGGAAAGAATTATACAAATAGAATGAGTGTCCTTGAAGCCAACAACAGATGACACTATTTGTTCTGTATCTTCCATCTAGGAGTAGGAAGAGCGAACAGGAAACTGGGCTGCCTGGCAAAACCCACTGTGACCATCAGTGTGGATGGAGATGTGATCACTATCAAAACCAAAAGCATCTTTAAAAACAATGAGATTTCCTTCAAGCTGGGAGAGGAGTTTGAAGAAATCACACCACGTGGCCGCAAAAACAAGGTGAAGCCCACATCAGATCTTCAGAGAGCTTGCCCATGGATGCCAATTAAAAATATCGGAGCAGGCAACAATGGCAACCATACAAGTCAGGGGTTTCTTAGACAAACTTGCCTAAATACTAAACCTAAAGATGTTGAAAGCAAATATACATTACCATCTGTTTGGATTCTTGTATTGTATTTTATCCCTGGGAGGTGTGACCTATATTGGTTTAGTTTCATTTCCGACAGTGAGATAAACACCCAGATGAAAAGGAATTTAGACAAGAAAAGGTTTATTTGGCTCATGGTTCCAATTTATGGTGCATCATTTCAGGGAAGTCAATGCAGGAACTCAGGCAGCTAGTCTCATCACATCCAGTCAAGAGCAGAGCAAAAACAAACACATCCTTACTTGCTTTCTTCTCTCAGAAGGTTCTCCTCCTGCTGCTCAGCCTCCCTCCACCCCCTACACTGAACCTGGCGGGATGCTCAGTGGACCCTATTTGGAGAGTGAGCTACCCAAATTAGTACTTAACCCACTCAGAACCAAAAGTGCCCCTTTCCGTTGTGTGGGCATCCTACAATTTGACAACGAGCATAGTTTGAATTAGCTGATATGGATGAGGTTGTGACCCTGAACAAATGAGTCTAATGTTCTTAATGGCTAAAAACAATGGAGAATTATTTCTAACTCAGAATACATATGAAGCATTGGGGTAGAGATGAGGTGTGTGTGCATGCCGTGTGTGTGTCTGTGTGTGTGGGTGTAAGAATTTTTGTGGTTTTTAATCTTTCAAGGGACCCAGGCCAAAGGAGGTTCAAATACCTTCTTCCTAGTAACTGCACCATTACAAGTGTGGTCACCTCAATCAACAAGGTAGAGAAATAGACTCTGGGTTGTTCATTTTCATAGCCTGAAAGTGACACACATAACTTTTACTTGCATCTTACCTCCAATTGAAATACAGCATTTATTTATAATACATGTTTTACCTGTATTTATTGTGTTATCAGTTTCTCTATACTAGATTGTACCATCTCAACAATGGAATTTGTCATCTGTTTTACAGAACCTAGTGGTTGGTGTTTGATAGTTTACCAACAAGTCCTATCGGCCTGAATGAATGACCTCAGTAGAGGACTGTTAAGGGCAAAATTCTCAATAAAGGAATAAGTATATCATTTTGTTAGAGAGTTACTAAGTAAATATGAGACTTCAAATGCCAGTACATGTAAATTGAAAGAATTTTGACTTGAAACAATTAAGAAAGACATCTGAGATATCTGTGATAAAATTTTTAAAAGAAGTGCAATCAAGACAAACAAAGAAACCTTGGGAAATACTGTTGGGTAAGAACAAAAAGGGGGACTTTTCTCCTTTAAGCTTCATTGGGACTTTGAATTAATCTCATGTTGTTGAAACTGATATTTATGATGCATGAAAATAAGACCGTCTCCAGACAGTAAAAGATAAAGTTTCACTTTCTTAAGGTATTACTTTCACTCTTCTAAATCTTTCCTCTCCAGAAGAATCATCCACCAAAGTGCTGCTGGGAAGGTTTTGCAACAAAATGTTGAAATATGCTCTTAAATCCACAGTGTCACAACTGACGAGAGTTATTTAGTACCTTCTAAGACATCAATCAGTGTTCAAAAGCACCGACCTGAATTTGGTTCTGTTTTACAGAGTACAGTAACCTTAGAAAACGGCTCCTTGGTTCAAGTTCAGGACTGGGATGGCAAAGAAGCCACAATCCGCAGAAGGCTGGTCGATGGGAAAATGATGGTGGTGAGTGGCCTTTCGTTTTTCCTTGACTCCTGTAATATCTACCAGGAAAGGGGACAAGCGCCTGCCGGAAAGCAAGAAAATGAGTGTTGCTTCTTTTCTCTTATAAAAGTTGAGAGGAAACATTTGCAGAGAACCATATCTTCCCAAGAGTTTGAAATGTGTTTGGGTTGAGGAGTTGAAGCTCTAAAAAGATTTTAAAATAATGAGGTCCCTGGCTCTCCCACTCACACACAAATGAAAGCAAGCACAAACTTGTGCAATAAATGTCTCAGCAGCGACAAAAGGTTGTGCTTCTCTGCCCTGGAGCAGAATTGATTTCTCGCTGTTTAAGAGAGAAAAAAAAAGTTCAAGTTAGAGAGGTGTGAAGCTGAAGTGGTTCTCAGTGTACAAAAGAATGAACACAAGTAAGTGCAAGCATGTGTTTCTACAGCATCCTGCGTTGTTATTAATTTAATCCTTGCTCTAATCCCGTGAGGTAAGGCACACTAGCCCATCTAATCAACCAGGAAACAGAAAGCTAGAAAGTGTGGAGGTGCTTGGAATAGTACGTAAACAGTTGAATGCCAATTTACCCTCCCCCCAACTCCCACTTTAATCCTTTCTCCTTCCTTCAGCAAGGCTTTTCAGGTCACCCCTCCTGCTTTTAGAGGGGAGGAAAGCCAATGATTCTTATCCCAGACTCTATAAGCACCAAAATGAAAAAAAGAAAAGAAAAGAAAAGAAAAGAAAAGAAAAGAAAAGAAAAGAAAAGAAAAGAAAAGAAAAGAAAAGAAAAGAAAGCTATCTCTGGCAATCTCTGACATAATGTCACATAGTTCAAAGGAAAACTGCAAGCTCTGTACTGAGAAAAACAAAGGGCAGGATTAAGATTATAGCTTCTTGCAATGACTTAGCCAGTAATGCAAACAATGGTTCTATAGTAGCGATTATTAAGTAATCTAAAAACACCAGAGTCAAATTCTATGGTTTTATCTCTGTAAATGAGAACTTTGGACATGTCAGGTAACTTTCCTATGACTCAGAATTCTTTAAGTGGTAGGCAGGACCTTCCCAGAAGGCTTTCTGAGAGAACTGAACACCATGTGAATTGGTCTGTTCTCTGAAAACCATGCGATGCTACACTCATGTAAGTCAGGGTACGTATTTAAAAACTGAGCAGTGTGTAAGATAACAAAAATGCTTCGATGGATGTAGAGCCTTCAGATCCTTAAATAAAAGCTTCAGATTCCAAACTGTATCCCTTGTCTTGTCACTCCACTAAATAAGTAAATGCATACCTCGTAAATACAGACCCGCTATGGATAGGTAATGTGTGTATAAGCAGTACCTATCTGTATATCTAATATAGATCACTCTTCAAACTTGTCAGAATTCTTGCATGTGGATAAGACTTAGTTAATATTTTCTAGGTGTCAAATTTATAGGCTTTGCTGAAATACTTTTACCTTCTATCTTCTAGGAAAGCTCAGTGAATAATGTCACCTGCACTCGTATGTACCAGAGAGTGTAAGAACACTCCATCTCATGGTCTTGGTGCTCTCTGATTGTGATCTGAACCACTAACCTTGTCTGAATAAAACCCACAAGTAAAATGTTATGACTACTTGCACATAAATATCACGTGACCCACTTTTTAAGTTGTGGCTGAGTGACAATCCAGCAATGGAACCCGTGAGAGGGGACACAATGCACAGCTAGGATCGGCAATTCAGAGAGGACTTTACACTGACTTTTCTCCTTCTTAACAAGCATAGCATAACTCTCCTAATTAAATGTGATCTTGACCGTACTGATACGTAAGATTATCCAGAAATGCCCGCTTTAGGGCATAGTGTCATGTTCGAGTGGACCATGAAAGATACCTTTAGAACTCAGGGACGCTTCAGTTAAATGGTCAGCTATGTTACGGAGAACATTGCAAACACGGCCACATTGTGGAAAGCTGCCATGATGGAGAGCAGGCTGCTGTGTCTGCAGTGGGGTCATGTTAGGCTTGGGGTGATTTTAAGAAACCACTTGGGTCTGTCACCTAACATTGGAGACAGGCTAAAAAAGTCCTAATCAGTTCAAGGTCCACTCTCATCTTGGGGAATTCGTAAGCAAAGTGTTACAAAACAAGTGATTGCACCTGGACAGAATGCTCTGACACCACCTCTGTGAATTTTGAAATTAATTTTGTGATTAGCAACAAGGGTTGTATGTACCTCAGTAACAAAGACTTCGGTCTGGGAAGAGAAGCAAAGGTTCTCTTTTTTGGTAAAGAGAACCCGATTTAGTGAAGTCATCTTCCTAAATCTTACTACAGCCTTGACACAGTGGATAGCACCCAGCTCATGCCAATAATCACTGTTCAGAATACCTAAGGGGCATACAATTCTCTGAAGGAGGCATAACCAGCTCTTCATAATCTGTACGGTTTGATTTCTTTTCTTAGATCATATTCTGCAAGTTAGATGTTCTCAACATTTTATTAGAAAAGGCCGGAGAAAACCAGTCACACTAAATCCAGGTGGACCTTGGCATGGTCATACACGCTTCATACAATCACTCAGGAGCCAGGAGGATTGTGAGGATAGGCCTGGCTACACAGCAAGACTCCATCTCATTAAATCAAGAATAGACAAATGAATATAAACTTTACTTAATATTAGGATTAAACATTTTTTATCTAGTAAATCTTTAAGAAAGCAATGTCCTACTTGAAAAATTGGGTTGATAATAACCAGAGATGAACAATAAATGTCAATACTGAAAATAGACTGTGATTTTTTGGTTCATGGTCTCAGAGGCTTCAGTCCACTGCTGAATGGTTCCTTTGTTCTTAGGCCTTGTAGTAAGGTGGGATATTGGGGCAGGGTGTGTGCACTGGAGTAAAGCTATTCTCATGGGCAAAGGAACAAAGGGAGAAAAGGGGTAATCAAAGGGCTCAAATCCCCTTGAAGAGCAAGCCTCCAGTGATCGAACTCCCTCTCACTGGGCCCTAGTCCCACCCTTCCTAATAGCCTATAGCCTGGGACCAAGCCACCAACACATGGGAATCTGCGCCTAATGCACAATCCACACCATAGCACAGACTATTTCTTCTAAGTTCATCTTCTCTGTTAGATAGTTGTAAAGGCAAGGACAAAGAGTCAGAGGCTTAAATATTTTGTGTAAAGATTCTCAGATGATCAACAACCAGGGCAGTTACAAACGAAGCCTGTGGCTTGAAAACCCATGGTCTTCAGCCGTGAGGCCAGAAATAAAGGTAATAATTATTCGCTTGAGTACTGGCAAGGCAGCTCAGCAGGTAAAGGCACTTGCCACCAAGCCTAATGCCTCAAGCTTCATCCTTAGGATCCACACGGTTGAAGGGGAGAAGGGACCCCTCTAAGTTTTCCTCTGACGTCCACACACACGTGTGTCCTTTGCATGCGTGTGGGTGCACATGAGAACATACACACAGAAGAAGTAATTGTGATAGAAACATTTAAAAACCTGAAAGAATTGACTTGAACTTGTAAAGCCTGAGAAGTCTGCTCTACCTACACTCTCATGTCCTGGAGGAATCAGGAAGCTAACCTGCCTCGGCTGCAGACGCAAGAGGAGAGAGACAGCCACGCCTTGACTCATCAGTCATCTGTGTGAGACAGTTTCCAGGAACTGTTGCTTAATCCACTACGCACAAAGGATCAGATCTAAGGGCGTGAGGCGTGAAGCCAGATGCAGTGAAACAGGAGAGTGCCTCAGTTTTAGGTTAGCAGTTACAGGTCAGTGCTTTGTTGAGAGAAGGCTTTTGGGTGTCATATGTTTAGGAAGGGTTTGGATTGACCCAGTGTGGGATGCCTGGGAAATGGAGTTTTAGCACTGGACTCTGGCAGTCCCAGAGTAGAATTCTTCATTGAACAGAGTGAAGAACTGAGGTCCCAGCTGTGCTTGGTGGCTCACACCTGTACTCCCAGCACTCAGGGAAGCAGAGGCAGGCAGATCACTGTGAGGCCAGCTTGGTCTACAATGTGAGTCCAGGACAGCCGAAGCTACACAGAGAAACCCTGTCTCAAAAAAACCAACCAAACAACCAACCAAACAACCAACCAAACAACCAACCAACCAACCAACCAAACACTGAGATGCCCAGGGATGGTGGCAGGATCCCTTTTGTATTGTGTGATCCTCTCTCCACCAAAGCTATCAACCATGGTACATTCTTATGCACAAAAGCAAAGCAAAGCAGAGAGAGCAGCATCTAGACCATTTTTATTACATTTTTATTTTTATACTAATTACAGTTTATTCACTTGGTATCCTCGCTGTAGCCCCCTCCTTCATTCCCTCCCAATCCCACCCTCCCTCATCCCCTCTCATGTTCCTCTTCAAGTCCACTGATAGGGGAGGTCCTAGACTATTTTAAGTAATTTTTTTGTTGTTAAAACAGTCTTGTTATCTTGTTATGTAGCCTGTGCTGGCCTCAAACTCTCAGCAACCTCCCTCCCCAAGCTTCTTGTATGTTAGGGCTACAAATGTATGGCCCCAAAGCTGGGTTGATTTGGGGGAGGGGTATTTGGAGATAAAATCTCAGTGTGTTGTTCAGGCTTGCCCTGAGTTTCTGGATCAAGCCATCCTCCTGCCTCAGCCTTCTGAGTGCCTGGCACTACAGGTGTACTCTGCCTGGACCAAGAATTGTTGGTGAGATAATTATGTAAATAAATTGAATACAGTCTGAAGCCAGGTGAAAACATTGCTCTTGCTGACAGTGACTCATGTAAGCCTTATGGCAAAAGAGCTAGATCTTCCTCACTGAGGGGACCAGGCTTCTTGGCATAAAATGGATGGCTTAATCTTAATTTCTATTCTTAATTTCTCATCTTAATTTCAATTTTCACCTTTATAGCAATGGCCCTCTCACCAGGCTATAGGATGCAGAAGCTGAACAAATAAACAGCAAGCAGAGACGGAAGCTGCATACCACATGCTCTGCTCATTGCCAGAGAGGGCTCCAGAGAACACCTTGAAAATTGCCTTTCAATCACTTCCTGTCCAGTAGTCCTCAGCTTCTGTGGGGTATACACCTAGGCTTTTCATAATAAAACTTATTTGCCCCAACCATTGCCAGGAGTGAACTATTTTGTATCTCATTGCTCTAACAATAATGCAGATTAACACAAAAGGAGATAAAATTATTGTGTAAAGTTGTGATGAAGCAATGAAATAAAAATCACATCAATTACTTCAGATAAAGGATTGGTCTTTTTTATTTTTTAAGAGAAACTTTATCAAGATACAGTTGGAGGGAGGGGGTTACAGCAGGGATACAACGTGAATGAATTGTAATAAATAAATATATAAATAAAATTAAAAAGATACAGTTCACACACAATAAAGCTCACTTGTTAAAGTGCACAGCTCCATGGTATACTTAGGGTGCTGATAAAATTATCAATCATAATTTAATTGTAAAACACTTTCATTATCTCACACCCCTCCTCAGAAATCTGTATCATTATGAATCAAGGGTGTATTATTTTTCTTGATTTTGAGTCATATTTTTCTTGATTTTGTGGTCCTTGAACACTGAGCACCCAGTTGTCAAGGGTGGAATACACATGAAAGGTGCTATATTGTGCTTGGCAGTCTTTGCTTTGTCTGCTCCTTTATGGAGAGACTAAAATATATTTCAAAATAATCAGGTTCTGATATGTCCCAAATTGCAAACACTTGGTTAATCCAGAAGAGCCTAGTCAGAATTACTCGAGTCTAGACTGTAGCGCCTTCTTTCTTTCTGCACCACTGCCTGGCACTATCTGTTTCTTACTTCCTGGATAGTTAAAAGTTGTGCTGCCCACTCACAGCCCGTATTAGCTCTTAATACATCTTAGTGAACAAGATTTAGGCTGGAAATAAAGCTCAGTGGAAGAGCACTTGCCTAGCATGCGAAAGGGCTCGTGTTTGGCCTCTAGCACCGCAGGCAAGCAAACATCCTGGGGATGTCATAAACTGGAAGCTTCACATTCCTGAGGTGGGCTTGTGTCAGTGATGTACTTAATGCACAGAGGAGAGCTGTGGGAGGCTGCGGACTTGTCTTCCTTGTGACAAGGAAGGTTGCCCCATGTCATAAATAGCTAGGACACTGGTAAAAGTAATAGGAGCAGATGTTTTCAAAGATTAGGATATAGGAAATCCAAGATCATGATGTGTTAGGAAAGGGAAACAATTGAAATGGGCCACACCACAAACACCGCTTTTTGCTTAGGCACAGCCCTGATGGCAGTGCCGAGACCCGGTAATAGCAGAGAGGCCTCATGGCAGGGGGAAGAGAATTTTAAGGTACCTGAAGGGGTGGGTAGAGTTCTGGAAAGAAGGGAGGCCATGGAGAGTGGAAATCCACAAGTCAGTGATTAGAGACCCTGTGAGAATACACAGTGACAAATTCAATCAACGGATGGTCAAACTTCTGTAGAGTGAACGCTCTGCAGATCTCAAAGAGGGCAGGAGAGGAGAGGCAGACAGTCTCCGCGCTCGGCATTTAGAAGAGACCCAGAAAGTGACTTGTCTCGGCAGTAGAGGTAATCTATTCCTGGGGTAAAAGCTGTGGCAGAGCTTTAACTGAATTTAAGGCTTGGAAAGAGTAAGGTGAGTTGTGGTGGAGGGGTTTAATATAATCTAAATACATTGTATGCTTTTGTGAATGTCCCAAACGATAACTGAAAACATTATGTTAAACTTTAAAAGAATAAAGGAAAAGAACAAGGACCAGCACTCTTTCAATGAAGATGATAAGCTCAAAAGCTCTCAGTAAGGCTGCATTTGCATTATCATTGCACCGATCTGAAGAAACAGGAAAGCGGAATCTATAAATGGAAAAACATTCTACTTTGAAACTGGTCCAGAAATGACAGTGATGATGGGATTTACAGACATAGACTTTAGGTTATAAAAATGCTCATCTGCTGATGGATTTAGTGAACCTAAGCATAATGAGAGAAAGGGAAGATGTCAGGCATCTAGAACTAAAGCCACTAGAATACCGGAAAGGAACGCCTGCTGCCTAAGAAAGAAACGAATGCAATCAGTGGTCGGAAGGCACAGCCAAAGAATCTGCTCAGGCTGACATCCAGACTGACGTGAGCACTGGGCGACGCTTTGGGATAAAAGGAGCCCATTATCCAGATGTTAAGCCACTTTCTTGGGAGATACAGCAGATGACAATTTCACATGACGGTGCCATCCTTCCAGGGTGGGGTTGCAGCTGTAAGTCCCCAGAAGCCCACCCTTCAGGTAGTTAAGGGGAATACATGTATCACACCACCCACCGAAGTTCTTCTGGAAATAATCTGAATGAAATGGTACAAGTAAACCCTGACTTACAGAAATCTCTCCTATAAGTAGTTTTTTTTTTTTTTTTTTTTTTTCCCATCAGGATAGTGTGTGTGGGTCTGGCTTAACTGTGATACAGAAAAGCTTTCTTTAATGTTTCTCTACATTTATAGATACTTTACAAATTAATTTGCATATGATCATAGATTATTTAAAAGCAAAAGTGACATTCTTCATTGATAAATTCCAAGAAGGAGAGGATCGTACAGTTTCGGATTGGGTTCACTGTGTTCCCAGAAGACAGAGCAAGAGAGCAAGCTTTGGCCTTTCTAAATACTGGGAAAGAGGATCCAGGAATGACTCAGGCTTCCTTAAACATGACATGATGTTTCCCATGGCTTTCCTCAAGGTGGAGCTGTGTGCAATAGAAAGAGTCACCTGGGTTATTATTAACAGAGCCTCCACAGCTGAGCCATTTTTCTCTTATCCTGTAAGTCTTTAAAAAACGTTCCCGTCTTTCCTTTTTAAATCCAAGTCATGCTCTTGCCCCGTCTGTCTATCACAGGCTTGCTCATTGTGGTGGCCCCTGCTGTGAGCGGGCCACGTGGCTGGTGGGCCTCCAGTTGTTCCTGCCTGCCTGCACCCCGTGGTGTGGAGGCACACAGGCCTCTGGGTGTCCTCCTGAGCAGTGTAGCATAATGGGGCGAGGGGTGACTCTGTGTGCCTATAGCCCACCTGTGCCACCACCACTACCACCGTGTGGCAAGGGAGCGGGAGGGGGGTGTCTCTAGAGGTCCATAAATATATTTTTGCTTTTTAAAGGAACAAAAAAAGGTATCTTCAATTGATTCCTTAGACAACTTCCCTTCCACTGGTTGTAAATTATTTACTCTTCTATTTCAGTGGTTCTCAACCTTCCTAATGCTGCAACCCTTTAGCATAGTTACTCATGTTGTGGTTACCTCCTAACCATAAAATTATTTTTGTTGCTACTTAATAACTTTCATTTTGTTACTATTGTGAATCACAGTGCAAATATCTAATATGAAGGCTATTTAACATGCTACACCGAAGGGGTTATGACCCACAGGATGAGAGCTGCTGTTGTAGTTCCTTTGGGGCTGGTATTCACATTTAGGAGATAACATGGATTCAAATTCAGGAAGTACTTATATAAAATCTGGGCTGTGGACAAATGAAATGCTCCTAAGAAGTGGGATGGCATTAATTGCTTTATGGATCAAAGCTGGTGCATATCAGAGGAATAACAGCAAGCGTGAAGAAGAAAGCCTTTCACCATGTAAAGCTATAGCTTCTTGTTTCTAGAGAAGCGATTCTGGAGCAATCCCAGCAGGGCTGTTGATGGTGCTCTCGCAGAGAGCATTGTATAGAGCTCCCGCCTGAAGTGGGTGTGTGGAGCTCAGACAAAGGTCACTGATAGGGACTCTTTCCTGGCTATCAGTGTTTTACACAGTCTCTGGGGAATGAGAGTACCAGGGAGTCAGCCCACAGAGGAATTGTCTCTTCCTTACAGACTGTGGGAATATTTGCCATGGACCCTTGGGGCTAAGCACAGGAATTCTGTGGCTAGGCCTCTGGGTCACCTGGATCAAATCAGCAAACATTCTGCTCAGCTGTAAAAATGCAATGACAGTTGTGATGTCACAGGGCTCTTGTGAAGATTAAGACGTGTACTCTACATTAACACACTTAGAGGGTTTCCTGGTGCCTACACTTGACATACAGCTTTCATTAGGGAGGCAACTATGACTTATTACTTCTCATCTCTAAGGGAAACAAACAAAATGGGTGAATGAGAAGATATTCCAAACTCAAACTGATGAAATTTAAATCTTCCCTACCTTAAAATTACCTTATATGCCTAAATTTGAGCTGAGAATAGTACACACACACACACACACACACACACACACACACACACACACCTTTGCTCTTATTTCTAACTCTGTGGCTCTACCACTGTTGTTAGAGTGTCTCTTTCTTTTCTTTTTTCTTTTTCTTTTTTCCAGGGCAAGGGGTTGAGATAGGGTTTCTCTCTATATCCCTGGCTATGCTGGAACTCACGCTGTAGACCAGGCAGGTCTCAAACTCAGAGATCTATTTCTGCCTCCTGAGTGCTGGAGTTAAAGGCATATGCCACCACTGCGTGCCAACATCCAGCATTTTTATGAGTTCTGAGGGATTGAACTTGGATCCTCACACTTCCAAGGCGATCTTTTTACCAGCTGCGCTATTCCCCTGCCCCTCTAACATTTCTTATGAGCATTCTTCTGCCTCTGCCCTGTGACTTTGCCTCACTCTCTGCTCACATCCTTTGGCCTTCTCTGTGTTGCTGCAGTTATGTGCTCTCCCCCCACCTTTTCCTCCCTTCTTTGCTCTTCCCTCCTCCTTTCCCCTCCTTTCTCTTGATAGATTTTCATGTATTTCAGGCTGGTTTCAAACTCTCTACATAGTCAAAGCTGACCTTGAACTCCTAATCTTCCCTTCTGTATCTCCTGAGTGCTAAGAGTACAGGCATGGCCACCACGCCTGGACTAAGAGGAAGCTGGGGATTGAACCTCGGGCTTTATGCACTCTGGCAAACACTCTGAGCCACAATCCCAGCTTAATGCAATTAATTCTTTCAGAATGATCTTTGTTAGGGCACAGTCTAGACCTTTCGTAAAAATGGAAACATAACATTTCTGTTTCTTAATTCATGTTTCCAATTCTGGGATACCTGCTAGCATTAGAACTATGGAAGTAGAAGTGAGTTAGGGCAACTAGTGGGACTATGAACCATAGCTTTCAAAAGAATCTGTCATTTAGATAGCTATGCCAAAGCATAGTGTGAAAATGCATATTTTTATTGATTACAAAAGATGAGATTGGCATTACTTTTGCATAATTGTAGCCTTAGAAGAAGCTTTGGCCAATCCCCATAATTTCTTTGATCAGTTTTCCTGTTGGCTACAGTATGAGCAGCAGAAGAGACTATAAGCCCCAGGTTACCACTGACCTTTTTGCCATATTTCCCTTTCCATTTCAGTTTAATTATGAGTTTAATTTCATTATTGTAAGGCCAATTTACAGCATTTCATGAAATTATAAAACTTTCATAATTTATTATTATTTTCTTTTGGGAATAATAGAAATAACATTGTTAAATAACAAGTAGGGAATGTTAAGTATATTGATCAGGGAATGAATGAATACTAATATAGATTCCATTTTTAATGAATAAACAAGTATTAGAAAGCATAATGGCTATTGTAGTCATCATCACCACCAATTCTTATTTAATCACACAGTTTATTCATTCATCCAAATCCACGACAGTTTTCATTAGGTTGCTCTAAGGCCTAAGAAAAAACTAAATGCTGGTCAAATACAATGGGAAGCTCTCAGAAACTAGTTGGGCCAGAGAACACTGGAAAGTCACAGTTTGTTGCTGTAAACACTGCTTCCCACATGAGGCCAGCGTCCAGTTAATAAATGGGTTCAAGACTCTCCACCACTTCTTTTACTCCTGTAAAAGAAAGAAGGTTAAAGGAGATATTTTCCTCAGACTTCTGATTTGAGCTGTACTACCAGGGGAAACTGACAAATATGGGCTCCGAAAGATGAGTCTCCCTTTACTTCAGTGATGGCCTCCATCTCATTGATTTAGGGCTAATGTCTCCATCAGGTACAGTAACAGTGCATATAGCTCATCATACTTTTTGAAGCCTGCGAGAATCTTAATGTCTTAAAATAAAAGGAAAAAAAATTTAAACTTTGTGAAGAATGTTTCCACTATTCTCTTATTGCAGGAGAACGTAAAATTGCCAGGCTTCTAAAAACTCTATTAAATTTTGTCTGTAATAGAAAAAAATGTGAATGTTAAAAGTTATCTCAAAAACAGTTTTTAATATTGATATTATCATGGTAGGATGCACCTATGAAGGCAGAAATTGCTAAGATGCATTACAACTATAATGCTTCATTGACCCGGTAACTTCCAATATATTTGCTATTTGAGTCACCTATCACTAAACCTTTGGCTCTAATATTTTTAATGACTACATTCTAGTAAGCTCTTTAGAGAACAATGACTCCAAACATAACCTCTAATTGTTTTCTAGCCACTTGCTCAATCATGGCTAATAGAATATTTTCATGTCCCCTGCATTTTTAGCTCCCTATCCCCAGTCCCCACCCTTTCCTGCTTCCTTTTCTCATACAGCACATTCTGAACATTCAAGCAATGCCAACTAGGTGACCAAGAAACCTAGCTGCAAGATAAATGACTTTGTAGTTGTAAATTTTTTTAGTATTCAGTCTTTTGGCAATTAGGGACAATGATGAGATTATGATAATGGGAGACCACCAACAAAATGGCGAAGTGTTCGGAAGGTGTGAGTTTCCTTTTGCCTGTTGGGTTTATTTCCCTCAATGCATGCAGAACTTCCGGAGAGAGACACTGGGGGTTTTTCTCTGTGCATCCTGGACTTCCTGTCTCTATGTAATTGCTCATTAAAGAGGCTGATGCTCTTCTCCTTGCTCCAAACCCGAAGGCCACAAGTTCCAACAGCATGAGTTCCAAACAAGAAGACAGAGACATTTCAAACAACTCTACTGGTGAAAGCTGATAATTAAACAGTATTCAAGTACCTTCTGTTACCAAATTAGTTAAGAATAGTGACTAGTTATCACAATCTTACATTGAGGGTATGTGTGTGTGTGTGTGCGTGTGCGTGTGCACATGTTTGTTCATGACATTCCTTCTCAGGTGCCCTCCACTTTGTTTCTTGAGACATGCCTAAAACTCACAAAGTACTCTAGGCTGGCTGGTCAGTGAGCCCAGGGGTCCAGCTGTGTCTGTGCTCCTCAGAGCTCAGTACTTTCTTCCATGCCCAGGTTTTCTTTTTTTTTTTCTTTATTAATTACACTTTATTCACTTTGTATCCCCCTTGTGGTTCCCTCCTTCCTCCTGTCCCAATCCCTCCCTTCCTCCACCCTCTGCATGCATGCTCCTCCCCATGTCCACTGATAGGGGAGGTCTTCTTTACCTTCCTTCTGATGCTAGTCAAGTAGGTCTCATCAGGAGGGGCTGCATTGTCTTCCTCTGTGTGACCTGGTAATGCTGCTTCCCCCTCCGGGAGAGGTAATTAAAGAACAGGCCAATCAGTTCATGTCAGAGACAGTCCCTGTTCCTATTACAATGGAACCCACTTGGATACTGAACTGCCATGCGCTACATCTGTGCAGGGGTCTTAGGTTATCTCCATGCATAGGCTTTGGTTGGATTATCAGTCTCAGGAAAGACCCCTGTGTTCAGGGTTTTTGGTTCTGTTGCTCTCCTTGTGAAGTTCCTGTCCTCTCCAGATCTTACTCTTTCCCACTTCTTTCCTAAGATTCCTTGCACTCTGCCCAAAGGTTGCCCATAAGTCTCAGCATCTGCATTGATAGTCTGCAGGGCAGAGCCTTTCAGAGGTCCTCTGTGTCAGGCTCCTGACTTGTTCCCTCTTTTCTCCTTCTTCTGATGTCCATCCTCTTTGCCTTTCTGGATAGGAATTGACATGCCCAGGTTTTATGTGTGTGGTATGAACCCAAACTCAAGAATTCATGCTTATGCATCACTTTGGCCACAAGGCATCTCAACAACCTCATCAGTATTAGATTTCAATCGTAGTTACTTTCCTCATACGCCTCAGTCCAGTACAATTTTTGGCCTAAAAATATTTAGTGTAAAATGATTAGTTTGTAAATAATTCATACCATTTCTGATTGAGAAGCTGAGGTACAGAGACTAGACTGTTGGCTACATTTAGCTTATGAAAACTAAAGTCATAGCTATTTAAATCCATCAAGAACTAAGCCTGTAAATCAAGAATTCTCAATAGAGGAATATTGAACGGCAGAGAAACACTTAAAGAAATGCTCAACTTCCTTAGTCATCAGGGAAATGAAAACCAAAACAACCCTGAGATTTCACCTTACACTCATCAGGATGGCTAAGATCAAAAACTCAAGTGACAACACATGCTGGAAAAGATGTGGAGAAAGGGGAACCCTCCTCCATTGCTGGTGGTAATGTACACTTGTACAAACACTTTGGAAAACAATCTGGCTCTTTCTCAGACAATTAGGAATAGCACTTCCTCAAGATCTAGCTATACCACTCTTAGGCATATTTCCAAAAGATGCTCAAGTACACAACAAGGACATTGTTCAACCATGTTTGTAGCAGTCTTATTCATAATAGCCAGAATCTGGAAACAACTCACATGTCCCTCAATTGAGGAATGGATACAGAAATTGTGGTACATTTACACAATGGAATACTACTCAGCAATTAAAAACAAGGAAATCATAAAATTTGCAGGCGAATTGTGGGATCTAGAAAAGATCATCCTGAGTGAGGTATAAAGACAGAAAACAGAAACACACACATGGTATATACTCAGTCATAAGTGGATATTAGACATATAATATAGGATAATCATACTAAAATCAGTACACCTAAAGAAGCTAAGCAAGAAGGAGGATCCTGGGGAAGATGATCTCACTCAGAAAGGCAAATGGGATAGGCATCAGAAGAGAGTGAAAACAAGGAACAAGACAGGAGGCTACCACAGAGGGCTTCTGAAAGACTTTACCAAGCAGGGTATTAAAACAGATGCTGAGACTCACAGCCAGACTTTGGGCAGAGTACAGGGAATCTTATGGATGAAGGGGAAAATAGAAAGACCTGGAGGAGACAGGAACTCCAAAAGGAGACTAACAGAACCAAAAGCTCTAGGCACGGGGTCTTTCCTGAGACTGATACTCCAAACAAGGACCATGCATGGATCTAGAACCCCTGCACAGATATAGCCCATGGCAGCTTAGTGTCTAAGTGGGTACCCTAGTAAGAGGAACAGGAACTGTCTCTGATATGAACTTAGTGGCTGGATCTTTGACCACTTCCACCACAGTGGGAGGGGCAGCCTTACCAGGCCACAGAGGAAGATGCTGCAGCCAGTCCTGATGAGACCTGATAGACTAGGGTCAGATGGAAGGGGAAGAGGACCTCCCCTATCAGTGGACTGGGGAAGGGGCATGGGAGGAGAAGAGAGGAGGAGGGCAGGATTGGGAGGGATGAGGGAAGGGGCAACAGCTGGGATACAAAGTGAATAAATTTAATAAATAAAAAAATAAAAAATATAACTAAGCCTGAAGTAGTTGTACAAAAGGATTTTCAGGGGTTATTCCCCCATCATTGAATGTGATCAGTCTTTCAGGGAGCTGAAATGGTCTTTCATGACCACTGAATATGATCTGGTTTGTTTTGCTTTGTTGCATTTGAGTATGTAGCTAAGACAACTTCAGGCTTTTCATCCTCCTGCCTCAGCTTCTCAAATACCAGGATTATAGTTTTGTATGAATACACTAGGATAAAATTATTTTAAATGACAATCTATATGATTTTTATCAATTTTATCAACAAAAACAGTCCCTGCTGTCGATATGAGTTATAATATAGCATTAGCATTTGGTCAACATAAAGCCATTGCTGTCTCAGGCTGTATAACTGATGGAAGTTGTCCTGTGCCAAGACTTCAGAGGACAAAGGAATTTAAGTAAGGTCAGTTTGACAGAGAGTATAAATGCTAAATTACATTTTGGGGAAGAAAGTTGTATAAATTACAATGAAGCCGGAATGAATTCTCTGAAATGATTGATAGAAACATATATAATTGAATGGTAGTTTCTAGAATGGTTGGCTATCACATAATAACTAGATAATCAGATTCAACTTCAAGACTCTAGGAAGGTATGGTAATTTTTGGAAATAAAACTTCTCTAGGGAGATTATTTTATTTATGTATATACAATAACTAAAACCAAAATACTTAGAGAGGTGAGTCAGGTGACCAAGCCCTTAGTCAGGTGATTGTTTTTTTACTGCATAGATGATTCTTTGTTGTTATGTTTTTGACTCAAGACCTCACTATGTCGTCTAGGGAAAATTGCAATCTTCGTGCTTCAGCGTCCCAAGCGAAATAGCTAAATACTAATATATGACTTTGCATAAAATTTTAACCAATTGATTGGTGGAGCAGATTACAAATGAATGCAGCACCCGCGGAGGCCAGGAGAGGACGCTGGACCCCCTAGGGCTGAAGTTACAGGCAACAGTAAGCCATCTGGCCTCAGTTGTGGAACCCAAACATGTATGCATTCTAATCCAGAAGCCATCTCTCCAGGCCTTTCATAAGAACATTAAAACAACAACAACAGCAACAAATCATGTAGGTTTTGAGCTCACATCCTAGAAAGTCCACCTCAACAGCTGGGGACAAAGCTTGGGTTTGGCCTTCAAATGGTCTTCAAGAGTGCAAATCTCATGGGGAGCTGATGATTTGAAACGGAGGTCATCAGTGGACAGACTGCTCCACATTCCTACGCTAGCGAAGAAAATCTTTTCAACTTTTCTTCACCTCTGGGCAGATAGGCAAATATTTATTTTATCTCATTGTTGGTATTTCTTACCCACCTTTCTGGTTTCCAGAACGCAGAGGTTTGCTGTCCTGGAATTTGCCAAGGTTACCCACCCGGCTCTGGACTGCGCACACGGCTCTTGCGCAGAAAGCGTCAGAGAAGACTTGGCAGAGCTCCGGGCATGGTGGCCGCTGACTTGAAACCCAGAGTTAGAGTCCACGCAACAGAGCAAACTAATGAAAACATCTTGTCAGCGGTGCCCGTGTAGGTGTGTAAGTAAGAGCTGACTTGGAGGTGTAAGACTGACTGCTGACATGAGACACTTACCTATTTATTCAGAAAGGGAATAAATAGCTTTCCAAAGCCCAGGGTAGCTTTGAATTCACAGCAATCCTCCTGCTGTAGTGTTGGAACTATATGTGTGTGCCACCACTTCTGACCAGCAAACATAATCTTGACAAGAAAAATAAAAATAAAAATAAAAAGACAGCGGTCAAGTAAACAGGGTAAGAAAACCCAAAGGAACACAAGTCAAGGGTTCCAGCTGTGACCTCTCTAATTGCTTTGACTTCTTTATCATGCCATTTACTCTCTCAGCATTGTGGGTGTGTGTATGGGTGTAAATTGTAGTAGTTTTGATAAAATGGACCATCACAAAATTCTTCTCATTTGTCTCCTAGTTAGAAAATTTGAGAACCTCCTACTTAAGCCTTTCCAGAACTTCAATTATTTTTTTAACTTTAAAATTTACATTTATTGGGATGGAGAGATCACTCAGTGGTTAAGAGCACTGGCTGCTTTTTCAGAGGACCCGGGTTCAATTCCCAGCACGCACACAGCGGCTCAACTGTTTGTAACTCCAGTCCCAGAGGATCTGGCATCCTCTCAGTTACACGCATGCTGGCAATAAAAAGAATAATAGTACATTTGTATATTTGGGAGTTTAAGCAACAGTGCCCGCAGTACGTGGAGATGAGAGGAAAATGTGTAGGCATCCCTTCTCAGCTTCTGCACTGTGGGTTCCCATGCTGAAGTTGAGTCCACTTGAGGGTAAACACCTTCACCTGCCAACATATAGACAGATCCCTACTTGCACCATTCTGTTACAGCATTTCTAACTTGATTTAGAAACAAACTTGCCTCAGAGTCCATCTGATGACTTCTTTCTGATCAACACCTGCAGGACTCCAACCCCAGCCCACACCTATCCAAACCAGCTGGTCCTCTTTCCCCAGAGACACCTCAATGGCTCATCTCCACCATCGAAGCTCATTAGCACCAAGCCGTCTTTCTATTTATGTGCTTCCTCTTCCACCATTTTCAGACTCAACCAACCTTTGTGGTCCTTGCTGCCTCCTCCACCTGCCAAAGGCCAACTCATCCCTCAGCACTGAGCTCCAGGCAGCATCTTCAGCTTCCTCCTTCCCCAGTAATTCTGGATTTAAGCAACATTGGGCTTGTTCTTTATGGGATTCCCAGGCAAATGAGGGGACAGCCCTGCGCTGGGCAGGTCAGTCTGCACAGTCTCCTTTCTTCCTGGTGCTAAGAAAGGTAGTTTACTGGTGTTGGAGAATGTCTCTTCCCGTGAGAGTGTAAGCAATGTGCATTATAAAGAGACTCAGGTTCTACTGAGAAAGAGCCGGTTCTCCTTCCTTGTTGCAAGCTCTCAAAAGGTGTCTTACTAGAAACCTGCTTACTTCTCCCACCAGGAAGAGACAAAACAAATTTAATCTATGCCCAGTGCATCCTTAAAAACTTCCAGTAAAAGCTTTTCTTCCATCATCTCCATTTAGAAGCCAGGAAAATCCCCTGTCTAATATATCCAGTAGAAAAAAAGATGTAATAGGCACAGCCAAACAAACAAACAAACAAACAAACAAAAAGAAAACAAAACAAAAAAGGAAGAGCCAAATTTGCTCTAAGGGGTGATACCTAGCAGAATGATGTTCTGTTTTTTTTTGTTTGTTTGTTTGTTTGTTTGTAGCATTTTCCATTTCTGTGCTTTCATTTCGTAGTAAGTCCTATAAACTATGATCCTGTATCTAACCCACGAGTGGCCTCATTTGAATCTAACATCATGGATAAAATCTAGAGAACTCTTCTTTGTTGTTGGTTGTGTGCCTGCATGCATGCGAGCCCATGTGCGCCCACACCTACATTAGGGATCAAACCTAGAGCCATGCACATCCGAGGTGAGCTCTCTACAATTGAGTTACATCCCTCAGACTTTTTTTTTTTTTAATTTCACAAATAAGGTTTGGCTTAGGAATGACTGCTGAAGGATGATAGCTCTCATTTATTTAAGCTGCCTCACTGGAAAATTTTCTTCTGCCCTAACTCTCATCTCTTCCCCCAAGGAGTTCTTACAGATTAGATCCTGTTCAGGTTTAGTCAGCCTTGCACACCCTGGCAGATGAACAGTAGGAAATGATGATCTTTGTTTTCCGAACTGGAAACACAGGCCTTACCTGAGCAAAGGGAGTTTCCTAGATTTCTGGAGCCAATGAGGGAGGCAGGAGTAAAGGACTCTGATGCAATTGATTAGATCAAAGGTAATTCTTTGTCCCCTGTCAGGAGGTTGTCTGCTTAATGCCTACCTTGGTAGACACAAGTTACTAAATGCTGTGGTCATCTTGGCTCTTCTGTCTCCAAGCCATCACTTACTAGCAACAAGGGGTGAGAGGGCTCATCTTTCATCTTAGCTTCTTTGTTTTCCAAGATTGTTCTGTGGCTAATTCCATAAAATTGCAACCAGGCCATCCCCCTGTAATTATACCAGGAAAGGTCAGGGGAATAATTATTTCATTTATTCAAGCAGCAGAAGGATAACTCACCAGGAAGACAGTCTTAGGCAATGGTTTTAAATCTGAGTAAGCGTCCAGCCACTGAGATGCTGCCCTTGCTGTGTCAGGCCTCTGCTCAACCCTGGGCCTTCACATCTGTGGAGGGTTGGAGCCTTTGAGACTACTTAGAAAGTTCCAGAGCCAGTTGAAGGATGAATTCTGAGTAAGAACCACGTGTTTCTCAAAGTCTTCTGAGGGGCAGGGGTACAGGGGTGGGGGTGGACGGAACAGTGCATATCTATGTCCAGCATCGAGAGATTCCGGTTGCTGGCTAAGGTCCAAGAGTTCTCTACCGCCTGCAAGGTGCTGCTGCGGCAGGTGGCCAGAGTACCACACTGTTCTGTGGGGCACAAAGGAGTGGGAGGCGAAGGGAACATGGCCCGTTTGTGGGGTTCAGCAGTCACCTCTCTTGACCAGCTGCAAAATTTCTTTGATGTTGAACCTTCAGGCATCTAAGAAGCCAATTTAACACACACACACACGCACACACTCACACACACACACACACACACACACACACACACGGGAGCGGGGAAGGAAGACTGCAGGGACAGGGTGGGCTTCTGCTATGCTTTTCAAATCAAACATCCCCCAACCTTCCTGCCTTTCATGACCCTTTGGCTTCTCTGCTTCCCCTTTAGTTTTAACTTTTAGTGTCAGCTCCAATTTTTATATTTTTGCTGGATATATATATGTGTGTGTGTGTGTGTGTGTGTACATACATACACACACACACATTTGCTTTTCTGCTAGGTACTATTTTCAAGAATGCACTGTAATTTTCCCACGCCAAGCCTAGATCCCTGTGCTAAGGGTGCAAAGATTTTATCATGTAGCCCTTGAAGGCTTCTCACTTCATCATCTGTGCTGATTCATGGGTGATCAGAGGGCGGCATGAAAAACCACCTCTGCCTACAGCATCCTCTCAATGACCATTTGCTGTACTCTTCAACTCTCAACGTTCCCCTGTGGAGTGAGTCATCCCATGAAGGATCGCTTGCCCTCTCAAGTTAGGTGTGTTAATTTCTCCGAATCTTGGGCATACTTGTATGAGAATATTACTCTGTACTACACTTATCTGTTTAAAAGTTTATCCTCCACAATGCAGGGGCACCAAGTTTTGTTATTGTCCCTATCATCGAGAGTAAAAGACACAGTGGTAGCTATCCTATGCCATGACAAGGCGTTCTGCTTTATGGTGTACACGAATTATTTCATGAATGTGAATTAACTCAACTGTACTACTTATGGAAAACAGTGTTTTCCTATATCTCATTTGATATATGTGCCTTATGTAGGCTTAGGCATTTCCTAAATACTTGTTGACTAAATGAGTGAATGGTAATAAATAATAATGGATCTTTGAGAAAATTAAATAATTTTGAATGTTGCCACCCATAAAGTGGTCTTTAGGGACTCCTGGGCAGTGTTTCCAACTGTAGAGAGGGGTAAGGGGAGGGTCTTGAAGCGATTCTTTATTTTTTTTTCCTTTGAGAATTAGTTCTCTAATTGGAAGCCTCACTAGAAAACACAGCAAAAAGACCCTAAAAATAGAAACACGTGAAACACAGATAGAGATTATATGCTCGGTATAATTTATTGTTTTTCTAATTATTTTCTGTATGTTGCAAAATTGAAGTAATTGAAGGAACAGAAAAACAGAATAAGAAATTTCTTAGCAACAATATACCTTATATTTCATGCTAGAATAATGGCATTTTTGGAGAAAAATGACATAAAATAGAGTTTATATGTTATTCATACAGTTTCATATGTCTTCTAATACATTTTAAACTTCTATTTTTAAATCATAGTTCTAGGCACTAATCATAATAATGTACATGTGAAAACAAATGTTCACTCATGAAAGTTTGATGTTTCTGGTATATTTTGTATTGTTCAAATTCCAGTGTTGTGCCCTGTTCGGTGATAAACGCATTAAAAAAAAAAAAAAAGACAATTCGTGTACTTGAATACAAAGCATGAAGATGGGAACTGAGGAGTGTCTCACTGACTTTACTTAAAATAGTCCCTATTCCGTGCTTAAGAGGAACTCCAAACTATGTCAAAGGCCATCTGTCACTGAGTGAGGACGGCATCCTGGGAATGATTTGTGAGAAAGCAAGAATGCCATTTTCATAGCTTGGCAAGGCAAGTAGGGGAAGGGGCAGGAGCTGGGACAGAGCTTCAGTGCTCTAAGGGAACCGGAAACCGGAAGCGGAGCTGCGGGACGTGGGGACACTTGAGCTTCAGAATCCTGTCTGACAACGCTATGAAATACTGCTGACCCCTTCCTTAGTCTCACCCAAGAGCGAAAAGAAAACCATTTCATAAAGACACACACTGCAGCAAAAGAGGGAAAAGTCACAAGGCCCTGCGCGGAGGATGTTTTCCCTTGAAAATTTAAATGTTGCGTAGTGTTGCAGTATAATGGGACCATGCATGTCCTAGTCCTCCACCAATGTAAATATATTTAAAAAAATTTTTTCATTAATTAATTTATTTAATCACTTTACGGCCTTCTCGAAGCCGCCTTCCTCCTCTCCTTCCAGTCCCACCTTTAAATGCCCCTCCTCCTCAGAGTAGCTCATGGCTATCAACTCAGGCTGACAAGTCACAGCAGGACTAAGTGCATCTCCCACTGAGGCCAGATAAAGGCAGCCGGCTGGGGGAAAGGGATCTGAAGGCAGGCAACAGAGTTAGAGCTAGCCCCTATTCCCATTGTTAGGGAACCCAGATGATGACCAAGCTGCACATCTGCTACATGTGTAGGGGGTCTGGGTCCAGCCCATGCACACTCTTTGGTTGCTGCCTCAGTCTCTGTGAGTCCCCATGGACCCAGGTTAGTTTGCTCTGTAGTTCTTCTTGTGGTGTCCTTGACCCCTCTGGTTCCCTCAAGCCCTCCTCCTCCTCTTCCACGAGACTCCCCAACCTCTACACCTATTATTTTGGCTGAGGGCCTCTGTATCAGTTTCCATCAGCCAGGGACTTTAAAGCACTACAAATAATCCCACCCAGGGCCTGGAGATGTAGCTAAGTGGTGAAGTATTTGCCCAGCCATGCTCAAGACTCTAAGCCATCTCTCTCATTGTAATAAGGAAATACATCATTTTTCTCAAGAAACAACACTATGTTAAACATAGCCGCCTCCAGAGTGGTGGGGAAAAAAACCAGACATGTAGATATACTGACACATTGGTAAGGTACATCAGTTCTATAGATGAATCAATCCCAGGGTCCTGCATTTCACTAATTTCTTGAAGTTGATCTCAAGATCTGAAGACTGTGCCCTACTCCATAGTAACCAGTGCAGAGAACTCAGCACTCTGAAATTTCCAAGACCGCAGAGACTTTTTTTTTTTTCTCTGAGCAAGAATATTTTGGGTCAGGAAAAATTTTCAAATTCTTCCCAGCCCAGGCTTCCCCAGGGTGCGATTTTTCTTCTGGACCGATGTGATCACTAATAACCCATGTAGCCTCATGTGAAGTGAGGTGGAACTAGCAACCTGCAAAAGGACTTGACAGTTCAGATCGCCAGTTTAGATGATGGCCATCAAACGCAGCTTCCCAGTTCTACAGATGGGCAGGCGAGTATTGTAGAAAAGCAATCAGCCAGCTAAAGGTTGCAGGCTTGTGGACAGTGGAAATAGAATTTCAACATGTCTAAGTCATGGCTCAAGAATCTCTCTAGTCTATAACATCACTTATAGGACAATAACAAAAATGTCACAGGCCTATTATCATCCACTGAACATGAATTTAAACACAATAGCAGTTCTAAAGTGATGGTGTCTGTAGAGCATAGAATTCCCAGCAACTATGGTGTTGCTGGAAAATTACATAGAGCTACGGGGGTTCTTGGCAAGCCACACAACAAATGCACGAATGCACATTTCACCCAGTGAGAAGGGATTGTAGTCATGAGGGAAGTTAACACCCAGAGAGCAAATAGAGTTCCCAGATGCCTAACTTTTGTGCTTTCTCACTGGATCAGAGTTCACTGGTGGAAATGTCGCAGCACAAACGCCCTCCTGAAAGCTCAGCGCTTCCTTGCCTTGTGGTCCAGTCACTGCTGGATGAGCTGATCCTGCTCTGTCTCTTTAGCAACGTCAGGTCACAGTTGGAGCCCACTGTGGCGTGAACCACTTCCTATGTCTTGCTTTCTGTGGTTTTCATGTTTTCTGTATCTGAGCTCTCTTCTTTTCTCTTCCCTGCTCTCCTTTATGCTCCTCTCTCTCTCTCTCTCTCTCTTTCTCTCTCTCTCTCTCTCTCTCTCTCTCTCTCTCTCTCTCTCTCTCTCTCTCTCAGGTATCATTTCTGAATCATCTATAGTGAGCTATGCCCACTGTTTGCCAGAGGGCCCTGGGCTCCTCCTTCGAGAAGTTCAGGCTGGAGTCAGAACCACAACCACCAACTCATACCTGTAATGCACAGGATAACTTAACTGAAACCTCACAATCTGTACGTCTAGTCCTAAACACCCGTGGTGGGTGATCAAGTACACTCTATTTACTGCTAAGTTCCCAGCTTTCTGAAAGCAGGAGAGACTCTAAGTACCTGAGATTAGCGGCAGAGCCGCTCCTATGTTTGTTTCTAGGCTCTCCCTCTGGACACCCCCACAAGCTGTTCCTCCCATGAGAACATCACCCTTCACATGGCATTGCACAGCATTCTACTACGGAACCCTAAGCAGTTCACGTGTGCCACCCCCACTTGCTGCACAGCCACTGATAAAAACTATGTGAGGTCGTTTCTGCTTTGCTTGGCTTTGGTTTTGTTTTTGTTTTACTGAGACAGGGTTTCTCTGTGTAGCCGTGGCTGTCCTGGAACTCTGTAGAATAGGCTGGCATTAAACTCAGAGATCTGACTGCCTCTGCCTCCCAAAGGCTGGGATTAAAGGTGTATGCCACCACCTCGTGGCTGGTTCGTAAGATCTTGATGACCCGATAGTGATACCTTTAGGTCTTACCTTCCTGTCTTAATTTAAGATATTTAAAGATATTATTTATATTTAAGATAGTAAATATATGATATATAATGATATTTAGTATCTTAAAAATATATCATAAATATATCATCATATATATCATAAATATATATATCATCTATTTAAGATATTAATTATATTTAAGTAGCGGGCCTGCCTTGTCTCGGGCCTGAGATTCTGAGATGTGTCCTCAGGTCCCACACTCCCAAAACAAAGCCAGGCCATTCTCATTGCAGACCCTGTCCCCATGACTCTGAGGAAATACTCAGCTTGCTGTGTCTGGTGTTTTGTTTTGTGTTTGTCTGTTGTACATGTCTGTCTCTTTTTAAAGTTTTAGCAGAGCATCTTTCTTGTATCAGGCATAACAACTGGCACTTTTTAGGGATTGAATATCTTCTTTGCGTTTGGCTTTGTTTGTATAAAGTAAATTATATTATATATGTACGTAACTTTAAAAACACAAAATGCAGGCTGTTGAGATTGATAAAGATAATAGGACACAAATACAAAGAAGAGAACAAGTGTGAACTTTGTGTATATATGTGTGCGTGTGTGTTTTTGTGTGTGTGTATGAGTACATGTATGTGTGTCTGCCTTAATGGATTTTTTTTTTTTGGTTATTTCTGGTGGTGCAGCTGGCCTGTTGGTAAGTTCTCTGCTTTGCCTGGTTGAGATTTTCACCTTTGCCTCCAGTTAGTTCCTAATGGGGTTTGCTTATGAAATGAAGACCAAGTAGGTAACAGTTTATGTTCAGAAAGCACTTTGCCACACCTCCCGCTATGGGCCACTGCTTTCACACCCCGAACCTTTGTGAAGAATTCCTTTTATGAGCAAAAAGGCAAATGAAGAAGCTGCCTAAGAGCTTTTAAGGATCTCATAGTCTGTCATTAGTCACTGCCTTTTACCCAAAGCAGAGCCTATGGCTTGCTCACTCTTTGCAAAACTGCTGCCATTTGAGGTCAAAGAGTCAGTCACTGTAACCATACATGCACTGAATGACATGCTGGTCTAGCGGGATAGGAAGCCTAGAATGCTTCCCACAGTAAGCCATCCCATCAGTGAGAAGAAGAAAAGAAAATGTGCCTGTATTTTCTATCCAGGGCCCATCTTACAATTGCTAAGGAACACCCAAACACAGGTAGAAGCTGAGGGTTAACAAAGGAACTTTGCCTCCAAAACAAGGCATGAACCCTCACCTCAGCTGCTCTGTACAAACTGAAAACTCTCCCTCTCATTGCCATTTTGTCATTACTTTTTATTATCCAGAGAGGGGTCTGTTTCCCTTTTAATTAAAAATTGTCAGAAGCAATATTCTCATTTCCTCCCAAAGAAATAAGCACAGGCAAAGGTCAGAGGGAGGCATTCCACAGGAGCTGCCCATAGAGGAGCAAAGTGCAAGGCCAACAGCCTCAGACCAGAGTGTCAGCCTTGAGAGTCTGAGATGTGGCCTTGGCCCCAAATCCCAGAAGCAAAGCTAGGCTGTTCCCATTGCAGACCCCTTCCCCATGGCTCCGAGGAAATATTCAGCCTGCTGTCTTTGTTGTTTTTGTTTGTTTGTTTGTACGTCCTTGGTTCTTTCTAATTTTTAACTTTGAGACATGTTTATTGTTAAGTTAAGTAGGATGGTCTTGAACTTAGGTGATTCTCCTGACTCAGTTTCCTGTGTTGCTGGGATTACAGGAGCGCACCTCTCTGCTGACACGTCCAATTGAATTCTTTGTTTGATATTTGTAAACGGAAGCATAGGTGGGAATTCTTCTCATGGCCAGGGTCAAACTGTCTTCCATTGACCTTGTTTGTGGATTCAGGCCACTGATGAAGGAAGAGGCATTTCGAATCCTTCCTATATCAGTTTCTCTCATTGCATTACTACTATCTTGTTTCCCTTTTCCTTCTCTGACCATCACCTCTAACTCTTGCCTTGTACATAGCTTTATACAAGAACATCATGACCTTTATCGGTCACTCTTCCCAGGCTACTGTGCTCGTGTGTCTAAAATGCAAAGAGACCTTTGTGGCTCTCTTGCCTTAAAACACACACATAAGCATGATTAAGAGGCATAACCCTGTATCTCCTTTCTTTGTGAGTTAGTTCACTGATTAATATTCAATAAGTGAGCAAAATCCTAAAAGCATTAAGTCATGGATAGAGCAATATCAGGGATGAGAAAAAACAAGATAGGATGGAGGCATCTTACGTCCAATAGATTTGATGCTGATACAAGATGCTAAAGAAGAAAAAGAAGAACAACATCTTCAGAAAAGCAGCAAGTGCCTTTTTAAAAAAGTGCTTATTTCAAGACAGGTTTTATTATTTTTAGTTTTTTTATTTTAATTTTTATTAATTACAGTTTATTCACTCTGTATCCCCCCCTGTAGCTCCCTCCCTCCTCCCCTCCCAACCCCACCCTCACTCCCCTTTCTCCACCCACATGTGTAATTACAATTTTCCAGCAGATACTTTCAAAAAGTTAAAAAAAAAGATTAGTTTTCATAATATATTTCACTTGACATGCCTCAGCTATGGCTATTCCAACATATAATAAATGTAAGAAAATTTCTTTATACATGACATTTTTATCCACTAACTTCAACTATCATATGTATTGTACACTAACACACATCTTGATCCAGACTAAAACTTTTCTTTTGAAACACTTGATCATCATTTAATGTTTATGAAACTTAAAGTAAAAAAAAAAACAACAAAAACCACAAAAACTTATATTGACATTATTCAAGTTGTTCAGCACATATTTGAAACTTTTTCCAATTGCCAAATTGAGGATACTTACTTTTCTTTTAATTGAAATTCAGTAAAGTTTAAAATTGCGTTTTACTGGGGTATTAGTCACTTGGCACGGGTAGAAGAACTTCATGCAAGTGCAGAAACCTGCATCGGATGGGCTTTCTCTACAACATGTCTTAACCATAGTGTTAGGACACACGTGCGATCAATGCAGTGAGGTGATCATTTGAAAATGTGTTTAAGTTAGGGATCAACATATATTTCCAAGGAAAGCAATTTAGAATACTATCAAAATTATTCCTGTATTAAGATTACTTATTTTATTTGAGCTTCAGTCCAAAAGCTCTTGTTCTTTGGGGAAGCAGATGAATCTGTGATAGCAGCCTAAATGTTCTGGTATGACGCGGGGAGCTTGAAAACCAGGGTTACTTTACAAAAGCCATCTCAGATTAGTCACTGTGTCAAAGAAGAAAACAGGTTTTGGTAACTCTTGACCACATTACTTCTAATCATTCACATAAAGCTGCACTCTTTAGATCTGAATAAATTTGAACTTACAGCATATTTCAGAGATGGAATGAGGAACATATTTTGGATCTGGCTCTGTTTTTAAGGAATCTGTAAAAATCAATACTATATGGTTAGTTAGAAAACAGAAAGAATGTGGCTTCATTTTTTAATTTAATTAATTCTGTATTCAAGATTCCTGAGCAATAAGCTGAATGCATTTTAAATATATATTACATACTTGAAATTACAAATTTAGGCTACTTTAGCCAGCACTCAGAGACAGGGCCAGGCAGATCTCTGTGAGTTCAAGACCAGCCTTGTCTAGATAGTGAGTTCCAGGACTACCAGAGCTGTCTAGAGAGACACTGTCTCAAAAAAAAAAAAATCTAGGACACTTTAAAATGCCATTACTTATTTTGTTATAATTCTTGAGACAACACTATTGTAACAAAAAAGCAGTTAAGACTAAGACTCTCTAAGATAGGCTTTCTGTTCTCAAGTTAAATGAACTAAACACATGATTGCAGTATTAATAAAATAAATAGAGGGTTTAAGTGTGTCCAAGGTCTCCTCCACAATGAGGTAAGTACATATGGAATAATAGGGGGAAGTTCAATGCATTAGCATTTAACAGTCAAAACAGGAACGTTTAAAATACTCTGTTCATGGTTAAAAATAATTTGTACTCTAAGTCCAGTGATCATTGCCAGGGAGAACCAAAGTTGAAATTTTTTTCTATTAAAAATATGACTCAGAGGAAAAAATACGGGGGCTGGTAATGAAGGAAATGATTTGGGGTCATCCCTATTGGTCACTCCTGCAGTCACATGGTTGTGACATCTTTAAAAGGGAGTTCTCTGGACTCAGGAGGTTCATAGCACCTTCCCCCATCCTGCACCCTCTTTCTCACTTGGAAGAGAAATCTCAGAAGGTTTACAAAAATGTGTGATGCCTTTGTGGGAACCTGGAAACTCATCTCCAGTGAAAACTTCGATGATTATATGAAAGAAGTGGGTAAGTGCTGTGGGTGACGGGGTCTTCCCCACTGGGAAGAGGGCTTTCAGCCTGGGGAGAGCATCTGAGAGGAAATGATGTCTCCCATATGGAGGGTGTGGAAGCCACAAGAAAAAGCCTGTCATAGGAGCTTTCTAAATCAGACCTTCAACCTCATGCTATCCACAGGTGAACCAGCAGGGAAGTCTAAACGAAAATCTTCTGTGGCTTATAAAATGCAAGACATTGCCTCCATTGCCAGACTTGTGTTTCTGTGGTTCACTTAGATGTTTTTTAACACCTCCTCTTACATGGAAATTTTGCAATAACTTAGGGAGAAAAAATGTACATTTTTTTGGTAGCATGAAGTAATTTTTGTTTAAAATTGAAGCTGTGATATTGCCCATCTTAGAAAAAAAAAAGTCATGTTGGAAAATATATTTTAGCAAATTATTTTCTATCTCAATGTTAAGGCATGAGAATGTGTGAGTATTTTATAGAAGACAAAAGCTTAACCACGGGAGACATTTTTCTTCAAGGGATTAAACATTCACTGGTTTTGAATGATCTGGGATGCCATAGATTTAGCAAGTGATTCAAAAGGACTGTGCCTTTCTGATAGCCGAGGCTAGGAGTGGTTTAGGTTTTGTCAACACTACCCAATGCGTGTGTGTGGTCACCAGGCAACGCTGGCATTAATTCGGTGGCCATCAACCAAGCGATGCGCTTTATCAGGAAGCTTCTGTGTGGAGTCCCTTCTCTCCCTGACGTTCAGAAGCTCAGTTCCTATATTGCAGAGTGTCTTCTTTAGGACGGAATCCCCTAAATCACCAAAGGCTTAACCTTCCCCTCTGTTACATAGCAGGAACTTTTGATTATCTGTCAATATTGATCTCTTGTTTGCAGATAAGAATATCAGGAATTTCAGCATGACTGACCTCTTAGCGCATCGGCTAGTTACCATTCAGTATGCTGTATGCTAGCTACTATCCAGAAACAGCAGGGTTTGGGCCACGTTTAGCTATTGACTTTTGGAAACATTTTATACCGGTATTATTCACACCTAAATTATAACAACACTACTTAAATTGTGAAAGATTTATAATTAAAGGCCTAACAGTATTTCCTGAATGGAATTGGCAGCTGTAATTGACTCAGGGTTGGCAGGTATTGCCTTCTGCAGTCAAAGAAAAGCAGAAACAAGTGAAGCCGTAGTCTGGCCCAGGCTCAGTCTCTCTGGGTTCGTTTTCCATGTTGCATTCTTTCCTTGTATTGACTGATTGTACCGAATGTTGGGTTCTGTGGCAGAGTGAGTATTCAAGGCAGAAATACTTCATTTTCTTATTGTGGCTACTTTCTAGACAGAGAACTAACTCATAGCCTTTGCACCATTTATCCTGTGCTGTGTTTCTCTCTCGGTTCATCCTTAGTTCTAACCTTTGGTCACCTTTAGTCAAAGAGATAGCCTTTATTTAAGCATTTGTGTTGGAAGAGTCAGCAGTCCCGTGAGTGCGAATGCCGTGTAATGTCTGCAGAGAGAGCACCTAAAGTGTGAGTGGCTTGGCCTCCACAAGTGAGCATTCCCTTCATTTAAACAAACCAGACCTTCAAAACAATGAAATTCAGATTTCTTGAGTTCAAAAGGTATTTGCTGAGTCCCCTTTAATTTTCCTTACACATTACTTAGAATGATATTGCCATTCTAAAATGACATGATATGTAGGAAATGATTTTCCCTCTAGAGAAATTAATCAAATATCTTTATTTCATGAGGGAGTAATATGGGAAGGAAGCCTAGAACATTACACTTGGCAACAAATGCTGTGAAATGTGATTTCTGTACACTCAAAATAGATGACCTTTTAACCTGATAATTCTGTATCAGGCCTGGTCTCTGACTTAGATTTTTTAGAATATAACTTTTAGTATTTAAGAAATAACACAACGGTCAAATTGTCTCAAACATAAACACAAATAGAGATAGTATACATATACTTACTATTACTATATTATAATAGATGTATTATAGATATACTGACATATAGAAAGCACATAGACATCATGGCATGAAGATTTCATCTCTATAAGTTCTTGTGAATTAAGGATTCCCCTGAGGGATTGTATTTAGAAGCGGAGAAGAGGCCAAGCTAACAGTCAATCTGGGTGGTTGTCTTCTGAGCATTATTCTTAGGGATTAGCCCAACATGTTTAGCTGCAAAGCTTGTCTCAAAGGAGCCTCAAGAAACCTGCCATCTTCTTCACGCATACAAAAGTGTAAGCATGCTGTGTTTTCTCTCCCTAACAATAGGGGTGGGCTTTGCCACCAGGAAAGTGGCTGGTATGGCCAAGCCCAACATGATCATCAGTGTCAATGGAGATATCATCACCATCCGGTCAGAGAGTACATTTAAAAACACAGAGATTTCCTTCAGCCTGGGCAAGGAATTTGAGGAAACCACTGCAGATGACAGGAAAGTAAAGGTGAGAAACAACGGCTTCTAAGTCCACAGCCTGCAGGAAGTGACCTCAGGACAATGGGAAGAAAAGCTTTCCTCTGTTGACTGAAGGCCTCTGAGCTCCCACCCCTAAACCATCGCCATCACTAGGCAGATGATGCCTTTCCCCTGGTTACTTAGGTTGCCCTGATATTAAGAATGATTAGCATATTTTATGTGTCCTAAAATAGTGTATGTGGAGTAAATAGAGCGATAAAATGTTAAGGAAGGCTTTCTAAGGAGAGGCTAAAAGAATAAATATTACTGTACTATCACGATCTTAACATGTTTTGTCATCTAGTTTTTTCACAGTATATTCTTTTTTTCAAAATGTGATTTTATTTTCTGTTTCTATTCATTATATATATATATATATATATATATATATATATATATATATGAGTCCTACGTTATTTTTTTTTCAAGACATGTTTCTCCTTTTTTGTTGTGGTTGGACTATACTCTTGGCATTTAGAGTTACTAAGGCCCTCAGAAAAGTCTTTTGAACCAGGGCTCTATAATTTCAATCTTATTGTCATATGCAAATTGCAATCTCTTTTCACTGTGGCCACAGAGCATCATAACCCTGGATGGCGGGGCCCTCGTACAGGTGCAGAAGTGGGACGGAAAGTCGACCACCATAAAGAGAAAGCGAGATGGTGACAAGCTGGTGGTGGTGAGTATTTTCTGCATACATAGCTCTAGACCCCACCTTCAGGACCTCAGGACCACCACTCCACTTTAGAAAACTCGCCTGCTTGTGTAGACCAAGGGATTTATTTGTAGTACAGGTTTATTTGGAGCCGAGGGTTGAATCCGGGTTCTCACACTTGCCCCTCTGAGCTCCGTTCTTTCATGCGGTCAGGCTCCAGACCCATGCTCGTTTCCCCTTAAGGAAGTAGTCCCTGCTTACTCTCCGGCATTACAAGATGCCTCGTGCAACACCCTCATCACAGTGCAGTCTGTGGTACTCACCCCCTGACAGGAAGACCTGCACCTGTTTGGTCTTTGCATCACCCTAACCTGGATGTGTAAAACAAGCACAGGACTGTAGAACACACGGTTTTCATTGAATAGCACTTCTCTTCTGACACTGAGAGACACCAAAATTAAATGCAAGCTGTTGTTTCCTTTATTTGACCATGAATATTTTGTGCCTGTGTCTAGGAATGTGTCATGAAAGGCGTGACTGCTACAAGAGTTTACGAAAGGGCATGAGCCAAGAGAAGTGGCCCTGGACTGAAATGTGCACCAAACTCCTCAACAGTCAGTTGGATGTACCGCTTTTCTTTCTTTTTTTTTTTTTAAATATGATCTTCCACTAATTAGCAAGCAACTAATTTTTTTTCTAAAGCTGGATTTTATTGAATGTGGTTGTGTTGGTTAAATAAAACCTTTTTAGACTTAGAAAGTGGCATAATGATATTTTTATTGGGTGTCTAATTCTATACTCATAAAGGAGTGAAAAGAATAGAAAAAACTGCATTATTATTATTATTTTGGAACTGATATAAGTAAAAAGTCTTTCGTAATAATGCATGGCAGAAAAGTCAATGTCCATGAACTTTCCTAGATAAGGGACAGTACGGAGGAACCGAGACTGAATAGTAAGCCCTGCTTTCGCGTGCCTACAGATGTAGCACAATTGCCCACATCCATGTGACTCAAGTACACACCTTCATATCTGCCCTGTCCTGGGGCACTGGGACTCAATAGTGCATACAATGCTGTAGAAAAGAGCTCTAGTCTCTCATGTATGTGTGTGTGTGCGTGTATGTGTATGTGTGTGTTTGTTCTCTGTGTGTGTTTGTGTGTGTGTGTGTGTGCGTGTGTATGTGTTACTAAATACTCCAGACTAGTTTTGAACTGCAATTCTTTTGCCTCAGTCTCGTGTGTTGTTGATGGCGTTTAGGTACATACCACCATGCTCAGCTAGTCTAAACGAGTGTTTTAATAACTATTGTAAAAAAACAAACAAACAAACAAACAATAAACCTCTGAGACTGTTTGCTTTATAAAAAAATGGTTTACTTGGCTATTAGTTTTGCACTTTTGGAAGCTGAAAGCGCAAGACAGTGCAGTGCAGAGATTTGGCACTTACCTCATGGTAGGTGTTATCGTGAGAACATAGTAAGGGACGGGGGAATCTCCTTGACAAGGAGCCATTCTTGTCATTTATAACTATGTTCTGTGGGATCTAACAGGTTTCACTAATCTCATCGGAGAAGATTCCTGCCTGAAACCTCATCCCACTCACCTGACCTAATGACCTGTTCTGTAAACCCCATCCCTTAACGCTCCAGCACCTCAATGCACCATGCTGGGGGATGAATCTTCAGAGAACAAACCACATCCAAGCCTGTTGGGTGATCTTTTTGTATGCTGGGTAAAGAAGGTCTTTATATCATTTAAATGCTGATTTCTGTAGCAGCAGAAATCAGACTTTGGTTTTATTTTTCTAATTGCTCAGAACCTGCATCATATTTTGTAAACATACACTTTCCTCACCTCCGTGATTGGTTTAAGAAACAGCTGAATGGCCTATAGCAAAGACAGGACAGGAAGGCGGAAGTTCCGGGAAGAGAAAGGAACTCTGGGAAGGAATCTGAGGTGGGAAGGGTGGCCAGTTAGATAAGAAGGAGGCGAAAGAAAACAGGAAACAAGCTAGAAACCCGCCATGGAGGGCCTCTGAAAGGCTCTGTCCTGCAGACTATCAAAGCAGATGCTGAGACTTATGGCCAACTGTTGGGCAATGTACATGGAATCTTATGAAAGAAGTGGGAAATAGTACTATCTGGAGAGGACAGGAACTCCACAAGGAGAGCAACAGAAGCAGAAATTTGAACACAGGGGTCTTCCCAGAGACTCATGCTCCAACCAAGTACCATGCATGGAGTTAACCTAGAACCCCTGCACAGATGTAGCCCATGGCAGTTTAGTGTCCAAGTGGGTTACATAGCAATGGGAACAGGGACTGCCTCTGACATAATCTGATTGGCCTGTTCTTTGATCACCTCCCCCTGAGGGGGGAGCAGCCTTACCAGGCCACAGAAGATGATAATGCAGCCACTCCTGATGAGATCTGATAGACTAAGATCAGAAGGAAGGAGAGTAGGACCTCCCCTATCAGTGGACTTGGGGAGGGGCATGCGTGAAGAAGGGGATGGGAGGGTGGGATTGGGAGGGGAGGAGGGAGAGACTTATGGGGGGATACAAAGTGAATAAAGTGTAATTAATAAAAATAAAAATAAAAAAATTGTTCACTTAAAACTATTATAAAATTCATTCTTGAAGAAAAAAAAAAAAGGAGACGAAAGCGTGTGTACTGAGGAGAGGTAACCAGCCACGTGGCAGAACGCAGGCTAATGGAAAGCTCTTAATTTAACTTAAGAACTAGCTGGGGAACAAGCCTAAGCTAAGGCCAAGTTTTCATAATTAATAACAGGTCTCCGTGTCATTATTCGAGAGCTGGCGGTCTGAAGAGAGCCCCTTCATACAAACCATAGCGGCATGCTGCACCA
Source organism: Meriones unguiculatus (assembly GCF_030254825.1). Taxonomy (NCBI): domain Eukaryota; kingdom Metazoa; phylum Chordata; class Mammalia; order Rodentia; family Muridae; genus Meriones; species Meriones unguiculatus. The sequence goes on from NC_083354.1 coordinate 101,035,182, forward strand.
GGAAGCCACACAGAAGCCATGCCTGTCATTCCACAGGGCCCATGCTGGGCAAGTGTGACAGGCTTGTTCGGTAGTTGCCAAACATTTATGTTTATTATCAGTAGCACTCTTTACTCAAAACCTCCATGGAATCCTTATATCTAACACACACGTGCACACACACACACACAGGCATGATAACAGTGAGGGTTGAAATGAATGCGCGCACACATACAATAACGGCGAAACGTAAAACTCTGTAAAAATATAAAACATCCACGTACACACACACAAATAGTCAGGTTCCCTGATCAGCATATATGCATAGATATGTGTATGTACTTGTGTGTTTTGCTTGCATTTCTTGTGGGAGGGGTGAAGTACTTCGACAGTGAGGTTTGCACATAACTTCTAAATCACAGTTACATTGTTTAGCGGGCAGCCTCCCTTTGCAGCATTTTCCAGTTGACCTAACTTGGAGTGATCTCTTCCTGGGAGATGTGTCTGAGAGGCAAAAGTGTTCTTGGAACCCAAGCTTGCTTTAAGCTTCTAACAGTGAGAGGACACTTGTAGACAGTCCAGCAGGGGATCCGGAGCTGGACATTATGAAACTGACAGCTGAATGTCACTGCAGATCTTGATGGACACACTTCAAAACTTTGATACATTTATGTGTAGCGCTGAATAGGAATCCAACCCAAAGTAAAAGAGGCAAGTAAAAGTAGAGGCAGAGGTGCCATGCCTCAGGTACAGTAAGTCACTCACTGGGAAGAGTCAGAGAGTCTGTGCCTTTTAGCAAAAGCAGTTTCTAAGATCTTGCTGCAGTCTGATTACTATAGTTAGCACAATATGACATGTAAATATCCAATTTTCAACATCATCATCAACAACAAAAAATCCCAGGACATGCAAAGAATTGGAAAAAGTATTCAAGAGAGGAACTAGAGATCTGGGAGCTCGGAATACATAACAGCACACTGCTACTGGATACGATGGCAATCCCTCAAGAAATATAGCACAGAACTACCGAGTGAATCAGCAAAGTAAAAGCTGATTCTACAACATTCAGAACAGGTCAATAACATGAGCCAAACGACAAATGTCCATCAGCAAGTGAATGGATGAATAACAAATACACACACGATCAGGCTCACAAATGCCTACGCAAGCACAGGAACATACACACAGGGAAATTACTGTCATCAGCCACAGAAACGAAGGAAATGTTTTGTTCTTAAAATAATTATAAATCTTTTCATTGAAGAAAACTTTAAACGTTACTTTGATCGTGTTTTATTCCTCCCTCAACTCCTCCCAGATCCTACATTTATGTTCCATCTCTCCCTCTTTTTTTTAAACAACAAAAGCAAAAAAGAAACAAAACCAAAGAAACCTGGAAACACAAAATCAAAAATCAAAACAAACAAGCAAAATACCAATAAGACCAAAAAAAAAAAAAAAAAGCCAACACATGACAAAATAAAACAAGAAGTCCACAGAAACACTGTTGAGTTCATTTTGTGTTGGCCAACCACTCCTAAGCATGGGCCCTGCGCTGAAGTGTGGTTCTTACACCCGGTGAGACTCCACTGGAGAAAACAGATTTTCTTTCTGCCAGTAGGTATCAGCTGCAAATAGCCTTTTAGTTAGAGGTTGGACCTCAGCTCTGCTTTCCCTCCTCAGCGCCGGGGTCTAAACCTGTGCAGGTTTTGTTCATGCTGACACAGTCTCTGTGAGGTTGTCTGTGCATCGGTTCCTCGGTGTCTGGAAGACACTGTTTCTTGGTGTCACCCGTCACCTCCGGCTCTTGAAATCTTTCTGCCTCCTCTTCTGCACAGCTTCCTGAGGTGTGAGAGGAGGGGGGTTGGCAAAGCCACCCCTTTAAGATGGGGTGCTCCCAAGTCTCTCATCCTCTGCAGTGTCCAGTTGTGGGTCTCTGTGTTAGTTGCTACCTACTGAAAGAAGTTCCTCTGATGAGGGCTGCTCTGTGGGAATAGCAATACGTCATTAGGAATCATTTTATTTACAAGTTCCTTTAGCAGAATGCTAGCAGTAGGTTTTTCCTTAGGCCCTTGAGTTATGTAGAATAATAGTAGGATTTTCCTTAGGCCCAATGAATTATGTAGGCTCAGGCTATTGACTGCTTAGCAGTGTCAGGTGTGGGGTCCATCTCATGGAGTTAGCCTTAAATCCAATTTTAAAAGTGGTTGGTGTTGTGCCACTATTACACCCGTGTTGGTCCCAGGGTCTGTAGCTAGGTGATACTGATGGTTACCTTTCTAATCTAGTAGCATGCAAAATGTTATCCACAGTGGTGAATGCTAGCTAAGGGGCAGTGTGTGTGTGTGTGTGTGTGTGTGTGTGTGTGAATCTTCAAGTTTGGCACCAGCTCAACTCCATTTTCAATGAGACAAACAAGTGTGGTTTTCAGCAATAGAATCTTGCTGGCAGGTTGTGGAGGGCAACTAATGGCTTTGACACCAGCCTGTGGTGTCAGAGTTTTTCCATGGGTCCTTTTGGCCCAATAAGATGTAAGCCATTCCTGGAACCAGAGGTTTCACTTGGTAGTATAAGATGTCTAGTTGGGGCATTGGCTCCCCTATTGTCTGCTGAGTCCATTTAGATTCCTTTCATATGTGTGTATATTGTAGGAAGGTTGTCACGTGGCCTTTCAAATGAGCTTTAGTGTTAGTTGTCCTTTTCTATACTCCCTCCTTTATACTGCCTTCCCTTCCCTCTTCATCTGTGGATGAATTTTAAGGATAAGCTAAGCAAAATAAGCCTGTTATGAAAGTTATAAAATAACATGATTTTTCTCTCTCTTTCTTTCTCTCCCTTTCTCCCTCCCTCTCTCTCTCTCTTTCTCTCTCTCTCTCTATCTCTTTCACACATACACACACATACACACACACTGAGAGAGAGAGAGAGAGAGAGAGAGAGAGAGAGAGAGAGAGAGAGTATAGCTCCTGAAATAGTCAAAACCATGGAGACAGAAACATATGTCGCTACAGCAGAAGACCTAGTGTTTTGGACACATCAGGAAGGTGGAGCACCTGCTGGGAAAACCTTCAGCTTCTAAAACAGGCCCTGTAGACCTGGGCCAGGAGGGCTGACATGGACTATGAGCATGGGGCTGCCTGAGTTTGTTGGGCTTCATGTCACAGAGCCCTAGATATTGGACACAGAGCTACAGGGTTTAACACTTGTTGGGCTTGTATTTCCCTCTTGCTTGGTCTTGATCTCTTTTTTGCCTATCTTAGGGGTCTCCCTTTTGGAATGGCAATGTCTACGCTATGTTGTTGGGCACTGGAAGTAGGTGACCTCTGATTTCACAGTAGCTTATAGCTAAAACATCATCTTCAGTCTCAGTAGAGCTTTTAGGTTTCAGAATCCTGAACCACACTGCAGCTTTGGCACCTGCTGAAATTGGATTAAATGCATTTTGCATTTATGAGATGGCGCGAGCTTTGGGAAGTCATTGTCAAAAGTTCTGGTTTGACTCTTAAATGTCCTCCACAGGTTCGTGTTTTGAATGCTTGTCTCAGAGCTATTTGAGAGGCTGCGTAATTTCAGAAAGTGCATCCTGGACGGCAGACATAGGGAGCTAGGGATGGGTCTGTGAAGATCATTAACCTGGCTTCAAGTTCCTGCTATTATCTGCTTTCTGGTCTGCTGAGATGTGATGAGCCAACAGACTCCCACCATTGTGAGCTACGCTGTGCTTCTCCCTCCCTTGTGATTTGGAGCCAAAATAAACTACCCCTTGCTTAATCTGGCTGTCAGGGATTGTGGTCAGAACAATGGAGAACTAAGCAACACACCATCCGGTGAGGACCAGAATGAAAGGCCAATGCTAGTTCCAGAGAAGCCCCAGGTATTAAACCTGTCTTTACTTTCTGCTAACACTAATAAGGAGAAAGAACTGAATGCTGTTTATTTCTTTTGTTACTCACCTACAAATCCTTTGCTTAACATTTTACGGTGTGGTTTAGCCGGGTGCTATCTCAGGAACAGAAATGAGTTTAAAGTATTGTCTTTTCTTGGTTCACTTTTACATCTGTTCCCAGATGTCTGAGAGAAATGCCATTCTAGAAGCTGCGCTCTCTAACACGCTTCTTTCTATGGTCTCAATGAGTGCTATAACAGGTACTGAACAGCTCCGAACCAGATTGTCATGTACTAGAGATGGGTCTGTGAAGGAGGGTAGATGTGTGCATGAAATCAGCTGCCCGTGATACGAGTAATTGGCTGGATACACATGAACTGTTTAATGAAGTTTTTTGCAAAGGTGTGTCAATAGCAAAAAGGCTTAACCACTGAACAACAAATCTCAAACACAAGACTGTTAAGTAATAATAACACTATGACTTCATATGACAGAGATTGGATCTGGGTCCAAATTTGAGTTTTTATCACAATGGATGCTGCTGTGTAATATCACAGAAGAAATCTGAAGTGTTTGGAGGAAGACTCAAGCTTCAATCTCCCTCTGACTCCTTCCCAGATGCAGGAATTCGACAGAAGCCAGAAATTTGACTTTTTCCTTTTGTCACATGGACCTAATGATTTCTAAAAGGGACTGCGGTATTTACTTCTGAATCAATATCAGAATAACAAGGCCAGCTGGCCAGCTGGTGACCAGTGTCCTTCTACCCCACAGGCCAACATGCACAGATGTCTGTTCTCTGCCTTCCGAATGCAGAAGAACACAGTTACAAGCAGTAAAGCAGGCTAGTGTGTCTCTTGCTCTGTATTTGAGCACTGAGTCTGATTGTCAACCCTTGAGACTCTTAGCATTAGCATAATCTTTCCTGATCAACTCTCGTGGTTTTGCTGGCCTTCTTTTGCCCTTCCGGAATAGATGAATAACTTTTCAATTCATAAAAATATAACATTTCCCACTTCTTCATGTCTTTTCTTCAAAAGCAATTCTTTGTCTCACATACATTGTCATTACTCTCTCAACCTCAAACAGCAGCATCTTGTTTGTTTTGTATGTAAAGAGATGGCTTTATACACAAAGATGAATAGATATTTTTCAGAGTCGATGGGTTTTTTGACATAGAGCAGATGAATACTCATTTTCTAGTCCCTGACCATGCAAATGTCAGGCTCTCCAACACAGCTAGAGGTGAGAGCAGCAACATCAATCCATTCAATCAAATGCTTCTTAGAAAACTGGGGACCTGTGAACTGATTTCACTTGCTTGGAGAGCAGAACATGAATCAAGAAGGAATTACCTAGATATTTAATTTACTGCTGTTATTACTTACTTTTTTCATTTTCATTTTTTTATTTGTTTAATCACTTTATAGCCTGATCCCAGCTCCCTCCCTCCTTTCCTTCCAGTCCCACCCTCACGCTTTCTCCCCCTCCTTCTTCTGAGAGAAGGGGGAGGTTTCTAAGGGTACCAACCCACCCTGGCACCCCAAGTCACAGCAAGAATAAGCACACCTCCCACTGAGGTCAGAAAAAGCAGCCCGTCTAGGAGAAAGGGATCCAAAGGCAGGCAACAGAGCCAAAGATAGCCTCTACTCCCATAGTTAGAGGACCCACATCACGACCAAGCTTCACATCTGCTACATATGTGAGGGGTCTAGGTCCAGCCCACGCATGCTTTTTGGTTGGTGATTCAGTCTTTGTGGGCTCGCATAGGCTCAGGTTAGTTTACTTTGTAGTTGTTCTTATGGTGTCCTTGACACCTCTGGCTCCCTCAATCCTTCCTCCCACTCTTTCACAAAACTCCCTCAGGTAGGCCTATTGTTTGGCTGTGGTCAACAATTAATAAATGGGACCTTGTGAAACTGAATACCTTCTTTAAGGCAAAGGACACTGTCAATAGGACAAAACAGCAGCCTACAACTTGGGAAAAGATCTTCACCAACCCCACATCTGACAGAAGGCTAATATCCAAAATATATAAAGAATTCAAGAAGTTAAACACCAACAAACCAAACTAAAAAATGGAGTACAGAGCTAAACTTAGAATTTTCAACAGAGGAAGTACTTAAAGAAATATTCAGTAACCTTAGTCGTCAGAGAAATGCAAATCAGAATGACTCTGAGGTTCCATCTCACACCCTTCAGAATGGCTAAAATTAATACCCCAAGTGATATCACATGCTGGTGAGGATGTGGAAAAAGGGGAATACACCTCCATTGTTGGTGGGAGTGCAAACTTGTGTAACCACCGTGGAAATCAATCTAGAGGTTTCTCAGAAATTTGAAAACAGCTCTACCTCAAGATCCAGTTATACTACTCCTGGACATATACCCAAAAGATGCTCCACCACACAGCAAGAACATTTGTTCAACTATGTTCATGGTAGCTTTATCGTAATAGCCAGAAACTGGAAACAGCCCAGGTGTCCCTCAACCAAAAAAAAAAATGGATAGAGAAATTGTGGTACATTTACACAATGGAATACTATTCAGAAATTAAAAACAAAGACATCATGTAACTTGAAGGCAAATGGATAGAACTAGAAAATATCATCCTGAGCGAGGTAACTCAGACCAGGAAAGACACGCATGGTATGTACTCATGTACTCATGTACTCACTTACAAATGAACATTAGCCATGATGTAGAGGGTAGCCATGCTATTATCCATAGACCCAAAGAAGCAAAGAAAGGTTCAAAGAAGATGCTTGAATCTCACTTAGAAGAGAAAATAAAATAAACATCTAAAGTAGATGGATATATATATATATATATATATTACTGTAAATGTCAGTCATCATTTCCAGCATCCACCTAAAACTTTCCAAAATTTACCTGCACCATTACAAATTGTTTCTTTTAATATAAAGAAATTTTGCAAATCAGCACTGGTGTAGCACATCTGTAATCCTGGCACTTGGGAGGCTGAGGCGGAAGGATTGCTAATTTGAGGGTAGCCTGAACTACATAGGGAGACTCTGTCTCAGAGAGACAGAAAGACAGAAACAGAGAGAAAGGGAGAGAGAGAGAGACAGACACACAGAGACAGAGAGAGACAAAGATTCACAAACAGAGACAGAGACACAGAGACACACAGATACAGATACACACAGAGAAAGAATTTACTTTGTAAACATAAAATATGAGTGTTCTAGCCACTGACTCCACCACATCCCTCCTTTTTTGAAGGCCTTTGTTACAAATCTCCACTCAGCAATTCTTACCACCTTTCTTCCTGGTACTCAGCTATTCTTGATTGACAACAATGATACTGTTAATAATACCCTGGACCTCACTCCAAGCAACTGAAGTCATTTTAAGTTACAATAACAATATCAGTACATCAGCTCTGCAAGCAAGGGAAGGGACCATATTTTTCTAATGAAGGAGAGATTTGGGCACCATGACTTGCACAAACAAACCAATAACAACAAAAATTAGCTGAGGCAGAGCAAGCAAGGATGTCCTTGTTGGTGTTCGTCAGACATTTGCCAGATGTTCCCTTAGGGTAAGTCAGCATTTAGTGTTCAAAGGCTGGTCCCCATTGACAGTTGTTTTCATTCGGCAAGCAACGTTCATGAGATGACTCCTGTGTGTAATCTCGTTGCTAGGAGCTAAAGGAGGTTCCTGAATTAAGCTTTGCAGGTTGGTTTTCTGCCTTTTAATTTGGAGGTAAATGGAATGAGTCAAATGCGGGTCCCTGGAATCTCGGACTCCCGGCGTCCCATTGGCCACTCCAGGAACGGCACGTGATGAAGATGTTGTTTAAAATAAGCTGCTGGAGGCACAGGGGTGCCCACACTTCCTTGGTTTCCAGTTGTGAGTGCCTCATCTTTCTAGACAGTTTTGCGCGATGATCGAGCCCTTCTTAGGAACCTGGAAACTTGTCTCCAGTGAAAACTTCGAGGATTACATGAAAGAACTGGGTGAGAAAAACACCATTATGGGATTCAGGAATTTGTGGCAAGAGGTTTTTTTGTATTGTAGCTAGCTTTGTACCTCACAATAAATTTTTGTATGATTTTCTTTTTGTGATCCTGGGTTATACTCGTTTGAAAGAAAGTTTGTAATTCCACTTACTATTCATGTTTTATTGTAATCAATAACAGTTAACATTAAGAAATGCTAGGTAGGCTTGCAGCAATCTCTTTCAGTTTATAGTCTGCATGCTACAGCCTAGGCCCCCTGGTGGAAAACCATTACTTTGGTAGAATTTCTCCTTAGCTGGGTCATTTCATTGAGCAGCTTTTGTTCAACCCCAAGTTTGTGTGGAAAGATCATTGTAGTAAGTATATAGATGGGATTTATAAATCTGGGGATTTACTTTAGTTATGAATTTAGAAGCATAATAGCAACAAATAACATTCAGGACAGTGGTTCTCAACCTTCTTAATCCTGTGAAAATCTAATATAGTCATGTTGTGGTCAACCCCAAACATAATCGTTGCTACATCATAACTGTAATTTTGTTATGAATCATACTGTAAATGTTTGATATGCAGGATATCTGACCCACAGATTCAGAACCACTGATTTAGTCTATTTTTCTAGAATGTTCACTCAAGCATGAGAGCTGTTCAGTAGATGATTTTGAAGGCTTTCTTTTTGAGAAGAGAAATAGAATAGTCTTTCTTTAATGATGGTCTCACCATTGGCTGTCTCTCAGAAGTATGGGTTCAACCTGACCTTCCTCTGTACTTCAAGCTCCATAGTTAAAGCATCAGTTCTGTCTATGACAGCTATACTGTTCTATGAATTCTTGAGGAACAAGTTAGTTCATTTTTTGTAACCAATAGCAACCTCTCTTACAATAATAAACCATATACAAAGCAGAAGATTTCTTCAATTTTTACATTTTGCCTAGATGGATGCTTATAATTATTAATAAAATATTTACTTATTCTAATCACTGAAAGAACAGTGCATTACCCTTAATAAGAAGTTAATATAATTATAAATATAATACTTGTTCCTCTTCCACAGAGGTATTAATTTTTCAGGAAGCAATAAAGAAATTTCCCTATCTCCTCATAGATTTACAGCCAAATTTGTTTTGTATAAAACTTGGAAATGGTTTTGGCAGTACATACATACAATCCAGCTGTCAAACAGGAAGACAGAGAGTTCAAGTCTAGGCTAGTGAAATAGAAAGACCTATATGAGAAAAATATATATTACATATATATAATATATGTCTACAACTGTCTCTATTTGTATATCTGTATTTCTATATCCATTTATACATGCATCTATTTATATTTATACATAAATATATATAGAGAGAGAGATGAGGTGAGGAATGGAAAGGAACTTGAGCTTATGGCCAAATAGCACTTTTTTCTTCTTTCTCTCTCTCTCTCTCTTTTTTGCTTTTCCTTTTTTATTAATTTTTAATTTACTTTTTTTACTTATTACATTTTATTCACTTTGTATCCCAGCTGTAGCCCCCTCCTTCACCCCCTCTCAATCCTGCCTGCCCTCCCTCTTCCCCTCCCAAACCCCTCCCCCAGTCCACTGATAGGGGAGGTCTTCCTCCACTTCCCTTTGACACTAGCCTATCAGGTCTCTTCAGGACTGGCTGCATTGTCTTTCTCTGTGGCCTAGTAAGGCTGCCCACCCTCTGCCCAGGGAAAGGTGATCAAAGAGCTAGCCTTTGAGTTCATGTCAGACAATCCCTGTTCCCCTTACTCAGGAACCTGCTAGGAGACTGAGCTGCCATGGACTACATCTGAGTAGGGGTTCTAGGTTATCTCCATGCATGGTCCTTGGTTGAAGTATCAGTCTCAGAAAAGATACCTGTGCCCAGAGTTATTGGTTCTGTTGCTCTCCTTGTGGAGCTCCTGTCCTCTCTAGGTCTTTCCCCCCCTTCTTTCACAAGATTCCCTGCACTCTGCCCAAAGTTTGGCTATGAGTCTCAGCATCTGCTTCGATACCCTGCAGGGAAGAGTCTGTCCTGTTTCCTGTTTTCTCCTTCTTCCAATGTCCAACCTGTTTGACTTTCTGAGTGAGGATTGAGCATCTTACCCAGGGTCCTCCTTCTTGATTAGCTTCTTTGGGTATACAGACTTTAGTATGATTATCCTATATTATATGTCTAATATTTACTTATAAGTGAGAATATACCATGTTTGTCTTTTTACTTCTGGAATACCTCACTCAGGATGATCTTTTCTAGTTACCACCATTTGCCTGCAAATTTCATGATTTCCTTGTTTTTAATTGCTGAGTAGTATTCCATTGTTTTAATGTACCATGATTTCTGTATATATTCCTCTGCTGAGGGACATCTGGGTTGTTTCCAAGTTCTGGTTATTACGAATAAAACTGCTACAAACATGGTTGAGAAAATGTCCTTTTTGTATACTTGAGCATATTTTAGATAGACGCCTAGGAGTGGTATAGCTGGGTCTTGAGGTGGCACTATTCCAAATTGTCTGAGAAAGCACCAGATTGATTTCCAAAGTGGTTGTACAAGTTGACATTCCCACCAGCAATGGAGGAGGGTTTACCCTTCTCCACATCCTCTCCAGCATGTGTTGTCATTTGAGTTTTTGATCTTAGCCATTCTGATGGGTGTAAGGTGGAATTACAGAATCATTTTGACTTGCATTTCCCTGATGACTAAGGACATTAAGCATTTCTTCAAGTGTTTCTCTGCCATTTAATATTCCTCTATTGAGAATTCTCTGTTTAGCTCTGTTCCTGATTTTTTTTACATGGATTACTTGATTTGTTGCTGTTTAACTTCTTTAGTTCTTTATATATTCTGGATATTTGCCCTATGTCAGATATTGGGTTGGTGAAGATCCTTTCCCAGTCTGTAGGTTGTAGTTTTGTTTTGATGACAATGTCCTTTGCTTTACAGAAGCTTTTCAGTTTCATGAGGTCTCATTTATTGATTGTTGATCTTAGAGCCTGTGCTGTTGGTGTTTTTTTTTTTTTTTCAGGAAATTGTCTTCTGTGCCAATGAGGTCCAGGCTCTTCCCCATTTTTTTTTTCTAACAGGTTTAGTGTGTCTGGTTTTATGTTGAGATCTTTGATCCATTTGGACTTTACTCTTTTGCAGGGTCATAAGTATGAATCTATTTGCATTTTTCTACATTTAGACATCCAGTTAGACCAGTACCATTTGTTGAAGATGCTGTCTTTTTTCCATTGTATGGTTTTGGCATCTTTGTCAAAAATCAGGTGTTTATAGGCATGTGGGTTTATTTCTGGGTCTTCTATTCGATTCCATTGATCCACCATTCTGTTTGTATGCCAATACCATGCAGTTTTTATCACTGTGGCTCTAATAGTACAGCTTGAGATCAGGGATGGAGATACTTCCAGAAGATCTTTTATTGTAGAGCATTGTTCTAGCTATTCTGGGTTTCTTGTTATTCCATCTGAAGCTGAGAAATTTTTTTTTCAAGATTTGTAAAGAATTGTGTTGGTAATTTGATGGGAATCAAATAACACTTGTTTTGACTAGGAGCTGGGTCAAGTGTGGAATAAGGGGGAATAGCAACTGAAGTCTCCACTCTGGGACCCTTCTAAGTCCTCTCATGTACTCTTCCAATGCAAGGTGAGCAAGGCTTCACTCACTCACATTTTGCTATGGAGAAAGCTGAAAAGGAGACAAACTGTCAAGTGTCAGGGTTAGAGCCCAGGCTTTGAACTCACTCTTCCTTGAGGTCCACAGATCTGTTTTCATACAGTGATGTGCATCCCATCTATAGCTGGAATGTGCAGGAAATTCAATATGTATTCAGAAGATGGAGTCCATGTTTGTCTACCTACTGTGCAAGTCCCCAAGCCAAGCACCAGAACTAGCCTTTAGGCCAAGTGCTTCCTGCACTGTCTTTGCAAGTTTCCACACAGTTGAATGTAAGCGTTTGCTCCCCGAAAATCGTCCTGCAAATGCATACTTCATATTAAGCACAAAAGTCTGAGAAAATGAGTTCAGCTTTTCAAGATGTCAGAATTACATAGTTGCACCTTGGAAGGACCTGGCTTATTCTAGAGACTACAGAGAACGTCAAATAAAACCCTGTGGCTGGATCTGGTGAGTCAGTGTAAGCCCAGCACTCAGAGGAGAGATAGGAGGACCTTGACCTCAAGGCTCGCCTGGACTACATAATGAGACCCTGCTTGAAAAGAAAGAAAGCTGTATGTCAGTCAAAGATTTCAGTGTGTGTGTATGTAGGTGCATTCATTAAAGCAGTGGTGTTCAAAATGAGGCTTGACTCATTTTCCCAAACGTGTAAATAAGGTGTATCTCTTCCTTTGTCTTTCAGGAGTGGATTTTGCAGCCAGGAATGTCGCAGGTTTAGTAAAACCAAGTGTTAGTATCAGTTTCAATGGGGAAAAGGTGAACATCCAAACAGAAAGTTCATTCAGGAACACCGAGATCTCCTTCAAGCTGGGGGAAGAATTTGATGAAACCACTGCAGACAACCGGAAAGTGAAGGTGAGTGGGAGCTAAATCGCCCCGTGTTCAGCTATTAGGAAAGTAGGTGGTTAGGCATGGTTCATCCAACAGAGTTTCATTTATTGTTAAGTCTGGTTGAGCTCTTTGAAAATCTGTGCTTACATAAAGCCAATCTTTTGCTAATTATTCAGAGAGCTTAATGGAGATAAAATGTTCTTATTCGTCTTTTTGTTGCTGCTGTTTGAAACAAAGTCAAGCTATGTAGCTCAGGATGGTCCCACACTTGTAATTCTCTTGCTACCGATTCTCAAGTGCTGGGATGCTGGCAAATTGCCTGCACTCCTCATCTTCCCCCAACTTGTTTTGTTATTTATGAAATGTCATACAGAACAGAACCATTATAAAGATCAAATAGCTTATGGATTCTTGTCTATGAGAAGATGAATTTAGTTGTCTTTTGAGACTTCTAGATTGAATCTATCAAATCATAACAGGAGTCAAGGTGAGTGTTATGAAGGACAGAATTGCAGACTGGAAATTAAAAGGTAGACCCCTAGGGATTTACTGGGTGAAGGGTGTGAAGGAACCCTTCTGATCATTCTAATCACTGTCTCTGCATTTACAGAGCATCATAACGTTAGAAGGTGGGTCAATGATCCAGGTCCAAAAATGGCTCGGCAAAGAGACAACAATTAAAAGAAAAATTGTGGATGGAAAGATGGTGGTGGTGAGTGTTCCCTAGGTTTACACTTTTACATGCTTTTTTGGATGCATATCCATCAAGCTACCCAGCTGCCTTTGCAGCCTGAGTTGAGGGCTTGGTCTGCAGAAAGAGGGAAGGACAGCTGTAACCCGTCAAGGATTGATCACGTCTAACAAATTTCTCTACTTTCAGGAATGCACCATGAACAACATTGTCAGCACCAGGACCTACGAAAAGGTGTGAAGAAGTGGTGGGCACCAGCAAGAACTTGGCCGCTACAGAAAACTGGCTACTAAACCAAATCAGCCTCAGGGACGGTGATTTAAAACATTGACAGCATGAATTTTGCTCAATAAAAGCACTAATTGAAACGTAGTCTTGCAGCTGTTTGGTAAAGAAGGCCATGGATTGTGTGCGGTGCTCTTCGGTGGCTGTGTAGGCTTCTCCAAAAGAAAGCCACTTAGAGGGACAAGGCTTTGCCTTACCTCACAGTTGCAGAGGGGAAGCACTGATCTTTGTTTTGATTGGAAAGGCATGGCAGCAGAAGTGTGAAGCCAGCATGGCAGTCAGGAAGCAGGGAGGTTGCATTTAATCCCTACACAGGAAGAACCCGGCCAGGGCAGGAAGTGGAGCTAGACTGTAAATCAAAACCCTCCTGTAGTAATATACTTCCCCCAGAAAGGCTCCCCTCTTAAAGCTTCCATAACCTTTCCAAGTTGCATCACTATCGGGAAGCCAAGTGTTCAAACACATGTGTCTATGGGGGACATTTAGTATTTAAACCACGGCAGCAAGTCTAAGGAATTAGTAAGACAAGAAGTTTTGGTTAACATGGCAAGATCTACAATCATCAGGAGACAAATCTCTCTGGCCTTGTCACTGAGGAAATTTCTAGCTTAGGTTAACTAAGGTAGGGTAGGAAGACCCACCCAAAATGTGGAGACACCATTGTGTGGGCTGGGTCCTAAACTGAATGAAAAGGAGAAAGCAAGGTTAGCACAATCTTCCATTTCTGTACTTTGACTGTGACGCAATGGGATTGATCACCTCAAGTCTCTGCCTCTGTGACTTCCCACCATGCTGAACTGTCCCCTCAAACTGTAAACCAGAACAAAACCTTCCTTCATTTAATAAAAGAAAGAAAGAAAAGAAGAAGGGAAAGCACTCACTTGGCTTGCCAAGGACTCAGGTTCGGTTCCCAGTGCCTGCACTGAGTGGCTCACAAATGCCTATGATGGCACCCTTTGCCTCCACGGGCTAGTGCACACACGTGGTGCACATAGATACACTAAATACATGTAGGTGCATAGGCATACGTGTGCACAATAATTATATCTTCGCTGTCCGCTTGCACTAGGTACAGAAGAAAAATAAGACTTCATTTTAGTGGGTGAGGTAAAAGTCATGCACTTTTCAGGAGAATTGGAAATAGAAATGAGAGTAGGGTTTTTCCCCCCCTGAATAACATCTGGATGGTAAACCATCACATTGAGAGACACGCCGATGTTGACAGCAAAGTGTTTATCCAGACAGCAATCATACTAATACTATTAATGCTTCACCACCCAAGAACAGTTCACCACATTTCTTTTCGTAACACAGCAGTATTTAATAAATCAGTGGCACGAAATCACCTTCAACATTCTTAACAGGTTTTAATCTTCACACACTTGCACCGTAACTACAATAATCATAAATGGGTGCGTTTTTCCACTTAATCTAAAATGACAACAGACAAAACAGCGATCAAAACTAGATGGAGCCCTAGGGTAAAGCAGCGGGACACAACTCACACGTACTCCTGCACATCTGTACACGCTCTCACAATTTCTACTTTAAATATTTAGGGAGAAAATGAAGGCTTTGTTTGTTTGTTTGTTTAAGACGAGGTTTCTTTATATAGCCCTGGCTGTTCTGGAACTCACTCTGTAGACCTGGCTGCCCTTGAGCTCAGAGATCCACCTGCCTCTGCCCCCAAGTGCTGGGATCAAAGGCGCACGCCACCATGGCCTGGCATCTATTTTTTTTTAATTCTTTATTGATTCTTTGTGAGTTGTTTCACATCATGCACTCCAGTCCTGCTCATCTCCTCATCCACTCAGCTCCACCTTCACTCTTGCAACCTCCCCATTAAAATAAAACACACACACACACACACACACACACACACACACACATACAAAAGAAGGAAAGCATAGAAAAACATCTTATTGTGGGAGCTGTAGTATGTCCCAGTGTGTCTCACACTATATCTCTCTTTCCACACATCTTCACTTGCTGATGTTCATTGTAGTGAGTTTTTGGTCTGGTTCAAGGTCTCTGGCTTCTGTGACATCATCAGGATTGGATCCTCACAACTGCTCCTCCCGGTTATCCTGGTGTTGCCCTGTGCCATGGAGATCCTGCAGCTTTGGATCAGCAAGACTGTCCCTTTCAACTGTTCACAGATGATATAGACTTTGGGATGGGACAGGGGTAGCTCCACTGTGTGGCCTGGGAGAGGCACAGGGCCTTCTCTTCCCGGTACTGTGGTGTGTTTTTTTTTGGGGGGGATCATCTATTCTTTACGAGGTTCTGTATCCAATCCCTGTGTCTTCATTCCATTACGTGGTGTAGAGCAGCCATCTGCCCCAACAGTAGGACCAAGCATGTCTTGCCCCAGAGAGAGTCGCAGAGAAGCAGTAGTGGTGTGAGGACCTGTCACAGCCAGACTAGCATCGTCATCACCTCCAGTTATTGATGGTCTTCGAGAGCTACCTTTCCACTCCATTTTATCCCAAATGCCTCAGGGTTGTGGGGAGTATAGCTACAGGCAGCCTGAAAGTGTCAGCCAGCTTAGTCACCCAACATGTCGCTTTTCCTGTATCTCCTTCCCTAATGGCAAAGCAATCCAAGTATGCAAAGCAGGGATGATGCCGCTGGTGAACAGTGGGCAGAAATCAGAGCAGGAGAGGTCCCAGCGATGGCAGCTTAGAGCACTGTCCCAAGGTAACTCACAAGAAGCTTTCTGTGAAGAAAACGAACATGGAAACTGGATTCTGCTTTACTTTGCAAAACAGTACAGATTTCAGAAGATGACTATTCAAAAAACTCTTCAAATATGTTACAAACTACTGCATTAAAGTAGGCTTTCCTGCCTCTCAAATCAATAATGTCATAATAGTAGATTAATGTTCACTGTAAATTCAGGGTCTCATTATACATTTGCATTAAGAAATGGTACCGTGTACCACGTACAACACGTCATGGTTCACATCTTTAATTCCAGCACTCAGGAGGCAGAAGTGGGTAGATTTCTGTGTTCTTGAAGCAAGCCTCTGCTACATACTGAGTTACATACTAGCCAGAGCCACAGAATGAAGCCATGTACTAAAAACAAACAAATAGAAGGAAGAAAAATAAAAGAAATTATCCGGAGGATGAGGGCTGGAGAGTGGATGGCTCAGTGGCGAAGACTTTGACTGCTCTTCCGGATGGCCTGGGTTCTGTTCCCATTACTCACATGGCAGCTCACAACCATCTGTAACTACAATTCCAAGGGGATCTGATGCCTTCTTCTGGCAACCATGGGCGCCAGGCGTGCAAGTGAAGCATGGACACACTTGCAGGCGAAACATCCGTGCACAAAGAAACAAAGAAATAAATAAATGGCTCAGTTGGTAAAAGCATTTGCCTTTCAAGCATGAGAACCCCAGCTCAATCTCTAGAACCTACATGAAAGTGCTCGGTACACCGAGTCCACTTGTCATCCCAGCACTGGACAGGCAGAGACAGCTGCAAGCCTGGGCTCACGGGCTAGCCAGCTTAGCTTTAATCCGTGAGTTCCAGGCTGCTTCCCAAAGTGGTGGAGGATTCCTGAGGAACAACCCAGAAGTTGTCTTTGGGCCTCCACAGTCACACACAGGTTCCCCTATACGCCCATGAGAGCACTCATGTACACAGAGAGATAGAGAGAGCAGAGACAGAGAGAGAGAGCAAGAAAGAGAGAGGGAAAGAGAGAGAGAATATAATATGAGGACACTGGGTCTAAAACTTTGAAGCCACTATGGCAGAGATGGCATGTTGTTCTCCAAAAATCAAGTAACCCATTCATCCATGTCTGAAAGACAAAAGCATCACATAGGCCCAAGGCAAAGGTATCTTGAATCTCCAAGTGACCAAATGGAGCAAGTGGCTCCCTCAGCACTGGAAAAGCACCCAGCAAGCCCTGAACCTCGGGGTGAGCTGTTGAACTCCTGACAATTGTTGCAGCAGCTAGCATGACTCCACGTCTGTACAACTCGAGAGGTTTCACCTTGCCAGAGAACCAACAATCATGTGCATGCTCTGCTCTCTAGACTCAGCTAGAATGTGGAAACTGCACGTCTAGTTTTGGCCATGTGAGGAGAAAAAGATTGGGCTAGCTGAACGAAGGCTACTCCCTCCTAATTTCAACTATTTATATTTGAAGGTCACATGCAAATTACACTCTCACAGCCTTGAGCCACCGCAGTTTCTGAAAACAAAATTCTCAGACACAATCAAAGAAACGAAGGAGGAAGCAAGGCACATGCCTGAGCAATACGTGATTAGGTCACCTGACTCTTCATGGATTTTTTATTTGTTCCTTATGAAATCTCTCTCTCTCTCTCTCACACACACACACGCACACACACACACACACTTTCCAGTATGCTTTGCAAGTGAATTGTTGTAAAGAGACCTTTTCCTCTGTCAGCACTATGGCTGGGCTGCATCCTAAAAATGTCCTCTACAGCATTCTGTGCTGACCCCAGAAAGGTCAGCCTGCTTGAATGTATTTGGAAAATGTTAACATCACTTTCTCCCCAGGAGCAAAGACAAAGGAGGCGGCGTGGCTGTGGGAAGCTCAGCAGATGCAGGAATGACCAGGGCAAGGGGATGGAATGTGGAAGGCCCATCTTTGATTGGTCCCCAGCCACCGCCTTCGGTTCTCAGCTCTATTAGAAATAATGAGGTGAAATCTTACACTTGCCCTTGGAGAAGATCCAGAGTGCATTAGATTCTATCAAAGAACAAAGCTAATTGCATCATTTGGGGGATTCATAGCTCCTTCTTCCGTTTTTATTACCATCCCATGAGAGAAATGTTATTAGCTACCTTTGGGACAGCATAAAATACAGTTATCACCATAGTAACCGAAACACTATGCACTTTTCGTTACTGAGGCAGCTACAAGGTATGGTTTGCATTAAGAAAGAGATTTTAATTCCAGCATTCTTTAACTTCAAAAAGGTATTTATTTGAAGCATGGAAGAGGAAGATTTGGACAGCTGGTCCCAACGTGATGCCTCAAAAGATCACCAGGTCCCCGACTGACTGTTTTCTGAATGTGAATGAATCAGATTACTACTCACAATACATCCAAGAAGCTAAATAAATTAGGGCTGAGGAGGTGAGTCAGTAGGGAAAGTGTTTGTCACGCATATGTGAGGACTTGAGTTTGAATCTCCAGAACCACAGAAAGCTGGAGACAATAGTCTAATTCTGTAACAGCAGCATTCCTACAGCAAGATAGCAGAGACAAGGAAATCCCAGGAAGCTCACTGGACAGGGCCTCAGACAAGGCAGGAAGCAAGACTGACAACCTCGGAGCTCCACAAATGCTTCCTAGCACACACACACACTTTCTTTCATGCACGTGAACACACACACACACACACACACACACACACACACACGCCCCATACTCAGATTTTACAAATGAAACTGTACCAAGCACTTTCCTGTGTGGCCACAGTCACCGGCTCCTCACTGGCATTCTCATGGTGCCCATCTGCTGACTGCCTTGGACAGTAATTGTTGACTGCGTGTCCCTGGATGTTAAATAGTCATCTTCCTAATTAGAGAACTCCTGAAAGCAGGAGCCAACGGTGTGTGGCCAACACCCCCAACAGCAACTTGCATTTAGCCATCTCTTAAATCTCTCAAACAGAAATGCAATATCATGGTTGGGAGACATGTCATCCCGTGAAAAATTATGAAGACTCTTTCTGTTCATTTGCTACACAGCTATTCTCTTTCTTTTCCAAAATGAGCGATTGTAATGCAGCCAGAAAACTGTACATAAGAAACATTTCCATGACACATTTTATTTTATTTTCCTTATCCATTTGCTTTAAGTCTTTTGGTGTGATTTTCAGTGTATGATTCAAAAACCTTACCTGTGTCAAGAATTAACATGGCAACCAGCTGTTGAGAGGTAGGGTATTAAGTCCACAGCATAGCAAAACTTCATTGTCTTTACTAACATTGAGTTTAAGTGTGAACACATGCATCCAGTTACAACGGTCCCGAAGTCTGTTCTCTATCCTGTCTGGGGCATTTCTTTACGAGTCTCCTAATGCCTCGAGTTTGCTTCACTTCACATTTCTCCCATCGTTTTGATTTGCAACTTTGGCCCACACATTGACCTCAGAATCTCATCTTGGTCCTTGTTCATCTGGTCAACTTTGGCAGTCAGATACAATTGATGATTTGCCTACAAGGGATTATTTTATTGATCTAAAATTTCATCAGTGTTGTAAGTGTTTTACCATGGCAGTATATGGGGTGTATTATAAATCTTAAACTCCATTTTTTTTTGAGACAGGGTTTCTCTGTGTAGCCTTGGCTGTCAGGACTTGCTTTGTAGACCAAGCTGGCCTCGAGCTCACAGAGATGCCCCTGCCTCTACCTCCCCAAATGCTGGGATTGTAGGCATGTTCCACTGCACCTGGCTCCATCATTATTCTTATATTCAACCCAGAGACCATTGAAACCCACACGAACTTCCTCTTGTAATCTGCCTGAATAGTTAGCTCTGGTAGGGTGTTGAGAAAACCTTCACTGACTTGCACAGAAAAAAAATCCCTACACATTGACTGTTGTATTTCTTAATAAATAAGGACAACAAAAGCTTGTGGAGGTATGAGTGATGCCATCATTTTGTGAAGTTCTGGGATGAAAATAACATGTTAACTATGAGTGCCTTTGTTGTTGTCTAAGAAATTAGAGTCTCACTGTTATCCTAACAGCCTTGAACTCGAGATCTTCTTGCCTTAGCCTTCTGCAACAGCCCCTTTAATTGCTGTCTCCCCACCCCCATCCCACTACAGTGGGCTTTCTCCGCTTATGTCACCTTGGGTTTGGGAGCAGATTGGTTGCTAAGGAACTGTCCTGTTCACTATTGGAACCCATGCTGAGTTTTCCAGACACTGGCAGCAGAAGATGAGTTTTGGCTCCCAGAATGCGATTCCTCATTTCCCAGTCAATTTCAAGCCAAACCACATGACTGCAACAGTGATGATCCAGCTTTCGTACTAGGACCTGAGCCTTTGAAGCCAATGATTCTATAGGTTAGGAGTGAAGTGACTGTGAGGTATTTATTTCCATGGCTATGAACCCTGGGAACTTCTGCACCAAAAAATTGTAAAATCTGGTGATATTAACTGTCCCTCAGCCAGAATTAATGCTAGTGTAGAAAATCTGCTAGGAAGGCACGGCAACAATCCAGCCTTTTCTGGGAGCAACATGTGAGTATACACTAGATAGACATTTATTTGCTCCCCTTGGTCAAAATTGGGATTCTGATACGTCACCTGGCTTATTTGATTGTCGCTTTTGATATTGAGAAGAGAGAGAATGTTCTTCTAAAACGCCATGGTGATATCAGAATCTCTGTCAGTCGGGGTCTATGTGCTTGGGTGTGAGTGTGTGCATGCATGTGTGTGTGTGTGTGTGTGTGCATGCATGTGTACATGTGTTCACGTATATGTGTGTGTGCTCATGTGTGTGCATGTAGGTGGTGTGTGTGTGTGTGTGTGTGTGTGTGTGTGTGTTGGGAAGTACTAGTCCAGATGCTAGTCCAGGATCCAGCACTGGGAAACAATGCTAGTTTAAGTTCTGACTTTCGTTTTAGTATTGGAACTAGGCTGTCTAACTTCAGGATGCAGTCTTCCTCATTGTCCAACTAGACTGTGTCTCCCTTGGGGCTGAGAGGATGAAATGAGACAATCAGAACTAAGCAGCTCACATGGGACCATCTTACAGTGAGCTGTCAGCATCCGTTAGCATTATTTTATAGAAAATCATCTCTCTACAAATCTGTGGATTTTTATTAAATGCCTTTAATTCAACGTTGTCATAGAAACTAAGAATTCTTCTCTCCAGGTTTGCTTCTTAAAAGGAGATGAAATCTCAGCTGTGGTCAAAGGGCATGCCGCCGGGCTGCTTCTCATCCTGATGCTTGAATACAGCTTCTGTGCTCTGCTGTGACAGACTGACCTTCTTGTCTGCCTACTCGGCCTGCGCAGAACATGCCAACTATGCCAAGCCTCCCTCACCTCTGAATGTGTCCTCACACTGCAGCCCTCCTTTTCTCTCCCACAGCATATTTGAGACTCTTGATACAATGCTCACAGGCTTTCTCCTCCTTTAAAAACTTCTGTGACAACCCCTACCCCCGCATCCCCTCATCCCCCCAAAAAGTAACAGCCTAGATAGAAAGCCATCGAAGAGAACTCTTAAAAAATTATGATAAGGATGCTCCAGGGAGTATATGAGTAACACAAATTGGACTTCTTCTTCTTCTTCTTCTTCTTCTTCTTCTTCTTCTTCTTCTTCTTCTTCTTCTTCTTCTTCTTCTTCGGGGAGGAGAACTCATAAGGGTGGGGGCAGACGAGGAAGGACTAGAAGTGAGTGTGACTGGGGTGCATTATATGAAATTTCTACATAATCAATAAAAGATTATGAAAAAAATCTTAATTGTGCAGAATCAGGCATAAAGTCAGCAAGGTACCTACACACAAGCACACGCACATGCGTGTACGCACACATACACACACGCACGATTGTATACTATATAAAAGAACTTAAACACTCCTATCAATGTAAGATCAACAAAAAAAGACGTTTTAAAGATTCAAAGAATAATTTCAGTTATTTTAATGGCTTTGGAAACACAGGGACATTATGTGGTGGTTTCTTCCACCCATGGATAGGCAGCTTATGACTTAAGAGCCATTCACCACCCAGTCCTTGCCACCGCCTTTCCCCATTGGTTCTCAGCATGAGTCACATGCTTTGGGTTTCTTTGAAAAGATCTGCGTAAGGTCTCAGCATTTCATGAGCATCTCCCGCATCCCACAGAAGCTGTGCTGAGTTCCCTCATCCATCACAATGAGCAACAAATTCCTGGGCACCTGGAAACTTGTCTCCAGCGAGCACTTTGACGACTACATGAAAGCTCTGGGTGAGAAATACTCCACAGCGATTGTCCCTTTAAAGAAAGATGCACAAGATTTCTCTTTAATGTTTTCCCCCCACAGGAGTCTGTGGAATGTTGTGTGGGCTGAAATGCAATCTCTGTGTCATTCATAAAATTTACTTCCACTTTGTTGGTACTAAATTGTTAGAACTTAACTTAAATGAAGCTATTTAAATGCATAGAACTTGAAGGCAGGTTCACAGGTTCGTCACTGGAGATTTGCAGAAAAAAATATTAGAATTTAAGTAAATCCATATTCTGGGATTTTCTGAAAGGCAGTTTCATAGAAATTAATGTGCACATAAGGTTAAGAGTTAAATACCAGGAAATGACAACTTAAAATTTTAATCTTTATCCAAACTAAAAATTATTTTTCTTTCTCTGCCTTGAGTTTGTCCATTATCAAATAACAGTGTAAGTGTGTGAAGCTTGACAAATAAAACATTTCCTAGATGAGGGTTTTGTAACCTGTGGAAGTTCTGCTATCTGCTATCAAAGAACTGGTTGACTACAGTGAGTCTGAACTCAGTCACACTAAATCTGCACATCCCAGGGTTGAAAGAGTAACTACAGACGGAAAAGGGTGATGGACAGTTTGTTTGGTTTTGTGTTTTCACCAGGCATATTTCAGAACTACGAAATGTCAGAAATGAGATTCTACCAAGGATCTGATGGGGGTTGTTCTGTATATCCATAGCTCCCTGTTGACAGAGAAAATATTACAGAAAGGTGTGTCTGTGGGGAGATAATCTCATTGAAAGAAGCTATAATGTTTGCAAATACAAATTAAAATGTCTTTAATGCTTCATACAAATCTGAAATAAGTTAGTTTATGCTGAGGGTAGCATTGGGTATGGCCAAGTGGACAAATTGAACTCCTGCAGATGAATAGTTTTATTTTGCAATATATAGGCATCACTGTTGTAAGACTACACTAACATGTTTGTGTCACTAACATGCATTTTCTCTCACTGGGGAAACGTACAAGGAAGCCCTTGGTAGGAAGTCCTTCAATCTACTGATTGAAGGTACCGCTGAACACAGAACACCGCCACCACTGTCCCTCAGACATGCTGTATATCCCTACACAATCTGACCTTGCCTTGCTTTTCAGGTGTGGGGTTAGCCAACAGAAAACTGGGAAATCTGGCTAAGCCCAATGTGATCATCAGCAAGAAGGGGGATTATCTGACCATAAGAACTGAAAGTGCCTTTAAAAACACGGAGATCTCCTTCAAGCTGGGCCAGGAGTTTGAAGAAACCACAGCTGACAACAGGAAAACCAAGGTAATATGTCATATTTTTCCCTGAAAGTTGTTCCTTTGACTATCGAGAGCCAGGATTATTTCTTCTAGGATTTACAGGGGGCAGGGAGAGAATGAATGTGACTTGTTGAGACACAGGTCACAGAAGTTGAGGCAAGCCAACGACACGAACTTGTCTTTGCAGAGCATCGTGACGCTGGAGAGAGGCTGCCTGAAGCAAGTGCAGAAGTGGAATGGTAAAGAGACAACCATAAAGAGAAAGTTGCTGGATGGGAAAATGATCGTGGTAAGAATCTTCCCAGTTCTCAAGACAGAAATGATGCCGTACAAATACATCAATTATGAGTCTTTCAAAATGATTCTTGTTATTTAGAATACAAATTGGCAATAATGCCAAGAATAAAGTCAGTTAGTTCTTAAGTGGAAAGCCATGTTAAAAAAAATTATGTTTGAGTCTTACATATATCAGGTCAAGATTTTTAAGTAGTATTATCTATAAATAATAAAGTTAATGAAAATATGGATAAATGTCATTTGTTTAAACTTACAACCAAAAAAGTAAAATATAACCCTGACAGGCTCAATTATAGAATGTTTGTAGTAAAAGCGCTTTACTCTCAGGAGTCCTTAAGAACTTACACTAATATCAAAAAATGCAATCTGAGCCCTAAGCTCTGGAGACCTTTTTTACTTAGCAGATCAGAATGAGGAAAGAGTCCACAAGGTAGACTCTAAGGAAATGTCAAGACAGTGGCTCAGTGCTCAGCAATGAAAACACACTGAATATACACACAGTCCTCTACTGTGTGAATATTTCTTTTAGTGTGATGTGTCTTAGCTCTTACTGGACAATAGATGGACATAGGGTCAGTTATAACATGGGGACCTCATTCTAGGTCAGCTCAGACAAATCTCTTAGGAAATGTATTTGACTGCTCTCTGGGTAAGGCAAACATGAAAAACACTTTTTTATATTAGTCACTATTCTCCTCGTGATCAAAACAAGCTAAAAGAGCGTCTTCAGAAATAAGAACTAATTTTGACCTGCAGCTAGAGGAGATACCAAGGAGAGCAGGAAAGCTGCTTCAGGCTGGTGGTCATGAACATCAGGACGCAAGGAAGGGTGGACATTAATGCCAGGCTACTTCCTCTGTCCTAGTCTAAGGCCACAGGCCGTGGAATGGCACCTCTCTGATTTAGCATATGTCAGGTCTTCAGGTCTCTCCACCTCACTTAACCCAGTGTAGGTACTCCCTCACAGATGTGCTGGGAGGTTTGTTTTGTCTATGTGATGGATGGTTCTAGCTCCCACAAAGCTGACAACCAACTTCAAGCATTATAACTGTGAAAATTTTCTTGGATTTAAAGGCACTTGAACTATGCACAAAACTTCCGCTTAATAAAAAAATTATGGATAGTATGAGATTGATTTTTAAAAGTTTTTCACAAATTTCAGTGATCATAATTGTGACTAGCCAGAGAATTGGCATATAGATATTTTATTCCTTTCTAAATGTAATCTTACAAGTTTGTTGCAAAGAGCTATTTTATTGCAAATGTCCTGCTCTCTGACTTGTATCCTCTTTTAAGGAATGTAAGATGAAGGGTGTGGTCTGCACCAGAATTTATGAGAAGGTCTGAGAAAATCGTTGTGCTCGCCTAAGAATGGAAATCATTCAGCAAGACCGGAGGACACTGCAGTCTGGTTTTTGCATTTGTCATAATATGTCCTATAGGCAAAGGTTTAAATTGAGGATTAACCTAAAATGTTAATTTAGACATTTTCCATTTTCATCCATGTCTTCACTATGTATCCTTCTGTATTGACCAGACACAAAGACATCCCATAAAAATCGCTGTCTGCTAAGTGACAACCTGGGCTGTTGATCGTACTGTTTGAAATAATGGTAAAAAGAAGAAATCAAATACACACAAAAAAGTAAGAGCATTGTTCTGAACAGTAATAAATGTCTCCAGAGGTCTGCACAGTTATGAGGCAGGGGAAATCACAAATAGACAAAACAAGAAGAGGATCTGGGTTACATTGGGGGGGGAGTTCTACTTTCAGCAAACTGGAGCAGCCTCTATTCCATTTCAGCCAAAGCTTTGTAATCTACAAACAAGGAGATACACAGCTATTATGGACACCGAACTGTTATGACGAGTACATGTACGTATGTACCTGTGCTTTCCAATTGAGGTTAACACATTTCCTCATTCTCAGATAGCTTCCTCATCTCCCTCCCCAGGTAATATTTTGCTCTGCCTCAAGACACCAGAAACAAGGATGATACTGATTTGGTCCTAGATTAGTTTTACCTAAAATAGAACCAGACCTCGTGCATTCATTTCTATTTGCCTTTTAAAACTTAGCATGATGTTTTTCGGGTTCATCATCATTGTCCCATGTAGTAGTAATTTTTTTTTAATTACTGAGGATTATTCCATTGCATCACTGTATCTTTTTAGTTATCCATCCTTCTCTTGAGACAACTGGGTTGTAACCAGTGTATGTACATGATGAATAAAGCCGTTACATTCTCGCACAAGACCTCGTAAACATATGGCCTGTTTTCTGTTAGGTAAATAATTAGTCATAAAATTATTGTATTCAGTAACCTTTGATAAGCAAAAATGAGGAACTACTGTGCTGGTGTAAGAATGAAACTAGAACATGTGATTGTGTAAATGATAATTGTGTGACTGTTCATGGCAATCAGATGTTCACAGTGGAAAAAGGAAAATACTAATACAGATTGAAAGAATGCAGAAAGAAACATTGAGAAATGCAGTGGAATCCTTGTAAATCCACAGTTTCTGTCATGGTGTGAATAATGCAATGTCTCTTACAGTCTCATGTGTTGAAATCCTGGTCCCTTAGCTGGCGGTGTTATCTTGGGAGATGGTAAAAATAATAATAATAATAATTAGCAGGTGGGGTCTAGATGGAGAAAGATCACTGGAGTCATGCCTGTAGACGCTACTTTTCATCTACTTTATTTTATTTTGGTTTCTTATGCCTCTTTTCCCCCACTCCACCCCAATCCCTTCCAACACCCTAACACCAGTAGGAGAGAAAGAAGGTTAATGGGGACAGGGGGCAGAGTTCTCCTTGACTACTTCCAGCTGATTAGGGACGTCAGGTTCTCTGGGGGAATACCAATCTCAGTTGTCAGGGCTGCAGTCCACCAAACCAGAAGCCTTCTTCCTCTCTGACTGTCTCCTTGAAGCATCCTTTCAAATTGCCCTTTTCTCTCTCTGGGCGCTGGTATTGCCCTCTCAGAGTCCTCAGAGTTAAACTATCTCCAGCTGGCAAAGAACACACCCCCTCTCTGAGCCTCAGAAAGCCATTATCAGTTGTGAACAGACTAAAGCAGTCCCATATCCCACACTTTGGATGAAAACAAAAGCGTGCTTATATAGCATAACTGAGTTTTTAAAGAAAGCAAAACTTCCACTACGCATGCCTTGAAAGGTTGTCCCACATCTCCTTCCTTTTCTTACACTTCCTCTCTTCCCAGAGTTTGGGTTCCCTCTGCCTTATAGTCCAGTTGTGACATTGTTCTGTGGCATCTCAGGCCCAGAACTAAGGTAACTAACTAAACCTTTTGAAGTCTGACTTCTGAAACTGCCAGAGAAAATAAATCCTATTCTGTTCTGGTATGGAAACAGCAATGTCTCTGGAGGACTTTGGTTCCTTTTAGTGAGAAGTGGCAATAGAGACCAATCCCTGAGTGCTAGGTGTGCTCATATTCCTAAGGTATTTATTTGTACTTCTAAGCTCTCTGGGGAGACAAAACTAGGAGACCCTAATCATGTCTATACATATTTAATCACATGTTAGGTACATGCAGGCATCACATGCATACACATGAAGTTGTACATGTACAGTTGTATCTACTTATAAACATACATAGAGCTTAAAAACTATTAGTCACACTTGGTCAGTGTGACAGAACCCCTGATATAAACAATGTGGGGGAGGATTTATTTATTTATTTTGTCTGGTCAGTGCTGATTCCAAATCCTGTCGAGTTGCTGATGACATCACGGTCTGAAAGTGTTCTCACACAAGGAACAAACAAACAAACAAACAAAAGAAGCAGATCTGATGTCAAAACCAAACAGCCATTTGACCAGGAAGTCAAAATAAACCTCACCAATGAAGAGTAGATAAGCAATGTGCCCTGCAAAGGAAGTGATGTCATCTATTGAACAGTGTATTTGTGGATACACGTGTGAGAATAATCATGAGGAAACAACCAAGAAATTCTTTTTAAAAATTTATTTATCGTTTATTAATTACAGTTTATTCACTTTGTATCCAAGCTGTAGCCCCCTCCCTCATCCCCTCCCAATCCTACTCTCCCTCCCTATTCTCCTCCCATGTTCCTCCCCAAGTCCACTGATAGGGGAGGTCCTCCTCCCCTTCCCTCTGACCCTAGCCTATCAGGTCTCATCAGGACTGGCTGCATTGTCTTTCTCTGTGGCCTGGTATGGCTGCCCTCCCAGGAAGAGGTGATCAAAGAGCCAGCCTCTGAATTCGGGTCAGAGACAGCCCCTGTTCCCATTACTAAGAAAACCC
The DNA here is from genome assembly GCF_030254825.1 of Meriones unguiculatus. Taxonomy (NCBI): domain Eukaryota; kingdom Metazoa; phylum Chordata; class Mammalia; order Rodentia; family Muridae; genus Meriones; species Meriones unguiculatus. Next base: position 101,063,335 of record NC_083354.1, read on the forward strand.
ACTTGGACACTGAGCTGCCAGGGGCTAAATTTGAGCAGGGGTTCTAGGTTATCTCCATGCATGGTCCTTGGTTGGAGTATCAGTCTCAGAAAGGACCCCTGTGCCCAGATTATTTTTTTCTCTCCTTGTGGAGCCCCTGTCCACTCCAGATCTTTCTATCTCTCCCTTCTTTCATAAGAAATTCTAAGTGGGGATTGTTGTATTTAAAAACTGAAGGCAGGTGTTGATTGAATTCTTCCAAATGTCAATGTCATAAAAGGTAGAGAGGTTGTGGGAACCTTCCAAACTCCATTATACTGAAAATACATGGCAGCTATCTGCAGTGAATGATCCTGATGTGTCTTGTAGGAGAGCTATAGTAAATATGGCAAAGCACAACATTAGGTCGGTCCGTGAGTTAGAGAACACATGGGGGATTGGATTATAGTGAACTGCGATTAATGGAAAGGCTATCTCAATCCTTGAAAAATACATGACATTTTGGGTAATGACTTGTATGTATATGATTTAACCTCAAGTTTTCAGAACAGTATATGAGTGTGTTTGTATGTGCACACATACGCGTTCATAGAGCGTGACAAAGAAAACGGGGTGCAATCAGGCAATAGCGTAATCTGAATGAAAGACATGTTTGTTTTCTATGAATTACTTTGTTTCTCATATGTTTGTTTTCTACCAATTAACAGGCTTCTCCCAACTCCCTTGTAAGTTTAAAATTCTTTCCAAAGAAGGTGCTCTGTGCAAGCCTTCCTCTGCCTCTGCGTCTTCAGTTCAAGTTTCTAGTGGGCATTATTAGCCTTGCATTTTTGTTTTTTGTCTCCTGCCAGGGAAACCTACAGTGGGTGGGGGGGAAGATTTGGAACTGTGCTCTTAGTTTTAGAGGTTTATGGTAACATGACTTGCCATAAAATGTATCCGTCAATAAATAAAATTACCCTGTTATACAAAAGCCCTGGGTACTTTTTACTTTCATAACAGGAAAAGTATGACGTTACTAATGAGGAAGAGAAAATAATCATTTCAAAAGGTTGTAAATGTTGCTAAATTTAAAAAAGATTTCTCAACAGCCAGAAAGGGCGTGGGGTGGGGAAAACCTTGTATCCAAGCCCATTTCAGGTATTGCAGAAAATCCCCTATGTCATAACCACAGCAGAAACACACCTTGCACTGTTCCCAAGGGTCGAGGTCCTGGAGTTTTGTCCTAGGTGTAGGGCCTGTTTCCCCACTGACAAATGCGTCATTTGTCTGCTTCCTCACATAGTGAGAAAAGAGAATGGCCTCCCACGGGCCTCTTTTATAAGGCACAAGTCCCTTTCAGGCAGGGTATTACTTGTTCACGGGAGATAATTATTTCCTAAAACTATCAGACCGGGGAATTAAGATTTCAAGATTATGAATTTGAGGAGAACACTTAAGGTTTGAATGTCCTCTGGCCTCCAAAGGTCCGTCCACTAAAGTCTGAGTTCTCAGCTCATGGCACTATTAGGAGGTAGGTAGGGCCTAGTGGAAGATACTTCAGTCATTAAGGTATCTCTGTCCTTGAAAAATACATGACATTTTGGGTAATGACTTGTATGTATATGATTTAACCTCAGTGTACTGAGCTTCTGGGCCTTTCTCACTTTCTTTGCTTCCCAGCCACCATGGGGTGGAGCTGTTTTGGTCCTCTACACTCTACCCGCCATGATGTTCTGCCTTGCCAATGAGACACACATCCAATGGATCCAAACCTCCAAAACTGTGACCCCAAAGCAGCACTTCCCTCTTTGAAGTTGGCTTATGTTAGGAGTTTGTCACTGACATGGAAATCCAGCTAACACAAACATCAGACTAACACTCAGGATCCATCATATTTAAAAATTGGTGCAACATATAATTTTGATCGCCTTGTATTTTTTATATCATATTGTCGTGGCTGATTTAGTTGAAGTTTCCGATCCCTCTATACCAGCTGTGGTCTTGGATGGGGACACACACACACACACACACACACACACACACACACATGCATGCACACACACACAGAAGTTTCTCAGTCTAAAAATAAGTGCGTGAGAAAACATACTTCAAAGAGTTGTGAAAAATAAATAAGCTAACACAGTAAGGTGCTTAGGCTAGTATTTAGAAATGAAAAGGCGTTACAGAAGTATTTTCTATTACTTTCACATTAATTAATTAATTAATTTGTCTGTCTGTCTGTCTGTCTTGAGATATGGTTCTGTGTTTTAGTTTAGTCTGGTTTCAACTCACTATCCTTTTGCCTTGGCTCTAGAGGACTGAGATTACAAGCTCATAAAACCATTCCCGGCTGCTCTGCTTTTATTTATCCCATGATGCATATGATGTTCAAATAGAACATATTGTTCAAAATGAAAGAAAAAAAAAGAAGATCATAGTACTACAGATGTTTTAAGTAATCTGTACTTCAACTGAAAAAGTCAAGAATACTCTTCAGACAAAAACCAAGAATCATGTTAAAGTTAATTGACGTACATGCAAACAAGCACTTAAAGTTGAAATATTTAAAATGGGAGTTGGTGATTAGATACTCCAACCTAAATGTGACCTAAATAAATGCCTATTCCAAAAGAATAATTATCCACCGTCAATTGTATAATGGCTGATGTATTTGGTCTATGTTTTTAAGATGTTATCCTGTCAAGGAACTGGCCAATATTGACCTGGGGCCGATGGTTAGAGAAAGGCATGGGGGCCATGTCTACAATCCAGCATTTAAGAGGAAGAGGAGGGGAAATGGAAAAGGTGAGGCCAGACCATTTGATACATAGTGAAACCCCATCTCCAAAACAAAATTTTTAAAAGGCTGATAATTGATTTGAGGAAACTTGCCAGCCAGTTGCTAGAAAGGACTGGTAGTTTGGTATTCACATCAGAAAAGCCAGCACAAGCCAACGGGATTTTGCTTCTTAGGGAACTGGTTTGAACTACTCACTAGCAGGCCCTTGCAGAGACACAGTATCATACCTCACGAGCACACCTTTGCGGAGATGTAGAATAACACTTAGATTTTCTTTTTTAAAAACTTTTATTTTATTTATTTTGAGTGTTTTGCCTGCGTGTGTGTATGTGCACCACATGAATCCTCGTGCCCTCAGAGGTCAGATGAGGGAGTCAGATCTCCTATAATGTGAGTTACGGATGGTTCTGAACAGCCATATGCATGCTTTCCTGTTTACTGAGCTGCCTTTTCCGCTTCTTAGATTTTCATATAAGAGTTGCAGTTTAATGTTGCTGAGGCTACTTCGAAGAATTCTGACTAGAGATTTACTCCGTAATTGATAAACTCACTTCAGCTTAGTTCTTAGGCTGACTCCTAGTCCATGTAGCATCTCTGTGAGCATGGTTGCACATTAGAATCATGTGGGAGCTGCCAAGCATCTGAGTACCCAGATTATATCCATCAGGGTGCTGAAGAAATAGCTCAAACAGTTAAAAACGCTTGTTGCTCTTCCAGAGGATTCAGTTTCCAGCACCCACCTCAGGTAGTACAACTGACTATAATAACCCCAAAGCACCTGAAAGCACATCGAATAAACTCACACATACACCTAGCTAAAAAGAAATCTAAAAAAAAAAGTAAAATAAAAAATCCATGGAATATCCCCCACCCCACCCTCCATGGGTGACGAGTGAGATCTAAGCATCACAGTGGTTAAAAGGCAACACAGGCAGACCAGTAGTTTCAACACATTTATTGGGCAAACCCCCGTTCATGAACCAGGCTGGGCCAACCTAGCTGAGGGGGAAAAGGGAAAAGCTTTTTTTTCTCCTGAGCTGTTTTCAGGAGAGAGACAGAGAGAAAAAAAAAAAAAAGATGGACTAAAGTGGGCAGTCTCCAGCTAGAAGGTAATGCTTCTAGAAGTTGGGTTTGTTTGTGCAGTGCTGAGGTCTTTCCAGCATGTGCCGACTGGGCAATCATTCTATCACTGAGCTGCGCTCCAGGGCATGGGTGGCTTGTGATTAGCTTTATGCTGCAGTTTGCCTTGTTCTCTGAGTTGTTTTTGGCTTGCTTATGTAGGCACTCAGAGCACTGGAGTTCATCTCAGACTAATGACCTCCCAATTACTTTTTAACACTAGTTTGAACTCCCCAGGGGGTCCTAGCATGTGGCCATCTGAGAGCCACTGCACCAAAGTCTTCTGAGACTTAAAAATGTCAACTCAGACTCAGTGAAAGGCCACTAAAATCAAGAGTAACAAAGGTTTCGAGTGTAAAATTAAGTAACTGCAGGTACAGACAGTAGCACTGATCATGCATGTGTGAGATGCCTCCAAGTTCTTTTTTCGGGAAACAGCTATTTATTATCTGTGCTGTTTCCACAGGAGGTCATGCGATTGTCATATACAAAAGTGAAGCTTCACAAATGTGGGACAGCAGGGGAACACAGATTTAGAGAGACACCGGGTCTTTGCAAAACAACTCATATTCTAGCGCAGTTCACAAAGGTAATTACTCAAAATATTCAGCATGGAATGAACTTTTGGCTATCTTTTCTTTTTTTTTCATTCACCAAGGGAGTCATGAAGTTATCAGGTCCTGGTTGTATGTGTGTGGATTTGGGTGGGCAGTTTGCCCTGGAGCCTAAACTCCTCTCTCAGTAAACTAGAATATAACCGTTTCAGTTTGCTTGCTGAGACAGAATAAACCCGCCAACCCATGAGAGAACTGTTGGTTTTCTTTCTCTCCTGAAAAGGTTTTAAAGCTATTCCCATGACTGGCTGAATTTCACACCTATAATGCCAAATATTGTTGGCATTTGAAGCCTTGTTGGAATCTGGGATGATGTGAATACTTTGGCATTTGGCACTATTGTGCTATTAATCTTGACCTCTTGTAATTAGTTTTTTTTTTCTTTAGTGATTAATGCCAAGACAAGATGGGAGAGTTTTAGTCAGCTCATCCCATGGTCAGGATATGCACAAACTGAAGCATTTTGTCTGTTCTCGGTGACCAGCAAGGCCCTGGGTGTTAATGAAACAAAGGGGAGAAATAACTAACTCCTCAGCCAGGAGCCAGGAACATAGAAGTCTGTGTGAAAGGAGGCTCCCCTCTCTGGAGAGAGTGGAGAAGAGAGCCTCATCAAACTGTAAATCATTAGAGCCATTGTTTGCAGAACATACTTCAGAAAGTTTGAGAAGGACACCACTTAACACCTCCCGCCCCACTGAACACCATGAAATACCACATTACTTCCACAGAGTGACTGTCAGCATGTTAGACCTGCCTTGAAGAAGTATGCTGCTAGGCAAATTACAGTGTGAATTGGACAGGTAGAGCCAGACTGAAGCAACAGCAGAGAAGGGAGATGATGAGGCAGAGGCCGGACAGAAAGACAGGGAAAGTTAAAGGAGTGTGGAGAGGAGCCCCTCACCCTGGAATCTTGATGTCTCAGCAGCTGAGAGTCAGCAGTTGTAGTGGCATTAGCTAACCTTGCTTTGAAGCTTTCCCATTATAGAGACAATATCCTTTTAAAGATATTTCAAATATGAAACAGAAGGAGAAGCATAAACACTAACTCAGCCACAAACCCTTTGATCTATAATGGTGTCCTGCCTGCAGGATATTCTAAGGCAAAGATGGCGTAAAACTTGTGGGAGTAACCAGCCAATATCTGATTTGATTTAAGTCCCAGTCCATGAGATGGAACTCATCCCCAGTACTGTTTGAGTAACCAAAAACCTGAGACTAGATGGCCGCGGGACCTAGGACAAAGCCAAACACCAAAACAGAAATAAATTTTAAAAAAATGAACAAAACAACAAAAAAAGTAGCAATAAAATGACTCCTAATGATATTCTGCCATTTTCATAGATCAGTGTTCAGCCATCACCAGAGAAGCTTCCTCCTGCAGCAGATGGGAACAAATACAGAGACCCGGAGCCAGTTATTGTGCTGATAGTGAGAAACCTAACTGGATGATTCCATCAAATCCCTCCCCTTGGCTCAGGGAACCCAGGGGAAGAGAAGGCAGAAAAAGTACAAGAGCCCCAGGAGACAGAAATACTAAGAAAATACTTTTTTTTCTAATTTTTTTTATTAATTACATTTTATTCACTTTGTATCCCCCCTGTAGCTCCTTCCCTCCTCCCCTCCCAATCCCTCCCTCACTCTCCGTTCTCCACCCATGCCCCTCCCCAAGGCCACTGATAGGGGAGGTCTTCTTTTCCTTCCTTCTGATCCTAGTCTATTAGGTTTCATCAGGAGTGTCTGCATTGTCTTTCTCTGTGGCCTGGAAAGGCTGCTCCTCCCTCACGGGGAGGTGATCGAAGAGCAGGCCAATCGGTTCATCTGAGACTTATGGCCAACCTTTGGGCAGAATGCAGGGACTCTTATGAAAGAAGTGGGAAATAGTAAGATCTGGAGAGGACAGGAGCTCCACAAGGAGAGCAACAGAACCAAAAAATCTGAGCACAGGGGTCTTTCCTAAGACTGATACTCCAACCAAGGACCATGCAAGGAGATAACCTAGAACCCCTGCACAGATGTAGCCCATGGCAATTCAGTGTCCAAGTGGGTTCCATAGTAATGGGAATGGGGGCTGTCTCTGACATGAACTGATTGGCCTGCTCTTTGAAGAAAATACTTTTAAGTTAACATGACGTATGAAGTCAGGGACTGAGGCAGCTGGCACAGGGTTGGTACAGATCTGCATCAGGTGGGGCCTAGAGATGACAGAAGAATCAGACACATGCCTGCATCCCCAACCCAGAACCAACCTCCAATTGATAACCACTTGCAAATGAAAAATTTAGTTTCCTCCAAGAGAGTCTGACTGGGGAAACAAGCTACTCTTAATGGTAGGCTCCATGCCCCACAGTAGATGGCCAGCATGCAATGAACTCAAGGGTGTCTTTGGAGGTTCCTTACCCCATAGTGTCATGTCAGGGCTTTTCCTTTTTAAAAATTTATTTTATCATTTTACTTCATCTATATGTATTATATATTTACCCTTCTCTCTTTCTACCCTGTAGGTCCTTTGCCTGTATTATGGTTTCCAATTTAATGTTTTTATGGGCAAATGAGTGGCCCTCTGTTTCTTGGGTCTTCTCTTGGGCTTTTTTCCTACTGTTTTTTTTTTTTTTTTTTTTTTTAGTTTTGTCCCATTCTGGTTTGTTAGTTTTTGTTTTATCTTGTTTATTACATTTTATTATATTATTATCCTTTAGAAGCCTGTGTGTTTTCTAATGAGAGACATAAGAGGGGAGGTGGGGAAGAACTGGACAGAATAGAGGGAGGATAAACTGTAATCAGGATATATTATGTGGGTAAAAAAAAATCCATTTTCAACAAAAAGAAAAATATTAAAATAGTAACAAGCCATACTTGAAGTCTTAGTGTGAGGCTGGCATGGCTTGTTTCCTATCTGTAAACTTTCAGTTTGCTGGAATATGAAAAACCATTTCATAAACTTTGTTTACAGAAAAACTTATGTCTTATAATAGCAAGAATTCCCTTGACCCATGTGACCTATAGAGTCAACCTATGTCATAAAACATGACCTTAAGTTTGTGATCTTCTTGTCTGCTTTCTGATCACTACTCCTGAGCTCGACTGCCAGGCTACAGGGAAAGTGGATGTCCTTAGTCCTGCTTTGACTGAATGACCTGAGATGGGGGAGGGCTCCCCTTATCTGAGGAATAGGGGAGGGTGAGTGAGAAGAAGAGGGAGGGAGGATGGGATCAGGTTGTGAAGTAAATAAATAAATTGATTATTAAAATAAAAAGTCTGTGTTCTTGTTGCCTTCACTTTCTGAGTGCTGAAATCATAGGCGTGTGTTTCCAGGCTCAGTTTTATGGGGTGCTGGGGACTGAACAAAGGACTCTGTGTTTACTAGACAGGTACTCTATTGATTGAGATACATGTAGAACCTCTCTCGAAAAGAATTAAAAACTACACCCAAGCCTTACAGAGCCCATTCTCTGGAAAACACTATGCTGTATCAACGGGGTAAGATCTTGAAACGCAATAAATCCATTTAATAGCAACTTGTTTCAGCTGCTTGTAGTAGTTACTTAAACGTCACTATTATAAAACATTGTGACCAGGACAACTTAAAGAAGAGTTTATTTATGGTTAGAGTCCATGACGGTGGAAGGAAGGCATGGCTGCAGGAGCAGGAAGCTGTGGGCTCATGTCTCGAAGCCACAAGCACTAAGCAGACTATACTGATATTAATGGCATAAATCAATACTTACCGAATAATAATAATAAAAAAGAAACAATTTTAAAAAAAACATGACTTCTCCTAGGTATGGTGGAGAGAAAAGTTTATTGTATATAAAAGGGAGAGCATAGCCAGAAGCAGGGACATCTAGGAGAGTGCAGAGTAGACATGACCCTGAGCCATGAAAGGAGAAGGGGAGAGAGGGGAACCAGATTCACAGTTAAGAAGGCAAAAGAGGAAAAGGGGGCAGGTAACCGAAATGACTGGATTATACAGGAAAGAGCCTCTGGGAAAGGCAGGGTTGGAGAGTTGTGGGTAGAGGGCAGGGCCTGCCAACCATACTCTGTAATAGGTAGGGACTAAGGGATGCTGAGAGAACCTGGCTCCCAGGTCTGCTTTGATACATTAAATAGGCTTCTCTGCCATTTGTTCCCAAGTCTGAGAGTTGTTAACACTTACATGGAAAGACTAACTCAATGTATATCTAAGTGAAATAATACTATAAAAAAAACATGCATAGTTGTGTTCACCTCTTTGGACTAATATTCATGCTGGGGTTGGACAGATGGCTCAGGGGTTAAGAATGAGTGTCACTGGTTGCTTGTCCAGTGGTCAGGGCTGGTCAGGGCTCCAGTTCCCAGTTTCACAACCACCTGGAGGGTCTGACAGGCTCTTCTGACCTTGGCTGGCACACACACATTTTCACGTACACGGACACAGGCATACACGTGTAAGTAAACCTTTATAAAAATAATGAACATGCCTACCGTTTGTAATTATGTACATGCAATGACTATGCCATGCTGGACAAGCACCTTACCACTAAGCTCTTTTCCCAGGCAGTGTTTTATTTTAAGAAAAAAAAAAGGTTTTGGTGTCTAATTCTATTTATACACAAGTCACAAAAAAAATATTAAGACTAGGAGATCTCAACAAAAAGAAAACTCATTAAAAATCAACCGTTTCCACTTTCAACTGTCGCTTCATATACGGGTGACAGGACAAGTCTGATGAGTTCATCCAGAAGCTTTTATATTACAGAAGATTTTTAAATGCTTTCTCAACCTCTAATTGCTTTAGAAGTGTCTTTCCACTGCAGAGTGAACGTGTACTTGGCAGCACATGAAGTCAGCGGAACAGCATCGCCACCAGACCTTCCTTGAGACAAACGTGTCTGCACAGCCCCACATTCTGAGTTCCTTGAAGTTAAAAGCAGACGCCCGGTGAAGCTGTGATAATGGACTGAGTAAAGATTAGCACCTGATTTCTGAGTCATTACAGACTGGAAGACTAGGAAATTTTTACAACTGTTAAAAGCCCTTTCTAGGGAAGGCAATATTCCAAAGCAGAAACAAAAGAAGAACAAAAACAACAAACAAACAACAACAAAACTCAAATATGTGGGCACAACCACTTCTGCCCCACAGCAACAGAGCAGACTGTTAGTCACCATCCTGAACACAGACACTCATCTGCTGAGGGACTGCCATCAGACAGGAACCTTAAAAAACGCTCTAAAAAACCAGCCAAACAGCAAACAAACAAAAACATGGAAGGTTAGTATAGAATCAAACTTCCAGGCATTGTTTCCTAATAGTCCCCACAGCATTTAAACCTCTATAATAAAAGTCAGAGCTAGGTTAGAGTTCTCACTATATAGCTGAAATTCCTTCAACGAAGTAAATTTCTTTCTGACATTATATTAAAAAGTCGGGCGAGTGGCTTCCATTGTGAGGAGACACTGGAGTTCCCAGTCATCACTTAAGTCAAGAGTCTGGCAAACCAAGCGTGGTAACCTAGTCAAAGTCTTAACCAAGTGGCCGTGGTACCAATCACAGTAGCGTCCCTGAGTCCCTGCAGTAGGCATACAGAATATTTAAGATGTTTTGCCATCACACGTTAGAATCTGGTCATAGAGCTGTGCGTCACTAGACCACCTCTGGCTGCTCGTTGGTCATAATGCTATTTTCTTCCTGACTTCTCTACCTTCCCCCCTGCTGAGAGCCAGCCTTTACAAATAGCTGTAAATCAAGGAAATCAGTCTGAGCAACATGGAAAATTATTCTGAACAATGCATAATATGATGGCAAGCCACCAAATGGACGCGCCAATGCCAAAAGGAAGTCATTTGGCTCTGAATGTAGATGACAAGGATGTTAGTTCACAATGTCCAATCAAGGCATGTCAAACTAGGGAGTCCCAGGAGTACACGCTAAATACAGCTAAGGCCACAGAAGAATAATGGTTTTTGTCATCACTGGATAACATCCCAGCTGGCAGAATACATGTTTTATTTTATTTTTTTTTTACAAACTAAACTTTCCTACCAGGTAGGTCGAAGGCCATGGCAGCACTAACATGCCCTAAGTCAGGCCACAACTTCTTCTGTTTTTCTTGCACTAGATATATTCTCCGAGGAAGATGTTCAAGTGAGGACAAACCCTGTCTGGTTTTCAGCAGGAAGATTTCTTAAACGTTATGGCACTCAGCAGTCATTGTACCAGTCATGACGAATACAAGAAAGTCAGCAAAGAGGAAGGGCCAGGCCAATCACCCCCACCTATATTGCCTCTTCTCTTGACCCCCTTCTCCTCCACTCAAGCTGGCCCTACAACCAGCAGGTCAGACATCACCAAAGAGGTTTTAGGAAATCAGACGCTCAGGCTCCATTGAAATCTACTCTGCACTGAAAAAAGAATCTTCCTTGTGACTGGCAAGCAAGTTGGGGTCCAGGATTCCATTCTGAAGACATGATTTATCCTGCCAACAGTTAGAGACATTGAAGTCATTGAGCTCTTTTACTATTATATTTCTGCATTTTAAATCATCCAATAAATATACAGTCTAGAATCAATGTATTTTCCCATGCCAAAACAAAATGATAAGAGCCAACTTCTGTTTAACCAATTACGATTTATATTATACTGTCATAATCATATCCATTTGCTACACCATGATTGAGAGACAAAGGTTTTAACTTTAGGTGTTTGGTTTTACTTGTGTGTGTATCTATCCGTGCATGAACATGTATGTGTGTGCATGTGTTAGCATGTATGTGTATGTGGAAGCTGAAGACAGCCTTGGCTGTTCCTCAGATAACATCTATCCTGTATTTGAAGCAGGTTCTCTCTCTGGGCTAAATCCAGTCCTGTAGGCTAGCTGATGGGACTTGGAGATTCTCCTCTCTCATCTCTCCAGCAATGCACTAGAAGTGCATACCAGCAAAGATGTCTTTATTTTTCTAGGTCACACTATTAATAAAATTGAGGTCCTCACACTTTGAAGGTAAGCTGACTGAGCTGTCTCACCATTCAGTGTCTCACCTAGCCCAAGGTATGTTACTGAGGATGACTTGAACTCTTGATCCCCCTCATCTCTTTCTCAGGCTCTCTGACTACTGGTGTGGTCTACAATTTCTATTTCACAAACTGGGATATTATATTATGACTGATGAAGGTAAGACAATGTCCCACATCACACACGATTAGTTTTCTGACTCCAAGCGTGGTGCTCCTTCTGTTCCGACGCCATCGATGATAGCGAGTCTGAGGTGAGTGAGAGGAAAGGGGCGACAGCATATTAGCAGACTGGGGGAGATGAATGGAGGATGAGCTATGAGCTTTGTAATCACTTTATCCTGGACTCCAAAGGCACACAGGAGATCTATGAGACAGGGTTACAGATTTTCAGCCTCTTCCTGACACACAGAGAGATCTCTGAGATAATTTTAAAGAGTTTTAGCCTCTTCCTGAGTTGGAGCCAAATATACTCATGAGCCAGGAAGAGAGGAAAACAAGTTGTCCCGGTACCAGCTCACTCCCTGCCTCCACAGAGCCACCTCAGGCATGGCTCAGAGTCACACAGTCAAGCTGGAGCCTTCCACTGGTCTCCTGGAAATTTCCAGAACCTTTTCCCACCTTTTCTGTATGCTTCAGATCAGCCAGTCCAACCACCATATTTCCTGACTCTATGTCCTCCTAGGCAAAAGTTGCCTTTTGGTGTAGGAAGATTTCTACATTCCTGTGATTCTCTCCAAGTTTAACCTATGTATGAGTCTCCATGACAGGAAACTTTAGCTTGTTATTTGAGATTTTCGCTTGAAGAAAATGCAGGCAAGTTCTTTGCCTAAGCCATTGTTATTGACCTTGGTATGTTGAAGGCATACATCTCCCTTAAGGAACTTCACAGGGCACACAAGGGTGGAAATTTGGGCCCCAACTTCTAGTCCAAAGAACATCTCTATAGGCCTTCACAATTAAAAAAAGGAAAAAAAAGGGGGGGGGGTAATTTGGTCATTTGAGATGCAATGAGTAGGTTTGGGAATGCAAACCTTCTTGATATAATTTTCCAAATGTGTGCCCCAATATTTGAAGAAAAGACCAGAAGACAAAATGGGAAGTGAAGATTCCATATTATAAGCATCTGTCCCAAAAACGAAGAGATTTAGTGAAAGCACAGAAGAGCACTGTCACAGTGAGGCCTCATAGTAATTTTCAAATGTGGAAGACCCACATCTTGGCATTGGAATTGGAAGGCAGCCCATTCCTGATGTGCAGAAAACAGGCCTGCTTTCTGCCTAGCAGAGCTATGATTGGTTAATCAGTCTCATCTTAAACACATCCTCGTCTGAATGGAAGAGAGACAGTGTGTCCATGAAATTAAAGTGAGATGTCTCCTAAGAACACTAAATTAAAAATTGGTTATTTCCAAGATTTCCTGAATAAGCTTATCATCCTTTTCTGGTACTTTGCACTTTTTTTTTTCATTTCATAATGCATAGTTTTTTCTATTCATTTCTGCTGTCTAGAATGTGGGTGGGCATGTGGGCGTGTGGATAAGGATGAGGGCAATAGTCTTGGGATAGAGGAGCAGTAGAGAAAAGTTACCAGCCTACTGACTTTCACCAAGGGAAGCTACTTGGCTTAGATTTGGATGGAAAGCGACATAAACCTACTGTGTTTTTTCCACTATCATTGAAGCTGCCAAGTCATAGATGCCTACATAGAATTCTACATCCTTCAAGGCAGTGAGATGGGCATGATAAAAACAATTGTCCCCAAAGTCTGACAATTGCTGGAACCTGCCCAAAGGTGGAAGGAGGAAGTGATTCCACAACATTGCCCTTTAACCTCCACATGCCCTCAAATAATAATTAAAAAATGATTACGATGATGTTTGATGTAAAGAAGAAGGAGAAGAGGAGAACGAAAGGAAGAATTTTATGTACTTCATAAAATTGTAAATAAAGTAATAGCTTTACAATTCAAATTGATCTTTTCCATAACCTTTGCCTCTATCCAAACTAGAGACTAACTGAATCTATGTTGAGTGACAGTTCCAGTACAGTTCCGAGCAGTGACGTTATAAGGATTACGTTTTGAGTTCAACTCTGTTTTATCTGAATATTTTTGCTAATGATGCAGCCAACGTGTTAGTACACCTCTTTAGTGGGGACACAGGACTGGCCAGTGAGTCTGGTATAGAGTAAAGGGGTTCATGAGACCCCTGGAGTTTCCATTTAATTGTTAGTGTGCAAGCTTTCACAGGTCACTTTGCTTTTAGCAATAGCAGCATTCAATATTTAAGACACTACATGTTAAACTTGGTGTGGTAATTTGAATGTTATTGGCCTTCATGAGCATAAGGAGTGATATTATTAAGGGGTGTGGCCTTGCTGGAGTAGGTGTGGCCTTGTTGGAGGAAGTGTGTCTCACTCTCTTCCTGCTGCCTGAGGACCCAGTTGTAGAACTCTCAGCTACCTCTCCAGCGGCATGTCTGTCTTTGTGCTTTCTCCCAAGATGATGATGGACTAAACTCTGAACTATAAGCCAGCCCCAATTAAATGTTTCCTTTTGGTCAATAAAATCTTAAGACCCCTAAGTCCCTGAGGGGTTGAAATGAATAAACATGAACCTAAAACATAATGACATGTGTCCTCAAGGAGAAATTTCTTTCAATTTTTAAGACACTACTTTTATAGTATTTGGTATCTCAGCATAATCTACACTAACTTTTTTGTTATAGTTGTTTCTTTTTTTGTTTGTTTGTTTTTGTTTTTTGAAACAGGGTTTCTGTCTGTAGCCTTGATTGTCCTGGACTTGCTTTGTAGATCAGGTTGGCCTCGAACTCACAGCGAGCTGCCTACCTCTGCCTAGCTGAGTGCTGGGAATCTACACTAACTTTATGGATATAAAATTTACTATACATAGGAGCCAGAGAGATGGCTCAGGGTTAAGAGCATTGGCTGCTCTTCTGAACGGCCTGGTTTCAATTTCCAGCACCCATGTGGTAGCTCACCATCATCTGTAACTCCAGTACTAGGTGATCAAATCTTTCTTCTGGCTTCCACAGACACCAGGCATGTACATGGTACACAGACCTACAGACCTACATACCTACAAACCACCCTGTATCAAGTTGACCTAAACTAAAGTCATCTGAGAAGGGGAACTCCCAACTGAGAGAATGCCTCCATAAGATTTGCCTGTACACAAGTCTGTGGTGCATTTTCTTGGTTAATGAGTGACTGATGTGGGAGGCAGTGTAACCCCTGAGCAAGTGATCTTGGATTGTATGAGAAAGCTGGCTGAGCAAGCCAGTAAGCAGCATTCCTCCATGGCCTGTGCTTTTGTTCCTACCTCCAGGTTTCTGAGTTGAGTTCCTGCCCTTAATTTCTTCAGTGGCAGACTGTTATCTGGCAGTGTAAGATGAAATAAACCCATCCCTCAGCAGGTTGCTTTTGGCCATGGTGTTTTATCAACAGTGGAAACCCTAACTAAGACAGACCCATATCTCTAAATAAAATCTAAGACTAGTCTTAAAGTTGCCATACATAAATAATGTTCTGCACCAAACTGAAATATTCGGCATTGGTTTAGGAACCTAGTAGCAGTTAGAGAGGAAACTGGTAGGCTGGGCTTTCCAAGGTGGCAGTAAGTGCTTTTCAGTGGCAAAACAGTCCACAACCGAAACATTCTGGAAATAGGTAGTATACTGAAGAAACTCAGACTTTGAGGAAGAAGTTGGAAATTTATACTAATATAGGGGACCATTGCTTTGGGCAACATTGGCTAAGGCCCTGGAGCCAAGGCTCTCGGTGACTGTCCCCAGCTGTGACCTGTCAGCTTATGCTAATATGCAATTTTGCTATCTTGTACCATGAAGACTTTGGGGAATGTTGTCCCCCAGAGCAAACCCACACCTATGCCAAGGAGAAGGCAAGTCATTCAAACTGCACACATGGAAAGGTTCGAAGGGATTTAGTGTGTTTGTTTTACAGTTACTAAAGGCAAAATTAAGTGAAAACCATCGATTTGTGTCCCTGTGGCTTAATGTGGACCCTTTTTGAGTGACAAAGAGGGTACTCCTCAGATAATGAAATCTTTCTCCTTTAAGTCCTGTCAAAATTCACACAAGTGTAGACTAAATGCCCTTTGGTCCATAAAGATTTTCAGCAGAAACTTGCTGAAGAAAAAAAACAAAACAAAACAAACAAACAAACAAACAAAAAACAGCAGGTCATAGTCTATTGTCCCACTTTAAGGAGAAGGAAAAAAAGAAAACACTTATGACATACAGGACACACACCCTCGTTAAGACTTTGGAAATGAGCGTCTGAAAATGGCCAAGGTGGAATCTGAACTGTTCGTGTGACTCTCAACAGCAATCCTAACTGGCGGAGGTTTCATGTCCAAGAAACAAGTCAACAGTCAAAATCAAAGTATAAGTCTTGTGACTGATTGGCAGTCTCTCAGACTGCGCTGGGAGCTGTGGAAGATCCTGTGTCTCTCTGTGTTTTCATGTCTTGCCACAGAGTGTGTAAAGCCACAATAAAAGTGTGAGGTCAAATAAGAAGCAGTGTTGGAAAACGGTCCTGGATTGTGCCTCAGGGTGACGCCGTGGTTCCAGGAGATCAAAGGAATGCTTTGAGACTGTGTCTGTCAGTTTTGCAAATCCAATGCAGTTTCTCGTGAGAATAGTTAGCAAGGGTCCTTCTTTCCCGCTGTGGCGGGATGGTTTATCTTCCTACTAGCTGTAAGAAAAGCTGTTAATCCAACTGTGGTCCCCAGAGGAATCATAATTGTTGAAAAGTAAGATCTCAGAAGGCATTTTAAGATTCTCGCTTTCCTCTCCAAAATGGAAAGGTGTGAATGAATGGACCAAAACCACATTTGAAACTGACTATAAATAATTATATACACACTCTATGTATAAGATATATGCGTGTGTGTGTGTGTGTGTGTGTGTGGGTGTGTGTGTGAAGGTTCCCAGGAGTAAAATAATCAATTGCTTTAACTCCTCCCACTTCTTAATTGCTCTCTAACCACAAAAGAATGGTGGCTGTGACTGTGAGAGACCCCACTTTTACTCTGAAGCTTCATTGTTGATGCCACTTTGAAACAAATCACCTTACAGTGTGTCTCTGATGACACCCCAGCACTTTAGAAAACACCCAAACATCTCAGTGCCTTACGCCACCAGGGAGAAAGCCGGCTCCTCCCTTTAGCATGTCTACATTTTTCTGCTGATCTTTTTCCCTCATTCCTGTATGGTAACTAGATATGAAGTCTCTCGTTTCCCCAAGAGCATGTAGAGGTATTTGAGACTTGTTCTTTTCTTTGATGGATATACCAGGACAGACACAAGAGTTTTCAAACCAAAAATATTTTGTTTAAAACTAAGTAACATTTTGTGTTTTCAGACAGGAAACTTTCCTTTCTGTTAGTCTCAGTATTTTATTTCCGGCAATCCTAGGCTGATTGGACACTGACAATCCCAGAGTGATTTCAAATCATCAGATTGTAAAAACAGAATGGACCATGAACATTTTTGCTTGCTCATATCATCTCCTGCAACTGTATCCAACACAGACACATCCATTAACTAACATGTTAACTGATAGTTTTTGTGGGTTTTGTGTCAAATTGGCAGGGCTGGGAAACTGTAAGAGATAATACAGAGTTAAAAAAAAAGGAAAATATGTGCTATTTGCTCCATTATAGAAAAAAAATGCCAATACCTACCCGACTTAAAGAAACATTATATTATTCTTTATTATTTTCTATGCAGATGCACTTGAAACTTGTGTTTTGAGATACATACTACTATTTCTACTAAAAAGATCAATGACTTCTGATGAGAACTGATAGACTAAGATCAGAAAGAAGGAGAGGAGGACCTCCCCTATCAGTGGACTTGGGGAGGGGCATGCATGCAGAAAGGGGAGGGAGGGTGGGATGGGGAGAAAAGGGAGGGGCTTATGGGGGATACAAAATGAATAAAGTGTAATTAATAAAAGTTAAATAAAAAATTAAAAAAAAAGATAAATGACTTCTGAAAACCCCTTTATTTTTTCTCTTGGGAATCACTAACTCTGCAAGTGTATCCCAGGTGTTTGATGGAAGCTAAGTTTATAAAAGAAATAAAGGATTTTTTGGCAGTAATAAGGCCAAGTTGGTATCAAATTTCTCTACACTGATGACTTTGACCAAATCACTTTTTTTTTTCATTCATGCATTGACATTCTATGCCAGGCTCAGCGAAGATGCTGAGAACAGTGAACAGCAGTCCAGGTGCACCAGCTGTCCTCAGCAATGCTCAGGCTTTTCAGGAGAACCAAACATGCTGTGACTGAAGGCACTCTAGAAAATTTAAAATAAGATAAAAATCACTCATTTCTCCTAAGTTTTGAAGCCACAGGTTTTTAGGCTGTTTTTGATTGGTTGGCCTCAGACTTTGCAGACACCGTTTGAACCCTTTTGCTGCTTGTCTATAGCAGATGGCCCTTACCTGATGTAGTCTCAACTAAGGGACTGCTTGCTCTAATGTGTCATTTGTTTAGCACTTGCTGTCATACCATGCCTCCATTCCTTAGTGGAATAAGATGCTACTTAACACAAACCAGCAACAATAGTGATCATAAGTGCCATCTTGTTCCAGGCCACCGCATCACCATATCACCCTGGAAGACCCAGGCTTCAAGTTGGATCCTAGAACAGGCCTGAACACTGACCTCAACAGTGGGCCAGAGAGCCCAAGAAGCCTGGAAACAAGCTCACCACCACCGCCGGCAGTTGAACTACTGGACTGTCATTCCACTCAGAAAGAAAGGGTTTCCCCTGCCAAAGCCAACCTCCTACACCAGCAATTGGATACTACCAGAATACCACAAAACCACGAGTAATGAGGGAAATATGACAGCACTAAAGGAACAAACTAAAGATCCAGTCAACGATGCTAAGGAAATGGACATCCATAGACTCCGTGGCATGTAATTCAGAGAATCGTCTTAGGCAAACCCAGTGTGTTATTATAGGACACACAACTGAGTGTGTGCTTTCACAGCGCAAAGATGTGTCCACAATCACAGCATGTATCCCAAACATATATGGTCTTTTTGTTGTTGTTGCTGACTCTTCCTTAATAAAAGGAATTGAACAGAAGAAATAACCTCTTAAATGTCTTTGGTTTCTTTGTCAAATTACTTATCAGAATCCAATACAGCATGCTGCTTTTCTGAATAAAATTAGTTTTCTTTCTAAATCTTACATTATGATGTTTATTTTCTTATATCAACATGATACACAGCATCTCTGTATTTGATTTTGCATATATAGAAAAAATACTAGTAATTACTTATCATAATAAAATGTGTATGACTTAAATAGTTATTTCATCCTAATTTTTTTTCTTTTTTTATTTTATTATTATTTTTTTATCAGTTACATTTTATTAACTCTGTATCCCAGCCGTGTCCCGATCCCTCATTCCCTCCCAGTCCCTCCCTCCCTCCCTCATCTCCACCATGCCCCTTTCCAAGTCCACTGATGGGGGGGGGACCTCCTCCCCATTCATCTGATCCTGTTTTATCAGGTATCTTCAGGACTGGCTGCAAAGCCCTCCTCTGTGGCCTAACAGGACTGCTCCTCCCTTCGGGGGTGGGGAGACCAAAGAGCCAGTCATTGAGTTCCTGTTAGAAATAGTCCTTGTTCCCCTCACTGTGGGAAACCAATTGGTTACTGAGCTACCACAGGCTACATCTGAGTGGAGGTTCTAGGTTATATCCATACATGGTCCTTGGTTGAATGTCAGTCTCAGAAAAGACCCTGTGCCCAGATATATTTGGTCCTTGTGGAGCTTCTATCCTTTCCCCATCAAACTAACTCCCCTTCTTTCTTATGATTCCCTGTACTCTGCCAAAGGTTTGGTCATGAGTCTTTGCTTTGAAAACACTGCTAGTTAGAATCTTTCAGATGCACTCAGTAGACTCCTGTCATACGTTCAATGCACATCCCATCTGTCTTTCTAAACGAGGATTGATCATCTTACCCCATGTCCGCTCAATTGATTATCTTTTTTAGGTATATAGATTTCATTATGTTTATCATATCTTATAGGTCTATATAAGTGAGTATATCCCATGTTTGTCTTTCTCCTTCTGGGATATTTCACTCAGGATGATCTTTTCTAGATCCCACCATTTGCCTGCAAATTTCATGATTTCCTCCTTTTTGATTGCTGAGTAGTATTCCATTGTGTAAAAATACCACAATTTCTGTACTCATTCCTCCGTTGATGGACATCTGGGTTGTTTCCAGGTTCTGGCTATTACAAATAAAGCTGCTATAAACATGGTTGAGCAAGTATCCCTTTTGTGTACTTGAACGAGCTTTGGGTATATACCTAGCAGTGGTATAGCTGGGTCTTGAGGAAGCACTATTCCTAATTGTCTTAGAAAGTGCCCCATAGCTTTCCAGAGTGGTTGTACCAGTTTACATTCCCACCAGCAGTGGAGGAGGGTTCCCCTTTCTCCACAACCTCTCCAGCATGTGTTGTCGCTTGAGTTTTTCATCTTGGCCATTCTGATGGGTGTAAGGTGATATCTCAGGGTCGTTTTGATTTGCATTTCCCTGATGGCTAATGAGGATGAGCATTTCTTTAAGTGTTTTTCTGCCATTCGATATTCCTCTGTCGAGAATTCTCTGTTTAGCTCTGTTCCCCATTTTTTAATTGGATTACTTGGTTTGCTGCTTTTCAGCTTCTTTAGTTCTTTGTATATACTGGATATTAGTCCTCTGTCAGATAAAGGGTTAGTGAAGATTCTTTCCCAATCTGTAGGCAGTCGTTTTGTTTTGATGATGGTGTCCTTTGCTTTACAGAAACTTTTCAGTTTCATGAGGTCCCATTTATTGATTGTTGCTCTTAAAGCCTGTGCTGTTGGTGTTCTGTTCAGGAAGTTGTCTCCTGTGCCAATGAGTTCTAGGCTGTTCCCCACTTTTTTTTCCAATTGATTTAGGGTATCTGGTTTTATGTTGATCATCCTAAAATTTCACACTGTTCTTTAAATAAAGAGAATGAGTGTTTGGTGGTAGAGATTTTATAAACACAACTTTCACAGCTTTGTTCAAATTATTTTCTCATTTAACCACTTTTGAAAGATACAACGATCATGAGAATAATATTGTGGATATTTGAATACCATCCCACTGTGGGGGAAGGAGGTGGGAGGACTGGGAGGTAAGGAATTCCTACCAGTGTTCTTACCTATGTTTAAAGAATTAAAACCAACTTGAAGAAACAAGTCTGGGATTTAAGGTGCCAAGAATCTCCATGACTCATTCTTACATTAGTGCTAGGTGTTAGAAGAGAGAACATTTAAGCTGGCACAGATGATGGAGTAGAAGTTTGAACTGTACCAAGAGGCCTTCCTACAGTCGTAGTTCACAATCCTACCCTATCACCTCAAGAAAGAAGGATGCTTCCCTAAGGCTTCCGGTCAACTTCCATTCCTCTTTATGCCTCAAAATGGTACACATTCCATCAACAGCAGTTCAATAAGCCATGGGGGAGATTCCTGACAGTGCAATTGGTAAAGATAGTTAACATCCATACTTCATACCAATATGAGTCTAATTATCACTTTGCAATCTGTGAATGTCGCTCTTCACCAGATGAAGACAGAAACTGTTGATTGTAAGATAGACCTTCATTCTTTCCCCCTTGGTGCTTAGGCACTCTGGCAGAGTTTTAAACCTACCATGGCTCTTACCTTTCTTGCATAAGTATATTAATAAAGGAGCTGATGAACAATGCAGATTCATTTTACAGAAGGAAGGGGCTTGCAGGTACACATGTACACACACACACACACACACACACACACACACACACACCAGTGCCCCAACCTAAGTCTTAGTGCTGCTTCAGCAGCTTCATGGACCTCACTAACACAGCTAAATCTCCTAAATTGCTTCCCTCCTGGGTTAATTTCCACTGCATGCACCTAAGGCTGTGCTGAGAAGGCAAGTAAATGCTTCTGCTCATTTCCCCTTTTGCAATCTTGTACACTAAACCATTTGAACACAGTATCAGGGCGGGACACACACCTGATAACACACAGGAAGAAGCTGTCGTGTCTGGAACCTTTCCATGACCTCAGACATAATGCAGAACTCAGCAGCTAGCTCCTGGCCAGTGTTAGTCTAAAAGGAACCTCAATGCTTTTCCTGGAGATAAATAATGCGGTGCAGCTTCTTTCCTGCATCCTACACTTCTCAGACTCTATTTCCCAGGAGGAAATGTTCATGAGGTATCTTTCCTCTCCTAAAATCGGACTAAAATAGAATCTGAATGTTTACACTCACTAAGAATGATGGGGACTGAGAATGAAGCTCAGTGATTAGAACTCGCCTCACAGGCATAAGGCCCTGGCCTCTATCCCTAGTACTGAGGGAGAAGAGTAATGGATGACCTCTGGAAAATGAACTCTTCATCCTGCATGGGAGCTCTGCAAATCAGTTTTTGTTAGTTTTTTTGTTTGTTTGTTTGTTTGTTTTGGAGGTTTGATTTTTTTTTTTTTTGGTTGGTTGGAGTTTTTTGTTTGTTTGCTTCAATTTTTTTTTTAATTTTTCAGATTGGAATCTATTTTTTCTTCCAGGGCAATAATTAGATCACCCCTGCAGCTGGCCTTGATCTTGGGGCCAGAGACAGTTTGGAGAAGGTGAGAATTCTGGCATTTTGAAATGCCCACGTGTCAGGAGAGTTCTGCTCCAGCCAGCTTCATCTCAAAATGTGAAGGGGAAGCTGTCACAAGTGGTGTCTGAATTGTTCCGTGTCCATGCTCCTGAGGAGAATAAGCCTAGGAAGTACAGAGAGAGTTCAGGACACTCCTTCTACTGTTTCAGGAAAATCAATGTACGTTGTCTTTCCTCCAGTGAGACAGACACCTGCTTCCTACGCTTTGCTAAATGCTTTTACGTCATTAACAGATGCGTAAATGGACTTAACTTCCATTTCCTCCTTTCCTCCCTCAGTGGCACCAATAGTCAGTTCCTCTAATTCCCCCTTGATAACAACTCCCTTGCTCCCTGTCTTCTGAAGAAACAGCCACAGTTCCTTCAATATATAGCCATATTTTTCAGCAGCCAAACTTACTTCCTGGACGTGGTACAGGTCATTTTTAAAAAGGTGAGGTAACAAGACCTTGGCTCGTTTCCCCCTGGTGGGGAAAAACATGTCCTGTGTCACGCAAGCCCCAGACGCGACTCCCTAGCTGCTTGCCAGAAGCCATCACGTCACGGCAGCTGACCTCTCCGTGTCCAGCACCGCTCTAACGTGGACAAAGAACAATGACTCGTCCTGCAGTTGCGGAGTCAACACCTTCCTAACGTTTCTTGTTATTGTAGTGAAAGGAAAAAAGAAACACCACTTGAGGTATAGTTCACCAGGGCAGGAGGGAGGCTTGGGAAGAAACTAGAGAAAAAAAAATTGCGGGATGTTCCGTGCCGTTCTGAAATCACTCCACCTTTCTGTACATTTACGTAAGCTTCCAAATGACACGGGTTCACAAACTCCCCGAAGCCATGCTCCCTTCTCCTTCCAACCTCAGCCACACCCCCCCCACCCCAGCGCCCTTTTGGCTCTCTATTTCTTAGCCATGCTGTCTAATCTAATCCAAGCATTCTCTGGATTTTTTTTTTTTTCATTTTATCAGGAGAACATAGCTGATTAAGCAAATATTTCCTAAGTATCTCTTATCTTCTTATATGCCTCCAAATCCAAGCTTAAAAAAAAAAAAAGGAAAAAGAATTGCAAATATGTTCACATAGGCCTGTCCACTGAAGGCTGTTCATCTGCTAGCATGTCAAGTATTTACACTGCTTTTGCTGATTTAAGATGAACTGATAAATAATTTTGTTTTGTGTTTAAGAGCATTTAAGTTAACACAATTATTCTCTCTCTCTCTCTCTCTCTCTCTCTGTCTCTCTCTCTCTCTCTTTTACTTTAATTTCTTGATGGTACCAAAAAAGACAGCTTTAAGAAAAATGTTGGAGAGGGGCAAGATGGCGGCACCTGGAGGACTCTCATTCTGAGCAGCAGCACAGCAGGATCAGCACAGTGAACAGCAATCAGAACTCTCGGCCATAAAACACAGTCATTGTGTTTCCCAGGTGAGAGGATACCCCACGGTGGGGGATTCAATCAGCTTTTAACTCACCCGGCTAAACCATGGAAGAGATCCCGGTTCCGCCAGAGGCTTGGCTGCCGGCCGCCAGCCCCAGCCCCAGCCCAGAGCCACAAGCCAGTGTCTCTGGTCACGGTCCCAGACTGAACCTTGGGCACCACACTATCAGAGACTGGAATTTTCAGTCGAGAGATAACCCCAGGGTACAGGAAACGATTGGGACCGGCCTTAGGTCACCCAGACATCCCCTGGAAAAGACTCGGGCGGGTTCCACGGGCACCCCAGGACCCAGCCCGGAGCCAGAGCCGGGGACCCAGGTTCCGGCACAGAGCCCTGCCTGCCTGCGCGCCTGATTCGCCGCCGGAGATAGAAACGTCGGGTCTGATCTCAGAGCACTCAGCTCACCCCCAACCTGAAAAGGTCCCCGGAAAATTACCCAGCTTAGGGAGCCACTCAGGCTCCCAAAAGCCGCAAAGGCAGACACAGGCAGTTTCTGCGCACCAGACAGCTGGCAGAGACTGAGCCGCCATCACACAGCTGTGCTCCAGGCACAGGCAAATTTCTGTGGCCAGCCAGCTGGCGGACACTGAGCAGTGTGCACCAGGGCAAAAAAAGACACTAGGAGTCCGTGTCTCCAGAGAATCCACGGGGAAGGAAGGAAACTGTACTGATCTAAATCACCCAATCCTTCCCTAGAAAAAGTCTAGCAGTCTAGTGGGGCCGAGGTGCCAGCACTCAGCTGTGCTCCAGACACAAGCACAAACAGTTGAGGCGCGTCTGATGTCCAACTGGGTCACAGCAGCCGATCATTAAATTTGCAACAAGAAACCCAGAAACAGGGCAGCTGCCCTCAGGACTTCCCTGGGTGAGAGGAGAACCCTCTCAACTAACAAAGACCACAGTTACCACTCAGGTCTATATCCCTGAGGTGAGCAACTCCTGAAAAAACACCAGCCATTCAGGGACTATACCCAAAAAGCTGAGAAGACATCCTTCAGGAAAAACCAGCTTTCTGCAAAGGGGATTCTCTCCACCACAGGATCCCCAGGAACCACCAGAAAATAACCCCAAACTCCTAAGATAACACAATGGGTAGAGGCCAGCGTAAAAGCTCAAGCAACAAAAGACAGAGCAATATGGCATCTCCAGAACCCAGTTACCCAGGGGCAAATAGCCCTGGACACCCCACCATAACTGAAATCCAAGAAGATGACCTAACAAGTATGCTCATGAAGATGATAACAGAGGAAACAAATAAGATTCGTAAAGACATAGAGGAAGATAAACTCAAACAGAATATTGCCATCCGTAAAGAAATAGAGGAAGCTGCAGCCAAACAGTTTATGGCCTTTAGAAAGGAAATGCTTAAAACACTGAATGAAATGATAGAAACAGAGTTGAAGGAACTAAAAGAAAAACAGGAAAGTACAATCAGACAGGTGAAGGAAGTAAACAAAACAACTCAAGACCTGAAGATAGAATTGGAAAAATTAAAGAAAACACAAATGGAAGAAATAATGGAAAGGAAGAATCTAGGGAAGAAAACAGGAACTACAGAGGTAAGCATAACCAACAGACTAAAAGAGATGGAAGAAAGAATCTCAGGTGTAGAAGATACAATGGAAGAAATCGATGTATCTGTCAAAGAAAATGTTAAATCCGAAAAATTCCTGACACAGACCGTCCAAGAAATGCAAGACAATATGAAAAGACAAAACCTAAGAATAATAGGTATAGAGGAAAAAGAAGATTCCCTTCTCCAAGGCCCAGAAAATATTTTCAACAAAATCATTGAAGAAAATTTCCCCAAGCTAAAGGAGAGGCCAATTAGAGTACATGAGGCCTACAGAACACCCAACAAATTTGACCAGAAAAGAAAATCCTCCTGCCACATAATAATCAAAACAGTAAGTATACAGAACAAAGAAAAAATACTAAAAGCTGCAAGGGAAAAAGGCCAAGTAACATATAATGGCAAACCCATTAGAATCACACCTGACTTTTCAACAGAGACTATGAAAGCCAGAAGGGCCTGGACGGATATCATGCAGACCCCAAGAGAACACAGATGTCAGCCCAGGCTACTATACCCAGCAAAACTCTCAGTCCTCATAGATGGAGAAAACAAGATATTCAATGACAAAAACAAATTTCAACAATACCTACAAACAAATCCAGCATTACAGAAGACACTGGAAGGGAAAATACAACCCAAGAAAACTAGCTACATTCAAGAAAACACAGGAAATAAATAACCTCACTTCAGTAAAACAAAAAGCAACCAAGCACAGAACCTGATGACCACAGCCAACATCAAAATCAAGAGATCTAACAGCCACTGGTCATTAATCTCTCTCAACATCAATGGACTCAACTCTCCAATAAAAAGACACAGATTAACAGAATGGATACGTAAACAAAACCCAGCAATCTGTTGTATACAAGAAACACACCTAAGACACAAAGATAGACATTACCTGAGGGTAAAGGGTTGGAAGACGACTTTCCAAGCAAACGGACCCAAGAAGCAAGCAGGAGTAGCCATTCTAATATCTGATAAAATAGACTTTCAACCAAAATTAATCAAAAGAGATGGGAAAGGACACTTCATACTCATCAAGGGAAAATTCCACCAGGAAGACATCACAATCCTGAACATCTATGCCCCAAATACAAGGGCACCCACATTTGTGAAAGAAACATTGATAAAATTTAAAGCACATATAGATCCACACACATTAATAGTGGGAGACTTCAACACCCCACTCTCAACAAAGGACAGGTCAACCAAACAGAAATTAAACAAAGAAACAATGTCTCTGACAGAGGTCATGAATCAAATGGACCTAACAGACATTTACAGAACTTTACACCCAAACACAAAAGAATTTACCTTCTTCTCAGCACCTCATGGAACCTTCTCCAAAATAGACCACATAGTGGGTCACAAAGCAAGCCTCAACAGATACAAGAAGATTGAAATAATCCCATGTATCTTGTCTGATCACCATGGAATAAAGCTGGACCTCAACAATAACAGAAATAACAAAAAGCCTACACACACATGGAAACTGAACAACTTGTTACTAAATGACAGCTGGGTCAGGGAAGAAATAAAGAAAGAAATTAAAGTCTTTCTAGAAATCAATGAAAATGAAGACACAACATACCCGAACTTGTGGGACACAATGAAAGCAGTGCTAAGAGGAAAGTTCATAGCACTAAGTGCCTTCAAGAAGAAATTCGAGACAGCTCATTCAAGCACCCTAATGGCTCACTTAAAAACCCTAGAAAAAGAAGAAGCAGACACACCAAGAAGGAGTAGATGGCTGGAAATAATCAAACTCAGGGCTGAAATCAATCAATTGGAAACAAATCAAACAATTCAAAGAATCAATGAAACCAAGAGCTGGTTCTTTGAGAAAATCAACAAGATCGACAAACCCTTAGCCAGGCTAACTAAAAGGCAGAGAGACACCACCCAAATCAACAAAATCAGAAATGAAAAGGGGGATATAACTACAGACACTGAGGAAATCCAAACAATCATTAGGACTTACTTCAAAAGTCTATATGCTACAAAATTTGAAAATCTAAATGAAATGGACAATTTTCTTGGTCGATTTGACTTACCAAAGCTGAACCAGGACCAGGTAAATCAACTAAATACACCTATATCCCCCAAAGAAATAGAAGCGGTCATCAAAAGTCTCCCATCCAAAAAAAGCCCAGGACCAGATGGCTTCAGTGCAGAATTCTACCAGACCTTCAAAGAAGAGCTAACACCAATTCTCTTCAAACTATTCGACAAAATAGAAACAGAAGGAATATTACCAAATTCATTCTATGAAGCCACAGTCACCTTGGTACCTAAACCTCACAAAGACTCAACAAAGAAAGAGAATTTCCGGCCAATCTCCCTTATGAACATTGATGCAAAAATACTTAATAAAATACTTGCAAACCGAATCCAAGAACACATCAAAGATATTATCCACTATGACCAAGTAGGCTTCATCCCAGGTATGCAGGGGTGATTCAATATACGGAAATCCATCAATGTGATCCACCATTTTAACAAACTGAAAGAAAAAAACCACATGATAATCTCCCTAGATGCTGAAAAAGCCTTTGACAAAATCCAACATCCATTCATGTTCAAAGTATTGGAGAGATCAGGGATACAAGGCACATATCTAAACATAGTAAAGGCGATATACAGCAAGCCTATAGCCAACATCAAACTGAACGGAGAGAAACTTAAAGCAATCCCACTGAAATCAGGGACAAGACAAGGCTGCCCACTCTCTCCATATCTCTTCAACATAGTGTTGGAAGTCCTTGCTAGAGCAATAAGACAGTTGAAGGAGATCAAGGGGATACAAATTGGAAAGGAAGAAGTCAAATTATCACTATTTGCAGATGATATGATAGTATACGTGAGTGACCCCAAAAACTCTACCAGGGAACTCCTACAGCTGATAAACACCTTCAGCAAAGTGGCAGGATACAAAATTAACTCAAAAAAATCAGTAGCCCTCCTGTATACAAAAGACAAAAGGGCTGAGAAAGAAATTAAGGAAACAACACCCTTCACAATAGCCACAAATGACATAAGGTACCTCGGAGTAACCCTAACCAAGGAAGTCAAAGACTTGTATGAAAAAAATTTCAAATCTCTGAAGAAAGAATTAGAAGAAGATATGAGAAGATGGAAAGATCTCCCATGCTCATGGCTTGGTAGGATTAACATAGTAAAAATGGCCATCTTACCAAAAGCAATCTACAGATTCAATGCAATGCCCATCAAATTACCAACACAATTCTTTACAGACCTGGAAAGGAAAATTCTCAACTTCATATGGAATAACAAGAAACCCAGAATTGCTAAAACAATCCTCTACAATAAAAGATCTTCTGGAGGTATCTCCATCCCTGATCTTAAGTTGTACTATAGAGCAACAGTTTTAAAAACTGCATGGTACTGGCATAGAAACAGAATGGTGGATCAATGGAACTGAACAGAGGACCCAGAAATAAACCCACACACTTATGGACACCTGATCTTTGACAAAGACGCCAAAACCATACAATGGAAAAAAGATAGCATCTTCAACAAATGGTGCTGGTCTAACTGGATGTCTACATGTAGAAAAATGAAAATAGATCCATACTTGTCACCCTGCACAAAACTGAAGTCCAAGTGGATCAAAGACCTCAACATAAAACCAGACACATTAAATTGGCTTGAAAAAAAAGTGGGAAATACCCTAGAACTCATTGGTACAGGAGAAAACTTCCTGAACAGAACACCAACAGCACAGGCTCTAAGAGCAACAACCAATAAATGGGACCTCATGAAACTGAAAAGCTTCTGTAAAGCAAAGGACACCGTCATCAAAACAAAGCGACCACCTACAGATTGGGAAAGAATCTTCACCAACCCTTTATCTGACAGAGGACTCATATCCAGTATATATAAAGAACTAAAGAAGCTGAAAAGCAGCAAACCAAGTAATCCACTTAAAAAATGGGGAACAGAGCTAAACAGAGAATTCTCTGTAGAGGAATACCGAATGGCAGAGAAGCACTTAAAGAAATGCTCAACCTCACTAGCCATTAGGGAAATGCAAATCAAAACAACCCTGAGATTTCACCTTACACCCATGAGAATGGCCAAGATCAAAAACTCAAGTGACAACACATGCTGGAGAGGTTGTGGAGAAAGGGGAACCCTTCTCCACTGCTGGTGGGAATGTAAACTTGTACAACCACTCTGGAAATCAATCTGGCGCTTTCTCAGACAACTAGGAATAGCGCTTCCTCAAGATCCAGCCATACCACTACTGGGCATATATCCAAAAGAGGCTCAAGTACACAAAAAGGACATTTGCTCAACCATGTTTGTAGCAGCTTTATTTGTAATAGCCAGAAGCTGGAAACAACCCAGATGCCCCTCAACTGAAGAATGGATGCAGAAATTGTGGTACATCTACACAATGGAATATTACTCAGCAATGAAAAATAAGGAAATCATGAAATTTGCAGGTAAATGGTGGGATCTGGAAAGGATCATCCTGAGTGAGTTGTCCCAGAAGCAAAAAGACACACATGGTATATACTCACTCATATAGACATACAACATAGGACAAACCCACTAAAACCTGTGCATCTAACGAAACTAAGCAAGAGAGAGGACCCTAACTAAAACGTCCAATCCCCATCCAGAAAGGCAAAGAGGATGGACATCAGAAGAAGAAGAAAACAGGAAACAACCTAGGAACCTACCACAGAGGGCCTCTGAAAGCCTCTGCCCTTCAGACTATCAAAGCAGATGCTGAGCCGGATGGGCAACTGTTGGGCAGGTGAACGGAATTTTAGGTAAGAACTCGGAAATAGTAAGAGCTGGAGAGGACAGGGTCTCCACAAGGAGAGCAACAGAACAAGAAAATTTGAACATAGGGAACTTCCCAGAGACTCATACTCCAACCAAGGACTATTCATGGAGATAACCTAGAACCCCTGCACAGATGTAGCCCAGGGCAGTTCAGAGTCCAATTGGGTTACATAGTAATGTGAAGAGGGACTGCCCCTGACATAATCTGATTGGCCTGCTCTTTGATCACCTCCCTCTGGGGGGGAGCAGCCTTACCAGGCCATAGTAGAGGACAATGCAGCCACTTTTGATGTGAACTGACAGATTAAGATCAGAAAGGAGAGGAGAACCTCCCCTATTAGTGGACTTGGGGAGTGGCATGCAAGCAGAGGGAGGAGGGAGGGTGGGATTGGGAGGAGAGGAGGGAGGGGCTTATGGGGGGATGCAGAAAGAATAAAGTGTAATTGATGAAAAATTTAAGAAAAAAGGGAAAAAAATAATTTAAGAACCTTAAATGACTTTCAAAATTGGAGGAAAACATGGAGTTAGTCAATTGGCATGGAGCACGTCTCGCCCCTGGGGGCAATGGTCTCCTGAACCTACTCAGACCTCGGACACCACCACTGCTAGTTCTAGAACTGACGCAGGATGTTTCAACGAGGGGCTAAGGCTTCTCATAATATTTCCTATAAGCCCACACCTGTTTGTCTATATCCCCCATTTTTATTCATTATTAGCCAGATAGAGCCAAGTAATTGTGGTAATGATACTTGCTTTTTTGCCCAATGCTGGAATGCTAGTAAATTTAGGTATACCCTGGTTACTCGCATGCCTCACTGGGTGCCTGTGCCCGTTGATGCCCCTCACGCTATGACTCTCTTCAGACAGAAAAGGGATCTTGGAACTACAGCCACCATTGTTACTACCATCTCATTGACGGCTGTTGGAGCTACCACCAGGGCATTAGCCATGAGTCATACTGGGCAGACTGCTCAGACCCTGAATAATCATTTAGCCAATGTAGCTCATGCCTTAGTTGTACATAAAGGAATTAATGCTCAACTAAAAGGAAGCTTGATGGTGTTCAATCAGAGGATTGACCTCTTGCAGGAGCAAATTGATACCCTATGGCAAATCGCTCAACCTGGCTGTCAATGGAAGTATGCTGGACTTTGTGTCACTAGCATACAACATGAGAATTTTTCCTGTGCTGCAAATCTGTCTAAACAATTGTCGAGCTATATTTTAGGTAATTGGACTGGAGAATTCGATACTACGATGGAGCAGCTGAGAGTGGCCATTGTCACAGTAAATTCTACCAGAGTGGACGCAGGACTAGCCACAGGATTATCAACATGGATTGCTGCAGCCATGAATCATCTGAAGGAATGGGCGGGCATGGGAGCATTAGCAGGCCTTCTGGTGTTGGTCTCCTTGGTTTGCCTGTGGTATATATGCAAGATTAGAGTCTCACAACAGTGTGATGCAGCCATGATCATTCAGGCCTTTACAGCCATTGAAGCAGGACAGTCTCCCCAAGCATGGTTGGCTACCATAAAAAGCTAAAATGTTATGCTCAGGATGCGAGGCTAAGCACTGCACTCAGAGTCAGCCGCTTTAGACCCAGAGAAGAGCATGTCTGATTGCATGCGGGTTGATGCCCCAGGTCCCGCCTCTGAGAAAAAGGTATCAGACGGGTCTGATGCTCTTTGGGTGGATGACACCTAAATGAACATCTGTACAAAGTCCCAATTTATTTCTAATATCAGAGATCAGACCTCTACTCTTGCCTGATGCGTCTAAAACAAAAAGTGGGAACTATAGAGAGCTGCGGAATGCTATGCCTTAAAGATGGATCTGGTTTCCACCTTCCACCTTCCCGATGGTGAGTGCTCTCTGTCACGAACAACTCCACATTTGGCTAAGGCCGAGGATCTGGCTTGCTTCCATGTATGTGGACCTATCTGCATTGCCCCCGTGGCACGCCTGGGTTGGCTACCCAGAGGCTATTTAAGCTGTGGGCTGGCTTTCCCCGGGGTCCAAGGATTGTTCAATGTTCCTGAATAAACTGCATTGAAAAAAAAAAAAAAAAGAAAGAAAAATGTTAACTTCCAGACTTCAAGACTTGTTCTTGGTTGTTGTGAACTGGATTAATTTCAAGCTGCTGTTGCTGACTTGAATCCCTGGATCCTGATCTCTTAGGTTGTCCCTGCATCCTCGTTTCCTAGGCTGTTTCTGAATGCTCATTTCTTAGGCTTTGGGACTGCAGGAGTGTGCTACCATGTCCAGCTAATTTCACAATTTTATTTATTATATTTAGGGATTGATTTTCTTTAGACTTCCCCAGAATTGTTGTTAAATCTATAAATAAAATAAATTCATTTTCATATCTAGTTTATGTTTTCCAGCCTCATCAGTTCATAGTAATTATGACTCCTAATAAGGCAATATCAAACACATTTTCTTTTTTAAATTTTATTTTTGTTATGCGTGAAAGGAAAAGTATTGGTCCAAGTACTCAGACAAAGGAGATTTATTTGCCCCAGAGAAACAGAGAGTAGGGAATAAGACATAAAAACTGGAAATAGTGGATGAGGGAAAAGGGGATGGGAACACAGGAGAGGAGGAGAAGAGGTATTTGTCCCATATGAAAATGGCCATTTATGAAGTTACAAGGAGAAACCTCCTGGTAGGATGAGGTGTTTAATTTTAATTAGGCATGTTAATTAGGTGAGCCAAGGGGGACCTTTGATTGCTGTCAATACTTGATGGCTAGACCTTGGTAGTCAGCCTCAGGAGGAGGAAGTGGCCAAACAAGGAAACAGGCCTTGGCAGCTAGCGTTAGGAATGTCATCTACTGGCTTTTAGCAAGGCTGGGGGTGGGTGGAGGGGTGCAGGGCAAGGACTGTTAGAGCCACAGGCTCGTCACTCCCAATCTGGCCAGTCTCTTCAATGTGTGTGCTGAGTTACAGTGGAGTCGGGGATGACTTGGAACTGGAGTTACAGGTGGCTGTGTCCTGCCTGGTGTGGGTGCTCAGAATCACACTCAGGTCCTCTGAGAGAGCGCTTATACAGTAAGCGCCCAGCCCTGACAACCCAGACACACACATTCTATATAGCCATGTATATAAACATATTTGAGCAAACCTGCCGGTGGTAGATACGCTGCTAGATTTACTGGTGTTCTCCTGACTGCTGCGGACACAGGCTACTTATGAAAGACCTCACAGACTGACCGGCAGCGCCTGTTAAAGCGTTCAGCTTAAATTCAGAGAAGTCATCCGTCTCCAGAGGTGATCCTATCTCCTGGCTCCTTCGATCCACTTCATAGATTTTCCTGAGGGAGTGAAACCTGGGATACAGAGGCAAGTTTTCTAAGTACACACCCTGGAGATCCACAGGCCAAATCAGGACAGCCATCTCAGAAAAGGGGCCTTCATCCGAAACAAAAGGAAATACTTATGCGGAATCAATGTGATAAAGATTTCTCAGTTTCTGCCAACAACTGAAGTAATTTCCTTCAACCCAGTAGCTGGTTGAACAATTTGTTTCTTTCTTTCTCCTCCCTGTCCCACCTCCAGGCCTGAATTCTCGCCAGGGGAGGGGTTTTCTCAGCACCAGAAGTGGACCGGGTCCATGTCCCTTTGTTTCCCCATTGTCACCGAGAAGTGTTCCCAGAAAACAGAACAGCTAAGAAGGAACCCAGGCAAAGAGCTGGGAAGAGCAAGCGGGCAGTGAGTGGGGGCCAGGGTGCCTGAAGGAAACTGAGAACGCCACCGCCTGTGCTGAACCACCAGGGTCATTCCAGCGCCTTGGGAAATTTCATAGCTCAGAAATTCAATCCTAGCGTGAGTGGGGCTTTTCCTAGAGAAAGTGAGGGAAAGGTGAGCAAAGAGACAGGACAGATGTTCTGAATCCGGACAGTAGAGGAGGGCTGGGTAGACAGAGGAAGTCATGGCCTCCTTAGGGAAGCCCCACCAGACAGGCACAGGCATGGAGGCTGGTGTGTGTGTGTGTGTGTGTGTGTGTGTGTGTGTGTGTCTCCCATCAGTACTACAGAACACATCTCTCTTTTGCCGAGGAACATTGACTGAAAAATGTCTAGTCCCTTAATATCGGCTGTCCTTGTGTAGATCTTTCAATTGAATATTTTTCTGATCTGGCTCAATCTTGGTTTACTGTAAACTTTTGGTTAACAATTGAATTTAGTTACTGCAAGGAGTAAATCAAACTAGGAATGGAATTTAATGCTTAAACTTAAGGGCACCGAAGAACTTCCTGTCAAGAAAGGAAAAAACATTGCTTGCAAGCACTGGGTAATGTGAAGGTTTGAGAGCACAAGGCCCGCTGGGCTACACAACTAGACCTTGTCTCCAAAAACAGAGGAGAAGGAACGAGAGAGGAGAGGAGGAAATCGGACAAGATCATCCACAGCCTGGTTTGAGAAATTGTTTCTAGAAACTACAGTAAACAACTAATTTTAATGCATAATTCGGAAAGAGGTTAGAGGGAATTTCAAGGCGCCTTTTTATAAAGCAATCAGTGGAAAATAGCCAACAAGAAGGACTTAGAGGACGTGGGATCTACATTCTGTACTGACATGATGGGTAAAGAACAGCATTCAACAACCTGTGAACTTCCCTGAGAGGATTGTGTGTGCACACGTTTGCACAAACACACAACAGTTAGGTGATACAATTTGCCAGAGCGCCGCTAGCACACTCAGACGGTCCCTGAGCGTCCCTTGTGCTGCCCTGAAAGTTTTACTGTTTGGTTTCTCGGTGTCCTGGCCCTGACTACAGGCTGGCGGTTCCCTTGGCCCCTCTCCTCCCCTTCCCGTAGCAGTAGAAACCCTGATTTGTCTTCTTGGCAACTGTAATTACTTTACCCTTTTCCATGATGCCTTTTAAAACTAACTCTTTAAAGACTGCAGAGGTGGGTCAGTTGGTGAGATGCATAATGTGAAAGCAGAGCTCCAGAGTTTGGATCCCGGACACTAAAACTCAGCACGACAACATACGCCCAGTTTATTCCTAGCGCCCACCTGGGGTCCACTGCCCACTGAGTCCAGCCAATCTGCAAGCTCCTGATTCATACTTAAAAAAGGACTTAAATGAAAATGAAAGAAGGGATCCTGAGCAGGAAGATAATCCCGGCCAGATGCACCCGGAATCAAAGGGCTCATCAGGGAGCCCCTGAGCCAGGACGAAGGCTCTCTACAATGTGCTTTTCTTCTGGAATGTTGCCAAGGGTTTTTTAATGCTTCCGTGGCATTTAACTTCCGGAAGGAACCAATAAAATGATAAGTAAAGTTGCCTGAGGCTGAGCTGGCAATGTGGCTCAGCGGTAAAGGTGCCTGCTGCCAAGTCTGACTCCCAGGATTTGATCCTGTGGATCATGTGGTAGGAGGAGTGAGCTGACTGCCTCAAGTAGTCCTCTGACCTCCACACACGTGCCCAAGCAAGCGCACACATGCACACATATGCACATATGCACACATGTACATACATACACACAATAAATATATAAAAAAATTTGAAAAGAAAGGTAGATAGAATATAGTCCGTGTTCCCTCTGAGCGCCATAGGCACACAGACACACACATACACACTTACATACACACACTCACATACACACACATTCATACATACAGAAGGGCATACACAAGAACAAAATACAAGTACACAACACAAAAAGGAATAGTTCTTATAAAGCTTGTTATATTATTATAGGAAACTTTAGGGAACACCACATTTGGGTACCATGTATTGTTGCAGAAATTGGGGTTCTTCCTATGGGTTCTTAGTCTCATTAATAAAGAATTTCAAAATAGACTTATAAGAACAATTTTTGAAAACAGACTTGAGGACAATTTTTTTTTTTTTAAGGAAAAACAACAGAATAGGCAAGCTATAAATCTCGGCAACTGCCAGGAGGAGGCAGAAAAAGAGGAAGGGAGAAAGCCATGCTATTTGGGCACAGCCACATGGCAGATGGTGTGGGAGAGAAAGAGCAAGAAAGCCCGGGGAATCAGAGAAAGCATGCTTAGGTTTCGGGGAAAGAGATTAAAAAGAAGAAAATGCAAAAAGAGAAAAAATCATGCTATCCGGAGTAACGCAGAAAAAGATGCAGGCTTGGCAGACCACACGGTGGTGGCTTTCTGAGTGACTGCCTGGGGAGGGGTCTCCAGGAAGGCAAAGCTCATCTTGCCTTTAACATGGCTTTAAGTGAATCGGACCTCTTGGGTAGTGGTCTGTGGGCTAGGTGACTGACAGGCTCATCTGGATAACTATTCCCAGAGGTGACAGCAGTATGTGTTCTTTAGGGAAGACCAGTGTATCCTGTATCTAACCAGGGCCAGAGGTAAATCCTACACTTCTGACCAGAAGAAATAGGTTCCTTTCAGTGGGCTCAACTGAGCCCTGATAGACCTCCTCAGCAGCCTCCAAGGCTACTATACAGATACAATATGATGGTTATTCTCTAAAAAAAGTATCATTATAAAACATGTAGTATATGTGAAAGTCGACCTACATTTAGAGATAAAATGATTTAGACAACCAATTTAATGCAGTATCCATACAAGTTAGACATCCCTTGAACATACAACCCAGCCCCAAAATAAATGTCTATACTGAATCTTTAATCACTCCTTGCCTTTCTTTACACATTTATTACTATTCTATATATCCTTTAGCATATTTCATTGTCCATAATTTACGTTGTTCAACTGGCATCTGCTTCTTTCACTCGCAGCCTGATTCCCAGGTTCCTCCGAGTTAGCACGTGTAACTGAGGATAGTTCAGCTTGCAGTGTGAAGAAGTCACAGCTGTGTGGCCAGGTGTTTGGCTGCACTCCAGAGCTTTAGCTCACAAACAGTGCTGCCGTGAAATCATTGTATATGCACCGTTGTATATGTGTGAGCACGAATTCTTCTGAGGAACGTGCTTAGGAGCTGTGTTGCCGGGTCACGGCAGGGTTCAACATCAGGGGAGTATACTTGCATTTTTCTGAAAGGGCTCTGTGGGCATCCCTCCAGCAGCTCTAATTTGGCCAACATGATGAATTTGAAATGGTTAAATTTGCATTTCTGTGACTAATGAGGTTGGGCATCTTTTTCATATTCTTATAAGCCAGAATCGAGATCCCAGGAAACACCCAGAAATATGTGAAAATCTGACTGATGGCAAATTCGTTGTTGGCAATCAGACTGAAGCAGCTGACTTTCCCTGTAGAAAAACATAAATGAGAATCCAAACTTCATATCAGGCACAAACTCTGCTTCAGTTGATTGAAGACTTAAGTTAAATGGAAAGCTAAAGGATATTTAGGAGATAACTTCGGGGCATGGGTGCGCAGCACAGAAGGCAGAGTGCTGGCACAGCATGAAGCCAAGAGTATGGCGGGGAGTGCCTGTAACCTCAGCCACTGGGAGGCAGAGATAGGTGTGTCAGGAGTTCAAAGCCATCCTCAGCAACATGGAGAGTTCGAAGACAGCAGAGTTACAGAGTTCAAACTCTGCCAGAGAGAGCACACAGAGGAGAGGTGAAGGAGGGAAGAAGAAAGAAAGGGAGGAAGGGAGAGGAAGGTAGGTAGGGAAGAAAAAGATGTTAGAGGTACACTTTAATTTCCATAAGCCATTCAAGGATTTCTTTAGCAATATACATGGGACACACTATCAAGAAAATACTAATGACTCAGGGATCACATTGTGAATCCATTTCCCACAGATGTGTGAGTATGTTTCCACATTCTTCTCAGTTCTATCCCCACCTAGCTGTCTGTCTCTCTGCTGCCACCACACCACTCCCCTGTGCCTTCTGACCAGGCGTCTTGCTCACGGTGATGCTGGCCTCCTCCAGTCTTGTTCAGGAGTGTTTTCATTACTTACACATGTTTGTCTTCCATTACATAATAAAACCTTGTCACTTCCCACCAAAACAACCCTTAGGAGTTTTTGTTGGATTTGCCTTCCTCATGCACATGAGTCTGGCCAAAGGAGAAATCTATAGCATATTAAGTGTCTAGCCAAGGTCATGGATGGTGCATTTACCCATTCATTTCAGTTTTCTTTCACATTTTTTACGAGCTTTCGGTTTTTATTTTAAAAGTTTTAAGCATTTTGTAAATGCTTATTTACAAAACGATGGATTGTCATTTCAATAAAAATATACAGATTTGTCACATTTTGTTTTCTAGTCTATTTGTGTTCTAGGACTCTGGTGATATTCTGTATGGATCTTTCTTAAAACAAACAAACAAGCAAACAAGTAAGCAAACACCTCTTACTCAGTCAAATAACAGAATCTTCTAAATTTTCTGCATAGACAATTTCTTTGTCAATTTAATAAATAGCCATTGAGTGCTTCCTTTGTCCCAGGCAACATTCAAAGTCCAGGGGATTCAGTAGTGAGTAATAATGTCTTAAAAATCCCTGTCATTGTAAAACTTATATTATCAAAGGATGAGACAGATAAACAAATAAGACGTGGAGAGAGTTGGATGGCAAGAACAAAAAGAAGAAGAAGAGAACAGCAAAGTAGCAGAGAGAAAAACTATTGAGCAGTGTCGGGAAAGGCTACCCCAAGAAGAGACTTTAATAGTGGTGTAGCGTCAGCCAATCAAGGGACCTTGGAGGAGAGCTTCAAGCAGAAAGTACAGCAAGTGCAAAGGCCCCCAGGTAGGAGCATCACTCAGAGGAACAGCAAGAGGACAGCGAGGCTGGATGGAATAGAAGGACACAGGAGTGACGTGGGCAGGATGGGACAGGACTTGAAAACACTCCTGACCCTGCCACTTCATCCTTTCGAAGCCGTGGGTCTTTTAAAATGTTTTTTTTTTTAACCCTTAAAAAACACTTTTTGTGTATATGACATGTATGCAGGTTCAAGTGGGTGACACCATGTCACGTGTGTGGCCCGCACCTTTCACCCTGCTTTCACAGGGTCTCCTCAATGTTCTCTACTGTGTACGCTGGCATGGCTGGCCTTGAGCATTCAGGATTCTCTTTGTCTGCATCCCACCTTGATGTAGGAACATTGGAAGTAGAGATGCACACTACCATACCCGGCCTTATGTGGGGTCTGGGACCTCGATCTCAGGTCCTACATTTACCAAGCAAACATTTGATCCATGGAGCCATTGCTGCAGCCACCCACCTCCATCGGCTAGGACAAACAATAGAGTGATGATATGCCATGGTGTTGCTCTTGCTTTATCTTCATCTCAAAAGGAATATCCTCAAGGTCACCATTCACTATGGCATCAGCTGCCACTTTTCCTGCGGGCCTTTTGTGCAGTAGTCTTCCCATTTTTTCTTTTTTGAGAGCTCATGTTGACTGGGTACTGAATTTTTCTCTCATGAATTTGTTTGGAATTCTGCCATTAGTGATATAATCATCTATTAACATGTAAAATGAATAAATTTCCAGCTACTAAATCAACTGTCTTCCAATGAACCCAATTTGATAATAACGTTTAACATATGCGCTACATACATATATTTTTATGCTATATAATATATGCATTTCACTAGATTTAAATCACTAAAGATGTGTTTTGAATGATATGCTTAAACTCATCAGTAAAATGAATCCTTGACATGAATATTTACTGACCCTAACAGCTAGGAAAGACTTTCTTTCAATTCGTGTGTACGCACATGTGTGTTTGTATATGTTCAGGCATGACTGGACCTACGTGAATGTCTAAGCAGAGGCCGACCTTCCATTTTACCTTTCAAGATAGAGCTTCTTACTGGGTCTTGGTAGAACTTGCTCATTCAGGTCAGGGAGTGTGAGAGATCATCTGTGTCTCCTTTGTGAAGCTAGGATCACTAGTATGTGCTATCTTGCCCAGCTTTTTATATAGGTTCTGGGGATAAAACTCAAATCCTCATGCTTATATGTAAGTCCTTTGCTGACACTCATCTCTCCAGGTCCTGGAAATAATTCTGATTTTTCTATTATTCTCACTATATATTTTTTGCTTTATCTGTTCAAAATAATAATCTTGAATGGTTGATAGAATTTATCATCAAAACTATATGGGATTGAAAATTTTACTACTAATTCTATTCTGTCAATAATGTTTAGATGGCTCAAACTTTACTTCATCAAGGTCCCTGTACTATGATGATATCATTAGAAGGTTAGTGTTTTAAAGCAGTGTCCTTATTTTTGGATGTATCTGTTTACTAAATGTCTGAATGAGCATTACTTTGAGAGCATAAAGTGAGATGTAATTTGACAATTTTCTCATTTTTGTGTAATTACATTTCAAGAGTTTTTATTTTAGGTGGGATCCATTTTTAATAAGTTGTATTTCTGTGCTTATTTTTATTTTTAAAAACACAGGCTAACATAATTAAAGATAAACAATTGATGGTGCTTATATTATATGTCCTGTGTTCATGATTATACTGCCGACTTCATTTCTTTATTAACAAACTTTGCTGTCATTTTTTTCCTTCAAGTTATTAATTATGGGTTTGTTATTTTAATAATAAGTGACTTGACATATTAGCTTTCTCTTTTAAGTATATTAGTTTCTCATTTGTTCTTGATCATGACTTTCATTTCTCTTTATTATTAAGTTTGTTTTATTCTATTTAGTTTAAATTTTTAAATTGGCTATAGCTTTTATTTGATCTAGCATTGTAAGTTTTTAATTAAATTTTTATTTTTTATATTAATTACAGTTTATTCACTTTGTATCCCAGCTGTAGCCCCCCCCTCATTCCCTTCCAATCCCCCCTTGTCCCTCCCTCTCCTCCTCCCAGTTCCCTCTCCAAGTCCACTGATAAAGGAGGTCCTCCTCCCCTTTCATCTGACCCAAGCTTATCAGGTCTCATCAGGACTGGCTGCAATGTCCTCCTCTATGGCCTGGAAAGGCTGGCATTGTAAGTTTTAAGGCAAATAATTTTTCAGGGTATATTTTGGAATCACCGCAATATTTCAGATGCCTTTTATAATGTTTTTTTTTTCTTTTGGCAATGGTGATTAGTGGCTTAATTTTTGTCTTGTTTTTGTTTTTATGTGCATAGCTGTTTTGACTATATATATGTCTGGAGGAGGGTATCAGATCACGTGGAACTGGAGTTACAGACAGTTGTGAGCGGCCATGTGGGTGCTGGGAATTGAACCCTGGTCCTCCGGAAGAGCAGTTAGTACTCTTAGGCACTGAGCCATATTTCTAGCCCCTTAGTTTTTTGTTTGTTTTGCCTAGTGGTTCATTTTTGCTTTATTTCAGTCTACTCAGAGAATTCTGCATTTTCCCCTAGCTTTTTGAAATAACCATGATTTTTATTTTTTTTATTTTTTTGTCTTTTTATTGTTTGCTTATCTTGGTTCTTTTGTTTGTTCATTTTTACTAGGCTATTAGGTATCTAAGACTGTTTTCAAACTCACAGTCTTACTGCTGAGTGCTAGGGTTGTGTGCAGCCACTGTACCTGTCATTCATTGCTTACTTGGAAACCAAAGGTTAATAATCTATTTTTATAATTGTTTCATAGAATCTGAAGTTTTTAACATCCTTATTTATCTTTGAAGAAGTGATTGTTTCTCTCAAGTGTCAGCTACTATGATACTTCCATCTATTTCAGTTCAGAGTTTTGGGGTGCTTAATAATGACTAATAGGCTGAGTGATAACTGGTGTTTATTTCCCGTAGAGAACAATGTTCACTACTGTCAATCTGTCTACTCCCTCACTCAATCCATTCGCCCTGAGTCCGGAAAAGGCTGACATCCAACAGAAGATTTGCATTCATCTGGCTTGCCTTTGCACTCTATTTTTTAGCTCCTCTGAATTACATTGCTAGTCTTAAGTTGCTGGACTTGAGGAATATACATATTACTGATAAATACATATCTTAGATATTTGAGAAAAATAAACTACAAGTATTTAACTATGGAAAGGACAACCAGAATTCCTGAAACTTCTATCTCTTCTTTTTTCCTTATAAAGAATAAAGGACAATGGCTCAGGGCCACCACAAACATATTTCCTATGCCCAAGAGGGAAGAAGAAGCAAGCATTCATGGCTTTCCCACAGGAGCTACGCTGAGAACTCTTTTCATGACTATGCATTTGTTCCTTTTTAAGAAAAAGATTTAGTCATTTTCCTTTGGGAAGTGTGTGGTACTGAGGATCCAACCCAGGGTTATACATCATATCTCTGTTCTTTTTAATTAGTGCAAAGTAGAAAATTAACAATATTCCAAGTTAAGGCAGCAAGGTCTCTTTTTTCTTAAAAAATAGTAAGTTCTAAAGGTACCAAATCAAATTCTTAGGGTATAGGTGTTGTTGTCTGCCAGCCAATATTTTTAAAAGAACCACTATTAGCCTTATAATAGTTATATTCTACTCTACTGAGGACCTTTTAAGTTATTCACTTAAATAATAAATGAGGGTCAGGTAGGGTGGCTCAGGGCTATAATCCCAGCACTAAAGAAGGCAGAGGCAGGCGGATCTCTATGAGTTCAAGGCCAGCCAAGGGTACACAGAGAAACCCTGTCTCAATAAAACATGATGATGATGATGATGATGATGATGATGATGATAAGAGCTAAAGGGATTGGCCAATGGTTAAGGGTACTTACTGTTCTTGTAGAGGACCTTGGTTCCATTCCTAGTATCCATAGGAAGGCTCACACCATCTGTAACAGCAGGGGACCTGGTGCTGTCTTCTGACTTCTGAGGGATCCTGAGTGCATGTGATGTACATAAATTCATTCAGGCACACACACACACACACACACATACAAACTTAAATATAAATAAATAAGTAAAATAATAACTGAGCGCACCCTGTCTGAGAGGTATATCATCAAGCCATTCTTACGCTGCAGGGCAGAGACTCAACCATCTGAAGGACTTTATAGATCCTAAGTTCATAATGACAGCTCATTTCCTTTACTGTTCACTGTAGACACAGTGAGACTAAATAGTGATATGGGTAGAAAATATCAAAGTTCTTAATTTCAATCTGATACTTGTGGTGCTTTGACTAAGAATGGCCCCCATAGGCTCATATGTTTGGATGTTTGGTTTCTAGTTGGTGGAACTGTTTGGGAAGGATTCAGAGGTGTAGCCTTGTTGGAGGAGGTATGTTATTGGAAGTAAACTTTGAGGTTTCAAAAGCCCAAGCCATAGCTCTTTCTTTCTACCTTACACTTGTGGATCATATGCAAGTTTTCAGCTACTGCTCCAGCACCACACCTGCCTACCTGTTTCCATTCTTTCCACCAAAATGTTCAGGAACTCATCCTCTGAAACTGTAAGCAAGCCCCCAGTAAACTCTTTCTCTTATAAGTTGGCTTAGTTGTGGTGTTTCATTGTGGCAACAGAAAACTAACTAGGACTAGATTTTTATAAACTATTGTTCCCAGCTAGCCCCTGCCTTAAAGAACTAAGAACACTTACACGAGAAAAATGGTTCTAGACGGTGCTTACACAACACCACGAAAGGTCTTCTAGATCTATTCCTATCACTACTGCAAGTTACCTTTTTAGATGTAAAGAGACTATTGTACATCTATAATATTTGACCTACATTAATTACCTTTTCTCTTAACAGAAAGATTTTTCCACAGTGCTGCTTTAGTGATCATCTTTGCCTTATCAAAAGGCTTGCAACCAAAGAAAAATAGCATTTATCTATGTGGACGTCAATAGACAGGCCTGTAAGACTGGAAACGCTAACAAATGTCTGCAGAGATCAGGATAGGGCCCCTTTACCTTAATGTAGGTCTGGATTGGGTTTCTGTCATTGAAACTGAAGCTCTCTGACGAAAACTAGACACAGCAAGGACAAAACTCTGCTAGAGTGAAGTAGCAAATGTTTGATTCCTTTCTTAACTCAAGCCCATGTCTACAGTGAGTTTCATGGCTGGTCCCTATGCGGACTCCAGAAGAGGGATGTATGTGTGTGTGTGTTTAATCAGCAAGAGAATCTCATGTAAATAGACTGGTGGTCAATCCCAAATACAGTCTACTTCCCCTGGGGCTCTTGAAATTTCTGGGAAAGAGCAAGATGTTCATTCAAAACGCTGATACAAAATTTGTTCATAAAAACAAAACATCTGTGCAAATTTGCCACGAGGTCACTATACAATGAATTCAGATTGCTGCTTTCAAACTAAAACTACCTCAATTTCAAGTCAGCAGCTGCATAGGAAA
The DNA here is from genome assembly GCF_030254825.1 of Meriones unguiculatus. Taxonomy (NCBI): domain Eukaryota; kingdom Metazoa; phylum Chordata; class Mammalia; order Rodentia; family Muridae; genus Meriones; species Meriones unguiculatus. The sequence goes on from NC_083354.1 coordinate 101,107,540, forward strand.
TGCTTATCTAAAGAGTGCTGAGATACAGTCATTGTTTAAGACAGGAAAAACGTTATCAGAGATACATTTATGTGCATGCTTGTATGAGCTTGCGTGTGTGTGTGTGTGTGTGTGTGTGTGTGTGTGTGTGTGTGTGTGTGTGTGCTCACGTGTGCTCCGTGAGGCACATGCGGAAGTGAGAGGACCATTTTGGAGTCAATTCTCTCCTTCCCTCATGTGGTTCTGGAGCTTGAGGTCATGAGCCCTGCGGTTGAGGCTGAGCCACCTGGCCAACCCACCCAGGCTTTGTTTTTTGAGACAAGGCTTCATGTAATGCAGGCTGGCCTCAAACTCACTACATAGCAGAAGCTGTCTATGAACTCCTCACCCGCTTGCGTCCACCTCCCAACTTCTGGAATTACACACATGTGCCATTATGCCCAGCACAGACATCATACTCCTAAAGTATATTTTTATTTTTAATTGACACATCATAATTGTACATAGGTCTGGGGAACAGGTGACATTACAATACAATGTGTCATGAGCATGGTATATTTGTCATCTCAGACATCTGTCATGTGTTTGTGTGGGGAATATTCAAAACCCCGCTCTAGTAACATGAACTATTTGATTTTCAGACACAGTTATTCTAATATATTATAAAACATTAGAAGTTGTTCTTTCTACCCAGAATCACCATCAGAGCATGTCTTCTCTCCTCTCTTGCTTCCTTCCTCCACTGTATTCTGTTCTACTATACAAGGTTCCGTATCTGAAATCAAATCTCCTGCTGTCACATCCAGAGAAGAATATGTTTTTAAATTCTGGGCCTGATTCATTTCACTTACAATATAATGAAACTGCAGTCCTGTCCATGTTTCTGAAATGTCAGCGTTTCATGCTGTTGTATTCTTTTGCATCTCTACACAATCAGGTTTCTTTACCCGTTCATCCTCTGGAGATCTAGGTTGACTACAGGTACCACCCAGCTACTGCTTGACCAATATTGAATACTGAAGTGCAGGTGTCTCTTTGATGTGCCAGTTTTAACCCTTTGAATATAAATTCAGTCGTGTGAATCATCTGAACCAGATGTTGGCGGGTTTTGGAGAAGTCTTCACACCGTTTTCTCTAACAGCTCTCTTAGTTTATATTCTTACTCACAGGGTCTGAGCATTCTAGTGATTTTTTTTTTCTGAAGACAAGGACGGTATATAGGCACATTGAGAGCCAAGAAAGAATAGGACAAGATAGGATAGATAAACTTGCACATCAGAATATACCGCTTCCTGTTTTTACCCCACGCATACACAGACTCCCAGAGACTCGGAAGTTAGGCTCTCTCACTTTTGATACATTTTACCAACCTTGCCTCATGTTTCTTATTTACAGTTAGCTGAGCAGCAATTGGGGAGCTATAAAATGCTTCATTAAACATTTGAGATATGCAAGAGTCATAACCGTTGAGACTTCAGTGAGACAAATATGCAGTGGACATGTCACTGTATTATCAGTTTCACTGAGCAATTCCAGCATGTGCACTGTCATATCCAGCAGGCCCCTGGCCCCAAGGAATTCCCCACATTACATGTGACTCTAGAAAAGCTGCTGAAGGCCCACGGTTGCCTTTTCCTGCCTGGAGGAAATGAGATTCTGCAGGCTGGCTGATAGGTGAACTGTGTGGTCAGAGAGCAGCCATGGGTTTTCAGGCAGCTGCTCCCAGCCACAGGCAGGGACTGCCTCCTTCCAGGAAGCTTCACAGAACTTGTCTTCAGATCTGATAAACCCAACAGTTTACAAAATGGTTAGAAAGACGGCCTTCAGAGAGCTGTTAGTTTGTGGTTTCTGTATTTTGAAATCAAGATCAATGAGATTTCATGAAAGGAAAACCACAGAGGTCTCTCCTTTTGTTATCTGCCGAGGTGACCAGCACCTACACAAGCAAGCTGCTGATTAAATGCCTCCACCTACAGGTGTGATGTAACGCACATAGATTAGGTCCTAACAGCCCTCAGAGGCTCTCAGAGGCCTCTTAACCAATCTGCCAGCATCCAAAAGAGTAGGGCAGTTCAGTCTCTAATACTATTATTCTATGAAAGAAACAAAACAAGAGGGTTAAATCTGGGATCCCATAGGTTTACTCCATCAAAGTGTGAGAAACCCTGAGATCCATCTTCTACAGCAAAGCTGAGAGGCATGAGAGCTTTGGGGAAAGCCAGAATTTGAGTTTGGTTCAAATCCTGACCGGAGCACAGAAGTTAAATAAAAAGTTGTTAATTGGACCGGGAACAGAAGTTAGAGACTTGAGGTTCAGTCTTGCATAACAACTTTAGTTAATTATTCTGTTGCTCACGCCTACACTCCAGTTTCCCCCTTTCTTTTATCCTGGAACTTTTCTCAGGACTTGGCAGAAAGTTTCATTGCCACTCAGAACATAGACACTTTAAGACTAGAGGAAAAAAGAAAGCAATTTAGTCAAAAGCAAGTAGAATTTTCTTTCATACTCATTCAATAAAAAAAAGAAATCAGAGTCACACAAGAGCAGGTATAGCTAAAGACTTTGGAGATCTGCCCAAGATTGACGTACACACTCTTTATGACCTAAAAATCCACTAGTGCCTGTACTTCCAACATGAATGCCTTCATGTGGTCACCAGAAGGATTAACTAGACTGCTTATGGGAGTACCACTCACAAGAAATAAAGATTGAAAACTGCCAAACTGTCCATAAAGTATGTCTGTACAAAACTACGGCATTCATACTATGAAAAGCTCATGGTAGCTACAGGACAGCAGGCAAGAGTATGATGAACGTAGCAGGGACAATGTTGCATGAGTGATACCAAGCAGGAACTATGACATGACTCAAAAGAGTATTGTTATGGCTTGAATGTTGAGTGTCCTCCATGGCTTCCCTTTCCCCCAGTGGTGACACTATTTGACAGATGATGGAAACTTGAGGAAGTGGAGCCTAGCTGGAGGCAGTAAGTTACTGGGTGGTGTGACTTTGAAGTTTCTATCTGGCCCCTCGTGCCTTCCTGTCTCCTTTCTGGCCACTGTGAAGAGAAAAACCTCATCTACCAAGCACTGTGTTCACCATCATGGTCTGCTGAGATGCATGGAACCATGTGATAGTGGAAGAACACCTCTGAAATAAGAGTTCCTCCCTTTAACTGTCCTCTTGGATGTTTTGGTCACCCCATGGAAAATTAGTTAATACAGAAAATTGGATTGTTAATTAAATGATTAAACCTGGCCAAGTGTTTCTTAAGCCTGTGCAACTGACTTGTAGATCAAATTGGGAAGAGGTTGGTTTTAGGCCACTAGAACTAGAATCCCTAGAATTCTGTCAGCTGAGGTTAGTGGTGAATTCCGTGGGAATGCCCAAGTCATGAACAATGACAGAAATGAAGCAGTGAAAAACAAAAGCAAAACCAAAACCAAATTCAATTAAAAATTGCTCCTGAGTTTGTAGGTGGAAATAAGGGCTTTATTGGGAACAGACTGAGACCATTAATGTCACATTTGTCTACATTTGTCTGTCCTAAGACATTGCAGGAGGCTGAATTTAAAAAGGACTAATAAATCTGGTAGAGGACATGTAAGGTAGTCTCCCTTTCTGTCTGTGGCGTTCTGTCAGGAAAGCTCATGAGAAATTAAGGGCCGAGGAATGCATGGTTTCTGAAGAGGTTGTAGACATTAAAATGAAACCAAGTCATTTGCCTCAGGTAAGAGGAAAGCAGTTGGTCAGACCACAGGCTTAAGGGTGTGACAGAGTAAACTCCTCCTTGGAAAGCTTACAAGTGCACCTTTCTTGCACCGAGCCACCTAAGAAACTGGTTTCATAATATTTATTCCACCGTAATCAGGTGTCCAGACACAGTGAGGACACAGACGCTGTGCTCTAGAAGGGCCTTCTACCACTCAAGCTGGCACCGTGCCTTGATGTGTCTACATGGTATGTAAGGAATGCAAAATGCATCCACACCTCAAAGGAAAGCCTGAGTGGTCAGGCAACGTGTGACAGAGCTGATCCGTGTGAGCAGCCCCTCATGCATGAGTCTATGAAGCTGAAAGTGCAGCAGAAACCCCACTTTTGAACACTGTTGGGGACATTTGGAGATAATGATTTTGCGCTATGAAATTTGGCGTCCAGGAATACAGAGTAAGACCCTGTCTCAGAAATAAATTATCGCTTTGATGCTGAAGTCACGGTCTCATGTGCTAAACCCGTGACTCCCTGTGATTGGTTCTGTTATAGAATGTGGTAGGAACTCTAGGAGGCAGGGCCTAGGAGGAGGAGCTAAGCCATTTGGAGACTGCGTTCGAAAGTCATACCCGCCATAGCCCTTCTTTCTCCCTCTGCTTAGCTGCCACCAGAAACTCCTACCGCCCATGACCTTATGCCCAAGCACAAGGACTGAAACCACGAACCAAAAGAAATAATTCTTCCATTTACATCATTCTCTTTTAGTCATTTGAAAACCTGACTAACACAGATGCCGTTCGCATGGACATCCAAAACCTGTTGGTTTAAGAGGTGTTCTTGGTGACGGGTATAGTGGTTTTTCCTGGAGAGCTATAATGACTGCTAGTCTCAAGAAATAGCCTGGCTGAAAATATTGTTTCTTGGTGTGGGTGCTGCTTAGATAAGCGTCTCGTGTTGTGAGGAGTCTCGGCACTCTATATGAATAATACATGCACTTTTCTGTACTTTGGCTGCACTTCAGTTTTAAAAAGAAAATTGTGAGTGCCAGGAGTGGTAACATGAACCTTTAGTCCCAGCACTTGGGAGGCCGAGGCAGGAGGATCTCTGTGAGTCTGAGGCCAGCTGGGTCTACATAATGACTTCCAGGACAGCCAGAATTATGTAATAAGACCCTGCCTCAAAACAGTAACACAGAGAGACAGAAAAATCATGACATAGGCATGGTGTCACACCCACACCTATAATCCCAGAGCCTGAAAAACTAAGGCACAGAGAACGTGTCAAGCCACCTAGACTACACAGTGAAACTCTGTCTCTAATATTAAAAACCATAGGGGTCTGTGTGGTTCTATACATCATAGCTTAGTTCTACAACCAACACACCGAAGCTACTGTTTCACCTCAAAAGAAACAAACCTCTTCTTGCCTCGGCGTAGCAAGGCCTCATAATCTCTTAAATCTCTTTTATTTTCAAAGCTGACCATTCAAAGAAACACTCAAGAGCCAGCAGCTCCAGGGTTGTCTTATCTCATCATTTTTTTTTCTCCCCATCCGTGGCTACATCTTGACCAACTCCATAAAATTATCATGCCCAGGATAAGTGACAGATGTTAGTTCTAGGGCAGATTAAGCCCCCAGGAACCGGTACCCTCCCCCCTCCCCCTCCCTCTCCGACTCTTCACGGTTAATGCTGACCTCTGGTGTCCACAGTGTCTGAGAAACTGCTTGAATCAGCTCTTTTGGGTCTCTCGACCATCGGCTCATCTCTGCCCATCTGACAGCTACCTCAGCCCCCTGCAGAAGGGAAGAGAACCTCATTTCCCCTTACCGCCCTTGTCGCAAACACAACAAAGCAAAATAATTAGGAATTCTCTGTCCAATCACATGCTGCCCACAGCTCAGCACTTGGTATTTATAAATGTGCTGATCTGTGATCAGGTCCTAATCTGGTTCTTTCCTATATAAAGAAAATTATCACAATAAATTCAATGAGTGTCCACGAGAACTGCACAAACCACAAAGCTTTTTTGTGTCTATTTAGAATCCACAATGCACTGCTTGATAAAGCAGCTTTGCTAAGCGGTGGCTAAACATCTGAATTTGGAGTGAGGGATGCTTCTAGTTGGTTCATGATGAATATGAAACAAGGCTCAATTCCTAGAGAGTTCTTCATCTGTTTAAATCAAGTGGGGTCTTTTCTCTAGAAAAAAAATTTAAGAACAAAACAGCATGTACTACCTGCACCCTTAATGTTTGTCTTGGGGGAAAATGAAGACCTGGTAATGGGTCCCTGTTAGAACAAATGGCTCAGCATTAAAGAATAAAGATGAGCACGCCAGTAACTACACACCAGCATAAGCTGGTCTCCACATGTCTTCCCCGGGTTTCCATTTCAGTAAATTCCCTTTGTTCTTTTTCCAGCATCTTCTGCAGGGAGTCAGGCCTTGCCTGGCAACTGGTTTAATAAATGGATAATGGAGCGGAATGGCTGGCACGGGATTAGAATATCAAATGGCGGTTTCTGAAATTCAGTTTTCTTTCTGGTTTAATTGTGTTCCTAGGTAAAGGCTAAATTATGTCAGGACTTTTGCTTCAACAAACACAGCTCACTCATATGTGTCATAAATGGCATAAAATCCACTCACTGGCAGAGAGACCATAAAAGCGGCAGTTCTGTTTGGACACCGACACAGCTCGCCCAGGGTGTTGCTGAGAGTCAGCCAGCAACCGGTAGCCAGGCTCACGTCCCAGCATGCCACCGCCAGTGAGCCTCAGCTCTCCGTGATGCTCCTCTGGCTGTGAAGACCTTCACAGCATAATTGTTACTTAAATAATCCCTGTTTCGTAACAAGTCAAGAAGTCGATGCTGATGTTCAGAGGATGTAAGAGACCCTTAGCACAGCGCTGTGGGAGAAGACAAGGGGGTGAGGACACACTTTTGCCCAGAGTGTTTTTGCCTGACGATAGCCAACAGCACTCATGTTTCCCAAATTCCCTAACCCTTGTAGCACCTCCCAAGAGGCTCCAGCTCTCCTTGGTCTGGAGGGTCAGTTTTGATCATGGAGAGGCAAGGATTCAGCATACCGCCCTGTCTCATGAGGTCCAACATATCTGTGCCTTTCTGTCTCTCCTCTAGCCTTCTTGCCTCACCCAGCTCTACTTCCTGACTTCATCATTCTTTAACCTGTTTCTAGAACATCGCACGTCCACTGCAGTCACAAGACCTTTCCCTCCACTTCCCAAACTACCTCTCCTTCAACTTTATCACTCTACTGCCTTTCTACATGAGTGTACCCTAATTCAATGGCTCCCCAATGACATGTCAACACCCGATTTAAAAAAAAAATCATAGCTCATGTCTCCTGCCATTGCCTACTACATCCCACATTGTTCTTGGTTTTACTTAATTCTTCCATTTCCTGCTTCCTTTAGTGCTATGTTTGCTTGTTGCTAACATTAGTAATGTACCCGGCAAGTAGAGGACACTTAGCCCACCAGGAAATGAAAGACTTCAGAGCAAGCCTGATAGCTGGGCTCCTGTCTTTCTCCCTAGGCCTGGACTTGCTTTAACTACGACTCTTAAGTATCAGCCCCTAGATCATAACTCTGTTCTGTTCTCTTGAAACATCAATCCTGACCTGGAGCCCCTGCCTCTGTTTCCCTCCCATTACCTCCTCACAGGCTTTCTTTTACCAGCTGCATAGATTTCTGAGTGCTCCTCTCCCTGGATATCCTCATAATCATAGCATGTACGTCTATACAATCATACATCACCTAGTCTGTCTGATCATCAAATCACTTTTTGGGAAACTTCCATATCCTAGGAACCATGGAGTCTCCTAGGAACAGAAAAATGAAAAGGATTATGGTCTCAGCCTTAGACATTTAGAGCTTAGCACCCCATTTTGGTTTAGAGCCTTTATTCATTCTAATCAGGTCTGTTTATTTGCTTTTGTTTGTTGTTGTTGGGTTGAGTTTTTGTGTGTTTTTTTGTGGGTTTTTTGGTTTTGAAAAAGAATTCACTATGAAGCTTTGTATAGCCTATAACTTGCTATATAGACCAGGCTGGCCTCAAACTCCTAGAGATCCACCTGTCTTTGCCTCCCAAGTGCTAGGATTAAAGTGCCATCGTGAGGACATTGGTTGATTGTTTTGACAGCATGTTGTGTGATCCCTACCTCCAGGTAGTTGGAGTACAGGTGTGTAGCAATCCTCAGCAATTCTGTCCATCTCTCAGAAGCTCTTCTTTCAGAAGCAAATTATCTCTGGTGTGCCATCATACTACCCAAGGAGCAAGGTCTGAAGTTTGAAGTAAGCCCTACATAATGTTCATTGCAGGGAACTCAGGAACTGTCCTCCACCGCAACCTTGCAGAGGTTATTCCTACTGATCCTTTTGGTTGCTTTCAGAGCACTTTCAACCTTAAATATAAAACAACATCTCTTCTCTAACCAAGAACCATGCATAGATATAACCTAGAACCCCTGCTCAGATGTAGCCCATGGTAGCTCAGTATCCAAGTGGGTTCCCTAGTAAGAGGAACAAGAATTATTTCTGGCATGAACTCAATGACTGGCTCTTTAACTTCCCCCTACAAGGGAGGAGCAGCCTTGCTAGGCCACAGATTAGGATATTGCAGCCAGTCCTGAAGATCCCTGATAAGCTAGGGTCAGATGGAAGAGGAGGAGGACCTCCCCTATCAGTGGACTTGGAAGGGAGCAGGAAGGAGACGAGGGAGGGAGGGTGGGATTGGGATGGAAAGAGAGAGGGAGCTACTGCTGGGATACAAAGTGAATGACCTGTGTTTAAAATTAAAAAAAAATCATACACAGCAAGCCATTTTTCCCTTCCTTTCTCCTTTAGGTCATCATTCAATTAACAACTTGGGCAATACTAAACTTGTTCAAACCACCCACGCATTACCTCTCACAAGGCAGAAACTCCTCTTGGCTCAGAAGTGGAGAAGGCTGCTTCTGTCTTTATACAGATGATTGTCCTAACAGTTTTTATCCTCACCACGAACTGCAATTATTGAAAAACATTCATTTCTCTGAAGAGCCTATGTTCAGAAGCCTCAGAAATGTTTCATGAGGTGGAAACCAATGGTTGTCTGGATCCTGTGTGAGGGTGACCTAAACCTGGCAGGTAATTCTGTCTCCATCATTCCTGATCTGGTTGTAACCACAGCTGATAGCATCTTGGGTCCCCAAGTCCTTTGCAACTAAGCAGGTAGATCAAGTAGGCGAATACCTTTTCTTTGCTTGTCAGGAGTGCTGGAGGGGAAACCACCCACCCAGGACTACATCTTCCTCTCCCCTCCTGCCATGATAGTCTACTTTCTCGCTGTCTCTGTCTCTGTTTGTCCCTCTCTCTCCTTCTCCCTCTCTTCCCCTGCTTCTCTCTCTCTCTCTCTCTCTCTCTCTCTCTCTCTCTCTCCTCCATCTGCAAATGATGTCTCAATCTTTAGTCTTTAGTCTCCCTTTGGCTAGCATGCCTTTGCCCTGATGAGCTCTTTCAAGGCTACAATCATCACTCCTAAAGAAAACCATTACTGACCCCATCACAGCACTGACATTTCTTTGGAGCTTTGAAGCCACATTCTGATGCCTATCACTGCAGACAGAAGCCACAGTCTAGTGCATCCATACTTCCTTTAGTTAGCTAATCCTGCTAGCTCAGTCTCCACCTTATCGGCTATAACCACTTCTGCCCTGGTCAGTACCTTCTCATCCAGGCATCCTGCTTCTTCAACTGTCCCTCCCAAAGAGGGCAGCTTGCTCCCACACCCTCATCCTTCACCCATATGTGCATGGAGTCCAACATTCTCCATTGTGCAATGATCCACAATGGCTCTCTGGACTGGCTGACCCTTTGGTCACCTTTCCAGCCTTTCCTCACACCTTCACAGGGCAGGAATGCTTGCCATTCTTTTTCTGTATGGTTTCCTATTATATTCCCAAACCTCAAAGCCCTTTAAGTACCCTATCTTTTTTTTCTTTTCTTTTAAGATTTATTTATTATATATGCAGTGTTCTGCTTGCACATATGACTGCAGTCCAGAAGAGGGCACCAGATCTCATTATAGATGGTTATGAACCACCTTGTGGTTGCTGGGAATTGAATTTAGGACTTCTGGAAGAACAGCCAGTGCTCCTAAACTCTGAACCATCTTTCCAGTCCTTCTTCTTTTGTTTGTTTGGTTGTTTAATTTTTTATTATTTATTACAACGTATTCACTTTGTATCCCGGCTGTGGCCCCCTCCCTTGTCTCCTCCCAATCCCTTCCTCCCTCCCTTTTTTTGTTTTTGAGAAAGGGTTTTTCTGTGTTGCCCTTTCTGTCCTGGAACTTGCTCTGTAGACGAGGCTGGCATCAAACTCAGAGATCCCCATGTCTCTGCCTCCCAAGTGCTGGAACTAAAGGCGTCCACCACCACCAGCTAAGTACCCTATTCTTTTTGTGTAGCATATTCTCCCTATTTTTTTTCAGACTGCTACTTCCTGGTCCATATCTAGCTTCACCAACTCCCCTTTATTGTTATTCCCTGTGTCTTTCTTTTTAAACACGTTTATTACGTTTACTGATTTATTGAGAGGGGAAGTTGCAATGGCACATAAGTGTGGTGCTGAGAGGTCTCTCCTTACACCATGTACATCCTGAGGTTGAACTCAGGTGGTCAGACTTTGTGCCCAGTACCCTTACCTGTTGAGCCACCTTGCCCCCTTTTTACCGTGTTATTTATTAATGTCTGATTGGCTGCGTCCAGAGCTCCTTCTCTGCTCCCCAGGATCTCTGTGCACCGTGGGGCTTTTCAGTACTGAAGCTTTTTCATATTCAGAGCCTGACTTGTGATGCTTAATGGACAGCAGCTATCAGGGAGATGACTTGCTTTACAACTACTTCCTGAACCTTGTCATTTGCTGGGTGCTATTTTATGTGTTGGCAATGCAATAGGCTGAAGACAGTAGACACAGTCATTCCCATAAACAGAGTTTCTAGTCTGTGGGAAATTACAACAGGTAACTATAATATATACACAGTATCCAGTGTCTTTCAACACTGCTGCATTTCCCAGTAGCCATGCGGGTTCTTCCAGGCATAGCTGGGTTTGCAGCTGCATGGTTAGGCAAGCTGGAGAGGACTAGAAATGAGGGTAGCATTTGTTGGCATAGAAAACAGGGGAGTAGGGCAACTGTTAGCGACACTCTAGTTAATGGAGCTGATGCTGGGATTTTCCATAAAACCCTCCTCCCTTAGGAAGGCACACATTGCAAACTGCCTGCTGATTCTTATTTTCACAGCACGGACTCCTTAATTTACAGGAGTAACTGGTTCCTACCATTTGTCTTACCTGAAAGCAGCGCAATGTGATTGCTAAAGCCCTGCAGTTAAAACGGCTGAGAGCAGCCATGCAGGCAGATGGCGGCTTGCATATGCCAAACTGTGCTCAGGGTTAGAAGCACAGCGAACAGCCCAGGCGTGACTGGAAGACTTGAGCGACTCTTTTTCTGAGAATCTTCTCTTGCATTGGAAGGTTCCGGAACACAACCAGCTTGTCGATTTCTCATGAGTGTTAACGAGAAATCCAAATTGAGAGCTAGCCAGGAGCTCGTTGCAATTCTTCCCTGGTCTCCATGGTGGCCTCCATTTGATCAGATCCCCTCCTGGCATGAAGAAGACTGTTGGCAGCAGTTCCTGTCTAATGTCCCAGTTAAAGCTTTTCCAAAAATCCAAACACTGTGCCCTCTGTCATCCTTCCTGGGCCTTTTCACTTCATAATAGAGGTTTCTTTGCTGTGAACACCATTTCTTTAAACACAAAGGGTCATAAAACCTATGTGTTGTAGGGAAAGAGACAGAGAATAAAATTAGATATTGTAATAATTCATGAGATCGAATACAAACCTGGAGAGGTGGCTTCAACAGGTCAAAGGGTGTTAACATCTTTAGGCCTTTTCAGGAGTTGTATGCAGATCCTGTGCCGGTCTGTGATCCCATCACCATCTCCACTGCGGAGCTCAAGAGAGAGATTCAGACACCGTGTAAGTTGTGGAAGGCTTTACCGCTGTTTAAGGAAAGGAACAAACAGAGCCTGAGCTGTGACTCTGACGATACTTCTTAAATTCTGGACTATTTCAATATGGCATTTAAGCCACTAGAATGATGCCTTGAATGCTGGTGCCATTTGATTTTGCACAGCATGGTGTCCAATGCACCTCTTTACCAAAGCCTTGACACTAGTTGTCGTCCGCCAATGTCTGTTCTACAGTTTTGCTTCTTAACAGTTAGCAGGCCCTGTGACAGGCCACCCCACTCAGTGCCATGTTTCTGGGCTCATCTGGAGGACAGACTGCAGGAGAGAGCTCAGGCACGGTGACCAGACACTCCACTACTCACTTTGTAGCCATCTTGTCTGGGAAGTGATATTGAAACAGAGATGTATGCCTAGAGACACTAGGAGGATTTGCTGCAAAGAATTCATCACCCAAACGATTCCAGCCCTCAAGAGAACGCTGAACAAATGACAACAGAATATTTCCACTATGAGCATTTCTGGAACATTGGTTACACATGACAAAGGCTGGCAAGGTCTGAGCAATTTAGAAATACCTCATTTCATTCCTGTAAGACTTACAGATCTAGATTTATTTTTTTCTGTTTTACAGATTTTAAAAAAGGGAGAAGTGGCTCTGAGGAGGATGACCAATTTACCTGAAAGTCCCAGGCCATGAGTATTAGAGCCTAGGCTTGGATATGGCTCTATGTATCTACAAAACACGGATTATCATTAGCTTCTTGAAAATGTTAATCACATACTTATGGACTATTTTATAAAACAGATAGACCCTGTATGGAATGGTTAAATTAAGCTAATTGACTTACCCATCATCTTAAATATTTACCATTTATTTCCTCTTACCCAACGCCAATGTCCTGCACCCTCAGCCTCTGCAGCAACATTCTACTAGACATTTCTGTAAGTTCAATTGGTTCAAACAGATTCCAGAAATAAGTCTTTCAGCCAGACTTCTCTCACTTATTGTCACCGAAGTTTATGGATATCATTGCAAATGACAGGATTTCCTTCTTTTTAAGAGCGAATTTTCCATTGTGTAACCACACCATTTTCCGTGTGTTTGTTTGGATGGCACTGAGGTAGATTCCAAATGTGCTGGTGTTCCCTGAATGCCCCATGTCTCCCAAGTGTGACCAGGTTTACTTCAGAGAAGCATGGAAAAGGGAAATGTATGTAATGTGTGTACATGGATGTTATCTGTTATGTGTGTGAAAAAGTCACAGAAAACAAAACCAATCATTCAAAACTCTACTAGAGGCAAAACAAGGAGAAGAGGAATACAATACTCTTGAATTTGTCATCTTATTCCTGAGTTTTTTGTTTGTTTGTTTTTAAGAATTTCACTCCTGTTCACCCCTACAATTCAGGGAGAATATTTGATATATACATTCTTTATGAAAGTTGTTTTTCTACGATATTTTCTTGATTATTTGGGAATTTCACATCATGAAGCCTGATCACACTTACATCCCAGTCCTCCTAAGCCTGCCCCTACTCTTGTGACCTCCCCCCCACAAAGAAGAAGAAGGAAGAGAAGAGGAAAAAGGGAGGAGGACAAAAAAGAAGAGGAAGAGAAGGAGAAAGATGAGGAGGAGGAAGAGGAGCAGGAGGAGGAGGAGGAAGACGAAGAAGAAGAAGAAGAAGGGGAGGAGGAGGAAGAAGAAGAGGAAGAAAAGGAAGAAGTAGTTGCCTATCAACTCCCTGATGCATGGTCAAACTCCCAATGGCCAGCCCCTTAAAGAAAACTGAGTCCTTCCCCACCCCCTCCAGAACCCATCAATTGTGGCGAGCTAAACTTTACTATCCTTATCACAATTTTTAAGGGTTCTCTTTTATGGCTTTCTGCCTAGGCTGTTAATTTTTTGAATGGTGGGGCAGTGCGGGGGTAAGGGTTGTCACACAAGTCTTCTATGTCCTTTCCTCTCAAATTCGAGTCTGTAACCATCAATGGCAACAGGAGCTTCTTTGCTGAGTCTGCGCAAGCTCCAGGCTGCTGCACGCCACCCTATCACTCAGCAGCAAGTTCCGGTCTACTTCGGCCCAGCCTTCTCTCACAGCCGTCATTGTTGCCTCTCTGCCTGTCTCCACCAGGCACTCACTGACTGGCTCCTCCATCTTTCCCACCTCTCCGTCACATAATAGTTCATCGTGGTGGCACTGGAAACTGCAATGTGTCACAGTTTTGTTTTTCCCCCAAACAGCTTTACACGCAAATATTCATCGCTCTGAGTCTGGTCCGGTTCAAGGTTTCCGGGTTCTGAAGCATCATACTAGACCGTTGCCGAGACTCGTCTCAAATATCCTGCTGTTGCTCAGAGTCAGGGTCAGGGCTGCGGCCAGGCAGGGCTTCCGGGGACAGGTTCTGTGTGAGCTCCTGGCTGCCCCACACCTCCTTGTCCTACCCGCTGGAGGCACGCCAGGCCCGACCTCTGTGCTTGCAGGCTGTGGGCAGTGCGGCTGGCCTGCAGGGCAGTGGTTTCGTGGTGGGTGCTGGCTGAAGGCCTAGGGCCGGTTTGTTTCTATGGGAGGTTGGGGCCATGGAACCTCCCCTTGGTTCGGGCTGACCCATGGCTTATTGGGCACTGTCTCTGTGTTTTCAGCCTGCTGGCTCTGCTCAGCCATCTTTCTTCCCAACTTTGTGAGTTTGCTTTATGAAAGCATCTTTACATAAGACTTGCCCTTTTTTTCCCCCCACTTTAGTTGTTCTGGGGCTATCGCGAAGGCTCTGTCAACTCCTTTTCCAACACATCACCCTTCGGAGCCTCTTTTGGGCTCTCAGATTCCATGGAGCTCTGTGTTGGGTGCAGGCAGCTGCTGCCATCTTTGGTTTCTCCTCAAAGAATTTAAAGAAAACTTGGAAAATGGAGCAATTATTGTAAATATTTCTCATTGAATATATTTATGAGTATAGGGCCATGAGAGGAGTTTAAATTTTGCTCTCTAAGCAATAGCTTAGTACTGGAGACTTACCAGGGAAAGCAACCACAAACAAATTGTCACTTTTGAGTGGTAGGAAATGGGCAGAAACACTTACAGCACGTGGAAACACCAAACACTGAGTGCGGAGTTGTAACAGCAGTGTCTGAAAATGTGCTTGACCCTGAAGCTGTCACAGACTGAGGATGGTTAGGGGAGCATAGAATCTTGAGGGACACTCAGAGACAGCCGGGGCCCAAGCCAGGACTCTGGTTTTCACCTGGGCATGATTTACCGGACAGTCTGGGCCTTCTCCAGCTTGTCCTCTGGAGTACCACTCCTTGCCTGTCATGCGATGCTTGCTGACCCCTTTATTGAACTTGCTTGCTTTCTTAAACACTTACTTCATCTTCTCTTCCTCGGCTCGCTCAAAAAACTTGAAAAAGCCCAAGAGTATACCAGAAATTCCAACCAGGCGGCCGAACACCCTGTAACAGGGCACACACCTCACTGAATATCGAAACTGATAAAGAAAGATCTTTCTTCCAGATCCTTTTTTTTGCTGTATGTAATCACATGCAAACATAGACTCCTCTGGAATGTCCTCGTCATTGTCTGCAGTAGGAACACTATGTGCACAGGGCACTTTCCAAGGATGAGGGAAGTTCTGATTATCAGAATGCATGTGGGCAAACCTCCTCCCCCCAAACCAACGAAACAAACAAAGTCAGGGTCTGAAGGCTAGTTATAAACTTGCTGTCTGGAGCTGGAGATGTAGCTCAGGATAGAACATTCACCTAGCAAGCTCCAGGCACCAGTTAGCAGGGGTGCGAGAGAACTGTTAATCCTGCTGCTGTCTGGCCCTACACAAGATTATCCCTTGGCATGATCATAAGACCTACGGCACAGTCTGCCTGTGTGCCAAAGCCCGGCTTCTCCATCGGTGGTATCTCATCCCTCAGTACAGGCTGATGAGGAACTGGGCAAGTTAGAGGTTTTGTATACAATTTGAATACAAAAGAGCAATTCAAAAGCAAGTTCCTGGTGAACCATGGTGTGTCTGGCAGTGCACGCCATGACTACTGGTTTCACTTCACCGAAGTCTAGATCCTGAACACACAGCCCACACACGCTGTACTGAGCACATAGCCTCTGTCACTGCAATTATGTTCTCATGACTGAGCTTTTGATACTGCTGATTGATACCAGTTCGAGTACTAACTTTCCCGTGGATAGCTAATTTTACTCTATGCTTCTATTTATTCTTAGAGAATTTCATACAATTGACATGCTCTTTCCCCTTCCCTAACTCCTTCCAGATCCTCCCCAATTGCCTCCCTACTCAACTTCATGTTCTTTCTCTCTCTTAAAAAAATAAGGCAAAAACAAAAACAACCAAGATGAAAGCATGGAGTCTGTTTCATACTGACCAGCCTACTCGTCAGCATATCCTTTCTGCCCTGCCTTCCACATAGATTCCCTAAGCCTTATGGGGAGGGGCATGAGAAAGACATCACTGATAAATTCTTTCAGTCAGGGACCCTAGATGCAGACAGCAGAAATGAAGCTGGTGCGGTTATCCAGAAAGTTTTTTTTGTTTTTTTTTTTTTGATGAAAGGACTGGGAGTTCTTACAAAATTTACAGGAAAATGACAGAAAAATAGGTAAAAACAGGACCAAGAGAGACAGGGTCTTTCATAGCAATGGGCTTGCCACCTGTTTCCCCTTCTGGCCTTTCCCTGAGTTCTTCGTGTTGTCACAGTTGGAATCTGACATATGCCTCCACTGTCTTTTGCCTGTGTTGTCTCAAATCTCATGCCATTGCATTGCATCTCTGACTATCCTCAGACAGGTGTCTAAATTCTAGCTCTGTGGCTCTTACAGTATAATCCTCAACTGTCAGCACCTAACCGAGAGCTCATTAGAATTGAAAATGATCAGATTCCAGAAATGCAACCCAGAAGGTTTTTAAAATACCGTCCATGTGACCCTGAAGTCTGCTTTGGTTTTGCTAACTACTGTTCCAGATGCAATGAGGCAAAAAGAAGCATTATTGGCTCCTTTCCTCCCACCATGGGATCAATGCCCACTCGCTAGGGGATTACCAGAAGAGGGGAAGGATGTTTGAATGCTGAATAGCAACGAAACAAAGAAAAGGAAGGATGCTCAGATGTTGAGTAGCAGGGCAACAGAGACCCAAAGCAGCAAATACCCGCTAGGTAAGTTTTGCTGTTCTTACTTTAAGGACAGTGGTCACATGTAATGTCATAAATATTATGTACACTAGAATATAAATCACATCTGTTAGAAAATAAATGTGAGGAGAATTGAAAATGGATCTTACCACCTCACCTGTAATAATAACTTCTTGATAGTCACTACAGTTCCAGCAATCCAAACATGACTTCATATTGTGAACTCACTCATTTAAGGAGCTTTGGGTATTGGGTTGCTTTAACATCACCAGTCTGTATCACAGAAGAGCACAAGGTACAGCTTTTCCTGACAGCTGAGGTGGACAGTTCTAGGATTGTCGCAGAAATATTTGACATGAATTTACTTTATAGTAGCGGAGAGTGACCTCGAATCCCTGGTCCTCCTGTCTTTACCTCCCAGTTGCTGGGATTACAGAAGCACACCACCACATCCCATTAAGACATTTGATTCAGCTGACATCTCAAAATGGCCAGCAGTCCCACTGGACTATGTCAGTCTCTGAATAAATGAGATCATCTTCGTAGCTCTTTATTTTAATGTTTAAGTCACCTTCCTGTCTCAAAACTGTAACATTGTTATTTAGGTAATATTTGTGATGTTTTTGCACCAGTTCATCTATATCAATGCCCCTAAAACTTTTAAAGCATATTAAGAAGTCCTAGAACCAAAAGTTTGAAAGCTGTCATTTTAGGGAACGTCTTAAACACCGTTGTCCCAGCAACCAGTGGGGTCACGTGGCCATGTAACAGTAGAGAGGGCTCAGAAGTCACCACTTCCCTCCATCTTGCCAGAGTGTTTATCATAGAAGGATGGTTGGGCCAGGCATGGGAGAAGACCCACTGTAAACAGCTCTGCTGTTCTAAAGATGGTCCCTGGCCTCAACCATGGAATTCCCAACATATCCCAGCCCAAACTAGGGCAAAGAGGTTCCAAAACTTTGGTTCCCATTAATAATTCTAATGCTTCTCTGGAAGAACTAAAATTATAACAAAGCAAAGCTTTGTGGTAGTTGGTCTTGTTTACGAACTTGGCACACCTCAAAGAGGCCACCTCAGTTAAAAGGTTGTCATCACCAAGCTTCCTTGTGGGCATGTCTGTGGGGCATTGACTTGTTTGCTAATTGACATAGCAGAGACATCTCACTGTGGACACTACTGTCCCTAGGGAGGTAGGACTGGGCTGTATAAAAAAGGTAGCTAAATGTGAGCCTGGGATGAAACCAAAAAGAAGTGTTTCTTCGTGGTTTCTGATGGAGACTCCTGCCGTGAGCTCCTGCCTCTGTTTCCCCCAGTATGAATTATAATCTGTATGACTTTCCCTAGCTGCTTTTGGTCATGTGGTTTATCACAGCAAGAGAAACAAGCAAATGTCAACCAATAAGCTTCAGGTGTTTAACTAGAGGACATCAACAAGACAACTGAACAAGAAACCAGAGAGAAAGGTAGCAAAGAAAGGACAGTATAACAAGAGCATTTAGTGGTAACTTTGTTGGATGTCCTCTCAGTCTTAAAGGTGATAGCATGTATGGTATCCCTCATAGGTACACGGCACTTTACAGCTACACACAGAGCTAGCTTACAGACATGATGCCAGCAGTTTTCACCACACAGGCTCAGTCAGAACCAACTTTCAGCCTCTGAGGATCAAACTGCAAAATCTTTGCGATTATGGCCCTGCCTGTTGATGCAGAAAGGCCTTCACTCTGTGGGCACTATGGTCCCTAGAAAGGTGGGATTGGGCTGTATGAAAAAGGTAGCTAAATGAGAACCTGCGATCAAAGAAGTAAAAAGAGTTCCTTCGTAGTTTCTGATTCAGACTCCTGCTGTGAGCTCCTGCCTTGGTTTATGAATATGCAGGCATGAAATACCAAAGTGAATATAATGAATAAATGAGGCTCATTTTTTTCAAAATAATCTTGAAAAATATCCACCAAAAGAGTATTGCTCTATTAAAACAAGCAGTTTAGGCTGTGCAGATGTTGTGCTGGATTCTTGAGACCCCAAAAGACAGCCAGGAGTCGAGTCCCTTGCAAAACACAGGAGGATCTTTTTATTACAGGATATATCTTGGGCTCTCACACCCTCACCATGACAGCAGTTGAGAGTAGAGCCCCATGCTCTGGGTAGGTGGGTGATTTAAAGATCCCAGTCCCTCCCACCATGCCCAAAGCAAGGGAATTCCAGCCTGGTCAGCTTCTATTGGTTGAAACACAGAAGGGGATGTTGCATTTTAAACTGATTTGCTATAAGAAGGCCCCCAAATGCATTAATGGTCAGGCTTCCCTTTTTTGGCTGTCCTAGGGGAGAGAGGTAATCTGGGCCAGTTTCCTAGCAACTGTATTTCTAGTAGGCAGGAAAGAATGCAGTAAGGCTGGTTCCTCTCCACAGGTGGCTGGCACATCTGACCTTTGTTCAGCCTTGTGCTTTAAACTTTAAACCAATAACCCTCCCCCCCCCAAAAAAAAAACCTAATTTTTAATTCTTTGGTTTCTCACAGATAGCTCAGTTGGTAAAGTATTGTGAAAGTGTAAAGACCTGAGTTAACTGCCCAGAACCTGTGTGGAAAAATAGTCATGGTGGCGTGCACTTAGATTTCAAAAATAAATACAAATAATAAATTCAACTTTGGTAATGATTTGTTCTTTTTACTTCTTATTATTTTATTTATTTATTCCTTTACTTTCTCTCTCTCTCCCTATTCCTCCCTCCTTCTTCCTACCTCTCCCCATCCCTCACCCTACTTCCCCCTTCTGTGTGTGTATATGTGTGTGTGTGTGTGTGTGTGTGTGTGTTGTAGGCACACACATGTGGAGCCTTGAGCATATGAGGCAAACACTCTACCTCAGAGCTCTGTGAGGATGTTGAGTTTTGCTGGCTAATGTCTTATCTTAGATGTTTGCAGTGTAGTTGATGTCATACTTGTTTCCAGATTTACTTTCTATAGAGTTTTGCTATTTGTTTTATATCATTAGACCTGTACTTCTTGGGCTAAGTAACAGCCCTTTTTAGTTAGGTGCGTTGTCTGTTTTTATCTACACAAAAGGAAAAGAACATCTCCACTCTTTAGCCATGCAGAGGAGCATCAATAACTTTATCTTAATGATCAGCTTTTTAAAAGTCAAAACTATAGTATCAGATTATAAGCAATAGTTCTGGGAGGCTTTGTGGTTTTCTCTGGGCCATTTCTAAAGGCTGAACTGAGTCTAAATTTAAAGTTTTTAGAGGCCTCCCTGTTTGGATCTTCTGGTTTAATAGTGAAGACAAATACATAAGAAGAGATTCAAGGAAATTGGTGACTTATGCATGATCATGTCACACTAGGAAGCACTGTAGACTCAGCTAACAGGATACAGCTGAGACCAGCCTTGACGTCCCACAGCCTTCAGTGAGATTGTAAAGAGTAACAAACAGATGACCACAGAAGAATGCGGAGAAAGCAGGAGCTCTACAAGAAGACTAACAAAGCCAACAACTCTGGGCCCGGGGAACCTGTGGAAATTGATGCACCATTCAAAGACCATGCATAGTGAAGACCCAGGACCCTTGCTCAGATATAGCCCATAGGCTGTTCAGTCTCCAGTATAGGTTACTTAGTAAGGTGACCAGGGGCTGCCTCTGATATGAACTCTGTTGCCTGCTCTTTGATCACCTCCTCTGGGCAAGGCAGCTTTTCCAGGCCACAAAGGAAGAGGATGAAGGTAGTCCTGAAGAGATCTGATAGGCTGGGGTCAGTTGGTAGGGGAAGAAGTTTCCCCTTTTTTGAGGACTAGAGGAGGGTGATACATGGGGAAGAAGGAAGGAAGTTGGGACTGGAAGGAGATGAGGGAAGGGTCTATGATCGGGATGTAAAGTGAATAAATTAATTTAAAAAAATTTTAAACATTTTAAAATTAAAAAAATAAAATTTTTATTGAGAGAGAGAGAAGACAAGCATAAAGGCCCATTGAGGAAGCTAAGAATAAACCGGAGTTAGGGAGTGCATAGTAGATGTGTCTGCAGCTGGGGAGTTGAGTCTGGAATATATAAGGAAAGAGGAAGAAAGACTGTGGAAAAGAAATGAAGGAAGACGCCCGAGTGCAGAAAGGGCAGGGTGATCTTTGAACTGCAGGCTGAGGAATGGAGTTGATCTCTGTAACAAAGGTTTTGGGTACACTCCTGTCAGGAAACAAGCTAGGGGGGTCAGTGTGGGGAGATGACTTATTTCATACACTCTGTAGTGTTGAAGTATTAAGCTTGTGTGTTTGTTATGTTTCTGAAATTAAAAATTAAAACCATCGCAACAGTGAGCAATTTACTAGAATAGAAGAGCACTGCAAAGGGAAGGCCAGCATCTCACTCGTGGACAATTTAACTCCAAGACACTCTGAGGTGTGTCTTTAGGGAAGGTGCAAACAGAAAAAGAAGCCCCTTATCTCACGAGAAACATTGACTCTGAGACTTGACGCAACAGGTAATAATCTAAGCTCCAGACAGAAAGAAACTTAGTTTGTTTACTATTAATAAACAGTAAGCATGTAAAAAAAAATCTAAAACGCAGCTGTTTGGAACTAGATAAATAACTCGACAGTTAATACTGCTCCTCTAGGGACTCCAAGTTTGGCTCTCAACTGTTTGTTACTCCAGTTCCAAAAGGTTAAACATCCTATTCTGGCCTCTGAACGTTTCTGCACACACATGGTAGATACAGACATCAACACAGGAATAACAACAAAAATCAACCTAAAAAGAAAAAATAAAACAACAAACAACAACAAAATCCCCAGCTATCAGAACAAGGCCAAAACCAAAAAAATACATTTTGAGAAAATGATTGATTGTATCCACCCCCTCAAATGTCATATTTCTTAAATTTTTGTTTGTAAAACTAGCAAGTAAGTCAGCTATGCACTGATTACCAGCCAAAATAGTCAAAGAATTGCTAAATAGCAAAGCTAGTGAAGAGGTCAGAAACTAGGAAGCCTGAGGAAGAAATAAAATAACCGAGATGGTTTTATTCAACATGGTTAAAGATGCTCTGAGATTATGATGCTTATGATAAACATACATTCCAACGAGCATGTGTACGTATGTGAGTGCATGCATACACATACACACACACACACACACACACACACACACACACACTACTTAGTTAGGCAACTTCATCGAGGATGAACCTGAAGTGTTTCAAAACAATGTATGTGTGCTATCAGGATGTACAATCTTTATTTGTTGACTCCAATTTTTAATTAAATGTAACGCGGATTCATTTTGTAATTTCAGTCTGCACTATGCACAGGCTGAGTTCCTGTGCTTCCGCTAAGTAAAAAGACATCAAGTCAGAGTTAGTCAGCTGTAACTGCCCATCCCTGAAGCAGGACAGGGGCCTCAACACTTCTCTGATGTCTTCTTTGCAGCTTTAGTTCAGATGGTGTCTTAGGCAAAGTTCTGTTGCTATGAAGAGACACCATCACCATGGAAATGTTTATAAAAGGAGCATTTAATTGAGGCTTGGTTACAGTTTCAGAAGTTCAGTCTATTATCCTTATGGCAGGGAGCACAGTGCCACACAGGCAAACAGAGAGTGTTCTACATCTGGGTCTGCAGGCAGCAGAAAGAGAGAGAGAGAGAGAGAGAGAGAGAGAGAGAGAGAGAGAGAGAGAGAGAGCCCCTGGGCCTGGCTTGAGCATTTGAAACCCTAAAGCCCACCCCCAGTGACACACTTCCTTCAACAAGGCCACACCCTCCAATCCCTCCTAAGTAGTACCACTCCCTAATGAGCATACATTTCAATATATAATCCTGGGGAAGGGGGCATTACTATTCAAACCAGCACAGATGGTATCATCTCCTCCTGAATTTAAGACAGGGTTTTTTGTTTGTTTGTTTTGTTTTGTTTTTACTTGTGCTTGGTTCTTTCTTCCACAGCATTGTCTTGTCTTTTAAATGGCTTCAGCTAGATGCCAGCCTGCTCTTCACCTTAGTCCTTCCTAGAATGTGAGTGTAACAAGTTGTCAGAGCTTGCCCTCACATTTCAAAATAATTAAGTGTGGGTATTCAGGAGCCAGTTTCTAGAAGGAAGGGGAGGAAAAATATGAAAAGAATGGAGGGTAGGAAAAGAGGAAAGAGAGGGAAGGTAAAAGAATACAAACTTCAGATTATGGTTTTATGTGTAGTTTGGTCTCCATCACTTTGATAGGTCATTGACCAAAACCACCTTGGAAAGAAAAGTGTTTATTACAATCTAGAAGGTAGAGTCAGAAGGAAGAGGAGAAAGACCACCCTTATCAGTGGACTGGGGGAGGAATACAGTTGGGAAAGAGAGAGGGAGGGTGGGATTGGGAGGGGAGGAGGGAGGGAACTACATGGGGGATACAAAGTGAATAAAGTGTAATTAATAAAAATAAAAATAAATTTAAAAAAGAAAGTTAGGGTGAACAGAGGTCACTGATGTAAATGGTATATGTACAAACTAACTTTAAAAGTCCAGTTCTCTTAAATAGTCATGCACAAAACATACAAGCACCTACACACATGCATAGGAACTGACCACCTCTGTAGAGCAAGGATGCCTTCCTCACATATGTAAAGTGGGGCTGGCAGCATCTGTACCACTTTGGAATTCTTATGGACTGGACACAAGGCATGGTTCAAAGACACAAGCACCCATTTTCAGGATTTGGACAATTATGTCCCACGAGCATCACTTTTTAGTCTAGTCAAACATAGACTTGCATTCAGTGCCATTGTAGCCACTGCTGTGCATAGACTGTCTCACAAATGCTTTCTCCATGGCAAGCATTTCCATGTCCATGGCATGTGGTCTTTACTAACTGAGAGTCTTCACAGATGGGACCAATTTGGATCTGATAGACTGAGGCAGGCTCCGAACCTGAGTCCCCAAGCTGATCAACAAAATCCTGGAAGATGTCATTTTCTCTTTCCACCCTCATAAATTTTCCTTTCCCTTTTAATATTTACTAGAGTCTCTTAACAATTAATAGCTCGAGTCTTAAAATAGCCAACAAAATCATTGCACTAGATATAGGAGAAAAGGAAGAAAAAATAGGAAGACAGGGGAAGGCCAGAAGGAATGGACGGAAGGAGGGGAAGAAGGAGGGAGAAGGGGTTAGGGCAGAAAGAATGCCACTCCCTACAGGGCATTCTCCCCATGATGTTCATTTGTGGTTGCATACTGCAGCAGCTTGTAAATGCATAAGAATCCTCTGCTTCTGAACCAAGGACCACACATGGACTGGACCTAGGCCCCCTTACATAGACATAGTAGATGGACAGCTCAGGGTTCATTTGGGCTTCCTAGTTGGGGGACAAGAAGAAGAGGAGGGAGGGGACTACAACCAGGATATAAAGTGAATGAATGAATGAAAATGAATGAATGAATAAATAAATAAATGAATAAATAAATGCATGAAAATAAAGTTCTTTGCTTTCTTGTCATACACACTGCCATCTTCCTGATGTGAAGCCCTGCTGCTGGTGAAGCTGTCGGGTCTGGTTTCTTGTCCTGCTCCAGGCCTGGACTGAGTTTCTCTTTTCTGGGATCAATGTACAATGCTGTGTCCTATTGAGAAAACACAGATTTTCATGTTTGCATCACTCAACCATCATCCCCAGAGCCACCCTACACTAACGAAAGGAAGCTGTTCCACTGCCCTGTGTCCCAGTGATGCCAGAAGCCCTCCCTTCAGCTGCTCCTAACGTCCCAACAGCACAAGGACTACAACTCAGAAATCCTAAGGGAAGCAATGTTAACTGGAGAGCGACTGAAAGCATGAAAGCCCCATTTTCACCTACCAGGCTCTCACAGCACCCCTCTGCTTAGCTCACTGATCTTGACATAGCCAGGCATACAAAGCAGTGACAAGAATTTGTGTAGACTTTCCAGATGAGTTTTTCAGGAGGAAACCCATCCTCGGGGAGATGCTGATATCAGAAAAGCAGCAGTGACTTTAAGTCTGGGGCTAGGTTTTCAGTGGTCTCACTAATTAGGTAGATTGTCTTGCCTTTTTTGTTATCCAGCCATAACAAGAAGAAAAAAACGTTCCATACCCAGTGGAAGCAAGTGAATCATATTCTAATCTCACCTTTGGAAGCATAGATTGAAGGAAGAGGAGCATTCCAGAGATAAGCAGGACTGACTGTACAGCCTGAGTCTTAGTGGCTGAGTTGGTAGATTTCCTCATTAGCTTTCACTGGAAAAATAATTGAATTTGTGGAAAGCTGACATAGTAAGTAAATAATTAAGCAAGTGGTTTGACTGTGATGCTCATATCTAATATGTTACCAATTACATTTGCTCTTGGTAAGAGAGCAGCAGTCAGCAATGGATGGCAAGATGTGTTTTTTTGTTGTTTGAGACAGTGTTTTACTATGTAGCCTTGGCTGGCCTGGAAGTTACTATACAGCCTAGGCTGGCCTCAAACTCATGAGATCCTCTTGCCTCTATCTTCTAAGTGCTGGGATCAAAGGTATGAACCACCATACGAGGTTTTAAAGCAAAGCTACCTTTGTTTTTTCCAGGTTTGGTTGTTTTCCACTTATGTAATGAGACACAGGCTTCAATAACCAACTGGATTTTGTATAAACATATATATACACACACATATACATGACATAGGAATGTCAATTTTAGTGTCTGAGCCATGTCATTTTATGAAGGTATAATTCTTTCCTCTCATTTTCAATAGTTTAAAATCAATAACAATTATTAACTTAATACTTTTCTATTAATTGAAATTGAGGGTTGCAGTCCTATCACTGGGGAGGCAGGGAGAGACAAATGGATTCCTGAGGAGCAGTCATAACCAGTGAGCCTAGCGAAACTGGTGAGATGATAGTCAACCAATAAGAGACTTTGTCTAAAAGGCAAATGGATGACTCCTGAGGCACAGAACTGAGGCCAGCATTTGCCTTCCACATGCAGTTCATTGGAAACTGACAAAATCAACAGTTTCTTATTAGCATTCTTAATAGCATTACTGACTATTTCTCAAGAATTGCTTGATATTGCAATGTTTTTCAGGAGATTTATAACTATTCTGTGACTGCTTCTGGTCCACTGGCCTGCACCCCAGTAATCTTGCCTACAAAATAAACTGACTTCATTTCATACTTTCTAACACAGATTCTCCTACTGAATATCTTTCTAATACTTATATATATGTGAAT
This sequence comes from Meriones unguiculatus, assembly GCF_030254825.1. Lineage (NCBI taxonomy): Eukaryota > Metazoa > Chordata > Mammalia > Rodentia > Muridae > Meriones > Meriones unguiculatus. The sequence goes on from NC_083354.1 coordinate 101,133,605, forward strand.
ATACAGAGAATGAATCCATTCTTTTCTTCTCTAACCTGGAAACTTTGAAATATCTACAATGTTCCCTCTCTTCTTTCTATAATAATATTTCCATATTTTAAATACATTACCTGATTCAATCTCTTTGGCCATGAATATAACAACTTTTTTTATAATCATCAGTAAGTTATTCAAATGGTTGATGGTATTTGATTTCTCAAAATGTTTCTATCTGTTGAGGCAAATACATCTTCACTCTAGTCTGCATTGTTTAAAGAAATTCTGTGCTTCAGATGACACAGAGAAATGCATAAATATGCTTAGATGTAGTGAGAGATTCTGGGCTAACACCAGAAAAAAAGCTTAGGAATCTCTCTGCACAGTGTTCCAATGAAATAAAGTGTAAAAGTTTTTTGTTTTTGTTTTTTTTTTTTTAAGCAAACAAACCAACTAAAGCTTATTATGACAAGAAGAATGCACAGAGGGTAACACAACTTTGGAGTTGCTGGAACATTATCAGAAGGAAACTCACTAAACAGAGTTAACTCTAGAATGTACACCCCTACTGAGTACCCATCTGTAGAGCCCAAGCTCTCAGGCTAGTCTGGTTTCGTCCTAACAAGTATCCAACAACTTACAGTAGCAGGAAACAATACTCAAATGCAAAACAGGTAAGGACAAGGCTTCAGAAAGCCCAGATTCATTTTTTACTTATGAAATGTAGTATTGATAATACTGAGTACTGTGATCTGTCTTCCAGTATTTGTTCTTTCTTTATTTCAAACTGTTTGAAAATAACTTTTTTTCCTAGTTGATGTAATCATATTGATCTCTAACCAATGAGATATAGGTGGAAATTTCTTTTGGCAGATTCTTAATAAACGAGCTAGGATACCCTTGTAACTGCTCTTTATCCCTGTTCTTGTCTACAGCTGGAACACAGTTGTGATGAGGACACTGTGTGGAGAGAGTGTAATGGACTGAGAAAGGCCGTGTCCCGTATCTCACGGATACTGTGGCTACCAACTCAAAACCGCCTTCTTTACCTATGGAGTCATAAGAAAGACACATAACTCGTCATGTCTGAGTCATTGGTATCCTAGAACTCTATGATGGGTAATGGAACCTAATCCCCTAATTTACAGGTAGGAGAATGGCCATAGTGGAACCTACCTGTAATCCCAGCTATGCAGGAGGCTGAGGTAAAAAGATCACAATTCAACTCCAGCCTTGACTATGTAGTAAGACCCCATCTCAAAAAAACAAAACAAAACAAAACAGTATTATCTCCCTGTGTATCTATCCATCTATCCATAAATGTTTAAGCCAAAATACAAATGGAGCTTTGTAAATGATTTATGTAAAAAGTTCTAGCATCTTTCTAACTTGCACAGCTGAGAGCCCAGACTCAACCTGTCTTTGCACAATCCACCTGTGTGGTCTTATTTGGAGACATAATTCTGTTCTGGATCAGCATAATCCCAAATTTCTATCTTAATTCCTATTGATTTCTATACACTTCCTAGAGAGCAACCTAATAGTTAAGCCTAAGGCATCAGAACTATTAAAATATCTCTGAGTAATTCTAATCAAGACGTCTCCAGAAATGTCTCTATTCCATGAGATCCTGATTAAATGATTTCAGTGTCAGCAATGGGTACTCTGTTGTATCCTCAAAGCAGATAAGCGTTCAGGAGGTAGTGGAATTTTCCACTGCTGTCATATCAGTTTGCCTCCATCCAGCTCTTAATGTTGAACATTGTTTTCCATTTCCTAAATGTATCAGAAACCTCCATTGTTTATATTGATTTCCTTTGTCTACCTACCCCCAGGGGATTTCTGAGAAAAACAGAACAGCATGCAATGGATTAAAATCTCTCTTCCTCATACCCTCCTATTTTTATGTCTCAGGTTGACAGAAAAGGGAAGCGTCATTGAATATTTCAGGATATCCTCTCCTCTCCTAGCCTCTTGTTCTCGCACGTAGATGTCACCATCCCACCTCAGTGCCATCAGTTGAAGCAAAGTCCACCTGTCACTGCCCTGCAATGAATCCAGACATTTTCTTCTTTCTTCTTTGGGGCAGCACAATCTCATTTTTGACCTTTTAATCACAAATGGTAATGTTTCTCCTTTTGATTTTCCATATCACTGCTGCTGTTTCTTTTAACTGTCACAGGCTTTTTTTTTTCCTTCTTCCTATACCTGACATCAGTTAGTTATCTTGCTTCATTCTGACCCATATTGGATCATTAGGAATCACAGGCTCAAAATCACTGAGAATTACAGTTTGCTCTGGTTCTGTAATCTTCTATGTCTGCATTCTTATATGCAGGAGAATATAGGTTTTATGATCTCCTATATGTTCAAATTTTACAAAGCAAAGCAAGTTTTTTTAAATAAAATTTCCTCATTACATTTACCTGACATCTCTGAGAATTATTTCCAGTAAATCAAGGAAGGTATGATTTCTGTTATTTATCCTTATGTAGTTACAGCTGCATAGATCAATACCTGGAAAGTCATACTTCTTGAGGCTGAACGGACATTGTAAGAGAGATTACTGTTCCTTCAGTTGTCCCTACTGGTAGCATAACATGGAGACAGGAGGACCTTGCATTTAAATGGTGGAAGAGTGGGAACAGGAACCATCAGAAATAATCAACAGGTCCCAGAGGGGCCTATGGAGTCTGAAGCACCAACCAAGGGCCAAGCATGGTCTGGGCCTAGGTCCTTTGTTTATAAGTCACCAATGGGTGTCTTAGGTCTCATGTTGGCCCACTAGTTAAGGGAGTGGGGAATATCTCTGACATGGACTATGTTGCCTGCTTTTTGATCACTTTCCCCTGATGGGACTGCCCTACCAGGCCACAGGGGAGGAAGATGAACTCAATCTTCATGTGAATAAATGAGCTTGGGTGTCCGGATTCGGAGGAAATAGGGGAAAGATGGATTCAGAAGGGTGGGTGGGACTGGGAGGAGAAAAGGGAGGGACCTATGACTGAGATGTAAATTGAATTAATTTTAACAAAAGAAAATTAAAACAAAACAAAAGAAAAGATTAGCTTGTATAGTATGACCTTGTCTTTAAATCATAATAAATGAGGACTAGGAGGAAGGAAAGTTATCATGGCTTCACAAAACCATAGAGCATAGACACCTTTTGTCAGGCATTTATTTACCCAAGAATAAAGCTTTAGTTAGCTAGTATGACTACTGGACAAAGTTCATCTGAAATTCGGTGAGGAATGCGTGAGGGAGTGGCAAGTTTCAGGTAAGACAATAGACATCCTTGAAGCCAAGTGCTGCTTGACATCAACCCGAGTTTACCAGGGCCAAGGAACCATTGAAGCAAATTATAGGATTTTGACCTTTTTATTAATAGGAACCAGGACCTGAGGGGTACATGTTTTCAGCTCTGGTTGGTAATTCCAGGGGAAAGCAGGTTATATAGCCACAGATATAAATGAAGCTGTTGAAGCTGAGCTGCATCCTACATTAATCAATTTGCATGTGTTTACCTTAGTAGTTTTTAGTGCTCTCCTATTTATGTTTATTTTTTAAATACCTAACTTAAATTTTGTCTTCTGCATGAAGACTTTCCTATCTTTTCATTTGGATAAAGTTCTTCCCCTTTTGAGAAACAATTTTCTCATGGCTCATAATTTCATTAGAGAAAGAACATTTACAAATCAGAGAATTTTATAAATTACATATCTGCTAACTCATATATGTTCCGAACATTTAAAGAAGCCATAAAAATCTACAATAAACAACATTTTAAATGAGCAAACATGAACAAACCTTTCTCTAGAGACGACATATAAATGGTCCATGAGCATGTGCTCCTTTGTTTTTACAGAAATCAAATCAAAATGACCACATCCACTGGAATGGACACAAAAAGCAAGAACACTAACGCATGTTGGAGAAGATATAGAGAAACAGGAACTCTCACAGCGCAAAATAGCACAGCTTCTTTGGAAAATAACTGGACAAGAGTTGAAGAGTTTCCATAGGCTGCCAAACCTATCCTTAAGCATTAGCAATAAAAATTAACAGTGTAGGTCCCCAAATTCTGTATATGAATGCTTATAGTGGAATTATCCAGAATGGCCTAAAAATAGAAACACTTGACATATCCGTTAACTGATAAACAAGTATGACCTATTAATACAATGGAATAATTCTCAGACACATAAAATAATCAAGTGCTGATATTAGCTACAACATGATGAACACTGACAATGTTAAGTGAAAAAAAAAGCACAAAACAAAAGTCCAATGTTGTGGTTCCAATTTATGAAATGTTCAGAATAGGCAAATGCACAGAGACAGAAAGTAAATTAGAGACAGAGAGTATAAATATAAGAAGATGGGAGGCACGCTAGCAGGAGCTTGAGGAGAAGGGTAACTGCTAAAGAAAAAGAGGTTTTGTTTAGGTGTTGTGAAATGTTCTAGCATTCGTCGTGACTTGTACAACTTGGTGAGTATATTAGGTATCTCTAGATTATAAAGTGTATATAAAGAGAGTTGGGGGCTGGCATGGGTGTTCATTCAGTAAAGTGTTTGCCCAGCAAGCATGAGGATCTGGGTTGAATTATTCAGAACCCAGTGTTTAAAACTAGGCACAGCAGCGCATGCCTATAATCCCACGTCTGAGGCAGTGGAGACAGGAGCATCTCTGGGGCTTCTTGGATAGTCTGTATAGAGAAATAGATAAGCTCTTGGTTCAGTGAGAAACCCAATCTCAAAAGACAAGGTGGGAAGAGATTAGAAAGTCTCTGGGCTACACACACACACACACACACACACACACACACACACACACACAGAGAGAGAAAGAGACGTGCACACAGACTTGTAAACAAGCACATGAACACACATAGAACCACGCACACATAAAATTCTCCATCTCACTAGCTAGAGACATTGGCCTGAGAACTTGCTAGAGGCATGACAGGAATGTTTGGAGCCGATGAACAAGCTGACCCATCAGATAGCTGGCCAGCCTCAGCGAGGAGGAAACCTCGCCAGTTTCCTTGCCCTACCTTCTCAAGCTCATTCATTCTTTCCCAGGCTGCAGCGGGACAAGGGAAGTAGAATGTCGAGGGAGCATGATGGAGTGTATACACACCTGCCTGTTGCTCTCCAGATGGGTCACTGCAGGATGGAAATTCCCCATAATCACTCAAGGCTGGCGGTGACAGCTACAGAAGGTGTCGGGAAAGGAAAGGGAAACGCATTTGCCAAATGTCCTTTAATGAATATCTGAGGCTCACACAGCATGTCAGTGCACAAACACCTCATTCCAGTGCACCCAAGTAAAGTTCGCCAGGACCCACTATATAACTTATTTGTCTCACTGCTTTGACAAAGGCAGCTCAAGGAAGGAAAGGCCACAGTCAGAGACCTTGGCCTATTGCGGCAGGAAAGTCAGGGCAGCAGGAGCAGGAGGACCGTTGTGATGTTTCTGCAGTCAGGACCCCAACTTATGGGATGGTGTTGTCCGCAGAGTCTTCCCATCTCAATTACTAAAGAAACTCAGACAGAGGTTTGTCTGCTGCATGTCAACATGACAATCAAATATTTCCATCATACTCAGTCAAAGCATTCCCTGCTCCCACGACACCTTCTGCTGGATGCCTGGAAGCCTACGTTCTCGAATTCTACGTTCTGGTGAATGAGTCAGGCACCCTCTTTACTTTCCTTCATACCTAGCCAGGGAGGACATGGCACCAGGACCATTATTCCAGAAAGCACCTGGCACCAGGCTACCCTGCTTTCTGTCTAACCACTTCACAGGAGAAGGAAGGACAGGGCACCGACAGCGTTGGCACTGCCTATAGTCTACCTGCTGGCCGATACCCAGGTAGCCACACTTGACCCATCACTGAGTCCACGTCTCCAACCATACCTGCTTCCGAGCGATTGCCTGGCCATCATCCCCAGCTCCCAAGGGCTGGCACAAAAACCAGAAGCTGGTTTCTTTCTTCATCTCAGCCTTTAGGCTCTAGGGTAAGGGTGTGGGTAATTTTTCTCTGCATTGCATGCACGGTGTGGGCACTTGGCACCCTGGTCTTTGAGGCTCAGCCTCCTAGGGGAATCGACAGTGGCCTATTTAAATGATAGTAAATTCACTAAAAATGTCACCTGATGTGGTTTTTCTTTTGCACTCAAAACTTTGGCACTTTTATTTAACTTTTGATTTTCCAAGACACATTATAATAAAAAATGAAATTATTTTTTTTCTAAAATTTAAAAACATTTAACATTATTTTCACAAAGTCTTCAAATAGTTTAACTTTAATGTACATTTAAGCAAATGTTTTTTAATTTAATCTAAATTTTAAAACAAAACTTTAATTAAAATTCATTTATGATTAAAATCAAATTTATCTTAATTAAATTAAAATTTTAAATTGAAAGGGAAACAGATGTAACTCAGAGTTGGCAAAGGATCTGTCTATCAAAGAGCAAATGCAGTGATTTTGGTTTCTAATAAGAAATTCAAAAGCAGAAAAGTGAGACACAATTTGAAGAAAGTTTCAAAATATAACACTGCTCTATAAACAGGAATGATGTTTGGAAATCAATGTTTTAACAAACTAAATACTTCATATCTCAGTAACTGTTACTCAGATAACATTAAATTGCAAATGAAAGGTTAAGAAGGAATATAAAAAACATAAAAATGTAAATGCTAAGATGTTAGCAAATTAAAAGCAGGGTTTAAGAGTTGAGAACAAAAATTAGCATAAACTGAAAATTTTCAGCTCTGAATGTTAAGTATTAATTATGTTCAGTATAAATGTGCTTTAGCCATCACAACTCTTTCTGAACAACTTTGTAAGCAACTGAGCCATTCACCTTAAAACTGTCAGCTTTCAGCACATTAGTCTAGGACAGCTGCCCACAGCTGCCGGGGCCCAGCCTCAGTCAATTGTGGGAGGAATGATTGAGGATGGGGCTGTGAGGGGCGCAGGTACAAGCTGACTGATGACTCACTTCAGGAGACTGTTCTCAGGAGGCCCTCTCACTGATGTCTGCTCACGCTCTCTTTTTTCTGCTCTCCGGAGCAGAGAGTCAATACAGTCTTTTATTGTTAAACCATTTCCTTATACATTTTCTCTACATGATCAAAAACATTTTGCCTTTCCCCAGAATATTAGATTTTCCCGAAAACCCACAGATGAGAATGAGCAGAATATAGCAAGCTGTACGCTACATAAATGGTACAATGATTATACCCAAGAATTCACAGTACATAGCAAGCTGTCCTCTACATACACAGTACAGTGACTATTGTTCTGTACAGTGATTATGCAAGCAAGCAAGCATATTTAATCATTAACTCGGTGCTTTTCCCGGACGAACCTCTACATCATAGGTGGTCTGAGCAAAATCTTGTGGTTACAATAAGTAGCGTTAGAACAAAGAGGTGCTAAGCAAACTCGACTATCCGTTATTCTCAGCGGCTGTTTGTAGCTGGGCAAGTTCTGAGCCCTTTCTAAACATCCGTTGTAGCAAGGCTGATCATTCAGAGGGTCTCTAGCTCATTCCTCATAAACTGTACAAATCTCCTGTAATGTCTGTATCTTATCCCAAGGATTCGTGTCCACGCGTCCAGATCTTTCTAGAAAAGGAGTCCAGCAGCTTCTCTAGGGTCTAATTCCTTTCTGACTGCAGCCATCTGGGGGCTGAGTGTGGAAACTCAAACAGTTCCTGATATCGTTTGATATCCACGAGCTGACTAAAGTTTTTCAGGGAACAACCAGCACAAAAGGCCTCTAGAAGTTCAGTTTCTTGCTCAGATATTTCAGGGTTCCCTGACTTTACAGCCAGGAAGAATGCTTCCTCATTAGTGGTTGTTTCTGAGTCATTTTGATGAAGTCACAGTAAAAAACAAAACAGGCAGACAATAGAGGAAAAAGCAACACTGCTTGTGGACTGGCGATCCAGAGATGTTTCCTCCAGGGCGATGGTACTCCAGCAGCTGGAACTGTGTCAAGCAGCTCCTTCCATAACCATGCCGTACTGGCACTCCCCCTTCTTAGTGCTAGGACCCCTTAATATGGTTTCTCGTGTTGGGCCGACCCCCACCACAAAATTATTTTTGTTGCTTCTTCATAACTGTAATTTTGCTATTCTTATGAAGCATAGTAAAAATGTTCATGTTTTCTCATGGTCTTAGGTGACTCCTGGGAAAGGGTGTTTGGGGGTCATGACCCACAGGTTGAGAACCACTTCTGTAGAACGTTTTTTTTTAGGGGGAGAAAACTGGGTTGTAGTGTCTGGATGGATGGAAAGCTGAGTGCTGCAAGTCCTGCACCTACACAGGACCCCAGGGGAAGTTGCTATGATAGCAGCAGAACCTTTTTCTGTCCGACTGTCCAGATCTTGCTTAGCCATGTCTCTCCAGCAACCCCAGTGGAGTGACTCTCCATGTCCAAAGTCCCTGCCATGCTGTTCCTAGATTCCAATTCTCTAGAACTCTGTATCTACCATCAGGAAGTGAAAGGAAAGCCCAGTAGAAGAGGTCCAATTGCTAGGCTGAATCTTGAGTCATAACTTCTCAGACCTAATGCGGAATAAGGTGGGTGTTGTGGGTGGTAGGAATTTACCAAATGACCAACAGATAAAATTATTAAAATAGTAAAAAAAAAAACAAACAAAAAACAAACAAACAAACAAAAAAACCTGGGCACAGAGTTGCACCCCTGTAATCCCAGCACTCAGGGAGGCAGAGGCAGGAGGATCTCTATGAGTTCAAGGCCAGCCTAGTCTACAAAGAGAATCCAGGACAGCCGAGGCTATACAAAGAAACCCTGCCTCAAAAAAGAAAAGCAAAACAAAACAAAAACCAACCAAAAAAAAAAAACAAAACCCCAAAACTGTGAGATGGATTTAGCAGTTTTGAAAGCAATGGAGGAAGGAGAAAACAGGGAACAAGACAGGAGCCTACCACAAAGAGCCTCTGAAAGGTTCTACCCTGCAGTTAATCGAGGCAGATGCTGAGACTCATAGCCAAACTTTGGGCAGAGTGCATGGAATCTTATGAAAGAAGTGGGAGATAGTAAGATCTGGAGAGGATAGGAGCTCCACAAGGACAGCAACAGATCCTAAAAGTCTGGGCACAGGGATCTTTTCTGAAACTGATACTCCAGCCAAGGACCACTCATGGAGATGGCCTGGAACCCCTGCACAGAGGTAGCCTATGGCAGTTCAGTATCCAAGTGGCCTCCATAGTAATGGGGACAGGGACTGTCTCTGACAGGAAATATTGGCCTACTCTTTGATCCACTCCCCTTGAGGGAGGAGCAGCCTTACCAGGCCACAGAAGAAGACAATGCAGCCACTCCAGATGAAACCTGATAGAGTAGGATCAGAGGGAAGGGGAGGAGGACCTCCCTTTTCAGTGGGCTTGGAGAGGGACACGGGTGGGAAAGGGGGAGGGTAGGATTCGGAGGGGAGGAGGGAGAGAGGTACAAGGGGGATACAAAGTGAATAAACTGTAATTAATAAAAATTTTTAAAAAGTTTAAAAAGAGGGGGAAAAAAGCAACGGTTTGATGCTGTTACCAGTGATTAAAGATGCTTTCCGTACATGGCAGTGTCCGGAACCTGGCCCAGCCCAGCAGCCTCACAGACTGTCATCAGAACAAGGCATAAGGACTGACAGGAAGCCAAGATGGGGTGCTCAAAGGAGCCAGAGACAAGGGGACCAAACTGGTTGAGTGCAGCTAGAAGAACACTAGACAGTAAGAGATAGTGTAGAGGTTTGTCTCAGAGAAATGGGCTGGCTTGAAATAGGATTGTAGAATCCTTGTGCTCATTCCTGTAACCAGCCACCAGAATCCCTTCATTCATCCACAAATCTGTCGGGGTTCTACTTTCTCTTTCTTGGATGCCCTGGGGCAGGGACAGTGAAGAATGCCTCCGCTCTGGCCCTGAATCTGCTTACTAACGGGTCCTTGCAGTGCTTACTTCCCCACGGGAAGCATCTGGGATGGGATGTCAGCCCAGAGGCTGACAAGAAGATGTGAAATCAGACATGCAAAGCACTTGCTCTCGCTCTCACTCTGGCTCTCGTAGCAGGAGAGGGAAATGCAGCAAACTGCCTCCACCAAAACCACTCCCAGAGATGCCTTTACTCCTCCGCACAATTGCCCTTTACGCTTTTCCCCAAAAAACTGCATGGCCTCAAAGCAAGAAGTAAAACCATAATGTTGAGTCATGGGCTGATGTCTGTGACAGAGCATGATTATGGAGCCATATTAGTTATATTAGTCCACTGCTTTCTGAAACACAGATTAAACATAACTCAAAATATTTCCTTTTTTTGTTTTGACAACTTTGTAAAAGACTGATTCATGACTTTTTTTTTTCATAATCATTTCCACTTGACTGGCTTTCTCTGCTTTAAAATACATAGCTATGGCAAACTATTTTTTCATAATATTTTAATGGATTATTTGGACATTTTACATCATGAACCCCTAGCCGCCTCACTTCCCACTTATCTCAGGTCCGTACCTCACCCTTGGGGCCTTATGCCTCCCCCCGCAAAAAAAAAAAAGAAGAAGAAAAAGGGGGAGGGTCCAATTCGTGTTGCCCAATATGTGTTGACCACATGATCAAACTCCCTGATGCCAGCCCCTTAAAGAAAACTGTAGAGACAATTGTCCAGAGCTGAGCTGCACTTCAGCATCCTTCTCACAGATTTTAAGAGTCCTCCTTGATAGCTTTCTGTCTAGCTGTTACTTGTCGGGGGTGGGGTAAAGGGTTGTCACGGAAGCCTTCTATGTCCCTCCTTCTCAATTGTGAGTCTGCAGTCATCAATACCATGGCAAAGGAGCACAGATCATGAACTTACACATGTTTTCAGATGACAGCACAGACTTGGATATCCACAGGGTCTCTGGTGGCAGTACAGACTACAGACCTCAATCCTGACTTCTGCTGCTGTCCCAGGCCATGGACACCATCACAGCCTTCGGCAGCAGAACAGGCTAAGGACATCAACAGAGTTTCAGGCTACAGCACATGCCATGAATAGCCAAATAGCCCCAGCTGCAGTAGGACCACAAACCCAGACATGGCTTTTGGTGGTCATGGCCTCAGGTGGCTGCCCAGGCCATTCACAACAACATGGCCCCAGGCAGAAGCACAGTCCACAGACATCAGGATGGCCTCAGGTGATTGCCCAGACCAAGAACATCCATATGGCCTTCGGCGGTAACTCAGACCAGAGACATTCTCAGCTGCTGTAGGACCCTGGACATCCACTTGAACCTCTACTCCAGCTTCAACCCAGTCTGGGGCAGTGGGCCATAGATACCAGCATGGCCTCCAGGGGCAGCACTGACCGTAGGGGTCTCTTGAGGAGATCCAAATCCAGAAAATGAACCGTTTTTCATCTTGGACATCCTGTTGTTGCTCAGGACCAGGGCGATCATGCAGCTGGCCTGCGTGTTCTGAGTGTGAACTCCAGCTGCTGCACACCATCCTGTCAACCCATATACCCGCTTCTCTCACACCTGTCACCACTGTCCATCTCCACTGCTCACTCTTCGCTCAGTTCTCTCTGTCTTTCACACCTCTCCTATGAATATCCATTTGCTGTAATGGCATTGGAGAGTGCACATACACACACATAATATGTATGTATGTATATATATGTGTGTGTGTGTGTGTGTGTGTATGTGTGTGTGTGTGTGTGTGTGTGTACAGACAGTTTTACAAGCAAATATTCATTGCAACGGGTCTAGTTCAGGGTGTCTGGTTTCCGGAGCACCATAAATACTGGCCCATTGCTGACGCTCATCTCAGATGTTCTGCTGTTGCCCAAAGTCAGGGTGACAGTTGCAGCTAGGCAGGGCTTCCTGGGGCAAGCTCCTGGCCACCACACACCTCCTTGTCCTAGAGGTCTACCGCCCGAGGCTCACAGGTCTTGACCTTTGTGCTTATAGCCTGTGGTCAACAGTGCTGCCTGCAGCTCTGTCTCCCAGTGGGCCAAGCAGCACTGGCTGCAGCTGCCGGGGCTCTAAGCTGGGTGCTGGGGGGTCTTAGAGCCAGCCATGTTCAGCAATGACCTGCGGGCTGAGACAGGGCAGCCAAGGGTCTAAACTCATCATTCTTCAAGCACAGTTCTGTTCTGCCATCTTTCTTTCCGATTTCATAAGTCTGCATTTTATAAGCATCTTCCCGTAAGAATTGTCTTTTTCTTTCCTTCTTTCTTCCTTTCTTTCTTTCTTTCTTCCTTCCTTCCTTCCTTCCTTTCTTTCTTCCTTCCTTCCTTCCTTTCTTTCTTCCTTCCTTCCTTCCTTTCTTTCTTTCTTTCTTTCTTTCTTTCTTTCTTTCTTTCTTTCTTTCTTTCTTAATTTTATTCTTAGTTGTTCTGGAGCTTTTGTGAGCCCTCAGACCCCTTTCCCATCTGTCACTGCCTTGTCAGCCCCACAAGGAGCTCCAGAGTAGGTGGCGACCACCACCACCTTTCTCTTTCCCAGCTTCCTGGATGCTGGATTACAAGTTTTATTAACATACCACTACCACTTTTAGCTTCTCGTGACATTTGCCAAATGATTAATCTGAAGAAATACTCAGTTGACATGAGCTAGTATGGCATCTCATTTAAGAAAACAAGTTTAACCTGATTTCTAGCACAGATATGCTGGCTCATCTATCCAGGTGAAGTACTAAAATTTGTATCAAGTTTAACTTTGAGAGACACTGAGATAAGACAGTGAGTGGCCTCTGACAGTGTACCCCACCAGGGCCAGAGCGGAGAGGGCGCCCAGTCTCTGCCTGCCGCCTGTGTCCACAGCCACTCTGCTGTGGCTGTGCTGATGGCCATCAGTGGCCATGGGCTTCTGGGGACAGGCTCTTCTTAGATAGAGTCTGCCAGGCCCAGTTGTGAAGGCAGAAGAGTGGAGTGGGGAGGGGAAGGGAGCTTAGGAGGGGAAAAGGGAACCCAAACCTAGAGAGGGAGAGAGGGTGAGGACTACTGCAAACTCCTACTTTTGGCAAGACACTTAAAAACTAGCTACCGACTGTTCTGCCAGGGAAGGGGCTGAATTTATGAATTTATGAATTTATGATGACAACAGTATGAATTTTGCAGCTAACCCTACAGGAGTTTTTAAAGAACTGTCCAGAAACTCTCTTGAGTTTATTCCCCTGTGTCTGTCTGCTTTTTGATGAGGCACTTACCTCTGATCCCCTGAGTGGGAAATCACATGGATGCCTATTTCATCTGTGCAGTATTTCCCAAGCCAACATCAATATTCCTGTCCCCAGTGTACCCAAGACAAACCGTGTTAAGTAATATGTACCAAAGGCTGTGGCCATAAGGTTGCTTACTGACACTGTATATACACTCTGTAAGCAATTTCCCAATACTTAGAGCCTCCGTGCAGAGGCCAGAAACTGGCCAGGTCATTAGAAACACTTAGAGAATGAGAAACTGGGATCCTTATTCTCTGAGTGCTGAAACATCCTTGTGTCTAAGACACTATCTGCAAATTGTTATGGAAGAAGCTTTTTGTGGGGCAGAAGAAAAAAATGGTCTAATTTCTTTAGATTTTCTTAAAAGTATTTGTTTACATGTGAGTATGTGCACATGCGTGGAGGTGCCTGTGGAGGTCAAAAGAGGACTTCAGATCCCCTGGAACTAGAGTCTCAGGATGTTGTGAGCTGCCCAGCATGGGCCCTGAGAACCAGACTTGGTCCTCTGGAAAAGCAGTAAGCATTATTAATCCCCGCTGTGTCATCAGCATTTCACATTTATTCCTCTGTGTGTTTCTCATCCCTAGTACTTCTTCACTCTGGGGAGCCTGTGGCTTCCCAACATGAGCAGAAACTTAGGTAAAGCCAAGAGGGAACATTGGACGAGCTGTCCTTTTTGGCTGTTCAAAGTCTTCTCATTTTCCAGAGAAAAGGAACTCGGTCTTGTACATGTTAGTCTGTTGAGTTCATTTCTACCTGATGGGCTTGCATAATGGTTTCAACATATCATTGGCGTGCCGTGGTCTAAATAGCCCTTTCCAGGAAGTGAAGGTCCACTGAGGCTAGCCATGGTGCCTGCCTAACACTATTCATAGCACAGGCAATTGCCCAGATGATGGAACTCTGAGGTATGAAATTACAGGGTCTTGAACAACTTTGTTTTTGGCTTTTCTCTGTTGTTTTTTGTTGTTGTTGTTGTTGTTTCTGGAACTGAGAGGAATGCATAATGTAAAATTAGCAAAAAAGAATTTATTGAAAAAAAATTATTGGAAAATTTAATAGCCATTTTGAGTATTTGACCCAAAAGTTCCAAAATGCTGTTTAGGGGCTGTCACAACATAAGTGCACAACATAGCACTCTTCTGAACAGCAATTCACAACGGAGGAAAAAAAAATAAACATAAGAAATACTCTGCTATAGGGATGTATACGCCTGTACACCCAGCACTCCAGAGTGAGGCTGAGGTAGGAGGATAGTGGGCTTGATTTCAGCCTGAACTACTATAGCGAGATCCTGCCCAGAATCAACAGGAGGTGGGGGTTGGGGGGCAGGGACAGAAACACTCCATTTGGTCACTTATCTTGGCTTGCACTGTGATGTAACTTGCCCTGCAAAGTTGCATGAGGCCAATGGATGGTCATGAGCGGAGCATCCTGTTTCAGCTTGCGAGCACTCGTCCATCACACCCTCTTCATCAGCACAGTTATGGCTCCCGTCTTCAAATACCGTGAATTGGCATACTCCTGCTAATGGGTTCGTGGCTAAATAGGACTCGTGTAAAGACATGCAGCTATTTCAGCACACACTGTGGAGGACCAGAAGACATTTCTGCGGTGACATTTACCTAACCAAGGAACAATGAAGGAAGATGAGGATCTAGACTCAGGAGCCCATTAAGCTCCATTTCACCCATGGGGCAGAGTGTCTGGTGTGCAGGGCTGGCAAGGAGTGCCTTGTGAGCAAGAGCTCAACTTCAGCCAGGAGATGCCTGCCTCCTGCCTGATCAGGCAGGCAGAGCAGAAAGGGGAGCACGGTCAGGACTGGACTCTGATTGCCTCAGATCATTTCTCAGCCTCGCTATTGGCTCACAGAGCAACTGCTGGCTGCCCCGAACAAGCCTGTGCCTTGTTGGCTGGTCGGTACCTGGTGTCCAGAATCCTCCATTCAGCATCCGGCGGGATCATCATCACACCACTTGTCTGGTCTGACACCGCAGGTGGCTGCGGACAAGTCAGCACATTCCTGGAAGAAGTGACTGAATTTAAAACATGATGGATTTCTTTTTATCGCCCGCAGGCCACACAGAACACTGCTAACAGCCACAGTGTTTGCAGAACTGCAGAGAGATCCTAGTAGTCTCCCTTACAAACAGACGGAAAGTATCCAGTGGGCTCCAAAAGCAACTGCGGAGCAGCTGGACCTCTCCAGGCTTGAGACCTTTCGAAACAGAATTTCCAAAGAGGCATTCTTAGTGGCAAGAGCAGTTTCTTCTTGTACTCCTGGGGGTGGGGCGTATTTCCCCTAAAGGCTCATATACTCCAAAGCTAAAGAGTATCAAGGGACCTCTTACTCCTTTTTACCTTCTTGTCCCCACAACTTGGAAAAGAAAAAAAAAATGCAGTGATTTTGTTGACTCTTTGCCAGCTGCTGGTGATCTGTCACTTGTAGCCGTTTCTTCCCGTTTGTAGCCAAATGCCATGCAGACACAGGTAGAGACAAACTTGTCACTTAGTACACAGTGTCTTCTGGGAAATAACACAGATGGCTCCAGCCTGCTCCAAGGAACAGTGATTCTATAATAAGAAGATGACATCTAAAAAGCTTTCCCCGGGCCAGCAGGACGACTGAGTCAGTAAAGGCACTTGCCACCAACCTTGTCCTGAAAGCCTGAAATCAAATCCCAGGACCCACCTGGTAGAAGGAGAGAACTGACTCCTGCGAGATGTCCTCTGACCTTCACGTGTGGGCACATGCTTGTACACACAAACACATATAAAATAAAATACAAAGAAAATCTAAGTATTTCTCCAGTGCATGTATTGGTATATGTGGGAGACCAGTTTCTTCACCCATCACCTAACCCCTATAATACCAAAATCCCCAACGCTCAGGTACAAAATACAAAGCGACAGAATATTGGTCTCTAATTTATGCACATACTCCTGCACATTTTCATTCACTAGATGATTTATAGTCCCTAATCTGGTACAAATGCTGTGGAGGTAGTTGTTCTGCCTTTTGTTTAGACAATAATGACAAGAAGGCAGTCAGTACATATACAAATGCCAGTACATTTGTGCAAATGCCTGTGTGTGGAGCGGTGATTTTTGTGGTTGGTTGAATTCATGATTATTGAATAGAGAGCTACCGGTGGAGTGTCTAATCTCTAGAGTCTCCTGTAAGTCTTTAGCATTTTGTCTGTCTCTACACAGTTTTGGGGGCAGCTTCTTTACCAACATGCTTGCCTGGCCCTGCTTTTGAGTCAAGGACTCCTTCTGCCCCAATTATTTCTGTCAGGAGTGGGGTAAGAAGAGTAAAAGGGTAGGGTGCAATGTGATGGGTGGCCTGATGTGCCTCCCCTTCGCTTTCCCCATCCTCTTCTTTCTCCAGTTTTCTCCCACTGTATGTCTAGAAGACATACAGGCCAGTTACATGTAATGAAGCTGTTATCTCCAGAAAACATTTCAGCAAAGCTATAGTCATTTATTTTCAATGATAACGTATTGGAAGCAAAGTGCAGAGGGGTAAGCTTTTAGCCAATCCCAGTGTAGTGACCCTGGTTGCCGAGTGGCTCTGCATGTACAGAACCTGAATCCAGCTCTAGCCTGACCAAAATGCTCAGTGGGTGGGGCCTGTCTCCTATCCCCAGCCAGGTTTTTGTCCTACCCTCCTTGAGAGTGTAGAGTATACCTGTAAAGGCAGGTATACAAAAGGGAAATGCTTTATTGTCCAATTGGATTTAACAGCATTTTGCTGATGAAGTCTGCCCAGGTTACTTGCAGTGACCTGAGAGGAGTTCAGAGGTCTTCTAGACTTCCTCTATTGACTGTGCTGCCTGCTGGATGGTCGGGCTCTGGCTGACCATGAGGCTTCTCTTAGGGAACATTTTCTCCTCCGCTGACTTTCTTCTCTGCTGGGTATGCACTCCTTAGTGTCAAATCTTTGCATTCTCCATGGGTTCTGTGATCAATATGGCAGATAGAGCTTACTAGAACAATAGATCTCTTTCAGAGGAGCCTCGTTATTCCTTGGGTCCTGACTCACCTTGAAGGGCAAGGGCCAAGATATTGCCTGATCTTTTGGTCCCTCTGACATTATTGACATAGGTCTCCAAGCTTTGATGCTTGAACATCCAAAACGATAATTTTGACAGTCTTCCACTTTTCACTTCTCATAACATTTAAACAGACCTTAGACAAAAATAAGGAAATCTGATTTTCTTAAAGCTCAGCTTCCCATATGGATGAAGACTAACCGCTTTAAATTTACCCACTCACCACAAGAGAACTGAATTTAAATTGTGTTCTTAGCATAACAGCAACCAACTGGGGTTACCTGGTCACGTGTTGTTAAACCAGTGTCCTTGTCTGCTGCAAGTCATAAACAGACACGACCACTGCTCGGCTTTCCCTAGAGGTTCTTTTACATGTCTTACCTTCTCATAAAAGTCTGGGAGAGAATACTAAGAACAACTTTAAAATATCAGATATTCAGCCTTAAAATGGAATTTGAGCTAAATGCTCAGAAACACTCCCTTTTAAGAGTTACTGTTACTAAGTGCTGACCATGGAAAGCCATGGAATCTTCTGCAGCCTCCTCTTTCTCAAATATAAAATGAGAATTTTGAGAATTAAGTCAGATATTCTCTACAGAGATCATGTTCCTGGCACAAAATAATTGCTTTATAAGAGTCTGTTATTGCTAAATTCTAAACTTATCATATGCCCCTGGTAGCAATAGCCTTTCGAAGAGCTAAAGTTCATTTACTATAGCAAAATCTTCATAAATTTTTAAAAACTCAGTTTAAATGTAAGAAGTAAAAACTCTAAATAAAAACACTGTGCTGAATAGCACATGGGGCCACTGATGTTTTCCTAGGGAAGGAGCTATCATGGGCAAGAAATTAGGGCTTAGAAGAGTGAGTGGAAGCCAGACCTTCGGACAGACTATCTATAACCTTGACATTGTAACTGACCTAAGAAAGCCATTGGCCTTCTCATAAGCCAGATGCATGTGGACATTGAACATGCTTTGGGGCATGCAGATCAAGATACTATCAACTATGACTCTTGGCTAATAAGCCTCTTTATACCTTGAAAATGTGATTTAAATCTGCTCCCCAGTACTGTCAAATATTACCTCCTCTGGAAATAGAGCCTTGGCAAAGATAATGAGTTAAAATACAATCATTAAGTTGGGCCCTAATCCTATATGACTTTTGCCCTTACACAAAGAATTGTGGACACAGAACTTGACAAACAGAAAGAGCATCCATCATATGAGTGTGAAGGCGGAAGTTGGGGTCCTAAGTCTAAAATCGAATGACTACTAAAATTGCCATCTACTACCAGAACTGATTCTCCTCCATAGTCTTTAGAAACCAACCATGCTGACCCACTGATTTTAAACTTACCAGCTTCTGGGTTTTCAAGAGAATAAGGTCTGGCTACCTTAGTAATTTAATGCTCTTAGAATCTTCCTGTTGGACCAGCAAGATAGTTCCCACTCAATTCCCCTCTTCTCTCTCTCTATCTCTCTGTCACACACACACCTAAATGTAAAAAAAATTGTATTATAAAGAGCTTTCTCCTTTCCTAAACTTTACCCACAGCCTCCCTGCAGCTTGAGTCCCCTGTCATCACCTCTGTAACTAAGATGGCGGTTGCACAGCCTCCAAGATGCACAATCTGATCCATTTGGAAAGCTAGTACAGGGCCTGCTTCCAAGCAGCACAGCTGCCAACACCCGGGAGAGTTGCCAGGGCATAAGGAACACCAGGTGGCTGAACCTGGAGTGTTCCCAGAGGCCAAGTTCATGAGCAAGTTAGAGAGCGCTCAGGCTCTCACCATGCCCAGCACCACAGCAATGAGAGGGGCTGCATTTGAGAAGTTACTAGGTTCTAGCTGTTCCATAGCCGACAACTCACTCAAAATGGTGCCATAACTGCTCATTGAGGAAGTCTCTGATTCTGCCGTATCTTTAGAGGAAATTCTCTAATCTATCACTGTAGTCCAGCAATAAAAACTCTCCTCAAGGGACCAGAGACATAGCTCAGCACTTAAGAGCACTTTCTAATCTTGCAAGCACCCACACCGGGAAGCTTATAACTACAAGTAACTCCAGTTCCAGGGAATCCAACATCTTCTTCTGGCCTCCATGCTACTCTTGAATGTACATAGTGCACACACAGACAAGCAGGCTGACACACATACACATAAATAAAACTTAAAAAGTAAAGACCCCTCATACTCTATGCCCCTTACTACAACTAGGGAGTGGGCAGAAAGTTCAAATTCAGACTATCAGGCTTCCTCCCTGGGACTTTTAATTCTAACCAAAGCAAACATCTTTTTCAATTTGGGAGTAATCCCAAAGACAAGATGATTTCTGCAGCAGAGGTTTTGCTGCCAAGCTTCTGCCACTGGCCTGCCTACAGCAGCTAGTTTTCCAGGAGGGGTGGGCCAGCTTCTTGTTAATAGTCAAGCTCCTGACAGGCTCCTTGTGTGTGCTGCTTTCTTTTCACTTTTCCTTGCATCCTTCCATACATTAGGACGGTCAACATGTTTTCTGAGACTTGCAACCAAGAAACCTGAACAGGCCACTGCAGAGAATGCAAGACTAAGAATCAACACATCTTAGTGAACAGTGAGGCCCGAGAGAAACAGCTTGTTCATTCTGAATGTGAGACTGCTATTTGCTGTTAAAAAGAAAGCAAGGGGGGAGGGAGTCTTAACAGAGGAGGTGAACAGGGGGAAAAAGGTTCTAAAATCAAACAACATTCCAGACCAAAGATGTTCAAGATGCCAGCCCACCTGGAAGCGAGGACAGAAACAACCTGACTGGCTACAACTGGCCAGTTGTATGGTCATGTCTTGGTAGCTGCTGTGATTGACTAAGACTCGGTTGCTTAGTCACAAAGGTCAACCCTTAGGTTAGGTTCCAGCTTGCGTACACATCAAGCTAAGTTACAGTTCACAGTGTGCATCACGTGTCTTCTACGGTCTATGGTCAATCTTTAATTCCCTCAAATGCTACCGATTAAGGATTTGGTCTCAAGCATGTCCTCACCAGATGGTGGTAGCATCTTAAAGATGGATACAGGGTGAGGCTAAGTGCCCTTGGAAAGGACTGTAGGACCCCAATCGCCTTCTCTTCCCACTTCCTTCCTGGCATGAGTAAGGAGTTTTGCTCCACCACATGTCCAGTCCCAATGTGCTATTTTGTCAAGGGCCCAAAGCAAACTAGCCAACTGACGATGTTCCTCTGAAGTTGTAGATAAAATAAGCACTTTAAGGAGATGATTACCTCAGGTTATTTTACCACAGCAACGGAAAACTAACAGGTAAGTAATTAAGTGTGTTAATATCAGGCTTCACAAACAGCATAGTGCCAAGAGAAAAATGATGGGTTGTATATAGAATAAAAAGTAAGAAAAAAAGTTTAACTCTTTCTATTGTGGGGATGGGGGAAGCAAGTCCTTTCTTAGAACATTACTGTAGAAAATTTATACTTTCTCTTTCTCTGCCTCTTTGAAATGTATACGATTCTTAAAAAGCTAAGTTAGCCTATTGCCAATTCTGTAGTTCGAAACAATTCTTTGGTGGCCTGCGAAAATGCACTCTTCAAGAAAAGAGAGGCCTCTATGCCTTAGACAAGTGTTTCTCAACCTTTTGATTGTTGCAACTCATGTTCTGGTAAACCCCCCAACCGTTCGTTATTTTTATTGCTGATTCATAACTGTAATTTTGCTACTCTTATGAACCCTAATGTAAATATCTGCTATGCAAGATATCTGATAGGTGACCCCCTGTGAAAGGGTCATTCAACACCCCTCCCCGGGGTCATGACCCACAGGTTGAGAAACACTACCTTAGACTAGTGGCAGAAGGAGCCTACCTTCAGCTGCTACTTGTTTCCAAAGAAATACATGTAATTTTCCTTTGGCTGATGCCATGAGCAAACACAGGTGGTTACCCAGCCAGTTCCAGCTCACCTGTGTGAGGAATGGTACAGTCAAACCCTGCGACGCTTTCTTGGGAACTTCATCCCAAGAACATGGGGAATGGGCTGAATGAAGAACGAGATTTCCTCCTGGTTTTTTAGTCTCTTTAGTAGGTCGTCTGGGATGCACCTTATGCTTTGCTCTATTTTTATTCAATGACAAACAGAGTTCTCCTTCTTCTAGCTTTAAGAAGAGGTTTTTAACCTCTTTAACTTTTAAGTTATAGTCCCTAGCCCTTGCACGCCATCTCCTCTGTATCTGTCCCTTTCCCTTGCTTGTGTTTTCACTGAAGTAGTCTTACATAAATGGTTATGAGAGACAAGAATATAAAAGACATCCTGAGTGCTTCATTTGGAACTGGTTGTGGAAGTGTGATGTTGGCTTCCTGGTCCCTGGAATATGGTTCATCCCACAGAACAAAAGTTGTAAATTGTGAACTGAATAAAGCATTACAAAAGTAGTTTTGATGTTGTTTGACTAAGCCTCACTCTCTCCTTTAGATTCCAGAAGTATTGGTGTCTAAGTGTCCTTAATCATGAAGCTACAGCTGGTTTCATTCTCAATTTTGGACATTTGGCATGTGAAAAGTGCCTGAGTTAATCTTTTTCTTTTTAGCCACTATAACCCTGAAAGTTACATTAGTTTGTTTGCTTTGCTTTTTTTGTGTTTTTTTGTTTTGTTTTTGAGACACAGTTTTTCTGTGTAGCTCTGGCTGTCCTGGAAGTCACTCTGTAGACCAGTCTAGGTTTAAACTCAGAGATCCACCTGCCTCTGCCTCCTGAGTGCTGAGATTAAAGATGTGTGCCACTACCACCCAGCTACAAGTTGGATTTTTATAACTATTTAAATTTTACTCACAAAGAAACTTAAGCTCAGATGTAATATGTCTCTCCTTCCAGCATAGAGCCAGAAAATAGAAGATTCAAGACTGCAATGTAGGTCTTCTGATGGCCTTCTGACTTGTTCTGTTGCTGAGTGGTTTTCTCGCCTGCTGCGCCAGAGTACCAGTTCTGCCAGCAGTTATAAAAACGTTTTCAAGATGAAGAAACAAAACTTTTTCTCTCAAACCAAAGAAACTTGTTTCCCACAATTCCAGAGCCTATGTTTACAGGTACAGGGTCCTCTTTCCCCTTTGTCTTTACATGGCCTTCTCTGTGTCCCAGACACTTCCTACTGGGACCAAGTACTTGGGTTAGAGCCCTCTCTAACCAAACAAATGCATTTCACTTCATTGTCTCTTTATAGACCTAATGTTCAAATGCGTCACATTCTGAGGTTCTTGGAGTTAGGACTTTGATATGAGGACAGAGGGATTGTGGGACACAACTTAGCCACTAAAAATTCAGATGCATATGAAGAATTCAGATGTATATGAAGCACCATCGAGCGGAATGCTATGGAATTAAAGAACAGAGTTCTGAATCAGAAAAATCTGAACCCTGGACCTCTGCCTCATCTAAGACCTTAGACACAGTATAGCACCCTCTGGATGAATCCCATCTGTGGAAGTTTGTGCAACAGATTAAACATGGCCACAAATTCTTGGCAACTCTTACCCTAAACAGATGAAGTCTATCTTCATACTTCTCAGGGTTAGACAATCCTGTGAGTGGCTTTGACTCTAATTGTCAGTAGGTAACACTGAGGATTTTAATCTCTGGCTCAGATGCCATGGGGCTACCTCCCCTCCCCCAGTTTGGGATGCTGTAGCCATGAAACATTGACCAGGCTGACATTCCAGAAGAAGAGCAACCACATGGGGCTGAGATAAACTACTCCATAGAGCCACTAGGCTCTAGCCTCCTGAGTGATCCTAACTAAGACGATCAGAACTTCCTCACTGAACTCAGACCAACTATCCGACCTACAGAACTGAGAGTGTAACAGGCCTCTTCTACACAGAAAAGTGCTCCAAGACCCTGGTGGACACACAAAACCATACAGAGTAGTGAACCCTATATGCACAATACTTTGTCCTACACATCTAATACTTTTTCTGTCTGAACTAGACACTCACGGAGTTTCTGCAAACACAAGAGATAAGATCATCCTGAGTGAGGTATAGACTCACTTATAAGTAGATATTAGACATATAATATAGGATAATCATACTAAAATCTGTACACTTAAAGAAGCAAAGTAAGAAGGAGAACCGTGGGTAACATGATCAATCCTCACTCAGAAAGACAAATGGGATGGACATTGGAAGAAGGAGAAAACAGGGAACAGGATAGGAGCCTACCACAGAGGGCCTCTGAAAGGCTCTCCCCAGCAGTGTAGCAAAGCAGATGCTGAGACTCATAACCAAACTTTGGGCAGAGTGCAGGGAATCTTATGAAAGAAGGGGGAGATAGTAACACCTGGAGAGGACAGGAGCTCCACAAGGAGAACAACAGAACCAAAATCTGGGCCCAGGGCTCTTTTCTGAGACTGATACTCCAACCAAGGACCATTCATGGATATAACCTAGAATGCCTGCACAGATGTAGCCCATGACAGCTCAGTATCCAAGTGGGTTACCTAGTAAGGGGAACAGGGCCTGTCTCTGACATGAACTCAGTGGCTGGCTCTTTGATCACCTCCCCCTGAAGGGGGCAGAGCCTTGCCAACCTACAAAGGAAGACAATGCAGCCAGTCCTGATGAGACCTGATAGACTAGGATCAGATGGAAGGGGAGGATGACCTCCCCTCTTAGTGGATTGGGAGAGGGGCATGAAAGGAGATGAGCGAGGGAGGATGGATTGGGAGGAATGAGGAAGGGAAATACAGCTGGGATACAAAGTGAATGAACTGTAATTAATATGAAAGAATAAAAATTTAATTAAAAAAGTAGGCAGTTAGGTTCAGCATGACTCAGTGTAGCTGGTGCTGGTTCAAACTTCGGGAGTCTGACCCTGAGTAGTTTATTTTAGGCATATTTAAGCACAGCATGATTTGGTGGAAAAATTTCCTAGTGATAATTAATTCAATCCTATGTAAACAATTAAGATATAACTACATTGAAACTCTTGTACATGTGACATCTTTCATAAAGATAGGTTCTATAGACGGACTGAGGGAAAACAGGCTCATGTTGGGTCAGGGGTGAGGTGTTGGAAGATCTGGTGTGGTCTCAGCTATTGATCACCTCTGCTCCCAGCCTTCTGGGTAGAAAACAGGTTAAAAGTCTCTCTCTTTGAAGAGACAACCCTGTGTGTTTGATGTTCCTTGTTCCCCCTAGTGCTTATCTGTGAGATCATGACCTCTGTGCCTCCTACAGACATTTACTATATACAGTGGTCATGACTTCTGCAGCCTGATTTCAGCAAACTAACACAAACATCTTCTTCCCCTGAATGTGTCCTGGTACAAAATGCACCCCTATAGTGAGGCTCAGCAGCCTGCTCTTCCCTTTCAGGATCTTTCCATCATATATCAATGGCTGGCATCATTATTCTTGCAGTTAGAGCCTTTATTAACTAAATTAAGGGTTACCTGATTGCAAGCAGTGTGACACCAGGACAATAAACCCAAGAACTGAGACACATCCTGTGTGACCACAGTGTGTTAAGACAGGATAAACAGCACAGATGATTTGTGTCTGGAAGATCAGACTATAGTAGCATGAGCTGGGGCTCAGTGGGGCAATGGGAGATTATTACAGTGTTTTCCAAGCAATATTTTTGAACCGTCATTGATTAATATAACTAAAACTATAGAAACTGGAAGAAACAAATGGGTAAAAAGCTATTGAAAATAAAAAATATTATAAAAGTTAAATGACAATTTCTAATATTAATGCTATAGGTTATTATAGGGATTGGAACTGTGATTATAACATATCTATTCCAAGGTGGGGAACAGACTGCGTGCTCAATAAAATCTTTATGCCCTGTTATTTTTCAGCCAGCTGTGTATTGTTGAAGTTGTTGGGAGTTGCAAATTAAATTCATTTTGTAAGACCAACATACAGATGTTTTACGTAATGAACCAGAATTAGAAATTAAAAGTTTACCCTCCAGTGTGGTAGCGCATGTCTGTAACCCAGCTTAGCACTATGCAAAAGAATCTCAAATCCAAGGCTAGCCTTGGAAGCAATGAAAAGACCTCGGCTTAGGGGTTGGAGAGATATCTCGCTAAGTAAGACCTTTCACTACACAAGTATGGGGACCTGAATTTGCATCTCTAGAACTACATAAAACAAACAAACAAACAAACAAACAAACAGGCATGTCTGAATGTGCCTATAACCTCAGCATTGCTGTGCAGAGAGCAAGAGGGTCCTGAGAGGTTGCTGGCAAGCTGCCTCAGGGGGTAAGATGGAAAGAAATAAAAAAATGTACCCAGCATCCCACTCTGGTATGTGCACTTACCCCTGACACACACACACACACACACACACACACACACACACACACAATCTCACCAACAAATAAAGGAGATGACAGTAAAAAGAAATTAAAGTTTATATTGAAATCGTAGGTTACCTAAAAAAATATTTTTTAACAGAAAAACAAGTAACAAAATAGTAGAGGAATAATTTTCCAACTGCTTAGCAAAGGTTCATTTGCAGATAGCTCACTGAAGTCAAGCAATGTCTATGGTTGTTTTTAGAGTTTTCTAGGGGAAAACATTTCAGGATTTTCCTTGCTGCTCTTCTTCTATCCAACTCAAGTTCTCCTCCCTTGTTGCTTACAAAGTCCCCACCAGAAGAAGATGTTACCTGTTTGCTCAACTAAAGCAGCAGAGGTTGCTGCCCTGTTCCTACTGTGAGCGTGCAAACCTCAGGCTTCTCTGCATAAAGATCAAGCCACTAGTGTGCGGAGGAGAGAGATGAAAAGAAGGCTTGTGAATGAACTCAGTGTAAAGAGGAGGTGCCTTTGGGATCACCCTGGGATGCAGATCGGTTTAGAGTTGTTTATCTGCTGGTTCATTTCAACTTCACCTCTCTTAATATTTGATTGACATTCAAGGAACTCAAATAATGTTCTAGAGTAGCACTGAGCGCATAGTTAGTGTCATTGCTAGAATGTTCCACAGGCAAATGAAGGCCCGCAGTTATGATGGTGGTGCTGGAAACAGAGCTATTTCTTCAGCTCATGTGATCTCAATGGCACTCTAAGTTGTTTCTAAACATTAGGGGTTCTTTGTTTTGTTTTGTTTTGTTTTGTTTGTTTTGTTTTGTTTTGTACACAACTGAAGTTGCTTAGGAAGAGGGAATGAATTGTACCCATCAGATTGGTCGGTGGACACACCTTTAGGACATTTCCTTGAAAAACACCTGATGAGGGGGGCTCAGCCTACTGTGTATAGGGCCTTGCCAAATCCAGCCAAGGTAGTCTTACATCTTAGAAGAAAGCAGTCAAAGCAAGCCAGTAAGCGGAACTCCTCTACAGTCTGTGGACAGTTCCTCCTCCAGATTCCCACCTAGGGTCTTGCCTCTGCTTCCCTCTAGGCTGGACGGCGAGGTGTGCAACAATTAACACCTTCCTCCTGAGTTGTTTTTGATCAGTGTCTTACCATAGCTACAGAAAAGCAAAGTAGGATACAGGGATTGATTGATATCTACAGTGTCTGTGGTATCAAATTTGCTCAAGGGTTTCCTTAAGGACAAGGAGGAGAAAAGGTTTAAAAAGGTTTAAATGGTTATCAAGTAGGGTGAGAAATGAAAAGATGAACAGTTAAGAAACATTGAATTGTTTTCCTCTTCTCTGTTTTAGCTTTGCTTAATAAATACACTTAAGATTTATTATAGCTGTAATTAGTTGATAATGAAAAACTTCTATGTGTTAATGCCTATAATTTCCTGAAAACATCCCAGGTCTTTGTGGGCATCCATTTTTGACCATATTTTAGAACAATGAGAATAAGTAATATGAGAGATAAATGACAAAAGGGAATATGGTCTTTCTTTATCGTATGTTTTACTTTATTTTTATTATTTTTTTTTTTGCTTTCCATAACCTGTGGTCACAGTCTGAAGATATTAAGTCAAAATTCCAGAAATAAGAATCTGTGAGGTTTATAATGTACGCATTCTGAAATGCATAATAGAACATCATAGCATCACACTCACTCTTCATTGACTATATGATTCATCCCTTACCCTGCAGGACACACCCCTTACCTGGTAGTCACATGGCTACCATGTCCATCATCGCAGACTGCTGTGGTCATTTGTTTAAAGTTTGGTACTGTCAGCAGCATCAATCATTCACTATGGGTCTAGTGGTATCTCCATCACTGATAAGGAGGTCACTGTATTTTCCAGACACTGAACTGGCAAGGAAAAGGAAGTATAGAAAGTCGATCCTGGGGGTGAAGCCAACAAAACCAGTGACCCTTTCTTAGATTCTGGATATTTCCAGTTCATTCCTTACATGGTCATAGACATTTCTCTGTCCCTGTTCTCTCTTTCTCACTATCCCCCTTACAATTCTTACCTTTCATTATAACACAAGGTCACTAATTTGAAATGTGCAGAAAAGGCAGGCAGACTCATTTAGGGCCAAGCGCTGTGTTAGCAAATGCTCACTCTTCCTCTTCCTAGGAAATTCTGCCAACATTCTTCTCATTTTAAAGTTCTGGATGAATCTCAGAAGCCCTGGATCTCTCTAGAAGGGGCTTTCACGGCCACAGCCATCAGGAGAGCAACGGGAACAAGAGTTAGCACAGTGCACAGAGAGCAGTCTGCCCTTTCTGGTGAGTTCCCTGCAAGCAGTACCAGGATGCAAAGAAATCCTGTGATCTCAGAACCCTGTCCCACTGCCAATCTATGGCTGGATAGCAGGTACCAGAGTCCAACTCTGCTAGTGAACTCGGGCAGCACCTGGGTATCTATTGATGATTTAAATCTGAACATTCAAATATTTAATACCTAAAAATTAAAGTCATTTCCATCCAGAGATTCAGAATGTCTGATTTCTCATGAAATGTGGACTGCTTAGGTCCCTAGATGATTTTCTCAGGTACTATCCTATTTGCCTTATTCTCAGGAGGAAGGAGCCAGAGGATAATATCAGAATCTGTGGGTCCTATGAACTCCCATCCTCCAGGAAATCTGGGTGCATCAAACTGTTTTCTCAGTGAAATCAAAGTCAGGGTCCTTCTGGGGTGTTAACACGTGAGGCTTGCTTTGAGGTTCACTATTATCATTCTCTATGTGAAACCAGGTCAGGAAAAACAAGTGTGATATTTATAAAACAGTTTTATTCTCGCTCACCATTTCCCCAAGGCTATTTAAAAAGCCCAAAGTCAACTGAGAGATTTTTCCCTCCTCCACCCTGCTTGAGCTATGAGGTTTGTCTCCGGAGGCTTGGACCAACATGTACATACATGCCTTCGAGGCAGCAACATGGGCCAGCAGTGGCTCAGCTGCACAGATGGTGCCTAGGTCTCCCCGTGGTGCTGTGAAGCTCCCATTTTCACCTTTCTCTTAGACACAACTTTATATTTATTATTCCCTTTTATCCAGCAAATGCAGGCGATGGTTGTTAAAAACCTTGCAGGCTTTTAGGCCAGCCAGCATATCTTATTATTAACGGGTAAGTTCGAAATCCTGGTTGGGGAATCGTTTGTATCACCAGGGACAAAATGACAGTTGTGGTGGCAGGATTCGGAACACAGGGCTACAGAACGGAAGAGTGATGTGGGCTCTACTTCAGCTGAAGTGCTAAAAGCCAGCCCACTTCTGTAATGCTCACAGAAGCCACTTTCCACAAGGATTATGATGCAAATGCCTTAACCACTGGGTTACCTGTATCACAAGCCTGTGTCCACATTTGTAACATATGCTATTCTTCTGCTTAACCCTAGTGTTTTCTGAACTAAATGATGAAGTTGAGCCCACAACCCTTATTTGGACATACTATTTGTAATATATTGTGTCTATATGACATGTGACACCCAATGATTAGAATGTCAGTAAAGTGATGTCAAGTGGATTGATTTTACATTCGTCTGTTTCCAGAATGCAGGACACATTCTCCCAGTAATAGACTGCCATGGTTGTCTGTGGCTGGATTCTGCCTGTCATCCTATTCCCATCTCACCATTGCCCAGGGTCTGAGGGACAGAAGCAGCAGTACTGAGGTCCACTGAATATTGTCATGTGTCCATATTTGCTGCAAACATGACCTAAGAACTATGGCTTATTCTTGACATTGAGCGCTGTTCTCTTTTACTCATAGCTTCCCCACTGCTGTCTAGAAGAGGAATGCTGGGCTGATGATGAAAGCTGAACAGCAGATAGATGTACAGTGGTATAGGGTCTGGCTACCTGTGCATGCTTTTACTTCCTTTTTATTTTTTGCTTTTTTCCAGATAGGGAATCTCTATGTAGCCTTGGCTGTCTTGGACTCACTTTGTAGAACAGGCTGGCCTCAATCTCACAAAGATCCACCTGCCTCTACCTTCCTCCCGAGTGCTGGGATTACAGATATGAGCCACCACGCCCATCTGCTTTTATTTTATTTTTGGTCAACTAAATCTTAGAAACGGCTATTCTCTCCTGGTCAAATGGCCAGAAAGATGCCAGATCAAAAGGTCTAATTTTCCCCAAAGCACTAGTCTTTTAGGTACTGTCATAATCTGATATTTCAGAAGATTTTAAAGAAACAATATTGAGGTATGGGGGGGGGCTAAAAACAACAATCATCTGTCAAAAGATGTCACACTCCTTCTAATGTCCAAGACAATGGACCATGTTTTAATTGTGTCATGGACATAGGACTAAGAATACAGAAGCTGCAGAAATCTAATGGACAGTTTTTTTATGGGTTGGGGCTGAAAATAAGTCTAACATGAGTATATGACATGAGTTAGAAGGAGATAATTGGGAGGGGATGATCTTCCAGGATGAGGGAGACGTGGCTTAGTGCTACAGTGCTGGTTTCCCTGGTGTTCTTCTAGCTGCTGCTCTGTGTGAATCATGCTTTATTGTCTCTACGTCAAAATGCCTACCTCAAGCAAATTAGGGAGGGAGGATTTATTTTGCTTTGTGGTGTCAGTTCATCATGGTAAACAGGGAAGGGAGCACAGCAGCTTTCATCACTGTACCACGAAAGCAGAGACAGAGAGACAATGTGTGTGGTAGGCTTCCTCCTTCTCCTTCCATCCAATTACCTTGCCACCCAAGATGGCGCCACACACACCAGGCAGGCCTTCTCCCTTAATTAATGCTTTCCAGAACAGCCCTCACAGACACACTCAGAAATGTTCTTTACCAATCTCCTGGACATTTCTCAACCCAATCTGATGAAATTGACCATTTCCTACTCATAAATCAGTTTGTAAATTTCTGAAAGACCCTATAACAGATCACCTGCTTACATGAGAATCCACACCTAGGAACAAGGTTGGTGAATGGTAAAGAGGAAAACAGTGTAGATTGAAGTCTGGTTATTAAGACCCCTACTGGTTGCAAGTGCAAAAAGCACATCCTTAATAAAAAAAAAAAATTGAAATCCATAAAAATACAAAATCTGAAGCTTTGAACATTGGCACCCTGCTACAAGTGGAAGACGCCATGCCTGGCCTCCTGTGGCAAGTCCCAGTCAAGACTCAGATACCACCAGCTTCCTCAGCATCCCAAAACATACCAACATGCTTTCCTCATGACCTAGTTTTCCCTGTAAGCCTTAGATCTCATGCACAAGAAATCTCATCATGCTTATATTAATATATCAAAAAACCAAGTATTGAAACTCAAAACCACTTCTGATCTCAAACAGTTCAGATAAAGGGTATTTCACCTATAACTGAAATGCACTGCAGTCAACTTAAGAGGAAAAAAACAAGTAATTTGTACCAAGTGCAGCTTTGTCTTCCTCACAACTATTGTCCTCTTTTTGGTATTGTGTTTGGTAATTGGTTTACTGCGTGTTTACTTTCATGCCTTCTCCACTAAGCTACCCTCTGGGTAAACATAAACTCAGACAACTTTTTTCTACTACTGCATTCCCTGTAACAGAAGCATGCCTGGTGTTTAGAGATGCCATCACAAATGATGGCTACAGAATATTTGATTTTTCCCATACATTACCCAAAAGTGGAACTATAACCAGAATACAGAAAACACTAGAATGTAGGCAAGTCTGTACTTGTGCACATGTTACTTAGAGAACGGATGATATCTGCTCTGATGATGCATTTCGATTGTTAGCTCTCTGTTTCTCCTCTAGCTTGTCTATAGGCCATCTCATTTTTGCTTTTGCTAAACATGCCCAAAGCAGCCATGTATGAAGTAGTATATGGATCTTGCCGGATATAATTCAACAGCATAAGGACATAAGGGAGACCTTTTCTCTCTAAAAAAAAAGTCCCTGGATTCATTTTGAGCAAAGGCAACTTAAGGAGACAAAGATGGATGGTGATATTTTGAAACTTGGTACCTTCGTAAACTTTCTCCCATTCGGAGACAGGTATAAACTAAAACTAACCGGGACAAACTTCAGTGCATGCACATTTGATACATTTGATGCCTGCACCTAGGAGAACAGAAAACGTTTTGGTTTTGATTCCACATCATGATTGTTGGGAAGGTCCCAGGATGTGGTGAAGACAAAGGTAGATTGAAAGGAAACTCAGCAACCTGTACAAATGGAACACTAAGAATTTTTCTTGACATAATCATCATGGTAGAGTCACCTACATGGTCATAACCATGAAAGCATTAGGGAGATTGACTTTTGGAATAAAATGTTAGAAAGTCTCAGAATTTCAACCCAGCATTCTCTTGTTAAAATGCTATTTCTTAATAGGCCCTTGCTCTCCTCTAGCTTTGAATCTTTGTTCTTTCTTTTGCCAATAGCAGGTTATATATTTCTTTGGAGATGTGAGCAGCAACCTGTCCACTGATGAACTTGTTTAAGCGTCTGCCACAGCTAAGATTTGGAGAACATATGGTTCAGGCAGTAATAAGCTTCTTCACACTAGCCACAGGGACAGCACACGAGAGTCAACCGGCCAGAGACTGTCTCTGGAATTTTTATATGCTAGATGGACTAACACACATCCTCAGCTTCCTGTGAACTCAGTAACTCCTGGCACGCAGCCAAGGGCTTGTGAGTGCTGGCCATTTTCTGCAACAGGAGAAGAGAATGTTAACAATCTGAAAAATGATAACCTGTGTCTCCAGGTTGCCACACCTGGAGTCCCCATCTCTACCTGAAATTAAAACAACGCATTCCGACTACGAAAGAAAAGGTGGGGGGAGTCCTTGTGCGGACAAGCAGTTTTGTTTGCAAACTCTACACTCAGAATGATCTTTGGGGATTTTTAGAATCAACAAAATAGGCCTTTCTAAGACAAGAGAATAATAATTCTCCCCCCAGATGATCTTTTGATTTAGTTTTCTTAAGTTAATGTCACTTCAGAACATTAAATTACCAATTATGGCAAAGATAGCAATCCTCCTGAAATATATGTATTTTCTTTCACAGTAAGAATTGTTACCAGGAAGCTAGTCAGGTTAGAAACCACATGTCTCAAACCCAATTTACCCAAGGTGGGCCATACATAAACCTTTATTATTATTATTATAATTGTTGAGAGCTGGGTACCGTGGTGCATGCCTACAATCCCAGAACTCAGGGAGGCAGAGGCATATGGATCTCTGTGGATTTGAGGCCAGCCTGGTTTACAGAGCTAGTTCAGGACTACCAAGGCTACACAGAAAACTCTGTCTGAAAAACAAACAAACAAACAAAAACAAATTTATATGAGTATAGTTTGAATGAGAAATAATAAAGGAGTCTGGGAAAATAGTGAGTCATTTAATTTTTTTTTGACAAAAAAATTATAGGTTGAAATAGCACAAATGAGACAAATCACAAAGAAGACAACTTTGGGAGGGATCTGGACTCCTGTGTCCACCATTCATTATATCAGCCTTTGAAGATTAAAAAAAAACAAACAAACTTATTCTTTCTGGGGTTTTTTGTTTGTTTGGTGTTTGTTTGTTTGTTTTCTTTTGTTTTTTTAAGACAGGTTTTTTTTCTGTGTAGCGTTGGCTGTCCCAGACTAGCTTTGTAAACCAGGCTCACAGAGATCCACCTGCATTTGCCTCCCAGAGTACTGAGATCACAGGTGTCTGTCATACCCAGCTTGGTTACTAGATTTTTTTTTAATGGCTAGTCTTTGTGACATATGACAGGAGACATACATGTCTCCATGATTGATGGAGTTAGGGGTTAGGCTACTTTCTTTTTTTTTTTTTAATTTTTTTTTTTTGTTAGGCTACTTTCAAATGCACAAGGCTCCATGCTGAATCTGAGCGTAGGGTGCTGAACAGCCTGTGTTAGAACTTAAGATAAGACTTTGCCAGGCACAATTTCCTCCTATGGGATGGCGGGATTTTAGTGGAAGGAATCGCTGCTCACACGGAACGTAGTCACTTAAGCTTGAGCTACATCTCAAGCCATGTAAAATACTTGCAGTTATCCACAAGCTTTATGGATAGCCCAGTTGTTTAGGAAGCCACATGTTAGGTCACTTCACACTGTGGCGTGGCACCCTAGGTCACCTCGTCTGACGCTGCTTTCCTTTGCAAACACCTCTTGCCAGCAGGACTGTGGGTGTGCTGCTTCCGAGCAACCTTAAAAGCAAACACGTCCAAACTTCTGTATCATGCTCAATGGTATTTTATCTTGAATGCATCACCTGCTCCTACCACCTGGTAACAACCATATTTCAATACCCAGGAAATGGGACCATTACCTCTCTGTTCTGGGCTTATCTGGACTTGACCTTTGTAACACTGAAAAATTTTGCATTAATCAAAGGAAACAAATGGGTTGGTGAAAGGCAGCTAAGTGTATTCTTTCACAATATACATGAATGTTATATTTTAAAATGGCCCATCCATCAGGACTTGATAGCTAGGAAATCTTGTCGAAACTTGTCAGATCTCAGGTCTCTGGTGATGAAGTCATAAATCCAGCTGTTGGTAAAAATGTGGTTCTGTAGGCAAAGAGGACACGACTTATGTTGATCTCATGTGAGCTACAAAGCAAACAGGAGAGTCACACATTGCAGACATGGAGCAAATGTCATCTGTCACTTTGGCAATCAAGATTTCACAACCTGTTTTCCAACAGATGTTGTTTGTGGTTTTACAGTTTCTGGTCAACTGTACTCAGAAAGCATTAGTTTAACTACAGTTGGTCAAGTTTATTAACTACAGGGTTTTCAGTTTGCAATATTCCAAACAATAGTATAAACATGAGCTAGGTTTTAAGTATTCAATTTTATCTCTCTAACTTACTTGACTTTACGTTTTAAACTGTTTACTTGTTTTTGTTTGCCAGTGGAGCATCTCAAATAGTTTAACTAGCTTACAAGTTTTGTCCCAACAAATTAGTTTTCAATCTAGTCTTTCAGGAACAGAGTAAAAACAGCCTGAATTCTAATTCTGCTGAGCCAAGGAGCCTTATGAAGCTAATATTCCTATACTACAATGCATAAATTACAAAATTCTGTCTGTAACTACCTACCCTCTCAAAGTTCCAGAATAGATTTAACACTAATAATAAATGTAGAGAAGACATACCACATCTAGCAACCCAGGAGATGTTTGCCAAAGGTCTGTCTCTGCTATGAACCCTGAACAATGAGCAAGCCATGCCAAGCCTCATTTCCCTAACATGAAAGAAAAAGTGAAATTGATCATTCTAAGAATCCATAACTGAGAAATATGTTTAACACCTCAGCATCTTTACCTGAGAAACAACAATGAGAGTGGAATCTGTTTCCTTAATGCAGACTAGTGCGTAGGTGCCTAAGGAAGTTTGTGTGTGCTCTTCCCCAGACCCAACTAAAACCAGAAGCTGCTTTGTAATTTCACAGTGAGGTGCTGAGGTGACAGGGGTGACAAGTTACCTCTGGAACAGAATGGATTGTGTCTTAGAGCCTCCAGATGCTCAAATGAATGCTATGCATTCCCATAGCTTTTTTCACTTTGGTTTTGTTTTTTCTTCATTTTAAGACTTTTTTTTTTTTTTTTTTTTTTTTTTTACATTTCTCTTCGGAGATGGACTCTTTCTTTTAAGACCATGCAATACAAGATTTTGTATGGTGGGCCAAGATAACCAAAACATATTTTATTTCATTTTTTCTTTTCGTGAAAAAAGATTATTTTCTCATTCTCACATAATATATCCTAATTATGGTTTTTCCTCCCTCTGCTCCTCCCAATTCCTCCCCACTTCTGCCAACCCCCAGAACCAGATCCATTCCCCTTCTGTCACTCATTTAAAAAGAATTGGCTTCAAAAAGATAATATTAAAATATAATAAAGTAAAACAAAACCCATCACATCAAATTTGGACAGGACAAACCAACAGAAAGAAAAGAGTCCAAGAGAAGGCACAAGAAATAGAAACCCACTCATTCACATGCTCAGAAATCTCATAAAAACAATAAACTGGAAGCCATAACATATACACAGTAGTGTGGACCAGTGCAGGCCCTCTGCGTGCTGCTTCTGTCTCCGTGAGTTCATATGACCTTGGCTTATGCTGATTTAGAAGACCTTGTTTTCTTGGTGTCCTCCATCGCCTCTGGATCTTATACTTTTGAACTAGAAACCAGATAATCCAGTGACCTAGGTTAAAGCCAAACACTACTGGTCTAAAATAATTAATAATAATAATAATAATAAATGTAGTGATAAAATGACTTCTGATGACATTCTGCTGTACTCATAGATCAGTGCCTTGCTCAGCCATTATCAGAGAAGCTTCCTCCTGCAGCAGAGGGGAACAAATACAGAGACCCACAGCCAGTCATTATGCAGAGAGTGAGAGACCTTGGAACATTCAGCCCTGAATGTGATGTCTCCATCAAATCCCTCCCCCTCAGAGTTCATGGAACCAGAGCACAAATGCTTATTTTTACATCCTTGAGGCATTTATGTGAATACATGTGACACCTAGTGGTGAAAGTTTGGGAAATGGCATACTCAAGGCAAAGGAAATAGAGATGGCTTGATGGAGAAAAAGCTATAGAGAAGGGACTGCATTTTAGAGAAACACTTATCCATACATGTATGACATTCTCAGAGCCTTGACTTAAAAAGAAACAATTAGAAAAAGAAAGAATATATAAGAAATTAAATAATCCTTAAAAAACAG
Source organism: Meriones unguiculatus (assembly GCF_030254825.1). Taxonomy (NCBI): domain Eukaryota; kingdom Metazoa; phylum Chordata; class Mammalia; order Rodentia; family Muridae; genus Meriones; species Meriones unguiculatus. The sequence continues at coordinate 101,169,923 of NC_083354.1, forward strand.
TCCTTAATGAATCTGGAAATTTACCATCTATAGAAAAGGAAGAGCTTCCCATCCAACTAAGTGTGGAGAAAACTACTGGAGAAGTCCTGTGGCCCAGCACAGCCCAGTAGACATGCAGAACTAAAGCCATCATGACCAGGGCCATCAGCATCTTTCTACTCCCTGTGTGCAAACACAGTCTTAGGAAATGTTCTAGGAAAAACTGTGTCATGAGCATTCTTTGCCAGAAAGAGGTGGACATGTTCATGTCTTTCAATCATTTCAGAATTATTGAATGATAACAAATTTACCAGTTCATTGCCTGCACTGGCAGACTCATCCCATTTCTCTTGACAGCTGGTCACTGGCAAACATAATATTTTATTTCACCTCTTAGAAAACGGTGAGAATCGGAAAGTGGCTTAAAGTTGGAAAGGATACACAATGATCAAATGGACTTTTAAAGCAATGGGCTGGTGTAGGAGGTAATGAGAGTTCCTGTGAACCAGGGAAAGGGCTTAACAATATTCTCAGAGGATCAGTGATTCTCTTTAGTTCATACCGAAGTTCTTGGCACTTTGAGGCTCATGGTACAAAAAATTTAAACAACAGATCTACCAGCTTTGTCATCTCCTTCCTTGCATGTGTTGAATGTTCCATCCTTGAGAACGAACCACAACCTACTGATCAGATTTTTCCTACATGGTGAATATTGCAGAACAGTTGCTACTCTTATCAACACTTCTTTTCCAATCTATAGGAATACTGCTAGGTGGAGTGATGTAAGATGCCTTTTGGAAATACACGTATACTTTCTGCCATGTATGTCTTGCCTACAAAAAGTGGTCTTGTTGGCATAGAAAGTTATTATTAATCTCCATAGTTAAAGCAGTTTAATATTATTGCAGAATTGTTTGCTATTTCAGAATACTCATGCTGTTGCTCTCCTTCACTGATGTAGACAGCCAAGAACTGGGAGACTGAGGAGAGTCTGAGAACTGAACAAACTCAGGGGATGTGCAAAGCATCTCTCGTGACTTTGGAGCTACTCATCAACAAACAAACAAACAAAAATCAAGTTCTCAGAACCCAAACTCCTGGTAAACAAGCTTCCATAAAACCAGAAGGAAAACATCTTACACCTCGGTTTTCTTGAAATCTGTGAAGAGAATGAGATCCGGTACAGAGCCATTGGCTCTCAATGTGCCATTGGGCAAGCCATGGAGATTGTTATGTCCTCCTGTCTTCCTCTTATAAAACGAAGGTAGTTTACTATCAGAATTTGGAAGCTTTTTTTCCGTTTATATATTTCATAGATGGTGCATGTGGTGCAACCATCACATGTGTGGAGGTCAGAGGTCAACTTGCAGGAACTGATTCTCTCCTTTCACCATGTAAGTCCCAGAAGTCAGGCTCAGCTCATCCTTACCTTCTGAATCATCTTGTTAGCCCTGGAATTTTTTTGTTTTTAAAGTAGCTTCTTACATTCTTGTTTCACTTACTGAGACTGTTTTCAGGGCCTCAAGTAGAGAACGGCAGCACAGCAAACAGAAAGACACAGCAGTAGGCTATTTTTAAAAAAGTATTGTTTCAATTAAAAAAACTCTGTGTTAGAGTCATATGACATTAGTTTTATTTGGCATGAGCTGTGATCACTATTTTATCATGTTTTAATCATAATTGGCTTGAAAGTTAGCAACAGAAGGTGGGAAGTGAGCAGGCTTATAGATTTGAAGATTCACAAACTAAAAATATAACTATTATTATTATCAATATTATTATTAAATTGATTGATTGACTGATTGGTTTTTTGAAAGAGGGTCTCTCCATGTAACCTGGCTGTCCTGTAGCTCTTTCTCTCTGTAGACCAGACTGGACTCAAACTCACAAATTCACTTGCTTCTGCCCTCCAAGTACTAATATTAAAGGTGTGTACCACCACTGTCTTTTGAAAAAAAAATTATTTTTAATAGTCCTATGTATCTCAGGAGTAATTCAAATACCTGTTATTTACATGAATGCACTTGATTTAAAGGTTCATTCTAGCCCTCCAACCCCAAGACGAATGAGAAAATGAGGACATGACAGCTGCTAGGTATAGTAAGAGAGGTTTATTATAGATAAAGGGAATATTATAGATAAAGAGGCATCAGGAAGAGTCCAGACTGAAACAAGTCATGAGTGGTGGGGGGTGTGGGGGCAGAGCAAGAGAGAGAAGACCAGGGGAGCAAAGAGAGTGTCTGGAAACTCAGACACCAAGACAGCCAAGAGACCAAAGAGCACCAAGAGATAAGTAGCCAAAGACCAGCTGGTGGTGGTTCCCAACCTGTAGGTTGTGACCCCCTTGGGTATCAAACCATCTTTTCACAGGGGTCACATATCAGATACCTTGAATACCAGGTATTTACATTATGATTGAAAATATTAACAAAGCTACAATTATGAAGCAGCAACAAAAATGACTTTATGGTTGGGGGTTACAGCAATGTGAGGGACTATTTTAAAGGGTTGCAGTGTCAGGAAGGTTGAGAACTGCTGGTGAAATTATATAGGTGGTCAGAGGCTTGGGAGCGGGAAGCCCTATCCAGTCCTTGGGCTAGAAAGTTTAGGGATAGGGATGGGGTCTACCAGTACCAGTCACAGTACTAAGAAGAGACTGAGGGAGAATGGCAGCCAGAGTCCTCTTTGATATGTTAAATAGGCACCTCAGTTAGCCAGTTGTCCAGAGTTTGAGACAGATTTAAATTTTTTTTTCTACTAAATGATCTTTCCAAGTCCCTCCAATCTGGGCTTTGGGGTTTATTTGATTCTGTGGCCCATGAATTAATAATAACAGTAGTGGAGTAATGAAGGTGAGGACACAAAGAAATTTAAAGATAAAAAAAAAATTCTCACTATTTTTAACCCTTTAAATTTTTTTAAATTTACTTGGTGAGGAAATATTAAAGAGCAGATAATCTGGAGCCAACAAGCAATCAAGAAACAGGAGCTGTGGGCAAGTCAACGGGGGTGAGCTGGTAATGAAAACTGAACTCTGCTCCTGTTTTTAGAAGAAATGCCCTTTTTTGCCTTCTGGCCCTTCCTGCCTTTGGAGACTCCCTCACTTGAGTGCAAGCCTGTGGTGTTTACAATGCACTTCTCAAGGAAGTGCTAAAGTAAATGCTGCTCAGAGACACTTGAGGGACAAAGTGTTTGGTTTCTGTTGCCTTTTTTTTTTTTTTAGCTTGTCTACTGCCTGTGAGAGCACGCATGACTGGAATACAATTCAGAGGAAACCTCTGCTCTAGACCAGTGAGCATTTCAGCCCAAGAGGGCAAAACACGGGAGCCTCCATGGGACAGGTTACTAGGAACTCGACTTAAAAGGCTACACACTTACCTAATGCTTCAAAGCTCCTTCTCCCTTAGGGCTTGAAGATGTTTTAAAAGCCAGTGAACAGATTGTGAGAAGAGGGGAAGCAAGAATACAGCAATTAAAGGTGTGTGGTCTTCCTTTATATCCAAATTCATAACCTTACTCTGGTTTTGTTAAGGATTATTTTTCAGGACTACTTCAGACATGTGACTGGCAGAGAATGACAGACGTTTTAAAGATCTAAGGCACATATAATAGACATGTAATATAGATGGTAACATGCATTATATTTACAAATTGTCTCCTGTTTGTTCAGATAATGTGTTTCCATGCCCGTCTTTTGCATTATCAACTTTGGCCAGTGAGCATGTCTAAGCCGGTAAACATTGCCTGAAATAAACGTCTGTAACCATACTTTCATGGAGACCACCGCCATCTGTCCACGGTTCTTCCCACCTTCTCAGCCAGCAAGAGCCTCCGTCTGCCTCACTCCATAACAGGATAGATACTTTTGTTAACCTTCCATAACCACTAAACATATCTGCAGAGACGAAAGGCTAGAAATAGGGCCTTCGAGATGGCTCAGCAGGCAAAGGTGCTCCTTCTATAATATAAGAATGGAATGGAATGGAATGGAATGGAATGGAATGGAATGGAATGGAATGGAATGGAATGGAATGGAATGGAATGGAATGGAATGGAATGGAATGGAATAGGGCAGATTAGAATATGTATTAAAATAGCCTATAATATAGAATCTATATGTCTGACTACTTATGTTCCATCCCTGGAACCCACATAAAGGTAGAAAGAGAGAAACCAACTCCACAAAATTATCCTCTGACCTCCAAACCCAAAGTTGTCCTCTGACCTCTACACATTTACTTATGGTACATGTCACACACACACACACACACACACACACACACACATTAAATAACTCTTTAAAGTTAAACAAATGTATCTACTTTAACATTCAGGCTATGATCCTTTGTAGCTTGACTCATGAATTCTGCACTGCCATCTGCAACCTAACTCTTTTTTTTTTTTTTTCAAAACAGGGTTTCTCTGTGTAGCCTTGGCTGTCCTGGACTCTCTTTGTAGACCAGGCTGGCTTCAAACTCACAGAGATCCACCTGCTTCTGCCTCCTGGAGTTCTGGGATTACAGGAGTGTGACACCGTGTCCTGCCGGAGCTAACTCTAATGATCCTTGTGCCTTAAGCAGTGGTCAGTTTTAAGACAAACAACTGATATTGTAAGATTTATTATCATCAAGATGCCAGCCTGTCTGCCCAGATATCGGTCCCTACAGGAGTTCCAGGATGACAGCACCAAGTCACTTCCCCAACGACTGCTACAGAAGATCCCCTCCCACACTGAAATTCACTGTCCAGGAACTCGCTTACCACTCTCTTGTGGTGCATTTCACTAAAATCTCTTTTAGTCTGCAGGAGCTTTTAGTAAATTCTTGTATTATTTGTAGTAAGTGGTCTGGCAAAAAGGAAGATACACCAGAGATACTTATGACACTAAATCTAACTGTCAAACTATTGAAACACTGGATCCCAAAGAAATAGGAATTTCCCAGGGCATCTCATGCTGAGAGAAGACAAGACTGCCAGCCAGAAGGGGAATCTGTCTCCAGGGAAGAGATTACACGCAGTTCTACAGGATGAGACTGAAACCCAGATAATGACTGCTCAGTGAGGTCAGGACTTCATGCTGTCCAGGACTGCTAGGATGAGCATATCTTTAGCCCTGTAATTAACCTTTGATCTCACCACAGGACCCTGAAGACCAGACTTGAAAAGTTTTTGGAATCTCTTCAGTCCCTCCTCCAATGTGGCCACATTAAATAAATCCCCCCTTTCTGTGTTCACCTATTGATGTGTCTCTCATTATTAGCCTGTAGAGGATGCGTGTCTGGGCCTGAGTTGGGGCACAGGCTTGTGAACCTCAAGCTCAACAACAAGGTTGAGCTGTTTCTAAATGTCGTTTTTTGGTGTTTTAGTGGCCCATACAAGGAAACAATTCCACCTCACCTCTCTTCAGCCACTTACTCTGATGCTTGCTGTGACAGATGAGGGTCTCTGGCTTAGGCCTGCCATGACATAAAGGCCACTGGACTGTGAGTCTCAGATTCTCACTTTCTGATGCCCTTCTGGATACACGCCAAGTTCTTTTGGCCCCTGGGGAAAGTTTTACTTACTGTTTGCAACTTAAAGTCCCTGCCCAAGGCAACTCTTTGATGGTACCCAGAGGCAATGGAAAATGAGTGGCCTTTTATCCCCTGTGAGAATCGGAGACCACTTTTTTCATTCTGGAAATTCTCTTATACACTGCAACAGCGTGTCTGGGCTGACTGAATCTCTACATACTATGAGCATTCCCAAGTTTCTTTCCCCTTATGCTTTTGTCTCTCTAGAATTTGGTCGCACACCTCCTTGGAGTGAAACAGAGCAGAGCGCACGGGGCAGGCCTTTGAACACTTGCCCCTCCCCCTCCTGGCCAGACTCTCCAATCTGAGGGACTTTTTTTTAATTTTATTTTTTTCTTATCAGTTACATTTTATTAACTCTGTATCCCAGCTGTATCCTGCTCCCTCTGAGAAACTTTTATGTGGCTAGATTTTCCTTTCTCCAGGTCAGCAAGTCCCCGTTCCCCTCAAGACCAACCCATGGCCAAGATTTTGCCTTGTGAATCTGCTCAAGAGTTCAGTCCAACATAACTTTTTGGTTACTCTGGACTTAGCACCATATCTAGGTCCAAAGTGAAATCAGGCCTCACTTTCAGGAAACACAGACAGACGGGAACATACACACACTCACACACACACACACACACACACACATACACACACACACAAAGAGAGAGAGAGAGGCCCACACATTAGGTAAATAAAGGTACTTCTTTTTAAGGGTAGCCTCCCAGTTCCTAGGAGAGCTAAGATCTCACTCTCTGTGTTTCCCCTGTCGGAACTGTGAAGAGTAGCCTTTCAAACCCCAGCCTTCCCTTTGCCAGCTGTTCTTCCTTCTCACTAATCCGAATGACTCCATAAAACGGGAGAGCAAACAATTAGACAGATGCTAAGTCTAGAGGGCAACATTAGACAACCCTCAAACCTCATGAAAAGCCTGCTTCGCAGCACAGGGGACAATGGGACCAGGAGAACAGTCCTAAAGTCTCCACAGGCTCGTAGGCCAGGGGTTCCTCCCAGCTACAACACTGATAAAAAGAAAATACTATCACAAAGACAAAATTCTCTGGCTCTGGCATGCCACCAGTGCATTCAATAGCAAGCCTTCTCCAGGAAAAATAATTCGCTATCTCCAGTTATTCAGGGAAATAGATGCCTTTTGTATTCAAAACTGTCATTACCAGGCTAACGCGAATATTTTTGCCCCTGTGTGTTCCCGCCTGCCTTTTCTTCCAAAGATAATTTCACAAGTTCGATGTTGTTTGCTTAGAATTTAACTTGATCAGCTCTTGCTGAAATGTAATGTTCTGTTATCTCCCACTTACATGAGACCAAGGGGGAAATACATAAAAGAGCTTTTTCAAAATTCAACTATCAGGACTACATTTTATCTGCATCAGACAAAACTCTCCAAAGCCTGGCAAGGCGTATATGGGCAATCTCACTTCGTTGCATTAGTTCCAACGTCATGCTAAACAATTTAGATTCTGCTTTGTTAAGATGATGAATTTGTTATTTTATTGTGCCTTATGGTAGTGAGAAAAAAAAATGAAGTAAAGAAAATGAAAAATAATGAAAGTATAACTTTTTAGTTAAGACAGGACTTTATATGAAGGTAAAATAACTAGATTTTTCCAAAATTAAAAGTAAAAATTAAGGGCAGACATGGTGGTGTAGGCCTTCAATCCCAGCACACAGGAGACAGAATCAAGTAGGTCTCTATGAGCTTGAGACCATCCTGGTCTAAATTACAAGTCCTAGGCCAGCCAAGGCTACATAGAGAGATCCTATCAAAAGGAGAAAACCTCAGGAGAAAAGCATAAAGCTTAAAACATCACAAAAGATCCAAATAAGACACAGGAGAGTTACAAAAGATGAAACATAGAGATATAATATTTGTGACAACTAAATGTTATTGAAATTCTTAAGGTAAAAGTTTAAAACACTTACATGAAATCAAAATCAAGTCCTATGTTTAAGACAATAAAATTCTCTGTAACACTTACAGAAAAAAAAACAAAGTGTATTTTGAAGCAAGACGTGTGGGGTGAGGGAGATGGCTTCAGATTACTGCTGTGCAAGAATGAGGACCCAACTTCAAATTCCCAGGACCAGTTTAAAGGCCGGACACGGCCTTGAGGGGCCTAGAACTCCACCATTGAGGGTGGAGACAGGAGAGTTCACTGGCCATCGGTGAACACACCAAGCTTCAGGTTAGGTGAGAAGCCCTGACCCAGGAGAACAATAGGGAAGGACATCTAACATCCTCTGGCCTCCACAATGCAGCTACACACACATGCGCGTGCGCACACACACACACATATGTGCATGCTAATGCACATATACACTTACAACACATACATGCACACACACATCTACATGCAACACAACACACACACATGAATACATAAACACAAATGCACACATACGTACAATACATGCAGGCATGTATTTAAAACATGCAGGCATGTATATAAAACACTCACATGCACTTATGCATACAAATACATACACCACAGACACTCACAATTTTCTGCTTAGCAAAAGTAATTGTACTTCAGATACATTTCCGGGCTTTCGTTTACTCTTATAACTGAGTCTTATTTAAGAATCTGCTTATTCTTTTGGTAAACTCTGTCCAAAGGTTACACAGAAGTTAAAACTAAAATCCACTGTTTCCTCTTCAAGACTGATAACATTATTCTTCTGGCTGGTCAGCAATCAAGATTTAGGGGCGTAAAGGATAAAAAGGACAAAAGGGACAACCATCATTTTAGCCATTGCCTTACGAGGTCACCCGGAACCCTGAGGATGACAAGAGTCCCCTAAAAGAGCCTTACAACTCCAGCATTAGGCCACCTATCCTGTGAATCAGAGATGCCACAGAGACCCTGGAGGCTGGAGTCTTAACACTGCACATCCTGCAAAGGGGAGACATTATGTGGAGAACGCTGCCCCCTCTGACCAGGAGCCCAGGGAAGGTCACAGGGCACCACAGGTTCTTGCCTCCTTGGCATCTTCTTTCACGGGGAGAACTTGCCCTTCAGGCCAGGCCCATTGCTCTGTTCTTTCTCTTTTTCCCCAGTGTTTCTAATCACTTTTTGAACAGCCCGGAAGGGTTGGATTCTCTTATCTCTCAAGCAGAATTTCTTATTCTTCTTTGTTTTCCAAACTCTACCTCTTCAATAGCTAATCAAATTTGTTTATTTTTATTTTTTATTTTTTGTGGAATTAAGCAGATTTTTGGCTGGGCTAAGTCTTAAATAACTTCCCTGGATAAACTATACCCTCTTGACTTGCATAGTCCCTTTCTCGTTCTGTTTTTAATCTGCTTTGTGTTTTCAGCTCTTATTTTCTTAACTTTCTAGTACAATTGACAAGCTGTTATAGACCATTAAGCCCAAAATGGTTTTGTCTGAAGAAAGCAGCCATTATGAACAAAATCATCCACTCTCTGCCACCACCAGACCTTTCAAACAGTGTCACATTCTGAGCTTCAAACCTTTGCAATAGCCACTACCCCCTCTCTGAAATGTCCCTCGAGCCTTCTATAGATCAGCAATGCCACCCCATCTCCAGGCTCCTACCTAGCTAGAAGAAGAAGAAGAAGAAGAAGAAGAGGAGGAGGAGGAGGAGGAGGAGGAGGAGGAGGAGGAGGAGGAGGAGGAGGAGAAAATTCTAGGAGTTCTGGAGTTCTGTCATGGGAAAACATAAAACCACAAGGCTCAAAACAAAAACAAAAATGTCTATTCTTTAATCATCAGGCCCCAATCATGTGAAGCCTGGCCCAGGATATCTTGCATGGTCACCCCCTGCATCGCAGTGTGCCTCAGACAATGGCCAGTTTTATCAAAAACAACTACAGTATAAAATTTACTATTTAGTAAAATACCAAAATGTCTGCCTGTCCCCACGTTCTGTGAGGTATAGGCCCCTCATAAGACGCCCATCGTGATAAGACCAAACAACTTTTCCCTTAAAAAAAAAATTGATATAAAATGTTTCCACCGTTTCCCAAAGCGCATGCCGCTCTCTGGGAGCCTTCCTACTGCTTTCTTTCCAGCAGTGTATTTTATGAAATTCTCTCTTTGTGAGCTTATGTCTTTGGGTAATTCCTTTAATCTTCCTTGTCACCAACCTTCTCTGCCCCCTTCCACAAAAGCACTGTCATCACCACTCTGAGCAGAGGAATACAGCATCTTTTATGTATTAAATCTCCCAGGCCTACATATGGCCAAACAAACTCCCAGGACCTCACCCGCCCGTTCTACTTCCTGTGAGGCTGACATTTCTGATGAGCTGAGTACCATACCAGTCGTTTTAGAACACACTCTTGTCCTTTTTAATTTTAGCAGCAAGCTTGCTTATAGAAAGCACACCAATCCCGGACAACATGAGATAGCACATCCTCAGTTCCCACGCCTGAGTTTTTCTTGGTAAAATGTTACTAGTTTCTTGGTTATTAAAATGTTATTAGTTTCCTGGGAGGGAGGAATCTATTTGTAAGGATTAGGTTCCAACTGTTCATACTCACTCAAGGAATTCTCACATACTTGTATGGGGGCCAGAACCATCTTAAATGTCAGATAGTATTGTATGGCTTTTCCTGGGGAGGCATAAACAAACACATCTTGACCCCAGATAGGGAACTGAGGACAAAAAAAGAACTAATTCCGTCTCAGCTCAGCTTGGTGAGCCAGGCACATGGTTGAATGGTTCCTTACAGGAGCAGAGGTGACTCACAAAAGCCACACTTGTGGAGAACCTATGGACCCTAACTGCTCCCAAGACCACTGTGCATTTGGGGACAGGAAGTAGTAGGATGCTAGAATTCCAGGTAGAATTCCCATAACCCTCCTTCTGCTACAGAGTGTTAACAGCATTGTTGCAATCACCATGAACTCAGCTACCACTGAATTCTCTGTCCATGTAATCGCCATGGCTGCAAGGCTCAGGTGTTATGCAGTCACCACGGCCGTCTCTGATCCACAATGGCCGATGGTCAGGTGAGACCTGGAAAAAATAATTGCTCACAACAGATAGCCCTGCCTTCCATCAAGCACCCCAAATGTCTCCTTAATGTAGGGGCAGTTAGTGTTCTCTCGGGAGTCTGAAATACTTAGAATCTCTTTGTAAACTCAAGCAGTGTGGCCTGGAATTTGGCCATTGGAAAAAAACAAATGACTGATGAAGACTGAGCCCCCTTTCAGAAAATGTGCAATCATTAAAAGAAAAAGAGTCTGGGGGGGGGTACAAAACAACAAAACAGAAACAAAACAGCACCCTGTGTCCAAGTGTGACATTAAAGAGGCTGTGTGGCTGCGTACCTGTGTGTGTGGAAGAAATGCTGGAGAACAAATAAGAAAAGCTGCTGTGGTGGTGATTACCTCTGAGAAGGAGGCGGATGGGCGCAAAGGGAGAGGGAGACTGGCCCCTTACCACACAACCTTTGGTATTCGCATTGAAGGCGCCAGCTGTTGTGCTAACTTCTGTATTGACAGCAGAATTAGACACGTGTGAATCAGTGTCCAGAGTGAGGCTTTCAGGAGCGAGGCAGGGCATGGAGCCAAATGGAAAATCAGCTCATTGATGAGTAAGTTTAAATGTAAATATATCTCAGATATGGGTTTAACAAACTTACGCTAAAACAAAACAAAACAACAACAACAACAACAAAACCTTTTCTTTATCTGAAATCTGTGTTTAACCAGGAGTCTTCTATTTTCATTTGGTCCAAAGAACATATATTGATAAGAAGTAGTCAAATTCTGAAGTAGAAAGGACAGAAAGCCAGGGAAAGAGGAGTGCTCAGGCCTGGCCAGGTGCTCCAGGAACTCTGGAGGTATAACGTAGCCTGGGAAGTACCTAAAGGCAGGAGGCTAGATTATACTGACAGGTGGCACCAGGCAGCCCTGGTGGGGAGAAAAGGAGAATGTGGTATCTGAGAAGTGCCAGTCCTCTAGGAGTCCAAGGGCAGCCTTCTCAAGATGGTCCACAGCTACTAAGAGCTGAAACTGCACCAAAGCATCTGGACCAGGAATTCTAAGAGTATACGCTATCCTAGGGAACAAGGAGGCTGCTGGAGAAATGAGGAGGACGCTTTTAGTTCTACATCTGGTTCGCGAGCCTGTATAGCATTCCTAGTTAACTACCCAACTTGCCCTGCCCCCTCCTGCCCAGCTTCCTCTACAGGCTGAGAGCTTTTCCATTGTCGATCAGACAGACACTTCGAGTGAGATAGTCTGCAGTAGGACCAGACCTCACTGTCAGGTACCTTTTGCCAACCATACTCCGTTTACCATAAAGCAGACTCTCTGGCCTGGCACCCTGCCATATCTGTATGTAGATGGGGGTTGGGGGGAGGACTCTGATGATGCCATTGGCTGTGGAAGTGCAGCAAGAAAAGTGGACTGCATCAGCTTGACCAGGCTAGGTTAGGTCACCCACCTTTGAGATGGGTGAGAGGTGGGAGAGAACCCTCCTGTTTCCACCCACTGAGTCTTCTGGGTCTCCTGCCTCCCTGCTGCTGCACCACAGTCACCCCACTCCGTGGTTAAACAGCAATCACTTCCTTATCTCTCTAAAGGTCTCTGTGGGTCAAGAGTTTCCAAGGGTACGGGAGCAAACTCTGACGCAAGAATTTTTTTGTGCAAGTGATTTACTGTCTGGAGTGTTCTGGAGAGATAGCAAGCAGGACAGGGCAGAAAAAGAAGCAGAGGAAGAGCTCTGAAGAGCCCTAACTTTTGCTGGAACCAGGTGTGGGCAACTCAGCGTGCCGCTTTTGTGCCAGTTACCTTAGCTGGGAGTGAAGGACCTGAGCATTTGCCCTTTCACTTTGTCTTGTCCTTTGCCAGCCTGTGCGTCAAAGGACTACAGCTTGGGAAGTCCCAGCAGGCCTAACTATGCACAGTAGCCCCACAGTCCACTGTGCTTCTCAGGCTAGGCTTCTTGGTTTGCACAAGGGAAGCCATTTTGGTAAATGCCTCATTTGGGGGAATATAGTATAAGTCTGCATATAAAGTTTCTACCTCAGCTCCTGGTACCACCGTATAAACATCATTCTGATCATTGTTTGGAGAAGAATGTATCCAAAACATGTCGTTACTTTTATGGCTTCTAAATCTTAATACTTAAAATAGGCAGTTAAAACCCCCTTAATAATCCAAGGCAAATGTGAGTCCTGGAAACTTCTGAGAGGCCCTGGTCAATATCACGACAATTAGAGAGTTTGGGGAAAGCCTGTGTTAGGAGTTGGTTCCTCCCTGACATAAAAACTGGATAGTGGAAATGTCCAAGTGTCAGCTTTGTGGAAGCCTGTTAGGGTTGACCCTGTTTCTCTTGTTTGTTGTTTCTAATGTTATGTTTTTAATTGTGACTTTAATAGCATGGTAGCAATAATCACGTCTCAGACTTGCCTAACTGTTCTTAAAAGTGATTTACCTATTTAAGGACTCATGAACAAGCTCTCGTGGATATATATTCTCATCCCGTCCCCTTAAACACATACCTGCTGTCATACAAAAACTAATTTGCTTGATTTAGCCATTTCATCATGGCTAAATATATGAAGACTTCATCTTGCACATTATAAATATGTACAACTTTTATTAATCACTTAGGTAAAATAAGCTAAGTGACAGAGTTCTTGCCTGCTGTGAGTAGGTCTTGAGGTTTTTTTCCATTAGCACAAAACAAAATAGAACAAAACAAAACAAAAAAGGAGTAAGAAATATAGGAAGGAGAGAAAGACTTAAAAAGGAAATATCAGCTGTATTCATGTCTAATCCATTTTTGAACTTCAGAACACTGCCTGGGACACAGGTGAATTTTAAAAGCATTTATTGACCCAATGAATTCAATTGTTCTTAAGTACCATAGGTTGAATGTGAAATGAAATGTCTTCTACAGGCTCATGGATTGGTGGGCTTGGTTTCCAGCTCTGACGTACACTTCTGAGAAATTATTCTGGAGCCTCTGGCTGAATCAAGGAATTAAATTCTTTGATGGAGTCCTAATAGGATAGCATTAATGGGAATTGGGGAAAAATGGGAAGTAAGGCCTAGTTAAAGGAAGTGGGTCACTGGGGCATGTCCCTGGGACTTACGTAATGCCTGAGCACCTTCCCGTAGGCTCCTCTTAAAGAGCTTTTACTGCACATCCCCATCGCCATCATCACCAGCTCTCTACAGGCCCACAAACCTCAGCCACAGCGACTGTCAGCTCCTCATAAGCCAAGAGTCAAAGAACTGAAGGCCAAGGGACTGAACCATCTGAAACTGTGAGATAAACAGATCTTTCCTCAGCTAAGCTGTTTGTACCAGGCTTTCTGTCACAGCAGCGCAAAACACCAACTGGGGAAGGGGGAGATAACTAAAGCTTAGGCATGTGTCCAAAACCTTGAAAACTGTAAAAATAGACTCTCCCCCCATACCTTAGTCACTAGAGGACCTAATAAGGCTGAGCTCTCTGAGCAGCAAAGCCAGAGGGGAACTGATGGAGGATTATAGTCTTTCCTCATCGCACCAATGTGAATATTTACACTGCAGGACTGTTAACTCTTGGTGTCAGGCTCCTCTGCTGGGTTATGTAAGATGCATATCCAAATATGGATGCGCAGATGTAATAGTATTCCTACCTGTGGACGTGTAGGAATTCCTGGCTATCCCTAATCTGAAACGTTTGGAATTGAATGTTCTGGAACTCAGAACTTGGAGGAAAGAGGGCTTTAGCAATTTTTCATAAGCGTAATGAGATCCTTGAGGTAGGACTGAAATCTAAACACAAAGTAGTCTTTATATCTCTTAGTCCCCTTCTACACAGCTGGAAGCTGAGTATATGAAATATTTTTAGTATGCCTATGTTTTTATTGCAGGTCAGGTATGGAATGTTCTTGCAACATTCAAGAATTTTTTGAATTCTAGAGCATTTCACATTTCAGATTTTTCAGGTTAGGGTCAGCCTCCATTAACTTTCTAAAATGCCAAGCAAATTCTTAATTCTAAAATATATGTGGGCTAACAGAACAAGATAGATATACTTGTCACTTATTTAATTCAACCTTGCATCAAACTTCTCAGTGGACTTGGATAAATCCCCACTCTCTCTCAGGACTCCAGTGAAGATGCCCACTCTCCAGCACCATGACTCTTCCTTCCCTCTCTCCAGTGTCCTGCTGAGACCCACACCTCGTCCTCTCTGCCTCTGGAAATGTGTACCTGTCAATGCCTGCCAGAATATTCCTTTCTTCATTCCCTCTGCTGCCGACTCCTTCTCTTCGTTCAGGTTTTAACTTGACTGTCTCCCTGAGAGACCTTCCTAAACCCACACTCAATGGTCCCCACTGTTAGCATCTATCAAGCACCCTGTTTACAAGATTTAGCCCAGGTCTAACGACTATTTTAGTTCTGTTAATAATTCTTCTCATTCTCCACACTCCAAACTCTCAAAAGACACATGCTTTTCACCTTACTTAATTTTGTATGCACAGCTTTCAGCAATATACCCTACTGACTCGTATTTTCTTTTCTTTTTTTTTTCTTTATTAATTACACTTTATTCACTTTGTATCCCCCCTGTGGTTCTCTCCCTCCTCCCATCCCAATCCCTCCCTTCCTCTACCCTCTGCATGCATGCCCCTCCCCAAGTCCACTGATAGGGGAGGACTTCTTTTCCTTTGTTCTGATCCTAGTCAATTAGGTCTCATCAGGAGTGGCTGCATTGTCTTCTTCTGTGGCCTGGTAATGCTGCTTCCCCCTCAGAGGGAGGTAATTAAAGAGCAGGCCAATCAGTTCATGTCAGCTGACTCATATTTTCTAAAGTGAATGAAAAAGTGAAAGCATTTTTCCATCTCATATGTGTTCACATTGAATCATGACTCATAGATTCATCATCAGCTAATTAATGAAACTAATACAAAAAGGAGGCCTGACTTATCAAATGTGATATATAAGCTATGTATACATTTGCCTTGTCATTAAAGGAATCTCTCAAAGATCAGAGATTCTAAAGGAAGCTGGTTGTCTCAGTTTCTTTTTCTGTTGCTGTGACAAAAACAATTTAAGAGAAAAATGTTTCATTCTGGTGCCCAGTTCGATGTAGAGTCCATCACAGTGGGGAAATCAAGCACATTGCTTCCACAATCAGGAAGCAATGAATGGCTGCTTGCGCTCAGCTGGCTCTCACCACTTATTCATTCCAGGCTCGCAGTGGAGAGAAGCGGGGCTGTCCACAGGGGTGGGTCTTTTCACTTCAGTTAACTTGGTCAGTACCATTTCTCATAGTCATCCCTAGTGGCCCATCTCCCTGATGAGTCTAGATTCTGTCAGGTCGACAATGGTGTTTTACAAGGTGCCTCCATGTGACTCTGTGGATGAGGAGAGTCAAAGTAAAAAGGGGTTTATTTCAAAGGAGAGAGATGACATGATAAGTTAAGAGTACGGGGGAAAAGAAAATGTATTCAGAGACACACAGGAAAAATCCTGCAGTTCCGTTTCCCACTCATCAAGAGGAAGAGGAGGATAAAGCCACATGATATATTGAAACTGAGTGACAGATCAAGCCCACTTTGCCTTAAATACAGTCAGGAGATTTGATGTAATGGAGTCTTTCTGTGCCCCAGGCCAGCATTAGAGAAGAAATCCATTTTGTTGCTCCTAATATCTCTAAATGAGATATGAGCCAGAGTTTTGGAAGGGACTGGGCTACTTTGAGGATAAGACTACAAACAACAATCATTGGATAGGGAGTCTGGAAACAACTTGGAATTCCAACTGTGAGAGCAGTTTGAGAGGTGGGAGGCTAGGCAAGGAAGGCTGAGGTTAAACAGCATGGGGATGGGAGGGTCCAGGCACTGATAGCATAAGAGCCTTGGGCTACGCTTTCTGCTGTAAGGAACAAACATAAGGATAATAGCAGAAACTTACAGGCCCCAAACTGTAGCCAGAGACCACTAGCTTCCAGCACTCCCTGAATGTTACATTCAGTTAACAATGAAGAAAAAGAGCAAGCAAATAGAACACTACCTCAGAGGCCAGACCTAAGAGTTTAGATGGAGCTGAGATATAAACTACCGACATAGAATATCTAATAAATGGAATTATAGCTGAAAGTTAATTTTCAAATCTAGGAAAAGATATGGACATCCAGGGACAGGAAGCATTGAAAACTTAGAGAAATATGGCCAGAAAAGGTCAATTCCACAATGCATTATAGTTAAATACTAATACTGCAGAATAACAGAAAATACTAAAACTGAAAGAGAAAAATGTCAATTCACAAAGTTAGATTCATTAGAATACCATCAGTTTTCTCAACAAAAACAATTAAAGGCCATGAGAATAAAGAGCAAGACAGTATTGTTATATCCAATGAAGATGTCTCTTCAAACTGATGAAAAAGTTAAGATGCTCTAAGGCAGGCACAAACTAAAGCAACCCACTGCTAGTAAGATGGAACTGAAGAAGATGCTTTCAAAAATCCCACACACAGGGGACTAGAAAGGTGGTTCAGTAATTAAAGGAGTTTGCTGCTCTTGCAGAAGGCGTAAGTTTGGTTCACAGCACCCAGTCAGGTGGCTGACAACCACCCATAATTTCAGTCCCACAAGGACCTGTGAGAACCTACACAGGCATATTCACAAACACATGCACACACACCACATGAAAGAGAGACCAGAAGAGAAAAATAAAATAATTTTTTCTCTGAAAAATGAAAAGAATCCCACACCTGGGGAAGAAGAAAGACTGTACAAATATGAATGAGCACCTGAGACAGGATAAATTTCATGAGAGGAACAAATAAGAATCTGGAGGGGGTCATAGAAATACAACTCAATAAATCCAGCAAACCTCTTATGATGAATAAGGAATAGATGAAAAGGACAGACAGTATCGGAACCAATGAAGAAAGCAAAGAATAAAATTACAGAAGTCAGCAAATACCTCTTAATTACAATTCAAAGAGTAAACGACCCTACCTCACCAATTAAAAAAAATGCAGAGTAATTGATTGGATTAAAAAACAAGATCTAACTGCATGCTCTTCGTGATAATCTCACCTCACTATCAAAGATATGCAGAGACTGAAAAGAAAAGAATGCAATATACTTAGTTCATACCTGACAAAGCAGAATTTTAATCAAAACTCATCAGAAGAGCTAAAGAAGAGTCACTTTAGCTCTTGTTAATAAAAGGAACAGTTCATCTTCATACTAAGTAATAACTGGGACAATACATCACATGGACTTACCAGACTCTACAGAATATTCCGCTCAATGGCTGAGCAAAATACACATTCTTTCCATCAGCCCATGGAACATTCTCCAAAACAAATCACCATTTAGGTCATTAGCCAAGTATTTACAAATTCATATCAAACAACAGTAGATGCCCCTCAACCAGAGAATGGATACAGCATCTTCAACAAATGGTGCTGGTCTAACGGGATATCTGCATGCATAAGAATGCAAATAGATCCATATTTATCACCCTGCACAAAACTCAAGTCCAAGTGGATACAAGACCTCAGCATAAAACCAGACACACTGAATCTGAATGTATTGGCACAGGAGATAGCTTTTTGAACAGAACACCAACAGCTCAGACATCAATATCAACAATTGATAAATGGAACCTCATGAAACTGAAAAGCTGCTAAATGGCAAAGGACACTGTTATTCAGACAAAGCTGCAAAAGATTTTTATCAGCTACACATTTGATAGCGGACTAAGATCCAAAATATATAAAGAACAAAACAACCAGCTATTAAGAAAACAAATAACCCAATGAAAAAATGGGGTGCAGTTCTAAATAGAGAATTCTCAATAGAGGAAATTCAAATGTTTGAGAAACACTGAAAGAAATGTTCAACATCTTTAGCAGTCAGAGAAATGAAAATCAAAACTACTTTGAGATTCTGTCTTACACCTGTCAGATGGCTGAGATAAATAATAAAAATGACAGCTCACGCTGGTGAAGATTTGAAGTAAGTGGAACAATTAATCAGTGTTTGGTGGGAGTGTAAACTTGTACAACCACTTTGGAAATCTATCTGGCTCTATCTCAGAAAATTGAGAATAGCCCCACCTCAAGACTCAGCTATACCACTCCTGGGTATATACCCCAAAGATGCTCCACCATACAATGAGGACACATGCTAACTATGTTCATAGCAGCTTTATTCATTATAGCCAGAATCTGGAAACAACCTAGATGTCCCTCAACAGAAGAATGGATAAAGAAAATGTGGTATATTTACACAATGGAATGTTACTAAGCCATTAAAACATGATATCATGAAATTCTCAGGTAATAGATGCAACTAGAAAATAATCATCCTGAGTGACTTATCTCAAACACAGAAAGACAAAAATAGTATGTATTAATTTATTTGTGGATATTAGCTGTTAGGTCAATGAAAACTAAGCTACAACCAGAGAGGATAGGTATAGAGGAAGGGAGTAGGGATGACAGATACTCTCAAAGGGAAATAGAACAGATAGTTATGGATGGATGTGGAGTTGTTGGTACAGAAGAATCAAGTAGGAAAAAAAAAAGGGAGATAAGAGAGGGAATACAAGAAGAGACAGCCAAAATTTAGATCCATATTAGGGTCCCTGTAAATAATAGGAGAGACTGAGCATCTCATGCCATCAACACTTCCAGGTCTGGAATTGAGTTGTTAAGTTGTTGGCCAAAGGGATCCAATGGAAATCCCCAAATAACCCAGGCTGTTGGCAAGACTCTAGGTTGCTTTCACAGACTGGTGGAAAGACCCCATTGCTAAAGACAAAACCTATACATCTCATTAAAGATGGAGAAAGTGAACTGGTCCCTACATAGAGCCTTCACCCCTGTGCTTTAGGGCCTTTGATAAAGGAAGATACTCTGCAGGCTACCAAAAGAGAAGCATAAACCAAGCCATCCACAGAATTATTGGCTCTACAATGGTGTCCTGCTTGAAAGACATGCTGGGACAATGGTGGCACAAAGCATGTGAAGGCAAACACCAGTATCTGACTTAAGGCCCACTCCACGAGACGCAGCCCACACCCGACATCCCTTAGGTGACAAAGAACCTGAGGCTAGACAGCTCAGGGACCTAGGGCAACCAAATACTACTGATCTAATGAAAATAATAATAATTAATAATAATAATCTACCAATAAAATTAGCCCCCAAAAGGAAGAGAGAGACAGAAGAGAAAATAAAATAAACAATTTAAATGAGGTCTAAAACAAGGTCTAAAAACTAGAACAAGCCAATCATAAAATCAGTACACAGAAAGGCATAATGAAGATCAAAGTGGAGATTAATAAAAACTAAAGGGACACTTAAATAACCAATGAAGCAAACCTTGATTCTTTTAAATGATAAATAAAACTGACAAATTCTCAGCCAAATAAGAAGAGGAAAAAGAATTATCCAACATAACACATACTAGAAAGACAAAGCCAACCTGAGTCTTAATGTTCACACCCTTATTTCAGCTCTTAAGAGACTGAAGCAAGAACATGGCTGCTCGGAAGTCTTTCTCAAACAATAAACAAACATGCCACAAACTTTTTTTTTAATCCACATAAAGTAATGTACAATTCTATTGTTGAGATTCTCCCAAGCCCCCCCCACCTCAAATTAACAAAATTGGAATGGAAAAAAAAGGGCATTATAACAAATAATAATGAAATCCAGGTAATCACTATAAAATATTTTGTAAATTTATATTCTAATAAACTAAATTTTATACAAAATAAATTCCTTGACATATATGACCTATTTTTAAAAAGCTTGAAGTTGAAAAGTAATATGCCTGATAAATATAGATGCAAAAACTCTCAGTAAAATTCTTGTAAATGAAATGAAGCAACACACCAAAAAGACCATGATCAAGCTGGCTTCATCTCAAAGATGTGGATATGGCTCAACATAGGTAAATCAATAAAAGTAACTTACTACATAAATAGATTCAAGGACAGAAACCACATGGTTATCTAATCAGATACAGAAAAGCCTTTGACAAAATTCAGCACCATTGTGATAAAAAGCTTGCAGAGACTAAGGATAGAGAGAACATGTCTCAAATAATAAAGGAAATGTGCGAGGACCCCGCAGCCAACATTATGTCAAATGGAGAAAATCTCAGATAATTTCTACTACAGTCAGGTACAAGACGGTGCTGTCCACTCTTTCCACTCCTGCTCAATTTAGTACTTAAAGTCTTGGCCAGGGCAATATGACAAGATGAGACAAAGGGGGTACAAATAGGAAAGGAAAAAGTGAAAGTGTCCTCTTTGGAGACAGTATGATTCTCTACATGAATGACCTAAAGACTCCACCAGAATCTACATTCAGTAAAGGAAATGGATACCTACTTAACACCCAAAAGCCTTCTCAGGTATAGCAGTGTGTGACAGTAATCCCAACACTCGAGAGAGGGGCAGGAGGATCTCTGTGAGTGTGAGGCCTGCCTGGACGATAGATACAAAGAATTCTAGGACATCCAGGCCTACATAGAGAGACCATGTCTCAAAAAGCAAAAAGCTCAGTAGTCTTCCTGAACAAAAATAACACGGAGAAGAAATCAAAGAAACAATGGCATTCACAGCAACCTCAAGAATTAAAATAAAACATATTGGAATAAACATAACCAAGGAACTGAAAGACTTGTACAATGAAAATTTTAAGACACTAAAAAGAGAAACTGAAGAAGACGCAAGGAGGTGGAAAGCCCTCCTATGCTCATAAATTGGTAGGATTAATAATGGGAGAATGGCCATCTGACTGACCAAAAGCAGTTTAGGGAGTTAGCATAATGCCCATTAAAATTCTAATGAAAACCCTCACAGAAATGGAAGAAATAATGTATCGGGAAACACCAGTGACCCAAGATAACTAAAGTAATACTGAGCAACAAAAACACTGCTGAAGTATCTCCATCCTGTTTTCAAGCCACACTGCAGAGTTATAGGGATAAAACAGCACAGTACCGGAGTGGATACACACATTTTGGAAACAACCTAGGTCTTCATTAACTAAAAAAAAGGGTAATAAAAATGTACATTACACAATGGAATATTATTCAGCTGTGAAGAAAAGGAAAACTGAAGTTACAGAGTTCAAGTGTAAATGAATGAAACTAGAAAATAAAAAAAGAACAATTCTGAATGCGGTAACCAAGACCCAGAAAGACAAACACATTTACTCTCCAGTACGTGGGCGATATATTTGAGTGTTCATGTATGTGTGTGTTTGAATTGGAGTACCCATGGAAGCTAGAAAAGTAGTAAGAAATGACGGAGGGAAGGCAGATAAAACACAGGCGGTATGAGGTGGGGAAACGAGAATAATGGAACAAAAGGGTTAACTGGGATGGGGGGGTGGGAGATCAGGGTAAAGGAGAGAATCTAGAGAAAGTTAACTGACACTGAAGATGTGTGTGTGTGTATGTGTGTATTGGGGACATAAACACCTCCCCTATTCTATGCATGTTGCTGGCTGAGGGGGTAATCAACAGTCTTACCCAGCTGTGAACCCGGGGCTACAATAATGACTGGCATGGTAAGATATGCCCACGTGTGCAACAATGCCACAAATGTTATGGGAGCAACTAAACTGTTTAAATCGGATCTAAAGCCTGACCCACAAGATGGAACTCGCCCTGTCGCCGTTAACTCGGTCAGAATCCTGAGACTGGTTAGGTTGTCGAAGAACGTAATAACTATTATTCCACCAAATAAGCATAGTATCAAACTGCTCCTTAAGTTCCAACCTTCGTGCCAATAGAGAAGTGCATTGCTGAACCTTCATCAGTGAGAGGCCTCTTTTTGCAGTACGTGGTGATTAATACAGGGAGCCGTAGTCAGCCAACATGCAGAGAAGAAGGCTTCGTGGAATGCTCAGCTCTAAATGGAACATCTGTGTCACGGAATCCTTCACCCCAGGGTAAAGGGTCACTGAAGAAGCAGTGGACATCTACGGTAAAGCACTATTTGCTGAATATAACAGGGCTGTTGTGCAGCCCTAAACTCACAGCGGCTGTGAGCCCAGGCACAGGTCCTACGCAAGATCTAGCCAGCCCTGGGCAGAGGAGGGGTGCGTAAAGTCCCGCCAGTGGGCGAGAGACTGGTGGCAACTGATTGCTGTTGGAGTGCAGGCCCTAAAAGGCTCTCCCTGCTCAGGTAGCAGTCTTTCACCCACGCACATGCGCACAGCACAAAAAGAGAGGAAGAGAGCACATGAAACCGGAAAGAAAAAGTGAGAGGGGTGCGGACAACTGGAGGGGAAGGATTGGAATGTGCATTTTATCAAGACACGTTACCTGAATGCCTGAAATTCTCAAATAATAAAATATTTTTCAAAAAGCTTGGTGGGCATCTGCTCAACCATACTTGTAGCAGCTTTATTTGTAATAGCCAGACACTGGAAACAGCCCAGATGCCCCTCAGTTGAAGAATGGATACAGAAATTGTGGTACAACTACCCAATGGAATATTACTCAGCAATAAAAAGCAAGGAAATCATGAAAGTTGCATGAGCCTACCACAGAGGGCCTCTGAAAGGCTCTACCCTGCAGTGTATCAAGGCAGATGCTGAGACTCATAGCCAAACTTTGAGCTGAGCGCAGGGAATTTTATGAAAGAAGGGGGAGATAGTAAGACCTGGAGAGGACAGGAGCTCCACAAGGACAGCAACAGATCCTAAAAGTCTGGGCACAGGGGTCTTTTCTGAAACTGATACTCCAGCCAAGAACCACTCATGGAGATGGCCTGGAACCCCTGCATGGAGGTAGCCTATGGCAGTGCAGTGTCCACGTGGCCTCCATAGTAATGGGGACAGGGACTGTCTCTGACAGGAACTGATTGGCCTGCTCTTTGATCACCTCTCCCTGAGTGGGGAGCAGCCTTACCAGGCCACAGAGGTCTCACTCCTGCTGAGACCTGATAGATTAGGATCAGAGGGAAGGAGAGGAGGACCTCCCTTATCAGTGGACTGGGAAAGAGACAGGGGTGGGGAAGAGGGAGGGTGGGATTGGGAAGTGAAGAGGGAGAGAGGTACAGGGGGGATACAAAGAGAATAAACTCTAATTAATAAAAATAAAAATAATTATTAAAAAAAAAAGCTTGGCAGGGGGTGGGGATTGGAAGCAAAATATTGTGACCTGGATTTCAAGTGTAACCTCCAAAAGGCTCCTTTATTGAGAGGTTTGTCCCCAGGTGCTGGAGCTGTTTTAGGAAGTCCTGAAATTTTTAAGAGTTTGGAACTAAGCTGGAGGAAGAAGGCCAGTAGGGGTGAATCTTTGACTTGTGTTCTCTCCCTCCCCCCTCCCTGTTTTCCCCCTTTTTATTTGCAACTCGGCAGAACATATACAAATAAACCATCCTGCCACAAGCTTCCTCCATGACGCTGTGTCCCGATGCACTGCCTTTTCAGAAACCACGAGAAAAGGCAGTATTTCTCCATCTTAAGTTATCTGAGGTGGCTCAGCAGTTAAGAGTACACACTGCTCTTCCAAACGTCCTTAGTTCAATTCCCAGAACCCACGTGGCAGCTCACAGCTGCCTGATGCCGTCTTCTAGTATGCAGATGTACATGCAAACAAAGTACCCATGTACATAAAATACATAAATAAATACGTCTTTCTAAAATAAAGTCATCCTGTCAAGGATTTTTGGTCACAGCAACACAAAGTAGCTAATCCAGGTCTCAAAAGATACATAGGCACAAAGCTAAACAAAAGGGTGAAAAATCTATGTATGCAAGCAAAACCTACAAAGCATCAAGGAAAGAAATTGAAGCAGACACCAAACGATGAAAAACTGTTCTTCTGACCAATAGATCAGCAAAATCAATGCTGTGAAAATGGCCATATTACCAAAGCAATCTACATATTCAATGCAATTCCCATCAAAACTTCAGTGACATTCTCCATAGAAACAGAAAAAACACAATTCTAAAATTTATGTGGAAACACAATAGACTCTGAATAACCAATGCAGAAAAAGGGTAAAACTGGCAGTGCCAAAACACCTGACCTCCAATCACATCATGCAGTCATAGTAACAAAGATAACGTACTGACACGGAAGCAGCTATGTAGATCAAGGCAGTAGAACAGAGGACGCAGAAACAAACCCACACAGGATTAGCAACCTGAATCTCAACAGAAGAGCCAAAGCACATGTTGGAGAAAGACAGCCTCTCCAACAAATAGTGCTGGGAAAACAGGATATCCACACTCTGAAGAATGAAATCAGGTCTTCCTCTCTCCTCTTCAACACAAGCCAATTCAAAATCAGCCAAAAAGCTTAATAAGAGCTGACTCTCCAGAATCTCTAAAGGGTAACTGTGAAAAAAAAAAAAAAAGGCATAGACAATGACTGCTCTTTAAAGTTTTGCTTTTTCTTTTTTTCTAATATTTATTTTATTTTTATTAAATTTAATTGTTAAATAATTGGATTATTTTCCTTCCATTCTTATCTAGTCCCTCTTTCAAATTCATGACTTCCTTTTCTTTGATTATAATCATTATGCACATACATACACACAACACACATACACATGCACACACATACACACATATGAATACAACTTGATGAGTCAGTGTTGCTTTTATGTATATGTTTTAGGGCTGACCACTGGTGTTGTATAACTAATTAGAGGGTCCATCTCTGGAAAGAACTAATTCATCCTCTCTCTCAGTGGTTGGTACTTGCTTGAGCTCTTCATCTAGGAGCTGAGCCCAGGTTTTTACCCTCTACAGTAGGACAAGCAGGAGTATCCCATTGTCTGTGTGTAAGTATGTGTACATGAAGTAGGCACCCAAAAGGCCCAAAGCATTGGATCTCCTTGGAGCTGGAGTTCCATACAGGCAGTTGTGAACTGCCTAATGTAAGTGGTGGGTATTAAACTGGGCTCCTCTATGAGAGCAGTACATATTCTTAATCCCTGAGCCATCTCACCCAACCCTCTTGTTCTGTCTTTTTGAGACCGAGTCTCACGATGTATCCCAGGTAGGTCTTGAATTTATGAACTTCCTGCATCAGCCTCCGGATGGCTGTGATCACAGGCATGTCTCACCACCACAGACAGCAATGACTTTCTGAGAAGGGCACTGTTAGCTCGTGAAATAATAGTAGTCATTTACCAATGAGACTGCATGAAATTGTACATTTCTTCCTAGGAAATGTACAATCTTCAAAGGAAATAATTAACAGAAGAGATAAGCACCTTGGCTACAAAGGAGATTATGAATCAAAAGTACAATGAGATTCCATCTCATCCCCAGCAGAACAGAGATCTTCATGAAAACAACAAATACTAGCGAAGACATGAAGCAGGAAGCTTTAGACCCTCTTAAGGGACGTAAATTAGACTAGACCAGTCTGAAAGCTCCTCAAAAACCGAAAATAGAACTGCCATGTGATCCAGCCATGCCATTTCTGAGCTATGCATGGAAGAATCCAAGTCAGTAACCTGCAGAAACATTCACATGTTCATCACAATGCTACAGCCCAGTTGTGGAATCAACACTGATGAAGTGCTGTATTATACAGAATACATAAGTGGAGTATTATATAGCTATAAAGAAGAAGAAAATTATGTTGTTCACACACACACACACACACACACACACACACAAAGAAATGGATGAAACTAAGGGTCATCGTGTTGAGTGAAATAAGATAAACCCAGAAAGATAAATACTGCTTGTCTCCTGTCGTATGTGGAATCTGGTTTTGTAAAAAAAAAAAAAAAAAAAGAGAGAGAGAGGCAGAAAAGTAAAATAAAGAATAAGAAGACCAGGAAGAGAAGGGGCTGGGTAAGGGCAATGGGAGGTGGATAGAATCCCAATATGGTATAAACACCTATGAAAAAGTCATGATGAATTCCATTGTTCTGCACAATTAATATCAGTAGGAAAAACCGGGCAAAGCATTTGAGGGTGAACATGAGATGATGGCTAGTAGTGAAGGGGAGGGTATTTAAGTGTGCAAAGCTATGCTAATTTACTGTAGTTACTGCTTCATGAAAAGTCTTTCTAGTTTCTTTAGGGTCATTCTTAGACATGAGGACTAGAAGCAGATAAGTAAGGGCATTTTTAAAACTAGAATAAAAGCATTCAATATCCCATTTAAAAAAAAAAAAAAACCTTTGTTGGTACTTGGAGCTATTTCCACATAATATAAAGTTTGGAGGTGACTTCTATCACGGTAATCTCCCCAAGGTGTCTGGGTGTGGCAGGCATCTGGGAAAATGACACAGCACGCAGGCAGCCTCCAGAACTGGCCATTCTCCAGCGGGCTGCCTGTCCAGAAAGGGCAGAGCTTGCTGGCACCGCGTCTCTGCCCTGTGTAGCTAAGGGAGGAACTGAGTTCGGCGGTTAGTCTGATAGACTGAGTCAGCAAGCTTCTTTTCTGTACTTGGCTGTGTAACTCGCTGAACTTGTGGTCAGGCCAGCTGGATGTATGTCAGAAAAGAAGTCTTTGTTCTTCCACACAGCTCTACCAACTTCTGCATGAATGTCACTCTCATTGCTGCTGGTTTGAAGCTCTAAAACACATCTCTGCAAGTGTTCTTCCTTGTATTTTTTCTATCAGTAACAGTATAGTTTGTTGGTTGGTTTTTTTAATCAAGAAACAAAGCTGAGAAACAAAAAATTAAGCGGGGGGGAAACAAGTGCCTGGGCTGCAGAGACGTACACACCTGGGTCCCCACAACATGGCAAGGCCATGTGTGTGGAAGGCAGTGAGGAAGGCACTGGCTTTGTGCCTAAACAAATTCAAGGCTTTACATAAAAACCAATAAATGACGAAAAAAGGAATCAGTTGTCTACTATAAATGAGATATCAGTTCCTTAACTTACTCACTAGGATTGATTGTGAAACAAACGATCCCCTGATTAAGATGCTTAATGCAAAGGGGAAAGACGTGGTCTCTGTTGGTGGAATTAAACTGCCTGCTGGGGGAAAGTCCTGCTGCCTAGAAGCTTCCCTAACCAGGTGACCAGCATCACGAGGCCACCTCTATCTGCTGCCCTTGCTGTGTGCTGCAAGCTAAGCTTGCAGGGTTTCTTTTTGTTTTGTTTTGTTTTGTTTTGTTTTGTTTTGTTTTGTTTTGTTGGGGTGTATCTAACTGGAAAGTAAATTTTTTAAATGGCTTAGAATGATTTCATTCCAACAGTGTTTGAGGATGGTCTTCAAACCAGCTAATATTCTGAGTCAATTTCACAATCGTGAGCATCTCTCAGTAGGGAACTGAGGAAGACAGAGTGGGAATAAGTTAAATGGTATCAAGTGAGAAGAACACAACTCAAATCTGCACGAACCTCCCTGAGTTTCAGAGAAAACAAGTGATGTCAAGAAATGACATGCTAATCCAGGCATAAAGTGTTTGGCCTTGCTTTCAGATTAATGTATACAGAGTTAATTTAGAACATCGGAGTAAAGAATTAACATAGATATTCTATTAATTCAAGACTTCCAAGGGTGTCTGTTTCATTCTTTGATTTTTTTCCGTAGTATTGCCTAGTATAATATATTATTAAAATATGAATCAAGCTATTTGTGGCACAATATTTGCATTTTTCTTATTCTAAAGCAAGAAATTCAGCACCACCCCATTCCCATGAGATAAGCATTATCACCATTGTTCTATGGTCTTCTACATATATGCATGTATTAATAGTCAAATGGGCCAACAGTGTATATGATATTTGATTAGGTGAGTTGTTTTCAATTTTCACTTTATAATGTATTGGGGGGAATTTTTCCATTACTATTAGCATTTGTATCTTTTTAACGCCTGCTGGAAATTTGCTGTATGCATTTAGCTTGATTATATAACCAATCCCCTCTTTCCAGGCAGTTATGTTTTTCCACTTCTCTGCTAGTGAGAGCAGCACTCACTAGCACATTTTCACCCACTGAAAGATCTGTCCTATACAGAGGACAGAGTCTGTCTGTCTGCTTGTCTGCCATCAAAAGGCCCACTTGCTTCCTGTGTTTCAGGAAATGAGTGCAGTCTCTCAGCCACGTCCACCTCCACAAGTGACTGTTCATGGAGAACCAGCTTGGGCAGTCGGGCCTGCTGCTCAGTTCCCAGATGTGAGCCAAGTAAGGGCTCACACTTTTGTTAAACCACGTGTGCTCTGAGGAGACTTTAGAAACTGCTTTGTCCAGTTACTTTCAAAGGTTTCTAGGAAGAGTTATTCCGAATATCAGCTTCTCGTTTTCATTACTGAAAATGAAACAGGGTTTATTTTATTTTATGTTATTTTATTTTAACAGGCACCTATCACTTCCTACTCAAGACAATTGGTGGCCTCAGTGACCTTCAGATTCACCCACGTCTCCTGAGCTACTACAGGGCTCCCCATGCTCTGCCTCTGCTCCTGGCTTAGACAGCATACAGTTTACCCTACATTGCTCTCTTCTAAGCTCATCACCTGTGGCTCCCTGTCCCCATCTGGGGCTCCTGTAACTGCTTACCTCTTCACCAAAAATACACTGGCCCAGATATTTGCCTGACTATCCCTGTCCATCGCTCAGGAGTGGCTCAGTATGACCTTTGAGAGCCTTCCCTGACCACACTATCACGTGGCTTCTCCCCTACTCCCTTTGCATCTCGTGGTTTGTTCCCCTGCCGTCTGCATCCCTCAAGGCTGGTTGTTTGATCTGTGAGGGTTCCATCTCCTCACTCTAGTGTCAGCCCCAGAAGACACTTCCCACCCCCAACTTGCTCTCTGTGTTATAGACTGCTGTGCCTTAAAACAGATAGATAGATAGATAGATAGATAGATAGATAGATAGATAGATGATAGATAGATCATCCTTTCCAAAGACACTATCTTCTTTTCAGAAATTTTCAGAGTGTGCAATGTGGGAGGAGACTGGGAGGAAGAAAGGGACTGGATTGTAAGAAAACACTCTCTTGTGATCTGGTGACAGAGCTTGACAGTCCAGATGTCATAAGACACCAGTGATTTTCCGTCGCTGGTGTGGCAGTGGTGTGACCAGCCGAGAGTCATGCCACTGCCTTTCACAACCTTGTGAAAGACACGTCACTCTGCTCTCTAAACCAGTCTGTCAGCTTCATCAGCTCTTCTTACCACAGCACACAAGTGCCTCAGAGGATGAAGCCTAGAGTGAACAGAAGGGAAAAAATCCAGGAGGAAGCTGGAATTATTCTCCTAAATGCACAGACGATACAGTAGACACCAATTTTAAAAGAGTAAGAACTGTTGATCTGACAGCTTTAAGAATCTCAGTGTTAAGCTGGGTGCAATGGCACACACCTGAAATACCAGCACTCAGGGAAAGAGAGGCAGGCAGATCTCTGTGAGTTTGAGGCCAGCCTGGTTACAAAGTGGGTCCAGGAGAGCCAAGGCTACACAGAGAAACCCTGTCTTCAAAGGAAAAACAAAACAAAAAACCCACAAAGATCTCAGTGTTAATAAAAATACATATTTCTTAGCCTTTAAATCATCACCGTGCAACTGCAGACACCATGGTTTGGGGAAGGCAGTTGATGACACTAAGACTCAAGGAAGTATGTTAGCAATAAAGGCAATGTAGTCACTGTGTGGCTAACATACAGCAGTGTTTCCAGTCACCCACAGGGTCTCACCGTCAAGGTTAACCATTTCTAGGCCTCCAGGGCACTTGCATTCACTTTCACATGGATGTTATCCATGCTCAAGGAGATAATCCAATCTGAGGAGAAATGGTGGGGCTAGAGGGCTCCCTGTGAGCTAAACAAAATAAGCCAGATGAAGAAATCAGTTATCACCGAGAACATTGTGTGTGCACGCACACATGTGTGCGAGCGTGAGTGCGAGGGAACGAAGGGGTCCAAAGGTAAGGGAGAAGAGAGAACAGGCAGTGGGAGGTTAAAGGGAAGACAAATATTGTATGTTTTCTCTCCAGTCTATACTTAGATACAGACATAAAAGCAAATAGGGGGAGAATGAAGGGGACCAGAAAGAGGGAAGGCAAGAGAGGGTCAGAAGAGTGAATATGGACAAAGTGCAACAGAATGCACTATGAGAACTCATCGTGAAATCCATGATTTCAGCGAGCACTCTATTATTCATTAGAAGCGTGAATAATGAAGAAAGGAAGGAAGGAAAGCGCCGTGGCGCGGCTCAGCGGACGCAATACTTGCCTAGCTTGCACGAAGCCCTGGTTCGATCCCCAGGCCACACTCACTGTGCGGTCTCTGGACCGCAGCTCTTGAGAGATGGAAGCAGGAAGATGAGGAGGTCAGGATCCTCCTGTTTTCTGCGGCAAGGATCAAGGGGGGAAGGTACAACCCAAATGTTGCGTCGGTTGAATCATCTCTTACACATTTCTCTTGGGTAGGTGAAGGTTTAGCAGGTCATGCCATCTTTCTGGTGCTGATCCATAGCTAAGCTGCCCTGTGCGCAGCAAAGAGCCTGGGCTCCATCATTTGAGTAGAGCATGCTTCCTAGAGAATTCATCATTCACACGGCCCAGACAGCCTTTTTCCAGGTAGAGCCCAGCCAGATGGTTACCATACACCGGCTTAAGAACGAGGCCGAGGCCAAGCTCCTTACTTCCTGTTTCAGACATTTGTATCCCAGTCACCGGGCACACTTCCTCTGGGTAGGTAAACAACCTGATAAAGTGTACATAAAGGTCCCAAATCTGATTTTTAAAAATTAACTACAGCAACGTCACAAAGGGTCATAAGTAACCCTAAAATGTATTAAATAAGCAATGTGCTTATTAATGGATTTGTTTATTTGGCAATAGCTCACGTGCCTTCTCAGCGCAGACTTCCATGCTCACTAAACGTGAGAAAGACGCGCTATGAAAACAGCTCCTTCTCCGTGGAGCATACTTCCCACAGTGGGGGGGGGGGTAGATCATGGAAAGGACAAGCTCACAACTAACTCAGCAGAGACTCTGTGAGTCAGGAAAGGCTGTGGGGATAAACGAAACTGTCAGGGTAAGAGAGAAGGAGGGTGAGTGTTGGGTTGGCAGCCACTGCACCTGTTCTCCTAAGCTGACATTTGAGGAGAGACCTAAAGGAAGTGAGGAAGCTTGGCGATTTGGCGATTCCTTGGGGAAATCTGTCCACACAGAGCCAGTGAGAGACACGAAAGCTCCGAGTCAGAGACATGGTTGTGTCCATGGCAGCCAGGGTGGTCAGAATGGGGGTTGAGTGATAGGGGGTGAAGTGGGAGCAGCTTCTAGAACGTTGGTTGACAACTGTAATGATGTCAGCTTCGATGCCTGTGCGAAACGGAAAGTCAGAGCACTTTCCATAGAGTGGCGTCGGGTTGTCCCTTGAGATGCCTCACCTAAAGATTTTTTAATGTGATAATAGCATATGGTCGTGCCTTCAGGAGAAACCATGTTTCACATTTAGAAGTTGGGCGTCCTCCCTATTCTCAGGATGCTGGGCCGGGCGGCAAGCGCTCTCTCCTGGTCAGCCTTGTGATCCAGAGAGAAATAAGGTTAAGCTGCAGTGTGCTCTGTGGGGTCCGACCCCGCAGGGCTGTGCTCTTCTCTGTGGGGTCCGACCCTGCAGTGTGTCATCCTGCTCCGTGGGGTCAGCAGTTCGAGTGTAGTCTGTGCCTTTTTCTTTGCTTTCCTTTTATTTGTGTGTGCATAGTATACGCTTATGGTTTACACCTATATGTAGGTCCATTAGTCTAGAGCAGACAATGAGCAGCCTGGTCCATCATTCTTTGCCTTATTTCCTTGAGACAGGGTCTCTCACTGCGTCGGAAGCTAGGCTGGTAGGTAGAGAGCCCCAGTGATTCTTCTGTGTCGACTGCCCGCCTCCATCCCCCAGCAGGGGTACAGCAAGCACCTGTGTGAGCATGCCCCAGGTTTAGATAGCTGCTGCTACTTGATCTCAGCTGCTCATGTTCACACTGGAAGCTTTTTATGCACTGAGCAATCTCCCCAGTCCTCAGAGTAGAGTGTGTGTGCGTGTGTGTGTGTGTGTGTGTGTGTTTGTGCATGGTTCATGAAAATGAGTGATAGCTTTCTGTGACCATGAATGCCTATGCAAAGGCCAGAGCAGGACATCGGGTGTCTTCTACTATCTCTGTCAAATGCATCTAGACATAGTCTGTCAATGAGCCAAAGGACCACTGCTTCTGACAGAGGTGCATTCACTGTTCCCAAAGCTGGGATTGCAGGCATGTTCAGCCGTGACTGGCTTTGTGCATAGTGCTGGGATTCCACCTCAGGACCTCATGCCTTCAGAGCAAACACTCTTAGCCGCTGGACCCTCTCCACAGGCCAAAGCAGTTCTTACTGATGGCTTGTGCTGGGCTTACAGGGTGCAGGCCTGTTGCAGTCAGGGAACACCTGA
Organism: Meriones unguiculatus; assembly: GCF_030254825.1. Taxonomy (NCBI): domain Eukaryota; kingdom Metazoa; phylum Chordata; class Mammalia; order Rodentia; family Muridae; genus Meriones; species Meriones unguiculatus. The sequence goes on from NC_083354.1 coordinate 101,202,798, forward strand.
TTTTCAAGTGGTAATCGGGAGGATAAAGACACAAGCAGGCAGATAAGTGGAGAGAGGCAGGCAAGGTCCAGCCCAGTGTAGAGCATGTGGAAACGCTGAGAACTGAAGTCTACTTATATTCCGAAGATGAAACAAACACGGTTATTAGACGGGCAGTTTAAAAGACAGAAATAAAGAAAACTTCGAAGAGTTTTACCTGGGGAATTGTAAAAGTGCTATCCTTATGGATTTGGATGGCAAATACTACAAGAGAAACGGGTTTGAAATAAAAACAATAAACTGTGCTATCCGAATCAGAATCACTAGCTACATGCAGGTATTTAAATGTGCACTTCAATCAACTGACATTGAATCACTCAGTTCAATTGCATTCACATTTCAAGTATGTGGTGGCCACCTGTATGCCATTAGTGCCTGCCACCATGGCCAGAAGACATTAGAGAGGATTTTTGCCATCACCATCACAGAAAATTCTACTGGGCAGTATAGGTGTGGCCTTAAGCTTTGCCACTATTCCAGACCCTGTGTTAATTCCTTTACACACATTGTGTTTTAACGTTTAAGAATGCTCCGTGAGTCGGGCCGTGCTTCCTTTTGGATTGGGAATGTAACACAGACTCACAGGAGTTAGGTCATTTGCCTTAAGTCACAAGACCGCTGAGGGGAAAGAAAAGAGCTGGAGTGCGGGACTACCCGCCCAAGCACCTTCACCAGCATGCTAGGTTAGTGTGGAATGAGACATCATCTATACAATTACTGCCAACGAAGCAGAAAGAGAGCGGATGTGATGGACCTGGGTAGAAGCGCATCTCCAGAGTCCAGTACGTGTCCTAGTACTAAACCTAGCACGATGAGCGCTCTGTCCTTTTAAAGGAAGCAACGCTGCCAATGAACTTCCTGTTTTCAGTTTCCCAGAAGCTGATGGGAAAGCAGAACAGAGATGCTCTAACGTCAGAACACGGCTTGGTATATGGGCACATAGCATCACATGGAGTGCTTGGAGACACATTAGCATCAGTTGGTGCCTGGCCCATTCTGCAGCTGTACCCTTGAGCTGTTTAAAGGTCCTGAGACGCTTGCCACAATCTAAAACCAAGTTCCCTCACCCGAAATGCCAAATGCTCTGCCACGTAAGAAATGTGGACCTGAAGCGAAACTACAGTTGTGAGCTTCGGTACAGGTGCCCAAACATGGGGTCCAGCGGCAGTCTGTGTGAGATGAACTTACTCCTGACCTTGTACTTGTTTACAAAGCTCGGGGACACATCGTGGGCTCTGAACCTTAGTTTGCTCATCTGTAACACTGAAAACCAGTCCACACACTTCAGCTTGGGCTGTTCCTGAGACTCACCGACACCTCAAGTGCTCAGTGCAGTGTTTGGATCAAGGATAATGTCAAATGTCTAGTTATCAGAAAATAAAAAATGGGGGGATGCGGGCCGGAACATGACCTCCAAAAGAAAGATAAACCATCCATCTTATCCGATTAAAAACCAACACGTGTGAGCTGTGTGTGGTGGCGCTGGAATCCGTGCTCAGAATTAGGCAGGATTGCAGGTCCCCAGTGAGTTCTCTCACCCATTCCCAAGAAAATTCATTGAGATAGTCTACGTCTCATACCAACGAAATCCCATTATGTGCAGGTCAACTCACTTGCCACACTGCTAGTACCCAGAAGGCACCTGTAGGTCTTAAGTGGTCTAAGGTGACCAAGACATCATTTCCACTGCCAACTAGCTTTGGTGAGTTGAGTTTGGTGAGTGAGTTCTCTTTTTGAGACGGGGCCCTGTTTGGTAGTCCAGGCTAACCTGTAACTCCTGGTCAGGTTCTTGAGCACTGGGATTACAGGACCGACTAGACGCCAACACATGGAAGGAAGGTGGCCACAGAAATGCTTGAGTTCACCTGGGGACTTTAGACTCAGGGTCCCTGTACATTCCAGGAAGAGGCGGTGCTGAGAATGACCAAATACATTAAGTGCACATGGCAATATGAGTTTTGCAAGCCAGCTCCACTTCCTGCGCCCTTGAGTAAATTAGCTAGTCAAACACCCATTCCCTTTATTTGCAGAATGCAGATAGCAATGTCAGCCCCTCTGATGTTGTTCTGAGGAATGTGTACACAAAGATCTGTGCCTGTAACCTATTTTTCAAATGTGGGTAGTGGGAATTTGTATTTGAGACTGAGCCATGCAAGAGGGCTCCATTAAAACTCAGCTCTCTAAGTACATCATGTACTTCTGAATAGAAAGCACATAGGAAGACCTGAGAGCTTCTAGAACTTTTGATGGCGAGCGCATCATATTCTAAAGCTACAACTGTCTTTGTCCAGTGTTCAGATTTTCTGAACCCAGTGTTTCCTCAGAACACTAAGGGAATGTTCCACTGCAGTTTATGAATGTAATAATCCCACCATTTATGAGCTTGCACCTTCCTATAGATTATGAAATTTATGTAACTGTCTTTCAATAAGAATAATCTCAACCTGATAGACTAGGGTCAGACGGAAGGGGAGGAGGACCTCTCCTATCATTGGACTCGGGGAGGGGCACAGGAGGAGAAAAGGTAGGGAGGGTGGGATTGGGATGGGATGGGGGAGGGGCCTACAGCTGGGATACAAAGTGAATAAACTGTAATTAATAAAAATAAAATTAAAATTAAAAAAAAAGAATAGCCTCAAATTCCTGAGTAGGAATTGCTTAAGCTTGACCTAAATGGTTTGACACAAACCATTTAGGTCAAGCTTAAACAATTGGGCATGTATTCACTGCAAAAGTAACTGGCTAAGTCTACAAATTGCTAAGCTATATCAGCCATGGGAACCCTCAAAAAATACCTGAGAGCTTTTCAATTCCTAACTGTTACAAAGTATCACCAATTCCCAGTACCCGGAAGAACACACACATCATCAATTAGCACAAACACATTTATTTACTAACCAAAGGAATGCTCCTAGGTAAACACTTTGACATGGGCTTCATGTAAAGTGTTTGTCAGAAAGAGAATTGAACACAGTCATGAAAAATAAAACCAAAGAAAAGAAGCTGTATTTATGACCTGCTCATGGAACTGAGCTTATTCACTCTCGAAGCTAACTCCTGTCCAGGGTGGTGGTGAAATCCTTACTCCACTTTTTCATAGACCCGAGTACAGGTGACATTGTTCATGACACAGTCCTAGAAGAAGAAAGTTACAGAGTCAGGCTGGCCCATACATTCCAGAGCCCGGAAGGTGATAACAGGTTATGGACAGAATCCTGCAAAATCTTCTAACAGACCCTGCTGATGGAGAAAACACATTTTAGGATTTCTGGACTTGGGAAGAACTGGGAGCCGCTGTTTTGTTTATATGAACATTTGCTATCCTGAAGGCTAACGCACTGAATATGACCTCTGAAATTACTCTTGTGGTTTGAGTAGATATCCCTTATTTTAAATAAATGGGGAAAAAATATATGTACAAGAGGGCTGCTTGGTAGCCTGCCAAGCTCTGACAGCTCAGGAAGAAATGGCTCTGGCTACATCCTGGGAATCACGCCCCTTCCCTGCGCCCACGAGGGCTGCCTCAGTACCAAGTATGCTCATTTTTATCTTGTGATTCGGAATATTTTCTTCCTAAATCTGCTTCTCTTGTTAAAAAGCCAACGACAAGGAACAGTTGTGGCGGCAGTGACTTCAAGCCCAAATCCCAGCATGACAGCAGCAGTTTGGCACTTACCACCACCAACTTCCCATCCTTCAGTTTCCTTGTTATTGTGCTCTCCTTGCCGTCCCACTGCTGGTGCTGGACCAGGGCGCCGTCTTTGAAGGTGCAGACCGTCTGCAAAAATACGGGGCACTTCATAACCCTCCAAGTGCAGGGGTTCCCGTGCCCCCAGCCCAACATGTGTTCGCCTTTTCCTTTGTGGGCCTACTTCATCTGCCATGCTGATTTCATTCCCAATATAACTATGTGCTTTCCAATCTAGAAAAGATGTCTTCCTGGGACTTTTACTAATTTACCAAAATGCGACTTGATAAAATAATTTTTACACTAAGTTGTCGGCAGGAAGTAAAGACCTTACTAAGGTGGCCTGAGCTGTCATCCTAGAAGCCTCTGTCGCTTCACACTAGGTCACAGCTGACCTGAGTTTTTCTCCCGTCGGCTGTCGTTTCATCAAACTTCTCCCCCAGGGCACAAGAAAACTGTGTGGTCTTCAAAGTGCTCTCGGTTTTGATGGTGATATTGTTGCCGTCACAAGTGATGATGCAGTCTGGCTTGGCCATGGCGCCCATTTTCCTGAGGGCCAGCCCTACGCCTGTGGAACAGAAGTAACATAGGGATCAGTTAGAATTTACAGAACACCAGCAATGACTCATTCGGGATCGCTGCACCTGCCTGGCCTAGCCTCACTTACTCACTGCCAGGCACCCAGCTAGCAGGTTGCACATGCCACGCAGGTCAGTCTCACGGTCATCCTGGGCTTGGGGTGGGCGGGGTGCACTCTACTGCAGAGGACAGCCTGGCAGGCATCTTTAGCCAGAAGTGATAGGCGGAGGTAAATAGCGCTGACAACATGACTCTGAATCTCAGCTTTCAGCCACTGAGCTGTTCGTCCTCAGAAACTCAGGCAAGACTTTACTCCTCAGCTGCAACTAACGAAGCTGACATAGGCCCAGTCTCGGTGGCACATACTTGTAACTCCAGCATTCAGGACATGGTGGTGGGAGGGAATCAAGGTCAGCGTAAGCTGCATAGAGACCTTGCTCCCCAAACACACGTTTAAATTGAAAAGCAGTTGGCAGGTGGTGAAATCGAGTATTCGAAGTGACAAACTTAGCTCCTAGCCCAGTCAGTCCTCCTGTACCTCAGATGGCATCAACCACTGTATTCTCCAGCCAGCAGGACACAGTAGGCCCCTAAAAAACAGTTGATAGACTACACAGAAAGAAAATCAGTCCCGAGGGACTCAAATAGCACAGTATTTTAGGGGAGTAACACAGCTCTTAATAAGTGTGTGTGTTGAGGGGGGGAGGTTTCATCCTAGGAAAGAGGAAACATTCAAAGCTGTGCAACAATGTAACATTTTCCACTTTCCGTGGTAAGGATCTTTCTGTGTATTAGGAACCTGACTGTACTATCTGGAAACACTGCACTCTTTTCGTATTTGGTTGATTTTTATTTTGTGTAGTTTGTTTATTTACACTAGCTACACAGGTAGGAAATGCTACATTGCTGAGTTGTGCATTAGTTTATAATCTATGTACTTGTTCTTGGTGACGACATTTGTAAGGGAACCTAGGATAGTTTCACAAGAAAGGAGACTCTGACCCGAGCAGAAGGACTCATCATGATGCTCAGCCGGTTTCCCCGTCCCCGTGGAGCCTTCTGCTGTGACCCCTCCCACCTTGCCCAAACTCTATGGGTCAGGCCTGGTAACCCTCCTAACTCCAGAATCCAGAGAACTAGCCACTCAAGCGTAAGCACCCAGCTGGTTTCCATCAGTGCTCTCTGCTGGTCCTCACACCTGCGCGCCTTCACACACACCACACGTGCACACACATACACACCAAGTCTTATCCCCCGCGGCTAGGGTGAGGCCAGCAAACAGCACTTTCAGGACTCATCCTGATTGAGTCTTCCAGTGCGTAAAAGGGAAGAGTCAAACCCTTAATGCGTTCACATTCTGACAATATGATAAACACAGGCATGATTCACCAGGAGCCAGACTTAATCCCACAGTGTGGGATTAAGAGAATGAAGGCTGGTTCTGAATGCCCAGGGAAGTGTCAACAATGTCACTGCTGCCTAGTCCCGGCAGTACCTTTCCAGAGAATCCCCGATTAGCTAACTCCATCCCTCCCTTGCATCTGTAACAAAGGTTCGTTTTGTTGTCTGCCAACATATCCTAATCTTAAGAGTAGGCAAGGGGGGCAACAGAAAATGGAGCACTATTTCCAGTGAGAGTGAACTTGAACCTTGCTCACTCACTGGTTAGGCTTTAAGCAGCAAGCGCCTGCGGCAAGGCCACACCCATCTCGTAGAAGTTAAGCGACCACAGGCTAGCAGTTTCTGATTACCGGTTTCCAGCTAAGCCCACATCTCCTTGCTCCTCACCCTCCCGACTCAAGGGACAGAATAGAACAGTCTAAGGGCTATAACCACACACAGTGGGCATCTCTGCTCTTCGCCCAGAGGCCACCAGCTCCCCACTGCTGTATCCGCAATGAGTACAGCCAAGCAGCCCTTCCAGCGCTGGCCAGCGGCGAGGAGAGAGAGATGCTGAGGAGAAAGGGATCTAAGCAGCATCCTTTCTCACAGCCTCTAAAGGGCTTCTGTAGAAACCACGCCCTACCATGCGGTGTCCCCACGGGGATGGGGGAAGGGGACTCCAGCCATCGAGGAACAAAAGATGCGGCGAGGTGGGAAAGGGGGGCCGTTAGTTCATAAGTCGATGCACTAGCCCACTTCTAGATTGCTTAGCCACCTGTGATGTCACTGGTCGTCACTGCCAGGGGCTCGGGAAATAGGGACCCCTGCCTCTTACTGTCCCCTCTCCTCTCTTGCTCTCTCCCCTTTCTCTGTCGGGGCGCCCCCTCCCTCTCTCCTCCCCTCTCCTATAAGATCTACGGCATCATTTTTACACAGACACTAACGGGACTGGGTGCCGCCACTATGGCGGAGGATGGTGGGGGAGAACGGTGGCACCAGGTGAGGATAAGAAGATGAGTGAGGATCACAATAAGGGGAAACTGAGGGAGGGCGCTGTACGCTGCTGGTGCACAGCGGTACGGCTGGCACGTGTCCCCGCAGGACCGGAAGCTCTGAGGGGCTGCCTCGTGGGCAAGAAGCAGAAAAGGAGTGGGGTGGCCCACCAAGTCCGGAGCCGGAGGCGAAGGCGCCCACTCCATCCTAATGGCCGCAGGGCGCTCCGCTCGGCTCCCCAGGCCGCGTGGTGGAAGGGAAGCAACACATCCCCACGCGGGATGCCAGCATGCGGATGAGGCCCCCGGGTTTCGGCAGTACGTTCTCACCTAGCTCCTTCATGTATTCCTCAAAGCCTTGGCTCTCCGACAGGCGCCACTTCCCCTCGAGGTCCTTAAGGCTGGCCATGGCGGGCGGGCGGGCGAGCACGAGAGCAGCGCGGAGACGCGGTGGCGGGGGCGCGCTGCGGCTCCCGGCGCCACCGCGGCTTATATCGCCACGGTGTGGGGAGGTGCCGGACAGCCAATAGGAGGAGCGCTTCGCCTGGACCCCGCCCCTCGCCACGCCCGGCTCCGTGCGCCGCGGGCTGCGCCGGGGGTCCGAGGGTGCCACCCTGGCTGCGCCCGACTGGGAGGGCCACACGTCTCCCGCGGCTCCAGCGAGCCGCGACTCGCCTGGCGCGCCCTTTGCCCCCCCACCCCCACCCCGGGACAGCTCCGGCGCAGTCTCCCGCGCCCGGGGACCCCTCCGGGACAGCCTGGACCCCGCCGGTCTGCGCGGCTGTGGTCCCACAGCCCTGCCGCCCCCGGTTTGCTTTTGCTCGGTACCAGCGAGGGACTAATTAGCCATCGCCTGGCGCTATGGGAATTGATTAATGAGAATGGCCGATTAATGGGTTAATTGATAAACTGCAATCGCTTTAACCTCCATAAACCTACATCCTACTCCCTGGTGAAAGAACCTGCTGACCCCACCCTCCTGCCTCCTGGGGCCTCACCAGGGCCTCTCCTTGAGTTATCTGCCTGAGCTGTCCCGATTAGCACGGCTCTGGAAATTCTCCACTAAGCTAGCAGGTTTCAGCTGAGGTGACTGCCATTGCCGCTGAAAAATCTTACTAGCTTCTAATTCCCCCATAAGGGGATCAAAACTATTCCTTCCCTCCATCCTTCGATGCTCTTTGGCCAGGCTGTAAGTGACTAAATTGCTTCAAATACATTGACTATAAATATCATATGTTATCGCTTTGATATGCACAGAAGCCCCACACAATACAAGGTGACTGGAGCTGACAGATGATATCCTGAGCTATAGAACCTACGAGTCTGGGGAGATCCAGGGAGACAAGGGGGGCACGTTTTATGAGATAGAGGAATTATATGGTGAATAAAGGTTATGGAGAGGCACAGGTAAACAGGGTCTCATATAGCCCAGGCTAACCTCAAACTTCCTATGTAGCCAAAAGGGACCTTGAGCTCTGAGCTTCTTCTTCAGCTCCCAAGTGGTGATGTAATAGGTGGGGCCAATACACCCTGCTGAAGCTGTCATTACACAGAGAAAGTCAAGAATGAAATATACATCGCTGGTGAAAGCCTGCCACACAGCTACTGATTCTCATTTTCAGCACCCTGAGATTCCGTGCTTTGTTATGGCTTGGGTTTGTGCTGGGTAACTTCGCCCCGCTACAGGCTAATGTCCCGAGTCTGCCTGAGAGCAGCTGAGCCATGATTTTTACTAGGTTGGGCATTTACAATAACTCCGAATGAGTTTATCCACACACAAGCCTCTCTTAGTTGAGGGGCATCTGTACTTCAGTAATGCTGCTCTCCCAGCGGAGGAAATGACCCCGGGAGGAGGAGTTGAGCGGTTGCTTCAGATCCCCAGCACTTACTCACAAGCTGGGTGCAAGCATCTGCAGCCCTAGAACCGAGGGGGAGACGGGCAGATGACCGGCGCTCACTGGCACAGCCAGTACAGCCATTTGGCAGGCTTCAGGTTCGGCGAGAGACCCTGTCATTAAAAGAAAGCAAGGTGATCAACGGAGGAAGACAGCTGCTGTCAACCTCTGGCTTCCACATATGTGTGAGCATGTATACGTATGTTCAGAGCACTGCATGAACACATTCACATACGTGACAATTTGTACAGATTTCTTTGGCTTAAGAACATCTTCTCAAGGCTAGCCAAGGGCCTGAAGCTTCTCAGACTAGCTCAAAATATGCCAGACATACACGAGGGTGCCATATTTTCATCCACTGAGCTCATCATTGCCCTGATGTGTCCTGAGCCCCAACCTCCCACAGACTGAACCCCTCTGTCCACTACTTGCCCTAATAATACTCTGTGTGTAATGTAGTCCTTGTCAGAGTGTCACTTTCACAGAATCTTGCTGCCTGCTCCCACACCTCATTGGAGATCGGATGGGCTGAAATGAAAATGTCACCACACACACCAGTCATTGCCTTGGAGACAAGGTCGGCTTGTTGAGTTTCTATTGGGGACCACGTGGTCCTTTCTGGCAGTTATATCCATGAACTTCAATGCCCACCAATGGCTGAGGACGGTTATCCCAGATCTTCAGAAGAGGAAACCAGGTGAGGAAAGTTGGCGCTGTGGAGCAGTAGAACTGGAATCTGCTTCGAGGACTTTCTCACGAAAGACCTTGTGAAACAGGACCACACCTGCCTGTCCTTTGTTCACGATGCTCATGAGGGAGGTGAGCGCAGAGGCCACAGCCACTCTGCCAAGACACTAATTATTGTATCACCCTTCGCACAATTAAAACTCCGACAAGCAGCTAGCATGCTACAGGAGGTTCCGTGGCCTGAGTCCCTTTTATTGTTCCCACAGTGCCATTTACACAGTGATTTGGCCATGTGTTCACCCCAGTAAGGGCCTGCATGTCCATATCCAAGATGTCATGGCTCAGGAAGCAGTGATGTTCGGGATGCTCACTCACTGGCTCCTGAGGAAAGCGTTGCTTCTGGGTTGGGAGTCCCAAGCAGGCTGGCTCCTAGACCATCAGCTCATCTGATGCTGTCTCGACATGTTTTCTCCAGGGTTGAAACCAACAGGGTGGCTGTAGCCAAGATTCAGTACCAAGGTATTAATTGTTAGATTCTCATCGTAAACCAGGTTACAGAAATGTCAAAAGCAGAGAGGTAGTACTTAAAAATAGTTCAAATCTTAGGTTTTACATAAGACCCAGTTCTTCCTCCTCCTCCTCCTCCTCCTCCTCTTCCTTCTCCTCCTCTTCCTCTTCCTTTAATACTGGGGGGACTGGGGGACTGGGGACTGAACTCAGGGTCTCACATACATACCCTAGGAGAGGAGTCTGTCATAGAATTATATCCCCAGCCCTCTTTTGACTTTTTAAATTTTGAGATAGTCTCACCAAATTGCCCAGACTGACGTTGAACTTTTGGGCCTCCTGCCTCAAGCTCCAGAGTGGCTGAAATTACAGACTTGTGATAACCTTTATTTATTTACATGTATTTGCATGTACATTCATGTGCATGTTCAGGAGAGTGCGTGCACACAGATAAGGAACATATGGAGATTAGTTAGCTTGGTGTTTTCCTCCAGAGCTGTCTGCATTGTTTGTTTTGCGACAGGGTTTCTCACCAGGACCCGGAGCTGTGCAGTTCTGCTAGGTTGGCTAACACAGGCCTCTAAAACTTAACTTTAAACATAACTTTGGCTGTGGTGGGTAGAATTAATCCTTTTGGAATTAAGAGCACCTTACAGAGGTGTGGAGCTGAAATACCCATTAGTGTCTGATGCAACCACGAAGGCCATGTTTATTGCTGTGTCACAAGGATAACAGTCAACACCTAATTCTCCGATGCCACCCCAGATCATCTGAGGAGTAGAGTGTGCCCGTGTGTGCACACATAGTTCATCTGAGGTCCTCCTTCATCATATGTTTGCGTCTGTAAATTTTTTTTATCAATTGCTGTGACTTTTTTGATAATAACAATAACAAAATAACATGATGGTGCATTGCAGGAAACTTAGAGAATATAGAGAAGCATAAAGGAAATAAGAATCTATAAGAATTTATAAGCCTACCATTTAAATAAGTATTCAGAAAAATCTGGTATTTCTTTGTGTGTGTGTGTGTCCATGTGTGTCCATTTGCATGTGTTGTATAGATCTGAGCACACAAAAACACAACTGTAATCTTAACATTTGCACACTTTTATGTCCTGATTTCACACATCATTCCCACATCACATATACTAGCTGTGACTATTTGCAGCCTGAACACATGGTTTGAGAGTACAGCTACCATCTCACTACGCTGTGGCTGTTGGTGGTCTCAACATGCTCATTAGCCTAGCTTTGAAATAGATAGCATCTTCTGGGCGTAGTGGCACATGCCTATAATCCCAGCACTCAGGGAGGCAGAGGCAGGAGGATCTCTGTGAGTTTGAGGCCAGCTGGTCAAAAAAGTGAGTCTAAGGCAGCCAAGGCAACACAGAGAAACCCTGTCTTGAAAAAAAAAAAAGAGAAGAAAAGAAAAACCCAAAAACGAGAAAAAAAAGAAAGAAAAAGAAAAGAAAAGAAAAAAAAAAAAGAAATAGATGCTGACTACAAGCCTGTGTTATGTTCAGATTCTCACACAGAGCTCAACCATAGCCCACAGGGCCGTCTCTTGTGTAAGAGTCTTAGTATTTTCTTAGGCCCATTCGACCTTGATCTCTTAGGAGCAGTCAGTTCTGTCTGGGCTGGTGGCTTCAACGATGTGCACACTTCCTTTTGGAATGAGCCCAGGTTAATGGTCAGATCTGAAGAGGGCACCAAGAAATCCATGTCAAAGGCCTTAGCCTCTTATCTCACTCAAATAGGGAATGATAAAAATTCAGTTCTGAAGGTCTAGTTTTCTCCTCTGAAAACCAGAGCACCGTGCTGCTTGGAGCTATTCCTCCAAAACAGCTGCAGGAAGTTACTCCATGGCCCAGTTAAACAGGGCAGGCTATGAATGAAGATGAATGAAGAATTAAGAATTCCTGACAGCTTTTTTTTTTTCCTAGCCACCTGAGAACAGATGAGGCAGATGCTAAGTTACTTCTGTTTCTCGGCCCCATCTTGTGAACTATGACAACAGCTCATGACCCTGAACGGAGATGCTCAAAAATCACTCTATTTCCACCTAGTGGCGGTAGTGAAGTATTTCTCCTGGGCTTCATTTGATTAACTGGTGGCCTTTTGTGTTCACGTGTGTGTAGCATTGGAACACAGTGTGTGATTTCACTTACAGACACCCTGGTTGCTCTTGGTGTAGGGAGATGCACCTATCACAAGGTTCGTTATCCTATTTATAGTCGTTCTTAAGGGCATTAAGTATCAGTGGCCTAGCACAGGCAGCTGATAGGAAAAAAAAAGAGCGAAGAGCCACGTTAAAGAAATTATAACATGGGCTATCCACGGTAAGCCATGTTTAGACAGTTAGTGCCTGGCAAGATAAATTTAGAAAGCAGAATACCTAAGCACAAAGTGGGCTCTGTGTAAAGTGACTGCTCTTGTTTTATTTCCTGCACACGTCCACAGTTATGAGATTGCATATTCGGGTCCAGTAGGTGCTGAGTGGAGCCTGGACTTAGTCACATGTACTAATCCATTGCTGGTGTCAGTGATTAGGACTGCTATTCAGATCCAGCAGGTCCGGAGCAGGCCTAGGTCTATTCACGCCTACTGCTTCCTTACTGGTCCGGGGACCATGCTCCAGATAGCAAGGCTTCGAAAGATGACCCAACCCACCCGTGTGACCCTGCCCCAGAGGCCATTCCCACTCCAGGGCATCAAGGTTTACATTATACTCCTATGTTGGCCTCTGACTATATCTTTACATGAGGATATGATTAGCTCTCCTGGCCCGTGCATTCCACATACAGACATCTGCATGTCTGTGACTGTAGATAAAAAATATTTAAAAAAGGAATCTCTATTCAACATCTATGCATGTATATTTTTTTCTTGTCACTCTTCCCTAAACAACACAATATAATTCTTGTTTTTTATATTTTAACACCATACTTTATTTCAGGCATAACAACCTGGTTTCCATTTTAAATAACATAACACTATAACAGAATGATTTGATAAGAGTTTTAAATAGGAGTTGGGAAAGGGAGAATCCCTCTGCAAAACCAAATTTTTAAAAATTGCCTTTTGTAAGTGGGCAAATGGGACATATGTATTCAAGGACCAGTTAGTTACCACGCATTCCTACTGTACGTGTGGTCAATGGAACTGAAAAGCCCAAACCCAATATCACATGTCATATTCTTTTGGACTGTAACGATGGTTCTTGCCAGAAAGTTGAATTTAAGTATCTGCCACGAGTAAAGAAAAAAAAAAAAAAAAAACATGGTGGGGAATCAAAGCTAGGAAACAAAATTAGCTTTGGAGACTTGTGTCCTTGTGCCTATGTCCTACCCTCTTTATCACCTAATATAAACCTTTTTGTCTTCTTTCTAATTTTTATACTGTATTTACACTTACTTCTGTTTCCATACATTCATGTATACCTTATAGGTTAGGGTCTCCATATGAGGAAAAAAAATGCAGAGGCTTTTCTTTCTGAGTTTGGGTCACCTTGATTAATGTTACGCTTTCCAGGTGCATCCATTTTCCTGAAAATTTCATGACAATATTCTATGTAACTCTTTACATTGTATGTACACTGTATCAGTGCTTTAATTTAGTTAGAGACAGAGTATGTGAGAGGTCATGCATGGGTCATATTCAAATACTCTCTGATGTATGGGAACTGAGTAGCAGCTGGTTTGGGCCGTGTGTGTGTGTGTGTGTGTCTGTGTGTCTGTGTGCGTGTAACTCATTCTTTGAAGACTTCAGGAGGCAAACAGAAAATGGATCAAATTCACTAAAATTATCCAACTCAATCTTCAGACTTTTTCCGATCAGCCTAAGGCAGCTGTTTTTCTGTCCACTTTCCAGAAAGCCTGATCAAAGGCATCAAAAGATATGTGGAGGTGAGAAGGTTGGAGCCTGTGTTTGTTTAAGCTGCATGCCTCCCTCGAGTTTTATAGCAAGTGTGTGAACTCTTCCATGTCTGGCTTGTTTCCCTGTAAACGTACTTTGTTTACCTAGCTTCTCACCAGGGCTTAGAACAGCCCACTGGAGCTGCTTCCTAAGGAAAACCCTAGGAAGCAGATACATGGTAGATCTGCATCTTGTCAGAAAATCCGTGGCTGACACCCTACGTTAGGAAATCAGACAGCCTCAGATACCCCAGAATAGAAAACACCACATCAGTTAGTGCATCAAGTCCAAGAACTCTAACTAGCTTCCACTCAGCAAAAGAAGACTCTCTGTCCTAAGGTTGTTCTTCTTTAAGAAACTTTAAGAATGGACTTAAGAACTTCTCTTTTTATACTTAAAGCAGTTTGATTCCTATAGCATGTGACTAGCATGGCTAACCGTTAAAACCTACAAGTCGCTTGGATAATGCATCACAAACAAATGGTTGCTAAGTGAACTGGACTAGCCGGTGGCTAGAAGAAAAATGAGGCATTGCAAAAGTCATTATAATAAAGGATGAGTTATCACATTCATCCATGGTTTCCTGCACAGCATCACACAGACTTCTCTGGGTATTCAAAGATGAAGTACCAACAGCTGTTTCCACACAATAGATTCCTTAAACTGAAGTCAGTGTACATTTTCAGATCACAAAATAATCACGTGGATTTTAACTTGTCCTCAAAGAGTTTGGTATCAAGGTTATACCAGGTGAAAAACTGAATTTCTGTTCTGTTTTGTTTTTCGAAAGAGTGTTTCTCTCTGTGTAGCTCAAACTCACAGTGATCCGCCTGCCTCTGCCTCCCTGAGTGCTGAAATTAAAGGAGTATGCCACAATGTCCAGCTTCCAAAAAAAAAAAAACTAATTTTTTTTAAAAAATTTAATTTAGATATTCACTTTACATCTGGACTGTAGCCCACTCACTCCCTTCCCTCCTCCTGGTCCTCCCCCTCATCCTCTTCCCTCTGTCCTCCCTCTCCTTCTGCTCAGAAAAGGGAACCCCACACACACAACCCACCGCAGCACATCAATTTGCATCAGGACTGAGCTCATTTTATTTTTATTTTTTATTTTTTTTTATCAGTTACATTTTATTAACTCTGTATCCCAGCCATGTCCCAATCCCTCATTCCCTCCCTGTCCCTCCCTCCCTCCCTCCCTCATCTCCACCGTGCCCCTTTCCAAGTCCACTGATGGGGGGGACCTCCTCCCCATTCATCTGATCCTGTTTTATCAGGTATCTTCAGGACTGGATGCAAAGCCCTCCTCTGTGGCCTAACAGGACTGCTCCTCC
The DNA here is from genome assembly GCF_030254825.1 of Meriones unguiculatus. NCBI lineage: Eukaryota > Metazoa > Chordata > Mammalia > Rodentia > Muridae > Meriones > Meriones unguiculatus. Next base: position 101,217,819 of record NC_083354.1, read on the forward strand.
CTTCGGGGGTGGGGAGACCAAAGAGCCAGTCATCGAGTTCCTGTTAGAAATAGTCCCTGTTCCCCTCACTTTGGGAAACCAATTGGTTACTGAGCTACCACAGGCTACATCTGAGTGGAGGTTCTAGGTTATATCCATACATGGTCCTTGGTTGAATGTCAGTCTCAGAAAAGACCCTGTGCCCAGATATATTTGGTCCTTGTGGAGCTCCTATCCTTTCCCCATCAGACTAACTCCCCTTCTTTCTTATGATTCCCTGTACTCTGCCAAAGGTTTGGTCATGAGTCTTTGCTTTGAAAACACTGCTAGTTAGAGTCTTTCAGATGCGCTCAGTAGACTCCTGTCATACGTTCAATCTGAGCTCATTTTAAAGCTATCATTTTTTTAAAATTATTTTATCTGAAATTCCCAAGTATTAAATGTCTTTTTAAAATATCAGCTGAAGAGATGCCCTCAGTTTACCACCATTCACATTTTTTTTCTTAATTTTTCCTTGAGAAAATTTGTCATTTTGGAGCTGGGAAAACGGCTGTTTATAACCTGAGTTTGAACTCCCCCGAGCCTACTTATTAAAGGCAGGTGCAGGTGCACCCTTGAAAGCCCAGTGCAGGAAAAAAGAATCCTTGGGGTTCACCGACAAGCTGAGTGAGCAGCCGCCAGGTTCAGCACAAGACCCTGGGTCAGGAGATAAGAGGATGGGGACTGAGGAAGATTCCTAACGTTGACCTCTGGCCTTCATGCCTGCCCTCACACATGTGCACACACCTGAGCATCATTTTTTATTTGGGAGATTTTTAAGTACTTGTTTGTTATTTTTAAACCTCTTGTCTTGTTTTTCCATTTTTACAATATTTGCTTTTTAATTTGTCACTTGATTTTCATGATTTCACAAGTCAGTGCTTTTTCACAGCAGCCAAAGTGGAAGACTAACAAGAACAAATCCCACCTGGGTACACATGCCTGATGAGTTTCATTAATCACTTTGTGAATGGGCTGTAATTATTAGAGTCCAGTTACTCAGCATAGAAGCAATCTTGTGTAGCTATAAACTCTAATGCAATTTGAGGCCTCTATTTCTGCAAAGATCTCAAAAAAAAAATGTTTTGACTACTTAGAAAGAAACCCAAGGAGATACAAGATCAGTAACAGCTGGGAAGAGGTTGGATTCTATAGACAAGAACTGCTTGAAGACTCATAAAACATAAAATTAAAACCTATATAAGATTTATGAAGAAAATTGAAAATGATACTAACAAATAGAAAATATCCTATATTTGTAGAATGAAAGAATTAATATAGTTAAAATACCTTTGATAGTCAAAGAACATAGGTTCAATGAAAGCCTTATAAAAATTCCAGTATCATTTATCATAAAAAGAAAAAAACAACCATAGCCTTTATATGGAATTAGAAAAGACCTTGAACAATTAAGCAATCTTAAGCAGGAAGAACCAACCTAGAGACATTGAATTCCTTTATTTCAAAATAAGCTACAAAACTGCCAGGCAGTGGTGGTGCGTGCCTTTAATCCCAGCACTCAGGAGGCAGAGCCAGGCAGATCTCTGTAAGTTCGAGGCTAGCCTCATCTACAGACCGAGTTCCAGGACAGACATGGCTACACAGAGAAACCCTGTCTCAAAAAACCAACTAAATACAAAACAACTACAAATACAAACAATACAAAAGCATAATAATCAAAATGGCACAGTAAGAATAGAAATCACTGAAGATATAGATCAGTTGGTAAAACACCTGCCCACTACACACGAAGCCAGGGCTTTCCTCCCCAATATTGCATAACCTGGGCATAGTGACTTGGGGAGGTAAAGGGAGGAGGCTCAGAAATTCAAGATAATCTTCTCTTTTCTTCTGACATATTGAACTTGAGGCCAGTTCGGTCTAAATGAGACAATGTCTCAAACATACATACACACTCACACACACACACACACACACACACACTCATGCAAGTAAACACACACCTAAAAAGATACATGAATATTAATAACATTTTTATTTTTAAAAAGTTATAAAAAAATTACACACTGAAATAAATCAGACCCAACCACCATAAAACTCAATAAATTTCTATACAGTTACAGCAGCCATTGGGAATGGACATTCTGAAGCTTCACACTGGATTTATATTTTCGCTATTGAATATAATTTTTATGCACTAATCGACCATCAAACCCCAAAAACTCCATGACAAAGTTAGAACTAAGAACTAAAAGAACAATTGCTTTAGATCTTCTTTCATAGCTTGTATCTGTTAGCATTCAGTTCTTTCTCATCTTCTAATATTTACCCTTTCTTGTTCTGTTTTCTGTATGTTACACTGGGCCCACATGTACATTTGTTTCTTTATATACATATATTGTCGAATAGGTTTAGCCTAAGACAGAGAAGATATGGCTTTAAGGCAATTTGAACAGCAATGAACAGAACATAGAAACTGTAGGGAGAGGGCTTGTATATTTGGTCATGGTATTTCTCCTTAAGGTCCAAGGAGGCACTGAGTAGCAGAAACCCGAGTGAAGATGCTCATGAAGATCCTGATGGTCGAGCCATCACTCATGCCTTCTGAGTCCAGCGTCACTGTAGAGAATTTCAGGCCACAACCAAGAAGAGAAGGCCTTGCGGGGGTGGTGGAGACTTCCAGGGTTGACCCGTTCGCTGACAGACTTTACCTCATGCCGAACATGTGAGGTCTTTCTCAGAGCCAAGATGACTTCCCATGGCTCTGTCTGTCTTTTCTCTTTCTTTTCCCTCGGGGGCTTGTTCTTTCTGTTCAGGTCTGTTTCCTCCGGACATATCAGAGTCCCATCAAGTAGTAAGGACTCTCTAAGCCTGTGTGGAATGAATGCACTCCATGCCATGCACAGATAAATGAATACATATGCGGATTTGCTCTACTCTTACTTTCTCCGTCTATGATTCTCTCCCCTTTTCTATTTCTTTTCTGTCACCCCACTCCAGCCTATGATCCATATGACCCACAGAGACAGTGTAGCCTAGTGGTGATCTATATAAGTTCTCTCTAGAATATGCTACATTGTCTCCTGTGGGCTTGCAGGAGTGAATTATTAAATTTTTAGGGTTTTTCCCCTCTTCGGCTGTTTTAAAACTGTTGGTAATTTGAAATTGGCCACAGTTAGAGTATTTTCACCATAGAAATTAGTGTTATAAGTTCGGAATGTGTGGATCAGCTCTGTTAACTATGAGTTGGAAGGTCTTAGGCAAGCTGCTTGATAGCTTCAAAATTAGGCTTCATTATTTATATAATGCAGATGATGCTTGTGGCTTTACGGGGTTACTAAAGAAGCAAATCACCTAGGCGAATTTTTGAAAGTACTTAGCATATATTTGCATAAACTATTCGACAAAACTAATCATTATTTCTAGCAATGATGGTACCATTTCTTGGATTTCAACTACTGCATTCTTTGATCTACTTAAATTTTCTTCCTTTTTTCCTGAAGAATTTGTGACAACTCAGAATAACAAATAAAACAGTCTATGAAAACAGGTATATAAATTAAAAATCACCAGAAAGGGAAAATGAAAATTATAATATGGAATCAAAATCACAACGCTGTTCAGATTGGGTGAATCACAACGCTGTTCAGATTGGGTGGGATCTAAAAGATCAAGAGTCCCACAGGTACTACTTGGATATTTCTTTTGTTGTTTTAAAGATACTTGTTTAATTTATTTTTTACACTTTTAATTAAAATATATTTGCACTACATCCCCCCTTTCCTCTCTCCAATTCCCCCATGTCCTCTCCTTCTCAAACTGATAATCCCCTTTTCTTTGATTGTTATTGTTGTACTTGTGTGTGTAAATATATAAACAAAGCAATCTGAGTCCATTTTTGGTGTGTGTCTGTGTGTGTATGTGTGTGTGTGTATGATTTCAGGGCTGAGCACTTTGCACTGGATCACCAATTTGCCCTCTCTCAGCAGCCATCATTCCCTGTAGTTCTGTATCTATCAGTTGAAAGCCCTATGAATTTCCCTTATTTTTCAACCAAAGTTTCATGGTGACAAGTTGTATATTAGGTTTCACAATACAAAATGTCATTTCTGCATCTGTGTAATCAGTACATCATACAAAGGAGCAAAAACTCCAGTCAATCAAGAAAGACAGACAGAAACATCTCATTGAACCCTCTGAGATCACAAAGACCCAAGCTTTGCAACAAACCCTGAAACTAAACTTTAGTTTCTTTGCTACTATTTATACCGCTCTAGAATGAGCTAACTGCTGGAATCATAAAATAATGCCATCTATCAATATCCCCTTAAACATTCTTACTAATATCAAAGTATGCATGACGTTCTGTGTGTGTGTGTGTATGTGTGTGTGTGTGTGTGAGAGAGAGAGAGAGAGAGAGAGAGAGAGAGAGAGAGAGAGAGAGATCTGTCGCTTTTCCTGGAAAGAAGTGAAGAAATATCTATTGCCCTCAGATAGGAAGCCGATGCCAAATGGAAGTAATGGCACCAACTAAATCCCATTTGGTGATCAGTGAGTTTTCCTGGGTTACTTAACAAGTATGGGTGATGGTTCCTCACAGCAGCAGGGGTGACACAAGACAGCTGCATTGTGTAGAAGCCCACCCCAGCGCAAATGACAGTGCGTGAAAGACATGTCTCTGGAGCTCTGCACAGCTTGCAGACAGCTTGACAGGGCCAAGAACCTCCCCTGGGCAGCTCTGCTCATCACTGGATACTCAGTCTCCCCCGCCCCGCAGCAACTGTTTGCTTTATCTGTAACTCTCGGAAGGGACTCCCTGGAATCCTGTGAGAGGCAGCTTTCCCAGACCTGTGACTGTTTCCTCCTGAGTCCCATGAGCCTTCTCCTCCCTCCAGAAGGAGATGGTTCAGGTCAGAAGAAACTGCTATCAGGCAGCGAGTGTGTGTGTCTGTGTGTGTGTGTCTGTGTGTGTCCTGGAGTCAAATTCAGGGACATCATTCTCTTCTGTTCATTGCATCTCTGTATTCACTCTTCTTTGCAGAGTTGGAACTATTTCGCTTTATAAACACTTCCAGAACCGGCCCAAAACTACCCAACACAAATCATCACACCTCACTTTCTGTTAACTAAGTGCAGCGTAGAAATAGTTTATACAAGATTCTGAAATAGGAATGCCTGCTAGCAGAATGCTGCTAGTGATTGCTGGGGGCTCACGCCTTTGCTCCCAACACTCAGGAGGCAGAGACAGGTGGGTCTCTGAAAGTTAGAGGCCAGCCTTACCTCCATATCAAGTTCCAGGCTAGCCAAGGCTGCGTAGTGGAATGGTGTTTCAAAAACAAAAACTGAGCAAACAAAACAAAGAAAGAATATCAGGCATTAAAGGGAACGTTTAAAAAAGATTTTGACCTTTTGACCTACTTAAAAGAAATGAGTCAGGTGTTTCTGGCACATGTTGTCAGGTCCATTGAGAGAACCTGCTAGAACTGCACCACAGAAGTTCTGGTTCCTCCAGATCTTCCATACAGATGCCATGACAGGACGACAAAGGGAAGATCCCAAGATCATGTTCACAGAGGTGTCAGCACAGTGCCCAGCATTCAGGATGGCTTCTGGTGACATTGTGCCCCACACACAGGTGTCAACAGCAACCCTGAGCTGATTTAAAGCGGTCACCGCAAGAGGACAGGAGCTCCACAAGAAGAGCAACAGAGCCAAGAAACCTGGGCCTAGGGGTCTTTTCTGAGACTGATACTCCAACCAAGGACCATGCATGGAGATAACCTAGAACCACTGCACAGATGTAGCCCATGGCAGCTCAGTGTCCAAGTGGGTTCCTTAGTAATGGGAACAGGGGCTGTCTCTGACATGAACTCAGTGGCCGGCTCTTTGACCACCCCCACCCCACCCCTCCTTAGGGGGGAGCTGCCTTACCAGGCCACAGAGGAAGACATTGCAACCAGTCCTGATGAGACCTGATAGGCTAGGGTCAGATGGAAGGAAGGGAAGATCGCCCATATCAGTGGAAATGGGGAGGGGCATGGGAGAAGAGGGAGGGAGGGCAGGATTGGAAGGACTGAGAGAGGGAGCTACAGATGGGATACAAAGTGAATAAATTTAATTAATAAAAATAAATAAATGTTTAGAAAAGAGAGGGAACAATGTAAGAAAGGGTGTGTGGAGGGAACGGAGGATGGGGATCAGATTTGGAGAGAGCAGAGGTGGAGGCTTATAGAGCTGTTAATTTCTATCCCCAGTGAGATGGATGGCCCTGTTTGTTCCTACTGCAGTTCAGGTTCCCCTATGACAGCACAGCCGAGGGGCATGCCCACCGTTCAGCCCTCCAGACAGCAAGAAAATTCTGACTCATCTGTTGGAGCCCGGGTGCTTTCTTAGAGGTCACCTTCCCTCTTTGCTGATAAGAAAAGCCCAGTTATGGACCCCCACTGTATGAAGGCAGCAGAGTGACCTGCCCAGAGCATGGACCAGAGTTAGTTAAAAAAACAAAAAAAAAAAACTGGTCACTACAGCATGCACCCTGCCTTATTTGATTAAAGCTCTTTCCAGTCACAGCAGGGTGTAACCTGCTCCCTAAGGCAAGATCATGGGAAGAACAAGTCACCCTGATTAAAACATCTGCCATCACTGTGCTGTGCTGGGGAGGCAGGGGCTTCTTTCTAGGGCATGGCCTAACAAAGTTAGGGCAGAGATGTAGAAGAGGAATTCCCACTCATGACTGGGCAATATTAGAAACTGGAAATCTGTTTGGTATTACCCAGTAAGGCCAAACATTTATACAAAGATATGTGTGAAGATATTCTCCGAGGCTGGTGCTTGTAATAGTGTATTACAGGTGTAAGTAGAACTTTGACATTTTTCCTTGAAAACAAATTTTTTTTTTTTAAAGAAAATTGTGCTAGGTGTGGTGGCTCATACTTGTAACATCTTCACTCAGGAGTTCAGGCAGGAGGATTGCTATGGATATGAGGCCAGGCTGAGCTACACAGTTAGTAACCCCAGGTCTTACCCAGTTACCCAGCCCCAAAACTTCCTCTATTCATTTTTAGCTGAAAGTATTGGCATTGACATAATTTAATTAAGCATGTGTGAAATTGCTGTGTTCCAAAACCTGAAATTGATGTAATTAAAGTGAAATGCAGAGCATGCACTTCTGATACTGTTTCTTAATGTCACACTCTATCGCTCTCGCTTAGTATCAAGTCACAAGAGAAGTATTTCATCTTTTAATTGCATTTTACATGCCCTTCATTCCTGACCCCAAAGCAATTATATTTTAGAAAAAAAAAAATCACTGAAGCAAGAAGGCCCAAAATAATAAAGTTACTTTGGTTCAGTGATGTCTCTAGCAGATAAAGATCACTGTTCCTAATTGTCTCCTCCTGAAGCTGCTCATGCGCAGAAAACACTTCCCCAAAGAAGCTCAAGACTTATATTTTCATGGTATTTGTGAAAAAGTAAACAGTTGTCCAGTTGTGATACTTTATTATGGTAATTGTTTCCTATAGAAATCATTACTCTTTTGGGTATATAAGGAAATACTAAGGAAATACTATTATAAGGAAATACTAACAGCTGAATTAATACTTGGTCAGTTTTCTTATCACCCCTCCCCATCGTGGAAAACACACATGAATGGTTCATCTGGAAGAAAAACCCTTCTACGAGGAAGGTTTCTGTAACTGAGCGCATCTGGCCTGTGGCCTTGGCAGCTTCTGACCTTCCCAGGCTGCCTAGGCCAGTTCTCCTCCAGTTCTCCTTCTCAAGGCTGGGACAACAGGAGACTTAGCAGTCAGAAGTCCTCCTAAATCACAGAAGGCTGGTCCTGGGGGTCAGCGGGCTCTACCAGGCTAGCCAGCTCCTCCTAATGGCAGAGCCAGCAGGGAAAGGAGCAGGTGCGATGTTGGGAAGCCATTAGCACAGCCCAGACAGTCCCTGCCGGAGGGAGGGACAGCCTGGCCACCAGCCATGCCCTTGGGCTCATGGTAATTAACAACTTGCTTATGATGAGAGCAGTGTGCTCCTCACCAGACCTAATAAATTTTCTCCTGTTCTTATTCTCTGTGACCTTTGTGTGTGCCCAGGCTAAAATCTTTAGAACCTTCAATGCTCTGTTCTCTCAGCTTTCCCCCACCCGCTCTGTTCTGGGGATTGAACCTGGGTTCCTTCCTATGCATGCTGGGGAAAGTACCCTCCGCCTTGGAACACACTTTTTATGGCTTCTACTTCTACATCAGTTTCGTCACTTCCTTCGCCTCCTTGTCTCCAAGTGTTGAGATTTTTGGGGCTCATGTTTGGGTTTCTCATTCCAGTCAATATTCTGGCATTGCTAACCTCTCCAGCCATCATGATTTCCGCACTATCCGCCATCGCAAGGACTTCTGAAACGACGTGTCCAGCCTAGGTCCTGGGTCTTCTTCTGAGGTCACATCCACTCATGAGCTTCCACCACCACAGTGCCCTCCGCAGAATCCTACAGGAGCGTCCAAACCCCTCTCCTCAAACCAAGCATGACTTTCCCCGCTGCCCTCAGTCCCTATATCACCACCAGCAACAGCATAAAAAATAAATTAATATACAAGGTAGTGAGTTTCAGCGCAGCATTTTCACACACATTTTGACTTTGTTAATCTGCCTCTCTCCTTGATTCCTGAATCTCCCTACCGCCTCCTTATAAGGCTGTCACTTCCTCCCAGAAGCCCGCATTCTGCTTTAATGTCACACATATTCTAGTATACTCTCCTCTTTAAAATCCTCTGCCTCCCTTTCTAGTTTCCACAAAATGTCACACGCATGTAAATACACTTAAATAAAATTAAAATTTTAGGTATTTTTAGAAGTCCAGTCCCACTGACTGTCAAGAATCACCATCATGGCATTTAACTACATACATTGTACTTAATGTCCTTTGTCTCCTGCCATTAGGTTCTAAGTTTCATCTAAGTTCTCTGCTCCATCCTCAGTACAAAAGCAATGCTCCTGCGGGATATTTGATCCCATTGTGGAACTGTAAAACTTTGTTTATTTTTTCTTTTGGTTGAGCCCTAACAGACACCTTTAATCCAAGAACTCTCTGTATACCGGATCTAATAAAGTTAACCCTAGGTCAAGAGGTGAAGCTAGAAACCAGCTGACAGGGAGTAGGAAGAACTTTGGATTGAAGGATAAGTAAGACAGTGGGGTTTTAGCTCAAGCTCTGGCTTTAGCTTAGGCTTCAGCTCTTCAGCTCCCTGGCCTTTGAGGCTTTGAGCTAGCAAGCCTTCTGCCTTGGGTTTTTTGGCTTTTTCCTCCTGGGTTGTCAGTTGAGCTAGTGAGCCTTTCAGGCTTTTTCCAATGAGACGTAAGCTGAAAAGGAAGGTCAGCTGGGTGCTTTCTCTGCCTCTCTGAGCTAGCAGGTTTTCACCCCAGCATCTGGCTCCTGAGTCCTTATTGGTAAAACAGAATAGTTGGGATTTTCACCATTGTTTATAACAACACAATGCTGCTTTGTAAAAGAAGTCAAAAATATCACTATCATCATCACCCACCTGAAGTGTCTGGTGCATAAGTTTGTTTAAAAAACACCTATTGAATGGATTAATCTGTAATTTAAAAAGTTTTTTCAATTCTTTATATAATCTATCCTAAGACCTCTACAGACATAACTTCAATATCTATTTCTATCCCAAGCTTTAAGATTGCAAAAATAACTGTCTCAGGTGCATCTCCACCTACACGCTGGTCTAACATCAACTTAGCCTAAGTTAAACTTATATCTTGGTGTTCATTCCTCCTACGCTCAAGAGGGTGTCTAATTCTTTTATTGATTCTCAATCTATCATAATCTCTTTGCCACTATTCATCTTTGCCTTCACTGATTTCTTTATCCCTATATGCAAATAATTACACCACCTAGAGAGACTAATGACTAATATGTCTCTACATTCATTTCCATAGACACTGCTACCTGGGGCTTCAGCTACATCTTATTCTTCTAGATCCATTCTCCATCTATCTCTTCCCATATCAGCAAGCGAGTGCAGCGCATAATTTACCTGCGTTGCACAGAATGTTTCATACAGTGCTTCCTTTTATCAAAACATTTTCCTTGGAAGGCCAAACTGACACGATGTGCTCTGTTTCGGCATTTTAACTGGCTTAGCAGCGTTGGTTCATAAAATAAGCAAAGGCAAACGCGGACTCCACAGAAATCGAGACCATTTCAACCTTCCTGGGGTTAAAGAAAGAGGTGTGCTGGTCCTTCATCCCTGGGAATATTGCCACTTGAATTTCAGAAACGCTGTGCTACCTGCTAACAAGTTGGACCATTACCTATGCAACAGTCTGCACTTCTGACGCCCGTGGTAGGGGGCAGCCTCTCCTCAGCATTACAGGGCTCAGTTCCTCCCAGCATGCCACATACCTACACATACCAGGGAAACGCCAGTTCTAGGAAACTCACTTAAACCTTTGTCTGCTGGGCTGTTTCATCCCAGTCCTGGTAAGGGATTTCCACATTATTATATCTAGTTACATGATTTGTTCAAATGTCCAATAAAAACGAAGTTTTTATGTTAGCAATTGCTCGCATCTTTATCATTGTTTGACAATAAAAGGAGGCTCTGAGTGAAGATTGACAGTAGCTGCATCACTGACTGGTAACATTCAGTTTGAACATAGCGTATGACTGGATAGGCAAAGGCATGTCTTTAATCCACACGAATCAATTCCTCTGAATAGTCTCAGGGCTAAAGTCAGGGGTCTTTTTTATACAAAATGGGCAGGAGGTTTTAGAAATTCAAAGCTACACTTTTATTCAAGGACACCCATTTCGCCTTTAATTCAGCCAGTAAGAATCCAAAAACTGTCTTTAAGGGTTGGCAGTATAATTGCAGTTCTTCCTGTTGGCCATTTCAGAAAGTACACAGCCTCCAAGGCTATTTTGAGCTGCCACAAAATAAGAGTCTCATTCCTAAAGATAATAATAGTTAAAACAGAAGAACATTTAAATTGTCTTCTTTGAAGCCAACTTACTATATATGAATCGAGAATGGGCTTTCACCCAACTCCAACATAGTTCCTTGTGGTCCTTGCTTATTATGATGGCCGAGGGACACACACCTTGCTGAGGAGAATCCACAATGGTGGAGTCTTACATGAACATATATTTCCAGCCTCTCTGAAGACGGTAGCATCAAGAATCGCTGGCAGTGAGGCTGAGAAGATGGCTCAGCAGTTAAGAACACTGGCTGCTCTAAGTTTAATTCCCAGCAACCATGTGGTTGTATGTGTGCATGCAGACAGGACACGCCTACATTTAAGAAAAATACATACATGAAATTTTGTTTCTGATCCAATCAGTGTATGTTGGATCTGAAAGTGCATATTCCTCATGTGCTGAGAACCACAACGAACAGCCAAGACCAACATGACCCTGAGACAGAGGCAGCAAGCAGCCTGTCCTGAGAGACTGTAAACGTTCAGACCCACCCCAGATGATGAGTCTGAATCAGTTTCTTACATGATGCCTAGGGACCTGTGAGGACCTGCAAGGTTGAGGGAAATGGCTTGAATCAAAGGCGGCAAGCTCTTCTGGAATTTACCTAAATAAGTATGAATGTTTTAAGCTTCATAGGCTGTCCATCTCCATCACAACTGCTGAATTCCAGCATGCTGGCATAACAGGACCAGAGAGCAGATGTGTCTAAGCCTCAATAAAACTTTATTTACAAAAACGGGTCTTAGCTGGAATTGACCCACAGTCAGGCCATAAACCTTGGCCCACCAAAAAAAAAAAAAAAAAGAAGTTCTGACCTTTATTAGGATGGGTGTGTGGGGTGTGTGTGTGTGTATCTGTCTTTTAGTCTTGCTTCACCTCCTACCACGGCTCTTTCAGTCTAGGATTGCACCTGTGTATTTATAGTTTCAGCAAACATTTGGCAACATTTACACCTGCCTGAGAAACACTCCTAGGTGTGCCCAACCTGCTCGACATTGCAACATGGCATTGTCATCTATAAAGTTCACTCTAGACAATGGAGCAATCTGGTTTTCATTTTTTTAATCGTCATGTTTTAAGTTCATCCACAAGTTAATGTTGGGCTGCACTCATACACACCACGCAGGTCTCATGCAGATGGACATGTCTGCTTGAACCTCCTTGGTAATGTCTAATTGTTTTTATGAGCTACTAATATTTTCCTGCTAAATAGTTCATATAAAAACACGTTCAAAGGATGTGTGACTCTCTTTTTTCTTTCCCCCTCCTTCCTTTTTTCTTTTCCTTTTTCTTCATTTCCTCCTTTTTTCCCCCATGCCCTAGTCACTAGGGTGGGTCCCAATGCCTCAGAGATCCTAGGCAAGCCCTTCTTCTGCCTCTGGGCATTCCCCAGCCCTAGATGGTTTTCTTGAGCATCTTTCTTTCCAGTGTCCCTAAAATATACTTATTTTAAAAGTATAAGTTTCTTGTAGGGTTATTTGTTTATAATTCTTTCCTAATAATTAGGATAACTCTGCTCATCACAATTTAGGAAAAGCAGATAAACAAGAGAAGAAACCATGCACAACACCAGCAAACACAAAACTCCACTGACTTTCTTTTTTAAATTTTATTTTATTAATTACACTTTATTCACTTTGTATCCCCCCTTAAGCCCCTCCCTCATCCCCTCCCGGTCCCACCCTCCCTTCCCCTTCTTCACGAATGCTCCTCCCCAAGTCCACTGATAGGGAGATCCTCCTCTCCTTCCTTCTGACCCTAGTCTATCAGATCAAATCAGGAGTCATCTTCTGTGGCCTGGTAAGGCTGCTCCCCCCTCAGGGGGAGGTGATCAAAGAGCAGGCCTATCAGATTATGTCAGAAGCAGTCCCTCTTCCCATTACTATGTAACCCACTTGGACACTAAACTGCCATGGGCTACATCTGTGCAGGGGTTCTAGGTTATCTCCATGCATGGTACTTGGTTGGAGTATGAGTCTCTGGGAAAACCCCTGTGTTCAAATTTTCTGGTTCTGTTGCTCTCCCTGTCGAGTTCCTGTCCTCTCCAGATCTTACTATTTCCCACTTCTTACATAAGATTCCATGCACTCTTCCCAACCATTGGCCATAAGTTTCAGAGTCTGCTTTGATAGTCTGCAGGGCAGAGCCTTCCAGAGGCCCTCTGTGGCAGGTTCCTAGGTTGTTTCCTGTTTTCTTCTTCTTCTTCTGATGTCCTTCCTCTTTGCCTTTCGGGATGGGGATTGAGCATTTTAGGCAGGGTCCTTTCTCTTGATTAGTTTTTTTTAGATGTACAGATTTTAGTAGGTTTATCCTATGTTATATGTCTATATGAGTGAGTATATACCGTTTATGTCTTTCTGCTTCTGGGACAGCTCACTCAGGATGATCCTTTCCAGGTCCCACCATTTACCTGCAAATTTCGTGATTTCCTTATTTTTCATTGCTGAGTAATACCCCAGTACCACAATTTCTGCATCCATTCTTCAGTTGATGGGCATCTGGGCTGTTTCCAGCTTCTGGCTATTACAAATAAGGCTGCTACAAACATGCTTGAGCACATGTCCTTATTTGTACTTGAGCCTCTTTTGGATATATGCCTAGGAGTGGTATGGCTGGATTTTGGGGAAGCGCTATTCCTAGTTGTCCAAGAAAGTGCCAGATTGATTTCCAGAGTGGTTGTACAAGTTTACATTCCCACCAGCAGTGGAGGAGGGTTCCCCTTTCTCCACAACCTCTCCAGCATGTGTTGTCACTTGAGTTTTTCATCTTGGCCATTCTGATGGGTATAAGGTGAAATTTAAGGGTCATTTTGATTTGCATTTCCCTGATGGATAATGAGGTTGAGCATTTCTTTAAGTGTTTCTCTGCCATTTGATATTCCTCTACAGAGAGTTCTCTGTTTAGCTCTGTTCCCCATTTTTTAATTGGATTACTTGGTTTGCTGCTTTTCAGCTTCTTTAGTTCTTTATATATACTGGATATTAGGCCTCTATCAGAAAAAGGGTTGGTGCAGATTCTTTCCCAATCTGTAAGCAGTCATTTTGTTCTGAGGACAGTGTCCTTTGCTTTACAGAAGCTTTTCTGTTTCATGAGGTTCCATTTATTGATTGTTGCTCTTAGAGCCTGTGTTGTTGGTGTTCTGTTCAGGAAGTTGTCTCCTGTGCCAATGAGTTCTAGGGTATTCCCCACTTTTTTTCTAGCCAATTTAATGTGTCTGGTTTTATGTTGAGGTCTTTGATCCACTTGGACTTTAGTTTTGTGCAGGGTGATAAGTATGGATCTATTTCCATTTTTCTACATGTAGACATCCAGTTAGACAAGCACCATTTGTTGAAGATGCTATCTTTTTTCCATTGTATGGTTTTGGCATCTTTGTCAAAGATCAGGTGTCCATAAGTGTGTGGGTTTATTTCTGGGTCTTCTGTAGGCTTATTTGTTTATAATTCTTTCCTAATAATTAGGATAACTCTGCTCATCACAATTTAGGAAGAGCAGACAAACAAGAGAAGAAACCATGCATAACAGCAGCACACACAAAACTCCACTGACTTTCAAAAGGTAACTTTTTAAACATAAAGTTAACTAGTCAACGACCTAGAAATTTTTGCATCACACTCATGACCTCTATTAAACACTTCCATAGTTCAAAAGAAAATCTCTTATCCATTAAACAGTTTCTTTCCCAGCAGCTCCCAACAACTACCAATCCTAAGAATTAAAGAATCAAGTTTTCAATTACCACTGGCATTTTGCTAAAAATTTTTAGTGAATGTACCTATTTCTTAGCTATTTTGGACACTTGTATTAGTGTCCAAAATATTGTATTAGGACACTTGTATTAGGTTTTTCAGTCTGCAGATACTGAACTCATCTGTTCTTATTTAGGTGTTAGGTTTTCTTTTCAATTGAAGAAATGTTTTGTTATATCCACTGTGATTATTTGCATAAAACAAAGTTCTGGAAATAAAGTATGTTGGACCAAAAGGAACAAAAACTTCAATATATAACCACTTTTTCCCCCCTTTGGTTTGCCAAGGATTTGGAGAGATGGCTCATTTGCTTCTAAGCCTGGCAGCCTGAGTTTGATCCCCAAGATCTCCACAGTGGAAGAAGTAAGCAAATCTCCATGTTATCTCTGATGGCTGCACACTCTGTGGCATGTATGTGCGCGCGCACACACACCCACACACACATACACAGTAAGAAACTGAATGTCTTTTGAAGATGCCAAGTTACACGTCCATTCATTCTGTTGTTGTTGTTTTTCAAGACAGGGTTTCTCTGTGTAGCCTTGGCTGTCCTGAACTCACTCTGTAGACCAAATTCACAGAGATCCACCTGCCTCTGCCTCCCCAAGTGCTGGGATCACAGGCTTGCATTACTGTACCCAGATTTCCATTCAATTTTTATGAGAGCAAGAGACAAAAATTGTATTTCTTCCCTTTAAAGTTCACTTTCTTCATTCTTGATAATGTGAATACTTTTTCATGGCTTATTGGGATTTATAATCCTAAGTCAGGAACACTTATTTATAAATATCTCTCAGAAATAGTGGAGTTTCTAATTATTGTATGTGGTGACTGTATACCAATATAAACACACATGCTGACATTCCTGCTGTCACTTTAGTAACAGGACAGTAAGAGTCTCCTGTATCATATTCTTACATATGATAAAGCATGATTTCAAAGGTCTTTAATTTTGTACATAATTAATAACTGGGAAGGCAGAATTACTTGGGTTCTTTTTCACTGTTCATTCTTTCTAAAGCCATAACTTCCCTGTTGCTCCTTCAGCATCCAAAGATGAGTCAATGCCTTAGCTTTCTAAGTCGAACTCATGTTGCTAATTTAAGCTGGTCCACAGCTGAATTTCTCCAGTCAGAACTAAGAAGAACCTCAGAGACCATGTGATGCAGCCTCGGTGGTACAGAAGAGGAACACATCACAGTTCAACAGAGGTCACAGTTGCTCAGCGAGGGATAGGGTCCAAGTCACACAGCACTGTGTCTAAACTTGTAGCAAGCAAAACAGTGTGAACACTTAAAGCCTATGTCCCCCTCTGCTGGTGTCTGGCAGAACCCGCTAAGTCAGCATGCTGGGCAGGGCTCTGCCGAAGGCATTTTTCTTGCTACACATCCCCACAGGTGAAGAGCGTGCCAATATTTCAAGCACTCCAAGCCAAGAATTTCCTCCTTTCAAATCCTCTTCTCAATGCAGAAATCAATGAGCACTGTCTTTTGTAGTAATTAAGCACCCAACCATACCCCCTATAAAGATGTAGCCAATGGGCAGCTCAGGCCTCATGTGGGTCCTCTAGTAAGGGGAGCAGGGACTGTCTCTGACATGGACTCTGTTGCCAGCTTATCGATCACTTCCTCCTGGCAGTGCTGCCTTGCCAGGCCACAGGGGAAGAGTATATGCTCAGTGCTGATGAGACTTGATGAGCTGGGGGTGGATAGAAAGGGGGCTCCCCTTTTCTGAGAGATAGGGGAGGGGGAGAGGGAGAGAGGATGGGACTGGGAGGCAAAGAGGAATGGGGCTACGAAACAAGATGTGAAGTGATTTTTTTTAAACTGACGTAAGAATATGTGTTTAAATTTAAAACTTGTTTTAAATAATAAAAAATAAAATGCGATTGGAAAAACAAACAAGAACCTAACCATTAGCTTCAGAGTCACTGGGCTTGTATCCTGACTCAAGTGTTTATGGTTAAGACACTTCTTCACATACAAAGAGCAAGAGTCACCGCTACCACAACTTGTATGACTAAGAGCTGCGTAAGCTTCTCCGTATAGAGTGGACAAGGGTGAAGACCCGCGCTTCAGGCACTCTTTGAAGCACTAACGGCAGTGTGGTGCAGTGCGCAGCCCACTCACTTGTCTCGCTAGGAAAGGGAGGTGCTCCCGTCCACACGCCAGGAGGCTTCGGACTATTTCAAATATCATGGAACTGAGTCCGCTCCTCCTTCTTGACCATGTGCATTCTCAAGATAGGTGGCTAGGGCTTTGTTTTACAGTGTTTCTTTCATGACACTGAATGCGGGCAGGGTGGCCGTCATGAAGCTGTGTGAGATGAGAAACGTGGAACTATTGCCATCACAGACAAAGAGTGTTGTTCTAAAGAATTAGAAGAAACATTCCAAGGACCAGCAACACAACATACACATGCCATTTTAACTGAAGTATGGGATGGTGTTTCGCTGAAGTAGTAAAATGTCACAATCCTAAATCAGATGACTATGAAGAATCGTTTTTGTTAGATTAGCCTTTACTTATTAATAAACAGAGAAATGTAGCAATGGAGAAGGGTCATATAAAATTAATGGGACAGAAAGCAGGGCAGTAAGAATGAGACATTATTCTGACATCCAGAAGCTATAATTTTTAAAAGTTGAAATAACTTCAAGAGCCACAATTAATTAAAAGAAAGTAGTACATGTTGAAAAGAAATAACGAATGAGTCTTTAAGTTGTTTGATGGGTTAGCATAAGGTGATAAATCATGTAAGCACACAAGATGAAAAATTCCTGCTCACTTCACAGACATCACCAATACTGATTCAGGCAACAGGAAGTTCTTCGAAAGGGGTCTGATAGTAGCATAAATAATGAGTGCTGTGATGGCCTGTTGAAATCGGCCACTGGGAATTATCTGAAATCTTATCATTTGCTATTTATAAAAGTAATACAGTTTCATAGCATTGAATCAAACAGTTGGTTAATTTGGAAATTTATACCTTTTATAAATTTATAACTTTTTGCATTTCTTATTTATGAAATACACATCTACGTAAACAATTTACAATTCATTGTTTTTAATAGTCTAAATAAATACTTATTTTGTGGACGACACGGTAAATTTATTTGTAATTTTTATTGTTTTTCGTAGGGAAGAGCTTCTGAACTGTGTGTCAACTTTTCCAGATCTGCATCTGGCCCTGGGTAGAGTGAATGGGTCAAAAGAAGAAATTCACTCAGAAATGCTCGTCCCCAATACTAAATGGTCAGCCCTGGAAACACAGGTAACATTATACAGACTAAGCTGGGCGTACCAACAACTAATAAAAGGGGTATGAATTCAAAAGAGAACAAGGAGGGGTATATAGGAGGATTTGGAGGGAGACAAGGGAAGGGGGAAATGATGTAATTATACTCTCAAAAATACAGAAGTAATAAGAAGGAAGAAGAAAATCAAGGCTCTTCAGTGCTTCGGAGACTCTCAAGTGGCACCTGACCCTCCCTGGCCCACTGAGATTGTATCATGCTGGACAGAACACAGACACGGCCCTTTCCTGTTTCTCTATTTTTTTTTCTTTTGCATTTGCTAGTCATGTAATGAGGGTAACCAGAATCTCCTGAGCACTGAGCTAAGTTTGCTGCACAGCATGATGGGAGTGCTGCTGGCTGCAAAGGTCTAGCACACTGCTAAGGGCCAGAGAGAGACTTCAGTGACTGGGAAGGAGGACTTCTCGTTTGAGCAGGTAAAGAAACTTGAAGAGGACCTAGCAGCACAGTGGTCAGGCTTAGGAAATATACTCCAGCGGCTCTGAAACCACAGCGAGGTGCAGTGGCCTTCTACGTGAATTGGCTTTGCATAGAGAGACTAGCCTTCATTTACACTAAGTAATATTTGGGGCGGCTTGCAGCAACGGAGATGATGATAGAAACTGTGAGATAAAGAAGGGATACAAAGTGAATAAATTGTAATAAATAAAAAAAAAATTCTTCCTCCTCAAAAAAGAGAATGAGGAAAAAAAAAAAAAGAGAGAATGAGGTCTCCCACCCAGTTGATGCTTTTCTGCAAAGAACTGCATACATGCTGGACATATTGTGAATTATCTCTCTTTTGTTTCGTTAATTCTTCAAAGGGAGCCACTAAAAACTTAAGAACTTTAAACCGTACATAAACACAGAAGGTTGGAGCCCATGAAACTAAAAGGGAATCACTGCTTATCAAATAGAGGCTCCAGATGTGTTTTCAGTGCAATCGGCTTTGGCTTTTGAAAAGTTCCCATTCCTTCTAGTCGTAGCTCCCATCACTGAACACACACTCACCTGTACTACCCCCAGTGTGCCGGCACTGTGCCTGCAGCTACCCGCACGAAGCACAAAGCCCAGGTAATTGAGCTTTTTACCTGCTCTTGCTAAGCAGGACCCGAAGGCTCAAGTGATACAGCAGCACACGAACAATGCTTTGGGAGACACAAGGCTAGCAGGAAGGGAAGCATGTTGCTTCTGATCTGGAAGGCACTGGGGGGAAAATAGCACATGTTACAAACTGGGAATAGCATCAGTCACTGCCCAAGAAAAAGAAGGGGAGATGGCAATCAGGTCACGGTGAGGATGAAAATTAACTGCTTATTCCTTCCTCTGGGGTGCATTGTAATGCGTGTTAATATTTTATCTTTGAGGGCCTGACTTTTTAATTAATGTATAATAACAAGCTAGTGGGCTGATGTATTTCCGTCATGGGAGAGAAGGGGCTAAAATAGAATTGGAAGTGCCTTAGGCCCATAGTGGACACAGAGGCTGAGCAAGGCAGCAGAGCTGTTACTACTGCAGCACCTCACACTTCACCAAAAGTCAACTGAGGCTCTGTCCTCACCCTCCTGGCCTTCTTAAAGACAACTCTATAAATATTAATATCTTTAAACAAGAAGTTCTGGACTCTCCTTTGCTTAGTCAAAAGCCTCAGAAAGTTACTTTCCAAACTGATTACCCAAGATGTAAAGACGCTTTAAAGAAGTGGGTTTTGCTGTGAGTTTCAAGGAGAGCTCGGGAATCATCTTGACGTCTGTAAATCCCACTGGGACGAACGCAGTGGGAGCCGGGCTCCATCTTGGAACTTGTGTGCAGGTCATTTCCTAGGCTGCTAATAAGCTGCAACAGTTAAGAATTAGACATCTCAGTATGGCTCAGTAGGCCTGGGAGAGGTAATGGCAGCGCAGAGCTCCAGAGGAAAGAAAATGAGATTTCATTCCCTTAGTGGAGAACAGGAACCATTGTGGAAAAAAAGCACTACAGAAGTGATTTCTTATTTCTCCTGTGCCACAGCTATCAGAGAGGGAGGTGGTCCTTATTTCACTGGGTAAGGCTCTATCTAAGGGCTCTTATGAAATTCAAGTCATCAGCTCTCAAGAAAAACAGATAAAGGAAGCTGTAATCGCACCCATACTTGATCCATTGAGCTAGAAAGTGCAGGAAAGAAGAGAACACACAGAAGAAAATAATTTGGCTTTTTCAAAGCGTGGGCATATGGCCCGTGTGGAGCAGCAGATGGCCTGAGCAGCATGCGGGGCAAGCTGACGGCCAGCAGGCAGTGCGGGCGCACGCCGATGAAGCCAGCCTGCCATGGGGCAAGGCTTCCAATCAATTAGACCAAAGCAAAGTGAGGATTTCTATGTTCGTGACTCTATGATTTGAGTGTTTCAAAAGCAAAATTAAAAGGCAGGAGGACAGACTGGGAGGAAAGGTAGGGTAAGCTCTTGAGAGGGCTACTGGTGCCAGAAGCCTAAGACAAGAGCTCCACCAGCCGAGTCAGAAAAGCAGCTCACGTCTGCAGAAGGCTTTCTATGCACGGCTTTCAAATGTCACAGCTTATGGGGCAGATTCTCATTTCATTCGTGTGTGTGTGTGTGTGTGTGTGTGTGTGTGTGTGTGTGTGCGTGTGGAGATGTGCACATATGTATGTGGGTGGGTCGGCATGTACATATATGTACATGTATACATCATGTCTTTTATCAGGAAGTGTCTGCCTTCATTTTTTGAGACAGGGACTCTAATTGGCCTGGGCTTGCCAGTTAGCTAGAATGGCTGGTCAATGAGCCCCAAGGACCCCCCTAAGTCCACCCCCCCAAGTCCACAAATGTGAACAAATGTGAAGCCTGGCATTTTTTTTTCCCCCGTAGGTTCTGGAGATCAATCCCGGCTTCTCATGTCCATACAGGAAACACTTTACCACCTGAGCCACCTCTTCAGCCTGCATTCTGCTTTATAAATAAAGAAATGGGGATCTGAAGAGAGGCTTGGCAATGCTCGCTATGTCTGCCCGCGGAGCCCCCTCTGACTGCACAGTTTACAGAGCCAATTCTATACCTTTCTGATGGGTGGGAGCTTGCTTGCAAGCCAGTCTCCTCTTTATCAAATGTAGAGAACCCGGACAAGCTAGTCATTCACCCATGTGTTTTCTGGGTACCTGCTGAGGGCCAAGCACTTACCATCAAGGCTGTGCAAGTATTTAGGAAGGGAGCCTCTAGAACGGCAGAGCCCAATTCTTTTTGAAACAGGGTCTCCTCGTGCTGCTTTGGCTACACTTGCAGTTGCTGCATGATTAGCCTTGAGCTCAGCCTGGGCTAGTAATGGTTTAAGCTTCACAGGCTATTGGTCTCCATCATAACCGCTGAATTCTGGTATGGTGGCACAACGGGGCCAAAGATCAGATGTGGCGATGCGCCACCATATTCCAGAAACGCAGTGATTTTCAGCAAAACTGAAATTTCTAAGTAAACAGATGAGCTCCTCATTCTAGGGAGTTTTCCTTCATGCTCCTTGTAGGTTGCCAGCACGAGGCACGCCGCCCTGTTCTGTGGCTGTCAGGCTTCTCAATACTGCCCTCATGTCTCCAGGTCCCTGTTGCCGTGTTTTGAATAGGAATGACCCCCACGGACTCATGAATTTGCATGCTTGGCCACAGGGAGTGGCAATATTAGGAGGTGTGGCCATGCTGGAGGAAGCGTGTCACTGAGGAGTCGGGCTTTGAGATCTTATATACTCAAGCTCTGCCCGGTGCAGCACACAGTCCTCTTCTGCCCACAGATCAAGATGCAGAACTCTCAGCTCCTTCTCCAGCACCATGTCTTCCTGGGTGCTGCCGTGCTTCCCGCCATGACAATAATGGACTAGACCCCTGAGCTGTGAGCCAGCCCCAACTAAATGTTTTGCTTTGTAAGAGTTGCCTTGGTCATGGCGTCTCTTCACACCTCCTCCTCGGTGCCCAGCAGCCACCTTTCTGACGTGAGCCCTTCTTGACCAGACGAAATGCAGGCTTTCACCACATGCCAGTCTCTCTCCTTTGCCCTGGTGCTGTGAAAAGACCTTCTCCCTACTTCAGGCCTCTCAGGAAGTTCATCTCTGTTTCTCAAGGGACTGTGTGTGCTTTATCAGGGTTGCACTGACTTCATTCTGGTCTTACTCAACTCTCCCGGCACAAAGGATTCTATGAGGAAGTGTTTAGCCTTTCTGCATCCCAAAGTATGGCCACATGTTGAGTTCTGGCTGGACATTTTCGCCCCGCAACAGGGTCTTCATGTTAAAGAAATCTTGCCACCAAAAGCTAAACTACACCAAAATTTTTTTTTAATGTCATTACCCAGAACCAAGCACAGACAGGAAACCTCGCTATAGAGCAATATTGCAGATAGGCCTTCAAAGCCAGGACCCACTAATGGGGAGATTACCAGTCTAATTAGTGAAAATCACCCATTTTATTCAGTATTTCTGTGGTTTTTTTGCTGTTACTAGAGCCGATATTTTTCTTACTATCACCTTCTATTCCTCCTCCTAGCTCTGATTCTTACTCCCTTGTTCCTGTTTTGGGCCTCTCAAGCTTATTGGCTAGTCACTCCACCTCACGTGGCAGGAAAAGCCTCCTGCAGTGGACTCCCTTTGCGAACTTTGGGTACTTTGTAAGCTTTGTTAATCAACCCTCAAAGCAAAAAAGGGGCCAGGCCCCCCTCCCCTACCCCAGACTTCTCTAAGAACCCTACTTTTCATTTTCTAACTGCTGTAATGGTCATTTCCAGCCCCAAGGCAGGGGAGTGGACAGGCCCGAGCTTACAAGAAAAAAAAATCCCATCAATCCCTAACAGGAAAACCCACCAATCCTGTGCTCCCCAGGCTCAGGACTTGAAATTCCACTAATCATCACCCTAGAAATCTCCCCCCCCCACACACACACACGCCTCCTCACCCTGAACACACCAACCTAAGAAACCCTATACAATGCCTGTGTCTGCTCCGTTCTGTGCTGCTTCTCTCCTGAGCAAAGGCAGACACCCTCCTGGGAGTTTCCCTCCCAGTGAACCTCTTGTGACTTTGCTCTTGTGACTTTTCGTGGTGTTCCTTGGTTCCCCGACTGCCAGGATACCTGTCCCTTCAGAGCTGCCACACTTACAGAGCTGACTCTCAGCCTTGTGCCCTGTGCTGTACTGTGACCCCTGCCTTATTCTAACTATTCTAAAACATTACTCCAAAGGGGCCGTTGGACTGAGAAGCTAGGGTGTCAGGGAGACTGGTTTGGTTTTTTTCCTCAGTGCTGTGACTAAATACTTGACAAGAAACAAGTAAAGGAAAAAAATCACTGGATGGCTTTTGTCAACTTGACACAAGCATAGACATATCTGGGAAGAAGGCATCTTGATTGATAAAATAGCTTGAATAGACTATAGGTAAGTCTGTGGGTTGATGTTTTGATTAATGATTGGCGTGGGTGGTGCCAGCCCTAGGCAGGTGGTCCAGAGCTGTACAAGAAAGCAGGCTGAGCAAGCCATGAGTAAGCAGTGTTCCTGCCTGGTCTCTGCTTCAGTTCCTGACTCCAAGCTCTTGCCTTGGGTGAGTTTCTACAATAAACCCTTTCCTCCCCAAGTTGATTTTGGTCACAGTGTTTTAACACAGCCGTGGAAAGCACACTACGACAGATAGAAGCTCGTTCTGGCTCACAGTTTGAGAGGATAGACCTCAATGCGGCAGGAAAAGCATGGAAGCAGACAGGTCCGCAGGGGCAGCAGCATGTGGCAATTGCTTGCCTGTGTATCGGCATAGCCAGAAGTGAGAGAAAGAAATACCAACTTTCTGCTGGTGTTCTCCCTTTTCCCCTCTTATTCAGTGCAGGACTGCAGCTGACAGGATGGATCTTCCCACTCTTGGGCCTTCTTCCCTCAGTTACAACTCCCTTAAATTTTGAATGTCTCCACAAACACTCAGGATGTGCCTCACCTGCGTGAGTCTAAATCACATAAAATTGACAAGTGAGAGTAACTGTCTCAGATGCTCAGCCTGGCAGCTGACTAATAGTGTCACCTTGAGCAAGTGACCAAACTTACCTCTTTTTAAGCGGGGAAGCGAGTCTATTGTTTCACTGGATGTCAAGATTCCCCAGGTTAATGCTCAAGTCATGTGTCTGAATGCTCGTGTGTCTCAGCTACTGGATGCTATTAGCTCAGCGTCGTTCCTTTGGGAGTAAAGAAGAAGATAAATCAATAGAAGATAGCTGATCTAGACAGCTCCTGATGGGTTTCTGTTGGAAATACACACAAGCTAAAATCTTTTAGCTTGGCTTATAAAATATTAGAACCCTCAAAATGTAGCCTTTCTGTCTCTCCTCCTTCCTTACATGAAGGACCTTCCTTTGCCACAGAGACTTTCAGTTTCCCCACATCCTGCAGAAAACCCCTCTGCCATCTTCTGATGCTCATGAACTAAACTTTAGCCACCATTCAAGATTCCAATATAAGCACTCTGTGACGCCCGCCTGGCTACCATACAGACTGAATTTCTGTCCCCACTGCTCCCCCCACCCCAGAATGATTCAGATCTTATATCTCAGAAAGAACATTTCCAAAGCATTGTCAGTGTTCGCATATCCTGTTCTCATTAAGTTATAAAATCATCTTAAGAATGGGGTCTGTGGTCAGTTGTGGTGACATACATCTCTAATCATGACACTCAGAGGTATGTGTGTGTACATGGGGGTATGGGGATTGTCGTGACTTCCATGCCTGCCTAGGCTATGGAGTGAAACCTTGTCTCAAAAAACAAAAGAGGAGAAAGGTGTTCTACTATTCTCAGAGTAAATGGCCATCAGCTTATGTAAGATAAAAAAAAATACATAAGTGAATAAATTCAGAGACCATAGAAATTGTTTGTGGAAAAAGATACAGAGTTGCAGAAAATGTATTGGGTATGAGCATTTCAATTTAAAATCAAATAATCAGACATATATACCATGCACACAAAGAAATCAACCAAATTCAAAGCAGTGATTTGGAGCACGGAAGGGGTTCCCCTCTGATGCCTCTCATCTTCCAGGCCACTCTTCATAGCCTGTAACTTCTGGACCAAATTCACAAAGGCAACTGGAAGCTACTGAAAGTCAAAAGTCATCCTCTTGTGACCTTTCAGGCGGCAGGACACTGTGTTCATCATAACATTCCTGTGTCGTTCTAATAAGAAGGCAGGAGACGCTGTACACTGAGGTGTAAAGCAAGTACTTCTAGCTGAAAGTAAAAGCTTCATGGCCAAAGATGTGAGATGCTGGCCCTTTAGATCCACATTCCATTGCTAGAGTACGATGGGGGACGTGTTAGCAACGCTTGAAATTTAGAGGGACTAGGGGCAAAACTCAGTTATGAGACCCCTGCAGACCACAGCACCAAAACAACAACAAAAGAGAACAGGGCACAAATCTGCACAAAAAGCAATTATAACTATGCAACGTCAGCCAAGTTTGATAATATATCAAATGTCAGTATTACTCAAGTATGAAAACTGGCTTTCTTCTTTACATTTTAGTAATCTTTAGGCGTTTCTTAGTGAAAGTTATTATTATTATCATTTATTAAAATATTACTTTGATGAGTTAAATGTGTCCATTCGGTCTACCAGGCCAATTTTGTCTAGGGCTGTGTGAGAAGACATTCGGCCTTCCTAAAATGATGCGCAGTGGCAGGAGGGTTACCGACTCAGCCAGGTTCACCAAGTCCCTGTCTCACAAATCAAATTTTCTCCCTCTCAGCTTTGATGGGGCATTTGTTGTGTGAAGTCTTTGTGTCAGGCTGTGCGGTGGCAGAGGGTAACACTGGATGCCTCATGACAGGCATTTCTCGCTGGAGTTCTGCGTCTGCCTACACCTCACCCGATCCTCGTTTACAGCCTGTCTGTGTCAAATGCTCTCCTAGCTATCACCGTAAAGGACTAGACGGGATTAAAGTCTGCTTGACAGCCCCCAGGGAGACATGCATAGGAAGCTGACGCCTAGTTGGGTGTGAAGGCTGTGAGGTTCTTTAAGTGGGAGAGGGCAGGCGTAGAAAGAAGACAGGCATTAACATGTACATAACGCATCGTCCGCCGGGACAGAGGCGCTGTCTGGGAGGTGGAGAAAGGCTTGGAAGGAGGCTCGTGTGACTGAGATATGCATATGTCGGTACTGTACAGGCACAAAGCGCCTAAATGGACTTGATCTTTGTCCAAGCTTTTAATATTATACAGACTTCGTCTGTTCAGAAATGCTCCTATTTCACGACTTGATTTCTCACGCAATTAGCCTATTTCATAAGCCCTGGACTTGCATATTGAGGATAAAAATTACAAAGATAATCACGTCACGGTCGGGAAGGCTGTGAAGTGTTCCCAGGTGTTCTGTCACAGGCGCCTCGAGAACACTGTAGAGACAGCCCCGTACCCTCACTGTCACCAGGTCAGGTGACGGGGATGAAGACGCAGGCTATAAACTCTATGACGTCACGCAGATGGACAGGTGGAACAAAAGGATGTGAAGGCAGAAACTAACCCCTTGACATTAAATGGATCCACACCCCTTGGGCGGGCAGGCCTTGCCAGGGAGCGCCTCATCTGGTGTAGTTTATCAACCTTGCCACTAGATGGCAGAATCAGTCCAATCTGCAGAGAGGTTGGCTGGGTGTGGCCATGTCTCCGAAGCCACGCCATTTAGCAATGGCTACAAATGGCTGTCATTTTCAAATGTAGTAGACTGGGTCTTGAGTAATTAAATTTTGAATAGAATTTGTTCTTTGAAGTCGAGGGTCACACACAGTCAAAATAATTGTCCATGGGAAAAAAAAAAATTGAAGGGATGGGTATTGGGATCTTCATTTCACCCTTCACAGAGAGGGCTGCAGTTCTAGCGTAGTCAACAAAAAATATCTCTCATCTCTAGTGGCCACACCTCTCTCCTTCATCTGCTACAGTAAATCGGGGATGGTGCAGGTGGTTTAGAGAATAAACACTCACCAAGAACTGAGGGAAAAACTTGTCTTAGCACCAGGTGTCTTCTTGGGGTTGTGACATGGGCCACGCCCCTTATCATGTCAGACCTTCAAACCTATTGAATTAGGCTCAATAGGTACAGATATCTTACAGGAAGGCACACTCCTCAGCAGAGCCTGATTCTTCCACCATCTGTGAGTCAGTGAATTAAAGGCAAAACTCACCAAACTTTGCTCTAAATACCTCAGACCTATCAAACTATTCAAAGCACTGATTCCAAAAATGATCTTCCACCTTGCTGGCTGGTTTTGTATCAACTTGAAACAGGCTGGTGTCATATGGGCAGTGGGAACCTCAATTGGGAAAATGTCCCCGCCACATTGGCCCGTGGGCAAGCCTGTGGTACATTTCCTTGATTGATGATGGATGTGAGCGGACCCACCTGACTATGGGTAGTACCACTTCCTGGCTGGCAGTCCTGGGTGCTATAAAAGAGAAGCCAGTAAGCGGCATCCCTCCGTGGTCTGTGTGTGCATCAGCTCCTGCCTCCAGGGTCCTGCCCTGACTTCCCTCAACAACGGAGTGTGACATAAAGAGTTATAAGGTGAAACAATCATTTCCTGCCCAGTTTATTTACCGTCATGTTTTATCAGAGCAATAGAAACCCTAAGACACCCACCCAAGTGAATGCCACAGATACTCTACAGGGCTATTCCTTGAACCCTTGTCTAAGACATAGGCTCCAAGCAAATTACTACACAGTGGGGCCTTTGTGAAAATGGGGAGTTCACGACAGGGACACAGTGACTGTCTATAACAAGCATCAGGCTGAGCCACAATGAGTTCAGGGTCACAGCATAGCCACACAAATTGTGAGAACCCTTGTCCATGCATTTCTGTCCTGCAGAAAGACTGTGCCCTCTCTCCTGCCCCAGGCCAGTCCCCCAGCCCTGGCTAACAGAACAACAGCAGCAACAATAAAATCCCAAGCAGAAAGCACGCCGTCTATCCGTGAATACAAAGAAGAATTTGTAATTGAAAAAAAAAAAGAAAGAAAGAAAGAAGAGGAAATGTGAAATGCGAAGAAGCATTCAGAGCCATGTTGAATGAGAGTGTCTGTGTCTGCCACCCACTGTCACCACATTGTTGGAGCATGCCATAGGCTACCTATTAAATAGACAGAAAAATCTACCTTCTTCCTCCTACTTGTGCTCTAAAAGGAAAAAAATGCTACTGTCATTGCCTCAGGCTCCAATGTTTATGGGTCTGAAATAATATCCTTCATTAAATAACTAAAACAAAGCTGTGCATCTGTACACACAAGTGTGCGTATACGCATAGACGGGCTGCCTTGCTGAGACGTTATTAATGGAAAATGAAATCTTTCGGGATTGTGGTCTATCTGCCTGCGTGTGTGCCCGCCCCATGTGTGTGTCCAGAGGCTCCTCTGAAGAAGTTGGCCATGTAACTGGGAATACGCTTTGCAAGGCCTAGGAAGCAGCTACAGGGGCTCTGGGTTGAACTAGCCCTGAGGAACAGAACGCAAGCTGCTGGGACAGGTGCTGGGGTAGCTAGGTTTCTCTCAGCTAGGGCAAGCTTTCAGATTTTAGTCCCGGTGCTCTCCACCCTCCCTCCAAAGCCAGGGACTGCAATAATTTGCCACTGACAAACGGGAGCAGGGGGGGGGGGGAAATTTACGTGACTGATTCTGAGAACGAAACAGTGCGCCCGACCAAGGGTGCTCCTCTTGTTGCCCAGCGCTTAGCTCGTTTACTGCCTTCATGGCCACCACCTTGCAGGGCTGTTCTCCAGCCCCTTCCTAATCCTCCCAGGGACCCTCCCTCGGGTTTACTTATTTATCTTCGGTGCTAAGGTAGAGGCTTAAGACTTTTTGTCTGGGTTCTGATGTTATGCTAATGTATGTAAATGAATAATTATGGTTTTGAATGTTGCACCTCTGAGTGGCACACAGTCTCACTATGTGATATTTAAGCACTAAATCACAACATAAACAATGGGGAGATCATTTCTTCTCATAAAACAGCAGAATTTTGACGTGCTGTGTTGGGTGCAGCAAGTCACAGGGACAGGGAATTAGGATGAGGTTCCCATCCTGGCCCTTCAGCATGGTGTCTGGGCTTCTCAGAATCAGCTTGCCATGTTTTCCCAGCAATTTGCTCATATTCAATGAAATATTCTCATGCATTCCGTGTATCATAAGGAAGCATTTCTGCAAATAAAACAGTGTAGTCGGGTATTTGGGGGTTAGGTAGGGCTTACTTGACTGAAATTCACAGTGAAAAAAAAATGTTCTGACAGATGTAAACTATTTTAGATTAAAAGATAATCGACTATGCCTCCTATTAATCTTAAGTAATTATCATTTTTATTTTCATAACTCATCTGGTTAAGCACTAAACTATGAGTGAATATATACACAAATCATCTTTACCTCCAACGGCTGGACTAAAAAATGACCACGTGAATCATGATTGTATAGAAACAGTACTTCAACTTTTGAAGTTTGACTTTTTTTTTTCCTGGGCTTATCATATGCATGGCGATGCTCTATCAAAGACGAGCAGAACATTGAATACAGTTCCTGTCAGATACACAATTAAAAGGGGAACAAGAACTGGGGGCATAGTTCTTTCAGTAAAGTGCTTGCCTTATCAGCATGATAGCCTGAATTTGATAACCCAGACCCCAACAGTTCTTAAAAAGCCAGTCATTGGGCACATGCTTGCAATCCCTGCCCTGGAAGCAGAGACAGGCAGATAGATCCCTGGACTCGCTGATTAACTAGCCTCATGGAATCAGCAATTTCCAAGTCAAGTGAACAAAGGTTGGGTGACCTTCAGAGGCATGGCACCTGATGTCGTCCCCCATCTTCTACACACATGTACACACACACACACACACACACACACACTGAGGTTCTCATGTTGTGTCGCTAAGTTGGAACATCCAGCGGGTGAGTGAGAATAAGAGTAATCTTGACATACTTTATTTATATCTTAGCAATTTGTTTATCAGGACATCCTCCTGATCCACCACACCCTGGCCAGTGTCTAGACATTGTCTCACACAGTTGTTCCCCAAGCTTATGCAGACATGTCTGTTTTACAAATGCAGCACCTGAGGCATAAGCGGTATATATCTAATATCACACTGTGACCTGCCACTGCCAGAGCTTAGATAAGAGGAAGGTCATCTCAGGATAGACGGGGATGAAGATAGATAAGGATAATAGAGAATACGTGTCCTTCTCCTTTGGCTCATGGAATAAATTGTCACAAACCAAATGACTTAAAACAGAAATGTCATGTCTCAGGTGGGCATGACACACACATCTGCATTCCCAGAATGGAAGTAAATTTGACAGGAATGCAGGGAGGCCAGCTTGGGCTATACAATAGGATCTGTCTCTCTGTGTCTGTCTGTCTCTCCCTCACCCCCTTCCTTTTCTCCCTCCCTTTTTCATAGTTCTGGAATCAGAAGTCCAAGATCAAAGGGTCATTAGGGCCACATCCCCTCAGGCTCTCGTCCTCACCCTCCCTTTCCTCTTCCAGGTCTTATTGCCTGATGGCTCCGGCAATTCTTTGATGTGGTTATGTAACTGCAAATTCTGCCTGGCTCATGTGGCCTTGCCTCCACACACCACCCCCGCCCCAAGCACGCACACCTGTGACTTCTTCTAGTCCCAAAACACTTGACATTGGGTTTAGGACAAACTATGGCCATCCAAAAATAATCTCATCTCATAATCCTTAATCACATCTGCAAAAATCTAAATAGCGTCACTTCTCAGATTCTGGGGTTAGCCCTTGGACATATCTCATGGGAGCCGCACTTCAAACCGCCACAAGAGATAAAAAATTTCTAGAAGTAAAGGGGAAAAAACACGATTGATTAAAGAGGAAAAAAAAAAAAAAAAACAGAGATTAGGATGAGTGAGCCCAGGCTGGAGCATCGTAGCTACACAATGACTGCAAGGTATCTCTAAGAAGGTGACAGCTAGAACTAGGTCTAAAGAAAGACAGAGTAAGACTGGACAGGTGAGTTAGATGAGGCAGATGGGTCTCTCTCTGTCCCTGACCCACACTAAACTTCATGTCCCAGCTCCCTTAGCATTGGATTCAGTCTGGTGACTGGATTCAAGCTGGCAGACGTGAGTGCAGGTTGTGGCTGCCATGTTCTTCCTCATGCCCTTCATACTTCTGGCTCAGTGTAGGGGCACCCCTCCAAGCAACCTTGGCAGTTCATGCTGAATACGGCAGTAGTTCCTTTAGTCTAGGGTACAGAGTAACAGCGGGAAAGATGGACTCCTTACAGAGCTGGTCACTGCCCAACATGGTGTGAGGAAAAAAATATTCCTTGCATTGGAAACATCACAGAATTTTGGACCTTTCCATTTTAGCAGGAACACACAGGATGGGGGTATTAAAGCCACAGAACCCAACCCCCAACACAAGAGCATTCCCAGTGTGTTTGAAAAGCAGCAGGAAGGACAGCCAGTGTGGCCGGAATGGAATGAGAAGTGGAAAAAAAAAAATTCTAGAAGATAAAGCTAGAGGGCTCTACTAGGGAGAACCAAGCATACTATAACAGAGCACTTAAAACCACTGCAACTTGGGAAGCCATGGAAGGATTTTACCGAGGAATCACACAATCTGAGAGATTTCTCTGCCTTCTATAAGAAAAACAGAGTGCAGAACATCAAGGTACCTTGAAGCAAGGAGAACAATTGGAAGGTACCACAGACATGAAAACAAGGGCAGTTCATGGGCAACCTAGGTGAGGTTTGCTTGGTCAAGGTAGGAAAAGTGATAGCAGGTGAGAGAGGTCTTATGGTGATGACATCAGAATTTATGAGACTGTAGGTACAGGCCTGAGAGAAGGGGATGCCAGGATGACTCCAGAGTTGGAAATCTGATCAACTGGGAGAAAGGAGTTGCTGTTCCTTCCTTCTCGCCCATATTCCATGTCACCTCACTGCAACCACAATGCAGGCTTTGCAGAGCCAAGCAGAACCTGAGATTCAGAATTCTTGAAGAGCAGCAGAGGTTGATAAAGTATACATCTTCTGTTGTGCTCTCGGAGGATGATTCCATCCTCCCACACAACAGGATTCTTCCTGCCTATCTTGACATCTACTCTGTTTAACAGCAGCTTGGTTTGAAAGTGGTTTTATGTCCGTATTTGTGGTTTTAGTGTTTCTAATGAGCAGGCTTTCAAAAAGCAGAACCATTACTATTATAGTATCTGTGCACATTTATAATTAAAACAATTGATTAGGAATGCATTCTTTAAAATCATCCTTCATTGTTCTTCCATCTTATTCATTGAGGCCAACCAAGGTCTTTGACGCAAGTCTCCAGAGCTCAACGACTTGACTAGTCTTCCTAGCCATCTTGATCTGGAGAGTCTCTGCCTCTGCCTTTCAAGGTTGGAACTACAGATCCATGACCACCTTGACCACCATGACCACCTTCCAGCTACTCGGTCTGAAGATCCAAACTCCAGCCCTCACTCACACAAGCTTTAACCACTGGGCCATCTCCCCAGCCCAGGAACTGAACACAGCACTGTGTTTCTTCCGATGAGATACCCTGTGGAGGAAGCCCAGCTAGCTCAAGGAGAGGTTTGTAGAAAAGTGGAAGGGTTCAACATGCTGCTGAGACAGCTTTAGCATGAACAGAAGACTCTGGTGAGGACACTGTAGGAAATTCCCCTCCAGTCCTAGAAAATTCAAACGTCTTGCACATGAAACCCAGCCAGGCAGAGGGGCTTATGCCTGTAACATGGGAGGATGATGCAGGATTGCTATGAGATACAGGCCAGCCTGGGTTACAGAAAGGGACCCTGTCTCCAAAATAGGCAAGCAAACCACAACAACTAGTGTATGTTTTAGAATAAAAAGGATCCCCCTCTTCCCACTTCTTGGCCACTAACCTCGCATTATCCCACAGTAACTCAAGGCTCTAGGTTGGATATTTGTCACCTTTTAAATTCTTGTTGTTATTTGTCATTGTAACAATAGGAGCTAAGCCATAAGGACCCCACCCTCCCAGGTAGAACTTCTGCCACAGGAGGAACACTGTTCTTTCCTGTCCTCTGCAGGATGCAGCATTTAAGACATCATGTTGGAAGCCCAGACAGCACCCTTACCAGAAGCCACACCCTTAAGCACCTTGACTTCGGACTTTAGAACCTTCCAAAACAAAAGAGGTGTAGAACTCAGGCTATTATCATCTGGCCACTGTCTCAGCACTTGGAGCAGATACAGACAGTAACACCAAGTTCATCTCTTTTTAGCAAAGTAAATTTGCAGAGTTTCTAATGGCATAAGGTATCCTACTAAGTATTCAGAAAGGAAAACTCAAGCCTTTAATCCCAGCACTAGGGAGGCAGAGGCAGGTGGATCTCTGAGTTCAAGGCCAGCCTGGTCTATAGAGCCAGAACAGCCAGAACTATACAGAGAAACCCTGCTTAAAAAAAAAAAAGAAGGAAGGAAGGAAGGAAGGAAGGAAGGAAGGAAGGAAGGAAGGAAGGAAGGAAGGAAGGAAGGAAGGAAAGAAAGAAAGAAGGAAGGAATTCAGTCCTGCTACTCAACACAGCAAAAGAAGGCTTAGAGTCCCATTTTCCACTGGGATCACATAACATGGGTGTTAGTGAACTTCCCTAGGGAGATGTGAACAAACATTTCCTACCCTCCCTAGATAGAGCACCAACGATCAAAGTAACAATTTCAAAGTAACAATTTCACTCAAGTCATCAGTGAATTTATCGGACAGAACTATAGAGCATGGGTAAGGGTTTGCACACAGGAGGGTGGATGAGCCCAAAGCAGCTACATCACTGAAAATGCTCGCTCTAGAATAAACGAGAACTTTCCTATAGGTGAATAGATGGGGATCCCCGCTTCAGTTAACCTTCCACGCTTCATACATGCTAATCTCCTGTGACCACGTGAAGCCTGCGCAACTGCACACTTCTGGGAGGCCATGGGAAGGAGTTGCTGTGAGCTCAGGGGAGGGTCTCGGTCACCGTGGACGCAGGCCCCTCCCATCCGCTGGTGCCTCCCTTTCTTGTCCATCTGCACTCTGTCACCGCAGGAATACAGGGCGTCCTTTATGACTCAGGAGGAACCACACCTCACCCCATACTGCATCAGCTCAGTCATGCAGCCAGTTAGTAGTAATCGGAGGTGGAAATATACTCCAGTAACATGCCTGAGAAGAAAGAAAAAAGTGAGCTGTGAGTACTTACAGCAAAACATGAACATATCCTCTATTGGTGGCAAAAGCAGGCTTTGTTGATTTAATATTTGTAAGAAAATATCACTGAGCCAGAGATAATAAATGGAAACATTATGCCTCCCAAAATCCGTAAGAATCTTTGAGTTCTTTGTCAGTTCCTTATCATTTATTATGCTAAGGCAAAGTCCTCTTCCCCCATTTTACATTTTAGTCAGTAAAATGCTTGTGTGCTAACATGAGTTCAGTTCCCACAAACTGTGTAGTAAGGTGATTTTAATCCCAATGTGAGGGGGCAGAAACAGATGGTCCAGTGCCCGCTGGCTAGCCCGCCCAGCTAAGCTGGCTAATACCAGATCAAATAGGAGATTTTGTCTCAAAAATCAAGATGAATGGCATCCAGAGGAACCTGTACTTGACCAATGATTACCTAAATATGTGCCTATACATGTGTAAACAGACACATATGTACACACAAAGCTCGTCTCGATTAAGTGGGTCCCAACCACGGCTTCAGAGAAACCATCAGCAGAAGTTAAATGGACACAGTGCATCTCCTGCCTCTTTTTGTCTGTCCCTAGCTTTTGTAGATAATCTGAAGGTCCTAGTGAAATTATTTACAAAGGTTTTGATTATGAATTTTCAGTTGGATACTTATTTTGATTTCTTTTTATATTTAAAAGGAGGTCTTCACATTCAATAAGATTGGAAATGAATGTCTTTAGTCTATGTTCTAGAGAAAACAGGAAGCCTGTTGGCACCCCAGTAACACTGGAAGTGCAGGCATGGACACAAACATATACACACACACACACACATGCATGCATGCACAAACACACATACACACACACACACAGTCTCACCCACAAATACAGGAGCATCTGTCACAGCCCCCACCTTCTTCTGCCCCCTGCCAGGAAGTCATCCTATTTGACTATGGGCATATATGTCATGCAATCCAATTTAATTAAGTGAGCTTGTTAATTAGGACACATGTGCTTCATCTTGGATTAATCCACTTGATTTCTTTGGTGGGGAAATCCTACTAGATTTATGAAGAACAAAGATTGCAATCATAGAATAGAAGGTCAGAGTTTCTTATCTTGAGGTTCTACAAAATCCACTTGTATTACACACATACAATTTTGTCATTTTAAATAAAAGATTAAAAAACATGCATTAAATATTTTAAATATTTTATAATTAATTTTTTATGAATTACAATTATTCATTTTCTATCCCAGCTGTAGCCCCTTCCCCTGTTCCCTCCCAATTCCATTCTGCCTCTCTTTTCTCCTCCCATGGCCCTCCCACTGATAGGGGAGGTCCTCCCTCCTTCCATCTGACCATAGACTATCAGGTTTCATCAGGACTAGCTGCATTGTCTTCCTTGGTGGCCTGGTAAAGCTGCTCCCTCCTCAGAGGGAGGTGATCACAAAGAGCCAGCCACTGAGTTCATGTCAGAGATAGCCCTTGATCCCCTTACTAAGCACCCACTGGACACTGAGCTGCCATGGGCTACATCTGTGTAGGGGTTCTAGGTTATATCTGTGCATGGTCCTTGGTTGGAGTATCAGTCTCAGAAAAGACCCCTGGGCCCAGATTTTTTGGTTCAGTTGCTCTCCTTGTGGAGATCTTACCCCCCCCTCAGGTCTTTCATCTCCCTCTTCTTTCATAAGATTGCCTGCAGTCTGCCCAAAGTTTGACTATGAGTCTCAGCATCTGCTTTGATAACCTGCTGGATAGTCTTTCAGAGGCACTCTGTGGTAGGTTCCTGTCCTGTTCTCTGTTTTCTCCCTCTTCTGATGTCCATACCATTTGCCTTTCTGAATGAGGATTGTGCATCATACCCAGAGTCCTCCTTTTTGATTAGCTTCTTTAGGTGTGCAGATTTTAATATGCTTATCCTACATTATGTATCTAATATCCACTTATAAATAAAGCTGCTCTTTATTCGTAATAGGCAGAACCTGGAAACAACCCAGATGTCCATCAACAGAGGAATGGATAGAGAAATTGTGGTACATTTACACAATGGAATACTACTCAGCAATTAAAAAAAAAGGAAATCATGAAATTTGCAGGCAAATGGTGGGATCTAGAAAAGATCATCCTGAATGAGGTATCCCAGAAGCAGAAAGACACACATGGTATACACTCACTTCTAAGTGGATACTAAACCTATAAGATAAACATACTAAAATCTGTATACCTAAAGAAGCTAAACAAGGAGGACCTGAAGTAAGATGATCAGTCCTCACTCTGCTGTCTCAGTCACCAAGCTTGGAGGCTCCTGCTTGGGGCAGCTGCAGACTTGAAAGGCCTGAACTGCCACTGCCTCTGCTGTCTCTGAGCAGGGAGGCCCATGCTTGGGGCAGCAGCCATCACCCACCGATTCAGCAGGACAGGGAGGCCCATGCTTGGGACAAGGGGAAGTGCAGGGGGGTTGAATATTCGCCACTCTCAGTTCCCAGAGATGTCCATGGGTGACCTGGATCCAAGCTGTCCCAGCTCACAGTGTCCCCTCTCACCCTGGAATCCTCAATGTCAATGTTCCAGTTTCAGCTGCCCACCACCACCAATTTCGGAGTTTTGGATCCTGTGCCCCTCAGATACAGTGGGCGCTGGTCACTGCCATCTTGGACTCCCCAAATATTTTATAATTTGATAGCTATAGTCAGCAATATGAAATTGCATCTTGTTGCTAAATTTTCATACGCAGTTACAAAAGTCATGGAAGCAAAACTATAAATAGTGGTAGCATACACATTGGTTTATGTGACTGGAAAATCTTACAGTGTAATATGTCTGAAATGGTTTACTAGAGACTCACTAGATACAAATGCATTTATACAAGCTACTTCATAAACGTCAAAAGTTAACAAAATATACATTAAATGTATGTTATAATGAACATTACACAAAGATCATTCAGATACTGTACTTTATCTGGCAAAGAATACAATGAGGCCATTGTCCTTGATAATTCTTTATACCTCTAGAAACAGAAGCCTAAGGCAATCCTATCATCAGCATGAGCCGACAATGCTCTTTGTAAAGTGTGAGTCTAATTATTCTCAGGACTGATGAAATTCCAGATGACCGCTAGTACCCCACAATTTATCAAGGACTTGATGGGCTTTTTTTTCTTTTTTTTTTTTTAGAACGGTGCCAAGAACTTACCCAAAGATGTCTTGTGAGCTACAGGATTTTCCCACAGAGAACTGAGGAAATGCATGTCAAAAGGCAAGCTCCAACTATGTAGCATGAAGGATGTGACCTGCTTCGTCATGTGCCCTCGGGGCATGCAATGTATTTGCAAAGCAACGAAGGGCAGAGAGGTCACCTTTGAGGCACACAAATCAGATATGAGGAGGAGCAGGCAGGAATCTGGGTTGTGGGGCCTCTTAATGAGACGGAACATCCCATCCCATCTCTACAATTTATAGCTATTGATTGTGATCCCAAGCCCCAAAGGATGGGACAGAAGCGCTTAGGAAAATACCGACAAGCAGACTACATGTTTGATATACAGCAACTAACGAATATTAGCAAATAATTGGGCAGGGTTTGTCTCCCTGCTCAGATATAAAACTTGTAAGTAAAAAAAAAACACACAAAACAACAGAAGCTATTGGTTTTCCTAGCCCAATCCCCAGACATGTTTGCAGAATAATAGGCAAAGATGATAACCTCTTGCTAAATTCTTTCCCCCAAAGAGCTGTCCACAAAATAATATCCTGAACATCTCCAACAAGTAAATAATTCATAGGGACTCACCGACGATACACTTAGTCTGGTTCAGAAACCAGACTACAGTGCCGTGAATACACGTTTGGACTCACTCCCTCAACACAAAGCAGTTGCCTTTTTGCAGGTTTGTTATCCATGTCTCTAAAAGGACATTTCCCACAATGAGCACCGGCTCTTAGTGGGTTACAAATGCACACACGGAAGATGTGGTTTGCACAGGCGGCCCCAGTAGTTATAATTGGAACCAGTGTAATGGCTGCCAACACAGCCCCAAGCTCATGAAATAATAACACCCTTCCGGTACTTAGTATCTTTCTCTAAGGAACTTAGAGCACTTTGCAAGCATGAAAATGTTTCTCTTTTCAGTTATATATAAAAATAAAAAGTCCTTTAAACGTCATTCTCTGGCACGGAGCAAGATAAATTCTACCCATCTCAGCACACACTTGTGTAATTCTCGGCATAACTATTTGCTGTGCTGCAAAGCTGTGTACAGAGTTCATTTCTTCATGAAGATGATGGGAGAACATTTTCTCCTCCTCTTCCCGGCCACTTTAATTCATCTCTTGGTTCTTAGGTTTAAGTAAAACTTTATTTTTAAGGTTTTCCATTGATTTAATAAATCAGGCAGGGAAATGCGTACTCCAGTGAATGAACAACCTTTGCGTGGCCACACACACGCAAGCCTTCACGGTTAAGTTGGGCTCTCTCTCTCTCTGTCTCTCTCCCTCTTTCTCTGTGTGTGGTATGTGGTTTGACAGAGAGACAGAGAGAGAAAGTGTGTGTAGTGTGAGAAAATTTGTGTGTGGTGTGGTGTGTGGGTGTGAGAGTGCAGTGTGGTGTGTACGCGCGAGAGAGAGTGTATGTGAGAGTGTGTGCATGCTATGTGTGTGGTGTGTGTCGGTGGGAGAGAAAGAGAGAGGGGTGTGTGTGTTGGGATCAAACCCCGGTACACAAAGCATGTTGTCATCCTATCATCGAGCTGCAGGGCCAGCTTTAAAAAACACATTTGCTTGGAATCAGTTTGAGAAATTGACAAGTCCTTTGCTTAAACTGTTGTTTGTTTGTTTGAGGCACAGCTCACACCAAACCTACTATGGCATAATTTATATACAATTATATTCTTCTTTTGGGCACAGTTGAGTGATTTGCTTTGAGACTACCACAAATAACATGTCACATTTTATCACCTAACGAGTCCCCGAAGTCCCCTCGGTAATCACTCCCATACACCTCTGATAGCCACCTTTGAAAACCCGATGCATTGGAGTCTCTCCTCCAGTGAAAAGGAAACTTGTGCTAACAGTGTCCAGCCTGGACTTATCTGCCCATCTTAACAGGGGCTAGCTGGCAAGCTTGATTCTGTTTCCACCTTCTCCTCAGCACGTTTCCATGTGGTCCTGGGCTCTGGAGGTTTGGACATCTTCAGGGACTGTGTGGGTGTGAGAGTGCAGTGTGGTGTGTATGCGAGAGAGAGAGTGTATGTGAGAGTGTGTGCATGCTATGTGTGTGGTGTGTGTTGGTGGGAGAGAAAGAGATGCCACCTACGGTGGGCAACGTGAGAAGAACTCTCAGGGCGTGCACCCATTCACCTCGCCTGACCTCCGGTGCATCTTTCACGGTACTTGAGAGATGTACTGACCTGCGCAGATCTGTTTGGTTGTCTGCTCAAATGCTTTCGCTGCACGTACTTTGAGGAAAGGGGCTGCTATTTGATCTCCGTGTCCCTGTCACCAATGCAGTCACTGTTTGAAAGGCAGCCAGGCACACTGCTGTGGACGAATGGGTGACCTTGGATTTAAAGAACGGATGAGCTCCTTCCTATCCACTTGCTTGTCCTGCTTCTCCATTTTCCTCTCTGTAGCGTGGATTAATTTTAGATTTATGGCTCATTCACTTCAGGGCCCTGAGCTTCTATATTAGTTTGCTATTGCTGCCATAATAGATTAATCACAAAGTTAGCAACTAAGAAGAACATGCATTTACTACTTCATAGTCTAGAGTTCAGAAGACTGTAGTGGCTCAGTTGTGTCTCCGCTTAGGGTCTCATGAGTCCAAAACTCAGCTGTTGGCCAAGCTGAATTCTTAGGTAAGGACTTTAGAGAGGAAAATTAATAGGCCAGGTGTGGTGATACCTGCCTATAATCCCAGTGTGAATATGAGACCAGCCTAGACTACAAACTAGAAGTACCAGGCTAGCCTGAGCTGAGGCAACAACAAAGATTCATACATTGTGGCTTCAGTTCAGGGTCATCACTTTCCTGCTGCTGTCAGCTGACATCCTCCCTCGTGCTCCACACTCATGAGCCCCTCAACTTCAAAACAGTATGAGCAAGCCCTGTCCTCCTCTCACATCAGGGGCTCTGTATGACTAGATCAGACCCATTTGGCTCATCACCATGTCTGACTGTCAACCGATTTGGGACTTTAACTACAGTTGCAAAAGTCCTTCACAGCATGACCAGATAAGTGATTAAACCACCAGGAGTCTGGGTGGGCGAGTGCAGTGGGTCGCCTTAGACTACTGGGCACCATCATTTCCGGATGAAGCTGGCTTACATATATGACTGTAAGAAAAAGCAGAAGTGGGAATGTATTATCCTTACTACCTTATAAATACCCACTGTCACAATCTTTGCAACATGCCTAATGCATATCCTAGATCCTAGTGGGGACTTTTCAGTGAACTGAAATATATTCTTCTTCTTCTTCTTCTTCTTCTTCTTCTTCTTCTTCTTCTTCTTCTTCTTCTTCTTCTTCTTCTCCTTCTTCTCCTTCTCCTTCTCCTTCTCCTTCTTCTTCTTCCACTAAAGCACACTCATCTTCACAAAATTCTATGTTGCTTTTTCTAATAGTCTCAGCTTCAGCTTCTCCTTCTCCTTCTTCTTCTTCCACTAAAGCACACTCATCTTCACAAAATTCTATGTTGCTTTTTCTAATAGTCTCAGCTTCAGCTTAAATTTGTGTGCAAAATTAAATCACCCCTTCTTTAAACAAAGTTGACTTTATTGCTTGAGGAATCAATATTTTGTTTTTTTTTTTAAAAAAGGCCTATTCTAATATAAATCTGTATGCGGTATTTTAAATATTTTTTAAACCTTCCAAAAATTAAAATTAAGTGTTCAGTATATAATCTAAAGCCTCAAAGAGTCCTGTGTGCTTCACTGATAGTAAAGGATTTTCTAGGAGACTTGACTGTTCAAAGAAAGTTTTAATGCTTCCTACTTTCATTTTATAGAAACTGGTGCTAAGATGTGTTTTCTTTATGTCAAACCCTAATTGAATCTCCTTAATACATAGCTAGTCTATTAAAAAGTTCCCACAGGTCTTTGATGAGAAAGACAAATGAAGACCATCTGTTCTCTCTAACAAGAAGCAGCCCTCTGTCAAGGGATGGAAGAGTTAATCTATAGAACACAGTTGACCTTCTGATGACTAGATTGGTGGCTTATTAGATAAAACACATATAAAACAATGAACTAAAGAGCTTCATCTCCAGAATTGCTTCATTTTCTCAACAGGCATTTGACGCACTAGTTACTCTATCTTTCATGTAAAACAAGACAATTCCTAACAAGAAAACCAGGATTTTCGGAATTCCAACTCTTCTTCATATGCTTCATTTTATGAAATAAACCTGTTATATAAGAAATAATCGAGTTAATTAACAACGTTCACCTGGATATTTTAGGAGTAGTTAGCATATTTAAATTGTATAGTTCTTAAAATAATTTTTTTATTATATCATTCATTCCTTACCACAATTGCCATAAGAGGTCAAAGATATGTTAGTATTCCTTTCCAACAGTGGGGAAATGGGTCTAAGAATTAGATAATTAACTGACTTATTTTCATGCTAGCTGGTAAGAAACTGAGACAGGTCCTCAATGTTCATCCTTTGTCCTCTCTACTGTGTGATGCAGCAATCACATTTGAGGGCATCTCAGAGTAGGCAAGACCCCTTTATGCATAAGTCACTTAGCCACGAGCAGGTACTATTCTTTGTTTGAAATCATTATATCCTAAACAAAATAAAAGGCAAGTTCATACCGAAAACTCAAGGGTTTGTATAAATGTGATTTTATTTTTTTTCTTTTTGTGGTATGAGTTGTAATTAAAAAGTACACTCGTTTTTATATCAAAATAAATTATGCTAGCTACTCTTTAAATTATATGCTACATTATAATTCTAAGTCTGAACCCAATCTTTTCACCAAAGCCCAGGAATACAGGTTTCTCTTATCTACTGTAAACCCATTCATGCTGTGGTAAAGATTAAGAAAGGGTAGCTATAATTTATCATGTAAACAAGAGGACTTTTGAGAGTCAGAGCAATCCTATCAATTAATTCTGACACAAGAGCAGATCCACCCAGGAGGGCCTAAAGAAACCAGATGGAATTTTTGTTCTAATAATCCTCCCAGCCCCGGACCTTAAATGTTCTTTCATTTCTGTAAGAACTACCCTGATATTCATTATTACTACACTACACCGCCTAACCTGCCTCCATTTACCATTGTGCCTTGAGTTGTATCTTCAGTCAAAACTGCTTCATCTCTATGACACCAAGCTGGGCAGCTGTTTCTGGAAAGCTCTCTAAAAAGCCTTTACTTCTTCTGTACCTTTTCTTTCTAAAGGACCGAACTTTTCAGATCTTCACCCAAGGTATTTATTTCTCCCTTCCTCATGATGTGGCTGCTGGGCAAACACTTTCAAAATTTCCTTTTTTTTTTTTTTTTTTTTTTACACTTGTCCTGTATGTTAGCAACTGGATCCTCCTGATTGGCAATGTTTTTCACTCACTAGGAGTTAATGTGCTTTCTTCTACCCTGCTCAGAAATAAATCAGCTATTGTGTCTGCCTTCTGGAAGAATACAAATGTGCACAAAATGCAATTAAGATTGCAGTTATAATATTAACAGCATGTTGGGACACATTGAA
This sequence comes from Meriones unguiculatus, assembly GCF_030254825.1. Taxonomy (NCBI): domain Eukaryota; kingdom Metazoa; phylum Chordata; class Mammalia; order Rodentia; family Muridae; genus Meriones; species Meriones unguiculatus. The sequence continues at coordinate 101,260,746 of NC_083354.1, forward strand.
GTCATAAATAAATTCAAAGAATAAGGTCACTTCAGAAGGAAAAAAAGAGCCAAGAAAGATTTCACAGAAGCTTCTCGCTTGAGCTAAGACCTGAGAGGTAAATGGACAATCTCAAGTGGCTGAGCAGTAGGATGAGAGAACATTATGAACAGGAGGTACAACACGATGAGACACATAGCAAAATGCCACATGTCGTAAAAGGACATCAACATCCCTGAACAGCTAGGTTGTAGGCCTTACACAAGATGGATGGAATTTTTTGTCACAGTTGTGACTTGTCATGTGTAGTGATTACTACCCTGAGAAGCTTAAGAGCACACCAACTCAGATACAAGTAATAAGTTTCTGGTGTTTTACAGCTCAGATCACAAGCTAGTATATATTTTATTGTTAACTGGAAGAGCTCTAAGTGTCCAAACAGAAAGTGATGAAAATGTTAATTATCCTTGTCTGATCAGTTCAATCTATATATAAGTATCACACTCTCTTCCCATACCCCACACATATGTACACTCAAAAATTCATCATCATTATCATAACAAAAGATGAAAAATGACTATTGGGGATGTTGGGGTGGGAGCCAATGAATCTGCAAGAGATCCCCATGGCAGGTCAGAAGAGAAGAAAAAATAAATAAGTGAGAAAAATACAGATGGGGAGAGTTGGAAGTTGGTTAAGTTGCTATTAAGAACTGAATGAGGCACAGAGAGGCCACACCCTCTGTCTCTTGGGTCTCCCATAAATAGGAAAGCAAGACAGTAAATGGAAGAATACAAGAGAGGTAATATATTTAGGAAAAGTTAATGCATACCATGGTATGCATTAGTACCTACAGCCAACCTTATTCAAGCCAAATCCCTTTCTAACAGCAGCTGTGTCCATTACAGATCAATGCAAGGGTATAACAGCTGGGCCTCCACTTTCCAACTAGGAATGATACTGAAGAGCTAGCAACCTCTTTTTGGAGGTTGGTTGAGGCCTTCTGAATATGCAGTAGCTCCATGATCCACCCCAAATACTTCCCTTGCTGTGGTAGACTGAATGGGTATAACACCCATAGACTCGTGTGTGAATGTTTGGCCCATAGGGACCAGCACTATTAGGAGGCGTGTGCATGTTGGAGTAGGTATGGTCTTATTGGAGAAAGTGTGTCACTGTTGGGGTGGGCTTTGAGGTCTTAAATGCTCAAGCTACACCCAGTATTGCACACAGTCTCTTTCTGCTGCCTGTGGATCAAGATGTAGAACTCTCAGCTCCTCCAGCACCATGTCTGCTTGTGCGCTGCTCCATGGTGATAATGGACTAAGCCTCTGAAACTGTAAGACAGCCACAATTAAATTATTTCCTTCGTAAGAGTTGCCTTCATCATGATGTCTCATTACAACAATGAAACCCTAATTAAAACACTTGTCTTTCCACAGATGTTGCTTCCTAGAGCAATTTCTGAGGCTTGCATGTTCTTCACGTGTTTTCAGAAAGCCCAAGATACAGTAAGTTTTAATGTGATCAGGATGGATATTCGGGGACTACCAGGAAAGACCACAACTTCTTGCCCACAGGATTCCTCTGGAAACACCCAGGAGTGGTGAAGTCTGCCTCATGCCCTCCGTGCACCATTTTTCAGGCTCCAGCTCTGAAATCCCAGAGATCAGCAGCCAGCAGGGACTACCAGAGGCAGTCAGCCATAAGGGATCACCAGAGGCCAGCAGACATCAGGACCTACAAGCTCTACCTGCAATTCCAGAGGCCTGCTGCCATCAGGGGCCACCAGCCCTGCCAACATCAAGGACAACCAGATGTCTAAAGGCCAACATAAAAGCAATATGGCACCGCAAAAACCAAACCTACTACAATAAGCCCTGGATTTCCTAACACATCTGAAGAGCAAGAAAATGACCTTAAATCTAATCCTGTGAAGATGACAGAGGCCTTTAAACAGGAAATGAATAAATCCCTCAAGGAAATACAGGAAAATACAATCAAATAGGTGAAAGAAAGAAAGAAATTCCTTAAAAAAATACAGGAAAATACAAGGAAACCAGAGAAGGAAATAAATAAAACTATTCAAGACTGGAAAATTAAAATAGAAGCAAGAAATAAAATGCAAGCTGAGGCAATTCTAGAGATGTAAAATCTAGGAAAGAGAACAGGAACTACAGATACAAGCATCACCAACAGATACAAGAGATGGAAGAGAGAATCTCAGGCAGCAAAGATATGACAGAAGACATTGATACATCAGTCAAAGGAAATGCTAAATCTAAAGTGTTTCTAACACAGAACATCCAGGAAATTCAGGACAATATGAAAAGACCAAGAATAACAGTAATAGGAATAGAAGAAGAGGAAGATTCCCAGCTCAAAGGCCCAAAAAATATCTTCAACAAAATCACAGAGGAAATTTCCCTAGCCTAAAGAAAGAGATGCCTATAAATATTCAAGAAGCTTATAGAATACCAAATAGATTAGACCAAAAAAGAAAGCCCTCCAGCCACATAATAATCAAAACACTAAATGTACATAACAAAGGAAGAATAGTAAATGCCACAAGAGATAAAGGTCAAGTAACATATAAAGGCAGACCTACTAGAACAAAAGCAGACTTCTCAATAGAGACTTTCAAAGCCAAAAAGGTCTGGGCAGATATCATGTAGACCCTAGGAAACCACAGATGCCACCCCAGACTAATATACCCAGCAAAACTTTCAATCACCATAAATGGAGAAAACAAGATATTCCATGACAAAACTAAATTTTAACAATACCTTTCCACTAACCCAGCCCTACATAGAATACTAAAAGGAAAATTCCAACACAAGGAGGGTAACTATAACCCAAGAAGACACAGGAAATAAATAATTTCACACAAGCAAAGCCAAAAGAAAGGAATCACATGTAAATGCTGACACCACCAACATCAAAATTACAAGAATCAACAATCATTGGTCATTAGTATCTCTTAACATTAATGGACACAATTCACCAATAAAAAGACACAGGCTAACAGAATGGGAGTAAAAGCAAGATCCATCTTTCTGCTACATACAAGAAACACACCTCAGCAACAAAGAAAGACATTACCTCCAAGTAAAGAGCTGGAAAAAGGTTTTCCAAGCAATTGGACCCAAGAAACAAGCTAGAGTAGCCATTCTAATATCTAATAAAACAGAATTTCAACTAAAAGTAATAAAACTAGATGGGGAAGGGCACTTTATATTCATCAAAGGAAAAATCCACTAAGATTCTAGACATCTATGCCCCAAAACCTACATTTGTAAAAGAAATATTACTAAAGCTTAAATCACGAATTGAACCCTACACATTAATAGTGAGAGACTTCAACACCCCACTCTCACCAATGGACAGGTCATTGAGACAGAAGCTAAACACACAAATAATGAAACTAACCAATATTATGAATCAAATGGACCTAACAGATATATACAGAATATTCCATCCAAACACAAAAGAATATACCTTCTTCTCAGTACCTGGAACCTTCTCCAAAATTGACCATATACTTGGTCACAAAGCAAGCCTCAACAGATACAAGAAGATTGAAATAATCCCTTGTATCTTATTAGACCACCATGGACTAAAGCTGGACCTCAACAACAACAGAAAGCCTACAAATTCATGGAAACTTAACAACTCTCTACTCGGTGACCACTGGGTCAGGGAAGAACTAAAGGAAAAAAATTAAAGACTTTCTAGAATTCAATGAAAATGAAGGCACAGCATATCCAAACTTACGGGACACAATGAAAGTAGTGTTTAGAGGAACATTCATAGCACTAAGTGCCTTCATAAAGAAATGGAGAGATTCTATAGCAGCAACTTAATAGCACATATGAAAGCCTTGGGGAGGGGGATAAAAGACGCAAACATAACCAAGAGGAGCAGATGGCAGGATTAAAAACTCAAGTGACAGTACATGCTGGTGAAGTTGTGGAGCAAGGGGAACCCTCTTCCATTGCTGGGGGGTATACAAACTTGAACAACCACTTTGGATATCAATCTGGAGGTTTCTCAGAAAATTGGGACCCAGCCATACCAATCCTAAGCATATACTCAAAAAAAACTCTCCATCATACCACAAGGATACCTGCTCAGGTATGTTCATAGCAGCTTTATTTATTCCAGCCAGAATCTGGAAACAACCTAGATGTCCTTTAACTGAAGAATGGATAAAGAAAATTTGATTCATTTACACAGTGTAATACCACTCAGCTATTAAAAATAAGGAAATCACGAAATTTGCAGGCAAATAGATGGAATGAAAAAATATTATCCTGAGTTAGGTAACATAGACCCAGAAAGACATACAGGCTATATACTCACTTATAAGTAGATATTAGCCAAATAACACAGGATAACCATCCTACACCTTACAGATGCTAAGTAATAAGGAGAGCCCTAGGAAGGATGTTTGAATCTTCCTCAGAAGGGAAAATAAAGTGGACATCTGAAGTGGATGAAGAGAGAGAACTGGGTGAGAGAGGGGGTGGGAAGGGAAACAAGGGTGGGGATCAGGTGGGAGGAGAATGGGGGTGGGAGATGAGAGGGCTGGGATGGAAAAGGAAAACCAGTGGGGAAGTCATCTCTGGGACAAGCTGGAGACCCGAGACAGGGTAGACTCCTGGGAGGATACAGGGATGACTCTAGCTGAAACTCGTAGCAGCGTGGAATATGGAGACTGAAGTGACCACCTGCCATAGCCAAGCAGAACTTATGGTGGAGGGAGGGGAACACCAACTCACCCACAAAACCTTTGACCCAAAATTTACCATGCGTACAGGGGATACAGGAATAACGATGGAGCAGAGATTGAGGGAGGGCCAAACAATGACTGGTCTAACCAGAGACCCAACCATGGAAGAGAGACAGCCCCTGATACTATTAATAATCCTCCGCTTTGCTTGCAGACAGGAGCCTAGCATGGCTTGTTATGGGTTCAGGAAGAGCTGCACACTGACCACTCCAACACCAGACTCAGATTGATGAAAGTTTCTTGAACGCTGAACAAAAATTGACCGGTCAGGGCCATAATCTGAACTCGGACAGACTATGGTGCTGGTCTGTTTCTAAGCCAGTTTTTTTTTTTAATATATACAAACAAAACAAAACAAAACAAACAAACAAAAAAAGCACAGACAGGTAACCAGGTGTAGGAAGGGCTGGCATCACATCATTCTGATTAGCTAAACATAACTGATTTTGCTCCAAGTGTTTGTTCCAAGTGTATTGTAGCTAGACAAAGCACTTCAAGCTGATTGGCTGGGATTTAGGATAGGGGAGATCTTAGGAGCTTTCCAGCTTTCTGGGAGGAAGGATCATAGCAGGATGTTGTGTCTTAATTCTAACAGAACATATATTTAGTTTTAACTCAAGCAGAACATGAATCTATCACCTATTGTTTTGTTCTAAGCAGCAAGTATTAAACTATTGAATTGAACTATTGAACTATTGAATTGAATCCTCAAGTTCTCAGGCAGGTAGGACCTGAGAACGTGAACTTAATTTCACCTTATAATCAAAATGAAGACTTGTTGGCAAAATGGCTTCTGATAAGCTAAAGGCGACAGACAGCAGGTGTTAACAGAGGAGCTACAGTTATGCTAAGAACTAAAGTAGGTCTCAACAGAGGGGCTACAGAGTTTGTGCAGATTAAGCAGGTTACAACAAACTGTCCTCTGACAGTCTCTACCTAGCAGGGGATCGAAACAGATGTAGAGTCACAGCCAAAGCTTAGGTGGAGCTGGGAAATCCTGTGGAAGTGGGGGGGAGGGGGGAGGAAGACTAGAAGGGACTGGAGTAAATAAGAACTCCACAAGAAGACCAACAGAGTCAAAGGGGCTCACAGAGACTGAACCACCAACCAAACAGCATGGCATGCATAGACTGGACCTCAGCCTACACAGATGTAGCTGATAGGCAGTTTGGCCTGCATGTGGGAACCCTAGCAAGTGGAGTGGGAGGCAGTCTCTAACATAGACTCTGTTGTCTGCTTTTGGATCACTTCCCCATAGGTGGCCTGCCTTGGGGGGCATCAGTGGAAGATGATGGGACTTGATGTGCAGGGGCTGGGTGGTTGGGGGGGGTTTTCACTTTTCAGAGTAGGAGAAGAGAGAAAAGGGGAAGACAGGTGGAGGGTGGACCAGGAGGAGGGAGGGAGGGGCTTCAATAAGGATATAAAGTAAATAAATAAATAATTTTTTTTTTTAAATATGGAGGTTCCATTCCCACCAGCAATGGAGGAGGGTCCCTCTTTCTCCACATCCTCTCCAGCATGTATTGTCTCTTGAGTTTTTGATCTTAGCCATTCTGATGGGTGTAAGGTGAAATGTCAGGGTCGTTTGGATTTGCATTTCCCTGATGACTAAGGACATTGAGCATTTCTTTAAGCGTTTCTCTGCCATTCGATATTCCTTTACAGATAATTCTCTGTTTAGCTCTGTGCCCCATTTTTTAATTGGATTACTTGATTTGTTGCTTTTTAACTTCTTGAGTTCTTTATATATTCTGGATATTAGCCCTCTGTCAGATGTGGGGTTGGTGAAGGTCCTTTCCCAATCTGTAGGCTTTTGTTCTGATGACAGTGTCTTTTGCTTAAAAAAAAAAAAAAAAAAAAAAGATGGAGGTTTCTATGGGAGCGGTGGCTCACACTTTTAATCCCAGTGGGAGGCAGAGGATCTTTTTTTTAAACTTTTATTAGTTACATTTTATTCACATTGTATCCCCCCCATAAACCCCTTCCTCCTCCCCTCCTAAACTCACCTTCCCTCCCCCTTCTTCACGCATGCCCCTCCCCAAGTCCACTGATGGGGAGGTCCCCCTCTCCTCCCTTCTGAGCTTAGTCTATCAGATCTCATCAGAAGTGGCTGCATTGTCATCTTCTGTGGCCTGGTAAGGCTGCTCCCCCCTCAGGGGTAGGTGATCAAAGAGTAGGCCAATCAGTTTATGTCAGAGGCAGTCCTTCTTCCCATTACTATGGAACCCACTTGGACACTGAACTGCCATGGGCTACATCTGTGCAGGGGTTCTAGGTTATCTCCATGCATGGTACTTGGTTAGAGTATGAGTCTCTGGAAAGAACCCTGTGTTCAAATTTTCTGGTTCTGTTGCTCTCCTTGTGGAGTTTCTGTCCTCTCCAGATCTTACTATTTCCCACTTTTTTCATAAGATTCCATGCACTCGAGACAGAGGATCTTTGTGTGTTTGAGACCAGCCTGGTCTATAAAAGGAGTCTGGAGCAGGTAGGGCTCTGTTACACAGAGAAACCCTGTATTGAAAAACAAACAAACAAACAAAAAAGATGGAGATGCCCTACAGCCAGAGGGCCAGATTAAATTAGCCCCTGAGGGAGAGCAGACAGAGTAAGTAGGTGAGTCAGAGAACCTTGAGGCACACTCACACTTAAATATGTTTTGAGAGAAAATCTACAAAGGTTGGTGGAACAAGGTTGAAGGACAGATGGGTAAAAGGATTGATGGAGGATGTTGATGGAGGGTGCTCTTCAGGAAGGTTATTGAAGACAGAATTATCAGAGAGAGAAAGAGAGAGACTATTGTTGAGGACAGTGGCTGGCACTTGGCCTGAGCCACTTCGTAGGACAGACTGACTCACACTGACCATGATAGACTCATGATTAAACACAGTCATCTTGGTCCTGAGGAGGAGAGCAGTAGGGCAGAGACGCAAAACATCTGCAGTGCAGTGGCTGGCTTTTGTGTTTGCCTATGTGAGAGCAGAGTTTGCTTTTAGGATAATGGACACTTGACCTTCACATTTTCTTTCTTGAACACTACTCACACATACATTTTCTCCACATGTTAGTCTTAAACCTTCCTGAAGAAAAAAAAAATCATGAAAAAACCTTTTACCATAAAGCTAAAACTCTCTTTCAATTCTCTGCACAGTAATGTCCTCGGGGTAGGCACCCCACTGATAATAGTAAGAAAAGATGGCGAGAGATTTAAGAGAAGAACACAGGTGTGTTGCGAAGCCAAGGTGCCGCCTCTTGCTAAGACCTTATTTGGAGAAAAGTTGAAGAAACAGAAAGAGGAATTGTCATCTGCAAACAAAATAAACTTAAAAGCCAATGATCCTCAGGTAGCAGGCCTGAGAAGAAAGTTTGTAAAATAAACTACCCTTAAATAAGTGTCACAAAGTTAAGTAGATAAATATACTTCCCTCCATATGGTTCATATATAGTGAGTATTTCATGGCTCACTGATTAATAGAGATCAAGTGTTGAGACTGTCTATAGGACTAGTAATTTAGCTCCTGATGAGCCAACATCCAAGAATCCAATGGGTTTGGCTCATTTATTGTAGTTGTCCTAAACCATTCCAACATTCTAACATAGTTTTGGCTAAAACGTGTGAAATAAAACTCAGAAAAGAATTGTAGCTTCAGCCTTTGTAATTTTAACTATCAGTTCTAAATAAGGTCTTTAAAAAGAAAATAACAGGTGAGAAACAGAGAAAGACAAGCCAGAAAAAGAGAGAAAAAAAACACAATAGTTTTGAGAATCTGCAAGTGTAAAATGGTGGTTGGACAATCACAACCCGTTGTTTGAAGTGTGTTTCAGTGGTTGAATTAAAAATAAAAGAAAAACAACTAACACAATCCTTGGGGAAATTAAAAATTTCTAAAACTCAGTTTTCTTATTCATCTTCCTGCTAATGAGAATAAATTTAAGATGATCTTGCAAATTTTGGAGTACCTCACGCTGGGTTTACTGAGTTATGCTATTAGTGGGTAAGTTCCCCACCAAGACTCAGGTCTTCTGAGAGACCCCAAAACTTAGGAACCCAATCAAGTATACGTTCCTCTCAGCGCAATTCTCCTGATTGTCTTCTTCCCTAAAGGAGCTTCAGACTTCAAGCAAGCATTTCGAGTTGGTAAAAGCAAAACCAGGACATGGAATACAGCCACTGCTTGCTATCAGCCGTTAGCCAGCACCCCCCACCCCATGGATACCCAAATCTGGGGGCACTCATGTCTTCTATAGGATAGTGTAGTGTTTGCCTATGACTGACCATATTCTCCTATATGCTTCCTTTTTAAGTTTTGTAGTGTGTGTGTGTGTGTGTGTGTGTGTGTGTGTGTGTGCTAATGCATACATGGAAGTCAGAGGTAACTTGCAAGACTTAGTTCTCTCTTTCCCCCATGTGGCTCCTAGGAGAACAAAATCAGGTAGGCCTGGCAGCAAGCACTTTTAACGGCTGACATTCCTCACTAGCCCTCTTGTATGCTTTCAACCATTTTTAGATTATTTTAAATAGAATGCAAATGCTACGTAGGCCATCACTGTGCTTTGCTGTTTGAGAAATAATAACAAAAACTAAAGACTATACATGTTCAATTCAGACACTACTGCAGGTCTAACGATACTCCCGATCTGTGGTGGCTGACTCTGTGGGAGAAAACCCATGCGTAACAATGCCCAGCTGACATCAGTTGCGACAAGCCGCACGTGATAAATTAGACAGCAACAATATGAAAACAATACCAGGTTTAAAAAAAAAAGAAGTAATTACAACAAAGATGAATTTTCAGATAAAATGAACAATTTCCCCAAATATTTTCTGAAAAATTTGAAAGGTGCTCAAAAACTAAGGTTATTTTAGCAAATAACCTAAACCAAGATTTATAGTCTTAATTTTGTTTATGATATTGGAGTATGCTAATAAAATCCGAAATGATTTACAGTGGCTATATTTTCAGTGTTGGGAAGAAAATGTAATGGTTGAAATTTACTTCATTTGAATTAAAATATTTATGAAGAATATAAGGCTTAGGGTACATAACGTTTGACTCCAAGACATGACTACATATCACCAGGCATAAAATATGTAAGAGCATTTGGTAAATTCCGGAGAGAAGATAAACTTGGGAGCCATGACTTTACTTGTAAGAAGCTTTTAGCGCCAATAATTTAGAGGAGCCACCATAATTACGAAGACACCGTCCCCAGCGATCTGTCAAGCCATCTGCTTGTTCGCGTGAGGTTAAAGTTCAGCCTGAAGAAAGGCACCCATCGGCCCATGCTTTCTCTCCAACCCTGGGCATGTGACACCAGAACCCTGCGGCTATGGCTGACCAGTGACCGGTGTGTGTTTGCAGACATCCTGTGAGACCCAACGCCTAGCTTGCTTAGGAACATGTATCTGTCTCTGCGGCATGATTCAATCACAGGAGCTACAAACAAAAATGCACAATGAGCTCAAAGCCTGAAGGATTAGACCACACAGTCAATGGTAAGGCACAGGCAGCTTTTTATGCAGTTATGTGGGGACACTGGATTCTTCCAAGAGAAGCAGTCATGGTGAACTTCTAAACCCAAGAACTTCTATGTCCTCATATATAACGAAAATTAGGAAAGAGATACTTGCCCGGGGGAATCACAGCAGCTCATCTGGACTGCTCAAAATGACATACATTCTACTTCTGTCTCCATGGAGAATGTTGTTCTTCCCCTGGCTCATACCCACGCATGCCATGCCATGACACCATTGCCACACTCATTGCAATGAGACCCCAGGGGCAGTTAATTCTCTTTTATAACAAGTACTCGAGGCTGGAAAGTGATCAAAGGCAAAAGTGCACATTTGTTTAAAGTCTAAAGCGTCAAGAGTATGGTGCTGGCGTCTGGCTCTATCACGTCATGGTATCTAGGTATCTTAGCATGTGAGAGGTCACACAGAAAGCTAGAAGTGAGTGACTCTGAAGCATGATTCAGCTGATTCTTTTTATAACAATTTGCCCTTGAAGAAAATAAGTGGAATACCACAAAAACTGCATTGGCAACCACCAATGACCTACCCGCCTTCTACCAGGTTTTGCATCATTTGTTTGTTTTGTGGGCTTTTGAGACAGGATCTCCATGTGTAGCCTAGGCTAGCCTCCAGTTCATAATCTTCCTGAATTAGCCTTTGGAGTGCTGGGATTACAGGTATGAACCATCATGCCTTGAAGGCTTCACCTCTTGAAGGCTCTACCTCCTCAACACCCCCACGTTGGGAGACAGGCTTGTAGCACATGAGACCTATCTGGCTGGCAGGGGCACATTCAACTCATATCCAAACACTGCATCTCCTAAAATATAAAAGAATCAGAGATCTAAGCATAGAGGACCCTAGAAGGGAGGGTGCTCTCCAAAGACCAAAGCAGTAACACATTGTTTCCATGAGGCCTTTTCCTCCGTACCCTGCCTTCTGTCTCTGTCCTATCTGCTGAGATAGCCCATGCTCTGAGGAAGTCCAAACAGCATAGAAACTTGTGAGAGTTTTGTGTGTGGTTCTTAACAGGGGAGGAAATTTTAAGGGATACTCTCAAACCCCTGCAAAACACCCTTGTCTCTGTAAAGTACAGATACTGCTGTGTATAGCATGCACATAAAAATCAATTAGTTGAGCAAATGTCCTTTTTGTGTACTTGAGCCTCTTTTGGATATATGCCTAGGAGTGGTATGGCTGGATCTTGAGGAAGCACTATTCCTAGTTGTCTGAGAAAGCACCAGATTGATTTCCAGAGTGGTTGTACAAGTTTACATTCCCACCAGCAGTGGAGAAGGGTTCCCCTTTCTCCACAACCTCTCCAGCATGTGTTGTCACTTGAGTTTTTGATCTTGGCCATTCTGATGGGTGTAAGGTGAAATCTCAGGGTTGTTTTGATTTGCATTTCCCTAATGGCTAATGAGGTTGAGCATTTCTTTAAATGCTTCTCTGCCATTCGATATTCCTCTACAGAGAGTTCTCTGTTTAGCTCTGTTCCCCATTTTTTAAGTGGATTACTTGGTTTGCTGCTTTTCAGCTTCTTTAGTTCTTTATATATACTGGATATGAGTCCTCTGTCAGATAAAGGGTTGGTGAAGATTCTTTCCCAATCTGTAGGCAGTCACTTTGTTTTGATGACAGTGTCCTTTGCTTTACAGAAGCTTTTCAATTTCATGAGGTCCCATTTATTGATTGTTGCTCTTAGAGTCTGTGCTGGTGTTTTGTTCAGGAAGTTGTCTCCTGTACCAATGAGTTCTAGGGTATTCCCCACTTTTTTTTCTAGCCGATTTAATGTGTCTGGTTTTATGTTGAGTTCTTTGATCCACTTGGACTTCAGTTTTGTGCAGGGTGATAAGTATGGATCTATTTTCATTTTTCTACATGTAGACATCCAGTTGGACCAGCACCATTTGTTGAAGATGCTATCTTTTTTCCATTGTATCAACCATGTTTGTAGCAGCTTTAGTTGTAATAGCCAAAAGCTGGAAACAGCCCAGATGCCCCTCAACTGAAGAATGGATGCAGAAATTGTGGTACATCTATACAATGGAGTATTACTCTGCAATGAAAAATAAGGAAATCATGAAATTTTCAGGTAAATGATGGGACCTGGAATATATACAAACGGTATATACTCACTCATATAGATATACAACATAGGACAAACCCACTAAAATCGGTACATCTAAACAAACTAAGCAAAAGAGAGGACCCTAACTAAAAGGCTCAATCCCCATCATGAAAGGCAAAGAGGATGGACATCAGAAGAAAAAGAAAACAGGAAACAACCTAGGAAACTGCTACAGAGGGCCTCTAAAAGCCAGAAGAAGAAAACAGGAAACAACCTAGGAACCTGCCACAGAGGGCCTCTGAAAGCCTCTGCCCTGCAGACTATCAAAGCAGATGCTGAGCCTGATGGCCAACTGTCGAGCAGAGTGAATGGAATTTTTTGTAAGAAGTGGGAAATAGCAAGAGCTGGAGAGGACAGGAACTCCACAAGGTGAGCAACAGAACCAGAAAATTTGAACACAGGGAACTTCCCAGAGACTCATACTCCAACCAAGGACTGTTCATGGAGATAACCTAGAACCCCTGCACAGATTTAGCCCATGGCAGTTCAGTGTCCAAGTGGGTTACATAGTAATGGGAAGAGGGATTGCCTCTGACATAATCTGATTGGCCTACTCTTTGATCACCTACCCCTGAGGGGAGAGCAGCCTTACCCGGCCACAGAAGATGACAATGCAGCCACTTCTGATGAGAACTGATAGTCTAAGATTAGAAAGAAGGAAAGGAAGACCTCCCCTATCAGTGGACTTGGGGAGGGGCATGCATGCAGAAAGGGGAGGAAGGGTGGGATCGGGAGGGGAGGAGGGAGGGGCTTATGGGGGATACAAAATGAATAAAGTGTAATTAATAATAATCATAAATTATTGAAAAAATCAATTAGTTACACATGATAGAGATTATAGTACTTACTTACTTACTTTATTTATTTATTTATTTATTTCTGATTTCCCAATAACAAATATAATGCATTAAGGAGAAAAAGCAGAAAGACCTTTACCTTTCCTCTTGTCTTTCTTTGTTTCTTTCTTTCCTTCTCTTTCTTCCCTTCCTTCCTTCTTTCCTTTCTTTTTTTTGGAGGGGGTGATTTGGTTTTCGAAACAGATTTTCTCTGTGTAGCCTTGGCTATCCTGGAATGCACTCTGTAAAGCAGGCTGGCCTCAAACTCAACAGAGATCCTACTGCCTCTGCCTCCTAAGTGCTGGGATCAAAGGTGTGGGCCACCATGCCTGGCTTCTCCCGTGTTTCTGTTGGGAGATTTCAATAGCATATATTTTAGGGAAAGTAATTTATGAATATTGCATCTCTATTGCACTCAGCCCACCCTCCTTCTCTCCTTGTCTGGTTTTGTCTTTCATAGGCTCCTCTGAGGAAGTTTGGGAGGAGGGGGTTGTAAAAAGATGGAATTTGATCGGTAAAAGAAATAGAGAGCTATATAATCAAAATAACATTGTAGGAAATTCTCAAAGCACTAATAACTGTTAAGCAGTGCCTTCTGTTTGGTCTATTGCTATGTCCTCCGCATTTCCGAGTAGCTGATTCACTGTACGCACTCTATATGCTGGAATTAATAAATCTATCGTGTTGTGTATCAAATGAAGAAGCACACGGTCTATTTTTAGCTGACGACTCTGAGTTCATGAATAACGTCACCTTCTTTCGCAGCTCATGCTTTACTCTTCGTGTAGCTTAGCTTTCACCCTAGCCACTCACCAGCTTCACCTGTAAGTACAGACTCTATGTGAAAACCCCTTTCAATTGCACCACTTAATCTTTAATCCATTATCATAATCGATAGGTTTCATGTTATTTTTTTTTTAATCTGATTGCATGTTGTGCCATCAGTCCCTTTAAATCTTTTAAGAGCATATTAACCTTGCTGGGGAATGTAGGTCAGTGACAGAATGTTTGACCAGTATGTATGAGGCTCTAGATGCATTCTGGGTAACTAGAGGAGAGGAGAAAAGCATGCCTTCGTCACATGTTATTAATCCTAAGATAAACTTGTTTTGTTGATACATACACATTACTTCCCAACCCTGGTGTTCTGGTCCTCTGTTCCCTTATTTGAAGCTATATGTGATTCTAAGCCAGTTATTTTTTTCTTATGGATATCTTCTATTATTCATTATCTACTTTCACAGCAGTTGTTTCATACTTAGGCACATTTTTTTTTCCCATGTTTGGGTAAAATATAGGCATTTCGTAATAAATTGCTCCCAAGAAAATGGACGATCAGTAATAAAGAAGCTAGTGTATGCCTGTAAGGGTTTAGGGGATCAAAGACCGTGTGGGTTTGACTGAAAGACATCCCCAGTTATGCAGACTTAAGACAAGAGGAAAGAGAAGAATCTGGAATACTAGTGCTACGCTCAAGGAGGTACAAGGATTAACACACAGCTGTCAGTTGGTCTTATCCCTGAGTGAGGAAGTGTGAGCAATGAATGGCCTTCCCATTTGTCCCCACTAAAGCCTCGGCAGCAGATATTCATGCTAAGGACATCAAGACTCTGACTGCACATAACAGCATCGCTAGGGCCAGGGTCTGTAAGGCTTCCTATCTTTCAGAAGTGGCGTACAGCCCAGTCATCCAGGAAAGCTACTTCTCTGCTTCAGCTTGCACAAGGTTCAGAAGCAACTTCTGTGGACTCTTATGGGTCCATCAGCACCAGACCCTCCCCAAAGGAAGCACTTGATACCCCTCTTCCAACCTACACTTACTTCTCTTAGGGCAAAGGCCCTTGCTATATCCAGGAAGTTTCTGAGACTTTCTGTGCTGGGAGTCTCTGAACAGAGACCTATTTCCCCCTGGCTTTGGAAGTAAGTTTTTTCTTTTCCCAGAAAACATACTTAGGAAAATACATGGAGCTAGACCATTTATTTCCTACCAATATCCTAAATTAATATATCACTTCTGATGCTGGAGATTGAACTGGAGTCTTGTGTATGCTGAGACTACATTATTCCACTGAGAGACACCCCAACCCCTTAGGTTTGTTGGTTTGGTTGGTTGGGTTGGTTTTGTTTTGGGAGGGGTTGAAGAAAAGGGTTGTTTTTGTTTGTTGGTTGGTTGGTTGGTTTTTTGAGACAGGGTTTCTCTGTCCAGCTGTGCTGGACTTGCTTTGTAAACCAGACCTCAAACCCACAGAGATTCAGCTGCCTCTGCCTCCTTCAAGGTGTGCTACCACATCCGGCTTGGTTTTCTAAAAACACTTTCTGTTCACCATATTAAACCTACAGGTGATGATGTCTAAAGAGCCCGGCTCAGACTCAACAAACAGGAAGCACCCACCTCAGGGATTTAATGACTGGTTTGATAATAATGTCACAGGGAGTGGCACTATTAGGAGATGAGGCTCTGGAGTAGGTGTGGCCTGTTGGAGGAGGTTTGTGACTAGGCCTCAGAAGCTCAAGCCAGTTCTCTTCTGCTCCCTGTGGACCAAGATGTAGAACTCTCAGCTCCCTCCCCAGCACCATGTCTGCCTGCATTCTGCCATGTTTCCCGCCATCTTGGGACAGAGCCAAGATGTGCCAGGTCCCCGCCACTCTTCTTCTGACATCATGTCAGTATAAATCTCCCTTTGTTCTATCCTTAACTCAGTTAAGAACCATGCTGACATTAGAATAATTGACCAGGGGAATTAGAGATGATAGCAGCAAGTGAAGGTTTAACAGGCTGCACAGTGAGAGTCAGTCTTTTCCCACAATGCCCTTTTTATAAGTACCATTCCACTCTCCTTATTGTATTTACGCCCACTGTCAAGCACTGAGGTATGTGAGACCACCATGCCGCATACACCTTCCTAAAGATAGGCCTTCTTAAAAATGTCATCAGTCCTTACAACACACTTACAGGCCAGCTCCACAATGAGTTAATATCCCAAAAGGGAAATGGGAGACCCTTGCTAAGTATCAATCCTAAGACAAATCAGTTACCCAGCTGGATTCAGGACTCCTGCAGTCGGGGCTGCCCGGTCCCTTATCTGGAGAATGGGACACTGTGTTAGCTCCAGTTGCTTCCGGGACTGCTCAGAAGGTAAAATCTGATAGGGTGACTGCAACCTAAACCTTGACTTTAGCACTCCTCTGTGACCCATTGCTGTAGCTTTCAACTTACTTTCAAACCAAGATTTCTTTCAGGAAAGAGTCCAGTGTACTACAAGGGACGGCGATAATTAGAGGCTTTTTG
This sequence comes from Meriones unguiculatus, assembly GCF_030254825.1. Taxonomy (NCBI): domain Eukaryota; kingdom Metazoa; phylum Chordata; class Mammalia; order Rodentia; family Muridae; genus Meriones; species Meriones unguiculatus. The sequence goes on from NC_083354.1 coordinate 101,277,285, forward strand.
TCTAGAGGCCTTCAATCAGCTGATTTCCCACAATCAGCATTGATGTGGGAAACTCATAAAGTCTTTTTTTTTTTTCTCCTTGCCATCTGGGAAGCAGAACAGCCTAGTTAATGGGCATGGAGCTGTCCCACTGGCAGGAGGGTACCTCTGGCCATAGTCCCAACAGTTCTTAGAGTCTGTCCAAAGTTGAGTTTTGTCAACACTTGGATAGAAGTCCTACAGAGAAAACCCCAGGTACAGCAAGAGGTATGCTGGTGAATCAATGGCTGGCAGCCTCCTTTCAGAGTGAGTAATTAACCCCAGCACGCCAGCATTGACATTCTGCCCATTCCGAAGGCTTCTGCAAAACTCGTGATCGTAAACACAGCAGAGACAACCCAGGGAACTTGGAACCTGGTTGAAAGTACAAAGTCAGAATGAATTTAACTACATAGTTTCTGTGATGGTCTTCAGGACTTTATAAAGAGAGAACTTTTTGCTTATTTCTCTATGGAATTATAACTTCCCAGAGAAAGTTAGTGAGAACATTATGAAGTCATCCTTTGATGAGCTAATAGAAACAGTTTTCTCATATGAGAGAATTCTTTACATTTCCCCCAGAACAAGATACCAGTGCAGATTGTTGGCAAACCTGGACCAGGAAAGACACAGTTCTGAGGAATAGCACTTGCACAGAGACCTAAGGAGTTTTGCCTCAAACCTCTTGGCTTATGTTTTGAATATTCTACACTTTATGCCTTCCTTTCATCGAACCATGAATTCTGAGGCATAGAGCAATGTTCTTACCATCTGACTACACAAAGGTTGCAAGGGAGCAGCCGGGTTGGGCAACCGCAGTGAGTGTACCATGGATGCCGCCTGGTTCATTGTGCAAGAGTCACATTCTCTGCTGTGGTGACCTGTCCACAGAGGGTTATTTCTGAAGCAGTTGAAGAAAGTCATTATAGATAGATAGATAGATAGATAGATAGATAGATAGATACATACATAGATACATAGATAGATACATAGATACATAGATTTTTTTTTCTTTATGAGAAAAAAGGCTAGAGTGCAATTGGTCCACACAGTTTGGTCCTAACAAAAAATGTCATCTGATGGAAGGCCAGTTGGTTGTGTAAGCTGAGAAACTGTCTATTGTCAATTGGGAACCAAAATGATACACATATAAGTATTCCAAAACCTCTTATAACCACAATACTTTTTTAAAGGAAAGTAGTTTCAGACCTGGAGGAGGCCTTAGAAATTATTAATTCACAGCTGAATTTGAAAATAGGAAATCCAAGGCTGGGCTGTTATTCCTGAGAGAAGTTCCCTGGGTACCCTGAATATTAAGCAGGGAGAGCCCATTTTCCTGACCACTCAGAGCAAAGTGGCATGGAGGTCAGAGTGCTAACTGGGTACCAGCAGGGGCCCACAGCAACTAGGTAGACCAGAACTAATTTTAACTTCATCACAATTTCAAAGTCCCTTTACCTTTTTAAGTAAATACATACATATATATGTATGTGTGTGTGTGTGTGTGTATATGTATGTATACAGAGATCCTGAGATTGTATGTAGATAGCTTTGATGACCATTTTCAGCCTGGAGCATGAAATTAGAAGCTATTTATTCACATACCAGCTCTGTAAATGATGGAACTTAAGTCACTTGTCTGTGCTTCAGTTTCCAAATCTTTAAACTAAGAGGCTTATATATTAAATGACTTAAAAAAAATACTTTCCAAGGCCAGATTTCTGTTTTCCTGGTTAGCATGAATAACACATTTGAAAACAATTTTGAGAGTGGATTTTTTTTTTCTTGAAGAATATTCTACTAATTTTAACTACTGGGTGGTGTCACGGTTTCATGCAAGCATTTACATGTCTCTCCTTGACACAGCAGACTTCTGCTTCCTACCGTATATAATTATTTTGTCCTTTCTTAAAGGGCATCCATATTCAATACTTCCACTTCCTTCCCATGTTTCTCCTCCCCCTTCCCACTTGCACTACCCACCCCCTAGTCTGAGAGGGCGGGAAAACTGTGCTAGCTACTGAAGGAGTTTTCTTTAAATGAGTACCTCCAAGAGTATCACAGAGGTTCTGTCATTCAGTTTTCAAAAAGTACAGAAGCAACATTTGAGACCTCCTGTCTCAGTCAGGGCTGCATTGCCGTGAAGACTCACCATGACCGTGTCAACTCTCCAAAAGGAAAGCGTTTAATTGGGGTTTGCTTACAGTTTCACAAGTTTGGTGCATTATCGTCACGGGCGGGGAGCATGGCGGCACACAGGGAGACACAGTACCGGAGAAGCAGCTGAGAGTTCTACACCCGTGTAGTACACCTGGCTTGTGCTGTTGAAACCTTGAAGCCCACACCCAGTGACCAACTTCCTCCAACAAAGCCACGCCTACCCCAGGGAGGCCACGCCTACCCCAACAAGTATTACCCCCCCTTCCTGATGATTGTATTATCCAATGGATTGTATTATCCATTCAAATAAACGAGCGGCTGGAGGCCTTTCTTATTCAAACTAGCACGCCTACCTAGCCCAATATCTTTTCCCACTCACCGAAGAATAAAACTCAACTTAATCAGAGACATATTCCTTCTAACAAAATAGTGAGCTTCCGTAAAATAAGGACTCAGGGATCGCTCAGGATTCCTCTCGACTTGTAGTTCCTGCTCCTCCAGACTCCTGAGGAAGTCCTCAGGCATCATTGTAACACTAGAGATTGGCCTGAAGGCAAATCTTTGCTCGAACACGAGAAAGACAAAGAAAACTGGAGTGATTGTAAGATTAGTGTAAGACTCAGCTAAAGGGCACACCCAGCGTCACCTCCACGGTGACAGGAGCGGCTTGCGTGGTGGAGCTGAAGCCGGGATGGCCGAGAGCAGCTGGGCGCAGTCACTGCTCGCCTAGGCTAAGCTCCAGCTCGCTCACGCAACTTGGTGAGATTACTAACGTCCTCCCTGCTTTTCAGACTTGATTCCGGAGGTGCGAGGGGCAACAGGAAAGCAAAACCTGGATTTCCCCACCAGTCCTTCCTTTCGGAACAGTAGCCCTGACTTCTGAAATAGTCCCATAAACTCTGAGCCCCAACCATCACACACCTGAAGAAGCCGAGAGTACTCAAAAGGCATTTCAGAAAATACGTGCAGGAAGTCAGTGGCAACATAAGTATACTCGGAATAGCGGAGCTCTTAACCGTAAAATTGAATGTAGCTTACTGTTGGCTCCCCAATGCTGGCACATACCATTCCTATCAACAGAAATCCATGTGACAATTTCAAAACCAGCAGACTCGCACATAAGATACTATCTTTGGCTTTCCCTGGTACATATCTTCTATACTTCCATTATCCTCAATCTGGATGTGACTGAAAATACATTCCAATTAATGTCCAACATGCTGCTCCTTACGATGTGGTTATAGACTCCTCAGGGAACAGAATTAAACCATCGGACCCACTTTCCATGTCCAGGGTGAAAGGTTAATGGATTTACTAAAATGCTAAACAAATTACAAAGCAATATCCCTTGGAGGGAGAGATGAGGAAAATATCAAATGCTTATTTGACATTTTTCCTCTGCTCTGCAAATGTTGTAACAGAAGCAAAATAATTGCACAGAAGCCATCGAGTCCGAATAGTTATATAATGAAGAGTCCTCTGCCTCCTGCTGAGGGCTTCCCAGCTATTATTCAAGTTGTTGCCTTGTTTCCTGCAAGACTGGAGAGTGGGTCACCTGAAAATGTTATTTTCATTTAGCAAATGGCTGAGACGAAACTGAAAACAAACAAACAAACAAACAAACACCGGCTTTCCTCAGTTTCTCACACCAGAGAGGCAGCAGAGAGGAGCCTGCAGAAGTCAGGCGTCTGCACACTACACATCAGCAGAACACACACTCATCAGGACCAGCCTTTCTTTCGTTCTGTCAAAGCCCGTTCCCCGCAGTGCTACACAGTTACGCTCTTTAAGAATGCAGCTCAACCGCATCTGGTTTGCTGTAACGGGTTAAACTGTTATTTTAAAAAATGCAGTCACCTCCCTACCTCAGGAGTAGAGCTGTAGGTCACTTTGGACCTACTTGCTTTAATCAATGGCCTACCCACAGAGACGGCATTAGACAGAGCTTGAGTTATCCTTGCCGGGCGACCTTCCTGCGCTTCAGTCATAGCCATGGAGAACAACCAAGCATGCGTCTGTCTTGGCCATAATTTGTGTCCTCCAAAATTCACAGTGAAGTGTGGTCCCCAAGCCAACAGTGTTAAGATATGATAAAAACGTTGAGATAAGAATGTGTTCCAGCAGCGTTCGCAGAGGAGCTGATGTCGTTTGCACAGGGTGAGTTAGACCCCATTGTAGGCTGAATTAGTAGAAGAGCTGGTTGTTGCAAACTGAGTTTTCTCCTGTGTTTTGTCCCCTCAAATGCACTCACTTGCCCGTCTACTTTCCATCAGGGCATGGCACAGCAGGAGACCTCTGCTGGCCCCATGCTTCCAGATTGTAAGCCAAAATAAGCTTCTTTCTCTTATTACGGACCCAGTCGTGGGTATCTTGCTATAGTAACGGAAGGTGGACCAGGAAACCTTTAATACCTGTCTGCCCCACAATAGGTAACATAGGCAAATCTTCAGCTCCAAGCAGAGCTGTTCAATGCTTCATTGTAGCCAGCCTACTCCTGCTGGCAGCCCACCCAGGAAAGATGAGCACTCAGTGAATGGCACCTAGGAATCATGGTTCGCAGTAATGAAGGACCAAACAGATAAGAATTATGTGGTCTCCTGTCTAGTCTAGTCTAGAGTATGAAGGGAGATGGTTGGTTTCCTTTGAGTTTGTTATTTTGAGGTGGAGTTATAAAATGCCACTCAAACTATGACACTTGGGACATTAAACTGAAGACTCCGAGGGGCAACATAGCCTCTCTCTCTCTCTCTCTCTCTCTCTCTCTCTCTCTCTCTCTGTGTGTGTGTGTGTGTGTGTGTGTGTGTGTGTGTGTGTGTCTGGTTACAGGTCCTATTAAAGGAGATCAGTGGTCACAAATCTTCCCCAGCAAACCCAAACAACCAAGGAAAAATTAACTCATGTCACAGAGGAAGCTGGATGTCAACACCACACCCACACAGACTGCGACAGATATCAGCTTTCCCAGGACCCAGTCACTTTCCCCTGATCCTTTACTCTCTAGTGGTATGTCTACTCCCTCTTTTATGGTGCCACTTCCTTCCCAATGGAAGTCAGAAGAGGATCAAGTAAAAGGCTGATCGTGGTGGAGATATTACTTCAGAGTAACATGAGGAAACACAATGTCAAAAGCTCATGCCAGAAATGCCATTCTGGGTAAAAATAATAACAATAATGAAATGTCAGGATCAAAGGGAATCCCACAAATCACTACCATTCAATTCCATTTTAGTTTATTACATGAAACACACGGCTATGGAACTCAGACTTTGCCCTCCTGTTAAATCTACAATTGACTAAATTGTCACAATTCCACTCTGATAAAAAAAAAAATCCTATCTAAATTACATGATTTAGCTTCATCCATCATTTGACCTTTTCTTGGCCCTTATTTCCAATTTCAAGTGTTTGAAAGTTGACTATATTTACCCAAGTTTTTTCTTGTGGCCTACAAAATAAAGCAAAACAGCCCCTCTGGGAACTTTATTGTATCTACATCACATCTGGTTCCAACAGATACTTATGAGAAATAGTGAAGTATAGGAGCATGGCCATGATTAGGATGCAGCCAGCACAGAAAAGCATCAGTGTGCAGATGCACAGAAAGATGGCCAGTTCAGAGACAAGAAGCTACAACAGAACTCTCAGGACAAAACTGCCAACATAGTGATTTCAGACCTGTAGACTCCAGAACTGAGAAAACATTCATTTCTATTGTTTAAAGAACACAGCCTGAGAGGTCTTTGTCACAGCAATCCTAGGACACCAACACACAGGTGTATCGATTATTTTTATTGGTATTTTTAATTTCTATTTTGTGTATGTACATGAGGGTACTTGCATATGTGTACGAACATTCATATATATGTGGGCATGTGTGTGCGTGTGTGTGTGTGTCTGTGTCATGCATGTGGAAACCTGGGGTTAGCATAGGAAGCATCCTCCATCACTCTCCATTTTATGTATTGAGGTGGAAACTCACTTGAACACAGAGCTCATCAATTCAGTGAGTCTAGCTAGGAATCTTGCTCTGAGGATCTCATCTCTGCCTCTTCAGTGTTGAGATTATGACACCCACAATGCACTTGTATGAGTGCTAGGATTCAAACTTCCATCCTTGGGCTTATACAGCAAAGGCTTTACCCACCAAACCATCTTCCCAGCTCCTTTGCTTGTGGTTTTAAAAGTTGAAACATACAGGTATTCTTTGAGGGCATTTAGGCTCTGCTGAAATGAGAAATGTTTACATTCCACCTTTGTGTGTACGTACAGCAACTGGTAAAGCTACGTACACAGTGCAGGGTCATAGCAATTCTTATTCCTACTCACTGACAGATAGGTAATGTCTTTCCAGGAAATGAAGTGCGGGCTAGTCTGAGTGAGCATGCTAATTAAGCATCATGTTGTGGTAGAGCTGCTTTCTCTGCCTGTTCCCATCCTCAGTCCCCCAACCGCTGCTCTTTGCTATACATAAAGACACAAAGTCAATTCACCTCACTGCATCACACATCTTCAGAGCTTTACTACTAACCAGAGAAAGTTCTAGTTTAGTTTTCTGTGTTTTCCTAAGAAAACACTCTTTTATGAATTGATGTGTGAAAGGTCCTGTGGTCAGAACCCTTTCATGTTGTCACTTGACTTTGCACATTGTGGATAGCGCTGGCCATATCCCATCCATCATGCTGTGGACCACTAATTCAGGATCGTGTCTACCATTTATTCAAAGTTTTGGTTCTAAGGCCTTACTTCAGACCTAATTTTTTTATATGAGTTGGTACTGAAAAGAATATTTTGTTTTTTTATTAAAAATATACATTTAGTACAATATACCTTGACTATGGTTTTCCCTCCCCTAATTCCTTCCAGATCCTCCCCAGTCACCCAAATCCTCCATTCTCTCACTCTCATTAGGATGCCAGCAGGCATCTGAATCAATAATGCTAATAAAATTAGATAAAATAAAAACAAGACAAATAGAAACAAATAGAAAAAAAAACAAAGAAAAAGATGGTAAGACACACATATTTGTGCTTTGGGTTTGGGATGGTGGTTCGTGTCCACTTTCCCTCTCAGAACTGGGTCCCATCAGAACCAGAGCTGTGCATGGTGCCACCTTTTCTGTGAGTTCATCTGTGTACCAGTCCTGCTGTGCTAAGAAGACCTTGTTTTCTTGGTGCTCTCCATTACCTATAGTTCTTACATACAATCTTTCTGTCTCCTCTCCTGCAGGGTTCCCTGAGCCCTGAAGGAAGAAAATGATGGAAACATCCTATTTAGGGTTCTTCCAAGGTCTCTCACTCTTTGCCTTAACTGCTGTGGGTCTCTATTTATTCCCATCTTCCACAAGAGAAAACCATCTGATGAGCAAGACACTGATCTATGAGAATAGCAGAATTTGCCAGGACTTATTTTATCACTATGTTCCTTTAACAGAACAGTAGATTAGGGTTTCCCCTATGTCCTTGGCCTAGCTAATCTCAGGTTCTTGGTCACCCAAGCAATGCCCAGAATGGGTTCCAAGCAGGTATTGGTTGGTTATTCTCATAAGCTTTGTGCCATTTTTTTACTAGCAAACTGGTCACCAATGCGGATCTCAGGGTTTGTATCTGGATTGGTGTTTACCTTTACTCTGCGGTAGCAGGCAGCCTTCCAATACTCTGAACACTAGTCAGTAGGGGTGACGCTCTAGGTAGACAGGAGCTTGATTTCTCCATCTTCGATTGTATAGGTGTTGTCTTCCTCAGTAGAGCCTTAGAATCAGTTTTTAGAAAACCAATATCCTTGGCTATGGCCTGGGTGGTTTGGGGGTTCCCTTTCACCAACAACAGCTCAAGCAGATGTAACCCTTTCTCAGTCCTGGGATTAGGTGACGGGATTAGGTGATGAGAGATGTCCAGTTGGGGCTCCACCTCTGCCATTATTTGACAATTTTACATTACTTTCATATATGTATATATTTTAGGAAGCATCTACTGTACTTTGTTTCCAAATGATCCTTCAAATGGCCCTTCTCAGATTTTTCTACGTGAGAAAAACTGAACCCATGACCTATTCTAAAAATGCCGCCTATTTTTTCACTAAATATTGGCTTCGTAATTCATTGATGGAGATGTTGTCTGTTTATTGTTCAGGAGGGGCTTTTAAAATGAACGAAGGACAAATGTAAGTTGCAGTAAAGTGTACTTTGATCACAGCGGCCTTGCAGCAGCTGGTGAACACACTGTTAGAAGGGGGAACTCTCCTCAAACATGGCAGAGCACGCCACCAGCCCATCTGCGTCACTGCAAGTGTTGCGTTGGGAAGGACAGCCCTGCCAGATCATTATTGACCCTGCGGATTTGGCCAATTAGTCCGCAATACTGCCGACCAAGTTCCAGAGCATGCATTGACAGTGAAACCTAATGGAGCAGAAAGAGGAGGAGGATTCGGTACGAAGGATGTCTTATCCTCATTGTTTCACGAAACTTTCATTAGCTTGATTTCGCAAAGTTTTGTAGGAAAGCCTGGGTAGTCCCAAATGCCTCTCTCGTAACAGAGCTGTGCCAAGGTAGCCAGCCACCAAGACAGTGCACACTGATCCTTCTCCCCTGGATTTCATACTCTGTGCTCCCCCCACCCCCATTCTGTGTTAAATAGAGCTGATGTGTCCAGCCAGTCAGATGCTGCCAACATGATAGAATGGGACTTCAGAGGTGAGATCATAGAAGGTGTGGTGTTTTACTGTTTTCTCTCAGCTTGCTTGCTTTGTTGTTGGTCCACTGCGTGCTACTTGGACACCTAAGAGCAGATGAAGGAGCCTGAGAGAAAAAAAAAATTATGGACTTCCACCAACACCCAGTACCACGTTTCTAGTGATGTGAGCCAGCCCCAGTGGAAGCCAACCCTTTAGACCTGACCATCTTTCGGACACCTGGAAATTCAGCTGCAGTCTAGAGTGCAGTATCATGGGATGCCTTAAACCAGCACCACACAACTACACACTCTTAATTTCTAACCCAGGAAGCTGCATAGCAGAGCTGATGTTAACTTGTTGTTTTCAACATTGTTGCCCTGAGGCATCAGACACAAAATATTATACATACAGAACATGCCTGGGTACGGGTTTGACCACAAATATCTCAAAAAGTAGCAGAAAGTAAACTGCTATAGGTATAAATACAACGATCCCAAAGATGTTTGGAAAATGCCAGACTTAACATTAGACCCTCTTAACCTATGTCTTCCCATTTAGTCCTCAAATGTTCAGTTTGTAACACCTGAATAAATGGTTTTCTTCAAGCACTTGGTTGTAAATTGTCACTGGAGAGTGAAGGAGGAGGAGGAGAGGAGAATGTGTGAGGTAGTAGAAGGGTCAGTTCTGAGACACTGCCGTGTCACACAGCGTATAGGTCCCGTCAGCCCAACACTGTAGAGTGTGAACGTCACTTCAACTAACTGTTCTTACATGTCACCTCCTTGACGGTAGATCTACTTCTGGATTTTCTGTCTAATTCCACCCACGGATCCATCTCTCTATAGAAAGCATTCCTACGTTGTTTATAATACTGAGAATGTCAAGTAAGTAGAAAAGCTAGTACTCCATGAGCCTTACAATTTTTCTTGACTATTCATGTTCTTTCACTTTTTTCCATTTGGGCTTTAACACTGGCTTGTATGAGTTCAAAATTAAAACATTGTTAAGTCACATTTTAGTAATGTAATTTTCTCATATTGAAGCTGATATAATTATCTTTTGCATTTCTCAAAAGCACTTAAAATATGCTTTATATATTTCTTATCCATTTTCTTTACCTGCTTATGACAAGGCATTTGTTTTTCTGGCTGTCAAGTTGGCTTCTTAGGCTCTTACCCACAAGATTACTCAGTTCTCTTATTTTGGCTGCTTTTTAAGTCTTTATCATTGAATCTGATCTAGGTTGATGTAGAATTTAAGCTTTGATAAATACAGTGTTTTTGAGGTCAAAAGCTGCAGCAGTATTTTGCAGTTGATAAATGATACTGAATTTAGATCACACCTTTGAAAAAATATGGAGATAACCTAGAACCCCTGCACAGATGTAGCCCATGGCAGTTCAGTGTCCAAGTGGGTCACATAGTAATGGGAAGAGGGATGGTCTCTGACATAAACTGATTGACCTGCTCTTTGATCACCTCTCCCTGAGGGGGGAATCAGCCTTACCAGGCCACAGAAGATGACAATGCAGCCACTTCTGATGAGATCTGATAGACTAAGATGAGAAGGAAGGAGAGGGGGACCTCCCTATCAGTGGACTTGGGGAAGGGCATGTATGAAGAAGGGAGAGGGAAGGTGGGATTAGGAGGGGATGAGGGAGAGGTTTATGGAGGGATACAAAGTGAATAAAGTGTAATTAATAAAAGTAAAAAAAAGTACTTTGCAATATAATTTACAATAAAGATTATATTATTCTTTAAAAAATTACTATCTCCTTAATTTAGACTTCTTTGCTTTCTTCAATATTAAAAACAATATTCAGTGGGGCTTTTTATTATCAAGCAATCAAAGTCATCTTGGGTGGCTATCTGCAAACTTTTAAAATTATGCTGACATATGTCATCTTTTCCCCAATGAAACATATAATTGAGACCTTCTTGTGCTATAATAAGCATTTCACGAGTAACATACAATCAGAAATACTAGCTACTAGAGAACCAGGCTCTGAGTGTTGCAAACAAAACCTGGGACTAAGAAATTATCATGGATCAAGCTAAGACAGATAGGGAGATTCATGATTCTAGCTTGGATACATCACAATAGCAAGAAACAAACAAACAAAAAGACAATAATTTGATAAAAAGAATGGAAAAACCAACGGCTGAAAGATTAGATAGAAATTTTATGTATAACTTAAAATCACTAGGAAACTTTTTGGTAGCAAAAAGGAATAAGCTATGAGTAGATGTGATATGTGCGACAACTAAATAAGAACTCTGATGTCATATGTTTTTGTTTTTTTTTCCTTTTATTGAAAATAGATTCTTTTCTCATACAATATACCCTGATTATAGTTTCCCCTTCCTCAGTTTCTCCCAGTTCCTCCCCACCTCCTCTCCCATCTGAGTCCACTCTCTCTGTCTCTCTTTAGCAAAGAATAGGCTAAGAGATAGCTACAAAACATTGCAAAATAAAATATAAAATAAATTTTAAAGATCACATTGAAGTTGGAGAAGGCAAACCAAGAGCAGGAAAAGAACCCCAAGAGAAGGAACAAAAATCAGATACCACTCATTCATACACTCCGGAGTTCAATGAAAATACTAATCTGACAGGCATAATATATACACAGAGACCCTGGTGCAGACCCACGCAAGGCCTATGCTTGCTGCTTCAGTCTCTGTGAGTTCTTCTGAGCTTTGCTCAGATGATTTAGACGGCCTTTGTCTCCTGGTGTCCTCCATTCCCCCATCCCTTCTGGCTCTTACACTCTTTCTGTTTTCTCTTTTATGAGGTTCCCTAAGCTCTGAGAGGAGGGTTTGATGGAGACCTCCCACTTAAGGCTGTTTCAAGGTCTCTTTTTTTCCATAGTATCTGACTGTGGGTCTCTGTATTTGATCCCATCTCTTGCAGGAGGAAGCTTCTCTGATAATGGCTATAGCAAATATATCTCTGATAATTACATAACAAAGTCTCATTAGGAGTTATTTTATCACCCCCTTTTTGATTCAAGACGAGCAGTATTTTATGAGCAGTAGATCTCCGCTATGCTGTGCAGGGACTGGATCCTCCTCTTAGCTGTGCTCTAACTTTCCCCTAACTTCTTCTCTGCTTTCCCTCTCCTCCCAGTCTCTAGTAGCCACCACTCTACTCTCTTCTATAATAGAAAGTCTTTGAGGTTGGAAAACTCCGTGTGCACAATGGTCATAAAAGAATAGGAAGAAACAAACATTGTTTCAGATTTTGATAGGATTGAGAAGGAAAAGTTTTCATTGGTTTAACAAAAGTAGTTAAATTCCATTATCAAGACGTGTTTAAGAGAACGGACAAGCTAGTGGTAACTCAAAGCCTCCTCCTAAACTATGACTAGCATTTGCTTCCCTCAAGAATGCTGTCACTCAGTGGCTGGGGAGATGACAGGGCCAGGAAAGTGTAAAGAACTGAGTTCAGCTCCTAGCACTCACCCACCCACACACAACCAATGATGGAGTACACAAGCATGATTTCAGTGTTGGAGAGTCAACGACCAGCAGGTTGCTGGCTCTCAGAACAGCTAACCTAGCCAAATAAGTGAGCTCCTGGTTCAGTCTGAGGCTCTGTCTCAGGAAACAAGGTAGAGAGCAACTAAGGAGGACACTCATCACCAACCTCTGGCCTGCACACACACACACACACACACACACACACACACACAAATAATATTCCCACTCACATGCACACATGAACATACATGAAGATATAGACAACACATATAAAACACACAAAATATAACTTTTAAAAAGAATTCTATAACATTCTACTAGTTTCATTAATTAAGAAAATGTTATTCTCTCCTGTCTGCTGGGTCTTTAAGGCAAAATCAGGCCCTGTCTGATAAGTGTCAGCTTCATAAATATTTTTCCTTTTCAAAAAAAGATAATTTTACCAAATTTGTATTTAAGCGCATGTAAACCGAGAATTCTCTGCTACACTGTCGTTGGGACCAAATACAATCAGATTTCATGGCTGTGAATAAAGGAAGCAAAAGCTTTCAAAGTGCAGGCATTCTCTGCCATTTTCCAGAGGGCGACAGAGAAGAAATTACTGAGATGGCTTTTGCCCAAAAACACCTTTAGAACTTAGCTGGTGGAGGTTGTACCTGAAACATCCGAACAATAAACAGCCACATTCTGTGGGATACCTTCCACACAGTTCCACCAACTGCAGACTATAGATTCAAATATATTAGTTTATTGGGGGAGGGAGGGGATTCTTATTCAATCACCACTAGGGAGGTGATTATAATTAGGAGGGGTTAAAAGAGTGGGGACCTAGTGCTTTGGCATTAGTGTTCTTCTTCTCCCATTTGGGGAGATAAATAAGATTCCCCACCTCTCTTTTCCCATTGTGCATTACCCCCACAGGAAAGCCACATGGGCACAGGACATAGTGATTACCTACAAGCTAAAGAAGGGAACTCAACATGAAACTCACCTAGTTGGTGAGTACTTTCCAGCCTCCTACACTGAAGAATAAAAAGCTATTGTTCAAGCCACTGGATCTGTGGTATTTGTAATGGCAGTCCCAGTGAGAGAAGTAAGAGTCATCTTACTATAGTCCCCTCTGCCTTGTTCTATTCATTCTCAGCACAGTGGTAAGAAAGATGCTGCCAAACACGTAAACTACACAATATTATTTTCTCCTCTAGAATCCTAATAATCTCATTTCTTCTAATAATTAAAACAACAACTTTAAACAGTCCATTTGCCCAAGACCCTGTGACTTTGAAATGGTCTTTAACATCTTTCACCAGCCTTTCCAGTCACAGTAGCTTACTGTCCCTATTCTGTCCTCAGGGTCTCTGAACACTCTGTCCCATAACCGGAATCCCCCTCCCTCTTCACCCTTTCTTCATGAAAGTCTGCATTCAGATGTCCACAGTGACCCCAGCTAGTGCCAATGCCCTGGCCTCCCACATACCAGTTCCTAGATCTTGTCTTGTTTACCTTTCTTCCTGGCCACAGATGAGCTTTAAAAGTCCTCCTCAGCTTAAAATTGTTCATTAATTGAGACAGCTTCATGAGGCTAAAAATTACATCCCATAAATCAATCATATCTATAAGGTATGACACGACAAATTTTCCTGTTCTTTTGGGGGGCATATTCTGTCACGGCAACAACTACCTCTGTGAGAGCTACTCCACGATCTCCACTGCTGCGTCTCCTTCATTGTTCCCGGAAAAACCTTCCACACTGCTTCCCTAGTCGCTTCCATAAAGTTGTAACACCACGTGCAGTGTGTCCACGTTACGTTTGGAGACCAACCAACCATTTCAATATCCAACTTTTTCTTTTCTTTCAGTGGCCACTATTTTTACCCCACTACCCCCTGAATAGCATCCCTACATTGAGATTTCCTGATCCAAAGTGGAGTCTTGTGTGTGATCATGCCCTGTGTTAAATAAATCAATGACTTAATAAACACACAGACATTAAATTTAGTGTATGGAATACCGCCAACACGTCAACATGCTAATGTGTATCATATGAATAACTTTAATGCAAATGTCTAATAGAATTCACTGACTGCAAAGTGGGTTCCTAAACTCTGTTACCACAGTTATTTAGCTGGCTTTTTCAGTGGTGTGTAGGCAAAATAAAATGCAGATGGAAACTGCATGCCCATCTAGATACTTTTCACATTTTCAATTTTTACATTAGTGGGAATAGCTCCATTAGGATACAAATTCAGTTCTCCGAAATCATACTGATGCTGCCCATAAAAATTTGCTATCTATAATATAACAATTTGACTTAAAAGTTAGAAATCACTACATTTAACTTCCTACTTTCAGGCTTTCAGATGCAAGAGGGGCTGTTGGTTTTTCCTCATTATAGATTCATTGCTTTTTTGAATTGCACATTCAAATTTAAGGACAGCTAGGCAACTTAGTGAGACACTGTATCAAAATGCAAACAAGGGTCTAGGGAAAGCTCAGTAGCAGAGTAGTGCTCGCTTAGCCCATACAAAGACCTGAGTTCAGTCACTGGTGCCCCAAAGGCTGCCAGTGAGAAGCTGGTGGAGGAACTAGTATTTGACTACAGACTAAAAGTGCATGCTGGATTTGCATAGGGGACATGTTTCTGAGCTGAGGGGTTATCAAGAAGAAAGACTGTCAGATGGGCTGATACATAAAAAGCAGCCCAGAGCCTTAAAAATAGGCAGCACAGACAGGGCCTGCAGAGATCCAGGCCAGGTGGGGTCCCATCACTGATCGTGGAAGTGGACAAGAACCCTTCCCTCACCCAGACACTATCAGTAACTGTGACAAGCACTCAAAAAGAAAAAAAAATTAATTTTCTTCAGTGGAGTCCCAGTGGGTTTACAATCCACAATTAAGGTCAGGCCCCATGCTTGGCAGTAGACAGCCAACATGTTATTATTATTATTATTATTATTATTAATTTTTTCTGTCTTTTAATTATTTATTACAGTTCTGAATTTTGTGGTTTTTATGGATTTTGTGTTGCATGTATGTATGGCTCTTTGTATGTGTTTCTTGAACCTTTTCTTTGTTTTGTTCCTGTTTCTTTCTTCTGTCTGTTTGCTTTGTTTTATTCTGGATTGTTCTTTTTAATTGGCCTATTTATTTGTTTTCTAAGTAAGGAGAGAATGAAGGTGTGAAGTTGGGTGGGTGGTAAAATAGAATTTCAAAAGAGACAAGGGAGAAAAGACCCTGATCAAAATACACTGAACGAAAAAATATTTTTTAAAGGCAAATTATGTCAAAGTTCTTTTTAAAAAGCCTTAAATCTCTCAGTGATAGTTGTTTAGTTAAGCAATGTTAAAACAACTCTACTGGGACTCTGGAAGAATTTGTTTTGTAAATGTTAACAGAGCAAGTCACTCTCAGTCCTCATGGATATGTGTGGTTGTGATGCTATTCATGGTTATCAACTTGACAGCATCCTGAATTAACTAAAGATGGTGGGTTTAGTGGTTTGAATAGGTATGGCCCCCATTCATTTATGTGCTTAAATGCTTGACTATAGGAAGTGGCACTATTAGGAGCTATGGCCTTATTGGAGGAAGTGTGACCTTGTGTCACTGTGGAGGTAGGACTTTGAGGTCTTAAATTCTCAAGCTACATGCAGTGTGAAACACATCCTGACTCCCCCTTGCTGCCAGAAGACCAAGATGTAGAACTCTCAGCTCCTCCTCTGCCTACATGCTGCCATGGTTCCCACCATGATGATAGTGGACTACACCTCTGAAACTGTAAGCCAGCCCCAATTTAATGTTTGCCTTTATAAGAGTTGTCTTGAAAGTGGTGTCTCCTCAACAGCAATAAAACCCTAAGACAAATTGGTACTAGGAGTGGGGTATTACTGTGACAGACCTGACCATAGTGGTGATTAAGAAGAGACCGGCCTCACTGAGGTAAACTCTTCTGAAAAGTGTTTTCTGAGAGCACAGAGAAGCTGTGTTCAAGAGGTGGCCAAGGTTGTACCTTGTGCTGGCAGCCAGATTTGGTAAAGTGTCAGAGTCACCCAGGTGGTACTGGTTTTGAAGGCATGACGCAGTCATAGAGAGCAGCTGAGGCTTGCCACTGTGAGATGCCAGAAGAGACCTTTGGGATTTTGGAGCAAGGCTCTACCATCATCTCCCTTTGAATGACAGCTCTTGGCCTACTGTTAGGCCCTAGTGGAAACTGAACATTTCACAATGGGCCACCTAGTTACCATGTGACCTGAATTGCCTATCATGAGCTGAGTGTTATTGGATCTATCAAGTCATAAAGTAGGACTTACACAGCAGCAATCTATTATATGTGACCAGGCCTGAGCAGGTTCTGAAGGCACAAGCAAGTGAAGAAGTTGCCCAAATGCCTATGGTTTCTACCCCCTTACAATGCTGTCTACTGCCAAGTATGCACCTATAGCCACGTGGAGTGTGCCCTATGACCTGTTGACTGAGGAAGAGAAGACCAGGGCCTGGTTTCCTGATGGTTCTGCGAGTTAGGCAGGCACCACACAGAAGTGGACAGCTGCAGCATTACAGCCCCTTTCAAAAACCCTGAAAGATGCTGGTGAGGGGACATCTCCACAATGAGCAGAACTTCAGGTAGCATACATGGTATCACAGGTTTGTTTTGTTTTGTTTTGTTTTTTTAAGATGAAATGTCCAAATCTATGATTGTTCACTGACTCAGGGGTTGTAGCCAATGGTTTGATTGGATGGTCGGGGACTTGGAAAGAGCATGACTGGAAAATCAGTGAGAGAGATATCTGGAGGAGAAGTATGTGGATCCATCTCTTCAAATGAGCAAAGGATGTGAAGCTGACCAAGGTACCCACTTCACAGCCAGAGAAGTGTGACAGTGGGCCCACAATCATGGAATCCACTGGTCTTACCATGTTCCCCACCATCCTGAAGCAGCTTGCCTGACAAAAGATGGAATGGCCTTTTGAAGACACAGTTACCCTCACTGTCACTGGCAACTCCATTCCTTTACTGGCATTAGAGCCTACTTCTTTGGGATTTCAGTGTATTGTGAACATCTCCTTGATTCTTGAACTTCCCATTTGGAGACAGCCATTGTTGGAATAGTTGGACCATAAGCTACAAGCCACTCTAATAAATCCTGTTTTCATATAAAAAGAGAGAAAACACCAAGGGCATGGATTGGATACCAGAGCTGGAAACAGAGCTAGATGGCTTCCATCTAGAGTACAGAAGCATACCCAGCATGTGAGGAGAGAGTCAAAACAGACGAGCCACCTCATACTAATGCTGCATAGAAGAGAACAAAAATGTAGAAAAATTGTAAGAAATGGATGATTGGAAAAAAAAGGCTGTAGAAGACTGTGGTCTTGACAGGCCATGGTCACTGCTCTCATGAAATTATAGCAGCAGTGGCTACTTTTCACAAGAAGAGGCCTGTCAATATTCAGTAATGGATTGAGGGAGGACTTATAATGCCCCAGTTCTCCCAGATGAGCCAAAGGCAGGTAAACATTTTTTGGGATTGGGGAGTCATAGTCCTCATTGTAGCCACTGGTACAATGTCCTTTTTCAAGTAATAATTCTGCAGCCATGCTCAGGCAGCAACTCAAATTAAAAGCAGTGGAATACATGCTCGCGTGCACACACACACACACACACTGGTGCATGGAAAGACAGAGAAGTTAAGAGAAACTTGGGAAGAAAAGATGTAGTGGGAAGGAGAGGGGATAAAAGGCCTTTGATACACACACATGAACATACACATATTCATGAACACACACATCCTTCATACACACACAAAAAGAACGAGATGACCATTGAATTCACATTACATAAGCAGGAGAAAGATACAACAGTGAGAGAACTGAGAGAGTGAGGTCACACTCAGTGTTTGGCCATTTGAGCAAAACCACTCATAGCCTCAGGCTATTGATGGCCCTGTACTCATGTTGAGTCTGTGATTGTATTTACAGAGTTATATGGTAGATTCACTGTTGTGGGTTATAAATATTTATTATTGAGTTATCTTTTAGTAAAGCAGCGGTTATTCCTAAACCAGCTGAATAACCAAATCACCACAGAGACTAGGATTTATTTAATTAACCTAGAGCACAATGCTGGCCAATAGTTACTCCATCCTAAACCTCCAAGCCCACATAGTTTCCTATCATTCAGATTTCACCCATTATACTTGCTTTTAGTCATATCTCAGGTCCAGTTCATCCCTCCTCATGGTTCCAAGGCCTGCCTGATGATCTCTGCTCTCCCACCTCCCCATTTGCTTCCTTCTCCTCTCCTCCAGAACGGGATGTCCCACTCTATTCTCTCCATTCTCAGCACTGGCTGGTTGTTTAATTGACAATAACAGAGAACAAGTGGTGGCCTGTTTACACAAACTTCAGACAGGCGATGCTTAGGATAAATGTCACAATGCAATGTCCAGACTGAAACCAGACAGTGGAGCAGATAGTGGGATAGAGACATCAGCATTTGAATGAGCAAGGGTAAATTGTACACATCCCAAAAGAACATTATACCAACATTTCCCCCTTTAAGTCCAATAAAAGGCTCCTTTTTTTTCAATACAATAATAATTATAAAAGTTATAAAAACTATTAGGTAAGATTTACATGTGCAATGTCCAGTTCACTTGCATTTGGCAACTTTGGAGAAAGTATCTGATTATCCTATCTTGACAAGTTCTATGCCTAAATTTACTTTTATCCTTATTTGTATTACCTATATGAAAGCTTTTTTTAAAAAAAAATTCTAAACAACTTAAGCTTAATTGTGGAACTATAACTATTTGGTCTTCAATCCCACCAGAGACTAGAAAAGGAATAAAATTAGTTACTGGAGTAAATAGGAAGTGCATGTTAGCAGCTTCCAAAAAATAAAAAATTGACAGAGACAGTTTGCTGCCTGAACAGTCATCCATAACTCTCTATAACACTGGAGCATCATTGTCAGCCTTCTGGCTCAGAATATTTGACAGACATATGTAAAGCAGGAACTATTTAGGACTTGCTTACCCTGTCTTGGCAGAGTTCGGCAGTTGGCTTGTCCTGCATTTAAGCTTGCCTGTTTTTGGCAGAATTCTGTCTGTTGTGAAATGAGGGCATTTTCTTTTTTGCCCAGTTGGCACGTTTGCCACATTTGACACATTTGAAGCCATCTCCATATGGAGGTTCTTCAATACTCATTATCTTCTTTGAGGTAGGTGAGGTGCTGCCAGATGACCTGTCTCATTGCCAAAGTTTCTTTAAAATAATAAAGACATTTTTAAATGCCATATTTTGTAAGTCTCTGAAGTTTTTGAAGACTTACCTATCTTTATGTAATCAATCTGTCTACTGAGAGACCAAGGAATTTTGGGTATAGGTTTAAAGTTTAAATCACAGGCCTGCACGAAGGCCAGCCAGGTGGAAACATGTCCAGTTGCCTGCGGGGGAAGAACCAGCCTTACTGCATTCTTTCCCTGCCCACTAGAGATACAGATGCTAGGAAACCGGCCCAGATGGCCAGGCAAGGACTGTTTATGGTCTTTGTGCCTAAAGTAAACCAATCATTCCAAAGTCAATTTCCCGTACCTAATCAGGTAACACCAAGGCATGTAACTCCCTGCTTGCATTTTTTCTCTTTAAAAACCTTGTTCCCTTAGGCCACAGGACGGCACTCCTCCTCTTCAACTAGGGAGAACTGCGACCTGGGCTCAAGCTTGTAATAAAAGATCCCCATGTATTTACAGCAGAGTCGATTCCTGGTGGTCTTTGGGAGGCTTCACAAACTGGGAATAACATCTACAAAATCATATCTATCTGTTAAACCTAGGATGTATACTCCTGTGATAAATTAGACTAGTGTCTGACATGACTATGAGCTGATTAACTAAAAATTAACTTGCATTATGTAATACCCTAAACAACTGGCAATAGCAGTTTAAAAGTATTGGAAATAACCTTAAATTTGTATCAATATACTAAAATTTACCAATGTATTAAAAAAGACTTATTTTTGCATCAATATACAAAAATCCTATGTCATTTGAGAATGACAAAGCCTTGAGTAGATTTAGTAATCTACCTTTTGTCTTGTTATTCCTATAAGATATCCCTGTAGTATCCTTTCTTTCTTTCTTTTCAACCCTTTTTCTCCTTATCTAAGAGAGAAAGATAGAGAAAAGAAAAAAGAGAAATCCCTGAGTCTAACCTTGTTTTTTTCTCTGAATAAGAACATTAATGATTTATAACTATCTCCCAATGACAATAACATTCATAGCCATAGAAAACAACCAAAGACCCACCCAACCCCCCTTAAAAGAAATTGGACGTCCTTCTCATGAATTTCTTCTAGCTGACATTTTGGACATGCAGAAATCCTGTTAAGTGGCCCAAAGGAAATTTGGAATAATCGTTAATTAAGCAAGCATTAACATTGTGTGGTCCGGTCTTCGATTGTTAAGAAATTTCAGGCTTAATAAAAGTCCTGTTTGTAACAATCTAAAATTATGCAACAGTTGAGATTAGTAGCTTTCTTCAAAGCTCTCTTGGGAGCAGACTTTGATGAGAAACAGCAATTGAAGCAGTTGAGGAAGGAACAAACAGAACGCTGGAACATGCAAAATGCTGGAACAGATGTGTCAACGTCTCAGCATGCTGGAAGGATGAATTTTGTCAGGTTTGATCCAGCGTCTCTGGTGTCCAGTCCTTTTGTTCTGCAAAACATTATAACAGTTCTAAAATTATAAATGTATGAGATGTTCAGGATGAAACTAAACTGTAAACCAATTTCATCTATGCAAATTAAGAGTGGCATAATAAATTTTGAGGATATTGTAGCCAAGGATTTATTGGCCACATATTAAATTTGAGTTCTGGCTAGAGACATTTTTTATGTCTCAGTCAATTTCAGAGTTGTTCCCATGTAAAGGGATCAACAATATAAGTTACCATTGTTAATGAACATACAATCATTATCATGTTGAAATAAAAACAAGGTTGGGTAGATCAAAATATCTTTTGGGGGCTCTTAGGTGCCAGCTGTATTAGGCCAAGCTGTTACCTATCTCCCAAGAGAAGGCCTCCCATTAGAGAGACAAGCTGGTTGCCTTGAGCAATAGAAAAGGCATGTTTTAAGTAAATTTTATATAAACTCCCTTTTTAATTTAGATTTTAAGCATACCCTAGGCGTCTTGGACCTGGATTTTTACATTGGTTGTGGCTATTCTTTGGCTTTCCCCTTTTTTGATATGGGATGGATGGTTCAGCCTTTTAAACATATGAATTGTAATATTTGAGTGTCTAAGACTTTAATAGGCTGGCATGTACTTTGCCACCTGTAAGCCCCATGTCTTTTTTGCATCAGGCATGACTGACATCTGCCCTCCCCCTCCCCCATGTGAAAATGTCTCACATTTGAAAGAATAAGCTGGCTTCCAAAGCAGTGTGACACGTTTATCTAGTCAGAATTTAAAAATTTTTTGATGTGGGAGGCATGCAGTTTGCATGTTTGTCTCCCAGCCTAATTTTGAGTCCTTACATTGACCAACAGAACATATTTCTTAAACCAAAATGTCCTTTTGTACCAGTTCTTTGGAAGTACCAGTTTTTGAGATTGGCTGGCCTTTTTAAAGCAGTGTGACATCATCTCTCCTTACATAAATCTAAAATTGATGTGAATCCAATCTTTAGATCAGTAAGGACATAACATCTATTATTAAGAAAAAAGAACTTACATAATAACCGTAAGGAAATTTTGTCACTTTGAATGTTAGACTATCTCTGCAAGTGGCTAAACAGCAGGAGTTGCCAGTTGCCATTCTGGCTTTTATTCTGGAAATTAGGCTGATCTGGAACTCAGAGATCTGCCTGTTTCTTTTTACTTTGTGTTGGGATTAAAGGCATGTGCCTTCACCAACTTGTTCAAATATTTTTTTTTCAAATCCATATCCTTGTAACTCAAAGCCTTTAAATGAAAATCAAGCAAAGAAACAAGATAATTTTAAGTTTTGGGGAGGTTTTACCAATTTAGGATGTAACAAGCAAAGCCCAGTTGGTTATTTTTGGAATTTAATTGTTGTCACAGTGAATTGGCAGACCCTTAGCAGAAAAAGCTGACAAGTATCTTATAGCCAGAGAGCTTTGAATTTTAGCTGCTATTAATCTAATTTTTATTAGGAAGAGTGCCCTCTTTATTGTCTGTAACTTAGTATTCCGTTCCTTTGCTTTTTCCCCATTTTCTCCTTGAGCTTTCTTGGAGAAGGCATGGAGGAGAGCCATCACCATTAAACATATTACCAGATCCATGACTATGACAACCAAAACAAAGCCAAAAGGGATTAAAACACCCTCTGCCATGGCATTTTTAATTTTAGATGAAGTTTTAGAGCAAACTCTGTCTAGAGGTCTGTCTGCCTCCAGTTCCTTTCTTTCTAGTGATGGCTGCTGAGCTGACCCAGCCACAGTATAAGGAAGCCATGCTTGTGTGCCCCTCCAGTTAGACTGCAGCCAGTTTTGTTATGTTAAGTCTCAGGCCTGCCCACAGTAGGTTGTCTTTTAGGGTCTCTCTTAAAGAGACAGTAATTAACCTGGGAGTTTTTGGGTTTTAAGTTTAGGTTGTATCACTGGGAGCTTACCTCCCCCCTCACTAAATTATGTGAAAGTATGATTTAAAGGGTATGGATACTTAAGATTAGCTGGGCTACATTTGTGTGGGTTATAAATATTTATTATTGAGTTATCTTTAGTAAAGCAGCGGTTATTCCTAAACCAGCTGAACAACCAAATCACCACAGAGACTAGGATTTATTTAATTAACCTAGATCACAATGCTGGCCAATAGTTACTCCATTCTAAACCTCCAAGCCCTCATAGTTTCCTCCCCTTCAGATTTCTCACATTACGCTTGCTTTTAGTCATATCTCAAGTCCAGTTCATCCCTCCTCATGGTTCCAAGGCCTGTCCTGATGATCTCTGCTCTCCCACCTCCCCATTTGCTTCCTTCTCCTCCCCTCTGGACCAGGGTGTCCCACTCTATTGTCTCCATCGCTCAGCATTGGCTGGTTGTTTATTTGAAAATACAGAGAACAAGTGGTGGCCTGTTTTCACAAACTTGAGATAGGTGATGCTTAAAATAAACCTCACAATGCAATGTCTGGATTGAAGCCAGATAGTGAGGTAGAAAAATCAGCATATGAATGAACAAGGGAAAATTGTATACATTCCACAAGAATATTATACCAACAATTCACTGTCTCTCTCTTAGTTTGGAAATTGTATTTAGGAGGTCACTTTAAAGGAAGAGGAGTAAGATGGGGGAGTAGGACACAGAAGTAGTAAATATCAAAGAGTCCTTACCTACCGCAGCCCCAGAGAGCAGCGCGTTTGGCCTGGAACTGCAGAGGTATGGACAGCCCTTTGGCAAACCCCTAACAGAAGGAGCAGCCCTGAGTGTCAGTGCCTTCAGAGACTCGGCGGGGTGGGGAGGGGGGTCTCTAGAATTCCCTCAAAACCGGCTGTAGAACAGGGTCTGACCACCAGCGAGGAGTCACTTCAGTACTGTGCACTGTCCCAGGCTGCAGCTCCACAGGTGTTCTGTGGCCCCAAGTGAAGGAAGAAAGAGCAATCACACATGTACGGAAAAGCCTTGGATCAGGTAGACTGTGCTGGCCCTGATGGAGTGAACTACAATGTACAGCACGTGGGGAGAAATTAGCCAGTGCATGCAGACAAGCAGTCTAAGGACAGAAACATCTAGGAAGAGAAAATGGCAAAGTTTTGCACACACTGGTCAGTTGTCCCTGAATGCTCATGCTTGCCCACACTGTCAACATTTGCACGTAAACCAGAGGAAGGCCTTGCCAATTATGGACCTGATCAGTACAGGGAAGGCTTTGCCCTTCCCATGGGGCTGAGGCAGCAGGTCTTTGACATGGTTGTGCCCATGTCAGACAATACACATTCAGTCAAGGCTTCCTTAGCTCCCGTGTGGTGTTCCAAAAGCCCCAAACAGGAAAGCAAGGCCGCACTCCCACGGGTGCAGGAAGAAAGCTGTAGTCCCTCAGCCTTCTCCCCCACAGCTGTCCGGCACAGCTGTTGGAGAGCAGCAGCCCACAGAGCTGTGACAGGGGCACGGTGCACAGCTGCATCTCGGCAATTCTCAGCCACAACCCTGCGGTCACACTGGATCACCTTCTCCTGTGGGGGTTGTTCTGTTCCTCCCTCAAGCAGCTTTCTTGGCTTTCCTCATCATGTCAGCTCTCCCCTGCTTGGTTGTGACAGTGAAAAATGTCCTCAGACATTGCCAAATGTCCCCAACCAGACAGAAACTAACCCCAGCTGAGAACCACCGTGAAATACTGTAACGCTGGGCCAAGTTGCTTTACTTCTCCAATTCTATTTCTAATCTGTGAAGTGAGGATAATAATAGACTGACCTCATAAGCTTTGGGAGGTGATTAATATATGGGTATTCAGCAGGGGAGATGGACATCGCAGCATTCAGTTTCGTAAGAGCGACAACTCGGAGGAAAAGCTGTGTGATGTATGTTCATGGGGAGAATTTAAAGCGTCATTTTCCCTTCTTAGACTAACAACAATATTAATTTCTAATATCTACTCCACCAACTGGATGGAGGATGAATTTCAGTAAAGAGGAGAAGATCAAAAGATCACTCACTTTTGATCTTTCTTCATTACTAAACACTAGTTAGTGCTCCCAAGTTAAATATGACCACGTGTCACTCTGGTTTAGTTGATTGAATGTGGTGTGCCAAGGGGATGAAGGACCTCTGCTTTAAAAATGAATAGGAAAGCAGAGTGCTATATTCTAAACAATCTTCAGGACCTTACACTTCCGCGTTTTACAAAATGCAGATCTGCAATGTACATTTACTAAAACAAATTTTTAATATCTGCAGTCTCAGACTTAAAAGCATGAATATTTTAGGTTTATTATCATAAACTGAATACCAACATGCAAACACTGAAATGAATTTAAGGAAATTGTTAATGATTCATTACATAGAGTAATTAGATTTTTGTATGATCAGAGCAAATGCATTAGCAGAAACAATTATGCACTGATACAATGAAAAGCCGCTCTCAGGAAAGAAGCCATTAGTGTAATAAAAAGGATATTCTGTAGAGCTCCTCCTGTACTTTCTTAGACTCAATTGCAGCAGCTGTTGCCATCTGCCAGTGAGAACCCTTGGCAGAGAAACATGATGAATCTTTGCCAAAGCCTGGTCTGCTGAAAATGTCTACCCTGGAACTCCAGAGCCCGAAGACCTAAGAGACCTCAAAACAGCTCGGTCATGCATAAAGATTTGAGGAGAAACATCAAAAAAGATAATCAGGAAAGACTAATTCTGTGAAAAATAAAAGTATTTTGTTGTTTCTGCCTCTGGAAGTCTCTCTGAACCTTTTCGATGCTGTCTGCCTTTGCCTACAGCAGAATCATCCTTCAGATGTACTATATCACATCACATAGAACTATCTTCTAGTGTGTCTTTTTTTCTTCAAGGCATTGAGTCTTAGATCCCCAGGACACAGCATAAAGCAAGCACTAAATAAATAATAACTGAGTGGATTATTGAATGAGTGAGTGAGTGAGTGAGTGAGTGAGTGAGTGAGTGAGTGAGTGAATACCCATTGGTTCAGGTGGAGAACTGATCAGGCCTGAAGATGAGTTAACTTAATAGATGGAGGGAGGTATTCACAGAGATGTGTTAAATGCTGTGCGTCAAACCAAGTGAAACTTCTTAGCACATCTTACTCTTCCTAGAATAGATACAGTCTAAAGGAGGCAGGAAATGAGGCGACGAGAAAGCCATGTGACATGGGTTAGCTCTGTACCCAAAAGAAAAAGGTTAGACAATCTCCCAGATCACTGAAAAAGACATTTGACAAGAACTTCCTGATTGAGCAGGCAAAGTGCCCTGATTTTTGTGTGTCTTGCTTTCTGTATGAATCACTAGCATGACTGCCTCATAAACTCCCCATTTGTATAGTCTCATTCAAACAAAGTTCGGATACACTTGTTTGAAGCAGGACATTCCAAAGGGTTAAAAGAGAAGGACCCCTGTGACAAAGGAGGAATCTTCAAAATGAGCTTAAGGCTGTCACAAACAGCCTGAGCAGTCTGGGTGACAGTTTGGAGATGAATGAAAACTGAATCTTCAGGAAACACTTATTCCACCACAGAGGCCTGTGACTTCCCTTTCATTTGCAGGATTGGAAAAGGAAGTCTATAGAGGTCAATTTTGGGGGGCTATTGACTACAAGAGGTTTTTTGTTTTGTTTTGTTGTTGTTGTTTTCCTATGAAAATTCCTTATGAAAAAGCTTAAAGGCAATAGTGGCAAAATTGAAATGATTTTAAAAGCAGAACTCAAATAATATGGTCTCCCAGGATGTAGTTTTGAATAAAATTTAAAAAAAAATAAATTAAGGTCAGAGCCTCCTCCACAAATGCTGTCCCTGAAGTCCTGATCCCAGCGTGTCTCTACAGAGTGAGGACCCACCTCCTGGACCATTACTGGGCTCTGGTGCCTTTCATCCAAGATAAACTCAGCCGCTGTCGACTGAGCCCTGCATCTGCCACCCTCAAGCTTCAGCTGATGATGGATCTGAACAGAGTTCTCAAATTGGACAGAACAGTAAGCAGGCACCGTAGGAAAATTAAGATGAAATCGTCTGTGAGAAAGCTTTGTAAACTGTGGCAACACTGTGGAAATCACACGTATCGCGCCTCGGAAGGCTCACAGGAGCCTCTCCCCTTTCCTTTACTAAAACCACGTGACTAATTGCAAGGAGAGAAACTCATTCAGGCTTTTAAACAGAATTTTCTTTTTAATTACTGCAAGCTTATTTGTTTTCTGAGGGTAGACTTTTGAAACTCAGTCGTTTTCATCTCCCCAGGCTGATGAAAGCCACTGTGGCTCATCACTTCCTGAACTGTTTGATCCAAAGGAAGACGGGATTCGTCTACCTGTGCTACAGGAATTCACCATGGAAACAACAGAAGAAGAAAAAGCAAAGCAAAGCAACTTCTTAGCTGAGTCTCACCACAGGTGGTTAGGAGTGCCTGCATTCTCTGCCTCCTTGAGGTTATGCTGAGCCTGGCAAGGGGCTTGAAGGTGTTTTTTGTTGTTGCTGAACCAGATTTGAAGCGTGAAATGCTAGGCTTTCTTATTTTAAGTTTACTGACTTGATAAATAACCTTATTTCTTAGCCCATTTAATGTTTTTCCAGACTTAATAATTTAAAAGCAATTGGTAAAGCTAAAATAAAAGTTTTAGGCAACATAGGTAAATGCTCAACGAATTTTAGAAAAGAAAAAGGCCCCAGAAGTCTGGGTTTGTTGCTTAGTCATGTAGTGTTCGCACAGTATGGCCAAGGCGAGGCTCTGGATCCCGTCACTAGCACCGAAGCCAAAAAGGTCCAAGAGTCATCAACAGAGGTTATTCCTGCCAGTGTAAATCAAATTGTCAATGACAAACTCTGCTTACAACCTGTCATTCTTTAAGAAGTATTTTACTTCCTTTTTGTGTGTGGTAGGGGGTGTCCATGAATGTGGATGGCCGAGGACAGCTTTTAGAAGTCATTTGTTTCTCTCCTTTCAGCATGCGAGTCTGTGAGCTCAAACTCGGTTCCTGAGACATGTCTTTAGCAGCAGAGCTATCTCTCCAGCTCTGTTCTTCCTTTTTCTTTATCCCTGAGACTTTCATACTGGTCTACATTGAAATATGACCATATCTACTCCCCATTTTTCCTTCCTCTCCAACTCCAGCTCCCTCATACCTCACCAACCCTCCTTCTCCCTGCTTCTTGTCTCTCTCTTTCCTAACTTAGCAAGTCCTCACCCATGTAAGCATGGATGAGGTCCGCTCGAACACAGAAAAACTGGTAAGAACGGAAACAGATACTACCAAGAACACATTACCAGAGTTCTGATAAGACTCAACTCTATGAATTTAAACATGCAGAATAACATGCCACATGTTTCGTAAAATACTTTTGTTACAAAACACTGGTCGAGAGCTTTGATTGACCTATTAAACTTCATTTGAACCGAATTTTACCAGGTCTTCTTTGAAAAAATAAAAATGTGTCTACTGAGTCAAGTTGCTGCAAAGTGCATCATTTTGCATTCAAAGCGAGAGAATCTCCCAGAGGTGACTGACAGTGGCCCCATGGGCATTTAGAAGCCACTTAAGGAATCATAAAATCCAGGGGCATGATGAAGGAAAAACAACACAAACAATGGAGCCATGGCTTCAAAACACATGCTGTTGTTAGTACGTCAAAGGTAACACCAAAGATATGCTAGAGCCAGGGCTTCTCATCCCTTCTTAAAATGAAATGATTTTATTATGGCATCTTTTCAGAATCTATTTGTTAAAATGGTAAAACATAGATTGATCGTGACATGCTTATTACATTTTCCTAACTTATGGGAAAGGCTGGGCACGATGGCACATGTTAATATTGAGGCAGCCTGCTTCTGGGTTGCCTAGCAGCCTATGATGTCATCATGTGTCGCCCACCAGGTAGCCATACCTGGCAGGCGTGGTTCCGGTTGCTGCTTAAAAGGTTCAACCCGCCACTTTGTCTCTCTTGTCCTCTTGCTCTCTTGTCCTCCCTTCTTTTGCCCTCTTACCCTCTTGCCTTCTCCCTTTTCTCTGTCAGGAAGCCCCCTTTCTTCCCCCATCATGTCTCGCTCTCTCCTTCTCTCTCTCTCTTCATCTCCATCCAATAAACCTCTTTCATATAAAATCTGCTGTGCTCATCATCATTTTATTTGGTCTTAACAGCACGTATCTGTATTGTAACTACTGGCGAGATGGAAGCAGTAGAATCATATATTCAAAACAGCCAAGACTGTAGCAATACTGGGACATTTTTCCTCAACACAAACTAACAAATAAGCAAACTCATAACCATGATTTGAGACCATGTAAAAGGAATTAAAGTTCTTTAATTTTATGAAACATCTAAAAGTGTATCTATTCTTTTCTCAAGACAGCAGCCTTTGAAGAAGAAATTTTTTTTTAAAGAATGGGCTTCGAAGAATTTAAGAACTGGAAAATGGGCAGGAGTACTGAGGAACGCTGTCTTCTAAGGAACTTACAGCAGCAGTGGTTACCTGCACATCATCTGCACAAGCCAGGCCAAAATCCCAGCACGTTGAAGGAAGGGACTCATGCAGTGCTGTCTGGGGCGCCCCAGTTGTCAACTGATGGTTGTTGGAAGAGGGAAAATTGATTTTCTTCAGGGATGCAAATCCCAGGCAGCCACCCCAGCACCAGTAGAGGAACCACACCTACGCACATACACAAAGGACTAAATGGATGAGGTGAATGTATATTTAAGAAAAAAAAAAGGAGCACATGAAGTTAAATGGTGGACTGGGGATAGTAGAAGAATTGGAGCAGAAGGAATTGAGGGCAAATTTGATCCAAATACATAAACATATGTTATGCTTGTATTAATAGCAAACAAAATATTTTTTTAAATTGTTATTAAGGAAGACTAGAGAGCTGTTATTTCAAATATTGACTGACAAACAATGTATGTTATTATAATAAGATAATATGGAAAGTTACATTTCTAAAATTTCTAAATCTAAACACACACATACAACACATATACGCACGCGCGCGTGCGCACGCACACACACACGCACACACACTTTTCCAGCGCCTTGAAAAGAGCTAGATTGGTGGTACTGAAAGGAATTATCTTAATGAGTCTACAAAATTAGAAAGAGATCCTCCAGTTAAGTCTGACTTAACTAGATGGTTAAGTGTTCCAGAAATCTATATTTGAATTCCTGCTGTGAATATATATATA
The DNA here is from genome assembly GCF_030254825.1 of Meriones unguiculatus. Lineage (NCBI taxonomy): Eukaryota > Metazoa > Chordata > Mammalia > Rodentia > Muridae > Meriones > Meriones unguiculatus. The sequence continues at coordinate 101,307,469 of NC_083354.1, forward strand.
GTGCAGCTTCAATTAAAATGAGTCTTAGAATCAGACACATACTATGTACCCTCTGAGTCACTTTTCTCATTTCTTTCTGTATAGAACCAACAGTTGGAGGAGTGTTGATAATATTTTTTACCATATTTCTTATTAAATTTAGTTGTTTATGTTAGAGGATCATTTAATTAATTATTTTAAATGTCTTACTCTTTTATGAATTATATTTCTTTTAAATTAATATTTAAAATAGTTAATAACATGGGTTAGATGCTACTCCGGTAAAGGGAGGAATCAAATACATTTTTCAAATATTCCCATGTCCGTCCCTATTCTTGGGTTTTATCCTAATATAACAATATTGAAAATTAATCTTCTCCGATCTTTAAAAAGGTGAAATTTTTAGACAAGTTTAAAGATTTGAGTGTGTATTTAATGGTGGGCATCTGTCACTGCCACTAAAGCTCTGGATCAGCTCAGAAAGGATGGGGTTTGGTCCTTGTGATGGTGGTGGGGTGTCTGTACACCTGTGATGGGTTACTGTAAAGCAGAAGTCTTTCTCACTCAACTTCTCCATCACAAGCAACCTACTAGGGCAAAGGGAAGCCATCTCTCTGAGGGTGGACACTGTGTTTCATGGCCTTTGGCTGCGTCCAGTTTCATAACTTATTGCACCTTGTTCCGAAGCTTTCAAGCAGTCACCTCCCTCACTGCTAACACTTGTGCTGGTTTTAAAAACAAGCCAACAGGGAAGTTATTGCCCTTTTTAAATTTTGTATGTTCCTCACCTTCCTCATGCCCCAACTTACTGCCCCTTTGAGAAGCAGCTGGCTCTTCTTAAAGCACCACCCATGTCACAGCCCATGGTCTGACATGGCCAGAAGTGGCCCGCCCAAGTTCAGAAGACCTGCTCCCTGGGACAGGGGTTTAGAGGGCCTCCCTAGCATGGGCAAGGTCCTTTTATTCTCAGCACCAAAGCAACAGTAACCACAAAAATCCTTTGTAGAACAGAGGCCAAAGGTTAAGGTTAGATCCCTGAATGATCAGTGATAGCATTTTCTCCTCAAAAGCTTTCTAGGGTTTAAGTCAATGTTCTCGAAGATAAAGGAAATCCAGATTGGGGCTCAAAGTCAGACATGGTAACTTTGGATGCATGTGGTTGCAGCACTTGAGTAAACAGTGGCAGCCAAGGTTATAGATGGGCGTTCTTGGCCTCTTCATGGGTAGCCCAAGACTGTCTAATTCTTCTCCCTCTCCCTTCCTCTCCATTCCCATGCGGAAGTGAAAACACAGAAAAGGCGATGATGGGGTCAGTGAAGTGCTGTGGCCTCAAGCGTTCATTGCTGTACTCAGTTAATGTTTTGTTTTCATCTCCCCAAACACTTCCCTATTTACTCTGTCAACCTGAATGAGCTGGAACTTCTCTGGATGATTTGACCTGTATTACAAGTTCTTTATTACCAAAACCCACTTCCTCATCATAAACGTAAGAAGCGGTAAGACGAAGATCCTTTCCCAATCCGTAGGGTGTTGTTTTGTTCTGACGACAGTGTCCTTTGCTTTACAGAAGCTTTTCAGTTTCATGAGGTCCCATTTATTGATTGTTGCTCTCAGAGCCTGTGCTGTTGGTGTTCTGTTCAGGAAGTTGTCTCTTATGCCAATGAGCTCTTCCCCACTTTTTCTTCTAACAGGTTTACTGTGTCCGATTTTATGTTGAGACCTTTGATATCCTTGGACTTTAGTTTTGTGCAGGGTGATAAGTATGGATCTATTTGCATTTTTCTAGATGCAGACATCCAGTTAGACTAGCACCATTTGTTGAAGATGCTGTCTTTTTTCCATTGTATGGTTTTGGCATCTTTGTCAAAGATCAGGTGTCCATATGTGTGTGGGTTTATTTCTGGGTCTTCTATTCAGTTTCATTGATCTACCAGCCTGTTTCTATGCCAGTACCATGCAGTTTTTATTACTGTTGCTCTGTTGTACAGCTTGAGATCATGGATGGAGATCCCTCCAGAAGATCTTTTATTGTAGAGGATTGTTCTAGCAATTCTGGGTTTCTTTTTTTTTAAAAAAAAAATATTTATTGTTTTACTTATTACAGGCTATTCACTTTGTATCTGAGCTGTAGTCCCTCCCTAGTCCCCTCCCAATCCCACTCTCCCTACTTCATCACCTCCCATGACCCTCCCAGAGTGATTCTGGGTTTCTTAGAGGGCTAATATCCAGAATATTTAAAGAACTCAAGAAGTTAAACACCAACAAATCAAGTAATCCAATTAAAAAATGGGATACAGAGCTAAGCAGAGAATTCTCAATAGAGGAACATCAAGTGGCAGAGAAACACTTAAAGAAATGCACAGTGTCCTTAGTCATTAGGGAAATGCAAATCAAAATGACCCTGAGATTTCACCTTACACACATCAAAATGGCTAAGATCAAGAACTCAAGTGACAATACATACTGGAGAGGATGTGGAGAAAGGGGAATCCTCCTCCATTGCTGGTGGGAATGTAAACTTGTACAACCACTTTGGAAATCAATCTGGTGCTTTCTCAGACAATTAGGAATAGTGCTTCCTCAAGATCCAGCTATACCACTCCTAGGCATATATCCAAAAGATATTCAAGTATATAACAAGGACATTTCCTCAACCATGTTTATAGCAACTTTATTTGTAATAGCCAGAATCTGGAAACAACCCAGATGTCCCTCAATTGAGGAACGGATACAAAATTGTAGTACATTTACACAATGGAATACTACTCAGCAATTAAAAATAAGGAAATCATGAAATTTGTAGGCAAATGGTGGGAACTAGAAAAGATCATCCTGAGTGAGGTATCCCAGAAGCAGAAAGACACACATTGTATATACTCACTTATAAGTGGATATTAGACATATAATAAAGAATAATCATACTAAAATCTGTTCACCTAAAGAAAATAAGCAAGAAGAAGGACCCTGGGTAAGATGCTCTATCTTCATTCAGAAAGACGAATGGGATAGACATCAGAAGAAGGTGAAAATAAGGAACAAGACAGGAACCTACCACAGAGGGCCTCTGAAAGACTTTACCCAGTAGGGTATTAAAGCAGAGGCTGACACTCATAGCCAAACTTTGGGCAGAGTGCAGGGAATCTTTTGAAAGAAGGGGAGATAGAAAGACTTGGAAGGGGCTGGAGCTCCACAAGAAGAACAACAGAACCAAAAAATCTGGGCCCAGGGGTCTTTTCTGAGAGTGATACTCCAACCAAGGACAATGCATGGTGTTAACCTAGAACCCCTGCACAGAGGTAGCCCGTGGCAGCTCAGTCTCTAAATGGGCTCCCTAATAAGGGGAAGAGGAGCTGTGTCTGACATGAACTCAGTGGCTGGCTCTTTGATCAACTCCGCTGAGGAGAGAGCAGCCTGACCAGGCCACAGAGGAAGACTATGAAAGACAGTCCTGATGAGACCTGGGTCAGATGAGGCTAGGGTCAGATGGAAGGGGAGGAGGTCCTCCAGTAGCAGTGGACTGGGGAAGGGGCATGGGAGGAGATGAGGGAGGGAAGGATTGGGAGAGTACATGGGTGGGACTACAGCTGGGATACAAAGTGAATAAACTGTAATACATAAAAAATTATATTAAAACAAGAAGTAAGATGATAGACTGTATGTTCTTGAGTTATACTTTGCCACCATGAAGGACTCTGCAGTGCTCTCCTTTCCTTCCCTTCTCTGATGGCAGTAAAGTTGGTCCTTCTAATCATATAGAAAAGGAACATCATCTGTAGTCATTATTGAGAAAGAAGCATAATTGATTGGTCTATTTCTAGCCCTAAATTGTTGCTGTGTAGAACAGGGAGGAGAGACGGTCTTTGTCAAAGCTCTAAATCCAAGCAAGGCATGACGGTATGCCTCGGTCACAAAAAGAGCTATGAGACAGGCTGTTAACATGCTCTTACTAACATGATCCATTGCTGCTAATTCTGTCGGGAGTTTTTGACAGAAAACCGACACATCAGAGACAAGAGTGCATGCGTTATTGCTGGTCCTGAAGCCTAAAGAACAACACAACAACCAGTCTGATTGGAGAACAGGAGCATGAGCGTGATATCAAAGCAGTCCACTGCTGCTGTCTCCCTAGCTTTGTCTTCAACAGCTCTACGCGGAGCACTGTATGCTGACTTAGAGAAAACAAGTTTCTGGATGCACAAGGCCCTGCTGACCTACTTAAAACAATTTACCTCTCCTTTTATTCTTTTCTGATTTATTTCCCCACTCCAAAAGTTGAGCTATTCACTTAGTTAAAAAAAATATATGATTTTTATTAGGAAAAGTGATTGATGGGCTAAGCAAGTAAAAAAAAAAAGAGTTAGAAATAAATTTTCTTCCTTATAGGAACTTAATTTAACGGTCCCATTTAAGGGTTCTGACATGGCCTGTAGGGTATTTCTAGAGATCTGCCTACTCAGGCATCTAGAAGATCCTGGGGATAGTGATTAAGGAAACACGGCAGCACTTTGATACCCCAGCCATACTCTTTAGGTATTGGAAACCTCAATGTCCTCTGACAGGAGACGGAAGGTTTGGCTGTGTTTCTAGGCATAGTCCAACTGGCTGCCTCTCACATCTCTGTGATTGCCTGCCCTGTTGCCATCCTTGAGACTGAGGAATGGGAAATGTAGGGGGTCTTACATTTATATTTTCTTTAATTTTTGAGAGTAAATTTGCAACAGATCTTCCTTTATTTTCTTTTCCTCCCTCTAAACCCTCCCATATGCCCTTCCTCACTCTCCTTCAAATCCCTGCCTCTTTATTCATTGTTTCTGAATGCATAAATGAATATGAATATACACATATTCCTAAACAAAACCTACTCAGTCTTTATAATGTTACTTTTATGTATGTTGTCAGGGCTGACCATTTGGCACTGAACGACCAATTGGTGGGCTATTCCCTGGTGCAGAACACCCCTCCTGCCCCCAGCTTACCTCATTTTCCTGTTTCTTTGTGTAGGGTTGAGGCCTAGTGAGCTTTTCCCTGTCCACTTTGGTGTTGTCCTTGTCCAGCTCATGTTGGTGAGAGTTTATGGGTATAACTTCTGATATTACTTAGAGACACTATCTCAAAGCAAACTCCCTAATCCTCGAGCTCTTACCCTCTTTCCACCCCCTCTTCTGCAATGTTCCCTGAGCCATGGATGCCAAAGTGTTTTGTAGACATATCCATTGGAACTGGGTTCCACAGCTTTGTACTTTGATTGGTTCTGGTTGTCTGCATTAGTCTCCTGTTGTTAAGAGGCATTTCCTTGGTGAGGAAAATTTCTTATCTGTTGGTTTAAGGGTAAATGCTTATAGACTGTTGTTAGGGTTTATGCTGGTTCAGTCAATTAGTGGTTGTTCTTCCACTTCTGAAAACCATGACTTCACTACCACCAAGTAGTTAGCTAGGTTTCCAGTACCAGGCATGGTGTTCCTTCTCGTTGATCGGATTGTAAATCCAATTGAGACAAATAGGCTTTTGAGGTGGGTCGGGCACTAATGATCCTGGGGAGGCCTTAAGAGCCAGGAGCACCTGTCATGAGGAGACCTAATCCCCAGATAGCTAGGTCCACTTGCATCTCACTCCTCCAATCTGTGAAGAGGCATCATGTGTTTGCATATGTCTGAAAAGAGGGACAGAAGGCCCTGTTCTCTTCTGAGGTGACAGGAAACTCCCACTTATTGAGAAGCCCAAGATGCCAGGTGTAATGTTTGATACTTAATATAAGAAGCTCACGAATCATTAATCCTTAAGTCACTCTGTCATCTCTTGGTACCCACTGGCAGTTTTGTCTGGATGACACAATTCTCCTCGGTTGTGGATATAAACATGTTTTTATTTGAATCCTAGGTGTGCAATGTGGGACTGATTCAGGTAGTCTACAGCAGCAAGCTATTTGTCTTGTGCAGGCTCTGAGAGGAGCTCTTTGGCAGCTGCAGATAGTTTAAATCTGAGGACTCTGGAGAGAGAACAAATGCCAGAGCCAGGAGAGCGTGGAAAGCTCTGAGAGAGAACGAGGCTGCTGCTGCTTCTCCCGGCAGTTCCAGGTTGCTGTTGTGAAACAAGAAGTTGGAGATTTCCTGAAATGAGGACTGGACTGGCTCCAAGGAACCCAGCAACCCTTACCAGCAAGAAGCAGCTAAGAGAACTGTGCCCACTCTCACTAACCATTTATTTCTCCTACCTGGTTTTCGGGTGTTGGAAGGGATTGGTGTGGAATAGGGAGAAAGAGATCTAAGAAATGTAAACAAAAGAGTTTTTGAAAAGTGTGCCAACACACGTGTGCTCATACCCTTTATATGAAATGATGATGCATTTGTGTGTAATGCATAACACATAACATACTTGAATCACCTCTAAAGACCCTCCGTATAAAATTTATTTTTGTGTTTTTATGATACATGTGTGTATTCATATATGTGTACATGTCCAGAAGTCAACACCAGCACTCTTCCTCAGTCCTTCTCCATCTTATTTTTTGAGATAGTGTCACTGTGTGTCTCTGGCTGGCAATTAAGCCAAGGAGTCCTTCCATCTCCCCTCCCAGCCCTGGGATTTCGGGTGCACACTACTGCTCCCAGCTTTTTACTTGGTGTTAGGGAGCTGAGCTTATGTGGCAAACACTTCTCTGCCTGAGCCATCTCCACAGCCCCTTCAACAGACTTCATACAATGGAACATTTGTATAAATACCATTATGCTGTATTCTTCAAGGAACTACAGGAGCAACAATCTGCACCTATATAACAGAGATACAGTTTTAAAATATTTTCAGCCTTGGTTCAATTCAGATTCAGAACAGCAGCATGGACACATTTTAGAGATCAAGAGACACAGCCTTAAGATGGGGACATTGCCTATCCAAACTCACAGGGCTGACATAGCGGAATGTTGATATTCTGTCGTGTCTCCCCAGAAGGCAAACCACCTGCTTGCCCACCAGGCTGCTCACCCCAGGCCTGCTGTAATGTGCTGGGCCTGGAGGTGGGACCTCAAGAGATGACCTCGGGGATGTGTTCAGAGGTCTGCTCTAACACCCTCATTCGGTCTTGCTAGTGAATGGCCAGTATATCAACTTGTCCCCCATCTCTGAAAAGACCTACCTCAAGAAGTTTCCCCATCATGATTCATCTGTTTCCCAAACCGATTATTTGGCACGTCACTGGTACTTGGTTCATTTTTTTTGTGGCCTTTGGTTATGGACAACTACCTTCTGTCATGAAAACACATGTGCACCTTTCACTGGTTCTACATTAAATAACAATTTGATAGCACTCAGAGCATCTTTTAATAACAGCGTGATGGGATTTGAGAAACGAGTTCTCCATTTAATGCCGACCTCTCACATGCGTGTGGTGCATTTGATTGCAAATTTAGAGCTCCCATTTTCAGCCAGAGTACCCACGCTGAGGATGATGGGAGCACCTGGCCCAGAGGCCACCAAGCCCCACAGCCGGAAACTGGCAGCGGGTTGTTGAACCGTAGCTTTCGTTCGGCAGTGAACTGTGCTACACCCATTTCCTGATCTGACCTCCTTGTTCACACAGGTTTCCTGCTCTGGGCCCGTTGAGTTTCCTCCCTCGAAACAGCTCTTTACAGTGCACACCTGGGGAGGTGGAGGAGGAGATGCTACTGTCAGCATGGCTGAACTGAAAAGTTAACTTGTTTAGGGTGACAAAAAGATAGACGGAAAGAGAAGAGGAAGAGGGAGGAGGTGAAATGTAAACGGAAAATGCCATCGGCTTCCTTGAGTGGGGTGGCACTTGGTAGAGCGTGCCATGCTCATGGGATTCGGGATAAAGGGACCATGAGACTAGACTGCGCCTCCTCACACCCGGGAAAGGCTGCAGAGAAACGAGCCACTTTCAGGGCCTTTGCACGAAGAGCAGCTGCTCCCTGTGCTGGATGGCTCCTTCTCGAAAGCAGCCTCCGATTTTCTCGTTGACGTCATCACAATCACTGTGATGTTCTTATCATTGTGCCTATCATGGCCAACAGCTCAGTTGTTGATTGCGTTATTCATGACTTCCTCATCTCTCCACAAAGCCCACAATGTCCCCAGTGACTGATCACCATTTTGAAGTTGTTAATTACCCCCTTATTCCAGGAGATAACTCAGATGTCCCATGTCCTTTTATTTTTTATTTTTTGTTTATTTGTTTATTTTTGAGAGAGGGTCTCAGAATGTAACCCAGACAGGCCTTGAACCCATGATCACCCTGAATTGAACTCCTGGGTGCTGGGACTAGTGTACAAGCACTTTCAGCTTGGGAGTCTCATTTTTATTCAAAGCCAAGCCTCAAAATTGGGCTACAAATCCTCCTTTCAGTTCCCCAAAGAGTGTTGAATTTCCTGTCTCACAACTTTTCGTGCCTGGTTGAGACATCAGCCCTTTATGACCTCCTTCCAGATGCTCTGCCCAGAGCCCCCTGACTCTCATCCAGATTCAATGGCAGTCCATAGGAAGGTTCTCTTTGATGACTTTCATCAACAGTCATTTCTTCAAGATGCACCGTGAGTGAAAGCCAGCTTTCTTGTGTTTCTTTTCAATTCCGTTACCTACTTAGTGGTCCTATGTCTACCTCACTCGATTATAAGCTACGGTCCCTGACCTCCAGAAAAACTGAAGACCTACGGGATACTTTCAGACTTGACTGCAACTCAAAAGTGTCAAACCAGTAAGTGAACGAGCTTAATTACAGCTTTATTGATATCTCGACATGTGCTTACTTCTCATTCTATTCTACCTATAACCTTCCTGGGACACTTTCAAAAGGGCCATCCTTTGGAAGACCCATCCCGAGGGTAACCTGTTCCCAGCACAGATTTGACTCTGATGAATGCTGCAGCTTCCCAGGACCTGCGCCCAGTCTGAGCTTTGCTGATTCATTCTATTTTAAATGAACTTCATGAAGACCACACCTTCTGGGATCCAAATGCAAACACACAAATATTTTCTAAGCCAAAGCCTAAATACTTTTAGCCAGCTGTCTTAAAAAGGGGGACTTTCTTGCCCTGCTTCAAATAACTAGTTCTCCCCAAGATACTGGTGGTCAAAATTGTAGTTGTGTTCTCACTCATTTGAATCAGATTTTCAATCAAATTTAGATTCTTAATTTTTCCCTCTGCTTCATGCAGTACTCCTAATCCTGGGGACAGAACATCACATGTAAGCATGAAACAGGCAGCTTAAAATCCGGAAGAGCAGCTGTGCTGCCAAGATGCTGTTGCCCCCTGCGTCTGCAGGCCTTTCCTCTCTAACGGAAGGGGGCAGAGCTGCCGCTTTGGCACAGTCAGTGTGCTTGCTACCTATCTCCCTCACATATCTCGAACTCTGCCCTTTCCCAAGCTCTCCTATCACACCACAGGTTACCATCACCTTTAGCCTTTTCAGTCCTGCTCTCTGCTCCAGTGAGATTCAACTTCCCCGGAAGCGTGCAGCCTTCAAGTCAGTCCCGCTCATGTGCTTAAGGCTTAGCATAATGCCCAGAGCACAGCAGAGCCTGAGTGAGCTTCCAGGGAACCCATCCCCCACTCCTCCTCACCTACAGTGTCTGGATTCTATCATTCTGTCACTGACCCCCTGGCTCACTTCGGTCTCCTTTTAGAGTCTATCTTCAAGCATCTGGATTCCCAGTGCTTGACAGAAGTCTGGTACTATAACAAGCCTTGGCCTGGTTCATCTCACACCTCTGTCAGAGACCCCTCAAGGAGGACATTGCTGATCTCAGTCTGCAGACACCCTTTCCGAAGGTAACTGCAGACGGGACTGAGCACATGTGCTGTCTCAAGCAGGGATCACATCTTGACACTCCTGGGCTTGGAAAGTGGTTTCCTGTTGGAACCACAGAAGCTAAACCCCTGCCTCCACCTGCCACACCCTATCGTAGGACACCCCTGAGCCTGTCACATCTCACTCTATAAACCTATTCTAGGCATACAGGCCTCTCTGATCCAGAGTATCGCCCTCCTCCTGAGCTATAGTTCACTGAGCCTGTGAGATTGATCAGACTAGAGATTGACTCCACACAGTTCTGGCAAGCTCAAGACCAAGGTGGCTCTAGATTTGATTGTCTAGTGAAGGTTGTTCTGTCTCCAACACCCAAAAACGGTGCCTTTTGCTTTATCTTCTAGAAGGGAAGAGTGTGTTGTCATCATTTGCAAAGGTAGAAGGATAGGAAAGCCTCTTCTCAAAAGGTGTCAGTCCTATTTACAAGGAGGGTATCCTTTATGGATCATCACCCTTTAAAGCCCCCAATCGCATTTACCATTAGGTTTCACTATCTCCATCTGGGGGGAGGGGCACATTGCAGCCATGGTCTCTGACTTAGTTGTATATCCTCTCCTGTCACATGACTTCCTCCTTCTCATGGTCCAGATTGTATTTCAAATGCCATCACTGAGAAGCCCAGGCCTGGCCTCCCTTCTTGAGCAGCATCTGCTTTCACTCTCTATGACATATCCGCCGTGGCTGTGTCCCCCACTCTCACCAGTATGAGTGGCTATTATATCAGTGTACAGATTGTAGAATGACCACATCCCTTTAGAACATAAGCCGCACATGCCAAGGTTCTTCTCATCGCTTTTCTAACTTCTTTTTTTTTTAATTTATTTATTTATTTTTCAATGCAGTTTATTCAGGAACCTTGAACAATCATCTGACCCTGGGGAAAGCCAGCCCACAGCTTAAATAGCCTCTGGGTAGCCAACCCCAGCGTGCCACATGGGCAATGCAGATAGGTCCACATACATGGAAGCAAGCCAGATCCTCAGCCTTACCCAAATGTGGAATTGTTCGTGAAAGAGAGCACTCACCACCTGGAAGGTGGAAGGTGGAAACCAGCTCCATCTTTAAGGCGCAGCATCCCGCAGCTCTCTACAGTTCCCCCTTTTTGTTTTAGACGCATCAGGCAAGAGTAGAGGTCTGATCTCTGATATTAGAAATAAATTGGGACTTTGTACCGATGTTCATTTAGGTGTCATCCACCGAAAGAGCATCAGACCCGACCGATATCTTTTTCTCAGAGGCGGGACCTGGGGCATCAATCTGGCACACAGGTGGCATTCCTTTCATTCGTTCCACAGTTTTATCAACTTCTTCATGCCACCCACTGCCCTAGGCACTCAGAATTCTGCTGTGAATAGAGACAAGAGACCCTGTTACAAACACACCTTGTATTTTGGGAAAGAGAGGTTGACAGTATTTAAGAATTTGCTCATTAATGAGTAAATATATACAATGTCAAATGGTGACAAATGGTCTAAGAAATAAAACAGAAAAAGGGAATAGAGGTTGTCTAAAAGAGAATAGTTAAATTGCTATTGTTTCCATTGCATTTTAGATATGTTTCTTTATCCCACTTTCAACACTTTAACATAGTTTTATAGTCACATGACACTCTTCACACTGATTTCCTTGACTGTGAGCCCTAAGTTTCTCGGGGTGTTACATGGACCATTCTTTGTACCTGGTATCCAGTGATTCAGAAAAACCAGTGTAAGAGAGATCACTGCCAAAAACACAAGGTGCCAAGAGTCTAAGAGAAGAGGAGACAGAGCTATGACTACATGCATATAATCTGTTAGATACTGTTGTGTATGTGATACAGTATGTTGTGTATGTTCATGTGTGTGAACACTTTGTCCTGCCTGTTGCTGATGTTTGTGGAAGACTGTGGAGCTTTTGGGAGGTGGAGCCTTTACAGAAAAGCTGACTTACCACAGACGAGCCTTAAAGTCACATGGACCTTTCAGGGGACATCTGTGGTAGGCTGCCATCCTGTTCTCCCTCTTCAACTACTTCCGGTGTCTATTCTATTTGCCCTTCTGAATGAGAATTAAGCATCCTCCCTAGGTTCCTCCTTGTTACTTAGTTTCTTTAGGTTAGTGGATTGTAGATGGTTATCCTGTATTACATGGCTAATATTTGCTTATAAGTGAGTATATACCATTCGTGTCTTTCTGGTTCTAGATTACCTTACTCAGGATGATCCTTTCTAGTTCCACCATTTGCCTGCAAATTTCATGATTTCCTTGTTTTTAAGAGTTGAATAGTATTCCATTGTATAAATGTACCACAATTTCTTTATCTATTCTTCCATTGAGGGATATCTAGGTTGTTTCCAGATTCTGGCTTTTACAAATAAAGCTGCTATGAACACAGTTGAGCAAATGTCCTTGTTGTATGGTGGAGTATCTTTTGGATATGTGCCAGGAGTGAAAGAGCTGGGTCTTGAGGTAGCACTATTCCCAATTTCCTGAGAAAGCACCAGATTGATATACAAAGTGGTTGTACTAGTTTACACTCCCACCAGGAAAGGAGGAGTGTTTCCCTTTCTCCATATTCTCATCAGCATGTGTCTACCATTCAAGTCCTCTGAAAGACTCCACTCAGCTAGGGATTGAAGCAGATGCTGAAACTCACAGCCAAACTTTGGGCAGAGTGCAGGGAGTCTTATGGAAATAGTGGGTGGAGGGATTGAAGGGCCGGGACGGGGCAGGAGCTCCACACGGAGACCAACAAAGCCAACAAATCTGGACCCAGTGGGTCCTGCAGAGACTGATGCACCAACCAAGGACCGTGCATGGAGAGGACCTAGACCCCTGCTCAGATGTAGCAGCTCAGCCTTCATGTGTGTTCCCTAGTAAGGGGAGCAGGGGCTGCCTCTGACATGAACTCTGATGCCAGCTCTCTGATCACTTCTCCCTGGTGGAACGTCCTACCAGGCCACAGAGGAAGAGGATACAGGCAGTGCTGACGAGAGCTGACAGGCTAGGGTCAGATGGTAGGGGAGGAAGGCTCCCCCATTCTGTGGACTAGGAGAAGGGGATAGGAGGGAGAGGGAGAAAGAGTGGGACGAAGAGGAGATGAGGGAGGCGGCTGCAATTGGGATATAAAGCGGATAAACTGTAAAAAATTAAAACATAAATAAACAAAACATCAACGACTTTAAAAGCCACATAGAGCAGCTCTAGTCCATGCCCCTATCTGCTCCCTGACTGTGGAAGCACTAACACCAGCTACCTCACGCCACATCCTTTCTGAACCTGTAAGTCCAAGTAAACTTGTCTGCCTTTAAACTGCCTCTTGTCTTGACATAACAACAAGAAAAGTAACTAATGGGGGGACTTAGACAAAAATGTGTATTGGGTGACAGGAGAATCCTACCTAGACATAGATAACTTGTCACCTGTTGGAAGATGCTTGGCTTTCGAAACACCAGCATTGACATGTCAAACATCGGTTAAGGAACATTCTCAGGCATCAGTGTTCAGCATGAGATGCTCAGACAACTATTTAATGACTTTGTTTTTCCCCATAGGACTTGAGTGCTAGGTCACTGGGCTATGATGTGAGTTAAGACTAACATGGCTGTTGCAGTCATGTCAAGCTTTATCCCGACAGGTAAAAGGATACATTGATGTAATTAAATCTATTAAAACAACTTAAAGAATGTCTATACTTCTATTTTATTCAGGGGCTTCTATGTAAAAGTTCAGGAGGAAGTTCCAGTTCTGAGATCTTCGAAATGGAAGATCAGGGCTGTATTTGGTGTCTCCGGGCACCCGTAGACAGAAGGAACCTCAATGATGCCATGTATTTCTAACTTGTTATGTTATTCTCTGAGCCTGGCTGCTCTCTTTGCTCAGTCCACAGCACTTGGAACTTCCTCCTGAGCCTTATTCTGTGTTTATACAAATAAAGTAGATCCATGATGCACGCTATACACTGATCTGCGCCCCAGCAGTAGATAGAAGCACAGAGAAAATATTGAGCAATTTGCAAAGCTAATCTGGGCTCTCGCCACCCATCCACACACTGAGACCACATCCAATTTTTCTGCTGAAACTTGCGGTTCACTGTGGTTTTTCTTCTCAGTGATGTCACATCTCTTTCCTAGATGGGTAAAAGCAAGCACTTTTTTTTCCCTCACAGACTCTAATATATTGCAGCATTATAAACAATGAAAAGCTATCAGCCTGTTTTTGTTTTAAAAGGATCGGATACTAAGTTGCATCTCTGCTTCATAGGGAAATTGCAGATAAAGAAAATGGAGACATCTGATACTACACCAGTTTTGGAGATATTAAAAGGGAAATTAAGTTTTTCTCAGAAAATGTGAATGGTGGGGAAGTGTTTCAGGAGAGTAAATACTTCATTAGTGCTAAGGTTTCCATTTCCTTTCAGAAACTGTCTCATACGCCCTTGGAACAAGCAAGGGTATTTCTCTATTAAAGACTATCATGACTATTGCCAGAGAATGGAAAAGGGGAAAGATGATTGTATTACGTGTTTTACAAGATATGCGAGATGTTTCTTTATGAATGTATTTATTTTTGCCTATGTATGTTTGTGTGACGTGCTGTGGGGAGGGGCACTCCTGTGTGTGGTTGACGGCAGGTCTCTCTCTCCACCTTACACACTGAGGCAGCATCATTCATCATTAGCCAACTTTCTCCCTGGCATCCTATGTCTCAATTTACCCCACCCTAGGACGACAGACAGGCAGCCACCATGCCCACCTGGCTTCTATGTGGATTCCAGGGCTTGAACTCTGGTCCTCAAAATTTCTTGGCAAATGCTAACAACTGAACCACCTCCCCAGCCCAAGATTTCTTTCCACATATCATTTGTATTGAGATGTACTTTTTGTAGATGAAATGGGTCCTTGCTGCAAAGTTATGTTTAATCTTGCCTTTTGAATGGCTTAACCTGGTCATCATTGTCTTCCTGTATCCATCTCTGATTTTCTGTATCTCAAACTAGAAAGGAAGAAGAAAACAATTGCCCACCAAAATGTACCACTTGTGTTTTAAGTGTTGGATAACAGAGACATCTGATGTCTCTCATATCTCTATTGTATGAAAATATGAATTTCTACATCTCCAACACCTTTGGTGTGGGGTGCTGGGGACCCTTTGGTCGAGGACTGACTTGGTAGGTGTGATTCGTCACCTGGAAAAGATTTATCTCTTGCTAAAACAAAAGAAGATCAATGTAAGTATGTCATGTATATGGGAAGTGGTACGGGATTGCTTTTGTTTCAGACAATAAAAGAAAGGGCTTCCTCTTCATGAGGCCTGGCAACGGATTCAACACGTTATGTCTGAGCTGGCTCAAAAAGGAATCTTTGGGAATGCCTGGAAAATTAAAAAAAAAACAAAAACAAAAACAAATTTCCATTATCCTCAGATTTTTGAGAAGACGTCATACACAGTCCACATCTTGTTTGTTGTGCCTTCGGGAAAAAGGTCCTCAGTTGTCAAGGATTCTCGCTTTATTGGAGGGTTTAATGAGTACAGGTGTTTGAAGGGAAAGCCACTCCAATGCAGTCAGTTATTTCTGCTATTCTGTAGGCTCAGAGGGTGCACACATGTAGAATGAAATTGCATTAAACCAGACTGGAATGTTTTGATAGTGAGATACAGCAAAAGGTTAGGCTGGTATGAGAAAGCAGGAATACATAACAAGTGATTTATGAATGGCAGCCTCCATGCAACCTTGAATTACAATGAACAGAGATCTGGTTATTAAAAAAGGCACAGTGCTTAATAAAAATGCATCTGATTAATATATGAGGATTTGGAGGATTATGCCTAATGTGTAAGGGATAATAATTCCAATACAGAGAAGTGGATTTTTTTATTTTGATTTATAATACCCACTCTTTGAAGGACCCTCCAGGCATACGCATAGCAGCCCATCAGAATTCAAATGGTAAAATTTTCAAGAGAGTCCACATCCACTTATATCAGAAAATCCTGATTTTACACAGGAGCTTTCTGCCATGTCCCGAGGGAAAACACGTTTAGATTTTTCTGAATCAAAAGAGAGCAAAATTCCAAGGCCTTGAGTTTCCTTATAAAACTATTTCACTCTGAGTTTTCTGAAAGAAACCGAGAAGATGTGCTTTTTGGCCTGTTCTGTGTGTGCTCAGGGGTGCAAAATGTTGTGGAGGCTAGAGGTGCTGTTCCTCGGGGAGGGGGGCACGTTGTTTCACTGAGATAGGGTCTTTCACTGGCTTAGGGCGTTCTGATCAGGTTTGAACCCTAAGGGACTGCCTGTTTCTGCCTCCCTAGAACTGAGGTCACAAGCCCACGGCACCACACCCAGCCTCGTTACAAAGGTTCTGCGCACAATGCTCCGTTTCTCATCCTCCTGCCACCCGAAATTTACCAACTGAGCCATCTCCATCATTCTTTCTAAGTTTCAATATTCTTAAAAGGTAGTGTTTTTATAAAACTATAAACTGTGCAGGCAGAGGTGAAATGGGTTATATCGGGCTGGAAGGATGTCAGAGATGATAGAATGGAAAAATAGAAGTAATTACATACTAATGATGTTTTCAACTTTTCTTAATACACAATGTGTCATTTTATAAAAACAGAAAAAAAATTATCTCCACTTCACAAATTCACTCTGTCCAACCCTTCACTCTGTATCCTCTTTCCTGACACTCTCCATCCTTCCTCCCGATACTGCTTATCATACACACATGGAAAACTACAGATAACACATCAAAAACAGCATAGAAGTTGAGGAAATAAATATACTTAAGAAATGCATTTGAATTAATGTCAGTAAGTATGTGAAAAAGTTCATCTTTAATAATAAGTCAAAATGTGTAAAACAGGTGAGCTACCATTTCAGAATCACACTGATTTTTAAACTTTATAACTAGTTTTCTGATATTCCATTTGCGGTGGAGCAGCTGCCAAGATGCAGAGTTTTGTGAAGACCCTTATGGGAAGACCATCACGTTCAAGGTTGAATGGTTGACACTAAAGAAAATGTAAATCCCGGATAAGGAAGGAAAGTGGCTGAACTTTGCTGGTAGGCAGCTGGAAGATGGCTGTGCTTTGTCTGACTACAGCCTTCAAAAGGATTCCACCCTTCATCTTGTGTTGGGTCTTCATGGTGGTGCTAAGAAAAGGAGGAAGATGTCTTATACCACTCCCAAGAAGAATAAGCATAAGAGCAAGAAGGTTAAGTTGTCTGTGCTGAAATACTATACGGTGAAGGAAAATGACAAAATCAGTCAGCTATATCAAGAGTGTCTTTCCGATGAGGGTGGTGCTGGAGTTTTCACGGCTAGCCGCTTTGACAGACATGACTTTGGCAAGTGTTGTCTGACTTACTGCTTCAACAAACTAGTGAAGACAAGTAGTATATGAGTTAACAAAAAGAAGGAACTAAAACAAAAACAAACAAAAGAAGAACCTTGGTGTTATACACCGGAAAAATCATGAATTGACATAACCTCCTGCTGGCAATATGAAGTTTTATTTGTGTATATGCATGTATTTATATTTGTATATATTACGCATACACATGAAATTTTGCGGTATTGTTTTTCTCAGAAAAATGTGTTTATATGATTATATACATGAAAAGGAACATATTCACTAAATAAGAAACACACGCACGTCAGGTGATAATAGCAGTTCCTTTAGAAGTTGGAATTCTCTGAAACATTACATTATGTTATTTTTACAAGGTAAAATTAGCTTAATTTTAGCTTCTGCATACGCGGGTTTAAAAATTTTCAAATCAAGTATCTAAGTACATAAACCATATTGTGTAACAGTCTGGTGCTTGTATTTGATTATTAGTTAATGTGCTCGTGCTTGCTGTCTCACACGAGCACATTCTCACGTACACCTGTCCTTGTTGTATAAACCTTGATCCACCTAAAGTTGATTGGCTAATAAAACATGTCTACATACCTGGGCAGGGCAGAAGTTTGGGAGGCATGGCCAACGTTCATGAGTTTGAGGAACAGAAGGATCATGGGAGGGAGACAAGTACCAGAAAGCTGCCATGGGTTAGGCTGGAGAGGAGCACAGGGCCAGATTGGCATAGATGGAGGAAGCAGCCCCAGATGAGAGAATAAGCAAATATCTGTGGAATTATGGATGAGAAGTGGCCCAGACAGAAATTAAGTTTAGAGGGTTAGTCTCTCCTCTGCCTCAGGTGAAATAAGGCTAGTCTAAATTCTGTCAGGTATCTGCATCTTTTTTTTATTATAACATAAGGTTAGATAATACCACTGTAAAAATCATAGCGCTAATAAGAAACATTATTAGACCATACTTTTAAATTATCCAAAACAATATTATGTCTTTGGGGTATATATATAATATATGTGTATATATATATACATGTATGTATGTGTATATGTATGCATACATATATGCATATGTATGTGTATGTATATATTCATAGATCTGGAAATTTGGTAGACATACTTTTGTTCCTGGAACCATCACTTGGCATCTTAGATTTTGTATATCTTTGTCTCTTCAGCCGTAAAATGGAATGAACACGGTTGTTATCTATTGCATTCGGAGTCTTGGTTTGTGTAAATTATCAGGTAGGTCTCTAGATCAGCAAGGTCCCTGTCTCCATTGTGCCCTTAGAAGTTTAATTCGCACTTGCATTGCGTCTACTCCAGGCAGCAAGGCTCTACTCATCCTCTGATTTGTCCCTTCCCTGGAAAATCCTCCTGGGTCTGCACTCCAGTGCTCAGTCGGTGAAGGCTCCCTGCTGTAGCTGGTCTCACTGAAATTCAACGCAGGCCAGAACACAAAGCTATACCACCTGCTATTACCCTTACCTGTCCTTCACCTCCTCACCAAATTCCCAGTTTTGCTTATTCCTGGTAGGGGCCCCAGACACCCCAATATCTCCTGGAGTAACTAATTTCTTTCATGGCATTTATAAAATAGAAAAAAATCACCTTAAAATTATGTGGAAGACACCAGCCTGACCACAGAAATGCTAGGTCTCGGTACCAGGACTCCCTCAGCTATGTGTGGACAACAGACAGAAGATTCTAGTTCATTACTGAGGCAGTTTTGCTGTGACCTGGAGAATCTAACTAAGGCCCTTCCCCTTTGCTGCTGTGTACTCACAGAAGTTGCCACACTCCTTGATTTTGCCTGAGGATAATCCATACCAGTCAGTGAAGGAGGACACGGTGGGGGGATGAAAAATATGCGCTCTTTCAAATGAGCAGAATTCAAATCATCTTTTCTCCTGGCAATATACTACACTCTAGGATGGAATATTCTACCAAGATTTATATCAAAATGTTTCTTTTTTAATTTTCTAAGGCTTAGTAATGGAGGTGAACAGACACACATATTTACCTCCTGACTGCAGTAGGGACTGTTCACAGGAATAAGGAAACAGTTTCTCCTCTGACAACTGAGTCACTAAGACAATGCTGTTCATAGTTTATGCCCTTTTATGTCCTTTAAAGGCATTCACTCTACCTCCCTTTGAGGTAGCAGCCAATATTTCACAAACCACTTTCAAATATATCACCTGATTGAAGGAAAGGAAATACATATTCTTTAAGGGCCATTCCTGAGAGAAAATAAAATGTCAAAGAAATGAAAACTATTCCTGGATTGAATAACTCAGGGAATTGCTCTATCAAAACAGCAAACTAGTTCATGAAAAAGAAGGCAAAAAAAAATGAATAAATGAAGTAAAATCATCAAAACTGGCACGAAAACAAAATATACGGGGCTGACTGACTTTTTTTCATTATGTTCATGACTCATGGGTTGTAATTTGTTCTGTTTTGTCAAGGTTGAAAATAAGATGATAAATAGCTATCCTGGCTCTCTCCAGTACCACATAGAATTTCAATGCTTTATTCCCTGAGGCTATATATATATACATATATATACATATATATATAACACATATGTACACACACATATGTAATTTAATATGTGTATATGTAGTTAACATACCCATACACCACTTGATAACGTAATGACCTTCTTTTGCCCTCTGACCCTGTAGACACCCCATGGCCTGACCTGACACTCACCACCTTTATTTCTGTGAATCTATTCCTCCAGACAGGCCAGCATCCCATTCTAAACAAATGTGAATATGTGTATACTGTTCCAAGATTTTAGCCTCACCATTGTTCTTCAAGAACTTTCCACAAATACTCTGAATTTCAGCATCTCCTCTTGTATCTAATAGTAGTTTTAACCTATTTGTTTAATAATTCCTGAATCAGAATCAACGGTATATAAGACATCGTCCTAGACAATGTGAATAGGGCCGTGAAGAAGTTTTGAGACCTGTGCTCTAGGTGGGATGAGGCAGCGGGGGTGGAGATGGAGAACACTGATGCTGCTGAGCGCCCTGCTGATCTATAACAGGGTGGCATGGAGGAGTGTGTGTCCTGAGTAGTAAAATGAGTAGTAATAGCTCAGAGTATAAAGGGGGCCTCACTGAGGGAGTCTGAACTACAAGCAGGCAGCAAGGGTATGGGGAAAAGGCAATTCACACACATTACTGTTCTCCTTACAGAGAACGTTGTGATGCTTCCTCAGAAAACCGAAAGCATGGCTCTGTATGCTGGAGCTATCCCACTTCTGGGCGTGGATCCAAGGAAAACAGTATCACATGCAGAAGAGATCTCTTCATGCTTGGTTTTATTGCAAATCCTTTCACAACAGCTCAGATAAGAAGCTGCCCTAGGTGCTTTAGCAGATGGATGAAGAACGTGGTATACGTAGCCAGTGGAATCCAGTGGGATTCACCCACTAAGGAAAAAGATAAGCCCTTCGCAGTGAAGTGGACAGCACTGGTGGACCTCGTGTGAAAACAGACAGACGCAGAAAGTTTAGGCACCATGTGTTCTGTCTCTCATATGTGAAAGTTTCTTTAAAAAAAAAAACTGTCTAAATGTAGAACAGTGATTTACTAGCACGGGGGAAGGGGGAGAGGAGGGGTGGATGAGAAACAGCTAAATGGATTTGATTCATGAACACTACATGCATAACAGAAATATGGCCCTGGAGGCATTAACATGTGCAATTAACATGTTAATCAAAAGACAACGCATTAAAAAAAAGAAAAAAAGAAAAAAGAAAAGAAAAGAAAATGGCAAAGATGGGGAAGGAAGGAAGGAAGGAGCACAGCCGCCGTGCGCTCCCAGGGAGGCCGGGCATGGCAGTGTCCTGCAGCGAGAAAAAGCTCATGGCTCTACAGCACTGCCAGCAAGAAGCAGCAAGGTAGAGCGGCGCCCAGAGGCAGGTGACGGGCAGAGCGCCCAGAATCTTCCCTTGTCCTGTGTGCGCTCTACAACCATGGGGACCTGCAAAGTCTTTTCTTCTGGAGTCTAGAGAGAGGAGCTACCCTGCGCTGCGACCCTTGTGGGCCAGGCAGCCATTAGGACTGACTTGGTACCGTACTCCCTTGAAAGTACACTAACCCAAATAGCAATGAATGAGAGTAATAGTTTTTTTAAACTTTGCTTGGCTTAGCCACAGTGTGGAGAATGGACCACGAAGACACAAAACCAGAACAAAGGAAGCAGAGTGGTCTCCAAAGAATACAAGCGAGATCCTCACTAAGGCTGTGGCAGAGGGAGAGAGAGGGAGACAGGTTCGGGATGTACTTTGCGCGTTAATCTACTGACTCACGGGTGAATTAAATGTAGAAGAGAGAAGCTTGATTTCGTTATCTATCATGTCATAATTAAGCTACAGCACGTATGCTGGCTATTCATGCCTTTTCAGTTGGACTGGAATTGATGACAAGCACAAACCAGTGACACACTTAAAAGTGTGGTCTGTGTAAAAACAAGCACGCCATGGAACTCACCATTACCATTTCTACCTCCGTTTCGGAGCTGAAAGTTATCCAGTCCAATCCAATCCACTGCAGTGCAAAGTGTCTCCCTCTGGGTTTCACTTCTGCACCCTGATGCCCGCCCTTTACCGCCTACTGCGTTTTTCATCACCCTAACCACCCTGTAATTTCTTGGCAATCGCTCTCTGGTAGTCAAATGTCTGCTTTGGCAAGAATGCCCACTTCCTCTCTGCATAGCATAGCACCCAGGATTGCTGCTCTGCACCCACTCACTCCCTGCCCAACCCTCCCCTGGCAGATGGAGATCCAAGGATTACACGGGCGGGTATGAGAAACATCATAGTTGAGCCTACATGTGAGAACTAGGTGGGAGACTAGCGCCGTCAGGACACGGAGGAGAAAGGAAGGGAAGATCCGGGCATCCAAACCCGGAAGTGCTTCTCCCCTTCACAGCTGAGCTGAGGGATGAATGGAAAGGAGAAGAAGAAAAAGGTCTATCTGCTCTCCTGGTCCTTTCCCTCCAAATCTTATGACGTTCCCGGAAAGCGATCAAGTGTTTTCTTGAAAAGCAACAAATTCTTTTGACTCCTTATTTAGACGCGTCTTTGGGAACCAGGAGCTGACAATCACATCTTTCCTCTTCCACCCTCTCCTCACAAACAAATAGCCTTGAGCTATTCTCTTTTCAGTAAACACACATCAAATGCTCACCAGTGAGTGTTTGCTCGGAGGCGGCCTTGGAACTCCTGGGCTGAGTGCAAATTTGTTCTTGGCTAAAGAGCGTGATCAGAGAGGGAAATGCGAAAAGTAGCTGATGCGGCTGAATCCTGGCTCTGTGTTACAGAAACCTCCAGGGTGTGCTGGAGCTTCCCGGAGGTTACAGATAAGGGAATGACTCGGCCCTTATCGAGAGTGGGAGTGAGGCAGATAAGGCCTGACCACAGGAGTGCCCTGCTCAGGGGGTCTTAGAGTCAAAAGCCGCTTGACAGTGCAGCACAGCGTTCACTGCTTTGGGTCACAACAGTCCCCTCCAAATCCTCTCCCACCCAACAGGACACTTCTCTACTGAAGTTTCAGTGTCTGAGGGACTTCCCGTGTGCTTGCTCAGACTCCCCCAAGCGCTGTTACCACAGGAGACCCACGTGACACCCCCACGCCACCCCCACACCACAGGTCTGCAAGGCTCACCCCGTCCACCCCTGCTCTCTCTCCCTTTTTGCCATGTAGTCTCTATAAACAGCTCGCAGATGCCCCTCTCCCTGGGAGCACAGGACCTGGAGAAAGAGAGCTGGGAAGCCCAGAGCTTGCGTAACCCTCATCTCTCTTGGGGTTACGTCCGGAGTTAAAAGGCTGAAAACCAGACAGCTCCATGTCAGCAAGGCAGAAGGAGAGGGAAAGGGAAAGGAGAAGCAGAGGGAATGGTGGAAATGGTTTCTTCGATTGCCTCCAACATTCCTGTGTGGAGTCATGCTTATTACCTTGAAATCACCCGGCAGCGCATGCTCACGTGTGCTTGGGAGGGATTATGAATAAATGCTAGTATTTTTGCCGCAATGAGTCTTTGCTTCATTTCCTCCACTTATGTCCTCACTAGGAGTGTTCGCATCAATAACAACTTATGTTAAGCAAATGTCTGTACTGGAATGTTGAAAAACTTGTGTCCCTCCCTTGGTAAAAATAACAACAGGATAAAAAGTGTTATAAAATTTTTAATTGATATATTCATAGTCTATGAGGTTTTTAATCCGTGGAGCATTTATAGAAAGTGTTAAGACTTTTTATCTTTCTTCTAATATTTCCACATAAGAAATCACAGTTTTATGACAGTGGTTGTTTTTTGTTCAAAGCAACATTTAATTTTTTTTTTAAATGCTCTTTTCTCAACTCAAAAGCTTTAATGTTTAACAAGGATAGAGTAAATATGATACAGAGGCCAGTTCATGATTCCAAATAGCCTAAGGTTTTAAATTTTATTATTTTATTTTATTTTTTTGAGACAGAGTTTCTCTGTATAGCCTTGGCTGTCCTGGACTCCCTTTGTAGGCCAGGCTGGCCTCAAACTCACAGCGATCGATCTCCCTGCCTCTGCCTCCCTGAGTGCTGGGATTAAAGGCCTGCATAACCACACCCAGCTTATTACTAACTTAAATATAATTAATAGCAAAAGTCCTATTCTGATACTCTTCCCATTTATTCTATTAAGCACAAATGTAACATCATCATGTCAATAAAATATGATTTTATAGATAAATTAAATGTATTTAGTACTAGTCTTGAATCTAGTAAATGAGAAACTTTTTTTATGTTTAAGAAAAACTGCTTGTGACCATAAAGATAGTAACTGACTCTTTGATCACCAAACTGAAGATGCTTTGAAATCCATAATAACGTGACAGCAATGATATTTGTTTTTGTAGATGTGGGACTGTTTATTAAAACTAATCATGGCTTATTTGCTCATCTCTTGAGAGTCCTCTCACATTGCAGCATGTAAACTGGTGCCATCGCTTGTTTTTCTCTCCACATCCTGTAAAATGCTGTTGTTTATAATAGGCCTTTTGAAGTTGAGGAAAGCTCTGCAGATGGAGACAGCACTGTCTTGTCTGTTCATACTGTGCAGTAACTAGGAGAGCTGTTCATTTGATCAGTAGCTGTCACTCTGAAATAATTTTCCCCTAAGTCCAGAATCTTGGAGTTATTGGGAAGAGGGCAGAGGATGACAGCCATTTCTCACAAAATTTATAAATATCTGGGAAATAGAAGGGTTCCTTTTGGCCTTCCAAAGTGAAATGCACTTCCCTCGGTGGATAGTGGATGCCACCCTTCAAAACCCAAGCCATGAGAAGACGGCTTTGTTTATCTGCTAACATTGATGTCTCTCCTCTTCCGGGAACCTTGGTTTTGTTTGAGAATTTGAGCACACATTGACCAACAGTGGTCACATTGAACTAAGCCACTGAGACATTCCATTCTTTGTACATTTAGCTTCTCTCAGAGAGGGAGCCAGTAAAGCTGCTGCAGAGGTCTGTGTGAGGGCTTCTGGGAAGGTGAAGGCTTTCTTGATGTGGATTACTCTTCCTCCTTTTTCTTGGCTTGATCACAGGTGTGAGACCAGAAACTTAGGTGACTATGTTCTCACCATGAGCAGGGCCAAAAGAACCACAATAATAACAGGGCTCAGGCCCTGACACCAGGTAGGCCATAAGCCTGCTGCCAGGACAGGACACAGGCCCTGACACTGGGTAGGCCATGAGCAAGTTCGTACCCTGCTGGAGGTAGACTTTCTACTTGGTGAAAAAAATAACCCTCAAATTTTAACAATCCACTGTTAATCACTTCCTGTCATGTGGAATAGAAAGTATTTCCAACTGTAAGAGACTGATGTCATAAGTCTTTCCAGACCTATATCTTGTCCCTCAAGCTGCACCAACTGACCAAACAAAAAGGTTGTTCAACAAGCAACACAGAAGCATCTCAATCCTACTCACCAAAAAGAATGTCAGAAGCCTTGCTTAAACAGTCCTGACTGTCCCCTCCTCATCTTCTCTACTCAGCACTAGCCTGGTGTTTACCAGCTAGGTTGACAAAGTCCCAGGGAAAGAACCCAATGTGCTACCTTTCAAAAACTCCCTTCCACCCGAGACTCCCTGAAGACATCACCTCGGTCCGTGTTGGGCCTTCCTTTGAGGATGTTTCCTTGGCTTGCAAGAAGAGTTGGAGTCTCCCTTCCCTCAGAACTCTCAAACAGGTGAACAAAATGTACCGCAGCTGGTTATAGCCCAGTGGACACATTCACAATGATGATTGAAAGGTTAAACAGGTATAGATTTGATCCAGCAACTCCCCTAGAAAGTTATCTAAGAGAGCGGTGATACAGATCATCAGAGAAATTTGTACCTCTGCACAGTTTAGACACAGAACTGGGAGGAGCCAACCTGTAAGCCTCTTTCCTGAACTCTGGCTCCCACAGAAGCAGAAGGTGTTAAGCAAGCTGCCAGGGGTGTGGGTGAGGGAGAGAGCAATCAATTCCTACCTAACTTTGATGCCTATGACTTTCGGCAATGACCAGAATGAAAAGATATTCCGAAAGGTACGATGAAATTGCAGATTACTCAAAGGCAGGGCCTAACCCAGAACAGGTAGAGCCCTGGTTCTGCAGCCATCAGCTCAAAGACAGGTTTCTGCTGAATGAGAAAGAGGGAAATATTCCACTGATGTTAGTAAGTGCCCTAGAAAGTTCAAAAGAAGATTCAAAAATGGTTGAGCAATGATTTCTGGGACAATAAGTACTCTAGCCTTATTTTAGAAAAAGAACTTGCCCTCATTCTTCTGTAAGGTCTATTTTTAAAAAGAAATATTGGAGAGGAATTAATAAATCAAATAAACCAAATGGTTCACACATCTTCCTTGTAGCTTTATTTTTTTCCTGTTACATTAATGTATAGTTATGCAAAAAATATATATAAAAGTGTTCCAAAGGAAAGAAAAAATTACTCATAAAGTTCATTATACCACCAAGAAGGCAAGTATTTTAACACCTTCACTTTCTCATCCTCTTCATTTTTCCTGTTTACTTTTTTGGTTTAGATGCATTCTGTTTTTTCCATTTGACATATTTATAAGACCATCTCCTATTGATGAAAAATCAGTGTAGGTTTCTTCCTTATATATACTTTTGTTATAAAAAGCATAAGAGCATGGAGTAGTAGGGGTTGGGAGGTGGTGGTGGTGGTTCAAAATAGGTTCACTTTCACGCTGCTCAGTCTGCTTTCCGAGGGCTGAACTATCTTTTTGTGAAGGTCACTTTTCCTTGATACATATACCTTCCACCGTTCATCAATGAAGCTTTGCCTTATAGCCGATGATGACAAAGATGACAGGACTCAGGGCCTGACACCAGGTAGGCCATGAGCCAGCTACCAAGACAGGACACAGGCTCTGACACCAACTGGACTGGACACGGTGCAGAGATCAACAGACCCACCAGAGACATATACATCAGACAGCTCCTGCATCTATGGCTCAGAGAAGATGGGACAGAAGGAGTCAAGAGCCAGGACAAGAAGTCTGCTGTGAAAGAGTCTCTCTTAGGAATGGCTGTATGAACAACGCCAGAAAAAAGGTAACATCAGGAGGCATGTGAAGGTGGAGAATATTTGAGTGGTTCCATACTTAGACAAAGAACTATAGGCAACTTCTGGGAAAAGGAGAATTAGCCTTTTGCAAGCATGAGCCCCCTTATTGGTTGTCCAAAGCAGCATGGTCAGCCCTGAAACCATATACACATTCACAACAAAAGTGGACTCTAAAGGATGTATTTATTATACATTTGTGCATATATTTATATATGTATTTATGTAGCAATAATAATAATTTAAAAAGAGGCAACAACTTGAGGCGGCATAGAAAGGGCTCAAGGAAGGGTGCCTGGGAGGAAGTGGAGGGAGGAAATAGAGGGAGAATGGTGTTCTGCCTTTATTTCAATTAAGAAATTTTACAAACTTAAATATTAAAAAAGAAGCATAGCCAGGACTAGGAAGATAATTCAATAAGTACTTGGTGTAAAAACATGAGGTCTCATGTCCAATCCCCAGAATCCATGTATATATTAAAACAAACAAACAAGCAAACAAACAAATCCTAGCCTAGTAACATATGCTTTTATCTCACCACTGGAAAAACAAAGGCAGGAGGATTCCTGAGGCTCACTGAACAGCCAGGCTAGCCTTCCATGCCAAGTAGACACCCTGTAAAGGAAAAGAAAGCAAGCAAACAAACAAAAAACAATGTAGATGATACCTGAGGAATGACATGTAAAGCTGACCTCTAACCTCCACAAGAATGTGAACACAAAAAAGAAATATAGTCATAGAAATCATAGTGCATATGTTTAAATAAAGGTACAATTTATTCTTGGACTGTTTCTCATGTTGCACGGATATGTACAATCTTAATATGTTTCTCTGGTTTTTATTAGGTATTAGATAATAGTACAAGTTCTTTCAGCATTAAAATAATATATTGAAATATCATGTTTTAATTCTGGGAACGTTGTTCATTCTTATCTTTCTATAGCCTATTTCCAATGCAGAAGGTCAAATTAAATTTTTCCCATATATTGACTCAGTTTAACCGTCTTAGAAGCTATGTGGAAAGTCCCTCTTTCTATTAGTCCACAGTCACCACAGTCACACCCATGCCCTGCCCCAACATACAGCACCGTCAGAGAGCCCGAAGAGAACTTGGTACAGATGAGCAGGGAAAACAAAGGCCATCTGGGCTAGAGCCAAAGGCTTCTGGGATCAGGAGATCGTGGGTGATTAGTAATTAATACCTTCTGTCCTTTAATTCCAAGTAACTTCAGTCATAAGAGAAAAGAGTTAGGCAAGTGGGCGACCGTGACAATAAAACATTTTTAAGCAACAAAGCTGTTACAGGAGGACGTGATGGCACACCCCAGGTACTCCAAAGGCACAGAGTGAGTCGACCTCCCTCTCTGCTGCAGGCCCACTGGGCCAGCACACACTGCCCTCTCCAGAAGCAGACTCAAAACTGACACAAAAGAAAGAGCAAAGCTGCCTGTGCTCTTCTTTCATCCTCAATCAAGTAAGTCTTGGCTTCCTGGCCACTAACACCAAGTGGGGCGGGGGGGGGGGGGGAGGAAACAGGGCGTTTTTGTGTAAATGAGACTCCTTTACATGGAAGAAAACAGTAGTACTGGGTGGGGAAGAGAGGCTCCCCTCTCTGCTCACTGGGGAAAAAACATTTTATCCCTTTCCCCTACTTGTATCCATAGTGTTGCTTTTTATAGGAAATAGGAATTTGAGACAGAGGAGGCCTGGCCACGACCGTAAGAAACAGCACACAGACCTCAAGGGCACATCCCATCTCCACCAAAGCACTTGCCAGGGCATCTCTAGAGGTGGAAGATACACAGGCTTCTCACTGAAACATTGCTGAGGGGGCCCAGACTTTATTGAAATCAGAGCACTTACAGTATGCTCGGAAAACCACCTCTCACTTGGGTTCTGTTGAAAGTACCTCCGGAAAACTAAAGCAGCCACGTGGACTCTGAAGCGCCCACAGTATAAATCTTCCTATTGAGATCCCTCTACTTGTTCTTGTAAATAATACATCTGTTCAAAGCGTTTGTTGAGCCCTTTAAATAACATGTAGGAGTGCCAGCAGCTACCATCCCAATGAGGAAAACGTTATCAAAGTCCATTTTACAAAAGAGAAAGTTAAAGTTCAGATAGATAATTTGAAAGGCAATATGCAGGTAGGAAACAGAAAACGGTGTTTGAACCCAGTCACCCCAATCCATACATATCGTGAAGACTTCAACAGCTGTCTATTATTCAAGATGAGAATGCCTTGTAGGTGACACCATGGTTTCTATGTATTCTGATTTTTTTCTGTCCTTAGCTAAGAACACACACCATGTTGTGCCAAGAGAGTATTCTGTAACTATTAAATAAATAGACATAATAGCTGAGTTTCTGAAACTAAACAAGCATATAACACCTCATGCATACTTTCAGCTCCTCCTGCTCCCCTGTCCTCTTCTCCAGGGAGCCTGCAAATAGCGACTTTTCTGTGAATCACGTTGGTGAGGCTATGGGAGGAGTCACCTGCTGCTTCTCCTGGGACCTGAGACCTGAAGGAGCAGGGATCATGGCTGGGTCACAGAGCTGGAACAATTTACAGGAAGGGAAAGAGCAATAAATAAAATACCACATTGATTTATTAGACATGCGTCGGAGGGCGATGGCTCCGTGCATGGACTTTCCAGTCATACGGCCTGAGTTTAAGTGCATAGAAGACAGTCAGCTGCGCACTAGCATTGTGGGCTCAGACAGGCTGTTTAACCCATATGCATGTCTCCGTATGTTTCCCTGTAAAACAGGAATGTCATTTCCCTGTCTTCATGAAAGTTAAGTGAGTTACAGACACAGCTGCCCACAGCTCCTCACATATGTAAGTGCTATGAAGAAGCAGTGATTTGCATCCTTTCCAGGCACCAGAGAATGAGCTGGTTTAATATTAGCACACTTCGTTGGCATGCTATCAAATATTAAACAAGATACGCCATTGTCTCACTTCACAAAGAAATCTTGAGACCTAGCAAGGATTCTAATACCTACCAGAAGAGGCATATAAACCTCAGTAACCTTTACCAGAACTTACACTGCTAACCACTGTGCAGAGCTAGGCCCTATCACTGGCTGGTTCTTTAAAAACCAGAAACACTGCTTTAGAATCAGACAAGTTCAGAACTCTCTAACTAGGGCCTATGTTTTTTTGTTTGTTTCTTTCTTTCTTTGTTTTTGGTTTTGTCTCTGACCAACTCCTTTCAGTTCTCCTGTGGGCTCAGTAGCCATATCACCCAGGATCCAGAATTGTCCATGCAGTCTAGCTAGCTAACTGCTCTGGAATTGGGTGTTGAGGTGTGTGATTTCAAAAGAGAATTTATATGACTCCCCTGAAACCGACTGCTCCTAAAATCAAGCCAGCGTATTTGCTACCCTCCTCTTCTCTGCTAACAAAGATTCAACAGGAAACACACATGAGGAAGGATTTATTTTATCTCACAGTTTGAGGGCACAGTCCATTGTGGGGGTGGGGAGGCATGGTGGCAGAAACAGCTGTGGCTGTGGCCACAAAAAAAGTCAGGCTACTTGCTCACATTTGGGCAGATAGAGAAGCAGAATGAGAAAGAGACCATGATTAGAAGTGGGCTGGGCTATACATAGCCCTAAAGCCCAACCTCCAAGCGACTCCTTTTCTCCAGCTAGACCCTACTTCTCATGGATTCAACAATGTCCCCAAATGGCATCAACAGCTGGGGACCAAGTATTCAAACACATGTGGGGGAACATTTCACATCGCTGCCTCTAAATCATGAGCGCACAAGTAGAAGAGCTGTTTGCGACACATTCATCAGCATCTTTTCCCTGCGCTGGTCTGAATTCCAACAGAGGCCCCACGCCAGGTAGCCCAAGAAAGTCCTGAAGCTTTCCCTTGATAGAATAGAGACCCCTAACATTACCTGCTTTGTCTCAGAGTCCATGTCATGAGAACGTCTAAGCTCAAGACTCCAGAAAATGATCATTCCTGTTTGTGTTTGGCTTTTGGATAAAGCTCCTGGGGAAATATGGTGAGAACTAGTCTGTCAAGACATACTTCTTATTGAGATCATTATATCCCCCATAGTGTGTTTAACAAACACATCACATGTGTGACAGGATTTAAAGCTCTAAATGTGCAGGCATGGCTAGATGCTGTCAAGCAGAACACTGCTGTGATGCCTGTTACCTAACCCTAGTCACCATACTTTGACAGATTTTGTTAGTCACAAAATTAAGATTTGTGTGTGTGTGTGTGTGTGTGTTAGAAAATTATTTCTGAAGAGTAAGATAAATCAGAGAAGAGAAAAATGAGAGTTCACAACTCTTTCTCATCTGAGATCAATTGCTGGCCCGTATCTCCCATAATGACTAAAACTTCTTCAAGTTTCAAAACTATGGTTTCTCTTCTGTTTTTAAAACAAAAACTCAAAGTGTGAGGCCTGAGGCAACTTTATAAGGCTAATTACACTTTAACCTGGGAGACAAACAAGACAGTCATTTTCATTTCCTGGAGAGTTTTATTGCTTTAATAATTCCTGTTTCTGTCAATGCTAGAACTCTTTATTCTTTTCCTTGGCATAACCTACATTGACATCTCTAAACTTTCCTACTTGTATAACATAATTTGACAAAAAGACACTGGGTTAGCTAAGAGAATAAACAGAAAGCAAAATGGCCAGCTCTGATCTGAATGCCAAAGTGCCTTGTTGTGTGTTATGATTCTGAACCTCTTGGCTATTGCACTGAAATCATCTCCCGATATGGACTGAACTAAATGGCCAACCAGGAACTCTTAATACTTGAGGCTGGTTTGGTAAGTTAAGTAAAAGGCTTGGAAAGACGGAAAGAATTGGCTTTCCATTGCTGATCTAGGCATGACTTGCTCCTAGATCACAGATAAGGTCCTTCCATATGGCTTAGATTTTTCTATTTGTGAAATATGTGAAGGAAATCACACTAAAGCAACAAGACTGTTTAGTAAGCATGAAATGCAAGACATCTAATCAAAAATCATTTATGTGTACATCATCATGTCAACTATAGAGTGCTTCAGTAGTTCTTTCTTTCTCTCTCTCCCTCTCTCTCTCTTATTTATATGCCTCAGTGAGCTCATATACCATATGCATTCAAGAGCCTGTGAAGGTCAGAAGAGGGGTGCTCCATCCTCTAGAACTGGAGTTACAGGCAGTTTGCAAGGTGCTATGTTGGTTCTGGGAACCTAATCCAAGTCCTCTGCAAGAGCAGGAAGCACTCTTAACCACTGAGTCATCTCCAGACTTTACTTAGGATTTTTAAAAGACAATTCACTAGACATAGTTTGGAACACACAGGTATGGAATGAGTAAGGTTGTTTCCCAGAATCTAAGAATCCAGCCCAAGAAATGGGGTGCATATAGCAGAATCTTTTGCTCACTCCCTTGAGCATCAGTCAGCACGCAGACAGGTTGTTAGAGACACTAACCACTGGCATATCTGCTTTCCTCTTCATCTCCGGCAGTGTTTTTGCTGCTCTGTTCACCCAAACTGTAAATAGACCTCACAGGTCTGTCCTTCCATACCTGAAGAACGCAGTACTGGGTTCTGCTATCAACTCTCCACACCGGGTGTTGCACATTGTCAATGCATGCAGGAGTTATTTGGAGGGAGCATCAGATCTCTCAAGCTAGATAACTTCCACATCAGACAGCTGCCACAAGCGGGGTCCCTAAGCTACCCCCATTCCATGGAGTCCACCACATCACTCCTGAGTACATCCATTTGGTCACCAACAAAGAAGCTCTTCCAAGACATAGTGTCCTGAGATTTTTTTTCCCTGTACTGTCACTATGTGTCTGCATTGTAAGTCAGTGTCTTGAACTGTATTGTAATGTGACCTGTATTGTAAATGTGACTTGAACTCCATCTCCAGAGCCAGCCCTCCTCCCCAGAGGTTAAAAGCGAGGCTGAGACTTTCAGCCTCCTAATCATACTTCACATCTCATTAGTACTCCCAAAGGATTAACTGTGAATCGCACAAGCTATTCCTATCCCTCAGGAAATCTTAACAGTTTTGAGCTAGAGCCTGAAACCCAGACAAAGTCTAGAAATTCACTTTATCACATCACATATATAGAAATCCTGTTTTCTGAATGCTTGATAATTTTCACAATTCCTTTCCAGTCATTCATTTTATAAACATTGTGCAGTATATTAGGGTTTTTTTGTTTGTTTGTTTGTTTGTTTTGTTTTTTTCTTGCAAGGACTGGGTAACAGAAAGAGAATTTTATTTCAAGATGCAGAGGGTCCAAGATGCATTGGGTGTGATACTTGTCTGTCTTCTGCTTTGGCATTGACCATCTGTTCCGTTTTATGTCCATCCATTGTCCAATCAGTTCTTATTCTCCAGTCTGCACACGAGGGAAAGTTAGTCTCATTAGCCCAGCCAATTACCCTGGCTGCATAAGCCCACTGTGTCAAGCTATGGCATCAATCAGGTCACAGAGTTGGCCCAGTCAGTGTTCACATCCTGTCACAATATAGCTGAGGGTCACTTACCTGAACGGGGAATTGACTACAAGCAGGACGGAGAGATAGTAGCATGGGGAAAGACAGGGCTCTCCATTGCTTGTCTCAGGCGGCTTGCTAAGAAAGGCACGGTAGCACAAAGAATGAAGACTGCTTGATTTCCTGCTGTGCTACCTTTTCCATCCCCATTGATCATCTTTCCTCAATCAGAGATCAAACCCTTCCCCAAGCCGTGGTTTCAATCTTGTCATTGTCACTCAGTGGTAAATACTGATTATCCTTTGCTTGAGTTCAATAGAAATAAATCTTAATGTCAATCTCGCCTATACCTACTAACCCACTTCTAGTAATTAGATTTCAAGTTTTTCTCTGGAAGCCCAGGCCCTATAACTCAAATGCAGTAAGCACTTGATGACCTGCCCAATTCTGCACACCAAATAGGATCTGGTGATAAATTGGCTTTGACATTCCTACTCTTTCCTTTCCTACAATCCTATATTCTGATTTACACCAAGCATGATCACAATCAACACCATCATAAAAATTGTAACAGATGCAGTGACCAGATAGTAGAGATACAAGGAAGTGTGAGCTAGAACAGGTGCCTTCAGACACACTATGTTTATTGAGCTGCTTAGACACACACACACACACACACACACACACACACACACGCACACAGTCTCTAATACAGAGCAGTGTAGAGAAGTACTGTGTGATGAGAGAGACAGCAGATGGCATTTACGTAAATAAGAGACTCTGCTAGCTAGGGTGATCAAGGTCAACTACATGTACACAAGGAAGTATGAATTAGGCATTAGGATATGGTTAGCTGTGAACATAAATTAGAGAGGAGGGCTTGGATAAAAATGCCAGCAAAACCTCAGAGCAAAAGACGGGACAATGGATACGGAAGCAAGGATGAGGAAACCAGTTTAACCAAGAAGATTTGGGAATAGGATATAGTACTCCAGCTCTCAGCATCTCCTTTACCACTGGCAGAACAACTTACAAAGAAGAGAAACTTATTTATTTCATAGTTTCAGAAGTTTGGGTCCATGATCCTTGGCTTCCTTGATTCTGGTCCACAAGATGAAACAGAACACCATGGTGGAAGAAGCCTGTGGCCGAGGCCACTCACATTATGGAGGACAGGAAGAGGAGAGAGAAGGAACAAGAAACCAGGTACAACCTTCAAAGCTATTCCATATCCACGCTTTAATGCCCATCTTCTCTCAGCTAAGTCCAGCTCCTGAACGTTCTATCATTTCCCAAAACAGCATCACAGCTGGGGACCAAGTATTTGACACAGGAGGCTGTGGGGGCATCTCATATTCAAACTGTTGTCTCCATGTGCCCAACAGTTATTTTAATTGAGAAGGTGAATTGGATATTTTCAGAGGAAAGAAGCTAATTGTTAATATGGACAAAGCATATTGTTTAAAACTGACTTCAAAATGGAATGATGCACACCTTCTTCTTCTTCTTCTTCTTCTTCTTCTTCTTCTTCTTCTTCTTCTTCTTCTTCTTATGTTACTGAATTTTGTTGAATACTGAAGATTTCTTGAATAAGTGACTGGAAAAGTGTCAAAGGAGAGAAAAAAAACATTTTAAATTGCTGTTGTGCTGGCTCCACAAATGAAAATATGTCTATTAGACTCAGCTGTCTCCTTGTACATACAAGCAACACAGCTCCTCTGCTCTGTTTCTTTTCTCTCCAAGAGAAGTTAGGCTCCCAGGGCTGTAGACAGCTGGCCAGCATCTTTTTGCCTACACCACATGCGTGCTGGGCTCTGCAGACTGTTACCAACACCAACATCTGGCTCTGCTTGCTTGCTTCAAACAGAGCTTCATTTTCCCCTGTTTCCAGAAACAGGAAATACCATGTGCTTTTCAGTGGAATTCAGAATTAAATATTTCTAAAGGCAACTGCTGTTTTTACAAGACATCTTGGAGTGATAGTTTATTTTACAGAGTTTTGCCCGTGGGAATTCTGTGTGAATTGCTGTGAAATCTTCAAGGCCCCTTGTTCTTTTATAGGGCTGGTCTTGTACTCTTATTTTCCCCTAGAGGGATGTGGGTGAGGCTCCACTGAAGGTCTGACCACCACCAACAAGGTAACACTACAAATGCCAGTTTTGTTACCGATTCGGAACTGTTACCTATTCAGAACAGCAGGGTAGTTTTTGTCATTGTTCTGTTTTCTTTGTTCAGTGCCAGGAGGCTCAAACCCAAGGACCATGTGCACATTTAACCAGCACTAGTGAGCTATATCCCTCTACCCAGAACTGGAAGATTGACCGCTGCCAGGTGCGTGGGACTCTGGAGACTCACGCAAGCGGAAGAGAGCCGTACAAACAGTGCTTAGCCTTCTCCTTCTAAAGCCTGATCCCAACTGAATGCTACCTTCTCCCCTGATCTTTTGTCCTATGTGACAGGAGCTGGCTCAAACTACAGAGATGGTGTAGGACTCAGGGTAGAAGAAAGTAATCACCGGAAAAGGTCAAAAGGTGCTTGAGGAAGAGGCCTAGTGGGGTAGGGAAGGACAGAAACGAATCATGCACTAAATACTAGTTATAGTTTTCGGGGCTCGAGACTGCATGAGCGCTTCCCTTGGAACTGAAGTTCTCGTTTGCTGCACAATCCAGCCATGACGAACGTGCCTGTAGTCTCAGCACTTGGGCAACGGAGATGGCCTGACCCAAAGTTCAAGATCACCCTCGACTACATAGAGAGTTTAAGGCCAACCTGAACACCTACCTTCTCATCCTTGGTTTAGTATGCTATACTGAAGTGATAGGTGCAGGAGAAAGTGTGAATTTAGGCCTAGCCTGAGCATTAGCTTTGCAGCCACAGATCTTGAATGCTCGACCCCAGGAGAGAAAAACATAAGGAATGTGTGAGGTAGGATAACTCACGACAATAAGAATACTCATAAAGACAATTCTGAAAACGGTCTCTGCTTTCACCTCTGTAAAAACTGTCTCTTGCTGTCATAAGTTTTCTCCCTTCTAATAGAAAGTAGCAAATCTGTAAGCTCTTTCTTTTACTCTGCAGTCCAGCATGAGGCGATTAAGTTCCTTTAACAGGCTTTTCCTCATCTGTCCTGATCATCTTTTCACTATATTCATCTGTTCTCGTGTGCCTACATTCAAGATAAACTGCTTTAGATCTGTGCACTTGCCATACTGGAATTCCATAGGTTTCTTACAGCAGGGCAAGACACTGAGCTTTTCAAAGGTTTACAAAAGTTTCTCAGGAAACAAGATAGACTTGAACCCAACCAGAGATTCAACTATGGATTCCAGTGACACTGTTTGCCATGGCAAGTAGTCAAGGCATGAGAGAGTGAGTGAGATCACCTGTGTTCAAAAGTCAGGCACACTATGTATAGAGTTTTCTAGTAAGCTTCTCACCGGGCAGCATCTAATTTCTCTGCTTCCGACTCTGCCAGCTTTGCCAGCCACCCTGAGTTTCCCCAGTTCTCTCATCTGGATCATCTCTGTGTAGCAGGCAGAACTGGAGATTTTCATGTTCAAGAATCCCTTCAAAGTGAAAAAAATCAAGAAATGTAATTAATAAAGGTGAAGATTTTTCCAGCCAAGATGCTTTAGCTCAGTGATAATCCTGGGATTCTTAGCAGAAATAGTTTAATTTAAAAGAAAGGAAATCTATCCTAGGCACGGCTTCTTGAAGGGGAAAGAATAGATTCGGTGCTATTGCTAGCGTCTATAATTGAAAACCCCAGGAGTGGCACTTTTAGGGTCATTGGAAGAAGAAATTCTGAAAGAGCAGGCTCTGTTGGCCCAAAAGAAATACAAATCTCAGAGAGAGAATGAGAGAGAGAGAGAATGTATCTGCTATTCTTAACACACAATAGCAGCTAACAAGAAATAAATTCAAAATGCAAACATGGTCAATACTAGGATTCAATCAATACTAAGACAATATTACATGTTTCATGTCTTAAATGTCAATAATAGTGGCTCAAAACACAATGGCAGTGGGACATACTAATTAATTTTTTATAGAATTGAGCCATAGATTGCTTGAAGTCAATAAATGCTACACAGATAAATATTTTAGATGGAGTTGCTGGTGCCTTGGAAAGCTAACATAACTGTGGTTTTGTGATGGTGAAGGTCTTTCTAAACTTACAGGATTTAGAATCATTTAAGAGAAACATCTCCATGTAAGTGTATGACAGGTGTCTACAGAGCTTCAACCAAGGAAGGAAGAACTGCCGTAGGTTCAAGTTGTACCATGCTTGCTATAGGCTAGAGTCCCAGAGTAAACAAAATGGATGAGAGAGAGAGAGAGAGAGAGAGAGAGAGAGAGAGAGAGAGAAAGGAAGCTGAGTACCAGCACGCACCTCTCCTGTTTTCTGTCCGTGAATACAACATGATCAGCTGTCTCACACCTTCCTCACCGTGAGGGGCTGTACCTTTCAGTGACCTCAAATAAATCTCCCTTCCTTAAGTTGCTGTTGTCTGTTATTTTATCACAACAATAGGAAAAGTAACAAACACGGAGTTCTTTACTTAAAAGTTCCAACATGATTCATTCTATTAACTTCTTTTTTAGTTAAAATACTCTTACTGGAAAACTGGACCAGGGAGGCGGAGAGATGGCTCTGTGATTTAGAGTATATGGTGCTTTCACAGAGGACCCAGGTTCAATTCCCAGCACCCACATCCAACAGCGTTCAACTGCTTGTGATGCCAGTTACAAAGGATCTACTGTCCTCTTCTGGCCTTCTTAGGCTTCTACACACACGATGCACATAAACCCACAAAGCACATTCACATACAAATGAATAAAAATAAATAAGTCATTAAAAAATACTTAACCAAATTTACTTTCTATGATGTAGCAGGTACCTCATTTTAAAGGAATTCTCCTTCTATGAACTCATCTACCTCTTTTATAGTCGCAAGAGCGTATGGATACGGTTGGGATAGGCTAGCCTCCGTAGAATGATATGTCAATATCATCCAGTTGCTTCTGAAACTTCCCAGGCTGGGAATGCACTTTATGCATTAGCTGCAACACGTGTCTTCGAGTTCTCATTGAATGACTGTAGATCCTGATATGAACCATCTGGAAACTAATCTGCAGTGTGTCGTTTGGTGAAAAGGGCAGGGGAGAGGACACAGGCTGGAGACCCCTGCCGGGATGAGTGCCTTCTTCTCGGTCACTCCCCCCAGGTAAAATGGGGATGGTGATCACACTTGTCCCGGCAAAGTTTGAGTGGTGCCCTTCTAAATCCCTGGCAAGACTTGTGCTTTGTAACAGCAGGACTATAATGCTCTGAAACCATTCTGCAACCCTACTACATGAAGCTGCCAAACTGGATGGAGACACGGGCATACTTCCTCCTTAGAAAATGAAAGCCTTTCTAACTCAAAGTTTTGGCAAAGTCTTTAAAAATATGTGGAGAGCATTTTCTTTGTAAAAAAAAAAAAAAAACACACACACACACACATTTTCTTTATGAGATTCCATCATTTCTTTAGACATCTGACATCTGAACCATGCTTCTGCCAGAACAGCCAAATGATGCCTGGAGTGGGCTTTTTCTTGCTGCTTATTCTTTGGCTTTATTTCATTAGTTATGTGTGTCACCTATGTGCATACATGTTCATGGGTGGGCATGAGAGGTTGATGCTGAGTGTCTTCCTCAATTGTTCTCCACCTCATTTTTGAGTCAGGGTCTTTTACTGAGTCTGGAGGTCACTGATGTGACTAAGACTGCCTGGTCACCAAGCCCCAGGGATCACTGCATCTCCACATCCCAGGTCCAAGGGGGCAGATGTGTGCTTCCACATCTGGCTTTATTTAATTTAATCTATCTATCTATCTATCTATCTATCTATCTATCTATCTATCTTTGAGACAGGGTTTCTCTGTGTAACCCTGGCTATCCCGGAAGTCACTCTGTAGACCAGGGTGGCCTCGGACTCAGAGATCTGCCTGCCTCTGCCTCTCAGGTGCTGGGATTAATGCCAGCACCTCTCTGGTTACATCTGGCTTTTTAGGAGAGTTCTAGGGATCCAAACTCAGATCCTCTTGCCTTTGCAGCAAGCACTTCAGAAACGAAGCCCTCCAGAATGCATTTTTAAGAGTGTAAAATAGATACTAACTTTTCATATGTAACTTAGAAGATTATTGTGGGATTCAATGAGGTAATTGTGATGGTTCCTCTTGTTAGCTTTACAGGAATTAGATTCTCTTAGGAAACAAATCTCTAGGTGTGTCTGTAAAGGTGTTTCCAGAGGGGTTTAATGGAGGAGCCAAGAGCCACACTGAACATGGGCAGTGTCATAGCATGGACTGGGATATTGGGACCATAGCAGATGCAATGTGCCGGGCTGCCTCTGCCACCACGGTAGACTGTACCCTCAGCCCATGACTCCTTATTAAAGCTTCCTTCCTTGAGCAGCAGTTGCCAAACATTTTGTCGCAGCAGTGAGAAAAGCAACCAAGACAGCCTGGTAGTGAAATCCGCGCCTTTACAAGCTCTTGAACCACGGAGCTCCTCGCCTCTGAAAGAGGAAGCCACGCTGGATCCTGCATTCTTGAATCGCCAAAGTACCTTTCCAAGCTGAAGGTTTAGTCTGACATCTCCTACACACTCTCTGCAACATATTAACATTCCTTGCTCAGCCGCTCGGCTTCCTACTCCCACCCTTCCGCTCATAATGAGCCTGTGTAGCCAGCCAAATTCACGCTACCTTTACAAGTGAAACATGTGTGTTCAATAAAGTGAATGACTGTTTGTTTAACATCACTTGTACAGGCTTTTTGTTGTTGTTTAAAAAAAAAAAAAAACCTCTTAATACGTGCAGAAAAAGTGGACTACTCAGACAAAGAACTGATTGGTTTAGAATACCATGGACTTGGATTCCGAAGACCTGAGCTCCACATCTGGTCTAGTTATTTGTTACCAGACAAGCCTCAACTCCAGGTTGCTGGAGGCCAGCGAAACCCCTGTCATAGTTATCTACAGCTTGTTACAGGCAAGAGTCCAACACCCAACCCCCCACTCCTCCCACCCCTATCTCCAGGGCTGAACCAGAACCGCTGTGGAGACACCTTGGGAATTTGTTCCCCCCCAGTTAAAAGCTCTTCCGGCTGATTCTCAGGTCAGAAGCTGCTCCGGGTTCTCCGCCCTCTAAGCCGGCCAGGATGCGGGGGCGAAGCTTGCAGCAAGGCTTTCAGCACCGGCCTACCTTGGACCCTATTGGAATGGGGAATCTCCCATCCTCCCGGCTCCCTGGGCAGCTGCACGGGCAGCGCCGTATTGCCAAACAACCAGTAGATTCGCTTGCGAAGCTTTAGGCAAGGTTATCTACAACCTGCTTACCTGGGCCCCACCTCTCGAGTCTCCCGTGCTTATTCTGGAGTGCACCCAGGGCAAAGGGCTCTGACAAGCTCAAGTTCACCGTACACACGCGATCAAAGTGAAAGAAGGTGGCCCACAAATTGCAGCCCTTGGTGGGGTTAAGCAATCAACTGAGTTAATTTTGACCTTTGTGGACAGTCCCGGGACCCTAAGGCGGTTCCGATACACTGCGCTTGTTAAGGAACAATGGGCTCAGGAGACAAACTCAGAGCTTTATTTAGGTTTCCAACCCTGAGCTGAGCTATCGCCAGCTCCTGACCCGGCGGCGGGTAGCCAGGTTAACCTCTCCCCCCGGACCCCGCCCCACCGCGCTCGCTCCGCCCAACCCCGCCCGTTAGCCCCGCCCCCCGTGACGTGCCGCAGCAGCCGCGAGCATGCGCACTGGGCCGCGCGCGCCGCTCCGCCTCGGCGCTGTCATTCTCCGCGGCGCGGCGTCCAGCGCGGACTGCGGTTCCCGCCCGGCGCGCGGGGGCTGTGACTGCTCCTCCCGGGAGGAGCGGCGCCTCTGTAGTGTGTCGGAGCCTCCCGTGCGGGGACTCCGTAGCGTCGCATTCCCTCGGAGCGGGAGACACGCACCCGGATCTCGGAGCACCGCTCTCCAGGACTGGCGGCCGCCACTGCGTTTGCTCGGGTCCCCGGCGCAGTCCGGGTCGCCGCGGCCGTCGGGTGCGCCGGGGAGAGCGCACCGTCGCAGAGCGGAGGCGACAGGGAATTGGCGGGTCCCGAGCCCGCTGCCACCGGCCACCGCGGGCCAGCCGGGCTGCGTGCGGCGGAGTTGCAGCGCTTCTTAGCTCGCTGAAGCCCCAGAAGACCCCTGCCTCCTGCGAGCCGGTAAGTTGACTGTAGTTTCTGAAGTTGCAGGCACCGTGGGAAGGACAGGTTGGTTTTATTCCTGTCTTGCCAGGCCGGGGTGGCACCTCCTGCTAGCCGGGCTGCGGCTGGAGGAGGGAGTACTTGGCTGCAATGGAGGGGCATGGCACTCGAGGACTCAAGGCTGGAGTCCAGGGCTGGCTCCTGCCTCTGCCGAATGCGCCAGTTGGAAATGTGCTGGGAGAGACAGGTGCTCCGAGGGCATTTGGCCCGCCGGTAATTGCACATTCTGAGTTCCCTGATTCTGCGCGGCGTGGGGTCGGGGACATCGGCCACCTCCATCCTGGGAGGCTCTGCTGACACCCCCTGGGAGGACGGGCATAGAGATGAGAAGCCGAGACCTTGCTGCTCAGGCCTGCAAGCTTTTCACACTAACCCAGGCAGAAGTTGCCAACCTCCTATAATTGGAGGCTAGTCCTTGTGAGAAAACAACTTAGACGTCAACAGAGTGTTTTGTCCTCCAAGGCAGAGGAAATGAGAGAAGCTTTCTGTGCGTTTTAATTCATGTGCTTTAGGAATGTGGGCAAGTCTCAAACAGGATTCAGACGATGGCGGGTTGTCCTGCATCTCTTATGTAAGCCTGCTGGCCGGATAACTTCGCATCTGCAGGGGCTGCAGCTGTGCCTTCACTCCGTTTGTTTCAAGTCCGGCTTGAACCGTATTTAATGAAAATGTTGACATGATATAGCGGTTTGTAGTCAGAAGCCGGGCGCTCTTTAAATTGGAGTGTCTTCTCCCAATAGGGAGCATGGGAGGAAGGATTCGGTGTATTTTTTTTCAAGGCAATTCAAGGAATTAGATACATAAATCATGCTTTGAAATACCATACATTGTACAGAGAGCATGCACAGAACCTCCTTTAAGAACACATCCCCTTTTGTTTTAGGAAAAGTGGAGATTGTTCAGACCAGACAATTGTTGAGTCTGAAAGTTAAGTGCACTGATGGCCTTAATTATCTTAACAAACAAAGAGCATGATTTATAGGTAGCTGCAATGGCCTACTTTGAAGGGTAGAAATCTTTAACCTTTCTTTCTCGGCTGCCCCCTAGAGATTCCTTTTAAGCAGAGCAATGGATTAATGCCATTGATGTTTAATACTTGAGTTGATTAAATTTGTAAAAGGAATTCTTTGAAATACCATACAGCCCTGCTGTCTGGCTGATAGGCAGTGAATATCAGCAGGGAAGATAGCATTTAGAGTACCTGCCATAGGAGGTTTTGCATTCACCAAGTAGCTCACGTTGCAACTGCCCTGTGATAGGTATGTATCCATAGATAGAAAGAAATACCCACAGTGGAAGTACATCTATGAATTTGGATTTGAAATAAAAACTCAGGAATGTGAGTCAATGTAAGATTTATCTAGGTGACCTTTAGAAAAAGGTGTGTGTGTGTGTGTGTGTGTGTGTGTGTGTGTTTCAGTGACTAAAACAAGATGAACTAACTAGTTACAGGCACCTGATTTAAACATAAGCCAGGCTGCTGAGTCTATTGCTGGTTTTGCATCTAGGTGAGGTAGCACAGTTCTGAGCCCTGGTGTCTCCATCTGTAAGATGGGTGGTTGTAATAGCAGTGCCTCCCTTGTTGGGTTGTGTGGGGCTTAAGTGGACTCCAGCATGAGAAGGTATTGAGCTAGTGTCAAGTATGTTAGGCTGACTTTGGGAAAAAATTTCATTGCTGCTAAAGGAAATTTGTCTTGGGATAAGCCGTAGACACGAAACAGCTGTTGCTGGAGGTCAGTAGAAGCAGTTCACATGTGTAATAGGAGAGAGGATATAAACACGCTAGCCACATGTTAATACTGGACTTACTGTCTCCATCGGCACCTCCCCGAGGGCCTTCGAGGGTGGCTCTGTCTCGGTGTTGGAGAGGAGGAAACTGAGGCTGAGCGAGATCAAATAACACAAATTAGAGGTAGCATTTTAAACATGCCTGTTGGAAACTGTGTTCTTTGACCCTGCTGCCTCAACTTGCAAGCAAAGTGGGTGGGCTGTTATCCTCTCTCTCCATGGGGAGTTTATGTTTAAAGTTTAAAGTATGCAAACTGCTAAACAGTACTCCTAGACCATTTCTCCGTGATTGGAAGCTATTATTATCGTCCTCACTGTTAAATACCCGGCCCTGAGTGCAAGCCCTCTTTAGTGCTACCGTGAGAAAGATAATGGTGTTTTTGCCTTCAGTTGAAACTGGATTCTGTTCTTTCCTTCTTTCCTATCTATGTATTCATAGACCCAAAGGAAAAACGTGGTGTAACTTGCTGCTTTACGTTGGAGTTGATGCTCTCTGCTTTGCCTCCTGCCTGCCTGTGTAGTTGCCTCGGAGGTCCACATGGGACAAGCCACTGGAAGCAGAGGGCGGTCCACATTGTCGCTGAGCATAGGCCAGCCTCCACTCAGGCCCAGAGTGGGACCCTGGGCTTAGCTTGGATTCAGTGTTCTGAAATGGAAATTGCTTACCTATCACAGCTATAGGCACGCTTCCTTCAGTCTTAGTTTCAAAGCCATGGGGAGCTGTGGTAGGGATTCCATATGAGCCATCTTGGTTTGAAATCTCTATGGACTGTTGAGCTTCTCCTCTGAGTTCTGGAGTAATTGAGCGGCCATGGTACTTTTGTGGCTTTCTTAGATGCCATCATATTGTGCCCTTTGATTTTTACCTTCTAGATACTAAAGTCTAATTACTATAGAAAGCACCTAGGCAGCTGAGTACCGCAGGTGATTCAGTGTTTAATGGAACCTCCTAGCTAATGTATCTAACATTAAAAGGTACTCCAAGCTAGA
Organism: Meriones unguiculatus; assembly: GCF_030254825.1. Taxonomy (NCBI): domain Eukaryota; kingdom Metazoa; phylum Chordata; class Mammalia; order Rodentia; family Muridae; genus Meriones; species Meriones unguiculatus. Next base: position 101,351,791 of record NC_083354.1, read on the forward strand.
TGCTCAATGCTGGCTGGTGTTCTCAATGTGTCACCCCTTCCCCCTCCTCCCCTCTCCCTCCCTCCTTTTTTCCCTCCCTCCCTCCCCCTCCTTAAAGCTTCTCAAGAGTGAGTTTCCAGTAGGTAGCTTCTGTGTGCCTATAGACACAATCGCACAGCTGCAGTATGCCAAAAAGAACCCCTGCCACCAACTGAGTCTCTCTGGCACCTTCTGCTGCTGTTTCTGCCCCTTCCTTTCAAAGAAAACATACACCCTTTGCCTCAGTCAATAGATGTAGTTCAACTGTTCCCTGTTCTAGGATTTCTGGTTAAATGTCTCCCTGGAACACATCTATAACTTGAGCTAGGTCTGCGAAAATAATTTGCAAACGGTTATTTCCTGTTTGTGATTGTTTTAGTGGATTTTCTGTTACCACTTTCAAATTTTCAAGGAATCCCCCCAATATCAGTTTTCTTTTGCTCTCAGAAGGACCCAGGCACAGCATGCAGACACACCACCCCTCGTACATGATCATACATGATTTCTAAAGCTAAGCAAGCTTGGGCCTGGTTAGTACGTGGATGGGAGAAGGCCTGGGTACAAAATATGCAAGACAGTTTTAATATGGATATAAGTGAAGGCCATTTACCCTTCTCTAATCTGGGGACTCCTTTGAATTTTCACTTGTATTTGTGGAGCTGGGTGTTGATTCTGATCTTACCTCGTGCAATGTATGGATTGACCAGGAGCTACACACGTTCATGGTTATACAGGCAAGAACATATGCAATGTGGCATTTGCACCTCAAGGTCAGGTCCTTTCAGAGTTCGAGGTCATGGGTGGGTTTGAGAGAAGACAGCCTAGAGCAGGATTTATTTGACCGCTTTTCTAGTCTCTGCTGGTCATCCTTTCTGATAAGAGTTGGAGCACTTATTGTGTGTTGGTTGCCTTGGCAGCAATACCTACAGTATTTCCTCCAACCCTCCCGCCAGGCTTCTGGGTAGTTCTGGTGTTGTAGTGTTTTCTCAGAAGCAGAAACGAGCCTAGAAAGGTCATGGGTCCAAGATTACATGACCAAGTTTTACGAGAAAAAGGAGAGCTCAGAACTTTTTGCTGTTCCATACAGAATATCCTGCTGCTTTTGAGTTCTGAGCTGTGGTAATGTGTTAGGTAGCAGAGATGTACTGTCTTACTTGTTACAGACCTTCCCGACCAGAGCTGGGATTGGCTAAACAAGAGGTACCATCTCTGTTGCTTTGTTGAGGTAGAGCTTAAGCTTAATTTATGCTAGAACTCAGAAACCACATTTCACTTCATGAAAAAGAAAGAGCAAAAGCCATGCATTACTTTGTAAGAAGCATGAATGCTTCCGGTGGCAAGGCATACTTACTTCATCTGTGTTTGGGGTCAGATGCTTTCATCATTGTCCTTGAAGAAAGGAGAAGTGGAAAGGCCTAAGATTTTTCTCAAGTGATTTTTTTAAAGTTTATTTAAATCTTAAGAGGTCTGAGTTAGAGCAGCGTCGTCTGTCATTTGTGGCACGACTGTGGCTTTTACAGGAGAGGCAACCACACATCTAACAAGTAGGGATCGAGTGTGTCCTCTCGGAGTAAAAGCATCCAGCTCCCATGTCTGTGGTGTCACTGTCCTCCTCCAGTCCAGACAGAAAGCAGAGCCCCTGAAGTCATACTGAGATATTGCCTCTGCAGGGGCAGACAGACTGACGGACGGAAAGTCAAACCCAGCACATGCTACTCAAGCACTCTGCCCCATTCCCCACCCCCTCTTGATTTCCCATTGGAACCAACATCATTTCAATTTTTCATTTAAAAGTTAGTCACATCTTCATAGCATTCAGGCATAGTATTGATGGCTCTTCTGTTCCTATGCGAGACCATAAGACTGGATGAGTTTCAAACCAGTAAGTGATTAAAAACTTGTTTCAAAACTGTTTTCTCTTCTCTAAGTGTAGACTGCCAGGGAACAGGCACTCTGACCCAACCATGGCCTTTATTAAAATACAGAGCATTAAAACACCTGTGAGCCTTGCGGAATGGACTTTAAAGTGGCTGGCAGCTTTATTCTACCCTCTCCAGTTCCCTAGGTCCAGCCCAACACATCGTATCGGTCCTTTATCTGCAAGTAATGAGCATCAACTGACTTCCTCAAAGGATGAAAAGGTGTGACTGCGTCAGCACTGTGTCATCTGTCCTCTTGCCTAGCCAGCTGCGGGGCTGCGTGTATCAGCTTCTCTGAGTTTGTTATCTGAGGGATGAAGAGTGTTCGGATGACTCCTCGTGCATCTGGTTTTGTGTGTTTATGACTCCATCCACCACTGTGGGCTGCTTCGCCCACTCCAGCCCTCTAGCATGTACCCTTGCTTCATCCCCCCAGTTGTGTTGAACATGGGAAAGTGAGCCTGAAGCAACATATGCTGTAAGCCCAAGGCGATAAAGCCGCACAGCAAGGCGACTCTTTAGTAAAAGGCCAGTTGCTAACACAGCAATTCACAGTTTTCTCACGCCCTCTGCACTCGGCACTAGGAAACTGTACCAAGTGGCCTTATGATTTTATGTGTGACACCTGAAAAGAGCTGTGAGCCACTAATTTGTACATAACCAGTCACCAGCGTCTTGGCTGTGTTTGCATCAAGTTTTGTGAGAGGGACACATATTCATTTGGACATTTATCAGATATATATTTTAGGAGATGAGATATCAGGGAAAGCTCACTCCTTAAAATTATCAAAGGAAAAACTTAATAAAAATACAGGAGTTTAAAAAATCAGCGTGTGGTTTTCCTTCAGGAAATAGTACTTAGTCTGAATCTATAGGAGTAGCAGGGTACCATGTGGTTTGGGGCATAGAGTGAGTCTGATGATGTCGCTGAGCTGGGTAGTAGATTGTAAAACGGCAGCTCAGTCAGCGTGTTTGGGAACAATTGATATGGCAGAGGTGGTTATAGAATTGGAGAGTAGAGGCTGGGCCCACACTGTGAAGTGACTTGGTGGCCATACTTGGTGAAATTGGTGGCCAATTCTGCAGGTGAAACTGAGCATGTCAGCTTCTCTATTTTGAATTCAGACTAGTAAGGGTTTAGTTGCTCTGGGGAGACAGAGAGGCTAGGAGGGGGCAGAGACTTTCATGAGCACCCCCAGATGGCTTAGTTCAGATAACTGAAGATATCGAGGTTCCACTGGCGAGGACAGTGAGCTCAGAGGATGGAACGTCCCACAGGAGAAGGTGACAAGCTGTGGATTTATGCAGTAGCATGCACCAGAGCCTAGAGATACTGTGCAGACTGTGGCTTAAAATTCGGGGCAACCCCAAAGTTGCAAATGGAGGTTCATCGTTTGTAGTTTATCAGTGTATCTAGTCCATTGCCTTATCTGATGTATTCAGCATATAACAGGACTCACTCACTTATTTTTACAAAAATAGGCCTCACTGTGTTCTAGATAGATGAGTATTTGAAATGGCTGTTGAAGTTGCTGTCTGCCTGAGAGAATGTGTGGAATAAAAATGTAAAGATGAGGCCAAGGTGGCATGTAGATGAAAAGAAGATGGGATGGAAAGTTTAAGTGGGAAAAATTTCTGACAAAAAAAAAAAAAAAAAAAGTGACAAAAGCCAGAGGCAGAACAGGGTGAGGTGCTTGCTTAAGTGGTAGCCGGGTGGGGGTGGGGTCTGGGGATGAGGGGAGTGGAGGAGACACGGACACGACAGAGAAGTGAAACAGGAAGGTGCCACCGAGGGCAGCATGTCTTTCCTTTACAGTGTCTGCACTGGGCATGGGGGCTTTCAGTTCCTCTCCATCAGTATTAAGACTCTGGATGGTAGATGGGGATGGCACTCAGGATGGCAATAAGATCACCAAAAAAGCTTGATCCTGGATCTCAGTCTACTTCTGAAGTCCAATTGTCATGTTTTCTTTCCCTTTCCATTAATTTACCCTGATGTGGACAGAGGAACACAGATACTTGGGAGAGGGGGAAGAATGGGAGAGGAGCTTTCTTAATACATGGTTCTCGAAGGAGCACACCTCCCTTTGCATCCTTGAAGGATCCCATTGAAAGGGGAAGTGATAAAGGATACAAGTGACAGTTCACAAAAAGCTAAGCTTTTATCATGGCATGGTATCATTAGAAAGTTGACAAATTTGTACCAGTACTTTCATAGTTCAGTAATATGTCTGGCCCATTAGATTATCTGAAGTATTCTATCTATAATATTGCATGATTTTCACTCATTTTGTGAAAATAGACCTCATTATGTTATAGACAATATGGAGTATTTATCAACCATGGTTGTTGTATTTCCATTCCTGTTGTATGTATCAGTCCTCAAATGCTTTGTCCTTTAATTTTTACCTAAGAGTAAAAAATCTCCCTATCACAGTTACCTTTCTTCATGCTGTGACCACATACCTGGCAAAAATGATGCAGTCCATCTTGGTAGAGATGCCATGGTGGCAGTAGGTGGCTCGTCACATTGCACCCACAGTCAGGAATCCAAAAGAGGACAGGTCACAGAACTGATCTATAAAACCTCAGGGCCCGCCCCCTGTGGCACACTTCCTTCAGCAAGATTCCACAACCATCTAAACAGCGCCCCCAGCCAGGATCGAGTACTCAGATGTGTGAGCTTATAGAACAGTGCTTCTCCACCTTCCTAATGCCGAGGCTCATTAATACAGTCCCTCATGCTATGGTGACCCCCAACCATAAAAATATTTTGTTGCTAACTTATAACTGTATATTTGATGCTGTTATGAATGGTAATGTACGTATCTGTGTTTTCCTGTGATCTTAGGCGACCCCTGTGGAAGGACTGTGTGACCCCTAAAGGTGTTGTGACCCACAGGTTGAGAATTGGTCCTATAGGAAGAGCATTTTACATTCAAACCACTACATGGCAATATAGAAACCAGTGACCTGAAATAGAGTCCAGAAGATTGAGGGTAAGACCCAAATGCCAAATGATAAAGCTTGTCAGACCCAAAACGAGGGGTTCTGGCTTCAAATTCTGAGTTTAGGCGATTCTATAGTATTTCTTTGTCATTTGCTACCAAAGGAAAACTTGGGGGAGGGATGGGGAATGCTTAAGATTTATTTTCAAGTTAATCTGCTTAAAGTGTCAACAGTAGGGACTGGTGTTGGCTAAAATTCCTCTATTTGATGGACCAACGGTTTTCTATACAAATATGTCTAATTAAGCTGGGGGAAATAAGGTTTACTTCTATAAAACAAACATTTTTAAATTTTTTTTTTTTTTTTTAGTATTGGTGCTGATTTTTAAAAGGCATCTACCTATAAAGCACAGAGACCAAGTATTTTAAACTGAAATTGTTATAGTTAAATTTGCTCTTTGTGCTACAGGGGAAATTTATTTCTTAGTAATTGTAGTGTCTGCTGTGGGAGAGAAACGTTCTGTTACATGCATTCTGTGGGTTCAAACATATCAGACAAAACCCAGGCAAATTAGGTCTAAACTGTTGGTTTCCTTTAATGTTCTTGAGAGCTCTCATCATGTAAACCAATGTAACTTGTTTTGGCTTCCTGATGACGCTGTTATGTTAAGGCTGAAGTCTTACACTGGCATCATCTTTTACCCAAGTGCTACAAAGATGACATTGTACAGTTCTAACGATGTCTGTTTCACAACTTTTCTTTTGGCTCTGAATAGTCTAAAATTTTAATTTCCTTAAGTTTACATATAGCTACACGTGCACATGTGTATAATGATGCTTGAGTCATGACATGGACTCTCATAACCATTGAAAAAGTTTAGGGTGTTGCATTTTTTTAATTTTACACATACAGTATGCCCTAGGAGTCTGCTAGCTGGCAGTGTGCAGTTGAAAGCAGTTTCTAGCAAGTAGCAAAAGCCATTGTCAATGCCATCCCTGAATGTCAATGTCAAGCTTGATGGTGCCAACTTTACATTTTAGCTTCAGTAGGAAAAGTTGAATCTAAAGGGCTGATGTTTCTGTGACATCCATTGGATCCATCTTTATTGGAGATGCCATTTTTTAAATAATGAGACATTCATAAATCCTAAAATGATGATAAAAATGTTAAGGAACCATCTTAGTTCTTGTAATGACTGTTCCACACAGCAGCATGCTAGGCTTAATCCATTGCAGTGAGAAATTACAATACTGCCACATGAAAATTTAAATAACAATGTGAAGTATTATGCTATTTTACATATGATTTTATTGAGTTTTATAATAATATGTTAGGTAATTCGAATGAAGATTAATTTGTCCATTTCATGCCTCATGTGTTCCAATTTCATCCAAATGCAAATATTGTAATCCAAAGCACAGAGTTCGATTTCTGTCTTAAGTACTTGACACCACTGTATTTTTAACTCACTCACTGACATGAACAGTTAAGCTGGATTTCCTGCTAATATTTCCATGAATGTATGGTATCATGCACTATGAGTTTTCATTTCCTAAAAAAAAAAAAAAGTAGCTCCATTTTCTTCTTTTTTTCTTATTCTTGTTAGATTTCACTCATACATTTTTATGTTCTTTATACTTGACATGATAGAACATGTCTAAATTAGTGATCTCATTTGAATACTATAATTATGTGCACAGTTGAGTTTGAGTACAGCGTTTTTGCATAGTGTGAATGGTCTGTCTCTTAGTGGATTTAGGAATTCCATGCTTCCAATTTCAGAGTCCTAAATCTAGATACGCTTATGAAGGGACTGACAGGAGGGAATGCAAATATCTTAAGCCTCTTTGAGTGTTAGGAATTAACATAATACACTATTTATTTTTAATGTATAAGAACGTGGAATAGGGATGGGGAGAGCAGAGAATGGGGCAACTTGGAGAGAGAATGGAAATCAGTGGGGAACATCTGTAGGACTAGGGAGGCTCCTGGGAGTCTAGGGGAGTGACCCTAGCTGAGACTCGAAGCAGCTGGGGAATCTGGAGCCTGCAGTTGCCACCTCCAGTAGCCAGGTGGGACTTCCAGTGGAGGGAGGGGGACGCCAAGCCACCTTCGAACACAAAATTTGTCCTGCCTACAAGAAGTGTAGGGATAAAGATGGAGCAGAGACTAAGGGAATGGCAAATCAATGACTGGCCCAACTTGAGACCCACCCCATGGGGGAGAGCCAACCCCTGTCACTATTAATGCTACTCTGCCTTGATTATAGACAGGAGCCTAGCATAACTGTCTCCTGAGAGGCTTCATCCAGCAGCTGATGGAAACAGATACAGAGACCTACAGCCAAGCAATAGGCGGAGCTCAGGGAATCTTGTGGAAGAGTGGGGGTTGAGGGGGAAATAGTGGAGGAGCTGGAGACGTTAAGGACACCATAAGAAGATCTACAGAGTTAACTCAACTGGGCCCATGGGGGCTCACAGAGACTGAACCACCAACCAAAGAGCATGAATGGGTGGGACCTAGACCCCCTACACATATGAGGCCGATGTGGAACTTGGTCATCATGTGGGTTCCCTAGCAATTGGAGTAGGGGCTGTCTCTGAGTCTCTTGCCTGCCTTTGGATCTCTTTCCCCTCATCTTTGTTTTGCTAAATGATGAATAAAGGTGTATTTAAGTATTATGATGAACTATCATAAGTAATTGTACATATTTTTATAGTGTTCATATTTTTCTTTGACTTTACTATATTGGTCTTGTTGGCCAAAATGCACATCTTGAGCTCAAGCATTACCTTTGTATAATGTTCAATGTCAGCTGGGTGTGTTGGCACACACTTTTAATCCCAGTGCTCTGGAGGCAGAGGCTAGACAATCAATGCATATTCAAGGATAGCCTGGTCTCTCCATAGTTCCAGGACAGCCTTGAGACCTTGTCTTAGAAACAAACAAGTAAACATAAAACAACACATACACAAAGCAATACCCTAGAATCTCTAAAGTAGAAATGGGACTAAAATGCTTATAGAGTCTTTTAAAAAAAAATTCTGCATGAATAACGGCATCTCAGGCTGTGTTCTGAGGTATTAGCAGGGCAGTCAGTAAAAAACAGTGACGCACAATGTATTAACCCTACTCATAAATTTAATGGTTTCTCCCTCCACAGTTCATAACCTTTCCAACCAGATGCTAATAGTAGCATGTCAAAACCTGAATTATTGTAGATCTTTCCTTTTAATAAATATTCAACAGCATTTTCAAAGTTGTTCTCTTAGACACAATTCATAATGAACAGCCCAGTGCTGGCTGTGAGCATGCCTCTTTCAGACTGTTCATAGCCATAGGGCGTTTGGCATTTAGACCATTTTGTATGTATTTTCACAGCTCCGCATATCCTGAAAACTGGCAGCCTTGGATTGGAATAATCCTCTTACACCTCCACAGTTACAAACAGAATGAAGAGAATTTTGCACCTTTTCTCCTCTGCTCTGAGAACCATCATGCACTAGTTGTGTGCTTTTCACAGTCTACAGCCCACTGTGATGAAGAACTTTTTAGTGACTTTTTAAATTTTTTCTTCTGATTATTAAGTGGTGTGTGTGTGCGTTTAATGTCCACAACATGCTTGAGATTACAGGAAATTTTGGGGCTATTGGTTCCTTCCACTGTGAATCTTGGGATAGAACTCAGGTCATTAGGCTTGTACAACAGATATTTTTTATCTCTGGAGCCATCTCACCTACTCCATGGTGAAGAAAGTTATGGTCTAAAATGTCTGTAGTGTTGACATTGGACCGCTGTCTGAAAGATGGAAAATGCCTGTTTAATTTGCTTTACGTTTTTCACACAGATGGAAATGTGCTAGACAGTGCTGATAAAGAGACTGTTTCATTCAACGCAATTACATAATGCACACCTGTTGGGCTCTCAGCGATGCACAGCCCTTACCCTCATGTTTGGACTCTCTTTGCAAAAAATGACCGTTAAATAAATTTTAAATTTAAATAAGTAAACTTTAAATTATCTGTGATGCATGCTGTAATTTGAGGAAATACATGCAATCGAGGATTATTGTATTCCTGGCTGATCGTAGCGTAATCATGTGGAAGTTGCTGTGTTCTCTGTATGCACTGTACAGTCATGGACACGTAACAGTCTTCATTTTCTCTAGGTGTTCGGGAATATGTAGCAGTCACTGTCTTCTCTTCCCACTCAGGGCTATTAGTCTGAACTATTAAGGCAGAAGGGGGTGTTGACATAACAGAGTCTTGCTTTCTGAGTTGAAGGCTTTTGTGTTTCGCCTCTTGCTGGAGGTGTGATCTATAAGCCATGAGAGTCTGTCCTGATGGAACAGAGCTGGGGATCTGTTGCCGCAGTTCAGTTGCTCAGGTCCAGCAGGAGCCCCTGGACCTGTCACAGTGCATCTCCACGCCTTCCGCTGGGCCTGGCAACCATGAACGTCAGTTCTGTATCTCAGGTGTCTTTCTCTCTGCTTCACCCTAAAACAACAACAACAAAAACAATTGGGTGTGGTGACACACACCTTTGATCCCAGCACTCAGAGAGGCAGAGACAGGTGGATCTTTTTGAGTTCATGGCCAGCCTGGTCCACAAAGTGAGTCCAGGACAGCCCAGTCTTGTAAAACCAAAAAGGAAAAAAAAAAAATCAAAACATCAACAACAACAAAACACACACAAAAAAACCACACTCTGAACATTTCATTTGGAATGTTAAGTTTTACCAGTAAAAATATAATTTGTCATCTTTTTTTTTCAAAGTCATTATCCCTTTTTCATTGGTCATGTTTCCCGTACCATTTACACACTATGAGCAGATTTGGAAATGCTCATTAAAGTGAAGCCATGCAGCCGAGAAGATACAGCTGTGTTCAGTGCAGTTGAGAGTGGATCACATGCCTGCCTTTCAGCTTGTCTCTCTCTATCTTGCTCCCTGGTTATGACCCTCTCTCCTACACTGCTTACCCCATGAGTCTATCTAATTAAATCCACCAGAAATCACTAAATGAGGTCAGATGAATGCCTGCATGATTTGGGGGAACAACAAAAGAATCAACTCTGGACAACTTGCTTGTCTGGAAGTTGTGCAAAAGCCACCTATCCTGTGCCAAACGTCTTTAAGATTCAGCTTTTACACTGGGCAAGACAGCACATGTCTGCGATCTTAGCACCTAAGAGGTGGAGGCTGAGGAAAAGATTGTGAGTTTGACACAAGTCTGGGCCCCATAGCATGATCCAGTCTTAAACAAACAAACAAAGGTTGGGCTTGGTAGCACATGCTTTAATCCCAGAACTCAAGAGGTAGAGGCAGAGGCAGGTGGATCTATGTGAGTTCGAGGCCAGCCTGGTCTACATAGCAAATTTCAGGCCAGCCAAGGATATATAGTGAGAAAAACATAATGAAACAAACAGAAACCAGCTTTTAGAAAGGCAAGACAAACCCGGAAAAGAAAAAAGGAAGGAAGGAAGGGAAGGAAAGAAAGAAAGACAATGCATTTCACATACTGTTAATAGCTGGAAAACACAGTCTTTTCTGTATCAAAGTGAATGAATGTTTACATTTAGCTGCACAGAAGAAAACCCCAAACAAGTTCAAATGAAGTTTTGGAGCTTCATTTGAACATCAAATTCATGTTGTGGAAACTCATCCAGTTTTCCAAAATGTTGGCTTTTAGGCCTTCTCTTGCATTTCAGCCTTATAGGATTTTTTGAGAACACCCAAGGGTGCCCTAGGATTTTGCCCTCTCATCCCATGTGCAATTTATATGACCAAGCCGTAATGTTAGCTTCCTGTCAGCCTTGATACAGCGCCAAGGCAGCTGTGTGCTTTACTGAATGAAGGCTATGGTCAGCCAGGCTGTGGTTTGCGGTTTCACCTCTTTGTGATAAGCCTGGATTGTAGCCACGCTCACCTACTTTAGCACTGGGGCCTGGGAAGGCTGAGATTTACTGTTGTTTGTGGGAAAAGGCTCAGTTGTGCTTGCCAGACCTGGCGCTTGTCTGACCTGGGTTCCAAGGTCAAATATTCCTGTGAAAAGCTACATTAGGGGCTCACCTGCCAGCCAACATAGCCGAATCATTGAGCTCCATGGCCAGAGAGAGAGAGACTCTTCTTAAAAACAAAGGAGGGAGCAATAGGGGCATATACCTTATGCAGACTGCAGGCCACACATGTACACATGTACGAAAATGATCATGTGTACATATGTGTGTGAGCACATGCACACACACACACATTCACAAAGTAACTACATGAATACTTAATTCATGAAGAGAAATCCATAGGCCACAATCCCAGCTGTCATTTCAGGTAGCTTGACAACCTTCACACCTACCACAAAATATTTAGTATAGAAAGATGTGGAAACTGGCCAGGGAAGAGACTCTACTCGGAAAAATTTTCTTGAGGTAAATAAAAGCACTTAGAGCTCAACAATGTCAGGGGCATGATGGGAAGGGTGGGTCTCTCTGGACTCACAGCTCAGGAGGGCACTGCCTCAGAGCAGACACCAAGGCATGTCCTGAATTCTTAAGTTCAACATTGTCTTGTAAGACAATGTGCCTAATGATACCAAATAAGCCTCATTAGTCATTTTCTCATCGTTTTCCATCTGTGTTAATTTCCATATTCTAGTGGTTTTGCTCAGGTGGATAGGAAATGTTTTGTTTTGTTTTATTTTGTTTCTGGCACCCCTACCCTGCCGAAAACCCATTATGAATGTAAATGCAGATTTTGACCCGGAAGTAAAGTTTACCTTTTTACAAGTAAATGTGCATTCTCTCATGTAGAAATCCATCATTAAAAACATACTACACATTGTGGGTCTCATTTATGAGAGAGCCAAGTATATTATCACATCAATAATAGAGGGGAAAAAATGTGCATTTACAGGACCATCCAGGATGGCTGCCTTCTGCTATATAGGACCATCACGCAACCAGTGATAAGAGCTTCCAGTTGCCTGTCCAAGGTCAAGCCAGTCAACATTGCAGCAAGGAGAGGGAAGGGGCTTACAGGACCCCATCACTGATTGAGGAGCTATTGACACCTGAGAGCTTCTGGGGGGGGGGGGAGAAGTCAGTTCTCTTTAAGGGTGTGCCCCTGCTAGGTCAAGCACAATTCAGTGGATGGCCAAAGAATATGCAAACAGTATAAACTGAACTCTTTGAAAAAGACATGAAGTCGGGTGTGTAAGGTGAGGATGGACCTGGGAGGAGTTGGGGGTAGTGGAATAAATAGAATCAAAATACGTTATGTGAAACATTCCAAGAATTAATTACAACTTTTAATTAGAAATGGCAATGCAACACTGAAGGTCACCAGAGGGAGTAAGGTGAGGTGGTATTGTGGTTGTTTCTGTAGCCCTCAGGTATATGTGCTGGGGACTGGATTGCAATAACTTAATTGTTTCTATTGTTTTTATTCTCTAATTGCTTCTGCTTGTCATGCTCTTAGTTGTTTCACCAGCATAGTGGAGATGAGCTGTGAGTATTGAATATCAATATTTGATTATGGAAGCATGAGCCCCACTTTTCCTATTGGCAGGCTTGCCCTTGGGTATCTCAGCCCAGAGCCAGCTGCTGCTCTAGCATCAGCCGGTAGTTGTCAGTCTGATAACATCTTCGCAAGTACGACTGCCCTCTTTCTTTTAGCTCTAGAAGGAGCTGCTCTCATCCTACCCTGGTATTATGTTTGTTTTCTCGTGCTATGTGTACTCCTGAATTTGCAGCCATCTCTTTGTTTTACCACATTTCCCATTATTTTTAATTTTTTTATTAATTATAGTTTATTCACTTTGTATCCCAGCTATAGCCCCTTCCTCATCCTCTCCCAGTCCCATCCTTCCTCCCTCTTCTCCTCCCATTCTCCTCCTCCAGTCCGATGATAAGGGAGGTCCTTCTCCCCTTCCATCTGACCCTACCTTATCAGGTCTCATCAGGATTGGCTGCATAGTCTTCCTCTGTGGTCTGGTAAGGATGCTCCCCCCTCAGGGGGAGGTGATCAAAGAGCCAGACACTGAGTTCATGTCAGAGACAGTCCCTGTTTACCTTATTAAGGAACCCACTTGGACACTAAGGTGCCATGGGCTACATCTGTGCAGGGGTTCTAGGTTATCTCCATGCATGGTCCTTGGTTAGAGTATCAGTCTCAGAAAAGACCCCTGGACGCAGATTTTTTGGGGGCTGTTGCTCTCCTTGTGGAGCTCCTGTCCCCTCCAGGTCTTTCTTCCCCTTCTTTCATAAGATTCCCTGCATTCTGCCCAAAGTTTGGCTATGAGTCTCATCATCTGCTTTGATACCCTGTAGGGTAGAGTCTTTCAGAAGCCCTCTGTGGTAGGCTCCTGTCCTGTTTCCTGTTTTCTCCCTCTACCAATGTCCATCCCATTTGCCTTTCTGAATGAGGATTGAGCATCTTACCCAGGGTCCTCCTTCTTGATTAGCTTCTTTAGGTGTGTAGATTTTAGTATAATTATCCTATAGTATATATCTAATATTCACTTATAAGTGAGTAAATACTATGTGTGTCTTTCTGCTTCTGTGATACCTCACCCAGGATGACCTTTTCTAGTTCCCAGCATTTGCCTGCAAATTTCATGACTTCCTTGTTTTTAATTGCTGAGTAGTATTCCATTGTGTAAATGTACCACAATTTCTGTATCCATTCCTCAACTGAGGGACATTTGGTCTGTTTCCAGATTCTGGCTATTACAAATAAAGATGCTAAGAACATGGTTGAGCAAATGTCCTTGTTGTATACTTGAGCATCTTTTGGATATATGCCAAGGAGTGGTATAGCTGGATCTTGAGGTAGCGCTATTCCTAATTGTCTGAGAAAGCACCAGATTGATTTCCAAAGTGGTTGTACAAGTTTACATTCCCACTAGCAATGGAAGTGGGTTTCCCTTTCTCCACATCCTCTCCAGCATGCATTCTCACTTGAGTTCTTGATCTTAGCTATTCTGATGGGTGTAAGGTAAACATTTTCCATTATTAAAAAGCTGACAGCTCACAGAACCTCCACCTTGTCTCTGTTACACATTCACTCCTCATTTAAACACACTCTCCCTGACCCCTGTCTGTGTTAGCCATGCTCTTTTTTTTTTTTTTTTTTTTTTTTGTGAGTGTTCCCGACTAGCTACACTTTAGCATCCATGGAGAGGCCTACAATTTGCTGACTAGTTTCCGCCCAGTCATTCTGATTAAAGGGCCTGCTGTGAGGCCTCTATTTTAATGGGATTTGAAAAGTGTAGGATACAGCTGATGTTAATAATTAGCAGTACTCAAAATACCTAAGTACTGTCCAGTCAAGATCCATTGCTAGAGTTGGAGAGATGGCTCTATAGTTAAGAGTGCTTGCTGCTCTTCCGGAGGTCCTGTGTTTGGTGTCCAGAACCCAAGTCTGGCAGCTCTAGCTCCAAGAGATCTAATTCCCTCTTCTGGCTTCCATGAACACCTGTACTCATGTTCACATACCCACACTGACTCATAATTTAAAAATAAAATAAATTGAGGCTGGAGAGATGGCTCGGAGGTTAAGAACACTGGCTGTTCTTCCAAAGGTCCTGAGTTCAACCCCCAGCAACCCCAACCCCATGGTGGCTGACAACCATTGTATAATGAGATATGGTCCCCTCTTCTGACCCGTAAGTGTACTTGTATAAATAATAAAGAAATAAATCTTAAAAAAATAAATCTAGGAGGAGGAAGAGGAAGAATCATCATTGTGGAAGGAGTGGGACTTTTGGAAAATGATGGAAGGTAATTAAAAGGAGAAGCTCCGCATCCTCCCATTTTTCTGCTTGCTTTCAGTTTCATCTTGGGATTATGGATATAGTAAGTGACAGCCAAGGCCACTTGGCTGGGATGATTTCTCCCACTGCCAGTCCTTGGATTCTCTTGGCTAGGTCCTGTGCAGCCATGTGACCTCAGCAAACATTCAATCAGAAAGCATTCTGGGTGAGACCTGTGCTCTGGCCAGCTTTGTGTTTTAGGAAGATCACTTTGGGTAGCATCTAATTCATACCAGGTGAATTAGACCCAGAAATAGGAACTCAGAGTCAGAGCCGAATAGAGCACATAGTATGCTAACCCAATGTTGAAATGCTGCTGTTGGACACCCCTTCTGTGCTCAACCCGGTGAGAGAGCAGCACTGACTAAAATGCTTGTTAGAAATGATGATTTCCCAACCAGGACTGTGGCCTAGTTGGAAGAGTGCTTGTCATCCAGTTGTGCGTACCTGAGTCCTAATTACCAGCACCACATAAACTGGGTGTGGTGGCACAGGGCTATGACCACAGCACTCCCGAGATAGAGGAAGGAGGAGAAGAGTTCAAGGTCTGCCACAGGAGGAGTTGAGGCTAGCCTGTGTTACATGAGCTCCTAGCTCCAAAAGGAAAGGGAAGGAGGAGAGAGGTAGGAAACGACTTCCTGGTCTGTGTTTATCTAATAACAGAGCAGGACCCAGGCTTCGTGAAGCCTCCAGGTAGCTCATCTCTGCAGGGACACACGAGCCAGTCTTCAAGAAGAATTGTATCTGAGCCCTGTATTCTTTCTTTAATATCCCACTTAATTCTCACAAGAAGAAGCTGTGAGAGAAGCTTATTGTTATGAGGTTACAAATTAGGAAGCAGGCTCAGTACAGTTAAACATTTAGCCCAAGGTGCATGGTAAATCTGGTAAAACAGTTTGCCCCGTTTCATAAATAGACCCTCGTGTATGTGTAAACAGAAAAGCATATCTGCACAACCGAGAAAACCTCCACAGGCGAGCATGTCTCACAGACGACACAGTCTATCTCTCAAATATGGCTCTCTAGAATGCCATCTTGGGGGACAACCAGAAGTGTACAGTTTTGCGAGCTTTTTCTTTTAAAAATTTAGTTTTATTCCTCAAAGCTAGAAGTGTAGATCCAAGTGGAAAATATGTTGCAAAGAAGGTATTTGATTTGTATGGCATTTCTGTATGTCCTTTTCCCACTAAAAGAACTGAAAAGGACTAAAGGGTAGCATTTTTTTTTAATCACTCATGGACTTCAAAACCAATCATTATGCATTGCAGAGAAATGTCCTGCTTCCAGCTGCCATGAATCATTTATTTCTTAAGTGGCTCTCGAACTGAGAGCTGTGGAGATGGTGGCGAGAGGTGGGAAGCGAGCCTCTGACCGGAAAGCACACTGATAATCACAAATCATGTTTAAAAGCTCTCTGCAAAAACACTTGCTTCTGTAAATTACCTGTCTGCATCCACCTGAATGTGTGAGGCTGGCTCTGTCTTCACTTTCTTCTGTAGATAGGATATTGAACAGGTTTGTCCAGAAAATTTCATTTCATCATGATGTGGGCTTCAGCCTCCTGGGAAATGCGTGGGCAGAAGAACATGAAAGGGCAAGAGGAGGGTCTTCCAAGCCAGTCTTTCTCTGGTCATGTGTCTTTTGCCAGGCCATTTACAGCTGATAGAGACACAGTGGCCATGGCTCACCCTGGACCCTGGGCAGGGAGCTGCCTGTCTCTGGCTTCAAACCAGCTTCCTTGAGGCACAGAAGTGGTGGAGTAGAGATACTGGCCATTTTATTCATGATGCACTGCAGCTTTGTCATGCTGGAGATCTCTACAGGGCTCACTTCAAAGCTCAAGGCGAGCATTATTTCTGGGGTTATTGTAATCAACAACAATGAATCCATTTGCTACTGTGAGGCTCATTGTCCAGAGAGGCTGATGTCTTGTGTTCAGGTTTTCCCAAAGGGGCATGGGCTGCTTGGGGTATGTGTGATCAGCCCCACTCTCGCCGCTCATGGTGGCTCAGGGCCATGTCTGGGAGACATGCATAAAAACAAGGCAAATCAGACATGACTACAACATGGTCCCCCATCTGTGCCCACACTTGTAAGCAAGGGAAATTCAGTGACATCCTTGAAAGGGAAAAACTGAACAGTTAATTGCAGTTAGAACAATCGAATTGTACCGGGGGAAACTAGCTTTGGGATTAGAGTGAAAGCATCCTCTGAGTTGATTATGTGCACTGCCCGTAAAGTCTGGAAACATTCTCTAGATCTATATGTGTATTATAAAGTCATAGCACTTATCATGGGTATTCACCTGTTTCTATGCTTTATTACCACCAAGAAATCTTTACTTTTTTAAAAATGTAATTGTGTTAGATGGTGTTCTCAATGGGTCTCAGCATCTATGATAGCCGGCTTACTCTCCAAAGGCAAGATGTCTTATCTGGGGCAGATTTGGGTCAGGGATGCCGTCAGTTCTGGTTTTATTCATCCACTTTGATGGTCCTGGAAGGCTGTATATAGTCAGCCTGCTATTTTCAGAACAGGCATCCCTTGATATTCATGGGAGATGTTTTTCAGTATACTCTGCAGATGTCAAACTCTGAGGGTGTTCAGGCCTGTGGATAAAATGACATAGTGTTTGCATATAACCTTTACACGTATTCCTATTTATTTTAAATCATCTCTAAATTGCATATGATATAAAATATGATGAAAATGCCATGTGTAGTAGTTTGAATGAAATGCCCCCCCATAGGCTCATATATTTGAATACTTGGGCCCCAGATGGTGGAACTGTTTGGGAAGGATTAGGAAATGCGGACTAGTAGGGGAAAACATGTCACTAGAGGCAGGCCTTCTGAGGTTTCAAAAGCCTAGGATATCCCTTATTTGCTTTCTCTTTCTGCCTCATGGTTGTGGGCTACGGCGTGAGCTCTTATTTACTGCTCCAGTGCTGTGCCTGTCTGATGAAGAACAGTAGAACATGCGGCCTGCCATGATAGTCATAGCTTCTGAAGGTCTGAAACTAAAAGCCCCAAATGTACTCTTTCTTCCATAAGTTGCCTTGGTCATGGTGTCTTATCACAGCAATAGAAAAGTAAGTAAGACAGCATGTAAACAGTTGGCACATTGTAACTATGTGAGGGATATTGAAGAGAAAGAGGTTGGTGTATACTCACAGCAGACACTGATATATTTGACATGAGGCTGGTTCTGTCTAAGGATGGAGACCCACCGGGACTGGGGAGGTATTATTATATATTGTTAAGCCGTATTTGATAAAAGTCAAGTGTCCTTTAAAAAATTTTTTTTAATTTTATGTGTATGGGTGCTTTGCCTGCATGTATATCTGTGTGCCATGTGCAAGCCATCCCAAGAGGCCCAAAATAAAGTGTCAGACCCCCTAGAGCTGGAGTTACAGATGATTTGAGCCACATGTGGGTGCTGCGAACAGAGCAGCAAGTGCTCTTACCCACTGAACCATTTCTCCTGACCCAAGACAAGTGCTCTTACAGCATGCTCAAGTTAAGGCCTCACCGTTGCCACCTTGTCAGTGCATGAAGTGAGCAAAAGTGGTGATGTGGCCTGTCTCAGGCATGCCTACCCGGAGTGCCTGTCTCATGCACGTGTATCTGGTGTGCCTGTCTAGTGCCTGCATAGCTGGTGCGGCCTGTTTAACTCATGCATACTGGCAGTGTTGGGGCTGAGCCTCAGAGAGCTGGTAGAAGTCATAGTCTGGTCCATACTCCCTGTGTCTTGCTGTGATTTTTTTTTCTCTTGAAGTTTATCATTACAAGAAATAAGTGCAATACTTTATATCAGATAAAGAGAATAAAGACTGAATTATTAAATGAGACCCTATGCTATCTCACCAGAAAAGTGGGATATCCCAATGACTTTACTTGAGAAATAATATTTCATGGGGTTTTTTTTCTGTATTCAGTAGGAAAAACCTTAAGTTGCAAAGTTATAATATTGTTTAATTTGTCACTTCAGCTCTGTGATGAGGAGTTAAATTTTGGATAAATAAATAGAGCAGTGCATATATGGGCTGTACCTAGACCCCGTACAGATATGTAGCATATGTTCAGCCTGGTCAACATATGGGTCCCCTAACAATGGGAGTAAGGGTTGTCTCTGACTTCGTTGCCTGCCACTGGATCCATTTCCCCAACCTGGGCTGCCTTGTCAGGCCTCAGTGGGAGAGGATACACTTAGTCCTGCTGCCACTTGAGATGTCATGGCGGGTTGATACCCCCTGGGGCCCTCCCCGTCTCTAAGAAGAAGCAGGGGGAGAGGGAGGGAACATGAAGGTGGGACTGGGAGGAGAGGGAGGAGGCTGCTGGGATCAGGCTATATGGCAAATAGATAGATAGATAGATAGATAGATAGATAGATAGATAGATAGATAGATAGATAGATGTTACAAAATACAGCAGGTGTGCAGGAAGACATCAGCATTTGATGGCTAGTTGATGGGTATTTATAAATACCTTCTCTCTGAGATCCAAAGATTATATAAATCCGTCATACTTAATATACATAAGATGAAGTCATTTTTAGAATGAATATCTTTCTTTTAAATCCCATTACGAAAAGTGATATTGTCACTTTAATATACATAAATTTATGTTTTAAATTCAGGCAGGTGTCTAAACTGTTAGTATGACATATTATTATGTAACCTGTTGAAATATGATTGTAAAGTATACCATTGATTGATGGACAAGTTTCATGGATTTTGGCATACACCGAGGCATGCCATGAGTTATCCACTCATGTATTTGAATTCTCAAGTAGATATAGAGGATGTGAACTGTTTTTAGTGCCTCTTTGTGTGTTCTCCTTTGCTGCCTGACACAAAGTGGCTCTTTGCATTATGATCTTCTAACCTAAAATGCACAGATATCCAGCTTTCCCATTCTAGTCCATGTGTGTCCTTGTCGCATCTTCTTCCTGTGGTCCTTGGCTTACTGCCACCCATCACTAGCTGTGCAGATAAGGCAGATGTGTTGGATGTATCTTCATGCCTTAAGGTCTGTGCACTGTGTCTGTTAAGTATTGGTCCCGTATTATTTTTGAAGTCTCCAAGATAATCAACATTCTGCCAGATCTGGCCAGACTCTCTTCTTTCTTGATGCTGGAAGAATTTTCTAGTATATTGATTTGCTCATGTCATTCCTTAAAATATTATAATGTTTCTTCTGAACATGGTCTCTGGACAATTCTGCCTCCTTAGCATGACATGCAAGTCTTTGGAGATGAGGCTCCTGGTGATCTATTGGCCTAGCTTCCTATTCTTCTCTGTGTCCTAGCTGAGCAACCAGGGTGCTCAGATGTGGCCTGAGGCTTTGCATAAGATACCCCCGAGTCCCTCTGCTAATTTCTGCTTTACTCTTCAGGGCCCCCTCTCTCCGAGAAAGGATTCTAGCTGCCCCATTCCTGCCACAGTCTGTTCTAAAGGCCCTTCACTTCCACATTCATAATGTTATCAATTTCAAGAGCTTTTCATACTCTCTACTTGCCTTATTTCTACTGGTCTAGGAGTTCTTGATGACATTGTCTTGACATCTACTTCCCAGTGTCCAGCAGTAAATCTACTCTGTAATAGCCAAACATTTGTGACCTTGAGAAAATTCAACATACTGTCTGTTTAATTGTCTTCATCCTGATAGCGAACCTTTTCTTCTAGAGTTTTGGAAGATAAAAGAACTACTACATACAAAGCACCAACCTAATGTTCAGCACACAAGTAAAACTCTGTAACTGTCTTCTCGTGTTATAGTCCACCCAAAGAACGTGTGCAGGGCACTCACTGAGTGTGTATGGAGTGCTGTTGATCTAAAAAAAAGGTTCAGAAAGACTTTAAGGTATGTGATCATTGTAGTCATTGTATTCCACACCCCAGGAGAATTAGATGATCCTGTAAACATTTTAAATATGGAAAATAACATTTATATTAACAAGAGAAGCTGCAAAAATTAGATGTTGTGAAGAAAATTTTAGGATTATTAAAATATAGGCTAGGTAAATTCATGGATTGAGAGATACAGTCCCTCCCCAACTTAGGCAATAACTACCCAACACACTTTATATCAGTCTTCAAAGGTTTGTTTTACTGCAAACCTGAAAATGTTGAGAGTATTCTCCGTGTTTTCTTCGTATTTCAACATGTCCTGTGGGCAGAGACACTCATAATCTTTTTGTGCTGCGCTATCTTTTCAAGAACATCTGTATGTGAACATCTATGAAGCAAAGAGATAGTGTTTCCCTCCAGACAAAGAGTAGGCTTGTTTGTCGTCCAGCGAGATAAGGATGAGGATATTGTCTCCTTGAAGAGGAGGGCTCTGTTAGGGACAATACAAGATCCCTGTACTGTGTTGGTGAGGTACAAACTTAGAGCAGCCACAGTGTCCACCAGGTTCTTTTCCAGCATCCGGTAGAAGAGACTGAGCATGAAACCCATGCTGTTGTCCCACAGCGCTGTCCTCCAGCTCACATACAGATGTGCAGGTTAATATGTTAGCTTGTGAGGCTGGAGCGATGCCCCCATGGTTAGGACTGGCTGCTCTTCCAGAGGACCTACTTTGATTCCCAGAGCCCTCATGAACTAACTCTACTTCTAGGGAAGCTGATACCCTCTTCTGGCCTCTAGGGGCACCAGGCAGGCATAGGACTGACAGACATACTGCAGGCAAAACACCCACACATAGCATTAAAAAAAAAAAAAAAGTTTAAATTAAATGTGTGTTAGCTTGTAAGTTTGGTGAGCTCTGTTTCAGTTCTTCACAGAATTCAAGAAACCCCTTCTTGTAAAAGTCATTTAACATACTGAATTATAAGGGTGAGCAATAAGAACTTAGTATAAGGCTTACCCAAAAAAAAAGCTAAAAAAAAAAAAAGAAAAAGAAAAACAAATAGGGCAGCTATTACTACCAAGAAAGACAACATTTTTTTTCTGATTCTACTTTTCTTCCACCTTTAAGATGACAAATATACCTCCTAACTGTCTAATGCGTTTCATCCTGACATTTTTCTGCAACTTTGTTAGAATTCAACATTTCTCGATTTTACTATTGACATGTTAAGCTGGATTATTTTCCTCAGTGTTTATGTGTAGTGTGTGGTTGATTAAATATTTGCATTAAATAAGCAAGACGGTTTCATTCAGGCTCTTTCTTGTGAGAAAGCTCTTTCCAGCTCTTTTTTCATGTCACCATATCCTGCTCCCTCTTATTACACCTAAATATGTCATAGTCATTTTGCTGTTTACTCACTGCAAGGATAACCAAATTGCAGGGTTAAATGCATTAGAAGAAAAGATAGAGGGCCATTAATAATGATTATAGGATGCTGTTTTAGTGCCAGGAGCTACTGTTTGGGAGGTAATGGATGTTGGGGAAATTAAATATCATAAAAATAATATTAATGTCCAGTTGTAATTTTAACAAACTGCTATCACAGCACAGTGTTCCATTTTTCACAAACTTTTAAGTCACTCAGACTGCTTCGAATCCTTTTGGGAGGAGATTGCTATATAAATAACACACAGTTAAAGAAGCATACTCAAAACCAACACGCTTGGGATAAGAGATACTGAGTGGTTTTTCATAAAATGTGATATGGCCGAACAATGCAATGGTCTTTTAAAATAAGAGCAGTGCTTTATTTGTAGGCATCCTGAGTTTTAAATTGGTGTTTTTCCCCACTAATTTTAAATACACATAATTGAGGGGATACCAATGACAACTGCAGTGTCTTCCCTTTTTTATAATTGTGAACCCCTTAAAAATCATGGTGAACAGCAGATAGAATTGCTGTATGGATCTTCCCAACCCCTGGGCCTTTAAAACCACAACTAAGTATCTAGTACATGAATGACTGCAGTGAACGCTCTGGCTGAGGGCTTATCTGCCTCCCAGTGCCTGGCCCCTGGGGTCCTAACTGGCTTCATTGCCCAAGCGTGGAGCACCAGTACTCTCTGGGATGGTTCTGGTACTTCATGCTCTGTGTATCTTGTGATTTGCTTCTTCTTTTACTCAGTCATTTTGCATCTAGCTATACTTTATTTTTGTGGCTGAGTAAACTAATGTTATATGACTATTCCACGATGATATATCCAGTCACTGATGATATTTGCTTAGGTTTTATTGTTCTCTTTACTTATGAATACAGGACTAAGAATACACACACACACACACGCACACAGGCCCGCACTCATGCACACATACACTCACCCACTCACACCCTCTTTGAAATGGAGACCAGCAAACTTTTTTCTACAAATGAACATTTAGTACAGAATATAGGCTTTTCAGAGTACATGGGTCTTTGTTACCTGTTCTTTAAAAAGAAAATGTAAATGCATTCTTAGCTTGTAGGCCGTACTTCCTTGGAATTGTTCTCAGATACACCCAAGAGGAAAATGTTTATCATTCGTCATAGACACAGCCTTTCTGACAGGAAATGGCAGTTGGTTTCAGTGAGGTTACACCTACTTAGCCTCGCTCCCACAAACAGAGTGAGAGAGATCCCATCGTGCGTCAGCCATACCGCATCATCCATACCACGCCAGGATATTACCATGGTTTTCATTTGCTGGTGTAGAAGGTGCATCTTATGCACCAAAGTCTGCATTTCTGCAGTTACAAGTTGAGCACCCCTTCCTATACTCATGAGCTTATTTGTTTCACTTAAATTAAGCAAAAATTGTCTCATTTTTGTTTCTGTGTCTATGAGTGTGCGCATGTGTAAAAGAAACTCTTGTACTGCTATCGTGGGTCTCAAAAATTATTTTCTTGGGGTTGCTCAGCTGATAGTAGACTTGAGGGGTATAAAGCCTCTATTCTGAAATTTTGCCTTTTAAGAGTATAGTCCAGTTCCCACCGTTTGCCTGCAAATTTCATGATTTCCTTGTTTTCAATTGCTGAGTAGTATTACATTGAGTAAATGTGCCATAATTTCTATATCCATTCCTCCACTGAGGGACATTCCAGGTTCTGGCTATTCCAAATAAAGCTGCTATGAACATAGTTAAGCAAATGTCCTTGTTCAGTGGTGGGGCATCTTTTGAGTATATGTCTCAGAGTGATATAGCTGGGTCTTGAGCTAGCACTATTCACAAATTTCTGAGAAAGCACCAGATTGATTTCCAAAGTGGTTGTACAAGTTTGCACTCCCACCAGCAATGGAGGAGGGTTCCTCCTTCTCCATATCCTCTCCAACATGTGTTGTCACTTGAGGTTTTGATCTTAGCCATTCTGATGGGTATGAGGTAGAATCCCAGAGTCGTTTTGATTTGTGTTTCCCTGATAACTAAGGATGTTGAGCATTTCTTTAAATGTTTCTCTGCCATTTGATATTCCTCTGTTGAGAGTTCTCTGTGTAGCTCTATACCCCATGTTTAAATGGGATTATTTGGTTTGTTAGTGTCTAATTTCTTATGTTCTTTATATATTCTGGATATTAGCCCTCTATCAGATATAGGTTGCTGAAGATCTTTTCCTAGTCTGTAGGCCATCGTTTTGCTCTGCTGACAGTGTCCTTTGAGTGAGGTGCCCCAGAAGCAGAAAAACACACATGGCATATACCCACTTGTAAGTGGCTATTAGCCATATAATATAAAATAAACACACTAAAATCTATAGTCCTAAAGAAGCTTACCAACAAGGAGGACCCTAGGGAAGAGGCTTAATCCTTATTCAGAAGGGCAAACAGAATAGACATTGGAAGTAGAAGAAGACAAGGATCAGGACAGGAGCCTCCACAGAGGACCTCTGAAAAACTGTACCCATCAGGGTATCAAAGCAGATGCTAAGACTCATAGCCAAACTTTGGGCAGAGTGCAGGTAATCTTATGGAAGAAGGGAGAAATAGAAAGACCTGGGGAGGGGGGGGAACAGGAGCTCCACAAGGAGATCAATAGAGCCAAAAAAATTCTGGGCCCGGAAGAGTCCTGCAGAGACCAATACTCCAACCAAGGACTATGTATGGAGAGGACCTCAACCCCCTGCTCAGATGTAGCCCATGGCAGCTCAGTCTGCATGTGGGTACCTTAGTAAGGGAAGTATGGTCTGTCTCTGATGTGGACTCAGTGGCCGGCTCTTTAATCACCTCCCTTTGGTGATGTGGCCTAATTAGACCACAGAGGAAGACAATGCAGACAGTCCTGACAACCTGATAGGCTAGGGTCAGATAGTAGGGGAGGAGGACCTCCCTTATCTGTGGACTAGGGGAGGAACATGGGAGGGGGGAGAGGGAGAAAGGGTGGAACCAGAAGGAAATGAGAGAGGGGACTACAGCTGGGATACAAAGTGAAAAAATTGTAATAAATAATAATAATAAAGAAAAAAATTTTTTAAAGTATAGTCCAGTGCTTTCTAAAGTTACCACACAGCGCATCTTAGCTTTAGTTGAATTGACCCTCGCTCTCAGGACCTTGTCCCTCTCTTCTAATCTTGACCTTGAACTTTTAGGAAACTTTTCGCCTCCTTCATTCAAGGTTTTGTGGGTTTTTCTTTCATGTTTAACTGTTTATAGTTTATCTTAAACTGATGTTTGTATATGACGTGAAGTATGATTGACTAATCACATTTCATTAACCAGTTGCCTGAGTATTAATAATACTCAAGCTGTATAAGGGATATTGATGATTTGTTTTCAAACTTGGAAATTTGAGCACTTGAAAATAGGCTTACGGAAGTGCATATGGATTATAGGTTAAGCTGAAATTAAATAAATAAATGAACATGTGGATGGAATGAACATTTAAGCACAAGTGTACATGTTTCCTTTTTCGACAGTGAAAGCAAGAACTACTAACTCTGGCCCTGAACTCCTTTATCATACTTGCACCTCAAGAAATCAAACCAAGTGACTTCTCTTTTACATTACTCCCATCTCTACATTTTGATTTAGAGTATGCTTTCATTATTAGTTATGACAAAATTCTGTTATTAAATAGATACTATGTGATAGCCATTTTAAAAACATGATACACTTGCTAAAGCAATTAGCATTGTGTGTGCAAAAGATCACAGGCCCCTTCTGCCCTCCAAAAACAAAAACCTGCATGCTATAATGTAACCTGGAGCATTCAACAACTTCAAATATTGACTGTGGAGTAAACTTTACTCAACTGTATTAGCAATTCAGTTTTGTATGTAGAAGACTCACTGTGACCAAACAAACCTTACATTTACTTTGCAGTATTCCCTCAGTTCTAAGGCAGCAGATAGAGGAGACGAGGGCAGACCTCAGCTCTGTCGACTAAGGCAGACAGCTGCCTCAGTGGCCACAGGACAGGAATGGGCTACTGCTCCTCTACGTGGTTTCCTGGGGCAGGTGAAGTCTCCTGCTGATTGCACAGTGTCCTCCAGCAATGGGCTCTCGCTCGCAGAACACAGCACAACTTTTCAGCACTGTGATGCAACTGTGGATGACTCCATTTTCTGAACTACTCATCACTTTACTGCTAAGCGCTCGTTCTCGGATACTTTGGGATTGGCTGTGAGTCAAGCCGGTTGATGAAGCTTAATTCTGCTAAATCTTCAGAATGGCTTGTTAATACCTACTTTATATCTCAATGAGCACTGTACCATGCAGTTTCCGTCTGTTTGCCCAACAAAGAGAAAATAGCTGCATGAAGCAATAATGTAATGAATTTAGTGTCTAGCCTGAGGAACTGCCATTTGCTCCTAAGTGCCATGTGGAGCATGTAATCGGAGCCCTGATTTCCTCAGAACTCCTCCAGTGAAGGCCCCTTAGCCATGCGACTACCTCAGAGAGCTTACATTGTCTCCTACAGTGGCTTTCTCAATGGAAGTTATTCTCTTTCTTGCCATTTGCATATCTTATTTGACTCTGGTACTTTTAACCAGATTTCTTCAGAGTAACCCATTTGTGTTAATTGGCAAGAAACAGAACTCATATCAATGTATGTAGAGAGACTCCCCAGTCATTATTGTCTTATGCTTTTGCCACGCTGCACATTTTACTTGACGAGGTGACTAGTGTGGAGTAAGTGTACAGTAAGATCTTAGCCGCACTTCGGTAATGACGCTTTGAATGTGCATGCTACAGGCGGGTTACTGCGGAGAGCCTTCGGGTAATATGATGTCAGTCCTGGGTGGCTGCTTTTTATCAAACAGAAAAGAAAGATTTTCTCAAATAATTACCAAATAAGAAAAGAATAAAACATCTGACTTCTTGGTAACAATCGCAAAATATCACCCACACAGAAAAGGTCCCTTCTTCTTTCTAAACAAAAAGTGAACATCACCAAGTATTTTCTTTGGGGAAATATTTAAAGCATATTACTTAAAAGCCCTTCAGGTGTTTTGATAACCATTCCAAATTGATTTTATGTAACCTTCTGCTACTACTTGATAGAGCTTCTTCAGTATAGCAAATGCAATTTCCTTGCTTAATGAAAATTCTAATTTTAGCTTCAGTATGAAGGAAAGCACTTGCTGTGCCTCCAGAAAGATGACACAGACATACTTTCCTCTATTCCTCCAAGTACAAATAAAACTCAATGTATTGTATACGAATCAAACACGAAAAGACTTTAAAGATGATAGGGAAAAAAGACAAGCCTCCTTCGAACTGCAGGAATAATCCAATGATATGTTACAAGGGGTTTCCTTCTGCTTCACATACCCCAGATTTGGAGTAGAAAACATTATTGGAAAAAAAAAAGACTAATTAACAAACAAGCACACAATAACAAGAGTAAAAATAAATAAGTAAATAAAATCTGTTTTCTCTAGTCAAAGTGCTCAGAATGGGATGGCATAGAAAGAAAACTTTTAATCAGTAATTCTGTGCTCTAACAAACTGTTGGAGAGGAACGCCTGGCTCCATTCTGACAGCACTGAATGATGGGAAGTGGTAGGCTACATCTGCCAGCCTGCAGTTCTCCAGCCTTCCTCACTAGATGGTGTCACAGAAAAAAGCACCTCTTCCCGGTGAGTGCTAAAAAAACCCTACATTCCCAGCTCCAGGCAAGTAAAGAGCATAGAGAGGCCTGGGTTGCCCACTGCCAATCGAGAAGACCTTTCTCTTCTCCCATTGGAGTGGTGTCAGAAGCTATCACGTGACTCCTTCCAGCCAGGAAAGTATCAGTGAAGGCCTAATAGAGACCCCAGTCCCACTCCCACAGGCCGCCAGAGGAAGTACCCCCCCCCCTCAGAAATCAGTAGAATTGTACTTGGGAATCTGATGCTCTCCTTAGTCCTAGTGACTCCTTCCCTCTCCCTCTCCAACCCAGCTTTCTTGCTGGAGTTGATATCAAAGGAAGGCAAGTTCAAATAGTGATCCAGTGATTTCTAATCCATTTACCAAATGTCCGCATTTCAGCGAAAAAACAACAAGTCAAGCCTTTTTACACCAGGAGCAAAGCAACTATCAACCTCTGCCAGGGGAGAAAGGCAACCAGTCAGAAGAAGCCAGCACTAGATTTCATATTAGCGCTACCAGCTAAAGACTCTGGAGCAGCCCTCATTGAAGGGCTTCGGCGAACGATCATGACCCAGTAGCTACAAACGTAAGCACTGCAACTCTAGCAAATGAGTATGAAATACAGGAAAGAACCTAGGGCCATCCTGCAATGAAAACACATAGTAACCAGAATGAAAATCTCAGGGGATAAGCTGCACAGCCCAGTGGAGAGGACATGGCAAAGAATCAATGAAGTGGAAGTTAGAACCACAGAAATTATCCAGTCTGAACAATGGAGGAAAAATAGACTAGAGAAAAATTAACAGAACCCCAGGAACTTTAGAAGTCTGCTAAAAATCTAACATTGTATCTTTGGTGAAAGTTGGGGGCCTGAAACATATCTGAGTAAGTATTAACTTACAAAACTGACCAGTGTGTGTGTGTGTGTGTGTGTGTGTGTGTGTGTGTATAAATCTATAGATATAAGTGCAGTGTAGTTGCCTGAATAGTCCTCTCAGCAAAAGATGGCCATCCCTTGATCCTCAAAGTATGAATACATTGTTGTGAATGATAAAAGAACATTGCAGGATGGCTGAGGATTTTTGAGATAAGAAAATA
The DNA here is from genome assembly GCF_030254825.1 of Meriones unguiculatus. Taxonomy (NCBI): domain Eukaryota; kingdom Metazoa; phylum Chordata; class Mammalia; order Rodentia; family Muridae; genus Meriones; species Meriones unguiculatus. Next base: position 101,380,535 of record NC_083354.1, read on the forward strand.
CCTTGTCTTATTAGAAGAGGAAGAAAACAGGGAACAGGACAGTGATGAAAGCAGTAGACCACAATGCATACTGTTCATAGGATGACATGCACACAGCACCCACTAAGCTATACAGGACAGATCCTTAAAATCACTGCAGATAAATCAAAATGGAATTCTAAGCATTATTCAAGTTACTCATAACAGAAGGTTTAAGAAAACAGAACCAATAGAAAATAAAACTTGAAAAAATATCTTCAAAAAGAAAAAAGAAAGTATACAGACACTGTATAGTAAAAGACTGAATGTTTTCCTCCTAAGATGGGAAAGAAGGCAAGGGTGTACAGCTTATTACTTCTACCCAGTGTGATACTAGAAGTCTCATCCAGTGCAATAATGCAAGAGAAAGAAATAGCATACAGAAAGACAAAGATAAAACCATTTGCCTTTACAGATGATGACCTCAGCAGAAAAGTCACAGTGAATCTACAAACCAACTCCTAGAACTAGTGAGTGTGTTCAGGAGGCTCAGAGGACCCAAGATAAATACACAGAAGTCAGGAGTGCTCTTTGTGTATTAGAAGTGACTACACAGAGCCAGGCAGTGATGACACACACCTTTCACCCCAGCACTCAGGAGTTAGAGGCAGCAGATATCTGTGAGTGCAAGGCCAGCCTGGTCTACAGAACGAGTACCAGTGCCAGCTGGAGCTACACAGAGAAACACTTGAACACTTGAACTCTTGAAAACACTGTAACAACAACAACAACAAAGTAAATACATAAATACAAAATTAAGATATTTCAAATGTGAACCCTAACGTAAGCTATGATTTGGGACAATAATTACATGTTTGTATGCATTTATTAATTGTGCTAATGAATTTCTTTGATGTAGTTTTATAAATGGAGAATATGTATTGGGAGAAAGCCGTGAATATATAGGAATTCCTTATGCTCTGTTGAATTTGCTACAATCCTACAACTGTGCTTAAAAGTTAGTTTATAAGGGGGAATTGAAAAAAAAAATTGGTAATCTAAGAAGAGCTTGTGTGTTGGAAACACAGATGCTGATGAAGCAGGGTGCCTTCACGGGCGAGAAGACTCTACACAGGGAAGATGCTGATTCTCCCAAAGTTGGTGTGCTGGCTTAACACAGTCTCTCTAAAGATCTCAGCAAGATTTTTTTGTAGACCTAGGCAAAATTATTCTAAAATTTATATAGAAAGACAAGGACTAGAATAGCTTCAACAATTTTGAAATAGCAGAACAAGTGCCATTGAAAGAAGGATAAACATCAGTGGGACGGGATTGAAAATGAAGAGCTGATTCCCACCGAGGTCCTCACTTACCTGAGGCGTAGACAGACACAAAAGCATTTGTGTGAAAGAACGTATAAGAGGAAATACCGATAAGTAGAATGTTAGTAAAAACCTGTTCGCAGATGACCTTGTTGGGAGTTTGAAAAAACAAGTTACAGAGTGGCAGAGAATAATTGTAAGCCCTATTTGCAAAACAAAGGGCTGGGGAAACTCAGTACAATAATAACAAAATGACTGTTAGATCATGGGCTCAAGCATTGAAGGAGCCCTGAAGGAGTAACTCAGCATTTGCCTTGCATGCTTAATGCTCCGGGTCCTATTCCTTGTACCATACCAAAAAAAAAAAGGTCAGGGAGAGAGAAGAAAATGGACCAAAGGAATAGGCATTGTATTTAGAAGGGTATTCAGGTCTTCAAGCATGTTTTGTTGACCCATTTAATGTTAGTGAAGTATTATTTTTTGACTAGTATTGGTAGCATACATTTAAACATTGTAAAATATAATAGAAACTCCAGATACCTAACTTTTCTTAGGAAGAATTAGGGAACTCACACTCCCAAAATGCTTCCTCCAATCACAGATGTCTAAGGGTAGCTCTCATCACTGCTCTCTGCTGTGCTGCAGTTTTGTCCCCATCAGCTGTCCTGTAATATGAGATCTTTTCTTAAAGCAGGGAGTGTGCTCTTACTCTCAGCGCCTCCAACTCCTCCTGTAAAGACCGCCCTGGGTCACTTCACTTTACAGTGTTGTCCACATCAGCATCTCTTGCCTTTCACGGTTATAAGAGTTGTCACTCCTTCTGGGCCTGTGTTCTGTCTCCCTGGCCACCTGCTGAAATAGGATTCCTTCGTCTAGGTTTTCAGACCTCTCTGATCTCTTTAATAAAAGCTCCATTGCTTCCATTTTTGTTTTAGCCCATGATTCATGTTTCTTTCTCATAGCTTTTAAATCCTCCCTATCATTTTATCCTCACAATTCATATGGTTATGCTGTTTCTGGTCCTAGACTACTTGAAGTTTGATTAGCAAACTGATAGTTGTTGAGCTCAGGACCCCATAACCTCAGAAAGGTTAAAATCACTAGTCTGTCTGTTGAGGCTACTCACTAAAAGGAAATAGGACATGGCAACTAGAGTTTCTCCTTCTTCATTTGGGAGGCTGTCTTCTTCATTGTTACAATTACTGTAACATTTCTTGCTAAAGATTTCCTAGTGTTTTGTTTTTTTTTCTTCTGGGTTTCGACATAAGGCTTATGTGTTAGTTTTGGTTTGTTTCTTACATGATCTGGTTTTTGTAAGAGGAAATGTTTCCTCAGTGTCTGGTTTCCTAATGACCCATTTTCAGTTTTATAGCTCAAAGCTTCCCCCTCCCCCACTCTTACTGGCCTCTCTTCTGAGGAAATCCAAATTTGAAAGACCTTCCTGAGTTTCATGAACTTAGTCTAAAGGTGTGACCACCAATGGAAATGGAAGTTGAAAACTTTGCAGAAGGAATTTGCCATGATGGCAGGATTAATAAATGATACCTATTGACCGACTTGGCAACATTTAACACACTTTTGTTGCAAAGTAGACGTCCAGAAGAAATGCCATTATGTTTGTATTGAACTCCCAAGTAATCCAGTATTGTCGAAGGACAGTGGTATTGTAAACTATAGTGCCGGGAGAAGGGATGTTTGTCTGATCAAAGAGTATATACATCAGGAGACCATTAAGGAACTGGACAAGTAGTGCAGGATTGAGGATGGCTGAAGACTCCAAGACTATGATAGCCTGGGAAGAGGTTTTCCTATTCTATTTGGCTTTTATATTAATATTTGCACGGATCAAAGAAGGACAGCTATGGATATAGTGCAATGGTAGAACACTGGTCTCACAAGGGTAAGATCTTGGGTTCCATTCCTAGCACCATCACAAAAAGAGACGACGTGGCAGCTAGAGAGATGGCTGCCACCAAAGTTAAGAGATCTTGCTGGTCTTCCAAAGATCTAGTGTTAAGTTCCCAAAACCCACACCTAGTGCCCCACAGCTCCAGCTCCAGGAGACCCAGCCCTTTCTTTAGACTCTCCAGACACCTGAAATGCATAGATGCAAGGAAGGGAAGGGGGTGGGAAGGAAGGAGAAAGGACAGAGGGAGAGAGATAGCATGTCCTAAAGGTGGTTTCCCCAGGTAAGACTAATCTTAGTGCTCTGGATCTGCTGCCCTGCAATCTCCCCAAATATGGGAAAGTCCACTGCGTAATTTATGGCAGTTGGGGGCTGCATTTGTACTCTCCCCTATTATTTATTATTATTATTAATTACACTTTATTCATTTTGTATCCCCCCATAAGACCCTCCCTCCTCCCCTCCTGATCCCACCCTTCCTCCCCTTTCTGCATGCATGCCCCTCCCCAAGTCCACTGATAGGGGAAGTCTTCCTCTCCTTCTTTCTGATCTTAGACTATCAGTTCTCATCAGAAGTGGCTGCATTGTCATCTTCTGTGGCCTGGTAAGGCTGCTCCCCCCTCAGGGGGAGGTGATCAAAGAGCAGGCCAATCAGATTATGTCAGAGGCAGTCCCTGTTCCCATTACTATGTAACCCACTTGGACACTGAACTGCCTTGGGCTACATCTGTGCAGGGGTTCTAGGTTATCTCCATGCCTGGTACTTGGTTGGAGTATGAATCTCTAGGAAGCCCCCTGCGTTCAAATTTTCTGGTTCTGTTGTTCTCCTTGTGGAGAGATCTAAGGTTTTTAACCCCCTCTCTCCATATACACGGAAATTAATTGCCTGGCCTCACGTTATGTGTTTTGTCCTGTTTGGAGAGTATGTTTAGTTTGGGATTTTGTTGTTGTGGTGGTGGGGGATGTTGTCTGAGACACCCTCGCTTAGGCTGGCTTTAAACTCACACTGCAGTCCAGGCAAAGCTGTTCTCTCAGCAGTCACCTTCCATCAGTGCTTCCACACCATCCCTGGCTTAATATCAATTATTTTTAAATATATGTTCTTAAAGTACCATTATTAATAGATTTTAAAGTTTGATTTTAAGCTGTTGATTTTAAACAGGCTAAATGTTTAAGCCACCTTGCCTGAATCAACAGGTACACAAGGAAAAATATATACAACTAAATGATGTATACCAAAAAAAATACAACTAAATAATGAATACCCCAAAAATATACAACTAAATAATATATAGCAAAAAATATACAGCTAATTAATATATACCCCAAACTAAATATTGTAACTAAATATTGTACAAATACTGTATTCCAAAAAAAGTAAAACTAAATAATATATACCCCCAAAATATACAACTAAATGATGCATATAAAAAATAAAACTTGAGAGACATAAACCAGCAGAAACATTTCATATTCTTAATTTTCAGTTGAGAGCTAGTTAATCCATTTTTGCAGGTGGACCTAAGAGTGCTGGGGTCTTCATTGATCTACTTCCTTTTACACGAGCTTGATTGCTGTGGACAGGTTGTGGCAGGGCAGCGATTTTCAAGTATAAAGGCTGGGGTCCTACCTCAGGGAGCTGCTCTTCCTCTTGCAGAGCTTTGCTGGGTGGGTTTCGGGGTGTGGGAAGGACCAGCATACACTGTGGGAAGGATTCATGTAGTGGAGGGAAATGTGGAAGTGAGCAGAGGACCCAAGATGGGGGTGAGGAAGCTCAGGGCTTGGGGGAGGCACGGGGGTTTCTCTCTTTGCCCTTCTTGCAGCAGCTGCTGACCTCGAGAAAGATGGAGAGGGGATCTGAAGTCCTGAGCAGCAGAGTTGACATATTTTTTTTTCTCCAGCCTCCTATTTCCTCCTCCTCACTCCTGATCCCACCTTATCACACACACTGGGCTTCCAGGGTGGGGCCGTACCAGGTTGGACAATGCCTGCTAGACACAGCTTAAGGAAGGAAGGATGTGTTCAAGTTCACAGTTCAGCTCATTTCATACCATCTTGACAGACTAGCTTAGGTTATGGCGGCAGTAGCAAAGAGCAGAGGCTGTTCACAGCACAGTACACCAGGAAGCAGAGAGCAAGGAGGAAACACAGAAAGATCCAACCATCAAAGGCTTGCCCTAATGGCCTGCCTAGGCCCCATCTCCAAAAGGCCCCTTGCCTCTGAAAACAGTACCATCTGTGGACTCAGCGTCCAAAACAATTGGGGGCCGTGGGAGAGTTTCAGAGTCTACTAAGGGTCGCAGAGTGGAAGCTGGGGAAGAACATTTTAGAAGTACTGCAAGAATGTGACATTTCCTTCACCTTTCTGGCCTCCTTTTCCACTTCCTCTATTTCTTCATAGGCCTGTGAGGGTGGAAAATCCATGCAAAGAAGGCAAAGGCCTGTTTCTTCTATCCTCTTCACCTTCCCTGCTTGAAGGGAAGATTGAAGGTTTCCTCTCAGGTTGAAGGTGTGGGGAGGGGGAGTCGTCCTTGTGAATCTGTGCATGTGTGTGCATTTGGGGGGGGTTGTGTATATGTGTTTATGTATGTATGTTTGTATATATATGTACATGTATGTGTATCGGGGGTATATATTGCATATGTGTGGACATGGGTGCTCTTGTAAGCAGTGGTAATTTGGGCTCCCGTAGAGAGGTTAAGAAGGTAATGAAGGATGTTGTAAACACCAGAAGGTATACAGTGATGAAGAGGAAGATCAAAAGATCCTACCATTAGTCTAAAAGGCTCTGTAGTCCAGAGACCTAGTGTTTATTTTTTGTGCATACAAAAATTAGGCCCCTGATTCTGACTGAAGAGAGCAGAAACACTGGTTTGAACTGGGTAGGTGGGGAACAATGGCGCTCAAGTCCAGGCGGCAAGAGCTCCAACTCATAAGAGAGTCTGGGGGGCCATGGGCACCCCTGCAACGGTCTGATCTCTTGTGATTTGTTTAGGACGCTGGAGAGCGTGGATCAGCTCATTGTCCTCTCCAGCGATTCTTAGTGTTCTGCTTTCAGCAACCTCTTAATGTTCCTCCCTCATCTTGAGTTATTAACTTAGCCACTGTCTTGTGTTTTTTAAGCCAAGCCTCCTTCAGCACAACCCTGTAATATCCAACACATCCTTTTGTGATCTCTAAATTGAGAGAAGAATGTTAGTTATGGACAAAAACACAATCTCTTCACACCTGAAGAAATTAATGTGTTTTTTTTCCAGAAAAGTTATCATATGTTGGGAGGGGACTAGTTGCTACTGAGGTGTGAGGAAAGACAGATGCCTGCCAAGCAGACTGATTAAAGAGCCTATCTATCCCTTTCAGCCTCTTGAAATATTAGTGGCACAACACTGATGTGATCCAAATATTATTGAGTATCCTTTTCACTCTGGCTTCTGTGAAATCTCAGGAGAAATAAACCATAATCATATTTTCCTACTTAGAAAGTAATGTTTCCAAGTTGGCTTTAGGAAGTATGTAATAAGCGACTGGTGGGCTATAGGGGGAGCTGCCTTAGAAGATGCCTTAGAAAACCGAGGTATCAGGAGCAACTCAAATAGGTTTCTGGGATTGTAAGTGCTTCTAACCTTGTTCGCCACACACATCCTTGAGGATTTGACTGTTTGATTGGGCTCTAGAATGCCAAGGCAGAGCCACGTGGAAGCTGTGACTTTCAAGTGTGTGATAAAGAGCAGGATGAAAGGAGTGGTGCCCAGGGCCACATCACTGGACCAGAAATCTGTGGCAATATGGGGATTCTCAGCTCACCCCCAAAAGAGGGTATCCGGTTCCACATGTCATCAGTGTGCTCACTCACTCCTCCTCCTCCTGAGAACTGCTCTTCTTGGTTTCCATCCCCGCCATCTTGTAAATGTGTTTAGGGCACTAGAAGAATACAGGTGGCAGGGAAAGAGATGGCTCAGTTATTCAGAGTATGTACTCTTCTTGCCGAGGATCTGAGTTCAGTTCCCAGCATCCATGTCAGACAGTTTACACCTGTCATAGCTCTTGCTCCTGGAAATGCAATGCCCTCATCTGAACTCCATAGACACCCTTACTCACATGTACACAAACCCACATGCAGACACAATATGCAAAATTGACTCTTTAGAGAAAGCATACAGAACCCATGATAAGCACACACAAGCAGTCTGGCACGGTTCCCTGTGTGGCACAGAGTGTTGCTTATTTGCAATTTAAATTCCATAGTAGGGTCAGTCATGTGAGGAAGAGCACTGGGGAGTGAGCCAGAGGCTGTGCAACGCTGGGCTCTGGAGGGTGGAGTCCCAAGAAGGACAGGTTTGCCCGCTACTAATTCCTCAGCCCGTCTGGGCCTGAAACCACGTCACGTGTAAAATGAATCAGTTGAACTGGATGGGCCTTGAGTCTCTGCTTCTTAGACATTAGTGTGCATAGAAGTAACTTGGGTGTCTTGTAAAGTTGTGGATCTTGACTCAGTAGGTGTAGACTGTGGCCTGAGGGTTGTGATCCTGTCAAGGAGTCTGAGCAATGTTGAAACTGCTCGTCCACAGACCCAGCACTCAGTTCTGCTGTTCCCTGTGTACATTTCAGGGAAGATGGGGCGCTTTCACCAAATGTACCTCCCGTGGAATCAACAGTCCTCATTCTTCATAATTATCTCTAGCAGACACTCTTTAATGTCTAATTATGCATAACAGTTCCACATGCATGCCAGAAAGCACTACATAGATCTGGTCCCAGCTTACCAGACTTGACAGCCAAAGAAAGAGAAATATGTATAGAGACTGCAATAAATATTAGGTTGTGATATATGCCCATTCAGACATGGGGTGCATTGGAATAAAACAGGCATGTATTTAGATGGGCCTGAGAACATTTGTATTCATACATCTTTTCCCCCCTTTTAATCTCAGGGAAACTGAAAAGGTTACCCTACATTTTTGACATAAAAACAAGATTTCTGGTTCTCTCTTCCCAGAGAGAGCTGGGAGTGGAAAGGTCAGTTTCTGAACTGCTTTTGTTGTTGACTGATTTATTCTGGCCTCACTGACTTCAAAAGAAATATCTCATCAGGCCCAAATCCTAACCCTGTGACGGTGCAGGTGCCTCGGCTTGACTTGGAGTCACACCCCTGAGTGTGTCCTCTCAGTTTCGTCCCGCTACTCTCAGTGCTTCCTGCCCAGGGCTCTGACCATCAGCCGCCCTCACACACGCTTGGGAAGCAGTCTGGGGTGCACTGGACACTGCCATCTCTGAATCAGAGGGTAGTGGACCATGCAGATGAGGAAAGCAGCGAGTCCAAAGCTTCTTGGTCATTAAGTCACAGAGAAGGCTCGGCTTGATTCTCTTTCTTCTGCGCATACATATCTGCTGTCCTAGCCTGAGGACTCAGCCTCCTTGGTGGAGGAAGGGATCAAAGAAGGAGCAGTTGCCAGCATTGTCTCCTGACAGCCTAGCTGGATCTACTTCTGAGGGCCAGGCAGGCAACCAGCTGGAGACACCATTCTGGTACCCATGGTGATAAGCCAGTTTGCTATAGCTATATTATCACTGGTTAGCAGAGTGATGCTAGGATGACTCCGTTGATTGATTTAGCCTAACGCAGCAACACCTGAATTATCATAGGTCGAAAAAATGCTCCTATGTACTTGAGGGTTTCCCAACCAAATGTTGACTAATAGTGAAATTAGAGACCCTCCATTTAAACCTCCCCAATTCATGTGGGCACATGTGAGATTTAGTAGCGCTCACATGTACATAGGAATACAGCCATGTCCTCAGAGTACAGATGTGCATCTGTGGGGGGAGTCACTGTGAAATCGGATGCGCTGGTTGGAAACGTGGTCCTACCACTGACAGGTGCCACTGATGACCCTGCATCGGCTTACCTTTAAGACTGCACTTCTCCACCCTGCAGGGTAATGTGGCATGGCTCGTGTGCAGTGCTTGTGTGCACTGTCTGAGGTGCAGACGGGTGGAATTATGTAGCATGGTGTCTGAAATCTCAAAGCCTCAGAACGGATCATAATCGGCAACCATAAGAAACCTGATTACGTGAAAGCTCCTGAAAGCATGCCCCAGGAAAAAAAGAAAGAAAAAAAAATGAGAGGCTCCACGTGTGTGTTTTTCTGTTGCTTTGTATGCAAGTCTTTGTGCAGAAGGTTGTGTCTGGGTTAATAAAATGTCACAGCACTTATTAGGAATAAAGCTGCTCTGAAGACAAAGCCTCCATTAATTAGGCTCAGCCTCATCTTTCATTCTGTAATGCCACAGGCAGCTGTTGTTTTCCTTTTTGATACACATAAAATCAACGATAAAGTGTGAAGATAGCCTACTGATATTATGGAAGAAATGAAACCATAAATGATTATTGAATTGGAAAGCAGCTAAACTTTTGAAAAGCCGTAAATGGCAGATGTGCATGCTTGGCGCTAGTGCCTCTTAGATCCTCGCACGCAGAGCCGTGCAAGCAGGCTTGAGAACACAGCACGTCCAGCCGCCCCTTACAGACAGATAAAGGAGAACGAGGCGCATACCCAGACTGTGGTCTTGGGAAGTAAAAGGTGCTCTCACCCCTGCAGCCAGGGAGGAGAGGCAAGGGGGAAAGACGAGGCTGAGGCCTACCAACCATCGGAGGCAACTCTGAGAAGGAGGCCTCCGGAAGGGCATCACCTCAGAAACCTGCGTACTCATCATCTGGCAGGGTGGTACTGTTTCTATGCAAACAGAGGTTCGTCCACCTTGGCTTGGATGTCACAATGATTAAGACAGTTCTTCCCAGGTGTACTGTACAATTGAATCACCCGGACCAGTATTATAATACGTAGCCTATGGGTCTAAGCCCTGCATTTCTAAAAGTCCCCTAAGTATTGCCGAGACCGCTGGTTCAGAGACTGTATTTTGAATAGGAATCATCTAAACCATCTTGTCCCTGAGTCCCTTTCTCTGTTATTCCCCCATCTTACTTACCTTTACTTACCCTGCCCTGCTCACCCCGCCTGGGAACCGTTCGCTCTCTGTCGCTTCGCTGTTGTTCCGTGGCGTCTCATTACAATCACTTGTGTCCAGACTCAAGTCTTTGCTTAAACTTTTTCATCCTCTTCTTTAAACTCACCTGGTAAAGCTCCAGTCCTTCAAAGCTCACCCTCTTTCGATGCCATCGCTCACTTCAGCTAATGCTAGGCCAGAGAGAGCTGGCGGTCTCATGTTTGTCGCTGTAGCCAGTTCACTATTTGCCGGTTCACTCCCCCGCCCGCCCCGGTTACTGCCGTCTAGTCCCTTTATCACAGCTTGAATCTTAAGTGTCCCCCATAGACTCCTGTGCAGAGCTTCTTCACCAGTTCAGGTACTGTTTTGCAAGGCGGTGGAGAGTTTTAAGGGAAGGAGCCTGGCTGGTAGAAATGGCACTGGGGACAGGCCTTTGAGGTTTTAGCCAGGCTCTGGCCATAGTTTAGCTCTTTGCTTTCTCTTGATCCCTTGATGTGAACAGCTGCTCCACCTCACGTTCTCCTAAGAAGGAACACCCTGCCTTTCCTCCATGATGAGCTGAAATCCCTCGGAAACCATGGGCCAAATGAACATGTCCTCCCCGGAGTGAGTTGTGTCTGCTAGATAACCCATACAGTCTCCAAGCCTCAAATCCTTCCTTCCCCCTCCTATCAGCTGACTTCTTCTGACTCAGCATGTGTCATGGCCTCTCACCCAGGGTTCTGTCTGTCAGTGAAATCTCTCCAACTCCCACACACACCGTCGTATTCACCCCGGGTTTCCCCAACCCTTTGATTTTGTTTTTTTTTTTTCCTGTGAGCATCACAGCTACTCTGCCAGGTAGGTAACCTTACTTCTCTACCACCAAGCACCGTGAGGACAGGAAAATTAGTCCGTTTTGATCAATATCAAAATCCCATATACCACAGTGCCAGGCATATGGAGATACTTAAAATATTTGAATAGTTATTGAGATTGAATTAGATTAGAACAGAATCAGGACAAACCAATAAGGGAAACGCATGTGTCAACATGTATATTTTAAGCCCCTCTTGTCCTTTGTGAATAGAGAGGGCTAAGGAAAACCCCTTCTTTGGGACTTGTTCAAATATGAAAATGCTGCATTTAGTAAAAACTGTTGAGCCCACCAGGCCCTTTGAAGATTAGGATTAAAAAAATAGCCAATGTTAAACCCCATTCAAAACTTTCTGTCCCTTGCCTCAGTAAATGACCTCAGGAAGGTAGCTAGATGAAGTCAGGATTTAATCAACCTCATTAGACTCTTCTCTCCTGAGACACAACACAGAGATGTAACCAGTTAGCATTTAATGATTCTGGCCTGGCCTCGGACTCCTGTGGTCCTCTTGTCATGAGAACAGCTGTCAGGCTTTAAGATGGCAATGCCCTAAGCCACAAAATTCAAGACCTTGCATTTAAGAATCCGTCCTGCCAGCTGCTCTTAAGGACAAGAAGTTAGGCATTTAGTCCACTAAAGGCGAAGGAGAGGGTGCTGCTGTTTATAGGAGCGGTAGCCACGTTTACTTTTAGTGCACTGCAGAGAGTTTTGCATTTCATTACATCCTCACCATGTCTGAAGTCATTGCCCCCCAAAGTACTAAACACGCTTTACTTCAGCCGGAAGTACAAATCCTAAGACAGACCACTGGCCTCAAAGCTGAGCAGTAGTGTTGGGCTCAGAGCACACAGCTGACCTCTCTCTCCTCTCTATCTGAGCCCTCTCTCAGGGTCCCACCCACATGCAATCCTTCTCGGTAAGATAGACATCAGGGCAAAAGTAATGTGGAAGTCCTCCTTTGAAACTAACAGTTCTCAGCTTGGGCTGACTTTGTCTCATGAGGGACACTTGTCAAAGACTAGAAACGTTTTTGCTTTTCACCTATTGGGGTAAGTGTTACTAGTCCCTAGACCCATCAAAAGAAAACACTATCCAGCTTTAAGGCCAGCAGCACATAAGTTGAGAAGTCCTGTCTGAGCATAAATTTTACACCAGTGTGTATAGGTGAGCCCTTCACTGGGCTCTAACTGGAGGAGGAGAGTATTGAGAACAATGTGGAAGGAAATGAGGTGAGATTACAGTGTGCTGAAAGGCCCGTTAGCTACCCAGAACTGTCAGTCTTTATAAACATGCTTAGATTCCAGCTTAATGTGAGTGTTTTATAAGCTCCACGTTTCTACATTAGTTGTTTAGCTTCTCTGAGGAACAGTTTGGGGGCTAGGGAGATGACTCCATGGGCAAAGGGCCTGCCATGCAGGCATGAGAGTCGAGGACACGTAGATCCCAGGAAACCACCTGCCAGCCGCGTTAGCAGGGTAAATCCAAACTGTTGGGTCTTTTCATTGAGTTACATGATAACAGGTTTCCAAGTAGCTTTCTCCTACCCTCGTCAGTGGGTTAGTCCTTCCCTTTCATGTCCTGTGTCGCCATCCTCCACCCTTCCCACCCCCAGTAGCCTCCCTTTCTGATCCAATTACCTATACGCTAACCACCACCACCCCGTTCCCCTTAAGGTAACACTTTTCCCCACTGCGTCCTTTCTGGTTTCCTGGTTCCTGGAGGTACAGGCAACTTGACACAGCAAACTAAAAGGCAGGATCCATGTACGAGAGAGAACGTGGTGTTTGTCCTTCTGGCCTCCGTTATCTCACTTAGTGTAATTTTTTCCAGTTTCATCTGTTCACCTGAAATCTTCATAATCTTATTTTTTTTTATAGCTGAATTAAATTCTCTTCTGGAGACGGACCACATTTTCATTGTCCATTCATAAGTTGATGGAGACATAGCCTGATTCCATTTTCTAGCTATTGTGAATAGAGCAACATGGATGCGCAAGTGTCTCTATACTAGGTTATAAAGTCCTCATGCCCAGGAGTGGGGTGGGTGGGTCGTGTGGTAGTTCTCAGTTTTTGAGGAACCTCCACACTGATTTCCAACATGACTCTACTAGCTTACACTCCCATCAGCAGTGTATAAGGGGTCTCCTTTCCTCACATCCATGCTAGCATCCTTTATGATGAGAGGGAATCTTGAACTAGTTTTAATGTATGTCCCCCTGACATACATGAGGGCTGTGAATGCGGAACTTTTCCTAAGTGTTTCCCAGTCATCTGTATTTCTTCTTTTGGGAACTCTCTGTTTAACTCCATAGCTTGTTTTTAAATTTGGGTCAGATATATAGCTGGGAAAATATTTCTTCCATTCTGTGGGTTACTGCTTTATTCAGTTCTCTATTTCCTTTGCTCTACAGAAGCTTTTCAGTATCAGTAGGTCCCATTTGTGAAAGAGTTGGTTTTATTTCCCACGCTACTTGAGCCCTGTTGAGAAAATCCCAACCTATGCCTCGGTGTTGAAGCATACTCCCTCCATCTTCCTCCAGCAGTTTTGCAATCGTGTTTTACAGTGAAGCCTTTGATCTGTTTGGAATTGACCTTTGTGTAAGATGAACTATAGGGACCTGCTATCGTTCCTTTTACAACATGGTGATGTCCGGGTTTCCTAACACTATTGCTCGAATATACTAACTTTTCCCAAGTGCATATTTTTGGCATCATTGTCTAAAATTAGTTGACTATAATTGTCTGGGCTTACATGTCAGTCCTCTATTCTTTTCCGTGATCTATGTCTCTGCTTTTGTGCCAGTACCCTCCTACTTTTATTACTGTGGCTCTGCAGCATTACCTGAAATTGGGTGTGCTCTCCAGCCATATTCTTTTTGTTCAGGATTGCTTTAGCTATTTTGGGCTTTTGTGCTTCCATATAAATTTAATTTTTTATATATCTGTGAAGAATGTTCCTGAAATCTTGAATGAGGTTTCATTCAAGAAATTAGTAGGTTGCTATTGGTAGGGAGGATGTTTTTTATAATAATTTTTCATCTAATCCACGAGTATATAAGGTCTTCCCATTTTCTAGAATCTTCCTTAGTTTCTTCATTGTCAACTTTTTCATCATAGAAGTCTTTGTTATATTGATTTCAAAGCTTTTTTTCTTGATAGCTATTGTAAATAGGGTTGTTTTCTAAAGTTCTTTTCCAGTATTTTTGCCAATGATACATGAAAAGGCTACTGGTTGTTGTACACTGATTTGTATACTGCCGTTTGCTGAAAGTGTTTTTATTGTTGTTTTGTTTTGGTGGAGTCTTTAGCGTCTCTTGTGTGTAGGATCATATCATCTACAAACAAGAATACATTGACTTACTTCTCTTCCTACTTACATGCCATTATTTCCTTCTCTTGTCTTATTGCTGTAACTAAAACTTCAAGAAGTCTATTGAATAGAAGTGGAACAAATAGACAGTGCTGACTTGTTGCTAGTCTTAGTGGCAGTGGCAATGCTTTAGGGTTTTCTCCAGTTAGCATGATGTTGGACATAGGTTTTTTGACAGATAGCCTTTTTTATGTTGTGGCAGGCTTTCTCTGTTCCTAGTTTCACTGTGACTTTTATCATGAAGGGATGTCGGATTTTGTTGAAGCTTCTTCTGCAGCTAATGAAATGATTGTGTGATTTCTATCTCTGAGTCCACGTAAGTAATGGTTTACACTTATTGGTATATGTTTGTTAAACCCTCACTGCATTCCTGTAATGAAACTTGTTTGATCATGACGAATAATCTTTTTGGTGTTTGCCAGTGTTTTATTGGAAATTTTTACATCTATGTCCACCAGGGAGATCTGTCTGGAATTTTCTTTTTTGTTGTCTTTTTCTGAGGTTTAGTATCTTTCTAAAAAGAGTTTGAAAACATTCTTTACTTTCATGTTCTGGGGAATTGTAAATGTTGTTTTTATTTCCTAAGAAAGGGGTATGGGGTGAGAGCCATCCCCAGACTGTGCAAATACAGAGCTTGGGCGAAGCCCAGAGCATTTCTTCAAGCTGACTGATTCAATCTGGCTTCTCTCTTTGCTTCTGACTGAATTGTCCTGCTTGGCCTCAAACTAACTTGGCAATATATTCTAATCTTTAGGCATCTTCTCATTCTTTGGCTTGTTCTCCCTGCAACTTTTGTCTGTAAAACTGTCCTGGTAAAAAAAATGGCACAGACACACTAATCCTCTTCTCCCTGCACTGTTCTTAAGTAACCTCTGTTTCCTGTGCTGTTCTCCTGAGAATTGGGCATCTCTATTTCTGACTCATTTTGTCAAATCTTTCTCTGACTCATCACTTTGTCTGCCCCTTAATTAGAGGTCATGTTCAAACATGGCTGCTTCCTTCTACAGAGTAACCTTACTTTCATTGTTTGAGACTAAAGAGAGCCTACTACAGATGTCCTCCAAAAGACTCCACTCAGTAGGAGATCAAAAAAGATGCAGAGACTCAGAGCCAAACTTTAGACAGAGAGCAGGGAGTCTTGTGGAAAAAGGGGGACATAAAAGGACCCAGAGGGGACAGGAGCCACACAAGGAGACCAACAAAGCCAAAAAAAAAAAAAAAAGCAGGGCCCAGGGGGCACTGCAGAGACTGATGCATCAACCGAAAACCATGCATAAAGAGGACCTAGACCCCCTGCCAGATGTAGCCCATAGGTTGCTCAGTCTCCATGTGGGTTCCCTAATAAGTGGAGAAGATACAGTCTCTGACATGAACTCAGTTGCCTGATCCTTGATCGGGTTCTCCCTGGTGGGGTAACCTAGCCAGCCCACAGAGGAAGAGGATGCAGACAGTCCTGATGGAACCTGATATGCTAGGGCCAGACAGTAGGGGAGGAGGACTTCCCTTAGCAGTGGACTAAGGAAGAGCGATAGGAAAGGAAGAGGGAAGGGGGGTGGGACTGGGAGGAGATGAGGGAGAGGACTACATCTGGGATACAAAGTGAATAAATTGTAAACAACAGTAATAATAAATCTTAGGGGGGAAAAAGGTGTGTGCTAAGGGCATACTTGTATTCCAGCTATATCTTTTATTGTTTGGAATTAAAGTGCCTACTAAGGAAGTGTCTGTATTCTAGCCAGATCACACAGACCTAGAAGGTCTTTGGATGTGATCTCTTGCCAGAGTTACCATGTTCTGAAATATTCCTCCACAGGGAATGATTTGAATAGTCATGAAGTTCTGGTAGAATTCTGTGTCTCCATATATTCCTGGGCTATTTTTTTTAGTTAGGAATCTTCCTATCACGGCTTCAATCTTATTGTTGGCTATAGAACTATTTAAATTAGTTCACCTTGGTTTAATTTTGGTAAACCATATGTATCTAAAGATTCAATTTTTCTAAAATTCCCAATGTAGTGTAATACAGGTTTTTATAGAAAGCCTACGGTTTCTGAATTTCACTGATATCTCTAGTAGTGTCTCCCTTTTCATTTTTAATTTTATTGCTTTTGGATAGCCTCTTTTAGTTAATTTGGCTGTCAATCTTGTTTATCTACTTAAAGAACCAACTCTTCATTCCATTGATTCTTGGTATTGCTTTCTATTTGTCTCTATTTCAATAATTTCTATCCTGATCTTAATTACTTCTTCCCATCTACTGCTTTGGGCTTGGGTGATCCTTGTTTTTTCAAGGCCTGAAGGTGCCTCACTCTTGTTTATTTAGACCTCTCTAAATTTTTGATGTAGGCAGGTAGTGCAGTACTTAGAACTGCCTCCATTGTGTCCCACGGATACGATATTCATTCAAATTCTAGAGAATTTTTGATTTCCTTCTTTATTTCTTCAGTGACTCATTCTTTATTCAATAGTGTATTGTCTGATCCTCGTGAGTTTGTGTGTTTTCTATAGTTTTTCTTACTGTTGATATCTTGTTCCATTCTATTGTGGTAAGATGGAATACAGAATGCTATTTCAATTTTCCTATAATCGTTAAGGATTGCTTTGTGTCCTAAAATGTGGCTTGTTTGGAAGAAAGTTGCATGTGCTGAGAAAACTGTGAATTCTTTAGTGTTTGCGTGGAATGTCTTGTATGTGTATCTTGTTAGGACCATTTGACCTATGTCTTTCTTTAACTCCAATGTTTCTTTCTTTCTTTTTTAATCAGTGGCAGTAGGGTATTGAATTCTCTCACAATTCCCATATTGGGTTAATCTGTGACTTTACACATAGTCATGTTTGTTTTATGAAATTGCGTGTACCTGTTCAGTGCTTTTCTCGAATGAGACCTGGACATATAGAATTAAGTTGTTGTCGATCTTCTGGCATGTGTTTTCAGCCCCTCTGACAGGACCTGTGAGAAGGCAATGGACTGGGCAGTGAGGGAGGGAGATGGGTGGGGAAGAGGCAGGCTGGGTGGGAGGGGCTGCTCACAGTCAGTTGGTGAGCTTCCCTGGGCTGTCTCCACTTTGCACGGGCAGCTTTCCCAAGGTCTTGTTTCTGGTGCTGTCTTCAGTGCTGGAGATTCCCTCTCCTTTTAAGATGATGGTTTTTCTGGTTGGTGTGGAAACCTTCCAGAAACCACAGTATCACTGAGTTGTGACTCTGAGTAGTTCTGGGTTGGGAGTTTCCCCCGGCAGATGGCTGAGAGGCTTTCCCAGGGCCTTGCTGAAAGCACAGGCAGCAGGTGTGAGTGCTACCTTCTCTCCTCTCCTGCTGGGCAGCTTCCTTGCACCTTCTACTGCCCTTTTCTCTTAGCGCATGCATCCCGAGGGCTCTTTAGAGCACATGGCCAGGGATCTTTGAAGTAAGATACAGTGGCAAGCTCTGACCTTTCTGATCTCCAGAGTCTCACCTGGGCAGCTCACAGCAGGACCATCTCCTCCCTCATGTGAGCACCACTCTTTCTCTTGGCCCTCTCTAACACTGGTTTCCTTATCATTTCTTTCTAAGGAATAATCCCTCCTTTTCCTTATTAAGCTTTACCAAAGCAGAAACAAGTTAAAACCATACAAGAGGCACTGTTTTACCTTAGTGTTCATCTTCTAAGCAATTTCCGCCAGCTCTTATGTCTCTCCTCACTCTCCAAGCATTTCACCTCCATGCCACGAACTTAAGGAGTCTACTTAAGAACCATCCTACAAAAGCAGAATTTTTGGATCTGAGATTAAATTTCTCAAATTTTAATCACACCTCCTCTTTGCAGGAAGGAAATTTCATAAGTGATAAAATCTTCCTTTTAAGTACAAGGCACTGTGTTAAAATACGGTGTATTTCAATTTGAAGGAATAAAGTAGCATAGCTAGATCCATGCTAGCAATTAGCACATGGTTGTCTACCCTTTCATTTCATGTCCGCTCTCTCTCTCTCTCTCTCTCTCCATCTTCTCCTCCTCCTTCTTTTTCTCCTTCTTTCTCTGTCTGTCTCTTTCTGTGTGTGAGTCCCTCTGTGTGTCTCTCTCTCGGCACATAGATGTTTTTGTTTGAATTTATGGTACTTTGCCCATCACAGGTCTATGGTTATGACAATGATAACTCGTGCGTACCATAGGAATCTGTGAGGAAGCAGAGGAACAAGGCAATGAATCAAAAGGCATAGACGTAATTAAACACCACGTGTTTGAGGCATCGTTTCTATTTGCTTACATAGATAGTTATAAGTACATGTGTACAAGTATCTTATATAGAGAGTACTACATACTACATACATTTAGATTGGTTTGTTTCATTTTATGTGTATGGGTGTTTTGCCTGCATGTATGTACATGTACCACATGCAGGCCTGCTGCCCGTGGAGGTCATAAGAGGGCCTCTGATTCATCACCTGGAACTGGAGCTACAGACAGTTATGAGTTGGGGTACACAGTGTCAGTGCTCAGAATGGAACTCAGGTCTCCTGCAAGAGCAGCAAGTGCTCGTAACCTCATATCCATATTTCTAGCCCCAGGCTGTGGATATTTTCAGGGCACATTTTAACTTTTGCCTTTTAGGACTCCTCTCTATGTAGTATTAAAATGCTACAGTTAGAAGTTTATTGATCAGTTCTTTCTTTACTGCATAATACTTAATAAGTAAAGAGAAGGTGATAATTTTTTTAATTTTCAGTTTTTATAGTTTTGGTCCAATAAGAGAATTTTGAAATATTTTCCTCATTTCTTTCTAGAACAAACTGAGCCTTCTCTGATTTCAACAGTGGAACACAACGTCAGAGCTGGGAAGAGGTGAGTTTGGGGTATATATTCATCTACGTAATTGTCTCTAACACTGATCACTCAGGCTTGCTTCTAGCATAACTCAGTATACACTGTCAGCACTGCCTTTGCAGACCTTGGGTTGTGCATGTGCAGATACACAGCTCCAGCCACCTGTGAGCCAGTCCCACCTTCAGCATCACAGCACGAATGCTACGCCACAGAGACTGCCACTGCCGGTCCATTCTATGTGCTCTAACACATCCCAGGAGAAACAGAAGAAAGGTCTGTTTTGGGTCAGGAGCTTCATTACTTTGGGGCCCACAGTGAGGCCAACTGAAGGTCATGGTGAGCCAGGCTGCTCCCTCCTAGCTGTCAAGAAGCAGAGAGCCAGAGAGGAAGTGTGTAAGGACAAGATACACACTCCAGGGCTATCCCCAGCGGTCCATGTACTCCACGTCCCACCTCCTACAGGGCCCATTCTGCAGTGAATCTGTCACTGCTTAATCCATTGATGGAATTCAGCCCCAATAATTCAATCGCCTCTCAAAAGCTCCACCAGCTGCCCACCAGGCTGTCAACACGTGGAATACCTCCTATCCAAAGATGAGAAACCAAGACCAAGACCGTTCCTACACCATGATGATCCATCAGTGCTAGGCTCAGTCCTGACTCTGCTTTTGGAGACCTCTGTGGAATGCCGATACTGCCCCGTCTCAGTCTGTTTCTTCGCCTTGAGACGGGAATACTAGCTGGACAGACTCTTGAGCTTGGTGGAAGGATGACCTGAAGGTGCAGCTCTCCCCTCACTGCCATCACCAGAACTGTGACCATGGTCAGGACTGAAAGCCACTCCATCTGAAATCCCTGAGTGAGCTGCGCTTGGGCCGGCCTGTGAACAGAAGCAAATCCAGAGTCGACTCTGTGAGCAAATGACACGTCAGCACAAAGACATCCTCTGTTTGATTTTAGCAACTAGATTACTACAAGATTATCACTTTTTAAAATGAGTCCTGGACATTGAAGCATCATTTCCACCCCATTTAAAAGATGCGAAAATCTCAAGTGTCCTGGCCTCCCTGACCCGATCCCATTACACACCATTATCCATTTCCTCTGAGCTCCACAGGCCAGGATCCATCTGGTCTGGATTTTCTCAATCTTTCCCAGAATGAACTTGGTAAAAACAACCCACTGTCTCTCAATTAAATCTTTTCCAATGCTTGTTGAGAAATTTGGAGTTAAGCCTTTGCTGTTAGGAGAGCTGGGTCATTCCCAGGGTAACAACAGATCCGTAGAAGTGGTTGCTTCCTTTCAGCTGACTGAGGCTAAAGAATCTGCCGTGAGAGCTTTGATTCTCTGCGCTCCACAAATGCCTCCCTCTGATCTCCCAACGTTTGACAAGAATCCTGATTCCGGGATTAAATACTTCTCTAAGGCATTCTGTTTCCGCTCGGGCAACTTGCCTTACACACTTAGTGGTGACCTGAAGTGCAGAACATTCTCCAGTCAGGGGACCGTTAGGATTTAATGGGGAAAGCGTGCACTTTGCAATAGGCATTAGCTGCATCTGTAGTGCACTCACAGGCCCCCAGTGTCTGCAGAGCACTGCCCTGCTCCCTTTGTGTCCATGGCCCGACTCTTAAGCTCTACGGTGAAGATCCTTTTCTGTTTGTCATCTGATATTCCTTCTAAATTAATGTGAATTTTCGGTTTGCTCTCTGTTGTATCAAATCTCTGTCCCTGGTCCTCTGATAATCTCTATTCATGTGTATTCTAAGCAGCTCCCCCGAATGACCAGGTACACAGTGAAAATGGCCTCCCCCACCTGGCACCCTCCTCTTCTGCTTGCAGCTGATTGCTTCTCCTGGAATCAATACTACAATTAATGGCGTCCCTGTTGACCCAGCTACTCAAGGCAGGAATCTCTGCCCTGGCATGGCCTCTTCCGTATTCAGTCCATACCAGATTCTGGGTTTAAGATAATAATGTAGAAGTTTCAGGAACCTGTGCTTAGTGGATCACATATTTGCTGTCGTTAATATTCTCTGTGTCTTTCTGACCTTCATCTCCTCTGCTGGCTCCAGTTGCTGCTTTGCTCCTGGCCTTCACGTATGCACTTATGCACATATGTGTAGCTAGGATCTGCAATCAACCTCTGTAGCTCCTTTCCACCGAGGACTCTGCTCATGACGCCCACACGGTGACCTCTGTGCCTTTAACCTGAAGAACTGAGCTAGACAGCTGGCTCTAGAGCCCTGTGGCCCAGTCCTAGGCACCCCACCAGCATGCTCCCTGCTCCATGGGGCTAGATTTCTTTCTTTTTGGCTTTTCAAGACAGGGTTTCTCTGTAGCCCTGGCTGTCCTGAAACTCACTTTGTAGACCAGTCTGGCCTCGAACTAAGAGATCCAACTGCCTCTGCCTCGAGTGCAGGGATTAAAGACGTGAGCCACCATGCACAGCTCCACGGCTGGATCTTGGGATATTCTAGGATACCATGCCTCTTTACACAAGCATGTTGTTCTCTGTGCACACTGTCTCACTTCTGAGGCTGCTGTGGCCCCTCATTTCTCCTAATTCTAGAGCAGCTGTCAAGACTCACCTCAATTTCCATCTCCTCTGAGAAGCTCTCCCTGATCCTCTAGGTACCATAGGATCTATACACTTCCTTAGCTGTATCTGTTGTGGTTATTCACCTGTATCTGACCTTCCTGTAGATGCTAAGCGTGAAGGCACGGTTCTGATCCTATCTTTGTACTTACAACACCTAATAACTGTCAGGAACATTCAAGCTTCTTTGGATGAAAGCATTTTCCAACACTAACAAAGAAAAAACATTCGTAAAAAAGATATTGACCTCAAGCTGTTCTTTTTTCTGACCTCACATAAACATCTTTTTTTTTTTTTTTTCAACAACATAGCTTTGTTTTCCCCTTTTGCTTTTTGTGTTTTAAGGAAGTACCACCAAAACCTATCCAAAATCTCTTTGGCTCTTTTGCTGATGACAGTGCTAATGTATTGGCTGAATCCTTTCTAAACTTGAAATCGGGTACCATTTCCACCTGGGAAATAGGTTCCACCTGCATCTTTATCACCTCTTTCCATGATGGTGGCCTCTTCCATGACATTTAATTTGGGAGTAAACATTTAAATTGCCCCAACCCATTTTTAGGTTTCAATCTGCCCTTGCTTTGGAAGTGTGCTTCACCTATTCAGGTATGTTTCCTGTTCCCCAGCTCTGAGAAGACAGAGTTAGTACTTCCCAGGGAAGTTTGGACCCTCAATCCAAAGCAAGACTGATGTCATTTCATGAGAAGCCATAGTTAACACAGTGATAAGCCTCATATTTGAGGAGCCAGGGAGAAATAATGGGATTCATTTTTAATTCATACTAATTGTAGGCAAGAGCCTAGACCTTCTAAAGTGGCTTTGTAGTCAAGGGTTACTGCAGGGCACCACAGAACTTCCAACAACTGCTCCCACTGCTTTGCTTGTGAGGACATGGCAGCGCCGAGGGAATGATGGCTCTTGCCAGCTTTTCTCTGAAGTTTGGCCTTTGGCTCCGAAGCATGAGGTTAATTTCAGCTACGCTGTTAGCTTTCCTTCTGAGAGCAGTTCATTTTAATAGCAACCTGCCTGTATCTTGAAAAGCATCCAAAAGCAGCAAGAAAGGGTTGGCCAGGAATCTAAATCAGTAAATTAGCTATCAGCGGCCTAGCAGTCGACAGAATACTTTGCAGTCAGTCTCATTAATCTTTTTTTTTTGCCCCTCTTCCCCCATATTTATTACATTCTAAATCATAAGAAAATATGCCTATTGCTGCAGATGGTTGAGGAGAATTTTTTTTTTTTACGTTTCTTGGTTCAGACATTGCCAAGCTGGTTAATAGTCTCCTTGCAGTTTCCCCTAAGAAAGCATATATTTTAAACATTCCTGTGGTGAAGGAAACACACACACACACACACACACACACACACACACACACACACACACACACGACAATCACACAGTGAGTCCTCAGATACTCATAAGGCAGATCATAGTGATCAAGGTTTTGCCACCCTGTCCTCATCCATCCTTTCTTCTCTTTCCCATCTTCTTCCGTTTTTGAGACTTCAGCTACTTTTAAAGAGAAAAGAGGAGATGCGCTGCTTGAGGGCAGGGGAAGCTACCACTTGCTGCAGGCACGTGTGCTCTGGCTGCTGGCAGGGAGAAGTCCTGCCTTCTACAGGGTGCATTGTTCTTGCAGACACACGTAGCGCTCAGGTCTGGGTGGCTATTGATTCTTCCTCTTAGCCCAGTGCTTCCCCAGAGCCGAGATTTACTTATTCATAAAGCTGAGATGATGTCGGACAGGAGTTACAGGAGTGTAGATCCGAAGTGCAGCCTCAATAGGAAGAGCTTTTAGGAGATTCAAGACTCAATATGCCAATGCAGAGGGAACCACCCCGCTCCAGAGTGGCACGCCACTGTTCTTCCGTGTGTGAGAGGAAAAGAGCAGCACAGGGTTGACTTCATTCCTCTGTTCCCAAGAGCCAGCAGAGGCAACGCCAGCCATGCTCCTTCGTTGACACTAGGTCTATCAGCTCACATGCAATGGCCCTGTTACCTGTTTCATGTAAGTCTGTCTCAGTGCAGGGCCTTCAGGGGCTTTGCTGTGCTCGAGGGTAGTCAGCATGAATGTGTTCGTTTTTTATATACTCTCAGGTATTGGTCGGCTTGTTAAAATCTAAAGTGGTTCTCCGTGTGTCTAAACCATGTAAGTCATGTGGTTGTTTGAATGAGATGCCTCTCATATTCTCAGGCACTTGACTGTGTGGTCTCCAGGCGATGGCACTGTTTGGGGTGGTTAGCACGTGTGGCCTTGCACCGTTTCAAGCTTGCTCTCCCAGCTTTCCATCCATGGTTTGAGATGTGAGCCCTCAGCTCCTGCTGCAGCCAGCAAGCCTACCACTTACTCCCGCGCTCCCTTCATGGATGGCGACTGACTCCTAGCCCTCCTGAACCTTCCCTTCTCTAAGCCCAGAATAAACCCTTCTTCTGTAGGTTGCCTTGATTATGGAGTTTTGTCAGCAATAGAAATGTAACTAAGGCAATAATGCTAAAAGTTTTTTACCTTTTGTTGATAAATGTATTTATCAAATAAAAATTTGCTATTTGGCTTTTAAATTTATTTTTAAGAACTACATGTCAAATTTTCACTGTGTCCTGAACTAGTTGTTTTTCTATTGGCTGAAAAATGTGTTCAGTGGCTAGAATATCATGACATAGCATTCCGGACAGTAGTTTTCCATGAGCTCTTTTATCTTCACAGAGTAGAGATGGGTAGGCAGTCAGATGATATAAACACTGGCCTTATCTGCTGCTGGCCCTGTGTGACACAAGGCAGCAAGTTCCTGCATTCTCTGGGACTAAGGCTCATGTTTGTTCTATAGTTTGGTATTGCTGGGTTAAGAACAGCAAGTGTCAGTGTGAAACTGGCAAACACACAGCTGATTTCCATAGGCTTCCCTGTATCTATCTCTTCTTTCTTCTTTGAAGTAACGCACTGACTTTTTTAAGAGGTAATTATTGAGATAAAAGGGTAGATAAATGGATGAGAATTCTTCTCTCATGAAGGCTTATTCCAGTTTTAACAATCGTTGACTTTCTATTAAAAGAAAGAGTTTTCAGGTGGAACTCAGCTGCCAGCAGCCCCAGCAACCTTAGAAACAGC
This sequence comes from Meriones unguiculatus, assembly GCF_030254825.1. Lineage (NCBI taxonomy): Eukaryota > Metazoa > Chordata > Mammalia > Rodentia > Muridae > Meriones > Meriones unguiculatus. Next base: position 101,405,455 of record NC_083354.1, read on the forward strand.
ACCAGGAAGACATACTGGGGGTTTGGAAGCGGGGAACCTCACACCCTGAGAGCAACCAGGTGTCCTGCTGGGCCTAGAGCCCCAGCCCTTTGCCTGAGGGTTAGGTGAAGCCTGAGTTACTGTTCCTTTGGATCTCGGTTCATGCGAGTAGCTGTGCTCTACCTGTCACATTGGCTTTTTCATGCCTCAGCCCTGGACACTGAGCTTGGACACAAGTAGCCTGTGAGTATTCTAGAGTTGCTCGCCTTGAGCTCCAAGTGCACTGCTATCTAGTGTATGCATGGACATGTCACCGGGCGAACAAGGGAAGATTCTCACGGCAGATTTCAGAGGTCTCTGGCTGATTTGACTGCCACAGTGAGAAGGCACTCCAGGGGTAACCCATGGAAAGACCAAAGGAAAGCTGTTAGGAGTCTCACCATTGTGTTGAGGATTGGTTGCTGTTTCCTACAGCACTGAGCTTTAGCTAAGTGTAATATTCGTCAACAGAATTATATTATTTAATTCTGGTCATTTGCTCTTTTTAAAATTAGTTTAATCCTAAACTTCTCTAGGGAGTAAACTAGGAGGTTATTCTCCTCAGCCCTGGGCTTGCCTCTGTTAGCAGGCTCCTTCACTCCTCGGGCCTGTTTCACCCCACAGATCACCCCACAGATCAACAGTAGAATGGCATGTGTCACATCAAAATGGCCATCACACCCAAATTTCTAACCTCATATGATGTTGAACTCTTTATTGTTGGGATGAAGTGTGGTTTCTGGTACTTTCGATGCATCACTTCAGTGTAGAAGAGCCTTTCCTTTTCTGTGTGCCTCAGTGACCTCTGCAGGCACCACCAACAACAACCAAAAAAAAAGGTTATTCTGATGTTCTGTTGTGCCCAGTGGTTCCTCTGCAGCCAGTGCAGGGGTGGACGGAGCAACGCCTACCCAATTCCATAAGCATGGAAGCCTCATAAGGATGGGTCTGTATTTGTAAGACCCTCTCTCCTTTGAGCCTTCTCCGCCTTCATCTGACTAAACTTAGAGGAGATTTTCACCCCTAAGAGTTAGATCCCAGGATAGCGGCACAGTGTTTAGATGGAGAATGACTGGAGCTCAAGCCAGACCATGGACAACCCAAGGAGAGACCTGTCCAGATCTGGGAATTTTTCATAAAGGTTTTATCTCTCCCCCCTTTTGTGTTTGCTTTCTCTTCCTGGTCCCACCTCTCCCAGGCAACCAGGCAGCCTTCTCTGGATGTCCTTTAAACTAATGTTTCCACTTCATCTTTGTAAAGCTACCTCCCCCTAGTGAAGCAGAGCTCCCTATTTGCTCTCGGTGTCTTGGGGTTCAGCAAGGGTGCTCTCAGAAGCTTCTGTGAACTGAGAGCTTAGCGAGCAGGAATGTCTGGTGAGCAGGAGTAACAGCTGCTCCTCCCACTGTGGGCAGCTCAAGCTGATTCCCATGATCCTGTTCTCATGGCACAGACCTTCTCTGATGAGCCTACCTATCCCTTTGGGAGTAAAGCTGTCCCAGATCCCCTTATTGATGTACAAAAGGGGAGACAATGGGCTCCTATGGGCCTGAGTCTACTAGTGTAGAAGAAACCACACAGCCTGACCTCCAGGAGAGATGACCCAGCTCCCAATACATTTTATTGATTGGGCCACCTTCTCAGCCCCCACCTTGGCCTTCAAAGCCACACAAATGTGTTGGGGGAGGCCTGATTGCCAGGTGTGGCTCTGCTTTGGGGGCAGTAGGCTAGAATTGATGACAGCTTTAGACTATCTTCTGAAGAAAGATGTGCACAAAGGAGGTTTTACATAAAATTTCAGGTGCCTTTCGGATCTTCCTGGGCCTAGCCACTTACATAGGACCCATTCTATTCAGGTCCCATTTATATAGGATCCTGACTTACATCTTCCAGCCGGGGGCTACACTTACTTTCTACGCTGAAAAATCTTGATGTTGCAACCTCTGAGGTTAGTATAGCATTCAATAGAGACCTTGATTGTATACCACACTGCCATGCTTTCAGTCAGACAGAAACATCTATCAAGCCCTCCTACCATGATCCTGACAATCACAAAGTGAATAGCTATATAATTTTGTGGAATACTCATGAATATAGGCTGATTTTTAAACATACTATTTGCCCCTTAAAAAACATTGCAGTTTCTTGAGCTGTGATGTCCTTGGTGTCTTGAGATATAAATACGTAATCCATTTTCTGAGCAGAGTTAATTCATGCCAGCATTCGGAATCTTTTAGAAAAATTAAAACCTGGCTTTAACTCCGTTTAACAGTAATTGATGGGTTTAAACATCAATTTAATCTCATGTTTAAATGTTTAAAGGTATGTTTCATGTGATTGTTAAACTTCAAAAAATATTTGGGAAATTGGCAACGCCGGTGAGATCCTTACTTTTACTTACAACTTTAATCCTTTATTTCTTTCTTTCTTTGTAGTTAATGGTTCTCTTGTGTACTAGACCTTGTTATTCTACAAGGAAACCAAAACAGTAGAAATGGTTCCAGTCCCACCGATCAAGTGACCCCTTCTCTCACTGAAGGAGCGGTGAGAGTGAATATTGTCAGTAGTAAGTACAGAGAAAGAAATATATGAGAAATGAGGCTGGGGGAGCCAGAAAGAACTTGAAAAGCTCTGCAGAAGAGGAATGGGTCAGGCTGGACCTGAGTGGATTAACAGTAGTTGCTTAACAACAACAATGAAACCATCATTGTAGAACCCCTCTTCTGTTCTTTTTATTTTCCTAATTCTGCCATGTCTGGATGCTTGTTAAAACATAACTTTCTTAGCACAGTGCCCAAGCTTAGCTAGAACAGACAGTAAAAATGAGCATGAAGCCAGCAAGCATATAGAGAGCCACTGCTGCCTTCTGTCCTTACTCCTTGAGGGGAAAAGCAGCCGAGAAGAAATCAGTGGAGTTGGTCTGAACCCTTTTAAAGCTCTGTTACGAACCCAGTGGGGAGAGTGTCTTGGACAAGATTGACCTTGTCTTGGTCCTCTTCTCCAGATGCTATGACAGTGGCACTCAGTGTCCTTTCTGCACACAGCAGTGAAAGGTTCCTCGCTCTCACCCAGCACTCATGTGACCTTTGGGGTGTGAGTGTGGTCACTGGCGAGGGGCTTTAGAACCAACTGGTCAGGCTGTGCTGCTTCTCCACCACCAACTAGCTGTATCATCTGACCATGCTTCTTAGCACTCTGCCTCTGCATCCTAGTTCATAAGAGGAAGAGATGCTAGCAGCACCTAATTCTGAAGCTTGCTGTTAATCTTAATACATTCTTTGGCCTACTCTTAGCTGTAATCATCATTATTTGAAGTCAAAGCAATTGAGCTCAGAGGTTAATTAGCTTGCCCCATTTCACACACAGTACGACCCAGAGCGTGGGGCTTTCAGTGAGTCTTGCTGTAAACCGTGTACACAGGAGACGTCCATATTAACTGAGTAGAATTTCAGAACTGCATTTTCAGATCCCATCACAGACAAAGCTGTTTTACATATGTTCTCTGTAGGGGATCCTATCCATTCCCAGATATTTTATTTGTCATGTGACTCAAGGTTGTCAGTAATACATTTTAGACTTGTTATCTGTAAATAAATTCTTATTGGAACAGCAGTGTCCTCTTCTGTCAGCTGTTTTGACGACAACCCTTGTGCTGCAGTGGCCGAGTTGGAGTTGTGAGGGAATGGGTGGCCTCTAACGCCTGAAATGTTTATGCCATAGCATTTTACAGAAAATCGATGTGTTTCCTGGTCTCGCTGAGTGTTTTAATCTCTCCCCTGAGATTCTGCTCCTTAAATTTTAGCTACCCATCCCATTCCTCTACCTCCATACCCCGTGTCCCGCTTAAAGTTGACATCTACTGAATGACTTGTGTTCATTTTCCACCGGAAAGCAGTTCCTCCTGCGTTTGCTATCCCTGTCAAGGACACGACCGTATGTCAGCAAGCCACCTTTCTTTTCCCTACTTGTGACCAATCTGTTAGGAGTACCTGTCTGTTGGTTATCCTAAATGCATAATCTGCTTGAGGACATTGCCTGGACTTTTACTGAGCCAGTGCTTTCAGTTCCGGTGTGCTCAGACCACAGCCCAGAAATTACTCTCCAAAAGGCATACCAGATACTAGCTATTGGTACATCTCTGCCACGGGAGATAAGTCCATTGAGGAGTTATAGACATGGTTTCTCAAGTAAGAATTTGGAAATAGTAGAAGGTCAGATTATTTGTAACTCTTTAGTTTCTTTACTTGAACATATTGGGAAAACATGGCTATCCGGTTGATCAAGCTTATACCTTATAACCATTTTGTTAAATGCCTTGTAATGGAATCAGCCAAGGCCTTCTTGGCTGAAGATAAATAGTTAAAACCCTTAACGTGACACTATTATCTGTCTCATTCCTCCAAAGGGCATAGTCAGATAATAAATGCATTTTGATCCTCATCAGTATTACTTGAATATTATTGTAAAGCTCATGATATTATTAGCTCTGCTTACTCTTTTATGAATTTGAATTATTCTCTGATAACTGGTAAAGAGCACAGAGGAATGGCATACAAGTAATCTTGAAACACAAAAGGATTAGTGGGTAATTAATATCCACTCAGTGCCTTAGCAGCTTTGATCTTGGTGTTTGTTTTATCCAGCAAATATTTTCATAGTGCCTTAATTTCAGTCTCTATTTGAAACTTAGGCAGGAGTTGGCTTTGTTTCCTGAGAACAGGAGAGATGTTGACAGCACTCACATGCAGATCTGAGACTATAAATTAATTCTCATTCTTCCAGCAAAGACATTAATCTTTGTGTAACACGAAATAATCTCAAGAATAACAGGTTCATGTGCCGAACAATGATCTTAAAGATTAATATTTTCCTATGGTTAGGGATAACATAATATAGCTATAAACTTCCCCAAATATTCCTTGAAGTTTTAATTATCTGTAGACTTTCATAGATATATTTTGATCAGACATGTAAAGAAAAAGCGTAGCTCAATTACTGTCAAATTAAGGATGATTTTATATCTAACACAGGGAAAGATGCCGCCCACCATCAGGCTTAAGAACTGCTGAGATGCTTAAAGGAAATAGCAAGTGTTTGCGGATAACGCAGAGATTCAATGGCCTTTTCTCAGCTGCTTCCCGTAGTGGTAGCAGCTGCTGCTGTCTGTCACTGTGTCGCTATTTGTAAGCCGGTGACCCTGGAGGGCCTCCCATCTAAGCTGCCAGGTGGCACGCTGAAACTTACCACCAGATCACACAGTCAGGTTTGTGTCTTTTAGGAAATAGGAGCTTGCAGATCCATAGTACCATCCAGTGGTCTTCTAGAAAATGTTTGTTTATTTATTTCTCTTTACAGTACTGCCAGCTGAGCTTAAAGACCTCAAACATACTAGGCAAGTACTCTACCACTGAGCTACACCCCAGCCATTGGCTGGGAGGAGGTGTTTTGTTTGAGACATGGTTTATATATGTAGTCCTGGATGCCCTGGAACTTGCTGTGTATCAGAAAGCAGAGTGAGCAAGCCATGGGGAGCAGGTAAATAAGCAGCAGCCTTTTATAGTCTCTGCTTCAGTTCCTGCCTCCGGGTTCCTGCCTTGAGTTCCTGCCCTGACTTTCTGATGAGCTGCAACAGAAGAAGTATAAGCCAAACGAACCCTTTCCTCTCCAAGCTGCTTTCTGTCAGGGCATTTTGTCACAGCAACAGAAAACAAATGAGGACAGCATCGTAATGAAAAATATCCTGTAACAATATGAACTAGCTGACAGAAACTTGACCGGCATTTCTGAAAAAGGTCCAAGGTAATGTTAGACGTCAGAAGAGCTCAGTGTCCACTGTTCCTCTGTTGTCTGTAGACCTTTATAACTCTACAGAATGCTAGGACCTACCTCCAGATAGACCACACTTGCTTATCTGTCTAATGAGAAAAGGGCCCGGGGCACCTAATGGCAGACTTGAGAACTTCTGAAGGAAAATGCTCTCTTTAATTGCACACTTCTCGGTTTTGTTTTAAAGGTTTTTTTTTTTTTTTCTATTTGTTGTCAAAATATTATGTATGTAAATAAGCTAACGACTGTGGGAGTCTTGAGCAGAAGATTTAGAGTTCTAATTAAGCCAACAACACAAATGTGCAGTGGATGCGGCCTCTGTAGGAATTTAAGTGCTGGTGTGGGGTTTGGTGTCCTCACAGAGCCTGAGTGCTTTGCTTTGCAGAGGACAGCAGGCCGTGATTTCTGTAAACTAGACTCTCCGAGGGCTCACTTTTCTCTCTCCTCTTATGTATCTAACAGGGAGTCCACGGTCGTAAATGCTCTTTTCTCTAGTACTCACGAAGGACAAGGTCACCCCAGCCTATCAGCAGGGGTGGAAGGAATTTGATGTTGGAGTCAGCTGGCTGACTCACTCAGACACCTCCATCTGTCTTTCCCTTGGTCCACGGGTTTCTCAGTATGATGCCTCCTTTCCTGTTGTTTCCTTCCCACCTGCAGGGGAAGCCTGCCTTTCGTCCACTATATTTACTATATTGTAAATGACCTATGGACAAAGGCAGATGAAAGGCGGTTTGGAAGACTGGTAAATTGGTACGCACTGTCAAGAAGTGGAGGCTGAAGGAGTTCTATGCCATCCTGGACTGTGGGTGCTTTTCCTTTCCTTTGGCTTCACGACTTAAGCATTGATTCTTTCTCTGTGGTTTGGCATTTAGTGATGGCTGCACTTGTGAAAGAGTGACCTCAAATTAAAATTGTGGCCTGAGAACCACAGAGCCGTGCTGGGCCCTTAGACTCCTGTGACTGTAGATCCTTAAAGCTTACAACTTAATTTCAAAGAGCATCTTGTCATCCAATTTCATAGCTCTGCCTACAGATGTTTAAACCTAAGTTCGTTTCATCAGATAAATTATGACGTTTGGGGACATGAAGTCGACTAATTTCTGTGATTAAATTCTCATCCATTTGCTCGAAGATTAAATGCTATATTGCAAAATGCCAAAACTGAAACACCATCATTCTGTTTTGAGCGTGGAGGAGGGAGAATGAGCCATGTGCTTAAGTTTTAAAGTAAATGATTGAGCATCATTAACTGTAAGGCAGCTTTCCTTAGGTTTTTTTGGGGGGGGGTATTTATAGGTCTATTGCTTATACACAAATGAAATTAGAAGTGTATAGAGGCTGCCTATAAATTAGAAGTGTATAGAGGTGCATGTTGATGGTTTGTCCTATGCTAAATGGGGTCAGTGACATCAAAAGAGGAGAGCAGTGATCCCGAGTTCCAACATGGAGTTTGTTACAGAGCAGGTTCCCAGCAGCTGCCTGCCAATCTCCAGAGAGTAATTAGCTGCTGAAAGTTGTCTCTTCACCAGGCGTCAGAGCACTATTGAACCCCTGAGCCTCAGTTTACCTATTTGTACACAAGTGTATGACATTGTTTGTTTTGTCATTTTAAAGCATTGGAAGAATCAAGGGAATGCTTGTCTATCTCTTAGCACTGGGCGATGCTGACTCTGGGACTCCCCCCCCCAGTGCTGTTTCCATGTGGTGTTTACTGCATGGTGGTGCCATGTTACTGACTCCAGCCGCCACTCAACAAATGCACAGTTCAGTTGAGGAGCTAGTGTTATGCTAAAGTTGAGGAAACTGGTTTATTTGACTTACAAACAGCAGTTACACATAGTTATAATTCCCTTTTGTTTTTTCATGGGCAATTGTCCAAAATCATATACACTGAGATGACTTAATCATTTTTCTCTGTATATTAAAAGCTTTTATGTATACATGAATGACTATAAAAATTATTATGAAGGTCTAAGAAGTAGATAAATGAAAACTTGGCATTTAATGGATCTCTATCACTCCACAGAATATTAGATTAGGACATGTGTCACATAAAAGTCACTCTTAGATATGCTGTCTATTTAAAGGTGGGGTTTTCCTGAAACGAAGTCTTGCAGGTTTTGATGAAGAAAATCAATCAGCATGTGTCTTATCTTTCATTCTCTCCTCTGGCTCAGTGTGCAATTACATTTACTGCACAGGATGACAGTGTGGCATGTATTAATTTCATACTCCCCCTACCCATATGAATTTTCTAGTCAACCGACTGAAAAGTAACACCAGAAATGTACAAATGAAGTCATATCCATATCCATTAGCCCAAGCCACAAGTATTTCAGTTCTGTTTTGTTTTATTTTCAGTCCCTTTTGTATATCTTTGGCTGGTATGTTACTGCTTGAACCTGTGAGTTTACTTTCATATAGCCAGGAAGTGCTGCGCTGCAGAGACTGCCAACCTACAACCCAACGCAATATCCAAGCAAGCTGTCTAGTCAGGGTATGCATTCATATACAGCGGGATAATCGTGGAGTCTTGGTTAAAACGATGATAAAGACAAGCCTAGGACTTTTTCCTCAGCTCTGAGAAACATTAAGACATGGAATAAAGTCACTGGCAGATGAGGGTCGAACATTACCCATTAGCAGCACAGAACAGGATGGAGGCCAAGTTTTATTTGTTCTACTATGGAACCCCAGCCTGCAGCACAGGCCACAGCCGCTTGCACGGGCTTCCTGCTGATCCCAGAAGAGCAACTCCGATCACAGCCTAAAGAATAGAAAAGAGCTTGTTCCCAGAGTGCAGCCCCAGTCCGGAAAAAAAGAAGCACCCCCCCCCCCGAGTAATTCCTTGGAGCACTCACTTCCCCTCCCATAGATAGACTTAATGCAAATATGAATTTATGAGCTTGAGATATTGGGGGGGCAGAATAATTCATTCCCTTTACAGAACATGTAATCTAACATTTCATCTAATGTAACATTTCATGTCACATGAAACTATATGGAACTTAAACACAGGAAAAGAGTGGACCTTACCAAGAGTGATAGGGACACGTTTGATGAGAAACATTCCAGGCCAGGTTGTAATGGCAGGGATATTTGCAGGGGAGTGACTGTCAGAAGAAGCCAACAGCGGTGGCGGATGTGAGAGCTGGGGACTGCCTCCTCACCCAGAGCTGTCAGTTCTAGTACAAATGAGGATCTCTTTGGGAAAGTCTTGTTGCTGTTGCATTATTGTATGCTAGCATGTTGATCTCTGAGAAGGTCTTTGTATATTTGCATATATCCCTCTGTAATTTATGTTGGCTAGTGACATATAGACAGAAGATTGGATTTGGTGACTAATCATGAGATTTCAATAGCACACGGCCCATGATTTTTGGAGTGTATGATCATTATAAGGACATGTTGCAGAGAGATTATTTACACCCTCTCCCTGATAAAAATGTTTGTGGTTCTGTTAGAAGAGAGAGTTAGCTATGAGCTAGTCATCAAAACTACAGTTTGTGGTAGACATTGGTCCAGGCAAACTGAATGGCATGTTTGGGTGACTTAGGGTAAAGTTTAGATACATTCCCAAGGCAAGTACCTACTGATGTTAAAGGTACTGCTTTTGATAAGCTAGGGTCAGATGGACGGGGAGGAGGTCCTCCCTTATCAGTGGGCTGTGGGAGGGGCATGGGAGGAAAAGAAGGAAGGGTAGGATTGGGAGGGAATGAGGGAAGGGATACAAAATGAATAAATTGTAATTAATAAAAAAATTAAATTTTTAAAAGGTACTGCTTTTGTTTAAGTGAGGGTCACATTGCATTTGCTCAAGATTGAGTCCTTTGGCAAGGAACTTCAAAGAGAGATAATGGTCACTCATGAGATAACCTATAGATTTTGTCATTCCTCCCAGTGACTCATACCCAAAGACATCACCAAAAGCAACAAAATGAAAGTAGTTTTTAACACTGTGAGACTGTAAGATAGGTCCATCTGGCACAAAGTCATAGTTAATCCTTTGCCGAATGCTTCAGTATAGGCTGCTGTGTCTGTTAGTGATGTGAAGGCAAGGCTGATAAGAAAGTTGTGGGGTCTAGAGTAAGCAAAGTATATTAGCCACCAGCTCCTTCCCTGAAACTCTCACTGGGAAGATGTGACCAGCAGTCACATGGTATACGGTAAATACAGGATACTTAATGGATAAGGGCCATGTTGTCTGTTCTAGATCTGCATTGCCTTATTTGTTTGGAAGACTTCTTGCACAGTTCTGTATCTGTATCTTGGGACCCTGACAAATGTGACTGTCTTGGCTTTGTCCAGAGATCATGAGACTCGTTATATATAGAACTGACAAGGTCTCTACTGTCTAGGTTGTGGGGATTCCATTCTTGGCTCTCTTTGCCCAAATGGGTTTCTTAATTCTTTGCTTTATTATGTCTGGCTGAATCCACAGTCCCCATAATGATGGAGAAAGAAGAGAGGATGGGGATACTGCAAACAAAGGAAACACATGTTGTCTAGTTTCTCTGCTCTACCTGGCCAACAGGGTGAGTGGGCCTGACATGTCAGCTTTTCTTTAGGAGGCTACAAACATTACAAGCTGTGGTAATTTTGGGTTTTTTGTTTTGTTTTGTTTTGTTTTTTACTATGAGAGGTCTATTTTATTTGCCCATGTGCATATATGCTTATGAAAATATTGACTTGTTTTGACAGCAGTTTTGTGAACTGGGATGAATTAAACCATTTGTGCCAGATGGCTTTATATCAGCTTGATGCAAGCTAAAGTCATCTGAGGGGAGGGAAGCTCGAAGCTCAATTAAGAAAATGTAGTTTATTTTCTTGATTAGTGATTGATGGGGAGGGCCCAGTACCATCCCTGAGTTTGTGGCACTAGGTTCTAAAGAAGGCAGACTGAGCAAGTCAGTAAGCAGCACTCCTCTATGGCCTCTGCATCAGCTCCTGTCTCCAGGTTCCTGCCCTGTTTGAGCTCCTGTCCTAATTTCTTTTGATGGAGAGCAGTGATATAGAAATGTAAGCCCAATAAACCCTTTCCTCTCCCCTACTAGCTTTTGGTCACGGTATTTTATCACAGCAATAGAAACATTAAGACACCATTCTTTTTTTTTAATGGATTTTTTCTCATGTACTATATCCTGATTATAGTTCCTCCCAGTTCCTCCCCAACTGCCCTCCCCTCCATAGCTACTTCCTTTCTTAGTCTAATTTAAAAAGAGCAGGCCTCTAAGAGATAACAACCAAACATGACAAAATAAAATGATAAGATGAAGCAAAAACTTTCATACTTAAGCTGGACATAGCAATGCAGGAAAAATCCCAAGAGCTGTCAAGAGTTAGGAGTCATAGTTAGGAACTCCATAAGAAAACCAAGCTAGTCGCTATAATATATATGCAGAAGACCTGGTGTAGACCCATGTAAGCCCTGCGCTTGCTGCTTCAGTCTCTGTGAGCTCAGATGTGGCTTGCTTAGTTGATTCAGGAAGCCATGTTCTTCTGGTGTACTCCATCTCCTCTGAGACACCATTCTTTTTCAAAGAGCAGGTTATAGAGAGAGCATTCTCATGGCATATACTGCAGCCATTTCAGTCCATCACAGAGGCTATCAGTGTAGCCAGAGTCATGCAACCACTGCAGTCAAATTTAGAACTTTCTCATGAGCAGACAAGTACCCTTCATGCCTTTGCTGTCCCACCTCACCCACAAGTGAGTATCCTCTCCTCCCGCCTACTTTGAGCACCCTTTGATTACTTTCTTTCTCAATGGAACAGGCAAAGCAGCCCCTTCTAAACACTTACCTGTGATGGCTGGAGCTGTGAGAGGTTCGGTCTAATGAAAAAGACTAAAATTTGCATATGTGGCTGATTTAAAAAAATGTGTATCACTAAATGACACCAAGCCACAAATTCACTATGCAGGAAAATATTTTCCAGCCACTGCCAGTTGTTTATCTCAGCCATTTGTTCAACCTCTCTGCATAAATAAAATCTGCAATAAGTGGCTTGTAGATTTCCTATGTTTAGGCCTCCAGTATACTACTTAGCAAAAGCCCCTGGGGACTTTCTGCATGTCAAACTTGAAGGGGTAACTCCCCATTCTGAGAGGATACAGCACAGTCGGGTGGGAGTGGATATGCATGAACAAGTTGAGTACAAAATAAGCCAGTGCACACAGATGGGACAGTCACTTAACCCTGGAGCCATGTGGGCGTTGCTGTCAGAAGCAGCTCCCACCGAGGGAAGCACCAGAGACTGCTGAGGCATTCAGAAGGCTTAAAGAAGAGGAGAAGGAAATTTAGGTGAAGGGCCAGTGTGCTCAAACAAGGGAAGACGTGAAGACAGGACATAGCGTAGGCCATGGGATGTGAGCAGATGACTAAGCCAAGGGATGATGGGGAAAAAAGGGTACTGAGGGAGATCCTTTGGGCTGTAAATCAGGATCTAGAAAGTTCTGTATGGGGTACCCATAGTCCAGGCTTTACCTACCACATTTGTTTCTTGTGGCTGCTGTGGCAGAGCCAACAACCGAGTGGTCTAGAATAACACTTACCTTCCCATAGTTCCGGAGTCCACAAGTTTGCAGTCAAGGTGTCACAGACTCATGTTTCTCCTGTAAATTGTAGGGGAGGGATCTTTCTTTGCCCTTCCAGCTGCAGATAGCCTCAGATACTTCTTGGTTTGTGGCAGCAGAATTCCCATATCTGCTTCTATCATCATATAGCAGTCTCCTCGCATCATCTCCCCTCTGTGAAAACTGGTCTCTTGACCTTTCCTTCTGCCTGTCCGTCATCATATCCTTTTCTGTACGCATACCCAGCCATGCTTGATAAAAATCTTCCAGCCTGAAAATAGAAAGTTAAAAGGACCACACAGAAAAGCACATCCAGATCAGATAAGCAGCTCCAAATAAGGAGGAAAGAGACATTTTGCCAGAATCATCACGTGAAAAATTTCCTGCTCTGTTTATTCAGTTATCAAAAGTGTGAGCCAGGTACTGTTGGCAGCAGGAAGCCTAAAGCACAAGTGACAGCCTGCCTCCAGCATGAGCTGTTATAGGCCTAGTGCTTCACAGCTGGTGAACAGAACATGCATTCAGAAATGGTTTAGATATGAAGTGAGCTTCTCCCTGGAGGCTCATGTGAAGGTCGTGCCCTCAAATCAGCGGTGTTCGAAGGCAGGACTTCTGGGAAGTGACTGGCTCCTGAGGCTCTCTGGCTTCATCAGTAGTCTATTCATGGATTCATAACTTGGTGGCATTATTAGGACATGGTGAAATTTAGGAGGTGGGGACAACCTGTAGGAAGAAGGCCATGGGAAATACACCCTAGAAAGATACTTTGTCCTTGGCCTCATCCTGGCTCTCTCTGCTTCCTGGCCACCATGAGGCAAGCAACTTCCTCTCCCACAGACTGTCACTGCCCTATCGCTCTGCCTCTCCTCAGACCTGGAGCAATGGAGCCCACTAGCCACAGACATCTGAAAACAGACAGAAAATAAGCCCTTTATACTTTTAATCATCCTCCTTGGGTGCTTGTCACAGTGACAAAAAGTGACAAGTGCATGCTTTATTTCCATGTGGGCCTAGCACCAACCCATTGGAGGAATAGAACTCCATCTCCTAAAGGAAAGAAACAGCAAATCCCAAGTCTTGTCAACACCGCAGTTTCCATCTTTCACCGCCATCTTGATACTTCATGGTCTCAGCTGCACATCCTTGGTACTACACAGATTTTTTTTTCCTGCCTTGTACCTTTTATATTAACCCCCTAAAATCTTCTGTCAGCCGCCTTAGCTTTGAAGAATCACAGCGATTAGCAAGTGTTGTCACCTATGTTACTTCTTATGATGTGGACAGGTCATCTGAGTAACGGGCTTGATAAATAATGGGATAAAATACATCCTTTGAGTAGACCACCAATAAAAGTTCATAAACTAGTACTTGATTTCAATAGTAGTAATCACTTTTTTCATTCATGATGCTAAACTGGTGGGTGCTCCCATGCACAACAGAGAAAGTTCCAAAGGAATACAGTTTTGTTCCTAGCCAGACTTCAAGAAATTTGCTGGTGCTTACTCTAAAACTATTGTCCATAGATCTTCATAAGGAGTGGTTGTTGAAGGCTGGAGAGATGGCTGGCTGGGTAAAACATGAGGACCTGAGTTTGGATCCCCTGGAAAGGGCTGGTGGATGGCAGCACCGCAACCCCAGCACTGAGCACAGGGTACCAGGGGGAACCCGGGCAGATCCCAGAATGCGCTGGCCAGCTAGGCTAGCCTTTCTGTGAGCTCCAACTCCACAGAAAAAAACTCATCTCAAAAATTAGGGTGGAAAGCACAGGTAAGGAAGAAGTGAACATCAACCTCTGGCCCTTTTACATTCATATACATGTGAACACACTGGCGCACATGAACACAGGGACTCAACCACATACCATGCACAAATACACACACACACACACACACACACACACACACACACTGTACCTTCTGGAATCCTCAGGTGCACATTCAAGGTACCACATATTTTCCCTGTAACTCCAGGGCAGGGATCCCTATGCAGTCCCAGCCTCTTGATCTGAAGGAAGACCACAAGGAAAATAATCTAAATACACTGCATACAAACCATAGAACTGTTATACTGAAGGGTTCATTTTCCAGAAGTTTCAGTGTAATGTATACAGCAGTTACCTTCCCCCTCCTACCAATGTCATCACAGAGATGAACTGCGCCATTTGGAACAGGACAAATCGAGAGGCACAGCTTCCCCCTGACTGACACATTCCTTGCTATGTTCCCTCCAAGGACCCTGCTGCTAAGCCAGTGGGTTTGCTACTTGCAGCATTCCTTTCAAACCACATAAAAGGCCAGAATAAACGGCATATCAAGTCCCTGGTTGCTCCGGGTCTGAGGTTCATTTTGCTACAATGCACCTTTCTGATTTTTTTTTTTTACTGGTTTTATATAATTTTTCTTGCCTTTGCTACTTCTTAACTATAGGGCAGTTGCCATAGTAACACCTGTTGACGGCAGACCAAAAAGAAAACTCAATGCCATTTGCGGAAGGAAGCTGCTGCTGCGTTCTTGCCTTTTACTCGGACCAAGGGATGCTTTGATTCTTTCTAATCTTGTGTGTGACACCTGTGTTGGCCTATTTTTATTTTAAGCTATTTTATTGGGTTCTTATATATACTACTCTTCTCCACCCTTCCCCAACACCAGGTAGGAGAGATAGAAGGTTAGTGGGGAGAGGGAGCGTTGAGATCTTTTTAGACTGCTTCCTGCTGCACTGAGTTCCTGGGGGCAAGTCCCGTCTCAGTCTCATCAGAATATCTCCAGTTTCTTTTTGTTTCTCTTTTTTTCTTGACCAGTTGACAAACCAGCAACAGCAGCAGCAGGAGCAGGAACCAGCAGGAAGAACAGCCATGCGTCCTCTCCTGGGCTCTGGCCTTTTTATACCCTCTCTAGAGTCCTCAGAATTAATCTTCAAAGGGCAGAATCACGCCCCTGCCAGAGCACAAAAAGGCAGATGGTCAGCTGCTGTGGACAGTCTGAAGCAGCCCCATATCCCACACCTGGGATTAAAACAAAAGTGTGTATCCATAACATGACTGGAGTTCTAAGACACCAAAACTCCCAGTACACACCTGTTTTCTTCAAATGACCTATTCAGCTCTGTAGTCCACTTACTTATTGGGCTGATTTTAAATGTTTTTGTTTTGTTGTTATTGTTGTTGGGTTTTCATTTTTGTTTTTGTTTTTGAGGCATGATTTCTCTATGTAGCTTTGGCTGTCCCAGAGCTCACTCTGACAACCAGACTGACCTTCAACACACAGAGATTTGCCTACCTCTGCCTCTTGAGTGCTGGGTAGTCTAAAGCATGAACACTATGTGACTTTCCTGAAGCGAGACAGAAAATGAACTGAGAGGAGTCATAGATAGATAGATAGATAGATAGATAGATAGATAGATAGATAGATAGATAGATAAGTACTACCATGTGCAAGGCCTAAGTTGACTCCCCAATACCAAAATGAACAAACACTGATCTAACATGGCAGTCTTAATGCAGCATGTTCTAGTAAAGTAAAAGCATTTCTCAAATTCCAGCCAGCCAAAAGTCTTGTGGGATCCTTTTACAACCATCTCACAATTGTAATTATGGAATTTTCTCTTTCATTCTGCTGCATAATTTGTCCTGCAAGCTATTCCCGAAAATGGTTTGTAAAAGGGCAAGCTCCATCTTTGAAATGGCGTAATGGAAGATGAGACCCTGCCTGCTGCTTCTGTGTGCCTTTGAATCTCTATAATTAAGGGACAGCAGTAACTAGGTGGCTGTGTCGGGCTTGTGATAAGATCTGTAATGGCCTCAGCATCACCCGCCTTGCCCTCTCTGCCTCAAATGCAGGGCGAGGTGGCAGCAAATGTGGCTCTTTCTCCACGCGTTGCTCCTGATGGTTTCCCAGGGCTTCCATAACAAAGTGGCACAGAATGTGTGGCTCGCAGGACAGCAATAGCCCATGTCACCTCTCAGTGCTAGGGCTGAGGTCCAGGCGTCAGCAAGTCATGCTGCTGCAGGGGCTGCAAGCACGTGTGCATGTGTCTGCTCTCCCTTGTGTCTGACTGGGTCGCTTAGAGCACACACACCCACAGGTACCCAAATCTGCAGATGCTTATCCCTTATACAAAATGGCGTGGTATTTGAATAAAACTTTGCACATCCTCCAGGACCCTTTAAATCTCCTCTGGATAGAACACCTGTGGACCATGAGTGCTCTGTGGTTTACACTGTATTGTTCAGAGGGTAATAGCAAGGCCTGCTCAGTAACGATGCAGGTTTTGAATGTCCTGATATTTTGTTTTCATTCAACAGCTGGTTGAAACCATGCCATGCAGAGATTTGGAAAGAGAGAGCGGGACAGAGAGAGTCCGACAGACAGAGACAGAGAGAGATTAAATAATATATCCTGTCTTGATTGATCTTGGCTGTGCCAGCTCCTTCCCTGTGCTCGCTTCTGTATAATCAGTGTCTGATCAGATTGGGGCTCAAGCTTCTCAGAACTTACTCCGCTTCAGGAAGCTGTATTTACTGGAAAATGGGCTTTGTTTTATTTTGCCTGAAAAACTCAATCTGACTGGTCTAAGGAATTTTTTAAATTTTATCAATGTGTGTGTTACACATTTATAAAGATGGTGGCAGATACCTCGTCTATATGTGCATATATGGTGGTAAGGAATGTAGTTGCATTGTGGCCCATTTACAAAATGTCAGTCAGCCCCACCCCTGTGCGCACAGCCTTCTGGAACTGAGGCACTTTACAGACCAATTTTACCAGCATGTCAGCCGGACCCACACACACCGTCTCCTGTAACCCCACACCCAGGTAGCCCTGCCTAGGACCGTGAGGCCCAACCAATTCTGTGACTCCACAAGAACAGGCAGCATGGCCCCTGCTCTCCCAGGATGACTTGGGCTGGAAGTTTGCATGTAGGTATTCATGAAGTTAACCGTCTCAAAGGTATGGGTGTACTGATTTCTAGCTCCTGACCTTCCACTTGGACCACTTGTACAATCATTCTTGCTTGCCTTCCCACATACCCACCCACACACTCTACTCACACCAGCCCTTGGGTGTAACAACAGAAAACAAAAATTGGAGAAGTTATTTCTTTTTTGAGATTTTGTTGTGTTGGTTGGTTGGTTGGTTGCCTTGAGTTGGGTGGGGTTGGTTCTTCGAGACAGGGTTTCCCTGTATAATTCTGGCTGTCGTGGAACTCTCTGAAGACCAGACAGAGTTCTGCCTACCTTGGCCTCCCAAGTGTTAGGATGAAAGGTGTGCAGCTCCACACCCAGCTGAGAAGTCATTTCTTATCAGGACACATCTTAGGGTCGACCTGGGGCTGTGAGAGACAAGTTTGCATTCTCAATGGCCTGTATGGAAGATGGCCAGTGAGACAAAATTAAGCCCAAGGTAGAAGCATGCAAGTGGCAGCAAAATCCTCAGTAGAAAAAGATGATTCTGTAATATACAGAGTAGGAGGGACTGGGAAGCAAGGGAATTTCTATTCGTAAAAAAGGTCATTAAACTAACAGGTGAATACATGAAAGAGCGTCTTTTCCATTGCTTTTGTTACTATGCCATGTATATTTGCACTATCTAAAAGAGTATTCTTTTAAGTTGGTGTTGGGGGCCTTACTATGTAGTCCATACTGGCCTTGAACTCTCCATCCTTTTGTCTCAGCCTCCAGTATGCTGGCATGTACCGCCATGTTCATCTTGAGAATATTCTTAAATATTTTTTTTTACTTCTACTTTATAAACTAGTATGAGCAGAATCATTTTACATACTTTCTGTTCTCTAAAGCAGCGTGTAGCCTTTGAAACTCGTGCTTTCCTGCTGGTGTCTGTGCCACAGGCTTTCTATTCAGATAGCGAAGAAATAAGCTGTAGAACTTCTCCCACCTGCTCCCATTTGCATATAATATATAATAACTCACATGTTGTAGCCTTGTCTGAAGACGGTTTTCCTGTTCTGTACTTTATCACTTTCATTATTTCTCTCCTAGTATTAAAACCGCCAGGGATTCATCTCCAAGCCACACTTATAACTCATGTTTACAGATAAGGTTCATATTGTGTCATTTTAAGCCTCTCTCTAAGTAACATGCTTATAAATAGAAAGCTCTTGATTATAAAATTCCAGTTGTTTATGACTCAACATTGGTATTAGATGGTTACCTGACTTTCCTGGTTTCTGAAGACTGTAGATAGTATGAGAATGTATATTTAAGCGTTCTTATCATCAACTCCCTGAAATTCAAGAAGGCATATTATTCTTGGAGAGATTATTTTATTAACTGAGCCTTTAAGAGGATTTTCAAAGGGGACTATTTTCCTAGTGCCATCTTTATAATCTTTTTGATTTAAAAAAAAAACTGACATGCCTAAGGCATCTTACCATCATGGTGGCTTCTGCAGTGCCTCTCCCAACTATTTTCTTGCCTCTTCCATTTCTCTGTTTGCAACAAGGAAAATAAAAGACAGAGATACCCCTCCTCTTCATGGACTGTCACTCTGCATACACCAGAGATTTCAGCTGTTTGAATGCAGGAAAAATGAAGCAGGATGATGTCCTGAAAGTAATTGCCAGGGAGGCTGAGCTTGTGGCCAGCAGGCTGGGGGAGGGGGAGAGAGAAACAGCTGGGAGAGCTGGTGAGGGCTGAGAGCAGAGTGGGAAGAGCTTAGCGAGGGTAATGCCAGCCAGAGCCTGCAACAGAATCCTGGAGCACAGGAGTGGGGCATTACTTTCTCCACACGGCACAGTCCTTGGCAGTCTGTTACTTTGTCTCTGTGGCTGCCACTGTGTTCTGAGCCACCAAACACAGCTAGGACTGTGTGTCACATGATCGCTGAGAAGGACTGAGTATTGAAACTTAATGGACAGAAATGTCTGTTCTTCTCGGGGGATCTCTATTTTATTGTTAATTTGTTAAACCCATGGCGGAATGTCAATGAACTAGCAGAAAATAGTATGCATTTGTTTATGGGGGTTTTTTTTTGTTT
The DNA here is from genome assembly GCF_030254825.1 of Meriones unguiculatus. Lineage (NCBI taxonomy): Eukaryota > Metazoa > Chordata > Mammalia > Rodentia > Muridae > Meriones > Meriones unguiculatus. Next base: position 101,424,864 of record NC_083354.1, read on the forward strand.
GGTTGGTTTTTGGTTTTTGGTGTTTTGTTGTTTTTTGTTTTTTGTTTTTTTTCCAAAAAAAATCTATCAAATTGCTGACATTTATCGTTGTGACAAATGGGGATGTGTATAATTATCTGGATTAATAGCTGATTTAGTAGGCATGTCCCAGAGGACCTGATTAATAAATTGCTATCTTCCTGGAGAAGGGCTCTTGGGATTTTATCTTAATCCTTAGTCAACATTAGGCCTCATCTGGGTGAAACTCCGTAACGCTGCTTTAGGCCATGAAAGATGACTATGTAACAAATGTCAGGTGGTGCAGGAATCAGGAACACCCTGACTTTTAATTCTGTGCCCCAAAGCTGAGCAGCAGAACCACCACATAAACGACCTAAGCAGCCTGCCCCACATTCAGTTGCAAAAGGCTCGGAAAGAGGTGGGGCTTGGCCACGTCAGATCAGAAGGAAATGCACATTTTGTTTTAGCTAGATGCTGTACTCGCAGGATGGTGTAGCTGATAAAAGCTCTGTGACCTCTGGCTTTCGGTATAAAAGTGATATGCTAGGCAACACCAGTCAGGGTCCTAACTACTCTTGACCAACCACATCTTCCCTCTTTCCTCACACACATATTGTCTTGGCTCCCCAAAACTGAAGTGGTAGTGACTAATACCTCAAGTTTTTAGGCTGCTTAAATGGGCCCCACTGGTGGAGTGTGCCACCAATCACGTCACCTGTTCCTCGTCCACAACGGAGGCTTGCTCAATACTGGTGGAATTTGTTTGTACAATTGTAATCACCCACGCTGAGATATTGCTGTGGCCTGACCACTGCGATGACTCTCACTGCCGGACCAAGCCTTTTTCAAAATCAGATCTCATACCACAGGTACCACACTCCCAAACATTGCATCTAAATGCACCCTTTCGATGGGCTTTAATATAGAGCAACACAAGCATCATTTGTGGAACATTTTCAGCACCCATTCGCCATCTGTTCTACCTCCTGTCTTCACCATCTCTAAGCATTCACTCCTTCTCTATACATCCAACTTTCTTTATTTAACCACTTTAGGACATTTCTTGTCAATGAGATCCAATAATATATAGAATCACCGGCTTCTTTGCCTTACCATGCATACCAAGAACATCCATGTTAAACCTATGTCAATATGACATTCCACTCTATATGTGACTAATACTCTGTACGTGTTTACCATTTCCGTTTCTGTTCACCAGATGCTGGACACGTGGGTTATTTCTGGTTTTGCTTCTCTTTGTATACACTTAGGAATATAACTGAGGTGAGGTGATACTTCTATGCTTTAACACTTTCGTCTTGTACTCCTAGCAGAGGGTCTGCAAGTTCGTATTTCTTCACATCCTGTTCGCACACGTGACTCTTTTCGTGGGAGGGGATGACGCAGCCTCTCATTGTGGTTTACACTTACATTCTGACCATCTGTGCACTTGATGCCCTTTTCTAGGTTCTTTTGTAGAAATGCCCATTAGGACTTTGCTCGCTTGGAACTTGGATACCTTATTAAGCTCTAAGAGGTTTTACACATTCTAGCTACACCGCCTTCATCCGGGGGTTTTGCACCTATTTCTCTTCTTTGGGATGTCATTTTTTATTATGTACAGTGTTTCCTAAAACGCGCATCTTTTTATTTTATATTTTATTGATTGCCTACTTGGCATCATATCAGTAGCTTCACTGGCCATATCTGATCCTGTGGAAACTTACCTGTGCTTTCTTTTTAAGTACTTTTTCATAGTTTTGCTATTTCCATTTATCATTTCAGCTAGCTTTAAATGGTGTGAGTTCAGGATTCACTTTCTTATTTTGTATATGGCTACGACCTGTCCCAGCAGTGGTTGCTAAAGTGACCGTTCTTTCTCTGTGGTCTTGGCACTTCTGATAAAGGGGGATTGACTGTGGAAGTAAGGGAATAAAATATATGGGTTTGCATGCATGGGTGGTGAATTTTACCCCATTTAAACGGTATCTCAGTCTGCCTTTGTGATACTACCAAACTATCTCAATGACTTTGTTTCCCTAGAATATTTTTTTAACTCATGCTCTAGCTATTTTGGCAATGAAAAGTTATGCACCACTTCAAACTGTTGAGTTTCTAAGTCAGGGTCTTTATTCACATCTAGCAATTGAAAATAAACATTGATTTTATTTGAATGCATTGTGATACTAGGGATTAAACCTAGAGCCTTGTGCTCTACCACAGACTGTATCCCCAGCCCTGAAATACTGTTGCCAATGTGCACTGACAGAATTTCATATTTAAAAATAAACAAATAAAACCTGACCTGAAGCTACTGGTCTTGGATAATTAAATCTTGCTCATCTTTCTGACTAATTCGAGAGTTTTCTGAGCTTGGGCATTGATGTAGAAAAGCCAAAAGGTTTCCGCTGGAACTTGCAGCTAAATGCATCTGAATGCAGGAGCGTGGGAGAAGTCTGATTGGAAAGCTGATGAAAGAGTGGAGCAATGTCTCTGGAACTCCCTCAGCCCAGGACTGTTTCAGCCAGTGAAGCCTTGTCCTCCTGCTCTGTGTGATTGGCAGAGAAAGACCCTGAGCTGGGTTAGAGGAAGACAACCCGTGATTGTGCGCCTTGCTCTGATAGTTTTAGATTTATTTTAGGAATAAGAAAATAACAATGTAGCTGAATGCATTGGCAAACAAAACTCGGCCTGTCCTCACTTGACAACTGGCAGGGAAAGAATAGTCGTATCTTAATATAACAGAAATAACGTGCTGGTTCTGCAGCAAAAGAAATCAGTACTCAGAAATTATGATATGTCCAAAAGAACAACAGTAAATATAAATCTGGATGGCTCATGTCACCATGGAATGCTAAGAAGAAGGAGGAGGAGGAGGAGGAGGAATTTATACCTCAGTCTGCTAAAATAATCGAGAGGTGAGAAGTTCTGGTCTTAGTCAACAGCTAGAATCCATCATCATATTCACTAGAATATGAATACGCTCAGTCCTTCCTGGCTCACTCCATTCCTCACCTCCCTCTGTCATGCCCCCTTCCCCCCCCCCAGCAGTGTCCTATGTAAAGTGAGTGTGCCAGGGGCTAGAGAGGCAGTGCTTTGTTAAGATCCTTGTTGCTTTCCCAGGGGACCCAAGTCTTGTGCCTCAAACATCCTATAACTCCAGCTCTGGAGGCCCTAATGCTTCCTCCGGCCTCCACTGGCACCCACACACGTGACACAGACTCGATACAGAAGAGATTTGTTTAAGGATGGGAACAGAACAGAGAGGAAAGCGAGGTGGGAGAAGGGCTGGGCCAATGGCAGAGGGTGGGAGCTGATGAATCAGGCAAGGTTGACGGTGTCTTCCCTGAGGTTGCCTCCATTTCTGGGAGTCCTCATTTCCATGGTGGGGTGATGATGGCATGGCATTAATGATCCTGATGGTCACACCACAGCACCACAGCTTCCTGTCCATGAGAAAGTGTCAGAATTGAGTCACAGCTCACCTTGCTAAAAAGCACGAATGTTCTTTTCATATGAATAAGGAGTTCTTATCCCAAATGTAGGTAACAGTTAACTCGATTTTAATTGTACTACAGTAACATACAGATTTATCTGTCACAAACTAGAAAGAGTTAGACATGTCTTTCTTGTAAATTGATCCATTTTTTATCAAGTATTTAAATGGCTGTTATTTCAGAGAAAACAAAGAAGATTTGTTATGTATCCAGTGCTGTCAGAGCTTCTGCCTGTTTAGAAGTTGAAAGTGTGTCCTCTTTGGAAAGGCATGCAAACCTCAGTGTCTGGTAAACAGGCCAGCGTTTTCACAGTAAGCTGGCGAGTGTCTGTCACAGCCTGTTCACACGCGTCCCCTGCCCCCCTGGCAGTCTTTCTTCCTTTCTCGTTACAGGCCAAGAAAGAAGAGAGCATCTCAGCGTAGCAGCCCTTGAACGGAATCTATCCCAGAACTTAGAAATACTTTCTTGGACAACCGTTTCTCCAAGGTAAATATTGCCGTTGTAGGAAGAAGAGCGCGCATAGTTAGCGTTTTCAGATGGCAGGGGGACAGCACAGAGGTCTGATTGTCTAGTCTTGTGCAGGCTAGGACTGGGTGAGTGAAAGGGGGGGAGAGAGAAGAAAGAAGGGCTGTGGCGTCTTCTCACAGCCTCACTAAATGTGTCACCAAGAGAATACCACCTCACCCTGGGAGATCATAGGACCGGTCAGCAAAGTGTGTGGGAAGAGGGAGGAAAGAGAGCTGTTGTGTTTAGACTGAAAATAGCATTCATTCCTTTATGATGACAGAGATGAGTGATTCTAATTGAAGGTCAAATAAAGTATATGGTCTATGTATGTCACACAGGGGGTCCTGGGCCATTATGCTTTGCACCAACTAAGACTTAACAAATAAGAAAAATTTAAAGAAATCTCTGTTCTTTTCTGAAAATGCACACTAAGTAAGCCTTTCATTGGTTCGTTCAAATACTTCATAAACATCTGGTTTTAGAAGGTAATGTACTCAATGCCTCTTCTAAAGAGGAGCTGAGCGCTTGGTGTGGGGCCAGGGTGGGGGAGGACATAGACAGACCTTGAGACCAGTGGGCCAGCCTTTTCTTGCATATCCAGAGCAGTAGCTCCAGGCTCCCTCTTTATGAGTCAAGAGCTTAGCAGGCACGGACTTCTTAACGGAAGCGATAGCGCCATCCTCAGCTTTGGCACACATGACTCAGCTCCTAGTATCTTAACACAAACTGCTATGTCATTTTTATGAAGTTCCTCTTTTGCTGTTTAGTTTGTAGCAAAAAGCTATTTTCACTAAGCCCTGGGATTTTATCTGATGAAGCACTTCCTTTTTCCTTACAGAGATATCTGTGCACTCATATCCACAGGGATGAAACAATACACAACCAGATTTAAAATCTGCTTGTCAACTTTCTCTGATCAGAAGATAATGTATGGTTGGCATTATTCTACCATGGTGTTCTGGAAAGCAGAACAGATTGGCAAGGGGAGAGCTGGGTTTTATCCTCACCCTCCCTGGCTCTTCTCCTGTGGGGAGTGTAGGCTGTACATTAGAGGAGAATTTTGTGATACTATTCATTCTCTGCTCTGACAGAGAGGACATTGTTTGCTCACTGTAATAGTCTTGGCAGGAATCTCTGCTGTGCATACAGAATGGGAAAGTAGCAGAGCAGTGGGAAACCACAGAATTCTAAGAAACACATCAGCTTAGGGGTTTTTTTAAACTACGTTTTAATAGCTTCTCATTACCAAGATGCAAGTTATAATTTGGAAAACGTCTTCCTTGGTTGCTTTCTTAGCCCTGAATTATGCACGCATTACATAAAAGGTCCTTATGAGAGCAGGACGTCCATCTAAGCACTGCAGCTTCAAGAATTTCAATCCCAGAAACTCAGAAAGGCTTCCTGCACATGCCAGGCAGCTTCTCACTCCAATCATCGCCAGTGATGCTAACTTGGAGCCCATGGAAACAGTTATGTGCTACCTAAATAAGAGAAAAAGCACATTTATGGTGTGCAGAGAGTAACTGGCACATGGCAAAGGACACAGAGAGGGTACCAACCACAGTACCTTAAAAGACACCAACTGCAGAAGGAGTCTCTGCAATCTGGACCGGAGACCGCGGGGCAGAAATATAAACTCGAGCCGAGCCGATCCCAGGCCCAAGCTTAAAGCTCGACCTTTACCTGTGCAGTTAGCCAATCCCTCACCTCTCAGCCTGGCCTTACAAATGGAACAGTAACCCCCTTGAATATTTCCCAACTGCTGCGTTTTGTAAATCATGAGGCTTCTAAATGTGCAGTGTCCGATTGCTGAATTACTGTGCACCTTCCAGGGCTTTTGAGATCAACTACGTAAAGATGAATCTTAAACAGCTAAGACCCATCTTTTACAGAATTAATGCAAATCATTTGTTGCATTATTTTGAAACTTCCTGGTATTTGTTGATAATCTTTTTAAAGACATGTCTGAATTTCTTTTTTTCTACATCATATATACTCAAGTGGTTGTTTTTTTTTTCTTTTTTTTTTTTATTTTGTGATATGCTAACCGAAAGAATCATAAGCTCCTTTTGGGTTCCCTGCCTTGCAGCCAGACTTTGAAATATTAGCCACTGAGAGTGGGGTTGTTCATCTGTGAAATACACCAGATAGAACTGGATTATTTCTAAGACCGTTGCATCTTTATAAACCGAGGGCTGTTAGTAACCTGCTCTATCCGCAAGGATCACATACACAGCCCACGGAAAGGAAAGCATGGTGGGAGTGAAATATGAGGTACAGCAAATAAAAGGAGCAGGGCTGTTAGCATAAAGGCAACTTCTATAAAATCCCTCGTGGTGCATATGGTAGAACCAAATTTTACTGTGTGCTTCTTAAGGAACAGTTTGAAGGGGGAACTGTGATCATTGCTTGATAGTTAATGACGTTCTAAACCCAAACAATTGAACATTCCCAAGGAAAAACACCTGTTCTCAGTTTTGAGGCCAGAATTTCCCATGGTCTTTTAGGTAGCAGTTTGGGCTCCACTGCCAAAAGATGTGGGACCTCAGTAGACGTGGGGCCCAGGGAGCTGTGCACACATTGTCTCATATCTGAAGCATGCCAGCCATGCTTGGTGTGTGTGATGCTTGAGTCTTGACCGTCCAAGCTCTGAGGGACTCTCCAGAACCTGCCAGGCTGTGACAGAAAGCCCCAGATCCCTGGTGTTGTCAGTGGCAAAGCTTACTAGCCTGACTTCCGATTCGCCATGTCCTAGGACTCCTACACATTTCATACTTGGTCCTAAAGGGTCAAGCCCAGTTTCTGTTTTTATAGTATTGGTAAAAGAAATGTTTAAGAAAATAATAATGTTTCAGAAAGTGTTTTGGAATATACCAACAGAGAAAGTCAAGTGAGCAGGCACACTTAATATTTAGGATTTGTGTAAACACTCAAAATTCCAGTCCTTTTTCTGTACTTTTCAATAATAGTTAAATGTGGTTTCTTTATACATATAATGGATAGCAGATTGTTGACAGTAAACATTAAGAAACATTGCTGTTACCACATTACTGTCTATAGTCATGTGCTCAGAATTTGAGCACACTTGTCATGATGTTGAAAAGTAAATGTGTGTGTGCATGTGTGTGTAATAAAACACAGTATGTACACATTTCAGGTAAATGCTTAACTAAACCGTTGGCCATCACAGTTTTTATAATTGCTTGCCTTAGGCCTTGCTCAAGAAGGAGCCTATCACCAGTCATTAACAGATCAGGGAGAGACTCATAAGCCCATACCCCACCCTGCTCATTGGTAAATTCTCATGGAGAGACAGCCATCCACTTCCATAGTGTACCTGCAGGTGAGCCCACCAGCCTCCATTGGATAGTTCAAAGCCCATGGTCACACAAATGGCCCCGATTAAACTCAGTGGATCACAAGATAAACACACACACACACACATACACACACAGTAGCCAATAGCCAGGCAGTGGCAGCCCACACCTTTAATCCCAACACTCAGGCTCGGGAGACAATATATCTCTGAGTTCAAGACCAGCTTGATCTATAGAGTGAGGCCAGGACAGCCAGGACTCACTCTATAGAAACACAAAACCTCACACATACCCACACTCACACACACACAAAAAATGTGAGTGTGAAAAAGAGACTTGTAAGGAAGATTGACATGGGCAGAGAGAGCTAGGAAACGATGGGAGATGAAAGAAACCAGAATATGTTATATACATATATGAAGTTGACAAGGAAAATTAATGTTGTGTGTGTGTGTGTGTGTGTGTGTGTGTGTGTACCAAAAACTTTTTGCCAGGTTACTTTATTATTAACCATTAAAAAAATGTAAGTTTAGTATTTTTATCCAAATTCAAGATACCATAATGTTAGTTATTACAGACAACTTTTATGTATTTGGTATCATGATATGTTAAATATAGCTTTCAAATTGCGTACTTATTTCCCAAACCAAGCCTATATAGCATAATTGGATTTCAAAAATGGTGGGTGGGGCTGGAGAGATGATTCAGTGGTTAAGAGCACTTGTTGCTCTTACGGAGGACCCAGGAACAGTTTCCGGCTCTCCATGGCAGCTCATAGTCATCCATAACTCACTGCAGGAGAACCAAAGCCCTCCTCTGACTTCCGAGGGCACCGAGCATGATGAGCTGCACAGACATACACACAGGCAAGGCAGTCGCCACATAAATAAATCTATTTTAAACGATAATTTAAGTTTGCTGCCAAGTCATGCATTTCATTACAAAATAAATTTAAAGTGAATTAAAAGCACATTACTTTTTAAGTAGAAAAAAATCTCAAAATGTAACAGCTAACTTTATTTTTAAATAAATTTGACAATATACTTAACAACAACATATAAAGAAAATTTTGCATGCCATTTCTTATGTATTAAAAATTGTTTCAATATCTGCCATGAAGACTTAGAAAAATTTAACCCTGAAAATCAAAGTAGGCTTAAGGAAGCCCAGGAAAGCTGTTGGAATAATGTTTATATTTGTTGTCATTGGGATCCTGCCGTTCTTTTTGTTAAGATGTATTTATTTTTGTTTTCTGTATGTGAGTGTTTTGCCTGCATATATATCTGTGTCACACGTGTGCCCAGTATTCAGGGAAGCCAAATGAGGGTGCCAGTTGCACTGGAGTTATGGGTGGTTCTGATCCCCCAGCTAGGTGCTGGGAATTGAACCTGGGTCCTCTGAAAGAGCAGCAAGTGTTCTTAACCCCTGAGCCATCTCTTCAGCCCCAATATCACAGATGTGTGTGTGTGTGTGTGTGTGTGTGTGTGTGTGTGTGTGTGTGTGTGTGTGTACAATATCAGGAATTGAACCCAGGGCCTCACATTTGGTAAGGCAAGTATTATTCTGCTAATCTATAGCCCCAGCTGAAATCCGCCACTCTTATGATCCATTTAGTGCAGTTACCTTATTACAATATACACATTGACTAACTAAAGACCGGTCTCCTCAGAAACATTGTAACTGGATAAAGGCATGGTTGTTACTATGTACATACTGACTGACTAAAGACAGGTTGCCTCAGAAACATTGTAACTGGATACAAAGGAAATCCTGGAGTCTACTGAGAGCCATTTTATAGGAAGAATATGTCATAATGCGGTGGTCGCAACACCACTGCCCCATCCCAGCCAGGTCTCAGGGTTTTCTGTCCAAGGGGGGACAGATGGATGCCAACCTTAAGTGCCTTTGCAAGTCCATTGCTATTTTTGTTCTCTTCACATACTGCATGACAGAGAGGTCCATACTGTTTGTGGAATGTCAGTCAAAAACCAGTGACATTTCTTCATTTATTGCTCCTTTTATCGTTAAAGGAGATTTCCCAAGAGTTTCTACTTTCTATTAAAAATATCTTAGCTTTTTGTTTTGCTTTGTTTTGTTTCCTTTGTGCCTTTGGGCATTAGGGCATAGTTAGGGACCTCTTATTTGGCAGGCTTATCAGTTTTAAAGTTCTGTCTCTGTTCATTCCTTCCATCACAGTAAATAAAATTTATACCAACTGTTACATTCAAATACCCCTAACAGCATTTGGAATTATTACTTCGCGTGGACTCACTGTTTTCCAAGAAGGTCGGTTGGCTTTAATCGATGTTTTTGTTTTGTTGTGGTTTTGTTTCTTAGATTGGCTCTTCTCAATGTTCATTTAAAAAACCCACTTGCCCTGACAGCACTTTTGCGAAGCTTTAATACATATCTAAAGAAGTATTCAGTGGACAGGACAGCGACAGACAAAGCCTTTCAATGAAGTAGCTTTTTTTTTTTCAAGGTTGTAGGATAGATAGCTTTAATCTCCCCTGTCCACTAAGAAATGTGCTTTTACTCTTCAGTTTGTTTCACAATTCAAGTTTCCTTTCAAATGGCTTTTTTATTGGTTATTTATTTATTTTACATGCCAATCACAGCTTCTCCTCCTTCCACTCCTCCCAGCCCCTCCCTCTCACCTCCTGCCCCCATCCCTTTCTCCTCCCATGGATATCAACCAGCCTTGGCACATCAAGGTGCAGTAAGACTGGGTGCAGTCTACTTCTCTTGAGGCTAGACAAGGCAGCCCAGTTAGGGAACAGGATGCGAAGGCAGGCAGCACAGTCAGAGGCAACCTCTGTTCCTGTTGTTAGGAGTCCCACATGGAGACCAGGCTGTACAACTGTTACATATATGTGTAGGGAGTGTAGGGCCGTCCCACTGATGCTCTCTGGTCGGTGTCTCAGTCTCTATGAGCCACTGTGCACCCAGGTTAGTTGTAGGTTTTCTTGTGTGTCCTTGACCCCTCCGTCTCCTGATGAAGAGGCTTTTACATTGTATTAACTGTGTTAAACTACAATATTTTGTAGAATCATAACTAGTTGTTATTTTCAAACTTTGAAAGAACAACTTACTTGTACTAGAAAAAAAAAGATTTTAACGTGCTGTGCTTGGCAACCTTGAGGACATTTTTAGCCTTTAGATGGCCCCATTTATAGCACAGCTTCAATCGGAGTGAGATGCTTGGCATCTCTATAAGGGACACAAATGCTTTAACATTCTCTGTTGTGATCTAACAATTCACTTCGGAGTAAGATGAATCAGTCTTGTTTGGGAAATGTTTTACATAAACGTTGGCAGGGAAATGATCAGTGAGTTGCTGTGGGCTTTAAAAACATAAACTTTCCCAAACCAGTGATGGTAAATTATACAGTATTATCATGGTTGTGTGGGCGATGTCTGTTATTTCCACCACTCTGTCCTATCCCCTTGCTTTTTAGGTTTTGTTAATCCGTGGTAAAAGTCAGAGACCACATGCCGGGCCCTTCCAAACGCCACATTCTTTTGACTTTAACCTTTCTCCTGCCCACAGTGTATTTCTCGTAATTAAAACTTGATATTACTTCATTAACATGTGCCCTCTTCCCTCTGTTAGAGAGCAGGAGAGCAGTAATTAGTAGGATTGTGTCTCTCTCCTTCTGAGAGCATGTGTGCCTCACATTCCCTTGCCCCTCTCTCTCTCCTCCCCATCTCTCAAAAGAAAGAAAAAAGAGCCAGCTAAATGTAACAGCCATCCTGGGTGGGATCCTGGGACAGAAAGCCAATCTGCAGAACCCTTGAGTAGTGGCTCAAGGTCAGCATTGGAGAGGCAGAAGCAAGAAAATTGCTTCCAGCTGAAGGCCAACCAGAGCTACAGAATGAGACTCTTGTCTTCAGAAGAAGTAGGTAAAGGCTAAGAAAATAGTAATTAAGTGATAACAGTACACTCATATTAGTTTATTGATGATAGCATGCTAATATAAGATGCTAATGGCAGACTAGAGAAACTAGGGCCGATATTCTTTAAACTGGCATAGTAAATGACTGTAGTTACTTGAGCCCATTTTGTAAGAAGAACTGGGTATAGAAAGTGATCGTTTCTCACCTTGCTAAAATCCTCCAGTAAACATAACCGCGCAGAGGTTGGTGAAGCAGGCTTGGGCAAAGGCTGGGGACCAGCTCCAGTCCTGCAGCCTGACTCTCTGTCATAGAATACACTTTGCCCCTGCTCTCCAGATGCTGCAGGAAGAGGATGTAGTTTAGACATGCAGGAGCAGGTACCCCAGGGCGGGAGGTCTGCTGGGCATGATCTGCAGCTCAGATCTTGTTTTCCCATCAAGGTCTGGCCAGGTTCTTTCCTTGGGGAACTTATGATTTAGAATATTGTCTTAGAAATGCGTTTGTAAAATATAGTCACAGAATCTATTAAGGATGAAATGTTCGATTAAAGTGTTTTGTTTATATTATATTACAAGATTATTTATAATTTTGACACTTTTGAACTTTTGTCCAAAAATAATTATAATTTTGGAAATAACACTAGTGCTGTGTGAGAGTCAATTGCATGCCAGGAAGATAAGCCCACATTTTTTATAGCCCCATATTGAATCTGAGCCTAAAATTAAAATCACACTAAAATACCACATTATAGCTAAATTTGCTATAAAATTATTTTATTCACACAGTAATATATATTTCAGGGAAAGAGCTTAGATTAATGGTGCTTTTTAGGCTATACACTTAAATGATAATTAGCTTTAGTGTGTTATTTAATGCAGTCTGAAGTGTTGTTATGTATTTTTTAATTTAGGTCAATAAACTCTTAAATGCCCATTTATGTTGGAGGCTTTTAGGACATTTTTGGTTCTATCAAGTGTTCACATTCTGCTTAGAGTTAATCCTAGGGACATTCCTCATCCAGTAATTATTTTTTAGTTCGTTCTAAACCAGTCATTGTCTAGCATCATAACAAATTATTTCTTAGCTGTACTGCATCTGTACTGAGTTTTGATTACAGGCACATTAAAAAGGTTTGTTATAATTACTTTGAATGTTAAATCCCATAATGACTATGGTGGAAGGAGAGCTGTCTGTGAAAGGCTGAACAGTACTTCTTAATTTTGACTACTCAGTCAGATCACCCGCAGGTTTTTAGTGTCCCCACATGCAAGCTGTACCCCAAAACTCATTAACCCAATCCCGACAGGCATTTCTTTAAAGCTGGCAGGCATTTGTAATGTACAACCGAGGTTGAAGACTACTGCCTTGGAAAGCAGAGGCGTCCAAGGTGGTCCTCCATCCCAGGATGCTCCTGCTGCTTGTGATTGGCTGGCTAGCTCTGGGGAGTCATGGGGAGGAGCATAGTTTCGAAGAGGAAGACCCTTGCCGGTATTGCCAAAAGGCAGCTAGTGGATTACCCTGACTCTCCACCCAGCAAACACGGGAGAGGTTGTCCTGACAGCCGCGTTCTTGCAGACATGGCTCCTGGGTGATGCTGGCCTTGCCCAGTTCTGCCTGGCACCTTACTTCCCTCGGAGAATCAATGGCAGCTGACAGTTAAACAGCACTTGCTGAGTATGAGGTCCATGCTAGTATCCATCTCCCCCCCACACACACACAGCCAGGAAAGATGAATAAAAAGCCAGAGTTCTTGGCTTTGCCAGCATGAGGAACCTCCAGGACTCTCACTATAGCAAGAAACCCAGTTGTTTTGTTAGAAAACAAATCTCATTGAATATTTTGTCGTCCCATCATTCATTTATTTTACTAATAAAGGAACTCAAAAATAAAGCTTACCACAAAGATAGAAATGATCTTCCATACCTAGAGGAAAATAGAAGTTCTCTACCACCCCAAAGCAAGCTTAGGTGGACTGTGTGTCTGACTCTTTATCCTGTGGTGCTGTTGGCTGAATTCTGCGTGGGACATGGGTCAGTGGCTCAGCTCATCTTAGGCTGGGCTCTTCTCCCTTGTCTGGGCTCCAGCTGTGACACCAGACAACAGCTCATCTCTCTGGTTCTCTCAGCAGGGCCCTGGAGGCTTGTTAGAAGGGGCAGCTGGTTTCCCTTGAGAGTGCAAGATGACTCAGACATCCCAGCACTGAGATAATCCCGCTTTTGCTACATTTCTTGGTCAGTCTGTGTTCAGATAGTAGAAAAGCAGATTTCATCTCTTGATAAAAGGTACTGAACCACCACATGGTGAAGGGTGAAGATAAAGGAAAGAATGAGCAATTCCTTTTACCATCACCCAGAGGACATTAAAAAAAAAAAGTCATTCTATCTTCGAATATTATGAGAGATTTCTAAGAAGTGGTTGCATTAGATTTAGTACAAAATGCATTGCAGGTACTAGGAATAGCAAGAGCAAGACCACCAAACTGCAGTTCCAGCAGACGTAGAAATTTCAAGTTCCCCAGATACAGGAAATGTGTGCAAGCTGACACTGGGGGCACTGCATATAGGCTTCCAGGTCAGGACAGTGACGTGACCTAAGAGTCCTCGCCCTTACATCAGAGATGACAACCTGATAGCCTTTACCAGGTACCAGCTGATGGAGTGTGAACAGGGGGCAGTGTCTAGTACAGAGAGGTCAGCAGCACGACTGTCAGCTTTTGCTCTGTAACCAGCCACCCCACAACAGTTTGCAGACAGCCGCTTCCTTAGCTGGTGGTTTGTGCCGGCTTACCTGGGTACGTCCGATCTCACGGGGGCGTATCATGAGTCCACCATCAACCTGCGGTCAGCTACATCTCTCTTAGTCCAGAGGTTTACTGAACTTTTGAACCCCTGAGGGCAACTAGGCCGAAGTCCATGAACCCTCTGTCTGGGCTTTGGAGAGAGAAAACGGGGATCCAGGAGTAAGCCCGGAAGCATGCAGAGCTTGCTGGAAGGCTCAGAATGTATACACTGTTGCTCCCACTGCTTTGCAGGTAGAAGTGAATCAGAAAGCCAGCCCAGAAATAGCCGTTTCTCACTGGAAGGAGCTGTAATGTCATTGACAAGCAGTGAGCATACAGGGAGGGGAAGACTGGTGACTGCCTTTGATCTTGCCCACCTATCTCACAGACCTATGAAGAGCAAGTTAAATGGAGTTTCATTTTTCTACATGATGCTCCAAGTTCCAAAGTACCTGGCAAATTATGCCTGCTCAATACCTGGAAACTGTTAACGTTTCCATAGACGTATGAAAAGCCAGATTTTGATCCAAATTCTTAATTGCTTTCTTCTTAAAACTATCTAATGAGCCTCCATTAAACACTCCTCACAAAAGGTAGGTGTCAGGCAGCTGTCCCTGCCTAGCATGAAATAAGTGGAGGGGAGGTTGCCTCTGAGCTCTAGTAGCTCGACTCAGCGACAGGAACCGTCACTTGAAGGGGCTGCTAGAGGTTGGTGGCACAGTGCACAGTGCATGAAGGGTCAGCACAGGGGAAGAGCCATAAACAATGAAATGCAGTATTTCATCTCCCAAACAATAGTCTTTCATAACGGCTAAGAATCCATTTGAAAACCAGGGCCCTTAATAAACCCTTATTGATCTCTTCCACCAGTGCAAGTATTTTCATCAAACCACTTAAGCTCCACATAGTTCCAGATTGATCCACAAAGTGCACGCAAATCCAATGCATCGCAGTGAGGGAGGCTATTTGTCCGGCAGCCAGAATATCTAATTAGTGATGTGGGTGAAAAATACCTGCCTGTTCTGAAATGAATAAAACATCAAAGGTTCTTCAAAACTGCGTGGAGGGGCCAGGGATGTGTGTTCGTGGCTAGAGTGTTTGCAGTGCAAGGGTAAGGACCTGAGTTCAGAATCCCCAGAAACATAAAAAGGCTGGTGTAGCTACAGGTGCACCTGTGAGCACAGTACCGGAGGATGGGCTGGAGACGGATCACCGGGGCTCGCTGGCCTCCTGCCCAGCCAAAGTAGCAAGCTCAGAGGTCAGTGAGAAACCTTGCCTGAAGAGAATGAGGCAGAGAGAGGGGTTATTTTCTGGCCTTTGCAGCACACGTGTGTACATGCATGCCACTCTACACACCACACGTGAATGCACACTGTAGAATTATGGTGAATTCATTAAGGGGTCTGCCTTTTGCAAAAACGGAAATTTTAAGCCCCTAACATGGATGTCATGTGGTGGGATGCCTGCCCCTGGGTCCACCTGTTTCACCCAAACCACCACTTCCGGAAGCACTGAGGCTGGCTAGAGGGCCTGAGTCTTCCTCTCGTGGGGTCACTGGCAGACACTGAGACCCTCCAGTGATTTTGCAGAGTGCCAGTGCCAGAGAGGTGAAGAGATTAGAGTGCACCTCTCCCAGCCACAGAGGGGGGTCTGAAGCTATAAGCCTCACCAACGATCACCACCAGTGTTTACCTAGCTATCCTATTACAAGAGAGGGTAAGTAGATTGTCAGCAGCCACACAGACATGGAGCCCGAGAAACTTAGGGTATCAGAAAGAAAGCGACCCAGCACAGGAGTGTG
Source organism: Meriones unguiculatus (assembly GCF_030254825.1). Taxonomy (NCBI): domain Eukaryota; kingdom Metazoa; phylum Chordata; class Mammalia; order Rodentia; family Muridae; genus Meriones; species Meriones unguiculatus. Next base: position 101,440,662 of record NC_083354.1, read on the forward strand.
CTGAGGAGTTTGCAGCTGCTCTTAAAAGCCGCTGGTGGCGTGTGCCTCTACCACCCTTTCTCAGGGGACACAGGGCGTGCAGGTCAGGATTCTGGAAGGCATTGACAGGTTGGTAATAGAGCAGAGTTTATTCTGACATCCAGCGTTTGTTTTTAAAATAATATTTTATGGACCGTGTAATGAAGCACCTAACAGAACTGCTTTGTCTGCTCTGCAGGCCTGACAGTGTTTTCCTGGTTTGTAAAATTCATGTTGGCAAGGAAAGTGCCTTTGTTGATACTGGTAGGCCATCTGGGCTTCGTATTCTAGACTCGGTGAATCTATTTATATATCTTTAAGGGGAATTCCATATTTTTGACATGTGTTTACAAAACTAGAAGGGGCATATAGATTGATGAGCCCAAGGTAAAAGAATTTGACCCTGGTAAGCCCTGCAAACCTTTAAAATTACCACAGTAATTGTCAATGGATATTCCAAATGCAAGTATCTCGGACTAGCTTTCCAGGACCCCGACATAGAATAAAGTTTTCACTGTTAACACTTTGCATTAAGTGTGTATGTCAAAAGCTCTTGGAGACTATACAGATAAAAGCCATTCATGAGTGTAGTGAATGTTTGACTCCCTGGGTTTTAGATAGCGGGTAAACTATTAAGGCTAATTCTTTCTCACACAGCTACAGGTTTCACACAATTGCATACTGAGCAACTAATTCTGGTTCTACTTTGGAAAATCATAGAATCTTGTCACCTTTAGAGATCTGCTTTCCTCCCCTCCTCCCTTCCTCTTTCCCTTCCTTCCTCTTCTTCTGCTTCTTCCTTCCCCCTCCACCCCACTTTGAGAGAGATCTCATATAGAACAGATTGACCTCTCACCATACTATGTAGCCAAGGCTGACATGAGTTCATGATCCTCCTATGTCAAATCCCTGAGTGCTACAATTGCAGCCGTGTGCCACCGCACCCAGCGTAGCACCCAGCACCCAGGATGGGTGGTGTTGGGTAATAAACTGCTCCTCCAAGTCTTACTCTCCAGCCATCAAAGTCAAATCTCCATCTTGCTTTTACTTTTTCTTTTCTCTTTTTTCTTCTTCTCCCCACTATGTTATATATATATGAGTTTTGTCTTTCAAGAAAAGTGAGAAAGATGGCTATTTGCTGGCTACATCATTGTTGGTATTGCGTGATAGCCACTGGGGTTGTTGTTGTCCAATCTGTGATTCCCTGGCTTATTAATAAGAGCTTCACTTTGTAGAATCATGTTTTCTAATACAAATACATAAGGAGGAGGAAGTGTAGACTTTAGAGATTGTCTCAGACAGAGAGATAGCCCTGTCCCCTGGGTGGGATTCTCTGCTGCTTCATCTCTCTGTCATATGGATCCACTTCATAAAATACTCATGATAGTTTTAAAACAAAATTTAACTAATTAGTTTTTGAAATTTTGATTTACTCAGAAAGGAAAGCCTATGAAAAAGTGATCACGATGACATAGTCTACATAGCTAAGGTCCTCTCACTGTCATGAGTTGGTGGGCGAGGGGTGCAAAGGTTGGCTCTTGCTGTTTGTAAGTGAGTGAGTGAGTTACATGAGTGAGCCAGAGAGAAAGTACATGAGTGAGTATGGGAATGAGTGAGTGAGTGTATGGGTGAGTGAGTGTGTGTGAGTGCATGAGTGAGTGAGCAAGAGAGAAAGTAGATGAGTGAGTGTGGAAATTAGTGAGTATTGTGTGAGTGCATACATAAATGAGTGAGCGAGTGAGCGAGTGGCTCAGGACGCTTGGCTTGGGTCTAGATCTCACTTCTATCTGTGTTCCCCTTGAGCCCTGTTGCACACTGGTTTTATGGTTACGCTGTGACTGTCCCTTCCTCCTTATAGTCTGCTATAAAAAAGAGGAAAGAGGGGGTGAGAGAAATAGCTCAGTAGGTAGAGCACTTGCTGTACAAGCACAAAGACCTGAGTTCGGATCCCAGCACCCACACAAAAAGCCATGCGTGGCCATGGATGCCTGTACACCCAGCAGTGCCAGGAGAGAGACAGGAGGATTGCTGGGCCTCGCTGACCTCCAGCCTTGCTCGGGGTTCAGTGGCAGACCCTGACTTAAGGGAATAAGGCAGAGAGCGGCAGGGCAGAGCCACTAACATCATCTCCGCAGACACACACAATTGCACACACTGCACACACACACACAGAGAAGTGTGTGGTCCGCCTTATATGGTGTTATTTGGGGAAATCCTTTGGGTTCTAAGAGTTCAGTGACATTTGAAGTTTCAAGTTCAGAATGGTGAAGGGTCTCTTACTCAACACTCTTTTGGGGAAATAGTACAAATGGATCCTATCTTTAAACCTGACCCCATACTTTTCAAGCAGTTATGCAAACAGAAACTAAAACCTAACCCAAGTCAGATTCAACAAGATGGACCACACGTGTCAGGAGATGAGACCGCTGCATGCATGCCTCCAGAGAGGAAGCTGCATGGTCTCCTGACTCCTGGTAGAGGTGCCACTGGTCTAACTATGTCACACATATGTAGGCATCAAAAAACATGGTGTTGTGAAAGAGGGAAACACAGAAGCTACTGGCAGTGACCTTTATCGTAGATCCTTCCCCTGCTATGATGCAATGCGGACCTGAACTGGGGAAAGCCAGCGTGGGCCGAAGAAGTCTCAGTGAAGCAGGAAGTGGTGGGTGTGGCAGGCTGTGAGTGAGCAGGATGAGGTGAGGGAGGTTGCAAGAGGCGGAACTTTCAGGAAGTATCAGGATGCTTATGATTTCCTTTGCTTTATCTCTTGAGCAGTAGGAAAACATTAAAGGCCCTAAGCTGTGGTGTGATCCAACTTTCAATTTAAAGATATCAGCCTGGCTAAGGTTGGGGGCAGCAGGAGGAATATAGGCACGAGTAGACTCCTTCAGCACCAAGGTGCAGGTTGCTTGAACAAGGGAATGCAGCCCTTGGAATACAGAAACCAGAATAAATTGAAGCAACAGACTTTAAAGTAATGTAAAAGGTAAAGATATCTAGGAGCTTGCAGATGGATTAGAGAGAGGGTAAGCCTAAGAGGCAGAAACTAGGGTAAGCTAGAACTCAGTCTAGTGTAACTAGCTGAAGGCTGGTGGAGAGCTCAGCCTGGGAGACCCGGGGAGTGGGGGAGTTCAGGTGCAAGCAGGATGCAGAGCCCCGGGTGGGTACCCGTACTCAGCATCAAGGCAACATGGTGGGAACTGAGGCTGTGGTTGTCGAGAACACACACAAGAAGATAATAGAGATCAAAGTTAAGAAAGGGGTCGTGGTTGGGCCTGAAGGACCTTTGCCTTGTAACTGACGCCTGCAGGACATTCCAGATAGTTAGTTGGTCTAAAGGTTGGTCTAGTGTTTTCACATAGTTAGAAGCCTGGAAGCTGTGAAAGGAAGTGAGTTGGCAAATTCTTTAACAGTCATTTGGTCATCTGGGAAGTATACAGTCATAACAGCAAAGGGCTGTTGGTTAGATCTGGAGCTTTGATAGTTCAGATTCCTATCACATCTGCACATTCTATCAAGGGCCCACTCAGACTTCCTGTGTCACACAACCCAGTGTCTACCTGTGTCACAGAACACAATGTCTTCTGTGTCACACAACACGGTGCCTACCTGTGCCTCTTCTCACCATGATAGGGCCACTCACTGGGGCCAAGGGATCCACCACTGTTAAAACTCAGTGTAGAGAGGGCTGTGAGGCTCTCAGTGGCTAAGAATGATGCTATGCTTGACAACCTGAAATTGACCCCTGGAGCCCTCAAGGTGAAAATAGAGAACCAGCTCCTCCAGGCTGACTTCCACATACATGCCCTGGAGGTCACAAGATAAATAAATGTAACTTTTAGTTCACCATATTTAAAGAATCTGCAGGTGCAGAAATCTGATGATTTCTCACAATTACTTCTCATGTTCTCTGTTCATGTCAAATGGTAAATTGCAATTTCTCATATCAGAATCAATTGTTTGAATGTAATAACATACAGATTTTTTTCTTTAAGTGTGTGTTGAACAGAAGATTGTATTAAATCAGCAAGGGAAGCAGCAGGAAGTAGTAAGACTTATTGGGACCTTTTCTGGGCAAAAGCTATGCATGCTTCATAAGATAGAAATGTAGCTGATTTTTGTAATACTCTTAAAGTCTGTTAATTTGTTTCTATGCTCGATAGAACAGTGAAACACTAAATACACTGATTAGACTCTCAATGATCCTCTACCTCCCTAATGCTGCAATCCTTTAACACAGGTCCTCGTGTTGTACCGACCCCACCCATAAAATTATTTTTATTGCTGCTTTATAACTATAATTTTGCTACTGTTATGAATCTGGAGATAGAGGTCTGCCGGTGGGGTCACAATGGATAGGGTGAGAACCACTGGGCCAGAGCAACATGCAGATACCCACACATGTGGGAAGCTGGGATGTGGCTGAATCACCTCAAAAGAGGGGTAGTGTCCAACTGTCTCTGCCATATGTCCACAGGGTTTGTCCTCAAACTTCGGCAGCTGACACCTGGCTGGTACCCTCAGTATCATGTTGGTAATAAGGGTACAATTACAGACAAAAAAATCCTGGGCTGTAAGAATCTGCTAACATTTAGTAGATGGTTTCCTGAAATTCCCATCAAAAGCCAGCCATGTATGGGAATGAAAAGACCCCTGAGAATTTTGCCATAGCATCCTGAGAGCCCTTAGCCAAATATACATGGTATATTCCCAACCAAGTACTCTAGAAAAACACCAACAAAGCATTGAAAGCGCTTTAGGCTGGGAGTTGGAAGAAATGGCCAAAATAACAAGTTACACGTAATGGGAGAGCTCATTCTGGCAGAAGCTGGTGCCAGCTTAAGGTCTGAGAGGCACAGGATGCAAACTGGCTTCTCTACAAAAGGAGCTGGCACAGCGGAGCCAATTAAAATCCTAACACGTGCATATTGCATGGAGAACTATAAGTTAAAATTGTAACTGAGCATGCTCTTTCATTATCAGCTATCAGTAGCTTCTAGCTTAAAGAACTCAGGATCGTGTTTGGTACTACTCCTGGGGCAGAAATAGGCATTCACTCACTGTGTCGGTATATACCACGCTGGTGGATACTACAGAGACAAACAGGGAGGTTATGATTTCTAGAACACATATGCAGCAGTAAACATATGGACCAATAGACATGATGCTTTCAGATAGGGATAACAGAAAGGAAACATTGAGTACAGCTGAGTTGTGCAGACAGCAAGCTGGTCTGGAAAGGGATCTCTGAAAAAACACGATGTTTAAGTAGAATAGAAAAATGAAGAGGAATCAGCTATATGATACCCTAAAGGTGACCGTTCCAGAAAACAGTATGAAAATTCAAAAGTTACAGCATGCCCCGTATGGTCAATATCTAGAAAGAAAAGTATGAGGAGGGTTACAGTCACAGAGAAGGAGCTAGCTGTTACCAGAAGGCCAGGACTACATAGTTTATCAATGAGGGCTTATCAAACTGAGCTGAATAAAGTATGGTGTCCACATCACCAATGGTGACCAATGGAAAAGCTAAAATAGCCTAAAGCATAAAGAAAAGTAATTTGTTATCAAGATAATCCATGCTCTTTACCTCTAAAGACTATAGATCATTTTGCAAGTGCATATAAGTAATGTGTTTTAGTCCACCTTAACACACAGCCTAAAAGCAGCAGCCTTGAGCTTCAAAGCTATAAAAAGCCATAAGATTTAATGTTTTCTCATTGAAAATTTTTATCTTACAACATTCTTTATAGTTTATCTAGCAAATTATGAGTAGCCATGTAACTTGGAGATTAGGATTTCAGAAGATGCAGAAACATGTGGAAATAAAATATGCCTAGAAATAGCAGCAATAAATCATGGCTCAAGGAGACTGGCGAGCTGGCCGGGGTGAAGAGCCCTGGCTAACCTTCCACCCAGGCTAGCACCATGCACAACAACACTCTCTCCATGGCAGGTAGCATCAGTGAGGTCAGTAACTCGTCAGCCACACAGTGACACGGGAAATGACCACCACAGGGAGAAGCGCTGTGGGGCAGATCGGAAATGCGAGGAGCTTTCTGCTTAAGATGTGTCTATTTTTGTGGGTCTTCCTGAGTTGCATGCCATCGTGAGCCAAAGAGCATCTGTCTATGAGCGAGGTTTGGTTCATGGCATTTCCAGTGAGAACTCGTGTGGAAGAGCGGTGGGCTGTATATTACATTGTCCCTTCCTGGTTTTGCCAGAGTCCTTGTACCATTAGAAACAACTGAGAGGAAACAGCGTCTGGTAGCTAAGAGTTTTAAAGTTGCTGTTGATGCATAGCACCAAGGTTCGGTTCTCAGCACTTACTTAGAGGCTCGCAACCATCGCTCTGGGGGATCCAACACACTCTTCTTGGTCTCCTAGGACACCAGGCACACAAAAGGTTTGCAAAAATACATGCCGACAAAAAAACCAAAACCAAAACATGAAATAAAAATACATCTGTTTTAAAAAAAGAAAGTTTAGACTGACAAGGGGTGGGAAATCACACATGCCTTTCATCCCAAGTTCGAGGACAGCCAGGGCTACCCAGAGAAACCCTATTGTGGGGGGAGTTTAGAAATATAAATAAAGAATTTAGCTCCCTGATCCTCAGTCCACATTATATATTCCAATACCTGGGAATATTTTTAGTGACCAGCCCTATCCCTTGTGGCATTTGGCTTGGGTACTCATATGTTATAAAGTGTTCCACCTGATTCTAATATGTAACGAAGGTTGGAAACCAGCAATCTAACCAAAGGAATGACTATTCAAATAAATTACACAGCTAGTTAATTTTTTTCTTAGATTTTTGGTTTGGGGGTTTTGTCCTGATTTAGCCCAGGCTGGTATGTAAGCTCACTATGTAGCTCAGGATATAAACCTGCAGAGATTCCCTTGCCTCAGCCTCCAGAGTGTTGGGACTACAGGTGTGTACCACCACACGTGGCTAAATCTGATTAGGTCTAATCATCTTAGCATTTGTGTGTCAGATACGTCGTTATTTCCTTAGCTAGCATAGCTTTTGTTCCCAAAGTTTAATTTGAGGGATAATTTTCTCCTTTTCCCCCCTTTTTTCCTCCTTCTTCCTTTTCTTCTTTATTGTTTTAAAAAACATATGTTCCACCTAAAACTTAATCTGTACACTGAAAAAATTTTAAGTACATAAAGCACTTTTTTTAAACTTTAGCCAGACCTAGTGGTGCAGGCTCGTAATCCCACCTACTCCAGAAGCCAGGATCAAGAGTGCAAAGCTAGAATGAGGTCAGGCCAACTCACACAATTACAGTGTAGTGAGATCCTGTCTCAAAGGCTGTAGAGAAGGCGAGGAACACAGCTCAGTGACAGTGTTTCTTCGGCATACCTGTGACCCTGGGCTCAAAGACCAGCACTGAAGAGAATTTTTAAAGATGCTTCCACTGAATACGGTAACTCAAGCTGTGATTCTGACTAAAGGGGAGACTGAGGCAGGAGGGTCACAGCTCAAAGCCTGTGGAGGGCAGAGAGCAACTTCAAGGCCAGCCTGAGCACCTAAGAAAAAGGGGGTAGAGCACTTACCCAACAGATGCAAGGCCCTAAGGTCTGTCCTCGGCACCATACACAAAAAAATCAAGCTTCCTTTGCATGACCTGGAGATTAATATTTGACTCAGAAAAGTGAAGTTATAATGAAGACACATAAAAGTTTCTTCAAACAGTGTGAAATAAAAAACTTGTAATTGGAGTTGCTGCAGAGAGAGGGAAGAAAGAGCCAGACTAAGATAATTGCTATAATTGAAGATAATTACACACTTTGAGCTTACAGCCAGCCATGTGAGGAAAAAAAGAAAAAAAGAAATAAAGGCAATATGGTTTTGTACGTATTGTTTAGTTTTTATAAAGAGAAGCAAGCAATTCACTGCGATGAAAACCCTTCCAGCTCTAAGGTCACTGAGTATTTATTGCAGGGGCAGAAAGCTTTCTGGACCACACAAATGGAGCAATGTCAGTCATTAATAGTTTTACCAAAAGTGTAGATAAACAAACCATGTCGGCCCCTGTTTAAATATGTTCCACAAAGCCATTCTTATGACATGAAATGCTCCTGTTATAAATTCATAGAGTCAGCTGCTGCCTCGTAGACCTTCCTGCTCAGGACAATAGGAGTACGCTCTAGCCAGAGGATTGCTGCTGTCCTGCCTACCAGTGGCAGGATGGCACCCCTCGACCCCTCCGAAAGCCACCCCAAGTCGTAGTAAACCAGCATGTGTCAGATAAGGTACACTGTTAGGAAATGTGAAGAGTTCATTCATCCTACCCCTAACTGTTTTATTCTGACAGCCATGGCATTCTGAGATGGTCTTTGAGGGAGCATTACTCATTTGGGAACTATTCTGAGATCATGTGCCTTGGCATCCTGGATGAATCCCAGCTGCAGAATCAAAGGCTCAGAACCATAGTACATCCTGCATTATTCTTACCCATGCTGTCCCTCAGGGAGAGGAAGCAGAATGCATCCATGCCTGTGCCCTGGACTCTGCTTGCTTCTGATAGAGCATAATCTGCCAACTTACCAGGAAGCAGAACAAGTAGAACTGAAAGAGTTTGGAGCAAGGCCTAAGAAATGGAATATGGAAACGCCTGAGTCTTCTTATTTAGGGTATAATAATGTGTTTACTCTACAATAATCATAAACTATTTTGAAAAAACTATTTGTACAAAAACAGGATATGGTTTCTTGGGTTAGGTCATTTACCCATTGGGTTAAAATGCTCAGAGGGATGTCCTTTCCCAGGAGATATCACTAAGTGTCAGTAAGGCCTTGCTTTCATAGCTGAGGCTTTTGTTTTCAGAGTGCGGTTGGTTGCTTTGTCTTTGAGAGGCATCTGTGTTGTTCAGACTGGTCATGGAATCTTGGGAGTCAAGCAATTCTCCCATGGCCTCAGACTCATGAGAGCAAGGGGTTGCAGCACCACACTTAGCTCCAAGGCGAGCTTTTATCTGTTTCTGAAAACATAAATTGTGTCGTTTCCTAAGTATACTTTGCTGGAGGTTTTCTTCTAAGAGGCCCGTGAGACAGAGCTGAGACCCTCCACCGTATTTCCCAGCATGGCTGTGCAGCGCACACCTCTCACCTCCAGAAGACAGACCCCACTCCTTGCAATCCAAGCTCCTACCACAGCCAGAGGCATGCAAAGCTGCAATTAAGAGTGAATTCTTAATTACATAAGCAGAATGCCTTTGAGTTCTCATGAGGTTTTTTGATTGTTTTGTGTCTGACTGTTTCGTTTTGTGTTTTTAATTTTGGGAGTCGGGGACTTGGGAGGTTCTTGAATTTTGTTGTTGTTGCTTTGAGACAGCGCGTCGGTATGTAGCCCTGGCTGTTGTGGAATTTGCTATGGTGATTAAGGTGGCCTCAAACTAAAGACCTGCCTGCCTCTGCTTCCCTGGTGCTGGAGTTAAAGGCATGCACCATCATGCCTGACTTGAGTGTTTTTTTAATTATGTGTAGATATGTACATTCATGTGTACCCATGAGCGCATGCACATGAGCATAGGTGTTCTCAAAAGACAAAAGTATCTACGCCCATGGAGCTGGCGTACGGGAGATGTGAGCCACGAGATGTGGGCACTGGAAGCCATACTTGCAAAGAACAGCAAATTCTCTTACCCCTGAGCCATCATGTCAGCCTCTGGCTTAAAGTTCTTAATAATAAATTACGGTCCAACAATACCCACTTCCTTTATTGTTAAATTAATAGGTCCTGCTCAGACCCTCTGGGAAGACGTGGTCGTCACCATTTTTCTCAGCTTGCCTAGCACGTCTTAGACTATACCTTTCCCAGTCAGAGCTTCCCGTTCTGCCATCTGTCCCTCCCTCCCCCTCAGTGTAACACTATTAACGTTGCCCTTCCAGGAAAGAGTGAAGACACAGCATAGAGGTGAGGCCCCGGGGTGTCTGAGCCATCCTTTCACAGCTCTCATTGTACAAGACTAGAGAATGTTTCTCCTCTTACCTTTCCAAAGAAAATGAGCATTGTGGGGAGAGTGACTGTACTGAGTACCTGGGTACAAAGTGCTGTAAACTCGATGAGAGGAAAGGGCTGTCCTTAACTTTTCCGTTCAGTGCATCCGTTCTCTGTTGGTGGCACAGTCATTTCAAACACAGTTCCTCCACTTGGGAACTACCGTGCCATCCGAACCACAAAGATGTCCATATAACACTCTTAAGACTTTTCGTAAACACGCTCTTAACTCATCGCCTCCATTTTATTCTCCGTTCACAGGGAAAATGGAAGATCTTGGGGGAGAAGATGTGATTTTTCATTAGCTATAAAGATGTTCAAAATTGGATTTGCTTCAGTTCATTAGGTATTATAATCGCATTAGTTACATTGCTTTATGAGGGGCACAGTTGGCCTCCAGAACCTCCCTGTGGATACGCCAGAGCGTTCCTCTCTCCGCCCATGGGACACAGTGGGATTATACTTTCTCTCTTTCAGGAAAACCAAGACAAATAATACTATATGTAGAAACCCTGCCTCCGCAAACCCTTCTTCACCCTCGACAACTGTGGTTCTCAACCTCTCTTTAATACAGTTCTTGTGGTGACCCCCAACCATGAAGTTATTTTTGTTGCTACTTCATAACTTTGCTGCTGTTATGATCAATACCGTACCATGATAAATATCTGGTTTCCGATCATCTTAAGCAACTCCTGCGAAAGCATTGTTCGACCCCAAAAAGGTCGTGACCCATAGGTTGAAAACTGCTGCCCTATGGTGAGTGCCCTGCCAGATGCTGTGTCGATGTTAAGTGATTCTGGATTTCTGAAAGTTTGAAGAGTCACTGCCACCTGCCTGGGGTGCCCATTGGGGAGCTAAGCAAATCCCCAGCAGCATTCATTCGGAATCTGTCTGAGGGTATGTATACTTGCGTGTGCATGTATATATGTGTGTATGTGTGTGTGTGTGTGTGTGTGTGTGTGTGTGTGCATGCGCGCGTGCATCATCTATACTGGCCCCATCCTTCCTGCACACCTCCTGCCTGAATCCCTGGAGTGGAAGCACTCATGTCGGCTTAGCAAGAGAATGGAAAGCTGCGTGCATGTCAGATCCATGATGCGGCAACGCTGTCAGCGGAAGCTGTGAGATGGGCAGGTGCAGGGACGGTGGGCTCTGCTTAGTGTGGATGGGATGGGCACTTTAAGACTCATGTTCTCCATTGCCGAGTTCCATATTCAGTGAGGTTGGCACTGGCAGGCCTTCAGCAAAAGACCTGAGCAGCGGGTTTAGGCATCAGGTTTCCCAAATGCCTGAGGTGTTTCAAAGCAGGATTGGGAAAGGGTGAAGGAAAGAGATTCTGGGGGGTTTCTTCAGGTGCCGTTTTCCTGGATCTCTTCCTCTATTGCACATCTGGCGAAGGAAGAGAGATAAGTCAAAATACTGAAGTATACAGACACAAACCTACATGCATATGTCCACCATTCTTCACCAGCCGTGGGTGGAAAACTGCCCTAAGACGTCCCTAGTTCAGTGAAGTGCTGAGTCGGGATGGCCAGCACCCGAGTAAAAAGCCAGGAGTGGCAGAGCATGTCGGCCATCCCAGCACTGTCCCCGGAGCTCACCAGCCAGCCAGCCAGCCGAATCAGTGAGGAGGTCCAGATTCGGGGAAAAACTGTTTCCAAATATAAGGTGAGAGATGGCCAAGAAGCACACCTGCTATGCACACTGGACCTACACATTCACAGTTACACACATGTATATGCACATTGCATACAGAGAGAGAGAGAGAGAGAGAGAGAGAGAGAGAGAGAGAGAGAGAGAGAGAGAGAGATGCCTATTCTTCCATGTCTCACCTTCCTCAGTCACAGAGTGCAACTTCGCTACAGCCTTGGACACAGCCTCCTCCTTCCCCTCCATTTTTTTTCACGGAGTGGCATGGTTGCTGACCAGACATACATGCTTCCCTGAGCTTTTCAGTCCTCGTGCCAGCTCACTGGAGTCATGGCGTTTTTAATCTTTCGTCTTAACTATAAAGCAGAAGCAGTTTTCTTTACGTGTGTGCTGGCACCTCCTGTCCTTGGAAGCTGGCCCATCCTCCCAGGATAACTGACCCTCGTGGGAGGGCGCATGCACTCGGGTAGTGGGCCTTTCCACCCTGCAAACACAACAGGCAGAGGCTGCCTTTGGAATCCACTCGACACATTGAGGACAGTTCTCAGCTTGAGACCACATCCGTCCAAGGCAGCTGCGTGAACTCCGCGGAGCCTCAGCAGCCGTGCTGCAGAGCCAGGCCGCGGGGACTGTGGCAGCCTGCTGTCTCAGATGTGATGCAGGGGAAGTGGAGGGACTTGTAGCCCTTTGTTCTCATTTTGCATGCTTGAGGTATATGCTAGGTTGTTTTTTTTTAACATGTAGCCAAAAATACATCTCTGATAGAGAAGCTTTTCTCTTACAAAGCTAGCCTCCTTCTCAGCGCACGGTGAGAAGGATGTGTCCTGCTTACCGCACGTGGGTAGTTAGGGAAGAAGAGTGTCGGACTTGGAAGTGTCCAGAGGTATGAATCAAGAACCAGTAGGACCAAACCAAGAAGCTGGCTCTATACTTCCTGACCAACAGACAGTCTCTGGGATGCCAGAACTTCTGGAATCCCTCGGCCTCTCCACACACTGAGATAGAGCCCTCTCGAGCCTACTCTTCCTAGGGTTTTCCAAGACACGAGCATTTGCCTTTAAGGAGCTTCAAGCCCTGTCCAGTGGAAGTGTCCCCACATCAGCTGTATATGAACCGTTGGCTATCTGGGGTGTGCTGGCATTTTTGTCAAAGGCTGCTGGGTATCCCAGTCAGAGACACATGCATATGTTGAGTCCCTGCTTTCTGTTTCTTACTTTCATGATTTTTGGAGCCCATGCTAGATCATAATTTTCAATTTTCCTGCCTCGGCCTACTAGGCTAGAATTACAAGCATGTACCTGCAATGAATCGTGAACTGTAAAGCTCATGAAATAAGTACTTGAAGTCAGCCAATGTTTTGGAATGACTATGGAGTAGATTCCCAGTACTACATGCTGCCTTCAAAGACTGCCTGTGATTTTTTTTTTCCTCGTGGCATCTATTTAACTGGTTGGGCTCACGAACACTTCCCATGAATCTTAGGCCTGTACATTCTGGGGCACTCAAACAGTCCTTAAGGGTTGCCTTTGTGGCTATACGCACAGTTCTGAATTGTTGATTCTGACTTTGAGAACCACAGGCACCTTTCTAGTAACTAGAAAGGAATCTTCTAAACGACCACAGTTCTCAAAAGGGCAAAGTGAGGGAGGCCTGGGAAGGGTTAGATTCAGGCCACACGGCAGCGTAAGTGGAAATGCGTAGAACAGAGGCTGAATTGCACGGTATGCACTCCCTGTAATTTTCTCAGCCAATGGGTAGACAGATGGATGGGCGGAAGTCCTTGTGCCACTGTGGGAATGAAGGCTCTTCAGACCTACGGCCACATGCACATCAAGGAAGGCGAAGGCCAAGTCTCAGCACCAGGGAACTAGGCACATGTCCTCCAGCACCCATTGGAAAAATACCTTGCTGGCATGAGTTGACATTAAGGTCAGGGGTTACCATCTAGACAGTACTTAGAAATGCAGAGCCATTGTCCCCTCCAGATTGGCCGAACTAGAACCTCCAGGTCATCAGCGAGTCGCTCAGATTACAGGTCTGTGCAAGCAAATAGGGCCAGAAGGGTACATTTTCAGCTTGCTCCCAGAGGTCAGGAACACTGCTTCAGACGCTGTGCTGCGTGAGCCATGCTCGTTCCTTCCTCCGCCAGCAGCTGAGGGAGTCATCCCTGCGTTCTGGGCCTGCATTGTCCACTTCTGCCTAGCACTGTGGCAATTGGTGACTGTGGCACGGTGACGGGACGGTGTGGAGAGAGCACCTCAGCTGCCGTCTCTATTCTGTCACTTAAACCATCATCCCTTCCCATGTTTTGCTTCTCCAGTGCTGAGGGTTGACTTCCCCATAAGAAGCATGTCTGGCTGGACAGTGCTGTCAGAGGACGCAACAGAGCAGCAGGCTCACTATTAGCCCTGCCTGTGTGCGTGCGTGCGCACGTGGTGTGAGCGTCCACTTGCCGATGCACCTTCGGGAGCGGAGGCCCCGGTCAATGCCAGGTATCTTCTTCGTTTTGAGGTGAGGTCTCTCACTAAAGTTGAAGCTTACTGCTTGTGGTTTTCCAGCTGGCCGCTCAGCTCCAGGGATTCTCGTGTCTTTCTGCTCCTGGCACTGAGACTGTAGACATGGGCCACCATGCCCAGCACCCGACATCGGTGCCAGGGTTCACGCTTGTGCATCGAGGACTTTGCTGACTCAGGCCGTCACCTCAGGCACAGATCTGAGCTTCTAATACTGTGAGCTCTACCAGGAGGATTTGACTGGGAAGTATTTATGTCCAAGAGTTCATTTTTCAAATCAAAGAAGTTATTTTTTGTTATCTTGTATGACGTGAAAACAAAGACTGAGTCAGTGACCCTCAGAAGCCAAATAAAGAGGGCACGAAGCAATGCTTAGCTGAGTGTGACAGCAGAGAGTCCCTGGCTCAGGAGGCAGCCTGCACGTGAGCACCACATCCATCAGAGCTGGCTGCTGCACAAGGCCCGCAGAGTGCTCCGGCTCCCACGGAACGACAGCCTATGATTAATGCACCGTGAGAATGAGCAATGGCCAAACTAGGCATGGTGGCGACTCAAAGCAAGTATGGGTGGAGATCCCTTGTCCATCCTTCCTGGGGGGGTGTGAGAACATTGGGAACACACACCTCTGGATGGCCTTTCAGAGTGCTGGTGAGAGCGGGGAGCCCTTCCACTGACAAGGCGATGAGCAGGAAGACCCACAGGAGTAAATAAAACGTCAGATGGATGGACTGGAAAAATGGCCCAGTATCTAGGAGTACAGTGAGCTGAGTTCATCCTAGCATCCATATCAGGGGGCCCACAACCTCCTGTGACTCCATTGCAGGGTATATGACTCTCCTGGCCTCCATGACATAAACCCACACATAGACATATTATTAAAGATAAATCTTTTTTTAATCACGGGGTAAGAGTCTGGTCTGCAGTATAGACTTATATAGGGTTCTGATGGATTTTATTTCAAGGCTGGGAGTCACAGCTGCTGTATAGCCACCTCCTCAGAGTCCCAGGGAGCCTGGACTGATCACTGTGCTGTGTCCCAGTGACCTGGCAGGCAGACCTGGGTCAGTCCTGTGACCTGTGTCCTCATAGAAAGCTAGCCTGAACACTGAGAAAAGCAACTTCTTACTCAGGCACTTCAGATAGCAAGGCCTCCTCAGGAAGCCCGAGGCTCCGCCGCCTCGGAACTCTTCCTTCTGAAGTTGTGTTCTAAGTGCCTACTGTGTGACACACATTGGGCCAACAGCTGACACCCAGGGAGGCCCGTGGAAGAGACACTGAAGTGCTTTGTCATTTCACGCTTGACAAATGGTAGACAGGACAATTCGGAAGGAGAGAGGGCCATGAGGAGAGAGAACCTGTTTCAGAAAAGTGGCCTTGATGCTGAGCATCAGAGGACAGGACATCATGAGATGTGGCTGTGAATGTGCAAAACCCTCTTTCCTTCGAAAAGCATAACGTCCAGCCCCCTCCAAGGGAGGAGACATGGAGTAGTCATCTGTGAGAGAGGAAACGGGATTGCCAGCACTGAGAGGCCTGCTCAAGTCCAGAGTGAGCGTCTGTCCCCATGATGCACTGGGCTTCTTAAGCTGTTGCACCCTCTTCCTGCTTCTCTTACTTGCCTGTGAGCTGCATTTGCATTTGACAAAATCTGTGCTAGTCTTCCTCAGAAGCAACCAGCAGGAAAACTTCCTGACCAGAACCTATTTATCAAATCATGAAGATGCTGAGGTTCCCTTTAGAGGTGAACACACGCCTGCCCTCAGAGACATTTTCAGTTAGGTCGGGTAAGCAAGCTTGCAGCAAAAAGAAAGGATTCCCAAGGCTAACTGCACACTTGCTGAAATGTCCCTCTCACAGTCCAGGGGCAAGCAAAGCCTCGTCACCTGCCACCCTTCCGGTCATAGGCTGTATCACCCTGACCCAGATGCTCAGTGAATCTCAGAGTGTGTGTAACACACACTGCTAGAAATAACAAACCCTCTTGCTCCTCTTGTCCTCCTCTTCTCCGTTCGTCCTCCCCCAAGTCCACATCAAATCATGGCAAGGAAAGCAAGGGAGAAGTCACTCCCTTGCCCAGAGGTCTTCAACCCATGGGTCATGACCCCCCACAAGGGTTGCATATCAGTTATTGCCATTACAATCCATAACAGTGGCAAAATTACAGTTGTGAAGTAAAAAAAAATGAAATGATATTCTAGTTGGAAGTCACCACACCACGAGGAACTGAATTAAAGGGATGAAGCATCGTGAAAGTTGATGACCACTGCTCTTGCCTCTTAGTATTTATGGAAATACTAAGCGAACAAAACTGCTGAGCTCTGATGAACCAGTGTGAGGAGTACTCAGGTGCTCCCCAACAGAGGCCTGCCCAGCGAGCCTCCAAAACTGTCCCTTTGTGCTGGTGGAAGTGTGGCTTTCTGGGTAGCATGCCTGTCAAGCTGCTGCAAGAGGAAATGCCGAGACACTGCTCTGCACTGATGTCACACACAGAAAAGGGTGCCTGGGAGAATCTTGGCCCAGAATCTTATGCCACCTTCTGATGTTTGGGTATCTTTCTTCCATGCCTCAATCTTGGTGACATCAGGATAGCCATCTATGTGCACACAAAGACAGAAGCTTCACAGCACCCCACAGTGGAACAAAACACTCACTTCCACGATTCAGGCATGTGCTATTGCTTAGCAGGCTTGCCCCTGTCTGTCAGAGTCCCTTCAGCCTAAAAGGATGTCCACCCAAATGTCCACCCTTGAGCTAAGCTCTTTCAGCACATGAGATGGTCCATTTCTAATTGTCTGCATACGCAGCCCAGAGGGACCAGGAGAAGTCTTAACTGAGGGACTGTCTTTATTGTTGATTGATGCAGGAAGACCCAGCCCAGTGTGGGCGGCGCTTTTCCCTAGTAAAGGGGGCCTGAGCTGTGTGAGGGGAAAGAGCAAGCAAGCAGGACCGTATGCATACATTTCTTTCTGTTCTTGAATGAATGTGGTACAACCAACTGCTTAAAATTGCTGCCACTGTGACTTCTCTTACTGATGACCTATAACCTGGAACTGACAGAAGGGAAGTGAGGAGAGAGGACAGAGAATTCTGTCCTGGGAGTCATCCCCTCGGCCCACACATCCGTCACTTCCTGCAGCTCAGGGATCCGCCTGAGAATGTGGGTCCTCGTGGGTGCTGACTTGTCTGGTTTGTTTGTAGCCCATAGTGTGTCCCGTCACCACACTGTTCACAGACCTGGTAATAACCTGGCAGGAGCCATTCCCATGGGGCTTGCAACTCTGCCCTTAGTCCTTAGGGGAGGGGTCATCAACAGAGATGGTTTCTGGCATCCTTAATTAGAGGTCCAAAGGACAGCTATGATGCAGTAATAACTGTCATTACTGACCCAAACCTCCTTCAAAGGAGCTAAGTGTCGGCCTCCCTGGATAATACAATCAGGCCAGCCATCCCAGCCATGCAAAGTGTTATTATATGGCA
Source organism: Meriones unguiculatus (assembly GCF_030254825.1). Classification (NCBI taxonomy): domain Eukaryota; kingdom Metazoa; phylum Chordata; class Mammalia; order Rodentia; family Muridae; genus Meriones; species Meriones unguiculatus. Next base: position 101,458,332 of record NC_083354.1, read on the forward strand.
GGCTGTGATCAGAGCACCTACCTGCTTAGGGTGTTTCGCTAGAGAAATAAACACCTACCAGATGCTCTGTACCCTTCATCACTTTTGTCTGGCATTTGCTTTATTTCCTGTTGGAATTGATTTGGGTGGTTGATAATCCAAGCTAACTAAGACAATTAAAACAGCAAACATGACCAACAACAATTATTCAGGGCTTCCAGGAGGCACAGCCTGTTCACTGAGGCCGAAACTAGAATTATGCTGCCACCTTGTGGCTTAAAACAGCATCTGCTTGCCTAGTCCTGCGGCGACTTAATATGCCAGGGTGGGTTGGTACCCAGAGAGGACCTCTCCCTTCTCTGAGGAGGAGAGGGGTGTATGCAGGGGGAGTAGGGAGAGGAGAGGAGGGGTGCTACAATCAGGATGTAAGATAGATGGATGAATGGATGGATGGATGGATGGATGGATGGATGGATGGATGGGTGGGTGGATGGATGGATGGATGAAAACAACAGCATGTGCTCTAAAAATAAAAGGCCAATAGTTTTGCTAATGATTGAAATAATAGAATCTATATATTTGACAGGATGATAATAGACTGTGAAGTTTTCAGCACAAAATAAGCAATCTTGGTATGGCGGTATATCCATATAATCCCAGTACTCTGGAGGCAGGAGCAGTGGAAGCAGGAGCTCAAGGCCTTCCTTGACTACACAGCCAGTTCAAGACCAGTGTATGTTACATAATAAAGTAGAGCCACTTCTAAATGAATTCCTAGCAGACTTATAACCCAAAATACCTATTCCCGCCTTTTTAGTCAAGTTGCTGCATGCCCCCAGTCTTCCAGAATTGACATATGTTTGGGGATTCAGGAAACCCCACTGCCCTTTTCCAGTAATGCAACGTATTTTATTACATTTGTCTGTATTTTTATTACATATCTGTCTACATCCTGATTGATATCAGCGAGCATATTCAATAATGAAGCATACTATACAGCAAAAAGACTTCATGCCCAATTGTTAACGGCTTCTCCAACTGCGTTAACATTACCATCTTCCACACCTCAGCTTCGAACACAGGTGTCTGTGAAGGTACAGTAAAAGGACTCCTACACCCTGTGTCAAGTAATTTCAGAGGCAAGCTAGAAACCTGAGACAGTGGAAACTCCCAGGAATCTATGAGGGTGACCGTAGCTAAGACTCCTAGTAATGGAGAATATGGAGCCTGAACTTGCTGTCTCCTGTCACAAAGCAAGACTTCCAGCAGAGGGGTGGGGGTGCCAACCCAGCCACAAAACCTTCCACCTAAGGTCTGTCCCGCCTGCAAGATGTGCTGGGGTGAAATTGTGGGAGTGGCCAGCTAATGACTGGTTCAACTTGAGAACCAAGCCATGAGCGGGAGCTCACACCTGACCCTACCTGGAGGGCCAGCAACCAGAGTCTACATAGTCCAGAGACTTAGAACCAAACAGGACTGTCAAAAAAAAAAAAAAAAAAAAAAAAACGTCAGCGAAGTGATTCCTAATGATATTCTGCTATATTCATAGACAGGAGCCTAGCATAATCCTTGTCAGAGAGGTTTCATCCAGCAATTGATGGAAACAGATGCAGAAACCAACAGCCAACATTAGGCACACTGGAGGAATCCTGCTGAAGAGTGGGAGGAAGGATTGTGGGAGCCAGAAGAGTCCAGGACACCACAAGAAAACCTACAGAATCAACTAACCTGAGTTTATAAGGGCTCACAAAGACTGAACCATCAGTCAGAGAGATTGCATGGGTCTGACCTAGGCCCTCTGCATATGTGCTATGGGTTGTGTAGCTTGGTCTTCTTGTGGGACTCCTAACAGTGGAGGTGGCGGACGTCTCTGACTCTTTTGCCTGCTCTTGGGACCCTTTTCCTCCCACTGGGCTGCCTCGTCCAGCCTCTGATGTGAGAAGAGGCATGCCATCGGCATCAAGGACATGCCACCACCTCCCCTGGCACCACGTGCACCTGTGTACACCATTGAGACCCTCCAGGGACCCACTATAGGGCCGGCCACTGTGGTTCCTTTTTTACCTCATGCCTCTGCCCAGATCCCTGCTGTAGCCTGGGTCCTCCAGTAAAGTGGCAGAGGAACCTTGAGGTAGACGCTGTCCAGTGACCGGGACTTTTGAGATTTTTACCCCTGCTCACCGGGAGAGTGATGGCTGACAATCCCTCTTGCCATTGTAGGATTTTTATATAGGGTAAGAGCTGGGGAGGATTCCTTTCACTGGCTTTTGATGAAGTTCTAATTGAAGGGGGTAAGCCAGGAGTTTTGACACATTTTCTGTGAGTTCCATCTTTTATTCAGCAGCTCACAGTCACTCCCTTTCATCCTCCCTCCCCAGGCTGCCTTGCCAGGCTGGCACCCCACATACTTCGCTGTATTCAATCAGCCCCCTCCTGTTACAGGAACAAGAGGGAGGAATGATGAGATATGCTCAGAAGTGGAGAGGGGTGCTGGAGAGCCCCTGCCGCGGCTTCTGGTGCTCCGCTCTGCCTTGGAGCAATCCACGCACGCAGCCAGCTGTCTTCAAAGACGATAGCTCTTTATAAATAGCATTCATTAATCAGATGTGTGAATGAAGAAACAAAACAGCGTGTTGGGGGAGATCAATCCTTTGTCTGTGCTTCCGCAGATATTGCGTGGTTTACAGCTACCACAGAAGTTATCTCATAGGTCACCGTGCTGAAAACGCTTTCTTGTGTGTGTCTTAGAAACCTATTGCTGCAGCAATTTATTAGGCACAGTTTAAAGTGGGCAGTTCTTTGTACCCTCCAATGTGGTGGCGATTTTATTCATACAGAAGCAATTTGTCTGTGTGTTACTCTGAGCCTGTCTTGTTTACAGGCATAATACATAAGTGGAGAAGAGTTCCTCATTACCCAAGAAATTCTAATGTCTGCATTTGTAAAGCTTCAGAAGGGTGTTCACGTGGTCTCGCAGACAGGAAAGCGGGGTTTTCTCGGCTGCACTGTGCCTCGCTATGTACTGTTCCTCTTCCTTGAATTTCCAGGTGAACGTGCCAGGGAACAATCTGCCTTTGTTGACAAGGCTCAGACTCTCCCCCTTTCGGTTACGCTCTGGTTTGTCACTAAGACACCCTAGATGTGCAGGGTATGCAGCCTCGGGGATGGCCTCGTGTTACCACAGTGACGTCACTGAATCAAATGACAATGTAGTCAGTGCCCTTCTGCAAGGAAAATGTTTTATGACCCTATTATCCCAGCTCGGAAGTTATGTTTTCTTACTTGAGAGTAAATTCCAGTTCCTTTTATTTAGAACATTCCAGAACTAACCAAACTGGTTGTTTAAATAAGGCCTCTCTTACCACAGATATTAGCCTGGTGTGTTCCTCTGTCCTCAACGTACCTCTAAGGCTGAAATACTTGGCAGTTGGACCAAGCATTGTCAGAAGCATTGTGGTGGGAACAGGGGCCGGCCCACATGAGTTTCCTTGATGCGTAAGAACACAGTCTGAGTCCAAGCAGCTGCACTCATCATTCTGGGATTTTTTTTAATAATTTATTAATTTTTAGTGCATTAGTGTGAAGGTGGCAGATCCCTTGGAACTGGTGTTACAGACAGTTGTGAGCTATCATGTGGGTGCTGGGAATTGAACCCAGGTCCTTTGGAAGAGTAGACAGTGCTCTTAACCACTGAGCACTCTCTTCAGCCCCCACCATTCTGGGATTCTTGACCAAGTTCTTTCCTTGCTTGGGTCCAACTTCCTGGTCTTTAAAGTGGGGCAAGCAGGGCTTCCCATCAAATGGTGGTGGTGGTGATAGCCGGCATCTGGAGGCACCCGGGAGCTGCTGAAAACAGGTCTGATGCCTGCACTCTAGGTCTTCATGAAGATCTTGCTTTCTGCTATGGGAGCATCCTCAGCACAAGCTCCCGGCCTTTCCTTTGAGAGTGAATTTGCCAGGTACCCAATATCAGCTCAGTGAAAACTCCCCTTCCAAGTAAAGCCGCACATCGGTAGACAGCATGTGCGGGTTTGTGGACGGATGCTCTGTTTAGTCACTCACACTGATGTGAGCTGTAAGAGGAACATGGGCTTGAGGAGCTAGGGAGATAGATGGTGGCTGCGGTGCCCGGGCGAAATGTGTGTCTAGGGAACTGGCGAGATGGCTCAGACATAAGGCACTTACCACTGGGCTTGACAACCTGAGTTCTATCTCCAAGACCCACAGGAGCCTTGCAAGTTGTCTTGTGACCTCCACCTTTGTTCCATGGGGCACACACACCTGTACCTGCTCCAGACATGCCTACCTCCTGCACACAGCACCCTGGCTACTTCGAGGCCTTGCTGTCCCCCCCCCCAGGCCCCCTCCCTTGGAGTTCTGTGCATTTCTTACTTGAAGTGCTTCAGACAGAAGCGTTAGAGACTTCAGATTCTGAAATCCAAGCTACCCTGGAGAAAGGACGCAAGCCTGACCATGACATTCACGCGTATTTCGTACTCTTTCCGTACACACTGTGAGGGTGATTACATGTGGTTCCAGGGCACACGCATCTTGATGTCATGTTCCAAAGTTTTTGACATGGCCTCACGTCAGCATTCAAAACAGTCTTGATTCGGGGATCTTTCAGGTTTCGGATTTTCAGATCAGGAATGCTCAACCCCTCCAGAGAAGTGGCGCTAAGTGTGTTATTCTCTCTGCAGGAGGACGAAGCCCCCGGGACCCATGTGACCACCCCTGAAGAAGTGACTGCCCCAGCTGGCCATCCCAGCTCCCACCATGGGCCCTGCAGGAAGCGCACTGGGCAGTGGCCACATGCAGATGCAGATGGTTCTATGGGGAAGTCTGGCTGCTGTGGCCATGTTCTTCCTCATCACCTTCCTCATCTTTCTGTGCTCCAGTTGTGACAGGTTAGAGCAAACATGCATGATCAAGAACATAAACCTATTCACTGTGCCTACAGGAACCTTTGTATTAAAAAGCCTCCCTGACCCTTGTTCACCAGTTGGTTCCAAAGGTTCCAGGGACATTTCTCATCAGTCATTTGAAGATCCTTATTGATCCTCCTGAAGAGCAAAGTAAAGATGCCTTCCTATTTTAAATGTCTCGATGAATTCTTGCCATTCTTTGAACACATCATTTTTGTGTGTGGTCTTTCTCCTGCTGTGTGCATATTGAAACCTCAGTGTGAGGTAGTACATGTTTTTCCCACAATTGGCGATTCCTCAGGATGATCACCATTATGTGGCTTGGCAGAGCTCTGTATTATTAAAAATGTGTGTGGTGAACTGCCCTTTATGAAGAAACAGATTTGTTTTCTTAGAAGACAGACTCACCTAATGTGGAAGCATTTTTTTTTCTCTTTAAGCATTGCACGTGCCTCCCTTTTCTCGGAGAGGTGGAGTTCTCTGTGATAGGGCAGGAGAATCGAGGTGGTACAAAGGGTGCAGCCTTCTGGTACTGCTGGGAGCCAGCCCCGGGTTCAGCTCTCTCAACCTCAAGGACACTTAATGATATTTAAAAGTCTCTTCTGTGTGCCACCCTAACATCTGGCAAAAAGGGGAAAGCCAGGCTCTCTGGCCTCGTGCACCCTCTCCTAATCTCTGCCAAGCATGGACCCAGGCCCTCAAGGCAAGGACAAGCACGGAAACTTTAGTTCTAGCTCCTGTGGGCTTGAAGATTCTGCGGCTGCAATGACTCGCTCTCCCGCTAGGTGCCGCCCTCTCCCCGCCGTAGATGGAAATGTCCTTTCACAACCGATGGCTCTCTCTAGACTGTTCCATGTAAAACACTTTCTATTTTTACTCAACAGACTTTTCCGTAGACTGGAGGTACATATGACTCATCCCGAGAGCATGCCACCTTCCTGGTGTGCCCAAGTGGTATCTCCTGTATTCTCTCTCATCCCTATCAGACTCTTGAGGGAAAAGATGAGATCATTGCTAGGATTTGCTGAAAAGAAAAGCCAGTGTCTGTCATGTGAGCATTCTAGGCACAGACAGACCCCGAGTGCAGCCTGCCTCTGTCCTGCCTCTGTGAACTTGTCCCTCTGCTCACTGGGAAAGGGTGTGCAGGAAAGGATTTCACCCCTTGCTGTCAGTTACGACATTCTCCTCCTCTCTCTTAGCACATTCGACCTAGTTCAAACCACCAGAGGGCTGAGGAGCTGATAAACGTTAGGCTAGGGAAGCCCGCTCTCCTCTTCACCATAAGGGGCACATCTGACGTCAGAATGACATTTTCTCTTCCCTTTCAGAGAGAAGAAGCCCAGGCAGCACACCGGGGACCATGAGAACCTCATGACTGTGGTGAGCCTCAATGTGTCTGTCATCTGTCTGCTCACACCTATCCAGCCATGTCCCTGCTGGCTGTTGACACAAGTGAAGCTGGCTTGTGCACTTAAATGGAAATCAGCTGTGGCTTTCCGGAAGTCCGTAAGCGCAGCTGGGGCCGCAGTATTCAGGGGAGCTTGTGAAGTGAATGCAGTAGCTGGACTGCCTGAAAGAGCATGACAGGGCCCCAACCTGCTGCAGGGGTGTGTCCCTTCTGGTCTGAAAGTGCTGTCACAAGGACCGACTGGATGACTCAGATCAGACTTACTGCCCCTCCGCCCTGGAAAGCAGAGTCCAGCACTCAGCGTTGTTACGTTAGCTCCTTCCGGAGTTGGCTCTGTTCCTGAGCTCAGTTCACACCAGTCCATGACTTCACCTTCCCACAGCCTTCTCCTCTATCCCTCATGTCACCTTTCCTTCTCTGAGTGTCTGCCCTTAGGGCCAAGTTCCTGTTTTTATAAAGATGCCCTGCTCTAATGTGACCTCATCCAAAGCGGCCCTGGTTTCAGATAAAGTTACAGTCTGTGGCACTAGGGACTACAATGTTGACATTTGGGTAGAAATATAACCACTCAGCAGGGCCTGGCCTCGCTGCATTCACCAGCCCGCAGCATTTGATGGGACCTTGATGGACCCAACAGTCTCAAGGAGGGATCCATCCACCTGGGTAAGGAACAGCCTGAGGCTGTCACAGCCTGTCTGTCCTTTAACTCATGTTGTGCCCTTAAGTGGTAGCAGTCTCAGCAGCTGTGTTCGCCGAGCTGTGTGGAGTCCCCTCTGAGCCCCAAGGCAGTGCTGAGAGAGAAGTCTCTTCCTGCTCAGAGCCAGAAGGAAGCACTTTTGCTTAAACTCAGGGGATCCAGCTGGTGTGCTCTGAGCACATGCACGAGGCACCAGGCTGCCTGAACCTCTGCTTCCTCCTAAGCAGGCAGGAAGCAGCCAGGATTCCCGTCCTGGCTCCCCCACCCAACCCCAGACCCCAGCGCTCTCTCCCACTGTATCTGTGTGAGACCAGCATCCTCCCCCACCACAGCTGTGCTGGCCCTCAGCATCAATTTACTCACTGTATCACTGTATTTTCATCTCTTGTGTTGTCCCCATTTCTCCTTTGTTCCCAGTATCTCCATTCTCTCCCAGTGATGGAGGAAGGAAGGTGGAAGGACAGGGTCCTGTGGTTCTCCCCCCCTCCTTCCCCTGAGTCAGATGGAGAATGGGTTGTAGCTGACGTTGGGCTTGCGCCTCCGTCCTCACTTCCTCCTAGAACAGGGCTCTCGGGTATGGCTAGAGCCAGGAGCTGGTATGAAGCCAGGTTTCAGGGGTGGGACTACGCTGATACAGGTACCAACACGAAGGCCATCTTTCTGGATCTTCTGTCCCTGCTATCCTGCCCCGGGGGCAGCAGCCTTCGGCAGCAGGAAGAGTGCTGCAAGCAGAGGAGAAGGCCAGCCTTCGTCTTCTTCCTCGCAAAGGATCTCCTCCACACACCTTCAAAACATGAACATGTCTACCACAGTCTACACTCTAGGATGTGTGCTCCCACCGACCATGAGGCCTGCACACACTCAGTTGCCCACCTAGCTCCCAGCTTTCCTAAATCATTCCGTTTGCTGACTTGTTCTCGTTGCATCTAAGGTGGGAAACAGTGGTTCAAGCATAGATTGTGGATGTTTGGCCGGGATACGTTATACGGGAAGCCTTCCCATGATTCCCCATTCCTATCACCTAAGGACACCGTCTCCGCAGTGTTAGCATCTGTTTCTCGGGGTCCTGGCAACCCACACGACAGCCATCTCAGACAGCGGCACATGGAGCAATGCTGGCTGAAAGAGCAGCCTTCCTGGACACATCGCCACACATCAAGGGCCGTTTTCTGTCTGTTGTCATTAATGTCCCATCGGAGTGACAAAGTTTGTAAAGCCAACTACCCAAGACTTCTGCAGAGGCCACATCAGAATTTCCCTGTGGGATCCTGGAAGCTGGGTTGTGTATTGGGCAGCAGAAGCCATGAACTTGAAAAGGATGGGGTCCGTCATATGCCCGTTTGAGTTGCTTTGTGGGGCCAGTTGAGTATTGGGTGAAATACACCAAGGACCAGCTAGTTTCTGCCTGCCCCTAATGGCAGCTCTCCCTGTCAGGCTGTTCCAGGCAGGGCCTACGCACCGCCGTCACCCTGGAGGAACAAACTGTCGGTGCTACTCTTCCTTCCGAGCTCCCATGTGTTGTTGAGAATAGGAAAGGTTTGCAGAGTAAGTTTTCAGTAGATGATCATTTTAGTAAAGCCTGAAGCCAGAGATTAGCTCCGAAATAGGCTCACAAGTGTATGGCATTAAAAACTGTGTTGACCAAATTTCTCTCTTCCCATCAGGAGACAGCAGTGACAGTGTGCTGTTTGTTTGTTTGTTTGTTTGGCAACACCTGTTTGTTATAGAGATGGTTTTGGCCCCTGTTTCCCGTCTGTTCTGAGACACACAAGAACTTGTGACACACGCACCTCCCCTTTGTCTTGAGCTAAGGAAACACAGTGTAGCCCATTTGTAACCACCAGATGAGAGGCTGCGTGGAGACAGGAGATTCCCAGGGCCTTGAGAGTGAGGATGGCCCCCACTCTTGACACCTGTAACCAAAGGGGCTCAATTTAACTGTATCTGTTTTACCTAAATTAACTAACGAATTCTGGGATTTGCTCCGGCTGCTTTGCTTTTAGGGGTGTCAGCCTCTTACCGAAAGATGTGTTTGGCTTTTTCAGCCTTCCGACAAGGAGATGTTCAGCCACTCGGCGACCAGCCTGACGACAGACGCGCTGGCCAGCAGCGAGCAGAATGGCATGCTCACCAACGGCGACAGTAAGTGTCCTGCAGAGACGCCCCTGAAAGGACCGGGTTTCCAATGAGGCAGCTGACAGGGCTGGAATGATGAGCCGGCAGTTAACAGCAGTGGCGCTTCCAGAGGACTGGAGCTTGATTCCCAGCACCCACTGCTCTCCGTAACTGCAGTTCCCGGGATTCAACGCCCTGGCCTCCACAGGCACCAGGCATGCAAGTGATGCGCAGACACATGCAGACTGAACACCCAAACAAACACGTAGTCTTTTTTTAATTAAAAAAGGTAGCTCAGAAACTAGGCAATGTATTGTAGCCCAGCCATTATTACTACCAGTTGTAGCCAGAGGCCTCATTTGCATAATGACACCTAATCTCTTTGTTGGAGGCTGGGTGCCAGGAGCACTCTTGGAAGCCTCTGTGCTGTCACTTACTACCCGTCCCTGTTCTGTCATTACTTTTTCACAGGTAGGCCACACTAAGTCCCCAGTTTAAGAGCGAGAGGACTCTAGCACAGGGTTACCGGATCAAGTTACCACACAACTAAAGCCTGGAGCAGCTCAAGGTCACCAGCGTGGGGTGTTGGCAATCCGGCCCAAACTTCCTGCTGGACTTCCTTTCACATGTTAGGACCCTGTAATCTCTTTGGTTTGTCTAGGTAACCCAGGTTTCTCTACCCATCTCAAAATCAGCTGATTACACAGGCACGTATGTGTGCACACACACACACACACACGCAGCTGCTGTGTGGTACAGCCTGTTCCTTTCCAGAGACTGGGCTATGGACCTCTTTGGGAAACCAAATCCTTGTCACGCAGCCATTAGTAACCTGACCGGGGCTTGTTGTCACGGACTTGAAAGCTGGGAATCTGCTTCTCGGGCAGGCACTCCGCATGCTCTGCAGTCGTCCACCTATGGTCACATGTAACATGCATTCACCCAAAGCAAGGAAGGAAAGCCGGTCATCATCAGTGACACCCTAGGTTGCAGGTGCCCCTCTGCCCTGAGACCAGGGAGCCAGCACCACAGCAGGAGCCCCTCCTGCAGGGCGAGAAGGAGCTGGAACTCTAGGGCTGCTGAAGCCAGAGGTGCTGGACACAGTATTAGCCCAGGTTTCTTTTTTTCTTCTTCTTCTTCTTCTTTTCCCTAATAGTTTGACATTTTGCACTTCCACACATGGACAGACTGTATTTTGAGCACATTCACACTCACTTACCTTCTCAGTGCTCCCACACACACACACTCCTCCTGACCCCCTCCTCTTCCCAGGTGCTCCCCTTTCCTGTTTCCGTTTTCTCGGTTTGTTGTTGTTGGGGGTTTGGTTTGGCTCCTGGTTTTGGTAAAGGACCCCATGAGCCCCTCCTGGCTGGCTCACCGTCTCTGATTTCCCCACAGTGAGGTCCAACTTGATACAAACTTTTTTTGATCTAAGCACCCTGAGTGCAGAATTCCATTCCACTCATATATAGTTGAACAGTCTCTGGCACCTAGCCAACACTCAAAATCCATGTGATAAGGATGGACTTGGCAGGCGTCATGGTTGCCATTTTAGAGGCAGCCCAGGGACATACTTCTTATGTGAGGCAGGGTTGTGGGGCCTAGGCAAAGTGGAAAGAAGGCACAGTGCTTCCAGGTCGTTTGTGACACTGGCCTAAAGGTCCATCGTTGCTTCTCAGCTTCTGTTGTGTCTGCCAGATAAAAGTGACCGTGACGTGGAGGGGGGGCAAGAGCACCTTTCCCTCCACATAGGCAGAGACCGGTTAGACTAGGGTCAAGAGGTGCCACACATGCCCCCTGCTTTTTTTGGGTTTTTGTTTTTTAGATTCTTGCCGTATGGCCCCATGTTTGTCAGCTTTGTTTGCCGCACGAGGTTGGAACCCAGAGCTTCGTATATGCCAGGCCAAGCAGCCCTCACTCCGCTTTCCATTTTGAGATAGGTCACCCAGCCTGGTCTTGAATTCAGTCTTCCCACCTCGGCCTCTTTAAGCAGGTCCCCGGCCCACCCCATAGTAACTTTCACCCTGAGCATTGTCAGGACCTCTGCCTACGCCGTTCTCAGCGGGACTCACAATACATGATGAAGTATAGCCCGCTTCATCTATTAAACCTTTTCCTGGGAAAGAGACGATGGACAGCTTCCCTTTAAATGTAACAGGATTAAGAATATGCAGCTGAGCATCGGTAAAAGCAGGTTTGTAGGTGTGACATAATGGTCCTCCACTGTTAACACCCCCCCCCCGCCCGTTTAGTTCTTTCAGAAGACAGCACCATGACCTGCATGCAGCATTACGAGGAAGTCCAGACCTCGGCTTCCGATCTGCTGGACTCCCAGGACAGCACGGGGAAGCCCAAGTGTCATCAGAGCCGGGAGCTGCCCAGGATCCCGCCGGAGAACGCTGTGGACGCCATGCTCACAGCCAGGGCTGCGGATGGGGACTCGGGGCCCGGTGTGGAGGGGCCCTACGAGGTGCTCAAGGATAGCTCCTCCCAGGAGAACATGGTGGAGGACTGCCTGTATGAAACCGTGAAGGAAATCAAGGAGGTGGCCGACAAAGGCCAGGGCGGCAAGCCCAAGTCCACATCCACCTTGAAGGAGCTTCAGGGGCCCCGCGCGGAACGCAAGGCTGACTTCGCTGAATATGCCTCTGTGGACAGGAACAAAAAGTGCCGACAGAGCATGAACGCCGAAAGCATTCTGGGAACTTCCAGTGATCTGGACGAGGAAGACCCGCCCCCTGTCCCGGTTAAACTTCTGGATGAGAATGCAAACCTTCCAGAGAAGGGAGAGCGAGAGGCAGAAGAACAAGCTCCGGAGGGGACCAGTGAACACAGCAAGGTGGGCTTTTGTCCTGCTGAGAAGGTTACCAGTCCTGGGAAATACGTAGAAATACAAACACATAAATAGCAGGCTCATTAAATGATGAGAGTGATGCGGCCTAGTGTAAGCTGTGCTCGGCCTTTTCTCTCTCTACGCCTTAAGATGCGGAAGGTTTGTGTTTATAAAACCTTTCTCAGCCTCTCATTTGGAGAGTTTCCAGTAAGAACTAAATAGGCCACGTCCTTTACCTTCCTTTATCCCCCCTCTTCACGGGGTGGCTTCCTCAGGCAGCACGGCAACCTTGAGCCTTTCAGAATCCCACAAGTCAAAGCGTGGTAGCCTGTCTAGACAGTCCAGATATGATGGTGTCCCTGCCTGCAATTTATTATGTATACCTTTCTCTAAGGCCTCGATAAACAGGCCTTATTTTCATGAGTTTCTAAGCAATGTTTTAAAGCAATTTTTAAAAAGTCTTGTCAGCAGAAGTCCAAAACGCGGCAGCAGTCCACAGCATGTGTCCACAGAATCTAAGCCACCGTGAGCCTCAAGGTGTCTGGATGTCCAGTACCCCTCACAACTTAACTCCGCCCCCTCCACTTCCGTCAGCTAATATCAGATTTCTGTTATCTACATAGAAAAATGCAAAATTGTCTTCCAGCCATAGCTTCACCTCCGGCCCTTTGCAGGGGGACAGGCAGGGGTCAGCAACTGTATTATTGACAGCCCCCCCTCCTGCGGCTGCATTGGGTATAGTAAGAAGTCCTTTCAACTTTCTGCGTTACCTGTGAGGTCAGGTAATTGCAAGCACCGTGAAAGCATTTGTAAGCGTGTTCACAAAGTGCGGAAGTGTCCACCCTTCCTATAACTGAAGACAAGCGAAGTGTGCACTGCCTGAGCTAGCTTAAGCTTCTCGTTGACAGACATTCGGAAGATAAAGCGGCTGGTTTGTCTAGTGTAAATGAGCAGTTCTCCAGATTTCACGTTGAAAACTGGATGCACACACCTAAGCGCTGAATTATTCTTTCACGTTACAGGAGTGGGTGGTCCTCCTCCATGTAAACAATTCCAGTGTTGATCGACTTAAGAATTTCAAATGTTTAATATTTATCAAAACGAATGATTTTATTTTGAGCATCTGCTATATGCCCTATGGCCTTCTAGATGTTACTACACCAGCAGACAACACAAAATAATGAAACTCCCAGGTCATGTGGAACTTACACTTCAATGCAGAAGAGAGAGCCATCATACAGCTTAAAGGGAAAGAAAGCATAAAACCAGGAAGATTGGGAATAATTGGTGTGGGGAGTGCGCTTTGGGGTAGAGTTCTTAGCTTCTGCCTCAGTGTAAAGCTGATCTTAAGCACAGTTAAGGGGTGCCTGAGAAAGCTTTGCAAGTGTTCTTTGGAGATACCATGCAGCTTGATTTCTGGGAAGCCCCTAAGTTAGCTATATGGCTGATATGTGGAGGAAGGGCTGGGGAGTGAACAGAGATGGGCAAAGAGGAGAGCAGTTTGCAGATAGCTACTGGGTGTGAACTTCGGAAGCCCGGGCTTACAGTCTGAATGAAATCAGCAGAGTGGTGCGAGGTAATCTGTGCTTTGAAAGCTTCCCCTGCTTCAGTAGCCTGAGCTAGAGGATCCCAGTCAGGATGGAGGCAGCAGAAGTGAGGGGAGGAGCTAGCTATGGCCAAAAGCTTGGTTGTGGCCATGTCTGGGAGGACAAAGGCTGATACACCAAGGGCTGACACAGCCAGTAGGCACAAGGAACCACTGTGAATCAGGGTAGAGCATCACGGGCAGGCGAGAGCTGGGCAAGGTTAAACGTCTGTGCTAGGGATATGCCATTAGGGCTCAGCACTGGTCCCAGTGTTGACATATCTCAGGGCCACTGGGAGGTAAACGGGCTAAGAGGGAAGCCTGAGACTGGATCCACACAGTTCAGAACCAGCAGCAAAAATGTTCTGGTTGGATGAATGTATATCAGGCCAGAAGAGTCCCAAGAACAGGGGCCTGAGGGTTGGGGACCTAGTGAGAGAGACCAAAATAAGAACAAGAACCAGGAAAGGGGGCAAGGTTGCTAGAGTCTAGGCAAAGGATGTGCCTGGGAAGGAAGGAGTGACCTCAGTTCACCTAGGACAAGTCATCATAGTGATGTGGTCATCATTTGGGACCAAGATGAAGAGTTCCTCCTCAGACTAGTGAAGGTAGAAGCTCAGCTGAAATGAGTGCAAATGGGGAAGTTACCTGAGACCTTGCTGTACCACGGTGAGGAAATCTAGTGTGTTTGTGTGCATTTGAAGATGACCGCACTAAGGGAGAAGGCTGGTGTGGAAGGACAGAAGGCAGTGTGTAGGAGGGACGGCTGAGAGCAGGGCATGGCAAGCAAGTTCATGTGTGGTAGCTGGGAGAGGAGAGAAGGACACCAGGGCTGCTGGGGGACAGGGTAGAGTCCAAAGAAATCTATTTACCTCTTGAAGTTCCCTCAGAGAATTCAGAAGCCAGGCCATCAGCCAGTGAGTGAGGAGATGCTGTGCTGGGGGGTGAGGGTGTGTTGGGGCTTTTGAGAAAGAAGAAAAGATACTGAGTAGATGGACTGGGGAAGAAGAACAGAAGCAGAATGCCTTGGTGAAGTGGCCTGAGACACAGAACCTCTCTGAGGGCCCATCCACAGGTAAAGCAGGGAGGACAGATACCCGAAGGGGAAATGAAAAAGAGTTGCATCATAGGTAAGGGTTGACAAATGATTGGAATTGGGTTGAAGAGAAGAGTATAAATGATGAATGCTGGTCTGAAAGGACTTCTAGGAACTGGTGTGGTGAAGATACTGGGAGATGGTGGAGCATGCTGTCAGTGTAGGAGAGACAATTTGGATGGATATGTTTTTGTTGGAATCAAGAACTAAGATAAAAAATATGCTAGAATTAGTTAATTAACCGGAACCCAGATCACAGAAGAACCAGGAACCAGGCTCACTGAGAAGCAAGACAAGGAGAGCTTCTGACACCCTTGGTGTTCTTCCTGGGGACACCGTGGGCTGTCAGATGTAAAATGCCAGCATGTCATGTAGAAGGGCCGCATTCTTGTCAATCCTCCACTGCCCTTCCTCAGTGACGACTAGGAACCAAACATTGAAGTGTGTGATGTGGCTGGGCAGCCAGGAGCATGGGCGACAGCTGGTGGAGGAGGCTCACAGTTTCCCGTGGTCTGTAGAGATCACTTGAAAGCATTTGTATGAACATGGACTGTTTGCATAGGCAACACAGGCTAGGTTACACTACCAGCTTCAAACTGCTTCACTTTGGTTTGCAATGTTTGTTTTTTGTTTGTTTTTTAACAGAGATTTAGTTCCTTGTCATACAAGTCTCGGGAAGAAGACCCAACTCTTACAGAAGAGGAGGTAAATTTCAGTTCTTTTCAAGTAACCGAAACATCTCTTAGGAAATGTGTCTATCAGGGACTGGCAAGATGCTTCGGCAGTTAAGAGCATGTACTGCTCTTGCAGAGGAGTGCAGAACCTAGGTCGGGCAGCTCACAGCCACCTGTCTCACCAGCTCCAGGGGAATCCAATGCCTCTGGTTTCCACAGGCACCTGCACTCACAATCACACGCAATTTTACTAATAAAACTTGAAAAATAGGAGTTAAATCTGTAATCCCGATTATCATAAACCCAGTCCGGTACAAACAGCTACAATCCTATCACATGGGAGGTAGAGGTAGGAAGAGCAGGAATTCAAGGCCAGCCCTGGTTACATTAGGCTAGCCTGGGCTACCTGAGACTTGGTCTCAAAAAAGAAAAAGAAAATTCTCACCAGGCAGTGGTAATGGTGGTAACCTTTGATCACAGCACTCAGGAGGCAGAGGCAGATGGGTCTCTGAGTTTGAGGCCAGTGTGGTCTACAGAGTGAGTTCCAGGACAGCCAGGGCTACACAGAGAAACCCTGTCTCAGAAAACCAAAAAGAAAAAAAAAAGAAAATTCTCATGGGGTCTTAATTAGGCTTTCTATTGATGTGCTAAAACACCATAACCAAAAGCAATCTGGAGAGGAAAGAGTTTATGTGAGCTTATAACTCTCCATCACTTGGGATATCAGGCAGAAACTGAAGCCTGGGCCATGGAGCACTGATTCCTGACTTGCCCCCCAGAGCCCGCTTTCTTACACAGTCCACTGTCACCCGCCTAGGGCTGGCACCTCCCACAGTAGGCTGGGCCCTCCCACATCAATCATTTATTTAAAAAATGACCTACAGGCTGATCATACAGGGGTCCTTTTTCCCCGTGAACTTCCCTCCTTTCAGACAACTCTAGCTTATATCAAGATAGAAAAAGCAAACAAAACCTAGTCCGCACAGTCGTGTTATTCACAAGCGCAGGCTCGGCGATCAGGAGGCTGGAGTATGTGTAGATCAGTGCAAGCCTGGACTGCATAACAAGACCCTGACCCGACCAAAACAAAAACAAAATCGTAGTGCTTCTTCTCGGGAGTAAATGACTGTGATCATTCCCTTTGTTGAAAAAACTGACAAACTCTCAAGCCTGGGCTTGGATGTCAGAGTTGACAGGTTGGCTTCCCATGTCGGGAAGGTGCCGGACAGGTGGTGGGGGCAAGAACGGCAGGTGAGGAGGTAAGCAGAGTGAAAGACCCGAGGCAGGAGGAAGGGTTGGACAAACATGAGGAGGAGGGAGAACTAGGTAAGAAAAAGAGTTTTAGTCAACAGCCGGATAGCCATCCCAGATAGAAATCAGCAGTGGGCTAGAAAATTCCAAAAGTCAGGATGGATGGGAGTAGGAAATTGGATCCTGCCTGAAAGACTGGGAATGGGACCCCTCTCCATGAGGAATGTTGGATGCTGTCACCTCAGGAAAGATGACATCCCTTGAAGCAGCAGGCGAGAACAGGTAGTGAGTTCCTAAGAACCAGAGTAAAGATCAGATTTTCAGGGATGCGCTTAAGCGGTAGCAGCCACAGTTACAGCGTGCGCTGTGCTAGGTCCAGACAGAGCACTGTTGCTGTTCATGGCTGGGGTGTGTCCAGCATGGGACCTTTGTGCCTGTGGATACCTGCACACAGAGGCAGACACATCACCTTCTCCAGAGAACTCCTTCCTGAGTGCTGTGCTGGAGGACGCATCATCTCAGAGCTCAAGTCATGCTCTTCCTGGGATGATAACTGCTAAGCCACCTGCATGTTCTTTTCCCCGGGGAGGAAAGCGTCCATCGGTCGACCTCCCCGGCTACACAGGATGAACCTGGGAGTCATCTTTGATGCCACAGTTACCTCACTCTCCCACGTGTAGCCAATTCTAAGGCCCTTCAGGGGCCTGCACTCCCTCACTTCTCTGCAGGGCCCTCGCTGGCTCAGGCACTCGCCTCCTGCTGAGTCCCCTGGGATTCCTTGGCCTCCCTTTACAGTTCTCTACAGCCACAAGCTCCATCTAGCCCCCTGAGAACCCCACAAAACTTGGTGTATGGAGAGTTAATCATATTATATGACTGGTCTACAGAAAAGAAGACAGTTTAACTATTCTCCAGTCACACACTCCAGAAATGAAATGGATGATAGAACTCTTGGCGGTAGTGGTGGGGCATGTGTTCCCGAGTGAACGGTGTGTAGGCTATCACCAAGGAGGCGGGGAAGTCACAGCTTGCAGGTGCCTTGTTCATTTCTCTCTGTTCCCTAGATCTCCGCGATGTATTCCTCAGTCAATAAACCTGGACAGTCGGCGCACAAAACCGGCCCGTCTCTGAAAGGGCCAGAGTCTCCCTGCCACTCCATGCAGGGACTGCCTCAGAGGTCACCGTCTTCCTGTAATGACCTCTATGCCACCGTCAAAGACTTCGAGAAAACTCCGAGCAGCACCAGCACACTCCCTCCAGCAAGGAGGCCTGGCGAGGAGCCAGAGCCTGACTATGAAGCCATACAGACTCTAAACCGAGAGGATGAGAAGCTCCCTCTGGAGACCAACGGCCACCTTGTCCCCAAGGAGAATGACTACGAGAGCATCGGAGACTTGCAGCAATGCAGGGATATCACCAGGCTCTAGCAACCCAGGAAGCAGCCTCAAGGAGCCAGTGATTGGCGCCCAGGACAGCTCTGCTGCGGAGGATACAAGGATACGAAGGGACTCGAGTCTCACACTGCTTCAGTTTACTGAGGTCCAGTGCAGATTCATAGCTGTTTCCCAGTTTCCGAAACAGTAAGGTACGGGGGGGGGGGGGGGGGGAGGGGCAGCCTGCCTGTTTGCCAGGGCGCTCATAGGATGACCTCCACATCCCACAGACAAGGCAGGCTGTGAGGGGAAACTCCAGCCCACCCCACACCCAGGCCCGCCTGCCTGGGAAGAGCCTGGGGTTTCTTCCCTACTCTACTTCCCTCTGTCTGCTCCTAGTGTTGAGATACTGGCATTTCATCCCTTAAGACCTCCCTCCCCGCCTGTGGCTCATCCCAAGGATGTTCTCCCCAAAGGACCTTCCCTGTTGCACCCTGGGAGTCTGGACAGTGCAGGCTACTCCGTTTGGGGTGGGGTGTCCCTGGTGTCTCTGGGGTCTTCCCTCCTTATTTGAACACTCTATCTGTAGTCTTTCACACGGTACATGAGGTCAGTTTGGATATTCTTTCTTTTATTTCTTTCTGTTCAAAACTTTCCCCTACAGAGTTTGAATTCTTAGTAACTCCTGCGGTACTTCTGTGGTTGTTTAAACTCGGCGCTCCTCCTTCCAGACAGAGCCTTAATGTTGGTGTTGGGACCCAGACCACGTGTGTGGACGGCAGCCATGGCATCTGTCCCCAAAGGGCTGCAGACCTGCATTTGTGTTTCCAGTGATCTTGCTGCCCACACGTGTGACTTTCCTGTTATCTGGTGGTAATCTGAGTAAAATGTAAACATTTATTTTATTATATAAATTTATAAGATGTTTTATGTTTAATGTCTAATTTCTAGAAAGTGCCAGAAATATATATAACTATTTTGATTTTATGTACAATGATTTATACTCTCATTTTGAAAAGATTCCATAAAGCACATAAGCTAGATAATTATGAGCAGGTTTTATTCTTTTCTCTAATAATTAATAGAACATTAAAGATTTGTAAAGACTCACCTTTTCAAATGGTACTGGGAGCTCCAGACACTGAGACCACTGGCAGCAAAAATACAATAGGTATAAATAACTATGTCACTGCTGAAATGCTCAATGTTAAGAATAGAACGAAATCTGACTTAGGAATTTTGAACTTCCTCAAAGTACCGGACTTTGCCTAAAGTCTGATGACATCTCCGGGAACATCAGCAGTAGTGTCCACAATGCAGTAGCTGCCAGTGCAAATTGCCTGCTTTCTTCTTCATTTAGCAAAACTCAAAGGCTCAAGTAGCTCAAATTAAAAGTTCAGCCCGGTTTGAATTTCATCATCTCTCTAGATCTTCCAAGGCCAACACTGGAAACCAGGTTTACTTTTTGTTCTGATAGGAGCCTAGCTTAAATGTAGGAAGCCTTCCTACACTGATGTCAACAAAGAGAGAGGCCTTCACCCCCTCCTGCCGTGACAGTGACAGCGGACTCTAATCGTGCTGTTTTCTCTCCTTGTGACCAAGAGTGTGACTAGAGAGGGTCACGTGACCAGCTCTGTGGCCTGTGTTTCCATCCTTGTATTCATGAACTGGCTTTGTTGATGCTGGTATCATGCTTATGGAATTGTAAACTCTCTCAGGCGGTGTTGCCATCTGCCTCATCATCGATGAAATACCGAAAAGATACCCATGGCCACTGCTGGTCAGACGGGTAACAGTGGGGTAGCCCTGGAACTCCAGGAGCAGCAGATGGCTCTTTTGCAAACCCTGATTTTCACCACTGTCTATTGAGTTGGACCCAACCACCTCTCGGGTCACAGGGGTCACAGGGCACTACCCATGCCACAGGGCACTCCTGACCTTGTTCCCGCCACAGCACCATTCTGCACAGGCATCTGACAGCTCAGAAGTTTGATGGTTTTATAAAGAATCTTAATCTAGCAGGGAAGCTGGTGTGACTTCTGAAGAGTAAATCTTTCTTTAGAGGAATGTTCATTCTAAATAATCATACCATCTTGAAATCTCATCATCACGATGTCCCCAGAGTTTTCAAATACAGCATGCAACACAGTCATAAAATGTGCACTGAATTGCTGTCCTGGTTTGAAAACCAGTTGTAAAAATAAGTTGTGAATATTTACCAGACGATATCTTGAGTATTTTTTACAAGGAACCGTAAGGGCCTCGAACATAAATTTCAAAAGAATAAGCAATAGTGAGGGAGGAGTGGCCAAGGGAAGCAGCTTTGCTCAGTGGAACTTCAGGTACATAATTATTGTGTATTTATTGCTGTGTGGTCACTGCTGGACTTGAGTTACCAGGCTTTTGTCTTGTTGCAAGTTTTTACTCTTTCACTTGGCTCAAAATCTGTGTTTCTATCTTTTAGCTGAACAGAGCCCATAGTTTGTTTTAAAGCCTTAACCTAAAGTTTAAGTTACAGAGTCTAAGTGTGTGGATCATCAGAAAAGGAGTCATCAAAAGCAGGTTGCCCTGTAGACGGAAACACTCAACCACAGTGAGCATCTGATTACACCTATGTGAGCCTATCCACAAAGAAAAAATAAATTACAAGTTCTCTCTTTAAGTCAGAATTATAAATCTGTCTAGATTAGAAGTAGGTTTTTTTTGTTTGTTTGTTTAAATGCTTTCAAAAGTTTGAAAGCATTTTACTCTGTTTCACATACTTCCCAAATGTAAATCCTGAAAATTAGAGACTATATTATGTGAAATGTTTAAGAAATTCTGAAAGTCATCTTTATAAATATGTTGGCCACATATTTTTGACTTGTCCTTATCTAAACCACATCATTTAGTCTGTCAACGTTCTAAATAATACCAATACTCTTTGTGAGAAAAAGTTTACTGGTTGTCCTACGTTAAATTCAACAGAATTAGACCCTCCCACAGTAAATCCTAGTTGAATGCTAAAATAGCAACAGGCACTCCACACAGGGAACTAACATTCCACCCAGCATGCCAGAGCACTTCTCTTACTTGATTTTCACATAGGTAATTAAAACATCCCCTCCCTTCACCAGTGACAAACTACATGTATCCTCACATGGGTATGTCTGTCTTATGAGTTCTGGCCCTGGCACTAATCAGACTGTGTTCTGTTACATTATTTGGAAAGGTTATCCTCCTAGTGTGATGAACTTGTGTCCTACCAGCAGAATTAAAAGAAACCACTCTCCAACAGTTTCATTTGGTAATTATGGGATGCCTTCTTGAGCTGCCTTCATTTAGTTTTCCTAATGAGTACATTCAGATTTTAAATTGTGTTCATAGTTCTCCCAGTTGGAAAACAATGCTGTCTGAGGCTGGCTTTGTTACGCATACTCGGCTGAGAGAAGGATTGTAAACAGGTGTAGTGTTCATTACATGTCAAGGAAGAGATTTTGCCAAAAGCAACAAAAGAGAAACCCTGAGCCAGACTGGCAGGCAGGGTGGCCTCCCAGGTAGCAGAAGCCAGTTATCACATGGGGAGGACCTATTATAGTTCTTGTTGAACCCGTACATTGCCAGCAGGACCAGTGGATGATTATGGAATATGGATGTACAAAGCCTGTCTTGTGCCAATGCAGTGGCTGATTCCAGACCGAAGCAGGATTTTGTAATGGGTGAATGAAGCAGGATTTTGTTCCTTGTGATGGCAAATAGGAACCCCTGTGATCTGGGGTGCCAGTCTTCTGAAAGTGTTGGTTTCTGGTACCCAGACAGCTTAGAATTGGCTGTGGAAGTCAGAGTCTGTTTTGAGGCCTCTTCCCTGGAGCCCCTGACATGTGTGTTACCCTGTGCCAAGGAAGCATTGAAAGTGTAACGTTTGGTATCACTGAGTGGCTGATGTGGAACTAGGAACACGTATGGACAGCATAGAGCAGGGGTTTCTTTACAGTGGCGTCTGCACTCTGCTTGCCGGGGACTGTCTGTTCCTCAGTACAGAATTCCTCACAGCATCCAACAGGCTGAACACACCCACACTGCAAGTGCCTCGCCTAAAATACAGAGCCCAGCAGAAATGAGAATCTGTATCAGGAAGCAGGAAGCAAAATGTTAGGTCATGGTACAGAAGAGAAAGAAAAACGGCATGGTTTTTTAAATCCTGTTTTTACTCATTTTTTGAGTCTTTCAATTGTTTTTTTTACTTCTTACCCCTAAATACTTGTATTTTATTGTTCTTCAAGTTCTTATTTTATTTAACTGAGAAATATTTGTTCAGACTCTTTATGTCAGGTGAAATTGGAAGTGTAATTTTGTTTAAAAGGCAATATTAAAGATCATTCTATTTACTATTCATATATCCCAATACATATTTTTCCCTTGGATTGTTACTGATATTCAACAGGCTTGTCTTGTTTAAGATGTAGGAGCCAGGCATGGTAGCCCATGCCTGTAATCCTATGACTTGGGAGAGTGAGTGAGCAGGAAGGTCTTGAGTTCAAGGCTACCCCAGCTATAAGGCTTTTTCTAAATGTTCTGATTATCTCAAGTCACCTCATATGTGTTATAATGGGTAGGGACTCTCTCTCCTCAGACTTCTATGTTAAACTGCCACAGGAAAATACTGTCATGTTGTCACCTTAATAATCATGTTGTAATTACATGCCTTGTTTTCTGGGGGAGTTTGAAATACAGCCAGATAAATAAATAGGCTTTGTAGCTCTCATTCAAGCACTTTCCTTGATGAGGATAGTTGAATTAACATGTCTCTTAGGTTCCAAACCAGTTTGAAGGTACTCCTCTTACTCAAGTGTGGCACAAAGTAATTCAAGACACAAAGCAGGCACTAATTGTCATTGCAGATCTTTGTAACTGTCTGATCATCCAATTCATGAAAGGGTAGAGAGTTCTTTTTCAAAAGTGAAAATGCTTAAACTTTTGAAAGCATTTATGGTGTTTGTCTAGTAGAGGTGCTATATGAAAAATGAAAAAAGGAAAAGAAAAGAAGAAAGAAAGAAAGAAAGAAAGAAAGAAAGAAAGAAAGAAAGAAAGAAAGAAAGAAGGAAAGAATTATAAAATGCCTGGAGAGATGAGTCTGGAACTGCAATCATTCTGTGTATTTTTAGTACTTTTTAAAAATGTGTCAAATACACATTTTACTCTGAAGGAGGACAAAAAGCAAAATTTGAACTGAGTGTTGTGTGTCGCTTACTGACTGTTTCTCTCTCAAAAATTTACCATTCCTACTTCCCACTGGCCACTTAGAATCTTTACCATTACCTTAAAATGGTTTTCCACCTTTCTAACGCTGGGACCCTTTAACGCAGTTGTGGTGACCCCCAACCGTAATTGTTTTGTTCCTGCTTCATAACTGTAATTTTGCTACTGTTATGAATCATAATGTAAATACCTGATATGTGACCCCCAAGGGGTCGCGACCCACACATTGAGAACCACTGTCTTAAGGCGTAAATGTATATAAAGGAGGACTTAACTCAAAGGTTAAACTTGTTATTTAGATATTTTCTCTGTAACTCGAGAATAAGCCAAGTTTGTGAATAGCGTACTGTGGTCATTAAAGCTGTAATCTATAAGCCAGGAGAAGCAGCCTTTCAAGTAGATTTTTTTCTAAAGACTTTCACTGTTTCAGCTAGGAAGATCAACTCCTGGAATAAAAGATGAACAAGATTCCCATAACCTTTCTAGCAGAATATAGATCTGTCTGCTACTGTCCCAGAGTGTTTGTTCTTGCGTATGGTGTATCAACAATTGTATGGGTGGAGAGGGAAAAAAAAAAAAAAAAAAAAAAAGCACATTTTTAAAATTTCTTGCAAAAGTGAATTAATGTGTTCAATGACATCCTCCAGTTTTGTCTGACCAGAATTATGCGTTTTTGGAGACAGGAGCACAGGGCTGTGGTACCTGTTCCATCATCAGCTTTACCATATCACCTCAAGCAAATGATTGAACTTCCTTGTGCCTCAGTTTCTCCATATTACAAAATGGGGATAATGATAACCAACCATTGCCTACCTCATAGGGATGTTTTGGGGACAAGTAAGATAATGTAAGTATGAATGCTTTGACCTCCTTGAAAGGTGCTATATAACTTGAGGTTGCATTGTTTTTAATGATCCAGTTCATTGTATTTAGGATTAGATAATAGCAATACTTTTTGTCATGTTTCGATTTGACGTACATTTCTACTCCTCTTCTATGGCCAGACCACGATTTTTTCATTCAGTAACGGTACTTAAGGAACTGACACGGGTGTTTGTTTTCTGTCTCTGATGGTAATAATGTCGACTCTGGAGTTTAATTTGTGGCGGCTTCTAGTTTACACGTAATGAACCTTACTCAAGCTGTATTCTGAAAGTGTAATTACTTGTAAATAGCAGGTATGTTGTAATTAAAGGCACTTATCAACTAGTCTTTGTTCTTTTTAAATTGTAATAAAGGTCATTTTTATATGAAAGTTTGTTAAAATTCATTTGACATTTGGAAAGGTCAGAAATGGCTGATCTACATGCTCTTAGTACATACCAGGTATAGGATGCTAGCCACCAACTGTCACCGTAGCAAGAAGGAGACTATGCCTGATGATCAGACCGAAGAGTGCTGTGGCTAGGGCCGGGAAAAGCATGAGTGTGTGAATCCAGAAGCAGGACTTGTCTGTGCTGTTCAGGATCAGAGGGGCGCTTATCTTGGGGACTAAGTGAGGTATTGCCTATAGCATCTGTGCTTTGCAATTGCTAACGACTTCCCAGGAAGCTAGCTTAGCTAGTGTGGCATTACCCACCTGTGCTAGGCACAACTCTATGCTTAGGCCCCTGCCAAGAGGAAACCCAATAAGCTTGTCTCAGAAGGAAGGCTTGGAGCCCAGGGCCTCGCTCGTGCGTAGCCTTGAATGCTTGGCTGTCCTCTCCTGATCAAGACTGACCCTGGGACCCCAAGGTGAAACACCGAGGCTTTCCTTCACCCTGTGGCCCAAGGCTATTCCACCTGTGTAAGCTCAGAGTAGAGAAAGCATAGTTGCGTCCTGAAATCCCAACACCCACCTGGACCAGCCAGGGAACTGGAGTGTCACAGCTCAGCAGTTTGGTCTGTGCTCTGTCGCCTAGGGAACAGAGCAGGCAGCCCATCCACCATGAGTGGCCTGCCAGTTGCCACACAGAGCAGACATTTAGCAAAGGATAAGAGAAGTCTGACACTTCATTAAAACAGTGGAACACAGTCCACTCGTATTGTCATTTCTTAAAAATATATATATACATATATGTATATATTCACTGGTGTACTTAATATCTGCACATAAGATTGGCTTCGATTCTGTGCATTTATTCAGACCTCAGTGCACATGAGCTCTTCCTTGTGGTGTCTTTGTTCATCATCCTGGGACATGATGAATCAGTCTTAAGGCTGGACTTCATGTTGTGAGGAGCCAACTGTGGACCAGGCCTCACATCTGTCCCTAAGACATCTCCATCTGTATGTCCCAGTGTCATCTCAAGATGTCATTCTGGAGCAGAATCATCTTTCCCAGCTGTCCTATTCACCCTTTGGAAAACAGTTTAGAGAGTGAAGTGTTCTCTGTGACACTTTTGTTGCGCTCAGAAAATAATAAATGTTTGATTTGGTTCAAATTCTTCCACTTTTCTGTCCTCCACAGTTCAGTGAGCCTGGCTTGGTTGGACTGGTGTCTTTCAAGCCTCGGGATTTTGTATTTGGGATGTTCCCTTGCCAAAAGCTTCTCGGTGGTTATGAATTCCTAAAGAAATGGCAGGGGACCAAGGCAGAGATGTCCTCCAAGTTAGACCAGCCCCAAAAGTACCAGTGAAGTGGGGGGGGGAGGAGGAGAAGCAGCTGACATAGGAATAAACAGCCTCCCCACCTGACAGAGAGCACACAAACAGACAAGTGATCCAAACAGACAGCTTTTCCATGCTCAGTCCCAAAAGAAAAAAAAAAAAAGAAATAATAAATTATTGTACTAGCAAAGGGGGGGGGGCAAAACAAATCACAGGGAAACCACTTAACTGATTCATCTGCGCCGTATCCAAGTGCTAAAAGTATGAACTGAAGGTGAGTGTCTCGCTGGAGCTCATACCCTCGTGGCCTTGGAGCTCACCTTTAAATGTTTGGCCTGGTTAAATTCCCAGGGTATTCACTATCTCATCCTCACAATAGATAATGGCCTTAAAAGGCCTCTGTGAGCAGGTTAGAGTTAATGTGAGGCCACAGGCGTAAGCCAGCTGTGGGGCAGCACCAATGCCAGGGCTCCAAGCCAGGCAGATCTAGATCTCCCATGCCTTCAACACCAGTCAATGCTGGGCCCTCCTGCCCTGTCCCCTGTGTCTCCCTCTACAGTTCTGCCCCATCCTGTGGCCCTCTACAGTGCTTCAGACAGCCTTCCACAGTGTCACCAGAATTATCCTCCAAAAAAGCAAGCATGCTTAAGTCAGGAAAAGGAGAAGAGAGTACTCAGTATGGTCGATATGAAGGCCCTACTATTTTGCAGGTATCATTCTAGACTATGGGGATGCAGCTCCACCAGGGGTGGTCGGCCAACTCTGACACCTAGTACATGTTCAGCAAAGGGAAGTAGACTGCGGACACCTAGTAAGAGTGGCAGAACACAGGCCACCCACACTGTCATCTTTTTTGTTTTTAAAGAAAAAAACACCAATGTACCTTCCTGCCTCTGCAAATAAAAATCTGTGTACAAATAGAACACAGTTCTGGCCAGTGATGCCTGTGTTCCTGTAGGGAAATAAAGGATGATGTGTCAAATTTCAGATCCCAAGTGAGATACATAAAACAAGAGAACAAGTGGAATCATTGCTGAAATAAAGCGTGCTGGTTTGCCTAAGGCAGGAAGAACACTGCTTTTCCTGCTGGATGGTTGGTGGAAGGGGTTACTCAAATTATGTGAGACAGCTCTATAAAACTGAAGAAGAAAAAAGTAAAATAAGAGAAAAGAGAAAGAAAGAAGAGCAGAAACATAGAAGAGCCTGGAAGAGGCTGGTGAGTCTGGGATCTCAAAGAACTGTGATAATAGTGCTTTTTAAAAAAAAATTAAAAAAGAAAAAAAACTCTAGAAGCTAGGCAGAGGTCAGAACCATGGTGAAGAGAAGAAGTGGTCACGAATCGCCTTGCGACTCCATAGGCAAAGAGAAGCTGTGGGAAGGTTTAGAACGAGGCTATAACGATTGTCTCTCAACATAAAAAATAACATATAATTGGATTCACAAATTTATGCCAAAAATGGAAACAAATTTCAGAGGTGACTGCAAGGACCATGGAGATAGTTCACTCAGCAAAGCGCTTGCCTTCTAAGCTCCAGGGCCCTAATTTGATTCCTGAGCACAGAATTCGTGTGGAGGAAAAAAAAAAAAAAAAGCTAGCTAGGGCAGTACGCAGTACACACCTGTCATTTCAGCACTGAGGAAGAGATACCTTACTTGGAGACTTCCAGGCCAGAGAGAGATCGTACCTCAGAAAGGAGGGAACAACACCTGAAATCAAAATGCCTCAGTTACTGTGGTGGTTTGAATAAGAATGGCCACCACAGGCTCACATATTTGAGTGGTTGGTCATCAGAGTGTAGCACTACTTGAGAAGAAATAGGAGGCATGGCCTTGTTGGAGGGTGTATATCACTGGGGGGGGGGTGTGCTTTGAGCTTTCAAAATCCCAAACCAAGCTCCTCAGTGTCTCCTGTTTTCCCTGCTGTGTGGATCCTGATGTAGGACTCTCACCAGCTCCTCCAGCACCATGGCTACTTGCCTTCCACCCTGTTCCCACCATGATGATAACGAGCTGAACCTCTGAAACTGTAAGCCAGCCCCAATTAAGTGCTTTATTTCATAAGAGTTGCTGTGGTCATGATGTCACAGCAATAGAACTAAGAAACTAACGAAGACAGTTACTTCTCTGATGCTGTGATGAGATATCATAGCTGAGAAAACATGTAGCTTCTGGTTTCCGAGGATTAGAATTCACGGTGGTGGAGCAAAGCTGTGGTGGCCAGAAGAGCTTATGTCTTGATCCACAAGTAGGGGACAGAAATAGCTAACTCAAAATAGCACAAATCTTTGGAAACTTCAAGGCCTGCCCTCTCTGACATACCCCCTCCAACAAGGCTATACACTTTCTAAGCGTTCCCAAACAACTCCAACAATGGGTGTGGTAGTTTGAAAGAAATGGCCCCCACAAACCCATAGGGAGTGGCACCATTAGGAGGTACAGCCTCGGGGTGGGTGGCTGCAGGGAGGGCTGGGGGGGTCTCAGAAGCTCAAGCCAGTTCTCTGCTGCTGCCTGTGGATCAGACTCTCAGCTGCTTCTCCGGCACCATGCCCGCCTGCATGCTGCCATGCTTCCCGCCATGATAATGGACTAACCCTCTGACAATGTAAGCAAGCTCCAGTTGCGTGATTTCCTTCTAAAGTTGCTGTGGTCACGGTGTCTCTTCACAATATTAATTTCCAAACTAAGACAACTAGCGACCAACTATTCAGACATATGAACCTATAGGGACAACTCTCATCGAAAGCTGCGCCTTCCACTCCCTGCCTTCGTAGGCTTGTAAACATTTGATATTGTAAAATTTGCTTAGTCCAACTTCAGACTAGAGCATGGTGCACTGGTCTCCATAGGCTTTCACAGCCTTGACATTGTTTATCCTCTGGCCAAACATGCACACACACTCAAATGAGAGAAACAGAGAGGCGAGAGTGTGAGAGAAATATTCCCGAAGATCAAACAAGCTGGGCTTGTGGCTCACACCTGTAATCCCAGCAGGAAACTACGGGAGCAGAAGGCTTGCCACAAATCCAGGGCCCCTATGGATTACAGACTGAGTCCTAGCTCACACTGGCTGAGAGATCGAGGCCTTGTCTCAAGAACTAATTAACTAAGAATGTAAAGTAACTGCAGTCTTGTAAACCTACTAACTGCTGAGATATCACTCTATGTGTTTAATTGCTTCAGCATCTTCAGTCTTTCCGACTATCTAGGAATGAAGGCCTCTTGCTAGTTTCCTTATGCAGATGAACAACATGAAACAGTGAGTTGAGTCTCCCAGCTTTTAGGATTTGAACTCTCATTAACTTATTTCTAGCCTGGGTTCTTTAGCGAAATTGCTGTGTGGAAGAGTTGGATCTGGATTTAGAAGCAAAAGTTGCTTAAATAACACAAAAAGCATCTCAGGTTATAAAGGAAGATGAAGATGTCTCTGTCTCCTTGGATTATAAGACTTTTTCGTAAAGGCAGAAATGTGTACTTCACGCTACGTGTTGTGGCTGGTGCCTGTAATCCCTGTACTCAAAGGGCTGACATGGGAAGACGGCCGGTTCAAAGCCAGCTCCTGCTACCTGACAAGGCCCTGTCTCAACGAAGCTATGAAGCAAATATGTGCATTGGCAGAAGTGGCAACACTTCTGAGGACGTGAGATGGGTTCTGTTCTCTGCTCTGCACACAGTATGAGCTCATTATGTGGGTCGGCATATGGTGGGTGAACAGAACAGCAGGGCATTTGTGCCGACACCCTCCCAGGCTCAGTGGACTGCGCTGGCACCAAGGTATATCATATCAGCCAGATCCTTCCCTCAGGCCCAGCAGATAATGTGGGCATTGTAAAGGGAGGTGAGGAGTTGAGGTACTTGGCATTTGTACTGAGGTGCTAAGACTAGAGGTAGGGAAGCTAATTAAGATGATCAAGTTGGCTCGATCTGGTGGTAGGAAGAGAAAGGAGGGAAATGAGGTAAATTCTGGACAGAAATTGCTGTTAGAACCAAAGGGGTCTGCTGCCTGACACAGTGCAGACTGTTTGCTTGTGTGTGTGTTTGTTTGTTTGTTGAGACATGGTTTCTCTGTATCACTATCTGTCCTGCAATTCACTCTGTAACCAGGCTGATCTTGAACTCAGAGATCCACCTGCCTCTATCTCCCCAGTGCTGGGATTAAAGGCACACCCCACCATGTCTGAGTACACTGCAGAGAATTAAGGTACTTGCCCAGTATACTGAAGTCCCAAGATTCAATCCCCAGTATTTACCTACACTCTCCCCAAAAGATTATTGGGAAGGCCTGCCCATCATGCAGAAGACACTAGTTTCAATTCCCAAATATATATGCATTACATTTGTATTTATTTATTTTATATGTGTATATACATATTTTTTAACATATCAAGAGCCAAGCACAAAGGGTGCATGCCTGTAATCCCAGCACTCAGGAGGCAGAGTTGAGGCCAGACTGATGAACCCTGGCTCAAAAAAAAAAAAAAAAAAAAAAAAAGTGAAGAATTAAGGGCTTGGTAGATGGTGATGTTATCAGTGAACTACTTATAGGGAAGAAGAGTTACAGAGTGTAGACAATGGTTTCAGTTTTCACAGCTAATAATGCAACAACTACAGATTTCCCTTTGATTTCCAAATGATTCGATCGTAGTCTTTAAATTCTCCGTGAAGAAAAATCATGGGCCAACATGCAGTTGGGGAGGAGATACAAGTCAGTCAGAATAAATTAGAAAACGATCATTTCCTCTGAAATGTTGGCTAACCGGACCTACCTGAAGCAAATCAGAGGCTCTTTCCATGTGTGGACTCACTAGTGGGTTAGTTAACTCACCTTAACCGCAGCTCCAGCAATGTCCTACGAGTCTGAGCACACGTGGGCCAGGTGAAGGGACCTGCAGCCATGTGAAGGAAGACTGGCAGAGAACTGCTGGACAGCTACAGAGAAACCAGAATGGTCTAGAAGCAAACTATCCTGATCAGTCCAGTAATACTCAACTTGCATTTTAAGAAGTGGGGTTAAAAACTGATTTTTCCAGCTGGGCACGTTAGTGCACCCCTGTAATTCCTAGCACTCAGGGAGGGAGAGGCAGGTGGATTTCTGTGAGTTTGGGCCAGCCTGCTCTACAAAGCAAGTCCAGGACAGCCAAGGCTACACACAGAAACCCTGTCTCAACAAAACAAAACAACAAAAACCCAACTGACGTTCCCATTTTAAAAATGCATTCTGTATACTCTCCTCCAATAATCAATTACAGGGAAAATTTTGAAAACCAAAAGAGGTTTGGTCTTGTTCTGGCCCAAGAAGTGTCACACAAACCACTCAGAGACTGGTTTCTGCTGGATACTCATGGTTTCCAAACTGATGGGTTAGGGCCACGGTAAGGGTGCAGGAACCTAACTGTGACATCCACTGCTCTCAGGGCAGGTCTTTTATTGACCAAACTGGATAAAAGACATGCAGAGGGTAATAACACGTTTTGGCAATATTACATTGTTGGCTGACTAGAAAAAGTATCATCAGCTAACCTTTGAGGTTCTAGGTGAGGTGAGTGAGGGTCTTCCAAAGTGCAGGCCAAGTGCAACCAGGTGTACAGATAACAAGGGACCAACTAGAGTGTGGCCAAGTTAGATGACAAAGTATGAGTTATACAAAGTGTAAGGTCAGCTTGCATCTCTGGCAGGTGAACGTGGCTCTTTGGCAGGGTTTGTTACTGTCAACTATGAATAAGTACTTCTAGGAATTGAGATTAGAAGTTTAAAATTTTGAACTTAACTTCACCTTACAAACAGAATGGAAACTGAAGATGCTGAATACAAAAATGGCTGCAGCTATGTCTCAAAGCAGACTTCACTATTCCCGGCTTCATAGCCATTGGGGCCAGTGACCTTGAATTGTCCTGCATTACTTCCAGTTGCTTTTGCTCTCCTCACATACAGAAGGATAAAATGAACAGATTGACTGTTTCCTTGGGAAATGTTAAATATTCATAGTCTCTGGCAACAGTAGCTCTCCATTGGGTCCTGAAGTAACAGCATATGTACCCAGGCCCAGACTCTGTTTTGCCACCTAGAGCCAATGCAATACCCCTCTATTTGGGGTCCGTGGACACCCTGCATGGTGACACCCCATTACTAACACTCAGATCCATCCTACGGCAAAGGTCACACAGACTGTGGAAACTGAAGCGAAGCTGTCACTTTGCACAGCGAGTATATTCGTTGCCCAGAATTGTCCTTAGCACTCTGGGGAGTGCAGGGGACCTTGCAAGGAGACCGTCTGCCCTGTCTTTGCTAAGTCGCTCATCTAATTTCTCTTTTAGCAACTAGAGATTTTCTGCTTCCCACCCACACACACAAAATCAGGACTGTGGGAGCTGAGGAAGCACAGAATGAAGTCCCTAGTGGTTATACTTGGATGACATGGGCATAGCCAACAAGCAAGGCCCTAGGCTTATGGGAGATTGGCAAAGCCTTTCCCCATATATAACAGGCTTGAGATTGGAAAAGCCTTCTTCTTCCTATCCAAATACTAGCGTTTACCAAAAATTGGTCAATGTGTACAAAAACTGGGAGCTTCAGCTTCCTCCTCCAGGATTTACAAGCTGAGCCTGCTTGCCAACAGACACCTTGTGCGGAGACTAGCTAGCCCCTCCCTGAGGTTCGGTAGTGGTAACCACGGTTCTATCAGATTGTACGTAGCCCACCTGGCCCCAGTGTTTTCGTACGTATGTCTCCGTGTCTGTCATTTCATCATTCCTTTGCCGTCCTAGTCAGGGTTTCAGATCCAAGCCTCAGCATGTTTCTTTTCTCTTTCTCTTTTCTCTCATGTGTCCCAGGCTCCCGTCAAACCCACTGTGTAGTCAAGGACTGGTCACCTCCAACTTCTGGTCCTCCCGCCTATGCCTCAGCAATAAAATTATACCGTGTGCCATATGCTTAGATGTAGTGCTAGGGATTAAGCCCGGGACTTCATGCGTGCTAAGCCTGCACTCTCCAAACTCAGCCATATCTCCAGCCCCACACCCCTCCTAATTTTAAATCACCCTCAAAATCATTCACCCAAAGAACCGAGAACGCTACGTTTTGCCGCTGAGACGAGCCATTGGACCTGAGCAGTGGGCACCTCCGTTGACCAGCAAACCTGCATCCTCGCTTAACACCTCTCTCCTTATTTCCTCATTTGAACTGGTGCCTCTGGTCTTGTCAACAGCCAGGCTCTGGACTCCACGACTGATCCTCAAGCCAGCTCACAGGCTCCTCTAATACAAAATACATCTGCCCCGGGGCTCTCTCTCTCTCTCTCTCTCTCTCTCTTTGACTCCACAAAGACAAGCAGTAACTTCCAAGTTTCTCTTTGCTTTTCCTTCATAAAACACCAACACAGTAGTCACGTAAAGTAAATCATTTTAAGCAACCCACAGGAACTGGTCTTTGTTTGCTTAAAAACAAAACAAAACAAAAAAAAAAAACGTAGGCACTATTCACCACCAGCGTCAGTTGCTAAAGTTCCTAGGCAAGAGGCTGGGAGGGTGAGAGAGTGAGAGACTAGGGGTGGGAGATTCATTAGCATCGTCTACCCTTCCTCCTAAGGTTCCAGCTCCAAACCAAGGCAGGATTCCACCAAAGATCACTCTAGGAAACCAACTAATTTCTGGAGATCACTTACAAAACATAGGTGAGGAGTTACCTACAGAAGAATATGGTTTACACACACAACACACCAGGCTACATAAAAGTCTTTACCTAACATTGACAGTTTTCTCATAGCTGCGTAGATAGAGCCCTGCCCTAATCTTCCTTGGCCTATATGCTCTAGCTCCTCCTGAGGCCACGTCAATTAGGAAAGAGTTGTACAAAACAGGTGGTAGAGAGCAGCGGGGGGGGGGGGGGGAGGTTGTGGGAAGGGTCCCTTGGCCCTCCCAGCTCGCTATGAGGATCCTTTGCAAGCAGGTACAGCCAGACTCCCCAAGATGGTGGAAGCATGGCTCAGGGTAGGCCGACACACCAGCGTAGGCCGACACACCAGCGTCTTTGCTGACAGTTGCTACTGTTCCTCTGCACTCCAGCACTGGGCTGTTCCCACCACAGAGCAGACAGCTGGGCCTAAGCTGCCTCCAGCCTTCCATTAGCTAGAACTTCAGAGTGTGGGATGTGCTGGGGACAAAATAGGCCTGCAGCTGAAGAACACAGGGATGGTGGCTTACAAGCCATCCTTCCAGAAATGGCAGCGGGCAGGTCTGGGTGTGATAATGTGGCTACATTTCCACTGCAGGACGCACATGCTAGATGTTGTCGAGATGACAAAACATTAGTCAGCTCTGCAGGATCTAGAAGATACCCAGGAGACAATCTTCCCGAACACCCGTGAGGGGTTAGTTAGCCTCCAGACGTGCCTGTGGATTCCAATAATTGAGAGACAAGGCCGGCTCTAAAGATGAGTGTGGGCCCTGACCTCAGAGAGACTGAGGAATAGAGTTTGATAACCCCAGCCAGGACCCTCGTCAGGCTTCACAGAAAGGAAGCAGGGAGCAGGGAGGATCTCAGTTTACTGTTTTCTCCCCGGGTTTGTGTTAGGCTGCCTTTCCTAAGTAGTTCACAGGTCCACCTAGGAAACAGCAACACCACCCACAGTGGGCTGGATCTTTGAAAATGAACTAACAATTAAGAGAAGGCTTCACATGCTGGAGAGGGACTCAGTAGTTTAGAGAAGGCATGAGTTCAGTTCCCAGCACCCACAACTATCTATAGTTTGTAACTCCAGTTCTAGGTGACCTTCTTCTGACCTCCACAAGTACCAGGAAGGCACATGGTGCATATACATGCATACATACATACATACATGTGTGTACATATATGCAAAACATTCATAAACATAAATGAGTCTAATGTTTGAAAAAAAAGCAAATGCCTCACAGACATGGCAATGGACATCTCTAATGGAGGCAACTGCTCTGCCAAGACTCCCTCTTGTCAGGCATATGTAGGGTTTGTGTCAAGTTCACAGCTAAAGTGAACTGTAACACACATGTTGCATCCAAATACACATGCCATCTTGACATCTGCACATACGAATACACATACCCCTCCTATGGGTGCAGCTACAGCTCTCTCAGAAGCTGTTCTGTCATGTTTCAGCCTTGTTTGGGATCCCATCTGTGTCAAGGGGAAGAGCTGGTCCCTGAAGATGACCACACCCTAATGACCCAGAAACTGCAAAAGCTTTTTTGTCAAAGGAGATAAAGCTAAGGTTGCAAACAGCTGATCTGAAATGAGATGATGACCCTGCACTACCCAGGTAGCCTAATGAGGCTAATCACAAGGGTTGCTAAAAATAGAAAAAAGAAGCGGAAAGCAAGACAATCGGAAGACTTTATGCAGATGGCTATGGAGGTCCAGGATGGGACCAGAAGCCAATCAATGCAGGAAAGAGACCCCTAGAAGAGAGAAAGACCCGTGAAGTGTTCCCTAGAGTCTCCAGAAAGGGCTGCAGCCCTGCAGATAGTTGGATTTTAGCCCAACTGAATCATATTTGGAACTTTTAAATATATTAGCTATAACATGGTGAATAACAAGTATAAGATGGTAAGTGTATATTTAGCTAAATCGTGGGGCTGCCATTTGAAATGGCCTACCCCTACGTCAAGACCTTCCACGATAAAACTGCTCAGAGTAGCATCTGCCTTCACTCATACTCTCCCACCCAACACCAGAGCCCTATTGATATGGTTCTTCCAGGCCATGGCATGTTGAGAATACCTGCTCCATTTTCTCACCTGGAGAATTTACTTACTCAAGTCTGAAAACACCACTGGCAAGCCTTGCCTGATTGCACTCAGAATGAACATAAAATCTGATTACAGCCTGAAACTTAGAGCTCAAGCAAACAGAGGAAGCAAAGAGGCTTACACAACGCCCTCAGAACAACTCTCAGTGAGTGAGTGGGAAACGGACTGACAAAGGTAAGGTGGGGGAGCTGCTGCAGAGACCCTTCCGGATAAGAGTGTGAACTGCTAGACCAAAAAACCTGAATTTGGTTCCCAGCACCCACATCAGTCAACTCACTACTACCTATAACTCCAGCTCTAAGGGACATGTCACCCTCTTCTTGCCTCCATGGGTACTTGCACTTATATGCACATACCCCTACCCATACACACATATGTGCATAACTGAAAATAAAAAGATATTACTTTGAAGCCAAGTGTGGTGGCACAGGTCTGTAACCCAGCTGTTACTGCTTTCATAAAGCTGTGTTTGTTTCTCAGTTTCTCTCTTAACCCGGCTATCACACAAATAATTGACACTTTTTTGTATTTCTTTAATAATAAGCTTCACAGCTCAAGAACAGAGGAGTTATTAATCTATTTTTTAACCCTCTAAGCTAATTTGGTTTCCTCACAGTGAACATCCCAGCAATACTGTGTAGGTTTCCTTGCTGAGTTTTCTCTCCTGGTCCCACCTGGACCTCTCCCACAGCTGAACCCCCTGCTCCCTCTTTAACTCCTCCTCCCCTGGGTGGCAGGAAGTCCAACCCTATTCTCTCCCCTGATTTACTGGCATATCAGGGGACAGTTGGGGAGCAGTGTTTATGCAACATTAAGACAGGAGACTCTTAGAACAAGTATTGCAATCAGATGTGCAAATCAGCATTTGAATGATACAATGATGACTACACCCAGCACTCTGGGAAGCAGAGGCATGTGGATCTCTGTGAGTTCGAATCCAGCATTGTCTAAAAAGTGAGTCCAGGACAGCCAAGGGTACCCAGAGAAACTCTGTCTTGAAAAACCAAACCAAAACAAAACAAAACAAACAAACAAACAAACAAACAAAAAACCTTTTTTTTTTTTTTAAAGATAATGTTGTAGGCTTGTGGCAGTACCTTAAAATCTAGCAACAACCCCTCTCTGAACTTGCAAATACATACATTTTTCAGGACTGCTATGTCTCTCCTCAGGCTCAGCCGTCTGCTCTGTGTGGACTCCAGATGTCAGGTGAAGCAGTCTGGCCAGCCAGCTGTAGACAAGGTCAGTTTGACCTACTTTTCAAGAACTGGGAGAATCCAAAGACTGTTAGGGACCCCCCCTCCCCACAATGGTCACTGTTGGCTCAGGCTTGGGCCTCATCAATTAACCCTGACAACGGACTATTCTACCCTGGACACGGTGCATGGAAGCCCAGGGGTGTCGTTGAAGCCTTTGGCATGAGTCAGCTGGTATGGGCCTGTCTGGAAACATTAAGCCCCAGAGCTGTTAGGCATAGAACTATCATTCTTAAGAAGAAAGAAGTATCCTAAGAGGAGATAGTGGAGGGTCAGGTACTGGAGGTGCATGCTTGGAGTGATGCCAACAGTTAAAGAGGTAAAGAAGAAAGAGAGGGAAGGAGAGAGGGAAGAAGAACAGAAAGAGAAAAAAAAAAGGAGGGAGGGAGGGAATCTCAAGTGTTTCCTAGGGATGAAGGGGTCAGGCTTTGATGCCTAGCCCTTTAGGCCTTGTACTAAAGTTTCAGGCAGTAGGATCATGGTGCAAATTAAACAGAAAAAGAGCAAATTATGCATTTGAAGCCAACAGAACCCTGGCCTGAGCAAGGAAAAAGATGTTCTTGCTTAGAAAAGTTTTGCTTCTACCTCCCACAAGGCCAGAGAGAGAGAGCAAAAGGACACATAGGCAGGTGTGACTCCCCTGGTCCTGAAGTAGCAAAGAAAAGACCCACCTAAAATGCAGAGAGAACCCAAGACAGCCAGAAAGCAGTGTGGTGGACAACTAGGAAAGGACAGACACAGGAAGGACACTCCTATAAGGTGGGAGATGAGGGCTGTCTTGAAGTAAGGAAGTCTTGGTTCTTTCTCTATTTTGTGCAAGCCTGGTAGGGGCTGCACCTGAGGTTCAGTGAAGCATGACTTCCAGTATCCAAAGGTTTCTGAGAGAAACATGCATTATTCACAACACTAGTGAGCATAACCAAATTAGTGCATCTCAAGGGGTAAAGTGAGCAGCTTTGGTCCACAGTGCTTTCATAGGCCACAGTAGCTTGGGTTGGGTCACATGGACAGAGCATACAATGGGGGGGGAAGGAGGGGGAGAGGAGGAAGAGGAGGAGTCAGGAAAGTAGTGTCTCAGAAGATAAAGCTGGAAAACTCCAGTTGAATTCTTGGGACCCACAGGGCAGATTCAGACAAGTGACTCATGCAATTTGGCCTCAGGAAATAAATAAGCAAATAAATATGATTTTTGAAAGAAGGGGGAGTTTCTTTTTACCTCTGAAAAAAATAAGTCTCTTTTTATTCATAAATAAGTAAAAAAGTTATTTATTTATAATAAATATAAATGTTTTTATTTATAAATAAAAATAAACTTTTTATTATTTATACACGAATATAACTGTCTATTATGTTTATTTATTGTGTGAAGGGGTGCATGTGGAGGTCAGAGGACAACCTGCCGAAATCGGTTCCCTCCTCCCACCTCCCCTTCCCAGGGGGA
Organism: Meriones unguiculatus; assembly: GCF_030254825.1. NCBI lineage: Eukaryota > Metazoa > Chordata > Mammalia > Rodentia > Muridae > Meriones > Meriones unguiculatus. Next base: position 101,496,567 of record NC_083354.1, read on the forward strand.
GAACTCATGTTTTCTGGCCTGACAGCAAGCAATTTACCCAATGAGCCATCTTACCAGGCCCCAAATCAGCAATTATTTTTGTGCCTAGAATTCTATTGCAATCTTCTACTCTCCTATAAATAAGGGTTCACTTTATGGAGAGAAAAGCAATTCTGAGCAACATTAACGAATCATGTACTTAGGTCCATAATTGGACCCTTTTCTACCTAAGTAAAAGTCATTCTTTGCTCCAGGAAACCATGTAATCTTACATTTACATGAAGAGTAGTTGTGGATTCAACTCTCTTCTTGCCAATATTTTTCTGTACCTAGCAACAGTATGCACTGCTTTTTTTTTTTTTAATTAAAGAAAAAAACAAAGTAGGAACCTTTCAAGGTTTACAACATCATTTTTCATCTAAACAACACATACCTTCTGCTCCTCAGAATGTTAACTTTCTTGTTGCTGTATAATAATTGAAGATGGCTAGTCATTTCCAAGCCTAGCATTTATGCAGTTTCCCTCGCTTTTGTACTCTCTTGGATTTGGAAGACAGTTAAATACAAAATAAATCACTAATCATCACAGGGTAAGAAATTAAATTGACTGTTTCACCAGTCTAGACTGTCACAGTCTGTTTGCCGGAAATCTGTCTAGCCTTCTGTCTTTGTGTCTAAAACATGGGGGAGGGGGAGGGAGGGAGACTTATCCTTCCAAACATGATGAGACTGGATAGACTGGGAGACCAGAAGGGTCCAAGACCTGCTTTGCTCTGGTTCACAGTAAATGCCATTCTTAAGCCTCATCAGAAAAAAGACACCCATACACACACACACACACACACACACACACATAACCCCACACACAAGAAGACAGAAGAGCTCGGCAGGAGAGGGCTGGAAGGAAACAAGAGCGCTAGGCATGAGAGGGCAGAACCAGCAGGTTCAAGTCTTTCACAAACACCCTCTGTCAAGTTCCTTGAACTTTGTGTAGCTGCCCGGGGCCCTGAGCAGAGAGCTCTGCCAAGTCTAGAGCAGAAGTTTTTCCTTCCCAGACACTGTCTGTTCTCTGCCACCTGGAGACTTTCCAGACTCAGGAGATGTTCAGGGAACCAAAGTCCAAGAGGCCCATGTGGGAAGAACAAACATGGCTCTCTCCTCTTGTTCAAATGCCTGAAATGTCCTGAGGGAAAAACGCATTTTTGACTTATCAAGTCAGCAAAAGAAAGGAAGCAGGAGGACTATGAGCTGGAAATTTCTCTGTCTCTCTGTCTCTCTCTCTTTTGAGTACAATCAAAAGGTTTTCTATGACTTGGAAGCTTTGAAAGAAAGGAGTCAGAGAGAACATGCACACATCTGCCATGATGTGTCCCCGTGCGTGTGTGAGGATCGGAAGGTGCTCTTCTATCATCTGCTTTTGTCCTCTGAGGCAGGGTCTCTCCCTGACTCTAGAGGTAGGCTGGTGGCTCACAAGCCCCAATAATCCTCCTGCCTCTGTCCCACAGAGAACACAGGTTATAAGAGGGCATGGCCACCACCAGCTTTAAAAAAAAAATCATGGATGCTGGGGATCTGAATTCAGATCCTGATCCTTGTACAGCAAAGCTGTTATGGTACAAATATTATACACGCTGCTACAGATGTGGTACAGATGTGATACAAAGAAATGTATTGAGCCATGAGGGAAGGGAGAGAGAGTGAGAGTCAGAAAGAGATAGTGGGAGAGCTTAGAAGAGAGAGAAAATACAGATTTGAGAGGAGTCAGGCAGAATCAGAGGGACAAGCCGAGAAAAGAGGGAGAAAGAAGAGAAGCAATTCATGGCGTGTGGCAGGTAGCACGCATACACAGCACCTGGCACAGGAAATGACAAAGGACACACATGGTGACATAAGTCTTGTCAGGACCCTAAAAGTCCCTGAGGGCAGGCCAGTTGAATTGCCTGTAGGACAATCTGGTAAAAGCTCTTCTCCATGGAGTCATCTCCCTAAACTCATAATGGCAATTATTGCGGCTAGCTCAATCTACGTAGTGGTTTCCTGGCTAGCCAAATCTACACAGCAATATTTCCAGGCCAGCTGGGGCAGCACGCAGGATTTTTTTTTTTTTTTTTTTTTTTTTTTTTTTTTGTACACCATCTCACTGAGTAGCCTTGGCTTTCCAGATTGCCTCAGACTTTCAGTCCTCCTCCTTTTACAAGGTTGGGTCAGTGTATGCCAGTACACTTGGGTAATTCTAATGAGCTCTGTGTAAAAACTCCATGTTAAGGGCTGTTAAGGTTTCCTCTCATTGATCGAGGTTATGCAAATTCCTAGTTTCTACAGTAGCTAAAAAGATATCTAAACCCTTGTCTGTTGGGGGCATGGTGGCACATGTCTGTCTGTATTCCCACTTCTTGGGAGGTGGGAGGGGGATGGAGTTCCCCTCCATAGGTCATACTCAGCTACGTTGAGAGTTCAAGACCAACAGAGAATCCTGACTCAAACAAATCAAATTAAAAATTGTTGAATTGCCATTAAAAATTGTACATCATTCATTTGGGTTTAATCCAGGCTTCATATTAGAAGGGAAGAAACTGAACCCTGTCATATCCTTACCATTGCAGCAGGGATGTCTCATACATAGGTGGTTCAGCTCTTTATTTCACCCTTGCAGCAGTCCTGCTGGTCCTAGCATCAGACCGGCAATGAAACGAAGACAGAAAAGATGGCTTCCAAGCCCTAGCACAAAGCAGGAGTTTCTGCACCAGGCCCAAGCCCTACATGATATGTCAACAGCCAGGTTCAGGGTATGGTATCAGTCCCTCACCTCCAGACCCAAACGTGCCTCTGGCTTTCATCTTTCTCTCATCTGTGAGGCACAGGCCGAGAGGTCACCCTCTCTGAAAGCTGTTTATAAGCCGACTTGGTGACTGTGCCAGGAGGCACTCCTGAGGTGATGCCGGCTGCTCAGCACGAGCCTGGGGAAGACGGTAGTGGTGGCCAGACTTGAGAGGGTTTCCCTTCGTCTGCCCCATGTTACTAAGACCTACTCCTGCCCACGGGCTAGCCTGAGCCAACACTGCAGGGTGAAATGAACCACAATGACATTTATCTGGAGAAAAATTAAGAATGGTTTCAAGGGAGTATCATATTCCATGAAAATAAAGACAGGGACAGGCAACCTAGTGTTTGTGTGAAGAAATCTCCAAGTGTCTGTTTCATTTGGGGAAGGTGATGAACTGGACTCCAAGTCAAGTTAGAAAATCTGATAAGGAAGTAGATTTGATTGTGCGGACGTGGTCCTGGCTCTTCAGCCAAGGTGCCCATACCCTCCCTCCCCCCCAGGGAAATGACCGTTTATTCGTGTGCACATGAAGCACACTGAAAAAGCTTGTGGAAGACCCTGCCTCCTCACTGATAGGTAGAACTTCCTGACTGTTCTTACAGACAACCAAAGTTACCTCAGGTTTGCTTCAGCCTGGTTCACAAGCACTAGTTGTCTGTGAGCCGTATCTAACCTAATATCCTCTTGACTGTCGGAGGAAACATTTGTAACTCCTCCCTAGCAGACCACCAGCTTTCTCTCCCTAAAGCTAAGCATGTCAGCAGCGGACATCTGAGGTCTGCCGCAGAGTCCCCTGCCTTGCCCTAGCCCACGGATGTATTCAGTAGGTCTCTTGCTTTATGACTTCCATGCCTGCCATCAGGGTCCAGGTTGCAAAATGTCATCTTGGGCAGCCTGACTCTGGGCTCCTTTGCCATAGTCACGTATATTTAGTTCAGAATTCTCTTTCTCTCTCGATTGCTCGCTCTCTCTCTCCCTCTCTCTCTCGTTTTGTTTTGTTTTTGAGACAGGGTTTCACTGTGTAGCCTTGGCTGTCCTTGACTCACTGTGTAGACCAGGCTGGCCTCAAACTCATAGAGATCCATCTGCCTCTGCCTCTGTCTCCCTGAGTGCTGGGATTAAAGGTGTGCACCACCACAATTGGCTCTACATTGTTTTTTATAAAGACAAGGTTTCTCACTGGCTTGGAACTTGCCAATTAGGCTGGCTGGACAGGAGCCTCAGGGATCCACCTCTTTCTGCCTCCCCATAGCTGGGATTATAAGCAGTTAAAACCCGTGACATGGCTGCATTTTTCGGGGATACTTTAACTTTCACTCATCCCACACTCCCAAACCTAGGCTTCCTGTGTGGCAGTGATCTTCAGATCTGCTCCAGAGAAAGGTTTCTCTAGCAGAGGGCTGGGCTGGAAGCCAGAGCTCACGGCCCTGCTTCAGCCTTGCTGGGCATCTTACTCTTCTGTCTATAAAGAAACCGCCCTGTTGAGTATCTCAGCAGCTTTCTCACACCTTGGGCGAGGTGCTCCACTTCAGTTTGGAAAACAGGGAGGGGTGGACGTGACCGGAGCCACAATGGAGAAGTCTGTCTTCAGTAGGTGGAGAAGAATAGACTCAGAATCCAACAGCTCTAGAAGAGAAGGCCACAAACCGATCTCTGGCTTGCTTATCACAACCAGCCACCTTAGCAGGGCTGAGGAACGCAGCTGCTGCTGAGGGTGTTGCAAATACTCTCAAATGCTTTGGGGAATCTACTTTGAAAGAAGCACACAGGTTACATATTCCCAATTTAGCAGTCAGTTAACTCTGACTCATCCCCGTCTCCCTGCTCATGTGACCAGGAGAGTAAATACGACATTGACAAGAAGTCTGCAGATGTCAGCCCTCCTCAGACAGAAGCCGGGACAATGGGCTTGCTTCCTGTTTTCTTTGCTAACAAAATTGCAGGGGCCGACCTCTACAACCGCCATCACTGTGTCCTATGGGAAAGAGAGCCGATCACACATTTGCAGCTTACGAGCTGCAAAAGTGGGGAGCGCTCCAGTCGGCCAGGCCTGAGTCACAGAGGCCAGAGACAAAGGAGTTTGTGTCCTCCAGACTCCTCAGATGATCTGCCGCGTCGCTGAAAATCGTTTGGCAGCCTCAGCTCTGAGCAAAGTGAATGCCGGTTCCTGTCTGGTCCTCCAGCTCTGCAACTCTGAGAAAGTCACTGAGTGTCTCAGGATCCAGGTTTCACCTCCTCAACGGGGAAAAATGAACCCTCTCCAGTTGTTGAAGTCTGGTGGGATTTCTGCTATTTCCAAACCCTGCCTCTGTGAGATTACTAGGCAGGAGATGCCCGTGGCGTGTGTGAGCTGTGGCTGCAGAACCATAGCCCTGCCCCTGCAAGGGATGGAGAAATAGGGGCTGGGAAGACAGGTGAGCTGGTAAAGTGCTTGCCTTGCAAAAATTAAGACAAAATTTCAACCTCAAGAACTGAGAAAGAGGGAGAGGGAGAGAGAGAGAGAAAGAAACGTGTTGGTGTAAGCTTTTAATCCCAATGCTGAGGAGGCGGAGACAGCTGAATCCCTAGGGCTCTTTGGTCATGCACACGCACGCACACACATGTACACATGCACACGCACATACATACAAAGACATGAACTCACTTCGTGCAAGTACTGTCTGGGAGCAGCATGGCAGGCAGGGGCTCTTGTCTGCTCAGAGAGAGAGCATGGAGTCACACTGTGTTCCGAAGCAAAGTTCCCCCGGGGAAGCCGTGGTTGCTGAGTGTAAGCCGGAAGTCAGGAACCCCAGGAAGATGTGTGTCGTAGGGCCACACATCAAAGCACCCCGGGAGCCTCCTGAACCATGCAGGGTGGCAGGTTGGCCCTCACGTGTATGGTCTAGTGGGAGAGGGCATCTGTGATGAGTTGTAACATCCAGGAAGCTGAACAGGAAAACTGGATTCCTTCCCCTGTTTCTCCCTCTCTCCTCTATTCTAGCGACCATCTTTCCTGTTGTTCTTTCCCAAACCTCAGCTTCTTGACACGGGTGATGTGTGTTTGGAGCTCAAGAGTGGGAAATCCAAAAATGTTCTACTAAAACACAAATGACACTAGAATCCAAATTAATAGGAGTGCACGCACCACAAGGAAAGGGGGCTACAACACCCTTGTCTTCTCATCCTCCCAGATTCAAGCATGCACATCCCAAAGGCTTCCATAATTTGATGAAAGCCGTACCATGGGACGACTGAAGACACCAGCTTGCCTTAAGATATTCTTTCTGGGCGCTGGAGAGATGGCTGAGTGGTTAAGAGCACTGGCTGCTCTTCCAGAGGTCCTGTGTTCAATTCCCAGCACCCACGTGGTGGCTCACAACCATCTATAGTGGGATCTGATGCCCTCTTCTGTCACACAGGTATAGATGCAAGTAGAGCATGCATATTAAATAAATAAATAAATCTTTTAAAAAATATATTCCTTCCGCTGCTTGGCCAGAACCATCAGCATCAATACGAGAAAGACGTATCCTGGCTCACGGATCCTCAGCTCAGCATGGCCTGGAGAAACCGCCCTTTCAGCCCGCTCACAGACAGAGCTGTTAAGCTGTAATAGTAAGCTGTTTTTTGAGTTATGGCGTCTAGGGCTGGAGAGATGGCTCTGAGGTTAAGAATGCAGGCTGTTTTTCCAAAGGTCCTGAGTTCAGTTCACAACCATCTCCATCTGGTGCCCTCTTCTGGCATGCAGGCACACATGCAGGCAGAATACTGTCTCAACAACAGCAACAACAATAATAAAAGTTATGCTGTCTAACCACGTGGATTGTAAGGGCAACTACCCTTGCAACTGCATATATTGTTGTTGGAGGTTGTAGGGTCCTAGATGAAAGGATTCCAGACTTCTGGGCTTTGGTGGGGACAAACTTAGAAAAGCGACCAGAATACGAGACCTGAGCAATAAGGACAGCAGTCGGGGAGCTAATATCAATTGGAATGAGGCGACATAAAGGGACTGCAGAGATTCTCTTCACCACCTTTCCATTACCCAGTCAGTGCCATTTCAGTCTGAATTCTTAGCAGTGGCGATAGAAGTGTCTTCTTCCACGGGTATCTCCCACTCATCATCCCAAGAGCCCCAAGAGCCAGCAGGATGAAGGGCAGTGTGAGGGCAAGGCCTGAGAACGCACAGCAGGCCGGATCTTGGCGACTCCTGGAATGATGCCCTGCTGTAGACCCCGTGCTTCTCTGTGTCATTCTTCACAGGCAGAGTGCCAAAGAAAACACTGATTGGTTGCCTCACTTCCTGGCCCTGCAGCTTGCCCAGTCAGAGGCAGCTCACAGCCAGGAGTGGGTTTAGTCCAGGTGACCTGACCCTCAGGAACCAAGGCTTTGCACTGAGAGAAGCGCCACCCACCGACGCCCTCATCATCAGTGGGATCTCACCAGCACCCTCAGTCTCATAAAGAAAAGCTCAACGTTCTCCAACGCAAACCATTCAGAGGGCTCTGAAAACGGATTCTCTGGACTTCTGGACTAGTCTAGGCTTTTTCTTCCTTCTCACTGAATCACCTTGAGCAAGTGTCTTTGAGATTCCATGTTGATTATTGAGGAGAAGAAGAAGGAGGAGAAGGAGAAGGAGAAGGAGAAGAAGAAGAAGAAGGAGAAAAAGAAGAAGAAAAAGAAGAAGAAGGAGAAGAAATGGCTTTGATCCAAAGATTATTGTACAGAGTGAAGAGATGGCAGATCCAACCCAACTGAGCACCCAGAAGTTAGTGCTCACTACACATGAGATCAATATCTGAAAAGCCCAGGGGAGCCCAGACAGTGGAGTCCTGGCTCTACATTTAGAAAAGTGGTTCAACCCTGCGCCTCTACACAGGAGCCAGCTGTGGGCCCCTCACGGGACAGGCAGTCTCAACTGCCAACTTGACAGGGCTTGGAGTCACCTAGGAAGCACTGCTCTGGGTGTGGCTAGGAAGGCGTTTCTAGCAGATTAGGTGAGCAGACCAGGCCTGTCTTCGACATGGGTAGTAAATGAAAAACAGAAATTAAAAGGATAGGGAAAAACATGGCTGCTCCTAGATACGGTGGAGAAGAAAAGGTGTTATGGATAGGTGGGGGAGCATAGCCAGAGGCATTGCAGCTGGGAGAGTAGACATGACCAGACCGAGCTGGGTCATGTGGGGAGAGGGAGGAGAATGAGGTGCAGCAGCCAGGAGACCAAGGGTCCAAAAGGGGTGGGTAATGAATGGCTGGATTATGCATGGAAGAGCCTCTGGGGGAAGGGCAGCCCAGCCCCTGAGCCTGAGAGTTCAGGGTAGAGGGTCAGGTATGCCAGCGTAGCCTGTAACAGGTAGGGACTGAGGGTTGCTGGGAGAACCTGGAGGCCACATCCACTGTGAAGATGTTAAACAGGCACCTCAGTCATTTGTCTGGGTTTGAAATTTGACAGTTAGCCGCATTATACCACTGCCAGTGGGCATCACAGACAAAAAGAGGCCCTAGGAAAAGGCAGTAGAGCGCCAGCCTGTGCTTCCTCCCGCTGAGTGAGCAAATCCATGGTCGCTGCTGCTTCCCACCACTGACAACTGACTCCAGGTTCTCAGACCTCTGCCTTAGTTAGGGTTGTATTGCTTTGAAGAAGCACCATGACCATGGCGACCCTTATAAAAGAAAACATTAATTGGGGCTGGCTTACACTTTGAGAGGTTTGGTTCACTATTATCACGGCAGGAAGCATGGTGGCGTGTAGGCAGACATGGTGCTGGTGGAGCTGAGAGCTCTACATCCTGATCCACAGGCAGCAGGAGGGAGATGGTTGCCACACTGGGCATAACTTGGCCACAGAAGACCTCAAAGCCTGCGCCACAGTGACGCACTTCCTCCAACAAGGCCACACCTCCTAATAGCACCACTCCCTATGGCCAAGCATTCACACACATGAGTCTATGGGGCCCATTCATACACATTCAGACCACCAGAGCCTCCAGTGTGTATCCATCACCAGTGACTGCAGGGACCATTTAGGCTCTCAGCACTGGATCTGGGCAGCTGAGGGCATCTGGCTTCACAGACTGGAAGCGTCTTGAGTTCTCAGCCTCTCCAGTGCTGCAGACTGTCCAGCAACTGTCATAGAAACCAATCTAATAAATATTCATAAATAAATATGCCCACATTATGGTCCTCTTGAGGGCCCACTCTAACATATATTCTCAGATGGTGGAGACTGAGTGAGGCAGAGTCAGTAATGCATGGGGAGAAATGCAAAGTGCACATGAGAAATGCAAAGTTTGCAGTAAGTATGAGATGCGATTGTTGATGACTCTTAGACAGTACTCCTTGGAGAAAGGGTCCAAGCTGCCCTCGCCTCAGGACAGGGGACAGCTGGAGACGAAGAAGGAAGTGACTGAAGAGACTGATATCACCGAGTAGGGAGGAGGTAAAAGGAGAGAAAAGGGGGTTCGAAAAGTATTTTGTGTGTGGATATTTGGTCTGGAAGACAGACTCTCAAGTCATGGCCATGCCCCTGTGTTAGTTTCAGCACATTCCACCCGGAAGAGTGCTCTTCGTGTGATAATGCCTACATGCGCCTAGCTTCAGGAGACAGACTCTCAGTGAGAAACTGCACATTGACCACTACACTGGGAAATGCCTAGGTGAAAGTCAAGAAAGGAGAGCCTGGCTTAGACAGAGCATTAGGGTCCAGAAGACACTGTAAGAACAACCCCCAAACTCAGAAGCATGCGAACAACAAAAGGCATTCATTCTGCAGAACGGTGATGCCCCAGGGGGAGCTGAAGGTCTCTTTTAAAGCTAGAGAGGGGAATTCCTATTGTGGCTATGTAACTTCCATTGGGATTGGCTGGTGCCCATGGAGGCTACATGACTTGGATCAGGGCTTGGCCTGTGCCCGTGAAGGCTCAGTGACGCTGATCAGGGCTTACGGGCTTCCCAGACCAGTACTAAGAAACCTTCCCTCCCTAGGCCAATTGTCCTGGATGGGACGGTTTCTGTGGTCTTTTCCTGCAACTGAAATTTCATTTTCTGAGAAACGGAAAAATTAGGCCTGTCTAAGCTAGCTAGAAATGAGTATTTAACCAGGCCCTCTGAAAAGGTGCTGCAGGTTCAGTAATTAATGGGTGATTTATCACTCAAGGAAAACCATCTACGTATTTGAGGTACCTCAGAGTGGCTGGAATCAAGGCTGTTTGTGAAAATATTGTTTGTTTGTTTTTAAAAAAAAAAAAAGGTCTTGACAAATACATGGAAATCCCAAGAGCTTAAAAGGGGGAGAGTTTTAAAAATTGGAAGAGCATGTATCGGAAAAGTCACGCTCATTTGAAAGGGTCAACACGCCTGTAAGAGGGGTTAATGAGAGAAAGCACAGGAAGCTGTTTGAGTTGCGCAGTGGTGGTGCACACCTTTAATCCTAGGACTCAGGAGTCAGAGACAGGTGGATCTCTGTGAGTTTGAGGCCAGCCTGGTCTACAGAGAGAGTCCAGGACAGCCAAGGCTACACAGAGAAACCCTGTCTCAAAAAACCTGAAAGAAAGAAAGAAAAGAAAGAAAGAAAGAAAGAAAGAAAGAAAGAAAGAAAGGAGGGAGGGAGGGAGGGAGGGAGGGAGGGAGGGAGGGAGGGAGGGAGGGAGGGAGGGAGGAAGGAAGGAAGGAAGGAAGGAAGGAAGGAAGGAAGGAAGGAAGGAAGGAAGGAAGGAAGGAAGGGAAGAAAGAAAGCTGTGTGATCATAAGTTTACGTGACTCAAGGCCTTCAGATTGAAGACCTGAAAACCCAAGATAAGCATCACATTTTATGCTTTAGTTCTTTAAAGACATTCATGTAGAAGTGTGATTTAATAAAAGGCTGTGAGTCAACTGAGCTGAGTGAGCCAGCAGGGCCTGTCTGTCCAGATGCTCCTGAATGCTGTGGAACAAACCTTCCTTTCACGGGGAGGGGTCCTTGCTGCAATGGTGTTATCACAGCAGGTTTGGTCATTTTTCAAGAACCAGAAAAGCGGGAAAGGGAGGGTTATGTTTTGGGGTTTATATCTGGTTTTGGAGAAAGGGGTTCTGGTTGTAACCTCACGTTGCAGGAGAGGAATTCTAGCTTCTGAGGCTTGTGGAGAGTTAGGGTCCAAGGCAGGGGACTGCAGAAACTCCTCAGGAAGCCCTGCTGCTGAAGACTTTCCTAAGGGCTGTCACTGAGCCCCAACAATCACCCAAACCCAGGCATTTGCATATTTTCCAGGCATTTAAGTAATGGGTTAAAGGAGACACTTAGAAGCAGACAGTTGAAAGAAGAGAAGAAAAAGTTCCAGACAATGGCAAAATTACTAAACATATCCCAGATTCAAAACGGAGAACATGCAAAAAACATGTCATTTAGGAATCCTTGGGTGTCTGTTGTCTTGAAAGTCTTTGAGGGATTCAGGAAGACAGCAGGCTCCCAATCAACTCATCTCCACAAGCAGACTGATATTCAAAGAGGCTTGGAGCAGAAGTCTTTGTTAATCATAATAAAGAATTTGCTGCATTCAAATGGAATAACAGCAAAGTGGAAGCACGCCAGGGCGCACCAGTTTCCCAGGCGGGAATAAAGGGAGCACTAGGAAATTACAGAGCCTTCATCTCAATGTCTGTAATTTGCAAAATAATGGAAACAATAGCAGGGTAAGTTTGCCAAATACATTTACAAATGAGTATCATTCCCTTTAATCAAGCTAGAGATAACCAAGGCTGCTAGGGAGTAGGGGGAGGGGCCCAGGGACCCCCCCCCACCTTTTCCCTCTTGCTAGAGCCTATGACACAATGAATAAATTATATGTGACTTGCATGACTTTAAAGTCCAGATCAACTTACACCAAAGTGTGCTGGTGAATGCCCATCATCAACCTCACTGGATTTGGGATTACCTAGGAGACACGGCCTGTAGGGGAGAGTGTGAAAGGTTTAAAAGACCGGGAAAGACCTCCGCTGAATGAAGGTAACGCCACCCCCACGTGCTGAGATTCTGATTGGAATAGAAAGGCTTTTGTGAAAAATTGGAGGAAACTGTATGATTGGTGCCATTCACCTCCCCCTTCTGGCTGTGGACCCACTATGTGACCAGCCCTCTCCTAGCTGTGGACCCACTATGTGGCCAGCCTCCTCCTGCTCCTTTATGGTGTTTTCCCCACTATGAAACCAAGAGCCAAAATCAACCCCTCCTTCTTTACATTTCTTTAGCCAGGTGTTTCATCAAAGTAACGGGAAAACTGATAAAGACTCCTAACGCGCTCATTACAGTCAAGGCGAAAATAACAAGAACAAGACACTCGCCAATAAATGAAGCCTACTGTGAGCTCCGTCTGTCTGTCTGTCTCTCCCTAAAGCCCAAATCAGGCATAGAATTAAAAGGGCACTTAAATCATATCAACTTCCTAAGGTGAATGTGTTCCCAAAGCTCACCCACCTGAAGCAGGTTCTCCTTGAATGAATAAAGTAAACAAAAAAGAAGGGAACATGACTGCTCCTGAGAGACCAAAAGATTAAAAATCAGCAGCTATCATTAATGTTTAAAGCCTGATCTAAGACTAGCTGCGTGGAGAGGTCCAGTAATGCCCTGAGGGGAAGAACTTGCCTTACTGCATTCTTCCCCCCTCACTAGAGATACAGTGGCTAGGAAACTGGCCCATCCCTCTAGGGAGGGACACCAGATCATTAATGGTTTGGGGACCTTCCTATAGCCAATCAATTTAAAATGCAATATCCCTTTTGCGTTTCAACCAATAGATGCTTGCCGGGCAGGGATCACCCCTGCTTTGGGCACTCTGGGAGGGACCGGACTCTTTAAATCACCCAACTAATCTGAGCACGGGGGCTCTCAGCTCTCAACTGCTTCAGAGGTGTGGGGGGGGGGGTGAGCCCAAGCTGCAGCTTGGAATGATTTATAATAAAAAGATCCTCATGTGTTTTGCAACAAACTCGGCTCCTGGTGGTGGTCTTTTGGGGTATGGCGATTCGGGCACAACACTCCTGGGAATGGTGGAGGAGAAAGTTTATTATAGATATGCGGAAGAGCATAGCCAGAGGCAGACACATCTGGAAGAGAGCAGAATGGTCATAACCCTGAGCCAGGTGGGGAAAGGGGCAGAGAACAGGTAGGGACTGAGGGATGCTGGCAGTCATCTTTGATATTTAAATAGGAATTTCAGCTGCTTGTCTCGGGTTTGAAACTTAACATTCCTTCCAAGTCCAGCCTCCTTTCAGCAGCTCCCTGGGACGTCACTATGTCACTGTGCCGGCCCAAGCCCTCTTCCCACTGTTTTTCAGGGAAAAGATGCAGCTTTGTAACAAGCTAAGAATGCTGTCTGTCCTTTATGCAGCTTCCACAGACACGATTTTACCAGACTTCATGCGTTTTATTTGATTTCTCTAACTTAAATACTTAGCTCATAGCGGGAAAGCCTTGAACTTTTAGAAATGATGTCAGTTGGTATAAGGTACAGGAGACCTGGACTCGGTAGCTGGAGCCAGAGAAAGATTTTTCATCTCCCGGGAATGCCAGTGTTCAGTTCCTAGGCTAGTCTCTAGTCTCCCTATAGTTTCAGTGCCTTTAGTTAGTTCCTGTTTGTGAGTTTAAATCTATCACTGTCCATACAGATAAAAGCCAGTGGCTCTTCTGCCCTAGGTTTTTTGTTTTGTTTTGTTTTTTGTTTCTTTATTTCTTGATTCTTCAACCTCGAAAATGGCCTTCAAATTTCAGCAATTCTGGCCAATGGACTTAAAATCCCTAACTTGTACACATAAGATTCCCCTTTTCATCCCTTGCTGTTCTCACAGCTTGAGATGGTGTCATCCTTACATGTATTTGTGTCCAAAGCCCATGGCCTAGAATGTCCTTCCAAGCCTAGCGTAGCCACAGGCACCACCTCATTAGGGATTCTGAGACAGTTCTGTTCTAGTATGTGTGCAGGTGTGGTGGCAGGACAGGGGTCTCCCTTCTTCTCAGGATGCTTCTTTTATTGGTGACTTATTTTTACCCTGTTAATATTTATTGACATGTCTGTCTCCCCTTCTGGACTCTGAACTCTATGGGGATGAAGTGCAGACATTTCTCTTTGTATATGCTTGCAAGGCACTTATACAATGGTTAATGAAATAAGCAAGTTGAACTGAGGACGAGAACTTTCCCCCCACACTGTGGAAGATGGTTCTACAAATTCTGTGGCCAATTTAATGTTGGGGCTTGGTTTTGTTTCGGCAGCATCTATCAGAATACTCAGGGGTGCACGGGTGAGCTGCTTCCTGGTGAGAAACTGACTCCCATGGTGGCACACGCCTGTAATCCCAGCACTCTGGGAGGGAGAGGCAGGCAGATCTTTGTTGGAGGCCAGCCTGGTCTACAAAGTGAGTCTAGCACAGCCAAGGCTACACAGAGAAACTCTGTCTAAAAAAAAAAAAAAGTATGGAGCTGGTCCCAATGACATGAGGAGAGCCAGTCCTGCCCCTTACTGGCAGCTCCAGGCTGGAAAGCTGACCCCTCCCCTCATCTGGGCAAAGCTGGCACAGGCCAAACAACTCAGCCACTGCTCAGGCCAGATCCAGGACTTTGAGTTGGCCCACCCCAACATCTAGCCCATATATAAACTCCAGAAGCACAGTGAAGGGGCCAGTCCTGAGGATCCAAAGCTACAGCATCTCCATGACACAGGGCAACAACAGGATATCCACAAGGGGTCCCTGTGAGGATCCAGTACTGATGGTGCAGCAGAAGCCAGAGGCCTCAACCAGACCAATGAGTCATCGCAACGAACATTGCAAGTGAAGAAGTGTGGGCAAAAGGGGAGGCTGTGTGGCACGCCATGACGCACACAGCTTCCAGGAGGGGGTTGTTGTTTGTTTGATTTTATTTTTATTTTTATTTTTTGTTTTCTTTGTTTTTTTTTTGTTGTTGTTGTTGTTGTTTTTTACCATGGTCATGGTGTCTCTTCACAGCAATAAAATCCAACATGTAGGAACATGGAAACCAGTGGTGCTGAGGGTGATTTGAACTGTGGAGGCCCGGCTCAAGACGTTTCAGAGGAGGAGAATTTTAGCATGTGACTGTTCTTGGGATATGTTGTTGAAGAGTGTGACTGCTTTTTGCCCTTGTCCAAAAAAAGTCTGCCTGAGGCTAAAGCGAAGAATGCTGGATTAATTCTGATGTCAGAAGAAATCTCAAAACAGCCTAGATATTGACTTATTGACTCAGTTATGTGGTTTTTTGTGTTCGGCATTATGGAGATCTATGATGAAAAGGAGCAAGCTGAACAAGGAAAAATTCAACATGCACAATTTGAGGAGAAAGGGACATCAGGACGTGGAATAGAGCTAAATCCTGTGTTCAAAGAGATAAACAGATTAAAGAAAAGCCTAATGTTAACTGGAATAAAGGCAGCGGTAACCTCAGGTCAAGACCCCACCCAGCTACACTTCCAACTTGTGAAAGGAATTAAAGAAGAGTGAAAAGAAATGATAAAAGAGGGCTGGAGAGATGGCTCAGAGATTCAGAGCACTGGCTATTCTTCCAAAAGTCCTGAGTTGAATTCCCAGCAACCACATGGTGGCTAACAACCATCTATAATGAGATCTGGTGGTATGGTAGTGCACAACTTTACTCCCCGCACTCAGAAGGTAGAGGCTGTCAGATGTCTGAATTTGAGGCCAGCCTAGTTTACAGGCTGAGTTCCAGGACATCCAAGCCATCAAAACAAAAAGCTGGTGAAGATGAATGACGGGACAATGTTCCAGCCCCAATAAGCAGCAGAACTTAGTTTCAGCCATGTGGGTCTGGCTTTAGTCAAGGATTACAAGAAAAAGTGGTTATGAGATCTCCTCTACAACTAAGAACCACCGCTAAGGCCAGGGGTATGGCAGGGATATCTCTGCATGAAAGCCTAAAGGGGTCATTGTGTGAAGTTGTGAAGTTGAAGCCTGGGTTGCCTTGAAGACCTCAAGATGTTGGAGATGCTACAGCTGTGTGATACCTATCTGGTATTAGTATTTAGGCAGCCTGCTCCTGGGTTACCTAGCAACCAATGATGTCATCACGTGTCGCCCACCAGGCAGCCACACCTGGCAGGTGTGGTTAAGACTCTCCTTTTAAGGATCAACCCGCCACTTTGTCTCTTTCTTGCCCCCTTGCCCTCTTGCTCTCTCCCCTTTCTCTGTTGGGGTGACCCTCCCCTTCCCCCATCATAACTAGCTCTCTCCTTTTCTTTCTCTCTTCATCTCCATCTAATAAACCTCTTTCATATAAAATCTGTTGTGTGCATCATCATTTCATTGGTCCTAACACCTAGGAGAGCTGCTAACATGGAGTGGAACCAGCCCAAGATAAAAACGTGTGTTGTAGTCAACAAAGCTGAAAGGAGTTGAAGAGCTGAAGAGCATTTTGACATCAGACATCGAGATGCGAAGTTTGGAGTTTGCCAGCTGGTTTTTTGTCTTGCTTTAGTCCCCTATTTCCTCACTGTGCTTTCTTCCTTATGTTTTGGAACAGTAATCCTGTGCCACTGTCTGTTGGAAGCATGTGGTCTGCTTTTTTATTTTGACATTGTAGGGGATTATAGGTAAGAGATTGCGTGAATCTCAGAAGAGACTTTGAACTTTTAAACCAGTTTGAAACTGTTATAGCCTAGGGGGACTTTTGAAGTTGGACTGAATGTATTTGTGTATTGTGTTAGGCCACGAGCCTATAGGGGGCAGGAAATGGAATGTAGTGGTTTGATAGGAATGGCCCCACAGACTCTTCTGTTTGAATGCTTGGCTGTAGAGTGTAGCACTATTCAGAGATGTGGCCTTGTTAGAGGAAGTATGTCATTGGGAGTGGGCTTTGAAGTTTCAGAAACTCCAGCCAAGACCTAGTGTCTCTGTCCCTTGTTGCTGCCTGAGGCTCAAGATATAGAACTCTCAGCCCCCAATTAAATGTTTTTATAAGAGTTGCCATGGTCATGGTGTCTCTTCACAGCAATAGTAACCCTAAGACAGGACGGGAGGAAGAGGAGGAAAGAAAGAAGAGAGAGGAGTCAGAGAAATGACAGGCCGAAGAAAATTATAAAACACTGAAACAAAATTTCCAGGTATAAATTAAATTTAAATTTACATTAAAAGTAAACATCCCTTCCCACCTGCTTCCCTGCAAAATTACAGGGAATTACCCTATCGGCAGCAGCTAGTACAGAGATGTCCCCTTTAACTCCTCTGCAAAAATAAAACACAACTTGTTTGTTTGAGCTTTCGGTTTGTTTTTGTTTGTTTGTTTGAGACAGGGTCTCAAGAAGCTCACCCTAACCTAGAACTCACAATATAGTGACCTTGACCCGCCTACCTCTGAGTGCGGAGCTCACAGGCGTGCAACACCATGCCTGGGATTTCTACTGCAGCAAGGCAGGGGCTAATTTGTCTAAGGCCTTTGAGGAAGCCTCAGAGAGGAAGAGGAGAGTCTCCCGTGCTCATTTGACTATGGCTGTGTACAGAGCTGAGGCCTCACCACCCATGCTTGACAAGATGAACTGCCACAGGATGAACAGAAAGAAAGACTTCATGGCCTCCCTCTGAAATGGCGGAATTCCCTTGTTTGTCTTCCTAAGACCAGCATCGCCCTTACCCATATGTCATGCTTTTACCTCCAGAGGAGAGCCACTGCCTCCCACCACCTAAACCACTGTCCACCACACTCTGAAAACAGCTTCGTCTTTACACTGCCCAACTAGGAAGGATTCTTTGCCCTCCCCCCCCCTCCAGGGCTCAAGCCCCAGGACAATGGCACAGATAGAACCAGCTGCCCACTCTGTCCAGGGACCTCAATACTTCCCGAGTTGGTTTTCAGTCTACACTGACATTTATTTCCAGCATTAACATTCTTAATTGTACTGGGGGTTTTATTATTCAGTGGCTAATACCCATAAAGGAAAGAGTTAAACTCCAAAAGTGTCACTCCCCCATTCGGAAATTGGCACAGTAGTTCACACATACTGTAAGCTGAAAACACAGGGACTTCCAAATGTAAATAAATGAGGCCCGACATGCCTGTGACTAGTTCTTGAGAAAATAAATTGAAAGCACATATACTCATCATGTAGACATGTATAAACCCGTGAATGCATACAAATGTTTTACACGTTCAAACACAGAATAGTGCAAGTTGTTCTCGTTGATGGTGAGGAAGCATTAAAATGCACACAGCTCTTCACCAGTGCCAGCAGGAGCCATCTATGTTGCAGAGGGAGGTGGGAGGCCCTTCCAAGGATCACTCTAGAGCTGGATCCAGACATATGAAGAGTCCAAGGTGAGGAGAAAGAACTGTACAAAGATAGCCACGCCTTAGGCTTGGGGGAAATGGGGTATCGTGCTAGCACAGTTTCTATGACAGAAAGGTGAAAGATGGGATAGACAGAGAGGTTGGGCTGGGTGCTGGAGTGCTCCTCAGCAGAGGTAAGAAAGGAGGAAGGGACTTTCAGCACCATTAGCCTGGCCATTAGAGATGAGTGCTCTGTGAAGCTCTGATCCACCAGGGCTCCCTGTGTTGGCGCTTGTCTGTAATCCTAGCTGAAGCTGGAGGTTCAGAAATTCAAGGTCATCCTCAGCTACTCAGCAAGTTCAAGTCTGGCCTAGGCTACAGGAGATTATGTCCAAAGAAACAAACCACTAATAAGTAAATAACTTTCAAAACAGCTCCGAAGCAGTCTGCTGATGGTCAAGGACTAGGCCAGCCATAGGAAGCTGAGAGAGGATTAGAGCAATGTAAGATGTGAGAAGAAACAGAGGGGCCTCTCAGAAGGAGCCCAAGGACCGAGGGCCACTAGGAGATTCTGAGGGCAGGGCCACCTTGGCACAAGGCACACCCTGTTTGATGACAGAATTCCTTCATCTTGCAAAGCTTCTGAGCACCCTGGTTTTGTGGGACCAGAAGCTTCATCAAGTTCAAGAGCCCTCTTAGCAGAAAATGTATGAAACACTCTAAAAGGTAAGCATATCTTTAAAGAAATTACAGCAAATTATATGTAAAAAAAAAAAAAAGCTGATAACAGAACCTCGAGAAATGCCATAACATTCTTGCAATTGTCAACTAGCTACTGCACACATTTCTTCCCGACATTTTTCTCCATATCTTTTCTTCTTTTTTTTTGTTTTTAAAAACGAATAAGTGATAGAATATGAAGTTTGGCATTTCCAAATGTGCAGTGGGTTTTAACACACATTACTGCGCCGTACACTCGCCACCACTATCAGTCACAGAACATTTCTGTCACTCATAACGGAAGCTTTGGTTTCTTCGTATGCTATGTAAATATGCTTTTGTTTTAATCCCAAGTGTGGGATTTTAGTTGGGCCATAGGTAGCCCACACCTGTTAATTGTGTTGGGCAGAAGGACACGGAGAGGGAGGGGCGTGGCCTAGGACGCTGAGAATGTAAACATGAGGCCGAAAAGGAGACCGTGAGGCATTCTGTACGGTGTTGGCGTGCGAGTACCGGTTTGGAAAGCGCAGAGACTGTGTGGCGGTTTGGAGCAGACAGATGGAGAGAAAGACTTCAGGCTGCAGCGGCGCGGAGGAGCCTGCTAGCTGTGTCTGTGGTTGATGGAGGCTGGTGGAGAGCCGTGAAAGAACCCTTGACCCTAAATAGCCAAAAGTAAAGCGCTCTGGGCTCCCTCTCCCCACTAACCTCTTCTCTCTCCTACTTAAGGTTGGGAGGGTTGGTGGAAGGGAGGTAGACGCCTAAACACCTCCCCAAAAGGAGAAATAAAAATAATAATAAAGCACTGTCGCCACTCCACAGGAAAACCTGCTTCCAGCTGCCAGCAAGATAGTTCAGCAGGCAATGGTGCTTGCTGCCAGGCCTGCCAACGCCATCATTGGGCTCTCTCTCACATGGTAGGAGGAAGAAACAGACTTCTGCAATGTGTCCTGACCTCTGTGAATGAAAATTGATGCACACACACACACACACACACACACACACACACACATTAAATAATAAATAAATAGATAATTAGATAGATAATTAATTAATTAGATAGATAGATAAATGTCTCCATTAGCTGCCAGTCACAATCCCTCTGGCTTGGCCCCTGAGACCACTAATTGATTTTCTAACTCAATATTTTATTCTGAGCATTTTATGGAAACTGTATTATGTAACATGTGGCCAGTTTGTGTCTGGGTTCCTTTTTTGTTTTGTTTTGTTTTGTTTTTTTTGTGCTTTTCATAAAGCAGAATGTTTTCAAGGTTGATTTGTGATATGGCTTGTAACAATATATTCCTTTTTTTTAAAAAAAAAATATATATATATATATTGAGGTGAAAGTCACAGAAGATGATTAAATCATCTAAAGTGACTCAGCCGCTTCTTCACCATGTGGTACAGTGAATGTAAACATGTTTTTGTTTTGATCTCAAGTGTGGGATATGGAAACGTTTTTTTTGGTAAACACACACACTCGCACACACACCCTGCTGAAAACAGCCCCGTGAAAAGGCGAGCGACATTTGTCAGCTGGGCACTGCCGTGTGGGGGTGTGGTTTTTGTCACCTGAAAAGCATCCTGTACAGACTTTGGAAGGTGATAAAATAGCCCCCAAGCAAGGAGAGACCACTTTGCGTCTCTTGGCATGTTCGCTTTGAATCACTTTGAGATGTTCCTAGAGAGAAACGCTTCAAAGGGATGATTCCAGGCTGCTGCTTAGCTGGACTTCTGGAATATGGATGGTTGAGATCGGTACTGCCCCAAAAAACTCAACTCCCCCCCCCCCAACCCACAGGAAGTAGATAGAGAGTCTGTATCTTTTGTCCCTGCCAACCTGCTTTTTCTCCTAACTAGGATTGGGAGGTTTGATGGGAAGTAGCAGTGTCTAAGAACCCTAAATAAAGTAGGGTTTTGAAAAACCTAAGCAAGCCTACAGTGTGGTCACTGCTACTGTTAACGTTCAAGGTGGTGTTTCTGTCAGCCCAAAATGAAATCCCACTTTCACCCCACAGTCATTCCCCCTTCGCCTCAACAACAGCTCATCACCATCCATCCACTCCCTGTCTGTGCTTAGAATTCTGCTTTTCCCTCCTCTGGTACTGAAGTGAGGTGTGTGCGTGGCCCACTTGTCTCTCTGTCTCTGCTGAGCTTCACATCACTGTCTCCTCTCTCACTGGATGGTCTTTATCACCCTACCTTCAAATCCCCAAGTCTTACCTGATCAAATCTATTCCTGAGCACCTCTAATGAGCTGTGGATTTCTGTTATTATGCAGCTCAGCTTCAGAATAGTGTTGGAGGTTGGTCTGATGCATGTTACTGGCCCTCAAGATCTGGTTAGACCCATCTTTGTTTTGTAAACCTGCCTAAGACATACCTGATAGGTTAATTAAACAGTCTATACCTGGACAGGGCAGAATGGGGTGGGTGTGGCCAAGGTTCCCAGACTTGGAGAGGACAGGAGAATTATGGGAAACAGAGAAACAGGCAGAGAGGAGGAAGGACACCACAGTGGAACAATGTGGAGAAAAAAACCCACATGGGCTGAGACGAAGGACTCTGACAATGGCATGAAAAGGCCCAGATAAAGAATACAAGGAAGGGGCTGGAGAAATAGCTTAGAAATTAAGAGAAATGACTGTTCTTCCAGAGGTCCTGAGTTCAATTCCCAGCTCACAACCTTCTATAAGAGGATCTGGCGCCCTCTTCTGGTGTGCAGGTGTACATGCAGGCAGAACATTGTATATATAATAAATAGATGAAGAAAGGAAGAAGGAAGAAGAACTAAACATTGGGGCTGGAGAGATGGCTACAGGGTTCGGCTCGCTTGTGGCTCTTCCAGAGAAGCTGCGTTCACTTCCCAGCATCCACATTATGACGCAAAACATCTGTAGCTCCAGTTCTGATGGGATCTGAGGCAGAACAGTCAGGACACATAAAATAAAAATTAAAAAAAAAAAAAAGAATACAAGGAAGTACCATGGAATTATAGATGGAAGGCAGACCAGATGAGGAGGTTAAGGCGGATGGCATTGGATGGGGGCAGGGAGATGGATGGTGAGATTATTGAGCCAGCGTAGGTGAAATATCTGCCCACCCAAGGTAATTATAAATAATATGTCTGTGTCTTGTTAATTGTGATAGCGGTTTAAATAATACCACTGTGGTAATCTTAGAGCTAATAATAAACATTATATAGCCCAACACTTTTTTTTTATTTACTACAACAGAATGGCTATTGGACTTTAAATCAATACAATCTCTGTCTCATTATTAATACTCTGCCCTTGGAAAGTGTGATGATTTTCCTTTTTTTTTTTTTCATGAAAAAAGAAACTGAATATTTTATTACTTCTTTTACTGCAAAACTGTTGCTTTCGCAGTAAAATGCATCCAGTAGATCCAGCCCACTGCACAATTAAGATAGTGTTGTTCCTCATCTGTCCCTGTTCAGCTAAGACACTCTCCTCCATACCCAGCAGCTGCCAGCAGGACGGTCATTAAATATCTTGACCTAGACCTAGAGATACAAGTAAGCAAGCTACTACAGCTTGGAACAGTGTTGCCTATGAAACATGTCATCTTTTGTAAACAGTATTACCACGGATAATCCCGTGAATTCTGAATACAGGAGCCTGGAGCCGGGTCTAAGAATAAAACTGAGGAGAGCAGGCAGGAGAAATGACTCAGCGGTGAACTGTACCGGCAACTTGTAGTGTTTGGAATAAGAAACAGCCCCACAGGCTCGGGTGCTTGAACACTCGGTCCCTGGCTGGTGGTGCTGTTGGGGGGCAGGGGGCAGCCCAACTGGAGGAAGTATGTCCCTGGGGATCAGCTCTGAAGGTTCGCAAGCTCCTCCAACTCCAGTCCTCTCTCCTAGGTGTTTGTGGTTGAAGATGCGGTCTCTCAGCTGTCTGCTCCAGCTGCCTGCCGCTGAGCTCCTCCTTTATTGCGGACTCTCCTTCTGAAACTATAAACACTTTCTTGTATCACAACAGGGAAATAATGAGTATTCTGCCTTTACAGAGGGTCCAAGTTCTGTTCCCAGCATCACACTGCTCTATTCACAACTGCCTGGAACTAAGTTTTCAGGGAATCCCACATCTTCTCCTGACCAACTTGGGCATACCCCATGTGTGACACATGTGTACACACACACACAGAGAGAGAGAGAGAGAGAAAGAGAGAGAGAGAGAGAGAGAGAGAGAGAGAAACTCTTAAATCAGGAGAGCTTTCTTCCCATGGCACTGTGGAGAACAGTTCCTTCCTATTTGTCGTGCTGAACATTCTTATTTTCTGTCTTCCACCCCCTCTCGCCTTAGACAGCCATGCTGGTGGCTCACGTCTCTTTGTCTGTTTAGGTAGCCTCTTTTGCTCCTCAGTAGGTTGTCCAAATTCCTCACCCACTACCTCTCCACTCATTACTCATCCACTTCTGAAGGGTGATGTAGGGTCATCTTCATCAGCAAGCCCTCTTCCTAACAAGCTTTGCTGCCAAGCCTGGGGTGCTCTTCCTGCATCCCACACATGTCCCCTGCTCCAGAAAGAGAGCACAGCCCAATGGCAGCTTCCAGTCCTGAAGCCCTGAGTCCAGCTTGCTTTTCCAGGTTCTGAGCCAACTTCAGACAGAACACATCTGAAGTTTGCCACACAAAATGTCTCATTCCCACCTTTGTTTGTTTTAAGTTTTTCTAGACTGGGTTTCTCAGTGTGGCCTTGCTGGCCTCGAACTCTCAAACCCACTCTGTAGACCAGGCTGGCCTCCAACGCATAGACATACATCTGCCTCTGCCTCCCGAGTGCTAGGGTTACAAGTGTGTGCCACTGCATCCGGCTAAATAAACTGCTTAAACTGTCTCCTGATTGATCTTTTCTTTAATAGACAGACCCCTGCAATGATCCAGTCATGCTTCTCTCTGAACTCATACACTCCAGACCCCATAAAGTGGGTCCCTGCAATATTCCCACCTACCTCAGCAACCTACAGCATGATGGGCAGGCCTTCCTGGCCACCCCACTTGTCTGTAGGTTGCATTCCAAGGATTGCTGGCTCCTCCCACTCTTGCCATGAACATAGGAACCCAAAAGGCAACCTGCCTCTGTTTTTCTTTTCATAGATCTAGTTTCCTTCAGTTTTAAAAAATGTATTTCAATAGCTTATTTAAGGTCTTTTCGAAGTGTGCAAAGTCTTTGCCTCCTCAAGGACACTCTGGTAATCTCCTCATTCCCTTGAGTTAGCCACCTTCTTCTACCTGCCAGCCACCCCCAACATTTGTCCGTCTCATTAAAGAAAGGGGGGGCTGTACATGGTGGTTTCATGCCTTTAATCCCAGAATTTGGGGCAGGTATATTTCTCATTTCAAGGCCAGCCTAGTCTACAGAGTGGGTTTGAAGATAGCTAGGTTACACAGAGAAATCCTGTCTCAGAAAAACAAAAGAAAAGAAAAGGAAGGAAGGGAGGGAGGGAGGGAGGGAGGGAGGGACAAAGGAAGGAAGGAAAATTCATTCAAAACAGTCATTAAATAAACAGCAGCTAAAATCAGCAGCAGCCACAAACCCTGGGGAGAGGAGAAAACTTGAATTCAGAGTTACCACCCTGGAATATTCAAAATGTTCAGTTTTTATCCATGGTGGGTGGGGAGATGGCTCAGCAGAAAATACACTTTCAGAGTTTAGATCCTTAGCACTCACAGAGTTTAGATTAAAGGTCTGTGTCACCACCAAGCTGCAACTGGATTTTCTATTGTATGCCATCTTTGTCATTTGTGGCAAATGACAAAATTTGATGAGATGAGAGCTGACCAAAGATTTCCTTAGATGCCTGGAACCAAAACTATTTCCACATTTCTATCAAGAGGAAGCCTGTAGCTGGGCTCAGTAGTTCAGACCTGTAATCCCAGCACTCAGGGAGGCAGAGGCAGGTAGACCCCTATGAGTTAGAGACCAGCATGGTCTACAAAGCAAATCCAGAACAGCCAAGGCTACACAGAGAAACCCTGTCTAAAAACAAAACAAACAAACCAAACCAAAATAACAAAACAAAACCTCCGATTCCTTCTCAGGCTGAGACCTGAGGTCAGCCAGTGGTCAGAGCTTAGGCCCTAATCAGGCCGTTCCTAAATCCAAATGCCTTCTTAGATTTCCAGGAATTACGTGTGAAACTTGCAGTTTTTGTGGACTTCTCATTTCCCAGCCTTTTCTCGCTAATGCTTCAGTCTGTGCCACTGTTACCTGTGCCTTCAAGCAGTACCAAATAAAACATTCTCCTGTGATGGCTCCTGCCTCTCTCCTCTCAAGTAGCTTTTGCACTGGTCCACTCCAAAATCAAGAGAAATAAAGAGAAACTTTTTCAGCTGGCTCTCCAAGGAGTCTCCAGGTGCATTTTAAAGAACATAATTATTAACATTTTAAAATAAGGTCTATTCTGTCCTGCTGGCACTTGAACTCAGGCTCTTCTGTGCAAAGCATCCTGCAGCTGGAATGCAGGTTAAGATAAAAAAGCCAAACAGTTCACAGCTGACCCCAATTTCCAGAGTTTTCCTTGAATAAACACTTTCTAGAGGGTGGTGCACGCCTTTAGCCCCAGCACTCCAGACAGAAGCAGGTGGATCTCTGAGTTCAAGGCTAGCCTGGTCTATACAGTGAGTTCCAGGATAGCCAGGACCACACAGAGAACCCCTTTTTGGGAGGAGAGGGGGTAGGGGATGGCAAAAACAAAAACAAAACATAAACAAACAATTAAAAAAACCACTATCTGTTGAGGGTAACTCTTATTAACTTCTAGTGTTCTTTGTTTTTGTTTCAAATTTTATGAGTAGGTATATGGGTCCATTGCTTGCACGTACGTCTGAGCATTGAGCACTTACCTGGTGTCTTTAGAGGGCAGAGGAGGGAGTCAGATCCCCTAGAACTAGAACTGCAGTTACAGATGGTTGTGAGCTCACAAATGGGTGCCAGGAGCAAACCTAGGTCCTCTGGAAGAGCAGCCAGTGCTCTAACTCTCTAACCCATCTGAGCCATCACTCTAACCCCAAAGTTAAACCTAAAAAGTCGGTTATGAAAGCTTTGGCCTCTTTGCTTTGCTTCATGGAGCAGAGTATTGGAGGCCTCAGGCCACCAGCTTTGATCATGTCTTGATAGTCTGTAGAAACAGTGTTCTGTTAAAGAACTAGAAATACCATCTATTTTTACTTTGAGAATATTTGCGTAAGTTTATTAAAAATATTACTTATGTGGCCCTGTGACATGGCTCAGCAAGGAATTTGCAGTCAACCTTAATGACTGGAATTCAGCTCCTGAAATCTACACTGTAGAGGGAGTAAGCCAACTCCTAAAAGTCCTCCTCTACCCTCTGCACTCATGCTGTGTCTCCCCAACACACACGGAATAAGTGAATAAATTATTTAATAAATATTAATAGATATTCATCAATATTTAATAAACATTATTTAAATACTTTTAAATTACAGATTAAAATTTGCACTTCATTTTATTTGAGTCTCTTGTAGCCCAGACTAGTTTTCAACTTGCTGTATGGCCACAGCTAGCCCTAGTCCCCACCTCTTTTTTTTTTCCCCAACATAATAATATTTTTATTAACTTTTCGGGAATTTCATACAATGTACTCTGATCACACTCACTTCCATTCCTCCGAGGTCCACCTGCCCATCCTTATGACCCACCCCCCCATAAGAAAAATATGTCAGGTTCAATTTGTATTGCTCATACACTCACTGGAGCATGGTCAAATTCCCAGTGGCCTGCCCCTTAAAAAACCAAAACAATCAATCAAACAAACCAAAAACTGAGACCTTTCCTAGCTTTCCCACTAGGACTGACTCAGCCATAGGTTGCTGACTTATAATACATGACTTTCCCTCTGAGAAGTAGGCCATGAATCTCCTCAGGAAGCACAGTTGCCCCAGCATGCAGACTGCCTGTCATGTTTATAGCGTAGCACACAGAGTGTGGTAGTTTGAATGAAATATGGGGACTCCCATATTTGCCTACTTAGTCTCTTGCTGGTGAAAGTGTATTGGGAGGATTAGGAGGTGTGGCCTCGTTGGAGGACACAGCATCACTTGGGGTATTTTAGAATGTGCTCATTTGGATTGAAGCCAGATCTTGGGAGTCAGTATTTAGCATTTGAATACATAGCACCAGACCAACATCCAACATTTTTTTTTTCATTTATGCAAGGCACTTTTACTAAAGACTTTAACCATTGTTTTAACATTTACAGGTGCAAGCTGTTGTGGAATTTTTTTTATTCTTCTTCTTGGGTGGCATCTGCACTTTACTGGACTATAACATTCCCAAGAATGTAACGGCTGTGCTTTGACTTTTCAAAAGCCCACCCATTCCCAGTGATTTCTCTCTTTTCTCTGCCTCTTGCTTGTGGATTGATGGCTTCTGCTTCAGCACCATGCCTGCTTGCCTGCTTGGATGCTGTCTACAAATGATGGTTGTAGGCATAAGGTTTTTGTGTCATTCAAATGCTGATTTCTGTATCCCCCATTTCTGGTTGCAATCTGGTTGCAAGATCTTTTTCCAGATCTTCAGCTGACTGAACCTGTTTGTGCATCATCAACAGCAGCTAGTATGTCTCTACTCTGCGTTTCTGGTGTATCTGTATATTTTTTTGGAGGAGTCCTTATGCCCTCCCCCTTTGCTTCTAAATAACTATTTGGATTTCCTACCCCACTTAATACCATTTAGATTCTGAATAAAAAGACACAGAGGCTTTTTGTGGTTTTTTGTTCCTCGGAAAGCCCAGACTACTACCAGGCACCGAGCCAGAAGTGTGTTTCTCCACCAGAAGTTCTCTGGGTGGAAAAAAAAATGGGGCTGAAAAGGATGAAGCATGAAGTTTCCAGTTCTGATTCTCTCAGGAACTTTGGTCTTCCCGAAAAGTGCACAGTTTTGAGTTCTGTCATATGCTTCTGAGGTTGGCCCAGAAACAAAGAGAGCGCTTTGTCCTACACTTTCTGTTCCCAGGATGAGATTTTAAATCTCAAGTTTGAGATTTTCAGGGTTTGAACATACTCCATCTCACTAGACCCGTGACAGTTCCTCTAGAGGCACGGGCCACAAGCCCTACAACCTTTTAGATTTATAGAGAGCTTTAAAGCACAGTAACTTGGCAGGTATCAACTCTCTAAGCTATTTTGCTATTTCCCAGCTACACACCTCAAGTTACTTGCCATAGTTGTTCCTTCCTGGGCTGCTTCTGTTCCGTTAGGCCAGCCTTCCTGACCATGTACTCAGGGTTCGTTCTGCCCCATGGCAACTTTCCTCTCTCCAGTTTCCTGTCTTGCTTCTCCCTCTCCTGCCTCATGGTCCCCATCTGATCCCCAGGCCGAAAAAGTAAGCTCTACCTCTTTCTGTTCTGTCCGGTTACAGGCTTCTGCTGTTTTTATTAACCAATCAACTTTAAATTGGGGAGTGAGGTTTACACAGCATCACTTGGGGTATTTTAGAATGTGCTCATTTGGATTGAAGCCAGATCTTGGGAGTCAGTATTTAGCATTTGAATACATAGCACCAGACCAACATCCAACATCTTTTTTTTTTTCCATTTATGCAAGGCACTTTTACTAAAGACTTTAACCATTGTTTTAACATTTACAGGTGCAAGCTGTTGTGGAATTTTTTTTATTCTTCTTCTTGGGTGGCATCTGCACTTTACTGGACTATAACATTCCCAAGAATGTAACGGCCGTGTCTGCCTCTCAAACCTCTTGTGAAAGGATTGTCTTTCCTCGTTCATTTAGGTGCACTTTCACATCTACATGCTTAAAGCACTCATTTTAGCGTACCGTGTCTGTGGGTGAAACCTTTCACAAAGGCTGAATGAGATCTCCGAAGGCCACTATCCATCATGCCAAGCAAGTTCCAGTTGATTGTAGGAGTCAGCAGCTAAATGAAACTAAAGAAAAAAATGTTAACAAGGTCCAATAGGGCAGGGGAAAAAATCCATCCCTTGTATCAACTGCCTTCTCAAAAAAAAAAAAAAATCAATGTTGGGGGACAAGAGAGATGGCTCAACAGTTAAGAGCACTTGCTGTGCTTGCAGGGGATTTAGATGGAATTGCCCGAACCCACACCAGGGAGGTCAGGTTACAGATACAATCACTTGTTTTTTTTTTTGTTTGTTTGTTTTGTTGTTTTTTTTTTTGTTTTGTTTTATACAATCACTTATAATGCAAGTTCCGGGAGACCTAATGCCCTCTCCTGGTCTTTGTGGGCACCTGCATGCACATTGTGTGTGTGTGTGTGTGTGTGTGTGTGTGTGTGTGTGTGTGTGTGTGTATTCAAGGGCACATTCATATAAAGTATGCAAATAAATCCTTAAAAGAGGCAACAACGTTGGGCTCAGTGACTTGGGGGAGAGGCATTGCCATGAAGTCATCACGCATCTCCCTCTCCTAGCACCAGCCCAAGCTACAGTGCCTGGCCCAGAGCCAGGGGGGAGCAGGACCATGATCCTGCATGCCAAATTTGCCATGCTTGCTAGCTGAAATGGTCCCCCCAAGTCTGTCAGGCTCTGGGCTCCTGCTATGGAGTATTTGAAGAGGTTACTTACAGGAGTATGGGCACTCATAGACAGCTACAAAAGAGCCTTTTATCCCTCCCAAACAACCATTAAACTATACCACCACCACCACTTTCTCTCTCCTGGGGAGGAGCTCATGAACCTTGCCTGTTTACGTATCTTTGGGAGGAGTAAAGCCCCATGAGCCTCTCCTTTTTCTGTAACAGAACATTAATGGGCTCAGTCTTGTGTTGGTTTCCTGCATAGAATTACAGCTGCTGAGGGCTTAAGAGGCAGTGCTTATGCCGTGCCTTGAACTAGTATTCCACAACACCTGACCAGCAAACATGTTTCTTACAGACAATGGGCATTGCCACATTTACAAGCTCCTTAGGTTTCCTTGCACAGACAAAGTCTCTTGCTAGACAAGCTGCCAAGGGACTCTGCTATTGTTGACTTGGCACCTGCCATTGGCACCGTGAGCAGCTCATTTGTCCGGATTCTCACGTTCTTTCCCCCCCGGTATTTCTGTCCTCCTTATGTTGCAGTTAGTTTAAAGTATGGTCTAGCAATGTTTATTATTAGCCCTGTAATTATTATGGTGGTATTATCTAACCCACTATTATAATCGATCAAAGACACTGACACCTGATAAATTTTAAAATAGCCTTATCTTACCTGGGGCAGGGCAGATATTAACCCTCTAAACTATCTTTACCTCCCAGCCCTATCCCAGGCTGCCTCCCATCCATAATTTCATAAATACTTCCTAATTCTTCATCTGAGCCACTTCCTCCATCCATGTTGTCCATGTGCTTCTCCCACACTAAGCCATGTCGGCTCTCTCCTTCCTTCCTCCTCCTCTTCCTGTTTCTCTTTCCTGTGATTCTTCTGTCTCCAAAGCTTTTGAACCTTACCCATGCCTACCTCCTTCTGCCCTGCCCAGAGATAGGCCTTTGAATCAGCCAATGAGGGATAATTGAGGAACATTCATTCTCATCATATGGTTCAACAATACCCATGGCAGGGCAGTAACCAGATCTCAAGGCACTGAAAACGCATTTGGAAACACAGATAGACCTTCCTCTAACATCTTTGGCCAGTCGTGAGGTCAGAGAGCAACCCAAAAACAGCCTGCAGGATCTCAGTTCCAAATCCTTATCCAGGGATCAAAAGCAGGGTTCAAATACTTCCTGATGACTGCCAAAGGTGAGTGGGTATGGAGGGCGAGGTGAGTCAGGAACGGCCAGGGCTGGAAGCCTGCCAGCCCCACCTGAAGTTCTGAGCTGGTAGCAGCACATGTGTAAAACATGGACAAAAGAAAAGTCCAACCTAAATATGCATCTAAAAATGACAGGAGTGCGGACCTTGACTCGGCAATAAAGAAGTGAGTTCTGAGGCAGGCCACAACATAGAAACCTGACAAAAATGTTTCATGAGAAAGAATCTGGTCTCCAAATCCCGTGGGCTCCATGACTCTCAGGTGTGTAGAGTGGGCAAGTCTGTAGAAAGAGGAACTGGGTGGGTAGGTTTCTCAGTTTCTGAAGGTGAGGACGAAGATGAGGGGAGACTGACACAGAACTTGGGGGTTGGATTTGAAAATGTGCTTCGACTGGATTATGGTGATGATGTCACGACTCCGTGAATACACTAAAAGCAACAATACAACCACAAACTACTGAACTTTAGACTTCTGCTGGGTGTGTTTTGTTATTTGTATTATGCTGCAATGGAGTGCTTACAATTAGGAATGGAGAGAGGTAGTATTAGAGCTTGTAACATAAAAGTGAAACGAGGAAGAGTGGCAGTAAAAGGGTTTATCTGGGTGGGATTGGGTGGGGGAATGCATGCCACAGAGGAGAGGGTAGAGGGTCAACCAACCACAGAACTTGGGCTGTTTTAGCCCAGGAGAATGTCTACAATGGAATATTCCAGATAGGGAAGCTTCATTGCATTACAGCTCAATGTTTGCAGGTTTCTCTGTCTACAGAGGCCGAGCACATTTTCGCTGATATCACAAAATAGCTGAAGCAAGGTTGAAAAATAGCACCCCTAGCAATAGCTATAGCCTATGAAAAATACCAGAAGTGTATTTTGGAAAAAGATCACACCCTCTAACACAGACAGCTTTGGCCCAGGCAATCCCTCCTAAGGAGCATCCCCAAAGACCTAAGGATCTCCTGTCGGCCCCCCTTCTTAAAGGTCTGTCACCTCCCAAATCCTAAGGGCTAAGGCTCATCACACGAAACCTTGGGGCATGCTCAATCCATCCATGGCTGCACAGGAACTTCAGATGAGCTTAGCCATACTAAAATGAACTGCTGTGTGACATCCTACCCCTTGCCCCAGTGCTTTCCAGATAGAAGACACCTGTCGTCTCGAATGCACTGTGGTTGAGGAACTGAGGCATGATGCCATCGGGTGCCAGTGAGGACAGCGGCTCGGCTCCCTGAGAGCACAGGCAGGTAGAGGGTCCACTACCCTTCACACCCCGGTGGCTGTTGGCAGCCACTAATTCTTCCACAGTCATTAGTCTGTGACTCCTGGGTCTTTCCTGGGAGGATGACATCATGGCATCCGGCTTCCCTCGGCACCAATGTCGAACAGCCAACTGTGATGCTCAAGGCTGCCCCAGGGGCACTTTGAAACCCACTCTTGGGAGTGGCCCCCAAGGACCACTATGTCCTTATGGTCAGGCTTTGCTTAAAAGATTACCAACAGGGGCATGAGTGCCAGAATGCTGCCCGATATATTATTTTGTGTGATTTCTTATTCCAGATTTGTGGGCAAATTCACCCTTGAAAAATACTTTAAAGCTGCATTGATCCATATGGTGGCTGCTAAAATAAAAAAAGTCAATTTTGGGGCTGGAGATGGGGCTCAGTAGTTAAGAGCAGTTGCTGCTCTTGCAGAGGACCCAGGTTCGGTTCCCAGCACCCACCTAGTAGCTACAAACTGTGATTCCAGTTCTAGGCAGACCTGAAACGGTATTTTGACCTCCTGTGGCACCAGCCATGCATGTGGCACACACAACATACATGCACATACGCACAAAATATAAAAATACCTTTTGAAATTCAAGTCCTTAGTCATATTTCTGATATTTAATTTAATTACATCTAGTCACCCCCATTTCTGCAAACGTGCTCTCAAAAGAGAAGTGATCAAGCTCAAGAAAGAAACAACCCACACTAAGCTTCCAACAACCACCTTTTAAACCTCCTCATTTCCTCAAAGGTCTTTTCACTCCAGCAAGAGTGGCTAAACGAATGAACTCACAGGCTGGAGAGATAGCTCAGCCATGGAGAGCGTTGGCAGCTCTTGCAGAGAGGGCTGGTGTTTGGTTCCCAGCACCCATCTTGAGTAGCTCAAAACTACCACTAATTTCAGCTCTTGGGGGAGCCAATATCTCTGGCTTCCTCAGCTACCCACTGTACATTCACACATAGAATTAGACTCAGACTCACATACATACAATTAAAATTAAAATAGGTCTGGAGAGCTGACTCTGTGTTTAAAAGCACTGGCTGCTCTCCCAGGGGACCTGGATTCAATTAGGAGAATCCACATGAGGCTCATAAGCATCTGTAACTCAAATCCCAGGAGCTCAGATGCCGTTTTCTGGCATCCGATGGCACTCGACATACTTCTGGCGTGCGCGCGCACATGCACATACCTGAAGACAAAATACCAATGTATATCAAACAAGTAAAAGTTAAGTTTTTCACTGCAGAACTTAAGACATCCTCTCTGCTGGTACTTGGCCTCCGAAGTCCTTTCTGAAGTGACAACAATCACGTTAAAGCTACTAGCTTTGGAATCACCTGTTACCTTCCTCCACGTGATTGTGACTTGCAGATGTGCTCAAGCATTCTAGCGTTGGGGAAAAATCAAACTAGGGCCTGTGCGGTGGCTCAGCAGGAGAAGGCACTGCCTACCAATATGCATGTGAAAGCAGAGGACCGGCTCTGGCAAGTTGTTTTCGCACGTGCACACTGCGTAAATGAATGTTCTTTTCTTCCCTAAAAATACTGAGCTAACGGCAGTAGAATCTGTCCCTATATGCTCATAAGTACTGTCCACAAAGCTGTGTGCACAGGTAATGCCAAAATTTCCTTCCTGCACTAAAGGAATCCGTGGTCTAACTCGGTCAAGGTGGAAGGCGGCCTTTCAGTCACAGAGGAAAACAATTTCTCCGACAAAGAGGACTATATTTGAAAACGCAGCAACCTGCTCTCTACTGGCGCTATTGCGGTCCTGAGCGCCTGCGGCACTGCGCGGGGAGTGGCTGGGGTGCGCATCCTTGGCCGCCGCGCGGTGGCTGGGACACGGCCGGCGCTAAAGACAGTCACAGACAGACACTTGCCGAGGCTCCTTTCTGCCTGCCTGGGCGGGCGGGCTCGGGAGCAGAGCCAGTCAAGCCCCATTTTTTGCTGTGAACAAAAGCTGCACTGCCAGCTGTGGCGTCAAATTCTACTCCAGGCTGGGCTGGGAGGCCAGGCTGGCTGGCTGTGCCCGGCTTGTTTGTGGGCCGCCTGTGACTGGCGGACACAAGGTGCCCCCCCTCCGTCCCCCAAACCCGGACCCTTTGCGGCCAGGAGCAGCCAGCAAGGGCTCCAGCAGAAAAGAGAAAGCAGAAGGAATCCACAATGCCACCCCAGCCATCAGTCAGAAGTGGCCCCGGCAAGCGCCTCCAGCGTTCCTACCCTCAGCTTGGATTGCACAGACTGTATCCCTTTATCTCAGAGGGACCAGAGATGAGCACTGAAGGCCTCAGGCCCCTGCCAGGTGCACACAAGTCACACACCAGTGAAAGAAATGGGCTGGTGGGATGCTTTGCTGTCATCTGTGTCCGGGTCAGGACTGCTTGCTTCCTGCAGAATCTCAGAGCCAAATGTCATTAGTATGGGCTTTTCTTTTTTCTTTTCTTTTCCTTTTTTTTTTCTAAAGATTTATTTATTTAATTTAATTTATGTAGATGAATGCTCTATCTGCATGTACACCTGCACACCAGAAGAGACCATCAGATCCTAGTATAGATGGTTGTGAGCCAACATGTGGTGGCTGGGAATTGAACTCATGACCTCTGGAAGAGCAGTCAGTGCTCTTAACTGCTGAGCCATTTCTCCAGCCCCTTCTTTTCTTTTCCTTTTTTCTTTTCTTTTCTTTTTTCTTTTCTTCTCTTGTCTTTTTTCTTTTCTTCTCTTCTCTTCTCTTCTCTTCTTTCCTCTCTTCTCTTTCTTTCTTCCTTCCTTCCTTCTTTCTTTTAATTTTTGTTTTGTTTTTCGAGACAGGGCTTCTCTGTGTAGCCTTGGCTGTCCTGGGCTCGCCTTATAGACCAGGCTGGCCTTGAACTGACAGTAGTCTGTCTGCCTCTGCCTCCCTGAGTGCTGGGATTAAAGGCCTGCGCCACCATGCCCAGCAGCAAGAGCTTTTTAAACACAGAATTGTTGTCCTTGTCTTGGGTCTCCAATACATCAACATAGCAAGGACATCCCTCAGGATGTGCTTTGAAAAGTGATGGAAACGGAGCTAGCACACAGGTGGTACCGGCTGCATGTGCTGTTTTGTGACAAAGGCAGTCATCTCTCCAAAATGCCCATAGATACGCCCAGACTCACTGGGAAGGGTCAGCGTGAAAATCCATGCAAGGCACCTGGCATTTAGGAAGCACATAATAAGCAAATGTGGTAGAGAATCTTCTGGAAATAATGGTGAGGAGAAGCTCAGGCTCCTGAGACAGCTCAGCCATCAAGTATAGTTTACAACATAATGACATGAATAGCCGGGGGGGGGGTGGGGGGGTGGGGGGGGTGGGGGGGGTGGGGGGTGGGGTGGGGGCGCACACCTTTAATTCCAGCACTTGGGAGGCAGAGGCAGATGGATCTCTGTGAGTTCGGGGCCAGCCTAGTCTACAAAACAAGTTCTAAGACAGCCAGGGCTACAGAGAGTCCCTGTCTTGGAAAACAACAACAACAGCAAACCACAGACAACAACATACTGACATGAATTTGATTCCCAGAACACAATTTGTAATCCCAGCGCTCGGGGGAAGAGACAGGTGGATCCTTGGAGTCATTGACTAACTTACCAGATGGGTCCCTCAGGCTGGTAAGAATCACTGAAGAAGTGGGTATACAGTGCCTAAGGAGTGACACCCAGGGGTTAGACGCTGACTATACACACACACACACACACACACACACACACACACAAATGCCCTGTACCCTGACACAAACGCAACAGAGAGAGGCTCCAGGGCTGTCTGCCTCGCTCAGAGTAAGCACTCAGTCTTGGCACTGATTTTGTTGCTGAACATATCAAACATCTCTGCCAGTTACTGGTGCCTTCTTAGATCTCCCTGTGCCATGCTCTCTTCATTGAAAATGAATGGCATTGCATCCCTTGCTCAAAGGCCCATCGAAAGCATCGGCTGTGATAAGTCATGCAAAGAGATTGACACGTGGCAACACTTAGTAAATGCCAACAGTTGTCGTTATAGCTTGCAGCCTCTGGTGGGTGATCCTTCAAGAATGCATGACGTGGTGAAAGAAGACATTCTTGTTCTTCTCATAGCATCAGATTAGGCCAGGAGGAGGATGGCTTGCCTTCAGCGCTTCCCCGTCTTCTGTTTCCTTGAGAGACAGGTAGGTCCTCGAAACCTTTGCTGTACTTTCACAGCCATCCAGCACTTTACAGCAACTGGACCTGGCCTCTCTGAAGCCTGTCCTTTTCAAGCGTCGTCATTCATCGTAGACGCCAAGGCACCTGTAAGAGCACAGGGAGATCATATGTATTCTTTTACTTCCAAGGCACCACCCTGCACGACTCCGGACAGTGTTGTAAACAGGACTTTGGCATTCATACAGTTTACTTTATTAAGACTTCTTCAGTTTAACCTGCAGAGGAGAAGGAGGTAATAACTCCATGTGGTCCTCCTGCATAGGCTGATCTGCGTGACCATCACCTGGCCAAAATACAGGACAGGGGCAGCCAAAGGCTCTTTGAGCCCATAGGTTTTACTGAGTTATAGTTCATGTCCTGTAAATCATTTTTCTCCTGAGTTAAAAACTTGCTAAGAATTTGCTTAGTCCATCATAAATAAATTCCAGTGAGCAGCAACGGTAGAATAGGTCAAACCCCCAAGATAAATGCATTCTGGGAGATTTAGGGTTGCTTTGTTTTAGCCCTGACTGTCCTGGAACTCACTCTGTAGACCCCGCTGGCCCTGAACTCACAGCCATCCCCCCCCCCCCCCCCGCCTCTGCCTGCCGATTGCTGGGATTAAAGGCGTGGGCCACCACTGCGTGGCAGTGTATTAACATTTTTATTTTGGGGGAGAATAACAGAAAACAAGATGGGGAAACTAGGCCTAGAATAGCCACTCCTTTTTAAATGAACATAAAGAGTTGGTATAGTTGAACAGTGGTAGCAAACACCTTTAACCCCTGTTCTTGCAGGCAGAGGCAAGCAGATCTCAGTGGAGACCAGCCTGGTCAACAGAGTGAGTCTCAGGTCAACCAGGGCTACACAGAGAAACCCTGTCTCAAGCAAGCAAGCAAACAAACAAAGTTGGTTACAAAAGAAAGATAGAAGTCCCAAAGAAAGCTGAATTCACTAATAAAATTTAACACACTCACTCACACACACACACACACACAGAGGTGCACACGTATACACATGCTTTGGAAATGATAAACCTTTCACAATTGTCCTCTCTTCACCTAGCCACGATGAACTGTCGTAAAAAAGAAGCCTCCTTTTTGTCCCCGGAGCCCTGGATCTTATTCCTTCTCCCTCCAAATAGCCCAGGGCAGAAGTTCAACTTCAGTTAATGTCCAGGCTTGCAGCTGCCAGGCCAGGGAGAGCCCTGCTGAGCTCTCTGTGGTGAGCTACAGCCTTCCAGGGAGGGTGACCCGGACACACTCTCTAAGCGGCAGAAAGCTCAGGCTGGAAGTCTGGCAGAACATGGAGCTGGGACACATTTTCTTTACAAACCTTGGCATTATTAAACTGTGTGATATCCCAAACATTCCCCTGAAAACACATTTGTTCGGGAAGCCAAAGCCAGTAACTGTGGAGTATTGCAGAATGCTGGCAGCAGCAAGGTAGAAGAAACCACGGCTTGGGGTGGCTTTCTAAAACAGGACTGTTTTCTCCTTGTGCTGAGGAACGGAGCTGAAGCTCAGGTCACTGGTTTCCTCTGATGCCACCGGTAAATAGGTGGGTGATGACGGAGAGATAGCCGCGCAGAGCAGAAGGTACACCTGACTCAGAGGTTCCTGGCTTCTAAAAGTGGGGTGCTGCCCCAGGAATGTCAGCAGCATCACGTAACTTGTTAGGGTGCACATTTTACAGTTACCCCTGCATCCTCAGAATCAAAACCTTAATGTTTATCCTGTTAACTTGTGTTTTCACAATCCCCCTGCCCCCCAATGGTTCTAATGCTGCACTCTGAGAACCACTGGATCTCTCGACCAAAAGAGGCAAAAGCAAGACAGTTGTTGTGCTGGGAGAATTAGTCTTTCTTGTTGAAACAGAGGTGGATCATCAAGCACTAGTTAAACTCAAGGAAGCAATTCTTGATCACCAACAGATGCAAAACAGTATTCTAAGAGCAGAGGGACAAAGGACACAGACCATAGCTCAGCCGCCAGAGCTAATGCTCTAATTTGAAGGGGTGAGGATAGGAGCATTAGGTTTGGAGCACACTTTCAGAAAGGTGGTGAGAAAAGACCTCTTTTAGGATGTCATATTTGAGCAGATGCTCAGGTGAAATTCGGGAGCTAGAGAGACACACGAGCTCCAGAGAGCAGGCGTTCAGGTAGAGGGGACAGGACAGTGACAGACCAACTTGACGTGGACTTGGGTGAGATTGATCCTGGGAAACTGTGGTGGGCACATACAGGAGGCAGAGAGAGGAGAGCAACCAGAAGAGGGATGAGGGACAATTTCCAGAGGCTTCTGGGCCAGGAAAAAGTTTCTATTTCTCAAGAAAGTGATGGGAAACTACTGGAGGCTCCTGGAATGGAAGACCTGCTTTGTTCTGGGCATGTCATACAGTGTGACTGCTGGGTGGAAGTTTGCCTGGGGAAGGCAAAAGCTAGAGCAAGGAGAGCGGTGAGGAGGCGAGCGTGGCATCCAAGCATCCAGAGAGAGAGGGTAGAGAAAGTAGGTGCTTAATTAGACTTATGTGACTTTTGAACTGGCTGGGGGCGTGGTTCAGTTGGTAGAGTGCTTGCCTAGAGAGCATGAGGACCCAGGTTCTATCCCAGCACTGCATAACCCCAGGCACGGTGGTACATACCTGTAATCCTAGCACTCGGGAAGTGGAGGGAGGGGGATCAGAAGTTGAAGATCATTTTGCTACACAGTGAGTTCCAGGCCAGCCTGTGATACAAGAAACCCTATCTCGGCGCTGGAGAGATGACTCAGAGGTTAAGAGCACTGACTGCTCTTCCAGAGGTCCTGAGTTCAATTCCCAGCAACCACATGGTGGCTCACAATCATCTATAATGAGCTCTGGTGACCTCTTCTGGCACTCAAGTGTATATGCAGCTAGAGCTGTCATATACACTGTAGTCAGGGTGGAAGGAGTTAGGTGTGGCTAAAAAAGGAGGAAGGAGGAAGCCACCGTGGGTTAGGTAAGAGAGAACCACCCGAGTAGGGAGAAAGGACTCCAAGAATGTTGTAGGAAGAAACACTAAGATGAAAGTATAAGCAAGTGTTAGCCTAAATAGGAATGGTTAAGGCATAAGGCATGAGATTTGGGCTGGGAGGTTATTGAGATAGTATAGGTGAAATTATCTGCCCAGCCCAGGGTGTTGTAAGGCAATTATAAAAAAATCTCACAAACTTGTATTTTATTTGATTGTGATAACGGGTTAAGTAATACCACCATGGTATTTATATTGCTAACAATAAACCATATTTAACTTGATACCATTTTGTTGTCCACAACAACCTTCCTTCCTTCCTTAAGTTGCCCTTTGTCAGGATGTTTTAAGCAAAGCCCTTAAAACAGGAACTGGACCCGAAACATGAGCCATGGTCCAGTGCGATGCATGCGTTCAGAGCCAGCTCTGCAGGGAAGGTGTGCAACGCACATCCGAGTCCTCTAAAGACCTCAGGACACACAGTGGACACTCATCTCTGCTCAAGTACATACACATTCAAGCCTGTATTTAGTGCAGTATTTTTAGATGTATTTTTACATTTACGTGCAGTCAATCTTTTGGTCCTAATGTGAAACTTGGGTTTAAATAAAAATAAGAGGTACGTACGCATAATTAAGCAGTCCCGGTGAATGCATGATCCCACACATTATTAACACATGGCTGCCTAGGCTCCAATCTGTCCCATAGCATGTATTGTGTCAGAGCTGAAGAAGCTGCAGAAGGTGGCTGCTATGCAAATAACCTATAGGGTCCTGACGCTCGGTCTGAGGTTCGAGTCTCTCTGCCTGTGTCAGTTCTCTAGCCTATTCTCATTGTTCGTAGTGTCTGCCCCTTCTTCAAAATAACTGCCTCCATTTGTAATGCTGTCCATATGTCCCTGGGACACAAGAACCTGGAAATCTCAGCAGGTGCCATCCAGACTCTGACTCACATCTATAACTGCACGAAATCTCTCGGAGATGAGCTCCCACCTTGGGCTGATGCCAAGCTCCCAGCCCCTTTCCTCTCCCAGCATGAGAGTTCTAGGGACGTTCTAATCCCCAGATAGGAGTACACTGTCTCAATAGTCTAAAAGCCAAAGGGAGGGACACAGCGTCTTTAGAGATCTCTGCACATGCTGGAGGCTCTTTCCCTCCAGGACATAAGTAACGTGTAGTGTCTTCTTCTTCTTCTTCTTCTTCTTCTTCTTCTTCTTCTTCTTCTTCTTCTTCTTCTTCTTCTTCTTCTTCTTCTCTTCCTCCTCCTCCTCCTCCTCCTCCTCCTCCTCCTCCTCCTTCTTCTTCTTCTTCTTCTGAAACGTGTCTTCCGTTTTTCCTCAGTTCTGTAATCGTAATGTCACACTGACGCCTGGCTCCAGGGCTCTTGCTACCATCACCACCTTCTCACCATATTCACTGGCGGACTTCACCTCTCAACTACAGTTTCCTTTAAACTATGTTTACATTGCACTTCTTTTATGTGTGCACAGGTGTACATATGCCCACATAGTCATGGCATGTGGATAGAGGTCAGAGGACAACTTGTGGGAGTTGGTTCTCTCCTCCCATCATGTAGGTCCCAGGGACTGAACTCAGGCTGTCAGGCTTGGTGTCAAGTGCCTTTGCCTGCTGAACCATCCCAGCCGCCTACAGTCTTGGCTCTCCCAACCCTCACTGCATGTTCATGATTTCTATGCCGGGCAATAGCCAAGCAGGAGGACAAAAACATGTTTAAAGATACGAGGATTTCATCTCCGTAGGTAATGGGAGAGCAGAGAAAAGAACAGCTCAGAGATCAGTAAGAGCAGGAAGCTGCTTGTCTCCCAGGAAGGGCAGGAGAAGGGGTGGGGCTGCTCCAGCCAATGGCTTGGTCTAGGTAGGACTGAAGGCTGGGGAGGAGATAAGGATGTGGGAGGGCACCCTGCCACACAGATAGGAGGAAACGTTCCCTGCTATCTGGATCCTCCCATTCTTAGAGCCACCCGAGGAGGAGCCAGGGAGAAGTGAGCTTCTTGCCTCGAAGACCTGCGACCAGAAGCAAAGTCCCACGCGATGAGTCAGTGATCACACTGGCCTCCGCCACTTCCCTCTCCTGGCGGTTGAGCCCAGGCTCTCCTGCTCAGTAGGCAAGTTCTCTGCCAGTCAGCCGGCCCCCCAGGTTTCTCCTTTATACACTGGGAACTACTACAGGCCTCAACGTGGATACCCGAAGGCACCTGGAACTCACTTGCCAAGCCTGCTGCTCCCACTTTAATGACTGTTCAACAGTCGGATGAAGTCAAGCCAGACAATTGTTCTTGGCTCCTTTTTTCTGTATTGATGACCAAGTTTCTCGCTCAGGAATGTAAGCTTACCTTTTCTGGACTCTAG
Organism: Meriones unguiculatus; assembly: GCF_030254825.1. Classification (NCBI taxonomy): domain Eukaryota; kingdom Metazoa; phylum Chordata; class Mammalia; order Rodentia; family Muridae; genus Meriones; species Meriones unguiculatus. The sequence continues at coordinate 101,537,892 of NC_083354.1, forward strand.
GGAAACTTCGGTTCAAGCTCTCCCCGTTCTCTCCTAGGGCAAGGTTGCTCTCCCGAATCTGTGGCCATTTCTCCCTGCTCTAACTTGCACAGTGCTGTCAGAAGGACCCATCTAACCACCCTGTTGAATCATGGACCTGACCTGTTCAAAATTCTAGAGTTCTTTCAATAAAATCCGAAAGCCTCCTAGGACAGTGGGCTCTGAATCCCCACGCCTGCCATCCGTCAAAAAGCAGAGCAGCAGGTAGCTGGCAGCTGCAGCCGTGAAAATAGTGGGGTGCATACACAGAAGCTGGGTGGGGAGGGGAGATGGACAAGCATCTGCCCCATGCATTTTCAGACTGAAAAGAGTCATTTGTAAGTAATTCTTGTACCCAGAGTTAAACCAGATGATCACTATGGCTGTTCTTCCCACCCCTTGTCGCTTCTACCTTGCCTGTTGTAGGGCCAGGAAGACATCCCTCTGACTCGACTTAAGGAGTTCTACGTGGCAGTCAGTATAGCGAGCGATGAGGAACTCTTACTCCACTTTTCAAAGCTAGATGCCCTCACCTAGCATGTACAAGACACACAGACACACATATGGGCAAAATTGGCTTTTAAGAATCATACTTTTAAGAGCTCCCGGAGAGCCTGACATGGTGGTGAACGCCTGTAACCTCAGCACTCGGGGAGGCAGAGGCAGGAAGATCTCTGTGAGTTTGAGGCCTGCTTTACAAAGTGAGTCGAGGACAGCCAAGGCTACACAGAGAAACCCTGTCTCAAAAAAACCCAGAACAATAACAAGTGGGGGAAGGGGGAGAGAATAAAAAGAACTCCCAGGAGCATCTTTATCTGCATGTGCTGATGTCTGTTTCTTGGCTTTTAAGGTTCTCATAACAGGTTCCTAGAATTAATTTACCATATCATCCTCCACCTCCACCCCACCCCAGCATAGCTTGAGAGTAAAACAACAAACAGAGAAACTGAAATAGTATAGACAAAAGTAACAACAAGGCAAAAGGATAGACTGGAAGTTTCTGACACCATAGCCATCCTCAAACCAGGAAATAGCCTAACAGGATTCTGGTGAAGGTGACAAATGAGAATTGCTAAATGTAGGTCAAACATTAAAACAAACAAAAACCCAACCAACTAAAACAAACAAACAAAAACAACTCCCAAACCAAAAGCAAACAAACAAACAAACCCAAACAAACAAACCCAAACCAAAAGCAAACAAACAAAAAAACCCAATGGCATTTTTAGATTAGGTAGGTGAGAAAAAAAACAGTCACAGTTGTTCGGATTTAGAGCTGCAGCAGAATATCACAGAGGTCATTTCTCTCTCGTTAATGAGCCCAGTCGGATTCATCTACAAATAGATCTGGAAAATGGAAAAAGGCCCTTAGAAAGTCTGTGCCTGTATGGATGCCCAATCCCCATGTAGCTCTCTGGCTTAATGAAAATAAAATAAATTGTAAATTCAGTTGGTTGTTCATACTGACGACATTTCTAGTGCTCTGTCACACCATATGGTGGATGACTGGCCACTGTAATAGTGGGTAGCCCTGCTACAGGCTAATTCCATCACTGTAAAACGAGCTAGCAGGTAGGCCATCTCTGCTAATGTTTTCAAATGTGTCAAAGGATCTATGTCTGAGAGCATTGCTTATTAGAGCTATTATGATGACGTCATTGGGTTCCTTTTGAGACTTTGATTTTATGTGTATGGATCTTTTGCCTGTACGCACGTCTGTATATGTTATACATGCTAGATGAGGACCTTGGATCCCTTTGAACTGGAGTTATAGACAGTTCGTGTGGGATGTGGAAATCAAGTCTGGGTCCTCTGAAAGAGCTGTCAGTGTTCTTAACCATGGAGCCATCCTTCCAGCCTTATGCTTATTGTTATACAAGTATACAGGTGTAGAAATCCTTACATCATGATGGCCGGTTATTTGATAAAATACAGACAGGCAGGCGTGTAGTCAATAGCTAGGTAAAGGAGAACAGATCTGAAAAGCGTAATTTAAGAATGCTGTCTGAGTGTGAGATGTACTGGGGCACGCTTGTGATCTCAGCAATCAGGAGGCAGAGGCTGGAGGATGGCGGCTACCCAGGGCCAGCCAGGACCACATGGTAAGACCCTGGCTCCCTCAGGTAATTGCTGTCTAGGATGTGGCACGTATGTTCTCATCATGGTCAACCTGGCAAACACGGCTTAAATAGGAAGGCCTTGTTTTGGCTCATATTTCCCTCCTCTTTCATTTATTTATACTGTTTTTTTTTACCCATTTTGTTTTGAAAATATAATTACATCAATTCTCGCTTCCTTTTCCTCCCTTGAAGCCTTCCCATATGCCCTCTTCTTGCTCTCTTTCAAATTCACGGCCTCTTTTTTTTTTTTTTCATTAATGTTATGTCATTAGTTGTTACATGCATAGCCTAACTAGAACCTGGTCAGTTTGTATAATGTTAATTAGATGTACGCATGCAGGGCTGATCATTTGGTACTGGACAACCAATTGGTGTTCTCTTCCCATGGACAGAGTATTTCTCCCATTGTTGTTGCCTTCCTCCTTTGGAAGTTTGCATAGCACCTTCTTGTACCCAGAAAGTTAGTCCTTAGGGAGGCGGTTTTCAGGTCAGTTGCAGCTCAGAGGCCTCCGGGCCCTGTGTCTGAAGTGAATACTGTCTTCAGCAATAGTCCACCATGGTGGAGATGGCATGGCAGCAGGGACATGAGTCAGCTGGTCACGCTGTATCCACAGTCAGTAGCAGAGAAGGATGAAGGTTGCTGCTGATCCACATTCCTTTAGGCAGTCCAAGACTCCAGTCTACAGGTCGCTGCTGCCATCAAGGAGGGTCTTCCTGTCACAGTTACACCTGTCTTGAGAAGTTCTCAAAGACATGCCCACAAATGTTTCCATAGCGACTCTAATTCTATCAAGCTGACAAGATTCACCTATCACACCGGAATAACACACCCTTGTATAAGAAAATTCTATTAGATCAGCACAATTGAAACACAAACCTTACTGCCAGGAAAAAAAAAATTAAAGGAAATAGGAGTGAAAAGAACAAAACGGACCAAGGATGAGCTTGTGTGAGCAAAATGGGGGGTGGGGAAAAAACATAAGAATTAAGGTTAGGTTAGGGTTAGAGTACAGGTTAGGGTTGGGGTTAGGGTCAGGGTCAGGGTTAGGTTAGGGTCAGGGTCAGGGTCAGGGTCAGGATTAGGTTCCTGCCTTGAGTTCCTGCCCTAACTCCCCATCACAATGGACTAAAACTTAAGAGTGAAATAAACCTGTTCCTTTCCAAGTCACTTGTCATCATGGTGTTTATCACAGCGACAGAAATCAAAGTGGAACAGACTGAAATGCAGAAGGCCACACACCAGCTGAACCTCCACTTCAAGCTCTCCCCAAGCTCAGCCCCATCTGTGGCCGAGTCCCCTGAAGTGGCCTATCTTCACTCTCTGGTCTGACTTCTCCATGAGTAGGATTCCAGTTGCTGCACCAGAAAGAGCCTGTGTGAAAACACTGATAGGAAGGGAGGGACATGAGAAAGTCACTAGTAGTGATGAATTGCCTGTCTGGGACCAAGCACTCTTCACTTTGCAGAGAAGGAAGCTAATACAAACAACACAATGTACCTAAGATTGTGCAAACCCACCAGGCACCTCAACACTGAACAACTAGTGAAATAAGATTATAGCAACCAAATCGTAATTGCCTCAGTTCTGTGTTCCCACCAACCTTCCATGAAATGGAAGGTCATTTCCTAGAAACAGAGGTAAGAGGTTGGATTTGTCTTAGAGGATACAATATCTCAAGAAAATGTATCAATGTGCACTTGTGGGGGCATACTGCTTCATCCGAACACATGCTTCATTCAGGCTGATACCGTCTACTATGAAAGTGGGGAGCACATCCATTGCAGTCATCCTAAGTCATGAACTCCTCAGAGAAGAGAGCCTTCATTAGTGTCACATGAAGAATTCAAGCTAGGCTTCTAGAATTCCAGGTAGGTGTTTGCATCGCCATCTAAACGATGAGGTAACAACACACACACACACACAAACTGAGCAAATAAGGGATGGAGAGAGGGAGGAAAATATATTACCCCTCACCAAATCAAGTCTTTGGGAGGCATTATCTGGAACTATAGGGAAAGCACGGTGCTGTTAAAGGGTTTGAGGTAATTGCTCACAGGAAAAACTGTCATGTGAAACTCTGAGTGTGAGTCAGTCAGCCTTTCAGGGAAGGTTGTAAGAGATGAGCCACGATCTTACCGTCATCAGTTCTTCATACAGACTCTGATAGTCCTCACCTGAGCTCATCGGTGAGTTTCCCAGAAGTCTGGAAAGATGAACGTAATCTTACTCTCTTAACCTTTTAAAAGGGCAAAGCATTACTTTTCATTTAAAAATAGTTTTCTGAAGGAGCTACCGTGATCAACAGATCTAACTGCCTTAGGATGATAAAGACATCAAAGCGCTGTGAGTGGTGGGTGAGGCCGTTGTGGTTCTGCATGGGTTACGGTTACACTTCATGATCTCGGGACCATGATTTCTATTTTTCTGAATCTTAAAAATATTGAACAAAATGTTAAATTGAGCCTTGTTTCCTTCTTTTTTGTTGTTGTTGTTATTTTGTTTTTTCAGACAGGGTTTCTCTGTGTAGCCTTGATTGTCCTGGACTCACTTTGTAGACCAGGCTGGCCTCAAACTCACAGATCCACCTGCCTCTGCCAGATGTGCGCCACTGCGCCCAGCTCTTCAATCATTTTTTTTTTTTTAAAGCACATCTTTGAGTATCTTTGGGACTCAAATGTCAAAGGTTTAAGAATCACCGTGGATCATAAGAAACCAGACAGGAGATGGCAAGTTATCAGTGATTATAGAGCAATGAGGGACACTCCCTCTAAGGCCCGCCTTGGCTCCATGCCCTGGCACAATCACAGCAGCCAAGCAGATCAGACAGCTGCAGGGATCACTTTCTACAGGAAGGAGACCTGATCCACTGCATGTTGCGATTTGAGTTTTGCACTGTGTTCCCTGCCTTTCTTGAGTCTGTTTTGATAGGGACATATGCACACTTCTTGTCTTTTGTATTGTTCATGCTGTAATGCGCAGACAGGATCCCCCTTTGATGCCCAGCAGGCTGGCCTTGAACTTGTGATCTTCCCTGATCTAGTTTATGGCTCATGTACTGGGATTGCCGGCATGCGCCAAGCAGGGGCCCATATCTCTTTATGTTAAACCACCAGCCTTCTCCTCCCTCTCTTGTCTTTTCTCTAACACTTTCTACATCTTTTAAGTTTTGTTCCCTTGATTTTCTTGTTTGTTCTCAGCTTCTCTCTGCAACAAGGGACTCAGTAGCTCACTGTGCATACCAATGTTAAGGGCCAGGCCTGGGCTTGGGAGGTGAAGTGCTTGTCTTACAAGCAGGAGGATCTGAGTTTGATCCCTATAAACCTGAGGGAAAGATAGGTGTGGATGAGGGAGACCATCTTTAGGTAAAGGTGCTAGCTGAGCAAGCCTGAGCCTCCAGGTTCCACCCCAGGAGCCCATGGAATCCGCAGAAAAGCAGGATGTGGCTATCTTCTAAACTGGATGCATATATTACTCTTTTTAGCTGATTGTATATATTAACTCATTAGCCTACAAAATAATTTATAGTTCTTTGAGAATTTCATGCAAGGTATTTTGATACTATTCATCCCTTACTCCTCCCCTGAACTCCTCCCAGACCTGCCCACCTCCTAATCCCCCAACTTTGTGAACTTTAATCATCCTAAATTTAATAACCCATCAGTTCCAACTTACTTTCATATCCTCCTGGGTGTGGGGCTCTCCACACCATTAAAGAAAATTGGCTCTCCCTCCCTTAGAAGCCATTAACTGCCCAGAGCTTCTGGGGGTGGAGGTGTCAAGGACTCATGATGCATTTGTTGTTGAGCCATTTCTGCTACTGTAGGTAACCCCAATAAAACTCATTGGTTTGGGGCAAAGAGGATAGACATCGGAAGTAGGAGACAAGGAACACAAGGGGCCTCTAAAAGACTCCACCGACCAGGGTATCAAAGGATGTCCTGAGACTCATAATCAATATCTGGGCAGTGACAGAATCCTTATGGAAGAAGAGGGAAATAGAAAGACTTGGAGGGGACAGGAACTCTACAAGGAGAGCAACAGAGCCAAAATAACTGGGCCCAGGGGTCTTTTCTGAGGCTGATACTCCAACCAAGGACCATGAATGGAGAGGACCTAGACCCTCTGAAGCCCGTGGCAGCTCAGTCTCCAAGTGGGTACCCTAGTAAGGGGAACAGGGACTGTCTCTGACATGAACTAATTGGCCTGGTCTTTGATCACCTCCCCCTGAGGGGGTAGCAGCCTTGCCAAGCCACAAAGGAAGACAATGCAGTCTGTCCTGATGAGACCTGATAGGCTAGGATCAGATGGAAGGGGAGGAAGACCTCCCCTATCAGGGAACGAGGGAAGAGGCTTAGGAAAGGGGGATGGGAGAAGAAGGCAATGAGGGAGGATGCTACAGCAGGGATACAAAGTAAATAAATTGTAATAATAATAATAATAATAATAAAACACAACTCATTGGTTCACTGAGTTAGACATTGGTGGTATCCAAAGTCTGTTCTGGGTTCCCTATCTGAGGTGAGTTGATGAGTGTGTTTTCTGTCCCCAGGAAACGTTTAGTCACATGACCCAGAGCTCCACTCATGAACCTCAGTACAACAGTACCAAAACCCACCTTGGGGAAGCAGTGACTTTATTAAACTTACGAACATGAGAGAGGGGTTACTTCCAGGAGCTTGGGAAACCCCAGAGCAGCTGCAGCGTGAATGGTGATTTACCGGAGGCTGTGTAGAGGGGTCTGCCCTTCAGCTAACCCTCCACACTCTAGCGTCTCTGCTGGAGCAGGGCCAAGTGCAGTTAGGGCAAAGTTCCATCCACATGGCTGCCAGATGTGGAGGGAACAGAGCGAATCTCAGGAGTGGGGCTTTCTACCCTCTTCCCTAAGGACAGTCAAAGAGCATCAGCTATTCTGACATTCTACAGCTTCATTTCCACCATCCTTGAGCCACTGCGATAGCTTGCCTTTAGTTGCCTGCGCGTCATCTCTACCTTGTTCTTTTTTAAAAATATAGTTACTAGAAACAGGATTCTTTTCTTATTTTTTACTTACTTTATTTTATGTGCATTAGTGTGAAGGTGTCAGATCCCTTGGTATTGGCCTTACAGAGAGTTGTGAGCTGCCATGAGGGTGCTGCAAACTGAACCCGGGTCCTTTGCAAGAGTAGGCTTAACCACTGAGCCATCTCTCCAGCCCCCAAGCTGCCTTCTTAAATCTGGATGGAAGGACCTTCAATGCCCTTGGTTACTCTCTGCAGCACTTACTGAAACAATTCACTCCCTTCTGGGAGGGACTAGCCACTCCAAGACTTGATCCAAGACACACCCATAAATTACAATACCCCAACTGTTTGCCCTTTCTAAATTCCTGAAACCCTGTGATCTGAGTGTGGTTTGTGGGAGATAAATCCTGGGGTGGTGTCTGACATGGGGCAAGGGAAAGTTCCTGGTTGCACACCTTCATTTCATAACAGGAAATCCCACTTTCACTGGTAACTCGTTATCAGAGCTCTGGGAAGTGAAAGGAAGGGCTGGTTGGAAAGGCATTTCAGAAAGAACAATGGACAGGACTTGTGGGCCGAAGCCTCAAAGGCTGTGAGAAGGAAGAGATTTTAAACCACACTACTATTTTGGAAGTGATTACTTAAAATAGGCGTTTTCCGGAAGGTAATCAGTTTCTGGGAGGACAAAATCCATCTTAGAACCCTTGTCCTCATCCGTATTCAATGATCGAAAGGCTCCCCATGTAAGCATTTAATGGGCCCCCATCACGCGTCTAGCACGCCACGTGACGTTCAATCTACAACAACGATGGTTGGATCCTGCAGACACCTTTTACTCCATGGCTGATGAATGAGGTCCTCCCAGCCCTAGCCAGAACAGTAGAGTTTAGGGGCACGATTTAGATGCAGAATGCCTGGAGCACTATGGCCGAACATCCGGGGAGGTCCTCAGAGAGCGGCAGTCATTCCTAACATCGGCAAACTGGCCTTCTGCTAGACCTTACATCACAATAAATAGATAGATAATCAAGAAATAAATTTAATTAACCATCTTGACCACTTAGTTTGTGGTTCCTCAAGACTCGGACATTGCCAGTCGGCCACACCAAGAGAGAAGGCTTCTGGAATTCGGCCGATGTCACCAGGTAATGTTCTCAGGCGGAAACCGGAAAATCAAAACAAAACAAAACACCCCAAACTGGAAAACAAAACAAACCAAAAAACCGTTGAGGGGCCGAACTAGCACAGAGCAGAGAACAGCAGGCAAGGCCTGCAACCTGGAGCTCAAAAAACATGGGGGAGAGGGTCTTGGAAAGGTTGCAGGAATTTCAGCGACTGAGTGGGTCCTCAGTTTGGTTGGGCACCTACCCCAACCAAACCTCGGATCCGCACACCTAGGCCGGCCAGGACTCCACTTCAGCTGCAGAACGGTCGCGATCGACAAGTCGCTTTAAACCACCACCGCCTACGTTCTTCCCACCAGAGGGAGTCGTGGGCCCCAGGGGCAAAGGTGGCTTCAGGGTCCCGGCCAACGCCGGGAAGCCGGCAGCTGCTCCTAGAGCGCGGGGCTGGGAAAGAAATCCAGTCCGGGTTTTGTCTGAACGGGGGACCGGGAAGGCTGCGAGGACTGGGAAAGAGGAGGAGGGGGGGGAGAGGTGGCGGCGGAGACGCGACACAAACAGCTCGCGCCCAGGACGCCGCGCTAGGCCCCGAGCGCGCCGGCGCAGGGCCCCGAGAGGCGCGCGCCGGGCCGGCCGCCGGCCGCATGGAGCGCAGCGCGGCCCGCGGCTCCCGGGCGGCGCAGGCGGAGGCAGCGGCGCGCTCGCTCCCACCCACCCCCGCCCGCGGCCGGCGCGCCGCCCCGCCGTAGCCGCGGGCGTCCCCGCGGGCCGGGCCAGCGAAGGCGGCGCCCGCGCGTCTGCCAGCCCGGGAGGCCGCCCCGCGAGCCCCGCCGAGCCCCGCAGTCGCGCGTCACCCCGGGCCCAAGCCGCAGCCCGCCGAGCAGCCCCGGCGCCCCGGGGGCCGCGAGCCCGGCGCGGGAGGCAGGCATGCAGGCTAGGCGCCTGGCCAAGCGCCCCAGCCTGGGCAGCCGCCGCGGGGGCGCCGCGCCCGCTCCTGCCCCCGAGGCCGCCGCGCTGGGGCTCCCGCCCCCCGGCCCCAACCCGGGGAGCTGGAGGCCGCCGCTGCCGCCGCCGCCGCCGCCGCCGCCACCGCGCGGGACCGGCCCCCCGCGCGCCGCCGCCGCCGCCTCGTCGCCGGTTCTGCTGCTGCTGGGGGAGGAGGACGAGGACGAGGAGGGCGCGGGCCGGAGGCGCAGGACGCGCGGGCGGGTGGCGGAGAAGCCCCGAGGGGCCGCGGAGGAGGAGGACGACGACGAGGAGGAGGACGAAGAGGTGGTCGTCGAGGTGGTGGACGGCGATGAGGACGACGAGGACGCGGAGGAGCGCTTCGTGCCCCTCGGACCCGGCCGTGCGCTCCCCCGGGGCCCGGCCCGGGGCGCGGTGAAGGTGCGTACGGGGCGCCGAGGACTCGGTGCCGGGGGTTGCGGTTGGGGGGGGGGGGACGCAGCGGGCTCGGCGGGGGTGCCCGGGCGCCCCGGGAGGCCGAGCCGGGCCGCGCGGGCCGGGAGGGGTGTGTCAGGCGGCCGCAGGCAGCGCGCGGAACTGCGGCTCGGAGGCGCCCCGGCGGCCTGTGGTTCCTCCGAGGCCGGGTGGCTTCGTGGTCTCCCGTGCCTCGGGGGGTGGGGGGTGGGGGGAAGAACGCCTCTCCCGGGCAGGATGGGGAACTTGGGAGAGGGACGAGGTAGGAGTGGATTGCGCCTGATCGGCCAGGGCCGCGGGGACGCGGAAGCTTTTGGAAACCCGCAGGCAACCCGCAACGCCTCCCTTCACCTGGGCAGTTTTTGATTGGTTTCCATCGCAGGCGCTTGTGAAGGAACCCTGAGCCTGTGCACAGTGATAACCAAGACCTTGTTTTCCGCGAGCTTTCTGCTGGAGCCTTTCCCCCACCCCCTTCTCCCCGCGCTTTTCCTCGCCCTCCTTAAACTGGACATCCTAAGTACTTTGTCGTCCTCCCCTCCCCGCCCTTAAGATTGCAAATGAGGAAAGAGGAAATCGAGGAAGGTGTGTGTGTGAGGGGTGGTGGGGGTGGTGGGGGCTGGCATTTGAAATGAATGTGAGTTTCGGCTGAGAATTCTCAGCAAGTCCCCATCCGTGCTGGAGCAGCGAGCGATCTTTCCGTTTTTGTATCTTCAGGAGATAAAGGGTTTATTATTACACAACTGACTGGCTGAGCTTCCAAGCACGCTATTGGACAAAGCAAACCGCGTTGAGGTTCATGCACCGTGTATGTTGCTAAGAAGTTTTGAGGGCAGCAAGTGGCAAGCGTTGGAGAGTGCTTTCTCTCCTGTGGCTCTTAAAACACAGAATAGCCAAAAATTCTTGGAGTTTTCAGAAGTGCATATAAACAAGTGAGCTTGACAGGGACTGTTGTTTTTGTTTTTGAATTTGTTTTTACATCTCTCCACGCCCACTCTCGAAAGTGACTGGAAGGTAGAAATTATATTTGCAAAAAAAAAAAAAAAAAGAAAAAAAAGAAAAAGTCCAACAGCAGTTACAATAGCCCCGCAAGAGATGTGGGAACGTGGTTCTTTCCTGGACCACCCTGAAGTACGGCTGGCTCCCCTTGTGAGAAGATTTGCGCGAACGGTCATTTGGGTGATTGTTTTTGACAGCTGCTTGTTAGAATCCGGACTGTGCCCACACTCATTACTGCTGCCTCCTGAAAAGACTGCTTTGTGTGGCCACAGGATATAGCTGGATTTGAATTAAGTTCCATTGCATCGGTGACTCCGAGTAAGACAAGAGTGACTACGGAGGAGTTCTGTTCAGGCACACACTGACAATGTGTCTAGGGGTTTGCACAGTGATTATACAAATAGAGATAGAAAAACTAATAGTAAATTATGCCCTGTGATCCAAGCAGGCCCAGTGTAGGAAGGAAATCTGTTCTTTAAACCTGCAACATCTAGGGTGTGATTGTTAGCACTAGCAGAAGAGATTTTTCACATCTCCAACTCAATTCAAATTCTTTCAGATTTCCAACACGTTGCTTTGCTCACAACTTTCATAGCACATTGCTCACAACTTCTTGGAAGTTACATGTTGAATATGCAGTGGTATAATTTAATCCTTTTTTTTTTCATCACTTTAGAGCTGTCCTGATACTGCATCTGAAGAGATTAAAAAAAAAAAAAAGAGAACATGACAAATAAATTTACATTTCTATATATTCATGTGTGCCTTTGACGGGTATTTATTGAGCACCTACTTTGTGCCAGGCTCTAATGTAGAACACGGCAGGCCCTGACTTCATAAGGCTTGCATGTGATGCAGTGCATCATAGCAGCTGACCAACATGTGAACAGGACACCGGAACTGTGATTTGTGTTGCTGCTACTCGGGTCTCACTCAGCCAGATCTGTCCTTCGGCCTTTCTGAGAGGAGCTAGGGACCATACCAGAACTGATTAAAGCAGAGAGGTGGGACTTCATTGAGGGAAGGGCAGGAGGCAGCAGCCTGTTTCTCAGGTCTTCCCTGCTTTCCCCTCTTAGCACGGGACAGAAGTGACGCTATTTTTTTTTAGGGTGGGAAGAGTCCAGCAGATTTACAACCTTTTCTTTACAAAAATAATGACATCATTAGTGTGTGTGTGTATGCACACATACAAGCCATGAAACACTTAGGGAAGTCAGAGGACAACTTTGTCCGAAGCTCTTCTTTTCCACCCACCTTGCTGCTTTCCAGAGTTCAGACTCTGGCTGTCATGCATGGCACGTGTCCTCTGGAATTCCTCAGCGGGTCCTGTTATGACCTACAGGAGAATACCTCCAAGAATTCCATTTCCCCTTTCCCGCTTGGCCATGCTTGTGTGACTGAGGAGCTGTCACAGTTGTCATGGAGCTGCTGCATGGGAAGTTTAACCCGATGTACTGCTATGAGATATCTTGAGTGTGGAGGGCAGCCAGCGGTGGAGGTGGCAGCCAAGTCACTTGAACCAGCCTGGTTCTTCTGCCCACTGTGTCTTCCTTAGAGATGTAGATCAAATGCACTTGGTGCATGAACTGATCATGCTGAGGCGTTTAGGTCAGTACTCAGAAACAGAAGTGGGAGGGGGGGCTCAGGAGAAAGGACAGGGGTTGCCGGGCAGGCCTGAAAGGGAAGTGGTGCCCTTCTAGATTCTAGAAAGAAAAGAGGAGGCTTCTAGTGACGGGCACCCTTTTTGGGAGGAGACATTTGATCTTCAAGCAGAGACTCTTTGCACAGGATCTTTCCAAGACCTGGGAGTAGCAACTGTAGCTCAGGGGAGAAGCAACACGTGGCTGCGGCTGCGGCTTGGGAGAAAGGAGACGTCTCAGAGGCAGGCCTGGGCCAGTAAAGGAAACGGCAGCTCTTAAAGATAGACTGTGAAGTCCCCGGAAGGCTTTCATCAGGAAAGCCTGCCAGGTGGTTGGTATTTTTCAAAGCTTAGGCTGTGGGGGAGAACAGAGACCAGCAGCGGGAGCTGGGAGAGCAGCGAGGTACTAGAGCCCACAGTCCTCGGAGATGTGAGCGCTGCTTGGCATTAGCACCTGGCAAGAGTGGTGTAAACAAGGAAATCATGAAATTTCCAGGCAAATGGATGGAACTGAGTGAGGTAACCCAGAAGCAGAAACACACACATGGTATGTACTTACTTGTAAGTGGATATTAGCCATTTAATATAGGATAAACCTACTGAAATCTGTAGTCCTAAAGAAGCTAAACAACAAGGAGGACCCTAGGGAGGATGCTTAAATCTCATTCAGAATGGCAAACAGGATAGACACCAGAAGCAGTAGAAGAGAGGGAACAGGACAGGAGCCTACCACAGATGTCCTCAGAAAGACTCCACCCAGCAGGGGATCGAAGCAGATGCTGACACTCACAGCCAAACTTTGGGCAGATTGTAGGGAGTCTTAGAGAAGAAGCGGGGGTTAGAAGGATATGGAGGTAACAGGAGTTCCACAAGGAGACCAACAGAGCCCAGTAGGTCCTGCAGAGACTGAAGCACCAACCAAGGACCATGCATGGCGCATGGTCCTAGACTCTCTGCTCAGATGTAGCCAATAGGCTGCTCAATCTCCATGTGGGTTTTCCGAGTAAGGGGAGCAGGGGCTGCCTCTGTCATGAACTGTCTTTTTGATCACTGCCCCCTGGCGGCGGGGGTAGGGAACAGCCTTGCTAGGCCACAGAGGAAAAGGATCCAAACAGTCCTGATGACACCTGATAAGCTATGGGTGGATGACAGAGGTGGAGAACTCCCCGTTTCAGTGGACTAGGGGAAGGAGATTGGTGGAAAGAGGGAGGGGGGTGGGACTGGGAGGAGTTGAGGGGAGGGGTCTTCAATCAGGATATATAATGAATAAATTGTAAAAAATGAAATAAAATAAAAAAGAGTGGTGTTAGGACAGAGTGGACCAGCTCAGGGCACATTGTTGAAGCTCAACCTGCCATAACGTTGGATGGCGGGATGAAGGAAGTGAAGGAAGAGGAATTCAGAATGAGCCTCTGGAGGAGAACGTGTTTGCATGTGCCATTTGCTGAGATTGGGGAACAGCAGGGCTGAGTGCCCTGTTTGAGCATATTAAGGGTGAGGGGATGGGAAACTTAAGTGGAGGTCGCAGCAGGCTGCTGGGCTTGGGATGTGGATCCGACGGGGAGGTCTGGGCTAGAAAGGGAGAATCTGAAAAATCACCAGCGTGTTGGTGTCGTATGTCACGCAGCAGTCATAGAGAACAGCGCCATGGGCCTGGCTCTGTGGCTCAGCGGGTTCTAGGAGAAGCGGTGAAGATAGTTGAAGCAGCATCAAATACGTACACAATGTAAAGTTCAGAAACCAAGACAAGAAAGTGCTCCAAAAAGTGAGGGACAGTGAGGAGGGGTGAATATTAGGATGTTCAGTTAGTAGGAAGACATCCGCTTGTGCTAGATAACAGGGAGCTTCGTGCCAGTCTTCTTAACGGTTCTTTTTCTGTGTGCATGAGTACTTTGTGTGCGTGTACATATGTGTATGCAGTGCCATGGAGGCCAGAAGAAGGTGTCATCCCCTGGAGCCAGAGCCATCATGTGGCTGCTGGGGTTTGAACCCAGGATGTCTGAAAGAGCAGCCAGTGCTCTTAACCACTGAGCCATCCTCTCCAGCCCCCTACGATTATTCTTGACAGAAGTTTGTGTTGTTAGTCCAGTGGACTGACCCTTGAGGCAAGGGGGAGTTGTGAGGGGATGTGCATGGAACTCTTTCTGGCAAGTTGTGCCCAAGGGGCAAGAAGAAGGGTCTGTTTTGTTTCTTACAGATGAGATGCAGTGAGCTTTGGGAGAGTGATGACACACTGTGCCTTTTCTGAAAGAGGTCACTTCTTCTGTTGCTTTGTAAGAAATTACCGTCCCCCACCCGGAGATAGCCAAGTCTTCTATGAGATAGCCAAGCCTGAACTTTGTCTGTTGCTAAGTCTCACAAAGCCAAAGGTTACATGGGTTGATTTCTTCTCATCTGGAGTTTGGCCAAGAAAGAATTCACATTTAGGTTCAGAATAAATGGGCACAATTCATTTCCCTGAATCTGAAAGACTGAGGGCCCTAGCTTCCTGCTGACCTGATGCGAGTGCTCTCTCTCTCTCTCCTGGAGTTTATTTTTCCAGAATCCCACTTCCCACAGTTGTCTGTCATGTGTGCCTCCTCAGCGTGGCCCATTTATCAAGCAAGGAGAGTCTGGGGGCCACAAGCTGCATGGGGTTATCTTTTATAGGCAGAAGTGAGCTGCGTTGTCTTTGCCCCGATGCTTGGTTAGCAGCACATTTCCAGGTTCCACCCAGTCTGAAAGACAGATTGTGCAAGGGCCCAAGCGCCTGGAGGTGTGAGGATCACAGGAACAGAGAGAAGAGGGGGTCATTGCACAGGGAGAGTCCTCGGAAAGCTGCAGAGCCTCGAACCCAGGTGAAAGAGGGCTGCCCTTTGCACTCTTCTCAGTGGGTTGGAAAAGGAAGCACAGGTGGAGAAGAGGCCAGCTGAGGAACACTTTACATGAACATGATGGTCAGGAGGCGCAGCCCAACAGCTCCTATTCTCCATACGGCAGAAGAGCAGGAGTGTGTGACGGGAGTCTGAGGGTGAGCTGAAGAGCTGGAGAGGTGAAATGATGTATGGGAGAGCAGGAAAGCCAGGCTGCTAGGGAGATGACGTGGGGTTGCCCGACCGTGTATATGTATAGAAAGTCTATTTGGGGTTTGTGGTTCTGTGGTTATAGAGCAAGAAGGTTGCCTGGTGTGTGGTTCCCCCGACTTCATGCTCGTCTCCTGTACAGAATGGTAACCATAAAAGTAATCCTATCTCACAGATAGGGCGTGATTCACATGGCCAGTGCGGTTGCAGTGGCACACTTGTCTGAAACTTCTCCGGGGACCCAGGGCTATCCATGACAGGTAGGTCAGGTGTTACAGTCAGTTTTATGGCAGGGACAGACAGCTCAGATAGACTGCTCTTCATTGGCAGACCAGGGCAGGAGTCCCGGCCAGTCTCCCTGCTTGAGCTGCTGCTATAGGGGAGGGAAAGCTGGATTAAGCAGGGCGGGTTTTCGGATTGAGGCTGAGCAAAGGAAAGGAGGAGAGGGCCTGGTTCTTGCTGGTGTTGCCTGGGCCATGACTACCCCGGGAGGGACCATGGGATCCAGAATAACAAGGGCAGGAATGGGTAGGGGGAAACAGGTTAAATCAATAAAGCCATGACAGATTCCAAAAGACTATTAAGAATGTTCACTGCATCCTCCTCCCCCACCCCCACCCAAAACCCTAGGGTTTCTCTGTGTAGCCTTGGCTGTCCTAGAACTCACTCTGTAGACTGGTCTGGTCTTAAACTCATGAGATCAACCTGCCTTACAGCAATCTGCCTGCCTCTGCCTCCCATAGTGCCGGGATTACAGATGTGCGCCATCGCGCCCAGCTAAGAAGTCTTACTTAATTTATTTAAAAATTATTATTGTGTGTGTTTGTCGGTGCACACATGTGGAAGTCAGGACAACTTTCGGGAGCTGGTTCTGTCCACTTTCTTGAGGGCAGGTTTCCCATGTGTGTCATGCTGTGCTCTGGGCTAGCTGCTCTGTTAGCTTCTAGAAGATTCTCTCATCTCTGCCTCTTGTCTTGCAGTAAGCGTGCTACACCCACCTTTGTTTATTTAAAACCTGGATCCCGAGTATTAAACTCTGGCCTTTAGGCTTCTGCCCGCTGACCTTCCTCACCACCCTAGTATGCTTTACTTAAAGGGAATGTTCAGATCCACTACAGGGAAGCTTTGGGCTGTTTCAGGTAGAGTGGCCAAGAGTAGCGGTTACCGTTTGAGGCTTTTTGTTTTATTTTTTTAACGGGATCTAGGAGGGGGAAGAGTTGGTTGCTAAGGGAAGTAGTGTGAGGGATTTTCTGTTATGATTGATAGGCTTTCTTCCCCACAGTTCATCTGCTTTTAATTATATGCACACTCAGGCATAAGGTGGGGAAAAATAGGGTGTTTCCCTCTAAAAATTAATTTAGAGGACATAGTTTGCCTTGCTGTATGTATATGTATTCTGAACTGGTTCTGGCTTGACTGGCCCCCTGCCTTGAAGTCCCATACACTAGGACATTTTTGAATGGGATCTAAGCACGAAGGAGAAATTTAAAGGAAGACAGAGACCTATTGCATTGCTTGAGGCAGAAATCGGGGTACATTTGCAGCTCAGTGCAGTAGGCCCCAGGTTGCTGAGTAAGGAATCCTAAACTCTCTCTTCACTTAGCTGTTCCCATCTGAAACCTCCTAATGTGCATCTGGGATCTACGTGGCCAGTTTTTGCAAGATGGTTGAGAAAGTGGAGAAATTGATGCCACTAAGTGTCTATTGTATTACTTTGTTACTGTGGTTTAGACGTTAATTGAAACAAGAGAAACTTTGTATTTCGGTGCTTTCAGTTTCCCATTGGTAAGAAGCCCTTGTATACCCATGTAATCCTAAAGATCCTCCTGAGAGAGACTCTATAAAAAAAAAAGTGAGTGACACAGTGAACAATACTTTGACTAGCATTTTACCAACAAACAGTAAAAGGGCAGAATCAAACAGTTGAAGGGTTTAATAATATCTGGCTATCTGGCAAGGACAGAATAGCCAGGAGTTTAGATAACAAGGCCCAGGACAGCGCTTTTCAGGGCTATGGAGAAGTTTAACCAAGCAGAACCCAGCAGGCTAGAGAATATAATATGATGATTCACTGAGATAATAGGAACCTGGACAAGAAAGATTGCTGGAAACCCATCAATATTTCCTGTATTGAAAAACCAGGGGAGAGAATGCTTTTAAATGAGGTACATTGCCGTCCTCTGAGCCCGTAGTGTTAGCTGGACCTAGTCTGTGGCCTATGCCAGCTCTCCAGGGATGGTTAACACATTTTGCAGCTTATCTCTTGCCCATCGGATGACTCAGGCAGCCTTCGGCAGGGACCCTGTGTCCCACACAGTTTGCTAACAAGTGCATGTTTGCAAATTGTGTTGGCTGGAGCAGAAAGTGTGACGACAGAGTCGTCATTCACGCAGCCCTAGACTGCCGGAGCTGGAAGCGACATGGGGATTATCTAGTAATCTCCTACCCCGCCTTGTCTGTGGTGGATACAGGCCTTGCAAGAAGAAATGCCTGTTCAGCTCTGGCTTCCGGTACTGCCCATCTCTAGTCACTGCCCTCCTTCGTGGATTGTTCCGAGTGCCGGGAGTGGTCTTCACACCCTCCTCTTGGAGTTGAAGTATTCTATCAGCGTTGCTTGTCAGCGTCTAACCTTGAAAAGCTCATTCTCCTGTCTTCCTGTGGGCCGGGTCTGGTGGGAGATGGTGGTGCCTGGACCACCGTCTTTGTGAAAGGTGGAACTCTCTCTGTGTAAAGCCTGCTCGGGCCTGTCCCTGCCCCCTTTTCACTGTGAGGTTTTCAAAGGACATGTACACTTAAGAGAATGGTGACAAGTAGAAAGTCACCGAGAGCCAACCGCCATGACCCCTTGTGCAGCGTGTGCCTTGTAAACCTGCCTAGCCAAGGTGGTTAATAGCATGCACTCAGGTCTCCTGTTTTGTTAAACTTGACCGTGGCTGCATAGAATGACCCATACCATTAATAGAAACCGGGAAGAAACCCAAGAACGCAGGCTTTGCTGAACCTCCTCAGCTCTTGAGGAGCCAGGGGGAGCCAGAGCCCCTTGCCCATGCCGGGACCTTAAGACCCCGGGACTGGGTTCACTCAGGGGCCCCTCTCAGTCAGATGAGCGGGGCTCTAGGCTCTGGAGGTCAGGAGGTTAGAGGAATGCCCGCCTTTCCTGCCCTGCTGCACTCACACCATCCGAACTTCAGATCTGCACGAAACAGTTCTGTCCCGGGGACGTCTGTGGTGTTCGCCCAAGTCAGGACGTCTGCTGCCTCCTACAGTCTCATCTTAAGGTGAATGCATGGTTTCTGTCTGGCTTTCTGAAGCATTTCACAGGCCTCGGAAGCTCTCACGACCAACCCCGTGGCTTAGGCAGGTGTCTGCTTCTAAATGAGGGTGGTTGCTGTGCTCCTGCTGTTCATGGTCGGGCCCATCATCCCTTACCCAGGAGACGCTGGGTGTACACATGCAGATAGCTGTGCATGGGGTCGGCCGCCCCTCCTACCAGGGAGCTGCGATGCGGCACCGCCAGCTGCTCTGTAGGGAGCTGTGAAGTCCTCCTCCTCTTTGTTTCCAGTAGGATCATGATCGGTTCTTCCAAACTGACTCACTGAGTCACAGCTTGGCATGTAATCTTGATACCTACCTTAAAACAATGTCACCCAAACAATTTATGTAAAGAAAATTATATTTTCTGGCCAGGAGGTAATTCCTTGGGCTGAATTTGGCAAGTAACCTCAATTGTTGTTCTTTAGTGGATAAGAAGGGACAGAATATGACTCTGAAATGTGGGGTAGTAGAATTAGAGTGATTAAATTCTTCCACTTCACTGAAGGTACTGTTCTGGAAAATACTGTGTCGGAATTTGTGGGAAAGACCTGATTGTGTGTGGGGGTGTTTGTGTGTGTGTGTATGTAGTCATGTATATACTTATGAATAAGTGTACATCTGTATGTGGAGGCCAGTGGTCAGATGAGGTGTATCATTCACCATTGAACTATTGAGCTTTAAAAACATATTTATTGTGTATTTTTTTTGGGCAGGTCTTGCATGCTTATCTGTGTACCACATACAAGGAACTGGAGTAACAGACCATTGTGAGCTGCCCTATGGTGCTGGGAAAACAACCCAGGTTCTCCGCCAGTGCCAACTGGTGAGGCATAGCTCCAGTCCCAGCTTTTTTGTTTTGTTTTGTTTTGTTTTGTTTTTTTAAACAAGGTCTCATACTGAACATGGAGCTCACTGCTTTAGCTTGACCGGCAGCCCAGTGAGCCCTAGGGATCCACCTGCCTTTGCCTTCTCAGCACTGAGGTACAGGGGTGCACTGCCTGGCTTTTTATGGAGGCACGGGGGATCTGAACAGTTGTGTGGTAGCCTCTGCTGTGCAGTTCTGGAGAGTCTAGAGCATCACAGAAACATGCGTTTCGATGGGAGTCTATTTGGGTTGTAGGGCAGCAGAGGTTCATGAGTGTGAAGAAGCCGCCTTCTGAGCTTGCCCTGTGAGGGCTTGGCTCATGTGCTTTCCCAAGAGATTTTCGGGGCCAGCCTTGCTTTCCATGTGTTCAAGGACAGTACGATCTCCATTTTAGGGCACACAGAGTGGCCAGTCAAAGGAGTGAATGTTAAGTGAGAGGGCATTTTAAACCTAAGTGTCTTCCCCCTCTCTTCCCCTCCCCACTTTCTTTTGTATATCCTAAAATTTCATTTGCTAAATCTTGAGTCAGGATAATTGTCCATTGGTGGGACCTTCGCCGTAGTCCTAGGAAGATGCCGCGGCAGCAGGCTTGAGTCCAAGCCGATGACCTCACAGCACCCCTACCCTGCTGCCAGTTCTCCGTAAATCAGGACACGATGCAGAGCGGGCCCTGGCTACAAGTCCTGGCTTTGCCACGTGTTCATGTGTGACCTTTCCCAGTGACACTACTGCTCTGTGCCTCAGTGTGTTAGGGCTGAACATTTTGGGGCAGCATTCACCCATCATTAACAGTTGTGATGGAATATGGCCCGGAGACCACCCCACAGTGAGTGTGGGTGGGAGGGCATTTCTCTCCTGCTTTTGAAGGATCAGTTTGCAAGTTTTTAGGATCCCAAGTCCTGCTCCTCTCTGTTGCGCTCTCAAGGCATTTCAGTGACCCATTCATCTGAGCTGCTGGTTCCACAGTGGGCTTTAACTTCACTCCCAGGCCAGAAAGCTGCCAGTCATTTATCTATGCAAAGACTATCTCTCTTCTGCATGTCTGTCTGTCTGGATATACGGCTCCTGTGTTGCTGAAGCCCAGCAGTCCAGCAGGGAGGGGATCCCCTTCTCCACTGTGTGGTGTAGCAGCCTGCTGTGGAAGTATCGTTTTTCTAGTTTTCATGGCTGAGAATCTCTGGGGTGTGGTTTCTGTGTTGGTGTCTTGGACTTGGTAAAGGAGTTTTCCTTTGTTCATGAGGAACATTTGTCATTGTTCATTTTTCTCCTGTGTGGGAGCTGCCCAGCAGGGGAGAAAGGACCCCAAGCAAATCAGTTCTAGAAAATCCAGTTAAAAACAGCTAATAGAGCCTGGCATGGCGGTGCAGGCCTGTAATCCCAGCACTCAGGGCAGAGGCAGGCGGATCTCTGTGAGTTGGAGGCCAGCCTGCTCTACAAAGTGAGTCTAGAACAACCAGAGCTACACAGGGAAACCCTATTTCAAAAAACCAAACCCAAACCAAAAACAGGGAATAGATTTTTTTTCCTGTTACAAAATATTTCAATAATAGTAATAAAATGGAAGAGTTATAGAGTGCTGACACAAAAATAATGTTGGACTATGAAGGAGTAATGAGTGTGTGCCACCGGCCAGTTTCAGTTTCTAAGAAGATGAATGCAGGTTGGCTCTTTGGTATTTTTTGTAAATATTTTTAGACCACCTGCTCCTTCTTTCTTTCCGGAGTACTATTTCTTTGGTAGGTTTTGGAAAATACTGGTTTATAATTCCTTTTTCAATGGGAAAACCAGAAGTAAGTGCCTAACGGCTTGATATAAAGAACTAAAAACCTGGGACAGGAAAATGGTTCAGCAGGTAAAAATGTGCATTTGTATAAATCTGATGATCTGAGTTCAGCCTCTGGATCAGAGGTTAAGAACACTGACTGCTCCCCCAGAGGACCCGGGTTCAATTCCCAGCACCCACATGGCGGCTTCACAACTGTCTGTAAGGCTAAGAGCAGACACCCACACAGAGACATATATACAGACTAAATGCCATACACATACAATTAAAATAAAAAAATCCCACTGTGTCGGGGCACGTCTGTAATCTCAGCAGTCTTATGGCAAGGTAGGAGTAAGACAGAGAAATGACCCGGAAGCCTATGGATCCTGGAGCACACGCAATGCGGTGACAGAAGCAAGGGAGACTCTGTCACATAAGACGGAGGGGAGAGTGAATGACTCCAAAAAGTTGTCCTCTGACCTCCACACGTCTGCTGTGGCATGTGCCCCCCACCCCGCCCCCAGCATTCATTCTTCAACCCCGCCCCCCAGCATTCATTCTTCATATATACACTAAACTTATTTTAAAGATTTTTTTTTTTTTTGAGACAAGGTTTCACTGAATAAGTCTAGCTGTCCTGGAGCTCACTATGTAGCCCTCCCTGGTCTTGAACTCAGAGAGATCTGTCTCCCTCTGCTTTCCAAATGCAGGGATTAAAGACATGGACCAGCATACCTGGCAATTTAGTGTGTGTACATGTGTGCGCACACTGTACGAGGGAGGGTACTCACAAAGGCCAGAAAAGGTTATCAGATCCCCTGAAATTAGAGTTATAAGCAGTTGTAAGCACCCTCACATGGTTGTTGGAAACTAAACTCAAGTCCTTTACAGAGCAATGAGTGCTCCTAACTCCAGCCCCATTAAAAAAAAAACAACAAACTATCATTACTATTTCTTCTTCTATTATTATTATTATTATTATTATTATTATTTTGAGGTAGGGTCTCTTATATAGCCCTAGCTGGCTAGAAAGTCATAGAGAACTACCTGCCTGTGCCTCCTGAATGCTGGGATTAGAGGTATATCTCCCCCTGCCCCATGCACTGCTAAAACTGTATTATTAAGAAGGTGAATTGTAGCTGGATGAGGTGGCACATGCTTGTAATCCCAGCACTTGGGGAGGCAGAGGCAGGTAGATCTCAGTGAGTTCAAGTCCAGCCTGATGTACAAAGTGAGTCCAGGAGAGCCAAGGCTACATAGAGAAACCCTGTCTTGAAAAACCCAAACCAAAACAAACCAAAGGAACAAAGCAAAAAGAAAGTAAATTGTTCCTAGGCATGGTGGTATAGACACTTGTAGACCTGTCTACTGAGGAAGGCTGAGGGAGGAGGATCAGTTGAGCCCAGGAGTTGGAGACTAGCCTTGGCTAACAAAGTAAGATCCCACACCCAAACAAACAGACACTATCGAGTAAATTTTACAAGCACAAGGAAGAATTCAAGTGCTTAGTGGGCCTGACGGATAGCTGATTCAGTAGTGAGTTTTGAAGGGAATGTTCATCTGCTACACTTTTACTTTTCTAGCTATAAGCCCCCTTCTTGTGTGAAATGTAGAGAACACTAACTTTCTTGGCCACCTGGGCTCGAAGATGGGTCTAGGAGGTGAGGCAGGTTTGGGAAGTGTGGTTGTAATAGAATTAAAAATACTGACAGGCCAAAACACCATAAGGCACTTACATCCAGACTGGCATAATCCTAATTTGTGTTCCCATCCCCTAAGAAAGGTGGTTGGCGTACCTGGGCAGCGTAAATGAAAGGATTCCTCAGTTCACTGAGATGTGGGGCCGACATGGTTGTGTCAGCCCCGAGCCATGAGTGTCCCAGGTGGACACTTTTTTGGATGTCCTGCCGGTCAGTACATTACAGCTTACACACGCTCCCCACGGCTAGCCTCATTTGACCCTGTTGATAAATGGAGAGGTTGGTAACGTTTTTCTTGTTTTATGGATGTGGGGAACAAGCCTCAGAGAGAAATGGCAGCTTCTGTGGAAAGAAACACTTATGAGGTAATTTCATATCAAATGACACAGATATTTGTCAAACATTTCAGAAAACAGTTGGGACCAACAGATTTAAAAAATAATTGGAATCGGTACCTAAGCAACAATGGAAATTTAAGGCGAGAGGAGACTTTTCTGGATCAACTTACAAATTGAAACAATGTGAATTGCCATTTTCATGAGTTGTGAGACCCCGCTAGTGGGTGCCACACAAGTCAGCTGTGAGTGGCCCGCTGAACAACGAGTTGCTCGTTTTCTCGTCATCTGGGCCGAGATCCAAAGCTTAATTAAGAACATGCTCTTCAAACGCATGTCTTGGACAATGTTTTCAATTAGTAGATTCACGTTCTTCCAACTCAAAGTGAGTCCAACAAAATATTAGAAAACTATAAGAAATTTGAATGACGATCTTGGAACTTAAAAAAAAAAGTGTGAAATGTGTCTGCTCGAAGGAAAAATAGGCCTGTCTCATATGTCGTCTGTAGTAAAAACTGTCAGGGACGGAGGCATAGCTCTTTTGGTACAGTGCTTGCCGTGCCAGCCTGATGACTCCAATCTGCAGAGCCCAGGTAAGGAATTGAGCATGGCGACTGTGTGTAACTTTAGCTAACTGTGTGTGTGTGTGTGTGTGTGTGTGTGCGCGTTCACCTTTGTGCTGGTACCTACGAAGAGAATGGTGGATCCTCAGGCATCTGTAATCACCTGATGTGGATGGCTACTGGAAATTTAAGTCCTGTGCAACAGCAGGAGCACTTTGCTGTTGTTTTGAGACAGGGTCTCACCATGTAGCTCATCTGACCTTACTTTTCTAGACCATCTGAACTTACTTTTCTAGACCAGACTGGCACTGAACTCACAGAGATCTGCCTGTCTCCGCGCCCCCCCCCCCCCCCATGTTCTGAGGTTAAAGGTGTGCACCACCATGACCAGCCTAGCAATAAGCACTCTATAAACTGTTGAGTCATTTCTCTACTGGGCATGTTTTTTGAGTGAAGGTCTCTCACTGGGACCTGGGACCTGCTGCTTAGGTTAGGCTACCTGGCTAGTGAGTCCCTAGGATCCTCTGTCTTCCCAGGACCCCCTTGATCCACTGTTTACTTGGGTGCTAGGGATCAAACTCTGGTTCATAAATTCAAACAAGACCTATATTACCTGAGCTGGCTCCTCAGTCACCACCTCTCAAAAGGATAGAATCCTGGCCTCTGAATTACTCTAAGAATTATAGCTATTGTTAGTT
Source organism: Meriones unguiculatus (assembly GCF_030254825.1). Taxonomy (NCBI): domain Eukaryota; kingdom Metazoa; phylum Chordata; class Mammalia; order Rodentia; family Muridae; genus Meriones; species Meriones unguiculatus. The sequence goes on from NC_083354.1 coordinate 101,562,509, forward strand.
ACAGTCTACACTGAAACATTTCCCTCTGAACAGAGACCAGGTATCCAGCTAGAGCCAACCACCACTCAGCAGATACCTGTAACTATCATACAAGTGATTGCTTTTTGTCTTCAGTGCCCCTAAATCTTTATTTGCTCATTAGGAATTTTTTAGGAAGAAGAGATGAAGTGAGGAAGAGAGTTAGAAAGCTTTAGGGACTATGAGGGAAAAGAAGCCAGAAAAGCAAAATAAAACATTCAGTAAGTGTACCAAACATTGGGTTCACTGTGGCTCAAAGGGGTTGATGTTAGTGAACTGAAGTCTTAGGAGCAAAGGGAAAGGAATCTTGACTCCTCCTTGTAAAGTCTAGATTAAGTTTTGGTGGTGAGCAGAAGCTGCAGAATTGACTTATATCCAAGCTACATCCTGCATTGCTTTTTGATACAAAGTCTTACTACACAGCTTTTGGCTGCCCTCACACTCTGCATCGTCCTGCCCAAGGCACCAGAGAGCTGGGATGGCTGGCATGCAGCATAATGCCTGTCTTGTTGGATGTATTGTGAACGTGAGGACATGAATTTCCTGCTGGGTGGGTCAGGTAGACACTGGTCTTTCCTCTCCACGCTTCTGTGTTGAAGTGCTTCTCCTTTCATTCTTCATTCTCCACCCCCGAGGATTTGGGGCAGTACACAGATTTGTCTGTATAGATCTTGCACTACAAGCATTTGCCGTGGAGACAGTAAAGAATTGACTTTCCCCAGAGGGAAATGGATTGGTAGCAAGGGTAGAGAATTCTAACTTTGTTCAGGGTTTCACAGAAAGACCTTTGGGCTACAGAGTCACCCCGGAAGTTTAATATAGACATTCTATGAACATTAATTAAATTAGTTTTGTTAATAGTGTTTTTCAGATATCCTATGTTTTCTTAATTTTTTGGCTACTGAGTCTATCGATAATTAAAATATTCAACAATAACTGCTCATTTGTCAATTTCTCTTTTGGCTTTCGTTTTGTGTATTTCTAAACTCTGTGAGGGGAGTAAATATTTAGGATGTTTATGGTTCCTTAGTAAAGTTATTTGCTTTTTACATCTTCTGTGCGTGGTGTAGAAGCAGAGGGCAGAGGATAAGTTGATGGAGTAGTTGTCTCCTTCTGCCATGCCATGATTACCAGTACCATCACCCACTGAACTGGTTCACTGGCCTCTAAACTGCCTCTCTTTCTGGCTTTTTTGTTTGTTTGTTTTTGAACTAGGGTTTCCCTGTGTAGCCCTGGATGTCCTGGAGAAACACTGTGTAGACCAGGCTGGTCCTGCCCTGGGTTTTTTTGTTTTTGTTTTTTCTCTTTTAGAATTGTTTTGTTTTGTTTCGTTTTGTTTCCTATTGTAACATAAAAAGATAAATCTTTAAAGCAAATTGGTGGACTCCAAAACCTGTGCAGAAGGCAGTCTGTCACAAGGAGTTGGAGGGCTTTCCCTGTTTTGTCTCCACCCAGAATCCTCCTGGCAGCAGGAGGATGGGTGTGAGGGCTACAGCTGCAGGGCCTGCTGCCTGGGGGCCTCACTCCACGCCATGCTGGCCTGTTATGACCTGGGCTGTCTCCTATATTGTACCAATAGCCTCACCTATATACAAATACGGTTTGTCGTATATATTTTTCTTAGCATATTTTTATATTTTTTCAGTACAGTCTGACTATGAATCTTGTTAGGTGCACTTGGCGTATAAGGAATCTAAGAGATGAGTCATCACCCACCCCAGATCTGTAGAGCAGAAACAGTTTTACCTCAGACAGGGACTTTGATTTCACCTCTTTTGGCTAGATGACTTGACAATCAGCTTGCAGAAGAAAGTGACAAATAGGTTAAAAGCCAGGACAGGAGCGACTGATGCGCTTGGAACCAATCATAACAAACTGAGTTTGATCCTCAGACCCCAGTTCACGTGCAAGCCTTGGTATGTGATTCCGCACCACCACCAGAAAAAAAAAAAGAGTAAAAACAAAGTGTTTTTCAATGATGATGTCTTAAAAAACAAAAAACAAAAAAAATCCAAACATGCCCTGCCTCCTCTTACACACACACACACACACACACACACACACACACACACACACACGATTACATACTAAAAGGTGCCATTGTGGGACACTGCCTCACTTCCCTCTAACAGCCCTCTGCTCGTGGGTCACCGCAAGTCTGGCACACGCACATACATGCATACATCCCTATTTATGTAAGAATCCCAAGCAGCTGTGGGTGAAGCAAGAATTTAAGAATGCAGTTTACTTACTCCCATGCTGCTTGGTGTTTTCGGTGTTTTTGGAGACAGGGTTTCTCTGTGTAGCCTTGGCTGTCCTGGACTCACTTTGTAGACCAGGCTGGCCTTGAGCTCACAGAAATCCACCCGACTCTGCCTCCCTGAGCGCTAGGATTACAGGTGTGTGTCACCAGGCCTTTCCCCCCCCTCAAAGCCTACCATATAATGTCCTTGTGGGATCTATACAATTTACCCTTGTTCATTCATATGCTGATTTCTGTACTCCACTATCTGGTTTCAATCCTGACATTGCATTGTGATGCTTCTTCTAAGCATCACCTGCCTCAAGTTTGTGTAAACATGCCACCATTTGTTCTCTGTAATTTCAATAAACCAACCAGCCAATGCTGCACATTGGAGAATAGGGTGGGACTTCCTGGTCCGGAGGGGAGGAGAAGGAAGCATGTGGGAAGAGTAAGAGAGCAGAGATCGGCAGGAGAGGACTTGGAACCACGTGGAGAGATGAACCAGACCTAAGATATGACTAAAAGCAAGTATAATGGCTGAATCTGAATGGGAGGAAACTATGCGGGCTTGGAGGTTTAGGATGGAGTAACTATTGCCCAGGATTGTACTCTAGGTAAATTAAATAAATCCTGGTCTCTGTGTGGTGATTTGGGTATACAGCTGGTTTAGGACTAACCTCTGCTTAATTAAAAGATAAATCAATAATAAATATTAATATTCAACAACAGCCTAATTTGAAGTTTCATCATAGCTTAAATTATAAATGAGAGCTTCCTTGGGTTTTTGGCCAGTACACACATGCCTTGCTGACCATGTCCAAACGCTGAAATGGAACAAACAGAACCAAGTGCACTAGCTGTGTGTACCTAATCCTGCCCAGTCTCCCCCAAATCTTGCCTCGTGTACTACAGTTTTATCATTTATCTTAGAGTTTTAAACATCGCAATATAAGACGTCTTAAATATTTACTCACTTCACAGAGTTTAAAAATATACAAAACAAAAGCCAAAAGAGAAATAGACAATGAAAAGTTATTGTTGAATGTTTTAATTATTGATAGCCTCAGTAGCCCAAAAAATTAAGAAAATAAAGAATATTCGAAAAACACTATTAACAAAGCTAATCTAATTAATGTTCATAGAATGTTTTGTCATAGAAAACAAAACCTATTATAAAATGGCTATTCACAAATTGACCTGTTTTTCCTTGGATTTGAAATGCCCCAAAAGGCTATGGTTACTTGGCAGCTGAGAGAGGAGATGATTAGATGATGAGGACTCTGATCTGACCAATGGATTAATTCGCTGATAAGCTTAAAATTTGAAAGTCTGGGTACAATGGGCCAGTTCTTTGAGAAACATAAATTAGCAGAATACACCATGTGAAGGCAGCAAGATATTTAAGTAATTAACCATAACTCAGAGAAATGGAATTTATAATTGAGATCCTTTTCATATTACCCTGATGGTTTCACCAGTGAAATTGTCAAACAGAGTCACACAACACATCAGGATGTTTCAGGCAATGTGGACCACATGTCCAGCGGAGGACCTAAATCTGTAAGATTATGGTGCCTGGCTGTCTTTGGTCAAAGGCACATACTCTAGGATGTTTGTATAGATATAAATCGATTGAAAATGTATTTTTCAGAGTGTATAGCCGCACATGGAATATATGGAAGATATACATGGAAGGAATATATGGAAGAAAGTTATCAGTCTCAGTCTCACCCAACTGTGAACCCTAAAAGCTATAGTGATTACTGGCCCGGAGAGATACATGCAGCAGTGGCATGAATGTTCTGGGAGCTGAGGCCTGTACCACAAGATGGAACGTATCACTGGCACTGTTAATGAGACAAAGAACCGGTGGCTGGTTAAATCATAGACCCTCAGGGCCTATGATCATTATTTTGTTAAATGGACATAGTATTAAAATGTCTTCTGATGACTTGTTGCTATACCCGAAGATCACTACATTTTTTCAGGCTTTATCACTACATTTTTTCTTGCAGTGGATGGCAGTTAACCCAGAGTCCTAACACTAGTGAACATATAGAGAATAAGACAGGGGAGAGCTCAGCTCTCAGTGAAGTGTCCGGATCACATTCCTCCCCTCCAGGCTTAGGGATCTTCACGGAAGGAGGGAAGGAAATATTGTAAGGGCCAGCTGACTGGATGACACACTAGCAAACTGTTTTCTGGATAGAAAGGGCAGATGCATATACAGACCTACAGTGATAGTGATGCCAGGCACAAGCCTTGGGTAAGCTCAAGCCAGAGAAAATCCCAGCATAAAGTGGAGCTGGGCAGGGAGTCCCACCCCTAGGTGAGGAGCTATTGGCATTTGGTTGCTGCTGGGAGAGGGAGGGTCTTCAAAGTAATTTTAAAAATAGCATTGAAGTCAGGCATGGTGGCACATGCCTTTTATCCCAGGACTCAGGGAGCAGAAGCAGGCAGATCCCTGTGAGTTTGAGGCCAGCTGGTCTACAAAGCAAGTCCAGGATGGCCAAGGCTACACAGAGAAACCCTTTCTTGGAAAATAAAACAAAACAAAAAAAGAATTACACATATGATACTCTGTAAGGAAGCAAAGGAAACCATCTTCACAGCCTGAGGAGGCAATGATTATATTTTAGAGAAGATCCTGACATCCAGACAACACTAATTATAAAGCAGTTGTTAAATGTTATCAAAATTAAAAACTTTTGCACAAGAAATACAATTAAGCAAACATTAAACAAATAACATTAAAGTAAGTTAATAGATTAAACAAATTTCGCCTGTCACTTTCATGGGGATATATCAAAACACGGCTGTCACCCACTTCTCTGTGCCTACCCACTTTGCAGAGCTACTTTTAAAAGAAGGCCCTGGGAGAATTGTTAAGCAAACAAGCAACCGTGCCGTGAAATGACGGGTGCAAGGCCTGGAAGCACGGGGCAGAGAGTGGGGTCTTGAGTTTTGCAGCGTGGAAACCTGGCACTGAATAATAATTTTCTAATTTACCCAGCTGCACTCAGCCCGGATTTCTTTGGCTTCTCGTCTTCCTCTTCTGTCTTTGTTAAAAGCGAAGGGACTGAGATATTAAACATAAGCTTGGTGGCTAGGGCCAGTTAATAACAGTTCTGATTTTAGCTCCAAGTAAAGGGAATGGCGTAGTTGCTATCTCAAGAAATTCCACTTGTCCATTGCTGTTGTACAAGCCTTGTTTGAAAGTTAGTTTCAGGTACTCCCTAATGGTGTTGTCTTATAAAGTAGACACCAGAAAGATGGGAGCTCAGCTTAGGGCTTCCTGGGTTCTGCTTTGCTGAGTCTTTTTGCTTTTTTTTTTTTTTTTTTTTTAAAGAAGTTAGTACTGTGGACAGGATGGTCCTAGACAGCAGAAGCAGAGAGGAACGCAGGGAGGGAAGCATCCTTTTAAGTAAACTGCATAAGGAGACATGAGCATTGTGCTTGTTTGACCTGTAGCCTCCTGAGGAAAACACTGATTACTTTTTGTGTTTCTCATGCTCTGCGCCTTAGCATCCCTTCTCAAAGCAGTGCCACGTTTTCAGATCCTACAGTCATGAGGTACATGACTGTAGTGTTGCAGTCACTTATTTAAGATGACAATAAATGGCCGTTTAAATGGATCCTCTTTCATATGTGTCCCTTTCCTGTCATGTGTCATCTGCCATGCCTTTATAGATTTTCCTGTTGAAATCTTTCAGGATAACTCTTCTTATTCCTTGGTCATCTGTGTACACGTGTCACACAAATGGTGACACCTTTCCCGGTAGCTTCCGGGCCATCACCATTGTCTCTCTTCCCTCTTCATGCTGTTGACACTAGTCCATGCCCAACAGATGTAGTTTCATAGAAGGATGTGAAAGTAACGAGGCAAATGTAAAATAAGGACTTTCTGTGCCCACCTTAGCTCCTGAATAATGACACAGAGACATTATTTTTAATAAAAACTTCAGGCACAAAATCTGGGCAGATACTGAGCTATTCTAACCTGATTATGCTGGCCTGGCCTACTTCCCAGCCACATGGCCTGTTATCTGCCATTTTTTAATCTGTCTGTCTATCTATCTGTCTGTTTTTCTATCCACTTTACATCCTGATCATAGCTTTCTCCCACCTCTCCCAACCCCACACTCCCTCCCTCTTCTTCCTGTCCCCCCTCCCCTGCTCCTAAGAAAAGAGGAGCTCCACCCTTTCACCCCACCAAACTTACCCAGTGCATCAAGTCACATCAGGACTAAATGCTTCTTCTTCTGTGGCCTGAGGAAGCAGTTCCACCAGGGAAAAGTGATCAAAAAGAGGCAACAGAAACAGCTGCTGCTCTCCTTACTAGGAGACCCACATGAAGCCAGAGCTTCCCTTTGGCTAGATCTCTGTAGGGGTCCTAGGTCTAGACCATGCATGGTCTTTGGTTGGTGCTTCAGTCTCCTCAAGCTCCTCTGGGCCCTGGTTAGTTGACTCTGTTGGTCTTCTTGTAGAGCACCTGTCTCCTCTACTTCTTTCTTTCCCCCTACCTCCTTCTATATCTTTCTCTCCACTTTTCCACAAGACTCTCAGTGCTTGGCCGTGAGTCTCAGCTTCTGTTTCAATCCACTGCTGGGTGGAGCCTCTCAGAGGAGGGCTATCATAGGTTCCCATCTGCAAACATAGCACAGTGTCAGGGGTTGGCTCTCTCCCAAGGGGTGGTTCTCAGATTGGGCCAGGCTTTGGTTGGACATTCCCTCAGTCTCTGCTTTATCTTCATCTCTGCACAGCTTGTACGCAGGGTAAATTTGGGGTCGAAGTTTTTGTGGGTGAGTTGGTGTTCTCCTCCCTCCACTAGGAGTCCTGTATAGTTAGAGGGTGGCCTCTTCAGTCTCCATGACCCCTGCTACTAGGAGTCTTTCTCATATCCTCTCAGAAGCCTACCCTATCCATAGGTCTCCAGCTTGTCACAGAGATGCCCCGCCCACAGTTTCTCCTTTCTCTGCAAGCCCTCTTTCATGGTGTACCCCTGTATTCTGCCTGCCTTCCCAGGTATGACCTCCTACCTACCATTTTAGTCTTCCCTTGGATGCTCCTTCTCCACCTGTGTTCTCATGGCGACTCCTCAGTCACCACTTGCAATCCTTCACCTATCTCTGCATCCTGGAAGTCCCACCTCATTCTTTCCTGCAAAGCTGTTGGCCGTTCAGCTCATTGTTTATCAATTACAAGTGGTGGAGAACAATTTTTACACAACATTGAGACAGGGGATGCTTCCTAATAATGACAATGTAAGCATTGGACTGTAACCAGATCTCTGGGTACAGAATTGGCATTTGAAGACACACAGCAGGAGGGAGTCCTCACAAGTGTTTAAAGAGTAGAAATGGGAAAGAGCTGTGTGTTCCACACACTCATTTTCCTCTGGCTTCCTCCTCTGTTTCATCTATTACCAAGTCCTACTTTTTTCTACAGTGCTTTTCCTCCTCAGTGTTCACTTTTGATTCCAGCAGTTTCCTCATTGACTCCCTCCCCCTTAATTCCCGCCTTGTTTAAGACTGTTTCCTACAGCACTACTAAAATAGTCTTGGGTTTTATGTAACTTTTTCTTATTATAGAAGCTGTATTTGTAGAACATTTTAAGGTCTGGGGAAGAATAAAGGAGCTTATAATAATACGGGGTTTTGATCATCTTCCACAAAGTCTTACTGGGTCTGTCCTGGGCTACCAGAACGGTGTCACAGGAGATCAATAGTTTGCCAGGCTCTGCTCTGTGATCCATCTTGTAGCAAAGCAAGTAAGCTAACATCAGTGCTTGAGCAACCGAAACAGATGTGAGAACCCATCTCCTGTACCTGGGAATGCAAATGAGGGTGCTTTTGGTTGTTGCCACACTACACGCTTGTGGCCCCATTGTAGAAATGAGTACTTCTTAGCTTATAGGAGTTGCTGTTGCTGAGACACAACATCAGGGAGCAAGGGCTTGTTTCCGTTACAGTTCTAGAAGGGTGGAGTAATCATGGTGCGAAAAAACTGCCGACCGGCAGGGAAGGCATGGTGGCAGGAGTTAGTTACATGACCTCTGCCTGCAGGAAGTAGTCAGGCCAGGCGGTCTCTCAAAGCCCATCCACCCCCACGCCCTTCCATCCAGGCTACACCACCTCCTAGAAATTCCGTAACAGCACCTCTGTCTGTGGGCCCTGTATTCAAACACATGAGCCCACAGACAGCATCTCACGTTCAAACCACAACATAGTTCTCAGCCCATTAGAAACACTGGTGCACTGTCCCCATCTCTTACTAGGGATTCAGCCCTGGTGTATATTACGCATTTCCCTGGCCCAGAACACATCTGCAGGAAGAAAGATCTCTCTACTTAGTATCAACATCCTAAGAATAACAAGCATGAAACTGGTGTTGATGGAAACCGTGCAGATATTTATATAAATAACACTCAGGCCCACTTCGTGTAGCAAGCAACTTTGAAGATGTGGGGGGGGGGTGAGATTGGGTTTCATGTAGCCATGCAGGCCCTAAACCTGTTGTATGGCGAAGAATGTTGTGGATAACCACACCCTCTGTCTCAGTCTCCCAAGTGCTGGCCTGACAGACACCTGTGCGATGTCTGGCTATGGCAAGAACATTATTGAAATCATTCTTTCAATTTTCACTTACTCGTATGTGAGCATCCTTGACGGCCTTCTAACAGCACTCTTAAATGCGCACTGGGTGTATAATCTGGACTAGTTTCGTCAGGGGATACTGCTGGTGCCCAGCCCTGGTTTCTTAATATTGCTGTCTCTGTAAGATTGTCCTCTTGATCACTTGGGAAGATTGAGTCCCACTGCTATGTGGCTGCTGACACAGGAGATCCCAAATGAGCACAGCTGTCCTTAGACCTTGCTTATGAAAGGGAAGTTGCCCATTTTAGGGGCAACTGCGGGGAGGTCTTGTTGGCTTATACCTGTTCTCTAGAACATAAAAATAGATTGAGCTGTGCTTTCTGAAAACAAAATAGCCCCAGGCAGCAGCAACCACAGCAGCCCAGTTGGTGACCTGCTCCTGTCAAGCACTTTGCCGTTTTCCCCGCCTAAGGTGTTAGGGCAAAAATGGATGTACAACTTTGCAGTCCAGCCCTTTGAACCCTGTGGTAATGAGCTCAAAAGTATCCTGGGGATGGACAGGAAAAGCTAACTGTAGAGGAGAGGCCTGGAAGGCTGTGGGCAAATGATGCTAGAACTATGCTTTGCTGTTGTTGTTTGTTTTGGTTTTGGTTTTTTGACACTGCGTTTCTCTGTGTAGCCTTGGCTATCCTGGACTCACTTTGTAGACCAGGCTGACCTTGAACTCACAGAGTTCGGCCTGCCTCTGCCTCCCAGAGGGCTTGCTAGAAGTATGTTAAAGGCTGAAAAGATTGTAAACCATAGAATGAGCTGAATGACACTGTAGGCAAGGGACCAGAAAAACAATAGAAACTGTATAGATAGTGCAGAGACCACACGACAGGAGGAGCACACGGGAAGAGCACGGGAAGAAACACATGGGAAGGAGCACTCGGGAAGGAGCACGGAGGCGGGATGTATTTGTGCACGGAATGCAGGCAGGTGTTTGTGCCCATCCTGCATCAGTGTCGTTAGTAGAGCCATGCTTGCTTGTTTGTCCGTCATCTGAGGTGCATTTCAGTGCTACAGGGGAATGTGGCTAGGGGATGCACTAAGCACCTCTGTCCCCAGCAGCTGTTAGGAATGAAAGTGAGGTGCATGTAAGTAAACAAGGAATTATGGGAAGACGGAGACAGCAAACTCTCACATGTCTGCTGAATTCAGTCCCCCACCGTTCATGTGATCCAATTAGTGGGATCACAGTGCAAGCCAGTGTGTAAACTGATCAGGCTTGTATTCCCATTCAAAACTGGAGGAACAGCAAATGTAAATAAATGCGCTAGCTAGCAACAATAAATTTGAGTAAAATCCTAAAGGAGATACCATTACCTATGGGCACAGTAAAATATGAACTATAATAAAACAGATTGAATCCCAGGGCTGGAAATAGTATTATAAGATCATATTTTATTGTGAACAGCAGAAAAATCATATTCTGCCAGAAATACAGTTCAGCGACTGACTACCGAAGGTATGAAAATGGAAAGCTCTGTCCAAAGATAGAAAAAGACTATTCTAAAGCCTTTAATGTTCAGTCTTGGACCCTAAAGATTACCCTCTCTAGGGCCTTAAAAGTACATTACTTTTTTTTTCAATTTTAATTTTTATTTTTTACAATTTATTCATCATATATCCTGATTAAAGACCCTTCTCTCAATTCCTCCTAGTTCCACCCTCCCTCTGTCTCCCCCTCCCCATACCCTTCGCCTAGTCCACTGAAAGGGGGAGTTCTCCTTTGCCGTCTGCTCATGGCTTGTCAAGGCTCACAGGACTGTCTGGATCCTTGTCCTCTGTGGCCTGCTAAGGCCACCCCACTAGGGGCTAGTGAACAGAGAGCAGTTGACTGAGTTCATGACAGAGGCAGCACCTGCACCCTTTACCCGGGAACCCACATGGAGACTGAGCTGCCTGTTGGCTACATCTGAGCCGGGGGCCTAGGTCCAAACCATGTTTTCACACAGGAACTTACTGCAGCCCAAGTCAGTGGCCCCCAGGCTGGAATGGGCTAGAGCGAGGCTCTGCGGCGCTCCTACAGGGTTCAGCTGCAGAGTTTGTGGGTTTCAGGCTGAGTATATCAGCGCTTCCTTCTGCCACCTTTGAGCCACCCATTACAGCAGGAATGAGTGCAGACCCAGAGTTGAAGGGCATGCTGTCTGGCTTAGATAGGCTGGATTTCTGTGTGGTGTATTTCTGGGCCATTCATGGACTGGTCCATGTTGTTGGGAACAAGGAGGTTGAGGGGAAAGTAGCCTGATCAAGTCTTCTCACTGTTAGCTGTATCAACTTTATATCAGCATTAACAGCTACCAGGAGGCTCCAGGTCATTACTCTTGAGCCTGTGGTGAGGTGGCACTTCATGGAAGAAGGACACTGATACCAAGGACTAAAGGGAACAGAAGGAGGGACTAGACCCCTATGCTCTGTGAGAGCAAGCCCTCAGTGACCAGAGCACGACCCTGCTCAGGCTTCCACATCTCCCAGTTCAGTCAGCTTGAGGACCAAGCCTTTAACCTAGGACGGGAAGGACAGTCTAGACCTAGCTCTAATACCACTTAAGCCTTCCGGTGGTCAGCTGTCTTCTTGCAGTGGGTCTGCAGATCAGATCGGGGTGAGTCGGTGCAGCCAGACAAGCGACTTCCTCTTAGGGAGCGGTTTGCCTTCAGTTTCTTCAGACGTTTCTGTCAAACCCTGTGCAGACACTAGTTCATGCCTCCTTCCTGCTGGGTTCTTTTTGTTGTTCTTAGTGTGACGGTTTTGTTTTGTTTTGTTGTTTGTTTTTTGTTTTTTGAGACCTGGTCTGTAACTCTGGCTGTTCTGGAGCTCATCGTGGTAATCCTCCTGCCTTGCCTCCTGAAGGCTAGGATTACAAGCATGAGTCACAGCTGCCGTAATTGTGAATTCTTATGAAATATGTGCATGTTGTTTAGATACTTTACCATCAGGTCAGACCTCAACTCCTGTGTGTGTGTGTGTGTGTGTGTGTGTATGTGTGTGTGTTTTAATTTTTTTTTTTTTTTTTTGAGAGAGGGTTTCTCTGTATAGACTTGGCTGTCCTGGAACTCACTCTGTAGACCAGGCTGGGCTTGAACTCATAGAGATTCACCTCTGCCTCCCTGAGTGCTGGAATTACAGGTGTGCACCACCACTATCCAGCTCCTCAGCTCCATTTAATTCTGTGTTTTGAAACAGGATGTCACTAAGTTTCCCAGGTTGGCCTTGAACTTGTCTTCCTTCCACCACAGACTCCTGAATCTTGGGGTTATAGGTGTGCCTGGTCATGTATGTAGCCTCCCACATGCAGCACTGTTTCTTTGAAGACTTCCAAGGTTCATTTGTTTATTACTACGGGGTGGGTATGCCACAGTCTGTGTAGCCGCTGCACTGAAGGGCATCTGGAGCATTTCCTGTTCGATATTAGGAAGAACCGCTCTGACCACTCGTGTGCATTCCGTGAGGATTTAAGTGTTCATTTTTCTTAAGCGAATACCCACGAGTGATTGTTGGGTCTTGTGGTACGGGCTGGTTTGGTTTTCTAGAGCTCCGTACAGCAGCCGGGCCCGCTGGTGGCCACACCTGTAATCCCAGCACCTCAGGAGGGGGGAGGATCACAAGCGGTCATCCTGGGCGTCTTCAGGCAGTTGGAGAGCAGTGACCAGCCTGTGGAGAAATCCTGTCCCAAAACAAAATAAAGAACAAAGCCACTGGAGGCATATGGTGGTCAGTAGTATTTGAGTGATCGACAGCGCCTGCATTACCTGGCCTGAGACACAGAGATCTGCAAAAGCAGAAGGCTTGTGTGGTGAGGCGTGACTCAGGCATGACTCTCGAAACAGTCCCTGGTAAGAATCAAGGTGATGTGCTGAGGTATGTGGCTCAGCATGAATCAAGCCCTGGCTTTGAGTCTGTAACTGCATGAGCTGTTACCGAAAAACCTGAACAGTACCTATGGCACTCAGCAATCCCATAAATAAAAAATAGAAATCCATAATGTTGACTAGTTTTGATAAAGCAGATGTCTGGGGCATAACCACTTTCCTTAACAACTTGTATCAGACAGTTGCATATGGTTCCTTGACTCCTGCAGGTAATGAACACAGCTGCGTCGAACCTTTGTTTACAGCAGTGCTTTAACATGGATGCTTCCGTGACGTTCTGTGCCATTCGCACCAGAGTAAGTGGCTCCACGGAGCTGCGACTCTCTCTTCCCTCTGCTCTTCTGCTTTCTCTGTTTTTCATTTTGAAATTTTAACTTCACCAGCAAGTCTGTATTCATGGCGCTGCCGTCGCTGGCTCCGTACCATTGCATTCACACCAGGTTCTTTGTGAGCGCTGCAAGCGCTTCCAGAGCCTTGGCGGTCCAGCTCTGTGTGTGGAATCCCTGCTCTTAGAATGGGATGCCCTGTGGTGGAGCCCGCCTCCTCCTCCTGATCTGCTCCAACCAGGGAAATAGAAGGAGAAGGTGAGGAGAGCGCAGGTCAGATCAGCATGCCCCAAGGCAGAGGCTGGCGGGGGGGGGGGGGGGGGGGGGGGACGACACACATAAGCACAGGAAGTGATCTGCACATCGCTGGCATCAGCAGAGCTGCGCTCAGGGTTTCCAGGGACATCCAGAGGGTGAAAATCAGTGCAGGAGTGAGGAGCAAGTGGCCTGGGTTCTGTAGCCTTTGTGTTACTCAGGATGCCCCTTAGTCTGCATACATTACTTAGTGATGGTTCTGTAGGAGAGGCTAAAGGTCGTGAAAGGGAACAGAAATAGTTAAAGCAGAATCGGATAGGCCCTCTATAATATGTGCTCAGGGCTATTCATGGTAAACGCACCAAACACTGAAGACTTGTTGGGTGCTTGTGCGCGTGAGTGCGTGCGCGAGTGTGTGTGTGTGTGTGTGTGTGTGTGTGTGTGTGTCCTGACCTACCTCTTCCATCTCTGGGGTTACAGGTTGTCTTAGTTGGGGTTACTGTTGCTGTGATGAAACACATGACCAAAAGCAGCTTTGGGAAGGACTGGCTTCATTTCACTCACATAGCAGTTCGTTACTAAAATCAGTGAAGGCAGGAATGCCATCAGGGCAGGAGCTTGGGGTCAGGAGCTGACTCAGAGGCCATGGAGGGGTGCTGCTTACTGGCTTGCCCCTTATGGCTTGCTCAGCCTGCTTTCTTAGAGAACCCGGGACCACCAGCCCAGGGATGGCACCACCCGCAATGGGCTGGGCCCTAATGAGTCACTAATTTAAAAAAGTGTCCTATAGGCTCTTCTATAGAAGATTTTTGGAGGCATTTTCTTAATCGAGGGTCCCTCCTCTCTCATAATTTCAGCTTCAAGTTGATGTGAAACCACCCAGCACAGAGGTGCAAGGTCAGCCCCGCCTGGCATTTTGTATGGATGCTAGGGGTGTGAACGCAGTCTTCATGCTTGTTTATGAAGCACTGTTGCCATCTCGGCTCATATACATTCTTAAAGTCAAAGGCAAGGAATATTCCAGGTTTTCCCACTCAGGAACATTTTTTAAACTATGACTATTGTTTGCCTTCACATACACAGAAGTGTGTATGTATGTGCACATACGCTTGTGTACATGTATACACACGTGTGTGGAGGCCAGAGGTCAGCCTCTGATGTCATTCCTGTCCATCTACCGCCCTCCCCAAGGCAGGGTTTCTTTGTGTAGCTCTGCCTGTCCTGGAACTCACTCTGTAGAGCAGACTGGCCTTAAACTCAGAGATATGCCTGCCTCTGGTCCCTGAGGGCTGGGATCAAAGGTGTGCACCACCACCAGGATTTCACCTTTTTAAATTTACTTTTAAAATATCTATCTATCTATCTATCTATCTATCTATCTATCTATCTATCTATCTATCTATCTATCTAATTTTTATGTGCTTATGTATTTTGCATATATATATACATATATATGCAAATATATATTACAATTTATGCACGCAGTGTCCATGGAGGTCAGCAGGGTTGTGAGATCCTCTGGAAGTGGAATTGCAGACAGCTGTGAGTCTCCTTGAGCATGCTGGGAACCTATAAGAGGTCAAGACCAAGGAGCGTTCTTAACTGAGAGCTCTCTCAAGCCCATTTATTTTTATTTATTTTTTCTCAAGGAGGCTGGGACTTACCCATCAGGCTAGGCTGGCTGGCTATCCAGCAAATCCAGGAGCTGACCTGTCTCCATCTCCCCGGATTGCAAACTCACGCCACCACGCCTGCCTGCCTGTGAGTGCTTGGGATGGAGCTCAGGTCCTCATGCCGTGTGGCAAGTACTTCACTGCCTAAGTCTCTCCAGCCCTCAATAGCAAACCTTTAAAACTTAAAATCTCCAAAGTGGGATAAAATAATAACAATAATTTTATTTTAAAAATGTTTTGGCTCTTGCTGTAGGTTTTCTAACACTGGTTGGATCCTGACACCACTGTAAATTCATTGCTGTCTTTGTGCTGGGTAGGGCGATGGGTAAATATTTATAACACAGACAAGTTCATATGTTGAAACATAATCTCCATGGTGATAGTTATCAGTGGGTGGGAGTTTTAACCATCAGAGACACACACACAGATAGAGGCAGAGAGAGCAGACACACACACACACACACACACACACACAGACAGACAGACAGACAGACAGACACACACAAACATTTCCTCTGAGATTGAAATTGACCATTAGACCCCTTCCTGCCAGAGTAAGAAATAAAAGCCGGGAGTCTCCCTCGGAGAAGCCAAGCTGCCTGGAAGAGGTTTAGACAGAGCCATTTGGAAAGGACACTCACCATCCTGTTGATCCACCTGCATTGTGCAGTGTGCCCCAGGTTCCCAGAGTTTGTGAGCGGTCACCCATGCTGGGATGGGCATGGGTCATGCAGCTGTCTGTGAGTCATTTCTGGCCCTGTAAGTGAGCCCTCATCCATAATTGTGTAAGTAACCCCAGTAAAGCTCACTGGCTTACCAGGCCGGGCTTCAGGGCTATCTGTGCTTTGGTCTGTCGTAGGCTGCCTGTCCAGAGTGAGCAGCTGTTAATATTATATCTCCTCAGGAAAAGTTTTGTCATACAACAACAACAACACACACACCAGTATTATACCATACTGCCTCCAATACCTACTGAAAATATTCGTTGAATGAATGACAGCTTTTCAAGCGAACACTTTTCTCAGAGGTCTGTCAGATAATCTTTACTCCTTATTGTCTCTGGGAAAAGGAGACTGGTATACATGTGTGGGTGGGCTGGAATAAATACTCAAGCTTGAGAATTTTTACCTCGCTTGAAATCTTTTACGTGATTTCTTTGATGAAGAATCCATTGAAAGTGATCTTTAAATAAGAAAATTGGGAAGTGTTTTAGCTGAGATTTAATACATTAACATATACTGTGAAATCATGTGTTACACAAAAATACAGAAGGTGTTTATATAGAGTCTATCACTTGTCTGTTGATCTCCTGGAAGAATGTACATGTTTCTGGCTGTAAATAACTAAGTTGCCTTTTGAAGCCAGGGAAGAAAGTATGGCTTATGCATATTTTACTTCTTCTGGTAGAACACACTTCAGACAGCTAACACATTTGTGAAAGGCTTCAACTTGTTTTAAATGAGGTGCATGGCCTTTGAGAATCATAAACACATTCCTCGTTTGCTCTGTGCAGGCATATGTGATAAGTACTTGGCAGACAGCCAGCTGTCATTCTGATACTCGGGCGATCGAAAGTCCCATGTCTGTGCTTTTCAGGAGAATGCTGCTGGTGTAGGGCGTCTGTACAGCTACCCAAGAAATCCCACTTCCAACAGCTTCTGAACGAAATGGAGCCCTCCTGGAATCTAATAGCGCATTATGTGCTACCCAGAGAGAATTCCACAGATTCTCTCATTTATAACGAAAGGAAGTATATTTCCTTCCTTCCCTTCCCTTCCCTTTCTTTCCTTCCTTCCTTCCTTTCTTCCTTCCTTCCTTCCATTTTTTTTGAGACAGGGTTTCTCTGTGTAGCCTTGGCTGTCCTGGATTCACTTTGTAGACCAGGCTGGCCTTGAACTCAAAGTATCCACCTGCCTCTGTGTCCCTCAGTGCTGGTATTACAGGCGTGCACCACTGCGCCTGGCTATGAAATGTATTTCTTAAAGCTCTGAAACCAAAAAGTGGGGCCCATTGATTTGGTGGTGGTGAGGAGCAGGCAGGGACAGAGTAGCAAGATTTCCCTCTTGTTCCTGCTCAAACCCATGTTCACCTGTAGTGCTTGTTTCCTGAGAAACTCAGGCGAGGGTGCTGGATGGTGGCCAGAAACCCCTGCTGGCCTTCATGGCCTTTCTTGAGGCAAGAGCATTAGCGACAGTGCAGTGAGCTTTATTCTCTCATCTGCCATTCTCTTCCCACCCCCTTTTTTCTTTATGTTTGTTGTTGTTTTCCCCAGACAGGGTCTCACTTCATAGCATTGGCTTTTATTACTATTTTCTTCTACTCAGGGTTCATTTCCAGCTCCAGGTTCTCAGAGGCCCTACCCACCATTAGCTACTCCTGGTGTCTCATACTGTTTGTTCCCCCTGAACTGAGCCCCCATTTCTGCGTATATGATTTTTAGCTTGTTTGTTTTGTTTGATTTTTCAAGACAGGCTTTCTCTGTGTAGCCCTGGCTGTGCTGGACTCTCTTGAACTCAACAGCGATCCACCTGCCTCTGCCTCCCTGAGGCATGCACCACCAAGCCCTGACTGTGTTTATGATTCTCATTACCTATGAGTCTATGAGATTGCCATTGCACTCCCTTCTTCATAGTCATCACTGTCACGAGCTAATTCTTGCTAACTTATTGCTAGAATGTTCCTGTTCCCCGACTGCCATTCAGTCCTTTCAGCTTACTTACCATCCCTGTTGAGGGATGAGGACCAGATAGGAGAGGACCAGACTTGAAGTACAGATGTTAAAACAACAAGAAGAACCCCTCCCAGATCAAGCTACAGTGCAGGATTTCCAACCGTTATGATTACACAGCAGATAGACTCCTTTCCCTGAGATACTGATTGTTGTACCAGGATGCTGTGTTAGTGAATAACCCCACCAGTGAAATTTCTGGATTCATTCCTAGACCCTGGGGTACATAATTCTCCTAGAACTCTTTCCAACACCTTAAACTCGTATCAAAGATTTCATGCTACCACTTACATTGTGTGTTTAAGAGTTTAATATTAGGGCCGGTCATGGTAGCACATGCCTTTAATCCCATCACTTAGGAGGCAGAGGCAGGTGGATCTCTGTGAGTTCAAGGCCAGGTTAGTCTACAAAAGGAGTCCAGGATAGCCAGGGCTCTGTCACACGGAGATACCTGGTCTCAAAAAACAAAAACAAAAACAAAACACAAAAGAAAAAGTTTAATATTTTAATCAGGAACAATGGTTTTTTAACAACAATGTTTGATTGCTTATCGAAGTTAAAAGGTCATTTTTATTTGGATCTCTCAGTAGCATTCGGCTTGTTGGGAGCGAAGAGTAGAAGTGGGTAGGCTGCCAGGGGCTCTTACAGTGTTTGAGTGGAAAACTGATGGCAATAGACATGGACAGACATACATAGATTGAAAGCGTGTTAGTGAAAGTGGACAGAAGAGCTGCAAAGGAAAAGCAATCCAGAACATATGGCGTGTGGCAGATACGGCAGATTGGCTCCTTCAACACCTCTGCTGTCCCTTCTGCAGTAATTCCTGTATTGCCGTGGCTCCGATTTCCCAGTGTACCTTGCAGCTAGGATTGTGTGGGTGACTTAGGTTCAGCTAAGGTGGTGTACTCACATGAAGCCTGTGGCATGGTGTACGTTTAAGGCAGCGAAGGCACAGTTGATTTGCTGAGGAAATCTTCAGGACCACCTGTGGAGAAGTGCAAGCTCTTGGTCCCTGCTGTGAGGAGAATTGAGTGGTTGTGGTTTAGACTTGTGGTGGGCTCAGCCTTTGCTGCTGGCTCTGAGCAGTTGTTGTTTTGTTGGACATCCACAACATACCTTCTTGGTTTCTAGTAGGAGCTGCCAGTGATCTTTGTGCTTGAACTGGATAGGTGATTGTGTTGTCTGCAAACAAGAATTGGGGCTGGTCGCTGCTGTTACAGGGCCATGGAACTGAAGCTTCATGGAAGCTAATTGTGTTTAATGTTGATGAGAACAAAGACTGAAAAGTGTTTATTCTAAAACTACTAATAGTATTAAAGCATCACTGTTGGTAAGTAATTGACTTGTGACTCTAGCAAAAATACACTTGGTATTGTTTATTGCTTTGGAAGAATAGGAATTGAACTGCAGTGAAGAGGAGATAGGAAGCAGTAGAGAAAAGGACCTTGAGGAGCACGCTCTGAATGGTGTGATCATGACAGGGACTCAAGGGACAGTAGATCAGAATCAAGTCAAGATTCGGCCCGTGTTTGATTGCCAGTGAGAAGAGTCCGAAAGGGAGACTCTAAAGAGGGCACAAGGTGAGACAGACCGGAACCTGCGATCTGGTCACTACCCTTCTCTGTGCCCAGAAGACCTCCTCAGCCATAGTTCTGTCAGGAACTGTGAGATTGCTGTTAATGATACACGGGAGGCAGATTTTAAGGCACTGAGTTTGACTTAAAGACTTAGTAACCATAGCCAAGACAACTGGCACTTGCTCTCTTACTGCCCTCGGAATTCTCCAGAGCACCGGGGACAGAGACTAGCAGTCACCTTTAACCTTCTTTTACAGACCTTCCCTTTCAGCTTCATCGTTACGTTTCCTTCATTAATGACATGAAGCCAACACTTACGAACCAGTGTGTGCTGGATTGAAATACATGACAAGCCTGGAATGTAGCACTGAGGAGAGCTTACTCCCAGGCTCCACGTTTCTAGAACATTGTGGGAAGAGAGGGGATATATAAACATATATATCATATATGTTTATCCCAGCATTATATATGGTACCAGTCATGTTACAAAGAGTGGAGCAGAGCTGTAGAGAGATGTGGGTGGGTTTGTACTTGCCTGTTTACACCTCCAGACGGACACACATTTGCATATTTAATGTGGTTTATCAACTGAAAGTCCACAGCGGGGAGGAGGGCAGAACCTCCCAGTGTTCTTTTTCCAAGGTGCGGGATGACAGCAGGTTCTCATTTATGCTAAGCCTGTGCTCCAACCACCGAGCACACAGCCAGCGTGGAGCTCTCCTTTTAGTCCTGAGGTGTTTGTCCACTCATTTGGCTCAGGGTAGGCAGCTCCGTGCCTTAAGTTTCCCATCTGTTGTGTTCTACACAACTCAGGCCTATATTGTAGCGCATCACATTCATGGTGAACAATTACACAAGTTTATTCTAATGGGTGCTGTTTGATTTTTTGAGTAGACTGGCTGCATCGATTAACAGATTTTATTTAGTCATCTGTTCAGCCAGTGAAACACTCAACTAACTGTGAATTAAGAGCATAATCCAAGTTGAAATGTGAATTCATTAGTTTTCAATTTGTTTTTAATTTCATTTTGCTGTTTACTGCCCAGAGATGATAAATTGTATTTAAAATGAAGCGTGCACTGAAAGAGGAAGCTGTAGAAACGCACGGTCTGTGTTTCTTAATTTTGCTTCTTACGTGATCTGCACGTTTTAAAGTGGTGTGTGAGGCCCTGAGAATCATGGATGAATTTGAAAGCGTCTCTGGTTCTTTGTGGGGATGGAGATTGAAGCTAGAGCATAAGCATGCTGGGCAAACACTCTACCACTGAGCTCTGTGGCCCACTGTCTTTTCATTTTGATCGACTGATCTGATTGACTGATTCATTCAGGATAGGGTCTCCCCGTTAGCCTGACAGGCCTGGGATTCTCTGTAGACCAGCCAGCCTCTGCATGTTGAGTGTTGAGGTCAGAGATAGGCACTGAAACATTTAGATTCTCAGATGCCTTTAAAAATAAAGCAGACAGACAAAAAACTCATCTTGAGAAATGGTCTTTGGAAGTTGCTCAGGCTATAGTCCCGGGTGGGTCTTGAACGTAAAACTTTTCTTCCCGAAGCCTCTGGAATAGCTGAGATTTATAGGCCTGTGCCACCAGGCCCAGCTTCTAGCCAAGTGAATTAAACTAGATTAGTTAGTCCAGCTTTTTATTAGAAACTGAAACAGTGTCAACTTGCTCATACCGGCCTCCCTCCCTCCCCAGCCTCTTTTAAGGGAGGCAATCTGAGTAGGTTGGAAATTTTGATTAAGGAGTCAGGTGTTCAAACCTAGAGGAAGCCTGTAGCCAGGAATTCAGAGGGTGCTCCTGAGTGCCCTGTTACTGGTATCTGTTCTTCTGTGTTCCTGTCTTCCCTCCTCCTTCTCTTTTCCTAGACCCTGTGACCACCCTCCCCCTGATAGCTTCAGCCGTCAAGTTGACACAAACCTGGGAAAAAGGAGCCACAGTTTGGAGAATTGTCCAGATCGGATTGACCAGTGGCCTTATCTGTCAGGCTAATCAATGCAGGAGGGTGTAGCCTGTTGTGGGCAGTGCCATCCCTAGCCAGGCAGGCTGGGCCTTATGAGAGGCAGCTGGGCAAGCCCAAGGAAGCCAGCCAGTAAAAAATGTTCCTCCACGGTGGGGCTGCTTTCAGCTCCTGCCCTGGCTTCCCTCTGTGAGGGATTGCCACCTAAAAGTGTAAGCCAAATAAGCCCTTTCTTCCCCTTCCTGGCTTTCTCTTCCTGATGCCCTGCATTGGTTTCAGCTGCTCTTCTGTCTTGCCTTTGTGTCTAAATAAAAGTGGAGTCTGGGTCTCCTCATTTGGCTCCTTTTGTACTGGAGAAATTTTACAGCGCGCTTAGCATGTCTGAGGCCCTGGGTTCAAGGCCTAGCACCAAAGGGTGGAGTGGGGATTGTTTTGACATTTGATGTGTATGTTTCATAAGCATATTTGGCGGTGGTGGTGCATGCCTGTAATCTCAACACTTGGGAGGCAGAGGCAGGCAGATAGATAATCTCTGAGTTTGGTGTCAGGAGAGCCAGGGCTTCACAAAGAAACCTTGTTACAACACCTCTCCACCTCTCCACAAAAAAAAAAAAAAAAACACCACCAAAAAACCAAGAAGTACATTTGTCAGTGCGTGGTTTAACCACTGCTCTGAAATGAATGTTTCGGAAACGTTCATCTCTCCAAAGGTGTATCTTGATATACGGCCAGCTGCAAATGACTGTTTGGCTTTTGAAACTCTAATCCTGCCTCAGTTCTCATGAATTTCTTCTCTCTGATGCCTGCCTAGGATTGGCCTGGAGCCCACAGAGGAGTTCAGACTGGCGGTAAAGGAGTAAAAAGTGTCTGTGCTCTGGGGAGAGAGGAGTGGCTCTCCATGGGGCGCTGTAAGTTTGTGGTCCCCAGAAGGGCCCCACTGACAGGGAGGTCTGCAGGCTTCAGGGAGAAGAGGTGACTGGGTCCCGGCCACTGGAAATGGCTCCGCCTGTCTGCCAGCAAAGCTCTATGTGGCCACCTATGGACAGCTCTGTGTAGACTAGCTACCCCTCAGTAAAACAGTGGTACCCATTTCTTTAGAAAGACATCTACAAAAAATGTACATCATTAGGTAGAGCATAAATAGCCCCAATAATACAAATGTGATAGACACGAAGGTGGCTTTTATTGCCATTAGTTTTGTTATGGAGTGTACATGTTAGAAAACATTGGAGGAGTGAATGGGCTTGGTATACTGTTAGCCACAGATTGGTGTGCAGAAACAGGGCCAGTCCCGGGACCCAGCTGGGCCCTGTGCACTCTAAGCATCTCATACTGCATGATGGAACCATTACTTCCCAGGGATTTTGAAGTTTTTGTTATATTAACTGTGACTTGTTCTGAAATTCTGCCTTAATATCTCCCTGAAGTGTTGTCCTGGAATAACCTGCTGATAATTGAAGAAAGAACAACCAGCACACTCTTTTTTAATGTAGATTTTATTATAAAAAGGGCTGTAGCCCCAGAGATGGAGTCTTCCATAAAATGAAGCTGAAAACTTAGAGGAGTAAGATGGCGGCCATTTTATTCTCTTAAGCGACGAACAGTTGACTCTCAGAGTTGGCAGCTTTGGATGTTGCTTTCAGATGGAAGCATTCTGGGACACTTCCCTTGCCAGCTGGGTGAACTCGGCATACACCTGCCTTGGCCTTCCATAGGTGGGCTGCTCTGTAACACTGCAGTCACCTGGAACCCCACTTCCGTATCCCATAGGAAACCTGGCCCTGCTTCCGACACATTCCTACTCCTAGGAACGCATCTGCCCCGAAAGTAGAGAAAGCCGGCTGTCCTCTCCACACAGAGCTACCGTTATGGTAGAACAGCCCGAGTTTAGGCTGTAATGAAACGACAACTGTAATCCATAGGATGGAGCAGAATTGGGTATATAGGTGGGAAAGGACTTTGCAGTTTTAGCGGGGCATCATGGTTGCTGTCCCTTTGAGAGAGTTGTCTAAAGGAGAAAGGGCGAGGAAGCGGCCTGTGACATTAGAAGGAAGGATATTTTTTAGGGAGTTGGAGCAGCAGTGCAAAGTAGCTGCGTGGTCAAGCCAGATGTGACAGTCTGTTGGCCAAGTTGCCGTGACTGTAACAAAGTCCCACGCGTTCATCTCTTGAAAACAGGCTCTTGCTATGCTACCCGGGTTGGCCTAGAACGCTCAATTTTCCTGCCTCTCCTCCTGAGTGGGTAGGTTTTAGCTGTGTACACCATGTCCAGGGAGAGAAGAGGTTTGTGTTTACGGTGGTTTTGGTGGGATGAGTCCATGCTTGGGTGATCCTGTTCTTTGGGTCTTCCTGATGTTTTGAAACATTGTGACAGTGTGTGACAGAGGCAGCCCATTGGGCAAAGGGCAAGAAGCACGAGGAGGAAGGCCCAGGGACCAGCTTGACCTTCAAGGGCAGCCTCCAGTGAAGACCTAAGTGAGGCCCCATCTCTCCAGGTTTATGCTTTGTCCACAGTGCCCATCTAGGGACCAAGCCTTTTAGGTATGGACCTTTGTGGTGACAGTATAGATCTAAACTGTAGCAGCGGTGGGGAAGAGAGGGGAGGGAGAAGGTCGAAAGTTGGATAAGTAGTTTCCTGTGAGGCCTTGGGAGGTCACTGTAAGGAGTTTGGCTTTTATTCCTTCTGGGACAGTGGGGAAGGCTGTGTGACTGGAGTGTTCTGAGTGAGAAGTGGGAACTGACCTGGTTAAGGGATAAGACTGATTAGGGATGTCAAGAAGAGAAGCGGGAAAAAAAGGCAAAGACGGAAGCAGAGGTAGGGGCCAGTGTGCATATCCAGGCGGGACACAGTGGCTGCCTGCCTAGTGCTGACGGTGGAGCTGTGGGAAGTAGCTGCATTCTAGGCATATTCTGAAGGTCAAGCCACAGGATGCCTGCGGCTGGTTGGTGTAGACTACTATTTAACTGATTTTAGTTAAATAAGAGCAAGGAGAATGTCTATTTATTTCGACAAGTTCAGATTTCAGCATGCCAAAGTTAAGCAAGGTTGGCCCATAACAATACTGGTTTCCCCTTTGTCCTTCCATTTGGCTGGAAAAGATAAACAGAGGAAGTTAGCTGAGCTTGAATTTAACGTTGGGTTTTACAGAATTTTTTTTTCTTCTGTTCAAGGTTTTTCTGAAAGGGTTTAAAAACAAACAAGTGTGTGCTCTTGCATAATGTTAATAGAATTTTTTTTTTCTGTTCAAGGCTTTTCTAAAAGGGTTTTAAAAACAAACAAGTGTGTGCTCTCACTTACATAATGTTAATAGAAGGCCTGAAACTTAGCCAAGTCCTGTCGATGACTTCCATCCTAAGCCTGCTGCTGACTAAACCTCCCACTCAGCCAGCCAAGGCACGCCTCCCCGGATAGTGAGCTGTCAGGATATTAAAGCGAACACGCGTGGTGGGGAAGTGGGAACTCTGAGCCCTCATTACGGAGAGAGTGGAGTGTGTGATTCCAAACCTAGCACAGGCTGCCGGCCTGCTCCTTGGTGGACACTGCCCCAAGCCAGCCTGGTTGTCACAGGTCATTTAGTCTGCCTCCTTGTAGAACGTGCGGCAGAAACTCAGAGGGCCAAGGGAGTGACAAAATTATGGGATAGTGTGGAAACAATTGTTTTAGAAGTGGTTTTTCTTCAGAAATTCATCAGAACTGGGTAGATTTGCTGTCTGACTTTTTTGTTTACCCAGAATGAAATTTGAAGAATTTAATCCGAAGCAAGAGAATGCAGGTCTGTTGACTATTTTTAGAGGTGGCCTCGACTCTGATAAATCTTACTTTGAGTCTTACTAGAACGTTTATTTTTATCATCATCATCATCATCATCATCATTATTATTATTACTTATTGTTTTGTTTTTCGATATGGTTTCTCTGTGTAGCCTTGGCTGTCCTGGACTTTGTAGACCAGGCTGGCCTCTGCCTCCCCGAGTGCTGGAATCACAGGTGTGTGCCGCTGTGCCGGGCATTTTTTTTTTTTAAGACCTGTTTTTATTTTCATGTGTATGAGTGTTTGGCCTGACTGTTGTCTGTGCACTGTATGAATGCCTGGTGCCTGCAGAGAGCAGAAGGGGGAACTGGAGTTAAAGACAATTGTTAGCAGCCATGCTGGCATGGGATACTAAACCCAGGTCTTCTGCAGGAGCACTGAAGTACCCTTAACTACTCCATCTCCCCAGCCCAGTAGTAATATTTTTAAAACAACAGACTCCATTGTTACTGTTGTTAGTGGACTCTTTTTATCTCTTTTTGTGACATGTTTTTTAAGTCCTCAGGCTGATTCCAGCCTTAACAATGTGTGGTTTGTTATCATTAGACCCCAAACATGTAAACTGTGTGTGTTAGGAAGGAAAGTTCTAGAAATAAATCCATGTGTGTAACCTGTAACAAGAAATAGAAGAACTCCCTCATGAAGTTTGCTGAAGTCTGCTGGGGGGCCGTGCGGCTCTCTGGAGGAAGGCGAGGCCTCAGGGGTAGGGGGAGACCCACTCATGTGCCTTCCCTGCCTGTTCCTCACGGTGTTTTCCTTGTGGCTTGAACTTCAGGCTGTTTCTCAGCGTTTCTGCAATAATTCCTTCTTATTCAGAAAGTCTCAGAAGGCAGCAGGGTAGCTTTATGCAAACTGTTCCTGGAAATGCGGTTGCTCTGGAGCCAGCTCCTCACGTCTGACTGGGCGGGGATGAGTAACAGTCTCAAGTTAACACATACTTTTGGCATCTCCTCGGTACTCCAAATGCAGAGGGAATGTGTCAGGAAGAAAGGGCCCTTGGGTCAGAACTGTGGGTCAGGTATGTGGGCTGTTCTTTGTGACACATGCGCTTACCATTTTTCTGGAAGCAGAAAAAAAATTATTATTTTTTTAATCAGGAAAGACTGATGTACTCCAGTGCCAACCCAAGAACATTTACAGGCATCCAAGACTTTAAATGGATGCTGTGAACTTGTTAAAAAAAATTGTGACTCACCCAAATGCATTATGTTTATACATGCGCTGGTTATTTTCTTCAGAACAACAAAAGCTGCTCACTGGAGTGAAGAGTCTGAGTTGTATTTGTCGGTTGGTAATTGGTAATTGGTAGTATTTTCATATAATTGAACATCGAAGCTTTGTTCTCGTGCAGAAATTACCCTGTATAATGTGTGTCTGTGATGAGTATGGAGGGTTCTCTGTTGGGGGAGGCAGGGCCTGGAGAAGGCGTACTATAGTGCAGGCTAACTCAGGGATGCTGATGGGCAGGGGACCAAATAGTACCAGTGGGACATTATTTGAAGTGACTTATTGCTCCTTTAAGAAACATATATTCATTAATTATGGAGAACCAGTAGACAAAAGATAATATATAAATTCTAGATTATATATATATATATCCATATATATATGGATAATTATATAATACAAGTTCTAAAATATCTAATTACATCTGGATACTGAAAACTGTAAACCAGATAGAAAACTTGGCCTATGCATATATCCGAACACATATAATGAACACATTTGTTAACATTTAAAGTTCCCTTTCAGAATGATTTCTTCTTTTACCTATACATATTTCTCCTCTCTGAAATCTTCTTACATAAAGTCATTTGTAATATTCGTTTTATGGCCAGTATACTCTGTTTCTTTCCATGCATTTATTTGACTGATGATGTTAATGAGTTTTACATAACTTTTTGAAAATACTGCAAGCTTTTCTGTGATAAACATCTTCGTGTGTTCTTTTTCCCCTCTACTTAAATGTAGTGTTGCTGTACACAGATTTAGCTTATTTAGTTAGTTATTCCAGGCAGCCTTCTCAACTTTGAATGTTCCTGTCGATAGTATTTAAGAGTTCTACTTAACCTCTCAGGGTAGAGAGCATAAAGAGGAGCCAGGGACTTCTTAGTGGGCAGTGTGCTTGATTACCATGCTCTGGGTTTGATTCCCCCAGCACCACATGAACTAGGTGTCATGGTGCAGACCTGAAATCCTAGAACTGGGGATGTGGAGGCAGGAGGAGCAAATGTTTAAAGTTAAAAAAAAAAAAAAAAGCCAACTTCATCATTTTAATTTTCCTGTTTGTAAAATAGAAATGTTATGTTATTACTTACATTGTACATGCTCTTTGCAAATGTGTGTACTTTGTTATATATGAACTAAACGAGACCTCTAGGCCCATGCAGTCTTCAGTTCTCCAACGTGTATGGCTTTGGGCATACTGTTTGTTCTTTAAAGTCAGAGAAATCATGTCCATTGTTGGCTGTAGCTTGCTTGTGTTTATACATAGCTGGAAAGCGAACCTGTTCCCTTTGTTAGAGTGTGGATACCTTGTAATGACCACCGTGTGAGGCTATGTTGTGCTTGTTCATGAACTTTAGGTGGCTTGATTCAGCAATTCTCTTCAGAAATCTTTCCTATGACATTTTTGAACAAGCACATAAAGATACATGCACAGACACGCTCATTACTTTCAATAATAAAAAAAATTAAAAGTACGTTAACATTTATGGAGAAACTGGCAAAAAGCCATTGTATGAAATACGTTCAAAATGCAGAAATATAGTGGCTCTGTCATGAAGAGATGCCCACAACAGCTTGTGCAGGTAAGCAGTCAGTCTGAAGAACAGGTGGAGCACAATTGTACCCACACCTCAGTTCTCCATGTACACTGTGTGGACACACAGGAAAGAACACACTGTAGAGCAGCTGAGGTTGTGTGGTAAGGTGTTAAAAGCTGTTCTGTGGAGGCCTGGCCTGGCTGAGTAAGGTGAAGAATGAGAAGCTTTTACTGACTTATATGTATTTTCATTGAAACCTTAAAAAGTGTATGTTTTTGTGGTAAAGAAGCAATGACAAGTCAGACACAGAAGATAAAAATACATTCCAATGTAGAAACTTTGGAAAGAGAAATATTACAGTGCGGCAAGAGGCTGGTGGCATTCCTTGTGCTTAATTCCCTCTGCTCAGGCCTTCCTAAAAATGCAATTGAATGTAAAGATTTACTGTAGATACAAATATTGTATCACCCTGTGGTAACACAGTGCAAAGAGGAAGAGAGAAATTAAGAGGATGGAAGCAGGATTGCCAAGAGAGGCTCGGCTCAGATGGGCACCACAGACCCAGGCTAGCTCTGGAGGAACCGTGGTACTGCTTTCAAAGAATCCCTTCTCAGCCTACAGAGCTGCTTCATACCCTCTGGCCATACCCTGCCAGGCAGGGCAGGTCCTTTGTCAGACCATCCTGTTGTCCTCCTCCAGTTCATTAGTGACATTTAAAGATGGGACACCCTGGACCCAATACTCCAGGTAGGTTATCCCTCATCTGAAAGGAAGGTGTAGGGCTAGAAGAGTTTTAGATTTGGACTTTCAGGAGTTTGGAATATTTGCATATACATATCACAGACAGGTCTCAAGGCCAAACTTAGAGCTCATTTCATATGACCATTGCATATACATAGCCAGGGGCATTTTACATAGTATCTATAGTACTTGTTCTCAAAACACACTTGTTGGTGCACGATTTCTGCCCGTAGTATCATGTCAGTGCTGAAAAACTTTGAGAACTGGAACATTTGGGGATGCTCAGTTTCTTTATCCTCTGCTCCCATCTCATCCACTTGCAACAGCCACGATAGCCGTTTCTTGTACAGGAAAAGCTGGTCCTTAAAAATCTACCTGACAGGGGTTCCAAAATCTCTGTTTTGTATTATTTTTCCCTAGAATCACTCATCTTCCATCTTGCTATTTCCCCACATTCCCTGTCTTACAGGATTGCAGTTTGGTAGCTTTACCTGTGGCTGAGGAGGCAGGGTAGCTCTCTTCCTCAGAAGTATGATTAAAACTGTGTTTGCAGGTCACTGAATCTCTTTGCCAAGGAAATTCTCTCAGGGTTTCTGTTGCCAGTGGTGCCCGAGTCTGTGTAGGGAACCAGATCATTGCCCGTGTTGCCAGTCATAGCATGCGGCACCTCCCTCCAGTTTCCTATTTTTCATATGCTTCAGCATTTTCCTGGATGAGTGTTTAAGGTGACTCAGTGGTGAACCCAGAGGCTTGGAGATACTCAGACTCCAGCAAGATAAACAGGCACATATTTTTGAGGGTTTCAAAAATCAGCTGTTTCCTGTAATTAGGACCCTTTCTGGAAGAAGCTGTTCTTTTTACCCAGTCCTAGCCACTTCGGGATACCTAAGAGAATCTAGCCCACCTTTCTTTGATGCGCACGTACCCCCCCCCCCCACACACACAGAGAGAGAGAGAGAGAGAGAGAGAGAGAGAGAGAGAGAGAGAGAGAGAGAGAATTGATGCTTTTGTTGGTTTGGTTGCACTCACATTTTTTGTTACTGTTGTTTCTAACTATCATTGGTGAAATTATTTGCCTATTTAGAGCCCGTAGCATTCAGTAATTTCTCAGATGGTGTCATTTCCATTGAGAGAACACTGGTTTGTATTTATCGGTTGTCTAATTAATTGACATCAGGTTCAAAGGATCTCCAGGAACACCTAGGCTATGAAAACATAGGGGTGAAAAGGTGCTTTGGAGCAGATGAACAAAAAGTTCCTTTCTGGGTGAATGAATCGGGAAGAATGGTCTTTTGTACAGTTGAGGAAGCTTGAAGACCTGGTTTGAATGGGGACTAGATTTTAGCCCTGTTTCACCAGTGCAGGATACAATCATGCCACCGCTTGTGGCAGTGTTCAAAAGCACGCTTAGGATAGCCCTGTCCTGAGTTTATAGCTCCATCCTTTACTCACAGTCTCCACATTTCTGGTCTAAGGGTTCTTGGGCACATGCCCCCTACACCACAAAGACGTTGCTGCTTTGGATGCCCTCCTCTGTGGCCCCTTTCAATCGGTGTGCTCACAGCATGGGTCCCCTTGTAAGAGTACACGTCAGTGGACTTTAATAAATCCCGCTTTGCGCCACTGCCTTGGTCTGTTTGTAGAGCATTCCCACCACCTTCAGTCAGCAAGTGTGTCCATTCCGAGCCCCAGACTGCTATCCGTTGTCATCCTGTCACTGTAGGCTTCTCTCTCTAGACATCCCATGAATGGGATCCATTTATTTTTCCTTCCTTCTTATCAGAAGGACCAATTAGCGTCCATTTGCAGTAGCTGAGAGCGACAGTGTCTCTTCCAATTAGTGATGTAACATTTCTTACTCACTTTTGTAGTTATTTTTGGTCTTTTGATCATTTCTAATAATTTTTAAACAAAGACTCAGTTGTCTCTGAAATTCATTCCATTGCTGAAATTTCTGCTTATTATCGAGTGTTGAGTTTTTTGTTCCGGAAGTGTTTCTAGATTCATAGCTTGCATTGTAGAGTATCATTACCCTCTTTTACCATGTATCCTTCACAAAGAGCATAACATCATTTCTGCAGGAAATTTATTCTACTTGTATTTATTTGCCTCAGATTTTTCTTTATACTTGCGAGGCTAAAAACTGCAGTTTTTCAGTCTTCAGCTTTAGAATTTCGATGGGAGCTGTTTAAACGGTCCACTTGTCCCAGAGAGAGGCATAGCTTATCAATTATTTTTTCATCTTAATACTGTTGGCTGTGAACCTCATTAATCCATGTGGTACGTTTGGGAGATGCTCCCGGTAATCATCCACATCACGCCTCTGCCCCACTTTCATTGCCTGGAGTCTAAAGTCTCCTGTTGCAAGCTGGGAACAGGCCACTGCGAAGCAAAATGACACCTTCCTGTCACCCTTCAGGCTGAAAGCAAAAAGATTTCTGTAGAGTGATTAGTGACAGATATGTAGAATCTTTGTGATTTGTTTACTTACTCAGCTGTAGCTTTGCAGAGCCTTTATTCCTGTTGGAAGCTCATGCTCTGGCTCCCCTGCTGTAGGAGAGCATCATCTAAACAACGCTTTAAAGCATCCTTCAGCTTTCCAGGACCCTGGCTTTACTTCACTAAATCATGCTACAACCAAGTCAAGTAGACCCAGAATGTCTGGCTGCCTTCTATGGAGTGGGGCATGGTCAACCCTGTAACCCTGGCGGTCTTCACTTGCCATCACTGGGAAGGCTAAGAGCAAACAGAGCCCTTGGGCTCCGTCCAGGTGATCACCTGAGTTCTGGAAATTACCTTGTCTGGGAAAGTCCTGTGATTGTCATGTACATATGTTTAGCTGAGTTTTCATACTCTTGCTATTATCAAACATATTTTCATTTTACTGTGAAAATGTGTTATGCTCATGGCTTTCAACTTCGTAAATAAAAATGTCTGACTAAGGTCTTTTAATTTTTATGTAAACTTGGTGGAATCAAGCAAGCATAGCTTGTATTTCACATAAAAGCTAGGTAAACCCTCACTGAATAGGCAGAGAACGGCTTGTTTTATTATGTGTTTGTGAAATGTCTTCCTGGTGCGTTTATTTTAAAATACACTTCATTGAGTGGCAAGATTTCAGATTACTGGGTAGTTTGACCCTTCTTGCTATACTCAAGAATTGAGTTAATTTGCTGCTGAGTTGATTCGTAAATGGTAATTACCTTATAAAAACTTTACTGTAAGCTAAGTCTGGTGGTGCATGCCTTTAATCCTAGTACTCTGGGAGGCAAAGGCATAGTTAGGTGGATTGCTGTGAGTTGAAGGCCAGCCTGGACTACAGAGCGAGTCCAGGACAGCCAAGGCTACAGAGAGAAACCCTGTCTTGGAAAACCAAACCAAACCAACCAAACCAAACCAAACCAAACCAAACCAAACCAAACCAAACCAAACCAAACCAAACCAAACAAGAAAAACCATTACTTTTGTTTACTTTTTCCCAGTGGCTCCAAAATTGGAAATAATGAGATTTAATTCATGGAGCTTTGATTTCATATTTGTCTTATACCTTATTCATTAAAACTAAAGCCAGTATAGTCAAAATAGGTTGCCTTTATAGATTAGCTGTCTTCTATTAAGCATGATAATATAAAATATTAAAATATAAAAGCATAGAGAGGTAGTGCTTGCA
Organism: Meriones unguiculatus; assembly: GCF_030254825.1. Taxonomy (NCBI): domain Eukaryota; kingdom Metazoa; phylum Chordata; class Mammalia; order Rodentia; family Muridae; genus Meriones; species Meriones unguiculatus. The sequence goes on from NC_083354.1 coordinate 101,594,788, forward strand.
AGTCTTGAAAAAAAAAAGCATTTCTTGAGTTTGTTATATTTCTGTTGTTGTTTTGAGACAAGGTTTCTCTGTGTAATCCTGGCTGTCCTGGAACACTCCGTGTAGACAAGGCTGGCCTTGAACTAGCTCTGCAATGCTAGTGTTTTGTTTCCCCCAGTCAAACAGTTAACTACCACAAACAGGGAGGAGAGTGTGGCCTCTCCACAACTACAGCCTGCCAGAAAAGAACTTAAGACTGTTTTAAGAGCTTCTTTCTGTGTGGTATTTTGCAGGTGGGAAGTTTTAAGAGAGAAATGACCTTCACATTTCAATCAGAGGACTTAAAACGTGACTCCAACAAGAAGATAGCTCATCACTTGTTCCCATTGGCCATGGAGGAAGACATGAAAACAGTGGATACCAAAAAAGCCAACCGGATCCTAGACCAGGAGAAAGAAAACACTCGATCCGTTTGCCTTCTCGAGCAGAAGCGGAAAGTGGTTTCCTCCAATATCGATGTCCCTCCAGCAAGGTGAGGACCATCCGTCGCATTCGGTTCCTGCTCCTGCAGGAAATGGGGGGAGAGCAGGCCCACCCATCTTGTCTCTGTTGCACAGGGTCCAAACAGAGCAAGAGTTGCCTGTCAGGTTCTCTCTGCTCCTTTGACTCTGAAGCTGCCGTAGTTGAAACCTACTGTAGGAAAAAGTAAATGCGAAAACATTAACAGAGTGAAACGGGCTGTGTAAGGTTGAAGGCACTTGAAGGCAAATGTGCTCAGATCCTAGGCGAGGGCATAGCAAATTATGACTGTAAGCTAACTAGCCCTGGCTTCATTCTGTGCGGACTATGAGATGAGAGCTTAACAATTCAGACAGTTAAAAAAAGGGTGACGATGTGACTGGCCTTTGGTGACCTGCAAAGCCTTCAGTGTGTAAAAGTGCTTAGTGATGTCTAGTTGATGTCATGTGCATCTTTTCAAGATCTATCTGGGCGAGGGAGATGGCTCACGGGGTAGAGTGCTCGCCCAGGAAGCATAAGGGCCTGAGTTCCAATCCCCAGAGGCCGGGTAAAGTTGGCTGCGGTGCTGTGCACATCTGTAATGCTGGTTCTCCCACGGTGCGATTGAGAATTGCCAGAAGTTCATGGGCAGCTAGCCTGGTGTGTGTATCAGTGAACATCAAATAAGGGAGAAGGGGAGGCCCTTCTACCCTACCACAACGCTCAGGTTGTGTCCCGAGCTTACATTCACCCTGTCGCACGCGCATGCACAAATGTACACCTGCATCATCACACGATTTTCTTTCAACTTGTTTTTATTCATCTCTCATACAATACATCCGGACCGAAATTTTTCCTCCTTCACTCCTCCTAGCCTCCTCCCCCCATCTCCCCTTTCTTTCAACTCTTATCTAGTAGTGCTGAAGGGTATTCTTACGGCAGAATGGAAGCCGAGTAGAGCATACACACATGACCTGCCACTGCTCTTCCTGATTCTCCATGAGGCCCTATGTAGAAAGTCCCCCCACGCCCCAGCCACAGGGCTTGGAGTCCTCTGGTTCCTGCTGTCTCTGGACTAGAACAGTGCCCAGTGCCCTTGCTTCTAGAGGGTCTGTGGGTACCTGGAAGATGAGGAGGAGTGCCCTGTCTTACAGCAGACAGATTGCTTATTTTTAATGCCAGAAACGATTATTGCGGAGCTCTGTAAGCTATTGCTTGGGAAGTCTTGTGATCGCTGACAGCCCCAGAGGAAAACAGTACCTGGTGGGCCAGGAATGAGTGACCCTTTCCTACCTGCTCATGGTTAGGAAATTAGCATTTCCATTGTTTTCTATATTAAATAGAGGGAATATCTTCTCTAGGAAATTACATGTTACTCTATCCGGCTGCCAAATTGTCATGCTTTCTAAAATTACAGGCCTCTTTGTTTTCTTCAACCTCTGCTTGCCAGTTTTGTATATCTCTTACTTCAGTTCAGCTGTTTGTTACTATTTGCTCTTGTATGATTTTTGTATGAGATGCTTAATTAAGTTATTAAGGATTAGTTTCTACCGTGCCTTCATTTTGAAGTGTTTTATAGTGCCCTGAAGCAGGTACACACGTTAGCTTAGCTCATGGGTGTCGTTTGGCTGACTCATAGGACAAATGGCATGCTGGCAACGGGGAACAAGAAGAGCTGTGCTTTTATGTTCTTTCCAGGCCTGTCAGAAGAAAAGTGTCTGAGGGTTCCATGCTGACTTGCCGTTCTGTAGGACCGACTGTGCAAACCATTTCCCCGTGGAGTCTTTCACACGTAATAAAAGACCTAGAATTAGTTCATGTTCTCATAGATTGTTGTAGGCTCCACCTTCTGTTTGGTTTTACCTCAGCTCTCACATAGCTCAGGCTGGCCCAGTCCTCACTGGGTAGCGAACTATGATCCTGAGCTTCCAGCCCCCCCACCCCACGTGTGCCGCCATGCCGAGTTTATGCCATGCTGGGAAAAGAACCCAGGCTCTGTGCATCCTAGACAAGCACTCTACCCACCAGGCCACACCCCCCCGTCCCGCATCTTTAACTTGATTTTACCCCTGGTACCTTGGGAAGGAAAAGGTCTTTTCCTTTTCTTTTGTCTAATGCTGGGCTGCAGACTGTTTCCTTCTTTATCGTTATTAGCTATACACCACAGCATCCCACTCAGGCCAGTGTAGGGAGAAATTAATTACGTCTTAACTCATCAATATATGGAAAAGAGTTCCCCACCGACAGGGTATAATTTAGATGAATTAATGTGCCACGAGAAGTGCTGCTTCAAGTGTCGTTGTCTGGCCTCTGCGCCCACACACCTGTTTTCACTGTCGCAGTAAAAATGTAATCATCACAAACACGCTAACCCTCGGTGAAACAAATTGCTTTTTTAATTAAATAGTCATGAAGGAATCACGTTACACAGAATAATCTAATTCTCAGACGTTTTCTTCTGTTTGTTTACAGTCATTAGGTTATTTAGGAAGTGCCAACTTTTGATTGAGTAGATGGATATTTTGTTGTAAGGAAACTTTGAATCACATCGGAGGAAGGACAATTATAGGCAATTATAGCCGTCAGCCATATCTGTTGATATTTGAGTGAATCTGGAGTGTAGCGAAATGCATTAGAATGAGGAAGTCTGTATCTGTTATTAACTATGACCTATAATTAACATATGTGTGTGTATGTGTAACCCACACATGAATGTCTCATCTACACAAGTTTCTATCACTTTTGTAATTCCAGACTTTGTGGTTTGGGTACTCCATAGAGGCAGGTGATTGGTTTAGGCTGTAGTATCAGTGGCGCAGAGTTCCATGGCAAGTTAAAATTACCTGTAGTGATTCTTACTGACTCTTTTCCTTACTTTCTGTAGTTTATAAGAACAAAAGGAAGTGTTGTTACCTATGGTTCGTACAGTAAAAACAGTGTTTGTTAATTGCTTTTCCATATCTCCAGGTGAGATCTGGGAATCTTGTCCCACCTTGATCTCTGTGACCAACCATTGGATTCCCTGATTTCAAGTCTTGTCTTTATCACCAGGTTATCTATTGAGTCCTTGCTACCAGTGACCTAGAACTTGTTAAAACATGAGTGGGAGAGGTGCTCCCCTCCAGAAGCTTACAGCACAGTCAGATAGATGGACATATAAACAGCCAAGTCCAAGAAACTATTTAGTATAGTCTGCCTTCTCATCAGAACTGGGTGAATTTATAAGTAAAGGGAATGCTTTAATATTAGGAGAGTGATTAAATTGATACATCCATTTAAAAGCCTGATTTGTTGTTGTTGCTTTTAGTATCCCTTTGAAGATACAGAAGAATGAAGTAGACAAGGAAAAACTTCAAACCTGAGAGTTTAATGTACAACTTTTGTGTGTGTGTTTAACTTTTTAAATTTTTTTATTGCAATTTATTCACTTTGTATCCCAGCTATAGCCTCCTCCCTTGGCTCCTCCAAATCCCTCCCTCCCTCTTTTCCTCCCATGCCCCTTCCTGAGTCCACTGATGATAGGGGAGGTCCTCCTCCCCTTCCATCTGACCCTAACCTATCAGGTCTCATCAGGACTGTCTGCATTCTCTTCCACTGTGACCTAGTAAGGCTGCCTCCCTCAGGGAGTGATCAAAGAGCCAGGCACTGAGTTCCTGTCATAAACAGTCCCTGTTCCCCTTACTAGGGAGCCTACTTGGACACTGACCTGCCATGGGCTACATGTGTGCAGGGGTTCTAGGTTACCTCCATGCATGGTCCTTGGTTGGAGTATCAGTCTCAGAAAAGAACCCATGACCCAGATTTTTGGTTTTGTTGCTCTCCTTGTAGAGCTCCTGTGCCCTCCAGGTCTTTCTATCTCCCCCTTCTTTCATGAGATTCGCTGCATTCTGCCCAAAGTTTGGCTATGATTCTCAGCATCTGCTTTGATACCCTGCTGGGTAGACTCTTTCAGAGGTTCTCTGTGGTAGACTCCTGTCCTGTTCCCTGTTTTCTCCCTCTTCTGATGTCCATCTCGTTTGCCTTTCTGAATGAGGATTGATCATCTTACCCAGGGTCCTCCTCCTTGCTTAGCTTCTTTAGGTGTACAGATTTTAGTATGATTATCCTATATTATATGTCAAGATCCAGCTATACCACTCCTAGGCATATATCCAAAAGATGCTCAAGTATACAACAAGGACATTTGCTCAGCTATGTTCATTGCAGCTGTATTCATAATAGCCAGAATCTGGAAACAACCCAGATGTCCCTCAACAGAAGAATGTATGCAGAAATTGTGGTACATTTACACAATGGAATACTACTCAGCAATTAAAAACAAGGAAATAATGAAATTTTCAGGCAAATGGTGCGAACTAGAAAAGATCATCCTGAGTGAGGGATCCCAGGATCAGAAAGACACACATGGTATATTCTCACTTATAAGTGGATAAATGTACAAATTTTTATAAAATGCAATTTTCCAGGAGCCTGTTTAAAAGTTGCTGGCTTTAGAAAGTATAAATTTATTACCCCAGACATGCTAGGCTCGGCCATCTGAGAGCCAAGAGCCAAGACAGAATTAAGCATGCACGCAATGCATACAGAAATGCTGTGGGAAGGCGGGGGCGGAGGGGAGCAGCAAGGCTGGGCTGCTAGGGAGGAAGAACAAGGAGGGTGGATGAAGTTCGCTAGCAGTCCCACAGCCCATTGCTAGGACTGCCTTGGCCTCTGCTCTCCTGATCCCTGTGCGGTGCAGCTTGTGATGCCTGGGCCCCAGGCAAGTGCAGCGATGCTTTTGAAGCCTAACTCTGGCCTTGGAACTGGTCAACACTATTCTGTCACTGCCTCTCCCGCTGGAAACATTGTTCTGAGTGTTCTCTGCCATGAGGCTGGAGCAGGGACTGCTCTCTCTGGCAGCCAGGAATGTCAGTGCAGGCCCCTTGCCGGGCTTCTTAATGTTAGCGAATATGAATAAAGGCAGTAATGGCTGTTGCTTCAAGTGTCCCAAGGGTCATGCTTTTGAGTCAGGAGAGGAAACACATCTCGCTTTTGAGCCACCTGGAGTGGGTAGAGGTGCCAGGAGAGTCCCCTTGCTGTGGGGCCCGACCAGTGTGGGCTGATTGGTTTCAGGAAAAAGCTCTGTTTCTTTGGGAGGACTGGTAAGCAGGGGTAGACTTGATTGAGAACTGAAGTCTTCCGAGGTTTCTCATTATTTGTCAGTGGATGAAGGTAAACCTGGACCATGAGCGTGGATGGGAACGCATGCTTAGCAGTGGTGCTCTGATTCAAGGGCAGCATGTAATGAGTTGATGCTAACCGTGCAGAAGGTAGCCTCGGAAGGACTGACGTCTACAAACCTCTCCTCAGCCAGCGGAGTCACAAAAGATGAGGCCCAGCCTCTTCCAAAAGTAGCTGTGAATTAAGAATAAGGAATGAGTTCATTTGAGTGTGCGCTCTTTAAGGTATCCCTAAGGGAAAATAAAAACTCCGTTGATCTTTCCGGAGAGTTGAAGAAAACAGGCTTCAAGAACATAGACAGGAGTTTAGTAGCCGTGTCTTCAGGTTTCATCTACACTACATGCACCGCCCTGGCAGTACTTCGTATGTTGAACTTGAAGTAATTCCCCATTCCATGGATGTGACCCATTTTCTTTGTTCCTTAGTAGTTAGTGGATGCCTGAGATGGGAGAGTCCAGAACCAGATCATATTTAGTTATGTTGGTTGTGTTACATCTTAAACTGACATTTTTAAGTGATTTTTATAGGGGGCAATGCTAGACGTTCACTAGGAAAGGTCACTTTGGTTATGTACAATGGGCTACGGGGGGCAAGAGTGGACACAGGAAGTCCAGTCAGGATAGTACTTCATTAGGGCCGGAAGGTGTCATGGGAATTAGGGCTGAGATGGAGAGAGACTTGAGATGAAAGAAATGGACAGCTGAACTACAGTGTGAAGTAGAAGGGGGGCCACTGCATCGTGCGCCATAGAAAATGACTGGCTGGTTTAACAAGGATGGATCTTATCCTATTTTTCTCTTAAAACTACCAGTTCATTCCTACCCAGAGTCATGGAGGAGGCTGGAACCAGGTCAGAAAATAGACAGCTGGATGAGCTGTCTTATTTGTGCAACATCGGGGGGGGGGGGGGAGACTTTCTAAATGAGAGATGAATGTAAGATACTCTATAGACATAGGTGCAAATCCAGCCATCAGATGAAGGATGAAAATAACAGACGCTATGGGTAGGTGTCTCAATTCCCACTTCATAAACGAGTGGAAGGACACAGGAGTGTCAATACAACACAAAGGAGCACATGTAGAAAATACATGGATGTTTCTGGCCCCATGGGGATTTTGTGTTTATAGGAGAGTATTAATAATTTATTGTCCTTGTTAACTGCATGGCCATAAAATACTTAATAACGTTAGATCCCTATCCTGGAAACAAAGCCCACAGGTAGGCAGACACTGATCATCTAGAACAGTGGTTCTCAGCCTTCCTAACAGTGCCCCTCTTGAATATAGTTCCTCATGTTGTGGTGACCTCAACCATAAAATTATTTTTGTTGCTATTTTTATAGCTGATATTTTGCTAGGGTTGTGAGTTGTAACGTAAATATCTGCTATGTGACCCCTGTGAAAGGGTCCTTCAACCCTGCAAAGGGGTCATGACCCACAGGTTGATAATGACCGATCTGGATTGTTAGAGCATGGCATTTGTTATTTTGTTTGGGTCAGACATTGCCTTTTCTTAGGTACGGATGGCTAAATTTGTTGGACTTCATCCAAACAGCAATTACAGTTTGCTTATGCAGAACGATAACTGACTTCTAATTATAACCCTAATGCCGAAGAATGCTATTACCAAGCCAGTTATAGTAAGAAAAAGAAAAACAACCCCTCCCCCCCCCAAAAAAAAAACTGACTTCAAATGTTCCTAGACCTAAGGGCAGCTCTTTAGCATATGACAGACAGATGATTAGGTCGCCATTGAAAGAAGACAAAAGTAATTGTGGTGCCTATTCTGTGGGGTTCTAACAGACCTATCTAACAGAGAGATAAAAGATGCTAGTCTGAAAACCATCTTCAGAAACTCCATTAGCCTTTGAACATGTAGCTCGGTATTTGACAAGTGGTCCTGTGTGTGTGTGTGTGTATGACAGAGAGGGAGGGAGGGGAAGAGAGAGAGAGAGAAAGAGAGAGAGAGAGAGAGTGCTTTTGAGTCTTACGTGGACCAGGATAGCTTCAAACTTGAGATCTTCCGCTTCTGCTTCAGGAGGAGAGGGATCAAAAGCGCTTCCTACCATATCCAGCTTCTTTTTAACCTTTGAGTTCAAAGTTAGAAAGTAACCTAATCCATAAACCATATTCCCTGTGTCCAGTGAAAAACCCGAAGCTAGTTAGGCTACTGTTTCTAGCCTAGATGTCTGCATTTCCTCCAGTACCTTTATAGCAAGGTCTCCTGTGACAAATTTGGAGGTAAAGGAGATAAAGCAGGATTTCTGTCATTTCTTTATTGTTTGAGATAGAGCCCAGGCTGGCCTTGAGCTGGCAGCAGCCTCTCACCACAGCCTCCCACCACAGCCTCCCCAGGAATGAGCCACCACACCTGGATTCAAAACTGCTGGCTTTTATTTCTGAATCTCAGTTTAGACCACCAGTTTCTGGGAGAGGTATGTAATGTTTCATACACACTTGGAACTTGTCAGGTTCCCAGCTCTGTAGCTAAGTGAGACCACTGAGAAATGTCACTTTAAGTAGTTTTCTTTAAAGCATGTGTATTTGGAGAATTTAAACATACTCACTGATGTTGGAGAAGCACCAATACTGTATGATTGGTGTCTCTTTTAGCTCACTGACACAGTGTCCATAAAGAGAAAAATAGCTTTTCCAGGAAACCTTTTCCTCCCCACCCTGCTTGTCCTACCATTTCAGAAATTCAAGTGAGGAGTGACTGTTGCCTCTCTTTGCCACCCAGAGGCCAAAATGCTCTGTGGAAGCTGTACACATCTGTCGCATCATACTGCCAATGGGCAGATCCTGAGTGACTAGGGACACTTATGCTTTCTAGTGTCTAGTTACCTCGAAGTCAGAGCCTTCCAGGAAAGACTGGAGATCTGAAACCACACTGGAAAGGGAAGTCATTCAAGCTTCTCTTCTTACTCAGGAGCAAGACCTCACTGACTAGGATGGTGGAGTTCCTGTCTGTTATTGTAAAGGACAGCTATCTCTTCCTGCCAGACACTCACAGATGGCTACTGAGATGTAAATGTAGATCCGCTGCCCTCTCCTCCACTGCTGCTCTCCAGCAGCATCAAGGAAGCTGGCGAGACAGAGGACCCTCTCAGACCCCACTTCCTTTCCTTTACCAACAGGGTTGTCAGTAATAAGGGCTTTGTTTCCTTAATTTTTAACTTAGAAAGCTTGTGCTTTGTGATACAAATTGCCGCATGAATTTGGGGGCGGGAGGGAAGCCTGGGTAGATATGGGTGGGTGTGTTTTAAAAAGAATGCCACACTGCTTTTGTGCTCATTTTACATGTAACTTATTAAATCCACTGTTTCCCAATAACTGTGTACTATAGCCATTTACTCACGAGTGTAGGTTGCTGTCTAATTAGATTATGCTGCCTGTTGAGAATTGCATTTTGGATTTAGAACATTAGGCTATTCCCTCTGGATCAAGCTGAGTAGTTATGAAGCAGAATTCTGAGGGGTGGAACTCAGAGATTTGCAGGAAAGAATTTGCAACATTCTTTCCAAAATGTTCTTGTGTACCTAGTAAACCCTTCTGTGGAAATGTCTCCGGCAGTAAACGGGGGAACCTTTAACCATCCAAAGCTGGTGGACCAGCAGCACTGGGGCAGGGTGGGCCCCTGGCCTGTGCGGATGTCAAATGGGAGCAGCCCTCAGCACTTAGGGAGCATCAGCATTCCGAGGTGCTCTGTCGTGGTCTTCCTCTGCAGAGCCGCTTCGGTGCTCTGTCGTGGTCTTCCTCTGCAGAGCCGCTTCACGGGGAGATTCGATACAACACATCATCTCCTACACAGGTTCAGAGACCTGAACAGTCTCGCTTTGTAACAGTGATAGAAATAATTGAGTTCTTTTGCCTCCCTTCTCCACGTAGCCCGACAGCAGAGATTTTGTGCTGTTCGTATTGCTAAAGGCCACGTGACAATCAATATGTATATATTTTAAGACTTTCACTTGGAAGACTGTGGTATGGTGTTTGCCCTGGGTTCATTTCCCAGTATCTTAAAAAGCAAAACCCAGCACTGGAGGAGCACTGCCCAAAGAGACTGAGGACGGGCTACACATGCACCCTCGCAGTGTGTAGTCACTACTGTAAGAACAGGCGAAAGACCAGCCGTGATTACATTTTGCTTTCTTGTTTTTTGTTTTTGTTTTTGTTTTTGTTTTGTTTTTCCTGTGTAGCCCTGGGCTGTCCTGGACTCACTTTGGTGTAGACCAGGCTGACGTTAAACTCACAGCAATCTGCCTGCCACTGCCTCCTCAAGCGCTGGGGTTAAAGGCGTGCGCCCACCATGGCTGGCTGTAAGTACTAAATTTAATCCAGCCTCAAGTGGTTTTTCAATACATAATGAAGTTATGAGGGGTATTGTACATTCTTTTTTGCAGGCTGCACTTTTTTTCCCCGCAGAATTTGCCCTGTGTCCTGCAATGTCTATCAGCTTGGTCCAGCTACGTCTCAAGTGATCCCTGTGTGGCTAGTGATGACTGTGGTAGCAGTGTAGCCTGGAATTAAATAGCCTTAGTTGGAAGTCTTCAGCAGCCTCCGGCGTGGCCCCTCACAGGTGATATTTTGTGTACTTGTCACAAAGCTGCTTAAATTCCAGCTTAAGCAGGTACCACTAGTTCTGGTTCTTTAAAAACCTTAGAGCAGCTCCATTTCTTGGCTTGAGAGAACTTCTTTAGTTACCATGTACCCTGTGGTCCCCACTGTGGTGACCCTACAGAAGTACAGATATTTCAGGCTGAAACTAAGGCATCTGTTTATGCTTTTTCTTCGTATACAGCAGCAAGAAAAGGTAGTTACTGCATATGACTTTCAAACTGGGAAATGCAACAAATATATCAAGTATAGAAAACTCCGGACTCCTGTGTTCAAGGGCTTTATTAGTTTAAGGGCTTCGGTTGTTACTGTATCCTGTATCTATTAGCTTCCCAGTTGTTTGGGGTGGGGGGGTTCCTTTACGGAATTAAGGGATTAGACTTGAGAATTAACATTAACTTGGCACCTAGAGAACCTGATGTTTATCTTTAGGTAGTGGTAACTATTTAGGTGATAATGTTTGATTGGCGTCCTGTGGGGATGAGAAGATGGGGAGGAAGAATAGGCAGGTACCGACAGGAAAAGCAAAAGAACAGTTAGACATTGTAGTAATCCAGGAGAAATAACGAGGGTTTCCTCGTTATATTAATCAGAACAAAAGCTCAAGAGAGCATGGGGCAGTGGCAGGAATAGTGGCAGACCTTAACAGTTTGGGCTTGATTCTTTCAAACTTGGGAAGACTTTTCCCAGTCTTAAAAAGATTAAAAAAATGAGCAGTTTTGAATCTCAGCAGTTGTATAAAAAATAGATACATGTATGTACCTATGACCTCAGCTCGTGGGAGAGGGAGATAGGAAGATCACTGTGTCTGCCAGCCTAGCCTCAGGTTCCATGAGAGAGCGTGTCTTTTATTTTTTATTTTTATTATTAGTTACATTTTATTAACTCTGTATCTCAGCTGTATCCCGCTCCCTCATTCCCTCCCAATTCCACCCTCCCTCCCTCATCCCCTCCCTGCCCCTTTCCAAGTCCACTGATGGGGGGGACCTCCTCCCCTTTCATCTGACCCTGTTTTATCAGGTATCTTCAGGACTGGCTGCAGAGTCCTCCTCTGTGGCCTAGCAGGACTGCTCCTCCCTTGGGGGTAGGGAGGTCAAAGAACCTGCCTGAGAGATCGTGTCTTAAGGGAGAAAAATGGAGACTAACCACGGACGCCCAACAGCTTTCTCTTCTCCATGCATATAGAGATGTGTGCAAATATATCACCCTCTCACATGCATACATCCAGACAAACAAAAGCAAAAGCCTTTGCCATCTTTAAAAATGTTCACCTGTTTTTTTGGTGTTTGCTTCTTGAGTTACAAAATTAGTCAATATGGTCAGTGTATCTATGTAGTAGATATAAAAAGAGGCATCAGTAATTAGGGTTTTTGTGTGTGTGCCTCAACTACTCTGAGAATGAAAAATACACAAAGCAGGACTCACCACTAGTAGCTGAACTAGCTTGTGTGTTTTGCGCTCTAAATGTTGGCTTGTCAGTGAGCCAGATCTTTTTATTGTGTGGTTAATTTGAGATATCTGTTGGATGTCCATGTAGAAATAACAGTTGTGATGTGCTGGCCAAGACCTTCTATATTTAAAATCCGTATTTTGCCCTCATTGCTTAACAAAACAACTCCTCTCACTGGAGAAGTGTTTACTCCTCAGATAAACTAAGTCCTTGGCCAGCACAAGTGACTTTGAGGGTCTCCTGTCTCATTCGTCTTTTGTATGACAGACTTCACACGGTAGGGACAAACAGTAGTCCATAGAACACCAGAGGGTGGGCCCCAGGATTCCCCTCTATGCTCTGGACAGGCAGGAGGCCAGGCCAAAACATCTGCCAAGGAACAGGCTTTCCATAGCTTGTCATTGATATGTGTGGTGTCTTGGGGCTCAGTGTTTGGCACTGAGTCACCCTTGGGTTGCCATCTTTGAGAGTGGAAGGATGTTACTATATTGGAGTTTTGGTGCTTGCACTTGCTGTGGAGACATGCCCAATTAAGCTGAGCTAATACTGGCTTCGTTTGCTCTCAGAAATGAAAGCACCAGTTTGGAAGTTTGCTTGATTGCTTAGCAAAGCTGTAGCATGAAGTTTCTGTGTCAGTTCTTGAAGCATGGGGAACTGTCCAAGAATGAGATTGATTTGTGTATACATAGTGTCCAACAAATGCTACATTTAGAGTGACTCAGTGTCTTTGCGGGGTAGGATGTTGCTCTGTTAGGTGTCAGCCCTGTTGCCCTGTATTAGCATCAGACATAATTCCTTCATTCTCCTGTATTGGAGGTGAATATGGGGGCTTTGTCTCCATATTATTCAAACTCCATTAGCTTCAGAGAACCCAGTCTTTGTGGGAGGATGAAGGAAAAAATTTCTAAGAACAGAAATGTTAAACAGAAACTTTGATGTTTAGATGTTTGCCTTTTTCCTTCCCAAGCCCCGAGTTATTTAATCATTTCCACTGCGCTGGGCTGTAAGGGCAATGGGACTCTGTGGTGTTTGGGAGGTGTGTTGTGGAGATGCTGTGTGCCCTGACAGAGCTGAGTGTGCCACTTGCAATACTGTGCCAAAGCTGAATTTAGACCTCAGAGAAAAGAGCTTGGTGAGCATCTTGAAAGTCATCTGCTTTGTCCCCTTTCTTTAAAAGATGGGAAAACTGGCGTGAAAGAAGGCTTAAAGTTTAGGTTTGAATAATAGACTCAAACATTTTCTAGAAGCTGTTTTTTTTTTTTTCAAATGTTACCACATTGTCATTCACGAGGCAGCACTTAGCATTCATTGTGCATGACTTTCTGTGCTGATGTGCTCAGTCGCCTCAGCCCAGGAAGCCTGCCACCTGTCTCATGGTATTTTTCCACTGAGAAGGACACTTGTCTGCAGTCAGAACGCAGCCGAGCTGTTTGAAGGTGACAGTGACGATGGCAAAGGATCAAAGCTGGAAGGCCAGTCACAGACTGAAGGCTAGTGTGGAATGCAACATTGCTATGTGCAGGTGTCTCAGAGCCTCGTGAGAATCTTTGGGCCAGGTAGAACTGTTACAAATGAAATCAAGCCTGTTTTCATGGCCATGCAGGAAAAACCCAGCGCTGTTGATGTAATCAGAGGTAAGGTTTGCCTTTTGGAACGTGTGATTAATCTGAAGAATGAAGCCCTGAGCGCCTCTCATCTCCCTGAAAACATGCACACAGGAAGCATTATACTTGTTATGTATTTAGAAACATGTTAGTTGTATATTTAGAAACATGCCCAATATATGTGTAATATCAACAAAGAAGAAGCCATGAAAAAGAACTCATGAAAAAGCAAAGCGGCAACAATGCTACAGTGAAAAGGTGATATCTAGTTTTACGTTCAAGTCTTGACTCTCCAGGACTTGGTCTTCTCTATAAAGTGAAATCACTCACAAATAACATTTCCCGTGACTTAAGAAAAGCCGTCAGGTCAGGGTTGGGTGCTCTGTGATTCCAGAAACCATGAGGTAGCTGATGGCACCCTTGATTTGGCACCTACATCAGAGTTGGGGTGGGCTCCCCAGATCAGCTGAAGGCTGCAGTGCCCTGTGTCATCCAGAGCAGGCCTTTCGTCACTCCAGTCCTCTCTCTGTGTTCCCCAAAGCAAAGTCTCAAGTGCCAGAATAATGCCTAAATGCCAAAGTACGCCCCAAGCTGGAAACTGCCCCAGAGCCAACCAGTCTATCTGCTGAGAGGTTGTAGAGTTTTATCTACTTTTTCCCTACTTGAGTGGTGCACTATTTAACCTTTGTAGTTTGATAATAGTATTTAGAGTCACATCACAGTATTTTGGGACTGTGGGTTAGGATAGAATCTCATTGTGTAGCCCAGGCTGGCTTGGATGGAACCTAGTGTGTAGCCTGGCTTTGAATTCATGGAAGCCTTTTCCAGCGACTGGAATTATAGGCATAAACGTCTGCTTGAGTTCTGCATTAGCATTTTAAAAGAAAGCACTGTAGACCATTGTCATCTCAGTAACTGCTGTGGGGATCAGAAATAACCGATTAGCCCCGAACCACAGCACTCTGAGTGCACCCAGTGGTGTCTGGTCTTTGAGTGTCTGGCGTCTGAGTTAGGATGTAGAAGGGAGAAATGAGTGAATGGAAACACTAGGTACCACGGTGTGGCTGCACAAGCCATTGTTACCGTGTGGATGGGACGTGCCCTCCGCAGGTTCCAGTGCTTGAATACCTGGTCTCCAGTGTGCCACACTGCCGTAGGACACTGCAGAGCCTGTAAGAAATGGGGCCCCACTGCTGGAGGCGGATGGCTGAGGGACAGGCCTCACACTTTAGCCCCTGGCACTGCTTCCTGCCCCACCTCTGTGTTTTGACCTGCCCAGGTGTCAGCGAGTGGCCTCTCACTTCTGTGACATCTGGGGGCTGTCTCACCTTCACGTTTCCGTTTCCCGCTCTCTAATGGACTGCACCTTCAGACTGTGGGTGACGCACGTCCGTCTTCTTGTCAAGATTTTGGTCACAACAATGCGAAACACAAGATGACGTTTCCTACCCAGAGGCCAGTTGTGCCTTTGTGGGGCTAGCATGTTCTTGTCCTCTGTGAAAACACGGAGATAGGTTGTCTTCCTAATGTTTAAAATGAGAGGCAAAGACTGAAACACCCCCCCCATAAAAGATGAGTTCTTCAGCTCTATTTATTCTATACTATTGGTAAAAAAAAAAATGAAATAAACCCTCCATTTCTGTTCCTTTGCCGTTGTCACCTGTAAGAGGCGGGCTTATAACACTGCTTCCATGTGCACAGATGAGACACCAGAATTCATCTTTAGGCATGGCACAGGCTTGACCGACAGCAGCATTTGTTTGTTGGTCGGGATCTATAAAGTAAATTCAGCTACGATGGTTTGGATTTAAAGCTTGAGCATAGCGCAGCATTGAAATGACTCCTTGAAACTTTTAAGTCTGTAACGGGATAGCATCTGACAATTAGGAAGTCCCCAGCGTAGAGGAGTTGGCTTTCTCATTGCTGGGATAGCATACTTGCATGAACAACCTGGACGAGGAAGGAATTATTTTAACTCGCACTTTGAGAGGGTTCAGCCTTGCTACACACTTGGGCAGAACTTACTGGTGGCAGGAATGTGTGGCAGAGGAGCGTCTTCGTGGTGGCTTTGAAGTGGGAAGAAAGGGGAAAGAGAAGAGCCTAGGACAAGGTGGAGTTCCCCAAGCTCCCTCTTTACAGCGACCCACCAATGCCAGCTGCGCTCCGGTCTCCAGATGTTTCCAGAACGTCTCAAAGTAGCACCGCTACTTAATAACCCAAACATCACCGCCGGAGACTTACAGGAGAGGTTTCAAGTTGAAATGATGACACTAGCTGGGGGCCAGTTTTTCTAAGCAGCGTAATGATGCTGCTTTCCATTCAGAGAGCACACATTCTATAATAGCCAGAATGAGAGTGCCACTGTCACCACCACCACCTGCTCTGCCCACAGGAGCGATGGAGGCCACTTTGGGTTGCACCAATAGTCTCGAGGGTGCCTGCTTGTGTTCAAGGCCAACGTAACGTCACTGAGAACAACCGGCTAACTTCCTGTTTGTCCTTCAGCAGTGGGGCAACAGCTGGCGATAATTCCATTCTTCCACTAGCTGCACACGTTTATCTCCCTCATAGACCTCTGCAGACAGACAGCACAGTCTGACCTCACGTCGACCTGACTGGATCAGACAGTCTTTAGGTTAACATAATGTAAGATTGTATTTTCCATGTTCCAGTCAGTGCTGGGTGTATTTGGCTAGTCCTTTGGAGAAATAAAGCCCTCCTGCAGGCTTCAGTTATTAAAACAGAACCACACACGCACTCCTTACGTTCTGAGCAGTGGTTTTGAATGGCAGTCTAAGTATGTTAATTGGTCTCAGGCTGATTTATAACCCCTTGCTTTAAGTTTCTCATTTTATATCTAAAATTTACAAGTTACGATTTTTATTCAGTGCCATTAAAACAGCATAGAGAGCATTTAAACAAGACAAAAAAACCACTTCTTCCAAAAGCCCAAGGGGCATCCTGTCGCACGGCCGTCTCTTGGCCAGGTGTGGGCCATCTGGGCTGTTCTTCAGAGGCTCTTCACATAGGCTCCCCTTGGAGTGGAGTCAGGGCATGGTGGGAGAGTCCCCACATCGCTGTGGCAGGAGAGTCTGTCACTCATCGCCTGTCGGGAGCAGACTCATGTTATTGCTTGCCTCTCACCCCCACCAGGTGCTGTAACTTGGATGTGAAGTGTCCGTGTTGGCTCTTGTATTAGCTGCTTGGTCCATAGCTGTTGCTGTTTGATGCTTTGCATGTAATTTATGCCTACTCTGGCCTCTTCACTGTCCTTTTCATAGGGCTCGTGCGGAAAAAGTTTCCTAGGATCCCACTCATGGGACAACAGAAGGAAGCTGAGGAAAATAACTCTAGGCCTTCCCTCCAACAGGCGAGAAAAGTTAGTTTGTATGTTCCTGTTTCTACACACCCGCCATCCGTGGCTTGCTTTCCTCCCTGGCACAGTTTGGGTGTGTCTAAACAAACAGAACCAGCAGTGAACTGTGTTTGTTTGCAAAGCATGTTATTGTTGGATCCTCTCCTTGTAAGGGCTGGAGTTTCGTGTTGTACTGCTTCCTCCCTGGAAATGCGTTAGACACACCGAGCAGCTAAACTCACTTTTTATCTTGCCGTTTAAAAGAGGCTTGATGGATCTTCTAGCGGGTGTTTTATGCCGGGACGGGGGACGCTGAGGGGGAGGGTATCTTTGTTTCTCGGAGAGGTATTTGATATGTTAAGTCACAAGATGAACTGCAGTTTCACCAGCCATCGTCTTCACGCATGCAGGTGTGTGCACGTGTGTGTGTGTGGAGACCCAAACTTCACACCCATTGTCTTCTAGTTGTTCTCCACTTGATTGAGCTCAGTCAAGATCTCTCAGTTGAAACGAGAGTTTGTCCAGTTTTAGCCAGTTAACTCACCCCATTGGCCCTTTGTCAACGCTGGGATCACAGACAGGCGGCCATGCCTACCTTTTATGTAGGCTGTGGGAGTCCAAATTCCAATCCTCAAGTCCTCAAGTGTTATGCCGTCTTCCCAGTCCAAGGCTTGTGTGTTCCTAAGAAATAGATTAGCCAGGCAGAAAGCCAAAATATACCAAAATCTCCTCAAATAATGCACTTCTCTCCCCCTACAGTGTGTAGCACATAGTTGTTTTCGCTGCTTCGGAATTCTCATCTGTGTAACTTTGTTACCTGAGTTTTCTCCAATTAGTATGAGTTTTCTCGTTATTTGTGATGAGTATGCAAATTTATGAGACTGATGTGCCGGCCGCCGCCCTAGCGGGACACCTGAGCCTAGCAGGACAACTCTAGAAATTGTCCACAAAGCGGTTCCAGTCCACGTGGGACCATAGATGTTCCACAGTGTTTTAAAGTCTGCCGGTCATGTATGTCAGATATGATCCAGTGTGTTTTTGCAGGAAGAAATAAATCGCTTGCCCTCCTCCTCCTAAGGATGAGGTGGTGCTGTGTTATGTGAGGTAGCCAGGGACTCTCTGGCAAATCACTTCAAATATGTCTTCTCCCTTTTGTTTTGCTTGTGCTTTTCCCCAGCACACAGGAGTCAAGCAGTGACTCGCGTGGATAAAATTCGCTTAGTGTGTGGTGGCATTTGGAGTTGTGGGAGATCCCCCACCACACTCTCTTGTTTTCCTTCACGCATTTCATTTTTCATCATAACGGAATATGCTTATTTTAAACAATTGGCGAGTACAGATAAGCAGAAGAAAGGTAACAAAAGGAGCCAAATCATTAAATGATGACTGCCATAATCCCTCGATCTCAATTATTCATTTGTATTTGGATGGCTACATGATTGGTTATTTGCCTTGAGATTTTAAAAGCATAATCAGTGTATCTGAACATATGTTGTGAATATCTGTCTACACTCGGATATAATTTTAATGGATAAAGATTTATATCGTGTGTGTATGTCACTGTGTGTTTAAGAAGTATCTCAGTTTTCTATTTTCATTCCTATTGTTATTACAAATACCACTCTAACTAAATCATACACACACACACACCTACACATACCATACACACACACATAAAACAAATTACTACACACCTCTTGCACTAAAGCAAACATGTCAGTGTTTGATAGGCCAGGAATCTGGGCATGGCCACTTCAGGTGCTCTGGGTCAAGATGTCAAGATGTTTCTCTGGCATGCAGTTGCAGTGCTGGCCAGGTTAAATTCTTAATCAGAGAGCCCAGTGAAAGGATCTGCTTCTAAACCTATCCTGTTGCAGAATCCTCTCCTGAAGAGCTCCTTGATGTAGGGCCTCCATTAGGACACTGTTGGCTGTCGGGAGCTCTCAGTCCCTGGCTGTGTGGCCCTTTGAATATGCCGTTTTGTTTCAGCAAAGTCAACAAGAAGAATCTTCTGCTCCTGTGTGTTTATGCTGCCATGGTATGTCTGCTGGGTAGAGGAAAGTGTTATTCCTTTGTACCTGAGCAAAGTATTGACATCCTGTCCCTCCACACTCAGGGGGAATACCAGGGAGCAGGAGGCGCTGGAGTCCTCTTCAGTGTGCTGCCCCACGGACCATCTTAAAGCTGAAACTCACAAAACGGTGCTGTCCAGTTGGTTTCCAGAATTTGGTAATTTTGCATTCCCTTCAGCAGTTCATAGAAGCTGATGAATTTTTGTTGTTGTTTATTTAAGTCCCTAAACATTAACGAAGCAACCCTAGGCTTATAAGCCTCATTGGTCAGTGTACGCGGCTGCCTTCAGTCTCCATCTACAACCTCCATCCAAACAAGTTCTAACCAGTAAAAACAGCCCCTGATCCTCTTAAGATTTCAAAATGCCCCATATGAATCGTGCCTGCATCACATACCCCCCGTCCTGAGTCTACTGCCTTTCATGTTCTTGAGCCCGTTCTTTTCAGTGTCCTTGTTCCCACATGAGATAGATGTATCCCAGATTTCTGCCTTCTGTGCTTTCTCTCTGAGAGCTTGCTGGCTCTTCGGGGTCAGCCACTCACTAGTGTCTCGGGGGTGATTGCCAAGATTTACCTCCCCTGACCCCTCTCCACAATCCAGCTGCCTGTACCTGTACCTGTACATGTGCATGTATGTACGTGTGTGTACGTGGACACGTGCCTGTGTACGCACGGGTGTATGTGTGTTTCCGAGCATCCTCCAGTCTTGCTTTCAACCACTGTTCCCACCCAGCATCTGCTCTGTCTAGTGTGGCCGCCCCCAAACCGTGGTCTTCTTTTCTGTCAGGACAGCCACCATTTACATTCGCAGGAACATTCTACTTTTAACTCTCTGGACTCCTCCCATAGTGTAAAACCAGATAAGGTGATGCACACCTCTTGTCCCAGCAATCAGAAGAATCACAGATTTGAAGGGCTACATAGCCAGACCCTACTTCCAGAATAAAGACAGGGCTGGGGGGGGGGGGCAGCTTTGTCAGTACTTAACCTGTTCAGTCAGTACTTAGCCTGTTCAGTGAAGTGAGTTTGATCCGCAAAACTCACATAATAAAAAGGAAAGCTGGGTATAGTGGTGCACACTTGCAGTCCAAGTGCTGGGGAGGAGGAGATCAGATCCCTAGGGCTCTCTGACTGCGCAGCCTGGCCAGCTTTTAGGGGTATGTACCTATCCAAACCCTCACAACATTGTTTCAGAGTGCAAGTCCTTATGAAGCTGTGCTGGAAGGAACGGGTACAAACAGGTGGTATATGACGCAGGCATGATTCGTATTGGCGTTTTGAAATCTTAAAGAGATCAGTGCTGCTTTTACCGGTTAGAACTGTTTGGACGGATGTTGTAGGCCGGAGACTGAAGGCTGCTGTGTGCACTGACCAATGACACTTAGGAGCCTAGGGTTGCTTCGTTAGTGTTTTTCCCCACACAACAAAGTCTTCACCAACTTCATAGTTTCTGTGGCAGTTCCAAGCTCATGACTTACCTTCTCTGTGTGACTTTCAACGTGACGGGCATTCCTGGGGACCTGGGGCCTCCCTGCAGCTTCCAGCATCATACTTTTCCCAGGCTGAGCCAACGAGAGACAAAGAACAGAAGACCAGTGTTCTTTGCCCATTAGAAGATTTCCCTGCATTGCTTTTCTCTTTCTTCCCATGACATCTCCTTGGACAAAATTGTCCCGTGGCCACTCCCATGGCAGTGCATGGAAGGCTGAGTTGAGTGCCAGCCAGGTTAGCTAATCAGTGAGCTCCATCTTTATAGAGAGCACTTAGTCTCAAAAGTGAAGGGGGAGTCATGGTGGCTCATTTCTTTAATCTCTCCCCCTGGAAGGCAGAAGCAGGTGGTTCGCTCAGATGGAGGTTAGCCAGGTCTGCATCCAAACTGTCTTACTTGGGGTTTCTGTTATTGTGATGAAATTCCATGACCAAAGTAACCTGTTGGGGAAAGGGTGTGTTGGGGTTAAGCTTCCATGCTATTCATCACTGAAGGAAGTCGGGCAGGAGCCTAGAGGCAGGAGCTGATGCAGAGGCCATGGAGGGGTGCTGCTCACTGGCTTGCTCCCCATGGCTTGCTCAGCCTCCTTTCTTACAGCACCCAGCACCACCAGCCCAGGGATGTCACCACTGCAATGGGCTGGGCCCTCTCACATCACTGATTAGGAAAATGCCCTACAGCGTTGCCTACAGCTGGATTTTATAGGCATTCTCTCAGATGACGCTCCCTCCCCTCAGATAACTAGAGCGTATGTCAAGTTGTGGTAAGACCAGCCTGCACACAAGCCAACCAGCCTACATAGGAGAGTGCTTCAAAAACAAAAACAAAACAAACAAAACCCAGACCATAACAGCAGCAACAACAAAATATTAAGGTGGATAGTGACAGGGAAAAGCCCAGTATGAACCTCTGACCTCCACACACTGGAAGGAACATGTATGTAGTCTCACCATGGACAAGTATGTGCACACACACGCGCACACACACACACACATGCACACTGATTAAAAAGGCAAACAGAACAAAAGAATTACATATTTTATATCCTGAAAGGAGAGATGTCTTAGCCAATCCCAACATTTACTAGCTATGATAAGTTATAAGTGTGTGGTTGTCTATGAAAATATTCAATTACTTTAATTGTTCCAACATGGTTTTTATCATGTTATCACACATTGCGCAAAATTCTGGTTCTCGCGCATGGAGTTTTACTAATAAAAATAAAATGTGCTGGGGCTGGAGAGCTGGCTCCGAGGTTAAGAGCACTGACTGCCCTTCCAGAGGTTCAGTTCCCAGCACCGACATGGCAGTTCACAACTGTCTTTAACTCCAGGATCTGACACCCTCACGCAGACATACATGTAAACAAAACAATGCGCATAAAAACAAATAAATTAATAAAATGTGTCATAAACTCATGCTGCCTGGGGCTGTGAATTTGGAATCTGCAGACACTCTTGCAGCCCTGGGAGAGAGGAGGCCGCCCAGGCAGTCTGGCTGCAGTGTGGCAGGTATCTGCTGCCTGCCAGCCGAGTGGACACTTGATGATGGCGACTCCGCTGTGCTCTGGATTCTGTACAAGGTTGCCTCTGGGAACGCAGCGGCTTCCTCGTGCCTTGTGTCTCCTGCGGCACCTGGCTGTGCTGGCAGGATTTCAGCGGCAGCACTCCAGTGTGAGCTGAGGAACCTAGGTCTGTTTTGTGCCTCAGACCCCGGCGGTGGGCGGAAAGGAGAGCGAACTGATCCTCAATAATCAAAGAAAACACACAAGCAAGGGATAAATACCTCTAGAGGAAATTTGAAAACAAGTAGAAATCTTCTTAAAATTTAAAATCACACCAAGAAAAATTGAGAAATCAAATGGGCCGAACTCAGTGAACATATGTATCATACATACAACAACATGTATGTAGTTTAAGTTTTGAATGGTTTCACTCTGCATAGATTATAAACTCCAGGAAAGATGGAAAACATGACACATGATGCACAACTGTGCATATTTTTAAATGCTGTTTATGATTATGTGGGTGTACGTGTGTATGCTGTGTGGAGATCGGAGGACAACTTTGTAAGTTTATTCTCTCCCTCATGTGGCTCTCCGGGCTGAGCTGTGGTTGTAAGGCTTGTGCAGTCAATGCCTTTACCTGGCCAGCCAGTGGGTCAGCGACCAGCCGTGCTGGTGGATCAGCGGAGGCGGCCCTCTTGCTCTCTGTTCACTGTGCGGTTTTGTGTCATGTCTTCTGTTGAATGCTGACGGAGTTAAGGACATACTGGTGACATGACTGGGCCACCTGCTGGGGTGGAGAGGAGCACACATGGGTACAGCTATGCTTGTGTGAGCATGTGCTTCCCCCATGGAGGAGTCTGGGGGAGAGGAGGAGGTGAGCAGAGAGCCTGGCAACGTTTCTGGAAAGCTGCTGGACGTGGCCTGGTTTCCTTGGATGCCATCCCAGAAGCTCCCTGTCCTGTGCACCGGCACACAGGTGCAGTGGCTGTGCAACGGTGCCGGAAAGCTTTTCTCCGCGTGCCATTATTGCAGTGGTTCGGGTATTCACCATAATTTTAGAAATTAAGTTGTACATTATCCTCTTCTCCAGTCAACACCTTCAATGAAAGCTAGCCTCTGTCATTCCTGGGTGGACTTTGTTACTGCATCTCATCACTCATGTGGCTTCCTCTTCCTGTGATAATCAGAAGTCTGACTCCTTTCTAACTCTAAGGCTATGTGCATATTGCACTGTTTTTATAGAGAGGCTGCTACAGTACCTGTTACAGGCTAGGACTGTGTCTCAGGCGATAAGGAGATGAGAGAGTCCAGTGTGGTAATGGGCATCCCAGCATCTGGGCCAGACAGGAAGCAGTCTAGTCCCTGAGCACACCTGCTGATTAAACAGAACCTATTTAGGAAGTTTGAGGACCATCCCATTCTTTTTTTCAAATAAAGTTCTGATTTTCATATGTTTTTTTTAACCTTCAGATTGTCTTGCATATAACACAAACAGTTGGTTCAAGGTACTCAGATATTCAAATGCAACTGTCATATCCTCCCTGAACCAGCAGGGGATTCGGTGTAGTCTGAACGTTATCTTCAGACTGTGCAGTCCTTGGAGACTGAAGAAAGGAGGGCTAGTATATAACCCCGCAGAACAGTGTGCAAGCACCGGTGGGCTGTTGGGAGACACCGAAGGTTGTCCAGAGAGAGCCGTGTGCAACTTGGCCCCTAGAAATCTTCATTCAAAAGGGGTTTGGATGCAGACAGCTCTTTTACAGGTGTGTACGCACTGACACTGACCTCCATGTCCAGTGTCCAGCCATTCACTTCCCACTTGCACTTTTATTGACTCTCTTTGGATGTTTATTGAATCTCTTTGGATGCAGACAGTTCCATTCATCCTAGTTAAATTTCGTCTTGTTATTTGGAGCCCAGAGTAACAGCGTGTTGCAGTCCTCCTGGTCTTCATTCTGTGACGGCTACACGGAAGTGTGCCTCTACATAGGCCTACGAGTCTTCTGACAAATGTAGCTCAGCTCTAGCTCACAGCTAGAGATACAGAAAGGAGACGGGTCATTCCCCAGGGATGGAGAAGACACTGTCCACTGTCAGTACCTAATATTCTGGGTCAAAGTTCACAGTTGAACATAAAAGTCGAATGTTGTTAATAAGATCTAACAAGCTGAAAACATTTTAGGGACTCACTGATTGAATTGGAAACTCCTTCTGTCACTGTCCCCTTTTCATTGAGAGACAGGTGTGACTGATGGAAGCCATGCGTTCTCATCTGGACCACAGTCTATTAATATGCGTGTCCATTGCTGTCTGGCACGATCGTGCCCGGAGAGCCCCGCTCACTCTCACGTGCGCTGGGCTGTTCTTTTGGACAGAAGTGCAGTTGTGCTGGAGGTTATCCTGAGCCTCGGATGTTCGCTCTTTCTTCTTACACAGGCACTGGTGTGAAAGAACAAACAAAGAAACAAAAAACAGTTCTCCATTGGAAACTGTGATTTGTAAACAGCAGCATTTGAACACTCAGGCTGACAAACTGTGACCTGTGGCCCAAATCTAGATTTACCACCTGTTTTTCTAAATTGTTTGTGTTTGATTTTGAGACATGGTTTCACTATGTAGATGTAGCCGAGGCTAGCCTAGAACACTCTCTGTACACCAGGCTGGCCTTGAACTCAAGGAGATCCCCCGACCGCTGAGACTAAAGATACGCGTCACCTTGCATGGCTCTCTTAGTTGTTAAAAGGTTAGCGGGAAATCAAAAGAAGACTAATACTGAAATTCAAATTTCAGCATGTGTCAAAAAAAAGGTCACTGAAACCAAGCCTTGTGTTTCTTTGTTGCCAGGGGCTGTTTTTGCTCCAGTAGCTTTAGAGAAAAAGCCGCCCAGTTAGAGCATCACCCACAGAAGCAGGTTTGGCTTACCTGGGTCCCTGAGCCCTACCCCAGGTGACACCCTCAGAATCTCCGGAGCCATGCTTCAAGAATATGCATGTTAAGCAAACTCAGGGAAACTCTCACCTAGACGAAGCACTGAGAGCCGTGAGAGTGACCCCAGGACCTGGGAAAGGCAATGCTGCGCTGCTTTCCTGGCCATGGTCCAGCCTTTCAGTCTTGGTGCAGTGTTGTTTACACTGTGTGGTCGGGGTCACAGCTCTCCAGATTATGGAGAGAAGGTCACGTTAGTTTCTTTGGGCTGCTGTTAACAGAATATGGTATATTGGTGGAATCAACAGGAATTTGTTCTCCCACAAATCAGGAGTTCAAAGTCCTGTTCTCCCTTCCTGTCCCAGGCCTGTCTCACAACACTCTGAGGCTGATCTGGGGGTCATACTGCCACCTCCTGCTTCATCCCACAGCGCCCTCTACCTTTCCTCTCTAAGGATGCTTCTCATGGATTGATAATCGAAGGTGCTCGAGATCAGCAAAAACCCTTTTCCAAATAAGGTTATTATGATATGAACGTGTCTTTTGGGGCCACCATACAGCTTGTAATCATTACTCTTTAGCCCAATAGCCTATCCAATTCCAAGTCATAAGATTTTTGTGTCTTCATTTCTGGTCCCGCTTGTGCCATTTTGGTTTCATTCTGCCACGGAAATCCCTTACTTACACATTTATGATGTATTCCCACTTGGAAAATGTTAGAATGTATTTCTGAGCCAGGAATTGGGGCTGTAACGTCGCCAGCACTGTCATTTCTATCCCCCGCTTCTTCCCTCTGGCCACGTTGCTCTGTACGCCCTCACAGCTCCTGCCTTCTCCCTGAGCCTGTGCATACAACCCGTCCTCCTAGAAGCCTGAGCCTTCACGGTCATTACGTGCTCCTACCATTACACTCTCCTAATGTGTAGGTATGTGTCCGAGCCCGTTTCAGTGCTGACCTTCCCGCAAGAAGTCAAGAAGCTCTTTTGTGTTGTGTGTGACACTCTGGGCCTTCTGCATACTCTAAGGTCTCTTGAGTACGTTGTTCTGGCTCCACATGTCCAGCATCTTTAAGTCAGGGAGATACACTGAGAGAGACAGTGTGGCGCAATGGTTAAGGACAAAGCCTCTAAATAAAACCCTAGGTTCTCGGCTAGATCATTGAGCCCCTCCTTGCAGCGGTCTTCCACCATAAACGGTGCTATAAGGATCACATGAAAACGTGTGTGTAAAGAAACTGGAGCATTATGAACTTGTAGGTTACTATGGACTTCTGTTTCCTGATGGTTAGTTAATACAAAGACTTCTGTAAGTGTCACTATGTAAACAAGTGTTCAGTTTACAGCATCACCTTCAAACCTGACACCAGAAGCAGCCACACAGTGTTTTTCTGTTCAGATCCTCTATTTATAATTTCCAGTACTTACATCACCAGTAAGAACAGATGTAAATCAACAAACCTTACTCTTGTGTTGGGTGTCAGTGTTGTTAGGAATTCAATCTGGTCCTTTTTGGTTCTATTCCTTTTCATCAGGCATTTGATTAGTGGTTATGTAATGGCTTTACGTTTAGTGGGTGTGGTCAGAAGAACTAGCTACAGTCAAACACTCACCAGCCCGAGGTTACCAATGAGTGGAGACTTTTCTGAAGCCCATCAGGGGAAACAAGTGCCTGGGAAAAGGAACAAATCAGGAATCCTACCAGATGGTAATAATATTTACACAGAGGAGGGCCCTTGTGATACCTCCCACTGAAACAGCCATACAGAGAATCATTTCCTCCGTGATGTGTGCTCTGACAAGCTCTGCTGTGAGGCTGGGACTCTCCAGAACACACAGCTTGCCATGACTCCAGGATTTGCCCAGTTCTGCAAGGTTCATAATGGAGAGGCTGAGGGGACAGAGAGCCTCGAGCTGCTAAGCCAGTGTTTCTAAAGATGGTTTGGAATGCATGTTTCCCAACATATAATACTAGGTTTTTTGGCAGAATGCCACATAGCATGTGAGCTTTCAAGTTACCAGGTCTAGATATCATGGTAGAAAGTCAGCAGACAGACTGAGGATGAGGAGCAGCCAGGGAGCCACTCACAGGAGCTGCTGTCCTTGTGTCAGGCAGCAAGAATTGTCCCTGTGCCAGCGCGGAGACCACTCTTCTGTAGGCCTTGATATCTTACTCAGGGCTTTCTCTCAGAGGTACAGGCATAGTTTTGTTTTGTTTTGTTTTAATACTGTCTGACTTCTGTTTGTTCTTTAGTGGCTGCCTTGGCTCCCATGTACACTGTCCCGTAAGGTTAATCTCTAAGGGTTAATTCTAAAAAGCCAATTTAGCTTGTTATATAGTCCAAGTACAATGCATTAACAGGAAAAATAATTTTAAGGATGCCATTAGCTGTCAGTCTCGTCTCCTTCCAGCTATCCACCAGGGGCGCCATGATAGCAGCAGCCATCCTGCCTTGCATGAACATTTTCAAATGTTCAAACATTTCCCTACCTCTGTTCCTCTCTGTCTCTCTACTGCTTTGGTTGTTTTATCTACAGATGACAAATTTAATTAGTGGTTCCTGATTAGTTCTTTTTTTTTTTAAGCTGTGAAATGAATGATGGGAATCTAAGTGTTGGCAGCAACTTCCATGATAGTATAGACTATGATGAGGCTATCACAGTTGGAAAACAAAAATTCATACAAAATATAAAAAGAAAAAATTCTAGATTTTGGTGAATTATTTCATTAGCTTATAGTAAGTAAAGCAGATCACAAAAGAATCAAAGAATCAAAGTCAGTGAAGATTACACAGTGCCGAATGCCTGCTGTTCCCAGGCATCCTCACTGGTGTTCTAAGCTGTGTAGCTCTTCAAGAATTTAGCACTTCTAAGGATGTGTCATCGTCACCATTGATTCTATAACTCTACCTTCCAGACCAAACCTTAAAATAACTCCAAACAGGGGTAGGTGAAAGCTTTATACAAAAGGCTTGACGTTTATGTTACTAATAAGAGAGAAACATTGCAATTATGGACCACTTAGAGAATTATGATAGGATGACCCTCCAAAGAACCATCATGCAACCATTAATGATGGTGATCATGGAGACTCCAGCCATCAAACGTGATGGTCACAGACACTGCATGGAAAAGTTGTTTGAAATGTGAAGTTTACAAAGTTGAAAATGAATGTGCATAATACAAGTGGGAGAGATGTTAAAGCCAACTTTAAGGCCAGCCTGATCTACTTCTACTTAGCAAGACGCTGTTTCAAATAAACGAACAGACAACAAACTAATGAATAAATAATAAATTCAATATATATATATATTTTTTTTTTTAAAAAAAGAATAGTCTTTGAGCTTGTCTACCTTCTGTATTATGTCCCCATCCCCAGGAAAACAAATAATTTAGGCAGTTTCCCATCTAAGGCAACATTCATGAATTGTGTATTTCACTGTGGAGTTGTTCACAAAGTTTTGAAAGGACTGTTCAGTATTTGTTTTGTTTGTTTGTTTGTTTGATTGTTTTTTTTTTCCAGACAGGGCTTCTCTGTGTAGCCTGGGTTGTACTGGACTCCCTTTGTAGACCAGGCTAGCCTCAAACTCACAGAGATCTGCCTGCCGCTGCCTCCCTGAGTGCTGGGATCACAGATGTGTGCCACGGTGCCTGGCGAGCTGTCCAGCATTGCTGTGAACACAGTGTTCTTTTCTTGTTTCCGCTCTGTCACTGTTCCCATACTCTGAACATATCACGAAGACAACCACAGGAGCGTTTCCAGCAAATGAGTCACTTAGAGTGTTTGGTGGCTGCACTTAAGTCCCTTCTAAGTACAGTGAATACACGTCTACAGGACTCAGTGCAGTGAAAAATAGCTTGCTGACAATGCTTTACCATGTACTTTGCCTTCAAGCCCTCTCCATGGTATCTCAGCCGTCACCATTACAAACACAGCAGAAATTGGCCAGTGAGATGGCCAGCTGTTCTCATCCACGCTCCTGCCCAGATGCAAGTGGGAAGAGTCCACTTTTAAAGCTATTGCATATCTTTATGTAAAGAGAAAATGAAACAGAATCACAAAGTTTATACTTATTTACATACATTCTCATTCTATGCTGTTGATGTAGGCTTAATGTTTTTTGCTTTTTTTTTTTTAAGAAAGATCTTTTATGCTTCATAATAATAGCAAGAATATCAACAGCTTTATTGGGACCTAGCCCCCTGCCCCCTCCCCCTTTTTTTTTAGC
The DNA here is from genome assembly GCF_030254825.1 of Meriones unguiculatus. Classification (NCBI taxonomy): domain Eukaryota; kingdom Metazoa; phylum Chordata; class Mammalia; order Rodentia; family Muridae; genus Meriones; species Meriones unguiculatus. The sequence continues at coordinate 101,623,726 of NC_083354.1, forward strand.
TTTTAAGATGACAGGAACAGTTGAGTGGGAGGCTTCCATTTTTGGGAGGCCAAGTAGAATGGTTTTCCATTTAGTTTTTCTAACTTAAAGCTTAAACCTCTAGGGCTTATACATAACCACACTGATGAAAGATGCAGAGAAGACAAAAGACTGGTCAGAGACTTCAGGTCACATGTTTTCTCATGGAATGCTAAATTCCTGGGTTTTCATTTTGTTATATGTAGTCTAAGCCGAAGAAGCTGGCCAACTGAAACTACCAAGCTCCAGGAAAGCCAGTCCTTGCCAGAAGGCAAATTCTAGCAAGGTAAGATCTTGCACAGCATCCACTGTACTGAAATGCCATAGAAAGTATGTGGGTCCATCCTGCTCTCGCCAGAAGAAGGTTTGTTGGGAGCCCAGATATCTGCTCTGTGAAGCCATGCGGAGGCATTCTAGCATAGTGTTTCCTCCCTATTGGCAGTGTGGTTTCTATGGACTTCAAAGAAAACTCAAGTAGCCCTCCTTGCCAACTGTTCGCAGACCCAAGGAAGACCTGGACTTCTGCCCCACCTGGCAGCCACAGTATTCTCCACTCTAAAGAAAGGCTATTCCTGTTGCCTGTCGTAGTTACCTTTCTTTTGCTGTGATAAGGTATTGCCAAGGTGATTTGTAGAAGGGTTTATTTGGGTTTTATAATGTCAGAGGTTAGTGTCCATGACCACCATGGCAGAGAGCATAGCAGCAGGCAGACATGCTTGGCACTGGAGCAGTAGCTGAGAGTTTAGATCTTGATCTATACCCACAGGCAGAAGAGTGATAACTGGGAATGGCATGGACTGTTGAAACCTCAAAGACCCACCCCACTCGTCCTCCCACCAGGCCACACCTCCTAATTCTTTTCAAACAGTTCCATCAGTGGGGGACCGAGTATTCAGCTATATGAGCCTGGGGCCATTCTCATGCATAAGAAGATTTGCTGTGTTATGAATACACAGTGAAATTATGAAAGAAGAGTAAAATCACATCGTTTGCAGGAAAAAGAAGTAAGCAAAATAAACCAGATCCAGAAAGACAAATACATGTTTTCTTTCACATGTTGAATCTAGATTAAGGAAAAAGAATGACAGAATGGAAAAATCATTTGGAAAGAAAAACCAAACCAGTGGGAGGACACAGGGAGACAAGAGATGAGGGGATATGAAAAAAGAATACATATACATGAATGTTTTATAATGAAGCCCATTCTTGTACAGTTATGAAAAGCCCAAATAAAGAGTGAAATTCAGTCTCATAACATAATGCAAAATGGTTTCAAATAAAAACCACTCACAATACAAAAAACCGGGATGATCTCAGACTGAATGAAAAATCTAAATCAGGACAAGCCAACACACTAAGGTGACAGGGATGTGAGAATTACCTGACGGATTTTAAAGGTGCCGAAAGTATTTCAGTTAGCAATTACAAGCATGCTTGAAACAAAGGAAAAATAGGCTCAGCCAGAAACTGATTTCTGCTGAAAAACCCTAGAGTCAGAAAAGTAGCGGCGAAATATTTTTCATGTGTTCAAAGAGCTGTCAATCCAGCTTCCACAGCCAGAGAACATACACTCAGTAATGAGTCTAAAGTCAAGACACCCTTTCATGATGGTAGCTGGAGGATACGTCCCCCTGGACCTATCTGAAGATACTGTCTGGAAAGTTATCATAATAATAAAAGAAGGAAAGATAGGTTATGCGGCATGAAAATATGTGTAAAAGTAGTTTTTCCTCTCAAATTTACAAAATCATGTTGGGTTGAAACAAAAAGTATGGTGTGCAGGAACGCACAGAGAGAACATCTTAAATCACTGAGGAGGCAGGAAGGACGTGATGGCCAAGACTTCCGCCTTTCATTTGAACGAGGAGCACACCTCACACTGTGAGGTGACATACAGTTAATGTACTAGCTAGAGCATCGAAAATCTATACAAGGTGTGGATAATTAAAGATAACCTGAGAGGTAATGGCACATCCCTTTAATCCCAGCCCTTAAAAGCAGATGCAGATGGATCTCCAAGTTTCAGCCCAGCCTGGTCTGCAGAGCCAGTTCCAGGACAGGCGAGACTACCCAGAGAAAGCCTACTTTGAAAAACAAAAACAAAACCAGAAAGTGTCCTACATTCTAGACCACAAAACAAACCTCGAAAGGTTTTAAAGACTAAAGTCAGATACCATAATGAAATTAGTTAGAAGTGAATTATAAAAAATAGAAAACTGTTCTGACACTTGGAAACTGTAGAAAACTCTTCTTTATAACCTCTGAATTGCTGGTAGGGGTAACTTAGCCTTAGAAAGGAAAAGTCTCTGATGGTTAATCAGTTTCCACCCAAAAACCCAGTGCGAAGAGAACTAGAGTAATAACTCAGTAAAGAGCTTACCATGCAACCATAGGGACCTGAGTTCAATTCCTAGAACCCACATTAAAAAAAAAAAAATCCAGTGATGGTAGTGCATGCTTGTGATCACTACAGGCTGAAGGCAATTTCACAACAAACTGTTGAGTAAGTGGACTTTTGCAGGGTCATGCATGTCAACCATGTCTCAGTTCTTCCTATGTTCAGCTACTTGGCTTGTGTGCTAGAGTCCTAGTCCAGGGCGGGGCAGGCGCTAGCACAGAAGCTGAGTGTGTGCTGCTGGGGCAGGATAGGGAGGTGAGGCTCTAGCGTAGCAGCCGTGTACTTAGCATGTAGAGACTGACTCTGCATTTCACTCAAACAGTCCCCTTCACCGTCTTTACAGAACTTGCTGGAATCTCCTAAGGTTCTGATTTCATCACAGGCATTCCATTCTGCTGGGAAGGGAGCAGGTTCAAGGTGGAAATGGCTGCTTGGTTCGCAGACATTTTAGAGAGAACTGAACTGAACATTTTTAACACGGACTATCTGTCATTCATGCAGTTGTAGGGCTCATCATAGGGTCCAGCTAGCAGACGCTAGATTTCAATAAAGACTGGTTAGGAGGTGGGGTGAGTGGATGGGAGAGTGTGTGCTGATAGATGTTTGTCAGCTCGCTGCCCAGAAGAAAACTGAAGCCTCTCTTTGTATACTTGTTTTCTCAGCAGATTAGTCTAATATCCAGTTGGGATGATGTGGTAAGAATTGCCTGTGATCAGCCAGCGTGAGCTGACCCCATCCAGCTGAGGACAGAACTGATTTAAGTAGAGCCATTAGCTAAGTGTCTGTATCTTCTGATGCCAGACTTGTGTAGTCCACTTCAAACTGTAATGAAAATGTGGGCCTTGGGTTACTGCCCAGTCCCTTTCCATTTATATCAGTACAGAGATCCGGTGAGAATCAGTAGTTGGTTTAAAATAAACTCATAGCTTTCCTAGAAAGGAAAGTTTGGTTTATTGCTGGTGGAAAGACATATATAACAGCACTTTACTGCTGTCTGACTCGGGGTAGAAGCTGGTTAATTTTTCTGTTTCCTCTTGAGGGTGATTACTTTTGGGAGATAGTCACAAAGGCCACAGTTTCCAGGTGATTTCATACTGTGGTCTTGTTTCTCAGTGTAGACATTTTGCTTCTGTCCTGAGGACACAGAAAGCATTTCCCCCCTCACTGTACCTGCAGTTGCTACAAAATCAAGCTCAAAGCTGTTGTTGCAACATGTGCCCTTGGGCCACAGTCTCTACTTGCTTTGGCAGGGTTGCTTTATTCCAAGGATTTCTGTACAGTTTTGTTGCTATAGAGATTTCAGGTGAGCTAACCTGTATAAGAAAACCTCAGGGGATCGAGTCTAGTTTTTTCTAAAGCTCTCCATGACTAGCAGACCCAGATATTCTTAGATTTTGTACTGAGTCAAGGGGCCCTGCTTACAGGGCTTTGATGCGCCTGGCTCCAGAGTGTCTTGAGACAGTAATTTTGTGAATAGGCAAAAGGCAGAGTGCAGACTAGGGAGTATCTGGGGTATTAGTTAACCTGCTTAGGATTGTTTTCTGTGGGGCATTAGACTTCTACTAACAAATTTATAAATACTAACAAATTTACAAAAAGTAGACGAGAAATTACTAATTCAAGGTCATCACTTATTCCCATTTCAGACATAAAAGATGTTGTTTTCTTTGTGCTTCTTTCTGTGTTTCCATACCTTCGATAGTCATTATCACTTTCATGATTAAAAGCCACACATGAATAGGAAAATGAAGCAGCTTTGTTGATTTTATAGTTTAATCAGTTTTATGTGTATAACATACTATATAGTCTAGAACTTAAGTTGAACAATAAGTCCCCTTAACTGAAACAAATCTAACACGATTGCCACATGTTTTCGTGTAGTTATTTTGAGAGTGGACAATGGGCAGACATTTCTATGAGTGAAACCAAATTAACAAGGCTTGCTTACTAAGAAATTATTAGTCAACTAAGTTAATTACAGGTCTTTGAGAAATGACAGGTTTGTGAGAATTTGACAAAGGTCAAATTCTCTAAGCCTCTGGGATGGACTAGCACCTCAGAATACTGGTATATGACGTTGCTCACTGGAATGGATAAGAAAGGCCAGGTTTCAGGGAACTCTGGTACAGACCTTCATCTTGGAAAGGGACTTCGCTCTCTGTGCTACAGCTACCTCACAAATGACATTCAGGTCCCACAACCCAAATGCCCTTTTCACTACTACTTTCAGCAGTCAGCCAGGGGTGGTATAATTTAGTAACTAAGTGATCATTTTAAAATAACTTTTAAACAACTCTAAGGGGCCCATGTAGTCAAAGGTATCAGCGATGTAGGTCAACATTATTATCTCTCTTCAATTCCAAAGGAAAGTCACAGCAAGACACCTATGGTCCCACAGTGATGCCAATCAGGGGTGTGGGGTCAGCCTTGATGGGGAAGGAACTGCCCTCCTCCTTTCTGTCTGTTGCTTCTTTCTCGGTATCACAGGTTTACTTACAAGGAGGAATGGTTACTTGTACACAGCAGGGATTTGGCCATGGAGACACTATGTCTGACTCAGCTTTAGAACTCCAAACATGTCCATTGTTCTCTCCTGCCAGTCTTAACAGCAAAGTCGTGGAGAAGGCGTGTGCAGCCTGACTCGGTGGCCAACCTTGGATCAGTCCTCAAATAGGGATTTGAATCCGATAAGAAAGACCTAGGGGGATTAATATGACTCACCTTAGGAAGTAGCATACTGTAGCTGAAGGAGGTCGAGTTCTCAAGAGAAAAGGAGTAAGTAGTATGAAATCAGAAAGCCCACTAAACTTTTTGTTTAAATCACTAAATGAAGCTGTCATTTATCATTTCATGTGAAAATAGTAATTACACAAATGAATTGTTAGTAGTAAATGTGACCATAATTTCACTAGTATATATCAGAATTTACCTGACCTCCAGTAGACAGTAAATAAAGTATAACTATCATTTCTTTATTATACCCAAGAGGTTGAATTCACAATTAGAATTTTTAGTATCAACCATACCAGAGACTTATAAAGTTCTGTGACATACAAAAACATTATCTTTTAATTATCTCAGTCTGTTTGTGTTGCTATAAAAACAAACAAACCAACAAACAAAACCTGGCCGTGGACACCTTATCAGAACCTTCCCCAATGTTTTGGAGACTGGGGAGTCCAAAATCAGGGTGCTGACCCCACTCCCTTCCTGGACTATTCTGTGCTCTCAGCTTGCCATCTCGTCTCTCCTATCAAAGAACAGCGAAAGGGTAAAAATTGTGATCTCCCTGCCTCAATCTCATGGGACCACAGGGGTTTGAATCCTGTTCATAAGAGCCCTGTCTCATTTACTGCCTGCCTCAGGCCCCGCATCTTAGAGCTATCACAGTGGGTCTTAGTGAATTTGAGGACTCATAATTTAAAGCCAGGTATGTAACTGTGAGTTTGGGGTATTTTCCCCTTCTCTCTCTCTTTCTCTGTGTGAGTGTGTGACTGTGCATGTCTGACTATGTGTTGATATGGAGAGTCTTCTACTAGATTCAGTTAGTCGGGATCTCTGAATAAAAACAAGAGCTTGAAATATTGCTAGTCTCCCTCCCAGGTTTCTCTTGGAATCCCCCATCTCTGCCTTCTGAGGCTTGAGTTCAGGCAGGCCACCATGCATAACCCAACGTTTCCCTGAGTTCTGGAAATCTAACCTCCAGTGCTCACACTTGTAAGTGCCAAGTGCCTCTCTGGCACAGGTGTGTAACTGCCATCCAGCAGCAGATTGTCACAGTCACTTAACACAGGTCTAGTGTCTCAGTTCCCGTGGGTCAGGAAGCTGAGCACAAACTGTCTGGGTCACCCACTCACTCGAGTGCTCCCTCCTCTGTCTGGCAGCCCACCTGCGGAGGGACCCTCCTCCAAGCTTGTTTATGGGATTCTCCTTGGGTGGTTGATCTGAACATCACAGACAGTCGGGTAGCCAGGGATTGAGGATTGATTGTCCATGACATTCAGATCAACCGGAATGCTCGTGTGCTTTAGGAAGCCAGCATTTTAACAGGAAGGTAGCCAGTTTTACTTGGACTAATCACAAAACTGATATCCCTTCACTTTACCCTATCCTGTGGGTCACAAGCAAGTCATGAGTTCCCCCATGGGAGTAATGGAAGATGAGGATCGTTAGGGGTAGTTTAAAGACTGTCCACTATACCAAATTCTTGACTGAAGTAGTTTCTGCCCTGTTGTAAAGGAGTATTTTGCTACGGGGAAGGAAAACTAGCTGCCCTTGGAGTAGGGGCTCAGTGGAATTTCATGGCCCATCAAAAGTCATCAAGGCTGAATATAATTGCTCAGCATGTACCCAAGAACTCCAGGTCAGCATCCAAGGGAGATACTTGCACCAGCTTCCTTAGTAGGAAGTAGGCAACTTGTAGAGTCCACCAATGGTGGAGTCAACAAAGCAAACAAGTATAGGTGCCTACTGGAATGTTATTGAGCCATAAGAGAGAACACAATCAGGACATTTGCAGGAGCAGAGTCTTGAATGAAAACCATGCTAAGCAAAATATGCTACATTCAGAAAGACAAAGGCTGTATTTCCTCTCATGTAGAAACTGAGGCTTAAAGGAGAACAGACAGAGCAGTGTGAAGGAGCAGTGAGAGTAGCCCCTGGACAGACCAAACCCATGCGTCACTGTATCCTCCCCCCGCCCCCGCATCCAGCACCAATGTCCCCCACCATCCCCCACTGTTGCCATGGCCAAAAAGAAAGGCCGAAAGGGATGCTGAAGGAGATAAAGACAAGGAGAAGGGCAAGCCACAGAGAAGATCCACAAGGTTATCTGCTAAACCTGCTCCTCCAAAGCCAGAGCCCAAGCCTAAAAAGGCTGCTGCTAAGAAGGGAGAGAAGGTACCCAAGGGGAAGAAAGGGAAAGCTGATGCTGGTAAGGATGCGAATAATCCTGTGGAAAATGGAGACACCCAAACAGACCAGGCACAGGAAGCCGAAGGTGCTGGAGATGTCAAGTGATGTGTGTGCATTTTTGATAACTGTGTACTTCTGGTGACTGTACAGTTTGAAATACTATTTCTTATCAAGTTTTATAAGAATGCAGAATTTTGAGAAAAAAAAAGGAGAAAACAGACAAGTGAAGAGGAAGTATTGGGAAGTATTGGGGATGAAAGAGGAAGAAGTGGGGAGATGAAAATAATGGTGGGATGGGTGTTTTGGGAGGAGGTATGAGCAAAGTAAATTATGTGGCATTTACTCTATGCAGCTAATATGTACCAGTAAAAGCTGAAAAAAGGCAGCAACGCCAAACATTTTATTTAATCGGGCTACTCAAGGTCTAGTGAGTAATGAGCTGGTTTAGAAGCCTTCTCCGTTACTTTGCTCGCCCCAGCATTCCCGGTATGGTGACTCACTGATAACAGATGTCAAGTACTGAAAACACAGCTTTCTCTTGTCCTGAGAAACAGTGTAGCGGACCATCTTCCAGCCTGGCGTTCAGAGTGGAGGAGCAGAGTCACGTACTTGCTGGGGGCTGGGAGCCTAAGTCACATTCTCCAGACTTGTGTCATCTATAAGATGAGGCAAAGGCACCATCAGATTTAAGACGGCGTTGGTTTCCGTCTGACACGCAGAGAAAGCTACCTGATAAGCACGCAGGATGTTGATTGGTTAGAAGATGTGCCCTGATCTTAAGCAGGTCAAAGAACAGAACACTGTGCTTCGGAATGGATGAACTCTGGTGGCAGCCTGCCTTCATGAGTTTTATATAAAGCCCGAGTGAGATGGCATTCCCAAAGCCCTCTGCACGTAGCACCTCTCACACTGCAAGAAGCCAGCAAGCAGGCTCTGACAGTTCTCATTTTATTATTGGCAGTTACACTTGTCATCTTGCAAGTCCCTAAAACGAGCCATTATGTTTTGCTTTCTTTTCTGATATTTGAAGCTGAATTCACCGGAATGGATCTATAAGGCTATTGTCAGTTTTTGTAAAGGACTGGGTTATCAGCAAGATGACTGTATCAAGCCAGATGATACATAATGACCTGCAGTTCCAGCTGAAATGCTTAATGAGTATGACACTTTGGCAAAGGCCCTTTGGTGGGAAGTGGGCTTCCCACTCCTCATCTCTTAAGTGAATGTAGAATAAAGGCCCAAATTATGCTTAGCAGTTGGGAAGGTTGAGAGGCGCCCTTTCTGCTGCTCTGTTCAGCCTGCCTGCGCCGGTGATAACCGATAATTTGGTGACTGGCTGAGCAATTGCTCTGCGGTGAGCTGAAGGAAGGCCTTTATTCACGAGGCTGGCAAGACTTCAGAGGGCAGTGAAGGCATATTTGAAGCAACACGATGCCAGTGCAGTTGCTGGGGAAGCTCGGCTCTGATAGAGCACCGCGGTAAGCCAAAATCTGTCCAGGAGGATAGCTGCTAACGAGGCTGCGGAGCCCTGTGCACCCAAGCTGTAAGGAAGGTCAGCCGTCTGCTGCGTGTCTCCTTGTTGACCTGAAAGACTTGAAAACACCGCCCCACCGCCCCCTGTGTCCGTAGACACTAGTGCTTGAGACGTTCCCAGCTCCTCATTGGATGAAGGAGGTTAGGTGAATATTGTTTAACCTTTAATGGAGATGTGCAATACTGCCAGACTCTGGAAACATTTAAGCAAAAATTCCCTGTTTTGCAATTGTCAGAAGTAAGCCCCGTGGTCCATTGTGAACGAGGCAGGTTCTTCTAGGTGGGTAACCTGATTTCCAGACCGGGCATCGTGACACAGGAAAAGACAGGAACGCTGGTCTATGCTAGGTGTTCCTCAGTTCTGTCTCACATCTGGGGGCAACGTGGAACTTCCGTATTTTCTGCCCTTTTCACATGCATAAACATGTGTCCCTACACTCTAGGTCTGAATTACCTAGCCTGTAAAATGAGCGCAGTGGCTCCAGTGGGACTGGTGTGAAGCTAGGAGGACACCATGAGTGGTGATAGCACCACTGAGCAGAAGCTCCTGTGTTCACCTACAAGGTTCAAAGGGACTTGGTCTGCTCTTAGGAGTGAGATGTGCACTGCCCGTGAGTGTCTCTTTCCTGGTCCCCGATACTGCCAAGGCATTCATTCATATTGGGCTGTGTGAACACTCTGTTGAGAACCACGAGCTTAGAGAAGTTGGGGGCCGCTGTTCCTCAGCAGTCTTGTCTGTCTGTCCTCCTAAGCTGGACCAGTTCTGTTCCGGGTTTGTCTGAAGTGCTTTGTTTGATCTCCGTTTCAGGAGAGGTCCAGAGAGGAACTGGGAAGGTCAAGGGGATGGACCTCTCAGACTGCAGTGGGTGGGTATAACTGCTGCAGTGCCTCTATCCATTACATCTGTTCTTGGCATCCAAACCTCTGTTGGATGTACATTTGGCTAATTACTACTAATCCATTTTGGTTTCTTTTAAACTAATATTCAGTATCAGCAGATTATACTGGGTTTTCTAAAGTGACAAGCCTCCCCCATCTCTGTGAACAGCAGAGATGTGCTCCTGCCATTTGCTTTGCGTCCAGTGAGAACTCAGGAAAATGAGGGCAGATAGTTGATCACCAGCATTAGAGAGCTAACACACCTCGCTCCGTGCACACCATCTGCTCATGTTAGCAGAGCCGGCTCGACTGTCCTTCCCTAGACCCGTGGGCCAGTTCTGTTGCTCTAACAAAATAACCCGAGTTACTTTATAAAGAAAAAAGGGTTCTGTTTTCGTTGATGGTGTTGGAAGGCTCAGTGCAGGGTTAGCTGGCTCATTGCTTTGGCCTATGGTATGTAGCACGTGTTGATGGAGGGTAGGGCAGAGCGGAATAGCCAGCCAGGAAGCAAAAAGGGAAAAGCCAAGAAGGACGGGGCTAGCATCTCCTAATTCCTGTCAAGGGCGCGTCTCTGAAGAGGTCTAGTGGTCACCCATAGTGCCCTGCGTCCACAGTACCTCCCATCAGTACCACCCCGAGGGCCAAGGGCCTCTGTGCATGGATCTTGCAGGAACAGTTTTCCACACTAGAAAACAGTTGTCCACAAAGGAGAACGGTGAGAACTTTCAGGACTTGAGCACTAAAGACTTTTCTGTCATTTACAGAATCCAATGCAGGAAGAAGTATTACACAGAACTGTCCCGGAATGCTCAGAGTTCATATTTCATGCCGGATGTAGTCATTTCACATTTATACATATCATTTAGTATTTTCAAGTTTTGTGAAGTTGTTTTTTTTTTTTAAGAAATAATTACTCAAGTTAATTTTGTACGGTTTTAGCATGAAAAACATGACAGCAGAGCTGTAGGTACACCTTTTCGAAACCTTTTGTATATTCCTTACACTAGTAAAGGTGACACAGCACTGATATAAAGGAAGGGCCCAAACCGCTAAACACCACCCTGCCTGGCCCCGCCTTCTCGGGCAGCATTGGCAGTGTTAGTGAACGCCGTGGCGCGGTGGTGAAACCCAGGAAGCACAAACACTGGGAATAGAGAGTCAGGGAAGACTCTGGGTGGACGGCGGATAGTAGATAGGCTTCTTTCTCATAATACAGCACAGCATTGCAGTGTGTGGGGCTGACAGGGGGCCTGCAGCAGTGGGCTTTAGGCTGGGTGCATCTGGGCCTCTTCCTGATGCAGATTTGAGGCCGACCCACATCATGCCAGGGAGCAAGGGCCTGCAGCTGAGAGGGGTGCAAAGGCCCCGCATTTCTTCTCAGCTTTTCCCATCAACTCTGCAGCCAGTCTGGGGCTCAGCTATTCTCTGGAGTTACTCTGTCTGGGAAAGCTGACCGCCCCAGTATGGACAATATTATTTTTTAAAATTCCATAGCATTGTGGCCTCTGTTTCTTTGCCTCTTTCTTCAGCAAATGCCCCCTTAGAGAGTAAAATGCATTTTCCTCTTTAGAGTAGGGGGAAGAAGAATATTCTTCAGAGCCACATCCAGTCCCCATTGCTTTTAAAGAAGGGGTGATGTTTGACACCAAAAGGCATCAGTGATGAAAGCCACATTTAACTTGTGTTGTTTGGACTGAGCCCTGGAACCAAACCAAACCAGTTTTTCCTGTGTGTGTGTGTGTGTTTCTTTTTGTCTGAGTGGCGCTAAGCCCAGAAGCATGTTTGCATTGCCAAGAGATGGCTCTAAATATAGAGTGTGGTGGGGAAGATTGTTTCCTTATGCAGGCAACTGGGGTGTGCTCCTCGGCCGCCACCCTCCAGCAGGAAGTTTGGCCGAGCTGCAGCCTGCACCGAAGAATGTGGAAACATGAGCCTGGGCAGGGTGGCTTCGCACACGTGTCTCCAGCCAAAATATGCAGATCAGCCTTGCTGGCTGTTTTGATTCTCTCTGACTTAGGAGCGTAATTAAACACACAACAATGGGCAGCTTTGAGCGACTGGGATGGCAGCATTGTCTACCCCTTGTTTAAACACAGATTGTTTATAAAGGTACAAAAACACTGTGATGCCTTGCTGTAGCTCTCTCCCAGCCAGCTTTGAAACCTGAGTCCTGCTCACCTGTTCCTGCAGACTGTGGCTTGCTCTTTTACTGGTTTGCTCTTCGGTGGCAGAACAGCAAGAGCACTGGTGGGATTTAGAGAGCTGTCTGAAAACGCTGACTTGAAACAATTGCTTTCTCCAGAAGCAGAGCCAGAGAGCACCACAAAGAACTGAGGTTCAAAACCCCCTACTGTTCTCTTGCCTTCAGCAATTAAGTAAAATAGACTTTGAAACCTCAGCTCATAAATCGGGTTGCCCCAAAGGGATGGAGTGAGCTGGTTTGATCATTGTTTTGGTCTAGTTTCTTGGTAGAGCTTTACTTTATCTCGCTTTTCTTTTTCATCTTTTTTTTTTTTCCTTGGCAGTGGATATAAAGTGACAGGGTTTGCAGATTAATGTTGATTTGGCTTTTATGGTAAAAGCTTATTATGCCTCAGGAAATACTGCAAAGTAGCCAGTCCACATTCCATAATGAAATCATCTGTGCTGAATGCATTACCATTGAGTAATTAAACTCAGCATGTAGTTGGTTCTAAAACTTTACGTTTCATAACAAGAGACTATTAACTCAATATCAAACCAGGATGGTATCATCTGGGAGAGTCCTGCTGACAGCGCTTCCAGCCAGTAAAATGGCAGTGTATAGCAGCTAGCTCCAGAATCACTGACACGTGATTGTTGGGAAAAAAAAAATACAATTCTGACTTCAAAGGGATAAGAGATTGTTTATTGTGGACACAGATTTAGCTTACCTCAAAATCCGTGTTCTAACACAGAAGCAGATTATGAAGCCTTTATAGTAACAGAAGAAAGAAAGCCATAAATCAAAACCCTTTTACAGACGTTAGTGGAAACATTACATGGGCAGTTTCAAGCAAAGTGGAGATACCTCCACTAGAGGCATCAGGAAGTCGATGACACTATAAGCCTTTGGTTGGTGTCTTAGGGTTTCTGTTGCTGTGAATAGACACTGTGACCACAGCAGCTCTTAAAGGGAAAACATTTAATTGGGGCTGGCTTAAAGTTCAAAGGTTTTAGTTCATTGTCATCGAGGTGATACACAGGCAGACATGGTGCTGGAGAAATAGCTGAGAGATCTGCAGACAGCAGAAAGAGAGAGAGAGACACTGGGCCTGGCTTGGGCTTCTGAAGCCTCAAAGCCTATCCCCAGTGACACACTTCCTCCACCAAGGGCATACCTAATAGTGCCGCTGCGTGTGAGCCTACGGGGGGCATTTTCATTCAAACCACCATAGCTTGTGAGGGCTAAATGTCTGTACTCCAAAGGATTTATTTATCTTTGGTTGAAATGACAATATTAGTGCACAAACAGAAGAGAACAATAAATGGCTATATGAGAGCTAAAGATGGCCCAGGATACTTAGGCACAGGGCTTGATGTCAGTTAACCAGCTTTGGGGGATGTCCCCCTTCACAGGCTACATTAAGCAGCATGCCTGAACATCCGTGTCATGAGTCTCCATGTGCACTACTTCAAGGCAAATAATACAAGTACATCAAAGGCTTTTTGTCCATCCAGAGTGGTTGTGATTTATTTTGCTTTACTTGTTTCTTGGCTCTTTTTATGTACTTGTATTGACTGCCTTGTCACCTCCCTTGGTTCCTCACTTTGCTCAAATTTTATTGAGGATTTTTTTTTTTAATTTCGTGTTCAAAAAGGAAATTGGGCTATAGTTTCCTTACCCCTAGCTTTTGTGGTAGGATAATACTGGCTTTGCAAAGTGAGTTTGGCAGCATCCCTTTAAAGCCTTCCTATTTGATAAAGCATTTTAAGAACGATGTCTAATAGTTCTTAATCTAGAGTTCACAGCGGAGAGTCAACGGTGAAGAATGAGCTTCAGTTGAGGCCCCAGATCAGATTGGCCTGTGGCCATGCCTTGACTATCTTGATTGATGATTGGTCTGCAAGGGCCTAGCTCACTGTGCATGTGTGGCATCAGTCCCAAGCAATGGGTGTAAGGTAGCAGGACAGCAGGTGGACAGCGTTCCTCCATGTTTTCTGCTGTCACTCCTGCCCCGATTTCCCTTGGAGATGCGTTGTGACCTGGACACGGGCGTAAGCCCTTTCCTTCTCCAAGTTGCTTTTGCTCATGGTGTTTATCACAGCACCAGAAAAGCTGGCTATAGCATGCTCCATTGTTAGCTCTTCTTACACAGGCTAGTTTCCAGTACTCAATCTATCTGGACCTAAGATTTTCTTTGATCATTTCAGTTTTTGTTGTTGTTGTTGTTGTTGTTTTTTTCAATTTCAATGCTCAACTTAGATAAATTCAGGCTGTTTCAGATCCTTTGGTAGGCCACATGCACTAGAAATTTATTGGTATTGTTTTCCAAAAACTTTCCCCGACGATCTTCCTTATTTTGTTGGTATTTGTTTTAATGTGTCGTTACTGCCCCTGAAAACACACTTGCCTCATAATGAGTAGCCAATAAATAGTTCCTGCCAAAAAGTAGATTCCTCAGTTGACGGGCAGTTAATCGTGTCAAAACAGGCAAGCAAGACAGGTTCGCGTGCTGGAAACCAACCAGCATGCTATTTCTGTGTGACTCTTTAAAGGTCTCTTGTTCTGCCACTATGGGTAAAACCCAAGAACAGAGCAGGCTGACAGGGACGGCTGCTCTGAAGAGGACACAGTGCTCCAGCAGCCAGCTTCATCTTTGCCATGTGACCATTCCTTCAAGACCAGATAGAAAGTCTTAAAATTCCCGCTGCCCCGCTTTCCTCTACTGAACATCCAGTGTAAGATGAACTAAAGGAAGCAACACTTTTCATAGAGTTATATGTTGTAAGGCTAAGCATTTGCTCATTCCGGATTTGTTAGTTTGTCGGTGCTGTTGTATTATATATATGTGTGTGTGTGTGTGTGTGTGTGTGTGTGTGTGTATTATTTTCTGAAGGTTTATTTTGAAACAGGCACCCAAAATGTCCTCAGAGACTCCACTTAGCCCCTCAGAGATGCACTGCCCCCTACCGGGACCCCGGTGTAACTCTTAAGGCTTGGGCTTAGAATTGAGACCTGATAAAAGTTTAGGCTATGAGATAGGTAATTTTTTATTGATTCCACATTGAAATGAAATCTTCCACACCTTGTGCTTTGTGTAATGCATTGCTAATGTTTACTAATCCTTTTCTTCTCTTCTTCACGGTCTCTGCTAGAGCTTGCAAGGCTCAGTGTGACATGGCTTGAGTGATCTCTGGGCAGGACTGTCATATGCTGCCCTTCTGGGTCATGAGTGAGCAATGGCACTGGGCCAGCACTATTGGCAGCCCGACCTCTTAGTAGAACCTTCTGCGGAGTTCTGCAGACTCTCTGGGCTGGTTGCAATCGATGTCACAACTGCCTGGGAAATGTGCCAAGAAGGAATCTGCTAGGCCGGCCTAGGCTGAGTAAAAGAGGAATCCCCAGACCCTTGCCCACTCAGGAGCACAGTTGAGTAGAAGTTTCAGGACATAGTGCTGAATTCAAGCCAGAAGTTAAGGTTTGTGTTAGCAGCAAACTTACTTCTCACAGCCATTTGTACCCAGGCAAGGAAAGATCTTCACACACCTGCATTGATAACTCCAGCCTCATGGACTTTAGCCTCAGAAGTCACCCTTGGTCATGGGGAGGTCTGCCTTGTTCTGTTACTGTTATCGCCAGGATGGGTCACTGGTACCTACTTATACCCACAGTGTGCAGAAAAATTGTTGCCCGTATTTACTAGATGCTAAGTGTGTATTTATGAAATACAACTGTGGGTCAGATGCTAGGTTCTTCCTTTGCATTGAAAAAATAAATACAGTTCCTTACCTAAACAAGTAAACTCTCAGTCTACCAGATGGGTGACGGCCATTTCCCACGTGCTGGTAGGCCTCATCTATACTGTACCTGTGAGCATCCTCCTGTGAGCTTGAAAATCTCTATATTGCTTTCAGTGCATAAATGCCATGTAACTGCTTATTCTACTGCTTTGTTTTGGGACTAATGACTGAGGGAAAGTTCTGTCTGTGCTAGGCACAGATAGTTATTTTTCAGGTCTTTCACATTCATGGCTGGTTATTTCCATTGATGTGGAACCCTCGGTACAGAGGGCTGGCCGGGGTGAACGAGCATCTTACTCATTAACCAGCTAGATACTAAATTGCTGGGGCTTTAGTTTTTGTTTTGAGCTGCTGTCACCCAACCTAGAACAGTGGCTCAAGAGGCAGGCTTGAAGAAGTGTTAGTACCACGCTTCTCAGCAGGAGCTGAATACTTGTGCTCCCTTCTGGTCCTAATTTTGTCTTCCAGAGGAGTCTAAGAAGCTGGAAAAGATGTCTTGAAGCTAAACAGCTCCTTCCCTTCCTCCCTCTTTTCTTCCTTCCAGAGTTCACGTCTTTCCTAACTAACACACATTACTCTTGAGGTCCAGTCTTCCTCTGGAACTTTGCGGCAGCTTGTTTCCCAGCCAAGCAAAGTCTTGCTGCTTCTTACAGTCACTCTCCATTCTCCAGCTCTTTCCAGGCCAAGAAGGATGCCATTTACACAGTGGTTTCAGATGTTGCTGGTGAATTGGTGTGCATGCATTAGACCTCAGGAAAGCCTTCCAGAGCAAAGTTAGCACTCTGAGGTCAAACGGTTGATTTCCTACAAGCTTAAGGCACGATGCCAGGGTTGAATAACCTGTTGCCTTGGGTACCTGCCAGCGTATTGTTGATCTGTCTGTTTAAGGAACCCAGGAACCCATCATTCTCTTTTTCACTACACACATGCCCGTTCAAACATGGCTCCTGAGAGTGCCTGAGTTAGGGGCGAGTCTCCATTCTGCAGTGACTTGTTCTGAGTACACATTCACTGTGATTTTTGGAAGGGGCATCTCTCTATCTTGGCCTGTTTCTGACAATCCAGGAAATACCACTGACATCTTGCTATAATTTGGATGATCCTATAAATGGAAAGTGAGATTCACATAAGCTTTTGCAATTTATAGGAGTTAGAAATGTTTTTTGGAACAACTGTTTTCAAGCCCCTAAAAAGAAGTCAAAGGTTTTAAACATCCCTCTACCCCAAGTTCCTTGAAATGGGACAATGTCCATTATCACTGGAGTAGCTTTTGTCGTAACTCTTGAGGCCACCATGAAGACTTTTCATCAGCTTGAGTATTTCTCCAGTAACATTATCTCTGTTCATTTCAATGTTATAAACAGAAAGAGTCACTTTTAACCCTTTGCCCTCAGATCTACTCCTCACTTACACTGTTTCAGAAGTTTTAGGTCATGTAAAATAAAATGGCAGGGGTCATCCAGGTGACCCAGCAGATAAAGGTGCTTGGCATCAACAAGATGCCAGCTTAACAGACCGGAGCTTGAGCCTCAGAATCTACAGAAAGATAGGAGAAAGTTGATTCACAAAGTTGTCCTCTGACATCCAGACATATGCCTTGGTATTCATGTTGTAGTATACACACACACACACACACACACACACACACACACACACTACTCACACAAAATAAAATTAAAAATTTTTTGACGAATGCAATGCAGACTGAGGCTTTCAGCAGAATTAAACTGAGTTACTTAATGTGCCTACTATTTGTGGTAGAATCTCTATTTAAATCTCACAAACAGAACTTTTCAATTAAGTTGAAAACAAAATATTATGAAAGCGTTGGCATGTTCTAGGGTAGCAAGCATCTTGGTTGCATCTTGGTTCATGCTCCCAGACCACCGTGGCTTACCACAGAGCTAAGCCATAAACTGGATTTAGCAAGTCTCCAAAACTTGACTAGACATCAGAATTGGCCCCATGTGATTAAAAACAATTCATTCAATTACCCAGTTTCTTCGGGCAGAATGTTAGAAGCACTGGCATCGAGGAAACAGATGTGGAAAGCCCAAATTAAGCATATGTGTTAGGAAGACAACATATTGTCAAGTAGCATAAACTAGATCTAGGATTTCACAGCAGTTTTCCAACTCGATAGTGCTTGCCCTTCCAATGGAAGCAAGTGCTGCTCCGTGTGACAGAGGACTTCATGGGCGTCTGGCTACAATCGCAGCTATGTTCTCAGTTCCCAGTCCTAATGACATAGACTCCTGATACACTGATTTACTGGGCCAGCCGCAGATACAGGAAGCCTTCCCTCACTCAGTCCTGTGACCAGTCCCTGCCAAGGCCAAGGTCAGTGTCACACACAGCCTTTGTCAGGCCTGAGCCTGTGTGACTCACAGTATGTCAAAAGTGCAGCACTGAATAGAACAGCACAGGCAGAAGCTGAGGTTCAGAATCTTCAGCATCTTGCAGAAGGCTCGGAAGTAAACCGCACCAGAGCGAAGATCGGGCGTCAGATGCGGTGCAGTATTTCCAGTGTTGGAGGAGTACTTAGCTCGGCCCAGGCTTCAGAAAGGTTGAATGAGGAATGAGGAACATCGGCACACTGTGGAGTCCCAGCACACACAGCAGGTCTCAGAACTGGGCTGGTGGCTCACTTGGTAAAGTGCTGGCCATGCCACCTTCTTGTCCCAAGTCTGGGGCCCCAGAGCTCAGGTAAGAAAAGGCTAGATGTGGCAGTTTAGAGGATAAAAAGGAGGAGGATCTGTGGGGCCTGCTGGTCAGCCAGTCTAGTAGAAACGGTAAATCAGAGGTTCAATGGGGGGGACTATCTCAAAAAAAAAAAAAAAGACCTAGACTATGACGGAGGAGAACACCTGCCTTTCACCTGTTCACACACAGCTCTGCATTTGTGTGCACACAGCACCACCCCTGTGCTCTCTCACGCTTTACTTAACCTTGAAAGACGATCACCTGTGTCACTCCCATTTCCCCACGTGCACAACTCCTCCAAGCCACTGCCGTGTTCATGATCACCCCGGGACCATGCTTACATGAAGTTACATTTCTCCCAAGTGAAGGCCTTGGAGCACAGAGATGGCGCGCTGTGCTTTTATAAGACTCCGTTCCAACATTATGGCACCGTTTACAGTCCTCACCCAGGCATAGCACGCCCAAGTTCTGGTCGCCAGGCTTGTACCAGGAAATTCAATCTGCTTCCCCTCGACCAAAGTTCATTTAGTCAGCTAAGAGCGCTTGAGAGGATGTTGCTGTGTCTCTCTGAAAGGCTGGCTTGTTTCTGTCCTGCACACCCTTGAGGTCAGAGTCGGCTTGGTTCGGAGGCTTCTCTTCCTCTCCTGAAGAGGGCACGACTACAGTCTTGATTCCTGACCTTGCTCATGTGCTCTGTATTTACTGGAACCCAGAGGCTAAAACAGCAGTTTCAGAAAAAAAGTTTGCAGAGTAGTTTTTTTTTTTTTGTTTTTTTTGTTTTTTTTTTTTTTTTTTTTTTTTTGTGGACACACTCTCATTTAGTTCTGATGTGATATGCTTGTTGGCAAAATTGATGGTGGATTTTATACGTGTTCTATTCTTTTTATAGTCTTAAGATACATCCTTTATTGAAAACATTATTGGAGGAAGGTGGCCAGTCTGTTGATCCTGGCTGTAATCAGTCTCTTAGATGCCAGGTACATACATGGGTACATCTCTCTGTAGAGATTTCTTCCTAGAGCTAGGATTCAGCTGTGTGGTTGGCCCAGCCCCACCAACCCAAACAAAGGAATTTCTCTCTGTACTTGGCAATTTTGAGATTAAAAAAACACACACTCTCCTTGACTGTCTTTATATACAGTAGAAAATAATATAGCAGGAGCAGGAGCTGCCTTCAAAACTATATTTTAACGTGGTATTAAAGCTCCCCAGGACCTAGCACTCAGGAAAACAAGAGAAGGGGATAATGAGTTCCAGGCCAGCCTGGGTTGTACAAAAAGACCCCTTTCTCTGGGTTACAGAGAAATCTAAAAGTGTATAATAAAGTTTAAAATTATATTAAAAAACTCCAAAGAAGTTCCAAAAATGTAAAAATAATTTAGTTCCTAATGTGAATTTTTGGAATACCAAGTTCTTATATTGAATTTTGCTATACATATTCCAAAGTAAGGGGGAATGTGGAATGTGGCAGGAATAGAAAAGTGTCCTCTTGGACACTGGAGTTTATCAGTGCACACATCTGTCTTTTTATTTGCTTAGGGTTTTTGAAACTCTGGCTATCCTGAAACTCTTTGTAGATCAGGCTAGCTTCTAACTCACAGAGATCCTCCTGCCCCTGCACTGGGATTAAAGGTATGCACCACCACACCCGACTTCTTATTTATTTTTTTTATTAACTTAAATTTTTCTATAGAGATTTACTTTTGCCATGGAATAAGTGAAAATTTAGAAAGCTCCCCAGCTCAGAGGAATGGAAGCGGAAGAAGCAGCTGTGTGTCTCCAAAGTTAAACAAACCATGTAATTAACTGCGTGAGCTTTCGATATTGGTTAGTTGATGAGCCTTCACTGCTGGCCTTCACTGCTCACCATCCATCGAGATAGTCCGTTACCTAAGCACATCAGTGAGCAGAGATCACCCTTTCTCCAGCTCTGTGAATGAAGAAATGTATTTGTGCCAGTTGAGTGCCTTCTTGAACTGTGATATATTCAAACCATGCATTCAGTCTCACCCAGATTAGATCATGACAAATGTGGCAGGGATGAGAAGATTCCGAACGGGTGTTTGAAATTTACCCAAAGTCCCCGAGCACTTTGCTTTCATAAATGATTACACTCCGCAGCCAGGAAGGCTGCCCTTAATGATGTGATTAGCAGCTTGTGACACGTTCTGCTGTGTGTTCTCACGTGACTGAGGACTCTCAGTGGCACCTCGGGGAGATACATTAGTTCTTTCAGAGCCCTGGGATGGAATTCAGTGAAGTAATTGTCTTCCACTTTAACATCTATAGTAGTAAAGTCTGAAAAGCACTGTGAGACTCACATAACTAAGTTTTCTAGTAGCTGTGCTTTAAACAGTGAAAACAAATACGTTGTGCTAATTCCCTCTGTGTATGGCCCCCGGGATTACACCCAGGCCCTTCCACATGCTGGCCATTGAGCTACACCCCAACCGTGGTAATATTAATTTTAATAATATAATTTGTTTAAAAAAAATCAGTTTTGAAAAAAAAATCATTTCAAAATATTAACACTATTTTATATTCCCTTTCAAATAAATCGTATAAATCTTTGAAATCTGACACCTCCAGAACATCTCAGTTGTACTCAAAAATGTTCAAATCTAGAAAGATCTCCTTATGTGGCAGGCTGGAAGTCAAGCGATGAGTTTTACCATAAACATTTATTTAAGGATCTTGAAGAAGGGAAAGTTTTCTTATGAAAGCCAGCACTTCCTGACATCCATCCGCTGGGCTAAGTGCATGGCACCTGTGAGATCTCATTCAGTTTACGGTGACTGTATGAAGCCAGCCCTCTGCCTGTCTATCTCGCTTGTGAGCACAGTTGGCAGGCTGATTGAGTTTAAGATCACATGAGCAGTAAGTGGCACAGTCCTGATCAGGTTTACCGGACACACCCAGCACAGCCAGTGGAACAGACCTCTTATCAGAGTCGGATGCAACTTTGAAAAAAAAAAAAAGCTTTTTACTGATTCTTCGTTAATTTCACATCATGATCACGAGGAGACAGAGTTAATGGGGGGGGTTGAAAATTAGAGAAAATGGAAATATGACTCACCCATCTCATGTCCCCACAAGTCAGGAATTCAGATGTTTGGTTGGTTTAGTCCTTGCTGGAGGTTTCAGTCACAGCTCAGCAGAGGAGTCACCACCAAAAGGAAGCCCACATACATAGATGTCACTCTGGGCCCTGTCAGTGCCAGCTTGTCATGGAGCTGCTTTTGTGGCCTCTTGGCATGGTTGCCACTTTCCCTCAGAACCAGGAACCCATTCAAACAAAGCAGAAGCTCCAAGGACTTTGGTGATGTCCAAAGTGACACACGGGACCCAGATACACATGGATGTGACCCAGTTGCAAGCACTGCAAAGCACATGGCACCAACCTATATGGACACAGACACATATACACAGGGACCCACAGAGTACACGCTATGGAAAGAAACTCAACAATTTGTCACATACGCTCTGCTGCTCTTTTTCATCATGTGATGTGTATCCGACATATGGAAAGTAGTGATGATTGAAATTCATAAGACAATCTTCAGGTGTTGAAACCATCCAAGTATGTTTTACTGTCCCTGGCACCTTTATGACATCTTTGGGTTAAACACATCCTTCTGTCGCCCAGGCCTTTGAAACCTGTGCAGGTAGCATGGTATTTGTGAATTCGCGTTGCTGGATACTCTACTCCTTAGACCTGCTGTGTCAGCAGAAGCTAGACTTGATGGCTCTTCCGTTTATAAAAGCAGAGACCTTTCCTTTCACTGTTTTTAAATGAAACCACTTTTATTATTTCCTTGTTTACTTGCTTACTTGTTGTGTATGCTCGTGCGGGTGTGCGGTGCTCATGAGACTGTCAGGACATCCTGTGGGAGGCAGTTCTTCTCCCCGTGTGGCTTCCCATGATTGAACCCAGGTTGCCAGACGTGTCGGCAAGCGTCTTTACCTGATGAGCCATCTTGCTGGCCCTAAATGGAAGTAGAGGTTCTTATGGACAGCCCCCTAGATGTTGGTGTGGGTTGTGAAACAGTGGGTACTGTCTGTAGAGATAAACATGGCTGTTCTTTACAACGGTAGACATCATACTTCATACTGGTTTCTTCAAAGTTTAATCAGAACTTGAGCACATGAGATACACATGTCACACCCTTTGTTTCCCAGTGTGTAAGACACACTGCTCTTCGTTGGAGTCATTTCTTCTCTTTAGAGCTCTCTCCGTGATTTACTGTGCCAACACAAGGCTCAGAATCAATGCTGTTTGCAGGGGAGAACTCTCACTGTCGTTAGAGGAAAAAAACAGATGTCTTAGAAATTTAAATGTGTTATTGCTGGTGATATTTTTTGTTTTATCCCCTCAGACCACAATGAACTAAATCTACAGCCATTTCCTAAGATTGTTCAGCCAAAGCAACATGAGATAGAGACATGGGGTATTCAAATAACATTTTCTGCATACTTAGTTGTTTCTGCCTGCAACAGTGAGAGAGGAAATCATTTCACAGGATTTGCACTTTTTAATCTAGTTCATTGCCGTGAAACTGGCACTCCTTTCTGGGTACCACCAAAGCGTGACCTGTGGTCTAGTTTGTACCTAGCATTTGTGTCGTTAATATCAAAGTGTCTTGTCAGTCTGTTTAAAGGTGTTAGAACTGAGCATGCAAGCTGGACATGGTGACAGGGTACAGTCCAAGCACTCTATCTAGTTCAAGGCAGCCTGAGCTTCACGACAGGACTCTGTTGAAAAATACTAAGAGCTGGATGGGCTGGAGAGGTGCTTCAGCAGTTAAGAGGACCTGAGGACTCCAGTTCAGTTCCCAGCACCCATATCAGACGGCTCAAAATCACCTGTATCCCCAGGGGATTCAATGTCCCTGTGGCCACCGTACACACAAAGGCACATAATTAAAAAAAGCATTCTCAAAAAAAAATTATTTTTTCAAAAACAAGAAAAATACTAAGAGCCAGAATATAGGTCAGTTTTAGAGTACTTGCCTAATGTGCAAATCTCTGGACTTGATTGCTGTTACTTAAAAAAAAAAAAAAAACAAAACAAAACACTAATTTTATAGAGAGAGCACAGGAATGATTTTATTCTCCTACGTGTTACGATCATGATGTGTGTCCTCACCACAGGCCCAAAGTAATAGAATCAACCAATCCTGGACTACATATCCTGCATTTAGCCTTTCTCTATCTAGGAGGTTCTCTGTAGAGGGCCTGCCTGGTACATGAGGATTCCAGGAGCAATCAAATGCTATTCTCCATGGCTAAGATCGTGTTATACCAGACAGCTTTAATGAAATCTCACATGTGGAAGACAGTCTGTCTCCAAATGGTATTCCTCCGAGCTGGGATCACACGCCCCTGATCGTCAACGCCAGGGCTGAGCCAACAGAAGGGCGGCCACTTGCACCAGACTACACATCCGCAGTTTGTGACCAGGGCTGGAACTGATAAGCTACAGAGAGACTGGCTTCGGGGAGACTGTGGTGATGGGCAGTCTTCAGGATGAGCACAGAGGGTTGATGAGCACTGCGATGAACCCGAGCCACCCTGTGTGAATTGGGATTCACACAGATGCTGGGTTTAGATGCATACAAATGTTTGAGGTCCCAGCATTCTTGGTCCCCAGCTCCCCTCCACTTTTGGGTACCACACACTAGGCTGGAACTGCTCAGTGTCTGGTTGGAGTTTCCCAGTGGTGCGAAGAGGGTATATTATCTGTCACCCATTTTCCTGAAGCCACCCAATTTCTGAGCTTGTGCCCAAACCCAAATCCTCCATCCCTGATGTGTTTCTCCATTCTTTCTCCTCCTGCTTACTCTTGTCATCCACTCTTTCTCTTCATGTCCACCCTCACTTTCCCTTCCTTTGTTCTCTTTCCTTTTTTGCCAAAGGCCCTCTGGGGCTTAGACAAAGGCATTTGAAGCAGTAAGGAAGGGAGCGTTGGAAACTGTAGGCAGTTTCAGTTTGGTGCCTCGTCTTTCTTCAAGTATTTCACAAGGTGATCTCTGTTCGTGCAAAGGAGAACGAAGACCTTGTTCCTTAGAGCTGTGGCAGCTGCTCTAACCATATGCTCTCATTAGCTAATATATGTGTCCCTTTGATATTCCCATTGTTTATGAGAAAGCTGGGATTCAAGATGATTACTAACATCCCCAACTTAAAGCAGATAGGGCTGTAGTGTAGACAGATTACTTTACTGTAATCTCAGCCATGGCGATAGATCTGGAGACAAATCAAACAGTGAGATGCCTTTTTGGACACCGAGGGCTGGGTGCACAGCACTGTAACAATTGCCTATTGCATGCAGAGCCCCCAGCTCACTGAAAACCAACAACCAAACAGGAACATGGTAACTGCAGATCTACTGAGTCCCAAAGCCCTGTGTGTATTGTCACAGCGGGTTGCCTGGGAAATAAGCTGCCTTGGGGGCAAACCCCAGATTCCCCCAGTCTCCCCTGGCCTTTAAGCCAGTTACTTCTCTGATTATTTTTATTTTTATTATTTTATTTTATTTTTCTCATTTGAGACAGGGTCCCACTCTGTACCCTTCTCTGACATGGGACTCACAAAGATTCACCTGCCTCTGATGGGAATAAAAGCGAACACCACCATACCTAGCTTGGTTGCGTTTGTCTATAAACTAGGATAATTGACAACTATAACATGAGACATTTATTGTTAAATGGTTGCACCGTGTGAAATCTCTGGCTCATAGTCAGCCCTTAGGAACTATTGCTCGCACAGCCCGTTCTCACCACAGTGTCTGGGGAGGTGAGAAATACTGGCCACAAAGCTGCTCTCGCTTTCATGATCTGTGAATTCATGATCAAACGGCCTTTAGGCCACCTTTTCCGCCTTTTTTATTGTTTTCTTTGAGACACGGTCTTACCAAGGCGGCCCAAAACTTAAAGCAGTGTTCCTGCCTCAAGCTCCTCCAGCGCTGGAATTACAGACATGTGCCCCTGGCATCACTGACGCGTGCCACTCTGTCTAGCTTCTTTTCTGTTATCTGAGCTGTCAGTAAACAGTGCGCACATCCTTCAGAGTGTGTGGCCCACCGAACACTGCGCAGTGACTCATGGTTGGGAGCTGTTAGCAGTGAAATTGGCTTTATGTCCTGTCTAAAAGTACATACATGTGTGAAGCTGGCAGTGCTCCATCTTAGCCTTATAAGAGGATCAAATTAGATCATATCTGTTCAGCATTTAGCATAGTTCCCAGCTTAAAGCAAAAGCTAAATGAGGGCCGAGGATATAGCTCAGTTGAGTTCTATTCGGTGGCCATACCTGTAATCCCAGCACTAGAGAGAGAGAGGTGGAGATGGGAGAAGGATTTCAAGGTCATCGGCTGTCACACAGAAAGTTTGAGGCCAGCCTGGGGTCCACAGAGGCCCCTGTTTCCAAACAAAGGAAATGGAAATAGATAATGATTAATAGTACTATTTCCTAATACAGTTGTTGTGGTACTTTTTTATACTCTTGGGCTAAAAATCTTTGAAGAAATGCCTTCGTTAGCCTGTGGCTTTGAAGAGGGCTTTTTCCTGAGCCTGTAAATACAGCAGTTGTGACTTGCTTACTGATAAGCTGGGAGCTGATAGTAAGGCAGGCAAAGTATCCCGAAACACACCGAAATAAAATGCCATTTCCCTAGGAACAGCTAGAAATACTGATGCTAATTTTTCCTGTGCTCAGGAAAAGCGAGAGCGCTGCGGCTGCACAGTGGGCTGGAGAGAGCTCTCCAGAAACATGATGTCATCCTAATCTGCACTGCCAAGGGATGAGCTCATCCGGGCGGAGTCTCTCAGGGCTGCAGCTGTGCCAGGTCCTCACTTGTGTGATGTTCGTCCTACAGGCTCGATCACCCTCCCTAACCCATACCCACCCCCTGCCTGCCAGTGCTAAGCAAGAGGCACTGAAGAATGAATTATTTAAGACCCAAGGTGAACTCCTGCAGAAGATAACCAGTCTGCAGAAGGCGCACACAAAAATCGAGCTGCGTGGTCTTATGTTGTTTAAAGAGAAAGAGTAAAGCAGTTGTAGAACGGCTGTTAAGTCAGAGGACAATTCTGTTTTTCTCTTTGCTTTATCTTTGTCTGGGAGCAGTCTTTCCCCCTTCCGTGTAAATAATCTGACTGGGTCCGTGTTGGTTCTGAGCCCACACAGGTCTGACCCTGAGCTGCACGGCTATTGCAGAGACAGCCAAGCAGCCTCCCACAGTTTTCGTGTTACACACTGTGCTGACCTTGGTTTGTGTTGTTGTCATCGTGCTTGGCCGTGTAGATCACCACGGGAGTCAGTGTACTATCTGTGGCCGTAAAAACTCTGTCACCTCTGCAGACCTTGGTTTCTCCATCTGTGAAGTGGGGTAATGCTTCCAAGACGAGATCAAAAGTGATTGTGAGCATTGAGTGAATGTTGCGTGGCCGTCAGCAGAGTGCCTGTCCACAGACTGTCCCAAAGCTACTCGTGATCATTAATCAAACGCCCGTATCCTCAGCCGTTAGGGGCGGGACTAAAAGGAGAACGCAAAGGTATCGTATGGTATACTTTCAAGGAAACTATTTACACATAAGAAAGTCTGTGTTGTTTTAGATCTCATGGATGTTTTAAACATACACTGAAGTAGACCCACAGACCAAACCCCCACACCCACCATCCTGCTGGAACAGTTATCAACTTCTGGCAGCTCTTTTCATCTACTTCCTTTTTTTTTTTAAGTGCAGTATTTTAAGAGCTGTTCCCAGACATTTTATCATTGTTCCCATAATACTTGAGTATGTTCTGCCAAAGAAAAACAGGCTTAGCCCCTGTTATGGTGACTCCCCAGCACTGAAATGGGTTCCCAGTATTTTCTGTTCTGATGATCCCCAGCACTGAAATGAGTCCACACTGTCATCTTTTATGACACACCCTCATATTGAAATGGGTCCCTACTATCATCTACCCTCACACTGAAATGGGCCCAAATCATTATCTACTGTCCATTACATCTTCAAACTTCCCCAGTTGCTCAAAAATATTTTTTAATAAGCTTTGCAAAATGATCATAGATAGAAAATATTCCTCAATGCTTAAACTTTATAAAAGTGATTTGCAAACAGATGTCATTTGAATTCTTGCTTTTTTCAGAGATGAATATCAGAATGATTAGAATATGTTTTTATTTATGTAAAATTGCTGATTTGCTTTTGTCATTGTTTATCTGAATGATTGTTTTAAAGCAAAAAGTTTCACTAAGATAATGAATAAGTAATATGGATATTATTACGTAATGTTTAGTGTTACCAGTAGTTATCTTTGCTTAAGGGTAAACATTCAATCTAGTTTTTAGAAACTGTATTTCTTTATTCTTAAGGGGACATCCCTGTAAGACTCCAGGTGTAGTCACAGGGCCTGTGAGCAGAATTAACTGTGAGGCCCCAGAGAGATGGGCGTTAGGGCTCTGAAACCGTATACAAGCACTCTGTAAATGGCACTGCCTCTTTAATTGTTGAATGTAAGTTTTCAGGATGACATCATACTTCTTCTGTGACAAATGAAGGTCATTCAGAAGCCAGCCTCTCTGATGAGGCGTTCTGATCCGTTTCCTGACACTGTCTCCTGTAATAACAACCGCCGCCCCGACTCCCGCGCACCCTGACTTCAGCCACACTGCCCCGTTCTCTTGATTGACTGCCCCTGCCGTCCAGTTCTTCTGTACACTTAAAGTGATTCTGCTGAATTTCTAAACAAAAGTGCAGAAGGTGGCCGGGCACGGAGGCACACTACTGTAAACCCCGTACTTGGGAGGTGGAGGAAGGAGGTGAGGAGGTACAGGAATTCACACACACACACACACACACACACACACACAAATCTCATATAAACAGTGATTATAAATTTGTTCCAGATACCACATGGACCTTTGAGTCACACTGCCACTGTGAACCACAGACACCACCATTTTATCCCAGAGCCTTGGGATCTAGCATTTGCACAGGAGTAAAGATGGGTTCTTAAAGGGCTCTCCCAACTGTGCTTAGAAATGTGCATTTCAGTGATAAACCGTGGGGGGTGGAGAGGTCCAAGGGAAATTCCTCAGGCCTGGGGTGGCACGATTGCCCTTGGCTTCTGAAGGGACTGTACTCGCCATGTTGTAGTGTGTGTAGTAGCTGTCTAGGGTGAGGGAAGGGATACTTCTCCCATAAAGAGGCTAGGCCTTCAGGAGGCAGTATCCATTAAAGACGATAAAATTTCAAAATGCAGCAAAGACTAGGTAATTTCTGAAACAATCAGTTGGGCTTTGGGTTGGCCGTATGGACGAAGTAAAGCTGAGGAACAAACCTCGATGTTTCTTTAGCTGCTTCCTTGGCTTCTGTAAAACTCGTGAATGAAGGTCGTCACTAATGGCACTTTTAACAGGTGTGGACAACAAAGAGAGTTGGGCCAGTCGTGAGAGAGTATTCAGAGTTAAGGCCAGCCTCTTCAGGGTGGCTCTCTTTTTGTCTTTACTTGTTTAAAGACAACCCTGCTCCTTCCTGGAGGCTTGGGTTGCTCTTGGAAAGTCTAAAAGCTGATTAGGACCCGTGTGTGAACCGCTGCCAAACAACATTTCTACTGTTAACAACCAGAGAAAGGTCTTGTGAAGTGTGACAACAGCGATGACTCAGTCATCAGCCTTTCTCTAAACGTGGGGCCCATATTTTTTATTTTCCTCAAAATCTCTATTGTACTCCCCAACCCTTGCTCTGAGCCCTGGCCTTACTCTGTTGTCCACTGTGGCCTAAAACTAGCCTAGGCTAGCCCCAGCTTTGTGGCAGCCCATGTATCTCAGCCTCTTAAGTGGGAGAATTACAGGCCTGAGGTAGACACAGATAGGTTGCCGGTGCTTGCTTTTCAGTTAGACTAGCACAATCCTGATGCCCCAGGTCCCAGTGAAAAGACCACCTCAAAAAAAAAAAAAAAAAAAAAGGCAAATGGATAGCCCGCACACACGCACACGGATATACTAGCACCGTGGACACACGTGCCCACACACACACAAAACAGGAAAAGCCAATATAGTTAACATTCCGATGGTTTTTAAAAAGCTTTGTTCGTGAGCTGATCAGCTAATTAAACTGGCCAAGCAAACGTGTACTGGACTACATAATTTAAAAAATAGTAGCTTTAGAAACTCTGAGCCAGGAAGGATGTCTGGACTATATTTTATTCTCCAAAATTTGCTTGACTGTTTTGGTTACAAAGGCATAGTAAGTCATTTTATACATTGTGAAAATGTATATTGAAAAGCCTTTAAGCAAATCCAAGCAGGTTTTGTACCAATTAAAATTTCTGCTCATGGAAAACAACTCTCAGGATACCTCTAAATAGACCTCAGACTGGTGCTGGGCATGGCGGTGCACGCCTTCGATCCCAGCGTTTGGGAGACAGAGGCCGGCAGATCTCTGAGTTTGAGGGCAGCCCACTCTACATACCAAGTTCCAGGACAGCCAAGACTACATAGAGAGACCCTTTCCCAAAACAACAACAAAACCAAGATAAAGAGACATTATATAAATATCAATTAAAAATTTTTTATGTATATAGCTGTTTTTTGGTTTTTCTTTTCTTTCTGTTTTTGTTTATCGAGACAGGGTTTCTCTGTGTAGCCTTGGCTGTCTTGGAACTCTCACTGTAGACCAGGCTGGCCTCAAACTCACAGAGATCTTCCTGCCTCTGCCTCCCGAGTGCTGGAGTTAAAAGTGTGTGCCACCACCGCCTGTCTGTATGTAGGTATTCTGCTTGCATGTATGTCTGTGCACAACCTGCATGCCTGGTGCCCACAGAGGCCACAAAAAGACATCGGATTCCCCCGGAGTCGGTACTGGGACTCTAATTTGAATACTCCGTAAGGGCAGCCTTTGCTCTTAACTGCCTAGCCATCTCTCTAGCAATATCAGTTTGCTTTAATTAAAGCCCTGTGCAACTTCTCGTGTAGATCATGTGTCCACACATCTCAGCCCAGCCCTCCACACCTTCCACAGTTTTCTCTTGTCATTCAGCATGGCTCAGGCAGGCGGACTATGATCATCCTTGCCCTTTTTCCTCTCTATGTAAAGAAAGCAAATCAAAGCAGCCTTCCCCCATCGTTAAACTGAGCACGCCATTCGCATGCCATTCCTAAGCACACACACCTATTTCAGGACTTAATGTTACAGCGGCCCGTCTCTGTTAGTGCAGCCAGTACAGACGTGAACTTGAGCTGTGCGTGGAAGGAGAGTGATGAACGCACGCTCCTGGGACCCTGAAAGAGGACGCCCACCCCGGTGTGCTGAATGAAGGAGGAGGGTGGTGACCACATCGGGTTCCTGGGCATCTGGGGTGTGTGCAGGCCTAAGGCCTTGTGATGAGCCAGGGAAGACGCCACTGTGTTGCTTGACCTCTGGTTGGTTGGTTGGTTGGTTGGTTGATTGGCTTCTTGACTACCCATGGGTGGATTGGCATTAACCGGCAGGCAGTTGCTGGTTCCCCTTCTGGGAGGGTGTGGCAGACTCCTAGGCTGGTGTTTGTTTGTTTGTTTTTATATTTCCCCTTTCATTGAAAATATATCCTTTTCTCACATACTATTTCCTGGGTAGAGTTCCCCCTCTCTCTACTTCTCCCAGTTCCTCTATTTCTGTCAGGAACCATTTCTTTCTGTCTCTCATTAAAAAAGAACAGGCTTCTAATGGGTATATATAATATATATAGTAGATATAATAAAAATAAAATATAATATAAAGCAAAAACGAACACACTGGAGTAGGACAAGACAGGCAAACAGAAGGAAAAGAGCGTAAGAGGAGGCAAGAGAGAGCCACTCAGGAATCCCATACAAACACTAAACTGGAAGCCTTACTATATCTGCAGAGGGCCTGGTACAGACCTGAGCAGGCCCTGTGCACGCCACTTCAGTCTCCGTGAGTGGATATGAGCTGTGCTCACGTTCACTTACACGGCCTCGTTTCCTTGGTGTCCTCCCTCCCCTCAGGTTCTTACATTTATTACACTTCCTCTTCCTGGGGGCTCCCTGACCCCTGAGGAGAGGGATTTGCTGAAGACAACCCATTTAAGGCTTAGTGTCCTGAGGTCTGACTGTCTTCATAATGTCTGGCTGTGGGTCTCTGTATTTCTTCCCATCTGCTGCAAGAGGAAGCTGAGCAAGGGACTGAACTATGGGTATCACGAAATACTATCAAGAGTCATCTTATTGCTACGTTATTATTAATAATAATGATTTATTATTTCTTTTTGGAACAGTAGTATTTGGGTTGACCCGAGGTCCCTGGACCGTCCAGTTTCAGGTTCTTGGTCACCCAGGCATTGCTGGGTTTCGGTTCCATCTTGTGGAGGTGAGCCGTGAGTTGAATCAGATGCTGGCTGGTTGGTTTTCCCACAGGCCACCATTGCACTGGAATAGCTTACAGGTGCTGTGTATCTTTTCCTTTTAGAAAAGGAAGTGAGGACTGTGGAAATCTAGAGCTCTTCCTGGTTTTCTCTGCTTTAGTCTTAGTGGGGAAGGAACATAGCTTTCTGTTGTTCTTTCGTTCTCTAGGGCTTTGGCAGCTCTTGATGCAGCCTGCAATAGCTTGGAAGGGAAAGGAAGTGAGAGGCCCTAGATCCGTGCCCTCCATGACGGCACACTCTGCTTCCTCAGTGTGAAGTCACCAACTCAGAACATTCCGATTAATGCATCAGGCAGTTTTAGAAACTATTACATCACTTAGTCATGAAAATTTACCTCATATTATTGTAGCATTGCCCATTTGTAAACACTGTGGAGTCTGAAGTTCACAAGTTCTCCAATTAGCCATGACCTTGGCTGGGGAACTTGGAGAAGAGTCGGAAGGAGGAAAGAGGAGAGGTGACCTCCAGTGGAGTGTAGCACAGAAATACAAAGCACAGTACAAGGGACGTGGTCATCAGTTGGTATTCCAGGAGATGCTCTGGGCACTGGAGACACGGGCATCTCCAGAAGGAGCAGACAGTGGCTCCCTGAGAAATGTATGGAACTAACATTGAATTTAAATTCTGGCTTTGCTACTTCATAGCTCTGTGAGTTGGCCAAATTAACATCTTTAAAGCCAGTGGCTTTTCTCTGCCACTCCTGTGAAAACTAAATGAGACGTGTATAGAGTAACAGGCCAAGCACTGCTTTCCGTCAGCCTTGGGTCTTTCCATTTCAGATAAGCTAAATGATGTCCTGAGGGTACACACATGGCTGTGTGAAACCAGGCCCAGGGTGGAGAGCAAATTCAGGTCTGTCTCGAGAGCACCCTTTCTCATTGCTTAATAGCCTCCTGCCACGGCAGCTGCGGCCCGCGTTCTTCCAGCCCACAGCTCCCAACACATTTCCTAAGAACCCAAGGACATAACCACAAAGTAGCTGAAATCCTCCTTGGCAAGGAAGATTGGTAGGAACAGGAATCTCTTCTGAGCCTGCATGACAGGCCCCAAGTCTGTTATTTTACCAGAAGAGAATGTTAACGCTTTGTCCTAGCTCTTTTTGCTAATTGACCTGTGTCACATTTGAAGAGAGTAACCTGCCATTATCAGCCTGTGACTAATAGTTATTTGGGCACTGCTCAGTGCTTATTGTTACTTTGATTTTGCTGGAAGCGCGTCGGGAAGCTTGTCAACCCCTTTTGATGCCCTCACAGGAAGCACAGAAAGTAGACTGGGATAAACATGCTGTCACCGACTAATGACCTCCACTGGGGATTTTACACCTCAGTAAATTATTACCCAGCTGTAACCAGCAAAAATCTATAGAGTGCTCATGCTATGCAGGAAATGGACAAAGTAACTAGAGAACAAAGATGTAGGCAGTGTGTCTCTACCCACCGTAAGTTTGCAGTTGGGGAAGCAGGCCACTCATGTACAAGGAAAGCCAGGGAAGCGATCGTATAAAACTACACAAGGTTCTATTGGTTAGCCATGGGCACAGCTGCGTTGGGTCTCAGAACACCCCAGACCTAGTAGATTAAAGCAAGACTTGTGTCTTGTTCTCATGCAGGCTAGTTGTAGGTCAGCTGATCTAGACTGGACCTGGCAGGCCAGGCCCTCATACTACAGGCTGGAGTTTAGGTTTCCATCATATGACTGACGTGCGCCTCATATCAGCAAGCAAGTCAAGGCGTGTTCTCCCCACAATGGTACAGAAGTGCAAGCTAAGCAAACACCCCCGCTATGTTCCCCAAGGCCAGAGCCCAGGACAGCAGCCTCCTGATCGCATCTGCCTCGTTTCACTGTCAAAGGCAACAACAGCATAGTGGGGGCGAGCCTCTACTTCTAAAGGGAGACACTAAAATTCCAACAGAGGAAGGTCCTGTACACAAAGTATGGTACCAGAGAGTCAAGTAGTGATATCAGCAGATCTCAGAATGCTGGGAGGCATAATATAGAGAGGTGGGGGAGTCTGGTAGCTCCTGGAGAACACGGTATTTGAAATAACCTTGAATGATCACAGTAAAACAAGCTACAAAGAAAATCCCAAACAATACCTCCATGAGGCAGTGGAAGACCCCACTAGGTTTGAGGGACTGAGGCCCTTGAACTAGGGATCTTTGAAAGAGGGAAACAAAGGTCAGGAAGACATATGCAAGCAGGTTATCTGATGGTTTGTTGATTGCTTTGAGACTATCCTAGGAAAATGCGCACTTGAACACTTATATGTAGGCAAAACCCCATTGGTAAGCGAGAGGAAACAGTCTGTGAACGCCACTTCATTTCCTGGGTAATATGGAGTCATCAAAGTCCTCTGGTTTAGAAATGGAGAAATGATGAAAATGAAATCTTAGCACTGTCTCAGAGGAGATAGCTTGAAGAGTGAGTAAGAGGTAAAAAAAAAAAAAATTAGGAGTTCGAGTGTCAACCAGACAGCCATTAACTATTTCAACAGGAAGGCTGCCTCAAAGAGGAACCACAGAAGGCAGGGAAAAGATGAGGAGGACAGACCTGACTGGCAAAGAGGAAGGAGGAGGGCCCAGGAGATCTGAATACTTTATCAGGTCCCAATGCCCAAGGAAGTAGGCATCCCTGCTTTCAGTTATAGTTGATGAAACTGAAATCGAGAGCATAATCCTTACCCAGCCTTGTACATTGCAGGGACCCTGTCCGCTCCTCCCTGCTCAGGAACCCTCTCACAAGTATGACTCTGGTTTTCTCTGTCTATGGTGCCTTGTAGAAAGAGATGAAATATTGATGCGATTAGCACTTCTGGGTGCACTAGCGGTGTCATGAGGGTGCCTTGAGCTCACCATGAGGAGTCTTGGACTTGCTCTGATTGCGACACCTACAGAACGATGGGTACAGTGTCACTAAACTCCAGACATTTCCCACATACGTTTCCATGCCAAGAATGTTCTCCATTAGCTACCATGTCAGAAAGGCTTTAAACACTGGTGCTATTTTAGGAGTACAGGGTGCCTCTGAAGTTCAGAACTGAAAGTGTGGGAAAGCTCGAGCAGTATTTTAATTGGCCTTTCTTAGTTTTCCCTAAGGCAGATAAACCAAACGAGCAGGAGCAGCTGATGACGAAGACCAAGTAACAGATCTTGTTGGTCCTCCCATCACACACCTTCCATGTGGGATCTAATGTAAAGCGGCTTCAGCGCATTGAGGCAGATAAACACTGTAATGTCAGCGTGAACAGATTTCTAGAGTTTTTGTTTCAGACGTTAGGAATCAGACGTTGGCAATCCTAAAGATACTGAATAGAGACCAGTGCCCCAAGTCTAGCTGCTTTTGCTTGAAATTGCTAGCTTATGGATAAAAGGAGTTAACGACTCGAAACCCTTTATCAGATGCCTTTGGGGCATGTGTTTAATGTGCCTCTTGGTCTGTACCTGGCCCCATAGGTTCCTGGGTGCTATGCCTTTAGGTCAGTTTTAGGAAAGGAGGGGGCTTCCCGGATGCTGTGTGCAGCTCAGGGAGGATGTCTTTGGGTGACCCAGGGTTAAGGGGACTAAGGTTTCTTTTGTATTCATTTTTTTACATATGACCTGATGTCTCGAAAACTCATAAGGAGAAAGAGGTGCATTTGAAAGCAGTCGCTTGAGAGAGAGAGACGTGCTCTTTTGGGCTGCTGTTGGAGAGGATCTGAAAAGGATCTTTGCAGGAAAGCACCAGGGCCTTTGAAGTTAAAGCCTTGCATACTTACAGGTCACATGACTGGGTTTAATGCTCCTCATCCTCCCCTTGTAGCAATAAGGAAGCATGAAAGTGGACTCGATGGAGTCCCTTTCAGAAGCTCCACGTCTCTAGTCGTGTGAGGTTCACTGAGAGTTCACTCACTCACTCACCCACTCCATAGTTCCAGTCAGAGACTCCTGAGGAGCTTTTGAAACATCAATGCCCTGGCCCTACCCCTCAAGACTCAAATACTTAATGAGTCTCAGGTGGAGTTTCCCCCATGGGGGGTTCTTGCCATGCAGAAAGCTTTGAAGAATGAGAGACTCAACAATCTAACAGGCCAGGCACTGGATGGCAGATCTGGGGAGCATCTGTTCCCACAACCTCTGTGGCCCTCACTCTCCTCCTGTTGCCCCACATCACCAAAACAGACATGGAGAGCGCAGGCCTGAGGGTTTGGGAGCGTGTGCTCTGACTCAGTTACCCTGTGGATAGTCATTGCTGAGAATGCCGGCCCAGTGCATTGCAGAGCGGCCTGCAGCTTTACGCCAGGTCTGCAGAGCGCTCCTGTCAGAAGTCAGCATCTTGAGTAAGAAAAAAAATACGATGTTCACTTTTGGGAGCAGTGAAAACATCCACCTCAGATTCTCTCACTGGGCACAAAGGAGAGAACAGTTTAATACTCACCTTGTGGAGGCTTCAGGCAGTAATAGTTAACCCCGGGTGTGGGGTGACTCGGTAGATACAGATTTTTGCTGTCCAGCCTGAGTGTAATTCCCACAACCCACAGGGTGGAAGGAGAGAACAGACCCCCACATAACGTGTTTTGAGCTCCATACACATGGCTTGACACACAGACACACAAACACACACAGAGAGAGGGAGAGAGAGAGAGAAAGAGAGAGACTAAATGTAAAAACTTTAAAGAAATTCTTAAAAATGAGTGATCCTAGATAGACCCGCTGTTTCTGCCCGGGGGAGGGGACTGAATTACCCCTTTGCAACATTACCTCATCTCAGTCTGGCAGCGCCGGTAGCTGAGTACAGAGTACAGTTACTTACTTAGCTTGGATCTTAATGAGTAATTTAATTTGAGGAGTCAGAGTTTTGATTTTTACAGCCAAGAAATATAACCAGTGTTCATCCGTTATTCCTTTCATCATGGAAATCACTATTGTTTCCATGGAATCAGTTCCGCTGATGAATATGAAATCTGACTTGTGTTGGAGGCGAGATGTCAGAATCGGAAGGCCAGTTTAAGTAGATTTTTGTTGTTGCTGTTAAGCAAAATATTTATACTGAAGCAGCACTGTCCAGGCACTATCCCCTTCTCCCACCACTTCCCTACATCACCTAAAATGGGCCCAGTGTGCTGTCCTGGCAGTCACAAGATGCTTTGCCAATCAAGTGGGAATTAATGGTCACTAGGAAACAATCAGTTTGGGAAGGAATAATTTTTTGAAGAATCCTTCAGGTGTGTGTGTGTGTGTGTGTGTGTGTGTGTGTGTGTGTGTGTGTGTGAAACTGGAAAGGGAGAAAGCCTAGTGGGCACACAATTGTCTGGCCAGAGGGGTTCAGTAGGGCAGCTGTGAGTCAAGTTTGTCCAGATGGGCCAGAGCTTCATCGCACTTGTTAACATTACCTGAGAGCCTCGGTGATTCATTGATCGTGAAAGAATTAGAGCAAGATCTAGACCAAACACAAAAACCCGAGTCTGACACTGCACTGCACAATTGGGGGAAAAAAGCCTATAGGAGAGATAAAGTTTTGGAGAGACTGAGTTTGCATTAATTTGTTCATCCATTAAACAAATGCTGGATAATGAATGCTGGGCCCTCCACGTCAGCCACTGGTTTGGCCTCAAGAGACGTGACGGCTGTTGTCCACAGAGATCCACTTTCTTCCCTCAAGATACAGGTTCAAAAAAAAAAAGGATTTTCTTA
Source organism: Meriones unguiculatus (assembly GCF_030254825.1). Classification (NCBI taxonomy): domain Eukaryota; kingdom Metazoa; phylum Chordata; class Mammalia; order Rodentia; family Muridae; genus Meriones; species Meriones unguiculatus. Next base: position 101,661,252 of record NC_083354.1, read on the forward strand.
TGACACATTTCAAACAGGACTTTGTCTTCAGTCAAATGTTTTTCTCCTCTGGCTGACCACGCTTTCTGCAGAGGTCAGCTTTTAAAGAGGAAACAAGGCGGATGTAGCTGTGGCTGCTGTCAAAGACTGTGGTCCCCCGGTCCAGCAGCTGGCGTCCCTTACACGGAGAAAAGGTCACAGCAATTTAGTAGACCCTCTTCTTAGCCCACGTTTTTAGTTAATTCTTGGAGAATTTTGTATATTGCATTATGATCATATTCACCCATTGTTCCCCCCGAATCAAGCCCCACCTTCCAGAACCCACACCCTGCCACTTCTTAAAATAATAATAATAATAATAATAATAATAATAATAATAATAATAGCTCCTTGGGCCCAATTTGTGCTGCCTATGAGCTCCTGGGAGGAGACCTCATTAGTATAGCAAACCATCAGTTGGAGTTTGTTGTATGTCTCATGTTCTGTTGCTGTGAAGACATCATGACCACAGAAACTCTTATAGAGGGAAGCATTTCATTGGGTCTGACTTAACAGGGTTGGAGGTTTAGTCCATTTTCACCATGGCAGATGCCGGCAGACGTGGTAGCTGAGAGTTCCGCCTCAGGATTTGTAGACAGTGAGACAGAGAGCCGATGGGACATTCTTCTTCAAAGCACTCCCTGCTTTATTTCTTCCACTAAAGGCCCAGAGCAAGACAACATTGGGTGAGGCCCGTGGCTACCGCACAGTGCCTCCCTCTCAGCACCTAAAGGGGCAACCCCCTTGATGTCAGTGTCAGGTTTAAGGAGGGCCGCTGGTGTGCAGCTGAAGTAAATCCTAAGCAGTAGGCACACATGGCCCTCATCTAAGGTGACGGCAAAGACATGGTTGCTGTTATGGGCATCATACTTTAACGGGACTCTTGGAAGTGGTGCCTGACCGTTTAATATCGACTTCCCCACTGCTTACCTGCGGTATTAATCTGTCATTTCCATGTCTGCCCCACAAGGGCGGGCACCTGGTCAAATTCACCAGTTCCTGTTTCAGTCATCCGATACAAAGTCTGATATGCTCCGACCGATAGGAATAACTGAGAATGCCGATGATGGAGTTCTGGAACACTGCGCTAACCACTTCTGAGCTTTGCACTTTTTGAAATGCACTAGGTGAGCCAAAAGGGTGTTATTTACCGAGGATAAACGAAATCTGTTGACTGGGCCCCAGCCACCCGTACAAGGGCAGAATGGGTGGAGGTCTGTTTAACAGTGACAGCCGTGAAACACTTAAGGGCTGTGGCTGTAAAGACGGACACTAACAAACACTGGAAGAAGTGGGGGTTCGGTACTGGAACCCGTATAAACACTCACTGCTTGGGGTTGTTAAGTGGTACGGCTGCCGCAGAAAGCAGTTGGACATCTCGCCAAAGGATTGAGGTACTTAGAGGTACTGTGTGATCCAGCAGTTCTACTTCCTTCTGCCCCCGTGCAGATTTCTGCGCAGATTTCTGCGTATCCGTGAAGTATTAAACATAAGATCAACATGTAGAAGTTGGCCCAGGACGCCACCCACTCGTAACCGGGAGAACAAAATGTGGCATGCATATGGCGGGGTGCTGTATGTCGGTAACAGACGCGAGAAACGCCGTGTGAGGTGGAGGAGAATGAGCGCGGAGTATCTCACAGCATGAGCGCATTCCTGCGACACACTCAGAAGGGGCACAACACAAGTGGATGGTGCTGGCAGAGGCTGGAGGTGGGCAGTGTTTCTGCGGTGACCGCAGTGTCTTGGAAGAGGTGACAGTTGTAATACCCTGTCAGTATACTAAAACCAAACCCTACATTCATGAATTCTTGCCTATATAAGTTATAAATATATCTCAATAAGTCCATTATTAAAAAACTTAACCCCCCCCCCCCCACACACACAGACCTTGAACAGAGTCCCCTTCACAGAGCTTGGGTCCTGCTGTGCTTCCAGTGTTGGGTGAGACAGAAGCAAGGTAGAGCTGCTTTCACCCATAGAAATGCAGCATAAATGTTAGATGTTTAGACTGTTTAGGCAGAACTTCCAACATGTGGGGTCATAATAGGCGTACGGCATTCCAGTCCCTTTCATTTGTGAAATGTCCCAACTCTTCTCTGTCATCCTGGAATATGACTGCAGGCGAGGCTGGCACTGTCCCAATACAGAGAACTTTGGTAGAAGCATGGGCTCATCAAGGAAAGAAGGGCCTCTCAGGGAACAGTGAGGGAGCGGCTCTGTGAGGCTGGTGGGAGGAGAGGGGAGTTCCAGCGGCTTCCAGTGCCAGGCCAGTCCTGCCCACCGCTCTGCCTTCTAATCCCACAGCTCTCACACATGCCTGGACCCTCAGGACACCTGTCCTCTTTTATGACCTTGCCCTTTCCCACAGTGAACTTTTTTTTTTTTTTTGTCATTGAAAAATGGCTGTCACAGGGAAGAGGGAGTAATAGGGCATTCTCTTTGCTGTCTCCTCTTAATCCACATGTGTGTTTATCCCAAATGACCATAGCACACGGAGCAAGCTGGTTTGCTTTAGCGGTAGTTTATGTAGTGCTTCACCCTCTTAGCTTCTCCAGCAATAATGATAATGCTGACACTTGAGACTTAGTTCCGTCCCTGGAAACATTCCTTACACAGCAGTCACAGTGATGCTCTGCCCTGTAGCCCACCCCCCTTAAAAAATAAACATGTTATCAGTTTCTCGTTTTACTTAATTTTTATTAAGTTCTTTGATGCTTTTATGTGTGTGTGTGTGTGTGTGTGTGTGGATAATGTACTTTTTCTTTCCCTCCTGTTCACCCCTCCTAGATGCCTAGATACATGACTTTTATTTTATGATCCTTAGTTTAGATTAGATTAGGACTGTCTATTGGAGGTTGGCAGGATGAGCAGGGGGTACAAAGTGAACTTAAAGTCCCCTCCTTTCCAGAATCTGTCAGGAGCAAATACACTAGTTCAACAGTGTGGGGGGGGGGGGCCCTTTGAGGTCTCCATGGTTGGTGCCTGGCTGCTGACAGGCTCCTGCCCGTGGACACTTAGTGCGGGCATCCACAGTCGCAGTGACTTTATCGTGACAATGGTTGTGTCTTGTCATACCTTTCTGCTACTCTTGCTTTTTTTTTTTTAAGATTTAATTATTACATATGCAGTGTTCTGCCTGCACACCAGAAGAGGGCATCAGATTTCACTACAGATGGTTGTGAGCTACCATGTGGTTGCTGGGAATTAAATTCAGGACCTCTGGAAGAACAGCCAGCCCTCTGGAAGGACAGTGTCAGGATGTAGCTCTGATTGAGAGAGAGAGAGAACATAGCTGTAATTTTGTGTATGTGTCAGGATGTAGCTTTGATTTTGTGTGTGTGTGTGTGTGTGTGTGTGAGGATATAACTCTGATTTAGTGTGTGTGTGTCAGGAGTAGCTCTGATTTAGTGTTTGTGTATGTGTCAAGATGTAGCTGTGATTTAGTGTGTGTGTGTCAAGATGTAGCTGTGATTTAGGGAGTGTGTGTCAGGATGTAACTGTGATTTAGTGTGTGTGTGTGTGTCAGGATGTAGCTGTGATTTAGAGTGTGTGTGTGTGTGTGTGTGTGTGTGTGTGTGTCAGGAGTAGCTCTGATTTAGTGTTCCAGCACCATGTGTGCCACCATGCTTCCCACCGAGATGAAAGTGGAAGAAACCTCTGCAGCTGTAAGCAAGCCCCAAATAAATGCTTTGTTTTTGTAGGGGTTGATTTGGTTGTGGTGTTTCCTCACAGCAATAGGATAGAGGTTAAGACGAATAGTGTCTTTAGGGGTAAATGCTCGACTGTAACTTATTCTGAGTACATAGTTCAGATACAGGTCCCTGCATTCACCACCATTCTCTTTCCCGTGAAAACAGGCGTCTTTGGTGAAGGCTGAGGGTTGCGTTTGTCTGTGGGTGTCAACACAAATATGAATCCGTTTCAGGCAGCTGGTCAGTCCATAGAAGTGATGTGTATATCTGTATGCTGGTGTGTGTGCATCCTTCTTCCCTGGTTCAGCGTTTACATCTGACCTGACATTCATAATGGCTTTCTTCATTGTTATTTTATGTGACAGAACCTTCATTAGTTCCAATATCCCTGAGACAGTGGCTGTCTGCCACTGTCATCTAAAGAGTGGCTGTCACAGGGAAGAGGAACTGATGGCACGTTACCTTTACTATTTCCTCCTAATCCACATGCGTGTTTATCCTAAATGACCTGAGCACATGAAGCAAGACCCTTTGCTTTACCAGCAGTCATGCTCTGGGGCCTCACCCTTTAATTTCTCCTGAAAAAAATAAAAGGTAGTAAGTCTACAGTTGCTGATGTGGCTGGCCATGAGTGTCAGGCTTATCTTCAGCGTCCAGCTTAGGTGTGGTCTCTGATACCTGTCCTGAGGAGGCTAGGACACACACAGCTCATGAATTAGAACTGAGACCAGAAATACACCAGGAACCACTGCTGGGTGATGTCAGAGAGCGCTGGCCTCCATGGAGTCTGGGCACCACCTCTCACTGCTGCAGCGCTTTCTGAACTGTGCCTTCTTGGCGCTCACCTTGCTCCAGCTTGCCGAGGAGATGCCACTGGCATCCGGCTCGTGTCTTCCAGCCTGAAGTAGTTGCTGTCTGCTAAAGGGCCACGCACATGCATGTCTGCAGCCACACACTTACCTAACACTTGCCACACTCCCCTCCCAAGCAGATTGGTGAGAGCGTTGTCTTAGAGTCTTGTGCTATTGTAACAAAACAGTAGACAGTCAGTGCCACAGTTCTGAAGGCTAACGTCCAAGATCAGAGTGCTGGCACATGTGACTCTTGCTGGAGCCCCTCTCTTCTTGGCTTGCAGATGGCAGCCCTGCCTGAGATCAGAGTGGTTTCCTTCCTTTCCTGACAAGGGCAGAGGTTCTGCCGTACAGGGGGCTCTGCCTTCATGACCTCAACTTCTAAACCCCACCTCCTGGCACTGTTGTCACGTTGGGTGGCGGGGTAACTAGTGAATCCCGGAGACGTTAACACATCCAGTTTATCACTCCCTGTACCTCTCTGGGCTCAGTTTCCCCCTCTTTAAAAATGAGGATCATACTACTGCTGACCTCAAGGGTTCTCAAGGATTGACCAAGTCCATGAACAGTGGCTCCCCAAGGACAGAACTGCAAATGAAGCGGAGAAACTGAAGTTGAATGCCGACTCCTCATCTCACCTAAGGAGCGAGGCTCTGCCTGGGGCATAAGCAGCTCGGTAAAGGCGATTCTCGCGGCCTCTGGAAGTGGCCCTCCAAGTGTTCTGCAGATAGAATGTGGAGGTCTTAGCAGGCATCACGGTTGGCGAAACGGGTCAGGTGAGGTTAAGAATGAAACTCAGGTCACCACAACTTCAGCTAGTGCTGGGTCAAAAACTTTCAGAGTCCGACCAGGTGGTTTGTTTTTCTTACATGTTCAAATGCAGTGAAACTGTGGGGGAATGTTTCCACATGGCAGTTACCACAACAGAGCTTTAGGCATGGCTGCATCAAAACTCCCTTGCCAAGTACATCTCTTTAGCAAAACACCTGTGAACTTTTCCATGAGAGAGTTCTCATTGACAGAGAAACAGCGGTCAGGGTAAGGGCTGAGGGAGGAAGGGTTTGTAATAAGTGTAAGGATAGGTTCTGTTGACTGAGGGACAAAATTCTGGATAAGGGCTTAAACAGTGCTCGGGGCTTGCGGGGATTCGGGTGAAGGCTGGCTTCATAGACTGGCCGAAGATTGCCAGGTTGTTAGACCAGCACCCCAGCCTTCAGGATGAACAGGTATCCCTGCCTTCGCTTGAGGAAAGCCTGCATGTTCTCTGGTGCTTTCTGTAAGCTGTGTCTCTACAATAGACAGTCCCAGGCCGATGACCACCTCACTCTTCTCCGTGAAACATGGGAAACCTAGGTGGTCTAGTCAGGGTTTCTAGTACTGTGATAAAACACCATGACTAAAAGCATGGGGAGGAAAGGGTTATTTCCCTTACATATCCTGAGTCATGATCCAGGAGATGAAAGGGGGGGGAGAGAAAGAAAGAAAGAAAGAAAGAAAGAAAGAAAGAAAGAAAGAAAGAAAGAAAGAAAAGAAAGAAAGAAAGAAAGAAAGAAAGAAAGAAGGAAAGAAGGAAAGACAGACAGATGGCAGACTGGTCCTCAGGATGTATCTCAGAGAAGCTGAGGCAGTGTTGGGGGCAAGGGGGTGCCAGCCTGGGTCTCTTGGATTCATTGCCACTGCAAGTTCATACTGGAGCCAGCCTGTTCTAGTCACTGTAGGCCTCCTGTAACTGGTAGGCCTTGCTCAGTATTCTGTCATATGCTCAGAGGTTGAAATGCTCAGTACACTCCCCCTTTCCTCTTCTTCCCTTCTCCCCTCCTCCAGAACAGAGCTGCAGGCTCTCTGTGTCTTCCTTTGCTTCCATCCTGTTTATTCTTCATGGAAATTCTTCTCACTGTACCACAGAAATGAGTCCATCTTGGTGTTTTCTTCTTGGAGAAGTCAAACTGACATGCACTTTCTCCCTATGAACTCTTAGACATGTTGCCTGTCTACAGAAGACAGCAGGTGCATCATTCTGTCTTTGTAGATGAGCCTGCATAGAAATAGCATACACATGGAAAAAGAAATGCAGATGGAGTTAGCAATGGGTCATGGTGAAAGCTTTTTTCTCCATGTTTTTATAATCATTTGAAGTAGCTCATTTTCCCATCAGATTTCAAATAAAGCCAGATTCAGTAATCTTTATACCATATCATAAGCTCATAGGTATACTGGAAGTATGTGGAAAGCCTTCTTAAGGATTCCAAAGCAGAAAAGCAGACAGACAGGTGAGCTCTGAGCTTCATTCTAATAGAGGCCTGTTTGCATTTCAGATATCTGGAACTTTCTAATGGCATAAAATGGAAAGATACATGGAGCAAGCAAGCTCAGGATAGTTTAATCAACATATCATTACAGCAAGTGCCTCTAGACCCCCGCTACCACGATACTATGTCAACCTAAAGGAGTGAAAAGCTGTCAGCCCAGGTGGAAATGATATGGTCTGTTCATAGTGATGCCTTTTATATTAAATATTAATCCTGGCGTCCTAAGCTTACAAGCCACATGTATTGTTTTCAGAGAGAGAAACTAGGAAACGGTAGCTGGGATACTTTCCTCTCCTGAGGCTGTGTCCTTCACTTGGCTTTAGCCTAAACCCTGTTTAGCATTACTAACCTGCATTCATCCACCTCCTATTATGGGGAATTGGATATGGTCTGGCCTGTCGCCTCCTGGCCTGGGGCCACCCAGCCGTGTTACTGATCTACTGTTGTGTCCAGCCATAACCTTTGCATTGCGTTTCTGATGGCTCAGATTTCTTCTGCGGTTTGTTCTGGGGAAGTCATGCTTGGTAGGCTCAGCTAAATGTGCAATTGTTCTGCCTTTGGTGGGGGTGATTTTACAGCATTCAAAAGTTGCAATCCTGATCAAATCTAGAGAATGGTAGAATTATCATTTTCAAGGAAAGGGTGCATATATTTACCGTTCAAATTGATTGGCTGTCAAAAATGGCTGCATGGATTAGTGTAAATTATGTTAATAACATGGTTTAAATATAAATAAAAACCACAGAAAATAAACTCAGTAATGTGTGTGCATGAGAATCCTGCAGAGCCAAACAGTCCATGAGAAATATTGGTAGCCCGAAGGCAAGGCCTCTGCTATCTAAGTGCTTTACACATGAGCAGAACAGGTGAGCTGAGGCCTTGAGTTTTGCTAAGAGAGGCAATCTTCAGTAAGAATCAGGTCTAAAATCAAAATAACTCATAATTCAAACCTAAGAAAAGCACTGTTTGGCTAAACCTTAGTCAGAGTTTTTATTTTATGATAAAATTCCATGACAAAAAAAATATGCAACTCAGGGAGGAAAAGATTCATTTAATCTTAAAACTCTCTGGTCACACTCCGTCACTGAGAGAAGTCAGGGCAGAAACTCGAGGCAGGAACCTGGAGGCAGGAACTAATGCAAGGCCCATGGTGTATGCCGCTTACTGGCTTGCTCAGTCTGCTTTCTTAGAGCTCCAGGGACTACCAGCCCAGGGTTAGGGCTGCCTCAGAGAGCTAGGCCTTCCCACATGAATCATCAAGCAAGAAAATGCCTCACAGGCTTCCTCAGAGAACCATCTGGTAAGGGCTTTTTTTCAACTGAGGTCCCCTTGTTCCAAATGACTCTAGCTTATGTCATATTGACATAAAACTATTTCAGCACAGACTCACTGGTCTCAAACTAAAGATAAACGTTTCGTGTAGCACAAGTAATCAGATTGAAGAGCTGGGAAGATGGCTCAGTCCGTAAAGTGTGAGGTTGATTCCCAGAACCCATGATAAAGTGCCAGACGTGGTGGCATGCACATGGGCTTACAGCCAAGTGCAGAAGAGGTGGAGATGATGACATAAAGCTTGAAAATTCCCAAGTGGACAAGTGAACTTTGATGTGCTATGATTCTGGTCCTACTGGCCAGCCATCATAGCCGGCTTAGGAAGCTCCATGCCAAAGAGACCCTGCCTCAAAAAATAAGGTGTGTGGCTCCTGAGGACCCACCAAAGACTGTCCTCTATCTATCTAGCCTCTAAATGCACATATAACACATACGTGTGCACTCACAAACATATACCTGTCCCCACACACAAAGCACGTGATAATCATCAGGTTCCTGCTTATAATATTAACATAGAAACTATTAAATATTGGCAATTTCATATGTTCAGCCAAATGGCATACATCAAGTATCAGGGGCAGGGTATGTAATTAGAAGAGGTGAGCTGAAATTTAGCCGTGCAGACACGCTTCAGATCCTCTTTCATGTGTCTTTTTGCTTTCACACCACCATTCCTCATCTAATTTGATCCTCCTTTCCAAATTTTTAGACTTCTCCTTACTTACACCTGTTTCCATCTATGTATGTGTATGTACTAGACCAGGATCTGCATACAAGGGAAAACGTACAGTCCGACATATGTCATGAAAGAGGTGATAAATTGTTTTTATAAAAACAAAATCCCAGCTGTTCGATTTTACCAATAAAGACTCAAGGGCCAGATAGTGGGGTGAAAACCTACTAGCTCAGAGAGGCAGAGAAAGCACCCAGCTGGTCTTCTTACTCAGTCGACATTCCAGAAAGAAAAAGCCAGAAACCAACCCAAAAGCTTGCTAGCTCAGCTGACAGCCCTGGAGAAAAAGACCTGCTTGCTCACCCAGGAGGAAAGAGCCTAAAGCCAAAAGCTGAAATCTGAAAAGCCCTTTCTTCTCCATGCTCTCTTAAATACCCTTCACCTCAAAGTCCCTCCTTTCTGCCTAATCCCTGTCAGCTGGTTACTTTCTCCACCTCTTGACCTAGGGTTAGCTTTATTTAATCCTGTGTACAGAAAGCCTTTGGATCAAAGGTGTGTGCTAGGGCTGAGGCACTCCACAAGTAGAAACAGGTTTTTACAGGTCACAATCTCGGGGTTCACAATGAGATCAAACATCCTGCATCAATAAAGCTAACTTTTTTCTAGGATAGACTCTTCCAGAATCCCCCCTCATCGTGTGGTGGGTAAGAGAATTCAGCTTTCTGGGTATTGAAGTGGCAAGAACCACCTTTGCATTCTCAGTCCACAGATGGTATGCTGTTGAGCAGATTGTGAAAGCTGAACTCTTCTTTTAAATTCTATTGGCACTTAGTGCAATACAGACTAGCCACTGAATGTATTTTCTTACAGGGATTTTAAAATTTTGTTTTGAAGGAGGGGTTTTGTGGTTCGAAATTTTTCCCCCTTTTTATTCGGTTTAAAGCTGTAAACAAGCCATTCTATTACGGTGTTATTTAGTAGGTAACGTACATTGCTATACCTAAAATAAAGTGTGGCTTTAAAGAATAAAAACATATTAAGGATGTTATGAGAATACTAAAAGAAAGCTAGTGAAAATAATTTTAAAAATGACTGGCCTTCACCTTTAATCCTGCACTTGGGAGGTAGAGGCAGGGGGATATCTGTGAGTTTGAGGCCAGTCTGGTCTACATAGATAATTCTAGGCCAACCAGGGCTACATAGTGAGAGCCTGTCTCAAATGAAAATGGGGGGGGAGGCCTTCCATAATGGATAACTGGCCTATAATGTAATCTGTTCATTTTCTTTCACTTCTTTTTTTGAGGAAGCAGGGTGGTTTATAGCCCTGGCTGTCCTGAAACTCTCTGTAGACCAGGCTGGCTTCAAACGCAGAGATCCACCTGTCTCTGCCTCTTGATGCTGAGATTAAAGGCGTGTGCTACCACCACTCAGCTTGTCTTCAACTTTTAAATATTACATTCTCGCCAATGTAGACAAAGCCACAGATAAGTAATTAAAAAGAAATTCTTTATGTTATAGCCTCATTTTCAATTGAATAAAAAATTAAATATAGAACTCTATTTAATTAGTTCACATTAATATTTTAATCACAGAAAATCGTGTCTGTGCCTGCAGTTGAAAACCAAGTCGTGGGCAAGGTGTGATGCCTTTAATCCTGGCACTCAGGAGGCAGAAGCAGATCTCGGAGTTCAGAACCAGCCTGGTCTCCATAGTGTCCAGGCCAGCCAGAGCTACCTATGGGATCCGTCCCCAAATAAGCAAAAAAGACAGAAGCAAAGTCGTGGAGATGGTGAGAAAGAGCACCAGTAAGCTGTCTGAAGAGCCCCTGGGCCACTTCTTAGACAGGGCTGGCCAACAGCTGGTTGAGTTTCCTTTAAAGAAGTCGGAAGTCTGTTTCTTAGTAGAATGTGGTGGTGACATCAACACACACTGGCAACTTAAAGTACAGAAGTCTAGCATCCTTGATTTGCAGTACGTATTGTCTATGACTGCAGAGAAAAGACAACCATCTTTTAAAGATTATATTATTTCCTCTTGAAGCCAGATGTGAAAGTTAAGTGCCTCAATTAAGGGACTGAATCTGCCACATCAATCCCTTAGCAATCCCCCAACCACAGGACATGTGAAGGAGTGTGCCCATTTGACGAGGGCCTGCACGTCTCTACACAGCTAAGATGGGGCCTAAGAAAGGTGAGGCCTCAGCATCCGAGTACATTCCCAGTTCTGTCTTGACACCTGGGCAGCCATGACTGCAAAATAGCCTTTTGGATGGAGTAGGAGACCCACTCATGTCCTAGGATGCTTACTGGAGTGGCTTGGTTGGCAAAGATGACTGGATTCCTCTTTACACAGATAGATAAGTGGCCACTAATCATAGCTAGAAGAAGGGGTCAGTTTGGAGCCTGCATAATAGTTACTGTTACAGGCAAGGGGAGGCAGCAGAAATAAATACTGTCTTTTAAGCCTCGTTGGTTTTGTTGTTTGCTTGGCTTTGTCTTAGGCACAGTGACCTTATCCATAGTCCTTAAGTTGGCAAGCCAGGAAACACTGGACTTGTTTTCTCCCAATTTCTTGCATAAAATAATCGTGGCTAGCAGCTCTTTACATTGGTGGGGCATAAATGGGTTTGAGGCCTCCAGGCAATAACATAACAAGCCCCACAGTACATCAGGGATGACCCAGCATGAACATGAGTGAGAGCTACCGTTTTGATAACAGTTTTCTCTCCGAGGTTTAGTAGGACATGATTGAGCAAGCAGACTGCTTAACTTCAGGCTCCTGGATGACACAGGGCTCGGCCTTCCATTATCGTGGACCCTGCTGTCCTTGAATGAATGGCAGGCCCTGCTGACAAGGCGGGACTACGGAACAGCTGGCGGATAGCCCAAACAGACACCAGCCTGGCCGGAGGCAGCCTAGCCAAGAGGTTCCTGGAGAGAGGGGGGCCTTGCATGGACTTTTGAGTATAGCAGGCACATGTAAAGTGCGGTAGAGAAACTAGTAGGACTTCATCTCCAAGACCTGGGAAGAAAAAGGCCGGCTGCTCCCAGAAGCAGAGCCAGGGATACTCACATCCCAAGGGAACAAGTATAAAATTGCAGACTCACATACATACGGGAGTCAGACACCTCACACACACGGATACCCAACACAGAACCCACACAGCTCACACAGAGATGCATACATGCACACAAACACATGCACCAGTACACACAGGACCCAGATACACATAGATATGGCCCAGTTGCAAGCACTGCAAAGAACATAACACCAACCCATATAGGCACAGATATAACATACATAAACATACATAAACATACATGCGTATGTATGTATACACAGAGACACACAAAGTTCACAAAATCAAAAGAATTTGTCACATTCCCACTGGTCTTCTTCATCACATGACGTGTAAGTGTACGCACCATGTTGTGATCACGTGTTCAGAGAACACAGTTTCCTACTGCCTGTAGCTCCTGGAAGACCATGTTGGCTGTAGTCAAAGGCTTCAGCCCTGCAAAGTGAAAGACCACTGGGGGGCGCTGACGGCGCTTTGCCGATCTGTGCTCTGTGAGCCTGCTCACTCGCATCAGGTCCAGCTAATCAGACAAATTGTTTTCAGGGGAACAATTTGACGTTCTAGAGCTCCCCACTGGGTTCTTTGAGGTTCTGTGAGTATGGAAGAATTATCACAGACACTGGAGAAAAATCATTTTTGCTTAGGTAGAATAGCTTTTGGGAGGGCCTGGCGGTACAAAAAACCATTTGCAGAGCTGTTCTGTTTAAAAGATAAAAACCTCCTTTGCTTTCCGTAAGAGGAAGTGAGGAAATCAGCAAGCCCAACAAGATGACAATGTAAGCGTGGATAACCACAGGAGCTTTTTAGACAGTTTGGTCTCCCTGCCTGTCACCCCTCAGCAACTGTCACTAGTAGTGTCCCCAAAAGCTTTATGAAGAACTTACTAAGCAAGGGGGTTTGGGGGTGTGGAGAGTAGAGGAGAGATGTAAGACTGGGTGAGCCCTGGCCTGTGCAGGGGCAGACAGAGAACATAGAAATGCAATAAGCATTCACTGGAGAGCACGAGGGTGCTGGCAAAGCACCACACAGCTGGTAGAGGGAAACTTCTAGCAGTAGAACCGAGCTGAGTGCTGAGGGCAGGTGGGAGCAGGCGAGAAGAAGGGACTCGTTCCCAGCAGATGGCAGAGATGGAGTCAAGGTCTGGGGAAGAGGGAGCCTGGCTGCTTGTTCAGGGAGGACTGCCAAGCCCTGGGAAAGCATCCTGCCCCGCACTTTTGGGGAAAGGGGTTGAAATTGACTCTGGCCACGGGGGCCAAGGTCATGTGGGACTTTGGACTCCATCCTGAAAGCAGGAGGGACTCAGAACCAGTCATTTCTCTGTCCCCATGCTGGTAAGCCATTGCTCGTTATCTTAGGGAATCTGGGTTTGCAGTGTCCTCACCACACACTCCCATGTTGTACTCCTGTGCTGAGGGCTCTTGGAAAAGCCTGCTACGTCGAAACTCCTTCTGACCCTTCCCTTCCTTGCAGATATCCTGCTCCTTCCCCCGGCGACCCCAGGGTTCTTTCCTCAACCCTGTTAACACTGAGATGAATCCAGTGATTACTGGATACACATCCTGCCAGAGCGTTGCAGCATCCTTCACCTTTGCTCCTCATCTAAGTTTAGTTCCAACCAGCACATCTTGGGCCCTGCCATTTTCCAATGGCTTAAAATTTGCAGTGATTTCCAAGGGCCATTAATTTTATGTATTTAATAAAAGTATCCGCTCATCATGAATTAGAAACTTTAACATTGATCTTTAACACAGGTAGTTTCAGAAATCTTAGTTGATGTTGCCTTATTGTGGGGATGTGTCAACTTTTCTGTTATTTGAGCACAGAATGCTTCGGCTGAGCTTCCCTATAATCTTAAAAGACACAGCATTTGTTAAGTATGACTGGGGAGATCACTCACTTGGTAACTTGCTTGCCATGCAGTCATGGGATATGATTCTCCAGCATCCGTGGAAAAAGCCAGGCATGGTAGCAAGCACTTGTAATGCCAGTGCTGGGGAGGCAGACAAAGGTAGACCTCTGGGGCTCACTGGCCATCCAGTCTAGCCTAATTAGCAACTTCCAGGCCCAGTGAGAGACCCCATCTCAGAAAAAGAAGGTGGACAGTGCCTACATTAGAGATGTTAGCATCTGTCTTAGTCACTGTTCTATTGCTGTGAAAAGACACCACGACCACAGAAACTTTTATAAAAAGCATGTAATTAGAGCTTCCTTACAGTTTCAGAGGTTTGGTCCGTTATAATCATGGCATGGGAGCATGGGAGCATGGCAGTACACAGGCAGACATGGTACTAAAGAAGCACCTGAAGAGTTATATATCCGGATCCACAGGCAGCAGGAAGAGAGAGAGAGACACTGGGCCCGGCTTGGGCTTTTGAAACCTCAAAGCCCACCCCTATGGCATACTTCCTCCAATAAAGCCACACCTGCTCCAACAAGGCCACACCTCCAGACTCTCCTCAAGTAGCACCAGTCCCTGATAGTAAGCATTCAAATATATGAACCTTTGAGGGCCATTCTCATTGAAACCTCCACACACCTTAGAAGATTCTTACAGAAAAAGATGGTTTTGTGCCTAATCACATGAATAAGTATCAAATCTCATTTCCCAAACTCTTAGGAAAACTCTCCTGGATTCCAAGAGTGGGCATGGGCCCTCCAGCTTCCCCAGGAGAAGGGCTTACAGTTCTAGATCTTTTTTTCCAGGTAGTCATGAGACTGCAGAGACTGAATTCTTCCTTTGCATGCACAGCCCTGCGCTTACACCGAGCACTGAAAGCAGAAGGAAGTGATTGATTTCGGTCCAGACACCAGATTTTAGTAGTTGACAGGAACTGGATTTGTATTAATGTAAGAAAGGTTTGATTTATCTCTATTTCAGTTCTTACTGCACTTTAACTGTGCATAAATGTTGTTCTTATAGCACTTTAACTGTGCATAAATGTTGTTCATGACAGGCTAGGGTGTAATGCCTGCCCTTGGAGGTGCTGCTGGAGGCGGTCAGGGGAGACGGTGTTAGCTGACAGCCTCCAAGCAGAGAAATTCGAGACAAGAAGTGGCTCCAAAGGAAAAAAGGCAGAAATGAGGGCAGAGCACGTAAGCACTGCCACAGCTGACTGCTCAGGGCCGTACATGCTGTGGCCTGCTTGTGAGACCCTGGGACCTGAGGCCTGTGCGAATTGAGATTGCCCACACTTTCCTGCTCTCCTCTTCCTGTCACAGATGACATCATCCAGCAGCCTGTTGCCACAGACCTGTTGTTAAACTCCAGGAAGTCATTTTCCACAGGCAGCCAGAGAAAACATTCTGAAAAAACAAATCTGATTGCTCAGGAACCTTTCTCAGCTTGTTCCCACTGCATCTCATTGGGAGCCATTGGTGCCCCTTAGAACCTTGAGGATAAGGAGGAAGACCCTCACAGAAGAAAGAGGCTGTCCTAGGCAGCACAGCACACTAGGCTCAGTCTATCCCTCTTCAAAGCAGCCTCACTCACCACCCAGAAACCCGTCCTACGCAGGTCCTCTTGCTCGGTACTCTTTCTTCTGGTGTGCAGTTATTGCCAGAGTGGGAGAAAAGGAACAGGGGAGAGAGAGAGAGAGAGAGAGAGAGAGAGAGAGAGAGAGAGAGAAAGAGAGAGAGAAACGTCTAGGTCTCCACTGACCTGGAGCTCAGAGGCGGGCTGTTGCCTTATCTGGAGACATTAAGTCTCTAATCTGGGGCAGCCTCTGGCACACAGCACTCCCAGAGAACAGATAGAAGAGACTCATTCGGTACAAAATCTGCTCAGGCTTGTGGCGTGTTGGCTCTGTGCAGAGACCCCTGATGTGCTAAGCTGTATCTTTCTCATGGCACCAACTTGTGGTCCTAGTGAGGGGCCTGCAGCTATACAGGCCTCTTACAGTAGGAAGAGCCTGGAGCAGCTTTGTCATTCATGAAATACCACAGGAGATGGACATACACACACACTGAAGACAGGGCTTCAGAGAAAGGGAAAGACATAGAAGACAGCTGCTACTGCTGGTTTTGAGTAAGGAGTGAGGAAGAAGCCTGCTCTTGTCCCCTTTCCTCGGTCAGGGGTGTATTCATGGATTTGAATGTCAGTACCAGCTGGTGAACCTGGACTTGGGCAGGAACTCGGAGGCTCGTGCTGGTGCTCAGGTGTATTTTTTTACTTTAATCCTCCCAGAAGCCCAATCTTATACCCCTTTTCTAGGTGAAGAAACAGTTTAGAGTGACTCAGCTCTGACTTTACCCAGGGTCATGTAGGTAGTGAGACAGACCGAATCAGAGACATCTGATGACTTGTGGCAAAGCTGTGTTCTCTGCTCTTCTTTGCTTTGCCGTTACTTTTGCCACCTCTTCTCCGAGATCCAGGGCCTGGCTCTACTAGAATTCAGCAAAGTCCTCAGAAGCTCTGGATGGAAACCTCACTCAGCTGAGCACCCTCTCTAAAGAGTCTTTCCTTCCCATGTGTTTTCCTTTCACCCATTTCTAAAATAAAGATTGATCCCCGCCCTCCTTCCCCTGTGTTCTTGTATGCACTGTGGCTTCTTATGGGTTACAAGAACACAAGCAACACACAGCTCGGTATGCCCAGCCCTGTGTACTGCCCCACTCATTTCCCAACATCTCCTTAACGTGAGACTCCTCAGTGGACCAGGACTTTCCTGCTGTCCTTTCTCAGACGTGACTGGCCTTCGTGAGGCCCTGTTCACCAGGGGAAGCCGGCTCAACATGAGGCCTGGATGATGTGTAAAATGGCAGTGATGATTACTATTCTTTTAACCGTAATTCTAAGTACTACCAAGTTCCGTAAAACTCAAGTTGAGTGTGGACGAGAGACTAACTTTAGTTAGGTCTGTCTTTAGTCAGTGTGGGACTGGTGTGGCTTGCAGGGGTAAATTTGGTTTCAAAGTAAGAGAGGGTATTCATTTTGACCCTAAGCGCTGCCTCCCACCCACCCTAAATGTACCAGCAGGCTTTACAGCCATTCTCTCCCGGCGTAGCGGATTCTACTTCATGTATCATCTCTTAGTGGTAATTATAAGGATTTGATCTGCGCACTAAAATAATCAGTAATTAGATAGTACAGTACCAAAAGAAATTAACAGAGAGAAAAACAAAAACACAACTCGGCACAGGCTATAGCCTCTAAGGACCTGATCCAGATTCTTCTCGAGAGGTCTGGGTTAAGTGATGCTGAATGTGTATTCCTTTGATTTTTTTTTTTTTTTTTTTTTTTTTTTGGGCGGTGGCCTCCAGTTCTGATGGAGAACACAAAGGTAGTCCGGCCTGGTTAGCCAGGGTAGTAGCATACTCTTATGATCCCTGCACTCTGGAGGCTGAGGCAGGAGAATTGCGGCAGCGTTCAAGGCCAGCCCATCTACACAGCAAGTTTCAAGCTAGCAAGGAAAACATAGTGGGACCCTGTCTCCAAAAACTGCAAAAGCTAAACAAACATAATAAATACTTGTTTACGCTACTTTGTATTCTTTTGATTCTGTGTTGAAAATCTCTGTGAGGGCCAGTAATTCCTTTGAATGTACTAGTAGTTTTAGCAATATAAAATAAATGCATAGTTTATGGTGATGTGTTCTCTATTGTTTCTCATTTTAAAAATCACATAAACCAACTTTTTGAGTTTTCTTATTAATGTTTTATTAGTACTTATACAGAATAATGGGTTTCATTGTAACATTTTCATACATGGATATAGTGTATTTTGATCACCATACATGGATATAGTGTATTTTGATCACGTTTACACCAATTACCTTCTCCGCCTCCCTCTCCTTGATCCTTTCTTCCCAGTGAGTTCCACTTCTACCTTAATTACTTTTTTCTTTTTCTGTCCTTTCCTAAATTTGCATGTTACTTAGGTATTTATTTAGGTGAGCCAGTCACTGGGGATGCTCAAGGGGCACGAGGTTATCTACAGGAACGTGATGAGTACCTTACCAGTGACAACACTAGAAAACGGTCTATCCCTCCAGCATCCATTAGCTACCCATGGGTCCTATGGGAGGGGTGGACCTTGCAAGCCCCTCCCCTTTCCCATCTTTTATTCGGGTGCTCACAGCTGCTTTTGATTTCAGCATTCCACACCACCTCACCGCATCCTCCCGCTCTTGTGCTCCCTTCCCACAGGGTCCTCTGAGCCCTTTCACCACTTAGGTCTCTGCAGCCCCTGCTGTCCAGCCCAGAAGAAGCTGGTGGAAGCTCCCTGTGGAGGTCAGCACTGGCACTTTGAAGCAGCAGCCTAGGGCCTCTGACCGTCCCAGCCACAGGCGTTCGCCAGATGTGAAGGACCTTCCTGTGGAGAGGATCCCGGTTCCCACAGAGAGTGGTTGGTCTCCACCATAAGACCTTCCAGTGCTGTACGCGTAGGTGCATCCTGGCTGGTTGGTCAGTAGTGGTGTAGACTGCAGAGTCAGCAAATGAGTGAGACTGTTGACAGTTCTCCCTGGCAACCTCCCCAGAATCATCCAGCACTCCGGGCGCTGGCCAGCATGGGAGAAACTCCCAACCTGAAGTTAGCGTGGTAGCTCCATTGGCCTTCCATCAGAGCCAGTTTTTGAATTATCGCCTAGGCCTCTGAAAACAAAAGGTTTGCCTGATGTATAAAAAAAGACTGTGAAAATGATCCAAGGAGAATTGGGGGAAAGGGTGTTTGAAACACAGATGGACGTGGAAAGATGTCTGACAATTACTGTTAGGAAGTCGCGGCGGCTTCTCGTTCTCAAGTACGTCATTCCACGCGCCGGGTCCCTACCTGCTCCTCTCAAGCTAGTTTTAGAACTTTTGTTAATAACAGCGTATTAGTTGTGTGTTTTCTCATTGCTGTGGTTAGAAGCCACTTAGGAGTTCATTTTGTTGTACAGTTTTGAGAGACCAGGAGCTAGATTCCCTGGTAGGCAGACAGGGAGAACGGCCGTGGCTAGGTGTAAAGGTGACACACTTCCGACGTGGCCAGCTTCTTCCTCACTCTCGTGGCAAAAAAAGCTATGAGACAAAAAGCTACGAGGCTTCCGCCTCCTGCCAGCAGGCCCCTGAGGATGGGCTCAACAAGTTAAAGGCCTCACAGGGACACATCACACACAGTTGCAGACCAAGCAACCACCTTACCCGTCTGCACACTGACCCCTGAGTAAAGAGGAAGACTTCAAAGGCTGTAAAAGCACCAAGCCTCAAGTAGAGCCTGGGGTTTTGCGCATTCTCAGTCCCCCTCTGCTTTTCTCTGTGTGTCCGATGCATGTGTGTGCTTTCTTACCCATGGAAATGCCTTTCTTAACTGCTCATTCTGTCTGCGGTGCCCGAGATTTTTCTACTGTTGTGCTTCAGATGTTTCTAGCCTTTTAATTCTTTTAACTGGCAGAGAAAACAAACTCAGTCAAGACCCCTACAGTGTATCATTTCTACACTGTACCATTTCTAACTGTATCATTTCTACACTGTACCATTTCTAACTGCATCATTTCTACACTGTACCATTTCTAACTGTATCATTTCTACACTGTACCATTTCTAACTGCATCATTTCTACACTGTACCATTTCTAACTGCATCATTTCTACACTGTACCATTTCTAACTGCATCATTTCTACACTGTACCATTTCTAACTGTATCATTTCTATACTGTACCATTTCGCAGGTCCCACCCATCGCTGCAGGAGAGTGTAAGTGTTGCTCAGACTGTGTTCACCATTGGGAAGCAGAGCAAGGCCAGCCAACGTGAATGCTTAGCTCTTCCTCCTCCTTACAGCCCAGGAGCTCAGTCTGTGGGGTGGCACTACCCACACTCGGGAGCATTTGCCCTCAATTAATCTTCTGAAAAAAAATCTCACAGGTCTACCCAGAGATGGGTTTCATAGGCGATTTGAAATCCAGTTAAATTGACAGTGAAGGCTTGACCATCACAAAGAGAAGCTCTAACCTAGCCTTGTGAGCGAAGATGCCAGTGCCTGTCACTGCCCACACCAGTGTTACAAAGCTCCGGCGGCCCCTTTCTCCTTATTTCTTCCGTCTGTTAGCATGACTTCGTGGGAAACTGAGCGAGCAGAACACTCAGGGGAGCATGAAGATACCTTACCCCCCCCTTCCCTGGTGCTGCTTCAGGAGACTCCGTATCTTTAGGAAAGCAGTACCCCCTTTCACTGGGTGTGGGACACTGTATGCTGTGATGAACAGAAACTTTGCACAGCAACTGAGTGTGTGTGCAGTGTCTCCTGCTTCTGAGGGCAGGCCATTTTCCTGTAAGCTCCCATGGAAGCAGTTTTATTGTCCCTGCTCCTGTTGCTGATAGAGGATGTTTGTTTGTTTTTGTTTTCCAAGACAGGGTTTCTCTGTGTAGCCCTGGCAGGCTGTCCTCAAACTCAGAGATCTGCCTGCCTCTGCCTCTGGAGTGCTGAGATTAAAGGTTGCTTGGCTGCTTATAGAAATATTTTTATTTGCCAGTCACCAAAACGGATAATTTACATATTAAATGGAACAGCTTGGGAAATAAGCACATAGGGGACTTTGAGAAGAATTATATGGGAAAATGTCAAAGGTTCTGTTACCTTGGGCAAAAGAAATTAATAAATAACTTAGTATCATGTTGGAGATCAGAGAGTCAGACTAGTTTTCTCTAACTTAATGATGAAACTAATTGAGCATTGTGTTGGTTGCTTGTCTTATTGCTGTGGCAAAGTTCCTGACAGGAGTGACCAAAGGGCAGGTTTGTCTTGGCTCACAGTTCGAGGGTACCGCCGATCACTGCAGGGAAGTCATGGTGCAGGAGCTTGAGGTCTTGTATGTGAAGTCGAGAAGCAAAGAGTGTCTCAGCTCACGTTTAAGGCAGGCCTTCAACCTCAGCCCTCCTACTCTAGTAAATGCCTCACAGGCAGGCTTTCTCAAAAAGACAAAGTTAACTTTTCAGAAAGACCCCTGCAAGGAAAGCCATTTGGCTTGGGGAGAGGTTTTTTTATTTTGTTTTTGTTTGTTTGTTTTCACTCAGTTGTGAAGCAATGCTACGAAGTTTTGAGGTCTAGAGTTCACAGCTTTTACAAGTCCCTTCACACCTGTGAAGGGAAGCCACATTTGTCAAAGTGACAAGGCATCCGCAGATGTGGCTTATTAATCCTCTGTTGTGCTTCCACTGTTCCCTAACTGGAAAATGTTCATCTCTTGGGAGGTAGTGTCATTCATTTTATGTCAGATTTATCTTCTCCGTAGAAATAAGTGTATATAAGCCAACTCTAGTCCCCCTGCTGTGTGTCCTACAGATTCATGGTTAGCTCGCCAGAGTTAAACAGGAGCAACCTTTCTGTCTCACTCAGTGATCACCCTCACTGTTTCTGTGCCCCATTCTTCCCTGAGTAGGATGTGGAAGAGAAAATGACAGCCAAGCTTGAGAGCTGAGGGGGTTGCCTGGTGGTGTGAGCACTAGAAGCCCAGCTACCTGTGAGGGGCTCACCTATGGTCCCAGCCTCAGCAGGTGTAGAGGGGCTCCCCTGAGCATGCTGGCTGGCACAACCTGCCTCCGTGAGTAAGGCAGAAAAGCCATACAGGAAGATTGCCAACACCAGCCAGGGGCCTCCGCTTCATCACACAGCCCCTCCACACACCCACCCACGTAAACATTCACACTCAGGTGCGAGCACACAGAGTAAAGGGCATCTGGGGGGGGGTATCCTCTCTCCAGTTGCTGTCATTTCAGTGGAGGCTCTTGGGAGTGCTCCTGCTAATAGCGGAGCCACCTAGATGCCACCCTCTCCCCACCAGTCACACAGAGTCACTAGCTGCTGCCCCCACCAATTTTTTTCTGCATCCTGTCAATTATCTCACCACCTTCCTTTCTCTGTTAAGCCTTTCCCGAACTGCAATCAGCATGATGCCAGCTCAGCTTCTGTTTGTAAACACTAACTCTATCATCTTCGTGGGCCTGTTGAAAGTGTCCAGTGACAGGCGACACATTCCATTGGCACAGGGACCAGTGGAGACAGCTCTGCAGCTCGCCTCTTTGGAGAACTCACCTAGTGTACCTCAGGCAACCACTGCTGTGGGAATGAACTTCTTTCTGCTCCCAGGACTGCGTTCTCCGGACCATCCCATCACCACAGAGACATTTAGGCACCGCTCTACCCACCGCTAACACCCTTCCTAGCACTTGCCACTATCAGAAAGTCTTTTATTCCTGTTGGTTTTTTTGTCCCTGATGCCTGCAGCAGCATCTGCCTGGCTCATCGGTTCACTTGTTAGATGAACAATGACTGAAAGTGCCCTCCTCTTTCTGGTATATATGGCACCGATTGGGTCAGTTGGTCTCTTAGCTATACATGGACCAGCAGAACATTGCATTTTCCTTAGAAAGTAAATGCGGCAGCCTGTAATACCATGCTTGGCCACCATGGGTAAAGTGAGCTCAAACAAACAGCACTACTTCCTGTTTTGCAGAAAATCTTCGGAGGAACTGGACATGGATAAGGTGACGGCAGCAATGGTTCTCACCAGCTTGTCGACCAGCCCTTTGGTCCGCAGCCCTCCCGTTCGGCCTAATGGTGAGTGTCGTCTTTGGGAACGTGCCCATTAACACCAAGAACAAGGCCTCTACTAGGAATCTCATTCCTCCCAAATGAACAGTTGGTTCTGATTCAGGGAAAATGTGGGGAAATCTGGGCCATCAGCCTCCCCGCCTCCGAAAAACCCCAGCATTCTCATGTACTCACCTAGGCAGCTCACATTTATGGAGTTCCATCGCGTGTTTGCTGTCTTCCCAGGACACATCTATGCAGTACTGTGTTCCTTTTTCCTCCTGTAAATGGAGAATAGTCTAATGAACTTGTTTTCACAGCATAATTTCTTTTTGATTAAGAGGTAGTTGGATCTGTGAACTCACTGAAGATCCAGTCGTTTGTAAAAGCATTATCCCATACTTCATAACCAAAGAGAATTACTTAGTCCATTCACAAATTCAGTATATATTTATCCAATGCCACCTCGATGATTTGAACCTATCAGTGACTGTAAATAGTGTCCGTGCTCCTGTAGCGTGCATAGTCCCTTTGGGAAGCAGACCGTCAGTCGTGGCCTCCTATTGGCTACATGTGGACTGAGCCCTGACTATGCCTGAGTATGCTACTTGCTTTATCTCACCGTATTTCCACCAGCAAGCCTATGAGATGCTGTTGTCACTACAGGTAAGTAAACCAAGGCGTGTGTACACTTGTAAATGGTAGACATTCGTGTCTAGTCCCTGTCTTCCCGATTCCACGCCTGCCTCCTAATCGTGCTGTGACGTTGCTTCATTTAATCTGTATGACAAAGCAGGAAAGCAGACTGTGGGAGATGAAGATGGAGGGATGACATTACTCACTTTATTGGGACAGGTCCCATGTATGTCTGGCTAGAAGTGTGAGACCATGAGAGAGCTTCTAAAGTGACCCACACAGACAGTAGACAGTTAGATTGGGATAGCAGGCTGCAAACACAATGTATGTGTGTAGGTATGTGTGTTTAAGTACAGACATACACATAGATGATCCTGCGTAAGTACATGAAGTGGTCATTCTTGCTTAGTGGCCTGGCCTTTGGGAGCCTCCTAGCAAATGGATATCCAGGTTTGCCATTCTGAGCTAGGCTGCATTGCTGGAGGCAAAATTGGGGTGCCCCAAAACATTCTAGTAATACATTTGAATCCCTAGGGGGAAAAGATATTTTTAAATTAATCATTATTTTTTTTACTATACACATCTTTTTTTTTTTTAATTGAGAACGTTTCTACTGTTTCTTTTATTTTAAAGGTTAAATTTTAAAATAACATTTGGGGTGTGCCATCAGGTGGGGGCGAGTTTCAGGCTGGTTTTGCGTTTTGAGACTACAGCTACAGTCACTTAGTCACTTTGGCCAGTCCAGCGTCTTATAATGCGTCTCTGGCTGGCCTGAGCCTCAAGAGACGGTCCCAGCCTTCCCTCGCCTCCCAAAGAACTATACCTGGCTGTAAACTAGAGAAGCCAGTGGTGCTGGTGTTTTTGAGGCAGTTCAAGTTGACTCATTGATCCTACCAAGGCATAATATCTTCCAAGATGTCACAAACAAGCGAATCCCAGTCTAGGTCTCGCTCTTCTTGCTTAAGATTTGCATCCAGATCTCTCTGTCTCTCTTCATTCATTTTCAAAGTCTCAGTCCCGAAGTCGATCTGTCTCTCGTTCACGGAAGCACAGGCTGAGTTTTAGGTTCCAGATCATGTTCTCCAGCTCATAACAGAGAAAGAAATCACCCCAGAGTGTATCAGTGTCGAGATTTCCGAGGTCACGACAGAGGCTACAGGAGGCCCTATTATTTCCGTAGGCGAACTTTTATCTGTGGAGCCAGTAAAACTGAGGTGACTATGGAAACTGCCGTTCCAATTGGCAGAACTACCTGTAAGCATACAGCTCTGTCAGGGCCGTTCTAGATCCCAGTCCTCAAAGAGAAGGTCCCCATCACCACAGTCCAGGAGCCTTTCTAGGAACTCTGGTAAGTCATCCTCTGAAAGATCAAGACGTTCCTCATCCTCCCATTCATCCTCCAACCACAGCAGAGTTGAGTCATCTACTTGTGGATCTACAAAAGAGGAAAAAAAAAAAAACCCTCTTCCAAGGATAACTGACCAGAGAGATGAGACTAAGACCAAGACCTTCTCTGGAGGCGCCTCTCAAGATATGAAAGGGTCGGAGAGCTCAAAGCTATACCCAGATGCTACCACCACTGGTCCTGTATCGTGGGCCTCAGTCTCTGATCTGAGTGCCTGGGAGAGAAGCCCAACCCTCAGAAGCCCCCTCCAGTCTGTGGTGGTTAGGCGAAGGTCACCACGCCCTAGCCCTGTGCCAAAACCTAGTCCTTCTTTTTCTAATGCATCCCAGATGGGCTCATCTTTGTCACGTGGTGCTGGATATCGGTCTGGAACACACCATAGTCAGTTCGATCATGGCTCTGGGTCTTTGAGTCCATCCAAAAAGAGCCCCGTGGGTAAGAGTCCACCAGCCGCGGGCTCTGCGTATGGTTCATCTCAGAAAAAGGAGAGCGCTGCTCGGGAGGAGCAGCAAACACTAGGCATCTGGAAGACCAGACGGAGAACTGGAAGGGTAAGGAGCAGAAATGAACAAATACCAATAAAGAGAAGCTGGAAGAGGAAGGGAGCGTCTCTAATGCTGATGTCAAAATGAAATCTGATCCGTTTGCTTCCAAGATGGACTTCAGCAGCCAGTCCCTCAAAAGGTGTAAACTCCATGATGACTTTGAGAAAAAGACGGTTGACTTCACAAAGGGGAGACGGATGAGCAGGGTAAGGACTAAGATATGGCAAGGAAGGAACCTGAGTTTATGATGAGCCCGAATTTATGTCTAAATTTGTAGCTGATACAAGCAAAAACCAGGACGAAGAGAATTCACGAAAGTAGGAGAGCCTGGTGCATACAGGGAAGGAAAAGCAGAGGAGCAGGAGGAGGAGCCTTTCATGGAGAGATCCAGAAAGGAGGAGCGTGGAGGGGCCAAGAGGAGTGAAAGCAGGCACAAGGGCTTTGTGCAGAAAAGAATTTCCAGGTAACTGCCTACAGGGCGGTCCAGGAGAACAGTTCATCACCTCCCCCAAGGAAAAGTCTCTGAGAGCCGTGACAAGCTGGGAAACAAAGGAGACTTTGGGGGAGGCCCAGGTCAGCGTCCAGATGGACTCCTTCGATGAGGACCTTGTTCTACCCAGTGGCTTATTGGCTCAGGAACGAAAGCTTTGTCGGGACCTAGTCCATAGCAACCAAAAGGAGCAGAACTTTTGTTCCATTTTCCAGCACATACAGTCAGCTCAGCCTCAGCACAGCACCTCAGAACCGTCTGCCCAGCACATAGTGACGATTGTTCATCATGCTAGAGAGCATCACTTTGGCTCCTCTGGAATGACATTGCATGAACGCTTTGCTAAATACCTAAAGAGAGGAAACAAACAGAAGCAGCTAAAATTAAGAGAAGCCCAGAGGTACACAGGAGGATGGACATTTCCTCCAGTTCAATCAGAAAACATGGTTTCCCTCATAGGAATTAAGAAGTCCCCAGGAAGCTGGCTACAAGGCTGATCCTATTGATCTTCACCTTGATGTTGAACGTCATAAAAATTATAAGGAGAGAGATCCTAAATCAAGAGAGTCTGTGGATTCCCAAGACTGTAGCCACTCAAGAGAAAGCTCATCTGAGAAAGCAGAGAAAAACCCCAACGGATCAGAGAAGCAGAAGAAGCATCGCAGAGCAAGAGACCAGTCACAGTCCTCGGTCCTCCTCTTCCTCTTCGCAGTCGTCTCACTCCTACAAAGCAGAGGAGTACCGCGAAGAAGCAGGGGAAAGGGAGGAGAGCAGCACAGGCTTTGACAAATCCAGACTGGGGACTAGAGACTCTCAGGGAGCCTTTTGGTTTCCAGCAAGAGAGAGAGGTCGGGGCAGAGGAAACTGCCCTGGTAATAACAACAGGAACACTGGTTTTCAAGAGAGAGTGTGTTTCTCCCCTCCCCCATTAGGAACCAAGTTTGCTTCATTTCATTTCATTTGGAGCTAAGAGGATGAACTTGCTTTTAAGTCTGTTCCCATCCCAAGTTTTAGAAGCCCTTATTTTCTTTCTCTCTCTCTCTCTCTCTCTCTCTCTCTCTCTTTCCCCCTTTCTTTTTAAAGGATATGTAGTAATATTAGCAGAAAGATTTAATTTGGGCAATTTTGATTCTTGAGAGAAAAAAAGCATGTGAATAAACATTGAAGTGTTCACCTTAAAAAAAAACATTTTGAAACTTAAATGCAAACTTCTGTTAGCATAGCAACAGAGTATGTCGGTATGCACTTATTTAAAATTAAATAACTATAGCTATATGATATATAATAATATAATAAATAACTGTAGCGAAGTAGTTGTTAAAAGTATCTGCTTAGCTGTGCGTGATGGGGCATGCCTTTAACTTCAGCCCTGAAGAGGCAAAGGCGGACAGAGCTCTGTGAATTAATGAGGCCAACCTGGCCTGCTCAGAGGGACGCTGTGTCAAAATAAATAAACAAACAAATAAATCTGGCCTGCTCAGAACCTGCCTCTAAATAAAGAAATGAATGAATGAGTAGATTTTTTTCAGATAGCTGCTTAACTACTGAATTAGACGTCTCCCATTTGGTTTAGAAACGGAAGCAAATTTTTAAGTAGGGGAAGGAACTTGTAATGACAAAGTCACTCGCTTTTTTGGAGACTAAAGTCATTCTCAGAATTATGATGCATGAGTTTGGGGAGCCTGTTGAGATCCTATTCTGTGCCTGAGAAGGATGGTTCTGTTAGGAGGCAGCTTTGCAAAGAAGTGAAAGCCCAGCTGGGCCCTCCACATCTTTGCCTAATGCTGAAGACAGGAAAATGCTGCAGCCTAAGCAACACCCTGAGTCCATCGCGACGTTTCCGAAATTCATTCAGTATCACCTAGTCTTCCTGGTTAGAGTGAAGGAAGAGTTCTCAAACTGGTAAGCAGACACAGTGACATGAAGCAATGAGCACACTGTGAGAATAGCTAGTTCTCAAAGCAGCTCAGTTCCTCGATCCTCATACTGCGACCGCACATCCCGCCTGTGGGCTGGATTTTATTATTGTGTGAGCACATCGTTGGGTGTGCAAGGAATCCGCTGGCTTTCACGCCACATGGCTTGTTACAGGAGGTCACTGTGGTCTGCATCTGTCCATCTCTCCCCACCAGGCTGCAGGAAGGAGATGCTAAACTGCTTTGTGATGCTAGCAAGGTGCAAGCGTGCGTAAATGGTCCTTTAACTCAGGAAGAGGCTTACCATCCTGAAATGGCATGTTCTACTTCAGGTTAAAACTCAGTGGTTTTGACTCAACTTTTTGCTTGATGTAGTTGAGAAATTTGCTGGGAATCTATAATTAGGTAAGGGTAGTGATTTCTCCACAAGTGCAAGTCTATGGTACATCTTTGCTTCATTAGTAATTACACAGACATTAATAATATTTTTTAATGATGCACTTTGGGATTCCCCCCTTATAATTAGAGTTTTAATATAGTTACAGTGCATATAAATATGGAAGTTAAGTTATCCAGAAAGAAAGTGTTATATGAATGCCATTTAAGTTTGGGCATCTTGAAAGAAAAAGTAAATCTACAGTAGCCATGAGCCCCCTCCTCTGACATTAACAGGAAGAAATCTTTGCCTCAGACTTCACTGTTAAACCGAGCACCAGTCCAGTGAGTAGGCGTTGCCAATAAATTCTGATGCAGTCCATCCCGGCCACAGAGGTAAGGTGATGCTCAGAGCAGAGGACCTACATGCTCTGGAGGACCAAGGGCCACTAGGGGACCAGGTCCTGGCCTTGGCCAGCCAGGGTCACTTTCTAGGTAGAGAGCAGGTAGGTGAAGTTCCTGTGCCAGTGTCAGCTGGGGACACTACCCTGAGTGACAGATGTGGCAATGCTTGAGACTCAGATGAGCCCTATAAGAGGTAGGGTGGATTGGAGCACACAGCATGAAAGCAGAAGTGGAGAAACTGGTACGTGTGAAGAGGAGGCCGCAGGGAAGGATAAGAACGAAGCATAATGACACAGATGTATGAAAATGCCATTATAAAGCCCAATATTTTATACACTAACTTCGAAAGTTAAGAGGCCGTACGAGCAGTCAGAATATCAGTCACTGTTACTTGTTTTAATCATCAGTAGGAAGTCACTTTAGATGCCTATCGAGAAATTACTGTTCTCATAGAATCTTAACTCTTAATCTAATTCCTTATGCATACATCCCAAGAGCCATAGCCATTGAGTAACGCCTTATTAAAAGGTAGAATTGGAACTGGCTGGGGCAATCTGGAGGATAGCACAGACAATTTCTCACTCGAGTGCCGCATCCCACAAACCCAGTGGCCCCACGGTTGGCAAACAAGAAGTGATGATCATTTTCTTGTTTTCGTATAGCTCCATCCATCCCAAGGAAGGAGCACTGTACATCAGAGCCCAGACAGCCCTGCCCTAGCTAAAACAAGTGCTTAGAAATTACCTTGTGACTGGGTGGGTAACAGCCTAATGTGGGGTGAGGCCAGAACTTGGTCCTCTTCCCTATGGCCTCACTTGCTGTTCCCTGTGCTCACAGAGTGCCTCAGCGGGTCCTGGAAGGAAGGTGCTCCGTCCAGCAGCAGCAGCAGTGGCTACTGGAGCTGGAGTGCCCCCAGCGACCAGTCCAACCCGTCCACGCCCTCCCCACCACTGTCGGCTGACAGCTTCAAGCCCTTCCGGAGCCCAGCTCCACCTGATGATGGCATCGACGAGGCGGAGGCCAGCAACCTGCTCTTCGATGAACCCATTCCCAGGAAGAGAAAGGTGGGTTGTGCGCTGTGTCCTACACCAGTGACCTCAGGAGAACAGGCAGGCGCCCCACGCTGTGCCTTAATGGCCTCTGACAAAATGACTGAAGTCTCCATGTCTGTTCCCCATCCACCATGCATGTTCCATCCCCGTAAGTACTGTCAACACCCTCACCTTGTGTGGACTTCCTGTGGTTACATGCTTCCAGTTTTGTTTTTTCTTTTTTCTCTTTTCTGCTTCAGTTAGCCCAAGAGAGTTAATTTTTACACAAATGGACAGGAAATATACATAAAAGTTGACACGTTAATGTGTCTGCTTCCATCCCCCAAAAAATTATGTTTACTAAACAAAAATGTAAAGAAAAGCTAAATATCTGGGCTCAGTAGATTGACTCTACTTCTGTTTGGTCCTCACAGCAGCGCTATAAAGGGACTCAGGTTGAGGTTCCAGGATGTATCTTGTTAGTTGGCCCCAGACTCCACCATCCAAAGTCTCTTCATTCTCTTCAGAAATCTTTATTGTCATCATCTCAGGGCTTTGATTTTTTTTTAAACATTTATTTATGTTGTGTGTACATAACAGCTAGACAACCACTTGTTGGATTCAGTCTCTACTTCTGCCACATGGGTTCTGGGAATTGGACTCAGATTTGGCCTTAAGCGCCTTTCCCCACTCAGCTGTTCTGGTGACCCTTCGCCCTCGGTTTTATAAAAGCATTTCACAGACTGTAGCAACAGTGCTACTAAATCTAGAGAGCATTTTGAAATTGAAAATTATGTGATACTGTGACTTTCGGTGCTGGTTTTTATATGGGTGCCATCATTCCTAATGATGACACAGAAACAAAACAAACCAAGGCCTTGAGGATGCAGTTCAGCTTTGCCCTTCCCTGGATGCGTTTGAAGAGGAAAACAAAGATGTGGCCCTGGTCTAGCACCCTCCCTGGCTTCCTCAGATCATTCAGAATACACAGCAGTAAGCACGACAACGGCTCTGTCTGGGTATGCCCCAGGGAATAGGGCATCTGCACCAGGAAAGAGGGCCTCTGCTCAGCATCCTGTCTCTCCTAGAAACACTGTCCTGAAGAGTCCGTTTTACACAAGGACAGTCCATGAGACGCTGGGACTCACCTGATGAGGAGAGCTAGCATTGAACCCATGGCTAGCTGCAGACAGGATAGTCAGTGATGTGGAGCTGAACTCTTGTTTAGCCTGCCATTCCCAGGGTATCTGAGCAAGCAGTCCTGACTCGTGAGTGTGGCCAGCATTGTAGCAAGGTCTCAAAACATTTGCCCCCTGACGCTGCCATGGTGCAAATGAACGCCTGCCACAGATAAGTTTATAATGTGGTATCATGTTCTTACCTTACGGTTAGGCTGCATTGGTCTGGCTCTGGCGGGTAGTGTACACATTTCAGCAAAATTAGTGAACAGTTGAGTCACCAAAGGAAAAGAGCAGGGAGCTTCACCCCAAAGTGGGCATGGTGCTCTGTGTGTAAGCATTTGGATTGGAGTTCAGATCTTCAGAACTCACGTGAAGATGGCCGCAGGGGTGTACGTCTCCAATCCCAGGGCTTCTATGATGGAGATGGGCAGATCTCCAAAACCTCACAGCCAGCTACTCTGGCCAGCCAGAGCAGCAAACAAGAGGCCCTAGTGTCTCAAACACAGTGGGAGGTGAGTACCGACACGCAGGATGTCCCCTGAACTAGGTTTTTCTGTCTCGGTGTTTTCTTCCTCTAGACTCAGCGTTCCCCACAGTGATGTGTGAAAAGACGGACACTAATGTTCTATCGCCTTGGCCTTTTGTACTTAAAATTACTTTGAGAACTAAAAAAAAAAAAAAAAAAATAGCCTGAAAACAGGACGGCTACTATTCATCTTCTTGTTTACTTAGTGTACTTATATTTACTGAGCACCATCAGGCAACATGCTGAACGCTCTGGAAGCAAGGGGCAGCTGCTTCATTCGGAGGGTGGGCAGAGGTTGGTGTGTGAAGGGGCTGGGATAGTTTCAGAAGCTGTCCTCCAGTGATTCAAAAGGTCTCTACTGAATTAATGTAAGTGCTTACAATGCCACTTTTTCTGTCACAGTCCCTCATACCCTTTCTTTCTGGACTGAATGGACAGAATGGCTCCCATGAGAGAGGGCTGTTCCCTCATCAACAAAGGGATGACTTAAAATATCTATCAGCATTTGTATCTCCACCAAGGGAGTGGGCTTCAAGAAATGTACCTCTTGGGCATCAGAGAAATCTCAGAATTTTCCCTAAAAGACATGGGAACTCAGGATGTGTACATTGATAACCAGGCCCAGCCATGCCATCTGAGGCAAAGGACAAAGGACTGACCCATAGCATGTCTGTGTAGCCAGAAGCCATAGTGAGGACGCAGGGTCCTCTGTACTCAGTGACCGGTGTCTCTGTTAGGGACAAATGTGTAGATACACACTGTAATCACTGGGTGTGAGAACTGACTACCGGGTGTCAGCGCTATGAAACTGAAAAAATAACTAGTTTTCCTGAATGGTCTGTTCCTGTTGGTACAACTTGCCAAGATCATCTTATTTCCCTGCCTGTTCTTTTAGATCCTTAGTGTCCATTTGAGTCCACGGTCATTTGCAGTGGTCACATACCCAGTGGAGGTTGAGACTGTCTAAACAAGGTTCTTCCAGTAAGGGAGTTTTGATTCACTCATGGGCTGTGAGTCAGTCTAGTGAGAGCTGAGCAGTACTCTCTAACAGCAGGCAGGAGAGGATGCGCTGAATGTGGGGTCAGCCCCGTCCTCTTGGGGTTTTCATTCCAGCCGGGTACTGACGTGTGAACGTGTGCTGTACGGGTGCGTTTCTTTGTGTGGTTTATCACAGAAGCACCTGACCTGTTACAGAGATGCTGTGGGGCAGGGTAAATCCAGGCACTGTGGTCGGAAGCCCCATGATCCACACTGCAGCCTCAGCGCTGTGGCTCTGAGGACCTAAGAAAAGCACATGGTCTCTCCGACCATCACATCCCCTGCTGAGGTGTGTCTCACGCCTTTTGAAGGACAATTGTGACGTCGTTAGATGTGAGCCATGTGCCCAAACAGGCATCTGTCTGAGCAGGCATTGCACAGGCTGTAAACACAGCAGGAAGCTGCGTCCCCTGCACATAAGTTTGCCTCGCGACCACGGGCACCGCCTGATCTTTCTGACGTGCAAACACTCACTACTAACTCCAGTGGATCTGTTTGTGTAAAGAAGGTTAAAGTGAGCTGCGTTGCACAGACAGGGGTTATCTCTTATTGAGAATTAGTTCCTGAGAGTCACCACGTTTACCTGTTTTGTCACAGTTTGCCAGACACTTTTGAACGCAGCATTGCATTTAGTCATACCCCAAATTTTCAGCACAACCTATTGCCACCTTGCAGAGGCAGCTCCTTAAGTTTGCGTGGATTGCCCCAGGTTATTGTGTATGTTGTGGTAGAAATACGGTGAGCTCAGTGGAAATAATAGAGGGTGCTCTCGAGGCAGAATGAGCTATAGAACCCACTGATCCCTCGGCCCACAGAAGAGACAGCGGCAGCATGGTCACCACTGGACCAATACTAAGTGGCCAGGTGGGAGAAGGAAACTGAGGGCAGAGAGGAACTCGACCCTTTTTCTCTGTGGAGCACCCATTCCTCAGCCACAGCAGGGGAAATGGGAGAAAGGTGTCAGGCCTGGCTCTGCAAGTCAGCTGGCCAGCGTGATGAGGGCAGAGTCTAGCAGGCTTTTCCCTCAGGTTTCAGGTAGACAGAAACCCAACTTGCACAGAATGTGATCAGGACTTTGGGAAGGTGCAGTTCCTGTCATGACCACAAGGTGATGCAATGACCCAAAGTATGGGCAGTCGGGGAGTCTCAGACTAAAACCTATTCTAAATCAGTTCCACAAGACCTCCTGGAAAAGCCGAAGTGCTGATAAGTAAGAAAAATGCCAGGTTCCTGGTTCCATCAGCTCTAGATTCTGTGCATCCTGAAGCTGGGGTGACACCTCTGGCATTTCAGCATGTTATTTGAAAATTGATAATGGAGGTTCCATGTTGATGGGGGTGTTGTGAGGATTATATGAAAAGAAGGGAAGAGGAATAAACGCAGCCACTCATGCTGAGCTGTGCTTTTGCCCTTGGGTGCTGAGTGGGTGGGGGCTGGAGAAGCCGGGTGTGGAGAGAGGGAAGCGCTTGTCCCCATCCTGATCCTGTATTGAGAGACCAATACTTGGGCTCAGGGTGACTGTAACTCAGGGTGACTCAGTCCTGCAGCACACCTTTCGGGTTGACGTGAGAAACCCCGAGCAGTGCAGGGAGTGAGGGCAGCGCTGGCAGAGATCGGGGAAACCTGACTCAGGATCCTTACTCCCAACCGTCAGCAGCACCCCAGAGGCACTTACTGTCATTGGCTTTGTAGGTGCGGTGACTGCAGACAGTGAGGGAGGAGCCCAGATTCCAGCAGGAATCTCTGCGCTAACACAGGAGCTTTGACAGCTGTGTGTGTTGTCTTAAGCCATGAATTAAGTGCTTTTGCACTCTGCATTATTTTTAATCTTTCAGAACACAGAACACAACAGAGCCTTTTAATGTAAGTGATACTCAGCCCCCCACAAACAAACATCCTTAAAGCCGTCACGATGAGGGTGGTGCCCATCTCTGCAGAGTTCACTCCTAGTCTCCTCGCCAGGAGCAGGAAGGTCTCCCAGAGGAGCACTGCACAGAAGGAGTCCCAGTGAGCACCCTGGCGAGGGCATCCACCCCAAAGATGTGATTGTGAGGGTCATAGTCACCCAGAGCCATTTGGCACTGCATCAGGATGGAGGCAAGTGTCCTCTCCACTCCCAGGGTTCTCAAGCCCCCACCACTCAGCATCCAAGGGCAAGAGCACCGGCAGCTGCATTTATCGCTCTTCCCAGACTTAGACACATGCTTCATCCTTCGTCTGTACACGTTTCACTGGGGCAGTACATCATCAGGAGGAGCGAGCTCATTAGCCCAGGAGAGGACAAGCACAATGGGAGATGTGGGCCACCAGGATCCTGCACTGGCCAGCCATGTGGTCCACGAGGACCTCAGATGTCATCTACTGCGTCCCGACCTTTCCCCATGTCAGAACCGCTCAGCCTCACCTACGCGTGAACAGGGTGAAACTTACTTCTAGAATCCATGAATTACCAACTGAACTACATCCTTTTAATTTACTCATTGCTGCCTCAGCAGCAAGCCATGCCCATGGGTGGGGATGCCCGATCTGTGCTTGGCATATTTGACTTCATTCATTACTTTCTATTAACGCCATACACCTGCTAATTCCATCTCATTTAATCTACTCACGTTACAACTAAAGGGTTGGGGGGAAGTCTGAAAACAAAAGATCTCATGTGTAAGGCTGCTTTCTCGATTTAAGAGTTTAGCTGGAAACCCTTCAGGTAGCTGGCTATCTTTAGCTTTTTTTCCCTTGTAAGAATTTTGGTGGACCTGCTGACACTGAGGTCACCGAGACAGGCTGAGTAGGGCATGTGGTGTGCCCACCTTCCCTCAGGGGGCT
This sequence comes from Meriones unguiculatus, assembly GCF_030254825.1. Lineage (NCBI taxonomy): Eukaryota > Metazoa > Chordata > Mammalia > Rodentia > Muridae > Meriones > Meriones unguiculatus. The sequence goes on from NC_083354.1 coordinate 101,696,090, forward strand.
GATCAGAATGTGACGTAAAGTGTCCTCCCTACACTGCAGTATCACACACACACCCACATGCTTGTATATATCCCAAAGTCACCATAGTGAATACATCCCTGGGGGTCCCCAGTGCAGCAGAAAAGCCAACATGATGTCGCCTAGGCTGCAGCGCTGCAGCCGTATCCATGTAACTTCTACACTGTTGTTTTAATTCAGTGCATCTCTAAGCATGTCATGTCATACTTCAAAATCAAGCCATGTCCCTCCCCCTGGAATGGAAAGCTACCACCGGCAGCCATCCTGTCTGTCAGTCCTGTGCATCAGTCTAGGTTTTATCAGGAAAAAAAGAAAAACAGAAGGCACGCCATATATCCCAAGTATGAAACCATTTTAAAATAAGGACTGGGGCGGGTGTGATGGCACAGCCTTTAATCCCAACACAGGGCAGAGAGGGGCATCACAGGCAGACAGATCCGTGTGAGGTCCTGGTCTACATTTAGTGAGTTCTGGGACAGGCTGAGCTGCAGAGTGAGACCCTGTATTGGGGTGGGGGTGGGGTGAGGGGAGATAAGATTGTGGGTCAGGAGTGGTGGCACAGGCCTATAATCCCAGCACTCAGGAGGCTGAGGCAGGAGGATCTCAAGTTTCAGGCCAGCCTAGATTACATAGCAAAGTACTAACTCAAAACAAACAACAACAACAAAAACAAAAAACAAAAAACAAGTAAATAGAAAAATACTGAGAGCTGAGGACAGAGAGTATGGCCAGTTGCTCAGGCACTTAATCTTCAAGCCAGCCATCCAGGTAGATAGAGTCTCTAGAATTTCTCTACAAACCTTGACACCAAGCAGGTAATCTTAAGCGCTTACCAGGAAATGTCTACACATCTCACATGGGACATTTGCCATGGTCTGGAGTGGTGGTTCTTCTGGAGGCACTGTGGTATTAGATGAGTCAAGGAGGTGAGAGTTCCAGCTAACAGGGACCTCCTGCTGCCCTCCCCTGTCCTTCAGCCGCTCTGTGTGAAGAGGACCTCTTTGTGGGACTTCAGATCGGCTGACACTGACTTTGATGTTCAACCGAAGTGTTTTCGGCTGAGGGCAATCTTTCAGCTATTGCCAAATGCATCTGTGGGCAGCGCATGTGTTGGCGCCCTGAGAAGAGGCCAAGGCTGAGCACAGATGGGCCATCCACACTTGGCAGCCATGGCTGGCCAGCAGCTCTGCTTGGGTTGGCTTCCTCCAGACAGCTTGAACCATGCAGCAATTTGGGTGTTGTTGATTTAGCTATTTTTCTCGTGTTCTCCTCCCGCTGTGGCTTGCTTTGCTCCAGCATTGCAGAAAGTAGTCTGTTTGTGGGCAGAGGGTTGATTTCAAATGGATAGAGTGAGGGGAGGAAATCTAGAAAAGAGTTAAGCTGCCAATGGAGTAGCACTGGCCTTGAGGGACGAACACCTTTGGCTAGAGCAAAGCTGCTCAAGCCCATTGAAGCTGAGACAGCCCTTCTGTTAGTTTGCTTTCCTCCAAATTTAGGTAAGCAAGTCAGATTTGGTTTGGTTTGGTTTCATGTTGGGGCAGGATCTCAGCATATAGTACTGTCTGGCCTGGAACTCCCTGTTCCAGCCTGACTTCAAACTCACAGAGATTCACATAACTTCTGCTTTCCAAGTGCTGGTATTAAAGGTGTATACCAAGCTGCCCAGACAAGAAATAATTTTTAAAAGTTAAAAATAGCCTTTTTACCGAGACCTGCCAACATGGGCCAAGACTGTGAAGAGGGCGGCCCTACACGCGCCTGGGTAATGACTTCCACACCAACAAGCGTGTGTGCAAGGAGATCACCGTTATCCTCAGCAAGAAAGTCTGCAACAAGGTAGCTGGCTATGTCAGGCATCTGATGAAGCGGATTCAGAGAAGTCCTGTGAGAGGTATGTCTATCAAGTTGCAGGAAGAAGAGAGAGAGAGAGAGTTCTCAGCCCTAGATCAGGAAATGGTTGAGGTAGATCATGACACCAAGGAAATGCCGAAGCTTCTGGGCTCTTGCAGTCTCTCTAACCTTCAAGTTACTCAGCCTCCAGTTGGGATGAATTTCAAAACACCACATGGAGCCATTTAAATCTCTTCTGTCATATTTTCAATAAACCCAAAAACAAGAAAAAAAAAGTTAAAAATAGGTAGTTATGGATCTCAGTGTATAGTATTTACCAGGCACACTCAGAGCCCTAGGTTCAATCCTCAGAAAACCGACAAATATAACAGGAAAACTCTAAAAAAGCAGCTATTTTTTAATTTAAAAATTAACATAAAAATATCTTCCCCAGGTTTTGGGTTGTTTTTTTTGTTGTTGTTTCGTTTTGAAACAGGGTTTCTCAAAGCCTTGACTGTCCTAACTCACTATGTAGACCAAGTTGACCTCTTGAATATCGGGATTAAATGCCCAGTCTTTGTTTTTAATTTATAAACTTTTACTATTGTAAAAAAAACTTAGAAATAACTGAAAACATCACATTACCACTTCCTCTCTCCCACAAAAAAAAAAAAAAAATTCATTCATGTTCTTGTATAACCCGTATTTCCTTTTAATAATGTTCAAGTTCTGGCAGGGGGGGGTATGGCATACTCAGATGGTGGGGATGGAGGAGTGAACAGGGGTGGCAGGACAACCCAGGGTCTGATAGTCAGGCAAGCCCACCCCCGCACCTCCGCAGCACGAAGAAGCACGTGACCAGGGGGACCACCAGAACCTGGGAATAACCAGAACTCTAGAAGAAATGGCAACTCTCGAAGAGAAATGTAACACACACACAGCTGGGGGCCAACCAGAAGGCAGCTAGGACAATCAGGATTTTCTCCGGCCTTACCTCCCCGCCATTGGCCACATCCAACCAGAAACCCATGGACAGGAGGCCTTTGAGCTTCCTGGAGCACTGAGCAAGGGTAGAGAGCAGAGCCGAATAGCCTGCAGAGTGAAACGGCAGGTTCAGATTTCCCTTAGGACATGGGAGCTGGTGGAGCTGCTGAGGCGGCTGGGAGGATAAAGGCACTTTGCTACCAAGCCTGATCACCTGCCAAGGCCCACAAAACAGGTAAAATGTAACTTGAACAGAAAGTACAGTGCTGGAGAGGCGGCTCTGCAGTTCGGAACACTCAGGGCTCTGCCGGGGAAGATCTGGGTTCTGTTCCAAGCGCCCACATCAGACAGCTCACGGCTGCTGTAACTGTAGCCGCAGGAGACACAGCACATTCTTCTGGCTTCGCTGGACACCTCCACAGCCATAGAGCACACAAACAAGCCCACACGCATAACTAAGAATACAGGCTTTTCAAAAAGAAATTAAGGAATGACGAGTAAATTACAGCTTTTTTGTATACTTGGCATGCATGGATGGAACCCCCATGGTATTTCTGCTGCTTACCATGAGTAAGGCAACTTAAGTGAGGAAAGAGTTTATTGGGCTCATGGTTTCAGAGAGGTAGGGTCTATGATAGTGAAGCAACGGCAGGAGCAAGAAGCTGAGAGCTCACGTTTTGAACCACAGCACGAAGCAGAGAGAGCACCCTTGGCATGGTACCAGGCTTTCAAGCCTCAGAACTCTTCCCCAGTAACATACTTCCTCCAGCAAGGCCACGCCTCCTAAGCCTATCCTAACAGCGCTATGAGCTGGGGACCAAGTATTCAAACACCTGAGCCTGTGGGGCCATTTGCTTTCTCACCACCACAGGGACTAATTTAACTAATCCCCATCACCAGCCTAAAGATTGGTGAAATGGGTATCTTTCTGCATTTCTGTTATAGTCTGACTGTGACGCCCTTACCCCTCTGCACACACCTCCTCCAAGAAGCATGCACCTCGAAGGCTTGGTCTGCAGATGGTAGATCCATTCAGAAGGCTTTTTTAAAAATTATAATCTATTGAGCCTAATGCTGCCCACATTTGCATAGGTGTGGGACCATCTGTTGGTTGGGCCGACCAGAAGTCATGCACTTGAGGAAAACAAACTCGACGGTTCTCCAGCAGCCAGCAGCTCTCAGTGGCTTCTCGGCTCGAGGCAGGGCCCATTCATGATGGAACGCTGACAGGCTTGATCTTGAGCAAGTCTTACACCGCAGCCTCAGCGGCTGTGACTTCATGAGTGCAACAGTCTTTACATGCCCAGAAGACACTGCTTTGCTGGAGCCCTCCCCAGTCTCTGGCTCCTACAGTCTTTCCCCCTCCTGCGTCAGAGATGGTCCCTGACCATCATGGGCAAGAGTGTGAGGCAGATGCCCAGCTTCTGGCTGAGCACACCACAGTCACTTACTCTCTGCACTTTGACCTAGTATCAGTTTGTGTATCAACTTCCATCAACTGCACAAATAAAGCTTCTCTGGTGAGGTCTGAGAATTGCGCTGGACTGTGGGTGTAGAGACCGGAATTTGGAGGGCAATCAAACATCAATTTTTGAAATCAAATGCCTTAATACAGTTGAAAGATACAGTAATTCGATGCTTACATTCTGAGGAACGAGAATAAAAACAGTTTTACTTTACATAATTAAGCCGCGTGTGTTTCTGTAGAAGAAAACCTGGAATGTGCAGTAAAACATTTCAGTTCACACCATAGCCTACTGTCAAGCCTGGGTTAAGGTGTTCAGGTGTGCTGCCATTAGGTGGCATGTGTGTGCATGTGCGTATGTGAGTGTGTGCATGTGTGTGTGTTTGAGAACAGAGCCTACAGTGAGCTTAGGCAATACCCCATGTGTAAGGGCTCCCAGAAACATCTCAGAATTATTGTGCATTTGATACTGAGTTTTGGTCATTACATGTCCAGAAACTGTTTTCTGGGCTAAGAAGGAGCTTAGCTGCTGAAGTGTTTGCGGGGACTTTAGTTCCGTCTCCCGGGTGGAGCCAAATGTATGAAAGATGCACAAAAGCCAGACTCCATGGCACCCACTTGTAATCCCAGGGCTGCAGAGGTGGGCACAGGCAGCTCTCGGGGCTTGCTTGCAACCCCAAGTCCTAAGTTAGTAAGAGACCTTCCATCAGAAGACGGGTAGGTGATGCCTGAGGAACAGCCCCAAGGTTGTCTTCTCCTCACGTGTGCCTCCGTGTGCACATACCAGTGTCCCTCACACACAGTCATACATGCATAAGAGAGAACCCCTTTTACCATTGCTGTTACCCCAAATTGAGTTATCTTGCATGTCGCATGACTGCAGCAGAGGGCTGCAGATTGGTCAGAGTGTTTCAGTGCACTGAAACTACAGGCTGAGCAGACATAGCCTACCCAAGCCTGAGGACCTGCGCTTGATTCCCGGGACCCACATGGTAGAAGGAGAAAACAGGCTCCTGACCCCATCGCATAGCCACACCCTCTGTCTTAGTCCGTGTTCTATTGCTGTGAAGAGATGCCATGGCTAAGACAAAAGCTTAAAGTCTCAGGGGTTAGTCTGTTATCATGGCAGAGAGAGGGTGGCAACACAAGCAGACGTGGTGTTGGAGAAGTAGCTGAGAGTTCCTGATCCATAGGCAGAGAGAGACAGAGCCTAGGCTTCTGAAACCTCGATTCCCACTCTGTGACCCGCTTTCAACACGGTCACACCTCCTAATTCTTCTCAGATAGTGCTGCTCCCTGGAGACCAAGTATTCAGATATACAGCCCTGGGGTCCGTTCTCACTCAAACCACCGCACCCTCATAGGTATACATGCGTGCATACAAACACACAGAGTGAATAACTGGGGAATTTGCAGTGCCATGACAGAGCTCTTGCCGTGCCCCTGAGTCCTGTCCGAGGCACTACAAAAATTAAAGATGCAGTCCAGAACGTGGTGACACTAATTCCATGACAGCTCCTCTAGTGGGTGATTGTCCCCAGTGCTGCTCTGCTGGTCCATGACGTCATTGAGACCCACACTCATCTACAAGGGGTTCCGTTAGCGTTCCTATTTTGTGATGCTGTGGTCAACAGGACAAGTCCACGTGGTGGCCTGGTGAGGCTCACGGTGGACTCGGTCACTGTGCCAGGACGCCCTTGCAGAATGCTACATGAAGGGCATTGCGTGATTGGGTGCTGGCTGGTGAAGGCTGGCTTCCGGAACAGACGCACTGAAATTTGCTGTAACGTGGAGGCTACCAGCAGCATCCAGCCTTGAGGACTGGATAAGTACTCGGTACAGCACCTTGTCCTACTAAGCACTGAGTTAATATTAACCGCTGTCAGGGTGTCCCCAGGGCCCACGGGGACACCTTTGAATGTAACTTAAATAAGCAGCAAAGCTTGGTTCTCATGAAGAAATGGAAGGAGGCTGAGCTTACACAGCTCCTTACTGGTTGGGAAAGCCCAAGAATTAAGAATTCAGTTGTCAAGAACATGGTGAGCTGTTGGGCAGTGGGGACAAGAAAGTGACTGGATGGGTTTGCTTGCATCGTGATGTTGTTTCCGCTCCTTTCCGTAGAACTCCATGAAGGTGATGTTCAAATGCCTCTGGAAGAACTGTGGCAAGGTGCTGAACACGGCAGCAGGCATCCAGAAGCACATCCGGGCCGTCCACCTCGGGTAAGGCAGCACAGCCCTCCTCCCGTCTCTGCACATCCCCACAACTGCACCTAGCTCACAGATACTGCGCACCACGCTGTGCTTTGGGCTCTCCCTGCTTCCTACAATAGGGGCGGCCCCTGCTGATAGTCAGCCACCAGGCTGTAGAGCCTCCATAAGCTACTTTCTCAGTCATTGTTCAAGTCCTCACTCTGAGCCTGTCTAAAATGGTCAGGGTCACCTATGAGGGTCAAAGATAAACTGTGTGCAAGAGACACAAAGTATAAAACACACCACCAGGCATCCTCCTCTGGGAGCTGGGACCCAGCTTCAAGGAATCCTTGGGCCCCTGGTGTCTATAAATTGAAATGTGCATTTATTCTTGCAGTAGATGGTGTTTGTGACTTAGAATCTCCAAAGCTACTGTCACCGTAAGAGAGTTCTCAGAACAAACCACCACCACCCCCAAAGACAAGGGAGAAAAAGTCCTCACACCTTCGGGGATCGAGCCTGCTGGGATGGTCTGGCCCAGTGTGTTGCTCAAATGCGCTGTTTTCTCCATGGGCTGGAACTTTGACCTTCCCACAGACAGACACAGTTGATATTCGGCACATGCAGCCAGGCTTACAGCCAGGGGCAGTGGTGGGCTAACTGTCTGTGCTCTAGCCCTAAGCCAGGTCACACACCTGGACAAGACGGACCTCATCTGTCCCCTGGAGAGTGCATGGCTTCTGTGACAGGAAGGAAGAAGGGACAGGAATAGAACAGGCACTTATTCCTCGTCCAGCTCTCTGGGGTCCTCAGTGTTACGCCTGTCAGAAAGCCAAGCTCCCCACCCCCATGCCGCAGCCTGTGACCATAGGTGTCACCAGTGTGTGTAATGTAAATGTCAACCGTGAGTACGGCTGCGCCCGCAACACAGAAGAGCCCCTTTAACGAGAAAGAAGCCACCTTAGCCAGAAAGTGTGCCCTGTGAAGAGGGGTGTAGGCAGACAGTAAGTGCGGGCTCTGTGGTACTGCAGCCTGTGGCCATGAAGAGGAACATATGATTGCCCCCTAACTGTTCAGGTACATGTTTGGGACACACCAAAGCCTTGTAAACCAGGGTGCCCATAATGTCACCAAGCGTTGGGGAGGTGACCAAGTGACGCCAGGCTGGGCCACCCTGGCTGCACATTCAGGAAATGCCAAGTACAGCAGTGCAACGCCCCCCTGTGGGGTGAGAGGTCCTATAGCGTCTGCCCTCACTAACAAGACTGCCTGGGGCATAAACAGCTCAGAGTAACTTAGAGGCCTCAAAAGCACTTCACAAGTCCTGCTACACCCCCTCAGGCACACGTGCCCCTTGTATGTGTATGTAGAGACTGAGCATCCGGATGTTCTCAGCTCTGGAGTGCGCTCACAGCTGTGAGAAAGCAGACCCTCGTTTCCTTAGGACCTTTTCTAGCCAGCGTGTTTCTGTAGTCACCTTGGTGAGTTGTGGTTCACAGTCCTGCTGGCCATTGCACAGGAAAGGGCCTCCTGGAAGTCTACAGGACCCCAAGGCCTGTGCTTGCTCACCTTACTCCATGAGCCCAGTTATGCCACTGTTGGAGACCCGGCATGTTAGTGAGCAGTGGCTGAGGAGGCGCGTCAACCCGCGAGGCATCCCTGCATCTGACGGAACTTCAGGCCCACCATGCCGTTTTAAAAAGTGCGAGGGATTTCTCTTCCACATCATCCCACCTCTCCTCAACCCTCAGTCTTCAGGGCTATCCCTCATCTGTCCCCTGGAGAGTACATGGCTTCTGTGACGGGAAGGAGAGAAGGGACAGGAATAGAACAGGCACTCATTCCTCCTCCGGCTCTCTGGGGTCCTCAGTGGTATGTATGCCTGTCAGAACGCCAAGCTCCCTCACCCCATCCCCCAGCCTGATACAGTGCAGACACCTCCCCAGATGCCTGAGCTCCAGAGCTCAGAGAAAATGGAGTGAGGCTGGGAGATCTGGCCGAGCAGACAGGCTGTGGGAGAACGCTTTATTCTAAGTTTCTATAGGGATTCTTCAAGAGGAAACAAGTCCCCAGTCAGCAGCCTCCTCCTACTGCCACATGTTCTCGTGAAAGAGGGTTGCCCCTCGCTCTCGCTCTCGGCCGCTCCACAGAGCCACAGTCTAAGGCGCATAGTTCTTGGGAAATTAGCAAGTTTGTTAGCTGTTGAATATGAGTTATTTAACTCAAAACTTTCTGTGAGGAAGTACAGTTTTCTTCCACGCAGAGCGATGTTTAAAGGCCCTGGGATGTCAGTGTCCTAGTGGAGTGGAGAGTGAGACTTTGAGCTCGGATCCCGTGTTCATTTACTAAGCACTCAGCAGTGCTTAACTCCATGTCAGATGTACTAGTGAGCTCGCTGTGCTTACCTCATCCTCACAAAAAGGAAGTATTCTTGTGATCCATGCTATAAATTAAGACACCAGAGCAAGCCCCAAGCTCACGTTCAGGCTGCCAGTTCAGACTGTCACAGTCCGAGCCTGGAAAATCCATTTCCAGGATGTATGGCCTCAGCCACCATGCCACAACCAAGGGCCCCTGTATCACTCCCTGGTGCTGCATTTGGTAGGTTGCCTACTCGGTGCCAGATAGGCTGATTATATGTGGAGTGGTGCAGAGAGCAACAAAAGACACAGCCCTGAAGAATCACAGTCACAGCGAGAAGAAAGCGGGGTTTTTCACCTACAGAAGCCGGCCTGGAGAGATGGTTCAGGAGGGTTTTCTGTGTGAGCGCTGATACCCAGGAAATGGGGGGCCCCTCCTGAGTTCTAAGTCTCATTATTAAAATAACAGACTCAGGTGAAAGCTTGGGGAGAATTTCATTAGTTTAAAAGGACCCCAGGACAGGACAGCTGTAAATCTCAGCAGCTGCCTAGAGAAAGAATGAAGATGAGAAGGATTAAAAACCAAACAGCAGCCGTGTCCTCCGAGCTAAGTCAGCATGGAGGGCAGCCACATGGCTGTAGGCCGTGCATAGTCAGGAGGGGGCTGTAGAGGAAGAGTAAGGGAGTCCAAAGTACCAGGAAAAGCATGCTTAGTTTCTGCATGTAAAGCAAGAGAGAGAAAAATTGGGGGAAGTCTGGACTCAGAAACATGGGCAGACCCAACTGAGCTGCACAGCAGCGTGTAAGGACTAAGCTTGCATGTGGGGACCCTGGGAAGGAAATTACAGTATTTCATTAGCAGCCTTTAATTCCAGCACTCAGGAGACAGAGGAAGGTGGATCTCTGATTTTGAGGCCAGCCTGGTCCAGGTAGTGGTTTCCAGGACAGCCAGAGCTGTATCCTTCCTATACCCAAAAATTTGCAAAGGAATAATTACACCATTCACCTTCTTGACATGGCTAAGGTGAACCTTACCTTGCTAGGAGTGATTGTACCTTCCTGAGGGGGAGGTTCCTGATTGACCGGCCCAGCTGTACTGTTAGGTCAGTTCTCCACCCAGGGTAAGATTTCATTTTCCTGAACACAGGAAATACTCTTTTTCTTTAATGGGCCTTAAATGCCACTGAATCAATGCAGCCTGAATTTGGACCTGAAACCCCCCCCCAATATCCCAGTACACCCCAGCATACCCCCAACACATACACAGCACACACAGAGACCAAAAAAAGAAAAAAAATTACAAAAATGTCATAAGTTATTTACTCAAGGTACAAGTGCTTTGATGGAACATAGAACGCCCAACCGTAAGACACATCTGGACAGCAGCTTCTCATCGTTCTGTCAGCCCATCAGCCCCACTGATGCTCTTATGGCAGGTGGTATCATCCACCTCCAGGCCCTTTTCTCCTGCCTTTCCCAACTTTCAGACAAGAACCACAGTGAGCCTTTAAAAATAACGTCCATTTTCTAAGACTCCCGGGGCTCTGCCTTGTAACCTCCGGAATGAAAGCTAACTCCAACACTAAGGCCAACGAGGCCGCACTTAATCCTGCCTCACCCTTCACTCCAGAGTTCAGGGCTGGCGTTACTCTCTTACAGAAGGGTTTATTGGGGGTTACGGTTCCACAGGGCTAGAATCCATGACTGAGAGGAAGGCGTGGTGGCAGGAGCAGGAAGCAGGTAAGGCTGTAAACCCTCACAGAACACCCCCAGTGGCATACTTCCTCCAGCAAGGCTGTACTTCTTAAAAGGTCTATAACCTCTCCAAATAGCACCACCAGCAGGAGCAAGTGTTCAGACACAGGAGCCTGTGGGGGACATTTCTCAGCAAAAGCATCATCCCCCACTACCTGCAGGCTCCGTGCTTTCCTTCAAGGCTCCAGCTTGCAGGCCGCTTGCCTGCCACTTCTTCTGAACTTCATCTGTAAAAGTCAGTACTCCTCCCACCACTAACCTTTCTTAAAGACTCTCAAACGTTGCTTAGTCTTTTTTTAATGGGACTTAGCAAAGCATCATATACTAAATAGCTGTTCGTTAGGAAATTCTTGCATACCTCTAGACTATAAAAGTTCCATCAAACTGGAAGATGGTGTTACGTGCCTTCAATCCCAGCACTTGGCAGGCTGAGGCAGGCAGATCTCTGAGTTAGAGGCTAGCTTTATCTATAGAGCAAGTTCCAGGACAGCCAGGGCTACCCAAAGAAACCCTGTCCTGAAAATTCAAAACAAAACAAAAAAACATAAAAGTAAAATTTCCCTCAAGACATAGTCTATGTTTTGTGCTTGTTAGGAGGTAGACTATTTTCTGTGTAATGAAATTATTCTCAGACTACTAAACAAATAAATAGGAAGGTAGGTAGGTGGATGGATGGGTGATAGGCGGCCTGCTTTAAGAAGTCTTACTCTATTTTTTGTTGCTGTAGCATAACACCTGATGTGAAGTTGGTTAAAGGCATGGTAGTTTATTGGACTCTGGATTCTGGGTCTTTCTGCACTATCGTCATAGCGCAGACACCTGTTCAGCATCTGCTGAGTGTCTCCTTGCTACATCTGAACCTGACATGGCCAGACAGACCAAAACATTAACTTGCTCTCCTTTCAGAATCATTAGTGCCACTTGGCCCTCCCCTCCATCTTCATGCCAGTGTACCTACCTACCCCCACCTCATGACATTGTGCCCACCCCTCCCCACCCTCATGCCATCATGCCTGCCACCCCCATCCTTTTGACCTCTCCCAATTCTGACTGTTTCTCAAAAAACCTCTTCCCAAATACCACTAACATAAGAATTTGGAAATTAAGTTACTAACAAGCAGCGCCAGTGAGGGTCACATTTAAACCATAGCGGAAGCTGATGAAAACCTTCCTCAAATGGGGTAGTTGAGTGTTGTGGGGAAAATATGACCAATATAAGGTTGCCAGGCCAACAGGGAGAAGGCTATTCCAGATGGAGAGAACAGTCTACATAAGGCAGGGCAAATGGACAGATCCCTGAGCCTCTGCTCTGCTCTCTCCTGCCCCAGGCGAGTCGGGGAATCTGACTACAGCGATGGCGAGGAGGACTTCTACTACACAGAGATCAAGCTCAACACGGACGCAGTGGCTGACAGCCTGAGCAGCATGGCCCCAGTTTCACCCTCCCAGTCCCTGGCTTCACCTCCTGCGTTTCCGGTCCAAGACTCCAGCCGAACAGAAATCCCTTGTGCCAAAACAGATGCTAAGCTGGTGACGCCGCTGAGCCGCTCAGCCCCCACCACCCTCTACCTCGTGCATACTGACCACGCTTACCAGGTGACTTGCTAGGGACCTTGCTCAAATGCAGTAGCCATCAGGCCTGGGACTGTAAGTTAACACAGTAAAAACAAACAAACAAAAAAACCAGCATCACATGTAGCAGCCAGTAACTCAGTTGGTTTTTCTGTTTTTCCTCTTAGTCATGATCTCAAGCCATAAGTGGTGGCTTGTGTCTATAATCACAGCACTTAGGGGGCTGAGGCACAAGGCTCATGAACTTGAGGCCAGGGCTGGGCTGTAGAATTTAAGGGCAGCCTGAACTACATAATTAAGACCCAGTCCCTAACACCAGACAAGCAACAAAAAGGGTCCGATGGCCCAGGGCTGTACTCTTGGTCACTCAGGAAGCTGAGGCAGGAGGATCACAAGTTGGAAATTTGCCTAAGTGACAGAGCGAGCACAGCCATGACCATCCTGGGCAACTTGGTGATTCCCTACCTTAACGTGAAAAGCAAAAGATGCAGCTTGGGTTCTGATCTCATTCAGATGGACCCTAAAGGTTATTCAAGGACTCCCCAGAACCAGATGAAGATTTTGGTCTCTTAGGAGTCATTAAGAGGAGGAAAATCCTTAGTAGTTTAAAGTCCTCAGATTGGTGACCAACATAGTATCTGATACATGAAAATGAAGCCAAGCATGGTGACACATGCCTTCAATCCCAGAATTCAGGAGGCAGAAGCAGGACACCTCTGTGAGTCTGACGCCAGCCTTATTTACGTTATTAAGTTCCAGGTCACCCAGGGGTACTTAGTGGGGCCCTGTCTCAAAAAGGCAAAGTCACAGAGCCAGCAGGCTGCTAGTTCATAAGGCGTACCACCAAGCCTGAAGAACCACTTTCTGAACATTGTCTTCCGATCATCCACACAGACACCATCTACACCATGTCCAGAACACACAATACATCTAATTTAAAGTGACTGAGAAATTGGCAAGCTCTGAAGCAGTGACAGAGACGTGACAGTACTGCTTAGCTGGGGCTTCAGCATCCCCTGAGAACTTCTCCAGATGGAAATCCTTGGAACACTCTCCCGAAAAACCTACTGGACCACGGCTGGGGTAGACCCTAGAAGCCAAAGGTCATAGAAATCAATCCTCAAAAGGCAGAGCATGGCTATTCCAGCAGCGCCAGCTACCTCAAGCAACGGCATAAAAAACTCCCTTGCCTGTTTGAAATTACATTCCCTAGCTATTTTACACACACACACACACACACACACACACACACAATAAAAAAAAAAAGAAAAGAAAAGAAAGGAGATCAAAATAACTGTGTAGTATCCAGGTAAATTAAATTGAAATAATTATTTTTATCATTCTGATAGTTATGTGACTGTAGTTTTCCACTGTCATAGCCTCATGGAGCTGGGCGAGGTAGTTCATGCCTTTAATCCCAACACTTGAGAGGTGGAGGCAGCCTCAGCAATGTAACAAGTCTGAGGCTGGTCTAGCTCACATGAGACCATGTCCTTAAAAAAAAAAAAAAAACATTTAAAAACAAGACAAAAGTGCAAGGAGGCTACTATGGACACTCTTTGCCTAGAGTTTTTATAACTTTCATTTTACTTCTTAGAAAGTGTCATTATTGAGCCGTCTGGAGCATGAATGAAGAGTTAGTGTATATTTCTGTGTACTGTCAAAGTATTTCTCAGTGATGCCACTGTAACTAGCTGAACTATTTGTAATTCAACCAAAGAAAAACCTGAGCCCAGAGGGGGAAAATGCAGCCACTTAATTTACCGCCTTGACTTGCAATCTGAGCTGCATCCATTTGTTCAAATTTTAAGGCTTAAAGATTTTTTATTGCAGTATTTATTTTGTGTGTGTGTACATGTGTGTGCACACACCTGACACATTGCCCATGCAGAGGTAATCAAACCTTCCGCTCTGCTCCTGAGGCTTGAACTCGGGTCTTCAGGCCTCTCAGCAGGCTCCTTTCCCTGCTGAGCCACCTTAGTGGCCAAGTCTGCAAGCATGCTCATAATACGTGGTATACAGCGAACGTGATTGTGTTCGTTTTCTTAGAATCCGCACCTAGATGTGAGATGGCTAGTGGGCAAAACAGTGAAAATGTTAACGCATATCACTAAATTGCACTCCTAAAATATTTATAGCTTCTATGTACCCATTTCCAAGTTTATTGTTTAAGTATTTATTTCCTAATTTGGTAGTCAAGAATTGCTTGCATGTATCCAAGAATAGGTACATGTGATTAAATGTCAGAAACTGACAGCCAAAAGCCACCTCCCATACCTCAGGGATACTGCTTGTATGAAAGGCTTCTTTCTGGCCACTCTCTGACAGTGTTTCGTCTCTGTCTGTTAGCATGTGTAACCAGAGTTGCCTTGTCTGCTCCTGAAGCCCAGCTTTGGTAGTGAGAGCTAAGACTTTGCTGTGGACTGTCACTGTGTCATACAGCTTTCTGTTTCCTGTCTCACAGGCCACACCCCCGGTGACTATTCCAGGATCGGCTAAGTTTGCCCCCAATGGCAGCAGCTTCAGCATTTCCTGGCAGTCTCCTCCAGTCACTTTCACGGGTGTTCCGGTAAGTACCCAAAGCAAGGTGAGCCAAAGCCAAATGTACATTTGGAGAACAAACTATAGAAACGACACAAAAACGACGGAGTCATTGCCCACAGCCACTACATTTTGTTTCTTCGCTTTTCCTTCTTGAGGTAGCGTCTCAAGTAGTCCAGGCTAGCCTTGAACTCTGTATATATGGCCTTTGAACCTCTGACCCGCCACCTCCCAAATGCTGGTGTCACAGGTATATACCGTCATACCCAGGTTCTAAAGGCAAATACTTCTTTCTGTTTTGAGATTTATTATCTTTTTAATTTTATGTGTCTGAGTGTTTTGCTTGCGTGTATTTCTGTGCACCACATGTGTGCAGTGTTCAATCTGAAGAGAGCATTAGATCCCCTGGAACTGGAGTTACAGATGGTTGTAAGCTGCCATGCAGGTGCTGGAAGTCAAACCCAGGTCCTCAGTGCTCTTCACGGCTCAGCCATCCCTCCAGTCCCAGGTAGATACTTCTTTAGAGATGCTTGTGGATTCATCAGCAAGGCAGCCTGTGATTTGATGGGTACAGCTTCTCTGGGAAAAGATGTTTTGACTGACAGTTTAGAAAGCTAGAGGAGAATGTTGGCTGTTGAGGCTGGACATGTGTATTGTGTTGGTGCTATAGTTATTCCCAAAAGACTAAAGAACTAGTAGCTTGATTCACATCTCTCACAGAAAAGTTGATGATTATCATTACAAATTACTTTGTAGATTTTGTCATTTTCACATATTGTCTCGGAGGGACGCCATTTGAAAATACATTGAAATCACATTTTTCTTTCAAAGCCTGAGCAATCCATGTTTGATGGAAGTAAATGCTGAATGTCGTGTTGCGGTAGTAAATAAAAATTAACTCAGTGTATTAAATGATTCTCATAAATCACCGTGAACTAACTTGGCTCCTAATAGTTCATTTAAAAATATACTGAGGGGGGAGGGGGAACCGCTTCTGCCTTGCCAGGCCACAGAAGAAGAGGATGCAGCCAGCCCTGATGAGAACTGATAGGCTAGGGTCAGAGGGAAGGGGAGGAGGACCTCCCCTATCCGTGCACTGGGGGAGGGACATAGGAGGAGAAGGAGGGGGAAAGGTGGGACTGGGAGGAGATGAGGGAGGGGGCTACAGCCAGGATATAAAGTGAACAAGTTGTGATAAATAATAAATCTATAACATATATGTATATATATATACACACACACACAGTTTTTCACAGACTACAGAGAGGCATACATGCATAGCAGCTGTGCTCACAGCATGTGTGACTCCTGATAAGGTTCGGAATTAGGCTCACAATAGCAGGTGTTAACTTACTTTCTCTTCCCTACCTTGCCCCTCTGACACCTACACAGAGACCTCACAAGAGCAAGTCCTTGGCAGGCCCCGTCAGGTTCCAGAGGTTCCCAGTGAGTCTAAAAGCCTCCTGTGGAGCTTATGATGGGTAACTGGGTAAACTGTGCCATGCTCTGCCCGTGCCTACTTCTGCACAGGAATCCACCTTCTGCACAGTGCTTGTAGAGGAGTCCCGGCTTCCTTGAGTTGTGATCTTTCAACACTACCATAAATATGGCATAACTATAAATGCCACTGAACGATGGTAACCCCTGGCCACTCTCAAGGAGCGATCTTGGACATTCTAGTGTTAGGTTTACTGGCGGCACAAACACTGACCCGCCCATGGGGCACCAGATATGAAACATTTCCTCTGGGAGACTTTCCCTTGGTAGACATAAAAAGGTTTGCCATTTGACGCTACTATCCGTGATGGTCGGTGTGGTCGGTTTGACAGCATCTAGACTTACCCTGGGAGACGGGCCTCTGGGCGTGCTTTTGGGAGATTATCTTGGTTGACAAAAATGGAAAGACTGGCCCACCATGGTTGGCATCGTTTCCTGGCTGAGAATCTGGAAATATATCACCCTGACCTGCTTCCTGGGTTGTGGACACATTGTGTCCAGCCGCTTCAGGTTCCCACTGACTGGACCTCCACATCATGGCCGACTGTACCCTTGAACTGTGGAACAGCATAGACCCTTTCCAGAGTATCTTTGTACAGCAACAAAAAAGGAGGCTAAGATGCCTTCTTTCATAAATTCCCTATTGCGGTGATCAAACACCCAACAAAAGCCACTGAAGAAAGAAAGGGTTCATTTGGGCTCAGATTCTACCTGGTGGGGAAGGTGTGGATAGGTGTGTCAGGTGACTTGGCGTGTTGTCCATGGTTCCAGGCAGAAAGAGATGAATACTGGCGCTCCATTGGCACCCATCTCTTTTTCCCATCTAGGACCCAGGCCACACGATGGTGCCACCCACATTCAGAGCAGGTCTTCCCTCCTCCTGTACCTTTCTGGAAAGCCATCCCAGAAGCACCCCCAGCTGTGTATGCTAAATCCTGTCAAGCCACCGTCACACCAAGAGTGGAGGCTACAGTTCCCATCCAGCTGCAGGCTCACGGCGTAACAGTTCCTCAGGTCCTGACTTTAACTTAGAATTTCCAAGCCCATACATAGGCCAGGACAAGAATTTGAGGCACCTTCACCTCTGGCTGGTACCCAGAACTCAAGAGAAGGCCTCTTGTACTAAGCAGCTTGACTGACACGCGAGTTCATCTATATACATGTTCAGATTGGGCTAAACTCACACCACGGCCCAGGCAGGTCTTGAATTTGCCATCCTGCCTTGGGATCCACATGCCTAACTTCTGCTGTGCTTTTTTGGTGGGGCCAGGTCAAGACAGGTCTACTCTTTGAAGCCCTGGATGTCCTGGAGCTTGCTCTGTGTGGACCAAGCTGGCCTGGAACTCAGAGGTCTGCCAGCCTCTGCTGGGATTAAAGGAGTGCACCGCCTCGCCCAGCTCTGCTGTGCTTTTTAAATTAAACCATCATGGAGACATCATTCTGGTCTCTAACAAGCTGTCTGTCCTCCCAGTTCTCTCTGTAGGGTGCCAGCCAGGACTCCTTCTGTTGTTTGTTTTCCAACAATGAAATCTTAGAGCTCTCTTCCATGGATACTAGAGCTGTCTTCACCCTCAGTCGCAATGGCCCCACTCCCCGCCTTTTTCTTTCTTTCTTTCTTTTTTTCAACGAAATGTTTTATTTCTGTGTTGGTTTCCAGGGACATTCCAGCATCGAGATTGCACAGAAAATAGATGCGCTATCTGGGTTAGCTGGAAATTCTACCTCCTAGGGCCGTTTCTCATTTATTCTTTTCGTGTGGTGTGGTGTGTGTGTGTGTGTGTGTGTGTGTGTGTGTGTGTGTGTGCCTTAGGTTTGAGGCAAGGCCTCTGAGCCAGAGCACACATTAGTTAACCCACTGGCTGGTGAGCTCCAGGGGTCTGCCTGGCCCCACCTGGGGCACCAGGTTTCCAGTTGTACCGCAACCTCCGCCTCCCCTCTCTCATTTACTCTCAGACTGGAGAATTTCCAGCCTCCCCCGTTTGTAATCTGCTTCAGCCAAGACTTAGATAAACACTTCAGCAGTCGAGCTTGCCGTCGCTATTTTAAGGTTGTAGGTATATTTTTAAAAGCCTCGTCTGACTCTAGAAAGATAAGAATGTAGCCCTGAGATTATTCCCTGTGCTCCTGAACTCCCTGTCGGTGCTCTCAAAGAAGACAGCGTTGGCTGCCTGCTGTCCTAGGTGGGCTGACGGTGCACAGCCCGCCCCACACAGCCACAGCGGTGGCAGGCCCACTGCCTTCACGCCGGCCAGCATGCTGGCCCTCGCCCCTTACAACAGGGAGCCAGGCAGACGCTCAGAACATGAAGCTCCTCACCCTAAAGTGGCAGGATAGCTTCAGATAACAGCTATCTATCTATCCAATTTTTAAATTATAAAAAACATTAAGGGCGGCCCTGTCCCACAGGTCCAGAGAGTGGCTCCTGGTTTGTAAAAATCTCTTCTGCCTCTGCCCCGTTCAATGCTCAGGCTTGCCGTCCTGGGTTAAAGGTGCCTTTGCTCCCTCATCCTTGAGCTCCGGTGCTGAAGACAAACCTCAGGAGACTTCCTACAGAAGGCCCCTTCTGAGCCGCCCCCAGGTCCACAGGCTTTCACTCATTCTCTATCCTGAGAACTGGCTTTAATGAGTCCCAGCACCAGAGTCCTTCCCAAAGGATAGCCGTGAAGGCTCTGGAGATGCTACTATCCTTTTGAGCAGGCTTCTCTAGCCGACGGCTGGGGAGTAGAGTGTGTGTGTGTGTGTGTGTGTGCGCGCGCGCGTGCATTGTATGGTGTCTCTCCTTGTAACGCTAGTCCTGTTGGATCAGGACCCTACCCTTATGACCTCATCTAACCTTAATTCCTTGAAGGGCTTATCTTTCAATACAGCCAGACGGAGGACTTAAAATTTCAATATAAAATTTTAGGAGAAGTGGGGAAGCCAGACAGGCCGGTTTGTACCTCTAGTCCCAGCAGTTGAGAAGTAAAGACAGAAAGATCAAGAGCTCAAGGCCAACTTCAGCCACATGGTAAATTTGAGGACAGCCTGAGCTCCATGAGACTTTATCTCAAAAAAAAAAAAAAAAACCCTAAGTGGGTGACAGAACGCACTTCGCTTTGGGGTGCTGTTATAGCTTGGACATGAAGTGACATGGCCTCGTTGGTTCGTGTGTTAGAGGACTTGGTCCTCGCCTTGTGATGATGTTTTAGAATGCCATGAGACCTTCAGGAGGTGGGGCCTGACCGGGTTGCGGCAGGTGGATCTTGAAGTTCTTATCTGCCTCCAGCCTGGTCTGCTTTGCAAACTCTGAGAACCTGAGCACACTGTGCCCGTGCTCCCACTGTGCCCTCTCACAGCCGGTGGGCAACATTCCCTGAGCTGTAAGCCAGGATGAACATCTACGAGTCCTTTCTGTCACTTACTGCATCCTAACTGCAAGAGAAGTAACTAATGAAGTCGCTTGGGGTTTATTTTTTATTGCCTAGAAACAGGATTTAAAATGCTACTGAAAGATTCATCCCGTCAGAAATCTTTTTGAGTCCATATGACAGAAAGATCACAAAGACATTTCTCTAAAACATATACAGAAGGGCATCACGAATCCATATTACTGCTCTCACGGGGAGCACAGTTCAAATCCTAGGCTGACCCATGAACTCTGACCTCAAGCCAGCACATGACCTTCTTAAACAATCTCCTGCATTCCAAAACAGCCGCGTGGACTGGTGTCGCTCAGGGCAGGGGCTGACACGCGGCTAACAGTGTGGGCCGCTCACCGCTGCTGCTGTCAGTTCTGGGAAACGACGAAATCGAATCTGTAAGAACGAGACAGATAGCTCAGGTGTCTCCCTGCCACGAGCGCAAAAACTATAGGTTAGAGTCTTTAAGCTCACTGGAAGTCATGCCCACTCAATAAGCGTGGTGTGGTCACGCAGCCTGATGATTGTATGTATTTATAAACGGTGGCAGAGAGCACTGTCCGCGGTGTTACGGAGTGTACTTTATATTTAGTAAGATACTCTGCAGGGTAGGCTTTTGAAAAGGTTTGAGATAGAAGACAAAGATTAGAATGCAGAGAGCAGGGCCGGTGAAATGGCTCATGGGTAAACAGCTCGCTGCGTATGTATGACAAGTTCGAGTTCTACCTCTGAGCCCACCTCCAGGAAGCTCTGGACAGAGGGCTCTTGCTGTAACCGACCTGGCCGTGTCTGGTCGGCGTGTAGGACTGTGGAAGTGCTTGGAACTTGGAGCCGAGAAAGCCCCCGTGTGCTCATAACTTCTTGGGCTTTTCTGTGGGAGTGTGGGAGGCAATGATAGAGAAGTGCCGCCAGCGGGAGCACGCCCACGCTGCCACTATCTGGGGTCTGAGCTGAGTCACGTGATAGCCACACAAATCGGCAGACGTGTGATCTGGTCGGCATAGCTATCGCATACCAGCTGAGAGCCCTTTTTACGTTCAGCCCCAGAGTCCCTAACCTTGCCAGCTTAAACTCAATGTTCATTTAACCTTAGCCATAAAAGCATGCCGTTGAGACCGAAACCTTTCTTCACGCTTTATGCTCAGGGACCGTTGCCCACACTGCAAAGGTGGGGGGCAGTAGGGGGTCCCGCACCATCAACCTGACTGTCCTTGTTTTCTAGGTGTCTCCGACGCATCACCACCCAGTGGGCTCAGGAGAGCAGAGACAGCATGCCCACGTGGCCCTGTCCTCCCCGCCCAGAGGGACAGTCAGCCTGAGGTATGATTGACCGCAGCTACAGACCTCGCCTCAAAGGAACTTCCTAGGAATCAGAAAAACAGGAAAAAGGAACCGAAAATTAGGACCTTTTGTAAAATCTCTCCCCAGTCTGTGAAGCAGGGTTTCTTTCGTTCCGGTGGTTTTCTAGCCATCACTGTCCTGTACTGACCTCTGTGACATGAGTGACAAGTTAGTTTTAATCCAGATCCAGGAAGAGTCTCCCAGGAAGCCCCCAACCAGAATTCTGAACAGCGGAAAGGCACAGTGAAAATCCGGAGGAACAGTGTTGTTTTTCTGCTGTCCTGTATGTCTTTGGGGGTGGTTGTTGATGATTGTGTGTTAGCTTGTTTTTTAGGAGGCAGGGTGTGCGGGTGGGAGGAAAATGTGGAGTGGCACGTGAGAGCGTGGATCTGTGCCATGGGGCACAGGTGGAAGTTGAAGACGGCTTGGGTGTTTTGTCTTTGCTTCCCACCTTTCCCTGGACAGGCTCTCTCGATCGCCTACTGCATATGCAGGAAAACTGGCCAGAGAGCTTGTGAGGATCTTCCCATCTGCACCCCGACCTTGCTGTGTAAGCGCTGGGGTTGCAGACAATCACAGACACAAACCATCATGTCCAGCTCTGGGCAGGTTTCAGCGGTCCAAATATACTCATGCTTGAATAGCCAGTGCTTTCCCAGAGCCACACACACCCTGCCCCATCTCCTGTTTACTTCCTTTTTTTTTTTGGTTTTTGTTTTTTCTGTGTTTGTCTCCCCTCCCCCCCCCCCCCGACAGGGTTTCTCTGTGTGGCCTCGGCTGTCCTGCACTCTACTTGGCTGTCCTGGATTCACTTTGTAAACCAGGCTGGCCTCGAACTCACAGAGATCTGCCTGCCTCTGCCTCCCTGAGTGCTGGGATTACAGGCATGTTTACTTCCTTACTCATACAAAAAAAAAAAAAAAAAATCAGATGAACAGTTCAATGAATAAAATTTAGAAATACCCAGGCCTGCTGAGCACCTTCTCCATTCTGACTGGGTTTTCAGGCCTTCTGACCTCTCCCCGGAAGGCCCCCCACTTGCTGTCCCTGACCAGGTCTCTGCTGTCTGTCTTCCAGGAAGCCCAGAGGAGAAGGCAAGAAGTGCCGCAAGGTTTACGGGATGGAGAACAGGGACATGTGGTGTACCGCCTGCCGCTGGAAGAAAGCCTGCCAGCGGTTCGTCGACTGAGCCAGGGGCGGGCTCGCCCCAGCCCTTCCTGCCTCGCCTTCCAGAGGAAGCCACTCGTGGCCCAGGGAAAGCCCTTCCTGCAATCCCAGGGATATGATTCCTTGGTGGAATTAAAGCAAAAAAAAAAAAAAGAAAAGAAAAGAAAGAAGAAGCAAAAAATTAGGACCTGCACTGCTCTGAGAACCGGGCAGCAAGAAGGACTTTTTCCATTCAAAGAAAAGCCAGCTTTGTTTGCTGTCCATCTGGTCCTAAAGCTGATCTTCTGGAGCAGCTTAGCCAACCAGGTCCATCTCACCTAGAGAGAAGGCAGATTTTTGATAAGCTGTCTGAACTGTGGCATTTTCAAGGGTTTTTGACACTTAACATGCCCACCAGCTACACAACAAACCCGTAAGCTATGAAGTAGCATTTGTACAAAGGACAGTACCTGCCTTGTGCGTAGGCATTTCCCTGTTTTCCAGCCAGCTCCTTGGAGCAGTCCAGATCATGATGTATTTCAAGAAAGAACTGTACACTGGGTGTCTCTTCTCTGTCTGTTTTCAAGAAGGACCCCACGTGGAACCATGTAAAGATGTTCACTTGGAGGCTCCGGGTATCATAAGGCCAGCAGTGATGGGCAGTGGGGTCCGGACCCCAAGCCGCACTGCAGAAAGCATGTGGGAGTCGTCCTCAGATCCCAAGCGGTAGCACAGCCACGCCTCTGCCCAGCACAGAAGCGAGCTGGCACCAGGAGCACTTGGGTAAGCCTCGATGCTTCTTTGAGGGATATCACACAAACTGCAACCTGGATAGAGTGCCTGGCTCTGTAGGCAGGACTGGGTTATCATCCTGCTCTCCGGCTCCACCAGGTAGAGGACGCAAGACCCGCCCACAGGTTCGCTTGGAGCAGACCACAGCTAAGATGCCCCTGAGTGTGAGAAAACCCAGTAAGGCAACAAGCCAACTTCTATTCTGTGTGCACTTTTATAGAACGCGTGCTTTATGTGTTCTAGGGGACAAGCCCGTGGGCACAGTGACATGTGGATAATGGAAAGCTAAACTTTTTTTTTTCTTATAGAAATATTGGAACTATGAATTAAGAATCTGCTCAGACACTAACTTACAGAATGCCCAAAGGAAAACACACCTTGGTATAGGACTCTCCGTTCAGTAGGGCCAGGGCTCACACTGGGTCCCAGCTGTTGGATGTCTACACTGGTGGGCTTGGCTGTTTGAGGGGCGGAGCTTGGAGAGCAGCCAAAGCCCTGTCTGTATGCTTATTCTCTGCCTGCCCTGCTTCAGAGCTGAGTGTCCTGTACCTATGCAGAGTAAGCACCTTATAGGAGGCACGGGGTGGGGATGGGGAACAGGTGTCAGCCATACGAATGTTAAGGGAAATTGCACAGAGGGGAGCTTAATATATGTTTAAAGACTGTACATAGTGCTTTTTTATGGAGTAGAAAGAAATCATGTAGTAATCAGAGACACCCCTTTTTTTACGTAAGGGGTATATATGGAGGTTCTGCAGCGGAACACCCTTAATTGGTGCGTTCATGTATTTTGGCAATCTTATTTTTTAAATTCATGTGGCTTTTTAAAAGATTATTTCTTGAAAGATACCTTGATCTTTTCCTTCAGATATTTAAAAGAAAAACAAAACACTTATTTCAAAAGAAAAGAGAAAGCTTTATCTGACCCCCCCCCCCCATAGGTTGGTGATCACCGTCAGCCACACCAGCTGTTCTAGATGTTTTGACCTGCAACCAGGAAGCCGAATTTTGTTTTTGAAATGCTGAGATTGAGTTCTTTGCCCTGGGCAAGTCCTGTATCCTATCTCTTGTAGCCACACTGCTGGAACCGATGCTCTGGCTGGTCCAAGAGGCCCTGAGCACTGTGTAGGTTGTCACGGTCAGCTGTTTGATCAAGTCCACCTCCCTCGTGCTTACATAATAGATGGACCCTAGGCTGGAGATTTCCTCTTCAGCAAAGCTCCAGAATTGTTCTTTAAATCGCAGATGAAGACTTTAATCAAAATGTTAAGGTGATGCAAAGTTAAATCCATCTTCTCGAGAGAACTTGAGGATAGGGGGAGGCTCTCTGCACGAGAGCAATCCTTAAGCAAGGCGCTGTGGCTGTCTCCCCAGGAGACCAGCCCAAGCAAGGCTCGGTCGTTCCGCGGCTGCTCAGAACACACTGTCAGCCAAGTCAAGAAACCAAATACCGGACCTGGACACCTCGTTCTCCCTAAAGCCTTCGTCATAGCAGCTTTGCTGCATCTCCAGCCCTGCCTGGGGCTGTGGTCTACAGGCCAGCCTAGGCACTTCTTCTCGTCTGGCTTCCAGGTGCACAGGCATCCTGAGTACGGTTCTGGACAGCATGCCCGTTCCCTGTGTGGAAGGCTGTGACCCCAGGGTACCAGAAAACACTGAATTGCAACATACAGTTGCCGATTACATGAGTTACCTTTTTTTATGCGTTACATTTTTTTTAAACAGTTATTTTGTTATTTGGAGAACTGAACAAAGTGCCAAATAAAGCCTGACTTTACATTTGATGCCATCTCCATGAAACTCCATGAAGCTTCTCGTGCCCGCATTTCTTGGAGAAACAGGGAACGGTGCAAACCATCTCAGGCAGGCAGACTGCTGGGCTGAAGTTCTGAGCACCCTCAGGGCCCATAGCCCTGTCTGCAACAGGAATGACGGTGCAGTGAACTCGTGTCCAATGGAAATATCTGGGGTTTTTGTTTGTTTGTTTGTTTGTTTTCCTTGCATTGATGCCTCTTCCTCCAAAAAAAGTTTTCTCGTTTCTCCCAGAGAAGGCATGCATTTCACAGTGACTGACAGGACATTTCTCCAGAAAGAAATGTGTGCAACGGGCAGTAGTTTCCGCTTAGCCTTCCCAGAGTATGGACACTTAAGCTTGTGAAAGCCAGAGAGACAACCTGGAGAAAACCGCCAGGTAGCAAGCATGTCAAGGAGGCATTGCAAAAGACCTGCACACTCCTGCCTCCCCCTCATGTGCTGCTCAGCCAGGGACGCTCAGTGTCCGCTGCAGATGTCTGAAACGAGATGGAAGCTGCTTTGTCCAGGGGCCATCCAACAGGCTCGCCCTTCTGCCTCCTATTCTGTGCTGTTTCTCTGTGGATTGGTAAAAGCCAGCGCCAGAAACAAAGCAGTGGGTTTCCAAACTGGAGTGGGCGTGTAGTACCTGATGACAGCTCCATTTCCAAGAGGCTCCCTTATGAGGCAGTCCCCTGCCACCTGTGACAGAGCTGCGAACGGACATTATCAACAGAGAACAGCACTGGTGGTAACCCCTGAGCTTTCAAAAAAAAAAAAAATTCTCTTCAGAGATGGTCACATGTATGTTGCAAAAAAAAAAAAAAAAGAAACCAAATTGTTTCCCATCGCAATTCAAGAAAACGCGAGTGGAAGTCTGCTATCCTAGCGTGTCATATTTTCTCCAGAAGCCCTGGACTTCAAGTGAGCGGCCCTAGAAGAGTCCACCTCATCTCTCACTGCAACTGCACTGCAAGACAAAGGTGGCATTCACTGGAAGGTTCCGAGAAAAAGAGGCGAGAACGGCACATACAAGGGTATACAGTGAACACGGTAGCAGAATTCTGTAAATACTACTCATTATTTCCTCAGGGAAACGGGGAGGCTGTGCGAAGACAGATCTGGAGAACCCCCAAGACTGAGAAGATTTTTATTGTCTCGTCTTTTCTTGTCAAATCAAGTTGTTTTTTGTTTTTTTGGTTTTGCCATGTAAACTCAGTATCATTTCAAGACAGATCCGTGTCAGCTGCACGGGCAACTTTTGTGAGGCATGGCAGACACACCCATGCCTCACTGTCCTTTTCTAGCCGGCCTAAAGCTGACTGACGTTTGAGCCACACGTGCAGAGCCTCCTGGGTATTTCTAGACATGGTGAGGCTTTCTCTGAATGTAATTGTGAACAAAAAGCCTTGCTGTTCCTTGTTGTAATCTCCCGGTTCGGGCAACTGTTTATTAGCTATCCACAGCATTCTCTTAAGTGAGAGAAAGCTGTACACGACATATGCTTTGCTTTAGTGGCGGGTTAAGAAGCACACTGCCGTGGACTCTTATGGACAAGGTGCTGCTTTTTCTCACATCCTGTAAGATTTCCACCACCCACGTCAGCTGTAGCATTGACCTGTGTGATCACGTACAAATGGGTGGAGCCAGGGGGACCCATCAATATGACAGATATGATTGGGGGTGTGGGTCAATTCGGAGGGCATGTTAGGCACAATGAGTCAACTGGAAACTTTATTTCTGTCAGAGAGAACCTACCAGCAGCACACAGGCTCCCCTGATCCTCCTCCCGGTAGAGATTCCTCCCTGTTGCAACCATTTCATCCTGTCTTTTCTGCATTGTAAGTAGCCAAGTGGGAAGTTAGTAAATAAAATGAGGTTAGCACTTTTAGGTACCAGTTGTCCTGAGTAACTGCACGCCAACAGAGCAAGGAAGTATGAAACACACTCAAGACTGACTTGCTTTTGGTGACTGACTTTGAAAAGGCCCATTTTCAATGATATAATGCTTTAAAGAGTGTACCTATCACAGGACCAGGAAAGCAACATGGGAATTTTACCTCCTGTCCTGTTCTGTAAATAGTTCCCTTTTTCCGAAGACAATCTCATGTTTTATAACTTTCGTTGTGTGGGTCTGAGAATCACAATGGTAATGTGTTATGGTAAATGTAATCTTAAATACAATAATAATTACAACTTAAATTTCCAAATGAAAGAAATAATACCACTTAGGCTCCTGCAAGAGACATGACACTTTTATAATAAACATTAGTACTTAATCTCTCAAGTTTAGCAGAACTGGAAATATTTTACAAGATACCGTGTTTTATAATCACAGAGAACATGAACACTTTGTGGGAAATGACCTTGGTTTTATACAGTGTAGCTTATTTTTTAAAACGCAGTATTTTCACCGGCAGGAAGTGTAGATATGGTACACAGATCCTGTTCACCAATCCAAGGGCTATGCCTCTTTTAAGCAAGTGTTTTGATGTGTATCTTTTCAACTAACCCTCCAAGCAAGGGTAGAAATGCAGAACAGATAGAAAGGTTATTTGCAAGAGAATCGATGTAGCGGCTTCTACTCCCTTATCATAACTAGTGTGTTTTCAGAGCATGGGGGGGAGGGGAGGGAGTCACGTGAAGATTCACTTTCTATATTGTAAATGAAAAGATGCTAGCACACAGGCTTCCGGGCCATGGAAGAAATATTCCTTTAGTGTGAAACGTATTCTCTTACGAGTTTTCGCCTGTCAGAACTACATCCCTACCTTTAACAAGCAAACGTCTTTTGGTGGAAATGTCTAAAATCGGAGTATGTACACCCAAAGAACTCTTAAGCCGTCAACACCGGCTGAAGAATTTCGACATCAGAACAACTGCTTTGTTTTACTTTTGTTTGTTTTTCACTCTGAAAACCTCACAGGCACCCAAGGTAGTGAGCAAAAAGTGACAGTATTCCCAGGGGACGTAGGAAACAGGGAAGGGAGCTACACAAATAGCTGTGAGCCTTGCCAAGACTATTTTAAGCTGTTCACATCCTCAAGCCCACTCACTGTTAAAGAAAGCATCTTTTCTTCCCAAGAGTTTGTTGACTTGGAAAGCTAGCCCAGAGTAGCCAGAGTCTGCAGAGCCTATGAAAACAGAAGCTGAGGTGGGCAGATGGGTACCTGCTGGATAATTGATGCAGCGCTCAGAAGGCCCGCTCGGGTTTGGCAGCAGCTAGCCTTTCATGCTGCCCCTTGGGGTGGCACATCTGAGAGCGTCTGAGTACCCAGCAGGTGTTCAGAGCTGCACGGCTTTGAACTGTGTGCATCTTACTGTGAACGGAAGCCTCGTTACAGGGGCTGCACGTCAGGTGACCAGTGCGCGCCAGGACAAACGGTTTGTGGACTAGGCAGCTGACATCTACTGAAAAGGAAGACCCACACTTAGCTTTTGACAATCAGAACCCACAGGCATCACACCAGGTTGCTAGGTCCAAATTGGAGGCATGGCATCACCTGACAATTAAATGTTGACCACCAACATACATTCTTGGCTAATACTCCAGACCAAAGAAAAGCTATGTGGGCCAGGGGCATCCTGTGGCCACTGGTTTCAGCTGTGGAAGTCAATGCCACATCCCTTGGCTAACAGGCCCAGTCCTCCATGAGCACCAGAGATGCACGTGGTGGCACAGACTGAGCAGTAGACATTTCGAAAGAGGAAAGAAGCTATTTCTCCCTAGAGATTAGTCTCATGGAAGGAAAAATAGAAATGTCGTATCTTTACATTAGCTTTCCCCCTGATCAGAACATACTGAGTTGTTAGCCAGCTCAGGTAAGAGCTGCCTCCTGGCATACCCAGGCACACTCCAAAGTACTGAATAGCTCTAACCCTGATTCTTACTGTGTCTGCTACCGTGACCACTGTGATGAAGGGCTGGCAAACAAAAAAAAAACAAAAAAAAAAAACAGTCTTGTGCCTTTCTGGAGGCAGCCAGGTGTCCTGAAGCTTTAAGGTGGCACACGGTCCCTCCTGTGCCAATGCCCTCTGCCCTCACTCCATGCTCCCCAGGCTATCCCTCTCCTTGTTTCATTTTACAATTCCACCTCTGATCTGACAAGGTCCTTGCTTCAGAACTAATAGGTGCTTGGGTGTCTTCAGGTGTCTGTTCACCTTAAAGGAGGTTTTTCCGCTTAGAAAACCATAGTATCTTTGTCTGAGGGCGAAATAAAAATGAGAATAACTATGTCGTGGAAGAAGGGGCGATCAGGTTAGACTCTTTCATTGTTCTGAGCAACTACATTCTTTTAATTCTTCTTGTCGTATTGAAGTCCTGTTACAGGACAGTTCCGTATGATAAAGCGTGTCTCATTCAGACGTTATTCTCTTTGGTCTTTATAAGAACCTAGTGTAGAAAACAAGTACAAGCCAAGACATCCAAGCCAAGACAGGGTAGTCTTGAACCCATGACTCAGCACTGTCATTTTGCCCGCAGAGACAGAGGAAAAGGCTGTCTTGGCTCTCTTCCACTGTGACTCAAAAGCCATGGATTCCCAAGGCCCCCAAGTTCTCAGTCCAGAAACAAAGAGCACACATTCATTCGTGTTACTTAGGGGAAATGTAATCATCCCCAAATGTGTCCCCGTGTTTACTATGCTTGGTCCCCACGTTCTGTCTAGCAAAATGGTAAAGTATAGGAATTTATTAACTAAAGCAATATTCTAAATAAGAAGTTTGACTTCCTGGGTGAAGAAATGTTTTACTGCTGTCCTTTAGCTTTTCAGGCTAAATTTTAAATTGATGCCGGAAAATATAAAAACCAGCTCAAAGTTACAGTTTGAAGAACCAAATGTAAAAGACCTGTAAACATGCTGGAAGTGCCTAGAAGACCAATTATGTCATGTTTAGATTAGAATGCAATTTAAATAATGCTGGCAAAGTTTGAGATTGCTTCCATTGGAAATGATTAAAAGGCTGTCCAGTAGGTGAATGAACTTCATCTCAGGTTGCCAAGGTGAGCATCTTGAGTTCAGAGTAAAGTGCTTACAAATAATCTTGTCATGAGACTAGAAGGAAATAAAGAAAACAAAAAGCCAACCCTATATTTGTCTGTCACCTAGTTCATTATCAGGGTTATTTAAGGCTGAGAGTCCGGATGGTTTTCCCTTTTCTACTGTGATGGAAAGGCAGCCCGTTGTGTAGTTTTATGCCTGTCCTTGACAGGCAACACACAGAAAGAACCTAGTGTTCGTGAACAAGAGCTAAGCAAACAGCTAGATTTTGAAGTAAGGTTCAGGTGAGAATCAAATAGCCGTTCTCTTTTGAATGTTCTATCGCAGTGGGCATTAGCCATAGAATTGTAACACTCCAAAGATTATGCTACAAGACCATTACAGATCAATCCTTGAGGCTGATTAGCTATTTTGCTGTTTTACTAGGACCAGATTCTACCCAAAATGTTATTTAAGAAAATTAGCCACAGTATAACCTGGCTGTCCCTGAGAAAGGCAAGAGAGCTCTCCAGCATTAAAGAAGGAAACCTTTGGGGAAACAAGGGGCCTCCTCCGTTTACTTCTCCTGTATTGTCTCAGTCCCTGACTGAAGAGGGAAACCAACACTCGAGAGAAGACATAAAACTTAAGTGAGAGTCTGGGGGACCAGCCCCCATCTAGTTGCCATTTCCACCATCTTGGCAGCAGCATGCAGGTTGGCTGGTGGATATTTCCCTACCTGTCTTCATCTCTCAGCCCAGAGGCCAGGCTCATTTCCAGATCCAGGGATGGGCCATTCTTGTTCCTTGATTGCTTAATGGATGCTTTCTCTGCCTTCGTTGCTCCAAGGCATGGTTGCTCGCCCTTATCTTGCTCATTTTGCTCGGTGAGTGGCTACCCTTCCTGCAGGGGATGAACAGATGTAGTGTCCTGGAGGTGTCCACCCTGCCACACTCAACGCCAGGACGCAGCGGCTAAGCTGTGTCTTAGATCCCTCCTTCTGTTCACCTACCCAGAGCTGAGGGTCAGCCGGGCAGTGGGATCTGTTAGAATGGAATGTTGCAGGCAGCCCAGGGGACTTCATACTAGATCCTGCCGGCTCTGACTTCCGCCTGAGGATTACAGTGAGAACGGGGCTGGCCTTCACTCTGTGATGAAGGAGTACAATTGTTCCTGTTTTGTAGCTCTGGAACTTGAAAACGACTCACCTTGTTAAACATTCATTCCTAACCGAAGGATAACCCCACCTTTTATTTCTGGCACAGGCAACAAGACAGAGGGAAAAGGAGGCACACTGAAGGCTTGTGGCTACCCTTGGGTTTGAGTTACCCCTCAGGAATCCATCCCTGGATGGGGAAGGATGGCTGAGCTGACAGATTATAATCAGAAGGATTACTCTTTTAGGCCCTTTCTCTATATCATTGGAAGTCATTGGCTGTGACATGGCATGATCTCAACTCCTGTATGTCATCACAGCTTCAACTTCCAGTGTCCCAACTGGGGAAACTGATCACTGGGAGAGAGCTTCAGATGAAATCTGAACGAAATCTTTCATTCAGAAAGCACATGGTACCTCCCCAAGCATACTACTTCCATGACTTCCGTAACTAAAAATACCCTGGGTGTACAAACAAGACAGGCCTGTGGATTATATATAGCATAAACATACCCTTACTCCATATTTTCCTACAGTACACCCTGAAATTCCTATTTTTGTAATTAATGGTTAGACTGTGGTCAATCACTTAAACGCTCTATGAATTAACTAGTATAGTTTCCAAAATATTTCATATCATACTCCTATATGCATGGAAGAACTCAGGGCAAGAAAAGAAATGCTAGCTCCCAAAGGGTTCAAGACTATCAGCAAAAGTGAATGCCCGGTGGCCTTCAGCCACTGGTTGCAAATGAAGGGTCTGGGAGAGGGACTGTTCGCTGCAGGTCCTCAGCTGCCCCTAGTGGTGGTAATGGCTGTTAAAGGTAAGCCATCTTTTGAACTCTTTTCTTCACCAAATCTAAAACATTAAAAAAAAAAATTACCGAATATTTAAAGTGGGGTAGTTAGTGGAAGTGGTGTCTGTAGGAAGCTTTGCTCATAAACCGAAGGCCAGGAAGCGGTCCTCTGGGGGACACTGGTGTTAGGATAACAACAGCAAGCACGGGCAGGCACTGGTTGAGAATTAGCAGCAATGCTGTTTAATGTATAGAGGTCTTTTGAGGTCCAATCTTGCCATCATTTCAGGGCTTAGTACTTCCTTACAAAGTCTTTAATAATGAATGAATGTATAAAATTATAAACTATGCATTTTCAAAGAGAAACATGTATTTTATATCAAATCAAAGTACTTTTTTTCATAGAGACTTATCACAACTACAGATTATTCAAAATAAATGAGAATGCAAATCCTCATAAGGGTGTGGGATGCCTTTGTTTTTCTCTCTGATGGTTTCAAGACAATGCATTTAGACTAAAACTTTGGGCTCAAAAAACAAAACAAAACAAAAAAAAAAGACTAGCCAGTACAGTGGATGAGGAGGATAGACCTTCTCCTGAGAGGAGATCACACACAAAGTCTGCCCAGCTCTTACAGGTGGATGCTTTAGTAACACTGGGTTAACAGGGAAATAAGGACGAGGGATGGGGCTCAAAGGTAGAGCCCTTGTCTTGGCATGTGTGAGTTCCCAGCACCGTAAAGTAAGCAGGCAAACAAAACGGTAGGAAGTTCATATTGCATCAGCTCAAGATGACCCAGGTTTGTTTGTTGTTAATTTTCAATCTAGCCAGAGGCAAGGAGTGCACTTTAAAGAGGTTAGGGTATAGTTTTCAATCGACAAAATAAAGATATTATCTGACAAGGCAAGCAGTTGGGGTTTTTTGGGGGGTTTTGTTTTTGTTTTTGTTTTTTTTTTCAAAATTGCATAGAGATGATCACTTATATTTTTAAATATCTCTGTAGAATATACTCACATTTCTTCAGCCCTGTGCTGATGGACATTTTCACGAGACCTTTCCAACTGATAATTGGTCTTTTCCTCCGTGGGCCGTGCACACTCCCTGACTCCTGCATCCTTCCCTCCACCCGACGATGAGGGAAGAAAGCATTTCTCCGCTGTTCCGGTTCTCTGTTGCGTCTGTGAGGAGGTTTGTAAGCTGTTTGTAGAATACGGGGAAAACACACTTCTAAGCCTGATATTTAAGGTCATACAAGATAAGTTTGCTACCTAACTGGAAGTTAGTCGGGGAGGGGCAATGTGTCTTTTTATATGATTTTTAGCCAAATCCAGATGTTCTGATACTACATTTCTGAATACTTTTCTGACTGTAAATACCGCCTGCAGAGGTTCAGGTTGACAAACCTTTTCTGAGACTGTTCCTCAGTCATGCTCCTTGCCAGCTTTTGGCACATTGTACATAGATACGTCGAATGTTTCAATAATGTTGTTTTTCTAAATGCTGTTCTCTAACACATTTTTTTTTCTTTTGCCTTTGTTGTTCTGGACTTTGTGTGTCAGTTTTACAAAACATTTCCTAAGATTTAACACCAGGAGAAAAAAAAATATTTTAAAATAAACTGGTGCTAATTGGAAAAGAAGAAAATTTTCAGCTTCAAGATTTACAAAAGAAAATGTTCACACCAGTTAAACTGCACTTTCCCAAGGGGATGGCTACTGTCCACTTACAATGGGCATCAAGAGGACCAGCAGAAGTTTACAGTATTGATGGCCCGTTTGTGGGTAGAGCAAAGAGCCCCTGTCCCCCAAGGGGAGGATTTGCTGGGCAGTCCTCAAAGCATGCAGTAGAAGGAGGGGGGTAGAGTAAGAACACTTTAGAAATAGTCTCTTCTGGTCTTTGGACTTTCATGTTCTGTGATGCTTAGCTGTAATGACGAATATGGTGTTGCCAACCTAGTCTGACGTCATTGTCAACCTGTACTGACTCCGTGTATGGTTCTACCCTTGGTTTGCACTGGCACGCACCAAGCCAGAACAGCGGTCTTTCAGAAAGACCGCTCTGATTTCTATGGTGTCCACACACATGAACTTAGATGCACTTGTAACTGGTTAATTGCCATGAAGTAAGTCTAACTTCCACTTAATAAAAGTTTTTGTGTATCTACTTCTATTTGGGAGCCATTTATTACATGAAGCTTAACATTCATGTCAAGGGTTGTCAGGGTAGTGGTCACTTGTTTAGGACTGTGGCCAAATATCTGAAGCAAACTGAGAAAGGATGGAGTTTTGTTTGTTTGTTTGTTTGCTTGTTTGTTTTGTTTTTTGGCTCACAGTTTATGGGACTGGGGGGGAAGGGGTGAGGCTTGGAGGCAACATTCTGTGACCATGCCAACCAGCTAGGT
This sequence comes from Meriones unguiculatus, assembly GCF_030254825.1. Classification (NCBI taxonomy): domain Eukaryota; kingdom Metazoa; phylum Chordata; class Mammalia; order Rodentia; family Muridae; genus Meriones; species Meriones unguiculatus. Next base: position 101,730,106 of record NC_083354.1, read on the forward strand.
GCATCTTAGTAGACCAAATATCAGAGTCTCCAGTCAGAAGCCTCCAGGGCCACCAGCTAAGGACTCTGTGTTCAGTCATGTGAGCCTGAGAAGCACAGCCAAACTCAATAGAAGGTTTAATTTAACCTAGAGCTGTAAAAGCTGTTTACAAGCAAAGATGTATCTTCCCCATCAACCTCTTGCCAGCGAGGACATCTCCAGGCTCGTGCAGATGCGCATCCCCCATGTTCAGCCATGCTGCCCACCCCACAACCACTGCCCAGACTGAGAGCAGCTCACCTGTCCTCCTGACCCCGTGCTAGAACCATGTCCAGTGTCCATTCTGGTTCTAAGCCAGACAGCCTTCCAGGACAGGGCTCTTGCCCACCAGAATTCACTATGCCCACCTCCAAAAGCTTGGCAATGTAATGGCCTCAGAAGCCAGTTTGCCCAGAGATTTGAGTTTTGCCTCTGGCTGGATGAACTATTGCGCTATGTAATACTTAGGTTTCCAAGTATTCTAATGATCATAAAGCTGACAAGCTGGCTTAAGCAGTGTCTCTTTCTAGTCCACTCAGCCTTGGCGAGTGAGGAATTTCACTCCTAAGCTCCTCCACAGCTGAGAACGGTTCTTAACAACTGTTGCTGGACAACAGGTAGAATGCCCATGCTTCAGCAACAAAGGGAGGGGTAACGTGAGCATTTTCTGAGACACCACATGTCCAGGTGAGCACCCATGATGGAAGCCAAAATGCTCTCCAATCCAGAGCCCTCTGAACTAAGGATGACTGGCTTCAAATACCAGAACCTTCTCATTTCAACTTCAAACAGTTCCTTCTAAAGCAAAAGCGTCCTGTCTGGTTAAGTAACACATGTACGTTAGGATGCACACGTGACTATTATTATTATTTACGTCAGTGGCAGAATGAGCTGTGTGACAAGGTTTCATACCTGTCCTGTTGGGTGGAGGACTAGCGGGTCCTGCAATTGGACGCCTGTTGCTTGCCCCCAGCCTGGCCAACTTGCGCTCACAGGACCTCCACGATTGCCTCGTCTTCAGCACAGGGGGCCTAGGGTATGATAGCCTTTCCTGAGATGGCTGGCACAGGAGATGTTCCCTTCTTCCCATGTGCCAGGCAACAGGGCTGGGTGCTTTCTCACCACAGCTCTCAGGGACCTCTCATCTAGAGCTTTGGTAATGTGATCTCAGTTCGTGGAGGCCGATGAGCATTGTCATGGCCTCCTGATGGTCCTTAAAACACCCACGAGGTCAAGAGTAGCCTACCACTGTGTCTCAATGCCCGTGCATTCACTTACATCTCATGCAGCAGTAGACCAGCCCACATCACAGGAAGGAGGTTGGCACCAGGAGATATTTTGAGAGGAGCTGGAGAGAGCCCAGTGGCTGAGACATTGCTCTTCTTCTAGGTGATCTGAATGTGGTTCCCAGCACCCAGGTCAGGCTACTGACAGCTACCTAAGAGCTCCAGCCCCAGGGACTCCAACACCTTCGGGGTTTCCGTGCTCGCATACACGTTCCCACACACGGATTTATTCATGTACTCCTAATTTTAAAAGTAATTTTTTTAAAAAGACAGAGAATCTCGACATATTACAGTATAGTATGATAATTGTTCTATTGTAAGTCGCAAAGCATCCAATTTATATCTTAGACTTCCTCATAGGTGTGAAGGAAGCAGCATACATACAGTGGTTGGGGTTTGCTCTGACTACAGGACAATTGTGTCATCCTTTACCCAGGAGTCATAAAGTTTAAATGGTTCACACCCACAGAGCCCAGTGGCATTGGGGTTCTCCTATCCCTGAGTTCACCCAAGGATCATTCTGTGCCTGTTGGGCCTATTTCTGTATCTATGCAGACCTACTTGCTGATTTTTGTGCTGCCTTTGAAGGTGGTCTGGTCTACTCTGCACCCCATTCTTGCTTTCCATCCTCACCATGTCCTTCTACCTCTTTTAGCTCTTCTGTCTCCTGGAACACATATACACACACCCAAGGCCACTGCAGGGAAAGTTTGCTGCTACACTCATAGCCCACCACTAGAGGCTTCTTTGTTCTAACCCACCACACATCTGCCAGGCCCGCTGCCACTTTGATGCCAGCTCTCCCCTGACAGTGGTGGGCTCCTTGGCCCTCAGTGGTTCCTGGACGTTTGACTTAGAGCCTTAGCCACAGAGGATAGACAAGAACATCAGTATTGGTGAACATAGCTCGAGCTGCTTGGGTGTGTCCTCCAGGGACCTCCCAGGGTTCCAGGATGCCCTCCTGAGCAGGTGGCAGCTGCTGGGGGCCGAGAAACCTTAATGTGTGGGGAAGCAGAAAAACCACGGGAGGGTGCGGGCCCCACACAGCCTACGCAGCAGTGTGAAGTCATATACATCCAGCCCTTCGTATCTGGGGGTTCTCTACAAGAATTCAACCAACCACAGGTGAAATATCTGGGGTAGGGGAGTAGTTTGGGTACTGAGCATGCGCAGATGTTTTACTTGTTATCTCTAAGCAGAATAACAACTATTCAGGTGGCATCTATGCTAGATACTGGAAATAATCTTGGGACAGTCTGAAGTGTTCCAGAACATGTGTGTAGGCCATATGCAAATCCCACATAATTTCATGGAAAGGACATAAGTATAAGGATCTGGGTGGCCAAGGGAGTCCTAGAACCAGCCGTGACTCAGAGGAACAATTGCATTTGCTGAACAAGTTCCTGTTAGACATTTGCTATCTCAAGGGGTACCGCAGTGAACACCAGGAGACGTAACAGATTCCACTAATACAAAATTTAAAGCTGCCAAGCCTCAAAAAGTCCCATGCAAGAACTTTCTCAGGGGTGCAGGCCACTGGAAAGTATCACCTACCCCTGCTCACTGTGGCCATCCACCTTTTTCAGCTGTTCTGTCTCCTGTAACACATCACTAAGTGATCAACACATTTCTGGATGAACGAACAAGCTGTCCAGGCAGACACACTCTCTGCTTTCAATCTATCATTGTCTGGCCCAAGCCAAGAGCAAACAAGAGGGCATTTTGAAGACTGACACATACAACTTTGAACGTTCTTCAGAGTATGTACATTCTCAGAACTGCCAACTCCAAATGACTGTATCGATTACATAACAACTATCCAACCCATGACACAAAATGTAGTTACACAGACCATTTTTATATAGAAATGCCTTGCACGTGGCAAGAATTCAATAAATAGGTGGAAAAAAAATGAATGCTTCTAAGTGAAATAAGTTACACCATAGGCCTGTGCTATTAAAAACACACAGAGTAAATGGAATGAGGTCACGAGAGAAAAATCTGTTCATTAATGCAACAGAGAAGTCAGGCTGGCATTAAGATAGTTTCAAGAGTGGGGTCTGGGTATTGCAGCTAGATCTGTGCAGTGTGCAGCACAGATTTTAACGTGTCAGGGGAGAGAGTGAGACGCTTTGAGTAAAAGCAGGCCCCTGCTACCCTGACCCCATCACCCTGCCAGCCTACTGCCGCTTTAACTCATCTAACTGCCTTTTCTCTAGTACTCAGCATCGCTTCTAATTTAATTCTAGGCAAGTGTTGCCTAGCCAACAGGAAATAGCAGCCCCTGAGAGACCAACAGTGTCAAGAACAGGAGGCACATGGGACAGGTATGCCCTCTGTGAGAGGGTGGCACCTGCCGCTCCGAGCAGCATAGATAGCTCTCTGGGCATCGAGACACCAGCCTCATGACGACCCCTGAGTCTCCTGAGTCTGTTCCCAAAGGATGCTACACCAGGGAAACCTGAAAACAGCCAACTGTTCTCACCAAGTAAGACCCATACTCTAGCCAAAAAAAGCCCACATCAAATCCTGCAAGCAGACCAGTCAGAGGATCTGTCACCACCCTCTTAGTCCCACCACAGAGCTGTGGAGTGCAGCCCATTCATTTCTCTGGCTGCCTCCACTCAGACAAGATTAAGCACACACACAACTGGGGAGTCGACCAGAAGGATGAAGAATGTCTTTTCAGGGACCAAAGTCACACAGTATCTCCAGGCCATAGGCCAGGAGCCAGGGGTGAGCAAGCCTTGGGAAACACGTGGGCTCCTGGTGCTGTCCTCATCAGCCTTCCGGGGCTTCAGATCAGGGCACGGAAGATCTCCCGTACTCCAAACGTCCTCTGGAGGAGCAGTCCAATTTCCCCCCAGTAATCAGGATCAGCCATGCCTGCCAGCACCGTAACTCTTATCCTGTTGACTCTAGAGCATCAGATACCCAAGGGGGCAAGGGCGAAGTCTCAGATTCCAGTTCACTGGAATGTCGTGGTTTTGTCCCTTGCTAGAAACACTTCCTGCTCTGAGTCAAAACTTCTAAACCAGCACAGCACAAGGCCTTAGAATAGGAAGCAAAATTTTTGCTAACAGAACCTGGGCTTGGTAGCATGTCTTTAATCCCAGCACCTGGGAGGCAGAGGCAGGTGGAGCTCTTGAGTTTGAGGACAGCCTGATCTACAGGACAGCCAGGACTTCACAGAGAGGCTCTGTCTTGAAAAACCTACTAATAATAACAATAAGAGCCAAGGAGCCACTAGAGGTGATGGTGAGTGGTACCATAATCATCTCCATTTCTTGATTCCTAAACCTGTGAATCCTGGCTACAGGAGAAACCATAGTCTATATTGATTCTGAGCTCAGCCTTCTGCAGAGCTCTGCCCCAGCCTGCAGACTGTTGACACCCAGCTGACATAGAAACTGTATTATAGAAAGGTCACTCCACCGTTCTGTCAAACCGGCTGCTTCAGGATGATGGGAGCATAGTAAGACCATGGATCCCGTGAACATGAGCTCTGTACTGGCCTGGCTGTGACATGAGCAATGCCATGGAGACTACATAACAATGGCCAAGACATTGAATGAGTCCAGAGATGGCAGTTCCAGGGAAGCCATTGTGTCAGGAAAGGCAAATCTATAGAATAAGTATCCCAGGAGGACAAAGCACTGCCCTTTGCATGAGGAAGCAGTGTAGTGTGTTTAGCTTGCTCTGAGGTCGCTGGCTGGTGACTCCATGGGTAATGATGCATTAGGCACTCTGTTGGTATCTGCTGCTGGCAGATCTGGCACTCAGCAACAGCCATAGCCAGGCCAGCCTTGGTGTGTGGACGCAATTTGTTTCCTTTTCTGAAACACACAAATGCTTTCCAAAGAGGTCCATAGTGGTTGCTACCTCCCTTTTACTTGGTTCGATTAACATAGCATCATCAATATAACAGATCAGTGTTTTACCTTGTGGAAGAAGCAGGTGACGAAGATCCCTGAGAACTACGTTATGATACAATGATAGAGAAATAATAGGTATCTTAGGAAGGACAGTAAAGTAATATGCTTGTTATACCAGATAACAGTAAATTCTTCTGGTGAGCCATACAGACAGGTATGAAGCGATGGATTTGTGGGATCAGTAGCTTCATACTAAGTCTAAGAGATGTTTTCCTCTTCTCAGGTAAGGAAACCACATTGACACTGGAGTCAGCATTTGATTAAGCTTAGAATAATCATCTATGTAGATGGAGCCCGGGTCCACGTCCAGTGCTCCAGCCCAGTCTGAGGCCCCTCCCCAGACCTTCCCAACCTCCAGGCTTGGCCAGGATGCGCGTGCTGTGCCTGCCTAGCATTCTTTGTCTACCAGACCTTAACGCATTTGCACCCACATCAAACCCATCCTCCAGGCCCAGCCTGGTGAGTCCACCCTCTTAATGCTGAGATTCTTGCTCTCACCCTAATCCTCGTGGAGTTTGGGTCCCACACCCAGTGTCCTGACTCAGTCTGAAGACCCTTGCCTGTGGTTTCCCAACACCCATTTTACAAACAGGCTAAAAGAGTTCATATCCACCAAGCTAGCCCTAAAGAGACTGTTAGAAGCAATACTTCAGACTGAAGAGAGGAATAAGCGTAGCCAAGAGACTCTAGAAAGAAAATAACTATACAGCTGTAACTACTGAGACACAGACCACGAACAACAGCAGACAGACTACAATCCACACACATTTCTCAATAATAACTTTAAAAGCCTCAATTGTCCAACCAAAAGCCACAGGCTAAATAAATAGGTTGAGTTCATCTTATTGTGGCCTACAAAAACCTTGGCTTTAAAGATTGGCAACCTCTTAAGTTAGTGGTTGTCAACCTGGAGTTTGCAACCCATTTGGTTGAATGACCCTTTCACCAGAGCCACCTGAGACCATCAGAAAACACAGATATCTACATTACTATTCATAACTGTAACAAAATTAGAGTTATGAAGTAGCAACAAAAATAATTTTATGGCTGGGGATCACTACAACATGAGATGCTGTATTAAAGGGTCATGGCATTAAGAAGGTTGAGAACTACTGTCTTAAATTAAAACATGGAAAAAAACCTTCTGACTAAATAGAAACAGGAAGCACGCAGGCACTACTATCCTAACTGTGACAAAACAGACTTCAAACTAAAACTAATCTGAAGGGATACATAAGAATACTTGATCCTACTCAAGGAGATAATTAACCAAGAAGACATAACCTTAGGTGCATGTGTGTGTGTGTGTGTGTGTGTGTGTGTGTGTGTGTGTGTATAAAACCCAAAAATAATAGATGATTTCAACACCCCACTGTCTCTCATAGGTCATCTGGACAAAAAAAAAATACATGAACTTTAGAAATAATAAATGACACCATACATCAAACAGATCTAACAAATATCTACAGGATATTCTACACAAACACCAAAAAATATAGACTCTACCAATTCTGACCTATGGAAATGTCTTTAAAAATAGACTACACCCTGGGACACAAAACAAATCTTAACAAATTCATAAGAATTATAATAATTCCACATGATCATAGAAATCTCCTTCTCCTAACCTACTTCCTCCCATCCATCGTTACCCCAGCCCCCAACTCTATCAGGCCTTGCCTGGGACCACAGAGGCCACAGTCCGTGGAGGCAGCTAGGCTAACTTCAGATCTTTACTTCTCCCTCCTCTTTTCTAAATCCGGTCCCCTACTCTTCATCCCCAGCTCTGTGGCACACTACCTGTTCTGGCCTCTGCTCATTCTCCGCCTCATTCCCAGGGGAGTAAGCAGATCGTGGTGGAACGTCCTGCTTTTCCTTCCTCCTGTGGAGCTATTCAGTCGCCACACCTCCTGGCCCATCCCCATTTCTATGTACCAGCTCCCAATACCTAGAAACACATGTTACCCAGAAACCCCAATGGCCATACCTGTCAGAATCCTGGAAGAACCCCTACCAGGCAACACATGGGTACCATTACCTCCTAAGAACGAGAGAGGGCAACAGAAGCCAAGGAACAAAACATCCACCCACCCAACAAAGACAAGGCCAGGCACCAGCACCTAGAACTATAATCTTTCCAAACCCAGAGGGCTAGCTGCCAGTGTAAAGATACAATCAATAACAGCCAGGACAGTATGCCTCCACTAAAGCCGAGCAACGCTACCACATTCAGACCTGAGAGTTGAGACACAGCTGACACAAAACAAAGACCTTACAGTAGCCTTTATGAACATGAAAGGGGTCCTTAAACTAAAAAGTAACAAATACTTTAAAGAAATCTATGAAAGCACAAACAAGGAGTAGAATAAAGCAATTTATGGCCTGAAAGTAGAAATAGATTCAATAATGAAAACCTAAATGGGGGGAAGCTAGAAATGAAAAGTTTAGGAACTTAAACAGGAACCTCAGAGGCTAAGCCTCACCAACAGAATATAAGAGAAGGAAGAGCAAATCTCAGACATTGAAGACACAATAGATCTTCATAACGATTTGTAAATTGGGTGGCAGTTAGTCCTCCAACCTTGTTTTAATTTTTTTTTCAGGAGTTATTTTGGCTCTACTAGGTTGTTTGCATTTCACATGAATTCTAGAATCAGTGTTTCTTTCTTTCTTTTTTTTTAAGTTAACTAATTAATATACTTTACATCCTGACTACAGTTTCCCCTCCTTTCTCTCCTCTAAGTCCATCCCCTCTCCCCTTCCCTCATCCACTCCTCCCTTTCTCTTCAGAAAAGGAGAGGCCTCCCATGGTCTCTTTGGCATATCAAGTTGCAGCAAGACTAGGCACATCTTTTTCTATTGAGGCTAGAACAGGCAGCCCAGTAGGAGGAAAGGTGTCCCAAAGGCAGGCAACAGAGTCAGCCTCAGCCCCTGCGCCCACTGTTCGGAATCCCACATGAAGACCCATCTACACAATGTAACATATGTGCAGAGAGCCTACGTCAGTCCCATGCAGGCTCCCTGATTGGCAGTTCAGTCTCTGGGAGCTCCTATGGACCCAGGATAGTCGATTCTGTTTGTTTGTTTGTTTGTTTGTTTTTTGTGGTGACCTTGGCCCCTCTGGCTCCTACAATCCTTCATGCCCCTCTTTTGCAGGATTCCCCAAGCTCAGCCTAATGTTGGCTGTGGTCTCTGAATCTTTTTCCATCAGTTGCTGGGTTAAGCTTCTCTAATGGTGGTTATGCTAGGCTGCTGGTGCTAGCATGGCCTTCTGGGAAAGCAGCTGGAGTTGTGGGCTGAAATGTGGGGCCTAGCGATGGGCTCTCTCTCTCTCTCCCTCTCTCTCTTTAATGTAGGCACTTAGAGCTATAACATTTTCTTGTTGGACTGCTCTTACTGGGTTTCAGAGGTTTTTGTAGTTGTGTTTTTGTAATTGAGTCTCAGTAATTTTTTAAAATTTCTTCTTTGACCATTCACCATCCACTAGTGAGTCATTTAATTTCCATGTGTGTGTGTGTACTAGAGATTTGTTTGCTGTTAAATTTAAGTTTTGTTCCATTATGTGTGGTCAGTAGGGTGCTTAGAGCTTTTCTTCAATAAAGGAACATTTCTTTTTATTCTTTGTTTTTTTTTTATTGAAAATAGATTTTTTTTCTCACATAATATATTCTGATTATGGACCCCGTCCTTCTACTCCTCCCAGATTCTCCCCACCCACCAGATCTACTTTCTTTCTGCCTCTCGTTAGAAGACAAAAAGGCTTCTAGGGCATGATAATAAAAATAAAATGATAAAAGGAAACAAAAACCACACAGAAATAGATCTAAAACCAAACAGAAGGAAGAGAGCCCAAGAGAAGGCACAGGAAACAGACCCTATCAGTGTGTGACATAAGCTGTAGTGTTTCTTTTTCTTCTTGGGTGCCCTTGTGTCTGGTGCATAAATGTTAAAAATCATCTTGGTGGATTTTTTCTTTGGTAAGTATATAGCGTCCTTCCATATCTCTTTCTGATTACTTTTGGTTTGAAGTCTATTTTGTCAGATACTAAAAAGGCTATGCCAGCTTGCTTCTTAGATAAATTTGCTTGGAATATCTTTTCTCATCCTTTTACCCTGAGGTGATGTCTATCCTTGATGTTAAGCTGTATTTCTTGCATGTAGCAGAAGGATGGCTTCTATTTTTGTATCCATTCTGTTAGTCTGTGTTTTTATTGGGGAACTGAGACCTTTGGTTTTGAAGGTGAGTGTGATGTTTGCTGATTCTTGTTATTTTCTTGTGATGTGGGTTTCTCCTTTTAACCTTTGTTTTTTTATTTTTATTATTATTATTTTTTTTTTTGCTTTTATTTGAGACAGGGTTTCTCTGTGTAGCCTTGGCTGTCCTGGACTTACTTTGTAGACCAGGCTGGCCTCAAACTCCGAGTTCCACCTGCCTCTGCCTCCTCAGTGCTGGCATTACAGGTGTGTGCCACCATGCCTGGCTTGTTTCTCCTCTTTTGGTTTGATAGCCTGGAACTATTTATTCCTTTTATTTTCTTGAATGTGGTTAACCAAAAGCCAGCCAACTGGGGAAAAGCATTCAAACATATGGGCCTACGGGTGCCTTTCTCTTCAAACCACCACACTGAAGATAAAATCAATTATTATTTTCTATTTGATATGTTTGACATGGGTTCTTATATTACAGTGTTGACCCCTGACCTCTTCTTGGTTGCATCACCTGAGGTTTTCTTTTTCTCTCCTGTATTACATCCCAACCACAGTTTCCTCCCCTCAGTTTCTCCCCCTCCCTACCTCCTCTGTCCCCCAGACCCAAACCCCTCCACCTCCCCTCAGAAAAGAGCAGTTCTCCCAGGGACATCAACCAAACATGGCATAAACAAGCTACAATAAGACCAGCACATGTGATCATAAATATGGTATGTACTCACCCATAAGTGGATATTAGCTTTAAAGTAAAAGACAACCACACTACAATCCACAGACCCAGAGAGGCTAAGGAACAAGGGGGGCTTAAGGGGGAATGCAAAGATCTCCCTGGGAAGGGGAAATGGAAAAGATTTTGCAGGTGAACTGTGAGTGGGTGGGATTGGGAACAAGAGGGTTCAGGAGGGGAAGGGAAAAAATACTGGGGAAAATGACTGGAATTAGGGGACATTTCAAGGGAGAGGTAGAAACTCAAGGCTCAGATACCATCACATAAAATGGGGCAGAAAGGTTATTAACAGCCCAAGGACCAGAAAACCTGCTGTGAGATTTTGTCCAATAGTTATGACAAGGAAGCAACACCTGTGAAATTTCCACAGAGCTGCCTGAACAAGGCCCAAACACTTCCAACAAGTTGATAACGCAGTGTAAATAGGGGAAATCAGATGAAGAGCTTTAAGAAATAACAACTACTGAAAGAGATAGAATTCGACCTTCCCAGGGATAAGTCCCCTAATTCGCTACCCAGTGCTAAGTGGCCAGCCCTAGAAACACATGCAGGTGTGAGACGTTAAGGAAGCCCTGAATGAGCAAGGTCGTGAGTGAATGCGTGCTGTTAATATGGACACACTCATGTAAGGACACTAGCCTCAGACCTACCGGAAATGGTAAAAACTTCTCACTCCATCTCCATGGTGAGACTCGGAGCATGTCAAGGCCTTTCTCTGGTCTACGTGCAGATGCTGATAGCTCGAGAATAAAAACGTCCATCACTGATCTCGACAGACATTTACAGCATGGAGACTGCTTCCCTACAGATACGGATTTACCAAAATTAGCCAAACCTGTCTGTTTGCTCCAGCAGCATCCCATAAACCCGACCATCTTGTTTACCTGTAAGTATTAACTTATTCTCCTTGTAGCTGTATGCAATAACCCAGCCCCTGTGTTCAACAATAACTAGTGTATACACTGAGATTTCAGTATGCAGCAGCCTCTCCATCAGAAAGCCCAGGCCAGCAGAATCTGAGCCTTTTCTGTGTGAATGTGTAGTCTTTTTTCCATTCCCTTAGTGCCCCTGGCAGGTCAAGTTCCTGGAGCCACGCAAAGACGCAGCGTTCAGACAACACTGAACATATTCAGAAAGTTATATTTATATGCTTATTCATTTGTATTTATGTAACAACAGTGACTAAAGAGAAGGAAGCTATAAATTTGGGCGAGGGGCATGGGAGAGGTAGAGGGACGAGACGGAGGGATGAAATTATGTATTTTAATTATTTCTTTTAATTTCTAAAAAGAACTAAATCATCACATATTTTATGGAATTAGCCATTGTCCTCAAAGCTCCATCTGTCTTCTGCACAGGACACACAGGAAAGTGACAAGGAGATGTGACAGGAACCACCACCCCTACAAGTCCTTAATGGTGGCACTAATTTCTGTAATCCCTCAAGACATCCATTCTTGGGTTTTGGGTCACTATTTCCCCTGATAGAGACAGCTCCAGTGACTTCTATTTGTCCTTTCCAATCATGATAATCTTCACTGCATAGGTCAGGGAACCAATATGGAGAACCTCCCGACTTAGGCACACCCTTATTGCACTTACGAATTCTTGGGCTGGAGAAATCACACAAGATCTACCTAAGGACCCATTGACAAAGATTTTAGCTAAAACTCCAGCAATCACCTGACTTCCACAAGTTTCTAGTTTACCTAGAGGGACTTCACACGCCGTTTATAGTCTTCTGGAATCAGCATCAATTCAGAGCTACTATGTAGTAGCCTACAAACATTTGCTTATTTCCCAACTTTCCAGTGTACAGTTACCCTGGTAAAAAAGTGACAGGTTATAGTTTAGTTGCTGTAAAAAAAAAAAAAAAAAATCTTCATGACCAAGGCAGCTTATAAAAGAAAGCATTTGATTGGGGTCTTGCTTTCAGTCTCCGAGGGTGAGTCCATGGCCTTCATGGCAGGGAGCATGGCAGTAAGCAAGCCAGCACTGGAACGGTAGCTGACAGCTTCCATCTTAACCACAAGTTAGAGAGAGAGAGAGAGAGAGAGAGAGAGAGAGAGAGAGAGAGACTGCACCTGGCATGAGCTTTTGAAACCTCTAAGCTCACCCCAAGTGACCAACCCCCTCCAACAAAGCCACACCCATTAATCCTTCCTAAACAGTTCCATCAACTAGGAACCACACATTCAAATACAGGAGCCTGTGGGGCCATTCCTCCTCCACCCACCGAAGGTTCCTTTGAAGAGGAGTGGTTCAATGATGAACAGTAAGTGATTAACAGTGGGTGGGTTCTTCTTCAGGGAGACCTGCTCTCCCCTCTACTTGAGGGACTCAAGGTTTGTAAACTGGGTCAATTCTGGAAGTTGTTTGAAGGGCTGTAATCCTGCCTTTGATTCCAGTTAAGCTTTTGTTCATCAGCTGCGGAAGGCTTCTGCTACACAGATCAAGTAAGACTTTTAGTAAATCTCTACAAACATAGCCGCTTAGGAAGTGCCACAGGTCCACACTAGCCAGGGCGCTGTGCACACCACTTTGTCCGTCCTGTCCTTTACTGCCGTCTGGCCCTTGCTACTCTGAGACTCCAATTAGACTCACTGCATTGACGTTATCCAACTGAGATGCTGTCACAACTACTGTGAGGTCTGGTGCACAGAGGACAGCGAGTGAGCCCACCAAACGTTAGAGAACCCAGGCCTTCCGGGTGGCCAGGCTGTGGGCAGAGAGGCTGTGAGCAGGGTGAGAAGGACAGCAGCCACCCTGCCACCCAGGGCAGAGGCAGCTCTGTAACAGTCACACATTAACGGAAGCCCTCCCCTAGGCGGCATCTCTCTGACCCCTGTCACAGTGCCCTGCTTTCTTACCTGTGGCACGCAGCACAGGTCACATATTAGCTAAGCCTGCTTAATGCGGAACATGTCCTACTTCACCAACTTCTCAGAGGGGACTCCTCGCTTTGTCTGGCACGGCCAAAGCCTTTTGCTCTAGGTCCCCATTGCAGCGGGCAGCAGGATTTACCTGATGACTATTCATCTGTCAAAGCCCCCTTCCTTCCCCCTCCCCAAAACCTCACAGACGTGTCCTCCCACAGATCCGTTTCCCCTGATATTAGGGAAGGGTATATCTTCTGTACTTTTACACTGTGCAAGAGCAGGTTTTGGGCCAGAGCCACGCCAGCATCCCATGTCCCGTGTAGCTTTCGGGTCTCGTCATGGACATTAAGCCCAAGGATGTTAGGCAACTCCAGCTCCGTAGCAGCCTGTATGTACTTCACTAAACCAATCAGATAAGTGTTAAAGCCAGACTCACTTCCCCCTGGATCTGAATCTGTACACTCAGCCTAATCTAGTTATGTGTCTCTTCCAGCATTCTCCCACTCTTAAAACCCGCGCCAACATGTATTCACCAGGCCTTTGCTTCTATGCATGAAAAAAAAAAATCAAGTTGTTAGCATAGCACACACCCTCCAGTCACACTGCAGACTCCAGCTGCTGAGGCAGGGGTCTGGTTGTGTGGTCTCTAGGCAAAGTTCAGCAGTAAGCGTGGGGCCAGGGACATTGACTTTCTTTTTGTTTGTTTGTTTCATTTCTTAGCATTGTCTTTCTTAATCTCTTAGGGAAGGCCATTGCTGGTTCCATAGACAATATAGAATTGTTTCCTTCAGGCAGGGCCAGAAAGGGCGACCTCAAGGAGTGAGATTGGGGGCGTATCTGGCATGTCTAAGGTGGGGAAATGTTTTTTACTTAGATGACATAAACCCATCAGAATATTTTTTCTTTCTGGTTTATTTTTTTTAATTAATTAATTATTAAATTTTTATTTTTTTATATTAGTTACAGTTTATTTACTTTGTATCCCAGCTGTAGCCCCCTCCCTTACTCCCCCCCAATCCCACCCTCCCTTCCTTTGCTCCATCAAGGTCCTCCCACATAGCTCCATCCCTTAAAGAATCACTCTTTCCAACCAGCGTCCTCACTGGAATTCCAGGCATCCATAAGGGCAGATGGCGTGCTGACTGGGAAGTCAGCCCATCATAGGACCAGTGCTTGGGTTTGGTGTCAGCAGCTTCAGGCTATGTGCTACTCTCGCTGAGGGCACACTTAGAAGCCTTTAGGGTGCTGTGGGCATCCAGATCTCAGATACTGAACCTCTGAAACTCACTCTTTTCCATTGTTACTTTACTTAGAAATTCTAAAAAGCAACTGCCATCATCATTATGTTCTTTTGTTTTCCAGAAATGTTCAAAGGTCTACATTCTTGGCCTCTCACAGTGGTGTCTTATTCTTAATTGGGTTAATATGTGCAAAGTGTTCATATGTTGTCTGGCATGTACCTGGGGTCACCAAGATCCTTACTTGAGTCAACACCAGTATCATCACCTAAATAAGAAAACTCAATCAGCCAATGAAAGTACCTTAAGCACTGGAGCAGAAGCCATTAGCTAAGTTGCAGAGATGATATAGAATTTATTCCTTACAAAGATTTTTTTTTTTATTTTTCAATTCTGCACTAAAAAAGCAATAGAAAGTAAAACAAAAATAAAACTGCTGGTAATTACAGCACACAAACATAATCAGCGATGATGTATTTTTTTCAAACTGCTGCCATGAATATTCATTTGCATAGCTGTGATCGCACTGTATGTATAATTTGCCGTATTGTTTTTGGCCGCTTCATGTGGCAGCATACACATTTCCCCATATCATCAAATGTCTCCTAATGCCTACATCTGGGTAACAGTACAGCACACTGAGTGCTGGTTTCTTTAAATATTAATACTCGGGAAATGTATGCGATTTTCAAGTTCACACTCGTGTGTGTGTGAGAGAGAGAGATAGGCCTCACAATAATATCACCGGCTGGTCTCGAACTCGCTATGTAGAGCAGGCAGTCCTCAAACTCACTGTGATGCTTCTGCCTCTTCTCAGTCGCTGGGTCTAAAGGCACACGCCAGCCACCACTTTCATTTCCTTGTATAGCAGGGGTTGGCTGTAAAGTATGGTCTGGTGCTTCGTGTTTCATTGTTAACTATTCCCCCCACCCCCGAGGCTTGCCTGCTGTCTCTAACGAGCTGACGCTCACGGACCCCAAAATAACGTTTCATGATCCTTGCCTTCAAATTCTCCCCGACTGGCTGAATAAATGCCTGCACACCTGGGCAAGGCAGAAATAAGAGGCAGAGCTAAGGTTTTCAGGCTTTGAGAAGAGAAGGATCTTGGGGGTGGGGGGAGACAGACAGGTGGAGGGGAAGGAAGCAGAGTCGCCATGGGAGAGATAAAGACCCACGGAGGAAGAACTCTGAAGATGGCCTCAGAGAGAAGAGGCCCGGAAGGACAGCATGTGCCAGCATTTATGGAGATACTGGATGGGAAGTAGCCCACATGGGAATGATGAAAGCATCATGGGATGTGGGGCTGAGCGGTGACAAGGTAGATTAGGGGGTAGTATCTGCCCAGCCCCAGGTGAAATGAGGCTTTGTAAAATACAACAGGTGTCTGTGTCTTTCATTTGATATGGTAGTGGGTTAATAAAAGCCACCGTAGTAATTGCAGGCATTTAATAATAAAGTTTAATAGCCCATGTATCATTGCAACAGCGACTTACCTTCAAATGTCTACACTGTTTTCTCAGATCTGCCCCCAAATGGTAAGTGTTAAAGGGCATGCCATTCTTGTTTTCAGTTCTACTTCTCTGATCCAAACTAATGATGACTTTGCCCTGTCAGCCGTCCATGTTTGCTGGCCACTGTCCACAGCTTTGCCTGTCTCCTGGGCCTTCACCTTGCCAGTGTATTGGCACCTGCTCTTTGTGATGCTGGAGGGTCTGACTTTCTGTCAGGTTTGCTGTGACTGTTTCCCCAATTTTCCCTTCAAATGTGAGACATCTGCCTGCAAATTTCAAAACATTCATGTGATCAGATGTCCCGGTGTTTCCTTCACACCTCACGTCTGAGACTTTAAATGGAATTTTCAGAACCTCACGGCCGTTCTGGAGCCAACATGGCTGCTCTCTGGTGTGCTGTCTAAGAAGCCCCTCTACTTGTGTGCAGTCCCGGCTTCCAAGCCTGATAACCCCATGGTGAAGACCGCAGGGTTGGCTGGCTTGGGGGCTTTCCCACATCTCTAGAATTCTTCCCCAGGCCCTATCTCCCAACTAGACTCCACCTTAAAGAATCACGAATGTAGGTGTAAGAAGTGACATCTTTGATGCCACCCCTTCTTCATGCATAGTAGCTCCATGTATACTGAGTTCCAACTGTTAAGACTCTGAGATACTCTCTGCCCAGTGCTCTCGGCAAGTAGAAAATCGTGTCTACAGCGGGACCTACTCCCTCCAATTCCTGAGGCTGCAGTTGCTCTCCAGGGGGAAACTGCAAAGCCCTGGGGACCTGAGTGATGGACGAGACAGGAAGTCAGAAATGGTTTACAGAAAACGTCACCAATAAACGTGTGTTTCTCTCCTATTTGCTTGCTGTGCAACTACTTCCTGATGCTTAACGTCTCCTTGCTACATTTATAACCACAATAAACACCGAGAGGAGTCCGAGTGCACGGTAAACAGTTACTTCTGAACCTTCCTGGCGCATCTTTATGCAGAGACCGCTGAGCCCTGAAGAGCACAAGTCTTGCTGGAGAGCTCTCTACTTCGTGCCTGTCAGCAAATTCCCTGCATGTTTAAACTACGACCCCAAATCCTGCCAACAACAGTCTCTGCAGGTCTTGCCCATGCCATGCCTGATGAAGCAAGCAACAACCCCATCTGATCGCAAGTGCTGGCCTCCCGCCCTCATGCACATCCTGCCTCCTGTGAGCTCTTCTGCCCCGACTCAGGCAAGCGCTTCCTGCTTTTCTTCTTTGGCCTTTCCCTCCCCTCACTTCTACCTCAACACTCCTCTGGTCAATTCCCATTTCCCATCTCTCTGAGGAACCTTGCTGCACCCCCTCCCTCAAACCCCTGCCACCGTGACTTCCCCACACGTGAACTGTGCCCTTGAACTGTGAGCCAAAATAGAGCCTTCATCCCATAAGTTGCTTCCTGTCTGGTATCATGGGAGTGGGAACAGATGTGCTAGCTTTCTCAAGAACCATGATCTCAAAAGGAACAGATTCCAAACAAATGTTCAGAGCAAAGAGCCAGAATGACACAAACATCAAAGCATGCGTGGAAGTTGTTAAGTGAATGAGCAGACTGGGAAATGAAGGCCACTTCAGTCACGTGGACTCTTGGGCAGGGAAGGGGTGGGGCTACAAAAGGAGAGGAACATCTCTGGTATATATATATATATGTATATATATATATATATACATATATATATATATATATGTATGTATATACCACATATATGTCTGGTGCCTAGAGAGGCCAGAAGGGGGCATTAGCCCCTGGAACCGGAGTCACTGATGGTTGTGGGTGGCTATGTGGGTGCTAGGAACAGAACACTGGTCCTCCATAAGAGCTGTCAGTGCTCTTAACCACTGAACCATCTTTCCAGCCATGTAGGTACTTTACTCTTTGACAGTAAAGGTAGCATAGATCTGGCCTGCATGCCCCAGTTCACTCGTTTGGACGGCCATCTGCAGACTACACAGAGCAGACAGACTGTTCCTCAGTACAAGTCAGATATTTTCTATTTAAGAGTCGATGTTATGCCTAAGGCTGGGCTGGAATCCTGTTCATTTTCTTCCCTTTGCTTTTTATAGCCAAATAAACAAAGAACTTGACTCAGAACTTCTTGTGCTTTGCTATCTGCCACATGATGGTGAGGTCATGAAACCGCTTCCACAGGCCACATTTGGAAATTAGTGTCATGGTTTCAGAGAAACATGAACAGACTTTGGATACTGTGTCCTCAGGGAGTGGGAGAACACTCAAGATAGATAGGTTCTTGATTTCTAGAAACACACATCAGAGAATGTTTCCAGCTCTTTTGATGGAAAGAACAGTGACCTTTGGGTACAGCCTGAAGAGCCAGTTTCTCTACGTGATAAACTAATGGAATTTGGATTGTGTGTGTGCATGTACCTGTGTGTGTGTGCGTGGTATGTGTGTGTGTGTGTGGTGTGTATGTGTATGTGTGTGTGGGGGGTGTGTGTGTGTGTGTGTGTGGTGTGTATGTGTGTGTGTGGGGTGTGTGTGTGTGTGTGTGTGGGGTGTGAAGCAGTATAAAAGACTGGGAGCAGGGGAGAAGGCAGGAGATTCAAGTAGGCTACGATGCCATACCGCAGCACTTTCTACAAAGCTACCACATCTTCTACCTGTACCGGCCAGCACACTGTGGCAACAGAGCACTGGAAATGTGGCTGAGATGATTGAAAAGCTGAATTTTTTAACTTTAATCATTTTAATTTAGTCACACTCTGCTGGACAGTGTAGAAAACACTAGATCCTGCCCATCAACCCTGTCCTCCGCAAACTGAGCTCAGCTGCAGGGAAAGCGTGCAGAGCAGGGACACTGAGAGACTATGAAAGGCCACTCCAGAGGCTGGGGGCCGGCTCAGTTGGTAAAGCGCTCACCACGCAAGCACGGGGGTCAGAATCTGACCACTAGAACTCTTACGAGCAAAAGCCAGGCGTGGAGCACATATGTACATGCCTGTAAGTCCAGTGTGGAAACGGGAGGACCCCTGGGCTCCCTGCTCAGCCTGTTCCACAGTTCCAGCTCAGGGAGACCTTATCTCAAAAAAAATAACAAAAACAGAAAGGCTATCTGCTGCTCCCATCTCCACCCCAGGGCCCGAACAAACCACCCCAGAACATATCCTAGTGCTTAAAAAGTAAGAAAAGTAAATGTTTACACAAAGGAAAAGAAAGATTTCTTTCAAACATGGCCAGGTATAAGGGCACAAGCCTTTGATCCAAGACCTGGGTGCCAGAGGCAGGCAGATCTCTATGGGCTCAAACCTAGACTGGTCTGCAATGGGAGCTCCAGGTCAGACTACATAGCAAGGCTTGTCTGGGAAGAAAGAAAGGAAAAAGGTGGGTAATACCCAAAGTCCTTCACACACACATGTAAAAGGATTCATGAACATGTGCGTGTGCACATGCATTAATGTTTACACACACACACACACACACACACACAAGTTTTTGAAGTTGTGGTCTACTCTGTTTTTCCCTCCTAAGTTCCAGTAAATGTCTCGGTCCATGACCTGCAGCTCAGTTTGCCGATGCTGTCATTCGGCCAGCTGTCCTGAAATAATTACTAAAAGTCCCTGCTTTGCTCCCAAGCATGTCCCCTGGGAACCGAATGGCACATGGCCTGCCTGCCTGAGCCTTGTATTGAAGGTGTGTGAAGCTGGGGCGGGCAGAGCTTGGCCACCCCCGCCGCTCTCAGCAGAGTAGATGGAAACCACGAGGCCCACACACAGGTGACAGCAAAGCAGATGACCAGGAGCGCGGCGAGCAAGCTACACCATGGGAGGTACGTCTCGGAGAACCAGTGACAAACCCAAGAACAGAAACAAGCTTCTCTGGAATCTTGGGATGATTCCAAACAAAACTGGACAGCTTAAATAGCTTTCTGCTTCCCTGTGCTTGATAAAATTCAGTGTTTTTAAAATCTTCGGAACATTCTACTTCAAGACATAAAGTTCAAAATAGAATTATCTAAGACTTACCAAAAGGATGGAGTAAAATCAAGCTTGAACACATTTACTGAAGTTAAAAAAACATCCCATCATCAGGGTTTTAACTGGGATACATTAGATAATAATTTTTAAGTTTAGATCTAGTGGTCTATTTATTAATGTGTGTTTTTAACATGCTGTGCAGGTAGAAACATTTTGTGACTTCTCTACAGTCCATTTGTAAGTGAGACACAGACCTTTTTACAGCATCTGCCTTAAATCCACAGTACATAGGAAACAGTTGAAGAAAAATTCACTGACAAGACACAGTTGAACACTTTTTGTGGCCCAGGCAGATAAAAACCTACAGGGCATCTCACAGCACCCCTAAACGTCACCAGTGTGAAAGCAGCAGGGATGGAGCAGCGCAGAAATGGTTCACTGCGGTCAGGCAGCAAGGTTTGAGTCCTGCCTGTGCAAACCTGGGGTTTGTATCTAGAACATGGGGCGATTTGGCTACTTTGATAAGTTTATCTACATAAAGTGTGTGTGGCCGTTCCCAGAAAAAAAACATGAACCACGAAGACGTCAGCCACGATGACCACCACAGATGACCCAGAAGATGGGGAAATTGGAACATGTAAGCATGAGCTTGGGGAGCAGTGGATGGACACTTTCCAAAGTGGTCCCTGGCTGAAGGTTCACTCGGAGAGTAACCTCTGTTCATCATCCCCTCCCCTACAAGATGACAGTATCCCAAGAGACTTCTGCCAAGCCAAAGGTGAGCTGCCTGAGGGAAGGGATGAACTCACTTGTATTGGCCTAGACAACTCACACAGTGCTTGAAATGAGGTAACTGAATACTGATATAACTTGTCCAACAGTTCATATATCGGCTAATGGGTGAGGACATCACACCACACCAGAACATTCTCTTTAACGAGTACAGAGAAATCACTGGGGTTTGTTGGCCCATAATAAATAAATAAATGATCCCATTTTTTTTTCTTCCTAAAGAGTGTAGTCAGCAGGCTTAGGCTCAGCTAGGAGGATTTTTCAGAACCTAAGAAGCCTCGCCCAGTGATGGCTCCCTGGAAAATGTACACAAAATGACAGGAAGAAGTCCCAGAGACTAGTTTTAAGAGCCAAGACAAAGGTCAAGGGTGAGACTATGCTGTCAGGAGTCACTTTTAAGGTAATGATCCCACAGCGAGATACTCGGCCTCATCTAGGGAAGTGCCCAGTGCCCGGTCACTGCGCTGAGGAAGCTCAGAGCTGTATCATTTCACTTATGTTCCTTCATGTCCACCTCAGTCCAAATAAAGCTGGCCAACGGGTCATTCTTGCCATAAGCCTTGTTGCCTGGTAAGAGCCAGCATCTACTTCCAGCAGTTTCCAGGCAAACAGGCTGGTACATTAACCCAAGATCTCTTCTTCCTTCCTTCCTTCCTTCCTTCCTTCCTTCCTTCCTTCCTTCCGTCCGTCCTTCCTTCCTTCCTTTCTTCCTTCCTTCCTTTCTTTTTCTTTTTTTCTTTTTTTCTTTCTTTATTTCTTCCTTCCTTCCTTCCTTCCTTCCTTCCTTCCTTTCTTTCTTTCTTTCTTTCTTCAGAAGGAAACATATTTTGTTCCCCCTTTCCTGGCATATATTTGGCACGTCTTGAAGTCAGTACCCACAAGACCCATGTAGCTCACTCCTTTCTCCCTGCGTGGTTAACAGTCATTGTCCCAATTCTTTGCACAGATCTCTAGCCCCAACTCCAGAGCCGTTGGCTAACTGTCAGTCTAAAAACTGTTTGCCTCCAACCTCTTCTAAGCACATCTAGCCTGCAGGCACAGATCATCGCTCTGTTGTTTGTTCAGGCCCGGAACATCCTTCTAATGATGCTATCTAACCAACCACAGTCCTAGATCTTAAAAAAGCAAAACAAAAAGCCTTGGATCTCACTTCTGAGAAATGACATATTCACCCCTATGTTAACTTATAGGTCCCCCTGTTTTATGCGGTGGCACCGTCAAGACTTCTACTGAAGCTCACGCAGACCCGATGTCCACAGTGCCTGCAGCAGAAAAGTGACCATGTCCCACTCCAGCTGTTTGTCCAGAGCCAGAGACATTCATCCCACCAATTAGACAGCACACCGCCAAGGTTGCCAGCTTAAACACAGACGATCATACTGGGCTGAGTTTCAAGATGCTGACAGACCGAGGAGGAAAATAAAGGGGAAGGCTCCGAGTCAGAGAAGCAGAGGGTGCAGGGGGATTCGTACATTTGCCGATACATGAGTACCTGGAGGAAATGGCCAGTGCACATTTTCTGTGATCTAGTTCCAACCTAGGGCACTGCCTCCCCGAAGCAGGAAATGGTGATAACCCACTGTGGAAACTACGAAAAGACTTAAAAAGAGTTTGATGATTAAATCACAGTCCAGGCTCCAGACTTTCTGCGTGATAAAAATGCACGGATCTTTGGGGAACCAAAAAGATTTCCCAAATGTAGGCTGTAAAAAAAAAGCTAAACCAAAGGATTTAATATGAAACACACAAGTTTTCCAATTTTTAAATTTTATTATTTGACAATTTCAAGATAATAGGATTTTGATATGCAGTTATAACTATCTTGGTCCACAAAAGAGAGCACTTCTGGAGATTATTCTGGTTGATTTTTCTGCTGCTGAGATAAAACACTGACCAAAACTGACAGGGGGAAGGTATTTCAGTCTACTATAAGCTTAGTCCGTCATGAGGGAGGCCAAGCCTCAAGGTAGTTGCCTGAATGCAGGAATGGGAGCAAAGAGCACAAAGGAATGCTGATTGCCGGCTTGCTCAGCTACCTTTCTTATACAGTCCAGGCCCACCTGTCTAGGGATGGCAACACCCACAGTGGGCTGGGCTCTCCTGTGTCAACAGAAATTATGAAAATGCATCACAGCCATGGCCGCAAGCTACTCTGACGGAGAGAGGTTCTCAACTGAGACTCCCTTTCCCAACTTAGTCAAAAGCTAAGCAGCACGGAGGTTCGAGCACAGCTGCCCGTAAGCCCTGACTGAAGATCAGGCCTGTGCTGGGGAAGGGTGTCCTTCTCCACCAAACCTCAGAAGGGGTTGAACCTGGAGCAGCTCGGGAAGGGGTGGACTCCGGCCTAGCCAGCCAGATCAGTCAAGCAACCCTCTGATCATCGAGGTGACAGACATCACAGCTAGGTAACTCACATCCAAACACTACACAAGTTATGAAATGAAGGAAAACTACCAGAGCCATAAGTATGAAAGCCCTGGACCCATGTGTGTCCCTCTGCTCTGAGGAGGCTGTCACGCCCCGTCACCCCTGAGACACCGGTCATGTGTCATGAGATCATAAAGAACTGGCCAGTCCAAAGGGGAGGAACGGGGCTGTTTAGTCAGAAGTCCATTGCTGTGACAGATGGATTTGAGGAAAACCTGCTCAGAGCAGAAGAGGCTTCCTTCGTTTCTGCTCTCCAGAGGTTCCAGCTGGGCCCCACGGCACATGGAGAGACCCTGTCTCAAATAAACAACAACAACAACAACAAACAACAACCAAAAAATGAGATTAAACACCTACAGACCAAAACAATAAAAGCATTTGAAGCTCAGGAAAATATTAGCTGAGATCCAGTATGCTTTTTCTAGTTCTCATGTCTTTGCAGCAAAATAAATAAATAAATAATAAAACGTATACAATAAAGCTATATTCCTTCTCCCTTTTCTGCTTTGCACTAGAGCAGCCTGTCACCCACAGAACGTTTGCTAAACACATGTGTCCATAGTACTCTCCTTGACACTGGGAAGCAAACACCAGTTAGGTGCCCTGTAACGGAGACATGTTACTCTTGAGAAAATAAAGTGGAAAAAGCCAAGCAGTGAGGAGAAAGATTTCCAGGATGTGTTATGGCACGTGTATACACACACACACACACACACACACACACACACACACCCCAAAGTACACACAGATGTCCATTTATATGCATATCAACACAGGATAGACATGCGTCTACACGGTCAGGTTTCTATCTGGATAACATCAAGAAGTCTTGGCTGCTGTTTGCACCTAGAGGCAAATCCAGGGTGTGTTAATTATATGCCAGCTTGTATTGTTTCTTTACCATGTGCTCATGTTGTTGGGTTTTGTTTTGTTTTGTTTCCTGCTTGTAAATACAAGAAAGAAAGGCCCCGCCACCAGGAAGTAGCTGTTTGGCCTGTGGATAAGAGAAGCTAACATTTACCTACCAAGGATCTGGGCTGACGACCCTGCCACCTCCGATCAGAACAGCCCCATGAGTGTGGCCCCCGGAGCACGGAAACCCCTTCTGCTGCCTGGTCCCCCGCCCCCCTCAAACCTGCAACTGGCTCTGTCTCTGGTCTTTTTCTAGTATATGGAATGCAGCCGAATTGGGATGTTTCCCAGGGAGGGCAAACAGCGCTGCGGAGACTGAATTAGAACAACCAAGCTCTTTCTCGGTGAGCCGGTGAGCTCCATCCAGGCTGGAAAGTGCCGCAGTCATTCCAAGTCCCTTTGCTTGCTTCTTTCGTGTTAAACACTATAAAACAAACACATCTTGAGTTTTGCATCTTGAGTTGCTTGAAGAACTGTTTATGCCCTGCAGGAATAAGGCTTGGCCAGGTTCCTTCCCTGTGTGGATGGAAGGAAACCTCCCCACTAACATCATTGTTGATACAATAAGTGAATCATATACACTCTTTATGAATGACGTGTATTATCAAACCTTTGTCGAATACTGCCCTCTGGTGGACCACTCAATTATATTTTCTGATTAAAAAAACAAAACAAAACTTGTTTTAATTGGATTTTTTTTAGAGAGGGTTCAATTATCTCCAGCTGGTCTCTCTCTACAGCTCTGGGAATTGAACCCAGGGCCTACCACAGGCCAACTGAGCTACAGGCCCAGGCCTATTCTCTTTTTTAAAACAAGAGTCAGGGACTGGAGAGATGACCCAGGTTAAGGGCATGTTCTGTTCTTCCGGAGGGACTTAGCGTCCATCTAGGGCAGCTCACAGTCCACCAGGACAGGGAACTCTCCATCTTTTCCTAGCCTCCACTGGCACCCACAGATGAAGCATGAGTATATTCATAAAGAAAAAAAAAAAGTAAGACTTGTCACACCAGCCAGACCACGGTGGCACACGCCTATAGTCCCCGCACTGGGGAGACAGAGACAGGTGGACCTCTGAGTTCAAGGCCAGACTGGTCTACAAAGCAAGTGTCAGGACAGCCAGGGATACACAGAGAAACCATGTCTTGGGGGGCCAAGGGGGAAGGAGAGAAGAGAAGAAAGAGTTGTCATGCCAGGACCACAAGATTAAGTCTTGTTTTGTAAAAGAAAATAAACACATAAGCTTCCAAATTAAATACTCAGCATCCAGAAATCTTTTGGTTCCCTCTTCCGTAAAATTCTGACATTGTTAACATTTCCTTTAACCCTTTAAATAACTGCTCCACTGGAAAGTACGTAGAAATCACTCAGCAAGGCAAACCTGAGTTGACTTTATTAACAATCTCATAATTGTTTTTCAAATTTTATGAGACTTACTTCCGCAACTATCCGAACAGGCACATCCAATTTCAAATCATTTCCCGGGGGCCCACGAGATAGATTAGCCGGTAAAGGAACTTGTCACCAGCCCTGGTGACCTGAGGTTAATCCCCACATGGTGGAAGGAGAGAACCAATTCCTACAGGTTGTCCCCCGACCGTCACATCTTTACATGTACACACACTCTCCCCCACACCCCCACACAAACAGATGTTTGTTATAAGCTAAAATAACTTCCCAGAGAGCCATGCTCTGAATTTTAATTACATGAACGGCAAGTTTTTAAAACGAGCCACTTCTAACACAAGGGCATTTTAGCAGGAAAGGAGCCTGAAGGCTGGATTCCTGGTCTTTGATCTGGACCAGCGGTTCTAGATCAACCTGTGGCTCTTGATCCGTTGTTTTTTTTTTTGGGGGGGGTCACATATCAGACATCCTGCAGCTCAGACATTTACATCACGAGTCATAACAGGAGCAAAATTACAGTTATGAAGTAGCAGCAAAGTGACTGCCTGTCTGGGGGTCACGTGAGGAACTGTACTAAAGAGCCGAGGCATTAGGAAGGTTGAGAACTGCTCCACTAGACCGGCCACCAGCCCCTTTGAAACCTGCTGGTGCCTCTTTACCCAGAAATCGCTCATCACTTGGCTTAATATTGCTGGTGAGCCAAACCCATACTGCCGAGTCTTCTAAGCTCACAGTCTCTCCTTGAAAAGGGCGGGAAGTTCTACCCAGAGCTTCACAGGATGATTTCTGAATCCTCCACAGTGAACCCATAGGGAAGGGAGCATCGTTTGTAGTCGCCAGCACCCGTCTCCTGTTCCACTTCCCGTCCAGTGCCTCATAATACACAGCCCATTGTACTCATTCAAAGACATTCTCAGCATTCCCTGATCTTCCTGCCTCGGACACAGCGCCCCCATGGGGACGGCCTCTATGCACTGACTGAGGTGGCTGATACAAGCTTCTTGGGCAAAGGCTTCTATCCCTGGTGGGTGAGGGAATGAAGTTTGTCCCCCAGAGAAGGAGTCGGCCTCCCCAGGAACGTCCTCTTAGTCCCCGGAGACACTTCTCCTTCCCCTTGTGGACATAGCCAGAGTGGGGACTCAGCCAGCTCCTCAAGGTGACTTTGGCATGCTTGCACCCAGCTTGGCAGCCTGTCTCATGCTGAGAGCACAGGTCTGCACCTCCCACTCTCCACAGTTAAAATGACCAAAGCATAAGTATGTCTCCAGTAAGACTTCTTGTTGGTCTTGTCCGACACAGGGTCCAGCAGTGTAGGCTAGCCCGAAACTAACTCTAGGGGGAACTCAGTCTCAGAAATGCTGGGCTCACAGGCCCGAGTCACCAACCCAGCTCTAACACAGCTTCTTCGAGACGCATGATTTTCACACTCAAGAGGGTGAGAGAATTATATAGCTTAGAGAGAACTATAACTGTACTGCAGCTTCAGAAAGATTCCTCCCCAGACCCTGTCCAGGCCACCCTGCCCAGGCCACCAGCCACCCTGCAATGTCACTCTGCTCTGTTTCAGGTAAGTGTCTGTTATCACATCTGTCACTTACCTAGCAATTAGTCCCTTTCATCTTCACTGAGGGCTCCCAGGCTGCCTGGACAACCCCCTTCTCAGCCACCCTCTTAAGCATGGCCAGCACTATTCTTCCTTTGCACTTTGTGGGGGAGAAATACAATCCAGGGGGGAAATACTGTGTTTGAACAAGTCTTTAAAAAAAGATGATCACCTCTGATGCCACCTCTGTATGACCTTTAAAAAATGTAGCAGATAAAGCATTGCCTTGCATGAGTTAAGCTTGAACCAGTGGAAGAGAGGGGAGTAGGGAAAAGAGAATAGAAGAGAAAGGAGGGAAAAAGCTGTCTCTTTCACAAAAGGAAATGGGAATTTCCCACATGCTGTGTGAACTTACTGAATAAAATGCAGAACCTCCTACTCTGTGAATATGTTCTGTGTGTGAGGGGGGACCTTGTCCAAAAATCACTAAGGGTTTCAACCGATGACAGAGACAAAACAGCCAACTCTGGCCTCCATCAGAATACAGGGAGGACCGTGTGACCCCCTAAAGTGAGTCCTCCCTACTGTTGTCACTCAGAATGGCAACGACAAGCCAAAGCCACGTGTGGTGGCACACATCTGTATCTCAGCATTTGAGGCTGAGCCAAGTTTGAGAGTTCAAGGCCACCCTGGCCTGCTTCAAAAACCAGAACAGCCAGCAGGGCATGGTGGCACACATCTTTAACTCCAGCACTCGGCACTCGGGAGGCAGAGGCAGGTGGATCTCTGTGAGTTCAGAGCCAGCCTGGTCTACAGATAGAGTTGCAGAACAGCCAATGCTACACAGTGAGATCCTGCCTGGAAAACAAAAACAGAAAGAAAACAAGAAGAAGAAGAAAGAAGGAAGAAGGAAGAAGAGGGAAGAGGTAGGAAGAAGGAAGAAGAAGAAGAAGAAAGAGAGAGAAGGAGAGGGAGGGAGAGAAAGAGAAAACTGCAATTCGGCTTCATGAGTATTACATCTTCTGGTCTTGTGTCTTGTTAGGCATACTAACATTCTAAAGATCTGTGATGAACACACTCTTAAACGGAATCATTAGCTGAGTTCAGTGTGCAGTTTCATAGTGGAGCACGAATACCACATGGGTGAGGTCCAGGGTGCAGCCCTCAGCACCAGAAAATAAAAACAAACAAACAAAGAACAAAGAAACAAAGCGTGAAGAGGCTTGGGGCTTAAACTGAAACACTTGCACATGATAATTGAGGACTCCCCCACTTCATCCCCACAAATATTGTTTGTTTGTTTTTCCTGCTCCCCTCCAGATCCACTCCCTCTCTGTCCATCATTAGAAAAGAACAGGTTGTTATCTCTCAGATAACAACCAAACATGACAAAATATAAGAAGATGAAGCAAAAAACTATGAATAGTGCAGCTTGAAATCAGGGATGGTGAGATCTCCAGCAGTTCTTTTCTTGTTTGGGGTTGTTTTAGCTATCGTGGGTTTTTGTTTGTTTGTTTTTGTTTTTTGTTTTTCTGTGTGAAGTTGAAAGTTGTCCTTTCAAGGCTTGTAAAGAATTGTGTTGACATTTTTATGGTAATTGCATTGAATTGAAGATTGCTTATTAGTAGAATGGCCAGTTTTACTCCATTAATCCTACCGATCCATGAGCATGGGAGAGCTTTCCATCTTCTGATATCTTCAAAAACTTGAAGTTTGCCAGGCATGGTGGCACACGCCTATAATCCCAGCACCCAGGGAGGCAGAGGCTGGTGGATATCTGTGAGATGGAGGCCAGCCTGCTCTACAAAGCACGTCCAGGAAAGCTGAGGCTACCCAGAAAAACCCTGTTTTGAAGATAACAACAACAAACCTTGAAGTTTTTCTCATGCAAATCTTTCACTTGCACCACCAGGTGTTGCCTCATACCCTTAAACCCTGTACTCAAGGGACAGAGGCAGGTAAATCTCTGTGAGTTCGAGGCCAGCCTGATCTACAAAGTGAGTTCCAGGACAGCCAGGACTACAGAGAGAAACCCTGTCACAAAAAAACAAAAACAAAAACAAAAACCAAACAAACAACAACTACAAAAAAGCTTTCACTTGCTTGGTGAGAGTTACCCCAAGATATTTTGTATTATTTGAGGCTATAAGGAAAGGTCTTATTTTTTCCTGGTTTGTTTCTCAGTTTACTTGTCATTTGTATACGGAAGGGCTACTGATTCTTGCAAGTTAGCCTTGTATCCAGCCGCTTAGCTGAAGTGGAGTTCCCCAGTAGAATTTTTTTTAGATAATTTTTTATTTTGAAAGTTCTTCTTTTTTTTAACTTTATTTTATGTGCACTGGTGTTTTTCTTCCATGTATGTCTGTGTCAGGGTGTCAGATGTCCTGGAACTGGAATTACAGACAGTTGTGAGCTGCCATGTAGGTGTTGGGAGTTGAACCCACGTCCTTTGGAAAAACAGGCAGTGCTCTTAACTGCTGAGCCATCTCTCCTGCCCCTGACCCCAGTAGAAGTTTTAGGGTCAATTATGTATACTATTATATCATCTGCAAATAATAATATATTGACTTCTTTTTATTTTAATTCCTTTGATCTCCTCCAGTTGTCTTACTGCTGAAGCTAAGACTTCAGGTAATATACTGAAGAGATATGGAGAGAGTTAGCACCCTTGTCTTGTCACTGATTTTAGTGGAATTTGTTTCAGTTTCTCTCTGTTTAATTTGATGCTGGCTATTGGCTTGCTGTATATTGCCTTTATTGTGTTTACATATGTGCCTTGTATGCCTGATCTCTCCAAGAGTTTTATCATGGAGGAGTATTGGATTTCCTCAAAGGCCATGTTTTGCATTTAATGCGATGATCATATGAGTTTTATTTTTTTTCCCCTTCCAGTTTGTTTACATGGTGGATTACACTGATAGATTTCCGTATATTGAATCTCCCCTGCATCTCTGGGATGAAGCCTACTTGATCATGTTGGATGATGTTTTTGATGTGTTCTTAGACTCAGTTTACAAGTATTGTATTGAGTATTTTTGCATTTATGTTCATAAGGAAATTGGTCTGGAATTTTCTTTTTTTGTTGGGTCTTATAATATAGTTTGGGTATCAGGGTAACTGTAGCCTTATAAAATGAATTGGGCAATGTTCCTTCTT
Organism: Meriones unguiculatus; assembly: GCF_030254825.1. Classification (NCBI taxonomy): domain Eukaryota; kingdom Metazoa; phylum Chordata; class Mammalia; order Rodentia; family Muridae; genus Meriones; species Meriones unguiculatus. The sequence continues at coordinate 101,760,091 of NC_083354.1, forward strand.
TCTATTTTATGGGATAATTTAAGGAATATTGTTATTATTATTACCATACTCTCTGAGAGTATGGTAAAATAAAATTATTCTGCACTAAAGCCATCTGGGTTGGGCTTTTTTGTTGTTGTTGTTGTTGCTTCGATTTCACTAGAGCAGTGGTTCTCAGCCTTCCCAATGCTGTGACCTTTTAATACAGCTCCTCACGTTGTGGTGACCCCTAACCATAAAATAATTTTCATTGCTACTTCGTAACTGTAAATTTTGCTACTGTTATAAAATTTTGATGTAAATATCTGTGCTTTACGATAGTCTTAGATGACCCCTGTGAAAGGGGTTTTCAACCCCAAAAGAGGTCACAACCCACAGGTTGAGAACCAATGCACTAGGGTTATAGGTCTGTTTAAACTGTTTGTATGATCTTAATTTAACTTTAGTGCATGGTTTCTATTGAGAAAATTACCCATTTCTTTTAGACTTTCTGAATTGGTGAAGTACAGGTTTTTAAAAATATGGACTAATGATTCTCTGGATTTCCTTGGTGTCTGTTGTTTTGTCCCCTTTTCATTTCTGATTTTGTTACTTTGCGTGTTCTCTCTCTGCCTTCAATTTAGTTTGAATAAGGGTCTGTCTATCTTATTGATTTTCTCAAATAACCATTTTTTATTGGTTCTTTGTATTGTTCTCTGTTTCTATTTTATTGATTTCAGCCCTCAGTTTGATTATTTTTTGCCATCTACTCCTCTCAGGTGTGATTACTTCTTTTTGTTCTAGAGCTGCCAGCTGTGCTATTAAGTTGCTAGTGTGAGCTCTCTCCAGATTTTTTATGTCAGCGCTTAGTGCTATGAACTTGACTCTTCAACCACTTTCATTGTGCTCCATGAGTTTGGATATGGTGTGTATTCATTCATCTTCATTGAATTCTAGAAAGTCTTTAATTTCATTCTTTATTTCTGTCTTGATCCATTTTTGTTGTTGTTGTTTCCATGAGTTTGTAAGCTTTCTGTTGTTTCTGTTATTGGTATCTAGCTTTAGTCCACGGTCTGGTTGGATTCAAGGGGTTATTTAAATTTTCTTGTATCTGTTGAAACTTACTTTGTGTCTAAGCATGTGGTCAATTTTGGAGAACATTCCATGAGGTGCTGAGAATATTATTTTTTGTTTGGATGAAGTGTTCTGTAAATGTTTGTTGAGTCCATTTGGTTCATAATGTCTGTTAGCTCTAGTATTTCTGTTTAGTTTTTGTCTGGATGAACTGTCCTTTGGTGAGAGTGGGGTAATAATGTCTGCCACTATCAGTATGTGGGGCAGTGTTTCTTTTACAAACTTGAGCGTCCTTGTGTTGGGGGCATAGATGTAAAAAATGTAAATGTCATCTTGGTATGGGTCCACCTCAGCCTACTTGCTGCCCTGGGAGAAGTAGCCCTTGGGTTGGCAGGGGATGCCTGTTTGAATTGGGGCTGTGTCAAGGCAACAAGTGGGGGCGGGTAGGGAGAGGTTAGAAGAAGAAAATCTACGGGATCTGGCAGCAGGGGAAGGCTACCAGGCTGCTGCAGAGCTGGAGACAAAGCTTGACAAGTTATTTCTTAATGCATTAAATGTAACTGATGTGCTTTGTTCTAGGGGACAGTTTAAGCCAGACATGGAAACTCACACACTTACATATTGTTAAATGTGTGTGGGACACTTGGCATGTACTTCGCCCTGATGAACATTCAAACAGACCCTAGACGGCTCCAGGTCAGTATTTGGATGCTCTCATGCCGTGTGACACCAAAATTAATGTGCTAACCCCTAAAAGACTTCCTAATCCATGCTTGCGTTTTCTCCATTCCTGTGCTTCTCTCAAAGTTGACAATTAACATTTCCCTAATGTTTTGGTACATACTTCTCTAAGAAGCTAGGAGTCTCTGGATAGGCATTCCTGTCTCCTCCCCAAATCAAAAGAAACAACCTCTGACCTCTGACCTTCTGCTGTGTCCTTCCTGAAAATCTATAATGCTCTGGTCCCCACAGAACCCAATCCTCCTTGATGGTCTGTGCCATGTCCCCTTATGGCTCAAGGACCTGTCCTCTACAGCTACTACTTAGAGGAGATGAGACAGTCTCTGTTATGTTGTGAAGACAATTCAACTGACCTGGCCTCACGGTCCTGACAATGCCCTATGTCACTACCTGTGTCCTATGTCTTCACCTGGGCCAGGTGCTTCAGATATGCCCATTCTCCCCGCCCCCCCTCGGCTTCAGTTTTTCTCCGCTTCCCTCCTCTCTGACTTCTCTCTCTCAGGGGCTCCCACCATGCTCCTTTCACTCTTCTCCTCTAACTTTTCTCCCCTTTTCTTCCCCCAGGTAAATCTCGTCATATCCAGATCTGTTGAGTGCATGGCATTGTTAAATATAGCCTAACACTGGTGCATTGGCTGGGAAGGGCTCTCCTGATAATGTCTGGTCTGGTCGTGCCAGGACCCCTTACACAGAGCCATGCTGCCCACCGCAGACTTATCTTCTGTTTCACCCACTTATAGCTAACTGCCACTCAACCACACATGCCTGGAACCTGCACTTTCAACCTACAGACACTCTAATCTGCTCTGGCTCTTCATGATCGCCTGTGCCAGACTTCACTGTTAGCCATACAACACCCTGCCTTGGCCCCACCAAACACACAGACGGTTTAAAAGTTACCCTCCACCACAGCCTCAGGCAACTTTAAATTGCACCACCTCTGGCCCCATGGATGCAATTTTTAAATTTCCCAATGCATGCCCAATGCTCATGAGCGGAGGAGAGTTTTTAAATTGCACAGACACCCGCTCAGCCAGCTGCCATGGTTGATTTGGGGATAAAGAGGACAGAGTCATGTTTCCATCCCACTGTTTTCAGAGCTGCAAAACTGCTCTTCGGGCCACTGTACCCTTTCCTATCTCCAGTTTAAATCTGCCTACCTGCCCCTATCCGTTCCTGCAGATGAGATCCCCTCTATGAGAACTCAACCTTACTGTTAAAGCCCTCAGACCAGGCACCGAGTTTCTCAAGCTTAGCCAGGCTAAGCCCCTGACCTACCATGCTATTTGGTTCATGAACCACCAGCAGTATGGTCCATTCCATTTCCCTTTTTCATTCACAGGAACGGCTTCTTCATATTCTGTTCCCTTTGGGAAACCTCTGGCTTCTATACCTATATTAGCTCTGTTAGTCAAATGTCTATTATTACCCAGTAACAATAAGATCAATCAATGAAATGAAAAGTGATTCCTTATGTCTCTTTTCTCAAAGTCCTGACTGTTTCTCTCTGCCTGCTATCCAACTAAATAAAAATACTCTCTGATTTCTTTTTCTGCTCTCAATAAAAGAATCTTAAGATTAAACTATAAATCTTAAGGTAACCACATGGTATAAACAACAACTTTAAAACTTTTAATCATAATTAACTCTCTGTTTATCTCTTTTTTAGACTTAAAAAAAAAACAAGTCTCATTTTAAACTGGCATAGATTTTTATATAAATTCAAAGTTATATTTTTACAACATATATATGATATATATGATGCAACTGTGGTTCAAAATAATTTTATATGATGCTAAAATTTCAAGGTTATAAAGGTCTATTCAGACTTAAAATTAAAGAAAGAAAGAAAACACTAAAAAAATGCTAATTTGAAATGATGTCTAACTACCTATGTTTTTTACTAGTTCCTGAATGAATGAATGAATGAATGAATGTTGTTTCTCCCTCCACCAGCTGCCTGTGATCTGGATTCACCACTAGGCTTTCTGGTCAATGGATATAGTATAATAAATTCAAATGTAATTTTAAAGTTGTTTTATACTGTTCTACTGTATATGGTATAATTCCAAAAGTACTCTAAATTGAGATATATTAATTTTTAGATACATTCATTTGTTTACAATGTTAAAGATTGGTCATTATGCTGTATCTTCACTCCCAAAAAGGTTAAAATATGTTTTATCTTGTTTTTTAAATATGGTAATATTATTAATCTATAGTATAGCCTTAGAGTTGTATAAGCTATGGACTTTTTATAAACTAAATTATATAGGAAACTGTTATACTCTCTCTTTACAGACTATGTTTATGTTTTCTAAGGCTCCAACTTAACAGGGATAGAACCTTAAATCCTGGTCTTCAATTGATGATTAACAAATGCAAGTTAGTATTCAGTCATTTTGTGGATAATCAAGTCCTTTAACATGTCCAAAAGTACATTTAGAGTCCTATAGATGCAGACGCAGTCTCACTGCCATCTAAACTAAATGGCTGAGGATGGTCCCTGAGCCCCCAACCAGGAGTTGGTAAAGATAATTTTTAAAGTCTTTAAAGCCCAAGAGGAGCCTTCCCAAGAGACAGGCTCAGCTACAGCCGACAACTATGCTCCAGGCCTTGGCTGCTGCTCTGAGGCTGTTGGCATTCCTGCAGGGGAGACAAGAGGTCTGCAACTCCCCATGCTGCAGGAGTCCAGCCTAAACCAACTCCGCCAGGGACCTGTTCCAAATGCAGCCAGGAAGGACACCGGTCCTGCATCTACCTCAACAAGCCATGCCCTGCTTGCCGTCAGCCTGTCCTCTGGAAGTCAAAATGCTGTCATGCAGGCTTTTCCTCTAAGCACACACACACACACACACACACACAGAGAGAGAGAGAGAGAGGAGAGAGAGAGGCTCAGCCAGCACGAGCTCCACAAACACTTCCAGCCTTTGAGCTCCTTGGCCTGGAAGAAGACAGACAGCTCCTAGATTCAGCGACCTCCACCAAACCTAATTGAGCCCAGGGTAATACTGGCTGGTCTGTTTAACCTCACACTTGGGTCCCATGGTCATATTGCCAACCATGTCATCACAGCCTTCAGATGCCTCTCATATGCAGGAGACCAGGCCTTAAGCCTCATTCCTAGAGCTGCTACTGCCAAGTCTAGACACAGTCTACCTTGTTAGCAGACTTAAAAAGCAGGTCTCTTTTTTTTGTTGGGTCTTTGTAAGGTTTAGGTATCAAGGTGACTGTGGCTTCATAGAATGAGTTTGGTAGTGTTCCTTCTGTTTCTATTTTATGGAATAGTTTGAAGAGTATTGGTGTTAGCACTTCTTTGAAGTTCTGGTAGAATTCTGCGTTGAAACCATCTGGTCCTGGGCTTTTTTTTGGATGGGAGACTTTTGATGACAGGGTCTATTTCCTTAGGGGATGTAGAACTATTTAATTGATTTACCTGTTCTTGATTCAGCTTTGGCAAGTGGAATCGATCAAGAAAATTGTCCATTTTTTTTTTTTTATATTTTCAAATTTTGTGGCGTATAGGCTTTTGAAGTAAGAACTAAAGATTGTTTGGATTTCCTCAGTGTCTGTTGTTATGTCCCCGTTTTCATTTCTGATTTTGTTGATTTGGGTGGTGTCTCTCTGCCTTCTAGTTACTTTGGTTAAGAGTTTGTCTATCTTGTTGATTTTCTCAAAAAACCGGCTCTTGGTTTCATTGATTCTTTGAATTGTTTTGTTTGTTTCTAATTTATTGATTTCAGCCCTGGGTTTGATTATTTCCAGCCTCTTGGATATGTCTGCTTCTTTTTTTCTAGGGCTTTCAGGTGAGTATTTAAGTTGTTTGTATGAGATGTTTCAAATTTCTTCTTGAAGACACTTAGTGCTATGAACTTTCTTCTTAGCACTGCTTTCATAGTGTCCCATAAGTTTGGGTATATTGTACCTTCATTTTCATTGAATTCCAGGAAGTCTTTGATTTCTTTTTTTTATTTCTCCCTTGACCCAGCTGTCATTGAGTAGCAAGTTGTTTGGTTTCCATGTGTTTATAGGCTTTTTGCTCTTTCTGTTGTTGTTGAGGTCTAGCTTAAGTCCATGGTGGTCAGATAGGATACAAGGGATTATTTCAATCTCCTTGTATCTGTTGAAGCTTGCTTTGTGACCAACTATATGGTCTATTTTGTAGAAGATTCCATGAGGTGCTAAGAAAAGCCTTGAACTTATTGGCACAAGAGACAACTTCCTGAAAAGAACACCAACAGCACAGGCTCTAAGATCAACAAGCAATAAATGGGACCTCACGAAACTGAAAAGCTTCTGTAAAGCAAAGAACACTGTCATCAGAACAAAATGACAGCCTACAGATTGTGAAAGGATCTTTACCAACCCTATATCTGACAGAGGGCTAATATCCAGGACATATGAAGAAATTTAGAAGTTAAACAGCAACAAATCAAGTAGCCCAATTAAAAAATGGGTCACAGAGCTAAACAGAGAATTCTCAATAGAGGAACATCAAATGGCAGAGAAACACTTAAAGAAATTCTCAACATCCTTAGTCATCAGGGAAATGCAAATCAAAACGGCCCTGAGATTTCACCTTACACCCATCAGAATGGCTAAGATCAAAAACTCAAGTGACAACACGTGCTGGAGAGGATATGGAAAAAGAGGAACCCTCTTCCATTGCTGGTGGGAATGTAAACTGGTACAACCACCTTGGAAATAAATCTGGTGCTTTCTCAGACACATAGGAATAGTGCTACCTCAAGATCCAGCTGTACCACTCCTAGGCATATATCCAAAAAAATGAACAAGTATACAACAAGGATGTTTGCTCAACCATGTTCATAGCAGCTTTATTTGTTTCCAGAATCTGGAAACAACCTAGATGTCCTTCAGTTGAGGAATAAATACAGACATTGTGGTACATTTACACAATGGAACACTATTCAGCAATTAAAAACAAAAAAAAATGGCAGGATCTAGAAAAGATCATCCTGAGTGAGGTATCCCAGAAGCAGAAAGACACACATGGTATATACTCACTTATAAGTGGATATTAGACATACAGTATAGGATAATCATACTAAAATCTGTACATCCAAGGAAGCTAATCAAAGAGGACCCTGGGTAAGATGTTCAAACTTCATTCAGAAAGGCAAACAAGACAGACATCAGAAGAGGGAGAAAACAGGGAACAGGACAGGAGCCTATGACAGAGGGCCTCTGAAAGACTCTAACCAGAAGGGTATCAAAACATATGCTGAGATTCATAGCCAAACTTTGGGCAGAGTGCAGGGAATCTTTTGAAAGAAGGGGGAGATAGAAAGACCTGGAGGGAACAGGAGCTCCACAAGGAGAGCAACAGAACCAAAAAATCTGGCACAGGGGTCTTTTCTGAGACTGATACTCCAAAAAAGAACCATGCGTGGAGATAACTTAGAACCCCTGCACAGATGTAGTCCAGGGCAGCTCAGTGTCCAAGAGGGTTCCCCAATAATAGGAACAGGGACTGTCTCTGACATAGAAGAGGGAAGGAGGGTGGGATTGGGAGGGGATGGAGAAGGGAGCTCCAGCTGGGAAACAAAGTGAATAAACTGTAATTAATAAAAATAAAATAAAAACTAAAAAAGCAGGTATCAGAGATAACATTTTACCATTCCTTTAGCTGAAGGACGATGACTGCTCACAGCAATTTCACCCATGTCTTATGGGAAATAGAAAAAGTCCTAAAGATACACAAGTTTGAGTTATGGGGTTTTTAAAAAAGTGTCTGAGGGTCTAAGAAGGTGTTTTAAGGTTGATAAATATAAGTTATAAAGGTTAAAGGGTCTGAGGTGATTTAAGGTATCCTAAGTAGATAAAATGCTTCATATTTTTTTTTTATTTTGCTATGCTACCGTTGTACCACCTGTCCAGAGCGCTGACGTTTTTCACTAGGGCTCTGACTTAATCACCCAACGCTGCCAAGCCATCCCACCATACGATCCACTGTCAGAGTTCCAAGGTCAAGATTTTGCATCTCCTTTGGATTGTCTTTTAAGCATAGACTTAAAAGTTGTTTCTCATTATGCTAGACTTACGTACATCCAGTCCTCTGGATAGAGAGAACCGCCTCTCTTCCATGTATAATCATACTAAAGGTCAAGATCAAGTGAGCCTTCATCCCTTCTACTTCAGGGAAGGCCTCTGCCTCTCCAGAGCTCACCTTAAAGAGTGTTTATGCTGTTAAACACAAAGGTGTGTGTCTACTGCCTTTTTCCATAATGTATATTTCACTGCCAATTACAATGATGATGATAACATGTCTGAACTTTATCTCTTTGTAAAACTTAAAAGGGATTATTTTACCATACAGGAAATCCACCTGAATCTCCACATCTCAGATCAAGTGGAATCCAGATAAGTACTGGCAATCATCAGCCTAGGTTTCCCACCTATTTCCTATCTCAGAGGCCGGGATTCCTCCCCCTTTTCCTGGCTTTGGGACTCCTCTTTTCTGGCTACCCAATCTCTACATCCCTGCACCCAGCACCAGCCGACTGGTGAGTCTGCCCTCTGGTTGGCACAAACATTTCCTACCATTCTCACCAACCTATATCCAAAACCTTTATCTGGGACCTTCTCCCTTGGGCGAGATTTTTCCCACTACCAGCATGGTTTCAACTCCCTCCCGCCCTCGCTCGTCTATGTAATCCTGGCATTAGGTAACCATGTCTGCTACTGGCACTGTGCCCTTGGTCTCTGCACAGTACTCTCAAGCTGCTGGAACACCCTGTACCAATCTACTGAGTCAAACCTTGCTCTTGGGACACCTTGAAAGGTCACTGACTCCTACCTGCCCAATGGGAACAGGCCATTTGCCCAGCCCTCCAGAGTCTCCTCTGGGATGCCTTCTGGAGAATTTCAGATTTCTACACCTAGTGTCCTCATGACGGGCTTTCCAAGCCTACTTGCCTCTGCAACCAAACTTGGCCTCAATTTCCCTTAGATCACAGATCCAAAACAAAACATTTTTAATCACTGCCAGCAATTGGGTAAATATTGGTGCCCATGTTCAAGTCTCTTCTTTGATCCAGATCTTCTGTCTCTGCTTGCTCCCCCAAAGGTTACAAATGTACACCTAAAGGAATCTTCCCCTTAATCTACTTAACTTTGTCTTCTGCCCATGTCTATGTTTCAGTATCCTTCCAGGCCCAGGTGTTTCCTACATCCACGACAGTGCCAAAGCAGCTACCCATGGGTGTTCCAGTCTAACCTCACAGACTGCATCAAGCAGGACCTGCACTTTCCCTCCCAGCCTCAGATGTTCTCACAGATCCTGGACAGCAAATACAACAATGCGCTCTTCCTGGACTTGGCCAGCATTTCACCCTTTTGGCCTCCCTATCACCTCCCCAGTGTCAGCAGGAAGTAACCAGAAAAGATTCTTTATTTATTTATTATCAATAAAAGGCTGGAATGGTTGCTTCAGGCCCGGGACAAACAACTGCAGGTTTTCCCAGCATTCTTCAGTCTCTATCTGCTTCTGGGGATGGCTGGCAACTCCACCCTCTACCATGAACTTTCCAGGGCAGGGGGTTCCCCTCATCCTCACCTTATAATTCGGATATTTTGGTTCTCTCTCTCTATTCCCCTCCTTCCCTTCCTCTTGTATGATGACCAAGAGCTGCTTCCAATGAACCTACATTTATATACTTTAACTTGCCTTGCATGAGAAGCAGCCCAGTGTCCTCATTCCCTCCTCACCACACCACCCTGGCTTTTTTTTTTTTTTTTTTTTTTAATTAAACAAAAAGGGAGGAATGTTATGTTGTCCTGCAGGCAATTCAGCTGACCTGCCCTCTGGGGCCTTTAGGGTCCTGACAATGTCCTATATCACCATCTGAATCCTATGTCATCACCTGGGTCAGGTGCTTCAGATATAACCCGTCTGCCACTCCCACCTGCGCTCTCTCTCCACTTCAATTTCTTTCTGCTTCCCTCCTCTCTGACTTTTCTCTCTCTCTCTCTCTTGAGGCCCCCCACCATTCTCCTCTCTCTCTTCTCCTCTAACTCTTCTCCCCTTTCCTTCCCCCAAATAAATCTTGTCATATCCAGATCTGTTGAGTGCATGACATTTTAAAATGTGTCCTGTCTCTGTGACAGCTCGACACCTTTTTGACTTATTTTGAGGCAAGATGTCTTGACGGACCTGGAGTTCACCAACTGACCAGACAAACTGGTCGACAAAGCCCTAAGGACTCTCCTGCGTCTGCCTCACTGGGATTACAAACTCGCTGTTCACCTGGTGTTTCACATGGGTGCTGGGGCTCAGACTCACGCCTGCACCCCAGCACTTCACCAACAAAGTTATTAGCTTTCAGAATCCTTGCTCCCGTTTCGTTCTCCTTCCAATAAAACAGCTGTGGACCTTGGACAGTGAGTATCAGTATCTCACTTCCTAGAAATGCATACACTTGGGCCGTGCCCCACACTTTCTAAACCTGCAACCCTGCAGATTGGGCCCCTGCAATGCATGGTGAACAAGCCTTCTGGGTGGTCCCAAGAGGCAGTAAAGCTTGAAACCCACTGATCTCTAGCAAACACTCCTTCAGCGCTCCCCAGCAACCCTGTTGGGTCCAAAGCAAGGTGGCTAGATCCTAACACAGGAGTGCTCTCTGGAGAAGGCTGCAGGCTGCTGTGTGCAGTTTTTCCAGACCCTATTTCTATTAAGACTTGGATGGAACCACAGACGGCACACTGTTCATTAACCAATGACAGCTGGATGGAAGAGGAGAGATGCTGAATGATGACATCAGGACCCAAAGGCAGAAATCAATCGTTCAAATTCATCAAGATGAAAGTTAACAGGACATAATAATGAAGATCAGAGTTAGCTCTGTATGACAGAAAGCCCAAAATAGCACTGGCTCCCTATAAAAGAACTTTCTCTCCTAGTCATATAAATGAACTATGAGCTAGTGAGAGACAAGATGATGATGGCCCTGCTCCCTGGAGCTCCGTCAGCTCATCACTGATACCCAAAAGATAGCCACATCTATGTTCAGATGCTCATTGGAGGAAGAATGGAGAAAAGCACCCACTCTTGTTGCCAAAGACTGCCAGATGCTACCTTGCCATGTTTCTGCTTTTGTCCTATTAGCCATAAGATACACCTGCAATGGAGACTGGGAATTGTAGTCTTTTTTATGAGACAGTCTATTGCTATACAGCAGCCTCACTCTGACATCTCCTTGCCTCAGCCTCTCACATGTTGAGATTACAGTGATGTACCACTGTACATTCCCCCACTTAGAGAACTCAGCTCATATATATATACATATATACACAAACAAAATATTAATTATTATATTCATTAATATATTAATATCAGCTGAGTTATATGTATAATAGGTACTATAATTATAGTACATATAAATTAATATGTTATATAATCATTCTATATTGTGTATTAATTATATAATAAATTTATATAATGTATGTTTATATATTATTATGTTTTATATATTATATTATATATAACACATAATACAATAATAAGTATTATAATTTTTAATAGTTACATATTTTTTCTATTAGCTGAGTTCTCTATGTCTTAGGGTTTTATTGCTGTGAGGAGACTCATAACCAAGGCAAGTCTTATAAAGGAAAACATTTTAATTCAGGCTGGCTTATAGTTCAGGGGTTTAGTCCGTTATCATGATGGGAAGCATGGCAGCATCCAGACCTGGTTCTGAAGAAGTCACTGAGAGTTCTGCATCTTCATTGGCATGCAACAAAAAGGTAGACTGTGTACCACACTGGGCATAGCTTGAGTCTATATGACCTCAAAACCCACCTCCACAGTGACACACTTCCTCCAACAAGGCTGCCTCCTAATAGTGCTGTTCCTTATGGAAAAGCAGTCAAACACATGAGTTTATGGGGACCAAACCATCACTTTTTGTGCATGTGTAGTATATCATATGATTTTACACACACACACACACACACACACACACACACATCACATGAAAAAAGAGAGAAAAGATATCAAAATGGAATGAACAGAGTGACAAAGCAATAACAAAGTTGTTCACGTTAAGACCTAAAGCAAAAGCACCTTTTCAGGACTTGAATTTAGAGAAGGGAGAGAAGGCCAGCCATGCAAGAAGCCTTCAAGAGTGGAAAAGCCAAGCTTCGCTGAAGGAAGAAAAGAAGTGTGGAATATACATCTGACTTTTTCTAGAAACAGTGGAAAATCTGGAAAGTTTCAAATAATGTGATCAAGGGCTTGTCCTTCTGGGGTGCGGGGAGATGGTGCAGCAGTTAGGAGGGGGTACCGTGCCTGCTGATCCAGGTCTAGCACCAATGCTGGGCAGCTCACAAGTCTGTATCTCCAGCTCCCAGGGATCTGATATTCTTGTGCCCTCCAAAGACAGCTACAGTCATGTGCACACACACTGCTCGCTAAAGATACAGGTAAATAAAAATAAGTATTTTTAAAAGAAGTTTGTCCTTCCACTGCTGAGGACATTGCTGAGCGGTAGAGTGCCTGACTCTAAGGGATGAGACTCTGGGTTTTTTCCCAGCACGAAAAAAGAGGCTGGCATGTCTGTAATCCCAGAGCGAACAGCTAGAGGCAGAAGAGTAGGAACTTTCTTGGCTGCTTAGCAAGTTCATGGCCAGCCTAGGATGCACGACACCCTGCTTTAAAAGGAGGGGCTGGCAGGGTACACTGGAGAGATGGCTCAGCAGTTAAGAGAATTTGTTGTTCTTACAGAGGAGCTGGGTTCAGTTCCCAGCACCCCTCCAATGGTTCACAAGCACTGGTTCTGGAGAATCTGGATCTCTCTTCTGAACCCTGTGGGCACCAGGCATACATACAGTACGCATGCTCACATGCCAGCAAAACAGTCACAAAATAAAATAAATACATCTAAAATAACCGTAAGGACTTGAGGCGTCTGTTTCGTGTTTTCCTTCTTGAGTTTACTCCCACATGAACATGGAGAGAAACAATGCCTAGTTTTTCACCCCCTTGTTAGTCAAGAAGAGGTTCAATTTCTCTCCCCCTCACCGTCATCTTTGCTGGCCTCTCGGGTCAGCTTCCTCCACAAATTGATTCGAATCTCTAGCTACATATTATAACCACCTCAGCAACTTTTTAAACTTCGGAGCCTGGGCTTTCCCTTCAAATACGGTATTGCCGTTCCATGGTGGGGTGGCGCATCTAAATAGCCAAATAGGTGATTCTCTGGCACGTTCAGAGTGGAGAGCCCGTGCTCTCATCCAGTGTGGACACGGACGCTCTACCTAGCGGGATTTGTTTTCCCACAGGCCATCTGTGGATGTCAGTCACTTGCTTCACTCGGGGCCTTTCACCAGTGGACTGTTCTGCCAGTGACTACGCAGTATCCTTATCCTGCTCCCTACGTGGAGTTCTGGCTTCTCTTTCTGGCCCCCAAGGGACAGAAAGCTGAGAAGGCAACCTGGACTGGCTTACCCTTCCAGTTCCCCAGACTACACATGATACTCAACGTTGAGTTCTTCTACTTGAAGACTTTCAAAAAGAAACACCAGTGAGAATGTCAAAATTAAAGCTGTGGAACTTTACCATCTGCTCATAGTCATGAAAGATAAAGGACCAAGACACGCATATTGTCAATAATTCAAAGCTTTGGAACCATACCCAAGCAGCCACACCAAGTGGCAAATGCAGACCACAGTTCCTCCTGCATGTGCCCCAGAACCTTACTCAAGCTGCTCTACGAGCCCAGCAACACCGTCCCCACAGCCACGGACCTCGTCTCGTCCTACCGTCCCCGGTCATGAATCAGCCAAGGTAGGTAACAGCAAAAGCAGAAGCAGTCTCTCACTCAGCATGAACGCGCTGGAAACTCACCAGAGACAAACATAACCAGCAACCTACACTGCACCTACCCAGGTCCCATCACAAAAACGCATGCAATATGGAAAAGCAAAGCGGTAACAAGAATAATCTAGACGGGGCTGCAGAGATGGCTCGGAAGTTAGGAGCACCAGCTTCTCTTCCAGAGGGCCCAGGGTTGGTTCCTAGCCCACAGGCGGCAGCTCACAACCCTCTGTACTTCAGCGCCAGGGGATGTAGTGCCCTCTTCTGGCCTCCAGTGGCACTGCAGGAATATAGTACGAAGCTATACATGCAGGCAGGCAAAATACTGACACACATAAAAGAAAAACAAATAAAATGGAGAAAGAGAAAAAGAGCAACTGAGACAAAACTAAGATATAAATATTCAAAGAACAATTGTACGCATGTTCAAGGAGGGACGCAAACAAGCGAATGACCTTAAAGAGGACAGGAATAAGCTCCAGACTGAAGTCTAAATGGCTCATTGACATAATCTAGACAATTCAGCACACGAAAAAGTGAATTCAATAAAGAACAAATAACGATGGACACCCAACTAAAATGAAGCTGGAAAAAAAATCCAATAAGTCAAATAGGAAAACTCGATAGAAATCTGGAGAGGTGGCTCAGAAGTTAAGAGCACTTGTTGCTCATACCGAAGGCCCAGGATCCAACACCACATGGTGTGTGGTGTCAACAGGTCAACACCACATGGCTCACAGCCACCTGTAACTCCAGGTCCAGGGGATCCGATGCCCTCTTCTGGCCTACATGAGCACTGCATGCATGTGCTACACAGACACACATACAGGCAAAACATACACATAAAAAATAAATAACCATCCAGGAGAGCCAAGAAACCCTGTCTCGAAAAAACAAATAAACAAATAAATAAATAGGTAAACAAATAAATCTGAAACAAGTACTTTATAAAAACTCAATACAGAGCATTGCCAACAAACTGGATGGATCACAGACAAAGACAGCTGTCAGTGCCTGAAGACAAGACAGAAGAATCAGGTCATCCAAACAAAGGAAAGGATGAATTTTTGAAAACACATGAAATGTGTTGAAAACACAGAAAATACTGAAACTTAGGGACATCATAAAAATACCAAATCTATGAATTATGGGCACAGGAGGAGAATAAATCCAGGTCAAAGGCACAGAACTTATTACCAATAAAGCCAACGTCGTCTTAAGCTGAGAAAAACTCAAACCAATCCCATCAAAGCCAGGATCAAGTCAGGGATAGCATTCCTGTCTTACCTCCTATTTAGTATAGTATTTGAAGTCCTGGCCAGAACAATATGACAAGAGAAAAAAATAAAAGAAATACAAATAGGAAAAGAAAAGTAAAATAATCCCTGTTTGCAGGTAATATGATACCGAACGTAAGAGACCCAGAAAACACCTAGAAGTGATGAGCACTTTCAGGAAAGTGGCAGGTTGCAAAATAAGCAAACAAAAACCAGTGGCCTTTCCATATCCCAATAACCAACACAGAGAGAAAAAAAATCAGGGAAGCAGCCTCATTTGCAATAATCCTAAAAACAAAAATGACAAAACCTTAGGTCAGAAGACGTGCCCGGTGGATAAAGGCTCTTGCCACCAAACCTGGTAGCCAGAACTCAATCTCCAGGACCCACATGATGGAAAGCAAGAACCAACCGGTACGCGTTGTCCTCTGACCTCCACATTCCATATTCGGCAGGCACGCGCACATATACAAATAAATAAATGCAATGCTTTTCCCCTAAAAACCTCACAGTAAACCTAGCCAAGGAAGTGGAAAACTGCTACAATTAAAACTACAATTAAAATTCTGAGGACACAAAATAAAAGAATGTGCACGCTTATGTTATGGATCAGTAATAAGAAAATGAGGGTCCTAGCAAAGACAGTTTAGAGACCCAAGGCAGCTGCACGCAAAACCCCCATGACATTCTTCACAGAAACAGAAAAAGAATCTTAAAATTCACAGGAAAACGCATAGCCAAAGCCACCCTGAACAAAAGAATAACTCTGGAAGGATCAACATGCTTACCCTTGGTCATGGTGATAAAACCAACATGGTGCTGGCGCAATGATACACACACACACAGCACATCAGATGTGTAGATCAATGGAGTAAAAGACGCAGACTTATGTTCATACAATCACAGCCACCCAACTTCTGACATAGGTGACAAAAATAACAAAGACAACATCTTCAACAGATGGTACTGGGAAAATTGGGTGTCCATATATAAAACAGTGAAACCATATAGTCTTATCTCACACACGCATAAACTCAATTCCAAATGTATCAAAGACAACAGTGTAAAACCTTAACATTCTGAAACTGCCAGAAGAAATGCTAGCAAGCATGTTGCAACATAGTGAAGAGTTTCAGTTAGCCTGGGTATAACTCCATTTTGAAATAGAGAGCCATCTTGACTGAGAGCTGAACTCAGGAAACAGGAAATACCACAGAATGTACACTTGGCAGACAACAAAGTTAACTCTCCTGGCAACAGCCTCCAGGAAATATCACAGAACAAATACTTCATAAAAAATAGAGACAATCTCCCCGGCAATAATCAATGAGAATTGGTTGGGAATCGGCTGGGAAAATTCTTCCCAATGCTTCAGATACAATTTAGAAGAATAGCAATTGTGATCATCTGCCTCAGGCAATTGTGATTATGTGCCTCAGAGAAGGTCACCTCGCCCCTCTGACTTTTACCTAATCCTGTAACATCAAGGGATGCCCCCCCATTTGCTGTCATGGAAACATGTGCCTCCTGCTTGCTGTCATGGAAACTCCCTGCTCACAGACTTACCCTTTAAAGACCCTGCTCACTCAGGGCTCAAGGTCCCACTTCTCTACTGCTGTGTCAGTGAGACTTGGGTCCCGAGTTTGATCACTCTTATAATAAAGCTCTCTTGCTATTGTATCGAGTAGCCTCCTGGTAGTCTCTGAGGGTCTCATGATCCTGGCATTACAATTGGGGACTCGTCCGCCCGGGATGCCTCAGGACCTCTAGGACTCCTGACCCAGAGAGCTTAGTCCTGCAGCTATATTTTTTGTGTTGTCTGTACGTCTTAAGTTTTTTGTTATATGGTTTTGGTTAACCTTCAGTTGAATAGGGGACAGAGCACGGCTTGGGGAAGACTTTCAGACAGCCATCTGCCTGAGGGAGTGTCAGAGATATCACGTCCTCTCATCAGTAATCAGTTTGCCCATTTGGAACTTCTGTGGCAGGGAAGCCGGATTCGGAATCAGGTTTTTTTCCCCTTCAGAATTTCTATGGCAGGGAAGCTGGAGTAGGGATCAGTCTTAGCCTTTCTGGAACTTCTGTGGCAGAGAAGTCCAGGAAAAGCCAGGTTTTTGGTTTTACTTCATCTCTGTGTGTGATTAATTGTCTCTTTCTTGGTGTTGTGCCCAGAGTTACTGTTTCATTTTTGTGATTAATTGTTTGTGATCTAGCGGCTCTTTTCGCTTCTGTGATTTCAGTTTTGTCCCAGGATACTAGCCCAGGTACAGGCTGTGATTTATTGTCTTTAGTTTTGCTTTTGCCTGAGATGGCCAGCTCTGTCTCTTCATGATTTACTATTTGTTGAAATTGTCCGTTTCATTTCTCTGGTTTCATTTTGACGAAAAGACTGACTGACGATATGGGGCAGACCCCTTGACTTCATTTTGACTCATTTTAGGGAAGTTAAGACTAGAACTCACAGTCTTTCAGTTGACATGAGGAAAGAAAAAATGATGACTTTTTGCAGCTCGGAATGGCCCACCTTCAATGTGCGCTGGTCACCAGGAGGAACTTTCCACCTTCCCACTGTCCTTGTTGTAGGAAATAGAATCTTTCAGAAAGCATGTATGCACCCAGACCAAGTGCCCTATATTGTAGTTTGAAACGGTTTGGATGATTCATCCACCTCCATGGATTAAGCCCTTTCTGACCCCCACTAACAATCCTCCTTCCACAGGCTCTCTGAAACCAGAGGCCACTGCCCTGGCTCCCTCGCCCCTTCTTACTCTGTTTCGCAGGATGAGACTCCCATGGAAATAATTTTTTCACCCCCTCCTCCCACTCCTCAACTGGCTCTGCCTCTTTTATCCAGGTTGGAACCACCATCTGGCCTGGGGCCAAGGACCCAGAGCCTCCAGGCAGCTTCTCCCTCTGGGGAACCAGAGGCAGATTCTACAGTCCTTCCCTTACAGGCCATAGGGTCCTCCAGATGGTAATGGCAATCAGTCTCATCATTAATGGCCTTTTGCCACATCACAGGTTTAACTGGAGAACTCAGAATGCCAAGTTCTCTGCTTTTTACCCACCAGCCCACCTGGGAAGATTGCCAGCAGCTTTTATAGGTCTTGTTTACCACAAAGGAGTGGGGACATATTATTTCAGAGGCCCACAAAAATGTCCCAGACACTACAAGAGTACCAACTACAGATCAAGCCCATATTGATGATCACTTTCCCTATAAGAGGCTCAATTGGGATTACAACATGGCTGCAGGTAAGGAGCATCTCCTAGTCTACCGTTAGGCTCTGTTGGCAGGTCTCAAGGCAGCTGCAAGACAGCCCACTAATTTGGCCAAGGTGTAATTAAATTGACCTTGGAGACGGGCGCTGACTGGGTGATACTCCTCATCTTTGCCATTTATAGGGTTAGGAATTCCCCCTTACCACCTAGGTTTAACTCACTTTGAGATTATATATGGGATGCCAGCCCCTATAGTACCCAACCTTAAGACTGATGCTACTGCTGAAGTGGATAAAACAGGTTTTGAGAAATGTTTAAGGCTTCTGTACAAGCAGACAGCTCTTAAAGGGGCAACAGCAGCTTCTCAGGTAAGAAAGCTCCAAGCCTCTATAGTCATAAAAATTGGATTCAACAGGTATCAAGATGTTCCTCCCTTGAAATTACAGCTAAAGGGAATAAAAAATGAGTTTTATAATTTTGTTTGTTTGTTTTGAATATGTTAAGTTTACTATGTTCTATATGTTTTGATGTCTGGTTATTGATTATTAAAAGACTTTACATAATTTCTGTCCTGTCTTAAAAACCAGGTTTATAAAAATAATAAGGTTTGAAACTCTGTTTATATAAAATATTAAAACTGTACCTCCATGTGTTTGTATACAAGAACTTTTCTTACTGGCCGCCAAAATCAAAATAATATACTTGGTATTGATCTTAAAAATACTGAATTGTTTACATTGATAAAATTTGGTTTTGATTTTTAAAATTATGGTTATACTTTGTGACTTCATTTCTAAAAAGGGTACCTTATTTTGATATTGCAAAAACAGGTTTAAAAATTATGTTTAAGGCTATGAAATATTTTTAAGTTTATCAGGTATTTTAGACAATGACCTTGGGCATTCTAATAGAGAACTTGGAATAATTTCTCTCAATCCTTTGGGGGAGGACAAAAGACTTTGGTATTTATTTTGTTAATTTTACCAAATGAAACAAAGCCATATTATTTGAGCCAATTAAGAAAATTGCAAAAAAGAAAATTGCAGTTTTTATAGTGTATCATGTCAAAATGATAAAATAATGAAAAAGGTTCTGATGAACATTTTTATATGGTCTGAAAATCAAGAAAATGTCTGGTTAAATAAAAAAAAAACTGAGGGGGGAAAAGCCTAACCTGAAGGTAAATAGAATGTTATAGAAGGTATAAACTATATTTGCTTTGTTTTTTACACCTGCAAGCATTATTAGAGAAAGAACTGTAAGATATGTTGCTCTTCATTTAAAAGGTTGATGTTCCTTCAATACAAAATGGTTTTTTTTATGTTCTTTATTGCAGCTCCATGACAGCCCAGGGTTATATAGGATTATATTCAAGTTATTGTTAATTATTATAAAAATATATACCTGGTCACCCGTTCCTATATAAATGATTTAATGCTGTTTCTTTCTGGCTGATGGGTTTGAAATGGCCAGAATTGTCCATCTCCACTAAGCTCTGTTTAGTTCTCCATTTAGTGCTAAATGAAACTATTGTCCTTTATGCTTTTTTGCTGTTCAGTCTTAATACAATATGGTAGGATAAGCAAGATTTGCTGACCCTTCTATATATTGCATCTGATTAAAAGTTTTGCTTTGATTTTAGTTTAGAAAGATATTTGAAGTTATGCTAATAATTGCAGTTAGTTGTAAGAGTGGATTTTGTCTGGTCTTTTGTTTATGTTTTTAATGTTAAGCCTAGGATGGGTAATTATAATGTTTTCCTATGTAGATCTACTTGAGATAAATATGGTTTTAAAACATTTATTTAAGGAATATGCCAGAATTAGACATTATGACATTCTATTTTATAGGATGCAACTTAGAATAGATAATTAAAAGAGAGATAAAGAATAATTCAGATATGCTGCCCCTCAAGCTTGTCAGAGATCTGATAAATATGGCATTTTAACATATATATATATATATATATATATATATATATATATATATATATATATAAGCTTATTATGACAGAGAGTTCCAAAATCCTGGCAGTAGTTCCCCCAAGGTCTCCAAGAAGATTTAGGCACATTGCGAGTCTGGATTAACCACTGGGGAAGACTGGCCCACTGCTAGGGCCCAGCTTAAACTGTGGACACCTGGAGAGTCAGTGTTTCACATTGCTAAGGGCAAGGTGAGGCCATTCTCTCATTTCTTTCTCCACAGAAACAGTCTCTCATCTTCTGTGCCCGGTCGCTGGACCACCCCTGCTTATGATGCCACAAGACCCCAGGAGCCAGGGACAGCTGCCTAGAGTGATGGACTGACTAGTTGTCACTGTCATTTTGACTGACACATGGATATTTAGCTCATGATTTATCCTTCTCGGGTCTCTGATTACATTGATGGCTAAGCTAAGCTAATGGTAGCCTTGCAGCTAAAGAGCAGATAATTAGATCCATTGTTAGTTTATTGGTTAATTTATTAGTTAGTTAAAATTACCAGGTACTAGGTATTCTATTTAAAAAAAGGCAAGCAGGTTGGCCTAGCCTATAGGCTTCATGTTAATTATCTATGTCTTATGGTGAATAGCTGGATAGAAAGATAATGGAGTTTATATAGGGTCTGAGGATATAGGAGTTTAGGTTTTGAGAATCTAGAGAAAGTTGTTTGGTCTGGGAAAATGTTTCAGGCTTGACAAATTCAAGAAAGAGTGGAGGATATAAATAGATGTTTTAAGGTATATGAATATGAATTGTAATGATGCAGAAAAGTAATTTGAGGCATATTAAAAATGGGAGATTTTTTTATATTTCTCCGTCCCTCTCCTCTATTGTTATGTTTATGTTTCTATAAGATTTCAGAAGTTCAGAGTTTTGACATTGATTAATAGGATTCTAATAAGCTGATGGAGCACTGACTGCTTATTATTCAGTCACAAGCTTGCCTTTTATTTGTCTTCTGGAAACAGACTTAAAGGTGCTTCCCATCACGATAAAAACATTTCTCTAATGTGTATATCTGACCCAAAGGCCATAGCTTTTACTATGGTATTCTTTTTTTTTTCTTTATTAATTACACTTTACTCACTTTGTATCCCCCCATGGTTCCCTCCCTTCTTCCACCCTCTGCATGCATGCCCCTCCCCAAGTCCACTGATAGGGGAGGACTTCTTTTCCTTCCTTCTGATCCTAGTCAATTAAGTCTCATCAGGAGTGGCTGCCTTGTCCTCTTCTGTGGCCTGGTAATGCTGCTTCCCCCTCAGAGGGAGGTGATTAAAGAGCAGGCCAATCAGTTCATGTCAGAGACAGTCCCTGTTCCTATCACAATGGAACCCACTTGGATACTAAACTGCCATGGGCTACATCTGTGCAGGGGTCTTAGGTTATCTCCATGCCTAGTCCTTGGTTGGAATAGCAGTCTCAGGAAAGACCCCTGGCTCAGATTTTTTGGTTTTGTTGCTCTCCTTATGGAATTCCCGTCCTCTCCAGATCTTACTGTTTCCCATTTCTTTCTTAAGATTCCCTGCACTCTGCCCAAAGGTTGCCCATAAGTCTCAGTATCTACATTGATAGTCTTCAGAGCATAGCTTTTCAGAGGTCCTCTGTGTCAGGCTCCTGACTTGTTCCCTCTTTTCTCATTCTTCCATCCTCTTTGCCTTTCTGGATAGGAATTGAGCATTTTAGCAAGAGTCCTCCCTCTTGATTATTTCTTTAGGTGTACAGATTTTAGTAGGTTTATCCTATATTATATGTCTATATGAGTGAGTATATACCGTGTGCATCCCTCTGCTTCTGGGATAGGTCACTCAGGATGATCTTTTCCAGATCCCACCATTAACCCTCCTCCACTGCTGGTGGGAATGTAAACTTGTACAACCACTCTGGAAAGCAATCTGGTGCTTTCTCAGACAACTAGGAATAGCACTTCCTCAAGATCCAGCTATACCACTCCTAGGCATATATCAAAAGACTCTCAAGTACACAATAAGGACATTTGCTCAACCATGTTTGTAGCAGCCTTATTTGTAATAACCAGAAGCTGGAAACAGCCCAGATGCCCCTCAGTGGAGGAATGGTTGCACAAATTGTGGTATATCTACACAATGGAATACTATGGCATTCTTAATATCTTCCATTTCTAAGATAGACTTTGACACAGAAATATCTTAAACCTATTCCTTCTAGCTGCTTTGTCAAGGAAAGTCCAAGCATCCAGTATTTAGCACTAAAGCCATTAATGTATTTCTGTTTAACTTTCCAATATGACATGGAGACTAAAAGTAGATGTTAAATGTATAAAAATGGCCGAGCTCCTTTGGTGGCTGATTATCAACAACAGGGCCCACAGTTAAAATGTTAGAGTTTCAGACCATGGACACTCTTATGTTGTTTATAAAGGTTACAAAACAAACAGCTAGGAAAAATTGATACTCATTCCATTGGATGCAGTTTTACCTGTTATTCACAAAATGTTTCAGGAAATCAAAAAGTCATGAGACCTGGATCTGACATAGTTCAAATAGACCTCAGATGAGTTTTTCCCTGGTCCTGGGATTCCTCACTTCTCCCATTTACTAGACAAATTTTAATTTCTGTTTCTAGTTTAAATTTATCTCAGCAGATTTTCACCTGGTTGAGACTGCAAGCTGAGATCTGAACTTTCTGGAAGCTGACATGATTGCTCCCTGCCTCTTCAGGTGGATCAACTAACCAGATGCTTCTGAGGGCTGCCCCATTACCCAGCCATTGATTGGCATTTCAGCCTTCCTAGCCCCCAATGCCAAGCGTCCTCTTGTCAGCACTGAAGCATTTTCAGAAGGTGAGGCCCTTGGCCCCAAATCCCACCTAATAGGCTGAAATGCTAAGTCAAAGGGGGCTCCCTGACATTAGCTATTATCTTGGGGACCTGCTTAGCTGGAGCAGAAACTAGTATTGCAATACTAGATGTACAAAGCCAGAATTATAACAGCTCAAAGGCAGAATATTTTGCTTTTGATCATTTTTGGATCATGCTTGCTTAATAAGTTATTAGGATATATTAGGCAAAAACTAGGGACTATACAGTTGATGGTAATGATAACCCAGTACCGCCAGTTTGAGGCTGACCATGGACTGTAAGAGCCCAAGATTGGCTTCTTTATTAACGAGAAAAGGCGGGAATGAAGAGTTTAAGTTAGCCTGGATATAACTCCATTTTGAAATAGAGAGCCATCTTGACTGAGAGCTGAACTCAAGTACCAGGAAATATCACAGAATAAATACTTCATAGAAAATAGAGACAATCTCCCTGGCAATAATTAATGATAATAGGTTGGGAGTCGACTGGAAAAATTCTCCCCAATGTTTCAGATATAGTTTAGAAAAATGGCCATTGTGATTATATGCTTTACCCATTGTGATCATATGTCTTAGGCCTCTCTAAGTGTATTGAGGCATAGGCTTCTACACACACACACACACACACACACACACACTACACATACACACGAAATTGCAACCTTTGTTTTTTAATACTAGGAACTGAACCCCGGGCCTCATGCATGCTAGACCAGCACTCTCACTGAACCAGGCAGGAATTACTAACTCAGTAGATGTGAATCAGGGAGCTAACACTCCCTTGTATGGATGAGACCCATCTGAGCAGCGCAAGGCCTTCAACTTGAAGACTAGGAGGTTTCCTGGGAGGATGGAATTGTGCATTTAGACTCAAACTGCAGCAGCGTCTGCAATCCCTTGCTGCAGTCTCCAGCTTCCTGCCCTGCCCTGTGTGCCACCGATCGGCCAGTCAATTGACTGGAATCACACCAGTCAATTCCCTAAGGTGGCAGACAGACGCCCTCTTGTCATCAGCCTTTCCTCTCTCTCTTTGGACTATGCAAAACGCCAGTGTCTTCAAGGTCTTTCCTACACACAACGGCCTCCCGGGTACCTGACAGAACCCATTCACTGGGATTAAAAAGCAGTGTCCTCAGCTGGAGATGGGTCTGCATGCCTGAAATCCCTACCCTGTCCAGGCTGAGGCAGGCTGCTGTTTCCAGTTCTCAGAAGCACCCTGGCTAATCCAACGCATACCGAGTGAAACTGTGTGTGTGTGTGTGTGTGTGTGTCTCTGTGTGTGTGTGTGATTCAAAGAGATCTGTATTTCAAATTCCTATTTCAAAGGAGTCAGGTTCTGGAGTAAAAGAAATTGACAGGTGCTATATTAAATTAGGGAAAAGAGAAAGTGTGCAGGGATGTATGGTTAGAACTTACACTGGATTTTACTTGACTCTTCATTCCAGCTTAACTAATAGCACAATGCTGGGTTGGGATGGGACGCTTACTTCTGAGACACCTGCTTCATAGTTCTCCTATAACTAAATTTGCTTCTCTTCTTAGAGGGAGACACATTCCTGACTTTGTATTTTGCTTGTCATTAACGGAGCCTCCATCTTTCTATTTCCCCAGTACCGTTATATTTCTTTGGCTTCTGAGTCAGGCTTTGCAAACTTTAACATGCAGAGAAACCACACAGCCTTTGGTGGAGTGTAGAGCAGGCTGGTCTTGAACTCACAGAGATTGACCTGCCTCTGCCTCCCAAGCGCTGGGAGTAAAGGCGTGCACCACCGCGGCACGGCTTCAGAAGAGTTATTACAGATTTGAGGTCAGACTGGAATGCGTACATTCCAAGCCAGCGTCGGATGTTTATGGGAGACTTCACAAACAAATAAACGTACTACAACTACAGAATCCTAACTCCTCAGTTCTGAGTGGGGCCTGAAGGTGTAGCCTCGGATGTTCCCTGCCCTTGAGACAGGGTTTCCCTATGCAGCAGCAGAGGGCCGTAACTGGTGAGCCTGCTGCCTCAGCACCCAGAGTGGCTGGATGGCAAGGGTGGGCCATCGCACCTGAGGGTCACCGAGGGTCGCAGGTCAGGTCCATGAGGCCGGTCCAGGCCCACGCTGACTGAGCAGCAGGAGGGAGCGAGGGAAGTGTTCTTAGGCGGGACCTGGAGCGTGTTGGGTGATGGGTCTCAGCTCCCCGCCCCCAGGAAACGTGAGCCTGCGGGTTTCTAACCGGTTTTCAGGTGGCGTGGAAACCACTGGCCACGGGGATCCCCCGTGCTGCTGCTGACCGTGCCCAGTTCCCTGCAGAAATCTCATTTTGGGGCCCGGGCCTTGCAATATCACCCAGGCTTTTTTCTAACCCCGGGGCTCAACTGGCCAATCTGCCTTGTGCTCTCGGACAGCTGCAGGTATATAGGTGGGTCCTTCTGCACCTGGCCTGCAGCAGATTTCTAACTGCCGCGTCCCTGAGAGTCAGCGTATCAAGCTGGGAAGATCATCCATGACTTTGTCGCTCCGAGGCCAGCCTGAGCTAAAGGACATTTTGTCTCAGAACAAAAGAAATACACATCGCATGGGGTTACAGAGATGGCTCAGCAGTTAACAGACTCACTGCCCTCGCTAAGGACGTGGGTTCGGCTGCCAGTTCCTCGTGGTGGCTGCCAACCATCGGTAGCTTCCATTGCATGGGAACAAATACCCATTTCCGGCTTCTGGGGACAACATGCGTGCGCGTGATAAACATACACCCATGCAATCAAAACACACAAACACAGAAATAAAATTTAAAAATCTCTTTTTGTGTGTGTGTGGTTGCTGGTTTGGTTTGGTTTTTAGGTTTTGTTTGTTTTGTTTTTTTTCGAGACATGTTTTCTCTGTGTAGCCCTGGCTGTCCTGGAACTAGCTCGGTAGACAAAGCTGGCCTGGAACTCACAGAGACCTGCCTCCCAAGTGCTAGGATTACAGGCGTGTGCCACTACTACCCCCAGCTAATAAACAAGTCTTTTAAAAACTATGCATCCCTTCAGAGTGATACCACTAGGTTCTCATTCAGGGTGCTGTGCTGGCCGACTTCTGTCACTGAGGTGAGGAAAGGTGTATTTCCAGGTCACAGCTTCCGATGAGTCCGTGGTCAGAGGGGATGACGTAATGAACCCTCTCCTTTCATGGCAGCATCATCAGCTTCGGGACAAATTCAAAACCACCAGAGCCTCTTCCCTCACCGCGACCTAGAGCCACAAGGGCCAAAGAGCCCCCACACACACTTCCTTCCCCCTTGGATACCCCGGCACACCTGATCTAAGAGAACACTCTTGCCTACAAAAACCCTCACCCCCAGCCTGTCTACAGAATCCTCAGAGAGTGGGGAGAGTGAGGAAAGGGCCTCCATTCTAAAGTCAGGTGTAGATTCCATCCACTGTTTTTGCTGAGATATTGGCAATACCCCTGATGAAGACCTCTGATGTGCTTCAGGCCCATGACAGGTACCTCCAGGTTCTCCCAGCATTCCTCAGTCCCCACCTGCTGCCTTGCGTGGCTGGCAACTCTCTACTGGCAACCCTCTACCCTGAACTTTTTCCTCTTGACCATGTAATCAGGACATTTTGTTGCTATTATTCTCGCTCTTTCTCTTTCACCCCTTTGCATGGCAAGCAAGAGCTGCTTCCAATGAACCTAAATTTATATACTTTAACTTGTTTTACACGAAAAGCAGCCCAAGCTCTTCATTTTTTTTTTTAAATTATAGAAAAAGGGAGGAATGTTAGTAGTTAGGCAGCCTGCTTCTGCATTGCCTAGCAACGTATGATGTCATCATGTGTCCCAGGCCAGGTGGCCACACCTGGCAGGCGTGCTTAGGTTTCTCCTTAAAAGGTTCAACCTGCCACTTTGTCTCTAGCTTTCCCTCTTACCCTCTTGTCTTCTCCCCTTTCTCTGACGGGGCACCCCTGCCTTCCCCTATCATGTCTCACTCTCTCCTTCTCTTTCTCCCTTCATCTCCATCCAATAAACCTCTTTCATATAAAATCTGCTGTGTGCATCATCATTTTATTGGTCCTAACAACCTCAACATTAAGGAGGACAGTCTAAAAATGATAACAAATCCCTGCTTTTTCAGGAGCCAATTCCATAGCAAATTCAAGCAAATAAATATCCCTAGATCACACAGAAGGTACTGAGAACCTCCTGTCAGCATTCAAGAGGAAAAATACCTTTGTCTCCTAAGGCCTGCTCCCTCCACAGCAGGGAAGACCTGGTTGCTGAGGAGCCGCCAACAAGCAGATGCCTCTGTATTCCTGGGCTGCCCAGGGCCTCACCTGTAAAATCAGACAGCAGAAATGGGAGTACAGCAGGCCTAGAGTGCAGATGCATTTAGCAGATCCGACTATTGAGACAATGCACCTCAAGAAATTAGTTTCCCGGGGATCAGGGAGCTTGTCTCTGCGAAGGGGAAGCTACAGAGTTCTGACAAATTGTTAAACCACCTCGCAGGAGAGACTGGAGCAGAGATGCTCCTTGCTAGGGCTGCTTCGTCATGAGTCCCTGTAGTCTTCTATTTAAGCCTGAACCCAGAACACTGACTTGGGTTTGGGGTGGGTGTCTTTCCCTAAGTCAGCACATGGTACATAGTACGTATCTTTTCCTGTCTGTTTTCAGTATTCTTTGCTTACTTGCCTCTGTTTTTTGTTTTTTGTGTTTTTTTTTTTTTTTTTTTTTTTTTTTTTGGAGACAGTACCTCTGACTGTCCTGGAACTCACTTTGTAGACCAGGCTGTCCTGGAACTCAGAGAGCCGCCTGCCTCTGCCTCCCGAGTGCTGGGATTAAAGGCATGTGCCACCATTCCAACCAAGCTTGTTTGGACTTCTGATCACTGGTAGATGAGCCTGCGCTCAGGCTCTAACTTGGAAGAGAAGTTTGCTTTCATTCCACCTGAGCAGTTTGGGTTCTGCTGTTTTTCATGAGTCAGCCTGCCTATGGAAACGGCTGATGTGGATCCCAGAACAGAAGGAGTTCTGGTGAGTGACCCAGACCACTGTCAACCATGGGCCTGTCAGCCTCTGTCCTCCCAGCTACCCTGCTCTGGAAATCATACCTCATGGGCCAGGTCACAACCCACCTGCCCTCGGAGCTCTGAATTCCAGAGCATGGCCCACCCTGATAGGAGCAGCCATGAGTGGGCACGGGTTCAAAGAATATCAAGTATTCCCGGTGCCTTTTGTCATCCTGCTTCCCAGAGCTGCTTGCACCGCCTTCCCAACAGCCAGGCTGCCAGCGGGCCTCCGTAGCTCCAGCGTCTGGAGGCAGCACTGCTAGTTTGCAGCCTTAATTAAGCTAAGAGTTTTCTCTAATGAATCTCATTTTGCAGAAAAGGAAGATCCCAACACCATCTAATCTGCCAGCAGCTTTTGAAAGTTGCTGGTTTTCTTTTTCCTCAATCAATCCTGCTATTCCTTTCAACGTCCCTGAAGGGTCAAGACCTTGTAGCCAGGAGAAATAATATATGCCAGGGATAGCTTTTCTTTAAATGAAAACTGTTTCGTGTTGGTTTATCTTAATTTACTGCTTTTCCCTCCTGAAAGGTACAGTCTGCGCCTAGCTCCAGGGTTTAGCTGAGTTGTAACATTTAATACACACAGTCCCAAGGCTCTACTGAAAAGCAAATTAATTCTCTAGAAAAACTGGCAAGATTAGCCAGTGTCCCCACAGCAGCCAGATTCCAACCAGCACAGCTTCAATCTGCCTGGATAGGTTGTGCCTTTTCAGGTTTGTTTTTTATAATCCATGATTTTTTTTTCATGAAATGGGATTTCTGTGGATATAAGAATAAAGTCAATGGAGTGATTGCAAGAACCCTCTGCTGCCTCGGTTCTTTAACACCCAGAGGAGTCACGTGAACTCTTTAACTCTCAGCTCCTCACCAGTAAAACGGGGCCAAAACAGAGTTGCTATCCTGGGGCTATCGGGAGGACTGAGTGAAAACAATGTGTTCATGTCTAACCCCAGACTAGACCCTCAGCAAATGATTACGAATATCTATTACTCTCTTTGAAATTCATAACAAATTATTTAGATTAAGTAATATGCAAACAACTATGTGTGTATCTTCTTCCTCCTTTGAGTCAGTTTCTTATTATGTAGCCCAGGCTGTCCCACACTATCTCACTTCAGCCTGCCCAGTGCTGGGGTTACAGAAGGGTAGCATCACACATAGTTACTTTTTCCTTCTTTCTTTCTTTCTTTTGATTTGTTTGTTTGTTTGTTTGTTTGTTTTTCTGTGTACCCCTTGGCTGTCCTGGAACTTGCTCTATAGACCAGGCTGGCCTCGAACTCACAGAGATCGTCTGCCTCTGCCTCCCGTGTGCTGGGATTAAAGGCATGGATTACCACCAGCCGGCTACTTTTCTTTCTTAAAAAAAAAAAAAAATTTAAACATTTATTTATTTCTGTGTGTGGGTACACATACCAGCATGTGTGTGCTGATTTGAAGGTCAGTTCTCTTCCCCAATCACGTGGGTTCTAGGGACTGAACTATCACAGGTATGGCCATGAGTGCCTTCATGTCTTTGGCCTTCCTTTCCCTCTGACTGACTTTTCCTACCCTAGGCCATGCCTGATGGCATATGGCTTTCTTTAATCTAGTACTCTGGATGCAGAGGCAGACAGATGTCTATGAGTCTGGTCTGTCTACCAGCCTGGTCTGCGCAGTGAGTTCCAGGACAGCTACATAGTGAGATCCTGATTCAAAAACAAAAAAACAAAAACCCATCTTGTTCTAAATTATCAGCTTTTGAGTATCTGCTTGTTTGGTTGCTCCTTTGAGCATCTAGACTTGGGGTGCATTGCAGAGTGACTACCTGCATAGTCGGTGTGAGAAAGGAGCTATCTGCCATTCAGGAAGTAACCTTCTTTACATCAGACTGACATTTTTTCATTGATTCTTTCCAAAATCAAAGCTTTATATGTTGTGTAAAATAACATCCTTTATTATTGAGCAATGCCTCATGAATTAAGAAGGTGGTCAAGCTGGGAACAGTAGCACACGACTATAATCCCAGCACTCTGGGAAGGAGTGGTGGTCAGATCCCTGTGAATTCGAGGCCAGCCTGGTCTACAAAGTGAGTCCAGGACAGCCAAGGCTACACAGAGAAACCCGTCTCAAAAAACAAACAAAAAACCAAAAACAAAACACAACAACAACAGCAACCAGCAACAAAGAAACAAGCAAAAAGAAGGCGGCCAATGGCCAAGGACTCAAATTCTGAATTTGAGTCTCATTTCTTTCTTCTTTTAAAAAACAACAACTATAACAACAACAAAAAACATTTATTTTTCTTTTTTACTTTGTTTTATGTGTATGGATGTTTTGCAGGCATGTATGTCTCTGCACCACAAATGTGCCTGGTACCCAGAAAGACCAGAAGAGACCATGACACAGCCTTGAGGTGCCCTGTGGGTGTCAGGGATCCTACCCAGGTCCTCTGGAAGAGCAGCCGGTGCTCCTAAGCCCTGAGCCATCTAGCCCTTGAGTCCCATTTCTATGGCAACTAATGACTTAGAGCAAGGTTCAGTTCCCTCGTCAGTAACTCAAGAGGGTAATAATTTAATTAGAATTCACCATTTGGGAGTGAGAAAATTCACTTAAAAAGGCCTTTATAAATTTTAAATTCTAATATTTGACAAAAACGCAGTATCCATAAAGACAGTTTGGCCCTGAATGTGAAAAGAACTGACTCCCCCCCACCCCGCTTATGCACCCCGTGTTTCTACTCCCTGTTTGATGAGAAAGATGGACGGGCATTGTGTACACAGAGCCATGCTGCCCCAGCATTGCTGGAGCTATTGATCCAAGCAGATGGGGACAGATGAATGACTTCTCACAGCAGGGTCACAACTGTACGTGACCAGGAAGCCCCTGTGCTGTTGCCTGAAGAGGGACAAAGGTGATAAAATAGAGAGGGTGGGGGTGGGGCGGGCAGCCGGTGAGGTCCCTTCTGACACTAGAGATGGGAAGATGGATGGCAGCTGTAAATACCGTGCGTGTGGCAATGGCTGAATCTGTAGGTCTGTCGCTAGCGTGAAAATGGAAACCTTCCTCCCAACTTAAGGTTGATTACAATTAAAAAAAAAAAAAAACAGTCCCTAGTTGTTCTTTACGTCATTTAGTACCATATAAATGTCCACCTTGTAGCAGTTTCTCATTTCTTCCTCTGGAACTCTCCCACTGGCTGAAGAATTGACATTCGGAGAGTCTGTTGGCTTCTTAGAGTTACTTCATACACAAATTGACCATCGTTTCCATACCTCTCCCAGACTCACCTCTCAACAGGAGAATATTTCCAAAGGAGGAAAATCAATGAACAAGGCCTGTGTTCCACGCCCAGCTTCTGAATTAGAGGAAAGACTGTCGAGAATTTGAGGCCAGCCTGGTCTATATAAAAGCACCAAAAGAAAAACTGACTAGAGAAAGGGACAGAGGGAGGGAAATAAAAAACAATTGGTAGAATTACTCTACCAACTCTAAAACTTAGTGGGGCGGGATCACTAAACACTTTTAATCATTCTGTTGTTTGGGGACTTGAGATTGTATTTGTTTTTGACAGGGTCTCAAGTAGCCCAGGCTGGCCATGAGCTCACTAGCAGAGGATGACCTCGAACTCCTGATGCTCCTGTCTCTACCTTCCAAGCGCTGTGATCACAGGGGCTGGCCACCACACCAGATGGAGGACATATAATTTTCTTCAAGAAACTAATACTTCATAGATTCAGTTTAACTTCTAGAAAAGCAGACACGGATCCATGCTGGCAGAGAATGGTGGTCTGCCTGGAAAACCAAAGTGCAAGCTGGCAGTCCATCAGAATGATTGATAGATAGGTACTATAACATCCTTGTGGGGTGCTTCGGGCCACAGGGAGCTGATGCAGTTGAACGCTCTCATGACTCATGGGTTCCACTCCTCCTTATATCACATGAGGTCATGTTCATATGATTTCACGAGGCCCCTGGCTCTCAGCACCATCACTGTGACACCAGGACCTCGGCTGGTCATCACAGAACTTCCACTGTTACTTCTGGGAGCCTCAAAGTGACATCTCAGGACCACCTAGTGACAAATCTTGCCCATTCTGGATGCCGTATCTGCCTTTGCGGCTGTTTCCCTGGATGAGAACACCAACACCTGTGACAGGACAGACAAGTCCAGGTCCTCCCAAAGCCCCAGGGTCCAAAATGCCACCGCAAGGTCGAAGGAAGCACAGAGTTTGCCTACTCCTAATCTCAAGAATGCTTTGGTCATTTAGGGCCTAAAATTCTGTTTCTTCGGCTCCCAGCTCTGCTTCTTTCCTTACCATGGCTGCAAACTAGACTGAAGTCTATACACGCCACCTCCTTCCTTGTCCTTCTTGTCCAGCTCATCTTCCTCGTCCCTCAACAAAATAGCAAAAACCAAAAATTCTCCTCTCTCTATTGAAGAAGAAAAGAAGGGTGTGTGTTTCTAGTACATGTCATGAAGGTTGTCTGGGGCTTTCCGCTACTTGAATCACTGGGGAAACAAGGTGATGTAAGTTCCATCTGTAAGTTTCCATAGTACCTATTGTCACTACCAAAGTCAGCTTAGATGTGAATATGACACTTTATTTTCTCTGTGTGTGTGCGTGCGCGCGTGCACACAGGCAGTTAATGTGTGTGTAGAGGCTAGGAACATCATTCTAAGAAATGCTTTCCATTTATCCATAGAGATAGGGTCTCTCATTGGCCTGGAGCTCACCATATAGACTAGACTTAGCCAGAAACCTTTAGGGGTCCTCCTGCCTCAGCCCTCCTAATGCCGGGATCGCAAGTACTCCCCACCACACCTGGCATGTTCTGTAGGCTCTGCGGCTGAGCCCAGGTCCTCATGCAAGATAAACACGTCACTGCCTGAGCCACCTCCTTAGTCCCAGACACATGCCAAAGAAAATCCCATGGCGGGCCTCAGTATGATGCAGCCATTCGAGCGGAAGAAAATGACCGCCACATAAATCCTTTTAAATGGATCACTTGCGCGTGGCTGCGGTCGCAAGGCCTGACAGAAATAACTTAAAAGAGGAAAGACAGGTTTGGGCTCACAGTTGCGAGGGGTCTCAGTCCCCTGTGCCGGGAAAAGGTGGCAAAGCAGTTTAGTTCACAGCACGGGCTGTTTCTGTGGCTGCCGATCAGGAGAGAACCGGGACGGAAGCAGAGCGTGAGCCTGACCCTCAGGGGCTCACACCAATGACCTTCCAGCATGCTCTTTCCTCCTAGAGGCTTCAGAACAGTACTACCAACGGAGGAGCACGCTTTAAAACATGAGCCCTTGGCAGGCATTTCAGATTCAAACCAGAACTGTCCCCAACCATTATTTGTGCACACAGGCAGACTGAAGCCAGCCTGGTCTGGTGAAGCCCCACAGGGTGCTCGCTGTAATCACGAACCAGCCAAGTTACTTACTTTGGACATCCAAACTGCAGTTCTAATTTTGTAGGTGCCTATTGTCCAGGCTCTGCAAAACCCTGTGAAGCCAGAGAACCCACATGTAACGGGGGAGGAGAATGCTGTCACATTCAAAACCTCATTTGCAAACCCCAAAAGGAGGGATTCCTTAGCTCTGGCTTCAGAGAAAGAAGGGTGTTATTTTTCACTTTTTTTTTTTTTATTGTGTATGCTGAAGCAGCCAGCCCTACAGTTAGGAGCTATCACTGTGGCTGAGGCTGGGCCACAGCAGCACTGCAGGGTCTTTAATTACATAAGGTTGTATCCTCCTTTGTGTTCAATAAGGAAGAGCGCTGCATTTTGCCCTTGAGAATGCGAGAGTGAGTGATTTGCATACTAACCCTTTCTTCTTGGATTTTCGGTTCACTCTTACTGCAGATGACCTTCATCCAGACCTACTGGTTTTCTTTTCTTTCTCTTTCGGCCTCCTGCTCTTGTTTCACTCCTTTTCCTTTATTGTTTAAGATAGATCTTTTGTTTCTTTATTGTCTAGAAAATACATTTTCAAACCTCTCTCCTGATTGATGTTTTCTTTCCAGACCTCTAGACTTCCAGACATTTGCCCCCACCACCACCACCTTCACACCCATAACTGCTGGTGCCTTTTCCCCCACAGCCAGGAGCTTGGGAACCACTCTCTCCAAGACACCAGTCCCCTGACAGCAGGCCAGGCATGCACGAGTTCCATCCCCTGCAGGGCGCGACCTTTAACCTGTCACAGGAGCAACAGGGATGACAGGAATCACGCTGTACTAACCTACAGGTAGGGCTGGCTACCTTGGGATCCCAGGGTGAATGCAGGAGGACCTCTACACTTTGTGGGGCATTGCGCAATCGCCAAAGCTAGTCTGCATCCTCTGCTTCCTCTTGTCCCTGGGGACCTTTCACCCACCTGCCCTGAGCTCATCATGTCCCTCTCTTCACCACCCTGCTTGCAAGCACCTTGGGGCCAAGGATTAGGACTTATTGCATTTCGTGTGCCCGGTGGGGCTCTAAAGAATGAACAAAGGTCCTCTAAATCACCAGACTGCAGTTAAACTAAGCCAAGTGTGCCCTTTGTAGGATCCTACTAATTATCAGGAAAACGCGCTCATAAAAATCTGTGAAGGAAGAGTCTGAGAAAAGTTCCTAGCATTCTAATACACTGAGAGAAAGAGAGAGCAGTGTACCTGTGGTTGAGCCAAGACATCTCCAGGCTCCAAACTTCCAGTTTCCTTTCTTATCCAAAATAATATCCACCTGGAACCCAGTTTTCGGATGCCCCCCTGTGAGGACTTAGACAACCAGTAGCTCAAACTTCACATACTCCTGTGTTCAAGACTTGAGTAACACGTAACAGGAGTCCCCAGGGAGCCTGTGGCTATATGCAAAACTCCCCTTTCTATAGCTAAACATTAACACCCACTTTGTCTCCTACCCCATCATTTGTCACAGTCGAAAATGGCAGGACAAATTCAAACTCCAAAGGAATAAAAAGTACATTGCACAGGAATTCCCCCCCTTAAAATCAGGACCTTAAGAAAAACCTTTTTGTGGCTGGGTGTGGTGGTGCACGCCTTTAATCCTACCACTGGAGAGCTAGAAGCAGGATTCCAGACCAGTCAGACTTACTCAGTGACCTACTTGTCTCAAAACAAGACAAAAAAAAAAAAAAGGAGGAAAAGAAAAGAAACAGTTCGAGACACCAGGCATGTACTAAAATAAAAGTAAACTTTTTTCTTCCCTACATTTCTAATTTTCACCCAAGTGGAAATTAGAACTACTGTTATATAGTATCTATTTATATGTTCTAGAAAAAAAAAAGTCAAACATTTTGAAACTTAGGCTTTTAAAGTAAAAGCTTAAGGAGTGCATTTTGATTGTGTGTGTCTTGTTTTTGTTTTTGTTGTTGTTTTGGTTGGTTTGCTTTGTTGTTTGTTTGTTTTTGAGGCAGGATTTCTCTGTGTCACAGAGCCCTGGGTGTCCTGGACTCTCTTTTCTGGACCAGGCTGACCTTAAACTCAGAGAAAATGCCCTTTAAGTCAGAACACTTTTGTTCTTGTTGATTTTGTGATTGTTTAATTTTGTTGGTTTCAGGAGCACTCAGGGGAAGGGGGTTCAGAGACAGGGTAGCCATGTTTAACCCCTGCTTGTTCAGGAATTTATTCTATAGGCCAGGCTGGCCTGGAACTCAGAAATCCACCTGCCTCTGCTGGGATTAAAGGCAGGTGAGCCTCACCAACACCTGGCAGTTGTTGAATCGTGAAACGGTGTGTCTAAAGCCCAGGCTGGTTTAGAACTTTCTATGTAGCCCAGATTGGGCTTAAATTCAGGACGATCTTCTTGCCTTAGCACCCTACGTGCTGGGATTGCAGGTGTGAGTACCATACTTGGCTCCATCAGAAAGTTTTTGTTGTTGTTTGAGACAGAATTTCTCTGTGTAGCCTTGGCTGTCCTGGACTAGCCTTGTAGACCAGGCTGGCCTCAAACTCAGAGAGATCTGCCTGCCTCTGCCTCCCTGAATGCTGTGGTTACAGATGTGAGCTGCCTAGCCTGGCTCAGAGAGTTTTAACCATCACTTCAGGATAAACTAACAGACTTGCACTCCCATCAGGGAAAATAACTAAGGTTACTTAGCTAGTTGGTTCAGCATTTCAAACAGCTATCATGTATGACAGGTATGAGTGCAAAGCAATCAGCAAAGCAAAGATCCCTCCCATCTAGCACACTCTACCTGAGAGAAATAAACCTAAGTTAAATATATGTGCCTGCTGTGGTCAGTTCCAGGATTTATGGTGGCGGGTGGCTCCTTCCTCTATCCCCGCCTTTTTGCCACAGTCTCTGCTGGGAGGCAGAACTTTGGGAACTGTTTTGGCCAGGTAGGGGAGGTAAAAGGGACCAAGTGGCAGCCCCCCCAATGCGCAGTCTACAGACATGAGCTGAGCCTCTAATGCCAAACCTTTCTCTTGTCATGCTTCACCAGGAGATGAACTTTCTGGATAAAAGGCTCAGGACAGAACAAGCCTACCTAAGGCACTCTGCGAACATAGGAGATGTGACCTTTTGTCCACAGCCCTGTCATCACCATGAGAGATGCTCTGCTGACCTCCAGAGGACCCACAGGCACACCCCTTGAGGCAAGGGTTTTTTTTTTGTGGGGGGGTCATTTTTTACACTCCACTAAATAATGGATACAGATACAAAATAGTAGCTAAAATAAAGAAGTAATTATATATATATATATATACACATACATATGTATGAAAAAAGAAACATATATGTATGTACATATATATGTATATATATGCTTTCTTTGTGGAGCTAAAGAGACAGCTCACTTGTTAAGTGTTCATACAGCTCTCACAGACAACTTGAGTTCAGTTCTCAGCACCCACATCTACAGCTAACAGTTAGAAGTCCACCTCCAGGGAACCCAACACCCACTTCTGGCCACCAAAGAATCTTTTTAAATAAAAATTTATGTGCATATCTCTGTGTATGTGGGTGTCTGTGGAGACCAGACAGAGATTCCCCCAGAGCTGGAGTTCCGGGCTGTGAACTACCCGTCACCTCCAGAAGCAGGATAATCTCTCAGGTCCTCTGCAAGAGCAGTGACTACTCTCAAACCCTGAGCCATGCCTCCAGCCCCTCAGACTGTCTTCTTAATGTACAGAGCTACAGCAAACTAAAGACCTCCCCAGAGACATTCTTTCCTAAGTCACCATAAACTCATTTAGGGCTTCCAGGCAGCAGGGTTATAGAATCCTACTGGAAGGTTTTCTGGTAGAATTCTTTCACCACAGTTCCTGGTGTAAGGCAAGTGTCCTACAGAGATTCTTTTAAATCCTCCAAAAGCAGCACCGGCTGTTGAAACCTGTCCAAGTGAATTACTATAATCGCCTTTCCACCCGATGGGGGCAGAGAGAGTGCTCCCAGCTATATTTTGTCACAAAATGTTCATTGTAATAGAAATGGGTCCTGGAACAGGATTCTTGAAAGTTGTGGTGGCTGAACTGGTTTCAGCACAGATTGTGAAAGCCAAGCCATGGTGAAGGAAGGAAGGCTGAAGGAGAAAGCCCTCTGAATCCTCATCTAAGGAGTTACCTGTTGGTGGCTCCAGCACGCTGGCTGGAGGTACCTCATGCAGGCACTGCCAGAGGTTCTAAGCCTGTTATATAAGTTTCCCTTCCCTTGGTCTTTTGTTTTGTTTTGTTTTGTTTTGGGTTTGGAGTTTTGTTTGTTTTTGAGACAAAGTCTGTGTAGCTCAGGCTGGTCTTGAATTTACTGCCACCTTGCCCTGGCTACCTGGGGATGGGATTTCAGGAGTGCTCACACATCCTAGCCCTCTCTCCCTTAGCAGTCTTTGACTCAGACCACTCCTACCCTGCAGAGCTGTGTGGTCTTGGGAAGCATGCTTACCTCTTGTGACTCAGATTCCTCACTGGTAAAATAGAAAGTTTCTCTCTGTCCTCCCATTCTACCGTTTAAGTACACATGTTTAGGCTACTGATTCCAAACCAAACAAATGATAGCTTTCAGCCTGTTCCAGGATATATCCATGAATAGAAATCAGCCGAGTCAGTCCACAAAGACAAGCACAATTAGATTAGATCTTTCATCAAGAACGTTCTTTAAAAGTCCAAGCAGTCTTCCTTAAGTCTTAAGTTCAGCGTTATAACTTTCCCAGGGAAGGACCTCGCTGCAAATAAACAGAGACTTCAGGCCTCTTCCTAAGATTCCTTCCACAGACTTAGGGGTTAAACCTAAGCAATTAGCTATGCGATCTATAAGAGCATCAGAGGTATTGGGGTCTTATCAGTACACTGACTGATATATTTCCTTCAGGTCCTGGGAGCGAGACATGGGAGCCACTGGTTCCCGGTGAAATTCTGTTCACAACCCGCACATCTGCGCACACATAAACCAGTTTAACCAGCCCGCTGTGGGGTCCCTACACAAAGAGAGGGCTACCAGCTGTCGGGGCACTGCACTGAATTGGGGACACAAACCCCATTTTCCTATGTAAATTGGCCTGGATGCTCCTAGGGACCCCAACAAAAGGGGTCAGTCCTATTAAATAGGACCATCTGGCCGGTTGGCGGCCCTAGCGACACCTCCGAGCCTGGGCGTGTTGAGAGTGAGCTTCAGGGGACCAGGAAGGTGGTTTGCACGAGCGCACGCAGCTGTCACCTCGGCCCCAGTGTCCTGCCCGCAGAGGCTGGGGGCGATGGGATTATAGGTGGTCTTAAGCCTCAGGGCCTGGGGCGCCCGAAGGTCTCGGGGAAGCCTCCAGAGCGGGGCGGGGCGGGGCACGCTTTGTTCCTGGACCCCGAAGGGGTGCGGCGGCGGCGCCGCAGTCTTGGCTGGAGTCACCGCTCTGCTCCCGGGGCCTCAGGGCAGCTAGCGCCAGGCGGCCAGCAGCCTTGGGCGACTCCATAGCAACAGCGTGGGAGAGCCACAACCCCAGAGCTGGAGAGGAGGGAAAGCGGAGAGGGGCGCGAGGCAGGGAGAGGGGCCTAGAGAGGATGGAGGGCTGCAGGAGAGAGGAGGGAGAAGGGGCCCAGCGACGGGTGGGGTGAAGCAAGGGAAGAAGGACAGAAGCGAAGTAAACGCGGGGAGGGCACTGGGAGGGAAGGGAGCCGAGCAGAGGAACAACAAAAGATGAAGGAGCGGCGGGGGAGTTGGGAAGGGGTACCAGGGAGGAGGGAGGGAGGCCGGTGGGAGCGAGGTGGGAGAGGGGAGCAGGGGCAAGGGTGGAAGGAGGGGAGCGGAGATGGACTGGCAGCTGGGAGGGAGGGCGGCTGAAGGGAGGAGCAGGACGCCGCCGGGGCGGGCTCTGCACTGGGAAGGAGAGAAGGAACTGGCGAGCGCTCGGCCCGCAGCGCTCTGAGCGT